>NC_044278.2:92744742-102424742 GCF_004027225.2 Strigops habroptila
AATTTTCCTCAGGAAAAAACAGGGTGTGGGCAATGGCAGTAGCCATGGGCTGCCTTTGAAGTGCCCGGAAGCTCTTAGCTGGTGTGCACACGTCTTGCTCTCCCATCAAATGATAGAAAGGGAGGTCAAAAGAGCTCAGTTGGAAACAACTGCCGAGGATAGCAAATTCTTAACAAATTAACTTGCCTTTTGGGAAGCAGGAAGGTGGTGCAATTTTGATGAGAGAGGCTGCTTTCATTTTGGCCTTAATCATGGAAGGTGCTGAGTGCCTTCAGTCCTCATTCATGTTGATGGGAACTGACTGTCCTCAGGCTAACTGGCAGACATGGTTGCTAGGCCATTTCTCATTCCCTCCTCCCTGCAGTCTGTCACTTCATGTCCTAAAGAATGTCTTACTTGATGTCTTCTGTAGCACAGGGAATTAATGAGGTTTTCCTTCAGAGTCTTCCTATTTATCCCCAGAAAATCAGAGGTATTGATATTTCCCTCTGCTAGAAAATAAACCTATAGAAAGATGAAGGAAAAGAACTGGTTGGATGCTTGTACCATCCCTTTCCCAGAGTGAAGAGGGGTTTGGGACCTGCTTTTGTGTCTCTGCAAGCTATGCTGAAAAAAAGGGGCAGCTGTTTGGTGTCTGGCTGTCCTGATGGGCTGCAGTTCTTCTTCCCTGTTTCAAAGCATTGCTAACCCTCAGAGAGCACCTCTGAGCATCAACGATGCCTGTTCCCTCAAGAAATGGATGCAAGGCATGCTTAGTGTAAACAACATCTTAATCACATGGTCTTTGAAAAGCAAAAAGGCCAAGACAAGTACTTCTGTTAGCATGAGAATAATAGTATTTGATAAACAGGGACTGTATGCATCTAGTTAAGATGCTCATATGCTGAGCTGTGCAATTCATAAAATGTAAATGGGGTGCTTATCAGATGGATTATTTTCCAAAAGCACAGGCAAAATTACAGTAATTACTTTGCCTCCTGCTACATTATCTGTATTCCCAAGAAACTTTATAACTTCATACAGAAAATAAATAAATATTTACTTGAAAGATCAGAACAGCTGAGTAAAGGTTCCCTTCACTTCCCACAAAATCAGCATTTCTCAAGAACAAAAAGCTGTTTCTGGCAGCACAAGATTTTCATGGGGGGTGGGGATGAACAGGTAATGTCAGTGGAAACTTATTTGAAAGAAATCACTAGATATTAATCTACACTTCCAAGAAGCTATAGTTTCCCTAAATTCCTACTGCCTTGACATGCCCTTGGGTGAGAAATTTTTTTTCCCAACTATTCTTCCTTCAGCAACTGAGTGCTGAGGCTCAGCTACTTAGATATAACCACCAAGGTTATTGCCTGGGAATAATCAATATGAAGGACTCACCATTTTAATGTGAAATAAAGATTCATGTACTTTGTCAAACCACAGCACTTTTTCTCCATTAAGCCTGCTCATATACATGCATTTGTTTATATTTTGTGATTCACAAAGAATAAATCTAACGGACTGGCTTTAAAGTAAAAAAAAAAAAAAAAAAAAACCAAGGAAAGAACTGTCTCCTAGGGCTTGTTCAGCTCATCAAACTGTGTAGATGATGGTGTGATTCTATCACCAACTGGTTCTACAGCATCTCAGAGCTCTGCAGACACCGTATTCTTTGTTACTGTAGCATGATAGTGGCCCACAGTCTTTTATGTGTTTATCCTCAAAATTTCTCCATGTGTTAGAAAGTGCTATATCTGAGAAACTTAAGTGCAGAAGAGTTAGAAGACTTTTCTCATGGCCACCTCATGGCGAAAGTCATAAGGGGTCAAGAGCTCAAGCCATTAATTCAGCCGGCACCTTCTCACTTCCTTTCAAGCTTGTATGTAGGGAAAATGGATCACAGCCACTCTCACATCTCTGACCAGGGAATCATGCAGTGTCCTCATGGGGCGTGTCTGGATCTGACTGTACCCTGAAACAGCCTCACAGTGTTCACCCCATTCATCACACTGTTTACCATGAGCTGTGAGGATGGGAGCAAGCAGCTGGGTGGTGCTACATGCTTTAGCAAAAAAGCCCAGAAGGACATCTTATTCCCTCAGTAATAGCATCAAGATCTGAGTGTACTTCAGATTCCTAGGACACCGCTTCAGCCTCTGAACTAACCTTCTTCCCACAAAATGCAAGCGTGCACCACACATGAGTTTACAGAGACCTTATAATGGGAGCTATGTCATTCCCAAAACATCCATTTGAGCCTGAGTAAGTAATCAACATGAAAGTTCAACCTCATCCAGTTCAGTCCATGCCCCTAGGTCCATGGAGGTGGCATGAGAAACACAGCTGCCCTGTAACATATGGGTGCAAATAATTGGAAAAAAGCTCAAAAAATATCAAGCAGCTAATTGAACATCATGACTGCACCACTGCATAAACTCCTTGAAAGAGCAGCAAAGGGTGAAAATTGCTGATGGCAATTTCCACAGTAGAGTAATTTAGCTCAGAGGCAAACAGAGTGGTGAAGGAGAGAGAAAATATATATGTCAGTGTGGGAGGGGGTGAATTTGTACAAGAGGGAGTGCATTAGAATATGTGTGAATGTGGAGGAGGATTAGAAGTTAGTTTCTCAGAATTAGGGCAGATTAGATTGCAGAGAAGTTGCGTGTGTGCCTGTGTGTACACAGGCACATATCTGGGCTTATCATCTCAGGGTCTTTGGTGGTTTTTAAGACACTTCTCTGGAATATATTTACAGTTCTTGTAAATGTAAGGAAAAAAACCCTTGAAGGTGTGATTGAAGGCCAGCTGAAGATGCAAAACCCAGAAGCTGTGGCAGGGATTTAGAAAATACAGATATATAAAAGTAGCAGGATTCTTTTTTCGGCAAGTGGAAAGATGGAGAGGGGGAGATGGCAAGGGGGTGCTGTTGCTATAATTGTCTGCTGGAAAGAGGCTGATTCACAGGCAATATTTTTCAAACGAGGAAATATAGGGCAGTTGAGCATTCTACCTCCATCACTGGCCAGAGGAAGACATGTATTGCGGCCTGTGTCACTGTAAATAAGGAATAGGAGTTAAACTGGCACAGATTCCTCCTTCTTCCCTCTTTCACCACACCAGTGTGTTCAGATAGGCAAAAAGATGCTGTTTGCTGTAACTCAGGGTCATTGGATGTACAGAGGAGCACACTACTCCTAAGAAATCAAAGGTTGAACCACTGAGAAATTATGTTCTACAGCAATTTAGTAGAAAATATCTCTTTATTGAGATGTGTGGTAAAGTAAATCTGAGGTCTTTATGCACAGTGCATCTCTCCAAAATATATGCCAGGCAAACAGAGTCAGATGTTTAGGCTCTGGTTCCTACTCATTGCTGGTTTCCCTGGTAATCCACTCTAGCAGTATTCCAGCTTTGAGACTCCTAAACACAAATTTTTGGGCTCATTTCCAGTCACTTATCTTTCCAGTGGGATCAGTCTATTTCTTGCTTCTCCCACTTAGGCACAGCAATTTATACTTCTGATTCATGCTGTAGAGAACTGAAGGGAAGATTTTATAGTGGTAATACCAATTGTCCCCTATCCCACAATAACTTTAAAGTGCTTAGCAAAGCCTCAGAAGATGTTGGAATGTATGACAGGAAAATAACATGTTCATGTAAGTATCAGAATTGCCCTTTACATTTCCCTTAACCCCCAAAATCAGGTTTAGAAAGCCAAGGTTTCTTCTAATTAAGAAAACACCACAGAAAGCAAGGATCTTACCTTTAAAGATGTTTCCTTTACCCCCTATTTCTGAAAACATCGAAGATTCTCAGTGGTTATTGATCAGAATAAGTCATTGATCTCCTGGTCAGTAGCTAAAAGACTACTCTGACTGCATTAACCTATGGGTGAATCTACCTGTACATTAAGTTGTCTGTATTTCCTTTTCCCTTGCAGTGGTTCAGTGCAGCACTGGATAAGGATAACATTTATTAGGACAGTGTGTGTGGAATAACTATGTTGCCCAAATTTTCCAATTAAAAACTCCTAGCACTAGTAGCCCCTATAGCCAATGTTAGGATCACATAAAAGATTAAGACCATCATTCCCTGATTTTTTCCTTTTCTATCACTTCTATAAGGGAAAAGGAATACAGTCTTGAGATTTGGGCTGGCCGCATGCTGACCTTACAGGGCACAGCCAAATTATTGGAGATTAATGTTTCTCTCAAGATGCTGTTTTCTGTTATGGTCTTTAGGAGTGGAAACCATCTGGGATTGACTGTTCAAATGGAACTTGATTTCTAGAAGCTTTCCAGCTTTACTATGTGCATGTGGCAGTAATTACTTGCAAATTAAAGGCTGTGTGGATTGTGTTTTACCAAATGATTTAGATATTTGTGATGGGTTTCCACCTGTTCAAGTTTTGATTGCCAATTCACTCTGTGCAGAAAAGATGTAGGAAAAGATCAACATTGTATAACTGACGTAAACACCTCTTGATCTCCCAAAAGCTGCTTAATTGGTTCCCATTGTTGAAATGTCCTCTTGACTGTGGATTATCACAAACTCTACATATGAATTTTTAAATTGGTTCAAAGCATTAGGCCACAAGCTGCCAGAATCTCTTTAGAATAATTTAATGGTAATGAAGTTAAAGATAGCACTCAAAATAACTCCTTTAAGATGCCAAATCATTAACACACACTTGCATAAATTCCACTTCCAAATGAAAGCTGTTACAAGAATCTGAAAAGTTTTGCATGTTAGAGCCCAAGTACATTCATGCACAACTCAGAGTGATACTGTATGAGATAAAGGAGTGATTGGAAAGTTATCGAGGCTCATAGGCGAAAAGCTACAAGCACTTTTTGGCTATGGATGATATTAATGTTTTTACAGACCAGAGAATAAAGTAGGAATTCTGGGTCTTAATTTCCACCTTGACTTTGGCAGGTAAATGCAGTCGACAATAGCCTAAGCTAAATCTTAGGCAGATGATCTGGTAGGTGTCAGCAATGAGGATGACTAAGCTGCTATCATACTCCTGGTGAGTGGAGTCTGGGGAGCCACTCAGCTAGCTGGATTGTGTACCTCTCCCTAAAGCAGGCATCTACATCTGGGTAGCTGAATAGCCCTGCAGATTCTTTCAGCCTAGGTTAGTGCCTGTAGTGGGAACATAGGCACTCTGCTCACACACCAGCCTGTACCTTTGGGAGTGTAAACTGGAGCCTCACCCTTTGCAGAACCTACATGTCTTTGAACGAGGTTAGCAAATGCTTCTCTTGTGTCTCTCTGACTTGCTCCTTATACACATAGATGGGTTTGGAGATTACCTGAAAGACATTGCAGTGTGAGAGAAACTGGTTGCTGTTCCATGGCCTGACTGCTCATGCACAAGGGAACACTGGGCAGTAAGGTTCAGATCCCAGAATCCCTTTCCAAGGAGAAGGGAAGAAGCAGACCAGCAAGCTTCTTATCTTTGTCTCAAGGCTGCTGAGCCACTCTATGTTTATTTTCCAGTCTGGTTTAGACAGGACAAGGTGCTCGGCGCACATTACTGAGTTGGAGTACTGGGCAGTCCATAGACTAGCTCCAACTCAGTTCTTCAGAAGAGAGCTGAGGGCTTCAGAGAGCACTGTATCATGAAGATATTTCTCAGTTGACTTGTGGCCCTGGCAAGAGCTTTGTGAGTTTCTTCCACAGCTCTCTGAGCCTAATCCTTCAGTTTTCCTCACTGAACTGAGATACTTGCTTCTCTATGGAGGGCAGTGGAGAAGGATACCAACTTCTCTGGAGACTAAAGTCTGACCTTTGTATCTCGATATACTGAATCCTTACAGAACTGTTTGTTTTACAATTTATTGTATATTGTATATTGTTATTTTGAGAAAGGAAACACTTAGTCTATCCTGCATGTTTGGACTAGTTCAAACAAGCATATTGATAACGGTTAGGTTGTGATCAGCCTATTTAGGAGGCAGTAACTTGACGCCAGCATTGTAACATGTTTTTTATACTGACCTACTATGTCCAGTTGCATCCAGACCTGCCATTAAAATCACGTTCGTTGATCAGACTATCTTTACATGGGATGACACTGCTGATGCTGGGTGGAAGACCTGCTTATATTACAGGGTTGAGTCATTTCTGGTGTACATGTGGATGTAAAAAGCATAACAACCTTTGGCCATGATGACTGAGTGGAGCAGAAATTGCTGAAAATGACTGAAGCCTCTCTGCAGCTGATATATAAGTGCTAAGATTCATCTCCAGACCATGTCTGTTAATCTATTAATCCTCAGACTGCCTAATGAAGGTTTGATCACCACCTACTCTTCCCAGCAGCACATCGTCAGCAAGTCTTCCTTCAATGGATGCAAAAATACCGCTACTGTAAGAGATTATCCCCCTGCTGAGGACAAGGCGGTTGTGCTTGGGACCTCTGCTTTTGCCAAGAAGAGCTGTACTCTATCAAGCTGTAAGGCTGACTTGAAGCATGAATTTTGACAGCAGTTCAGTGACCAGTCATTATAACAGATTTGGGTAGATCAACTAATTTTGAAGTCTTTTCCTCTTACAATAAAAGTAGGAAATATCAAATTAATCTTCCTGGTTTTTAAACCAGACTTCTTCACAGTGAACAGCCTAGTTGTGTAACTCCTTGCTGCACATAACACAGCAGATGCCAAGATTTTCCATTAGTTTCCAAAAGGAGCTAAACACAAACAAGCTCAAACACAAAAATTAAGCCTACAGAGGGTAAAAGCAAGGGCAGGTAGCCTGCGAGGAATACAGAGAAATTGCTCAAGCAGCCAGGGATCAGCTTAGGAAAGCTAAAGAAGAAAATTGTTCACTATAAGGGTGATGAGACGCTGGCACAAGTTGGCCAGAGAAGTTGTGGCTGCCCCATCCCTGGCAGTGTTCAAGGCTACGTTGGACAGGGCTTGGAGCAACCTGGTCTAGTGGAAGGTGTCCCTGCCCATGGCAGGGGGTTAGAACTAGATGATCTTTAAGGTCCCTTCCAACCCAAACAATTTTATCATTCTATGCTTTCATGAAACAGAATAAATTAATGGAAGAAACATTCATTAAGGGATAATAAGTGGAATTAAAAAAATGCCTCACTAAATCTAAGTTTGCGTTCAAATTCCTGTTTAGCTAACTACATTGTTCTCTCAGGGTTTATTGGTATTTCCTGACCTGCTCCTGGGAACAAAAACAGCTGCTGGCTGGCATTGTATTTTCATGTTTAAATTTGTTTATCTTTTGTATGTCCAGGATTATCTCTGTGTATCTATGACATTTTGTTTTGGGACATGAAAGCTACCTATGCCCCTTCCACATCAGTGCAGGTCTCATCATGGCTGTGACTGGTCACTCGACAGCTTTCTCCGCTTACCTTACAGCAATCCTCTTTTTCTGTCAATACTTGGGACAGGTCAATCCCTTTGAAAATGATTTAGGTTAAATGTAAGGATTAGGATGGAGTTTACATGGTTTGAGCTGGCACAACACAGTATAGGGTCATTGAACAACTATTTTTAGAAACTTTTTTTTTAAGATGCATTTATGATGTATATCTATATAGTTGTTTGCCCTTAAGTGTCTGAGATGATAGAAATCAGCATGAAAAGTCATTTTCATGTTTAAAATACTACCACATTCCCCTGGCTGGGGATGAATATGAAATTTGACATGAGGAAATGGTCCTCTATTAATCTGATCAACTTTTTACTTTGTTTAATTTTTTAATTTGTCCCTTTAGAAACATTCTTGTAGCTCCTTGGACATATTTTCTTTTTCTTTTCCTCCTCAGAGATACTCAGATGATATTGAGTTACATAGGAAATTAGATTTGTCAGCTTTATTTCTGGTTGCTGTCTACATTAATTTTATAATTAAAACCCAAAGATGTGTGTCTAATATGTATGAATCTACAAAAAGCAGAAAGAGGAAGTATGCTTAAGCCCATACGAAAGTAGTTTGACACGCGTCTGTGTTACGTTTCAGTGCAAGAAAGGACATATTTTTTTTGTCACAGTGCTCGGAGAACATGCAGGCAAACCAAGCAAAAACTCATGAATCTGAAAATTAGTCTGTGAAGTGTTTGTAGTCATAGTTTTTGCTAAAACATTCAAATACAAATTATTGGATTGGAGGTTTGGTATGCACTACAGGTTTTGCTCATTTATACATCTATTACATATGTTGCATTTTGTATGTAAGGCTGGGATAGGGAAGGAGAAAAAACTTTAATCAAGGAAGTCCTCTCCTAACCACGCCCTCTCAGCTTCATTTTCCTCTGATTCTGATCATTAAATAAATTATAAGCAAGGGGAAATTTATGTTTTCCTTTCCTCTCCTCTATTCTAGAATGGCTGGCGTTATTATTCACCACATACATGATAGTAAAATATTTACTTTGTTTGCATCACCATGACCTTTGTGTGACTTGCCTCTTTGTAAGTGTTGTGAATAAATCACTGTGTCAGGAGTGGCAGCTTTCTCTGCTGACTGATCCCTTCCCAGAGGAATGTTGCTTTCAGGGGGCAGAAGCAGCAAAGTGGTGCTCTGCAGACTTAGGAGCAATCGCGGTCCCTACCACTGAAACCCCTACTTGAAGTGGCAATATTCACCAGTTGTTCCCTTGTTTCAGTAAAATCAGAAGTCTCTATGTAGGCCAACAAGCTGTGGTCTAGCATTTCTGTTGAGCCACAGCTGAAGATGAGTCCACCAAATTCAGCACCCCCTCAATGAGGTGCTTAATGCAGGGCTTTGGACTGTACTGAGAACTAGATCTGTCTGCTTGAGAGCCTAAACTGGCACGAGATAAAGTAACCACCACTGACAAGCTCCAGCTCTGTTGACAGACTTTTGAATAAGTTGTCATTGGCTGGATATTGTAACCCTTGATTTTCTAGCAGCTACCTGTGGTGAAGACCAAGTGCACTTTCCCCATACTTGTTCCTCCTCAGCTAACTGCAGTATCACGCACCCTGTCATGATTCCTGAAAAACAGTGTTCTGAGTGAAAGGTGAAAACTATTTCTCCTTCTTCAGCATGGCTGTACTGTGAAGGCAAGGTCTAGCCCTTTTTACATGGAACCTGTTGAGCAAAGGCTGGACTCTGCCCCTACGTGCCATATGCTAGACAGAGGTTGTGTAGCTGCTTCCTCAGTCATACAGCAGAAGCCTTGAGTCACACTTGCTCTCTTGAAGTTAGGTACTGTAGTAGTGTCTGTAGTAGTGTCAGTGCCTGAAGCTAGGTATTGGTAATCCACGGTCTCACCCAGACACCATAGTTCAGGTTTCTTCTTTCTTGTGTTTGAACAAAAATTTAAGTAACTGGTAGCTTTTGGTCCATAAGGACAAAACGACTCTGAGTAGGTAGCTTTTCATATCTCATGCATATTATTTCATACTATGCTTTTATATAAATCTTTATAGGTTCTCAATTGCAATTGCTTGTTCCTTACTTCTTTGTAAATTAGATGGGTTGCCATTTACATGTAGATTATTTTTCTTTTTGCGATGCCCCTCTACCCATATGACTTCCAGTAAAGCAAACAAAAATTATAAAGTGAACAAATTAAAAGATGTGATGTGCTGAGGAGATAAAAAGTTGTAGTCCACTTGAATGGTCTTGAGACCTCACACAGACATATACACAGACCCACACCAATCTGTAGATAAGATGAGAGCGGGTAAAGGCTGGATTAAGAAGACCAGAACAGAGGCCTCCTTAGAAGACCAAGAAGAATGCCCTACCCATCCATGTGCTACACTTCAAGGACTTGTGTTTCTCTATGTTGTGCAGAATGCAAGTGAGTGAGTCACAGACTTTGAATTCAGAGGACCATTGTTATCAATCACAGCAATGCAAACGTATGCCACAAAGACATCTGAAGACTCTGAAAACCCAGCAGTGGCCTTAAAAGTGCTGAGCAGTGTGGTGTGTACCTGCAGCTGCAACTACGGGATCGGTATGTCAGATACCCTGAGAACACGTTGAATGGATAAAATCTTGCACAGAGTGGTGGAAACTGGGGCAGTGTGGGATCTTGCTTATCCAACAGTTGAGCAGATGAAGTGCTCACTTGGAGAAGGGAAAATTAGGCTCTGCTTTCTGGACTACAGCATGAAGTGGTAAATGCCTGCAGTCACAAGGTATTCTGTGAAGTCTATTGAGTGACTAACATCTCTCACATCTTTAGCTCTATGTCCACATTCTAGTGAAAATCCTGGTATTGATGTCATTTTAAAGCAAATTCTTAGTAAGAAACATGCACTGTCTGGCTGGTTTTTGGAGTGTTGCTAAGTAGCTTTAATAATGGTTTGGGTCACAGATTCCCTTGCTTGTGTATTTATCTTGTGACAGCTTGTGACAGTCAAGGGGCTGTGGCTTAGTCCAAGTCCAAGATGTATTACATTGTCATGTAATACATCTGTGATCAACAAGAACTTTTTAGTAGTGAGTCATACTTTTATGACATGGCACAAAATGGCAGTTTCCCAACATCTCTGTTGGGAGAAGAGTCTTGGTTCTCATGTACAGCTTTGAACTTGTCCATCTCCTGCTTAGCTGCAAAACTGAGACTTTGTGTATCAAGAGTTATTTTCTTTGTTACTCAGCTATTGATGTATGTTGTTTAGCTGGGCTTTTGTGGGATTTTTTGTTGCTTTTTTTTGCCAGCCTAAAGATTCTCATTCAGTTTCTTTCACAATGCATCAAATGAAGAGAGTTAATGAAAACCTTGCTTTAGATTAGTTACACAGAAGAACAGTAGGATTGATCTTGGGATTGCCCGCAAGGGACCTTTTTGTAACCCTCCCAAAGCTTTGAATTACTTACATGGCTTAAACTCTGAACAGCTTTTTCTGTCCTCTGAATGTTCTTGCATGCTTGGATTGGGGAACTTGGGACAGGTACAAGCCAAATGTGTCTGGGAGCAGAACCCTTATTCTGGTTATTTCTGGAAACATTTCTGGTGCTCCATCTCCTTTGGAAATTGACAAATAAAGTAATTTCAAGGCTTTTAGCAAATTTAGGAAAAAGGTGTCCAGGTTCTTTTTGCAATTAGGATCCACCCATTTTTGCTGCAGATAATTCATATTTTCCTGTCAACAGTGCAGCTTAACTGCCTGAAACAAGGCTTGAACTATCCAAAGTAAACTTTTCAGAAGAAGAAAACATGTAGAAGTGAATCCAGGAAAAGACAGCCCAGACAGTACCAAATCACTTAACCTGGGAGCATTAACTAGAGTGTATTGAGCTGGATGGAGGCTGTACAAACACAGCTATGATGTCTCCTGTGGCCAAACTAGCCTGTTCACTGCTAATGTCAATATCTCTGCAGAGTACTGTGTGACAGTCACATCACTAGTTAGCTTTCGATTAGTGCTCTTTGCCCAGATCCATCCAGTTTACCCTCCATTGTCTTTGACAAGGCTGTGTTATGGCAGAAATCTCATTGTTCTTGAAAGACAAACAAAAATCTGAAGTCTGATTCCTGAACATGTACAGATTTCTTCCTGGTTTCATGACCAATATACATCATTGAACTCTTGACCATCTGCCCATGTTTTATTGCTGTAAATAAAAAGCTTTGCACTGCAGAGCTGATGTGTAAATGACTGCCCAGTTCCATTTCACCTGGGAATGCACTTCTTGTTTTTCTTCAGATATTTGAACTGCATGGACCACAAAAATCGAAGAAAGGCTGTAAATCAAATGTTATTCCTGCTCTTGACTGTAAACCTTTGAAACAATGTGGATTTCAGCCTCCATACTGAAATCTCTTCAAAGAGGAAAAGTAGAAAAGTGCTCATAAAAGACAACACTTTTTTTTATTGCTGCTCCATTTCCCTGTACTAACCTCTGTTTTAGGAGCATCTCACAGCTATAAACTACAGGGGTTTTCTTTAGACTTAAAAATCATCCCTCAACATTCTGTGTGAACATAGTATGCGCTCCTTTTCTGTGTTTCTAATAGGATGAACCTCTTTGCCAGCTATGTACTTCCAAATCTTCTTGCTCATCGTGAAGGTTGAGGGGGAAGAATAGGATCACCAGTGCATGCCTTCCATCCTCAGTCACTGGATAATTTCTTACTAGGACAGTAGGAATTAATTTTATAGATGAGAGATTAAAATCCAGCCCTGAAATGAATGTTTAAATTAGCAGAAGTTCTGTGGCCTCTCGAGATGTCTCCTTCCTCTGCAGTTTGCACAGATGAGGCAAGGACGTCACAGGGATGGAAAAGACATGGCAGGTGATTTCTGTAAACCTCTGCCAGGTCAATATTAAATGCCTTCCCTGTCCTGCCCTGTGCACAAATAAAACACCTGTTTCCAGAGCTGTCAATCAAGAACCTCTCAGAGTAGGAAATGTGTTTTAGAAAACTTGTGCTGTTGAGCCACCCTCTGGCTTCCTTCTCTGTTGATATGCTTTATTGTACAAAACAAGTTTCCAGTATCATTCTGCAAAACAGTTCCTGACTTGTGATTCTTTATTAGACAAATTAGCCTTGGACTGGTGGCATGGTATTTATCCATGGCTGTTCATCTTCTGAAGACAAAGTGTAGATTTCACCCTTATGAGTCTTCAGCTTTTTTTTCTCCATCTAACTAAGTGAGAAGTTCTAACAAGGTGACAGCCAGTCAAAGCAGAGGGGTGGAAATGACATACTGAAATGGCTTTTGACTACCTGGTAAATATTTGCTTTCTATGAATGATGTATGTCCTTGCTAGCCTTCAAGGAGAAGAAAAATTGTTTTGCTAACATCACCATTCTTTATCAACCAGTGAACTGTAGAGGTAGAGATGCAGATTTTTCTTGCAGGGGGACTCCTCTGTCATTGTAAGTTTGTATTATTTGAGGAGCTCATTTCTGGGATAGAGCCAACTGCAGACTGATTTTGGAAGGTTCCCCTTTAGAGAGGCTCAGACACAACATCCGCTCAAGCTGACTCCATGCGCAGAACCAGCTGAGGAAACTCACAAACTCTCATGCATTCAATACCACCATATACTTTATAATTACTTTTACTCTGAAATCTTATCTCTTTTCTTCCCTGTTCCCCCTCTTAGTTTATAACAGGCTTCTGGGATGTCTTGGGATTTGAGCGGCTTTTTGATGGAATGCCAGGTTCTAACAAAATCCCTCCAGTCTCTATTTTTAATCTAATTTCATGGTCTTCTGTTGCTCCACTCCCATTCCTCTCACAAGTGTACCATGTCTCCCCTCTGTGACATGCAAGTCAGTTTTTAACGTCAGCAAACAGATTTATGGAGTATACAAGTTTTCCAACCTCCTCCGCCGACATGAGCAGGCTAATCAGCTGTATTCAGCAAGGAGCAGTGATGGAAAGAGAAATGCACCGGAGGGTTAATTTTTAAATGTAATACTTCTCATATGGAGAGAGAGGAAGGTAACAAACAAAGCAAAACAAAAAAAAGAAAATAAAAGAGAGAAAACTTACCTAGTTAAGTGTATAAAACTATTATATAGAGCTATTTCAGAGCAACTACTTGAGAATGAATCTCTTTCTTTCTGGTCTTAGAGTCTTTGCAGACAAGCCCTTGGCTAACTTATTCTAAAACTCTAAAATAGACAAACCAGTGTCAACGTCAATGCCCAAGGGCCTAACTCAGCCAGCTTTTCCCATTAAACACATTATGCTTTGTCTGCATCAGACTTTTAAAATGTATCAGCTAATATGTGCTAATGACACGCATTTAAACCCTAGTCTAGACAAAGCCTGTGCGATTGCCCTCTGAATGCTTGATGCGATCAGCTAACATCCTGACAGCAGATCTGATTACCCCATTTTAATCATGCAAGGCTATAAACGTTGGAGAATTATCCAGACTTTGCTGGGAGTAAAGAACAAACTCTGCAGGCCGTGCATGGGATCCAAGCTCCCGAATACCCTCATGGGGTGAGACCTTTGCCCTTGCACAAACAAGCCTATCAGTGGGGTTGGAAAAGCCAGGCTTTAGCACACAGAAACACTTGTATGCAGAGGAATCTGTTACACCAGAAGGATGAAGGTAATGACCTAACAGTGATTAACTTGGGCTACTGCTTTGACATTTGTGATTAGCTAATAGTCTGAAAGGAATCAAGAGCAGAGATAAGACTTCATGTCTGTATACGACATTGATCAGTCTAATTCATATAACAGCTTTTCTCTGCACATTTTAAAACAGGTGTTGAAAAATTGGGAAGGATATTAAAAAACAGGATGCAATGATTTGAGAAAGGGAAGAGAAATGCTTTATAGCAAAACACTTAAAAGCTCAATCATCTGTTTAGTTTATGAGACAGAATACTGAGAAGTAAATAGATTACAAAATATAAATATCTTCCTGGGGAGAAAATATGCAGTACTAAAGAATTATTTAATCTTGCAGAGAAAAGCAAAACTGGCTAGAAGAAGCCAAAAAAAAAAATGAAGTTAGGAAGTAAGGACACAATTTTGACAATGATAATCTCTTCTAAAAAACTACTGAGCAAAAAAAAAAAAAAAGAAAAAATCTTTTCCAGCACTTGATAACCTTGATTATGGCTGGATGCTTTTATGGGAGATATATTTTAATCCACCATATGCTATTGGGATCACTACAGAATTAACTGTGACATGGCTAAGATATGAGCAGTCCAAGTGGATGTGGTTTTTTTAGGCTTCAATGTATGCGTATAAAAGTACAAAAATTGTCTAGAACTACTTACCAGCCAGAAATCTGAGCAAATGTTTGTAATATGGCTGTGATAGGATTGCAGGAGTGCTCTCTGCTGGGTTTGAAGAAATACATACTTTTTTTCTCTTGCTGCCCCCCAAATATCCCCATTAAGAGGGAGTATGATATTGGAGTCAGCCCATTAAGTCTGAATAGGCACAATGTTTATTACCCAGTGTGAGGCAAAACACTTAATCAGAAGTACTCCTGAGCATATCCATTTGATTTTGTTTATGAATTAGGATTTCCATGTATTCAATCTAATGGGTTTATGTAGTCAGGAGATCTGCACCTTGTAAGCATAATTTTCCTGATTTGGCTGCTTTTTCCATTGACTTGGTTTTGAAACATTCAATTTTAACTCAGAAAGCAAATATTCACCCTTTGCAGTCCAAGTAGTCTCAATGACTGCGCTCTTAGGGAGCCTGAAGAAAGAACGGCTTCTTCAATATTGCATCGTGCTGTATGGGCAGTTAATGCTGACAAATGTAGGAAGATTTCTTTTTTCCCGAGCACCTCAGCAGTTGCTTCCAAAGGAGATTGACTACAGAACAGAACCAGAAGGAATTTGCTGCTGTTTCTATTTTCTTTTTGAAGAAAAGTTAGGGTGACAGAGCTGCAGATCTCTCCAGGGTAACCAAGGTGACAAGTCAAGGAACAACTTGTACCCTTTCACAGGAGATGCTGAACTCTGACATGCTTTTGTTGAGTGGACAAAGTGGACACCAGCTACTACTGGTACTGCAGACACAAAAAGAATATATCTCTACACTTCTTTTCCTTCTTCATCTCCCCAAACCTCGTTCCCCAAATCAAATCACATCAGCACAGAACATTTTTGTCGTACTAACACTGACTGTCAGAGCCATTCTGATTTTAAATAAAACAGTGCTTTCAAGACCAGAATTCTGACTTAAACAAGCCACCCAGAATGCTCTTATGACAAATTTCCTAGCTTTAGATTCCACAGCATTTACTGTATACGATGTGTAGCTAAATGTACCATAGCTCGATACAGGGTGGCCTCTAAATCTCAGTATAGCTGTTCCTTAAGTGAATGCAATGCTCTGGCAGTTGTGAACATGCAAGTTTTGCCTGAAACATGCGCACTTCAATAAGCAATTAACACTCCACTATGTGCAATAGCATGAGGAGATATTAGAAATTTCCTTTTTAGTAATGGGGATACTGCAGTCTTCATCAAACATTGCTGTCTCTTGTGGGCATAAAATGCAATTTAACAGAAAGGTTACACTCATCTCCCTTAAATGTGCAGGGTGAAATGCACATTTGTCCAAGAGGTTTTGCACAGTATATCTCTTAGGCCTTGAAGTGGTAATCAAATACAGTGCAGTAAGAGGCTTGCCCTCTAAACTGATGAAAGTCAACCCTGCCACTGCTCCAAGACAATTCAATGCTGATGATGAGCTAAAAAGCTCTCCTGGGAGAACAGAAGTTCAGGCCAACTGAGCTTACAATTCCATGAAGAATACCCTCAGCATGTTTGGGCAGTTAGAAACCAAATCTTCTCCTGCTCCAGTAGTCCCTATTTGAGAAGAAGGGGACACAGCTACAACTTTCTGCCGCAGCTTGCAGTTGTATGCCAGGCTATGCACAGTCTTACCTCTAGAGCCCATGGTTAGCCTGATGATGTGGTGTCCCTTTGGCTTTTCCTTCCCTTGTTTGCTTTCTCACTGCCGTTGTGAGGATCCTGCTAACTGTAAATGGTTTTGAGTTTCTGCAAAATGTGCATCCTCTTTCAAGATGACTCAGCCGAAGAAACTTGCTTCAGGTCTTGCACTGCCTCATTTCACTAAGCACCACTTAGTCTCCTCAACATCTTCCTTTTTCTGGGGAAGAGCATGCTGACTTCTGATGCAGCTGACCAAGCCTCTGTTCCAGTCATTAGGATAAAGTGACATAGAGAAGGACTAGTCTTTTCCACCATAGTGACTTCTTTTATCACAGTTAAGTGGCACCACTTCATGGCATTTTCACAAGTTGCTTCGCTGCAATGCCCAACAGCGTTCACCCATAGCCATGGCTCCAGGGCTCTACAGCCATCCTGCAGTGACACACTTCATATGGAGTACATCTTTCTGGGCTATGAGGGCATCAGATTGACTGACAGTACTGCTCAGAGAAGCTGGCTAAAGGATGCTTTGCCAGAATTTAATGTTGGCTTGCAGAACATCACTGTCTTCTCCATGTATCAGTAATGTATCTGGAAGAGATAGATAGAGTACAAACTATCAGTTAGAAGGGACCTACAATGATAATCTAGTCCAACTGCCTAACCACTTCAGGGCTGACAAAATTGCAGCATTTTATTAAGGGTATTGTCCAAACGGCTCTTAAAAACAGACAGGCTTGGGGCATTGACCACTTCTCTAGGAAGCCTGTTCCAGTGTCTGACCACCTTCTCAATAAAGAAATGCTTCCTAATGTCCAGTCTAGATGTCTTTCAAAGGTGGCTTCTTTGATATTCATCCCATTTTATCACTTCAGGATCCCCAACTTGATCCCCCAAGGGTCATCATAGGGACATTTCAGCAACTAAGTTATGGAGCTGAGCATTTTAATCCAGTTTCCCCCAAAGCCATGGAGAACATAATGTTAAACCCAGTTCTGAGGCCCAATCTGATCCTCATAACAATCCCCCAGGGTTTCAAGGTCTCACGTGAAACATTACAATATTGCAGGATGCCTACATACTGCTTATACTTAAAGTTTAGATCTTCTCTGGTGCTATCTAAAGGCCAGTGAAGGAGGTTCCCTCTTAGCTTGCACTACGCAAGGACTAAAATGTCACTTTCCTAAAGCACTTATGGTCTAGACAGACATGAAGAACTCAGGAAGTAAAAGAGGAAAAGAAAACATAAGCAGAGCAAATATGATGATTAGGTGACAAGGTCCTGTCAGTTTTAAGATGTTTTGTGGCTATTTGTGATTGGAGTTGTTTTGTGGGAGAGGATATGAGCTAAAAGAAAGAAAAAGGAGGACACGAGAAAAGGGAGGACAAAATATCACGAATAAGTATGGCGTGAAGAAAGCTGAGGTGAAAGTTTTCTCACTTCTTTTTTCCCTAGCTTAAGTGCCATCCATACACATTTATATTGCAGTACTTAAATAAGAGTTGTCAGGCCTAACACATTTTTGCCTGAATTATTCATAAATCTGTATGATCACAAGAGGAGTTATTTGGATTAAACTAATTTTCATTAACATAACATATAATTACTAGTTTCACCCAAGTAACTTACCTTAGCACAGGTTCTGCAGCAACCATAATAGACATATATGTTCTTTAAAAAAAAAATTGTGTGTGCTGACTGAAAGCATAATTTTCTCCTACAATAGATCTACCAAGCCTCTTTCTGTTTCTCTTTTGTACACAATTAACATTTCATTTAATATTTCTACATTCCAGGTAGATGCCAGAAGAGCAATTGGTCCTAAAGCAGTAATCACTAACAGCCATGTAAGAGAGTTCCTTCACGACTAATTGCATTTGACACTAATTGCTGTTTATTGAAGAACCTGAGTGAAACATCACTCTGACAAGTATCTGGATACTCCCTGCATCTGTTACAATTTGCCATATTTCCTGCTATTGGTGCCCTACTTGACAGAGCCAGCTCTCTTGTGGATGGCTCCTCTGCTTACATAGAGGTGTGACTTTGAGGAGGCTGCTGTTTCTTAACCAGCACCATGCTAAATGCTGTACTGATTCAGTTCTTTAAAGTAGGACTCTGGGAAGAGTGATTGCTTCCATACTCTTCCATACTCATAGCTTGGTTGATACACGAACTTCTTCAGCTTTTGCTGGCTCTTACAGTAGTGCTGGAGTACTGTGTGACAGTAAATCCTAAATGATAATTTATAGTGATGTCCTTAAGGGACACCACCAAAAGTGAGTTATTCCTTTCCTTGGCTGGCCAAAGGCCAGAAGCATTAGCTGGGAGTTAGAAGGAGTAACTAATTGGATGCATTGCAACTACCCAGCACAACATTAAAAATGAGAAATCTGAAGGTGTTCATTTTTAACTTGGCTGCTTGTCTGAAAAACAAATGAAATCTGTTCAGGTATACAAAGATCCATACTGGTACTTCCTCTGTCAATATTTTTAATTATTTTAATCTTAGTTAATATGGCAAGCTCTTCTTTGATTCCTAATTAATTTAACCAAATTACCCACAATTAATAGCTTAGATAGATAGGAGAAAGGTAAGTGCCAGGAGACTCTTGCTGGATTGATACAAACTCAAAAGCATCAGAAGAAAAACTTGTACAAACAATATGGTAGAAGTCATATTTATTGATAAAAATTAATATATCTGCTATAAAATTTGTAACAGTAATGCAACTGAATATTTATTTTGATGCATAAACCTGAATGTTACATACCAAATACAATACAGTAACACTGGTTTCCTCCTTATTTACATGTTTATGAAAATTGATATGCAATCCATGTTAAAAGAACTTGTAATGGAGAATAGTTACATTAGAAAAATAATATTCTTGATTGATAAAGCATTCTTGAGGACTCCAATCACATTTTCAGGCCTCTTCCAATAAGGCAAAAATCCCTGGTACAGCATATAACTTAATTTACAAAATACAATAACTTCAGACACATCTTCAAGTTTTCTTTTGGTATGCTTTTCCTCACTGCAAAATTACTCCATTTTCCTACTAAACAGAAAGAACTTTCAATAACAAAACTTAATGAGTTCTACTACATATTACATATACATCGCTGTAGCTTAGCGACCATAACCGGGCAGTCTTTCTCCTTAACTGTTTGCTCAATGAGCTTTTCTTAGATGTAGGACATGTAGTATTTTGAAATCATTATGACTGTGGTATCTTTCTTCAGTTTTCATAGGAAACAGATCTGTCACATTTTGAAACTTTTTTTTTTAATTTTATTTTATTTTAGGAACTGGTGCACAACTACATTTCCACTCACAAGAGAACGTCACAAATGTAACTAAAATCAGGCTTGGATAACTTTGAAAACATACTACTATGTGCCCAAACCCAAATTTCTTACTTTAATACTTTATAACCCTGCCATGCTCTAGGAATTTTTCTTCTGCATAGCTTCATTACTAGTCACAGTCAGATAGTTTTAATTCCTTCAAAGGCACAAAACTTCCACCTCTTTTCCAGTGTTGCTCCTACACCAGTGAATTCTTGTTTAAACATGCGTGGCAGTCTCATCAAAAGCATTTCTATCTCATTTGCAGAGATCTGAGAAAGAAATAAAGGTAAAATTAAAGTGAGAAAGCTGTCCTGTAGATTGGAAAGGGGAAATATGGAGAACAGAAATAAAGGAATGGAGGGGGAATCCAGGCCAGATGCAAACAACCAACCATTTTTTTTTTTTTTTAAACCTTAGCCTGACGTGAATTTCCAGACTCAAAAGCAAGTGCAGATTCCTTGCAGGAATGCTTCTGCTCTTATAAGTGGCATCCCACTGTAAAAGAATGACAACTGCTATGTTGGGGCTGCAGCCACACCATGTGATATGAAGTTCATCTAAGAACTACAGTTGTGGATATACTTGTGAGAAGGAGGAAGCAAATGGGACCTTATTCTTCTTTCTCATCCCAGGAGCTCTTGAATCCTCCTGCGCTCCATCAGTTCTTCTCTTGCAAAAAACCTGACACACAGACTTTATTTTTAATCAGCTCACTTTTGTTACTTAGGGCTGACTATCCATGGAGCTATATTGTCCTGGTTTGAACCATTCAGCAGCTCTAGATAACTAAGCCATAAAGTTCATGACTTGGCATTACTCAGGATGTTTTTATGGTTTTGAAACCTTAATCACTGGTCACCTTCCTGATGGGAAAGATGTTCTCATTGCAGAAAACAGTTTCACAAAGGCAACCTTTCTGGTATAATCAGTAGTGAAGTCAAGAAATGAACAGTCACATAAAATGATGATCACAGGGCTGGAGTACCTCTCCTACGGAGAAAGGCTGAGAGAGTTAGGATTGTTCAGCCTGGAGAAGAGGAGGCTCTGGGGAGACCTTAGAGCAGCTTCCAGTGCCTAAAGGGGGGCTACAAAAAATCTGGAGAGGGACTTTGGCCCTGGGCACGTAGGGATAAGACAAGGTGGAATGGCTTTAAACTGAAAGAGGGTTGATTTAGATTAGATATAAGGAAGAAGTTCTTTACTGTGAGGGTGGTGAAGTAGTGGAAGAGGTTGTCCAAGAGAAGCTGTGGCTGTGTTCAAGGCCAGGTTGGACACGGCTTTGAGCAACCTGGTCCAGTGGAAGGTGTTCCTGCCCATTTAAGGTCTTTAAGGTCCCTTCCAACCCAAACCATTCTTTGAGTCTATGAAAATGAAAGATTTTATACTACTGCTACTTCTTCTAAAGTAATGGCATGAAAAAAACAGTAAAGAAATCTATGGGTGCTGCCAGTGACCCACAGCTATCTTCATGGTTTGATAGGCCTCTTTCTTTGGCAATGATAATTCTGCTTATTCATATTAGTAAGTGCTGAAAATCAGTCTTGGAGGAATTCTAAAGCCCCAGAGTAATTAGATCCATCTTGTATGTACTCTAATGGCACTAATGGATAGCTGGTTACCTTTGGGTAATGAATCTGAGCTCTGCACTGAGCCCTCAGCCCACATGGGTATGCTGACCTTATCATTCCTTTTCAGGTGAAGAATGACAGGCTAACCATGGAAAGTAATTGAAATTCATCTCCGAGATTGCATCTATGGATTGCACTATTAAAAAGTAATTTGTTGCTACAAGCAGTTACTTCCAAAATAAACCAGTGAGGCCAAATTTTGCGGCTTGTGTTTATTATGCAGCAGCTAGGTCCAATGGTAGTTACAGGTATTGGTACGCTGGCATCATAGTGAGATGGAGACAATGCTCCTTCCATGAAGGCTGTGTTTGCAAGTTAAGGGTTTGATCCTGGCAGCCACAGAAGTCACAGAAGCCAACACATTACTCACACGAGCAGAAATACAAGGACAGAGCCCACAGACATACACAAGGAGGGTAATGAAGGTGGTGAAAGGTTTGAAGCACAAGTCCTGTGAGGAGCAGCTGAAGGAACTGGGGTTGTTTAGCCTGGAGAAAAGGAGGTTCAGGGGAGACTTCATCACTCTCCACAGCTATCTGGAAGGAGGTTGTAGCAAGGTGGGTGTTGGTCTCTTCTCCCAGGTAACAAGCAACAAGACAAGAGGAAATTGCCTCAAGCTGCACCAGGGGAGGTTTAGATTGGATATAGGAAAAATTTCTTCCCCAGAAGGGTTGTCAAGCATTGGAACAGGCTGTCCAGGGAAGAGGTGGAACCACCATCCCTAGAGGAATTTAAAAGACATGTAGATGTGCGGACACGGTTTAGTGGTGGACTTGGCAGTGCCAGATTTACGGTTGGACTAGTCGTCTAACGACCAGTACACAAGGAGAGCCACTCACATTCTGAGGCCATAGCTACATCCTGACTGTGTGTTGCAAGAAGATCTGGGCAAACACCATCATCTCCATGTCCATAGGAAGTATTGGTAGATATGGATCAGAGCTGTGACTAACAGCAGGGTGATGCCTGCATCCACTAAGTATTTCATGCAATCTATCATCCTGCAGACCTGTTGTTTAGCACTTAGAATAGCATTCACCTGATCAAAGGTGGCTATTTCACAGCTGAGCTTCTCACCCTTGACACACTTAGTGGAGAGGCCCTTTCGGGGTTGATTTCATTTCATCCTACAGTAGATATTTAAAAGCAAGTCAAAGAATTTTATCCTACAGGTATGTTTTGACTATGGACTGTATGAACTGATGCATTAAAAACCACTGCACACTGCAGTGTGTTGGCCTCACTTCTGCAGTGGCTACACCTTTTCTGAGTTTAGCAATAGGGTCAGCCAATTCCTTTACGAGGCCCTCTCCACTTCCATGTGGAGACAAAGGGTATGCTTCATTGACCATTCACATGTTCATGAAAGTTCATCTTCAGTGTGACCCATGCCTAACAACTTTTAGAAGAATAAGAAATGGTCTCCTAAAACTCTGCACAGTTTGATGGCTGTGGCTACACCTGCCTCTTGTTCTGCTTTCTTTCTCCTCAGCTGTATTTCAGGATCATGTAGCATAAAATCAGCTGCTAGTCTTTGCCATTTAAAGCTCTGCTCTTTTTTGCCACAAAGAATAGCTCAGCAGCATGAGGTAAAGGCCTCAGTACAAGCACGTGCACTGTAATTTGCGAATGAATAAAGACCGCAAACCCCCAAGCCCCATATCCCATTATCTTTCTAATGGAAGCGCACAAAGAGTTTAACCTGCAGTAAAGAATAATACAATATTTCTATAGAGAAAACAGATTTTGATTAAATTTTTTTACCCTAGAGTCCAACTGCTGCATGTAAGACCAAAGATATTCTATATTGGCTCCAAAAGGGTGGACGTGGAGAAATGTGGATATGATACCTGTATGAAAAAAGAATGCACACAAGTTATTGAAATTGCCTCAGAAAATATACCATTAAAATAAGCAAAATAATTCTGAATAGTCTGTTCTTGCAGGTTTTTCAGTATGAGTTATGATTCTTATTTTTCTTACACACCCCAATAATCATAACAAAATGGCACATTTTTAATACAGTCATAATAACATGGTAAACACAATAGCTCATCTTCAGGAATGACAGCAGTTAGCAAGTAAGTGACCAAGATAATATACTGATGAATAAAGGAATTTCTAAACAAAGACTTGCTGGAAACATTTCAACTACCAATTTTATGCTTGATTTACCAATATAAAATTGTGGATATTGTAATGGTAAAATTATTGCTTTTTTCCCCTTCACTGGATGCTCTGTTGTGAAAACGTTTCATATAATTGTGTCAGAAACCTCACTCCCTCAATTTTTTCTAGTAATTACGCTGATGCTGGTTATGAAAAGTGTTTAATCCGTATTATCCCTAACTACTGCTGAAGAAAACAGAAATCCTTTATGACATATTTACTTATTTACTTTCTCTTAAAAGACAGCCAGTTATGTCTATCTTCATTGTTATTTACAGGATTGTCGAAAAAGGTACAGGAATAAAAGTGGCTTAAAAGAAGTGAGGATCTAAGTCCAGGGATTTTTTTCTGCAGTGAAAATGAAGTGACAGTATAATAATGATGACCAGAGAAAACAAGATTTGGAGCATCAGAATAGATATTAAAAGCACTATCCAATTTCTTCTCTTCTAAACAAAGAATGAAAATACAAAATGGCATGTGTGTTACTGTTTGGGGAGAGTTGAACTGTAAGAATCAGAGCAAATATTTTCAACTCTGTTTGGATGGGTTTCTTAGCTAACCACCCTAGGGGAAGTTCCTTATATTTAAAGCATAAACACCAGGATTAAAAATGCTTACAAATGACAAAAATGGGTCACTGTATCTTGTGTACTGCAGGCCATACTGCTTTCTTGATGCTGAATGAATTAGGATAATCTTGGATTTAATTTTTCCCCAAATACTGGCCATGGGTGAAAATGATTAAGCAAATTTAACTCATTTTAGGCTGTCTTTGCAAAGAACATCTTTTTTCCTCTCTCATTTTTCCAATAGCATGTACAAACTTCTGATCCTGCAAAGGGAGTGGCATATATTTAATTTTATACTATGTTGAGCCCTAGCAGCAGTTGCTGCCTTTGTGCTGTGATATAAGCACACACACAAGAGCTCTTGAAGCAAAAGCCAAGACCATTATGCTTGGATGGGTTGACTGGAAACCCAATTCGTATTCAAATCACATTTTACCAGTGGCATTGCATTTATTGTGTGCATTCCCAAAGCTTTTCAATTCAGGATGTTCAAAGCTAGCTATTCTATATAATGTAAATAAAAAGTAATTTGAAAATATTTTGTAGTTTTTGACTGGAATTCCATGATAACTTTTTAGTAATTGTTTTCCTTTTGGGCTCTTTTCCTCTAAGGCAATATTGAATTTTGTAAAATAGAGACAAACTTAGTGAATGGATGGAGGCAAGGCTCATTTTTTCCTTGCCACACCTGAACATGCCTCAGAGGAAGAGATAACATGAAATCCATCTTTTGCCTTTGAACTGTAACAATGAGCCAGTTGTGGGGGTATTATGACCAGTAATATCTGGACTGAGATTAGACTGTTTATCTGAGTGCGCCACTGAACAGCTGGTGGATGGGACTCACTCTGGAACACTGCCACCACTTGTCACAGTAAAATCCCATCCTTGCTACCCTTCTCACAGAAGTTATCTTTGAAAAGATCAAACACTGCAACTAAAAGTTCCACACTTTATTATAACAAGCAAAATTAAATCAATTCATACATTTCTGTATGTCCCATTCTTTGACATCTCACCAGTCACAGAAGTTTGTGTACTAAGCTTTTTAAACATTTAAATACATTCTTCACATTTAAATGAACTTTTTGGTCTGAATTGTCTGAATCCGTGCCCCAGCAATAAACCAGCCACTTTCCTGGTGCTTAGCAGATGCAAATGAGTTGCATTTAAACAAATTAAGGTAGTTCTGGAACTATCACCTACCAGCATACTGCTGATTTTGTGAAAAGACCAAACCAAAGAAATGAAACCTGGTCTTTCAGGTCAGCATTCCTGTGAATTGCAACCATGCCACAGGGAGCACTTTGGACTGTGGGACTTTAGGCTCTATGAAAAACTGCCCCACTGAAACCAAACGCAAGATATGTGTGGGTATCAACGAGGCATGTTCCCTTGAAGGATAGCATGGGTACAGCCAGCATTCCTGTGTGGCTAAATGCCAGGTAGCAGTTAGCTGACCCACTGGCTATAAGATTTAGCTTTGATGCACTCACATTTGATGCACAGTGTATTTTTTGCTTGGTAGTTTATTAATATTATTTCCATTCCTTTCTCCTTCACCATTTTGTCTAATAATCAGATACAAGTCTAGCCTGCTAATCTTGATGAAAATAAAGATTTACATTTAAAATATGATGTAAATAACTTCATACATTCATGGTGCAAACCTATATGCAGATCCCGCAATTTTCTTCTTACCTGAAATCCTTTCTTTAAACCACAGAACTTATCAGAACGGAAGAGTTCACTTGTATTTTAGAATTTCTCATACTAAAAGCCATTATGAATACAGATGAAAATTAAAAAATATCTTTTTTTTTTTACTGTTGTTAGCACAAAGATGCATGTAAACACATATGCAAATGAGAAACTTATTAAAAGGCATTTTGTTCTCAACATTCTTCTTTGAGGTTATCTTACCTATTAATAGTGCCTCTTTCTCTGATTTTAAACCTGGGCTTCGTTTCTCTGAATTCTTTTCTCTGTCTTGGTTGACCAATGCTACTGTCAATACATTGATTTCCTATAAAGAAAAAAAAAAACCAACAAAACAGGAGGTCATGTAGATTTCATATACTTCAATTAAACCTGTTTGCTTCCTTTCAACACTGTAAAAAAGACTATTACTTTAATTCACATCTTAACATAATTACAAATAATTGATTTGTTTGCAGAATATTAAGACACTTTTTGAAGTACCTTTATGCCAAGAGCTGCCAAGAAGAAAAATTTTACTTGTGGAGTAAGTAATAACTTTGTTGTTAGTACTTCTTCATTATAACAGCTTGAAAGATGTGCCATAAAATGTGGGGATGGTCAGAAAACTCACATTTTCTCAGTATTAAAGCTGTAAACAAAGACTGCCTCTAGGGAACATGGATAGAAACACTCAGCTACAGCTATAAGAGTAAATTCAACAGTCACTAGCAATGTTTCTAGCTACTAGAGCGCAACCATCTACCGTTTTACTCTTCAACCAGCATCTGGCATGATGTTGGCCCTTGTCCCAAACAATTCCCAGGAATATTTTGGGGGTCAGCACATTTCAGTGACCATTCCTAACAAACAGGTAGTTTGCATAAAGCTATCTGGTTTTGAGGACTGAGAGAAAGCCTTAAGGGCAAACAAGTCAAGGCTCCTGCTTTGAGCTCCTTTCTATCTGGTTTCAAGGACTGAGAGAAAGCCTTAAGGGCAAACAAGTCAAGGCTCTTGCTTTGAGCTCCTTTTTCTGCAACCAGGTGGTCTGAACCACCCAAATCTCAGGCAAGCTAGCATGTTAGGTGCCCCACCAGAAGTATCTAGGCAGTTGTGTGACACACATTGCTCTTCTCCTGGGTATATGTGAAGTAAACAAATTATCTCCGTTTCAGAGTCATGTAAGCGGCTTCAAAGTGCATTGCACAAAATTCAAGCATATACATGGGCTGTTTCCATGGAGCAACTGATATGCAGTAACTCATTCCTTGTTTTGACAGTGACTCATTCTGCTGCATTTGCTCTGTGAAATGCTCAGCAGTTCCACGCAGAACCTTGGAGGCAAAGAGAATGGGGCTAGAGATCTGGTGGTATGAGATGGGGCTGTGCAGGAATGGTGCTCTTTATGTTGTGGCTGGGGGAGTCAAGGTAAGCAGCTGGAGGTTGCATGGGACTGGGCAGCCTTAAATGAGAACAAACTTGCACTATTCAGTGTAATGATGTGACTTGCACTATTTGGTGTAGTGATGTGGCCCATCTAGAACATCCACTTGGTGTGGTGCCTTGCTCCAAAATTCTTGGCAAGCATTTTTGGCAATGAAAGAGAGACACTGGGCTTGGGTTGCCCTAGGGCATTTCTGAAGGTGTGAATAATCCATGCTAAGAAAAGGCCAAACCTCCAAAATATGTCAAATGTGCCTCTTCATAGATGACTAAAGGTTTCATAGCCTGTGGGATTGGTAAAGAGAGTTAGGCACTTCCTCATTCCCAATTCAAAAACAATGCAAAACACCCACAACAATACAAACAAACAAACAAATAAAAAACAAACCCCACCCCACCCCCGGTGGTGTACTCTGTGCTCTTTATAGGCTGGCTTCAAGGAGCAGCTGCCCGATACACAGTGCCCGATGGCTCGGATTGCATCATGGGTTTAAAATGTTCCCTCGCATTGTGAAAAGGAACAATTGTCATGTGTCAGCTAAGAAACTGCATGTGCATTTGAGTGACATACATTCGTATGTGTATCCTTAGCCCCCATCTACTAGGGGCTCTGACAGACCTTAGCCCACGATGATGAGGAGTGAGATCCCTTGAGTCACCTGTGTGTAGTGGCTGCAGTTGTAGTGGCCAGCCGAGGCACGCCTCCTGATATCTATGGCACGGTCAGATATCTATGTGTAGTTGTGTACATGTAAGCTAGTCAGCCTTTGCTGCCTTTTTAGTCAGTAGAAATGAAATAGCTTTTTAATCATGTGTTTTGTTTGCTTTAGGTTGAAATAAATTGGACCTTAGAGGTGTCTATTTTGTATTCCTCATTGGCTGCAAAGGGAAACTTATAGCACAGATTTAGACACCTGCAAGTAGGAGGGAGCCTGCAGTTCAAGAGTTGCTGAGATCCCCTTTTAAAATAATGGCGTGCCTCAGCACTTTCGCAGGTACATCACCTTGACACTAACACTCCTGTAGTGTTGTAATGCACAGGGCACATTATAGCAGCGGGAGTATGCTCTGAGTTGTCCAGTAATGTTGATTCCCCTCCTGATAAAGCCAAAGGTTAATGCAAATACTGATCTACTGCTGGCCATGACATCCAAGAACAGTGAAAGAAAACCCAGATAAGAAACAGAAATAAGAGAAGTGTTCGCATTAATTTCTCCATAAGGGCAGCAACGACAAGGGGATTACAGATGAGGAAAACAGAGCTGGGTGACAGATTTCATGATACTGCAGCAGAGGAGCAGAGCAGCATATGCCACTAGAGCTGGTATAGGTTCAGATGTAACTTTTGACTCCACCAGAGATAGAAAAGCAGTCTAAAAATAACAATTCCTGAGAGGGGAAGGAGAGAGCAGAGAGATGCGTATTTGATAAAACAGGCCCCAAACACAACACACTAGCAGTTTCAGATGGGATTAGAAGTTTTGTCAAGCAGTGATGCAGAGAAAGAAACTATATTCCCATTGGGAGCAATGAACAGATGGATTCTCATTTAATGCCTAGATTTGAGCCTGTGCAGAACATTTTGTATGATTTATAGGACAGTGTAAATGGATGCTAAAGGAAGTCACATCAAGTCTTCCTTAACTGTGTGTTGGTACAGAGGATAAAAGAGTGAAAAATTGGTTATGGGGGAGCATGAGGAAGCTAAGAGTGGCAAAAGACTGGCTTAAGAAGAAGGTTCTTGGGGGTCTGGAGAGGTTTCTGCCATCCAAACCTACCTGCGTCACAGAAGATGATAAATTGGACAACTCTGATATATTCAGCTGCCAAAATAAGCTTCCAAAGGCCATGAGAAAATACAGGGTGTGCATGGTCACATAAAAGGTTCAGGAATTAATAGTGATTTAAGAGAAACGGGCATAATTGTCTCTAAAAAACGAGTGTGAAATTCACCCAGAAACCTGGCTAACTATAGTGCAAGTGAAAACCTTAAGTATCTGACTACAGACTGCAGATAAAATCTGGTACCTATGAAGGCTCTACAACAAATCCTCACAAAGTTAATTTGCACATTTTTAGAGGCACTACTTATGCTGACCCACAGAAACAAGACTTTTAAGAGCATAAAGGTGAATGAGGCAATAACTAATTGGAAAAAAACATTTAGGTCACATTTCTGACATGAGAAAAGAGCTACTGATCACCAGATGCCTGAGGAAAATTATTTAATATGTACTATATTACAGTATTTCCTTTCTTTCCTGGAGATCATCCTTTATTTTGCAAATTATATTTTCTGAGGTCCAAAGCAGTCCTCTTCACCAGGTTTCATTATAAAAGGAATATTTTGTTACCATCTGTCAGTTACTGCACTAAAGGACAAGAACACAGCCGAGTACACATAAACCAGTACTTATTAGGAGCGAAATGACCTTGCAAGAACCAAATGCAACATATGAAAGGCTTAATCCAGGTTAAATCACACCTGGAGATCATTAGGGACCTAGCCCTATTCAGTATTCACAAATTATGTCAGGTATCAGAGAACACGGAGGCCTGATTTGATGACAGCTCAGCATGAACGCAACCTTTCTGTGTGATGCTCTCACCATTGCCAGCTTAGAGCTTTTCCCTGCAAATGACACTTTCATCCATCAGCAGATGATGAAAAGACATGAATTTCCCTTGATGAACCCTATGATTCTGCAGACACCCCTTGGGACCAGCATTTTCGTTTGGGGTTTCCTGCTTTTGAACCAGGGAGGGAAGGACAGAGATAGGGTCTTTCTGGAAAACTTTCAGGAGAACTGAGGCTCAAACAGAGGACGGCATATAACAATTTTTTCACACAGACTATTCATTTCCATGGGCAGACCTCTGACACTGCCACTGATGCAGAGCTGATGTCTGTGGAGAGTCATTTATGACAGTTTTTGCACATGGATGTATATCTTAGCCATGTCCTGGCTGCAAGGTGGGGCAGAAGTTGGTTTTGTGTAATTCTCTTATGTACCCTGGCTTCTTTTGGAAGCAAATGCAGAGACATGGGCAAGCAGATTGCTCCAAAAGGTGCCTGGTCTCACTGTCCACTGTGGCCCACCACAGAGCAGCTGGGTCCAACACTGTAGACAGCAAACAAGAGCGTGACTCCTGAGAACTGCATTTGCCAGAGATACACAAAGAAGTCCTGAAGGGTAGAAGAGATGTGGTGACTTTCTACAGAGGACAGTCACAGGTACTTTAGGAACAAAAGGCTAACTTTGCACCCTAGGGGACTAGCAGATCAGAAAGCCCCAGATATTTAGGCTGGATGACTTGGATCTTTCAGTCCTTTACTGGTTTCTTTTTTTCTCTTATGGGAAAATTACACTAAATAAAAAGTTCTCAATCCAGATGTCACTAATCCTCTACAGGTCAGTCTTGCACCAGTGCAAAAAAGGCAGACAGAATATAAAATGACTGCTCTTGGGCTTCTATCTTTAGCAAAAATGGTTCTCTTTAGCCTAAAAAGTTCTGTGATCCCCTAATAATGGGAGGAGTGAGGACTTGTCATTCTCCATAAATGCTAACCAAGAGCTGAGCAGGGCTTCAACAGTAGCTGCCCTACCTGGAAACTACTCCTGACAGAGTGCAGTTCAGGACTCTGCAGATGGGATTTAATGAATGTGACATTGAAGACAACTGGCATGTGAGCAGGATGCAAACGACAAATATCGAAAGAGCTGAAATACTCCCTCTGCTAAATGGCTAATCTAAATATTTGATAATTACTGTTAAATCTAGGGGGCATGATGACTGCTTGCATTTTGTCTTCAAAGACCTCATTCCTTTTGTTGTAGTATATTGGATTCTGCAGAATTGTGTGGTGAGGTAGTAAAAATAATATTGTGCCCTCTGAAAGACCAGTAAAAAAAAAAATCCTACTAGGCTCTGGAAGAGTTTGCAGGATACATTGGTGTTTCTCTTATATGTACAAAGCCAACTGAGACATTAAAACAGTAGCAGAAATAAAAAAGACTAGATGTTGGACACAGCAGGCATATGACAAAGCAGCTAGTGAATGTTGCCAGATGTAAGGGACACACTTTCTTAACAGCCAGGAGATTTATGAGAGAAAACTAGCAGTAGGAGAAAAACTATATATCTGAATCTTAAACAAAAATCTTGCAGGCTATTAACAGCAGGCCAGAGAGATGCTGTAAGCTTGAAAATAAAAGGTCGTTTTATGATTCTGATAGAAGAAAAGAACATGTACATGTGATACCAAATCTGCAGTCCTTAAGATCCTGAAAGATCACATGTGTACCTGCTCTGAGTCCACAGAACCGGGCTCTAACTTCAAATGTTATTGATAGCCAGGCAGGTTTGCTGATTCTACTGCAAACATGAGTAGAAACTGGCCTACAACACGAAGACTGCACATTTTTAATTTATTTTAATTTACCTGGGGATCTCTTGAAGTCTGATGTAGTTGTGTTTCCTTTGCTGTTTTTAATTTAAATGTACTTCAGACCAACATCTGAAAATTTAATCTTGCTGTTTTAGCCTGAATGGAGCCTAATTCAATTTCCAATCAAGTGAATGGAAGCCTTGCAATAGTTTCAATGCACATCAAGTCAGGCATCTTAAATTTATGGGGACATACAAGGTCCAGGTATAGGACAACTTCTGACAGCTTAACATGGTTGTCAGTTGAGAATGGGCTACTGTCCTTGTCTATGTTCTTATCCATGGTGAATGCAAAATTATTTAATCCAAACTACAATGAAAGAGCTTATTTAAATTTAACTTAAATCAGATTTCCTTGTAAATGTGGCAATGTATGAGTACACTCACAGACGCTGATGGTGACTCAGCTGATCACGAAATCACAAAATCAGGCAGGTCACCTTGGGAGTCTCTAGTCCAACCTCCTGCTCCAAGCAGGATCAGCGGGGTCAGACCGCATGGATGTGCAACAAGGGGCAACAGTCCAATGGCTGAGTAAGCTTCAGCAGTTTCTCTGCAACATTCCAGGTCTGTGCCCTCATCAAATCACATGTGGGGTGTGTCATCAATAGATGGGTGCCTCTATCCCCTGCAGAAGGGATTTTCCAGCCGCCATCACTTGCTGCTTCCTCCTGATACTTGTGATTAAAGTCCTATCTCCATGAGCACAAAGGACAGAGGCACTATCACAGATGGAGAAAGCCCAATAAACACTCATCCCCTGACCCAGCTTCTCCCAGGGCTGTCACAGGAAAGCATTAGCCTCAGGGATCGAGCATGACACTTGCCAAAAGCAGGCAATGGAAATGTTCTCTGCATCATCTTACAGACTGAGGAGGTTCTGCCTGTAGGTATATGGGAGTTGTTATGGGATATAGGGGAAGAACATCTTGAGATTGTACAAGACTTCGTTGAGGGTCCTTAATAGGGAACAAAAGGCAGGAAAAGAGAGGGATCATGGTGGTTTGGGAACAGGATAAAGGGGCTAGTTGCATGTAAACAGATTCCTGGTACACTTGTCTGGCCATGCCATGCCCTGATGAGGGCATTACACTCGTTAAACTCAATTTCTAACTCTTTTCCTGCATGAGGAACTCTGTTCTCTGTGCATGGAGGTGTGTGAGTGGGTCTGAGCACAGTAGCTGGAGTGGGACCAGGGGTCAGAGGGCTGTGTATCAGGGGTGCCACAGTTAGAGAGACCAGCATGTGTGGCATGTGCTGCTCTGTGACCGCTGATGAGCATCAAGCCAGACTAGCCACTCAGTAGGATAATAAGCTTGGGAGCCATGTATTGAAGTAGCCACAGACCTGGGATGGATCTAGAAGACACCAGAGAGACTATGCAGAGAGACCACATGATCTACTGGAGGGAACAGGGAGTGCAAGCCAGCAGCTGGGGACACTGTAGGATCTGGGGAATGACTAAAAGATCCTGTGTGTGTGTGTGTGTGTACACGTGAGGCAGGGGACAGTTACAGAATAGAATGAGAGCCAAAGGCCAGTTACTGGAGGGATTCACATTGTATATATGTTGAAGTCTGCATATATATTTTGCACTAATAGACCTTTATCCTGATCAGCCAGAAAAAGAAGCATGGTGAGGCCAAAAGTATTGTTTCTGTTTACGAATGCTGAGTTTGTGTTGATCTGTGTGGCTGGCCATGTGTATATGTATGCATGTCATGCATCTGTTGTATACGTGAGTTTGTGCACGTGCCTGTGGGGAATACATACTCAGCCTTGCTGCAGGTTGGTTGCATGGAGCTACCTTGCCTCTGTTGGGCTGCAAGATTCAGTAACTTCTGACAGCAGCAACACTTTGTTTGGGCCAAATAGCTCTAATTCTTCCTTTAATTGAGTTTGTTCCCCTTCATGGGATGCTACAGCACTGTGCTGTGATGTGACATGGAAATTTGGTAGAGTGTCTGAACACTCAAACTAACTCAAAATTCTCCAGGAACACTGTGTGTATTACACAGCTCTCCTTTCAGCATGTCCTCTTACAGTGACTGTTTCTGATTATCTGCTGACTAGTCCTCTAAAAACACTCTAATGACTAGAAAATTGCTCATAATCTTTAATTAATATAATTCTTTTGTTGCTGCAAATGAATTGATCTGCTAGCAAATTAACTACTTCCTAGAAACATTATATTTTACACAGTCCTGGTTCCTCACAGCCTAAGAGTTGATTTCTGTAAAGTGGCTGACATTAAGTTAGGTGGTTTTGCTGACGCTGCCTCTATATAGAGAGGTTTCCTGGCCTTTTCTATGTGCACCGGAGTAACTAGGTTTACAGTAAGAAATTACAGTGCTGCATTACATATAAAAAGAATAAGGCAAGGAATACGGCATCCAACCATCTACTCAAACCCAGAATTCTCACAAGCAGCCTCTGCTACTTTTAGACTTAGCACCAGGTCAATAATTCAGTAAAAAGAAACCCTTTCTTTTTGGTATTTTTATTTCAGGGTCTCAGAGGATCCTTCTCCCTCTATTCCTTACCCAGTGACGCAGAAGAACATATTTACCATATGCTACACTGCTGGTGAATGTGACTGATCTATCATTAGAAACGATACACCTTTTCATTCACATCAAGCCTAAACCTGAGAACTTATTTTGTGCTATGCAAGAAACCACTATTGGTTTTGTCAGCCACAGCACATTGTAATTGCTTTTGAAGTACATTAATATAAAAATTTACTTTTGAAGTACACTAATATTGAATTTACCAAATCTAGAGTAAATTTAAGAGTGTGCTGGTGTAAACAAATAAAGGGTTGAAAATTGGCTTGAAAAATTATCTGGCATTAAAATTATAGAAACAACAATGAAGTAAAATTCAAGAGCGAATATAAGACCTTGCAAACAAAGCACTTCAAACACACCTCTATGGATCTAAGATTTGTTTGTCTGATTTATCCTACATGATAGAATTGTTTTCAGAAGTGAAGATTAATTATATTATGGTGCTCTTGACATCCTATTTTTCCGATCCATTTGCCAGAGAGATGCTTTTAACTTTTTTATTACAAAGCTTTTACTATTATAACTTTCACCTGCTGAGTTTAGGCAACTAGCAATAATCTGAAAATGCTTTTCTCATTGAAACTATCTCTTTATATTGTTCTCACTGTATTTGAGCACACCTATTTTATGGTAATGTACATATGCAAAATACAGATGACTAATATGAAAGTTACTTCATGCTTATTTTTAAAAGTATGATCAGGTTGCTTCATTTTCTAAAGCTAGATTTATGTGTAGGTTCCTGATGAGTTAACACAGATGTTTTATGTGATGTGAAGGTGGTTGTTTTGCAAGGGAAAAGGTAATTGTCATTTTGCACACCTTGTGTTAGGGAATTGCAGTAAACCAATGGTTAGCTGAACGAAAGCAATCACCTGCCCACCAGTTCTGCTGAAGTCATAGTAGGAGGGGATAGTCCATGTATTCTTGAGACTGAGAACTTGTTGAAAGCCCTTTCAAATGGTCTTTAACACAAATACTGCTCCAGCAATCTCCTCAAGAACGATGCACTTCTAAAGAAAGGTTAAGGAGAGGAAAAAAAGCTAATTTGTTTCCCTCCTGGGATGTGTAGAATTGTTTTGAAAATGTCTTTGTTGAAATAAAAGGAATTATTTTGGGGAAAAAAACCCAACTTTAAATGTTTTATGAGAGTAAACAGTTTTCAAAAAGGATTTGTATTTGAAAATTATTAGTTTTAGGCATCTGAAAACACAGGGTGACCCCCATATTCACAGGAATCTCCACATCTGAATATACAGAAAGTACTTGAAACAAACATTTTGGAGCTCTCATTCCTTCGGATTGGATCATGATTAGGATGATGAACTTTTCCTAAGGAGAAGGACTTGGGGGTGCTGGTTGACAAAAAGCTCAACACGACCCGGCAATGTGTGCTCACAGCCCAGAAAGCCAACCGTATCCTGGCTGCATCAAAAGGAGCATGACCAGCAGGTCGAAGGAGGTGATCCTGCCCATCTACTCTGCTCTCGTGAGACCTCACTTGGAATACTGTGTTCAGCTCTGGGGCTCCCAACATAAGGACATGGAAATGTTGGAGTGAGTCCAGAGGAGGCCACAAAGATGATCAGAGGGCTGGAGCAACCCTTCTATGAAGACAGGCTGAGAGAGTTGGGATTGTTCATCCTGGAGAAAAGAGCCTTGGTAGAGAGACCTTAGAGCAGCTTCCAGTACCTAAGGGGGGCCTGCAAGAAATCTGGAGAGGGACTTTTTATAAGGGCGTGTAGTGATAGGACAAGGGGAAATGGTTTTAAACTGAAAGAGGGTAGATTTTGATTCGATATTGGGAAGAAATTCTTTACTATGAGGGTGATGAGGCTCTAGAAGAGATTGTCCAGAGAAGTGCAGATGTCTCATCCCTGGAAGAGTTCAAAGCCAGGTCGGATGGGGCTTTGAGCAACCTGGTCTAGTGGAAGGTGCTACTGTCCATGACAGGGGGATTGGAACTAGGTGATCTTTAGGGTCCCTTCCAGCCCAAACCATTCTATGATTCTACAAAGAGTGTCTCCCGGTGATATTGAAGTTCCTTTCTTGCTTCTGTCACTTTTTGCTGTCCTATTCTTTGAAGGACTTTAGCAAGTGGGAGGGAACATGAATTCGGTGTACAACACCCAGGAATGCAGCAGCAGGCTTGTGGCTAAAGCAGAGGTGGCCCATCATCCTTCAGGTGGTTGCGGGGGAGCCTGAGTGCTCTGACAGCCAATCTGATTTGTACAGTGTGTGGGTTAAGCACACAGCTGCATATGTATAAAGCTGAATGTTATTCCTTACTAGAAATGATGGGTTGACTCCTGTATATGTGTGCAGTATAAATACTCTGTAAAAACACTTTGGGATGAAAGGCTGCTCATAATGATCAGATATTATTAAAATGTCAAGTGGCTCTGGGCATTGAAGAACTGTCTCCCCTGGAGCTTATATGAAATTTGAAGTCAAAAAACTTTTGTGATTTGCTGAGTGGGTGGCTGAATGGGTTTTATCATTGTGTCTCAGAGTTCTCTCTTTTCCTTCCTCAGATGACAGGAATTCACTCCTATCAAAAGCCAAGCTATGATGCCACTCTAACACTTTTAATTAGGGACATTAGTGGTGTGATTTCTTTCTGCACATTAACAAAGGGGTTATTGCTACAGCTTGGATCTCCTTCAGATAGTACACTCTGTGTCAGAATATACCTAGGACTGCTGTAGCCATTTGCCTCCCAGTTGAACCCAGGACACTCCCATAGGGGTAGATTGTGGCTGAAACCACAGAGATTGTGATTCAGCCAGCAGAGTTTTGCACTGTGCTAACGAATCTGTATTGCTGCCCTCTAACATGCTGAACTGAGGTTGGGACAGCCAAGGCGGGACTCAGGGGGCTTGATCTATCAGTGTGTAAGAACTTCTGAATGCTGAGCAAGTTCTGTGATAATATGGTCCTAAACAGCCAGTTAAACTCCTGTTATTTTTCAGGCCTCATAGTATTGAATTCATGAGGCGGTCATTCCTTGTGCCTGCTGCGGCAAGTAGGAAAGCTGCTGATCTGCCAATGGTCATAGCTGTTTGAATTTTTCGTACTCCACATGCCTTAAATTGAAGGAAATCAGAAGAAATGAGTGACAGGCTACAAATAAATGCCTGGAATGAAAAAGGCAGGGAGCAGAAAGCAGCACAGCCACGCCCCACCCCCTGGTGCTGGCCCCACCAGCACAAGAATAACCTGAATACAGACAGTAAATGGGTCTCTGTAATCTCTGGCGGCTTTACACCCCACTTCAATAAGGGTAGAGGGTCCTTGCACCTTCTTCTAATAACATAAAACACCCCTGACAAGAAACCAAACCCCACATCTCTCTTTAATCAAGGGGCTATCCTCATCCCTACACTGCACTTGTTTGTCTTCTTTAGAAAATTAACTGCACTTATTAAATGAATTGATTAGTTGACTGAATACAATCTTGCAAAGGGGAGCAGTTAGAACAGAGGGGCTGAAGAGAGCCCATAGCCCATGCTCTTTTCTGGAAATGTCATTTGGAACCTTCTCGGGTGGGGGAAAGATGCCAACTTCTCTGTAGGAGGGGACATTACCCCTCAGCTCTTGCGTAAAGAAAGGCTGCCAGCACCCTACCCTCAAACGTACCCAGCTGTCAACACCTCACTTTTTGCAGTGCCCACTCACTCCTGTGTGCTCTAGAAGAGCCTGCTGCAAGGACCCCAGTGATGTCAAGGAAGCTACTCAGTGACTCATGTCAGCTGACTGAGGTTGAGGTTCACAGGATACAAACCTGGGAAACTGGGACAGAAAAGAAACACACATTTCCCGATGCGTGCACACCTTGCGCTGGGCTTTTCTAGCCTGTAACTTTAGGCCCAAATTGCGCTTATGTTAGCCATGTTAAGCATATTTTTTAACACAAGCCAATGTTGTTGTGGGATGAGAAAGCCTTTTGAAGAGTGGGCTAGCCAGGAAATGGCTGTCGTACTCACAAGGAAGTGAAGCAAAAGCATCTGCAATCACTTGGGATCTTCATCAATACAGGTGACCAGCTTTTCTCTCGTAGTCCCAAACCACTGGGATGATCTGAGCAGGTGCTGCACTCTTCTAGCTCCTCTCCTCTTCCTGTGTTCAAGGGCCCTTTTCATCTCACCTGGCTCAGTGTGAGGCAGTCACACCACACAGAAGTACCCCATCCTATGGCAGATGTGTACTAACACATACACTGACATGGGACATTCAGAGTAGGTACCCTTGGGTGCTTCCATTAAAGGTTTGCACAGTAAAATACACGAATTGTACTCTGATGAGTTTGATGGAATTACAGGCTTCTCCAAAAATTGAAGGGGGTTAGCTTTTTAAATCTTTGCCTGCCTTGTTGGAAAAATGAGCCTCATATAAGAGTCGTCTTTATTTGTCTTTAGTAGAGATCTTTAGTAGAGATCATCAGTGATTATCCATACTATTTGAAAACAGACTAGGGTGTAGTTAGGAATAACATCACTTTCAATGTAGTATAAAGTGAGCAGTTTAGTAAAACTGTTGAAATATGTCACTTAATATTTCAATTAAAGGAAGAATACACATCAAATCTAAGATGCTTGGTTGAACTGGAGGAATGCTCCGACAACAGCTTCAAGAATTCAAATGGAAAAATGCACCCCTACTTAACATTATTGATTTCATATCTGGAGAAAAACCCACAGAATATTGTGTCCAAGCTGCTGGAGATACTAATGGAGGCAGACAGACGAATGAGGTCAAAGTCATTACTTTGTTCAATGAAACTCAAACAGAACAAAAAGCTGGTAAAAAAACTTGTGGTAAAATCAGTTTCACTCTCTGAAATATATTCCCTTTACTATGTCTTCATGATAATCAAGTAACCCTGAAAATCTTTTGGTGAAATCCTGACTTTTTAGCCTGATAGGAATTTAATTATTGACTTCAACAGAGTCAGGACTTTACCATGCAACTGCAAACTGAGCATTCAAAATGCTTCTGTGACCATGACCCATCTCTTGTTTCAGTCTGAACTTGGAGGACTGATACTCTTGACTACCATTTTATGGGATATCTACAAAGGGTAGGAGTTATTCACAGGAGTTATGTAAGGAAGGCAGATAACTGTCAAGAGAGAGTGCCAAACTCCTGGAGAAAGATCACTGAGTACTTCTAAAATGAGGCTTGGTAAAAATGAAATCTCCTTTCTTCATTAACAACAATAGAGGGATACCATGGATATTAACCTTTCCACCCCTAAAACAGGGATATATTCATCAAGGCTATATAACTTCCTTGCATGCAGTGCCCTATGTATATTGAACTCAGCAGTCAGCAAAAGGAGAACTTTGATCAAAACACAGAATTAACCTATATACAAGAGGCTCCACAGAAAGCCACTGAACTTGCAGAAACAGTGGAGGAATAAATTGCCTTTATGGAGTTAGCCCCCAAACATATGATTAGTATTTTCAGTTTGCAAAATGTTCTCTACTTGTGCATGCCTCCCAAGCAAGGTGCTTTTTCATGTTGGGACTAATCAGCTCCCAAGACTCTGGGAACATCCTGGAAGAGGATTATATCTGAAATTATAATTGTCTGTTGGCCATCATTTTCTCTTCAGCTAAGACAGAAATGTGAATTAAATATCATTATATGCAGCAATGAAGAGGAAATTAAAAGGGGGGCAGATTAGGAGCAAGAAGCAATCTTTTCCCAACCACAGGGCTGAAGGAAATGAACGCTCAGCGACAGCATGGCAGTTCTGGGTGTTGAAGCCTCTGTTAACACCAGGTCAGGATCTCAGGCTCCATGTACAGCTTGAGCCTGACATTTGGCCTTTCCTGACACAGAGTATAGCTGGGAAATGTCAACAGCCGTAACAAATATTACTGCATGTACCTGGCAAGTCATTCATGAAACACCCTTATAACTGTTTACAGAGGCTTGTAAGATGGTTTTCTTTCTGGAATAAGTAGATGTACTGGCAATTCACTGATATTTCATTTTCTTTTCCCCCCAGATTTGTGTGTGAACTGCCAGGGCAGGGAGAGTAACATTGCAATTGCTTCAGCCTCTTAGTTAGCGGTGCTCAACTCTCCCATCAAAACAAGAGAAAAAAATGAAGTCTGGTCCATTTATACTTTGGGCACATTTCAATCCCTTTCAGGATTGTCTCACATTATGGAAATGTAGAAGACATACCAGTATAGGTCTAAGTATATATTTTCATCTGTATCTGCTTTTACTAAGAAATATATTTCCAGGTTTTATTTTAAGAAACAATATTTTCTAATGTAACCCTAACCTTATATGATGCAGACCAGTGCCATTAGCAGAAAGTCTGAGGACCGCAGAAAACAATATTTTTAAGATTACAATATGGGCTTTCTTGATGTGTATGCAGTGTGCCTAAATTTCCCACTGTACTTTCTAGGACCCTGATTTTCTGCAGAGTAAGTAATCTACATATGCCACAGTGTGAAGATTAGATATAGACATACATTGCCATTTTTCCTTACCAACACCTCCTAGTATTGCTCAGCATGCAGAGGTATTTCATTTTCTGAATTCAACCTGTCAACTGTAACAAATATGCCCTAATCCCATTATATGCATCACAGTTCACTAACAACCACGTAGGAGCCACGAAGCCTTTTTCTCTTTGATCATCCCAAATTTGCACACTGGCCAAGGGCAAGAACCATGAAGTCTGCTGAGAATAGATGTGGAGAGACAACCCGCAAGGCACAACACCTGAGCATTACATATTCAATATAAATGACAATTGTTTAAAAGGTACCTCAACTTCCATTTTACAAAGTTCATTACTGTAGCAAAAGCTTTAGCATCAGTTCTTTCCCTCTATTTCTCTACTTCTATTTGTGCTGCTGTGCTTTTCTGATTTCATGGTGGCATAATTGTTGAATACATGGCTGCAACTGTGACTCAATAATTGCAGCTGTCTGGTCTCCTCCTTCACCATTAATTTAGGTATTGACTTCTCTTCTTAGGAGTCTAATATTGCTATGAGATCATCACAGGAAAAGCTCATGGAAAAGAGAGGCAGAAAACAGAGTTTCTATCCTATGGAAAATTCAGGCATTTGAACAATTCCTACTAGTACAAACTGGAACAAAATATTACATTTTGGAAAACTGACCTTTAAACAAAGATTCTGAAACAGTTTGGTTTAGACTGGGAATGATGTAGTGAAACACTGACTACGCAATTGAAATGTTTCATTTTAATGCTATTTTAACCTTCATATTATATAAAAACAAAATTTTCAGGCTCTTCTGTTTTACCCAGTTACGTATGAGCCCGAATGATACAAGTTGAAGCACTTAGGTAATTTTCCTTTAAAACATTTAAATCCTGCAAAACATTGTTTCATCCACATTTTTGGAGAGGAAGCAAGTTCCTTTAGAAAGTTTCTAAGTCTTACATTTGTAAATTCCTTTAGGAAACCTGCAACCAGCTGTTGTACAATGACAAATTTTTAGGTAGCAAACGTGAGCATTTCAAGATCATCAGTGGATTAATGTCTTTATTTTGGTTTGCAAACAGAATCTTTCAAAGGGACAATGAGACGCCGAGCAGACAGACTGCAATTGCAGATTTGTTGGAGCTATCAGACAATATTGAATGTCTCCTGTTCAAATGCTGAGAGCTGTGAGGCTCTATCGACTTCACTGCGGAAACAGACCACAATGAATGAGATTCAAGAAAGGATTAAAAAAGAGGGGACAACAGTTCCTTATCACAAAGCAGTCCACGAAATTTGAGCCTTCCCTTCAGGTTTAAAATAAAACTGCTTTCCTGGCTGTGCCATTAGACAACACATTGACTAAAACAGGCGTTAAATATATTAGTGTTCAGACTGTTGCTAGTTCTCTTGGTTAGGAGGAAGATATCATATATAATCAGTTTTAATTTTCATATGATTATGACAAAGCACAAAGCTGCATGGTTTGGATGACAAACATAGCACAAAAGCTTTCCTCTTTTCTCTCTCCCCTGATCCAAATTGCTGTTTTGACTGCAATCACAAAGGGAATAACAGAAGCAATCTTTTTTTGGTGGCAGGTTTGAAAAAGCATGACCTTAACAAGTTCTTTAACGATTTTGGACAAAATAATGACTCAACAAATTAATTCAGTCTTCTTGTGCAAATCAACTGTTTCCAAATTATATGTGTGTACGAATCACTTCACTCAGAACTGAAATATGGCAAGACTTGCTCAGCTGCAAGGTGGCAGCCAAAAAGACAAACAATATAACTTTGTAGCTTCAGTAATCCTGGACAGGGCACTAAGGCAAAGCATTTCTCTTGCAGTCGTTTCCATGGTATCTTTAACACCCACATACAGCTAGTAGGACATTGGTTGTTAAAGTCTCATCCAAATAAATCCTACAAAGTAAATTGCATGGAACCCAATTTATCTACCTCAAAATGAAGTTTGCTGGGATTTGAACCTGTGGCTTCAAGAAAAAAAAGAAACGGGCACTTCAAACCTGATGTGCAAATCATTCAGCCATTCTATCAGCTTTAAGACATAAATAGTAAATTTGAGACCATATGCATGCGTATATATATAGGTATATATATTGAAATCTATATATCGATAGCTGTACCTACATTTGCTTGAGATTCATCATGCCCATTGATTTCTGCTAATTCCTTGGCGCTTTTTAACTGCAAAGAGTGAACAAAAAACCAAAACAGAACAAAACAAGCACATTACTTCAGTATTTCACACAGTTATCTTTGATTTATTTGAAGGAGCATTTTATAAAGCTTCCGATGAGAAAAACAGATGGAGCATATAATTCTAATGAGTTTTTGCTCAAGCCATTTTGAAACCAACATACTTAAGGCTTGATAGGTTGGAAAAAAAAAGAAAAATAATATGACTGGGTCATTATTTTTTAAATAATAAGATTAGAAAGCAGTTTCAAGACATAAAAGGTGTACAGAATTGGGTCTCAAGAATAATAAACAATTTCATTTCCCATTCTTGTTGCTATTAAACTTTACAATATTTGCCAGTTGCCACTAGCTAAATAGTATTTTGCTAATGATTACTTTTGAACGATATATTTTGAACTGTTTAAGATGCCAAAGTGTGACTATGTTTCCTTCCTGAGGAAGCATCCAAATAACTGACATGGCTCTTGGGTATGATGGAAAAAGAGGTGAAGAACAGCTTTTTTATATAACCAGTGGCAGAAAGAACTGAGGACAAACTGACAATTCCAAATATATGATCTGAACCAAAACTTTTTATTTTTCCTCCTAAATTGACTTTCTGGGGAAAACCAATACATTACATTACATTAGGCATTGTAAAAATCACTCCCAGGATATTTAAGGAATGTCCTAGCTCATACTTCAAAGCCACAGGGAAAGATGCAGTTGTTCATCCTGTGACTAAACAAACACAGAAATGAGGAGACACTGCAGCTCTCCTGAGCAACTAAGCTATGGAGGTTTGTACACTTAAATGAAGAACTTGGAACCTTTTACTCTTCTGATAAATCTTTGAATCTCTGCCCTGGGCAGCCTGTTCCAATGCCTGATCACCCTTTTGGTGAAGAAATGTTTCCTAATATACAATCTAAACCTCCCCTGGCGCAGCTTGAGGCTGTTACCTCTTGTCCTATCACTAGTTGCTTGGGAGAAGAGACCAGCTACAATCTCACTCCATCCTCCTTTCAGGTAATTGTAGAGAGAATTGATTATGCAGGGCTGTTAACTGCACCAGTTCAGGAACTGCTGCTCATGCCACTAAACCCACCCTGACAGAGAGGGAAGGGGGTAACAATTCCTGATCAAGTAGTACAGAGGATAGCTGGGGACTGCAAACTCATCAAGTCTCCTGGTTCAATTCACTGATGCTTATCTTTCAATACCCTCGAAAAGTCTGCAATTTATACTGACAGCAGGGTGATGCATTTCCAATGAATGCTACCTGTTTTCCCTAGACTGAAAAAATAAAGATCCTGTGAAACCACCTCACTGTGAGGATGTCTGGTAGGAATGAGCTGAGATTGGCTACTTCCAGCCAAGCACCAGAATTAGATATTTCTGCATCACAGTGTGACTGGAAGAGCCATTTCCTGATTCTGCCAATTCTTCATTATAGAAATTCACCTCATGTGAGCAGTCCTGTTGAGTTCAGCTGAATTACTCATCTGAATATGAGGTTAGGAGAGCGTGCTTGGGTATGCAAAACTGCTCTGCATGTTAATGCCATGCCCTGAGTGATCGAGGAGTGCTGTTCATTACTTACCTTTTACCTTTCCTTTTTCAGGTTGATAAAGTGCCTCGGCCCTTGGTGACTACTGGCTCCTTGGGCAATGCTCCACATGCATTCTGCTGGTGACATGCCACCCCCCATCAGCCACATGTGCGTTTGATGGGAGAGTGAGCTCAGCCTCTAGGTTACATTGATCTGGCAGGCTTTCACCCCACCATGGTTTCCCACCATCATTGCCCTGGCACTGCTCCACTGGTTAATCTAATGTAGACAGGATGCTTGAGTCTTTCCATCTCTTTTACTGCGTGCCATGTTCTGAAAGGATGCCAGAGCTCAAGCAAAAAGGTGCTAGCATCCACATCTACATTAGGACCACTGCAGTAGAAGGTGAGGTGAACCAGTGGAGATAATGGTGGAAAACGTATGGGTAGCCTCATTCCCACAGGCTAATGGGGTAAAGTCCCTTTTTTTTCCAATATTGTTTTTTTTCTAAATTAAAATTTGAATTATTTTCTCACATCCTAAATAGTGAAATGTTGGAATAGGAACCTCAGAAAAACATACAATATTGGAAAAACAGGACTTGCCTTACCCCCTAGGACAGATCCATCGCAGGTCAGTGGTAGCAAGTGCGATGTTACCAGCAGAGAGCATGCTGAGGCAAGACACTGAGCTAGTGCCAGTAACAACCAAGGGCCCTCCTGAAAGGAAAGGAGAAGGGTTGAGGAGTTAGAAATCTCTGATAAGTCTAATACTGTGGTGGGGTAGGTGTGACTCAAAACAGTGGGCATGAATCCATCTGACAAACTAGACCTAGTGGCCATGGGACAGATCTGATCCAGAAGCCTTTTGGATAAAGAAATGCGATATGGTGAACAAGCCAACGGGACCTCTCCCAGCAGGACATCCCAGGCTGGACACAGCTGGGTTGGTGCAACCGGATCAGTGCAAGATGTGCTGAGCCAGCAGATGTGTTCAGACACAGCTGCACCCGTCTGTGCAAACATGTCCATGGTGAGGCAAGGCGGGATACCCCTGCCAGCCTGAGATGAAAAGGCAGATTTTAGCAAACATATCACAAAACCAAGCCATGCAATCGAGGCAGGAGCCTGGTGCTATTTATTTTTCAAAGAAATGTTCATATTTACTTGAGTCCGATGGGCGATTTTCAATACTCGTTGTGGACATAACACACAGATGAGCTCTGGTGCTTGTAAAGGAAAGCTGTGAGCCTTGGCAAGTGGGGGTCATTACTGCTAGGGCTTCTGCTGTTTGGGAAAGTTTTGGAATTGGTTCAGGGTTGTTGGAGAAGCACACTGGCTGTGTAGCACTCCTTACGAATTCTGGCTACTTACAGTCTTGGCTTTGGGCATGTTTCAGAACTAATTCTCAAGAGAAATGCAGATCCATCCTGCCTTTCTTCCAGCTACTGTTTCGTCTGTCTGCCTAGCATGAGCACACATTTGATTTGCAATTAGTAGGAGTCTGCAGAGATTCAGAAGTCTGCCCTGGTGGTCCCTGCTGGGGCCTAGCATTGTAAGATCTTCCTATATGGTTTTTCAGCATTTAATTGCTACCAAGATGCAAAGTAAATTCATGCAATTTCACTTTTATTTTTTAAGTATTTCATAACACTATACCTTGGATGCCATGTAAAAATGGAAATGAGATGCAATTAACTCAAGAGATCTCATGGATTTTGCGTTTATAAAGATTCTGTCATTACCAGATCCATTCTTCTTCATGGCATTTGTGACTTACAGTCTTGTATCAGCTCTCATTTGGAAGGTTATCTCTGTAACCACAAGTGCTAAGAACGTGTATCTGAACACAAAAGCTTCTTTTTTTTCCCCCCAAATCTAAATTATTAGTTTCTAGAATATATTTGTCACTAGATATGTTCAAAGACAAATGTTAAATGTGGAACAATGCACAGCTTGCATAGCAAGTATTAAAAAAATCTAAACTAAACATAGTTTAGTTTTCCCAATGTATACATTTAATGTATAAATCTGTCTGCAGACATATTTAGACCTACATGCTGAAAAACCTTGAACATAAGAATCATCAACATTTTGAATCTCTGCCATCTAACCAATTCAGATCCCACAGCCTTTGAATTGCAAACATTTAACCAAGTCACCAAATATTTTAGCTCAAAGTTTATACAGGAAGGACTAGAATAAGGTCGCAAAACTGCGTGTGCAGCACAGGTGGGGATTTGTGATCTCAGTGTGTCCCAGCCACATGGTCTATAAACAACATGTATTTGAGCACACTGTGCTTGCATAAAACGCAGTGGTCCATCTACACATTTACAGATTTAACACCAGATTTTCTTTTTGCTTCTAAAACTATCAGATATACTCAGTGTCGTAAGACACCTTAGTATCATAGAAGGCATGATAATCAGATTTACAGAGGTTTGCTTCTCACTGCTTAAATAAGTGCATTGATAACTACTTTTTTAATGCATTATGATAAAGTGTTTTGTATACTCCTATCTGCATGAATAACACAGGACATGCCAAGCTCTTTTTTTTTTTTTTTTCAATACTAGTCTTAAAAGAAACAGCTGTTTTGTTTCAGCTATATTTAACTCTCTCTGTTCATTCAGAGAGAAAATACACACCGCTGATATCTGTGTAGAAGGATAAGAGGAAACGTAACTACAGACATGACATTCGATACTGGATAGTATAAAATAAGGATCCCTTTTCACTGTTTTCTCAAACTCTATATTAGCCTCGGCTGCATTCACAAATGGTAATCAGAGCAGACACACAGGCCACATAAGGTTCTGTCTTGCTCATAGGATACGCTGTGATCAGACTTCTATGGATTTTTTGGAGGTGAAGCCATCCCCTTAGCCAGCATTTTTCTCCCGCCACAAATACTCACCTGTTCCTGCAGGACTTTAAGCATTGCTTGTGTATGTGTTTGTTCTTCCTTGGCTTGCTCCAGTTCAGATTTTTTGTTATTTAATTCTTCCTGTATGCTCAGCAATTGCTGCACAAACAAAAGAAATTTCTGGTTAGCGTCATCTGGATCCAAAGCGGTTTTAAATCCTCAGTTTGATAAATCCTCATTTCAAACAATGCCTTGCAGTCTGCTCCTACATTTATTATTGTTGCATAATCTGCGGTGTCTAAATGGACCAGAGGTAAATTATTTTCATCTGCATCTCCTTCTGCAGCAGTGCTCTGTGAATAATACATCTGTTAACGTGTGTTAAGCTATTTGTTACATTAAAGTAGAAACTCCTGGTACAGTATATCACCCACAGCACGACTGTCACATTCATCTGAACCAAAATCTTATTTGTAGAAGTATATGTGCTCCTTTTAATAATACTAGGGTAAACATTATGGTACATAAATAATTTAAAAGCACAGCTCTTTAATATAATTAGTCATTGGCCCACAGCCATTTTCATTTTATGCAAAGCAATATTCTGGAAAGCTTTCACATTGAGTTGCCAAGAAGACAAAAGCTTTCCTTTTTATCCCTTGTGCAGTGATATTTTATTAGATCAGAAAGACTGATGCCCTACAATCAATATATCAGCCAGGAAGACTGCTAATCTGAACTGTCAAAACAAAAAGCTGTGACCAAAACCTGTTTTAATGAAGAGAATTCTGGAATGTAGGGACATCTTTAAAAGCTCACATCCCCTGGTCTTGTCTAGCTTTAGGTTCAGCATAGGTTTATTGTGACTGTCAAGAACAGGTCAGTAGATTTAATTAGTTCTAAAATAATTATATATTTTTGTATTGATGTGATGAATGTTAGACACTGCTGAAAAGCAAGAAGGAGACAAAGATGAGATTAAAAAGGAGTTTATGGTGTTTTCCTTTAGTGGTCAAGAAAGGAAACTATGATTTGCCAGGGCCATATATTGCTTGTAAGCACACTCCTTTTTAAGGACTTCTTGAATGAGAAGTTTCAAGGTCCAGTTGGACAGGGCCCTGAGTGACCTGGTCTAGTGGAAGGTGTCCCTGCCCATGGCAGGGGAGTTGGAACTAGATGATCTTAAGGCCCTTTCCAACCCTAACCATTCTATGCTTCTATGATTCTATCTAACCATGTATCTAAGCATCTAAAGCTTAGTTTATGCTTGTGCTTAGGACTGGTAACTCTGACTGAAACTGATGTTGCAGGTCTTCAGCATCTTGGTGAGTTACAGACAGCAAACCTAGAAATAGTCCCTGGCCTTGTTTCACTGCACTGGAAGTCCCAGGCATCAAACGACTTGTCACCAGTGTTGTTTTCAGAGCTGCTTGGGAACAGGTGACATTTCAGGGACTGATGGAGTTACTGATATAGTGTATTTTTATTGTACTGAACACCACTATGATGGATTAATTCAGCCACTGAAGTAGAAATAAATGTGGTTATATGTCTGATTATATCTCACACACTCTACAGTCCAGCTAGGTGAGCTTTTTGATGGGTCTTTCTGCCTGGAATACTCCCTGGGAACATTTAAGAGACATTCAGGTATATGTACTGACTCTACTGCAGCACAAGAGCATTTCAGAACTCAAGATTTTCCAGGAAATAACAAGGTCTGTTCCACTGATGCTTTTGCCCAACTTATTTTTGTGTGGGAAGTTGTTCTTTGGCATTCCCTGACCGGGGATGGATTGCCACCTCAGGCCTGTGTTTATCTTGCCTTTTGGATACTATTCCCTATATTTTCAGAAGATTCACTGAACTTGTTTATACTGTCACATGTCACACATTGATACCCATGCAGGTCCTTAGTACAGTTACAGCTTTCCAGACATTTCATAACTTTTTAGCCCAGAAGGGACATTTGGTCACCCCATGTAACCTCTTACTATTACAGACCATTAAGCTTTATCCAGGATAGCTCTAGCTGATTTCTGCAATTTAGAAAGAAGGTACTTCATCCTCAGAAGTAGAGCATACAAGACACCAGAAAGATAGCTTATGCCCTTTCAGGAGTCACTAGTGGAGACACCTGTGGTTTGGCAAGCACATGTGTCACCTAATAGGGGCTGGTGAAATGTCTTGTCCTTCCCAGTTGCAATCTGTTGGACCTTACACACCTGAACATGGCAAAGGTTGTTAAGGGAAAGGCATGTTTGCCCCACATCGCAGAGTCTTCTCTGAGCAGTTATGTCTCACCAGTGTGGTCAGCCTCTGAAGATTCAAATGGAGGACTGAAAATGGACGAAATGATCCTCACACAAAGTCAGGAATGCATCTAGCCAATTATCTACTGGGGGAGGGAAGCCGTTCTGTTTGTCTCCAGTCAATCTGATTTGATTATCATCACTGTCCCAGTGAGGTGCTACAAGTACTAAGGAATCTGAGGAGGAGAACGTCACTAGAGATTTTGTTTGCTCCACAGCCTCTGAAGGAAGGGAATAGCCATGCATATCCGAAAAGAAAACCACCACCATCTAGACTTCATCTTGTCTCAGAGATTTTACTCCAGTTTCTGGGAGAAGCTCTAGAGCTCATCCTTCTGAACAATATAAACTCCCATCTGGAAGATCCTAAGTGAGTTTTCAGTCCACCTCTGCCCCTGGAAAACCTTTTCACTACTGAATGACTGTTACAAATGGGAAACCAAATTTCACTTATGGGTTGAACTTGTTACACTTCCACCAGAACTGAAATCTCCTTCCCCATTCTATCCACCCCCTCCCCATGTTTTTAACATGGCCAAATCTTACATATTGCAGATCAGCTCACCAACTTTCACTCTTTTATTTTCACATCTCCTACTACGCTCTTGCACTGTGATTTAGTCTAATTTTATTCCCCTTCCTTTGATCCTGATTTTTTCTGTTTTGTGTTTGAGGCAATTTTTCCAAGAGTGCCCAAGCATTGGAGAAAGTGGTGTGGAAGATATTCTCTGCTCTGAAAGCATGAGAGAGACAGATGCTCCCTGCTCTTGTACTTGGCTCTGGACCAGCCAGGAACAGGAATCCCAGGAAAATACCTAATATGCTTTGTTTCCCCAGGGTAAGAGCGTGCACTCTGGTTGCAGTGTGAGCTGCAAAGCACCTGATATGAGATAAAATGTTCCAGCAGTCTTAATGGTTAAACCGTCAACTACTGCAGGCTTATTGTGTGTGCATAGGCTCTTATTTTCAAAGGCAACAAATGGCTCCTTTTTCATGGGGGAGGAAAACAGAGTATCTGTAACTAACGTACTATATTCCCAGTCACACACAAGGTTTTATACTCACAGAACTGGGATCCTCCCATCCAACTCCCAAAGACGTCAGAATTGCATAAACCTTGAAGCCATCCTCCGGGGCTTTAAATTTTTTTTTTTTTTTCTTTTTTTTTGCTTCCTTGTACATATCTCTAAAAGCTGCAGAACCTGCTAATTTTGCATGGGTCAGCTGCTGACATTGCTTTTTCCTGATGCCACCACTAACAAGTTGTAACGAGGAATTATGCTTGCCAAACAGCATATTTTTCTCTACTAGTCTCGGTTTGGAAAACGAAGAAATAAATTTGATGAAAAAAAATGTCAGCCTAAGACAGACGAACAGCCTGAAAATTTTCAGCTCAAACTCGTGATGTTCGGCAAAGTTAGCAGCAAATGGGAAGAGGATGTTATACTGGAAGGAATGAGGCAAGTTTCGTGAACAGGGACTGCTGTCATGCCCGCTTATAAACAGACAGCCTCTCCATAAAGATTGTAATGAATGATGCCAAGATGATTATATTTAATTATTCAGAATTATTTTGTTTTTCACATAAATGTGCTTATTAAAAATTCATCCTATAGATATTTCTTCTGCTCCTCGGGTTGCTTGCAAGTATACACCATGATCAATTCAAATAAAAAACTGTTCTTCTTGGGTTTACTGTTTGTTCTGTCTGATACTGTTCCACCTACTTTGCCATCTCATCTAGCCTTTCTACCAGAACTTCCCCCCCTGCCCACCTACCCATGCAGCATTTGCTACCCCACTTCCCACCTCTTATGTCCTGCTGGCTTGTCTCACAGCTACTGCCAACATATCTATCAAAGTGTCCCTTCCTTCAATCTTGTCTCATCTCTCTGGCCATTTCCTTTAAGCCCTGATGTCCCTAGCTTCATGACATAGCCATGGCATTCAGACAGCAGCTTCCCACTTTCCTCAAAGGAACTTCTCAGTTACACAGCCAGGAAATGCCTGGTTCACTCTTCTCTTCCAAGCGTCCTCAGCATGTAATTCTTTGGGTCTCTGAGGATCTCCTGTAAGTTATCCAAAGGCCTTTTCCCTGAGCAAAAATCCCAGTGTCAGGAAGCAGAAAAGCATCTTATGGTGCTCACTGCAGCTCTGAGGATCCTGGAGAGAGACACCTGTGCAGTCTAGAGCTTTACCACCACCAATCTGGAAACTCAGGTAATCTTCATGGGAACCAAAAACATTTGTCACCATGGTTTACCCCAAGAGGTGAAGCCAGGAAGTAAGCCCAGGTCAGACTGGCAGACACCACTGATATCCTCTTACTGGAATTTCCAGAGAGGAGAGAGGAAAAGGGAAAAAAATTACCCTACATGTTGTGTCTCCAGAGATCAATTAATGTATTTAAAAAAAAAAAAAAAAAAAAGGCAAGACAGATTGCCTCTTTCCTGTGGCAGCTCTGGAGCTGCTCTGTATAGAAATGGTGAATATCACTCTCCAGTGTTAAGCTTCCTCCATTCATGGGGATGAAATCCTCCCTGTACATAAACGGGTAGCTAATTTCTTTATATGGGGGAAGTGTGTGTGTGTTTTATTTTGTTTTTTTTTTACACATTCCCACCTCCAATGCTGAATCTCTGTCAGAGACAGTTCAGTACCGCCCATATTGCGTAGATCTCAGAAGTGCAGACAGAAAATTACCGTCTTAAACCAATCTTCGCAGCTTCTGAAACATTAAATATAGATGGCATTATTGAAGCCAGCTGAATTGCTCAGACTGTGTACAATGTGGTGCCAGTGTGGCCAAGAATGCTAAAAAACGAACAACACGCAGTGCCTCAAAATATATGAGAAGACCTAAAGGGAAAGTAATAGCTTGCTGTTGTATACCACTGTGCAGCCATGAAATATTCTTTCTCTTTCCTCTCTTCCTCCCTGCTCACAGTTCTTCATTGCTCCCCAAAAGGCAGTGTTACATGTGTACATTTAAACATAAATTATGGACATATCTAGAATTGTGGTCTCCCACTGAGCCTGGCAGGACAGAGAAGGGTCTCAGAAGGAAAGTGTGGTTTCCAGCATGAAACCATCAACTTATCATGCTAAGAAAAGGGAGGCAGATCAGAAGAGACCATGGGGCCTGAGGCTGTACTTAAGATACTGTAAAGCTGACAGAATAATGAAAAAGGAAAACCAGCATTTGCCACAAGTTTAGCCATTATACTGCTGAATGGTCCTGCCCTTGCTATTTTGGCTATGGTTTTCTCTACAGCTGCTCAAAATGAAGTATGAACAGGTTACACAGACCTAAAGAAAGGGAAGTAAAAAAGGAGCAGACAAAAGAACACCTCTGAGGTGGGAGCACTGATTTTGGCCACAGGTTGTGCAGGCAGTTTCAGCAAATCCAGCCTGTTCAGCTGTGGGAAGGAGGCACAGACTCCCTCTCCCATTTCTGGAGTAGCTGCTGAATGTCCAGAGAAGATCTGGGGCAAACCTTTCTGAAATGCATGTTTCAGTCACAGAGGGATGATCTTACACAGCCTAACTGAGCCAACTCAGTTAATGGCCGTCGTAGACACCTAGTGAACTCAGGCAAACTGAATCCTCCTATCCATATAATGTTTTGGGGCAGCATATTACTTTCTACTTACTACCTATAGGAAATATATCCCTATACAGGAAAAATGGGAAGATGTGATTCACTAGGTGCCTAAATGAAGCCAGAATGTGCCTCAGACAGGCAGGCTGTATCCCAACCACAGCCACCATTTTCAGTCCAAATGAAACCAAGGCTTGCACACCAAACAGTAACCCCAGGAAGCAGTTCTCACTTGTGCAAAAGTGTAGCCCTTTCCCCTAAACTACACTACAATCAGAGATCTAAAAAGTATGAAAGCAAAGGCATTTAAAGGACTGCAGAGTTCACTGGAAAATTAAAATACTCACTTATGCTAGCAATTTCTGAGGTTTTATTCTCTTCTTTTCCCTAAAGTAAAACCTTGCTGTGTCTCTTCTAACTTTATTTTGTAGAAAGAAAAAGAAGGTAGAATTTGCCAAATGGAAAAGGACAAAAATCATCAAGGAAAATAAGTGTTTTAAAATTCTTAGAGGCTGTTCATAAATACAGAGGAGAAGAATGGTAAATATTTCTTTTCTGAATCCTCCTTAGGTAGAAGGAAAAGAAAGAATGAATCAAAATAAAATCCCAGGTACACAACTAATTGCAAAATAAGAATAAAAATCCCTCTCCCAGTACTTCCACAGACTGTCTGGAAGAGCGTCTTTTTCTTTTTGTAACACACACAGGATTTCATATCACGAATGGCCAGCACATGGCAGGCTTGAGAAATAATGAGAAAGTGACTTCCCAGCTGAGCAAATATGCATTAGTAACAAGACGCCGATGAGGCCAGACAAATCACCAAGGAAACAGGAGAATGTGAAAGACAAGTCAAAGAAGCTTTAGAAATGAGCCCTGAAGGAAGTTAGCCATGTTGCAGCGTCAGCGCAACTTACATTCATCCTAATGTATGACAACAAATTATTAAAATAGACTATGATTATGGATTTTTTCAAGAGAGTTAAAAGAGACAGTGTAACAGCACAATGTTCCTCATTGCTCCCACCTCTTAGGGTCTGCCTTTCTCACTGGAACTACACAGATGGCATTATTTGGATGGATCATGGAGTTTCAAGGAGTAAAGAGTCCTAGCCTTGACCCCCTGCCCCAGTCACTGCATGTGGGCAGCATAGAGGTCAACAGCTCAGCTCCTGCTTGTTGGACATCCACCTACAAAGTGAGTTTTCCTGGCTCTCTGGCCAGAGGCAAAGACCATGCTGAATATGTTAGCTCCACAGATTAACCACCCCAGAGGGAGCCAGGGAGCTGGACACTCACTTGATGGCTGAGTACATATGATGGGACAACTGAAGAACTCTGTACAGCCGCTTCCTCAGGGAGATGTTTACTGTGCTTCCCACCCCCTGCTAGATTGACTGCAGAGATCCTACAGCTTTACAGCAATCAGACTAGGAGCAGGCAAGACTGAACCCAAGAAATATGCCAAATGAAAAAACAAGCAGATGGACACGGACACACTGAAATTACCTACAATGAGGTTACAGAGTAGACGGATTCAGGCTTTTCTTGGGTAAGAGCTGAGGGAGAATAGGTACATATTCAACAAGGAATAGTTCTCTTAGATATAAGGAAAATATTCCACAGTGAGGGTGGCCAACACTTGAACAAGGGCTCAGAGAATCTGTGGTTTCCATCCTCAGAGGCACTGAGGACATAGCTGGACAAGGTCCTGAGCAAAAGTGAGACAACTCCAGAGCAGCCCCTGTTTTGAGCAGAGGGTTGGTGTATGTGACCTCCAGACATACCTTCTGATCTATGTTCTGTGATTCTAAAGAATACCTAATAGATATCAGATAATTAGCTCCCAACTTTTTTTTGTTTCTATAAGGCACAGTAATTCAGCCACAGCAACTACAAGAGGCAGTGTACATATCTTGCTCTTCAACAAAGACAAGTTCTCATTATCCAGCTATGGACTTCCACAGCAAATAAATAATGAAAAGGTTGTTAGGAACCTTACAGAACCAACACCTCTTCTCAGAAATGAAGTTCTTGCAGTTTACTAATAGATACTTAATGCTAGCATCAGGGATCCCTCTCTGGGATCTCACTTTTACAGCAGATTACACAAACCCTTTGATTTTCATGGCGACCTATGAAGGGGAGAAATCTGACCAAAGCCCATTGCAACTCATTAATAAAGCTCTCTCCTATCTTGCTAAATTAGGTGATTGGCATATTACCTAGTTCTTTACATTACTGGCAATAGGTGACTGGACAGGTGGGCTTACAGTTTGCTCTGATCCTGATCAAAGGAAGAAAGCCAATCCCAGATGAGCATCATGTTCCCCCTGCCCTCTTATCTGTCCTACAAGACAACCAGCTGGCACGTGGTACGATGCACAGTCAAAATAAGACATGATCGTCCATTCATAGTAACCTCATCTTTTCCATCCTTTCACCTGTACGTGTCCATTGTGGATACCTCCTCACCATGCAATTGCACTTGAACTGTAGGATCCCATCTCTTCTGTCATAGACTGCAAATGAGCATGATACAGAATGCTCTTTCTCAACAGAGCAAATTAGATTTTTCATACTTTGATTTCATATTCAAGAAGAAATATTTTATTTATTTTGAAGGAGAGTTAAAAGACCTGACACATTTAAATTAGAAGAACAGTATTAGGGAATAGTGTAATTCCACTGAAACACAACTCCTAGTAGTGGAAGCAGAGTTCCTAGTAATGAAAGCACCAAACACGTTTGGAAATTATGTAATCAGCAAGGATCTTTTAAAACTCACGCAAGATACCTAAACTGTAAAATTTAGGAGATTTGTCCTTCACTACCACTAGACTACACAAGCATGTTAATGAAGATATTAGTTGATTTACTTCGTATTTTAAATAAAATGTGTCCACCTAATTATTTCTTTCCAAAGTGTTTATTCTTGCTGCCAATCTCAGTTCAGCTTTACCAGTGGTATTAGGCAAAAAGATGCTACCCTCCACCATTTTACCACTAGAACAGCTATCAAGAATATGGTGTTTAAATCATCTGTGGACCCTTATTTACACTTCCCCTAATATTGTTCAAGTGGTGGTGGCAGAAGTGGGAAATTAAATAATACTTTCAATAAGGAAAGATTGTTAAACACAGAAAGAACTCATTTGGCTTGCCTGAGACCTGGTAAATAACTAGCATTTAACTGCCAGCTGCTCTTTTTTCTTTTCTTTTCTTTTTTTTTTTTTTTTTTTTAATATAATCAGAAAGAGTGACCATTTTCTGGAAGTTTGAATGTGGACAGTACTGTACAAAGCCCTGGAAAGCACAGGGGAACAAAGATAATACTTATGGGAACATTTCTCTCGGTCCTGGGAGCAAACATATTTCTTAACCAGTGTCCAAATATCAACCATTAGGTGAGAGAAGAAGAGACAAGCCTAGAAGTGAACATCTGGACTTTTGGTCCAGTCCTTCACACTTGTATCCATTCCCTAGAAATTTATCAGTGTTGATCAATATTGCCCTTATTACTCCAGTGCCACTTTTGCAGGAAGACAGAAAGATCTAACTGGACTTCATACAGCAGGAGTAGTAATAAAAAAGTTTTCCAACTTAATTATTCTGGTCTGTTTATTCAGCAGGTAAAACACAAATACAAGGGGTAATGTTTTTTACCTTTTTTATTTACTCTTGACTTTAATACTGCATTTGGAAAAGAATCAGTTTATAGTTGTGCATAACTACACTGAGTGGGTTATGTGCTGAATAGATGTTTGGTAAGCAAAAGGTAGGTGGATAAAATAGACTATAAATCTCCTCTGCATTTAGGCTATATTAACAAATATAGCCATAACATGCTCTATCTATTCAACAATGATGCTAATTTCAGTGCTAAACTGCTACTAGAACCTGTATATTCAAATGTAAGTGGTTGTTATAATGGTCACGGCACTCACATTGGGCCAGATTTGGCAATTCTCAGCGAACAGCATGTGTCTGTGAATTCTGACATTTCAGGACATTTGTGTGTGAGAGAAAGGAATGGCTGTGACAGTCACCGACATCTGTAAAGGATCTGAGAGCTGCAGACCAAAATGTTAGATGAGGCTTACTGGAATTGGTGGTTGATTGGTTAGAAGAGTGATGTGGAAAAATGTCACACAATGGCCCTACTAGCTGGTGAAACCTCCTGGACAGAAATTCCTTTCCTGCTCCCACTGAAAGAGAGTGGATCATGGGAATAGTCAGTTCTTCCATTACTTCCATGAAATAAACCCCTACTTCTCATAGGATAGGAGAGGGAAGACCTGACCAATGACATCTTTGCTTGTAGAAAAAAAATTCTGTCAACTGAGTGAGGTCATCTAAATATGGACTAGCTCTGCTCCAGTGGCTGGGAATGGTAGAAATCCACTTAATTTCAAAGGCAGCATAGTGAGGCCAGCACTAGCTACTTCTGGCTTTTCTACTCAGAATGTTTACTATACATTAGAGGTATATGATCTTGCTTAAAAAGCTGAGAGATGACTCTTGTCATCTCACTTAGACAAAAGGGTCCACTGAAAGCCTGAAATGATTGGTAGTCATCTGGCATTTATCAGAGCCCTTTTAAAAAAGGTGTCTGAGTCTCAGATGTACATGCTATTTATTTTACATGCTAAATGATTAGTAAACCATAAAAGCTAGTCCTCAGTAAGTAGGAAATGTCAGGAGCAGTGTGGCCTTTGCAGTAAGACCTTGAGTTGCATATTGAACAGCAAGGACAGGAGGGTATTGAATAGATGATGATTAACTGTGTGCTCTCTGCCTGCAGCACTGAATGAGGAAGGGCCTCTGAGGTATTCAAAGCAAAATACTCAGGCAGTAGTTCTGGAAATTCCTGGCTTCTGAGTGCTCAGGTTCACAATCTGCATTGCTATTTGAGTGAAATTGATATTGTTTGGGGAAAAAAGGAAGACAAGACAAAAGAGGAATTTCATCATGCTGCATCAGAGTGACACCCATATGGGTCATCAACAGGGCCAGAATATGTTCAGTTGCCTGCTGGGGCATCCCGAGCTAACAGAGTCAGCAGCACCCACAGCAGTGTGTCAGCTGTTATGTCAGCCCTACACCTGTCACGCACAACTGTTCCTATTATTCCTGCTTTCCACTCCGAGCACTAATTTTAGGAGAGGCACCCCTGCACATCTCCTGCTCATGCAATAACCCTATGGCTAGGCTTTAATGCATCACCGCCAACTATTGGGAGCTTCTGCTGTCCCTGTGTGTTAGGCATATGAACCTGAGCTCAGCTAATGAATCAGGCCCCTTAGGGGATGGGGGCAATGAGGTGCCTCTCGAATGTCCCAGATACACCACAGCATGTGCAATAGCAGAACTGTAGGCACCTGTGTACATTTCCTGGAGAAAACATAGGTGGAAACATGATTTAAATGGGGATTTCTGGATGACACCCTTGCCTGCAGGAGCTTAAATTTAGCCCACCATGCTCAGGGAGCTGTGAGAGGAAAGAACATTATCATACATTTACATGATGCAATGAAGCACCATGAAGAATTACCAGTCTATCGGCAAATGAACCAGTTTGGGAATCAGTACAGCTATGCCAGCACGGCCCCATACCTTGGTCAATTAAGCCTGATGAAAAGGTAGAACTAACTTGTTCGGTTAGAGAGCCATGCTAAAGGAGGTGTGTGCTGTGGACTTAGGGTGAACCTGATGCTTAAAACATTGCACCAATGGCTGTGCTATGGAGGCGGTTTGTGAACAGCCCCAGATGACCAGTAAAAATCTAAAACTTACTTGGGCATATGCCAATGGTGCCATCTCCAATGTGGCAAACTAACATTTTTCAAAGGCTTGTTAACATTATAGATTTCAGACAGATTTTATAAAAGATACGGAAACCACATCATTAATCCAATAGAGACTCACTGTCAAACTCTGAGGTTTTGTTCCAAAGCATGAAGGTGGCAAGCGCATTCCCTCAAGAATTTTTCTTGGCGGACAACAAAGAAGAAAAGCGTAGTTTTCATGCTTTGTTCTTGGAATGGCTGAAACATTTTGATGAGAATTTTTTCAAAAGAGTTCTGCTTGCTACTCCACATGAATATGCTGACCCAAATGGTTAAAATTTGGAGAAATTATATATACACTGAAAACTGAGTCTTAGAATGGCAAGCATTAAAAGCTATGAGGTGATATTTTCTGCATTACCTATAGTCATGTACCTGGTAAAACATTTCAGAAAGAAAGACAAGTTTTAAAAAATCCTTATAGCTGTGCTGTGAAGTATTGTAAAAATAGTTACAACTAAAACATCCTTCCTTGTGATCAAAGACATTGTTAGAGAATACTGAACACTGCTGGAAAGACAGCCATTCAAAAAGTGATCTGCTTGGTATATGTGTTCTCATATAGAAATAAATTGAAGGCAATACCACCTATGCAGCAGTGACAAGTTAATTCAATTTCCATCTCAAAATCAGGTAAAGTGTATCTCATTTGTTACCATGGATACAAGACATTATTTCCATTTGTTTGAGATCTCACAGTGGGTATGAAATTAAACTGTGACACAGTTTTATGGAGGAAGTTGACTAAAACTCCCATAAGTTCAATGTCATTAGTCCAAAGGATTTTCTTTTTTAGACACAATAAATAAGCAAGTTGCTATTACTGCCCATAAGGTATACTTCATACGCAAATATCTGTGTGATTTTGCTGATGCTACTTTGGATCAGTAGGAGTGATGGAAAAGAAAACAAACATTCAGTTCATTGGTCCTGCAAATGCGGGAAAGAATATCCAGATGGTAGAAGTACATTAAAAATACAGTGATGTTGTGTTATTTGCTACTGTTTGGCACCAAATATGTTTACAAAAACATTTCTTGTTTTTGAAAATGCATCTACTTTTTCTCAGATAAATCTGCTTTTCAGGCTGCAGTTCAAATCACTTGTTCTCTAGTTTTCAAAGTCAGAACAAGAAGAGGTGTACAAAAAAGTGTGGGAGAATGAAGAGGAAAGAGGAGGAATACATTTTTTAAAGCTGACATATATGCAGGGTTCAGGAATTCAATGGCATTCAGTTTACCTTGTTTGAAATTAATCTTAATATATACAAAAGGATAAAAGGGAATACAGGTCTTCTTGTTAAATTATTACTACTCAAGTCCTGATGTATGTTTAATATTTCATAGAAAGACTGATTTCTGTAGATGCTGAGCACCTGCTATACTGATGGATTTCAGCTAAGGTTGTCATCTCTCAACACTTACAAAATGAAGCTGGAATAAAACAGAGTCTACCTAAATCAAAGAGGTTTTCCTAAATATTCATGCATCAACGGCATGAAAAGCACAAAGGTTATGGGATGTCATGACTATGGCTAATCATTGAAATCCAAAGCCATCATCCAGCTTCTTAATTGACTGATAATTTCCCACCAAATATTCTGAACTCCACCTCCCGTGCTTCTGTGTTGCTGCCCTCCTCCGCATATTGTCAGACCGGATTATCTGCAATGTCTTCTCCAGCTCCTTGGGCCATCTCTAATATCCCATTGGGAGTTAGTAGGTCTGACCCCAAGATGGCAAACTAGAAAAATTCAGAACCTCACAGCAAAATTGTCACAAACATAGTAACTCTCAGAAGAATAGGGACCACAGTGTCCATTGCTAGCTCTGTTATTGACTTGCATTATTAACATTTGCTTGAAGTTCAATAGAAATCTATTTATATTCTACAGACTTGATTATCCTTCATCTAGCCCCCAGGTAGGAAATTATAATAATGCAAAATGAGGGCTAGAGCTCTAGTGTTTTGATTTAGTAGTATTTTGTGCCCACTTTTCACTAATTTTAATGGAGAATTAGCACCAGCCTGAAATTTAGCACAATATTTCTATATGCAGTTAAATTTAATGAAGCCAGTATTTAAGTATCCATTTATATAAGGATAAGATCGTGAATAGACCTCAAGCATAGCTAAAGTATACTGAAACCTGAAGTATTTCTGATTAATTACTTCATTGCTAAGTTCAGGAAAGATTTTATTCCTGAATTATCAATGACTTCTTTTCTATTTTTCAAATATTTTGTTCAGAATAATTCCATTATACCATAAATCACCCAAATTTTCTAAACCTCTGCAGGTTTAAAGGCGTTTATGTTCATATAAACACATGTGTAGGCTTGTCTTGTGCTCTGTTATTTGGTGTTAGGCAGAATTTACAGACTTGTCGGATCTGATGGGTACCATGATAACCATACAATTCCTAACCCAGTGAGGCAGCTCATATGTAAATGAATGTCTCCTGGTTTTTATCATACTAAAGCAGCTTAGTACAATCTGGAAGTGGGTATAACTTGTCCCCTTCTGGAATCTAATAACCAGGAGTGATAGAGGAACACACATGTTGCCTCAGGGCACAGATGAAGGAACCTCTGCAGTGGCATCTTGAGAAGCTCTATTCTAGCTGGGTACTCAACCCAGTGTTGTGGTGAGCCACTGCCCTTGCACTCTGTCATGTGCCAGCTGACTACAAGAGCCTGGGCAGGAAAGATGTTACATACATCCATCTTGAATGAGGGGTGCTTATGCATTAGTGGATAAGCACCTCCCACGGCAGGGACACATTGAAGTTTCTCACTGACTGGTGTCAGAGAAAAAGCTTTGTTGCTGCACTAACCCACTTTAAAAAATGGGTGAATGAAAAGGTTACATCCACTGGACAGCATAAATGATAAAAGCTCAGGAGATAACATTGATGTTGCTATCCACTTGTAAGTTAGCAGGAGGCTAGTCTGGACAAGCTGGAGATGCCTCAGTCATCCTCAAAAGAGCAGAAAAAAAGGCAAAACTGAGAAGCAGAGGTGCATTTAAAGATGCAGATGGATGCAAATGAAGAATATTGGCTATGCTATACTGGACAAACTTTCTTGAACCTTTCTGCAGAATCAGGGCCAACTGAATTGAGTGAGGAGAGCAACAGAGGAGGCACCGAAGTAATTTGCTCCGAACTAGAACATGCATAAGGAGTTTCCTTGAAAGAACAGCAGGTTTACAGTTTATAACTATCCCTAAATATGTCACCAATTCCTCCTCCCCTTTCCTCCATCTAAAATCCATAAGATTTTGACTTAAGTCATAAGTCTGAAAAGAAATCAGGACCTTTATGACTAATAGCCTTAAGTATAGCACAGCCCCATGGTACTACTTTCCTAAAAAAGACCAGTTCTTTTCTTCCTTAGCAATACCTGCTGCATGCCTTGCATTGTCTGCTGTAGGAACTGCAGCTGCTGGTCCTTTGTAAGGCTTTCTTCTGTCCGAAAGAGCTGTCCTTTCTCCTGTTTCAGGAGCTCCACTTCATTCCTATAAGCATCCAGCTGCCATCGAAGACTATCGTTCTCTTCCTTTAGCGCATACGCTTGGGCGGCTAAAGCTAAGAGAAAATGAAAATGTGAAGAAATCAGTAAAATGGATTGTTTCCTTACAAATAAGGCAGAGGACATTGTCAAGGGAGATGACAGTACAGCTGAAAGCCAGTGAGACATTTCAGAGCTAAGACAAGACCCAGCAGAGCTGAAAATTATTAGGTTCTGGCAAAGACTGTTGCTGGGAAGTTATTTCCTGGGATGGAAGGAGCCATAAAGCGACCCTGGATAATTCAAATGCTACTTGCAATCTGGCTGCTAAATTTAGGCTTATATTTTAGGAAGAAACTGGCATGCAGTCCAAGGGCAAAGCTTCCACCAACTTTACAGCATTTTTCCAGTGATGTTATAGGATCTCATACAGCCGTTTAGTATTTATATTAGTGTAGCAGCCAGATGTTCCAATCAGATCTGTGCTAAGGAAGTCTGACTACATAAAGTTGCTGGATTTAGTCCCATGAGAGACGAAACACAGAAATTCCTCTCCAATCTTACTATGAACTACTTCGTAGCAATGGTTATGAGGAGCCATTTAGACAGAAAAATTATGTAATGGAGTAAAATTACATAAAATGCAAATGCTCAAAAAAAGTGTTGGCACTACAAGAACATTACTACATTAAAGGCATTGAAAGATACTTAAGTCATTTCCTTAGGAAGCTCCATTTGGCCCCTTTTCAATTTAGAATGGCATTTTTATTATCATAACTGATAGCAGGTGTTTGTGAAGAAATCGATTAGTATGCAGGGATGGAAATTACATTTGCCAAATGACTTGCACAGTCTGCAATATAAGCTAAAATTTGTGTAGCAAAAGGCAGAAGGCTATAAAGCATGTACTAGGAACATTATTTAAATAAATTATCCAAACATAAATACATATAGGGAAGCATGGCATTCATTACTTTAGGGATGTGGTTATCATCCTATAGAGGAACCCATTCCTGGTAATATTTAGACTTGGCAGAAGTAGTGGTCATTTGGCATAGCAGAGTGCCATACTATACTATTTTTCTTCTTGGAACCTGGTAACACAACAGCATTATAGAGCAGCTGTAATTAAAAAACAAAAATCTACCATAGCCAATTCTATCAACATTTGGTAACTGAAGCACATGACTGATTTACATTCCTGATTAAATGATTTCAGGCTTGGTATCACAGAATTCTTTCTTGCCCACCTACAATAGCAATGTGGTTAAACTCCAAATTACAGGAAATTGTATATTAACTCCATTTAATGTTAGGCCTCTCTTGACTAGACTTCCGCAGATAAAAGAGTCCCCTGTTCCCCATGATAACATCATTCAAAACATTTGTGAAATTATATCAGCACTTCGATAGAATGTCACAATATTTCCTTACCAATAAAAATGTTTCATATTTGGTAGGACAAATCTACTTTTTTCTCAGATAATTTTTACTCATTTTAAAATAGTACAAATGTGTTATCCAAAACAGAGTATAGTTAGCTACTATTCAAATACAGACACGGATTGGGGTTTGCGCTTAATTTGGATAAATATTCTACAGAATCTTTCTGGAAGATTTAGCAACAGCTACAGTATTGTTACATCAAATTAAATTGTTCTGAAAAGCATGTAATCATCCTTCCATGACAAAAATTACTCTCAAGAAATTGAAATGATGAGTCCAATGGGCAAATAAGAGGATGAAATCCTTTTTACCATTTTTTTTTTTCTTGGTAAAAGTCAACAAGCTATAATAAAAGAAAAGAGATGATAAAAAAAAAAAATATAAAAAAAGAGGTCAAGGAAATGAACACCTCAGTATAACAAAAACTCAAGTCAAAATGAAATAATTTAAGTTGGAAGGGACCTCTAAAGACCATCTAGTCCAACCCCCTTGCCATGGACCGGGACCTTTTTCACCAGATCAGGAGCAGTAATTCATCTGCTGTCCACCATCTAATCCAGCTCTTACAAAACTCCTGAGTGTAAGGCCTATGTACTTGTTAATCACTGTCCACACCAAAATGTGGGTTAGGACCTATATTCACCCGAAATTCAGGCTGCCCTACCTACACAGCTGCTGTTGTGTATTTTCTGGGTCACAATACAGTTTGGTTGGAGAACTCCTTTTTGTCCTCCTAGGTGAGTTCAGGCTATTGTACAGGGCTGGGAACAACATGAGAAGTCTGCTACAAGGACAGTGAATTAGGGGGGATGGAAAGAGCTATGACATATTGCAAAAGTAAGTAACCTGTATGGGATGAACCTATTCGTGTTTAAAAAAATAACACATCCAAATAGAACAGGTAAAAGACCCATTTTTCCTGCAGAAACACAATACAGCTTTTTACTGCTAAAGAAATCAGAGTTGCACCTCTGAATACCATTATTTCAAATATTAAATATTTTCATTATTTTAAAATTATATTTAGTATGCCGTCTTAAAACCTGTATGACAGTAATTTACACTATGGTACAACGAAAAAGTCCCATCCAAGGGCAGGTGCCCTGTTGTTCTACACCAGCAGACAAAGGCTGTGTTTGGAAGAGGTTACAATCTGTCTTAGGACAAAATGGAAATACCTCAAACAACCTAAAGTGAGAGAATAAGAACACAGCAGAGAAAAGTTTGGATATTAGTTAAGATTCCTAGAGGTATACAATTTCTTATCAACATTATTATACACTCTGATCTTCCTAGTCACACATAGTAAGCAATTAAAGACAGAGTCCAAGGTAGAAACATATCCTTAAATAAGGAGGATGCAACATGTATATTCCAGCAGTGCAACAGCATACTAGATTGTCACAAGCTTTTAAATGAATTAATTATAGATAAGAGTCCAAAACGATATAACATTAAATGTATGTAGTTCCTATGTTGTCTAATTTAAAGCTACAAATAGTTGGTTCTTAACATCTGCAAACAGAGTGGTTAGCAGAAAAGGAAAATAAGTCAAAGACAGATATTGAGTGGACCCTAAGGACTCCAGATCATTCAACACTGGGTAACTGTTTTAAACAAAATCAGAAATGTTCTTTGTGTTGACCTAACATAATTTTAAAATATATATATTTTAGTGGGCTAAAATTAAAATAATTCTGAATTCAGACCAATGTCTCCTTTGATTCCAAACCAAATATATATTATATATAAAACTAATGATATTTTTTAAATGTATTTCATTATAATAATTATATGTATTAACATGTAATTGATTACATATTATGTAAAGAAAGATACTTCATTGAACACTAAATTAAAATTAGAGGAGAATTTGTGGGGAGAAGGGAATTTGCATTTTTAAAAAGAAAAATTTTTCAAATTTTTACAGAAATTTTTGCTCAGATTGAAAAAAGCTGATGAATGTAGTTTTAGTTATAAAAAAAAAATGTTTACTCAGCTTATCTCCATGCTACTTCTCAAGCTATTTTAAGTTTGGTAGTTCAGATACTCATCTACAAAATCCCTCTGTGAGACACGATAAAAGGCATCTTAGTATAAAAAGACAATGAATGCTGAAAGCATTTACAGAAGAACTATATACAAGAAAGCTATATCAAAAGAAAACTCTGTCAAGAATCCTGAATAGCTGCCCGTGGTGCAAGCAGAAGAAAATACTCCTACCTAAACAAACACAGCTGGAAACCAACTCAATATACACTTTACAGCACTTTTTACTGAGGGATGCAAAATGATACCTGCCAGTCTCAGAGCAGTTGGAGGAAGATTATACATATATAAGTGAGCGAAGCCTTCACACTGATACTTTGGGGACATCTAAAAGGTTAGTGTCATTTCCTTGTGCTGAGGCAGAAGTGCTATATACAGTTTGGCAACAGCCTCAGTGTCAAGATAGATTCGATGTAGTGGACTCAGGCTAGACCCAAATTGAAAAGACACTCTTTTTACAAGAAGCGATTGATCAGAAATCCACTGAAGTCTAAGGACAAACTCATTGACTGACGCCTCAGAAAAAAACAAACAACTTTATTTTTCTAGGGCATCTGTCTCAGATAGTTAGGACCATGCTTTCTTTATGAGTAGTACTGATCTGTACCTTTTACTTTTAGCTGGTACTCTGTAGACTACATTTAACTTCATACATAATAATGCCACTGGAGTCAACGTTGAGTAACTCTTCACAGGTGATACAGGGTAATCGAAGTATTTTATGACTCACATCATGTCATAGTGGCCAGGAAATAAAGTGAACACGCCACATCTCTGGATGTATCTATGTATCGAGGCTATGAGGGGGAATTAAAAATTTTCTACCAGTTCTATTAAAGCACACCTGTGCTGTGCATTTCTCATTAGATGATCGTTAGATGATGCCCTAACAACATTAGAATTACCATTAATGGCAGACTACTAATTCACAAACTAGGGACACTCTGAGCTGAAACGCATAAGCAGGTTATCTCAAGAGTCTGAGGCAATCTGGAAGTAGTATCTGAAAAACAAATGAGCAAACACTAAAAACAGTAACAGAAAACCAACTTGTAAATTCTAGAGCACAGACTTCCCTTAGGTCCTCCTAGCAGAACTTTTTCTATAGATTCTTTTTTTTATAGATTCTTCTATACTTGTATAGAAATGGATTGTAAAATTGCAAACTTCTGTGCTTATTTGTTTTTCTTCAGATTTTTGGTCTAAACTCTTCAGCAGAATTTCTTAGGATTTTGGAACCTTAGCCAATTTATCTATAGTTAGGCTGATGAAAAGAGATGAAGAGCATATTCCCAAACCTTCCTGCCATCTGAGTTCTACTAATCCATTATCCTAATTTTCTGACTTGAAAATAAGGTTTTAAATTATATAATGCTCCTTTTGATAACAGCAACAAGAAAAGTACTAAAAGCTGCCAAAATTATGCCTGTTATGATGGTAATTTTTTGCATCACTCCCATCGCAGAGCATTTACAATGTCAAAAAAAGCGCCATCTTGCAAGACACAGCTACTTCTTCAAAGAGTTTTCAGCTTGAGGGACTGAACAAATGTGAGAGAAGAGAAATAAAGACACAAAGTCCACAACTACAAATACAAACAATAAAAGTTATCCCTGGCCTCTAGCTACCTTGCTCATTTTTCAAATAGGTGAACTGTGAATCAGTCCAACCAAGGGAAAATCAGCTAGGAAAAATGTTTCTGGAGGGTCTGGAAGGTCATGAGCCATTTCTTGATGCTGTAGAAAACAGGGTAAGTTATACAATAATGGCATTTGTCATTCGTAAGGAAGATGGTCTCAGCAGAAGTATAGCATGGACAGTGTTAGGAGATATGTTGCATGTTATCTTGAGAAAGGGCTCAAAGAGAGAGACAAAGAAAAGGAACTCCTGAAAGTCAAACAGGAGTTCACAAGGTTTGGGTATGAATTTTGCCAGAATAAACGCAAGAGGGAAGAGCTAGGTGGAACAACAGAAAATTTTGGACCTGTGTTCAATATGTGAAGGGAGAGAAAAGGAAGAGTGGCAGGACTCCTGGTGGTGGTACATGAAAGGCAGTGGCATTTTTAACAGTTAATGGGTTAGGAGGAAGAGTTCAAAAGTGAGTAATGGGCCCAGTTTCATGTTGAATGAGAAACTGTGAGAGGATACACTGGTGTGTGTGTGCTGGCATGTGTCAGGAAAGGGTGATGCTGGGGTTGGGGCTTCCTTGAAGGAAAAAACTTTTAGTTTCATAGACTAGATGGTACCACTACACTCTAGTTCATTTTACCCTGTAAAGCTCTATTTAGTGCTTTAACCCCCAGGAGATTAAATTTTATGCTACAGTCTGAGGATCCCATCATGGTCATTCAGCGGCAGGAGTGTGTGATGTGATGCCAGTTAGGGACCCACACCCTGAGGCAGGTGGGAAGGTCAGGTTTGCTAGGTGATGGAAAGGAAAGCATGGCCTTCACTACAGATGGAAATTGCTGGATGGACTCTGAGGTGGGGAGACACACTAAGCAACTAAAAACCTGTCAACCTACGTTGTATGTATAACTGCCCAGGCACAGATCCACTTGACTCACACCTGACTTTTGTAAACCCTACCATAAAAACTGAGCTCTGAGACCAAATTTTAGTTACAAATGCTCTGTGCACATTTCAAAGGCATTTGGGAAAGCAACTCTTTAATGGTATCTCCAGGAAGCTTGCTGGAAGAGTAAGATTAAGGTAAACCTTGATCACTTTGAGGCATCTTCTCAGGCCACTTTATAAAAATGTCATGTTCCTGACTCCTCCAAAATCTAAACTGGTTTTGATCCATTGCCTCGAGTTCCCAGAGGAACTTTCTTTTCTTTATGGACAGTTACTAAATACCTGATCACCAGCACAAATGGTGCTCGGATGTCAATGTGGATGCATTGCAATCTGACTTTAGCAGATAAAAGCAACATTATTCCTATACTTCATTCTTTAATAAATGCTTCTTTCATTGTTTTCCCATGTTTCTGCAAAAATAGACTATGTCACACGGATCTTCAAAAAAAAAAAGAAATCCTTTGGTTGAAGCTTGAAAGCAGCTAGCTGACTAGCCTGAATAAAGTCTAAAAACAGAATTAGAATGGTACAAAATTAAATCATTTGGGGCAATTAGAAGCTAACCAAGCCATGAACAGTTTCTTCTTTCCCCTTAAGACATAATGTAACCAAACAATGAAGCAATTTCAACATTTTTTCTAATGTTAGGCACACTTCATTTGAATGTTTCAGTACCTGTAAATTTAAACTCTAAGGGCACTAATTATCCTATATGTGGTGGGGTTATTGTCATTAATGTTAGTGGGAGTTAGGGCCCACACACTGGGAAGGAGATTTACTCTTCTACAAAGTCTGCTTTATTCAGGTGCAGTTGCTTCAAAGTCCTTTCCTCACCATGCAGTCTATGTTCAATGCAGAGAAGCTCATTATACCAGTTACGTTCATGATGATACCAGATGTTTAGATTGAATACTCATGAGAATTATTTTCAGGCTTCCTATTCACATTAAACTTGCTGGCGAACAATTAGTAAATGGAAGTATGCTAAAAAAAATAAAAAAAGAAGAAAGAAAAAAAAAAGGAAAAGTTGCACCATCATTTAACTGCAATTTTATCAATCCCATCTTATATAGACAGATGTAACATTTGAGAAACCAAAGCATCTCTCTGGAGAGAGATTTTCTCAGTTTTCAAAACTTCTTCCTGCCTAGCAGACTTCAGCAATAGCACTGTTCTTTCCTAGGTTTACTACACACGTGGCTTAGCAGTAATTTATGAAGGCTTATTATTTGTTGTGTAATGAAGCATATCTTTCTGCAAAAAGAAAAGAAGGTGTAGGGAAAGAGAGGGCAGATGACATTCCAGCTGGGCCTGATAACTAAAGTAGCATGCAAACGCTGGCTCTGCAGTGGACTAAGAATGCCCCAGAGAGCAGTGCTGCCAACTCCTGTGGTGTTATGATGAGTCTCATGATATCTGACATTTTATTTAAAGCCCTAGAGCAATCATTAATTAAAAACCTCCTTTAAGTTTCCGGACATGTAGCTTCCAAACTTTCTAGACAGTGGATCAGTACTGGCTCTCCATGTTTTACCATGCTCTCACAAACTCTGACTTCTAATTAAAAACACTAACAAGGCAATTTAATCTTAGTGTTTCAGACACTCCTAGGAATAAGATGCAGATTACTTACTACAGTCTTACAAACGATCATTGACTCAGAAGCTCAGTTTGGGATCACTGAGCTAGACCTCATGGCTGCAGAAAACCACTCAAACAGTGAAACCACTTTCTCTAAAGGGCTAAAAACCCAGAAGGCTAATTTCCCACGTTAAGCCAATATTTCTACCCTTCTCTTCATATTTTCCTCTCTTCTACCTCTGTCGTGTTTATATTCAGTTTACTTCCTCCTTGAGCTCCAAGCGCATGAGTCCATGTCTTTGTTCATTTGTAATTCCCACTTGCCTGACATTTCCAGATGTTTCTCACTTCCCTCACTCACACTTATTTTGCAGTATGTTCTCCAGTCACCCCTTACCCAGTTCTGTCCCAGATAAATTTCAGCATTAAGTGTTTTGGACTTTTTCTACAAAGATGTCACATCAAATTACTGAAATGCATATTTAGAATTTGGAAGAGATCACCTAGTTACAATAATATCAAAGCCTGTCACATTTTAGGTCTATTTTACTTGACAGCATATCTTTGGAGAACAGGAATCTACATAGCTTGTAAATGATATTTTGACAGTTGCTAGTTAATCTGCCCCACTGAGACCAGTTTCTCCAGGTCACCTCTTTAAAGCAAAGGGCCCTTTTCCTCTCTCCTTTTTGGACTGCATTTCTTCTACCACCACCCATGACACTGCCACCCAATTTGGCATATGCATAAGGTGAAACAGGAGATGGAAAAGCTGGCTCTGCAAAGACAATTGTTAGTGAAGTTGGTTGTTGCGCTGCCTTTACCGCTTGGTTCTCCTTTTGAACTAGGGACATAGGAATCAAACTGCCATAAGAAAATACAGGGGTATAACTGACCAAAAAAAGCAGTTCTCAGATATTTTCAAAATTCAGTAAAAATCACTCCTTTTCACTTTTCAAAACTATTTGGTTTGTGATGAGGATAATTTTTTGAATACTTTATGTTTACCAATAACGGCTGCTTCAGTTAAATATAATTAATCAAGTACTGAATCTCTTTCAAAACTTCTGCTTTCTTTCCTAATTGATAAATAGGACTGCCACAACACTTTTACAGAGATTGTGCTTTAAAGATGCCAGCAAAGAAGTTACCTTTTCCTTTAATCAAGAATATTAAAAAAATTACTTTATTCCTTTAACACTAAAAATGAACAGAGGAGATTTTAGTCTTGAGGGAGAAGGAATGTCTTTACTTGAGTAAGAAAAGTGCTGGTTACTAGGGAGATGCCAAGTGGCATTGATGACTCTCTCCCACAATAGTAATGGAAAAATGCTACTTGTATTAATGGTGCTTTGCAACTGAGGGTACAGACATTTGAACTCTGCATAGCACAAGAGATACTGATGAATGTTCAGTGTTTCATACATGTTCTGTTATTCTTATGTATATTGCATAAATGGATCGTATGTATGTGTGTACATAATATCTAAATTACTTAGGATACTCAATCTTTACAGTATATAGGTAAACATCTGTGTAGGTGGGTTACCAATGGTTACTTCTTAGGAGTCAAAGCAATTGCTAAATTTTTATTCAGACTTAAACAATAAACACTGGCATTTATAAGATGCATGGCTGCATTGCTGCTGTTGGCATTCGAACTAGGAATTGCATTCACACCCAGCATCACTGCGTCAACTTGAAAAAGAAGAATCTGTAGTGCTTATAAATATGAAGAAACTGTCATTGCTACTTGAAAACAAACTTGACAGTGGGCACGTGAATCCCTCCATTTGTCACATTCATTAGGAAAGAAAGGGCTGATCTGAGTGTTTTAAGTGACTATGGTGGTTTGAATTGTTCTGATTTATAATAGGCAAATTTTGACAAACTGCTTTCTATAAATGTGAGGATAAACCACTTTTGTACAAAACTCTATTGCACCTTAAATTGCAGGAGAGCATTTATCCAGCTGTCTCTTTGACCTTGTACTGGATTGGAGGGAAGAGCTAATTTTTCTTTTAAAATTGTGCATAATACTGAAATACTTGCTCAGTTGCTTTGGCAACTTAAAATGGATCTTAAATATGGGAACATGTTTTTACTCCTTTCAAAGGCATAAGCACCACTTTCACTACTGAGAGTGGTGGGGCACTGGAACAGGCTGCCCAGTGAAGCCGTGAATGCTCCATCCCTGGCAGCGGTCAAGGCCAGGTTGGATGGGGCTTGGAGCAACCTGCTCTAGTGGAAGGTGTCCCTGCCAAGGCGTGGGGTTGGAACTGATGATCTTAGGGTCCTTTTCAACCCAAACCATTTTGTGATTCTATGATTCTATGATCACATGAAGCTCCTAATTTCTTGACTCTCACATTCAGAGACAGCATTTCTTGGTCCATTTATCCCTGATGTGAATGGAAAGGTGTTCAGAAGAGCTGTACCTGCAAGCCAAAATGTCCTTTTCTCCCCTGCATCCTGCCTCCAGCATATTCAGTATCTTTACAGAGAGGCCACTGTGCTGCTCCACAGTTTAACATGTTTAGTAGGTACTTTTTCAGCTACTAAAAAAATGAAATGTGGTGCAAACTTGCAGATTACAGGGTTCTACAGAGCTTAGTGGTGCTTCCAGACCTTTCAGAGCCAGACAATTTATTGCAATTTGCAAAAAGTGTGTAACTTTGAGGAGATAACTGTGAAAAACTCCTTGTAACAGACTTTCTGGTTAAGCCACTGCTTTTAGGACTTTGTATCTGTGGGTGTTGAGCAGAAGGTGAGTGCAAACACTCCAAGCAGCAGGCAGTAGCTTGTGGGATCAAGGTCTAACAGCACAGTCATCTCAAAACCTATCAATCAACAAAACATGATGAGACAGATGACTACCTGATAATAGAGCAACATAGGGAGAGCTATTGCTTTTTATCATGTTTTTCCTCAACTGTTGAAAGCGCTTGCTTGTCTCCAGAGCTCAGATATTTAAGAGGGAAGACAGTTCACATCTGACACATGACAAAGTAGCAATGAAGAAACTGGTGTTGTGGACTAGCAACCACCCAAATCTCTTCAGAAAGATCTGTGATTGACATGTGAGGTGGTCATTTGGCAGTTGTAGAAGCAGCTGAACAATTGCTGGATACAAGTGCTGTAAAGACATGCTTGGCACAGTTGCACCTGATGAAACTTGTGATGCACCAAATATGTGAAGGGCTGAATAAACAAAAAAGTTGCAACTATTTTGCCCATCAAAAGGCAAAAAACCCAACCAACCAAACAAAACAATTAGAACTCGCAATGAAAGTAAAACCAAACCACTTTTAACACAGAAAAAACAAATTTTCCTCCTTTAGAGTTCTGTATGCTGGTGTTGAAGGAGACACATAGTGAAATTAGTAGATAAATTGAATAAAAAGTTATGGTTTTGGTACGGTACCTAGTTCTTCAGTCTGTCAGTTCACATTCTAGAGGATTATTCTTTGTTTTCTCTCTGCCATGAATCTAAACCAAACAAGACTAAAAGGAGATCACCCACCTCCAAAAAACTTTGAATTCACTTGGTTTTCAACTTTATGAACCAAATCCTTTAATATGTTGGTCACAAAAATGTTATACTATGGATACATGTCATTAGTAAGAAGCTTATTTTCTTGAGATGGTTTTTAAGCCAAAACCAAATAGCAGGACATCATGAAACTCCTCTGAATCTAAGATTAATTCACCAAAGTAAACCAGCATCACTAACTAAGTAGTTTTGGGAACTTCTGTGGCCATCCGGCTTCAAGCATGAAGCCGGGTGTGTTTTTAAATCCTGGCATGCCATCACATGACAGACTGGCACACAAGGAACGAGAAGCTCTATGCTTTGAAAAGGAGGCTTTTAATGTTTTGGAAACTTCAGCCAGCCTTGCACTGCTCATGACATAAGGATGCTTCCCAAACCTGCAATAATGAGTTTAGAAGCTTGTACTGATGTTGGAAAAGGCTCTGCTTTCTGATCATTACCTCCTCTGGCACTTTAGCAATGGCTGATGTTTCTTGGATTTAACGGTGGATAAGAAGGTACCTAAATCTCCACCTTAAACAATATTTGTATGTTTCTCTAAGGTGCTGGGGTGAAAAGGGTTTCTAAAAACAACAGGGCATGAAGGGCAGCATAAATAAGAAAACCTAAACCCAAAAGCTTAGTTTAAACACTAGTAGAAATGCTCTTTCATTAGAGGTCAGAAATAAGGTTTAGGCTGAAGCCACTCTTGAAGGAATCTGTTCTTTATCCTCTGTTCAGAATCAGCTGTCTTCACTATTGTAAATAGGGTTCATCCTCTTGAAGGCTAAATATGAGAGTAAGAGCATAAAAGCTTTATGTTGGAGAGGGCACTATAAGGAAGGTAACTTTATAGAAAGTATGAAGTGTAATTTGGAGAAGAATGCTAGTACCAGATATATCAGATTGTGAGGAAGCTGAAAACAGCATATGTTCTAATATTGTCTCTTATTGATTTTGCTGCCAACATCCCACTTCAACAATGTTGCAGCCGCACTTCAGGATCCTTAATGGAGGGGGATGGAGAAAATCAATATACAGAGCTTGCTTCTGCTCCTGTTGAAGTCAATGCAAGTTTCATTATTAACTGCAATGAGCACAGGACAGAGTTCAGACTGTTTTGTCGCTTTGTGTTTATTTTTTCTTTCCCTTTTTATTTAACCTCCTAAGGGGCGATGTGTACTGTTATCCTGTGTTTTAGAAAAGTCCCATTTAAATAGGGCAATTCTCTACCAAACTGCAAGTCTACACATTCAGAAATAATGCCTTGCTTTATGAATCCTAATGAAAAATTATAGCCTGTATCCTGAACTGGGAAAGTTATAATAAAACATATAGGATTTGAAATAAATTCTAAAAACAAAATCATTTCTTTCTTAAAAATATTTTCATTCAGATATGAAGTAAATAAAAATAGTTTAGCTTTCACTGACTTGAAAAATACTACTTTCAATGTGCGTTGTTTGCTCTATTGCAAATAGAGGGAATGCACCCAAACTTCTCTTTACTACTATTTTAATGTTATTTACACAAAATGAAATATGCTAAAATTATCTCAAAAAATTATAAGCATCATCTTTATTCCAACAACATGCTGTTAATTTTGTTCTAGCATGAACGCAAAACATATTTTAACATGCTGTCAAAATGAGATACTAAGAATGTCAATAAAATGACACTAAAATAAATGTAAATTTAGATTGCTGTCACAAGTGGCTGCTTGGTTTTGTGAAGATGTTAGGTTGCTATAGCATTTTCCATAGCAACTTTGCATCTTATTACATAAATAATCCCTCAGTGTCCTTAAAGCTTACTAAAACCAGGATTAAATCTATTCTCATATGTAATGATCCTGCATAAAATCTTATCAGTATGAAATACCCAGAAAATGTGATAAAATGTAATCTAGATAATAGTATTTCCGGCAGTTGAAAAGCATCAAAGCGTAACAGACTTGTTTTGTAGTAAACAGGACATCCTCCTAAAACCCATACTAAGAAAATGCCTTTGAAGTGTCTGTTTCCTCTAAAAATTGAAAGTTAGGTTAACCCCTTCACTGCTGTGTCCACAGCACCAGCACAGACCTCCATTCCAAAGCCCGTGTGTTGTGCATGATCCAGAGGAACTGGCCCAGTACCTGTAAGAGGACAAGGCTGGTTTTATTCCCCAGGGGAGACAGACTTGGCATCTACCTTCAGCCCTGATTCATCAAGGCATTTCTGCTAAATCCAGCTGCACAAGAAGCATTATTAGAGCCAAATGGACTTAAAACCAGGGGCATAAAATTAGGTCCCTGCCTACATGCTTCGTGAATTTCAGCCTATTTTTGTAAAAGCTGTGGGAAAAATGGAATGCATTTTAAGGCACAAAATTGGAGTCTGCCTGATGATAGCAGCTGGGAATTGGCATGCTGCGAAAGACACTAGAGCAGAGTTTTCCTGGTGGCGAGAAAGTAATCATCTTGTGCTGCTTTTTAGTGATCACCCCGCTGGTCCTAGGGAGAAAAGCTGATTGTCTGCTGTGTCCGGAGCATTTCCATTCAAAGAGAAGTTACTCCACTCAAAGTGCTCAAAAGGGTTGTTCAGCTGTCTTCTCTGGCCAGAGAGGGAACCATGTCAGTACAGTGACAATCCAGAGCTCCAGATTTTAAATATGTTCTTTTCTTTGAGATTGCTTATAAAACCTGGTTAGTAGCTTCTGTTAACAGGGATTATTCTCCTCTACATATGCCTTTATATGTTTATTACTGCAGGGCTGATTGTGACACCAGCTGCTGATGGCTTTGAAATGGAGTTGATCATGTTAGCCCATTAATTTCTAAAGTAAATACTTTTTTTTTTTTTTATTATGGACTTATTAAATACCAGTATCATTTTTACAAAATCTGATGCCGAAAAGCTATGGGATGGAGAGGTAATGACAGAAAAATAAATCAGACTTGTATTTAAAACAGAATCTCCCATAAATGCCAAAAGATTAGACTTACAAGAAAGGAAGGGAGAAATATCTGATCCCTGAGCTCAGGAGGAGGAAGAAGATCTGACATGAGATCTGCACGTTGGAAGAAAAGGAAGAGCAAAGCTCAGCTCCCCACAGCTGGGGCTCAGCAATTTCTATTCAAAGTTGTAACATGCTATATAAAGCTCTCCTACCAGTTTAATCCAGCTATAAAACACAATTTCCATTCCATGTGTGCATCTCTGCATTCACACAAGCCTTAGAGAAAGCAGAAAGATGACTGAATTTCAGAGAAAAGATGAATAAGCATCACACAGATCACTTTGGTGTTTTTTCAGGCTTTTCTTGAAGACTTGCCAGGCTTGCAACTTTCAAGATAGACTTATGAACAATATCACAAAGCTTGTTTTATGCTGTGTGCACCAGGGTGCGATTTTCACTAGGACTTACAGTCTTCTGTGAGATGGACTGCCCGCTATTCAGCCTATCTCCTATGGCAAGCTGATGCTGCAGACAGGACAGATCAGTTCAGAAGAGTATTAAAGATCCAGGGTACTGTTGAAGACAGAAAAAGCTTCAATGTTCAAGTTTGGCACCTACTTTAGGTATGTTTGAAAATCCTGCCATAGAGGGTATCTTTCCTGACTTGGAAAGCAGAACCTATCTTACACATTCAAACTGGGTTTCACTACATAACTTGCAATTCATTATTTTAGTGCAGCTCCTAAGATGTTATGTTACTTCATCACAGGTAATACTGTGGCAGTAAAATCCTCCAGAGGCCCAGTGAGTAGTTACTGAAAATCTGTTGAGCTGGAGAGAGCCCTATACCAATGCGCTTATCATCCATGTGGACAGAAGAGGCAGTGTTTGAATTAAAGGTAGCATCCTTGTCTCCACTTGATAGTAAGGAACTGAGATAACACAAATTAATTGATTAGCCCAGGCAGGGGGTATATAGCAGAGCTGGGATTTGGCCCAGAGCTCTGCTATATAAGATTAAGCTCTCTGATTAAGCCAAAAGCCTTAATCATATGACTATCCTTCCTGTGTTCTTCTGCAAGCAGTGTGCATTTCCTGCTTTTCCACGGTGCCAGCCGCAGTCTCCCATTGAAGTTGGGGTTACTAGAATTAATAGCACGTTGCTGAGAACTGCAAAAAGAAGAGATTAACCCATCTCCCTTTAAAATAAAATTACAGGCGCCTTCTAGGCATAAACCAAACTTCAGCTCTTTTCTACAACACACAGCTTCACTTCACTAATTCTTAAAATTACTTTGGAGGTTTTCACTTGTGGATCCCTCACTCCCAGTGCCAGCAGGTGGGAGACGAAGCATCCATAAATCCTGATCATTCTGAAGATTTTTGTATATCCTTTAGACTCCAGCACTGAATCTTTTTTTTTCCCCTTGAGCTAATGCTTCAATAGCTGCACCTAGACTTTTAAATGTATTAACTGAGTTGCCAATCATCATTATTTTCTCAGCAATCTCCCAGCTTTACTTCAGCAATCCTCTTGTCCCTTTCAAACTCCAAAACCCACATTGCAGAAAAATCACTGTTTAAAGGCTGTATTCGAAAAAAAACCCCAAAAAACCAAAAACAAAAACCAAAAAAACCTAAAAGAATCGCTGATCCCACAGATGAGATTCACTCAGTCTCAGGTCAGCCTTTTGCCAGGTTTTCCCATAATTCAAATCACCTTTCGTCTGTGAAACTGGGAGGATTTCCTATAAACTAGGCATGTATCATAGTTCAGCCAATTTACTGGATTCCCTGGGGGTCTCTTTGGGGGGTCCTTGCAGTGGTTGGAGATGTTTTCCAAAAGAAAAAGCAGATAATGATGCCTTCCTTCTCCTTGAAGATTGGGCTTGCACATGATAGAGTAAGGTACTAACCAAGCCTGGGGAGAATGACCTGTAAAACACCTGGAGGAGCAGAAGGTCTTCATGCAGGAGGCACTGCCCCAGCCCTGCAACCCAGACTAGAGCGTGGAAGACAGGTTCGGGAGACTGGAGGTCCCAATTCTCATTCCTGCTCTCTCACCGAGTCACTAATATCAGTAAAACAAGCTCATAAACAACCAGGAGCAGAGCAATTGTCAGATGAAATATGATTTGAGTCTAGAATGGAGTGATGTACTTTGCAACAAGTCCCTCTGGAGCTGTTGTGCATTGTCATAAATAGCAAGTCCAAATCTTGCCAAACAAATGACTATTAGTAGATTTCTAATATTGCAACCTGATCTTTTGCATGACTTAGTATCTTGCACAACTTGACGAAAAAATGCAAAGTTTTCTTAGTAACAGCTTTTTCATCACCTATCCAAATCCCCAGAACTTTCTGCCTAAAAGGACCTCAGTTCACTGTAACGTTCCTCTGAAACCTGAAATCCAGCACTTCTGGATAAGCATTCAGGCACTGAAGTCCTTTTGCACAGCAACCTGTTGCACTGTGTTTTCAAATGTTGGAGCTGGAATCCACCTTCTTTTTTTCAGGGTGATGAATAGGTTTCTCTTCAGATATCCTAGAGGAGAGTTTTCATTCTAGGCAGTCTAGCCATGAGGAAATGTGACACAGCATCATGCTATCTAGATTTTCATCTTCTTGTATTAGCAGTAATGCAACTAAGCGAACTAGTGAGAAATGACCTGACACAGCTATTGAAGCCTGCTGTCCCCTGCTTTGGCGATGGTAACTTCCCAGGAACCTTATTCCCACTGTTGAGTAGGACAGGCTGAAAAATAATATCCTCAAGAAAACCACTGGGATGGCAGGACAGGCAGTCCAGAACTCTGGAACTATCCAAATTGATTCATCATGTCTCATTGCTTCAGCCACTTTCAGATTTAGACTTTCAATCCTTTATGTGTGCGTGCTGTCCTTGAATTGAAGCAGTACAGTATCTTCTTTGTGTTATACAAGCCTTGCCCTTGCCATGGTTAAGCATTTAGACAAACTTTTGAAGAAAAAGGGTTAAAAATAAAGTGCCAATGTTTTTTTACTGTGCAGAATTGTTTCTTTGTGAGAATAGATTCTTTAAAAGACATTCTTTGTAGAACAGAGGTTACTGTGAATATAAATAGCCAATCCAGTGAGATAAAGGGGTGGTTCTGGAATGGCATACAAAAAAAAAAAAAAAAAAAGAAAAAAGAAAAACAGAAGGCAGCTAACACAAATAGTTTTGGTGGTCTTTTTTTGTTTGTTTGTTTTTTGCTTTTAGGGTTTTTTTTTTAAATGTTAAAAGAAGGAAGGAAGAATCACTTCTCTGTACATAAAAATGAAAAAAAAAAAAAAGAATAAATGTCCTTCTCTCTCTTTCTTTTCATTTACCAGTGTTTTATACCCAATAACTTCTTTGGTTTGTTTCCTCTATTGTCAATGAAAGAAGAAACAAATGCACTTGCTTTAGTTCAGAGTGTAATGTTGGAAGAAGAAAGCTATAAAATTAAGCTTAGAACTGGATGACTCTATGTATGCAGCAGGCTGAATGGACTACACTAAGATCAAGATGATGATGAATGGTACAATGGACCATATGGATTCATATTGCTAAATTTTGATTCAGTATGGTATACAATACTGGGTTTGCTACTGTTACCACTGAGGGGACTCAAGTGCACAAATTATAACAATACAAATAAACTGGAGTTGTTTAGGATGGAATGCTGTAGAAATCTCAGATATCAAAACTTTTGATAGAAATGTCCCTTTTTGCAAAAGAAAACAAAACACACTTTCCTATTTGTGATGTTATGAAAAGACGGGCATAGCTCTGCCCTAAGCATGCATATGTTAAACCTAGCTGAGTTGATAAGTATGACAGTTCAAAACATCATTGTTCCTCTTCTGGTGTGCAGGCTCTGGGTGTTTCTGGCTCTACCTTCCTGTTGTTAATTCTAATGACTTCCCTTCATAAGAGTGGACACAGTCAAGGCAAAATGATTAAATATTCACAAAAATCTTTGATTGCTAGTGGTACTTGGTCTGCAGTTACCCACTGACTCAGCTCCAAACATTCTGCTAATGGTGTCTAATTTTCGAATTCAAATCCACACAATTAGCCAAGCAAAAATTAAGGCTGCCTTTTACAGGTTTTATTGTGGCATTATTCTTCCAGGGAAAGTATTAAATCTCTCCTCAAGAAAGATGTCACAGAAAAAATTTCTTTGCTAGAATGACACTCCTTACTTTGGTCTTTATGTCTAGAGCCATTCAATCTCACACAAAATCTTGTCTCAGGAGAAGCCAAAGAGCTCTCTTCTATGTGAGCCTGAATCCACACTTTTGTGCCGGTATGCAGGACTTTAAACTACCGAACAGATTAAATTCTTTCTTTTCTTCATACAGTGCCTGTATGCAAAGGACTAGATCAAAATTATCCTCATCATCAGACTGTCAGTTTCTTTCCATATTAGTCCTTCCTTCTTTACCTATATAACGCTAACTGCTGGCTGGCAGTTTCCAGTCATGCTTTGGCTGCAGCTTTTGCAAATTCCCTTTCCAAAGATGAATAACTAAACATGTAAACCCTTGTTAGCTACTCACAACTTTTTATTAGACAACGTCAAGAAATCAAGCAAAGCATTCATCCAAATCATGTTACCAGTCAATAATTCAGGCAGCTTCTGAGTCACCTCTTGCTGTCCACCCTGGATAGCAGACTATTTGTAGAAGGCTGAAAAAATTGCTTTTCTTGACTCCTATTGCATGCCCCCTTGTTCTTTCTTTCATGATAGCCAACTAACAAGTGTTAAATTAATACAGCATGCAGTACCATATTGTGAACCATGCACCCTTAATAGATAATTCCACAAAACATACAGTTAATATGGTATGGTGTACTTGGTAGAGAGATGATACAGTATTATTTCTTTGTTTGTTGAAAAGAAAGGTAAGGCTTAGAGAATGCTACCAAAACATAACTTCACTTGACCTCATAATAAGACATAGTTCCAAGCATGGAAGGAATATTGCCATGCAAGACTGCAGAGTGCACTAAAGAAATAAAATGCTTCTAGCCAAGGGCAGAATCGGAGAATTTTCATCATTACAGATCATAGCAGGTGACAGACACCTCCTAGAGACAGTTTGCATCATTCAAATAACTAATTCATGAGGGCTTAAAATACAATACTGTGTTATATAATCAGCTATTAATGTGTCATTTCTTATATGCAAGAGGTTTTTTCCTTTAAAAAAAACAATAGTTGCATATACTTGACATTATAACGGGACTTGGCTTTACCTGAATCATCTACTCGCAGCTTTTTACTGGGATTGTCACCACTGTCATCATCGGACATTTCCATCTCCTCTTCCCGGCGGATTCCCATGAGCTGTTCACTGTGAGCATTTCGGAGCTCCTAAAACCCAAAATGACCTTTTGTCAGTATTAACATCCATAAAGTCATTATGCATTATTTAGTATCTGGTTTTAATGTCGCTCTGATTTTAATTATACATCATTTATCATTGTAATCATATTTATTTGTATATGAATATTTATAACAACAGTAGCACAGGGAATTCTTCCTGTGAAAGAACAAAGTTTATCAAAGGCAACACTCAGGGAAAACAAGAGAGAAAGTGAGGCTCCGTGTTGAGCGATCTTTAGTTCTGCTAAACATAGAAGAATGCTTTAACAGCTGGGATAATGCTTAAAACTGTGTATAAAGCAGACAGATAAAAGAGATTGCCAGCTTACATAAGGTATAGATAATTCTTGCTTCTCTCTGCCACTTGGGGTAGGATTCATCCAGCCAGGTGTAGGTGTCTCCATTAAACAAAGTAATATTAACTACACTCTGGTTCTCTCTGCTGATGGTAAAGGTAGCTGAAAGCAGCCAGGGCAGACCGAGCACTCTGTATTGCAAGTGCCTAATGCTAGCCAAATGAATCTCATCCTCTGTCCCTATGCCCAGATCTCCTTGAATTTAAAAGACAAAGCCCCATAATGCTGTCCTGAAAATCTCTGCATCTTGATCCAAAATGAGTGCCAGTGCTGACAGCCTCGTCTCTGGGTGACAGCGTCAAGGGCAGCCAGGCAGGCAGGGAGCCCCTGCACATGTCAGTAGGTAAATGATCAGCAGGCATGCCGGCTTTGTGAGAGTCTAGACAGTCTTTGTTCTGGGTAGAAAAGCCGGCACGGGTGTAGTGGCTGGCTTTTTAATGGCAGCGCTGAGAAGATTGAGAGGACTCTATTTTGTCCTAATAATCCTGTCAGGTGTAACATGGGGATGCAGCACCATGATTAGTGTAGGCCTTGTTCATCTGCAGACAGTTAATTTTTCTGCCAACAAAGCGCTTAATTCCCAAAGAGGTGGTTTGAAATCTCTGAAACAAGGAAGATTCGCATGGAAGGAGGAGACAGCATTGAGGACTCCGATCGCTGTTCCCTGCAATTAACAATAAGCTGTCAGAGAGGGACTGCATAAAAAAGGGAAGGCGTTTCCCTTGAGCTGCACCCTTGGTTCGTCGTCAGATCTCAAATATTCTGATAAATGTATATGTGCCCATTAATTGCAGCAAAGGCAAGGGAGCTAATTAGTGGGCGTTTTACATGAGAATAATTTCAAACTAAAAAAAAAGTGATTAAAAAGGTAAATCGTCGACCAGTGTGTCATGCAATCAGAGGCACCTCTGGAAGAAATTAGTACAGCATTTCTTAATTCTTTATTGGAAAAGGCCACCTGCACTTTTTCCTGGGGAAGTATACTGCATACATGAGCAGACATCCACTTACATTTACTCCCTCTTTAGGGGATAAACGTCCTTGATGCATCAATGTCTACATTAACAGCAAAGTCAATAATCTTCCACAGAGCATGGCTGTGTGTGTGAATGTTGCTTTGGGTTTGGGTTTCTTAAATTCACAAAAAAAGGGGAAGGATGATCAGGTAATTAAATAAATTAGCAGATAATGTCATGGTTAGTAAATAATAGGATTTAAATCAAAGATGCCATTTGGTACATTTCCATCTTATTTCAATCTGAAAACTAGGCATTTCTAAAATATATTGGTTTAGTGAGAGCCTTCACATGTTTTTGAATTGTTTTAGTTGTCCTCTTCTTAGAAAAATCAAAAGCAATAATATTTGAGAAAAATGAATAGTGAATTAACATTTCTGGAAAATCCAACTCTTTCACATTTCACTTTATTAAAGATTTAAAAGCCAGAAAATGAATGACACACCACATCCCTTTACAGAAAGTTAAAGAAGGGATGGTCTTAACAGAATTGAAATAATCTACTAGCAAATAATATTTTCATGCTTCTCTAGAAGATAAGACAAACATCAATCCCCAACTTCCCAACTTTCAATTGAACAAAGGCTTTATCCACTACTTACATGAAATATTTGTGAGCAAAATGCAAAATACAGTTTGTACCAATAAATTATGCTAACATTTTAAGTGTCCCATTATTGTGAACTCATTTGGTATTCACCATAATAACAGTGATAATAAAGAATTCATTTGGTATTCATGTGGATGTTACAGTTAGTGCCATTGGTATTCAACTGTAATTTAGCATTAGTTAATGGGCACTTAAAATGTTATCCAAATGATTTATAGCGCAGCACTTTAGTGTTTCTCAAACTAAGTGTACAACACTTATTTTACAAGTGTACTACAAAATAATTAAATAACTGCACCTTACCTTCTAAAGTTTTTATTCTGAGACAGAGAAAATAATTTAGAGGACTGTGATAGTAATAATTAACATACTGTATTACATGAAAATAAACCAAGTGTACGTAAGTTGCTCATATTAAAAAAAAAAAAAGGGAAGAAGAAAGAAAGAAAACAAAGACAGCGGTACTTACTTTGTAAAATACAGGCTCATAGCGTACATACTGAATTAAAAACGAAAGCTGGATGGCCAAAACACAGGATGAGGTCTAGTACTTCCTTTGCTGCCACTCACAGCAAGGGGAGTTAGAATCCCGTTTCCTCTGCTCATGCTTATGGCAGTCACACATGCATGGTCCCACATTGCTAACTCTGTGTATGATTATATGAATGCTGTTTTCTTTGAAAGCATAATACTTAGAATCAATACAAGTGATGCATCTACTTTTTAAAAGTTCAGCATAAAACAAATCGAGAGGAGTATGTCATACTTCTGGACTTAATATGCTTAAGTCATTACTTAGGAAAGAAATTTTCTATTTTATTTTCAGGCAAAGTCATCTTATAATGACCATAAAATGGCACAACAAAAAACAAAATCTATGCTACAGAATATTTCTTTTAAAAACAGATCACGATGACTCCTAAAATGATATTTTTCAGAAATAATTCTTAATTCTACCCTTAGTTGAAAATATTGTTCCTAATTTCACTACTGCAGTTCATTATTTGAGGTAGTAAACATAATTCTCCAATGATTTCCCAAATTTTGCATGAAAAATAAAAGCACATTGCTCTCTGTCTTGGTGCTATTTAATGACTATAATCATAATGAGAGCAATGGGAGAAATTCATACTGTAGTAAGATTGTATAATGGCCAGTTGATTAACAGCTAAAATGGTAGCCATAAATATTGCTGAATACACTATGTCCAGCTACAATCACACTCGTTCTGTGTCAATCCAGCTGTGAGATGATGGGTAGAAAGTAATAATAAAATCACCAACCTCAGAATGCTTTCGCCAAATGTCTATGTTCTTTCGCTGGGCTTTCGAGAAATGGTCCCAAGCTTTTTGTCTGGTAGAAGCGTTGAAAACGGCGACAATCTGCTCAACTTTGGTGAACAAGGAAGTCAAACAAGACAAGCAATTTATGTTGTGATCACTATAGAGAAGCAAAGCAAAGACACTAGGAGTCTATGGATGATGTCATTACTGAAACAACATCATCAATATCCATCCAATGATGTGTCTTTTGTACTTACATTTTATCAATGTTGGAGATGTCTCCCTTCAAGTCTGTCTCCATAACTTTAGTCTACACAACTTCTAACTATGTACCACAAACCACACATGCAGCTGCTTCCCCGTGATGTTGGCTACAGCTCTCTGCACAGCCACATGCTTTTGTGTGTGTGCCTATAGGTGTGTGACTACAGATATGACACTCGAGGCATAAACCTGACACATGTTCCCCTGAGGCAGCTGTATAAAGATGTGCGGGCTGTACAAACCAAAGTGTGAAAGACAAGCAGGCTCTGCTTTGAAGGGTGACTAGTTGATTGATAGTGGGAATTTGTCAGCAGACGGGAAGGGCTAAACCACACATTAATGCTGCATCCTGTAACTGCAGCTGCTGCTTCTCTTTTATGTAATATAAACGGGCTCACCTGTGGTAGATCATTCTGTCCTGTGTCCATGGCCTATGTATTTTTATGCGTATGAACAGTCTCAATTTTTGCATATAAGATGAACAAGAGATGTGAAATGGGCTTCCCTCATTCGGCTCTAATAGATTTGTTCTGAAGCCAGAAATCAATATTTAGGTCAATTATCTAGGACAATTCAGATCCTTATGTTTTTAGCTACTTGTTCATCGTAGTTCAGAACCCTTTTTCCCAGCACTCTTTCTCTTTTAATCAGCTACAAGCAATGTTGTGCTTCCTCAACAGTGGCCTGCCTCAAAATGATCTGACCAAGATGTAAGTTGCCTTGGTCCCAGCACAGTTAACTGAAGGACCACCAAGCAAACCAGATTTTCTAGAAATGACTTGGGCTGCCCTCCTGAGTAAGCAACCAAGCTGATCTATGAAGTCAAACTGAAAAATGCTTCAACTCTTTGTCAAGATTCTTGGCCATTTATCTCTTTAGATTCTTGGGCTGAAGCCATGTCCACTGTTTCGTAAAGCTGCAGCTTGGAGCACCTCCTTCCTCTCTCATTGAGAAATGGTGTCAGGAGTGCTGTAACACTCCCTAATCTGGTCTCTCATCATCAAGTTGATCAACAGCTGTTCTTCTCCTCTCAAGTCACAGATGTAGAGGATCTTACATACATAACAACCTATCATTTCTAAAATGGTAAGGTCGCCTAGTAAGTCAGTTATGTATCTTTCATCTCTCGTCCTGAAAACTTACCTCACTTACTTGAATAGGAGCACATTTTCACTCTGTTTTTTACCCCTTTTCAGGCTGCTTTCAGATTCAGTAAGATTACAACATTTTGAGACACATATGGAAGCTTTTCACTGCAATCATCAGGGCTGGTTAATTAACTTCTAAAACCATAGAAAATAAATGTCATCTTTTAAAATTAATATTTATATGTAGTTTATACTAAAGAAGGTTACTCAAAACTACTGAGATCATCAGATCCATTTGTGATCTGTTCCTATTTTAATAGCAGATGTGATAATTTCAGTCATACCAGAAATATATCAGAACTTGCTTGGAGTGAAGGTTGGTTGTATCAAGGAAGTTATGCTGTGTATATTTATTCAATTAATTTGAAAAGAATGAAAATGCTAAAGCACTCTATTATTATGTGTCTAGAAACTGAGGCTAGAATTTAATTACTATCATTGTGTTGATGACCCAGGTGCTCAGAAAAACTTGCTTAATTAACAATCTGTTTTTAGTTTGCAAGTGGAAATTCAATAGAAAAGATTCATAAGGATACGAGGAAGATCTGGTTTGCCATTTTCCACTAATAGGTATTAATAAGATCATCTGAATTTTGAAAAACATTTGAACTTTCAAGTGTTTAATTTCGATTGTGTGAACAGGTGCTAAGATTTATCAAAAGTCATTATCTGATCATTTCAGAAACCCTCCTCAGTGGAAACACAAGCTAGGAAGATGTCAAAGAATTCTCTTGCATAACTGCAGTAGACAAAGTGAGCAGAAAAAGGATCTCCTTCACTTACTTAACTTTTAGAAATTAAAAAAAAACTAAAGGAGGTAGGATACTGTGAGTACTAGATGATAAAAGTCAAGACATTTAAATGAACTTTATGCAAAGCAGCTAGGGATAATAAGAAAAGGGAAATACAGAAGAGAATATTAATTTAGTTTATATCAAAGACCTCCCACTACTCTTTTCAGAGAAAGTGTCAATGTACATACAGTATTTTCAACACACAAAGCAATCTAGGCTATGAAGTGTTGCAAATATCCACAGGTAACACCCAACATGAAAAGTATCTAAGTATTACATTAGATCTAAAGAGCAGCTAAGGCCATGGCTTGACAGTACAGGAAAGTAGCCTCGCATCTTTTTGTGCTGCATCAAATGCCTGCATTCATGTGTCATAAGATGGCAATCCAATATAAACCCGTTCTGCCAGTTCACATTTGTTCGTAAGCTAATTCATGTTGCATCAAGATTCATTTGTTCTCCCACAGACACCCTGGAAGCCTAAAGCTGGCATAACTCCTGTGCTCTGCATAATTGGAAGGCAAGACATAATGTACCCAACCCTCATCAGGGTCAAATTTGTGTGGGTAAGTGATCTAGCAGCACACAGCCCATAAGGTTGGTAGACTTATCCCTAAGGGGAAGCTATAAGAGTTTATATTAGCTCAGAAACTCTCCAGTTAACTCATTTTTTCCTCCATGTCTGGGTAAGATTTGCCCAAAGAGAGGTCCCAGATTTTGGGCTGATATCTGCAGAATCTGAGTGAAACGGTTGTTCCTGGTCTTGCTGCTGACCGTGGTTTTCAGGCTATTTCCTGACCTCCAGAAAGACATTTCTAAAATGACATAACAGATTATATCTATCTATCTTTGTAAGGCACCTTGAACTCTAGAATGCACTGTACTGTCAACTGTGACTGGTAAGTAGAATTATTAAGGAACATGAAATATTCATTGTCAAACATCTGTTGGTAAGTTCTATGCTATATCAAATTTTCATTGACCATATGCAAAGCTGTTTCCTTACTAAATTAGAGTTTAAAAAACCACATTGTTCTGGAAGAGTCTGTACCACGTCATTGCTTTTCCTATCAATATAACTTACAGGATGTAAATAACTGCAACTTTCCTAATGACTTATTCTGCAGCTGGTAATTTATGTGGCATGTTTCAGAGAAAGTATTACTATCTAATTGTTTTTCTGCTGAGTTATAAATAAATAAGAAGACCCAAACAACTAAGCCTAGGGTGACATGCAAAATGTTTAACAAATGCAGTACCACTACAATACACTTTATTAGGGGTGTCAGCTCACAGTAAAGCATATTGAAAGAAAGTTTAAACCTCAGTTTCTGCTCCTATAAAACATGTTACCAGAGTAGGGTATTGTTATTAAGTATAAATGTAAAAACAACTAGAAAAACTAGGAAAACCAACAACAACAAAACTCCTTTAAATGATGCCTGCAGAAATTGCATACAAGATTGGATTAAAGGGAAAACTAGAATATCTCCAGGGCAAGAGAATATTTGATACACAATATTTGAAAATGATAATACCAGGGAAGAACAGAAATAAATGAGAACTGAATTATAGACTCATCTGTAGATTAAGAGGTAGGGAGAACACTTTTACCCTCCATTACATTTATCAAGTAGGCTATTTTAAATATGTGATTGAGTGAAGGCTGAAATTTCTCCTTGGTTTCAGGAGACAAGAAGTACTCAATTTTTCCTTTGCTTATTACATTATCAGCTGCCATCCATACATGATTATTTTTAATTTTGTAATAATAAAGAACACCAGCAACCAAATATTTTATAATACCTTACAATACAAAAGACACTAAATAGAATCTGAAACACAGTGTGTTAAAATAAGAACAAAAGTCTTCATTGGCAGATAAAATAATCAGATTTCATGGAGAATTTCACTCCAAATTCCACCAATTAGGGATACAGGATGAAAAGGGCTTTGCACTAAATTACTGTAAGTGCAAGAGTAGAATATATGGCAATTTAGCTCAGAAAAATTCTGTGAGAGTGCGACAGTTGACATGCAGGGTAAAAGAAAAATTCCACCCATAAAATTACAGTGTAAAGGAAACTGTTACAGCAAATGTATAACATGCTTTTCAAATATAGATTCACAGCACAGGCAGGATATAGAGTTGGCGTGGTTTGGGTCAGAAGCCTTGCTGCTGAATTCTGACTAAGCTGGAGTCTGCCAATTTATTTGGCTCCAAGCCCAGCAAACCAAGGAATTACAGTAGTCAAGGCTAGATGTTGTAAGTGAATGAATTAGAGTCTCCAGGTCAGTTTTGGGTAGGAAAAAGAACAATTTTGGCGACAGTCCTGAAAGACATTTGGTGACACACTGAACAGAACCTAGCATTAAGTCCAAGGCTAAAATTGCACGTAGGCAAATGACATGTGACATCAATAAGAGAAATGGTAGACAGATTGCACAGTAATGAAAGAAAAATATATTTTTTTAAAATTAATCTGGGCCAAACCCTCAGTCTTTTGGTTACGATACTGTTTATTTTCAGAAAAGAATTTGCCTTTCACACATTAACAGCTGAAAACCTGCAGCTCCTCCCAATTCACATGACATAGAGAGAGAAACAGATGTGATTTCCATTGACTGGCAGAGTAGAAAAGCAAAAGAGTTGGAAAATGTCACCCTGGACAAGACTGCAGATATTGCAAGGAATGGGTCCTAAAGTAAAGCATACTTCTGGGCATCAGCTGTGTATGTAAGCAAACACCATTATAGATTTGTTCAGTGAAGACAGATTTTGACAGCTACGCAAAATGACTCATCTGTCACAAATAAATGGCATCCTTGATTTGTTTGGTTTTGGTTTTGTAGGAGTTTTGTGTTTGGGTTTTTTTGTTTGTTTGTTAATTTATTTGTTTTAATCGAAACAAAAAACAACACAGAATTAAATCCACAGGTACCAATAAGAAGGTGAATTGTGGCTGCACCTCCATCAGAGAAGAGGAGGCTACTGTTTGGTCTGCTTGCTGCCTAGGTGGCTGTAGGTTCCTTAAGACGTAGTCTTAAGACATAACATGATAAAGGAGAAAACTACAAGACTTCTCAATTATATCCCCAAATTCCACCTTTTTGGACAGACCAAGAGAACAGTACCTCCAGAGATTTATCTCCCAAATTGTTTTGCTGTGTGGGAAGTCAGCTTGCAAGGCTACCATTCCTCGACTTGCCCTACTGCCAACAATGACATCTGTACTAGCAATCAAAACCACGCAGGGACTATTCTCGTTCCCTGAAACCAACTGGCACAACATGCTGAGTGTCCATGCAGCAGCAACCCTTCTCTCTCCTCAAAAAGATCCTTTTCAGCGAAACTACTTGGCCTGTACCAAACTCTAAATTGTACCCACATTTTGTGGGGAAATCCTAGCTGGCTCAGAGCACCATCTTTCTTACAGTTGAACAGTATGGACAGGCCTGCTCTATCTCAGCTTAATTTAATCCTCTAGACAGAGTCAGTGGGATCATCTTCTACTAGTAGTCTCACCTCTTCTGCTCTCATCCTGATACAGAGGTCTTGGTGTTGCAGAGGCATTGCAAGGCTTACCAAAGGAAGGATGTTTTTCTCTTTTGTCTACCGTGTCTCACCTACCTGAATACTCGAAAGAATGAGAAACAAGTCTAAGTGTCCTCCCCTAAATTACACTATATTATTTCTACATTTCCCTTGGACTAGGCCTACAGTGTTTGAGACCAGGAGGAGGTGTTGATCTGGTGCCTTCCTCTTCCATCTGTCTTACTTAGACTGGTCCTAGTCAACACGCTTGTGTGGGTTATTAAGAAGCTGAGTGAATGTCAGTGGTCTACACCTGAGTGATGCAGACAGGTAGAAATATTTTTTCATAATACAATAAGCAGATTTTTCCACATAGATGAAGGACAAAATAAAAAATACTTCTACTGCAGCACATATCATAATCCCTGACTTCTAAAGCCATCAAACCTCAGTATCAGCAGCTGTTGTTTTCCTTTCTTCTTTTTTGAGCTAAAAAACCCAGTGAGGAAGAGTAAAAGAAGAAGCATTCAGGGGATACTGAAAATGCCACATTTTCAGGATTTATACTGAAACCTGCACAGTAACTTGTCTGAGGTATTTAGATCAAGTTCTAGAAATGGAAGAATGCTCCTTGTTATATTGTGAAATAAAAAAAAAAAATACACTTTGATCAAAGATAGCCCAGTTTGCCCTGCAAGGGCAGAATCTGCTGGAAAATCTGTCTACAAAATAAGCTTTGAAAATCTTTTAGGTTGTGAAACATGGTTTAATTTACAACAGAGAAACTGACAGCTTGGTGTAACAGCAAATGCTGGCACCGTGCCATGTGATATATCACTTGGACTCAACAAGACCATTTCACCTCCATGTCATTTCTCAACGAACAGTAACCTGACATTAGGCCAGTACAACACAGTAGGGCAGGTACAAATGTACAGTACCTGCTATTTTAATGCCACCATCTTATATTACAGAACAGACTTCACATACCTTATGGACAACAATAAAAAAAAAAACAACAAACCAAGCCCCACAGAATCCACAACCCCCAATCCAAAGGAAGATTAAATGAATGTTACTTTCTTCATTATCTTGACAAGATTATAAGCCATCCCCAAATCACTGCATTTAATTAGCTGTTCTCATTGTATTTATGGTTAGGAGGACCTTTTTTTTTTCCCGGTTCTGAGATTTAAAAATAGCAAATGTAAGAACAACTATTTTTGGTAAGCCTGTCTAAAAAAAGGTCCCCAAGGGAATTCTGAGATGAAGGAGCATCACAAATGTGACTGAACTCTGCCAGGTCTCATTAGCGAAGGGACTGTCTCTAAGTAATAACAGTCCAGGGATCTTGCAGATTAGAATGCTTCTAGGACATCAGGAGGGCTGTTTGTTTCAGATATAATATGGTTTCTTTTGCTAAAGAAGAGGGAGGTGGATGAGAAGGCTCCAACAGCCATAGGTTTCTGGCACTCAAAACAAAAAAATCGTCTCACACATCTTACGTAGGAACATTTACTTCTTCGTTTGCTGTCATACCTTATGTTTCCTTGTCTGCTGTGACTTGTCCTCCTCTCTTTGTTTACTGCCTCCAGTCTCATCTTCCTTCTGTATATTTGTTTCCTCTGTGTGTGTCCATCTTTCCCTCCCACACAGTCTACCCTTTTCAAAATCTCTTTTCCTGCCCCCATAACATCTCTTAGTTACCATCACAAACTACACCATTTGGGACAAATCCAGTGATTTGACATGAAGCAAGACTAGTGCCTACTGAAGGGAGTAAGTATTTCAATCAGTAATAGTTGCATAGGGCTATTCATACTCATATTTATAAGGTTTTTTCATTCACTTATAACCAACATAAACAGTTTTAGATGTGCAGGCTGCATGATATGCACAACCAATTCAGAAAACCTTTTGGGTGAAACCTCCAAATTTCCTTCCTTGCTTTAACGTCTTACTCTCATCCCTCACTGTTCATTTCCACACACTTACAATTCAGTTCTGTGAAGCATCAGGCCCTTACCTCCATCTCTACTCAACAAGGCTGCTCAAAATCAAGCAGAGATTTCCATGTGATTCAAACACATGCTTATTGGCTTTCAAGTTTGCTTCATTATCCAGGAAATCTGCAGGATCCACGCAAGTGGTGTGACTTGCCAAAATGGGGCCTTAGACTGAAACATCTTTGGAAGCAGTGCTTCTATTTTGTTAAAAACCCACCATGCATATTTAATGGCCTAAATTAAATAAAACAACAACAAAAAAAAAGTCTTAAAAATAACAGGAGAAGAGCTGCTGTTGAAATTCTGGCCATGCCTACATCCATACCAAGATTCCTATTGACTTTAGTGGAGTGAAGGCTACAGACAATGAAAGGAACAAAGAAATTCAAAGAAAATGAAACACAAAGGAATAAGCTATCTGAAATACTACAAGGTTGCAACCACAAAGGGTTATGCTACCAGAAAGTGGAGAGGAATTGTAAGAGTGCAAGGTGAAATAGAAATGGAGTCTTTCATCTCTATTCTCTCCTACTGCCACAGCATCCTGGATAGAAATGCTTTTGAGAACACGTGTACATGAGACAGAAAATGGGAGGACAAGTAAAAAAGGATAGAGATCCCCAGCTGAGCTTCACTGGACAAATTATTGGTACAGAAGGAAGCAAAGAGCACACTGACTAAATGAGCTAATCAAAAGGGACTGGATAGATTGTGGAGGCTATTTTGTATTTATTTTTTTTTTAGAAATACATCAAGGTAGAAAGTAACAGTAGCAACTAATGACATGAATGATTAATGTTTTTATTTGTATTATAATGGCATTCTATGACACCAACTGAGATCTGGGCTGCACTGTGAAAACACATTATATGACTCAATCTCTTTCACAAAGAGCTTAATGATGACCTAAAAATTGCACATAAAGTAAGCTCATATTTTCAAATTAGTCACTGGCAAATGAAAGAAAGACTGTAAGACTGGACAATTAACGAGCGGGAAAATCCTTTTAAAAGTTTTTATTAATGCAGAGCAATTGAAAGAATTCTCGGAAAGCATGAATGTGTGTAACAAGCCTGACTTCTAAGAGAATTTTAACCAGCATGCTTTCAGTATCTGTAATGTAACTGGCTGTATTTTTAGTACTAAGAGAATATACTAAAAAGTGGAAGGATTACTGGGAGAAATGACTTCAGTAAGGAATGTAAAGCAAATCAGATAAGATGGTGCTTTTGGTAATCACCATCACAGCAATGTAAATTTTACCTTTTCTAAAGTACGAGAGCAACTTTTGAAGTGAGCCTGTAATGAGAAAAACAAAACTGATCTCAATCCTTTATTGAAGAATGCTCAGAAAGGATTTTTAACTTTTTTTTCCTACTTTTTTTTATATAAAAAAAATCTGTGAAGGCACTGATAATGTTAAAACAGATCAAATCATATCCAGAGATGTCAGAGAATGAAAATGAACAAACCTGAAGAGATAATTTCATTCAGTCTGTTGAGAATGAATTTCCCTTCACAATTTTTTTTTTTTTTTTTTTTTTGAGGAGGAGATGGGTATTTATAGCAAAAATCCACTAACTAATTGATAAAAAGTCAGTGTACTCTAATACACCACTGAAGTCCTGCAGTAGGAAGGGAGGGAAAACTCAAGGGGAAATTTCTGACCTTCCCAAGGAGGGGGACATGACACACAGTCTGTTCCTCAAACCTTTGATTCTTCTTAATAAACAGCCTTACTGAATCAGCTCAAAGTTGCATCTAGTTTTATAGCTTGTGTCATGAATAAAAGGGCTAAAGATGCTTAGCAACAAGCTAAGCAGGTAAACTGCATAATCTTCTAATTTCAGGTTTCTTTGGCTTCACGGCTTCTTGAAAGATTCTTTGTTTCTACTTCCATGTACACATTTACATGCAATACAAGAGCATAAGGAAGCAAACCAGGTTATTGGCAGCAGAAAAATAGTGTCAGGGACCCTGTATATTCAGCTGTGGAGTGAAAACTCTTTTTTTTCGGTAGATAGCAAGAGAGAAAGAATATCTACACAATAACTGGAAGTGGACTATGCAGCTCAGATCTTGAGAACATTTTCAAAAAAATCAAAGCAGGCAATGGCAGGCAGAGTTGTCATAAAATTCTTGTTGGTGGTGCTGTGCACTTATTTTAGATGGTGCCTAATACTCCAGTTGCCCTGGAGTTACTCCCCACTTTCCCCCTCACCCACATCAGCATAGTGCCATAGTGTGCCTATGTGGGAGCTGTTAGATTCAGAGGATAGCATATCACTCTGATCACAGCTCCTTGTTAAGCTGGGATACCACTCACATACAGATGGCTTTTCCTCTCCCACTATGGATTTTGTGGCAAATGTCCACCAGAGACATTATGAAAATTGCAGCGCTTTTTCTGACTCTCTCAGAAATCAGCCTATTGGCCAGGCAAAGTAGGGACTCACTCAGATGCTGTCTCTTCCCCTCTTTGAAAGAGTTAATAATGCCACTTTTATCCACAGATATGAATCTCTGTATTTTAAAATGTCATAAGTGGCTAAAAACTACAAGGTTTGGGTCCCTGACCACAATTAGAACTGCACCAAGAAAAAGATCCCAACATTTTCTTTTTAGTTAATGGAAACATCTATTTTACAGTTTACGAATACTCCAGCAGTACTACTGAAGATTGCATCCTGTCACTTGTAAATTATGTTAAACTTCATCACAGTTTTGCTTTTATTGTTTATTATGACGGCATGACATTTAGTAGCTGAAATGAAAAAACAAGTTGTCAGTATATAGCTTGTCCATAAGGTCTTCTGGGAATATCAGGGTGGACTACTGGTGTATACCAGCCCTGAATACTGAGTGCTGGGGATTGCTACACTGGATTGCCATTGCCTTTACTAGCTGCTAGGCACATTCCCTAGATGGCGATGTACCATAGACACAGCTGTTCTCTCTGTCCAGCGCAGTGTTACAGGAGGCAGGGAGACAAAAAACCTCCTAATCTCCTGGAGAGACATCTCCCTCTAGCTGGCATTGTTCTGGATCAGGTGCCTAAAAGCTGTCTGTCAAACACCCTAAGGAAGGTCAATACCACCTTTCAGAACACTGGACCTCACCATTTAGAGCGCTCTTGAAAGAAAGGAGGCTTAAATTCAGTTCCTTCACTGGCATTCAGGGTATTTAAACGTATTTTTCCAAAAGATCATCCTCATCACTATGCACTGAACTTCCCAGAAGTTCAAGGAGAGAATGAAAGCGAAGGCCACCATGTGACAAGGAGGTAATCTGACTGGGGGGCTCCATGATAAAAACACACCCTCTCATTTTTCACCACAAGCATGAGAGAGTGGTTCATAGACCCTGATGGGGACCTGATGCCTAAGTCCCTTAAAGAGGCATCCATTAGTAAAATTGACAAAAATGACCAAATACGTGAGTGTCATAAGCTGCTCAGTACCCAGCCATGGGGCACTTCTGTTCATTACACTGTGTATCTATCTACTTGCACACTGGGACACTTCCACCCCCTTGTATATCTGACTCTTGAGATATCAAATTAACTTTTGAATATGTGATTTGGCATCTTCACTCACCTATAGGTACTTTTGAAAATGTTGTCAAGGGAGACTGCACTAAATAGTCTGAAATCTCACTAAAAGGTAGATGAAGTTTACAGTGAATGGAGGAGAAAGTCAGATGAGAGAATTGCAGCTTTGGTGTAGCCTAAAAAAACCAGCCCAATGCAGATGTCTCTAGGGCTTCCATTTTTCTTAAACATGAGGATCAACATCTATAAGCCTTAGGCTGAAAAGGTGGGTTTTGGGAGGAAATGAAACAGAGATGCATGGAAAGTCAGGGAGCAGTGTCACATGTAACTGTGCAGTGGAAGCAAAGCAGAAGAATTTAGAAATCAAACCACAAAGAAAGAACCATAAAAACTCCTAAAAAACAACCAGATTCAAATCTTGAAAAACTAAATGATTTAATAAAAAAGAAGGAAGTGGACATTTTTCTCTCTTTACCCCTTAAATAACCGAAGAAGCATCATAACAACGCTAAGACTCCCTGTAGAACTTAAATCAGGGGCTGTAAATTGGTGGTCTGACAGCAGTAATACGCTTTATTTCACAGATTATCCTGGCACGAGTATTCTGGTCAGGTAATTAATTCACATGCTGAACACTTGACCCAAATTTTTAGGGGTAATCCTCTTGGTAATCTTCTAAATACCTCCAGGAAGAAATGTGTAGCAGGGATTTCAATTCCTGTACTTCTTTAGTAGTTGGGCCATAAGATGAAATGTTCTGGCCACACTAATCCTCATTAGTAAGAAAGTATTTTATACTGAGACCCACATTGATGTGTGTGTGTTTCAGGTGAGTGCACTTGAAGCCCATTTTCCTAATGTATTTCTACTTTACTCCCCATAACACTCACTGCTACAGTGCTGGCATTTTTATCTAACTCCAAGTTCTTCCCTTACACTACATCCTTCTGTATCAAGACTACACACAGTAAGTGTGCTTAACCTGCTCTGCACAAGGCATGTAAAAAGCTGGACATCTGGTTCTGAGCTAGGCCCCCTGGGAATCCTCTATGGGCAGCAGAGAAATAATGGCACCTCCAAGGGATGATTCATCTCACTGGAAGAGCACCATGAGGTCGGTCTGATGACTCATTCCCTGGAGGTGCTTATTTTTCTCTGCTGACTGCAAAGAAAGCCCAGAATGGCCAGCTCAGAGTTGGACATCTGACCTAGTTCATGACAGACAAATGCCACATGGTATTTTAGAAGTACTGTAATATTTATGTCAAATGGCCACACAGCTGCAGCATTACACTAGACTTTTGGATCCTTACTGCAGAACAGCAGAAGTGTTATTTTTGTCACTCTGCAGAATTTAATAGATCACACACACCTATTTTGGACATCTAGTATTTTCAAATTCTTCTTCATAAAGCAAGTGACATCATAACAGATTAGACAAGGCTGTAGGTAAACAATGGACAAGGATGCATGAAAACCTCAGATCAATTCAAACACAGGAAAATTCTAGAGAAAGGGAAGCTCATTTCACAGTCTCCATGTTTAGCAATCTTAAGCATATACATGTGTAAAGCAGAAACAGTATCCATCTGTTTGTAGTAAGTTTGCAGAGCATTTCAAGAAGACACACTAATGCTAATAATGGCCAACGTTTATTATGTTTATAAAATAACCAATATGTGGAGCATCTGGAAAGCTCGTAAAATTTGTTCTTATAAAATCCACAGAGTGTAACACCCTTCCCTGAGCCTGTTTTTTTGCTGACCTTGTCCTCCTAGGCCAGGTCTGTCAGAAACTCTCTGCTTCCAGGCATAGCTGTGACTGTGGCACTGCGAAACTCATGTATTGAAGCCAAACCCATTCTCATTTTCATAAGTTCATCATTCAGCACATCATTGGAACAAACTAGATAGCCAAAACTGCAAGTTTCCACCTGAAACTACAGGGATGTCTATTTCCAAGTGACAGATGTTCTACAACGGTTGGTGACAAATGGGCTAATTTAGACTGATTTAACTAAAGTTCTGCCTGCTGACAGTGGGGGATTTTTTTTTAATGCAGCTGAAGAAGGCATTTCTGAGCGCTAGGGCTGGCTGCTGCACACAAAACTAGAGGGCCTGGTGTGAACCAAATAGCATGGCCATGCGTGGTGCCTGCATCTCTGCTCCTCACACCATCTTTTAGATGCTGAGATGGAAGATGGCATTGCCTAGCAAATCACGAAGGGAATTAGCTGGTCTTTAGAATTTACCCACTGAACATATGTCCTCAGAAATCAAATGCTTTTGGCCCAAACTCTTTCTTCATAAATTCATGAATCTAAGCTCTAAATAGAAGGACATTTAATTAGTGCCCCGGGGTGAACTGGTCTTCTGGGATGCTGAGCTCTCCATGATATATGCAGGAAGCTTCCAGGGGCTGCTCTCCTAACCAAGGCAAGCCCATCCAAATTAATGCTTTCAGCCCTAACTTCTGAAGGATTACCACTGAGGGACCAGAAAAATGTTGCATAAAAGCATTTAGGGCTCACTTTTTAACATAAAGATTAGGAGTGTGATTCAGAAATTACAGTGTAACAAGTGCATTGCCCTCCATCTGGAGAATTGTCTTGGTTTTTGTTTTTAACTTGCATATGAGAGCTGACTTCATGCTCCACCCTTCTGAGTATCATAAAGCCTCTTGCTTGAGCAGCCATGAGTAGACATATTAAAAACCATCAACAATGAAATTGGTTTTCTTTCTCCTTCTTGTCTTTACTTTTTTCTCCTGTCTTCTCATATTTTCTTTTTTCTCGTCTCTCCTTTCTCCTCTCCTCTCCTCTATCCTCTTTCCTTCCATTTGAAGAACACTTCTAGGTAAGTATCCTGATTATTGTTTCATGAGGGAACCTCATTGAGGGAACCTCATTAAGGTAACTTCATTGATTATATTTCCATACTAAGAAAATAGCTGCCAGCACTAAATATTTAAGGCAGTTTATCTGCCAAATTAATACTGGCATTATATCAGCCAAGCAGTCCCGATGCCAGCAGCAGTACAGCGTATACTTCTACTGTGGGGATGGCCTGTACACTGTGAATATGTCCCTAAAAGTTGCTGAATCCTTCTTCCTTTTACCTAAACCCAGACTAAAAATATAAGATAATTGTCCTCTATTCTGTAAGTGGCCTAGTTAACTAGCTGCAACACACAGGCTACATATCACCTCTCTCCACATAAGCCTGATTGCTCAGAGCAGGGAGGCTTCAGTCTGGTCCGTTCCTGAAGTGTTATGTCTATGCAACAGTAGACATTATGCATAGAGCACATCTTTGTCTATTAATAAAAAAACTACTGAAACTTTGCTCACCTTGAGAAATAAGCTCTTAGGAATGGTCCTTGTTCCTCCAAATTGCCATAGAGTATGGAATAGGATATGAAGTAGAATATGACTGCATCGCAACTACTTACCCCCAAACAAACAAAATAATAAAAAAACTACTACTACCACCACCACTATCACTACAACAACAGTGGACAAAAAGGAGTTACTTACATTGAGTGAGGATCCCTGTTAAGGCATTTTTGAAACTCTCCTTGGCTTGCTCCATTTCTTGCTCATGAGCAGCCTTTTCATTCATGAGCCGGCGAACGTGGCTGTTGGCTGATTGCACCATCGAATAAAACTGGTTTGCAGAGCGACGATTCACCTCACCTCGCTCAATCCAGGTAAGCAGCACTGTAATGGCCTCTGAAAACTTGCTATCATCTAGAACAATCAAAGCACAGGTTTTAAATTGCAGGCATAAATATCCTGCCGAGAACACATTTTCTGCTCCGTGTCACATTAAAATCACCATAAATCCTGCTTGCAGTATATCATTTTGGGCAACTTTTGGGACTTTGTTGCATCAGATGTAAGAAGCCAATACTGCACATGAAGGTATATAAATCTTCCTTCAAGACTTGTCTCCTGCTTATTTTAATGGCTTTCTCACAATAAAAAGCACCCCCTCCCCCCTTTCCTGTGGCCTGACTTTTTGCTTTCACAATGTCTCCCTTAAGCCGTTCAGTGATACGGAATGACTTTACAGTGGGAGTGAGGAGACCCCTATGTTACTGGACCCCACTGAAGAAATGAAATGTGTCCACGTTAATCTGCTCATCCAAAAGCTCAGTCTTGGAGCTTGAGCTCAGCTGTACTTTTGTCAACAGATTTCACTAACATCACATTCTTAATTAATGAACAATGACAAGGCTGAACAATTCCTCCTCGAAGCACTGATTAATTACAAGGAACTGCTTTGAACAGATGATGTGTCTGTGTTTGTTTTGTATGATTCGTCTGTATTTTGTTTTACCTTTTTTTTTTTTAAAGGATTCCAGACGAATCCAGGCAAACACCTGGATTACAGCTTTACGGTTACAGGTAACTAAAATTGTATTTCTCTGCAGAAAGATTGCCAAAACTGATGGCTAGATTTTGTGCACTCCCTCCCCAAATAATTTTCTTTCCTCTGACAGTGCTCTCAGCTTTCTCAGAAGACTCTTAGTGCAGCATCCATTACACTTCTGCCTTCATCAGAATTAAGAGGACACACTTCTTTTTAAGCCCCATTCAGGCTGAACTGCAAGAAAATATTATTACAACAGAGTGTCTTCCTGTGGAACCATTTTTGCGCAATTTGGTCTTATTTTTACCCCAGGATTATATTCTATAAAACTTCCATTTCCCAACAAATCATTTTAAACATCTTATTAGTCCTTCTTGGTTAGATTTTTTTATATATATTTTAGATGGTAGGTATGCCTTTCTATAGGAGAAGCTAACAGTTACAGTGGGGAGAAGTAATATAGTTATAACCAGAAGACACTTAAAATGAAAACTGGAAAATACTAAACCCAACCAACTGTGTTACAGGGTACAGAAATGTGGGACATAGTTTGTAAGACTCTGCTTTCCACGTACAAAGAACAATGAAATACTAATTCTTAAGTGATGATTTGGGCTTCTATTCTGAATCAGTAATCACTTTCCTACAAGGCAAGAAGCCTACGGTACAGAGAGAACTAGTGACATGCTCTGTGCCCACAGCCTGTGAAGCATACATTTTACATTGCATGATCTTTAGCATCTTAATAAGTGAAACATGCTTTCAGCTACAGCAATAGGCTTTGCTCTCCACAGCTGGAGAGGCATGTTTGCCTAAGATCCCTGAAAAGAATTGCAAAATAAGAACATCATATCATCCTTCCTTGTACAATGACGTATCTGTTGTGATGTTACATTAACATGTGATTCATCATCATAATTCATTAAATAATTGTCTCTGGAGAGAAAAAGTCAGATAGGCATCTTTTCTTTTCATATTGTCCTCTTAGATTAGACTCCACTTCCAAGCTTTGCTGGATACATACATGGCAGGTATGTATTAAGTGGGTCTGATGAGTGAGGTTGCAAGAAAACACTAGGATTAAGGTCTCCAACAGCCTTGGGCAAAATCTTCAGCCTGCTGAATTGCATGGGAGCTGAATGTCATGGATCCAGTACAGCCAAGAACTCATCCCTGCAACATAATGCTTATTATAATTACAGTAGTCAGTAAGAATAACCTGCAATGGCTTCTGGCAATGTTATCATGCAATTTCCAACATTCTGTACAGTCAGGTCACTCTGTGGATGGCACCAGCCTGTTAACACCAAGGATGTGCCTGATTGTGAGTAAAGCATAACTACAGATGAATGCTGCTCTTTTTTCCTTGTAGACATCATTGTAGATCATCACATATAATTTATCACCCAACACTGAAGTACCATTTAGAGTCAATTATTCCATTCAATCTAGGTCAAGACATGAACAGCAAAGTTGGGAGAAATGGTGCACGGAAGCACTCTGAAGAGGTACACTGTGACCTGTGAAGAAACAGTGCGCAGCACTGAGCAAAAATGTTTCACGGAGGTACATGAGGAAAACCAGTTGCACAGAAACATTCTCCCTTTTTATTTCTTTAATCTCTCTCCAGTAATCATCCGTGTGTTGTTTTGCTATATTAAAACACCCCTTTGTTTTTATCAGGCAAAGTTGGTGTATGTAAGGGATGTTCATAAACATGCCTTCCTTCCGCCACAAAGATTCAACCCATGCTGTCATGCCCATGTTTTCAACATACTATACTTCCAGGGAGCTGCAGAGGTCTGTGGGCCTGTTATAGTTAATTCATGGCTCTGCACTAGCAGGAAAAAATCCTTTCATTGGTAAACATCAGTATCTCCATTGATTACATAATTAGAAGATGCATTAAAAAATGCTAGCGGTAATATATGCACAACAGGAGCACATTAGTTTATAAAATCTTTTCTTTACAGTTTTAAAATTTCCTTCTTTCACCTTCAATTTAACTTCTATATTCTTGAGTTGACTACTCAGTGACTGGCATAAGGTAACTCACCGTGAATTAATTTTCTTCATCCAGATTGCAGTGACTCTTTCTGAGCAATCAGAGGTTCATTTAGAAAATCAGAATTTTATACCAGATTGTTCATTTATTTTTTATTTAGTAGATAAATAGTAAAAGAAATGCAGCAATGGAATCTAATTTAAGCAGAGCATGAACTGCCTTATGATTGCAGCCATTCGTTAAAAAAATAAAACAAAACTCCTAATTCTGTTCAAAATTATTTCCTTGCAGTAGGATGCACATAAATATACAGTGTTTAAAAACATACCCTTTAAATAAATTCATTTATATAAAACATGCTGCCATATGTAATTGTTCTTTTAAAATGAGCACATGACAAATTATTTTTCACACCTAAAGCTTTTTTCTCCTTCAAGTTACAGCATGTTTTAAGCAAATAAGGCAGGATTCATCTCCTTCATGTCAACATCTGACTTAGTAACCCCAGGATCCTGGTACATTCAATTGGAAGAGATGGACACTCGTTGGACAGGCTTCACTAGTCCTGTTTTAGCTGTGTATTAGAGGGTGAGGTGAACCGTGCCCCAGAAGTGCCTGCTTCAAATGGCTGTAAAGGGAGTCTAGGGTGACCTACTCATATATAGACATCTCTGCCACAGACATCTACATTTAGTCAGAGTAATCCCAACTGATACACAAGTACACCAGATACAGCCACCTACCCAGCATTTGTGTACCTGTGTTGGGTTTTCAGTTTTACTGCAAGCTGTGACGCATGCTATATTGTTTTAATATTACCCATCTATTGAGGGTGGCTCGCTGGGTGTCTGCTGACAGATTTCCAGGTGCTGCTAGACTCAATCACAGCTCTTAGAGATAAGATATTTCAAATTTCTCTTATATCTACTGAAGATATTTGGTGCTTAAATTCTAGCTCCCAACTTAGATGAAATGAAATATAAAGGAAAGAAAATGCATCCCTAAGCTGCCTGGCAAATTGTCAACAGGGATATTTCTATATTACAAAAAAAAAAAAAGAAAAATTGTTGACAAATGTTTTGCAGTTTTCTGCTTGTAATTTGAGCAACTTTAAGCAACTCCAAGTGGAATGAACTTTTTAATAGAAGCAGCTATGACAAGAACTGCTACAAAATGGTGTACTGGGAAAAAGTGTTGAAAACAGAGATTTTACTTTCTGTTTATGGAGTTTCCTTAACACAGGGCAGAATTCAGCTCAGAGTAATCTGAAATGTTGTGACTATTTATTTCTCAGTGTTAAGCACCTCCATAAGGTGCTTTCACAACTTGGGTAATGGTGTCTAAGGCCTTAGCCATTAGAAGAGAAATAGACTAATCCATCACTGTGAAGCCAGGCACTGAAACACTCATTACTATCATTTTTACATTTATAGATATATTGAAAATATAGCTAACTTTATATTTCTGTATTTTGAGAGTGACATTATATCCTGGACCTCTAGATAGGACAAGATCAAACATTGGGCTACAAGGCTTTTAGCCTTGTTAGTATCTTCCCAACCATAGGCTTTCTCAAATCTTTGAAAAGTATCTGAGATGATTCATATAACACTTGAGACTTCAAGTGTTGTTTGAATCAACAAATCACAGCAGTCCTTCTATGTTGTCCTACGGGCCATGGTGTTGCCCAGAGTCAGCACATACTATCTCTTGCCCCTAATCTTGCTCCTCTAATGCAATCTCCTAGGCTTGCAAGGGGATGTTAAAAAGAGAGAGCTATTGTTCTTTATCCTAATGACTACACCTAGAAAGCTCCTATGCTGGCTGCATATGTTTTGGGTTGCATTAATGATATAATTTTTCTCTGTCCCTTCTAGCAGATGGGAAGGGGCTGGTGTGTCTTTATGCTAAGCTCTGACCTGATCAGTAGAAATCCAGTCAACAAACACCCCTCAAAGGTATCCTTGTGAGGACTGAGAATGATGGTGCTGCAGGGTGTGTAACAGGAGGTAACTCGTGGGATATGTCTCATCTATTTGCCTCTGATTGACAGCCTGTCCTCTGTCAGCTGTAGCTGTGCCATAGGAAGATGCTGTGGCCCCTGCCTCCTCCCCAGCTGCTCAGCACTGGCCCTCTCTGCTCATGGCTACACTGGCCTCAGGGCTGTCTTGAGCTGCTTGCTGATCACATTCCAGTTCCAGTTTGTCAAACTAAGCCCAGTTCAGCTATTATAGGAAAGTGGTAAAGGCCAGTTCGAGATGCAAACTCCATAGAACTGCAGCCAAATGTATGGCCAAGGTTACTGTTAAGCTGACCTCGGTTTTGCTAATTTACTAGTCTATAACTAAGATTTCTGAACTGCAAAGACTGAACTCCACACAAAAAAATAATAACCCACAGCAGATGACTGCTGAGGGTGAATCAGGTCAGGGAAAAGGTTTACTAACCTCTCTCATCAGCAGGCTCAGCGCAGCTCCCCTGTGCATCAGGAACAATTTGCTTCCCAGCACACATCACTTCGGTGCCACGACGACAACCTATTTTTCTCCTGGCTAAAGAGCTTCTCCTGCACAGAGTGCCTGCCACTGACCTAGAAACACAACTCTTCAGCCTACTACCCTCACCTTCTTTTTTCCCTGCTCAAATAACTTACATAATTGTGCCATGCAACACACATATCAGTCTGGTACTTTTGGGATTAATAACATTTTTAACCCAATGGCACTGCATAATAACTGAGAATCAAGGAATATAAATTCTTACTGCCAAAGGGTTCTTATAAAGAGTGATTAATATCCACCTTACTATTTCTTAAATAGCCTTAACTGTACGCTATAACCAAGAAACTTTTCCAGTTATGTAATAAATGACTAGCTGAAACTAGATTTAAGAAAAATATGCATATGCTTTCACTAAAAGATGTCTTAAAAGGTGCTTTCTTCCCCCTGTATCATCGAACTCTTTCTTCCAAATCAAATCACATGAAACACCCACCTTTCAGAGGAGGTGGGTGTTTCATGTGAGACACAGAAATCCATTATCTTATCCTGCTGATGCCATTATTTCCAATAAAAAGTAATTATGAAGGTATCGAGTTTCTTCCCTATATCTCAAAATCACACCACAAACTTTCAGATCGGTGAGCTGCAATTTCCCCGTTCATACTAATTAACTTGAATCATTTTGCAGTATGGTACATTTAATCAAGTGGGTTTATATTAAAACCTTAAAATTTGCATTGATACAATACAGAGTAGATGAGGGAGGACACTTCGCAATACACTTAACAGTGAATGCACTTCTTGCAGGCTTTGGGAGTGAGGTGCCCAGGGAACTGGGTTACCAGGCTGCTGATAGCTGAACCCACCTTACACTCTCCTGCAGTGCCCTCACACTGTGCCTGCTCCCAGCCCCTGTGCAAGGCTTTTGGAGCCAGATGTATTGTATCACAGCAGATGTCAGCAGCATATGGAAGAAGGAAGGAGAAAATGATGATCTAAAAACGGGAAGGGTGAGTGAACAGATTTGATGCTAAAGCGTCGAAACATGTCTGTTGTAGGGCTCTGTCCTCATATACTACCAATAAAAAAAGACTGCTAAAAAAAGGGTCTGGAGTCTTTCAGCAGCAATTAAACCTGGCATTCATTGGATTTGTTCAGAGAATCTCGGCTTTGCATCCCCTTCTGACGTAGCCCTGCCCTGAATTCGATCCTTTCTGTGTGAGACTTGCCTCTCTGGATAACTGCAAAGCTTCTGCAGTGCTCCACAAGTCTGGGTCTCAAGTTCTGAGTGATAATGAAAGCAGCGTGGTTTTCTTCTCAGTGAAATATCCTATTTCCCAGGCAATTAAATGTTGTTTATATTTCAAATGATGTGCAAGGGTTGAGATTATCAGGCTAGATGCTACCTGAATCTTGCATAAGATGCATCCCCGGTTAGTTCATTCCACTGTAACTGCCATCTATTTATTTAAATTTCCAATCTGTTCTCTCTTCAGGGGATAATACAGTGCCTGGCAAAGAAGCAGCCTCTCAATTTTTCAAATTATATTTTTTAAAATGGAAAGCCACATGAATAACTTCCCTGTGCTCATAAAGAAACACTGTATTTAAAAAGGATTTAAATTCCAGGGTATTGTACATAACTTGCAGATATTTATGTCTCCTTTGCTCAAAATATTTAAAAACCAGATATTCAAATATAATGGGACGTCTTTGTTAGATGGCGAAACTATTTAGCTACCAGCAGCAAATAAGACAGATGTAGCATTTTAAAGGAGCTTATTTGCAAGAAGTGATTTCTGAAGATGATACCATTACGTACAGATATGCTTGAATTAAGAAAACCATAATGTTTGAAATTCTGCTTTGAAACGCAAATGTCACAAACACGCAGATTAAAATGTTTTGTTTCAATGCACCTGACAAAGCAGTGTTCCACTTAAGGAAAAAAGGTTCAGACTATCTCCAGTTGTATGATGTTCTGGGCACCACATTACTCAACCGTTTATAAAGCACCCAGGAAAACAGATGTCAGAGTATGCAAATTTGATCCTAAATACCTACTGACACATCTCACTGTGCAGTAATAACACATCTGATTTAATAATGCAGAATTAAAATCTCAAAGACACACACCAAGCAAAATGCTGCCATGAACCAGAAGACAAGCAGGTCGTGTTTTTGTAATGTAATAGCAGAAGACACAATATTCTGCTGGTTTTGCCAGAACAAGAACTTAGGGTCTATTCTCAAAGGCTATTTAAGGAGGCAGTTCACATTTACACTTCACTGTAAAAGACCTTGGTTTCCCAGAATTCACATCTATGAATTTATTAAGATATTTCCTCAAAGAAATACAGATTTTTTCCTAAGGCAGGAGTTGTCAGAAAGGAGGACATAAGTTTCATTAACCTGAGTTATGCTTAGCTGCTATCTTGTTCCATGGCAATCAGACAATGGTTTGATGAAACTATTCGCAATAGCATGACATATTTTGGAATATTTGGATCAAAATGTAGATTTGAAGAGCACCTTTTGAAAATGTGAAATTTTACCATTTTAAACAAATGGGACCCATTCTTTATTTTGTGTTTTCCTTTCAAATTTGCTTTAGTGGTTTGGAAAGTGAAAAAAAAAAAAAAAATCCAGAAAAAAAAAACTTAGAATCATAGAATCATAGAATCGTAAGGGTTGGAAAGGACCTTAAGATCATCTAGTTCCAACCCCCCTGCCATGGGCAGGGACACCTTGTCCTAAACCACGTGGCTCAAGGCTCTGTCCAACCTGGCCTTGAACACCGCCAGGGGTGGAGCATCCACAACCTCCCTGGGCAACCCATTCCAGTGCTTCACCACCCTCACTGTAAAGAACTTCTTCCTTATATCTAGTCTAAACTTCACCTGTTTAAGTTTGAACCCATTACCCCTTGTCCTACCAGTACAGTCCCTAAGGAAGAGTCCCTCCCCAGCATCCTTGTAGACCCCCTTCAGATACTGGAAGGCTGCTATGAGGTCACCACGCAGCCTTCTCTTCTCCAGGCTGAACAGCCCCAACTCTCTCAGCCTGTCTTCATATGGGAGGTGCTCCAGCCCTCTTATCATCCTCGTGGCCCTCCTCTGGACTCGCTCCAACAGCTCCATGTCCTTCTTATGTTGAGGACACCAGAACTGTACACAGTACTCCAAGTGAGGTCTCACGAGAGCAGAGTAGAGGGGCAGGATCACCTCCTTCGACCTGCTGGTCACGCTTCTTTTGATGCAGCCCAGGATACGGTTGGCTTTCTGGGCTGCAAGTGCACACTGCCGGCTCATGTTAAGCTTCTCGTCAACCAACACCCCCAAGTCCTTCTCTGCAGGGCTGCTCTGAATCTCTTCTCTGCCCAACCTGTAGCAGTGCCTGGGATTGCCCCGACCCAGGTGTAGGACCTTACACTTGGCTTGGTTAAACTTCATAAGGTTGGCATCGGCCCACCTCACAAGCGTGTCAAGGTCCCTCTGGATGGCATCCCTTCCCTCCAGCGTATCAACCGACCCACACAGCTTGGTGTCGTCGGCAAACTTGCTGAGGGCGCACTCAATCCCACTGTCCATGTCGCCGACAAAGATGTTGAACAGGACCGGTCCCAACACCGATCCCTGAGGGACACCACTCGTTACAGGTTTCCAACTGGACATCGAGCCATTTACCACAACTCTTTGTATGCAGCCATCGAGCCAGTTTTTATCCACCGAGTGGTCCATCTATCAAATTGATGTCTCTCCAATTTAGAGACAAGGATGTCGTGCAGGACAGTGTCGAACGCTTTGCACAAGTCCAGGTAGATGACATCAACTGCTCTGCCGCTGTCCATCAGTTCCGTGGCTCCATCATAGAAGGCCACCAAATTGGTCAGGCAGGATTTCCCCTTAGTGAAGCCATGTTGGCTGTCACCAACCACCTCGTTGTTTTTCATGTGCCTTAGCATGTTTTCCAGGAGAAACTGTTCCAAGATTTTGCCAGGCACAGAGGTGAGACTGACTGGTCTGTAGTTCCCCGGGTCTTCCACCTTCCCCTTCTTGAAAATGGGGGTTATATTGCCCTTCTTCCAGTCATTGGGAACTGCACCTGACTGCCACGATTTTTCAAATATGATGGACAGTGGTTTAGCAACTTCATTCGCCAGCTCCTTCAGGACCCGTGGATGGATTTCATCAGGTCCCATGGACTTGTGCACGTTCAGGTTCTTAAGATGGTCTCGAACCTGATCCTCTCCTACAGTGGGCCTAAGGTCTTCGTTCTCACAGTCCCTGCATTTGCTTTCCAAGACTTTCGTGGTGTGGTCAGAGCATTTGCTGGTGAAGACTGAGGCAAAGAAGTCATTAAGAACCTCAGCCTTCTCCAAATCCATGGTAGCAAGTTCTCCTGATTGATAGCTTCTGGAGAGGGCCTACATTGTCCCTAGTCTGTCTTTTATTTGCTATGTATCTATAGAATCCTTTCCTGTTATCTTTTACATCCCTTGCCAAACTTCATTCTAGCTGGGCCTTAGCTTTCCTAACCTGGTCCCTAGCTTCTCGGGCAATGCTCCTATATTCTTCCCAGGCTGCCTGTCCTCGCTTCCACCTTCTATAAGCTTCTTTTTTCCCTCTATGTTTCCTCAGCAGCTCCTTGTCCATCCATGGAGGTCTCCTGGCCCTCCTGCTGCACTTTCTTCTAGTCGGGATGCAACACTCTTGAGCACGTAGCAGGTGATCCTTGAATACCGACCAGCAGTCTTGGGCCCCCCTGCCCTCTAGGACTGTATCCCATGAAACCTTACTAAGGAGGTTCCTGAAGAGGCCAAAGTCTGCTTTCTGGAAGTCCAGGGCAGTGAGCTTGCTGCACGCTCTTCTCACCGTCCTGAGGACTTGTACAAAATTAAATAATAGTTTTGTTTTCCCAGCCAGCTTGCAAACCTAAAATGTGTGGTACAAACCTAAAACTGACCTGCATAGCCCTGGTGTGAAAAGGAGCTCATGTTCTTTCCCATGTTACCTATCTAGCTGAATGCTGGAGCTTGTTTCTTTCTGATAACCCAGGATCAGGTCCCTTCTGCCTTCTATGTGCTGGACTCATGAAGAATGGAACTCTCTCATGGCAGTGCATGAAACAAATTTAAATCAAGTATTTTGTGACAAGTCATCTTTTCATCGCAGGAAATTTCCTCTTTTATGAACTATCACCTTCTTGATAGAAGAACATCACCTTCTTGCTATCTTGATATCTTCGTGATAGAAGAACATCATCTTCTTGCTAGAGAACATCACTAGTAAATTATCAATGTCAAGCAGATCAAAATACATTTAATCAATGAGAGTTAATAGTGTAGGCCTATATTTTTGGAGCTATGGGCTCAAATCCATGAGACCTACACTCAAGACAGTGGCAATATGCCACTGCCACATAGTGAAAGGTGGCAATAACGAAACACAATGGGTAGTTAGGGAGAGGAAAAACAGGACAGGTACTTAGAGAAAAGAAAAGTGAATACACTCTTGGCTAACAACATGAAAGGTGTAGGTAAATGTCCTGGGTTCAGCTATAGCAGTCATTTTTCTCCTTCTTAATAGCTGGTGCAGTGCTGTGTTTTTTAACTTTCAGCCTGGGAACAACGCTGATAACACCAATGTTTTTAGTTGTTGCTAAGTAATGTTTACTCCGACCAAGGACTTTCTCAGTCTCATGCTTTGCCAGGGAGGAGGGGAAGCCGGGAGGAAGCAGAGACAGGACACCTGACCCAAACTAGCCAAAGGGGTATTCCATACCACAGCACGTCATGCCCAGTACATAAACCGGGGGGAGTTACCTGGAAGGCTGAGATCACTGCTTGGGTCGGGCTGGGTATCGGTCAGCAGGTGGTGAGCAATTGTATCCTCTCCCCTTGTTATTTCCCTTATCGTTATTATCATTGGTGGTAGCAGTAGTGGTTTTGTATTATACCTTAGTTACTGGACTGTTCTTATCTCAACCCATGGCAGTTACAAATATATCCACACTGCCAACAACGAAAAAGTTACGAAGGATTTTATTTGTTGGACCTTAATGGAGAAGAACAGGCAAAGGCAAAGGCAAAGGCAAAGGCAAAGGGAACAGAAAAGGAAAAGGAAAATACGCATAAAACAGCACCATCTACCACCCTCTAAAATGTAAAGTGGTGAAAAATTGCACTGGTCCACAGTTTGATGGGTTTCCCTCATTCCTTCATAAATCAGATGTTCAAACCAAGTTCTCTGTAGATATGAAGGGATTTGGGATACTCCACAGAGAGCAGGGAACCAAGAGCAACTCATAAACCTTCATGTTTTTTTTAGGTATGCAAGGCCTCATATGCAGTGAGTTCCCAGCCCCAGTCACCAGGCAGTGCATTTTGAGAAACCAGTTCTTTTTTAATATGAAACTCCATACCAGTAGAGACTACCTGGCTGAAATTTTATAATGAACTTTTGTTTCCAACTGGCAAAAAAGATCCTCTGTACTCTCCCACCCCCTCTCTTCTATGGCAGTTACTGCTGTACCAGGTAAATTCAGCACATGAGAGGAATAGGAATATTCTGAGAACACTGGGGTGAGAGTTTCCAGCCAAGTCTGGTACATAGACTCAATGATTTCTTTTAGTCTTATGCTGCAGTTTACAGAAGGTGAAAAAAGATATTGTCACCTCTGCTATAGACTCAGTAAATATCTAGACCACAACAGGGGACTGGCTGATGAGCCTAGTTCATCTCTGCTCACTGTCAGATTTCCTTGCTGTCAGGAATTTCCAAGGTTATTTTGACAACAAAAGTTGCTTGGATTCAGACCAAGTTGTCTACATCTGTGATTGCAAAGCAGTGTCTTGGGATGACAGATGTTTAGCTATTTTGGCTTGCTTTTCAGCTAGTGTTGCTCAGTGAACTTCTGGAGGCTCTGCAGGAACTGAAACCTGCGCACTGGGCACCTGCAGCTCTGTCTCATGAGCTCTGGCAACAGAGCTCAGGAGCCTTTTGAAGTGCGTACCCTGAAGAGGTCATAAATTTCCTTAAGAAAACAACTGCAAAGCTCAAAACCCAATTTTTTAAGGTAAATCCTGCCAAAAGCAGGTATATTTTGATCCCTCTTTTCTTTAGGATGAATCTACCAGGCTTTTGCAGCAATGCAAATCTGGTGATACCCAGAAACCTGAGATTTTGACCCCAAGTTTTACACATCTGTGTGTGCGTGTGTGTGTACAAATACATATCTTTTGTGAGCTTCACTGAAGTCCACATTTGAATTGTGAATGCATAATGACATGAACTGCCCTTTGCCAGAGTTAAAGAAGTTTCTTTAGTGTTGCTTTACTTCTGTTTTTAGGATGTCACAAAGGGCTTATGTGGTGAATCGATGTTGCCCAAGGGAGGCCATAATGTTCTGCCTCACTGCCTTATAGATACTGGCTATAATGCCATAGGAAAAGTAAAGCAGACCGGTATAATGGCTGAACCCCTCCTCTGCCTTCTACCTTACCTAGTAGAGGGGACAACTCATGACTGGCGAGAAGAGAGGGGGCTTCTTTGCATTCACCATGCCCAACAGTCTGTACAGATCCAGGGCTGGTGCCATTAATCTTGCTACAGGCAATTGCTAATTAGTGAAGTTTTTAAAATTGCAATACCGTTTTTTGCTGCATTTTAATTATTTTTTTACCAATTAAAATAAACTTACCATTTTGGTTTCTTAATTTGTTATATTTAATTCTGTATGTTTCTGAAAGTTTATCTTTATTTCCAGAAAAATAGTCATGTACGTGATGTTGGTCTATACCGTGCAAAAAACACTTCTATATTAAACTTGTGCCTATACACCAAGATCTGGTCAAATGTCCCTCAGGAGAACCAAAGATCTAAATGCTTGGAATAAGTTTTAATTAAGTATAGAAACTTCCCAGAATGAAAAGAATAACCTTTCTAAATACGGACATCTTGAATATCTTTCAAACCCCCACATTCAGTTGCCCCAAGCAATGGCTAGCCATACAGAAGAAATTGTCCAGACTTCTTGCATTTTCTGGCTTAGTTCAGGAAACTTCTAGGCCTTACTACACAAAGGAAAACTTCCCTATAAAAGATTAACTCCTAAAATATTCAACTGAAAACAGATTCAGGGAACAGATGGATCTAATACTCTCTATTGTATTGTATAATGTCTAGAGGAGCTGGACTGGAAGCTAGGTAAGAATTAAAAATTCTTATATTTGGGCCTCTTTCCTCTTTTTCTTCTGCTCTATCAATCCATCTCAGTTATTTTACCAATATCCCAGTTATTTCATGAATTATTTAATAGTGTATGTGGTGACAATATTTGTCATACAAGCTAATAACAGACTGAGGTAACAGTGACAACTAGCAGCAATCAATGCAGTACTCAGAGACAGTAGGGTGCATCTTTGTTCCATGCTCCAAGGATGCAACTCTGCGCTGCCCTTCTTCGGCTTCCCAAACATGTTTCATAGTTAGAACAGAGGCCAGTGTGTTGACAGCTAGATAGCCTAACTCTAATCTGGATAATTCTGAAACAGTGGCAAGAATCACAGTTTCTTGTGACCTGGCACACAGTAAAGTAACATGCTTGGCCAGTACATGGGAAAAGAATGCCAAACACAATTGCTAAACACTTAATGAAAACAAAAAAAACTCTAAGGGGTATAAGGAGTTGTTTGCTTGACCTTTAATTTCTTTACCATGAATAATGTTATTTTTTTGCTTCTTACTTTCTATGTTAACTGTCAAAGTCAGGAATCCTCAAGCTGCACCCTTAAAAATATTAATTTGCTAAGTGTACCTAGAAAAAAAACAAACAAGCAAGCAAACACATACCAAAACAAGACGTTCTCTTGCACAAGAAATTCCAGCCCTAAAGAGGGAATGAAAGAATAGATGGTGTGTGTGTCAGAGATAAGTCATAACCGCTGCCTCTGAGGGGCACATCAAAATGCAGCTCATGAGGGCAACTTAAATGCCAGAAATCGGCACAGTCATGTGCTTGTGATGTAGTAACATATCAGTGAAGGAACAAAGACATTTTAAGAATGAGGCCTTCAATATGAAGGATGTTTGTAACAAGTTGTCTTCTTATGAGAGCATGCCCAAGGTATATGATGAGAGCAATTGAACAGAAAAAACCCCTCCTGTAGTATTCTGAAGGTTGTGTTATAGCTGTTAAAGCACAGGTAGATGGACAAACATTATACATTTCTAGCAGGTGGGTGAGTATCATTACTGTTGGCATAGAAATGGCAGAAGAATGAGAGAAAGCTAACAGGGCAAGTAATGGAATACATTGGAGGGAAATCAGTTGCCCTGCTCTGACTTTTGGGTGGCTCCTGCTCTTAAGGAATAATACATGGAAAAGTATCAAATACTGCTTACCTTTCAACTTTTCAGCCAGCAAAGCAGCTTCGTGTTCAGAATAATGCATTATTGCAGGAGGTGAAGGAGGGCGCAGTCTGTCTTCTTCCATTTTGCGTCTGTGGCGTTCTTCTCTGGCCAGCATTCTTTGTTTGCATTCCCATTCATAAAAGTCATCTCTTGCCTGAGCAAAATCAACATGAAGGCGACCTGAATCCTTTTTGTCTGTGCTAGATCCTAATCTCATGCGGTAACCTGAAATCAACAAGCAGAACTAATTGTTGCAGGACTTCTTTGTTTCTTTTCTTTCCCCCCTCAAGTGCAGCTAAGTAAAAATATACATTAACATTATACATGTTAATGTATATCCCACATATCTACACAGGATCTATCAATAACTGTGTTTTCACAGGAAGATGAACATTCATCCACTCCTTTTCCCTCGCTATTTTCTGCATCACCTATCAACACAGAGGATGAGCTGAAAAGTTGACCCAAAGTTACAGTATACTTCTATACTTCTGTTTAGAAGTATAAGTAATTTTTCTACTTGATACTGCCAATCTTTATAAGTGCAAAGGCCAGGTAAACAAAAACCAACTACTAAACAAGGATCTGGTTTGGTCTGAATGTAGAGTCCTTCTTCCCCTGATCTTATTGAGATCAGATACAGTTTAGTACTTCTCTCCAGCCTGCCAAAGGGATTGGAAGTATGGGGAGAGGCTGAATTTTATAAAAATCGTGACTCCAGATGAATGAGAAAATTGTGCCACATAAATTCCTGTACCATGAAGAGGGAAACAATCTGATACCAAATATAAACCACCTACAAATGAACTGAGTTTAGCACTCTTTAAAGTTACTTTTAAAATACTGATGAATTTATTAGACATTTGCAAGGCCCCTTTCAGAACAAATAATGAAACCTGTTGTGCCTTATCTTTAGCGATGTTCTATATATCAGTAATTTGGTCAATGCATCATATGCCAAAGCTAGCAGACTGTGAAGGCTTTAAGGGGCTACACAGCAGTATAACAGGGCCCTGCTCTGAACTAAAACCTTTGACTTTTGACAGAGGACAAACAAATCATGCTAAAGCTATAGAAGGAGGTTTTTGTGACCATAATGTGGAAGAACATATGCTGGTCAGCTATCTTTTTTCAAGTTTTATTCCCAAGGCTGAAAGATACTCTCAGTTTCTCTAACTTTTAAAACACCAATTCAGAGAAAGTCTGAGAAAACACTATGTAGAAAACTGCAAACAGACCCTTCAGATACAGGTAAAATTAATCACTCTGCACAGGGCTAGCTCTAGTTTCTCAAAGCCAACCCACTGCAGTAGTCTCAGAAGCAGAACAGCCAGCAGAGACTTCTCAAATCACGGGATGCTGCAGAGATGAATTCTGTGCTGAGCTGGCACGTAAAAGGCTCTTCAGAAACACACACTACTACAACCGCTGCATAATAACTCCCGGGACAGGAAACTCCTGCTCAAAATGGCAGGAAATCTAGTGTTCCCTGCTTTTGAACAGCAATCCAAGAGAACCAACCTTTCAGTCTTTTGGTTTCCCTGTGGTTTGAAGAGCTTCAGCACCTAACTACCACAGTTAAAACTCAGTTTTGAACTCTCTCCAGGAACAGCAAAGCTAAGACTTGTGTAGTAGATTAGGAGCGCCTTTGTAAAAAGATGCATATCTAGGCATACTCTGTTTATTTTACTGCTGGAAAAACATCCTGCTGTATGAATCCTGCACATAGGAGACAATAACTTCAAAGACATTGAATATTTATACATGTAGTGATCCTTCCAAAAAAATACAATGTGGGTGCCTTCTGATTTGACATCTTCCTTTCAAACATCTTGTGGAGTTCATCTAAGTAGCCTGTTAGTATGGAAGAGGTATGACTTTTATTTTCCACCAATGAGCCCAAACCCAGATGAAAAATCTCGACCTAAGGGTTTTAGAGGTCCTTCAAAGCCAGAAGGCATCAAAAACTTCCATGGAACCTACGAAATCTGGTCTCCAAGGTTCATGAGCTTGGGATGAAGTAGACTGAATATTGCAATAGGGGCAAATATTGTTTGTTATTTTAAAGCCCCCTTCATTTTGCTCTGTTTTCTTTTGCCTGGAGGAGTAAACACTGCTTTTCCCCCCGGAAGGCTGTTTGTGGTCATATACTTAGCTCTAGTCACAAGGTGTTGAAAGGAAGAGTTACAGATGCACCATATTTAGTGAGACATAATAGAAGAAGAGTGTGGGTGACCTTTCAAAGCTGGGCCCTAAACTCATGAGGGGTAATTATGTAGTTTTATCCACAGAGGTGTAGGCACGAAGGGGTCAGCCAAAAGGGGTCAGTAGTACAGCTACCCTGATAACAGATGTAGGAGGGTGACAAATGTCACCCCCCTCCCTGCCAGTTTGACTCACCAGCTGCATTCCTCAAACAGTGATTGATCTGTGCCAAAACAGCATTATCAGCAAAGTGAAAGGACGTTGCCAAGGTGCCAGGTCTCATGAACCTAAAATTAGATCTTCCAGCTGGGCTGAACTTTCCAGGAAGACACAATCTCTCTTCCTCTCCCCAGCTCTTTTGCCTCTGTTGGCAGGAGCACACTGGCATGGACACAGCAAGGAACACTGCAGGATGCAAGACTTTTGTTGGCCTCAAAGCTCCACTTAATCTGAATAAAGAACTAATGAAACGGACTGTATCTACAGGTTGCGTGCGCACCGGCAAAGTTGAATTTTATCAAAGTGGCCCTCATCTTTGAAGTAAATGGGAATAATGGAAAGAAACCTAACACTGAACAGTGTAAACTGCAGCTCAAAACCCAGTGCCCTGTGTAGCACCGAACAAATGGTTCCCTTTAGCTAACCAATTTAACTGCCTCCAAATTAACAGATTCTTGAAATTGCCCATGAATCATACTGAAAAAATCTGTCTGCTTTTTCAACTCTTAAGGTTGAAGGTGGTCAGCCAACCAGGTAGTTTCCACCAGCACAGAAACTTATAATAACTTGGGTCAGAAGGGACCTTAGTCATCACTTAGTCCAATCTCCCTCTCAGAACAGGGTCTACTTCAAAGTCAGATCAGGTTGCTCAGGGCTTGGCATCTTTCCCTTAACAAAAACATAGGACCAATGTCCTGGCTAGTGAAGAACAGACTCCTCAATGGGCTGATAGCCAGCAAGATGCTGTGTAGTGCACAGTGAGTGCACAACTGGCAGGTCATATTTTCGATATGGGATCCTCAAGCATCCATCTGGGTTGGCAACTTTGAGCTGTGGGGCAGCTGGAAGGCTTGCTCTTTTCCAGTACCATCTCTCCTTATTGATGTTTGAGGGTATTTAAATGTATGAGAGAACCACCTGCCATTGCCTCCCCTTCATGCGTGGGCAATGAACTGCCCTCACAGACCCTTTTCCCCCTCTCTTTGCTCAGGGCTGCAGCTAGCACGAACTGTGTGCCTGGCTTGTTGTTTTTAATTTCAGTTTTGTACACAATGGTAGAGGAAAAGACTTTGGGAACTTGCCAAGATCCTCACTTTAAAGGAGCAGCGACAAGAAAAAAAATCAAACACAGTGTGTTAGATGGGTCTAACACTGTGAAATTGGTCCGTGGTGGACCACCCCGATCATCTAGAGTGAGTGTGTACGGCAAAGGGCCAGCCAGGTCACTCCTCCTTGCGCAGACTGGCCCCCTGCGTTAGAACAAGTGTGCACGGGGAAAAAGAGCCAGCAAGGCCACTCCTCCTGACACATGTTGGCCCCCTGCGTCAGGATGAGTCTGCACTTCTGGCATTTAAAAAGCCTGGGGTTCAAGAGAGATCGAGAAGGAGGTGGATCCAATCAGCTTTCATGGTCGACACTACCTCCGCAGGGATGCCCGCCAAAGTAGTGCCTGCCACCCCATCTCGTCATTATGCACCCCGGAGCTGGCCTCTTGGTCATTGTATAAGTGTGTGAGTCAGTAAGAATCTGTGCCTAACCTAGTTTCTGGTAGCTTTTAGGTATCTCTCTTTCTAGCTGGTAATATCTCTGGATTTTATATCTATCCTGGATCTTGTAATAAACTTTCTAGCAGTTTGGAGTGTGTGTGTGCATGGCTTATGTCCTTCTCCACCCAGAATCCTTTGATCCCTGAAACACACAATATTTCCATATCACAGGTCTAGTCAAAACTCTGTGGCTTGACTTACCTTTGAGTGTTGCTAGACTGGGGATTGGTCAATAGCTGCTCTCTAACTGGGGATCTAGATCAGAGTGTTGATGATGATCAGCGAGAACCAAATAAAACAAGTACATGGTACTAAATGGAAACCCACAGGGGAAAATACCAGCACAGGAAAAATGCATACACAGGCTTTTGGGGTATAAACAGGTCTGTCTCAAGACACTTGTTTGTCCCCTATTTTCAAGTCCAGGGCCATCAATATTTCCAAGAGCTACTGAATTGTCAGCCACAAGAGTAAAGTACATACAGTTTGGACAAAGAGCTTTCTCATGGGCTGGTATGTCAATTTTAGAAAGTCTTTTCCTCAGGAGATCAAAATTTAACTTTCAGTGCTAAATGAAATCTGCCCTTCCTCAAGTCAAAGTTCTTATCATAGTCTTCTATCCATGTCCTAGTCTCCTTTTCATTTAAGTTTACTTGGGCATTGAAAAAAATCAGTGATTAAATCACTTGGTGAATTTTGTAATCACTTGCACTATTCTGATGATAAGCACAGGATAAATACAAAGTTTGATGAGATTAGATGGGGTAGACAGAAAAAACTGATTAGATAGACAAAATTATCATTATATTACAGATATCAAAGGCAGGACTTTCCCTTAATATAACATGCATATTGTATTAACCACAAATTCTGCTTGTACATCTCTTGTCTTTTACAGGGAAAAGAGAATGCTGTAACAATATGCTTTATCCCCATCACTTCAGAATACATTATGTCTGAGAATGGAAAGAAGACTGATTAAACCCACTCAGTATTTCAGTACAAATAAAACATGCCCTTGCCTAGTGCCAGACCTCCCTGATCTGCAGTGGTGGGGGACAGTCAGTTTCATCTGCAGAGTTCAGCGCTGGTGGTAAAAAGATGTGAAACTTGGCTGCAGCGTGCCCCTGCTTTTCTTCCTCTTCACTGTCAGCTCCACTGGTCAAAGACACTAAGTACAACACTTCAGCATAAAGAGAAGGTGTGGAGGAAAAGGCAGATGGGGAGGGAAGCTGCAGAGCAGACAGTAAGAGGAAGCACAGAGAGCAGTGGGACTGTGATGAAACGAAACAGAAGAAGGAAGGATGGATCAAGAACTTGGAAATTAACTGGCAGAAAATTCAGGATGAGGAAGGATGAGAAAAGGAATCTGCCACCTCCATTTCTGCTCATTTCCCTTATTCTGAATGCACACTCTAGCGTGCTATGAATGAGGACAGATGGCAGCACAGGGAATTTCCTACCTCTAATCATCAAATCTGGTCCTCCAGGATTTAAGGCATATAAAAGTAAAATAAAACTTGACTTGGAGTGAAGCAAAGTCAACTGCCAAGAAGCAGGAAACTGAGCTAGAGGGACAATGGCTCTGGCTTAGGGTGGCAGCCTGTAGGTTTCTGAGCTTTTCCTTGCTCTGTTTTTTGCCACTGTTTTGTTTATCAATACAGTAATACCAGCTCCTACTTAATCTGGTCCTACTTAATCTGTCCCTCTTCATCTCATCTGGAATTGGGACCCCTTAAACAGAAGTTGGAAGCTGGGAAATGTGCTCCTGCTTCTTACTACTGTAATTCCTGTAATCTGTCCCAATGAACTACAGCATTATGAAAGTAATGCGAATAAACAAATAAACAGGAATGATGGGAACTGGGAAGAGAGAATGAGGAGGGAAGAAGAAATGAAGTGAAAATTTAAAAAAAAGAAAAAAGGAAGAAATAAACAGGGCAGAATGAAGATCTAGGAGAAATCTGAACATACAGCAATATCTCAAAGAACTCCTTATATAGACCTCATAAAACTCACAGTTTTCTGTAGCTCTTCAAAGAGATATTTAAAGCAAGCAGTCAAGTTAGGAAAAAAAGCCTCATAAACCCAAACACAAAAACTTTTGTGAAACAAAGGAGTTAGGTTTTTCCTGTATTTCAAAAGTTCAGATGTTTTCTTTTCTTTCTTTCTTGCATTTTAAAATGTAGTTGATGGTGATTTGAGAGGCCACTTGTTTCTAGCTGTGTGAGCTTCTTATGTACACCTACAGGACATTGAGGTTACGTCCTTACTGCTAGACAGAAGATGGTCAGGGTGGAAGCTCAAACGAGGATTTTCTAAGCATCAGCTGCCTCCCAAGCTCCATTTTGGATGGCTCCAGTGGGTCCCTTCAAGGTCACCCTACACAGGGTGGGAGGCTGCAAGCCAGCCTTTGTCTTGGCCAGGAGCAGTTCCTGGCCCTTGTTTATTTAAGAATACCTTGCGTGTGGGGTGAAAGTGTTACACTACACTTGTGGGGCAGAACAACACTTGTGGGTCTTCCCAGGATCCAGAAAGAGAGATGAACCAGCCTGTGAAGACAAACATGTACAGGGTATGGGATCCATCTCAGAAAGGTGAAGAATGGCTCAGTTAGGAAGCCAATCCTCACATGAAGGAACCTGTAATCTGTAAGAGGACACTGACAGTCATGGCAGCCTGATAAGTGAAAGCAGAAATATTTTTCATCTTTTTTCTTCTTTCTTTTTTTATTTTTACCTTGCGAGTTAGAGGTTGTTTGTTGGTTTGTTGTTTTTTTTGTTTTTTTGTTTTTTTGTTTTTTTTTTTTGTGGTGTTTTTTCTTTGTTTGGGTTTGTTTTGTTTTGTTTTGTTTTTGTCTGTTCCTTTGTTGGAAAATAGAACAGATTCTGAAATTTTATGACTGAGTTTCTGTGACACTCATTGTCCTGGGAGGCAACAGACATAGCCTAAAGATGGGGCTCAGAATCTAACCCACGCAGTAGTGGAATACATGCATACGTACAGGCAGACTTTATTCAGACTGCACTGCAAATCTATAAAAATATGCCAATGAAATTGCCAGCCTATCACAGAAATTGGCACTGGAAATCAGCAGCGTTCCTGGCCTGCTGCCCTCCTCTTTCCACAACCTGTGAGCAAAACTATATAAACCTGTGTAAATCGAAAATAAGATTGTTCTGTAGTGAACATCAGGATCTGCTGCATTGTCGTGGGATGGCAGGAAATTGCTCCCGGGTAAGCAACATACAAAACCGCACACAAGCCTTGGCAGACACAGAGAAATACAGATTTGCCCCTTGCCACTCCAAGCTACAGCCATTGAGCTCAAGAAAGACTTGCTGAGATAAAAGCTAAGAGAATAAGCAAAGATTAGCATCATAAAATACAAATAAGAAGCAAGGAAAATCCATTAAAGAATGTGAAGTACCAGAAAGGTAAATGGCTTTATCAACCATGAACTCCTCTGCAAAACGAATGTGACAAAAATTCTTCTTGCTTTTCCGAATTGCTGTTATGTCTCCACACTGCTCAAAGACTTCCTGAATAATTTCCTCCGTTGCATTTTCTGGTAATCCTCCAACAAACACTGTTTTACACCCAGGAGGTCTCTCTCTTGTTGAAGGTGGTGGAAGATCTAAGTCAAAACAGAAATCACATTGGAATACAAAATTTGTCTTTTGATCCATTGGCTCTATTTATTCCCCTAATAGTTCTGGGCAGCAACATTTATTTGACATAGCATGGAGGTGGGAGAGAGGGAGAAGCAAAATAATTGACTATTGCAGACATTGTCCAGAACTGATTACTTGAATCTAAACCTTTTCAAGTTTTAGGTGGCATTTTGGAGATTAATTCCTGATACTCTGGGTTGTTCTCCGGCACAAGGTCTAAAAGGGTCCTTCTTTTCTCTGCACTGCCACACAAAAAAAAGAAAATATTCAGATTCAAAGCAGGGAGCTTCTGATTTGACTCCGAGCACAGATCTCAAGCACTGGTGCAGTACATTCAAAGCCTGAACTTCAGAGAAGTTGTGGATGCCCCATCCCTGGAAGTGTTCAAAGCCAGGTTGGATGCGGCTTTGAGCAACCTGGTCTAGTGGGAGGTATATCTGCCCATGGCAAGGGGGTTGGAAGTAGGTGAGCTTTAAGGTCCCTTCCAAACCAAATCATTTTATGATTCTATCTTTATAGATAGAATCTATATTCCATATACCCATCACTTGCCATACTCGCCAAGTGTGTGGGCCCTCTGCATGCAAACTTATGCTCGTAGAGCCCAGGCACTTGGGCTGGACACCTTTCCCTGTTCTTAGCATAATTTCATTTCTGTCTCAGAGTACAAGAGCACAGCAAACAGAAAAACAAAGTAGGAAACACGATGAAGTGACAGCATGATGAAAATGCTCTGCTGGTTATCTGTTTTGTCTTGTTGTCAGATAACGGAGCGGATGCCAGCACACAGGAAGGATAACCTCACTGTTTACAAGTGCTCATGAGGTGGAGTGGCAAGAAATGTTATTTTTATGTGTATATATAGAGAGAATAAATACAAACTTAAATCAGAAAACTATTAGATTTTGAAGGTATAAAATATTCTGTCAACTAGTTTATATGTAGATTACTAGAGTATTCCTCTAAAAGTAACTTTCTAAGAAGGAATATGATATGACTTTGTTTTTTGGCCCTTTAACACAGTAAATGAGGTAACAACCTTAAAACATACATATATCTATATATACATATTTGCACACACAGCCAGTTTGATTAAACCATTATCTGGGTACACTGCAAATTCAGAGTACAAGACTATTTGCTTAATTTTCTCTTTTGTCTTCACAGTGATAGTGAAAGTGCTGGTCTGATGGCTCTGAAACTAAACTCCTGGGGCTAACATGCACAAAATCAGGCTTTGTGCCTGAGCAGGCGGCTCAGTGAGAAAAGTCTTCCTTTACGCAAAGTCCCAGAAAGGGCAAAAGGAAGCCTGGTCTCTGCTTTCAGAGTGGAGAAGAAACTCATCTGCCAGGCTGCTCCCCAAAAATGGCAAGAGAGTAGCCATAGACCCTCTTTCCCTCCATCTCTCACAGAGAGGGACCACAGCTAGCCAGCATTTGGGTGCAAGGTGCTATGTTCAGGGACACAAGCCCAGACTGGTTCCATCTCACTGTGGGCAGGCTCCCGAAGGGGAGCGCGCAGTGAGATGGAGATGATAAGCATCATATAATCATTATATTTTGTGACATTCTGATCTACAGGAAAGACTGATATCTACTATGAGAAATGTAGATCTTCAGGCTCTGTTAGCTTTGTTTATGTAATTATTTTTCTTTGTTGTACAAACTGCGTAGGTTTTTTTAACATGACCTTACAGAGATGAGTAAGTATGCTAATACCATACCACACTTTGCACACAGAGTAGATCTTAAAAGGAAACACCATACTTGCCTACAGTCTGCTTAAAACTCGTATTTTCTATTAGATAAAAAATATCTCATGCGATGTATTTAGGAAAATATCATTCTTTCGTCAGATCCACTTACTTGGGTTTGGAGGGAAGAGTGTGCAGCTTTTGCAGTGAATTATTTCTTTGACTACAGGCACATCTGTTGGTGGTGGTGGTGGCACTAACCCCATGCCTGGTATCATCGGGTTAATTGGAGTGATTCCAGTCATCATGCTAAGGCTTGGATCAAAGCCTGGTACGCAGATTGAATCTGTAAACATATAACATAAAATCCTGGCTTATAAATCTTAAAACTACTTGTTAACATTTTCTTGCACAGACAGTTTTGCTTTAGGGTTTGTTTTTTTTTTTTTTTGTTGTTTTTTTTTTTTTTTTTTCCCCAGCATCAAAAAAAAGGAGAAGGAAAAGGAAAAATGGAAAAGAGAAAAGTCAGAGAAATAGAGAGGAGAAAAGGAGAGGCAGGTGCATTTTTAGTGAAAAAAACCCAACTACATATAAAGAAGGGAATGTTACATAATTTAAAATACTAATATGACTGAGTAAAACACAGCACATGAAAGTGTAAAACCATGCACCATGAATATCTGTTATTATCTGGAATGCAATTTTCTGCTTCATAATGCTACCATGGTGTTTACATTATTACCTTCTTGACCAGAGTGTATAAAGAATATAATTTAACATTGATATGCCCTCCTCATCTAATTGTCAGACAAATTTATCAGAACATAGCCTTCCCACATAAGTGACCTTGATTTACGAACAGTACAGAGAAAGATGGCTTTCTGGCTGGTTTATAGCAGTGTAGTTAGCCAAGGCTTCTAACCATTTTACCCTGGAATATAAAGTTTCAGCTGAACAGAATGGGGACTTTTTGAACCTTGGAATTAATTCCTTCTTGTCCCGTTATTTAATCGGATTAGTAAATTCTCTTCAATACATGTATTATTAAAACATAGCACTACAGCCCCATAAAGTAAAATGCATATTTGGCAAACGTTACTCTTTCTCCTTCCTGATCTCTTTGCCAAGACTTCCATAAGTATTATTTAAAGCTGAAAAATTTACTAGGGAGCACCGGTGCTCTAACACCAAGAATTGTAATAAGCAGATGTTTCAGATGAACTGAGAGCCAACTTCTGAAAATTGCTTTCGTTAAAAACAAGGCTTTGGGTTTCTTGAGGCATAATGAATAAAATATTTTGAGAGACCAATTTTTTTGTTGGCATAACACTGCTGCTATTTGGCATCATCAATTATTTAAAAGAAGAGTTACTTTGGTGTTCTGCAGGTTTTCTGCTGAGTTTTCTGGCTAGCAACTGGAAAGCATTTAATGATACATGTAAACGTGGGGTTTGGTAGCTTGGGAGCATGTTTATTTTGAAGAAGCAAAGAGGAAAAAACTTCTTTTCTAGGATTATATATATATATATTAAATTTGAGTTACATTTGCTACATGGCAGCATGATCAATGCAACCAGAGAGGCCTGTTCCTTCATTCTAAATCTGCTGCTGAGAACCTATGTGACCCTGGGTCAGCCCACTGACCTTTCTCTATCTTAGCTTCTGCATCTGCAAAACAGGTGCAATAATAGTCACTTACAGGCGAGGACCAGCTCACATTTTTATAGCACTTTGCAGGTGTAAAGCACTCCGTGGGGGCTGAAAATTAGCATTATTATTCCTGTAAAACATCCATAATCATCTTCTTCAGGAAAGACAACTGAGGATTGAGAATCTCTACTCAAATAGAGCTTGTATCTATCTCAGCCGCATGCTCCCTGCTCTCCACACACTGACTGAACCTTCATCACTTTCAGGCAGTTCTGTACAACAAATGTAGCAAGAGCACAGCAAGCAAGGATTTGCTTTAGGCTTATTGAAGACTAGTATTAATGAAAACTCATGATATTACATTACTTTTTTAATAAGTGGGCTTATGAAAAAGGATTTGCTCTGGGTGTGATGCTTTTTTTCCAGTATTGATGTATATGCATTGCTTTTCAGATTAAGCTTTGAAATTCAGAGCCTGTCATTTATTCCACAAGATGCAGTGGTGGCCATATTAAATATTCATGGTTAGCAAAGGCTGGAAGATAAAGCCACAGGTGAAAGGGCAACATACAATTCAAAAAAGTCCTTAGGCTATGCTTATTTGCTTGATCTCATTTTTAAAAGTCAGACTTCTGACAATCACAGCAGGCCATTCTGTGCAGCACTCTCCTCCTGCAGGTGGAAGTCTATCATTACCACTCGCTGCTAAAGCGGCCCGCAGAGCCCCGCAGCACCACAATAGCACTCAACGCACTGTGTCATTCCAGTCATCTCCTAGGATCACAAAAAACTGGCACTCGAGAGATGCCAAGGGAGGCATCTCGTTCCTCCCTCTGGACAAATGTAGGATCAGCTACAGTCCTAGCCAGATATGAAATTTCCTATTAAATCCAATATCCATGTTAGACCCACAGCATTCTGAGTCAAGGATGGAGCAAGTGGAAATGTACAAGAAAATGGGCAGAAGGCCAAATTCTCTTTCAGGCCCATGTAACAGCCAAGGATGAACATCCTCATCTGGCGACTGCTGCGAGTTGTATTTAACTGTTGCCATTCTGTTTAAAACAACTACTAGATACATTTTAATTTCTCTACAGGAGCAGCGAACTGAAACATCAAACTCTGCCTAAACCATAGACACATGCTCTCACCCAAAGCAAAGATAGCAGGTTCAAATAAGCTACGGTTTTCTGAATATTCATTTGGCAGTGGTGTATAGAGAGAAAAACAAATCTAAGCGAGATAGCAACAATGAAACTCATGTCCACAAACACCAAGAGCATGGCCTTGAAAGGAACTGGGAGGGGGAGCCAATACAAGGTTGTATGCCAATCGAAGCAGGTTTGTGGTTTAAGGGAAAGAAAATTATTTGACAGTAATTGCTGGCACATCCAAGGAAACGTGACTTTGTGAGTAATTTTGCTTGTGTTAAGTACATGACCTTGCCATCATTTCGTTTTACAGCTGGAATCAATCCACAAGAGCACGAGCAGAGTGCTGGGGGCCAACACTCATGAAATATCCTTCTAGGTGTGCCAGGACTCCATGCCTCCAAAAGGTGACTGTGTTTAGGTGTATTGAAGAGGGCTCAGTCAATAATTCTTGGACTCTAATTCCATATCTTGCAGGCACTAATCTAAACCCTGCTAAGGTCAATAGCAAGACTACTGCAGGCATGAACAGCTTTTAACCAGGACCATGTTTACTCTCTGTTCTCTTGGTTAAGTTGCTTCAGTTTCCCAATGTGTTAATCTGAGAATGAAATGCTTTCGTACATCACATGAGCACTGAGAGGATGCACAGGTACCATTTGTAGAGCATCCTGGAAATGAAAATTAGTCTCTGAATACTAGAAACTATAACCATGCATTGCAGTGATGGAAAATTCAGCTGGATTTCTGAACAGTGAAGATCTTGTTCAGATCCCTGAAGAGATTGGTGGTGCTTGCACCTACAGAGAAGCTGATGCATGCCACCTGCATGTTGCTGACAAACCAAGAAGAGAGCCTACAGATGGAATGTCCAAAGGAAATACTGTTCTGGACTCTGAGGTGCGGAGAAAAAGGAACGGATAAAGTCACTGTAATGGAAAGTCAATAAATTTGCCACGTCTGTCATAGGATCCAGAAAAGTCCCAAGTTTAACTATATCAAAACTACCCAGTGGTGCAATAATAGAAGTTAGATATATAACTGTTGTCTAGGGACAGGGGACGATTATCCATCAGTACCACCACTGCAGTCTGCTCCATGCCCTGGCATAATGCCTATTGGAGCAGGACCAGGACACCAGAGTTAGAGCTGGAGACAACTTCTGTTGAACTTACTGGTAAATTTGTCTGTCTTCAGAATCAAAGACACTGACTGAGTTATGCAGGATTAAAAAAAATGGGAATTGACTGATCCCACACATGTTTTTTTAACAGATTCATTTATGTATATGATTATTAAGATATAGTAAACATGAATATGCTATGCTAAACACACAGATATATTAAATGTATATAGTACACATCTGCAGAGTTAAATAGTAATATTTTATGCTTTCAGTGATCATAGCATTATTTTTAAAGGGATCTATTCGTATATTTATGCACCCAGGTAAGGGTTTATGATCTCTTGGAATTATAAAAACCAACTTGGCAGAAGAAAGTTTTGAAAATGTTTTCAAATTAACATTTGAAAAATGTTAATAAATAATTACTAAATGAAATCATTCAAATGGAAAGTAATCAGAGATGATAAAGACCTTTCAGAACTGAAAAGCACATGTTGTTCAAGTTAAAGTCCCTGTGGATACTGTACATAAGCCTTAAATATTCACACATTTATACAAGAAAGCAAAAGCACTGAACATCAATATTTCAAGTCCACGTTCTGCCTAAATTTGGCAAAACTAGTTAATTCCTCTTTCATATAAGTAGAAATTGGCATGATGGAGAACAGTGAAAATCTTTGAAGAACAAATATCTGGAATTGGCAGTCAGAGAGGCAAGAAGAAAAATCTTAAACACTTGGAGTAGTTTTTAAAGCTCCTTTTTCTTTCAAGTAGAATATAGGAAGAACTAAACATTTCACGTTAAATCTTTGAGTCTGGAAAAATAGAATGATAAAATCCTTTTAAGGATAACTATATTCTAACACAGTACATAGCATAAAACAGTTGCTTTTATTAGTCTCCATTTTGGGGGTACAAGAGCAACTTTGTCATACATAAAAAGAGCCACACAATTTTTGAGAAGCACCCTTCTTTCCTTCTTTGGCGACAGTTGCTGTCTGAATCACCTCTTGGTTTTGTCATGTTTTTGCTCCGCCCAAATAAAATGGATGCATACTTCTGCCAACTGTGCTTTTGGGGATTGCACTCCACCGCCAATACTAAGTTAACACCACATTTCCACAAGCCCTTACCACAAGTTATATATCTGCTTGTAAGAGTATACTCTTTTGTAAGAGTATAATCCCCTCTATAAGTCTCAGTATTAGACCTTTGGTATGACATTTGTTTTGCCTGCAACTGCCAATTGTTCCTGTGGTGTTTTATGACAGCTGCCAAGTTGTGTTTCTGTTGAATGCATAAGAACACCCATGTGTGCAAACACAGATTTGTTTGTGTGCCCCTGCTTGCACACATGGAAGATCTCCACCATGGACATCATTGTCAGCCATGTGGCTCAGACCTGCTGGCTGAACACAGAGAGAGGTTGTGAGTGCTGAAAACAATGATCTGAGTGCAAAATAGCTAACCAAAAAATTAAAAAAAAAAAAAAAAATAATTGAAAGAGTTTCCATAGAATCATGGAATAGTTTGGGTTGGAAGTGACCTTCAAAGGTCATCCAGTCCAATCCCCCTGCTGGGAGTCATAACTTTATACCTAAGAAAAAAAGTCTAGTTTTTGCTAAAGTTATAAGACAAAAAAAGGTCTGGTTCCAGGAATGGAGTTGCCTATCAAAATGCACTGCAAGTATTAGGACAGAGCCGGTAATAAATGTAGTAAGATGCTCGTTAAACTTTTTGTTTTCTGTGGAGGAAAAAAGAAAAGCTTCCCGAGACTAGCGATTTGATCGTGTACTTCTGAAACACCATTGCTGAGTATTTTGATACTGAAGACAGAGTCAATTTCTAAAAGTTGAGATTTAAGCTTTCCTGAAAAAGGGCAAATCTAATGCAGTGTCTGCCTCCCTTAAAAAAAATACATATATATACATATATACATATATATGTGTATATGTATTACTTGGCAGTAGCAGAGAAAGACTAGTTAGTGGGGTTTTTTTCCTCTGAAATGAAGAAAGTACCTTATTAGAATATGAAAAAGGGTTTTATTCTTAAAAAAAAAAATCGCATTTTTATCTACAATTCTCTCTCAAAACTCTATGGTCTGCCAGTGTCTTTATCCTCATGTTGGTCTCCTTTTTTCTGTATCAGCAATTAAGAACGAGTATTCAGCTGCAAACTACAGATCAAAGCTGGATCACTGGTTTCCCTGGTCATTCAAATCTTATCATCTTCTGGGCTTCAGGAAGCTTTTGGTGGAAACGACTCATTTGGTCAGTATTAAAGGATTTCTCTCAATGTAACAAGCCTTCCTCACTGGAAAAAAATGAGACAAAAGTGGGAGTGGCAGTAAGGCACCAAATCACTGATGTTCCAAGGAGATGTGCCAATTTAATTTGGTATTGATCCAGGGGAGAAACCCAGTTTTGCAGCACTGCTATCAACCTCAAAGAGCCAGACCTTGAAACAGAGCAGTGTATCAGCCATCAGCACCTTCCAGTACATTTCCTTGTTCAGTTTCAGATGTCATTAAACTTCTAGACTTCTCTGTTTCTAAAATAGATGCTGGATTACATGGTAAAATTCCAGACACATTCCAATAAACAAAGACAGGGAGGAAGTCTAACAGCTATCATACTGCCTCAGAGCAAGGACCATTTGACAGTGGACAGTGATTCCCAGGGCATCAGATTAAAAAATAGGCAAGTAAAGACCAAACTATTTTTAGCTTGTATACATTGAGTGCTTACATATCGCCCATGGTAGAGATCTCAGCTGAACGATCCTTTCTATCATCAGGCACCTATTCCACATGACTTGATTTATATTTTTTCACTAAATCCTACTGTGCACCTATTTATATTTTGAACCTGTTGGAACCTGCTTATATCTCTGGCTTCCACAGCATGCTGGTATAAGGGTAGTAACAGAGTGGGGAAACATGCTTCCTTTGCTTTGGCAAAACAAGGTATTTGGCAGTTCCAAACACACCTTCTAGTTCTTTCATCCTGAGAAATTGTGAAAGCTGTTCCTTATTCACCTTATCCACATGACTACAGATTTTATTTCTGCTTTTATATTTCACCATCTGTTTCTCATGTGATCTTTGTCTCTGCAGAGCTGCTACAAAGGAATATGGTTATAGAACCTCTGACTGAGGCCCCTTTTATAATCATGAGAAGATAACTGCAAGGGCAGAGATGTCTTCGTAAGGTGCTCATCTAGCCCTGAATTTTTTAAGAACTAAATGTTAAAGACATGGGCAGGTGCCTTTAAATAAGCACTGTACAAACCCAACTGATGAAGCTCCGTGTGGGCACAGGACTCCTGCACAACAGGAGTAAGGCACATAGCATCAGCATGCACGTGTGTGTGTCTGTGTGTGTGTGCCTGCATACGTGTTTATATTTGGAGGAGTGGAACAAAGTGAATGAAGGAGGGGCAGGAAACCACCTCCTTCATCACCAGCTTTCTCAGTTGGCCAGGGATCCATCTTAATACCATTCAGCAAGAGCTACATTCTGTGAAACAGAGCCTGGACTGTAGCAAAAACTAGTCTCTAAGGAAATTTTGACAGAAACAAGAGGTGAGAGGGAATCTCAATGAATGTTTAAATTAATAATAAACTGAGTAATAATTTATATGAACACTACAGTGTCTGCCAGACCCACTTCATAAACAAAGCTCTTGCAGCATAATCAAAACCCTTGCCACTTGAAAATTACCTCTTTGAGATATATATCACTAACAAAGCTTAAGGGCTGTATTATTGTACTTTTGCCTTTTTAAAGAAAGCTCTGTGTCTGCACATAGTTCACAGCACACAATCCCAAAACCTTCGATGCTATTCCTCAGAGCTGGCTATGCTGTAGTTGAAAGCATTAAAAGCAAATCTGGCCTCCTCTTGATCCTTGCTCACAAAATCACACAACAAACACTATATTTAGAGCAATATACATGACAAAGACTAAATTAAAGAAAACCACCTTTTCTTTCTACAAGCAAATCATCGGGTGAATCACTCCTGGTTCATTCTTTATTGCTGCACTGCTTGGCACAACAGGACCTCAATCTTGTTTAGAGCTTCTAATGCAATGCAAATAATAGGAGAGAATAGCAAATAATAATAACACAAAGTGTTACCACAATAGATGCCACTCTCCTCCCAAGATTCAGCTTCAGTGTTGTTGTGTAAAGAATCTACAATGCCACTGTAATGTTATTTCTATTACTCTTTCTGGTTATGGATAGCAATCAGTGCCATTTTGACCTCAAAGAGGTCTCGGACGCTACCTGCCTATGGTGAATCTATTCAGTTTCCCCTTAGAACAGCTCTGCAAAGAACTACCTGTCAGGGAAGTTTGAGAATGAGCTGGAAAACTCAGGACTTGATGTTGAGGGACTCTGATGACGGTTTGTCAGTTTTTCACATCTGACAGCTGCATATGTAAGAAGCTAAGTCAGAAAAAATTGACTAATCTTAGTCTCTATCCACAATCAGCTGCTCTTCCATGTGTAAAACCCCATTGCCATTGCAGCGGAAACTTGTGGAGGTGAAAACTGAAAGGGGAAAAAAGCAGAAAAATAGGAAAGAAGGAAAAAGTTAAAGAGAAAAATCAAGAAAAATGCAGCGAGGGAGATGAAGGACAGGGAAAGCTGAACAGACAACATTATTGCCTGGAACTTCCGTGTCACAGGTCCATGCTTTGTCCACAGGCTGTTTTGACCGCCTGTGCCTGGATTTTGAAGGTTTCATGAGTTTATAGCACCTCATGATGTCCAGAGTTCTGACCTTCCCAAAGTCCCTGTTGCTTAAAAACCACGCCATGCAACAGGAACAATGGGCTTCTTCCATCTCCTCATGAATAAATCACTTCCTCGTATGGGGTCAGTCACAAGTTCATTGTGGAGAAAATAACGAGACTGAACATTCTGCACACTGCCACCTGCTCCCTAGTTAATAGCTGCAAAGCTGTCTTTTAAAAATATGGGACTAACCAATATGCAAGATGCAATGTAATGCATTGCTTATACAATGTAAAATGTGCATGGCTGTTATTTCCTGACTTTTAAAAAATCTTCGTACACTCACTATACACTGATTGGGACAACCCTCTCCAGTTTTCCATTTCTTCATTTGATTCCTCCAGTTTTGGACTCATCATGGTGGGCTGTTCAGTAAGGCTAACCTTAGCCAAATGAAGTATTCTCTCTAAGCTCCCTCCATTGGAAGCTGTTTGATGTTTGCCTAATGAACCTCTTCCTAAAGTAAGACTTTGCTATGTTCCTTGAAAACAAGATCACCGAGATCACCTTTCACCTCAAAGCTCTAGAAGATAAGAAAAGAAATAAATAAAACTTGATCATATGGCCTAGGAACTGTTAATAAATTTTTATATGCTTGCTATCTACAGAAATTTTAGAGGCATTTGAACAGGACGAAAAAGAAAAAAAAGGTTATTGAAGGATATAAGCTCCTAAGATGTAAATGAATACTGGAAAGAAGTTGGAGAAATAGGAAAAAATTCAGTTCCCAAGGTAGGCTAATACTGAAATATAACCCTTGTCACAGATGAAACATAAAAAGCCTCAATGTGTAAAAGACGGTAAAATACCATCTTCTGGATATTAATGTGACCTCAGAGAAAAGGGAGGTGGGGGGTGGGGTGAAGAATGAAATTCAGACATTCCCTCAAACATTTCCAAAATGAAAACAAAAGGGACTCATTTTTCTCATGCATCATGACAGAGGTTCTGGCTAGTAAACTGGAGTACCATGTGGATCATTCAATATGTGGAATGCATACAAACACTCTCCTTGCCTTTCCAGGGTCACAGGAGTAATAACATCCATGCCAAAACTGGAAAGAAGCTGTACAGTCCAGAAAGGCGTACCACCTGCACGGGCAATTTCTTGCAGAAACATAAGAAAAACTGGGCTTTGTTATACTGAAAGATCCTTCTAGCCCTCTAGCCCAGAAATCTGCCTCTAACTGCAAATTTTGTTTAGTATGAGAACAGGACAATCCTGAAGTGAAACCTCCATATAATGATCTCCCAGTCTCAAACACTCTGCAGCTCAGGGGCTTCCTAAGCCAGAGGGAGTTCTCTGCCTCCTTCAGGTTTAATTTTGGATGGAAAAACCAATGAGCTTTATTGCATGGGATGTATTTCTCTTGGTGTCATTACTAGAGATGACAGAAAGTTGTTGTGTGAAATCAGCTGGAAAATCTTGAGTGACGATATTTCAAACTCTTACCAGAGTTGCTCTATGTGCATGCTTTTCTTTTAAAAGCCTGAGCAAGCAGGCATAAGAGAGACCCAAACTATAATGTTAAATAATTGTTCCTTGTACTATTTTCCTAGTTTCTTTCATGTTAAACCATTTAAGTAGCAGGGTCCAAATTCTTAAAACCATTTTATCTTTACCCTTCAGAGTACTGGAAGGAAGGTAAGTATACTAGATGTAGTAAAGATTTGATGCCTATAAATTCATGTAGTAAGAAATCTTGCTATTTTGCATTATCCTCTACTAGAACTGTGTGACCTCCATACAGTTTATGGCAGTAACTTGTAGGACAATATTTGAATGCTCTGTGCATGTGCAGAATACCTGTCGGATTTGAATTTGATTAACTAACTGCTGAGTATGTAATAAAGCGGTACTTGGTGAATTAATAAACTGTTTATTGGTTAAGAATTAACCAAGAATCCTGTCTTGAGAAATACTATGCTACATAAAACATGATCTGAAAAGAGACCAGAGTTAATAGCAACAAGTAATGCTTCTGAGCATCCATAAAAATAGCTGTCTTCATTAAATTCCAATGCACTACAACAAAGCTATTTTGTTAGATTTTGGCTTTAAAAGCCATCTAGCACCTCAGCAAATCTAAAGAATTCCTTTGTGCTTAGCTCTCACTGCAAATACAATGAGTTTGTTACTAGAGCTCTTCAGGACCATGAGAAACTGCTAAGCTGCTTTACAGAAGCAGGTATCTTAGCTAATGGCAGACCCAGGACATGAGCAGCATTATCGCCATCCAAACCAGAAAGGTTTGTGAGTTCACAGGAGTCTCAGTCAGGTATGGCCTGAAGTTTGGGTAACCATGTGGCGAAGAAGAGTGTGCTGTGGTAGTGAGAGAGCTTGTGCATGGACATAGATGACAAAAGATGTAAAATCAGACACAGCAAGTGACTTACAGAATAAGCATTTTGCATAGAGTAGTATGGGATGAAAGTCAGATAAACCAAGAGAATGGAAAGTATCATCCAAAGCACGATTCCTCCTACATTCATAAGAGGAAGAATGGCAAAAAAGACCATGGAATTGAGCCAATGTACTGAGACAACCATTTCTCTTTCCATTGTTACATCTGTGATTTGACCTGTGTTCTCAAACACAGACAAATAAATAGAAAAGAATCAATAAATATAAGTTATAAGCTTCCACATGTTAGCATTGTCTTCATCTGCAGCTGGTAAGTTCATGAATGTAATATTGTGCTTGAGGTAAAAGAATTTATAATGGTAGTTTCTGAAACATCTCTTCATTAGGCTAAGGCTTCCTTTGACCATCTTTCCCCTTCTCAAATTTTACAGAGTTTGAAAATTTCCTGATGCATTGGCTGCAATTCAAGATAATGTTTCAACTTCCCTTTGCATCTACAAATCTGACTGATTGTTTTAAGGTGCTGATGATATAAGCGCAAGGGCCCTCTCAGCTCTCTGAAGTGCCTATTTTGGGCAGCCACACGTAATGGTCAAATGGCCAGCAATGGTAGTAACTGGAGTGCTCTTCATGGCTGGCAGATAAATCCCAAATGGGATACCCCTAATTTCATAATAAAACAGTTCCCTCCTTCAGCACACTATATGAGAACAGTAATTATTCCATTGACCAATTTAGTAGAGGATTGACATTAAAACAGTGTTAGGAGAGTGTGCATCATGCTAAGGTAAGTAACGGTAGTCCATATGTCTGAAAGCTGTTATTTCAGACTTTCAACAGACACTTCTGCATCCTTTGACATCTGGGTCACAAACATAAAGTTTTCCAGCACAAGTACAATATTATAACATTATGGCTAGCTTTTTCAGTTCATCTCCATTTTTTTTGCATCTCCACAGAGCAGAAAACCCTTCTCTTCACCATCTGGGCTTATCTGTAGTACAAGGAAGGTCAGCAGCATCTAGAGATGCCACAGTAGCCAGCTGCTTTGCAGGCCTCCCTCCCTGGGGCCTCAGTACCAGAGCCATTATCAATGGAACGGTGCAGGCTAATAAACCTTGATTTGGCAAATAGCCCGGGGGCAGCCAGCTGGGATAGGTTAAATATTCCTGAGGTTCTTTTAAGTTACTCTGGGACCTGTGCACAGAACTGGGTTAATACTTGTGGCCCCCAGTGACTCCTTCCATCTTTCCTGTCTCTTATACCAAGAGGAAATGCATGTCTCAACTAATAATAAACCAATACTGAGCATGTGGAGAACACCGTGCCAAATATTAAACAGCTGGGGCTCTCTGGACAGCCATTAGCTAGTCCAATCACAGCACTGCCTGAAGTCTTCAAGAGAAGGAACGAAAATAAGGTGGATAAAAAAGAAACTTCCAAATCAACCAGAAAGGAAAATAATCTTAGAACATTTGTATAAAGCTCTTGTGTCTTGTCAAGGAGTTTATTATGACACAGCTTTTATTTCTAACAAACACAAACCTCTCATCATGTTCTTCGCCAAAAAAGGGACTAAAAAGATGAGAAATGCTTTCAGGAGGAAGAAGGAACCTCTCCAAGAACACTTGTCTATCTGTACCTCTAAAATTGTTTAAAATACAGGCATTGCTCTTGGCTGTCTGTAAACATGGGGAAAAAAAAAGGGTTATATTTTTCCTTAAAAAACAGCAATCTTGATGACATCCTGACAATGTCATATTTCATTATTCAGTTTAACAGGGAAAAGATTTTGTTTGAAAAGAAATCAGGAGTCTTTATAAATGAACAGCATACTTCAGGAAGCAGAATGTGACGCTGTGTGCACAGAATTAGTTCACCTTGTATCCCAATTAAGGAAGAATCCAGGCTTTGTATCTCTTGTTCATAACACATTTTAATTTAGATTACACTAGTGGTTGTGTGCAAAACTTGTAACTTAAAATTTTTGCATCCTGAAAATTTAATCTGTAATTTCTGGCAGCCTGCATCAAAGGTTCACCTGCTAATATTTCAGAGCAGTGAACTACAGGCATAGCGATTTCACACACACTCACACACAGAACCAACCCCATCATTCAGAAATGAAATTAGCCTGTTTGTTTGGTATTTACAATTTATTATCAGAACACTCTACCTGTGACTCTCTTTGACAATGCTTTAAGCAAGATGCAGGTTTATAAACACTATGAACAGAAGAGACATTCATTATTTTAAGAAGTTTTTTTGGTGTTTTTTTTTTTTTTTAATTAAAGCTATGTCAGACAGACTTTGTTTCAAATTATATTGATTCTTTATAAGATTTTTAGGGAAAATGCATTTCTCTGTAACATTTATGGGCTAGAAGAAATCCCAAATGAGGCTCTTTCTTTGCAGAAGATCGGTTGAATGGCTCATGCAGTAAAGATCTGGCAGCTGGCACTGCATTGAAGGGGCCAGGGAAGCCAATTAAAGGTTAGCCTGGGTAAGGGACAACAGGAAGAAGTATGGGAAAAAATACTGTAAGCCTCTTAGAAAAGCCAGACTCTCACCTGGTATACCATGTTCTGAATTAGTCACCTCATCCTCTCCAAGGAATATAAAAGCACAGCAAAAATAGGACAATGAGTATCACCAGGAACATTATAAAGTAGCACATAGGAATCACTGCTGAAAAAGCTTCAGATTGCTCACTGAGGAGAAGAGGCAGTTGTGTAGGAGCATTACAAAGCTCATGAATTTTACCGAGGGGGTAGGTGGACAGGTTCTGTGGACTCTGCTCCATGGTACAAAACTGAAAAGCATTTAGTGAAATAAATAAGGAGGTTGCAAATGAAGAAGGTACGTGGAAACGCCACTTAATTGCGACAAGCAGTTACTCCCATGAAACTCCATGTTATGTAAAACTTAAATGAAGGAAGACCTTATCAGTATTAAAACATAAACAAAGAAATGCAGACAGTACCACACAAATACATCATAGACTTAGACAACAAAAGTGTTCAAAATGATAAAACAGGAGGCAGGGCTGCTAAGTTCATCTATTATTGAAATCATCTGACACTTTCTATTATAACATGCTGTTGTCAGTTGCTTTTAGCTTTGCCAATCATGAACAGTTTGGACTGAAATTTTATATGCCGAATATCTGCCTGAGGCTGGAATACTCTGGAAAATTTTAGTCCAAACAATTCAACTGCTGGACAAACAAAGCCAGAGAAAAGTATGTGTTTTTTTAATATTAAAAAATTCAGTGTTCTGTCTTGGCAGTTTAGCCCCTCCAGACTTTGGAGGGAGGATGTAATGTTTCAGAGGTGAAAAGCCTTCACATTGTAGCAGTGATATTTCCCATTTTCTTTAAATTCTACCTGAAAATTCAGGCAAATTATGCCTTTCAATAAAATGATATTCACTCACACTCTGAAAAACAGATCTATTTTTGGCCTTAATAGCTAAAATCACAAAGGATTACATCTTCCATGAATGTGCTGGATTATGCTTGCACCTCCGCTTGGCAACCAGGGAAAGAGTTAAAGCAGAAAGATCTCAGCTACTGTCAACGTTTGAAATGATTTGTTCCAGTCTTTCATAACTTGAAACCCTAAGTTGCCTTCTACTTGTGTCCTCTTTTTGCCTTCAGTCTGCAAAGTTTCCAGCTTAGCCAGAGAGGACGAATCTAACCTTGTGACACTCGCTGAGATCAGAGTATCAGAGTGGTTAAATCAGAACATTGCCTGAGCAGTCTGATTCTCCTAAAGCCTGTCAGGTCTGGAGCAGCTAATTGGGTCTTGCCTCACATGTTCTGCCTGTGATTTCTTCCAGCAACTGAACACAGAGAGCTGCAGAGCCAGCAAGCAGATTTTTCCCAAGTTTTGCTATTATTGTCTCTCTCCTCATTTACTGGGAAAGGCATCTTTCATGCTGATCCTAGGAGAGGTTTGCAAAGTTCTGACATTTCGACATATTTCATTTGCTGGCTATTTCATTTGAAACATCTCTACTCCACAGGAGTTTTGAAGGGATCCAAACTTGCCAGACTATAATCTGCAATAGGATACACCATGACCAGAATGTAACTAGTGTACTCTGAACCAGCTGCTAGCTCATCACTCAACACCAGTTTCACCATGGAGGCAGAAAACAAGATTTTCAAGCAGTGAGTGACGACCAGGCAGCTGAAGGCAGCTTCAGGAAGCTTCTTGCAGGTACCCTAGGACCAAAGAGAGAGCAGGGCAGAGCTGATCACATCATCTACCCTCCCTTCCCCTTCCCTCCATCAGGGGCAGTCAGCAAACCATATTGCTCTACAATGAGCACAGAAAAGAGCATTTGAGGGGCTGCTGGTGGGAAAGGAGAGACGGGATGGTGACTGATGGTGCCATCAGCTTGGTTGGCATAAGGCAGATAGCTTAAAATGTTGATGTGGCCCATGCAGCTTGGCTTGCTGAATTCACTGGAGTCAGCAGATTTGGACCTTTTTTTTTCTTTTGTGTAACACCATCTGAACCTGTTTAGCTGTGAGGGCCATGTTCTCAACTGTTCTACAGCTGTATGCAGGGGAGCTTAGAGAAAAGGCCTTTAGCACCAGGGACTGCCAGTGACTGCTTTGTCCTTTGATTTGTGTTGAGCTGGCCTCAGGATAGTTTTGAGCTTTGTGGGGCTGGTGTACTTAACGAAGGCTGCAAATGGGCCGCGTGCTCTGCCGCCCTGCTCTGCTTAACCACAGAATCATAGAATAGTTTGAGTTGGAAGGGATCATCTAGTCCGACCCCTTTGCAAGGAGCATGGACATCTTCAACTAGGTCAGGTTGCCTAGAAAACATCCAGCCTAGTCTTCAGGGATTGAATACTGGCTCTCAACCACCTTTGCCATGCTGGTGAATTTCAGCCTTTCACATTTTACACAGCTTTATAGCTTCTTTGCACTGCTGAAATGGGACAGAAGGACCAGGTTAGGAAAGGTCCTTTCTAAGTCTAGCATACATACTTAAATCCCAACTGACAAATTTGCAGTTTGGAGCTTTCCAACTGGCTCCTTTAGTCTCTGGGTTCCAGCACTGTTAAGATTTGTGTTTCACACCACTTACTGTAGTTCCAGATATTTAAATCAAGAACGTACAAGTCTGAGTTTCACAGGAAAGTATACTACTTCAGGTAGAATTATGGCCAGCATCTTTATGTTTTGTTGTCAGTTAAGCATTAAACAGCTCCATGCTGCTTTGTAGAATTCTCAAAACAGTCAGGTTTCTCAGATTAAATGCCAATCTCACATTATGAAACAGGTTGTGTTCTTGAGAACTAAATCACAAAATAACTATGGTCCTAGGCCAGAAATTCATGTGTATTACTTTTGCACTCACCTTTTCCAGCATTTTCAGTTTATAGGTTTTGTGTTATGAACAGCCATGGTCTTGGTACCCCTCAAAACATGAATCGACCTCATTCCAAATCACTGATGAGATATAGCCCATCCATCAAAAAACACCCAATGTGGCAGAAATAATGCAAAGTCTTTCCCACTTTATCTGCCACTTTATAAATCTGACTGCACTTGTCTGAATCTTTTTCCCTAGGGCTTGTTAAATTTCAGCAGAATTCTCCTTCATGTTGTGAACTGAATATGAAAAAGCAAAGTGGCCAAAGTGATACTCAGCAAAGCTAAAATGCATAGTAACACTGATTCGGAAGGTGAGCAAACCACAGATTATTGTTATGATTTTCTAAGAAAATAGGGGCTGGGGAGGGTAATCCCTTCAATGGAGAAAGAATCTCATAATCTTATATATCTTGAAAAGGAAAAAAGGGATAAAAGACAGATGACTGATACAAGCAAAGATAAAAATGTAAAACACCCAGCAACTCCCTCTTTGACATTCCCCTTTGAAGGCAGTCTACTGTAGAGCAGAATATTCTAAAATAAATATTTTGGACTGCACTTTGCATCCAGTTCCACCAGTGTGACTCCACTGCTACATGCAGGATGGTGCCAGTGTCCCAGGTGGCAAGGATGAAAACAAAGACTCATTATAGAATGAGAAATGTAAGAACGTTCTGGTGAGAGCACATTCCCTGCAGAGTGCCACGCAAGTAAAAAGAACATTTAAATAATACTGGCCCTTGATCCCCTCAAAAGCTGAGAGCACATTTATTCAGCTTGAATTCCAAAAACCCAGCCACAGTTTATAAAATGTGCTTGATCCTTGTATAAGACCCTTTGGCATTTTCTTTCAGAGAAAAATATCTCCAGATGTTATTTTTACAGTTCGTCTTAAGTAAATGTATGTGTTTAGCTAAACAGTCTTAAATGCAAGAGCCATCTAAGAGAACAATGATTAAATGCTTGACTTGATTTACGGACCAACTGTCATACTCTTGTTTATGTTTATGAACATCTGGCTGGGAAGGTGATTTGAAAAGTTTTTCTGTCGGTAAATATCAGCATAGTAAGCTCTTCTACTTACAGATAGCTCTAAATTGTAAATGTAGTTAGTGGAGAAATGGCATTGGAGCGTATGTCTGAAGTCACATTCAGCTTATCCCTGCACACAAAACATTAATCTTACAGCACTGCTAACATGTAATTTTCTAATCATTTCCAACTTCTTAATTAATAAAATACACAAAACATCAGTTTTGGAACCCAAAAGTTGCTTTTCCTACAAGCTGCACAAGCAAGTGCAAGGCTCACTCTCACGACAGCCTTTCAAAGTAAACCTTCTTGACAACTTCTCAGCATCCACCATGGAATGGATTTGGTAGCCCAGCTTTCTCCCACACCCCCATACCTGTTCCCTCTAGCTTCATCACACAGGTCCAGCAGGAGCTCCTGGGAGAGAGGAACCTCACGCGTCCTCTACCCACCTCCATCTGTTTCTTAGCACAGTTTCTGCAGTTTTCCATGAACACAACAGCTTGCAAGGGCCTAAATGCCACAGCAACATTCCTAATTCAAAAGCTGACATAATTTAAAATCTACAAAGCAAGGCAAATCCCAGGAAAATCAATTTTTTCTCTTCCCACCCCCCCCCCACTGTTTTGCAACAACATGACAATTTTGAGATGACACAATCCAGGAACCCTTTCTGTAATTCAATTCTAGTTCTGAAGCAAGTCTACTTTCATTCCAGGTCTAATCTAATATCAGGGAATGATGAGCTTTTTTGTGAGCAATTTCTTCGTTCACTGAGAAAAAACTAGCAGCTTTATTGTAGAAATCCACTTTCAGCTGAAATGAAGATAACACCAACCCAGGACCTCACTATAGATTCAGAGATATTCACATCACCCACACCAGAACATCTAACCATGGCACTTAAGACAGGAGTCTTTTCACCTCTCATATGGCCCATGGAAAAGGTGGAAGGTTGGATAGAGTGATTCAGCCCACTCACAGTAATCTCTGCATCCCCCACAGGAGATTCCTATCTCTTTTCAGAAGCTATGACAGAAAACTACTGTCTTCACACTCCTTTCTTTGGCACTCTTGTTGCACATCTAGTAACAGGGAGGCAGAACCTTGTACATACTTCCTTGCTATAAAGAAGCTACTGGGAAATTAATGCAGTACCTCATTAGATCAAGCACAACTATTAGGAACTACATATCGAACTCAGCTTTGATGGAAAACTTACTCTGAACCAGAGAAGTGACTTAAAACAGTCTTGTTTTGCCTAAGTAACATTAGAAAAAACCTGTTATATTTTTGAGTGGCTATGCATACAAGCAACAGCCACGTTTACTCACAAGGACAGGATGTTCAGACATGCTCAAAACATTGAAGAGTTTCATCACATGAAAACTTCACAAAAGCCATTGACTAGAAAACTGGTGCAAAAGGGACAAGATGAAAAATGTGTCAGACTGAAATGGAATGATAGTCCATTTGGAACAAGGCAAAAGGGATTTAGGAGATAGGGAGCACACAAGAGAAGCTGAAGCTTTTTTTAAGACATTGCGGTTATAAATGATAAGAAAAGTAAGTATGGAAGCAGCATATTTTTTTTTAATTTCCAAAAGTATTTGACAAGTTTCCATAGAAGAGATTAATGACTAAGAGGTACAGAACAAGAATAAAGAAATAAAATAATCTTCTATGTATAAAAACTCACTCAAATTGTTGTTGTGCTCTTAGAAGAGTACCCCTCTCACATGAGAGATCTTTGCCTTACATCCATAAATCAACTATTATCCTGTGGGTCTGGATTTGGAGGGCTACTTTAAGAATAATGTCACACATTTGTAATAGTATTGCTGTAGCTGTAATGGTCTAAAGTCATAAGCAAGACAAGGTTTATGGCCCAGTATAGTCAGGAAAGAAGCAGTGAATTTCCAGGATAAATACAAGAAGAGAGCACATCCTTTGAGTTTAATTACATATGTTAAGTCAGGTAGACAAAAAAAGCTGGTTGGCACCTTTATAAAGAGAAGGGAATATTAATAGGGAAGCAGTGACATGGTGGTTATTCTGTAAAGGAATAGATAGGTAAGCGTGTGGCAGATGAAAAGATTAATAAGGGGAAGAAAATTATAATGTGCTGCAAAACTACTCCTTCCTTTGAATTTGCCTTTTGTACTGTCTGCTATAATTAAAGTTATAGTCCCTTGGTTGCCTCAGACCATCAGAGAGTATTTTTCCAGCTTACATGAGTTGCTCCAAAAAGCAATAAAACTTTTACCCACAAATCTGCCTCTTGCAGAAGGAATGCAAGTGTACAGCCTGCTTCTAGAAACACACAGCACTTGCTTCCTTGCTTTGTGGGCAAATGTACATTGAGGAGCCCACTGTGACCCTGCCTCTTCTCCCCTTTGCACTCGCAAAGCTTTATTTGTTATTGGCACACAGCCTCTGAGGTCAGGGCAGCACAGGCTGCGAGTGGGCCTAGGAATTAAATAAGGGGGGTAATTATATGTGATGGAAAAGACTTTTTCTGTTTGTTTGTTTTCTGTGTTTTCTAATCTAAAAGACAGATGAAGCCTGGTATTTTATGGTCAGATTCGTTTTTCTTTATTTTACTAAGAGAAGGAAAAAAAAAATTTTACAACCTCTTATTCCTGCTGGCTCTGCAGACTTGTACAAGTGGAAGAGGGAAACTGGGTCCTATTCTGGTCTGTATTATTTATAGACGGGCTCTCTTTGCCTAACCCTGGGATCACTCTCTACTCTATGTTCATCTCTGGAACTCCAGGAGGGCCAATCAAGGCTCCAACCACAATATTCGGCCAGCAACATTTCACTACTGTATTTTAGTGATGCAAGGGTGAAAACAGGTTTGTTACCCTTTAAATCCCCAAATGAGTTTGCAGAGCAGGCAGTACTTGCAAACTTGTAAACTCTATTTATATGCAGCCACCAAGGAACATGGACTTTCCCGGTATTTCCAATCTATAATGCAATCATAAAAGAAAACTATGACACGTTGTCATCTTTCGATCATAAAAGCATGGTGAGCAATAAAAAAAGTCCTCTGGAGGACTTCTTTAGTTCATGATTACTACATACATATGTGGATAGGGCATTAAATACAATATCTCAAGGCTACAGATGAAACAAATCTTGGAAGAGCAACAAATAACAGGTCATGTAATCAAGTCTAGTGAGATGTGGCTCCTGTGCAACGTGGCCCACAGAGGCCTGATACCATTCCGCATCAGAAAATGTGAAATAATTGAGTTGGGGCCTGTTAGCAATAAGAAAACAGAATTACAGTATACACTAACAGTGGCTAGAATATGCAGGCATCTGATAATGTTTCTGTTCCATGATCCTTAGAATAATGGGATCCCTCTGTTACTACTTGAGGTAGCTAGGAGATGCCCATTAGTAGATATTTTTTCCATTACAGAGATTGAACTTGAATCTATGCTGACTCTTTGTTGATGGAAAACTAGAAATCAGGGGAAAGAGGAGGCAGGGAGGCAGGAACACAACTGCCTGTTAAGGAAACTGCAGTTAAAAAGCCCTTCACTGAGAATTCAAATCCCCGGATGAATACTTGGAAGGATGCTTAGCTCCCATGTTGCCGATGAACTCAACTGCTGAGGTAAAACACTGGGAGAAGCAGTCCCTAAGGGACACCAAATGGTGTATATGAGCCATTAGCTACCATAATTTTGTTTTCTTAGCACTGCACCTTTACATTTCGAAGATATGCACACGTGTAGCGGCATATGCCACCCCATCAGGTGGTGCTGAAACAGTTTGTTACAGGAAAACATATCTTGGGATCCTTCGTGGAGATGTATGTTCCCTCTTGAGGCCCACTGCTAGAAACTTCCATTCATATAAAATAGTCTCCTTGCCTTCAAGAGGACAACCTTTCTCACAATGATTAGATGTCAGACTTTCTGCATTGGATAGTTTGGGTTTGTTTTATTTTAATTCCATCTTAAATTCCACTCAGTCACCACCACCAAAAGCCAAAAGAAATGCAGGCTGTTTGCTCGTTTTGAAGAGAAAACATAGGAAACGTGCTCCAGAAAGCTCAGAATTAACACCTTGAATTGCAGCCAGAAATGATCTTAGTCTTGAGGCTGAAAGTCCTCAGTCTTGGGAGTCAATAAATCAGTCATGACAAGCCTGAACCAGCTATGGTTTTTTATAAAATCGAGCTTGATTATCTACTTGAGGCAATTAGACCAGAACAAAAGGACACAAAGTTAAATGGCAACATATGTAGGAAGAACTGGAAAAGATATTTTACTTTACAGAGGCTGGTGAATAGCAAGAATGAACTTGTATTTGAAATTTTTTCATATACCAATTTCTAGCTAACAACATAAAGGAACCCCACAATATTTAAAATCAGCAATTTATTAAATCAGCTACTCCTGGAGCTGCTCAGCTGCAGATTCCCATTCCCTGCTACCAGCACTTAGTCCTGAAATCCAGGTGCAGCATCTGAGCTCTCTCCTTTCAGAACTCATGACCCTTTTTTTAAGTCCCTAGGGGGTTACAAAAGTATTAGAAGCACAGTGGCAAAGAAAAGGATGTTACAGCATTTATTACATTAAAGAATGACAGCACTGTGTTTGGGCATAAGCACACTAAATATCATGGAACCAGAAGAAAATAAAATCTGGTTACTTTTCTCTTTCCTGTCCTCTTAAATTTGGTGAGTTTATTGCTATTTTTAAGGAATATTTAAATAAGTTCTGGTACAGGTTATTCTAGCAGTTAAAGTTCTAGACATTCTACAATGTCTCAAAAATAATTCTACAAAGCATGCTTGAAGAGCCAAAATTGTTATCAAAAGGCTCCAGAAAAGAAGGTTTCAATGGTTATTCCTGGAAAGGGCTCATTCATGAAGGTCCAGGTATAGATCAAGTCCTGAAATAGGAGGCTTCCAATAGGAGAGTTAAATATATTTGACAGATGTAGCTCAAAATAGCATAAAACTTCAACACTGCAATTGGTTATAATATTCCACATTTATTTCTAGTGAAATGAACTGTTTGACATACAATTGTATCAGAAAGAAGAAAAAGAACTTGAGAAGCACACAACTTGCCCTCTCCATCCACTGCAGTCTGGACAGTCTGGTCTGAGTCTCTTCTGAAACACAGCTTATGCTGCCAGATCTTTACAAAAAAGGTAACAATATGCACATCTGCGCCTTCTCCCATGGTGCTGCCTCCTTTAAATGCTAGCAAAGCTCTTTCCCTTCCCTTTTCCCAATGCTTCTCTAAAAATCACAGCAGCATAGCCAAAGGGGAAGAGCAGGTAGGAATTGTCTGCCTGTTCCTAATGTGCACAATGGAGCTTGCCTATCTGACTCAGAATATCAGATAAAAAGAGTTAAACTGCTTTTTCACTTCCCACTATATTACTGCTGTGCCAAGATACCTATAAAAAAAGCTACACAATAGGCAGGCAGCTCCATAATCACTGTTGCTTTTCATGCCAATCAGTATTATCCCATTGTTTCCATGCAGTCCCTTACCTACCTGATTTATCTAAGTGAAAGAAAACAGACCATGTGCAACGTGGGCTGGGATTGACTCTAAAGTGTTCAGGCAGTGTTAAACTTACTGCAGCTCTTTATCGCTAAGCCTTTCCTGAATAGAAATAACAAATAATTACTAAATAATGTAGGTATTGTGGTCAGGAGGAGGAGATTATTTATAAAGGAAAATAATCTAGAGTGAAGAGGACCATTTTTTAAGGAAAAAATATCCAAATAAGAAATGTGCACATACAGGAAAGGAAGATAAAGTTGCCCTTGTTACACGAACAGACCTATTAAATTTCTGAAGCCACAGTAAAAGGATATCTTTAATATTTGGGCAGAACACAATCAAATTACATACTGCAGAGTATTAGAGCATTTTGTATGTATTAAGTTTAATTCTCTTTCACCTCCATGTCCACTAACAGAACTACTCCAGTGACCAGCTGCTTCCCATTACAGAGACATTACTCAGAGCTGGTGATGTCATGCACATCACTTGTCACCACCGGAGCATGAGAAGGTGCAGTAAATCCACTGTTTATCTGATCGAAGTCAACATTAGCTAAGTATTATGTTACAAGCTCCCTCACATGCCCAGGGATTAGGCTTGCTGAAGCCCAACTTTCTTCTTCAATGCTGACCATCAAAAGACATTTTTCCACACTGATCGCCTCAGCTGATATTTCAACAGACTCCTGCAGTGAACTGGATGTGCATCTTTATGCACTTTGTGAGATCTAATTCTCATGCAATAAGCAAAGGGCATTTGAAGGACGAGTGGCAGAACGAAAACCATGCTTATACCCTTCATCTCAAGGTAAAATATAGAAAGCAAGCTTCTTTTGTTTGCTCTCCGGGGGCCAAGCTCTACGCATCAATTTAGCCCATGCAAGCAAAGAGAGAGCCTGACTAGGGAAGAACAAAATGTTTTACAGCCCTTGATTTGGGATGGCTGCCTGGGGATAAATTCATATTCAAGTCCTCCCCTCCCAAGGAAGTCTTGCTCTGTGATTCCCTCAGGCAGTGCCTGATCACTGTGCTCTCCTGACTGCACTCTGCACATGGACTGAGTTAACAGTCCTCTTGGGACTGCTGTGCCTATCTCCTGCAGATCATCTACACAACCTGTAAACAGCTTTGGCTTAAAGTAGCACCACTTTCACCTTGCCTCCTAGACACCATGACTATGCTGAGTAGGTTGCTTTCAAATATCTGCCATTAACAAGCCTTTTTTTCCGACAAAAAATATATAACCTGCTATTTATAACTTGTCTTTGATTAGTTAAAATGGTCAATTTGCTCTTTCTGTTGATTTCTATACACAATAACTCAATTTTCCCATCAGCAAACTGTATATCACATATCACACAGCAGTTATCCTGGATTCCCCATGTCAGCCAAGGAACCTGGGATCCTTGGATGAGGAGTGATGTGTGAAGGGAAAGCACCACAGATAAGCTGTGCTCCAAGCAGAAGTGAACAGTTAGTAGCAAATGGTTCCCAAGAGCCTCTTGGCTTACTTTATGCAGGGGGATGCTCATAATTACTCACAGGTTTTCTTGTCTAGAATAAACAAACACATGGAAAATACTGGGAATTGAGGCTTTCAAAAGTGAGATAAAAGATGGGAAAAACTTTTGCAAAAATAAAACACTTCCTTATGTTACTTCACTGTAACTTCAAATAACAACATGCTAAACAGATTATTGGTGGTATAATTACCAACACCCAGGGATTAAATAACAAAACAAAATTCCAAAACCATCCAAACAATATGGATTCCATCATAAATTTATTCCAGCATATTGAGAATGTTAAGAAGAGTTATGTAAATAGTAATCAGTCTGTTTTCCTAAACTGTTAACTGTCCTGGACAAAAATATGATGACAGAGACAGAGATGCCATATTCCTGAAAAACCCTTCACTTCACAATGCAACACAAGCTTTGCACTTAGTAATTCCCTTTATGCATCCTTGCTCACCTCTGAGTCTTGCTTATTTGGGACATTCAGCCCCTCATACCATGTTAAAAGCGCTATTTACCTTTAAGCTCCAAGCAGATTTTAGTCATTATCTTCATCCTTGGCCTCAATTAAGGTCTAATATAGAGAAGGTACTTGAATGATCTAAGAGGCACACTTAACCCTATCATGTGTCAAAGGCACTTAGAGTTTCTGACACATTTCCTCTGGCCATCAAATCTGTCTCTCCTTTTTCTGTTATAAGCTAACCGTGTTTGTTCCTAGCACTTTAATGTTCCCTGGTGTGAAGTCTCCTTGAGTAACACTCACATGATAGAAAGTGTGATTAACTCTGCAGGCGCTTTTCAGGTCAATGAAAAAATCTAGTTGTTACACTAATATATAATACTTTAGAGATGTTCCCAGTGGCTCTACATACTGGGATTCCCACAGAACCTATTCTCTTCCACTCTTGCTGCTTTCCTGTGTCTCAACAATAAAAATACATCATTTTATCTGAGTACAGGCTTGACGTTCATCCTTTAGAGTATGTTTCACATGTCTTTAATTATTCTGATTGCTCATTCAGGTAATTTAAATGGTAAATCTTCTCCTCTTGACTAAAATGCAACGTTTCTGTAGTGGAGACTATAAAAATAAAGGAGGAAGGAACTAGAATAAAATTAGGAAAATTATATCATTTTCTTCCGAATATGCCTTACTACATTTCTCTAGATCCACAGGCTGGCTTGTTAACAAGACACAACGCATAAAACAGGTTGGGAAGCTGTAACAGCTGAAAAGATGCCTTTTGAAGATGATACCTTGTAACCTCGAGGGGTTTGCAAAACCTATAGAAAACTGCAGATTTTATTAAGACTTTTTCTATCTTCTTTTACTGCCAGATGTGAAGCCCGTGCAGCATTCAAAACAAGGGTAAACATGCTGTACACTACTGTGCCACTGGCCTGATGAACTCTGCCAAGAGCTACTTGTGGTCTGCACCTTACAGAGGCAGGGCAACAAGAGTGCTTGGAGTGCCTTCACCAACCACCTATGCATTTCAAAGCTTACATCTGGAATGTGCTAAACTTTAGTCACCAATTATGGATGCTCAAGCATTTTTTTTCCTTTAAAAAGTGACTACTGGTCATAATACAAATGGCTTGCTTTAAAACTTTTCAGTGGAAAGACCCTGTAATCAATTAGCAGGAGGTCAACATTAACTACAGAAAAGGAAGCTGTGTTTTGTTAGGCAAGTCTTGGATGATTCGACTTATGTGCACATTGGCACATTGGTTCAGTGGCTAAGCAATGAAGTGTAGAAAAAGAAAGCTTTAACAGGTAATGGGATAGCATGGGTAAAATGGAATGAGACTGCCAGATGGCTATCAGTGGCTCCAAGCCTCCAGTAATGGAAAGGGCACAGAAGAAGTATACACACGAGAGTTGGCAGAGTCTTCTAGCCAGCTGACTTCTTAAAGACTTCATCACTGCTTATTGTACAGCCTTTTTTTTTTCTGGGGGGGGGGTGTGTGTGTGGAGGAACTGCTGAACGTAATCAAATATACCTTGATTTCCTGCTTTATTTGATTTTTCTTCATTAACGTTACAAAAATAGTACATAACAAGAACAATGAGGGATATGTTTACAATTTAGTCAGTGTATGATTATCTGCAGTGAGCAATAATTCATAAAGCATGCCTCATCTATTTTATGGTAGAAAGACACTGAAGATTAAAGGACTTTTCCATAGCCAAGGCAGAATGGTGAGGGAATTCTTGTTTCAACACATCCTTGAGTTTTCTCAAATAATTCTTAGGTCTTCTCCTCTGTGTAGGAATCAGTGACCTCTTGAGATACTGGAGTAACAGTTTTCCCCCTGATATGCCTATCACATGGAAAAATGCTTGAGACTAATTGGAATCTGAATCTAATGATTGCCTTTAGTTACAATCTTCACTCTGAAGAAACAAAGGGTTTGAATATTATGTCTCCAAACATGCGGAGGTCTTGAGCTAATAAACTTCTGGAAGGGATATTTAACCTCGTGTCTTGGGATTTAGGAGTCTCTAGATGGAATTTTTCCCTTTTTTTCTGTTCTCAGTAAGTAAGTGTGGAGTTTCAGAATTGCAACACTTACTGTTGCAGGGGCTGCTTCCAGAAATGAAGTTTTGCTGAGTTATGAATTGGTTAGGAAATACAACGTCTAGTCTGGGGAACCCTATTCTATATATTAATGATCAAGAGGAAAGCCCATCAGAGGGAGAAGCACTTCAATACTGATTTGCCTTGTACATCTCTTCCTGTGAAGTATCTGATACTCAACACTGTCAAAAGCACAGTCCTGAGTGAGGTGACCTGATTGATTGGAACTGACAGCTCCTATGTTCCACTGAAATCAGGTCAAAAGTCAAGTGTGTGGGGAAAGCAAAGACAAATGGAAAACCAGAAAGTTTGATGTGTCTAATATTTCACAGCCTCCAGCGTCTAAAAAATACACACTTGAGGCCATAAGAATGGTGTTATGGTTTTTTTAGACTTTTTGGTAAGCAAGATACTAGGCTTGAAACCTTCCTAGTCTCTGATTTCACTAGGATTTTGTACAACTGGTCAAAGTCTAACTTCAGCAGAACAAGACTGGGGACCACCGAAAATTTTAATGTCCTGAGACTGAGGCCTGTTGGCCAGATGTCCATGGAAAAGTATGCTTTGATAACTGTCCTGTAAATAAGTAGAAGGCATGAGTTTTCAGGCATATCCTTGACATCTAGGCAGATCTATAACTTTAATGGATGTCTGCCCTCGTGGTTTGTTATTTTTACCTGTAAGAGCACAAGTATGCAGCACTGACTATGAACTTAACTAAGTCTAAAAGAATTACCACTTACGTACCACTCTTCATGTTCATTTGTACTCAGGAACTTTTGACATATACCATTTTTGACTAACAAAAGTTTAGGTCATGTAAGTCATTCCGAAGGAAAGTATCTCAAAATTGCTTCATGTTTTTTAGGGCAACGGTTCATTAGTGAAATAAGAACTAAACGGAACCAGGGATGTAAATAACTTTCCTGGCAGGATTTCTTCCTTTAGAAGGGAGATGTCCTGTTGCCATTTGCTGAAACAAATGAAAGTGTAAGAACACTAAACTCAGAAACGCCAAAATTGCCTTTAAAAAGTACCAATGCAAAAGCAAAATAAAACATTCTAAGTTGGCCTGAGGTCACTGAGTTTTTCTGCTAGTCCTAAAATGTAACAAAACAACAGATTTGAATGTATTTGAAAGATGTGTTTGAATAAGAGTTGCTGAGTGAACAAAGAGGATTCATATCTCAAAAAGGTGGAGTACAAACTATCCTTCCCCTCTCACTTGACCATTTTAAGGCTTGGATAATTCAAAAGCAGTTTAGCAGATATTCTCCAACCTTTCCAGCATTATTTTTTCCTCTGGACTGAGACCAACCATGAGAAAATTCAGCCCAAAAGGCAATTTTGGGGAAAAAATTGTAATCTGCTGACAGGTGAGGTTTAGAATGCAAATGCTTTTTGGCCATAACTATTTCACATCAATCTTTAACACTTTAACTATTTCATTATTAAAGTACAGTTTATTGTATGAATTATGTATATATAATGTGTAAATGCATATATTCGTGTATATGTAATGCAGTAGCCAAATATTATGGAAAAAGGTAAGCTTTATGAATAATAGTAAGTGTAAGCAAAATATATGTAGAAACAGAAGAGATAATATACAACTATTAACAAGAATCCATCTTTACAAATTAAAGGCTCTGACATTTGCCCAGATCAAAAATCCAATTCTACAGCACTGGGAGATAAGGAATTAAATAGAGTGCAGATATCATCTAAACTGTTATTAAAAGGTTAGCAGTGCTTAAAATTGATTAGTTACCAAGACCAGACAGCCTTCATCCCAGGCTGTGAGAAGAGCATTGTCCAGATGTTGCAGAAGCTTTAGTTGTCATTTTAACAAACTCTCAGGCTAGGCAAGAGCTTCACAGATTGCAAAGTGGGGAGCATAACTGTTACAAGGCAGGCATCCCAGCATGTTACACAGCAGCAAAGTTAACAACAGTTGGCAAAAAAACCCCATCAAAAACCTTTAAAAAGACTTAATAGATCATACGGGCTTCATATCTATGAGAACCGAAACGTAATTTAGGAATTAGGAACTGGTTAGTTTTGGGAAGGAAATCTTTTGGAAACTGAAAGATCAGAGAACTAAGAGATATGTCAGGATATAGATGAGTACCATACACCAAATTTCAGACTATAGCAGGTTACGTAAAGACATCCAGGAAAGATCATACTTTCTCCAAGATTAATCTAAACTACTTACTGCTTTCCTACCTGTCATCAAGGCAGAAAAGAAAGAACAAAATAAGTTTTTAAAGACAGACAAGAAGTTAGCACTGGGACATAGATGTGTCATTTTCATCTCTGAGAAATGTCACAGATGACAGTAACAAAAGCAATATGTGACTGCTGACAAAGATGAGTTCATTACTAGGATTAATAGCAAAAAATAAAAGAAAGTCAGAAAGGGCTAAGGACTAGATATTTGGTCAGAAATGGCGATGCAAACTCTCACTGAATGCAGACACAGTAAATCTATTACAGCATAGAAGTCTGTAAGTCTTTTCATGGTAAGTTGTGGTTTTGCCACTATGGATTTGCCATGAAGAAAATGTGTCAAAAACCTATGACTCATAAGGAAATATAATGATGTGTCAAAGCACCTATTTACTTTGAAAATACAAGAGTCTCAAACAAAGGAAAGCAAAAGAAAAGAAAAGAAGTTCTGCACCCATAGAGAAATCAGACAGCACTTCAGTAATTAATATTTATTACTTATGGCACCTTTCATACATAGAAAATGCTGAACAAATACAAACTGACTTGTACAACACTCCTACAATACGTGATACACATACTTATGGAAGTAACAGTAGGGAGCTGGCAATGAAATAAACTCCTGGAGATCATCCCTTGTGGGGAAAAGCACTGCACATGAGATGAGGCTGCCATGTAGGGATTGCATAGCACACCTGAGGACACGATTTACATGGAAACGGGAGAGACAGAGGAAGAGAAAAAGTCAAAAAGGTGGGTAAACCTCCATGGGATATGCAATTGAGATGCTTTTAAATGAAAGCAGCAGAAGTCAATTTTGACATGTGGCTATTTTCCCGTTTGGAGGTAATTGCATTCAGGTTGAGCACACCACCTGTAGGCAAAGCCCCACCAGAAAATGACAAAAGTTTTTCACCACCAGCACTTAGAATCATAAAATGTCCTGAGCTGGAAGGTCCCACAACAATTACTAAGTCCAAATCCTGACTCCACATAGGACAACCTAAAAGTTAAATCATATATCAAAGAGCACTGCCCAAAAGCTTCTGGAACACCAACACGCAATGACCTGAGGAGCGTGTTGCAGTGCCTGGCCACCCTCACATTGAAGAACTTTTTCTTAATAATGAATCTGAACATCCTCTGTTGAAGGATTAAGTCACTCCTTTACATCGTATCGTTGAACACCAAAGAGAAGAGATCAGCACTGCCCTCTCCACACACTCGCATGAGGAAGTTGTAGACAGCAATGAGGTCTACTCTCAGCCTCCTTTTCTCAGCTTTTCTCAGCTGCTCCTCTTAAGTCTTGCTCTCTCGTCCTTTCACCATCATTGCTGTCTCCTCAGCTTGAGCTTCCCATCAACCAAAACCACCAGACCTCTTTCTGCTGGGCTGCACTCCAACCTCTGGAGTGGACTCCCCCAGTGTGGACTCCCTCAGTCCACACGTACATCCAGGATTACACCAGAATTTGCCATTTTTGCTAGTTAAATATTATGTGGTTGGTGACTGTCCACTGCTCTACTCTATCCAGATCTCTACAGTAGGCCTCTCTACCCTCAAGGTAATCAACTGCTCCTCCTAATTCAGTATCATCAGCAAACTTCGTGTGGACTCAACTCCTGCATCCAGGTAATTGATAAAAACACTGAATAGAACTGGCTCCTGAGGAGTGGGTGGCTTTGCTTGTTTCTTTTAATAGGGAGTGTGGGGTTAAGGCCAGAGACCAAGAAGCAGTTCACAGCCTCCACCAGCTAAACTCTCTGCTTGAGACTGATTCATTATAAATGAGCTTTCTTGCAGCTTAGTTTACCCGCCTGTAAAACAGGTAATTCAGAGCCATGCCATCAGCTGTGATCTGGCACAGCTCCACTCAGTTCCCAGTGTCAGAAGCGGACATATTTGGCCAAAATTAAGTGTCATGCATCCCTGGTGAGGCAGGCAGAGTGATTTACATCATGACCTGCCTTGCTGCATCCATGATTACACGGACGGCACAGGCGTGACAGGATGCTGCTCTGATCCATATGTCGCACAGCTCTTCTTAAGCTGAAGTGGCAATGCAGCTTCCAGAGGGGATCTGTCATATGCTTGGCATGTGGCTTGTGTCTATAGGGCACCCACCCATATAAAAGTATTTTGTCTCTACCTCACAGGAGAAATGAAGGTTTATTAATCTCAACTAATTGGGCCTCTACTGTTGACAACGACGTCTGATATGTCCAGGCTTGTCTGTGAAACACTGCTGGTTTCAAAATGTTCTTTTTATTGTTAGAATAACCAGTCCCCTGTAACACTCTTCCCAGCTATATTTGGGAAGTGAAATAACAAAATCAAACAAGAGTAACCTCTTGAAATTCAATTTATGGAGTCAGACAGAAAGTAAATAAGCATACATCTGATAGAAAAGCTTCACCTCACTAATATCAACTGAGCATACGAATTGAATGGGCTTTGTGATTTTCTGCCCAATTAACATAACTTTAAAATCGTTCTCCAGTCAAGAGTTCCCAGCGCAGGGTATTCCTTGGCAGAACCTCAAGACATCCTGCTTGAACAGAGAAACAGAAACAAATGCATCCCTTACATGACCTGCCTTCTGATCTCGACCCAGCATAAGGATCAGTGGTTTAGTTGTTTAATTTCCCCAAGGAGTTTTGGCTTTTCCACAAGGTTAAAATATAATATAGATTATATACCTACTATAAGAAGAGACTAATACATGGTATGCAATATTAATCATAGGTGATGTTTTCAGAATATAAAAATATAGTATACTCAGAAATCATTACATATATTTTTAAAAGGACTCAAAGAATTCATAGATGGTATAAGAAACCTCTTTAAAATAGAAAAATCTTACCTGTCACGAGCTGCTGTCCAGCTAGTCCTACTGGAACCATCCCCAGGTTATTCATAGCTGTAGCCCAAGCTGTCGGATCAGTAACTGACATGTTAAGTTGTGTGGTATCTATAGCTATACTTCCCAAACCATCAGCTGCTGCAAGAAAAGAAGCACACTGTAAGTAGAAAAGTCAACATACCAAGATCTTTAACCAAAGTCTTAAGTGAGAAAATGAGATATCAAAACCACTGCTTATTTTGGGTTTGTTTTATAACTATGATTCACCTTTTAGATCACTGATAATAGTGCTTGCTATTGTATAGCAAAACATTAAGACATTGGAAATATTCAAAAGACATATAATGAAACAAGAGTCATTTGGGCTGGTTGTATGGAAAACTTTTTCACCATAAGGACAGTCAAGCAGGGTAACAGGCTGTGCAGTTGCCACTCTGGCAGCTTCCCAGACTCAACTTTAGATAAAGCTATAAGCAGCTGGGTTGACCCTATGGCTGGCCTTGCTTTGAGCCGGAGGCTGGATTGGAGACTTTCTGAGGCCCCTCCCAATCTGAATGAATTGCCCTGAAAACCTCTGATATGGTTTAACTGTATATAGTCTGTGACAACTTGCTAGAAACATGTTGGGAGAACTCAAGAGTTTCCACTGGTTCTCCCATTTTCCACAAAGGTGCGGGTTTTTTGTAAAAGATTTAAGAACACATTAGCCCTTAACTAAAAAGAGGTCAAACCAAACCAATTCACTTTGGAAAATATCAAGGGTTTTTGTCTAAAAACAAAAGAGAATTATGAATATGGCATGATTTCCCTGGGTTGTGCAAGGAAGAGTGGGTTGGATAGCTAAGGAATGGTATTTTTCCAATACTGAATCCCCAAACTCAAGGTGTGATCACATGTTTTTGTTTCACCCCTCCCCACTCACAGCTGAAATCAGCTCTTTCCAGCTATTTTCTTATGACCTTTGCAGACCTGAGATATTTACCAGCAGCCATTGCTGTTCCCCAGTTCCTTTTGCTCCTGTTAGACTTCTTCAGCTAGGAATAATTAACTACTCTATTAACAGCATCTTGACATGGGATATCACTGAACGCAGGGCCCACACACAGCTCATTAGGCTCTGAAAGAGAAAAGATGAAATCAACTATCAAGTGCTGTAGTCAGAACATAGTTGCAAAAAGACAGACCGCTTTCAGAATCATAAAATCATAGAATGGTTTGTGTTGGAAGAAACCTTAAAGATCGCCTAGCTCCTTGTATCATACGAAACTCCCCTTTGCCCACTTAAAGCCCTCCTTGTCCTGTCACTACATGGTCTTGTAAAAAGCCGCTCTCCAGATTTCTTGTAGGCCCCTTTAGGCACTGCAAGCTGCTCTCAGGTCTCCCCAGAGCCTTCTCTTCTCCAGGCTGAACAAGCCCAACTCAGCCTGTCTCCATAGGAGAGATGCTCCAGCCCTCTGATCATCTTTTGTGGCCTCCTCTGGACTCACATCAACAGGTCCATGTCCCTTTTATGTTGGGGGCACCAGAGCTGAATGCGATACTGCAGGTGGGATCTCATGAGAGCAGAGAAGAGGAGGAGAATCCCCTCCCTCGACCTGCTGGTCACGCTCCTTTGGATGCAGCCCAGGATATGTTTGGCTTTCTGGACCATGTTGAGGTTTTCTTGTCAAGAAACACTGCTGCTGCACACTCCCTCTGGATCACACACCCCAGCCTCCTTGCACGCATTTAGTGGCTGCTGTAGATGTGTTTCAGCAAATGCTCAACTTTACCTGCTGAATAAAGAGTGCCATGTATGATCCTGTCAGACTGTTGAAAAGCCGTTCACAAATTAGGTCTTATCAGTAGCTACACAGCCTCCTTGGCTTGAAGGCCTCAGCTGAAAGAACATATTAAGGGATGAGTATGATTTTTCTTTCACTGTTAATAATTAACTGATGTTGCAAGTTTCAAGGAAATAGTCTCCTGTTCTGAGATGAATAGGGAAAAAAAATACACTGCAATGAGTTACAGAATGGAGCCTGCAAGGACATGGAAAAGTAAGAAAACCTAAGAAAGCTAAGGAAGATGCCTGCTCCTTAAGTAACACTATATCTTCAGCTCACAAAGGTTAGTTAGCTCAAAGCAAAGGTGGAGTATCTGCTCCTAGCTAAAGCACATTGCTTTCATCAGGTATCTGTCCAACCATGAATTTTACATAAGGGTAACTTCGTGATGTTACAGGTGTTTGTGAAGCTCACAACATCAGCATGTCATTGGTCAGAAAGGAGCCTGAATGACCGAACAGGTAAGGGGCGTGAGCAAAGGCTGTGAGCTCCCAGAACTCACAGCAGAGGGAGAAAACACTGGGGGGAGGATGACCACAGATATATGGTCATGTTATTCTTTGTGCATTAGTTAGATGTGACTGGCTGGCCTAGGGGTCTGACCTACAGTGTTTGGTATTATTGGCTAATAACTGACCACATGCTTACAGGCGTTGGGGAGGTCATTAACGCTGTGCAGGTGCATCTCAGTGACCAGTTCAGCCCTAAGATATTTGTGCTGTCTTTAATAAAGTACTCAAGAGACCTTAAGAGGTTGCCAACATGCAAACCCTAAGAATTCATCTTTAGAAAACACACAATTAACATGATTATGCTGTATTTTAGCTTAGTGCCTCCTACACTCTTCTTTTTTTCATGTGATGTGCATAAAGTACATGCCAGAAAGCTTTATATTCTAATTCCCTGAGACTGTACAGATCACTTCATAGAAACATGACCACATCAATAGCTGTGAAAGTGAAGGAAGAGTCAGGATCAGACACTGCTGTACATTTTTTAGTATGCTGCAATTTTCAAATAACCAGCATGCAAGGTTAAAAAGCATTTTGTTCAAATCTACAGTGGGCCTATTTAAAAGTCAGTATTTATCAATTCTTAATATTGAATTTGCAATTCCAATTCTTATTTGATCTCCACTATTCATTATAAATAACATAAAATAATTTTATCATAAAATTAGCTTTTAAATAACATCTATAAACACCAAACAAACATTGAACTAAAGTCCTCTGCAGGGAATGTGACTAACATAAGGCGAGCCACCCAAGATTTATGTCAAGTTTTTAAAAACTGGGTGTCTCCTGTTCAGCTCCTTAAACTTGTACTTAGCTCTTTCCACTCAGGCTATAAACTTCTGACCACAAACATCTATTTCAAGGTTAGAGCTGGCTGAATTATTCCTTGTCAGTAAGTTATTTCTCACACAGTACAGCCCCCCTCGCTCTTTATGAACCATTCCCAAATCTATCTTGATTTACAAATATATGCTGAGTAGTGCAGATGCGAGTGGTTCACTTCTTCCCATGACCAACAGCCTCGATGCAGGAAGGCGCGTCTGAAAGCCAAGAGTGATTAAACGCCTTTTCATACCTTGCTGTGTTGTTGTTTGTCTGCATAATGCATCACCCTGACTGCTGCAGAGGAAGGAGGTGCTGCCCCATGGTTTTGGGGTAAAGGCATCTCAGACAGGTTTGGGTTATTGGAATAAGGTGCATAAATGGGTGTCAGACTCTCTATGACATCCCCTTTGTCTCCCTGTTTTACGGCCTTGTGAAGTGTGCCCTAGGTGACAAGGTCTGCTGCCAAACTCTACAGTCTCTTTCCCCCAAACTCACATTGCAGTTGTATGAGCTCTGCCAGAAATGGGAACTGGTCCATAGAGAATCAAACACTGAGGTAGACAAATGCACCTCAGCCTACTGGGAATTAATAGATTACTTTTTTGGCATTTGCCTTCTACCGGGTTGTCCACATGTTTCAGACTTTGATATACTTCAATGAATTAGCCACAAGTATTCACTAAAGTCCTTGCAGCGGAGGAAGAACATAGCACCACGAGTATGAAATAAAGCAGAATCAGTGGGTTAATTGGTGAAACTCCTGTTGTACTATGGCACCAGCTCTGTCCAATGTGCCATGAAAGTATTTGCTTGAAAGTATTTGCTTGAAACACAATCTCACAGCCCATCCCGGCTTTGGGCACCTTTGCCTTCTCTCTGGCCATCAAGTCTACTGTTTTATCAGCAGGACCTGGGTGCAGTGCAGGCTGAACCAGGAGATAAAAACACAAAAGAGCATGTGAGGAGCCTGAAGTGGAACTAGTTCTATCTAACCTAGAGCTGCCGCAGGCTACTTTGTCAGTGGAAGAAAGCTGAACAACAAGCATAAATGCACCTATGAACACTGAATAATTTGCAGCAAACTGTAGGCAGAACTAATGGTACAGCCTGTAGAAACTAGCTCTCTTAAAAAGAAAAATACTACTTGTGAACATCCCTTCTACTGATAACTTGCCGGTTACGTTAACAGAGAGCAACATAATACAGTTAAAGTAATCTCACAGGCATTCCACACCTGATCTAGATTCAAACATTAGCTTTTGTTTAAAAACTTTTGAAAATTCAGATGGGGAAGGTTTCGTTAATGCTTAAGGTAAAATCAGCTTTGGGCAGATTTCAGCATTTCTTTGAACAACTCAGACACTTCACTATTATACCCTTCATGACACTGGAAACAAAACAAGCCAGGGAAACAAATAAACCCACTCACTAGGTCATATAAAAAGCAAAGTGCTGTGTTTGATGAGAAATACATCTACTAGCAAAGATTCTTGCTTTCTTAAAAATAAATCACTGTGATACTGGTTAAACTGGTTACACAAGAAAGTGTAAGCTTGTGCAGAGATCCTGTGTGTCCTGAGCAGACATTAATCAATACCATTTTACTGACATCACACCTTTAGAAAGCATTCCTGATTTATTAGGTACTCCTCCACGCATTAATGACCTGAAGATATGTGTAAAAGAAATCTGTGTTTATACATGCTTGTGCATGGTAGTAGATTTACTCTACGGGAGTAACTTCAGAAGCAAATAAAGCCATAAGCCCGACTTACAGGAGAAAATGTGTAAAGTCTTCTGGGCACTGCAATTCCTTGAGGTTTGGGAGAGGTAGCGATGTTAATACAAACTTCTTCATTTGAGACCTTCTGATTAACAAAATTTCAATGCCAAACACTTTGTAAAACGATTCCATGTAACACTTCTTGTGGTCTCTCTTTTTGCAGACATAATGCGAGTACCAGACCTCAAATGGCAGATTGTGGGAGACATTTAAACTTTCCTCAGACAGGTTGTCAGGAAGATAAAGCACTCTCAAGTCCATACCAACGAGTACTTCTCAGTCATAGCAGTCACAGCAGATTGTACTTAGTACGTATATTTTATACCAGGCAATTAAATGCAGTTACCCAAATGAATACAGAAGTTGGTTATATATTGTGCATCAATTATCACAGGCAATGAATGCCATGAGACAAAGAAATTAACACAACATAAAAGTAATTCAATAACAGCAGATTGCTAAGTTAAAATCCTACCCTTTAGATATCTATAACACCACAGACAATGAATTATGACATGGAGTGAAGCTGATTAAAAGCACCACTGTAACAACCCTCTGTGGAGTGCCCGGGCCAGCGGCCAGCCCCAGGATGCAAAGAGGAGGTTCTCCACCCAACTTTGACGCCGACCTGCTGGGTGACCTTCAGTTATTTCACCTCTTTGTCTAATTTTAGTGACCACTAAATCCTTCAAGGAAAAGACTGATGCCACCAGCCTTATAAAACCAGGGACTACAATCGCAAAGATGTTAGATGTTGCTTCTTCTCGAGACAATGCAGATGGGAAGGAGCGATGTGGTACCTTTTGAACTGTAACATCTAGGCGAATTTTCCAGTTCTTAGAAGAATGGCATGTGCAAAGTGTTACTGTGCCCTGTGATTCATAGGGCACCGGTCATTAGGTTGGTCACACTCCATCTGACCTGCCAAAGTACCGGTCATTTACCAGGGTAGCTCCAGTTGTCTTCTAAAATATATTAAGCATTTTGTACTGGTTCTTTCCAGTGTTTTATTAGCCCAGCTGGAGACAGGACTCCCAGTAAAGAAGAAAGAAAAAGAAAGGATTGACAGTCACTGTCAACTTCTTTTGACCATCTTATGATAAAGAAGAGAGCTGAGAGTAGCTACAATGAACACAATACTTCTGTGCCGCAGCCATCTTACCTGGAGCACATGAGAAAAATAGAACATCTCCAATGTGACTCTGAAGATGGCTTTTATTAATTATATTGCGTGTGCAGTGTTTCAAGAAGAGGCATTGTCTCATAGTTTTGCATGATTAGTGGTATGTTAACACCTAAAAAACCTCACCTAAATTCTGAAATTCAAAAGGCGTTGAAGGAAAATACACATTTCTCACAACAATTTGCAAAACAACATTTACTAATTAAATTAAAAAAAAATTATATAAGGTACCAGACCATTTTTTTTAGAGTTATTTATTTTCTGTGATGGGACCCTAACTTAGGTACCTAGTGTATGCTTCAGCCCTCCACAGCTCTACTGAAGAGAGGCCAGTTGCTTTCCAGGGTCTCCAGGGAGTCACCCCATTTACCTGTTTTTTTGTGTCACATGTCCCTTTTACAAGAGGTCTTTGAAAGCAAATATTGATTCTGCAGGAACTGGCACTTTCCTTAAGAAAACACCTTCATTAGGCAGAAGCTAGTGAAAATAAGCAGGGTCCTACTCTTAGAGCCTCTGATTATGTGTACACTTGTATGATCTTCTGATTTTTTGTCTTATGAATGAATTATAACACCTTGGCTCACTCTAGATTATGCCATTAAAAAACTATCTTGTTTTATAAACTCATAAAACATATGCTGCAGTATTAAGAGATTTCACTTTTCACTATGTACACTGAATATGTAGGTTTTTGCATAATTGCAAAGTATCCTTTCCACCAATTTTCACTGAAAAACAGATGATGAGTAAATCATGGCCATACTGATAGGACTAAGAAAACTTTGAGAAAAATCACAATATATTTACAATTCCCCCCTAAATTTAACAAAACCAATTCGCACAAAACACAATTTCTGGAAGAACTGCTCATTTGAGATGCTGCATTATTTAAATCCTCTGTCCCAGCACTTCCTGAAGATAACACACAGTACACACAAAGGCCAGATTTCCCTTGGAACACAGAACACTGGAAGATTTCAACAGTGAGAAAAAAGTAAAACAAAGGTCTTCAAGATAAACAGGTGTTCTCTTATGATGCTCCTTGAAAGGTCACCCAGTAATATTTCATGCTAAATCCCGAACTTCACTGGCATCTCCGAGCAAACACTTAACAGGTTACAAATGCGATTTTTCTTTTGTGTGTACTTTAGCAGCTGGAGTCTGAATATGCTAACGTCTATAAATAACTGAATCTGGAGGCACATTAAGCAAAGCATTATAGAAGTCCAGCTTAGTTATTGAAAAAGCATATGCAGTTCCAAAATCATCTGGAAGGGGAAAAAAAATTCCAAAGCAACTTTTCAGGCTAGCAATGCAGCACAGTCTTGATAAAAACAGGTCTGATTATTCCTTGAACACAAAATGTTGTTGTGAATCGATGATTTCATCTCTGTTTTTCACTCTGCCATGATGGCTTGCAATTGTGAATCATTTGCTTCCCATTTAAGAGGACAGTGGTTTGCTGATTGAATTAGGCCAATTCTTCCTTTAAATTTCTGCATTCCAAGAATTTATATTTAACAACAAAAAAATTGCTTCTGAAATCTTTTAATTAATTACAGCTGCATTTTTATGGTAGGCCTTGTATCACACAGTATTCTACTAAAGGCCACCAACCACTTTAGAAACAGGACATCCTCCCACACCACTGAATTTCAGACAACAGAGAAAGCACCCAAAGAAGGTTTTGAGCAAACACGCTTCAACAACTTCACATGAAGGCTGAATACTTAAGTGAGATGTGTGGGAATGCTTCCTTAGTGCCATAAAGTACCAGTCATTATAAGTGGGCTATACATGCTATTGCTTATCTAGTTGGGCTTGAGGAACACCTATATAAATAAACCACACTTAACAAATACCTTCTCTCACTCTACCATACAGTGTCCTTTCCTTACCTCATGTTTACTAGAGCTACCTTAAGCAGATGCAATATAAAGGGTTGTTTGGTTGGAGTTTTTATAAGCAAAAAAAAAACAAACCCAAAAACAAAGCAAGCTGGGACACACTTCCAGAAAGAGCATTTTAGTTTCCTGGCTAACCTAAAGCGAAGTCACTCCCATGCCATGTCCTGTAAAAATGAAAAGAGTGATGGGAAAGCCCTGTCTGTGGTAGAGCCCTGGGGACAGTATACAGTCCACCAGAAGCAGGTGAGCCTCGTTATTGAATTTCCAAATGAACACAGGCTGCTCTCTTCCAGCCCCAGAAGACCAGGAGACAGTTAAGTATCACGTGGCAACATTATGTATGGAAAATCTATTTTAAGAAACTTTTTAGAAGTTTCTAAAATGCATTCATTATCATTTTTCTTCTTCTTCGAAGCCTGTGTAATTGAACTCGTGGAGTTAAAGCAGCCTGTCTTTTTAGGCAGAGGTTCATGGGGGAAAAAAAATCCTTGTCAATCAAACTATTTTCATATTTTTAAAATACGCTTTTATCATTGGACCAAATTGTGACAAGAAGTGACATCTACGTGTCCTTGGTTAAGTGCCTGGGTGATCTGCAGAGCACTTTTTTGCAGAGTTTTGAAGTGATCTGAAATCATATTGATCAAAATTTTATGCAAGACCATCAAGTATTCTCCCAGTGACAGGTGATAAGTGAATTTCTGGAAAAGAGGTTTAGGCTTGTTTTGTTTGTTTTAATTCAAGGTTTCCGGTGATAAATTCTGCTTAAGAGAAAAACTCACTATCTATCTCTTCTACCAACTTACATCTGTCCTTACTCCAAAAACTGCCATCCCCCTCTTAGCACATCACACTCAGGATCTTTTCTCCGGCTACAAGCTCTAAATTAGTTGTGTGCTCCCTGGTCTCATGTATCTTGTATTCCTTCCATCCCTCTTAGTATATCTCCTGTTCTTCTCCATTTACCTCACATTACTCTTTCTTGTTTTCCTTTTTTTTTTTTTTTCTTTTCCATCCATTGACTCCATGCTTCCCCTTACAATGGAGGCACCATCCATTGACTCCATGCTTCCCCTTACAATGGAGGCACAATTCTTGCCTTAATCTGCCATGGGCCATTCCCTCATCCAAATATCTCGTCACAGCCAAGACAGTATTGTTTGATATACTGTGCTGTTTTATTAGGGGAGGGATTCATCTCACCTAACTTTAGCCAATGTAGCTGTCTATGCCTGAGCTTTCCTGCTGCCCTCATTGCAAATGGAGAAGACCAGATACTTCTGACAGTCTATTTCAGACACCTAGCTCTACTAGGCAATGAAACACACCTTGGAGGTACACATCTCAGTTCTCTGACTAGAATTCTGCACTGCAATTTTGGATATGGACATCTGCTTTGTCAGACACCCATGGATGACGTGAGCTGGGCTGAGCAAATTGTGCCTTGGGAGCACAACCACCACTCAGCAACCTGCACGCCATACGAATCCCAGCGAGACACTCAGTCCTGGGGGACTTGGCTCCCACTCCTGTCCTTTGCCTGTCTGATAACTCCAGCACAGCGAACCTCAGGAGAAAAGAAATCATGAGTCAGTTTGCAATAGCTCATGAGAATGTCCCCAAATATAGATACGTATGGATATTTAGAGAGATAATTTGCTTTCTGGTTGTTTTTTTTCCCTGCCTGTCCTCAGTGAATATACCAACATATGACTATTAGTGTTTGACAACAGGAGCTCCCACTCAAACACGTTTCCTACAACTGTGATGCCCTACATCTGCCTGATCTCTGGAGAGACAATTCATCCTGGACCTTTTCTTTCTACTTCCAAATGAATCCCATCTCCTCAGCCCCTTTTCTTTATCAGACACTTAACTCCCTTGCTCCTTGTAGCTCCCACTTTAAAGGCGGTGTAGATCTCCCCTCAGATCTGAGGTGATCTGAGGCTGAGATCACCCCTCTCAGCTACCACAGTCCCTTATTTCTGCTTATTTCAGCCTAATCCAGGCTGCTACTGCCTTTCTTTATCCTTTTCTGCCATGCTTGGGGGCAGCATCTTATTTCGATTAAGTGAAGACACCTATAGGAAGTTTCCCTCTGTCCTTTCTCTTTTCCCAGGTTGCTTGCTGTGGGTAAATGAGGGGAACAAAGATGATTTCCCACAACCCACAGGATGGAGCAGAGTTTCTGGACTCTTTGTGCTCTGTCATACCCATCCGCTTTCAGCAGAGGTTGAACTAAGTTGCTAAGCAGAGCCAAGAATTTTGTCTGTTTTCTGAACAGTTGTGTATGGGATCACTAACAAGTTACTGTAGGGCTGCAAACTTAGGACCATCACATATTCTGTGGGTGTGATCTTCTTCACAGGACACTTGGACATCTTCTTTTCCATTGAGGGAGGAGCAGTCCATATTTAACACAAGGTCAGATAATGAGAATACCAGTTACTGTGCATCAGCTATGATCAGGCAACAAAAATGATTTTGAGGCTTCTCCTTCATAACTATCTGTCAAGGAATCAGGGCAGAGGAGGCTTGAAGTAAAGATCAGGGTGACTATAATGATGCTAACAGCCCTCCCTCTCTCCAGGTGGGCCTGCTGTACTTTTACCCAGCCAACAAGCCTCCCCTTCCCCTTTCCCTGAAATGCCTTTTGTATGTGCATTTGCTTTCTTCAATTTATCTGCAATTCTTCAGGGCAGTAAATCATGTGGATTTTCCCTCAGGCAGGGCTAAAACCTGCTAGAGACCTGGCATTCTTTCTGCTGTAATTGGACTGATGCTGGCTTTAACCAGGAGCCCCCAGGGCAGGGATGTCAGCGAGACAGAGCTGTTCTGAGGTCCAGGAGCAAGGCCACCCTCCCGCCAAGCTTCTGCATAGCACCTTGTGCAGCCAGTCTTTTGTCCCTTTTGAGACTCATAAGATGCTACTGTGATGTAAAAACTCGAAACACTGATGATGACAGCATCCCCCTCTACTCATGCAGGCCCTCCCCCTTTCCTCGCCCCTTTCACGTAGTTAATAATCCTTTCACCCACCATTTTACAAAAAGTGTTGCATGTTTGTTTGTCTTGTATTATTTGAATTCTAAGCTCTTCAGGGTGGAGAATTTGCCTTTATCTATGTTGGTAAAGTACAATGTCAATTTACTGCACTATATAAATATTTTCTAATAACAAGGGCAATAACAAGAATAATGTATTTACTTTCCTGTAATACAGTATTTCCAGGCTGCAAGATACAATCAGATACAACCCAAAGTCAACAACAAGACCAAAGATTTGAAGAACCTTTAACTATGAACCAGAAGCTGTGAAGTCACTGTGTGAAACATTGGTAAATTAGTTACTTATATCCATAAATAGCAGTTGTTACTGGAGTAAAAATCCTTGCAAATTGGCCCTCTGGAAAGTATAAAGCAGAATGTAACCAGTGTAAACCAGCAAAGCACTGCTTCACATGTGTATTATAAGGGTCACAAATGGCCTTCTAGTTACTTTTTAAACAAATGCAATGTTAATACTTTCTCACTGCAACATTATGAATAAAGCGTTTGGCCTGTAGCTAAGAATATGGTAACTGATGGCTTTTGACTTGTTTATGTTTTCATCCGGCAAACTTCTGTACCATGCTCTCCTGGGGCTAAATCTTGACTTCAACTCTTGAATGCGCAGAGGACATAGCCCATGTAAAGGGCATTGGGGCGCAGCAGGTTATCTGAGCTTCCCCCGAGGTAGCTTGATGGCCACTGCTCAATCCCCTCCCCACAGCAGCACAGAGCTCTTCTGGCACACAGGAGGAAGAACGGGCTTTCAGGGTTAGTGTCCATGCCTCTTTGGCACCATCTCTGCTCATGTTGTTAATGGCTTCTTTGCTCTTTTAAGCTCCAAGGTATCAAATTAATCAAAATAACTGTGATGATGCAAGGGATTAAGCTGACAGGAATATGAACTGCCCTTGTTCATCCAGGTGATACTACAGGAGGTGCAATGCAGATATACGTAGAGAACAAAGCCCCATCCTTTGAATTTACAGTCTGAATAGAAAATGCTTTGTAAGACCAGTGTATTTCTGTCTAAAATATATGGTTTAATTTAGGAGTGCCCGGGTGACACTAGTGGCCTGTGATATATAAGTGGTCAGGTTAAATGACCTTTTATGTACCTTCTTGCCTGAAGCTCAGAGCAACAGCAAGTGAAGCAGTTTGAATGGATCCCATTTATTATTCTTTTAATTGCCTGCTAATATTTCCTTCAGTAGGAAAGACTAATGGACACCTTCTACCTCCAAATGTCTTCCAAACCATCCAAAATCGCAGTTCAGCCAAAACAAATCAGGAGTCTTCAGTTCTCTGGAAATGCAAAAGCAGATGGACAGGGATCCAGCAGATTCCTGTTTCTCATATAGCTCTGCAATAGACCTCGGGTAAGTAAGTTAAACTGTCTGTGCCTTGATCCCCCACCCATGAAATGGTGTAATCCTTTCTTTACCCCACGCTTTATTAATCTTGCCCAGTCAGGCTGTTCTCTACTTATGGGGTATGTCCAGCATCACAGGACAATGACCTGGGCCTGGAGATAACACAGGATTGCATTAGGTTGAGGAATATTCTTTTTACTAGTAAATATCAAAACCAAAGCAGAGTAGAACAAACGAAAAAGGACAATGATCACAATTTCTTATGGAACCACTGTCTGTCTGAATGTGGAGAAAATAGCAAGTTTCCTTTAAAAGGACTTGCAATGGAATTCACACTCTGTCAGGTGTAAATTACAGCCTGTAGCTCATCTTGTTCTATCTACAGCTCCTTTCTTAGTCATGCACAGCAGCAGCGTACAAAAATATTTCCTGCATGTGATCAAGCGAGTAAGAGCACATAAGATGCAAATAAAATATGAGACTTTAAAAGAATTGTTTACTGGTATCTTAAAAGAAAACTAAAAGTTTGTAATCATGTTATTTCTTGGTCAGATAACTGATTTACTTGGGAACACAATTGTGCTTGGGAACACAATTCAAATAAATCTATAAAATATTTTCTTTAGGAAGTTACAGGGAACTGAGATAGCTAAAAAAAAAAATGACAGAAAAAAAAATAAAAATCCCAGGCACATGATTCTACTGTGCAGACACAGATATAGTAGATCACTTAAATTAAGTCCTGATCATAGTAGAGCTGCTCAGTGGAATAGCATGGGAGAGATGCTTTTCATCTTTTCTTTCCCAGTGTTTTACACAAGACCTTCTGATTGCATGTGCTTTATGACATCTAATAGATTACCTCAGGCAAATGTTTATATGCCATACTAAACACTGCAGAAACCCAGTTTCACCTATGCTCATCTTCGAAACAGTGAACTCCTCCCCCAAGTCCCACGAGTTGGTGACACTGCAAAGTGCATCACTGGCACACGGTGAAGCATCACCGACTTCAGGAGGAGTCGCCAGATGGAGTTGCAGCACTCTGTTGTGTTAGTCCATATTTCAGGGTACAAACAAGATTCCAGCCTTGGTAGAAATTCAATGTTGTTAATCTTCTTTAGGACAACTGTGGCTAGGGGCAAAGGAGCAGCATATTCAGTTTAATTACACAGCCAGAAACGCCTGAGCTAGGCAATTCTCTCTTTTAAGTTGGCAATTTCCTTTTATTCAGGAACAATTTAAAAAGTCTTAATTATTAAGCTATCATCTACACAAAACTATACCTAAACTTTACTACTGATTAGGTCTCCAAATGCTTATCAGTTGGTGAAGACTTGATATCTGCCACAGCTCAGAGGAGAAGCAATAATTTTCTAGATGATAATCAAACCCCTTTGTTGGATACTCAAGTTAAGTATTTGTTTGTTTGAATAGTGTATGAATAAAAGTTTCATGTGGTTTCTCACTGAATGAAAAGAGATGCCATACCTGCTACAAATGGTTACAGGTCCTCCGAAGAACCTTAGCTTCCTAGTAATCAACACCTGGGACAGCAATTCTGCGTAACTGGGGTCCATGTTTCTGTGGGGGCTTTAACAGTGGAAAGAGTCATGCTCCATCTCATCTCAGTGGTACTAAGATTCACGTATGCAGATCCATCACTGAGAATGGCCTGGCCTCTGTTATCATTAATTGAAGCATATTAAGAAATTCGGCAGAAAAAAAAAATATTCAAATTTGAAATGTCAAGAGACAGATCCAGCTAGTTTCACATCCTGTTGTTATAATATACCTTAATTACAGTTAATTAGGAAATACTGTTCCTGGTGGAAGAGCATCTGACACAGTTTTTGTGGGTGATTAAACATAGAACAGAATCTGATGCATTTGTTGAATGCAGGATCTATTTATTATGACTGTACAACTCAGTGCAGAGTATCATTCCTATTACATAACAAAACAAAAGAAAGTCACAGGGCAAAAATATTTGCCTTGCCTCGTGATGCTTCAATATTCCCTGCTGTCTTCCTCAATTTTCTGCTGCTGGCCCCTTAGGACTTTAGAGCGTGATACAGCTCCCACTGAAGTTAATCAGAGGCTTCTCACTTGGCTTCAGCTGAGCCACAACAGATCCTAAATGAACAGAAATAGAGGAAAAGGCTGAGCGAAAACAAGTGCTACAGGGATTGACCTCTGTGCAGTTGGACACAGTGTCAATGCGAGCTTCGATACCATTTCTGAAAGAGTAATCTGTGATTTATTGGAGGAGTGCTATTAGCTGGAATCCTTTCCTCATACAGTATAAAATAAAAAAAATGGAAACCCAGACCAAAGCATGAGCTCAGCTTCTACTGGTGTCAATAAGGTTTGCTCACACTCATTGATCTGTGGCTGCACATGACCCTGAAATATGTTTTGCTGGGCTGCCTGAGACCATTGCTCACGCTTAGAATAGAAATGGCAGGATTGGTTTTATCACTAAGAAGTAAGCAGTGCATGTCTTCTGCCCAAAAAGTAACCAAATTACCATTTGTGAAGTAATCTTTTTTCTCAGTTAGGAAAAGGGGGGGGAGGGAAGCATTATTGGCTAGATTGCTTGTACTAGAAAAAGGCTTGTTTTTCACAAACTCTGCACACTGTTTTCCTAAGCGTTCATTTACTCTGAACTGCAACAACTGTGATAAATCATTTGCTATTTACTCTTTAGTGCAACTACATGCTTTGGGCAAGGATTTTTTTATTATTATTTATTTATTTTTAAAAGCAATACCACTTTTTTTTTTTTAACACATTTTTTCCATCCCCAGTGATGGATTTTATTTTTGACATGTGATCCAGCTATTTAACTACCTCTTACCATTTCTCCCATGAATTGTTTATACAGCAACTTGGCAGCGTAATTTGCATATCACAGGAAAGATCCCATTACATGTTCCCAGAGGTATGGTTTCACCAGCTTTATCACTTTCTGCCACCTATGCATATCCCTGGAGCAGAGTGTCTGGTTAATCCAGAAAGGCACTTCTTGGCTGCCAATAGTAATTAAATATTAATGGTGCAGTTACAAAATTTTCAGTCACTCAAAACTTATCTCCCCATTGTCTTCAACAAATATAATACCTAAAAAAGATATTTATCTCTTCATAAAAATTCTCATGCCCCAGGAAGATCACAGAGTGTTACATGTACTGTATCCTGTTCAGCTGTTGCAGACTTGGCCTAAAATAATTAGACATGGATCAAATGCACAAAGAAAGAACAGTTGAAAAGAAGGGGAACAGAGTAACTCAATGTACCAGAGAAGATGGAGAAGATTTGGGGCTGGACACAGTATTTGTTCTCCAGACTCTTTATTTGGTGACAATGGGGATAAGGGGACAATGGCTGTAACTGCAGGTTTCTTGGTGATGAAAAGCCCATGTTTGGGTGTATTCCACATTATTCTTCACCCATTGTATGAAAGATAACAAAATGACAGCAGCATAACTTTCACTGAGAGGAACACTTCAAGAGCACTGTAGCAACATCAAAGCATACAACCACTGGGGATCAAGAGACAGAAATTAAAGGGAAGCCAGATCCACACTGAACACCAACATATTTCCTTGCACAAAGCATTGCCGCCTCCAGATGTTTTCCCAATAAGCAAACAGTTCTGTGCCTTCAAATAGAGTTGTTCAACATACATTGGAAGGAACAAACACTGCAGGTACCAAATCTTTCTAACTTGATTGTTCCTGTGCAAATCCACCTTGCAGTAAAAGACTGGACACATGAAATTTCAGAAATGCAGACTCAGTTTGGGTGAAATTTGGAGCCCGAGATCTAGAGCAGACTTATTAACAAAAACAGCCTTGTCAGAAAGCACCTCAAGCAACGACAGTAACACCCCTCAGTTGCAGACACCGCAACAGCCACCCAGCACCTTTCACTCTAAGCAGTATGACAAACCCACAAAATCCCTAATACCATAGAAGGCTGGAAGAGAAAGAAGGCATTGACTCATTGACAAAACTAAGGGGCTATTGAGTCAGTGGCCTTTGAGTCACGAAGTCAACCTCAGTGAACAGTGACTGAAACTTATTATTATCCTACAGCCCAAGAACACGTTATATAGTGCGATAGCTGGCAGTCACAGTGACAGAGCAAAAGGCAGATTAAGCACAGCTGTCCCCTCAAGTCCAGGGACAGCCTAGTGTGCAAGAAGGAAAACCTGAGCTGTTCCTGTCTGTTTAAAAGACAGCATTTAGGTTTTGAGCCTGTCAGCATGATCCTTTGTGAACGCATTGTGTTTTACTGACATGCCACCCTGACATTTTGGTTTAGTAGTACAAAAAAAACCCAAACAAAACACAAGTAAGGTTATAAAATCAAACATTATGTTATCTGCATGTTAAAAGAAGTATTGCTTCCACAGAGACCTGGAAGCTCAAACTGCTGCAGCGCTGTGCCAGTACATGAAAACCAAAAAATGGAACTGACCTGGGCTTCATGGTTCAAGTGTGCTGTGGCAGGGATCCCGGCACTACTTCCAAATTCAAAGCTCAAATAAGCACAGTTGTAGTTTCCTGAAGTGGATGCTTTTAATGTAATCTGAACAGGGTGAGAGAAAGGGCATATTCCTGAAGCCTGTATTTCTTAGGTAGAAATAATCCTGCCTGGAGAAGCCCGTCTTGTGATTGTCTGCTATTAAGACTGTACGGAAGAGAGGGAGCGTCTTTGAGTTCACATACTTAACGCTCAGTGGTGTGTCTGTGGAGTGGCAGGAAATAAACAACAGCAAGGAGGGGTTAACCAGAGACCTGCTGGCTAAAATCTATTCACCTGGAAACAGAACAGAGAGGGCTGTCTGGTCAGATATAGTTGAACTGTTTCTAAGCGGGGGATCAGCCCCAGAGCTATCAGGTATAAAGACACCTATCGCTAACTGTACCCACTTTCCATCATGTCCCTAAACCCAAAAGAGCAGTTGTGCATATCATGCCAGTCTTCCTAAATGGATCTAGAATTTTATCCCAGTCCCAGACAGAGCACCACTGGAAAGCATCTGTACAGTAAGTAGAAAGAGAGGACAGAGAGATGCATGGATCTCCATTAGAATATCTACAACTCCTCAGTCGCACCCCAAGATGTATTCTCCATCTTATTTCCCAAGACAGCTGTTTGCCTTCTGGAGAAATGCCACCATTCTGCCACAACTGCATTAAAAGAATCTCCATGCAGAAGGTCAGATGCAAGTAAAAATGTCTCTGAGCCCAATCTGAGATGGCAGAAAATCCCTTTACTTGGAGCCTGTCTACCAAAATTACACCACCTTTCTAATAGATTTCCCCTTTTTTCACAATTGACGTATCAGGCAGGAAAGAGAAGTGCTTGTTGAAGACATCAACAGTGGATGCAGACACTGGCCTGGAGCTGGGCATGGAGCACAGCACAAGTCAGAAAGTCCAGACATGGGGAGGGCTTGACAGGAAAAGGCAGAGCAGCTGCCCATTATGCTTGGAAATGTGCAGAGTAAGAATGAGCAAAGCTGTACTTTAGAAGAACTTGTTCAGCTGCAAGTTGTAAAGGATACAGCAGACATGTTCCAGAAGATCTGTCACAAGCACTGACATTGGCAGAAATCAGATATGGTTGGCATTTTGTTAACAATCTTCTCTGAACTTTTCTCATAGAAAGAATTGGGGTACTGGCCCCCCTCCAAAAACAAACCCAACAACTCTGTAACAGAATTACTGGACAATGGTATTGAGGAAACACTCCTCGTAATGGAGAAACATACTGTAAAGCATAAGATAGTACTGCGCTTGCATACATTTTTTGCATACAGAGTATTTATAGATGCTAACCCGAGCATTTTCATATCTCTAGGTATTTACTCTGTGCTTGCAAAATGAAATGGCATTTTTCATTCCATCTTGACTGGAAGAGAGAATACATTTAGGTTATAAATTGTTTAGAATTACTTGTTAATGCTATCAGCTTTTCTGTATCTGCTTGTAGGAGGGACAGGAGAGAGACGGATACTGCTCTACTGTAAAATCATAGAGCAGAAAACCAGAAAGAAAGCTTTGTTTTCGACATGTTTAAACTGTTCAAATGACAGGAATCGGTTGCCTTGGAAGCAGATCTGCAGTTGAATGAAACCTTTCACCTGTCCAACATATAAAATATTTATTATCAGAGGGTTATTAGAGATTAAATAAAGCCAGACATACAATGTAGAAAGCAGACCCTGGCTCGTCACCTCCATGAATTTCACAGGTCCTGTGGCAGCCAGATTAGATTTTGCTATAGAGAGCGGAAAGTGGGCTGAGCTGCACTATTGGATGTAAGGAGAAATTAAACAAGAGAAAAGCAACATCTTAACTTTATATTTGACTTAACCTGGTTGGTGATGCTGATGCAAAATGCTGATGTTCCTCCTATGCTATGCTTAGTAAAGCTGGAAATTGTTTTCGTTTCCAATTAGAGAGAAGAGCCCACTCTCTTTAGATAATTATTTTTCCAATAAATTATTCTTGACCACTTGTTTCCCCATAACAATTGCCAGTGTTTTTGCCTTGTAGAAGTTGGTGGTGTGGATTTTTTTCCGCCTTTCTCTTTTGTGTGGGTTGGAATTAATTTATTATAGGGCTGAAACTTGGCAGAGATCCAGAAGCAACGCTCTGAAAAATGTTCATACTAAAGTTCAATGATGGGATTCCTTGTTTATTTTATCTCAGAGCCTCCCTGAGAATTCAGTCCTGCAAAATGGAGCACAGTCGATGCACAAGTGGGCAGATAATCCAGTTCACTTTATTTTTCAGGGAAAAGACTTTGTGTTTCTGCAGACACAGCCCTGAGTATGAACAAAAGCCTGAACCATTATTTAAGAAAGTGGTATTTTTGCATAGCTGTTTTCAGAGTGAATCACACTTTGAAAGAACGTTGACATTTTTGCCCTTTATCACATTCATTTTTTTCTCAGAAAATCTGGACTTCTAAGGCCTTTGGCATCCTTACTGTTGCTAAACAGTTTTAACATCTGCATTCAAGAGGTGTTGAAATTGTCTGATCAAGCTAAGAGGTAAAAGTAAAGATTAAAGTCCATTGTCATCATATCCTAAATTGTACCACAATAAAGTATAATATTTCTGCTAAGTCTGTGTGTGAAGTGACTGAAAAGTTGTAGGCAGTGAACACACAATACCACAATATGATCGCTCCTTTCAGTTCACGCTTGCTTATCACAATCCGCTTGGCAACTGCGTGAAGATTTTAGCAATAAATATTGGACTCAGATAACACCATTTTGAGTCAGGATTGCAGGTTCTTGGGTGCTGCACAGAATGGATCCTACCCTAACAGTTGAGATGGAAGTGAGGTATGAACAAGACAGGGAGGCGAGGAGGGGAGGAAGAAGGAAAAAGAAGCAGCAAGGCAAGAAGCAATACGGTATCTGAATGATGCCACTGTACAAACTGCTCCACCATGGTTCGAAACTGATGAATACACTGCTGGAAAATGGGGATTCCTGATTTCACAGTGGCAGGTAACATTTACCTCTAGCCTCTTTCACAACACAACAGACCTTAAAATATTAACTGGTCCTCTGTTCCAGCTATGCTGTTCTGGCACTAGTCCTGTGCAGTCCTGTGCCTTAATAGAGTGCACCTCTGATCCCATGCAGGACCATTTCCCCACCCTTAGCACGTAATACTTAGCTGTATGCAGAGGAGAGCAGGCTTTTTCTAGACTCTGCCTTCATTTTTATTGCTTCTGTGCGAATTACTTCCCCCACGTCTTTTACAGTCCCTTCACCCTCTCACAGTGCACCGTGCTTACGCTTTCCTAAGTTTGCCAGAGAGAGGTTACTAGGCTCCAAGTGCATGAAAAAGCACAGAGCATGCCTTCTTTCCTGCCTTTCCATATGCCTGGAATACCCCCCTCCTTTCCCATCGTGGTACATCAAGTACCTTCCCTTTCTTTTAGAAAGCTGAGAATCCATCTGTTCGGCAAAGCATTCCATCTGCAACAACAGCGAGCCCAGTGATGTGCTGCCAATATTTCAACAAAAGGCTCCTCTAAACCCATGCCCCTGAGCCAGTAACACAGCCCACGTCCCTGGGGTGGGGATGCTCACAGACAGACAGGAGGTGTGCGGGACTGGCGGACCCTAATCATTTGGTTCTCCCATTTCAAGCAAATGCTTTCCCATATTCAAGGAAAGAGGAAGCAGCATTTGGGAAATGCATTTCTTTTGCCTCCTACCAGAAATGTTCACACCTAGGTCCTGGGAAGAAAATAAAAAAACTCACTTTGTTGAGAAAGTTGCAAAGCATGCACCTGGAAAAACTACAAAGGATGACGATGGTAGGAAGGGATTTGAACCCCTTTCAGGGACTGCAGAGGACTGTATCTATGTCAAGTAAATGAGGAAAATGGGCGCGGTTACAAAGAAGGAAATCATGCCAAACATTCCTTTCAGCAAGATGCTGGTGAAGGGCTGAGCTTTGCCAACATGACTGGTAACTTTGAGGACAGGGGTGAGGGAAGAGGGCTCAGCAGTTAAGGCAGTTTTCCAGAAGGCAAGTGTACAACACTTTTGCCTTTCATACTTCTGTCTCAGGTCTGAATACATATTGTAGAGTATATAAATACATATATATATTATGCATATATGTAGATAAGTATGTATGTATATGTGTATTAGACAGCTGCTTTTACAAACTTTGGCTGCTGCATTTGCTTCATAGGCTATACTGTCTTGGGCATTTTAAAAGTCCAAGCTTGATAGTTTTCCACATGTGACTTATACAGGAGTTGACACATGCAGCCGGGATGCTTTGACTGCATGTACTTGCATCACCCACTTTTTCTGTTGCTGTTCATCAGCTGCACAGCATTAAGTTTATGACAAGTTGCAATCATACATAAGCTGCTAAATTACATTCGACTGCCCAAGATCTTAAAGGTGACAAAGTAATATACTATTTTTTTAAATTATTTTTTTAAATCAACAATTTCTTAAAGTATTTGAGGCTCTTCTTAAAAAACAGGAGAACTCTGCACTGGAACACAATAACCTATACCACTTCAACTCTCTTATGTTGATGTGCTTTTTAAATTGTACATAAGGAAAATAAAAATCCCCTAGGATTCAACAATTCAGTATATCCTTCAGCAGATGAGTTTTGTTGGTTTTGAAGAATAAAGGACACGATGTTAGCATCAGTGGTTGCCTTGATAGCTTGATAGCATTAGTCTATAATACATCTGCAAATGAGCACACTAAATAATCTATATTTACACATTAGGAAGCAATTTTAAAATATATTGTCTGGTTTTGTCTACTTTGGCTGCCACATAGATAGCAAAGTCTCTTACCTAAAAATGCAGGCAGTGCTAATGCGTCTGTCCTGTAATGACTTCTTTCAGAGAGAAATACCGATCCTTATCTAGCAAAGCATAGCAACACATTTTGGAGCTCACCCATCTATAGCAAAACACTCTGGAGCATGTTTATATTTAAAGCTTTTGTTGAAGAGGCAGAGATTAAGCATGTGCTCAGTTGGTCTGTTGCATTGAGGCCTGTCTTAGGTTTCCACAAGGTGATCTGCAATGCTCTGATCTGCACAGCCACCAAAGCACTGTGGGTCCTCTACAAAACAGGTCTGAGGAAGGTGCTGTATGAGAGAGAACAAAAGCAAGTACAGCCCAAATCCAAATATCACTGAGGACTTTCCCTCCAAGCCAGACAGGATAAAAGCTTTAGCAAACAGAGGGCTGATATGGGCCATAAGGGCTGAAGCACTGCTGATCCAAGGAATGAACACATACAGCCACAGAAATCCTACCGGCTAAATTGGTAAGGCAGGACAGCATGGGTAGAACATAAAGATCATTATTTTGTTTTTGCAGACAATAAGATGAGGTGCAGACAAAAAAAAAGTTACCTGCTAAAGATTTGCTAAAGCAAAGCTATGACAGTAATTTGAGACAAATCCAGATCTGCTGAATTCTACTCTGATTCTCTGCCCATTAGACCAGCATCCCTCATGGCTTTGAAATAAGCATTCGAAGCACAATTAAAGTAATTTATATGTCCATCATGTAATTGAAGCAAGGAATTAAAAACACTTTGCAGAGAACTGTCCAAGTTACTTGTCACAATGGAGACAAGCTGAACCAGTGGAAGGTGGTGCAGAGTGCTCGTCACTCATAAGAGCATTTTCCTCTTCCAAACAGCTGTAAGTTAATTGCCTTCTTATTTTTCTCTAATTTCTTCAAAATCTCTTAAAATTCCAGTAATGTGTGCAGCCCAGCTTCACTTAGTTTGATCTTGGCAAAGTATCTTATCAGTCTTCTCCCTATGCTGTGCTCCAAGAGTGACCACATGGCACAGAAAGCCAGTTTATTTCCCAGGCCAAGTTCTTTGTAATCCGTACAGCTCTCATCTGGTTAAAAGCATGTGAACAAGAATACAACATCCCACACAAAAAGCCACCTCACCTTTCCCTTTTGGAAAGCAAAGCTCCTGCCCTCACTGATGCATGGGAGAGCAGGAACACAAAGCTACCAGCCTTGAGCTGAAAACAGAGGGATTGTGTTGGGCCATAAGTGGTCCAGTACAGTAAGTTTGTGAGTGGGATGGTTTACATCATGCCATGACCTTGAAATATTCTGTATTTTCAGTCTTGTGAGGAGATGTCCATCAAATTAGCAACATTGGAAGCTACATGAGAGAAACCAGCCAAGTTGTTTTTCCTCTAGCATTCACTCTTCAACTCCTCTCTTCTAGCCGTTTCTGCTGCAGTACACCATGTCTCCATTAATCTCCTTGTGGTTCTTCTCTCCGCAGATGCCACAACTCTCTGCAGGAATGAAACCTGGTGATCTAGTCATGAGCTTCTGCTGGGCCCCCACTGCAACATCTCCCTTTGCAAATGCCTCTTGCAAAGAGGAGGGAAGATGCCAACCAAACGCATTAGTGGAAGTATCTTGTACTAAAATTCTGTGGTGATCATCCTAGTCTGATCCTTTAAGCTGACCACAAGCCTGCAAACTGAGAACATAAGTGCTGCTGGTAGGAGCAAATCAGTAACACAAGAAATACCCCAGTGTGAGCTCTGCCAACTAAAGAGTGTCAAACTTCTCTCTTTCCTTACTCTCTCTGAGAAAAGACTTATTTCCCAAATGATAGATCTGTTTCCAAAAGCACACATTAGCACTGATGTGGACACCAACACTGCACACAATTAAAGCACTGGCTGTAGCACTATTTCATCTCCAACACACACCTGAAGGACCCATTTTCTTTTTTCTTTTCTGCAGTTCTTGAATATCCCATCACTCCAACACAGCATCTTTCGGTCAAGACTACATAAGCTGTCTCCTAATAAGTACAGGCATGTGCACATGCATGCAACTAACAGACCAACCAATCAATTAACCAGTAAGCTAACACTGTATATTTATACTTAGCCTTCATCTTCCTTGGTACCCTATTTAAAATTATCTTTCTTCAAATATTTCTCTCACATTCCCTCAAACTTTCTTACTGCTTCAACTCTGTGTACAGCTGCTGCTTCATGAGGCAATTTTGTTGTTCAGTTAACCATCACATTAATCAGGTGAATGTGTCTCCCTACTATATCTAACAATTGCTCATTAAATCAGGTCTCCAATAGTGTTGACAAATAATTAAAAACCTGTTTCCAATAAACAAGCTATAAAGGCATTAAGGACAAAATAGCGTGTAAGAAATTTATTAGAAATGCAGGGACAGAAAATTTTGATCAGGCATAGGCTGGGCAGAATTATCTGAATACCAAACTAATTGCTAGTAGTGTCAGGCAAATAGAAAAAAGAAAGTTATAAACATTTATTTCAAATTAACAATGAATGTATGGTGGCTGAACACAAGTTCCTTTAATATTTGCTTCCTACAAACAGTCATGCAATGCAAATTCGAAGCTTATATACTACATGATTTGCTTCCAGAATAGGAGGTACAACTGATACACGATTTGCGCTGCTTAACAAAATAAGGGAGGCTGGGCTTCCAAAATCCTTTGGAGCCAGCACGCAAAGGCAATTAAACAAACCAGTGAAGGAACTGTCTCCCTGCACTTCTTTAGCTAGCACCATATACAAGGATACCTAATTGTAGTTTGTCAGCAACTGAGGCGATGAGAGAAATTTGCCATCAGGCAATTAAAACAAATATAAACTAGAGATAATAATACTTCCACTGGAAGAATAAGAGACTGAATTTGTTGAGTAAATGATTCACTTTGCTTTAATTGCTACACACAGAGTGAAATATCACAATGATATCTCAGTGACCGGATAAAATATGTCATCTTCTCCCCACCCAGTGAACCATGAAGCACTGAACAGATGAGTTGCCTTCCCCTGCCTGCATTAAAGGAGAATAACTTGAAAAGATTTAAAATTCAGTTTGTAAACTAAACAATTTTAAATCAGCTCCAAGTCAATCATTCCATCTCCAAGTCAGTTGCTGACAGCAGAGGCAACTTAGCAGTAATAAGCATTTATATTTTGCAATTCTTCTATATGTGTTTAGTTAGGATAGTGGTGGTTAATCTACTGTTCCACTTAATTAAATCCTGTTAAAATTATGCTTTAAGCATCATCTCATATCTTGCTAGCACAATTACAATCTATAACTCTCCATCTTACATCAATTACTAATTTGCTGTCTGGCAGCATAATTTCTCATTGCGAAGCGCTCATCTTTAACAAGTCAAGGTGTGAAAAGTGCTCCTAATGCTACAATGGCCACTTAACCCAGGGAAACTGAAGCAGCGACTCCTGAAAGCCATGGTGTTGAACCCCAGAAGGAATCCCATGGCATGTGACAGAAATCATGTAAATATATTATATACATATGGTCTTGGGAGGGTATTCCTAAAGCACGAGTGTGCTAAGGAGGTGTGTGCCGAGGACACACTGCCATCCTGCAATGCAGCCAGCAAACAAGCAGTGGAAACAATTTCACTATACAGAAAAACAATGACCAGACAATAGAGATATGATTACCAGATCCAGAGTTAGCAAACAGAAAAAAGGGGGGAAACCCCACACTCACTGTAGCTGAACCTGCCCCCTTCTCTAGAAAGCAGATGTTTCTTATAAAATAGCAGAAAGAAAAGGGAAAGGAGGACAGCCTGGCAAGGAAGTCATGGATAGAAGTGAGATATTTATCTTGATTTTGTGTCTGAGTGCTGTTCAGACATTTCTGTAAGGCTTAGCTTTGCATTGTGAGTTTACTCAATACTCTGGGCAGCAGTAATTTCCCAGCTATGTGTGTTAAATTAGACCTTTTTTCCCTAGGTAATATTTTGTTTCTGCACTTCACTTGTAAAGGTTTTCTTCACTGACTTCTGGATAATCCTAGCCTCTTCAGAAGGCATACATATACATAAACATTATTTAAACAAACATAGCATATGCTTCTATGTGCGTCTCTTCGGAAGTTTGGTATTGAGGGAAAAACACTTCAAAGGGGACCTAAATACACTTCTTTTGTAAATCTCTTATATCCTTAATGATGAATGAGTGCAAATTGTCATCTGACATAACCTGCAGGATCTTGAGAATATTGCAATTTATGCAATGGCTAATTATTGATTAAAGCATATAGATACTTAGTGTATTAGACATTTTTAAATAAAATAATTAATGCTGGTTTTGCTCAACAAGCAGGTAGAGGAAAACATATTGAAAATAAAATTCAACCTAAAGCAGTCCTTGTCCAAGAGTAAACTCTGTGTGTAAAACATCAACACTTTTGTTATGAAAAGGCTTCAGAAAGGCTTAATGGAAGAAGACAAATTGCTAGTCTCTCCAAAATTACACTCTTGGCTGCTTACAGTTAAACTAAACAAAACGTTTTGTTTTGTGAAGCCAAAGCTTTATTCCTTAAAAGCTTTATTCAATAGCCAAGAAAGCCAATGTTCAAAAGGAAAGTAAGAGTGAAACTGAACCAGTCTGGTCACAATTATTTCATTGTCTTTTATAAGCTTAGAATGATCTGTATATGGTACTGATAAATAGCCCTTGCTGGCTAAGTCAATAATACTGAAAAATCCATTTGGCCTTTCCTGTACACATTTCTCACAAGAAACTTCAGTTTTCACAAAATATTTTTTCCTTCTCCCCAGGAAGGTGGAACTGTGCAAGACCTGTCCTAAATTATAAAAAAAAAAAAAAAAAGAAATAAGTGACTACTTATAAAACCATATGTTTCAACAATAATCACAGGATGGTGTGGTAGGCAGAAATAACCACGTACACTATTTATGTTAAAATATTCTGGCTTTGTGCTAGTTTCTACTCTGCTTTCAGAGAAGCACACAAACATTTATTCATATGCAACTAGCCTTAGAAAAAAATGTAGACTTCCTTTGCAGTTTAATGCTTTTGATCATCACTGACTTCCCAGTTTGTTTTATATCTAAAAGCAGTATTACTGGAGTGTCTCTCATGCACTCAAATCTACAGAATTAAATAAGTTTCAGCTTTTTCTTTTTTATCTTGATCAGACATGTTTGTCCTATTTCTGGACTTTTACTATAGAACATATCTATTGAAGACCATTGCGCTGGTTTTTGCTGGGATACAGTTTATTTTCTTCACAGTAGCTAGTTTGGGGTTATGTTTTGGATTTGAGCTGAAAAGTGTTGATAACATAGGGATGTTTTTGTTGTGCTGAGCAGTGCTCACACAGAGCGTAGGCCTTTTCCGCTCCTCACAACACCCCACCAGCAAGTAGGCTGGGGGTGCGCAAGGATTTGGGAGAGGACACAGCCAGGAACAGCTGACCCCAACTGACCAAAGGCATGTTCCACACCATATGGCATCATGTTCAACATACAAAGCTGGGGAAGAAGAAGGAAGGGGCGACATTCAGGGTGATGGTGTTTGTCTTCCCAAGTACACATGATAGAGCCCTGCTTTCCTGGGGATGGCTGAACACCTGCCTGACCATGGGAAGTGGTGAATGACTTCCTTGGTTTGCTTTGCTTGTGCATGGCTTTTGCTTTACCTGATCATTAACCCATGCTGTAAGAAATTATGACATGCAAAGTTTGTTTAACCAGCCTAAATTGGGCCAAATTTATTGACCATAATATTAAGTATTTTGTTGAACTGCAAAGAGAATTTCAGTTCATAAGACATTTTATGTTGAATTTGTTTAAAAAGTTTGTAAATTCTTTAGCTTAAAGTTCAAAAAAATATTTCAAATAGAAATGTATACCTTCTTAATTTGCAAAGCACATTTGGGATATTCCAATGGAAAATTATTTAAAACATTGTTATATATCAAACAGGTATCAGTTTTAGTTGTCAGGTTTTGACAAATGAGTTTTTAAAAGTCTTGACTCTACTAAATTACCAAAGAAAATCTTCTGTGACAAAGGTATTGTAAAAGCATACTGTGCAAAAGACATATGTCCACTAAAGTGCAGATTAATAGAGCAAGCAAGAAGAGATGCTTATGTTTATGTGGAAAAGCAGACCTATCTGTGGCAATAATAATATTTATTAGACTTATTTTCAGCATGCAAGCATGTTTTGATATTCCAAAAAAAGTAGACTGCTTTTATATGCTTTGTTTATTAAACCCCCCAACACCCCCCCCCCCCAAAAAAAAAAACAACCACAACAACCTTCGAACAAAACGTATACAAATAACACATATGAGCACCCTCCTACGAAGACAGGCTGAGAGAGTTGGGCTTGTTCAGCCTGGAGAAGAGAAGGTTCAGGGGAGACCTTAGAGCAGCTTCCAGTACCTAAAGGAGGCCTGCAAGAAATACGGAGAGGGAGTTTTTACAAGGGCATGTAGAGATGGAACAAGGGGGAACAACTGTAAACTGAAAGAGGGTAGATTTAGATTAGATAGATATTAGGAAGAAATTCTGTACTGTGAGGCCACTGAGGCACTGAAACAGATTGCCCAGAGAAGCTATGGATGCCACATCCCTGGCAGTGTTCAAGGCCAGGTTGGACAAGGCTTGGAGCAAGTTACTCTAGTGGAAGGTGTCCCTGCCCATGGCAGGGGAGTTGGAACTAGATGATCTTTTCTTCCAATACAAACCATTCTGTGATTCTATGATATATATTATTCATGGATATAGATAGCTCCTAAAAGCAGTGAGCTCTCAGCACGTATTTTCTACCTGGTATTATAAACCAAATGTATAAAATGCATGGTTCCAGAGAAAAGTACATGATTTTGCAGTTCACTGAATCCTTTCTTTAACAACCTTTCCATTTTTCATTTGTGTAAGCAAATGAGAGCAAATCCAGTAGTTCCTGAAAACACAGAGGACATCTGAGCTTTACTTAAGAGCTAGATGAAAACTCCAAATTATATAAAAAGAACAGAAATTACAGAAGCAGAGAACCACAGAATAACACATGCTGGAGGGCACCTTTGGCTGTCATTTGGTGCAATCCCTCACTCTAAGCGTGGCCAACTTAGATCTGATTGCTCAAGACTGTCAGGTTTTAATACCTCCAAGAATGGAGAGTTCAGCCTTTCTGCTCCAACGCTTGACTACATTACTGTGATTTTTTTTATTTTCCTAATATCCAGCTGGGATTTCCAATGTTGCAACTTGTGTCTATTACCCCATCATTTTCTCCTTACAAGAAATGTCTGCTGTCATTTTCCTTACATCCCTATTAGACAGCCAAAGATAACATTTAGATCCTGAAGATAACATTGACATCTTTTCTCAAAATTCTTTTCCTAAAGCCAAACAGATTCAGTTGCCTTAGTTTTGTCTTGTATTTCATGTGCTCCATCAACACTTGAGAAATCTCCAAAGTGTTTGTTATAAAGACAAAACATACAGGTGATATCCAAACACTAGCCAAGTCAGCTGACAGATTATCATCTATTTCAAAGGGCTTTTCATCAAGTCCTTATTTCACATGTGTACTTGAATGAACAATTAGAAAGGCAGGAGGAGGGGAAAGATTAATTATATTGCAGAGCTGTTTAGTTTAGGTATCCCTGTTTTCTGTTTAAAGATTTTTCATCAAAATTCATAACTGGAACTTCAGTTTCTCAGTTCTTATTATATCAGAAGTTATACATGTATGGCTTCAGAAATAAGTATCTGAATGTCCTGACACATTACTTGGGTTAAAATGAAATGGTACGTTACACCTATCTGTTCTACAGGAGGAGTGGAAATCTTTAGATTTCATTTTCTAAGTCTTTTGTTCTTTCCTGCTTGTTGCACCCAGTGACAGAAGTACACTGTGTACAAATACTTGGTAAGTGGGAGTGCATTGCCACACTGCTGGCAAAACACTGATCACTGAATTTTTATTAAAGTTCTAGTGTTTAGGTATGTCTTAACTTCCAGCTTTCAGCAGTGGAATTCATCTATACCTCTGTGTACCTTCATTCTTTGGACATTTCATGATTTCCCTTGAAACTACAAGGAAAAAGATGTTTATACACCCATCAGATCCAGAAATTGATTCACTTTCCTAACAGAAGCATGAACTAATAGGACAGTGAAATTGTGAATCACATATTCTGCAGATTTCAGGAAAGCTGATAAAGTCACAAAATGAAGCTCCCTGGAGACACTGAAATCCAGCAGAGCATATTAGAGTATATTTTCTGAATAATTTCTTATTTTATGACCAACGCAATATATGTTTTGAGTCAAACTTCGAATAATGCGGTCACTTCTGTCATCATCACATAGTGATTTGACTGCTATTTAAAAAGTCAGACACTAAATAGCGAATTTGTAAGTATTTCTTCAAAAACAACACAAAACCTTCCATCACCAAGCAGTGTTTCATTGTTCCCATTCCCTTGAAGCAAGAAGTGCACTCAGTAGCTATTAGATATGAAGTGGCTCTAAGTCATTAGTGGTTCACTTTTCAAGGGTCTTTTTTTCATTCCTAGTGTTTTGAGGGCAGCCAGCCAGCAACATTTGCTGCGTGACAGACATCTGCAAGAAATGCGAACACATACAAAATTTCCAGCTTTCAGACTACTCAAGCTAAATTACTAACTTGAAGTTTCAAATAAGCCTGCTGCTGTATGCAACAAAGACATGGCACAAATAAAGGCAATCCTCTGTCGTACAGATTATATTAGACACAACTAAAACAAGCTACTGTTGAAGCAGGAAGTTATCTTCTGCTGATTTCTCCATTTCTTTTCCTAATTATTCCTTGAGTTTGCTGCACATTAGAATCATAGAATCACAGAATCAGCTAGGTTGGAAAAGACCTTTAAGATCACCAAGTCCAACCTCTACCTCAGTATTTCACATTCTGCAATACTGTGTTTGAGTGAAAATTTGACTAATGAAAGGATTTGAAGGTCTCCTGTAAAAAGAAGTAGGTTCTTCTGTAATTTTGATACATTTAGATACAATGAGGGAATAAAAAGTGGATTTATTCAAATTTTAGGAACTAGAGGGTCTGGCACTTGAGACATAGAAATTGCAATGGAAAAGGTACATTGTGCTCTCTAGCACTCTTTCTGGACTATGTGGATGAGATCTCATAAAATCCAGATCCAAAAGGAGATAAGACCTTGAAAGTAAGGAAGAAAAATTTTAATGTGATTTCTCAGGAAGAGAGCTTTCGCTGAAACAGGAAGATCTCAGAATGCTGAGAAATACAATTATAGCACCTGCATCTTTGGTAAGTTTGCAATGAAAGACATATCCTTAGCCCTTTAAAAGCTCTTAAGACCTTTCTTGGGTAAGGCTTCATGAACTTACATTTTCTTTGAAACAACTAGCTTTATGGGAAAGCTGACCTGGGAGCTGGCCTGTAACAGACTCCCTGCCCTTTGCGTAGAGAGAAATTACAAGCAAGAATAAATAAATTTGTGAGTTAAAAGTGCAGAGATCAGAGCAGAGGCTCTCCAAACAAATGAGGGCACCCACACCAGAGGTGTGGAGGGAGGATCCCATGTCCTGTGGGAGTTCAGCTGAAAGATGGAGTGTGAGGAGGAGAAATCCCAAATGAGATGTAAGAATGATGAGAGAGGGAGGACACAACTGTAAAAACAAAGGGAGGAGAAAGGGTCAATGAGACTGAAGTAAAATTAAAGTGAGGTGCTTCTGAATATTGTTACAGCTATTATATAAATTACATGCTTTATTCACCACTTACAGAGCTGTTGCAAGAACAACTGCATTATTGAAATCAATATAAAACTGCCAAGGCTCTCCACAAACACAAGCTTGGGTAATGCACCTGCCCTGCAATGTTTACCATCAAACTGAGCTTGGTAAACCTCATCCATTCAGCCACAAATAATAACTGCCTAAACCTCTGCCAGATCAGCACTATTGCTAAATTTCAGCTATATTTACACACCCACAGTTAGCAGATGACAAGTCATATATGAGGGAAATTGCCTCCCTCTGAAAAAAAAAAAGCTGCTGTCAGAGCTGCTCTGTTCCACATGGAAATAATTCAAAGGAGTTGTTACGAAAGAGCAGCTATAATCGGAATAGTTACCACAATGGACATTTTTACTCAACACCTATTCCACTACTTTTGGACTACTTTTGTTCAGCTACTGAGTTAGGTATCAGAGGTAAATTTTCTTTCTTTTTTCTTTTTTTTTTTTTTTTTTTGTTAAACTCCTCATCATTCCATGAGGATAGCAGAAAAAAAGATTTAAAGAACCAGAAGAGAGTCAATGGGCCTACCATGAACCAAATTCTTTCCTGAGATCCAGACAGTGTTACTAAGGCAGAGCTCCAGACACAGGCAGGGAGGCACTGCCCAGCGATGCCCCTTGCCTACTTTATCAGCGCCCAAAAAGCATTGTCAATGCCTGAAAAGGTGAGGATGGGCCACTCTAAGCTAAGTAGTCTCACCCTATGCCTGAGCACAGCAAAGGTGGTGGAGAAGGATAGGCATCCCTTTCTATTTCAGTAGCTGCCACCTTCACAGACAATTCTGGTAACAACTGCAGCTTCTCCTCTAGGAGGTCTCTCTGTATTTCCTTTTTATAAATCTTTTTTCCTCTTCCTCCTTGGGATGAGCAAGAAGATAAGGAGGCACCAATGGAGATGGATGGGGAGGACGGGCTGCCTTTTATGAGCTGGAGTTAAAATAAGATGCTGGATGGTGATAAGATAGGTCTGCAACTGCCAGCGGATGTGAGCTCAGAGACTGATACCTCAAAGAGAGGGGGATGCAGAGGAAGAGGGATTTTCAGGATGGGGAAGGGGGAAGGGGGAGAGCGAGGAAGAAAGGAAAAGCCTCAAGCACCCACTAATAGCCTGCTATAGCCTGCACTCACCCCCAAGCCCCATTGCCTCTGCAAAGCTCCTCACTCATGAGACAGAGAAAGGGCAATGTGTCCTACACATTCAGTTTGCAAGTCTTTGCAGTGACCTGGCACAGGGCATGGGAGACATTAAAATAGTCACACCACTCGAAATGGGACTTTGTGTTTTCATGTGTTTTTTCAAGGTAAATCCTGAATGGAAATCTTTATAGTTTTGCTGTGAAGGTAATTTAAGTAACTGCTTTATTCCCTAACCTAAGGAAAGGGAATACCATAAATGTCACAGTAACTTTAGTTACTTACAAAAACATTTGTGAAGATTTTAGTATCATCTAATACATGTGAGCAGTATCGCCCTAAGTGAATCCATAAAGAATAGGTTTTATTATAAGGTAATATTAACCTCGGTGAAATAATCAGTATTCCTGAATCACCTCCGGTTTGGTTAATGGAAATACTTCTTCCAGATAAACCTGAGATTAAAAGACAATATGCAGCATTGAAGACACTGTATGGATTTGGGATAGTTGCAGAATTTTGGATCCACTGGAAACATTACAATGACATGAAGTATAATAATTCCTTATGTGCCAAATATTCTGTCTGGTTTTGTTTGGTTCACAATAACAACCCAAAATTTAAGTACCCATTCTTCTCAAAGCAACACCTCACTATTTCAGATAGTAAGCATGAATAACTGATGTTATACCTATATATATATATTGCCACACCAGCTTTTGGACTGTGCTGTGCCACAAGTTATTACAGCTGCAAAACAGGCTGGATAAACTTGAAAAGAAACCACGTACAGATATCCTGCTTTGCTGAACAGCAGGCCCAGTAATGCTCTCAGCTTTAACACATCATGCCAAAATTCACAGGATTTGCAAATTCCCACCCTGCTGCCAGAGGAGTTCTTGTCAGGATGTTGCACCCAAACACTGCTAGCAGAAGCTATCATCTTCTGTGCATTTGTTAATTAATCTGTCTGCAAATTTGATACCTCCATAGCCTCCCTCTGCCTATGGCAAGAAAGTAGGTTTCTTTTTCCCTCTTCTAATTTTTCAGACTCAGGGCCATCACTTAAGGGGTTTGAGGACTTCCAGTCCATCTGCTTGTTATATAGGTAGTCAGAGTGGGAGAAAATAGGGGAGACAAACTAATTTATCTCTCTATTAATTTATTTATTCTAGGCTGGCACCTCTCCTTCTGCAAAGAATCCAGTGCCTGCCTTGGCTCATTCTCACAGGTTTCCTATGATATGGACATAAACCTTGGCATTTTTTCACTGCTGTCCAAAATGTTCTCAAGAGCAACGGTGAATATTGTCCAACATAATCAGACATTGAGTAATGTGAAGCTAAAATAAGATAGAGACCAAACAACAATAGCCAAGGTTTCCCTCCACATATGGAGCCAGCCCATGAACAGAACCAGATGTACAAAATGCTCTCACAACCAACATCACACATTAAATTTGCACCCTCCTACCCCCGAGCTCTGGTAGGGTTTGTCTGTCATGCATTCAGCAATCTTTCGCAAGATATTTAGCTCTCTTGTTCATTTCCTCCTTCAAATGACAGCTAATAATGAGAAGTGAGTATGTCCATAGTTTGTGGACAGGAGGGGCTTTCAGCTGTCATGAAAAAGAGCCCCACTCTGTTTTAATCTATTTGGTGCTCTAAGATATGCATTTTTCTGACTGTCTTATTCTGACCACACTCTACTCTCAGCCAAGAAACACACTTTGCAGGCTGCAATTAAAAAACAAACCACACAGCATTGTTAGTACCTGGATAAACAGCCATTAATTATTTCGGCGTGCATGCCAGTCCCAATCTGCCTGGCTCTGAAAGGGGAGCCAGGACACGTATTCTGGGCACTGCTCTAACACGCTCAGTAATTTTACAGAAGGGTGATGTATGCTAGAGCTTTTAACATCAATACTGAAGGCTAAACCAAAGTCTTTGTCAAGCTTTGAACACAGACTGATCTATGCTGTAGTGGGAAGTTTGATCTGGGTATTTTGGAGGGTAATAGTTCAATGATGTGCATTGCCCTACATGACACCTACCATTGTAAAGATGCCTCATCATAGTACAGTTTTAGCCAAGATAGTTCTTCTCGTTGCAATGTGAGCATGTTGACAAAACCTAAGATAGAGCCTGTTGAAAGAAACTTGGTTGCATGTGAAAACTAGGGATGAGCCATACAGCCAAGCTCGTACTTGCCATCATATGAACAGTGGTTAGACAGGAGATGTTCACATCCCTCAGGCCAGTGCTTCAACTTCCATAGTACATGCCCTTGCCTTTTCTTCAGAGGCCAGGCATAGGCATGGAGCTACTGACTTAGTCCTGTTAAGTTTGACCATTCTTTACAGAGCAGCATAGAAAAAAAAACCCACAAGAGGTCAACAAGTATCACAGAACTACGGAAGTATCTGCTTTTGGAACCTTTATAACACTTTTTTGGCTCTTTTTTCTTCCTTTCCCCTGACCCACTACTTTTGTAACAGGGACTGCTGCACCTACTGAATTTGTATGGCTGCACTGCAAGTGAGCTGTGTTTTCTGTAAATTAGAAAAGAGCAAGCAAGTGAATAGCTGCATGTTGTTGTTATTTTGTACCTTTATCCTTTTTTTTTTTGTTTTTGCCTTTATTATCTGCACAACATCTCTGTTGGAACTTCTTGATGTTCATTTTAAGTCTAGCAAGTATCATAACGTAGCTGAGACAAGTTGCCGCTTTCACTTAGACATTACGTCACCATGCCCTCTCCAAAAAGGATGAAATATTTATTATGATTAATACAAAAGCATTACAGACAGAGCATTTCAGGAATATCTGAACAGATTAAATTTAAAATAATAACATATTTAATAGCTTTCTCTACTTTGGGATCTGGAGGGCTGTACTAAGGGTCTGTTACAATCTTAGAAATGACATTAAAAGACATTCTTGCACAATTTTCATTTGGGCCTAGTGCAAAATCCAAGTGAAAAGCATACTTAAATTCAGATTATAGTCTTTTTAGGCTCACTATGTGCAGAAAAAGTTGATGCCATGTTTCATATCAGCAAGCACTGCCTTGGTAACCTGGAGCCTTGATTTTATAGTACTGATACAATGAGAAGCAATAACCCCTTGGAAATGATCAGCAGTCATTTCAGCCCTGCTTGATCCATACTTCTCCCCCCAACAGCTCAGCTTCTGCCTCGCCACCCTCCTGGTTGCCCTGGCCCTGCAGAGCAGCCCTGGCATGGGGAGGTGTGGAGATACCCCATATTTCCCATATTATCCCGTATACCTGTGACATCTCAGAAAGACTCTTTACTCGTCTCTTTTTTCCCCTAGGTAAGGCCAGCACTTTATCAGCCTAACACTTTCTGGAAGGCTGGACTGAAAAATACCAAATGTATCCACCTCTTGAATTGAGTGGTTTTACACAACGCAGTGAAGTCTTTGATTTCCCCAGGCTGACTGAGCAATAAAGCCAGGCTGCGACCACGGCCCTCAGCATGGATAGATGCTTGATGGACAGAAACAGCCAAGTCTTCCCACAGCCCATCCTGGTGAGTCAGAAGGAGCCTGGGTCATTTTGGAAGTAAGGCTGCGCAAGATAAACAGGGGGATATCTGTTCAAGACCACAAATACACTGAAGAGAATGCTGATGAGGGATTAAGCACCTGTTTATCCTGTGTAGCAGAGAAATGTGAATTACCATGGAGGACTCCAATTTCAATAGCATATGCTGGAGGCTTTGTGCTGCCTTGAAATAAGTAAGAAAAATAATAAAAAAATTCTACATAACAACATTTTTTGAATTCAGTCAGAATTGCATTTTGCTTGCAGGAATTTTATATTATACCTAATCTTGAAAGATAACATGAAATTTACCACAGAACTAAAAATTAGCAGTTGCTTCTTCATGAATGACACCATTTGCTCATTATATTTCTTATTCACAAACAGTATAACATGAAAACAAATATACCTGTGCCTTAGAAGGATTAATTTTGCAATCCTGAGAACAATTATGAGCAAATTCAGCTGGGAGAAACAGTTTATTTGGGAAAAAGATGAAAGCTGGGACCTGTTTAAAAACATTTTACCAGAGACTAAAAAAACCCACTAAGAATGAGAAAAAAGGAATATTTGCTTGAATTTTCACACTGACTTACCGAAGTAAAATGAGCTATAAAAAATAATCTACACCAGGGACCAAAGGGAAATGGATTGCAATTAACATACATTAGCTGATTAAGAAAAAAATGGCAAAAGAAAGAGGGGAAAAAAATCAATACTATGCAGACTAAGGGACAGTAACAACTTTCTAAGCACGGCAAGCAGAATAGGAATCTCAGCAATGACATTGGTCCTTTTCTGGACAGAAATGCCAGAAATGCCAATAATAATGCAGGAAAGCTCAACATGCTCTATATATAGATCAGCTCTGTCTTTGGGGGTGAGAAGAAGCTCCTCTGCAGCTTACCCTTCCACCAGATTCCACCAAATATGTCTCTCTGCCAAATGCACTCCTTTATTCTACTTTTATGCTGGACCATTCGGATTTTCAAGTGTTGTGTTGATGGTCAGTGTTTCCTTTATTATTGCCCTATACAGTCTTTCCTTAGATTGAGCTTTCCTTCTAGTGACAAGTGAATCTGAAATGACTCTACAGAGAAGTCATATAAGTGTCATTCTTAGGAGGTGCCTGAAACCCATCCATCACTGTCCTTGACTCATCCCTGCCATGACACATGGGTGCAGTTTACTTAGTGTCTTCGATGTTTTAATTCATGCCCAGTTATGATAAAAACTTTCTTTGCTGTCACTAGCTTGGAAGCGTATTAAACAGAAGCTGTATCAGCACTTTCGTATAAAAAGCTGGTTTAGGAGGTTTTGAACCACCGACATTGATTTTCAATTAATCTTAGGCTACCAGAGAAATTCTAGAGCAGTGGAAGAAAGCTAAAACTGTGTCAGTTTTTGTAAAAGGTAAATAGGATGGCTGAGGTCTGCACAGGCCTATGAGCCCTTCATAAGTCCAAAACAAAAAACCAGATTGCTTGCTATCAGATTTCATGCCATAAAGCTACTGTTAATCTTGCCCAAACAAGCTTCACTGATGACAGGGATTTCCTGAACAGGACCACAGAAAAATCCAAATGGATTTGGTCAAAGCAAAAAACATCCTGGAATTTGCACGAATTTGAAAAAGGGAGAAAACAACTATCAGACTTTTAGAAAGAAGTAAAAAAACCCCAATGTAGTCTTATCATTACCAATCATTTTGTGTTCCAGCCTCAACATTACAGTGCCCTTTCCATTTAGATTTAAGTAGACTAAAACAATAAAGAAGTTTAAGTGAATAATTACAAAGCAAAAAAAATCCCATTTGACGTAGAATGGTGTCTTCTAGAACACTTTTCATTCTTAAAATATTTTTATATTTGTGCTGAATCCTTTGGACACCTTTGGATTTCCTTTTTCTTTGGGATCAACAAGTAAAATGTAAATAATGCATGGAAGAAAACAAGCTGGTTTTTATTAAACCTTAGATCTTCATGATGTCCAGAGCTTTTAGACGTAGCAGAGTAAAAGGAGATTTTGCATATTTCCTCTCAGATTGCTTTTATGTATTTGTTGTACATATTTCATAGTCAACTAAGGAGCTATAAAAATATTGAAATAATGAAGACAAAAAAAGGTAAACTTTCAAAAAGTATTTTTTGAGGGAATATTTGGATGTATAATGTCATTATCTGTTTGCTGAGGTTTTTCTCAGGAAAAGGTGAAACTCATTGCTGCGAGAAAGGAAGCTTCATAACAACAAATACTTTACAGGGTGTTACTCATGGTTATAATAAGCTTTTGCAACATACACCTACATTTAGACAGACCATGACACAGTTAACAAACTTGTAAGATGAGTTATCTTTTGGCATCCTATGTTTTAGTATGCTGAACATTATTTTCTTTCCCAGCTGAAATCATCCGGCTCCTATTTATCCGTCATTCAAAAAAAGTGACTCTCGCCATGTCCAAAGGCTGTGTTTAGGAAGCATTATTTGCCCATAAGAGTCACAGACCAATAAGCAGATTTACAACCTTGTACATGAGTTATCCTCACTAACATTTACTTAAGACTAAGCTGAGTCTGATACGACACCTAAGCAGCTTTTGATACTGTACTAAGTTACGCTTCATCGCTCATAGTGGTATTTTTTTTTCTGCTAAATGATCAATCTCAATTTAGGTATTAGGGGGAAAAGACAGATGAAAGAGGACAGAAAGAAGGCAGCCCTAGTCTTCACTTGATCTTGTGTAAACCACAGCAATTTCCTGACCCACCGATGGTTTCTGTATTGAACTGGACTGCAGAGAAGTTCAAGAGCCTTGCACAAAAAGGACTTGAATAGGGAGTGATTAACCATTTACTTCGCAGAAAAATGACTCTTCTGGATAATAGCACAATACATTTATAATTCATACACTTCAAAGCACCTAGGAGACTACCCCGTAGCTGTAGAAGTCACTGAAATTAGATTACTCATAATCAAATATTTTACAGTCTTTAATTATTCTTCAAAACTTCTCTGTTACAGAAAGGAAATATAAAGCATCAAATTCAACTTACCTGTTATTAAGTCTGTATGATTTGTAGAAACAGGAAAAAATTTCTGCAGACTAGTCAATAAATTGAATTACAGTTGGCCTCTCTGTCAGAAGATTAGAGAGCTACTCTGACCAAGATATTAAAAAAAAAAGGAAAAAGTGTTAGCTTATCATTTTTAAAAGAATCCTGCTCTTTATAGAAGGAAACAAAATAAACTAAATAACCTCTCCACCCATAGCCACTCAGGCAACAAGTACAGTATATAGAAGAAGTCTTCACACGTGTGGCAAACTTGAGCTCTCTCAGGCCAGTGAGACGCAACTCTTAAAGCAGAAAGTCCTCCCTAGTAACACCCCATCTCCAGACGTGAGCTTTACAGATCCAGGACCAGCTGGCAAAAGCACAACTGGCTGTTTCAGAGCCTGTGCTAGTACACAGGGAAGGAGCAGCTATCTCTAAATTAAATACAGCACCACTTTTTCAGATCTCTGTGTATCACATTCAGCCCTAGACTACATGTGGAGGGCTGTATAGAGCATGGGAAAACAATGGACTACGTTCCCTCCAGGTGATACTACCTAAACACTTAGCTGTTTAGAAGAATCAGTCTCAACTCTGTCTGATGTGAAAAAGACACATGCCATTCCCTCCAACATTCCCTGATATATTCTGAGCAAATATAAACAGGAAAAGTCTTAGTAACACCAGTACTAGAGGGCAAATCCTGAACCACCATACCAGAAATTTTTATAGAAATACCACTTTTTTTAAATTATATACCACTGGAAGATTACTCCACACAATACAATCATCCTTCATTCAGTTGCAAATGTACGTGCAACCTGACAGTCTGCGGTGGACCTGCCAAACTCTTGTTCCGCCAGCAAGCATTTGACACACCGTGAAGAGACCTGAAAGTCAGAGCTGCTGTGCAGCTCAGCTTGCTGATAACTGATCTATAGGAGATAGATAGCATGGCAAAATGTGAACAATAATGCTTGACATCCCACTTGTTATCGTATGCCAGAATGTTTGGAGGGTGGAAAAGAATGACATAAAAAGAAATTATGTGGAGCATACCTTTCCTTCCATGCCAGGCAAATGACATTGTTTTGGCAGCTCGCTCTGACACAGTAAGTACAGTATCCTATATATTTTCTAATTTGAAGAGATATGCTAATGTGACAGAGAAAAGTATTGACTTCCTTTTATTTCAGTTGGAGTTGTGTATATTTAAATGCAAAGTACACATAATTTATGTGTCTGATTATATATAATCTTATAGACTAAAGCAGACTATCATACTTGTTTCTTTAAACAAGGTAGAAAACTTCATTCCCTCCACCCAAATTTTCTCAGCAGATTTAAAATAAACATTAAAGCAAGAATATGTATAATTATGTTTTTTTCATAAAAGCCACAATTGATGAACACAGAGCTTATTCCAAACCAACAAGCGCTAGCACTCTGCAGCCTCTCAGAGAAACAAGTGGCTAAAGCACAGACATTGCAAAGTCTCATTTGCCAGTGATCAATAGCCCTGGGATATGGCTTATACACACAAAAAGCGTGGTTTCCCTCTCCATTAGACACCTGCCTACTCTAACCTGCCTACTCCACTGAAGAGAGTGGAGGGGAACAGGACACAGACATTCCTTTCTATAGGGCTAAAAAGTTCAGCCTTCCTTGGCAGAGTTAATTCCTCCTCTCTCCCCAACATTTCTCTGGTTTTAATTGTTTGGGGTTTGTTTTGTTTCATTTTTTTCCCCACTTCTTTCCAGCTCCAACCTCAGTCTGGAAAAACCTAGAATTCCACCCAAATGGCTATTTTCCTATATAAACATACTCAGGTTTGCCTTTCTCACAACTTTTTGTTTCATGCATTCCTCTCTATGTTTTCCCAAGGAGTCCCTATTCCTTTTAACACCTTGTAGGAAACAAACACTTCAAGATGGAAAACATCACAAGGACTTCCTCTCAGCTGATGCTGTCAAAATATAGACAGCGTGCCACCCCTGACTGGGCTATGACTGTATTCATTTGCTTTTTCTCAGCAGAAATAAGAGTCAGGTATCCCTTTGTCACACACCTGCCTTTTTACCTACGCAATCTTACATCCAAACACCATCCTAACTACATTGCAATGGATGAGCTGTGTACACACTAACTCAGGAAGTCATTTGGTAAAATTAACATTTAGAAGCAGGCACCAGTAGTTATTTCACACATTATTAACTTATATTACAATTCAAATAAGCTTACAGCTGGCAAAAAAAGTCTCTTCTGTAAAGTGATCTCAAACATAATAGGCTTAATCAGAGATAAATTAAATTAGTCAGTCATGCATACTACAGCATATTAGCACTGAGTAGTTATTAAATACATTTTCTGTTATCAGTTGTGCAGGCAATATTGTAGCAAACAAAGTGCAGGAAAAACCAGTAAATAAACTTTATGTTTGGGAGTCTACATGTTTGACATTTCCTGGGTTTTATCAAAATGTTACACAATCTTTACTACTATAACTGGCACCAGGTTAAGTCCCCATAAACGATTCAACTTCACTCCCAGGCAATTAGCCAAAAGCAGAGCAGACAGAACTAATGAATACCTAGACAGCAGATGTTCATCGTGGTTTTGTGTTTCGGAGGGGATTTCTTCCATGGAATTAAAAAAAAAGCATGCATGGATGAGTCATAGCTGGTACACAATTGATAAAGAGGAGACAGGCAACATTTCTATTTGTTAAAAAATTAATCTTGTGTTTAGGGCTTTCAAAATGTATTTTCTCCTTCGTTTTCACTACTACAGTTTGAAAAGGTCAGGTAATTGTGTGCAAATATTGAAAAGCATTGCTCTTGCCTTGCTGCTATCATAACTTTCTTTTGTATTGCTGTTATAGCAGCCAGCAGCATCACCTTAATTTCCAGCTAAAAATTTGTGTGAAAAAGAAGACAACACAAAATCACTCACACTTCCTTTACAAAAGGAATCGTTACTTTTGTGATAGGATCTTAAAACCATACTTGTTCTTTCACCCATCTTTCAGAAACCTATCAGGACAGTACCTGTAAACATCATAATTTGTGGAGCCTGACCCAGAACACCTGGGAGCACATCTGACATCCTCTTACACTCTCCACATTTAAAACTCAATGTAAGGTGACAAGAACATTAAGCTGCCCACAGAGCAAAATGTGAAACTAATCAGTATCTGTTCTGAGCCACAGGTACAATAACTGGAAAATTAAAATGCCTGCGAACTGCTAGGGCTGGCTGTAACAAAAAGCAACACCTTGAAATGATTAATGAAGACAAATGTATACAACTATTTCTATTGACAACAACTTCAGACAACTGCAGACTAAAAGAATAACACTATAGTTCTCATTTATTTTTTCTAAAGCTTTCCCCTTCTAAAAATCTCCTGTTAGGAAACCTGTGAGCACTCACTGGTGAGAAAGAGTTTTAACTAGAAGCTCCTTTAACTCAGAGATGTGGAAAACAGAGGTACTTTGCTGTATCTCTGTAAGGATCCCCTGCACCAGCTGCAGTAGGGAGGACATGAGTCATGACAGAAGCACTCAACATCTGGCCCTTTACCTGAAAATGTTAAGGTGTAAAGTAAAATGTAAAAGTAAAATGACTCAACTAGTATGTGATGGCAGTGCTCGACAGACCTCTTAAGGTCCATTAATGGCAATACTGAGCACCTGAAGAGCAGCACAAAGGAATTCCAGCCCCTTCAGCTGGTAAGTCTGCTTTCATGGGAGCCCATCTTAAATGCCTTTATGCAAACACAAGTAGCATGGGGAATAAACAAGAGGAGTTAGAGACACGTACATGCCTGCAGGGCTTATAATATTATTAGCATCACTGAGACTGGTGTGATGGCTCCTATGACTGGAGCCATTGGAGTCAAGTATACAGGCTCTTTAGGAAGGACAGACAGAGAAGAAACGGAGGTGGTGTCACCGTCTACATCAATGACCAGCTGGAGTGCATGGAGCTGCACCTGGCTATGGATCTATGGATGAGGAGCCAGCTGAAAGCTTATGGGTCAGGACTAAAGGGAGGACAGGGACAGGTGACATTATAGTGGGGGGTCTGCTACAGGCCACCTGACCAGGAAGACGAAGCGGCTGAGGCCCTCTACAGACAGATAGGATCTGCCTCATGTTCACAAGCCCTGGTCCTCATGGGGAATTTCAACCATCCCAGTATCTGACAGAAGGACAACACAGCAGGGCATAAGCAATCCAGGAAGTTCCTGGAATGCGTTGATGATAAATTCCTTCTCCAAGTGATAGAGGAACCAATGAGGAGAGATGCTATGCTGGACCTTCTTTTCATCAACAGGGAGGGGCTGCTGGGGAATATGAAGCTTGAAGGCAGCGTTAGCTGCAGCAACCATGAAATGGTGGAGTTCAATATCCTCGGGCAGTGAGAAGGGTGTGCAGAAAGCTCACTACCCTGGACATCAGGAGAGGAGACTTTGGCCTCTTCAGGGTTCTGCTTGGTAGCGTACCGTGGGATAAAGCCGTGGAGGGAAGAGGGGCCCAAGAAAGATGAAAACTTTCTAAAGTTTCTAAAGGGACTAAATTATCTTAAAAAGTAAATGGTAAAGAGATATATACACACACAGACATACACGTATATAAATCAATGTGAATTTTTCAGGGTTCCTGCTCTCCCCTTGAAAGTATTGATTTGAAAAAAAAAAATAAAAATAATTCTTTGAGTCCTCTGGGACATCGGAATTGAGTCCCAAGCAGGAAAGAGTAAAGAGTATCTATTTTTAAAGGGAACTTACTGAATCTTATTGAGAAAATCATGACTCCCAAGGCAAGCAGGGTGTTCACAGTATCTCTTAGGACAAAGCATGTCACATGCTTGGGAGTCACATTGGAAAGAAAACTAGCACTACAGGCAATAAGTACCAGTCCGGTTTAGATAAAAAAGGTTTCACCACTTCAAAGGCAATCTAAAATAAAAATGACCAGTCCTGTATTCAGAGTATGTTATGGCTATGCAATTACACATACATTCAGAAGCTAGAAAATGCAACTAACTGCTGTGCCTTCATTGTGCACGAACATGTGCATTTGTACTACCCATGGAGCTGTGTCCACTTCTACACTCCCTCCCCACAAACCACCTTTTCTTAGCAAGGTTGTGCGCAATCTGTTTCAGCCAACTCCTCCTCAGGCAAGGCTTTTAACAAAAGCAGTAAGAATGGTTTGCAGCAGACAAGCAGAATTTCCTCAAGTTTGTTTATTTCTATTTCCATCAGAAGTGGTGTTTTGAATGAAAACACTCTTGTGATGATGCAGCTATCAGAAGGATGTTCTCATGGGTTACATTTTCTGTCCTTTCAGTTACAACAGAAAAATACAAAGGATTATTAAAAAATCATACATATATTTAAAATACAGTTGGGAAAAAGAGACTGTGACAAAGAAAAGTCTCTGTGCAGATACAGGTCTACATTATAATATTGGCCAGTAAAGGCAGGAGATACAGGAAATTTAATTTAGCATCTAAGACATATGAAAACTGGTTTTATCCTGTAGCTCCTCAAGAATTTCTTGCATGACCTCAGACAATCTCTGAGGTAAACCAGACAAACCTCCTTGTGATTTTGCATACCATCACATATGCGGGGAAAGCTTGAGCCGCTGTGAGAAACTTTGCACAGAATTTCTAAGGATGCTGAGAACAGAGTTTAGAAAGATTTGGTAGAGTGAAAACTGGCTGAATGGCTGGGCCTAGAGGGCTGTGATCAGTGGCACAAAGTCCAGCTGGAAGCTGGTCACTTGTGGTGAACCCCAGGGGTCGATACTAGGGCCAGTACTGTTCAGCATCTTCATTAATGACCTGGATGATGGGGTAGGGAGCACCCTCAGCAAGTTTGCAGAGGATACAGAGAGCTGGTACACCAGAGGGTTGGTCTTTCATCCAGAGCGACCCGAACAGGCTGGAGAAATGGGCTGACATGAACCTCGTGCATTTCAACTAACGAAGATGTCAAGTCATACCCCTGGGGAGGAACAACGCCAAGCATCAATGCATGCTGAAGCCATGAGTAGCTGGAAAGCAGCTTTGCAGAAAAGAAAATGTGGGACCTGTGGGATCAGTTTACTGTGAGACAGTGTCCGGATTTTGATTGGGATAGAGTTAATTTTCTTCCTAGCAGCTGGTGCAGTGCTGTGTATTGGTTTTAGTCTGAGAACAATGCTGATAACACACCGATGTTTTAGTTGTTGCTAAGTAATGATTACCCTGACCAAGGACTTTTCAACCTCTCATGCTCTGCCAGTGAGAAGGGGTACAAGAAGCTGGGAGGGAGACAGGACACCTGACCCAAACTAGCCAAAGGGGTATTCCATACGACAGCACGTCATGCCCAGAATATAAACTGAGGAGAGTCACCCAGAAGGGACCAATCACTGCTTGGGTTGGGCTGGGTAATGGTCAGCGGGTGGTGAGCAAAACTGTTGTTTATTGTTTGGAGATTTTTTTTCACCCTTTAATTTTATATCTCTCTCCTTGCTACTCCCCGTATTAATATTATATTGTACTTTATTTTAGTTATTAAATTGTTCCTATCTCACCTGTGTATTTTAGATTATTTTGATTCTCTCCTCATCCTGCCCAGGGAGGAGTGAAGGGAGGCTTTTATCACACTCTTTTCTAGAGCATTCACGTAACAAAGAGTTAGGTATTCTGAGATGCAGTTTCATAAGGTCCGTCAAATGCACCAGATTCACCAAATCACGATATATGAAGTTTAAACTATTTGTCACTCCTTTTCAAAGCTCTGTAAAAGAGGGCACTTCCACAAGTACACAGACACAATCTCCCAGCCATCATAGCCACATGGTTTCCTTCAAGTTGCATATGAATAAAAAATCTAACCATAGAAAAAGAAATCCTCGTCCCTCAAAATTCATCCTGAAGCTCACACCCCTTCATTGATACAGCTCAAATGTCCTAAGTACTAGGTTAAAAAGCTCTGAATATTCACTTGATATCCCACTCGTCCAGTATTTTGCTGCACTCCCTCTGCCCTCTTCCCATCCTTAGTCATAGGATAAGACTTACAGGAAGACATTCTTTTCCCACACAGATATTGCAAACCTGATAGTCTGATTTCCATTATTTGGTTTGATTCCTGTCGTCTTTCTCCATCCATTCTGACTGAAACAGACATTTCTTTAACATCCATTCCCCAAATATAACTCCCTCATTATTCACAAGCATATTGCTGACTTCATTTTGCACATGAATTCTTTTTCTCCTATCCTAGCTAAAACCTCTTTTAAAGAATATCTTCACTTCTCATTCCTTAAATTTTTTCTTTACCCTAGAGCAGCATTTCTTGTTATTAACTATGATATATTTTTCAAAATCACCTGAAATACTCCTTAAAACCTCAGGTTCCACATTTCCTATTTTATGTCTGACATGCCTCTACTCTTAGTTTCAAGAATTATAGAGTACCCCAGGGTTCAGATAAGAAGCATTCCATGAAATACTGTATGAACACTGCAGGATAAAAAATCCACTATATAAACAGGACCTGGATAGTTCATCAAAACTATAACAATTGTGCATTCTCTTAGCATAAACAATAAGTAAACTGCCCTATGCATACAGGTTTTATTGTCTGTTCCAATGACTCTATCTTATTTTCACTATCAATAAAAAATATGGATTCGGGGAGGCATAAAGTGAGTTTAATGAAGAATTTTTAAACTTCTCATAAAATGATGGATCTACTAAGCAAATACATTGATTTTGAATGCAGTGAACTAGTGAACATCACTACAATGCCCACGAACATGTAGGCAGGCAAAGGTAATGCCAGGATTTTCCCTAACAAGCCCTGTTTTCCATTGGTTTCAGAATTTGGCCTGCTGGCTCTCACTGTAGTCTACATTTGCCAAAGAACAGTTCAGCCTGGGAGTATATTCTTACCACAAATAAATTTTCAAAACAAATTAAATCTGGGTCATTTTTCTGTGGTTAACAGTGCAAAGGACATTTTTTATGCTTGTTAGTGGCCTTCAAAAAAAGGGCTTTGATTTTTAAAATATGAAACTTGGCAAGTGATAAATCCTTAGAACTGCACAGTCAAACCACTTGGGGTATTCTGAAGGCAAACTCAGTTAAAAATAAATAAAGAGTTTGACTTAGCCACCTTCTTGGCTTTTAAAGCAATATTTACAGTTCTGTTTATATGTGAGGCTTTCCAAAGTTATTCCTGTTCTCCAAAAGAGATTTAAAGCATGTTTTAGCACACTTTTTAACATACAGTCCTTCAACACTGCAAAGATTGTAATGGTGCATCGGAGTGATGACATTGGAGAAAAATGACTCTCAACATCTCAGCCCATTGCTTTGCTAATTTGCATTGACAAACCCAGTTTCAACCCATTTTTAGTACTAGGAAAGGGACACTTTAACGTCTATATTTAGGCTCACCCCTGCTGTATACCAGTGGCTTGACATGAACTGTGTCATGTTAAATGCAAAAAAAATAGCAAAAGGATTAATTCCCAGCTCTGAGTAATCACACTGGGATCTGAAAGGGAGATGGACATTTATCTAACTGCATCTTTACTGGTATTAAAGGACTGGCAAACAAAATCAGGCCACTATTTATACTTCTGCTACCTTGCTGATTTCAAAACCTCTAGTCTCTTTGACAGCTGTGCAGACTTTTGCATAGATGACAATGATTTAAATGTGATAAATGACTTTGTTGTTATTATAGGAAAGGTAAGAGAATCCAGTTTCCTCTCCCATTTATCCTCTCCTCCTGAGCACTCAGTAAGAATAAAGAGCCTGAATTTACTGTAGACACTGAAGTGGATTGGATGTGACTCTAGAGAAACAGGGAAAGGCCCTCTCGTAAGATACGTCATTTTACTGGTTGGCATGTAAGACACACATAGATATCCAAACCTCCAGCTCCTGCATGCAAAAGGTAGGGTGATTCCATATATTATTGTTGTTAACTGTCCTTCGCTCCTGCCTGGCTTTGTAGCAGAGGTAGCATAAGGGGACATGTGCCTATATCCCATTTATTCAATACCCATCCTACCCATAATATCACATATCACATCCCCTGTTGGTACAAGCTAAAATGCCGACCTCTGTGTTGACACTTCTCAGGTATAAGTACGTGATCCCTCTTCTGCTACTCTTCACTTCAAGGGCAGTGACCTCAGAGAATTATTATTGAATTACCAAGAAAAAATTCAATATTGCAAGGTCTTAAAGTGCTGCAAATTAGACCTACCAGAGCTCATCTGTCTGCAAGGCCTGAACTTTGGAGCCTTTTGTAAGGACGGCTTTTAAGAAAGTACATTAATTCTGCCTGCAGCTATGGAAAGAGTATCCAGGTGCAGCTGTGTTTGCATTTAAGTAGATGGATGGGTATATGCCAAACTGGTTGTCATCATGAGGAGAATGTGACACTAGAGAGCGTTCCAGCAGCATGGAGGACCTACAACCACCACCAGACACCTGTGGTCATTAAGATCTGTCGATCTGTTTGATTCTATAGTGCAGGTGATGGATGGATGGATGGATGGATGGATGGACATACAGACAAAGTTTTGTGAGATTCTAGGATAGCTCTGATGGCTAAAAGGACAGATGCACGTGGTTAAAGGAAAGCACCTTGCATGAAAGGTGTTTGCAGCTCCAAGAGGATTCTCTGGTGGCTGGTAGTCAAATATTTAGTTGATGACCTTAAGAGTAAGAATTGTCTCTCAGTACAGAAATGGGGTACACATGGAGTATTTTGGAAGAGCTAGTGGCCATGCCCTTTGAAAAAGCCAGGCATCTAAGATGGCTATTGCTGACTGATTTTCAGTGTCACATGGAGGATTAATCTTTCTGGTGAGGTTGGACTGGATTAAGTGGTTTGTTCAGGGTTGGCAGGAGTGTTTTTGCAACCCGTGCCAAGGTTGGAATAAACTGGAGCACAGCTATACTGCAATGAATAAAAATGCTCAGATATTCAGGATCTCCAACAGGCTTCTGGGGCTTGTGCTATCACAAAAATTACTTCAGTAACAATTTTTCCAAGCATGAGGAGAAAAAGCTTTGAGAATAGATCTCTCTGAATGTATGTAAAATAACAGCATTTAACTGTTACATTTTATCTCTAGGCTGTATTGAGCTTTATTTGATACTTTTATTGTAACAGAAGGGCTGTGTCCTGGGTTCAGCTATAGCAGTCATTTTTTCTCCTTCTTGGTAGCTGGTGCAGTGCTGTGTTTTTTAACTTTCAGCCTGGGAACAACGCTGATAACACCAATGTTTTTAGTTGTTGCTAAGTAATGTTTATTCCAACCAAGGATTTTCTCAGTCTCATGCTTTGCCAGGGAGGAGGGGAAGCCGGGAGGAAGCAGAGACAGGACACCTGACCCAAACTAGCCAAAGGGGTATTCCATACCACAGCACGTCATGCCCAGTATATAAACCGGCGGGAGTTACCCGGAAGGCCCAGATCACTGCTCGGGTCAGGCTCGGTATCGGTCGGCGGGTGGTGAGCAATTGTATCCTCTCCACTTGTTATTTCACTAATCATTATTATCATTGGTGGTAGCAGTAGTGGTTTTGTATTATACCTTAGTTGCGGGACTGCTCTTATCTCAACCCGTGGGAGTTACATTCTTCCGATTCTCCTCCCCATCCCTCCGGGAGCTGGGGGAGGAAAGGGGGGAGTGAGCGAGCGGCTATGTGGTTCTGAGTTACCGGCTGGGCTCAAACCACGGCAGGCTGATTTTGGAATGTGTTATTTTGTTATGACAAGTGGTAGAAACATATGACGAATTGCATGCAATGCATGGAATTACAGAGGTCTACATCTGAAGAGTCACACAAGGACTCTTTACAGCCTTTTGAGATTAAAATTATTTCTACAGTAACTCTGTTGTTTTGCTGTTTGAGGGTTTTTTTGTTTAAAAATTGATACTAACAGTGCTTATACCATTAATGTGTGATTTGGTGCAGGATGTTCACAGATGCACTAATTAGTGGGAATAATTGATCTAGACTTCTAGAATAATAATTTAGTAGTATGATCTTCAAAGGGGTGCCTACTACTTGCAACTCTCATAAACTTCAGTATGGAAATGTGGAAGTTAAACACCTGCAGAAGGCAGGGAATAGTGCTTTGGGCAGTTAGTTATGGTGTTTTTATATCCATATGAATTGCAAAATGAGAATAGACAACTAAAAACATCTTAATACGGCACAGTGCCAAAAACAATGAGACAAACATTTTTCTGGTGAGATCACTTTACAGACATTTAAAAGGAATAGTTTAAAAAGTAGAAAGAAATTAATGATTGCAGGCAAGTTATGTTGCAAATGTGCTTTTCCTTAGCAAGCTCTCATTGTGTACAGAAGTGAAATATATACCTGCAAGAAAATAAAAAGCCTATATTTTTAAATATTATGTTTATGTTTTATTATGTCATATTTTTCAAATGCTGTTAAAATTATCTAGCATAAAAGTAATATTTATTCTTCTATTATGAGTACCAAGCTACACTGCAAACCCAGGACTTACAACTATACAAACACATCTTATTTCATGTACACAAGGAGAAATATGTCTTCTTGATACTTGCTGGGAATGCAGTCCAAGTGTGTGGTCACCAAGCTTTAAATCAGAGACTAAAATGAGAATGTACATAAAACATTTAATCTTCTATTATTATTTCTTAAATTATTTGTCAGCAGCCTTTTTTTTTTTATGCTTCTAATATTCTGCCACTTGTGGAGGTGCACTGGTTTTTGCTCAGTTATTTTTTAAAGTAAATAACTAAGCAAATAAATAAAAAGAAAATTCACTCTAGAAGTGGTGATTTGTTAGGGAGAGACAGAATATACCCAGGAGAACAAGACTGCAGAACGTCCGTTGTCTTCATAATGAATCTCCAGATCTCAAGCAATTGCATTACACTACCCTTCCACTCCTGTTGCTATTGATACCTTTTATAGTCCATGTCATGTAAAGAGACTCCCAGAAGGCTTGACATTGTAAGAGCAAAGCAGGCTGGATTGAAAATGGAAGCAGGTTGAAAAGCCTGACATTTCTGCTTGCCTCCCTTTAGAAAAAACTTCCAATACATCGAGATATGAAGAACATGGGGAAAGCAAATTATGACAGTGGGCTGGTTATACTGATGAAAACAGTCCCATTTGAAGATAGGGATTGTATTCTTACACCTTGAATTGCAATGAAAGAAAACTATAATTAAACATTCAACTTAAACCACTTAAGCCAGTGACATGCATTAAGATTTAATAATGCTGTAGAATCATAATTGTAGTTTAGAACTTCACCAGCCATGAAGGCTGAAGTTTTCCATGTAAAGTATCTGCCTCAGGCTGTTCTCTCCTGCCTATCCTCTCTCGTCACCCTGCTCTCAGTAGATCAAGAATTAAAATCAACTTGTGCTAGTTTACCTAAACAATTGAGTTGTTTCTGAGGACAAGGCTGACAGAGATTTATTTTTTTCTGTATATTCTTTTAGTAAAATGTTCCACTGTCTCCAGAAAAACATGAATATTGAGCAGGGCTAAGCAAGGCTGTGTTTGTGAGAGTATATTCAAATCTGTATGCAAAGAGCTGGACCTGAGAAATATTCTTTGTCTGTCCTTGGCAGAGAATTCATACACACAGACTTTGGTAGCACCAAAGTCTCCGTAGATGAGGTCTGCGCTTGAGTGTGCCCTAGCCCATAAAGCTCCAGTCCTCCAACTGTATCTTCACATATTAAACTCACCTTAGCCCAGGACTGCTCCTATTGACCATGGGCACCACCTCCAAGAAGACCACAAAGAATCTTTTTATTTGTGCCCACTCTTTTCCCTGCGCTAATGCCCAGTTGCCATAGGAGAAAAGGAAGCTCCAGAGAGGATTCACGTATCCTAGCTTTAGCTTTGTAAAAAATGAGATGTTTAAACCTGAATAGACTATTTACACTCAGTAGAAACAAGAGGTTCACTTGAGGGCTGTCTGATCTTAGACACATATTTTAGATCTAACTGATCTTAGCTGTGTGTTTGATGATGGTATGAGTTGTCTCTGGAAAGGCTTACTTCTCTCCAGAGAATATAGAGGAAGATCTGAGAAACTAGCTCAAATTCAATGTCTAGGTTTCAGATGACTCAAACAGGGTAGACTACTCATTCTGATTGTGTGCAGAGAAGTAAATAGTGGATGGAAGAGGGGCCAAAGTGAATATAAGATGTAAGAAGAGGCCAGGTACAGAAAGGACAAATAATTAAAAAAAAAGTTTAAAAAAAAAAAAAAGGATGGAGGTTGGGGAGAAAATGTTTGAGTGGCAGAATAACCATCAGCTTGGAAGGTGTAAAAGATAAACAAGTCTGTAAGTAATGGCTACATGTCTCTCTTCAAAACCTGGAATTGATCCTAGAGAGCTTGACTTCTCACATTCCTCTGTTTTTACAAAATACCTCTGAAATCCACAAAGAAAATGACTGTCAGTCCTTCTTTAATGACTGGTCTCCACAGAGGGCAGACAGCTTATTATTACCATCAGGTGCTCCACTAACTCAGTTGCTCCACTAACTCAAATGCGATACGTACAAACTATGAATCCAAACTTTTCAACCTATGGTTAGCCTGTGATCGGTAGTATGTAAAATAGCTTTTCCTAGTTTGCATTTTACAAGACGATACACTAAAAGAGTCTTAACTCAGGCTGCAAGGAGGTAAGGAATACCTCAATGTAGGCATGCTTTATTAGAACATCTATAATTATGATACAGATTATGCATGGGATTATATGCTAATGTCTGCTGCATTCAGCAGTTCAGTATAGGTTATTTTTATTGACTAGGTTTAGGCTTCAAAGTGAAAAGACTATTTCCTCCAGGACTCTAGTTAGGACAGCTAGTTAGCTGCAGAAGACCAAAGGTATTTTGGGAACTACAACAAAAAGACCATATATAGAAGTAGTGGGATTTCAGTAGGGAGAGCCAGTTTCCGCATTTGGCAGTTTTAAGTTATCTCTGGGGTACTGGATGAACTATGCAAATCAAACAATTTCATTTTGAGTCTGGGGTGACATGGCAGGAGCACAGCTGCAGATTGAAACCATCATCCATTGTGTTTGGAACATATAAAATGCTATGGAAATGTCCTGTATTCTAAAATATCAAAAATACCCTGAAAAATCAATATCCCAGCCTGGACACCAAAAACAGGTCAATATATTTGGTAAAGCTCAACTGGGACAGACGTGCTGGGAATTTCAGTGTTCCAGCCCTCCTGTTAACCTCAGGGATGGTTAATTTCCAGATGACTGAAACTGGTTTAACCTCTCTTAACCATGTCTCTATTTCTGCAAAAGAGAGATAAAACCTAGCCTTTGTTCCACTCTTTTCTGCTGTGTTTGATCTGACAGTGGCTTTTTTTAAAGCAGGAACTTTGTATCTGACTTAACACCTCTCCTATTGCTTAATGTGCTTTGCTAATCACTATCTGTGGGACAGTGTGTGGTTCATCCTGCTGAACACTGGACATTGGAAAAACAGATATTTACATTACAGGTACTTGTCTGACGCTCTTTGTACAGGCACAAGAGAGGGATTTGGCAATCACTTCATCTGACCTATTTTAGGCGTGCCCATTTCTCTCCTCTAGCTATGCCAAGAATGTCAGGCAAGTACCGCCATTGTAGACCTCTGTATTGGAGGGGTCCAAATGTAGGCAAAATGAAACCCACCTGCCACTTACCCTTTAAAATACAGAGGCCAAAATCACTAAAATTAAACGGGTTTATACAGAAGTACATTTGTCTCAGGGTTTTAACATTTTCATACACCCTACAATTTTCTACTCCTTTTTCCTTGTTCTCCTTATCTTAGACAGATTTAGGATATTGAACATGCACAGATAAGCCTCCATGACCACCTACTTTGGCAGATACACAGATAAGAACGAACTGCTAAAGTGATTCGGGAAGGTTGGGGTATTTTATGAACAGCTTTAAAGGTGCTTCGAAAGTGGTTTAGTACCACAAAAGCATCATTAAAGCATTAGTAGCTTTTTCTGCTTCTTAAGGGGGTAGAAAAGAAAGAAAGGAAGCCAGGAAGAAAGCAAGGGGATATAAATGTAAACCCTCAATTAACTCAATGCCAAAAATAAGAAATTAAGCATGGGAGTATGTCCAGGAAATTTCCAGTGTAATTATTATTAATACACATCTATAATTTCTGCAATAGTAATTTCTTTTTCTGCTATAATTTATTTTTTATTATTTTTCTTCTTAAACGTAATCCCTTGAACTTTCTATTATTTTCTGTATATCATGAAGAGATTTGTGTAACCTAGAGAATGAAATGTTGAGAAATACTTTATTTTTTCACTACCTTCCTGAGTGATTGAATTGTTGCCACAACTGCTATATTAGTAAAGATTGTGGATCTTGAGATGTTTTTAAGCAATATCTTTAAAGAAAAAGTGTATTTTTAGGACACAGGGGCAATTAAGTTGTCTACACATGCAAAAACAAAAATCCCACCCAACAAGAAAAACAAACCGGGACTGCATATTACTAAAAGAAAGCCCAAAAGTGAGAAAGAGCTTTGCAGATAAATATTAGTTTCTCTTTTTTTAAGGACCAAGCTGTTCTGACTTTGCAGTATCTCAATTTTATTAAACTTCCAAGGACACACAAACGCTACATATTCTCATTATTTCACTTTACCCTCTGAATAAAGAAGGTCTCTTGCTTCTTTCTTCAGTCACTGTTATCTGCTGAAAGAGCTTACAGGTGGGCCACTTAAGGCCAGACTTATAAAGCAGCTTTTCACACACCATTTAGTGCATTGTACTTTTACTGAGCCTTATCATTTCAAACAGAGAACACTGTAAAATGCAAAACTGAAAAGAGACGTTCCTTTGTTTCTCCTGAAGAGCACCCTCATGGTTTCTCCTGTTGCATGACCTCTGTCAGCTAGCTGCCATAAAGGATAGCCTGAAAAATGCATACGGCTTACATGAATACATCCAGTAGGTGCTGGTATAACTGATGGGGATTTTATTTCATATATTTATTGTATTTTTTTAAGTTCTCTTTATGGCAGAAGTCCTTGCCCAGACAAGAAGTGAAAGATGTCTAGCAAACTGGAGCTACTCTGAATTTTCTGACAAAATACCTTTCATTTTAGTCCACAGCAAATCTGCTGCTCAGCTGAAGATGAATCAGGTACTAAACACAATTACATTCCCAGCAACCGCTCGTGTCTTTATTTTCTAAAGACACCTCCATCAAATTGTAGAAAACAGCTTTTTCCAATTTGTTATTTTTTAATTCTCATAGAAGTATGCAACTTGTACTCACTTAGAAACCACTTCTGTGCAAGACATGCAGTATTTGAAGCAGTAACTTCAAGTAATCGATATGTTACACGTATATAAATTATTCTTACAAATTTCCAGATGTTAAATTCCTAATCTAACCACTGTCAGTGTCTTAAGTACAAAAAGTTCAATGAGAATGTGTAAAATCTTTCATAATAAAAGCTGAAATCCTTCAAAAACTTAAAAATGTTAGCCCCTCAGATGAAATATAAATCTGAGTACCATAAGGTTTCATTGTGCTAAGTTATGGCTATGCAGATCTGATGCACCTACATAAAAGATGCTCATAAGAGAAAAAAGTGGATCTTCTGTTATCCCTGAACACGTGACTACAGTCACTACATGTGTGATGGTGACTGTATGGTCAAGATTTTCATCTGTTCTATGAGACTAGTCTAACTATTCACAGGTGATGTAAAAATCAACATTTACTTTTACAGGCCACCAGAAGTTGTATACTAATGCATATATAGGGAACATAAGAGTTACACTTAGAATTTATCTCTTTCACCATGAAACTAGGGCAAAATTATTTGTTTTATTTGATGATCGGAGTTATTAATTTTTTTCTATAACACTGCATGAAAAAGGTACAGACACAGTCCATAAAAGTTTTATGAATACTCTTATTTACACTGTGCTTAAAAAGAAACAACATCTGTGACTGTTTTACAGTTTCTTTGTTTGCAGACTAAATTTATCTGGTTTACAGGTTCCTTCTGAAAAACAGCTGAAATATAAAATTCATCACAGCATTGTGTTCAGTATTTGCTCTTTTGCTAATACACACTTAGTCAGGCTACAGTTGAGGAAGGCTGTAGTTCTCCATAACAGTAATGGAAAAGCATGAAGGCAAGATGTAAAATGTAAGAAAATTAATTTCCATAACACAACTGACAGTAAAGTGTAGTTAATTCCTTGCGCAGAGGCTGCAGTTCGTAAAGAAATATTGTGTAAGTAATTCCTTGGTTGCTGTGTTGGAGGTCTCAGACCACTGCAGCCGTGTCCTTCATGCTCTTGTGTTTCTAAACTGGTGCTGCACAGGGCTGGACTAATCAAGCCATCCATAAAAAAATCCTAATAGCATTCAGCTCCAGCACAGTGCAGGATTAGACTAAGAGGCCACAGACATGTGTGTCCAGCATGGGTCAAAGAACTGCGCCAGGTCTGCAAAAAAGCCAGTCTTCTGCATGTCTGTGCATGCACACACACGCATATACATATACACACACTAGATCTTGTATCTCACCAGCAGTAAATCCTTGCTAAAAACACTATTTAGATTGTGTCAGCACTGCAGTTGGGCCCCACTTCACTTCTCTCTTTCATGCAGCAGCATAGTAATAGGTAAATGGAACAACTGCACTACTTCAATCAATTTGTTACCAAGAGGTACATTTCTGGGAGAAACTACTTAAGCAGCCTGAAACCTTATCAAACTTTCTCCTTGATGCTCCAGCTCACAGTGTATTTTGAATCATGAAGAAAGCCACTTTGTGTTATGTTTTTCAGTTGCACTATTTACCTGTGCGTCAAGTAAGGTTTGAAACGTTGAGAAATATCCAGGTGCATGGAAAGCCTAAGAACAAGCAGCACCAACACACGATGACAGTTGTGTTCTCATGAAAGACTTGACATTCAGAGTAAAAGGTCAATACAGGTTGGGAAAGGGATAAATATAAAATGGCATAGCTCATCTTTGCATTTAGATGAGCAGTCAAATCTGATGCGCTGAAGCCACAGGGGACAGATGACAACATGAGGTCTGCTGCCATGTAAAAATGATTTTTGCTTTTGATGACGTTCTGGCATATATTGTTTCTGAAAGAGAGAGGGTATATATACACCCCAAAAACCTGATGGCTGCACTGAGGTGCGTGAGTTGCTTAGCACTGGACAATCTGGACGGCCAAAAATTGCCAGTTGTACTTCTTTAGAGGTTTCAGAGGAGTAAAGCCAAAATGATCTGTGCATGGCAATGGATGTCACTAAAGCCTAGGGCTGTGCTGCTGCATTCCAGGATGCTCACAAGGATGTTCTAGCTACAAGCCTTGGCAATAAGGGACATGAACTCTTCACTCAGTACTCTGCCGATTTTTCAATGGGTTTTGACAGGGAGTGCCAATTAATAAAATCGTATTTTACCATTAAGAGTCTTTCAATATCTTTATTTGCAGATTCCAGGGAAAATTTTTTTCCTGCCAATGGGCTTCACTTCCGAAATCTCTTTACTTCCACTATTGATCTTACTTCCTCTTGAAGTATTCATTCATTCACCCTCATTAACACAGGCTGGGTTAAAAACCTTTTATGCTTTTGGTACTAATGGTAGCATGTGCAATGTTTTTGTTAGGGCAACATCCCAGGACAATCCAGGAATTTATGTAGCTGCATCTTGAAAATGGACTCCTCTCTCTTTGCCTGCCCCTAGAAATCTTCTTCAGTTGCCTGGTATGGATGCAATTTAGTCTAGCCTTATCAGGAGAAGAAGCAGCAGCATGAACTTCTGCTGGACACAGAATCACAAAATCACAGAATGGTTGAGGTTGGAAGGGGTCAAGGAGGGTCATCTAGTCCAACCTCCCTGCTCAAGCAGGTTCATCCAGTGCACGTTACTCAGAATTGTGTCCAGATGGCTCTTGAATATCTCCAGGGAAGGAGACTCCACAACCTCTCTGGGCAACCTATTCCAATGCTTAGTCACCCCCACAGTAAATAACTTCTTCCTCACATTCAAGTGGAACTAATTTTGTCTGAGTTTATGCCCATTGCCTCTTTTCTTATTGCCTGGCACCATCAAGAAGAGTCAGGCCCCATCCTCTTGACAACCTCTCTTCAGATACTTATATACATTGCTCGGATCCCCCATCGAGCCTTTTCTTGTTTACTGAACAGGTCCAGCTCCCTCAGCCTTTCCTCATAGAAGAGATGCTCCAGACCCTTAATCATTCTGGTAGCCCGTCACTGGACTTGCTCCGTGTCTCTCTTGTAATGGGGACCCAAACTGGACACAGTATTCCAGGTGAGGCCCTACCAGGGCTGAGTAGAGAGGGAGGATCACCTCCTTTGATCTGCTGGCCTGCTGACCTGCTCTTCCTAATGCAGTCCAGGATACCATTTGCCTTCCTGGCCAAAATGGCACATGGCTAGTTCATGGACAGTTGCTGTCCACCAGTATCCCAGGTCTTCCTCTGCAGAGCTGCCTTCCAGCAGGTCAGCCCCTAGCCTGTACGGGTGCGTGGGGCTATTCCTTTCCAAATGCTGAACCTTGCACTTGCTTTCATTGAATTTCAAAAGGTTCCTCTCTGCCCATCTCTTCAGCCTCTCTAGATCCTTCTGGATGGCAGCACAGCACTCTGGGTTATTGGCCACTCCGCCCAGTTTTGTATCATTAGCAAATTTGCTGAGGGTACACTCTATCCCTTTGTCCAAGTCATTGATGAGTTAGTTAAACAATACTGGAGCCAGTACTGACCTTTGTGGGACACCACTAGTTACAGGTCTACAACTAGACTCTGTGCCACTGGTTACAACCCTCCAAGACCTTCCATTCAACCAGTTCTCGATCCGCCTTACAGTCCGCTTGCCCAGCCTGTACTTCCTTAGCTTGCCTAAGAGGATGCCATGGGAGACCGAGTTGAAACCCTTGCTGAAGTCCAAGAAGACAACACCCACTCCTCCCCACTCATCTATCCAGCCAGTTATCCCATTGTAAAAGGCAATCAATCAGGTTGATAAGCATGATTTCCCTTTAGTGAATCCAAGCTGACTACCCTTGATCACCTTCTTGTCTTCCATGTGCTTAGTGATGAGTTGTTCCATCACCCTTCCAAGGATTGAGGTGAGGCTGACTGACCTATAGATCCCAGAGTCCTCCTTCTTGCCCTTTTTGAAGACTGGGGTGACATTTGGTTTATTCCAGTCCTCAGCAGCTCTCCTGATTACCATGACCTTTCAAAGATGATCAAGAGTGGCCTAGCAATAATGTCCACCAGTTCCCTCAGCATTTGTGGGTGCATCTCGCCAGGGCCCATGGACCTGTGGATGCCAAGTTTGTCTGAACAATCTCTAACCCAGTCCTCCTCAATCAAGGGAAAGATTTCCTTTCTCTAGACCTTTCTCCTGGTCTCCTGGGTCAGGGATTCCTGACAGCTGGCCTTGGCACTGAAAAGTGAAGCAAAGAAGGCATTCAGTATCTCCACCTTCTCTGTGTCCTCTGTCACAAGGGTCCCTGCTCTATTCAGTAGTGGACCCATATTTTCCCTGCATTTCCTCTTATTATTGATCTATTTGAAGAAGCCCTTCTTGTTGTCCTTGACATCCTTAGCAGACACAATTCCAAATGGGCCTTGGCTCTCTGCATTGCATTTCTGCATACTCTGAGACTTTTGTTTTGCTTCCTTATCTGATAGCACAAACCCATTCTTTAAATAGTATCAATATGATTACCTTGTGTGGACTTTAACCGAACATGTTAATTCAGCACCTTAGGAAATAACACTAAAACCTTCCTCGCTTTCCCGATTCTCAGGGATAGAGTGCTTCATATTTAGTATGCCAAGTTCTGCATCTTTGTTGTTTAACTCCCAGATAAGCCTAAGGCAATGGGACTAGTAAGATTTCTAGAACAATGTTCAATTTACTGGATGATTCCTGTGTGTTGCTCTCAGACATACTCGTATTATTCTCCTTTAAACACACTTTTAACTCCAGATCACGTACATGTTCAAATGCTTTGGAACACAGTAGGGTTTGCTTGGCCTCCATGTCTCTGTAATGGAGTCAGAAATTACGACACATTTCTGAGTTCCTTGATTCTGCACTTCTTGGCCAGGAAATGTGAAAATCCTGCTATAGATCATGGCACTATAGCCACAAACCATGAAAGAACTGTCCTCAGTTGGACTGCTTCTAAAGATGACCAAACCCCATGTGTTCCAGATGAAATATTTCCAGTTCACCAAACTGGCATTTTCTAGATTGGTTGAAAAACTTCTGGCTAGTTCTGATAGTAAACAGTAATTGTGTGAGTCCAATTTGTGCCCTCGTGTCCTTTCCACTGGAGGATGATTTTGGCTTTGTAAACAGAACGTGCAGAACTACTCTGTTGACAGGTGAAAAGGAATAGAGAGTTCACGTTTAGCAATGTTGACTCTGCTGTGCTAACACAAATAAAGTACAAGGGAGAAAAACCCTTTATTTTTATTGCTAGCATTTGAAGATGGCATACTGAATATACTCTGGGATTAGATCTCCTGAGTCAAATAGCTTATTTACCAACACTTTTCAGAGAAGAATAGCCTTTTAAGTGACGCTTAGCAACATGCATCTTCCGTTCTTTTCTATTAGTTTTAACACTTTTCATGTTTACCTTTTGCTTTGAGAGCAAAACATACAGGAGAAGAATTTCATTCATACTCTGAATGCCTGCATGTTCAGATATATAGTAGAAGGCACAGGAAGCCCTTCTACAACTCTGACATCCTGTTCAAAGTCTGTCTGGACCAAAACTCAAAGCCTCCCAACACCACAATTGATGTCAGTTACCTTTACATGGATGTGCTTTTCAGTGCTATTAGTTAGCTTCCGCTTTGTCCAGAAACAAATGGCTGTCAGACTGCAGGATGGACAAAAAAATTCCAAAGACCAGGATGAACCACAGCCTAGAGGTGTTACACACCCACATATCGCACAGATGTAGAGAAAGCTGTACTGATCAAAGTCTCTTAGGACTGAATTTGTACTCACTGGACTTCAGAAACACAAGAAGGAACATGAGGTTTAATCTTGCAGAGATAATCACATCCATCTAATGCACTTGTACCTAGAAATGGAGGAATTCTGTACCTCACAAAGTAGGCTTAGATTAAAATGGATTTGGGCCATTAGTGAGTAACATAGCAAGCAGTAAGCCATTGCTTCTTATTCTGGAGCTCTTCTATAGAGCACGAGCAGTCAAAATTCTCATCTCACCCTATTATGGCCTAACAACTATTCTGTTTTAAATGTAGGTACTGAATATTTGTATTTGTATCAGATATTAGATGTATAATGGAAAGGAATCAGAGAAGTAGAAGAAAAGAAAGCCTTTTCCTGCGTTCAAAGGTTGGTCTACACACAGAGTGGCAGAGACCACCACGGATTTTTACCATCTAAAGGTAAAAACAAAATTCTTCCTCTGTCTCAAATATTTTCACTTTTATTCTTTATGATATAATTGGACTTGTGCTATTGCAAACTATGTTTATTAGGACTGTCATGTTAGTCTGCTGTATGTTTTAATACAATTCTCTACCAGATACACTAAAAAATCAACTACTTTGATCAGGATTAAACCATGAAATCAGAGTTCACACATAATACTTAACCTAAATAAAGAATTCATGGGAAACAGAATCTTGCTATCATAATATTTATGGGAAAGGTATACAGGAAGAAAAAATCCATACATGCTTCTCAGGAAAGCATAATTTCCCAGTGGATACCGCTCTATTCGACTTGAATCTAAATTAACACTGTAGATTCTAATAGCACTTGGCAAGCTGCAGACAGATCATTTTTTAACTTAGGTTTACGTTTGAATTACCTGGAACTCAAATTTCCAATGTGACCTTTTCAGGGCTTTGTTTAGGAACAAAAAGAGTTCTCACTAGAGATCGAAAATACCTTTTAGAGAACAAGATATATTGTTGAGGGTGGAGGCTAAAATAGTATGATGCTGCTGCTAGTCTAGAATTAGAGAAAACAATGACTATGTATGTAAGCTTTGTTACCTTCCACTGGCAAAAGGGAACATCATTTTTTACATTTAAAAGCAAATTTCTGATCTTTTGTACTGTGCTTTCAAGTACATATTTATTCCCCCTATGCCTGACGCTTATAAAATGCAGGAAGGTGGGGTTTTTTCTGCCTACAATAAGGTACACACTAAAGATGTACATGCCAAACAAAATGTTTTTATTTGTGTGTTCAACTCTGCAATGTGTTCTGCACCAAAGAACTTAAACAATGAGAGCCAAAGCATTTCTCACCTCTCAAAATAGACATTGGAGTCTTTAATGACTACCTAAAATTCCCGCATATTAAGATCTCTTGTCACTAAATTTTTTTATTTTTCTTTCCCCTGAGGTTTGCTTATAGGAAAAGTGCAGAAAATCTGACCTGCAAAGTGCAATATCCTGTTCTGCTGTGTAGCCACATCTATACTGAAGCTATAGACTGTTCTTGTTCCTCATTTCCTCTATCCTCTGCTAAGCTGCATAGACTGGCTTTTAAATGGCCTTTTCACTGCTGAGCTCAGAAATATAGAACAGGAAATTTCAACTGCACATTTACATAGAAGAAAGTGGAAAACATGGGAGAGACAAACACAGCTTTGAGTCTTTTTGTAGTGTGCTCAAAGCCACAAGTGGGGGAAAAAAGCCAAAATAGATATGGTATCTAGCTGCTAAATATTTACCTAATGCAATCATCATTTATTGAGGAAAAATAAGATGAAGAAGAAGAGTTCAAATATTTACTACAGATTGCAGTATTATTTACTATAGATGGGGTTTAGCACTAATTTGTCGGAAGAAGACTGCTATGTCAGATAAAGATCAGTTTACATTATTTGAACTGATTATGCCTTTAATTTTCCACAAAGGCACATTTCAAAATGCAACATAGAATTAAAGAGCTCTTCCTCTGAACTAGCCCTTTCCATTTTATTATTTTTCTGCCTATTTTCTTTCTGGATGCAATGCTTGAGTGAGTGGTCCACTGTACAATGTGTGTCATTCTGATCCAAATGACAAAAGACAGGTTAATACATTCTCTCCTCTACTGAATGAGCAGAGGCATGACAAAAGGGCAGAAAGAATCACTGTGTTCAGATTCACCCCCCTACCACCTATAAGCCTGAAAACTGCTCTGCATAGAGATGGAGCAAGTAGGAACTGCAATGGGTGGAGATACCTCTCATCTCTGGACACCTGATGGAATCTGGTTGGAAATCCATACAGGCAAAAAAACCACCCTCCTCAGAAAGAAGCTGAATGATCCTTGAGGTTTTGAAGACATATTTTTTTCCAATCTATGGAGGCTTTGCCTGGGAAGGGAAAATTGGAGTAGGTGTGCTATTCACAACACAAGGTACACGGTATGAAAAAATTTGGAAAATGAAGGTGAGCTACCAGCATGTGCTCCATGCTGGAATTAGCTGCAGGAATTAGCCAACATGCCAATTAGTAGTGGTTGCCTCCAAAACATCACTTTTGTCCCGTTTAATGGATCTAATTTGCATGAAGTGTATTCAAAACATCACTTAAGGTTATTACCACATCTCTGAAATCATTTCATTGAACTGAATAACTGAAACGCTTTATGTACCTTTTATTAATGCATAAACATGATTAACTTGCACTTTACCCATCTGAAATATTAAAACGTTAAAAGAAGCATAAAACCAGAAAATTACTGGACATTTCCTGGTTGTTGCTGAGTGAGATAGGCAGGTAGAATGAACCATGACCAACCTGTGACCCTTCCCTTCAATACTAATGCCTCTAATGAAAACTGATGTCAATCAGAAACCCTCATCAAAATGGCCTGAACATTTGCCATCAGCCCCTTAGGACAACATATAACAATCTGAAAATTGAATAGGAAAGAAGTGCTTTGTTAAAGATTGTCCCAGCGAAGTGGCTACCTTAATTATTTATATCCAACTTATATGGCTAATGCTGCATCTGCTTTTACTTGACTACAGTGAGATTATATTTAGATCTAACATGACATACATACTGCTATACAGTCAACTCCAGCTGAGATTCTATGCAGCGTTGTTAGAAATATATTATTTTTCCAAAGGTGCACTGTGAAGGCAATGTTATAATGCTCTAATACAACTGAAACTTCTCTTTCCCTTCCCAATAATATTTTCCAACACTGTGTTAACATGAATCACACTAATCCTCTCTGGATTCAGAATAGACTGACTAAAGAATGAGCAGTATGAACTCAAGAATTTTGCTCCAAATCATTAAAAGAAACAAAAAGCTGTGGGTTGTTTTCTTTTTTCTGAATGGCTTAATTAGGCAAGAAAGGAGAAATGACAGAGTAGAAGAGAGGGAAAAAATTGGAGAAAGGAAAAATTATTGCAAACAATTTGGAAAAATAAAGTAAATTTTATATTAGTATTTATGGGGCCGTGATATGGCTAAAAGCAGGTCTGCATCTGGAGGGTCTGGGATTATATTGTTTCCATTTCTGTAGGATTTTAGCTGTCCCCTTGTCTGATGGTATACAAATGCTCTTTGATTTACTGTTGCTTCACTTTTTAGATGCTTTTCAGTACATGATATACTCACAACTATATGCAAATTGCTCATCCGCAGATCACGTGGATTGGTTATTTGGCCACGTAAGTTCTTTTAAAATAACAACATAAATATGTTTAAATGACATATGCTGCTCTATAGCAGTAGAACTGTTCACAGAGGACACACTCAGATCTCTCCAAGTTTCTAGAAAGAGAAACATCAGATTCAGTCTGATCACAGAAAACATCAACCAGTGTGCCAAGGGAATCCAGGGGCTGAAGATAAAGCTTCCTGGGAAAGGAAACAAAGTTGCTAATATCTAAACCCCACAGTCATATCTAAATGATTCTCTCACTTAGAGACTTTTGTATCTCCAAAATCTTGATTTCACATCTTATGTTTTACTGATTTGCTGGTTTTTAGTCTTTCTCTGCTCTAATGCTTTGGCAGTGCCAGACCAAGAGTCGTCATTCCAGGCTCGTTTCTGCAGAAAACCAGCATCAGCTGCTTTTACGTTGAGAGACATTGCCACAGACTTGCCTTCTTAAAAGAAGAGGAAAACCACAGATATTTAATCTCGGTAAAGTATCCAGTGAATAGTACTGTGTTTGACAACTGTCGGCTCAGGAGGCACTGTGGGCTTCTGAATGCTAATGGTGAGAAGTAACCAGTCTGCAAATGAATTTTGATATGCAGGTGTCTCTAGAATGTTCCTGGGCATCTGTGCCAGGAACTGCTAAAGGAATGGACAAATCCCGTCCCATGCTAACAGCAGATAGGACAGGCGTGCCTCAAAGGGTATGCTTGAACACCCTGTAGTGAATGGAGAGGAGAGAACAGCAGGCACACTCAGTTTCCACAATCTATACTGAACTAGATGCACTGCTAATGCAAGCAGGGAGTAAGCAGACAAGGTCTCTCTCATCGACACCCCATGTGTGGTAGCTACTTGAAGGGGTCAGTGGCTCAGTGGAGTCCTGTCTCCACCACTCTATTAATATCTACAAGAAGATCACAGAGAATAGCAGGTGCCAAACCCTGTTTGTACAGTAAGAGAGATGCGGGGGTAGCGTGCCTCCTGTCCACTGACAGCATGGCTGTAATCCCCTTGAAGCACATGTCCTCTGAATTCTGTCCAAGCATTGCAGCATTGTCTTTGCAGCACAGACTTCGGTTTAAAAGTCATCTTCTGGCACTCAATTTGAGAATAGCTGGCTGTTTGGCACCCTCCACACCAGCTGTTATCTTGTAAACTAAATGCACAATGCTTATTCCATTCTCACGATAAAAGAATAATTAGGGTTAGCACTTAATTCTGTGATTTGAAGTTAATAATATTTAAGATTTATAAATATGTAACAGAAGTATGTTAATTCTGTAACTGTGCTGAAAAAAAGGCACACAGCTCAGGAATGAAGCAAAATGCATCATAAATACGCCTAACAATAAGGATTTAATTTATTAGCAGTTTTGGCAGAACAACTGCAAAGAAGATTGCGGTTGTGAAGCACGTTTGTCATTTGACAAAGGAGAGGCTATTACTCAATATAATAACAATATGAGGTTTGTTTTAAGTATTCAAAAAGTATCTCCCTGAAAGATTCTCCAGATTAGACTGTCTCTAATCCCAAGGTCGATTTCACATCACTAGTTAAAAGAGTTTAACAGACTGGGCACCAAGGAGCACTGCATCACAGATCCTGTTATATGAAGCCAGTTACAGTTTTGCAGTAATCAGAAGTTTCTTGGGAGAAGCAGGACTTCTCAGACCCCTGTTTGATAGAAGGATGACTACAGCACTTTATTTTTCTTTTTTTACTCCTCCATGGCTACTTCTATCTATCTGAGGTGTGATAGATGGCAAAAACTAGACATCAAACTGCAAAAGGTTAAACTAATTGTAAATCATTACACATCATCCATTTATGTATTTGTCCTACTCTGTGTATCTGAAGTCAAATAAAGTGCCTGAAGGTTTTTGGTTGAGCAGACTGAAGTAATGAAAATAATTTCCTAAAATAAAATATACGCATTGTCAAGAATTCTTAAATAGAAGTCCAGCAAGATTAGTTTCCATCTCAAAAAGAGCAGAAAATTGGTTTCTTCAGATCCCAAATCAAATGCGCCAATAAGTGAAATTTTGCCTATTGAAATGGAAAAACACAGTCCTGAGAAATGTGATAATCCTGGAAGTTGAAAAGGTTTTATATCATAATCACTGCTGTCACCACAAGGTTAGTGATACAATTTATATTAACTACACCAGCTTCATAGAATCATAGAATCACAGAATCAACTAGGTTGGAAAAGACCTTTAAGATCATCAAGTAAGTCCAATCATTACCCCAGGACTGCCAAGTTCACCACTAAATCATGTCACTCAGAGCCTCAGCTACACAGTTTCTGAACACATCCAGGGATGGTGGTTCCACCATTGCCCTGAGCAGCCTGTTCGAATGCCTGAGCACCCTCTTGGTGAAGAATTTTTTCCCAATATCCAGTTTAAACCTCCCCTGGCACAGCTTGAGGCCGTTTCCTCTTGTCCTGTCACTTGTTACTTGGAAGAAGAGACTAACCCCCATCTCACTACAACCTCCTTTCAGGTAGTTGTAGAGAGTGATAAGGTCCCCCCCGAGCCTTCTCTTCTCCAGACTAAACAACCTCAGTTCCCTCAGCTGTTCCTCATCAGACTTGCGCTCCAGATCCTTCACCACTTTCGTTGCCTTCCTCTGGATCCGCTCCAGCACCTCAATGTCTCTCCTGTAGTGGGGGACCCAGAACTGGACACAGGATTCCAGGTGCACCTCACCAGTGCTGAGCACAGGGGATGATCACTGCCCTGGCCCTGCTGGCCACACTATTGCTGATACAGGCCAGGGTACCATTGGCCTTCTTGGCTGTCTGGGCACAAGCTGGCTCATGTTCAGCCATCAATCCGCACCACCAGGTCCTTTTCCGCGAAGCATCTTTCCAGCCACTCTTCCCCAAGCCTGTAGTGCTGCACGGGGTTGTTGTGGCCCAAATGCAGCACCCCGCACTTTGCCTTGTTGAACCTCATACAGTTGTCCTTGGCCAATCAACCCAGTCTGTCCAGATCCCTCTGCAGAACTTTCCTACCCTTCAGCAGATCAACACTCCCAGCCAACTTGGTGTCATCCGCTAATTTACTGAGGGTACACTCAATCCCCTCATCCAAATCATCAATGAAGATATTAAACAACACTGGCCCTAACAACAAGCCCTGAGGGACTCCACTACCAACGGGTCCAGCCAGTCTCCAACCAGCGAAGAATCCACCTGTCCAGGCCATGAGAAGCCAATTTGTCCAGGAGAACACTGTGGGAGACAGCATCAAATGCTTTACTTAAATCCAAATACGCAATGTCCACAGCCTTTTCCTCATCAACCAGGAAGGTCACCTTATCGTAGAAGGAGATCAATTTGGTCAAGCAGAACCCCTCATGAACCCATGTTGACTGGGCCTGATCCCTCCATTTTCCCACATGTGCTTTATGATGTCACTTAGGATCATCTGCTACATGACCTTGCCTGGCACTGAGGTCAGGCTGACAGGCCTGTAGTTTCCAGGGTCTTCTTTCCTGCCCTTTCTGTAGAGAGGAGTCACGTTAGCCAACTTCCTCTGGGACCTACCCACTAGACCAGGACTGCTGATAGATGATGGAAAGTGGCTTAGCAAGCTCCTCTGCCAGCTCCTTCAGCACTCTTGCGTGTAACCCATTTGGCATAAACATAGACTTGTATATGTCTAAGTGGAGCAGAAAGTCACTAACCATTTCTTCCTGAATTATGGGGACTTCAATCAGCTCCCCATCTCTGCCATCCAACTCAGGGAACTGAGTACCCTGAGGATGGCTGTTGTGACTATTAAAGACTGAGGCAAAGGCAGCAGTAAGTACCTCAGCTTTTTCTTCAATCCTCAGTTATTAGGTTTCCCCTAGTATCCAGTGGAGGATGGAGGTTCTCCTTGGCCCTCCTTTTATTTCTAATATATTTGTAAAAGCACATTATCATTTATGGCAGCGGCCAGATTTAATTCCATTTGTGCCTTTGCATTTCTAACTTACTTTCTATATAACCTAACAACATCCTTGTACTCTTCATGGGGTGACAGTCCCCTCTTCCACAGGTGATAAATTCTCTTTTTTTTCCCCGAGTTCAAGCAATATCTCCCTATTCAGCCAGGTTGGTTTTCTTCCCTGCCAGTTTGATTTTCGGCACATAGAGACCATCTGCACAGCTTGTTCATCACTCCTTAACATCGTATTCATTCAGGACCAGTCCCTATTTTTATTTCCCACTAATCAGATGTTGAAGATCAGTTATTGATTATGCCAGTTTTCAAGGCTATACCATTCTCCCAAACTCATGTACTTCCCTTCCCTACTTTTGGTAACTTCTCTTTCATTGCAAAAGATTTATATAAAGCAGATACTGAAATATTCATCCTGAGTATTCAAATTCACAGAAGAACTATAGGAAACAGCCAAGATTTTATTTTATTATTTTTTAATTAAAGGAAGTCTCAAAGTATCAGTCATCGTAACAGAAGAGAGCTGGTAAGAAATGGTACATATATGAAAATCTAGAAGGAAACTGCATTCCTACTCAGTGATGTTGGTTTAATATCTTGACCACAAAATTGTATAATATTTGCTATTAAAAGAAGTAGGGATTTTTAACACACCCTTTCCTACTGCAGGTTAGTAATGAGTTTAGGGGAAGTGGGACGCATGTTTCCCTGTGTACTTTGTATTCTCAAGTGCTTCAAATGCTCATGGGGACCACTGATGTCTAGCATAAACCATAACAACCTTCATGCTGTTCTAATGTGAGACAGAAGATGAATGTTGCCATGCAATGGGGCATGGGGAATGAAAATCCCACTTTTCTACCAGATATTCTCTGCTGCACTGTGCTTGATGGCTGAAGCTGAGGATCACATCCAACTTGCTGAAGACATCTCTCTGAAATTAAAAACTGAAAGTCTTCTGCCATTTGCTTTGATAACTGAATAAAAATTGCATGGTCTTGTTGCCAGAGATGTGGAAACACATGAACATAAAATAATTCTCAGATGACAGGGCAACAGACAAATGGGGTGCAAAAGGAACATTCAGAAGAGCAGAAAAACTAATACGCATTTTATTCATCTGCACTCACTGTGGAGGAATATCAGGAAGCTCTTACGGCAGAAATTTTCAAACAACACACTCGAAGGATCTGTCCCCAAATGACATGCTAGAAAAAGATATTATGGAGCAAATACACAGAAAGATCAGCAACTGGAATCTGGTATTCAACCATGAGTTCAAAAGGCAATGAAAGATAAAGAGGCACAACTATTAATTGCAGCATGTAAGTCTGTGCTAAAGACCACTCTGGTACCAAAGGACTGAACTGTAAAAAACATAAGGCCATTTTTTCAAAGGGGGCACATGGACAAAAATTAACAGAGTTAACACAGTTTTTGTGAAGATGAAGTCATACCTCATTGTTGCACTGGCAGTCCTTGAAAGAACTGTTGTGCATATGGATATGGCAAATTTGGCTAACATAGTCAGGTATTCAGCAAAATCTCTCATTCAAAGGGTTTCAAAAAATCCAAACAACTACAGGTGAAGATTTAGGTCCTCAAAATGTTGCAAGTTTGACTTAAAGAAAGGAAACAGAAGGTACATATCAATTTTCACAACAAAGAGAGGTCATCAATGATATTAGGAGGGGAGCAGTGTGGCAACCCCAGATATTGAGCATATTTATTTAATGAAGTTGAAAGACAGTAACCAGAATAGTTACAAAGCTTGCAGATGACACTAATTTGCTCTGGAGAGTAAAGATGAGGCCAACTGGTGAAGTACTTCGATAGGACTAAAGTCATGCCAAAACCAGGAAGAAACAGGGATCAACAGGAGCAGATCTGTACAGTGAAACAGTTGCTGTCGAAGACCACACGTGATCCACATTTCAGGATTTATTTATTTATTTGTTTAATTTGGACTCATTCCAGTCTGCTTTCATGGATTGAATATCTGGGGACAGGGCAGTCAAGTTGAAATTCTGGAGCTTGTCTTTTGGTTTAATTACATCTGAAAGGAGTCAAGTCTACGGGCTATGGGCTCTCAGATCATCTTCAATGTGCACAAATGCACAATAAGTGGAGATGATTTGGAGATTTGCTTCAAAAGCATGCTCCTGCTCCTGCACTACCAATACAGGTGCACTCTATGAGGCTCAGGGACCAAGCAATAAAATAGCAAGTAAAAATGAAGACGGATAAATTTAGAGTGCTGGACATATGGAAAAAGCAAACAATCAGTACTTTGTACCCAGGGTGATGAATTCTGGGTAGACTATTATAATTAGGCACAAAAGATATCTCAAAGTCACAATAGTCAGCCCCAAGAACAGCTCAGCTCAGTGCTCATGAAAGTAAATCAAATTACTAGGAAAGGAAAAGAAAACAAACAAAAATATCATTCTCTCATTGTAAAATTTTCAGTCTTATTGTCTTATCTTCTGCTTTCTCCACCCTAAAAAGACATGGCCAAATTGAATAGACCAATAGGCAAGTACATTCAAAGGCATGGTGCCGCATCCAGGTGAAAATAACTAAGCAGAGAGGAGATTTTCAGCCTGGGAAAGACATGGCTGAAGATGGGATGTGACCGACATTCACAGAATCGTTAGAGAAACACAGAGGGTGGAAAGGAACAACTAACTGTTCACTCTATCTGAAGATACAGAGAAGAACTGAGGTATATCACATGAAACTAGCATGTAGTGAATTCACAACTAGCAAAAACCCATGGTTCGTTATACAGCACATTGTTAAGTTGCATGCAAGTCCTCACCATGGGAAGCTGTGACAGCTTGAATTTTACATGGACTGAAGAAGTGACTGGACCAAGTCATAGGAATGATAACGTGCCAAAGACTATAATGTCTGGCTCAGCTAGTCTTTGCACAATGAAGTGTGGAAATACAGAGTATTTTTTGGAAATAACCATACCTGCCTGCCGCCTTCTTGTAGTTTTTCCCAGGTATTAATTTCAGAGCTGAAGACAGGGTATTGAGTTAGAGTGACTTTTGATCTGATCCAGTGTGGCTGTTCCTGCATTTCTGTTAGCCTTTCAGTCACTAGTCAATGGGACTAGTCCACTAAATAAAAAGTCACAAGTTGACTCTGAACAGAAAAAAAAAAGAGGTTGGCTCAACAGAAATTTGATTTCATTTTTTTTTTTTTTATTTACTCTGGAACATGATATTGGAGACTTAGATTTATAACCCAAATCTGTGCTGGGAAAATGGTTTACACATCACAGTCCTACATGAAGATGATGGAAAACTGTAAAAGTCACAGAAAATACATTTCTGCAAGACTAAATTGTCTTTCGGCATTCAGAATTGTAATTTTTCAATATATTCATTCTTTCCATATGAAATTTCCTAGCAAATGATCATGCTTTTAGTATGCTAAGATCAATTCAATTAAAATTTCATATACATGAAGAAAAAGAAATATGTCAGTAAAGCATGTCAGTTATTAATGACAAAGTAAATTCTGGTAGGCTGAACATTCTCAGCAGGCTGGAGGATTTGATTGTAGTGTTTTGAGTCTGTCTTACAGAATTGCACATTTTGCCTTTTGGACAATATTTTTTATGCCTCAAAGAGCAAAACCAAATACTTTTACCAAAAAAATCATTTACACTAGTTACTCTTTTTTTTTTTCTTCCCCCCCCCCCCCGTTTTTTTTTCCTTTACAAATGCTTCCCTGTTTTGGGTATTTCGATATTCCTTTCTCCTATCAAAGGTGAATTTGGGAACAGTTTGGAAAAGTCCTGGTTTTCCCTCATCCCTTGAAATCTGCATGGTAATCAGACTAATGCAAAATTACTCAGTTTTGTAAAGTTCTTATTTACAGCTGCAAATAAAACATTGGTATTTGGTGCCAGGGATCAGTTACTGTAAAAAAATTTGGTCCCGGTGTTCTGTGAACTGTGATTTTGTCATATTTATAATGGAATACAAAAGACTGCATATGTTGGCTGGATGTCACTAATGATAATAACTATTGCTCCCAGCTGTTTTTTCTTTAAATACAGGACACAGCTGAAATAAGATCTGCATCTGCCACCATTTGGCTTCCCTACTTTTGAGAGAGAATCATATACATCCTGATTAACTGTGAACATGATTACTTTATTCAACAAGACCCATACAGAAACCAGCAAAACATAATTAAAAAATGATGACCGCATCTTGATGAAAGTGGTTATTTGAAGTAAATTGGGGCCTCCTGGGTTTTTTTTTTCCTACCTTCTTTAACCATCAGCACTAACTAAAATTCTAGTTCTGTAGTGTTGCTATGAACCAGCAGTTAATAAGGCAGCTGTCTATGGCTTCAGCTGCTCTATGTAAACTAAGCTATTATTTTGGAAGTGATGACATAACTCACAAGGAAAAGGTGATTAATCCATCACATAAAGTAGGACACTTCAGACTATGAGTATACATGTGCATTATTCATTTGATCCAATTATTGTTCCAGGCATTGCTACAGCAGAGACTTTCAATTATTTTTTTTTTTTCAATCTGGAATGTAAAGCTTTACAGGAATAAAAGAAGAAATATAAGAGGAAAAGATGGGAAAAGAAAACAAATCAGAGGTGCAGTTAGATTATAGAAAGTAAGTCTGAAGTGGCATGATGGGTGCAACACAATACTGTGTCTCAGTAACTTTGTCAGCTGTGGAAGATACACATACCATCAAACAAGTGACATTAACAACAACTAGAGTTTAGACCTTGCTCAACTACAAGAAAAGACCAAGTCATGCCCAGAATTAGGCTCAGCCTTGCTAATTCCTAAGGACAGGTTTTATGTCTGTCTGTGGGATACCTCAATCCCACACTCAGTTGATATGCTGTCCTGACTTGAGTCTTGGGCTACTACTTGGATTATAAATGCTGCTGTGACAGCAGCTTTGGGCCCCAAAAAAGCCTTGTGCCACAGTGAAGTCCCTTCCTTATGCCCTGAGGCATCTTTGGGCTCAGCCTCTGCAAGGGAAGGCACCTGGCCTGCTTGCTGTAGCATGCATAAGGAAATTATCATTATTTTACCTTCAGGATCCCTCCTACCATTGACTAGGTGAAAATAAATGGTTTGGGTCCAAACAAATGCTGGCAGTGGCACTTTGTCAGTGATCTAATTGCTTTGTACCCCAAAGCAAGAGCTGAGGCATAGTAACTCTTCTATACTCAGTCTATAGGTGCAAGTATCTCACTGGTCTCTGGTCAAGAAGCAGACAGCCATTCATAACTGTGAAGGCAGTCATCATGATATAAAAGGTTTAAACATCCTGAACATATTCCAGCATACTAGAAATCCTGTGTCATCCAGGCTCCCTGTGTCACCCATCTCCTCTACCAGGGTTATAATTTTCTATGAGACATTGAAAAGAGGCCCCTGAAAAATGTAAACTAGAAGTCTGAATTTATCACTTTACCACTTTGGAAAGCAAATCTTGTACTTATTTTGAGACTAGAAATGATATCTCAGGCACAATCGAAAGTAAAGTGAAGTGTGAAAAATGAAAGAAGTCTTTAAATACAGACGTTGCCCCAACTTTTCCTAAGCATCTAGTTGCAGAGGATTCATTGTTAACGCATGAATTTCTTAAATATACTTGGTATTTAAATTTCACAAAAAACGGATTTGGAGTTTTGTTCACATCAAAAGAACTATAACAAAGAAACAGGAGACTGAATTTATGATTGAGAAAAGCAGACGCATTAATTTTCTTTTCCAAAGCAAATCACCATAAGAAAACCACACTACAGCTGCTGAAGTTATTCAGTGATGAAGAGTTTAGATTAGCATGCAAACAAGAAAATGTTTGACTACATAAAAGATAACCTGAGTACCAGGACTATATTTTATGCAGAGACTAGTTATAAAACTGCTGCATAAATGATCCCCATAGGGATAATTTAAGGAAAATAATCTGATATATTTACGTACCTGACAAACATTCAAGACTCTGGGAGATTATTCTGTTGTTTATATGCCCATCATCTAAGCCTCTAATGCTTGGCTGTGATATCCAAGGTCAGGCTGACCATAGCAGTCAGCCCTGGCACTGGGACCAGGCTGGCGGTGTGAGAAGGGCTAATCAGCCCAGGTGGAATATCACACTAAAACAACCTCCCAGCACCATGGTTAGTGTGTTCACACAGCTCAGGTGTTACTGCAGTCTGCCACATAGGCACATCGTAGGGTGCTAAAGCTAGCAGGACAGGTGGCCTCCAGACTGTGTGTATCAATATTTCATCCAAGCAACTGTCTACAAGCCCACTGCAAAACATTCACAGCCCAAAGGATGCACCTCTCTTGCTTTCACATTTTGTGCTCTACACCTCCTCTGAAACTATTGCTTCTATAATATAATATAATCCTTTCTATTGCCCATCTCAGCACAGAAATACAATGTCCTACCTTGTTCCTGCAACCTTGGTCAGGAGGTTCTGCAGGCAGAGTGGAATGCACAGCAGAGCTGGAAGCTGCTGTTTCATACTAGAAGCATCACACAGAATGTTGTACATTGATCCTGTGCCTATTTATTCTATTTTCTTCCCTTGTAGTGCTGGCAAGACACTTCACTTGCATTTTGGGCAGCAGCACTAACACTGGATAATCAGTGAAAGAGACACATTGCAAGAGCTTCTGAGCCACATGCATTTTGCAAGCTGGAGTTTGGCCATAGTCATCATAAAATGAAAATGGACCAGGTGTAGAAAAAGGCTGCAAAAATCAGCTTGGAGAAAGCTTTTTTTTTATTTTTTAAGGGAAATTAGAGGAGCTTAGATTGTTTAGTCTAGTAAAATGAAGAGGAACAGGTAAGGGAGGATATGTTTGCTCTCCATTAAATATTAATTAATACTCAATTATTAATAAAGAACTATTCAAGATAAAAGGTAATAGTGTCATAAAACAAATGGATGAAGGTTGTTCAGGAATATATTTAGGCTAGGAATGCAAATAAAGTTCCTAACCATTAATTGGGTTTGGAATCAGCCTTCCAAGAGGAAAAGTAGAACGAAAAGGCCTTGAACACTTCTAAAATGAAGCCTGTATGAAGAGACTGTACGTACCTGAACTCCATGCACCAAGAGATGGTCCAAGTCTTATATCCCAAATCTGTTCTTCTTTTACGTTCCTGCTAAGGGAAAATGCTAACCCCTAGTTTTTAATGTCCTTCGTAAATGTTGGGCAAGGACAAAATCAGAGAAATTTCTTTTCTAAACACAGGGAGAAAAACATATAGTCTCATAGGATTGTTGGTAACTGCTACTTGTGTTTTATACGATGAAGTCCACTTTCGGTATGAGCTGGAATGAGACCTCTATCTGGTCATCTGACCTGCTGTCAGATGTTCATGGCACTTCATAGCTACCACTCTGACCTGACTTTGAACTAGTAGACTCTCAAGCTTACTTTCAATCTCTGTAGCTGCATGGTTCTCCTAAGATCTGCCTCAAATACATGGATCCATCATCAGAAGCATAAAAAGAGATACGTGGCTACAGTGGCAGTGGGGGATGCTCCAAATGAAGTTTTCAAGAAAAAATTGTTTAAATCTCAAATGTAGTACTACTCTGACAACCTTGCCTATTGAATGATATTGTGGTCAGTGCTCTGTCATAAACACACAACTGATATCTATAACACAGAGCTGACATTTACTATTTACACAAAAATATATACATTACAAAAAAGTTGTTTCCTGATATGAGTTATCCAGCATTAAGTAAGGATTTGGGTCAAATGCACTGGGCTATATCATCACATCAAAACATAGTTTTCACTTCTGCTGTGCTCTGTTGGAATAGCATTTAATTTCTGTGTGAGAAGTAAGATGGAGTAGAGAAGTCAAAGACTTTTGGAATACAAGGGAGAAGTACACAAAAAGATCAAATAAGAGATCAAAAAGAAAAGGCAAGTTTTCACCAATAATTTTAAAGAAGAGTGTTAAGAAAACAAACGTGTGTATAGACGCACAGGAAATGGACTGTGACAGTTTAAAGAATGTGGGGAATCTTTAAAGACTGAATCTGGGATTTAATCCCATTTAGAAAAAATATTTCTGTCTAATAGCAGTTTCATAAACTTCTTAGAAGTTTTAGTACAGCTCCCAGTAAGAAAAGAATCCACAGAATGATATAATATGAGGCATTTATGTGACAGCATTATCAAAAGACTCATACAGTAAGAGAAAGCTTTGCAATTGCAGCTACTCCATCCCCAGCAAGTGGTTCTTTCAAAGCAGGATTGAGGTGCACCATTTTGCAGTCAAGATTATTTGCCTGCATCCTCCCTCCCCTTCAGTTGCATTTTGTTTCTGGTTCAGTGAGTGATTACAAATCAAACATAAAATTTAAATGTACTACAGAAACTCCACAAACAAATCCCAGCTTCTCAGGTTAGCCACACTGATCCCTTGCTCTCCAGTTGTTATGACTTAAATTCAGTTCAGCCACCCCACTTTCAAGGCAGTCGAGTAGCCAAAAGAATTTCCACATTCTTTTCCCACTAAAATATGTTCTTCCATATTTTCTTTGCTCTACAGGCATACAAAAGTAGTTATACAGGGTCACCAGCTGCGATTAGCAAGATACTAGTCTCGTCTGTGGAATCAGAACTATCAGTCTCTATCTCCTGGTACTGTGCCTGATGTCCCGCAATTTCAGCAGATGTAACTGCAAGTTTTATGGAACAACCAATGAACACTAGGTAAGAAAAACAAATTTTAGAAAAGAAAAGTGAAAACCTACAATACCAGAAAATGCACAAACTATTCCAGTTTCATCATTTTCGGGGTTTAGTTGGTTTTGGTTCTGTGGTTTGGTTTTTTTTGTTTGTTTGTTTGCATTTGTCCTATGTATAGGTCCTATAGGAATATGAATCACTATAAATAAGGAAAAACTAACCTCTGCTTCTAAACCAGCATTTCTGTACTGGGATTTCTGACTGCAAAAGATGACGGGTGTATAAAATGAATGCAGCAAGTTTCTAAACTCTGCTTACAAACCTCTTCCACACAGAAACCACAGATGTGTATTGAGATGGGCAGATCCAACAGGAAGGATAGCAATCCAGTGGTCTGAAGAGCCTTCATATATTCTATCAATCAATCGCATGTACATATGACTGAAGTGTATTAGACTTAATCCTTTCAATACTTGCCTCTGTTGAAGTCTGATTTCTTGCTATACAGAATGGGGTAAGGAAGGATTTTTCACCTTGTGAAGAAAACTGATGTGATGACAACAGCTCTACTCCGCTAGCAGGGAATGTGCAACTGATTGCTAGAACCATCAATTGATTTTGTTTATTTGTTTTTTTTAATTATCCTTCTTTGGATGCCTGATTGTGATTGAATGTCAAGGTACACAGAAATTAATGCAATGATCTCATTGTGCCCTCACAGATACAGTTATCAGCACTGGAAATGAATTGAGAAACAAAAGAGAAAAGGGAAAAAGAGCAAGCTGCTGCAACGAGATAAACAAAGCAGGTCATGATCTTCCGAGGAGCTGAGAACCTCACAATGCCCCACATGACAAACTGGGAGAAGAGGCAGCTCATCAGATTAGCACCTACCAAAACTCAAAAGGATGATTTATCCATCTGCCAAATATTTCTGACAGCCTATAGAATCACAGAATGGTTTGGGTTGGAAAGGCTCTTAGAGACCATCTAGTTCCAAACCCCCTGCCTGCCATGGGCAGGGACACCTTCCACTAGACCAGAATGCTCAAGGCTCTGTCCAGCCCGGCCTTGAACACTGCCAGGGATAGAGCATACACTTACCTGGGCAACCTGTTCCAGAGCCTCACCACTCACACAGTAAAGAACTTCTTCCTTATATATAAACTGAATCTCCCCTGTTTAAGTTTGAACTCAGTAGCCCTTATCCTATCGCTAGCATCCCTGATGCAGAGTCCCTCTCCAGCATCCTTGTAGGCCCCCTTCAGATATCAGAAGGCTGCTAGGAGGTCTCCACGCATCCTTCTTTTCTCCAGGCTGAACAGCCCCAATTTTCTCAGCCCGTCTTCACACAGGGGGTGCTCCAGCCCCCTTATCATCCTCGTGGCCCTCCTCTGGACTTGCTCCAACAGCTCCATGGTCTCCCTTATTTACAAGTCTTATTTACGTAAGTTAAACAGCATTACTGTATCCAGAAGAGTTTCAAGTCAGGAATGAATGTGATTGCAAACTGGCTACTGTTTGTTTTTAAATTACTAAAATACCAAAGTAATCTCAAGAAGTCCTCTGGAAAATAGGATTTATAATGAAAAATATTTGCTGACCCACAGAAAAATGAGAGTACAGTTTGCATTCCCATTTGTCTTTTACGGTGCTTGACAAATTGACACACAATTGTTAATTATGGGCACTGAGCACCACATGATTATGCATAAAAATATTCCAGCTGATTGGAACTTAAGTCCAATAGCATTTGCAGGAAATTAAGTAGCATTCTTACAGACACTGAAGCCTATGAATTCTGAATCATGATATAATTAAATTTCTGAAGCAGATATTTGAAATGTTCTTGATTTTTCATTAGCATTTAACTATATCACAACCTGAGAGTGTTCTCTGGAGAAATGTTTTGAACATAGACTTTAACAGCCCCTGTGACACACAAATCTGCAGATCATTGAAAGTTACTCAAAAGAGTCTAATCTTTGACATTTATTTGTGTAGGGTATTTTCCGAAATTTTGTCTAAAATGGAGAAAAGAGAATAGTCGGTTTTCACTTTGGAGGTGTCAAAAAAATGGGAGAACAGCCAATACCACCTTAAATGTCCACTGTAATCGTTCAAGGATGGGGATTTGAGCAACTTGGTCTAGTGGAATGTGTCCCTGCCAGTGGCAGGGGGGGTGGAACTAGATGATCTTTAAGGTCCCTTCCAATCCAAACCATTCTGTGATTCTATGATTCTATGATATATTTGGGATGAAACTGCTGCACAAGTGTGCGTGGCTACTGTGAAACAACACAGTAGCCAGAAGTGGAGAAGGCTGTGATCACTGTTTCTCCTTACTAAAACCTTTGGGAACATGTCTATGACCTCCTCTTCCTCACCGGAGCCATGCTGGACTTGTGTCTTTTCCCTGGACAGGTCCAGTCCTTTTACTGGCACCATCTGCTCCCAGGCAGGATAAGGATGGAGAGGATGGCCTACAGGTGTGATGCTCAGTGAGGGAGCTCATTGGCACTGCATTTTCTGTCTCCACCTCCTCTGCAGTGCTGATCTACATGTCAGGAGCAGCAAAGTTTAAAAGACAGATAGATGTAAAATCCATTACATACAGAAAGCCATAAAAAAAAAATCAAGTTATGTAAAACCACAAAATTTGCATTGTAACCTTAAAAGAAAATTGTCTTCTGAAAAGAAAATCCAAAATGAAAAAAGAAGTGTAAACTTGTCAGAGATTTATTTCCTTTATATGATATTTCATTTGTGCCATGTAATAGAAATAAACACTTTGCTTTCATCTGTTAATTGTAAACTAAATATATTACCAATCTACATAATTTTCTGAGCTCTGTAAGGCCCCAGTTGTTCCTTCAGCTTTAGCAGGCCAGTGCGAACCCATCAACTCAAAGGCTGAGCCAGACATTGCCGGGCAGACAAAATGGTGCCATGGAAAGTCTATGCCTTGGAAAGTCACTTTTCTAGTTCCTTACTGAAGAAAGAGGGATAACTGCACCTGCCCATTCCAGAACGCTGTTGCAGAAATATGTCAGTGGCCACCAAACCCTTTAGGTCTAAGAAGTACAAGAGAGGATCACTCTTCCCCCAGAAATGTGCACACTGGCTTGTTTGTCTGGTGTTGCTGAGCTCTGAGAAGTAAGCAACTCTGTTAACAAAACATTTTCAAGAGAACAAATATAGATAAGCTGCTCAGCACAGTCAAGGGCATTATACTCAGTGCAGTACATGTTTGTAGTTCAGGCTGAAGATATAATTCAACAGTGTTAAGACAAACTCTCACACAAACACAAGTATTTTAATATTCAACTGTAGATAATACTCCTTGAAACAGCAGCAAAGGATCCTCAGCAGGTTCCCTTTGTACTGAGAGTTGCCTACACTACTGAACAGCTGTGGCCCTAATGGCTTGATCTTGCTGAAGCACAGAGATTTTCAGTGCACACCGAGAGATGCAGGAGATGGTGAGCTTGTTAAAATGACTAGAAATCCTCCAAAATAAACCATAGAGGAACAAAGGCACCTCCACTCTGCACTTATTCTCTTCCGTGGAAGCTTCATGCCCATCACAATACTGATAAAGCATTTCACTACTCAGCATCATGCTCTCAGGTGCTCATCACTCACAAACATGTGTTTTCAAAAGAGCTTAGTTCCTTCCTCATTGCATTTTCCACATGTAAGTAACATCTTTCAACACAGCAGAGTTCCCCACAGCTTCCTCATCAATATTTATAGCAAGGATTTCTGGATAGCTTAACCTTCTCTGCTACATCCTTTTGAAACCCCCAGGTGCGCTCTCGGGACACGAGCTGGAATCTGAACCTTTCTGAAAAATGTCTCCTGCTGTGACCTCTGGGCATATTTGAAAACAGGCAGGTAATCAGATATCTCTTCACTGAAACCAAGTGGCAGCACTGCCATCTATTTCAGTGGAGGTAAGATATGGAAACCAATGAGTGTTTGGGACGGAAAAAAAAAAAAAATTAACGTTCCAAAGAGCTTGGGTTTAGCAGACAACTGAAGGATTTTAACAGCTACCTGCAACCATTTTTGAGTTACAGTGTAAAGCACTGGATATATTTTAAGCTATATTGTGTAGTATCTGTAGTGTCCTATTAACAGCACTTGAGCAGATAATTAATGTTTAGGAGGAGAGCATCAGAAGGACAATGTGCAAAATGGACACAAGCTGGGAGGAGAAGGAGAAGGAAGAAGAGCCTCCATGCCTCGGGGTGCTTGGTAGGGAAAGAGAAGGATGAAGGAACGAGAGGATGCATGAAAAGTGGGTGAAGACACACAACTGAAGTTGTCTTCACATGGGTTTTGGTCAATAGTTCAGAAAAAGAGTGTTAATGCTTTTATTTTATATTCTTTCCCCCCACTTTCTTTTTTCCCTGCTCTATTTCAGAACTTTGAATCACTACAATAAAAAGGCTTGTAAAAACAGCCTGCAGCCAGTTTAGACCACTGAATGGCTCATCCATCCAAGGTGATGAAGGTGTTAATGAGTGATTTGCAAACACAGTATCAGCTTGTGAGCACAGGTTTAGAGGGAATTGGGCTCAAGAACAGCATGGACACCCACGCGTGAACAGCTGCCAGTGGGCACTTCCACTCTGTCCTGCATCAAGAATTAAATTCTGGTAACATTTAATCCATCGAATTTACTTTGTCAGAGTCAGATTTTCTAATCTTCAGATATTTTTAAATGCATGTACACAGCTGAAGGAATTCTCAGCATGAAATACAAATATTTATAAACAAAAGCCATGCTGTCTCCATGTCCCAGTTCATTTTTCACTGCAATTTTTGCAAACTGTGAGAAACATTTTATCTATTTGTAGCAAATTCAGGGGCTTTTTTTTCTCTGTATCCAGTTCAACACAGCTTCATTTTCTCTCATCCTACAGGGCTGGATTAAAACAAAATCCATCATTCCTCCACCTGCTGCAAGAGTAAAGAAAAAAAACCCTCCAAAACTCCATCAATCCTCAGCCCATTTCCAAGGACAGAGTTCTGTGATTCCTGTTCAACATGAGAGATCTTTTGATATGGAGTCTTAGACCCTTTCTCCCCCAGCTAACAAACTGAGCATTTCAGTGCTAGCCTGAATGACAGACCTTCAGGGGTCTGACGCGAAGGAGAAGACTCTGTTTCAGCTACCCCCCCCCCCCCCAGTCAGTCATGTAGACATGAGAGAAATAATTGCTCTGTGTGCAGAGGAAATCTCAGCAAATTGAAAGTGAAATAGGTGAAGCACAGGGTGGGGAAAAAAAAAAAAAAAATACCTTTACAGAAGAGAATTTCACTTTTCTCTCCAACCTACTGGGTAAAATCTCTTAATAAGTTTGTTTTTACATTTTAGTCTGTTTCCCCCTAAGGTTAACTACATGCTTCCCACATGAGGCTCTACCTTGGCATCTCACATACTTATTTCCTCCTGCTGCTGCCCAGACAGTCTCAATGAACATCTATCACCGTGGGATCCGTATGCTCTTTGGTCCATCATGGGAAACGGCATTTATAAAAGACACTGTGGCTTTCTACCATGAAAATGTCTACAGCACTACATATAGTAGAATTACGACTTCTATAAAGAAAAGGGAAAAAAATAACCCAGACAGGATACGAGGAACATCTGTTTATATGAACACCCTTAGGATCTGCAGCCTGAGCATGAGAACCCACAATATCTAGCAGACAAAAGGATAGGCACTTGGAGTGCAGCCAAACAAATGAGACCTGAAAGGTAACATTTTTAAGCAAATGTTTCTTCTTAGAGCTGAATTAAACCCAGCTGGTCCCTTTAAGTTAATATAGCGACATCATGTAAAAATGATTCATCCTTTAATTGCCATAATATTATCATTTACAAAAACTATAAATGATTGGTAAATCAGATTTTGTGTACATCCTGAACAATCCAATTAGTGCAGAGACTATCTCCTGCAATCACTCTCTAGCCAATTGCGTCCCATCACTTTTTTCCACAAAAATCATCCGTACTCATGCTTCCTAATGGAGCAGGTAACCAGTTTTGCATTTTGGTAATTTGGTTCCTTCAGTTAGCAAAGTTTGCACATTTCAGTTCACCCAATCTTCTGCTGATTTACTTCCATGTGCATTAAAATATAAATTTTACTAAACCATGTTTATTGCTAGGAGAATAGGCACTTAATAGGCACTTAATATGCACATGGCATTTAGACATGAGAGAAAAGTAGAACACTGTTTACAGACAGTATCACTAAAACTCTCTTGTTTTTAACTTTAAAACTGCTATAAAGCACAATCATTACACTTGTGATCACATCTGCTGACTAAGATGGCTAAATCCCTAATAGAAATTGTCAGAATAACCAACTCTCTCTACACATTTGTCTGAAAGCAAGTAAATAAATTTATTTTTACTGTTTTGCTAATTTCTTTCCAGTCCACTTTCCATTCCCCAGACCTTTAAAAGATTAATTCTGTGGATGGAATTCTAAAAATGATTCTGCAGAAGTGTTATAGAAAATACATTTTGATTTTTGCACATTATTCCAGAGGTCACTAAATCTTCTTCAGCTAGGATATTGAAACCAGTATCACATACCCAATTAAAAGACTAATAAGCTTGGAATATGTTGCATAAGTGGTAGTATAAGTGATCAAAGATCATGAGAAATTCAGCAGTCACATTTGTTTATTTATGTTTTCATGTGTCCGATTCTGAAAAACAAACAGCACTGACGAAATTGGGATCTGTTCACAGATAAACGACAAAGCAGAAATAGGGCCAACCTAATAAATTATTTGTTCACTGCATATAATTCACCCTCTCCTGTCATGTCCTCAAGCAAATACCACATCACTTTCAGTCCACGGAACAGCTGTTGAACTGCCTCCTGGCTGTTTGCAGGAAGTTTGTTTGAATGAGGAGCAAGAATTCAGGACAAATTTCAAAACAAGTGGAAAAAAAGTAACTACCTCACTCTTTAAAGAATACTGGACTCATTTTAATAGACTCCAATAAATCACTTTTTCTTTGCATGGTGAATCTTCAATTTATGAAGTGCCCCATTTAGCATTATTATGAAAATAGACTTCATGGTTTTTAATTGGTTTCCTTATCAGTCCCACAAAAACAGTTTTTAATAAACTGGGAATGGACTAACTCATTCTGCTAATTTCAAATCCATGCTTTGCAGAGTTGAACTCAGATATAACGTGGCTTCATCAGCTTAGGCATGAATAGGGACACAGAAGAGAGGGAAAATAAATGCAAAAAACAAAAAGAAGCTAAAAGAAAAGGATTCTTACCAAAAATATGAACTGCCTACAAAAGGGACAAAACTGTACCAACTTCTTCACCCAGAACAACATCTCAGGGACATTTGGGATTGTGGTTGGATTCCTAGAGGATGCAAGGCCACAAGCAGAGCTGTGAGTTTGTGGGCAGCACCTCAGCAGGGGAAACACAGATGAAACCTGACTGAGGAGGGAGAGCAGAGGCAGGAGAGACATTAGGATTAGCTGAATCCCTGTCATTGTGTGCCTTGCACCAGCAGGAGTGACACCTCTGCTCTGGGACATGCTGGAGATGGAACTGCAACTAATCACACCACTGGGGTGATTTCAAGCAAGGATGGCACTTTGCTCCTTGCAATCGTGTCACATTCACCTCCTCTCCTGTCCATGCTCTGTTGTGTCAGCAAGGAGGTAAATACAGCTCTCCGTTGCTTTTCCTCCCTGGCCATGAGTTGTTTCTGGAGACCAGGACCTCTGTACTCACTACACTAGGCTATGTACCTTCATTCACACTCCTGCTCTCAGCATTTTGGGGAAACCCAGTCAGTAAAACCACAAGGATCCAGACCTTGATAAGTCCTATCTTTTGTTATTCAAGCCTGTCAGCAGGATCCGTGTCTGCATTCATATTTAGGCATTATGCAATCAGCTGTATAATGGCCAGTTCCTGCTTTGAAAGTCTCGCTGATTGATATATTACCTGTACCCACACCGATAGGATTTTGTCTGGGAGAGGAGATGGCAGTGGGGAGCAGAGATTGCTGAATGTAATTTTTGAAAGCCATGACAAGAATCGGAGCATAACAGCATGGTCCTGGCTCCAAGCATGCTGCAAGCAGACCCTGAATGGGTCTGGCATGTAGAAGCTACATGTGTACCCTGGACACTTAGGGTACCCCCTGTATTGCCTAGGCATGATGATAACTGGCTTTTTCTGCAGCAATTATCCTTCACCTTTTCATCCATTAAAAAATATTGCATCAAAATATAACAGATTTCCAAACACACAGGAAGAGTCCCACTCTGCCAGCCCTATTCTCTTGCACTGCAGGGTTTTAATGTGCCTACCTGGGACTAGATGGCTCTTGTTAACACAGTTTAGGGCCCTTGTTAACATACTTACTGTTTTACCCATTGTTTTCAAGTCTATTTTGAAAGTATGGAGTACAGGCTTCAGACTTTGTTTACCAAGGTACTAAACCAGTTGAAGACATGGATATTTAGGAAATCTATGATGCTGCTACCTATTCCAGTAGATAAAAGCCCATGGTTATTATTAATGAGAAGTTTCTGGGCTCTATACTCTTCAGTATAATTTATCATATTTTTCTGGGTCATGAGCGTGGACTCAAAAGATAAGGACTCTGCAATCTGGCAATCTTCTGGCTTTTGCAGGTGTTCTTTGTTTAGCTTTGGTTTAAGTCATGCTTGGCTTTCAATGTTTATACTTGTTTCTTTCAGCTTGGAGAATGGCCCTCAGCTAGAGACATGCTGTCACCTTTATTCAGAGAGTCTGCACTGAGTTCACTTTTTTTAAGTGAGTTCAATTCCTCCGAGAAGTCAGCTTTCTATCCTTATGGAGAATCCCAAAAGACAAGAGGGCAAAGGGGGAAGAGGTGTGAAAAACTATTTGTTTTTCTCAGAAGAAACCGATACCAGACTCCTACTCCATTTCTGGCTTCTTTACGCTAACTAAAGGCACGAACGTAATGCAACAGGGATCAGGTACCTTTAGGAAAGACTGCCCTGCACTGGGGCACTGGAGAGATTCCCACAGTGCTGGTGTGTGAGGTACAGTGGGATGGACCCATCATGCCAAGTCCTGTTAGGAATCCACCTAACAGAGCACAGGCAATGCACTGGTGTAATTTAAAAGACACTTTCAGGCTCAGTTCCAGCAGACAGTAATTAATTCCCCAGAGCAACTCAAAGCAGACAGCACATCAGTTTCCAAGCGGACTGCAGATGATGTACTTTACCTAAGAGCTTTACCCACTCTTTCCATTCTTTCTTGCTAACAAAATATCAAACCCAACCAAAATATCAAAAGCTGTAAAACAAATACACATTTTACCCAGAGTAGCATAACAAATAAATGACATAATCCAGTCATCAAAATGTGTGCATGCGTAGGCCAACCACACACACTTGTTTTTGCTAGCTTGCTAAATGAAATGGCATAGGACAAGTCTAGCAAAATGAAATTTAATTTTTCCCTGACATGTAAAGCTGCCAGAGTTTAAGACAAATAATCCCACTTGGTGACATCTGACTCTTACATTTGGAATGATACATTGCAAAGAATTTATCAGACTTCATCCTGTATTTGGTTTGGATTTCCTTCTTTCTTTTTTTTCTTTAAGACTTCGGGCAAAATCAAATGCTGCTGAGTCTTAGCTATGAAAAATGAAAATGTCAAGGTTGAAAGTAAAGTCTGCATCTATTGCCAAAGTTTCAGAACTGTAGGGCAAAAGAGAAATGTAAAAAAGAAATGTAGAAACAATATCCTCAGGCAGAAACACCAAACACCTTCCTCCTAAAACACTACCCTCAAAAAGAGTTGGGGTCTCTGCTTTTAAATCAGAAAGCTCTTCATTGGCTGCATGTGTATTTCATTGTAATCCATTTATGTTATCAGCTGAAATGACATCACCCTCATGGTTGATGCAATTTCATCATATTCATGAAATTCCATAGCTCAGGGATTAGAAATTGCTTTAGTTGTATGTTTCGTATAGGATAGACACTCTGGTAAGTATTAATGAGAAAAATTCTTTGGTGTCCTCCACCTAGTTTCCACTGACATGTACTTGTACCACAGAAAGAGATTGTGGTTAAAGAACTGAACAGCCAAGGGATCTGGTTATCCTGTCACATTAGAGAGAATTTCCCTGCATAAGATTTTAACACGTTGCTGAGTGTTAATGCAAAATATGCACTGCATCACCCACACTGGACTAAAGCAAACCGCCTGACAAACTATCCATTACAAGGATTTCTCTGCTTCTGTAGAAAGCTCCATGTCAGCATCATGAAAAGAGGGAAACTGGTTCATCCAAGGCACTAGCCTTAAAACCAGATGACATCTGTGATCCCACCCACCACTGCAAACATCCTCTCCCTAAGTCACCAACAAATGTTACAGTGTCACAGCAGATTAATTTGAGTTTAAATGTCATGAGTGACATTTCTCACACTGCTGCATCCCTCTGCTCCCACTGATTTTTTTTCTACTTGCTCACTTTGAAAGGTATTAGAGCACAAGCTTTATTATGGCTCCCTAGAAACTGTACTTAAAGTACCAAGGTTAATTCAAAGTTTCCAGACTTCTTTGAAAAATAATCCACAGCAGATGTTATAAAGAATTTCTAAAGGTGATTTTTCCCTATGGGTAATCCACTGCTTGACTCATACATCTGAAGTTTCTACCTTTGTAAAAATCCTCATCTTTAGCAGGTGTGTCACGTATGTGTCAAAGAATGTAAAATCATTCCTATGCCACTATAAAAAAAAACAAATATTAACCCCAGGGCCGTATTTATGTTCAGTTGTTGTAAGGCAGCACTTGTTCCTTAACAGATGCAGCTTTTCCCTGTCAGAGGAGGGATCCACCAGGATTTCAGCTGGCGTGGTGAGTAAAGCTCAGCCCTGCACGCCTTGAAACCAAATGACTTAAAGTCGTTTGCAGAACTCATGCTTCCGATGCAGGTAGACTTGTGCCTCCCGCCAAAGCACTGCGCCGCTCATACAAAATTGCAACAAATTGGCCTCAGGAAAGGGCATGTGACAAATTTTAATGAGATAAGTGACTTGGAAAGAAGACTTGGAGCTAAATTACAGCTACTGGGAAACAGTGACTACATTATGCTGTGCTCCTTGCCCTCTGCCTCCCGCTCTAAGGTCCTACAGAACTGTGACCAGTTTTGCTGCCTTTGGCAGTATTTTTGGTTGATTTTACTGTTTGCCTTGGGGAGATGAGGTTGTTTGGGTTTTGCTTTTTAATTTCCTGCACACAATTCTTCAATTGGCCAAATTCTGTCTTCTTCCAGAGCTTGAAAACATCCCTAAGTTATCAGTTTTCTTCAGTATTTACCAGTGCTATGCTACTGACTACAGTATCAAAACAAAGAAAGGGAATGTACAGGAATCAATGAGATCTGAGAATCTGCCAAACCCTAGGAACTGGAAACTCCATCTACTCATGTGCACATGAGCCAAAGAGCCCAAGGAAAAAGAACAATCAAAGACAGGAACAATTTCTTACTAGTTTTAGAAACTTCCTCCCCCGAATCCCGAGAGGTGTGGAGCACAAGCAAACGGAGTAGTGAAATCCAGTAGCATCAACATCTGAAGTTGTAACAGCCCTTTCGAGTACAGCTAGCCCACATCAAAGCCCACGTCACCACAACTCCGCTGCTTCTGTTTGATGGGCAATCCAGAGTGAACCTTCTGCAGGGTGATCCATAGGTAACTTTCCTGCTCTGCAGACATACCTAGCATTTTGCATATTCCTTCCAATTAACATCTCTCAGACGCACCTTTCACTCCCAGACATGCTGTTAAATTCTTATCTAGGCTCTTATCACCTCATGTCTCAATTACTGCAACATCCTTTTTCCTGGTCACTGACAAACTCAGTCTTGCTCTGATGGTGTATTGATCCACAGTGCTGCTGCAGAGATCATTCTCTAGCCTCACACTTCCTTTTTGCTCATCTTCCTAGCTCCTTTTCCCTGTCATATCAATCAGCTGGCCTTCACTTTCAAGGACTTCTCCACCTTATTGCCCATTTTATTTGTCATCAAAAGGTCAGCTTGCACACCTGAACAGTCCATAGCCCCTGCTACCAGACATCTGACAGATTTGCGATTAGGTGTCTTTGTAGTGTCTCTTGAGACTCTGCACATTTGTGAGAAAGTATCTGTAGAACTGTAATACTATTTTGTTGCAGCCCCTCAACCTCCCTTCAGAAGTACCTTCTGGCCAAAAATTGTCTTGCCAACAGTTATGCTGTAGGTGGGCTCAAGTGGCTGTGACATCCTTTTGTTAAGGCTAATATTACAAGAAAGGAGATGCCATAACATCAGAAACTTCCAGAAACACTGCAAGAAGTCTCTTCCCAAAGCAACCAGGCACAGGTCAAGGTATGCTGACTCACAACATTTAGTCTCGAAACAGATCTCTTTGCGAGGTCTTTGAGGTGGTTACCAACTTTTCATTCTCTGTTTCTGCAGCATCTCCAGCACCTTTTCCTTCTCTATGACTGAGATCTTACAGTAAGGCAGCTGACAACCTCCAAGATTTCTGATGAGTTGTAATACAAGAAGCTAATAGAGAAACTAACTAGCCATGGATGAGTGAAGCATAATGTCATAGATGAAAAATAGGCAGGAGACAGAATAAAAGGAATAGTGTTTAATTGCTAGCTTCCATCTTGAAAAACAAAACAAAACCATACTTTTGAGATTTCCTCTTGTCTTATGATATTCCATAAATATATGACAGAACAGGAAAACATGTGTGGTGAGGACTGCAAGATAATGAAAGTTGTGGATAATTTACATTTATCATCTGAGAGGTTTGTGAGAAACTTTAGAGAGACCTAAACTAAGGTATCATAATAAAACAATAAACATCAGTGCTAGTGAATTCCAAGCAATATATACTGGATGACACAGTGTACTCCAGCACACATTATGTGGTTCAGCATTAAGTGGGTCAGCTCTCAGACCAAGGCAAGTAGTTGTTGCCCTCTATTTGGTCCTCATGAGGCCACATCTGGGTTGATGTGTCCAGCTACGAGCCTCCCAATACAAGAAAGATATTGGCAAACTGGAGTGATTCCAGTGGAAAGTAACTATGACAGTACAGGGTGGAGCGCATGGCTCATGATGAGAGGTTCCAGAAGCTGCGTTAGAGCAAGGGTGAAGCTAGACCCTTCTTGGGGTCCACAGTGAAAGGACAAAAAACAGCAACCACAACTTGTACCAAGGGAAATTCCAGCTGGACACACAGAAAATTTTCTCTCTGATAAGAGTGATGCAGCATTGGCACAAGGACCTGAGAGGGCTGTGGAATCACCATCCTGGGAGAGTTTCTGAATTCAAAGGGATATCACCCTGAGGGACCTGTACTAACTTAGAGGCTGGCCCTGCTTTAGCTGAAGCACTGGACTGGATCCTCGAGACATCCCTTCCCATGTCAATTATTATGAATCTTTGAGCTCTTTATGCCACTCTGGACAGGTCAATGTAAACCTCCACCATTCAGAACTAAGATGAAAAGATTTTAAAAGTCCTGAGATAGATAAGTCTGAAGTGTCTAACTGTTATGTGTCTAGTGTATCTGACCATGTCCAATCCTCGGCTCCCTGGTGCAAAAGAGACATTAACTTACTGGAGTGAGTCCAGAGAAGGGCCATAAAGATGATGAAGGGTCTGGAGCATCTAGCTTGTGAGGAGAGCCTGAGAGAGCTGGACTTTTCAGCCTGGAGAAGAATAGAGTCAGGGGATCCTATCCACGTGTATAAATATCTGAGGCAGGTAAAGAAAATGGAGCCAGACTCCTCTCAGTGGCACCCAGGAACAGTACAAGAGGCAAAGAGCACAGACTGAAATACAGGAAAAAACCCTAAACCCAACCTTTTTACTGTACAAGTGGCTGAACACTGGCATAGGTTGCCCAGAGAGGTTTACAGAGTCTCCATCCTTGGAGGTATTGAAATCCTGACTGCACGTGGCCTTGCTTTGAGTAATGGGGCTGGACTAGGTGATCTCCAGAGGTGCTTCCAGCCTCTGCCCTTCTGTGATTTTGTGACTCTCTATATGTTAGAGAATGAGACTGTGAAACTTTGAAACAAAACTGACAAATTCTGAAACAGAAATATATAAAACCTCATTCCTCCAGGGTTTATGATGAAACCTGACAGGAAATTTCTTAGTTCCTTTCTGACTTGCTTCACCTTTTTTCTCAGCCATTTTTACATCCAGTACAGAACTCAAGAGCACCTAAATTGTGTGTCAGTTCCCGGGATTTTACAAAAATCCCTTCCTTTTCCCCTCTCCAGATAGTTGTGTGACATTCAGCCTGGGCAGGCAGACATCTGGGATCCAGAGACTTTCAACTGGCAGGATTCCCAAAGATGTGGACAATGTAACAACAGAGAACCTTTCATGGCCCATTCACAGTCATGCAGCTTTCTGCCTTGCCCGTTCCCTGTCACAGCAACTGCTCACATGGAAAAATAGCATTCAAGTAAGAACTTAATTTCAATAATTATATAGCTGCAAATTCAAGGTCAGAACAGTGTTCTCAGTCATCTCCTCATCCTCTCCCACAAATTTCTTCATGCACCAGCAAAAAACACGGCAAGATTGCACATGCCTGCGTTAATAGATTATGATAGGAAATGCTGTCTTATCTTCCGCTTTACAGCAACACACATTACAAATTGTCTGGCAGCTATTCACTCATTCACTCTCTCTGTAAATAACTATTCGGTAAAATCTGATGGAACTGTGCAAGTCACCAAAATCTCACTGGGATTTTTCTGCACACACAGAAACTGCCAGGCTGGAAAATCGATGAGCCTCAAGGGCAAATTGCACGCAGGTGGGGAGAGGCTGGTGGGACTTCCTGAAGGTCTGCTGAGTCCTGGTCAAGCAAGATTTGTCTGCTCACTTGGTGCATGTGCTTTCATTATTATTATGTCCCCCTAGATGACCGGTGCATCTGTGTTGCTGACACAGAAACCAGCTCTGCATCCCCTGGACTGCTATGCAGCAGAAGAACAGGTCAGGACTGCACTGAAGGAGGGATGTGCGGCTCATCTTGTAAAAACTTGGCTCTGCTCCAGACCTGCAAAAGCATCTCGCCCAGTCGCTGGGAATGCTGATGCCCCCGAGACTGCAAGAGAAACCTCTGCCTTTTTGCTTGCTTTCATACAGAGAAGTCATATGTCCCAAAGCCCAGAACCTAAGGCTATCTCTGGTGTATTCAGTTCTATTAGAGAATGTGTTAATTACAGTAATAACGCAACTAATATGGCTTAGAGAAGCAAGTCTCAAATGGTGCTTATGATTTCCTGCTTTTCCTTTGTATGCTGCCTAGACAGATAGTTGATTAGAAATCAGCAGAAATTTAGGTATTTATGTATTTAATTTTTGTTAAGTAGCCAGTTACATTTCATGTGTCTGCAATTTTTTCTCTCTTTGCACTCTTTGCCTCTTTCTGGGAAAGGGGATAAGGTAATCTGACACCTGTAATTTTCTGTGTTTAATGAAGCATTTTGGATTGTGTCGTAATTACATATATTTTCTAATTATGAAATCAAAACTTAGGAAAAGACCTCTTATGATAGGGTAAAAACAACTGGATGTCCAAAATTGTCTGTCACTTTTAAAAACAATAATAGAGTTGTTCCCTCTTTCTTAAATCACTGTTCTGTGCTGCTGACCTGAAGGTGACATCTACTGTCTTTTCTCCCTCTAAATATCACCTTCAAGAAACAATTTTTTTGTCAAGTTTTTCCTCACTTTTCCACTCTCATCTGCTTTTTTACATAGCCAGAGGAAGAGGCAGAAGACAGTTATTATAGTTATAGCAGCGAGAAAGCAATTGTGTCTGTAGTCACCGCCAGCAAACACAAAGCCGCACCTCTGTAGACAAAACAGAACTAAGAATAGATCTTATCCTGGAAAATTAAGAATTGCCATCATGGTCTCTTACAATTCCTTGTCTGAGGCAGGGATTTGGAAAGCATGCTCTTGACACTGTTTCTTGGTGGTTGAAAGGGTAAGAACTGACAAGAAACTACAAGAGTTTAGAATTAATGTCCATGCAGTGCAAGGTTGTGAAGAAATGCTAAGAATGAGAAAAAGAGCAATTCAGATTCTCAGGGAAGGGCAACTCCCTCAGCAGAACAATATATTTCTTAACCATTGACCTTCTTCTTTTTAGCCTATAAATCTTGCCAACTACCCTGACCCACTGAGACCTTTGATGGAAATACAGTAATTTAATTCAGACGTAATCCATTCTTTAATGACAAAGCATGCAGGAAAATCTTACATGGTCTTGCCTGTACATGCAATTAGTAGATCAGAAGAATAAAAATTAATTTCTCTCTGATCAGCTCAAGGAGATAAAAGTTTATTTAATCCAAATTAAAAATTTAAGATGTTTCTTTCCTTCTTTTTGTTTTCATTTTCTTCCTTCTTTTAGCCCGAACACTTACATATGATTACAGCTGGGCAAGAAGCAGTACTCATAGCCCACAAAAGCCTGCTAACTAGAAGAGAACCAAAGGAATCTGCAGTGGGTGAAAATACTGATTTCAGTTGTTGAAGATTTTTGTGGAGAAGTTTTTGTTGAAATCTGCAACCTGCCAGGTTGAAATTGCAACCTACTCAGGTGACTGCCAAGTACCTAAGTACAAATTAGCCAGAGCTCCCAGGACAGGCATTTACTCATGGTCTGTGACCAGAAATTCCACCCTGGATTAGATAGATCTTTCCACAATGGAAATTTGATGACAGCTGTTATGTTTTTCCATCTCTTTTTCCTTTCCTCTAAGGAAAACATCTGTTTCTAGCAAATTGAGAGGTGAATGAGGCTCCCATCTGGCCGAGAGGACTGGGCAGCTGTGATTACGTCAGGCAGTACAAGACCATCCCCCTCTCTGGACAGTGCAGGATGAGGATACAGGAGGAGACAAAGTCCGTTTGGAACCTGGTAAATATATGTCAAACTGATGGCAACGAGAATTTTCTGATGAGTAACTCGTTTCTCACACTGCCCTGTTCTAAAAGTCACCTTTAAATGTTAAGAGATAAAACAACGCCATAGACAGTTACAGTCTCCTCACCTCGCATGAATCTGAAATTTGTTCTTCTTCCAGGAAAAAGAAAAGAGAGGGGGAAACCTATCAGCACTTAAAGCATTATATTTGGGATTATGTATGTGCCATACATTCCAGGGATTTTGGAACTGGTAAGAATGGCAGGGAAGGAACAAGAGAGATGATGATTTTTTGTAAAGGCAGAACATCACTTAAAAATTAAATAAAACAGCACAAAGCATATCTGAATGCAAAAAAGGCTTAGGTGATACTGCACATGGGAAGCCCCACTGCAAGTGAAATGCGAAGAGATATCTTCTAGCCATTTTAGGCAGCAGTTGACAGATAGGATTTCCCGTAAAAGATATGACAACACTGACCTTTAGAAAATTATCACCAGATAGCACAGAAAAGCTTTCCTCTGTTTATCCTTGGGGGACTGGGAGCTGCACACAGACAGGATGCCAAAACAAGACAAAAATCTTCCGGTATTTCTGAGTGTGCTGGGGAGCTACATGCACTCTGAGAAAACCAGCTTCAAAATAAAGCTCTAAGAACACAGAAATAATATGCTCGTGAAATGTCACGATTATTACAAACACCAGCACTCTGGGCAGAACCATGCCTGCAGAAAGGGCTCCATTAATTCCTGTTAATGGAGTTGCCTCTCTCCAAAGGTGATTTTCAGGCAGACTGAAAAATTAAAAGGGAGATTTGTCCCTTGACAACAGGAACCTTTGCTGCCTGCTCACAAAGAAACCAGGAGAGAAGTGTCCTGAAATTACACCATGTGGCAACCCCTTTTAACAATAGGCAGGCAGGCTTGTGGATTTCAGGAAAAATTGTATTAATTACTCATACAGATTCAACTTTACAGATGAATTAACAATTTACTGTTATGCTATCTATAGTTCTGGCAATCCTCATGGCCATTAAAACGCAGACTCTGAAGTGATGTCAGACAAGCATCTCACATCAGCAGAGAGCGGTGAAGTCCCAACTCAGACAGGGATGTCACAAATAACTTCTGACTTCTGACATCTGGCTACCTGACTACTGAAAGGAAAGGAGTTCTTAAAGGCATCCTCATTTATCTGTTTTGCCCCTTTTCTTTGTAGGTATCTTCTGAACAGTAAGAACTCCTTTTCTTTTTCACTCCTTTTGATGAGAGGCTTGTCTAAACCTGCCCTTTACAGAAGCATAGCAGAAACTAGTTGCTACGTGCGCTGGTACCAGTGACCCCTTGTGGAAGCAGATTATCTTCTCCTGGTTCATAAATCTACCTGTCAACTCTACCTGGAAAGTGGACAACTCATCAGTATGGATTACTGCAACCACTTGCTACAGAAATAAAGCTACAGCAAGATAGATTAAAAAATAAAACAAAGATTCCCCTTGGGATGTGACAATTCCTTAACCCCAGCCTCAGAAAAAAAATACAACCTTGAAATGGAGAAAAGTGATCTGTAGAACCAGATGCTGAGAAGAGAAACACAGAAAAATGGCAAAGGAGTTTCAGCAATGACGCTTGATCCAATCTGGTTCAGAGCACAGGTTTACTTTATGGCTCATATTTATCACAGCCAACAGTGCTGAAACTGTGCATTTCAAGGTTGCATCTATACTTCAATTTACCAATCCCTATGGTTAGAGGATTTAAAATTCCCCTATAAAATCTTGGCCAATGTGACCAGAGGCCAAGGGCACTTCTCTTCCTTTATGTAATAATGAAGTATTTTGCTTATGGTATTGGTGACTTAAAAGTGGATTCAAAATAAGAACCTCAAAAAGAAGAAAAGAAAACAAAATAAAAAGCAAAACAAACCAACAAACCACACAGGAATGGTTTCCAACGTCATCTACAAACTCAAAGCTGCTTGCCCAAGTGTTTGTTAGTAAAAACCAACTTTCATGCATGATGTGGTGCTGTGACCAAGGTTATGTATGTCAGGTTAGAAGCATCTTTAATTTATTCCTTCTGGGGTGTTTTGGTTCCTGAACAGTAAGGTTTTCATATCACAACTCACAGCACATAGCTCTGTAGTCCTCTAATGGAGAAATTAATCTAGTCCTGCCCAGCCAGAAGAACAATGGCCAATTAAAGAGCCAACTCTTTGGCAAGGACAAGAGATTTACGAAGACAACGTCCAAACCTGTGGTCCAAATCTGTGGTCTGGGCATGTCTACTTGGCCCTGACTGTCCACCTAAAGCTGGTGAGAAGAGCGGCTCAACTCATACCTAACTTTTCAAGTCACTAGGGAGACTGCACTCTTCCTCTACATTCAAGTTGACACTTCCCCAGCAGTACATGTCCCAAGATACATAAAAATGAATTTTTAGCATATTAATTAACCAAGAATGGTTAAATATATAGCTCCAAGGCTGTATGTGCTAAGTCAGCACAAGCCCGTCACCTTTCACAGTCTGGTTAACTCATCTGAGCCAGCATTACAGCCTGTAACATTACAGACAATCTTGAATTTCCTGACCTTTTCAGTTGGTGTGATAATGTTAACATAAACTTAAAGGAACTGCCATCTCTCTTTCTGAAAACCCTTTTTCTCCTTGGACTGCAGGATCTTGAATCATAGAAAGAAGGCGGCAGATTTCTCAATTGCCTTTAAGAAAATGACACCTGAGGCCAGCCTGATGTAAGCAGGGACATTTTCTATTATATCCAAAGGGAGTATATTACTCTGAGGGCAGATAAATTACCAGTTTAGCTTAATAAAACTAAAGGATTGCTTTTACCTATACTACTCTTCTCAAAATAAAAAGTTTGGAAAGAGTTTCTTTTTTAAATAAATATTAGTATCATTTAGACTGTTTTCAGTGTCTTCAGTGACATTGTCCGTGATTCTTAAGCTCCCTAACACCCATAAATTCATGCCTGGGTTAAGTTCTGTTTGGTGGATGGCAATTTTTTTTGGCCTCATTTTACAGAACTGGAGTACACCAAGGGTTAAACCACTTGCAAGGGAACACATGTCAAAACAAAGAACTGAAAAATGCAACCAAATGCTGCTGAGCTCCACTAACCCCTGTTTACATGTTATCGGCATCTGTGCCAAAACCCTAAACACATATATACTCCTGAATGACAGTATTAAATGACTGGTGATCATGCAGAGAGCGAAGACATAAATAAACCTCATTAGAGAAACTTTGGGTGAGAACCAGCTGTGTATCGGCTGCTGTTGTACCAGCTCAAATTATGTTCTTGCCCCACAGTAAAGAAAACCCAAAGCCTTTTGCTGTTTCACTGAGGAACCAACTACTCCAAACTGCTTTCATTTACTGAGGGGTGATGCTGTGCAGAGATCATATTTTGCCCTGCAGTCATCTACAGTCATCTTTTCTAAGGGGTCCATCTTAAAAACCTTCCTTTTACAAGCAGCCTGACAAGCTCATTGGAAAAGCCTGTGAATATAAAGATACCTTACGAGCAGAAGCTGGAAGACTGGGCGTTTATATATTATGAGCTTGGTCTATAAGCACAGCAGTACATATCCAATTTATCTTACCTCCTACACTAATACTAGCCAAATAACATGACCAGGTAAATGAAGGGATTGACACCCACACACCAGCACATCTCAAGCCCAGAATTTGTCCTGCAGGGGCCACCCCTGGACAGCTTTATTTACATCTGGTAGTACTGTGCACCAACGTGAACAGGGCATCTGGCGAACTGAGGTACACCACAACGCAAGCTGGCTATCAGAAATCAGCTCCATGTGGGAATGCTGAGCACCCTGAGGCCTATGCTATCAGGGATTAGGGCTAGTGAGCAATGCATTAAAGCCACCGCTGCCAGCCCCGCAGGCCAAATGTACTAAGTCCTGCCTAAAAGCCTTCATGGCTGCCTGAGTCCATTTAAAATAAAAGAAGTAAGCATAACAACCACTTTTTCCTTTACAAGGGAAACCAAGTAATGTCTCCAGGTCAATTCCAAATGACAGAGAACAATCTCACTTTACCCAAATGCGAGCAGCACCTCCGGACTTCCCTACAGTTCTCTCCCCATTACTTACAGCATATAAAAAGGGCAATTTAAACTGAAGGAGTTTATATTTGGGGCTTTTTTCATCACTGTTTCCAGAAAATAGCAGACGTTGGTTAATGATCTTTAGACATCAGATCATAAACCACACTCATTTCAAACACTGCAATTGGAGTGATTATTTGTATACCATTAAGCAACACCCTTAGAGCAAGCTCAGTGTATTTCCTTATTGTTTCATTTAAATACAAAAATATCAGATAACTTTTTATTTTCTATTTTTAAATAGAAAGGCTATCAGCAAAGTTCTTACCTTCCCTTCATTCTCTCTTCTCAGCGAAGCAAAATATAAGCACAATGTCATTACAGAGTGCAACACTTCTTCAGTTTCACAATACACAGACACAAGGTAAATGACATTTGTCCACACTGAGACACAGGATGAGCATTAAACTGAATCTTATGACTTTCCTTCTTCACAGAGTTACACAGCACACTGGGCCCCATAAGGGGAGTGATCTATTTTAAACTCCAGAAATAGAATCAGATTGTTTATTGGAATGTGAAGATAGATGGGTTTGAGTTGCACTAGTGTGGGTATACCTCGGTTTATTTAGTAATAAAGCAATTGTCTGTATTTTCAAGCGCATAAAATGTGTATAACTATAAATGCAACATATATATCTATATGGAGAGAGTCTTACATACACTTACATACATATGCATGGATATCTATGTGTATATGCCCATCTATGAGTAGATATCTATAATTGCTTACATATATAACAGTATGTGCTAAATAAGATAATACACATCCACACATAGGCACATATAAACTAAGATTCTATCTCATAACATGAACTCGGATTGTTTTTTATCTAAATATCTACTGGAAATACTAGCTAGGACTCTGATTGACTAGAAACAAACTTTAAAAAAATTACTTACATGATATGTGCTGAGAAATGCCTAGATATGTGACAGATAAATTGGTTTCATTTGAACACATGTAGTGTATGAAAAAATTAATCCAATAAACATTGTGGCTCTCACCCCACAAAAGCATATGGGAGTCCCAGTGAGTTCAGTTGTAATAACTAAAATTATTCATGGGCAACAGTGTTTGTAGATCAAGGCTATATATGCGATTTGGTTGTTAACATTATGCTAATTTTGGATCAACTATTTCACCATAAAATCTGAGAAGGCAGAGTCATTTATGAGACATAAATATGGAGAACTGAATTATAGAGAGTCCTCTACATACATAACAAGACCAATTATTAATTAACATTTGGAGACGAAGATATGTTGCTGTAGAGAAATTACTTAAGGGCATCTATTGACAATGCTGGCCATGGAATGGGGTCATAGAATCACAGAATCATAGAATGGTTTAGGTTGGAAGGGACATTAAAGATATCATCTAGTTTCAAGTCCCCTGCCATGGGCAGGGACAGCTTCCACTAGACCGGGTTGCTTAAAGCCCTCTCCAACCTGGACTTGAACACTGTCAGTAATGGGGCATCCACATCTTCTCTGGGTAACCTGTTCCACTGCCTCACCACCCACACGGTGAAGAACTTCTTCCCAATACTAATATAAATCTACCCTCTTTCAGCTTAGAGCCATTCCGCCTTGTCCTGGAACGACATGCACTTGTAAAAAGACCCTCTCCAGATTTCTTGTAGGCCACCTTTAGGTATTGGAAGGCTGCTCTAACGTCTCTGTGGAGCCTTCTTTTCTGAGGCTGAACAGGGTCCTTTCTGGTCCCTGTAAATGGGCCACCATGATTTAAACACAACAGGAGCAGCCATGCCCTAGGTACGACCTATCCATTTGCAGGTACTGCAAAGGGGACTCCTCCTTCCCTGTGGTCCTCTCATCACAGTTACAGAAAGTTACTGTAGCTGGAACAAAGCAAACCCATGTCTCATATTGGCCTGCTTAACTGTTTAACTGTTTAACTGTCTACTGCTACTGTAATTCAGATAGAGTATTACCTTTCCGATTACCAGATCTTGCACTGATGTACCTAGCAGAGCTCACTGGCATTGTTAGAGATGTACAGATTTACATCCGTGAGAGCCCCATCTCCTACATTCAAACCAGTTCCAGATCAGGAGTAACCCAGCACATCGTACATACAGGGTAGACCTCAGCTAACTTAGATAAACCACTGGCATTGAATTTGAACGTGCTATCTCGGCTTTCTCAGCAATATCTTTTCTCCTTTGGTGACTTAGAGAAGGTAACTCATCCTATGTACCACATCACCATAGGTTCATCTCACTGAACTGTGGATACCTCCCTCTGAGCTAATCACTCCCAGCTACTTTCATTGCTTACAGAGGAAAACACTTTTAGGGTGCAATGAATCTGATATATTTTGCATGTCTATTTAAAGCTGAGATGATTCCTGTCCTAGAAATGCCTGCTTGTCTTCATTAACTATGCAGGGTGACTAGCTCACATGTAGGTGACAAAAGTCGTCTCACCTATGTGACAGCTTCATTACTAACAGTGCTTACACTGAGCAAAATAAAAAACCAACTACTAAATGTTAACTAAAACCAAATTTTGAACAGACTTGCATATTTAGAGATACAGATCTCAACACAAGGCAACATTAATACTTTGATACCCCATGCTTTCAGGCCAGAGTTCAGGGGCTTTGTGATTCCACAGGAACAATGGACATTTCTGAACAGCAGCAAAATTTGCTCCGTGTTCTGTCTTCAACAGTCTTTGCTGGAGGAAATTTTTCAAAGGACTACAAAACCCCCCCCAAACAACTTTTTATAATCTTCCATACACAGGTGAAGTCTTTCTGACTCCTAAATAGCCAGAAATTAGCTCCAGCTGTGACGCATAAAGATTAACATACCTCTACTAATGTGTTTTCACTAACTGTTATAACTCTGGAACACAAATCTATGGATGTCCCAACCTTATCTGAATCCAGGCAGTCAAGACATTGATCAAACAATACTTTGAAACAATGAGTCCCCCAATCTTATGAAGAATTTCCTTTAAATTAACATTAAGTAAATCACTCAGGTTTGCCATTCCTCAATCCAAATCTTTGTGCCTGAATTACAGGAAGGGAAATGAAGACAGGACAAAATAGAGGAAACTGTTTTCCGTGATGCTGTATCCACAATCTTAGGCAGCCCATTGGAGACACCAGTGACCTGGTCTCCAGGTGATCACGTCATGTCCATCTCCATTAGGCTTCATTTTGGTGAACAAGACTGTGTCCCTTAAAAGCCTTGTCCTGCATTTTCCATGCAACTGTCCCTTACGCCCTTTCCGCATTTGTGGCTACCTTAGGAATAATTCACTTTCCAAGGTTGATAACAAAAACGGCAAAAGGAATCAACTCCAGATGGGTTACAAAATTAATGCCTTCACCACTACCTGAAAGGTATTAATATTAGATAGCTTTCTCAAGGAAAAGGAGGTTAGGATAGAAGGAGAGCACAGTGGAAAATACCAATGAAATTCAAGCATAAATGCCATTAATAAATCACGGGCCCAGCACATAACTCCACATAGTAATTCCCAGAAAGACATTCCTAATCGATAATATATACATAACTCCTCTGGATTTGTTAATTTGTTTTTGAACAGTATGAAACCACTCCTTATTTTCAAAGTCCCCATCCAATAACTCTTTGTACTATGTAAAGTACACATTTGGACATTTTGACTTCTCTAATTAGTCTATAAATACTTGACTTTTACCCACTGCTTTGGTAAGTGTGATAATTGTGGGGGAAAGGCCAAAGCATTTATGGTCAATCAGATGATGAGAAAAGGAATATGGCCCTTTCAGTAAGTAATATGTAAGGCATTCTGTGGTAAGGCAGAAGCTATTAGCAGGATCGATATTTCTGCTAGTACCTTAATAAATCATTATATCAAAGAACAGTTGCAGGATGAAGAAAACCTCATTCTACCAACAAGGATGCTTCCAAATCAGCAAATAAAACATCATTTAAATTACAAAGACCTAATTGGTGTACAAAGGCAAGCGGCAAGCATAGAATACAGCCCTCTGATGCTAGGCATGTAAGCATTTTAAATCATCAGTGAAGGAAGAAAAGCAGAAAGACAAAGAAACAGCTATGCTAAAAGCTCCACACACGTAATTTGCAAATTGGTAAATATGCATGAACCCACCGTGCCACAGCTGACTGATGACACCATGTTTGGTGTAGATATCACAGGAGGCAGAAACAGAAGAGCACCTGGAAAACAGGATGGCCTTTGGTATCTTTACTATTGTACTGAAAAGAATCCCCTTGCTGTTACTTGCACGGAAGCTTTTTCCTACTCTTCACCTTAGCTAGCTAAGAAAAAGCTAAGATTTGTAAACATTGGAGTAAGGGAAGGGAAGAATTATTCTAATGGCTGCTTTCAAGCAAGGAAACTTCTCTCAGCAGACACTGCATATCACTGTTTGCCTGACACAGCTATCATCACAAGTAGCCATATAGCTTTCTTGGCCACACGACCAAGAAGGTAGCTCTTAGTAGAGTTAATTGGAGTTCTGTCCACGTAAGGATTGAGGGACCATGATCATGAACTTGCCCTGCCCAGTAGGTAACCCTCCTGGTATACATATATAGCTGTGAGAAGAAGATAAGGCATGCGAAGCCATCTCATATAGTGTTGCAAACCTACATGTTGCTATGGAGTGCACTAGTGCACAGCTTGTGAGCAGCCACCACTACTTTTCTCAGAAATACCAATGCACAGGACACTTTTGTTTTATAGTGTTAACTTCCAACCCAATAGAGAAATGATGAAACGTATTTGGGAAAGAGCCACTACAGTAATAACTGCATGAGTTCCCACCAGGGGAAAAATGTAATATACTGCTGTAGCCAGTACGCTAGTTAATTCTTTTGTTTGAATAGTCTGGATTTAACTCTTTACTGAAGAGTTATTACAGAAAACCAAATGCTTCTCAGTTGTTTAGTCACTACTTTTGATCCCTGTCACAGCCTTGGAGACTTGTTCCTAATTTAATCAGACGCAGCAACAGTTGACTTCGTAAAAGAAAGTCAATTGTTGAAGGAATTTCACCATGGAAGTCAAAGCGGGTAGGCTTTAGTTCCCTAGTTCATACTTCATACACTTTTAATTCCATATAGCTGACACTTTAGAAGGTCAATTGTCATATGGCTGGAAAGCTGACATCTCAAGAAAGCAAACAATGCCTGATGGGGAAAGGAGAAGGAGCATCCTGTTGCTATGTGATAGCTCCTCTCCCTACTCTGGGCTGGCAGAGATCTTATCTGCCTGTCAAAATTTTCTCTGTAAAGGGAGAGTTTTGGCCATGTGCTAATTAACCTTATGGCGTGTTGGTCATATGTTTCCACCATATGCCTGCATCTTTGACTTAAATGCATACATAAAAATGAACAATGCCCGAATGTTTCATGCTCTGAACTCTCTCTCTAGATGTATTTTCTCAAACTGTAATTTATTCCAAAAACTAAAGTGGATTGGTCTCTCCATAAGTTACACCTCGAATTGATTTGTTAGCTGATACTTCTGTTGCAGAAAACATATCAATCCTGCTTTACAGAGCATAATATGCCAACTTTAGTAGTAAGGAAACTGCTATAGTTTACACTTAACTGCCTATAGGCCTTCCAAAGGTTCTCCCTCTCTTCCTGGCGACAATATGTATTCTTCCCCTCATCGCATGCCCAGTAACACATATCAACATAATATCTCTGCTAGCAACCCATGACTATTTTAAAAAGCAATTAGAATCACCCTTTTGCCTGCATCCCAAAGTGTTACTTTTTGCTTGGCATGTATCATCAGCTTTGCAGACTATAAGCCACTCGAGGCAGGGCTTACTCCTATTTATGTCCTTAATGGCCTAAAGGCATTAACTGCTTTATTCATCAAATTATCAGCAGCAGAGGGGATCATTGTGAGCACAACCCAAACTTTAGTGATCATGCCCAGTGGGATCACAGGGGGAAGGCTAATGGAGCTCCTGCACTCTTTTAATTCTACTATCGTAAAACCTTTTTTTTTTTCTTCCCAGCACAGTAAAAAGATGCACAAACTCTTCAAACAAATAACCAAGTGCTATTGGAATGGTAGTAAATGGATTCAGCAAAGACTCAGGATTTTCTTATTCTAGTCAGCCTGAACAATTAATTAACAACCTCCTTGTTTGTCATTAATTTTGTTGCCATAGTAGCCTCTATAAATGATTTCTAACAAACAAGGAAGATTTATCTTTCTCACTCTGAATCAATCAGAAAATGAATGATTTAGCATTCATTTTTGTTTCATAATGAGAGGTAAAGCAAGTGAATCATTACAACGTGATCTTCGGAGAAGGATAAGGTGTCAGTTATCTTGAAAAGCAATCTTAAAAAGTAGACCCAGAGATTAAAAGGGAAGTGCCACCTCCATGCAAACAAAAATACTGGCTCCAAAAGGAATATTAAAAAATGACAACAATTTATAAATAATGAATAAAGTTTCTAGGTTTTTTTTTAACTCCAATTAAGCATATTTTTCTTGGATATAAATACTTGCATGCACTATTTTTTGCTCCAAATTCACAGCTGGTGAGAGACCACAGAGGAAAAATATTGTAAGAAAATTTCATAAAGAACAGAGTTAAAATGAATTAGTTGAAAGAGAGGAATCTTTCTTCCGCTTTAGGTTGCTTAGATCGTAAAGAGAACAGCAGCCCACAAGGGAGAAAGAGGGGGAGGTACACGTCTGCAAACTAAATGCAAAGTAAGTTCTGGCCATCATCATGTGCTAGGGGTTTGGACATGTTTAGAGAACTACAGGCTGCAACCTGCAAATTGGATCAATATGTTTCTTGCCTGATAAATTCCAGGAGAGAGATAACAGGTCCATTATTGGAAAAGATTGTTGTTGCTTTTCTTCTAGAGGACAAGGTGACAGATTCTCTTAAAGCAGTAACTGCTCTTCGCTCCTTCACAAAACCATGCTTTGAAAATGAGAGTTATTTCAAACCTTGTCCAATCTATAAACTATCTCAGTTGGAGTGGGGAGCAGGGATGACTTAGAGCATGGCAATGTAGTCAAAGTACTCAGACTTCCTTGATTAAGAAGTTGGTAATACTCCCAGGTACAAAATGCTCTAGTCACATCAGTCAACTCTTTCCACCAAGGAAAACAAAATAAACATGAGGGCAATGGGACTTACGTTCCTCGTTATATTAGTGATTTCCTACAGCCAAACTCCAATTCCCCGATTATTTTCTTATATTTTTGATACCTAAAGCAGCTGGCTCAGCTACAGATCATGGCACAGTTCAACTTCATTGAGATCAAATTGTTTTGTTCTTTCCTTCGCCTCTTGAAAGGGCAAGTTTTTGGCTATCTCCCATAATGCCCAAGGAATATGAACACCAAAGTGCTGAAGACATCATGCAACCATGAAAGCTGCACTGCCACAAATGCAAAATGACATAAAGAACACGCCAAATTCATGGGGTTTTTTAGTTACAATGTTTCCAATAGTTAACACATTCACTTTTTTATAGTTTAATTTGGGGCCAATAGGGCAGTTTCTCTCCTGGGACAAGGTCCTACAAGCTACGAAACTGTGGAGATAAAACATGTAGAAGTAAGGGGACTAGGGAGCAGAGATTTACCTCTGCGATAACAGCACTGCAGTGAGGGATATAAAGCCCTAGATGTTGTTGAGTAGATGAGGGCCTTGTTCTTCACCCATTCTCCCTTCCACCACATCCCTTCAGTTGCCTCAGTTCAAGCATTTGCCTGGCCATGCCCAAAACCATACATTAAAAAAAAAATTTAAAAAATAATAATTTTAAAAAAAGGCTCTTTTAACATGAATCATTTCTCAGATCCAATTTAGAAAGAAGCTGCTGAGCCACTCAGCCTAGCCGAAGGGAGGGTAACTTCTCATGATGAGTGTGGAAATGAGAGCTTGAAGGCAGTATGCTCCAAGATCAGATCTGTATAATATAGTATCAAAATAATATAAAAATGCAGCCCAAGAGCAAAGAGCAGGTACGATTTTCATTATCTCTGGTTATTTTTAACTGAACCTCTGCCTGTCCATCTATTACACCTTCATTGGCAGAGCTGGTGCAGTAGCAAATTTGAACCCACTTTCAAGCCAGCGTAAAAGTTGGAGAGAAATCACAAGAGGTAATTTCATTACTAGAAGTTTAATGAAAACCAGCAGACAGACAGTGAAGCAGCACACAAATTGCTGCCTACGGAGAGGAAGGCAAGCAGCGCAGCCAACATAAACTCTGCCTGGGAAAGGCCATTGGGAAGGTGTGGGCAGATCTGCTGGCTGGCATGGATGTGCCTCCACAATGTGGGCTGCCCTTGCCTGCAGGGACATGATGGGGTGCCGGAAAACTGAGATGGGAGTTTTAGGGGACAGGGGACACTAATCCATGAAAAGAGGCTTCTCCACTACTCATAGAGCAATTTTTTCCAGGGATCTATTGTGCTTTAAGTGTTGGGCAAAGCCTACCAGAGCATGTGCCTGCACAGTCTGGATGTTGACATCAGCCTGCTGGGCCCACACTGACCAAATTCAGGATTGTTCTGCTCAGGGGAGGAGACAACAGAAAGACACATAAACTTACTAGCAGTGCTGAGGCCAAGCTAACTGCACTGAGTCAGAGCTAATAAATACCGTCAGTCATGGTAATTTATTAGCTTGTACTCAGCATCACGCTAACTGTGCTACACAGCTTCTGGTTGGCTTGGAAAATATGCAGAGGCAACTCCTATCCACTAGTACTGAACTGTGTAGATGTAAACCCTTATCTGTAGGTCTGTGGACTCTCGCTAAGCACCTGAATCATAGAATCATAGAATAGTAAGGGTTGGAAAGGACCTTAAGAGCATCTAGTTCCAACCCCCCTGCCATGGGCAGGGACACCTAGCACTAAACCATATCACCCAAGGCTCTGTCCAACCTGGCCTTGAACACCGCCAGGGATGGAGCATCCACAACCTCCCTGGGCAACCCATTCCAGTGCTTCACCACCCTCAATGTAAAGAGCTTCTTCCTTATATCTAGTCTAAACTTCCCCTGTTTAAGTTTGAACCCATTACCCCTTGTCCTACCACTACAGTCCCTAAGGAAGAGTCCCTCCCCAGCATCCTTATAGACCCCCTTCAGATACTGGAAGGCTGCTATGAGGTCTCCACGCAGCCTTCTCTTCTCCAGGCTGAACAGCCCCAACTCTCTCAGCCTGTCTTCATACAGGAGGTGCTCCAGCCCTCTTATCATCCTTGTGACCCTCCTCTGGACTCGCTCCAACAGCTCCATGTCCTTTTTATGTCGAGGACACCAGAACTGTATGCAGTACTCCAAGTGAGGTCTCACAAGAGCAGAGTAGAGGGGCAGGATCACCTCCTTTGACCTGCTGGTCACACTTCTTTTGATGCAGCCCAGGATACGGTTGGCTTTCTGGGCTGCAGGCGCGCACTGCCGGCTCATGTTAAGCTTCTCATCAACCAACACCCCCAAGTCCTTCTCTGCAGGGCTGCTCTGAATCTCTTCTCTGCCCAACCTGTAGCAGTGCCTGGGATTGCCCCAACCCAGGTGTAAAACCTTACACTTGGCTTGGTTAAACTTCATAAGGTTGGCATCGGCCCACCTCACGAGTGTGTCAAGGTCCCTCTGGATGGCATCCCTTCCCTCCAGCATATCAACCAAACCACACAGCTTGGTGTCGTTGGCAAACTTGCTGAGGGCGCACTCCATCCCACTGTCCATGTCGCCGACAAAGATGTTGAACAGGAGAGGTCCCAACACTGACCCCTGAGGGACACCACTCATTACAAGTTTCCAACTAGACATCGAGCCATTTACCACAACTCTTTGCGTGTGGCCATCGAGCCAGTTTTTTATCCACCGAGTGGCCCATCTATCAAACTGATGTCTCTCCAATTTAGAGACAAGGATGTCATGCGGAACAGTGTCAAATGCTTTGCACAAGTCCAGGTAGATGACGTCAACTGCTCTGCCCCTGTCCATCAGTTCCGTGGCTCCATCATAAAAGGCCACCAAATTGGTCAGGCAGGATTTCCCCTTAGTGAAGCCATGTTGGCTGTCACCAACCACCTCATTGTTTTTCATGTGCCTTAGCATGTTTTCCAGGAGAAACTGTTCCAAGATTTTGCCAGGCACAGAAGTGAGGCTGACTGGTCTGTAGTTTCCCGGGTCTTCCACCTTCCCCTTCTTGAAAATGGGGGTTATATTGCCCTTCTTCCAGTCATTGGGAACTGCACCTGACTGCCACGATTTTTCAAATATGATGGGCAGTGGTTTAGCAACTCCATTCGCCAGCTCCTTCAGGACCCGTGGATGGATTTCATCAGGTCCCATGGACTTGTGCACGTTCAGGTTCTTAAGATGGTCTCGAACCTGATCCTCTCCTACAGTGGGCCTACGGTCTTCATTTTCACAGTCCCTGCATTTGCTTTCCAAGACTTTCGTGATGTGGTCAGAGCATTTGCTGGCGAAGACTGAGGCAAAGAAGTCATTAAGAACCTCAGCCTTCTCCAAATCTGTGGTAGCCACTTCTCCTGATAGCTTCCGGAGAGGGCCCACATTGCCCCTAGTCTGTCTTGTATTTGCTACGTATCTGTAGAATCCTGGTGAATAAGTATAAACTGAGCGTTCCAAACATTTGGGGAAATTTTGCAGGAGGGAGTACAGAAGGAGAACTAAGGGAGTGAGGAATTGACCCTGGAACAAAGGCCACAGGCTGCTGAGTTACAGCTCTCTCCTGGGAGTGCCAGGCAAAAAGTCCGTAGCCTGATCATATGCTGGGGAGAGGCTGGGATTGCAGAGCAGAGTCCAGATTTGATTTAGGCTCCACAGTCTGAAGCATATCATGCATTCAGTGGTGAGACTGTCAGCAGTCCAGTAAATGCTCAGCATGTGCAGTGAAATGTCTTCAAAGAAGCAAACAAAATGCTGTCATAAAGGACACCCACATAGACTTGTCAGGTTTTTATTATAACTTAAAGACCTTAAAATAGCATGTTGTATTTGGCTATCAAACACTGAGGTTTTTTTCTGAAAGCCTGTCCTATGGCACTGCAAGCTGCCTGCTGGCTGTATGGCTCTTGACAGAGACAAACTTCCCAACAGAAATCTCCACTCACTTGAACCTACAGAGGTGGAAAAATCAAAGATGCTTTAATGGAGAAAGGATTGCGGGACTGACCATTATAAAATCTGGAGGCAAAGGTCTCTAGCATTAAAGGAGAATGCTCCTGTATGGATTATAGAAAGATCAGAGGCTGAAAATGCTCTGTGCCCCAGAACAAGAGGACAACCAGCTCTCTCTGTATATCTACACTTCATTGGGACCAGATAGTGTATTTGATAGATCTCACTCATGTGTGACTGCCATGAGAACCTGTCAGCAACTGGTCTGTAGAACTTTGGCCAGGATTTCAGAGACATTGCTGAATAGCTCACGCACACACCAAAAAAAAAAACCCAATGAAATGAAGGAATATTTGATAACGGTGTTAAGAGTTCATTGCACAAGATGCTATGTCTTTAACTTTCTACTCTGCAATCACCTCCTTTCCCTTCTCTCCTTGTTTCTTTGACACGTCAAAACAGTAAAAAGGCTGTGTGAGGAGAGAAGAATCAAATATAAGAACACTTGGGATGTTTTCATTGAGTGAAAGAAAAACAGTACATTGTGCATAACTGCATAAGTGAATTGGTGTCTTTCAAACATTAGAAGAATAGCATTATGAAGAAATTAAGCCTTCTCTAAGCAAAACACATGATGTCAGTCAATTTTATTAACAAGATGCTGTATTTCAGATTCAGCTTTCTCCTTGATATAACATATGACCTTTGCTTTGAAGATCCTTGGTCCCACTGAAATGTTCTTCTTTATTCTCTTTGGTGCTGCTTCCTTGTTATTAATTAGATCGAGTCAGGTTTCCACTGAGACTAGAAGAATAGGGACATCTTTGTGTTACCTGTCAAGTACTGCTATAACTGTCTTCAATTGCTCTTGCAAATCTAGTGCCTCTGCGGAGTCCCATATGAAAATTGTGAGCACTCTTTCAAAGCCCTTCCTCTAGTCCATGTAACACTACAACGTACTTTTCGTAAGGAGATGTAAAAGTAGAAAACATTCCTAAGAAAACAACTAAGTGCAATAGTAAGAATATCACTATTAGCAATAATGAGAAGAGTTGACTTGCTACTCAGTGGGAGGAAAAGCTGTTTGAAAGATCAGCTGTGATCAGAAAGCCAGAACAGCTAACAGTGAAGACAAAGGACTAGAAATTCAGGTCATAATAAGTAGATTAGAGAAAACTGAGATAAGTTAAAATTTTTCAAATTGGATGGGTCTTATGAATTTCACCCTAGAATATGCAGAAAACTGACTGAGGGAATGTTAGCACTGATGGCTATTATCTTTGAGAGGTGAGGTCAGAAACAGTCAAGTCAGCAAAGGCTCAGTAGGAAATAGCCAAATAGGTCTAGTCTTGCTAAGAAAGATCTGAGGTTATCCAGTGGATCACAAACTTCAACAGACTCACCGTCACATACGTATGAATGTCAAATTGGAAATCTAAAGGACAATGCTACCTACAAGACACATGAGGGAATTCTCCTTTATTACTTCACAGTGGAAAGAATTCAACCATAACCTTAGATGCAGTGTTGGAAGCCACATTTTAAGGAGGATGTGACTTATTAACAGCGAGTACTCTACAAAACACAACAAAAAGTTATGGAGCAAAATGTTGTTTAATTTAAAGACGACAAGACTTGGGGAAACATGACAAAAGACCCTGAGAATATTAGAGATGATTGCAAGGAAAAAGGGAATAACTTACTCTTGTTCATTGTGGGTAAGACATAAGTAACTTGCAGGTTAAGGAAAGAAAAAAACAGTACGGAAAATTAGGCCTTGGAATGTATTGCTCAGAGAATCTCCATCAGTGGAGGCCCTTAGAAACAGGTCAGTCACAGCACTGATGGGAAGAGTGTCAGTACAGCTGATGCAGCTGCAAGGCCCTCAAGCTACTTGCTAATTTTCTATGATTCTAGGGAAAAAAATTGTGACCAGTTAGCTGGAGAATAATACATTCTCCAGGATATTTTGGGCAATAGTATGTATTACCTTTTCGCTGATTAATTTTTAATAGTATTCTGGAAGCTCAAAGTTAAAGAGTGGCTCAGCCCAAGATATTCTTTCATCTTTCTACTTTCATTTTTGCTGTTTGAGCAAACTGCCCAGTCAAGATTTTCTCTGATTCTTACAAAGCCTCTTGAGCACAATATTCATTGGTCTTTTTTTTTTTTTTCCCCCCCAAATGTGGGATCGATGACATTAAGTCGGAACACACTATTTCCTGAATGGTTGCCTACAGCCAATCTTGGATAATTTTTTCTATAGAGTCAACCAACTCCTATTAATGTTGATGTGGTTCCCTTTCAGTTTTGCTTTTGGTGTTGCTTTCTTTTTTCACTTGTGGCATCTAGTAATAAATTTCTCTATATTATCTCTTTTCTGAAACAATAATTGACCCTAGAAACCTGAATCATTCTGGAGCAGTATATTTTAGGACTCTCAATGCCAAAGTGTGCATTGCAAATATATCCATTGCAGGATCCAACTCACCATCATTCAGAAAGAGTGTGGCCAGCAGGGCCAGGGAAGTGATTGTCGCCCTCTACTGAGCTGATGAAGCTGCACCTTGAATACTGTGTTCAGTTTTGGACCCCCCACAAGAGAGACATTGAGGTGCTGGAGCAGGTCCAAAGAAGGGCAACAAAGCTGGTGAAGAATCTGGAGCACAAGTCTGATGAGGAATGGCTAAGGGAACTGGGGTTGTTTAGTCTGGAGAAGAGAAGGCTCAGGGGGGACCTTATCACTCTCTACAACTACCTGAAAGGAGGTTGTAGTGAGGTGAGGGTCGGTCTCTTCTCCCAAGTAACAAGTGACAGGACAAGAGGAAACAGCCTCAAGTTGAGCCAGGGGAGGTTTAGACTGGATATTAGGAAAAATTTCTTCACCAAAAGAGTTGTCAAGGCTGCCCAATGAAGTGGTTGAGTCACCATTGCTGGAGGTATTGAAAAGACATGTAGATGTGGTGCTTAGGGACATGGTTTAGTGGTAGTGTTAGGTTAATGGTTGTACTTGATGATCTTAAAGGTTCTTTCCAACCTAAATGATTCTACAATTCTATGATTCTCTCTCATGTACACAAATTGAAAAACAGTCCGTTATGATTACCATTTGAACTGGTAGCCTTTCTGTATACTTTAGATTAAAAGCATGGGAGAAAGGACATAAACCTGCCAACATTGTGCTGGGCTGTGGTAGAAAAAAGAAAGGACTTTTTTTTGTAACTGTTCATTTTGGCTGGCACTTTGCCATCTGAACACCCCTTGGGTTTTAAAGTAACAAGTACTGCAAGTTTCACTGCTGTTTCTGGAGACATGGACAGTAGCAGTGACAGTGGATTTCTCTTTCACTCACTGGAGAAGGTGTTTTAACTGCCTTTCAGAAGTGAAATCAATTCATATCTTTCTGTCTACTGCAAGCAGACTCTTACTGGAGCTGTAGCTTATGACTTTTATCTTGTTGTCACACCTGCTTTGGTCAAGGGGACTACGGATTGCTCCTCCTGGAAGGTGTCAATACTGATGATGTTCAGTCAAGTAGCTGTCCTCCCTCTTCTGTTATTATTATTCGTGATGTGTGACTGATTCTTCTGAGGGCCTTAGTGGTAGAAAACTTAGCAGTTCTTTAATGTCCTTCTTTTAAAGGGACCTGAATGGACAATTACTCTTTCTGAAATGTGCTACAGTCATCATTTCACTTCATCTATGGTTCAGATATCTCTGTGTGGCCAGAATTTGGGCAATAAAAAGGTGCAAGATGTGTCATTATCCATATGCTGGACAGTAAGTTGCACACTTATTGTCTCTCCAACAACGCCATTCATTACATAGTATCATCCTGAGAAGAGTTTAAAGGATTGAAGAGAGACAAGACACTAGCAGTGATTCCACTTAGACAAAGATGAGGTACAATATGGATCAGAGTAATTTTAATTGAGGATATACCTTCATAATTCATTATTGAGCTTCTAAATTCTGGGGTTATCTTATATAATTTGTATCCATCTGAAAGTCTTATTGACTATATTCAGCTTCTTAAAGCTGGCACTTGAGTCAAGAAGTTAACAACACATGAAGGATGCGGGTACACAGGAGAAAGACAGAAAAAAAGGTTTTGGAATGTGACCTACAGGATCTGCAAATGCTTATTCTGAAAAATAGATAAACAAAGTAAATAAACTACAGTGTAAAGTCATTGGCCTTTCTAATATTTGACAAATCACCAGAAAGACTGTTATGTTCAACTATTCTCTATCTTCACTATAAATAAGACACCAAATGGTTTCCTATGGAGCAAATAAAGCGTAACTTTAATTTTAGAAATACCCCCTAAGTGTTGTGTAGCTCTAGAAAAGACTGCATATTGTGTAGCTCTAGAAAAGACTGCAAAAGACACTGAAATCTCCCTCACTAGAAGATTAGATAAACATCTCTCACAGATTATCTAGACATCTTTGCTCTTTTGTAGGTAACACAGTCAAATGACCCAAATTATCTTTGGTGTCCCTAAGGTGTTCATAACTATTGACAATAAAGATCTCCTCTTTTCATTATGTAATGCCCCAGGAGTTGAGATCAGCAAAGATCATCATCTAATTGCCACTTTGGAACAGAAGATGATGGGCACTGATGTGAGGCTAGTAAAGAGCCTTACTCTTGATCTGAGTCTATGGACAGTGTATAGTTTGCAGGAGTCTCTCAACTGTTTTCCCATTCCAAGGTCCTTTCCAACCCTAACCATTCTGTGATTCTATGATTTTTTGGGAAGTAGCTGTGAGAAACTATGGACTAGGATATTGTTTATTAAGATTTATGTTAAGCTCAATGTAAAGGTTAGGCAACAAAGATGTGAAATCGCTTATGCAAACAGAAACCCGGACACTGCTTGAGTAAGATAAGATAACCACAATCGCGAGATAACCGCCAGACTTCCAGGAACCGACAGAAACAGGACAAACAACCCCAGATAAGGACATGTGAATGAGGGGTCAACTATGGGATAAAGGAGAAAGACTTCTTATTTCGGCCTCAACGACCACCAGGAGGTAGAAAACGACCCCCTAAGAACAACTGAAGCATGCGCAGAGTACCTCCACTACTTCATGAACACGGAAGTAAAGATGTATAAAAAGGGACTGTTTGAACTGCTCAGCACGGCAGTGGCGGAGCGCAGACTCCCCTGTCGTCCAGCGCTGTTTTTGCTCATATTCTACTTGCTATAATTAATAAAATTTTAATTGGATTATGATCCGTTGTGGTCACAATTTATGACATAGCTATGATTAAACAGCGGGCAGGTATAAGCATGCTTCTGGGCTGTTCCTCCAGCAAAGGAAGCATTTGCCACTATTCCTAGAAATTCCTTGTAAACTACTCAAAACATAAGAGCCAATAGGAGGTCAGTGTGATGGCTAGGTTGGTTGGTTCATTTTCCCAGTATTTGTATTAATTTCAGTCTCTTGCAAAACTCTTGCTCTGGACACAGCTCTTACTCAGGTGAGTAAATTGTAATTTTATTTTTTCTAATAATCACTTGCTCCTTGTCTTGCTGTGGGCCATAAAACACAAAGTTGTATGGTCACCCTCTGAACCATCATTTGAAAATAAGAAATGCATGTATGTGTTTATATTAGCTTGCACAACCATGATTTGGACACAACAGCCTTTACAAACTCACAGTTTTGTTTTAATTTCTGTTGTAATAAAATGCAACTGTCCCTCCATGGAAGCTTTGTGAGATTTACTTCCCCCACCCTCCCTTTTTATTCTGCCACATTTCTTTTCAGCATCTAGCTTATAGATTTTCTCCGCTACCAGGCTATTTGGTTTCCATCTGTTCAATAATTCAAATATATGCATCAAATGCACACATGGCACATTTCCAGGTAGTAACATCCCCTTTCCTTTCAGCCTTTTCATAGCCAGGTAATTTGCATATAGGGTGCACAAAGATAACACACTCCCCCACAGTTCTGGTTTATGCATCAGCTCTCCCCGCTTCCTCTTTGACAACCTCCATGCATCACGTGCAAGCAGCTACTTCATTGCCTTCACAGCCTCTGGTGGGACAGCTGAGCAAAGCTCAGCGGCATTGAGGGCTTGGCCTCTCTGGCAGCATGGCATTAAGGCAGGCATGTGTACCTAATACAGCAGCAGCAGGGCTCTCCACGTCCACATGCAGCTCTGGTACAGACATCAAAGATATGGTTGCCATGCTTACATGCTCTCATGGAAAAAAGTGCTCTCCCTAGGCTCTTCCTCTCCTTTCTCCCTCCCCCACCATGACTTTTGACAGATTGGCATTTTTCCAGTTGTGTTTTCATTACTGAAGAAGCAGCAAGACAACGGAGTAGCACTTCCTCCACCAAAAACCACCTAGGATTCAGACCTGGGCTGACCGTGTGCCCAGGAGGCTGTAACAGGAGGACAGGGCAGACAGCCGAACCCTTGGAGATGAGGGACTCCCATCCAATGCAGAAGCCATGAACTGTTTTCATAGCCTTTGTTTTTCTCTGCTCCCCCTAAAACCAAGACAGCTGTTTCACCATAGGGGTGCCAAGAGCAAAGGTCTGAGGAGACCCCGCGGGGTGTTTGGAGAGATACATCATTTAGTGACCCCAATAGAAAAATTTAAGAAAATCCACCAATAAATGAATAAATCTCCAACAAAGCAAGAACAAGTAACAAATATGTCAGAGGAAAGGAGGCTTCTCTGGTGAATGGGTGAGGGATTGTAGGCAGCATATAAAAGAGAGATTAAGAAAACAAGAACTGTGCAAGAGGAGAAGAAAAGATACATTAAATTTGTGGTGGAAAACATGGGATAAATGGAAAAAACATGTGATAAATGTTAAAAACTGGATTAAACTAATTATTTGGCTAGATCAGTATCCTGGTTTTCTTCAATGTCAATACCAGACGCTACAGGGAAGTGGTACAAGAGATACCTACACAGTTGCAGAAGAAGCTTCACTCACTCAGTGAGTTCAGCCTTCAGTGTAAGCTGTGTAATTGCTTTATAACTGTGTAATATGAAAAATATATCTGTGATGGCATTCTTATTGATGTAAATATCTATTTCTTGAAAAGATTCAATGCAATACCTTTTGATAACACCTTGGGGTAATATTTTCCAAAGGGAAATTATACCTTCTATCTCCTTTTCAGTATAAATGTCTTGCCTTTTAATTTAATTGGCTTTCCTTTGCTTCTGCATTATAATGAAGGCACAGCACAGCCATACCCAAACTACTTTATGCCACTTAGTATACATATATCTAATATGTACATATATCAAATTAATATCATATTTATTCTCCTTTTAAACAACACAAGTTTGTATGTGTATCACAAAGCCATTATTCTTCAGTAATCAGACTTGTGAACAAGGAAACTTGTAAAATGTGCTTTAGACAAATGACTTGCCTAAGCTTTTTTTGCGCAACTGTTGACTGCATTTATATCAAATTCATTAGGGCACAGGCCCAACCATACTTTGGTTCGGCAAATTTGCAGCAGCTCTTGGAAGTCTTTGGTGAGCCATGATTCAAACAACACTCAAAGACAGGTCTGGAAAAGAAGGTTTTATGAAGCTGCTGCTGCTAGTAAAGGATTTACAACCCAAATGCCAAACATGTGCAACAAGCTTTCTCCCTTATACTAAACGTCTTTCAGTGTTTGCATTTCTTTCTCTCCCCGCCCCCCGCCAAAGAAAAACACAAATTTTGCCCTCAGGAATACCATCATTAAAGAAAGAAACAGGGCAGTCAAAGCTTTAGCATGACACAGATCATTCAATGGTTGTGCAATTACTCTGAAAAGCTACTTATTTTTGAATACAGATCTTTCACTCTACATAGGCCCGAGGCATCAATCAGATCTGTATCTACAGTATCCCAGTCTGGTCTAGCACTTTTGCTCATTAAGAAAGCTGTAGTCTTTTGTGAGGTTTACATCTAGGTTCAAGTTGTTTCTAAAGCATTTTGGAGCTGGGTTAGCTTTAAAAAGTATTACCAAATCATAATTTCCAAGAACGGATTAAAAGTTGTTTTGGCTACCTCTCATCCCCTAAATCCACCCGGTTTTCTTTTTGTTTAAGGTTTACAAGACATTTTTCCTGCTGAATTCCTACAGACTAATGGAATAGCAAGTGACTACAGAGGCAAAACCGAAAGCAATAATACCCAAAGTGCTCTCAGGTAAACCAAGCGAATGAAATAGACCATATTCCAAACATGAACATTCTTGAGAATTATTATTTAGGGCCAGATATAACTCCCACAGACCCTGAGTGTGTTCTGGTAGCAGGGTATGACCACCTAGATGGAAAAGTTGATTCCCATTGGTTATTCCGAGCAGATTTCTATAAAAATGCTGTTCAGTGCTACCTTTGAAAGCAGTAAGAAATCAAATTTTTCTCTGTTATATAGCTGCATAGAAAAACATATTGAAATGCAGGGGAGTGTTTTCTACCCTCTAAATCATTGCGATCATGGACCACAGTGCTTATAACACTATCGTTCTGGCTGACAAGGGCATAGCATTAGCTACAGGCTCCTCACCGCTCCTTGCCGTGCTGACACTACAAAAGTCAAGCCATTATTATTCTGGTCTTTTTACAGTCTCTTAAATACCAACGTTCTTTTTCTTTTATTTTAATTTTCTTCAACTTTCCATGAACCTGAACTCCTCCTGACCCGGAAGCCCCAGTAATTCTGCTGACCCTTTGCTAAGTGTGCTTCTCGAAACATCCACAGCTATAGCTGTGGGATAGCCGCTTGCATGTCAGCAACCCGGGTAGTACCAATTGATTGCAGGGCCTTTTAGGGCAATGCAGTTTCAACACACACTGAAAGACATAGTGGTGAGGTGAAAATGACTTACAGGCCCAATTTCTTTCTGCAGTTCAACTCTATAAACTGAAATAATTCACTTCAAAGGAAAGATGAATGGGTTACTCTACATTTATATAACAGAACAGAGTTACTTCCTAAACATTTTGTAAGAAACAAAAATAATTTTCCACAACTCTTGCTCCAGAAAAAAATTAGATTTTAATTTGGTGTGCAAGCATTTGAGACAAAAAAGATGATAACAAATGGGGACGGGAAATAGTCAGAATGCACTAGAGTTTACAGACCTGTATGAAGGAAGCTGACTTCTCAGCAGCCCCATCATGGTATTTCCAAAGGAACGCTGCAAATTCTCATGGCCAGTCCTGCAAGAAGTGGACAGAATAATTAAAACTAGAGCATTTCCAAAAGATAAGCAAATAAGATCAGCTCTTTCCTTGGATACACAGTGCTAAAAGTCAGCATAGAATTGGTTTAGAGGATGTTAAACATTTTAAACTATGGAAGCAACAAGATCACAACCATTATTTAAATATAACAAAGTCCAAGTTACATCAAATACAAATAGGTAAGTTGTTTTTAAAGATATGTTATTGAAAACAGTCTTGATAAAAATGCAATGAATGTGTGGGACTGGTTTGAAAAGAAAAGAAAAAAGAGAGAATACTGCACCAATTTATATTCCCTTTGAACTGTCTGTAATACAGACCTTAAAGTGCATTTTCAAACATATAGCATATCAAAGAAGCAGACATTTATTTCTAGCCATGGCACTTCTAGGCTTTTGGTAAATGAAACCAGAAATAGTCTAGTGGAACTGTGCTGTGTGACAAAGCATGTACCGATGGGTTCTGCCCAACATTGGTAAACAATTGTTTTTTCCTTTAACTGAAAGCAGGAATTTCAGCAGTAAACAAATGCCTCATGTCTTGCATGAATTCTTCAACAGAGTCAAAGCAAACCCGTCTTTTCACACCTCCTGCATGTGCTATTCTAAGTCAAAATACAAATTATATTCCCCAAGATCTATCAGTTGCTATGTTTTTGATTATGACAACCATGATACACAAGGGATGATGATACAAGAAACTAAAGCTTTCTCCTATAATCCCCCTGGAATCCACACCCGTTATTGTAAGGATAATTATCTGGCTATCCCCGAGGCCAATTTTGCAGTTTTCATATAAAAATCACCTCTTGCATAAGACATGAAATTTAAAATCATCCCCTTCACAGATATCATTGAGTCACTCCATTACCTCTGGGACACATATAAATTATGCATTCTTTGGTTCTCTTTAAAATTTTAGAAGCACAAGGGGACAGAGAAGCATCTAAATGGTACTAAAAATATAAGGCATTCAAGAAAGAAACAATAACTTGTATGTTATTAACTGCTACAGTGCTCCAAAGGCTTCCCGCCTGGTCAAGAAAAGCACATAAAGCACTGAAACATAACAGTAGGCTTGCATGCTAATGGCTGCTAGTGACAAGGACTCGTTGAATGTCACTGCTTCACATACCGTGTACTGTTCATTTTTCTTATCTATGTGACCTCTGCTTTGAAATGACTGATGAAACTCCCCTGAATTAGCATCTCCGCTTCTGTGCATTTGCCTCCAAGAAGGCGTTCAGTAACATCTCTACTAAAATACAAAAATAAAGCAAGAGAAAGAAAATCATAATCTTAACAAAAAATAGTCACTATGCCTGTTAAAGGATATTCAGCCTCTACTGCAAAAGGACTGCTTCTCTGAAGCTTCCCAGTTAGGCCAGTTTTCACCTTGATGCCCTTTAAGAGTATTGGCTTGTCACAATACATGCATTCACATTTCAGACTTAGCTACCATTTTCATAATTGGTGTGAATAAAAAGGAATAGCTGTTACTGCAAGAAAAAAAAAAAAAGGAAATGTCTCTGTTCTGATGCCCTGCTGCCATGATGACCTATTTCACACTAGCATCTGTTCTCTTCTGATCAACCACTCCAGATGTAAGCTGGCAAAACAGCACTGCAAGTATGTTATCCAGACATCCACCGAGTGCTGCAGATGTTTTCTTCCATGCTTCACATTTAATGTGTGCCTGATTAATTTTTTCTTTATTATTTCAACTACTTGGCCTGCAGAATTTCCTATGAAGTTCACAGAATCTGGGATCCAATCTGCAGCCATAAGGAGCAGCTCCCTTTGTGTGAGTGGATTCATTAATGTCTGGAATAACCAGCCAAAAGCGCCTTGGTCTGAATTGCCAAAAGAAATGCAAACTTCAGTAATATATTACGGCTTAATATTATTTGCCTGAGGATTTAACACAATGCTAATTTCAATTTCAAAATTACAGATGTTTGTAATATTCAGATGCATCAGTCTGACCAAAAATATTATGCCCATTCTCTGCCTCAAGCCCTTGACCTGGATGAGGTTAGTGACAGGGATATGAATGACTTGAAGGGAAAAAGAAACACAAAAGTAGTTTTATCGTGAAGTACAATATTTCTTCTGTCACAACCATTTTTTTTTCCTCACAAAATTACAGGGTAGACTGCAAATCTTGAAGGCTAGCAGCCACTACGACAGGCTAAGTGCCATTTAAAAGAATAATAATTTATGAGATGCCTTGGTAGAATAGCAAAGGTCACCGAGAAGACTCCCCAGGGAGGAGAGGATGACACAGGTTACAGAGATGACTAAAGACTCGCCTACAGGAAGGGATTTTCTTGGAAAGAAGATGTTTTGTTGGTACAGCTTCATCCTACCTAACACACAGTCACCTCGTCTGAAAGAGAAGTTCACCTTTAAGTTAGCTATAAGGCATTGCTTACGAAATATGGTTCTGAAATTCGTGGTTTAGCACCCACTGAGGTGCTGGAAGATGGAGGATGCTGTGGGTCTGTCCCACAGGGCACAAGGGGATGCCTAGTGACTGATTTGATCCCACCTGGGAGATCAAATTTGAAAAATCTCCAAAGTCTTTGCAAGACAACCTCCAAACAGATGCCACTTTTGGGGCAGCCAATACCATCTGCAGCCCTCTAATAGAACATCACAGACTAGTGCTGTTTCTCTTAGAAGCAACATGAAGAGTTGGTACATGAGGAGCCGAAGACACATGGCTGACATATTGCTCCCAGGCAGTTGTAAATTTGCACACCAGCCATCACACTATACAGCAGTTTGGGCTGCTTTTTCTTGCCACAGCTACAGCATTCCCCCCGCTTCAGCTACTGCAAGTACAGAAAAAAAAGATAAGGATGAAGACAAGCAGGAACAACTCTTCTTGGTACAGCTCCACTCTCCACAGCATCATCTCTGGGCTCATAAAATACACATTAACTGGTGGGAGAAGCTGGTACTGCAAACCTGGGGGTAACCAGCGGTGTCTGCAGAACATCAGAGCGATAACGAAAAGCTTAACCTGAAGCCAACACACAACACAACTCTGATCTCTCCAGAAATGTGCAGCCATAACCATTTTGAAAACTGTCAGTTTCCAACTGCTCCCAATCGGTTGTGTGAAGTTTCTGCAGCCAGATCAATGGCTTGCACTTATGAAGGAGGTCTGGGTGGCCCTGAAAGATACAGATGTAGCATGTGCAGGTCAAGAAGAGATTATTGATCACTTTGAGTAGAAAGGATTATGCTTCTATTGCTGTAGGACAACTGCTAGATCCCATCTTCCTGGTACTTGATCTCGATGCCAGGCCTCCCAGTTCATAAAGATGTACCTGACGGACAGGTAACTGTACATGTAGATTTACCCAAAGCAATATTTGGTCACTCTCATCTATTTTCTATACTAAAATACAGCAGTTTGCTGAAGGGGACTAATGCTATGGACATTCATAGTATCTGCATTCCCTTGCTCCAGCAGTCCCTGGTCCATCACCATGGCCAATGAAGCCAGATCACAGAACATTTCTACAGTCCCATAACTGCATGCCAATGGCAGCGGAGTGTGCCTTTGGGAGAGAAAGGGCATAAGGTAAGTGGAAGGCGGGATGCAGCTGAGCAAGCCTCTGATAGTAACAGCATCTTTTATCCTGCATATCACCTGCAGGAAGAAGGGAATGGCAAAGGAACGCAACAAATAACACAAGCAACGCTCACTCCTGAGTGACAAATCCACCAGGCACACTGCCAGTGAGCCCTCCTGAACCTGGCCAAGAAAAGGAACCGTCATTTCCAACAAGTACTTTGCCTAATGCTTAGTGCTGCTTACTCCAGCACAGCAGCTCCCTTACAGTGCCAAGCCTCGGTGGGCTCTACCTGTGAGGTTTTATACTCTCCTGTGCCAGTTTCATGTGCTCTGTCTTCCTTTATCAATTTTAAACAGAATGGGGGGGATGTAAATTCACCACTGGGGATGCGTCAGTGTTTGCTCAACATGCTGTATATACCTTTATTAATTTTGTATTGGATGGTGGAGTTGAAATTATGGATAGTGAAAGGTTTTTCCCACAGCAGGGCAGAAGTGGGCAGGGGAGGTGATTTCTGTGTGGGTTTGTTTTGAGTGATTTGTGTGCTTTCATAGGTTTTTAAAGCTGAGGAACTTGTGCTTTCATGAACAGGCAGTTTCAGTGCCATAAGCTACTGGTCTGAAGAGGTTGATTATCTTGATGTAGCTTTTGTTATGCAAGTCTTACAGCTTACAGTACATTTTAAAAGCAGCAGATGATGCCTTTTTATAGTGCAAGAACACTATGTAAAGGCGGAAATTAAAAGCTCTCAAAATTAAGACTTTCACTCCCAGTAATTCTGTGTCACATAATTAAGCCATGCCAGCATTCACGAACAGTGGTGTCCTGATGGGCCTGGACCTTTCATGTGTGATAGCCAAAAGGCAAGGAAACTACAGATGTTGTTTACTGTTCAGTTTTTCATTGCAAAAAATATGTATTTTTCACCCACAATTCCACAATGCCAGGTATGGAGCCCGTTTCCACTTCTTCACATCATAGGCCTCTTTTTCTCTGCTTCTCCTGTTGACTTTCAGAGCACAGAATCTGGGAGTCGGTAGCTCCTTTCCAGCTCCTCCAGCACCTGGAGGATGGAAGCCAGCCTTATGTTTACTGCAGAGGGCAATCTGGATTGGTATTCCTCTGCACGGTTGACTGCTCCGTGACTTCTCTATCCAGGGACTTGTTGTGGGAAGGGGGCCATAGGGCGAAGGTACCAATGAACAGCAATTTAGGGACGGTTTGCTGCACGAAGAGAGGAAGTGAATGTTTACATGGATAGTCTAATGCTTTTGTTTGCTCTTTCCCAGGTAGCTGTGACAGGGAGGACATCTGAACAGACAGCAAAAGACCTTTTCTGCTGATGAGAAGATGCCACAGTAAGATTTATACTTATAAATAAGGACTTCCTAGGATTTTTGCTGCTGAACAGTGCCTTACTGAGATTACTGCTCATAACAAACATGAAATGGTGAACTGAATTAATTATTTGCTTGAGCAAAACCTGTTACAGACTTGAAAACTGAATTATGGACTAGCTGGCTCTCACTATACTCTTCTATGGTACAAGTCATTCTTTACCTAACCTGGTGCAGCTGGCACATGAACTCCTTGTGTGACTGATGGCAGGGGCAGCAAGTTTCTGCACTGAGAAGCACGGTTCCCATTTTGAGCATCAGAAAGAGTAGAACTGCTTCAACTGAAAAATGAGTGAGGGAAATGGGAAAGTAGGGGGGCAAGGGACTGCAGCTGGTTGTCATGGGCTCTGTAGGTCAGCACTTTTATACTTGCTGAATACAGCTGGATTTTCAACAAGCGGGAGGGAAAGAGGAAGGGCAGGATTTGGAAACTGGCTCACATCCATCCAAGACAGTAACATGAAACCCAGGGAAAAAGCAATACATACCAGGCACATGTCACAGCACACAATGTTAACAGCCTTTAATAAAGGCAAATGCAATGATACTCACCAGCCTCCTTGCTGTGCTGCCAGCAGCCTGGGTGTTCCCAGAGACCGAAGGCAGGCAGGCAGGGGGGCACAGAGCAAAGGAAGTCCAGGAGCCCTGCCTAGCTGCAAGTGCCTTGTTCAGGATTCTGCTTACTGCCCCACACAGGGGAACAGGAGTGAGCCAGTGCTCCATCTCATTTGTCTGATACCTACGTCCTGGACAAACTGCAGGTCAACAGTGGTATCCTGTGCCCAGTTCCTCTCCAAGTCCTCCAAAAATAGAAGAGGAACTGGCTAGAGTCATCTTGCTCTCCTCTCTTTCAGTGCCACTGTTCATGAAAATCTGGAGAGGAGCTTAATTCAACCATTGCCTCTCTTCACCCTGGAGAAAAGAAGGCTCGGGGAGGTGGGGGGGTGGGGTGTGTGTGTTTCATCACAGTATTCCAGTACTTAAAGGGTAGCTAAAAAAGGATGGAGGTTCTCTCTTTATGAGGAGCCACATCTAAAAGACAAAGGGCAACAGGTACAAATTGCACCAGGAGAAATTTCATATCAATATAAGAAACAATTTTTTTACAGCTCCCTTTCCCGTGAAAGGCTGGGCAGATAGTCTTTTGAGGTCTCTTTCCACCTGGGCTGTTCTATGATTCTAATGATTAGCTATTCACCTCAAATTCTACTTCTCTGGAGAATGATTCCCAGACCTTCCCATCCAGACCTCCAAAGCTGCCCATATAATCTACTTTTTCCCTCTGAGGATAAGGTTGTCATAGAATAATTTACATTGGAAGGGACCCTTAGGGGGCATCTGGTCCAACCTGCTGCTCAAAGCAGGTTCCTCAGGGTCTCCTCCAGTCAAGTTTTCAGTATCAGTGAGGATGGAGATTTTACAGCCTCTCTGGACAATTTGTGTCAGTGTTTGATCATACCCATGGTGAATTCTTTTCCCAAAAATATATCTAAGCAGAATTTCATATGTTCCAAATTGTGTCTGTTGCTTGTTCTCCTATCACCATTCACCTTTGATAAGAGTCTGGCCCATTAGGTAGTAGTAGGCAGCAGTAAGATCCCCCAATGACCTTCTTCTCATCTGAACAGTCCCAGATCTCTCCACTTCTTGTCCATCCTCTGTTCCAGCTTGCTGTGCATCTTGATGGCCCTCCAGGGTAATTGCACAAGTATGCCCATGCCTTTCTTGTACTGGGGAGCCCAAAACCAGACACAGTACTTCAGATGTGGTCCCATATGTGCGGAATGGAGGGCAATAATCACTTCCCGCAAAGCTAGGTCCAGCTGAAGGCATCCAGGAGGCTGCAGGGCACAGATCTAGAACAAAATGCCCTAGAAATGTGTGCCCAATTGTGAGCAAAACATACAGATTTTTTGCTATGAGTGGACTAGCACTGAAACAAGGAGATGAGATTTGGCCGCCTGAGCCCAGAGCAGTAGCAGGCACACAGGGAACACAGACCAGCCAGTTGAGCGAAACTGCACAGAAATGAGGGGAGAAAGGAAGGGAACACCATAATATTTCAGAGCACATAACTACTTGAATATTAGCATGAAGCAGCTACAACTGAGCTTAAATTATTGCGGATCCTAACAGGAATAAAACCAGCAGTAATGTGCCCATTATAGTATAATAATGAACTGTATCATGCAAACACAGATTTTCTTAATATCAGTGTAGCGTGATTAAACGCTGTATAGCACCAGCATGAGAAGATCATAAGATAGGCCAAAAGTGGTATAAACTAATCAACTGCAGGGGAGGAGAGGGGAATAATAAGACTGCAATCCATTCAATCTTTGTCAAGAAATTAGGTATTTGCATCTTCTATCCGGACCAATGGTATTCTGCAAATAAACCATTCATTCTTCTGCAAAGCTGCATCTCCAATTCAAAATACTCCATATACCTACAAATGAGACCACTGACAACAGGAGGGAAAAATGTCCAAGTGACACCAGAAAGGAAGTGCCACATGCATGCAGGAGGAAAAATAGTGATGCGTCTACCACCTTTGTGAGTAGCTCCCTCAGCATTTTAGTATTAACACCATGAAGTCTGCCTGAGACACAGTAGCAGCAGTAACTCTAGAGAAAACAACAGCCTGGAAGAGAACGCTTTGATCAAGACTGAAAATGCTGGCTCAACTAAGAGAAAAGCAACTTTGCATTATCATGAGCTTTGTATGGTGGAAACAGCAGTATGATTTGAGTCCATACACAGAGCTGATCATAAGGAGCAATGGAAAGCAAAACTTGGGTTTCTTCTTATTTTTTAGCAGAGGAAAAGAATGAGAATGAAGGAGGCTCTTATGGCAGGAACACTGCTCAAAGCACTGGAGCGGCTGGCAAAAGTTCAAGATCAGTGCAACGATTTGGGAAATCTGCACATGAAACACAAATTCTAGTTAATATTTAAAATATTATTCAGATGAGTAACTCTCTGTCATGGTTACTTTTCTACCAACATGGATTTACTATGTGGACAAGACTTTCAACAAGTCCCTCTAGATCAGAAACATCGTCCACTTCTTCCCTTTTCCTGGAAGGAAGGCATTAAAATGTCAGACGGTGACGAGTTACACGAACTTACTCTTTTTTTTTTTATTATTTTGCTTTAACTTTGTTCTGTCTTGCAAAAGGCTTACTCTGATTTCTTTTGATACTGGTTTCTTATAAAGATGCACTAATGATAAAGTCCTGTCCTTGACTCAGCAAAATTTATGCACTGATGGTGTCAGATGATCATTTTTTTTGCAAAGAGAGAGAACTGTTGTCCTTTGGACTGAACTGCCTTCTCTAAAACCAAGATCCGTGACTTTAAATACAGTTGCAAACTGCTTCTAGCAGGTGCAGAAGCACTTGACATGTTTGTATTTATTTAAAATAATCTGCTGGGACTGGGGCCACAAAGTAATTTTCGTGGTTAGAAGAGGTTAATAGCACAACTAAGGTTGAAAAATACTGTCTTAAAATATTCAGAGAAAAGCAAAGCCATGACTTGGAAATACATTCTTTCTTTTTCGTACTACAGACTAGAGGAATGAGCAGTGCTTGTGGGGTTTCCAAAGGCTATTTCTTCCTAGATAAGTTCTTGGGATGCAGATTTGCTGGAGCTTCTTGCTGACCTCCACTTTCACTCCCAGTCGTGTGTCACGTAATTAAGCCTGGAGGGGATAAGCAAATGTCTCGCCATGCCACCCTTCACATACAACAGGTTCTGCTGGAAATGAGAGGAGGCTTTCTGGCTATCTATCAGGAAGAACCAGTGAGGACACCTGAGGGATTCTGCAGCTCAACACCACCACAGTAACAAGCAGGCAGATGCCCTTGATGGAAGGGTCATCATTTTTCCAAACAGCTTCCCTACTCGCACCACCAGCCTGCTCGCTTCCAGTTTAGCGAGCTGGTCTTTAGGCAGAAATCAGCCTGACGGAGACTTTAAGAAACAAAAGTATAATTAGGATCTGTTAGGCTTGGGATCTGCCTTTGCCATGTTACCACTGATTTTGAAGCCTGCAACTACTGGCAAAAAGCTTTCAGCAAAGGAAAACTTGAATGAAATAAAAATAAACAACCCCCCCAAAAAACAGCAATCATATATCAGGGGTGTCTTCCAAGGGAGAATCTTAATGGCATCCTCTTGCATCTCTACAGCCTTACATATGGGAAGCTTTTGCAAAACCAGCCTGCATCCACTGAACACTAAAGAGCAGCAATAATTCTGCATTGAAATAGAAGTCTTAAAGCACTTATTCTTGCACAAACACTAAAATTGCAAAGTGTCTGCATTCAGGCAACTATGGCCATGAAAATTAAAGTCATGTTTTGGACATAAACATATTTCTTCTGTGCCTACAAGTGGGACTCTTCTCTGAAATACATGTACATGCTTTCCAGTTAAATTGAAATACTTCAATTCAGGTTTGTAAGCTTTTGAATTTAGAACCTGTTAAAAAATTAGAAAGGGATTTCCAGATCACAGAGAAAGCCTGAGCCTATTTTGAGAATTAGCTCAACAAAAGAAATCCCTCCACATAGTTACAAAAGAAATCCCTACACATAGTTGACTGACTACAAGTTTGCAAAGACATATATCCAGATTTCTGCAAAGGTCATTTCAGGTAAAGGTTTGAAATTCATACTGTTTCTTTAGATGTCCAGGTGTATATCCAATGGGAATTAGAATAGGAAGAAAATCTGGATTGTTCTGTTTGCCTGAAATCTGCCACCTTTAAAATCAGGTTGCTAAACACACCAGTTTCCATCCACCAATAGCACCACAGCATATATATATAGTGCTTTAAGTGCAAAAGAGGATATGAAATCCCTCAGAAAACACATGCTATTCTGTTTAGGACATCTTTTGATGATGTTTCCTACAAGTTTCCAAGTGATGGCTGGGTTAGCAAGCTCTGGCACAAAGCCGCAGACAGCTGGGTGTGGACCACACAGCAATGTGGACAGGAGTCAGGCTAAGGACAGCACTTGAGCCGGAATGGTTGTTTCTGCACTGGAAATAAGCCTCTAATTTCTAAAGCATCTGCAGGATACTCCCCCTCAAAGAAAATAAAAAAAAAAAGGGAACAAAAGAACAAAAAAAACCACCACTTGATTTTAAAATACAGTCTTTAAATCTACTTTACTTAGACTTACATTGTAAGAGGATTTATGACTAAGATGGGAAGAAAAAAAAAAGCTTTTAAATTATTGCTTGCAATTTTGAGGAGGACATCTCAGAAACTATGTTTTAAAGTCCAATCCCGGCAGCCCACACGCATGTAAATTCTTCTGTACAGCTCAGTAGCACCCACTTTCATAAACAAAGATACGTGGCTAGAGACAGGCTTGCAAGTTTAAATTGGTTACTTTATTTGTGGCATTAATTTCCTCCAATTAGTCAGAGAGATGGAAATGTCCTGCTTCAAATAAAACCCAAGACCATGTAATAGTTAATATGTAGGCCAGCCTGAAAAACTCTTATAAAAATATGTATTTAAAAATCTTTTTCCCCACTGAACAGCTCAGAGAAGTGTGTCCCTGACAAAGACCCATCAGGGGCAAAAACCACTGGTTATTTGTTCTCTTTTGCTCTTTACAAATTAAGCAAAATACAGTTTATACATTATGCATGTCTTTGAGCATATTTTTATTTAGCCTGTTTGGTTTGTTGTGCCTTGGGAACTTTCATTTTGTTTTGTTGTGTCTTGGGAACTTTGATTTGATTTTGTTTTTCTGGTTAATAATAAAATTGAAGTATTAGGGCAGGACATCAACCAATCTACAGCACGAGAGATTTGTTTAAGTTTCAGTGAAATGGCCTCTCAACATCTCTTTTCCATTCCCTTATCTTATCAGTTACCAAACCACTCTCAACAAGCGGGCCTGTCACAGGAGCAGCACAAGCCAGTTGCTATTAGTCATTTCATTTCCTGTTAAGAAGATCTGTTGTTTCACCCACGGGAATAAGATAAACTTTTCCAATAACATGCTATAGGATTTTAGTACTGTACAGTTTGGGTACAGAAACTACTCTGTGCCTTGTACTTTTAGAATTACCAGTAAGGCAATGCTTAAAACAGATATGCACATGAAACAAGCAAAAGACAATCCTCTGTCACAAGGAATTTAATCCAATGCAGAAGTGAAAGAGTGAGAGTGGACAGCAAAGCCTAAGAGAGAAAGAAAGAGAAGAGAGGACAATCATCACAAGATTAGACAGTTAATTAAAGTCACTACACCCACATAGAATTATAGAATCACAGAATAGTTTGGGTTGGAAAGGACCTTCCATCCATACACTCACTAGAGGCTTTCCTCAGCTAAGGAGTGTCAGGGTTTGAGTAGCTACTGTGCTTGTCACTGGGGTTGGTGTAGCTGCAGTGCTTGGAGTAGCCATATTGTCTGTTGCTGTTGGGGTTTGAATAGCTACTGTGCATGTCACTGGGGTTGGTGTAGCTGTGGTGCTTGGAGTAGCCACATTGTCTGTTGCTGTGCCATCAGATCCAGAGACATTTTTTTCCCTTTGAAGGTGCTGGATAGTGTTGAGCAGGGCTCTGTAGGCATAGGCCAAGCCCCAGCACGTTGCCAAAATTTGTCCCTCTCTGGTATAACCAGGACGACAGCACACCTCGTTTAAGTGTTTTACTAGTTTTTCCGGATGTTGCACTTGTTCAGTGGTGAAGTTCCAAAGCACTGGAGGGGCCCACTGGCCTAGGTACTTGCCCATACTATCCCACACACCCTGCCACTCATAACTGTCCAGCCTCAGGGAAAATCTCCTGGTGGTCCTCCTATATCGTCGTCTAACCCTAGACCAGATTCGAACCTGATACTGCTGAATTTTTGACATTAAACGAAATAGGATGTTCCTACGACGGGATGGCCGTGGGTAAAACACACTCCGTATGTGTGCCAACATGCTGATCCCCAGCACAATCAGCAGGCAGGTTTCAAGGGTACTCAAAGGCCATCTAAAACCTTCAGAACTCTCAATTGCTGTTGCAAATAGGCTGGTGGGGGAACGGGGGGTGAAAGAGAATGCTTCCTTCGTAAGTTTACCCCCCGAGGAGAAAAAAAAAGATATGCAATTGCTAAAATATTTCATTATATACCTCCCAATGTATAGTGGTGATGGCCACGCTGGAAGCACAAACCAGACCAGTTTCATGATCAATGAGTCTATTGTATTACAAGTCATTACCATGAAGTACAGTGAAACAAGAACCTTAGCCCAGGCCCCCCAGCCGATAAACGCTAAAACAGCAAATAGTGGCTGTAAGTAAGGTACAACATGCTGAAACTCTGAGATCAAGCGCAACACGTCTGAGAGCCAAATAATCACCATTGTGACGAGTAGTAACAATGAATGCTTATCACAAATATGATTAAACACACTCTGGTCAGATCTGTCGTTATCTCAACCTTTCGCGCCCCACGTTGGGCGCCAAAAAGAACTGTCGTGGTTTGAGCCCAGCCGGTAACTCAGAACCACACAGCCGCTCGCTCACTCCCCCCCCCCCTCTTCCTCCCCCCGCTCCCGGAGGGATGGGGAGGAGAATGGGAAGAATGCAACTCCCACGGGTTGAGATAAGAGCAGTCCCGCAACTAAGGTATAACACAAAACCACTACTGCTACCACCAATGATAATAACGATTAGTGAAATAACAAGGGGAGAGGATACAATTGCTCACCACCCGCCGACCGATACCCAGCCCGACCCGAGCAGTGATCTGGGCCTTCCGGGTAACTCCCCCCGGTTTATATACTGGGCATGACGTGCTGTGGTATGGAATACCCCTTTGGCTAGTGTGGGTCAGGTGTCCTGTCTCTGCTTCCTCCCGGCTTCCCCTCCTCCCTGGCAAAGCATGAGACTGAGAAAGTCCTTGGTTGGAATAAACATTACTTAGCAACAACTAAAAACATCGGTGTTATCAGCGTTGTTCCCAGGCTGAAAGTTAAAAAACACAGCACTGCACCAGCTACTAAGCAGGAGAAAAATGACTGCTATAGCTGAACCCAGGACAAGGAGACATGAGATCAATCAACCACCTTGGTGTTTTTATACACAGCCTCAGCATAAGCCCTCCTAACTCCAAACGAGCTGCCATGGGCACAGGGTACAGTGTCATACTGGCTTAACTTGGGCCCTGAAAGTTGCTCATTTGCATCAGTGTACCACTGCACCTGACAGCATCAGCTCCGTCTCTTAACAACACTGCTACAATAAATTGGTATTCTTGGGATGCTAATTTCCCCCTTCATTTTATTCCAAGGGGATATCCTCAGTCAGTCCCTAACCATCCCAAAAGACTTCCAACTTGAAGTAAAGAAGGAATAGTGCCTCCACGCATGTAGGCGTGAGAGGCACTTTTACTGTTGAAGTTGTCAGTCTGTTTGTATAGGCAATGTATAAATGTGCAGCCCTCCTTCTTATACAGCTGCAAGGCAATTTGGACTGAACCAGCCCTGTTCCTGGCTCTTCAAAGCTTTCAAAGGTCTCATGAAACAAAACCAGTTAGTCTGAAACTGAGCTGAGAGACTGTCCCAGTCCTTCCCAAGGTGGTGGAAGACTGTTTCAGGATGTCATCCTCCTCTGTTCTCTTGTTTGAGCACCAAATCAGTGGAGGTCCTCTATTGTGAACAGCACCCACGAGTAAAAATTATGTGTTGCGGAGCAAAAAACTGGCAGTCTCTCCAGTATGTAACCCATTTACAACCAAGCACTCCTCCTTTTTACCACTGATTCTGTTTTTCTGCTGGTGATTTTGGTTTGTTTCATTTGCTAGGATTTTTTTATTCATGAATGTATGTATTTATTTATTTATTTCCCTTGGGTCTGGTGGGACCCTGAAAAGGTGCAAATTAAGTGCTGAAGAGAAGCTCCTCAGATGCAAGCTGAAGGGATTGTCTGGCTACCCAGGTGAGGGAGAAGGGAAGGGCTTCAGTGTCTCACAATTAAACTGTCTAGTCCTGCCAGTCCCTATCCTCCCCCTCTCCCTGCACTCTTCTCAGCTGTACTTAGCTGTACAGTTGTACTCTTAACGTGAGGCATTCCCCGGACACAGCTAACATATCTGGGAATCACACTCTGGCACGCTTGAACTGAGCAGGAACTTTCCTGGCTCACAGCCTGGGAATGAGCTGAAAAGGGCTTGGAAGCTGGTACGGAAACCCTTAGTGGCAATTCCCACTGGCATCTTGGTATGCCTCCTCTGATAAGGCTTCTCAGGGTACCTCAGATCCTACAAGATCCACAGCAAATTTAAGAGACAATTGCTGAACAGGGACTGAAATGCAAGCCCCTGAACTGCCTTTTGGTGATGATACTTGTTCTTGAGCCTTAGAATTCCCAGCAGCAAATGCTAACAGCTGAGATCAGGCTGGTATACCCAGGTCTGAAGGACAGCTAGCAGAATTGCTCAGGTTAACCCCAGGCTGCCCTCCACAGTGTGGATTGAAAATGAGGATTGAAAGTGTCTGTTTGGCATAGAGCAATAGCAATAAGGAAAAAAACAAATAATGAGAGCCCCTGGTAGAAAAATGTACCTTTTGGTGGTCCTGAAAAAAGTGCCTTTTGGCTGCTTTAGTCCTAAACCTTGTGGGTGACACAAACTTTTTGCAACTAAAAGGTACAAGCTGTCTGACCAACAAGCCCTGAAGCTGACAGCATAGTGCAGACATCAGGCTGGCTGCCCCCTAAAAGGGTCAGCCAGAAGCCAGAATCAGGGCTCGGCTGGCAACCTGGGGCAGCATCAGCTCTTCAAACTTCACCACTGCAGCAAAGCATGGGCCAACAATGCTAATAGCTGGGCTGCCAAGAGCTGATTTTGTGCTTTGTGTTGCTGGGTGCAAAACAAAAAATCTCAGGATGTGAAAAATCTCAGGATGTCTTTCTGCTGCTCCTCTTGCATTAAAGACAGAGGATTTTAATTAAATAAAAATAGTGTAGTCAGTATTAGATTACTCACCTGGCTAAAAACCTATATCCATCCTTAGATAAGAGAGAATTTCTCACTTGCCCCAGCTTCACTGCTAACTTAAAAGGATTTTAAGTCCTTCAGGGAAACAACCATCCTTTTTCCCTTTCCTTTTCTGCTGAACCCAGCATCTGGCATCTGGATGGATTACCTCTGCTCCTTGCTGCTAACTAGAATCCATTCTTGTTGGTCCTCTTACACAGGCTTTTGGAAGGCTAACTCCACCATACTCACCGGAGGCTTTCCCCAGCTAAGGAGACATGAGATCAATCAACCACCTTGGTGTTTGATACACAGCCTCAGCATAAGCCCTCCTAACTCCAAACGAGCTGCCATGGTCACAGGATACAGTGCCATACTGGCTTAACTTGGGCCCTGAAAGTTGCTCATTTGCATCAGTGTGCCACTGCACTTGATAGCATTATCTTTGTCTCTTAACAAGTCTAATGAGCTGGAAAAGGCAGCACCCTGCCATGGAGACACTGTTTCAGGTTGGAAAAGAATCGGTGCAGTTGTGAGTCCTCTTTACTCTGCTGCTATACTTGGGATGTACAAGCCCAAAGGTAAGCCCAGAACCAACTGCTCTGGCTCTGCCACTCTTCCAGTTCCTCCCTTAGACCTCAATGTGTAGTCTCTTGCCTTAATGGAATAAAACCCAATTCAACTTTTCCAGGCTATTCTACTGCGGGAAAGAAAACCCTGTTAAAAAGTGATATTGCATGAAGCACTCCTGTGTGTTGCACTTTCAGCAGCTTTAACTTCATACACTCAATACTTCTCTGCATCCTGTTTTCCAGCAAGTAACACAGTGATCACATGCTTATGCTAATAAAGCACAACATAATATCCTCTTCCTCCCTGTTTTCTTTTCTCTCTAGTCCATGTATTAGAAAAGGCTTTCTCTTAATGGTGTTTAGAAAAGCTTCCAACTATTTCCATTTGCTTTCCTTTATCACTGTGCTGAGGTTGCACCCAGCTGACACAGAGGTTCAGTTTTTCCAGCTGGGAATCAGACTGAGACACAGCAGTAGAAACAGCAGTCACATGCCACTGGCAAGACATAGATTTTCAAAGCTGTTTTGAGTATGAACTCATTTAAAAATCATTTAAGAACCATTAAATTAATTACAAAAAAAGAGTAAGAAAGCTTACCTCACTAACAGCTTTAAGGTCTGTACTGTATCTCATCTCAGCCTGGATCCCAGATGGTCAGAAAATCAAATTGCTATTTGAGTTTAAACTATTCTTCTTATTATATTCAAGATATGTCTGGAGATGAATTACGAAGCTCCTTATGAGTGTCCAGGACATAGGCACACATAAGGACCACCAAAAGGCCTTGTCATACCTTGTGTTGTGGCAAGGCTCAGGCCACCAAACTGTCCCATGCAGATCTTTTCTAATCGATGCCAGGATTGGAAAAGCTGCAGGCAAAAAAAGCATCTGAAAAGTCTTTGCCCAGCTAACATCCATGCATCATGCTCCCCACAAGAGATGCTTCTGGGTTTCCGGGATCTGTGTTTGCTTGCAACACTTTTCAAATACTTGCAAAGGTTCTCAAGCTGGCCAGTTATGGCCATGGAAGAATCTGGCTATTGAGCTGATTAGAGATGCTGGCTTGAGTCTTAGTACCATTCTATTTCACGCATACGGAGTGAGCTAAGTACAGAACAATTGTCCTGCAGATGGCATATGGGATGAAATGTTGGTTCCTGGCATTCCTCCATCCCTGAACTTCATCCCACACTCACAATCACAGCAGCATTGAAACTGTTCATGTACCAGGCTGGGAGTCCTGACTAGTTGCAGGATGCATCAGGGCCAGCAAAATCAGTCAGCCCTGAGGAGAGAAATGGCAGCGTGAACTGTTGGTCTCCAGGGAGACCCTTTAGAGCTTTGCAGTAGCTAAAGGGGCCTACGAGAAATCTGGAGAGGGACTTTTTAAAGGGAAAGTAGTCATACGACAAGGGGGAATGGCTTTAAACTGAAAGAGGTAGGTTTTAGGAAGAAATTTGTTACTGTGAGGGTGGTGAGGCACTGGCACAGGTTGTCCAGAGAAGCTGTGGCTGCCCCATCCCTGGAAGTGTTCAAGGCCAGGTTGGATGGGGCTTGGAGCAACGTGGTCTAGTGGAAGGTGCCCTGCCCATAGCAGCGGGTTTGGAACTAGATGGTCTTTAAGGTCCCTTCCAACCCAAACCATTCTGTGATTCTGTGATTCTATAATTAATTCATGCACCCTTCATGCATCATTGCCTTAGAGTTGCATAGAACCTAAACATATACTAAAAACACTACAATTGCATAAACAGCTCATTAAAATGGGTATAAAATTGGGCCTATAAAACTAAAATAAATAAATCTAAGCCAAGGGTAGAATGCCCTTAAAATCAGAGACTTATGCTTGACTGGAGAAAACAAACGAGAGACAGTTCCCTCATTTCAGCCCTATAGTGCCTACCCAACTGTATATCCTGTAACAATTTAAAATGCAGATCCATTGCGATTCCTCTGTAGGAAACACTAATCTCCTTACCTTCACAGACAACTGAAAATAAATGGAAGTTGAATATTCCGTAGTTTAGTTAGATTATTCCAAACAGACTCTATTTTCTCTAATTGCACAAAATAGATCACTTTAAGGATATGTTTATCTGCTCAGCGGTTGTCCTGAGCCTCATCTGCCCATTATTTGAGCTGCAAAACATGAGACAGAGGCAGATCCACACTACAAAAAACACCGGTTTGACATTTTACTCTAAGACTGCATCCATGCCAAGCAAGCCTGCCTTGAGGAAAACAATTTTTGTAACTTAGTGGGCATAGATCATAGATTCATCACAGTATGATAGAATGGTTTGGGTTGGAAGGGACCTTAAAGATCATCTAGTTCCAAACCCTCTGCCATGGGCAGGGACACCTTCCATTAGACCAAGTTGCTCCAAGCCCTGTCCAGCCTGGCCTTGAACACTGCCAGGGGTGGGGCAGCCACAACTCACAACTTCTACGGGCAGCCTGTGATAGTGTCTCACCAGCCTCACAGTAATGAATTTCTTCCTAATGTCTAATCTAAACCTACCTCTTTCAGTTTAAAGCCATTCCCCCTTGTCGTATGACTACTTTCCCTTATAAAAAGTCCCTCTCCAGATTTCTCGTAGGCCCCCTTTAGGTACTGGACGACTGCTATAATGTGCCCCTGGAGCCTTCTCTTCTCCAGGCCCAGCTCTCTCAGTCTGTCTTCACAGGAGAGGTGCTCCAGCCCTCTGATCATATTTGTGGCCCTCCTCTGGACTTGCTCGAACAGGTCTACATCCTTCTTATGTTGGGGGCCCCTGAGCCAAACACAGTACTCAGTATTACAAAAAAACCTCTGAGACTGTGTTTCAGCTTCAGTGCAACTGAAGGGACCTGGATTTTACAGCAGTATTCACCTCAAAATGCATAGATGTGGAAGCATTTTGAAGTGTTCAGGATATCACAGAGACTGACCTGTTCCTCTGCCCACTAAGAGGAAATATATTACAAATACAGGATTTGATTTTCTGAGAGTATTTAAAAAAAAAATATTTGTAATTAAACTACAGATCACAATTAACAGATAAATTAGTCAAAATAAAGACCATTCAATGCAGCAAGTTCAATATTACCTTTAATGTTTTGAAAATCTTCCTTTCTATCTGGCAGCCATGGTCAACATCTGCCTATTCATCTTCTTAGAACAATAAACAGATCAGTTTGAGGCATCATATTATATTATTATGGGACTGATTATCAAAAAGTATGTGGCAACAATAAAAATTCAGAGTATTTACTGCTTAATATGCTAGAGATCCAGCACTTTCCATCTTAATTAATTATTACTGGGAACATTAGTTTCAACATCTAATTTCCAAGGGACATGAAATGTTGAAACACAAGTGGAAGAGAAAATGAACTAGTCCAAACCATGAAATTTTGAATATCAGTTTCAAATAACAGCTTTTGCATTCTAATCTATAATATCTAATACACAGTATCCTTGATTCTGAAACAAACTCCTGCATTTTGCCTTCCACTTTCTTACTCATTATCCCATTTTGTAAAGGATGCATCACAACAATCTTTTCTATGGTGTCATAAGAAATAAACCACTTTCAGATATTTTAATAGTGACACAACAAGAGGCAAATTTCACAGCATCTATTTCTTTATATGAGAAATTAGCATTTGACTCCTCCCATTCTTTTTTTAATCTTCTTTTCCACTGGGACCCTTAGCAAACCACAGTTCTTCCCATTTAAGGGTGAGACACCAAACATAAGAGAAGAGAAGGAGCAGGAGTTTCCCAGCTCTGTAGCACTGGCATGAATCACAAGGGGAATTTTACACCTCCCTCCAAACAGATGTCATGGCAGAAGAAGCAGACACACCCTCAGCAGATGGGTCTTCAAATGTCTTAATGCTGACAAAACATGTTTCCATGAAATTTTATGTCTGGAATGACCCACTTCCTTTTCTCGTACAACTGATGCAGTGTCCCAGCAAAGGCCCCTTAACTGGTGTCAGCTTTGCAGAATTGGAAGAGACTTATTAGGTCAAAAGGACCTCAGCAATGATCTACCAGTTCAGTGCTCTTCACAGAAAAAATTCTTCAAACTCTGCTACTGTAAAAAGGGATGTTTTCACACTTGTGCTCTGCTTTCAATATGAACTCCATGTGGCAGGTAACAGAGGAATATCTATTACCATAGTCAGCACTGTTATTAGGAAATACACTGTTCTGCTTGTTCTCCCCAGTGGCGCCTTCTGGTTTTTCTGGGTTTTATTCATGGGAGATCTAAACAAAACTACTCTTGGTTAGACACTCTCTCAGAAATCTGCCACAAGTCTCAAGTCCTGTAGTACTTTTATGCCACAGAACTAACACTGCTGCTGGTATAAAGGGGAGCAATTCTATTGATGTCAGTGATGTTTCATCCCTTCACAGTTGACAAGCAGTAGACACACCAAACAACTCCATTGCCATAATCTTCTTGGTCTGTTATGCCCACCCCCAACTTTAGCAAGGAATTTGACCAGTTTTGGAGGTGGTTGGTGTTTATAGTATTAACTTAGCATACAATGGAAAAGCAGAACCATGGTACATTATATGATTCTATGATATGATTCTACATGTGATAAGTGTTCTATAATGTCTACTTCAACCTCTCACAAACTTGATCCGCTGTAGTTGCTGTTTTCAGAAGAGCTGAGACCTCACAATGCAGCTCGTATGTAAAAATTTCATTAGGTTCTTACAATTACTAAAACAACACCACAAAAATTAGATTGCTTCTGGCTGCCTGTGGATATTTTAACAAAATGGAAAAGAATATCCTTCAGCCCACCTGTGAATCACAGTGTTTGCTCTGTCGATAACCTCTGTTGATAGCCTATGTTTCCTGCCATTCTTCCACAGCTTGAGAAGATTTGTGCCACTCTTGCTGCCTAAACTCCTTTTGAAGAAAAATGCTACTCATGTTGCATGAGTTAAAGAACATCAACTTTAAGACAAACCAATCTACCTTTAGCCACTGTGTGTGCCAAACCACATCCTTGGCAGTGTGATGTTAAGTGTACTGAGCTATTAGAAGTTCATGGTCCTTCTCCACAGCTTCTATTAAGGGAAAATTCATATTCTACCAGATAAAGGTAATTATAGGGGGGAGAGGGGAACAAACAAAACAAAACAACACCTGTAACACACTTCCGCACCTGTAGAAGTTATTCACTAATTACACTCTCGCTTGGTACAAAAACCCCAAATACCCAGAAAATTGTGATCAACTTCTACTTCATGTAATACTGCTGCATAATCTGCTGGTTAGGTCTTTGATGTTCTGAAAAACACCAGTAACTGTCATAATTAAATCCTCTCTAGTTATTCAGCTGCATAGCTCAACTAACATTTCACACAATACCATCAGGAGGAAAGCCCACTGATTCACTGACCTGCTAGTATAATTGGATTAAAATTATTATTTTTGAAGGGTTTCCATCCTTCCCTTCACTCAGCACACAGCTCTACTGCCCGAGGAACATTTGTCTTTTGTGACAAAGGCACGTCCACATTATAATCTTACATAGTAATCTCTTATGAAGCCAGAAGTGCTGCTTTAGGTCTGGGGAATAATTTGTCAGGATAAATAGAAACCATAAAGCGCTATGGAGAAACATCATACCAAGGACAAATGTGTTCTTGTGGGGTTTTTTAGACTAGTACTAATTGCTTCCTTGTTCTTTTCTTCCATGGCCTCAAAAGAGGAGTTTTAAATGATGTTATTAAGTTTTACATTTGTGCTTATACAAAGGAAGTCAGAAGCCACTGTTTCACATCTGCTGTTTTTCATTTTGTGGTTTCCAGTCCCAGGGCTTCTCGCTGACTGCGGAGCACCCAATCCCTCCTGCTTTCTCTTCCCTTCCTCTCTACCAAAAATAGGGAAAAAGCCAACCCACATCAATCCGCGCTCAACTATATTGAACTTACACTACTTTGCAAATGCTCCTTAACATTTTGAAAGCTCTTTAAGAATTGCAAAATTTTGTGCTTTGATTTTTTTTCTTTTCCAATTAGCCCCTTGGACACAATACACTGAAACATACAGTTATTTTTTAAACAACCCTCTGCTGTTGATGGCAAATATTTAAACGGTGTCTTTTGCCAGATTCTCTGCCAATGTGAATTGCCTGGCTCCTTCCCATGGGGTTTACAGCCCCAAAAGTGTACTCACACACAAATGCTGGGGAAAAAAAGGAAGTTAATATAATTGATAAGTTAAAAGGTAAACATGCAAAATCAATATCGCTTACGGTATAGCTGGTATCCTTTAGCTTGACTCACATTAATCCAACACAGACCATATACAGTACTTTCATCCTGAAGAAGTTACAGCATCTTGCAGTCCTAACAACTTTTATGCATGTCCTTGAAATGTCCTGTTCTTTTCATCACTGCTGAGAAAATATCACAATCCCTTTACATTTTCTACCCATAATGATAGGGTGAGCAGTGCTGAGGAAAAAAATGTAATCACAATAACAGAGGAAAAAAACATGATTCATGGGCATAGAAAATAAATCACTAGGAAAGCCTGTCCTGTCCTCCTTTTTATTTTGCTCATAGGTCAAGCAATCCTAATGAAGCCTCCTCCACACGAGCTTTATTGTTTGCTCTTATACACACCACAGTTATTTCAAACTCCTTAGTTATTTTTAAAAGCTATACTGAAAGTCCTGCACGGGTTAGACTGGATGTTTGCTGAAGAAGCGCTACAGTTAAAAGTATCAAAGCTAGAGGACAGCACCATGCCCTGCTCCATGATTTACCTGCCAGTATCAGGTAAAGTTGCCGGTGGAAAACTATGAATGATGATTACTCCCTTCTAAGTAATCCACGCTAGACAAGGAAATGTGCACCTACCTAAATGCCTAACTTCCCTCTAATTTTCAGCATACAAATGAAGGTTGTTAGCTGCCTACAACTTTATCTGTTTACCTGAATAAAGATGATAAATTACTACATTTTCATACACAAATTTGAAGCTGGATTGAAGTCAGGTCAAGAACCTGCTTCAGTGAGCCTTGCTTGCTACGCATTTAGTCAGGGACCCTTATCTGGTAGGAGAAGCGGAGGAGAAATGCCTTTGGGCAATGGGGAGGAAAGAAGGGAAAGAAGGAGTGAACAAAGGTGCATCTGCAGCATGGAGACATTACTGTGCTACCTTAACCTGTCTTTCCTGGCTGGTCACGATTGTTAAAACAAAGTAAACAAATATCAGCATGACAGCATCCAATATACATTCCTAGGATTCCTGAATAGCCAAGCTGAAGTCTTTACCTTGCATCCTTGTTGCTACCTGGAGCTCCCCAGACCAGGTAGATGTAATTGCTAGCTTGGAGAAAGCTGCCTTTAAGTGCAGAGCATGCTTACACACAGTGCCTGGCAGGGGCTTTACCACATTTCCTCCGGTCTTTTTCTCCAGCTCTTGGCAAACTTGTGCCACCTGCTTTCCCCACTGTGCTCCATGCAATGCTTTTCTACTTTTCCCCTCAGTTTTTTTGTCCCTTTGAGTGACCATTCTCTCTCTCTCTTTTTTTTGCTGCTCTTCATTCACAGCATAATGGTGATGAACAGGAAACAACTGCTGCATCTGAACATCATTTACTAACTCATTCCCTCCTTCACTCTATTGAGAAGGCTAAAGCCCAGTCCCACCCCCTCACTGCCACACCAACTTCTTTTTCTTCTCCTTTTAGATAAAAATGTTCTCCCAGACACAGTCCCAAATTCCTGAGACGCTAGTGTTGACTGGGGAGCCCACTTACAGCCATACACAAACAAAACAGATCAGCAAAGAAATGTGGGGGTTTGAAATAGAAATTACTAACATGGATTGTTCAGCAATTTTTTCAGACAGAGATAATTCAGAGTTCCCAAATAAGAGGTCAGTATGCAAATCTGACCAAGAAGCAAACTTAGGTCAAATCTTATCCTGAAATAGGCATACCCATTTCCCACCAAGTCAGTGTCTAGATGAAAAATAACTCAAAGTAGAGCTGATCTAATAACAACCACCAAGACCTTTTTGGCTGATGTCCAAAGCAACTGAGCAATGGGGATTCTCTGCTGGAAACCCTGTCTTTGTTCGACATATTCTCAAGTGATGTTGAAGCTCCTGGCCTCGTGCAAGGTGTGTAACACAAATAGTTTATACTAACCCATAACATCTACAAAGTGAATGGACTCACTTAGTAAAACCCCTAACAGCTGAAGCTAAACTGCTTAAGCGTATTGATTTTATGCGGACCTTTTTTTATGTGGTGGTGAAATTCCTACGGAAGTTATAATACTCAATGCTATTTTTTCTTTTATATCTTTTCCTGTTTATGGAGCCATCCATCGACAATGTGCAAGGTATACTCTGTTAAATTTTTACTTTACTTTTTTTTGCTGAAATATATGTTTATTATAACAAAAAATCCAATCCAAACTAAACTAAAACAAACAAAAAAAAAAAACCCAAATCCAAACAAAACCCCAAAAAACGTAACTCTGATTTTATTTGGCTGTTTTGGAAACTAGATGTGGAACTAAAAGAACAACATGCCTTTCTCTGATATATTCAGGCATGCTCCTGTAGAACTGAGTTTCCTCATGTCTATTCAATCCATCTCCATCCTGACCAACAGGAAGAAACTCAAACCAATGACTTCTTCCTCCCATGCACACAACCGGCTTCATTTCTATTATGCTACTAAAAAAAGAAATATTAAAAAATAGTAATCTCACATATTTCTGTTCCAGACCAAAAACCTTGCAACATCCTTTTAGGACATGCAAAATACAGAAGTGAACGGATTCAAATATATGCCAGAACATTAATAACAGAGAGTCACAGTGGCACCTTGTCAGACAGCATCAGCTACATTAACAGGAATAGGCCATTGTGGTATTTCTCTAGAATTCTGTTATAAAGCCCACTGGCATTTAGAACCATTTAAAGATATTTATTTGTTGACAAATAGAATACTTTCTATATAAACCCTGCAAAGTTTCCAACAGCACTAGACAAGAAACACATCTGTTTTCTTTGAACCTGTTAAAAACAGACGCCTTGAGGTAAATAACTGCACCTCTGTTTGGTTTTTGGGTTTTGTTTTTTTTTTTAAATCTTCCTGTACTCTTGAAATTATATGAGTATCTGCTTCATACTTCCCTGGAACTACGTTTCAAATAAGCACTCAGTGACAGCTCTTGCCAAGTCTCTCCAGGCTATTAAGGACACACCAAGCATTTCTGGACTTCTTTGGAAGGGAAAGATGTGGCTAACACACCCAGAATCACCAAAGGCTTGCATCATTGCTCTGAGCACATTTCCACCACCTCTGGAAATGCTGAGTTTGTTGCTATTTTTTTATCGGTTGAGTTCCTGCTTGTTCCATTCTTGGCAAATGGAGTTGTACAGCACACAGGCTTTTGCAGACAGGAGTCTTCTTATTTAAAACTTATTTTCAACTATATTTCATTTGAGAGTTTTAGCCATTTTCTAACCTCCTGCCATCAGCAGGGACCATGCTTTAACAATCAGATACTATTCACTTTGCAAAACAAGAATGTTTCCAGCAGCATGAAGCTTTGCCCAGAGCCTTACAGGGTCAACCTCTGGCACTTACCTACTCCTTGTCGAGACCTGCAGCAATGCAATATGTCTTTCCAGCTCATTACTTCAGATCACAATGGACAGAATACAAGTTGTTTCAAGTTTTACAAAGATTTTAGCATGATTTTTCCATTTGATTTTTTTGTTCTCCTTATGCACAGTTAAGAAATGGCATTTCTTAGGTAGGGTGGGTCTAAGAAACCCTAGATACCCAGCTTGCTTTCTATAACTGCCTGTGGGCAGCTAGAACGGGTGCCAATTGCATTTGGAAGTATTGTTATAGGCAGCAATAGATTCAAAGAAAATGGGGCCCACATCCAGTCAAAGCAAAGGGCTCTTGGGAAAAAGAATGTTATTTTTCCATCCTCAGAAAGACTCCAGCTCTCTGGTCTCCTTGCTGTGTAATGTTACTCCTGCCATTTCTGACAGCTCCAGGGTTCCTTTCACACCCCATCCCACCCTCTTCCTGAGCTGTGGGTTCAGGATTTCATTCCAATTCGCCTGTGCTTTCTCCCTTCAATGTATCACTAAAGAACCTACGTGGGAGAAGCCCCATTTAAATCCGTTCAACAATGGCAATAAAAAAATGATTGCATGGTTAAGCTTTTAGAAAGCCAAGCACAAGACCTGGGCCAGTATTCTTTTAATCAAATAATTGCTATTCAGGCGAGACTTTCTGTGCAACAATTATTTCTTTTAAAAAGCCCCCAAAATACTTGAACGAACTCAAGCACTTCAATGACTTTATTTAATGCCCATCATAATATTATATTATAAATATAGTGCAATATTTCTTTAGCTTTGTATATATTTTCTTTTCTAATCAGACCACTAGAAAAATAATACTACACTCCAGGATAAAAGAAAAACACTGTTATTGGAAAGAAGCTGCTTCTTTAGCTTGCCAAGCAGCCACCAGCCTTCCAAGCAGCAGAAATGGCATACAGTAGGGTTGCTTTACAACGTAATCAGTGGGACTTGGAGAATTGCTTTGCCATTTCCAAACATATAATGACTGTTCTGAAACAACCATGTTTTGCATGAGAAGGATTTGAAGGGAAGCAGGTGGCTACTAACAGTAAACACCATGCTGCTGTTAGGGGTAGGGCAGGAGGAGGGCAAGAGCCCGATGGCAGAGTATTTTGTTTCCTTGTGACCACCTCAGACAAGGACTTGCAGAGGGAAGAGACAGTTCTGTGGCACATTATCAGTCCACTGAAACTCCAGTTTCCAAAGGTTTTTACCTTTTTGAAACATGGTAATAACTATCTGGCCATATCGATTTCTTGTTTTCCACTGATGATTTTATTGTAATAAAATTTCACACTGAGCAGTGCTACGTGTGAAGGGTCACCAAAGATTTCTGCCAGAACTCGTTGTTAAAATTGAGGCAGTACAGAGGGAAGAAAAGAAGAGGGAGGGAGAGAGAGAAGGAAGGAGGAAAGGAGGGAGAGAGGAAGGGAGGGAGGAAGGAAGGGAGGAAGGCAGGAAGAAGGAAGGAAGCAAAGAAGGAAAAGATATGATGCTATTTACTTTTCTCTAACAGGCTTTGATTACTTTTTGATTATAAAGAAATCTATCATACTATCTAGACATGACAGTGTCTACGTTTCAACAAAATATTTGTAAACAGCAGCCTCTTTTATCTATAGAATGGATCAAATTCTACTCACCATGAGATAATTTCAAAAATATTTTCCAGAAAGAGGATGCCATCAGACTCCACAAAATACAGATTGTCTGCTCTGCTCACATTTCAGATTACCAAGTCTAAACACTATCAATAAAATCAAATATATATACACAAACATATATTTCCTTTGGGAAGAAAGAATTGAAGTCGCCTGGCTCTGTTAACTGAGACGGTATTTCCTGGCAAAATCCCACTAATTCCAACTCCCACCACCAAAATCCTGCTCTTACCAAAGGGAAGGACTGCAGGATTGGGAAATCATTCACAGTCAAGCACACCATCGGCAGGAGGTGAGCTGTGTGCTCTCCTCTTCCACCAACACGCCAATGTCATAGAATCATAGAATCATAGAATCATAGAATAGTAAGGGTTGGAAAGGACCTTAAGATCATCTAGTTCCAACCCCCCTGCCATGGGCAGGGACACCTTGCACTAAACCATATCACCCAAGGCTCTGTCCAACCTGGCCTTGAACACCACCAGGGATGGAGCATCCACAACCTCCCTGGGCAACCCATTCCGATGCTTCACCACCCTCACTGTAAAGAACTTCCTCCTTATATCTAATCTAAACTTCCCCTGTTTAAGTTTGAACCCATTACCCCTTGTCCTACCACTACAGTCCCTAAGGAAGAGTCCCTCCCCAGCATCCTTATAGACCCCCTTCAGATACTGGAAGGCTGCTATGAGGTCTCCACGCAGCCTTCTCTTCTCCAGGCTGAACAGCCCCAACTCTCTCAGCCTGTCTTCATACGGGAGGTGCTCCAGCCCCCTGATCATCCTCATGGCCCTCCTCTGGACTCGCTCCAACAGCTCCATGTCCTTTTTATGTTGAGGACACCAGAACTGTACGCAGTACTCCAAGTGAGGTCTCACAAGAGCAGAGTAGAGGGGCAGGATCACCTCCTTGGACCTGCTGGTCACGCTTCTTTTGATGCAGCCCAGGATACGGTTGGCTTTCTGGGCTGCAAGTGCACACTGCCGGCTCATGTTAAGCTTCTTGTCAACCAACACCCCCAAGTCTTTCTCTGCAGGGCTGCTCTGAATCTCTTCTCTGCCCAACCTGTAGCTGTGCCTGGGATTGCCCCAACCCAGGTGTAAGACCTTACACTTGGCTTGGTTAAACTTCATAAGGTTGACATTGGCTCACCTCACGAGTGTGTCAAGGTCCCTCTGGATGGCATCCCTTCCCTCCAGCATATCAACCGAACCACACAGCTTGGTGTCATCAGCAAACTTGCTGAGGGCGCACTCCATCCCACTGTCCATGTCGCCGACAAAGATGTTGAACAGGAGAGGTCTCAACACCGATCCCTGAGGGACACCACTCGTTACAGGTTTCCAACTGGACATCGAGCCATTTACCACAACTCTTTGCGTGTGGCCATCGAGCCAGTTTTTTATCCACCGAGTGGCCCATCTATCAAACTGATGTCTCTCCAATTTAGAGACAAGGATGTCATGCGGAACAGTGTCAAATGCTTTGCACAAGTCCAGGTAGATGACTTCAACTGCTCTGCCCCTGTCCATCAGTTCCGTGGCTCCATCATAAAAGGCCACCAAATTGGTCAGGCAGGATTTCCCCTTAGTGAAGCCATGTTGGCTGTCACCAACCACCTCGTTGTTTTTCATGTGCCTTAGCATGTTTTCCAGGAGAAACTGTTCCAAGATTTTGCCAGGCACAGAGGTGAGGCTGACTGGTCTGTAGTTTCCCGGGTCTTCCACCTTCCCCTTCTTGAAAATGGGGGTTATATTACCCTTCTTCCAGTCATTGGGAACTGCACCTGACTGCCACGATTTTTCAAATATGATGGGCAGTGGTTTAGCAACTTCATTCGCCAGCTCCTTCAGGACCCGTGGATGGATTTCATCAGGTCCCATGGACTTGTGCACATTCAGGTTCTTAAGGTGGTCTCGAACCTGATCCTCTCCTACAGTGGGCCTAAGGTCTTCATTTTCACAGTCCCTGCATTTGCTTTCCAAGACTTTCGTGATGTGGTCAGAGCATTTTCTGGCGAAGACTGAGGCAAAGAAGTCATTAAGAACCTCAGCCTTCTCCAAATCCATGGTAGCCACTTCTCCTGATAGCTTCCGGAGAGGGCCCACATTGTCCCTAGTCTGTCTTTTATTTGCTACGTATCTATAGAATCCTTTCCTGTTATCTTTTACATTCCTTGCCAAACTTAATTCTAGCTGGGCCTTAGCTTTCCTAACCTGGTCCTTAGCTTCCTGGGCAATACTCCTACATTCTTCCCAGGCCTCCTGTCCTCGCTTCCATCTTCTATAAGCTTCTTTTTTCCCAATGTGGTTCTTTTGCTTAATTAACTTATGCCTGCCGTCATTTTTCTGGGGATTGTGCCCATTGTGCCCATTTGTGCAGACCACCAAGATCACAGAATAGCACACATGCATCCAGCAAAGTGCCCTTAAGAGCCATTTGTTTGCCAAAGGAGAACTACTTCTATTCTTTGTTAGTGTTAGGAGAAAGCATTTGAGTTTAAATGGGAAAACATATTAATAGCTTCCCTGTTTCTTCCCCTCTGCAGGCTAATGTACTCCAGAAAATAGATTTTTTTTATCCAGAAGAGTAGGACTGTATCTGGAAGAGCTCCTTGTTAAACTACTGGCTACACACAGATAATACCATCCTTGGGTTGATTTTTTCCTGCTACTTCTAATGTGAAGTAGCATTTTCAACATCATTTTGTCAGCCAGCTCTTCCGTGCAGGAAGGGCTTGAATTCTGATGGCCCTGAAGTAACAGTAATATTCCCTTTCCTGTAGAGCCAGCTCTGCAAGACATTAAATGTCCTTGACTTTCATTATTTAAAAGTGCACCTTTCCTGGCAGGATTTTACACTAAAACCAATCCCTTTAGGAATGCAGAGGACCAGGTTGGAAACCGGAGCTGATAATAGTAATGATGTTAAAAATAATTTTAATAATGAGTAGTTTATTAAGCTTAGCAGAATTCTACCTTACAAAAGATGTCTCATATCTCAGCTTACATAGCACAGCAACTACACTTCAGCCCTGAAGTGGTCGAGCAGTTGGACTAGAAGACTGCTGCAGGTGCCTTCCAACTGAACTGTTCTGTTCTAGTACATGAGCAACCATCATTATCAGTGCTCCCATTTAAGAGACCAGAAAACCAGAATGTAGGCCAATATCATCACCACCCAGTGTAAAGTCAGAGGATGAGTTGGTGGTAGAGCGAGGAACAAATGTCCAAATATTTGAACTCTGGGCTTTAGTTAGTAGACCAGTGTGCTTCCATACCAAAACACAAGATTCCAAATGTTTTGAGCAGCAAAACGGAGGGCCTCGGTCATAATCCGTATGAGAAGGCAGTACGAAAGGAAGAGCTGCAACAGAAGTAATGGTGAAAAATTGCTCTGGAGAAATCTTGGCCTATCAAAAGGATAATTAGCAGGCAGGAATCTCTGGACATACCAGGTTGGCTTCATCAGATAAAGTATCACTGTCCAGACTAAAACCAGTCTGCTCAGGCTCCTTTCATAATTATTTGATAGAAACTGGCATATGATGATGTTAAGTGCTTGGTCAAGTGCACATGTTCTTTTATCCCAAGGCAGGAATTCTCCTCTTGAAGCAGTTTGTGAAACTACATCTCCTCAAAGCAGATATCTACAATCCTTCAGCAGGCAGCCAATATAGACCAGCTAAATGTAGATGAAGACCTCAAGAGTAAGCTGGGACATACAGCATCTCCTGTTTGAAGGCCAATGCTGCTGTTTTGTAAATAACAATTATTCTGTCAACTGATGCAGGCTAAAGATTGGCAAATGAGGGAAGAGTTCCCAATTACTTTTTCTTAGACATTCAAATATGCTAATACAGCTAATTTACAGCATATTGTCTTTTAGCTGTTTAAACTGTTTTGTTTCTCTTCTGTTTTTTGTATGCTCCCATTGTGCATTGCATAAAGATCACTTATCCAGTGAGGGTTAGAGTGACGAATCTCCATTAAAATGAAACACACAAGCCCAGAATACTTCATGTTAAGCATAGAGAAATTTGTTTTCTGATATGAAATAAACCACACCTTTGAACTCAAAAGTCAATGACGGAAAAAAAAACAAACAAACACCAAACCATAAAGATATGATTCATAGTTGTAAAAGAAAGTTATTCAGGAGGCAATAATTTTTCAAAAGGTTTAACAGAGCATATGCAGCATTACCCATAATGAGGCAGAATGAGTATGAGAAGCTCAATTTGCATGCTATTTAGATTCAACAGATAGTTAAACTGTTGATATCTAAAGTGCGGTTGTTCTGACAGTAAAGGTAGAGGTCTTGTACATCCTCTGAAAATTAATACAGTTCACAGAAAATGGTAAAAATTGCAACCCTTTCAGTATCTAGTGGGATTTAAACTATACAAGAAGGATGGTGCTTTAGACCACTAAATTTCCTTTTTATTGTTAGGTCATGGGGGTTGGCTAAAAAAGGCATCAAAGTAACTTTTTGAATTCCAATCTATCTACCTCTGGGATACAACCAGGAATTTAATACCAAATGGAAAACAGTAGGTAAGCATGAAAGCTGAAGTAATTTATCACTGCTATCTTTTCAACAGATAAGCATTTCTTTCTTTGAACAAATACACATTACAGTACATGAAAACAAAAATGTTTTGAACAGCATCACTTCCATAGGGCTTCTACACAATGAAATTTCAGAAAATATACTGTATAAAAGTTTTGGTGCACAAAGAAGGTTATTAATTTTCCTTCCATATGACAAATAGATAAATACCTTTATGCTAAATGCAATTTCAAGTACCATACACTATTCAGGTTCATACTTTTCAATGCTTCAGAAAGCACAAAGAGTTGTACTTAAATTATTAATTTCTTTGTGTATAAAGTTAAGAAAGCCCAAACAATTCTACCGAAAACCAGACCAGTTGATAAATAACTGGTTTTCCCTAGACTGCCACGTACAAAGCCAACATTGCTTCTGAAACAACCTGTTTTCTTTACACCTCATACATCATTACTAGTTATAATTATTCCTCAGATACTCCTGCTGCAACCTCACTGTCTTGTATTTGTGCTGTCAGCAGCAGCCATATCACCAATCTATGCTTCCTTTTTGGTCATCTCAGTGATTGATTGATCAGAATTTAGTGCATGGCTCTTTGGATGGTGCACGCCCCATTCTAACTGCTTTGGCTCAGCAAGGTAGAGAAGAATAAAGAGCTATATAGTCCTTTCTCCTCCATTAATGCATATAAAAGAAAAATGCAATTACAAATGAGATACAAAATCCAGCTACCATGAATAACAAGATGTAGGAAAAAAAAGGTGGCTGTATTTGTACCCATCAGATAAAATGTACGAGATTCTAATACATGGTCAGATGGTTTTTAAAAGCTGATAAAGACGATTGGAATCTGGAAGCATTAGTATTAGAGGAAATAAATTAGTATGTGGGTTTTCTCTTGTTTTCTCTTCTGTGTGATTAATTAAAGGGAGCCAGGAATCTATTGTGTTTTGACACTAGTGTCAGATGTGACTGCTGATACACTTATTCAACAGTCTATCAAAATGGAGGGGAAAAAAAGAAGCTCTAAGTAGGACTAGAGCTTATAGCAAATCAAAACCACTGTACCAAATGTTTACCTGCACCCAACAAATCTTAAGAAAGATAGAAAGGAGTTTGCATGATTAACCCATTGCCTGCCCCAGCTAGTGGCTACTAGAAGGAAAAGGAAAGATAGGTTCTCTTAAGTGTAAGATCAAGCACAGACAATAAGGAAAAAGAACTGGAAGACTGCAAAAGTAAAAAGTAGAAAAAGGAAAAGCAAAGTAGAAAGTCACTTTGCTTTAAACAAGTAAAGGTCTAGTCCAGGCTAGCAGCCCTTGCACATGCCAGATGGTGCTAACTTCCCTTTTGCCCTGGGCCTCTAAAACTTCTTAGCGCTGGTATTCAAACTTAAGGCTAGAAGCAGATCACTGAAGAAGACCATTCCTTTTCCAGTCATTTTAAGACTTCTTGACCAGAGAACATCTTTCCTACATGCTTAAAATCTTATAAGGATTCACAATTGAGCTTTAGCTTATGCCCTCCAGAACATGCAGGATTCAAGAGACCAAACCCATGGGCTGGCAAGTTTGTCATATGCTTCTTGAGATATTCACTGCTTTACAAGTGTGGTGAAGTGTACATTCTTCCATGGATGATAATCCCTTGCTTCTCAGGGAAAGATGGTGGGAAGACAGGTTTTGGCCTAACATGACCAGCTCTGCACACCTGACCAGGCAAAGCAGGCACAATCCCAAACCGCCTGCAAAGAGACGAGAACAGGCCAAAAAAGAAACCTTCACCAAAGAGCAATCTAGGAACAACGGATGGATCTATAGCTGGGTCATATCCACACTAGAAGCAAGAAGTTCTCAACAGTTTTTTCCCTTTCAGATTTTTCAAAAGGATAATGTAAAAATTAATGTCTGCTGAACTAGAGGCAAGGAGAACTGCAAGAAAGATGATGATGTGGCATAATGAGATTACAAACCAGACAACAATAAGTCTGCAGTGTAAGAAAGTTATATAACCATTTTCTGAGTTGCCTGTATCGACTCAGAAAGAAAGAAATCTAGTCTCCACCAAGAGAACATACTGCAGCAAGTCCCCTTGCTGATTTACGATGGCAGCGTTTACCTTTCCTTATAAGCCATCAGCGAGACAACCGTATATTGTATAAATACAGTGGGGACATGGATTAATTTAAACCTATCACATAATCTGATGAGATTTCCCTTGAGATCTCCTAACACTTTGCGGCACTGTGAGCCATTATTTCCATACTTATTGGAAATAACGTCTGAGCCCAGGCAAGGCACAATATTCCCACCGAGAGTTGTGATGACGGGAGTGGAATTAATTCTTATTGTCACTGTACACACGGAGGGTCTTTTTGGTACTATTAGCATGTACCCCAAATAGTATTTAAATCCATGATGATACAGTATACTATACAACAGTATCATTTGGGGCCTCCTCAGTTTGGATGTATGTTCCTTGCTACATATACTGAATGAAAGTCAGATTTCACCTGCATTTACATAAGCCTGATGCAGCTCCATCATCTTCAGCGGCTGAGATAATGACTCGTGCCATTATGTAATCGGAACTGGATCTGTCACATAACAGAAGTATTCAAGATCCTTTTAAGATGCAATTTATTACGGAGATAGACCTTAATCACAGTGATCTGTGATGCTGGTTGCTATAGTTCAGAAGATGAGCAAGAAGCTTTATTTTTCTAATTGCAATTTAATTCATTCACTCTTACTATGGAGTCACTTCTCTATTTTAAGTGTTCTCCTGGTGGTTGCTGTTACAAGATGTAGACAGATCCCTTTGTGCTTCACTGTGAAACTAGCTATGATGCCATCTTTGGATGTATTGAAGACTCATCTATATTAAAATAATTTTTAGATTTACAAGCCATTCTCCTGAAAACCTTTATCAAATATTTCTGTTTTACTTTTGCAAACAAACTTTTTTATTCCCTTTCCTGATTCATACAAGCATGTTTGTACCACTGCAATTTGTCACTACAGAAACAACTCCTCAGTCACCATAACTGATGTCACTGAATGAATCGCGTAAGAAAATCATGGAAATTAAAATCAACCAGCCACCCTTCTAAACAAATTCAGTACCAATTCTGAGCAACCTGGAAAGAAATTCAATTGAACATGATGACTTCATTTCAGTTTTCAAAATCACAGAGGTTTTTTAACCTTTTAGGTTACTCTGTGGGTGGAAGACACTAAGTAAAATCCAGTAAAATGGGCTCCAGCAAGCCCATCCTGTACCCAGCACCACACCTCACAATGAGATTGCTACAGCTTCAAACCCATCTCTGCCAAAGCTTTCCATAGGAAGCTGAGGCATGGCAGTCTTCTCCCTAAGGGCATGCTGAGACCTGACTTGTCCACTTAATTAGCCACTTAACCATCCCAGCCAAAAAGGCTGGACACACAGCTGCCCACAAACAGCCTGCCATTGCCCAGCAGCTTCGATTATGTTATATATATAATATCTACCTCCATTTTGTGGACAGAAAATAACCCTAGGCCAGAAATCTTTTCAGCTGTTCTGCCCTACCCATATCAATGCTACAGTGGTGTCTATTTTACGGATCAGTGTTGATTTTCATCCAGGATTCTATAAAGCTTTGGGGGGAAAACCCTGGAAAGGGAAAGAGTGATACCATTTCATAATCCAGGGCAGCCTTTTGAAGATTTACTCGTAACTCAAGTACAAATGCAGGATAACCACACTTTCATTCAAATAATATACTTCTGTATTTAGCAGGAAAGTAGATAAACCCATTTAGGATTTTGGCTAACTTACAAATTTCTTACATATATCTTATACCTACTTGTAAAACACAGCTAAAAATACCATTCCAAAGTGATTCTAACTTTAGAAATAATAATAAATCATATTTCCTATGTTATCTTGATGTCTTAAAGCTTTATAATGTTGTCACATTTTGCTTTAAAAGATAACCTCAACTTTATTTCTTAAATAGTATCGTCATAGACGCTGACTTAGATGCAGCCACTTTCATCACTATCACATGCGAAACCTCTGGGGGATTAAACTTCAGGAGACTCTCACAAAAAACAAGTGCCTCTTTTATAGCTTTGCTAATTAAATGTAATTAATTTACTAGCGACCTGGAATTGCAGGTATTATTAAAAAAAATAAAATCTCCAAACTCTTTTGCTTTGCATGTGGTAAGTGCTACAATCATTGTTCTTTTTTGGGGAAAATACAAACGAAATAATCTTAGGTGACAGTAAAGTTCATCGCAGCAGGTCGACTGAGATTGTCAGGATTCATTAGCATGTGTGTGAGTGGTAAATAATTGAGTTAATTTTAGGTTGAGTGACATATTTAGAAAACTCCAAATCACCTTATTCTGTGAATTTAATCAACCTTTGCTCTTCCCCAGATAGTTCAGCGTACATCTGCAATATTAAGTTGGAACTGACTCTTCACTCTGCCGCCCTTACAAATACTAGCAGGTTGCAAACTTTCAAAAGCATCAAACGTATTAAATGCTGGCCTCCAGCAAGGAGTTCCACACAAATAAAGCATCAGAATGACAGATAAAACAAAAATGAAAAGAAAAAAAACAAACAAGAAAGCTGAAGAGGAGGCTTTCTTTAATGGAAGTTTTAGCCAGATTTATGCTGAAATCTCAATTTGCTTTGTCTCTAGGAATTAAAATGCTCAAGTCCGCAAGATACCAATGCAGAAAGATTATTTCTCTGGAAGCTTTCCAGAAATGCAGCTCCTGCTCAAAAAATTTAGACAGTCCTCGAATGCTTCCTTGTGACACTCTGTTGGCCCAATTAAATCATGTTACAAAAGCAAAAAACTGTACTGCATGTGAATTTTCCAGCTTTGGCTTCTGAAAAACGCTATTTTCAAAGGTGGAAAACATCTTTTTCAAAGTTAGCGTTATTTGGAAATAAGTCACAATTCTTAGCTAATGTGAGCTATTAATTTATTTTTCATCAGATGTCTTCTGATCTCTTAGCAAAAAGTTTCTCTTCATTTCCAAAAGACGTTTTTTTAGCACAAGATTTGATATTGAACATGACAATATTTAGGTAACACAGTGAGCTTTTCTATGTAAAATGTAAGCTGTGAAGATATGAGCTTGGAAAAAGGGCAATTACTCTTCAGTTTCATACTTTGAATATGCAAACAAGTTTCTTGCAGATTACTGGCAGCTACAGCTTGGGCTCTGGCACTTAACTGTTAATAATACACAAAGCAATTAATGTAATTATAAATATGGAAAAGAAAAATAGCAACACTACTTACATTAGTTAGTTACTAGGAGGTAAAATACTTTGTCAGCTGTTACACAATACAAATTGCTGCAAAGCGTTTAATACAATTATAGTATGCATATATTCAAAGCACTACAGTTTATATTCTAGGTCTGTCCTCCTGGGATTAATTTATGATACTCTATGATGGGCATCTTGTCTTGACAAAATAATGATATTTCGTTCCCATGTTGCTACATTTGGCTGCCACACACTTTATATATGGGTAGGATTCCAGACCTAATCATTGTGCTGTGAATAGCATCACCGGGATGCATAGGGATGGGAAGCAAAAGGCCTGATTAGTGACTATACAGAAAGCACCACATGAGTGTGCACCTGCTTCTCCAATTCAGAAACATTTTCCTCAAGCGAACGCAGTAAAAAAGCATAGCAGAATCAACAGCAGATCATATCCACTTCTCCACTGTTGGCACTGGTTTCTTGAGTGTTCATATTAAAAAACCCGTTCAGACATTTACCATCTTCACGTGCATGGTATGTAGTGACAGGCAGCAACTCTGCAGTGGAGGTTCAAGAGGTCTACAGGAATGAACCTTGCAGGTGACAGCCTGCTAGGTGAACACTGTAAGGTGGATAAAACACACCATAAGGGGACTGCCACTTTCTTAAATACTCAAAAGTCATTAATCCATTTAAGAAGAAAGACTGCCTTTGTTTTCTTGCATTTGTAATTAAATTTGTGTCCAGAATTATCAGTATAAACAGCAATCATTCTTAAACAAGACTATGCCAAAGCTCCTTATTAGTGCTTTAAGTCTGACAGTCGAGTAACACATCACTGACATCCTCAATTAATAACACCATGTGTTACTCAGGAACATACGGCATGTGTAGCAGCGTGACTCAGCCACGACCATTCCAGTGAATCAGAAGACATTGCTCCCAGGTACCAAAGTGGCATCCTTGTAATCACCTATTGTAAACATGCATTTTCTAGCACTTGAAAGGGAGACAAACAGTGGCAACACCAAGCCAATTCAGAAAAGGGAAATAGTTTTAATGTGCAACTTCTTTGCATAACTTTGATAAATAGAAGGGACAACACAGCAGAGATGCACATTACTAAATACAATGCAGTGTGTAGATGGGGAAGCAAATTAAAAATTAACAGGGAACTGCTAAAAGCTGTCACTTTCTCTAACCAAACCAAATTGCTACTGCCCAGTCGCTACTGGCTGAAGCACAGTCCTGCTTTATGTCCCAGCTGCTCCATGGGACTGGTCCAAAGCTCACCAAGAACAACACAGTCCCTTTTGGATGAAGCCTCAATTAAGAGCAAGAACAGACAAAACATCTGCATGTAACTCCTGGCTCAGGGCTGGCTGACGGCTGTTACAATCCCAGTTTATTTGCTGGAGCAGCCTCAAGGCTGTTCTGACTCCCTTCCCATGGCCCTGAGGAGCAAACACAGTGGTTAGAGTCCACATTCACCTCTCCTCTGAATGGAGCTTTGTCACTCGAGTACTCCAGCAAGGAGCTGTTTGAGGAAACAGCCATTCAAACCTGGCACTGTCTCCTGCGGCGTACAACCTTTCTGGTTGTAAGAGGAGGAAAACAGCAACCCTGCACCTCTGGAGGGGTCTTGTGAGCCATACACACTTACAACCACCTTCCTCCCTGCTACATCAGGCTGTGCAACACCTTGGGTGACCCTGCACCCCAGCTGCTGGGGACAGCCAGGGGACTGTCACCCCTTGTTCATGTCCACTGCCACTGTTAATTGACAGTAATGCCCATGCAGCGGTGCTGAAGGGCCCTGTGTGAAAGCTTTGCCCTATGGATGGAGGAGACACAACCCTTCCAGCTGAACTTCCCAGCTTCTGCCTGCTTGTCACAATTTTACATTACTTTCCATGTTCAATGTTTCAGATTTGCATGTAGTTTAAAAAAAAAAATAAAAAAAAATATTGGAGCGTGCCACTTATTTCCCTGATGTTTCAGAACACAAATGTTGCAGTTCTGCTGTTTGGCATAGGCTGCCACAGATGGAAGACAGATATCTGGCTGCCAACATTTAAAGAGGACCAGATTTCTTCTTTAGAAATTTTATCTGTTTAGTACATGCAGACGTACAATCAGCCAGACCAACCCTTCTCTCCATAACAAGTGCATACACAAACAAACAAGGGAGACCATGGCCTGAATAGAATTCACACATGCAGAGACATCTGGGGTGCATTGGGACTGCCTTGATGGTTAGTTTTGGAAAGAAATGGGATAATATTTTCTAACCTGGCATGGAAAGCTCTGAACCTCGCACACCTTTCTGCCAAAAGGGATCTCATTTACTGAAAGAGAAGGAAAAGAAGATTACCCAGTAGCCATTTCAGCTAATGATGTCAGCCGGGAAGATTTGCTCTTTCTGAGTCCTTCAACCCATGCTGAATTTGGTGCATGCTTTTGCTAAATCTGCTGTGCTCCTTTCCTGGCTGATGGCTGCCTATTTACTCTGACCTCAAATCCTTCAGCTTACTCCCCCCAGAGCTACAGTCATTCTCTGCTATCCCGCCTGATCTTTCACAAAAGTTTCCACACTTTCCAGGCTCGTCACAACAACCCTTGGAGCATAAGCCAAAGCCAACTCGACACAACAGATTTGGGTTTTCTCTCGGAGGCACCCATATGCCTCAAAGACTGCAGTTCATCACCTACGCTTATCAAATGTTGCTGAGCACACTCAAGCGGAATGGCGCTTTTGCAAACAGGGCAGTGCTGCCTCTTCTTTTTCTTCATCCCCTTCCTTTTTTTCTTTTAAGGTAAAAAGTTGGTTAAAACAAGTCTGTTTGAGGTTAAGTTCACAATTTATGCTCAATGAGCTGTCTTGTACTGTGTCCAAAACCAGCACAGAAATATTGTCGCCTTTTCCTGGAATCCAGTGCACAGCCTGGGGAATGGGGCTTCCTTTTCTGCGCCTGCATTCCTTGAGCCTCAGTATTTCAGGGCTTGAAGATTTTTTTCCTTATGCAGAAGGGTGGTGCTACTGGGTGGTGCCTGCATGACCGTATGCATGCAGGGAGAAGCTTCCAGGAGCAACGGAAAGTAAGCTACACCATCGAAGTCCTACAGTGCTTACCCCTTTCTTCCTTTCTGCATGTCATCTTGGGAAAAATCCAGGGAGAAAATGAATGCTGACAGCTGACAGGCATTGGGCAGTGTCTTTAGGAAAGCAGGGAAACATGCCACCCCATGGACAAGGGCACAGGTGGTGGGAAGGGAGAGGATGGTTTGATCCCAGACGGGGATTAGAAGTCACACAGGTGAAGCAAGGCCACGTGCCCTACTAATAGCACCAGCTTCCTGCTCAAAATAAGAAGCAGCTTCACACATTTGTTCTCCAATTGGGTTCAGACATAAGCTGCAACACAGATGTTCACAGGGCAAAAAGGGGACACCCAGCAGAGCTGGCTGCAAAAGAAAATTTACAGGAATGACAGCAAGTTGCCTTTTACAGCAGGCTCTCTAGAGAGGCAGTAAAAGGGAAGCTCATTCTGCTATGATTTTTTTTCTGAAACTCTTCCTTGTATAAGATCCCACTGCTGCCAATCTCCAGAGACTGCAAATGAATTAAAAAGAGGAGGAAAAACCAAAAAATATGGGAAAGCAAAACAAAGGAGCAAAGGAGAAAACAAAACAGAACAAACAAGACCGAATAAATTATTCCCAAAAGGGGATTAGATGAAAATGAGACAAGGCACATCAATAGATATGAGAAGTATTAATGAAATGTAATCATCAGAAACAATGCTGAGATCTTTTCTACACACTCTGAAAGCACCATTAGACATAGGATCCTTTGACAGGCCAGAACACAGGTCTCAACATCCAGGAGATCCAGCAGCAGGACAATTACACATTAAGTGACCCAGGCAGGTACCTGATCCCATAGCTAAAATGGAGACAATTGGCTCTTCTTTTGCCAAACAGACCTGTAGGTCTTGGGACCTACAGGTAAAGCAGACTATGACAACATTTTTCATTCTGATTCTTAAAGAACCAGCAACTTATTGTGAAAACCCTTTTTTGTGGAGGGGTCCTCTACACAAAAAACTAGTCCTGGATTTTATTCGTAAGAATTCAACCTCTCCCACATTATAAATATCTCATACAGATCAAGGTAAGTTCAACTGTTACATCCATATATTCAAGAAACCTCTTCCTCTTTAGTGCTGAGACTGAAAAAATTGTCTAGGTCTATAAACTCTTACAAAAGAATAAAATATTCTTGTTTCTTTCTCCACTGCTAGGAGCTCAGCAGAGTTTCAAGCATCATAAAGTGTGACCTGACTTTTAAAAAAGAAATCACATAGAAATTGCTTTGTTATATGCAAGAATGTTTTTCTGAAATTGCCTGAATATTTTCTGTAAATGTTCCAAGTGAGATATTAGCTTCACTGAAATACTTGAGAAAATTTCCAGGAACTTCAATGTAACCAAGATTTCAACTTTTATGGCCATATTCTTCCAGTATTTAGTCACATTCATACCTTTACTATCTTTAGCAGTTGCAAAGAAAACCAAAGGAAACAGATGAAAAGCCAGTTACAGCACAGCCTGAAGTATTGGGGGATCAAGTGTACATCTACTTTTTCCAACACACTGATTTTACCTTCAAAATTTCTTACTTGTTCATGGAGACTCACCTTTTTGTTCAGTCTGAAGCTATATTTGTAAGTTTGGCTACACATTTCTCTCTGAGTAACTGTGAGCATCATACCCTTCCCAGCTTCTGCCATACAAATACCACATGTTCTACTGAAAATTCAGCCTGCAAAGATCCATCATACTGTCCCATTCGTGGCAGCTGAGATTTATCAAGAGCCTAAAGAAGTTCAGCATTAAACTGTCAACAAAACTCACACACACTCTAAATCATCCAATACAAAGCATGAATGTATCCATTACACATACCTATTTGTTGCAGATACTCTCCAAGTTTCAAGAAACATATAACCAAGAATTACATCAAGTTCAGAGTCCAAGATCTGAAAAAGAGATAATATATATTTGTAAAAGTCACTAAAAGTATATGGCGTAAGAATATAGAAGAAAAAAAACTACCGTGAAAAATTACTATTTTATAATGAGTTTATGAGATAGCCCTTCTAAAGTTGTGCATCACCTGAGAAATGTTGTGGGTAATAGCAATGATGGTATGATAATTTATAGGGTATTAAATTTAAGATATAGAATGTTGCATAGATTCTTAGGCAACTTCTACATGCAAGTTCAAAATTAGTAGAAAACTCTGAAAACACATCAAATTTTCAAATAGCAATTTTGCTACAACTATTTGTAATGAAAGAACAAACCCAACATAGTAAATATGCAAAACTCCCAGTGGCACATCAGAAAATATAAATGATTTAGGAAACCACAAGCATTCCTATGTACATTTAAGCAATATACTGCCTTTAGTTTGCAGCAAGACTGTGGCATGAATACGGAAACCACATGAAAAATCAAGGATATTTTTAGCACATTATCTCTTTATTGTCTAAAAACGCTGAACATGGCAGTTCTGCTACAGGTGTGAAATTCTAGGTGTACATTTTTGTAAGCATATGTATAACATCTAATCATCATTAGTCCCAGAATCTCTGTAAATTTTCTTGGTGATTGTCTTACAGTGACCCTAAGTGCAATGTATTTGATAAGTCTAATGTGCTTAAGAAAGCAAAAAGAAGGAAGAGGATGCATCAGGAGAAAGAAACTGCCTCTGTGGACCAAGGCAAGACACAAAGGAGGAAAAAAGAGATGAAAAAAATAGTTCATGAGTCCAAATGCACTTGGTCTGATCTTTGTTCTGGACAATGATTTCTGAGTCGACCACATCAGCTTCACCATTATGAGTACATGCTCTGTTGAGTATTCCTCTAGCACCATTAGCATTTCTGAATTCTGCAGCAGGAAAAACTGTTTCACACACTGCTGCCATACAGCCACAACTCTTAAAAAAATAATTGGCTTTTTCCTTTCCCCAGAGTTTTGCCTGAGCTTTTGCCTGCAGCTGCACTACTGGTGCCCACATGATTCCCAGTGTAGGCAAACTGAATCACCCCAGAAGAGTTGAGACAAATCAGTTACAGAACAGCCTATACCCATTTTGCATCAATGGTCACCTGGCTGGAAGCACCTATGTGCTCCAGCTGAAGAGCAAGCATGCTCTTCTTCAAAGCCTTGGCCCACCAAAGGAGTCCTAGACTCCCCCTGTTCCCTTCTGTGAGCTGGTAATTTTCAAGCAGAGATAAAATGTAAATATCTGCATGGATAATTATTTCACTGCTCATTTTTTGCAAGATAATCAGACAGAAAGATAAGGCTCGCTCTGAGAAACAGAAGCAGTAGAAATTTTTATGTAGCAACTGCATGAAAGATTCTGCCAATTCTTCTTACAAAAGCAACAGTTTGTTGATTTGTAGCTGCTGCCTACTTTCATGTGCAAGAACAACAACTGCAGAAATCCCTCACTGGTCTTCTCTACGTATTCTAAGGCAATCCCTATAAATATGACAACCTCTAGGATTATTTATCCTGGACTGTCATCGTTTAACCTCAGCAGGCAACTAAGTATCATGCAGCTGCCCGCTCACCCTCACCACCCTATGGATGGGGAGGAGAATCAGAAAAAAAGGTAAAATCCACGGGTTGAGATAAGAACAGTTTAATAATTGAAATAAAAATTAATAATAATAATAAGGAAGACAACAAAAAGAGAGAGAGATAAAACCCCAGACAGACAAGTGACACACAATACAATTGCTCACTACCTGCTGACTGATGTTCAGCCCATCCCCAAGCAGCAATCAGCGCCGCTCCGCCAACTGCTTGGAAGGCAGCTATGCTCACCACTACACCACCAATGCCTAAGGAGGCTTGTGTTTCCTTTTTAGTAGTTGGTGGAGACATAGTCCTTATTCTGTTGATCTCATCCATTGGGATATGATGATGTCCATCTTGCCATTTATTTTGTTCAGCAATGTCTATGGCTTGTCATAGGAGGCTCCATACAGCCACCCAAGCTATAAATAATTCATCCTTATGTTGTCAGTCCAGATCCACCTAAGCCACTTCAATTTTAGCAGCCTGATTCACTTGTCGGTTGTTTCGATGTTCTTCAGCGACAAGTCTTGGGTAGGCTCTCATCTACGTGAGGTACCTCCACAATCAGGTTCTCCTCTCAGGCAGCTGTATCTTGCTACAGTGCAGCAGCCCATATGGATTTATATGTGTGCTGCCAGTTGTTGCCATTCCTGCTGTTGATATCAGCTACAGACAAGCCAGGCTCAGAAGCCCAGATTCCACCACAGAGGCATGAGTAACACCTCTACACCTCTGCCCTTTGCACCTCCTACTCAATTCCCCAAGAGGTTTCCACAATAAGGCATAGAGAAATCACAAAGAGAATGCCACTGAAGTTAATGTGAAAATCTGTCAAATATTATCTCTAAAAGGAGTGGGAGCTATTTACTAGGTAATACCAATAAAAATCTGCAAGATCAGAGGTTGGCCAAAGTTTACCCTTTACCTTTGCGAGGTGTCCCTGCCCATGGCAGGGGGGTTGGAACTAGATGATCTTAAGGTCCTTTCCGACCCTAACTATTCTATGATTCTATGATTTTCTACAGTAATGTCCTCCATTTTTTCTGCATGTCCTTCTTCATCAGTTAGCCCTGTAACACCTTTTCCACATAGAATCACAAAATATCTCAAGTTGGAAGGGAGCCATAAGGATCATCAAGTCCAACTCCCTGCTCCTCGCAGGACTACCTAAAACTAAACTGTATGACTAAGAGCATCATCCAGATGCTCCATGAACTCTGATGGGCTTGGTGCCTTGACCACTTTCCCAGGGAGCCTGCTCCAGTGACCAACCACCATCCCAGTGAAGAACCTTTTCCTAGTGTCTAATCAGAACTTCCCCTGGTGCATTCCATTTCCTTGTGTCCTGTTGCCAGTCACCAAAGTGGAGGTCAGCACTCCCACCTCCACTGCCCATCTTGAGGCATTCTCTAGGCTATGCTCGCCCCTCTTACTTATCCTCCTCATCTCTGACCTGCTTTTATGGCTGCCTGTTTTACCTTCACTTGCAAGGACTCTACAGTTGACTACAAGCACTCCTTGAAGCCAACTGTTACCACACCTTTACAGGAGTTACCACCCACCTCTTGAGGCACATTTACCACCTAAATGCATGCTGTTCACTGGCTGTAACATCTTCAGCCAAGTGACCTTCACAACAGGTAGTAGATTCCAGGGAGTGAACTGTCAAGTCCAGCAAAACTTGTGTCATAAAGGTAACCTTCAAAACACCAACTGGGTGTAAAATTCTACTAATGCGATAAGGCATGAAATGATATTGCTCAAAGACAAGTCTCAAGGGATTGTTGACCTAAGAATTGCTTATGACATATTTATAGAGAAACATTATGAATTATTGCATGGCTGAGATAGCTCTGTGACAGAACGTTTGCAGCCAAAGATAAGAACAATCATATGTAAGTATAAGCACATGATTTGTGGTGCATCACATTAGCTGTGTTTATTTTAGAAATGGCCACCCATCTGACTGTTCCAAAAACCCTTAAGGAGTTGCTAAAAGATGCCAGGAAAAGTTTTTACTTGTAGCACACTTTCTATCTTTAATAACACCAGCTGTCGCTTTACAAATCATGCCCTTCACAGTTATCCCATATTCTGCAAACACCAAAAAAACCCCAAACCCTCCCACAGTTATTAACATCTGCTTCATTTACTGATTCTGACAAACTCAAGGACAAAGGCATGATTTAACAGATTGCTCTGTGTAAAGAAAGAACGTAGTCCACGAAAGGATTCATCAAATGCCCCGTCAGAAGGCTTTACAAAGCATAGCTTAATGAACGCATGCAAATTGCTATAATATATAAAATGCCTGATACCACTTCAACAAGTAATGTGCTTATGAAATCTGTGGAGAATGGTAAGATAGATCAATCTAATTTGTCTTTGAAATAAAGTGATTTGGTTTCCTCCAGATAATTTCAATCTCTTTTTTTTAATGCCTTGTGGCATGACAGCAATGCATTATGTACAATGAACCACTGCTTTAGACCCTAGAAGATGAGATTATTCAATAGAAAAAGCATTCAGCAACAGACAAACTGGAAGCACAGTGGTACACTTCAATATTTTCCTTCAATGTTTTGACATGCTGGCAATTTTAAAAAATTGTTATTTCCAAGCATTGCTGCATTTAAACAGCCCCTATTTTTTCCATTGTTGCTCGATGTGGTTTTGAAGCCTGAGTGTAAGTCAGGCTGATATTTACAGCATAAGGAACTGCACAGATATAAAAGCACATCAGAAAACAACATGCATCCAGGATGATCGCTGCTGTTGCTGTTTTCAACATTATTGATCTAGAGATCTGACCATCTGCTTTTCATCAAGATAAGGAAAGAATAGCTTATGAGCTAAAATGACTTTCAATAAAAAAACCCCAACATTTTCTACAGCATTTCCCCCCTGACAACTGAAATTTCTTTTCACCAACTTACTTAAATAAAAAACTAATGCATGTTCAGTGTTTTGTCAAAGAAGCTAAACCCCAAACTTCTCTAATTTTTTAATCAGAAAAAAACACATAGAAAAGAACATGGCATAGTAAGCGCATCGGAAACTAGAAGATGCAGAGTTTCTGGATCTTGGCTTTAGTATTTGGGCTGGGCATCTGGGAAAGAGAAAGAGGACTCTGAAATAGCATGATTGATGTCTTTTAAAAACCTTTTTTTCTCTGACAAGTTCTGTCAGAGGAGCCTAGGTACAGCTAGCGGTGCCTTGGTGCTCAGAGGGATTCTATCACCGTTTCTTCACTCTGTTTTTTCAGTAGAGGTGCTACTCACCCTTTAAAAATTGGTCAGCCCATCATACGTACTAACATAAAACTGATTCTTGATAATTTTCGACCACCTTACACCTTCAGCTCCCCAGTCATCCACAGACTATGGGTATAGAACACAAATTGTGTGGCCTCTTCATCTTCCCTTCAGTCGCATTCCTCTGGAGTCTGTGATGGACAAAGTCTGGGGTGCAGTTTGCCAGTTCTTTTACATGCCATTTATTAGGCCTTCAACTGTCCAGCTGGAGGGTGTCCATCCCATTCTACAGATTTCTAGTTTTCACAGGAAATCAAAAGAACTCTCACTCTGGGACCACAAAAGGAAAACACTTTTTAAGTAATACTTTCTTGGGTGGATCTTGGTTCCATTATGCTAGGAGAAGAATGCCCAGTGCAGTAGTCTAATAGATAAACAGTTTCAACTCTTATTTTATATCATCCATAACATGTTCCATGTTACTACAGAAGTAATTGCTGTTATTGTCAAAGCTAGACAAGTTTTGCTCAGTGCCTTAGGCAAAATGACTAAGTTGGGCAGTACTTGCTGCAGGATTCTCAAATCTCTGCATCATGGGACTGCAGTTTCTCATTAAGAATTAACTAAACTTTTAAATAAGAGTTCAGGTTGAAACACTATGTCAGAAATGTATTGTGATCTTCTCATTTTAAAGGCATTAACTTGTAAAATCCCTTCCATTCTGTTACACTGGATATTGTGCCAGGCACTGTGGAAAACATTTTTATTTCTCTGCGAATGAATACACATTAGAGTGAGTGTGTATAATATTTTCCTAGAATTGGGTTTGTATCTCTGAAAATTAAGGGGTCATATCTTTAACACTCTGTATCACTTTTAGATGCCAGTTAATGATATTTAACAAAGCAGGCTATTCTCATTTTTTCAAATTTGCAAGATGGTGGGTTCTCAGGCTTTGCATTCAGTCAAAGATTGAAATCTGGGAATAAATGAACATGATAAGCCTTTCTTTATTATACCTCATTTCTCAAAGTAACTCTTTCAGGTTCCATCATTACCATCCCTATTTTAAATCTGTTCTTTTTAACATAAATCTGCAAGTACAGAAAAATATCTCCCCTTTTGACTGTACATCCAGGCCAATAGATTCAGAGTCGATATAGTTAATAAAGGCAAATTGCAGAAGCTCCATCTCGCACCTCCTCTTTTATCTCCTAAGCCCATATGAAATTATACTAATTACCCTAAGTAAAATTAAACATTCTAACTGTTCCCTGAAATAGACAGGAAATTATTATTCTCGGGAGTCAATCTTCTTATAGATGCTTTAAGATGCAACATCTTACGAGGATGATAAGAGGGCTGGAGCACCTCCCATATGAAGACAGGCTGAGAAAGCTGGGGCTGTTCAGCCTGGAGAAGAGAAGGCTGCATGGAGACCTCATAGCAGCCTTCCAGTATCTGAAGGGGGTCTATAAGGATGCTGAGGAGGGACTCTTCCTTAGGGACTGTAGTGGTAGGACAAGGGGTAATGGGTTCAAACTTAAACAGGGGAAGTTTAGATGAGATATAAGGAAGAAGTTCTTTACAGTGAGGGTGGTGAAGCACTGGAATGGGTTGCCCAAGGAAGTTGTGAATGCTCCATCCCTGGTGGTGTTCAAGGCCAGGTTGGACAGAGCCTTGGGTGACATGGTTTGGTGTGAGGTGTCCCTGCCCATGGCAGGGGGGTTGGAACTGGATGATCTTAAGGTCCTTTCCAACCCAAACCAATCTATGATTCTATGACCTAATAGATTTCAGGGTTAAAAAGAGCCTCAGGGTAATAGGTTTAAGCTTCAACAGGGGAAGTTCAGGTTAGATATAAGGAAGTTCTTTACTGTGAGGATGGTGAGGCACTAGAACAGGTTGCCCAAAGAAGTGGTAAATGCACCACCTCTGGCAGTGTTCAAAGCCAGGCTGGACAGAGCCTTGGGCAACACGGTCTAGAGTGAGGTGTCCCTGCCCATGGCAGGGGGGTTGGAACTGGATGATCTTAAGGTCCTTTCCAACCCAAACCATTCTATGATTCTACGATTTCAGTTTTAGTCTAATAAACCAGCTTCAATAAAGTACATTAACCTGAACACTATCATTGGCAAAATTACAGTCACACTGTGTGCAATGGAGTGTGCTGCATGATGATGCAATAAAACATTTTTCTTAACCTGTTACTTTGGGTTTTTTTCTGTTGGGGACAAAAGTGTTTAAAGTCGGGGAGCATTGCTTTAATAAAATAGGTAGGAAGCAGAGCCAGTCCCCCCAGTCCCACATAGAGTCACAGAATCAACTAGGTTCCAGCACCTCAATGTCTTTCTTATAGTGAGAGGCCCAGAACTGAACACAGGATTCAAGGCGCAGCCTCACCAGTGCCAGTACAGGGGATGATCACTGCCCTGGCCCTGCTGGCCACACTATTTCTGATACAGGCCAGGATGCCATTGGCCTTCTTGGCTGTCTGGGCACAAGCTGGTTCATGTTCAGCAGCTGCCAATCAGCACCGCCAGGTCTTTTTCTGCTGAACAGCTTTCCAGCCATTCTTCCCCAAGCCTGTAGTTCCTACCTTCTAACAGATTCTTGCCACCCACAACAGTGAGGGTATTCACCTATCACTGTTACAGACAAAGTAACCTATACTGGACAGCAGCATAATCAATAACAACAAATGGTTCTGGGACTATCCTGAACTGACAGTGAAATAGACTAGAAAGTGAAATTCTTCCTTTTATTAGCTTCTTGGCAAGCTAGTACAAACCCATGTTCCCCATTGAACAAAGAAAAATGAGGAAGTCTGTAAGAACACAGACCTTTTCCTACTCAAATGAGGGCTGAAAATGCTGTCTTTCCCTGAGCTGTGGGAACATGAGAGAAAGGACTCACTGCTCTTAAGTCTGTCTCAAAAGTAGTGTCCAAGGTGCGAAGACTCCCAATCTGAAATATTTCCATGAAAGTACAAGGTATTGAGCAACTTTACTGTGACAAGCACTTCTGAAAGTGAAGGGTTTCACAATGTGGAGCCTACACTACCTTACTGCATCTCTACAGAGGGTCTGAGATATGCAGAAATGTGTTGCCATCATTGCAGTCTAGAGGTTAGAATGGAAACTCCATAAGGAAATAGATTTTTTTTTTTTCCTTTTCTTTTAAAAGCAAGGAAGAAGCACTAAGCTGCACTATTTAATCCCAGTGAAAGACTGAGTGAGCAGCTGAATGCAATAGATGCAACAAATCTCTAATCCTTCCCTTTTTCAACTACAGTGACAACCGTTGTGAAAACCCTGTTCAAATAATCACAAGGAATCTAAAAAGGGGTTCCAGTAAGTTGAATATAGATCACATTTTTCACAAGTAAGACCTATGAGGACAACATGGGTAAGGTCAGCATGCCCATGACATTTAGTTGTCCTGGAAGGTCCTTAAATAACATTTAGCACCACAATATCAGAAGATCATGATACCTCATTCCTGCATAAAAGGAGGAATCATTTAGAACTAGCCACCAGTAACATCCAGTCTCAGAAATCACAGATGAATCAAAAAGATCCACAGAAGAAACAAGAGGACCATCATGTCCTCCTTGAAATGGTCACCCATTGTAGCAGGGGCTAGCTGCAATCCACAGGTGTTTGTTCGCATTATTTTTAGCATTAACAGAAAGTAAGGCCAATGTTCCCTCTTGTCTCAGAAGCAAATATGGAAGGTGGAGCTGTGAAGAGGAGCAGGATCAAACAACTTGAGAGGAGCCTACGAAGCCTTTTTAATCAGTCAGTCATATCTCCTGCTAAAAGTGGAGGACAGGCACCAAGATGCCATTCCCTGAAGAGTCAGATATAATGAGGAAAATCTTATCAAGATAAGGATTATTAGCAGACAGGCTAGTGGCAGAATCAGTTCACCACAGTGATGATAAAACAGTATTAAGAAAGCCGAGCAATTTTAAGGAAAGGGAGCTAAAAATACCTGCCCAATGCACACTCCTCCAAGTCCTTCTCATTTTCACTATGGTGATTCTTCAAAGTTAACTGTCCAACAGACAACTCTGTACTCTGTCTGCTAGCGTCAAGATGAAGCATGGTAGGCTGTGGTAGGCCTGTAGTCTCCAAGGATTGTGAGTCTGTATGAATGATGAGGACAGCTGCATTTTGTTCCTGTTACTGTGTATTAGGAGCAGAACCCTGCTGCCTGGCAAGCTTTCAGCACAAGCTTCAGCTAGGAAATGTCTGGGTACACTGCTTGTGCTGTATTATTGAAAGAATACACTACTCAGAAGGACAAAATGAATCTTGTCTAGTTTTTTGATCTAGCTTTCTTCAGGAGGACCAACTACACAGTATCTGTTCCACAGACACATGTACACCACAGACACACACACACCACTTCCTAACAGCACCAATAAAAGACCCAGACCCATGTCCCAAATGGTTTTGGGGAAGGCAGCTGACATCCCCAACCCCAACGGTCTGGAAGCAGTAAGGAGTTTGTTAGACCGACCTCAGACTGGGACTTTCTGGCACCTGTTAGCAAACACGTGAGCAGTGGCCATTCTTCTTTCTAGCCCCTTCAGGAACACTATGACTTCATATTGCATGTTTAATTATTTTTTTTATTCACCTCTGTAAATGTTTTCATGCATTCTCACAAAAACTTCCCTAAATTTACCAAATTCTATGTTCCAGATATTTTGGTTTTCTACTCAAGTAATGCATTTGGAGTTTATTCCAGAACTTGACCTCTTGGGATGTTTGAAAAAATTATTTTAATTTTCAGTCTAAATTCATTCAGGACTAATTAATAAACATATTATCTTGTGCTGGTATTATCCTTCAATTTCAACAGCTCTCCTCCCTCCCCGATGTTTGCCCTTCAAAGGTATTTAGAACAAAGTTTTTTCCTGGATATTATACACACATTATAGAGAATGGAGGTTTAGCATCTTTTGTCACAAAGTCTGACAGAAGGTAACCATCCACTGGGAAAACATACTTATTTTTTTACTAATGAGGAAAAGGCAGACACTGATTTCTTTTCCTAGTTACTCCAATATAAACCAGGAATAATCATACCTGTACGGAGAGCAAACTATAACCTATAGCTAGCCAAGAGGCAAGAACTGCATATGAGCAGCATCTGCCTAGGGCTGCAGTGGGGACTGTGAGCACTAAGTTGCCAGTGGAGAACAAATACGTGGTAGAGCAGGAGATAGCAGTAGGCTTCTGTCATGTAAGAGCTATCATTAACTCTATCCCAGCCAAAACCAGAACACCATCATAGTTTAGTGTTGAATTCAATGCCAATCAAATATGTTTGGTATGGTGCATCAAGCCTGTCTGAGTGCCAAAACACCCTGATGCTGTTTCCAACCTGTGGTGGCATTGCCATGGACAGCAGTAAGACTTCTCACTTCTTGGACCATGATGTCTGAACATCTACAGACCCTATATTTAAATACTCAAGGAAGTCTGAGGTCCAGGACAGAGACCTGAGACAGAAAATATCTGTCTCTAGTGCTCAACTCCTCTCATCTTTATGTGTATATCTAGAACAGCTTAGACAAACTTTACCCAGCTACAGGGCCCAATGATCGTAAAAGGAATCTAGGGAGAGTAGCTTTGATGTAGGCAATCATGCAGTAGGTAACTCACGGTAGTTGAGGCAAATCTTACTGCTGAAGTCTGCCTCAGGAGAGACAGCATTTAGACAGATCTGAAGTCACAAACAGGAGTTCAAAGGATGGGTTTTCAACGGCACCATGATCTAATCTTTAAGTCTTTATTCAGTCCAGCCTTTTCTTGTTGAATTTTAAATAGAAGAAATAGAAGAATTTGAGATTTGGCTCAATGATAGCAGCAATAAAAGTCACCAGGAACACGAATTTATGAGAAAATATTAAAATAACTAAACATGCATAGCTTGACTAAAGCCACTATTGAAAGCTAAATACGATAATTATCTACAAGCTCTGGAAGGATACACACACTAAGGATTTTTTTAATAGGGATTTTCAGGAAACTATAGCTAAGAGTAATGTGATTATACTGAGCAAAGTAAAATTTAGGCTGACAGGGAAAAAATCCTAATAATGATATTCTATTGTAGAATAACCTTCCAAAGGAAATTGGCTGAAGTCCAATCACATCTAAGCCAACTGGACAAAGATCTGCAGAGAACAATCCTGCATTAGCTGCAAGATGGACTAGATGACTCAACAGCACTTTTTCATTTTTAAATTCCTATCATTCCACTGTATAAAATAATCCAATAAGCCAAAGGAAAGAGGGAAATAGGCTTAGCAACAAGGGCACAGCTGTCTCTTCTTCGAGGGCTGCACGCTGCAATCAGTGCGCCTTGTACTGATTGCACCGAGGGAGGAAACATCTGTATGTGTCAGAGTACTGTGTTAATTTGGTACTACAAAGTCATATGCCTAGTATCCCCTTCTCCCTCTTGCTCCACTCCTTAATGAAACAACATTACCAGAAGAATCGACCCTGTGTTGTGAATGTATCAATCATGATTTTTGCTGCACCAGCTACTCATAATTGGTTTAAGCTTTCTTGATCTCAAATGCCAATTGGTGTTAAACAAAACACAGAAAATAAATAGCCTGCAGGCACATGGAAATAATCTTGCCACCTGGTGATCTACAAGGAATTCGGTAACAATGTTTTTCTAAAGTTATGATACACATTTAAAACTGTGCAATAGTTTACTCTTTAGTTTTGAAGAGCCTTAGACATCTTATAGCTAAAATACCTTGCTAGGAGTCTGTGTTAACATACTGTCTGTTTTCTGTTATGCTTAAGCCACAAGTTAACAGAAGTCTTCTTAAAGAATGACTATTCAATTTAATTGTGGATTTGGTTTCCCTCTCCCAAGAATACAAGATGGTCTTAACACTATATATATGTATATAAATATAAAAATATTTTCTGGAGAAAGTGCTTTCAAGTGTAACATTAGCTTTCTACAACCCACTGCAACTCCGCTTTTCCCACAGCAGTCACACTCTGGAATGCTGATCAAACTTCTTGTACCCACCTCATGGAGAGGTCTGAGATCTCAGAGAATGTATTTGGGAGGTATAGCAGGGGACAGCTTCGCTGGAAAGTATTTTAAAAGAACATCATCATCATCATCTGAAGAATAGATCTGCATGCCATGGGGGTTTTGGGTTGGTTTGCCTTAGGGGTTTTGGGTTTTGTTGCAGTTTGTTGGGGTCTTTTTTGCCTCAAGTGCTCAATTAAGCATACAACAATAGAGACAGGATTTCTGTTTTTTCAAAAAAAGCAATATTAATGGAAACCTGCATCTGCATAACAGAACAGTGATCAACAGCTCACAGCTTACACCACTGAATTATTCACATAATTTCTCCTTGATTTCTTCCCCTTTTCCAATGAACTTTTCAAATCAGAACCCAAATTACTATTTTCCTACCTTTCTTTCCTTTGTCAAAGGAGTTAAGAGAAGGCAAATATTAGAATTTTACCACACACAATCCTTCTAAAATGCTTATACATTTGAGATTTTTCCTGCTCTTTTAAGACAATACGAGACATAAAACATGAATTACCCTTTAACAGATACAGCTGCTAATTCCCACTTCTGGAGATAGCATTAAGGCAATAAAGTGGCAGCTGTGTCCCTGCAGTCTACCCGCACCTGAAAGTGAGGTTGCTTTAGCAGAAGCAACCCACTGCTTTTAATTGGTCTGAACATGTGCTGAGAGAAAAACTGGCTGCCACATTACAGTTCACAGGGGTTGGACACTGCTGTGGGACGGTATTCAAAGACCGGCCTGAGATGCCATAAGAGATGGAAAATAACAAGCAGGAAGGCACTGGGGTCCAAGAGGAAGGTCGACAGACCGGAGGGCTGCGGGTACACAACAGGGGCAGCGGGCAGGGGTAGGAAAAGGAGCAGATGGGTAAGAGTCCCATATGAAGCAGCATTTTATCATCTCCAGAATGACCATGAGGCAGAAGACACTGTCTATCTGAAAGCCCTAAAGATGTGAGGAGTTCCTTGTATCCTGCAGTTTTCTGGGCAACCTGGGCAGAGCTTTACACGCAAACCCAGCCATAAAATCTCTGCTGCTGCCCTTGGGCTTCTTTTCCGCTTGTTGTCTAAGCAAACAAAAAACTAAACACAAATACCAAGTCCAGGGTATGATGAGAGAGAGGGATGGAAAAGTTGAATAAAGCATTTTCCAAGTCCCACACAGAAGGGCAGGTCAAGAAAGAAGTGAAAGGAAAATTTTTTTATATTTTTAATTAGCTTTAGGAAATTATCACTAGGAAATTGGTTGTATTATACTTAACTCAGCTCTTTCTAATGAGGATACTGTGACCAAAAGCTAACCTTGCTGTAATTTTTCAATTATTTACAATGTTGAAAGCATTAAGGAAAAAAAAAAAGAGAATAAATATTCTATTTCTGTTCTAACTACATGGGTGAGAATCAATCATTGAAAACTAATCTCATGTGAAGACTACATAAAGCTCAGCTTGAAGCATGGCTTTTTCCAATAGTCAGCAGACTGTCAACATAGAAAAGGTGCTATGCCATGAAAAAACTTTCACAGCTTTACAGCAGAGTAACTACTTGGTTTCTTCGTCCAGTTTTGCTTTGCTTTGTTAGAAGATGTGTGGCTAGGAAGCAGCCATGAAGACCACATAATTTGCTACTGCAGGTTTCTGCACTTCTATGGAAATATCTGGAAAGAGGGATGATTTAATGATGGAGAATGTTCAGATACAGGGAGTTTCTCAAGGATAGGTATGAAAGGGAGAGAGAGACAGTGAGGATTTCATAGCATCTGTGGTTAAACTTGAGAGCTGCAGGCTGGAAAGAATGACTAAAGGAAAAGACTATGCCAAGGAGACCATTTACAGGGGGGCAGACCTCTTTTCAGTCCCTTTACTTTCAGGCTGTCTTTCATTGCAAGTCACAGTTTTCTCTATTAAGACTAATTTTGCTCTAGTTTAGTATCATGCACTATAACACTCAGCATTAGGTACTAGCAGTTTTGGGGTCATTGACTCAGTGTGCTCACTTTTAGGAAACCAAAACTACCTTGTTTTAGGGTAAGCAAAAGGAAACTGTCTCAGCTGGGGAAAGCAGAGAAGGTTCTGAATTAAAGGTTCACTTTTCAACATCAAATTTATTTCTCACACCCTCACATTCACAAGTGAGAGGAGTCGTGGGAAATTAAAATGCATGAAAAGTGGGGGGAAAAAACCTTTCCTTATTTTTAAAATCTTCTAATTTGGGGGCCTGAGTCGTGATTTTTAAGCTTAGGTTGCTATCAAGGGCACCTCTCTTGTTTTGCTTTCAGGCACATTGTGAGGACTCTTGCAAGGTTTTGTTTGGATGGTTTTGAGTTCCGGGGATGGGGGGGGGAAAGGGGAGTACAAGGGAGTAATAATCTTTAGAAAGTATTCATACATTTTTTCAGTATGTCCCAAGAGCTTTTAGGGACTAAGGCCTTTTGTGTCTAGCAGGTGACGCACTCAGATCTTGCAAAGCCAAAATGCTCCTGGGCTCTTCCTTCACTGTGTAACTTCACACTGAGCAAATTAACAATTACAGGGCTTTTTAAAATGAGAAACACTTACAAAAAGATATCAAAATTTGCATTCTGAATTAGAAGAAAAAGAGACTAATTCATTACAAATGAGATTCTTAAGTGTACTGTAACTACACACAAAAATCTAGCAAGTTTACATGCATTAATTGTTGCCGCAATGTTGAAGTGTCTGTGAGTGCAATTGCATTACCCAATTAAGCCCCAAAGTGTCAAATTTATTGATGCAGTGCAGGCATATAATATTTTAAAATGATCCCAATCAGTTAGATAATACTCCCTTTCTGCACATGAAGCCATTCAACATTTAGAAGAACAAAATCTTTCCAGTTTTCCTTTAGATTCCAGATGAGTTGGATTTTTCATCTTAAACCTCCCTAAAACACAGAGGAGTAAATACTGAAAGCATTGTACAGGTTTCATAATTCAGATTATGAATTATGGGTTTAGAGGCACATATCCCACAATTTCATCCAAAGTGAAGGCCTAGGTTCTTTAACCACCATCCCCACTACAGTCTTAAAATATCATGTTACAGTCCTCCTGCGTTAGATTCCTTTGGGTTCAGGTAAAAGGAAACCAGTTGTCCACAATCTGTGAAATTTAAAATACATGCAACTAATCTAGACTAATCATAAATATAGAAGCCGAAAGAGTCCCATCTTTCACTTAAGAAAGCAAGGCACACTCTGGCACACCAGCTTCTGAAGGGATTTACATCCCAAGATTAGGATCATGAGGTCTGCTGGTTACACAGTGTTTTCACATGACTGGAAGAGATTTTTCTTGCCACTCGTAACACCAGTTTAAATGTTAATGCGGCTGTCCTGAAGAAAAATAATTAACATATGGTTGACTTCCCATATATTAGAGAAAACAATAACAGTGACTAAATCAGTATCTTCTGTATAATTTCAGCTGTCTTGGTCATGATGAGTTGTGTGGCTGACTCATTTCACAGACTCATTATGCATCACATAATGAGAATGAGCACAAATCGTTTGCAATGTCAAGGATTAGATTTTACCTAAGGCAGAGGACATAGGACCGTATTATGACGGACTACCCAGAAAGCAGCAGCCAGCCAACCGTTGCCTCTTTGAGTCACAGAAAATCCCTAACAGGTGGTTAATTGATAATATGATATCACGAGGCAATCTCTACACTGTCAGCTTGATTGCTAGGTGTCAAGTGAGGGCACATCATCTTTGGCTTTTCGCAGTACTTGAGTTCAAGGTGTCATTCTGAACGCATGACTTACAAGCCCCAGATCCCCGCAAAGTTAAATCCTTATAAGAAATTTGTATCTGCTACAAAAGGGGCTCAAAGCAATCTCAAGCTCTGGCAATGCCATTGGGAACTTCCCGGGATGCTGTCCTACCACCTATGGCTACCAATACAACACTAGTAGTTATCAAAGAGAAATCAGGACACAGAATCTACCCGACAAGCTCTTGTCAGGACCTGCTAGATGATGCATAGGGATGTTAGCTGAAATAAACAAAATTAGGAAATGATTAATGGCATTGAGTCTGGCAGGTGGGTTTTTATACTGGCAGACACTTGGCAGACTGTGGGTTTGACTTAGTCATAAAAGGAGGATGTGGAGAAGCCACATCAGATAACAAAAAAAATTCTGCAAAACACATGCCTTTACTTGGGATCATATTTATTAACAGAGTCATTCAAGCAGTTTTATTCTTAGAACAAGAACTAAAATAAACAGAACAATCCCAGCTGTCAGAGTACCACCGATTAATCACAAGGTTTCCTGTATTTCAAGAAAAACAGAGAGGTATCTTACACTGCTATCTACTCCTTGTCTAGGTTGCCCCCTATATTCATTGGAGAAAAACAAGGAGCTTATGGCAACTGGGCTCCTGACTAGATGGTCGGTTAAGGACCTAGGGGTGCATGGAGTGAATCCAAGCTCCTGCTGTATCTCATTTCCATACAGTGTGGGGAGAGATAGGTAATGCCTAAATGCAATGCAAAACATAGCTGGGCTGAATCACTCTCTGAAGCTGTCCTCTTGACTGCATGAGGAGAACATGCACCTAACTAAAATCTGTAGGATCAGATCTGGATTCATCCCTCCTTCACAGTGGCACAGCAGATTATATACAAATTTAGCATGCCAAAGGATTGATCTACCCATCATTTAACTCAGATGTCCATACAATGATTTCTGGGGTTCAGAAAATATGAGTGGTGTGGTAGACAAACTCCTGGTTCCATCAATCAGCTTTTCATTAACATCATTCCTCCTGTCCTCTTGATTCTGAATAAAACCTGCTTTCTCTCTTTACCATGCAATTATCTCTTACATAACAACTACCATAACACAATCTCCTATGGAGACAGGCTGAGAGAGTTGGGCTTGTTCAGCCTGGAGAAGAGAAGGCTCCACAGAGATCTTATAGCAGCTTCTTGTAGTACCTAAAGAGAGCCTACAAGAAATCTGAAGAGGGACTTTTTACAAGGGCATTTAGGGACAGGACAAGGGGGATGGCTTTAAACTGTAAGAGGGTAGATTTAGATTAGATATTAGGAAGAAATTCTTCACTATGAGAGTGTTTAGACACTGGCACAGATTGCCCAGAGAAGCTGTGACTGCCCCAATCCCTGGAAGTGTTCAAGGCCCGGTTGGATAGGGCTTAGAGCAACCTCATCTAGTGGAAGGTGTTCATACCCATTGCAGAGGGGTTGTTGGAACTAAATGATCTTTAAGGCCCCTTCCAACCCAAACGATTCTATGATTCTATGAAACGCTCCAGTATCCCCTTTTGCTTGTAGGGAAACTGCCTCTGCACTACTTTATGCTTAAAAGATTTTTCAGACCTCAGCACATACATTAACTGTAATATCTCCTTCCTGTGCAAGCACATCCAAAGATTGTCTTTTTTATGTTCTTCCTGATACAGAAAGGTATTGGCATCAAAGATTCTAAACTCTACCAGTTGGGTTGTGAATCTCTGAACAGATGAAAGGTCCTCCTAGGATTGTCCTAGTTAGGAGAAGCGTAACTTAGACCTTCCTCCAAAATGAGTAAGGTGTGAATGCTGTTTTTTTTCAGGTTTTTTTGTTTGTTTGAAACAGTGTATAAAAAAAGGAAACCAAAAACTGTTTTCTTCTGGATGTTCTGACACATTCAGGAAATGTGATCCTCTTCTCTCCTCCTGGAAAATGGGTGAAGTTCAGGAATAAAATCCAAGCTTGCACACATTTCTAATTTTCATTCATCCGTTCTCAAACAATTCGTCTGTACACTGAAGAAAACACTAAAAATCTCTGTGTGCACGTGAAGGCAACCATCTGTAAGCAAAAGGACATTATCTAACAAAGAAAAGGCAACAGGAGGATCTGCTTCTCTAGTAATTACTGTCTGCTCTAACAGTGTAATTTTGAGCTGTCAAAACTTGGGACCTAAAATAACTCCCTCCATGTTTTCTTCAAGGCTTTTCTGTGTCCGACTACTTCTCTTCCGAATTATCTTCATAAATTCATATTCCTCAACAGCCTTTTTACAGACTTTCAGGGAAAATATTCTATGCCAGAGAGCCAGATTTTCATATGCAGCTCCAAGACAGTTCTTTATTGTGCATTATTACCTCCTCTATTGCAAGAATGCTGTTGCTCCTGGAAAGAATTGACTTCCTTACTTATCAACACCTTCCTCTGCACATCAGCGTGTTTTCTCTCACCCTCCTTCAGTCGTATAGTGCAAAAATCCTAGAAAAGTGGTGTTGTATGTGTAAATGAAAGGCTGATTAGGAATTGACTGTTAATGGCATAGATGCTGCATCCCATATTGCCATGGGATTTTCTACCAACTACCAAGCCAGAACACGTGTGCAGAAGTAGCAAATATACCATGGAGAGGCACTTGTGCACGTCGTTATTAGCCTGAAACAGATTTTCCAGCATCTGAGCAGTGACCCATTAATAGCTTACATAATGAAAAACAGCACTGAAATGAGTCAGTGCGCTTGGCAAATTCAGATCATTAACCATGAGAAAGCACTTCAAGTGGATCGAGGGAGAAACACATACCCCAGAGAACATTAAATAGAGAAGTCTTATTAGTGATGAGTAAACAGGTGCACCATTCATCTACAAATGGTGGAATAAACTCCTTCATTTCCCCTAGAAAATTCCTCTCTGAAAGACTAGGTCCCAATTTTCACAACAGAATACAAGCTGGACTCTTGACACCCCTTCCCAGGTATCTACTTGCCGAAAGGGCATTCAGGAAGAAATAAGCAGGAAGATAAAGCACATGGCTCCTACAACTGCAGACTCACCACTGTGGAAACACAGCAAGAGCAGGCAGAGACTAAGAGCAACCCATATGCAGATTTGTACCTTATATGATGTGATAAGGAAAGACTGGGGACCTCTGGGAGGCACTCCAGCGGTCTACAAGCCAACTAGGAACCAAACAGAAAATCCTGAAGCTACAGACAAATCATTCTAGTTAACAGTGTCACCAGAAAGAAACTGAGAAACAAAATTCAGACAAAGCTACACAAGGGCTGTAACTGTGCCTCTTGAGCAGTTTCTCCATTCGTGGTGCCAAGTCATGGCCAATACATGCGCATGGGGGTGGTTATTGCAATGGTGGCCTTGTACCAGCCTGAAATATTCAGAAACGCACTTACAGCACAGTTTTGGAAAGCCTGCTCTAAACATTTTGACCATTTTAACAAGATATTTCAAATGCTTATTTTTTTTTATAGTTCAGTTTTAAAAGGTTGACAAAAGGCAAGACAAAAATGCAGGTTTCCACTGACCCAAACCAGTATTTATTAAGTTCTACATGAAAATGCAAATCAATGTAGATTTCATGTTAACCCAAAATGGTTTTGTTATTTTAAAGCATTGCAAAATGAGTCTTTTGAGAAGTTGCATTGCAGTGTAAAGGATCAGAGCACATGAACAGCGCACTTTGTTCTATGTGAAGCAGTTTAAATCCTAGCATTTCCAGAGACACAGTCTCCAGCGTATACTGAAGCTGCTTGAAGATCTCACATGTTTCATACTTTCAGCAATCCTCCACTTCTGCTCAGGATTCTCAGCCGCAGGCTTTATCCTAGAGATATGACGTATAAATAGCAGTTCCCCTTACTTCATTTTTATGAAATTGGAGTGACTCCTTTGATGCAAAATATGTAATTTCTTCTCATAAAAGGCCAATACAAGGGCCATTTGACAGTGCAACAGGATGTTGCACTAATGTTTGAGATGTCCATCTCTGCAAGCAAGTCTGGCGCTACACACAATGCTCACTTGGCTTCATTTCCTTATCTATTTTACGTGCAGGAACAGCTGGAGATGGACGTATACAGGCTCTAACCTTCCGTGCCACATCTGAAAAAGTGCACTACCAAAATCTATACAGCTGTGAATGCCAGAAAGCCATCTGTATTCAAGTTAATTGCTTTTGGTTTGAATAGTTTCCATTTTTATCCTGCCATCTACATTTGCACCTATTCAGTCGTTCAGTTTGGATGCAGCAGAGGAACCCAAGCCACGTTCCAACCTACCACTTCCATCTTCCAGGCCTGCTTTGCTGCAAGCCTTCCCTCAAAATCATTCCCTCCCTTCAGCATTTTTTTCTTATTTGTCTCAGAAACCAACTGAGCAAACTTAAGGAGTGCTATTTTCACCAGCACTTCCATGGAGTGAATTACCAGGCTTAGTGGATGACAGGAGCAAAGCATGGGCTTACTTTCTGGTTTCCTGACCCCACTTACTTTATTGTGACAAACTTGACCTGTCCAGAAGCAGCAAATTCAGCCCCAAGCAGAAGGAATAGCAATGCCAGCCTATGAAGCACCTTTAACTGATTGCTTTGAACAACTAGCTGTTCCTTTTGTTCATTAAATCTGTAAACACACATATGTATGCATATATAGTAAATTAACAATGCAAATCATGTGCCAAAAAAATCTCCGACATCTACTTAAAATCTTGATACTAATTACAGATGTGATTCAGACCAGTGATGTATTTCTAATTAGCAAAAATAATCAGCCCTATTTTCCTTGGAGGACACGAGTGTGGCCTAACTAGCAAAAATAAAGCTAAAGTTAATACTAAACACTTCTGCTTTTTACCCTCTGAACTGTTTTTGTTAGCTCTGCCAGATCTTTACTAATGACCCTATGAAAGCATCAATATTATCTAAGCAAATCCACTGTTTTCTACCAATATCATCATCTGCACACCTCATCTCATCTCAGAATGCAGTTTCTATCAGAGATGGCGTGTGAAGACAGAAGTTGTTTTATAGGCAGGCTTAAGCTTGCAGTATTTACTGAAACCAAAACAAGTACATGGAAATGCTACTAAAGAGACATGAACAGCAACTTTTTTATTTACAGAAAGCGTCACTGAAAAAAACAGAGCCATGTCATCCAAATCTGTCCCTCTATAAATATATAGAATAAAGTCTTTTAAACGTTGCTCGCTAGCTGTAGGAACAATAACAACAAAAATCCCTGCAGTGAGTCACTATGGTCTTCTAGGAATAATTAAACTGAAATACTATTTACTGTAACCTTTCCCGTTTACTTTACAGTTACTGGTCAAAAGTACAGTGTCACCCTGTGGACACACATAATCTGTTTTCCATTCTAATTGAGAAATGGAGCTGTTAATGTCAAGAAACATTAAAAAAAAGCTGCTCTACTGAACTTGCTCTGTCTAGCTACCTGGTTCTGTGATAAAAAATGCTCTGCACGCATGCAAAGGAGCATGGGGGATCAGCAGTGGTGGTGACCCAAATCATCTCCTGCCCTGCTCTCCCCATTGGAGCCCATCATTGGAGTCATCCCATCTGCAGCACATGGGGAGCCCCAGTAAACCCTGGGAGACACAAGCACTGACCTAGATCCCCCAAGGGAGCCTTAGCCTTGAGGACCAGGTCAGGACATGGGAGATGCTATCTGGGTCACCTCATAGCCTGGCAGTGGCCATAGCCTGGGGGCATGAGGCGTACTGTGGGATGCAGGGGAAGGGCATTTTGGGACTGTGTAAGACCTCAATGTCCAAGGAGGAACTAAAAGTAGGGAGAAGGAGAGGTCAAGGTGATTTGGGGAGGAACAACCGTGGGAAAGCAGAAGGGTGAGGGCATAAAAGAGGCTGGTTGCATGTGAACAGGCTGGTCACCATACTTCTCTGGCCATGCTCTGCCCTGATTAGCACAGTCTGTCCTGTCTCCTCATTAAATACCACTCTCCCCAAGGACGAGGGGCCCTCTCCAGTGTGCAGGGCCTGGGGGCTCTGAGTAACTGCCTTTGGTGGCTCCTATGTCCAGATGCCAGCGCTATCAGAGACTGGATATCTAGGGCCAGATGCTGGGGACAGTGACTGTTTAAGCCCAGCTGCTGGAGGGATCCATACTGCACACACCTTATATATCCCCACTTATAGGTCTTAATCCTGAGCAGCCAGCAAGGAGAGCAGGATGTGCGGATAGGGGCTTTGAGCAACCTGGTCTAGTGGAACGTGTCCCTGCCTATGGCAGGAGGGGTGGAACTAGATGATCTTTAAGGTCCCTCCCAACCTAAATCATTCTATATGGTCATTGCTGGTGTTCATGTTTGCACGAACACTGAGCGTATCTGTTGATCTGTGTGCCTGGCCATATATATGTTGCATATGTGTGCCTGTGTGTGTGCCTACTGGCACACCACTGTAGGAATACAGTCCCCAGCCTTGCTGTTGTTTAGACATGAGGACACGGGAGCTGCGACAGTCTCATCTTGACTGGGCTGCTGGATTCAGCCTCCCCATAACATCTAAAATTTTCCGAGAAAGGTGTTATTCATCACGGACAAACTAACGTTTATTTGGAAATAAAGGGGTGTGATAGAACTGGCCATTCTCTGCCAACTGCCGTGGTTGTGATCCTCTCACAGTAGCTGTGGCACAGACAGAAAGCCCAGACAGAAAGATTGTCATGGCAGTCTCAGAAAGATCTTTTGTTTAGAAACAGACAAATGACCGGGGGGAGGAGAGATTTGGCCAAAAAAAGACGTTAATTGCCTAGCATCTGCTCTTGCAGTCTTATGTCATTTACATTGTCAACACATAATAGCATATTCTCCTAATCAGCACCAAGAAGGAAAATAAAGGAAAAGTTTCAGGTCATACCACTGCACCACAGCATCAACTTGTACTTTACTTATTTTTCTCAGTTAAAACTGTGCTTCAGGACATATAGATATATATGGAAATACGCTCTCCTATGTAAGAATACTGGATGATTTTAACATAATTTATGGCCTACTCCATCGCTCTTTTCTCTTGACTGCAGTAATAGGGAACTGTAAGAGCCAAAGGTCATTGGGGTCCAATATTTACAGACATCTCAAAGACAGATAATCTGATCTGCCACACAACAGCCTTATTCTTTCCTTACTTCAACAGTGCTAGGTCTAATTTGTACCAAAACAAGATCAGAATCAGGCCCCCGGTTTCCAGCAACAAAACTTCCCACAGCACCAAAACATTAGAAAGTGTCATATACCACATACACTTGAGGCAATTAAAGTCCTTCCACTAAGTAAACAAGCATTTCCACTCTATGGAAAAACCATTTTTTTGGAATGTGGGCAGTACATATGTGCCCTCCCCTCCAAGGACAGGAGGAGAGATATTTCCATACCGTGGAAAACAACAGCACTGGCTGCATAAGGGGAGTCTTACAAAGACATCATGAATTAGCAGAAAACTAGTTTGGAAAGATAAGATATTAAACAATTTCTGTGGGGAATAAGAACACAGGAGATTATTTACTTTGCTTTAATTACTTTGGCACACTGCTAGATTAGTTTTTGTACACTACTAGATTTTCATACCATCATTTTACAAATGCAAAGATGTGAGTTCATGTTCTGAATATTTAAAGTTCACCATATCCATATTATCTTGTTCTGTGCTGGAGTTTCTGCCACTCCACAAATAAATAAGAGGGTTACAGTTTCATTTTTAAAATTAATATTATTACAGTGATGCAAGCAGCAGTCTTAATTTCTAGGTATGTCTTTCTGGCTTGCCTTGCATCAACCTACATGTGTTTTGACAAGAATCCACTGTTAACATACACAGGATCAAAACAAGGATAATCATCAAGTTTCACTGATGCTTTTGATCTAGATCACATTAGGTCATCCTCCACTTTCCTGGAACACTTTACTTTGATGGAAAACTGATAATAAGCCAATTTCCAGAGGGTTATAACTTATAAAAACACAGCGTAACATTTGAAAGAAGTTTCCTTGAAGGCTTTATGAAGTGTTTAATAGGCTTTATAGTTATGGACCATATTACTGCACAACACTAATAAAATATGAGTTTCAGACACTATTAAATACAGCACAAAGAAACCTGTGATTTAAAAAAAATAAAAATCCCATTTGTCCCACTGTTTTGATACTAATATGAGATTTATGAGAGCCTGTGAGAAAGATTTAATTGGCTGAAATAAAGATCCTGTCTTCTCTTTGACTCTTTCCTATTACAAACTATTTTAAGAATGCCATTTGCAAGAAATCCCAAATTTTCCTGCCTTGAAAAGAGCTGTCTATACCTAAACCAACTGCAAACAATACCATTTCAATACATCTAAACAAGCAACAGTCTATTCAAGAAATAAAGCTCTGTAATCAACAGGATTTTGATCTGAAAATTCCTCAAACTAATTTGATCCATTTTGTTTCACATTAGGAGGTTTGGCCACGAGTACTGCTAAAGAGCTTTGGACTTCCCTGCAGCACAGACAGAGCAGGGATTTTGCTTTTTATTCTCTGTGTGTGCAGCATCTAAGACAGTAAAGCCCATTATTATGGCTCCTCCACAAACATGAAATCCCCAAAATAATGAACACTATAATAGTAAAATAAATACTGACGAAACAGTAAATACCCATGCACTCGTGAACAATTTCAATTGTAGTGTACCCCACAGATGCCCGAAGGATTACTCCACACAACATGACAACAGAGCTAATTTAAAGCCAACTGGGAAAAATTAAAAGGCTCAGGTTAATTATTGCTTTACAGCTGGGCTGGAGGGATGAAAAACAGAGCAACTGAGAAGAGTTTGGAGATAAGCAATGGCACTTTCCGTTTGCCTCCTCCCTACTCCTCATCTGCTCTCAGGCAGGGCACCATGACAGGGCTCTTCAGTAAGCAAAGAGGCCACTTCAGAAGTCCCTCTCTTCCAACAGCTCGACTCTTTGCTGTACTTCCCATGCCCGATTCCCAATGTGCCTGTTCTTCGTGGCACAAACTGAAGAGGGGACCTCACCAAGCAAGCTGCTGAGATCCTTCCCGCGACTGCTATCAAAGTGAGGGAGAATGTAAAACTAGGTAAAAGTAGCAAAAAAATAGGCAGCATTATGAAAGTGACAATTTGTAAAGATGATGTTCAGGAAGATGGTTCATTGTCAAGGGAAAGGAAAACAGCAAAGATAGACAAAGGCTCTGAGAGATGGGCATTTATGGAGTTCTTAAAAAATTTTAGTTTTGCAGCACTCCGTGATAGAAACATGAAATGAAACTGCATATTTACTGGGCTACAGCATGCAAAGTAGGAAAGAATGAGCTCAGAAAGACTGGTCATATACACAGGTTTTAATATATTCCTATATAGTTGAGTATCAGGACACTGAAAATGATAGCTACAGTTAAAATCTCATTACATATCACTAAAAACATACCATTTGCTGTAAACATGCAACTATTTTTTTGACCTGATATGTAGGAAACAGGCATCTTACCAGCGACATATTTAAATTTTGATGTAAAAGAATGCAGAATTTTCACATTGAAAGGATTCACATTTGGGTGCCAAGGCAGGGTATACTCTCCAGCAAAGTTGAAGAACTCAGGAGAGATTAGAAATACTTTTTGGTTTTTTGTTTTTTTTTTTTTGTGAGAGCGAGAAGACAGAGTAGCCAGTATTTACAAAGTTCCTTCCAAGTAGGAAAAAAACCCAACCCCATAATTTGTAAATGAGCAGTTCTTCCTGAAGAAATCAGCAGATCCGATACCAAGATACTTCTTTGCTAAGAACGCTGATAACCCAGTTACCAGTCAGGCATCTCTGAAATAGCTGTGTTCCACTGTGATCCAGTGGTAGATTGTATCCATCCCACAACTTGGATACAATCTACTACTTAGTATCTCCTGGGAAGCAGGTGTATTCTGTACCTCGCTTGGTCAGGGCATCAGAGATAAAACAGACAAGTCAAAGACCAGGGTAAAATTAAGGGGAATACCCTTTTCCAGCAACTCAGAAAGAACAGGAGGAAAAGGTCTCTGGAGTTGACCATCTGCTAAGATCAGGGAATTGCAAGTTTGTGTGTTAACTCCTGGCTTTTTCATATTTAATTAATAAACTCAGTGCCAAAACCAAGGGCTTCAAGGACAGCATCAATTACTGTCTTCTCTGACAAGCCATTAGTTTACAAGGCCTTACCAGAAGGTAGCCTAAAGGTTCTGGTACCTGCACATAGAAAACAATAGCATCCATGTTCAAAGTGAAATTTAAAGTCTCTATAATTTAAATCTGCAAACCTAAGTGCCAAAGGGGCTAAATTTGGGCAGCAGACTCTCCATATTCCTTGACTATGCACCTTAGCCAGAAGCCTCCTAACCTTTCTAGCAGACCTGTGTGATGCTGTGTGGCATGGTCTCCTGTCCACTACCAATTAGGTTTGGTGGCAGAGGCAGAATTTAGTCTTTCTGTTGACAACAAATGATCCAGAGTTGGGCAAGAGTTGACAAGGAGCATAGCAACTTCTCATTGCTACTCCCAACAGTAGTGCTGACTCTGATTAGCTCTCAGAGGAATCTGGTTAAGGGTAGTGTCCTCGAGGCTGAACAGAAGAAATCAACAGATGATGACGTTCTTTTAGTGAAATGAAACTTCAAGGGCAGGGCTCTTTTCCCTCTCTTACGTCATGCTGTTGAAGACATATAGACAAATATAACATACTACTGTAGGTTTCCATCTGATAGTATTTTCATGTTTATTAAAAAAAAAAAATAAAAATTGAAAATTCCTGTAGAATTGATTAGAAAGCTCTATATATAGTAATCTAGACAAACTTCAAAACCATACAATAACATATATGTTCTACAAAAAAAAAAAAAAAAGTGCACACAACAGTGATCCACAATTCCCAACCAAACTATTTCACAAAGGACTATCTCTCAAAGTACATATAAGTTACACTTGAGGATTTCTTTTGCACTTTTCAAAATAAAATATAATTTTAAATTTGCATTAGAGTATACTTTTGTCCCAGAAACAAATGAATTTCTGGAGAAAATGACATACAAGATGAGGCTGAGGAACTAATTTTTTTTGCATCTTTAAGAAGAGAACACTAAGGAGAGATTTTACTGCTGTCTATAACTACCTAACTGGAGAGTATAGAGAAGACAAGCCAAACTCTTCTGAAAGATGAACAGTGATAACACAAAAGGCAACAAACACAATGTACAATAAGGGACATTTTCTGAACCCAACAGGGGGAAAACGTGCCATGAGGGCAGTCATACAGTGGAATGTGTAGCAACAGAAGTTGGGATCTCAATCCTTGGAGATGCTCAAAATCCAACTGGACAGCGCTTTGAGCAACTTGATCTAGTTGGTCCTACTTTGCGCAGTGGTTGGACCAGATGGCCTTCAGAGATCCACTCCAGCCTAAAATAGTTCTGATTCTATGATTCTGTGAGCAGAAAAAAGAAACTTATAGAAAAAGGACTGTTCAAAGAGCCTGATTTTTTGTGGTATCTCTTTTTTATCACTGAAAAAAACCCAAAACCAAACATATAAACACAGCAGTTTACTGCTGCTAATATCTTTCTGCACCTAATATAATAGAAATGCACCTCTATTGCATAAATCATACATGACAGGATACTAGGTCTTTAAACAACATAGTGAACACCAAAGATCACGCAGGAAAGTCATTCTTCAGGCTGTTATTAATAGGAATCGAAACCACAGTGTGCATCCTCCCACTAATTTCATTTGATTAGATGTGTCATAAACACACACAGGCCCTTTGAGCCATGGAAAAGGAAAGGCCCTCACTTTGTACATCTCTTCCTACCACTGCTGAACTAAGCAATTCAAAGGGAAAAATGACAATTTCACAACTCGAGACTCCCAACTAATGGCTAACACCCAAGACTGAGATGGAGCTTTTGGAGCTAAAAGTTGTAGTGTTAGAAATGAGCTAAAGGGCTGGACCTTATATATATAAGAAAGAAGATTAAAGCGGTTTAAAATCACTTGGGCATCAGGTCCAGAAAAACACATGAAATATATATTTGCCCATAGTTTACAATTTCAGTTCTGATTTATCCAGCTTTCAAGAAACATCCTTCACTTGGCTTTATACAAAGGGTCTGAACGTTGTGTCTCTTGGCTGTGGTCCCACTTTGCCATCATGGAGGTCCATGCTTAAGGCCCTGCTCCTCTCTTCAGAGAGTAACATCAGAGAAGTAACTCCAGCTGTTCTAAATGTCAGCATTGTTAACTATTTCACTGCTGTTCACAATAGATACCTCGGTATTTTCCACATGTCTGCTGGCAAGCCAAAAATCACAACTGCCAAAACCACAAGGCTCAAACCCTCCAGTGCAGTAGAATTTCTTTAGCACAACACCCACTTCTCCTAAGATCAAGCAAACCCAAAGTCTGGCACTGTGACCTCATCAGAACAATATAAAATGAATTTTTTCAAATGGAAAATAAATACTTGGAGATCAAGTATCCTAGCTGTAACACCACATCTTATATTTATGAAACCCTGGTACATCAAATTCTAAATTGAGATGCAATTCTCAGTCTGCCACATCAAAGCGTGGCTAATTTCTACACCCCTGATGAGGAAACCGGTTTGAGCACAAGGAGCCTGGGTTAAGAGTTTCAGGGCTCTTAGTTGTGCTTTTACAAGTGCTGACAGAAATTATATGTGCTGAAATGGAACTGAAAGATCAAAGAACTAAGTTTTACAGCGAAAACTGAAAGACAGCATTCCACTCCTGTGCAATACACAAAGTGGCTGGGAAAGTCTCATCTCCAACAGAAACAGGCTCCAGGTTAGGAGCACTAAGGAACAGAAACACAATGGATGATGCCAACTTTACAGTTACCACTGTCAGCGCCACCAGTGCAGCAGCAGTGAAAGAACTTCGTAGGTCTATAAACAAAAAGACTTATCTTTCTTCCTATTTCTGATGAGACATCTTTCTATTTTAGACTTCGAAGATGCCAAGAAATTTGGCTTCCTTAGCAAGTGGGCAGTGCTGTGTAAGCAAACGGATGGGAGTGGAGCTTCTCTCGTGAAAAAGAGGAAAGCATCTTTACACACTCATCTATTACATTAACTGAAAAATACTTTAAGTCGGGATTGGTGTGGGGCAGAGAGAAATAACAAAAGCCTGTGTGGATGTATTGTGTGGAATGATGTACAGAAGGGTTTAAAAGCTTCTTGAAATAAACTAATTAAGAAGAACATAAAGAAAGAACAGTGAATGATTCTACTGAAGTTCTATGTGCCCACAGTATGGTATTGGAAACCAACTGGAGAAGCCAAATATCTAAAGAAATCATTACTTAATTGGAATAACAAAGACTTGGATAACCCATGTGTCTAAAATATGAACATAAAGACATACTGCCCTTTCGAAAGGATTGGCAGTGTGAAAAGGGTACTGCATTGTGCATCAAGAGCATATACAATTGATGCAGTTCCAGGCCATAAGGAAATTCGTATCTTAGAGAAATTTCCATTCAACGATTATAAAGTTAGAGATTAAAAAAGCAGAGATACTCCCATGGTGGGGATCTATTGCAAACCACCAAGCCAGGGAAATTAGGGAGAGAAGAGTTTTTGAAACAACTGGCAGAATCATCCAGAGTACAGGACTAGAATAACATGTATTTTAACTACTCCTACATCTGGGAGTACTTGAGAAAGAAATACATCAGGACATTTTGTTCAGCAAAAATTCAGAATAAACTGAAGTCAGCTTTTGATATAGAAGGTATAGAGAGCAGCTAGTAAAGGGAGGAGGGGAATAGGATGGCTGTTCTAATGTCATCGAAAAGTAACAGGGTTCATAATCCCGAGGAGCAAAACCGCAAAACCGCAAAGCATTTTTCAGCAGCAGGTTTAAATAAATTATTAAAGTATTAACATGGGTGCTGTCTAGTTGAAGAAACACTCAGAAAACAATCACAATCACAAAGGAGCAGCATGTTCCATAGGGTTCCACAGGGTTGTGTCTCAGGTCCAATGTCATTCAGTATCTATATCAATGGCTTCAGCAGTGGAATAGAAGGTATGTTTATGAAATTCACAGACAATACAGAGCTCTAAGAGTCTGCAAGTATCTTTGAAGGCTGGATTAGAATGCAAAATTATATGGGTAAACTGGAGAGATTGAATGGGATTCAGGTCCAGGTTGTAAACAAATTATTTTTACAGTTCATGGAGGACAAGTCAATACAGTCATTGGCTTTTGCAGACTTTAATGAGACTCTTCATCTGACCCTCAGTAAGACAGGTCCAATTGGCAAGGCTCCATTGACTAGATTGGGAATTCAGCGACCCCGCTAACATACAATGCACATTTAGGCACCTACATTCAAATGTTTATAACTGGAAACTGGATCCAATCTACAGTTTGAGGGCAGCACAGGAGTCAATTAGTAGGAACACATGCAAGATATTTGTGTATCTTGATTAATTAATTGTACGATGAACTGTATAAATGATGAACTTTATAAATGTGGAGGATGAACCACTTTTTCAGTTGCATGTCTGCAGGATAGGATCTCAAGTAAAGAATACCTATCTTACTGTTGCGTAAATATAAAATGCCATAACAGAATTATGGCATATAGGCAGAGACACATGCGAAATAATCCTCTCTAAACAGAGATGTCTTATGTTCAGTTTGGGGCATCACACTCCAAGAAAGATGCAGAACAACTGCAGAGACAGACTGCTAGAAAACATAACCTCTGAGGAAACATGGACAGAATGAGGATTGTTTAATGCATGAAAAGGGACACCAAGAAGGAACTCTGTAAGTTGCTATATACCAAACTGGCTGCTAGAAATGGGAGGAGACATCCATGAAAGACAGAGTGATAAGTGATGCGTTCAAATGGCAGCATGGAAAATTTTTACTTTCAGTAAGAACAGTGCAAGGAGTAGAAGGTTTTTAAGAACAAACCAGAGATCTGCCATAATATAACTGATCCTGGCTTGGGATACCAGGACAGCCTAGGAGATGGCTGAACGTCTTTTCCATGAATTCAGAGTTACTAATCCCTGGGTCAGATGCACAATCATGTGTTCCAATGATGTTCAGTAATTCCCAGGGCCAGTTCACAGAGGAACATGTGTCAGATTGATTCATAAGGGTTAGAACTTGTGACAGACACACAGCAACTGCCACATCTCCACACAGTATGTCTTCTTGGTGTTCCAACTCAGACCTCCAGAACCATCAGTAACAGCAAAGGAGATGGTTGGAGCTCCACCAAGCTTCCTTCCGCCTTCTTGCAAAGGTAGAGGAGAAATGAGATGAGTACTGGCCAAAACCATACTCATGTGGTCACTCTGTCTTATGCCTTATTGACCAACAAAATCTGTCACATGACAAAGTTTGTCTGAGTGTTATCATGATTACTAATACACTTACAAAAAGAAAATGTTGGCAAATGATCTTTTCTGTGATATCCACTATATGTACTTTAAATTTTACTGCAAGTGTCCACACTGTGTTTGCATGGGCAATAAAAATTTCAGAAAGGAATCCAATCCAACTAGCCAGAGTTGCTGATTTTGCCAAATTCCTGCCCTGAAGTAAAACTGTAGAACAAACTCACCTATTTAATACTAGAGAATGCAAATGTCACTATAAAAATTTTACCTATTCTTAAAGCCAAAGGTAATGCTGGAACAGGAAAGAACAGCTTTAATATTGTTTTTAAAAGATGTCGTATTTTTACACAGACTGCTTCTGAGGAAACCATCCTAACAAATCTCATCTGGTCTTCATAAACCCTCTTGGATGCAATTCAAGAATGCTTGCAAAAAATAATCAGTTAAATTTCCACACAACAAAGACAGATGACCACATGCTGAAAAATGTAGATCAAAGAGAGCGTTGAGATACCTGCACTTGTCCCCACCCCACCTGTTCATAAAATGCAGGACCTAATCATTTACTCTCTTTTTTTCTGTATGAGCAAGAACTTTAAAGGCTTTTCAGTATTTACATTTCAGAATGGCAAACAGGGTCTTCTTCATTGACCTTATTTATTTTAAATTATTCACCACACTTCAAACGCTCCAGGACATTCCTGCTAAAGTTAAGTGCCTGAAATTTATACAGCTCCATATAAAGACATTGAAATGCCTCATTAACTCTTTTTCCTCCCCAGGAATGTTCTCTCCAATAGCTATATACGTTTCTATACATATCTCTCTATCTATATATAGTTGAGACTTTATTTTCAGTTTTCTTAGAATTAATTCAGTTCATTAACTTCTGAACACTTCACACAAGCCCCTGGAAGCTGCCTAAGTCCTTGCAATTTGATGAAGCTCATGCACTAAGGACACAGCAGGAGGTGACTGTGTTCAGGTGGATTTCACTGCCTTATCATAAGGGTAATGTCTAGCAGTGAAAATGCAAAGTAATGTCTCAATCTCAATCAGCTATCCAGTGTAGTTCCTTCTGCCTTTCCCAGTCCCATGTTTTCAGACAGGAGTTACTGGATGATCTCTGATGAAGATCCTGGTAAAAGCTAAAAAGTAAAAGCTTAGTCCTCCTCCTGAGGACTAAGAAGAGGAGACAGACTTCACATGATACAGGAAGAATATCTTCACGAACAGGCTTGCTACCAAGTGGAGAAAGCTTTAAGATAGGTTCATGAGAGGATGGTATCTGAATACAGAAGTAAGTGAGGAAGCAGTGCACATAAAGGAGAAATATATGCTGGAGGAGGTCACGAAACAGAGGGCATTCAGACTTCTCAAACAACTGTACACCACTGCACAGAGCTTGAGCAAAAAACAGGCAGAACTGGAAGTCTGTGTGTGATAGCAGAGCTACAGCATGATCAGAATCACAGACCTGGGGTAATGTACGTGACCAAAGCATTTTCATGGATGCAGACTGTTTGAGAAGACAGAGACAAAAACAAGAGGGAGCTGTGTTTTCTGTAGAAAAGTTCCTTGACTGCACAACACTCCAGTGTATGAAACCATCTAACAAATGTACATCAATGAAAGTCTGGCTGACCTGAAGTAGTGTTAGTAATAGTCCTGCTTTCAGCAGGAAATTTGACTACAAGCCTCCAGAAGTCCCTGACCACTAGCACTAATTTCGAAGCTATGAGGAAACTCAGTCTGTTGATTTTGCCAGCAACATCTGTGGATTTTAAGCTCTCCTCTCTTTCGGTTTTGTGGGGGGTTTTGCCCCCCCCCCTTTTTTTTTTCCTCTTTGTTTCCTGATTTTTATATATTGCCTAATCTCTGAATGCAGGATTGAATCATTTCAGCTGCACTGCAGGTGAGTTCAGTCAATGGAGCACAGCGAAGGTAAAACAGGATGCTAAGCCACCTGGAGATCCCTCCTTGTCCAACCCTGAGGTTAGTTAGACTGAGAGAAAAGTCTGGCAGAAAGCCTGGCAGAAAGCTTGAAGTGCCCGCTTCAGCCCACTGATGGTCCCCTGCAGACTGTAAGTTTTCAGGTCTCCTTTCAGACCATATTCAAAGAGCCCTTTCGTACTTTTCTACAGTATTGAGCAGGGTCTGGTCCTTCACAGCAATCCCTAATAATTCAAAATCCCTGGTACAAAAAAAAATGAGATAAAACAAATACATGAAACAAAATAAAAGTCTCTGCATAACCTTTCTGACTCAAACACTTCAGTTATTCAACTTTTTTAATTAAAAATTATACTACATTCACCAATGGACTATTAAAGCAGAAGTTATTAAAAAAAAAAATAAAAATAGCTGCATAAAGAATGTGGACTCATATTCTTTATCAAAAGATGTGGGTTTTTTCCTACTTAATAACTCAAAATAGTCACTTTATCTTCCACAAATTACTAAGAGTTGGTATAAATTCTATTTGGGATTCAGGGTTGGGTTTGGTGGGGGTTTTTTTCAGAAGTTTTATGCTTTTATTTTGATTTATTGACAAAAATTCTTTAAAAGCATCATTGGAGACATCACTTAGGATTTTCTCAACATACTGAGGTGCCATCTTATGAATTCGAGTACTGAACAGAATTTACATCCTTCGTCTAGCCATAATCAAGTCTGGGACTACAACAAATGGTTAAACTTGTGCCCTAAGTTATTATTCCATGTATTTGTTTTCAGATGTCACTTGGGACCTTATGCACACACACACACAAAATTCTTAGATTTAAGTCTCACACAACAAAAGAAATTCTCTGAGCAACTTGAAACAATATTTGGTTTGGTTTTTAACATGCATTCTGCTCCAAACATGCTTTTTAATGTACATTGTCAGTTCTTCTGCACTCCTCATTTCAACAGCTTTGTGCCAATTTATACAAACTGACAATCTAGATCCTAGAAATCAGTGAAATCTAAAAATGAAGTGAATTCTAATGTACTCCTTGCCTTCCTGACTATGGCTGAAGTCCCAGGGGAGGTTGTGGTCTCTTCCCTGGTGTTTGAAGTCTGCATCACAGAAATCATCGTTCAAGAGAGGAAAGAACAACTATTCAACACCTCTAAAACACATATTTACTTAGCTACCTATATGATTTATGCAAAAGTTCTGATCTATGGTTAATTGCAGTACAGGATGATCTGGAGAGAATTTCATTTTATTTGGTTCCCATGGTTGTCTTCAAAAAGTTAGAGCCTATTCTCACCTAAAATGCAGCACCCCAACAAGTTTGTAATCTTCTGACAGAGTCATCATTGGTCCCTAAAGCCCATGCTACTCCAAACCAATTTTCAGCACTCTTTTAAAAGTTGCCTCAATCCAAATGTTTTTGGCAATAAAGTCAGTTGTCTTTGAAAATTATGCCCAAATATACTATATCCTAGGGTCTTGTGTTGTAGATACATGACAAAATATCCATGAAGGCTTCATGGATATTTTAGTCTGAAAGTCCTTCTTAATCCAACAAATGCCAAATTTTGAGTGGCCTCATCCTTCTCTACCAGCTTCCTTTGAGGAACTCAAAGCAGCTCTGTCCTTAATCTCCTTCCATCCATGTCTTATCTCTGCACAACACCAGCAAAAGGAAATTTCCAGTGGATAAACCATAAATCTACCACTTCTGCTCTTGGCTTGCTTTCTTCTGTCCCCATTAAACCTTCTTCCTCTATTACTAACATCCCCCTTGCAGTCCTTCTCCCTCTTCTTCCCCTGCTTCAGACCAGAATAAGTAAAGCAAGGAACTTCTTCCCCTATCTCAGCTCACCGCATCCTCCTCCAATCACTCTGGACAATATCACTGTCTTGCCTGTCATGCAAACCATAACATAGATGATATTTTCAACTCAGACAGTCTTTCCAACCCCAATTATGTGTCAGTTCAGCGGATTCGTTCTATGTAATCTCTCTATTACATAACTTCTCCTATGCATTCACACAGCTTGTGTTCCTGGCCAAAGCTCTCATCTGATCCATCATTACAGGCATCCTCCTCTCTATACTTGACACACACAATCTTGCCTGTTTGCAAAGGTTGTTTTCGTTTGTAATTCACTTTAACCATGTCGCTCGTCTTTGCCTTCAGCACATCCAATGCAATTTATTCTCACTTTTAAGGCTCTTTACTGATCTTCTCACACCTGATATGCTTTCTCACTTTTTATGGTGATCTCAGCTCTTCCAACAATGTCAGCTTCCACTGCCTACTAGCTAAACAGTGTCCAAGTCCAAGCAGACTCCACTAAAATATGCTTTGTCAAGATGCCTCCAGAATACTTTTTTTCTCAATGTGCTAACTGTGAAAACTACTGCTTGTCATGCTGGTCAATACTGTCTCATCATTCCCTTGTCCTCCTCCAATCTGTCCATAGCCATCTGTTACCTCTTACCTCACGCTCCTTTGGTTGCTTTCCCTAAATGGCTTACATACATTTCAGTTTTGTGTCCACACAAAGGAAAGTCCTTCATTCACGATTCACATCTTGAAACTTTACTGGCCTTAGTATCAAGACTATTGGTAGTCTATGAGATGTCATACGTAGGAATAAGGAAATGAGGATTACTATGTTTGAGACACCGAGAAGCAACCAGATGATAATGGTGTCAAAAGAAGAGAATGTTTTTGTTGATGCTCTTCTGAAAGTCAACCAAATATTTTTCTTGGTGACATGAAATGACACAAAACTCAAATTCAGGCCAGAGCAAGGAAAGTACATATTACCTAGACTGCAGTATTTTGTAAAATACATATACTTTACACATATACCCACACATCTAGATACATTTTTGCGGCTACATATATATGTAATCTCAGAAAAAAAATTCCTAATAGATTTAAAGTGTACTCTTACTTTACATTTCAGCATATGTCTTTCAAAGATGGCAACACACTTTCAAATCTCAGAAAGTGCAAAATTATCTCTGCATTTAGTATCATTCCAGATAAGCTCAGTCCTAGGTCTACCCCAAAGATAGACCAGCAGCAATTCACCACTTATGAACCAGCGGAAACTGTAGGAAGTCAAAAGAAATTTATATCACTATTTCATACACGACTAATTTTGAAACATTCTTAACCAGACTAAGTCTCATTAATTGCCCACTTGGCAGGTCCTTCTTAAGGCAAGCAGCTTAATGACTGGTCAAGGACCTTGTAAGAGTTACCAGACCTGACTTTTATCCCCTTGAAAATGACAAGCAGACAATATGATCTTTAACTTCACCTTACTACCTCAGCTTTAACAATCCTGTCTTACACCTGTGTATATATGTAGGTTTTCTTTCCTCACTTTCAGGCCGCACTGAACGCGTCACAGTCTGAGCCCAGGTCACTAAGCATGAATGACATACACTACCAACATAAATTACACTTAACTGCACAAGGGCATGCATGCATAGTAAAAGACAGCATACACTTAATTGGCTGTGTAAGACAGTTTAACTCTTTGCTTCAGGAATTAACTCTCCCTCTGCAAGGTATTAAGAAGCCCTCCTGTCTCCCATTCCTGTCTCCCTTCTAAACAGCTATTCTATATATAAGAGAAGGGGGAAGAAGAAAACAAAATGGCAAGCACCTAAGGAAAAATCAAAGAGTTTGGAATAATAATGGAAAAGAATAAGAATAGAAACAAAATGCTGTCAGGTTTGTGTTCTCCCTGAAGAACATCCAGCACAGAGCAAGAGTATTTGAAATACTAAGCTAAATCCTGCACTAAAAGCCTTTAATGTTTTAGAGGTTACAGGTCCCTCTCTGCCATGGTGTGCACAGCATGCTTACACCTAACATATGTATGCCCAAATGAACTACTATGAAATATTCAAAACACTGCTCCAAAAATACACAACCACCACATATAAGTGCCTCTGGTCAGACATATGCGTCCTGAGCATTTACAGACCTACTCAAACATGCAGGTAGTTGTTTCACTTCCCTCTGTTTTATTGGAATCCCAAGAGAATGCCAGAAGGCAAACGGCTTTCAGACATAGTGTTTCTTTTTGTTAAATCATTGCCACTGGGTTAAGGGCTGTTTTTTGGTATAAAGTACATCAGTCACATTTATAAACAGAAAACAGAGATCAACTATATGTATTCTCAAAATTGGCTGATGATATCAAAGTAGCAAGGTACAGACACAGGAAGAATACTGAAGTTCAATTTCTTTTGAATTAAATTACTTTTCCAGTCTCCAAAACTCATTTAGCAAAGTGCTCTGCTCCACCAAGTACATAGCTAGATATGAAGTGGTTAAATATATTGGAAAGCATGACATTTAAGATTATTGTCTGGTAAAAAGATGACCTTTATGGAACAGTTACACAACAGAAGGTAGAGTTACTGAACAGAAAATAAAAAAGAGATTTTTACCATACAAGCCCAATGTAATTAATAACACACATTACCAGCATTCACAAAAGAGAAGCAAATAGTTCCATTTGTACCATGCACTTTAACATGCTGTTTTCTTTAAAGAAGAATCAAAACTGGAGACAAACTACATTTAACAGGAAACATTTCTGCTATTGAAAATGACAGGGAAATAAAGCATGCCAAGAAATTAAAAAAAAAAAAAAAAAACTCTAAGAGAAAAATCTACATTCAAGTATTAACAGTTCAACACAAGCCTGCAACTAGGCAAATGAAAGGTAATGACAAATACTACATCTGACACTCTGTCCTCGACTAACCCTGTTATGCCTGAGGACTGTAGCATGCGTAATATATAAGATCACACATTTTCTTGGATAGTAATGTAATCACCAACAACAAAATGAGATGAATAGTTAATTATAAGACCCAGCTTTCAACCTGAACTCCTGTTTTGCTTTTCCGAGTTTAGCCAAAGCTGCAATGCTGGCTGTAACTACTTTTTCTGGCTACAGTTTTTGGAGAATAGAATAAAAGGAAAAAAGATAAAAACTCCACAGTACAATTGAAACAAAACAAAACAAACCACCTAAAGTGTTTTGTTGGATTCAACTCTGGGTTTAGGGACTTTTAATTAATATTGAGCATATTCACAACAGATAGATGTACAGACAAGAGAATGACATGCAAAATTCGATATATTTTGGAATAGATTTCTGGAAGACATGCACATCTACTTAGTAGAAATTAGGGACCCAACCATCTGGTTTTGGAACCCTTATGACTCCTGATTCTCCAGCACAGGACTGTTTCTGTACAGAGTACCATTTGCTATAAAAAGGGACAGAAAGCCTACTAGTGAGGAATGAGGAAATCACCACCCTAAGCAGGAGGAAATGTTTGTGGCAGGCACTGGAACTCCCTGTGCCTAGGCTCATGCTCACGCTCCTGCCAGCTGAATAAACTACAGAAGCACCAGGTTGCTCTATCTAAGCTCTTCGATAAACCCACATCTCTGAGGCATCATGAAAATAGTCTGCTGCTGCTTGAAAAACTTTCAAAAATGCCACTTCATGTGAAGTTCACTGAGGCCAAAATATTGCATGCTTTAAAAAATTGACTAAAATCTCTAATAGGACCTTACTGAATATAGTTCAGTTCATTTGCAACCTGAGGTATACCACTGAGTGTGTCTAGAACTAGCAATTCACCTACATGTTTGCTGAACTGAGCTCCAAGTCATAACAAACCCATGATTAAAAGCAGAAACATGACCTTATTAATTCATTGAATCCCCAGAAAAGCAGGTCTGAGCTTCAGTCTTCCCTGAAAACCAACTAAAAAAAGTTAAAAATCCCAATCCCCTGTTTACATAGATACATTTAAGCCTGACTTTTCGTCACAAAGACCCTAGCAAGGACATGAGGTATCTTTTGTAAGGTAATATGTAGACAAGCCCCAGGAATCTTAGATTCTGGAGGCCAGAAGTAAGAATCTGGGTGGTTTCATAGGCTTGTCTATAGGCTACATCTGCTGGGCTTGCTCTCCCTTCATCCCTCCTCATGCTCTAGCTGAGGTAGAAGAAACATTTCTAAATAACTGGATCCACACATCTGACTTTCACCAGCTTTCCACTGAACTCACAGCTATGAGCCACATTGGTTAACCAGGTAATTCCCCAGATTCTTTCCTAACATTTCATGGATAGCTTTTTCTTTGGGGGTCATAGCAGCATTTTCAAACTTGCGCAAACTAATGTGGAGGGAATACTATGTTCGCCTCCCCTTGTAGTCACTAACACATTATATTTACAACAGTCACACAGCTATGGCAGAAGCCACAAGGTTTCCTAGCTCCCCTAGACAAAGAGGCGCAAGAAGGGGACGAGATGAACATTCCCTGGCACAGCCTCTTTCAGGAAACTGTTGCTTCTAGGTTGAGGAAACCTAAGCTGACCATTGAGAAACAGAGGTTGCATTTCACTTGTCCTTTGGCAGCTGTATTTGGAGGCTAAAATTAATTTGGAAGGTTGGGTGGTAAACAATGGAGATGAACAACACACTGCAGAATAACTGCTTCTAGATACCTGTGCAGATCTTACCTTAAAACTGTGGTGGGAAGGAACAAATTCTCTTTCAATTGGGATAAATGTATTCCTCTGAAAGCTTTCTACTCTCATCTCTGACAGTCACATCTGGTCAGTACCTACACACCCTGGTGCTGGAACATGTTCTCCTGAAGAGATGATTTGCAGTAAAGAAAATGTCACTGCCACCAGCCACAAAACCGCCAAAAGTTTTAGTTTCCTATAGAATTGGTGGGGAGAGGAGAGGGAAGGGGGGTTCTGATTCTCCTGGGATCACTGATGTACCATGAGATGCTTCTTGTGACCAACACCTGTATTACTATTCATAAACAGAAGAAGTGTCTCAAGTTGAGAACCACACCAGGTTCTCTTATACTCACACAGGCTGAACTCATCCATGAGTGCTAGGATATATTTTTTCTTTCTTTCCTCAAAAATAGAATAAATTAAGAAAAAACCACCCCTACGCACAAAAAACCCCCAAACAACAACAACTGAACACCCCCCCAAAAAAAAAAACCAAAAACCCAACCAAAACACAACTGAAAACAAACAAATAAACAAAAAAAACCACCCGAAAAAACCCACAACCCCTCACAACTGCTACCCTTTTATCAGGACAGCTATACATACAATCCTTCACTTTTAGAAAACTTAATTTATCCCTCCAAATTTTAGTGGAACCATTGGCTAGGCTTTTTTGGATACAAGAAAAAAAAAAAAAAAAACTCTTCTGGATTCTACTTGACATTCACATCTACCCTGAGCAGCCACAGAATGAGAGACGAGCTTGTCTGCAAAGCTGAGAAGGAAATGGTGCAGCCTTGTAAAATTAGCAGCTGCTGACCCATAACTAATTTGCTATAGCAGTATTTTTCAATCTCATTAATGAAGTAGGATATAGAAAAATAAGATACCGCCCACAAAAATAATGTTAAATACAGCAAAGGCAGCTTCCTAAGCAAATTATCAGGGCCCTGTTATGGATGCCCTGTCTAGAAACTTTGCAACAGACTGAAAGAACAGAAATGAAAACTTGTGTTATGAAGCCTGGTAGATTTTCATTACTTTCTGTGTACATTCCTTCAGCAGTAACTTACTAAAAGAGCATTTTATTATAAGTTGATGGGTCATTTCGTAAAACCGTAGCACTTCAGCAAAAAATAACTCACTGAAGAAACAGCATGAGTAATAAAGCCACTTACTGCACAAGTAAGTATGTGCAGATTTTTCCTGTAGTAACTAACCACATCATAGAATAGTTCAAATTTTATCACACATATGTAGAGTGTCACACTTTAAAATCTTGTTTGTGATTGTGCCCTTTGATCACAAGTATCTGTAAGTATAGGATTTTTGACTTCTGACTTTTCCTTAGGGTGGTGAATTGTACTGTCAGGAGCCAATCATGACTAGCTCTGAGCATCAAATGTTGAAAGTATTGCAAATCTGCTGAAAACCTTGAATGGTCATTGACTTCTTATGATCATTACTTTGTGGAGACTGCAGGACATGGCTATACTTAGTGCTGGATCACACTCACATACTCACCACCAGTTCTGTCCTCTGTACAACTCCAACAGCTGCTTCTGTACACTGATGACTCCTTGGTACTGTTCCTGCTCTTTTCTATCCCTGCAAGGACAGTTTCTCTGTCCTTTTGCCTCTTCATGGGAGGTTTTCTTTCCTTTCTGTATTGAGATGGAGTTAACTCTCCCCACAGCAGCCTGATAGTGCTGTGCCTTGCACTTGTGCTGATAGCCCACCCATGTGTTGGCTGCTGCTGAGCAGCACCCACACAGCACCAGGACCCTCCAAAGGCCAGTAGACTGGGGATGGACAAGAGATTGGGAGTAGACACAGCCAGGATAGCTAATCACTGCTGACCAAGAAGATATCCCATAACCATATGATGTGCTCAGCAATAAAAGCTAAGAGAAAGGAGGAGGAGCAGGAGCATTCATTATTAAGGCATGTCTTCTGAAGCAGCTGCTATGTGTTCTGCTTCCCCCCAGGTGGATGGACAACTCCTGCTGATGAGAAGTAGAGAATACATCTTTTTGCTTTGCCTCTGCATGCAGCTTTTGCTCTTCTTCACTAAACTGCCTTTATCTAAACCCATGAGGTTTTTTATCTTATTTTCTCACCCTGTCCTGCTGAGTAGGGGCAGTGAGAGCAGCTGGGTTAGTGTCTGGGCACTGCAACTTTCCTTTCCTCTGTCTTGACAGATGAGTTTAGATCCAGGAAGGCTCCTCCTTGTAATGCCACCAAGAGGCCACTAAAGATTTAATTGTTGGAACTTCTCCACTTGTTCCAGCGATATGTCACACATTTTACAGTTGATAATGTTCTCTCCCCTGTGTGCTCTGGATGTTAAGTGTAAAGGCTGAGGAAAAGGGCAAACAGCTGCTGTACGGATGCCAGTATTTGTGGCAGCACTGATAAAGCATTGCTTTTCTAAACTGTGCTGGAAGAATCATCACTTTGTTCTCCATGTTGCATACACTTGGAGATCATCCTAAAACATAGCCTACTTTACCTTTCTTTACAGTCTGTTTTAATCCTAAATTGTTAGTGACAGACCAGTAGGCTAATAAGTTGCATGCTTTTATTTTATGGCAGTCCTTAGGCAGTACATGATACCAAGAAACAAGGAACTTGTTCAAAGAATTTACCAGACAGATGAGATAGATATGTATCTGCTGATTTATTTTCTCAGACATCATGAAAGTATCGATGGATGAATACAAGTTGCTTGGAGAAAGCTTCTGCACCTTGCAACATTCATGCTGGATTTACGCCAGGAGTATGATTACTGCTTGTTAACAATACGCTTTATTATCTCAGTGTATTTTTTAAAAAACACCTAATTCTGGAAAATGTCTCCCACAAAATATTGTCAGATGATCGAATTTGCTTTTTCCCCTTACTTAATGATTCAAAATTATGGTTTTTTAAATATAATTTTTAACATTATCACATTCCTTTCAAAGAAAAAGTAGGCAACTGTGGTACCATTCATCTGACCTTGTGAAATAGGAGGGATGGTTTTCTGAGCTGAGAGAGGGCTGGGATGCACAATGAGATTGAAAGAGGAAGTTGCAAAGGTCTTTCGTGGAAAGGACCTGAAATTTGCAAGGAAACCGTTGTCACAGTGCTGAAATTGCCTGGCACAGATGTGTCACTTGGAGAACATAGAGGCTGGGAAAAGTAGAGGGCCCCAGAAAAACAACAACAATGAAAAACTCTTGTTTCTTTCTGTGCAAAAAGTCAGCTGCCACTGGGTATTGGAAACAAAGTTTTGTATACCTCTCCATACACTCCTGCTGTGTTATCATGTCTAAGGGCTTTACTTGCAGAAGTGCCCTTTACTGTGCTGCTGTACTGTGTTCCTGCTGGGTATCAGAATCTCTCTGCTCTGTAAAGTGGAGCCAGAGGAACCCTTGGCTTTTCTGTGACACAAAGATCTCGTCCTCTCTTTAATGGTGCTTAGGCACCATTGCACCCTAAGTGCTTTCATAGTGCTAAAAACATAGCTATCTTTACCAGCGCTGCCTTAGAAGAACTTGGCAGTTCTTGGCAGCTCCCCAGACAAGGTAAGTTCTTAAGAGTTATAGCAGTGAGTACAAAGCCTCTGCTCTGCTCAGTGTGGCTAATACTCTAACATAAGTATGCAATTCCAGGTCCACCATTTTCACTTCTCCAGTGAAAGATACTTTTCAGAAGAAATAGATTTTCACCTGCATGAACATGGAATTCCTTAGTGGGATTACTGTAAAAAAGAAAAAAATCCTTGATAAGCTGTTTTTCAGTTGTGAGAAAAAACAGTGAAAACCAACAAAAATGCCCAAATTCCATAATGAGAAATAGAAAACATTGCTTTTGCAGATATTATTTAGGGCAATTTGTATGTCCTGGGCAATGTACAGCAGTTGGCTTTACTTTGTTTCCCGTTTCATTGTGGTCTTTTCTTAACCTCACCTCACATATGGATATTTTTATTCCCTGAGCTCTATTAAGTCTTCCCCTTGATTTTCAATGTTCCTGTTTTGTTTCTTCTCCTTTCTCTCTGAACAACCCAACTTGTCTTTATTTTTAATGTCTTTGCTTCCAGAAACACCCAGAGATTCTACTAAAAGGAGCTCCAACGCCTTTGTAAAAAGGAAGCAACATCATTAGTAATTCTCCGTTGAAATGAATAATGCTTCCCTATGGATGAAAGGAGATGGGGGTGGGGAATCACCTTCTCAGAAGAAAATCTTTCATAATTATTAAGAAATTTTAATGGGCAATATTATAATTAGTTACATCAGATAGCTATTAAAATATAGTATCATATATTAAAACTTCTTATTAGGTAGTGTGATTTACTAACCAAAAAAAGCTGATCACTACAGATGAACCATCAAATTTAAGCAGCTAGATTTTGTTATTCTTCTGTTGCTGTCAGCTGTGGATAGAAGGGGCATCAGCTGTGAAATGGACCACACGCAGCATCTTTCAAACTGTTAGTTTCATCTTGCTGGGAGGCCTTGCTTCCCTCTGACTTTTTTTCTATTACTTCACTTAAAAGAACATACACCCCTACTTTAGTAAACCACAGTCTGGAAAGAATGAATTTCAGAGACAGGTGAGGCAAACCTAAACCGAACTAATAGTGCACTTATTGCTTAGAAACTCCTATTCATTCCACTAACTCTGAAAAGAGACTCATCAAGTTTAGCAGAATTGCTTCGATGCTTAAAATATCTGTCTACGTGTTTATAGATCTAAACTGTGTACTGCTTTCAGGATAATCAAAACTGATGTACAGCAAATCTTTTCTACACTTATTTAATGTTCTGACTTCCCAGGAAAAGTGCTAAGTGAAATGACAAAGCCAGAACTGCAACAAGAACAAATTCACCACTATGAAATGATATAAATAATTAAAATAAACCAGTTCACTTAAGGACACATGAAATAGCAAACACCTAAAAATAAATCACAGAATCATAGAGTGGTTTGGGTTGGAAGGGACATTAAAAAGATCACCTAGTTCCAACCCCCCTGCCATAGTCAGGGACACCTTCCACTAGACCAGGTTGCTCTAAGCCCCGTATCTGGCCTTGAAAACTTCCAGGGATGGGGCAGGCACAGCTTTTCTGGGCAACCTGTGCCAGTGTCTCACCACCCTCACAGGGAAGAATTTCTTCCTAGTATCTAATCTAAAGTTATATTAAAGGATTTTTACCATCCCTACTAAGTGACCAAAACCACACATAACACGGCAGTTTCTGTTAATTTAAAATAAAAACTTCATTAAAATACCACTAATATTCTAATTGCACTTGACTAGAAATCTTTTGAAATATAAAGTAAGTACCAAATAGTCTTCTACTAAAGCAATAAATACCAATTGAAGTATATCCTCTACACAAGCCTGAAAGCCCACTTCAAGGTCCATTTCCTACTTATTTTCTTGTATTTAGAAGTGTTCATTCTGGACTGAATCCAAGATGGCCAGATCTGTCAATAGGCATATTTTAACTAAGTTTGCAGCTCTTTAAATGAGATCCCGTGCCTCTTGGTGGATGTTCAAATTCATATCTCTACACTTGGACACCTCACTTGTAAATAGTGGCTACAAATATCTTTTCTTCATTACCTGGCAGAATTTCATCTGCGCCACCCAAATGCAGACCTAAACATAGTGATCCATCCTGCTGTCACTTCCATAATGTTTTCTACTTATGGCTGACAATGGAAGCTACAGCTTGTAAAACATGCAGCCATATGTGTCCATATTGGAGTTAGAGGATACGGAGCAAGTAAAAACATATGCATTATACTTTATATATATATATATATAAAAATCACCTTTGCATTGCATGCTGTAAAATTCATCTGTAGCTAGTAGAGAATTAGGGTCTAACTACCCTATAAGAAATTGTCTTCACACAGCACTAGTGAAGCACTAGTGTTGATGACTTTAATAAAACAGCTTAAAGTACCCAACCTCAAGCTGTTGAGGGCACTTCTACTGAAGACAGACAGAATATCAGAGTACAGAATCCCCTTCTTTAAGAAGCAACACGAGATACCTTCTTTGCCATAACAGAAGCCACAATCTCATAATTAGAAAGTTCACCTCCTTCTGCAACTTACCTCTTGGTGAGGAAACATGATCAGTGCATGATGATCTCTGCATAGGGAACAGAAAGCATGGTCCTAAAGGAGAGCCTTGTGCACACACCGTCTAGACTAACATGCTGAAGACATACATATAGACAGATCTCATCTGTTATGAATGAACGTGAGGAAGCTGCAGTCTGAACTCCAGCCATAAATCACAAGTAAAGCTACAATATTCTATGTTAAACCCCTTGAATCTAAGCCAGCAGAGAAAAGAAATCTAGAGCTCGCTTTTAATCACAGACATAAATGTGTTCATGCCAGCCAGCCCAAATCAGTAACTGGCAGTCAATAGCCTACAACAGCTGACATTTCTTTCTCTCTCTCTTCTTACGTGGTTTGCAAAGATACAGTCATGGGCAAGCCACTGCAATAAGCCAGACTGCACCAAATGGAAATATGTACAGTGACAGTAAGATACATCTTCACAAAAAAAATTTGCAATCACGAAAAACAATGGAAATGGGCATTTGTGACCAGTGTCCATGAGGACTCCAAAAAGCACACACAAAATGAGCACCACTGGGTGAACTGTGGAGGGGAGGGGTGAGACAAGACAGAAAGAAACTCCCTCTGTCTCTGCCAAGCCCTCTACTTGTTTTAACAAATGAGCCATTAGCACCTCCAAATTATCTGGCCCGAGCTACAGCCAGCTCCCTTTCATCCAAGCCCAGACCCCAGCCAAACATTAGGAAATTACCAGCTGGGTCCAGCATGAAGGCTGCAGGCCTGCGTATCATCAGCATCACGATATCAATGAATCCCCAAGCTGCACTCTCCTTCACCACATTTGTCTATACATTAAATGTACATGGTTGTGGAAAGGAACCTACTTGCCTGAACCACTCACCACGAAGCCTGAAGGTAAATTGTTACCCACTGGCATATCTCTGAAGGAACTGAGGAGCAGAAAGAGAGATTCTTAACTGTAAATCTAGGTACCCTTGTAAGAATTGTACAAGCACACTGAAGGAGAGATCTGCATTACTCCTGGAATCAGCATGAACATTACTGTGGTCTTTTCTAGGAGAAGTCTAGAAAATAGGCAAGAACAGCCTCTGTGGTTGCACTGCACACAGGTGTGAACTTAATTAACATAGAACCAAGGAACTTCATCTCTTTGTCTCAGAAAAAGAAAGGAGACAGGACAATTAATTCTAACAACACATTAGTGTACCTCTTAACTAAGTGATGGCAATAACCAACAAGGCATGTAAGAAATTTTTTTTCAAAAGACAAAAAAAAAGAAAAAGAATATAAAAGTATATCTTTTTGTGTTTCTTAAGCTTCTGCTCACTTAGACAGCCTTAACATCTCAGTAAGACCTCATAGACATTAAATGTGGTGACTTCCTACATTTCAGGAAGGTAAGAGAAAAAAATGGACATATTCATATGCAGTGCAGTATTCCAACTGAAAACCTCAGATTTTCTAAATTACAAGGCAGTCAACATTACTTAGCTGTAGAGTTGTATACCTTTTATGACACTGCAGAGTACATAGGGCCCAGGGCAAAAGAAGCCCTCGCATTAAAAACAATCAGATTAGCATAATAAGAGAAGAAAGCAAAGCTGCAGGAACATTTGAGGAGCTTTTAATTTTTTTTTTTCCCCTTTAAAGCATTTCAGTTCCTGCAGCCAAAGTAAACACATCCCAGATTAGTTCTCAGAAGTGCCCTCAGCCCAAAAGTTAGTTATTGTAATATGGAAATGATACTGGGAGCTAAGCTAAGCTTAATAGCCTCCATGGTATATAATGGATGTGGGGGGCTCAGAACACAGACTGAAACAAGAACGTATTAAAGTTTTCGGACCTAATAAAAGCATTCAAAATACAGTGAGCTAGCTAGAATACCACTAATGCATACTCCTTTTATTGCCATGTTGGTATTAAGAATGCATGATGCTAGTTTTCGCTCATATAATTCTGGTTGTAGAAAAGGCCCCCCACGAAACAGAGTCCTCCTTGAACCCATTCAACTCTCCCTGTTGCTGAACAGACATGGAAACGTGGTGTGTCAGCATCTTGGGATACTCATCACAGCCAGGCAGCATCCTGCCACCTACAAATGATCAAAATATTACAAGCCCCAGCTGTTGAAAAATAGTGGCTGCTTTACAAAGAGATTTACAGGAGGGGAAAACAGGAAAAAGCTCTCTCGAATTCATTTTAGTTTGGAACAGAGTTTAATATTTCATTTCTTAATATTGATTCTTATGGAGATTTTTCCAATTCTGCATCTTAACAACGCACCAGAATTGCTATGCAGGACTAGACCAATAATATCTCACTGCCACAAATCAAACAACAAAGGAAAATATGCAGATGAAGCAGTTAAAAGAATAATCTGCCTACTTGAAGTAAAGAAGAAACTCTTTATAGACGTTACACCCTCAGGCACAGTCCGAGTCTGATCCTGGCAGCTCTCTGACCTCAGGGCATGCTTGTCCCGCAGCCCATTCCTCCTGAGTCCTGGAACTCACACCCCAGTGAGCTGCCCCTGAGCATGGAGCAGGCTGACAGCATCAGCCCCATGCTGCTTCTTTACACATCTACGCTTCCCCCAGGCCAGTGAACAGATAAGCCTGATTTCCAGAAAGTTCCTGCTCTGCCCATGACTAGGACAGCAGAAACTCCTGTCAGATATGGAGTACATGGTAGAAGTGCTTGCTCATCTCCAGTTGTGTGAGAACGGCCTTCAAAGTCATTCCTAAATACCACTGTAAGATGTATTAAACTAAAATAGGGGAGATTCAGGCTGGATGTGAGGAAGAAATGTTTTACAATGAGGGTGGTAAAATACTGGCACAGGTTACCCAGAGAGGTGGTGGATGCGCCATGCCTAGAGACATTCAAGGCCAGGCTGGACGTGGTTCTGGGCAACTTGATCTGGTTGAAAATATCCCTGCTCATTGCAGGGGGGGGTAGACTAGATGACCTTTGAAGGTCCCTTCCAACCAAAACTACTATATGATTCCATGTATCTCAGAGGCAATTTTCTGCACCTTAAATTAAGATAGTTGAACCTATACCTGCCTCCTAGGTGCCTAACATTCATCAGAGCTCTGGACCAGCAGTGTTTGGTTTCTGACCCCTTTATTTTTCCTTATGGTTTTCTCTAATGAACTCTACTCAGAAATATTTTTGAGTTGACTTAACACCTGCTAGCAAAGACAAAGGAGGCCAGACACTTTAGAAGAAAGAACTATCAGAGAGTCTGAACTTGTGGATATAAGCTACTTGGAGTCTGTCTCAGGAAGGTCCCCCAGAGACACTGAGCCTTACGAATGTTGCTAAGTTCTAGTTTAACAATTTTCAGTTCCCATACCTGGTATTACTCAGGAGAAACAGAAAGGTAGGCAAGAAGCATGGAAGACATGTGCTCATGTGATCACACCACAATGGCATTATGCTCAGTGAACTACAGGCATTAAAGTAATCCTTATTCTGTGTTTTATGCAGTGATTACATGAACTAATTGTTAATCATATGAGTACTGCCCGTGCATTTATAGTTAGTGAGTAATGGTCTTTAACAAAATATTAGTAGTTAAATGATCAAAAGTGTAATTTGCTAAACTTATAATAAAGTTGCTAATAAGCTTCTTTGAAAAACTTCCAACTTGATGCAATATGAAACATATGAACAGTACTGATCCCTCTGTAGAGTTACACACAAATTCTTAACAGTACATCCAGCAAAGGTACCCCTTTTTTTCCATGTATTCCCCTCTAAAGTGCACCTCTGAGTGCACTCAAAAGGTTAAGTGACCTCTTTAGACTGAAACAAATCACTGACAATGTCATTCTCTACTCTTTCTCAAAATGGAGTCATCATATCTTCCATTAGAGTTGGGCAGACCCAGAACACCTGAACGTGAGCATATAATTCTTCAGCCCTTAAAATCATTCTCCAAAGTTGCCTAGCAAGTTTATAGTGAAGTAGTCACTTCATTGCTCAGGTCTCAGCTGTCTTCTCTGCTCTGTACCTTCAAAGCTTGTCAGAAAGCATGGATTTGTTACAGCTACTCTTCTTTCTTGCTTCTACTTGCAGTAGGCCCTGGGCAGTCAGCATTTCTTCTAGACCCCCACCTATTCCTTCTGTCAACAGAGCTGAAGATTGATCGTTAGCTATCTCAGTTATATAGGTAGTCCATCTATTTTAAATTACTGCACAACAGTACAGAGTTGGCGAAGAAAGGCAGGAGAGAAGGTGCTGCCCACCACTCTCACAGTATCAAAGACAGATTCCACTTAAATGTTGTTCCCAGATGAAGGACCTGTATTGAGTACGCAATCCTCCTACACTCTTTGTCCAGTCAATGCAGAGAAGTAGGTATCTTTAGAAGATGTCAGCCACACTAAGACCAAAATCTGCACCTACAGATATAGACCTATAAAGATGTCTGCCACTCTTCATTCAAAGGAAAATTGTATTACATGTTTCTAGAATAGATGGCCTTGTTAAACACTTTAAAAGTTACCTAGGATGAATTCAGGCTACTCTTTCTCAAGATACAAACTACTTCCTCATTTTCTCAGCAACATCAAAGGCATCAAGAGTATCTAGGATACGTAACAGTTTTGGTCATGTAGTATACTAGACATTTAAGAGATTGACACATATGACAGAAAAAAAAAAGGGGGAAGGAAAAAAAAAAACCCCCAAGAAAAATACAAAGGCTGTCAAGACATCCCCACATACGGACACTCTCAGTAAATACACTGCCTCTTTTGCTACCTCCTCTAATTCCACAGAATGGCAGTCTAGATTTTGATGTCCTGTTAGCTCTGCTGCATGCTGCAGATACACAAGCAGATGAATGATGGGTTTTACACAATGGAAGCCCTGCTTGTTGGCAAATGCACACTTGAGAAAGGATTTCAGATCTGTGAGCCACAGCAGGAACTAGAAGGGTCTGTAGATCATTTGTTTCAGATTTACATTTAGTGTATGACAACACAACTATCCTTCTATCTAGTTCTTGATTCAAAGAATAGCTTCGGACATTATCTACCTGGATTTCTCCAAGGCTTTCAATATGTTTTCCTAGAGTCTCCTCCTAAAGAAATGGATGTGTTACAGACTAGACAAGTGGTCTGTGCAGTGGGTGGGTAACTGGCTGACTGGCTGCACCCAAGGTGTGGTGGTGAATCTCTCCTTTTCCAGCTAGTGACCCGTCACTAGTGGCATCCCCAGAGATCGATATTGGGCCAAACACTGTTCACTATCTTCATAAATGATCTGGAAGATGGGATCAAGTGTACCTTGAGCAACTTTGCTGACAATACCAAATTGAGTGGGGAAGTGGACACTTCAGAAGGGAGAGCCACCTTGCAGGAAGATCTGGATACACTGGAAGAGTGGGCTAATAAGAACCTTATGAAGTTCAACAAGACAAGTGTAAGGTCTTGCACCTGGGTAAACAATACAGGAGTGCAGCACAGGCTGTGATCAACGAGCTGGGGAGCAGCTCTGTGGAAAGGGACCTGGGGGCTCAATGTGGGTAAACAGTGTGCAGCTACAGCAAAGAAAGCCAACAGGATGCTGGGTTACATCAACAGGGGCATTATCAATAGAGATAAAGAGATATTCCACTCTACTCAGTGCTTGTCAGGCCACATCTGGAATACCGTGTTCAGTTTTGGTCCCTACTATACAAAAAATACGTGGACAGGCTGGAGAGGGTCCAGAGAAGGGCTACAGAGGTGATCCAAGGACTGGGAAGCCTGCCATATGAGGAGAGGCTGAGAGAACTGAATTTATTCAGCCTTGACAAGAGAAGGCTCAGGGGTGACCTTATCACCATGTTTCTGTATTTAAAGGGTGGCTACAAAGAAGATAGAGACTTCCTTTTTGCAAGGAGTCACATGGAAAAGATGAGGGGTAATGGGTGCAACTTATCCCAGGATGATTCAAGAAGATTTTTCACAATGAGAACAATCAGCCATTGGAATAATCTCCCTTGGGAAGTGACGAATTCCCTAGTGTTGGACACTTTCTAGATTCAGCTGGACAGGATGCTGGGACATCTTGTCTACACTGTGCTTTTGCCAATAAAGGTTGAACCAGATAATCCTTGGGGTCCTTTCCAACCTGGTATTCAATTTGTATCATTCAAGACATGATTTGCAGTAAAATGCCCTAGCTTTTTCTATGGAAGTTAATCTGAATTGGACAGCATATTTTCACACATTTTCAAAAAGCTCAGGCAGAGTTTCCCAGCTAGACATTCAGTAAGCTGAATGCATTCAGGTCCCAACACATTCAGCCAGGGTGTACCTACACAGCCTTTAGCAGGAAGTGTTTGCTCTTTACCTGACCCATGTGGCACATGTTTTTTGGACAGTCCTCTCCCATCCTTTATCTTTTCAAAGAAATGTGATCTGGGCACGCAAAGATACTAAAGAATCCCATACTAGTTAAATCATAGTCTTTCCCAGGACTATGTTCCTACAGACACTCAGGATTTATAGTTCAGACCTAACACAGTTTTACCTTATGTACTTATATTTCTCTGTTTCCCTTTCCTAAAGTATGTTTACACTGAAACCTAGCAGGAATATAGGATCGTTTTTTCCTCATATATGTGAATCCCATCATGTTGCCCTATCACTCACACAGGGCATTTCCTTCCTCCTAAGGCAGGACAGTCAAGCAAAGCAAACTTCTTTCCTGCCGAAGTCAGCCTAGCTTCCTGAAGTTCAGCAAGTTCCCCAGGGTCTTGTTTATAAACTTTCTTTGTTCTGCTTCTGGAAAAAATACTGAATGTTCCCACTGCTTTCCCTGCAGGGCAATTTGGCCAAAGCCTCTTTTCTTAAGACTCCAGCACCAGTTGTTCCCACTTCAGTGGGCACCATCAAGGCTAATGGTCATCTATCACTCCTGCTCTGGGCCCCAACAGCATATTGCCTGAGGCATTGCATGATAAAGCAACTGAACCAGAATTCATAAGCTGAATGCTGAGATTCCATAAATACAACAGTTTCCAAACCAACTCTCACTCCTTGCTCAAGGAGTTTTTGAAAAATCAAGCAAGTCCATCAGTGAATTCAGAAATCAGCAACTCCAAAATGAAAAAAGGCTTGTGTTCGTGGCATGTAATTGTACCAACAGGACAGTGAGCTAGCATCAAAACCACTTGCTTTCTTGTAACAGAAGATTCATTCTTGGGTTTTTCCACCCCAGATGAAGTTGTATTGAGTAGTTAATGGCCAAACTAATGCAGAACGTAGGCAAAACAGCAGGGGTGATCTAATAATTAGATCACCAGATCTTCTCTGTATGGAAAAAGATTCCATCTAACTCAGAATTATGTAGTTTTGATCTAACCTAGAAATAAAACACAACCAAAGCCTGCCTTTCCTTCAGTTCTTCCTAAATCCCCCCCAATTAAGAGATCCAATTCCATTTTCAAATTTCTTGCCTACAGTGCCAATGGCATTATACAGAAGTTTGATGGCATATAAAATTAAGGAGAGTATGATGTTCTTCACGAGGGCTTTTTTTCACCTCTTGCTCTAAACTGGCCTAAAATTCCTAGCAGATGCCACAGTAAGATCTACACTGCTTTCTGGGAAGAAATTGCACCAAAGCACAATAATATCTTCCGTGATATGTATATGACATACAAGTTTGTGCAGCCAAGCAAATAAGATCGGAAATCAAACCTTACTCAGAATGGTATTCTTATCACAATATAACAGCAGTCTGAATGTAGATACAAACTATATATTTTTTTCCTCCCCTCAGATGTGTTTTCCTAAGAGCTTGTAAAAAGGAACACCAACATTTTTGATGTAAAGAACATTGAAGATGTAGTCAAAACACCTAAAATTTGACAACAAAAAAATTTAAATAGAAAAAAAAAGTACTTTGCTGCACACAGAGGAAAATATTTGGACTTCAGAGTTCTTATGAATGCTACTGAGCTTTCCTCAGTTTTCACTAAGTGAAAGGAACTCTTGTCCCTAATCAGGACAGGGGGTGGGAATGACAAAGTTGAAAATGGAGGTTTTGAGACAGGAAATAAAGAGCTGAAGTTGGGAAAAATATAATGAGAAAGGACTTTCCTTCTTCTTTCCTTCCTCCACTTCTACTGAAAACTGCTTCTGTGCGAAGTTATTTTCTACCATGCACTCTTCTTGTTGTCACTTTCGTGTCCCCTAGACACAAATCTATGGAAAATGAATACTCAAGATATATTTGAACAAATCCTCTCCAAAACGATCAACAGCAATTATCAACGACCCTTCCAGAGAGAAGGATCATAACAGACATCCACTGGGATAATTCTCCTGTTCGTATCGTTTAAGGGAATGACACCACATACAGCACACAGAAGTGAAGTTTCACTATACATCTCTTTCCTGTCACTGTAATGACAACCCAGAGGAGTGTGTTGATCCTGCGAATGTTCTTATCTTGATCCCGTTATTTCTGAAATGAAAGTTCAAACATAGAAAATGGAAGGACACTTTCCAACACTTACTCAAACACTACCATATTTGTACCTTTACTATCCCCAGGCAAGTTTCTTCGCAAGGAAAATGCCATATAATCTAGAATCTGGGACTGTACTCTGATTTACACCCAAAAATGGCAGAAGGAACTGTATCACACAAAATTAAGTACTACCCATCTTGAAAACTACAGATCTGTCCTGGTCAAGTATGTACACTGAACATTTTAGAACCTTTTATTTGGGAATATTTGGTGTGACCCTCAGACTGGCTGAGGGCTCCTCAAGGACCAATCACTTCTGCAACCATGCCAGACCTGTCTTCTTATAGGAGCACAGGTTTGGCTTCAAGCAGCTTCACAGCTGTTCTGAATTTGATCACTTTTTGTGTGGTTGTGTATTTTTTTATCTTAACTGTTTCCTCCCAGTGTTCTGTTTATGCTGGGATACACTGGGGGTTTTTGGGGGCCTTGGGGGTATGATGCAAAGATCATCTCTCTGAACAATCCCTGGCAGGGTATTGAAGCACAGCAGGGTAAAATTTGTTCTATGGGAAAGACCAAAGGAGACTTTAAGACTGATTGAACACATGGCTGACAGTTAAATGACATATGGCAAAAGTCATAAACCAATGCCACTGCATTAGTTAATTTCCATTTTTGACTCCTTGTTTATACACTTATATAGCAACAACCACTCCCACCTCATACCCTGAAAGAGGGACAATAATTTCTAATTGGGGGAAGCAGGATAGAGTTCTCACTGAGCCAAGTGATGCCTTTTTCCTCCCCCTTCCCCAAAGGAACACAATGAAAAGTAAAATAAGGAGAATAATGGTAAATAATGACAAGGATTTCATTAGCTAGCAAATCTCACGGAGTGCATGCAGAGATGATGGCTTCATAGTGCACCTTAATATGGGCATCCTCTTTTGGGGTGTAGCTGTATGACAGCTACAGACGCTACAAACTTCAGGATCCCATCTCCAAGGGCCAAACAAAAACTTACATATATGCTTTAAAATTTGAGCTGTCATCTTCTTAGCTATGAGAGTGGTGAGGCACTGGCACAGGTTGCCCAGGGAACCTGTGGCTGCACCATCCCTGGCAGTGCTCAAGGCCAGGTTGGGTGGGGCTTTGGGCAACCTGGTGTAGTGGAAGGTGTCCCTGCCCATGGCAGGGTGTTTGGAACTAGATGAGCTTTAAGGTCCCTTCCAACTCAAACCATTCTATGATTATTAGGAGCAAATGTGTTAGGTGCAGTAAAGTTTTGAAAACTGTTTTTATACAGTTAAATGATGCCAAGTCACGTTCTATTACCCCTTGATATGCAAAGAAAATCCCCATTCATCTCCCTCAAAAAGATGCATTTATATATTTCCAGAAACACCGAGGTGATACATGTAAACTGATGTTAAGATAAAAAGCAAGCTTCCAAGCCAAAACTACAAATAATTTCTACTACTGAGCAAACCAAAGCAAGACAATGCTTGCATAAATCTTCTGACTATGCTCATCACTCTGCTTCAGTTACATGCATCCTGGTCTTAACATTATTGAGATTTAGAATTAATGATCCACTGAGATTTATAGGGCCAATTACACCTCTCAGCATTACCACTTTGGGAGCCTCTACAACCTTAAACAGACATTAGAAGGTGACTCGGAAAACTTTCATTAAGTTCAACAGACTTCAGATGAGGCCCTTTGCTTAAACAAAAAAAAGTAGAACTCTTAATACGAGATGCTTTAGAAAATCCCACCTTTATCAGTATTTCTATAAAACTCACTGGTTTGGGGTTTTGGGGGGTTTGGGGGTTTTTTTGAGGGAACTGCTTACTTGCTAGTTGAGTCCAGTTGGGTCCATTTTTTTTTTTCCCATGTCTTCCAAAAATGTGGAATAAATACAACTGGATCTAGCACTGGTCATTATGCAGTGGGAAATAACAGAATCGTTCATGTGTATTAATGCAAGTGTGACAGATACCACTACTGCCTGACGTCTAGAGGGACTGCTCAGTGTTTGTGGAACTGTGAGGAATTCACTTGGCAACATCCCTAGTAAGCAAGAAGTCCCTAAATTAATATTGCCCAGTTGAAACCTGAAATCATCTTTGCTCATAGGCAGCATTGCATACAGATTGCTCAACACAGACAATTTGATACGTTCTTGTGTTTTCTTTCCCCTTTTTCACTGGCATGGCTTTCTCTGAGCAACCCAAAGTGCTGAGAGTGATGCAAGTCACTGAACAGTAACCACTCATGTTGCACAACAGAAGAAAGTTTTGAAATGAAGGAAAAGCATAGATTTTTTTTTTATATACATATAAATAGACTGATAGACAAACAGATGTGATCAAAGAAGCTCAGACCTCAAAACTGTTTCCTTCACTTTAGGATTTTTAATGAAAGGAAATGACTGAGGAGAATAGCTAGTCAGACTTCAGCCTGGCATGAATTATGCCATTCAAGTAGACACAATTTATAATAGAAACACCAACAAGCACCTTTAAAGAATCACTGCCAAATGTCACCATAATTAGGCTAGAAATGCTGTGCTTTGTGTCATAAATAGGATGTGCTCAGCCTTATTTTCTATATAGAATCATGCCATCCAAGCGCAGGCAGCAACATCTATTGAGAAATTCACTGAAAGAGAACAACTGATTTAAAAGAGGTTCATGTAAGTTTAGTTAAGGAGCAATTTTGGACATTATTTTCAATTACTGAGATAAAATCATGGCTTCTCTCAGGAGGAAGAAAAGGAATTTTTTTTTTCTATACACTACATAAAGCATATGAAAGCTTTAAGAATAGTCTGATTTCACAAACCTCTCACTAAGGTTACTAAGGTATCAGCCTCTTATTAATATTCCTTAACTCTGCTTTTCCCTCCCTCACATCATTTTCCCAATTATTTTTAACATTTTCTTTGATTGATTAATAAAAAGCAGCTTTCCTGCCACAGATAAGAGGTTACAGAATTCTCTCTTACATTTACGCTATTGAGAATACTGATGGTTTTATTTTCTTCTACCAAATCTGCAGGGCTCTGCCCAAGCATTGACTTTTTCTGCACTGAACTCCTCATTGATTTCAGAGAGCATGAGGATGACAGCAGGACATAAGCACTAAGTTCCAGTCCTTCTAAACTTTCATGAGGATCTGCAGTTAATAAACCAGAAAGCCTCTGTTAACTAGCATTAAAAACCAGCTCTACCAGCTTGTCTTGAAAGGCTTCAGATCTGGAAAAAAACACCATCTTCAGCTCTTCTGAATGCACTATCAAACAGGTTAGTATCCTTATTGAATAAGTAACACATAGCATCCTTATCTAATGCAGAGGGGATACATCTACATTGTCTACTTTAGACATTGTCCTGGGTTCAGCTATAGCAACCATTTTTCTCCTTCTTAGTAGATGGTGCAGTGCTGTGTTTTTTCAACTTTCAGCCTGGGAACAATGCTGATAACACCAATGTTTTTAGTTGTTGCTAAGTAATGTTTACTCCGACCAAGGACTTTCTCAGTCTCATGCTTTGCCAGGGAGGAGGGGAAGCCAGGAGGAAGCAGAGACAGGACACCTGACCCAAACTAGCCAAAGGAGTATTCCATACCATGGCATGTCGTGCTCAGTATATAAAACAGGGGGAGTTACCCGGAAGGCCCAGATCACTGCTCGGGTCGGGCTAGGTATTGGTCAGCAGGTGGTGAGCAATGGTATCCTCTCCCCTTGTTATTTCCCTCATCATTATTATCATTGGTGGTAGCAGTAGTGGGTTTGTATTATACCTTAGGTACGGGACTGCTCCTATCTCAACCCGTGGGAGTTACATTCTTCTGATTCTCCTCCCCATCCCTCCGGGAGTTGGGGGAGGAAGAAGCAGGGGAGTGAGCAAGCAGCTGCATGGTTCCGATTTACCAGCTGGGCTCAAATCACGACAGTTCTTTGTGGCGCTCAGCGTGGGGCTCGAAGGGTTGAGATAACGACAGATCTGACCAGAGTGTGTCTAATCATATTTGTGATAAGCATTCATTGTTACTACCTGTCACAATGGTGATTTATTGGCTCTCAGAGTTGTTGTGCTTGATCTCAGAGCTTCAGCATGTTGTACCTTACTTATAGCCAGTATTTGCCGTTTTAGTGTTTATCGGCTGGAGGGCCTAGGCTAAGGTTCTTGTTTCACTGTACTTCATGGTAATGACTTGTAATACAATAGACTCATTGATCATGAAACTGGTCTGGTTTGTGCTTCCGGTGTGGCCATCACCTCTATACTTTGGGAGATATATAATGAAATATTTTAGCAATATGCCTTGTTTACTGATGGGTCCTGCCATATTGTGGGAAAGCATCGGAGATGGAAGGCAGCTGTGGAGTCCCCTGTGACAAGTTGCAGAAACTGTTGAAGGAGAGGGTGAATATAGTCAGTTTGCAGAGGTGAAAGCCATCCAGCTGGCCTTGGACATTGCTGAACGAGAAAAATGGCCAGTACTTTATCTCTATACTGACTCATGGATGGTGGCAAATGCCCTGTGGGGGTGGTTGCAACAATGGAAGCAGAGCAACTGGCAGCACAGAAGTAAACCCATCTGGGCTGTTGCATTGTGGCAAGATATCGCTGCTCGGGTGCAGAACCTGTGGTGAAGGTATGCCACGTAGATGCTCATGTACCCAAGAGTCGGGCCACTGAGGAACACCAGAACAACCAGCAAGTGGATAAAGCTGCTAAGATTGAAGTGGCTCAGATGGACTTAGATTGGCAACATAAGGGTGAATTATTTTTAGCCCGGTGGGCCCATGACACCTCAGGCCATCAAGGCAGAGATGCAACATATAGATGGGCTCGTGATCGAGGGGTGGACTTAACGATGGACACTATTGCCCAGGTTATTCACGAATGTGAAACATGTGCTGCAATTAAGCAAGCCAAGGGGTTAAAGCCTCTCTGGTATGGAGGACGATGGCTGAAGTACAAGTATGGGGAGGCCTGGCAGGTTGACTATATCACACTCCCACCAACCCGCCAAGGCAAGCACTATGTGCTTACCATGGTGGAAGCAACCACCGGATGGCTGGAAACATACGCTGTGCCCCACGCCACTGCCCAGAACACTATCCTGGGCCTTGAGAAACAAGTCTTGTGGTGACACAGCACCCCAGAAATAATTGAGTCAGACAATGGGACTCATTTCCGGAACAACCTTATAGACACTTGGGCCAAAGAGCATGGCATTGAGTGGGTATACCACATCCCCTACCATGCACCAGCCTCTGGGAAAATCGAACGGTACAATGGGCTGTTAAAAACTACACTTGGAGAGCAATGGGTGGTGGGACTTTCAAACACTGGGATACACATGGTTGGTCAACACTAGGGGATCTGCCAACAGGGCTGGCCCAGCCCAATCAGAACTTTTACGTACTGTAGAGGGGAATAAAGTTCCTGTGGTGCACATAAAGAATTTGTTGGGGAAGACAGTCTGGGTTATTCCTGCTTCAGGTAAAGGCAAACCCACTCCCTGGGACCTGGATATACTTGGTGGGTAATGCGGGAAGATGGGAAAGTCCGATGTGTACCTCAAGGGGATTTGATTTTGGGGGAAAACAGCCAATGAACTCAATTGTATGCTGTTTCCTGCTCTATAATACTTTTATAGCCCACCAGCTAGATATCTTCAGGTCGCCAGCAACTGACTCTGACTTCCCTCCAATCATCACCTCAACAAAGAATGAATTTTGAGGAAACCAGACGAGCTCAGCAGTGATCAGATGAGTTTGGCGGTGTCATCAGCAGGCAACAACCCAACACTACACACAGTCCCTCCTGCCCTGAAATACTATTACAAGAGATGGAGCCTGACATCATGGACTGGATGAATTCAGCAATTTTATAGGGATTGGTCCATGGACTAGGGAATGATATCTTTCTCTTTGTGTGTGGGTGTAGGTGTATATATATATGTGTATATATGGCACAGGGGCGATGGAGTGTTGAGAGATGTGGGATCTGAGCATGACACGAATGGTATGGAATAAGGGGTGGATACTGTCCTGGGTTCAGCTATAGCAGTCATTTTTCTCCTTCTTAGTAGCTGGTGCAGTGCTGTGGTTTTTTAACTTTCAGCCTGGGAACAACGCTGATAACACCAATGTTTTTAGTTGTTGCTAAGTAATGTTTACTCCGACCAAGGACTTTCTCAGTCTCATGCTTTGCCAGGGAGGAGGGGAAGCCAGGAGGAAGCAGAGACAGGACACCTGACCCAAACTAGCCAAAGGAGTATTCCATACCATGGCATGTCGTGCTCAGTATATAAAACAGGGGGAGTTACCCGGAAGGCCCAGATCACTGCTCAGGTAGGGCTGGGTATCGGCCGGCGGGTGGTGAGCAATGGTATCCTCTCCCCTTGTTATTTCCCTCATCATTATTATCATTGGTGGTAGCAGTAGTGGGTTTGTATTATACCTTAGGTACGGGACTGCTCTTATCTCAACCCGTGGGAGTTACATTCTTCCCATTCTCCTCCCCATCCCTCTGGGAGTGGGGGGAGGAAGAAGCAGGGAGTGAGCGAGCAGCTACGCGTTCCGAGTTACCGGCTGGGCTCAAACCATGACAGACATGTAACTTCACTGTGACCTAACCTCGTAATTCTAGGGTTTCTGTATACTCAGCAGACACTCAAACACCTGAAACAGGCAATTCAGAGCCCAAGGGGCTGCACCATATATACCGTGAAAGCTCCTAATTCAGGCACTTATGTTACATATGCCCAGAGCACATTTCAGCACGCTACCACTCTTCACGCACAGTGTACATATGAACCAGAGTCTCTTTGCTATTTCAGCCTTGGTGCCTCATATCATTACCTGCATCTCCATGAGTAAGAAAAATAAACCTACATACGCAATATGCCTCTTTGGGCAATAGAAAACCTCAGAAGTTAAAGAGCAAGTTGCACAGAGAAATAAAGAACTGAGATTTCTTCAGCACAGAAACCTGGAGACATGTCATAAGCACATATTATCCTTCTTAAGATAACTACTCAAAATACTGATGGAGTTGACAGGGCAATCTTGTCACTCTCCCATCAGACCACCATCAGACTCGCACACCGTAGACCTCCAGCTCCAGAGCAGTCTAGCCCTTCCAATACATCCTATCCATCTTCCAAGGTATTTTTTATTAGTTTAAGAAGAGAAAAAAAATAACCTATATTCCAAATAGTAGAGTTACTAAGACGACGCAGATCTTCTGGAGATAAAAGAGCAAAGTACGTATGCCAGAACATTTAAAGCCTTACTAGACTGGGAAAAAAAGCCCACTTTTGTTGAGAAAGTACTGCCATTCCTATGCCTTTAAAGACAAAAACAAAGGCTTTCTAGTCATAAGCCATCACAAAATTATTGGCTGATCACCTGCTGCCTTGCATGCACCTCAAGCTGTTTTTCCAGCAAGATTTTTTCGCTTAGATTGCCCAAATGAATGTGTCTCTTAAAATAAAAAAAAAAAAAGAAAAAGAAAAAAAGAAAAAATTACCCCGTTGAAAATAACTCCTTAATCTGCCATCCTTTCAATAGGACTGAAGTGCTCTTCACGCACATAGTACACAAGCATCTTGAATTAGCAGGGAACTATTTTTAAATACATGAAGGGTAAGATATGAAATTAGTTTCATGGGGAATGAGAACCTTAGAGATTATTTACTTTCCCTTAATTACTTTGACTCACCACTCATTTAGCTTTCCAATAGTACTACCTATTTCACACTCAAATTTTGATACTAAAGACATGTAACTGTGGTTTTCGAACATTTAAGATTATGGACCTTAATGATACATAAACACATTTCTCAAACTGACTTACCCACATAAAAAAACAATTAAAGATCCCATACTGTACAAATATTCTTTTCTGTGCAAAAACTGCCTCAAAGCAAGGATCCCTACCTAAAAGCCAGCACGTTTGTTAAAGGAAGAGCATGAAAACTCTGACAACTGTACACAACTATTACACTGCATGCAGGCAGCCTCCTATACTACTGATCTTCTACAGTATGAGGAACAAAATGAAGATTATTATTCAGAAATTATTTTTGAGAGCAAGGAACTGAGGTGACAGGACAGCCTACCCAAGTCCTGAGCCTGAGAGAGAAGCTCAAGTTTCTAAGCCTTTGAACAAGAAGAAGTTGAGCGTGGCCATACAGCACTGATGGCCTACACCCACTACCCATCTTTACTTTGTATGACACAGGCACATTTCTGTCACTTGTACAAGATACAAAAAAAAAAAGAAAAGTTAGGGGAGATGAAAAGGTATTCCAGAGAGAGAGCACCTGTGGCAAATTTCAAATATAAAATTAAAGAAAAATAGCAATAAAAAAATAAGGTCTACATTCTTATCCCTGTAGAAATAAATTAATCAGGTTCTTTATGACAGAGCTCCATAATATAAAAAAGTGGGAAAAGTAAATAGAAAGAATGAAGGGAGCAAAGGAAAGTAATAAGGAGAACACTGCATTAAACAGAAAATAGCAAGTTCAAAACAGAAAAAATATGGAGATCACAGTAAAAAGACATGGGACAGACACAAAGAGAAAGAGATAAGAGGGTTATCAAACTGAAAGGAGAGAAGCTGCTTAAAATACGTAGGTAGGTACGTACATACGTAGACAAATAAATGGAAAGCTAAATAAAATGCAACCCTACAAACTACCACAACTCTACATTCATCCCCAAAAATTATTCTAGAAACCAGAGCTAGAAGAAAAGCAAGTGAAATTCATTTCATCGATTAACAAAGTTTCATTCGATGCTGATGGCTCAGGGCTCAGTTCTATCTCTCTCAAGCAGTGGGACTGTTTTCCAGAACTTCTCAGCTCCCATGGGATTAAGGCTGAGCTGAAGCAATGCCTGAATGGTTTTCTGCACTTAAACACCTGAGACACTGCATACCATAGCATCAGCTCTGGATTTTTTAGGATGACTAGTCTTTACTAGGTAAGAGAATTAAAAGGCACAAAAAAAACCATGGTACTACACGTAGGAGCACATACTACTGCCACCATGTACCTGAAATTATGACTTCTCTCATTAAGAAGAGTTATCAAACCATTTATCATGTTATAAAGTACTAATAATTCTTCTATCAGCTGCCAATGACTAATTAATCAAAAAAAAAATAAAATATGGGCTGTTAAAGCAATTAGCAAAGGAATCATCATGAAATAAAGTGGATTTTCTGAAGGCTTTCCAGAGATACCATCCAGAGGTGGTAAGAAAGAAGCTTTGGGTTCTACTTTCCACTGGTAAATATTGCACCATTCCAACAAAACAACCATTGCAGTTGAGAGAAACGAGAGACCCTGAAAAGAATTTGTCAAATCGCTTATTAGAATATAATGAATATAAACAACAGACAGTACAAATTCTCTTGAGAAAGAAGCATTGCTGTGGTTTGGATCCCTTCTTCTAGGCTGCTAAGGTTGCTAGGGAATTTCACAGTTAATGGTGTATTTCCATATGAATGTTTGAAGAAGGGGGAAGGGTTTGCAAAACTGAATCTTAAGCATGGAGTTTTCTTTGTGCTTCAGAGAAAAATCTGATGTTCTTGTAAAGCTGAAATAGCACTCTTTCAAACTTCACTATACATTATCAAAGATTTTTTAGAAGAAAAATTTACACAGAAAATATTTAAGAGGCATTGTGAGGAAGAACTTGCATCTCTTACTGCGGTCAGTAGCAATGCACCAGACTTGCCATTATACACACTCTAAGGGCAACAAGCAGTTTACGAACCATAGCAGCTTTGTTTTGCTTTAACAGATAAAAGCAACAAGTTTATTTTGTTTTAAACAGATTTTATGTCCATTTTTCATAGACCATTTAGAAAGCACATTGCTGTGGGCTTCCCAATGACAAATACATTGAGGCACCAGCAAGCGACAATACACTTTGTACTCCTTGACATGGATGAAAGAATTCAATTCAATTTTTTTTCTATCTGAAAGAGAAATGCCTGCACAAAATATTTTTTAGCCCTGTTTTCTGAGAATGAAGCTTAAACAATGCTCTGTCTGCATCTTCACCTGTTTCTCCTCCCTTCTCTTCAGTAACTTTGGGTGACATTGGTCAAGAGCGACCAAAACTGACAGAGGGCAGAGTCCCTTCATTTTCATGAAAATCAGTGGCTGAATAATAGAGAAAAATGAAATGCTCCATGGTTTGAATGGTAGGTACTCAACCTTGCATCAGAAAATTCACAGAGCAATTACCATTAAAGGAGAACCTGCGGAAAACATCGTGAGGCTGGCTCCATGCTCACACCACTGCCACCATTTATCTGGTTATTTTCCTTATTCTTTACTATTCATAACACCCCAACTCAGGCAACTCTTATTTACTGCAGTATACTGTAAACACAGACATGCTTTCATTGTCAGCTGCTGTGACAGTTGATCTTCACACCACAGTATTATCTCAATAAACTGTCTCTCAGCCCCCAGGATCTTTGTTCTCATAGGAGTGACCTACAGTTGGTCACCCTGGATCTTACACAAAGCATGATGAGCACAGAGGTTATATGAGTTAATTGCATAGTGACTGCAAAAATAGTGTGCTTTCTTCCTTTCAGCAATGTGGTCTTTCTCTAATGAAAACAATTGGAGTTACACTGCAATTCAAGTTGATAGAACTGTATATTTGGGTAACTCTATCATTATTTAATGTTACCACCACACGAGCTTGTCTGTATGGTATTTGACAAAAAAATTCAAGTTAAACAGCCTCCTCCAGATTGAAGACAGTATTGGATTAATTAGGTAACTTGCTACACACGTAGAAAACAAAGATGAATATCCCTTTTATAACCATATTTAAATCCTATGAATAAGAACCAGATTGTAATCTGTTATTGTAATGTAAATCAGAAGTATCTCTCGAATTACTCAGAATTTAAATAACTGGAGATCAGAATATGGCCCCATACATCTTGAAAGAATATTTGACTCATTACTCATGTAAAAAGGATGCAATCACCATCAACACATAATGCAGAGGAACCAATTCATTTTCTAGGAGAGTTCAAAATTCTCTGCCAAAAGAACTCGTATTCTGGTACTCTTAACATATCATGTCATTTTTATTAGTCTACATGCTACTTTGGCTACCAGCTATGGAGTGAACATCTGCAGAAAAGCAGAACCTGGGGTCTAATGGACCCTCAGTCTTTTCCCCACACGCTTACCAGAACTCAGGCAACTTTCCTCCTCTGACTAAAGACAAGACACTGGAAAACTGTAAGAGTTTGTAAAGCTTTTACTAGCTAAAATAAACCACAGACTACTGAATTCATTTTGTAACATGAGTATTCCTCCAACATGGTCCAAAACTGAAAGCATGCAACTCTAAATAAAATACACCAAAAAAAAAAAAAAAAAAGAAAGTCATAGCTGAGTCACAAGCCGCTAAACTGTCTGGTCTACCATTCTTTTAGTGTATTTTCAGTTGTGCTTTAACAACTTGGGATATGTCTACATAAGCTTTTTGAAGACAGATTAGTTTTCTCTTCACCTATGCTTTATGATGCTTTTGCATCAGCCAGGGCTGAACCTCAAGTTGTGTTAGCAAGGGATCAGGCATGAAAAAGAGAATTCATCAAAATGTTTCATGCCTAACTAATATTGCAACATGGCAAAATGCTCCATATTGAGCTGGGCAGGGAAGAAAATATTTTCAAGTCTGAAACATTCATGTTTAACTGCCAGTGTCTCCTGTAATCTGTCTGCTAGATATTCCACTGTTCTGACTCAAACAGACTGATCATCTGGATTTCAGTTTAAGTTGTGAAACCATGCTCCTTCTGACTGTCCCACTTCCTTTCATCCCACTCACTGTAAGGCTTAGTGAGAATCACAGACAAATACAGCTGGAAACAGCTATGCAACAGCATCGGCTGCATCCTTTACAGACAACACAGTTGTATCTACCACACTCTTGAAGACTTCAACTGGTAAAGGCCCACAATGCTCACATACTCCATGCTAGGAACCCTCTGCACCCTTACCATTAGAAAAATTTTCCTAAACATGTTATTTCTTGCACCATATTCAGCCTATTACTTTTATACTGAAGGCACTGCAGAATTTTTTTGCTTATATGTCAGAGTTCTTCCTGGTCTTCATCTTCATTCAAAGCACTAATCTTGCCATTCAATTTCTACAGCTGCTGAGGCCTCCTTCAACATTTTTCTCAAATATTTGGTGTTATTTATTTGCAAGTTTGAGGAAGAAAATTTCCATGTGATCATGGAAATTTTCCAGTCATCAGGCTGTAGCTGGTCAAAATCCTTCTGAAACCATCATTAGTTGCCTTCCTAAGATTACTGATTCTCTGGGGACTATCTTGCTGTACAAATTTTATTTTTTTTTTTTTTTTTTTTTTTTTTTTTTTTTTTACAAAATACACATTCAACTTCAGTTTAGATAAACTCACATTATTGAGGATCATATAGCAGAGGCAAAAATAAAGAAGTATCTTACTCACAGGATGTCCAGGAGTAACTTGAGAAAGGAAGTGTAAATACTCTTTCTTCCAGCCAACTCCTAATTACACGGATGGTTCTTTCTCACCAAGATGAAGTCAGCATCAGGACAAACCTACTTCAGAAGTTCTCATTTCAATTTGTTCCTTCCTCTACTACACTTGCTCCTCAGGCACTTACAGAACATCTCCTTGTTGTACAATCATCCCATGGCATCCCTTAGAGACATGGCTGAGAGTGTTACAAAGGTCTGCATTCGTCTTTGCACGGATGCTTAGAGCCACTCCCTGAACACTTCTCATATTCACTGAACCAACTTGTTTTAATAGAAGTGCTGTTTATTTTAAGTTTGTGGTTTTAGTTCTGCATTTCCCTTTTCCTTCACCCATTTAACAGCAAACTAGTGAATTTAAATGTCTTTAAAAGGGCAGTACACGCAGGCTTACATCAGGCTTAAACCACAACACATCTCACTCTATACTGCTCACTTCGTGTTATGCTGTTAGCACAAAATGAAGTTTCTTACCAAGTCTGTAGTCATCATTTTCCTAGTGTTTAAGATAGGAGTAGCTATTACTCTTTGTCCTCCCTGATAACAAAGACAAACCAATTCCTCTAGAAAAAAATGATGCTGAAGCCACTGAAGCAACTTAGAACAGTGACTTCAGTCATCATCATAGCTATAGTTCAATGATGACAGGGTTGTCAAAGTATCTCATCTTTAGGATTATCAAATTCAATCTTCTGCTTTCAATTCAACATTCAGTTTCACCTGGCAGCCTGTCTGACATTGAAGAACCAAGAGAAAAGGATTTTTTCCGCACGATTTCAAGATGACCACTAGTCTTTTCTGTCTAGCTACTCATGCAACATTTATAGCCCAGGTATAGAAGAATTGTTTGATCAAAGTGAGTTGACTGATTCACTTCACACTACTCCCTTCATTCTTGGGTGAGATGAGCCTGAAAATTATTACTTTTATCATTTCTATTTTATTTGTAGTGTGTAGTACCGATCAGAATCAACTTTGTTATCACAGAAAAGGTAAACCTAGATATGAGACTGACCTTGTATGAAGCTGCCCTGACAGATGTGCTGCCTACTTCCAGATTTGAACAAATGAAGCCTGCTCTGACCGCACAGTTTTCCACACTCCTCCTTCTCATCACTATCCATGGAGAGAGGATTACATTAAGCAGCTACTCTGTTCTTTCATTATCAGTGAGCCTTCTCTTTCCTTTTCCCTAGACACTTTATGCAGTTACATAATCTCCCTTAATATTTTCCAAGAAACTTAAAAAGAAATGCCAAATTTTCAGCCTTTCTCTTTTACTTAAAAAATGTTAATAGTTTCCTTCCTAGGCTGAAATTACAGCTGCCTTCGATTTTGCAAAGGAAACAATATAAATTACACATTAGGTACATTCTGCAAAACGATACAGAAGTTAAACAAATGCATCATGAAAAATAAAACTGCAGACCCAGCTAATGACATATGCACTGCACCTGGTTTCACATGTTTTTCTGTAATAATATTAACCTTACAGAATAGGCAAGAAACTGGATAGCTAAGTAGATTGGCAACAGTGCACCAAGGCTTTTACCTGGAGTGTATCAGCTCAAGTTTAGCCCAGCTCCCTCTAGGAACTGAAAATGCGTGCTCTTTCACAGGCTGACAATGAAATAAAATGGTAATGGCTATCCGGTTCATACAAAATGGGAGGTGACACTGCAGGAAGAGAGTCATCAGCATAAATGATATTTTCTCTTACTGTTAAGATACGAATAACCTTCAACCAAAAAACTGACTAAGGGTGCTTTCATTTGTTAAAATGAAATTAACCTAAGAGATTGTCATTTTAGGCTAGCTAATGGAAAGGCAACATAAAGAAGTTTCTAAATCAAATGTACTTCCCAGAACCTTTGATTCTTCAGCTTTCACATGTAACAGCCTGGCACCAACACCTCTGTTTATATTCTGTGTGAAGACAGCGCAAGCCAGATGTGCATGTGCAGAGAAAGAGTGAACACGCATGAATAGACCACCAATTTACAGCTAGTAAATCCGCGCAGAGTACTTGTTCTCATCCAGGTGCCCAACATCCTTATTTACCAGCAGAGGACCATAAACACACAACTTTTTGATGCATCTATAACCACAGTACCCTGGGCTGTGATCTCAGCAGATTTCACTGCTAAGCAAAGGTCACACCACCGAGGAAAACTTTCAATAAGCCAAGTATATCACTTATTCGGAAAATGCAACTCTTTCTTCTGAGTCAGTGCTGAAGTAATGCCAGCATCCATCGTAAGTTATCAGAAGACATTAATCCATGGATCTCTGCCACCAAACTACAGGCCTCTACCACTGCTGAATGAGAGGGAATTGCTTCATTTGGTAGAAAATAGCAAGCTGTTATTCTATATGTAGAGGAGCCACTGAAGTAGGATATAACACAGTTTCACAGAATGTCAGACCAGCAAAGTATTAAGAAGCAATCTGCTACTTTCAGATAAAGCAAACTTATCTGTCATCACTGAAATACTTCTTATAAAGGCACAAGTACCAGTACCCGTTCTAAGAGCATGCTTTCATTCTGGTCACTGCATTCCACCTCCCTAAATTCACCCCACACCTTTATCAGCTACTTCTGTTTCATTTCTTCTTTGCTTCCCTGGAAAAGTGCTTCCTAACAGCAATGGGTAAGTCTAAACAGAGTTGTAAAAAATACTGTTAAACCTTCACTGTATTCTACCCCAGGCAGAGCTGTTATGTCCTGAAGCATTTCTACAGAGTGTGTAGGGCACAGGCTCCCTTAAAACCTAAATAAAGCCAACCCGTCATACCAAACTACTTGTATGTTATCCATTCTGACCATGGAGGAACTGTTCCTCATCATGTATTAATGAGATCTAGTCTATCAAACCCTACATCCTAAATGCATTAGCATGTTAAAAGTACCTGTATAAAAATGCTTTAAAGCCTCATTTAACTTAATTTAAAAAAAAAAAAAGATCTATTAACAGAAACAAATTGTAATTAAGATTGTTGTTGACCTAGGTCTCCCTGCAAAGGCATCAGAATAATAATCTTACATTTACACAGTATCTTTCAGTCTAAAGGATTCCATCCAGCAAGACTGATCTTACACAGAAGAGCGTTATTAACATACACAAGTAATCTTAAGTAAACCAATCTACCCCATTTCATTACCAGCAACTACCAAGCTTGATCCACTCAATTGTGTAGGTTCCTGTTATCTATCTTATCCACCCACCAACAAATTATCCACCGATCAAGACCAAGTCCCTCAACATCAGCAATGCATTAGCAGGAACTTCAGTCTTAATATTCATGTTCTGCTTAAAAAAAAAAAAACAACAAAAAAACCCAAAACAAACAAACAAACAAAAAAAAAAACCAAAACCAAAAAAAACCACACAGAAAACGAAAAACAAACAAGCCTTCTTCCAGCTTCATTCAACCTCCTTCTCAGACCTCCATCACCAATGCTGTCAACCAACCCAGGGAGACAAACACAAGGGCTGAACCCGGCTTACTTGTCAGAGGATTTGTTTTTAAGCAGTCGCCTGGGGTGTATTGGGTGTGTACGGGTTTTTAATAGACAGACCAACTTTTCCTGTCTTATTCTGTGTACAGAAGACCTAAACCTGGCTTCCACAACTTTCAAAACACCCCTTTCTTGCACCATCAAATACTTAAACCAAAAGTCGGTCTCACCAGCCAGCTCTACTCCAGATCAGCTTTCCCTTGTATGTGATACTCCTGCAAGAGCATTGTTTTAATCATTGTCACACAAGGAAGGATTATTCTGAATCACCTGTTTTTACCTTATGGTTACAAAAATAGGCCTTGTTTAAACAGTTGGCTGTCAGGTACCCACAAAGCATGGCAGAGGGAAATCCACCTCCTCCTCTGCAATTGGCATGGCTCTTGGAAAACATTATTCCCTGATGATATCAGTCTGCATAACAATTTTTTTTTCTGAATAATTGCTTCACATAAAATGAACTGTCAGAAACCAGTGTAATAACACCATTCCAGGGAGGGGTTTATCAATAAAACTGCCATTACACCCTGAACCTGCACCTTCCCTGGCTAAATCTTCTCTCAGTCTACACGGATGACAAAGGCATTTAAAGCAATGCACCCTAGGAAAGACCATCCATATGTCTCTCCTTCTCTCTCAGCCTCTCCCAGAAAACACACCACTGATGGCAGTTGTCATCTGGACTTCCACTGCACATAGACTAGCCAGATCACAGAGGACAGCTGCTATGATATCAGGGCATCATATGGGGAGACAGGAAGGAAGCAGTTGCACCTGCTATCCATCATTGCTACCTGATGGCAGTCAGCCTCCTTAAGATGATCAAAAAAAATGCTGCAGAAACTGCCAACAAATAAGAAGCTGTCACCTCTGTGCCCTTTATACCACCCATCATGCTCATTGTTTTCAAAAGCGAAAACAAACAAATGAATAAACCAGAGCTGTTTACTGAAAAATCTACTGTAGCAGATGCTTTCACATCCACCATCCCAGCATCGACACAACCTCAGCCCAATTGATGACCCTGTTCCTAGTCACGCATTTATAAAAGTGTAAAACCCAACTGTCTTGGCACTGGAAACCACTTGGCCAAAGTATAAACATTCCAATTTGAGAAAAATCAAGTCAAGGATAGTTGGCCCAGTATCTGACCTATTTTGTCTTGCAACCTTCAGCTGAAACTAACCAAAACAGAAACATGAAAAAGGGCTGACAGATCTTGTACTCCGTCTCCTTGAAAAGAAAGAATTGCCTCCTCCAGTCATTTGCTAGTGACCTGCCTGCTCTTATTTTAAACATCTGAAGAGGCATGGGAGGCTCTCGCTATACCTGGACTAACATAGGCACCAATATATTTTTCTGTTATTAACTTTTTGTCCAGAATTCATCCTAAACTTTCATTTCCACAATTTCACTATTTAGTTCTACATATTCTCTCACATAATGCACAAAAAAAAAAAAAATTCCTTTGACTAAAATACATCTCAAATATCTACATGTACTTAACCTATCTCCCCATATTCAGTGCCAGCCTAGAAATATATCTATTTTTTAATATTTCCCCTCAAGCTAGTTCCTCCAGACCCCAAGTTATTTTGTTGCTCTTCTCTGAGCTTCACTCAAATTGCCAATACCTTCCTGTTACGATATTCAGAGTTTTCAGATGTGTTCATGGCAGATTCTTATAAAAAGGGAATCCCACCTCTTTGTTTGCAGACATGGTACCTTTTTCTTGTCAGCTCAAACACACCGTGCTGTTCTGTAATCAAGTCACACTGCAGACTCATGTATTACTTCCTGATGGGTCTTAATTCTAGATCCCTTCCAGCATCGCTATTACCTGTCAGTAAGCTCCCAATTTGATAGCCCTTGCCCTGTGAACTTGCCTTTTCCTTAAATTTGTTCCCTTTTCTCTACTATCTTGTAGGAATACTCCTGAAGTTCTGTTTACTCCAAAGCCAAGACATTAGTTTCACAGGTTATAGGTTTTGTTTAAGCCCCCTATTGAACTGAGCATTTGATTACATGCCTAACTTTAACCACATGCTTAAATCCAGTTGATCTCAGCAAGCAGAGATGAAACTAAGCATATATTTAAAAAAACAAACCCCAAGAAGTTAGGCATGCAAGTCAGTGTTTTGCTGAACCAAATCCTCAGTTTCTGTAATCACTTGGATGGTTTATTTTCCATATTTGGACAGAATTGACAGCTCAATTCTTTTATGTTACAGGATTTAAAAATGAAGCTTCAAGACAATCCAAAACTGACATCATGCTTTTGTTCATTTCTTGAAATAAGAAAAGGAAATAAATACCTAATTTATTACATAAATTACATAAACATACAACGGTACAGTAATCGTTAAGCCTATAGGACTTAAACATGCACTAAGTAACTCTATATACTTATTATTGCAGTACCCTCTTTCAAAAAAATATTTTAAAAGCCAAATTTGAAAAAGCATATATATCTCAGCAAGATATGCAGCACATTCCCAGGTAGCTCAATAGCCACAACCATCATTAAATGGAGAGAACAAAGCTGTCCATTTCTTAATTCCTATCTACCCAATGCCTTTAAATGCAATAGGCTTCACTCACTGTTCCATGAAAGATGGATTTTTAGGGGGAAGAGGGTAGTAGTCTTTGGTTTTAGACATGGGTTGACTATTTCCATCAGTAGCCAACCCACATGGCAGGAGATGTAAGATTTTGTATTCACCACCAGCCTCAAATGCAGTTGGCATAATGGGAATTTCATGGAGAGTATTTCAAATAATTTCCAAATGTCTTTCATTGTTTACACGCAGAATACTACATGACCTTTCCCTCTCCCTTGTTTCTGTTGGTACTTTTTGTCTTCTTTGCCTTCCCTCATTCTGCTGCCTGGTAAACACAGGCAGAGGCCAAGTGGGGCCTGCAATTAGGCAGCCATACCAAGCTTAATCTGCGGACTACCTAATTGTGAGATTCAAGGTTTGGGAGGAGTGCCATCTGAGAAAGAAATGGAGAAGAAAAATTGGAAAATAACTACTTCCTCTCCATCCATAAAGGCTTCCAAAATTCAATTAACATGTTCTAAACTAAACCATCCACACATGCTACACCACTAAAATGTGTGATTTCAAACACAGACAAAAACGTAGCTGCTCATTGATATTTATCAGAATTATAATAGTCCAACTATTCCACTTCCACCTTTTTTATTGAAGTAGCATCTGTTATAACACTTTTGTACCTCAGTACTTGAGATGAACCAGAAAAATACCCATAGGCAATATAAATGAATTGTATGTGACTGGATACTGGATCTGTTAAATAATGCTGTGAACCCCAAAGTTGCTCAGAGAACACCGTTCCTACACCTAGCACAAACACTGTTGTTTAATAATGCATACATGTTCTCTGTTGTCCCCACAGCAAATTCTTCTGTGATATTATAGTTTCCCAGATGGAAATAATACCTTCACTTCCACTGATTCACCAGTGCAACCAATAGGAAAACTATCGCTGGTTTTATTTGCAGTGTGATGGCTGTAAATACCACTGGATAGGAAAGACTTGTAGGTAAAACTCTGTGCACAACTTTTTGCCACTTTCTCCTATAGAGGGAGGAAAGGTGGCAAAGAGACAAAAGCACAGAAACTCCTTTACGGCATCATACATACAACTACTCATCTGTGCCTACTCACCTCCCTTCCCCACTGCCGTTCAGCATCTCCAGCAGACTCTAAGCACTAACACCAGCTGGAAGGATGAAACCCACTGGCAGTAAGCACCGATACCAGGTTAGATCCACAGCTTGCACTAATGGATTTTGTTTTTCAGATAGATGGCAGTGCACAAAGTGCATCCGAGATTGGTCCAGGGTTGAGATGCCATTTCAATGCTCAGACACTTTAACTAAAGGAATTACTGCAATATCAAAAGCACTTTTTAGAAAGATCATGCCTTAGGACCCAATCCTGCTGCACTGTGATAGCTCTAGCTCCTTTGAAGGGGTGAACTGGGTGCCAAGAACATAAACATGGCAAAGCATCACTTAGGATTTACTTCCCATTCCTGTGAGAGGCAAAGGATGTTTCTTTCAGTACATTCTAACAAATGTAGTTTAAACACAAAGCTAAAGGATGACTAACAAGACAAAGTCCAAAAAGATATTGCATTCTGGGTACCGGAGATGAGAAATCTGATTTTCAAGGGTCTGTAATAGCATAGATTTAGAAATAGTCCAGCAATAAGAACAGGGCATTTCAAATCCCTCCCATTGGCAAAAGATTATACAGTTACTACTTAAATTTTGTGCTCCCTTCATTCTAACAGACACTGATAGAAAGCTAAGAGAGCAGAGCGAAATTCTAGCCATTTAACTGCATTTACCCCAGCAAATCCCTTTCTCACAAAAGGACGCTATTACTATAGCAGCTGAAACAAATAGGAGCAAATCTCATTGCACAATTAGTAGTTCTGTACCTGGAGGTTCGACACATAGCTATCATGATGTGGAAGCATCCACCATCGTTTTGTTTTCTGTTTGCAGTAGGGGGTTGCTAGGAAACAAAATACTATTGTCTGATTTCATGATCTATCGCCTGGTTTGCCTGGCAATAGGGTCTTCTAAATCTATTACTGGATTATTTTCTGTTTTACAGAGAGATTAAGACTAGCATTAAAACACATGCACACAGAGAGGAACGGTAAAAAACACCTCAAAATTCAGGGGAAAGGATGGATATATCCCAGGTTGAGGACGACAAACTATCCTGAGGAAAAAGGAACTTAAGCAGGCTGGTGATATTTATATACACACACACTCACACGTGTATCAACGTTCCTCAACTGTATCTATAGTTTTACCGACTTGTCAAAGACTCTCTTGCTCCTGAGGATACAAAACGTCCTCCTACTACTCGAGAGCTACTGTGCACCGCGAGTTCTGTAAATACCACATGCTGCAGAATGCCTGGTGCGGGCAAGCACACATGCCGGAATCATTTTTGTTCTTGGAATTCAGCTCAGCGTTGTTTCAGTGCCTTAATTTCTTTATGCATTCATATATTTTTTGCACTTTTGGACAGAGAGAAGAGTCGGAGGCAATTCCCTACTCTCCTCCTCCTCCCCCTCCCCCCTTCTGTTGTAACATAAATAAACAAATAAATAGATAAACAAACAAAAGCATCAGGAAAAGAGATCTTAAAAAAGCACTATAGTAAATTTCATGTATTTTTACAGTGGCAAGTCTTTGTAAAGCGAGAGATTAAAAGATCATTAAAACCAGGCAAACGTGGGTGCCTGTCAAGGCATCCCCACAACACGACAGGAGACCTCAACAACAAAACCACAATCATACTTAAAAGCTGAGAGACAGATGAAGAGCATTCGGCACAAAGCCATAGAGAAAAAGCTTTTTAAATAAAACCTGCAGAGTAGTTATACTCTTTTATGTATATCTACAATTTCACACCATGCACAACATGCACTATTTCAAAGTCCTTTCAACTTATTTGTTAATGTCTATGCATTTTATCACTCCATTTTAAATTTGACGGGAAAAAAAAAGAAAGAGGTACATTGCAAAAGACATCAAAGCTTTTGACACATAAGAGCAGAACTTCCAGTGACTAAAAAAAAAGGGAACTAATAACACACAACATAGAAAACACACAATTCCTGGGAAGGACCTGAAAGCTTCTTGTCTCTCTTGTTCAGAGATGGATTCATTCAGTCTCTAACCTCCCTCTCAGAAGCCAGGAACCGTCGCCAAAACCACACTTAGAATTAAAGAACAAAAGAGCACAAGGCAAGAGAGCTTCTTCCACTCCAGACAACAGCAAGCTACTTCTAGGGATTCTAGATCAAAGCACGGAGAGATGGACAAGACCCACAAGCAATCCCAGCCCTCGCCAGGGCAGGACGCGGCTACTCCACAGCTGGTAACCCACGACACCACCACTGCCAGCTACCTAACGGTGCCCAGCGGTTCTCCTGTCCCTCACAGGCGGCACACCGAGGTCCTGTCACCTCCAGCTCCGCTGAAACCCGGTTTAAAGCCCTCGCTGAGGGAGTGGGGAGGAAGAGGGGGAGAGGGATGGGACAGCCGCCTCCCGAGCTGCCACCAGAAACTGTTCGGCAAACTGCAGGGGCGCCGCCGGGGACCCACCGAACTCTCGGCGGGGGTGCGGGGTTCGCAAGCGGGAGGGAGCCCCGGGCCCGAACCCGGCTGCCCGGGGTGCGCTGCGCGGGTGCCCCGGGGGGGGTGCCCGGTGCGGCGGGTCAGCGACAGGCGCAGAGCTCCGTCCTCCCGCTGCAGCAGTAACTGCAATTAAAACAGTAATCATAAAAGGGGGACGGGGGGGGCTGGTCAAAATAAATAAATAAAGAGCCCGCTAGCGGGAATGGGAGAATAAAACCTACCCTAAACAGGCGGACCCCAAACACCACCACAACCCGGCTGCCCAGGAGAGCAAACTTTCTGACTCACTGGGGAGAGCCGGTGCCCGGGGGGCGGTGGGGACGGCGCTCGGCCCCGCGACGCCGGAGAGCGGAGCCCGAGCCGGGCGAGGCGGGCGCCGCCGGCGGGGCTGGGGCAGCTCGTCTCGCCCAGCTCCCGCCGCCCTCCCCTCCCTTCTTCCCTCCCTCCCTCCGCGCCTCTTTCCCTCCGCAGCGTCTGCCTGGCCTTCCCCAGCCGGGAGCCGCCCGGGGCGGGCAGCCGCCGCGGGACCGCCGTACCTACCGGCTGCCGGTGCGGAGCCGCGGAGCAGCGGGAGCCGCCGCCGCCCCCCTCCGGCGGCTGCCGGGTCCGGTGGCGCTGCAGCAAGCAGAGGACGCCCCGCGGCGGCGGGGAGAGCGCGGAGCCGGGGCGCAGGGGGCCGGGGTGGCGGCAGCCGCCGATGCACAAGCAGAGCGGTGCCTCGATCTGTGCGTGTGTGTGAGTGTGCCGGGGAGGGATGCTGCAAGGGACCGAGGGAAAATTCTCCCCTCCTAGCAAAGCCGCCGACAAATGGCAGGTGTGCAGGGGAGGCACGGCTCCCGGAGGAGGAGGAGGAGGAGGGAGGAGGAAGGGGGAGAGGGGCGGTGAGGAGGGCGGGGAGCGTACGGCGCACAGCCCGGCGGCGGGAGCAGCCGCGGGGCCTCACGGCATCCCGAGGACAGCGGCCCCGCCGAGGAGGTCCCGAGTGCAGCCCCTGGGGCGGCCGTGGGGCTTCAAGAGGAGGGGTGAAGCCCCACCGGGTGCCGGGGGCAGCGCGTCCCGCTCTGCTTGCGGGGTGGGGGAGTCGGCGGTGGGCAGAGGGGAGCGGCGGGACGGCTACGGACGGGGAAGGGAGACGGACCCCCTGGGAGCCGGGAGTGCGCCAGGCGGGACCCCGGCAGAGCATCCTGCCGCAAGTGTTGCCTGAGGCCGCCCCTCAAACACACCCGACCGCTGTTCCCAGCGCCCTGTACAGCTTTGGTAGCTACACTGCATCCGGTGGGATTGGTGCTTCCTCTGGAAACCCTCCCGTGAGAAGTAGTTGCTTGTCTTATCTGCAGAGGCTCCCACCTCCCAGTTAGCCCTGGCTTAAAATCATCACCCTTCCACGGAAAACCTTGCTGCAGGATCTGATTTCTTTTTTTATTCATTTCTCAGGCAGGAGACACCTCTCAAGTGTGGCAAGAGCACCTGATCTCACCTTTTGTCTCCAAAGCCATGGGGCAGGTGGCCAAGGACAGCCCTTCCCAGGGCAAGGTGCTGGGCCCACAGGGGGCTGGTGGCAATAAGTTCTTCCCCAAAGCCAAGCGCTGCTCCTAGAGATCCTGCCAAACACCTTGTCAGAGCAGGGAGTTAGTGAAGGCTTTTGTGGCTGCATCTCAGCTCCCTCCCACAGAAGGTGCTTGCTAGTCTGAACTCTTCCTGCTATTTGAAAGGGAAAAGCCTATTCTTCTCCTGGCCTGAATTACCATGCAGGGCTGCTGTAAGCAGTGCCTTTCCTCTAGAGAGATGGTTGTGATTTAGTGCTGGAGAGAACCTTTATATGCCCATTTATAATACGTTTCAGCACACTTCTAGGTGACGATTAGTTGGTAAGTGAAAAGTGGCTGTGGCTGAAAGGTGGAAACTAACATCAGATATTGAATATTGCACGCAGCAGCTACGATTTCTAGTGGTAGGAAGAAAATCTGATAGAAAAATCTCCTGCCTCTCTTTTTCCACAGTACTTCTTTCAGCAGAGCAGTACTGAATTACATCCACAGGTACTGGGCTAATTACATATGCTCAACCAGCCCCTTGGTTTGGGTTTACCAGCAAGCATACTTATGCAACAGAAGCAATTTCCACACCGCTGGGCTCATCTGATTTAAACAATACTGGCTTGCATTGCCTCTGTGTGTAGCTTTTCTCCCTTGGCTGGCAGGGTTAGCGTCACAGCTTCAGTTTGAGAAGCGACAACAAATAAAACTGACACAAATTCTACTGAGTAACACAAGGACACGTGTGGAGGATGAAACACGGGAATGGTTTAGGTGAGTGTTAACTACCTTTGCTGGGGAGTAGCAGCTGCTCTTGGCCCAGCTGTGCAGATGTGGATTGCTGATTTCCTGACTGGTTGTCCCTTCGCTTTTCAGTGGTGATACAGATAGCTGAATAAAGGAGAAGTTGCTGGAGGTGTTTCTGTTAGGGTAGACCTGATGAAAGTAAGACATAATTATAACTTGGGCATCCTTTTCTATATTATTTACAGTAAAACACATCTGTTCAGTCTTCTCAAGCACAGGCCCTAAGCCTGTTCTTAAGAGAACACCTTTTAGAAAGCACAGAGAAAACTTGCAGGGAAATTCATGCACAACTCATCCTTCATGTGTAGTGTAAACCAGTTTGTGAAATCAAGGACTGGTTAAAAAAAAAAAATCACACAAACACCAGTATCTGAATATATTTCCCTTATTTGCGTTAAATTTGCATCTTCATCTTTCTCCTAACACTGAATGCAATTGTGCTTGGAAACACTGACACACACGCACTCCACCACAACATAGAGTTTAAACATGCTCCTCTTGACTGTTGCATAAGCCTTGCTTGACATAAAACAGAGGTAAAAGAAAATGTCTCGGCCAGTGTTGATCTTGTTTAATGTAACTGACTGAAGCGTAAGAACACTTGGTAAGGTTATTTCATTATGACAATTTTGGATTGTTCCCTTTTTCCCTCCCGCTGCCTAGAGAAGTGCGTGCATACACGCATATGCATGCACAAATCTGTAGAAGAAGACGTTACCCTCTTTGTGGGGTTTTCACTAATGCTTTCTGCATTTATTTGCCATTTCTAGGTTGGTACAGTGCCTGGTTCCAGCCAAGGCCTCATGTTGTTACATTCTGAATAGCTCTTGGGAAGTTGCTGGCTTGACCCTGAAGACTTTACAGTCTAATTTTTTAATAACTGAAGGATTATTTTGTTTAATTAAAAAAGAACTCATTTTAGCTGTCACATAAGTATGCATTATACCCCAAGACTTCAGTCAGAGCTGTACAGACATATCTGAGAGCACAATTAGGCCCTCTGGACCTTTTAAAGCTTCAGAAATAGTCATGTGTAATTCCTTCTTCTGTGGATCCCGCAAGCTTTAAAAGAATTTTTGAAAGCTGTAAATTCCTATTTATCCACTAAGAGGCTCACAGGCAATCTTCCCCTAATGGAAATAGAACTGTAAAGCCGAAACATTAATATACACAATATGATACATTACGCAGGGATAGACCCATCAGAGCCAACCAGAGGGCACGGCAGCAGTGCCGCTACAGAGCCAGCACCAAGCAGGTTCACCCTGCTTACTCGCCTTCCTGCACACGGGTTTCACCATGTGATTTATATTAGCAATATATGGTTCTCTCTTTAAAAAAAATAATTAAAGAATACATCTGACCTCTGAATCCCTCATGTGCATTGGCTGGCAGCTGGCACTGGCGAATCGGAGGGCACGGTTTGGGCTAAATATGAGACAGCTATTCTTCAATAACTGCGCTGTTAATATGCAAATCTCAGTCCTCTGTCGACTGTAATCCCCTGCCTCTGATTGGCTTTGGTGATTAAAAAAATTCAGGTTGTTCGTTAGCAGGCAAAATACGCTCTTCAGGTTCCCCCTCAGATGAAATGTTATAAAGCCTCGAGAATGTACATGCTGGAGACAACAATGAAGGAAGACAAAAAGAAGCCAAGAAAATGGGATTAGAAACATGATAAAAGGGGAAACTGTGCATTTAAAAATTCTCCTGGTTCCCTTTCTTCTTCCTGGCTTTCTCTCAGGATTTTGCCAGTGACTGCAGATGGGCCAGTTTTGTTCATTTCTTTTTCAACCCTTGCCTTCTACATACAATGGTGTGCTTGAGTTCACAGCCCAAGACTTGAATTTGTGCTGAAAATATTGTTTCTCTGCTGGAAGACATGCACATGTCTGTCTTCATGGTTCAGGTTTACTGGCCTCCAAACAGAATGCTAGGAAGAAATATATCAATATGTATTGATAAATATCTTGGTATCAAAAAGGTGGATAGAGCAACTGAGCAAGCAGCAATCTACAGTTCAACTCTTCAAAAGTCATTGCAAAAAACAACCACCAGTATCATCGAACTCTTCACAGAGGGCCGATTTGGCTAACCACTGCACTTAGCAGCATGTGTTCTCCATTACACAGTATAAAAGTTAAAGAGTTCTGTCAACTCTGGTAGTGCTGAATTCTGAGGAACCTTTGCAGCGCTGGATTGGGCTCAAGGATCTCCAAAGTGGATGTGCAGCTGCACTGTGCCTCCCTCTTTGGCTTTATTTTGTAAATGTTCCTTTGTTCTTGCAATTCGCCTTTCCTGAAACAAAGCACCTGAGAAGCTGCATTGTCTTTAGCCCCGTACAGAAGCAACCAGTTCTCTCTTCCTTTGCTGAAGTGGCAGATGAGATCTGGTTATTTCTTAGATCTAGGTATCTGGGCTGAAATCGTGGCCTCAGTGAAATCAGTTCTAATTTTAACATTGATTCTTTTATCACAGCTGTGATTTTGCTTCTCAGTACTGGCAGCAGAGTATTTTTGGAGGACTGGACATTGACTCTAATTGCCAGTTAAGATGAAGGTAGCTGGGTGCTTTTAGCCTATGAGTGACCCTTCTATTTCCTCAGGCTTTTCGCTAAGGGGGAACTAGATTATTTTGGGTTGATGGACAACCCCTCTGATTAAAAAGAAGCAGAGTTCCGAGAAGCAAGGTGTCTTCCACAGAGCACATAGCTCCTTGTACAAATTACTAAACAAAGAGTGAAGCATGTGCACCTGTGAGGAGCCTGCATTAGGAGCATGATAGGGTTACCTGAAAGCCCTTGGACGCGTTGGAGGCTGGAAGGCTGAGTTCAGAGGGGACTTCACACAGGGCTTTTGATTAACTTGCCATGAAGGGAGAAGTTGTAAAAAAAGGCAGCTATGCTGCAGAGCTGCTTTCCTTTTCTGTCTCGCGCGTTTCAGAGACAAAGATAATGGGAACAGCACAAACAGAAACGCAGGCAGATATCTGAAACTAAAGGTTAGAATGAAAAGATTTTTACAAGAACCACTGTCCTCCCGCAACAAAGGTCAAACAGTGACCTGCACACAGATTAATACCACTTCAGTTACTATAAAGGAACTTTAATATTTCAGTTTCATCAAAAAGCCTGAAAAACACATTATGCAACCCATTAATTCTTGTGTTCTGTTTTGGTTTTTTTTCCCCCCAGGTAATATGACCATCTCCTTCAAATATATACAAGGATTCTCATTTAATAAATAATAATAAGGCTAGGTAATAATTAACTCTTAAATGTGTTCTCCCTGGTCTTGCTCCAGGGAAAAAAGGAAAAAAGAAGTCTACATGCTTCAGCAGTCAGAGCTACAAGCACATCCAACCAGATAATTGACACAGCCATTGAGCCAGCACAGTGTTAACTCTGTTTTAAGCTTCCTCAAATCACCTAGCTTTAGGAACCATGTAACTTAATTGGATTGCTACAGACCTGACAGCTCCCCGCGTGCCGTATGCCAACGGATTGCATCGTTACTGTATGATTGGATACATAAGCTAATGCTGTCAGTCCTGAGAACTGTCACCAGACCTGAAGCTCTTTTTTCATCTTCCAATTACCATCAGAAAATTAAAACAATAGTGTTTCCCCCCTAAATCTGAAAAATAAAATTTGGGAGAATTTAAAACCATCACATATCAGAAGCCAAAGATTTGGGGCAAACCTTGCATCCTTGGTCATGCAGTTGATTCTCTGGCATGTGACCGGTTGCACTGAAACTCCAGTTAACTCAAGCAGGGTCATCAAAATAATCACTCTCACTTAGATCAGGAAAAGTCTGCTGCACGAGGTCTTTGTATTCCCAAAAGAGAAAACATGAAGACAATTTACAAGGCAATACTATGTATCCTTAGCAAACACAGATAGACAGTGTGGAAAATACAAGCTAAATAGCAGATTGATAAATTCTAAAATGCAGTTTCTGATTCCACCTTAATGAAGCAAAAGCCAGCAATATTTGTAAACTGGAGATGTCCCCAAGGCATGAGTGACAGGTAGGTGCCAAATCATCATCAAAAGCCTGCGAGAAGTCAATACTTCTCTGCCATTTGAGTCAGCACACACCTCCCTGGCTCCAGAGAACTTTTGAAAGAGAAGATTGGTGACTTGACCTCTAGGCAGTCAATTTGCTGCTGACTTCCTGAATGCCCATTGTACTTTGTCACTATTCTGTTCATTTTGTAACACAAGTTTCATTTTTGTTTAGAAGTCACACAAAGCTAGTATAATCCTCATTCTTAACTCTGACATGGACTATCCATATATTATTGCCCTATTTTTGAGGGGCAGGGGGCTGCACTGAAAGCACAGAGTTGCTCAGCCTTTCTGATGTAGATATCAATAAATGCTGCATTAAGCTGCTACCAATTATTTTGTAGACAAATGTCTGTTTTTTCAACAACACTGTAGTCAGTTGTCAAAACAGACAAAAGTAAATATTCTGGAAGAACACGTTCCAGAAGCCTAGCCATCTCTTTGGGGTGGTGGGGTGGGGTGTGTCTTTTTATTTTAAACCATTCATAATGACAGCTATGCAGGAAATAGTGTACAAAATCACCACTTCCAGCCACTCTTTCCTGAGAGCACTATCACCACTTTTTCAGCACTGTCCCTCTTCTTTTTGCCTTAGATAATGAGCAGACCTTGTGCAAACCTACCAGATAGATAGGCTGTTAAGGGACTACTTTCCCCAAGCTATACCACTCTATAAGTCTAAGACTCAGCCTGACCTACCTTGCTTGTGAGGATCTTGCTTAGTGAGACTACAAAATCCTGCCACTGTTCTTTGTCATAACTGCAAAGATGCTACAAACCATTAAGCATCTATACAGTCCATCCATACTTTCCATGCATACTTTCACCAAGTAATCCCTAATTCAAGCAACTCTCACCCCCACCATTGCACTTTGATGTTGTAAATAGTCTAGAATTTTACTAGGAGGGGTGATCCTGATTTTTTTCCTTAGTTCAGTGATCACTAAAATGCAGCCACATCTGGGGTGGCTCTTTAGCAACACACAGTAGCGCTATATAGTACGATGATCAGGAGTGGAAAATGAAGGCTAATGTATTCAACTGAAATGGCGACTGAAATTTCCATAGGCAGGATATAATTACCTGAGCTGACATTCTGCCAGAACACTGGGGTTAACATTATTACTCCTACAATACTCCTACTTATGGGCAATGGAGAGAAAAAGTAACAACAGGATTTTTTAATTGAACCAGTGTGAACCCAACTACAGTTGGTTGCAGTCCAATTAAAACTGACAGCCCAGTGAAGCGGCTACACATGACACATAGATAAACATAGAAACTCCAAGTTGTTCTCTTTTTCTTTGTCCTCTCCTCCTGAAGGTTGACTTTTTGGATTTTGTGGGCTTGGGGTTTTTTTGTTTTGTTTTGTTTATTTTTTGTGGGGTTTTTTTGTTTGGTTGGTTTTTAGGTTATGTTTTGGTTTTTTGGTTTTTGGGGGTTTTTTCCTGGATATTTTGTTTCATTTGCTAAATCTTTTGATGCCAGGAAACTATCATTGACTGGAAACACTTACTGGCTTTTTGCAGCCAGTTTTCGTAGCTTAAAATAAAGGTGGAAAAATATATCCTGTTAAATGTTTCAGCATTGCATTTCTTTCCTTTCCTACAGCACACAGTATTAAAATTACATTGGCTGTGCTGCAGAAGATTAGAAAGAGCAACTGCTTTTAACCTTTAATACTAAATGATGCTGAAGTCACTAAATCTGTCTTTGAAGCACACACAGTGCAGGCACTACCACTTGGAAACTTGTAGTTACCTACAAACAAGCAATCTGATCCCCTACCAAAAATGCTGCAGAAGCCAACTCCTGAAAGGCAAAACTACTTTCTTTTTTCTTTTCTTTTGGCAAAAAATAAAGGCTTGAAATAGCATTAAATGTATTACACTGTTTGCTCCTGGTTCTCTAGTCTTTACTCACATGAGTATCTCTTTCTCAGATACGTAGAACCACACAAGCACCCAGTGAGGTCAATGAAAGTCCTGGGGAATTAATATTCTCTATCTGACAGAGGTGTTGTGAGGTGCACTTCATTAGTGTTCTGAAGCACTCTGAGAGCCCTTGATAACAGCTGGTATATGTTGTAAGAAAATACTACTATTCATTATTACAGAAGAGCTAAACCATGTTTGTAATTCACCATTGCCTGAATTTTTTCTGAAGTTATTGGGTTTGGAGATATGCCTCAAAGCAAATCTGTTGTTTAATAGAATAAAAAAAGTAAAGCAGCAATGGGGTATGTTTTAAGAACAAAACAGAAGAAAGCTCCCCTGGGCTGTATCCTATTGACCTCTAGTTCCATTATTGTTTCTAAAATGTTTTTCCATTTAAGGCATTGCCACTGAATCCTTCCCAGGAAGCTCTGGGAAAGGATATAAAGTGAGGTCTCTACTAAGCCTGTAAGTAACATCTCTAAAAATGGAGAGTTGATTTATGTTTCACAGACAGCCAGGTTTAAGGGGGAAAAAAACCTCCATGCTTTGGTTATGAATCTTCTATAATATAATAAATGGTGCCATCTACTGGCTCTCTTTTGCTTTCGATCAGTGTCAGGGTTAGATTGCACAGTATAGCTACTGCAAGTAGCATTAAACCACCAAAGAAATCAAGCCAACATGACTGTAGCTAGCATACTTCCTGACAACAGATCTTGGAATGATTTACAGGGGGTTCCGTAAAGCAAACAAGCTTAAAATGAAATAAGAATAGTAGGAGAAAGAAAAATGGCAAGATGCAAGCAAGGGAGAAAAGGCAGAGTTCCAGCAGACATGTGAAACTGGATGAAGGGTCGATACTGAAGACAGATACAGATAAGCTGAACCAGATGCAGCCATCCCATAGGACAAATCAGTGATGAAACTCCTCAGAGAGAAAAGCAGAGCTTCTCCAATCCCTCCTAATTAATTTTCTGTTAGAAAAAGAATAGCCAATCATGCTGGTTTTTTCCCTTCCACCCACTCGAGTTTCCACTATTACACAAAGAAGAAAACGTAAACAGCCCTGACAGAAGAAATATACAGATAGACAGAGAAGTTATGGGTCAATTTCTTTCTCAGAGCTCAATATTTTTCCATGATTTACACCAGGAGCAAGATTTGACTCTCTGACTTATGCCTCATGAGCTGTGCCATGTTCTACTCTTAGGTACATTAAGCAATCTTGGCACCTTTCTGGGGCCCAACTGAGCTCACTGAGTGAAGGAACTGCTACAGAATATTTTGTTGCCGTTGCTTTTAATGTATCTGGATAATTTGCTTGAAAAGGCAAAATCAGCTGTACAGCTATTTTAGTCTGATTTACTAAGAAAAAGAGACTAGTGCAATCACAGCAGCTGGCAAAGGGAAACAGTCTCAAAAATACACAATTTTGTCAAATGCTTCACAAAAAGCAGGGTGACAGCATTCCTTCAGAGGAAAAAGCACGAGTAGAAGCTCATCTTAGACATCAGGCAGCCCCACCAGATGCAAATCCATAGGAAGGTGCTCTCCTTCATTTCAGTTTTTCATAAAATATGTTTGTCATGATAGGCTTCACCTGGTAGAAACAGATAAGTAGGATGTGATGGACATGCGGGTTATCAGGACTTCTGTTGCTACAAATGGGACTTGCATCAGAGCAAGTTATAGCTTCTTGGGCTTCAGCTTCATCTAACAATGAAGATTATGTTTATCTGTGCCTCATGGAGTGCTTTTAGACTCTAAAAGTACAAGAGTTCATGGAAACTGTGTCTTGACACAGATGTAAATCTCTCCATGCCTGAATCAGAAGTACAAAGAGAGTCAGCATCTCTCACAGCAGACTCCCATCTCCACTCCCAGACCCCAAGTTAAGATTTTCATATAGCCCTCAGGAGTGCAAGTTTTGGCAGCAGCCACACACTGAGGAATTTCAGGCAATACAACTCCATTTGGAGTTGTGCTGGAATGGACTCCGAACACTGGAATTGCTCTGGAAAACCTTTAATTCAGCCCTTAAAATGAAAGGCTTCTGGAAAGTAAAATGACAGAACACAGGCTGAAAACCCTATGGTCATATGTGTATTTCACCTAATTAAGAGGATATTCAGCACATTGATTCCTTCCACCAGGCAGGGCAGTTTTTGTCCCAGTATGGGTGTGAAAGGGTAAGAGCTCTCTTTTGGCACCAACTCTAACCTTCTGTCTTAAAAGGACCCGAACTAGCCTGTAGTGATCTCTTGAACATCATTTGGTTTTAAGAGAAGAGGCCTAGCTCCTGTAAGAAAGGTGCAGACAGTACTTCCATTCTCCAGCTCCTATAAGAAGTTGTCCAGACAATGTGTAGCACTGGAGAAAGAGGCTACCACTGTTGCACATGAAACCCATGGCTTCCAGTTCAATTCTTGGCTCCAGGAACAGGCAGGGAGCAAATATGAGCCTAGGCAGCAGATGGGGAGATTGCTAATTGGTCTGTTTTGATTCTAGGCCATCCACTGATAGACACTTTGCACTTCTCTCTTAGCAGTGATTTGCCATGTCAAAGAGCTACAGATATGGGAATGACAACAAAGAAAGTGAAAACAGCAATCACTTCAGTGCAGGCAATCGTTTTTCCTCAACTGTGCTAAACAAATTTGCTGCAGAACGTTGTGAGGCAGCTTGGACTTGGCAGACTCTTCACAGACCAGAAGATGCAATTTGTCCTTCTTACAGTGTCAAGTGGCAGTAATGTTATGTGAGAGCTGTCAGTTCTAGTGCATTTTTGCTGCTTTCTTAAAAAGCCTGGTAATCATTATAAAAGAAGAAAAGCAGAACAGCCTACCACATGTGCAAAAGAGTACGCTGGGTGAAAACTACCAGAAGAGCAGAGGTTCATAAACAAGGGATCAGAACTCAGTAAGGCTTGAGTGCGACAGAAGTTTTATTGCAAAAGCAGGATTCACAACCAGAAGCACGAATAAAAGACTGCAGTTGAAACTGGAAGAGAATTCAAGAGCATGCTGGAACCAGTGGAAAAGTCTGGGAGCTGTTCCATCAAACTGTTCCAGCTTAAAGAATGGCAGCACATTACAATCTTTACATCATGTAAAACTACTTTCACATTTTCTTCTTCTCCAGAGATTACTGGCTACGAATCTTAGTATTTTTGCGGTCACAATTATGGCTTTGTCTTCTGTAATGTCCCTGCCATATTTCACAGGCTCTGGGACAGTAAATGACTGTGATTATACTGCTTTGAGGGAGGTATGATATCAGCGATTCTGTCTGCCATCACTTTTGAACAGAGTTGCTAAGTTCTCTGGGGGGTTTTAAGGTTGGTTTGGGTTTTTTTTGGTTTTTATTAAAATGAAAGAAAATTAAACTACTGCACTCATTACAGATCAGCCATTTACAATGCACTAAAACAAACAAAATTTTTTTTGAATGGAAGAGATACAAAATGTCTTCTTAAACCAGTGCCTAAACAGAAGGAATTTTACTGTCCACGTGGATCTGTTTAATTATCTCACATGGAAAAAATGTCACCCTCTAGAGGGCCAAGTTCTAATCTTTAATTGTGGATGGAGCTGTGTATTTCTAAATATAGGAGACTGCAATGGGAAATACTGGCAGAACCATCAGTGGAGTACCTCAACACAAAAGGTAATTTGAAATTTAAAAGCAGCTATTTTGCCTTGAATTTTTTTGAATGTTGCCACCTGTACCCCAGACAAACATAGGAAGAAAGACTCTTCTGTGATTCTTTCAACAGTAAGTGCCCAGAAGTTACCTAAACTAAGTGGTGAAGATAGGCTAAGTGAAAATAGTGTCCTCATTTAAACCAGACACCCAGATTTTACATGGCTAAAAGTAAGCAAGTTGCATCTATGCTCTGTTTTAGCTGAAAGGGTCTGAAATCCAGCTGAAGCTAACTGTTGGTTCCTTCTGTAGGGCATAGAATGAGTCATATCCACAGGGTGATTCATGCCACCTCTAACAGGCGTCAATTTTAGTATGTACACTGGACATGCTTCTCAGTCCAGGAAGCCTAGATGATTAGCTTACATTAGCTAATGCTTAAATGGCTAAATATTCGACAAGACAAATTCCAACACAGCCAAATGGAACATCTCTAGTGAAGGACATCACTGTCAGGCAATTCTGCTTTCTTAGAGCAATTGATTTCACCAAAACATTTATTGGAAAGGGTGAATCATCTTCTTAAGGTGCCTCTTTTTCCCATAGGAAATCTAGCTTATTCATTTGCATACTTGGTACAGCTAAGGTTAAGCAAGAAGAGTCCCACACAGACTCATCAAGCTTCACTGCAAGTGGTCTTCTGCCTCGCTGTCCACTCCACTCTTAAAAGTCTCTTTGCCATGCTGGAGAGGGGGCTGATCAGCTAACACAACATGCAAGTGTAGGCTGTGGGGGAAGATGTTTTGCAGATAAATTACTTGGAATTTCAGCCCTGAAGAACTGCACTAGAGTATCTGTTAAGGAATGTCATTCCCAGTTGGAGTTTATTACGCACATCTGCAAAAGTAGTAGAATTAATGGCTGTGAAACAGAACATTTGCTTTCATGACCACTAAATCTCGACTGAAAAGGCACTCCCACATGTATATTGATTCAAACTGTTAGGCTAAACAAGCATGTCCTGAGCTCTGCCCTAAAGATGACTGTCATATATGAATGAGGAAGAAATAAAGTGGACATATATTTCACACTTGTAATTTGGACTCAATAGCCCAAATTTCCCTTTTGTTCTCTCTAACAAGTATGCCTCATTTTCCACTCAGGAGAGAAAAAAATCTCACCGAATGTATTTCCAACCAAACATTTCATCAGAATTCTCTGCTTTTGTCTTGCACGTTTCCAAACTTCTAATTTTAGTATACTAGCACATGTTTTCTATTAACAGATCTTTCTCATTTATTCTCATTGACCTTCTATACATCATTAATTAAAGTTGTTAGCATCACAATATGTCAGCTCTTCTTGTGTTCCATTGCTGCTAAAAAACAATATTGCATTGCTGTTTTTCTTATCAGCTGCTCTTTTATGCTTTTATGACAGCTTTTGTGTTGTTTGTTTCCCCATGTACATTATTTTCCACACTTAAGTATTAAAAGCAAACATAATTATACTAAATGGTATCAGAAAATTAAGGCGGTTGGGAAATACACTAATGAGAGTTCAACACTCCCTTTGCATGGGAAAATTAGCACTCTTTAAGGTCTAATAAGCATGCTTAAGAATGTCTCTGGCACCAATAACCTAAAAAGTAGCCAAAATCCCCTGTGCCATCAGGTAGTAATGTAATGTGACACCAGGAAAAAAAACCAAACAGCAAGTAGTGAGGAAAAACAAAGCAAATATTGCAAAGCCATTCAGATGGAAAGCAAGCCATCTGCAGCTGCCTAGGCAATATGAAGGCAAAGTGAGTTAGATTGAGTTTTCAAAGTGACAACTAAACTACCTACAGGTGTAACTGCCGATGTATGGTTCCTTTTCCAACTCCAGACTTACTGAAGTGAGTGCAGTTAGATTAGACAAGAGCTGCAGTAAATCATCACTAGCTCCTACTTTTCAACAGAAAACCAAAGAGACTTTGAAATTCTTAACTGCTGTATTTCTGAAAATGGAATAAGCATGCTCTGTAGCTTCTTTTTAGGTATAAAAGGTAAGGAGTCAAAACCACTACAACATTGTGATTGCTACTGTAAGAACTGAAGTGGTGTTACTGCAATGATTTACTTTTGTAATGAGTTACTTTTGATTTCCTACTTTGATCCCTCTTTGAGTACTGAGGTGTTTCTTTGTTGTTTGGTGAGTGCTGTGGTGCTGTGTTAAATCATTGTTATGCTAGTTTTCTTGAACAGCACAATGAATAATTGAATAATTAAAGAAGTTCATTAAAATGGGTATGGTTATAGAAATGAGATTTTCTAGCAATTCAGTGAGAGGTTGTGTGTGGAGTTACACAAACAATTAGCTGAAAATCAATCTTTTTCTATCTAGAATATCAGATCTTTCATTCACACTGCTTCTCTCAGAAGCAGACCAGGAAATGACAACTGCGCTGTGGGACTGTTTTCTCCATATGCTACTGTGAGAATCCCTAATCCTGGTATGCTTCAAAGTTCAGCCATAACTCTTATTATAGGTAACTCACCACAATCCAAATTCTGCATGTAAAACCAGATCTTAAGTGTGTTAGAGGTGTAGGAACTAACTCTAACACCACTGAAGAGCCTGCAGAATAACATAGAACGTCAATGAGAAAACTCTCTTCCACTTGGACTTTCAAGCCATTTCTTTTGTAGTGGAAAAGAAAGCAAAATGTTGGTTCCATGACGGTTGAATACACCTGAGCCATTAGGTCACACACTGAAGGAGCAGATGCAGTGTTGAGCTGCAACAGGATCTAAGTGCTGCCTCTCCAGCTAACATACTTATTGCCTTAAAAAATTTAAGCAGCTATTGCATTTCTGTGAGGAAGCACTGGAGGTGCCATGAGGAATAGAAGGATGTTCTATGGGAAACTGAGCATCAAACAAACCTCACAGCTCAGTTCAAAAAATGAGTTTAAAAATGTAACCTTGTGAGATTTGACTGATACTTCTAGAGTCAACTTCAGGATCAGTACTTTAGATCTTTGGCACAGGTCTCTGTCACATGAATTAATGGACACTGACAGTAACGTAGACTGTGATTCCCCAGTGGCTGGAGCACGATGAGATTATCTGCTGACTGTGGAGGATTCTTCAGGTTTAGGAACCTCATGTTCCACTACAGGCTCTGTAGTATAAAATAAACACAGGCTTATGTACAACTGTTCTTCTTTCCCCAATTTCTTTTACTTCCACCCATTGCAGCCTGTGTCTGCCTTCCATTCACATTCCCCTGCTATCCTTGCCTAAGTTTATTACCTGCGTTTCCAAATTCATCCTCATTTTCAAGGGACTGCTCAGCATTTTTCTGGTCATTAGGCACTAATTCTAAAAGTCGAGGTTACATAGAAGAGACTAGAAATTCTCACTGATGCGAGTATTATTGGCAACTGGTGAGAGAGTTCACATGACTGGAATGCTAAAGATCTTTAGATAAAATTTGTTTAGGGGAAGAGGTGAAAGTAGTGAATGATGTAGTGGTAGGACTACAAAGACACTGCTAGCTGGTCTGTACATCCCGATAAATCAGAAACTAATTGTCAGTGTGCTCAAACAAAAAAGACAAGAAGAGAATACAGCAGAGTGGGAAGGAGGAAGAGTTTTTAAAGACCATGAAACCATACTGGAATTATTTCTTACGACTTGACTGCAGTGAGAGGCAGACTGCGGGGGAGCAATTGTCTTGCCATGGGAGAATTAAATTTCAGAAATGTAGAATGGAGGTCACACAACTTATTAGAGTTTCTAAAATTATTCCTTGTGATCCTTTAACACAGAAAGTATTACTGCTCTCAGTATAGGGTAACTCAATTACGGCCTCACTACGATGGATAGAGCTGTATTAATTCCTGGCCTGGAGTCAGTGAGGGATAACTGGAGATAATAGGTGGGATTCATGTAATGTAATTTTAATCACCTGCTGTGAGTTTAAAGCTGGTTGCCCTGGTCTCCTTCTGCAGGCAACAGAGGGAAATAGGGACTGCTAAAAGGCAAGTCATACCACCTCTCTTAGAGCCCTAGGATGTTCCATCTCACTTCATGATACTTATCCAAAAGGTTTATCCCTTCTCATACAGAAGGGAATCCCATCCCAGTCTTCTCATCCAGATCCCTTTCATGGCCAATGCAAAGGACAAGGCACCATCAGAATGTGAGTTACTAAGTTCTAAACAGGCGTCCAAGGCAGGCAACGTGAATCCCCTGCACAGTAGCTGATGCTGCAGCTTAATCATAGAATCATAGAACCCTACAATAGTTAGGGTTGGAAAGGATCTTAAGATCATCTAGCTCCAACCCCCCTGCCATGGGCAGCTTGCTTAATTTCCCCTTGTTGATGAAAACTGTGAGTGAAGCAGACAGAAAAAAAGCAAATGAAAAATGGGAGTTCTATGTCAGAAACTAAAAAGATGCTTAAAAAGCAAAGAGTACTCCACCAAAAAAAGAGGAAATCTTTAGCTAAAAGCCTACTCTGGTTCACTGGCAAATGGAAGTAGCTGTTAGAACCAGCCTCCCACTGCTCCCCAATGCAACATATGGAAAACATGACATTGAATGTAATATATAAATGAGAAGCTTACCGCCCAGGAATTCAATAGGGAAAGCTAAAGAAATACAAAGAAAAATATGTGGCTAACAATAAGGCAATAAAGGAAAACAAAACAAAACAAAACAAAGAAATTTTGAGCATTTACTAATAATGCTGTTGTGGCTGTGGTGGCTTAAGGATATAGGGCTTGGATATACCTTATTTAACTTTAGACATCAGAATATAGTTATTTACATCTGAGCTAGTGATCCTTCACTCCTTTAATGGTGAATTGAGAGAAATAGGACCTTTTAGGCCACAATTCCTGCCATCCTTATGCAACCATATAAAGCAGTTCAGGTAAAATATTCCCTAGAAGTTTTTCTTTCCCTTCATGACTACAAAGAAAGAACTAACCACTGTAATTGGGAAAAAAACTGAGATACCCAAGCTCTCCTCTGCTAAAATGTTTGCTTGTTTTTCCAACTTCATCAGTTACTCAAATACAAATACATCAGCAATTAAAGAAGTCTTAGCAATGGTATGAACTCCTGATTTGAGAGATGGTAATGATTTTAGTAGAGAGAGATTCACGAAAGGCAGATAGCATATTTGTACTGCACCAGAGTAGGGTGTTCTATGCCTTAGTAGCTGTGACAGATATGACAAAACCTGAAAGTAACATTCGAATTGTGAGAATCAGATAACTTTTATCCAAGTTGCTTGAGAAGGCTGCTGGTCTGCTGATGTAAATTGAATATGAATGTCATAAAGTCAGGATACAATAGGTAAGAATTCTGTGACAATACTGAAAAAGAGTAATGTGATAAAAGTAGGTGATTACAGGATGGTTAGCCTGAAACCATCTTCCCTCTCCTCTCAAAAGCCCCTGCCAAAGTTCAATCATTTGCTCCAGAGCACATAGCCATAAAAGGAACCTTTAAATATGGGTAAACAACAGGCTGGCTGTGCTATTTCTGGGTTTATTTCACACAAAATAGGTGTTTAATTAAGTCTTTTAAATTACGGGTAGTTGCTCTAGGATTCCTTTGTAGTGACTGGAAAGAGACAGACTCTGCCATAAGGCATGCAAGACCTGAATCAGCTGCGGGATGCCTTTTTCTTGTCAAGTATATTGGGAGCCTCAAGCAATGACATTCATATCTTATGTTCAAGCTTTCCAGAACACTGACCTTGAGACAGAACTGCAGTTTCAGGCCAAAAGATTCAGCCAAGGCAGGGTTATTTAAGAAGTCTGAAAACACAGGTTTATACATATTGTAAATCCATTAACTGCCACCTATCATCAGGTTTAGTCAGCTGTAAGTCTGACCTAATCTTTTTGAAATATACTCTTCAGCAAACAGCAGGAAGCCAATGACCTTAAACAGAATAGTTCTCACTAAGAGAAAAGTGACCTAAGGAAAAGTAAATAGAGTTGGGCTTGTTCAGCCTGGAGAAGAGAAGGCTCCAGGGAGACCTTAGAGCAGCCAGTACCTAAAGGGGGCCTACAAGAAATCTGGAGGGGGACTTTTTGCAAGGGCATGTAGGGATTGGACAATGGCTTTAAGTGGACAGAGGGGAGTGTCACATGAGATACTAGGGAGAAGTTCTGTGCTGTGAGTATGCTGAGGCACTGGCATGGGTTGTCCAGAGAAGTTGTGGCTGCCCCATCCCTAGAAGTCTTCAAAGCCAGATTGGATGGGACTTTGAGCAACCTGGTCTAGTGGAAGGTGTCCCTGCCTATGGCAGAGGGGTGGAACTAGATGATCTTTAAGGTTTTTTCCAACCCAAACCATTCTATGATTCTATGTAAAATACTGCTTTTAGTTCATAAGAAAAAATGTTTTGTAATTATTTTTAAGAAAAAATACAAAGTCATTATAGTTGTAGTGGACTTTTCATTATAACTCAGATTGGAACAAAAGGTAGGAGGAAATTTTCCAAATTCTTCCTCTTTTAAAAACAGATCAATAATTAAGAATAAATAAATTGAATCCTCCAGTTGTTGTTTGCAGTTGTAAGAGAATACTCAGCATCTCCTTTTCATCCTACCTTTTTTAGAAATAAAATAGTATTCATCATGTTCTGCAGAAATATTAACTATTCTCACGATAAGTATTGATCTTCAAATCGAAACAAGTATAAAAGGTGCCTTTACCATGTAGACAGACATTTCACCACTAGAGGGAACTAGTAGACTTTATTGTCAGTGGGGGAAAAAAGCAACTGCATGTCAAACTGTACGAACATGTACAAACTGAACGGTGCTAGTTCCACTTCAGAAAAGTCTTTATGACTTTGTGGAAAACACTGCAAGTGATATATTATGTTAATTAATATATGGTGTAGAATACAGGATAACACTGAAGCTTTTATGTGACATTTATTCAGTAAGTATAGAATATACGGTATACAATAATTATAATAAAATGAGAGATTAAGAAACTTGCTCCTCTTGCAAAGATTTAGAGAGAATTTTACTGAATTATGTAAAACTAGACTTTGTTAAATTAAGAAACTACTGCAAATGTAGAAACACTCATGTAGTTTCCTAACAGGAGAAATCTCTGTTCTACACAGATCATTGCCCTTTGCTCATTATTGTAGCAACCACTTTCAACCAGCATCATATTTAGTGACACGATGAAGGTGTTTCCTCTGTCTGCTTGCCTGATCTTTCTTTTTGGGTGAAGAGATTTTATTTGTTTATCTTGCGTTGTCCTTTGCAGTCTGTGGTTTGGGGTTTTATTTCATTCTGTTCGGTTGCTACATGTTGCTTCCTCTAAATGCTAGAAAAAGCCAAGTGAAAGAACTGAGTGTGGTACTTTCAGTGGCTGTGAATTAATTTTGCTCAATCCACATTTCTGAGGCAGTTCATTGCACTGCCTTAACCCTGACCCTGAATAAGTGTTTGCCTCCTGCAAAGTAGGCAATTAAAACAAAAATATTTCAGTACTGCTTGGAATTCCTCAGTAAGTCACTGCCTTGACATGATGCAGAGCTACATGCTGCAGCTCCATTTCAACAAAGGAGCTAATAATTTCTTTCATAATGCTATATTAATGCATCTCAGAAAAATGGGTAAGAGTTCTGAAAGTGGGGTTTTTTTCACGCTCAGCAGCATGACATACCATCAATGAAACATGTGGCCATGATTTCTTCTTCCTCTGAAGCAGCATGCATGCCATAGTAGAATAGCATGCATCACTTGCTGTCACACTCATGTACACGGCTTTCTGCAAGTGACTCCCCTGAGGGCCAAAGCAAACTGCAACAGAGGCAAAGCACCGTAACATTGGTACCTATCCCCAACCCACCTTCCCTCTTCTGTTGTGTATCGCAGGTAGCCTTGATGAAAGCAAGATCTTAGCAGGTATGTCTCTGTTATCCAACACATTTCCTCTGCTGCAGCATCTGAGGTTTTTGGGTCATGTGAAAGGGTTTCATGTGGAGCATAGCTTACAGCAAGGAGAAATCCTTCCCTTCAGCACCCGTCAGTACACTTGCTGCATCATATGATGTGATTCAATGGCTCTGTTGTTTCCCTGTCAAGTGTGGAGTTTCCCCAGTACGTTCTTACTCACACTATATCGCTGGAATAAATCCAGTTTCCTATGCTCCAAACTTTTGTTAAGCAGTGGGTGGGACTGGTTGGTTGGTAAGTTTTTCTACGCTCTTATTTATTTATGCCTTGCTGTTCAGCATGGAACAGTCACTCCCCTTCCCATGGCCTGCAGATTGCTGAAGCCAGAAGTTCTTCCCTTAGCCCCACACCCATCCTCAGAAAGATTGATAAGGGTGTGGCAGCTTCTCCACCAGGAGCTGTGTGAGCCTCATGTAATAAGAACACAAAGTGCATTCACTGAGTTATTTCCCAAAAATCATAAATCATTCTCCTTCTGTCTGTGCTTGCTTGCTAAGTAAAATAAAATGCCCTGAGATCAACCTACTACTGTTCAACATTGTACCAAGAAAAATAAGCCTCAGCAGTTTGCCAGGATTTGTTGGAATTAGACATTTTTATAAGAAGCTACACACATTTCTTTTTTCATGTGTTGTACAGAATGCTGGTAGTTTAGAGAAGGCAGTAATTTATACTTCCTTGTTTTGGCTGAGTTTTTTCCCTGATGAGGTTTTCTCCCAATTAAGTGCAATTCACTAGTAAAATGTTTATGCCGTTCCTGTATTTATTATCTGTTAAATATTGAAAGTTAAATTTGAAATGCTGCACCTGGGAAAATATGTAAATACTGTATGATACGAAGTTCTGTTTAACCAGAAGTGTGCAAAATGTATTTGATCTGTAAAACATGATGTTTACCACATGAAACAGCTGAATACAGATTTCAGGTGTACCCAGTGACTAAAGCCTTCTACAAGTTTGGCGGGGACTGAGGATAATCAAAGCTTCAGATGTCAGAGATGAATCAATTCAGGTGCCAAGGCAGTTGAGTTAAACACACAAATCATGTTTATCTGGAATGAGAGACTGTAATTGTGGCATTGAACTGGGATAGTGATGTGGGCCTCTGTGTAGGAGAAGGGAACATTTCCTCTAGCAGCAACAGGGTTATTATGTACAGCTCTTATATTCACTTTTATTGAATTATATTAAACAATTTCAAAACATGTGAAAAAGACCCATAAAAGTAATGTGAGATATTGAAACTTACTGAGATTTAGGAAAAGGAAGAAGGGAAAACATAGGATCAAGGTACTTGCTTGTTATGAGTGTATCATGTTGTACATGTGTTGATACATAGAAACTGCCCTAATACTCAGAGAAGTAATTGTGAACACCTTCATCAATCAAAAAGAAAAATAAAGGCATGATATTTTTGTTACACAAGAAGGTTTTGGATTGTTTGCTAGAGTTGTTTTCAACTGGTAATAAAGTGCAAGGTTAAACTGTGATATTCTAACCATGGTAATAAGTGTCCATGGTTATAAATTTGGTTGAAGTAATTTGTGCAGCTGATACAAAATCTATTTTAATGCATTAATCATTCTGCTTCAGAAATAATTAGAAACTAAATATGAAAACAAGACAATATCGGTGGTAAAAGGCACATTTAAGGGCAGTCTTAATGCCCAGAGAATTTTGGATGTTGTACCACTTTTGGGAGGATACATTAAGGTAAAGCTCTCAGTCAGACCTGACAGTCAATAACTTTGGAAGGCTTGATCTATTCAATTCAGCGAGAAGACAGTGCGTAAGTATTTTTATGGAGAGATATAAAGTACACTCAGTTCACTGGATGGCTGAATAAATGGAAATTAGAAATTATGCAAAAGAAAAGAAGAGCAGTTAATCACTGAAACCACCAATAACACACAGTAAATTCCCCAATTTTTCAATTCTCGATCCCTTTCTAGAAGATACACATGCATAAAATGCAAGCTGTTTTGATGTGTGTGTGTATAAACAGTTGTAATGTTACAGTTATGAACTATATACTTGATAAGACTCGATGTTCTGTTATTAGTTTTAAGATGCCTTTCTTTGTCTTCTTTTAAAAGAAAATTAAGTTTGAAAAATTTTAACCCAGAAAATTATTTCTGGGTCATATAATATAATCACATTATTGTTACTATAGCATAGTATATTGAAGTTTTAATTTCTATATTATTGCTTTAACAGAAGTAGCCTGGTTGATAACATTGCAAAGGAAGAAGACCAAGCCAAAACCAAACTTAAGAGTCTAACAAAGTTGAGAGAGAGCCTTCATGAGTCAGCATATGGCTTAAAAAAACTTTATATTAAGTGAAATAACACATTAAGGGAAATGTAAATATACATGAATATATGAATGTTCTAACACAAGTAATCACAGTATTGCATTTTAAACTTTGCTTTTCTAAGCTAACAATATATAGGCAGTTTAACATTTTCCACAGTAAATACTCAATTTGCTTAAATCTTCATTTTATATTCAGGAGTAAAGATAAATCTAAATTATTCAAAACAACATCTGGAATAAAAAGCTACTTCCATAGAACAGATAAATGTTACAGGTTATGTTCCATCAGAGCTACTACTTTAAGTGTAAGAACAGAGAAAGTACTGTAAATTCCCCAGACGCCAAGCACATCATGAAAAGAAGGCAAAGAAAAAAGCCTACTGTTCATTACCATTTTAACAAGAATTTTTAATAGGTCATCGTTTCTATTAAGAATCATCTTACCGAACATTAAGCACTTAGATGTTAGATGGCTAGTACTAGCTAATTAAAATCCTCTACACAGTAAGTTCCTCTGTAATCAATCATCAATAATGAATGCATTCTTATTTCTAGACAGTGAGCTGTTCCATTTTAAAGGCAGACCATATGTAGTACTCTCTTTACTTACTCATTCCACTTTGCTATCATATATTAGACCTGCTGAAGCCAGATTATTTGAAGCCCAGTTCTAAGCATACCTGTTCCTAAGGCTTTTATAGCTGGACAGCCTATGTCCTCCTTGTCCCCCAAGTTAGGACATCCTGGCAGATCCACCATCTGTATGAAGTTCCTACACAGCAAAATACAGGCCACCAGAGCTTTCAGAGTTCCTTAGTAAGTTGCAATAATAAGGAATGTGGATAAAAGATCTAGAATTTTGGTATCTCAAGAATGCAAATATACAGAGATACTAATTTTTTTGTAGGAGGAACTGTAGATCTCAATCTTCAGGGAGCATAACAAATAAAAAGGAACTCCTTAAATCTTATTTGGTTGACTTCAAATGACTTTTGAGATAAAATTGGTACATATTTTGAAAGCACCTGGAAATGTTAATAACTTTCTTCCTGAAGAGCCTCTGGCTACAGCCAAAAATAAAAAACCAAAGTTATTCCAAAGCATTACAAATTGAGTGCAACCTAGTTCAGGTCACAGAATGAAACGGAGAAAAATTTTCAAAAGAAATAAATCACTGAGCCCTGGCCCAGCTACCAGACTACTTAATATTTTTAGTATTTAAAAAAAAAAAAAAAAAAAAAAGAGAGAGAGAGAAAAAAACCCGAACCCTCCTCTGTCTGGAAAGGATTACCCACATTGTAGCTCTGTTAGGTTTGTTTTACATGCTACTTTGTAATGCTGCTACTCCAAGACACTTCCTTAGTTCTGCTGCCCTCTTCTCCAACTGCTGAATGTTCCAGTGCCATTGTCTTTTATTTGAATGGAGTTTGTTCAGCTGACAATGCAAACGCTTTAGAATAGCATCATATCTTTTATTCTGTACCTAATAAAATAAAGTTCACTTCAAAACTTATTTCAAGAAATGTGAAACTACTTACAGAGGTGAGTCCAGCTCACCTAACTCTAAGTGTAGATTCTGACATTTGACCCAGTCATTCCATGTTCACTTTACAGCTACTGAGGAGACACAGACATCTAGGAAGCCATTAATCTGAGCTATTGCAGATATCTGCTTTAGGACTCTATGAATCATACCTCTCTTTCCCACTAAGGGAAGAAAAGCTCTGTCCCACTAAGAGCTTAAGTGAGGACTTCAATGTGGGTATCTGTTCTGTAGATGTCTGAAATTTAACAAAGCAAATCCCACTCAAAGAGTCAGCACCTCAAAGCTGTGGCAAAATTTCTACATGGAAAATTTCAGGCTCCAGAGTTAGAGGTGAGAAAGGAAGACATTTTCATTTTTTGACGAGTGTGTTTGGGTATAAATTAGAATACAAGTCAGGTAACCTAGATGTCTGTAGTAGCACCTTCACTGTTGCACTGCATTTAAAAAGCTATGTTTTCCTTAGAAAGGCAATGCAGTACTCTATCAATTTTGCCCTCATTGCTACCTTATGTGGAGAAGAATGGCTGCAGACAACCTTTTGAAGATTTGCATTCTGAAGTATAAAATTATGAAACATTCATCATAATAAAATGGAAATAATGGGCATTCACTCAATGAAAATTTGGGCTTACTTACCCTAGTTGGAATGGCATACGAGTTGCAGTGTATAATTATTCTTGTGTTTGCTTACTGAAATATTGTTACACTGTATTTAACATACATATGATGGTGTCCAGCTGCGCCAGAACTACAACACTGCTAGTGACTTCCTGCCAGTCTCTAACTCATGCTTTATAAACTACATTGCCTTCTTTTACTGGTGATGGGTTATCTTCCTTCATGTTGCCTGCCTCTCCACTATAATCCTCCACAACTTTTTGAGGGAAGCTGTCAGATTCACTCATCTGAATGCGTGCTTGCAGGATGTGAACATCACAAGGGGTTGCATGACACTGAAACACTACCATCAATATTCATTGCTTTTTTTAGAAATGTGTTTGTAGCATCATTATTGGGAACTGTCTGGCACATCTGCTGAGGCAGGGAGTGCTAATATGACATAGAATCACAGAATTACAGAATCATAGAATGGCAGAATGGTTTTGGGTTGGAAGGGACCTTAAAGCTCATCTAGTTCCAACTCTCCTGCCATGGGCAGCGACACCTTCCACTAAACCAGGTTGCTCCAAGCCTTGTCCAACCTGGGCTTGAACACTGCCAGGGATGGGGCAGCCACAGCTTCTTTGGGCAACCTGTGCCAGTGCCTCACCACAAGCAATTCTGGGAACCTGTTTGGCTCATGTGTAGTCACCTGTTACCAACCAACCAAATTTAGGTGTCAGCAGTCTGTAGCTGAATCCCACCACTGCAGCTCAATGGAACCTCATCCATGTATCTAGTACCTCACTTGATTTCTGTGCTTATCTTCAGTATTCTTTTCTCAGTTATGTTGATGACTGCTGGGTATTAATGTCTCTGACTGTTGACTGTCAGTTTTTATATTAAAAATCAGATTGCTTTCCAGAGAGCACTTAATAGAAAATAATACCCTGAAAGACTCAATCTGTAAACCTGCTTCTTTCTGAGACAAAAAGATTATATAATCCAAACAACTGAAGAACAGGCTAACCTTCACTGCTTAATTAAATTTGATAACAGAATATTATTTTTAGGCTAATTTCACTTTTAGTTTAGAGAACTTTCTTAGGAGGATGTTGCTTTAATAACAAAATATTTTCTCAGATGCTGAATAGCACAGACCTGTTCTAAAGTGGCTGCGTTTTGCTTTAACATTTAAAAATTCTCTGCTGTTCCCTATCACATGAAAAATGATTCCTTTTACCTCCTAGATTTTGCAGTGGGCAATAGAGCTAACCTTACATCAGTTAATCTCTATATTTTCAAGCTTCACTCATTGAATTTTGTGGCATTTATTTGAACTCACAAGATAAACCATGTGAAACTTCCAAACTAAAAGCTATCTAGACATACAAAGGATTTTAGTAAGGAACAAAATATAAAATATGGTTCAATTATTTAAAAAAAGAAGGTTTTAACTATTTATCAGAATTGTATCTTGGCAGCTAATTAGGAGCTGCTGTGTTATCTCTCATTTAATCTCAGCTCAAATTAGGAAGATTCATGGGAAGTCCATTTTCTCAGTGCAATTGATTCTCTCATTGATGAGTTATCAGGAACCATGAGACAAGTCATGAATAATCAAGTCAGCAGTGGAATTTAAAGTATTTCAAAAGTATTACAGAAATAAAAAACCATGCATTTTGCTTTACTATCATTCAGTGTCCTTTTTCTTTTCAGGGCATCAGTTCAGAAGTTCACAGCTGAATTCCTTCTTTAAAGACTCAAGAAAAAAGGTTCTTAACATCAATTTTTCTCATGATGGCAATTGAGTTCTGAATTTTAGAAAGACTATCAGTATGAAGAATTTCAGACAGCATGGTTACTGTACATACTTGAATAATGCACGGCCAGCAACAGTGTACAAATACTTCAAAATTCATTTGCACTATCTACATTCTGTCAGAAGAACTGTAATTATATTTTATTCAAATGACTTACCTCAATTTCTTTTCTAAGCTTAGCATGCATTTTTCTCTCTTCTTCGAGCAAATCTGTTTTATTTCTGATGAACTCTTTCAATGTCGTGATTTCCCTTTGTAAAAGCATAATTTCTTCCTGCAGATATAAGTCAAGATACAGAGAACCCCTTCTTAAAAAGTTGCAGTGCATCTATTAAACTAATTTAAAATGTCACATTCTAACAGTCTTGCTTCATTAATAGAGATGAGATAAAGATGTATAATAAACAGTTTAACATTAACATAATTAATAATAATTAATAAATTAAAAATTGCAATTGAAATTAATAACTAAAATAATTCATAACATGGCTTACAAATGTACAAATAACTAGGAACATACACCCTTGATCTGAAATATGCAAACAACTACAACAATACAGGAATTTGAACTCATTTTGGTTGTCTTAATTTTGCTTAAAATGTAATTTATTGGAAAATCAAAGAATATTTAATGTAATAATGTAATATTTGAGATAGATTTTTCTTTCTCATGGGGAAGTACAATGTTAATGAGTCTTCATTTAATCATTATTTAAAGATTTGCTTGTACAACCAAATCTTCAGCAATTTACATGGAAAGAGTAATACCCAATTTTCAGTAATGCAATTTGTGTCAGAGTTTTAATCTGTGATCCCATTCCAACTTCATACTTGATTTTGTTCATATAATGGTCAAGTTTTATGGTGAATAATTCTTACATGGTAGTTTTTATTAAGTATTGCAATTAGAGTCAAGTAAAAGCAATAGTGTAGGCCTAGAATACCAAAACAGGTATCATTTCCCTCTCTCTTTCTATTACCATCTCATCAAATCTCCCTCCTGTTGGCAAACAGCTCAACTGTAGTTTGCTACCTGGCAGCAAAGGTAAAATACTGTGCTTTTACATGAAAAATGGAACAATATGGCAATGTTCCACAGACTTCTAAAAAGTATCCATGTAAGTTTATCCAACAACCCAAAACAGCCCATAAATAGTTTGGCAATCATATAGTTTAATTTACAGCTCTGTAATGTTTTTTTATAGCTGAGTTAATTCGATCACATAGAATAAACCTGACTTTCACAACAATATACAGGTTACAATGGCTTATAATTTTTTTACTGCATACATGTCAAACATTCTTCAATCACTGTAACATTATAAACTATAGTCTCCAAAGTCAGTCTCTCATGAACCATAAATATATTAGACAAAATAATCATATTAGCTAAACTATGCCAAAATTATTCAATGCTAAATGAAAAGAATCAAAGAGAAAATATAGTACCTGCACTTGTTTCATAACAGACCCTTCCGGATTCTGGAGATCACGCATTAACTCCTCTTTCTTTGTCTTTAATTCTTGAACAACAGCTTTCCTTTTAGCAAGCTCAATCATAACTGGCATTTTACTTTCCATCTCCCAAACGAGATGTTTATGAGCCTTTATTTTTTCCCGATATTCATTATTTCTTGCAAATGTCATCTCAAACTCTTCTTGTACTGTTTCTGCATCAAGCCTCAGCTTTAAATTTTCAGAATATAGGGCTCTGACTTCGGCCTCCAGATTTTCACAGTGGTGTTTTGTCACTTCTATGGCATCATCTTGCAGATATATTTCCCTTTCTGTTGTCTTAGTTTCTAACAGAATAGAACCCATATCTTTTTCTAGTTCCTGGAACTTTGCCTGTAAAATATTTCAGTTTCTTTTTTTAGTTAAACACTGCAATTTATATTTATTCAAAAGAGTCTTCCACTTGTTTAACATGGCTTGAATGGAAGAGTTTCATTTCCTAAAATCATCACCTTAGAGGCACAATGCAAGAACACCATCTTAGACTTCTCCCCTTAGATTGAGTCTAAAATATGAAATAAAGTACCCTAGAAATTAATTTTAATTCCTTGTATTTGCAAAATACATAGGACGTGACATATCAAACTCAGTCCTAATACTTGTTTAGAGCTAAAATCTGGTTAAGCCTTAATCAGACCAAAAGTAACTAACCATGCCAAAAATCACTTACGAACCCACACAAACACATAGATGGGTGTTCAGGGTGATGGAGCTTCCTAGACTGCTCTGCTGAAGTTTTTAATCCCACCTTCATCACAGTAGTACTTTATAGATGGATTAATCACAGCTAGTTTTATTCCTCCCCCCCCCCCACCCCCCCAATAAAGCATCAAGTCCTAAAAAGGCCTCTGTATCTTCTCACTGATGAGAACTGAATGACTCCAGGAAGCAGTACTTCAACCCATCATAAGAAATCATAGACTCATAGAATCATTTAGGTTGGAAAAGACCTTTAAGATCATCAAGTCCAACCATTAACCTAGCACTGCAAAGTCCACCACTAAACCATGTTCCTAAGTTCCACATTTACATGTAAATCTAAGATGGGAGGGTTCAATTGCTGCCTCAGAAACATTTCTCCCTCTCTGATGAGTACCAAGGGAGCCTAGATGACTAACACAGGCTTAGTATCTGACCTGTAGGTGATGTAAGATAGCTAGGATGAATCCCACCCAATGTAACAGCCAACAGTAGTGCATTAAGTGAGAGAATTAGCATCATGATTTATGTCACCTATTATCTTCTCCCTAATGGAACCATTATGAGTGCTACAAAATCTCTTACTCAATGTCTTGAACAGATTAAGACATTATTAACTGTTGAGAACAAAAAGTTTCTGTGTAACTTTTAATTTGGAAATCTTGGGCTACAATTTTAGCAGGATTTCTATCACTGCCAGCCACCATTTACTGAGGACAGGAAAGCAAAAGATCTTAATGGCAAAGATCTTCAATGTTGGAGAGGAAATTATTGGTTTTTATGTCTTCCATGGCATGTACACAACAGAATAGATATAAAGATGAAAAAACAGTTCTGCATTCTGACCTTAAGTTCCTAATTATTTAACTTTGTTGTTTGTATGGAATTTCCTAGGGTTTGGGCTTTTTTGAAAGAAATGTGTGGAAGACGAAGAAAATAAATGAGTTAAATTATGTGGGCTCTAACATTCTTTGGGTTTTTCTGAAAACAGATACCCTTGTTTAAGTTGTTTGATCACAACTTAACTGTTGTAGCAGCAACATAATATATTACAGGATGGTATATCATTAGGAGAAAGCTTCTTGCAAAGTGTGGCCAGCCAATTGACAATCCTAAGCAATAAACGTTTTCACTGCTCTTTCAGAGAAGTTATATCTTCGTGCAAAATTTCAAACCTCAACTGTTTCAGTTGGAAGACTATTTACAGGTGTTATAATTGGGACTCTACTATTTCCATCTGCGTTCTCCAACGCTTAAAAATGCCTGAATGCTATTGGGTCTTCCTTCAGACTTACAGGTAAGTTTCTCAGTGAAAATTTGATCTCAAAGGTTAAATAATAATTGAATAATAATAATAATAATTTTATCCACCACTCGGTGGATAAAGAACTGGCTCGATGGCCGCACGCAAAGAGTTGTGGTAAATGGCTCGATGTCCAGTTGGAAACCTGTAACAAGTGGTGTCCCTCAGGGATCGCTGTTGGGACCGGTCCTGTTCAACATCTTTGTCGGCGACATGGACAGTGGGATGGAGTGCGCCCTCAGCAAGTTTGCCGACGACACCAAGCTGTGTGGTTCGGTTGATACACTGGAGGGAAGGGATGCCATCCAGAGGGACCTTGACACGCTTGTGAGGTAGGCCGATGCCAACCTTATGAAATTTAACCAAGCCAAGTGTAAGGTCCTACACCCGGTCGGGGCAATCCCAGGCACTGCTACAGGTTGGGCAGAGAAGAGATTCAGAGCAGCCCTGCAGAGAAGGACTTGGGGGTGTCGGTTGACGAGAAGCTTAACATGAGCCGGCAGTGTGCACTTGCAGCCCAGAAAGCCAACCACATCCTGGGCTGCATCAAAAGAAGCGTGACCAGCAGGTCCAAGGAGGTGATCCTGCCCCTCTGCTCTGCTCTTGTGAGACCTCACTTGGAGTACTGCGTACAGTTCTGGTGTCCTCAACATAAAAGGAATGGAGCTGTTGGAGCGAGTCCAGAGGAGGGCCACGAGGATGATCAGGGGGCTGGAGCACCTCCTGTACGAAGACAGGCTGAGAGAGTTGGGGCTGTTCAGCCTGGAGAAGAGAAGGCTGCGTGGAGACCTCATACCAGCCTTCCAGTATCTGAAGGGGGTCTACAAGGATGGTGGGGAGGGACTCTTCCTTAGGGACTGTAGTGGTAGGACAAGGGAGAACAGGTTCAAACTTAAACAGGGGAAGTTTAGGTTAGATATAAGGAGGAAGTTCTTTACAGTGAGGGTGGTGAAGCACTGGAATGGGTTGCCCAGGGAGGTTGTGGATGCTCCACCCCTGGCAGTGTTCAAGGCCAGGTTGGACAGAGCCTTGGACCACGTGGTTTCAGGCAAGGTGTCCCTGCCCATGGCAGGGGGGTTGGAACTAGATGATCTTAAGGTCCTTTCCAACCCTTACGATTCTATGATTCTATGATTCTATGAAAGCTTAGTAAATTCTGTGAGAGATTAGACCAGAAATGATTACAGTCTTCACAAAACCCACATGTATCCAGTGTTCTACAAAATATTACTAACTAAAACCAGTATTTAATGACTATCTAGGATACTTACTTCAAATGCACAGAAAAAAGCATTTTGTATTAAAAGGATGCTAAGAAAAAATGGCAGAGTCTGGTGAAAATCTACCCCAAAAAAAAAAAAAAAAAAAAAAAGGAAAAAAAAATGCTTTTAATATCCTTTTTTCCCCCATTAATTTCTTAGGAAATCACCATAAAAATTTCAAAAAGCTCTAACTTTGTATTGAGTTTCTCTGAGTTTGCTTTGTAGGCATTGCTCAGTGCTTTTTGGGGTGTTGCTTCATTTTGGTTTTTTTCCAAATATAAAATAAAAGCTTCTGTTAAAACCTGCAATAATGAAATCTTACTTGTGTTGCAACTTTACTACTAACAACAGACATACAGAGTTTTGGCTAAGCCTAAATGCCACACACAGGAACAGCATAGCTGCCTTACACTTTAATGCAAACACCCAGAAAAAAACCCAAAATATCATCAGCTTCTTTTTTGATAGGAATACTTCCTCATCTAATGAGAAAAATGAAATTATTTAAGCTACTTTAAACAAGGTTTATTACCTGCAATTGGAAAAGAAGCGTTTTGGTTTTTTCTATTTCTGACACCTGGGAATGCTGCTGCTCTGCAACTTGTTTTACAACTTGAATTAGTGAAGGAGAACTTTGCTTGGCCATTTTAGGCAAAAGTGCAGGACATTAAAAAAGCAAATTGTTTTATCTTCATTATATTTAATTCCTGATAATGAAAGAGAACAATATTAATAGCTTTCCTATGGAAAATGGAAAGATTGATACATTATTTCATTGGGTTCATTTTTTATTAACAAGAGCAGGTTACTAATGGGTAGCTGCTCTAAGGCAACAGTTGAGAATTAGAACTTTCTTGCAGAATTTTATAAAAATAACTACTGCAATGTTCTTCTGGCCTCTCTGCATGACAGATTCTCAGTTTGTGAGTACAGCCATAGCTTTTAAAAGCATCTGAAGAGCATCGCAAATACATGAGGGCATGGTCTCACGTTTAACCTGAATATTTAAACTATTGCAGTTTAAATATTGCAACTGCAACTGCCTGCTGTATTATTAAACTATCCTTAAGATAAACTATAAATTGAGGAAGCTGTCACATTGAAAGTCACAAACTGATACCATTGTAGAGACACTCCCCCAGCGATAAGAAAATATTTAGTATTATTTTTGTATCACTTCGGATAGATTAACAAATTCTTTATTAATATAAAATCTGTAATATTACATAAAGTGACAGCAAACTCTCAAGAAAATGCAGAGTCTGGGCCAACATATTAAATGGCACTCGGATGACCCATGAACTGTGCCTGAAGTTTCCTAGTCTTGACTAGGAAACCGCATCTTCCATTCTACCACAGAATGGTTAGGGTGGAAGGGACTTCTGGAGATCACCTAGTCCAACCCCCCTGCCAAGGCAGGGCCACCGAAAGCACGTTACAGAGGACCCGCCAGGGCGAGGTGGGTTTTGAATGCCTCCAGAGAGGGAGACTCCACAACCCCCCTGGGCAGCCTGTTCCAGTGCTCTGCCACCCTCAACGTAAACAAGTTCTTCCTCATGTTGAGGTGAAACTTCTTGCATGCGTAGGACAGTTGGAACGCTTGTCCTGACACCTCTCACTTCTCCCTCTGCCCCGCTCTAGCACTCCAGCCGCATCAACGCAACACCAAGCAGTCCTGCCCCTGCGGCATACAGCCCCAAGCCCTCCACGAGCACCGAAAAGCGGACACTGCAGAGCCAGGCGCCCCGACACGAGAAAGCCACCTCGTTCCGCTGCCTGGCAAGTAGGACACCGCGAGCAAGCAGCGCCGAGCACACCACCACAGCACTGCCCACCCCTCCACAGCCACCGCCGCCCCGCCTCAGGGCCCCTCCCGCCGCCGGCCAGGGAGCGTCGGCCAAGGGCCGCCCTCGGGGCGCGGCGTTGTGGGCTTAGGGAGCGTCGGAGAACTGCAGCGACCGGCGAGGCGCCGTGAAGGGAGCGCGGCCCTTGGCGGCGGGCAAAGGGCGCAGAGAGGCGGGAGAGGGGCGGGAGGAAGGGGCTGTTCCCGGCAGGAGGTGGGGGAAGAACGGAGGAACAGCTGAACAGCTCATCGTGTCAGAAACGGGTGGGTGCTGCGCAGTGGAGTCCGTAGCTGCAGAGCAGCCTGGCTCGCGCTGTGGCTGAGGCAGTCTTGCTTAGCTTTTTTTCGCTTCCAAGTTCCCGAAGTTACCTAATTCATTGTATTAAACTGCATTTTCTGGCGTAATTTGCTAATGTTTGATATCATCTCTGCGTACAATCAGTTTTTTTCATCCCTGTTTTGAAATGGCAGGAGCTGAGTATAATACTTTGGCCAGAGACATGTTTCAATACGGTTCTGTGTGATGGATATTTTCTGACCTTTTCCTTACCCTTTCTCAGCATTCTGCGCCAAAAATAACCCCAGTAATTATTTTTCCTTCCTTTGTCTGGTTGAAGGAAAGAAAATGGTTGGGTTGGTCTCTCTTCATCAAGTCCCGCTGTTAATTTTTAAAGATCTAGTTCAGCCGTGTTAGTGGGGTGGAAAGCCTCGGAGAGAACTGATTTCTGCAAGTTTCGTCAAAATAGGTGTCTGGGTGGGGAAGGACAAGACACCTACATCTGTTCCCTTTGGGAGGAAGAGCCAGGAGGATTCAGCTCTCATCCCTCTGCCCAGGGATTGCTTGAAGGGAAAGCAGGAGGGGAAATGGGGGACTCCCAAGGTGTGTTCTGGACCTGGCAGAAACGTAGGCTTGCTGCACGAAGAGGAGACACAGAACAGCAATTCACAGGAAATTGTGTTTTATGAATTATCCTCTGTTCATGAAAAAATACTTTTATTTTCTTGTCCTTCAGTTGTTGTACACTTATCTGGAAGTCATCATCTGTCATGACTATGATTTTAGCACAGCTGAGAAGATGTGTTTATTATCATTTGATTCTTGGACAAAGCCTGATATAAATCCCTTATCCCCTCCACACTTGCCTTTTGACCTTTGCATTGGCCTGTCAAAATATTCAGACATTTTACAGGCCTGCAGAATTTCTGACTGCTCCCAGGAGAAATTGCCATCCTTGTTTTGGGCCTGTGGCCCTGAACACTGGCCTCGTAACCTCTCTATCAGGGTTCTTCTTTCTGAATATGCTTTTTCTTGTCTGACTGCCAAATTCTTCACTGGAGCATGCAGTTACAGGTCAGAAAAGGAAACTCTCTCAATCTGCACAAGTTTAACTTCTTTGTGTTCTCACTCTGTTTTGCTATGCTGTATGTTTCTGAATCTGTTTGTGCAAAGCTGATGCATTGGAATGTATGATGACAGCAGTGAGTTACATGGCAGGGTTAATGGTGCTTCCGGGTTTAACACTACCCAGGCACTTAATCATATTGGTGCCTTTCAGTACAGTCTGTTATTTCCTGTTGATACTGACAGCAGCAAAGGAGGGTCTCGTCATAAAGCAGAAATACAGGTTCCCACTACAATCTTACCTAGAATAGGATTTTCCATCTTGTACAAATCAAGACTGACAGTGAGAAGTGAGATATATAAAGCTGGTGACGTGTGCTTATATCAGATGAAATCTGTTGAGAGTTTAAGAGGATTGTGCTCCTGTGTAAGTAAATTCCTGTGTTTTAAACTTTGTTTATGAAAACTGCATGTACTTCAATATTTTCATTGTAAGTACCCAGTTCTGTTTCTTCAACCTTGCCTAAATACACCTAAGTTGAGAGAGGCAGAATGTTTTATTTTAATCCTGTTTAAGAAGTTTTTACATATTTCTTTTTCCTCCCATTTTTTTGTCTTTGCTGAAATTTTGTTACAGATGTGCTCTTATCCCTGTTCATTTGGGCTGCTTTAATGAACTCTTTTCTTTCTCTGGGCATCTCTCTCAGGCAGATGTGAATTATTTCTTGCTCCTCTGAGTATCTGTAAGGTTACCAGTAGGATTCAAAGGTGCAGGAAATTGCCAGCAGTCTTGTCGTGACCAACAGGGAGTTTTTAGAATTAGATTTTCAGGGTATTTGAAAGTTTGGATCTCTTTGATCTTTTTTCTGTCCTGGGCTGTCTCTTCTCTGCAGCCTGGTTTTATTCTTTCATTGTTTCTTTTCTATATTCACTTTGCTTTTCTCCTTTTCACCCTTGTTACCTTCCTCACTTCTCTCTTTTCATTATCTATCATTTTCTTTGATTTTCTGGATGTCTGTGCAAGAGAATCTTTTTACCCTTCAAATGTTTATACTGACAAAGTTTCAGAGAGTGACTGGAACAGCTAATGGGTGGTCTTGGCTTCAAGTTTGTGCAAGTATTTCTCTTGCATTGTGTACTGAAATGAGCAACTCCTTAACAAATGCACATAATCTTTTCTGATGAAGTTACGTGCAGTGAGACTTGCCATGGAACACTGGGAATGTAGAGCATGTTACTTTAAACCTGAATAACCATGAATGCATTTCTCATAAGCTAATACACTGCTGTGCTTGGCAAGCCTATGTTTTGAGGAGGGTTTTGTTGGGGAACTTAGAAAGCAGTCAGACAGTTTTATTATGAGTGTAAGCAGTTTTACTTGTGACACCATTGACCTCACTAGGACTCTGTGATGCAAAACTGGAAGGTGAATCATTCCCATTGTTTCTTTGTGTACATCCCAATAATTGCCCTTGTGGACTTTTTGCAATACACACACAGCTTAATAACAGAGGCAATTGCCTCTCCCTCTGCAAACACTTTCCTTCCACCCTTTCTTTGGTGGTACTTTTCTGGGCAAATATAAGGACAGCAATGAAATCTACTTACTGTCCACTATTGACATATCTGAAGTGGAGCAATAATCTGTTTTCCCACTACAACCCTCTGTTGTACTGTCTTTGCTGGGGCTAGTAGCTATGCCTAGATTGGGATCATGTCGTACTCATACAGGCCTCCCACAGAGAGTGTCAGGGTAGGGAAGGAAGTATCCTGATTTCCCAAGTCACGGTCTTTGACATGAGTCTGTTTCGACAGTGTTTTCTTAGCAAGCTCTTTTCTCTAAAATCTATTATCAGCTGTATGTAAATAGTACTCTGAGCAAAATCAAGAATCATAAATTCCTTGACAGATGCTTTTATCTGCTGTCACATTCTGATACTTTCAGTTCACCTGTTTTGATAGTTACTAATTTGTCTTTGTAAGTGCTCAACTTACAGAACGGAAAACATCATTTTCAGTCAGGAATATTTTTCTTCCAGTCTGGGGGAAAGAACAATGAAGAAAATAGAGAATGTTTTCTGTAAAACCTACTCTGAGTAAACAATGCATTAAAACCAGAAAGGTCTTTGACCTCTCATTTGAGTGTAGAAACTGGGAATCCATTGGCAGCCATAAAATGCCAAGGAGGACACCAAGTCCGCCATAGCGGTAGGCCTCAAGTACATACAGAAGCAGTATTTTTGCAGGATAATGAAGTGCTGGGAAGCCAGAGCATGCATGTAGTTACAAGAGAATGAGGTCTTGGGGCAGGAACATAATGCTGGGCATTATCTGATACGGATAGCTCTGGTAGCAGAGCATGATTTCAAAGACTTAAAGATTCTTGAGCCCTTTGTTCTTGCAAAGATATAAATCTTCCTGCAAAGGAATCAATATTCGTACACAATTTGTAAGTGTGCAAAGAAATGGTGGTGTTAAAGCATACTCTTAAATGATTATGGGGTCTTACAACTGGTGATAAAGCTTCATGTATTCCTTCTAGATCAAGCACTGTGCTTAGTCATGAAATCTAAATAGTCTGTTCAAGGTTCCCAAAGCAGAGAGATCTAGTCTTTTGTTCCAGAACTCTGAAGGCTTGCAGTGGAAACTAAAAAAGTATTGGAGAAAAGAAAATAAGACACTTCTGAGAGGATATGTAAAATAGGCTCTCATAGCAACAGAGAGAGGAAGAGACAGATGGATAAGTTTCCACAGGCAGGCCTACGTGGGCTTGGATCAGCAAAGTTCAGAAAAGGGAAAAAAACTCCACCAAAACTAGAATTACACTATGGGCCACAAGAAAAGCCCTGAACTATGGAATTATTTTGGATAAGCTTAACATGTCTTCATTTTGGAGCAGAGAGTACAGCTAGCATAGTGAAAATGCTGAGGCAGGAAGTTGTGCAAATTGAATTATTTTCATTATATAATGTATATTATGCATATATAATGCATATTATAATATTATTAAGTTATATTATATTATATTTGCATATTATATACATTGTGTGTAATATTTAATGTATGCATATTGTTTTCATGTAGTTATGCATACTTCTTGCATTAGTAGGTAAAGTTTCAGTAACCTGTGCTGACTTCCTGTGCATGTTTTTGTGTTGAGAAGAACTATACCAGTCATAAGCCCCGCCACACAGAAGTCAGAAATTAGCGAGTCAATAATTTCGATAACAGAAAAGGGAGAAGTGCAAAGAGTCCTGTCAAGGCCTGTGGGAAAGATGTCCTTGCACTCACAGCCCACCACCCCTGCTACCAGGAGGGGTAGCAGACATAGGCTCCTCTTCAGCGATAAGAGTGTAAAATGCCTCAAAAAAAATTGTTACGGAAGCCCCTCCGGTCCCAGCAAGCTGAGGGACCTCTGTATATGGTTCCTCTCATGGGAACTTGAGGAGGGCCCAACAGTCAGAGGTCAAGAAGATCCATTAGGCTAATGTGGGTTAATTATTTCAATAAATCTAATATTATCTATCGTCCCAGACCTGGGAAAAACCTGAGGTAGGCGGGGTGGAAGGGAAATATCTAAATACCTAAATAAATACATAATAATTCCCATTTCTGCTACTTTTGCTGCAGTTTTCTTTTGATGCAGCAAGGAAATCATAAGACAGTAATTACTCCTGTACTATCTTCTCTACACAGTATCACTGAATGCATTGCCTTAATAACGTAATTCTGGTTTGGACTAATGTTGCTGTCTTGCCTTTTTCTTTGTTTTTTATGTTTTGTTACTGACTACTTGGCAGTCGTAAGAATCTTCAAGCATCCTGCAGTATGGTGGAAGCAGTGCTGGTGGATGTGTTCAGCCTACCCGCCAACCTGCAGAACAACATCCAAGGACTGCTCTGTAACACAGTGGAAACTATTGAGAAATGTTCTTCCATCCCTGCTCCATTTGTTTATGTCATGTGTTGCCAGAGGCAAGGAACTGAAAGGAATGGTGAACAAGAGTCCTTGCTTCCAGCTCTGACAGATTTCCAGAGTCTGAAGAAAAGACTGGAGGTGGTACATGCCCCTAGTACAGCTGCTGCTTTGTACACCATCAAACAAAGCCTGGATGAAAAAGACTTAAGCATTATTAAAGTTATTCTACCTACCTTAAGAAAAGACTTAATGAAAGTATATATAGATCATCTCTTTACAGCAGTCTACCAGTTTGAATTTGAGGATTTACAGGTGGCATCTGATTGTGAAAACCTGAAGATACCTGAACCTCGGAGTGAAGAGCAAACGCTTCCTACACAGGACATGGCACTCATCCAAAGTGAGATTCAGATGTACTTGGGAAGCCTGCCAAGCCTGAAAGGGGAGCTCACCATCCTCAGATCTTCTCTCATCCCAGGTAAAGAGGATCCCAGCTAACAGATTTTAGAGAGACTGTTTCCAAGCATACTTTTTCAAGGGAATTGCAAAGTGGGTAAGATTTGGAAATGTCTTCAGGCAGCAAATAACTCTAGGTGATGTTGTAATAGTGTATCTTGCCTATAAGAGGGGGAAGTGTCAATAGAGATACAGCAAAAGACTGGCAAGGCCTGGGGCGTGATCAGAGGAAAGAGAGGCCCAGGTTTAGTGAGAGCATTACTGCAGACAGTAAAATCTCCTTCCTTCTGTGTGGGAATTAGACACTTTGAGAGTTGCCATCATCTTCTGGAAAGGCAGAACAAAAGTTTCTCCTGGTCTGCAGCCTCAAGCATGCCTAGTTAATCAGACTGGTGTCTCAGTGTCCCTGCCATGGCATGACTTTTTACTGCAGCATGTCTCTGAAGCGGTGTGGTTTTGGGGTCTCATGCTTCAGAGTAATTGGGGGAAAGCTGAGAGGTTTGCTGCAGCAAAAATTTGGAACTGTCTTTCCCTAAAAATATGTCTGAAATGATCCAGAACCTGAAAAGAACATGAGTTACTTAAAGCCATCTTTGCCTTCACTGTGCTTCAAGGTTTTCACTGTGACACTGTGACTTTGAGGATCGCACTACGTAAGAGATTTTTAATCTTAACTCTGAATATGTCACTAAGCTTGTCGGCTGTTAAGATAGCAAAAATACCAGTTGTGGGGACTATCTTCTGTGTTCAGATTTGCCACACAGATCCCCTCCTTCCCATCACCCCCCAAAGCAGGGATTGCATTTGGCACATGAGGCCACACTAAATAATCCGCATGGTAAAAACACAGGATTTTTCAATAACACTAGAAATTCTTGGTGCTTTCAGTGTACTTTAGAAAGATGTCTGAGATTCTGTGAAGTCTTGAGGACTAGTACTTCATTTGCCAAAGAAGTTGAGAGATTCCACCTTAGAACATTTGTTTAAACATCTACCCTCATGTTCCTCAATGAATTACATCTTCTCTAGGGTTTGCTCTACAGCTGTGCAAAAAGTCATGCTAAATCTGCCAAGATTCCTTCTTGCTCAAACCCCTCTAACCTGGCCTCAGAGGATTATGATTATGAGCAAGAAGGAAACTTAGAATCCTTAAATTTAAATGCCATAGCTAAATACAAGGTAATGCAATACTCAACTTGATTGGCTGATTTCAGGTCTGTTCAGTATAAACCCATGTAATATCTAGAGTGGTCTTGTGTTAAAAGCAATTGTTTGTTGTCTTTTTTGCCTTGCCAGACGATATCTTCCTACATGGATTCACCACAAGGGCAGGTGGGATCTCGTACATACCAACTCTAAGCTCCTGCAATCTCTTCAGCAGTTCAAAACGGAGGGACCCACAAGTTGTTGTTAAAGAAAATCTCCGCCGGCTAGCTAATGCTGCAGGATTTAATCCGGAGACTTTTCACAGAGTCAAGGTATCTTATCAAACAATCGATTTCTGTAAATGGATCAGATCTTCCTTCATGTATCACTGGCTGAAACTGTAGGCGTTATTCTTGTCTTTCTCAGCAAGAACTTGTGAGAAGCAGGACAATTGAAATATTTATGCTGGCAGTTTATCTGTGGGAATAGCCATCCAAACATCAGCCATTTGGCACTACAGGGAAAAGCAGCACTGTTTCTTCCAAGTACATTCTAACATTTATCTTACCACAGACTAGAAAAATCAGATAAATGATCAGAGGAATTTCTCTTAAAACAAGAATACAGTATCATTCCTGTGATGGCTTCCTACTGATACAGCTGCATGGCATTTGAACAAAGGAGTGCCTGATTTCCACACATAATCTGGTGCAGAAGTGTTTCATGCCAAAATAAAATCCTTGCATTAGTCAGAACTGCGGGGGTTTTTTTTGCTGACATATCACTATCCATGTTCTGGTTTTGTCTTGACAGATTGATCATGCTAATGCTGTGTGTATTATGGGAAAGACAGATCCTGACAGCTATGATGGAATAGTTACGAATCAGAAAGGCGTTACGATAGCAGCTCCAGGTGCTGATTGCATACCTGTGCTCTTTGCTGATCCTGTCAGAAAAGCCTGCGGTGCTGCTCATTCTGGTAGGAATTTTAAATCACAGAGATCAAAATAGCTGAGAGACCACTGGAAAAAAGGGAGTTATGGACGAAGGGTTACAAATCAGCAACCAAAGGAGCACTGAGTGAGAATGAATAAATACAAGATCGCATAGCAATGTAGACCCTGACCTGTTAAGCCTGTACCCTGCCAAAACAAGATTAGTCTTAAGAATATTTTGTTTCCCAAGCTATGCATTTTTAATTATTTTATAACTGTAATAATTATTATTTATATATTTATACATTTATTTTTCTGATCCAGTAGTCAAAACCAAGTAATTTTCTTTGTGCCCTGTCTTACTTCCTATGTAAAAAATGGCTCTAAAGCCAATGCTCCCAACAATCATTTCGGATCAGGAGAAATACTTGTCTGAGAGTAAAACCTAATAAGGGTGAAACTAAAGCTGGGATGGTTAGCACAACCTGAGGTTATGTCTGATTTCAGAAGATGCCCCAGCTGTTAGACGAGAACATGTATCCCATGGGGAGATTTTCCAGTTGGGGCTGTTTCATTTTATAAAAAAGTCTGTATTTATGAGGTGAAGGAAACTGCGCTGCTGAGAGTTTCTCCTCAGCTTTGATGCCAGTACACCCCTCGATATAGTAGGAAGCTTCACCTCTGCCTAGAATTTGTGAAAACCACCCAATTCATACAATTCTTCATGCATTCAGTAAATCAGCCAAAATAAATTCAAACTTGTGAGTCATCATAAGATGATCAAAACTTTGACTTCAGAAAAGTTGGGTGAGGGTGAGTGTGTCCCACCCCTTGCCTAGCAAGTTTAGGCTAGAGAAAGTGAGAATTGCGACAGGCCTGAGAATTGTGGCCTGTCTGGGAGGAGAGGGTGTGTTGTAGTTTTTAATGGGGAGAAGGGGTGGAGAGAATTTTATCTGCTCTTGAAAGTTTTAAGAGTTTTATTTTGCAAGTGTTCAAACCTAATTATTGTTAAATACTTAAATCTGTAGTTACTCCTTTCTCTGCTGTCTCTTCATTTGCCTAGTCCCTGGCACACCACACTGTTCCCCCCAATCCACACCGCTGCCTTCTCTGAGCATACCTCCCACATCTAGCCTGAATTCCTGCCTTGCATCTCCCAAGTTTTGGCCTTTGTTCCCACATCACAGTCCTTGCCAGGCTTCCAATTATCTTAAGTCCTTTCCTGCCTGTCCAACCCACCTCAGTTCATGTTTAACTTAAACGCATGTTGCTATGTATACAGATAAAAGACAATTAGGTATAAGGTCACTCAGTCTTTGGATGTAGAAAAGCAGAGGAAGAGTTATTAGCATATCTTATCCTTCGTTATTACATGCTCCCTGTGCAATGGCAAACACTTCCTAGGAATCAAATTAAGATACAAGAACTCAAAGTTGGGCTTTCCTCTATCCCAAACAGTTCCAAAGTGCAAAGCTGGGCTGTCTTCTATCTGGGCCAAACAATATCTCTAGGTTGAACTTCTTATTTTTCTCTCTAAAATAACACTAAGACCATTTTCACCATATCGCCATATTATAAGTGTAGGCTTCTGACTGTGCCATATTTCTGTTGTCATATTCCCATTTATATGTTTCAAGTGCAGAAGAGCTGTAAGTTATGTTCTAGTTGCCCAAGCCAGGAAACTGGTAAAATGGAATTCTGGAATCCTAATCTAAAATCTTCTCTCTAGTTTCCATCTCCACTAAATTATATCAGCAAAATGATAGTTAATGTGTTTTAAAAAAAATTAAACTATTTGTTATTAGATACATTTATTTATTTCAGATGAAAAGGTATCTATTAATTTCTACCTTTAATAATAGCATGTATTTTCGATACTATAAAATTGGAGAGACAATTTATACAATTTTTTTCTCAACCTCTAATTTCTCACAGGATGGAAAGGCACACTGTTAGGAGTTTCTATGGCCACAGTAAATGCTATGGTATCTGCATATGGCTGTAACGTGAAAGATATCCTTGTGGTGCTGGGCCCGTCTGTAGGACCTTGCTGCTATAAACTTCCTCACGAGTCAGCGACAGAATTCCACAGAATTGATCCAAAGTGTGTGAGACTATTTGACTCTGCAAATCCTTATATTGATATTAGAAGAGCAACACGGTAAGCCTACTGCATGAACAAAAGACTAATTCTGCATTTGTTATCAATAATTATTTTGATATTGTATTATCCAACACTATTATGGTGAGGGTCCTCACCATCTTAAAGTACTCCCTAGTACTCTGCAGATCAACAAATGATACCTTTGAATGAATTGTATCATCTCATCTCTTTTGCTGGGTTTCAACTGTTATTTTACCCTTTTACTATTAGTTTATGGATTATAGACCAATATGCAAATTAAATGTGTTTTACTGGCTGCAGAAAATAGATTATTTTAGTCTAATACTGGAAGAAAGAAAAAAGAAAAGCAAATGAAAGACCAAATCACAGTATTGGCACAGTTTGTTCAACTGGTACTTGAAGTGCTGTCTGAATGATAGTGTCTTAAGGAATGTGAGTATGTACAAAAAATATTATTTTATGTTTCTTTCTTTCTTCAAGGATTCTTCTTGAGAGGGGTGGGATTCTTCCTGAGAACATCCAAGATGATTCTGTCACAGACCAGAACCAAAATGTCACTTTCTGTACAGCATGCCACCCTGATAAATTTTACTCTCACTTTCGTGATGGGACTAACTTTGGGACACAGATTGGCTTCATATCAATCAAAGACTGAGATGGTAACTCTTACTCTTCAGTAGTATTTAGACAATAAGTCTGGTGTGTTGTCTGGCATCCTGCTCTTCTCATAGCTCTTCCTTCTTCATTTCCCAGACAATGACATTTCCCTGGCAATGTTCAAGGTCAGGTTGGACAGGGCCTTGAGAAACCTGGTCTAGTGGAAGATGTCCCTGCCCATGGCAGGGGGATTGGAACTAGATGATCTTTAAGGTTCCTTCCAACCCAAACCATTCTATGATTCTAGGATTCTAATTTGTTTTACTAAGCAAATTCTAAGTGTGCGCTGTTTCTTTTGGCCATAAAAAACTTGCCTCTGGATCTTACAATAGATGTGATAGTTCCTTATACATAGGCAGTGGGAGATTCCTAACAGTAAACCAGTGCTGACTGTAGCTCGCAAAGTTGCCAAGCGCAAGCCACAGGACAACTGTCCGCATGACGTATTTTCTATTTTCGATTCAACGATCTTTATCAGTTCTAGACTTTTATGTCCACTAGAGGTCAGTGCTCGCTCACGCTGCACTTCCAGCCCTGGCTGCGCTGTGCATAGAGGTTTTCAAAACATGCATTTTGTAAAGCGCTGTGTAGCATATGCTACTACTTTTGCCTATATAATCATCTGCCGATGATTATTCTGGTATCAGTGTTTAGAAGTATAATCTACTTTTCATTTTGTTGGGCTATGATTTAGAGCTGACCAAATTAGAACTTTCCTTGTCCTCTGAGAGAACAGACTTTAAATAATTTTCCTTTACCTGTGAATGGTATTTCCCCAGTGGAGAGCCTGGTTCTGAGTCTGTTACCCTCTGACTGTAACCACCTGCCAAAAAAATACTTCTTCCAACTCTCTTACTTCTTCTTTAGAAATATCATTCCTCTTCTGCTGCAGCACTGCAGGCCTTGACAATAAAAATTCTTACGTTTTTAGTTACCTTTTAAAAACCTCATTGTTGCTTTCATCATTCTCAGTTTCTTTTGTATCTTCACTGTAGTAATCTTCACACTCCTCAACTTAATGCAGGCAAGCATGTTACTGCACACTACTTGATGATGTGTGTGGTATGTATGTGTATGATGTGTATTACTGACTTATGCCAAATATAGGATAATATAATTATATGGACATTGACAGGCTTATCTTGCTGCACTAGGTGAAAAAAAACCCAACAACCTACCTTCACCTTTTAATTCTGTCCCTTTGCCCTGGTTGGTATCTGTGAACCACTTTATGAGTACCGATTGATGTAGCAGTGAAGTGAGTAAGGTGTCTCCTGCTGTTTCTGCTGTGGGGGCAGTAGCACCACATAGTCTTCAGTCCCTGCACCTGAAGCTCTGCCAGTGCTCTTTGCTTAACCCTCTTCCTTTGCAGATTAAGAGAATGCCATCAAAAGCAGCTGAGTAACTCAGTTTTGCAAGGTGCTGCTTGGCAGCTGAATCATTGCAGAATCACAGAATGCCGGGTTGGAAGAGACCTCAAGCATCATCTGGTCCAACTGTTCTTGGCAAAAGCACAGTCTAGACAAGATGTCCCACCACCCTGTCCTGCAGAATCTTAAAAGTGTCCAACTTCGGGGAAGCGCTCCTTCCTGAGGGAGAGTATTCCAATGGCTGGTTGTTCTCATTGTGAAAAATTTTCCTCATGTCCAACCAGAATCTCCTTGTGAATAAGTTGTGCCCATTGCCCCTTGTCTTTTCCGTATGACTCCTTGTAAAAAGGGTGTCTCCATCTTCTTTGTAGCCACCCTTTAAATATTGGAACATGGTGATAAGGTCTCCCCTGAGCCTTCTTTTGTCAAGGCTGAACAAACCCAATTCTCTAAGCCTTTCCTCATATGGCAGGCTTCTCAGTGACCTTCACCTCTGTGACCTTAGGTGCCCCTGTGCCTGCTGTTAGCCCATCTCACCTCAAGGACGGTTTTAAACTAATGCATTTAACTTTGCAGTAAGTAGAAAGACCTTGCAGCCATGCTACTGCAGTTCAAATGCTCAGCAGTATGTTAAGTCACAGTAACATGATACTGATAGTAAGCCCTGGCTTGTTCATGCCTGCTCAAGAATGACAGCAGTGACTTTCTGTTTAGAAAAATACTATTTACAGGTCATGGTAGGACTGTGCAAGCTGGAGAGCATGTCAGAATGGGCAGAAACACCAAAGGCTTTACATTTAGAAGACAAATTGTTACCACAATCGTTGTTCATTATTTCTTTTACAGTGAATTACCTAGACTGTAAACCTGTCAAGACAGGAAGCAGCCTTTTGTACATGGATTACTGCGGGAGAGAACTCCAGGACCAATAAGAAAATAATAATAATGGTCAGTCCCCAAACAAGCTAGCCTTTTTATCATACAGACTTTCTTTAAAAAGGAGACAAGGCTGTTTCACATTTCTATTTATTCACTTTTCATTCCTGTTGCTCACTAAAGGAGCCAAGCAGATCAGCCCTGATTCACCACCTCTAGGGAAGCTCTTAAAACGCTTCATAAATTGTTCAGCTGTACCTACCTAATGATCAGATCCCATTTATTAACCTTGCTCATAAATTTATGAGCTGCATTTGCCCTATTATTGTTATTAAATAACATTATCAATTATGATTGTGGTATGCCCTGAGGCAAGCGCAAGACATGATCACATTGAATTTTGCTTTTGATAGCTATTACTGTGCAGTTAACGTTTCTTACTATTGTAGATTCTGAATATGGGTCTCTTTATTTACATTTATATATTTGAATGTAGTGTACCAAAACATGTCTGAGAAAGGCTTTATTCACTATTCCAATAAAACAGGGCAGCTCCAACACAGACTTCTGGTTCCAGTGCTTGGGAAAGCAGTGTGCAACTTCAGAGGCATAGACTAAAGCCTGAGATAATTAGTGAAATGTTCATCCAAACTGTGGCATTTATTGCTACAGGTATGGCAAAGGTGAAAAATATTAAGGAGGTTAGATGAAAAATGTTTTTAATACATTTGTAAAGGTTAGGTCCATTGGTGACTGCTGGTCTTTCTCTATTGGCAACCTGAGGAGACAGACTGGGGCTGGACAGTTGTTGGTCTGAGTTCTGCGTTTGATGGCTGCATTTCTGAGCAGCTGCAAAATCAGAAGCTGTGTGAATGGACCTTCAGTAAAACATTTGGGCACATCTTGACTCACAGAAAGTGTATCATTCCTCCCAGATTACAAGCTTTCAATTACAGGACGGTATCTCCTTTCTCCAGCAGTAACACAGTTTGCAGAGTAGTTGTCTTTGCTTCCAGTCTTATTTTCCTCATGTTTATCTCTTGCACATTGCTTTTTCTGTCCAGCACCACTCACAATTGCCCTACAAGGTTTGTGTCGTTGGAGGAAACAGATGCCATTCTGCCAGAGCAGCAGCAGTGTTGCTTGCTTTTGTATGCATGTGCCTTTTTTTTCCTTTTAGCAGCCATGTGAAACTTCTTGTCCTCAGCTCAGGATCTTTATCAGTATCCTTCAACTATTCCCATTTTACAGATTTCTGCAAGAGCTCCCAGTTTCCAGCCTGCACAGCAAAGAAGTCAATATTCCTGGATTCTCTCACTGCTGTCCTCATTTCCACTCCATGCTTAGTTTGCTTCTGGGTGATGCAAAGAGGGAGATGAACTGCACATATTTGTCCTGAGGCTCAGAGTGGGTTTGGTGTGTTGCTTGCCTTGATGTCATGTGTGTGAAGCTTTTGTTCTCTGAGTACAAAAGCCCTCCCTGAACTCCAGCCTCTTGTGCAACAATATAACAGGACAGTGCACTGACAAGACCAGTAAATCCTATATGTGGCAGAGGAAATAATGTATTGACCTGCTGAGGGATTTACATACCTCTGAAGACTGATAGCAAGCTCTGCCTGTAAGGCTGACTTGTTCTACTTTCCATTTCCAGTAGATACTATCCCATGTTTCCAGATGAATGATTCAGATAGAAATTTACATGAATTTAAGAACTGTCTTAATCGGGTATATTCTTATATCCAGGATGTTGCTAATATTTATTCAGTGCCACACCTTTTTACAAGACTAAGAGATTTTGCTGCTCTGCTTGCTTTGAATACACGGTGCCTGTGGCTGTGCTGCTAAAGAGCATGATTATGGATTTCCCAAAGGCATGCAGAGAAACAGGAAGCTAGCTTTTTTAAGTGATCCCTCTGATCTTTCATTAGTAATCGTTTAATTTACAGTAGCATCTCACATTACAAATGCTTGGCTAGCTCTCTTTGTCTGTGAGCTCTCAGGGGTCAAAGGAGGCCCACAGAAGAATTTCGGGAGCGTGGTCCCTGGAGCACAGCAGGGCTGAGGTCTCTCTCTTCCCCTTCTGCGAATGTGGCATCCTGTCTCCAGGGCAACCTGAATTCTGACAGTCATGGGAGCAAGGACATGGCATGGATTTCCATTTGATTCCTGCAACAGAAAAGAGATCTGAGACAAAAATCAATATGTGACTAAACTATGAGAGTTCATTTTCGCAATTCGTTTTATCTAAGGGTTCATTTCCTCTCTTCTTGTGCAAATGTTATTCACAACTTACTAACTACTCCATTTGTTTTCCTGATTTTGCCTCTTCTACACATAGCGAAGGCCTAAACATCTGAAATAAATAATTGCAGCTTAAAATTTTGGGGTCTATCTACCATTAAATCAAACAAGCATTTTATAAGGAGGCTGAAATCAATGTTTGCATTTCAAGATCTATAATTTAACTATTACTCATGTGATGCAAAATTTTTAGGCAGCGATTCATAGTTCTGTTCAGATGTTTCAGTTCAAAGGGATTTTATCAATGACAACTATAGAAAACCCTGCCTATCTGAAATAAATATCTTGGCATTTCTCTTGAGGCACTGAGCTCTACCCTAAAAGAATATTCAAGCATACATTGCTGCTAAAGGAAAACATTTTTGTTCTGCTTTGGTTTTCTTTGTTTGAAACTGTAAGCTTGATTTTCCTGCACAAGAGTAAATCACAAAAAACTCGGTTGTGAAAATAAAGTTGTGACAGGTGGCTTCCGATTGGTTTTAATAGGTGCTTTTAGTAAGTGCTTTGTAAGATTAGTATTAAATAAAACAGGGTTATGCAGGCAATTTTGTTCTGACTCTCTGCTGTCTTCCTTATATCATCCCGTCAAAAAGCTTTCAGAACATGAAAGGTGATCTGAGCAAGAAGCTCGTTAGAGAGGCTCCTTTAGCATTGTGGATGTTTTTTGCTATATTTGATGCTTAGATCTTTCTCAGTTCTGTCAATTACCATGCAACTTTGATCCTCAAGTTCCCCAAGAACTGAAACATCCTAGCTCACGTAACTCTGTGCTAGCTATGTCAGAAACACAAATGTAGACTTGATGGTGTCAATTCTTCAGCCTATCTGGTGCTATCGTAAATGACATTATGATAAAATATCACACCACAATGTTGAGATATTTTGAGAAAAATCTCCTGAGCAGCTCTGCATTTACTTGAGATTTTAGGGGCTATAAGTCAGTAGCATTTTTTTGCTTTTCACAAACTGGGGAAGTTAAAGATAACTTTGCATGCTCTTCTTATCTACTACATGTCTTAATCAGAGCAACATGTTTTGGGTTTGAGAGTCTTGTCCATTGTACAATTATATTTCTGTAATTTCCTTTAAGAATGGCTTAAGAAGAGACTTGAATGCATATGCATTGGCCAGGAAGTGCAAAATGCAGGTGACTTCTTTTCATTATTTTTGTATTACTATTTAACATAAAGTCTGTCAGAAAAGGCAGGCACCGTAACATGGGAAAGTCAGACTGCTCAAGCTAAAATGTTCTCATAGGAGAAAGGGTAAAGATTCAGACCACGCTAATGGCTAGTTTCAACATCTTTGGGATGACATGTTTCAATCTGTCTTTTGGAACAACTCCTCGTTTCCTGTTTTGAATATTAAGAGCAATCTGAAATAAAGCATTTAAAACTGAAGAAGTGCCATTGCAAATTAAAACAAATATTGAAATCTCAATTCATGCTGAAAAGAGAGAGTCTGTCTTCCACCAAGCTCATCTTTCTATTTATGTATATCTATCTGCATGAGCTAATCCTCTTATTTCTTCAGTAAATATTTCCTTTGTAGATTGCAGATTGTTATGTTCCCTTCAGTAAATGTTTAGCTAAGTTCTACGTGTGATATTTAGGTCCATTAGTCTCTCCTAAGATGATCCGTCCAGCTCTTAATTCTCTAAATTCTGCCTTATTAATGTCCATTTGGTGATAATCAGTTTTCACTTACACGCTTTTTTAGAAGGAGAGTGACATTTGAACTTTGTAGAGGGACTGTTTTTCTGATTGATAGGCTTGCAAAGCTGTGCTGCTCAGTACAAACAAAGCTTGAAGCAGCCTTAACTGAATAATGTTGATGTCCCTCAATTCCCTCGTTTTCAAAAGAGTCATAGTCTGTTGCACTTCAATTAGGATCTATTTTAGGCTTCCTAGCTGTAACTCATAATCCATCACAATGTTCCAGAAGCAATCTTCATGAAGGAGGCTCAAAACAGAAAGTGAAAAATAGTTGGTATGTTTGAGGCTGACACAAGATTTATGGTGGGAGAACATTTTTAACTTAAGCAAAAACTTTTTAAAAATCTGATGTTGGAAAGCTGACACGAGGAAACTAAAATACAAAAATAATTCCGCAGGTTTTGCCGGGGGGTGGGGGTGGGGGAAAGGTTTAACAATGTGTGAAACTGAATATTCATCCCTTGAATTATTTCCACATCAGGACTGGATGCCTTTGTATGTAGTGATTTATCCCCAGTAAACTGGGCTGAGGCTGGAAGAAAAGAGTGAGGTTTTTGCTGAGGTTGTTTGCCTGCTATAATGAATGATACCAGAAAGGAGGGATACAGCCACATTCCTTTTAGCAAATGAGTTAAAGAGTGCTCAGGCTAATGATGAACCATTTTCTACCGAGCCAATATCTGAGACTGAAAAACAGCCAGTCATTCCTTGGCTCTGCAGCAGTCTTGGAAGCTGTTATAAACAAACAGAAGCAGGGAACAGAAATCTCCTTTGGGATGCAGCTAGCCTGAAACAGATATCCATGGTGAGGCACTGTTGGATAGAAGAGGCAGAAAAAGACAGCACCATGATGATGAAGACATTTCTACACCTGCTCATTAAAGATCTAGTGGAAGAGTTTATCCATGTGGAAACATGGCCCCCTACCATATTGTCTGAGTAATGCTGCCAGGCATAATCCTATGTGTAATTACTTGCCACAGTTGCTAAAGCTATCAAGGTTATTTGTGTGGTCAGGATTTTTCTCCAGAACCTGGAAAGATTGGAGTATGGAATGCTTATGGACATGTCCCAGTTCTCCTCTTTCTTCATCCCTAATTTAAACCCTGCTATAGGCATATCATGTACTCACAAGCTTCCAATCTATGCAAACAGGGGGAGCGTCAAAGTAAATTGTGTGGAGGCAGATAATAACCACTGTATATGTTATCTACATGCAGGACTCTGGGACCTTGTTGGGTCCAGAATAATTCCAGTGATGGGCAAATCTGCCCTCGCTAACTGCAGCTGTATTTCTGGAGTGAAACTATGGAAGAGAAGCTGCTTTTTGAAATTTCACTCAGCTTGGCTAACAGCCCAATTCTGCAGACTTGGAAGATTTTCTATCATAATATTTCTCTGAAGCTAGCTGTGAGAATAAATGGCATGAGGTATGTTTGGCTCAAGAGCTGAGAGTTTCAAATTTTTGAAGAATCTTTTCTTGTTTGTTATGGAGCAAATCCCAAACTTCTTGCTTAGAAGTCCAGGCTCCCTGCTGCTATGGGGCCCCATCTGAACATCTTGGCTTAAAGGGAGCTGCGCTCTCCTGTGTGAATACTTACACTAACATTTCTACTCTCAGCCATACTAATTACTATGGCAGAAGTAATTTCACAGTGGACAAGGCAGATTGACCTCCTGGTCAGTCCTGGGAGGGCAGACAGGACAAGGGTGCTAAAATATCGTGAAACTACTCCTTACTTATATGGCAGCCATCTAAGAGTCTGGGCAAGGCTGTGGTTCTGGGAAGAGTCAGATCATGAAGAGGAATGAACCAGTTATTTTGGGTTCTGCTAGAAGATCATGGAATACGTCAAAGGAGAATTTTTTGCACGCTATCTACTGTATGTTTTGCTCCAGTCTGCCCAATGGGAACTTACTGAGCATCTTGAGCACTATTTCTTTTGGCGCTATAGACATTTCTTTGATCCTACCTAGGCCTTGGGGAGAGGCTCAGACATATTGGTACAAGTAGATCTTCAAGATTTGGAGTGGTCAGTTGAATATCCTGTTATTACCACACTTCTCATAAGAAAGCATTAAGGAGAAACTTCTAGTCTGTGAATTCACTGTGATTTTTTTCTTCTCTGTGGGCAATGCCACTATTAGAGACAGTAATGCCATTAGCATAGCTCACAAGATGGGAAACTATGCAGACATAGCACAAAGATCTGAAGGGATCCTCTTATAGATATACAAGATCTATAGACCAAGAGGCCTGTAGGGTTGCGCCAAACTTTCAGGCCCTGAAAGCACCATCCCAAAATTTCAGAGCTGTGACACGCATACCGGATGCTCTCAAAGCTGAGGAAGGAGAGGGAGAGATTTCTAGGAGACACTCAAAGAATAAAAATCCCATGGCTTTGCCTAAGATGTGTTTGGGTGGCATCTGCAGCTGGGTGTGGATCTGCCATCGGGCACCCCAAAAGCACAGCATCTGCAATGAAAAACAGCCCTTTTTTGTAAGTTGTGGGTCACAGAGTTGTTTTGGGAGCTGTGATGTAATGCCTTTTCATGTTTTAAGACTGGCTCTGGCTGCTGTTAGAAGGCCTGCTGTGTGAAGTGTACGCTTTTTTAAGGGATAGGAATGTCAGAATACATTTTTGTTCTAGCAGGAAGCATGCTATAAAATATTTCTTCTGTAAGCAGTCAAAATTTCCAGGCATAGGTAAGGCCCTTTGTTTCAATAAAAATCAGTGTTGTTGCAATAATGTAGTCATTACATTCTGAGTTACCATTTTCACAAAACCAACTTTGACCATTTTGTTCTCAAATTCTGTCTGACTATGCAGTTTCTACAGACCATCTCAGGAAATTTTGGACTGTTTCCTACTTCCTGCCTTACCCACTGTGGGAAGCAGCATTTTTATTCTTATTTATTTATGAAATGAGCAGAGGGAACAATATGAAATGGCTGTAGCATTTTTTTCTCCTGTTTGCAGATTGCAGTTTTCATAGGTGTGTTTTCAGTTGGAGAGTATTTAAAGTTTTCAGCTTTGAGGACGGATCACAAGCAAATATTTTGTGGAGGTCATGGTTTGTGTTTTAAATATACTGATCAGCTGTGATTAATCAGATTAGCCCTTCGACTGGAGGAGTGAGAGTTACCTTTCCCCTTTCCCCATGTACAGCTGCTTGGGAACTGAAAGTGTGATTGTGGTCATGAGTTCAAAATCCTCTTGATGGGAGAAAAAGTGCCAACAAAAAATGAATAAAAGCTTACGAAAACAAGAATATAAAGGGTAAAAACATTACCAAAGAGAGTGTTGAAGTGAACAGTCCCAGATAATTTGGAGTGGAAAATTCACTTTGTTTATAGAGAGTGCATCCACCTCCTGTAAAAACAGATGGAAGTATTGTTAGCCAAAAGCCTAGAGGTGGCCTGCGGACCTCACAGGAGAAGGGTAGTACTCTGCCTTGTTCCAGTGTGGGTTTGCACAAAGCATAAAGATCACAGGATACAAAGGGCCGTTTCCTTTCTTCCTCCATGCAGAGCCTCATCTTACTACAGGAAGTGGAAGAGAGCAGTAGTAGTACACTTGATCTAAAAAGTGTTGAGTGGTAAAATGTATTCTGGTTAAACCTGGGGAGCAGCATACACTCTCTTAAGGTACTCAAGCTTGCCCAGTGCTGCCTTCTGCAGGAAACACAAGAGACTCAGTGTGACCCTTTGGGGAGGTGGTGCAAATGTGGCAGTAGTTTTACTAAATGGGGAAAAAATGGAACTATATTAGACCAAAGGCTGGTAGTCAATCTTGACTGCAAAATTTTATAATTAAGTCAACAGGCTCTGGTCTTTCAGCTGCCATACAGGATGTATAATCTGAAGTTCTTTGGTGTGTTGGCTGAAGATTGGAGTTCATCATTTCCCCTGGGAGACCTAATTAGACTGATGGCCATGAGGGACTTGTAAAAGGACGAGAGGAGAGGAAGCTGCAAAATGAAGTGTGGGCTAAAAGATGAAAGCCACCTTCTGGATACTATCCTACTGAGTTTGGCTAGTGACCTATGGAAAACAGAGAGAACTTGGACACTTGCAAAATAAGACCCCTTTTAAACACTCTTTTCTGCCTTCAGAGGTTATCCAGGAGGATTCACAAGCTGACATGACTATTAAAGATAAGATTGTGATGAAAGCTTACCCTGATTTATCAGTTCTACTGTAGGACTGCTGCACTGGAACTACTTGGGAAATTGCTTCGTACTGTTAATTTACTGAAAGAAGCTTCCTTCGTTTCCTAACACCTGCATGTCTAGATCAATATTTAGCTTCTAAGTCAATGTACTTCTTTGTTTGAGAGCAAAGTACTCCGATGTGTCTTCCATTTTCGTTTTACAATGTCCTCAGTATTCTTTTCTGCTAAAACAAATTAGCCAATTAGTCCTTCAGTGTCCCTGTACATGCCTGCATTCACAATTTGGTCTGCAGAACAGACACTAACAATTACAGTATTTTATTCAGAGTTGAACCACTTTGCCAGTGGTTCTGATCTTTTCTTACTGGAAACTCTAGCACATCACTCTGTTACATTTCCTTAACATTTTCAAAGTGCTTATTTTTTCCAGCATGTGGTCACAAAGAAGTCTCCTGTAGCCTCTCTCTTGTTCTTACTTTAATGATGTTCACTGCAGTCTTCATTCTCGATTATCTAGTACCCAATTCTATTTTTTTTTCCCAGCATATCTGGTAAAAACTGAGATGATACTGTTGTTCACTGGTGTTGCTGATGGTACAATTCAAGCCTCTAGACTGGGAACTTAGACATGGATTTTGGAGGGTGTTCTGTAAGATTGACCTGGAAAATCTTTAATTTCATCAGTCTATAGGAGGACATCTTCAAGTGGCCAAACTCTACTCCATACTGATTATCCTAGGTTGTTAATACCAGAAATTAATCCTGAATGAAAACAAGCATTAGTACTGTTGTGGAAGAATATGGTGGTAAGACTATATTCACAGAAAATATTTTGAGTTCGTGGGAAATGTTTTGAGGGGGAGCATAGAATTATTGGCAGAAAATGTGAAACATAGCAATGAAGTTGAAGGTCTTCAGTATCTCAGAAGAGTTTGTTCTGTGCTTGAGAATATGCAGACAAGTCCAGGAAAAAAGATTCTTGGAATTCAAAGGAAGTCATGGCACATACAGATTTCTCTGCTCTTTGAATAGAAGTGCCAACTCATTTGAATGCATATGCTTCCATCCATATTTTTATCACTTATTTACATGCATAGGCACACACTTTCAGCTATGCATCTGCGTTTAAAAATGCACACAAGAGCCATGCATGACTCTGAGCTTGGTTTTGTTAATATGTGTATATATATCAGGCCAGACAGACAAATAGCAATAATATTTCTCCAGCTTGCTCATTCTTGGATGTCTCATTTACATATTTATGCAGCTCCTATTTTCTCTTTAAAATGAAGCCCTGTGGAATGATCTGCCTAGGCTTTCAGAAGGACACAAATCACTGAGCTTCTGCTTTTTTGATTAATTCTACCCACTTCATTTTTGCAATTTTGGACTTTCCTGAATGTGAGGCTATGCCATCATTCATTTGCCTTTAGCAAAGGCACAGTGGTTCCAGAATGAACTCTTAATTATGCTCAGCATTTCAACACCATCCATAACAACACAAAACTTGGTTGAATATCAGCTTTTTTTCTATTTACATTGTAAAGCTGACTTACAGTACTATCACCTAACAGAAACAGGAATAAAATAGGATGAGTTTTGAATTGTTTTTATTTATTTATTAATTTTCTTTATAACAACAAGCATCACAAAACTTCTAGAAGAAGAAGAAAAGAAATGGAACTAATCAAAACAGGCTGTAACTTAAAATGTAAGTACATTCACAGGATTCATTACACAGTCACATAGCCATGCAGTTGTGACCTATCTGCTCTTTCTATCTGCTTTGTACTCAGTTATGCTTGTGCTTTTTATAGACTGAAAGACCTACAAGGAAAGAGTTATATCCTGGATTGTGGGACAGCCTTTGTGCTATGCCTCCAACAGCAAAACATGTGCTTGTACCAACATCAGATTATACCAAGAGGTGTAAATCCAGCTCAGCTATCAAAGGAAGGATAAACCCAAAATAGAAAATAAATTAGTGGCCTAGCGTAAATCTTCCCACTTCAGCACTAGTGCTGGATATAAATTTTCTGACGGAGAAAAAAGCTTTCCTGGGAAATCCCAGCATTTGAACATGCAGTACTTAATCTGAAACATCTAGGGGTTTGCTGAGTTACCAAAGAATATACAGATGGTTGTTGCCCCATGACCAAGGATGTGGTATACTCCCTCCTTTGTAGCCCTCTCTAATGGAGGATTACAGAGAAAGACAGAGCCAGATTAACCTGGAGTGAAAGAATCTCATGCTGCACAGTGAAGGGACAAGGAGCAGCAGTTAGCACTTATATAAAGGGAAATTCTGTAAGGATTTTTTTTTCCTTCCCAGTAAGGGTGTTGCCCAGAGAGGCAATGATATCTCCAGCCATGGATATTTCAAAACTCATCTGGACAAGGACCTCAGTAAGCTGATCTAACTTTGAAGTTAGCCCTGCTCTGAGTAGGGCTTTGGAGCTCCAGACTAGCCTAAGTAATTCTGTGACTCCTTGACTTCAGACAGATGAAATATTGATATTTCTACTTGATTTAGTCAACCAAGACCTCCTTTATAGTCAGTAGAGAGAAGCTGGGTGCCACTCATTTTCATCCTAAGCTATTTATGTCCAAGAAGTTGCACCCAGAAGGGGCTGTTTCTTTCCATTGGCTACCAAAGGCATCTAAGCCACCTAGCTTAGAGATGGGCAACTACGCAGCAGACAGCTGCATTTAGATGAGAGGAACAGCACCTACTTTACCTCCTGAGAAGTTGTTTTGGCAATGGGGATCCAGAACTCACAGGCTGCTTGACCTCAGAGGAACTTGGTGGGATGTGGGAACCATGGAAGCCTTCAACAAATGCTCAGTGAAACTCATATTCTCACTTAGATATTCTGAATATTCATTTGTTTGTATCTATACCATGATAGATCCTGAAGGGCTTTGCAAAAGTCCTTTCATGGTATGAATTCAACTAAAACTAATTTAACAATTTGAGTGAGCTGGTACATCCTCTGAGGAGTTTCCAGTTTGGATTCAGTCTCAATCAAACAAAAGAAGTTTTAGAACAGGGTTCTCATGAAATTCTACTTCTTGGGAAAGTTGCAGTGCCCAAGAACGGATTGAATGCTGAAAACAGGTTCTTAAAGCTGTTATGTTCATATTCGAATGAAACAGTCACTGTTAGTCCTGCTACCATGTCTGCAAGGAAAGGAAACTGAGAATGAGAAATATTTGCATCACAGTCAATTTGTGAGCCTGATTAAGAATGTAGAACATAGAAGGATCACCCTGATTTGTGCATGGTTGAAAAAAGTCATTATATTTAGAAAGATATTTCCAGTGTAATGAAGGGTAGAGTGTGAGTCCCTAACAGATACCATGCTGAACATGTGACCTACATCTGTTACCTCTGAAATGCTGTCTAGAGGGGTTTTCTTACCAAGCTGGTTGTGAAAGCTAAGGTTATTTTCTGCAGCCAACGGACACTCTGCCAAGAGGAGGCAGAGTCCTTTTACTGCCTTTCCTCTGAACTTCGTTTTGACTCTGACAGGAGACTCAGCATTCACCACCACAAGTAACAGGCATTTCTTGTCAGCACCTGGGAGCAAAGCCATTAAGATCCTTTTTTTCCTAGGAGGTACTGGTATGTGTCCCACAACTGTGCACACAGTTTTAATTAAGATGTGATGTTTACTACCATCTTTCTGAGCCAGAACAGATGTTGCGCTCCAGCAAAAGGCTCTTCCAAGTCGACTAGAGAAGCCAGTGATATATGGAAATTAATGGGATTTTTGTGGTCAAATTTATCTCAGCACCACTTGCCACGAGGAGGTCTTGATTCCTTAGTGCAGCCTTTGGGGATCTTCCACAATTGGTCCAATGTTATTACTGAAAGTAATGATAAAACCACTTCTCTCAAGGTGCTTAGAAACATTAATGACTATAAATAACACCTCTGAGTGGTGAAAAAAACATCTTTATGCCAAAAAGTGAACTCTTTTTCTCCTAGGTGAAGAAAAGTTGACTTGTCCAAACTGCTAGAACAAGCTGGTAGGAGCAGTGGAAATAATAGTCTTGACCAGTATTGGAGCAGGGGTGGATGCCAAACCGTGCACTTGCCGTTGGTGGATGGGCTGAGAGCTCCATGAGAAGCCAAGGCACCATCCTGTGCTGGGCTCTGTATCCTTTGCTCCCTACATGGTTAGCCCACACTGCGAAGCATACTCCTTAGAGTATGGCAGTCTCTGTGGTGTTAGGACCAGTACCAGCTGTGATCTAAAACCTGGGGACTGCGTCCACACAGCACTGAGCCCCAGCTCCCCCATCCTGCCTGCCAGCAGGATTCCTGTGGGTGCATGTCCCTCAGATATGTGGGTTGGGGTCTCTCAGGGCACAGGTAGCATCACCACACATGCATAACATGCCATGCACCCATATCTTGGGGAAACTGGCCTCTTCTCTGTGTGGACTCTGCGCCGAAGGATAAAACATTTTATGCTATTAATAAGAACAGAGTTTGGTTCGTTGGTTCTGAAGCAGACAAATGTCAAACGTGTAAAACTAAAGGAGCACTTGTTTTGAAGACAGATCAGCTGCAAAAATGAATTGGCTTTGCTTTCCAGATCCTCCTACGAGTCCCCAGAATAGTTGGTGTGTTTTGCAGTTACAGCACCCTATTTCTGAGCATGTTTTCCTCTCTCTTGTGCTAGGAAAGAGAAAAAAAAAAAGCAGCCCTTCTCTGCAACAAGAGAAACAAGAGGCTCCTTACATTTCATGTGCAGAAAATCAAAAGGGATTATATGCAGGTATGACTGCTTTCACAGCTACATGCATCTCCATCACAGGATGAAGAGGGGTTTTGTAAATAACCTGGTGTTCCTGTATTGACATTTCCTCTGCGGGCAGTGCTCCGGCTTTGTGCAGGCGCCTGGCACTTGCACACAGATCTGCTCTGTTATGGAAAGCCAGGCATGCGTGAGCTGATTGCTGGAGACAAGCAAGGAAAGGGGGGACCTCGGCGAAGACAAGTCAGTTGGGGACAGGGAACACTGAGTCTTTTGTGGAGTGGTATTAAGGGCGGGGGGGGGGGGCACAGCAGTGCTTGCATGGCATCCCCAGGGGCAGACCTGCTGGAGCACGGTGAAACCGTGCAGCAGCAAAATGAAAGCCTTAGGGTGAAATACAACTCCCATGCAATTGTGGAATACAAGTTCTGGGGAGGAACAGGGACGGGGGGTGGAAATCACGCCGTTGCTGCTATGGAAACCAAATCCTCCCCATCACAGGGAGGAGATGTGCCAAAGTCCTGGGCAGCCTGGCTGCTGCTCACATCACAAGCCAGACCCCCCCCTCCCCACCTCTGTGCTCTCTCCTAAGACCTTAATGGTTTTGAGGCCTTGTGTACAGAAATGAAGGGTTATGAAGCTGCAGCAGTGTTCAACCAACCTTCTTGGCAAAATATATTCAGTCTTTCTCTGAGGAATGCCAGAGGCTTTCTAGTTATTATTTTCCATTACAGGAATGTGCAGATATTTTTGCTCTCCCCTGAACCAGATTGAGGGGGAAAAGGTGTTTAGAAGGATCACCTGTGTTTCATGTCTCCCTCTGGGGCTTTTGCCACTGCTGAGGTTGGATGAGAGATACTGGCTGGAGAATTCATTTTGGAGTGGGGCTCCTGGGTGCGAGTAATCTAGCAGAGGAAAACATGCTTCCTATTTCTGCTGCGTCCATGTCAGAGGAAATGAAAGCAGGGTTTTACTGGCAGAGGTGATGGGGAGTGAGGATCAAGGAAGAGAAAGGAAAAGAAAAAGGGTGATAAGGGCTGAGCAGGCCTCTCATTAGCAAATCTCAGTGTGTGCCTGCACCAAGCTGTGGGGTATGAAAAGTCATTGCTCTTCAAGCCCTGGATATAGAAATATCTTGTTGGGGTTTTTTGTTTGTTTGTTGATTTGTTTTTGAACAGCAGCTGTGTTCATTGCAGTGTGTACGCTCATGGCCGTTTTGTATTCATCAGTTGTCTTATACCAAAGGCGGAGGCATGTTGCTCAGTGGGTTACTGCAGATAGGAAAAGCTGGTAGCTATATATTTGCTGCACCATCCATATACAAACACTGTATTTCTGAGAAACCTCTTAAACAGGCTAATCTGCAAGTGTAAGTGAAGTAGAGCCCATGGCATAAAATGATCATAGCTGAGCTTGAGACGCCTGCTCGGAGGGAGTTCTGCTGGGATGATGACAAGAGTATCTGCTGAATTCCTCAGGAGGTAAAAGGACATTCCCTATATTAGGAGCCAAAAAGCCAGGTACTGTGCCAGTAGCACGGGATGTTACTAGAAACTGGGAAAACACAGGGAGGTATATGCACCCTAATTTTTTATTATTCCCTTCATATACATAACTAGCTGCTGCTGGAAAGCCTGAGTACAGCTATTCTGCTAGTCTGACACAATGGCCTCTGCAAGGAGTAGTCCCACTGAATTAAATTGCACCAGTCATGGGTATATTATTATGAATTACCAGCAAGTATTTACAGGATTTTGACTTCATTGAGGTTTGTAGGGCTTCTGCATTTGTCTAGCTCTTTGGATATCAGCAGAGGTAACCCATGTATGTGGTTGTGAATGCCAGTATCAACCCTGTTTGCTGCTACCAAAAGTTTCTGGGAGCACACTGGCAGGCCTGTGATATATATTATAAGGCTGCAGCATATTTTAACCATGCTAAAAGGAGAAAAAAGCATCTGAAGACAGAAAGAGAGACCTGGCTGAGTCCCAAGAGAGGGGCTAGAGCTGAGAGGAATTTCACTGCTCTGATGATCAGCATCTTCTGCAAAGACAGGAGCAGGAAGAATGTGAAGCATTTGTCCTATCTGCATCGTTCCATGACAAGAGATTCCCCCTCTGTTTGGAGCCCATTTCAGTTACAGTAAAACTCCTGCATGCCTCACTTCAGTGATTTTCAGTGAAAGGTCAGGAGGGGGTGGGCGCTGGGGCAGCTAATTCAGCAATTGTACAGTAGCTGCTCTTAGATTCTTGGGGTTTTATTCTGTATTAAAAATAAGAAGCTGTTGTTTACTCCGAGATTACTGAATGGCCTCTGTTCCCATGATACCTAGCGGAGGCTGACAATTATTCTCCCTGGGTTTTCCCTGCAGCTATTTTCTTTGCTGGCGGGAAGGAAATTGTTTATGTTTCATTTGCACTACCGTTGTTCCAGCTGCCAGAGCAGGGATGTTTGTCCGCCAGCCTGCATCAGTGGCAGAGGCTCCCCTTCAGACCTGCCATCTGTTAGCGTTATTATCATCTGTGTGTTGGCAGCGCCTAGATGGATGTCCCTCTCTGCTAGGCATTGCTCCAGCATGTAAGGAATGGCAGAGGGGGCACAGTGGGGACAGGTAAGGAACACAAGGGGCTGGAGAGGCAGACTCGTTTGTCCCGGTCCTCTAGGCAAGCTGGGATCAGGGCCTTGAGCTGCATCCTCCTGTCTCTGGTCTCTCTTGTCTTTTACTGAAATACCTCCTTAAATATCCACTGGAAGTGTTCAAGGCCAGGTTGGATGAAAATGCCCCATCCCTGGCAGTGTTCAAGGCCAGCCTGGATGTGGCTTTGAGCAACCTGGTCTAGTGGAAGGTGTCCCTGCCAGTAGCAGGGGAGTTGGAACTAAATGATCTTTAAGGTCCCTTCTAACCCAAACCATTCTATGATTCTATAAATAACAGCTGCAGCACAACATAAGGGTCTGCTAGTCCCCAGTTTACAAAACTAAGCTTCTTATAAACATCCTCATTCTGAATCCTTGTATCATCTGGCAAGATAAAAATAAAGGACAGTAATTTTCACTTAGTTTCACCCAGTTCTTAGCCAGCTGAGATTCTCTGTAACATGGGGTACTCACTGCTCCGTAGGGTATTTTTTGGTTGACTCACAGGGTCCCACATGAGCCTTTTCGGGCCTGGATTTTCAGGTGCTACAGCCTCAGCTTGGGCCTCATCGTGCTGAGCCCCTGTTGCACGAAATGAAACCCACTGCAGCCCTGACCAGCCCTTGGCACTGCGCTCGGCTGCATTCCTTGAGCCCGGCTGTGCTGAAACCCCCGTGCGGAGATAACACCCGTCATTTCCCCATTGGCCGTTCCCATTCTCTTTGTCCGGAGCTGCCGGGGCGGCTGCCGGGGCCGGCGTCCCCCCTCGGAGCCTGCAGTGCCGGCGCTACACCGCTGAGCGGCACCGTCCGCCCGGCGACGCGGGGGCCCGCCCGGGCAGGCTGCTCCCGCCGCCTCGGCGGGGGACGCGCACGCATGCAAACAGGCTTTCCCCCACGTTCAGCCCCGAAAGCCAGGGGCCTGTGAATTAGAGGGGCAAACACGGGTCTGCGAAACGCGAGTGGGTGCATCACCAGTGTTTGTGAAGGGGGGATTGATGACTCAGAACACTGCCAAGCGCCCAAACACGGTGTCCAAACACGGCGCCAATCCCAAGGAGTATTTCATCATTCATAGGAGTATTCTGTGATTCTATGATTCTATGATTTATAGCATTTGGACTTGTTAGGAAGTGGTTTTTGTTTGTTGGGGTTTTTTGTTGGTTTGGTTTTGGTATGTTTGGGTTTTTTTCCCCATCCTGTCTTGTTTTCACAGAATCACGGTACGGTTTGAGTTGGAACAGACCTTAAAGGTCATCTAGTTCCAACCACCCAGGGACACTTTCCACTAGACCAGGTTGCTCAAAGCCCTGTCCAGCTTGGCCTTGGACACTGCCAGGGATGGGTCATTTTAGTTTTTGAAATTACATTTGTGCCTCCAGATGTTCAAATGATTCAATATTAAAATGTTCTCAACGGCGCTGTCTTTAGTTCTTTCTTTTTTTTTCTTCTCTTTTTTTTTCAATGAAACTTGCCAGCAAAAGTTTTCAACTCTAAAATAATTCAGTGTTTGCTGTTTGCTATGCTATGAACAATATTTCTGGCAAATGGCTTTATACAGGTAGATATCTACATCATGTCTATTTTAACTTTTTGAAAATTATGACTGGTTTTCTAACCCGGAAATGTGAGTATTTGATGACTAGCAGTTATGTTTTTAAGCTAATTTAATAAGTCTTAGGAAGCATATAAAAATAAACTGGTAAAAAAGAAACATTTCAAATCCTGTCAAACAGAAACGGGATCTGCACTTTCCATTAGTTCAGTTCCTTCATTATATGACCATGCATAATCCCAAGAGCCCTCCCAGTCCTGATCTAAGCATTGCTGTGGCTGGCGTAGGGCTACCTGGGGCTGTGTAGGTAGACATGCCAGAGTCCTGGCCCCCACATTGTGCAGCCTAGGGACCCACTTGCAGGATGCCGCATCTCCTTTCCAGAGGAGGCTTCAAGTGACAGGAATGACTGCAGGGGAGCCCCTCCATCTCACCCTGGTCACCACGTGTGAGTCTGGCCTCAGGAACTGGGAGTCTTCCAGATTTACCAGTTTCTGTGTGGCCACTCTGTCTGCTTTGCCTGGTGGAGACACTTCCCTCCTCCACCTTTCCCAGCCCAGAAGTGCAATTTCTGTCTTCATTTCTGTGTGTGTGTTTTGGAGCAGTCAGTTGGATACAAGGCTTTGCCATTTTGGAGAGCAGGCTTGCTCCTGCAGTCTAGCTCATCACGGGTGCATTTTTAAACAAAGGACTGTTAGGCCTTCAAGCAAGAGGGAAGATGGTTTGACAGTTCCTTTGTAAAAAAATGGTTTTGCTTTACATACATTTGAAGAAGATAGTTTTGTTGTTGACAGCCAGAGGTAGAAAAAGCCTGAGGAATGAGTAGTTTTTGTTGCCGAATGACTTGATATATGACACACACACACACGCAATCAATAGCTGTAAGTCAGACACAGTGCTTGGGAGGAAGGACTCAGAGCTACATCATCTTGGGAAGACCTCCAGGCCTAGCTTCCCAAAGTTATATAGGGTACCCACTGAAGTCAGTAGCTGTGCATAATCTGGGGGGACCTTGCATGAAGATCAGCTGCAATGTTTTAATTGGTTTTGCTCTGTGTTTCAGCAAGTTAAAGGTGGACTGGGCCAGGCTGACCCCAGCAGTCACAAGCTGGATGGACACCCCATGGCCACGTATGGGAGTCCGTGGCTGCACATCTCTGCTGTATAATAATGTATGTTGTTTTCTCTGCCTTATGTGTTTTAAGGAAAAACAAAACAAAACCAAATAGACTGTGGTCTGCTTTCCCGCTCCTCTCCAGACCAAAGTCAAATTCTTGTAGCTCTGGTTTTCTTCCCTCAAAGGCCCTTGCGCCAAGACTGGTGGCACAACAAACAAGGCTTTTCTAAAGAAATACAGGCAGCAGAGAATCCTTTAGCCAGTTGCATCCTTTCACTGGCTTTGAATTCAGCAGAGCTGATCGCTAACAGTTGTCCTGCCAAGCCTAAATGAGCTGTGTCAGCTTGGGTTTGGATGCTTTCCCTCTTGGTCCTGGGCATTTTATTCTTCAATCATTGTAGGGCACAGGCAAACCAGGCAGCTGCTGAGGGGAGTTGATGGCCAGACCTGCAGAATGGCCCATCACCGGTGGCTTTGCAAAGGCTGCAGAACCAGGTGGCCCATTACAGACAAGACTGCGGTGATGAGCGCTGTGTTTGCACATGGAAGGAGAGGCAGCCCCTTCCCACATGGCCTCTCATGCCCCATGGAGCTCCCACGAGCAGCCACCCCCACCAGCTGTGCTCCTTATTCCTCACTGTCAGAAAACCCAAATGAAGCATCATCTAACTTATGACCAGCCTTGAGCTTGAGGTCCCTGTGGGGACATCCCTCCCTGTGACACACCACACTGTCTCTGAAACAGCACTGTGCCTATGGGCACCCCTGGCTTAGGAAAACAGCTGCCTTTTTTCCTCTGTGGTGTGAGCAATATGAAAGCAAGGACCATGGTGCTGGTGTGAAAACAGCAACCAGCTGCAAAAGCTTTGCTTGCACAGGGATCCTGGTGCAAGAGTTGGGGAGCAACAGCCAACTGTGTTCCTCTTAGAGCTTCCTGGCCTCATCATGCTCCAGCTCTCCATGGGGAAGGTGTGGACTCACCTCCCACACCCAAGGAGCTTGCTGGTAGTGACATATTTGTCCCTTCTGCCCTTGTATCTTGCATCTCAAGGTCTCCTCCCAGCTGTAAATAGAGGGAAAGGGAATGACATAGCTGTCTGTCCAAAATTACTTGGGAGAGGAAAACTCCTTTGTGTGCACTGTGGGTTTTTAGGATTTCTTTGCATGTGTGTTTCTACCATGACTGGAGGGCCCATTTGAGGATATATTAGGGGCTGTGCCAGCACTTCATAAAAAGCTGGATGTGTCCTGAGGATCCTCCCTGGAGGTAATGTCAAGTGATGCAAATTGGCGAGAGCATAGACAGCATGTCTAATAAGGCACACTAAAATGAACATCTGCTTTTTGGCAGGAGTTTTAATGTAAATAAAGTAAAACTCTGATTTCTGCACAGTCATTGTTTCTTTCACATATCACTGCTGAGAAGGCAATTTGAGGGGGGAGGAAGAGCTCACTCCCAATACTGTGGCTGAAATTCAGAAGTAATAGTAGAAAAGGATTTTCTGTCTTCTTAAATTTTCAGGTTACGGCTTGCTATCCTCTCAAATGTCCAATGCAAATAATTTCAAGGCTCACCTGGAATTGCACAATCATGGGATAATTTAGGTTGAAAATGACCTCACCAGGTCATCTGCTCCAACCCACTGCTCAAAGCAGCACGAGGTACGTCAGCTTGCTCAGATCTGTGTCCAGTCAAGTCCTGAGTATCTCCAAAGGTGGAGATACCACATGGGACGCCTGTGACAATATTTTACCACCCTCAGAATTATTTTTTTTTTCCTGGCATACAGTCAGAACATAACATGTTGCAGCGTGTTTTTGTGCAGCTCTGAGAAGTCTTCTCTATACCTTCCCCTTAGGTAGTTGTAGCCAACCAGAACAGTCATTTCACCACAACAAATATCAGCCTTCTGTCATATGCCATGTGCTCCAGCCCCCTGACCACCTTGGCTGCCCTCCTCTGGGCTCACTCACGTATGTCCAAAACTGGAGACAATACTCTAGATGTGGTCTCACCAGGTTCTGAATAGAGGGCAATGACCACTGCCACTGACCTGGTAGCTATGCTTTTGTTGACAGCCCCAGTATGTAGCTGGCCATCTTTGCAGAAAGGGCACATTGTTGGCTCATATTCAGCCTGCTCTCCAACAAATCACCAAAACCCTTCTCTGATGGATTTGGTGAGAGTGCACTTCATCCTATCATTTAGGTCATTGATAAACACATTAAACAGTCCTGTCTAGCCCAGAGGGGCACCATTGTTCCATGACCTGGCTGCCAGCTGGAGTTCGTGTGGCTCTTCACAAGCCTTGGAACCCGAAGGTCCAGCCAAATTTTAGCCCACCTTATTGTCCACTTACACAGCCTGACCAGGCTGTAAGGATGCTATATGATACTGTGTCAAAAGTCTTCATAAAGCCAACATCTACTGTTCTGCCATTGTCCCCTGAGCCAGTCATCTCATCATAGAAGAAAATAAGGTGGGTGAGGCATGCATGATCTGCTCTTGGTAAATCCATGCTGGCTGTTCCAAATCACCTTGTCCTTTTATATGCCTGGAAATGTTCCCCATAACCCTGGATCTTCCGTCTTGACTTTCTTCAAGAGCACATTTGTGACACTTGCCTTTTTACAATCATCAGGAAAGTCCTTTGATTACCATGATCTCTGAAAGATGATAGGAAATGAACTTGCAGTGACATTGACCACCTCTCAGCCCCATCTGATGAATCACATATTATCCTATGGACTTGTGCATGTCTGTTTGACTTAGGTGCTCCCTTTTGCTGAAGGTCCTGCTGTCGCAACTTTGCCACATTTGTTAACTCCATAGACTGAAAACAGCAACTGCTGCCTACCAACCCCACAGTCACATTAGCAGGCCACTAAAGTCAATGTGATTCCTTCCTTTGCTTTCTCACCATTCAGAAAAAACTTCTTGGCTTACAAGTGTTTTGATGTCCAATCAGGAGCAAAAGTTCAATTACAGACAGCACTGGGGAGTGTTTGAATGTTTGCTTCCCAAAACTACTCAGTGGCATCGTCTTCATTTTTTGTTAACTGGTGTCCCAACATTTTTTTTCCCCAGCAAAAACCAATAAACAGATTAAATACCTTAGAACCATGGGATGCAAAATACATCCAGCTCCTGGCTGAGAAAGGAGAATCTTCGTCAGCTCCAGGCCTTCTATCATGTCACTCAGATGCTCTCTGCAAGTGTCCACAACCTTCATTGTCCTCTCACCCTGAAAATCAAATAATTCTGATGTCCATGTGCTGGTTTTGAATTACTGTGTAGTAATTCAAATGTAGACTTCAGATCAGGAGCAAATGGCTGCTAAAAGCAGAGATATACCCAGGAAAAGAAATTAGTTGTGAGTTGTAACAAACACACACACATAAGATCACTTGGATTGTTCAGAAGAATACATATTACTTTCCTCAGATTCAACAGTTCTTAAATCCATACAGGCTAGGACTCAGTAACACCATATGTTCTTGGTTAAAATTATTTTATATTGTAACTAAAGCAAAACAATCCCACTGAAAGCAGCCCTTGGACCAGTCATCTGAGTGCTGCTGAGGGAGTGAGAAACCTGAATTTGATTTCCTGACCCACCATAGTGCAAATCACTTTGTCAAGATACTTTATCTGTGTACTTTAATAGCTTTGAGAATTTGGGCTTTCATTTAGTCATCTGCAAATTCATGATGTTGGTAATAACACCTCTGTACTGTGAACTACTTGGATACTGTGCTACTGGGGAACCTATCAATATCATAATAGAAATTAAATAGAAATGAAATTGCTTTACTGCAAACTGTTTTATCCTAATCTAAATACAACCGTTAAAATCAATAGCTATCCTTGCTCTTTTTTAATGTATAGTTTCCTATTCTTTAGTTGTTTGGGGTTTTTTTTCCTTCTTCCAGTAAATACTGCTAGAAGGATCACACCTTAGAACCAGTTTCTTTAATTCTGAGGGAAACAGGGCTTATCTTGCCACTCCCTGACTTTTCCATTTCGAGAACTACTCTGGCTATATCCATGTACATTAATACAGCCCCTTAATACATGCCAGTGAAATATTATATTAATTTATATCACAGCTCAATGTTCTGACTGCATTTTACCATCAAGAGCATAAGTCTTTGTTCTGAAAATCAATTTCCTAAGTTATAGCCGTGGTACTGTTGGCCATGGCTGGCTATTAGCCATGACCATTGCTTGGCTTTTGAACAGGATGGGAACTATGCCAGGGAAGTAATATTACAAGTAAAGAAGAACTCGACTATTTAGAAGAACAATTTCTATTGTAAAACTGCATCTAATATTTCTATGCTGCTATAATGATGTAATGCAAAAGCAATGGCGTGGGATAGACAGAATAGGGGACCAGTGGTCAGAACATCTGGCTTCTGTTCCAGGGTGTGGTGTCCCTTCTTCAGCTCTAGCATGGACGGTCACTGTAAGCTTGTCTCCTTGGAGGGATGTTTCTTGATTAGTTGCAGGTGATGTTCTTGATGATGTGTGGAATCAGCACTGAGGTACTTGATAAAAACCAACCATTTTTTCTCTTCTTGAGGCCTGTTTCAATCTTTGCAAAACCAGAGATATATCTGGAAGCATGGTTTGTGACCAAAGGTCGAACAATTGCTTGATTTTAGGCGAGTTGGAGATCTATTCCTGTTATTAGAAGGGGGTTTCAGAAGCGACTCCCAAACCTAAATCCACTCCTAATATGGGGCTCCATGCTTCTCAGTGAAGCACATTAGATTAATATGGCATTATAAAGTCTATTTTTTATTCTCAGTCATAACTTCAGTGTAAACAGATTGCAGTACTTTGCATGGGGAGGAGCACAAGCTTCAAGAGCTGGTGAGCCATCAGAGATGATAATTGGGGTTTCTGGCTGTGGACAGAGACACACACACAAATCCCCAATGCAAACAGAGTACAGCCTGAGCTGCAAATATGAATGTCATTGCTCTGTGCTCATTTTCATTTCTAGCCAGTAAAATAATTCACTATGTCAATAGTACACGGGAGGCATGGATGCTGATTTACATTCCTTTGTAAAGGGTTTCAGATGATTATACTTCCCTCACAGCCAATCCTATGCTAATGGGAACTCTCTGATTCCAAAACACTGCCAGGATTAATGTTCGTGGACTCTGCACCGGGCTAAATGACCCGTGGCATAGCTTTAATTAAGGAAGACAGCCACACAATTAGAATAACAACAGCTTACTATCAATTTCTGCAGCAAGTCTCAGCCCCTGGGTGATTGATACGTCATTTGTGTGCACCGCCTCCATGTGGGTGGACTACTACATGAAAGGCCCAGAAAAGAAAGCTTTGTCATTTCTAAATGGATATTACATAAACTGCACCCTTTGTAGAATCCCTGAAGCAGCAGTTGCAGCTTATTATTGCAAGAAGAGGAGCAGAAACCAGCATTGCACAACACAGACCTGGGGAGAGATTTGTATGAACTTATCCCTGCTCTTTTGGCTTGCCTTTCTGAGCAGATGTAGTAAAAGATTTGATGGTGTTTCAGACTAGGAGCTGGCAGCTCTCTGGAGAGAGAGCAACACGTCAAAATAGCTGGGTGCCTGGCCCCCCTCCCTTTCTCCATACTTTGTATGGCATGTTTTGCAGTGACAGAGCTTATCTTGGGTATTTTAGGCTTTTTACTTGCCAGCTATAAAAATTCCTGTGTGAGCAGGGAGCTGTTTAGAAAAATAAGTCACCATTATCCATTAACCATTGTGCTTTCCAGATAAAGCTTTGTATGGGGGTGATTGGCTTTCAGCAGCCTGGTACTGAAGAAATTGGATGTGGACCATCTCTGGCAGTGACTAGCTTCCTTTTGTGCGCTTGCACCATGGTCGGATAAAGGCCTGCTTTTCAAACACAGGCTGTGGACTCAAATTCTTTTACAATACAGAGTCTTTAAAACTGCATTTTAGAAACACTCCCCCAAGCCTCAGATCTGGTCCTATAGCAGCTTCTGTGGGCCTTTGCTGTCACTTAACCTCTCCTGAAATGTCATGACTACAACCTCCTGCCAGTTCCTGTCCCAATGACCCTAGACAAGTCTACTGTTCTTCTGACCCTCACCCATCATCTCAGAATACGTCTATTTCACTGCCTTGACAGCCTGCCCCGCTATCCCATACAGTCTTGAAGCAGAGGGAACCTTCTAGGGTCATCTAACCTTATCACACAGCAGGATCCACAATGATGGCAGATGTCTAACTTGCTCAGAGAAAACTTTATCTGCAGCCTTCCTAGAAAGTCTATTCCCCTGCTTCACTGTCCTTGCAATTAGAAAGTTTTTTTCTTCATGTTTCAACTAAATCTTCATTGCTGCAGGTTAAATCTTGTCCTATCTAACATGAATACTGGAGCGAAGATCGATTCCTTCATTATTTGCAGCAATCTTTCATGTGCTGGAAAATAGTTACCGTGTCCCTTCTCAGATGTTTGGTCATTCTCTTTGATCTATTTGATGTCTTTACAGTTGATTCATCTTTTCTAAAGTGGACTCTGTCTGCTTTTGTTGCTTTTGACTTCAGCTTCGGGTTTCCTTAGATTTTAGATTTATTCTTTTTTCTGTCTACACACACAGGAGCTTGTAGACCCTACAGAAGTAAAAAGCTGTTACAATTATAGCATATAACAGTAACAAGGACAAAAATAATTATAGCAGCATCTTAGCTGTATAATGACCCTTCAGTGAATAAGATGGTACAGAGATAAATGAAGACAGTCAGGCTTTTCATGCGATATCCAGATGAGTTGCCTCATTGTCAGGCCTTCGAACCTTAAAAAATAACATTTCAGAGATCTGGTTACAGCATGACACAAGCCTGGCTGATGTTCTAATTAGACTGGTGGACAACAGACTTGTTCCTGCAGAACAGGAAGCTAATTATTTTTGCTCATAATAAACTCTTTGGATTTCACTATTAACATCTGCTCTTTAGCACTGGCACAAGCACAACACATAGACAATGAATAATTATGTTAACACCCCAGTGTTACCAGAAGTGGGGTTTTACTCTAAGGTAAGACTTCATTAGTCAAGATTGTAATAAAGAACAAAGAGTTAAGTGCAGTAAACTCAATTATGAGTTGTGTAACTGTGATTGCTTCATACAGAAATTCAGGGAGCCTGTAGTTGGTTTTCCTGATCCTCTGTGATTGGGATAGTGTTTCTGCTTGAGTAGGAGAAGCCCTACAGAGACAGCCCAAACCCTCAATGTCTTCTTGGTCTGTTTGTCTATCTAGTGGATAGAAAACAAAACTGTGCTATGATATAGTGCTATAGACTAACAAATAAGTTTTTCCTAAATTACATATTGTTGTTTATGAGCTCCTTAGTACTTACTACCCTCTGTTAGGCAGTTACTCCAAGGCAAAGTCAGCAGCTTCATGATCTCAGATAGTCTTGTGTGCAGTGCTGGGTAAAAGACAGGATCCAGAAAAGTACCACAGGTGACAGTGTACCCATCCCCTTGCTTGTAAGTCTGTCATGGAAGTTAAGATTAACTTACATGACTAGGCGTGAGTTAGAGCCAGAGCTCTGCTTAGTTGAACTCATTTCCTTTTCAGATCACTTGGGTGATGATAGTCCTGCTTGTTCTCTCCCACAGAGGATAGACAACTTCTCCCACGGTTGCCTGGAAAGGACTCCTAGAGGAGCAGTTTCCAAATGTTTGAACCAGCATATCACCAATAGCCTCCAAGCTTTCCATAGATCTGTGGCCCATCCAGTAGGAAAATTAATAATATTTACTATTGAACATCATTCAGCAGATCAGCTACACACCTTATGGGCCATGTGCTCAGTTTATGAGCCAGCACTCCTAACCACCTAGGACAAAAACCTGTGGGATGTGCTCCGAACACATATGCACAAGAACAAAAGCATTGAGGATAAGAGAGGGAAGGCTGTTTGCCACTGCCATGCTCACGCCTGCATTAGACTATATCAGATGTGAGCAGCCACTCCCCAGTTGAGCAGCTAAAAACATGTGCACTATTAATATGGGGAAAAAGGTAAATAACATTCATGGATGTTCAATTCTTTGTGTACTTCTCACACCAGCACAAGCTGCCCTTCCCAAAGTGAAGCTTGGGCTCTTCTTTATCGGAATTTGTGTACCTGCACCTCTCCTCTCTTCGGGATTCCCCAGCTTTCATCTTTGCTTCTTCCTTGCTTTAGGTCATATGCATGACTAACCTGTCCTTCCAGCTCATATACGTTAAACATGACTCCTCCCTGAAACCACCAGCTGCAGTCCTCAGACCTGCCAGGTCATGTGTGTTTTAGCATGATGCTCCCACCTGGCTCCCTCACTATCCAGCTTTGCTTAATGCGTTTACAATGCAGAGCAGTGGCATCTCTCCCATCCCATGATGTGCTATGCACGAATAGCCGGTCAAGGGATCCTCTGATCTGCGGGCAGCTGTAGTAGGTAAGGCAGATTGTCCACACACTGCACTGTTGTCCTGATTGCACCCTCTTCAAAGGAGCCCTCGTAGGGTGCACATGATCCATGAGGAACATCAGGAGCTCCTCACCATCCTGTGAAGCTGTGTGCCAACCAGATGAGATGGGCTGCAATGCCATCTCAACTTCCTGAAATTTAGATATGTGACAAGTCAGATTTTGGGGTTGAAGGGGTGGCAGGTAAGTGGATGAGCACATTCAGCCACTTTGGTAAGCAGAGTTCACTGCCCCTGCAGTGCTTCTGGGCAGGGACAGCAATGTGGATAGGCTTTTGGGCAGGATGTCAAAGTATGGATCTCATTTATAGACACATGACCCTGCCAGCAGGCTCCTTCAGTGCTAATTTATGATGTAAGATGTTATGTTCAATGGATTATCTAAAAAATGTTGCTTTGTGAAAGAAGCTGTCTAATAAAGTAAAAATGATCTTCTCTTTACTGGGATACTTTCTAGGAGATTGAATTTATTGGGCATTCACTGCAGGTCTATGAAATGTTTTACTTCGTGAGGATTAGAGAATAATGACCACAGCTGAAAGACACTAAAAGTTCAATTTGTCTCAGCCTGCAGAAATCTTTTACAACAGATCAGGTGAACAATGGCTTGGAAGTTCCCCTTCCTGTCCATTGACTACAAAGGGAACTTAGTCTGACTGGCTTAGATAGGTATGCTAGAAGTTAAATAAACCAAATCCGACACTAGAAGTGCAATAAACAGACCTAAACCTAGGATATGGATGTTCCTATGTCTCCTACTGCTGAATGAAGTGATAAGATCCTTGTGTTGTGAGGTACGTCTATAAATACAGATCCATTTTCCAGTACTGTCTTTTTATTCTGCTCTCCGTTAGAAACCCATATCCCTCTATTCCTCCGTCACGAGATGCCCTGGGTTGTTATGGAGCACTGTACTAGGGACCTGCTCTTCCTCCTCTGTGACAGAATGTCCCCACATGTGACAGACATTTCCCAAGCAGGTGACTCGCTCAGCCCCAAGCCTACCAGCCGGAGGACCCTTGTTTTGATCAATTGCTCAGGAACTTGCAAAGGGAAATGCCATTGGGCTATTCCCCCCATGCACAGAGGGGAAGGCATTGAGGAAAAAAGTTCAGGCACCCATTTTGGAGATACCCAAACTAAATGAAAAAGCCTAAATGTCATAAAAGTGTTGTTTCTTTGTACATTTTAGAGCCAGGACAACGTCTATTTGAACACGTTTGTTTGAACATGTGTGTTTGCTGTTGGCCTCTGTTCTCAGGTCCCCAGGGAGTCCAGCCACTCATCCCAGCCTAGGCTGGTGTTAAATGTCACTGGATCATGGGGGGAGCATCTCTCCCCCACTTTGCCCTGGGGTGGATGACTGCCACAGGGGTGAGGAGGGGAGGAAAGGGCTCCTTGGGCTTTTGCATTGCTCCTGCGGTTGACTCTGCTCTCTGCCTGAGGAACAAAGCACTGGGTTGTGCTTGTACAGATGAAGTGAACTGACTGACCTCCACCACGATGAGACAGCTTCATGTTTCCCACAGCTTGGCAGGACACTGTTCATTCTGAATCAGAGAAGATTTTGATCTGAAGTAATTGATTTATGGGGAACAGCAAAAGCAGGCGAGGAATACACATTAACGAAGGAGGAGGATAAACTGTACTGGTATAGATTGTCTTTGCCCTGATTTTATTGATTCACAACAAGATGAATTGCCTACCACATCAGTAAGAAAATCACTCTCCCTTTCCCTGAAGAAGTTAAACCGATACTATGCTATGTGTGTACCAGGATCTGTGCTGAGATAGCAGTGGAAAGGAATGTTGGACTCTGCAATTTGTGAATCTGCATTTGATACATGGTGCTGTGTTTAAAACAGGCATTTTTTAGCAAACGTATCTATGTCTGCATTTATTTTTACCGAGAAATAGGAAAAAAGAAGAAAAAGGCTGGGGGCGGGGGGGGGGGGGGGGAGGAAGACATCAATCCTTAGGAACACCAAAACTCTAAATATAATCAGCTGGAACTGATCCTTGTACCTATTCCCTAACTGACTATTCTGCCATTGCCTGAAGACACCATTTCAACCACCCAATCCAAAGAAATGTGATAGGAAGAGTTTCAGGGTTTTTTGCTCCACAAGGTAGGTGAACTCACTTGGGTGGGTAGTTTTCAGGAATAAAAGCCCTTGTAAAATAGCAACCAGTGTAAGCTGTTTTAAGGATTGTGTGCTTTTGCCCTGAGAAGGAGTCAGGCAAAACCCCTTCTTCCTCAGGGGCTCCTTTTCTCTCAGCTGAACTGGCAGTGATATGAATGATAAGTCAGGACCAAACTGGAGATAAACTGGATGGAGGGTGTTTTTTTAGTTTCTATTGTTGCCAAGATACGTGAAGATCTTTGCTTTGCACTTTATCATGTAGCATAGTGCAAAGGACTCTAAAAACAGGTAGGAACTCTGTCAAACCAGAGTGATGTTTTCTCTCTCATCAATAAATCAGCCCACACAGAAACAGGGCAACAAAGAAGCAGTCCCACTTTCTAAAAATATTATTTTTGCTCCTTCATCTTGCATTGAATGAGAAGCAATTTTGCTGCCTTTCAGGATGGTAAGAGTGCTGGTGCGATCAGCCTTCAGTCTAGAACCGTCCTGGTTTTTCTCTTTCTTTGGAATAGGTTACAGTGCCAAAATCATCTCTTTTAGAAGAACAAAGAACAGAATGATAAGCAATTTATGTTATGAGTACTTTTGCAATGCTTTCTCATCCCAGTTCCCGACATCCCCACATGACTCACTCTGCCTTCCTGCTGTGAGTGCTACTGGTCCTACATGTGAAATTAAACTCTGGAAAGCATTTCACAGCAAGAGGGGTTTGCTCTTTGGATTCAAGCTCTTCCTTTCGTTAGGAGGCATGTGTTTATTTTGTGTTTAAAGGCTAACCGGTTTCACTTGCTAAACCTGCTCTTATTTATAAGCAAAGCTGCTCTTGCAAAATATGAATCATCAAAGCTCAGAGACTGAAAGGGTAGATGAGGTTACCCACTCCACTCCTTTGCCAGGGCAAGCTCATACACAGCTGTCTGTTCTGTGTCCGGTGTAGTAAACATCTGAAGCAATAGGATATCCAACATTTCTTTGAGAGAATTTTGTCTGAAGAAGCTAATAATTACTTCTGTCACATATCTTCTAGTTTTACCTTTTCAGGTCCTGTAGCATCTGTATACGCAAAACTTGATATCGAACCAGCATAAATACAAAGCTTACAAAGAGGAGAAAAATAAATGGCTCAACAAGCAGCAAGCACTGTGTTAGGTGTAGTGAAATGGCTGAAAAGGCTGGTTTTTCTGAAAAAAACCCCACTAACCTCTTATCCACTTAGACCTCCCTGTCATTCATCCATCTGCAGCATTCACTGTAGTTTGTTAAAATTAAATCAGGCTTTTTTGTTCCTGTGGTCTATCCATGAGGTTTTTCCTTCTCCTCTTAAATCAAATCTAACAGAGAACTCATTTTACTTCTACTCAGATCAAATTCTCCTTGAGAAAAGACTGTCCATTTTCAGTACCACTAATGTGAGCTTCCATTTACTTTTGTTCTGCTCTGGATGCATTGGATTCCCTCTCTTTCAATACAGCTGATTTAATCTCCTCCTCTTCCCTGCTTAAAGCATCTGGGAGCAGTTGGAGTGAATTTATACTCCTCTTTGGTTTCACACATTTACCTCATTTTCTGATGATGGCTAGATGGATGGAGAGTTTTGGGTTTTGAGGGTTTTTTCCCTAGAGTTCTTAGCATGGTGACAGCTTCAATTTTTGTGTATGCTCTTGATGTGATTTGGGAGTTTTTTCCCTATTAGCTGCCAGTGACAATCTTTTTCCTGTGCCAGAAATGTTCCCTTCCTCCTATGACATTAGCTGTAGTATATGTCACAGTTTGCATACTGTTTAGAGCTGTGTTACAGCTTCATTCTGACTTGCTATGAAAACTCAAGTTACCGTATCTGGCTTTATGACTTCATTGAGCCAAGCTCTTACATGTAGATATAGATTTAAATACATGGTTACATTTGGATAAAACAGATGGTCTTAAACATACATTTAAATATACAGGTAAAGAAGCTTTGAGAATTGAGACTAGACCCTGCAGTGACAATAAACAGTTTAAAACACAGGACTATGAATCTCGTTTCTATTTTTGCTCATCCCAAGGCCCTTTCACGAAACAGGGTCACTGCAAATTAGAATTTTCGATCTCTCATTTTAGCTTGAGCATAATCAAAAGACTCAGAACAATAAAATCAACCTCAGACATCCTGGGCAATAGAGATGTACCAAACAGCACTGGTGAGACAACACCAGGTGGAGTTTATTAAACTGTGACTTTTCATTGAGCTCTGGAGCAATTAGGCACTCTCAGCACACAGGCAGGGCTGGAGGGGCTTAGATAATTTTTTTTTTTTCTGTGCTGTTTATTAAATCATAAATCTCCTGACTCGTATCATAGAAACATGTACAGCTTTCACCACATTCACTGCCTTTTGGTTTGCAAGGGACGGTCACCAATGGCTCTTTCACACAGAGTTTCATTGTACAAGAATATGTGTTACTGAATGTATTCCAAGAGCATTTTAAAGCAATTTGCATTAAGAAAAAACATGCCTACAGTAACTTGACTACAGAAATACATATATGCAGTAAATATATGCAAGCATATATACAAGTCTCATAATACATTAAGAGGGCCAGTCTGTATCCTTCTGTTCTGTTGATGTATGAGAAATGTAAGTCGCATTTAAGAAAGGCTGATGTGTCCATTTTTGGCCATGTTGGACTCCATAGCATCCTGGAGATATAGATGGATTAGTGTTTGATCTCATTCTGTTTTCTAGGTGGCACTGGCAATCTGTGCTATAGATTCATGTGGTGCCTGGAGGGTCTCTTTCATTTTATTCAGCTGAGTTTCCCACTAGCAGTTCTGGTTCAAGCTGCAAACTTGCAAAGCAAACCGATTTGTTACCTGAACAAATTGCAGAACTAACATCCCACAAAAGGAACCCAGGAGATAGCGAACATATTCTGAAGCCCTAAAATTAACACAAGAGCAAAGAAAGAAAACAGGCTTAAAAGAAAAATAGAAAAAGTATGCATTTTTAATTTCTTTTAGTGCTATCTTAAAATGGAGCCATCGCACAGCTACAAGAAAACCATTAGAAACAATTAGTTCCACAACAGGGGATACCATTTATCTGCAACTGTTTAAGGTTAGAAACACTGCCTCTGCCTTAAAACAGATCAAGACAGAACCATGATATTCATTGGGCGGTTGTGTATGTATATAAGCACATACGTGCCTGCACGTATGTATGTGTATGAGTGAAAAAGGATGTGTGTGTATGCATGAGTTTATAAATGTAGATGGTATTTCCTGACATGTATGTTTATATATCTAAGCCAAGTAAAATAAATTTGTGTGTGTATATGAAATCCAAACACATAATTGCATATATAATTGCTCTTACTCTCCCTGTGGACATTTCTACACTTATTTTCCAAGGTACAGTGCCAGTTCAAATGATAAAGGTTGGCTCCTCTTCTCTGGGAAGTAGGACCAATAACTTGATGCTGGCTCTGATACCCTGTGACAAATGTGGTGGTGCATCTATTGAGGAAGCACTCCAAATGCTGGCATGTGCAATAAAGAACAAGCAAAGATAACACCAAACAAAAAGTGCAGTCAATAGCATCCAATTAATCCATCAAATGTGCCACCAATCGATGGCAACTCAGAACACACATAGCTCTCTGTCCACCCTCCACCGTACCTGTACAGCTGGGCAAGCAAAACAAAAGCTATGTAACTTTAATTCTGCTCCCTTCCTTCAGTACTACCACCCTGGGTAGATGCCCAGTTGCCCAGCTTTGTCCTGCATGGAGAACTTCCCACACTTCCAAAGGCACAACTGCTTCTCAAAATCACTCTTCTCTGCATTGTCCTCCCATTCACAGGGTAAGGAGGTCCAGAAAGAGCACACTCCTAGCCTCATCTTCACACTCATTAGCCGAGATGTGTTTGCCAGGCTTACTCAATCGTACAGGAGAGCTGGCTCAGGAGCTGATTGATAGCAGAATTACCAGGAAGTTTCAGAACATCTATTCAACCAAAGGTTTACACATGAGTTTACAGGGCTTCAGGAAGTGGGGAAATTGTTCTCTATAGCCACAACTAGATTTTTTCATGACACTTAGCTGGAAATAGAGCAACAGCATAGATGTGACCAGGAGCTATCAAAGGATTAGCAATAGCTTATACACAGCCTCAAACTTCCTGTGCTAGTACAAGCCCTGGTTACAGGAGATAACACCCACAATATTTTTCATTTTAAAATGGCCTTGGTGGCATGACAGAAATTCTCACTGGTAGATAGCGCTGGTGTGTGATGGTACTTTCTGACATTACTAGTGGGAACTTGATGGGCAAAAAGGCCACCCATTTTGAAGTATTGCTATTAATCTCCAAACTGTAAGGGAGATGCAATCTAATGTTTAGTCTCTCAGCTGGAGTTTTTCTGTAAGTGTGAACACACTCCTGGGATCATTCAGCTTGCCTCAGCTCCATTCAGATTCTGGATGAGCATCAGCATATTGGAAGGAGCATCTGGTTGATATAATAATTCAACAAAAGAAGATTTTCTCCTGCAAAAAACTAGGCTGCAGGATAAACTAAAGTGTATTTAAAAACTACATCCAGAGGAAAGCAAGGCAGCCAGGTGAAAGTCTCAAACTTTTGAATGTAGATCAAGTCTCAGAAGGCAGGAAGAAATAGTGTCAGAGCTGGAATCTCTGAGGGATGGTCATTACAGTAATTGTGTGGGTAAGAGATGGATGGATAGCTGCGTACTGGAACAATCTCTTTCCACTAAATACCCTTTCTTAATACTGGGACAAAGTCCATTAACATCAATGGAAAATTTCTTATTGACACAATGATCCTCAGAAGAGAGTTATAATTTCTATGTATGGACAAGAATTAAACTTGAAGCCTACAGTAATAGTAAAGAGACAGTACAGTTGTCTACACTGATGTAAATAGTACATGAAATCAGACATCCCAAGAGTCCAAAGAACCATCAATTCTTTGCAATGGTTCTGTCTCCCATTAGAAATTAGTTTCATTTCATGAAATATCCTTTGAAAAGAGAATCCCAGGGGTCTGTTTAATCAGGTCTCATAGATTTCCAGGTAAGATGAAACTACGTGGAAGACAGAATAGTCTTGCAACTGGTTTCTAAGACATAACCCAGAGGATCAGCTCTGCTGGATGCCAGCAGACCTCAGTATCACTCCGTTCTGGATTTTGGGGCTGTACAGAAAGCTGCTCCATTGCCATGAGACTGAAGGTGGGCAGAAGTGAGAAAGGCAGTCCCAGTTCCTTCCCAGTAAAAGTTCATCCCATCTTTATTTTTAATTGTTCTATCTAACTCCTTTTGGAGACCCTGGTTGTGGGAAATGAAACCAGAAGCTGTTGTCTCTTCAGAGCCAGGCCATTGGTGGCTCTCAATACACAGTCCCTTCTACCAGTGCCAGATATCGTAGGAAAGGGCTATTGTGAAAGGTCAAGTCAAGGTGAGATCAGATGCCCTGACTTAATTGCTGCTCCAGCTTTGCAAAGGTTTTCTTACAATCACAAAACTTGTTTCTAAAGGAGGAGAGTAGCTAGGAGGAAGGACTCTCCAGCTCGTTTTCAGGAAACAGATGGAGAACTGGGCTTATACTGTAGTTCTTGATAAATTGGACAGGATACTGCTGAATGCTTGGTTCATGGACTGCATTAGCCTTGACAAGTAGCTCTTTCCAGCAGATGATAATGCAGTGTTTAACATCCCTGCTGTGCTTTGCTAGATTACTTCTTCAGGATGGGTTTAAACCCAGGAGAGCTGGCAGCAAGGTCCTGACGGCTAAGGAGTTCCTGTGGCTGCCACGCACAATGCAGTGCAGGCACCCAGAGGTGCACAGCCTCCCCATGCTGAAGCAGGCCTGAGGGCAGGCCCTTCCTCTTGGCATGGAATCACAGAGTGGTTTGGGTTGGAAGGGACCTTAAAGTTCATCTAGTTCCAACTCCCCTGCCACGGGCAGGAACAACTCCCACTAGACCAGGTTGCTCCAAGCCCCATGCAGCTGGACCTTGAACACTTCCAGAGAGTAAGGGACAGAGAGGAGCAGTAGTGCATGTGTCACCTCCATCCTCTGCTGGGTGGTTTCTTCCTGTGGTTATAGAGGATGATTATATCTCTTATCATAAGAGGGGATGGAGACACATTTGAGATAGACCGGAGGTTATTGTTTTTTACGTCAGGTAAGAGGTCCAAATTACATCTGGGCCCCTGTTGGCATTAGAAGCGCAAAGCGGCAAGACAGTACCTGCCCCAGAGTTTATGGTACCTGTGACAGTTAGGGGCTGGGTGGAAGAAAGTTTGGTGAGCAGAGACACAAAGATCTGCTGGGAACCTCATGCTCAAGGTTTCCTTTCATTGGAAACTGGGATGAGGGAGTAGAGAAAGGGAGAAGGATGTGGGGACCTGTGCCCTATGAGGAAGTGGTGCACAGCTGGGGGCACACCTGGAACCAGAAGCCCTCTTAGGTCCTCCCTCTTCAGCCAGAGGACAAAGGAGCTGCCTCAGGGGCTGGGACCCGACTCAGCTGGTTGTGGCCATTTAGTGGTACCCAGCCCTTGTACTGGTGCTTCCAGGGGTGTGCGCTTTTACAGCTCATCTGCCCCCTCTTGCCAGGTACTTAAAAAAGCTCAGGTCCAGAGTGGCAGCAATGTAGTATATCCTCATCCCATCATCAGTATGTCTGAGAGTTTCAGCCCCTTGTTTGACACTATTTGTTGTGGCAATTTAATAAAATACTACAGTAGATTTTTAGACATTTTTAATGCTCTTTTCAGTATTATGCTGAGCACAACTGAGACAAGCAAGACATGAACTCAAAGGAAAAGTTCAGAGGCTAAGTGAAGCTTTTAAGCCTTAGGAAACACTGAAATGGAAACAAAGCAGGAATTGTTAAATATGTAGGAAATAATTTCTGCTTCGAATTCATTGAAGACATTGGAATTATTTCAAAGAGGAGCTGCTCCATTAAATCACATAAGAGTGACTGCACTGAGTCAAATAAAAAGCCCATCAAGACAATATCATGTCTTTGGCAGTTATTGGTAGCAGCTGCTGAAAAAGAATAAAAGAAAGAGGACAAGGAGAGGGACCTACCTAACCTCTAATAAAATCTGTGTGTTAGGGACTTCTGGAGCTATTCTCCACACACAGTGAGTCTACCTTATCCTTTCAGGCCCAATGCTCACACTCTCATTCATTGACCTGTTTGTACTTTTGGCATTCCAAAGGTCTATGGTGGTGAATTTATGGCAGTGAAAAATTTATGGCAGTGAGTCTCCTTGCTGAATTATGGACTGTGTGAAAGTGGGTTCCTTTTTAGTTTGCTTGAAATGTTCTGCCTGTTCATTTAATTCAGTGTCCTCTGCTCCTGCCCTGCGGTGAGCAATTCCACACTTTCTGACCTATCTGGAAAGCTGCATGACTTTAGATTTCACCTCATTGTCTTTTCCAGATGAAAGAATCATAGCCTATTTACTTTCTCTGTAAATAGGAGCAGATCACCTTTTTGTCTCCATAGAACCATAGAATAGTTAGGGTTGGAGAGGACCTTAAGATCATCTAGTTCCAACCCCCTGCCATCTATGCCTTTCCTATAGTTTGAGTGTAAGGCCCTCAAGAATGGAATAGAATCCTGCCTCATCCATATAAAGCACCTTGCATGTGAGTGTACCTTCTTCTGACCCAGCTGACATTAGAGACAGTCAGGAGGAAAGCACAAGATGCAGAATTTCTGTAGGTGGAATTTATGCAAATGGATACAGTTTCTGCATTGCAAACTCGAAAAAAGATAATTTTGCTATCTCTGCCACTCCACCAGTGATATCATCCATTTCTAGGTACCACAGGCAATGCAGCAGCCCAGTGACATTGCATTGTTCAAGGTTGGACAGGGCAGAATTAATAGCAGGAGATACTTTAATGAAAACTGAACACCCACCAGGAAAGGGGCAATGTGTTTGAATTTGCTTTATAGCCTAAGATGCAAAGCAGGTAGGAATATCCTGGACCAGTTCCAGCTATATTGCACAGCAGTGTCCAAAGATATCAGCACTAAAGAGCCCTTCTTTTATTTTCCCAGCCATGCCTCAGTAGTCGGGAGAACTTGTTCAATGGGCCTGAAGTCAAAAGGCTCAACCATGTGACTTTCCGAAGCTGATGTTTACTGTCCCTTGTATCACAAAGCTGCTGCCTGGAGAGCAGCTGGCCGGAGGTGTCTGGAACAATCCCAGCCACCGTTTCATAAGAGACTCTTTCTACGTCTCTGCTTTCCCACAAAGGCTCATGTTTTATGATTGCTGGTGGGCAGGAGGCTGATGAAATGCATAGCCGATCTGAACACATAAAAAGGCAAGAGGCAAGACTTAAAAATCATACCAGTCATGGTTAGGCCTGTGAAATAAATAACACACACAGTCATTGTGCAAGGAGGAACAACAAATTCACTGCCCCTTCACCGGCTGGTTTCCTGTCTGTGGTGTAATGGGTGGGAGTCTGGGTGGTAAATTTACACCTCACTAAAAAACAGATTATAAATTCATTGTCCTCTCCCTTCCTCTCCAGAATTAAGGGCTGGATTGTACCAGAATCATTTTAACTACATGTTTATTTTTAAAAAAGCCTCTAACTTCACTTTGTTGTGCTTGAGAACTAAGGTTTTCTGAAACAGAATCCATCTTTGAATCAGAAATGGGGTGAAATGCAGTAAACTGCAGTAGTGTCAGCTTTGACACCCTGGAAAACTGTGAACTATACCTCTCTTCTGGTGGTCCCTTTCCTTTCCTCTTCTGGTGGTGCCCGGTTTTTGTGGAGGAGCTCAGGAGTGAAACCAAATGAGCCAACACCTTGCTGGTTCCCAGTCCCCATAGAGAAATGTGGGATTAGGATCTCCCATGCTCTCAGCCTTGCAAACACCCTCCCAAAACAAACTGAAAAGCAATGAAAGCTGATGAGTCAGTGATTACATATTCCTGACAACATCAGCCAACATGTCAGCAACATTCTGTGTGCTGCTGTCTTTGTGCCACCTCCTTTGCCCCTAGGTCACTAGCTGGGGAACCTCCTGGATGGTTGCAGACCTGCTGTGCAGCCCTTTCACCTCCACTGGTGGTAGCCACCATCATATGTGCCCTGTAGCCCACCTGCATGGATCTGTCTCAGGATGAATGTCATGGCTTTCCCTTCTGTCCACAACACGTTGGTAACATTGTCTGGGGGTCACTAGTGCTCAGGCATCATCTTGACGCTGACCTGAAGGAAAGCAGATTACAAAGGTGGTTTCAAAAGCTGTGTTGTGAATGAAAGTCCAAGTCCTTTCCCTCTGACTCTCCTATGATGCTCACAGCCCCCACCAGCAATAAGAAAGATATTGCTTAGGGGCTGAGCCCCAGTTGTACAGAGGCCAGTTTATCCCAAGCAGTTTGTTGAGGATGCCTCACCTTGCTATGATCTGAACACCAAAAATCTCAGAATGCTCAAGAGCCACAGATCACCTAATACATTTCTTGGCGGGGCAACAGGGAGGGAAAGGGCTGGTAGGGGTCCCATTGCTTTTTGACACAATACGGTTATGCAAGTAAGAGTCACAGATGTTGCATTTCTGGCTCCCTTTCTTCACCTTGGGACATGCAGAAGACCCAGCAGCCCCATCACAGGGTGGAGGTATTTATATGGAGCATGCTCAGCTTGGGAGGTAGGTCTGAGCTGCTTGTGAGCCACCCTCACCTGCTGATCATCTTCTAGCAGATGAGAAATGGACTTTAGCATAAAAAAGACCAGGGTCTCATTTTGCCAGAAGGATTTCCTCAGAAGTTCCCAAATATGGGGAAATATGAGGAAAACAGATGAGGAAAACATCATGTTTTAGAAGAACTCCAACCTCCCTGGGCTGCCTCAGCTACCTGAATATTGCCGTGCATTGCAGTGGTGAGACAACTACCAACAGGATTGCTCCTCAGGGACAAACAGAGGCAACAGTGTTTATTTCAACAGTTGTGGGGGCAGCCTATATATATGATTCATGACAGATACGCTTATCTACTGGGAAATTCTTTGAGTAGCTAAATTTGTTCCAGTTGATATGTTCGCTGGTGATGATAAGTGTAAAGAGAAACCAAGTGCACTATATTTATTGCTGTCTGAGTACTTGTTTTCCACATAAAGAGACACGAAGATGCTGCTTTGCAACCTTCTCTCCTCCCAGGGACAGAAGGGGAGTACAGTTGCTTTTAATTGAGTAAGCCATTGTCGGTGCACAGTCCACAAGTCTCAAGCTACCCTGGCAAGCAGCCAGACAAACAAGATTGCTCTGTTTTGAGCCTCAAGTGTCATTGAAGTGTGACATATTAGCAAGAATAGCCTTGGATGGAAAATATACCTTGACCTGTGACTCAGCAAGCTGGGGAGCAGAAGTCTCTGTCTGTCTTCTCATTTTTACAGTCTGGGAGAATCTCTGTTTCTGATAGTATGGACCTTATCTCAGCAGCGAAATTGCTCTCTGAGCAGCCTTCCTAATTACAGCACATACGGCCCTCTGCTCCCTTTCACTGGTAATCACCCAAGCACCTTGTGGCTAACAACCAGATGCAGCTTTTGCTGCCGTTAGAGAAGTACTAACGTACTTCAGCATTCTGTAATATAATGAGGGGGTTTATTGTTCTTTGCATAAAGTTGACCATGGATGTCTGCTTTTTATTTTGTATTTCATTCCAGGCCACCCATCTGTTCTCCTTCTCTGCAGTGGAAATAAAGGAGGTAGGGTGGCACCCGATTAGCCAGCACTGGCTCATCTCCAGTTTTAGGATTTTTATTCCCATACACAACCTTCAGATGTATTTGATGCTATGCTATTACATTATGCTGTTCCATTCCATTCCGTTCCATTCCACTCTATTCTATTCCACTCCACTCCATTCCACTCCATTGCATTCCATTCCATTCCAGTCTAGTCTGTTCTGTTCTATTCAGTCTTATATTCTATCCTATTCTATTCTACTCTAGTCTATTCTATTCTACTCTATTCTGTTCTAATTTCCTCACCCTTGTCTTGATGTCAGGTCAGATGATGTGTACTTCGGACCCTGTAAATTAGATAAACCAGATGCCTTTAAATCAAATATTCTATAAATGTCTTCACCATGGCAAAAAGCTTCCTCTTCTTTCCCACCTCCTGACGAAGGCCTCATCTGGAGCACTCATTGCTGCCATGGGGATGCATGCAGAGTCCTTTCCAGCTGGTGTGTTGCTGATTCAGTGGTACTTACAGGAGCTTCACCACTCATTGCCAACTGTTCTGTGGATTAGATACGCAGGAATTGCCATGACAGAACAGGCTGCTGGTCCATCTAGTGGCTAATGTAAGATTTTTTAGAGAAAGACATAAAAGGCTTGTAATGAATCCAATTAGTCAATATTACACCAGTGGGGGATATTTCTCCCTGACCTCAGCTGGCTATCAGATTATGTACCCTGAAGCATGAGGATTGATAGCTCTTGTCATTTCAGTGTATCTGGAGTAGCTGCAGATGCTCTATTTACTCATATTTATGTTTAGGAACAAATTCTTGCAGCTCCTCTAGTTTCAGTGGTGTCAAAGTATCAGTGAATCAGATAAATCTGTTGATTAAAGACATGTCTTTGAACATGGGAGAGTAATGTCAAGCCTTGATTTTTTTTTTCACCACACTAGACAATAGATCTGTTCCTGCAGAAGAGCATTGCTTACACAGCAATATTCTTAAGCAGATTTTTTCAATGTGGGCACAGCAATTTAAAAAACCCCAAAACAACAACAACAAAACCAAACAGCTGGCGTTTACCGAGGCAGACTTTACACAGGAGAAGATCAATCTTAGGAAAGTCAGCCTCAAGTGCCTACTATAATATTGATATGTTCCTCAGACTTCAGTGGTTTTTAATGCATTTTTAATGAAGAAACGCTTTTTAGAAACAGTGTGCCCCTTCAAAATATTGCCATGATATTTTCAGCTGAATTCACCTGGCACTGAAGAGTAACACAATAACAGTGAAGATAGATAGATCTAAATTTCCCCTCAAATCTCAATATTTACTATGAATGTGACTTCCATTTGTGAGAAGGGATAGTGTATGTGAGTACGTGTGTTTGTGGATTTACAGGCATCAACTTGATCTGCTGTTTATGATGTGAGATTGCTGAGAGCTGTACATGGGGACCGGTTTCTATGATGAATTTAACCAGTCCTTTTTGTGGTGTTCAGGGTGGCTCACTGGCAGTGTGTGAGCACATAATTAATCCTGCATATTTCTCCTAGTTTTTGCTCAGATTATTACTTTAAGTATTCACTGATTTACTAATGAAGTCCTGTAGTGATCGCCTAAACCACGGGGGTTTATGTCTACTCCCTGATGGGGATTAACCCAAATCTTTTGACATGGTTTAGTGGTGGACTTGGCAGTCCTGGGGTAATGGTTGGACTTGATGATCTTAAAGGTCTTTTCCAACCTAATCGATTTTATGATTCTATGATTTTAAGTCATCTAGGGGCTTTCAGGAGACGTGCATGTACAATATGTGTTGCTATTTTGGGAGAATATCCATTTGTAAAAGTTGTGCATAGTATGTTTTTTGCATTACTGACACATTCATTTTTTAAAAGATATATAGAGGCAAGAGGAGAAGTGCTGTATGAATCAGAAGATGAAGTGTTTGCTATAGAAACTACCTCTCATGCAATTAGTAGTGAAACATTTGTTAATATCTGGTGAACACCTGCATATACTGTTCCTAAGAATAACATTTAATTCCAGTTTCTCCAGGAGAAACATTACAGAACCATGCTTCTTTCCTATGATGTGGTACATTTGAAAATAAAACAAGAGCCTGGTGCTTGGAAGAGTTCCTAAAACTTTCCCAATTCATCATTTGTCCTTCTTTAATGTCTTTGAGTTCATTCCCTGATATGTCATTGTGTTGCAATGCTTTCCTGCAGCTGTGTCCCCCTCCTTCATGCAGGGCCTTTCTTCTAAGGCCCCTTTGCAGGATTTCAGATAGTCATTTACACTTGTGCCAAGGAGGTGCACAGGGTGGATATTTGCATCATCTGCCATTAGCACAGTGTCCTCAGAATCCCCTTCCCTGCGGGAGGAGGAGAGGCTATTCCAGAGACCAGCCCAGAGGCCATACCTGTCTGTGGGTGCATGCGATGGCATGTCCTAGTTAGATGCATCCACCTCCCTCATTCGGGAACCATTCACAGCAGACTGTTGCTACCATCTGGTTTGGATTGCCCCTCTGTGGAAAGCTGGGTGACAGAAAAGCTCAGTGTTTGTTGAGCACCTGGACTAGGACATGTCTGGAGTGCCTCCAGATGAGGAACTTGGAAGTGTGCCCACAAACAGTAATATAGATACAACTGCAGAGAAGCTAAGTTAAGCTCCTCTTCTGAACTACCATCTGGAGGAAAGTCTCTCCTCCTGTGCTGAAAATTAAACCTAAATGCTGGAGAAAAACACAACCAGCCCACTATAACCTAGCTATGAGGATAAGTGGGACTTGCTGGAGGTTTGGACACACTTTCCATTGGTGTCGTGCTGGGATAATAATCAACATCTGGGATGCCCTTTCAGCCTATGGCTCAGCTGTGCTGAATCCTCCTACTTTAAAAATTGGATAAACAATCGAAATGTGGACTGAAATTCAAAGATGATGCAGGATGGTGTCTATATCCTTCTCACAAGCATCCATCTTCATGTGCCTTCTGAATATTTCAAAGTGTTTTGGCACGTATTACCTTGAAATGTTTGTTTTGGCTTCAGCATTTAGTGAAAACTCATCAAATGCAGAATTATATCGACTCTTAGATGCATGCTATCTCTATTAGTTGTCCTTCTCTATTCATTTTCATTAACATGAAAGTTGAGGAACGGAGCCTTGGTTTCTGATTTACGTACTGCCTGTTCCAAGCACAAGGATTTCGGTAGAGGACAAACTGCAGCAAATGAATCCTGAGCAGAGTGCCAGCGAAGCTACTGGAGTGACCTCAGACATGAATTTGTTCCCCCCCACCCTGTACCTACTTTGACTTTTTGCCTACGTACAAAGGATTTGGCTGAAAAAGCCCTTGGCTTGAGTATGTCTAAAGTTCAGTTTATTTTTACTGACTCGGGTCCTGCAGGACTCCTAAGGATTGCAGGCACCAGACAGCTGTGTTTAGCCTTTTCTGTTACAGTAACGTCAAGGAAACCTATCGTAACTGGCAAGCCTTCTGAAAACATGAGTGCTCATGGATTACAAAAGGAGAAAACAGTCAGATTAAAATAAACTGTTACCAGACAAAAGGACACCCACCCTTTTCCCCTATAACTCCTTTAAAAAACAGAGAATTTGCTTTGATCAGACTTTAAGGTGAGAGTAGATCTCCTGGAAGTTATCTTCAAGCTAACAAAATAGTGATAAGCAAAAGAGGAAATGGAGCCAAGATATGGTATGTTTGTTAAAAGACAAAAATCTGGCCATTGCAACAATCTCTTCCAAGATCTCTCAGAGAGGACGTTACAGAAAGAGCCTGGTTTAGCCCTGAACAGGATTTGCATTCTTGCACAGTTGTTCTGTTTGTGTGGCTTTGGGATTACATGGAAATATTCTCTGGAGGAGACACAAAGAGACTTGAAAATTCAGCCACCTCTAGTTGGCGTTGGCTTTGGATTTCCCCTTCTGGGACAGAGTCGAAGTATAGAGTGCAAGTGAAAAAAAACCCCAAATAAAACCCAAAACCACCAAACCAACCAACCCAACAAAAAAACCCCACCCAACAAAAAACCACCCAAACCCCTCCCTCACTATTGGTCTCTGTTGAGGATTTGAGCCACTGAGGGATTTCAAAGCCAACACATGCTCATGCCCAAACTTCTTGAGACACCAGAAAAATGAGTTTCCCAAGAGAACACTTCATGCCATGGAAAAAAGGCTATGAAAAACAAAGAGTTGTGGAGAATTTGACCCACTTGGTCAATGCTATACTAGTGTGAATTGCTTTACCAGGTCAGGCTGGACAGTCTGCTCAGCTGGAGCCAAGCTGCTGTAAACCTAGCTTTACCATCCCGTCGACAGAGGGTTTGTGTTAAGCAGCTGGAAGACCCCTGTGAAGGCAACCCTTTTGTAGTGGTTCCAGGTTTAAAATGGAGTGAGTGAGATGAGAATCTGCAATGAAAGAGCATGGCTCCATCAGCCTGGAGCCAGCAGGAGAGATGGAACGTCTCCCTGCCACCTCCGAGAGCAACTAACCCCATCCTTAAAAAGGTGCCTAGGAGAGGTGGGATGAATCACCCTTGTGGAGTCCCTCCCTCTTTCTGTAGACTGCAGGAGAAGCACATGAATGTTTTTGACTGTTTGCTCACCTTTTATTCCCCTAAAATCGGAGTCTGGTGGAACAACTCAAGGAAAATGCCTTATTGCCCCTGCAGGTTCCAAGGTCGTGGTGCAGATAAGCAGAGGACTCCACTGTGTTACCGGTCAGGGCTCCTCCACCTAGCTATATTTAGTGAAGAAGCCCAACAGCACAAACAGGATTTGCGCCTGTGGTTATCTTGTTTGTCTGGATTTTGAGTAGCTGCAGTTGCTTGATAGGACATTCAGAGGAAGGTGAAAACAAACAGCCTTCCATCTGGAGTTTCTCTGGTAGAACAGATTTTTTAATCTCAGAACCGTGCATAACCTGAAGTCACATGGAGAAAAGGTCAGAAGTGGTCATGGCTCTGAAAGAAATCGGATGCTTGTAAGCTGCCCATCAGCAAGGACTTCTGCTGAGCACATGATTTCCACAGCACAAGTTTTGTCCTAGCTGTGTTAGATATAATGCTTAGATAAGAACTGCAAAATGTAGGTAGTAAAAGAACTTTCTATTTGAAGTTGTGGTGGATACACTAAGGATAACTCGGGTCTTCTCTGGTGTATTCAGGATAAGAGAGAGAGTAAATGCCAGTCTAACGACGCTATGCTGAAACCATTTAAAAGACAGGGAGACATTCCTGCAAGTAGTCTGCATGTGTCCTGAGGCCCAGGATCCCTTTGGATGATGTCAGTGTTCAGGAGATGGCCTGACCTTTCAAAGCTTGCTGTTTATTGGGTCTGATGCCTATCTGTAATTGTGAATTAATATGTTATTAGTCACTCCTACTTAGGAGGTGCTTTTCTCAAATTCCAGACAATGTCTTGCTGCTCCTGGATCTTGGGATAAGGTAAAGAAGGGCATTTTAATGGTGCCATTTAGTACTCTTTGAATGTTATGTCAGTTCTTCGGCTTTGCTTACCCTGACTTGGCAGCAGGACTGTTTTGCTTCATTCCTGGTTTCTCTCAAGCCCTTATGAGGCACTGAGTCTGCGTGGTCAGGGAAGGCAAGAGAGGGAAGTATCAAGAGTTGTCATAGTCCTTGGCATGGTGCGCCATGGCTCCGTTGCCACTTCAGAGCAGGAGCAGGAGCAAAAAGGCATCATGGGCAGCATGCATACTGTAGGAAGCAGTGAAACAAAGCTCTTCATACAGTCAAGCACCACAACTAAGTTAGGAAACCAGGGCAGTCCTCACTTTCCTTCGCAATCCGATGGTCTGCACAGGCATCTTGCAGCTCTTGCTATGGTTTTTCAGTTGAATGTTCCTCCTCACATTGCTACATCCATGCCTTTCAGACCTTTCTCCATTCCATCCCATCCCATCCCATCCCATCTCATCCCTGCCAGCTGGCCCGAGGCAGCTCAAATGACAGGCTCAGGAAGGATAGCCTCTCCCCATCCAGGTGCAAAGCAGCTGCTGTTCCCTCACCTTTCCTAGCCAACCATCACACCCACATCCCACTGCAGCTAAGCAAAGCAGCACAAAGCCAGTGGATTTGCATACATATGTGCAAGCTTTCTGTGAGGTGTGAGGGCCTGAGTTTCACTTTGGGTTTCGGGTTTATGTGCAGCCAGACAGCGGTGGATATCAGCAACTCTGTGGAAGTGATGTGTTAAGTCACTTTTGGTTGCCAGGTTAGGAATTCCACTGTTGGATAATTCACTGGCTACTTGTACAGATTTACTCCCCCTTTAGTGGGACTAAAATTATTGTCAAGACTTTGCTGCTTTGGTACTGATACCTGTAAGGAAAGTCTTTGGGATAGTTTAGTCTATGGAAGAAATGACCAAGTCGGTGGTGAGGAGGGTAGTGGGGGGTATACTACCATTTTTCAATAGAATAAATATTACTAGCCAGGAGAAGGGCATACTCTCCATGTCCTTGGAGGACAAGACAAAATGGAAGGAGCTTAAATTATCAAAAGAGAGGTTTTTCTCAGGTACTAGGGAAAGCTTTCTCATGGTAAAGATGATAGTGGGGCCATGGAATAGGTTATCAGGGAAAATTGTATAGCCTCCATCATGGTGCCAGAGCAGCAGGAGGCAGAGGTCCAGAACAGATCAGATCAGTATCTGACTCTGTTGATCGACTGTGGAACAGGCAGATAGATGGACCAGGTAACCTCTCAAATTCTCTTCTAGCCTTGTTTTCTCTGACTCGTTTATAATAAGTAAATAGATATTGAATATTTTGCAGAGGCTATCAGATGGCTACAGAACTTCCTGTTCTGCCTTTCAGAGGCCAAGGTAATGCCCCGAAATACTTCAAACCCGTTATCAAACTCGCAACACAGAAGATTTTGCTCAGATAACCCCTATATCAGATTTCCAGGTGATGCTGCTCTGCAGAGGAGCCCAAGAGCTGAGGCAGACATCAATCTGATCTGACGAAACCACACAGTTCTCTCTTCGTCCCTCTTCCCTTTTCATCATCGGAGAACAACTGGCTGATCATCTGTGAGCTGAAATCCCAAACCACACAGGACACTGGTTTCACTGTGAAGGAGCTGCTGAAGAACTAGGCTGGAGCAGCAGCTGCAAAATAACTGAGGCTGCTCCTTCAGCTTCATTTGTGGAGCTGAGAGCATTTAATAAATTATGGAAAAATAACATTTATATTATATAATAGCATATTATATGAATCCTTTGATCTTGATCTTTTTGTGCTCTAAGTCACAGATACTACCTGTGGGACTTCCACAGGCACAGATGTCACATTTGACACTTGAGTTTGGAGCACAAAAACCAACACACATGCTTAGTCACGTGCATGGATGCAAGCATGTCTGTCCCTGGTCATTCCCTGTCAGCAGGAGTGGCTGCTATCCCAGAGTGCTGTTATCTCCTGGAGCTGGGGAGGATGGAGAGTGGGCTGGTAGGAAGTGTGAAGCAGGGATCCTGCCTTTGGTCTTTTTATTTCCCCATTCACAAGACAAGCCGTGTCCAGCCCTGTGATTACTGGTTGGGAGTTAGAGGTAAGCCACGATTCTGGCCATGCTGGAGAGCCTCAGCAGCGTGGCAGTGGGGCTGCAGGAGCTGCAGCATCCTCCTTGACAGCATCTCCTCTGCCAAGACAGCAGGAGAAGGGTGCTGGCAGGTAGCACAGCACGGCTGACACGGCAGACCGAGCCCCTGCAGCCTGTCAGGTGGATGGGCTCAGCCAGATTGCCTGCAAGCCAGCAAACAAATCAAGTGGAGTCAACGGTGTCTGCAGACAGCTCAGCTCCTGCAAGTGCTGGGTTTATTTCCAGCATCAGGGGAGCAATGCTGAGGCTCTGCAGACAGACAGGGGAGAGGGCAACTTGCCTTTGTCCACTCCGATTTCTTATAGAGACATCAAAACAGCCTTTCCCAGTGCTGGCTTAATTGCCTTCTGTGTGAAGAAAGCAAAAGCAGCCTAATTAAGGCGTCATGTCAATAGATTTTTTTTCTTTTTTTCTTTCTAGGAATTAATCTGACTCACCAAACATGTTGTGTGGTCATGTGTTCCTTACAGACCAGCTTGTTTCTCTTTACCCATCGCAGCGCACAGCCCTACACTCTCCTCTTGCTGTGAAACCACAGCACGAGCCGGTTCTTCATGACTTCCCAGGATCTCCACCAGCCATCGTGGAGCTTCTTCACAGGGGCACGCTCCCTCCCCAGAAAGCTCACTGCAAGAAGCCCACTGCTTTTAGTCCAGCTGCTCTGCATTTACACCAGGAAGCCCAAGATGCCTGGAATAAACTCTATTTGGCAACGACTGGTATTTCTGCTTTAGTGGGCAGTGGTGGCATTCTCTGAGGGATCTCACAGACTGGGGAAGGGCAGGGTATCCTCCAGTCTAGGGGCTGTTTGCCATTTGGTATTTATTAGTGGCAACAAATAACAGGGAGAACTAAGTCCATCCTGTCCCCTGGGAGCCATTGGCGTTATTTAAAATAGCAGAACAACTAAACCAAAACCAGGAACAGACTCTTAAGGATATCATCCCTCTCAGAAACAGCACCACAGTAATCCTCAAGCCTTGCAAATAACCTTCAAGCGTTGTACATCAGCCTGTTTCAATGAACAGTCACCCTCACAGAATGCCCCAAAGAGCAATAATCTCTGGTTACTTCCAGTAGTAAAAGCATTTGATAAAAGTGCCCTCTACACTAGGGGAAGCTTGTAGACACAATATCTTGAGGCTAGAAATTAATCTGGTAGAGAAGCCTTTAACCCACCATAAGGTGGCGGACGAATTGCCTTCTGAGGAAATAATAGGCTGTGTCCCAGAAGCTCCCACAAGTACCTTTGTGCAGTAGACTGAAATAAATCATCCCACAAGTCCATATGGACTGCAAATGGGAGTTGGTATTAGTATAATAAAAGCTACACATTCTATGGGAATTTCCCCCTCTGCTGCTCTGCTAAGCAGGGTTTTCATGTCATCAAGAAGGGAAGGTCCAATCAAGGACAGGTTGGTGTTAATGGCTTTAGCAGAACACCATTGACAATTCATAAGAAACACTCAAGAATTGACCTGAAGTCTCTTAAGGAAGAAGAGCAATGACACCTGTCTGTGTTTTCCCTAACTAATGAATACAAACCCTTCATATGACCCAGAGACCGTCAGATGTCATCAGTCATTGCTATGGATTAAGCACTGAGTGCTCTGGATGCTTCCCACCTGGATGGTCAGTGAAACATGTGCAACGGCCTGTGGAGTAAACCTGTGCCCCGTTGCAGTTCTCAACAAACAAGCTATCAATATGTAATTGCTTCAGATGTGCCCTGCACGGTGACAGGGCTGTGCAGTGCAGCAGGTAACCAGCGATGAATGAATATCCATGCGCAGCACCATCTGGCATAGCTGGAGCTGGCCTAGACATTTGTTACTGTGAAGGAAACCGCAGGAAAATATGGAGCCCTCTGTGTTTCACTGATCCATCAGGAAAGATGAATTGGCAAGCTGGGAACATCTCATCTAAAGATATAACAAAATAGACTTTGGGTCAATGGCTTGACTGCTAAGTCCATTACGCTTCTACATAACTTCAGAAAGGTTGTGGGTTTTTTCACAATGGCTGAGCTGACAAAGGATTTTATTATCTTTTTTACTACCTGACCTACCTGAGAAGTCATCTAAGCTCTAGCAGCACCAATTTCCAGATCAGGGCATGAATGATAATTACGATACAATGACAAGAACGTTGAAGTTGTTGAGGTGTGATCCAATTTCAGGCCCACATGCAGGGCAAAATCCACATTACTTGAGTCTAATTAAAGATATTTACTTGGCTACAGATGAAAAGAGAATGATATGATGATAATAGTATCGACACAGATACTTCAGGAAGGAGGGGCAGGAACAGTTCAAGCTGGTATTCACTGCAGAGAAATATCTGTTAAATTTCAAGCGACGTATTTGTCAGTGTTGAGCCAGTTGCTGCAGTAGTAACACCTTCTTGAGGGGTGCTAATAAAGTTATTAAAATATAAAGTAAATATTTACAAATGTCATTTTCATAAACAGACACAATGGATACACATGCAAAAACTTGTTTGGGTGAAAACAGTGAGTAGTTGCAGACACAGAGCAGCTGCTGGTACACGTGAGTAGCTGCTGGAATTTACCTTGAACACAAAAATATTCCTTTGCATGGTTAAATGTTGGCTTCAAGTAAGCACCTGGATTTGATGCAATTAATGGATCTGGTGGGTGCTCTTCCAGTCACCAAACACTCATAAGGCAGACCTACAAAGTGACTGAAAAGGCTTAGTAAAGGGTTTTCTTCCGAGTAAGTTTTATGGTTTTATTTTCCATCTCATTTTGGAGTTTCTCTGGCTTATATGTCCATGTCTCTAGCTTTTCAATAAACTCACAGAAGTTCTGACTTCTCCTTTTTGGTAATTAGAATTTGCAATTCCATTGTAATCATTTATGCACAGAAACTAGGGTTTCAGGAGGGCTTGGTTCAGGGTCTAATGAGTATGGACAGGATCAACAACCACCATGTCATTACTTCTTTGGGAAACATTGGGAGTGAAACAGAGCAGGACAGTCCCTTCTTTCACTCCTGTGCTGGCAGGAGACCTGACCAGCTCTCCGTATGGCTCAGGGGGAGAAGCCAGTGTCTGACCAGGGATTGTGCTTCATCTTGGCTCTTCAGGATGCCAGGTTATGCCCCTCTGTTAGAGGCTTAGTCTTAAAAGTACAGCAATTAAAACAGTGATATTAGCTTCCTCCCTTGCAATACTGGTTTCCACACCACACAGAATGTTGCAGTTAATTGTTGTAAAGAAACAAAATTAAATTCTGGAAAATAATCTCTTTTCCTCAGGTCTAACTTGCCTGGCAGAGGTTGCATTTATTATCTTCTAAAGACATGATTGCCAGCTGCTGAAACAAGTTACCACACATCTTTCCCCTCTCCACACCCCTCTCCTCTGCAGGCATAATCATAGTGGCTTGATGCTAAGGCTCTGAGGAGCTTGATGATGAAGATTTATTTGGGCAGAGCAATGGCTGCCATTTCACGAGCACACTCAGGCAGTGTATATTGAACACTCTTTGGAAAATGCCACTGGAAACCTGGAAACAGCAGTCTGAACCAGAAAATGTCTACCATGTTCAAGAGGTATGAGAAAATCTGTCCTTGCAGTCTTTCCTTTATTTCTGTCCATGACAAATTGCTATAGAGAGACACTATGGAAGGTGTCGATGAATCATCTGGTTTTGCTATTGCCCCAGGCACAGAGATAGTCTGCAATAAACGAAGGCTTCCTTTTGAGGACTTGAAGTGATGACTGTATGTTTAAGCTCCAGCAACAGTCATGGAAGGAAAAATGCCCACATACTGGAAATGGGAGGCTATATGGGTAACCGTATGGGTAACCCTGTATGAGTAACACTCAAAGGCGTTGCTAATTCTCACATCAAACACAAAAATCCCACCTCAACTATACTTCTCAAGCCTGGAGAAATCCCAGCAGTTGTAGGGTCCCAAGACCTTGCTCCCTTTTAATAATGAGTCTGGGACTTAAATGCTGCTCAGATGTAGGTAATGTTAGTGGAAAGAAGCTGAATTCTGTCTTCCAGGAATGGAGTTGGCAGCAGACCTGGGAAGCACACACATTTCTTGGGGAAGAACCTGGTGCCTTTTGGTACTTGGAGGTTCTGGAAGGTGCTAGTTGAATTTAGCTTCCAAAAAGTATTTTGTAACACTGGATTCCCACTTGCACCACATGTAAATCTTACTTTGAGTAGCCATGTTAGCAAATCATACTCTGCAACTGCATGTACATGGCTGAAAAGCTCTTCTGACTGCAGGGCCCATTGCCATGGGTACTGGGGTGAAGTGTTTCAGGTGAAACAGATTGCCACAGCTGCATAATCACTGTCTAAGTCAGCCATGCGGGCATCACCTGTGGGCCCATATACCACAAGGGATGAAGGAATGGTCAAATCTCCTTTTGGAGTGACCAGGTGGCATCTACACAGCACAGTGCCACAAGCACTCCATAAACAGAAGGTATATCAGCAAGTATGACCTTCCTCAAAGCCAGAGGATGTGGGCTGTGATGGAGTTCCATCTCCAGGATAAGCATGGCTTTCTGTTTTCTTCATCGCTCTTATGATCCAGTAGATCCAATTCTGTTTTCTCTCCACTTTCACTCAAAAGAAATAATATTTACTTTGCTCTGTTATCTTCAATGCTCATCATGCTCAAGGTTCCCATTTTGTGCCAGTCAAGAAGTAAAAAGTCTGGGAAATGTCTTAGAAGCAGCACTGGGCTTTAACAGGTTGCTCCCTTGGAAAGCGTACAAAAAGTTTTGAAGGATGAAAACTAGTACTAGTAGAAAAAGATGAAAAATAGTAAGAAGAAAAAGCTTAGAGTCCCACAAATATATATTTTTTTTAAAGACTTAAAACAAGGGGGCCTTCTGAGGCACAGGGAGCCAAGAGTTGAAAATGGATTGACATTTCTGTGTTTCTTTTTTGGCACTGCTAGAGTTGATTAAGTGATAATTAGGCTAGAGAGTGTGCCAACAGTCACCGCTTCATCCTACTCCTTTACCCCCTCAGGACTTGTCACCACTGAATAAAGGGTAGAAATGATATTTGAAATGCCTGCAGTTTGGAGACTGTGTAAATTGAGAGGCTTGTGCTTTTTAATGTTTTATGGCTGATTCAAGACAAATCAAAGTTCCAGACTGTTGGGTTTCTTTTTTTTCCCTCAGAAATGAAAGGGGATTGGGTTACATGCTCTTTGCTGGTAAGATCCAGAGTCCACAGAGCTGATGCATGGACCTTAGTTGTGTCTGTATTTCTGTAGACTTAGTAATGGAGGTACACAGACGTTCTCCACACACAGACTGCAAAACAAGGACAAATGTCAGTGTATAACACTACCTCTCCCAGAAGACAGACAGTGAATAATACAATACTAACAATATCACGAAGTATTTTTCAGTGTATCTTTTGCTGCATAGCCGGGATTTCCAATCTGGGGTGAGGGGAGAGTCAAATTCGAACTTTTTTGTTCTGATTCAGAAAAAAACAAATCTTTTTTTGTAAGAATCTCATGAGAAGAAAATTTCATTGAAGATGTCCCCCACTGGTTGGAGAAATGTATAGTTTAGGAATATTTTGCATATCCAATTAAAAATTCCATAATCAATTCACTTGATTTCCACTTTATTTTAACTTTTAAACTTTTTCTAAATTTAACTTATTTTAACTTTTCCACTTTATTTTAACTTACTTTCGGATTCTTTCATGAGGTTGTTAACATATTCTAATTTTGTGACATTTTATGTGCAAAATAAGCACTTATTTAAGAAAACAGCTTATTCCATATTAGTCAAAATTTTGTAAAATATTCAGAGTGTAAATAACTATGAATGAATAAAACCAACCTTACATTCTAGAAGTTAGTGTCTCCTGTTGATTTGCAAAGAACTAATTTGTTGCATTGCTCAGGGAAAGATGAGCTCTGAGGACAACATCTACAGGGGTTTTAACTCCTTATTTAACTAAAATATGACTTAGGTGCATGAATATGAATTATGTGAGTGTGTCTGGTAGCAGCTATTTCCAATTTCCTAGAATTTGCTTGCTACCATTACACCTATAGCTTAGATAATGCTATAAGCTCCCAGGCCATTTTTATCCTGGCTTTTTCAGGTAAATGCTATGAAAAAAAATAAAATTGATAATCCCTTTATAGTTTCTGAGAGAGAAGAACACAGGAATGATAAACAGAACAGAGTATCAGTGTGACCTAATGAAAGACATGCTAAAATTTGCGCAAATATTTGGTGGAAGGCGCTAGTGTACTTACCTGACTCTATTTATGCCCCACTCCTGGAAACATTCAAGGCCAGGTTGGATGAGGGTCTGAGCAACCTGATCCAGTGCAAGACGTTCCTGCTTATTTCAGCGGGTTTGGACTAGATAACCTTTAAAGATGCCTTCCAACCCAAACCATTCTAATGACTCATTCTATTAGAAAACATGGTCAATTCACCACTCATTAAATTGAGGTTTATTTTTTTAATATATGTTTGTGATTGATTAGCACAGGCTTCGTTCACATGACACAAACTCAGAAACACTTTTGTAAGACCAAGCCAAAAGTACCAGTAGCCTGACTCTTTTTTTATGCCCAGCTCTCATTAATTTTGAATTGTCAGTTTTCAATGGCCAGCTTCAGGCTGACCTTTGCTTATATGTCACGTTGCCCATGAACAAGTGGAGTGGGACTTGTCTCACCTGATTTCTGATGTCTACAGTACAGGATTTTATCTCCAGACTCAGCAGTGAGTTTTGTTAGAGTTGATGGCGAAAACCAGCTACATCTGCAGCACTCTTTGGCTCATCCTTTACTGCTTGCATTTACATTCCCCTGCTCTTAATGTGTTTTGTTCTTGAATAACAAATGTAAAACACAGTGGTGCAGATGCTGCATGTACCTTTCTGACATTTCAGAGACGAGTAATATGGCCCCAGAGCCTTGGCTGCTACCTCAAAGTGAATTATTTGGGGTCTTTTTGCCCAACAGGTTGTCTGATTTCAATTTCACATCCATCAGGCAGGACAACAGCCCACAAGTACCCTACATTCAGCTTGTTGGCTGCCCCACCTGGCTAGTGGAGCTTATGAGAGGTGAGGGGAGACATGGTGCTTTAGGAGCCTCCTAAAAGTGCCTGTAGCTACTAAAGGGTATGCATAGCACTTGACGTCTCTGCTTTCTTTACTTAACAGGGCTTGTAAATCAACAGACCTTCAGGAGGCTTTTTCATTTAATTCTCCTACTCTCTTCAATTGTGAATTTCAATATTAAGCTATTACTGTGCTGAAATGTGAAAAATATAGCTAAGAGGTACCTTTACCTATTGTAGCTGTTGTTTTACTCCTGGGAGAGGCAGGACTGCATAATTTATCTGATGTTTCTCCTGAGTGAGAAGAACATATTTGCAAAATCAGAACTCCAGATAGGTTTGTGGTAACAGTGTTGAGATTCCTGAGATAGTTCTGTGCTAGTGCCCTGGCTGTCTGTCTGATAAACCCTTCTAATGTTGCTCTTGGCACCCTCCGGCTGGCTGGCAAGTGGGTATATTCCTCTCAACGGAGCATTTTTCCAGTACCAGAGCTGAACTGGAAAATGAACCTGGGGGCACAATTCAGCAGCGAGAGCCTGTGGAATGCAAAAGGAATCCAGACATTTAATTCCCTGGTAGCTCTCTGGAAAATCCCTGCCTTGCTGCTCTCAGTAGCTTCAGCACGTAACCCTTAGCAGCTGGCATGGCCAACAAGCACCAGAACAGCTGGGAGGGTGCATGCTCATGGGGCTTTTCTCTTTGCAAATGCTTTGTCATGCAGTGGAAATGCTGTTCCAGGAACTTGCTATTTTTCTGGCAAACGTGGCGAATACCACTGGTCCCAGAACTTACGAAAAGAACGAGAAAAAAGAAAAAATATATAAATATAAATAAATAAAAATAATTAGAACTAGAAATAGAATAAAAATGGAGGGATACAGTCAATTAAATCCTCTGTAAAAAAATCCTGGCCATTTTAGCAGGCATGACATGTTGGGTTGTGATCCCTCCTCTTGGTATCTCTCAAAACAGGCAACAGGCACATGCCTCTGTGAGTATTTCTTTCTCTATCATTGCCAGTGAGACCCTTTCTACCACCCACAGGGATCCCCCAAAGGGCAGTTCACCTCATCTTGGCATAGTATCTAGGAGTAGCAGACTGAATCATTCTCTGACAGGCCCTGTCTTAGATGCTGACGTGGAAGGAGCCAACACCTTACTTTAAATGACCACATTTGGGTAAGAGGAACCCACCCTCCCATGCATATAAACATTTAGCTCACATGACTGAAGCATATGGACTGTTGTGTTTATAACTTCAGTTCTCAGCATACACCAAAGAAGGCAAGACCAGTTAAAATATACAGAGCAAAAAAGTCATCTTTCTGCTCATGTCACTACCCTTCTCCATCGCCACTGCAAACACCACAGATATCACTACATACAAGTAGCTCAAGTGGCCCCAAGATGTTGCAGATTTACTCTCACCTCCAGCTAAAGAGTATGAGATCAGCAGCCGTGCGCGTAAAGTGAAGGTTAGCCATCACTCAGAAAGCTCCTGATGGGTGCCAGCAGCTTGTAAACCAATAGATTCCCCAAAGAAAATGAAACTCTTTTAGGAACAAGCAACTCCCATGCCAACCAGTACACAGAAAGATGCTAATGACTTCCAAAAGGGAGAAAGGTGTCAGACTTAAAAAGGCCCTAAATTTCCTGACCTATATGAGACTAGTTTCATCATGGATGAGAACAGTATAACTATTAACACCCCAAAATAACAATTATTGTTACATCTAGGACAGGTAATGAGACAGCCATTTAAGCTGTTCGTATTTTTTTTGTATTAAGCATGATTCTCAGTGTGTGTGTTGTAGGTAATGCCTTATTTATTGAACAGATTGCAATATGGGATTGGAATATGACTTCACCAGGTGGGAAAGCATTTTACCCTAACAAAGGTTAATGACTTGCTGGTAGTTCAGCCAAGTCATTATCAGCAATATCTGATTGCTACCAGGATAGCAGGGGACAGCCCCTGTCTACCAAAAAAGCCATCATCATCCCTGAAGAGTTGAAGGCAGACACTAGCCTTGGGGCAGGAGTGTGCAAAATGCTTCCCAAATAAATTAATACAGATAATCCCAGAAGTGAAGAGTGACTTGAAGAGAAGCCCAGGGGACCCCAGGGAAGGGGAAGCAAATGAACCGAGATTTTCTGTCAGGAAAGAGTATTAAAGACATGAAGCTTAGGTAAGAAGTAAGTCCTTAGGTATGGCTCATTACCTGGGAGTGAGAGAAATCTTGGAGCTGATCTTAAGATAAGCAAATAAGTGCTTGTCCTTTTGTCTTCTTTCCCTATCTCTATGCCCTTTCAGGGTCATGTTTGCATTTAGGCACTGTAAATAAGCACAAGTGTCTGCTATGTGTTAGGCTGGTGTTAAGGATGATGAGAAATGTGTCTGAGGCACCTGGCAAACAGCAAGCCATTCCCTATTGCATGGCTGTTGCAATTCTTAACCTTAAACACTGGTGCCCCAGCTATGTGCTGAAATTAATTTCTGTGGGGTTTAGATGGAAAAAGAGGGCTTCCTCACATAAGGGCAGAGGCTGCACATTTTGGAATGAGAAGAAGGAGGATTGGTTTAGAAGAAAAGCTTTCCAATGACCTGTATTAGTTGGGAAGGCACATAGCTTTCCAGCAAAACAGTGAGAGTGTCCATACCCCCAGGGTTTTAGTAACAGACGCATGTTAGCAAATAACTTTACATTTCAAGTAACAAGACTACAATGAAATGAGTAATCATGTAAAAGTGAAAGGTTGGCTGATTTCCTTTCTCTATAGCAATTTTACAGACAACAGTTCTGCATGTTGCCATGGTTTAGCTCATCAAGTGTATGTCTTTAAGGGGGGCATGACTTCCTAAATCTGTAAGAATGTCTCTAAATAAAAGTACTCTCATTTGCAGACTTGAGGAGTACATACAGTTCACATGGAAATGCCTTGGAAAAAAATACAACTGTTCATACCTGTATTGTGAGTTTGTGTGATATTACAGTGACATCGTGATCCCAGCCAGCCAAAACTTTAAATTAATAGTTCCTTTCCATCTCTTCTGGCTGGGACACATCAACATGTGTCAGATGAAGTTGTACCACATGATGTAATCCATGAAACCCAGTGGGTTTGGCTGGGATGGCATTAACTTTCCCCATAGAAGCCCATATAATGCTGTGCTTTGAACTTGTGGCTAGGGGGTAACACACACTCATGTGCACCACAGCTGTCTCTCCAGCACCCCATCCACAAGGGCCAGTAGGCTGGGGATGGACAAGAGGTTGGCAGGTGACACAGCTGAGACAGCTGACCACCGCTAACCAAGGGGATATCCCATACCATATGGCATTGTGCTTCACAATAAAGGTAAGAGAAAATGGGAGGAGGAGGATGATTTCTGATTAAGGCATTTGTCTTCTGAAGCAACTGCTATGTATACTGGAGACCTGGTTCCCAGGAAGTGTCTGGACATTGCCTGCTGATGGGAAATAAGAGCATACATCTCCTTTGTTTTTCCTTTGCTTCCATATATAAACTTTTCTTTCTTTAATTAAACTGTCTATATCTTGACCCATGAGTTTTCTACATCTAATTTTCTCCCCATCCTGCTGAGGACAGGGAGTGAGAGAGCAGCTGGGTGAGCACTTGACAGCCAACCAAGGTCAGATCACCACACCAGCTATGGTACATCTGATCCTGAGAGAATGAGTGTGGTGTTCATCATGTTCCCAGATGAGTGAATAGTCCCTGTTCACAAAGCCAACTTACAGGTGTTTAAAACTTAAAACAAGTGCACGGCGGAGAGGTAATTTCCATCCTGTGTTCAGTGGAGCAAGACTGCCTATATAGGATTGTATCAAAATGACACTTGACTGTATTACCCACGGGTTTCTTCACAGCAAGAGTAGATGTAGCCTCTTGTGATGTGAGGGCAGCCAGAGGAGTGACATAAGACGGAGCCATCCCTTCATGCAGACCTCTTCTTTTGACCCCATTGGAATCCTGGAACACCTACCTATGCCCATGCATATTTGCTCTGACCAAAAATATGAAGAACTTAACGGGATCCATTTTTAGCTCAGTGCAACTGAAGCTATGTAAATCTAATACTGTTAGCATCAGTATTTAGTACTGTGACCTGAAAACCCAATCCAAATATGTCATTTTGTTGTGGGTTGTTTTGGAATTTTTTTGCTTTTTATAATGCAGCTTCTTTAATTCAGATGTTGTATGATTGAGGGACTTGCTCAAAGACAGGAGCTGAGAAATCTGCCAAGGGCATAGATGGGTGATGTGCAATTAACTGAGTAATTTTAGCATCCTAGTGCCTCATGTCCTTTATTTATTCAGAGATGGTATTTTCCCCTTCCTCAGAGGGTGGTGTGTAGAATGCAGGGAACACCTGCAATGACCTTCGATGATTTCAAATGCTATAAAACTCAAAGTAGTAATGGAGCCTTGAAATTTTGGCTCAACTGAATGAATGACTTGAAAAAAATAACATTAGGAAGTGCGTGTTCCAGGCTCTAATTTGTATGTAAGTTCTATGTTAAAGACCTATTGGTCTTATTGGTGATTTTTCTTTTCACTCAGTGGGATTGACTTCGTATGCCTTGTACTCTTTTAGCTGCTACCACAGGCTGGAGGAGTTGCTGCTCCCTCCTCTTTGCCATAAATATGTAGCTGGAGCCTACTTGTGAGGTCCTTGGCTGCCTGGCAGGCATTCAAAATGAGGAGGGCAAACTGGAGGAGTGTAGTTTCTTCCTTGCTCTGCTTTAGTTGCATTGCCTGTTTGGATTCCCACAGCAGAAACACTGGTGTTTACAGAGTTTTTCTGTAGTACAGTGGTCCTCCCAAACACTGAAAGACACTGGCTGCCTGCCTGTGAGTCTGCGGTGGTGAACCTCACCCCCAAACTTATGGGTGCTTCCCCAGCACGCTAGACCTTTTGTGATTCATGAATGCTCATGGAGAGTAAAGCCCTAAACACAACAGCACTTTGGAGAAGAGGTTTCAGATCCAAATATGCAAAAAGTAACTGGCCTTGTCTACTTAAAAAGCAGCAGAAACACTGAAGAAGTTCAGCTCTGATCTCAGTCCTCATATCTCAGGCTCGCTGTGGTGAGATAAGTCATTTGAACATGCACAGCCTTGGAGTAACTAAGTGGGTGTGAGAGCATCTGTGGCTCTGGGCACCTGTTAGTTTCAATGTCAGAACCAGAAAAGGCTTATTAAAAGATGTGATGTAGTCCATTTATTTTGGTCGAGAGTTTTCAGCCATGCAATTTCATTTGCCTGTGGGTGACGGGTTATACTGGACAGTTCCTTATTCAGCCTCAGTCTTCTAATGCTGTAGATCACAACCTTATCTTGTCTGTTCCACAGCCCTCCTCCCAGTTCACCCTCCTGCACCAGCATACAGTTGCTTTATTTTTAGATAATTAACCTTTTCTTTTGTCAGCAGTAGATGAAGTGCAGGGCTTCAAAATTGATGTGCTGTTGTCTCTGACTTCTCCACACCCCCATGGGGGTTTTCAATCACTGTTAGAGCTGGAGTCTCGGTCTGAATCCATGACACAAAGCCGCCTTGTTATTTACGCTGAGTAGGAATGCAGCAGAAATCAATGAAATGAATGATTATTATTATTACCCAGAACTGACTGGAATTCAGATGCTGAATGATGCACCCAAATGAATTTTTAAAAAGGCAGAGGTGCACAGCGGCTGCATAATACCAAGTTACACTTGAAGGCACAGCTCTCATTAGGAGGTGAACATCTGACTGTAACTCAATTTCCCTTGCCTAGTAAACAGGAAAATGCATGAGATTTTATTGACTAAAAAATTTCTCAGGGGGCATGTTAGTTGAAGCAGCACCTAAATATTGAAGTAAAAGGCAATGCCCAAGTCTTCAAATAGAGCCAAGAAAATAAGCCATGTCCTAGGCAGGTCCTGTCCTCCAAGTCTAATTTCAACAAGCAGGCCTTAGAAGTTGGTTTGAAGTACTGCCCATGTTGATATTGGCTGAATACGACTTTCAGTCCTGGGGCACAGGGGCTTTTAATCTTCAGATCATTGAAGGGTTGGATTTTTGTGAGAGCTGTAAGTATGATGTGATTCATGAATGCACATCGTCACTTAGCACTCATGAACACTTGGAAAGTCAGCATGATCTGGGATTGCACCTGTTTTTTCTAGAAAATGGGGTTCTATACGACAACTATCTCACAGCCTGGCAGGTGTAATGGAGTATGACGTGCTGCTACCCCAAGTTTTGCTGCTGATTGTGTTCCCTTAATTTGAGTTAAGCAGCACTTTGCTTAGAAGTAAACAAACAATATGTGGGGGAGAAGGAGAGGAAAGTCCTTTCCTTTCTTCAGCCATGGACAGGAGATTTCACAGGCTCAGACTCACCCTGGATTCCTTTTCAACTCCATCATCGTTCCCCATTCTCTGGACAAATACATGACTTTACTACAGTGGTCAGGACCTTTGTAGGCTCACAGGCCCAGTTTACTGAAAAAACAAGGTGAGATTATGTCAGAGCAGTTGCTGATGCCCAAGAAACTGAAGCACAGTTTTTGTTTCTACTCCAGATGGTCATTCCTTAATGTAGGGAAGAGAAAGAAGACTGTAGCATTGGGCTGACCCCATAATGCCTCTGAGCCCTTGCACCTCACCCATAAACTCAAATGGTCTTTACTCTTGCTCTTTGCCATGCCACTGCAGACTGCAAGTTTGCCGGCAGTGGCGAAAGTGCCAGATAGAAAAGCGACCAGCTACATGATCTGCTCTCCACCACCTCCAAGTTTCACCATTTTCATCCCCCGCTGCCAATGCCAGCCCCATCTCAGTGACAACACGTAGTGACAGGGAGCGACAGTGCAAATGGGAAGGGGGAGAGAGGCCCTCACTTCAGCCTTGGTCTGTATGGCCCCGTCTGGACTTTCACTGAGCCGTCCAGAAGCACGCCTGCCTACGCTGAATAATTGCATTTTGTTGTGGCTGTTATAAAATACATTGGAAACATGTGTGGCTAGAAGGACACATTAAACTCCTGCATCTCAGTGTGCTTTTTTTCTGGGATTTTTTTTGATTTAACAGGCCAAATGAGACATTTCAATGAGGAGCTGTGGCTTTTTTCTAGTTTTCCTCTTTTCTTCAATGGGCTGCAGCATGTGCATTAGGGAGGGAGCAAACTCAGGGCTGCCACAAGTTCGAAAGGGAGGGTTTTGGTCTGGCTGAATCACCCCAGTGTCAATCCAGGGTATCATGCCCTTCCTCTAGGACATTTTCCAGCAGCTCATGAAAGGGGGTTCATCTCTAGGAGAGCATCTGGTGTCAGGGTAATGCCTGATGAGAAACAGCAGTCTTTCTCAGCAGCACTTTGGCCATATCGTATCTGTTAGAGTCGCATTCCCATTGCTACTCATGGGACAAGTTTGCTGCATTGCCCAGGGCTCCTGTCGATCTATCTGAGTGGGTTATCTCTTTGTAATTGGCAGTGGTACTTAAGGCCTGATTCTGTATAAAGCACCTAGGAGCTACCTGAGGTTTTGCAGGATCAATCCTTGGTTTATGGACAGGTTCCGTTTCACCTTTGTTGGGTTCCTCTTTGTGCAGCCCTGCAGTCAGGTAAAGCAGCCCCTGATCAAGGAAAGCAATGCGATATGTCAGGTTTCATTATCACCCACCCCAGTTCCTGATAAAAGATGAGTATTGAGCAGCCCAGTTCTCACAGTTTTCAGCTTTCATTGGCATTTGTGCACAAAACAGTGTTTAAAATGTTGCTATGACTCTCCCCTGCAAATAAGAGAAGTCTGTGCCTCCAGCAGAAGGTATGAAGTATTTTGTTTATTCAGGGATAGATAGCAATCAGGAATGTTAGGCTGGGTTTAAAAGCTTTGGACTTTATTAGGGAAATTGACTTCAGTTTAATAGGAAAGAAGGGGAGGGGTGGAGGGGGTGAGAGGAATGAGAAGGAAATTTCAAACGAAAATGTTCCAAGACCTCTTATTCATGACTTTAGCTTTTGCCTGTTGAGCTTAAACAACTTTCCATTAACATTCCTTATTGAGTACTGTAAATGGAAAAAGCAAATAAACATTAGTCCGTGGCCCGATGTGTTGTCAGTGATGCTGTTCATGATATTTTTTCACTCTGTCAGCAAGAGAGAAGGTGCCAGCAGCACAGCTAGTTACCAGCCTGGTCAGATTCTGCACTGCGTCTCTGTACAAAGCAGGCAAGAGAAAAACCTTTGTTTCACCTCCATGCTGTCTAGATATAGGGATTTATAAAATGCACTCCGAAGTAAAGAAACAGTTGTCAAAGGCAAGTCTTCTGCCATTACACCCTACACTCCCTTTCCTGTGCTGATCAAGCTCTGTTTTGCAAAGTCAGTAGGGTTTTCTGGAGTCCACCATTCCCAGCTGAAGACCTTCACAGCTGTAATGAGCAACAACATCTCTTAAATTTCCGGTCTGCATTTCGTTGATCTACTCGTTCTTATGCCAGAATTCTCCATAGTAGTTCCTTTCTCTGTCTTTCATGTTTTCCCTCTCCTCCTCCTCACTGGCTTGAAATGCATGGACATCAGTTATAACCCCTTTCAAGACTTCACACTGAACTAGCTAAACTCTGCTAGACCCTTCTTATAAAAGAATGTCTCATCACCACACCCAACTCTGAGCAGGACTGGGCAGGCTCATTTCACCAAGTGCTTTACCCACTGTTCTCATAAATATTTGTACTCTTCATCTCTTGGCTGGATATTTGTCCTACTATTGACATTACTTTTTCCATTGCTGTATCTTCTCTTGCCTTGCTTTCCTCTCATGGTCTGCTAAAAATTACAGGTAGGAAAGACTCTTTCAGTCTTACCCTTAAGCTTTTTTTGTGTCAGGCTATCTGGAGGGAACTCTTGTCTTAGCATAGACTGGGAGCATCATATCAGGGCTGGCTGAAGTTAACGCAGGATCACCTACACGCTGTAGTATTACTTGGACACAGAACATAACATCCTACCATGGGGTGAGGCCAGAGCACCTGGAGCTTGCATGAATTGCATCATCAACACTCAGATGATCTTTCCGTATCTCTTTTCAAATGCCAACACACAAATGACCAGTCAGGCCAGCACATCTTTCTGTACTATTGTGATTTTCAGTTGATATTTTGTCCCTAGATGGTAATGTACTCCAGTAATGGGTTCATATAGAACTTTCCCTCTGATAAAGCTGTTGATCTAGATTCAGGACAGGAGAGGCAAAGAACGAGGGAATCTCTCTGTTCTTGATCATAATCCAAAGAAATCAGAGTACTCAGTGAGTAAAGTATGTGTGCCTTTGCTGGAAATGATTATACTTTGTATAATCCTGCTCTGCATTGTTTAGCAAAGTTGCTTTTTGAATTGTTTCTACCCAGTGGGGAATTATCGTCTGAATCCAGGCTTCTTAATTGGAGATGAAAGTCTTCTCTAGACTCTTGATGTCAAAGTTTAGGCATATGAATGTAGGTGTCTTCATGAGCACAAGTTGACAAGGCTCCCTATATATTTCATGTAGAGCCACATTTGCTTATGCGTAGGTGTCTGGTACTATTTATGTTGCCAGAGGTCACGTTAAACATCTGCATTAAGCTTGCAGATATGACACTGGACCTACAAGAGAGCCATACCTTTCTGGAAAAGCATCTAAAATGTAAGTGGCATCCTCAAGCGCATCTCAATGACCATGGGTGCCTACACTTCAGTAACAGAATCAGAGTGGAAGAGCACAGAGCTATTCAGGTCACCTACGCCAGGCACCTACACCTGTCCTCCAGATAGCTCTGAAGACTCCACTGGCTGTATAGTGAGCAACAGGAGCTGTTGTACTGGCAAGAGCAGGAGCTCTGACACAGAGCTCCCATGTATGCATGCATGTTGAAGGCACCTAAATAACCTGAGCCTGGGGCCGAATGTCAGTGTATGTGCTTACCTTAGGATGGAGGGATTTGAGGGGGTGGTTCAGAGCATCTATTAACTGGGTGAGGAATATCTGCAGTTGAAATCAGACACTTCCAGTGAGATGGCATTTCTATGGAGGAGTGAATGAGAAGAGGAGGAAGACAGAGAAGAAAGCAGGAATGGAGCTGTTGTACAGGATCTTGAGTTATTATGAACAGCTGGTCATGGCAAATATTTTTAATGGATTATGAGTCAGATATATTTCAATTAAAAGGCAGTATAGGCAAAGGTAGGCTGGTAAGTAAGATTTGAAAATTATTTTATTTATTCCAAAAGAGGAAGCTTTGATGAATTGAAGGAACTAACTAGCAATGACAGCTGATCTCAGGATTCGAATGTGTGTGTGTGTGAATTAGAAACAACTACAGAAAATATCCTAAACTTCTATTCCAAGAAAGAAGAAAGAAAAACAAGTAGAGAAGGACTGCAAACATAACTGCATGAATAACCCAGGGGTAAAGAATCCTAGCAAAAAAACAGGGAACAAAGGAAGAAAAATGGGCAAAGGGAAGCAAGTAAACTCTTTATAGAGGTAAAAGCAAGGTTTTGCAGGCTCCGAGTGAACTACAGGCTTCAAAGTTTTTGAGAAAAGGATGAAACCTTCACTGGTTGTATAAAAAACGAAGAAGTAAGGAAGCTGAGCATTATGGAGTGAACATTAAAGATATTACAACTTTGTTTCCGAAACCTAAGTGAATGCGTTGCCTCTTTTCAGGACCATGGGGAGAAAGGCAGTGGTTAATGTGAATGAGGTTATCTACAAAGAGATCGGGTGCTTATGAAATGATGAACAGATAACCTCCATCAAAGGGTTTTGAAAGAACTGACAAACAGCAGGCTTGGAAGCAGTTTTTCAATAAAATTCTCAGGTTAGAGGTGATATTGCAGAAATGGAGAACAGCAAAGGCAATACCTGTGCTTCAGAAATGTGAAAAACATGACATGGGAAACCAGAGTCTTGTTAATCTGGTCTCAACCATGGGCCCTTAGAACGAAATAAAAAGATGTGGTTAACATGTAAATGAGACAAATGCATCATACCAGACTAAACTGACCTTTTCTTGATAGGATAATTCATTTTCTGAGACAAAGGAGATGAAGTAAATCATACCTACCTAAACTTCAGTGGAGCATTTGAAAGGGGCCTATATGGGCAATTGTCAGGTGAGCTGGAGAAGGGAATTAGCAGAAGAAATGTTATAGAGAATGAGATACAGATAAGACATAAATGGGGCTAGTATTGAAACTAGAGACATTGTAAGGGAGGCATTCTCTCTGATATGGCTGGTGATTTAAATATTTTTTGCCAATGCAGAGGGAATTCAGCGTATCTGAATAAAATAGGATGTGGTTCAAGGGTACTCAAGTTCTACTAATAAGAATTTCTGCTATCAGCTGAGAGCTTTTCTGAGGTAAACAGCTGAAAGGCCAGCTGACTAGAAGCCACTGAAGAAAAAAAGCTGTGAAAAAGCCATGAAAAAGGCAAATGTGATCTTAAAAATATCAGTATGTCCAATAAAAATAAGAAAGAAAATATGCCATTGTAGAAGACACTGGTGAAATTTTAGGTGCAATATCTCAATTAGCTACAATTAGATTTATATTTTTAGCTTTGTTGGGGCAGGTGACAGGATGCTTTACAGTACGTTAGATTTGTTTGTTCAATCAGCAGTGGTTTTGCTCACCCCAGTTTTCTTCACGTGACTCAGATTCTCCCCTTTGCACACATGTCCCAGTAACTCCTGCTGGCACTGCCTGGCAATAGTCTGTCACCCTTGTCCCACCTCTGCTTTCTACATGATTTTATGGCCCAGATGTCAACCATGATTTGGCTGTCTAATGGTAAGTCATAACTGTGGAGTGACACATCATATCTGTAACTGCAGTGACAGTTACTTTAAAAGTGCCCCTGACTCTCCCATGCATTGCATTGCAGGAGGAGTGCAGATTACAATACATCCAAGACCTGCTAGCTACACTGGGCTTGGCTGGTTCCCACTCGGGCTTTTACCCTTCTCCTTTTTTCTTGCTCACCCATCATACCCTGATATGACACTGCAGGACAAAAAAATCCACCTTGGCTGGCTTTGCAGACCATTTGACTTGATGGTATGTCATCATAAAACCATCGTAAAACATTTGCTACCAAAGGTCAGTGTGAGAATTTGTGTTAGCTGTTCCTGAATAACTTCATAGAAGAAAAAGACAAAGAATGTTTTCAGGTTTTATACCTTAGATTGTGATTCTTGAGATCAGATCAGAAGTAGCTCTGAAATCACTACAAATTAAATGAACAGCTGGCACAAGGTTTAGTGTAAAGGTAAATCACAGGAGATTTATCTGCAGAGATCTGGGTCTCCTGGTACACCAGGCTTCTTCAAACAAAAAGCATTAGAATAGAAGCCAAGAGCAAAACTTGGCAGAATTTAGCTGCCAGAAACACAGGCCCCACCTAAGAAATGGAGGGCAGTCTCTTGGAAGCAGTGATGAGCTCTCATTGCAAGTGCATGGTAAGGAGAGCTGAAAATGTAATTCTTGCTTGCATAAACAAGCAGGTGATGAGTAAGGAACATGGTTCACCCCTGTAGAAGTATATCTGGTGCTTTAGTCACAGCTTCAGCGTGGATGTCATAAGGGAGGAGACAGTAAAGAAAAGCAATAAAAAATATTCAAAAGCAATAAAAAATACTAGCTGGGAAAGATGCCTGCAAATGAGAGGTTGAAAGTTTAGCAAAGAAAAAACTGGGAATTGACTGTACTAGAGTATGCAATTACATGAGGTCAGTAAAAGGTGCTTTCATCTAGTTGTGACACAGGGTAAGAAAAGGTACTCAAGAGCAGTGCAGGTCCCTGACCCCAGTGTCAACCTATGTGGGTGAACTGGTGCCTACGGTGCAAAGGTGGCCCAACTGTATAAGCAGTGGTTCCTCTTAGTCCTAAGTTCTGTGAATCTTTGAATCATACTGCAAAGACCTTCCTTCATTCAGGGTTTCCCTCCCTCACCAGAAGAAAGAGCTAAAGTCCTCTGGAAGGCTGTCAACTGATTTCAGGGGCTGTGGGCCAGGGCCACAACATAGCGGTGACATACAAGGGGGAAGTAATAACTCTTTAGAGAAGTATCAAGTAACAGTATATGTCCTCCTAGGGCTGTGAAATTAAGATTGTGAAAGACAGATCAGTGCTGTCTTTCCAACCAAACAAGATTTCAGAAACCTCACCCTACCAATGGCAGCCCTTACAGACGGTGGATGGCATGCTGAGGCTCTGCTGACAAGACTATGAGCATCTCTGAGGGAATTAGCTCTTCCCGTTAATTTTCTATCAGGCAGCTTAGGACCAATCTCTTCTAGACACGACCTTTGATCTGCAGTTTTATTTTTTTGCCAGGGCTTAGCTCTCTGCATTGCCATTTCCTCAGGTGAAACCATGTGGGCTCTGTTGTGCTGCACAGCTGGGGAGTTGTGCTTCCCCTCTCAGCCCTTGCAGAAAGCCTGAAGGTCAAAGCAGTTATGAGCTCCTCACTGGGACTGACTTGCTAATTATCAACTTCAATTTCATGCACTGTTTTGGTCCATTTAGCTTCTAAAGAAAGACTTTGATGCTGTGTTTAACAGAAAAAATCCAGTTCATACTCATCGGCTCTTCAAATCTCCTTTGCCACAAGACAAGAGATTCATTTTTATAGGAGGCTGAGAAACCCTTCTGTGCTGAGCTGTTGCATTCACTGTTAGGTGCTACAGCAGCAAGAGTACATTGCACCTTTCACTGTCAGGGCTTTAAAACAGTCAGGTATCTCCACCTACTACAATTCATATGTGCCACAGAAAGAGGGTGAGGAAAAGACCCTAAGTCCAAGCCCTGCACCACAGTGAGACATGAAAGCCAGGCAAAGTGGCTGCCCCTGCTGCAGACAATGGTGGGAGGTGACAAGGAAGGATGCCTTCTGGAGATATCTCACTCTCCACAGCCATGGTGGTTTTTAAATGACATGCCAAATTTAGTCAATTGAACCAGGTGTTAGAGATAAGTTGGTGAATCATGCAAGGACAAGGACCACATTAGGAGTATGGTGCATCCCCACCCCATCAATTACACCAGAATTTCATCAGTTTTGTTTCTTTCAAGACTGTCATAGGACCATGTATATGACAGGACAGACTGTTTAATCCTAAATACGTGATGTTTTAGCCTTCTTTCCTGCGTGTGCCGCAGAGAGAGAACCAATTCCCTGCAGCTTTCTGGTGGATGTGGCCAAGAAAGATTATAGGTAACCTCTGTCTGGCAGCAATCACCATCCAGGCTTGTGACCCTGATTTTCCTCAATTATGTCATCAGGATGATTATTTTTCCCCCATTCTGCCTGAAGACACATTTCAGATCCAATCTGTCCCAGCTGAAACAGCTCAGCTTGGTCTGGCAAAGAACAGCCAGAAGATTTCATTACACTGGCCATTTAACTCCGATGTTGAGTATCTGTATGAACCCCTTCTTTCTCTTTGTGTCTCTAAGCATGATGCAACCTCACTAATGCCATCCTCTACTTCCTCACCACAGCACTGCAGAAGACACCCTTGCTAACAACATCATCAGCTGTTAGTGGAAAAATATCCATGGGATTTCTCCAAATCAAGAATATGAAGGGGCAGAGAGGCTCCTGCTGCTGCCAGGAAGAGCTCCTCAGATGCTGGTGCATCCAGAGGTTGAGATGTCCAAGTGCCAGCGTGGGACAGATCTGGGCTTGGAGCTGCACATATGGCACAATGATGCCATCTCTGGTAGGTGGTCTTCACTGGGGGTTCTTCACAAGGAAACTTGAAACAGAAAGCATCAAGGTTTTGTCTCTTTCTGTCCCTTGCTGCGGAGAAAAGGGTCAAGCAGCACTTAGAGAGATAAAATAGCTGAGTATCAAGGCCTCTGTGGTTTCTTTTTCTTTTTAACCAAACCTCCAGGCTTTTGAGACTTTAGTAAATCTTTCTATTTCAGCACCATTTCAAAGCAAAAGTAGGAGTCCTAGGGCTTACCTATGACCTAACTGCTCAGAAGTGCAATTCTGTTTCCCTTAAAATTCAGACTAAACAGTTTCAAGCCTCCAGAGAATTTACCTAAGCTTTTCCAGGTTCTGAATTAATCATGTTTAAAGGAAGGTAAATTATATTCACTGAAATGACTGCCCATCCTGGTGCCTGAAAGAGAGGCATTACTAGGGGCAGCTAAAAGCAGAGGCATAATTACCTTGGGGTAGTACCCCTTTGACATCCCACGGAGCGCCTTTCCCTTCCCCTTCCCCACTGAATAACACTATTTGAGAATCTATTGAATGCTTATTTTGTGTGTATTCTACTGGGGAATAAAGGACGAAGGAGAGGCAAAGCGTGATGAACTGCTCCTGAAGGTGAGATTTGAAACTGCAGTTAATCTGCTGCAGCCCACCTCCTACCCAGACCTGCAGCAAGGGTTAACGAAATCAGAGTTGAACACTGCAGTCCTCTGGAGTGAAGTGCCTGCGTGCTGCCATTCAGCAGCTGTGGCCTGTGAAAGAGAGGTCTGAAGCTTTAACTGCGACAAGAGAACCTCCCCCAAAAAATAAACAAAGTAGCAAAAAGGTGAGAGCTTAAACTCTGACACCAGTGACTCCGAGCCATGTCTCAATAAGGAAGGCAGATTGTCTGGCCAGCATGCTATTCAGAGGTGATCTCAAGTATTGATTTATTTCCAAGAAACCTTAATTACATTGTTCAAAGTCTTGAAAAAGAACGATGATCTTGGAGTTTTCAGCAATCCGAGACCAGGCAATAGATAACAAAATCCATCAGTGATTCTGAGCTGTTTTAATACACTTTTTGCTGTGTTTCTCAGAAAAAAACAGAAGACAAACATCACCAGACATGCTCTTTTAATCTAACTAACCAGTGCTGCATGCTGGCATCAGCTTGTTCCATTACCTCCTCACATGGTTGAAGTTTTATGCTTCACTTACCTGAACAGATCAGCAGATAGCCTCTACTTCCAGAACATCCTTTGGATTTTTATGGTGTTTTGAATTAGTGATGCAAATCTAATTCTGCTGAAACAGACCTAGACTCCATTACTGAAGGAGCACTTTCTATTTGGATTAACAAGGCTGCATTGTGTCACTGCCTTATGTAAGGTGCAGAAGTGCCCAATTTATGAGAATATTAAGCGCCAAGAGCCTGTTGTGGTTTCTCTCTAGCCTACAGAATGTACATTTGCGGGTCTGCAGCTGAACTCCCTTCATCAAACACCTCATTACCTTAGCAAAGTGAAAGGAAATAGCAACTTAAATACTTCAGGAACATACTGGTTATACATTAACCCTTGAGTCTGTAGCCATAGGAATCAGACAAGCACCACAGCGTATCTTTTGTTCAATACAAAATTAAACCAGGAAAAAAAAAAAAAAAAAATCTATTCCTGTCAAGTTTGGGATGTTGGTCCTGACAGAAATGAGTGTGAGAGAGTAGGAATGATGTTGGCAAGGAATGCAACTGATATCTATACTGGTGTACCCGAGAGCATTTCTGAGGTGTGTGCTCCCACTCTGTGTTGAAACGAGACACAGGCATGTGCACCCACCTCCTCCAGGGTCTCATGTCACCAGTGAGTGTGTGGGCTGGACAAAAGCTCTGGCATAGGCTGAAAAAGTATCTCATCAGCACTTCCAAGGGAATACAATCCCACAGTATCCCACACGCTGTCCCACTGGCCAATTTAAACAGAGACTCAGAAACCAAGGTTTTCTTTCTGGCTGAGTAAAAGCTTTCTAAGTGACCTTGCACAGTTACTTATTCCTTCATTGCTGATCTATCTTATATAAATCAATGCAGATAATTTTTATCTACTTGGCAGACGTGTTTGAGGTGGAATGAGCATTGGAAATTACAGATGGATACTCCAATAGGAGGAAGCACCTAAGTACACAGGAGAAAACTTTGGGGTCTTGCAAACTAACATCCCATCCCTTGTGACTCTCTGTCCATTTGCAGTGGGATTGCCAAAGAAGAGAACTAAATTACAAAATACCTCTGTGGGGAAAGTGCACTACTCTCCTTGGCACTGGGCAGCAAGGAACAGGATACAGGTCTATTGAGGGTTCAAAACTGATGTTCTGGCTGTAAATCCTTCTCTTCCTCAGGGGGATAATTACACAGAAATTCTGCACATCTCAAAACACAAAATGCTCCCAAATTCATCTGTAAAACCTTTGTCACTGTTATAACTTTGGCTGTAACAAAGAGGGAATGGTTGCCAACAATCATCTGAGCAGCTGCCCCACTGAATGAAGAAGCTGGGTAGGATGGCAAGCTCTAAGTTTGTGGCTCGCATGCTACAAAGCTCTGCTGTGTTCAGGATTGATATACCTGCCACAGTGCATGGGAAATAATAATGCAGTGGGCTGTTGTGTGCAACCTCAGAGCTGTTATGCAAGACTTACTTTTCCAGAATTGTAAACTTCAGTGAACTGTGTATCTTCCCTGTTTGTTGTTGTTTATGTGCCTATTGATTTATCTCACCACCCATCCACCCAAAAGTAACTCACAGCTAGATTCTTCTCAAATGTTGTACAAGTGTTTCCATGCCCCTTTTTCCATTCTCGCAGGAAGTATTATTCTGGCAGTTCACAAAACTCTGTCAGTTTGTATAAAGTAAAGAACTTAATTGCACAGAACAGATAATTATTTGCTGGTGGCATTCTGCCTGCTGGTTACGAAGTTGGCCAAAAATCACCAAAACCTTACTTTTGGGGTAAAGTTTGCAAGACAAACTGTGGATTTTTATTTCACTGGAACAAATGTCACTGCATTTTCAAAATGTGTCTTCATTTGTATGTATTGTTGATCACCCATGTAACCAAAGGGGAGAGCTACTGCAGCGAACGGTATGGGACTATAAACAACAGGAGGGAAATGGGTCATTTTGTTACAGAAGTCATGAGAGTAGATATAGTTCAAAGCTGTTTGCTGCTTCTAGTCTGCTCTACAGCAGACTCTATAGGGATGCTAGGAGCTTAGGGACTCCTCAAAGACACCCAAATCCCACTTTAAATCCCTTAGAAGTTCCTTACCAGTGCAGAAACATTTGAGCATCACAGGAAGTCCTGCCCGTGTCAGTGAGCCTTGAAGCCCTGACCTTGAAGGCTCTTGGCCCAGATCCTTAGACACGTATAACTCCCACTAAAACAGGACTAAACAGGAGTTAGTGACATGATGAAGTGAACCTCTGGTGTCAGTTCCTCATCTTTACTGTCTAACTCAAAAAGGTATGGGTACATAAAATTGGGGCACTACCAATCACAATCATTCTCCAATTAGGCCAAACCTAATGTAGGCACTCAACGAGAGTGGGCAATAAAATTTGCTTGATCTTTGAAGGTATTATAAGCTCATACACTTGCATAAAAGAGCAACTTAAAGGGGTGTAATTACTTCGATGATGTCTCTAAACTGGATCTGGGCAAGTGCAAGTAGCAAAGTTGTATTTCTGCAAGTGCTTCAGACCTTTCATTTTTTGAATTTGTGATTATCCTGAGAACATTAATTCAGTTGGCATCCTGGCAGGTTGGGCCTGAGTAGAGTAAAATCTAATGACTGTGGAGGTAGAACAAAGCAGTTAGTGACTTCTGCTTGAAGAAAGGAGCCCACGGAAAGATGCAGTCTCTTTTCTTTACATCACATAAAGATGTATGTGATCCTTAGCCAAGCTTAATCTGCCTGTGTGGAAGATTTCCCTCACGGCAAGTTTATATTATGCAGAATTGACTAAGCATGAGCTGGCTCCTCTTCTTTTTTGTACCTGGTGTGATTTCCATTTCTACCTATCCTGGACAGAAGTACAAGACTACCCAAGCAGCAGCATAGCTTTTTCTTCACTCCTTTGGCAAATGAGTGCAAATGACTATATGAAATAAAAAGTCAAAAGAGTTAGGCCATATATCACAGTGTTAAGGCTCTGAAGAATAAATAACAATTGTTTTCTGAAACCATGACTCTTATCTCAAATGCCCAAGATTAATTTCTCTGTTCCTTTCCTTCCTCCCTTACAGCCTTTTGGGCTCAACTGCCTGAAATGTTTCTTATCTCTGTTCCTAAAACGGACCGTATCTCCTTCCCAGCTCCTCTTTCCCACAAGCACTCGCACAGCAGTCCCCCTGTGTGGCAGGAAGCCCTAGAGGGGTCTGGTCTCATGATGACTGGCAAAAGAATCAGGTGGTTTAATTTCTGGTCTACATTCACTGCTGACCCTGCTTTGATGATCTCTTGAGGTTCCTTCCAACCTGAATCATTCTCTGAAATGACGATTCACATGCTAGGAGGGGAAGCCCTGAGCCACTGACTGGCATGTCTGTGGGGAAGCAGTTACTTCACGAATTATCTGCAATCACTCTCCAGCATGAAACCAAAATGTGCATGCAGATCATTGCGCACTGAAAGTGCAGGCAGAGGCACAGCTGCCTAAACCCTGCCTTTTGGAAAGGCAGTAGTGTCAGCCCTGAGAGAAGTGTTGCCTGGCACCTTGTTCTTATCAGTTTTTTAAACACTGGAGAGCTGCCTCCATTGCAGTCTCAGGAGAGCAGCAAGATGGAAAGACATACAGGACTTCTCTGAAGTCAGCTATATATGGATTTTATTGCAGTACGAAAATCTGGGAGTTGCACTGGGTGCTGAAGCATGCATGTTAGAAAAGTGGTTGAGGGAAGCAGTCCACTTGTAAAGACAGCACCCCTGCATCCAAACCAGTCATGAACACAGGTACAGAAACCACTTACGGTGTGGAAAGGAAAGGAATAAAACCAAATAGCCTCAGGGCTTGTTTTCATACAATTTAGAAGCAGACTTCCTGTGTGATAAAGGAAACTTCCATGGAGTTTACAGTTTGATCCTGAGCTCCTCATAACTCCCAGGAACCTCAGCGGTCTTTTGCAGAAGGGACCAGCTCCTCTGTCCTGGCCCAGGTGCCTACAACTGCGTTATGTTAATCAATGCAATCAGCACTGAGATGTTTCTCAATCACCTGTCCTGCTGCTGCTAAAAATATTGTCAGAAGTGGAAAGGCACCAAATTAGCTAAGTGGTTCCCTTCATTTGAGGATGACCTGTGATTCCCACTCCTGTGAGAAAACATGTCGTTCTGTGGAAGACTGAGAAACAAGGTTATAACAAGTCATTTGCTAAAATCCTTTTAAACTCTTGTTAAGATTTAGAACTGAGAAGCCAATTTAAATTCATCCCATTTCACCCATTGCTAATTTTATTTATGCTGCAATACTTTCAAATAATATTTAACTGGCATGCAAGCAATAGATGTGCAGATGGTAGGTGGGTAGAAGGATAATTTATGACCCAGAGCAAACTATAAACCAGCTTTACCAGTTGTAAATGATGCCCTGCATGTTTCAGACCTTTGACACTTTAAACTCTAGTTAACATATACGATGATTTAGCCCACAAACCAATTCCACTCTGAAACAATACATTTCCTTGATTAAAGGGTTTCTTAAGGGAATATTTGATGTATCATATAACAGTAAAATCCTTTTACTTAGCAAATAATTCCATATTTCCAAAACTGCGCCAAACCAAGGTTGTACTGGCAATCCCATATCTGCTTCATAGGAACCATATTTCTCCTTTTTAAAGTAGGTTTTTTAAAAAGTAATAGTAAAATATTGGAAATGTAAAGAGTGCATAGAATAAAAATATCCAAGCCCTTCTTGGAAAAACAAAAAGACCATATAAGTATCTGGACATATTTTCAGGTACGTGGATGCATGCCATTATTTCATAGAAACCAGGATATGCAGCACTGAAAGGAATCTCAAGATATTTTCTGGGCTGGGTGTTCCCAGACTGTGGGACATTTATCACTGATGATATATAAAGCCATTTCTAGGATGTTCATGAAGGCAGCTCACCTATTTCTTGAGATAAACCTACCCATGTAGGCAGTTGCAGCAAAATCAGTAGCTAATGCTAAAAAAATGGGCAACATTAAAGATACCAGGAGTGTGGGAAAGTGGTGGAAAATTAGAGAGCATGGCACTGGAAACTTCATTTGAATTGGGTGGGTATATGTGATAAGAAGAGGATAACAGGCCGGAGGCAACTCCCTTGCTCATGATGCTGTTGTGGCATCAACAAACTCACTCAAAAATCTCTTAGGAGACTGGTGTCTAACCAGTTCTTAAAAAACTCAGTGAAGGTGATTGCTGTATTACTTTAACCTTTTCCTTTCCAATACATTTCCTGCTGATGTCCTATTTCTTAGACCTTGATGTAGAAAAGTGTGATGCAGGGGATTCAAACAGGTTTCTCTGCAATAGCCTGCCTGGGCAGCATCAATTTTCCTGGCTCTGCTCATGCATCTGTGAGCAACTGAGTGCAGCTGGTTTGGTCTCTATGCAATGACAGAAATGGAGGTCTCCTATCCAGCCCATGGCATGGCTTTCCCCTGGTCTCCCTGGTCTTTGTCCCAGATTCCTATGGGGTCTGATTCAGTGAAATTCCTGGATTCATTGCTTATATTTCTCAGGGCTGGGAAACCAGCTCAGATCATTGTGTTACCCAGAGGTCCCTCAATTTACACCTGGACGTAGTGATGTTTAAGTGTGAAACAGTAGCTCTGTGCAGTGGCTCTGCTTGCAGAGGAGGTACCAGGCAGAGTGACAAGCTCAATGAAGCCTTTGCACGGGTGTGTGACAGCAGCAGGGACCCCAGGCCCTAGTGGGTGCTTCAGGTAACTCATGGCATGCTACTTTTTCTCTCAGAAAGCTGAGAGACATGATGCATGTCTGTGTGGAGTGACAGGGCCAACCACCATTAAGATAGACACAGCAAGAGGTCGGCTTTGTTGTTCAAACTAGATACCAATGTTTTCTAACGACTGTCTCTTTCTCATTCTATTCTTCCTGCATTTACAAACTCCTGATGTCCTTTTCTGTTATTTTAGTCACCATCTATGTCTACAATTTGTTTAAGCACCTAATAGTACCTGATTGGTGCTGGTCGCTCTGTGTACCCGAGGGAGGTTGGCAGCAGCTCTCTCCATGAGTCAGCCTTGCTGGAAATGATGGCCAGGATCTTACCTTGCCCTCCCTGTGACACAGCAATCTGGGAGGCAGAAAAGCCAGCATCATTCATAAGCCCATGTTCTCTGTGCCCATCCTCAAGTGGTTGGCGGAGATGAGATTGCTCAGCACAGCAGCTGCCTGTTTTTTCCTGCCAAGTGGAAATGGGCTCAATGGCTTTCAAGCAGGCAGGCTTTACCTTGGCTATGTCCCTTTAAATCTAAGCATTTGCAATTCAGTTAAAGCAAAGTATAAGTACAATGAAAGCCTGGAGTTCCTTTCAATATGGAAATGTTTCCCCAAGTGGCTCAAATTAAATTTCATAAGAAGAAATCCATAGTTCCATGAAATTTATAGATGCATTATAAAAAAGTATATTGCAGGTTACTTGATTTACTGTTGATTCTTTGGACAGCACTCAGCAGAGTAAAGGAGGAATGTGATTTGGAAATACACTGGAGGGGATTCAGCAGTGTGCTGGCAGCATCAAGTTTCATCCAATTTGAGGGGATTTTCACGCTCCTTGGATAGTATAACTAGCTGGGCTTACTATCAAATTACATTTTGCTGGATGTCTTGTAAATATGAGAACTAGTGAAAATAAATGCATGTATAGTGACTTTTGCCTCATTTGTGCTTCCATTAAGCTTTCAGTTATTCTAGCATAATTTGTTTCTCTTTTACTGTGTCTATTTTTATGGGTTGTGTTTGGAGACCAAAGCTTCTATACTGTGGGAGGACGCATACAAGGGTCCATGCGGGAGCAATCAGAGGAGCAACGTTAACTGGATTTCAAATGAAGCCTTTTTCCTGCGACCTGTTACTGGATCTGTGTGTGCATGCAGGTGAAGCTGGCCTTAGGTGTTAGGGCTAAAGCAAGGCTATGGGAGTTTTGAGTGTACCCCACACCTTAGTCAACACCTTGCATTTGAAACCTATACATTCCCATCTAGGAGCTGCAACAGGTTCACATGCCCTGCGTGCTAGGCACAGCATCAGACACAGGCACCAGCAGGTTACATGGTAGGTATTGCTGTCCCATATAGTGTAAACTGGTACTAAAGATAAGTGGCAGCCTGGGTGACTCTTCTTGCCCACTGTGGTGGATGCATTCAGGGAGGAGGGGAAGGAAAGAGAGCATTCCTCATTCATGGAAGGTACCTGAAGGTAGTCTGTGTGTGAAGAATGAGGATTACGGACAAAAGGTCCGTAAAAACTGGTACTGTCCAAAGTTATGTCCACAAAAATGGTGCAGATGATAGTTGAGTATTGCCTCTTTTCCTAATCCAGAGTGGATGGCCTAGTGCTCCTTGTGAGCTTACCATCACATTAATAGGTATGTAAATGTCCACCAACCTGGAGCAGATGTGTATTAGCTAGCTTGGATAGAAGGAGCAAGTGACCATCTTTACTTGTCTGTCTAGGCACATCCTCCATTCACCATTCATCCAGCCAGAGACTTCTCCAAGCTTTGCAAACCAAGATCATAAAAGGCCCCCTGTTTTCTCTTCTCCACTACTCATTCTTTGGAGGCAACTGCAGCCACAGGAGTGCCGAGCTTCTATTTTGCCTCTACAGAGTTCCCTAATGAACATCAGATTTACCCGAACATCTTTTTGGGAGAGTAAATATGGGTCTGTCTGTACTCCATCGTGATTTTAAAAATGTCCTGCAATGTCATCTGCAAACAGAGAATCGGACATAAACTTCACTTCAGAGGTTCAAAACAAATGATCAGTGGAGCGGACAGAAGCGTGTGGAGCATGTGAAGGCAAAAGACTGGGTAGGCTGTAAAAGATGGTGAGACCATGAAACCAGTGGCTGCCTTTGCTAGAAAGAAAAGCTGACTCTCCAAAGGATCCTTTCCCTGGTAATGATACACAGCCGTGCTTGCTTAATATAGCATGCAAAAAAAGTGCAAAAGCAAACCATGAAGCCTGCCTGAGAGATATCAGTAAGCAGACACTTGAAAAGGCTGGGTGCTTGTTAATGTTTAACAAGCGAGTCCTCATCTGACTCAGTGGTGTTGAGCCTTATCTATCTAATCCCTATATTCACCCAGGGAAAAAGAACGCTCTTTATTAGCCTACAATAAATAAGTAAAGAGGAGGACCTGGAAGATCTTCCTGAATTTATTCTCTTTAATAGTAAAGGAGCCTGTTGTACAAAGGCTTCCTTTTAAGAGATGAGGCAATATTTTAAAGTGATTTAAGCAAATCTTCTTAACTCAAATACAATGCTGAAAGAGGTAAGATTTGTCTATCCTGGGGTTTGCAATTGGATTTGAGAACTGTCTTCAGATCACCATTTCTGACAGACTCATTGGTGGTAGAACCTGGGAACAAGTGAGGAGGCACCCTTTTGAGACAGTTTAATTTTAAACAGGAACTCATCATTCAAATCTAAGGCCAAACCATGCCTTAATAGAATATTGCTGTGGGAAATTCATAGCTTTTCTAGCTACCTTTTAATAATCAGACTTCTGTCCTATTCTCTGGAAAATATAGGCTTATCCCTTCTATTGAAAATTCTTTTGTGGAATTCTACTAGTTTGTTCTCCCAATTTGGGCAGCAGGGCAAAGATACTCTCCATGTGGGATGACACCAGAACCCTGGCTGACCAAAGAGTTTCTTCCAAACTGATTAAGACAATGAGTCTCAACCAAGTCTACTGGAGTAGGATCCAAAGCGTTGTATTCAGGACTCCAATTTTAGGGCTTATTTGAAGTCTCACTTTCATGGCCCAGCTCAGGAAGGACAAGTGTCACAGCTGTTCATAGCTGTGTTTCACAAAACCCATGTCAAAAGCGGGACCACAAATGGACTTGCTTGGAAGCAGTCTACGCTGCGGGACACAATCCCCTGAGAAGCAGGATGGAAAAACATCAGCCCTGTCAGAGGGAGAATTCTTTGTCCCTGATATTTGCTTTAACGGAGGTTTATAAAAGCTGTTGCACTTAATGAAGCTGGGAGTGCTATTTTTAGGCTACGGCACTAGGAATTCTGTTAGGTTTTTTAATACAGAACAGTCATTTCCTTTAAAAGTCTGTGCATGGTTTTACAATCTGACTGCCCATCCATACCACAGCTAACGTTTTTGGGGTTTTTTTTTTGGGTTCTGACTTTCATCTTTTCTGGTTGCCGTGGTGATAGCAATACAAACACCTCCAAAGGATGAGCTGCTTCCCTTGGAAGGAGAACATCTTACTGTACACACCAGGACTGCAGAAAGGTTTAATGTGATTTTGACCACATGGTAAGCTAGTTTGGTGAGTCATAAAGCAGAAAACACCATCTGGGGGCCAAAGTCGTGTCAGCTCCATCGAGGGAACATTTTATTTTATTCTCTTCCATTCTGAAGACCACATTTTGTTTCTCACTCAGGCCAATTCATGGGTATAAATTACGAAGAGTATTTTGCAACCTGAATAGTTATTTATAGATTAAGTGGAATATTGCCAAAAGAAGTTTCTTTTCAGATTCAAATCTAAGTCACCTTGATTACATGCTTTCAAAAGCATGTTCCAGCCCTGTATCCTCCTGTTCATAGTGTTTTCCTCACAGAAGGTTGAACAAAACTTCTGAGCCCCTCTGAAGAGGATTGATAGCTATTAGCACACACTGTAAATGCAATTCCACATCTGATGAAAATGGGGGAGACTGTGCAAATAACTTGATCAAAGTGTATGCAGAAGATGAATGACAGAGCCCAGAGAAGGCCCCTGCATGGACCGCATGGTGCCCGGTCCCATGCTCAGACTGCTTCAACATGACACTCTTCGACAGCAAACGTCACACAAATTGCTGGTTTCCAAAGCAGCTCTAACATGATCAACAAACATCTTGCAATGTCCTTGGTTGAGAACAGCATGTTGGTATGGAATACTGGATGGTACGAAACAACCTTCCCACCCCTGGAGTCTTTTCAGGGTTAAAAAAACCTCAAACTGTGCTTGGGGGTGGATTTCTTGTGGGGCTTCTGCATTACTTTCCTGTGGGAAGGAATTGTTGGACTATGGTTATACCTGGGAAAAAAGAGAAGTGTTTGCTACAACTAGATATTCAGGTTGGAGTCAGGATAAAAATCCTTGTAATACAAAGAGAGACAGCTTCATCTATTGTAATCTGGAGTCAAACCCAGGATGCTATAACATTTCTATTTTTAGCATGCAATGAGTTACAGCAATATACTTTCAAATGCCCCTAGCTGGAGTCTCACGTCCTCCTGCTCCAGGTCCCTGCCCTACATTCTGGCACTGTAACTGGTAACAAAGACAAGGAAAACAGAAAGAGCATTATTATTAGCATTTGGAAAATGTAAGAATAAACTTTGTTCCCTTAGGGAATCACTTGAGTGACACACTGGAAAAAAGCCTGGGGGCATGTCTTCCTGCACCCTCTGCCTCTACCACCAGTGCAAAGGCCCCTGGGTTTCCAAGGGAATTAAGACTACATTTCATGTTGCACAAGCAGGGCACATCTTGAAGAGATCTTTCTTAGCCGTGAATATGTCCCCAGTCCACCTGGTGGTGTTCAGTAATAGGTAATTAAGTCCATCCTGAGCCCAGTTTAGCAGTAAATATTCTTCATCTATCTGCAGTTCTGAGCTTTATAATTTTATTATAAATTCTGAAAATGTCCCTAAAAATTAAGTATTTTATTCAGTATAATCTCCAAGATAGGGAAAAAAAAACCCCTGAAACAACATTATTGGATAAATATACATGCAAGCATAGACTGTATATTACTAATATATTTACTTTTTGTATCATTTCAAGGCAGATATATAGGGTAAAAAATGATCACGCTATTCAAAGGTTTACCATATTTTGAAAATAACTCTAAAGGTAGCTCTAGGAAGGTTTCAGTTTGGCATTGAAGTATTTGTATATTTGTGAAAATGGCAGTTATAAGGTAGCTTTTTTTAAATCTACTTGGCAAAAATTTTAATAGCAGCAGCTATCCAAACATGGTGCAAGACCCCTTTATATAAATATAAAATATCTACTGATTTTTTTTTTGTTGGTATTTTATTTACCAGCAAATCCAGTTGCTCTTGCACTCTAGTCACATACGGCATTTTACAGACGGTTGGGTTTTCTGTTTTAAAGAGCTTTGGTGTTTCTGAGAAAAAGAATGGCAAGAATGAAGCAGAAAAGAGAAAAATTGATGTGCACGTGTTCAACACAGCAGTTTTGTAATTACCATGAGTTCACTGTTCTTTAAAGAAAACTAATGCAGAGTGCATAGCAGTTCAGGGCAGAGAAGTAACTGGTCTTGCATGCATGCAAATACCTGAGAGCTGTGTTACGGCAGTGCCGCTGGTGCCTGTCCCCAGTTTGCCCACACCAAAGGACACTTTTGCCATCAATCCCTGCCCATTGGTCCTCACCAGCTTTCATGGCCCCAAACCCAGAAAGCAGCACCCCATGGCCCAAGACATTGTGGTGGTGTGGCACTGAGACAGCCCTGCACAGGGGTCCTGCTGCATGCTCATCCCTGGTACAGACCGTGTTTCCCCTTCTCTGGACATTTCTCCTTTGCCACACGTAACTACTAATTTGGGGGAGGTGAGAGGGGCCAAGCTGTTAGCACCTTTTGTTTGATGGGCTCCTGACCCTTAGCTTTGCCAATGGGGAGCACAAGGTACTGGCAGGCTGGGGTAACTAACTCTGATGATGTCTAGACCTATTAGGAGTTAGTGCATCTTTGTGAGCCTTCTGGGATAGAGAGGATCTTTATTTAATCCATCTTTGAGAAAGGCTTTGTGATGTGGCTGGGCATGTGTAAGCTGTCACTGAGACTATGCCCTTCACACTGCTGCTGGGACATTTTGAAGCAAGGCAGACTATCAGCATCTCAGAAGTACTGGAGTATCCACACTGGCTAGAAAGGGCTCCAGACTGCTCTGAGAAATTGGCTCTGGGAATCAGCTAGTTTTGACGCATAGAGATGATCAAAATAATTCTCTCTGATATACACATTTCTGTCTCACACACAAATGCTGGCTTTGGCAGATCTTTTTTCAGGCCTTAAACTTTCATCTCAGTAAGATGTACGAACCTGATGGGAACATTTTGCACCTGCTGGGGTAAGCAATGACTAACACCAGCTATACTGCAAATAACCACTGTGCAAAAATCCCTACTGCTACTCTGGTGCTGTTATTTCTATCCATCTACTGGATGGAAAGGGACAGAGTGGGTAAGTCACTCTGTCCTTTCACAGGCAAAGGCCCTTAGGTTTCCATGGTGTGACCCTTTGGCAGCTGGAAATGCTCTGTCTCTCTTCATAAGAGGGCTGGCTGGTGTTAGAAACTCCAGTGCATGAAAAAGGAGGGCCCATGCTCAGGCATCTCCCAAAGGATCCATGGACTTAGATGAGGTTTGAAGGAGGCTCTGGTTCTTGTACAAACGTAATAAGAAAATAACCAGCCTATTCCCTCATTTTCTGAGGGGCTCCACTGAATCAGCAAGACCACACACAACTATTCGATAACTACTAAGAACATAATTGCTTTAGGAATAACAGAAACTTAAACAGGGAGAGGGGTAAGCAGAAATGCTTCCAGAAAAAACAGGAAGAGAACAAAGCATTGAACTCTGTAAAGAGAAGATGAAACAAGTGAACCTGAATCATACAAACATCAGTCAGTCTATTGCTGAGAAACTGAGAATACGTCTGGTCTAACTCCCACTAGACATGAGTGGTGGGTTTCACATAAGGAACAAAAGCTCAGTAAGAAGCAGCATTAGGTTTAAATTTTCATATGGAATTAAAATTAGAGCATTGAACTGTCTCCCAGAATGTCATTTTGTCCCCACACCACCACATTTCCCACACTGTTGTCCAGGTTTTTCTTATATGAAAGCAAGGGCTGTCTGAAGACCACCAGGTAGTCATTGATAGTCAAATGGTGGCATTTGAACATGGACTAAATGTAAGCCTTCACATACTTTTCTTATCCATGAAGCTGAGACTCAACACTTTCAAGGAAATAAAAAGATTTGCAAGTTAGACATCAATGTATGTTCCCACTCAGGTAGCCCCACATTCCCTCTCAGCCCTGTCTTGGCTCAGACGCCTTGGAGAACAGCATCGAGGTAACCATAGTGACAAGTGCCTTAAAATGGTTCTAGTCACGATCATGTAAAACAAGCAGCTGTGTAAGTCTGGCCTAATCCTGATGAAATCCTCCCAAGTCTGGCGAACTAAAGATAGAAGGACACATACAAAAAAAAAAGAACAAACAAAAAAAGGCCATCCACCCACTCAGAATTTGTTCTGCCTCAAAGAGACGAGAATTTGTGCTTTCCAGATAGATCTAAATTCTGCTTCTCCAGGAGACAGGGCCTTTGTGTCACAAGTTCATTGTTATATTTTTAGACCCAGACGCTGAAAGGTGGGGCCCGAATATAAACTTCATTGTACTTTGGCAGCAAACAGGAAGCAAATGATACATTTTGGAGGTCAAGCTCGATCCGAGGTCTCTGTAAAGTTGGGGTTTGTTCATTTGTTTGTTTTGCTTTTCCCAGACATTACACTTTTCTCATTACCTTCCTTCACAGGAAGTTTTTAATAGCTATTCATGTGGCTATTATGATAGTCACAGTGTGGAGGGATTTAAAGGCTTCAAGTGACTTTCTGGAAGGGCATCAAGGTTGGGTTAAATAACCACTTTGCTAATTTAACCTGAGTCTTCTGCTACGGCAAGCCAAAGTCATCCTTTGTGGGTCAAAATGTCAATATCTGCAGCTGCACTTTGCTTCTCAGAAAGATGCTTGCATGCCTGTCAGCACTTGCTGCGATGAATAACACAAGACGTATGGTACAAATAGGAGGGATTACGCAAGGTCTGGACCAGGAATTTGTGTGCAGGACCAGCTCCTCCCGACCACTAGCAGTACATGCCTCTGGCTATCTAAGGAGCTGTGCTAGTGAGGGGATAGTCTGCTGTGCTCCTAGGATCTCACCAGGATCCATCCTCTTTCCACCTCCCAGCTACATTTACGTATTTCTTATGCTTGAGCATACAAGAAGACTTCCAATGTTCTATGTGTGAAAAACAGCCACCATAATGAGGTGTTGATATGTTTGGAGTGCTACCTGCTACTATAATGGAAACGATTAACAGTGATAGATCATTTTCCACACCCACATAGATAATAGCATCTCTCCTGGGATGGCTGACAATCTAATTGTGGCAGAATGCAGGGAGGCCTGAAGCACATTTCATTAGTCATTATTGACTGCAGTGCTCTGTCTCGTCCTTCAGGAAAAATAAAAACAGTACAAAAATCACCTGACAGGAAAAAGGAAAAACGTGTGCAGTACTTTTAAAATCAGTACAGACATAATTAAGGATAACAATGTAGCAGCAAGTCGGTGCAACTGATGGGCATTCTCCTGTTCCACCACACACAACAACATGTTTTCCCCAAGAGACATCTTTTGAGGTGCAAAAGTTCACCTGCAGCCTGGTAATTCACTTTGAGACGGGACCGTGATCACTTAATGGATTCTTCTGGTGCTGGCTGCTATGGTAACTGCTGCATCATGCTCTCCATCGGCTTGTTTTCAGAGGAGAGTGTAAACTGTGAGAGCAAATCTCAGATGAGTTTGTTACTGGAATTGAAATCCCAGGGTGGATTTGCAAGTCTACACATGGTCTTCGCCCACTGCGCTCTCCTTTTATCGACATGTTTGCTCATTTGGCTTAATTTTAATCCCCGTCCTTCCGTACTGTGTGCTCAAAAACACTTCTGAGAATTGAAGTCTTTTGGGTTTGGGCTGGGTTGGAGGCACGTGTGGGAAGTGTGAAAAAAAAAAAAAAAAAGCCCAGGGAAAATCCTAAAAGATGAGACAAACAGGGCAGAGATTGGGTTAAAACACTCAGACCATCTGGCCTGGTCATCAAGCCCAAGGGCTGCAGAAGCAAAGCCCTTTCCAAAAACAAGCAAAGAAATGTCCTCAGGAGCTGGGAAAAAGTGCTACGAAGTCTTAACCAAATGTAACCAAAGCAGGCCAGAATAGGCAAACAGTCTGGAGCAATGATTCAGAGACCTGGGGTGGAGACTCCTGACCCATCTCCTTGGTGCCAGCTTTGCAATGAGAGATAACATTTACCATTCCCTGGCTGATCTGCCTGAAGAGAGGGACAAGGTTGGCTGTCAGGTCTGCAGCAGGATGGAGGACTGAAGTGAGTGGGAAGAAGGAAAGTGCAGGAGGAAAGAAAGGGAAAAAGGCAAGAGGGAAAGTGACAAGAGAAAGAGAAGAGGCAGAACACTGAAGGTGGATTTCAGCAATCTGCTAGAAGCTGGCAAACATATTCCTGCAAAAGGATGGGTGAGTCTGGGCTGAGGTCAAACCGTGGGAGACATGCAGGATACAGGTAATAGCAGAGGATGCAGGTTCATGTCTGGGCAGGAAGCAGACCTTAGAGCTGGAAGGGGCCTCAAGAAATGAAGGAGGCTATTCCTCTGCCCACAGCAGGACCCTCCCTGTCAGGGTTATTTCTCACAGATGCATGCCTGACCTGTTCTTAAAGATCTCCAGCAACAGATGCTCCAGGACTTTTCCAGACCTTCCAGTTGTTCACCCTCCTCTTCATTAACATGTTTCTCTCAGAGCTACTGTTGAACCTCCTCATTCTTTCGCAAATGGATGAGGAGAACAGATTGATCGTATCTTCTTTTCAGAAGTGTTTGAAGATGATTCAGCCTATTTCCCTGAGTTCTTCTCTAGGATTTCTTAAAATACAATGCTGAAGTGTGCCAGTTGATGCCTTACCAGTGAGCTTCAGAAGGATTATTTCATGCAAGCTATATTTGTCTCAGGTGATTTCAGTGTTATGCCATGCTTTTTCGTATCAACATGATGTTCCTGACCCATGATCAACTTGTGATCCACTGTTACATTCATACATTCCTCTCCAACTATACCAACTGTATCATATAGTTGATTATTCTTCGTGAGTACAGTACCTTTTGTACCTGCTGAATACCATTTGGACTTTTCAGACCATTTCTTCAGTTTGTTAAGGTAATTTTGAATTTTAAATAAAGAATTAACTCTTTCTTTAAAAATATTTCCCATCACTTTGATCTCAAAATTTAATGTATGACCTTTCTAGAGTCTCATCTATTTTGTTAAAGAAAGTACTGAATAGACATGATTCAAGACAGCACCTTACAAAGCCCTAGTGAATCTTTCCACTTTAACATGAACCTAAGGATAACTTCTTCCTGGAAAAATGAAAAAGAAATAGGAGAATGAAGAAGAAAGTGGGAGTAGGTGGTTAGGGTTGAAAATCTTTTGAGTGGGGTGGGAGAGTTGAATACATAGGAAAATGGACTACTACAACTGGTGGGATCTGGTGGGTTCCCAAAACATTTGACAAAATCAGTGGCTCAAATAAATTAAAAAAAAAGTCAACAAAATGCAGACATGTATGTGGTGACTCTTACATCAATCCAAAGGAAAACACTGTTTAAGAACAGGCAGAAGGTGGTGGTAGGCTAGTCCTACAACCAGGTCAGAGAGGTCTGGCAAAGGTAAGAGTGCTGGTTCATGCAGGACTGGGTTGTGCTGTTCTCTGCTGCCTGCATCTGCAAATAACTCCAGTTATGTCCACAGGATGAACCCAAGGAGAAGGCAACATAGTCTGAGTAAGTATCCAGTAGAACACAGACCAGGAGAGTGAATCATGGAACCACAGAATGGTTTGGGTTGGAAGGGACTAACCCCCCTGCCATGGGCAGGGACACCTCTCACCGAAGCAACTTGCCCAAAGCCCCATCCAGCCTGGCCTCAAACACTTCCAGGGATGGGGCAGCCACAACATCACTGGGCAAGCAGTGGCTGAAAGTCATCTGATATGAGGCATCAGCATAAAATGATGGAGAGCTGCTTTTCTTCTGATTGCTGCACCTCTGCAACCTGCCATGTGTAAAGCAGGGCTTTCAAACCAAGATCAGTGTGCATAGCCCTGAGGAAAACAGGCAATGAAGAGATAAGGTATTATATCTCACATGCTGCCCTCCCCTGCTGCCCCTTTCCCAGCTGAGGCTGTCTGCTTCTGGGTCTGCTGTGGGTTTGAACAACAGGTCTTAGCTAAGCTGATGTCCTGACTGTCCTCATCACATGGCATGAGGTATTTAGGCTTTCTGCCCTCTGTCCTGTAATGACTTCTGAGGTGACAGGAGTGACAGGGCTGGAGGGCTGGCAGGGCTGGACCACTATGATGAGATGGGCTTTGTCACCACATCTGTCACTGGGAGGCTGTAATGACAGGTCACCAGGCAGGCATTAAGGTCATGGGTTGGGAAATGACCATCCCAGTGTTCCCAGTAATATGCACCTGCTCCTGACTTTCCCAAAATGTGTGATAACTCAGCAAGGACAGGCCTCAGCCCCTTGGGACTGGCCCCACACCATGGTCACTGGTGGTGATTCGTATGCTCAGCTCCTCTTGCTCACCATGCACATGGGTCTTGTTCTGATGCACATTACCCAAAATAGAAAGTCCTCCTTAGCAACACGGTTGTCTCTGGAGTCACGTTTGGGCCTCACTCAGCCAGGAGACTGTAGGATCACCCTCCTTGGAGACATAGAGCTCCTCTTCCTCAGCCTACAGGTGCTGCCAGCATCCTGGGAAGCTTTCAGTCTACAGAGAAGACACGCTGTAACAACACCTTCTTCCTGTCTATTCTGCCAATTGGCAGCTCTTCCCGGATGCCACCAGCAATGGTTTTAATGCCATGTCATCCCTCCTTGGGAGCTCTCCTGGTGGGCACAGCAGGAGACATGCCTGTGCCCTGGTCTGCAGCTGCAGCTGAGTCTGTGGGTGCAAGAGGTGGCGAGGAACATGAGAATGATGCTGAGTAGCCATCTCCTGTGGTAGTGAAAGATAGTACTCTCACACTGCAGTCCTGCACAGACTCTGCTGCTTTATGTCCTTCCAGATGAACACACAGAAAGGGACTCCTTTGCTCTGGATTCTGCTGGCAACTGCCCACCACCAAAAAGAAATCTTACACCTGCTGTTTCAGAGACCTTGAACTTTCTATCATCTACTATCCTCCAAAATAAAGAGCACCCATAATTACGCAAACAAACAAGGCCCAAGCTTTCACAGCCTGTGTTCTATGCTTTTATGCATGTTTTATACCTCAGTGTACCAAAATGAAAGAGACAAATCAGCCTGAAGCATCCTTTTTTCAAGATACCTGGGCATGGTTTTCTGCAAGAGAAATATGAGCCTGAAGCCATCTGTTATTTCCTGTGAAATATCTCCCCTGTCTGACAGGGCTGACTGCTGCACTTCTTACTTCCTTTACAGATGCAGAGGGAAAAAAGGCAGCTCCTGGCCACCTGCACTTTGAGCTCTGTTTACTGATCCCCACAGTTTCCTCATGAGACTCTGCCAGAAAGGCAGTTTAGCTGACTACAGGCACTTCTCATTAATCCCCCCTAGCTGAACAAGATGCAGAATGGAAAAGCAGGAAAAGCAGCAGATAGCACCAAAGCAGCATTTTAGGAAACCTAAGCAAGACACTTTTTGCAGCATGCCCCCTTTGATAAACAGTTGTTTCTAACAAACTGCTTTTTACCAGTTCAGAGCACACGCATTTTGCATGCCTGTAAGGCCGTTTGTAACATCTCTGGAAGGGCGCTTCCTTCCTTCCTTCTGTGTCCCTGCTGTCTTTTGATAGTCTCCACTGCATTCAGAACATCATTAATTAGATGACTGAGGGCGCTGACCCTTCTTCTTTCTGCCTTATTTAAATTGTTTGTGTTTCAGAGGAGCTAATGAAAGGCAACAGTGGCAATGCTGTAAGCAGGAGTGAAGCTATGACATTGCTACTCTATTTCTTAATGCCTCCTTTGGGCTGCTCTTGTGCTCGAAAGCACTGCAAGAGGGATGGGAGGGCCCTTTTTCTTATCTATTGCCCTTAGCCAACACTGCTATGGGAGAAACCTTCATCTCGGTCAGTTGGGCAGCTGGTTCATGGACCTGTTTGCATAACTTATGGGAGGGATAGCATAGAAAGAAGCATATTGTGGCTGCTACATTGCACAGGCAGCCAGGAGAGCAGACTGGGCTTCTGTCCGGCAGGAGGTGGAGGAGCTGGCAGACCCCTTGGCAGGTACCCCCTAAATGGTCATCCTCCACTGAGCCCCATGGAAAGGGGGACTCTCCCCTTTGTGGAGGTGCCATAGCAAACCTAGAATCTTGTTCCATTTCATGGTATCACAGGATAATACCTGAGATTGGCAGAGACCTCTGCTCAGAGCAGGGTCAGCTACAGCAGGTTTCTCAGGGCTGTGTCAACTCAGGTTTGAATATCTCCAAAGCTGGAGGTGCCACAACCTCTCTGAGCAACCAGTGATCAACCACCTTCGTAGTAAAAGAGCTTATTATCCACAACAGTTTCTTGTATTTTGGTTTGTGCCCATTGCCTCTTGCCCTGTCACTCAACACCACTGAGGACAGCCTGGTCCTTACTTCTTTACTCCACTGTCAGATATTTATGTATACAGATAAGATCCTCCTTGAGCCTTCTCTCCTGTGGGCTGAGCAGTCCCAGCTGTCTCAATCTTGCCATGTATGAGAGATATTCCAGTCTCCTCATCATCTTCGTGACCCTTCATGTGACATTGCTAATGAGGCTGCTGGTGACTGGCAGATCAGACCTCTCTGTACTCTACCTTGTGATCTGCTCCTCTTTTGCTATAATCACTCTGCCAGGCTCCGTAGGAGCCCGGCTGAAAATTGCTCTTATGCTGATTTCTGTATGAAAGATCTCCCAGCCCATGCTCATGACGCTTCCCTGACAGCATGCCAGAGTCGGATCACTCGACTGCTTTTTGTTTTCCTTTTTCTGCCAAACTCACAGACTCAGCAGCCACAGAAATAGAACCTCCAAGGCATGAAGTCAAGTTTTTGGTAAAGACACAGTAATCAGTTTTCATTTCTTTATTCTTGTTTTCGCAAGCAACATTACCCATTGCTCTTATCCCCTATTACCTGTCTCCACTGGCAGTATAACGAGCAGGGAGCTGGCTCCCTATGTGCCTAGAAATTCATCCCTTTTTTGAGCTTAAGTGCTGCAATCACTGAAGCACCAGAGTCAGGCAGTTCTTGTAGATGGCCTGGAAACAAGTGAGCCATCTTTCCATGCTTTCTTTCAATAGAGGTAACCATGCTTCTTTCTCTTTTATCTTTCTTGCTTTTTTAGGTTATAGTTTCTGCTAGAAACTGTCTTCTACTCAGTGTTAGCCTCATATAACAAAAAAAAAAAAATAATCTGTGGTGATATATTATAGGATATATATGTTATATTAGAAAAATAGACAGACAGTTACATACTTACATACATGCATACATATACATACACACTATGAAGACTAGCAACCAAAATAGAGGTTCTTTTTCCCTTAAGATATTCCTATTAGGGACACCCAGAGTGACTTGTTCCTGCCTTTTCTTAAATGAAATTACTAAAGCAGGCTTCTGTACTTGTTGCCTGTACGGAGTAATGGTAATGAATGAGGGGCAACTTCAGGACCTTCCAAGCTTCCTGAAAGCCATATCTGCACTGGTTGCAACAGCATCCATCAATGCAGGTGTGCAAGGAAAGGGGTGGGTTAAAGTTGCACATTGCTGGAAGTCCAAACAAAGTGAAGTCAGACTGATTTTCCAAGAGGAAGCAATTTCATGGCATTTACATTTCAAAGTTTTCAGGTAAAGAAAGACTTGGTAGTTTGGTAAATAGCATGATAGCTCTGTAAAACTCTGAGAGATTTTCCCAAGCTTAGGAAAAAAAGGGAAACCAGAATGGTTAGTTCAAGTAGAAAGTAAATCCCTTACTAGTCAATCTTTCTGATGGGAAAGGAAATTATTACAAAGACCTGGCCAGGGACAATCACATATTCCATCAGAATAATTTCTGTGGGCAGAGACCCACAAACCTACAGTATGAAGGGACAGATGGAGAGACCACCATGCCCGCTGGAAGGATTACAGTCCACTGTTTTATAGCTATATGCTGCTTTGCCAATTCATCTGAAGTTACAGCATTTCCATCATCTATGTAATATACTGAAGAGTTATTAAGTTCGAGTAAACCAAACACCAGTGGGTGTGACAGCCATGTGGTAAGTGCTTGACTCAGATGTCTACCACAGAATTTAAGATTCTCATGTATTTCTGTCCTCCTCAGTGAGGACAGCAGGCAAGGCTGGAACTTATTGGTCAAGGCGCTGTGTCAGGATGACTAAACACTTGACCTGGCTGTGGTACCAATCCCTGACTAATCTCTCCATGCTTGAAGTTTCAGTCTTTCCAATTGCTTTATTCTCCGGAATCGCTCACAGCAGGAGAAGAGTAATATTTTTTCTGGAATAATTCCCTCACACTTCAATTGGTCCAAGATTTGGCTAAATGTGTTGTAAGTGATACAGCGATACAAAAACATGAGGAAAAGTGGGAAGTTGGTTAAATTTGCTACAAACAACTGCTGTCTGCAGCCTGGGTATGCTGACAGGGTACACCAGACGGATCGGATGTATCCTCTCATTCTGCAGATCCAGGTCAATGAGCCTTGTATCAATAAGGGACACACATGTTTAGTTGTTTTCAGGAGCTAGATCTTAACTGGGATACTGGAAATGCTCAGACGGTTGCACTATTATGTGGAGCGTTACAAAACAATGAACTTCATGAACAGTCCAGAGATCTTTGAGAAAGAGTGAAACATAGCACAAAACCACTCTTGGATGCCCTGCTGCTTATAGACTATGTTCTTTCAAGCACAGCAAAGCCTCTCTCCCTGGGGTAACTGTTATTCTTTAAGGTCTCTGGTGTTACTTGGCTTTAATAATTAACTCCACTTATTTATATAACTGGTTTTGGTTTATTTACTTTAAAAATAGGGGATTTTTCAAATGCTTCTTGGAATAGCAGTTCTCTGCTCAGTAAAGTGTAGGGTAATTGGTACTTTCCAGATAAATGGGCTCTGAGCTTTGACCAACTGTTCAGGGACACTTTACCATACAAGTAACAGCAGAATGTGCGTGTTGTTTGTAGGCTCACTAATCTCCGTTTTACATAATGAAGATTGTTGGCTGATACTTCCAAAGCTGTGGCAGTAGGAGTTGTGTGTAGATGGTGTGCTCAATAAAGTATGACACAAATTTAGCTGTTACAGTACACAAGCTAAGTACCCTAAAAGTAACTAAACATCATTCTATTTCAGACCAAAAGAAAGTCATTTAAGCCAAAGAAGTCTTTCCAAATGAAAATTGTCTTAACAAAAGATGTGACTACTCTTTATAAACATTGTTTGTCTGTGTTTTTGGATCATCACAGCCATGATAACTCTACTAATAAACTTTATTTTGCATTGTAAACTCTGGTGTCAATTTAAATCTTGAATTGAGATGCAGATCCTGGAGTGAGTAGAATTTTAGCTAACACAGGGAATGTCCCATAATGAACTAAGGACTACCAGTAACAGCAGTTACTGATTTAGCCATATGATCAGCTGCACTCTCCGAGGAACTACCTTTCAGTAAGAAACTAGAAAGAGGATTTAAGCCTTTGTCTGTGGTTTGTTTTGCTGTTATGCTCTAAGGTTTTTGATCCTCCTCCCCCTTAACAAATACCAGCTAAAACAAGTCTTACTTTGACAGCTGCTTATTTCTTTGTAATGCCTTTCAGCACACAACTGGGAATGATAGGGTTAAAGAACAGCAGTTGTACAGAGGGAGCTATTATGCTGACTTTATTCATAAGAATTCTTTTATATTCTTAATGAGATATGAAGAAATATTGAAATAAGAAGCAAAACTCTTCTGAATCATTCCCATCTGCAGGTCCCCCTAGATTCCTCCTGCAATATGGGAATGCAAGGAAGACACTGAGTCTGTGCCATCAGACACCATTATGCTCTTCTGTTATGCAAGAAAATGATTGCAAGGCATGTTCATAAGGAGATCATCATTATACAATTAAAGTGAAACTAAGCTGGTGTTTGGGAGCATTTAAGCTGCCATTAGAAACTGAAGCTCAAGCTAATATCATATTTCAGCAATGTTCTGACACAAGCCCTGAAGGAAATTGCCCTAAGTGAATCTTGTCTGGATCTATATGCCGGCGTATACAATAGAGCTGATTCCTGGCATTGCAAAGATGCAATGCCAATTACATCTGCAGAAAAAGACTATCTCTGTAATCCAGATACTTCTTCCATTTGATCCTCCAGGCCTGCTCTACTTACCTTGCAGTAACTTCCAGCCTAAGCTATACCAGGCACAAGCAAGTGAACTTCCTGCAGTCACTCTTGCTTGAAGCAAAGAACATTTCTTTCCGAAAACCAATCCAATCTTGATTTGGAAATTGCCAGTGATGGAAGAATCAACCACAAGCCTGGATAAGTGTTTCCAATGGTTAATTATCCCTGTGGTTGAAAACATTCCTTACCTCTAGTCTGAATTTGCCCAACTTCCACTTTCAATTACTGGATCTCATTATTTCGTTATCAACTATGAGTCCATTTTCATATTTATCTTATCCGTGTATGCTTCACAGGTGGGATTGGATTTATTTAGCTTCAGCTGTCAAGCACTCACTGTATAATCTAAATTAATTCAATAGGTTCCTTTGCACCCAGTGCAGAGAGACAGCCATCTCTCATCCTCACCCTTTCCAGCTGGCAGGCACATCTTTATGTGACATAGCTGGGTGTTGATGCACCTTCCCTCTGCTCCTGTTTGACATTGTATGTGGATTTTGTGCCTGGATGGGTCTTGCTGTGACTTTTCTGTGGTTGGCCAAGCACAGAACAGTCGTTTTGTACAGGTGATGTCCCTGACAGGGCAATTACACCTCCAGGTTCTTGTCTAGCCTCCTTGAAATCTCAGATATATTTGTCAGTGATCTGATTCCTGTGGCGGGCCCCCTCAAACTTTACTCTCTACCCCCTTATGTCTGCCAGGTTTTCTCGTAACTATGCAAGTCTTGCAATGACAGCCAAGTTGTGTCCCACATCCTTGCTAGTCTTTCTGTTCCAAACTGCTCAAGACCATTTGGTGATGTTGGGCCCGACATTGCCTATGCAGTGTCTCCCTCTTTTCCTCACATATCCAATGAAATGGTTGATGAAGAAAGCTAGTCTGGCAAATTTCAGGGCAAACGTGCTATTCCAAAAAGGGTGACTGAGCTTCCTCTTGAGGAAAGAAGCATGATCCTCTCTTGTGGAGTTCTCAACCCCACATTTTCTCAAGGCTCTAATTTTCCAAGAATTTCAAGACTTATTGGAAGAATTTTCTTCTCTTCCCATCCCACTCTGGCCAGCTCAGCACCCAAACCACTTCCATGGTCCGCGTGTCTCCTGCATCTCTCAGTCCTACTGAGAAAGCAGGACTTTTTCTAGACTTGTCTGCTTCCATATTACAATTTCTTAATGAGCGAAGGAGGAAAGAGTGGTGTCTTTCCTTGACTCCATTAACAGGAATCGTGCTGGTTTAATATCACTCTTGCAGATTCAAAGCAATTCCACTGAATCAGATCACTTAGCCAGGGCATATCTACAATAAGGATCTGAATGACTCTGGAACTACTGTGTCCAGCTTAGAGTAGCATATTTTTACTTTTGCAAAAATAAAAAAGGTGAAAACAATGAATGGAATAGTAGTACCACAATAAGAAGAAATGACTGTGTGACAAGAACTTGAAGGTTCTTACCACTGCTGATGTGGACCATTCATACTTTTAGTCTCAGAGATCCAGCAAGACACTGTAGCAAAAAACTCTTTATGTAGGGAAAGATCTCCAGCCCAGGAGCATTGAAAAAGATTAGGTTAGCTGAGGTTTGAGTCCTTGTGAATAAACAGACTGGGGTCTATGAAACACTGGTATGGTAACCATGTTTCACCCAGTGACTAATGGCAAGGATTTCCGTGGTAGTGGCAATGGGGTCTTTGGGATCCCATTGGAAACGTGCTGCCCTTTGACAGAGTAAATCACCCTGTATCGGTGAGTGTGCTTCTCTTTATTTGTGTGTGATCACAGGCACAGCTCATGAGGACTATCACATTAGCAGAGTCCTTTCACCACTGCTCATAAAAGCACAGATGTGCCAAAAGCTGTGATCCAGAAGGAATACGTCAAAGGCTGAGCGAGAACAGTTAATCCTTCATGTCTACCCCATCTTTTCCACTGCAATTGCCTGGAGGAATGCGGCCTATCACCAGCTGTGGCAGTGTGTGTAAGTGAAAACTGAGCTGAGGATCTCAGATCACTACAACTCCCTCCATGAAAGCCAGCACACCGTGATGGTAACATCCTGCAGCTGATGCCAGCCCAGCCTGGATTTGCATTGCAGTCAGATACTATGTGCATAATTTGTGACAAATCTCCATCCCTGTTCCTCAAACAAGAGTCAGAGCCTCTGCCCTGATGCCCACAGGGTAGCATCCTTCTGGGTGGCATCATGGTTTAGTGGTAGTTCCCTGGTTTAGAGGGGTTAAAACATATCATCCAGTCTACTCTGACACATAAGACCATAGAGTCCACCAGAACTGGGATTTAGGAAGATTTTTGGAGAAAAGTTGAATATGGCTGTTAGACCTAAATCTCTTCTAGCTGATCTTCATGGCTTGATATTGAAAGGCAATACACGGGGCAGAGGGTTTCCCTTTTCACCCAGGAATCAGAATTACGGTTTGTCCCCTCCTCACAAGAGCACTTATGCTTCATATTTCTCCAGAACAGCTTCGTAGCTTACAAATATTTGGACATGATGAAGCTGGAATAAGACTTATGAAGATTTGTAAATAATTTAGGCAGATAATTCTCTTTCATTTAATGTAATTCACTACAAGGCATTAAAAAATCCAAGTCAGGATTTTTAGAATAAATTTCTTTCTGTGCCAGAAAACCTTTACACAGCTACTGCCAATACTAACGTGGAAATAATAACACTGTAAGATTTCAAAATCATGTTTATAAGCAGGAGCTGCTATGGTTCAGAAAACTCCAGTGATTCACCATCACTGTTGTTACGGTTAATTTTCCTGGAAAAGTACATTATTGCAACAATTCCTCTTTTTTGTCATCGCAGTGTTTATTTCATTATCTGTTTGTTTTTACTGCTGGATCTTATTTTGGCACAGAGATCCTTGCATCTAAAAAGGGTTTTAAAAACCATCAGCATTTTGAAGCATATACAAAGTGCCAGGGGATTTTATTTTTGGCTTTTTGAATAACATTGTGTTTTTGTACTTTTTAACAGCAGTGAGCAATCCTCCCTCAAATAGCAGCGTTTTAAAGTGACGTTTCAACTTCTGTGGCTGCGGTCCACTTCTTTATAATGTGGGAAATGCCCTGCCTCTGAACTGTGTAAGTTACACATCACATTCTCCACAAGTCTGCTATTTAGCGGAAAGGAGTAAACACCTCTGAGATCCTCAGGACATGTTTTTAAAACAGTATCTGGTACTTTCAAGGATTGCGAGCTGAGGAGTTAACAGAGAGAAAACACCAGGTCAGGAGAGAGTTGCTGAGGACAAGGCAAGAGGAGAATCTTGAAGTAACAGCATGAAATGGAGCAGAGGAAAATTACAGCTTAATTGCCCAGAAGCTGCTAGACTGCCAACTAAGCTCCTGGGGGACATGATGAGAGTCCCAGAGGATGAGTGGTAAACATGGGCCTGGATGAAACACTGGAAAATGTGCTGCTTGCCCTTGCAACCCTAGGGTAAGGGAGGGGAGGCTAGGCGAGGCGAGGCTAGGCGAGGCTAGGCTAGGCTAGGTGGCCTAAACCATCTCAAAAGTTATCTGAGAAGCATCTCCTGAGGCAGATGGTGACCAGGAGATGGTGGCTAGTCCATCTAGCCCCTCTCGCTGCTCCAGCCCGGGCCCTTCTCCCATTTTCCCTTTCTTCCTGCTGCTGCTCACTTCTCCTCTCCCTTCCTACTCTCCTCTATAAAGCCCCTCTTAAGCAGATCTCTACGTTTGTTGTAACTCCAAGAATCTTGATAGCATGGCAACAGTCTGGGTTATCACAGTACATAGGAGCTATCAAGATCACTCGTATTATCATCACTCAATGACAGCAGCTGTCATTGCCCTTCATCACCTGCAGCTTGTAAGCCACAACTCAGCTTAAGGTTTTCCTGAGAGAAAATGGGGATGGACCTTTAGAGGAGGGTGCTGACATAATAGGATGGATGAAACACATGGGTGCAGCATGCTCATACCCTCCTCACTCCATGCATCTGGATCTATGCTCATGGGCAATGCAGCCCAGAGTTTTCAGTTTTGTGACGGATGTTTTCAAACATCCATCAGAAGGTTGGTCACACATGACATGGACACCTGGGGAGCTTGGAATGAGGAAAGGTGCAGGATAAACATCCTTCTTTTCCATAAAGAACAAGGAAGGCAGAAAGAAGCGTTTTAAGAGTGACATCAAAGTTTTCTAACCCTAAGGCAATCTCTCTGGGCCAGATTCCTCTGAACAAATAAAGATATCTGCAGCTAGGCATCATAGGTATCTCAACATCAGCAGCAGTGACAAAGCAAAACTAAAGGTGGACTTCTCGTCTGTAAGTAGACATTTCAAATGTGCCATATATTCCTTCTCATTGACTCAACAGGGATTCAAGAGTGATTAGCTCAGTTGTAAATAGTTGTGTTGTAGACATACAGCGACAGATGACATGGATCCTGCCTTCATGCCTTGGTGGGCTGCAACAGAGCTGCAGGCGTCAGGGCTTAACACCACTCCCGCTTCAATTGCTTAATTTCCCTTTGTCTTTCAGCCCATTTTTGATTCATGCCTGGACTTTGTGACTTCTTCCATGCCACTCCCTATACACAGAGCATTCCTCCAGCTGAGGTTTGACAAACATCCTGATTCTTAAAACAGCTCAGAGCACACCTGCTCTGTGAAACACTGAAGCTGCAGACACCCCACGCTGAGCTTGGTTTGCTCAGTCCCGTGGTGCACTGCTGGCACTGACAAGGGAGGACGTCCTCTCGCTCCTATCTCACCAGGTTCTACTTGCAAGTAGGTGCTGGATCCATCTCTCTAAAACTCGGAAGGTCAACTAATTCCCTCATACAGAGTGGAACATGGGAGAAGTTGAAAGGAGACACGAGAACTGTCTCATGACTGTCATTAAGTGAATGAATTCTGCCAAACTAGGGGAATAATTTGCTCTCTGTGGCCACAGAAGGTAAGATGAGAAGCAATGTACTAAAATTGCAGCAAAGGTTAGCTGTTAGGATAATATTGCTGAAGGAAAAGATAGTGGATGTCTAGAGTACCTTAGCTAGATGGCAGACACTCTATTTCAGTTGGTTTGAAGATTGAGCTTGAGAAACATGTCACACTGCAGTAACAGCTAAGGAGCAGGGTGATGGGTTACATGGCTGTCTAGGACCTGTTTCCCATGAGCAGATAAGTATCCAAATGTGATGAATCACAGGGTAGGAATCCCAGCTCATCCTGGGGCAGGACAGGGGCAGAGGGGTAAGGTTAGCATTTGGTGATGTAGTTTTGTAGCCCTGGGGAAGGTTGTTGTTGGGGTCATGGCCCTGTTTGATTTTTAGTGAAGCTGCTTAATTCTGCAGAGCTCACAGAGAAAACTCCCACTGAGGTTGACAGCAGTTGAAGTTCAGGAGAGGGTACAGAGCTGGTGAAAGTCAAAAAACATTCAGATGTGTCTGTTGCTCCTACTTCTTGATCCAAGAAACACTTGAAAATGCACATCTGCCACGTGATTTTCTTACTTGCAGAACAGAGTTTTCTAAGTATTCTTTCTGTAGTTATGAGTCACATCCCGTTTCTGTGTGCCAAAGAGCTGCCATTGAACAGGCTTGCAGGTAGACTGGAGAAATATCTGGCTTTTCCTGAAAAATCCTGGTTTAAGTTAAGCACAGCAGGGGAGATGTGACCAGAGCTGTAGTAAAAGCTACAACGCTAAGGAAGAATGGTTCCCTATGTCTTAGTTGGAAGACAAGGTGAGTGCTGTCTCAACCTTTTTCCCACTCCCAGCCCAGGAACCACTGCAAGCAGCAGCTCTTCTCATCTCTTTCTTATTTCCTCAGCCTTATGCAAATTCCGAGGTAGGTTCCAATGCTCTGTCTGGCCCTGATATCCTTCCTGAACAAAGCTAATCCATAAAAGCAAATAACATTTTCATCTTCTCCAGTGGCTTCTGCAGCCTACCCCAAAAACATATTGCCACAGCTAAAGTGGTAGCAGTACCAAGGCCAGGTGGGACAACGTAATCTCATATTTATCTCCATGGACTTCAGTTACAACCATTTGGATATGGATAGGTAACCCTGGCCCCACACAACACTTTAACCAGGTGTCTTAAATGTCGTCTGTATCCCTGTACTATCCCAATGAAGATTTAATGAGTACTTTTTCTGTGACAATAGGAACTTGATGACATGAAGAAAAGAAATCATTTCCATTCCCATTTTCCTCAGGGACCTTCAAGACCCGTTAGATGTCTACCCCATGGGGTAGGCACGTAAGAGACATCTCACACTTCTGGTTCCCCCAGTAACCAAGACCAGGAGACCTTCTGAACACATCCTAATCCCCTTCTAGCATATGCTCAGCTTCTTTCCATGGAAACACCTTTGCTGAGTCATATCCTTGTGATGAGCTGGAATTTGGCCAGGAGACACACCTGGAAACATGAGCTGAGAAACATGCAAGGATATTGACCCAGCAAGCATGCTTTAGCAGGATATACACTTGTTCTGGCACCCTGTAACTCTGTCAGATGGTTATTACACTACATCGTACTCTTTAGGCCCAGTTGCTCAGCTTCATCCTGCTGTAAGGTCCAGTCTGCCCTGTCCAATTCTAAAGCGAAGAGGTAAGATCCTGGCACTGCTCCAGAGGGATGTCCTCTCTGGAGGCAAAGCTGTGCTGCTTATGTGTAGGGAATGATGTGTAATGTACCTCACATGATGTCAGTGCTTGACTGGACAGGGACTGAGATTGCCACATACCATAACTGCCTCTGTGGTGCCGTGGTGGATTGCATGGCCCAACACACACAATCTGCTCCAAGACATGCCACTGCCTCCTGAGGCTCAGAAGATGACATGGAAATACTGTGTGTGTTGCCCAGTTGCAGTAACCACACTGCCAAGAGGAAGCATTGCCCTGAGGGAAACAAAAGCCTTGGGACTGGATGGAACAAAGGGGAGGGAGGCATGCCCTTGGCTGGACTGCTGCTTTGTCTTTATGCATCAGGGCATACACATCCTTGGAACAGTCCAGTCAAGCTTATCCACGTAAAACAATTGACAAAACCTCTTAGGTTAGTGAGCTGTAAAGATCCCAGGGACACACTCTTTCTCATCATGTCTTCTTAGGTATGATCTCCTGCATGGAGGTCTGAAGATAAATAAGTAGAAATAGGACTTGCCTCTGCCGTGTATAGAGTCAAACCCAGCTTTGCCCAAACTCATAGACCTGGGCAGGTCCAAGCACTACTGTAATGATGCACCCTGCCAGGACTGGCAGCAGAAAACCCTGTGAGAAGGGGTATGAAGCAGCCTCAAGAGAGGCGGAAGGCAAGGGAAGGACTAGCTAGGGAGTTGGCTGAGCCAGGCAAGTCGGTTGAGGTGATGAATCAATGTGTCATTCCCTGAGCAACCACAAGACAACTTGCCAAGTGGTTGCCCTTCCCAGTCAGGAGCGTGTGTCTGCACAATGTACATGGATTGCTGCTGGGGGTGAATCCCCTCTCAGGACCCAGCGGATGAGTCACAGATGACTCAGGTCTTTGCAGTCCTCCTTGCTCAAGTGGTACTGGGTAGAGGAGGCAAAATATGAAGCCTGTTTGTATTTTTCTATGTGACTGCTAGTATTGCTATAAACTGTAAAAACAGCACAAGGGTATTTTTGCTGGACGAACTTGCCTGCTGGGTGCACACATTAAGCAGTAAATCCAGTCTTTCATAGGAGAAAACAGCTTCATTTGTAAGTGTCCCATTAAGCAAGAACATGCTTCATTATTTGTGGGGAGACCATTCTCCTGCCCACATGTTGAGGTATCTTGGAAGCAGTATGTAGCCCTTTGAGGACCTATTATTAATTTGAATATATTGAGTGTTGACAGATGTGCTTGGAGCTTTATGTTCACATAAGGGAATCCTTGTGGCTGCACTGTTTCAAGAGAAAACTCCCTTGAAAATGTGGAAGCCCTTTTGGTTTAAGGAGGCTGAAAGACACTATTCTGGTTTTTGAAATGCTGGCCTCAGCAGCACTCCATGGCATAGGGCTGATAAACACCGACAGGAGTAAACAGGGACTCTCCCCTCTGCAATGGGCTAGGTAACGTTTACTACAGTGATTCTGCCTGCCTGAACTATATCAGAGGATCACAAAGGTATGGGGTACATAGAAATCAAATTTGGTTTGTTTTCGTCTGTGTGACCATGAGAAGACTTAACTTCTTGTTCTGAAGCCAGTTTTTGGGTTGAAGGATTTCTTTGTTTTTCTGCATTGTGTTCTCCCATAACCCTGTCCTGCCAAAGGGAACAGCATCTCCTGTGAGTCTGTGGTTGCTAAAGAAGGGGTAGTAATAGAGAAAAAAACATATTCCTGAACTACTTTATTTTTAATGATATTTCTAACACTCTTTTTCAGCAGTCATGAATCATAATTCAGCTAATGGAAGGACATTTGACTATAAAAGTCTGGGTCTGGGTTTGACACTGCAGAGTAGTAGACCATACAGACTCACTCAACGTAGCACTATTTCTTCTCTTTAAAACAAACCTGACTGCTTTATCTGAGCAGATACGTTTGGGGTTCCATGTTCATGAGACTTTCCTGGTAGCTTCACAAAGTAAAATCTCACCAAAGTCTTTTTAACTCGTGACAATGGCCTTGAGATATTGACAATACTTAAACAGTTGTACAGACAGAGTGGACAGACATGCTCCCTTCTTTCTGCCAATAGCAGAAAAGGTGAGACACAAAAGGCCCACACACATGTATGCTCTTTAAAACTAATGAGTCATTGACATGTGGGATGGAGTCCGGGAAACCATCCTGCTAACCTTTTCCAGGTCCTTCAGCTTGGTGTGTGATGGTGAGGGTGATAATGATTAAAAGAAGAATCTGTTATGTTTGGGGAGGTGACATGGCAAAACACTGTTGTTGTTTCTTCTTTCCCCTCCCACAGGTTAGATTACACTATAGAGAAAGAATTTACCCAAAGGCAGATAATGCTTAAACCATTTAGAAATAATTAATAGACATTAGAGTCATTGCATACTACAGAAAACTGTATCCTGAAAGGCTACACAATAACTTTCCTTGTTAGAGTAAAGAATGTTTGTTTAGTCTTATTTGGTGCTTCCGACTACCTAATTACCCAGAAATGAGGTAGCCGTGCTCTTAAGGAAGTCAGAAATGCACACTGATGAATGCTGGAAAGCACATGCCACGTAGTTTTCACAAAATATTGTGCAGATATGTTGGCAAATGAGTTTTGCAGGTGGGGCACTGGGTCTGTTTGCTTGTTTAAGTGTCTTTTGTGTTTTCTAAAAAGTCAAAATAGCTTTGTGTTTCATCTGCAGAATCAATTCCTTCCTTATGTAACACCATGCATTAAAGTAGCACCTTCGAGACAGCTGATGTCTCTGGGAGCATCCTCCTAGCCATTGCCAGCAACAGGACATCCCTTGTCACTCACAGGTAATCAATGTCCCTCTTTGGGACTATAGGAGCAGCAGGAAAGAGTGGATGCTTTCCAAATACCAAGAGCCCAGGACAGCCCCATAAAACACAAAAAGTCATAGAATCATAAAATCATTCAAGTTGGAAAAGACCTTTAAAAACATCAGGACATCTGTTAACCTAGCACTGCCAACTCCACAACTAAACCACGTCCCTAAGCACCTCATCTACATGTCTTTTAAATACCTCAGGGGATGGTGACCCAACCACTTCCTTGGGCAGCCTGTTCCAATGCCTGACAGCCCTTTTGGTAAAGAAATTTTTCTAACATCCAGACTAAACCTCCCCTGGCGCAACTTTTATTTTTTCCATTTCCTCTTGTCCTGTCACTTGTTACTTGGGCAAAGAGACCCACCCCACCTCACTACAACCTCATTTCAAGTAGTGGTAGAGAGTGATAAGGTCTCTCCTCAGCCCCCTTTTCTCCAGACTAAACAACCCCAGTTCCCTCAACCACTCCTCACAGGACTTGACTTGTACTTTAGACCCTTCACCAGCTTCATTACTCTTCTTTGGATGCACTCCAGCACCTCAATGTCTCTCTTGTAGTGAGGGGCCCAGAACTGAACACAGGATTTGAGGTGTGGTCTCACCAGTGCTCAGTACACTGGGAGAATTCCACGTCCTCACCCATGTCTCATGCTCCTTCTGGCTGCCCATCCTCCCAAGGCATGGGAAGTGCCGCTGCTCAGCTGCTGCAACCCTCGCACCTCAGAGACAGTGCAGCTGGCAGAAAGAGAAGCTAAACCATCCCCAGCTCCTTCGCTTGTTAAACAGCACCACGGGGGAGGAAGAGGATATATCCGCTCCTGAGGCTTCGCAGAGGAGGTTGGGAAACATCCCTTTTCCCCTGGGACCCCTTGTGGCTGCAACCCAACCATGTCCCACCCTGGCGGCACGGCACAGCTGAGCATCTTTCTGATCTGATGGTGCCGCTTCCTACCTCACACCATTCGCAGCTCTGGCACACAAGTCTCGGTTTGGCTTGAAATGGGAAAGGTCTGTCCCACTGAGCTGGGATGTAAACGAGGGCTTAGATATACAGGAGCTGGAAGCCAGCTTTCTGGGTTTGCTTCTTTGTTTGCCAAATACTCTCTATTCACAGGAAGATGATGAAAAGCATTTCTTTGAGTTTGTGGCTGTCTGGTTCCTAGCAAGCTGTTAATATGAGGGAGGGGAGGAAAACCCAACCCCAAACCCCAAAAACCTGGACAGCTTACAAACCTTCTCTGTAGCTTAAATAGAGGCTTGGTCTAATACTTCTAACTGGCTGGAGTAGGTCTTACCATTTCCCAGACGGTTACTTATGTGCATGTAACCACTCTAACTTCTTATGCCTGTTATTGTGCTGCATTCCTTTCCTCCTGGCTGACATGGAGCAATGAAACTACCCAGGTTTGACATTATAAACCAGGACACTGAAGCCAGAGCATGAATGTAAAAGGTAATAAATACCCCACTAATCTCTTCAGAAACAGAGGAGCAATAGCAGGAACTCTTTGCTCCAGAAAACTCAAGATGGTGTTTATTAAGGGTTTTTTATTCTTGGAGTTCACCTCATTTCAGTTTTTGAATATACGCAACCGTTCGCACCCAAACAGTTCAAACTGCTGTATAGTAGGACTCCATCTTTTTCCTTGGACCCTGGGTCTGTGATTGCCTGTGCCTCTGACATGTCACTTAACATTTCTCTGCAACTAAAGTCCCCATCTGTGAAATAAGGTGACACACTTTATTGAATTCTGGCTGTTTAGACTACTAGCTTCTCCGGTGTTAAAGGACTTCTACTTTTCTATGGTATCCAATTGTGACCTCCAAGCTTGCTTTGGGTCTCTGAAGGAAAATGTAATACAGAGAATAAGCTACAGAGCTCCCATAAATTTAAAGTTGTGCTCCCCAACAGACAATGTGGCAACAATTGTTGTCTCAATTCTCTTAAAAATGTCAATTTTTACAATTTATGCAGTTTAATATTTAATATTTTATATTCAGCTCCTCAGGTCCCTCAAGTACTCCTATCAACATCAGTAAACCTTCATCTGTTCATTAGAAGTCAGATCAGTAATTCTGAGGCAGTATTTTCATCCTCACGCCACTCGAGCAGCTTCCCAGTTGTCCAAAGGAAGGTGTCAAGCCAGGTTTCACCAGACTGGCCCAGGCACCACAGAACACACAAGCCACCCTGTGAGGGAAGAGCACACAGAAGGAAAACCTGCATGATAGTCACAACCCTGCTCACTACAGTGCCAAATTGCTTTCTCCACAGATCCAACTTTGTGATTTCCAGACACAAAGCAGCGTTGCCAAGTAGGATTTACCCACGTACATCCATCTCACTCAGAGCAAGGCCCTTTCCTTCAGCAATTCTCCAGGGGGTGATTCAGATCTCTGAGATGCTGTTCAGATGTTCCTCTCTCCTTTGCATTATAGGTAATATGGGAAGCTCCTACCTTTGGCATCTCAGCTAGGTTAGGTGACTTTGGCAGATGACTTCTTTTTCCTTCTCTTCCTTTCCCTCCCCTCCCCTTCCCTTCCTTTCCTTTATTGTTCATAGCAAGGATGTCATACTTTACCTCATTACAATGATTTACTGTTTTTCACCTTGTCCCACTGGTTTCTCTTTTATACATTTATGGCATTTATTTACTTAAAGCTGAAGAACCAGAAATGCTCCCTTTCCCAGCGTCCCTCAAAATGATGATCTCTCTGAATGACGCCTGCTGGGCCAGCCAGCTAACCACTGATGAAGACCCCAAGCACCCTATTTACCAAGCAACATTTAGGACTGTAGCTATGCTCAGGAGGCTTTTCACAGTGAGGATTTCCTACCCTGTGTCTGGAGTGCAGGTCCTGCTCCCTGTGCCCGTTTGAGTGCCCTGGCATCTTCCTTTCCCATCCTGCTGCATCCCGGGACAGGAGCCTAGACTAAACACTTGCCTGGCAAAGGAAACAGGTTGGGTGTCGTGTCGTCTGCTGCTTGTCCAGAGCAGGCATGCTTGTGTATGAACGCAGTGCTTGCTCGCTTTCCTGCACCTTCTGCCCTTCCTACACCGACATCTTCATTCTCTCCTCCAGAGCTTTCGGAAATGGAAAACAAAGAAAGACTCAGGCTGTCTTGGATCCAGGCATGGGAGCACAGCAGGATGACGTCTGTAAACATCCAGAAAATAACGGCATCCTTTAACTTTCAGCAGAAGGCTTATTTATCTCTGAAGTGATTACACCAAGTGTTTCCATGCAAAGTAGAGCAATGAAGTAGATGTAAATCCATGACAGGAAACTTTTTATACACGAAAGGGGATTGTAAATTTCTGGTGTAAAGTTATGGATTATATTCATGAGACAGTAAGTCAGATGGTTCTGCTTTACATCTGCTAGGGATTTGCCCTTTATAACCATGCTTACACAGACTGGTAAAAGAAAGTTGGGGAGAGCAGCATGATCTGTCTCCGCAAGAGCTAGGTGGTGTCAAGGGGCATGGCAGGAAAGCCCTGCCAGGAAGCCCAGCTTGCCCTGGGAGCTGCACCCATGACTGAGCACAGCACCTCAGGAGCAAGGAACAATGGCTGTGTGTATCCTGGATGCACTGTGGGAGCTGCTGCGGGCTTTGCACCTAATTCTGCATTGCAGAATAAAGATCAGGATCAAGGGAAAGCCTAAATTAACTGAGCCTGAGGCTGCAGTTGGCAGTCTGGTATGTGCATGCGTGCCAGACGTGTGGAGGGTCAGCAGCTCTGAACTGGGGAATGGTGTGGCAGAGCAGATGCACCCTTGCCCCAGGCATGATGAAAGTTTTCAGGCAGAAGATGGGTAATGCTGGTGAATAACTTTCAGGACACAAAGTTTCTCATCCCATTTGCTGCGGTCTGTTAGCAGCAGAACATGGCCCCTGAAAACCTTGTTACTCAGAGGGTGCCCCAAGCTGGCGAGGAACCTGACCCAATCTCCTGCTCCAACACAAAGGTACTGAATGTACACCAGCGACTACTGTTTTTTTCCGACAGAGAGGGGGGCCCTTGGTGTCAACATGTAAAAGGAACGCCAGGACAATCCTACTATTAAAAATTAAGCAAACTACAGATTGACCAGGGGATATTGGAAATGCCCCAAACACAGGAATGGACCAAGAGAAGCGCATTGCAAGCATCTCCTGCTCCTTTCTCTTTGCATGCAGTAGCAACAAAATCCCATCTGTCATTGGGCTTCATGTATATTTGTGGGAGATTTCTGAGCTCAAACCACCCAATACCTGTGTTTGGGGTGATAAAAAAAAGAAAAACAAAAAAAAATTAAAAAAACACTTGCGCAGGTAATAAGGCATGTTCCCTGTCTGGAAGAAGTTGTGTTCCAAAGGCACATGGCAGAGCAAGGGCTGGACAAAGGCCAGGTGAGCCTTGTGCTCACCCAGCCGATGGACATGGTGTAGTTGGGGTAAAACTGCTGCTCTCCTAGCAGTACTGCACAGCTACAGCCCTCACCGCCTCCATGGCTGAAGCGATATCTGGTGTCTCAACTCCTCTGCAGCAGATGATAAGTCTGGAGTCACAACTTCATGCATCTCTGTTTTAGTATCTGCTTACTGTGGAAAAAATGGGTGTAGCTAAACACTTTAATTGAGGTACTTCTATCAAGTTGAAATTAAACATCTACAGATACCCCCAGACACTTACCACTGCTGTACCCAAGCAACACAGGTGACTGGAGGCTTCCAGGGTCCCTTCAACTTAATGATGGTTTAACAGCTCTGAATTCCAGTGTGGGAAGTGAAGGACTGAGAGTGAAAATGAATATTTTTAAGAGCCATTTGAAGAGAAGCGGGGTCTTTCTCTCATCCACTTTGCACGGCAGGTTACTTTCCCAGACCCTTGGGGTAAGTCTTCACACATGTTTTTTTTCAGTACAGGGCAAAAGCAAGCTTTTCCCTCCTCCCCTCCACTGCAGTTAAGTTGTGTAGAGATTAGGGACCACAACTCTTGCTTAGGCAGGTGTGAGCCAGTGCAGTCACCAGGAAGTGACTTGGGTCTTGGCACTGCTGCAATTTCCTCTGTGTGCACATGAGATCCCAGTACACAGCAGTCTTCCCACTCCTTATTCAGTTAGTGGTTTGTCCTGGACTGACCTGGATGTAGCAAGTGAAAAAAATACCGGACAAGGCCTCGTTTAATCCTAGGTTCTGTTTTAACTACTAACCAAGACGCCTCTGTACCAGCATGTCACATTGAGAGGATATGGACAAGTATATCCATGCTGAGGAGTGGCAGAGGCTCTAGTCTGCATTTAGAAATGCTGAGCAGCATGTTTTTCTGAGCTGGCTAATTAGTATGGGCTTGAAACTAATGGCTGCATTTGACAAGGCAATATGCCCTTCACCCATCCCTTGGTATGTCAGGAGAATTATTTCTTTTGAAAAGCGTGCCCATTAACCCGTTCCTCTCTATCCACTTTGATCTTTTCAATATAAACCTTTCCCTCTGCATTTCTTTTCTCCCTATGGAGGAGACTGTGAAAGCAAATCACACTGATTTGCAACTGGCTCTTCCTCCCTTGCTTGCTGAGCTGCACAGCAGGGTCTTCTGTGACAGTGGCAGCAGACAGGGCAGCTCAGCCATCCTGGTCTCACATAAGGAGCTGGGGAAAAGGCAACACTGTGGTCTTAGAGTGTTAGCACTGGTGCAACCACAAAAATATGCTGTTAGGGAAACTGAACTGCTGCAGGTGCCTCTGTCCTCCAGGGCAGCAGGGAGGTCAGGAAGAGGCAATGATTCAGCAAGTCACAATTTTCCTCCCAGGCTGTTCCCCTGGGCTCTGGATTGAACTAAAGTTGCTGACCTGGCCTTTAAATGGGAAGGAGAATTGAGTTTTCTTACAGATCTCATTCGGATCCAAGTACCGTGTAATCCTAGTGCCATATACACCCTTATACCCAGATGCTTGTGATGTTTCCCCACACAAAGATGCTTGTTAATACTTCACAAAAACAGGTCAGAGTCTAAAGGTAAATCCTATTTGGTGGGGAAAAAAAAAAAGAAATATAGCAATAAATATATACTGATATTTAGGGCCAAATCTTGCCCTCAATTTGAAGGGTTCTGTACAAAGTTAGGAAACATTTTATATATCCAAAGTTGGATATAATGTTCAGTGTATCCAAGAATGGAGAAATTAATTGCTAAATTGGCAAATACTGCACTTCTCAGCATTGGTAGCAGTGGCAAATCTGGCCTTGCATAGGAGTCAGAAGGGATTTCAGTGTTTAGGTTGCCCTTGAGACTTGAGAGGCATCATTTAGCAAGATAGATGTTTATCTTCTGCATCTCCAGAACTATGCTTGAAGAGACTTTCCTCCCTTCCACAAGGGTCTGTTTGGCATTTGAAGAGCCTCTCTAGCTTTGCATTTCCAAATAGGGATGCCTCTATTTTGGCTTCCACATTCAAGGAACGGGCTAACAGTAGCTGTATTCCGGGAGTGCTGAACACTTCTCCACATTATTTACAGTTACTGCAAGCTGCAGATCTTTAGGACTTCACAAGGTCAAGTCACCAGGACTTAAATCACTGCAGCATGGAATTACAGTCCTATTTTGAGCCACCAACATTTTAAAGTTTTGCTCCAAGCCAGCAATTGCCTGCAGTATCATACCAAATTAAAAATAAAACAAAAAAGGCAGAAAAAGGATAAGGGAGTAAGAGAGGTTTGGCTGAGAATAACATTGTTACAGATCATGCACCAAAAGGAGATGACTTCAGGGATAAATGACCCTTGTGACTGACTTCCCGAAGTCACAGGATGTCAGTTTGTGTTTTGAAGGCACCTACTATGTATTGCAAAGGACTGATGTGAAAAACTGCATGCAGTCCCCAGACTAAATAAGTGTCGCTTTGTTTTCAACTTAGAAAAGAGAGAAAGAGGGAAAGGAAGGGAGGGAGAGAGAAAGCGTGTCACAGATGAAAGCACATTCTCACAGGTCGCGCCAGTATCCTTACCTCAGCAAATGCTCTGGCTTAACCTCATAACTGAATAATCCTGCTATCTGATACTGCTTGAGAAATAAACAGTGTTCTTTAAAGCTCTTGCCCATTTCACAGCACTTCCCTGTGACACTGCAATAAAGTAGGTTGCAGCAAGTATCCTGCATGCAATGCCTCCAAATGTACCAGTTAATTACGGAGCCCTTTAAACCTGCTAACAAGACAAGCCTTGTTCTTTCAAACTATTGCTTTTTGCCAAAAAAAAAAAAAAAAAAAAAAAGAAAAAAAAGTCTGTTGGGCAAATAAATCTTTCCAGAGAAAACAGGTTTGTTTCCAAATCAGTCAACTGTGCTGAACTGGAGAGGAAGAAATGTTATTTTTTCCAGGATGAAAGGAAAACAAGATCTCTCCCTGTTTACCCTGTCTCACCCATTTCTAAAGAAGGTCAGTTTAATTCCTTCATTACTTTTTCCTGCTGTCTTATCTATCTTGAAGTCTTCTAATCTTTTTCAATTTCACTGGCAAAGCCCAGCCTAGTTGGTCCAACATAGGAGTGCACTGTGCTTTGTTCTTTACAGCCATGCGAAGATGCTGAATAGAGCTGGGTGAGCTGTAAATATCCAGAGTTTTTCCTTTCTTCCTCATTTTCTCCAGTCAAAAAACCATAAATCTCAAGCGCTTAGTGTTAATGTGTTTTCCTTTCAGCATCTTGTTCATTACAGATGCTCTTAAGCCTGTGAAAACAATCACGAATTCAGACTGCCCTAGCCCTGTGTGTTGTGCCATGCTGAAGTACAAACCTTTGTACTTTAAGCATCCTTTAATACTGATGCCTGGGACTGAGTCTGGAAAGAAGGCATGGATGTAGAGATATAAGGCAATGTAATAAGCCAGAGAAAAGAGCTTTGCTATCTTCATAACAGGTAGCTTTTAAGCTTTAACTCAGGAGTTTTAAGCAACTCCAGGGGTTGACTAGAGTTCAGCTACAGTCAGTAGAGGCCACCAGGTTTGCTTACACCAGCCCAGGGAGCAGGCAAGGTGTGGTTTGCATGCTGGAAAGACAAAAGGCAGAACTAGATGTACATTTATCTAATTGTCATGAACTGTAAGAAAAGGTCATTAGATCAGTTAGTCTGATCTAGATGACGTCTTAACTAAACTAAAGGAAAATGCACCTTTCTGAATTCTCCTGTAAGTGCTCTTATTGTGCTGGGTTGGTTACACCAGTTTAACCTCTTCTGCCCTCACATACACTCCATTGACTTTAGAGCATCAGCATCAACCAAAATGCCCGAAGGGAGGTATATGTTACCTGCCTTTATACAGGTTTTAGTGTAAAAGGCTCAGACACATGATGAAGTGCCTAAGCCTTATCTTCAGCCTCTTCTGTCGTTGAATTTCGTCACTCCTGCCTCAGGCGCTGAGCATGCAGATGTAGCTACAACAGCTTCCCTGGGGGGGTGGGGGGGGGGTGGGTGGGTGGGTGGGTGGGAGCTGTGAAGTGATGACTCAAGCACCATTAACCTGATCAGGTGCCTGTGCCCTGAATGCAGCTGGGCAAGTCTAGAGGCAACCCGGGCTCATGCAGCGCACAGACGAAAGAAGATAGAAGAGCCACCATGGCTAACGGGTCCATGTGAAGTTCTCCAGTGGTATATTGAGCCTATAGCTGGATTCGGTTCTCAACTTGGCTTCTACACTCACGGTCACAGTCCTGTTGTACCATAAAACGTGCTAAACCAAAAAACAATAGGATATGATATATGGCAGTGAGTACATGGTTCCACAGCTTTGCTAGCAAAATGAGCAGTAATTTCACATCTTCCAGAGCAATTCCAGTTCAAGGGCCAATGTTAAGAGCAGCAGCCCTTGCAAGACAAACTAGCACTCCTTCATGCTCCCCTTTGGTCAGATTTTGTCCACTGTCCTGGAGGTTCCAGTCGTTTTATTTCATCGTGTTGTCTTTCTTCTACCCAGACATTAGAAGATTGGTCAAGCATTTTGCTCTTTTCCAAGTCTGGTAGCACAGAAGGCAGATCTTCTGACACCCACTGTCCAACCAGAATTGTTTTTCTTATTTTGGTGTTTGTCCCTTTCAGAGGTGGTACAGGGCTTTCTGAAGTTGCCTATGTGCTCCTGCCGGAGGGAGAGCCTTACAGGATGAGGTCATATGTTTATTTCCAGGGAAGATGCCAACCCAGGAAGAAAAAGTAGTCTTTCTTGGAGTGCTGCATTTCCCAAGGGCAACACCTTTGGAAAGGAGAGGCACAACTGTTTATACACACCCCTGGCACATGGGTTTCTTTAGAAGTAATTGCCTTGGTAGCACGTTCTCCACACTGGATTCTGTGATGAGAACAACTGATTCCATAGCACCGAAGCCATTTAGAAAATGCTATCTCCCTTATCTTAGCTCAGGCACCCATTGCTGGGGTATACAAACAGTTCTTAAATGCCAACTAAAGAAAGTATTTCCAGAAAACCAAATAGAGTGGCTGTGAAAATCATCACACTCCCATTAAAGTCAACAGGAGTTATTTGAGTGGGAGCAGATGGCACCTGCTTTTTCTTTATAGCCAGTGTTTATTCACTGACTCTAGATGCTCTAAAATCTTTACACTGTCGACCCTTCTCTACATAGGTCTAACCCACTCTGTGTGAAGGCCACATTTGCCAGCTGGGCTTCCAAGATATTACACTGTGAAAATAATTACCCTAGAGGAGAACAGCTTTGGCAGCAACTACCTGAGTACTGGAGAAATGCAAGTAGTCAAAGGGCAAGGCTTTGGAGAGTGCTGCCATAAACTATCTGGTGGAACGTATTAGGGAGACATTCAGCAAATGTGACTGAGACCTCTGATTCTCTGCCAGCTGTCAGGTTTGGAATTACAGCCGTAACAATTAGCCATGATTACTTCCCGATGTTGTTAAGTACAATTCAAAGATCACCAGTTGGAGTAGTTTCCTTCTGTGATGTTTAAGTTTGGTTCCAAAGAACAGTATCAGATCTTAGGGCTGACGACTAGCGATGGATTGGCAGGTGTGCTCAGGGAAGAGACAGGAGGATCAATACTTACTGTTTATGCTTAGCAGGTGTCCCTCCAGACATGTACAGGCAATATCTGTTAAAACACAGCCACTATTAAATAGATAAATAAAGATAATAATATTCCCACATAGTGCCATAGATGTTACAGCGTTATCCCATGACCAGAGTAGTCCAGGTAGATGCCCTGTAGTTTGACCTAGCCAACCTTAAGCTATTCCCTGCTCAAAAGCATGAAGAAAAAATCTGTTTTGTTGCATGCCCAGAAGAATCAAATGTTAATAAATTATCAGGCTTTACCTAGAACTCAAGTCCACCATTGGAAGGCCACCAGTTTAGGCTCTTAAGATCTCACAGACAGAAGAGATGAGCAAATGCCAGAAATGAAGACCTTCTGTATGAGCACCTTTGATGCCAGGTAATGAAAAGAAGTGTTTCCAGATGAGTTCCTCTGGTGATCATAGCCAAATCTGGGACAGAGCATCTCTCTAAGCAGCTTGGGATAGCAGTTACTAGCTGCATTCATTGGTAGTGTCTGATAGCATACCTTAGGCAAAAGTATTCTTATTTGAAGCAGGATTAAACAAGATATTCTAAGCTTGATAGACTTTAATTCTGTATCTCAGGTTTACACTTTCAGTGAGTATAGGCTGAGAGCTATTTACTCTGAAGGGATTGGATAACATCACCACAGCTGGTCCTTTCCATTTTCATTTAAATTCTCCCATACTCCTACCTCACATCCTCAAGGCTTTTCTGAAAACTTTGGAGAGTGGAGAAAAGATAGGGTTTGTGTGGAGAGATGAATCAGCTCATCAGACCAGCTCAGAAGACTGGCTTATCCTTGTTGACCTCAAAACCAGGTGTAATGCCAAAGGGTTCACCTAGAAATGCCATGACTCCAGTCATGCCTAGTTTGCAAAGTCTAAAGTTGAGGCGTTTGAGCTTAGGATATTGTAGTCTTTAAAAACAGTTGATGTATACAAAAATTACTATTTTTAAGACCCAGCCAAATAATGTACCAAAAGTAACTAACTCAATGCCTTCTTGAGTACCTACACTCCAATCACCAAGTCCTAATCAGTGTTTAGTTCCTCGCTTGGCTTCTGGGCATCTTCTATCCAAGAGGTGTGATATGTTGCTGTTCAGTTATAAGTGGTCATGGGAGGCAAAATCATTGTTTACTCTCCCTCACAGAACAAAATGCAACTCTTACAACCAGACTTTGGTTAAACGCTTAAGGAAAAAGCATTTCTGCCAGATCAAATGAATGCCCATGGAAACCAACTGTGGCAGAAATTAGTTTAGTTGAACATTTGAGCTAATCCTCTCTGAAATTCTTTTGGCAGTGTTTATTCAGCTTTAATTGTTTCATGAACACACAACAGTTTAGGCAGGGCCTTAGAAACTACATCAAGCCCATACGGTTCATTTGATACAATTTAATTTGACCACTTGAGAGGCATAAACATTCTCAACATGTGAATTAAAGGTGTCTCTGGAAGGCATTCAGCTTTTCAGTAAATGTTGTTAAGAAGTAGACAGAAGCCAAACAAAGAACTGTTTTACAGAGTCAGTAATCTGATATTCTGCTATCATTACCATGAAGCTCTTTTTCACAGTAAAAACACCTTAGACTTCAGATTCCAGGAAGAGGTGATTTTTTTAATATGAAAGAGTAGATGCTTTGTTCTTCTATAATTAATGGAAGAAAAATCTTGCTGAAGTTTGCATAAGTTTAAATTATACAAGATTTGGAGTTATACTGCTCCCTTATAGGATCTGGAGTTATATGGCTCTCTTACAGGACACAACCTGGTGAGCAGTTATTGTTCCCAGTGTTGCTAATGTTGTGTGGTAGTGTAAGCTTAGCAAGCAAGCAAACTGTTTGATTTTATGTCTTCTCTGGAGACAGTGGAAATCTGTGGGTAAAAAATAACCCTCAAATATTCTCTCAGCTCAAGCAGGAACCTTTTAACTTCACATCAAGGTGAAGGCCCAAATTTTCATGAAGTCATATTGAAAGTCAAAGGCTTCAAAGACATCTCTGATGCTTTATAGTCCAGGAAGAAGTAAATGGTGTCCAATGACTGCCTGCAAAGTTTGTCCTAATGGAGGAGTGGCATGCAGAGCTTGGTGCAAAAACCTTGTGCACATGACCACCTTCACAGGGATAGCACTGACTCCAGGTTCCTGAGTTCTTCTTGGTTTGCCCCTGATAACAAACATTCAGCTGCCTCTGAAAATCCCAAGCACCTGCAAAGTGGAGGTACCAGAAAGTACTGATGTTTATAGGGTGTGAAGCCACTCATGGTCCAGCCTCATTGAGAGTTCTGGACCTGATGAGGAGAGGGATCTTATGGGGGGAAAGCACCATGTAGCAAAATGCATCATGTATGTTTGGCCTTGGGTAGATTTGGGTCTGGGAGAAGAGTGATATCAACACATCTAAAAGGTGTTTCATCCCAAGGAAAAGTGCTCACAGAGGTCCCAGAAGTACCTGTCCTTCTCCAGTGATTAGTGGGGGGTATCTAAAGGCAATTAGACTACTGGCTTAAGTGCCTCAGCACAGGCTGAAAGACAGGATGAATTTTGGTTCCAGAATACACAAAAATACTTACGTAAGCCAGTGGTTACCACTTTGATTTATTATGCAAAGAGGAAGAGAAAGGAGAAAAACAGGAAAGAAGAATAATCTGCCTTCTGAGCTACTTAAAGTAAAAGTGAAAGGACATTTGTCAGTCAGGCATTTCCAGAGCAAACTCAGCATAATGCTGAGAGCTGACAGAAAAAAAAAGGTTAAAAAAACCCACTTCTTGTGTTCATCCCTTCAGCTGCTGTTCTCTTCTAAAGATCCTTTTCTTCCCTACTCTGGAGTGACTGGTGACCTACAGTTTGCTACCAACAAACACTAGGTGGGTGACAGCAGCGCAATTTATCCACAGAAAGGTGGCTGTGGAGATGCTCCAACACAATCCAGACATTCTAGAGCTTATCTAAACACACAGTGACAACTAAATCTTGAAACAGCACTAACCGGCTTTAAGCTGAAAGAGGGTAGATTTAGATTAGATATTAGGAAAATTATTCTTCCCTACGAGGGTGTTGAGGCACTGGCACAGGTTGCCCAGAGAAGCTGTGGATGCCCAATCCCTGGCAGTGTTCAAGGCCAGGCTGGATGGGGCTTTGAACAACCTAGTCTAGTGGAAGGTGTCCCTGCCCATGGGAGGGGGGTTGGAACTAGATGATCTTTAAGGTCCCTTCCAACCCAAACTGTTCTGTGATTCTATGATCCTCAACCCCAGATTAAGGTCACCACTTTTTACCCAGACATGTTCTCTTTTGCTGTACACTTGGCCGTGTAGGTTTCTACCCCTAGGAAAACCAGGTAAAGGGGAAAAGTGTCACTTGTCTCCTTTGGCCAACTGGAGAGCAACAATGGAGTCCTTCAAGGGTAGGTACGGTGTGGAGATAGAGGGATGGACATCAGGGAGTTGCAGAATATACAAAGACTCTAACTTGGAGGGTCTGGGACAGTCACAGTTGGAGGGGGTAGACAGAAATAGTAGGAATTGAATGTGCTTGTTGCTGTTAACTGCAAACTCAGCAACAAAAGCACAGAGCTCACTTCAGGCTGCAAAAACTCAAATAAGAGCTTGAGCAACTGGGCCACCTTGCAGCACAGACAGCCAGGGTGTCTTGTTCTTTAAACATGGATTCGTAGTGCCATTTCATATCTCTAAGGGTACCCAAGAAATCTCTGCAGCCTGCCAGATACTACAGAGGTCTTATGTGCAACTTTTCCCTTTGGAAGGAACAGATGAAAACCATATAGGTTATGTTTTGGTATCTCAGATAGCACTAGATGCCTCTGCATGAGTAAGATGTCCTCATAGTCTCCATCAGACTACAGTTCTACTGCTGAAAAAAGAAGGCAAGGACTGCTATGAAGGCCAAACAGCATATACTGACTCATGCCTATAGTGCTTAGGTCTTCCCAGTTATCTTGCTGACCTATTTGGTGAACCTTCCAGACTTCCCAGACTGATGAAGGAAAAAAATATGGTATTGACTTTACCTGGCAAAGCATTTGGATGAAAAGCACTTCTGATAAAGACCTAGAGACTAAAAAGCCCCTGATATTATTTGCGTGTAATAGCATTATTAATAATTTGAAATAATCACTATTATGAAAATCAGATAATAACTCATTTTAACATCCTTGGAGCACAAAGCTTCATCTAATGATATTATTTTATTCCCTTTGTGGAGGGAACAATTTAGGGGACTGATCCCCTTTCCTTGACACCCATAAGATTTGGGCTGCAGGCTGCTAAATGGTGAGGGAGGAAATTTCTGCTTGGTAATATTTTTTTCAGCCCATCTGTGTTGGACATCAGCAGGAAAGCAAATGGCTCTCTCTCATAGTCAGCTTACTAAACTCACCCTCTGATGGAGAGCCTGTAGCAAACCACCTCCAGGTAAAAGCCAATGAACACAGCAGGAGCACAAGGTCATCATACACATAGTCCTTTGCCTTTAAGAGTGGGTAGTTTTGCATGGCCTTGGAGATCCTAGGAGTGCTTTTAGAAGGGAGGCTTCAAATATATTCCTGACTCCTTTTTTGAGAGCAGACCACGATTACATGGCGAAAGTGTGGCGGAGGTATTTGACTGCCAGGCACTGGAGAGAAGATCTGCAGGAACACTTGTGTTTGCCTGGTGTGGGTTATTCAATCTGGAATGTCCTTTGACTCGACTCCCCTGTCTTCCTCTCCTCCAGTGCACACAGAATAATGGGGCTTTTGGGGGACTTCCATCTCTTCCATGCAAGAATTTTGCCTCTGACATGTATGAGGAGTAGGAACAGGACTGCAGCAATATATAAATACCAACATGATTAAAAACAAATGTATGAAGCGTTATTAATGATATACTGAAGAGAATGGAAGCATGCTATGCCAAAAACACCTTCAGGAACCGAACAATATCGGGACTACTTAGCCTGATGTTAAGGCAACAGAAAGGGGCAAAGCAGTGATTTACTATACAGACAGCAGTGTCTGAGCCTGCAGCTGGATACTTCCTGTTTGATTAGTAGAGTTGTTTTGAACTAGAAGAACAGATCAGACACAGGTCTATGCAGGTAACCTGCCTCTGACAACAGGAATTGCCATGTTTTCTCTTGTTTTCATTATTCAGCACACGTCCTGCCCCCCTCCCCCTTCCATCATGCTTTCTATGCTCACAGCTCTTGGAGAAGTTTTGACAAACTGCAGCCCATCTGCCCTTGCTTTCAAGGCATTTCTGGAAACACAGCTGGATTGTCTGGATGCCCAGCAAAACTGTTTGTTGCGCAGGAGGAGGCTGAGTTTGGTGATAGAGGAGGCCACTCACCCTAAAAGCGCAACTCTTTTCCAGCATTTTTCCCATTTTTGACACTGATGCATTTGAAATGCAATCACTACATATGCAGTGCTTTACTCCAGCAAGTAATTATCTGTCAGCTCCTATTCTGAGCATTCACGCAACTGTGTGTAGACAGAGAAGGAAACAACTCATTTGCATACAGAGCAAATATTTTGTTATCACCTGCTGTTCATCCTAATGAGATTTTGCCAGACTCGTTAGAATGATTCCATGCTTCTTAATACCCACTGGGATTGCTTTATTATTTGATAGAGTCAACAGTTGGCATATGCCACAGTGTCTTTGTATTCAGGTCCCTTGAAACCTCCAAAGGCAGCTAAACAAAGGCAGTGAGTAACCGGTTATGTTTCCCTCCTTCTCCCAAGATGTCTTAACGCTGACACCAGTGATTTGCAGGTATCTCAGTTAAAGGGATCTCTTTATTAGCCCTACTCCCACCTGCTTCTGAACATAGTTGGCATCTTTTCACGAGGGACTGGCTTGGCTCTGTGTGGCTGAAAGCAAGGACCCTGAGGGTACCTGCTCCCTGCAGAGGACTGATGGGGATTTCTCTTTCTCTACTTCCCTGCTAGTTTTAAAAATCTTGTTTCTAAACCTATTGAAGGGGTTCTTTTTCTTTCCTGTTACTCTATCAAACAGCTATATAAACAGTGGGAAAGAGCCTTAATGCACAGATAAGGAAGTGATTAAATAATTGAAAAAAATAAAAAAATCAGCTATTGATGAGTTCACTTCAATAAGAAACTACAGAAGATTTGGGCATGGCCCAAATTTACATAGCCCTTTTTGTGTGTAAGCTTTTTGTATGAGTTGGTGATCATGGACAGAGTGCTATCAACTGCAATAAAAACAAGCCAAAAAATATAGAGAAGTACTTTTTCTCTAGTCTGTCAGCTGTAATAATCTGAGGTGTTCCAATCACACTAGTGGGATATAATTGGTTTGGGTGTTACTTATAACAACATGGAGTAAAAAAAATCCTGAAGTGTGATATTTAAGTTGACAGTGTCGCTTTAAACAAATCTACTTTAGATGATTTTTGCTTTGGGAGTCTCCTTTTACAAACAGACCTTGCCAAGAGCCAGAGTAAACACTATGTTAATCTTAGATCAGCCTTTAATTTCTCCTACTTCCTTTCCCTTCCCCTTTCCTTTCTATTTCCTTCCAAGACAACAATATTATAGACAATTTAAATCAGACATGTCCATAGCTGAACAAAATCACCAACACAGGACAATAAGAATAGCAATAAACTCCACATAGTAATTATTTCCCTGTCACACCAACAATTACAAAAGCAAAGAAAGAACAGCTAAGTGCTCTTAACCTGATATTGATCATTTAATTTTCTCATACCATGTAATATTAAACAGGCTTATGCTACTACAGGGAACCCTGGCAACGATTAAGCGCAGATATGAAAAAGTCAGACTTATTGCAGGCTCGAGCAAGAGGGATAACTCACTATTCGTGCTGATGGTAATAATTATGTCCAATGGAAATAGTGAAATTAAAGACAGATTAATATTTAGGCACAAATTCACTATTTCAGTAAGGTTCGTATCTGGCTCAGTTCCTGCCAGGTTTGTGTTCACATGATACACGCTGCTTACTCGGAGCTCCATCAAGGCCAGCCTGTTGGTCAATGGTTGGCATAGGCTAATTGGGAATTGTAGCTTCTGTCTACATGGTGAAGAATGAACATGGCAACACATTAACTCACAAGCATGAAGACTCACATGCTTTTCGTTCATGCCATGTGCTGAAACCTCATCGTAGTTAACACAGGAAGAGCCAAGTTTGAGGTGCTTGCTGTTGGGCTGGTTTTAGACCTGAATCACCTGTTGTTCAGTCCATAGAGCATGTGCCCATCTTTAGGTTTGGTTGCCAAAACATAGGTGCTGGTTGGCTTGAGTAACCTGCCTGGTGCCTAACTGTTCCTCCTAGAGACTATTAATCTCCCATTAGGTCAAATCATATCTGTCAGTCCTGTGTGAATATCTTAAATATAGGAGGTTATCTCAAAAGGAAATTGGTACGTATGTTTAAGCAACTGAGTTGCACCTCAGCATTTGGTTCCCAGAATAGCTCTTCAGTCACTGCTTACTGCACTGACTGAGATTTCAGTTGACTACATTGGATGCTTACACACCTGGCTCACGTGTAAACACCAAATGTATGCTATTGTTTCTGAATCACTGACCATTGGAGTTGTCCTGCCATAGTATGGTTGGCCTCCAGTTGCCTCTCCAGGTGGACATGTGCCTCCTATAGACACTCTGCCATATCTGTCAGCCCAGCCTGCATACCTCAGCTATATCTCATGGCATCTCAGACAGATAGCTCTTGGTATCTATGTGTGAGCAACTTCACTGATCTCATAGAGTATATAATTTCAACTGTATCCAAACCTGCCAGTGCCGGCCTTGAGGTTCATACCACAAATGATAGACAAGTCTGCTTATGAGAGCAAACTCAGACCTGTGTTTAGTTGAGAGCACAAATAAAACCACAAAGAGTCACCATGGGAGAAAGAATGGTGAACAGACCCTGTGGGGTGAGATTTTCTTCTCCGTGCTTTCATGGTGGGTGCCACAGCGGTTCCTCAGAGGCATTCTTGCTGGAAGAACTCTGTCAGATACAGAGGAAGTACCGAATTTGAACCATATGTGGGGGCCCTGCACAATGCAATCCCATTTACAGCTCCATTAATTTTAGTTTCTGTTATTTCATGTTGTACCACTTTAATCTCTCTAGTCAAATTACGATCAAAGTCCTACCCAAATTAGCAGAAGGCTGAATTTTTCTTTTCCTGATTTATGTCAAGGAAGAGAGTCCTGATTCAGCAGGTTAAGAAACTCTACCTCAAACCTTCCACTACCTCTGCAAGACTTTAAAGAGAGTCCAGAATTTTTAGATAGGTTTGCTTTTGTTTCCATTTCCTGAGGGAAGCTGGAGTCGTTGACGTTTGCAGTGTTTCTGACCATTCCCAAATCCTCTAGCCACTGAAGGGAAGGAGGGAAAGAGACAGGTCGGATAGTCAGATATTCTTCAGGAAAGAATCATTACTGAAAAAGAAATGGGTTCTGGTGATGAATGCATGGTCTTTTAGGGGGTAAGCATGGAAAATTCTGATAATGAAATTTTTCATTACTCCTTTTATTTTTCCTAGTCTTTATATAGATCCCACCATTGGAATTCCATTGTTTTCATAATAACCTAAAACCAAAGAAGCCAGAAGAATAAAAGCTGCCAGTTGTACAAAACATGGACAGATAGAAAAAAGCATGCCCTTTAGGAATTCCTGCAAATGCAGAGCCTGCTTGTGGAAAAAAGGGGAAATAATGCAAGTGGAAATATTTTTTTCTTTAAAATGGAATTTGGTTTATTTAAAAAATAAGCCTATCTAAAGTTACATCCCAAGTTTGCTACATTTAATCAAACAATTTGAGTTACAGTGAAAGCATATTTTTTGTACTAAGCATTCTAAGTTCACTTACCAAGCTTTGAGGAAAGGCAAAGAACATTGCAATGAAAGTCATTGACTAAGCAGACTCTATGAGTGTGTTCAGCAGGCTTTTGAAGCAAAACTGTTTGCTTTGTTTGTTCAGCTCGAGTGTCCTCCACATTATCTGTGTACTGCAGTGAGGATGTTCTGGATCGCAATAATAATAATGACAACAATGACTACAGTGAAAGCTGATAGCTAGAATGTGTCCTCCAGAAGAGAGCACACCCCGGCGTGTATGGCATGGGACACTTGGGCAGCTCTGCAGGGAGCCAGGCTGGGCCCCACAGAGTTTATTAGCTTAGGCTCAGCACTGTGCAAACACAATTATATACCTCTCAAACCCTCGCTGACCTTAAAATCCTAATGCTGTCTTCACATGGCACTGCACCCGAACCGATAAACCACACTGCTACTGAGCCAGCTCAGGCTCTACATCTATTGCACAGTTAATATGCAGCTCAGATACTGACCATGGGTATTTGACAGCTGGATGAAGTTCAGTCCAATATCTTATTCACTTTCTGCTGAGAGAATATTTAAGAGTTGGAGAACCAGGAGAACTTGTTTCCCTCTTCTAGTCTCTGGGGTGAGAGGTTAAGCCATATTCATCCAAAATCTTGAAAACCCAGGCGACTGGATCAGTTCAATTGCCTCATTTTCACAAATGCATCCTTTTTAAATAAATGTATTTTAGGAATTCTGTCCTTTTCACTTTTCATTTAATTCTACTTTCTGTGGGAATAGAATCTGACACAAACTGAATAATAAAAATTCCTGCTCTAATAAAAATGATAAAAGCTACATTTCCAAATAAACATATGTTAAGCTACATGACAGTTTAAATCAGGAGCCTCCCGTGCTGTGTATCCTCTAGTAACTCTTACTCTTCTGGTTAACATTAACAAAAAGAACAAAATCCAGTTTAAAAGAGCCATACCTTATTTATGATATGCAATTTAGTATTTACCAAGCAATAAGAATATACACTCCTTAAAGAAAACAAACATGAATGCAAAACAAGATTAAAACAGCTACTCTAAACCCAGGTTTCTGGCCTGATGATTTAAAACATACCCACATTTATATACCTTCTTCTAAATCTATTACTTCTGAAAGCAATCCACATAAGTACAGTCATAGGATTTCTTAATGCTGCCTTACTCTGAGCCATGGATAGTCTTGTCATCCTTGAACTTCTTTATTACCCTTCACTGTCAGCCTGCTCCTTGGAGAAAACTATCTCCATCCAATGTGGCATTTCAGGAAAGAAGGCTCCATACAGGCTCCTCGTTGACCAATAAGTCAGTACTCTCTGCCTCCCAATTCAGCCTTTCTACACAACAGAAGTATGGGAGAGCCTCAAGTGAGACTCTCCATTTCAGTTATCTCTTTGTATTTTGTCCAAGAAAAAAGAAGGAGTCAAAGCAATCTCACGAGATCATTCATGCTTTCTTCCAGAACAGACATTTAAACTCCACCTAAAGCTTATTATCATGCTGTTGCTTTATGCAAGCAAATTCTCTCACTATAACCCAGTATCTGATCTCGCCGTACCTTGAACATGATAAAAGCGCTTGAGAAGGTCTGGTCCTATCTCCATCTCAACCCTGCAAGGATCCTGGACTTCTTCCAGTTTAGCATCTAGCTGGCATGTAAAACGGAAACAGCACTAGTGACAGTGATCAATGATTTGCTCTTGGCTGTTGCCTGCTTTCACATTGCTGGATATCCCTCCAGCATTTGACTGCATAAACCACGAAATCCTTTTGTCCACATTAAGGATGTTTGGTCAGCATTACCATATCTAAATAACAATCTCTACAGAGCAAACCAGTGAACTTGTGCCCAGAGTAGGCAGACAGTGTGCAGAGTAAGTCCGTCTGTTGGCTGAACTCACCTCTCTCTCAGGACTATGGCAATCACAGTTGTGGAATTATTTAAACTCAATTAATAATTAAAAAAAAAAAAGAGAGAACAGATACTTTTGGCAGCTACTGTACAGATTACTTGTTATGTAATTGAAATTATACAAGCAATTAAAGGGCAATTATAATCAGCAAGTGAAAGACTTGTGGAAATATGAGATGTGGAAAGATGGCAAAGCTATGGATAATTCTGTCTTAAACAATAGTTTGCCTCAGTGGGTTCCTTCAGCCAGAGATAAGCTGAACTGCAGTGCACTGCCTGGAGAGAAGAGAAACCATCAGCTCCCCAAACCAGGTGAGTTTCAAGGATGTGGACACCTGCAGATCCCCAGATGCAGCAGACAGGGGAGGTCAGAGCTGCGCTACAAGGACATCACCTCCTCAACTGTGGCCACAGCATCCTCAAAAACTGAAGCTAAAGCTGGTTGTCCCCAAGCTACTCTTCCCCATTTCTATACCAGGTTTTCCCTTTCCCACCCCCCTCCACCATGCCATGGGGCAAGGAATGCTCTTGAACCAGAGATCTCCCTCAAAAGCTGTGCTGCATTTGTAAACCCATCTGATGTCTATCACAACACAAGTCCACATACACTGCGCACCCCTCAACTGCTTTGCCTTTCATTTTTTAGGGAAGGATAGCAAACAAGCAAACAGAGAGAAACCCTTCCCTTTCTGCATTTAATACTTTTTTATCTGCTTGTCATCACATGCATTTTGGAGCCTTAAAAAGCCGCATCAAAAAGATGGATCATCTCTGCACGTCAGGCTTGCCTCTCCAGCTCATGAGCTGTGTGTTTGCCCTCACAGTCGGCAACATGGCAGAGAGAGCTATACCCAAATGCAGCCTGATGCATGCACATCATCTTCCCTGCAGGGCCAGAAAAATGCAGTATGACCTACATATGTCCCCTTGAAAACAAGTGTAGGGAGCAGGGAAAGCCTTCCAATAACAAACAGTGAAAATCAGAGCAAGAGAAGGAATCTGAGCTTGTATTAAGGTTGGTGGGTTTTTTATACCCTGCACATCTCATGTTACAGGCTCATGTTCTTCAGTAGCTCGAGGCAGCCATTTTAATAAAAAAACTAGGCAAAGTTTAGAGAAGACACAGAGAAAGAGGTGCATGTGTGTGCATGCTTTTACCAGTGCTGTTGCTGACAAACTGAGTTGATAAAGTATATTTCTCGCTTGGGGGGGACCCCCCAACTCTCCTCCTTTTGCCACTGCAGAAAGAAAACATAAGATGTGTCTACAAAGCCACAATAAAAACATGCTAATATGTCAGGGGGCCTTTTATTGCACTTCAGACTCTGAGAATCTGCCTGCAAAAATCGTTCAGTAACTTCTGCATGAAGGTTCCCAGATGAGTTACCCCAGATAACATTGGAAGGGGTTAAGGATGAAAAAAACTCAGATGTAACCCCAGATTTAAACCTGCTTGTTTAATTTGGTCCTGGCTGCCTAAGCAGATGTGCCAGCTATTTTTTTGTGCTTCTGGGCTTTGATCAGCAAAACACCTCTATTCCAGAAGGCTCCCGTCTGCCTTTCTCACCCTCTCCTCCACTGCACCACTTCGTTTTCTCACTATTTCTCCAGCCCACCTCTTCAGGGTGTTCTTAGTGGAGAGTGGGAACATCTAATTCCTTCTTGTTGGGCCAGGTGTGTGGGAAGACCTTTTTTTTGCTATAGAAAATCAGGAAGCCTGTGTGGAGGAAAACAGTCTGTTGTGATTAGAAAGCAGGCAACAAACAAGAAGGCAAAGGCTTTCTGGGCAAAGTTTCTCCAGGGAGTTGCTACAAGCCACAGACCCACTGTGCTGTTGCTCTTTATTTAGAATCATAGAATCATTTAGGTTGGAAAGGACCTTTAAGATCATCGAGTCCGACTGTTAACCTAGCACTGCCAACTCCACCACTAAACCATGACCCTAAGCACCACATCTACAGTTTCTCCAGGCACCAGTGTGTGTTTCTCTGCTCTTGTCAGAGTAAACAATAACCAGGCTGTATTTTACTCCATCCACAACCTATCTTTAGGGCTTCACTTGCTATTAACCCTCTGCAGAAGGGCAAGGAGTGCACACCCATTTCAGCACATGTACAGGAAAGGTGCATCCAGCATCCCAGCCCTGAGGATGCCTGAAGACAGGAAAGTCAGTAGCACCAGAAACCCTAAATTTTCTTTCCCATGATGGAAGCGGAAATATCACCCCACTGACACACTCTCCATTCCTGTCTGTGCCCGCAGCATAAGGCTGGGGCTGGTAATTGCAGCCTGCATGGGGCAAAGCATGCCTGTCTTTATGGATGATGTAGCTATTATGACCATGATAGGGTCCTTCCTCTCAGAATGTGCAAAAACCAGTCTTTGATTTAATTTTGCTCTTCTGTTTTAGCTTTTAGTAAAACCTACAACACTATAGCCAGGAAAGCCTGCTTCTGCCTCTGAGATGCTGCCCAAGGAGTAGACAATAACAAGTAGCATTGATTTATTGCTGCAGAGGAGGTAGAGAAAGAGGAATGTAATAAATGCTGAGGAGATGAGAAATGCACCCATTCCCTCACCCCCTACACACACACTCACAGGCGCTCCAGAAAGGGAGAGGAGGTTATCTGCCATGAACCAGCACATTGCTGAAATTCTAATGAAACAAGAGCCAAAGCAGGTAGGTGGTGGTAGAAATGCTGAGCTAGATGCACATTTATCATCTTCAAACACTGAACGCAACTTGGTGAGGAATGTCAAGAGAAGGACACCCTACCACTTGCAAAAATATTTTGTAAGAAAGATAGAACTGGCTATTTTCTACACAGAATTAGAATAAATATGCTTTACTCCAAAACAAATCAGAGCCCCACTTTGAAGGAATACTAATAATCTTGGCAGAACAAGCACACAAATGTTAGAAAATGCTAATTTAAGATTACTTTTGCTACCTTAATTCAGCTCCCATGCATACATGTGTTATGCAGACATAGTTTGTACTGTCTGATCAGACAGTGTTTTTCCACACGGCTCCTTCCTTCAGTACACAAATTAGACCTACTTTGTGGCTATGGCAGCATCTCTACTTCATGTTGTTACAAAAGCTAGAAGTAAATGAGGAATAGAACTGTGGGAAAGAGAAAGTACAAAATTACATCCTTGGATCCTATCTCCTCCTTTGTTCCAGAGGGCTGGGAAACATTGTTCAGCCAAGCTTTTCATAGATGGGCTCTAATTGTGTCTTTTTTACTTTCTAGGTGCCTGAATTCCAAGTCCAGAGGGTTGGTTTGCAGAAGTGCTTCACTCTCAGCCTCAGCTGAGTCAGGGGGAGCAATGCTTCTGTAATTCACAGCATCATATCCTATAGTAAGAGCTCTGAAAAATCAAGTCCCAGTGGATTTAAACTGGGCAACTGTAGTGCTGTCTTACCTGCCCATTTGCCAAATGACAATATCTCATCACAAAGAAGTTTTGCTAAAATGAAGCAATTAATAGTTGGGGAACTCTTGTGCTGCGGTGGTGAGCGCTATAGAAAATCCTATAAAGAAAATGTATTTCAGGATTCAAAGAGCATGGTATAAATCAGGAATATACTGGAAAATAACATACTGAATAGGTGCTTGCTAGCTGAGACATGTCCTTTTAGTGCACAGTATGAGACTAAAGGATTTTGGATATATGAAGAAACCCCAAGTGCAATTAAAGACAAAATTAAAGTGAGTTAAGTAAGGTTGCATGACATCCACATGACTTATCAGAAGGGTAAACATCACAGCGTTAAGATTTGCCAAGGAGCTAAAGGACCACACCTGTAGGGTGAGAGCCTCCACTAGCAGTATATGGGAGAAGAAACATGCTGTCAGCAGTGGTTCCATACAAAAACACTGACAGCAGTGTACCGGGGAAATGTAGGAACAGACCCAGTCCAGGCCATGGACTACTGTCTTCTCTTGGGTACAGAACTTTAGATGGTTACCCTTGTCCTAACCGCCTTCTGCCTCACCCCTTAGGACTTGCCCCACTGTAAACTTTTCCCAATCTCAGCAATTCAGTCCCATTCTGTAAAGCTTGTGGGTTTTGAGCTCATCTTCCCAATTTTAGTCATGATACATTGCCTGTTCTGGTTCAACCCATCCAGGTCCTCCACCCATCTCCCCATAACAGCTGTCAACCTGAGTTGTCCCCATAGAGCCCATTTCCTTGTGTGCTCTGTTTTCCTTCCACTTACACAACTATCTTTTCATTCACAGAGCACTGGAGAGTTTCAAAGAGTAAGTCACAAGATATTTTAGATATAAGCCTTTTCCCTCAGCCTGAGCCTTGGCCATGAGAAACAGCTCTAAATGAAATTCTCCTCCCCCCTTCTGAAATAATTCAGCCTGAGGCAAACACCTGGATTGGAAAAATTTACTCCAATGGTCAAATTCTGGCAAAACTGTAAATGACTGGAAAATAAGAAATCTTAATAAAATGCAAAACTGTCAGAGCCACCTGTAAAAACCTTGAACTCTAGACAGGGTTGAGCTGCCTTGGTGTCCCCATACTCACACATATGTTCTGGCTATGTCTCGAAGACAGCTCAGAGCTGCGTATGCACCAACAACCACTACAGCCCTGTCACCCTAGTTTCAGCAAAAAGAAAGCTATCTTCAATCTTTAATGTGACCTGGATGACTACGGGATGAGCACCCCCTGGCTCTGCTCTCTAAGTTGGGTAGACATGGCCCCCAAGAGCTCCTTCTAGAGCCCTGAGAGACCTAGTGATGTGTCCCAGTGTGGATAGCAGTGGAGCCACAAACCTCTCATCCCCATCCCAAAGCAGCCCCACAAGCAGGCGAGAGATGGTCCATCACCCTCAAAGGGACCTTCTACCCCAGTGGGTCTCCAGGGTGACCAAGATGCTCAGCAAGGACTTTCCTTGTAGGCATGTTGTTTTCTAGTCTCTGAAACCAGTGTCCATCCACTTCTGACAATGCGAACACCTAGCGCTGCTGTGCCTTCAGCACACTGTGTTAAATGTTAATGTTAAACATTAAACAGCAATAAGACACGGTCTCCAGCACAATCCCCCAGCTCTTTCTCCCTGCTGTGGATCTACTCACTGGCCTTGAGCAAATTGCTAAATCTTTCTGGGAACCAATTTCCTCAGTTAATAAACTCTGAGGTGGGATGCAGTGAAGATCGATTTATTAATGTTTGTGTAGCATGGGAAGGTCCTTGAGGGGAAAGCTCATGGGAGAGCAGCATTGTTACTCTTATCTCCTCAGTTAGCATCTAACACATCTGCTCAGGGTGACTTAGTCCCACGTCTAGCCTATTGCTTACTAGAAAGTACAGCAGAGTTTCTGTGGTACAATGAAGCATTGGAAATAAACTGAGACAGGGATTTATAGCTGCATTTTCTTGCAACGTGTTATAATAGCCAGCATTATTTAATCATGGAAACATGATCTGGCCAGAGCTAACTAGCTTTGCTCAGGTGTGCTTGTAAATTTAATTTGAGTTCTTCTACCTTGTGCAGCAGTTGAATGCAGGCTAATGTGCGTGCTGGAAAAATAACAAATTGTATTATGGTATAGAACAGGAAACCTTCTATAGTTGCACAATAAAATAGTAAAATTCTATGTATGCAGTATTTATATAGCACCATTCAGAAATATATTTTAAAGCTTTATACAAACAACTTGCATGCTACACCAGAGCCAACATGTCAAATCCTATTAAACAGAAGAAAGCCATTGTAAAAATAAGTTTTCAATATAGATTTAAACAAAGCATTCATTGGAAGAAGAATCCACTAACAATTGGACATAGGTATTATTAATACAGGTCCCAATAGGAAACTGAATCCACAACATAAAACATTTTCCCATGACGCTCTCTGCATAAAGGCTGTTGCAGTTGTTTTATTTAAAAAATATAGTGTCTATGTGTCCTGAAAAACAGACTCGATGGGTCTGGATGTTCTTTTTCACTTGCATTATCCCAGCAATTAAAAAATGAAGAAAAGTGGGGAGAATGTGGTACAGAGGCAAAACATGACAAACTGAAATCCTCCACACCACTCCACTCTCCATAATTTTTCCATGGTATTCAGAGTCTACCATGCTTGCTTCTTCCTCCATTATGTTCTTCTCACCCACCTACTGTCACATTTCCATTGATCACGTATGCAGGTTTAAGTACTTTTAATCCCCCTGCGCTGCTAGCTTCTGGAATATGGCTGAGGTATCCACCACTGTATTAGGTCGTGTGGCAGGAGGAGTCATGTTCTTGGGCCATGCACATCCCTCTGCATCAGCTCTTGGGTCTGAAGGACCCTTCACGGGTAACCTAGTGGGACAGAGGGGTGACTGCTGTTGTGGGGCTTTGGCTGGGAAAGGCACAGATTCCCTGGCTGCTCATGGGGACAGAGGGGTAACTGCTGTTGTGGGGCTTTGGCTGGGAAAGGCACAGATTCCCTGGCTGCTGCATGATGCAGGCTTTGCCCTCCTGCCTTGGGAACTCATCTGTGTGAGGAAACACATAGAACAGCTCAGAAAGAGACCATCATACTGGTAATGTGCTGTTTGCTAGTACTAGCAGCTGCAAGGAGAGGAGAGGACAAAAAACTTCCCTTGAAGTCTCATCTTGACCTGGTTGTAGGCAGCCTTGCTGCTGCCTTTAGAAATATTTTTGCAGTCCAAAATGGCTAGAGTATACCTGTGCTGGATTTACCAGAAAAACTCAACAGAGTGTGTCAAAATAGTATGTTTAGCACTGGAAACAGAAATTATCAAGCTTTTGACCAACTAAGAAGATGGTGAATAGTATACAAACATTAAGTATTGCTAACTTTTTTCAGATACACCTTATAAGTAAGACTCTGGATGCTGGTTTATTTGGGTTCCTGGAAAATCAGCTTATCTCAAACTTGTAATGTAGAATTAATACACTGAAAGAATTTTTAACATGCACTTCTCAGTGCTTGTTTAACAGCTTGATCATTTTCCAGCAATATTTTGTCATTCGCTACTTCACACCAGCTTTATCTTAAAACTAATACAAAGACCTAGTTGTTCCAGACAACTGAACTGAAATGTGCAATACGCGGAGCCAACACACCAGGTCCCACGTCATGTGCATTTCTAATTACGCAAGAAGTGGTGCTTATTGTGCAGAAGACCATAGAGTCAGCCTTGGTGCTCTCCAAGATGACTCACCTACTCTCACTCTGCTATGCAATGCTAACTTTACTGTTTATACCTGTCATTTACATGGATATCCAGATTCATTGTCTCCAACTTTGAGCTTTTTGGCTGAGATCCCTAAACGAAAGGCTGTCTTTGCTTTAAGCTCTTCTTACAGTCAGAGGAGGGGAGCATGCACCTTGGGAAGGTGGCTCTTCTCTTCAGTGGGCTGAGTCATTGTTGGTAGGCTGCTCCCCTGATTTCTTCGTTGACTGTGGAAGGAGCCTCAGGCAGGGCTGGCAAGCCTGCAGTGTAGTGTCCCAACCAGCCCGCCCCGCCACAGCTGGTGGGCTGAGAGGAGACCTTGCAAGGTGTGAAAAGCTTACCAATGCTCCTCTGGCATGACTCAGCTCCTGGTAATTCAATTAAATAAATGTATTTACGCAGCCAAGCCCACAGCGGCTGAGGTGGCAGCCCCGCTCTGAGTTGGAGATGTGCCCCGCCAAGCCCTGCTGGCTGCATTCAGGCTTTCCTAACCTGCAGTGGCTGCGATGGCTGAAGCACCCTGACAGTGCTAACCAGGCTGCCCCTGTTCCCATGCAGGACTGACTGTCTCCAGGCCATTTCCACTGACAGCCCCCATTTCACCCCTATTTCCATCACTGTGTTTTGCCTTTTCTCATTTCCAGTGTTCGTTCCCAAGCACTTACCACCTCCCTGCTGCCTGTGTCCACAGCTACTGCCTCACACATGCTTTCTCTGCTGTTCTCCGGGTACACCCTCTCCCTTGAGCACTTCTCTCCTGTAGAGCTGCTGCTCTTTCCTACCAACCATGGTTTCAGCCCTGAGTTTCAGACACCAGTGCAGACATTCACCAGACTCCGATCCTCTGGGGCTGTGCCCTGCAGAAAACAACCACTGTCCTCAGGGACGTCAAGTCCCTTTCTTGGTCATGGGGAAGATGAGAATTAATCACAGAGCTGCAGCACTCGCTTTTGACTCCAGCCACAGACCAGCAGGCGAAAGGGCCTGGAGCAGCCCAAGGGTGTTATGAATGTCTTCACAGAATAACGGGTCCCTAGTGCCCTGATATACATGGTTACCTTCTGTAAACCTGATAAACAGCTGATCTGCCCTGTTCCCCTACACTGTGTCTCTTGGGTGAGAGGTAGAAATCATCTTCCTTAACTTCAAATGTCTTTCAAATGAAATAACTCGTACTTTAGAAGTGCCTGCTTGTCACCATGGAGTTATAGACAGGGTCTAAAGGTATGGTTTCTTGTTTAGGTGTGCATGCTGCTTTGCAGGAGGCATATGATCCTAAAATGACAGACAGTTTGTGGGGTGACATGGGGAGTGTGATGGTCCGTAGGGTCTGGGACACATTCAATCCATCTGCAGGCATGTGACAGCCTGGTCCCCTGTGCCTGGGATGCAGCAGGTCCTGTTCCACAGAAAGAACAAACCAAATCATGTCCCTTGACCCCAATCCTTTCCCCCTGTGTCTGTCATCAAGCCTGGAGCAAGCCAGATGCTCTAGGGGCAACCTACTGTCCACATTAGGGCTGAGTTTATGGTCTCAGCATTATTTCTTTCTTCTAGTCTTCATTCTAGAAATGAAGAGCAGGATTTCTGTCTTCTAGTCTGAAGATACTAGAGTAAGACTTTTCATCGTTTCTGATGACTCAGCTACTGTAACAAAGCATCACAATGGAGTTATTGAAGCTACAGAGTAGGAACAAGAGCTTGAACATCTGAGGAGTATTGCTCTTAGGACTACAAAATGCTCTGCATGGCCTATTAATAGATATGGTCATGGCCCAATGCAGCTGTAGGCGCACTGAGTGGGACAGTATGTCCTAATGGTGTTTAGTTGGCTGATTACACCCTCAATTCTTATTTTTCACCCTACATTACTACCTCATTTCCCTCCTGCTGTTTCAAGCTGCTGATTGATCCAGAGCCGTGGGTAGGGGAGAGAAATGTATTTATATTACAGCATAACTACTCTATATTGCCAAGTTAAAGGCGTGTAATCGAGCAGTGCTGCAGACGGAGGGCAGGTGTATTTCACAGCTGCTCCATCGCTGTTGCTGTGCTCTGATGAGGAATGAAGCAGTGTACGGGGGTGCATTGGGGGTGGGAAGGAGCAGGTCAAAGCAACTCTTTGTGTGGAATACTGACGTGGGCCAGCCTGCACTGGCATTTGTGTGACAACCTCAGGCTGTCAGAAGCACCAGAGCCTGAATGAAAAACCCCAAAACATAACTATTTCAGCTCTAGTAAGCCAAATGCATACGTATTACACTTAACACCTCATATAGCAGAGGAAAAGTTTCGTACTGATAACAAATGAAACCAGACAGTGTGGTTACTAGTCCAAAATATGGCCCAACATGGTAGGTCCTCATTATCCTGATTTGTCATAAATACATATATATCTTCCTTCCTCACCCCCAAACTAGCTTTCCAAGCTTGGAAGGTCTCTCTGTGCCCTCAAAGGCCAGCCTTACCTGACCTGTGCAGAGTGTGTTGAAAAGCACGGTGCTACCACTGCATTGCTGTGGGGCTCAGGCTGGGGTGGCTTAGCTGTTAGCGGTGCAAACAGAGGGTGAATCCAGCCTTGCAAGGTGGCTTGGGCACACAATTAACTGTCAGTGTAGGCCAACGCTTTGTGCTGCTTTGGGTCCACTCCCCGCACAGGCAGACCCATGCAATGAGAGTATCTCCCAGTTCAGAGGGGTCACACAAAGCAGTGCTCCATGAGCTGTGCCTGGCGCACATTCGGTGCTGCAGGCTCTGTAATTTTCCTTGGTGTGTCAGGACACTTTTGCAAGAACCTCTGACTCACGTTTCAAAATCCTTGTACTGAATGTCATCCTTAGGAAAACAGTGATTTGGTTTGATCCCAAAACTGAGACGTTCAAATCCACGCACCTAGACTCTTCTGATAGCTGTGCTCATGGTGTGAAGAGCTGCAGCGCCCAACAGTTACCTTCTTAACTACTTCTTACATGTTTTGAGTAGCATCAGCATCGGGTTATGGTGAAATTTTGAAGAGTAGTTCCAAGTTCCTTTTGCCTCTTCAGAGATGAAGGAGCAGGTAGAGCAAGGAAGTCAGAAAGCCATGGAAGCAGCAGAAATGCACGGTGCTGCTATGCTCCTGCAGCCACAGAAGCACCAGGTGTATGGCAAGGACCTGGCTCCAGCACAGCACCATCAGCAAAGCAAGAAGGCACAGAGCTTCCAGCAGGACAACCAGGATGTGGCAACTCTGTGCATTAGCCATGCTGTGATAACTCTGTAGACTCACGCTCCTACTCTAAGATAAATGTAACAGTTTGTCAGTGGATATGGGATAAGCTGCCTCACATTTTCCATGGAGTAAGAGACCCATCAGTCATGCTGGGAGCTGTTGCTGTTTTAGAAGGTCACACCCAAGTTTGCCACAAGGTCACTTTTTCACATTGCCAAGCCCACACTGGGGACAGGAGCCAACCCAAATTGACTGAAGAATGCAAACAGAGTGTCTCAGCCTGGGCGTCCTCGTAGCCACCTCAGCATAACCCCACGGGTGAAGAGTGAATGAGAAATGAAAAAGGAAAGGCAGAGAGAAAGTCGTCTGTAAAGTAGGAAGGAGAAAACATTTGGGGTTTTTTGAGTTGTTGCTTTTTATTTTTTTAAAGATAGTTATTTTTAAAATACAGCTCTGCAGCATGGGATAAATGTCCTGTTGTTCCTGTGGGATATTTAGAACTGACTCATTAAACATTTCAATAGCAATGTACTGTTCCTGAGATGGAAGGATTGGCAGTGAAAGAGAGCCATTGCTAAAAATTAGGAACAGGTGGCAGCGTGACTGAAAATGTTACTCTGCGCCCCAGTAGGCATCTGCAAATGTAGCTGATACGTGTTTTCAAAAGTTTGGCTTTATTTGCTGGTATAAGTTGTCGGTGGCCTCTTGATTTCCACTGAAGTAGACTGGTTGACACTGGAAGAAGGAATGAATTTAATTATGTGCATTAAAAAGAAAAAAGAAAAAATGGGAGTTTTGATGCGGAAAATGTCTTCTCATCGACACTAAGAAATACCGTAACACTGCCCCTCCCTGTAATTCCTGTACCAAGACCACACTTTGTATTTCAGGTATAGCATGAGGCATGGAAAGACAAAGTTCAGAGACTTCAAGAAGTGGAGAATTCATCATATCCCCTCAGGAGTTATTTCAGTGCTTAATTAGTCACTGTTAAGATGTGCCCCTTATTGCTAGCTGAAACATAGCTAGCTTCAGCCTCCAGCCATGGGATCTATTATGTGTTGCTTGGTAGATTAAAGAGTCTCCACTATAACAATCTATGAAAAAAAATCACTTGTTACAGAATAAAAATTGGGTGAGGCATATCAAATTGCAGGTTTATAGGTCATGAGAAGGTTTGCAGATAGTTTTGTGCTGGTTGCTCCTAACAAATGCTGACACCACATTTAGAGAAGAATGATAGTTCTTCCTCTTGGTAATTAGGGAAGCCTGAAGGGTCTAAGTATGATTACGGTTTCAGAAGAACTGTAATCCTCAAATTCAGAGGATAGTTTCCAGCACTATATTTTTGTTCTTCTGGGTTTCTTATCTTCTTTGCCAGGTGAGTCACTTCCAGTGAAAAGTACAATTATTGCAAAGAGCTCAAAGAGAATAAACAGAATGAATGGGCTTGTTCTCCTCTCCCTGAAATGAGCTAAAATCACAGCCTTTGCTTGGTCAGGGTTTGGACACATTTGGAACATATTCACTCCTCACGCTCTGATTTCTTCTTGCAGATAATACATAATTACAGAAGACATAGCCCCAAGTGGAAAAGGCTTTTTACACAGGCTACCTACATTCAGACAATAATACTTTTTACATGCCTGCTTTAGATATATTTAACAAGTTAATTTCTTTCTGTTTCACTTGCGGTCTGTCCCAGCACGCTGATATCTGGGCTGTAAATTGCTGCCTTACAGATATTTCCAAGAGCAGTTTGCTTTTTATTATTGTTGTTCTCTGACTCTCCTTCAGCTTACAGATGTCTCTCTTGTACTGAGGCATCAAAACAGCCACGTAAAGAAAACCAGTGATGGGGTTAGTCACCGTGCAGCATGAGCGCTTACAATTCCTGATGCAGGGAAGAGCAAAGCCAAATAATAGAATACAGAATAGTCTGTATTGGAAGGGACCTTCAAAGGTCACCTAGTCCAATCCCCCTGCGAGGAGCAGGGACATCTTGGACTAGATCAGGTTGTTCAGAACCACATCCAGCCTGGCCTTGAGTGTCTCCAGTGATGGCGCATCCACCACCTCTCTGGGCAACCTGTGCCACTGTTTTACCACCCTCATTGTAAAGAACTTTTTCCTCACATCCAGCCTGAATCTCCCCTCTTTTACTTTAAAACCATCACCCCTCATCCTATCACAACAGGCCCTGCTAAAAAGTCTCTCCCCGTCTGTCTTACAGGCCCCTTTTAAGTAGTGAAAGGCCGCAATAAGTTCTCCCTGAAGCCGCCTCTTCTCCAGGCTGAACAACCCCAACTCTCTCAACCTGTCTCCATAGGAGAGGTGCTCTGGCCCTCTGATCATTTTTGTGGCCATCCTTTAGACTCTCTCCTCAGGCCCAATGCTCCAGAGTCAGACACAGTACTCCAGGATAGGACGGGATGAGTGAAGCCTCCATCAGCCAGGAAGAAGAGGTAACTCATGGTCTACCTGTCTCCTTTGAGCTCTGCACCACATGGGGAGGAAACCAGGTTCTGGTCCACCACGATCCCAGGAACATGTCTCTAGACAGAAGCACCACAGTCTGAATTCAGTGCTGATGCCTTCCTGCCATGCTAACTGCTCTCTGGGTGAGAAGGCAAGGCTCGCAGAGCTGCTGAGAGACAGCAACCAAGCCAGGGAGTGGCTGTGCAATAGCAGGGGAGTCCCTGCCCTGGGAAAGGAGGAGTGCCTGGGATGACTCACGCAGGTTGCATCATTAGGTAAACCAAATAAGTAGTGTTTAAAGCAAGGAGGGGAGTTGGTTTGGCTTAAGCATTGGCATGCTGCATAGGGTTTTGTGGATGCATAGCAGGACATTTTTGAACCTGACCCTCTTCTCTCTTTTAAAATGGGAACAAGGTACTTTCCTCCCTCAAGGACTGCAAGGTGGATTCAGGCATTAAGAACCCCACAATATGCCATGTCCACCTCACAGGATGGAGCTCCCTGCAGACATCTGAGTTCGCACAGACCAAATGCAACCAGCATCACTAATTTGGATATGGATAGAAAGGATTTCTATGACTCCATGACAGGGCCTGAACTCATAAATCCTGGCCTGTAGTTAGGTTTATTAGCACAGGCAGAGAGCTGCCCTGACGTCAGGCCAACAAGGCCATGCTGCAGAAGCTGGGGATTCCGAAGCCACGCTCCCTCTGCAGCACTTCTGGTGCTTGCTCAGGCAGGACAGGCTCAGGTTTGCCCAGAAAGGTCATTGCAGGTGACTGCTATAACATGTGCTCCATAGCTGGGAAATGGCCAGGTGGCAATTCTGGTAGGCATGCCCTCAGATACCTTACAGGTGGTGTACTCCTGAAATGAAAGTCTGATTAAATTCTAAAAACACCTGTTGGGGCTTTTGGCACAGCAAAATTATCTCTTTGGCTGCATACTGCTCTTCTACTGGAGGACACACAGCAAAGAAGAGAGAAGGCACTCCTGTGAGGTTCAGTCTGAAGAGAAGCTGATGCATGGAGCAATATGCAATGAATGCCTTTGAAAAAACACTATGATTTACACAGGATATATCTGTCAAGCTGCTGTCAATATTGTGGACACTATCCATAATATATAAAGACCATATCGCACACAGCAAGACTCTGAGGACCCTACAGTTGTCTACTCTGATATCTGACTCTCCCAGAGTTCATGTGTTAGGATATGTTGGATTTCTAGGGTTGTACCCCACAACACAAAGGAAAGAGGGCACAGTAACATAAATTTTAAATAGAGTGCTATTGTTAATGAGACTTTTGAAAGCTTCAATGGCTTTTGAAGTACAGTTGAGCCTTCTCCAACGGGGTCAGTGCTTAGAGTTGCTCAGATTGGTCCTCAGCTGTTCTTCAAACCCAGTTCATGAACTCTGAATCTCCTGAGTTTGCAAAGCCAAGGCTGAAAATCCCAGTAGAATGGGCTTTCATGAAGTGTTAAGCACCCGTAGTTTTCAGGCCAGCCTAGACTGCACAGGAGTTGAAGCTTCTTGTAGCACAGGTTTAGCATGGGTTAGTCAGGGGCTTTAGGAGCACCCACTGATTACAATAATCCGAATATTCGGATCTGAAAAGACAGCAGGTACCTGGGAAGGAGAATTAATCTTTTCTAAACATCATCAAAAGCATGACCAACTGCCACTCTTTTACACGAAGAAAATTCTTGGCTAGGGTGGGAAACTATCCTCTGTAAAATGGCATCCCTGTAAGCATGCCATTTTTAATGAAGCCACCAAAATAGGTATTCTGTGCCCATGAGAAAAAAACAGAAAGTATGGTATTAGCTGAGCCATTTGCACTCAGCCAGGTTTGAGGGAAAGAATGTATCAGTGCTACAGGGACTCTGCAATAGTGCCATGCCTGCTCTGAACCATAATGTTTATGCCTAACCAGGTAGTGATAAAACTGCTAGGGTCTCCCACATACACAGATGTCTATTAGCTCTGCCTCTGTATAGAGAGAGGAGCCTCAGTAAATGCAGAAATAGACAAATTGCTCTTGAGGAGAAATAGAAGAGAGACACCAGCAAGGGGCACACAGAACATCTGAAGAATTGCTCCCTCAGGAGAAGAAAATTTGAGATGATGGTCTACTGAAGACTCCAGTCCGGTCTGGTTTTTTAAGGCTTTTGAATTCCAATCTCCCTTTCTGACCTTTTATGAACAGATCATGGCCGCCTTTGAAAGCGCCACGGGAGGATGCTTAAGTCCTCCTTGCCTTTCTGCTGACAGCCTTTAACAGCAGGCTTCTCACACTTGTGCTAAGTGGGATTTAATGATATGCCAACAACTGCACCAATTGAAGGAGGAGATAACCCATGTTTCAGAGCAGAACCTGCAATTTGGAAGCAATATGCTGTTTTAAAAACAGGGTACACTTGTGCTACCCTTGCCTACAAGTCATGTCAGGTAAATAAAGCTCTTGTCTCCTAGACGACCGGGACATCCACAACAAACCTTACCTGGCTTATCTAATATCTTTGCTACTGTGTCTGTGTAATTAGGCTGGGAAACAGGCATGCCAGGGGAACACATCCTGACTCATCAGACTTCACATATCCCCTGATTTCTTTTTGCCTGAGAGGCCACAGGATTTTGAAAGACACAGCAATGCTAGAGCCACTGATACCTGTTCTCAGTGCTCAAGTCAGCTCATGTTCTCCACCAGAAACCCCTGTCAGATGGGATTGCACACTCTGTGTTTGGTTTTCAGATGAAAAGGGCAAGTAGGTTTACACAGGCGTAGCTGGGATTATGACATGCTGCTTCTCCCGTGCGAGAGTGAGCTCATTTTTCTCTCCAGTGAATAAGGGACCACCAGTATATTTTCAGAGGAACCACGCACTCACTGTTTCCCTTCTGGTACAAAGTCAGTCATCACAGAATCACATAATCACAAAGTAGTTTGATTTGGAAGAGGCCTTAAAGATCATCTAGTTCCAACTTCCCTGCTACGGCCAGGGACACCTTCCACTAGACCAGGTTGACCAAGCCCCATCCAACCTGGTCTTGAACACTGCCAGGGATGGGGCAGCCACAGCTTCTCTGGGCAACCTGTGCCAGTGTCTCACCACCCTCACAGGGAAGAATTTTTTCCTAATGTCTAATCTAAATCTCCCTTCTGTCAGTTTAAAGCCTTTCCCGTTGTCCTGTCACTACATGCCCTTGAAAAAGTCCCTCTCCCATACCACCTCCCACCAGCCAGCAAAGGTTTAACCTGAAGGGAATGCTGATGGCATCCCTGTAGGTATGTGATAACCCAAGGTTAGTAGCAAGCTTAAGATAACTGGGGCTCAAGGCCCAGCCTACTGAAGTTCTGAGGAAAGCTTACTCATGGTTCACTACAGAAAGTGTAAGCATAACTTCTCCCTTAACAGTCCACAGATCAGAATCACTGACAGCAGCAGGAAAATGTATTGTTTAGGGTAATGTGTTACACCACCAGACGAAAGGGACAAAGGTGCAGGCAGGGTTTGAACCACCCTGGCACCCTTTTTCCCTCCTTATTGGGCTGGGTGTGCACTCACGTAGGTGCCAGGCGACGTGGCTGTGGGCACGGCAGGAGAGCAGACACGCTGTTTTTGGGCCAGTGTTCCGAGGTCAATAATGTAAATACTGCTCCGCTCCCTGTGGCGGTGTTTCAGCTGACCCAGACATCACTGCTCCTGCCGCATCCCTCGGGAGCTGCCCTTGCAGCCTGCTAGGTATTACGAAGGATATTCATTTTATGCTTTGCTTTGTTCAATTTAATCTAATCGCTCTTGGCCATAAAAGTCCTTTAACCACACTAAACAATTCCTCTTCCTCACTGGAGTTTACACCCATTAAATACTTGTAGATAGTTATCATGCTTCCTTTAGTCATTGTTTAGCCAAGAAATACAAGTCTAATCCAACTTCTGCTGGTGTAATGCTGGACATGGGAGGAATAAAGCCCGCCTAATGGAGAACATAAGGCAGGCTACTTCAGCACAAAGCTTTTTAAGAACTTCCCTCTGGCAGATAATTCACAGCTGGCCTCAAAAGAGGCATTACTAGCCAGGAGAAGGGCAAGGCAAGAAGAGCTAAAAGATGATCTGATTTAGGGCTTTGTCACTCAGGTTTTAGTGGTTGGGATAATATGGGACAGATTCAAGTGTTCCTCATGTTGAGCTCTTTCAAGCCCAGACCAGTGTTGGGAGTATGCTAACCGTCTGCTAAGTGTGTTATGTACTGCCTGGAAGAGTGCAAGCTGGACCAGGCCAAAAACGTATAAAGGACTGTGTCCATAATTTGTGGTATGAATAAATATGGGACACTGTTCAGGCTCATATCCTGACCATTTTCAGTTTACAAATACTCACGCAGCTTCCACCTGGTTTGAGGTTACCCTGATGGAGCAGAGGGCTCACAGGAGACCTGTGATGGACACAACTCTTGGTCCCCGCTCTGTGGGGTACCTCTCTTTGGGCACGCTCACCCCTGCGGGCTCTAGAGAGTGGAGTTCGGAGTATTGGTCTGGAGGACATAGTCTGCCTCCAGTCACTGATTTCAGGTACCCGTAGAACTTCATATAGTTTAGTTTCTTGCCTATATTCTCACCCCATCTTCTGCTTCTTTTTTTTTTTGGGGGGGGGGGGGTGTGTTTGTTTTTTTGCTTTTGTTTTTGTTTTTGTTTTGTTTTTGGTTTTGTTTTCTTTTGTTAACTGCCAGCCCCTGTACTGCTCCTAATGCATTTCAAATGATCAGTCTCTGAATATTTGGGATTAATTTTTGCCATAGTAGGAACAGCACAAAACTTCAGAAGCAGAAGACAGGAGAGACAGGACTAAACGGTTCCAGGACAGTCTGGTGCAATGTAGAAGAACCCCTTTTCACCAGACTGCAGAACTTGGCCATGTGCATCAGTGTGCTCTAGCACTTCTTCTGGCTGGGAAAAATTAAACCTAGCTGGACTTGTCATATCTGAGCTTCCCCACCCACTGAGGTACATGGTCATCAGCACACTCAGGGTAAATACATGTTCCTTTCCCACATAGCATATTTTTTTTATTTTGCCAGGATACAGCTGGGACCAGCTTGGTCCTGCTTTGCACAGTACACTCTTTGGATGGGTACAGCAGTTAGCCCTGCACCATTCATGGGCCATCTGTTCTGCTGGCAGCAATCTAGACCTATAGAGTTACTATGAGTTCCAGCAGCAGCAGACTTCTCTTCTCGTCTGCTGGACAGCACCATAAGCATCAATGCTTCCAGCAGCAGAGTTTGAATAAGCCAGATGATAGCTCCCTTGCAGTCTCCCTCTGCCACATTTGAGCATGGCTTATGGACATAATGTCATATTTCGAGATGCACAGAGTGCTGGCTTAGTGCTGGAAAGGTCTGCAAGGCTGCTAGGCTTGGTGTATCATCCTTAGCGCCTTCTGGGAGCAATGCCTGGAGTGAGCTATCCTCATAGCTATACCTGAAGTTTCAGAGAAAACCAGCTTGTTCATTCCAAAGTAGACCTGAACTGAACTGTCAGTAATACGAAGTGGATGATTGGAGAGACCCTGACCAGGGGTAGTACTGAAGACCCACCTTTCACAAAACCGTTACATATTGCCCTTGAGAGGCACCGGAAAACAAGAAATATTCAAACATTGACTTCTGTGGCACGCTACTATGCTTCTAAGCCCCTTTTTGGATAGTGCTTCAATATTCAAGCTAAGTATGATGAGCTGCTTCAAGTAAAGAGCAGTTCAATTCACTGTGCCCAGGACAATTATTCATGTAGGGCCCAAGCTTTATTTCTTCTAATAAGGTCAGTTGCTGATGTCCATACCTTGTGGTGGGTCTTCAGACGTACTGCTTGGACTCTTGCACAAGGACTCTTGCACAAAGACACGCTAACCCCAATCAGACTCAACAAGGAATCAACAAGGTCAAGCCCTGATCACAAAGAGGCCCTCCCTCATGTCTCTGTTGTATAGCCAGGGACAAAGATAGTTGGACAGAGATGAAGTGACACGATCAAGGCTCCTGAATATCCCACTCCTCACCAGCTACTGGCTTGGGTCACTGACATCAGTTAGGCTTGGTAAAGCAGAGGTATGGCTCTAGAGTTGCGTCAAGCAGTCCTTGTGTCTTCTGTGGGCCTGGCCCTTTATATCCACCACGTTGCTCTCCTTGGCTGGCTTGAGCTGTTCTGTCCCAAAAAAACATCACTTGTGCTTGGCTTGCTTTAGCTTTTATAAATCTGAGCTGTTTATTACACATGATTTCATATTTGTCTCAAATGGTTCCATATTTGTCTGGATACTCTTTTCCTTTCATGCTGCTTAATAGTTTCCCCAAACATTTTCCTGACTTGTATTTTTTGGGCATGACTGTGTTAGGAATAGGAAGAAAGAGGAATAGTTTGCTCTGACTATAGATGTACTGGCTTATCCAGAAATAATTTTGGTAGGAGTCTGCCAACACGAGATGTCTGAGCCAGAGCTTTTCATGCTGTCTGCTGATTTTTCTCCAGAGTGTCATCTTTCTAGGCATCATGCTGGATGCGTTCACCCTGCCCAGAGGGCATACACAGGTTTGCGATAGGGAGGGGAGAGGGAAGGTACCATCCTGCACTGCACCAGCCCTCTTCCTGCAGAGCCAGCAAAAAGTCTCTTTTTTGATGTTTTTATTCAGACAAATGTTCCTGGAAACTTTTGAGTCCTTCATCTTGTTCATAACCACGTTGTACATGCTGGAGAGCTCCTAATAATGTAAATCCATTAGGCTTAAATGATAAAAGCAGAAAATAACATCGTAAGACAGAAATGAGAAAGAGGCTGGCTATTATGGGTTAGATCTATATTTAGCACCTTGGACTCAAAAGCAATATAGACTCATGGAAATTAAAAACAGACCAGAGCATCCACTCCATACAAATGCAAGCAGTAACGCAGAAGGTGGAACAAACTTTTTCTTCTCTCCAGAATCCCTCAAACACAGAGGGAGCTGGGGATAGAGGCAAAGGGGACAGTAAGCAGTAAGTCCAAACTGAAGTGAGACCTCAGGAGGCAAAGAGAGATCAAAGATGATCCGTTTAGTTATGTGTGCAGGGAGGGACACCTTGGACAAAGCAGCCTTGCTTACTGCTCTGGCTCCGAGATATATGGAGAGTAAATAATACGTTATTTAATAACTCACAATACCCAGTCTGTTATCATCTATTTGTATCAAACAATGCTGAGGAAGGAACTGTGCAAATTAAAAGCACAATACTCTTTAATTACAATAATAATGTGAGGACATTCTGCCTCTCTTACATAATATAACAGCCAAGGTAATATAAGAAACTCATAATGTGATTGATCCCTTGCGTGTCATAGTCTCCAGATGCTCCTACATAAAAAATATATGCCCACAACCTGTTTTTTTGTGCAGCATGGTAACACATACAGACCCTCAGCCCCTCATAGGGAACAGACCCAGGGGTTCTCCCAAGCCCACTTTTGAAGCAGCAGGTTCAGGAGCTGGCTGTGTGCCATGCAGGTGGGGGTTTGGGGCCACCTCGTCACTCTTGCCTGTGGTGACAAGCTTTACCTCTGCAGCTGTTTAGCAGCTGGCAAACTGGAGGATCTGGAATCCTCCAGAGGCTTAGAGGTTTCTCTACCACACGAGTCCCTGATGTATTTTCAGAGGGTTTTCCTCTCCACTCAGATCAAAGGGCAATAACTGAAGGATCTTGCCCCGGATGCTGTTCCCACTCTTGCTGCAGGTGTCTCCACTGACCAGAACCACTGTGGTAATATCAACAAAGAGAAATGATGTCCAGGATAATCAGAGCAGCCAAAGTTATTTAAAATGAGCATTTTTTTAAGAGTTGAAAATCACCAAAGAGCCATGGATGACTAAAGCAGACGCAGATAAAATCCAGAAGAGTCCAAATCACCAAGGATGAGATAAAGCCCTGAGCTGTATTTTGGTAGTTTCTATAAGTAGGATAAATTCCTCCTATTAATTAGGAGCGTTCAGTTTCTCTGCCTGACTTGAATGATGCTTCCTTTGCTAAGGGGGAATGATCTCCTCTCCCTCTCTACTCTCCTTCTAGGAGTTTATCCCAATAATGAGTATCTCAATTATACCTGTGCATAGAGAAACATCTGAGCTTGTACAAGAAATCTTATTTACTGAAAGTACTTAAAGCCTGCACAAACGGAGGAAAGAAAAAAAGCAAACTTGCAAGTGGCAGTGCTGGGTCTCCACTTTCACATGCTTAAACTCAAGGGTCATCATTCAGTTTAACTGTGCATTGTACTTTGCAAAGCTCTTCTGTGTCCCACTGGTTAATTAGAAAATTTTAAGCCTGAGACAATTTGGGCTAGTCTACATTTAAATCCAAAAATGCCAAGGAAGTAAACATGCTTCTGGGTTGACCTGTTACTGTTTAAAACACGGGTGGGGATGGAAATGGAGAGAGAGCAAGTGAGTGACGTTTATATACCCTTGGGATGCAGACAAGCATCTGGGGGAAGAACAATGGCATCTGCTGATGGTTTGGAGTCATGGACTGCGAGTTGCTTGTCTGTACAGAGAGGATCCAAAAGGCAAGGCTTCACGTGCAGCTCAAGGTATATTTCTTGGCAGAGAGCATGTGAAAAGGGTGGTTGTGGCCACATCTGGCTTGCCCCATATTAATACATATGCATATACATAAAATTACAGTTTGTTGAAGGAAAAAAAGTAAGTCTTAACCCCATCAAGTGACACAACTGTAACACTGTGCCTGGCAGTACAACGGCCTGCATTGATCACCTGCACTGATCAGCCTTCCCTGAATGGCATGCACTTTCTTCAGCATACAGGTGCATGTACTAAAAAGGCAGCTGTTAAGACCATTCACACTTCATTCTCATGTAAAGCAGCTCTTCTTCCAACAGCTCCTTCATTCTTTCCCTGGCATCCACTGCATCCTCCCTGCTACTGCCTAACATCTGTCCAGGAGCTCATTTGTGCTGAAGCAGAGAATCAATTAGGCTGAAAGGTTTGGGGTGACCTTTCCCAGTGTGGTGCCTGATGCTACATGGCTCAGGCTGTGCGGTCTCATAAGACAGAGTCCACAGCAGCAGGATGAGATTTTCCTTACTGACTCACCTTTTCACCCCTCCTCCTCCAGGTTTTTTTCTTCCCCATCAGCTTTATTAGCACCAGGACCAGACTGGAGAATTGATCCAGCTTAAAAAAAAGAAGAGGGGGGAGGGTTTCAGCAGATGTTTCTTTAAGCCAGATCAATTCGTTAGTTCAGTTCACTGTGTCAAGCAAAGTGCACCAAGGAGTCAGGGGACTGCAGCGCCATGCACAAGAACAGGGCAAATGCAGATATTATGTATGAGGAACACCTCGGGTCAGCATGGATGCTGAAGACTTTGTCTCATGAAGTGACATTATGGTTTTCGGCACGAGAGCAAGAGGCATGATTGCTTGGAGGTGCCATTGGCTCTCACAAGTTTTAGCAATGTGGCTTGAAACAGCTAATTTAAAGCCACCCTGAAGAAAAACTTAAAAATTTTATATTCTGCTTCTTTAAAATATACTTTATCACATTCTGATGTAGACAGTGTAAATGGGGTTGATTTGATTTTCATTGCAAGTAAGGGTTAGTGATGAACAAAAAATACAAGTTTATCGCTTGTTACAAAAACATTTGAGAAATGCCAGCTACATGACAGGTATACTTCTTTTGATGCAGCCCAGGATGTGGTTGGCTTTCTGGGCTGCAAGAGCACACTGAAGCTGGCTCATGTTGAGCTCCTCATCAACCAACATCCCCAAGTCCTTCTCCGCAGGGCTGCTCTGAATCACTTCTCCACCCAAACTGTAGCTGTGCCTGGAATTGCCCTGACCCAGGTGTAGGACCTTGCACTTGGTTGAACTTCATGAGCTTGGCATTGGCCCACCTCACAAGCATGTCGAGGTCCCTCTGGATGGCATCCCTTCCCTCCAGTGTATCAACTGAACCACACAGCTTGGAGTCATTGGCAGACCTGCTGAGGGTATCCCTGCCCATGGCAGGGGGATTGGAACAAGATGAGCTTTAAGGTCCCTTCTGACCCAAACCATTCTATGATTCTATGGTTCTTCCCTTGTCCACCAACACTGTAACCCCATCATAGAAGGCTACCAAATTTTTCAGGCACAATTTGCCCCTAGTGAAGCCATGTTGGTTGTCATCAATCACCTCCTTATTTTCCATGTAGCCTTAGCATAGTTTCCAGAAGGATCTGCTCCATGATCTTGCCAGGCACAGAGGTGAGACTGACTAGCCTCTAGTTCCTCCGTTTTTCTTTTTTAATTTTTTTACATATGGGGGTGATGTTTGCTTTTTCCAGTCAGTGGGAACTTCACTGGACTGCCAGAACTTCTCAAATATGATGGATAGTGTCCTCATCATGAAGAAGGAAGGAGGATGATACACGCTTTACACAGTTTTATTACTACATTTACATTTGATGTCACAGATGTCAAGAGGCTTCTGAGCATAAAAATATTCAATGTATATGAATCAACAACAGTGATCATTTAGAAACCTTCGCAGTGTAGTCCTCATATCCTAGTACTGCCCATGGCACCTTTCAGGGCTTTGCTTGCATGGGGGAGATCCCAACTAGGTTAGCTTTTCTGGGAGCTTAATGAAGAGCTCTCCATACAAAGCTGGATCACAGTGCTTTTTATTTAACCTGAAACCAAAGGATAAAATCTCACCCAGTTTTCAAGGCAGCTGGTTGATAACAGAGTGGGTTCTGCCCTGACCCAAACAGGGCCCAGTGGCCCCGCTAACTGTGCTGGCCAACAACACTGTCCCTCATTAAGCCTTGCTAATTACATTAGCTGCCTCTCCGCTGCTGCATGGGCACCAGCCGGGAAAGGGATAGTGACAGAAGTGATTCCCAAGAAGGCGAACTAAGTGAATTGGCACATGTAATGCAGCTCAGTCACCCTGGTATGCAACCAGACAGAGCCCTGGTGCAATACTCTGCCTCCCTCGGACCAGTGCTCAGCATTGGGCTGCAGTCCCTGTCTCTCCTCACACCTGCAGCAACTGAAGTTAATGGCAGGAGAGAGAAAAAGAGCTCAGTGTCACAGGCATCGTGATAACACAGGGGTTGAGAATTTGTTACAGGATGTAGCACTGGCTCAGGCAGAGAGGAGTGATTCACATCCCAGGCAGAAGTCACTAATAACGGCATGACATGAGTTGACCAGACTGAGAATTGTGGTCTGGGCTCAGGCCACAGCAGAGAGAGACATCTGCTTAAGCAGCAATAGGTGTCCATAACTTTTCAGGTTAACGTGCCCAAGCCACACATATCCTACCTGCACTGGACTGTGGGGCCCATTCAGCAGCTTCCCCTCCCCACAAGATGCGCAGGACCACAGTTCTTCCTGGGATTCTGCACAGGGAACCTGTCAGCATGTGGATCCACTAACAGACACTTGCTCCTTGAGCTGCTATCCCAAGCTGGCCAGGCACAAGACACGTCCACAACAGCTGTATCACCTCATTAACGTGCTGGTGCTGTGCCTGGGTGAGTAATGTCTGCTGGCGCTAATGAGTGCTGCACCCTCAGCCACAGACACACCTGCACCGGGTTCAGGGTGCCTTTGGGTGACAGGGCAGTGTGGTGAGGAATGAGTGTCTGTGTCAAAGAGCCAGGGTCACAAAGTTATATGGTGGATTTTTCTCCCATTTCCCAGACCTGGAAAAGCAGAGCACCCAGAGACAGATACCCTCTTACAATGACCCTGGCAAAGGTTCACCACTGCAAGACAGCCCCGACCAGGCCTCCATTCAGCCATAGGCGTAGGTGCCCACTGGATCTGGTCACATCACCAGCCCCTTCAGAAACTTAGGAGCATCTTGGATGACACTAGATGCTTATATTTGTGTAGCTGAATGAAGCCCCAGGTGCTCATTAGCCACAACAGGAGCTCAGACACATGTAGACATCCAAATGCATGTGAATGGCCTCTTGGACCCTGGGAGCAAGCTTTGTCCTGTGCCTATGTTCTGTCCAGGATGCCAGTCTTGAGGAAAAGCCTCTCCTAACTGTGTTTCTCTTATGTGAACATCTAACAGTGTTTCTCTTGTGTGTATATCAGTACCTGGAACCAAAGTGCTTTAGAAATGAGTAGCCCACATCCTCCAGCTGTGTGGCAGGGATGAAGGCTCAGAAGTGATGCGCCATGCTCATAGCGTGGTGACTAAGGCCTGAGAAAGTTTTGCTTGTCTGAGAGCTGCCCATGAGCTCCAGTGTGGTCCAGCCTGGCTCCATGACAGATAACAACACTATGAGCCCGTGAGGCAGCAGCAAAGACAAGAACACCAGCCCAAATTCACAGTACCATCGCAGCAGGGGTGACATCAGCCTCTACACGGTTTTCTGCTTAAAAGGAAAACAGAAATGGGAGAAGTCAAGACGACATGTCCTTCACCCAGCAGTTAATCATCGCTTTCCAGGGAAGGTACCCAGGACCAGCAAATGGCACCTTATCAAGCAGGTGTGTGAAACATCATCTTGGCAGGGATCCAGCTACTTATCTTTGGTCTGACTCATCAGCAGAGCATGTTCATCTCATGCAAGGTGCTGTTGTTGGCACAGATTTGAGGATCCTTGGCCATGAGGCTGTTCAGGTGAAGGCAGTACGTTGGTCTCCCAGTGTTTTGTTCAAGGCGGTTAATAGTTAAATCCAATGGGTAGGCTGCATGAGTTGGCATCAAACCCTGTTTTCTTGCTCCAGTGGTCCTGGTCAGATTGGCTCTTTGCAGGTCTTGCAGAGGGCAGACAAGCAAGTTACAGCCATAGGCTAACTGAAGCAGCAGTTGTCATGTAGAGGTCCTTGTGTTGGCTCCATAGGCAGTTCTCAGTGGGATAAATTCCTTCCAGGGGAAATTCTGCACAAGCTATGCCTAACCTGGCTTCGGCAATCTGAGCTAGGGACAAGTGAGCCAGGTGGGGTTTTACCCGCAGGTGATGCTGCAAAGGATGAGAAGTCAGAGGACATGATTTGCTCTTGACATTTCTACAGCGCACAGGATCCTGGGGAGTATGCACGGATGTAGCACAAGAAAGCTGCGAGCTGTGCTGTGTAAAGGACATAGTGTCAAGCAGGAGAAGGAGATAGGCATGGAGAGAGACCTGAAAAAACAGCCCTGATGGCTGAATGAGGTTCGGGGGCAAGAGGGAGGGAGCTCTGAGCCATTCCTGGTAGGTGATGCATGGCCATCCAAGCCAGCCAGCACTGCATCCCCAGTGCTGGTCCTCTTACCCCCCAGCAGCAGGGCTTGGATAAGGGATTGCTTCACCCACAGCCAGGGTCAGTCCCCTGCGGCCTCCAGACCTCAGCCTCAGCTCTGGAAATGGTGTCTTGACCTGGAATCTTTGCAGGTGGATTAGCTTCACTCCCAAGTTTCCCGAAACTCAGCATCTGCTTTAGTCCCTATCTGCCTTGTGCATCAATCCTCTAATAATGAAGTTTTACATAGAATCATGGAATGGCTTGGGTTGGAAAGGACCTTAAGATCATCTAGTTCCAACCCCCCTGCCATGGGCAGGGGCACCACACACTAAACTGTGTCACCCAAGACTCCGTCCAACGTGGCCTTAAACACTGCCAGGGATGGAGCATTTACCATTTCTTTGGGCAACCTGTTCAAGTGCCTCACCGCCCTCACAGTAAATGAATATGTATGAATCAAAATGTTATTATTTCATGAACAGAGGTTCTCTGACTTTCCTGCAGGAGTGTGCTGATTCTTGGTGAGATGGAAAAAGGCAGAAACATTTAGAACTACATCTGACTGACAATACTGATTTAACAGAAAGGAAGAAAGAGAATAAATACAATTAGAACTGTCAAAGACATTCAGCTGAAAAACGTCTCTGTTCACAGAATGAGGCATTTACCAAATGTTTATTGGAAAAGTTTTAATTTAGAGTAACTGAGAAACTTTGAACGAGAAATAGATTTTAATTTTATGTAATCAAACCTTTAATTTTTCTTCTCAAATTCTCCTTTCAAAACTAAAGTTTGTTTCCTGCCCAGGTTATCTATGTAACTTCCACACAGAAAGGAAAAAGGACTTATGCCTAGTAGGATTGCTAGCAGTAATCCTAGTAATTACTAGGAGAAGGTAGAGGAAAATTTCTCTCTAACTTTTACAAAATTGAAGAAAAATATGGGAAAAGGAGGGAACAAAACCCTGGGTAATACTCTTTCCTTTGAGCCTAGCAACAAAAGCAGGAAAAGAAAGGATGAAGAAAACCCAGGTAAGAAATAGTTTGTCTTTTCAATTGCATTATTTCAACTACAATCAAAACAACTTTTTGATTTTTAAACCCAGAGGAATTTCACAGCCAAAGATACTTGTAAGATCTGTTTCATCTTACTGCAATGACAGGGACTAGACAGAGAGGTTCTTTCAGGTATCAGGGGAGTTTATAAGCCCGTAGTAAGAAGATAATGTGGAAAGCTTTGCTTTGCTAGAATAATACCTGTGCAGTTGCATGGGACTGTTTCAAAGTCGAGCATAAATCAGTAACATAGTTCAGTTCCCTGATATCAGCAATGGGTATAAACCTCAATATATTTGTCTTTCTTAAAAATACAATGTCCCTACTTGCTGAAGGAGTAACTGACATCAGCCTCCTGCATTTCACATCTGAAGAGGAATAAAACAACAACGGGAGGTAGAAGAGGAAGATTGGGACTTCGTGCACCTTCAGACCATGCTGACAGGCCCATACATAAGTGCTTTGCATCTGCAACTGTATGATAAATGTAAAAAAGAAGAAAAAAAAAAGTAAAACCATCCAAAAAAAAAGGCCAGAGAAAAAAAACCCAACCATCAGATGCAAGGGCATACAAATCAGGGGAAAGCCAGACTGGCAGGAGAGAAAGTTTGTATATCAGTACCATCAGGTATTTATACACATTGGCAAGATCACCCTGAACCTCCTCTTCTCTAAGAGGAACAGCCCCAGCTCTCTCAGCCTCTCCTCATACCAAAGATGCTTCAGTCCCCTGTCATCTTCATGGCCCTTTGCTGGACTCACTCCAGTATGTCCATGTCTGTCCTGGACTGGCCACTCCAGATGTGCCTCACTGGTGCTGAGAAGAAGGGGAACATCACCTCCCTCAACCTGCTGCTGACCCCCTGCCTAACACAGCATTGCTGCCCATGTTGCCCACCAGGACCTCTGGGGCTGTTTCACATAGAGGCTCAGCACTGATGTGGCTCACTTGGTGTGCCAGGGCCATGGTGGGCACCCCAAGCCCTGCACTGAGCTGGTGGTCAGTGATCCCAAAGCACTTGGCATGTGGCTAGTGTAGGCCAGGGTGAGTCCTCATTCCTGCCCCAGGAAGGCACCTTCTTCTCCTTTCCCAAACCTGTTCACGAAGGAAGGCATGTCGTCTGTTCATTTCCAAAGCATCAGGTCTCCCTTTCTTCTCTCAGTTGCTGAAGGGTGGCAAAGGGTAGCCAACCTTTCGCAAAAGCTGCTCTCCCCACTCACAACACCCTCCCTTGCTCCCCTCTGTAGCTCTTTCTCCCACTGCCTCTGCCAATCCTTCCCTTCTTCAGCCAGAAGCTAACTTTAACTTCTGCAGTCCTGGCAGGTCACAGAGAGCCATCTGTACCAGCTGGGCAGATGGCCCCATGTGAAGCCCCCCAGAGGCTGGGCTTTAGTTTCCTGCTCCCAGGGGAATCAACCAAGAGAGAGCAAGGCTGTGGACTAGAATCCTCCCTCCATCACTAAGAGCAGGTCTCATGCTTCCCTAGAGAAATGGGACAGGTTTTCCAAGCACACACGAGAATATGAGGGGCTTGTTTTAGGGAGGTGTTTCCCTGTCTCCGCAGAGGAGCAGCAAAATTCCCCTGAACAGCATGGACATTTCAGTCTCAGCTCAGCATTGTGGCAGGGTGGAATTCAACAGTGCAAGCAGGAGGAGTAACTACTGCACTAATTGAAAATTACTTTAGGGGAATATAGGTCAACAGAGCATAATCTGTCCTCCAGTTTGGCTGGGATACAAAAGCTCGTACCTCTGCCACAAACACTGCCACGAGAGGTTCAGGGGTTGCGCGTGGTTAAAACAGAGGACTATGTCTCATCCTGAAAGGGCAGGAGCCGTGCTCGCAGCCAGAGTTAATAGTCGGAGCCAGACGCTTGCCCACCTCCTGCGCCTTCTCCCCAGAAAACAGGATGCCTTTCTTGTCTGCCACTCGCGGTTCCCAGCACCAGCTGATAAGGCGTCTTTTTCTCCCCCAGTTGGTACTAAATAGGCAGCTGTCTTCCAGGAAAGGCAGAAATCTGCTTTGACAAGCAGTGATATTAACAGGGATTAGGGAATGCAAGAGCCACTGACAGAATTGACCAAAGGATGCAGCCCTGGCTGCCCAGCCCCGGAAGTGTTTTAATCAAGATTAGGGGTTACGTTGTGGATGGGGGTGTATTTTTAACCACCGTTCAGAGCAAGGGCTTCTGAGCAAAGGGCAGCCTGCGATATATGGGAGCTCACACCAACATCAGTCCTCCCTAATTTCAGGAATGGGGTGCAGTGATGGAAAGGGAGCATATTGGCTGGCGAGACATCTTTTGGAGGCATCACCACTGCTGGCTTGTATTGCTTCCCAAGATTAGATGGGATCACAGCAGGAGATATTCTCCTATCAGAGGTCCCTCTGCATGTGGATGGCCAGCAGAGCTGCACCTTGCCTTCAAACTCCACAGAAACCTCTTTGTAGGCAAAGGTTTTCCACTCTCTCACAGGCAGTGAGTTTGGTGACTTGCAAAACGCATCCATCCCCACTTTGCCACCTCCACCCATGTTCCCTCATAACATGTCCCCATCACATCCCCAAGTTTAGGTCTGGACCTGCACAGGCAGTGAACGAAAGCACCTGCAAATAGTAAAATCTCACATCAGTGGAATTTGTGTTTCTCAGTGTTTTACCAAGATTATTTTCTAGAGGCTTTCAAAATATTTTTTCTTATATTTGATCATTTTTACTTTTAAAAGACCATCAGGAAGATTGGCCAGCAATCTCTTTATGGGATGAGAAGTGATGGATTGCTAAGTCTTTAATAACAGCTGCTGTGTGAGTATCATGATCACACATGGATCTTGGACATAACATTTGTGACACTTAATGCTGAAGTCTTGATCTCTTGAGGTCATGACTGTGTTAACATACCCACAAGATCTTATTCAAAGAGTTGGAAAAAGCAAACTTTTTAGCTTTTGTGAGGACTTTAATAATTTCTCTGACTGCCAAATGGTTAGAGAATCATAGAATGGTCGGGATTGGAAGGGACCTAAAAGGCCATCTAGTTCCAACCCCCTGCCGTGGGCAGGGACACCTTCTACTAGACCAGGTCGCTCGAAGCCCCATCCCATAATGTGGATAAACTCTTTCAAACAGGCAGCTCAAGTGCCATTTGAGCTGGGATAAACTGTGTCTTGGCACAGGGGTTTAAGCCCATCTGGGGAGCTGAGGAAACATTCAGGCTGAGTTTTCCTCACCACAGCTGGGCTGCTGCTGGCACCACAGCTGAACTGGCTGCAGTGTAAAGTAAGCATACGCTGATGGGTGTGCATGTGTGTACACACATTACCGTACCTGTGACGATGATCCTCTGTGCGTTTTACAACGCCACCCATTCATGTGATATGCTAAACGATGAAAACAGTAGCACATGAAGTTACATGCTGGCTCTTGTCTGGATTTGAAGCTGGTTACACCCAGCCCTTGGTTTCATGTGGTTTCAAATGAAGGTTTTCTTCCTCCTCATTAGAAATGCCTCTGTAGTCAAACAGAAAGGAGGAGAGGGAAAGGAAACACAGACTACAAGAGGGGTGATTCAAGGCACCACCAAACTTGGTCAGCTCTGGTTATTAGGTGCCTGTTATCCTGTGTCAATGGTATGTGGACAGCCATTAAGGACATGTGTGAATAATCACAACTGCTGATCCCCTCGTGGATTTTAGCAAGAAAAATTGCCTGTGTGAAATTGCCACAGGATGTGCCTTATTCTCTGGTCTGTATTCATCATTTGCTTGTATAAAAATTTCATTTACATAGTCAGAAACAAAGCCATGAGACCTAGGCCAGCAACCACACAGCCTAACTAACAAGGAAGAAAAGCCAAAGCAAATATTCCTGGATTCTGCAATACACAGTACACACTGGATAATTATCCACCCAAAATATTCAGAGAATAACAAATACAGTATTAAAAAAAAAAAAAAAAAAGCCAAGATTGGTCCATGAGCATTTCAGCAGCCAACTGTTGCACTAACAAATTAGGATTTTGAATGCATTGCTCTCAGGGGTCTATTCAGCGCTGTGGGTTCTGCTGGAGGGGTGGTGGGTGCCAGAGCAGAACGCCCTTCCCACTAGTGCTTGATAGCCACCCAGCTCATTGTAGCACAGCCTGCAACGCAGAGAGCTCCAAAACGCCAGTACTGAGGATGGCAGCTGCCCTGGAAACCCCGAGCTGTCAACCTGCAAAGCAGCGCCTGGGCTTGTGCCAGCCACGTAGTGCTGGACCCACTCCCATATGTGTGTGGACTCACTTCCTTCAGTGCAGTACATACGGTCCCTCCTCGGTATGTTGATATAAATAAAAGGTCACTTGCACAAACACACCCTGTTTATCTTCCTCACTGCCACCAGCTCTCACCCTCTCCAAATATGATCACTATGTCCCCGCTCACATGCCCTGCTCCGGCATCCCCCTTCTGGTCTTCCTCCTGCCCTGAGCGATGTTGGCTTTGCATTGCTATCAAAATGAATTCCAAGAAGTGGTCTTGCAGCTGGTGAGAAATGAAATGTCATGATGGCTTGAAGGCTTAGGAGAGGGCAAGGATCAAGTGGATTATCCTCCTCGTATAGCTCACACGTTTTCTATTAGGAAAATCCCCTTCCAGCTATCAGTAAGGCAAGTTCCAGAGATCACAGAGAGTTTCTGCTCAAGCCAGCATCTCCCACCTCTTCCCTCTGTCCCTACCTCCTACTGGCTTCCACCAGTAAAAACCTCTGTGTAGCTTACTTGGGAGCAAGTTGCAATTTCTAATACCAGTGTAATTTAAATAGGGAGTGAGATGTGCTCTTCTATGGTGCAGGTTATAAATAACGTGGTCTGAACAACACTATGACACAAGCAGACGTGGTTGTCTCTGGTTTACCTTTGAGAAAATAGGGGTGCAAAGGCATTTCTCCAAGATACGCACTTGAATGAATGGAAAAGACAGGATCTAGACCCTTTATTCCAGGGTCTTGTGCTTTAAACTAATATATTAGCCTACTAACAGATAAACTGATCTTAAAAAAACCAACACAACCAACCAACAAGCAAACAAACAAAAGCCCAAACCAAACCAAAATACAAAACCAACAAAAACCAATCACCCAAGCCCTAGATCTCATTACTTCAGTGCATCTCAGCATTGAGATTTCAGCATCCCAATACAAAATTTTCATCGCTGATTCTTCCATTTTCAAATGGTCTTCCCTGTACTATAATTACTTTATACTGTCATTACTACAGAAGAAAATCTATTACCAACAATAAAAGCTAAAAAAAAGTGGAAATTACTTTTGAGAGTGAAGCAAAATGAATTTTTTCTAGCATTTTCCTTGCTAAGCTCTGCCATGAAATCCTAGACAGCTGCTCCAAAGCCACTACCATTGATATAAATGGAAGCTGCCAGTGGATAGACATGAGTGCTTTTGGTCTCTGAAGCACATGATCTGCCCAGTGTAGAGAAGCATATTTAATAGAGCACTGTAATGACTTGTATTTAACACTCCAGAATAGCCCATCAGGCATCCTGTAGCAAAGAGAAAGGAGAATAAAAACTGACATGACAGCAGAAGATAATTTTTTCCTGAGGCAGGCATGAATCTAATATAGCACATCAATCAAGGGCTACTAACTGGCCACATCTGCACTCATAATATTTGCATTGATATAATTGAAGGAATCTTTCAGCTCGGCTTAGTCTTTTAACACACCTGGGATGTGCAGTTTTTGTTTACCTACAAACTTTCTGGCAAGGAATATGTTGTGAAGAGGTTTTGTTTGTGTGCACTGCTGTCGTAATGTTCTGCTGGTCTCTGTTTTGCTGGTATACAGAGGAAAACTTCCTTGCAGTCTGGCATGACTCCATTTCTCAGTTTTCCTCCTCCAGAAGCAGTTTTGAACTCAGGCTTTGAATCATGGTTATTCCTGATTTTCCCAATTTACCTTACTGTTGCTCAGGGATGCATTTGTCCCTATTTAATGAGAGAAACCTATGCTTTGAAACAGGAGTACAGACTAGGATTCATCCACCATCATCAACGAGGATCTCAGGAGGAGAAAAGCAGCAGAATTCAGCTACAAGACTTTATCCAGAACCACCTTTTTGAGCCAGTTTCACAGCAGGTGAAACACCTCTGAAATGGGTGAAATTCCACATGTTCAAAATTGGAATAATGCAGCTGAGTACCCAACTCACAGTAACCCAGGTGAGGGCTGTCCTAGCACAAACACCATTGAATGTCCACACAGGGAATGACAGATTACAGTACCATAACTTCCAGTAACAGGAGAAAACAACAAATCAAAGATGGCCTCTTAATCTGCTTTGATCTGTGCTCCCCTGCCTCAGTTCACAACGGGTATTTCATGAGCATGACTGGAGGGGACTGTCCAGCATTTGTGCTTTTATTGTCTATAAGACTTAGTCTCCAACCTGAGTTTGGTCCAGCACACATTTTACCATCTGTTCTATTTCCTATGTGCCTATGAGATCATTTTTCTACACATAAAATTATAAAGTGAAGATTCACATATGCTTACACAGCTTATTTCTATTATTATTTGTTAAACAATGAGAATTTCCTTGGCACAATACATGGCCCAGAATGAAGACATACCGAGCCCTGAAGCTGTGCTTCATGTGAAATACACTCAAAATGGCTATTCTGGCTGAAAGAACGGTGTTAGGAAATTCAAACCACTTCCCTTCCTTGGTGTTCTGAGCAGATTCATGACATTTCTGGCAATGCAGCTTAAAGAACCATTCACAGAAATTTGTGCTGCAGTCATTACAAAAGCTTTCTCTTTTTTTTTTTTTGGCCCATGCAAAAAAACTGATTTTCAGTGTAAAATATACATTTCAGCGAATTTAAGATTGTCCATAGAGATTTTGGAATGTAATTTCAGAAAAAAACAGTAATGAGAAAATATCACTATTCTTTTTTTAGTTGATAGTTATAATAATATTGGTTGTTTATGAAGAAGCTCATGTCTTTTAGTGAATTTTTTTAAAAATCATTTTTCTGTTTCTATTTCCTTGTCTTATTCTGCTCAGCCTTTACACATTACTTACAGCAGCTTTTGGTGAAAGCTGAAGCATAACATGGCTGAAGCGAATCTTCCTGTCCTCTTCCCCCTCTCTTCCTTTCTTGGTTTCCATCCTCTGTCTTTCTGCTTTCTTGTCTCTCCCAGAGACAAGGGTGGTTGGTGACTGGATGCTGTCCCAGATTTAGGTGATGCTGTGTGGCCATGCATACCCTCTCTCACAGTCCCACTACACGTGCAAAGGAGGATTTGCCTCACCGCCCTTGACATGTCCAAAATACAGATGTCTGTATGTGTTCTGTGGGTCTGAAGCTCCCCTTGGAATCAGTAGGAAGAAACAGGCATGTATAAAGGGTAATTAATCTCATCTTAGGTAGGTTAGAGCCCAAAATAGGTCAGATGAATCATGCCTTCAAAGTATCATACTCCACTGACCACAAAGAGCCTAGATGACTAAATGTTTAATGTTAGCTGAGACGGATCCTGTCCTCAGAATCTTTCCTTTATCCCATTGTCCTGCCTATTCCCCTGTTGCTCACAGCACACATTATCCTCCCGAAAGATCTTTCTTCTAGCTTCCCTTCTCATATGAGTGGCAGTGCTCAAAGAAATGGTATCTTTCCCCCAGCTGCTACTCCCGAGCAATTTCCCAGCCTGGGCTTTCTTCTGAGATATCTCACTGTTGTGGTATTTCATGGAGTGCCTTCCACAAATCATTTGTGAAAGCTCCTAGCTTATATTTCACATCTCTTCTCAAAACTCACCTCTACCAGGATGCATACACTGTAGCTTGCCTATTGCTAATAGCTAAGTGGGTGGTCTATTGGGAATCATTAAAATTCTTACTCTTGTACGTTAACCCCCCCCCCCCCCAAAAAAAAAAAAAGAACTTATAGGAGTGAAACCTGCTATTATCCTATCACCAGTATGCTAGTGCTGGCACAGCCATGGACTAGAGCCCCTCAAGCCTACAGGGTGGGTTTATACAACGGTTTACAATAGCTTTCTGACACTGCGTGAATGGCAGCATAAATTACAGTGCAGAAATAGATCAACAAGCTAAAGTGGCTTTACTTCTTCTTTAAATAGCTCTTGCAGGCACCAATGCTTCTCTACGGATTTAAAGGAGTCTTTTCTTCTTACTCCTCCACCTTCCTCATTTTAAGCAGGCAGCAGTGAATGGAATAGCACATTGTGAAACACCATTGCCTCTTTGTCAGGTTACAGCACTAGAGAAAAGAAAAGATGAAAATCCAAGTGAAAATCACTCATGTTTCCAGTCTCACATTGTCTTAGGCTTCCCCCTAATAGCTGAAAGGGATTAAGGTCTTAAATAACTTGCTGACAAAACCACTGTACAATAGGACCAATTGGTAACATTGGGAGGAGATGTTCAGCTTTGTTTCTCTTCAGGTTTGTAAAGAGTCTGACTAAAATACAACTATTCTCTTAGCCCATAAATAAATGCAAAGCCTGATCCAGTTGCAGGAGCCACCAGCACATGGTTGAGGCTTGTAAGAGGCTGATTTCTGGAAGCAGCTCTTCTCATGTGGGCACAGAGACTGCAGGCAAATGCCTACTTTGTTAATCTGAAGTGTCGAGTGCCCACATCTCTTGGAAATCCATGGGAAGTGGGAAAGATCTTTGCCTTTGGGAGTCAGCCTGTTAGCAGCATGCTCCTGCAAGAGCCTGAGAGCTCACAGAGAGGTTGCTTAGTGCTTTCATCTACCACAAAGAGGCAAAAATAAAGGTCCAGTATTACAAATGTCATCCTATTGCTGCAGCCTAGGCATCCCAGATGGCATCAGGATATGGTCATAGCAGCTGGGAGAGGTCCCAGATCAGAGTAAGCATGTAGGGACAAACATGAAGCTGAAATAGTGCTGAAAGTATTAAGAAAAGAGGCAGGACAGCAAAAGCATGAAGACTTGTACTACTGCCTATGTATTTTAATATTGTACAGACTAGAGGGAGAACATGCTCAAAGAGAAGAAAGCCAACTCAACTTTTGTATACAAGAGGAGGAAGCAAGTAATTATGGGAGAGGGAATAAACTGTCTCCCTACTGGTCTTCAAGAGAAGAATATCTATAGAAATCACTCAGAATATCCCTTAACATCAGCATGTTGCTGTTACTCAGTACAACCTGGTGCAAAATACTAAAGAAAAATCACTGCAGCTGTTGCCAGTTGCATTTCTGCTGCAATTTGGAAAGCCAAGATCAGCTCCATGGGAGGATTAACTAGTACAAGCCAAAGACCAGCATCCATTGCTCCTATTTGTAGCTCAGTCTGCAGGTCTCTTTGCCACACGGATAGTAAGAACCATCTGGTCTCATTTAGACATTTATAGGAAACATTGTCCAGACCAGAGCCAGTTGTTTCCATGATATTTTTCTAATTGAGAAGGAGAAAAAGGTAGCTCCAGAGGGAAAGCTATCACATCCTAAGATAAGGTCAGCCAAAGAACCTTGCTCTCCATGGATGGTGAGAAGAATCTCTGACTTCACCACCCAATGAGTGATATGATGAATCCCATTCATAGTACCCAAGCCTTCCATACCTTTCCAACACCACTGCTGAACCTATTAACTGTAGTTGTTACCGCGTTTTGGAAACTACAACCCAAACAGGTGAAGTTCCCAACATCACCATTTTCCCTACATAACCAGCCACCCATGACTATGCTTAAGTCCATTTTAGGATCAAACCCCTATTTCTGCCTCAGCTTTGGAGGTCTGACACCTCTTTGCATGGTTATCCTGGTGCACATCCTGTCCTAGATGAAGAGGCCCAACCCTGGCATTAATGAGGAATGGTGTCCATATAAGATGCTGCCCTCAGCCTGCCCCTTCCTTTCCTCTCCTCTCCAGTCAGACTGTCTGGTGGCTCCTACAGAGACAGCAGCCATAAGGATCACTTTAAAGTTCCACCTAGCAGGGTTGTTGTATGCCTCCAATCTTACTCACAGCTCAAGATGTGGCCTTAAAAACTGTGTTGCAAACACACACATTACCTGAGACTTCAAGCTGCTCTTGCTAGTCTCATTAACCTGCAGGGTGGTAACAGTCAGTGATAACAACTGTGAAATCCACAGAGACCTCGCACATCTGGAGTCAACGGGTGCTTCTGAAATGCTTTTGCCCACGGCCTTATGCTATCTGCATGGAAACGTTAGATTGAAATAAACAGAAGAACAAGAAAGCATCGTTACCAGGCAGGCACTGAGCAGAGAAAGCCTTTTCCCTGTGATAATTAACTCTGCAGCTTTCAGGTTTGTTAGTTGGTTTGGGGTCATGTTGTTTCAATGTCTTTTCCCCAAGAATAAATACAGTATGAAAAGTCTCCTAATGGAGCCCTGTAGACAGAGTCGAACTCCGGGTCATGGAAGCAGCTGGTAAACAACTCACAAGCTATAGTATCCACATGGCAAACCTTGTTACATGCTCACACCCCATTAGCACCACAGTCAGCATTCACCCTGTGCTTCCCACAGCAGGGGTGAGGGACCCTGGGGAGCCAGGAGAAGAGGTCTCTGCTGGGACTGGGGCTGGGGGGAAACCCGCAAACAGTGGGACCTCCCAACCCTATGCAGAGGCTAAATCCAGAACTGGGCATTTAAAATTACAGAATCATTAAGTTGAAAAAGACCCATAAGATCATCAAATCCAACCATTAACGTAGCACCTTCAAGTCCACCACCAAACCATGTCCCTAAGTGCCACATCTACATGTCTTTTAAGTACCTCCAGGAATTATGGTACTGTTCAGTGCTTGACAACCCTTTCAGTGAAGAAATTTTTTCTAATATCCAATCTAAACCTCCACTGGAGCAACCTGAGGCCATTTCCTCTTGTCTTATTGCTTGTTACTTGGGACAAGAGGCCAACACTGATGTTGCTACAACCTCCTTTCAAGTAGTCGTAGAAAGCGGTAAGATCTCCCCTGAGACTAAACAACCCCACTTCCCTCAGCCGTTCCTCATCAGACTTGTTCTTCAGACCCTTCACAAGCTTCACTGCATTTCTTTGGACACACTCCAACATCTCAGTATCTCTCTTGTAACAAGGGGCCCAGAACTGAACACAGGATTTGAGGTGCGGCCTCACCAGTGCCAGTACAGGGGATGATCAGTGCCCTGGCCCTGCTGGCCACACTATTGCTGATACAGGCCAGGATGCCATTGGCCTTCTTGGCTGCCTGGACACAAGCTGGCTCACGTTCAGCTCAGTCAATCAGCACTGCCAGGTCCTTGTCCGCCAGGCATCTTTCCAGCCACTCTTCCCCGAGTCTGGAACGTTGCACTGTTGTGCAAGTGCAGGACCCCGCGCTTTGCCTTCTTGAACCTCATACCACTGGCCACAGCCCATTGATCCAGCCTGTCCAGATCCCTCTGCAGAGCCTTCCTACCCTCCATCAGATCAACACTCCCAGCCAACTTGGCATCATCCACAGACTTACTGAAGGTGCACTCAATCCCCTCATCCAGATGACTGATAAAGATACTAAACAGAACTGGTCCCGATACTGAGCTTCAGGGAACACCACTTTGACTGGCCACCAACTCAATTTATCACCAGTTTCTGGGCTTGGCAATTGAAAACTCTGTCAATCACTATGCCCAAGACAGCCTCCAGCCATCACATCACCCACAAGTCCTTCTCTGTTCCCAAACACTGGTTCAGCAGGACACCTTCCCTAGCTGGCTCACTCACCACCAGTGTCAAGAAGCTATCTATCTTACACATGCTCCAGGAACCTCTTAAACCATTTCTCTTTTGCTGTGTTGTACTTCCAGCAAATATCTGATAAGTTGAAGTCTCCCCATGAGAACAAGGGATAGCAATCGTGAGGCTTTTCACAGCTGTTTATAGAATATTTTTTCTGTCTTTTCATCCTGGTTGGGTGGCTTATAAAAGACTCCCACCATGATATCTGCCTTTTTGGCTTTCCTCCTGATTTTCAGCCATAGACACTCAATCCTGTCATCATCATCATTATGCTCTAGACAGAGAGAAGAGACAAGGAGAGTTTAGGACTGATGCTGGTATCATAAACTGCAAGAATAGGTCAAGCTGTCAGCTGTCATTAACCTTAGCAAAACCTGTATCTTCCAGTTCAGCCTCAATTAATTCATATGGTGTTTGTCTGACAGCCTTCTTATTACAATGTGGAATTACTGGCACTATCTCCAGCCTGGTGTTTCCTCCTGCACCATTTAAATGTCAGTTATATTTTTGTGGTTGACTGGTTAGTGAAAAGATGAATGAATAAGTGTTTGTGCTAACTGATGTACATGAAGATGCCTCATTAAGCAGAAATGGACATGGGATGATATGTTTTTGATGTGGTCTTAGCTTGCTTTTGAAAACATATTTTCTGCTAGTGAAGAGGTGAGAAACATGAGACACTAAGTTTGATCCTGTTCTCCCCTTTTCCAGCCCTTTGTTTGAAGTATCAGAAAAGAAGCACTTCAGAAATCAGAGTTACGGTACATTTAAAAGAGACGAATTCCTTTATTTATGGTGACCAGCATGGTGCAAGCAAGTCATTTCAGCTCATGACTGAATGGCATTGTATTTCAATATAAAATCTATTCTCTTGCTTCTTCAAGGACCCTGGAACACAGATGTGTTTGAATCTAGTATTAACTAAGATGGTACCAGGGCCAGGCACCAGGGAACAGGCCCTCCAGACCATGCTATCATTGCAGTGCCCTGCTCCTCCTCATCCCAATGCTGCCTAGTGAATCCTCAGTCATCAGCCAAGAAACCATGCTCTGCCTGTACAAGGTCTGGGGAAAGTTGGGCACCCTAGGTACATTCCTAGGTCTTCCTAGGACTAGGAAGGAGCAGAGGTCCTGGACCCCAGCAATACTGCTCAGTTACCAGCTCTGCTTTTGTCCCTCCAACCATCTCTTTCCAAGCCAAATCTACTGTCCAGGGGAATAGCCCTAAGCAATGGGGCTCCAAACCAGCCCACTGCCTGGAAGGCCAGGTTCAGTTCCTGACTCAGAAACAGACACAGCTATCAAAACCAGCCAAACTGCAGCTGGTGGGACTGAAACCCCAAGGCAAGACCAAGAAAATATCTCCTTTTGCTTGGGACCCTACTAAACAGGGGTGGAGAAAGGCCAAGCTCAAACCTTTGTGCTGTTTGAGTCAGAGCAGAGGTTTGACATGTCTCTGAAGTCTCTGTCAGTCATTACACAGCTGTGTGCTGTGGTGGGTGAGAATGGCTCCAAATCTCTCTTGTTGGCCCTGTTTGACTTTATATACACAATTAAATATTCATTGAGCCAGAGAGGAAGATCAAATATTTAGCGAAACCGGAATGAGAAACTGAGCTGGTTTAAACTGGGGGAATATGGATCCAGATGTGCGCTTTGGCCATATCCCACTCCTATATAGGGCAAGTTTCTAACAATAATCTGCTGGTTTTCCTGCCACCCACAGAAGGAAAATCTTGGTCTGCAGACCATGCAGATCATCACAGACTTTGGCCAGAATCCTGCTGATAACAAGTGATAACATCTAGATCCACAGCTCAGCATAGACTGAGGTCTGCAACTCCTACTTGAAATCAGGCAGAAAGGAGATTTCAACATGGGTCAGCCAATACCAGTAGGATTGTTTGAGGTACCCAGCTGCTCTGGACAGGCAGATGTAATAACACATGTACACACACAGATGTTGAGGACCCGCACTCGCTGTACCTAAAATATAATTAGCAACACAAGTAAGGAGGAATTTCAGAAACAACTGTCTCAATAGCAGCCCAGTGCCAATAGGCACTGAGAGGACTCCTTCCTTTTCTGTTGTTGTTGTGGGATGTCTGCCTCAAGCCTCTTCTGAAAACAGCCCCAAGCAGGTGGCTTTTGCAGCTCACACAAGTGACCATATTTCAGTTCTTTCAGGCCAAGAAATGGAGAAACTTTGCGGGGTCTGGAACCTTCCCACAAAAGGAAAATAAGATATCTCCAGCACTTCTTAAAAAAAAGAAATACCGACTCTCATCCAGGCAAAAAACGTATTGACTTGCATGAGAAGGAATGGGAAAAGCCTTCAGGAAATAGCTAACGGTTTCCAAGTCTTTCCCTTGTTCATTTTCACAGACTTTGGCTTTCTTTAGGGGAAAAACTGTCCTTTTTAAGAGTGCCTGACCCTGGGCTCTGTTCCTACAAACACTGATTCAGGGAGGTACTTTGTTGTTGTTTATTCTCAATTAATGACCGAACTGGCACAGCTCTGAAGAAAGAGTATCCCAAAAGCCCAGTGTCTGCAGGAATTCCTGTTCCCTGCCCATATTCTTCCTGCCCATATTCTTCCTGCCCTTGGCTAACAGTGAAATGCCACAAAAGCTCCATTTTGGCTTAGCTGGGGTAAAAGCAGAACCAAAACTCTGCACGTCATACGTCTCTTCTTTCCATGTGCTCTGAGGTGAGATGTATGAGTTAGCTCCTTCATATATGACACTGAAATCCAGACAGATTTGCGAGGCATTACCTAGCTGTATATCTCTGGTAAATACGTCTGCCTGTGTTTATATATATCTATATCTATATCTATATCTGTATCTGTATCTGTATCTATATCTGTATATGTATCGATCTATCTATACACACATACGTTTGTGTATACCTATGGGTTTCTAGTACACTGAACATGCCCATGCACATTGTCTGGCACCAAAGGCATCCTGCACAGAAAAGCCCGTAGCAACTCCTTAAACTCCTGCACAGTCTTGTCTAGGCACTCTCCAGGAGGGTGATAATTCATGCAGGCTCCACCACTCCCAACTGCTGGACCAGTCCAACACTTCTACAGAATAGACAGTCACACTCCAATGTCCAAAGTAGGCTAAGGCTTTGTTTAATTTACCACTATAGGGACAGCCTGCAAGATCCAAGTCACAACCAACTCCTAACTGAATTGAATCCAAAGTTCAATATAGCTGAAGGAGCCAAGAAAACTTCCCTCAAGAGAGTGGTGCCATTCGTTAGAGCGAGAAATGTGGGTCCTCAGCTTTTTGGATGCTCAGGCTCAGCACAGGCTGCAGCAGAGCCTTACAGTTGATGCAGTTTTCACACTTGCAGCTCAACATGTGGCTGCATATGTTTATGGCTAAAAATGTGCTTTCTCCATAATAAAACTGGAATCAATAACCAATCAAGCCAGTATGTGCTTCTGTGGAACAGCTTAAAATAGGGTTTCTTTCTTTCTTTCTTAGCAACTGCTTGCAGTGAGCGCAACCTTTCATTTCTTCCACAGAGCTGAAAAGAGCTCTGTGATCACATCATTGCAGCAGAAGGCAGTCACAAATATTCCACATCTTTTAAAGCCAGAAAAGTACAGGGAACTGAAAGGCAGCAAACCACTCTATATAATAGGAAAAGAAAAACCAAACCTTGTATCTGTAGAGCAACAGCAGAATTACCAAGCTGAGCTCTGCAGAAGTAAGGCGTGTGTAAATTAAGGTTGCTTGTGTAATATCACTTCATTCCCCCACCTCCCTCTGTACATATGCATCCTGAAACAGCCTTTAATTTTAAGAACTGCATGCTATTTTCTACTGTTGTATCCCTCTCTCTGTTCCCAGAAGTTGATTAATGAACAACTATTCAATATCTTGTTTTCTTCTCCAGTACGTGGTCTTATGCTTCATCTTTACTGCTCAAACCCTGATCTGGACTCAGAAGTCTCCAAGGATCATGTAGGGATGGATATTTTTATAGACGTTTATTGCTTTGCCAAATTTGGGTAGGTTTTCCAAAGGAGATGAAAAGGTTGGGTGTGCAACACAAGCCTGCTGACCCCAGTTCCCTGCTCCAGATTGTAGTGGCATGAGCAGTCCTCAGGAAAAGGCAGCAGTGGTTTTCCCTGAGGAAAATACAACGTATTTTTTCCTGAGATGTGTGTAAGATCAGCCCAAGGGATTCGTCCTGGGAGGGTCTGACCCTGGTGGGTCAGGTAGAAATGCTGGATCTGAAATAGTACCATGTGGCTTGCTCCCTGCCATGGCTGAATGTGCTGTCAGCTGGTAAGACCATGTCCAGCTCCCGTTGGGTAAGGTGGTACTGGTGTGCTCCTGGCTGTTTTTATTGGAAAACTGCTTCACAGTGCTGCCCACAGACACAGGTTGTAACACTCTCAGTAGAGGAGGCAGCAGAGTTTGAAGGAGCAGTAAAAATGTGCACTGGAACCCAAATATGTTTAACAGCACTGGTTATTTTTAAATCTGCCCAAAAAGAAATTGCTTTCATTTTACTCGGGAGCAAGAGCCTGTTTATAAACAGTTCCCTTCATTAAACCTTTACTTTATAGCAGATGACTGTGTCAAACATCAACATTCAATAGCATTATTTGTGAAAAGCGAAAAAAAGCAAAATAAAACTAGTCGCACTGGTCGGGTGGACCATCAAATAACCACTTGATGGATGAAAAGGAGAAATGGAAATGCCATCTGCATTTCCAGCATTCCACAATTGATCAGCCCTTGGGAAATAACAAGGGCGGAGGATTCTCTATTCTCTCTGTGTCTGCGAATCACTATTACACACCAAATTTTGCAGGAGATCAATACTGCTTTAACAATTCTGCCACAGATGCCAGAGATCATTAGTAGGAAGTGAATAACTAAAGAGGTTGGAAATCCTATTTTACTTGTCTGTCTGAAGGATTTTGGTTTCTTATCAGCTTAGCCGAGGATTTCATGACCAGATTTTACAGTCTCTGTTGAGCTCTTACTCAGGTAAAATTTCCATATCTAAAGGGCAAGTTTTGCCCCAGCTGACTCAGTTGGAGTCTCAGAGTCCTTTCTTTATTAGTTATTACCATTCCGCATTGAATAAGTTGCACAGGAGAGCAAACCAACATGTCCAGAGCTACTGGTATCACTCTTCTGATTTTGAGATGTACTTATTCTGATTATCCAGAATTCCTTTTTATCCTTAAAAGTCCTCTCCCACGAAAAAAAGACAAACACCACCCCTGCCCAAAAAAAATCCGAAACAAACCCAAACAAAACCTGATCACATTGGAAAATAAAAATTAAGGAGTGAAAACGAATGCTATTTGTGCATTCTTGCCTTGGTATTTGAACTATTTTTTGTGGTTATACAGATTTCTTCCTTCTGTCCCTTGCGAATGCAGATTTCACAAAAGTGGTGTCATTCTGGCTTGCATCCTTAGTTCAGCTCTCAAGAGAAAATCTATTTCAGAAGCCAGTATGGTCCCAGAAGGACTATGAATAGGATTTCTCTCAAATCTGATAGCAAAACATGATACTTCCCCCCTTCACTACAATGCTCATCTGCCCTTTAGCTCTGGTTTTGATCGAGCTGTGAAAGGAATGTGTAGGGCATTCAGTTAAACTAATGAGTCAATGCTAATCAGTCCACTTGCACAGCCAGGCTGCTTGGACAGGACCCTGCAGGATGCTGAGCTCACTGCAGTGCAACCCAAGCCAGCGACAGAGCTGGGCCTTCCACAGAATGGTCCAGGTCCACAATTTGGTTCTTTCATGCCAAAACGCTCATACTGAGCACCACGCAGTACTCTGCTGTCACCAATGCAGCCAAGGGACCCGCACAGGGCTGTGGCTATGCCTTGGTTAATCTGTTAGAGAGTGGTGTTTAATTCCGCTGCAGTGTTCCCAAATACAACAGCTTGCAACAGAAGTGACAGGAGGATATTACTGCAATGTACCATCATTTTGCAACGGCTGGGAGCATTCCCTCTTGTGGTGTGGCTGTCTGTGCCACTCCTGGAGGAAAGGCTTTTCCCCATCACTGGTTTTTGTAGTCTTTATGCATTTACTAGAGTTTTGTATTCCGTTTTCCATGATTGAAATGTTTTTCTGTCCCTGTAAATAAATGGGCTTTCCAGACTCTTCCCTCGAAAACAGAGCACAGAGGCTCTTGAAGAATCTGGTAGTAAAATTGCCCATCATTAGTGTCTCCAGAAATTCACACTGGGCATGTGTATGTATTTCTGGTCTGTAAACACGCTTAATATGAATGCTGGAGTTGCATGACAAAATATCTTCATGAGAAAATCAGACTGACCTAGTTTCGTAATTATTGGTAGGATGCTTATAAAATAGAATAAATAAAAAATATATAAAATACAAATTTTAAATAAAATAAAATAATTTAAAAAAAGAATGTTGATTTAATGGAGAAACCTCTGATAAATCCATCCATACACACAAGAAGAATGATCCAAATGATGCATTTTAGACAGTAAGCCATGCAAAACCTTCACTCACACACATTGACTTTATGGGAATGGGGTGTTTTAATCGCAATAGCCAGCAGATAATCTGAAATTATAACTACTTGGTGTTTTTGCTGCTTTGAATTAAAGGGGATAAGAAAGGTTAGATACCAAGAAATAGATTTTCAAGGACATATTGGCATTATTTGTGACTTTGGAAATTTTCACCTAGATGCATTTTAAAATATTTTTGATTCCTGGGATAGACTCTGCAAGTCCTGGGACTTAAACTCTCTTGAGAATCCAAATTTCAATTTCCTGGTTTCATAAATTTAATATTTATTTTTTAATTTGGATAAGGAGTTTTCAAATTATTCTGAAGGATTTAAGAGCACAAGTTCTAGGGGAATCGTGAGGTTGTGTTAACCTAAAACTCTTACATTTTGAAAATTCCTGCCCTGCTAAACCATTTCACATGATGGGGCATTTTGTCCACACCAGTACAAATCTGCTCCTCTTGGACTTCAAAACCCTCAAGAGGATTTTATTTGATAATAGATTTTTCAAATATTTTGTATAAACCTGTCTAGAGACTTGAAGAAGCATGCTTTTACAAGACCTGCATGTGAAGGAGTGTTTTAACACAAGTACTCCTGTCTCTGAGGCTGGGATTCATTTAATTTAATTTTAGCCATCTGAAAGTTAGGTCAGCAGACTCAGATGGTCACCAGGGCTCCCTTATCTAGTTTCACTGTTGAGAAATGGCACCTGTGGCGTTCTCTCATGTACTGCAGGCATGGGATCAATTCGTTTTAGCTAGTCCTACCCAAGTCTTTTTCTCAGCTGACTATAGGAACAGCCCAGCTGATTAACTTAACGGGATGCTTAGCTTTCATGTGGCTAATGTTAAAGTAGATGGAGTTCATTCCTGGTACACTGTGCTATGTTATTTGTAAGGCATGCTGCAACTTCACATCACTGAGATCTCCAAATGTGTAAGAAGTTTCCAGAAGTGCCCCCTATGAACAAAACATTCAGTCAGTGACCACTGCCTGGATTTATTGTCCTCTCTGCAGAGGTGGCATCACCACCATCTCCTCAAGAACACTGTGCCTGTAGGTATCGGCTCATAAGATCTGTTCTGTTCACCATATGGTTTAGGAAGAAACTTTGATCTGAACCAAAATCTCAGGCTCCACACAATGTCTGAAGAGAGGCAAAGCTCAGGTAACAAGTCTGGAACAAACTGCTCCATCAGTGAGAGTGCTTATTGGAACAACAAACGTTGCATTTGAAAGTTTAAGAACAGGGAGGTTCTGCATTGACAGGTGGGTGTTTGAGGGTCTGATACATTCATTCTGACTCATCCAGGAGTAAATTTGTCATTCTTGGGGCAGAACCAAACTGACTGTAGAAGTTTTATCATATGTTCACAACATCTTTTATTTTCATCAGTTGCAGTTTGGCCGCCACAAGTTAATGTGCTCATGCATTAGGTCAGGTTTTTTTCTATTAGAGCTATTTTAGCACCATCCAAAAAATGGTAAAAATCATTTTGGAGAGGAGAATATAAATATATTTTATATATAACTATATTTATATTTTTATACATATTTCTATAAGTATAAATATAATATAAAACCTGTATTTATATTTGTGCTGGTGCAGCACATTCAAATCTCTCAGAAAAAATCTTTAGTTGCCAAAACTGTGAAGAAAGATGCGTGACCTTCTGCTACATTTCCCATGTTTGTTGTCTTAATTAAACTTGTCATGAGTCATGTTTACAACACCCAGCTTGCTTACCATGGCCATGTAACAAACAAAGGCATTCAGCCCCTGATGTGCGTGTCCAAATTCACTGGGGATTACTGCTGCCATTTTCATCACTTCCTGTACGTGGAAAATGCAAAGGCCAAATTTAGAAACAGATCACAAGTCTCTGGTCAGGTTGTTTCCAAGAAGGAGGATGAAATCTGCTTTCTTATTTAGCTTAAACCTGTCTTCCCAAGCACTATCTTCCTGGAGACTTTCAGACCTGTTTCCATCCCTAAGCTGTTAACTCCTGAAGTATTAGGACAAAAAGAAAAAGGGAACCTTTCTTGGGGGCTGGAAAACAGATGTGAGATCATAGCTGCCATTTTATAGCAGAGATCCTATGCCCATGAAACCCAACAGGGTTTCTTTTGCACACTTAAATCTAGGAAAAAAAATAAAGCAAGATATGCTTATTATCGTAATAACATTAAGAGTTTGAAAGAGTCACTACCCCTCACGTAGTGCTTTAATTTGTGCATCTTACTAACTTCAAACTTCAAATCATTAACACAATTAAAACTGGACCAAAAAGCAAAAACTTCTTTAATATTTGGTCAAATGCAATTTTAGCTGCTTTTGAGTTAGCAAACATGCAGTCAACAAATGCTTCATATTATAAGGACAACTACTTTTTAAAGACACGCTTAACAGCAGTATATGTGAAGAAAATTAGTGGGGCAAAGTGCAAAAAGAACACTCAGAAAATGACAGATAACGTAGAGGAGTAAGAACTGTCATTAGCCTGGGCATTGCTGTGATTAATAAAGCCCTGGAGATGTTCTTTCAATGTACAAGACACAAGGTAAAACCAGCCACTGTCCTGAAGAACATCAGTCTCTGCATCAAGAAAGAAGGAATAAAAAGTCTGAGGAGGCACAAGAAGGGAATGCTAATTCTCATTACTTTACTTTTTAAATCCTATTTTTGACTGTCCCTTATTTTAATGGTGATTTTATTAGTGGTCCCGTCCCCGTCCCCCCCCCCCAACTAATGTATCTCAATCTTATTTTTAACTCCAGGTTCTGCCATTGTTCTGGAGGATGGTCTGGTGTTGGGAATGGGCAAGGGTGAGGGGCAGGCAAGGAGCACCCTCCCTTTGCAGCCACCCCTGCAGGACCTTGCTTTGGTTATGCTCTACCAGCTGCATCTTGCAGGCATGCATGTAAGCTGCAGGGCTCTGAGCCAGGAAAAGGATCCCCCGGGCATCTCCAGGCCATGTCTGCAGCCAGCATAGGAAATGCTGGTGAGATCAGACCCTCCCTTGCTTCCTCCAAGGGCCTGGCACCAGTTGCCAGCAAATCCTCCCGCTTCCCAAGATCTTTATATTAGTCTGCAGCTCCTATTTTTGAACTGACGTTCCCTGGGCTTAATCCACTTAGCCTGTGACCACCTTTATCCGCTTCCTGCAAGCACAAGCCAAGGCTGCAAGATCCTCCCTGCTGCACTTGCCGTCCCTCCCCATCACCTCTTTCTCCTCTTGGGAGCGTGTATTTATAAAGAGGTGGATTAGGAACATTACCAGGCAGGTCACAGGGTGTCAAGCTGCTCTTTCAGGGCTTAAAATCCAAGGCTCACTCAAGAGGGAGGACAGTCATTAGGATAACTGCTGTGTAGTACTTGCAATTTACTCCATTAACATCACTGGTACTTCTGGCTGGAGCATTTAGAGGCACCATTCCTGTAAACAAAGCAATCAGATGGTGCAGAAATGGTTTACCTTAATTTTCCTTTTTTCATGTGGAGAAAAATAATTCAAGTGCGATGAATGCAATTCATAGCTGGTGCAAATCCACCTTGCTCCACTGCTGCCAGTGAGCACTGGGTGATTTATACCTGCTACAGACCCCAGCCCGTAATCCCTTCTGAGCCAGCCAGCCCTGAGAGCAATTACTTCAGTGTCATCTGATCAGTGGAGAGAAACGTGGTGCCCACAGCACTGCTGCCCAGCAGGTCACCTCATGGGAGGCAGGGCTAAACACCCACCAGCCCCACGGTGCTTTGGGTCTGCTGTGATGACAACCCAGTGCCTGAAACCAGGCACAAGACACTGGGTATGGTCAAAAAGAAGTCAGACTGGCTGCAGACTGTGAGATGTGTTTGGGTTGGACCCGTGTCTTGGAAGAAATGGTCCACCTCAACACAGGGTTCTTGTGGCTTGTAAATCAGAGGCAGCCACTCCCTTTTGGTGTGCTGCAGGGATTGGCGTGAGGGCAAATCCCGAGAGCTTCGTCATCCTGCTGAGCTCTAATCCCATCAGCATCTCCAGCCACTCCATCAATCGGATTAAAATATGGCTGAAAGTCATAACACAAATGACTCGCCCACTGGGGGTGAGCCCTACATGTGCAGACACAGCCAGTCCTGCTCAGCCAAGTGCCTTGCTGCTTCAAGCCCTCAAGGCTTTCACCTTGGCAGGGTTTAGGGGTGGCAGGAGCTGCAGACAGGGCAGCCCATGTTCAGCACCACCACAGAGAGGCAGGGACTGTGCCTTCAGCCCCCTCTCACCCCTCCAGAGCCTCTGTGCTTTTAATGGATGAAGTAACTGTAGCATTGCTGTCAGAGCCTTTCACGTTCATACCGAAACTTAACCAAAAATGTTCCAACAGAAAATATTTTCCATGAGAAAATGCTGCTTTAACAGAATCTAACCCTCCTGGTGGAAACCCGTCAGCTCTGCTGTATCCTGTGGTGGAAACCAGATGGGTATGTGTAAGGATCCTGCCTTCCTACTGGGACCATTGCAGCAAAAATAAAGATTCATTCAAGGTCTCTCTCTTACCTTTTCTGCCTTTCTCCAACTATGAAAATAATTTCATTTTTTAAACTTTCTCTCCCATTTTGGAAAGCTTTTTGCTTCCTTCTGCTACCCTAAGAAAAGCACAACATATGTGGGAAGGGGATTTTGCCTCCAGCAGCTCATTTTGTGGTCCAGATGGGCACATCTTTTCCCTCTCAGTGAGGCAGCAGGCCCATGACCACATATCAGCTTCACCAGCATGGCTCAAAGAAGGACTGATGGGTTGGATTTGGCCCTCAAGACAGCTCCAAATGGCCAACTGGCTTTGCCTGGCTAGTCTTTGGGAATTTACACCTCATCATGCCCAAACACATAAAATAGGTCCCCAGGGCTGCCACATCCACCTAATGCGGGAAACTACGGACCAGTCAGTCCCACCTCTGTGTCAGGCAGGATCATGGAGCAGATTCTCCTGGAAAGCATGCTAAGGGACATGAAAAACAACAAGGTGGTTGGTGACACTCTTGAGAGGTGGGCCAGTGCCAACCTCATGAAGTTCAACCAAATGCAAAGTCCTACACCTGGGTCAGGGCAATCCCAGGCACAGCTACAAGTTGGGCAGAGAAGAGATTCAGAGCAGCCCTGTGGAGAAGGACTTGGGGGCATTGGTTGATGAGGAACTGAACATGAGCCGGCTTCAGTGTGCTCTTGCAGCCCAGAAAGCCAACCACATCCTGGGCTGCATCAAAAGAAGCGTGACCAGCAGCTCGAAGAAGGTGATCCTGCCCCTCTGCTCTGCTCTTGTGAGACCTCACTTGGAGTACTGCGTACAGTTCTGGTGTCCTCAACATAAAAAGGACATGGAGCTGTTGGAGTGAGTCCAGAGGAGGGCCACGAGGATGATAAGAGGGCTGGAGCACCTCCCATATGAAGACAGGCTGAGAGAGTTGGGGCTGTTCAGCCTGGAGAAGAGAAGGCTGCGTGGAGACCTCATAGCAGCCTTCCAGTATCTGAAGGGGGCCTACAGGGATGCCGGAGAGCGACTCTTTATCAGGGACTGTAGCGATAAGACAAGGGGTAACAGGTTCAAACTTCAACAGGGGAAGTTCAGGTTAGATAGAAGGAAGAAGCTCTTTACAGTGGGGGTGGTGAGGCACTGGAACTGGTTACCCATTACCCAAAGAAGTGGTAAATGCTCCATCCCTGGCAGTGTTCAAGGCCAGGTTGGACAGGGCCTTGGGCGACATGGTCTAGTGTGAGGTGTCCCTGCCCATGGCAGGGGGGTTGGAACTAGATGATCTTAAGGTCCGTTTCAACCCAAATCATTCTATGTTCTATGATTCTATGCACAAAGAAGGGCTTAATACCACAGTCAAGCCCCATCATCCCAGAACACCAGCATGAGCACACCTACTTTAAGCTTTCCTGAGGGTTTGGAAGATCATCTGGGGCCAAAACTGATCTCCCACCCATGAATACAAAAGCTGAGACCAGCCTCATTTTATCTGCTCCCAAGTGAACACCATATGGAAGCCTGCCAGCCCTCAGAACCTTGGAGGATCTCCGGAGCAAGATCCTGTCTTGAAAAGTTATCTTGAAATTTCATATTTTCTGAGAGTATTCAGAGGCTAAACAGGAGCCGATCTCCACTATGTTCATAAGGGGCAGTCCTTGCTTTTGCACAAAAGCACATAAAGGCAAGGTTAGATGAGCTGAACCATCACCTCTTCATGACTCAGGGAGGTCACGGAGACCCTCATTCTGTTTATAAAAGCATAGCGTCTTGGCAATAGGAAAGGAATAACTGGCTTCATCTTTACATTTGCTAGGTCTGTCAGAATTCAGCCCTCCTGCCTTTCCACTGCACTTTTCTCCAGGAATCAGCCTACACTTTCCACTCATTTATGGTTTTGTCTTTCATTTACTTCCCCAATAAAAAATTGCTCACAGAAACCTCCGGAAATATAAAGCTGGGAGGCTTCTCAAGATGCTGTCTAAAACATAGCTTTTTCCAAAAATGACCAGATTCTACCATTATCTACATGCACTCATCACCTCCTTAAGATAGCAGTACTCTAGTGCTTTGAAGACTGGGGTGCCTACACAGTATGTTTGATGAAACCACGGCCAATGTAGGAAAATCAGGCACATCACTCTTTTCCTATTTTATTTATGGCAATATATAGAACTAAAGAGTGTAACTGAAAGGAGTGTTTTCCATAGACTTGTGGAGAAGCCTGGATTTCGCTTGCAGGGAAATAAATTCTATATGAATATATTCCATAGGTTGATTCAAAAGTTATATTAAAAAGATGATCAAAGCGTGATACAGATTATGAATCATTCTATCCAAATTCCAGATGTTATATTCTCTATTATTCCTAATCTGTCTGAAGTTTCCACCTCCCTTTCCTTCCCCTCTCATTTAAGGGACCTTTCACTGTGTAAAATACTCTTTTACAGCTCTGCCTCGTACATAGAGGAGGAGTACCCAGACGTATCGGCGGCAGCAGCGCTGCGGCTGACATAAGCTCCCTGGTTAAGGTCCGACACTAACCCCTGATGCAGAGCCACTCCAGGGTCTTGCTTATCGGGTAAAAGCAGCACAAATGTGTTTGATTTGTAACTTTACAAGGACTTTCACATTGAGGTTTAAGTTTCTTTTATTAGTAGACTTTAGAGGAGGGCTCCATTAACACATAACAAAGGAGGCAGCACTAAACTATTACCATAACAGCAATGTTTTAAAAAAACCACTACTTAGAGGTTTATAAGGTTCCTTTGAAAGATTATTGCAGGAGCCACAAAATGGAAACAGAGGAAAGAGTTTCTCAGCTGCATCGTGCTTTCAGCCCTTCACCGAGAGACGTGCCTGGTCTAAACACAACTGTAGCCTCTCTTAATCAACCTCCTTGGCTTGGGGCCACCCAGGGGTTTCCCTGCACCAGGAGGATTCCCTGGCAAAATTTAAGACCCCATTGCACCATTGGAGCAACTCAGGAGGGCCTTTAAGCAGTAAAACTGAAGGAATAATTTACCAGCTGAAACAACCACTTTTCATCTCCCAACAGCCTTGTATCAAACAAGACTCTCTGTTCAGCCTGGATTTTATTTTCTGTTTTACTTTTCATGTTTTACTTTTCTAGGTATTTTGAATGAGTGGTACTCTGGCCCTGAAAATTCTCCAAGCAAAACATCACAATGTTTCAACACAAGATGTCTAAACTAAATGCTGTGTCTCTTCTAACACCTTCATATTTGCTTATTTGGGTCACATCTAGAATTGAATTTCCAAATCCTCCTGGTTGCTCCCAGAGGGTTGCCCTCCTGGTGCCTTTAAGGATACTCCCCATCAGAAAAAGAGCTCACAGCTCCATTTATCTGATTCAAGGTCCACGCACTCCTAGACTCTCATGTTAGAGAGATGTCATTAAAAGCTCTAAGTACGTATTATTTCAAGACATTTCCTTATAAAGCAGTGACACTGTGTACTAGCAGCTTTTATTCTCTGCATATCCCTGTCTCAGCTGCAGAGGAAAGGGTGGGCTGGTCCAGAAGAAGGGACACATGTGAATCTCCGTTAATTCCTGCCAAAGCACATCCTCATGGCCACCCTCACCAGGGATTTCCTTCCCCTCTTCCACCTTTCCAGCCAAATCTGGCACTCCTTTGGGGTGCCAAGTGAGGGTCCCTTCCCCAGCTGGCCCAGTGGTGCTGGAGGTGTGGCAAAACTGGAGATTGGAGGGGATGGGTGACCGTCCATTGGGCAGTAGTTGCCTTGCTTCTTCCCAAGGAGAGTCATTGCTCCAAGGCAGCATCCCTGTGGGCAAGCCAACTTTCCAGTCTATCAGACTGACTTCTTCCTTCATCACCTGTATTCTCCTTTTTTTAATTTTTTTAGGAGTTGCCTTAGTGCAGCATGACTTAATCCACCGCTTTTGATGCTCTAATAGATTCCACTCCTCAGACCTTGCTCCATGACCTCACTGCTCAGCTGTCTCCTTTTTGCCTGGTCTCCATCTGACACAGAAAACATCCCTTTCTCAGCCCTCGGTCGCTCTTGCATTGTCTCTCCACCACCCACATCCCCAAACTGTTTCAGCAGCAATCACAATATCACTCTCCTTGCTGATATGGGGCATTACCCCTCCTGGCCCCCCAGCACAGGGAAGGACCACGATGCATGTCTTCTGGCTGGAGGGAAAGCTGTCTGGAACGTGAGCTCATGTTTTCCCAAAATAACTGGCAACCATGAGCTTAAACTCAACACCTGAGGCAAAGTGGGAGTCACTGTTAACACTGTGCAGCATCCAAAGCAATCCTTAAACACGGTATGGCATGGCACGGTGTGAGCCAGAAGTGCTGCGCAGCCAGCAGCCTTCCAAGGGTGACTAATGCCCTGCTGCTAAAAACAGCTTCCAAGGGTTTTCCATGAGCAAATCTCACTACAGGTCAGGTACTGACTTTTCACCTGCTAAATACAAGAACTTCACTGTAACGTCCACACTGATAGGTATATTTTTTTACCAGCATGTACCACAGCTGGTAAAGGAAACCTAGCTCTTTCATAAGTGATGGCAGCATCTGATCCTTGTTAACACCCCTCTCAAATGCCAAAAAAACACCCTTCTAGCAGATTATGTGGGAGTGTGGAAATGAGGATGTGTGGTAGACATGGATGAGAAGACTGAAACATAAAGTATATTGCATGCATGGACATAAATGTCCAAGGTCCAAAGAAAAGGTATAGAAAATAACATGCTGACAAGGGTGTTCAGAGAAGCATGATGTTACATCAAAATAGGTGGTCCTGTCAAAAATACAGGTCTTGCTGTTCCTCTTCTCTCAGACCACCAGGCCTCCATGTCCTTTCAGTGCCTCTTCTTCCATGTGAATAAAAGCCACATCTCCAAGAAAACTGAATGAACACATGGCTCAGCTCACTGTGGGGAGAAATGTATATACAGTGTGAATTTCTGAACTTGCTCTATTAACATCTTGCCTAAACAGATTCCAGCACGATGTTTTCCTGCATATTTGCGGTTTGCAGTAAAGCAGTTGAACTGTATAATCCACTGCCTGAGACATGACATATTGTTTGCCAGCCCTGGCTGTCCCTGACAGGTTGACTCATCTTATAAATCATTTGGGCTTCCAAATGAAATATAGATTGATTTCATTTTACTTATTCTATTTTAGGAGCAAGCAACCCACAGGTGGATGTGTCCAAGTGCCTTCCCAATACTGCTCCTAGGAACAATACCATCCTTGCACAAATGTTAATGTAAAGTAGAGCGCTGTGCATTTGCAATTGAAATGAGACTACCTTGAGAAGTTGCCAAAATATCTATGAATAAATTTCCCCATTAGCAATGTTATAACAGCTGCTGAATTTTGTGGGAAACACATATACATGTAGAATCATAAGGTCCTTCTCTTTCTACTTGAGGGAACCCAGCTTTCCACATTAGAACTTCTTATCGTAACTTTTGTTCAATATCCAAACACAATCCAGGTCAACGTGAGCACAACAGCAGGGACCACAGATCTTCTCCTAGGAGGCTTCATTTTATTCATGCTGTTGTGAAGGTTATGAAGAAGCAGTACAAGATGCAACATTTGGCAGTGCAAAGGGAATGGATTGGCATGGGGCAGCTCACTGTGGCCCAGGCCCTTGAGAAGATGACCAAGCTTTGAAGATACTAGGTATCTCGATCCTGAGGACTCTGCAGCAGCTCATGTGTGCCATGGGGTGGCCCTGTCCTGATCTGAGAATAGGGATAAGATGAATCTTCTAAACTGGCTTTGCTCCAGGGAAGGGTCAAGCAGCCCAATATGGCAGAGACAAGGCTTCGGCACCTTGAGACAATTAATTCTAGTGTACCCAAGAGGCAAGAAACTGCCTTCAACTTACTTCTAATTAATTTACAAATTAGCCTGCTGGCCCATGAAGAGCATCATGCACTAATTAAGCCCAGCTGCTTTATGGGAAGAGCTACAAAGAAATCTGTGGATTCCTGGTACCAAAAGGAAATGCCCTATCTGCATGTTACTCAACCAGCACTTGTTGCCCCTGGATGTTGTTAAAGCTAAAAACATGTTTAGTCACAAAGAACTAAGCATCTATATTAGATCCTGAGCATATACAAAGTTATAATCAATAGGAAAAAGAGATAGTGCCATTAATGCCAGTGGCTACCTAGGATTTGCATCTCATGTTGATGGAGAGCCATGGTTGAAGCTTTTCCCACAGTTGGAGTCCTTATAAGATGCTCTCCCATGTGGTTTCTCTGGTTTCTAATGAGGTGTAAGCTCCTCCTGAGCTGGCATGATTATCTGTCTCTCCTCTCTGGGGAGCAGCTTATATTCATGAAACCTGTAGGAACTTAACTATTTGTAAGACCTTCTTTCCCTTGCTCCAGACAGCAGAGATCGGATGTGTTCAAAGGTTGCTGGAGGCAGGAAAGTAGGCAGGGAGGAAGGGAGAGAGTCAGAGATTTGCATAGCCAGGCAGTGTACTGGTTGCATAAGCTCTGTGTCTGTGGGAAATCAGACTAAAACCTTTTCTAAAGCAATATAAACATGTAGCCTTTTAGGACTAAAGTCATTTGTGCAGAAATTCCCCCTATGGTCAGACTATTTCATAATTACCCACACTGGGATGTCTTGCATTTTGCTTTGAAGCATCTGGTTCTCAGCATGTCACCATTAGTTTGATCTAGCATTTTCTATCCTTATATAAGAGCAAACCGTTTCATGGCTATTTCACACAAAATGTCTCTCTTTTTACCACTAAATGACCTGGAACTAGAACACAAACATTCTGTTTGCACAGTTTTACATAACATTTGCCATAGTTTTCACACAACACTATTAAAGACTAATTTGTTTCTGTTCCCAGGCTGATGGAAAGCAGTTCTTTTGGTAGCTCGATTGCGTCAGTGTTCTTTGAAAATGTAAATAAAGATACTGAGATAAGACCTGTCCAGCTACAGAGCCCTTTTTGTCTTTATGTTTACCAGATACTTCAAGCTAAATAAAATTACTCTTTGCACTTGATCTGCCTAGGAACACGCTCAACAAATTGATAATCAAATTGCCTTGGGTATCACAACCCCTCCCCAACATATTGTGGTCACAAGCAACATCTAAGAGGATCTACAATAACATTTTTCAAAAAGGCATTCTGAAAAATTACTTAGGGTCCCAAAGACCATTTTGAAAAGCAACTTAACTCCTGAGGAATGGGATTTTCAGGGAAATTTTGATTTTCGAGCATTTCATGGCCAGCTTGGAAAAAAGAGATTCTACTTAGCGGACTCTTTGAAAGTATTGCCTTGCCAGCTCCTATTGATCCTGATGGAAATGCATTACCTGTTTGCATCTGACAATCCCACTGAGCACTCACAGTCATCTTCATTGGTACAAAACACCTTTGCAACATGATTTAAAGATGCTTTTCTAAACTGTCTTCAAATCTTTCTTGGTAGGTAGAGGACAGAAAAATTTTCAATATCTAGTTACTTGTAGAATGGTGATTTGGAGGTTGTTTTCTAGATAAGATTGCTTGAATTGTCTGAATTTTCCATAAAGACAGGTGGTTTGAGAACAAAATTTTGCAGAACTGGCCTTAGTCTATTTTTAAAAGACAGAGATCTAGCTTGCCTAACATGTGAATATCTAGAGATGGCCAGTTTTGAAAGACTAGGGAAATTAGTCAGCTGCATGTTTAGCTCGGATACTCCAGGTATGAGATGAATCCAGCCCTAGAGTTTGGATGTGTAGCCTCGAATATATAAATATGCCTAACAAGACAGATTCATCAAATCAGCCCATCAAGTGTTGGAGCCATGGAGCAGGTGTGGTGGTAGAAGGTGCCTACAGTTAAATAGGAAAAGACACTGGCTCTTTCTGTCTTCGTCTTTGTCTCTGCCTCCATTGCTAGCTTCTTGCCTGGACTTTATTTCACCAGATGCTACCTAAGGATCTTCTGGTATCTGAAGCAGGGAAATCACCTCCCAGTACAAATAAATGATGATGTTACATTAATTTTGCTGGGGTTGATGTTTAAAGAACTGCTGCAGTTGTTAAAGTTTTTTATGTAACCTCCCAAACAAGTAATGTCAAGAATCTCCGAGTGTAAAAAGAAGTGAGAAGAAAAGCAAGAAATGCAGGAGGCAGAAAACAATTAAGTTTACATCAGGCTTTTATAAAGGCTGAACACAAGGCACGTAATGCAAAGTTACACAAGTGAATTAGCCTTCAGAAGGGCACATGAATTATCTGCTGTTTATGGTACAGTATGAAACTGAAAACCCCTGTTTCAAAGGGAACATTACATAAGAGTAGTAGAACTTTACTTGCCCAGTCAATTCTTCTTCTGACATTTCTTGTGGGGCGGTTTTGCTGTGTATTTGGATAAGCCTAAAGAAGTGTTGTCGATTTGGGATTGCCACCTTACACCAAATCCCAGGAATTATATTAGTCATTGATACAGGAACAAGGCCACCTTCAAGGCCAGAATATTTCAGAAGCCAGAGAAATTCCCCCTAAAGAACTCAGCTTCACATCCAACAGTGCACAACAAGAGTTTCTGGAGGCAGAATGGCCTAGAGAAGTGTTTTGCTCCCACCAGGTCTATGACGCTGCTTGAAGCAACAGCTAGCCACAGCCACTTCCCAGCATTAGCTGCTGATGGAGGAGCTGAGAGCCCATCAAACCTTTCCCAGAGCACTGCTACTTCAAGTATACACAAAAAAAAAACCTAAGTTGCAACTGCTTAAAAACATTTCGATGCAAAACTCCTTTCTGAAATCAATAGACATTATGAAGAGCTCAGTACTGTCCCAGGCTATCCCGCAGCTGCTCTACCCTGCCTCTGCAGAGGTATGCTGCATGGGAGAGAGAAAGAGTGCATGTTCTGTAAAGGCATGAATGGGTCAAGGGGGTGAGTGGCTGTTCCTTTCCCATCTGTTTCCCTCCTGGGTCTTACTGGAAACACCACAAAGCCTTGCCTTAGGAATCCCCACACCTTTTCTTCTTCTTTCTGTGTTCAGCTCTGGGATCCCCAATATAAGAAGGACATAGAGGTGCTAGAGTGAGTCCAGAGGAGTGCCATGAAGCTGCTCAGAGGGCTGGAGCACCTCTCCTACAGAGACAGGCTGAGAGCTGGGCTTGTTCAGCCTGGAGAAGAGAAGGCTCCAGGGAGAACTTATTGGAGTCTTTGAGTTCTTAAAAGGGGCCTATGAGAAAGATGGGGAGAGACTTTTTAGCAGGGCCTGTTGTGTCAGGACAAGGGGTGATGGTTTTAAACTAAAAGAGGGGAGATTCGGGCTGGATGTCAGGAAGAAATTTTTTACAATAAGGGTGGTAAAATACTGGCACAGGTTGCCCAGAGAGGTGGTGGATGCGCCATCCCTGGAGACACTCAAGGCCAGGCTGGATGTGGTTCTGGGCAACTTGGTCTAGCTGAAGATGCCTCTGCCCATTGCAGGGGAGCTGGACTTGTTCTTGGATGTTCTTAAAGGTCTCTTCCAACCCAAACTATTCTATGATTCTATGATTCTGTGATTCTGTGATTCTATGATTCTATGATTCTATGAATCTTTTCCTTGGAGGCAGCAGGAGAGAGTGGAGTCAGAGCATTCCCACCACCCTCTGGGTCTCAGCCACCCCTTCCTGAGCACCTCCACATGCACTGTGCATTTTGATGGGGAGGAAAGTAAAGTATGGTGGCTGAGATCTGAAGCATCTCCCACTGGCACAAGTCCCAGGCAGAAAAAGCAACAATCCTCGCCACGCCAGCTCAGCTTTATCTCCATGTTTAACAAGCAGCCAAACATCTGCTTGATGGTATCAGCTGAGACAAAAGCACTGGGCATTTTGAGCATAATTTAACAATGTTTGTGACCTCAAACAGTTTGTTGTTTCTTTAGCATGCGCAGAGCTTGACCCCACTCCCATTCTCTAAATCCTACTGCTCTCTTCTTTTCTGTCCAAAAAAAGGCCACAGGATTAAAAAAAATCATAATCCAAGGGGAACTAGTATTAAATTGTAAATAGCAACAACCAGGCACTTCATCAGCGTGAACTTGGTATTTATAAATCTTTATCCCCAGCAATTTTTTTACATACCTGGAATCCACTATACTGCAAATTAGTCCCATTTGTCCACTCAGTGCTAATGCCATTAAAATCAACCTGATTTGCCAAAGCACATGAGTCCAGAAATCCCCAGACTTGTTAATTTTTCAGTTTAAAAAAGTAATCTTGATTCTTAAACTAAACTTTGTGGAAAGATGTCTCATTGTAGTTGGAAATGGCACCCTTGTAACTAAAAGGAAAATTAAGAGCAGACCACCCTTTGTTTGGGTTGGCAGTGGAGGGCACTTTAACACCTCTGTTACTTTCTTATACCTTGAGAGCAGCCACTCATTCCTTTCCACTCCAACCCAGTATTTTTCACCTCTGCCTATGGTTGCCACAGAAATTTCGGCATGGATGGAGGGACAGAATATATGATTTCTCACAGTTTCCCAGAGACTGTTCTGAAAAAAGGGGATCCTTTTCTTTTCCCCAGAAAGGTAACCTTGAATGTGGGCAAAATATTCTGAAAACTTAGCAATTCTGGCCAAAATAAAAATAGATTTCCTGAAGTTCATTATTTTCTTTCCATATTTTTTTACCAATCACACCACCTCTTAATGCTTTGCCACTAGTGCTTTCCTAATGAAATCTATTTTCGCTTTCTAACTTTTTTAATAACTTCATAAAAAATTATCTCAGCTGGAAACTCAGCTGAACTGCTGAAAAGTTCAGTTCTTCACCAAAGAGTTCCTACAGGAAAAGATGAATACAAGTCTTACTTGGGTGTAGAAACATAATGTGAGCGAATATCAGCGGTAAAGGCTGTCTACTACATAAGTGAGGGTGTATACTTTTGAAGCAGGGAATGCGAAAATATACATGCTGAAACTAAATAAAAGACAAGAAAAGGATAAACAAAACCAAAGCAGTGCACCATTTTGTGTCTATTTTGCATCCTGTTTGGAGAAGAAAACTCTGCAGCGTCATGCAAGCAGCTTTAAATGGATATTGATCGCAGATGCAGTGTAGCCGAAAGACAGAGCTTTGATAACGGAGTATTTCACAGCCTCCTGTTGTGTTTTAAGAGGCAATACAGCCGTGACAGATCTCAGAGGATGCTGTCAGGTGGGTGAGATGCATACAGCTCGTGAAAACAGGCACATTTAAGTTCAGGCAAGAAAACACCTCTTGAAAAACGAACCCCTTGCTAAAGGGGATTTAGCAAGAACAAGCAGAACGGATTAAGAAACCCCACTGCCCATGGTGAGCCTGTATCTTGTTCCCTGGTTTTGGGTGCCTCTGAAACAGTGTTTAGGTTTATGCAGTAACCAGCATAATGCTGTTTAAGGCCAAGTTGGACAGAGCCTTGGGCAACATGGTCTAGTGTGAGGTGTCCCTACCCATGGCAAGGGGGTTGGAACTAGATGATCTTAAGGTCCTTTCCAACCCTTACTATTCTATAATTCTATGATATAGTATGAACCTGATGCAGGTTCATACTATAACTAGCCCTGTCCTCATGCAGCTCCAAGCCAAACATCCTCTCTATAAGTCTGTGCCAGTATTTGGTATCCCACTGAAGTGCAATTTGCCTTAAACAGAAATAGATTTTGGCTTGCTGCTCAGCAACTACAAGGTGCTATGGAAGAGGGGAGGATGACCCAAAGGCCCTAGGCCACAGCTCACAACCACCGCTCCAAACCCCCTCCCTCCAATGTTGCACAGGCAGCACATCGCCCATCCCCGCCGCAGGCAGCTCACCGTCCAGCCAGGCGCTGAGCATCACTCAGCATTGCTCCCGCTCCACCTCCCTCCCACGATGCCTTTGTGGGCAGCAACAGTGGGGAGGGCAGCTGGCAGGCAGATGGGGGCAGGCGGCTTCAAAGGAGCTGCCAGCCACTTCCCAGGAATGGCGGCACTGCCGCAGCCCGCTGCGGGTGTCGAAATGGGTAGGTTTCCCAAGCCCCACTGGTGAGGCACCCTCTGGGTCTCAGCCTCCACTTCTTCTCCTGCCCACTGCCAGGGCTGATGGGGAGAGGAGCCCCTGCCAGGGCTGAACCCTCCAGGCAGTGTCATGCAAAACACAAGACAGCGAGAGGACCAGCTGGCCCTGATGGTGGTGGGTTGCAAACAGGCATGTGTATTACCTTTTGATTCATGCAGGCAGGGGAGCATAGAAATGAGGCCAGGAGTGCAGGGATGTGAAGAGGAGAGGCCCCAGATGAAGGCAGCCTTCACCTGGGACCAGTGAGAATATGTCTTCTCCAGTCAGAACTGGAGAGACGTGTTCACTAATGGCCGGGTGAGATGGGGAAGAGCTGCCTACCCATGAAAGCATGGTGGGACGAAACGTGGCGGATAGATGGATGGGCTTGTCATAGTCCCATCCATCAGGTCATCACCCAGGGCAGCCTGATCAGGGCACACCGTGCTGCAACATCACTGCTGCTTTCTCCTGCAACTACCCCAGCCGACCTACCCAGCATCTCCCCATGGTGCTGAGTCCCCACTGCCTGGGTCAGCAGCGCTGGGTGTCTCAGGGGCAGCCTGACCTGGCTGCTGCTCTCAGCCCCTGCCACCAGAGAGCCGCCCACTTCACAGCGCATTTCCCTGCTGTGCTCCAAGGGCCATGTCTTTCAGAAGTACTTTTTCAGCAATAAAGCAGCATTTTCCCTCGGCAAAGCTACGTTTTAATAGTAAGCAGAGAGGACTGTTAAAAGCTGCAGCAGGCCCCGTTTGGCGCCAGTCATTGCTTTTTTTTTCTCCTCCATATGTACCCCATATGCAAGTACAGCTGAGGAGCTGACACAGAAATTTTTTTAAGAGGAGAGAAATGTCTGAAGCTGCCCTGAGAAGGATGTTCTGGGCTTTTTAACTCTGCTCTTGCAAGAGCTGTGGAGACCCCAGAGAGCTCTTACATCTGCACTTTTGAATTCCCTTCTTACAGGTAATTAATGAAATGGAGAACTGTGATGGGGGTGTAGAGGAGAGACCTTTCTAGTCCTTATGCCTTCTCCACCGCCCAGCTGCTATTCAGTGTTTTGGTCTTGTGCCATGAGAACACCTCCATGGCTAACACAGCATAGGTAGGTAGATCATAATATTACCTACTCACTACTTTTCACAGCTTTGCATGGCTGTGATGGGTCTGGGACGGCAGAGATGGGTCCGGGACGGCAGAGATGGGTCCATGATGGGTGTCCCATCCCAGCCTTTCCTACAGCCCCTCCATTGCCATGAGTCCAGGGCATCCAACATTGCCTGATGCATCAACCTACTCTCACCTTAAGAGTTCCTCCTAGCACAGAGCAGGGGTCACCCAGAACCAAAGCTTACCTCCAGGCTGGTTTTTATGACCCAAGTTTAGCTGCAGAAGCAGCATAGCAGTCCCCTGCTCTGTCAATGGGAAAGTCACGCTCACAAGCTCATTCTTCAGGTTCAGCTGAAGAATTCATTGCCCTTGGATTCATGAGTTGCTTGTGGATGGGCTTGTCTGCGTCCTTTGTTCCCTGCTTCTCACAGGCAATATTAAATAGCTTCCCTTCTTCATATACCCATGTGAAATATGTCCTGAATTAAGAGAGACATGAAATAATCTCTACACAAGCACAAACATTCCTTGGACTCCTTCCTATCAGGCCCTGAAGCATCCTCAATGCTCACAGAATTCACCTTGGTTTCGAAACCAAAGTATGTTCTTTAATCAAACAGCGTGAGAAATACATAGATCTGGGGGGAAAGGGGAAATCCACATCCTTGCATTTGTCTGTTTTAGTTTTCTCATCAACAATTCGGGATTAGCTGAGAGTCCCTGCAGGCATCCAAAATTTTTCTTTTGAACATCTGTCTGCTCCGACTCACTTTGTGCTGCTAATGGTCATGCAGCTAAAGACAGCATCATTCTTGCTGTGAAAGGGAAGCCTCTCACCCATAATTTCCTGCATGGCACTCATGGCTATACATATCATTTCCATGTGGTTACTCCCCAAAGGGTACCCTGTGGAGAGGCTTTTGCTCAAATGTCATTCCATGAGAGCAGGTGGAGAGAAGACCAGTTCTTGCATGTATTTGAAGAAATGGAGGGCATATTCCCAAAACTAAATACATCAAGCTTGCCAGAAGGGGTTTTACATTTGGACACACCCCATCATACCATTCCCTATTTCTAGTATTTGTCAAATGTACTTTAGCATAGAGAAGTCTGCAACTAATACATTCACAGCCTTTCCCTGCCCCAGTTGCCAGACACAGATTTCCTTTTGTTTGCTGTATCCTTGAGCTTCTACAACTCCTCTAGCCTGGTCTTTCAAGTAATTTGGTATTACTTGTATTTCAATGGTCTTCAGCATCATTGCTGTGCTAGACACTGTCTAACTAGACCAATCAGACAAAGCAAGGGCAGATGTAATGTTTCCACCCCCATTTTACAGGCCACAGCTTGTCCAAGAGAAATTATGGGGAGATCTTAGCATGCCACTTAAAAGGACCCAAACTGCAGCATGAAAAGCTCTTTGTAAGCTGCTCAGGCTCCTGGGTGGCCACAGTGGCTGTGTTTCTCCCTAGCAAACATCCGCTTTTTTTAAGTTCTGGCCCTTGTTCCTACATGGACCTACACGGAAAGGGTTTGTGACCCTTTCAGTGCCACGCACAAGTGCATGAGGGAGCAGGCTTCCCCGGGCTCTCCGCCACCCCTCCCAGCTAGTCCCTAACTACGAAGGATGCCTTCTACCCCAGCTGAAATCCCAGCCTCCCGTTTCCAAGTGCTCCATGGTGGCAGCGCCCAGCTCCCAGCAACATGCCCATGATGGAGCCTCCTGAGGACCGGTCACAGCAGCCCTTGTCCTCCTCACAAAAAGCATAAGGAGCAACAACTGGCTGCTGGCTGCTTTCTTCTGCAGTGCATTTTAGAACATTACCTCTCTTTTCATGGCCCATGAGGTCCCCTAAGTCCACTCCCACTTGTTTAAACAGGAGGATGGAGATTAAGATATGAGTGCTCTTGGCTTGTTCCCCAGCTAAGAGAAATTGGGAGCTGCATCTCTTTGCATGGGGAGAGGAGAAGGGCTACCAGCCACAGATGAACCTCCTCTGGGACTGGCTCATTAGGGACCAGTGCTCAGGTAGCATCACCCTCTCTCAGCAGTGAGATGAAGAGAAGCAGACAAGAAAAGAAGATGCATGGCAAGGAGTAGAGGTGAGGAGTGATGGATTTAGGCAATGGACTGCGACAGGGAAGGATATTTTTTACAGGTTTCCATATTACCTACTGAAACAGATAATTTTTGGTCCTATTTTGGTCCTTTTCTTATATTTCAGTAGAGCAGAGAAGGACACAGTATATGGTTCTCTTAAAAAGAGTGAGTTTTCTTTATAAAGGTCCTACACTGTAATAAACACAACGCTTGATGGTACTTAGGCCAATTTCCTATGGGGGATGTCAGGCATAATATTGAAAAACCTATGGCAATGAATATATTTTCCGTAGCTTTTAGGAGTCATCCTTGAACAGAGACACAATTCACTGGAATATCCTATAGGGTAGAAAAGGTAAGACTTGTTATTTTCTTTTGAAACCTTTAGGATATTTTCTGCAAAACCTCTTTAAAACAATTAGTCTTTAGGAGATCTGAATGCCTCTGAGTTTTGTTCTACTGCCTGAAGTGTTGTTTTAGAACCACTTCAGCCCTGTTAATGTGTGTCTGCCAGACAATGCAGCTGATATGAATTCACCATTAATTGGAGAGTGGGGCTTTGCGTGTACCAGACAAAGTGCTTTACTTTCAAAGTGCTGTTATTACAGTTGTAGACTGCATTTGGTTGCTTAGAAACCATCCTTATCGATGATTCAAGTTTTCTCCTGATAACATGGTGAACAGATAGCGCCTTTATTTTTCTCTCAGCGGTTGTCAGGAGGAACTATTTTATAAAAGCTGCTGTAAAAGGCAGTGTCCCTCCATGGACAGGTGATAGTATAGCTGGTATGTTGATTTAGGCCCAAGAGGTACATTATTCCGAAGGAGCAAAAGTTATTCTAGGAAACAGTATTTGGCAGCACAGTGTGCAGAAACCTGTTGTTCAGCTGGGGGAAGAGGAAGAAAAAACCCCTCCCACCTAGTGGGAAGACTTATCTGACAAACAGCATATCTAACAAGCAACAAATGCTAAGAAGAAGGTCTCTGTAATGTTTCATTAAAACCACAGACACATTACTGATGTGGACTTTAGGCTGCAACTCATTAGTAAATGAATTCTATCTGTGACAACCTTGTCAAACCCAAGCTTTACTGATTACATTTGGCTTTTAGGCAGTAATCCCCAGGGGAAGTGATTTATTTCAGCACTTGGTGAGTTACTCCATCGATGGTAGTGATAATGACATTATCTTGACATAGGTTTATAGGCCTCTTGGAAGGAATGAATGTTCAAGGAGCTTTTAAATGAAGACAGGAGGGAAGCCAAGCTCAATGGCACAAGAATAGTTAGGTATGTTTGGAAAGCACAGCCCACCTGTAACACCAAAGGGTTTTACAAAGCTGGGCCAAAGCAGAGAGCACTGAGATTAAATGACCCACAGGTTTGACAGCAAGCCCACAGCAGAGGGGGACCACAGGCTGCCCACCACCCTCTCTCTCTTCCCAGCCCAGTGCCCTGCTGTTGTACCCAGGCTGAGCAAAGCTGGCTTTGTCTCCTCTTGTCTCGAAGCTAAACCACAGGCTGCAGCAGGAATGAAACTCTCCTTATGTTCTGCTCCCACCAGGAAAGTTTTTACAGGTGTAACGAGGAAAGTAAGTTGAATGTGTGATTACTAGGGAATAATGATGCGCAAAATCAGAGAGAGATGGAGACAAAAGCAGAGCACTGAGTTAGGATGCTGTGAGAAACAGAAACAGGATGTTAACAGCTAAGATTAATGCCTACATGCTTTCTCAGTAGTCAATAAAGAGATAAAGGGGAAGGAAGAGGGACAGATCAGAGCAGCCAGCAGCCTGATTCCCCTTTAGACAGTCCATTTTTCTTCCACTGTCCCTGGATCAACAGAGAAACATTGAGGTCTTTAAGACCAAGAAAATACCCTCTTGAGGTCCAGACATTAATCCTATCATGCGACACAGACCGAGTGGCCCAAACAATAAATACCCATCTTAACTAGCAAGACGTGGAATGTCTTGCTCCAGGAGAAATCAGAGCTGCCTTTGAGATATGTGTGATGTAGGTACCACAGGTGAGATTGCTCCCCAGGATCCCAAGTTCTGCCTGTCTGAGCTATGAAGATGCTCTTTGCAATGCAGGGAATGAAACCTGATCCCAGCCAAGGCCAGGAACCAAGGCTGTCCCAGCAATAGCTCTTTGGAAACCCCTTAGTGTGAGAAGCCTTTTCTAGCTTAGAAGAAATCAAACAGGGGTCTGCAGGTACTTGACACTCATTTAGCAGATCCGAAGTGTGCCTATTAAGGTTTCTGTTGTCATCCAGCTGGCCTAGTAAGGCTCCTTCTCTATGAGAAAATGCACAGCAAGCCACCCTGGGTGTGCCACGGACATGAAATGGAAGCACTAGCACATTTGAGGACTGATGCATTTGTGATCTCTAAAACAACATCACAACCTCAGTTCTGCTGATCTGTCTTCACATAAAATACTGCAAAGCTTACTCTGCAGCAGCAGCGTCTCAGGCCTTGTGCAAATTCAGGAGAAGGTTTTATGTCTGCTGAAATTGTTCTGTCAATTTTCACTCAAGAATATGTCTCTCCAAGTACAGTGAACATGCACCATGTCATTCTGATCTAGTATCGCCCCAGCCGTAACAGTGAAAGCAAGAACAGCTTCTCTTTTCCAGTAATTAAGTCTAATCTGAGAAGACATGGGTCAGTAATTGCAAGAATAAAAGCTGTTACACCTCCCAGAAATAAAATTTAATCTGCTTTTATTTTCAGCTCCAGTGTTCACCTGGACCATAAAGTTACTTCTGTTGCAAATCAGAAGTGTGATATGATTAAATAGCAAATCTGCTATTACTGTTTTACAGGCAATAATATCCTAAGAAACATCACATCAAGTGAGTTTGAGAAAGGACCTGCAAAATTCAATTACAATTTTGGGGAGGGAATCTACACGATAAGTAGCAAACAGCTGGTCAGAACCACTGGCAATACATGGCTGCTGACCTGTTCCAAATGGCCTGTATGTGCTGAGGACAATACGAAATATGATTTTATTCATCTTTCATTCTAATTGCATGGCACTCAGCAGTGTTTGTGACTGCGCACAATGACAGGCACCAATCCAGAGCCTGAGCTGGCACAAGCTGGGTTTGTTCCATTGACCCCAGCAGAGGCGTGCTGATTTACACCAGCTGAAATCTTAGCCATCATTTCTGCCTCCGAAGGATTAAAATTAATTACTTCGTTATGTTCGACCCACAGCACAGGGATATCCCAGCATCACAAACCCGAGCGTACCCATCTCTCCCCTGGCTGTAGTAAACATCCCCATTCAAGACAATCTCATGACAGCTGCCTGGCAAGAAGCAGAAATTGTGCTGTGGCATCAGATCCATTGACTAGTTGGTCTGGCCATCAGGGGTCACAAACCAGGGTTTTTGGAGCTGTGGGGTCTCCCAGTGACTGCCCTGACAGAGGTGGCTTTCAAGACCAGCCCCCACTGGGCTGTAACCCATGAAAACTGGCTCCTGAAACTTCCTGCACAGGGAAGAAGGGCTTAGCCCTTCCAAGGATTCCCCTCTGTACTTTGTCTGGAGATGCCCTTGGGGTGCCTTGGCCTGGCAATGCTGGAGAAGGGTGAGCCTGGGGGCCTTGCAACACCACACAGGTTTTGTCTATCACTGCTCCATCCATGCTGGCTGTCTCTACCTCCTTGTTTTTCTACCACTATATTACCCTTCTTGAAAGCTAATATGGAGCAGGCAGACTCATGCGTATCTGCAGGTTTTGCAGTATGCCACGGAGGTTTCCAAATCTTGGGCCAGAGCACTTTCCAGGGGACAATTTAACACTCAAGTCCTGCCACCTGGACAGCGTTCCTGCTTGTGATGCCCATGGGCAGAGACACTCCATGCAAGGCCTCTGAGGATGTCAGAAGCCAAATCTTGGGACTGCATAGGTTAAAACACAAGCACCTTAGATTGCCTCCCTGTGCCGAAATCAAGCAGTGGCCTGCCCAGTTCCCAGCATGATCCATCACCCATGGGAAGCACAGCTGAATGACACGCTGCCACACTGTCCTGTGCATACTGCAGTTTGACAAATGCTTATAAGCAGCATCTTACATAGAGCCCATTGTAGTGATCGTGCCTTCGGGCTGTGTCATTTCATTCCAAGCAGAAGAGGTTGAAAGCATGCACGGAAACTATTTCTCACTGGGCACACTGGTACAGAGAAATCCAACAGCCTTTTTCCCCCATGCTTCTCTCCCTCCATGCCCTCACTCACACTCCTCTCAGCATTTTGGTTTATGCAACTTTCAGGACAGTGTAGGGCATCTGCTGGTGAGCAAATTGCAATAGGGGGATTATTTTCGGGTCCTCAGTTAAAGAGGTTCCCTGGTGATGGGGCTACAGAGAGGACAAGAATCACAGAATGGTTTGGGTTGGAAGGGACCTTAAAACTCATCTAGTTCCAACCCCCTGCCATGGGCAGGGACACCTTCCACTAGACCAGGTGCTCAAAGCCTCATCCAGCCTGGCCTTGAACGCTGTCAGGGATGGGGCATCCACAGCTTCTCTGGGCAACCTGTGCCAGAGCCTCACCATCTTCACAGTAAAAAACTTCTAATATCTGTTCTGAATCTCCCCTCTCCCAGCTTAAAGCCATTCCCCCGCCCTTGTCCTATCACTACATGCCCTTGTAAAAAGTCCCTCTAGCTTTCCTGTAGGCATCCTTTAGGGACGGAAAGTTACTTTAAGGACACTCCTGACTCTTCTCTTCTCCAGGCTGAACAGCCACAACTCTCTCAGGCTGTTTTCAAAGGAAGGGTTCTCCAGCCCTTTGATCATCTTCATGGCCTCCTCTGGACTTGCTCCAATGGGTCCATATCCTTCTTACGTTGGGGGCTCCAGAACTGCACACAGTGAGCTATCACAAGAGTGGAGTAGAGGGGCAGAATCACCAGTTGACCACATGCAACACGCAACACAAAACACGTGGTGTTGCCCCCTCCACAACCCAAGACAAGGCAGTATGCTAGGGAAATCCTAGCTCTTATAAAGCCAATGGTTGCCTGCTCTAACAGCCTTAGGATTTTGCCTCAAATTATTTTTATTTCTTTTCCGTATGGAGCTGAGCAATTTGTTATGTGAGGAACAGTGGCTGGGTTTGTTTTGCAAAGAATAGCTGGGAATGTCACAATGCTTGCCTTCCATGTGGGCACAAACAAATGGCTTGAGTATAATCATTTAGAAAACTCCTGTTGCTAAGCTGTACCTATATGGAGTTGATTTCACTGTGCCATTTCACTTGAAGACTTGCTGAAATGCAGCTCTTAACCATAAGGAATATCTCCTTACATCTCTGAAGAGTACACGCTGGTTCGTTAATTTTGCCATTTCATCTGGGAAAGATCAAATCTGGAAACTTTTTCTTTTTTCTTTCTTTTTTTTCTGTTCTCTTTAACTTGGTAATTACACTGTCTGTGAGAAAACAGAGCAGAAAGGAAATTGCTTCTAAAGGACATGGTAATAAATGTGTCACGTATATCACTTAGCTGGCTTGTGTTTATTATTAACTTGGAACGGGAGAAGACTTGAGCCGCAGTACGGGAGCATGACGGACTGGCTCTCCCTGGAGTGCAGTTCCAGACCGTGCTGATTATCCCACATTTGCACCAAAGGGACCCAGCGCATGCAGTGCACCTCATTAGCCAAGCAAGGGACCTGGGAATCCTACTGCTGCATACATTTCTCCACAGTTCAGCAGCAAGAAATTCCCCTCTTTGCTAATTTCCACTAACTGAGGATCCCACTAAGTTTAATTAAACCAGTATGTACTGAGAATGACTCCTCTGACTTCACGCTAATGCCAGCCAACAGAGATGAGAACCTGCCTTGGAGTGCCTTCTCCTTGGCAGTTGTCAACTCGGTGAGCTTCAGCTGTGATTAACTGAATTCTGGCACTCTGTGGACTTGGCAGTGCTGGGGTAACGGTTGGACTTGATGATCTTAAAGGGCTTTTCCAACCTAGTTGATTCTGTGATTCTATGATTGTAGAGATGAAGCTAAAGATGGTGGCTCGATGATGAATCTCAGACAGGACTTCCAAGCTAGTGCGTGCAAAATCCTAGGAAAAGTCTCATAAACTGCACTGTAACCAAGATTTCACCTTTATTTCTAAAGAACTCATGTATTCAGATTCAATTTGCTATCCTACTGCTTTAGATCACTCCCAAGCTGTAAAATACAGTTAAATCTATTAAACAAGTAGGTGTTTAACCTGGGTTTACTGCTGCTTTGCATAACTGAAATGGCAAAAAGCAGGTCATATGTGTAGTTGAATCTGGCCAAAGCTTGCCCAGATTTTTCTGTCAGAATAATTTCTTTTTTGGAAGGACCCTGGATGGGCAATCAACTAGGCAATACACATTAGCTTTTGGCTAATGCTGGAGCTAAAGAAATGGTTCGAGCACTCAGCTATATCATGGAGCTCCTTTGGTTTATAGTAAAACCAGGAGTAGCTCTGCTTGGAGGTGTGAAAGTGGAGCAGCTGCACCAGAGCCCCCAGGGCAGAGACCCCCCAGCTTTGAAAATGGCAGGAGGTAGGAACAACCTCTCCATGGTGCAAGCTGGAACCTTGGAGCCATCCCAAGAAAACAAAACATCACTCAGATTTAGGAACGACATTCACATCAGCTGGGTTTGGGTCACTTCATGGAGGTGAGCACGCAGAAGCAATGCTTGGTGAGGAACTGGATGCTCTGATGGGGGCCAGGTCACGGTGATGTCCACATCAAACAGGAGACACAGTCAAAGAAAAGCGCACACTTATCCTCAGCCCCTGTTACATGAAGCACATTTCTCAGGGCACATAATCTGAAAGATGTACATATTGGCCTTTGGTTGGGTTTTTTTCAGGAAATTAAAAAGGTGGCAACCACCCCCAGAAATTGTTTCTGCCCAATTTAAGTTAATAAGTTCCATCAAGACAGCAATTATTCTCCTGTTTGGCTGCTGCCTCTATTCATTGTGTCTGTGTGCACATTACTGTTATTTATCAGTGATCTCCTTGCAGCTATACGATGACACAAGATTATGACATTCTTTGCTCCCAGAGCCTGCTATACCAAATACAAACAAATGATCAGCAAGAACCATAACAACCAATCTGCTGATCTGAGCCAACCTTTGATCTGTGGCTGGGGATTCGAGGAATCAAAACATGGCTTGTCAGATTGTCAGGACCTTGAGTTTTATATGATCCATCAGAACAAATGGGACTCTGGCTAGGGCACATTCAATGCACATTCTTTCGAGGATGCTAGGACTTTTTCCTTGGTTTGGGATTTTTTTCCCCACACATGGCATTGGTTTGAAAGCATTTAAGTGGTGATTATCCCTTATTTTCCTACTTTATTGGCAACAGTGAACCATGGGGATAAATGGAATATATGCAATGGTGAAAAAAAAAAAATAAAGGCACATTTCTGAGTTAAGAAAATGAACTGTGGAGCAAAGACCACAAGCTTATTCACTGATGGAAATAAGTGCTGGGGCACGCAATTATTTCCGGATCTTACCATACAAGAAAGGCAAACTGTTTGCTGGAGAGTATTCATGAGGGTCAGATGATGGAGGGAAAGGCCAAAAAGACAAGAAGGAAAGCTTTCACATCCCTTTTTCAAGCTGTCACATGAAAGAAATGCCTGCAGTAACACTCAATGAATGTGAACAGGGGGATGTTCACAAACTGCCAAAACGTCCCTCAGTGGGGTGGAGAGGGGAGGGAGAAGAAAATTATCATGCAATGAAACAATAAGAGAATTGATGCCATTTTATGTTATTTATGTCATCCAGATCCGAGCAAAGAGAAATGAGTTGTGCCCATCTGGTACATGCTACCACATGCTATATATAGATGCTTCTCAGGTGCTGCTAGTGAGGGGCAACTCAATGCAGATGCTGGTTATACCCCTTTAGGTATTTAATGGCAGCCAGGAGGAACCCATCACAGCAAAAGCAGAGTCAATAAGGGTCTTGGACTTGACTCACCACCACATGAGAAAAACAGTAGTGCTAAAAGCATGTGCTCTGAGCCCCATCCCAGCTGCAAAATCACCTGGGCATGTTCAGAAACCCTACTGGTCCCAGTAGCATGTCTGCATACACCCAATGCACCACACTTATTTATAGACTTCTGCTGAGCAGGGACTGTTGCTGTTTGCTGTTCACCCCTAGATGATGGGCATCTGCCCTAGATGATGGACAGAGATCGGCCCTTTGGAGGGTCCAGAGTTGCCCCTCTCTCCCCTTGACCACAGAGGGAACCCAAAACACACGTTCTTCTACCAAAGACACAAGAGCAGTGGGGTGGCTCTGGACCTGCAGGCACATGTACAGCCGTCCCAAGCTTCAGGCAATCTGGGACCAGCACATCCACTCCTGTAGGCACAACAGCTCCATTAGCTCAGGACAAAGTGATGCTGCAGAAGGAGCTCCTCAGGAAACACAGCCACTTGGGCGTAAGAAAGCAGGACCTGCTATCTATAGATAATGGGCTGAAAAACAGGAAATGGAGGTCACGAGCAGACAGCCAGTTCTCAGAACGGCAGGGTGATAGCAGTGACCTTCCATGGGGGTCTGCAGAGCGACCTCAGCTGCTCACTGTCTTCGTAAATGGCCCGGAAAAGGGGTGAGGAGTGAGGTGAGAGAGTTTGCCACTGATAAGAAGTTATCTGAGGATGAGGACAAGGACATGCTGTGAGAACTGCAGACAGGCTGAGTGGTCAAAGGGCAGCTGAAATTCAACACACATAACTGCAAAACCAGGTCTATTGAGAGGTAAAAGAGAGTCCTAGATTCAAGCAGGCTCTGCACAGACCACTGCTGGTCAGGAGCTCAGTCTCGTGTTCAGTGTCCACCAAGGCATGAGCTCAGCCCTCGGCAGCAGTCAGGGAAGGGAACAGACATCTCAGAGGCTGGCAGGGGAAGCAACACAAGCCTTGTCCTCCCTCCTCCCGAAACATCTGGCACTGGGCTGGATGCAAAACCAGTCTAACCCATTCAGGTAAGCCTTCTCCTTCATAGTGTCACCTTGGCACGCATGCAGGGCAGGAGGTCTCTGCACCACTCAGTGGCACAGACACATGCCCAGTAAAATGAGAAGATATGCAAATAATAAGAAAATGAGGCCCCTCTGCCTTTCATGAAGGCAGCACAGTCCCGATCAATGACTGAATTTCTTCCCAGCCCTTAACAATGGGGTATAAAATGTTGATATCCAAAGCAAACACCAGAATACCAGCCGTGGGAAGGTCCATCATGTTGTTTGTTTGTCAGCTGAAAGTTGGCTTAAAAAGCGTGCAGCAATATGTTTATTGTTTTCTGGTTGTTAGTAACAACCTACATTGATTATATCAGGAGCCTCCTGGCCATGCAGCTGTGCCATGGGGCACCCTCTCTTTTGCCTCATGTAGCCGTACTTACGATACAGGTCTTGTTGCAGGGCTACTGCAAGCAGCTGGACAGATTGCCATGTGTTTTCCCTGCTGCAGCTTGAAATAATTGCTGCGGACGTGTTATATCTTGGAAGCTGAGACAGCCCCGGACCAAAGGAGCCGGAGAGCCACCTTCACTCTCATTGTGGGAACTGGTTGGTGTGCCACAAGCAGGCAAGTTATACCAAAACATTCATGTTTCAGTCCTGGATTGCTCCCCCAACAGAAAGACTATACTCCTATGGGCTTGAAAGAAGTGGTGCTCATCAGAGGGTGGCAACATGCATCACAAGAGGAAAGAGGGCTTTGCTTTCATCTCGGGTGGCTTCACCTCACATCATCTTGCTGCTGTGGGAGCTGCTTCTCCCAGAATTGGAAAGTGCCACCTCAGGGCTTGGCAGCACATTGTACTGAGGTGTTGACAGCCTCCACTGCCCCAGGGACAGCGAGGGATGGGGCAGCAGGGAGAGCTGGTGGGGGACACCAAGTGGGGTGCAGGGGACAGGCATAGAGGCATGGTGGGACCTGCATTGGAGACCACTGGGGACATGCAGGGTTTTTGGTGGGACATGTGGAAGGTGGGGGGCACACATGGCACATAGGGACACTCATGAAGGTGCAGAAGGACATGTGGGACACATAGGGGGTGCATGTGGGGGCACGGGAGACATGAGGGTGAAGAGGGACACATGGGGGTGTGGTGCGACACGTGGGGATGTAGAGGTATAAAGGTCAGGCATGGTGGGGCATGGTGTGACACAGATGGCAGGATACATGGGGTCACACAGTGGGGACACACAGATGATCGGGGTGGGGCGACTCATGAGGCTGCTCTGGGCAGGTGTTCCCACCACCCAGGGGGTCCCACATGTGTCTCAGTGCCGCAGCCTGTGGTGGGCAGGGGGGCTCAGGAGGGTGTGCACACTTTGGTGGCCAGAGGAGTGGGCAGCAGCAGCCCCAGTTGCACCACACCCCCATAAATAGTATGTGTGATAGAATTACATGTATCAAACTTATATAATAAATATATATATAATGATATGTGTATACATACTTACAATTAATTAATATATATTAAGAAAGTAATGACGGCTAAACTAATGATGGCAAGCAAGAAGCACCGTGAAACCCCCACCCACCGGAGAGGAAAGGTAGCCCAGACCCAGTAAGGTGATGCTGAAGCACTGCATGGCGTGGGGGGCCATCGGGCTCTTGGGGGGACACCTCAGGTATGCAGAGCAGGCAGGGTTTTTTATTGCCTTGCAACCCCCTCAAAAGGGGGGAAAACCCTGCCTGTTCACTGCAAAGTGCGCCTCTGTCCCAGTGAAACCAGTAGAGGAAGTGTCAGACCCCACCCTGCAAAGAACAACCACATGTGGGAGTGCGTACACACATCTCTGTATGCAGATGGCTCAGGGGAGCGGTGGCTTTGTGGCCAAAGGGAGCCGACACGTCCCCTTCACAGCCATGGTGGCTGTGCCCTGGTGCCAACTCCAGCACCGCTCCATCAATGGTGGGTCCACTCCGCCACCAACGCTGCCCACCCACCGATGCCTGGGCTGATGGAGCTGACAATAACCACAAGCTGCCTTATGAAGCAGGCCTTTTAATTTAAGCCCAGCCTGCCTTTATTTAAAGCTCATTTACATTTGCTTTTGCTTGGTCTAAAACAAACGGAGATTGGTAGAGGGTGAAGCACGGATGGTCTCCTTTCCCTGCTCTCCATCCCAGAGGCGCTGCTTCTCCAGGAAGGGATGGGGTGATTTCCTGGTGTCCCAAGGGGAAGGAGGAAGACCTGCAGCCATGAGTTTAGGGTGGCTGGGCAGAGCGACCCACTCCGCCTTGAAAGTGGGACTCCTCCTCAGCTACCTTTGGCCACAGTCCAGCTTTACTGTTGAATCACCCTCACATCTCTGAAGATGAACTTTAAAAGTATGTTACATCTCGTGATGTTTTCCAATCCTTAGGAAAAACTGGTGGATTTGCTTTCCTTTGAAAAAGCTGCAGCTCAAAGTCAGCTGTTACAAGCTAATTTCAAACGCAGTGTTTCTCTAGCCCAGTGCCTTTCTGGTAACAGGAAGTGAGAGTTTGGTTGGATTATATTTTTTTTCATGTTCACTTGAAATCAAGTCAATCTGTTCTTCTCTTTCACTCCTGACACTTGTTGATGTGCGAAGCAGCGTTTGTGCTTGGAGGACCGGTGACTAACAGCAGGAGTCATTGCTCACAGCACAAACAGCCTGAGGTTCTCTAGTGCCTCCTCTGCCCGAAGCCCCATGCAGCCGCAGCTCTCATCCCTCGGGGATGTTCCCACTGAGTTGTGTTGTGCCAGTTGGCAGGATTTGCACTTTCTGCCCCAAAATTGAGTTAGAAGCTGGGTTGTCACGCTTGGCACCGAGCGGGTGCATCGCCCTGAGTGGGATAGGCACTGGTGTGGATGAGACCCCTCAGGATGATTACTCTGAACCTCCCCTTTGCTTGGTGGCTGCCATAGGGATGGGGTGCAGCCAGGGGGGCTGCCAAAGCACCTCCCCAGCACCAGCAGGGACCTGCCTCACGACCTCTATGGGGCGTATCCCCACGGCAGGAGGAGAGGACATGGGGGCTGTTGAGAGACACTAACGGCACTGAAATTAGGAATGGAAAGTTAAAGGAAGAAAAAAGGGAAGCTGAAGGAGAACTTCAGTTACTCTTCAGAGCCAGGGGAAGGAGTCAGCCTGTTACACAGCCTTTACTCCGCTGCTGTTAAGCTCTACCCACTGAACAAGTCTAATGAGTAATTATCAGTACGTGTCAGCTGTTACTTCAGTCCAGGCAACATCTACCTTTAGAAAACATCTGGTTTTCCTCTGAAGCTCTAAGTGCTATAGTTAACGTATCAGTATTTAATTCTTCTTCTTTTTTGTTTCTAAATCTTCAACCTGTTCCATGAATACCGTGTTAGTGATACACATAAAAATGAAACTCAGCAGTCCAAAATTACTATAGATTAACTAACTTCTCCTTCCCGTGTTCTTCCCCAGCCCCAGAGCCCTGCCTTGCACTGCTTCATTGTACTGGCTCAAAGTAAACTGAATAGAAGTTGCAACATCTTAGCACATTTCACATAAGGAGATTCCTGGCACATGCTGAAATGCATCTATTTTAATGGGATTTTGGGAGGAGGTGCCTGTGTCAATAGTGACTGGGGCGTCTCAACAAGAGAAAAAGAAGACAAAACCTCCTGGGAAGAGATGCAATCAACTTGTTGAAGCTTTCAGATCTCAGAGCATCCTGTATTTTATTTACAGCTCCTCTGTGACTAAATACTATTTTCTAATTATTGTATTGTGTTTTTTTCAGTTGGGCTCCTTATTCTTCCTTCGAAGCAACGTGACCACATAGTAAACTGTTTTTGAGGAGCGTTTGCTGTTTGAGGTTAGAAGCTGAAACCACAGAGTTCCTTATCTTGTCTTTCTGCAGCTGTTTTTACATGAGCTAGCAGGGCAAACCAGCAAAGCACTACCAACCAAAACCTTCTTTTTCCCCTCTCCCCACCCATATTTTCAAGGCTACGTGAGGAGAGGTCTCCTGCAGGACACAGGTGCTGGCTCTGCTTGGTTTTATTGTCTGCAGACCAGGTATGAATGTGCTTCTGAAGGGTGGGCAGGGAGAGGATCAGGGGACTGAACTAGAAGGCGGAAAGCATTTTGGTTTGTGCTCGCAGCACAAACAGCCTGAGGTTCTCTAGTGCCTCCTCTGCCCACACCAGCCTGGTGTGGTTCCTCCTGAAACCTGTGTTTGTGGCTTAGGAAAAAGCTCTGGAAAATGCAAGTGTGTGCTACCTGTCTTCCCCAAATTTCAGCTTTCATTATTTAATGGCTGCTAAGACTTGCGAGAAAATGCATCTGGACATGAAAGGTGGTGGGAATCTTGCTCAGTACCTGGGTCACTGAGCAGCATGGGGGTGGTGGTTGGGGTCTGTTCTCATGGGCTGCAGGTAGGCATCTGGTATGTGAGGATAGCGACTGTCCCTGCTGCCATTTGAAATAGCTTTAGTAACCCCCAAGGGAAGACCTTTGGGTGAGCCCAGGTGCTCTTGTGGTTCAGTTTTAGGTTACAAGCTTATTAGATACTTCTACCTGGGACGAACAAGGCAGGGATGGGAGGTCCTGGGAGACTGTGAACATCTGATACCTGCATTGCACCATGCTGGTTGGCACCTAGAGGCCTTTCAAACCCGCTCAATCTTTCACAAGCTTTGAAGTACATTTTGAAGGCATTTGATTTTCATATGATCCAGTGGTGATGCTGGATACATCCCAACATGATGGTTTTATACAAAAATCATTTTGTAAAGCTATCTCCTTGCAGCCTCCCAAATTTGCACAGGTTCGACAAAGTCTGTCCCAGCTGGGTTTGGTACTTAGTCCTGATATTTAACAACAGCCATGCCTGGGCCTCTGTGGCTTTTTGACTCTCTGATGTTCAACTAAGAGGGAAAAGATTAAAAAAAAAATAAAATAACATAAAAAAGATAAACAGCTGCATAGACATATCGTTATCATTGTCTCCACAGTTGTTCCTCGCTGTGACAACGTACCCAGCCACTGCAGGCATCCTCAGGAAGACAACACAAACGCTGCCTCCTGTGCTCCCTCCGACATGTTCGTCACGTTGAACCAGCTCTGTAGGAATAAATGGCAAAAAATCTGCCCTGGAGTACTGGGAGGCTGAGGAGGACACAGTGAGCACTGGAGCTGGGGCATGTTGTGACCAAGAGCAAGTCAAGAGCTCACAACTGACCGGGTAGCTTCATCTTCTCCTAGATTCAGGTGATGTGATTTTTCTAGCAGTAAATGATCTCCTTGATTGATGGATTGAATTCTGAGCGAAAACATTTGTAGTATTGAACCACAACTGGCGCTCATTATTTGCACTCAGCCGCCAGCAAATTGCATGGAGATTTTGCCTGAGAAACAGAACTAGCTTCAGTATCTGGAGACCCATCTTGAAAACACAGCACTGAAATGACCTGGGTTTAGTGCTGGCCCTCAGAGACTCTGGCTTTGTTCTTGAATAAGACGGCCAAGGGGGCTGTGTTTAGACCAATGCTTCCTTCCGGCAGAAGCTGTTTCCGAATTACTTGTTGAGCTTCATGCGAGCCCAGGCAGCTTCACCTCAGTGGGTGACTTCTCCCAGTTGCTCAGCCCTTACCTCAAAGTCTAATCTGAACACTGCTCCTCCTTCAGCGCCAGACCATTGCTCCTCACCTGCCACGTCCATAGAGCACAGCAACAGCCTTCCTTCGTTTCTGTACTGGTACCTGTCACTAAAAGCTGTTCCCATCCTCTCCCCACTCACTTCTTCCCAGAGAGCACCCTTAGTGACCCCAGAAGTTGCTTGCACAGTAGTGCTTAGGTATGTTCTATGTATTAGAGCTAGATTTTTGTATGCCTTTCCTAAATACTGAAGGTCAAAATCACAAACTGCATCTCAGGTTGTCCTTTACAGCTTCATTAACCTCATGATTTTTACCCATAAATCCTCTTTGGCAAGGGTTTGGGTTCACAGCTGCAGGGGCCCAGCCTGGGGGTGATTGCAGGATACAATGGCATTGCCTTCTCACCACATGTGACTGGTAACCTTCCCCAATGGGCATGCATGACACACTGTGTCACATCTGAAAGGGCATCTTCTCAGTAGCTACTTCATCTCCTAGACAGAGCAAGGCCTGTTCTCTCTTGGACATGAGGATGTAGAGCCATTCTTCCCCTCCTTCTTCATTAATTTCCTTCTACAGCTAGTAGAAGCCACCAGTATCCAGGGCAGGTGCTGCTTGGCTGGAGACTGAATTGGCACCTCATGGTGATGGTGTGAGTGGTGTCCCTCATCCAGGGCATCCCAATGTGCAGGATCCCTGCCACAGTGCCAGCCCAGGTACTGCCCTCACCATGAGGGCAACGTGTCCCATCCAGAGGCAACATAATCCAGGTCTGAAGAGGGGTGTCTCCTTCCCACTGGCTATCAAAGAAGCAGGGTGGCCTGCTCAGCTCTAGCTAATTGTTAAGTATCTACAACTAAAAGCTGTATATCCCACTCAGGGTTAAATTAAGGTTTGCAAAGTGCCCAGGAGGGAAAGGCGTCCTGTGGATGCACAATGTCACCGCTTCTGGAGGTGTCCTCATCTGCCTGCACAGGTGTGGGACACTGAAGCGCATTTGCATGAACTGGCGCTGTTTGAGGAGCGCAGTGATTTCTCTCTTTCCATATTTTTTTCACCCAATTCTGTTGCATGAAGGCAAGGATTCGCAGGTCTTGCAGCATGTTCTGAAACACAGGTTGAGAGCATCCTCCTCCAGATGCTTGCAGAAGGACATTTGGGTGTTGCAGGAGGCAGACCAAGCAGCCTTTACCTGCTCTTCTTGCACCTTCTCCCCGTTTCACCCCTAGTGGGTTGGGGGCAGAGCTGATGGAATTGCTTTTGCTGATGCTCAGGGGACATTTCACTATCCAACCCCATCCACATTCCCACTGTGTGTCTCTGGGAGCACCTGAAATCCGGCACTGGCCAGAGGCCCATATGTGGAGGTGAGCTCAGCCCTCCAGCCTCACTGGAGGCTCCCTCTGGGTGTCCTCCTTGCCTTGGCCTATCTCAGTCCTTTTCTCAGCTTTATTTCCTGTGACAAATTTGCCGTGCCGGGTCTACGGAAAGCATCTGGATGGGATTCATGCCTGCAGTGTTTTCCTCCTTCTTTATCCTCCTCAGCAGGCTTGGAGCTATTCAAATCTCCCTTTCTTTTTCTTTTCTTCTTTTCAGTGCAGCTTCCTACAATTTCAGCTTCTTGGCTGACTCGGGGCTTGAAATCTTCCCTGGCGCTTGCTCCTACAGTAACCCTTTGAGATGTGTTATGAAGAGCACAGTGGAAAGCTGCTTCCATCACTCCCAGATGACCTCCTTAACCAGCTGGAGGTGGCAGCGGCATTGGCTGCTTCAATGACACATTGAAGCAGACAGAGACACATGAGGGAAGAGCACCAGGGCACCGTGCCTCCAGTGTCTATGCAGCTCTTCACCCTCCCATGGGCTTTTCCAGAAAAAAGAGGTTGTGATCCCTGTGTCAGAGCCATCAGGACATGGGGTCTGCCTCCCCCCCCAGCCCTCCTCGTGTTTTTGGGTTTGTCATGAAGTTACCAACATCTGCTCTGTGTGATGGTACACCTCCAAAGCCACTGGTAAAGAAACCAGACTGATGCCCCACCTGCACATCATTCCCTTTCAATGTCCCACTGTCTCCCTTCTTTTTTCTTTGGGTTTTTTTCTCTAATATTACAGGCAACACCCAGCAAAGCCACATATAAGGAATGCTGTGGTGAAAAGTTTTCAGGGCACACAGCAGACTGTGCTGGCTCCATCCTGCAGACGGGTAAGGCAGATAGATGCCCAGCATCTTGAGCACCTTTGCTATGGAGGCAGGCTGAGAGAGGTGGGCTTGTTCAGCCTGGAGAAGAGAAGGCTCCGGGAAGACCTTAGAGCAGCTCCAATAGCTAGAGGGGTAAGAAGTCTAGTGAGGGGCTTTGGACAAGGGCCTGTAGGGGTAGGACAAGGGGGAATGGCTTTAAGCTGACAGAAGGGAGATACGGAAGAGATATTAGAAGAAATTCTTCCCTGCGAGGGCAGTGAGGCCCTGGCACAGGTTGCCCAGAGAAGATGTGGCTGCCCCATCCCTGGCAGTGTTCAAGGCCAGGTTGGACGGGGCTTGGAGCAACCTGCTCTAGTGGAAGGTGTCCCTGCCCATGGCACGGGGTTGGAACTGTATGATCTTTAAGGTCCCTTCCAACCCAAACCATTCTGTGATTCTGTGATCTTGGCACACAGGAGGATTGCAGGATCAAGCCCTGCAAACACATTTCTGGCCATGTTGCATCTTTTGGGGACTCACCACAGCCTGACCCAGGAGGGCCTGCAGTTGGCTGCCCTCCCATGCGAGAGCTGCCTGTGCAGCTGGGAGCCCAGTATGATGCCCCACCACCAGCAGCTGCCAGCTCATGGATACAGGTACGCACAAGCTCAGCTGTTGCTCTATCAGCAGTGATGGTTTCATGTTATTAGATAACAGTTAAAATAGGGCAGGATGTGTTATGGAAAGGGAATGGGAACCCTCACTGTGCTTTTACCAACCCACCCAACTTCAAGGAGCTGCAACAGAGAAGGACATTTTTGCTTTTAACCATATTTTAACCATATTGGTAAGCTGGCCCAGAGCTGCTCTGCTGATTTCCCTCCGCTCTCGCCAGGGTGTATTTGTGTGATAACTGTGTGTTTGTTTCTGGATGCCTTATGCTGTGTGTGTACTATCATACAGTTCTGTTCGATGCTGGAACTTTACAAAATGTGATTATTATTACAAACTAATGCTTACGCACAACAGTGTGACGTTGGCTCCTGCATCCCAAATAGCCGGTGCCTGGTGGCTTGAGTCACACGAGGTGCGCAGCAGCTGATTCCTGGAACAGATCCCAGATACCACAGGTAACCATCTCAAGCTTATGCTGCAGACCAGGCAGTTCTTTTGAGTTTTGTTTTTATTTAAGTGTATTCACCAAAAATACACTCTTGCTCATATGAATGTTTTTGGGCATTAAACAAGCCAATGGCAACAGCGCCAGAACTGTCTTTGTTGGACTGGTCAACCTCATCCCTCTTTTTCAACATCACGTGTTCCCAGTTCACAACCGTGCCAGCTCCATGCTCCCATCCCAGCAGCAGCATGCGGGTCAGGCCCAGCATCCAGCAAACCCAGCCTGGTCAAAAGCCAATGGCAAAGGAAAGCTTCCCACCAAAACCAAGTCACTCTCCAGGGATGCTCCTTCCTACTTCTCCTTCACTTTGTGTTTTGTCTTCTTTTTTTTTTTTTCTTCTCCTATCATTTCATGGCATTTCATTAGTGCTGCATATTATATAAGAACATCTTAGTACTTTTTATTCTGTTTCATTTTAAAACTATTAAAACCATCTGCCACTTTGTAAACACTAGCATATTTTCTTTTCTAGATCAAAGTGTCTCCTGTCTGTGTTGTAATGGAAGTTTGACATTATTTTTTTTACAAGACAGGCAGGAGACACTTTGATCAGGTGCCAAACTCTCTCCCTACAACAAACAGGCAAGACTCTGAGCTAGAAATGATAAGATGTTGTTATGCGCCGTGATGATTTCATGACATGTCAGCCATAATGTTAAAAAAACCTCTACAGAACATATAACATTAGAAATATCAGTGTGAAATTCCAGATTTTTTTAAAAACTGAACAATTTATGAATTGAAAGCACTCCTTTCTTGGTTTTCCTCAACAGAACTGTGACCTTTTGTGGAATTTTTTTACTATTTTTTGTAAAGCTTTTCATTTCAATGAATCAGTATCTTGTCAAAAATGCTCCATTGAAACAATTCTGGTGGACTCGACTTTTAGAAAGCTTTTCTTGAATGCCTTTTTATATACAAAAGATGATTGTCACTGTCAGAGAACAAAAGAATCACCTGCTATCTTTTCTGTCATTCCTAAATAAATAAATTGTTTGAGTATTATTTCATCCATATTTCTCAAATATGCCGCTCCCCACCGCTCCCACCAGTCCTCCATACACATTTGCCTTTTATCCTGGGATGCAGGATGCCTCCACAGAGAGCTCACAGCCTTCCAATAACACAAATACTACAGCTACAGCTAGGGAAAAACAAAACAACCGTGCACTTTGTCACTTTTATCTTAATTTGCGCGATGAGAAGGGCTCTTCCACAGTCATCTCTGCTAAGTGCCTGGGCACCAAAGAGGGGCTGGACATGAGTGTGCAGCCTGTGAACATGGGAGCTGCAGGTGGAGCTGATGAAGACAACCAGCCCCTCTTCCTCCCCCTAAAAGTGGGTCTACTGCTTTGTCAAGAAAAGCTTTCCATGTGGAGAAAGTGTTAGCTGTCTCCAATAGGCACAGCAGCTGGAGCGGGTGTCTACAGACCAGAATAACTGGTAGCAGAAGAGCAGCAGCATGGGAGCCTGCCTCACCACTGTGGAAAGATGGGCACTCTTCATTTGAAACCTGCAATTTATCTCACCCTGAAAGAGGTGAGAAACTTCAGGGGCCCAAAACTGCTTCTCTGCAACAATTACAAATGAATCAAGCATGACTCTGTTGTAGAAAGCAGACAAAAGTTGAAGCAAAGAAAGGTATGATTGGGTATTGGGGGAAAAAAAACATTGCAAAAACTGGAAGAGGTTGCCCAGAAGGGCTGTGGGATTTTAATCCTTGGAGGTTTCCAAAACTCAGTTGGACACAGCCCTGAGTGACCTGCTTTAATGCCAAAATTAGCCCTGCTTTGAGTGAGGAGTTGGATCAGATGGCTTCCACAGGTCCCTTACACGTTCAGTCGTTCTACATCCATATTACAACATCCCTAAAATTATGTGGGATGAATCCCAGCTCAGGAGATAATGAGTCTCAGGTTTGTCTGAAGCTAGTCTTGTGTCCTTGCCTGCAGCCCAATGCAGAGAAAGCATTTGCTGTGCTGATGGTGGTGCAGATCATCATCTCCCATGCAGGGCATGTACCATTGGAGCCACAGCACTCAACACTTCCAAGAGAAAGCCCTTGGATCCAGGTAACTTCGTTTCAAAACATGCCCTTGACCTGGTCCGGGGCTGAAGGACTGTACCTCGCCACCCAAGGTCGCGAGGAGAGCCCAGGCAGCACCAGTCTGCCGGCGTTCCGGCACAGGGAGTTGTTTGGAGCAGTGGAGCCACATGCTGCTGCAATATCAACACACAGAGCACGTCTGAGCACAGCCCAGGCCATCGCACACCAGGGTTTTGTGTCAGTATGCACAGCACAAACAGACACCACCTCACAGTTAGGTCTGCTTGCCTCCCCTGGTGCCTCGGGTCGGCGGGTGCCCCTGTCCTCAGAATGACTTGCCAGAGCAAAGGCTGCTCAAGAAACAATTGAGCCTTAACTCATCTTCTCCCCTTTTAAACACAGGTTGTTTAGAAACAAAAGCCGTAGGATTGCGTACATTTGTCATTTCAACCCAGCGGTAAGTATTTTAACATGCAATGAATCGTTATTGAGAGAAAAGGTCAGAAATGCAGAGCCTGGGAGGCTAGAAGTGTGGGTTGGGCATTGCAAACCAACCAACAGGAATACAAGCCAAGTGTTTTATTCACTAGGTCTCCCCAGACTTCACAGCTTTCGTGCTTTCCTTCCTGAAAGACTGCATTCAGGGTGTTGCCAGTACGAGACAAAGTTGGATTATCCTGGAAAGTGAGAATTTGGGAGTTTCTTCCCTATAAGAAGAGAACCTGTTTTCCACAGGTTGTTTACTGCTTATTAACAAGCTCTCTGATACCTTTCTACCTGATGTCCCCTTTTTTCGCACATTCAGAAGTAGCTGCTTTTCGACTTTGATGAAAACATAAATCACCAAGAAACTAACATCCAACACTGTTGCATGTCATGGCAGTCTGTAGGATGTGATAGAGACACCCTAATAGTCACATTTTTCTACATACTACAGGTTCAGACATACGTAGAATTACAAGTTGCAGTTTTGCAAAGTCACTTTCTGTAAGATAAATACAGGTATGGCTGGTCACGGGAGGAGGCTCCCCAGGGAAGCGGTCACAGCACCAAGCCTATCAGAGTTCAAAGAGCACCTAGACAATGCTCTTAGTCATATGGTTTAGTTTTAGGTAGTTCTGTGAGGAGCAGAGAGTTGGACTCAATGATACTTATGGGTCCCTTCCAACTTAAGATATTCTATGATTCTATGATTATTCTTTCTTGTCTGCTAGAGCATCTTCTCCTTTTTTGCCCTCTTCAAGCAAAAATCAAAGCCTTTCCTACCACCTGCAGTACTTTAGTACCCCACAGGGTTAGCTATTGGCTTGTGCCCATTCCTCCACACTCCATGTTATAGACAACCCAGCCAACCATACAGCACAGAATGTCTGATGGCTTCCCTCCTCACGAAGAGAGGGAAACCACCGGGAAGTGACAACCACAACTCCCAAAGAGCCCATCTCCTCCCAGATGAAAATATTATGGAGCTGTAGCCTAAATACAACAGCTGTTTGCCAACAAGTCAGAAACACCTACAAAAATTTCCCCTTTGGTCCAGCATAAGGACCACCCAGTGCCCTGGAGCCACATGGCACTGTGAGCCTGTCCTGCTGCAGGACACTCCATCAGCCATGACCATTCATCTCAGTAAGGACAGACTTTGATTTGGGCTAGCAAAGGGAGTAGGGGTGATGCATACCAGGACAAACACAGCTCATGGGCCACAGCAGAGACCCTTGGAGAAGTGTGGCACAGCCTTCAATCACAGCATTTGACAGCTCACTTGGCTGTACTGGGCCGTTACTGCCATGCTGGTGCTGCCTGTAGAGCAGGCAGTAAATACCCACCCTTCACCAGCAGGAAGAATGTGAAGATCAGCAGGGTATTATGCTGAGGTGCGCTATACACTAACAGTTCAGGTCCCAAATGTGTAATTTCATAGAATCACAGAATGGTTTGGGTTGGAAGGGACCTTAAAGATCATCCGATTCCAACCCTCCTGCCACGGGCAGGGACACCTTCCACTAGACCAGGTTGCTCAAAGCCCCATCCAACCTGGCCTTGAGCACTGCCAGGGATGGGGCAGCCACAGCTTCTCTGGGCAACCTGTGCCAGGGCCTCACCAGCCTCAGTAGTGAAGAATGTTTTCCTAATGTCTAATCTAAATTTTTCCTAATGTCTAATCTAAATCTCCCCTCTTCCAGTTTAAAGCCATTCCCCTTGCCCTGTCACTCCATGGCCTTGTAAAAAGTCCCTCTCCAGATTTCTTGTAGCCCATTTTAAGTATCCGAAGCTGCTCTAAGGGCTCTGCGGAGCCTTCTCTTCTCCAGGCTGAACAACCCCAACTCTCTCAGCCTGTCTCCATAGGCGAGGTGCTCCAGCCCTCTGAGCATCTGCGTGGCCCTTATTATTGCTGGTTTTGCCTCACCGGTTCCTTAAACACATTTTTGATAGATGTTCATGCCTCTGCCAGCACCCAAGACATGCCCAGAAGGACTGATCTATTTTCCTGCTGCCCCTCTTTGAAGTGCCTTGCCCCCACTAAGTAAACAGTGCAGGAAACCCCTCTTAAATACCTGCTCCAGAGAAGCCCTTTGCTTTAACCTTGTCAGGATGCATCTGCCAGAGCAACAACGGACTACATATTGTGTCTCTCTCTATTTGCATGGGCCAAGGAAACAGGCTGCCTACACAGCCATCTTCCCAATGGAGCAGTCCCACCTGCATCCAGCCCTTTGTTAGCAGCTGCCAGACTTGTGTGGTACATGAGAAATGCCTTAACATGTAATTATAGGGCTGCAGTGTTCTGCTTAATTGTTTGGCTGACAGCAGAATACAGCTGTCGAAGGAACTGCCCACTTGGAAACCTCCCTGTCCACACATTTCAGGACACTCAAAATAAATCCCCTAGCAGGCTCGGTATAGATGTAGTTTCACAGGGGCTGGGGGAGAAAAGAGCTTCTAACTTTTCAAAGAACAGCTTTCTCCTTTGCTACATTCCTGATGCAGTTCTGCAGGGATGACAGCACATGTAGGGAACTGGAGACGGGATCGTTACTGTGGTTGATTATTTTTGTTGGGAATGGATCTTGCTATTTTTCAGTCTAGTCGATTTAGCCAATGGTTTCCAGAGAACAAAAAAGTCAGTACTTTCTCTTGACCCTTCGTTGTAAAACTCAGTCTGAGCTTTAGGAAACTTGCTGTTGGAGGGTTCTCATTCCTCAGACCTGCTCTTGCCTTTGGGGCCACCATAAGAAAACATTGGTGGTTGTAGGGTGGCTGTCCCACCAGGCACTACCCTTGGGTGCCTGGGCACAGTCTGAGAGAGCCCTTTCTCCGAGGAAGCTACCTACTACAGAGCAGTCGGTGCCACACAGTGCCCAGGTTGTAGATGGCACAATAGAAGCACTCCAGAGAGCCTTTTGGAGTGAATGAGGGAACACCATTGCTTTTGAAGCACTCTTGATTTCGAGAGGCTCGGTAGAGCTGCAGCATTGTGCATCCCAGTGTGAATGCTGCTGCTCCTCACCTGTTTGCACAGCTAAAAGCGAGCATTTGCCTTCTCCATTTTTGCAGGCAAGGTTGCAACCTTAATTCCTGCCTTAAGGAATTAACAGATTGAATTGCTTTTGATGATCCAGAACAACGTCATCCTTTATTCCCTCTCCCAAAGCAATTAGTCTTTCAGCTTGATTATTTGCATATAATACGAGTCTCCAGATGAAATCCTATGGGCACAAAAATGCTCCTTGATGGAGAAATCAATAAAAGGTATTTAAGATTAAAGACCCAGCATATGCTTCACTATCATCAAAATGTCACATGTCAAGAAAAAAATCAGTCCCGATTTGTGAACCAGGAAGATTAATTCTGTGTTTCTCTTTAACCTCAGAACCTTAATTAATTTGTTGAAGGATCAGGGCACTGTAACACCAAAGGCAGCTTGTGCTGTCAGAGCACAAGAACGAGTTAGCTCCAACACAATTTCAGAGCTGTCAAAACATCCAAAAACCTCCTAAGTGAGGCCCGAATGTGTCATTTAATCTTAAGAGATAATTTTGGATATTTTTGCTATTATTTCTTTTCTGATTTCTAACTTCTTGTTGATATTTTCAGCTCTTTGCCTCAGAAACTGAAGGCTAGAAGCTGACTCATTCTTAATAGAAAGTGTAAAAGTCTTATAGGAGCAGCATGATTTCAGGACCTCAGATTTTAATGGGTACATCAAATCTATCTGGCATTACAATAAGGTCATCAGAAATAATTAGCAATACTGAAGGTGTATCCTGGCTTTGCTTCTAACATAGCTCATAGCTGATACATACCTATGTCTGTACTAACATTGCCAAGCAGCCTCATTGGCAGACTTTGGAGTTAAGCGTAGTGAGAAACAGAGTTTTGTGACAAATGTTTTTCTTTTCCCTCTCTTTAAAAAGGAAACTGATGTATGTGAGTTTTCATACGCGGCATCTCAGAAGGGTGGATGTGCTTCCCTTAGCTGGGTTGGCCGCAGCCCTGCCAGGATGACATCCTCGTCGTGAAAAAAGAAAGCAAAACTGCACAGAAACCAAAGTGAGCCATTTAATGATGTCATGTCTAATGAAAAGCAAATAAAATCAATGCTAATAAGGAGTAGCAATACCCAAAGTCCTTTCCTTTTCTGAAAGCGGACAATTACCTAAGTATCCAAGTAGGCAGCGAGGGTGGTGAAGGTGAGGAGACACAGTCTGCGGAGGAAACCACCTGAGCTGTGTGAGCCTATCTGAAACTTCAAGGGCAAGGACTTGGCGAGGAGCTCGCACTGAGTGCCAGGCAACACATCCAGATTCCATGTCTGAAGTGATGCCTGTGGGCTAACACCACAGACCGGGGCCAGTGCTGGGCTCCAGGCATGCTGCTACCGTAGAAAGCAAGCACGAGCGCTGGGGAGACAGGCTAGAAAGGGACAACAGAGGAACAACTGCTCTTGCAAAGTGAGCAAAAGGATGGAAGTGAATTTAAACACGTACCTGGAGGACACATCTAAGATCAACTCTAAAACACGCGTGTTCAGCTGCAGCCTCCGGTTTAGAATGACCCTAAGTTGTTGGCTGCTGGAAGGTGAGAAGATGCTCAGGGACAAGGACAGCTCCACACCTCGTCCTATGTGTCTGCTGCTGGCCACAGCCAGTCAGAGGGGCTGGGCCAGCCCTCACTAACAGCCCTGGCAAGACCATTATGGATGGGTAATGAGTTGTTCAATTTATACTGAGCAGAAAGCATCCCTTTAAGTGTAGCAACACCAGTATCTCAGTACTTACACTGGATAGATCGGTAGGAATAGCCACTGCTAAAATACAGTCCTGCTCACACTAGGACACACGACTGCAGCAACAGCCTTGATCTCTAACAGAAACCCCTACCTCTAACAACATAACCATATTTTGGGGGGCAGTGCTTTGGCAATGGCTTTTAAGGCACAAGTTGGAGAGCAGTGTTCCAGTATCAGGTGCAGTATTTTAATGCCAGGCCCTTCACTAAGAGGTGTGATTTCCACTCGTGCCCTGAGTGCTGCAGCACCCACTTGATCAGGCAGGAGCTGAAAGGGTAATGAACTGCCAGGCTGTGCATATACATCTGCTCTGCCAAAACCCAGAACATCCAGGAGCAAGTTTAAGTACTGCAGGCATTGAGGATGCTCTGAGAGAGAAATAGCCCCAACCTCCTCACTGCCAACCCTTTAAAACAGACAGGAGCCCATGCTAGACTTCCCTTCCCCTGTAAGATTTCACTTTATTTATTAAAAATATACAAGGAACATCAATATTGTGAGGGAGGGGGGAAAAAAAGGGCCCCCTTTTCAAGCCTTTTCAAATTTCCCCTGCTTTGCAAGTGGTTCATCATGACAGCTTGGCTACGGTATTTGCATTCAGACCTTGCTGGCTACCGAGGCCACCAAAGCAGCCCAGTGCTGGAGTAAAATCACTGCCTAGATCTGATGTTTCCATCGTGGGCATTGGCATCCAATAGGTCACACCAGAATACAGCCTCTCCCTCTCCTCTAGATGTACCCGAGCACCCATAGTCCTGACTTATTTGTGTCCTGTCGTTGGTTGGAGTTGCTTTGGCTTTATCCACACACGCTGGCTGTGCAGTTACTGCTGTTCCTTAGAAAGCCAAGTGCATTTATGGCACTTAAGTAGTAAATAGGAGTAATTGCCTTCTGAGCAAACAGGCTGTCCTGGCTCAGATCCTCTACACGAACCCATTAAGTGGGAGCTGCTGTTCATTAAGAGCATGACTGAACTTGATCCACGACTACTGCTCACTGGATTTAAAGTTAAAGCTGATGGAGATGGGGAGATGGGTTAGGGGATGTTTTCCTCTGCCGCCTAAGAGTATTCACACTTCCGTCTTCTTCTCACCTCCCCTGACAGACCTGAGTGCTTTCATTGTCACTGTTGGTGTGGATCCCTTGTGAATGAAGAAAGCCCATGGCTGCAGGGTGCTTATAGCAAGGCTTTGCTAAATCCTACACTTGGGGTATGGACCCATACAGCACCCCAACCCATTGGGGCCATACTCAGCTTTATCTGTCTGATCCCCATTCGCTTTACTCCCGTCCCAGCACTAAATCTGCCTATCAACCAGAAGCTGCTACTACCCTGAAGGCAGAGCAGCTTGCAGAGAGCTGCAAGCCACATCCACTCCCTGTACTCACCTTCACTTCTCTTGAGTTTGGGGTTTCTGTCAACTGTATCTTCGCTACAAAGCAGCCCCCACGAACGTCCCTTCTGCTTTCACTGGAGATTTTGTAAACCTCTATAATCAGTTCTTAGAAATGCTTTAAGCAAGACCACCAAAGCACTGCATAACATCCTTCTGGAGCATTTTTAAGCAAGGTTGTGGTATGTGTCAGGGGCCAGCCTGACGTCACTTGGAGATCACCTTTACCTCTAGGGTCATGGAAATACTTTGAAAGAGCTGTTTCTCACAGAGGTTGGTGGTCTGGCCTGCCCGGAAGCTGGTTGGACCTCATGTTGATCAACCCATAAGGGTCACTGCGAGCAAGAATAGTGGCCCTTGAGCAGCTGGCACCAGGGAATATGCACTGGAGACTGAAGTAAGTCTGTGGACATAAAGATATCCATCTTATTTTGGTATGGACATTCCTATCAATCCGTTGTGCTTTCATACCCATGCAAAAGGTGCAACAATTTACCCCTGGATCACCTTTACAGCTCCTTCATTCCACCTCCCGAGGCAGAAATGCACTACTCTGCAGCAACCACTTTCGGTATGTTATAAAGGAGATTGTGCGGCTCCTGAGCGGTGCCAAGTTTCCGGGTTCTCTCCTGCTTTGCAAGGATGGAGAAATAAAGTGCTACCAGCCTCTTATGAGGAGTTGGTGCTCATTTCAAACTCCAGCGAGGCAGGAGGCAGGAGTGCCAGAGCAGAGCCCTGCAGGCTGTTCCAGCAGCGGCCAGTTGCACAGAGATGGTGAGTTTAAGCACATATCTAATTGAATTGCAGATGTCTTCTCTGATGGCTATCTGGTAGCAAAGCTTCAGCTGTAGCAGCAGCAGAGAGGCAGAACAGGCTGGTTCTCAGTAATAAAAATAATGGAAGGAGGAACAACCATTTACTGCGGCCTCCTCAGGGAGCATGATGCAGGCGGATACTTTAAACAAGGTTTTGGGGGGGAGATGTGAGAACTCAGACACCCAGCTTCCAGTGATCCTGAATGTATGCTGGGCTGGAAAGCAGCTGACAGCAATTTAAATAATCCACAAGTAAGCTCATCTCCCTCCCATCCCATGCTCCCTGATGAACAACAGATCTGCTTTCCTTTCTGAAGGCCACAGAGGTTTGTTCTTCTTGACTCTGGTTTCTAAAGCATGACAAATGTTATCCGCTGCCTTTTTGTCACTTCCCCGATTCAGGTGGGTTTACCCTGAGCTTGCATTTGCCACATCTCAACTTATCACTGGTTTACAGTGCTTTTAGAGCTCCAAAGGAGAACTTCACAGAGCTCTTGATCCACCCAAACCAGAAGACTGAATTGGAGAATTGGAGTGTTATGTCCTTCTCTGCCTCTTTTTTTTTGCCTGAAGCCACTTTCTAATGATGACTTGAACCACATCCAATACACATTACCACATACACATCACTGAAAACCACCCCCACCCAGCGCAGCTGAAGAATCAAAGTTAAGCTTTAAGATGATCTAAGATCCTGGCTTAGCTCAGGAACAAGGTTTCTGAGAACTGTTTTCCCTTTCCTCAGCCGTCTGTTACGCTGTACCCAGATTCCCATCGTGCTGCATTTTGGAGGCCCCCTGGCCACGTCCTTCCCAAACTCTCCTGCCTCTCGACACAGCACAACTCTCCTGGGGGCACCTCAATAAACAACCACCACCTGGAACTCAGTTTCAGGGAAAGTCTGTGCAGCTTTGCTCACTTTCTCTTTTGAACTGCTACCCTTTCCCCATGTATTTACAATGTAAGGAAGTCAGTTTATTCATGGTTTGGCTTTTAACTTCATTGTTGAGCTTGGCTTTGCTCCTGTTGGAAACTGGACCCCGATTTGGGAGGGCAGTTGCCAGTGTCTGCTTGGAAAGTCCTTGCCATGGGGTTTTCAAACACGCTGTTTGTTGGCCTAGCTCAGCACATACTAACTGCAGTCACAGGAGGCTGCTTACTCATGGCAGGAAAAGGATCAGGCCAATGGCAGGTGTTTTTCAGAGTATCCTCAAACAAGCATTTCAAATGCCAAAACTCATGCCAGACTTCCCGGGAGCTCCCTCCAGCAACCAGCCTCCATTTAGTTTCATACGTATGAATTTACACTGATGAGCAACAGTTGGAATCAGGCTGATTTCCCAGTTGGATTTGTAACTTGTTTTAGGTTCAGCCAGGAAAAAAAACAAAACATCTCTAGAAAGATAAAATGCATAATCACAAAGAGAGAGAACAGCAAGAGCTAATGCAGTGTCTGTAGGATGTGAATTGTTGCTAAAGTATTCAAGACACTCAAGATGTTTAGCAAATGGCATATGCTAAGCTAAGTCTTCAGTCAGCAAGCTCGAGTACTGCTATTTCACCCTACAAGGAATAAATAATAATTAAAATTCTTTGTATTGAGATAAATACATCCACTGTAGCTAAAGAAATCAAGGGTGGTAATTCCCAAGTAGCCTTGCTGGGTTCTTTCTCCAGTTGAAAGACGGGAAGCTGCCTCCCAGGCATGGATTTATTCCATAAGAATTAGGGAGAGGCATCTCTAAGGCACTGCATTTACTCCGCTGCTGCTGGGAGGTTTTGCCTGGGTGCTCTTCAGTTTTCGGGCACGTTATTGAAGCACGTTTCCCCAATGTTGTGGTTTAACCCCAGCCAGCAACTAAGCCCCACACAGCCGCTTGCTCACTCCTCCACAGAGGGATGGGGAGAGAGTTGGAAAAGTGAGAAAACTCCTGGGCCGAGATGAAGCAGAAGTCACGCACAAGCAAAGCAAAACAAGGAAGTCATTCACCACTTCCCATGGTCAGGCAGGAGTCCAGCCATTCCCGGGAAAGCAGGGCTCCATCATGTGTAATAGGTACTTGGGAAGACAAACACCATCACTGTGAACATCCTCCCCTTCCTTCTTCTTCCCCCAGCTTTATATGCTGAGCATGATATTAGTCTTATGGACCACCCCTGTGAAATGCTTGTAAAATATCCACTGAGATCATTTATTCCATGACTTTGGGCTCCATCTGTTACGGTGGGCACTCAGGACAGGAATGGTTGTGTGTTGTGTGGTGTTTCTGGGCATCAAAGCCAGCTCTGGCCAGGTCACTGCTGCAGTCATGCTGCTTCTTGTAAGGACTGTCCTCTGTTGGTTCGGGTCATTCCTGCTACAGTAATTCCTGTAACATGCAACTCAAATCAGGGGTTACCAAAGGTTTTAACATTGCAATGAACTCCTCCCCCTGTGCCTGCTCTAGCTTGGACTTAGCCACAGACTGGGGTCCCTTAGGGGCGTACCTGCTCCAAGTGGAGCCTTATCTATGAGCCACAGTCTCTCCAGGGATATACCTGCTATGGCATAGGGTTATCCACAGCCACAGTTGCTTTGAGGTCACCTGTTCCAGAGTGGCCTTATCCATGGACCACAATACCTTCAGACACATACCTGTTCCAGTGCAGTTTTGCCCAGGGCTGCAGTCCCTCCAAGGACATATCTGCTCTGTTGTGGGCTTATCCACAGCCGTATGTTTTGAGGTACTCCAGCACGACCTCATGCGCAGCCACTGATGTTTCAAAGTGTACCTGCTGCAGCAGGGACTTATCCACACACACAGATGCTTTGAGGTACGTTTTCTCCAGCATGGACTTATCCATGGGCCACAATCCTTTCAGAGGTATACCTGCTGTGGCACTGACATAACCAGGGCCCCAGACGCTTTGAGATGCACCTGCTGTGGCATGGGCTTATCCATAGCCACAGAGGCTTTGGGGTGCCCTGCTCCTGCATGGACTCATCCACAGGTCACAGTCCCTTTGCCTCAAGCTCACACTGGAGCTCTAGCCTGTCCAGTTCAGCAGCACAGAAGCAGCAGCGATGCCCTGGCCACCTTCCAGCCCAGGCGCATGGCCATTGCTGTTATCAGAATGTTCCCAGGCACAGCACAGTAAGATGATAAGCAATACAGCAAGCAGCGAAAGCAAAAAACAACCACAAACAAGCACTAGACCCTAATATACAGTAAGGCAAGTAAGTCCCATGACAAGCCTAACAATTAATAGCTAAACAGCAGTAACAGCTATAAATTGAATTTAGCACATTCCAATCAGATCTGTCATTCTCCCAAACTCTTCAAGCCCCACGTGAGGCACCAAGGACTGTCGTGGTTTAACCCCAGCCAGCAACTAAGCCCCACACTCCTCCACGGTGGGATGGGGAGAGAATTGGAGAAGTGAGAAAACTCATGGGTTGAGATAAACTCAGTTTAACAGGTAAAGCAAACGCCACACACACAAGCAAAGCAAAACAAAGAATTCATTCACCACTTCCCATGGTCAGGCAGGTGTTCAGCAATCCCCAGGAAAGCAGGGCTCCACCATGTGTAACAGGTACTTGGGAAGACAAACACCATCACTCCAGATGTTCCCCCTTTCCTTCTTTCCCAGGTTTATATGCTGAGCATGATGCCGTATGGCGTGGGATATCCCTTTGGTCAGTTGGGGTCAGCTGTCCTGGCTGTGTCCTCTCCCAATTCCTTGTGCCTACTCGCTGGTGGAGTATTGTGAGGAGCAGAAAAGGCCTTGACTCTATGTATGCACTGGTCAGCAACAACAAAAACATCCCTGTGTTATCAAAGCTGTTTTCAGCACAAATCCAAAACACAGCCTCATACCAGCTGCTGTGAAGAAAAATTAACTCTACACCAGCCAAAACCAGCACAGCCAAGTATTTACAGAGCCCCCAGAATCTGCACAATCTGAACCTGCCTTAGAATTATTTGCCAAAAATTATAGGTTAAACAAAAAATATACTTGAATATAGCCCGAAGAGTTATTGGAGATATAGAAAGACTAAAAAAGCCTGACACACAAAAGGCAGATTACATTTAAGTTGATTCTCACTGTGGATGAAAATCTGAGCATCTCAGAGTTTGCACAAAGAAAAACTCTGGTGAAAAAAGGCACCACTCACCCTTGACTATTGATAACATTTGATTTAAAGCGCTCTGAAAAATTATTTGTTCTAGAACAAAAGCAAAAATGAAAACAATTCATTCCAGAAGTGTTACAACACAACTGACTGGAACATCTACTCTTTGGTTGGGTCGCAAGTGCAATTTTAGTCAATTTGAATCAGTTTCATGGAGAAGAGGGTGCAGTTTTGACAGAGCTATTGCTAAAATCATCTCAGAAACAAAACGTTGCCCTGCCTAACTTTGGCAATTACTGAACAGCTCCACAGCCCAGCTCCATAGTTATAAACTATTTACTACATAAATGATCAAATTTGCCAACGTTGAAGCAGAGTACTAAAATTATGCATGTGTTACCTGTCCAAAACCCTTCAGACAGTATACTGAAGAACACTTAAAAATAAGTAAATCTTAGATTTAGAATATGCTCAGGCTGTTCTTCAAACAAAACAAAAGAAATAAACCCAAAAGTCAATCTCCTTTTTTAAACAAAAGTAATTCTTTGTGAATTTCGGTAAGGAAGCGGGCGAAAAGCCGATCTGCATGTTAAGATTGACTTTTTTATATACTCAGTGTTATGGCCTGGAAGTGCTAAAGAGACATTCAGAATATAAAGGCAACTGGAGACAATCCAGCCATTTAAAATGCACCAAAATTAGCATTCCTTTTGTCAGATCCCAATAATTCAAGTGCTGTTCTGCCACAAAGGCTATCATCAATTTCTAATTTTAGCTTAATCCATGAAAAAAAAAGCATGTCGCATTTCTCTCTGGCGTTTCCTCATTAAGAACCCTCTTAAATTACATACTGAAATCTCAAGAACACAAACTACAAATTAAAGTTCACACTCCCACAGAGACACACACACAGGCATGCACTTTGATATACTAATCACAGTAACAGTAACGCAGTTACTTGCGCTGAAATAGAGCCAAGCAGTGCCTTAATGGCTGCGTGATGAGTACCCAAGAGCACAAAGTTAGCCCTAAATCCCACAAAAAGGTGATCTGCCCTGCTTTTGAACCCCCAGCCTTTCCTTTCCTCTGCTACACCCGATTACTCTCAGTAACAAGGGTTCAAGGCCAGGTTGGACGGGGTTTTGAGCAACCTGCTCTAGTGGAAGGTGTCCTGCCCGTGGCAGGGGGTTGGAACTGGATGATCTTAAAGGTCCCATCCAACCCAAACCAGTATGTGACTCTATGATTCTATGAAGTTGCACAAAAATTCTATCTCCTGATCCTCACATGGAGTCAGCGGTCATGTAAGACCCTATGAAAAACTCCGTAATTAACCCTTACAGTTTAAGTCAAATTAATTCCTTGTATTCAAATTTTAGGACACAGCTTTCAGGGTCAAAGTACTAACCTACTACTCAGAGTACTGATCATTGCAGCCTTATTGCCCATACTCTGAACATCCAAGATTCATATCCTCAACACAGAGTCAACTGTAAAACTGCAAATTCCTTTGCTCTCCAGGTTGTACCCTGTCAATCACACTAGAAATCTAGTCATTCACCTTGAAATTTGTAGGTTTAGATTCAGTTGTATTTTAATCATTATTAAGGAGGAAAGCAGTATTGTTTTTCAAACTGAAGGGAAGGTTTTGTCTTCACACAGATCTACCTCAACAGTTTCAGAAAGCAGAGTTAACACTACATGCCAAGTTCACGGGATTCCAACTCACAAAGTAAGTATGAAATAATCAAAGCAAGAGCTGTGGGGGTGAGAGTCTTGGGACACCAAGATTGCAGCCTGGTCTCACCACTGGAAGTTTCTGAGACTGACCTGCTGGGGAAGCTGTAATGCTCCCTGCCTTCATCACCCCAAACTGAGGGTGCTGGAGCTGCTGCCCGCACAGGGTGACCCATGCCCAGGAAAGGGTACGGTTTGCCAGTAGGAAACAACTGTTGCATGAGATTTATACCTTCGTGGCTCATCATACAGCAGATGTCTGTGCTTCTGCAGATGTGCTCGTATAGAGAAGGCACCCAACAGTTCTGATGATGCAGGATTGGACCAGAACAAGAAGCTTTGCTTAGTCAAGCCCCCTACTCCCACCTCCTCCATTTGCCTTCACGCTGTGTTTTTAAGGAACTATGGAAAGCAGGAGCTGCGTTTTCAGATGGCACTAAAGCCAACAGGGCAGGATCCCACTCTGCTTCCTGACCTCGCTGTTCATGTAAAACTGCTCCGTAACACACTGGAAGTGATTGCAGTTAACATTAGTACAATATACAAACAGTGATTTATCAACATTGTATGCTTTATTGAAAGTCGACAAGTGCAACAGTTAAATACAATGACGTGTTACAACTGTTTAGAGAACATGCACAAAAACATATGCATACTACTATACAGATCATATGCAAAAAATCCATACTGGGAAATCCAATTCCTTTTTTTTTTTTTTTTTTTAATATTTTTAAATTCTTTGCTAGCAGGGTTTGATATTTTTGGAGTGGTTTTTCCTGTCCTGAACCAAACTACAATGAACAAAGATTTACTTCAAGATAATCAGCAGCCAGGGAACTTCAGAAGTTACACAAACAGCATAAATCTGCCAAATTCTGAACAGTTGCGTAGGTGCATTCTTATTTATGTAGCATAAAAAAAAAAAAGAGACTTTCCAAACTTCTTCAGATCAGCCAATGAAACAACTAAACTTCAATCTGTACAACCTAAATAGTTACAGTTTTCTATTTTACAAAGTAATTACACTAAATACACAAATATACAGTAGGCAAATAACCTTCATTGTAATTACCCTATGACCCAACTGTACGTCACCTACCTGCTTTCTATATATAATACAGCGTTATGCACCTGTCCACTGCTTCAGAAAATGGTGCAAGTATTTGCACTTAAGGTTTCAGGTGACAATTTAAGTGTTAAAACACTGAATTTACCTTTCTCCCTCTTCCTCTTAGATCCTATGCACCAGTCCTCACTTTGAAACCCCAGGGCACTATGGGGGATTGAACCATCTCTTTTTACTCCAGTCTATTTCTTCATATTTCCAAGCTGGAAAAGCACTTGTATCAGTTATGTCACTGGATGAGCGGAAGATTTTAAAACAAACCAAAAAAAATTCAGGCATGCAGCTTCGTTTCTCAGCCATTTGCAGAAGCTGCTCAAGTCCCCAGTGTACTTGTGCTAATTCTCTGGAAGTTTATGTTATTCAATCAACCTAAGAACAAAGACTCCTTCAAGCCAAAGGGGGAAGGGAGGGAAGAGAGAGACAGATGAGTGCGTAATACGGGGGGGGAGAAGCCTCTCCTGGTGTGTGCAGGGCATGGAGTCCTCAGTCTGGGTTGCAATGTGCATTGAAATGGATGAAGGGTGGCTGTGGCGGATTCCCGCTAGTCCTTCGTGCTCTGGGTAGTCCAGAGGCCGGTGATCAGGATGGCAATGACATCTTCAACTACGCTGAAGGCCCTGACCCCTGTGATGCCGGCTGAGCAGGCTGCTGTGTTGTCCCTTGTGACTGGGAAGAGGCAGGCGGGGAACCAGTCTGCAGCTGCGCTTGGAACTGGGCAAGCTGCTCCGGGCTGGCAAGTGTTTTTAGCAGAGTGTTTTCTTGCTCCAGCTGGGAGTTCTTCTCTATCAGCTCTTTGATTTGCTCTTTGAGGACCTCCACTTCCTCCCTTACCGCATACATCAAGTGACTCTTTACCAGATCCTGAAACGCAGAGAAGAGACTGTGGGTTAGGAAAGCAGGCCAGCGCCAGGCCCGGGCGGATCCACATCGCGGAGCAGTGATGCGGTCTCAGCTCTGCCTGGCCGGAGGAGAGCATCCCGGCGACAGCCACAAGCGCCGCTGCGGGGCAGACCCGCGGCAGCATCCCTTCCGCACCCCGAGCCGGGCCGGGACCAGCAGGACACGCCGGGACCGGGGGCAGGGACCGGGCCGGGGGGTGTCACATCCCGGACACGTGCGGCTCGGCGCGGCGCGGGCAGGCCCCGCCCCCCGCGCACCGGCTGCAGCCAGTTCTCAGCGCAGGTTGCCGCATTTCCCTCCCTCCCGCCGGCCGCGCGCGGCCGCGGGTGACGTCAGAGCGCGCCGCGGCCAATGAGCGGCCGAGTTATTTATAGCCGGGAGTTAAAGGCTCAGAGTTTGCCTAGCAACAGCGGGCAGAGGCTCCCGTGAGAGCGGCGCCCGGCTCCGCGCCGCTAACAAAGGGCGGACGGGCCCCAGGCGCGGCGGGGCAGACCCCGGCCCCGGCACCCGCGATGCCCGCGCCGGCAGCGGGTGTGCCGGCTGCAGCCCGCGGCGGTGCGCCGCTCGGCGGGATGCGCCTGGAGGAGAGCTGAGAAACCAAATGAGAAACCCCACAAAACATCCCTTCTCGGGGATGGGGGGGGGGGTTAACCCCCAAACAGCTGCCGCGTTCTGCCCGGCAGCGCCCCTCCCCCGCCACCGCACGGGGCCGGGATCGATCGCTTCGGGAGGCAGGAGCCAGAAGCGATGCCGTCATTCCTCCCCGGCATCGATGGGGAACGTGCGCATTCCTCCCCGCGGGAAGCCTTTCATCAATAAAACCACCACAGCCAACAATATCCCGCCCCCCCCCAAAGCCCCCCGCACCAAACCGAGCCCGTGCCTCCCCCTCCCTGCCCGGCCCCGTTATAAAACGGCGTCCGCGCACGGGTTAACCCCCAGCGCCCGCCGCATCCCCATATTGTTTACTGCTTTGGACACGAACAAGGCGTTATGCCTCAATCGGTACGTACCATCGCCTGCTCGATTTTGTTGTCGATCGCTACCACGCTTGCACCAGAGGAGCTGCAAGAGAAAAAGAAAGAAAAAAAAAAAATCAACAAAAAAAATCAACATTAGCAGCGGTTGAATTATTTACGAGCCGAGAGACGCGGGCATTGGCAGCCAGCTGGCTGGGAAAGCCATCCTCACGCTGCCCCACCGGGATGGGATGCTCCAATGCAGCAAAGCAACCTGTGAAGCCGCCCCGAGCCCCCCGCCCGCAGCCGGGTCACATATCCCGACATCTCCCCCCGCCCCAGCAGACCACAAAGATGGAGCTTAACCGCGAGCTGCGGCAGGAGCGCTCCGCGCCGGGGACGGCAGCCCCGCCGGGGAGCCGAGGGGAGGCGGGCGGGCGCCCGGTGCTGCCGCCGCTGCTGCGGCTCCCCTGGACAAAGGAGCCCGCCCGACGTCCACCGGCAGAGCCCCTCGGACACAACACTTATTTACCTACTGTCGAGCCTCAGGGACGAGTTGTCGGTACCCAGCAAGGACGATAAGAAAGAAATTGAGAAGTGTCTTAGTTGATAAACTCCTAGATCCATTGCCACTGGTCTACAACATTGGGCATTCATGCAACCGCGGCCAGAAACGCTCCCCGGAGAAATGCGGTCTCCCCGTGTCCGGTGGCGGGCGGCGGGACCCTGCGGGGCGCGGGGCTGCGCGCGGCCAGCTCCGAGGTCAGCGCTCCGCCGCGCCGCACAAAACCTGGACATCCCGGCCCCCCCCATAATTTATGCGCCGCCGCCGCCGCCCATTGGCTGCGCCGCCGCCGTGGCCACGCCCCGTTCCCCCGCTCCGCCGCATCTCATTAGGAGCCTGCCCCCCCCACCCCACCCGGCGCGCAGCCCCCGCGGGGTCGGCAGCGCCCCGCCGCGAATCCCCGGCCCGCGGGTGCCGGGCGCTCACCGAGCCGATCCGCGCTGGCGGGGACGGGGCAGGGGTTAGGCGATATAACACAACCACCACCACCGGAGGGGCTCGGAGCGGCGGGGAAGCCCAGCGCGGCCCGGCGGGCTGCCAGCCGCCGCCACCGGGAGCGCGGGCCGCGCCGGCGAGGGGCCGCCCGTCGCCGCGCCGACACCGCCACCTATTGGTGCCGGCTGCCGAGAGACACGGCAGGCCGGGACACCGGCCCCTGCCACCGCTAATGGCAGCCCCGGGGAATAAACCCATGGCCTAAAGCCCTGCCCGCTTCGGCAGCGACAGCGGGATGCGCACACTGATACGCGCTGCAGATAAAACCGCTCTGGACTCCTACAGACCTGATAAAGCAGCAGAAGCAGCAGCGATCCCTCTTTGTCCCTTACATAGGCCTTATTAGGCCGTAAAACCATTTATGAAAAAAACATTTAGCCATCAGCTCATCCACAGAAAGGACACACAGCACAAACCTGCAGATTTCTAATAACCCAGCTGATATTCTTCTACAATAATAGGCAAAAGGCCTATTCACTCATTTTCAGATTGTACCTTACGGCACTTAATTTAGGAAACATACTTCTCCCACCCAGCTGTGGTGTATTTCTCAATAGATGTATGCTCTCACATGTCCTGAACACGGACACCACAGTCACAGCCTGTCCCAGCAATCCTCCCTACCAGTAACAGGTTAGGATACAACCTACGGCTGAATTTGACCACCACATAACACTGCCACAAGAACGAACAGACTGCTAAAAACACTATTTCTAGACCTGCACTTTCATCAGGCATTACATGACTCAAAAGGCACAAAAATAAAGTAAAAAACCAACTTGGTTCTCTATAGCAAACTTGTCCAAGAACTACAACGGCAGACATGTCACAGGTGCTGCTCCCAGACAAGCAGGAAAGCCAGGAGGCACAGGATAATCATCTTAAAGCTAAATTTAGCATTTGCGTATCTGCATCATCCTTCTTAGTTTATTTGTTGTCCTAGTCTACTATTCCTTCATTCAGTAATGCCAGCAGAGTAGTACAAACTAATCCTATTCACATGAGAGGTCACATTTAAGAATAAGAGTTCCTCCCAGTCGCTCTCCCGCCACCACATATGATGCACATCCCACAAGGGCACATCTCTCATCTCTGGGATGATGGCTACCTGGGGAAGTTGCACAGGACAGCACCTCACAGGCTGAAAATTAAAGCAAGTTTTTAAAACAAGACCTTTGCCTGTATTGACTTGAAAACTTAATAGCAAGTAAACTAGAAGCAATACATTAAAATACACACATCAGGCTCCAGCTTCCTGCCTCCCAACGGACCAGCACCCATAATCATACACTTCAACTAGGCAAAGTACAAACACTTCAACTAACCCCTTTCTTTGCAGGGGTTACTTGCTACACACAGTGGTACTCACAGAATCAACTAGGTTACAAAAGACCTTCAAGATCATCAAGTCCAACCGTTACCCCAGGATTGCCAAGTCCACCACTAAGCCATGTCACGAAGGGCCTCGTCTACACGGTTTTTGAACACTTCCAGGGACAGTGACTCCACTGCTGCCCCAGGCAGCCTGTTCCAATGCCTGAGCACCCTTACAGTGAAGAATTTTTTCCTAATATCCAATCTAAGCCTCCCCTGGTGCAGCTTGAGGCCATAACCTCTGGTCCTATCATTTGTTACTTGGGAGAAGAGACCGACCCCCACCTCACTACAACCTCCTTTCAGGTAATTATAGAGAATACTCCATTGTATTCAGTAAGCTGCTAACAGCTTCAAAAGCACATCATCTGTACCGGAATCTGTATCAACTCTTGTCCTAGACTCGATCTAGACCAATGTTTTATGAAGGGTTGGGCTGGAAAACCAGCAACGTCTCAAATCACTCCTCCCCGTGGCAGTTACTCAGGACAATTAACAAAACTGCAGCTGGACATAAGCTCAGGGGCACTCTCAGTCCCCTGAAGCTCTTAGAACAGAACAGGGCAGAGTAGGTGTGAAAATCAAGTCTCATCCTTGCTAATCAGGTCCTTATAAAGTAACTCCTTTGAAGACAGCACATTCACACGCCTGACAGGCCTTGGAACGCCTGCTCTGCTGTTGCAGGACAGACGTTTGTACGTATTTTCATTCGTACATGTAAAAATAAAGCCATGCATGAATTCCAAGATGACTCTTGCTGCTGCCATAACAACTGGTAATTATTAAATGCCATCATTCCGCTTATGACAAAAATGGCATGATTCTCAGACAAAATTAACAGTAAATAACATTGCCCTCTTTAATCTATATTAGTATATCTTCACAAAAAGATGCAGGTATCATCCTAAATCCAATTCCCACTAAAACTCTCTAACCATCTTCCATTAGCTTCAGTGAGCTTTCAGCAAATTCCTGCATTTATTTTTAGATGCCTACAAGCAGAGCTGTGATTCAACAGAAAGCTGTCAGCTGCGTAAGTAGGACTGCATGTTAATGTGCATGCTCTGCTTTGCCCACCCTATAAAAAACCAAACCAGAACTGTCCCTTTATGGCTGAGAAAGCTCTGAGCTTTCCAATCATCTAGCAAATAAACCCCATGTTTTTCATCCCCAAAACTGGGGAGGAAGCACCACTCCGATGTTCTCACCCCCACACCCTGTCCTCTGTCTGACAAGGATAGAGATTGAACTCTACATTTAAAGGTTGGGGGTTTGCTGTCGCTTTTTAAAAATACATATAATTTGTGAAATCAAACAAGTTCTGGAAGATATAAAGAAAATAATCCTCAAAAGTCCCTTTCCCCTTGCTTGCTCATCGATTTGTCTCCCCTCTTGCCTTCTCCACCAAGACATTCAACAAGCACTTCACACAGATCATGTTGTTTTGATTCCCTTACAGCACTAGAAGGGACTGGAGATGACTACTGTGTTACTCAAAACCTTCTAACCATCTCTTTTAACACCTCATTAACAGGTACTACACGGTATTAGACTCCTGCAAAGCTTACAGCTTTACATTCCTGGTAGCAGAGGTGAGAAAGACTGCAGAATTCCTCACTTCTGTAAAGCCCTCTGCCTCTGCACTGGCCTGGACCAATTCATACCCCTGTCAGCCCTGGATACGGGATGAAGGACATTGGTTGAGAATCCCCGGATCACACACATCTGTAGAGCACCCCAGGTGTTCACAAACTGCATGAAGTAATAAAGACTCAATATGGCTTGAGAAACATGCAGGGCAGAATACAATGTACTGCTGAACAAGCAGCCCACCATCATCTTTGATCCTCACATAAATTAACTGCTGAAGTCAAAGACTTTTTAGCAGGCTTCACCTTTTGTAGCGCTTCAGTTCTTAAACACTGTTTCTCCCACTAAATAATTTCCTCTTGTCTCAATTTAATTATGCTAAGCACTTGAAAAAAGTGCCTTTTATCTTAAGCACATAATGAGGTAAGCTGCAGCACAGGATCATTTTGTCTCTACTCAAGCCTGGATTGGCACATTTCTGTGAGCCTGCTAAATTATTTCACTTAAAAAAATAATCTTTCAAGTACCTTGTCAATGTACGTGCCCTTTAGATGTCAGCATTAAAAGCCCTAGACAAGCATCTCCTGAACTTAAAACACATCTCGTCTTTTGACTATGTTGCAAAGAGACCACACCAGAAGCTGTATGAGAAACAGCATTTTCTGTCACAACACGGCTTCATCTGACGCTACAGACAGGCTCAGATCCTGTGAACTCCAACTGCAGTTTCCAACTACAAAATAAGAGTAATGAAGAGGTTAGCAAATAATCATCTGTTATTTACTCAAGATTACAGTAATTAAGATTCTACACGACATCTGACTTTGCATTTCACTTGGCATCTAAAATGCTTTAAAATTAATAAATTTAAAACTAGTGTGTGTTGACAGCAACCCTCCCCGTACCAAATTTATGCAAAATTGCTCCAAGCTAACAACCTGAAAAGGAAACTCTGGCTGTAGTTGACATCAAGGACTAAAGGATTATTTATTTCAATAGGCTTTTATTTCTTTATCTCAGCAAAGGTACAAGATAGGCTGGAGAAGCTGCCCAATGAATGTTTTTCCCAACAGTATGTAATAATAATTTTGTTTTTTAACAGATTAAGGAACGAAAATTCACATTCAGATAGTCTAAATAAAGATCACAGAACCTCAGCCAACTTCCTTTTCCAGCCCCAAACTCATAGCTAGGATCTTGATTTAAAGAAACCATTGAGAACTTATTGCTTAGCTCCAAAGGCTAACACGTATTTCATTTCTCGTTTGAATTCTGAAGATTTCAATTTACATACCTCTGCTAAATTGAAGAACCTCCTGCTACCAGATATTACTCTATCAGTTTCTCTAAATGTGCACTTTTCCTCCCCCACAGTGAAGTTATTTGCATCTATAATTTGCTCTGCTAGGAATTGGGTTTTAGTTCCATGAAAAGCAGATAAAAGGGAAAGCTATGCAAGATGCTAGTGAAATGAAGTGCTATATTTGTAAATGTGTTTGGGGTTTTTTTTCCAGATGTGCAAGCATAACTAAACAAACATTCAGTGGAAAGAATACATACACCCTACTGGGGCTCTGGAAATAACCTGACAGTATCTCTGATCACAAGGCATACACAGAAGCATCATGCTGCGCGTTCTGCACAGGAGACAGAAGGCTGCATTTTAAAGCAGGAAGATAACCATGTAACATCAAAAGACAAACAAGGAGCAGTTCTCACTGGCTCCTCTGAGGATATCCTCTTTCTCTTTTACAGGCAACTGATTGCTAAGTCAACCCCATTAAAAACAATTTAATGAGAATTATAACGATTCTACCAGTTTTAATGTTGTCAGAATAAAACATAAGGTCTACATACATCAAATACCTCGGTATAGAGAGAGGCAATGCACTCTCTACCAGTCAGAGAGAACTCTGCAAGCAAGTATGAGTATATCTTACAGCAGTTTTGACGCTTGGAGGGGGACATGTGACACCCCCTTTCCTGAGACCATCTACAGATGACCATCTAGCAATGCAGTTGGGATGCAGGACCCTGTTCTGTGCACATCCATCGAGTTTCAAAGTCTCCTCAGAGTCAGGTGAGGTCTATCATAACTCAAAACCTGAAACTGCATCCAGATGCTACACCACCTAAATTTAAGGAGCTATAAATTTGCAGTAACATCTAGTTTGGAAATCACAGGCATTGCTAATTTCATATCCAAGATTATTATGAGTGAAATATTTAACATCATTAGAAGTGAAAGGCCTTCTCAGTATCCCATCAACTGCCCTTGACCAAGGTCTGCAAGTGGGAAAAGATCCACCAACCGTGTTAGCATCCTGAAAGTTTTAAGTGAGACATCTGTGCCAGGAATTGATTTTCCTTCCTCCAGAAAGCTGCCCACAACGTCACTCTGCATGCTGACACTGTCCCCAGGATGGAAGGGGAGAAAAGAAACATTCAGTGCCATAAAGCAGCATATGTAGAAAAGTGATAAAACATTACAGTCTAAGTTTCACTATCCGTAGCATGGAGCTGAAAGTAATTCTTCCTTTATGTGAAATTTGGTTTGAATAATTTTAGATGTAATTCGTAAAAAGAAAGTTCAATTCCCTGGTCTTATGTGTAGCAATGCTTTTGTCAAAGCTAAGGAGAATACATCGAGGTAAAAACCACTTACACCAGCATTTAATCCCCCTTGCTCTAATTGTACAACAGATTTTTCAACCACGTACTCCAAAATTAAATGAAGAGGGGAGGAAACAAAGTCACTGGAGCATTTCATGTTGCACCTAACATAACAAAAGAAACACAGCAAGTACAGGAAGTGGTTTGGCACAGTGACACGACGACCATTTGGAAAGCTCAAGTTCTCTATATTAAGCAGCATCTCTGACCCAGGAGGGACTCTGGGACAGTGGCTGACACCCATCCACCCCACCCTGCCTTGGTAGCACACAGTGGGATTTAGTCAATGCATGAAAAACCAGCCTGTTTAACCTGAAACTAAGAAGGGTCATCTTTGATTGTTTTTTGAACTCTTAATATCTTCTATTTCCTTCAGGCTGCAGAAAAAGAAGTCACACAAAATGGGAATACTGTCTTACTGACTGGTGCAAACTGTGGAAGTGGGGTGAAGGACCTTATGTGCCCCCATTTCCCCTGTCCCCAGCCCCCTGCAAAGCTTATACCCCTTACGCTTTTTAAACTACTCAATTCCTTTCTCTTTTCCCACCTCTTCACCTTTTTCTAATTGTTCCCCTTGAAACTATACTCGAAAATCTTGGATCAGTCAATAATTTAGTCACACTTACTAAGAAATTATTTATATGGTATAACAGCTGGCCTACACATCTCATGGAATATCATTTTCCCTTTGACAGCCACTGTTCGATGCAACACCTGAAATGAAGCCTGTATTTCCCACAGAAGTATATCACAGAGTCGTTAGGAACAAAGCCAAAACCCCTGCAATTAACCAGCCATCATCCTATGGTCTTCAGGAAGTTTGGAATGAAGTTCCTTACTCCAGCTTCTATAGAAAATAGTAAAAACAGTCACTGATGATCAAAGGAGAAAAGTACAGAAACAAAACGTAAGGTAAGACCACGGCATGGGAACAGAGCACCCGGGAAGCAGAATCCAATCTGGCGTGAACAAGGATGAAGATCCACCACTGATCAGCTTCTGATGCTGCACATCACTCAGTATCACCCTGTTGTGCAGAGCCACTTTTAAGGCCATTCTGCTAAATAATAATAAACCCCCAACACCACAGCTCATTTACAAGTGTAGCAGAAAAGAGACATTGAGAGTTCAGTGCCACTTTTCCTCCCTGGCAAATACACTAAAACCTCTCTCTACCCAGTTATCCACTGAAACTGCTACAAATTTCAGTCTCTGCAATCACTGGCCAATGGCTTCAAAGGTATTAGCAATATCAATGAACAAGTAGGTGAATGACTTGTAGATTAACTCCCCTGGCTCTAATGCGTGTATATTACACAAATCTTTAATACCCTATTTCCTAATTTCTAAGTGGTCAAAACACTCCACTGCAGTTGTGCCTCAACTCACAGCTTATCATCATTTGGCGACTTCCTAAAAAATTGAGAGAATATTCAAGGCCTGCTGTCCCATCTAAGCAGAAGGGCACTTTAATAGGCTGAATTAACTCCAATGTATTTAAATTCATTCCATTCTGAATGGAAGCTTTCTTTTATAGGAATTATAGAAATCACCTCCACCTATTCAGGAAGCATGGGGGCAATTTCCAGAAACCCCTGAAGAATGTGACCTGATTTACCAGATTTATTGCACAGTGAGTGTATCCCAAAGTCTTGCTCCCCTTTATCAACCACCAAGTTGGGCATTTGCTGGGCCATTTCCTGCCCAACCTGTGCTTCCCCTTCACTTCCTGAGGATATGGGAGGTATCTGATGTATGCTCGTGTTTCAACTCAGTACAGCACTGAGAAACAGGTATAGCTAGACTCTGGAGTGGGAAAGTACTCCCAGGCTTCTTAATCCACAGGAATAGAGTCAGTGACTTAAGAGACACAAATCCTGCTGACTCACGATTGCAGAAATCCCAACAGAATTATCTCCACGTAAAACATTCACACTCTCATACTGAAGGAAGGAATTGTAGAGCAATACTGATTTGAAATAGAATGCAAAGTACTTGGGAAAGTACCTAAGACAATGAGGTGTGAGGTGTGCTTAAAAATGACTTCAAAATTACCTAGAGACAGACAAATGGATGTTTTAATCTGACCTGACCGTGCCTTATGGCTTTAGAGAGGTACTGCCCACTGTAGCACAACACCTTGGTCCTGCAATCCTGCCACACTGCAAACCAAAGAGAACAGTCAGAACACAGATGTGCGCCAGCTCAGCATATTTTGAACATGTCCCTGGAGCACCTTCTAGGCCAGAGACTGCAAACGGCTGGCACGGGTCCACATCATCTACAGAAGGCACATCTATCCTGAAGTCCTGGTTCTCCTTCAAGTGGGATTCAGCCTTCCTCAGTACCCTACTGCTCCTCTAAAGGAACCCCAGGCAGCAGGAAGCCCTCATTCTCCACAGGGCTTCATCTTCTGGCTTATAAACAGCAAGTATCTTGAGACTGTCGGCTCCGTGGCGGCAACACAGGGCAGGCACCACTGACATTTAGCCACCCCTGAGCCAGACATTCTGCAAACAGCAGAACATATACTCTTAATCTTTTAATGCACAACGTGAGAAGGAAAGATTACAGTACATTATTTCATACCTATTCAGTATCTAATCATCTTTATGAAGAGGTGATTAAATTTACGAGTGGCATTCTGAAGCAGTCCTGTCCACTCCCTAATACTGCTGATGCCTGTTTTCTGCTGGATATCCACCTGAAATATGTTTCCTTAACTGTTCCAAGAGTCTTTTATAGAAAACAAGGTCTGATCTTATGTATACACTGTGTCAGGCACCTAACACTTCTTGAAAACAATTACCTCATCCTCCAGAAACCACTGTCATTAAGATGACTCCTTGAACCTCTGTGGCTAAAAAAAAGCCTCAAAACAAAACAAACCCCCCACAAAAACAAAACCCAACCAACTCCAGTATCAGAAGTCTAAGATGAGTAACCTACTTCGTAACACATGGGAGTCAAAAACATCTCCCAGGTACATTTCCTCATTCTCACACAGGGTGTTAGCCCAGATGCCCAGTGACCACTCTTCTACAGCATCAACACTGTGAGCTGCCACGCTGCTCTCAAGTGATAGGAAGGGGAGAAAACCCCTGCTGCAAGACAGGATTGAAAGCCCCTCTTCCAGTTCCACCAGTGGAGCCAGGGAACCACTGCTGCCAGTCCCACCTAGCACAGAGGACAAATCACCTCTTCCAAACACCACCCTAGGCAGCCTCCCATCAAGGAAGGCATCGCCTGCTCCCACACAAGGTACAGAAGAGGGGAATTCCTCTCTGACTCTTCCCAGCTACTACTGCTAATTGCTAGAGGCCCTGGGCAGGCAGACAGCAACATCAATCAGCAGTTCAAGTACAAGCAATCATGACAGCTATAAACAAAAATATTTGTAAGTGAATGTTTGAGTCACAGGGTAGCACCGGTGCAACTGAGATAGGCTCCTGCCTTCAATTAGTTTGCCCAAACCAGTTTTTCAGCCCTATTTGTGAAGAACTCAGCACTTTAAAACAAGCTGTTGATAAACTGAAATGGATAGAAAAGAACCACTGAACCGATTCAGAGATTGGGGTTGGGGGAATTTACTTGGATACTGATAGACTGAAAGATTTCAAGGTACTTGACAGGATCTTTGAAATCTTTGGAAGGACTTACACACAACTTGAGTGAAAAAATACCTTTAAATGGGGAAAATCCTAGGTTTCAGGGGCTGTCAGATTTTGTTTTAATTTTTCACATTACAGTACATTCATTTAGTATTTGCCTAATGATGAATTAAAATCTGCCTTTTAAAAACAGTAAGAAGGACTAGCTCAAATATACTGGGTTTTCTATTCAGGTGGAGACTGGATGCCCTTCACTAAGGTATGCTTTAAACAAACTGAAGTCACTGAAGTTCAGATAGGGATGACCTAGATATAACAGCACAAGACAGGTTTTTGTCCCTGCCTTCAGTATTGTTCACATATTTTAACTAAGTACAGCCCACCTTAGGCATCACAAAAGTTTGCAAGTGCACCCAGTGCTGCCTTTTTCCAACCAATGCCATAACCTGAAGCACCTTCTGACTTGGTTTCTTTTTCCCCTCCAGGCTCACATCTGTGTTTCCAACTAAGTTTCAGAAAGAAATACAGACAATGCCACAAAAGCTGCATATTCAGTAAGAATATGGAGAGGTGCTGATACACAGCAGATCTCAAGTGGACACAGCCACCTGCCTGTGGTCCACCCTACCAGAGAAGTAGGACACCCGTATGATCACCATTTCCAGCTGCCCAGTGCTAGTCTAGCTCCCCACAGCACACAGCATTAGGGATCACTTTTGCAAAGCACCCTGGCAGAGCTCCAGAGCCTAAACTCTAGATCTTGGACTTCATTCTGGCAGCCAAACTTAAAATGAAAAAAGTATAAAGTGTTTTATTTTATTAAGAGCAACAGCCTTTCTCAGTATGCTGTCAACTGCCCTTGACCAAGGCTGCAAGTGGGAAAAGATCTGCCAACTGTGTCAGTATCCTGACAGTTTTAAACGAGATGCCTGACCTGGGAATCACTCCTGTTTCCTCCAGAAAGCTGCACACAACTGCACTCTCTCTCAAAAGAGATTCTGTGTCTAACCCAGAGAAAGCTAAATGCTTCACTGGATTTGGCTCATGCATTCAATTGGGTCAGTTTGGGAAAGAAAATATAACTATATGCAACTAGCCAAGAATAGCTGCAAGAGAGGTTAAAGTTCCTCCTTCATTTGCAATGTATGGTGACATGGCAGTCAGCCTTAATTCACAGAGAAACAACTAGGGCAAAACCAGCACCTCTGCAAGAGAAACCAGAAGAAAACCAAAGGAAATGAGAAGTAAACAGGAAGTAGCTTGCTGAACAGGAATACAGGAGAAATCACCCAAATTTTCTGTATAATGTAAACAGGTGCAGATCGTGGTTTATGACTAGAGATGCTACAACACACTGCTATGTGTATCAGTAAAAACTGGCTACAGCAAAACCTCTTTATAATGCAGAAAGGTTAAAGAAAATCATATCTACTCCATCATATTTTTTTCATTATACGTTTTGTGGAAGAGACTGGTTTGTGGTAGGAAACAATCTTCCAATATTACCTTTCTTATTCAGTAATATATAATGACACAGGTCATTGCTGTATACAACACACTGCTCAAGTATAACATACCTGTTGTCATTATGTTTCAACTGCTATTCTAAGAGGTTTCCATTACACTGGTTCCTCAGGCATTCAGATGAATTAATTTAGTATAATTTTTTACATTCATCTGAAAGTTCAAGCATGTTTTCAGAAATTAAAACCCATGGTTTTTAAAACAGTTTTCCAATGTGTAAGTTTATATTCTTTAAAGAGGCACCATTCACAGAGGAAAGCTATCCTCCATAGGCAATACCACAAATACAACATAACAAGAGTATTAAGTGAAATGTATTAACTGGTATTTGTCAGAACTTATCATATAAGAGCAACGTTTTGGGATTTGAAGGGTGTGGTGTAACAAAAGCACCAGTTCAGAGATCAGAAGTTATGCAGAACACATTCTGTGCTCCTCCCACAGAAGGGTATTTGCCTTCCTTACACAGAAAAAACAACAACTGTGCAACATGAACAGTCAGGGCACTTTTTCCCTCACTGTCATATATTTTTAACTCAGTAAAATAATTCTTCCCATTCACCGAGTTACTCAGTATTTCTTTTAAACATTAGAAAAGAACCAGCCCAAAACTATGCATTTTGTATTTCACTGTTTCTATGGAAAAGGAGGTTAATAATATAACTTGCGAAAGACTAAGGTGTATTTCAATGCTTCTACAAACATTTAGCAAGTTTGATTTACCAAGGTTCTCTTTACGCATCTGACAAGACAGAAGATAGTGTGAATTATGTAGGAAAAATATTTGAATGAATATGAGTTTGATAAGTTTCAAACCATGTTAAAATTCTTTTCTTTTGTTTAGCATTATGTCACCTCAGATTTGGAATATGTGGAGTAACATCTTATTGAAAAGAGGAAAGTACTGTAGTGGCAAACATTTTATAATATGGATTAATTTAAATATTGCAGTAAAGGTATTTCAAGACATGAAGATTTCCAGTGACTAAGTAAACCACTCTGTATGACACAGTACTCTCAACCAGTATAACACTCTTAGCTTGAAACAGTTTAAAATAGCTTTAACAAGTGCCAAGCACCTTGGTTTAGGAGAAGTATTCTTAAGGACATGGTCAAACAAAATAGTTTAAGAAACCATTAAAAAAAAGAGGAAGGCAAGTAAATTATGTATCTAAAACCTAAAACCTTTATAAATACCTCTTTAGATGCTGCTCAAGTTCCAAGAATAACACTTTCATGGTTATTCGGTCAGAGCCTTTTTTCTGGAGAAGTGTCACTTTCATTGATGTATCTGTTTAGTACCTGCTGATTAGATCCCCTCAGATGGGGGGTCAGAAGAAATACCTCTCGGCAGATCCTCGGCTGCAGTAAGATTAGCATTAGCATTCCACTCTTAACCACGGGTCCTGAACTCCGCAGCACATTCAAGAATCACAAAGCCTCACCCGTTAAAGATTACCCACTTGCTTCTATCCAAAGTTTGCCGAGTTTAATAGTGGTTGGTCATGATCAACAAAAACAAGAAGGGCGAAGGGTGACGACACTACAGATCCTGCGATCACATGATGTGCTGTTACATAAAGCATCAAGAGAGATTAAAGTCTTCACGATTAGGTTTTCAGATCTCAGACAAATGCATCTTCTTTCAGCCGTGCCAAATTCACCAACTCTCGAGCTGATTCAGCCTGCTCCCACTTTTTGTAAAGCACACAGTAATTGCTACAGGTAGCTAATAGAGAAAGGCAGCTGAGCTGTACTGTTTCTCAAATCAAAGTTCTAGTGCTTAATGGCAAATGTAATTAGACACAAAATCAACAATACCCAGTTTGCCGAGAAATATTTTAGAGGCAATTCCTATCCCTGACTGCTACTATAACAAGAACCAGTGATGAGAGTTAGACATTCATCTGGTCAGTCTTTTGCAGACCACATAAATAACTTACCATGTATCAAGCCAAAATTCAATCAAATATTGCATATCCTTCCTCACAGAAACACATATCACCATGAGGAATTTTTGGTGCCTTGTAGTAGATCAATACCATGTAACTAGGACCCTGCTTGCACAGGCACCATTATCCAGCATTGCTTCAGTGTAAACATGTTCCTCTATCATGGTGAATGCTTGTCAGTGTGAACAAAAGTTGACTGCCCACAGTACACTGTGGAGAAGTGAGCAAGACTCACCTCCTTAGTTTACATGCAAGCTAGAGACATCCCCTCACCATGGGAATAGCAGACTACTTGCAGTACCTGTACAGGAACTCCCATGACAGAAGAGATCACAGGCACTGATGTTATACTCTTCCATCAGACCAGGACCGCAGAAATATAGAGACAAAACCAGACATAAAATCTAGAAAATGCCACTTAGTCTTACTTCTGACTGCTAAATCACTATCAGATGTGTTTTCTCAAGTCGATTTGCCTCATAAGACTATATATGAAACATGACAAATGGAAGGGCCAAACAAGTTGGCTTATTCTACCTTGCCTTTGACAATGCACTGGAGAGGTGACTAATGGCAACAGAAGCAGGTATTACATGATAACAAGAAAATAAGTTTGGTGTGAGGAAGGGATAAACCCAACCCTACTTATTAGAACCAGCAAAGGGAGTAAGTATTTTGGTTAGGAGGTAGAAAGGAAGAAATAAACAAACAAACAAAAGCAATAATTGTTTCTTTTCTCTCTGGGGTGACGGGTGCACCCCAAGTATTACTAATTCCAGATACGTGTTAGAGAACTAATCCCAGAATGGGATTAGTTGCCCATTCCCAGAGCAAAGAGGGAACTCAGATAGTTTAAGCTGGGCATCAGAGGTACTGACTGTGAAGCAGTGCCCAGTATTACTACACGGTTTTCCCAGAGCCTGGCACACCTGGCTTGCAGGACAAAGCATCCCATTCCTTTTAAAGCACACCAGGAAGACTGAAGCAAACAAGTTACACTTTACAATGAGTGTTTCCCTCTCATTACCTCAATTCCACCTCCCACAGCACAGCATGGAAACAGTTAACAGCCATGGCTCATTTGAGTGTCCTCCTCTCACTCCCACCAAAAAGCCATGGAGGTGGGACCACTGAGATGTGCTCCAGGATCGTGGTCCTTGCAGAAGAGGCAGACAGGTATAATGGCCCTGTGAGAGGCACACTTGCTCTGAAAGTAGGGCTACTCTTGAAAGCTTCAAATGGAGACTAACATGGTACAACCACATATAAAACAGGGAGGGGAATGATTTCTGGAAGGAAGCGGACTTTCAACAGGCTTTCAAGGAACAATTGCCTAGGAACAAAGGGATTAACAATTCTTATAATTAAGAATCAACAACTATTAAGATGAAGTTTGACCCAGTATTATTGAATAGCTTAAATATTCAAGATTAAATATTGCTTATAGCAAGGAGTCTTACTTATTCTAAAGAGCTGAAACATCAAGCTGACCTAAGAAATGCTCAAAACCAATTCCAGAAAGAAGAAATTAGAATTCGAGTTGCATTCTTACATACCCATTCATAGCCAGAGACTTAGCACAATAATAATCTCTAGTGAATCCTACTGGTTACACTATCTTATATATCACATCTCCTGCAACCTCCCTTAGGCTGTTCTATAAACTACGTTGCTGATACGTGGCAGTCAGGCTCAGCTGAGTCTGTATCCCACAGAACCACACCAACAGAGCTGATGCCTTCAGATTGTAAAGTGCCCTTCTCCTAACTTTCTAACATCCCTCTTGCCTTCTCTCTTGCCTGTATCCCCCTCTGTAAAGCTGCATGGTTGACATCAGCTAGGAAGACAATCTTTTTCTATAACTGTTGTGCACACAGTACAGGCACTGGCATGTTTTCCAGGATACCTAAAACAATAAGTACAAATGGGAGTAGAAAAGGGATGAAAGCAATGACGTTAAACTATCCCATGAACAGTCTGTACTTTCTCCTTTCCTATTCCAAGATGTCCTCTGAACAGGAGCTCCACACTAAGGCTGTGTCAAGACAGTTAAAAACAAGGTTCAGGAAGTTATGCACATCTGACCAATACACCGCTCAGCTCCAGCACTGCTCCAACTCAAATCTGGGTTTCCTTAACAGCCAGAACAATCATTAAATGCTAGATATATATGTATGTACAATGCAGAACTACTGAATATATTTAGCCGCTTCATTCTTTAGAGAAGCGAGTACACTGCTGGCCCCACAAAGAGAAGCCTTAGGCAGCTCCATCTCTGGTGACACTAATCACGTTTCCTGATGCTTCAGCCCCAGTTCTGGTGATGACTTTACAGTAAGGCAATACTCACAGGCTTCATTTGATTCTCCATTCATTCTCATTATGCCACATAAAATGGTTTCTGTGTCACTGATCTAAAAGCTCCTAATTCCAATTCATCACCTTTTCATTTGGGGGGGGGTCTGTGTCCCCAAGGAATCTTATCAGTTCCATTTATCACCTTCATGAAAAACAGCAAAGGATTTGCTTTGTCAGTTACCAGACTGAAACCAAATTAAATGTTAAAATCTAACTGCTCCAGAGGCAGGTATTCCAATAACTATGTTGTATTTCTCATAAGCATTCCCTTAAATTTGACAACTCTGGTTATGGTGCAATCAAGTAATTAAAAGTATTACTCAGCTACGTGTAGGTCAACAACTTACAGGTAATAGAAACCACAGAGAAATTGTAAGTCAACTGGATTAACTAAGCCATCAAACATTTTTACTGCTTTGAAAAATAGCCTCTAGCTGCAACTGAAAAATGCCTGGAGTACCAGATCTTCTTTCTTCTGTCACATTCAAGAACTCAGCACCAAGCTATGCTTTCCTTCCTTTGTCCTGAACCATTCTGGCTCTTATATAAAGTGACAGATTGGGCACAGATGAATTATCACTGTGGGCACAGTAGGATGTCAGATATGGGTAAGTTCTAGCATTTAATGAAACAAAACCCAACAGGATTTCATGCATGATAGCATCAGGGTACCTAGGTTCTCCCTTGCCCCGAGCTCTTACACCCAAAGGGGAGGCGGGAACGTATTTCAAGATAGTTGCAGTACTCCTGGGCAGTTTTGCTTTGAAGAAAAACATACAATATATCAGCCCAAGTTTAGATTAACCCTGGTAAGTGAATGAATCTGGCATTCAGCCAGCAGAATTTACTGTTTATGTCAGCCTGAATGAAGTGCAGCACTCGAGCCCAAATTCCTCAGCGTGTCACACATCACTGCCATACCTTCACAGGGTAAACATTTAGCAGGTTCGCTTTCCGCATGCTATAGAGGACTTTAGAAACAGCTTGAGTAATCCAGACTTTACCATAAAAAAGGCAGAAAATAAAGCACAAGCCAATTTTCAGACTACAGACATAAGCAGCCCTGTGGTAACAGTGTCAATCTCGATGTGGTGTAACAAATTCAGAATAAATTTCAAATTCTGACATGCATGTGAGTGCTTGATAAAGCGGAAAACATACCCAACAAACATTCAAGCTATTCTAGAAGCTTTACAGTTACTAACAGGCAATCCTTAAGACATTTAAGCCAGGCTGGATGGGGCTTTGAGCAACGTGGTCTCGCGGAAGGTGTCCCTGCCCACAGCAGAGGTGTCGGAACTGGATGATCTTTCAGGACCCTTTCAACCCAAACCATTCTCTGATTCTATGATCTAAGAGTTAAAAAATTGACTACCATAGTGATCATAGATTTGTGTAAGACAGTGGTATCCAGTGGATTTCTAAAGTTTGGTTTGAGATTACAGCACAGTCCTCAAGACTACTGCTTTAGGGGTTCAAAACCAGCAAACATTTATATGAAGCTGCAGTGCTTATTGTTACGGGAGATGCCCCATATACCATTTGCATAACAACTTATGGGGTTTTTAATGCTTTGATTCCGCCCCACCGTCCCATCTTAAATCAATCTTTATGGAGTACTTTGGCACAAAGTGTTTTGCAAGGCTGTTAGTCAGCAACAGCAGCCCACAAAACCCAACTGTGGCTTCAGAAAACACTCATTAGAACTCCTCAGTGAAGCAATGCATGCTGGATTACCAAAGGAAATAAAACTGACAACAAGAAAAGATAAAAAGGACAAAAAGCTGTACAAAGATATTTGCACCATAATGAAAACCAAAGCACTGAAGTGAAAGACAAGTGTGTGGATGCCAGGTTGGGAAGCATCTCATTCCCAAATGCTAGCAGCAGAAATCACTGCCGTACCTTTGCTATCCTCATATTTTGAGCAGCTGTAATGAGGTGCACTTAGAGAAGATAGCTTTATTTCAGTCCATCATTAAGCGACTAAAAAAGCCAAACAAAATGTGTCTTTAGCTATAAACACCCTAATTGAACATCTGAGGAATATTCTCATACATTCTTCATAGTCACCACCAAGCGATAAGGTGTTTCAGTTACACAAAGAGCACCACCACAGCTGCACAGAATAAGCCTATTTTACACTTAATTTTTATTTCTTCCAAGAACCAGTCTAGTTTTCTTTTAAAGAAATTACTCACATCACGTAGTTCTGAGACTCGGTAAAACTGGGTGGTTAATTCCAAGTTAATTGCCCAGGGAAGATAAAGTTTCCAAACAATCAAATATGAAGCATCAACCACCCTGGCTGCTAAACAGATATGAATCTAAATCTCAAGAGCAGACCTGATATAAGAACACCTTAGGAACACCTGGAAGGCACCACAAGCATGAAGGAGCAGCTCCAGGGAGCCGATCTTCTCCATGAACCACAGTGAACCATCTGCAAGTGAGCACTTTATATTCCACTGACTGGAAGCCACTAAACTTCTATCATTTAATCATACAGGAGAACAAATGTATTCAAGACATGGAACCATGTTAGTACTGGAACAAAAACATGTTAAAAATTGAGTAAAATGACTTGTGGGGGGGAGAAGTAGAGAAGTAATTATGGGCATGGGTATGAGCACGCATTGCCAATTAGAATGTTTACTGGTCGCTGCTTTTTGTACTGTGGAGATCAGTAAAATCAGATTAAACCTAGAGGAACAAGCCTAGTATCTCTTCTACACGTACAGCATCTCTATACCCTGGCTGTTCTATGCTAGCTTAAAGCATGTGCTCCTTTCCTTCACTGTAGCAACTGCGAAACCCAAGCCAGCAGAGCCTCTGATTAACGAGGAGCGTGATTACCATGGCCTGACACAGCACAGTAACAGCAGCTCAGCATTTTTTGCCGCAAGGCATTGTCAATTTATTTTGCATGTTACATCAGCTGAATACAAAATTAATAATGAAGGATTTACAAGCATTCAGCTAGAATGGAGGGGAAGGAACCTCCACACACACGTTTGGTTGTGTTGGGGTTTTTTTTAATCTATGCATGTGAGAGAAGACTTGAGTACTGTGAAGTTGCCAGTCATATAGTCCATGAAATGGAGCCTCACAGTTAAGGATAAATTAATTTCAACAGACAACTGAAACACAAAGTGGGACTCACAAGCCTTCCCATTGAGAAGGACCATCCAAAACCTTCACAGGCCAATTCCAAAACAAATCTGTGTCCTGCCCAACCTCCAAACTGAGTCTCATCGCTAGGCATGGGCTAACAGGAACCAGTTACAGCTATTCCTAGATATCTGAAACTCCTCAGTAATACAGGAAATGTATGAGACTAAACTACAGCTGACATTCCTTGGGCATTTGGTGACATCCATACCAGAGGAATAAGTTAAAGATTTAGAACAATGTAGTTCTAAACCATTATCAAGATAGGGAGAGCTTTTAACTCTACAACTCTCTTCTCCCACATTTTTTTCCTTTCTTTCAGACTCCAGATGGCATCCTGCACTCAAGCAGCAGTTCAGGCCCAAAAATCTTTGGGCTCTGTGAGACTTATTTTTCATAAGTCAACCTGTTTCAAAAAGGAGGCAAGTAGAACGATGCAGCATCACTTCTGGGACACCACAGAAGCACAAATTCATACAGGAGTAACCACCCGCTTCCAGTACCACGAGCACAGCAGTTGTAACACGACCTTCAATGCTCTAAAACAAGCTGGGGAGACCAGAGACTGAGTTTCTCTGCTATGCCCAACAATTTTCCATGAAGGAAACAAAACTTGGCCAACGTGATTCTCTTCTTCAATTAGGCCAGACACTCTGCAAGGTGAGATTCTAGCTAAAAAGTGATTCTCTGATGTCTAAACCAGACCAAAGCCCTCCAAGAATCCACTGCTACAAATGGGAAAGCCACTCCACCTGGCCCAAGCGTTCAGCTCCTGGATCACCAGGACTGGAGGTGTTGAAGGAGGACCTCTCACAAGGCAGGCACTGCTCATGCAGAAGGAAGAAGGGGGTAACTTGCTGCTGAAACTGAAGCTTCGGGGTCTGACAAATATTCCGTGCACCATCTGTTTTCATACAAGTAAGTTTTGTAGTGCCGTGAAACCTGTTCAAATATACTGATTTCTGTGAATATACAGAAGTGCTTAGAGATCTGACAGGCAAACAGCAGCAATCCCAGGCAGCAAACTGAATACCTTGCCATTTTGAGCCACTGATACTACACAGTTTTTTTCCTGTAATGAATCCCATCAGTGGCCCACCATGGATGATTAAGGCACATTAGTTCGGGTATCAACAATACGCTAAAACTTTAAGTGTTGGTTCCTTTAGCAGCCACTGGAAGACAGCATTAATCCTATACTTGATTATTTTTGCTGTGAACATTCAACTGGTACACAGCTCTTACCCTGGATCTATTTTAGCATTCTCCTCAATTGATTGCATTTGGCAATGTTTATTTCAGAAAAGACTGAAAGTCACAACCTCCAATTTTCCTACCTGGCTATATAAAAACGGCAAGCAATTCCGAGATTAGCTGCTTCTGACAAAGCATTTTCTTCCGAGACCTTTGACTATATTTTTGTTTCTTCCTCTATCAGCAAGGAGCACAGAATGTCACAACATTGCAGACATGCTGAAGTGCCTCTCTTAAACCCAAAATTGGGACTTCAGTTCCATAACCAGTAATTATCAGTCATTTTCTTGAAATGAATTGCTCTGATCACATAACTAAAAGCCATGGAGGTTTATCGGGAGACCAAAACAGAGGTTTGGAAGAATATTACTGCATCTCACAGAGGAAGAGGGATTATTTTTATATACTCTACCATTGAGACTGAGAAATGTATTTATCATGAAATTAAATATTAACAGAATCATAGGAAAACCATCTAACTCCAGATTTGGAAACCAGAAAAACACGTCAGTGAACTAAAGAAAGCTATAACAATGAGAAGACTAGAAATAAAAAGGCAGGTGGAAACAGGGAAGGAACAGGGCAAAAAAAGTAGTCAAGACATGCAAAACAGCAAGGAGAGCAAGGCATTAACGACAGAAGGGTCAGGAACCGCATGAGTGAGTGAAGAGAATAAAGGAATTATGGGCTAAAAATACCCAAAAGAAAGGTAACAGCAGATGGGGTTATTTTGGTACATTTAATACAACTGAAAAACAAAAAGAGCATTTCTGGAAATATCAGAGTTTTCTGGAAAAAGAGAACTATCGGAAGGGAAAGCTTAAGAAACTGAATCTACAGCGAGCAGCTGCCAAAGCCCTGCAATTTCCCTTGGCAGACCGGCACTTTGATTCATAACCCAATGCCATCACATCACTGTCTTATGATGACAGCTTTTGTAATAGCAGGGGAAAACAAAATCCTAAGTTTCAGACTCTCTCTTCTCTGTGTACGTGAGCAAAACCACCCAGCCTATGACGACTCTCTCCATAGTTCATGCTCCAAATACAATGTACTAGAGAAATACTTTAACCTAAGGTACCAGAGGTAAAACAGTAACATTAGCCAAGATCTTTACGTGGCTCAGCTTATCCCATGGGAAAGGGCTACAGTGACGATGCAGGGGTAGCTCATTCCAAAAACAACTCATACAGCCCTGAGCTGTGCTGTCCTGCATTCTGTAGCCGTGCACAAAAGCCTCCCTCTCCACCATGCCAATTCTCTTGCCAGTTCATATGCAGCAGCCCTTGCTTTAACCAGCACAGCAGCTCCCTTCAGTGGAGGTGGGTTAAAAGGTGCAGCAATTAAAAGCAAAATTCAGCCAACACCTGCCTTTGTACAGTCAACCGACTCGGTCACCACAAGCAAGAGGATTTTTTGAGATGGCAGCACTCTGAGTGAGCCCTACACAATACAATGCCTTTTCCACTCCTCAGAGCACAGGGAGGACGAGAGCACAAGCAGGCGTTTGCAGTGGGATGGGCAGAAGGGCAGACATAAAGCTAATTTATTGACCTATCTGCATTTCATCTATGGTTAATAATGGCTAACACTTCATATTGTTTACTGAAAAATGGACCAGAAGAGGTAAGGATGATGGGTTCTAAGTGTATTCCAAAAAGCCTCTGTACTTCTGGCTTCTGAATATCAATCTATCACATCTTAAGAACTGAGAGTTCTTGTTTCCATGGTGCCTGGAAAAAACTCAACATTTATTACTTTCTCCTTCAGTGAACAGTTCAATAACCCATTAAACATTTGCAGTGATCCCTACTGGTACATACATGCTGATCCAAGTCCAAAGATGTAAGCAATCTACTCAGGCATTCATGGCAACAGGCTTTCCGTTGACAAAGGCTGAACTTTCCATGTTTTAATAAAAGGCACAAACACAGCTAACAAGACAAGTTAAATAACATTCTTTTCCTCTTACTCCATTACACATACTCCACTATTGTATTTCACAATGGGCTCCAACTAACTGCCATGAAAGGTTCTCCTACTTCATCCTGCCCACATGTTCTTGCCTTCTCCTTTGCACTGGATCTGATGGAAAATTAAAAATTACCACCTGCTACACCATGTGAACAGTATGTAAAAGCAAAGGCAGAAATGACTGACTGGCAGAGGGGGAAAAGTGAGGATAAGGATTTTCCCACTCTAGGCTGCTTTCCCTTTCCAATTCCACTATCACCATACAGTCTTCCAGGAAACACCAGACAGAAGTGTTACCACCAAAGAGCAAACATGGAATTTTGTTGTTATTGTCTATCTGGATGTTTCGTTGTTGTTAAAAGGAGGGGAAGGAACAAGGAAAGCAGGTAAGGAAGAAAATATTCACGCCATTTTCCTGGCTAATCATCTTTTCTAGTGATACCCATTGTGGCAGTAGGATTTCCCTTCCCCAGTCCACAGGTGAGCGTGTGGCACGTCTGATTCAAGACTCACGGCAAACTGCCAAGCAGAGGGCATGCTCAGTAAATACAGATACAAACAGACTGGTATTTACCTGTGTCAGAAGTTTATCAGAACAGTTGAAGAACCACATTCCGAAGAAGATAAGCAAGCAGGCAGAGAAGAGAGGAAAAAAGAAGATCTAAATTATAATCAAAGCTATCGTATTAAGAGATACACAATAGCAGGTATGATTAACATTAAACCTGTTACTTCAAGGTTACTTCAGAAGTGACAGAATCATTTATACCTAGGAGCAGAGGTATCGACACAGATATAGCATTATCCAATTATTTTACTAAAAAAAAAAAAAAAAAAAAATATGGTTAAGTCATGGATTTGTCACCTGTGACAGTGCCTGGTCCATTCAAAGGAACCCTTCCAGATAAGCACCTGGTTAAAAAAAGCCTGCTTGCAATCTTACTGAAAGCAATGCACACATTGATACCAAGCTCAAAGCTCACTTGAGTATAGGCAAGGTTAGATGTCTAGAGGATAGCACCCAGCTTAAGGCCCTCGGTCCCTGCCTTTCTCTCCACTTATCACAGGAGCAGCCCAACACGATGACTCTCCTGCACTAAGGTTAGCCTTTATATACACCCTCCTCTCTTATAAAGCAGTTTTTCCCGTGGCAACCATAAGCCAAACTCTAAAAGGGAAGCTTATAACAAACAAAACATTCTCACACACACACACACACACACACAAAAAATCAATTCAGTGGACTAAGAATCGTGGTAGCTAAAATCCATTACACACAGCACCTAATGGCACTCTGACTTCACAAGGTTACTCAAGCTGAGGCTCTTACTGTCAAGGACTTACTATCAACTTTTCTGTTCCTATGTTTTCTTCTCCTGGCTTCTGAGCCCATCACTTCTTCTTTCCCACCTCTCCTGTGTTACTTTCTCTGCCTTTCCTGGCACTTATCCTTTTGCTTTAGTAAACTGCGCATAAGTAACCTTCCAGGGATTCTCCTCTCACCCTCCACCCAAGACGGAGTTGGCAATAAAGTTCCAAGCATAAGGGAAGCGTAAGAAGATGTGCAGAGGGTGAAGGCAATAGATATCAAGCACATGCATAATTCATCTGAGCTACAGCTGTCACTGCAGAGCATGGAGAAACAAGATGTTTCTTGTAGCACACCACACTGTGAGGAAAGCTGAGATCCACAGCATGTAAAAAAAGATCAAACTGGCACCTTTAACAGAGCCAAAGGTTACAGGGTAAAAAAAAAAAAACAACATAGGAGAAAACTCCCATTACATATTATCCTAAACTGCACAGACTAACCCTAAGACCATTTTAGGTTCAGGTATTCTTACATTTAGTTCAATAGCTAGAAAAAAGTGCTCAAAATCCAACAACTCCCATTGCCCTCAAGAGGAACAGCTGGGTTATGATTTTTAAAGACCTGAAGCTTTGTTCAATCGCACATCAAAAGGTACTGGAAGAAACTGGAACATTATCATATTAATAGTGTTTTATCATTTGTCTCTATTTTCTTGTCAATCTGAATTAAGAGAAAATTAGATAGTTTTCAGTCTCAAATTGCTGCTCAAGCATAAAAGCAAGTTTTTACTAGAATTAACAAGTATCCCACATAGCACATTTCAGGTTTTAAAGCAAGTGGTTACTCATGCTGACTTCAGACTCCCTTTGTTCACCAGTTAGGTGGCTGCTTTTTCTTCAAGGCCCCTATTGTATGTATAGGGCTGCCTCTAAAACACTTGCATCTCCACACAACAAGCTTGAAAGATAAATTATCCATTTTTGCTACAAACGCCCTTCTAAATACATAAACCCAACTTTTTCTGGTTTTACTTCTGCACCAACTTACACCAAGGTAAAAAAACCACTGACATCAGAACTAGAAATAGGCACCTAGAACAGCAATGCAGCTTCTTTAAAAAGAGAACAAAACCTATCCTTTGACCATGCACATAACGTTTGAGGAAAACAAGGAGGTCATCTGTATTTTTAACCTTCCCATACAGCTCACAGAAATGGGAATCAGGAGCGCACAGTGCTTGTGCAACCAGGAAGTCCCCAGTCTCGCTGCAGGAAGGCTCAACGCTATCCACCCCAACCCTGCCCCCCGCAGGGCTCCTTATGCGCGGAGCTTACTTCTACAGTCGGGCTAGGACAGAAAGCCTCTCTGTTGACAACTGGGAACTTGAACAAGAAATATCTTAAGTGTAAGTACAGGTATAGACCACTCACTATCTTTCTCCTAAGAGATATACAATTTGGGAGTTATTCAACCACATTAAGGATGCCTTGAGAATGCCATACCTGAGCAAACTCCGTCCCAGTGTGCACTGACACCACAGCCTCAGCTGTACATAACACAACCCTGGCAGTTGGAAGCTTTTTCTGCCTTTCTGTAAGTAACTCCCCCAAATCAACAACTCAGAATGTGAACATCTCATGGGAGAATTCCAAGAGCACAAATTGTGCAAATTCATAGAATCACAGAATCAACTAGGTGGGAAAGGACCTTTAAGACCATCAAGCCCAACCATTACCCCAGCACTGCCAAGTCCACCACTAAGCCATGTCACTAAAGGCCTCATTGACACGGTTTGTGAACACTTCCAGAGACAGTGACTCCACCACTGCCCTGGGCAGCCTGTTCCAATGCCAGAGCACCCTTTTGGTGAAGAATTTTTTCCTGATGTCCAATCTTGTGGTCTGCCCACTTTGTTCACTCTTTGCTGTCAACACCGAAGTGCACCACTGTTTTCCAAAGGAGGGAAGACTGACCTCCTCGCCCTTGGCCAGCCCTTTCCTCCGATACCACATCTGGCTGCAGCTGCACTCCCGAGAGCAAGCTTCCGCTAAGGAAAACCCCAGGCTACAGCGTCTCACGCCCCCCGAGGACACTGCCCCCCTCCTCCACCGCCGCGCCGCTGCCGCCGCACCGGGTTATTCACCGGGCCCGCGTTAGCCGGGCAGGCGCCGGAGCGCCCGAGCCCAGAAGGTGCCGCGGAGCCTGCTGCAGAGGGGCAGCGGCGCGGCGCAAGCGCGCCACCTGGCGGCCCCACCGAGCGCAGCCCTGCCAGCAGCCGCGCCGCGGCCGCTAGGGGTCACTGCGGGCCCGGCCGCCGCAGCGCAGCCGGCGTGGCGGGAGGCCGCTCCGCACGGCTCTGACCGCCGCTCCGCACCTGCACCGGGAAGATAACCGTGATACACCGCCTGAACGGGATGGAGCCACGATACACCTCATTCACCTCTCTGAACAGAGCCTGGAAACTAGACAGGACAGGAGTGCCTGCATTTACACAGGTAATGGCTGAGAACACACGTACACAAGTGCCTCATTGTTAAACAGAGGCTGGGTATATAAATGAGCGCAGCCCAGCCCAGCAATGGCACTCATAGGTGCTGCAGACCAAACCCAGCTTGCAGCAAAAAGCAGGTTTTCAGATGACAATGGAGCACAGCCCAGATACAGGAAACTTAGACCTACTGGCACATCTGTCCCCAGCTGCTGTGCAACCCCCCAGACCTGGGCCATGCTCCTCCTGACTGGGTTTATAACTTAGAATGGTTTGGGTTGGGAGGGACCTTAAAGCTCATCTGGTTCCAACCCCCCTGCCATGGGCAGGGACACCTTCCACTAGACCAGGTTGGTCCAAGCCCCGTCCAGCCTGGCCTTGAACACTGCCAGGGATGGGGCATCCTCCCCTTCTAATTGTATTTTACTACAGTCAGTGCACAAAGAACATGCCAAAGGGCATCTCCCACCAGCATCTCCTCTCACTGACTGCCCCGAGAAAAGGGTGCCCCCAGGACACAGTACCGACCACACCAGCAGCCCCCTCCCCAGGGCATCCCTCATAGTCATTCACCGCACTTTCAGGTCCAAGAATAGCTGAGGGCCAAAACTTGTGTTGGTTTTCCCTCTAAGTAAATACTGAAGGCCACATGCGTGCAGGAGAAGCCCAGATAAACCTGCCCTGTGCTCCACGTACGGGAAACCAGTGCTGCTTCGAGTGCTGGAGCCTGCTTGAGAGTGGGGGCAGAAAGAGGGAGTGATCTCAATCAGGCTGGGAGCGCACCATGTTTTTCTTGGGAGAGTTAACCTCCATGGCATATAGACTGCAGCACTCCACATGTGCCAACTCAAGAGAAGCTAAAACAACACCCTCCCTTCCCTCAGCCCTCTCCTCAGCAACGAAGCCACAGACGAGGGGAACAAGTCACTGGTGTCACACCACAACATCCACACCTGATAAGAAAGGGAAGAAAGAACACTTCAACTTATGAAATGGCACAATTCGTAAGGCACAATGAGACACCTATTTTTTTTTTTCCTCGTTTCAAAACACTGAATTGCCAATCTATCTCACAATTCTTTTCCTCTCTCCACTGCAAAGCCAATGTCACTTCTCAGATTTAAGTAATCCTTGTATTACCTGGAGTACTAGATTCCCTCCAGTGTCTTGCTGAAAACTTCCCTAAATTTACTACTTTCCATTACTAGAGGGTCATCAGCTTGCCCACAACAAACATATGCCCATGACATTGAAGCTTTAAGACCCCTATCCTTTGTGCCAGCCTCACAGCATACAACAGGGGAAGAACAATCCGAAGAGTTGTTTTAGTCAAAGAAGCCAAAGGGTCATCACACTCTACCCCCAGCCCAGCCCAAGTTTGCTCACTGGCACTTACCTTTGGGCAAACACTAAAGCAGCAAGAGGCTGTGCACTTGAATACTGCCACTATTCCCAGGGATACTACGAGGAAGAAACAAGTCCTTGCTGCACCTAGCTTAAGAAAACACACACAAGTATGTGTGTACATAGGCACAAAAGTGAGGCTGGTATGTCAGAACACACAGATTTTAGAGTCAATTTCCAGGACTTTTTACTGCTAGGATATACTTTCAAAAATTAAACTGGATTTTTTTAAAAACGTTTCTTTACAGAAAATGGGAAGATTAAAAATATAGTGTACTCCACCACGCAATCATTTTCAGTGCTGGTGAATATGTAATTCAGTGTTTTTCCTTTTTATTAACACCCAAACACTTGAAGGTATTGTTTTTTGATTTTTTCCCTTCCTCGTTTTTTCTGTTTGTTTGTTTTAACAGAGCATCAGCCAACATGGCAAAGGCTGATTCTTCAACTGCCAAAAGCATCACTAGTATAAAAGTGATGTCAGCACTGTTTTGTTAGTAACACTGGCCTTCCCTCTGAAGAGGCAGAACATACACATTGCCAGGTCAAGCATTAATGGAAACCATTGTTAGTTTACTTAGCCCAGCAGCGTGAAAAGCTCCTCCAACAAGACATCATCATCAAAAGATCACCTCAAACAATCACTACCACTCGCTCCTTCCTAAGACCCATATGCTCAGAAATCCAAGCGACTGAAGACATGGCAGAGGTTATCACAAAAAAGGGATTATGCCTTGACTTCTTTGCACTCCTCCACATCACCTCCCCCCTCACTCACTTACCTACACATGCACTGGAACACGGTAGTCTGCAGAAAGATGTGCCTACAAGATTGCGAACTCGATGAAAACCAGGCAGTTCATGCAGTCTACCCTTCCAAATTTAGTAATGAATCAACTGTCATAACAGGATTTGACACAAGAGTCTGAATCTTTTATTACTGTGCCAAGCTAGAGTTTTGTCTACTACTGTAGTTTCAATACTGCACGTAGACTCCATGAGTTATCTGATTAAAGCCATATTTATACTTTTAATTATCAAAGCAGTGTTCTATGTAATTACTTCAGTGAATAGCCTTAGTTTTCCTGGCTACTTTCTTAAACAGCTGAGTTTTCTACTGTCTACTTTGCATGAAATTATGAGAAAACTCCCTGAAAACGGACCTTGACGGAGATGCACAACTTACCAAATGTCTTTTGCTGTAGGTTCTACAAGTTAGGGATTTGAAAGTTTATACCTTCAACACATGGGAACAATAAGAAGAAAAAAGCAATCAAGAAAAGTAACTAAAAATGGAAGCCTTCAAAACCACTTAGTCAAGTATGATATATGTGCTACCAACCACAGACTAACAGAAAAGATTAGATTAGAAAGGTTCTTCTTTGGCTTTCATCTAGACCAACCTCCTGCTCAAATGAGGGCTAGCTTCAACATTACATCTGGTTGCCTTCTGAAGCAATTGAAGAAGGACAGAGCTCCATGTTCATGAGCACTACTACCCTGACAGACCACCACAGGCTGGAAGGTGCTGCCTGGAAGACTTAGCCTCAGGAATGCTGAGGAGCAGTAAACAAAAACAGTGCAGACTTCATATGGATTCTTCTTCGCAATTCAGATCAGCGATGGCCATGCATCTGCGATCCCCCACCCTCAACTAGAACAGCATGAGTTAATCCTGAAACAGCAGAAAGGAACAGAGCATCAGAAGAACCAGAAATCAGTTCCTGAAATATTGCATCCCTAGGATATGAGAACCCGGAAAAACTGTATGGCTCATCCAAAGTACAAACATACTTTTGAGCAGGCAACTGCTCAGAACGTACCTTATATTAAGCTGTATTTTAAAAATTACTTCAGCTATTTGGCTTCTGCACTCCTGGTTGGAGGCCAAACCAGAATCCCAGCTCTCCAATAGCAGCAGCCTTTAGTATGTTGTACACATTTGCTTGCAACAGTTTAAGCTAAGAGATCAGTCCAGCCTGAAAAATATGAAGTATAAATAACTCTTCCCCCTCCTGGATGTTTTTAAGGAGGAAAGTCACATTCCCTCAGTCTTCCACTGGCGAGTGTAAACAAGGCAGCAGCTGAGGAGAGCACTCAGTACACAAAACCTTTTTGGAAATGCCCAAATTAAATTTGAACATTGGTGGTGGGTGGGGAGGGAATCAAAATGAAAAGTGACAGGGAAAAGAGACTAGATACCTCGGTCACACAGAAGGCAACTGGGTTTACAGTACTGTCCCAGATAAAACCCTGCATGCTTGCCTTGCAAATGTAACCACAACTAGGCTCCGGCTCCGAAGCACCCAGAAACCTCACAAACTCCACGCAGCGTAACTGTACCACCAGATCATGCTAATAAGATCCAATTATGTATCTAAAGCAACGGTCACAAACTATGTTGTAATGAGGTATGATGTCATGAGCCGGGGTGCAGACGGCATTGAAAGAAGGCTGTATCTAAACTGGCAAGAGAGATCCTATCTAAAAGAACACCAAGACTGATCCAAAATGTTAATGCTCTGAAGACTGCAGACTTAAAACTAAGTAGAATACGTTTTAAAAATGCCAAGTCTGTTTAACAAGCAGCTATAGGCAATATATACTAAAAAAAAAAAAAAAAACCACCCCAAAAACACCCCCCCCCAAAAAACAAAAAAAAAAAAAAAAAGAAAAAGCTGGCAAAAATTAGAATAGTTTGGTCTTTATGTTAAATGCCTGCCTATGAACCTGGATGAGCTTTGGTGGTGTTCTGTAACACTCAAATGGCCACTTCTACAAAGTTCAACACCTTTGTACCTTGGGACTATTTCCTTCACAATGTATCATTCTGAGCCACTGTTCCAGTCCAAGTGCTTAGATGAATGCTGCCTAAATTAAACCACCATTGACAGTTTGTTGAAGTGCAAAGATATGTATTTGATCAGTAACTCTGTGGGTACTGCTCCCCACAGTCACTACCAGAACTCAAAAGCAAGTATAAGCAGAAAAGGAGAAAAGAAACTTTGACATTAAGAGATGCAAAACTGAATTTAAGAGATGTAGAAATGAATGCCACCGATGTCTATGGTTCAGAGAAAAAACACAGAAGCAGCAGGGTACACGAAGTGTTAAGACCATATAAATGAACTGGAGACATATCTTAACCCTTTATAATCCCATTTAACATTATTCTCAAAACAGCTGTGTTACACAACTACCATTTTAAGTACGTCTCAAGTCTATTAAGAGCCAGTTACTTTCTGAGTCCCAAGCATTCCCACCTGCACTGACTGCCAATAGTAACCACATGCTTAACCAAATGTCTTTCTACAGCTTCTACTAGTCAGATTGACATTTCTACTGTTTCAATAACTTGGTCACAAAGTTACGATGGAATTTTCCTTTTTTTTTTTCCTGGTAGAAGTTGTAGTCCAGACTGAGCTCTAACAGCAAGGTTAGAGACATGCTAGAAATGTTTGCAATACATGTTTGCTGAGGTTAAGAATAGCCCAAAGATAAGCAGTTGCCTAAACTTGGCAGTTATGAACTGGGACTCTACACAGGCACAAAACATTCTTCTGATGCTCAGACTCATTTGTTCTCAAACACTGACTGTCCTGGCTCCAAAGCCACACAACAGTTTAATGAGGTGACAATCCCCTGCTGTCACAAAGTTTTGAGAGATTCAGGTCACAGCAAAAAAACCAACCCATGGTTGATTTGACACAACAGGAACTCACTGAAGAGAGTTAGATAAGAGGTGCTGGGAGTTGGGTTTTTCCCATCATCAAGATAAAAATCCTACTTCTTTCCCAACATTAGAAGAGTATTAGAAAATGTGTGTATATTTGATATATTTGCCTCTTGGGGAGGATTTAAAGGAAACCTCTGATAAACCTATTCTTTCCAGGGGAATCACTGTTCAAAATCATTTCTTTCCCAATGCTCTCAGAAGCTTGAAACATCTTAAGACAGTCTTACTTTCACATGCATCCATATTAAAACTAAACTTGAAGGGGCGAGTTAGCAGGTAAAGGAGAGGTGTGGCAATGCATACAACACTGTCCACAGTGATTGAGTAAGTCTGTCTTTCATCAGCAAGAGTGCTACCTTGAAGTTATCTCCATTAACAGCACAAAATTCCCCATAACATTTGTGGGAATTACCAATTTTGCAAATTCAGCATTATTTGATCTCACATGCCATCTATACTACCTCTTCTGAAGCCACTGTTACAGGAATAACAAAAAGCCATGGCAGCAATAGAAGAATTTCCTCAGCCCATAAAACACATCCATTTTGTCTACAGTGAATCGCATACTTTCATTTTACATTCAACTTTAAGAAATAAAGTATACTTAAGGCCTTGTTTCTACCAGTAGAGCACATCAGATGCATTATTTCTATTAAAAATTCTAAGAATGCTCATAAACACCCATCATACACACTAACAGTAACTTAAGAGTAATTGTACCTGCCAGCTCTGTATTAATTTTATCACCAGTTAGCTCAACGTATAAGGATCCATTAAGTTTAAATGTTTTCATACTATAAAGCTGCACTGAATAATTTTCCAACTGGTTGTAATTAAACAGGACTTTCTCTAGAAATAGTGATCTGTGTCTGAAAGCAGGTTATGCAGACTGGACAGATTCTTCACCTATATTAGTCAGACATCAACATTCTTTCATCTTCCTTTTTTTTTTTTTTTTTTTCATACTTTCTTATTAGGAAGTACACAGGTTTCCATTCATTTCAAAAGCAGAACCAGTAACAATGGCATTTTGGTGTCTGAAAATACAAGAGGGTTCTATTTTCAGTAAAATAGCACTGCTTCACACCAGTATGCAAGACCATTACTTTTCTCAATCACTAAGAAAATGGAAGTTCCAGATTAACAAAGGGCAGACACAACAATCTGGATATTTCTTCATGTAATGGACGAAAATTAAAACAATCACAATTTAGACTCAAGCTTTACCTCAGTAACTGTCTCCCTGTCTGCACACAGAATACTTTTCATTGTTCTGTAAAATAGCTGCATCTTCGAATTAGCTTTCAATGGAAAGTTACTCTAGCTGGTGATGGATACTACCACTATAGATACTTACTGGAAACAGTGTTGATTAAATTGTTAAGCTAAATTGAAAAGACTTGTTATCTCTCAGACTGACTCTCAAACATACTATAGTCATAATCAACAGTACAATCCTCAAATATTACCTAATAAGAATACCAACAAAAACCATGAGAATTAAGGAAAAAAGTTAGCAGTCAGAAAGGCAGAGCAATAAATACTAAACATATACCAAAGCATAGGAAAGCATCATCAACGCAATAGTCAATTATACATATAGCATAAAACATCCCCAAGATTTGTATTAATTTCTTACCCTAAAGAGCATAAAAAAGAGAGAGAATCTCATTCAGCTTCTCTCTCCCCATGTCATGGGTTACAAGTTTCATGTTTCGTCTTTTGTGAATTACAGTGTCACCTATTTCCAAGTGAAACCAATGCATTTATTAACTTAAGCAAGAAGGATTTGGGCTTCAAGTCATTCAAGTACTTCAGAAATATAGGTTAGCCTATCTATAATTAGCATTCCTGATGATTTAAACACGGCTTGATGATTACTAAATTCATCATCTTTAAATAAACACCTCTGACTCAGCATCAGCAGAATAGAGACATTTTCATCAACTAATTTAGCTTAAGACTTCTTGGCAAGCAAGAATAGGAAAGAACCAATAGCTTTTAAAAGATCAGGGAAGGCAGGAATAGGCATGCAAGTATGTTAACAAGTAAAAGGGAAAATATTATTATGAAACTGAATCCAGAATCATCACAGTCAATTGTTCCCATACTCCAATGTTTGGCATTTTAAAGTGAGTAATCAGTAAGCAGACACTACATAGACAAAAAAAAGGTCCTTATCTAAGTATTCAGGTAAGGGACCTACCCTTCTTCTATTATGATTAAATACTAACATGCTTTAGAAGTCAGGCTGTATCTTGCAGAAGATAACAATATAAAATGGAAAAGATTTATTTCAGTGCTTAGTGGTCAAAGAGGATGAAGCTAATGACTTCTGAATCAAAGATTTAATCCTATAATGGAGCCACAGTGTTCACCTGCCAACGATGAGCAGGAGTCATCTCAGCCAGTCACCTGCTAAGCAAGCCAGGAAACAATACAGAAATAAAAAAAGCACACTGTGTATCCACAGTGGAGGAACATACAAAGACTGAAAGGACACGTGCCCACTAAGATCCTCAGCAAACAAAAAAACCCCAAATCGAGTAGCAGAATTATTTCATCAGTTCATTTTTGTCCAGAATAGAGACCTTCCCACTCGAGCTCTCAAAGATCTGACCTGTATTCAAAGACAAGATCCAGAACTTTACAGGTCCTCTGAAGCACAAAAATCTTGTTTCCAATACCCTGGTGTCACAAAAGGCTGACTCCATCTTTCTAAACACACAAAAAGATTTTTTCAAGGATTCACATAATCCTTTATACCAGTTTACTGATAATACATACACACCCCAATGCACTAGGCCACGAGTCATTTTGCATTATCAAGACTTAAAGTCTGTTTTGTCTACAGACTCCTTGGAAACTTGGTTTGCATAACACATTCTTTCCAAAAGGCTCCTCTGCTGAAATTAATCTCTTTCTTCTTCCCCTAAAGATGAGGCAGCTCTCTTCTAGTTTCAAAATCTCATTCTAATTTTTAATCTTCAATTTAGCAGAGGACCTTCTTCCCATCTTCATGAGGCAGACATTCCACCCTACAGAGCTTAAATGAAATCCATTCTTCCCAGATTCAGTAACCTCCTCAGCTTTTAAATATTGCATTGACTTATTTATTCCACATTGCACATTAAGATATCAGAGACCTTTAACTCTCTTTCCTAGCATGTTACATCAGCCTTCAGCTACTAGGCTGCATACCATTCCTCAAATAGCACAAGTCATTCAGATTTTTTAGCAGTAAATACACGTGAAGCAAACCATTCCTCATTTTCCCCCTACATCAATTGCTTTAAAACAGATGAGACTTTCAAGTGATGCTAAGTGTCTAATGTGAGCTTCTCCAGAGGCCTGACCATAATTGAAAAATGAAATAAAAAGGTGACAAGTGTTATCTGTACTGAGTGCAAGAATATGGCTGAATACAACAGCAACCTATTTACGCAGCGCCTGTGACATTCTGAAGCAGCCTTGCAGCAAGGCTCTATAGAGCACGACAGCATCAAACATTTATTCACATGCTTACTGCAAGTAGCTTTCCACTTCTCCTATTTTGTTTTGTTTCCTTTTGTCTGGTGGTTATGTCCTCCAGCCAAATAGGTGGCTGAGAGAATTCACCAAAGCAAAACATTTTTTAAAAGCTGTCAACTTGCAGAAGCTTAGACAATATTATTAAAGAACAGTTTAAGTATCTAAAATGTTTTATGAATGATAGCTTTTGTTCAGATGAAGGGGGGTTTATGTCATTACAGAGAAACCTGTTACAGGTTTAATATGATCTGAAACTTAATCAAAATAGAGGACTATCCCAGGAACTGGAGACACTTCATTACAAGCTGCTTGTCTGGACTGTTCTTTAGGGGACACATTCAGGGCTTCGAGGTCAGTGCTAGGACCCTGAATTTTGCCTAGGTAGTCTAAAAAAAGAAGTGTAACAATAATAAATAAATGACAATATGCTACCAACAGTCTGAAAACCCACTTAGTAGAGGTCTAGCAAGGGAACACTGCTGTCCAACACAGTATGCCCACTTAAGGTTTTATTTTAAGCCAAACTGAATATACGTAATTTGGAAGATAAAAAATTATAAATGCTGCAATCACAGACTTCTGACTTTATGTAAAGCACAGCATCTGTAAATCTTTTTTTCCATGACTCCCTTATACTACTTGTTTCTTATTCATCAGCACAGTACATTTGAAAACTGGAGTCAGTATCTCCCAAGGTACATCTCCTTATTAAAGATCAAACTGAACATCTGAGGTGATGTTCAGTTTGAGCTTTAATAAGGAGAGATTTTTCAAAGATCCTCAGCATCTCTTCTCAGACCCACCTCCCTTCATTAGCAGCTGCCAAATCCAGCAGCAGCGACACAGCCTTAAGTCCCTGCCCCAAGGTCCTGCCCAGTTCCAAGGCTAAGCACACATTCCCTATAGGCACACACACAGAAACATCTGTGCAGCACACACATAGGGGGCTGGCCACACAGGTAAATGCAAACTCAGCACTTTGGTAAACACAAGCAGCACCAACAGCCTCCTCCTGCTCCTCGCTGATCAGGTAGAAAGTCCATTAGAAGAACATGTACATATGTGCACTGACACAGAGTATGGATGCCCTGGGCTCGCCCTCAGTCTCCCTGGCAGCTGTCCCCAGACTCTTGGTCGCCCCAGCTGCCACACAAGCCCCTGTGGTCCCACTCTGGTTGTTGGTAGCCAGAAACCCTTGAAAACATGTAGACACACTCACTATAGATCCCTCTACGATCTGGCCTTGGACTCTTGGTCTACCCAGCTGGTTCCCAAGAGCCTCTTGCCTTTGTTTACTCCACCCACAGATACACACACAAACGAGGGCTCGGCCAGACTCCAGAGCCTCCCCAGCAGTTAGCCTAGGCTGCCAATTACCCCAGTAGCCAGCTCCTCCAGCTGTCTCATGCAGATGCATGCACGTTTTGCTTGGACTCCTCTGCCACTCCCAAGTCTCTAAGCAGGCTGGTCCCACTTCATAGCCCCTAATGATCACATACCAACACATGTACCTGCACTTGACCCAGCCACATGGGCCCTTGTCACCCACGGTGTGACTCAAGCTGCTGGCACAGAGGTCCCCATAGGCACACACAGTAGGTAGGCCCTTCCCCAATAAAACTATCAGAAATAGAGTTTAAGGAGGAGACAGGCCTCGGACTGCGATGCTGAGGACAGGGCACAGCCAGACAAGCACACTGTTCAGCCACCTGATTACACACAAGCAGCCCACTTTATCCCTTTGCCCTTCTGTTTTCCCTACAGCTTTTTTCCCAAAACATCACCCTTTCCCCAACCTTAGTTCCCCCCCAAGCATCCCATGCCGAGTTGTGTGCAATCCCAAAATGTTCTTTCCTACGTCCCATGACAAGTCTCACAGTGACTCTAACTCACTCCCCCTTCCCAACCTGCAGGCTGACCCTGCAGAGCCTCTCCGTTTACTCATCCAGTGCCTGCCCCCCACGTCCCTGGAGGCTGATGATCTCCAGTGACAGCTCTGGCAGGAGGCAGGTCAGGGGGCTTGTTTCTGTGATGAGGTTACTGGGGTTCCCCTGCCTGCCGCTGTGCCTCAGGGCTTCGCTGTGCGCATGGAGACAAGCCTTTTCAACACATAACCTATCGCCCTTCATATTTCCCGGCTGAACATCCAAAGCCAATTCCAAGAGTATTTATCAAAGCCATGAAAATAACATTTCAAAGTTCAAAGCTAATGTGTTTGGAAAGTCATCATGTTCACCACTTGTTTTAAGTTGTGAGGTTTAAGATTAAAAAATACAAGCACATCATTTATCAGATTTACTTACTCAAGTTGTTGCTCTTAAGTGTCAGGTGCTTGCTCATGTGTAATCCTAATAAACGTTTTCCAACGGTTATCAGGACACTTAAGTAATACAAAAAGCACCACATACCTTGTTGACCATATCATATTATATTTGCTTTATAAACACTCATGACTGTTAATGTTATTGCTAAGCAACTGGACTATCTACCATACAGTATTTACAAAGCACTGTCTATCAGCAAACAAATGATTTTGAACTCTTTTAGCTCACATTTCACAGAATTACACATCTAACTAACACTGAACAGATTTTTTAAACTTCTGATAAATTACCCAAACTCTTGGACAAAAAAAAACCTCATTCACCATTAGCATTTAAAAGACTTGAACTATAGAGAGACTGAAAAATGGGGGAGATTTGGGTTGTACGGGACATGATGGGAAAGCTGAAGCTTTAATTATACAGCAGCTCTGTAAAGTAGAGAAGCAAAACTACAGACATTATTTGGCATTTGTGAAGTAGCATTTTATGCCTAGAAGGTGAGGGAACTCGTCCTCCCTCACCTAACTGTTACAGCAACTGCAAAGATGCAAATCTGTTCATGCACAGATGAAAAAGAATTAGTCACAAAATGGAAGAGGAACAGACAAAGAGGAACCAGGACTGTGTTTCTTAAGTTACAACTGGAAAGCTGCCCCCTTCCATTGCCTCCCACGTATTACCTTCTCCAGTAAACACAACTGTGTCTTTCTCTACCAACACATGGGGTGACAGCTCTTTCAGATCTCTGTTTTCTCTGAAAAGCAGAGGTTTATTTTTATTTAAACTAAAAACTCAGTGTTTCCAAATTATTTCATCCCAATGACATAATTTACATCCTGGCAAAACAGCTACTATTACTGAATAACACTTTAATGCCCCCTTCCCGAGTTTCACTGTTAAATGGTGCATTCCTCTGTGCAAACAGTTCTACAAAAATTCATATTCCGAGAGCAGTGAGCTTGGCCAGACAAGCTATGTGAGGGCACATGGCTGGGCAGAAAAGGGTAAGCAAAGCAGGCTTTTGCAGGGTTTATACAGGGAGCAAGATATTAATGGCTGAATTTCATAGAATCACAAACTGGTTTGGGTTGGAAAGGACCTTAAAGATCACCTAGTTCCAACCCCACTGCCATTGGCAGGGACACCTTCCACTAGAGGAGATAGCTCCAAGCCCCATCCAACCTGGCCTTGAGCACTGCCAGGGATGGGGCAGCCACAGCTTCTCTGGGCACCCTGTGCCAGTGTCTCAACACCCTCACAGTTAAGAATTTCAACACAGTGCTCTGAAAACCTGACCTAACAAAGAAGTTGTGCTCTCAGCACTGCAATGGTGAACTGAAACCCTGTTGGTCCCTGCTATGGAAAAGGTCAAACATACAGCAAGAATCACCATAGAATTTTAAATGCCCCATTCTTCCATGCAGAAGCATCATCTCAGTTGAATGGCATAAGCAGCCATACACCGGCTGAACAGCAGCAGGAGGAACTCACATATTCCTGTTACTGTCAGGTCAAAACAGTGGGTAATTTTAGAAGTACTACACAAGAGACATGCTTAAAATAGACAGATGAATGATAGGAATTTGGAATGGTGGGTGAGACTACAAAAATTCTGATTATCAACTGTGTGGAACTGAATGATCTACTAGTTAGAGATTAACCCAAATATTAGTTAGGCAGGAGCTTCAGAAAGTCTACGGCTACCCATACAGCCATATCCTTAGGTTACACCAGACATTCCCAACATAAACTGTCTTTTTTTTGTTCGATCCTTTCCTCCTCATTATTGATTCCTCACCTGTACTATTACAAGGGAAGCTGTGGCATTGCTGTTAGCACCCTGCAGTTCAACACACATCATCAGTGCAAAGAATTACACACAAGAGGATATACAACAAATTTAAGCCATTTTTGTGCAAGCACTGACCTGTTAGCATAGTCTGTGAAGTTTCTACGACAAAGAACATATCTTTTCTGCGTTGAACATCAGAGAGGAAGCTTCAGTTTGCTTGTAAAGTCAACACTACAACAGCTGGGGCAGCAGGAGGAAGAAGTGGCAAGGAGGATGTCATACCCACCAAGTGGAAGTGGGGAGCCAAAACAAAAGAATATTGCTACTCTCTTAAAAAGGAGAAAACATCCCAAAACCCTCCAAAGCAACGCTCTTAAAATTTTAAAGCATACAGCTAACAATAAGAATTAGAAGCAGACAGAGCAAGGCTGGTGAGAAAGGACACAACTGCTTACCTCTCCAGCCCTACAATGTCTACTTAACATGCACTGCGTAAGCAAAAACATGTTCCCAGTAGAAAAATCAATTTAAATAATCTCTTCCTCAGGGTAAATAGTTTTATGAAACAATACTCATTTAATATTTATACAATGACAGTACCTGGCATCATACAGGCCTGAAGTCTCTGTGGGTAACTAACTACATATCAACTCTTGTCTTCATGCTAAAATATAAAGTATTCTGGAGACTACATCCCTGAATTTTTCCAGGGAGAGCTGGGGAATACAGGAGGAAGTGGTATAAGGCAGACCAATCCTTTTAAATACATTACATATGCTTACTCAGAACAGTCATAGGTTTTAAAATCGTATTTAAGAGCCACATTACTTTTCAATATAACAATAAGAGAAACGAAACAAAGCACACACACCATCCGTGTCACTGGAGAACTACTCACATACTGATATAGTGGTATAATTTTAGTATTAGAACACAATAGTGTCAAATTTGTACTGGTTTTAATTCCATTACCAAAGTAACAAGCTGGACCAGATTTAACACTAAGTCCGGGCACGTTCAATTCTGCTAGAATGTGGCTATCGCAGTGATAACAGCATGAAGGCATGGAAAGAGGCCTTTCAAGAAGTTATCTTTAGATACATGTAACAGCTATATATGGCCTAAAATTCTCAGAAGGAAATATTACAGAAAGACTTCAGAGAATTCCATCAATTTCAATCTTGCTGATCAGAGAAACATGAATTTAAAAATCCTCAGCCAAATTGTTACAACTTCACCACTCAGGTTACAGAGGAAACGATTAACTTAACATCACCAAGTGTCTATTAAACTTACATCAACATTATTTTAACTATTCTTTGTGCAGATCCTCTTTCCATGTAAAATCACGAGTGCAGTACTTCGTTCAAAGTATACATATGATGGAAGGAAAACAAAAGTCTTTAAGGCTCAGCAAAGACCATTTCCTATTCTCACTTACACTTTCAGTCCTATTTCAGAAGGTGCGCAAACAAGACTTCAGTACATCAGTAAATTTTGGTTCCTTTATTGTAACAACTAATCTGCTAAGAACAACTTTTATTTGGTCTACATAACATCAAAATAAGCTCTAGAAAAAGGATTGGTAGAAAACAAGAATTCCAGCCTCAGATTTATGTTAGCCCCATTAAAAAGTTACAACCAAGCTGTGTAAGATGTTAAGTCATGCATCTGTACAAGCAGAAATCACTTATTTCTGCATGTGAAGCACCATCTGCAAGCAATAAACTTCTCTATCTTGTTCTGGCCTCCAGGAACGTGAATAATGGCCTCTCACACAAAAGTTACACAGCTGGAGGGGGTGCCAAGATAAACCTGGAATACTTGTGTTTACTGTACAAAGTCCTAGACAATTGTTAAGAGTTCCCATGAATAGCCTCTCCTGGAAGCCTGCATCTCAGTTCTCCCTGCACGTGTCCTAAACTACACCACCTATTCTGACAAGCTGTAACAAAGAGGTTTAGTATAACTCAAAAGGCGCCAACACGCCCCAGGAAGAGAGCCCCCAGACCTCCTGGTGAGATGTCAGAACAGACCCTCTTAACAGCACTCACAGGATTGCTGCTTAACAGAGTGTATGGAGAAAAAGCAGTGCCCTATGCACTGTCATCTTCCAACCAACAGTGATGTCAAATAAGCACATGTTAGGAGACAGAAGGTATCCCATAATTTGCAAGACAAACACAACAGGCAACTGTATCTACCAGAAATACTGACATACCCTTCAAGGGCACATCAGCTCACAGAGCATAAATTGAGACAAAGATTCCTCAAAGCTAAGAGACCACAAGTCGGTAAGAGAGTGAGATAGCACCTGTCTGTCCATAAGGACCACGTCATCTCTGAAAATTCAGGAGCCACCTCCCAGGGAGGCTACAATGCAGTGACAGATCCTCTGTTAATGCCATATAGACTCCTCATGCCTTCCCCACAAACGCGAAATTAAAGTGGTATTAATGAATCCTCTTGAGCTCTTAAAGACCTTTCTGTGAAAAATTTTTTATAGATGGCCTCAGAACTCAAAAGCATCTCCTCAAAACAGAAGTCTGTGGTTGATGCTCTGGTAAATACAACACAAAAGTAAGAGAGCCACTTCAGCGTTTGGATCTGCTTTTCAAGCAAAAGGATTTCAATAGAGGTTTCTTCCTTCCAGTGGGACCTTTGGTCTTATATACTGCTATGGTTGTGACTGAGAAATGCTCGAGTCCACCACATCCGAGTTTAGACAGTACTGAAAAGTTAAGCTGCAGGTCATGTTATTTCATTACCATTTCTAGAGGACACAATTCTCACCTTCCTCAAGCCCTAGCCCACTTTATTCCATGTTTCAGCGAGACAGCACTCAGGCACTAAGCCATAGGCGTGGCAAAGCCACCCCTTGATAAGTATATCTAGTGTTGTTTTGTAACACAAGGAAATCCCTTCTAAAAAAACCCACATTCACAAATACTTGCCCTGAACAATGCTTGTACACTCTTCATATTCATTTATGACCTCCATCTTTAAGCTAGTAAAGTATCTGTTCTTCATCACTGCAATAGCTACCACAGATTCAGCACCTTATTTCTTTAAACTTCACACTTAAAGATTGAGAACTAAAATCACCAAACACCACAAATGGTTTAAAAATGCATGCTGCTTACATAAGCCAACTCTGTTACTCAAAATGCAAATCAGCAACCACCAAAACCATGTTAATACTTTACTTAAAAATGAAAGTATTAACTGACTTAATGCCTTATTAATCAGTCTGAGCTCAGCATTTAAACCTCACTGCCCTTACAGGGCAAGAGCATTCAGGTCAAGTCAAAAAGCAGCCTACAGGACTAAGAGATGGCAAAAAAAAGCTTCCTACAGCCCTACCTAGTGACAGAGGAGCACCACTGACCGATCACTGCTTCTCATGGGGCCAAAACCATTTAATTACACATTAGCGTGGAATCATCAATAACCAGATAAATGCAGTATAATAATATTGGTTTGGAAGGCTGAGGAAAGGTTATTTTAATGCTCTTATCAATTTAATTATTAGATGTTGGGTCTGATGGACTTCCAAGTCAAAAGGAAGATATTTGGGTTTTTAGATGCTGGGTTTGATGGACTTCAAAGGAGGATATTCGAGTCCCCAAAGCTGTTTGCAAAAGTGATATTCTGCACCAACACACTACATCTATCTATAGAAATACACAGACATATCTCTATATCTATTTATACAGATATAGACAGATATAGACATGTAATCTTGCTTGCACAGAAAAATATACCTGATACTCCAACAGGCTTTTACAGGCTGTGGGAGTTTGGAGTTGATATAAAATCATGCTTTTAACTTACTGAGCACTTAAGAAGATACCAAGAGTAATTAAAGGCTTTGAAGCCGTAGAAAATAATATCCTCTCTCACTGAATGTCCTCACTTCAAAAATAGTCATCTGCATCCTTAACCCAACCTCCTTATAACCAGCCTTCCGTGGAATCCTCACAGAACTCGTTATCTTAGGCAATCACATTAGTTGCTTTAGTTTGAGCTTATTTTGGGTTTAGCTTTCATTTTAAAGGTCAGTATGAGCGTATAGTGCCATGAAGAAGCTCTTTAAGATATCAGAATATGACATTTTTTTCCACCCTTCAATATAAATGTCATGTAATACACAGTACCACCTCCAAAACTCTTCTTCAGTGTAAAAAAATACACAACAGTGCTATTTAACTACAGATCCTTTATAACCCGACATATACATATTTGTGTATATATACACACACCCCCACACAGATAATACTTATGGGTTGGAAAGATACTATTTTGATTTCTTCTATAGACAAGAGCATAAGATTTTATATAAAACACTAAATATACATTTAGTTCCCTTACCTGCAAGAATGCTTTAACTTACCAAGAGGCTAACACGAACTCACAACTGAAGCTGTCACTAACAGCAGAGGAAAAAAAAAAAAAACCAACATAACTTCTAAATGTTTAACTAAAACCAATAATCTTTCTACTACCTTTACGGGATGAAAACACTACTACAAACCCAGCCAAAAACAAAAGAGGTCAGTGTGCTAAATCAGACAGGAACTAGGCAACAGGGGCAGAGTGCTTATTAACAGTAGGTGGTCTTCACTAGCAAAGCCTCACAGGACCCACAAGTATGAATCATTCCTTTCTAAAACAACCCAATCTGTGGGGTGAAAACCACCCCAACCTAAAACAGGGTAGAATCCCCAGTCTTTGAAGGTAATTATTTTCGTGTCATGTTAAAAAGAAACACTACCATCTATTATATTGTACTCTATACCGTAGGTCTGGAAACTCTACCTTAGTGGGGTTTTTATCTTACAATCCTTGTATGACAGCCTCTGCTTAAGCTGGAAGTTGGAGGGAATAGTTTTCAACTTTGGGTGCAAATGAGGAAATTCAAGTTCATTTGGGGTGTAGATAAAATCCCTTGCCTTAAAAACCAAACTAATTAATGTTTGTGCTGAAATACCATCCATGGGTCTCATTTAATAAGCAAAGCCTGCTTTCTTGGCAGCAAGAGAAAAAAGGGGGGGCGGGGGGGGGAGAGGGAGAGAACAACATCCTGCATCATTTCATACAGACTAAACTGAAGTTTAGATTTGAGGGTGGAGGTGGAAACAGCATTCATAGCACATTACAGTCACTATAATCCTGTATTTCGATACAGATCAAAGCTTTTTTTAAGTATCAATATTAGTGTATTTAATAAATCAGATTATGGATCACTTGAAAGCAATGAATTTTCCAGGTTTATCTAACCTGCAAGGATTCTCTGATGCTTGGGGGGAGTTTGCTGAGTAAATAAACTCTCTTCATTGTGCCAGAAATTAAAGAGGCAACACAGGAGTGAAGAAGCGGGAAAGAAATATGGGAGCCTGGCAGTTCTACTGCATTTGCTTTTAGCTGGAACAGAAGAGAGTTCCTTCAGGCAAGAAGAACACCTGCCTTGCAGAAGGCCAGTCACTACGTGATTTACTCCAGTGCAGTCCACAAAAAAAATGTTCCAAGAAGTTTCCCAAGAATAACTGAGTACCACATGCCAATCAAACTAGTGAGACCATTCACGGAACCAAGGCTTTGCACAGTGTGGTTCTCAAATATCTCCCATCTACAATTCTGCGCTCTGTGCAAAGAACAAGATATGAACAGCCAGTCAAGTCATAATATCTTGCACATACTTCAGTATTTACGTAAAGGCAGAAAGGAGTCTCTCTATAAAATGCACTGAATCACAGAGCAGCCAGATTTTGAAACAGTAGGTGCTCCAAGGAGGACACAAAACAGATGGTAGATCAGGGTGACACAACATGGCAATATAAACCATTCACTGCTGAAGTGTAAAGGCAAGCGAAGATCTGAGATTTCTCTCATCCATTCATACATGGTGTTAAAGCCCTTAGAAAAAGTTGTAAGGAATGGGCAAGGAGCCCAGCCCTTTGATCATTATTAGACTGCCACCAACACTACAACTTTTAAGTCTTTAAGGAGGCAGAAAATTAATTCAAAATAGTAACTTAAGTTCAACTACAAGCAGGAATTTGGGTGTTAAGATTACCTGGAAAGACAAGCAAAACGCCCTGCAGCTGAAGTACTGTCATATTAGAAGCACTGGTTTGACTGCTGTATTGGATTCTTCCAAGCAATATGTATTTTTGAAAAGCAATGTGAGGACTGACACAGAGACAAAAGTTTCCTTGATTTTTTCTTAAACAGTTGTTCTCTGAACAAACCTGATATTACTGTTCCTCTTCCTCATTTGCAAAACTGCTTTATTCAAAAAACAGTCCTGAGCTAGTTACAAAAGAAGTATTACAGAGACCCGGCTAATGTACTCCTTCAACAGGAATAGACTGGAAAAGTGTCCAAAGCAGATGCAAGGGAAGAACAGATTAAAGGGAAAAAAAAAAACCCAAAACAACAAAACCAAACAAGCAACAAAAAAAACCACAAACCAAAAAAATCAATAAAATTTAGCATTAATACAAGAGAACAGATACTTAAAAGATTTATCACCCACACAAGTAAAAAGAGAACAAAAATGTCAATACAGAAATCACTTCTTGGAATACTCCTCACCATAATACATAACAGAAGAAAGCATTATTGTTCCCTAAAACACTCAAAATAATTTAATCATTTCATCAGCTGCTTTGTAAATACTGTTTTAAAAACATCAGAGATCAGTTAAGCAACATATGAAAAACATCAGTTGCATTCTAGGATACTACAGAGGTAAAACTGAGAAGAAATTAACACATGAAGAGCTAAGAAGTTACTATAGCACATTCTCACTTTTCCAACTACTCTTAATTTATTAGGAAAGGAAAAAAATTCTTTCTGTAAATGTCCCTGTTCTGATGTCCCTATCAATTTTTTAACCTATTTCTATTTTCAACTAGATCCAATGGAAGGTTACAGCTTCCAAAGATACACAATCTCTTCAAAAGTTACCTAAAAACAAATGGGCAAGTCCAAGAGCCCTTCTAACCTGTCTCTACTTTTCCCTTAAAAAAATCTGCAGCATTAACTCAACTGTTTTAGTCACCATTAGGTGCTAAACATAACCAGTGCCCAAGGCACAAAGCAGCTTCAAATCAGCGCTTATACTTTATTAGACACCAGAGAACCTAACCACTCCAGCTTACAGATCTAGAGAGTCCAGCCTTTACTAGTGGCATTGCTTATTGGGGTGGGGGGAGGCAAAGCTCAGCTGCTACAAGTGATTTTCTGTCAAGTCTACTGCCTATTAAGGGAGAGTTCCTACATTTCCTGGCTGCTTGTTAAGTACGCTTCCTCAGCTGCTCCAGTATCCAGCTCAGCCACAATTTCTCTGTAGTCCTGAAGTCACCCAGGAACATCCCATCTGCACACAGTTGTGCTGAAGTCAGCTGTTCATTTACTCACACGTGCTGCAGCCTGATTTCATCTCTCCATCATTTATACGCTCCTCATGGATTTTGCAAATTAATTTTTCATGCTGTCTCATCTAATGCAAAGTGCTCCCAGAGATCAGGAAGACTATTTTTTTTTTTTTTTTTTTTAGAGTATTTCACATTTCACTATTCTGGAAAGTTCTAACCTGCATGCTAGCAGCACGCGTGTGAAAATTCCCCTGAAATGCTTGCATGATAGGGATACTTTCCCAAGTCACAGTCTACATATGTTCAAGGTAATTTCCACCGTTTTCCAGAGATTCATGTTTCACATTCACATGACACTACACTTACACTCCACATTAAGCAGTATTTCCTAGCTTTCCATAATACCCTCCCTCACTCATACATGTCCTGATATACAACTGTAGGACAACATAACAAATGAGAACAGAATTAAAGTTCTACCTTAAGGAGCTGAGATTTCCTGATTTTATGCCTTAAGCCTTCCCTTAGCTATAGAGAATGAAGCTTTGGACAAACAGGTAAGTATCTGTTACTTGTCAGTAATTTCTGCAGAGCAACTTTGGTAGTCCAGTCTTTCCATTCTTCCTGTAGCCCCACACACAGAGTACAGAACAATGTATTTCACCTTGTTTCCTACCACAAGAAGCAAAAGGTTTGCAAGCTTATGCTGCCTAGGAAATTAAACCAATTTTAACCAAAGTAATAAAGAATAGATAAGCTGAAGAATATACCATCATATTTTTACTAGTATTAAGACTATGAAAATATCTCCCCTTTATCATACAGCATCTCTATAGCGCTGTTTGATGAGTCTTTTTCACTTTTCACCGAAAAAGCTGAAATCAAAGTGGGAGACAGGCAATTTACCCAAATGCCATGCCAGTAATTCAAAAGATTATGTAAAGTGATACTAATTTCTAAAGAGTGCTTCTCCTGATTAGCAGCTTACATTTGCTGGCAATCTGTCTGCATTATTATTATCACAATTTTAACGTGGGCTCCAAATGAGGTAATTCCACCTGATGAATAAACCTCAGTTCCAAGTCAGCACAAAGCTATATTTTGGGGAAAATCTATCTAAATCACATTTCAATCTTCAACAGTCAATTATGATCACAAATATATTATAACCATAAAAATCTTGTTATTTGTTCAAACACTATTTACTTCACGATTGCTATCTTTACCTGAATTTGACAAGAGGGGATCAGATATGGTAAGGCTGAAATTGTTGAAGAAGCTACTAAGAAAACTACTCAAATCACATGCATCTCTGTGGTATCTTACAACCATCCACCGGGATAAATAAAATTGTTTTGCCCCGTAAAATTAATACCCATTTGTGAAAGATTTCTTCACTTACTGTCCTGTAACAGAAGCCTAAACCCCACAGATTTTCCTGACCTCCATAAAGCAAGAAACATCAGTTTCTACCAGGGAGAAAGAAAAGGAAAGCCACCCCTGTACAAGGAAATGAAACAATACAGGACTGTATTCACAGAATTACAGAATGGTTTGTTAAAGGTTAATGGTTGTTAAAGGTCATTCAGTTCCAACCCCCTGCCACAGGCAGGGACACCTTCCACTAAACCAGGTTGCTCCAAGCCCCATCCAACCTGGCCTCGAACACTGCCAGGGATGGGGCAGCCACAGCTTCTCTGGGCAAAACAGTATGAGAACAGGAATTTTATAGTCTTAAAAAAAAAAAAAAAAAAATAAATTATCAAACCATCAAGGAAGCGTCACTGTCATCAGTAAATACCATTCTGACAACCCAGTTTAAGTAGCAAAACCCAACAATTCCTGAAACAACCCACCAACTCACCTCATGTTGCTGATACCAATTTATGAACCTGGCTCAGGAGCTGGGCAGCCACCAATTCTTCATAAAGTCCATGCAAGAAATAAAACTGCAGGGGTTCAACCATCTGTTACCATTGCTTTCAAAAGAATACCTTTTTCCAGTTTTCAATTAAAACCACTTTTCTAAACTAACACCTAAAATCCCATTCATTCTTTCAGGGACCAATAACAGAGGTCTGGCAAACAGAGGTATCAATCTTTCTTCAATCAAAAAAAAAAAAAAAAAGAAAAAAAGGAGCTGAAAAAGGATTTTTGTCAGTGCTACCTGGTTAAATCCCAATGCCCTGCAAACAGGAATGGAGAAACGGAATCCACCTTACAGCACACCACTGCTGATGGAACCAGTATGGCTTTCAGAAGTTGATGGAAAACTGTTACCCCTCTTCCTCACTGTAAAAGCAAGGGAACATAAACACCCCAGAACCTTTGCTCTTTGTTCTCATTTCTCATTTATAAAATCAACATTGTTTTCTGGTTTACAAAAGGGACGCATTTTTTGACACATTTCCCTCCCTTAACCTATTCTAAACTGACAAAGCATCTCTCTCACAAGTGACAGATTTACCTCTGCCTGAAGAAAAACTTCAGCACGATTTTCCCCCAAATTTCCTGACCTCTACAGAATACCTCCTCACTCTCAAGGCATCCCGTAACAGAGAAAGAGTTGCAACATAAACCACAGAGAGTGGATAGAAGGTGGAAAGAAGAAAGCAAGTCTTTCAGGTTAAACAAGATAGCTCTTCTGGGACAGGAAAAAGGGAGCTGTCAACAGCCAGGATTTTACTGCCTGGCTATGAAACAACTAGGAGGAGCTGGCATCTGCTCAAGAAGATGTAAAGGATTACATGAAGTAAGTTAGGTAGCTCAAATGCTCAAGGAATCTTAAAGGGAATAGAAAGAGGAAAAATAGTAACGCTGTCTGTTTTATGAAATTTTGTTAGTACTGGGGATTAAAAACCTCTAAAATCATAGTGGTTTTCCATGTTTCCTGGCATTCTGGAGTCAGTCAGAAAAGTCAGTCAATGTTCATACAATTATGTTAAGTACAATATAAACAAGAAGAAAATGGTTTCAGACATCTTTATTTTTTAATAACACAAAGGCAGGAGTTATTGCTCTAGAGATTTATCAAGAACCCAGGATTCCAGCTGCAGAACTCAGAGAATGATAGTAACACGCTAACACAATGGTAATAGACAAGAAGTATCAAAATACTGACTGTAGAACAGCAATAGGCTTTTTGGCTTGTTTGGGGTTCTTTTCCTTGTTGTGATGCGGGGGTTAAAGTCATTTTAGCAACTGAGACAATAACATTAGGAACAGTTCTCAGTGCTCCTGTTAAGTACTTGATGGTCTTAAATCACCTTATTCTACAGAACAAAATGATCAACAACTGTGGCTGAGGCAAGTATGTCTTTTAAGGAAGGCACAAAAAGATACCAGACTTTAAATGGGCGAGAAGTTAGAAAAACAGGTATTTTCAACTAAAAGCACTGCTGGCACAGATCTCTCCCACAGACAGCAGTATTCATTTCTGAGACTCACATATCTCCAGCTTCTAACTTCTAGATCATTCATGTTCAGCACACAATCCATGTCTATACCTGTAACAACTACTCAGTTTTAAGGTCATCACAAACATATTTCCACATATTAAAAAAGAAGTACTGAATTTGATACATGAAAGTGATTTCTCTTTAAACTTCAAAGTTCACAAGTGTTACTGTGGTTGCATAGTTTAACACATACATCTGACTATCAGTTTGCTAAAAATACCAGGTTATAAATTTAGCATTTTACTCAATAACCACAGAAGCAGCAAGACAAAGAAGTTGGATATTCACAGGGAACAAAAAAAAAAAAGGGTATTAAAAAGCCATCCAACAGAGCCCAAATTTCAGAAAGTCCAGTGAAAATGGCTCACTACATAAGTATGTACTTAAACGGCACCATCTGAACAATTATTTTTAGAATGTACTAAGACTGCAGCGCATTCCAGCGTAGTAAGAAGTCACAACTGCCATGAAGCAGTAGCCTCAGGGCTATGTTAAGACTGCTCAACAATTTAAATAGGCTGGTGAATTTAATGAAAGATCTAGGCATTAGTTAAAAAACAATGTTTTGTGGTAACTGATTTAGGAAATTAATTGGATTCAAGCACAAGCATCTGACTAGTTTACTCCAACTGCCAGAAGCAGAAAACAGGAAAACAAAAGTGCTCTTTACCTCCTCTCAGAGGGTCCAGTTCACCCTCCTGCCACCTCTTCTCACACTCAGCTTCAGAACAAAGCTTTCCCCTTTCCTAATCTGAACATTAAAAGTCAGTCCTGTTCTTCAAAACTAATTTCCTATGGCAAAAAGAACAAAAAGTACACACGCATGCGTGTGTGTGTTGCTCACTACTGCCAAACATAAGGTTTTTATTTGAGATCTTGCAAGACCGTTAGACTAAAGAATCCCTTGGAGGCGGCAAATTAAAAGCTTTCTGCTTTCTAACAAATAGCTTTTCACTCTTAAAGCAAAATCTAAATTTTTTCCACCTTCACAGCCCTCGACACTTTCAACATACCTTCTCTGGACACAAACCCACAGGAAACCTCAGAAGATGCAGTACTTCCCATATTGCCCATTATGTCATTTTTGGCTCACTTATTTTTAAGTAAACTTGGAGAGTTCGAGGCCTAATTAAATACCATTTTCACAAGAAGCTTTATTAGTATTATTTCTAATAATTTAAATGGACTGTAAGTAGAAAAGGCTTTACAGATATAACACTCTGAACCACAGCAGAACCCTGCTTCACAGATTCATAGGGCATCTCCTACGTAGGAGACAGCTTGATCTGACCACATTAGACCTGTAAACTCTTAAACTTGGATTTACTGACTGGATCTTCACATAGGAAGATGCCAGGTTTAAGTTTTATAAAAGACATTTTTATGACATGGTAACAGAAGGACCGTGGAAGGCCAAACAAATCTCCTAAGGAATGATGCATTAGAAGTAATTTTCTGCCTAGGCCTCCATTTCTGGGGCGGCTCTGTGTGATGGAAAAAGGAGTCATTTCTTTCCCAATCCCATTTTTGTCAGGAGATCCTGCTTAAGGAAGGCCAAGATCCAAACCCAGTCATCTTCCAGCAACATAAATGGCTCTCAAGATCTTCTGCTGAAGGCTTGTGGTGCAGTATAAAGGTTAGAAGGTGTCCTGAAGCAATTTGGAGGGAATGAAGAGGGAGAGAAGAGTCACAAGATGCACCAAAGTAATAATGCATGTAACATAGTTCCAAATGACTTCAATTCAGCATGAAAGAGGAACTGGTAAAAACTCGTTAGAATCTCACTGTCAGTTTTCAAGTGATTCCTTTTGCTAAAAATCAAAAGGAAATTTCGAATAAACTTCCTGTGCCAGCAATGACATAGCTGGAGAAAGAAAGGTCTGACTGTGGGCTACCGACGTTTGCAAGGAAGAGGCTGTTGCTCTGCACAGCAATGAAGCAAGAAAGGCAGAATTTACCTGAGCTGATTCTACTGATTCCCCTTCTAGGGGCCTGAGGGATTGCTGATCATGTGGGTTAGCAGCACATCCCCTTTAATCAGGGTGTTTGAGTCTATTCATATGGACAAAGAAACAGGACTTAACCCAACAGCCATAGGCTCCCCTGAAGCAAGAACGCCTTTACATGTTTAGACCTGGGGAACATTTTCCGTGCTGGGAATCAAGCTGGATTTCAAACCCATTTGGCAGCCTCCACCTTTTTGCACATTCAAACCTAGCACTGGTGTGAAGAGACAGGGAGGAGATGAAACCTGTGTGGCTAAGGGCCATATACAATCGCTGGGCTTACCTTGGCCCCAGCCACCATTTTCTGCTCTTGACTTTGTTTCCTGTCTAGAAAAGGGTCAGACAAAGAATGTCATTAGTCCTTCAAAGAACTGAAGTACAAATATGACCCACAGACAGGAAGCTTATACAGAGGCATAAAACCCATTCTTTCCAAGTGCTCAGGATATGTTTTTCTCCTCTCTCTCCCCCACGTCTTCTCATTAAACTGCTCACACTCTTTCCCTCTCTCAGCCTAGAAAAGTGGAAGACAACATCAACAGGAAAAAAAAAAAAAAGCATAGAGAAACAGCATAAAGTCCATCCTTGGCACCTGAGTGGATGGTGGTTCAAAGGGGCCCTACCTACCTGCAACCCTGTTGTTTGCTTCAAAGAACTCTGTTTGCCCAAGGAAAAAGAGACGAGCAAATCCTGGAAGCAGATCCTTCCCCAAAGGAAGTTTCTTTCTGAGTCTGCAACCTGGAGCTTTTGCTTGAGACTCAGTCCTCTGAGCGGATTCTTTCTTCAAACTCTCACACTGGTTCTTTACTTTTGTGGGCAGCTGGAAAAAGAATGAAGCCGTAGGCTGAGGCAGGGACTCCATACTTCCAGGATAGGGAGGCAGAAAGACTGGAGGGGAAGGAAAAGTGCTAGTTGGTAACTTCTTGAATAATGATCTGCATTCCCTCATTTCCTGCCACACAGAGACATACACATAGTCACTGCAGTAGGGGAGGATGACAAGAGATGAGTACTAGACATGCAGTTTTTTCATGCTCTGATGCCAAGAAAATAAAAAAACAAAGTGTTGAGCTGTGAACTTTCAAGACTTTTAAGACATCTACCAATAGATGAGATCAATCGTAAGATGTTTTGTCCAGAAAGTTCTCTCAGTTTGTTACATGTAAGGGGGGGGGGGGGGGGGAAATGAAGTGCTCATTTCTTCCGGGGGGGGGTGGGGGGGTGGGGAATTTCAAATCTCTCCTCTGTTCACTTTGCCTTAAGTGAATTAAAAATGGCATCTACTGGAATGCAGTGAACGTCTCCCCGTAATCTCTTTAAGAAGAAATGATCATACTTACCTGAATGTTTCCCTTACAATGACTTCCTAATCCCACCCTCAACTTCTCTGCAAAGGCCTTACTCCAATTTCAGGTCTTCTACTCTAGTCGAAAAATCAGATCCATCAAACACTGACAGCAGTTTAATGCTCTTGTGACAACCTCTGACCTAACCTAGGTACATTATCATTGCTGTGGAAGCTAAAACCTACCCAAGTTCCTGGATCAAGTTGTTGGAATATTTCTTTTTCCTAGATGATCCTAGGAGTTAACTGTCATTACTTGAACAACGAAAATCTAATGCGTAAGAGCTGAAATTTTCTTCATAGATCCTGAAAGCCAATAGATTCCTGTGAAATTTTATCAGTAGCATGGAGCCAACATGCAACGAAACAGAACTACAAGTCACTGGACCTAAAACACAATTATATGCATAGCCTCTCATGTACGTGTTTACTTGTTATTACCCCCTGCAATACCTTACGCACAACAGCAGCAGTGGCTAGTGTTTGCATGCAGGGTAGCTGTTGAGCTGTATGCCTCATATGAGGCACTATCATTTTGCCTTCATTGCTCTGAAGACACCAAGTAGAGTATGATCCAATAGCATGTTCCTCATTATGCAATTTCTCTCAATTCATTTGGAGGCAATTTTGGTGGGGTTTCTTCATCCTCTCCTTTAGAGCACAGACCTAAACAAAATAGCTTTATATGGTTAGGTATCTTGCATGTCTTTTAATTATCAGCTTTCCCCTCCTCAAAACCAACTTTTCTTCATTGTGATCCAAATAATAAAAGGAGACGTTGGGGGGGAAAAAAGCTAGGTTCTGTCATTAAAACCACAGCAATAATAATTTTCTTTAACTGCATCTTTAATTTCTGCTGTTAGAGTAGCAGGCAGGAAAATTTCCTTTTTTTTCTCCCCCCCCTAAACAGGTGATAGATAAAGCCTCCAAGGACAGAACCTATTATCCTACAGTAATTAAAACAGAAAAATCAGCAAGTTTCTCCCAAAGAAACTGCTTGGACATGCAGAAAGATACTCTGCTTCTTGGTTCCTCTGGGGACACTGAATATGGTGACAGTGCCTCAATCTAAGGTAAGAGGTTTTGCTCTAAATAGCAAGACTATTTTATAGAAATAATCGGATTATTTGTCTTAATGGAATTCCATGACTTTCCAACAACATGAGACCTTTCAATTTGATGAAACATTGCCTTTTTGATTCAGATCAACTTTTAAAGGTTAAAGAAAGGTCGAAGAGTCAGGTTCAGTCTCTTCATCCCACATGCACGTTTTTGTGAAGGAAGATCTTCCTGTTTGGAAAGAATTAACTGACCAACACACATACAAATGTATTTGGCCAACAGATGTCTCCAGGATGTTGTTTATATTCCCCTCTTCTAGTAAGGTAGAGGATAAATGATAAAAAGAAGAGAAAATATTATAAACAGAACATGTTCAATGCAAATTTCTACTGCTCTGTACTTGCTGGCTAAGAAACTATCCTAAAATGAGAGTATAATTAAAAGCGCATTTCTTCTTAACATTCTCATGTGAATAGAAGGTTCTTCCTACCAGATAACTTGCAGTATCTCGAATCTCAGGAACTAACACTTGTAACTTACAATTCATAACTACAATGCCATATACAGCATTATAGGTTTAATTTCAGGTGATATGTTGAAGCCTACAAACACCACTAACACTTCCAAAGTCAATATTCTTTTCCAGCTCAAAGCAATAGAAGGTATCGGAGCAAATGAACCAAGATGAAGCAGCATAACCCAGCAGCATGATCTGTAATATCAAGATAAGGCTGCCTTTGAGAAATCCTCTTTCACCAGGGAAAGATCCTATTCACTGGAAAAAAGTCTCCAGATCACCTACTGAAGTTTCTAGGGTGTAGAAAAGAGGTTACCTGGTCTTATTCCATTCATGTAGCAGTTCAGGAGAAGAGACAAAGATCCAATGTAAAATTGTAAGGAAAAAAAAAACCAAAACATAATGACTTTGTCTATTGGTATCTTCCTCATGGAAACAGCTGAACAACAAAACAGTTTCTGAAAGATCAATCTGAAACATCCTGTTAGGAATAACGTGTTTTTAAATTCCTTCCCTTACATCAAGGTCACGGTGTCGCTCCTTTTTCAAGAAAGGGAGAGCCCTTTACTTGTAATTTTTACCCTTTCATACATCTATCTTCCCTTAAAAAGACTTGTCTTGAACTCTGAAGAAAGAGGTTAGTAATTTTTGGGTTCTAGCTATCAAAAATACTAGCTTGATTGATTCCTATACACAGATATGTATTTCAGGCTGAAACAACTACATCCTTCTGCATTCTCAGATGAGAAATGCTAATAAATACTCCTTTACTTTTCTTTTAAATCTTTAGAATAGCAAAGAGGTCTAGAATAGATCTTCTAAAGTACCCAAATCCCTCTTACAGGAAAAGTTTCTTGTTGCCTCCCATCAATCAGCAGACATGATTTATGCTACCGAGATGGGATGTTGGGCCAGCTTAAGGAGCTGAATATACAACAGCTCTTCTTAGTCACTGAATTGTAGAGTTTGCCGATTTACCTCAAGTGCAGGCTATGATGACATTCTTCTAGTTGGAGCAGGTAGAAATTATGGCTGTGATGACACAAGAGCAACGTATGTTGATGATCTTCAGCTATAGATGAAGTCAGGAAAGGCACTGGTAGTTCTGTTTGTGAGCACACAGAAGACAGTAAGGAATCCTGTAACCTGTTCTCATCTCCTTCGGGCAAATAAACAAATCTCCGCAATGTCTTTTCACAGTGACCCGAGTGCTGGGAGGAAAACTCCCTTTAGTGCTTTCTTCTGCCTTCCTTCTCTATATAGTAGGTTTCATGACCACTAATTCAAAAGCCAGTGAGAATAGCAATCCCTGTTCTTCTGCATCAGTAAGCAGAAGCTCAATAGCCAGTAAATGAAAGTTTAAACAACTGCAAATTCTACATAATGCCATCAGCAAAAACCTGAATCTATGTAATTGGTAAGTGGTATAGAATATAAGCAACAATACTTTTTTTTATTTCTAACACTGCAGCTCTAACAGCTACAGGATCCAACTGAAAGAACATGGAAACAAAATGCAAGCTGCCACTGCAGATTCAAGTTACCTGCAGCTAGATCAATTGTTTCTCTACCCAAACTGAAAATTTCAAGCATCATGCAGCTATTTTAAAGTGCAACTAGCCATATGGAATATGTGTACTTCCTAAAATAAAACTGGTTCTAGGTAAGTAGTTGTCCTGCTGCCAGTAGTCATACCTCTAAAAACACGTGCAGGCTGCAAACCCACTGCAGGATCTCTGCACCAGCATCCAGTTGAACTGTTTATCAAAATAAACATTGCAAGAACAACAGATTTTAGTAAAGTTTCTTTCTCCTGCAAACTAGCACCAACATGACATGCACATTACAATATCAATAGGAGTGATGTAAGGCTGACTTCAAATTCCACACTACCAACACTGTGAAAAAAAAATTAGTTTCCCAAAACTTCCTGAGTTTGTTTTTTCGTTTTTTTTGGGGGGAGGGGGGTGTGAAAGGGAGGAGAGGACTTGACAGGATACGAGGGAAGAAGTCACTGAGCATTCACTTCATATTAGGAAAAACTTCTTTACTACGAGGGCAGTGAGGCCCTGGCACAGGTTGCCCAGAGAAGCTGTGCCTGCCCCATCCCTGGCAGTGCTCAAGGCCAGATTGGACGGGGCTTGGAGCAACCTGCTCTAGTGCAAGGTGTCCCTGCCCATGGCAGGGGGTTGGAACTGAATGAGCTTTAAGGTCTCTTCCAACCCAAACTATTCAATGAGTCTGTGATTACAACAGCTATACCAGACCATGTTACCAAGTCTCAAGATGCACAAAAGGCATCAAAATCATTGATCAAAGTGTTGATTTTAAAAGATTAAGTTTCATACAACCCATCATTAAAAGCTAAAGTTGCAGACAAACAGAATGGCAGGAATCTTGACTTCCTGAATTTCAGAATTTTTTCTAAAGTATTTGGCCTCTCTCCAGAAATGTTTTGTGCTCAACTTCTTTAAAGGCCTGTGAAAAACCAGAGAGGGCCATGGCATTGTCTGGATTATCAGACAAGGTGTCAGACAGTACCTGCTTGAGACTGGCATATGCACCAGTCCCTGAAAGACCCTTCCTAGGAGTGGTAAAAAGCTATGGCTTTTCTGAACTCGGCATGACAGAGAATTCCAAAATTGTATATAGCTGTCACAGCAACGCACACTTGAGAAACACAGCCAGTATTTCTTGGCACATACACAACAGCAGGAAAACACATGGGGTATAAAATTAAATAAAATTGAATATAATAAAATTTATTATAGACAACACTACCTTGTAAAAATAATTCCCATTAATAGGTGCATCAATTTCATAAAATTAAAGAAATGGGTGTATTTGTTAAACAATGTTATAATTATTTTTTCATTTTTAAAACTTCACATTGCAAGCAGATTTTTAAATGTCTTTATTAACATGCTTTCTGATTGTGTCAGCTTTGTATGCCAAGTACACTTGAGAGCAAACCTTTTTCTGGCCTAGCTAAACCACACTTTAAATCACATTAACAGACTTTACTGGCACTAATATACATTTCTGTCATAAAGACAGACCTTCATTCAACCTTAAGAGAAATTCTATGCTTCTGGGCAGAGTACATGAGCTAATATTTAAAAAAAGTCAATGTTTTTAAGACATCATACAATTGGTTTGCTTTTGTTGTTTGCTTTTTTCCTCGTTAAGAAAGTCTACTACAGCAAAGGTTACAGTATTTATGTATACCTTGAACCTACTTGAAGTACATAAAATCTGTAGTTTCTTAACAGTGTCTATACTTTCCTTTTTAGCTCTTAATGCACGGCTTGCCTATTTAATTCCATCATTTACATGCAATTAGCTTTCATAAATTTCTCACAGAATTCTTTTTAAAGCATCATTTTTCTTACCAAGTTCTCAATCTTCACATAATTCCTACACTTCTCTGGTCAAGGTCTTTCAACCAGTTTATATGCAGAACCTGGAAGCTGAGATACTGCACATAAACAGTGTTAAGAGGAGTGATTCCAGTACTGTTCAACTGCCACACCAGACTGGATGCCTGTGATTTGGGGGGTTTTGCAGAGGTTGGATTGAGAGCCAAACCACATTTTCAGTTGAGAACAGCTCAAAGCTTTTTCCTGTAGGTTTTGACCCTTGACCATCTCCTTCATGACTTTCCCCCTGGTGTCTGGGACCTCTGGCAAACTCAAATACAGTAAAAATGACTGTTTCATGCAATAGTTACTCATATTTACTTATATCTATTTAATATTACTTAGTATTTTACTTATATCTATTTAATAGATAAATTTTAGTGAAGGGCAACACAGATAACTGGAACATAACAGCTAAACAAATTAGTTGCCTTTTTAAAGTCAGCAGTTTAAAGAAGTTCTGCTTCGGAAAGTACTCAAAACATGCATTTCAGAATTGAGCACTTCATGTTATTTTCCATATGAAATACTAATTTCTTTTGTTAAGTGAACTTCCTGACTCTAGAGCTTACAAATTTAGCATCCAACCCAACCAAAAGGCTTGATCCTTTCCTCATTTTCAGTAGTAATAAGAACTCTACAGCTAAAACTGGACTGAGTTTTCTAGTAACTGTCACCACCAAGACACAAAGGGATATCAAATGCTATTGTAAGCTGTTAGTTCTCCAGCACCAAGAAGCATGTAATGTAACTAAAGCTTATTTTTGTCTTAACACAAACTAGTGACAGTGGAGAGAGAAACCAATTCAGACTTGAAATTTGCAAATGATGTGCAAGCAAACCATGATACCTCTGCTGCCTCTTAGGTTCAAGATTCAAGTTTTGTACAAATCGGGTACAGTCGGTTATGTTTTAGATTAGAATTACATTTTTTTATTTTTACCTACTAGGTGTTAACAGTACATGGAAAAACACATTCTAGATTCTCTCGTACTGCTTTCAGCACACTAAATACGCTGTCTTTCATTAGTTAATTAAAGGCTTTCTGAAGATTTGCTGACTTGATTTTTCTTGCTGGACTAGTGCCTCAAATTCAGCCATATTTTACAGTATCAAATTAAAACTGTGTCATTCAACTTGGAGTAAGACCACCACAAGTTTCATTATAAAAATTCTCACAAGTCAGGTGAGGTGAAGGCCATTTGAAATACAACATTTGCCTCTGCTTAGGTAGAACTGTTTGCATTGAGTTGTCCCTATATCTTCTCGCCATGCAAGCACCTTCGCACCTACCTGCTTTGATCAGCCAGAACTCGCAGCTTTTGTGCTAGACACAATTAACTTTGGCAGTGCCTCTTCACAGGCATACCAGTGTGCAGTGTTTGACTGTCATTCTGTATCTGTTGAAATATTAGCACTTGGTTTAGGCGGCATGCAAGAAGAAGCAAACAGTATTAAGTAATACATAAAAAAAAATACATATGCAAACACATAAAGCTCTATTTCTAGCCTAGGCTTACTGCTTTCACAAAGTTATTCAGAGCAGGGAAAAAGACAGACATCAAACATCCATACCAAAACAGAAACTTACCCCACTGACTGATCTGGGTTGGCGAGTGTTTAACCATACACTGAACCTCACAGGACCCTCTTTCCTTCATTTGAGTCAAGACTTCATTGACAAAAATAAACACAATCCAGGGCAGATAAAAAAGAGCTTCCCACAAACTCAGGCAAACACAGAAGAAAATATGAACCCGCTTGAAAAAAACCACCATTTGAACCATTACTGAACACTTCTGTGATTAGTAGCTACAACACACACAGTTTCATTTGAAGCAAGTCTGACAACAACGCACACTAGAGATACTCTTGACACTACTCTCTTTTAGCATGAAATGAGTCGCCTGATCTCAGATTTCTGTGCCAAAACGTAAAGGCCAGTATTTTCTCAAAACAGGTGTTATATTTAATAAAATGCTTCTGCCTGTAAGTTCGGAAGATCAGCTCTCCTACAAAAGACCGGCAAGGCCCATTTCTTTCCTTCACATCTTCTTTTTAAGGCAAGACTCTAAAATTAGTTTGCAGCAGAATCAAGGGAGTTTTGCATTCAGGTTCTCAGGCTTTAGCTGTATATTATATGCAAACTTGTATTTTCTACTTAATGGCTTTCTAGCTGCCAAGAAAAAAAAAAAAAAAAAAGGTTAAAAACCCCCTCGCAAGCATTCCATGCTGCCATTACTTCTACATGCTAAAAAGCCTGCATCAGAAAACTACCTTACACACTCGTAAGTCAAACTCCACCTTCCAGTTTACTGAAATGCACAAGGAAAGCATACCACACATGACACAGTCAACAAAGAAAACTGCAATGCAAATGCCTGATCAAGTGAAAGACCTTAGTTGTTGGTTGGAATATATCCAAAATCCATTCTCTAGAGGCTGCAGAGTTAAGAATTACATTATGTAGAATTCAACTGAGAATAAGCCTGTATTTAAGCATAGGTATTCTTCCAAATAGCTATTTCTCCAAGTTTAAAATTATTCTTAATTCATAGTTTAATACGTGCATAACTGAAATCCCCATAAGCATTTTACAGACTAGACCAGAGTTTAATACTGCATAACTGCTTTTTTTTCCTCCTGCTTTTTTACTGGACAAGCATTATATTGAGTATTACTTCATGTATATAATTTCACATGTGAACATCAAGTAATTTTCTGTTCTTTTATTTCTTAACTACGTTTATTGGAGACTTCAGTCCAACAGAAAAATTCTGCACACAGAACTGCCAACTTCATGCTTTGAGTTGTGACTTACTGTAACAGTCGGCTATTCCTAGCCTGGCCAATCTTTTAATGTTCTTTTTCCAAGTCATCAGGGAATTGCCATTTACCCGTCAAGTTCTTTCACTCTATTTTATAAAGTAAAGCATGCATATATATTTAAGCAGCCTGCATGACAGAAGAATCATGTATGGTACCCAATAAAATGCATTCTAATGGTAGTTGCATAGGCAACTGCAAGTTGTTGGAAAGAAGTTATAGGAAGTATTTGGGTGAACACTACGGCACACTGCAATACAGCATTGAAACATTTCTCCCCTCTACGTGAATTGAATGCAGGTTTCTGAAATATAGAATATTCAAGATTATGTTGGTCAAAAGTTTGCTTTTCCAGCAATGTATTTTAATGGTATAATTCAATATTTTCATTAATTATTTTCCTTTCTTGTACATTTAAAATACATACACAGAAAAAAGGGGTGCGGTAGGAAAACCCGAAAGCACTAAAAATACCAACAGTCTCTCATTACTGCAGTCAAGTAATAATTTGCTTTTGTACTTAACTACAATTCATTATGAAAACATGCAATGAAATATTTGCATTTAACAAAACTATATGGAAGATGCTTCCCATCTCCAAAGTGGGAACAGAGAGCACTGGAGGGAAAAGGACATGGGGAAGTGCATACTCCACAACTCCAGTGGAATCACCTAAGTACCTGCTAGCAGCATGTACGTTGGCAGACTGTTCTCAAAGAGCCAATCATTTAACCATGATAACCTTGGCCTCTAAGGAAATGAATCATTAACTGGCCCATACAGATTTTTGAGCTCCACTGTATCTAGAGCTCAAAATAATACTGAGTATAGACTGAAAAAAAACGTGCAAACATACGATGAATCTTTAACTGCAACTTAATACATAGCGGTAAAAGACATTATTGAGAAAGCGTAAGTATTTTACAAGGAAAGTAAGGAAACAAAATGTAAATCTTCGCATTCTTGTCACTACAGGCAACCACTTCATGTAATCTTTCCTCAGCAATTCCCCAGCATGCATTAACACCACACAGATTCCTTCCCTCCTCTTTACCACTTAAATCAGAGGAAATGGTTATTCTGAGCAGTGCCCTAAATGTTAATGTAAAAAAAAAAAAAAAAAAGAAGAAAAAAGCCTACTTAGCAGCTAGCAATCAGAGAAGTCAGTATCATCTGACTACAATATTCTCCATCAATCTTAAGGCAAGTTTAAACTACTACTACATGTTCGTTTGCAGCATATAGTGTCAACAAAGTTAATCTGAAGTAAAAACATGACGCTACGGACAAGGACATCAGTAATCCATCTCCACATGACCTAGTCATAAAGTACACAATACAATGGGAAGAACCAAGGTTACTATGAGAAAACCAAATTCACACAAGTTTAACAATTCATTTCAGAATTGTAACCTACATTAAACAAAAAACTACAAGTTACAGGAAAAGAGGACTCATAGCTATTGTAACAATACTCATCTCCGTGGTTTATTAGAATTAGTCATTTTGTTTGGTAAAAGTTACTAGTTTATTTAGTTTACATACACAGTTTAAAACTCCATAAACTTGCAAATTTCTAGTTATTACACTTGAACGTAGTGATAAACCACTCCAACTCCACAAGATTAGTGCCCGCTGCACATAGTTCTAGCTTAATTTTGATCAGGTCTTCAAAAGAACATGACAAACCAAATATTTCTGCTGCATGCCCCCTACAAACCTACTTCTGAAGCCACTGTTCAATTTAAACCCAGTTTGACACCTCAAGGAACAGGAAAGTATTGTAACAACAATGGAGTAGATGACCATGATCCCATTTCTCCCACCACAAGCACAAGGCAAGGGAGGGCAAGGACAAGAGGCAGCCCCAACATTACTCATCTTGATGGATGACAACCAGAGATCCAGGTAGCACATCTCAAGCTGAGAGCACAGCAGCCCAGCCCGTGTTTTTTCAAGCAGCCAGCAAGCCAAAAGACACAAAGCAAAAGGAAAACTACAGTGGAGAAGGCAGAGGAAAAACGTATGAGAAGAACTTAAACTACAGGGGGTAAAGGCAAAAGCAGCATGGCAATAGGAAAAGCATAACTGCCATGCCACAGTCAAGGAGACTTCTGATAAAAGTCCCTAGAAACCCCACATGCAGTCCCCCTATTTTAAATATTTTTGGTAACTCCAGTACTCACAAACCCTTTTGTTTGTTCCTCAAATACTAAACAAAAACACCCAGGGGGTGGAGGGGAACAGACTTGAAAGTCAAATCTTCTAGTGGTTGGTTCCTACATCCTACACTCCCCTGTAGCAGAGCCACTCAGCGGAGTGAACTCCACTGACCTGAATGCTCTTGCAGCATTAACTTTCTTCGTTTAGGAAGCCACTGGCAGGACTGGAGCCAATGTTATGGGTATAATACTTCGGCTTCAACATTAGCCTCACTATTGCATCAGCCATGCTATTTTTAAGTACAGTTCAGCTTTTCCTTCACAATCTGATGCAAGCCTATATGGGGTTTTTGTTTTGTTTTAAACACTGTTCAAATGCAGTTTGTTCAACACCACCTTATTTGCTAAATATTTAACAGCCATTCTAAGACTGTACATCATCTACTGGTGTGAACATTTATTAAAAGCAGTGATTGCTATGCTTGACAAGAGAGCTGCTAAAATTGATCCTTCTAAACATGCAAAGCTAGCAAAACATTGTTATTACTTCCATTTACTACTTTAGGCTGTAGGACAGTACCAAAATGTTTGGCATCGCTATGCAAAACAGTTAAGAAACATCACAGATTCTAAACCAAAGCTTTTCTAGCAGAGAGGCACACATTAAAGCAAATGAAAAGCACGATTTACAATGGAAACTTTCCAAAATGACATTATTGAGTTTTAAACAATCAAAGTAGGGGGATTCTCAGAAAGACAACTTCCAGTCGTCAGAACTTACAACCAATATACATTCTTATTTGTGCTATATTGCAAAGAGCTTGATCAGCTGAATTTACAGCTCCAAATTTCAATGCAATGTGAACTTGAAATCTGAACATGCACTTTTATTTTGAATGATCAATGTACACATTAGCACTTACCAGAGCTGGCAATCAAGCATTTAGAAGAAATTAGGCCCTGTCAAGGATATTTTGCAACAGATATAATTGTTCTTCCCCACACTTCTTTTAATTGCCAGCACTACAGAAGAACATTAAGTTCCCAGATTTTAAGCACCCACTATTTTAGAAATGCCTTCCCCTTTAACCAACCAAAGCATGGACGAATGTTTTGAAAGTGTTCTCCAACTGCAAATGGGTTTGAGTGCCCAGTTTGAAGTATCCTTGGCTCAGTTTCAGGAGCATTCTTCCTTTGAGACCACCAATACAAGCATGTTTTAGAAAAATATGAAGTGAGACCAGTCTGTGCTGGAATAAATACCATCCAAGAGACAGCATGAAATAAAGAATGAACTAAAGGAGGTTTTATTAGAACATGAAGCTGCAATAAAATGGAATGAAACAGATGAGTCAAGAATATAGAAGAACTACACTGGGGGGGGGGGGGGGGCAGGGAGAGAAATGTCTCTTCCCAGTCTTCTGGAGCTGGGGAGGAACAAGAGCCCTTCACTATATATTACCTGATTTTTGGTTTACCTAACAAAATATTTCCATAGAAGCAAAACCACATTTATGTACCATTTATGAAAGATAGTGCATTCTCTCTTAGAACAAATTCAGCATAGCAAAAAAGCTTAGCTAAAAGGCTAGTTGAAAAGAAGAATTTGGGAGTTCCCAACCTAAGCTGCAGCAGAAATGCAACAGAATTCTTTAAGCAGTTTTGGTGAGCTGTCGCCAGTTCCTACCCTGTGCATCTAAAAAAGCACCTTCCTACAGTTTTCAGAGAGTTCACAACCGCGGGGGAGGGGGGAACCAACCAAAACCATAGAGTCTGATTTGTAAGGTAATTTAATGAAGAAGCTACTATCACCAGTTTACTTCTCCTGCTGACTTTATCCTTGGACTTGCTTTCTTTTTCATCAAGGTAACATTCAGGATGTCACTTGAAATACTGGCAATTTCTCAGCCATAACACATCTCAAAAATGCATCATGGGAAACCAAGATACCTGCTCTCTCCTATCTCCTTTAATACTTCACATCCCAGCTTTTCGAAAAAGTTCCACAGAAGTTCATGAAAAAGTAACCATCCGGCTCAAGACAAGGTGCTTGAAGAGGGACATGCAGTTGTCAATTCCTCCACCTTTGCTTTGCCTCGAGTTATCTACCTAAGCCATTCAATGCAACTTGACAAACAGTGAAAAAAAAGAAAAAAAGAATGGTTTGAACAGATCTGAACAAGGATTCAAAAGCACATTCCATTTTCTTGGCTCCAATACACCCACTCTGGTCTGCTCATCGGCCAAAGTAAAACCACAGAAAAACCTAACAAGTTCTGAATTACTAGTATAACGAAAATCTGAGCATGTTATTTTCACTCCATCATGCACTTAGGCCACATTCTCTACTAGTTCAGAAGACACAAAATGAAGAAAGGAGTGTGATAAACTGAAACTCTCCAATACTAGAATATCTGGAAACAATAGCAGTGAAATACCTTGCTAGGACTAGTGATCCCTTGAGACTTACCAAGATACATGCGACAAGTCCAATGGACTGCCTCTCCGCTTGTGTTATGACCTACACCTGCCCAGCTGCTGCTTCCTCTGGAAGGAATTTCACAGCCTGTCCAGAAGCTTGTAGGATGCTGCCCAAAGCAACAGGGAAGAGTTGGCAAACAGACAACGGCAGGTCAGCAGGTTCTCCTGCAATACTCTGGCAAGCTTTATAGTTCTTTACTTCAAGCTTCTGCTCTCCTCCACAAGCACCAGTGAAAAGGAGTTCAGAACACAAGAACAAAACCAAGACTTTCTTTTTACTTAGAAGTCTCACAAAAAATAATTCATGATATAAAATTCCTCAATCCCAAAGGGTCAAGCTCAGGGCAGCTGTGCTGACTGCACTGTGGATTCTAAGGCTGAAGGAGCCATGAAAGGGGACATGATATGGCTGTAAGGCAACAAAAGGTGAAATGGGCAAGCATTAGTTACAGATCGCAGAAGAAACAGTAAGTTTCCTTGTGGCCCTTCCAGAAATCTTACTTTCCAGAAAGCTGAATGTTCTCTCTCTCAAACTAGTGCTGGAAATTAAATGTATTAAAAATAAATATTCACCATAATAACACTTAAGATAGAAAACCGTACACAAAATCTATAGCTTCCTAGAACTCACTACTTTTAAGTCAAACTGATGATCATATAATGTATTACGATAAACTAAATATGGAATATAAACAGTGCCAGAACTGTGGGCTTAGAGATAAACTACCACAGTGGATTCACCTCACCTCCTTTCCTTTCCCCAACATCCCATCTGAAGCTTTCAAATAAAGGAAACCAACAGGTCAGGGAGGAAAGCAAAGAAATAGACAGCAAACAGAGAAAGGTAAAGGGCCATAAGGAAGGGATCAAGCTGTTAGAAACAAGTCAGCCATTGGAATTCACAGCAGTATCTACATTAAGCTTCTTTGAAAACATTGCTGGGATAGAGACAGGAGACGGGGGGATCTAAACAAAATGCAGGTTTGTGTCAGGAATAAGTTAAAGGTGTTCTAGAGACATGGGAATTAAGTGCAAGCTTAAGAGGACTAATACAAGTCAGGCTTGCAGTCTGCATATAAGCCTAAGATATTTAAGGTTTTCAGTTTCAGTTCTGCAACAGAGGAAGAATGTTACCTCTGTTTTAGTGAAGCACCGCCTTCAGTTCCTATTTTACCATCAAAGGTCCCAATTTTAGGTTCATTTCTTAAAACAAAACCAAAACAAAACAACAGAATCACTAAGCAAGTAACCCATGCTTCCTTGCTGCATAAGTAATATAATTTAAAAGAACAGTGTATTGAATTTCTCCCAGGCTCACCAGCTAGTTGAGGTTGTAAGGGATCTCTGAAGACCAGCTAGTCCAACCCCACAGCTCAAAGCAGGGCCGGCTGGCAGGAAGGACTAACAAGTCACAAATGGAATACAAAGCTGAAACTTCTGAGACTCAGAAGCAAACGGGGCTAGGAACTAACAGACCAGCTTCCTCTCCTCCTGCCCATTTTTTTTAAGAGGTGGGCAACAACGGTACTTGTACTTTATCATGGGCAACAGAAGCTGCATTTAAGAGACATGTATACTAATTTTTGGAAAAGCAGGTTTTTTCTTTACAGGAACTATCATGTATTCAGCGAAGCACAGTGTGCCACAAGGCCATTAATGTAACTATATTTAACATAGCATTCTGACACCTCATTATCAAATCAGTAAACTTTCCTATTTACACGTGTCATCATCTGATATTCCCCAATTTAGGGGAGGCCTTTCTCTAGTTGTTGAGAGCCTCTTCCAGGCAATATACCATACCTTCACTGACAAGAACAGTGTTATTGATTCCTAACTAAAAATCTATACACAAACTAGGGTATCACATAAAAAGCTTGCATTACTCAAAGCTTTAGTTTCAAGACTGTAAAACATTTAGCAAAGATGGTAAATCCTTCAACTGATGCAGCCCTGAATCTGTGCAATAACTGTATTTAATTTATAACTACTCGTTGTGAAACAGAAGAGTCAAGAGACAGCTACAAAAAAATGTGTGAATTTTCTTTTCTCTTTCTGTATGACTTAACCCAGGAAACACGAAAAAGGAAAGTGTGAACAGAAACAGAAGCTTCAAAGAGACGGTTCCAGAAAGAGCAAAAGATAGCAAGTAGTATTCAGGGGTACTTTTTTTCATTGACTTCAAGAGAATTTCATAAGGATGCTTTGGGATACATTGCATTTGAAAAGAGTACATGCCAAGACTACTAAATAAACCAAAAGAGCAGGAAAGCAAGTAATTTAACCCTCTTGAAGCATGAACATTAGTATGAGGTTGGTTGGGTTTTTTGGTTGGTTGATTTATTTTATTTTTATTTTTTTTTTTTTAAGTGTTGAGCTGTATTAACTCAAACCCCATAAGAAGAATTAAAGAGACTAAAATGCTCCTCCTACAGTCACTTGGGACCCTTTAAAACCAGTGATTTCTTTAAACTAGGTCAAAGACTTTGAAGTTACCATGGGCATTTCACATTACATTTCTATATTGTGTACTATAGAATAACGTTTTAAATATCAAAGGTTTGGAGATTTTTAAAGCAAAGATGTCTGTTTCTATAAACTAATAGCCACATTAATGATGAAGAAAACACTAAACTGCCAACAGTAGATGTAACATGACATTGAATAACCCACTGGCTTCAATAAAAACTCTAAGTACATGTATGTTTTCAGCTAAAGCTACATTGTTAATAATCTTAAGGATATAAAAAGTTTCAGAAACTACTCAAACAAAAGTCAAAGTTGTAAAAAATCAAAATCCTCAAGGGGAAGATATCCAGATTCCTGTTTTGAGGGTTCACTAGTGCAAGAGTTAGATGACACGTTCAAAGAACTAATACAGTCAACTCTGTGTCAAACCATGGCAATTCACATTTCTCCCCCTCTTGCTAATGCTCCCTTAGAGAGCCATTCAGAGAAAAAAGCATCAGACATGAGCAGTTGCAGTACAAAATCTTAATGAATTTTTAGACAACGATGAGTAAATTCCAACAGAAAATTCTTCCCTGGCTACATCACTCATCCTTTTCCTCCAGGGAGAAATGGGTTCCAAATATCTAGAAACAATAACCATTTGTCAATTTGCTTTGAAATTAATCCTGCCTAGATACAGCACAGAGTAACTTTCACATCATAAATGTTAAGTATTTTTAAGAATCCTTTTTCTAGTTCTAATCAGGATTACAGGAATGATCAAGTATAAGTTAAAAAGTTAAGGAAAAGATTTGTTTGTCCATTGCCTTCCACAGCTGAGACTTCCATGCAGTAAGCCTCAGGTGTTGGGACTTTTTTAATTAAGTAGGCTTTCTATTACACAGCTAATTATTTGAACTGATTATATTAACCTTTAGAGGATGAAACTATCAGCACAAACAAAAGAATTTAAGAGCTTATTTTGATGTTGGAATGCAATGTAAGGTTCTTTTGTGTGGCAACTGAAAAGCTTAAATAACATGTGGGATCAGATCATCCAAGCCAAAATAGAAAAACAGCGTTACACAGTATCAGAATCAGGTTTCACAGCCCTTAGAACAGTTCATCTTTTTCATATGAATTTCAAACAAGGAAAATATTCTTGCATTTCAGTCTCATTCCAATGAATAATACATTTATCAGTAAACACAATCACTGAATTTCTACTTTTCCATCTAGTATCTGGCTTCTGGATTTTAGCAGTTTCTATTTTAAAAGTCAGTCACTACCATAAGTAGCAATTTTTCCAGTAGAGATCTGTATTACATGCAAGCGTTTCTATTCTCTTTCGCACTTTTTAAGGGCATTGATACCAGGAGTCACTGATTTCAAAGCAATTTACACAGTACAAATTATGCACCATGCTCTTCTGGCTTCCTTATGTTTTCCTCTGAGCTTTGTCTTCATCCTCACTCTGCTTACATGATTTATCTTTTACTTAAAAGAACTTTGGTACCATTTTGGTATACAGTTTTAAAAATTATTTAAGCCACATCAATTAACCAAATGTATCTAAATACTCAGCAGTACTAGAAACTTGGCAATGCCTTTCATCACTGTCTTCCATTAGTCTCAAACCCCTAATTATAAAAGCATGATCATTCCCAAAACAGAAACAGCAGTGACAATTCTCTTCAAAGGCAAAATAGAGTCAACACTTAACTTCTCTTATTAATTGCTTAAAACTAAGTAGTGTAGCAGGAACACCTTACCTTAAGCCCTCATCCAGCAGCAATACCATTCCATCCATCTCCACAGCCTATTAACCAATACTGCATTCTTCAAACATCACAGAAATCATCACAGATTGCGTAACAGAAGTTTTGCAAAAAGTACATATTAAAATTGCTGGCATTAAGTTATTAGACTAATTAGATTTATAAATTTATCCAACCCAGCAGCCAGCCTCCTACAGAATTATGTGGGTTGTTCAGTTTAGCCTCTTACACTGTTGAGCTGTTCATCACAGGCATATACTGCTGCACGCAGGAAGCGGCACACACATGTACAATTCTTACACACACAGTACCATAAATCTGGAAGATAAAAAGACAAGATTAACACTTAGAAGACCAACAAAAAAGCCCTAGTCAATGACAGTGTGGAAAATGCTTCTGAAAAAGGAGCTTGCCAGTCTAATTAGACACACTTGAACACACCAAATACAGCAGCTTAAAAGAAAGGGCTAAACCAACACATACTATTACAGCCTAATATAGGAGGAAGGTATATTTACAGTCAGTGGACTTGGCTTTATTTTGGCTACTTAATCACCTTTATGAGCATAGGAAATTTCCCCTGCAGCTAAGCTTCTACTCCTGATCTTCAAAGGCCCTGCTGTCCTGCATTGCTCAGCAATATACAAATGGCTGTCTTTTTCATGATACAGACGAAGTGGAAAAAAAAGCCCCACAGATCAATGAAGTCACTAACTTCTTCAGACCCCTTTCTGATACGATGCTTTACAGAGATAAACAAAGTTATATTAGAGAAGGTCAGGTACATTTTCTTAAAGAGTAAAGCTACACGTAAGTAGTTTATACATGTGGTTGCATCCCCCTCCCCAATCTTTAGCACACAGTTTATCTTCCAAGAATGTAAGATACTCATGTCTGTTCCCTTCTAGTACACATGAGCATGATATGGCACGTGGTAAGCACTAACATGATAAGGATTATGGTTTTTTTATTTTTTATGGGTATTTTATTCCACTTCCAACAATGTTGTGCCCATTCCCAGAGAAGTGCAAGATACTCAAAACTAACCGAACAATTAATTCATCACCTTCCTGTTCCCATGAACACAGCATTTTACACTATCACCTACATGACAACACGACGCAAATTTCAAACACATCTAGCATGAGAAAGAAGTAAGTTTCCTGAACAGTAGTCAAGTATAAACAGAACACTTGGCTAATCCTATTTTAGTGTTACACAGCACTTTCTAATCTCATATTCAAGATGCTTCATCAAGGCAATGGAAAGATAAGCCTAGATGAACTTACTACATAAACCAGGTTACAGACAAAAAAAAATGGATTAAGTATAGAAATTCATGCCAAGACACTAACACTAAGCAAATCCACATTTGCTAACTGGTCTTATGCATTAGTCATACGCTGTGCAATGACTCGGAGTATATTACATTCTTTTCTGAATTTTGTATTTTAGGCCAAGCATAATAATACCCTCCAATACTACCTGATGTTGCAGCCAATGGGGAACATGCGACAGTCTGTATTTGATAGCTTGAAAATGTTAAAAGTAATTTATTGGCCTTAGTAACTGTGATTAATTTAAGAATTAAAAAGAGTAAGCTTTGCCAAACTTCTTGTGTTTAACACAAGATCAACAGGCTTCCTGCATTTCTGATTTATTACTCATTCCACTGCTAACCTGCAACATAATTGCATTATTTGTGTATAATCCACATCACACTGCTTTAAAATCTGATCAAACATCCTCCCCAAACACCAAGGACAAGCCCTGGAAAGTCTGCAGACTCCTTCAGCTTTTGAAATAAGATTCCTGTATTTGCTGTAGATCAAATATAACACTAATATTCAGCCAAGAGCCATATGATAAGGAGAGAAATGGGCAGATATGGTATCTGGGGCTTGTCTTATCCCAGGTTTTGACTTAAGTCCTTCCCATAATGGTATTCTTTTGGGGATCGTATTAGGGTCTTGGACAAGGAAAAACTTGTTAAGCAAAACATTAATTTGTAGATTGCACTAGATATGCCCATTCCATTCTGCTGCTGGATGGATTAAAAGAGAAATACAAAGTAAGCTATTTTCAATATACTACAAACTAGAAGTTCTAAATAAAGTGAGAAAAAAAATACCCTAAGTAGATTACTTGTCTCCTTTAGGGTTTAGTGACCTCTGACGTGCTTGCTGATCTCCAGGGCATCAGATACACCAGCAACTGCAGAAATCTGCAAGGCCTGAAAAACATGCTCCAAAACTCAGTAGTAGCATAAAGTCGAATTCCTCCTCAGTGTTGCTTACCTAAAGCACTGTGATGAGGGAGTGTTTTGAAAATACTATGTCAGATCTCAGAGTCCTGGTAACGTTCTTTACAATAACTATTAGTGCCCTGGTTGCAAATGTGCCCACCCAGGCATGAATCAAGCTGAACTGTCCTGTTTGGTTTTTTTGTTTGGTTAGTTTTGGTTTTTTTACCGCAAAGATAGTTTGGAGCAACTTTAATAGCAGCATTTACCTGAAAATTGGAAGGGGAAGAGCAGGAAGCATTTCATGTATTTTATTCCAAGTCCTCTGCAGGCAGCAGTAAAATTGAGAAGGTGGTAATTTTAAATGCTTGCTACTTGCCTATTTATTCATTAACAACAGCTAACGGAGTTATCCACAAGACACTCTAAGAGCAGTTATCACAACAGAAGGCATCTTTCCTCCCCTGAGGCAGGATGTAACTACCAGGGGTGACTCTTGGCAGAAGCAGGGAAGGAGGCTGCTAAAGGCCATCCCTCCTCCTCCTATCCGCAGTATTCTGCAAAAGGACAAACAACATACTTCAATTCCATCACATAAACATGTAAATATATTTAGTTGTTATGAAGAACTTGCCTAGAAAGGCCTGCATTATATCCTGACATACAACCAAGCATTTGAAAAATACACAAGCAGGGAGAAGAGGAAAAGCCAACTGCTGAAGTTTTTTTCTTTTCCCCTCACTGGTGCAGCTACCACTATACTCTGTACAACTTTCGTAATTCTTCACAGCTAGCTGCCCTACATGTGTTCCTATAATTAATTATTTTGTGTTGCCAATAAGAATTGTTGCTGTCTAGTGTGTCTTGATGGGATTTTTAGCTCACTCTCCAATATTCTGTTAAATAGGCATCCCATTTATAAATTTTAGAAAGTGTAACCATCAGAAGCTGCCTTTTGAGCTTTAACATTTAAAGCATTTTTCTTCTTTTACAGACCTCCTGGATGTTTGCCAATGGGGCTCTAATGCCAGTGCTATAGCATCCAAAATGCTATTTTCAGCCATTGCTGTGCTGACCATTACATTCTTCAAGCACGAGAACAGCTTCCTGAAAAATAACGATTGTGAATAAGTGTTTTTGTTGTTAATGAAACTGTAAATATCCTGCTTCTGCTTACATGACATCTTAACTTCTGACCTGTGCTTTGCTAGAGTAGGGCAGTTGTTACACCTTTCCCTCCTTTAAAGATGCAAATACCTCTAAACTTTTGCTACTCCATAAAGTCATAACACATCACTGCATCACAGCTAGCTTTTAGCAACCAAGGGATCAACTGCTATCATTCACATTTCTACAAGCAACACCAAAGGGTATGTATGGCCACCTTCTGTACCTGTTTTTCCACTTGACTCAGTTTCCTCTCCTGCCCTCATACTTCAATACTATCTTCAATAAAGTTAAATAAAAAGAATTTTAAGTTGTAGTTGATTTCTGTTTGGACGAAGAAGGTACGGAGCAGTATCCTCACTTCAACAGCTGCCAGCACCAAGTACTCTAGAAGTCACTGAAAAAAGGTGAAAGCAGCAGCTACAGCATATCTAGCTTAAAGATGTACTTGCTTTCCCTGATATAGCTAGAAGTAGTCTCAAAAGCTGAAGAAAAAATGCATTTAATTTTCCATGTCCTATTATAATTCTGTATTATTTCCTACATAATCATACATGCATATACACATTTTTTTTCCCCTTTAAGTGTTGCTAATTTCTAGGCCTCCACAGGATCTTGTGGCAGTATGTTCCACAGACAAAACCTGTCTTAAAATTAGCCGAGGCAATTTCACCCATGTCCTCCTGTTCCCAAATTATTTGAGGGCACATAAGGTCCAGATCTCGTTCTGAACTAGTTCTCATTTATAATTTAAAGTACAAAAAAGTGGATATGTTATCATAGCTTTAGGCTCTTTCTGAGTCATTGTCTCAATTGGAAGTCTGATGTAGGTTTACTATTCAGCTTTAGAGATTTGTTTCTTGATTTAGGTATTACTTTGAATTCCTTCTAATCCCTGTAGATTATCTTTAGTCATCAAAAAAAAAAAAAAAATACACCACCACAATTGAATTCTGAGATGTTGTAGGACAGGCTCCAGCAGCACAGCAGGCCTTAACTCATTAGCTTTTTGTTTTCAAAGGCTTGAGTTAAAAGTACTCATTTAATTTACAAAATGGACATTCTGGGCTTTGTATTTGCTGTCCACACCAAAACTAAATGACCATTGTGGCACGTTTGGCAACAGATATCTAACTCAAACATATTAATTCACCACAGTAATAGCGGGTATGAGTGGAAAATCCTAGGAAGGCAAAAGTGACCAGATAAAGACAATTCGCTGTACTTGAAGATATGCGTGAAGTAAAAGAAAAGGAAAGCCACTGGCCCTAACACTGGCTCCACTTCCTCCTGGCACCAAACACTAGAAGCAAGCAAACCTCGCCTAAAACACAAAGAGCTTCTGGTTAAGAAAAAGTGACTCTCCAGGAAAACAAAGAAGGGAAAATAACACAGACATAGGTCTTCCCACAGACTGACAAGAGGAGTCAGCAGCACCCAAACTTAGTTAAAAACTTAGTTAATCGCTCATTACCATCCTTCTTCTTACCCAATTAAAACTGTCACTGTCAAGGATATACGGCATCCCAACACCACTCAGCCATACTAGCCACTCTGCAAAACCCACTCCAGGTGGTCAAATGCTTCTCTACTGGTCACTTCTTCCCATGGCAGTGGGCTTCTGGCCATAAGCCATCATGAGGGAGCAGAGAGAAACTGTTCCATCTCTTCCCAACAACTTGCATTGATGGTAAGAGTAGCATATATGTTTTCAAATACCTTTACTGCAGAAGGCTAAAGATTCAGAATCTCCACTATAAACTGTTCCAAACCATAATTCAGGATTTTCAAGCTCTCCATGGGGCTGTATTCAGCTTCCTTCTCCAGCAGCTCGCTCTATTATTGTTATCTATTACTCGATTAGATGAATTAACACAAGTACGTCCCTTCAAGATCAAGCTGCCAAGTCAAGCAGCAGCCATCCTGGCATTTCAGGGGTTCATTGGCATGTTTCAAACATGACTCTTATTTAGTTTTAGTTTTCAGAAAAGCCAGCACTGAAGAGAGTCTTAATTTTCACATTTCATGTCTCTGCAATCTTAATTCAACCCACTAACATTGATGTACTTACAGAGAGAAAAGCTGCTTACGTCACCAGAAAAAACTGCAAATCTCTTTTCAGAGACTGCATTTCAAACCATTTCTTACCAGTTTGAGGTTACAAACAACCTTGGCTTATCACTTAAGGACAATCTCACAGAAACTAGTCACATTCACTGACAGACACTATAACCAAATAGTATGCAGACATGGCTAGATCTTCTTTTATAAAGAAAAAAGCCTGCTTTTCCCAGCAATTATGTTTCATACATTTCTTTTGTGGTCACAGATTAGACTACGAGTGGCAATTACTTCTTTTACCTCTATTTCTAAGGCAAAAAAGCAGCTCTTTCTGGCAACCTCATGATTTCTGAAAGGGCTTTGTTTTTACATCTTGCCTCTTCATTAGAAGCAGAAAACATAAATCAGTGGCTGAAAAACACGCAACTGCTGAACAAAAATTGCGCAAAGCTACATGGCAGTATTATTCGATGAATGCAATCTATATGACTGGTTTAGTGATCACAGAAACAAAAGCATAAGAAGGTTAGTCTGCATCCACAAAGGCTACAGGCTTAAACGAGAAGATACCAACCTTCCTCTAAAGTCACAGACAGCAGGCCTAGTGCCTACAAAGTACTTCTGTTCCAGAACTATCTGACTCACAGAACAACTTTGAGAAAGGAATTCTAAAGAGTACCTGTAAATTCACTGAATTAAAGGATTTTTAAAGCCGATGTAGAAGAACTAAAGAAAGGCTATTTGGGATTTTGGATAACTGCATGGTTACATTGATCTGACTTCATCATCCATCTAACACAATATGCAAAATCCGTCATTTAAGAAGATATCCTAATGTTTGGGGTTTTCTTTTTTTTTTCCCCCATTCTTGCAACATAAACATAAGACATTTTGTATATTTGTAAAATATAGCTGTTCTTGAAACATTTAAGAACGGTTTAGTCTATCATATTCGGAGGTTGGAACAGGCAAGCTTCCTTAAACATCTCTCCAATTCAAAAGTATTAAGAGGGAGGTTTGCACAGCTTTCTTAAAGAATTTTTACATCAGTAAATATCAAGACAATCCTCTATTTGGAACTACCTACAAATGCTTCACACAATTTTAACATCCTTTACAGAATTCTTTGGAGGACTGTTTGTGATACTTTCAGAGAAAACACTTTTATCCAATAACTTCACAGGCACTAAAAAGCACGTTCTAAATACTTTAAGTATTTAGACAGTAAATATACATATTAAACATTCCCAGAGATTGGATTCTGGTCAGGCAAATGCAAAAACTAATGATAAGTATTGTTAGCCACAACTGCCTGCTATAACTTGTTATTACTTATTTTCTCCCTTCCATAGATCACAGTACTCTCTGGAAGCTGAAAAATATCTTCATGCAAATCATCATCTTCCATTTACATGTTAATTTCCAGTGAAATAAAAAGACTGCTCGTTTACTTCACCATGCTCCAGCATAAACAAGCAGCACTAAGAATCTACACATCCCAAGAGCAGAGTCTGTGAAACCTTACAAAAGAGATTAACCCATGCTTTCATGACAGAACAGTGACTTAATTTTCAATGCAGCAGTATTCCAGAGATGGTATACTTCATTATTAACGGGGTACATCTCTACAGGAACAGACAGATTACTATCTTGCTTTGCTGCTCCAGTTTTTCAGAAACCACTAAAAACATTTAAGATTTTGCCTGTTTTAAAGTATCACTGTCTCAAAATCAATTCAGAAATGATATGGACATCAGACAACAAGTCCTTTAGGATTGTCTTTTCTGCTCTTTGTTACAAAGCAGCCAGTAAAGCAGAGCCCCAGTTCACAACCAGGCCTTTTAGCTACCAGCTCATAAATAAGAAGATGCTGTATTGCCAAGAACTGCATATACTTGGCTCTAACACACGCATGCCTGATACCGTTTCAAAAATTAAAATCCCTTTCCCCACCAGAAAAAGAAAGAAGAAAACCAAAATCACCATCATAAACATTTCACACTTTCATTCCTCCCACCTCTCCCTCCAATCAAGCATGTGCTTGGGAACTCCTCCCTTTCACAAGCAATTATGGAACTGGGAACTCCTCCCTTTCACAAGCAATTATGGAACTGGAAAGAGTCTCACAAACTTGGAAAGAAAGAACAGAACATGCAGGCATATGCACATCCTGCACCAGTCCCTGAGCATTTACAAGTAACTTGCAATTTCACCCAATTTAGGATATTAGGCCTACTAAAGAAACACTTGGCAGTGCAATATGCTGATCCATTCTTAACATAATAACCTCATTCAATAGATTAAAGAGGTACATTTATACCTCGAATTCATTTGAGTGCTACAGTAAATTATTTAACAAGTACTTAAAATATGTAGTCATTAACTCATGGTTCCTTCTATTTTATTTTTACTTGGTCTTATTTTGTAAGAATGCAAGAAATTAAACCATAAGAGAAGCAATTGCTCCTTCTCTCGCCAGCAAGTTTGTTCAGTTGTTTTGGGTTTGGTTTGTTGTTTTTTTTTTTTTTTTTTAAAGAATTAAACCTTGTATGTTCTCATATACAAGTATACACACAGGCAGCATTCAGAATTTTAGAACAAAGAATTTACCAAAAAATTAATCAAGATGTTCACTAGACATTTCAGGTTAAGGCCAGGTCAAGATTTTCACTAAACAGCTTTTAACAAACAAACCATAATGCTGAATATAAACTAATTCTTACTACAAAATCCTTGCTAGATTTCAGAGATGCTCAGAGTTTGAGAATCCTGTACTGCAAGGGACAAAGGGACAATGACAATTAATACCATGCACAAGTTTCTACACACGTGACAATCATGAAACATCCCGAGTTGTTCTGCTTCCCTTTACATGCCTTTCTATAGGGCAGGCATTGCTGCATGAATCCTCACGAAACCCCAGAGGAAACAAAAACATTCCACTTCTGTCAGAGTCAACCTGGAGGTAAGAATTAAAATGCTGTTTGTAGTCCACAGACAAGCTTCTTCAGAGACATATGGAATCTTTTCACATGGTATAAAAACACACTATGATACTTTGACATATATATCCAGTAAAATTACCAAGCTGAAAATAATCTTCCAGGAAATCTAGAGAAGTTATTTTTATTACTATGCTTATCCCAACTCGGTGGCAATATAATGCCAAACAAGTCACTCACTATTCAGATTCTGCCTGAGAAGATTTTGCTTGTGCCTCTTTAAAAAGAGAAATATCTCAAAATTGCAGTCACAACAGGAAGTCAAAACAACCATACATGAGTTACCAGGTTAGTTTTTAATCACTATCTTCCTTACAAGCTGTAACAGCACTAAATATATAGAAACAAAAATTTAGGATGGTTGCCTTTTTAATTACTTCATTTCTACAGTTTCTTATATGTAAGTTATGTCTGCCAGTCATTACCTCTGTCTTCTATACACAACTGTGACAGAGTTGGGTGAAGCAAAGGTCAGAGGAACCTTAAAAGACATTTAAGTTTTCTCTCATCTTGACAGGGATTTCATCCCTCTACACTGCACAGAGAGGTCAAAGTTACTGGAAAAACCTTAGAAGTTATTTCCATACCACACATTTGTTTACAATTTAAAGAAAAACACCATTTCTAAACCAAGCACAAGCAACTCTCAACAGATGCTAAATTCAGAAACTTAACACTATGCAATTAAAAGGACTACTGACTAGATACGCAAGCACAAAAGAAGATTAACACTTGGCTACCAGTAACTAGGACTGTTATTATAATCTAGTGTCTCATGGGTCAAATAAAAGATCAACAGTGTCTGCAAACAAATGGTGTAACTTACATTTGATTTGCACTTTCTGATCTTACAGGAATGCATCAAGTGTAACAGAAATAAGCATACGCTAATAGCACCATGAGCTGAAATTTCCTTATCTGCATAACTCATCTTGAAGAACTACACTAGTGGTAAAAAAATCTGCTACTAAATGTATTAAGACAGTAAGACTATTGTTGAATGTGTATCCACATTTTCAGCAGCTTTCAGTACTGTCCCCGATGCTTAGCACAGTACTTTGATACTGTTGCTTAAGTGACTGCTGGAGAAGTTCAAATCTTGATTACATATGAAGAAATCAGAGCCCTGAAAAGTTCCTGCTGGATATCCATGCTAATTAAAACACATCCCCCCCACCCAAAAAAGACATACAAACAGGAGGCTGGACAAGTACTTAAATCACACACAGGCTCAAACAATTTGCCTGGCCAAGTGGTTTAGCACACTTAAGCAGGACATTATAAAACACTCCACAACCAACTGTCAGCTGCTAAGAAATCTATACCTTACCAAAGCTACAGTCTATGAATTATTGTTTTAACAGGCTGTGGGCCCTTCCATATCTTTGTTATGTCTAAACTTACAGAAGATCTTCTGCTGCCTGTTTTAGCAATTTATAAAACTGTACTCCACTAACTATACTCAAAAGAATGGGTTATTCAAAAGTATATAAACAGATGATCAGGATCCCTCATAAGTTTCATTAAATATGAAGCACAGTTTTCTGAAAGTTTCATTTCAAAAAAACCAAGCATCAGCAGTACTTACATTTGTTGCTCTTCAAGGATTACGGTCAGCTTAAAAAATGTGTTTAATTTCTAATCCTTGGTGATAACAGCACCTCAAACTGCTTTACTTCTTCCTACTCTGTACCCATTTCAGTTTGTACAATGCCTACAGCCCCCAGCAAGGAAGGCTAACTGTAAAGAGTGGTTTGTTTAGGTAGCCATTCTCTGCTGAACAATGGAGCTTACTTGAACTGTTCTGGACCATCACTAACCCTGCATTGCAAGAAGAAACAAACTGGGACAAAGACTTCAAGCCTGAATGCCTACGATACTTAAAACATATGTCCTGACTGTCAAAGGTACATCCTATATGAAGCTTCACCAACACTAAACATCTCAAAAACAGTACTATGAACACATAAACACAAAGAAAAAACATGACAACACACATTGGCCTAAGTGCCCAAATACAGACATACCTACATGTGAGTTTTTCACACTTAGCTCAGTGGTGAATGTTTGGCTTCATATATGAAGCACATATGGAGCAACACATGGAGCATCACTCAAGACTGAAACATATTCCTATGTTTCTATAGCCCAGTTTAAACGGGTTTCTTCCTGTTGTGGTGGGGTTTTTTTAATAATCTATATAGCATTATTTTAAACTTACAGTAGTAACGTTTAGGCTCAATGTACACTTTTAAGTATTATGATAAAAAGACTAGCAAAAAATCCAGAAAATTAACTGAATTACAACAAAAAAAAAAAAGTTAAAACAACTTAGCTGAAGTCAAGATCCATAAGTGTAACTTAAGACTGTGGAGTAGAAAAAGATCAAAAAGGAGTAATTTCTGACATACAAAAATTAATGCCAAAATAATTTAAAGAAATTGTAATAACAAATTGCTTGCTCAAAGAAAAATGGCAACCAAGTTTAGTGTGACTTTTTTCCCCTAAAAAAGTGTTCAGGATTATACTTTGCAAGTGCAAAAAAATTCATTAAATTTCATTTAGTGAAAGCATAATACTGCATTTGAACTATTATGAGTACCATTCTTGATCTCTGCATAGCATCCAAGTCAGAAGTCTTCATTAAGTAGGTAACAACTCAGTCCATGAGGTAACCAACACTGAACTATAGCTATCACAGGCAATACTCTAGCATTTGCACGTATGGGATCATTAAAATCCCTGCCTGCCAAACATTCATAACCTCTAACTCTCTCTTGGGAAAGTCTGTCCAGCTCCAGTGGAAGATGGAGACTCCTGCATATAACTGCAACCACAAACCAAATCCTGCGTCAGACACCAATAACGCATTATAGGTGCTTGGAGGCTTGCACAAAATGAGCTGATAAGGGTTTCTACACCACAGCTGACTGTGGCACATTTACTATCTTTGTTAGCAAGTTCTAAAGGCACAGCAAGAGTTAAAGTGTTGCAAGCCATTAAAGCCAGAAGGATGATCAGGTGCTCCAATTTGATACCGCAATTACGCGGCACTTCCATCATGCAATTCCTAGCTGTGAATGCTTCAGAACAGGCTAAAAGAAATAAAGTGGTATCTCTAGTCGCTCAAGAGCTCCTTCTATCTTAGCTTTAGGCTACAGTTTCTGGTACAATCACATTGAGAATAAACTAGTTCCTTATTTGTGGTGATCATTACCATGAAATAATTTACTGAATAATCTTACCCTTAGTCCCTGCTTAGTCTGCTGTTGAAGCATGCTTTCGCTTAATATCATCGCCTTTGGTGGCCTAAGAGCAGTAAATGAAAGGTATAGGCCCACTTCAAAAAAAATGTTTTCCGTCATTTGTTGAAGTATAATACATATCATACATAGCACATTTTAGCCTCATAAATTAATCAAGAAAAGAACCGGTGCATTAAATCAATGAGAACAAAGACATACCGTTCTCTTCTGTTCTTTTTTACATTTCATCTACACCAATCTGCAAATCCAGATCACAAGTTATTCCCCAAAAGGTCATAGCAAGGATATGCTTGCTATTATTACACTGATATCCAGGTATGCATAGTCATTTCTTCTAAAAGACTTTACTAGCAATATTATTGTTTACAACTTGATCTACTTCCTAAGATGACAGAGACAGATCTGAAAAGACTTATTTACTTTATTACCCTCTGCGAAGTGCACAGCATTATTACAGGTGGGTTTTTGCAGCACAGGCATGTTATCCATATGTCTATTTACCTACACTTAAGCAAGATACATTAACATTTTGGGGCGGGGTGGGTTTTAGGGTTTTTACTGGGGAGAGAGGTGGTATTATTCTTTTCATCTCCCATCCTCAAAACTTTGCTAGTTTACCACTGTTACAGTCATCACTCCATTGTAGCATTATCTAGATCACAGTAATTTCTAAAGGCTGGAACACTTCACTACCAATACACGGACTGACAAACAGATAATTCTGATTTCCAGATTAGCCTGTAAAGAATGCAAATCTTAAGACAGTAACAAAGATTGCTTTTCAACATGAAATATTTTTAAACCTTTTGTTTTTACACACACATACATAGATGATTTAGTCTGCTTATACACTGACAATTTCCAAAGAGCAGCCAAAGCTGTAGCACTCAGGAACATTTTCTGGAAATCACATTATCAGCTGGAGAGATACACTTCTCAGCATCTCCAACAATCTGCCTTAAGTGCTAAATTACTGCTTTTATAACCCCCTGAAATCTGAATTCTTCCTATCTTTAAAGACAATGCAACACCAGGCACTGTAGCAATCCTTAGTTCAAGGCACACCATGGCGTGTGCAGATGCAGAGAACGCATCTATAAAAGACACGGGGAAAAGGTCTATCCAAACAGTTACTGGCACCTACAGTCGGCCAGCAGATACACAAGGTGCAGGCCTTAAACTCCTTATTGTTCTTTACTTAGAGCAGAGAGCTGAAAGTCAATTCCATCAACAGTAGGTATTTTATTTCATCAGATGAAATGAGAAGCAGGACTTCTCAGCATGACACAACAGCAACCACATTTTCTTTGCCAAAGCGCTCTCTCTTTATTCATGTGACTTGTCATTACTGAGGGTAACTATGTTTTCAACTTCCATAAATAACCAAATTGAAGATATGAAGAGACTTTTTGAACTCAACTTATGCAATTTTCAAACTGGTGGCAAGACTCTGAAACAAGTTTAAAATCTGAAAAATGGAGAATAGCAACACTGCCTTTAGGATGCAAGTCCAGAAACACCACTGGAAATCTATGCTAAGCCACCATAAATCCTTTGTTTTGAAGTATCTTCTAGAAGTATCTCCCTTTTTCATCATACACACAGAAGCAAGACCTACAGCAAATAAAAAGCCCAAAAATAAAAACTCTAAAACAGCTTGGAAAAAACCAAATAAAATAGTGCATCAAAAATAATGTTGAATTGAAATTTCCCATTCTACTTTAATGTTTGCCACATCTTACTAACATCTTCAACAAATACTCAGTTACAGCTGTGAAAATCTCATCCGCACCTGTTCAACCTTCCTACTGCTCCCATATATGATGAAAATTGATCCAATTTCCTGACTGCATTCTTGCTTTACAAGTCAGAATACTACTAGTTACTACTACTAGAGATTCTCAAAGGCTGTTCACAAGTCTTTCAATTCTCACGTTCAGCTTTAGGCTTCCAGCCCTTCCACAGACTTAGTAACAAGCTAAAACATATACCCTATACAGAAAATATCCCCTCCACTTTTTTTCCTAGCTGTAAAGGGATCTTTTAATAAAAATTTCTCTTGAAAAATAAAATTATGAGATTGTCAGATAAGAAAGAATATCTCTCTTGATGGTTTTCTGTGCTTCTCACCACCTTTTCCTCCTATTTTGCTTCGCTGTTGGATGAAATGCACAAACAGGTGAAAAAAATCTTGCATCAGACTAAAGAATGAAAGCAATTCCATGGAAAATGCTGTCAAGGACAGGGAGGCAGTTATTAGCTCTCTTATCCTTCATTCACAAAATCTGCTTTTGAGTAATGGTAAACAACATTTGAGATTAAGTTAAAATATTTCAGTTAGAGCAGCCTTTATAAATGCATCAAAATACATTGATTTTTTTAAGTTTTCACCTCACAGGTAATTTAAGAATTATACAAGTCTGTACAAAATCCTACTGCAAGCATCCAAAGCATAATAAAGTATAGTCTAGGAGAGATGTAAAATTGATTTGAAACACTAATTATAAATACACAAAAGAATTCACTGAAATAGAAGTATTTCCCCATACTGAAGTTTCAAAAGCATAAAAGAAATCTTCTGCAGTTCTAGAGATGAAATAGTAAGCTCAAAAGACCATATCTAAAATTGACAGGATTTAATAACTGAACTGATATATCAAGATAACTAATGCAAAACCAGAAACTATATAAGAATCAAACACTAAAATGAGTCCATACCATGATTCAAGCGAAGAAAATAAAAAGTGACCTGCATTTTTGTAGATGGAAATATGAAAAGAGAGGATGAACCTACAAACATACAAACATCTATGGCATACCCCACAGGCTGAAGACAGACCAGTAAGGAGAACTAGGGTTAGGGGGTTTTGTTGCATTTGTTTTTTGGTTGGTTTGGTTTTTGTTTTGTTTTTATAAATACAGAAACTGTAATAGTATTATTTGTATCCTCTCTTTAGTAAAGTTTGTAAATTGATTTTCCATACAGCATTCTGCCAAGCAGCTTTTTTGTTAATCTTTACTATGACTTGAAATAAGAGATATTAAAAGAATCATTCATACCAGGGAAATAAAGGTTACAGTTTTCAAAGCGCATACACTCCACACTGTCTATATTTAAAAGGCCATGCCCTGATAATAGTCATAGAAAGAGCTGCAAATGGTATTCTAAAAACTGAACAGGGCTAAAGATTTGAAGATACTGGCACATCTTTAAACGCAATTATACACAGGTTTAAGGAAAGCAGAGAGTTAATCTAAACGAGGCATTACATGGGTCAGCTTTTTTTTCAAAGACACACTAAATGGAATTTTACAGCTTCTTTACTGGCCCAATTATGTCATCAGTTACTTCTTTCTTCTACCTTCTCCCTTGCCAGGTTTATAATCACTGGGGATGTATCGATATAAATCTTCAGTGATATATATGTGTATGCACGAGACAAAGAAATGAGGATTTTACATGCTTACAGTATACCTGCTTCTTAAATGTTTGTGTACTTTTACAATACACTACCCTTTATCTCCTGTAAAAGAGGGAATAATCTAACAGACAAAAAACTTTCTAGAGAACTCTAGTTAGAGAAATCCAATGGCCAGAGAAGTGAGAGGCCAAGCAGAACAGCACATCTTGCAGCACCTTTAGTGACTAATGAGGTCTAAGCTCCAGACCAAAAGAAATTCCAGTCAAGATGACAATACAATTAATACATTGCCCTGACATGCCATAGAAGAGGAAACAGAAGCAATGGCACTAAGATTTTAATGTTACAGATATTAGGGAGAAGTGCTGCTGTAAATTATCTGATTGTACAAAAGTGACCTGACCACCACTGCCATCAGAAAAAAAAAAAAAAAAAAAACCAACAAACCACAATTATTTTTGGTCTCTATTTAACAGAGTCATATCCTGCTCTGTGTAAAGAATCTAAATGATTTTCCAACTGCAGCTAAACAAAAGTGTAGTCTACCTGGAGATGACAGATTGAACAAAGACACAACGTGCACGGGAGAAGAAAGGATATGATCTTTGGCTAGCTAAATAACAGAGGAAGAAGGTATTTCTGGCTATTGTTACCCTGAGGGATTTAAGCATTCTGGAAAAACCACCAATCATGACAAACAGCTAACATATGCTCTTAAAATCAGGGTACAGTCACATGCTAGATGTCATTTTCCAAAACAATGACTATCAATGAGCTTATGATCCTCTTACTCAACCCTGAAAGCTTAAGGAGCTTTGGTTGGATGCTTGGTTAGAAAAAAGCAACACACAAAACACCACCAAACACAAACAGGATCCATGAAGAGCAGAATTAATGTCCTGCTGTAGAAAGATCAAAGGAAGGAAAATGAAAAAACATTTGAGAAAATTGACTGCTAGTAGCATACTGGTGATACTGTGGGCTTTAACACCTCAGTCTGTCTTCTACCACCTTCACATACTTATTGACTAAAAAACATAATCAGAATGAAACAGTGTTGGGACTTGTCTTCTAGCACTCCTCGAAGACAAGCTGCTACTCATTACAGCTCTCTGGCATCTTAGAAAGACATGATGAAAGCCACTAAGGCAGTCAACACCTCATGATCAACATAATCAGAGACCGCTGATAGAATTAGTATTTTCAATATTGAGAATCAAGCCTCTCCCAGCAACCTGGTTTTTTTTTTGGTAGGTTTTTTTTGTTTGGTTGGTTTGTGTTTTGTTTTGTTATAAAATTTGGCCACTGATACTACTCCTGATTTAAGTTATGGCACCAAGATATTTAAGAAGTACTTCACCTCCCATTGCTATGGCATTTTCCCCACCATGTAAGTGTTTACTGCCTTTTCCCCCCCCCCATCCAGGTCTTCAGTTTTTCTTTTCTGTCCTCTCCCACATTCTCAAGGCAAGTTATTTATCTCAAAGTTACTTCTTCTATTAACATAGCTGCTGCTTAGACAAGAAGTTCTTTGGGAGAACCACCACAGTATTCCCGTCCATTTGTAAATGAGTATATATATAAACAAGAGGTCCTCAATACGGCGAGGAATTTCCACACGTAATTAATATTAAACAATTGCACTTTAGAACCACCATTCAGATCGCTTCAGCCTGCACATGCAAGGGCCTTTCACAGCTGACACAGCTTCTCTGCACATGCTGTCAAAGAAACAAGACTATTCACATGCACATACTATTAAGACCTGCCAATGGTCACTTCTCTGAAAAGGTGCAGGTGGGAGAACATGTGCAGTTTCTTACTGTGACTGCAGAGAATCAGTGCACCAGATTCAAAGGCTCACCACTCCTCCGCAGGCCTGAGTGGCTCTCAGAATGGATTAATGCTTTGAAGCAAAACCACCAAGACCAAAAGTGCCCCAAGTTCAATTTCAAGAGCCACAACAGTGTGGCTGAACCTCCCTTTTCCCACCATACTCATTTGCCTAAAGCGTCTCTTGGCTGTGAAAGAGAAGGCTTCTACATACACCACAGACTCGCAACTGGTTCAACCCGAGTAAAGTCAATACTTGAAAAAGAGAAGCAGAGGCAGGATGAAGTCTAGGCTTGTAAAAAAAACTCTACCTAAGAATAAATATTATTTCAATATAATAAATAATCTAAACTACAATCACCGCTAGCATACCCACATTCCACAGTATTCTTTTGTCTTCCTCTATACAATGGGAACATACACACTGTCACAGATTGTTAAACACAGTTTACCCACGCAGTAGTTTCAGAGCATAATCAATACAACCCACCCCCTCAAGAGAAAAACAAGTCTTTTAATATAATACCTACATGCGCTGGGACCTGAGGAACAACATTTCTAATTAGACACAAACATCACGCTGCTTCATTTCACAGAATGGCTGTAACGAGACCTGCAAGTTAGCGCAAATCAAACTATCAGGCAATCTATCTTTTAATAAAGTTACAGGCAGTCTTACCTCTCATCCTCACCATCTACGAGAGGTGTTGTCAATGGCAGCACCTTCAGTGGAAAGAGGGAAGCGGAGGACGGCACGTTGCTGCTACCGCCATCTGAAACGGCTGATGCTCCAACACCACTCTCGCCACTGGGAGCTGGAGGTAAACCCACCAAGGAAGGTTCTGTAGGGCGTCTGCCATCTTCAATTTGGCTTACAACGGACTGAGCTAGTGATTGTGCGGGGAACTGGGTAGAGCTTAGCGGCATCTGCTGTGGCACACTCTGTGCCACCGGCACACCTATACTCGTTGATATCAAGGGAGGCTGACTAACACTTTGAGCCAAATTCCCGTTCTGTACAGCCGAAGCTTGTGCTATGTTCTGTGGCTGTCCCAGACCTATAGAAGCAGAAGGTATGCCAGGAGGCACAGCTGAACCAGCTTGACTTGGTGCAGGAACAGTACTAGCAGAAGGTATAGGGCTAACCGCAGGCAGCTGCTGGCCAGTCATCCCTTGGACGACAGATTCCACTCCTTGTGCCTGTGGCTGTACAGGTAACAAAGTGTTCTGCTGAGCAATGACCATTTGCTGAGGAAGGCCTGAAGCACTAGCCTGTAATCCCTGCTGCATTATTCCTGTCTGCACAGGCTGCACTACTTGTGAAGATGGAGGAGCAGCCGTTGACGGCATAACTGGAGGTGGAATTTGGTTTGCAGCAGATGGTGGTTGCACCACAGCAGCTACACTTCCTTGCTGCCCAACATTCAGCATTTGACCACTGGTACCTACACCTGGTATTGCTGCTGGAGCATGCGCAACAGGCTGAGCTGGGGCAGCGGCTGGATGTGCTTGCACTGAAGGCTGCATGCCCTGCGCCTGGGCAATGGGAACCGGTTGCCCTCCTCCTACTCCTGTAGAACTAGGCTGCATGGCAGGGGCTGGAGTCTGAAGGATCTGCTGATGCTGAATGTAGTCTGGCATAGCCCCCGTCACAGAGTTTTGGTTCACCGGCTTAACATGACCTGCGGCCATCTGTGTAGGAACTGTCTGTTGCTGCTGCTGCTGCTGTTGTCCATACTGCAACTGCTGCTGCTGCACAACTGGCAAAGTCTGCACAGGCGGCACCGGCTGAGAATACGGTAGCTGCTGTTGAGCCATACTTTGAATGGCAGGTTGCTGGTGGCCCATAGATGGGGATACACCTAGTATATTAACTGGGGCTGGCTGAACCCCAGTAACAGTGGTTAGACTGGCCTGTGCAGGAGGTTGGACCCCTGGCTTCTGCTGTGGATAGTTTACTTCTTGAGAATGCAGCTGGACTTGTGCAAGCTGTGATTGAGAAACACTCTGTGGTATACTAGATGCTGGAATTGCCGGAGGAGCAGCACTGCTAAAATCCATCTGCTGCGGACCCACACCTTGAAACGCTTGCTGCTGTACCACAGGAGGTGCTCCCATTTCTCCACTTCCCACACTTTCTGTATAGTGACTCAGTGTGCTTACATTGCTGCTAACAGAACTCCCACTGGTGCTCTCCCTTTCAGAAGTCACTTCAAGCGGGTTTTGTTTTATTGTCTCTACTGCTTTGTTTACTGCTACTCCTTCTGAAACTGCAACAGTGTTTTCTTTATCATAGAATTCAGTGCATGTCCATCTACCTTTTTTGAAAGGTTCAGAACTAGAATCTAATTTTACAACCCTAAACCTTGATGTGCCAGATGCAGGCTGCTGCTGGCTTGATCCCACTGCCATTCCTGCAGTTGGATTAGTAACATTGTTAATGACACTAGAGGAAGCACTCGTACCATTGCCAACACCACTCAAGATATTCACATTAACATTGCTGCTAGTTCCAGACAAAGCATTTACATTACCAGTACTCGTGATGTTGCTCAAGTTTATAGTACCAATCACACCGCTTGCCACACCAGAGCTACCACCACCCATATTATTTAAGGTACTAGTTCCGGTAGCAGGACTTACACCTAAATTGCCAGGAGTACTCGTAGTGCGGATATTAGACACGACAGATGCCGGGGAACCAGTGGATGATGCAGCAGAAACTGGTGCAGTTGATACAGCACTGTCAGAGCTTCCAGTTGTTGATAGTTTTCTAAATGATGGACTGGGCGGTGGTCCTCCAGAAACCGGGGCACTGCCCACCCCAGGATGCGACGGATGGTGGTGTCCATGATGGTGGTGGTGAAGATGGTGGTGGTGATGAACATGATGGGGGTGAACACTTCCATTGATCACAACACTCTGCTGTGGGTGATGAGGCAGAGGAGCATGCTGCTGAGGAAGATGAGGCTGGTTTGGAGAAACAGCCCCAGGAGTCTCTGCCTCTTGGAAGTTATTTAAAGTCTCTTCAGAGGAGCTCCTCTCAGGTTCTCCCAAGTCGGTGGCCCTGGATAAAGAAACATCCAAGATTTCCGAAGACGACAGATCTTCAGTGTGGGACTCGTCCAGGTCATCGTAGCTTTCTGTATCCTCGGCTATGCTGTTATTAGAGCTCATACTAGCTGATATTTGAGCAGGGGTCACGCTGGTGATTTGGAAGCCACTTTTCTTTTTCATTTGAGCTCCAGTCTGTGCAAGAGGCTGTGGCTGGAGCTGCGACTGCGAGAGGAGGTTCAGGCTTTGTGGAGGAGGGGGTGTCGGCTGTGGACCCGCTGATGAAGATGCTGCAGGAGATGGAGGCGGTGGCTGGACCAGCAAAGGCGGCTGATAATCCTCGGCAGAGAGGGCAGCGCTCCCAACGCCGGTACCTGGTGCAGTGGGAGCAGTAACGCAGCTGCTGCCGCTGCTACTGCTGCTGCCCCTTCTAGGATACATTGCCGGGTGCGCCATCTTCCTAGCACTAATGTCTGCGGCTGAGTCAGGCTGGTGCATTGTATCGGGTGTATTTTAAGAGTGCAATCCCCCGGTATGGAGAGAGACAGACACACACACACACACACAGTTAGCTTTGCGCTCACGGCAGGGCAGAGAGACACCACGCACAACCCCCCCCGGCTCCCGCAGAGCACGGGCTGAGGCGCCTCGGCACCGCCGCTAACCAACCCCCTCCCCTCCTCCTCCCCTCAGAGACAGGGAGGGGGCGAGGACCGGTCCTCCGCCGCCTATAGATTAGCGCCTCTGAATGTGACACTTTCAATCCTCCGCCATTCACTTTCTTTCTCCCTCTCTCCCCCCACCCCCTTTTGATTGCCACCACCACCCCCCTCCTCGGCCGCCACCCCCCGACTGCGTCTCTCCCCGGGGGTGGGCAGAGGCCGGAGGAAATGCCGGTGGCCCCGGGGCGAGCCCCTTCCTCCCCGCGGCTCGCCGGCAGCCGGCAGAACCGCCCTCCCCGCGGCGGGCGCCGCCGCCGGACCGCCGCCTCCTCCTCCTCCTCGGCGGGGTGAGGGCAGCCGGCAGGCCCTCAGGGCAGCCCGGCGGGGCGGACGGCGCCCCTCGCCATCACCGCTGTAGTAGTAGTAGTAGGAGAGCGCAGATACGTACAGGACTGGCGCACAGGAGGGCGGCAGCGGCAGGCTGAGCCGGGCAGGGACATCCCCGTCAGTGGCAGCCATGGAGCTGAATCATTTTGGGTATTAAAACGACGGAATAAGGAGAAAAGAAAAGCAGCAGCAGCAGCCCGACAAGAGAGTCCATGAAAAGGAGGGAGGGAGGGAGGAAGGGGGAGCCAGCCAGGCAGGCAGCCTCTCTCTCCTCCCTCTGTGTCTGGCTGTCTCTGGAGGAGGCTCCGCTCCGCACGCTCTTCCTTCCCCCTCCGCCTCCTCCCCCTTTATAACAGGCGGCACCCGCTCTTCCTCCGCAGAACCGCGCCTGGGAACAGTCCTCCAGCCGCGTGCGCGCCTGCCCCGTCCTTTCTTCCCCGCGGGTCTGGCGCGGCCGCCCTGCCGCCTGGCTCCGTCCGCCGCCCGGTCCGTCCCCCGCCCGGCCCCGTCTCCTCGCGGAGCGCTGGAGGAGGGCGCTGCGCGGGCTGCTGGGGGAGGGGAAAGCTCGCCAAAGGGGAGGGCAGGCGAGAGACAACGTAAGATGGCGGCGGCCGCCGCGCATGCGCGCCCCGCTGGCAGACATAAAGCCCGTCTGGCCGAGGCCGGCGGAAATAGGCTCGGCTCGCGTGGCGGAAATTGCCGAGCGGCGCCGAGCCCGCGGCGGGGGAAGGGCGGGGGGTGTCCCGGCGTGGCGGCGCTCCGGGGTGGGGAGGGGGCGCAGGTTTCCCCCCGGCCGCCCCCTCTGCCTCGGGCCCGCAGCATGACTGTGCCTCACATGACCCGCCGCCTCCCTCCCCCTCGCCTCAGCTCCGTTGCAGATTTATTCAAGTTATTCATCACCTTCTCCTTCCTTCCCCTCCCTCGGTCCAGAATATTCCTGCCCGTTCCTTCCCCCTGCGCATGGGGACAGCGGGGGCGCCTCGCTCGGAGGCCGCCTTCCCCTTTGTGCCTCCCCGTCCCCCGGCGGGGGTCGCGGCGGGTGACTCCCTTCACGCCCCGAAATGGCCGCCGCACATCGCCGACCCCCAGGCGCTGTCCCCGCTCAGCCGCTGGGCGGGAAGGCCCCCGGGACGGGATGGACGGTGGCACCGGGCGGTGACGGGAAGCCCCGGTGCTGCCAGCGCGGCAGCCGCCGTTGGCAGGGCGGGAGGTGCGAGCCCTGTGCCGGTGGCGGGGGAACGACGCCCGGAGGCCGACGGGTCAGGTGAAACCGTTCATCTGCATTCACAAGGGGAGCAGCAGCTTCAGATGAGAGGAAATCCACCGAAGCGCTGCTCTAGAAATGATGCTGGTCAACGGTATTTTTAAGTTGCTAAATAGAATTGAGGTGAAATCCATCGACCTTCCCACACTGTTTCAGTGCCAGCATCCCACAGAACAAGAAAGACTGCGTGGGTCTCCCCAGAGCCAAGTGGCAAAGCTCAATGCACCCACTGGGACGGTGCTGTTCCAGCTCTTCCTAGTCCCAAACTGAGTTGCTTCTCATTGCGGAGCAACGATCATCAGATCTCCTAAAGTGCTTGATGTGTGCATGTCTACCAGATTTTCCTTCATGTCCTTGCAGCTGCTGGTGCACAGAGAGCTGCCCAGCAGGTAGGCAGGTATCTCATGGCTGCACAAACCCGGCAGATTCTCACCATCAGCATTGCTTAACCTCTCCCAACAACAGGACCCTCTCCAGGAGCTCTTTCAGAGTGCAATTATTGAACATCCCACTTTCCTACAGAGAGGGATACAGGGTTGCACCCTCTCCGTTTTTCTTCAGCAGCTTGGTGTTCAGCAGTGTCCGGAAGGCTGCTCATGTTCCCACCTCCTGGCAGCACGCCCTTGTATTCAAACACACACATCTTTGAGCTGGTGGAGGTCTCAAATCGCTGCTTTGCACTGTCTGGTTTGCATGGAATGATAAAATGCTCACAGGACTTGACTGGCTCAGGCTGATTCTGTAACCTGTGAAGCTCACTGGTTAGGACAGTCAGCAAGGCACGGAAGAAAAAGATCAGGGCTTCGTGTTTGCTGCAGTGAATATTTAAGCACATTATAAAGAGCATTAGAGCCATAACGGGAGAAAAGTTGTGAGAGTCCAAGGTATTATATCATATAGCTGAGTCATTAGAGAGTTCTAGTGGGAGATGTAAATATTAGTTCCTTCAGGCAGAGAGGAGATTTGAGTCCCCCATGTTTGGTGTGTGGTGTTTAATCACTGAGGTACTAAAAAAGCTGTTTTTCTAGCTCCATTTTGTAAAAAGGGTGAGGGTTCAAGGTCACACACAGTGGGAGCTTTTGCTGTCTATACCTGAATTTCACCTTTCCATCTTGCCTCCCTCTGTTAACCTAGCTTATCTAGCTCTCGCTTGGTGTGGGCACAGGGTGGATTTGAGAAAATCACGCCTTTTGCAGCCTAATTCCTTTTATGTCTGGAATGCAGACATTCAGCTCACATCTCCAGGTGCCTGAAAGATAGACTTCCAACTCTTGCTCCTTCCATGGCTCTAGGACACTGCCTGTATACAGACACTATGAAAAGATTGACAGTAGTTAAATAAGATTCTGCCTTTTCTGAGAGCTATACAATACTACTTTTTAAAGCTGATAATCAGATAGAACAGCTTGAAGACCATACTACCTGAACGTGAGCTGCTTATGGGAAGATGCCTTCATGTAACCCTCACAGATTTCAGGAAAGCATCACAAAGCTGCCTTCAATCTGTCTATGTCCTGATGCTTGGTGCATGAGAGGCCTTATATGTGTCTTTAATGAGATACTCACATGTGTAAACATTTTTGAGATGAGAGCCTGAGGTTGCAGGCCAACTTCCATTATAAATTCCTGTTATGACTGCTTATAACTTTCCCAGAACAATTTCCTCGAGGAATTAAATCTTCTATGATTAGTTGCAGCTCAGAGATGATTTTTAGAATATTTGAACAAAGTCCAACTACTTTTAAAGCACAAAGGCGATGAATACAGATGAATCTGTTTCTAACCTTAAAAATCCATGGAAAAGTAACTCAGGATTGAGCTATGGACATTGTATTCACCTGATAGACATCAACAAGCCTGAAAATTAAAGATTTAAAGCAGTAGTATTGTCATTGGTTAAATGTTTGCTTTTGCCCACACAAACTTACATTAATTTTGAGTAGTTGGTAGTCTTTTGGGCTATAAACTTCTCATTACAGCATATGAAGCAGTTCTTTAAATTGGGTCCATATGGTTCTCTTCTTAGACAAGAGAAACTGAAGAAAAAAAAGAAATGTAAATGAGTTTTAACTTATCTGCATAGTGTGGTCACTGTTCAGTTAACAATCCAAATGATGGTCTTGACTAGACAAAGCAAATCTGAAGTGGCATGTTTGAAAATAATTTTGTAATGCTGTTTGTAGGTATGAACATTTTCATTACACCTTTTTTTCTTTGCTTTTTCATTTTCATTTTTCATATCCTTGCACTTCACCTTATGTAAGCCTTAGTCTAAGCGTGAAAATGGGATTCTCAAAGATTTGAATTCCTTTTCACGTCCATTAAGGTTTATGAAATTAAAAAGAAACCATTGAAATTGGTAATTTAATTGTTATGAATTGCGTTACTCAGTTTCTGTTCAAAGTGGGAAAAGAAATTGCATCATATAGCTCCTTTACAAAACACTAAATATTTCAAAACCAGCCACAAAACAACTGACCACCTTCAGGTATGGACAGTAAGTGAAATTGCCCAATAGTCCACGCAAGTCCATCTGCTCTTTTTTAATGAACTATATCCATCAACCGGCTGGAACCAGAGGTGCTTGTGTCATCACTGGATGGATCTAGCACCTTCTTCACCATGACTTGCTCATGACCTTGCTCATGACTACAGGGCAGCCAGTCCTGCAATTCCGTCATTGCCTCAGCTAGAGACTGAGGACTGCTGGAGGTTGCCAGTCTGGCAGAATCCCCTTGGATTTCATCTCCTATATACATGCTTCCTGAATGAGCAAGCACAGATGGGCTTGATGCAGCCCTTGCTGCCAGGTAGGGAGAGTAAGTGTCTGGAAGAACTCTTATTTCTACTTTAAAATCTTACAATTCAGGTTAGCACAAAAGAACAAGGTCTTCACAGTGTAAATATTTAGAGATCTGGCTCCCATATATGTAATATTTCTTCAGACAGGAAACAACAAGCATTGTTGCCACCACAGATTCTCCAAGGATACCAGAAGAAACAGTACTTTAATATTTTCTTTCTCTGGCTCCTTTTCTATTTGACACAGTTGTATGTGTTCATCCTGGCATATGCAGTAGTTTATGTCTTTGTGCAGAGTAATTATAAAGCAAACAAACAGGAATACTGTGGGGTTTTTACTCAAGACAGTCAGAATCATGGCAGCACACTGATGTGTGTTTTAAACCCTGAGTGACTGCTTCATAAATAATTTTTTGAAAACTTCAATGAAAAGAAATTTTTTATGATATGAAGCTGCCATTGTTAGACAGGAGGCTTTTCTGTGTGCATTAATATTGCTGACTGTAGTCTCTAAGTTGATTTGCAAAGATGTATGCAATTTTCTTCTTCCTTCTTAAGAGAAGTACTCATCAGAAAATTCTCACCTTTCAGCTCTGAAAAAGTTGTAATTCTGCTTCTGCATTTTCTTAGAAAGTTCAAGTCAAGTCTTGAGCTTCCTTTCTTGTTTTGTTTTTAGTTGGCTGGTTAGTTGGTTGACTGGGTTTACTGACTGATTCCAAAACGCCTACTTACACATTTTTCAGTCCTTATCTTAATTCTTAGGAAATTATGTTGAACTTTTTGGAAAGGGAATTTTTCTCACAAGTTTTTATTAAGTAAGTGCTTGCAGAAATCGACAGTTCTAGCAAGCTTTAAAAAACAAAATCAGCTTCCTTTAGACTAGTCAGGTCTATTCCAATGCCAATATACTCGAAATCATATCTTCCTACATTGTCTGGAAAAGTTGTCTTACAATATTCATTATACCTGCACTGGGGGAATGTGGCCAAGTAGATAGTCTTTTTATTTTTTTTTAATTTTTTTTTTTTCCTCCTAATGGGGATTTGATTCAAATTCAGATTTTATGAAAGACTTACAGAAGCTTTATCATCTCTTTAAACTGTATGACTATAGGTGTATAGACTTAATGTGCACTGTATTGCAGGAGTGAGGGTTAAAAGTGGATCCTCCACCAGCCCATGACTGATGCATTACCAGCCAAAAAGACCACCATGATTTTATCACTGTTTTCATCTTGCTGTCCTTTACTTCTCTGTTTTTGCTTGTGTTCGTGGTCAACTGATGAAATTGCATCTTACAGAAGCAACAAGTTCTGGAAAGTACTGGATGCAGTTCCATTGTAGTCTGAGATCATTTGTGTAATTGTTTGTAGAGTACAGGTCTTAGATTGTTAACTGTTTGATCTTTGATTAGTCAGCCAAATGGTGTAAATAACTAAGCTGAAGATCAAATAAAACAGATGATCAAATCATCGAAAAATGGTCCAGTTGTTAAAGACCCTCCCTTTTTATACCTCTGGGAGATCAATGAGCAGAGTAACAGGTTAACCAGGTTTTTTACATTAGTTTTAGTTTTTATGAATTAATAATAAACATTTGCATGGGACTGTTTAATAGCACTGGAAATGTGAGCTCTTAGTTTGTAGTTCTTGGTCACAAAGATTGTGTGGAATTGTTTTCTTTTGACTTAGCCATGATAGAGGAAAACACTTAGGAAAATGCTTTGTTTAAGAATGCACTTTGTGTCCCCTGACACTGCATTGGCAATTCTGTGATGTCCAAAAGTTCTGCAATTTATGTGTGATTTTCTTCAACGATCAGGGGTGGATATGTCTGTTGTGATGAGGCATAAATCTTTAAAATCCTAGGCTAGGAAAAAGTAAAGAGATTTTTGGATATTTTTTCTCCCCTGAAGCACCAGGATTGTTCAATGAAGAATTCTTTGGAAAAGCAGAATTTGTAGGTAGTTAGTATTTAGCACAGCCACACATTTTTTGTCATTACATTATCACATAGCAACTGGAGGCAGATAGGCTGCCATAGTTGTGAAGAGTGAAGAGAAATCCTTCTTGAACTCATTTAATTGTCTGACTCTTGCGTATCAAACTTTCATCACCCTTTCAGCTGTGTCAACAGTGTTTCTTCCCATCTAAAACATATGCTGTGGAAGCAAATATTTCTTTGCACAAATCCAGAATTTTCTATTGGACAGTACTTGAGCAAACTTAAAACTATGGGGTTTGTATGCATTAGTCGTAGTGTAACTGAACTGCTTACTGAAAGCAAGCACAGACAGGTCATAAGCACCAAAGCAAATACGGTTTTTATGAGTAGTCACTTGCTATGCTTTTCTCCAATAATAAAAATCACCTCTACTGTATTATTTCTCTGCTGAAGGACATACAGACTTATTCACAGTAATAGTAAATTTAATTCCTTCACTTCTGTGAGGTCTTTGGTTTGCTTCCCTGCTTTCTAATTTTTCAGTCACCTTCTCTTTGATTATCTCTGCATTTTAAATTACTGTGTATGACACTTTTGCTTCTGCACACATACACTGACAGGCCCTGAAAAGTCAATTAAATGTCCTCGTGACAAAATTCAGTGGAAAACAGGTTTAGGATTCCTAACTCAAGCACCAGAAAAGACTGCCTTTATCAATTTCAGTAGAACAAAAGATGTGCAAAGTCCTGACAGTTCAAACATATAATCAGAGGCTTAACTTCGGTCATGTGAGCACTCCCTTTGACTATTAACTTGTGGTCACTAAACCCCTAAAAACTTAACATTAAATGTGTAAATATTTGTAGACTCAGAAGACAAAAAGATGAGGTATGTGCTAAGGTGTGGTCTTATGGACCCTTAAGATTATGTTGACCTTTAGTTGGTAACAGTGTTGAGTCTTTATCAAAAAGAAATTTACTCCATGTGCTGCCAGACCAGGTATTCTCCACTATTTTTTTTTAAAGGTTATGATTTTTTTTGTCTAATAGGAGCTCTGTGTCTTTGCTTAAAAGCCAGGCCTGCAATATTTCACTGCTTTAGGATCAAGCCACATTGCCTCATTTCCAGTTTTACCACTCATTAAGGCGTTTTAACCATTGTTAGTAAGAGACTAGAAAGTTGACTATTTAAAAAAGGACATGACATAAAAAAGCACGTTTCTATTGATTAGAAAGTGCTTTATTTCTAATCTGCTCAGTCTTAATACCTTTATTCATAGTTTGGCATGGAAACACTGATGAGAGTTTTAAACCCGTTGGGGTTACTTGCCACATCTCGCTGCCAAATGAATTCTTAGATAATAAACGAGGAAAGGCAGAAATAGTGTGAAAACACGCCTCAGACTATGGTGATTGACTAGCCCTACTTGAATAAGGGGCAGTATGTCAGTGTGCCTGTCCCGTGAGACAAAATACAGCAAGGGAGTTGCTTCCCGCAGCTAATACCCCCTGCCTTGTGTCTCCTCAGTGACTCAGTCGTCTCTTAAACCATCTGTAGGAAGCAAAAGACAAATCATGGTCAACACACATGCTAAGTGTAACTCAGAAACATTCAGAGCACTTGCTGTTGAATTGACAGGTGTCTTCTCAGCAGCTAGTGAGGATGGTCAAAGGGGAATCCTCAGTGAGAGGACTTCTGACAGCTCCCTGTCGGCGTGGGCTGGAGGAGACGGTACTGTTTTACTTCATGCATAGAGGAAGAAGTTAATAGGATACAAATGAAATTCACAGACATGAAGATGAGAGGTGGTGTGGAAACCAGACAGGTCCAGGAAATGACATGCGGACTTCATATTTCCTGAAAAAGTACATTTGCTTAGTTCACACACTTAGTAAAACACAAAATTAGATATAATTTTGGAATATAAAATGTATGCAAAGTAGCGTTTTTCATCTTTGGTGACAGTTGTAAAGATGCTTTTGCTGGTAAACTCTAGGAATTGTAATAATTTAAGTATTATATGTAATATATGTAATGTGTATATATATGTGTGTATATATATACACATATATACATATATATTACATATATATATATGTAATAATTCTGTGATACTAGAAGTGTATTGGAGAACTGGAAATACTCCAGAGAAATGCAACAAAAGTGATGTTGGAAAAAAGCTGGAATTTCAGTCATAATGCGTGTTTGTTTTGCAAGTGTCTGCAGGTCGAGGCATTAAATCACAAGATAATAATCTCTGACTGTTTAAAGGAGGGGGGGTGATATTTCAGACCCAGATTCAGCTCACTCGTGGTGAGGTACCTGAACTAGAAGTGTTGCTGTAAAATTTCTTGCAGAGAACAGGAACCTTCACATACAACCTCTGCATCCTCTGGAGCTGCTAATTTCTCTCCATTGACTGCTAGGAGAGCCCTGGGTAATTAGATGTCTAGGGTGTGTCACTCTAGTAAGGACCTAGAATGAGGTATGTGAGCCAGTGGCATAAGAAAAAGAATATTTAGACTGAACATCAGAACGAACAGTTTCGGAGATACGTTAGACACTAACAGTGAAATGCAGCCTGAAGAAAGGGGTGTAAAATCAATTACAGGGACACTCAGATTTAACCAGGATAAAATACTGAAGAATTGCCTTTAGCGAGTAATCCTTTGCTGATCAAGAGAGGGCTCATATAATCTGTAAGGTTATTCCTACCATTAATATATACAATACTTAAAGGACAATAATCAATAATTTAAGGCTCTTACCTGATACCAGGATTAAAGTGACAGGTGATTATCCAGTGCAAGAAAGAATGTGATTTTATTCCCAAGCATAACGTTGAGGAATAAAATCACATTCTTTATACAGATAAATATAGGTATATAAACATACACGTGGATATGTAAATATTTACATATGTGGATATATATATGAATATATATAGTATGACTTAAATATTATTTTTTTTTCCTAACTGAAGCTTGGTGGTGCTTTCAGTGTCTGCTAATTGACACTTCTGCATTCCCTCCTGTCAGGTACCATTAGCCAAGGGTGCTTTGAGACAGGTTCAGCCTGGCCTGGGCAGCTGAGAGCTCCTTCCCGTGTTCCTTGTCTTCATTCTCACAAAACTGGACAGCTTGCTGCAGCCTATGTAAATGTGACCTCCCCAACCAAACGCTGGCAGGCAGAGGGAAAGAGATTTGTGGGTTCAGCCCTGGCTTCATATTGCAGACATTGCCTGCTCTTCTTTGCTCTGGTGTCTGCTGCATTTGGAGGCGGTGACGCTTCATGTGGATTTAAAAAGTGTTTAAGAAGACCAAATCTGTATTCTACAAATTTCTATATTGGTTCAGCTTCTATTGACTGTCTTAGCATACCTTTAGCCTGTCATTTAAATTATATATCATGTTCCTCAGCACACCGAAATGCGTTTGTTGCTGTGCTGATTCTGGGGTTTTTTTCTTCATTTTTCTTCTAGCCTGCTTTTTCACTTCTCTTTTTCTTTAACTCTTTCTCCATTCTGATGCTTAGATTATTTTCTTTCTCTGTAAAACTTCCCCTAAGCTTAGCTCTAGCACGTCTATGTGTAGCTGCCACCAATTTCAAAACACTGCTTTCAGACTTCCAGTTAGACCAGCTTCTTCTCAGGTAAGGTCACAGAGAGGTTATGCTGCTTCTTAGCTAATCCTCTGAGGCCTAGAAACAGGTTTTTCAAGCAGAATAAATAACTCTGCTGAGCCATTACACTCCTTACAAAGTGTTAAATAGCTGATTTCAGTGTTTTTGTAGATGATGATGAGTGAATACTGCATTTTCTTTCTTTTTTTAGCCTGCTTTCCTAAGGAAACAAAGCTTACGCAACTGTTCTGCCTGGCTGTCCGTCTGCATGTCTGTCAGCCTCTCTTTAATAACTTTGAACCTGTTGGTTGATTTCAGCCTGGGATAGAGTTCACAAATGTATGCTGGCCCTAAGGTTCAGGCATTTCTACAGCTTGGGAGAGGATAAAGTCCTAATGCACCACTGGCATGGGACAAGAGGAACCCCACAGCCACCTCCACAGCCGCAGTGGCTATGGCATCACAGTCCAGCCTGTGGACTCTGGCCAGCTACACCATGTCGCTCCCTGGGGACAAAGAACTTGAAGAGGGGGGATGTTCTGTTGAGAAAAAAAGTGTCGATGAAGTAGGAAAGAAGGAGGCCTGCTCTGTATGGCGGACGAAAGTGTGTAGGCCGCCAAGTTTCATTATTGCTGTTGTTTGTGGAACAAGTGTATTTATGACAAAGAAAGTGTGCAAAAGTTTCCTTCACAGGAGTCTTTCTCTTCTTGGAAAGCGTGTATGCATATCATAGACTCACAATGCATGTGTATTCATTTTTCAGCTGAGTGTCTCAGTCTTGGATTTGGGGTCACTGGGTGCCACTGAAATACAAACAGGAGATGTTAATAATATCGCAGCAGGAATGTTAGACTTCATCTTTTGGTACCCAAGAGATGGAGCCTACAGCTTACAATTTTCAGAGTCCTCCTAGGCATTCAAGTTTCCAGCTCCTCAGAGTCTTAATCTTCTTTTCAGCATTGCTACAATGTTCAGCTGTTTATTCTTGCAGAAAGCTGTTCTCCAGATAGCCAGCATCCAGATATTCAATATTTGTCCTCTATCTCTCTTTTTGCTGTGGAAGATGAGACTTTGCAGCTGCTTTTTAACAGACTTCATACTCTAAGATTTTAATGTTTTCATAATTTAGCATTGGAGGTCATGGTCTGAATTCTCAGTCATGACCACTAATAGCAAGTAAGGTAAATTATCTCATTCCCATGTTAAGCAATAAAGGTGCCCATAATTACAGTGTCTCAAAAAAAGCCCAATCACAGTGGCAGCTAATACAAACAGAGAACAAAACATGAACAGCTAAATGAATGCTGAAAAAACCAAACCATGCATCTGGCATCCAGGGCTGAGAGTTGCTATATCATATCTGAAATGGGTTGCTGGTGGGAGTGAATTCTAAATAAGGTCCCATCAACTAAACAAGCCATTCTGTCAGCAACAGATTTAATGAGGCCTATTTCCTGGGGGTTTGCACGTCATATTTGGATTCTCCATTGTTTAATATGGTAGCAACCTTAATTCAAGCTTTTCTTGTGCGGGTGGAGCACTCCTAACCCCTTTCCTGTGGAGTTTCGCTGCCAGTGGCTGTACTAAATTAAATAGACCCAAGGAACATTTCTGGCCACCTGAATTTGATCCTCTGTACTATCAAATTTTCCAAATGATGCTTGACAGAGTGCTGGCCTATGGCCACAGGAGTCTCCCAAATGCCTCCTGAACACAGTTTGGGAGTGAGCTTTGGCCAAGGCCATTTCCAGCAAGTAGTTCACATTCGGCCACCCTGTTTTGGAGGGCAAAAGTATTTAATAGTAATTGGCATGAGCTGTTCACTATCTGCTGCCCTTAATGGCAGAAGATGGTCCTGGAAAATGTAATGTTGATGTGTGGACATAGTCTCTGGTATCTAATAGGAATTACACCTTTTCTTCAAGACTACTTATACACTAATAGAGCTTTTATCCATTAACTAACTGCCTATTTATATGGACCCATAGGAAATAAATGTGTTGTTAGAAATCTCTGCTCTGCTGTCAGATTTGGCTGGAAGTGGCTGAGAGCTTCAAAGTTATTAGTAGGTGATGGACAGTGATGGGAAGGGTAATTCATAGATATGCAAATGTACACCCACACTTGTGCATGTACGTGTGCTTGCATAAAGGCTGCCATCACAAACCTTCCTAAGGAAATCAGGCTGGAAATGTGTGGACAAACACAAACTGGTCAAATCTGGCAGAGCGTGCTCTGTAACCAATCTGGGCTGTTTTGATGCGGTTTAAGTAAGGTGAGCTGTAATTTCTTGGGGAACCTGGCCCACTGAACCTCTACATTTGCTCAGGCCCCTTGAATTATTTCAGTCGAACTGAATTTTAAGCTGAAAAAAAAGGCCACTGCAAACTAACACAAGCTTTTTGAGCACATTTGACTACATTGTGTAGCAATGTGGGTGTGCGAGGATGTGCATGAGCTACCATTAAACCAGCTCAGGGACTTTCAGCAGTGTAGTAATCTGAAGTTTGACACAGACAGGAGAAGCCACTTGAGTGATGGGGTAATTTCTTGGTTGGTGAGCTTGTCCTGAGCTAATGCCTGTGTTAGCATATGCAAGGTGGCCCATACATGGTTAAGGATATCGAAGTATGTCAGAATGACCTGCACAGTGCCAGCACTCTTCACAAGTCTAAAGCTTGTGCTGTTCTTGCAGTCCATTTCCAGCCTGAAGTATCCTCCTGCCGTTTAAAGTTGCAAAGAAAACCTTGAAAATACAATGTCCTATAAACCTGGGCAGCAAATCTTCCTGAGTCTGCAGGCAACTGAATCAAATGTTGCAAGTGGCAAGAAAATAGCTTGTACTTTCTGTAGCATGAAATCTTCCAACAGGAGGGTTTAAGAGGTTGACAACGTTATCTGGTTCACATCTGGTCTCTTCAGTAGATATAGTTTATGTTCAAAGCCTGAACCTGCTTCTCATGCTTCCCTTGGTCCTGCTCCCCCAGTGCCTGAGAATGGAATTGTGGATACGCTATCATCTGGGGTGGTTTCTTTATCCTGCACCAGGGGAAGAAAGAACATGTGAACGTTGGGTTTTCACCCACATTCTGAGGTATTTCCAAACAATCTGCACTGAAATGGGAAAAATTCCTCATGAATTTCACTGAGGACTCATGAAAATCCAGGTTCTTCATGATTTGGGTGGTGATTATGAATTTTTTGCTCTCTCTCAGGCAACAACAAAAGATCGAAGTGGCAGCCTTAAAGACAGGAGGCTGCAGCTAGCAAGGGTACAAGACATTACAGGCTGTCAAGATGGTATTGTTCTGGCTGTCAAAATTAAAGACAGTTTATGCATTGCAAAGGCAGGCTAAAATCAAGGCCTTGCAACTACAGAAGAACCTAAACATTATAGTAGTCTAGCTGCTAGAAATATCTCATTGACTGAATGTTAATGCATCTGTGGGATTTTCAGGAGTGTGCATTGAGGGCAGCAGAAAATGGAATGGAGTTTAATCTGGAAGGAGACAAGAAAATGATGTCTTTCTCTGTTAGAATCAAAGCCAAGGAAAATTTGGATGCATTCCATTACTTAGGACTGACTCAGCCTCTTTTTTGAATTTAGTGTCTATTGCGGAGATGCTAACAAAGCTATCCATCAAAATGCTGGGAGGAAAAAGCACGGGTGCTCTCCTGCCCCAGCTATTTGTAGGAAAGGCTTGCAATCACACGTGATACAAATGCACGGGTTGAGTTTTTACATTCCTGAGCCCTAGATCCAGCTCTTTGGCTGAAAACACAGCTCAAAAATTAGAGTTGTCTATTGGTTGTAGCTGTTTAGCAAAGCTGAAAAAGCCCAGGAATTAAATTTAGCTACAGGAGACTGGAAAAGGAGAAGGAAATTTGTGAATCTTTGTAGAAAACATTCTGGTTTGAGAGAAGGATATTAGGACACAAAGAATTTGCACAGTATGTTAGTATAAGTGTAATAATATTTTATCCAAACCTGTACATCCAGACATACGCATATTTAGGATGCAGAAAATGTTGTGGCTCCTAGATACAGACCAGGATTTGGATTGGCACATCTTTAACTAAACTTCCCAGAACATTTCTATTTGTTCTCCTGCTGTTTCAGGAAATCCCAGGTAAACTAATTTTTTCTAAGACGGTGAATGTTGATGTGGGCTTCTGAAAGTTCTCATAATTTGTTAATTCTTAAGGCTAAAAATTACAATAAGTATGAAAAACGCCTGGGATTAAATCAGAGACATTTGCAGCCTACTGCAGGAATCATTTAGAGCTTTGCATAATGATATAATCATTATGTGTTGCTTCTCTTCTCACCATGACTGCTATTGTCTCAGTTGCCATAAGAATTGTTTTAGTGTATTTTTAACCACTTCTTTAAATAAGCCCAAGCAGATTGCAAAGCCAGCAACAAATAAAGCAATTTCAGATTTTTTCTTCTCTCAGGAATCTTCCAGCAGTTTTGCTAAAACTGATGTGCAAACGCGCTGACCTACTTTGGCAGAGATCTCCGCAAGAGTCTTACAGGACTTGCATCTCTCTGCTCTGTTATTTTATTCTTTAAGATAATGATTTGTTAGAAAGCCACAGAATCAGTTGTTAAATTGCTGGTGGGCAAAGAAAAGTGCATATTTAGCAAAAAAACCCAAAACCAGTCACTATTCTGTGCTGTGAGAGGGATTCTGCTTGCTCTAAGGCAGCAGACTCCATGCAAACTACCTGCTAGCCTGAGAAGTTAGTAGAAAAGACAGCATAAATGAAAGATGTGGGCAACGAATCCCAGGATATTTGGTTTTGTGGGAATACCAGGCATCTTACAGCCTTTGCCTCAACCCATGATCTAAAAAAATCATGTCCCAGCAGTATTCTGTTCTGTCTTGTGCGAAACCCCATCTTTCACAAAGGCGCTTGAATACCTTCAGAGAGTTAATAAGGTGGCTATAACTATATCCAGAGTTTGGTGGCAACATACCACAGGCAGCATTTAGTCCTGTACTTTTTGTTTCTAGTGTGCCCAGTAGCTAGAAATATTACTGTAGGGAAGCAATGGAGAAGTTCCCCTGCTAGCAAGGTGCCCAGCAACACTGTCCTAGCACTATGTCTACAAATAATATACTGTGACCATTTTACTCCCTTTGTTCAGCAGCATGGTAGAAAGTGAAAGCCCTATGTGTAATGTATTACTTTTTTAACCCAGTTTCCAGAAGATTCAAAACACCTGTGAGTGCATATTTTACAAGGTTTTTTCCTCCAAACCCCAGCAATTCCACGTATTTCTGAGCAATATGTGATTTTTAGTATATTTGGCAAAACGATAGAGGTCACAAACACCTTTATACACGTTTAGTGCAAGCAGAGGAGAAAGGTTATAGTGCAACTATAACCTTCAATCCTGATATGACACGAGGATAGAGAGAAAAGTGTAAGAGGAAGAGAGAGGACCTAAGGGTATTGCATAAAACCCTTACAGTCGTAAGTCCACCAGATTTCAGAGACACACAGCTGCAGGGAAGCAGGCACTGCAGCAGCTGTGCAGGGTGGTTGTATAGCCATTGTGAACACAATAGCATACGTGGTGATGACTTTATACTACTGACGTAAGGTAGGTGGGGAGGTGACACACCAAAGCCCCACACCTACCATAACATCATCACATCTCTATGGAAAGCCTGCACAAGTCCCACAAATCCAGAGGCTGTCAAAACGCTCTGTATGTAATTCTCTGTGTGATAAGCAATGTGTACCTTGCTATGACGCTATCAGAAGTTCTCTGTGCAATTCATGCCACCTGGGAAGGGCAGTCTCATTCTGGAGCAGGAAGCACTGGCTGTACATCCCATGTCTGGACCACTTTTTAAAGGCTTGCAAAACTAGTGCAGGGTTCCTTAGCAGCTTAGTAGAAGAAAGGATCCTTTGAACTCTAAAGTTTGCTGGCACACAGTGAAACTCTGATGCTCTTGGGTGCAATGGCAATGTGGGAAGTACTGGGGAACCAAACAGAACAGCACATTAGAAAGCAGCTGCTTACCAGTTCTGGCTTAGACTCCTGTGGTCAACATCATGCTTCAAAGAAAGTTTAAGTGGCAGCTTGACTATAGGCAGCTATCAAACATGGTTTAAGTTCCTGGGTGGGTTTTTTTTAATACTTTGCTTCCATAGCAATGTTTCCAACACGTAAGCAAAGGTGCAAGCCTTTTCTTAGCCATAGCAAAACTAGCTGCTTTCATCTGGAGAGTGTCCAAAGCATCCAAAACAGATTTAAGTGAATCTGATGGGGTGTGGCATAATTTTTTATTCTCTGGTGGAACCAAGCCAAACAAAGAGGCATTTGCAGGCTGAGCCTGTGTGTACCTTCAGGAGCTGAGCAGCTCTGCAATCCCAACACGCATCTCCTATCAGAAAGGTCAGTTTAAGAGACGGTCTTGCCAGGAGAGGTACACAGAAGTCTCTTCCCTGGTTTATCTAGGGTGTCCCTAGTGAGGGGCAAGCAGTAAAATGACATCCCACAGCTCTGACAAATATATATCATCATGCCGTATGTTCACAGTGTTTATCATGACTTGAAATACACAGACCAAGAAATGCATGATTCGGAAAAAGAATTCTAAAATTGGTTTCTTGAAGTGCTGAAATAGAACAAGATAAGCTTATCAAATGTTCCACTTAGTTCCACTGAAATCAGTAGGAGTTTTGTTTGGGATTATAATATATATATATTTCAGTGTAAACTAGTTTATAGCTCTCACAAGGTAGGGACTAGAAAATGAAACCATATCCCTGTACAGTAGACAGGTATTTGCCATACTGGATTTGGGTTGGGGTCAGAAAGAAATAGAATTTGCCCTGTTCTTTCCTTTCAGTTCTCTAATTAATTTCTGCTTAGATCCTCACTGCCTTCATTTGCTGCAAAGAGCAGACATTGAATTGGGATTGTTTGTGTTGACGATCCCAGCTTGAGCCTTCCCGCGGGTTGGCTGAGATGTAACAATACATTTTTTCCCATGGTATTTTCTGTCACATATTTTTTTAAACAAATGCTATTCTGTCAGCTGTAGAGGACAGGGAGAAAAGATGTGCTGTAAAACAGCAAACAAAAGGCGATTTCAGGTTTAGGATTTGCAAGATTATATAATTATATTGGCAACTCTCCTTTTCTATAATCTCTTTATGTATACTCTATTTACTTGCGCTTTTCAAAGGAATAAAGGCAATTAAGGAACATTTCATTAAAAAGAATGACTCAATCTACCTTTGGCCAAAGAAGCATAAGCTCTACCGACATTTTACAGTCACCGCCAACAGATCTGGACTTTGGCTTCAATCTAGAGGAAACAGGCACCTGAAAAGGAGCCCAGCTGTGCATCTACTCACTGCCATACTCGCTGGGAAAACTCTGAGGAAGCATGCTGAGCTGTATGATGTCACACAGCAAATATTTGGTGCCATCACATGTGCTGTGGTACTTTGTGGTCAGAAGTAACCTGATAAGGCAGCTCATTTTTCCAAGAGAATAGCCTTATGGTGCAATTGCTGTTGATACCATTGGTCTGAGCTTGTTCCCTTTGAAATCAATGATAAAATTCCTATTGTCTTCCACAATATGGGAGGAATATGGAGCTAAACCACCACATACTGCTTTGAAAGTTGAGGAAGCGTTAAAGTCAGAATAATAACTTTCATTAAGTATGACAAAAATCAATGTCATTTCCACTGTCCAGTTATTCAGCTTGTTGTACATGCAGGTTATCTGCATCTGGTTATCACATTTAGTAATCCCAGCCTGGCACTGACTGAAAAAGTGCTTTACAAAACGTATAGCCTAGGGCAGGAGACTCCACAAAGTCAATGTTTTTATTGCTCCTCTTACTGATCTAACAACCCTCTTGTCATGTAGATTTTCTTTTTTTCGTTTCTTTTTTTCCTTTTTTTTTTTTTTTTTTGTTTTTGAGAGGTGAAAAATAGGTGGTACAAGAGGATAACTTAATGTAGTGACTGCTGGTTGTCCATGGAGAAGCATAAGCTTGACCCAGGACTTGGAATAGAGCTAAGAAAACTGCTGAGAAGATGGATCCTTGGTATCATATGCTGCAAGTCGCTGTGGGACCCATTGCAGAGCCTGTCTGTGGGGTCTGGCTCCATCTCTGCAGGCACCAGCATGTCCCTGTATAGGAACCACTGTGTTAGACACCAGGAATCAGTACTGACAGCTCTTCAGGTAGGAGAAAGGTATGAAAAACTGCAGTGAAAAACTACAGGCATGGTGGATGTTAAACATAAGAAGGAGATGGGGCAGAGGGTGGAGGAACCTGTAGTGCAATCCCTTACTTTCAGAAGAAACACTAGGCCTATGCACAGGCATTTGTCCATGGGCTTGCAGGTTGAAGGTGGCTTCCAGGTTGCAGAAAGTTTGCAGGTCCCTTCTCCCAGCCTGTTTCTTAAAAGGAAGGTGGCACAGTGCCTGCTGTAGCTGAACTGCATGTGCTGGACTAGTGCAGCTGCCACTGGGTTGCAGAGGACAGACTGGTTGGGATGGAGCTGGCCTTCCCAACAGCAGCAGTTGTCCACATAGCTCCCATTTCTGCTTGTGTGGCGGCAACCACAATATCACCTCATCTTTCTCCTCCCCACCCTCAGCATCCTAGACCTGACCCTCGGGACTGGCAAGGAGGAGGTGAAGGGGGTGGCTAGGGCTGAGGGGAGAGGAGGACAAGCAGCTTCAGGGAGGAAGAAGGTGCCTTGCAGAGTGGGGGTGAACAATCCCAAGTCCAGCTGTGTTGGCTTCTGCGGTTGGACTCCTTCCTGGATAAGGAAGGTCAGTGATGTATAGCATTATTCATACTACAGTGACAGAAAGCCTAGTTAAACACAAGTGACGAGAGAAGCCTGGTGGGATGAGGTCAGAAGGAGGAACAGACTTCTAAAACATATTGGGCAAAGCCTGACTGGCAGCTCCCCTGCTTGGCCCACTGCAAGGCAAAATAAGCAGTACGTGCATCTGAGCTCTCCTTCGAGAGGTCATGTACTGAAATAGGCTTTTGAAAGCATTTACACAAGCTGGATAGCCATATATTTCTCTAATAATACTAGCATTTGTAACCAACTGCCATAAAGCTTGTAGTATAAAATACTGTGGTATGCTACTCAGGATTCATCATAGCAGTGAGTCCATGCAAGCTGCTCACATTTTTATGTGCTAGGATCCTGCTCGCTGTAGGAGGTATTAAGTTACAGTGAACATAATGAAATGCTGTAAAATATGAGCCTGGATGGATGGGGCATTTCAAAGCAGGCATCCCATCAGCAGCATGATTCAGGCTGCTAACAGGCATTATGACACTGGGCCTTTTTGCTCTCCTAAGCTCCTAGATAAAGTAGTTTGTTATTACTTCTTCCCCAGGCACAGCAGAAAGTTCTTACTGCGTATGTCTCTTAGCTGAATTAGGTTGGTACTTGGCCAACCTCGGTCACAGAATTTTATTGAAGAAATCTCATGCTGTTGGCTGCAATAAGTGCTTCGTAAGTGGGTGATCGTTAGCAACATACATTAGATAATAGAGGAGTAACCGTTCAAACACTGAAATCAATAAAGATATCTGAACAAGCACAGCTGTAACATTGGCATAGATGTAAAAATCTATCTGTTTCAAGTTTCTCTTTTTCTACCGTGTCATAATATGTCAGATGGAGCGTAACATTTATTTTACATACCAGAAGAAAAATAGCTTAAATAGTAGTATTCATTATTAACAAACAAAAACCCCAAACAAACCCAAACCACCCTGGTTTTCATTCTTTATAAAGAACACCTCAAACTGTTATTTATGGTTCCACCAGCATTATGTACTGTCTGACTATGCAGCACACCTTGTCTCTGACAGCTTGGTAGTAAGAGGACTTTCTTAGGAGGTGGAAAATCTCTTTGCACCTCATTCTAGAGGAGTTCAAATCCACAGTATCCATATCCCAGGAGAAAACCATAGCTTTATAGGTAGTACAGTCTCTGTTCTTGCTGAATATAAACCACTGCAACACAGATTCATGGAAGCAAGATGGTAGGACAGGCCGAGGATGGCTTTGAAGTCTCAGGATTTAGGAACAGAGGATCTTAGGACTCGTTTTGTGTTTTACCCAACGTTAAATGCAGATACTGCTGTAGGATCAAGTACCTGAACCTCAGGCTCTCCTTTCCTATGCAAGTTTTTGCTCACTGACGTTATTAAGAACAAACTTCCATGGGTTATGCCATTTTATATGTGATCAGCAGAAACAGCCTATCCTCTCAAGGTCATTAATTACAGTAGAATGCAAATAGTCAATGTTTGCTTGTTTGTTTGGGGGATGGTGGTGCTGTATGATCATTTAAGCTAGAAGTAGTACTTATTGAATTATACCTCTCCTAGTTCTGGCTCTTAAGAGGTGAACATTAAATTCTGAATTTGAGGAAATCAGCAGCTTCATATCCTAACTACAAGCCAGAGTTTTGTCCATGATGTTGACCAAAGTGTTTTCCATTTGTATTGGTATAAATCCAGAACTACTTAGTTAAGATGCAGGGATTTATAGCAGAGGTTGATTTACACAGTTTTAACCAGTATCTGTCTCCATCCCAGTACTCCACACTTCTGAACAGATGTTAGCGAAACACTGTTCTGCAGGGGGCTGAATATCCTCCCTTGCAGCTCAAGGTCCAGCCTGCTGCTCACTCCAGTCTCTGGGAAGTTTTCCATGGCTTCAGGACGCACTGGAGCTGGCTCACAGGCTGTTCCTTTAGAGCAGCAAACTGGTTTAGCTAGCACAACCAGCGCTTTGCAGACAACTCAGCAATTACGGGATCATATAACTACAGTAAGAGGCTGAGCTGCAAATTACTGTAATTATGAATATTTCTGTTGCAAGGCAAATTTACAGCCAGATATGTCATGTCAAAATTATTTTATTTTGTGGGTAATTCTAATTTTGCAATATATTTCTAAAACTTCATTTTCCTGTTAAACAGCATTTTAATTTGAAGAGTCTATTACAGTGGTTATGGTGGATTATTGTTAGAATTCAGAGGCAGATTATGAAATGCAAACATGCTCCATCACAGGCTAAATCCTGATCCCAGACAGAATAGCACAGTTGGGAATGGCGATTAATATCATTATAAGGGTATTGGACAGTGTCTCAGGAGAGGTTCATTTGTCTCGAGTTCCTTCCATGTTCCCAGATAAGGCTCCCTCTGCAATAAAAGGGAAGAGACAAGCATCTCCAGAGAGCTCAGCCTTTGGGGTGTTCAATGGAATGTGGAGTGAGACTGCTCCCAGTGTCCGCACCTGGCTTAAATGCCAAAAGCAAGGCCCTGGGTCTGTTGTATGACTTTAAGTAAGTCGCTTTATCTCCCAGTGTTTGGGGTTTTAAGAGAACAATACAGACATGTTTTGGGAGGGTATATTCACTGATGGCATTTAGGTTCCCAGAAACTTTGATAAAATGGCCTCGCTCATTAACAAGGTGGCAATTTCCCAACCATGTGCTTATCTCAACCAAACATCAGTTAATCTACATCACTGCTAACACCCCTCTGACCTCAGCTCTAGGAATTTAAAAGCGGTGCAGACTGCAAAGTGGCAATTTCCACTGTTTTAGGTCTTGCAGAGCACATCTGGGTTCACCATTTTTTAAGCAGACCTCCCTATTTCCAAAACATCAGCCTCTTCAAACTCTTCCCCAAGCTTCAGGCACTACCCAAGTGTTACTGAAGGGGATGTGCAGCACAGCCTGTCTTCAGGGGACGGCGTGAACAAGCATGTGGCCTTTCCCTGCCCTGTCCCTGATTGACACCCAGCAAGTGCTGTGGCTTCACCCGGCTCCCCAGTTGGCACAGGCTGTGGCCCAGCACCAATGGAAAGAGCTGCGACCTGGGGCTGCCAAAAGCAGGAGTGACCTTGTCACCTTTGTCTTCATATCTAGTTACACTAGGCTCCTCTCAGGAGGAAGCCAAAAACCACCCCCTCCCTTGCCAGCTTGCTCATTAGTAGCTAATGGGACAGGCTTGACCCTTGTTTCCCCGCGGCCTCCCCCATTGATTGCAGGGGGCTTGAGGCATGCAAGGCATGCAGGGCCAGGCTTTGGGGCATGCTCCCAGCCAGTCCCAGGTGGAGCCCGTGACCTGGGCTGGATTTTTCAGGGGCAGCTGCAGGATAGGGCTGGAGCTGGGAGTTGGCTGCTGCAGCAGCAATGTGCTGTGTTCAGGAGGCTTGCACTGCCAGTGTGAGCAAGAGGTGCTTCAAGCCTTCAGCCCCTGACCTGGTGATGGGGGGTGCTTTTGCCCCATATCCCTAGAAGATTTGGTCTCAGCAGTTATCACTATGATACTCAGGAGCTCACAGGTCTAATAGCATAATAATAATTTCCCTGAGAAATTAAAACTTTGTTTTGTCTCCTTTTTCTGACGCAGAGCTGGCTGATAAAAATAAGGGGCCGGGGATTTACTTCCACTGGACTCTGTTTTCCTGATGGCTCAGGTGTCTGGCAAAATCTCTCAGCTAAATTTTAGGTGCGTGCAGGTAGATCCAGAGCATGGGAGTGAAGACTCAGCTCAAGATCCACAGCCATTTCATAGACAAGCCTCCTTCTCCGCCTTACTGATTTCACAGCAGTTCCCTGCGGTTTGTGTTGTACTCACAGATTACTTCCTGGGCTCTAAATCGAGTGTCAAGGCACTGACTGACCAAACAGTCCACAATGGGATTTTCTCTTGGTGAAGCATTTGTCCCAGGCTAATGAAGCCTCTGTGATACAGGCTTTCCTGCACAACGGCTGTACAGCCAGTCTTCCCCTCCAAAGACATGACCTTATCCACAGACCAGCTGGTGCCACTGAACTCATCCTGTTTCTGAGGTGCTATTTGCAGGATCCTACCCCTTAAAAGCCTGAGCCTTTAACTTAAAAAAGAATTCCAGTCTTTTCACTCCCAAATGCTGTAACATCCAAGAAGCTTCACAGTGGAAATGACCTTTCCTGGGTCCCTCTTGCCTGCATACTTTCCAGAGAGCTGCTTTGTTCCAGCAGGAAAACTGGGAGACCCTCTCAGTGAGCAAGCCTTGTAACCAGGCTGCTGGGCTTTAACAAGCGCAGTGGTGACTGGGAAGAAGTGGCTTTTCAGGCACTGAAAGGGTTTAATGATGAGCAGAGAGTAAAATGGTAGAACAAAATGTTGACATGTTGTTAACTTCTGCATTATGTCACAGCCAAATCACTTAGCATCAGTATTGCATATGGTCTGGCCTTGCAAACATCCCCTCCAATGAGGCTAATTCCCATCAGCTTGACAACTGAGACCTGATAGTTGCCTTCATGAGGTATCAATTATTTATTCTGTGCACTCCAAAAGTCAGTGGGTCCTTTTGATATGCAAGATGACTGTTAAATTAGCTGCTGAAGGACTACTCCTGCTTTTCAAGCTCCAGCCTCAGCAAGAGACATTCCCACCTCATCACTCCCTATCTCACTCATTTCCGCATGCAGCAAAGCTGATTTAAGTGACTTCTGCCCTGGCTGCTCCTTCCCACAGCCACACTGCAACTGACCATCCCGCGCTTGTACCAGTACCCCCATTTTGTGAAGGCAAGCAGTAAATCAGGGCACTAAAATGTTAGTGCTCCTCCATGGGATGCTGTGGATGATTTAATCCCAGAGCTGGGCAAGAAGCTGGTTGTCCCAGCATTTCCTTGTGACGTACCTCTGCACAGGCGGCTTCTTGGAGGTGTCCTTCCACTGCCAAGGAGTTCCGCTCATACCACCAGGCAGGGCACTGCACCTGCATAACTGTTGTCCTTCTTTCTCATATATGGCAAACTAGATCAAATGCCTCGTGAAATTCACCAGCAGTTAAACTCATAATTAATGTAAATAGCCAATTTAAAATACACCCAAGAAGAGATATTTAAATAGACACTTACTGGTCATTTATATTCTATTACATCACATTAGGCTGGACGGTCCATCTGTTATTAAGCTTACCCGAGACTTCTCATGAAGTACAATCATAACAGTTGTTATAATGCAGAATTTGTTCTTGCTGGTTATCTGCCTCAAGCAAAATAACCTAATATTTTAGCTACCTGTAAGAATAAAAATAGAAAAAATACACATGATCTCTTGTGAAATAAACTTTACCTCTATTTCCTTTGGAAATGGGAAGTGAAAACCTATGCATTTTTTGAATTTAGAAAGTCCGAGATCAATCTTCTTGTTTTCTTCTCAAACCTTACGTTTCTACTGTACTACTCATGCTAAAGGATGTCTATTATGATAGCTATTTTATATGTATAAAAATTATTAATCTAAGGATGTGTCTCCAACAGAGTCTTTGTTTGCACTGGGAGAGTGCTTCTGAAAGGCATCCCCCAGGCATCCTCGCTTTCCGTGCTGCGGTTTGCATCACGGAGTGGTCTCAGAGGCACCAGCCGGATCCCTTGCCAATGAAACTAAACCAAATGATGCACCCTAGGGACACATCTGGTGGGCTCATGGGATGAGACTAGAGCAAGACCAATGTGTCTAGTGTAAATGTTGAGTTTTCAGCAGCACTTCTTCCCCTCTCAATCTGCTGCTATTGCACTGTACTACTTGCTAAATTTTACATGGCCTGAGTCAATGCTAACCCTCAAAGCTCACCTGCTATCGTGGAGATGTCTGGATACATCCTAGCTAACTTAGAACACTCACTTCTTTGCAGTTCAGGTTGGAGAAGATGATTCCACCCTGCATGCATCTATCTATAATTCTGTCTATCTACCTACCAATTAGGACCGTGCCTATGGAGGCAGCTTGACCTGCTTTTGGACTCTTAACAAGTGCTTTTGCAAAACATGTATCTGCAAGTAAGAAGCTCTGCTGTGAAAGTGGACTCGCAGCTCCTGAGTCCTGTGCCTCTTGCATCCCAGGAATGCCCAGAAACCTGCTTCCTGGCACAGCACAGCGTAGGCCAGGCACAAATGTAGCTAGGACTCACTACTCGAGCAGAAACACTTCCTAATGGTGCTGTGTGCACTGGAAAGTAATTTCTGCAACCCAAACTATGTAAATAGTCTTCTGCTGACCTGGTTCTCCCCCCTCAACTCTCAACCTTATAAATAACTCTTACTTCCACCTTCAGAATTTTTCCAGAGCTCTGCTGAGGCTTTTGGTCTGCCTATTTTTAGCTTTGCATTTATTGACAGTGGTTTCTTCCTTTGCTGCCTATTCAGGCTGCAGCCTAGAAAACACAAAGGTTATTTGATTCCCAAATTGGCTTTCCATGGACAGATCTCTAAAGTTTCTGAAGACAAAAAGAGAGGTCATAATTTCTTTCCATCACGACTGGCATATACATCCTCTGAGAGTCACCAAGGGAGCCAAGCACTGCCTGCCTTCAAAAACTTCCTGAGACCTGGGAATGTGCTCTCTGATACCCAAGTACAATCAATCATCTCTAGGGAAGCCATCAATGAAACTGTCATGCACACAACAAGGAGTAGGAGAGCAAGATGGAATTTAGTCCAGTCAAAAAATACCATCACTGGACACAGAGGAAAACTGCTAGATTTTAATAATACAGATAACTTTTCCCATTTCTCAGCAGACGGCATTGAATCACGAGCCTTGTAGTGTGCACATGGACTAGATATGAAACTGTTAGTTGGGCAGATTCTCACCATGTGGTTGGATGTAGTGCATGATAGGCTGTGTGGGATCATGCCAATGTAACATGTTTGAGAAGTGCAAACAAACTTGTGAAGCTGTGTGATATGCCCATACAGTTTATGGAGCTTAAGGGAAGACATAGAGGTAGATAGATCCCATAAAACATGGCTTTTTCTGGTGTCTAGTTGTATTCTCATTAAGCAAAAGGAGGTAAAAAGAACCCCAAACCATGGGTAGTACAGCAGTAGTCCTTTCTTGTGGGTTAATAATGCCGAAAAATGGAAAACAATGGTAGTGTCACTTTAAACCACAAAAAGATAAATGTCTATGTTTGTCAAACATAATCATTTATAAGAACGTTCATGTTTGCTCGATGTTCTGCTTCAGGCACAGAGTTTCAGACAAATCGAACAAGAGAGCTAAAATGACAGGAAAAGCTTCAATTTGCTATACAAAAATCAATTTTTCAGAGGTACGTGACATAAGACCCGAATTTCAGAGACATGCTTAAAGTGGGACACATGATTAAAGAACTTGCTGAATCAGAGATTTTGTGTACAAAAGACCAGTTATGCAGCTAACTGGCTGTGCAAATAGACTGTGTGATTTCCTCACGCAGTTGTAACTGCGTACAGAAGAGCTACGTGTTCATTGCTGCTACAACTTACATGAATGCTACCCAGGAAAATACAACACTTAGTATGGCAGTAGCTTCAAAGGTTTTCCACTGTGAATTGAATCTTAGCTTCTACCTTGTCTCCACAGGAAAGATCTGCCTTGAAAAGCCAGTAGGTTAGATGTGGTCTGTGGTAGATTGATCCTCCAAGACTTTAAGTGACTCAGACACTTGATCTGAGGGAGTAATTGATAGCAGTGATAGATTGCCATCCAATCCTTGGACCAGCGAGAAGATGAGGATGATAGCACAGTTTGTGGGTGAGTTTCATGGCTGTTTCTTACCAACAGAGGAGTGCCGGGATGGCTTTTGTCCAAGACCATGGTGGAGGACATGCTCCAGCCTCTCCCAGTCTGTTTCTTTCCTCATCCCTTGGCTTCTTGTCCTGGTCTCCTAACCTTTCCAGCCTTTCCTATTTTCCAATCTGTAAGCTACTTATCCTTCACCTGGCCTCTCCTCCCAGTCCTTGGTGCAGTCTGCAGCACCCCAGCCCAAAAAGTGAGTGGTCTCACTGCAGTCACAGTCTCTGTTCCTCTCTCCCTTCCTCTCCTTGCAAGGCTCCTTGTCCTCAGATACTTTCCCCACCAACTCCCATCTTTGTGTTTGTCTCCTGTGCCTTTGAGGTGGGCACCTCCTTCTCCATGCAACCTGGACACCAGGCAGGGGAATGTCGAAAGGCCAGGAGAGACAGACACCGTGTCCTCCATTCATGCACCGAGAGCTACCGTGGCCACCAGCAGCAAGATGTGGTGACAGTGAGGAAAGACATTTGGCTCTCAGCTGGATCCAGACTGCAGGGATGATGGCTCTGCAGTGTGTTTGGTATGTGAGGGCTTATGAAAGGATGAAACATGCTTAAAGCAGGTGAGACCCTAGGAGAATTTAGCAATCACGTTCAGCCGAGATGAAGATAAAACCACCATGTCTCCCACAAATAAGGCTATGAGGATAAATTGATTAATAACCCCATAGTAGTGATGAGTGGCACAGAAGGGACCATGAGGAAAGGAACAAATCTGCCCCCGAGAAAGGCTTGGATAACTTGTGGTCAATGGGACATTGGGCTGTGCATTGAGAAAACCTAAAACACTGAACAACTGCTCACTTGGTGGGCACCATCCTTTCCATGCAAGGAAAGAGGCAAGGGCTTGTGACTGGTGGGGCGACAGTGTATTCACAGACTGGAGGATATCCCAGCATTCTGGCTGACGGCAATTCAGGGGAAGAAGTTGGAAATCTAGTTGGTGGGGAGAGGTTGTGCCCGTGTAGCCTAAGATGGGAAGTGTGAATGCTCCTTTATCATATAAAGTCCAGCAGCTTCTTGCAAAGCCTCTGAACTAGAAATTTCCCAGTCCACTTTCATACCCATGTTTCTCAGGTATGCCCTGCTTTGCAGGCTGATGTTCCTTTAGCATAGTTCTGTGTGTGCGTGCACAGCGCTGTATAGATTCAAAGCAACACCTCCTACCACACCCACAAATGAATAGCTGGGGCAGATGATAAGGCAGATCTGTAAGACATTTGTGGTATGAAATGCTACTGAATAAGCAAGCAGCTGTATACTAATCTAGCTTCTTTTTCCAGATGGTCACAGTGAGCAGCATCCTGCAGGGAGCATTATAATGGTCAAGTCCTGAGCTGACAAAGGCTGAGTAAGTGTAATAATATCTGTGACTTGAAAGAAAGAATTGTACAATTCCTGCCAAGAACAGATGGCAAGATAGTGTTCTTAGCCACTCGGATACCGACCTACTAGCAGGAACCACAGATCTTTATTGCAAACATATCTTATGACAATTGATGCAATCCCTTAATCAAAGAGTCTTGACTGTTCCTCTAGTTAATTCTCCCATCGAGTCAACATTACCAGGCAGTGCCTGGTATAAGGCTTAGCCACATAAGCAGCTCCTAGATTCCTATCTTGAGAAGATGCTGGCTCGTATCGTGCATTACATCAGTCTGGTCAGATTAGATAGAGAAAGGGGCTTTATTCAGACTGCCTATCAGCAGTGCCTCATGTAGGTGATGTGACTCTTAAAGGATCAAAGGTCTGATGAGTGATCCAGATCCCAGGCCTCATGGCATCAAGAGATGCACTTGTGGCACAAAAATTAGGCAGGTCCTCTGCTGAAAGTGCCTACCAGGGCTACAGCAACTACTTGTTTTATACACCTTAACATAAACTGTGGCTCAGATTTTCCATGAGAGTCCCCTTTGGGAAATCATGTGAGTTCCATGTCTTCATGAGCTAAGAGTAGGCACTCAACTAGTACTGCAGATCAGCTGATGTGAGACAACTTGATCAGCTATTACAACCGCTTGCGGTCATGGACCTATGCCCTTAATCTGGACAAGGAAATCTATTTTAGCACAGATTAGCCAGCTAGAGCAAAGTTAGCTCCTCATTAGCCTTCACTTCCATCTGAGCCATACCTTTAAATATAGGATAATATATTAAAATTAAAAATATTCCTTAACATTAATGTTAAGAGGTAGCAGTTAGAAAATGCTAGCTAATGCATTTTGCCAGAATACCTTTTGTCCTAAACTAAACAAGTACTCACCAGCCACAAGGAAATCGCCCCCAGTGTTTTATTTTTCATTCACCCTTACTTTCCTTTTTTCTATATGTGCACTCTCCTTTCTTTTCCCATGAGACTTTCCATATATATTTGCTTCAGAAAGCTGTTGCTCTCCAGCCTACCATACATAATACTGAGTCTGTGAAATCAAGTTTGCCCTTGACCATTCCTCCTGAAGCCAGCAAAGAAAAAGATGGGAAAGGTGAAGAGAGGACGGAAGGAGGAGTATTTTTTAAAGAGATACACCAGTGCTGTTTGTTTGAAAAATCACCGATTGCCCACTGTTTATAATGGGTAAGCGACAGTCAGGACATGCAGATGCACATTGAAGTGGGATTGGGTAAGATAGTCCTCTCCAAGGGAAAAAGAGGATTCCCATGTGGAAGAGATGCCAGACCCCAGGCTGTTACAGCGGGCAACACCCTGAAGTACAGGCAGACATGGTAACTGTGGGGCAGTCTGAACCTGCCCCTATGAATATGCCCCATGCCTCCAAGCATCCCCCCAGATCCTAGCACATGCCAGGAAAATCCCAGTGGCCTCAGGCAGTGCCCAGGGCTCACATCTGGTTTAAAGGTCAGCACTGCATGCCCGGAGCAATGCCAGGCTGAGTGTCTCCCTCCTTCAGGCAGCGCCTGTTCCTCACTCAGCTCCTCTGCACGCCACCAAACTTGCCCACTCAGCACAAGTCATCTATTGTAATGTCAACCAGTGTGCATTCGTTTCCAAAACCTACAAATTAAAAGCAAAAGCAGCCTTTCAAATGCCAGTGGCACTTTTAAGAGGGATGGTTTTTCCTCTTCCATCTGTATTGCTTTTCATCTTTACTGCCGTATGCTTATACAAACCATCAGGGTTGAGGGGGGGTTACTGTCACTGCTGTTTTCTTTTCAAACAGATGAAAACTTTATCCGTGCAGATCAGGCTTAAGCTCAAAGGCTCCCTGTGCCACCAGAGTCTGAACCCACCTCCAGGGCTGCGAGCAGGGTGTTTGCCTTCCCCTTTCATCACCTCAGCGTGTCCTAAAAGCCCAAGTGCTTGTCTTTGATAGCCTGCACTCAGATTTATTAAGATTCACAGACAATACTGTGGCAAACACCAGTGGGGATAGAAAAAGCCTGCACATACCAGCTGAAATATAACAAAGCGACATTCACTCAGAAAATGAAACACAATACATCTAGGGAAAAACCAGCTGAAAGGCAGATGTTCAAAGGGATGAAAAACCTAGAAAGTCAGAGCTCTGGGGTGACAGAAAGCGAGGGATGTGTTTCGCAGGGCAACGTGGAAGGGAATGCTCAGAGTGATTTTGACCTGATGTTGCCCTATGGGCAGACTGGGCAATGTCAGTAGTAGGTGCTGGAGCCCACTGCCCACCTGCTCACACATGATGCCAGCCCAGAAAGATGAAGGCACAGCCCCATGAGGCAGCCCTATGCTGGACCCAGGCTGCTGTTTGCTTTCCCCTGAAGGTTTTCAGCATTACACACCAACACTCCAGCAGTCTGACTAATCCTGTCTTCATGCATCTGCCTTCCCACCCGCCAATCACTGCTGTGCTACACGGTGACAAAGTTCTCTCTTGACACCAGCAGTAGCAGGAGTGCTTTGACCAGACCAGTCCTTGAACCGGCCAGGGCTGCAGAAACTCCTTTGCGCCCTGTGCTGCAACAAGAGAAATTCACTCAAGCAATAAATCAGAAAGCGCAGTTTCTAAATGTTGGTGTGCTGCAACACAGTTGTAGGCATCAAAAGGAATTTACCCATCTATACAGATGCTGATGGAAATACTATAGATCAAAGTTTAAAATTTATAGCTTATAGTGCCATTACCTTAGGTTAGCCTTTCAGTATTGCCCTTGTGCTTCTTGGAAATGTAGGAAAGTGCACTTCAAAGGGGAATTGATTTCAGCAAGACTCAAAGCAAAACATGTGCTCAGGAGGTGGGCTGAGGCAGGACCTGTAATGCTTCTTTGAACTGGGATGTTGTATTTCAAGTGCATCTTGGATGCAAACGCACTTACCATTCCTTAGGATTTGTTCTGCACTGGGGCACATTCCCTTCATCCTTCTCAAGTGGTGCAAAGAGAACTTCACTGGTTAAAAATGGTCAGGGAAGCATTGTCCTCTTGTAAGCACATCTTCCTCTCTTGCCTTTTTCTTTCCTAACAAAGAAACCCAAACTATGTGCATGGTGTCTGCAGAGAAGCTCTTACACACTCCCTGTGGATAATCTAACACACCTGAATCTTGCAGTGAAATCTGGTGAATCTCTGTGCCTGCTATAGAAGTTAGAAGACTCCAGTGAATCCAAGGCTCAAGGAGCTGCTGGCAGGTTCCCTTTGCTTCCTTCCATGCACCTGGCTCCACGCAGAGGGTGAGTACGCTCATTTCCCAGGCTTACCTTAGCTCTTTAAATAAGAGCGTTCTTGTGACGTGTGAGGAGAAAAAAGGAAAAGCCATACTGAAAGATATATTAAATGTATACTCTGTCTTTCTCTTGCAACCAGAATGTAATATAAAAGGAATAAGAGATTTTACACTGAGATTCTTTTCATTTCTCTTTGCCAGGAGCTCAGCATAAGTCATAGAATCATAGAATCGTAGAATCATAGAATAGTAAGGGTTGGAAAGGACCTTAAGATCATCTAGTTCCAACCCCCCTGCCATGAGCAGGGACATCTCACACTAAACCATGTGGTCCAAGGCTCTGTCCAACCTGGCCTTGAACACTGCCAGAGATGGAGCATCCACAACCTCCCTGGGCAACCCATTCCAGTGCTTCACCACCCTCACTGTAAAGAACTTCCTCCTTATATCTAATCTAAACTTCCCCTGTTTAAGTTTGAACCCATTACCCCTTGTCCTACCACTACAGTCCCTAAGGAAGAGTCCCTCCCCAGCATCCTTATAGGCCCCCTTCAGATACTGGAAGGCTGCTATGAGGTCACCACACAGCCTTCTCTTCTCCAGGCTGAACAGCCCCAACTCTCTCAGCCTGTCTTCATACAGGAGGTGCTCCAGCCCTCTTATCATCCTCGTGACCCTCCTCTGGACTCGCTCCAACAGCTCCATGTCCTTTTTATGTTGAGGACACCAGGACTGTACGCAGTACTCCAAGTGAGGTCTCACAAGAGCAGAGTAGAGGGGCAGGATCACCTCCTTCGACCTGCTGGTCATGCTTCTTTTGATGCAGCCCAGGATGTGGTTGGCTTTCTGGGCTGCAAGCGCACACTGAAGCCGGCTCATGTTAAGCTTCTCATCAACCAACACCCCCAAGTCCTTCTCTGCAGGGCTGCTCTGAATCTATTCTCTGCCCAGCCTGTAGCAGCGCCTGGAGTTGCCCCGACCCAGGTGTAGGACCTTACACTTGGCTTGGTTAAACTTCATAAGGTTGGCATCGGCCCACCTCACAAGCATGTCCTTCTCCTTGCTCTGCCCTTGCTCTGCCCTTGCTCTGCTATTGCTGGTTGCCTCTATTCATGGCTGAGGTTCTTGTGTGACAAAGCAACTGTCCAGATGTCTGTATGTCTTCCCCAACATCTCTAACTTGCAAGGAAGGGCTTTACAACAGCTTCCTTTACAGCTCTTCGTCTACATCGGAACCTCTTTCTGTGCATTTCCTCAGCCTGGTGCTGGTATTCCTAAAGCTGTATCCTTGTTCAGAGGGTTCTTGCTCATTTCAAAGAAGTTTTTGAATAATGTTCAATCCTAATCTACTTTTAAAAGTAGAATGCATAGAAAATGTTATGTATAAACATGGTTTAAGGCAGTTAGCCTTAAATCTTTTTATTTTACCTTTGATCTCATCTTTTTTCATAATTTTCTAGAGGAATATGGATGATGGTGTCTTTCTGGTGAATATTTTCTGTGATTTTTCTTTTTTGTTGTTGTTGCATGATTTTATTTTCTGGATAAAGGCAGGATCTGTGGTTTTCTCATATTATTTTGATTTGGTGACATCAATCTCGTGAAGCCTACCAAATGCTCATTAGTTTTCACTGCTCTTTATGAACTCCTTCGAAGCAGTCCCCTGATGTCCAGGAAAGCCCTGGTCTCTACCATGTTGTGAAAGAATCTGAAGATGGCTCTGTGTTGATAAACATTCGGGCCCCAGCCATTTTAAGAAACAATGTCCTCTTTCTCATTCCTACCATAGAATCATAGAATAGTGAGCGTTCGTCCGGCTGTGCAGGGCTCTGAGCATCCCATGGCCCAGATTCCTTTCCTGACTTGCAATTGTTTTGCTGTGTGACCTATCTTTGTCATCACTCCCCATAGCCCTGATTGCTGTTGCCCTCCAGTCCTGGGAAAGGCACTTAACCTCTCTGAAGTTCAGTCATGACCTCTGCAGAAGAAATTGTTTCAGAGCCTGACACGAGGAGTGCTCTGGAAGCTGGAAACGAGCTGGTTTTGCTTGTTAGCAAGAGCTTAAAGGAGTTAAAATGGAGGATAGAATAGTGTATGGTCTCCACAATCCTTCTTGTTATCTGAATTGTGCCAGCCTGACAAGAAGTGGTGCCCTGCTAACCGACTCTTTTCCAGCTTTTAACAAAGAGCCTGTTGGAACCACACATCTCCCTGCCACTCAGCAGCTGGCAGGGTCCCAGATGATGGGCATTTCAGCTTTTTTGCCCTAACACCCAAGTGTTGGTAGAGAAAATATCAAACATTTTCATGTTTTCATTTGTCCTGAGGCTTTGCTGGACAAGCCAAGGTCTCTCCAACCCCGCTGGTGGAAAATGGGACTCTGCTGAAGAGCCCACCTTCTGGTGTGCTGTTCCATTGCATGAATTGAACACTGATTGCCCACCCTTAAAATTTCAGAATTCTTACATGAAATCCTTCCCTGCCACGAAGGAAGTTGTCTCTTTCATTTAAGGACTACAGCAATTGCTGCGGGTTTCATGGTAAAACATCTCTTTCCTCCTAGTAACCCTTCGTGTTCTCCCAGACTCATCTCTCGAGCCACATGAGGAAGGCAGATTTACGTGTCATGGGTTTGAACATTTGGTTAATAACAACTTGCTCATCTCCAAGAAGCAGACTGAATGCAAACAGCAATTACCCTAAAATAATTTTCTGTCAATAGGCTCAATTTCTCCATTTTATTGTGTCACGTACAGATGTACTTCTGCTTCCCCATTGAAGACTGAGATGAATCGGCTGAAGGAGGAGGAGCATGTGTTTAATTTTAGATCTTTAGTACATTTCGAAACTAAAGACAAATGCTTTTATTGCAATTCCTAGTGCACAGGCTATTATTATTTATTCATTGTGTAGGAAGTCTTCCATAATGCGAATATATGGTGATACCTGACATAGAATATTCTTGAAAATCAATCCATTACAATTTGTTAACAGTCTTTCAGTGTCCTCATTTTTAAGAATTTATCAATTATGCTATCAAGAAACTCTCCATTTCTTCCTAATGACCACTTACAGTAACAAGATAATGATTTATATTTTTCTGGATGCCAAAATAAATATAGAAAAATAATTTAGCTCTACTCACATCCCTTCTATGTGTGCTATTTGGGTCACTGCACAATATCCTAAACATTATTTTCTGGTAATTCCACTTCTGGAACTGTAAGTGAATGAGACCACTAAATCTGTGAGAATGCCAGCACATTTTTGCTATGCAAGCAAAGGGAAAAAATAACAGTAATTATTTTAAGTGTCCATTAAGCCACTAAACATCAAAACTAGATTAAAATCTCCAACACAGAAACAATTTCTTGGGGCATAATGATGCTGCTGCTAGACAACTAACCACCACATAGATGCAAGACTTTTCTGTTTATATTGTCTTTCTCTTACTTATTCCTACTTTGTTATCCAGCTTCAAGTGAATATCAAGGAAGCAGTCAGCCCCATCATGAATGCTAATATTATATTAGATGAAAGGTACCCATGAAGATGCAACACCTATGTAAAAAGCACTGTGAAAAATAAAATCCCACTATAAATAGATTTTCTTCCCACTTGAAATACAAGGAAAGCATTGCATTAGCAAATAATACATTGGCTTATAACAATGTGCCTCTTAGGACGAAGAGGTCAAAGGAAAATACAGTAGAAAGCAACTTGAGGTCAATAAAGTAGTACACTGCAGCTTATGGATGAAATTAAATCTCGGGCTTACTGTTTTTAAATTATGGTGCTTCTAATAAAAGCTACTGTTGGGGTTTTTTTAACTTATATTGCCTATTATATTTTAAAGAATGAAAGCCTCAACTTTTAAAGCATCTCATTTCAGTCTGCAATCTCTGTATTCTGGGCTTTTCCATTTTTTCCCTGATTTTCGATAGCACCTTTGAAAAGATAATTAAAAGATGTGAATTAGCTGAGGGTGAGCATTATGACAAGCAAGCTCAGTAAGAGGAAGATCTTTAAAACCACAAGATGGGTGAGAAGCCATGCACAGGCATGATAACATTATTATTCTTTCCATTAGGCCATTTACTGCTCTTGATCTGCGACAGAGCTCACGCTGATGTCAAATGAAGTTGTATGCATTGATCCAGACGGAAGAAAAGGCTCTTGCAAGAGGAATAGTTTTTTTCCTTGCTCCCTGCGTGACAGACAATTGATCAGAGCATAAATGCCTGGGCTGGGGAGTTTGGCATAGCAAAGTCAAGGCCTGATCCAAACGGGGTCCTGGGCACCTCCAGGATAGGAGATGGGTAGCCAAAACTGGGGTGGCCACCTAGCAGCTATCTCAGCTGGCCCAAGTTAGGCATCTAGATTACCTACAAAACACTTTTAGGGGTGGATTTGGTGCTTACAGCTAGTCTGATGAGCCCAGGCCACAGGCTCGAGATGGACCACAGGTAGGGTGGATGAAGCCACCCTGTTTTGGTGAGAGGTGAAAGAGTTCAGGCAGAAGGATGGAAGCTGTGCGTGCCATCAGATCTCAGTGTCCCCTGTTCCCTTCCAGTACAGATGGCACCTGCGGGTGTACAGACCACAGTCTTGTGGGGCTGTGAGAGTTCTCCAAAAGGCTCCTGCCCTTTTGATGGTGACACTGTCAGTGGTGAGGGCCAACAGCCGAGGGACACTTGCTCTCTGGGTAAGGGCCTTTAAGCCACAACTCCTCTGGAAAGGACATCACCAGAGCCCTCCTCTGCAAACTGCGCCACTAATACAAATGGAAATGCAGGTTTTGAAGGGCCAGAAGGGAAAAAAGCTAAAATTTATAGGCACTCCAGAGGTGCCTGTTCTCAGGGGTGTCTGTACATTTAACCTCCACCAGCCTTTACTTGTCTCAGTGAGAAGAAATGCAGACAGCATGGCAGTGGCTGCCTGAAGCCACTGAGGCAGGGATGGGAGTGCTCGGGGTCTGGATCTGGCCCTCAGGAGACTTCAAGGACAGAAGCTAAGGAGATGCGGGCAGCTGGTGGGAAGGAAAGACTCCCCATGCTGGGCTTTAAGATGCAGCAGTAAGGAGCATCATTGCCTGTTGCACAGACCACAGGGCCCAAACCACATCAAATATCCCAAGACCTTTAAAGACCATCCCCAAAAACTTGCATGAACTGGAAACTTGGCCATATGCAGGGTTGAACATAGGCAAACCAATGCAGGGAGGGCACTGAGCAGTGGCACAGCGTCCCCACCACGATAGCCCTTGTGCTCCAGAGATTTTCAGGCCCAGCAAACTCTGTTTAGCCCCTTTGCCCTTTGAGTCATGTCTGATTTATACTTATCCCCCACATGTATAACATTTGTTTATTTCTGTAATATATTAAAATACAGTAACATTCCATACTTTGGGGGGAGCTTAGAGGGAGGGTAATGACTTACACATGTACTGTGCTTCATTGGATATTTTCCAGTATCATAAATAAGAGGGAAAGCAAGATTTTACAGCTCAGCCATTAATGAGAACAGTCCACTATCACATATGGAAAAATACTTTAGTCAGTAAAAGCTGAGACAACACTGATGGCATTCAGCTGTCCAGCATGAATCATCTTCATAGAATAAAGTCCAAGAGAAAATATTATATCATTAGTTGATTTGTAACCTCATTGCAGGCAGCTTCAAATAAACGTTTGCATTGGTGTGCTCTAAAACAGGCTAGCACAGCTCTACAAATAAGTAATTAAACTGTCGGTAGTGGACAGACACACTCTATCAAGGGTTAAAGCTTCTAGGTATTCTTTTGCACTATGTACAGGTAATGTACCCTTTTCCTCTTGTCCATGCTAGGTGGTTCGCAGAAAGAAAAGCTGCATAAGCAATGCACAGGAGTCAGTGCTCTTTTAAGAAATGGGCATAACTTGAAACTTCTTCACAGCATAAAGAACCCCAGCATCCTCAGGAAGACACTCAAACGCTGGAATGGAAATAGTCTGAAAGGCAGAAATGAAGGTTCAACAGCTGTCCAGCTCCCAGGTTTGGGTTACACTGATGTCTCTGTCCCCCACTCTTGGAGAGTGAAGCACCATCTTTTGTTTTTCATGGTTTTACCGCTAACAGAAACAGTCTCTCATACAAAATTTCTCTCAAAATTTCTCTCCATCATTGTTTATGGACCACACTCTCCAGTGGTTATCTTCATTTGCAAAGCACCAAACCTGCTCTCGCGGCTCTCAGGCACCCAGTGCAGCACAGCAAGTAGGCTCCCTCAATGGACATGTGTGGCTCTGAGGGGTGGCTCAGGCCTGAAGCACCTCCAAAAGCACCTACGCTTTCCCACTGACCTGGGTGACTAAGCTCCAAGCATAAGCACCTCTGTAACATGCGTGGTGTTAGGTGGGGAGAGTCACCTACGTGTGGTGTAAGCGCCTAAACACCTATGTGGATCCCAGCCCTTTGGCCTTGCCTAATAAGATAGTTAAGCTTTATGCCTGCCTACGCATGCAACGCTGCTGGTAAAATAAGAGCTCACAGTCATCAATACGTGCCGTAGCTAATCATTAACACTGCTTGCATGCATTTGCCCATGCCTTGGGAGAATGAAAGGACAAGTTTTGCATAAACATATTAGAAGAACCATCGTCAGTAAGCTGCCGATTTTCTTAACATTCAGTGCATGCCTTTAAACATCCTCAAGTTGTGCCAGCACACTCCTTTGCTTTGAGTGCAGAAACCTGCATGGCCGTAAATCTACTCAAAGTCTGAGTCTGAGTTCAAATTACACCTGGGGCTTAGTCTTTTCTCACTAATTTATTCTTATAAGTACATTTCCTCTCCTTAAATTATTGAAGAGAAAAAAAAATATCATGTTTTAGGAAGCTGCACACTGTGAAATGCTTGTACAGGTAAATAACAAGTAGCTTTTAAAAGCTGAAAAATCTGAATTCTTGCTTGAGCTTCCACAAGGAGCTGATTTCATGCACAGTGAGCACTGATCTTCAACCTGCAGCAGACAGCAAAGCAGGCAACGTGCTCGTCACCCCTGTTACCTGCATTTCAGTGATGCCTTGGGACTCTGGGCCCAAATCTTTCGTTCCATTGAGCTTGAAGAACGAGTGAAGTCAACTGTCTGTGATCCAGGGTAACAAGGCCATTGGGTTTGTCGAACAATGGAAAAATGCAGAAAAGGAGTAGAGCAGGAGTGCCTGCTGGGAGGTTTGAGCTTTGTGTAGCACAAAAGCAATTCTCAGATAGAGGTGACCTTGAAAGCCATTCAACTCATTTTCACGTAGGCTAATTAGCCCAACTGGCTCCTGCACGTAGGAAGGAGCTTGTGCCAGTGTGTGTCTAACCTGCACCTTGGGTAAAGCAACAGGAAATATTAACTCTGTGCCCAAGGCCTAGATGTATGGGGAGTAGCAATAGATGGTAGAAGAAGAAAGAGGAAAGGGACACAGCAATGCAAACCCAGATATTTCCGCACAGTGAGCACCCATCTCAGCTTTTGTGCTGATTCCATCAGACCAGGATAAGGGCTGCCCTGCCATGGGCAGACAGCTGTGGGCTCTCAAACATGTTGTTGTCAGTAGTCACTATCCTTGCAGCTGGAGCACTGAAAAAAGCAAGCTGAACATCACTAGGTAGCCATCATAAACATGGGAGAAGTATTGTCTCTGCAGTGCTATATAGGTGACAAAAACAGGAACAAAAGGGTTAGGCATATAGACAGAAGTAAACATGTCAGTCTTTTGGGCCAAGCCATCTAATTCAGTACAGCCTTGTCTGAACCCAGGAGACTGCTGCCTACTGAACCTGATCTATCGATGGGGACTGGCATGATCTCAGCTACAACCCAAAAAAGAGTAGAAAAAGAATTCCCAAACAGCTGCTTATGTTAAACAAGAGAGTTGCAGTGATTCCCTAGCCCTGCCACACTAGCACTGGGAGCTTCATCTGCACAGGGACTGTAGAATATTTTGGGCATCTGAAGCCTCCCAGTTGCTTTTCAATTCCCAGCTTTGCTCTGCAATAGTCTTATTAAGAAGCACAAAGCAATACATTTGCTCAGATATAGAATTATATTCTGACAAGATTTCCATATAAGGGCATATTATTGATTAAATTAAAAAATAATTTTCTGTAGAGTCATTTCTATATGTTATGCCAGACCTCAGATTTATTTTGGATGCTGCCAGCAGGAAACTTTGTTAATGAAATAGAAAAGGAAATTGTATGAATATGAATTCTTACATTACACTGTAGAAAAGATTCCTGAGATTTGCATCCAAATCATATTGGATTTTTGAGAGATTTGAGCACTTAACATCTCTTTGTTCCTTATCAGCATATAGTAGAAAGGAACAAATTAGCTTCCCAGAAATTACCTGGTGGTTCCTCTAATACTGTCAATGCCAGAGGAAATGTCAAGCAAATCAGTCACCATATTCCAGAGGAATTGCTGCCTGTGAACCAGGCTATTAGACACTCAGTCTTCCCACACTCTGCGTTGCAAGGATATAGGGACTGGGACTGACAGGAATACATCAGATTTTCACTCAGACATTTTTCTCAGAAATGTTGCCCAGCTAATTCACAGGGTAATCTCTACCCTCCCTAACTTATGCAATTTGTTGGGTGCCTGGATGCTTTCCTTCTTTGATTGAGAGTGCAAACTTTGGGAGACAAAAAACAATATTCCCTTTGTCTTTGTGCAGCACCACACACAAGAATAGGCCTCGACAGGTAATTAGAATAATGACCGTAATGGCTTAGCAAATAAAATGAACTCCTGACTGAAACTGCAAAGGATCGCTCGCCTTAGCTGTTAAGAGAGTGCTACAGAATGGAGGTCATTGTCTCTGCAGGTGTTCAGCAATTTAACAGTGGTGCACTGCACATGGTTGCCTTCTCTGCAATAGTGAAGCATGCAGTATATTCTTTATGAATCTCATTGGAACAGCTAAAAATCTCTCAGATCATTCAGGTAAACAGAGATGTGGTGCTGTACCAGGAATAGTGTCTTTCCTCCAGCCAAGCAATAAGCGAGGTGATACCGAGGATCAGTTCAGGGCCTTTGATCTGTAATCCATTAAATATAATTTATAGCTCCTCACTAGTGGGAATTATTGTTACAGAGCCAAATGGATAGTTTCTGTGATGTCTCTGATGACATTTGCTCTTTCTCATGGGATCAGCAGTTTGAATCATTTTGCATGTCTAGATAGTGGGGGAGAAAAGGGAAGACTGTCTTTCAAACAGGGATAACTGTGTTCAAAAGGAAAGGCAGACAGATTTTGAATTCTTGACCATGGTGGCTTCATCTGTAAAGTTAATGCTTGGCAGGGCCTGCTCTAATTATCATGATTTGTATATAAGGTGGGTGGAAAATTGGCTGGATTAGAGTCAAAGTGTGGTGGGCAGTGGCTCAGAGCCCAGCTGGAGGAGTTTGTCAGGTTTGGATTCAGGAGCATAACCTGACAACAGGACAAATTGCCTCATCAGTGAAGTCACCAGTGGTATTGAGTCAGGGGGACCAGTCAGTAAACTCTAGAGCAGGGACCTAGAGAGGCTGGAGAAGTGGCCCAACAGGAACATTATGCAGCTGAGCATGGGAAATGCAAAGCCCTGGCCGCGGAGGAATAGCCCTGTGCACCAGCGAATCCTGGGGGCAGCCTCTGGAAAGCAGCTCTTCAGAGAAGGATCTGGGGGTCCTGGTGGCCAAAAGGTGACCATGAACCACCAGAACCTCATGGCAGCAGAGATCAGCAACACCTTGGGCTGCATGATCAGGAGCACAGCCAGCCCTCTTTCCTTTGATCCTTATGCTCCCTGATGGATTACCAGCCCCACTGCCCGTGAGCTGGCCTGTCCTACCCAAGCATACTACAAGTTTACACCATCCATCTGATGCTACTCTGTGTGTGGCAATTTCCTTTGGTCAGGTGCGGTCTCTGCTGGGGCTGGGATACTTCTGAACTCTTGCTGGTAGGTAAGGACGAGAACGAGCTGTGCAGCAGACTGTGCTTGCTCAGCCTGCAGATTCCTTTTGCACGAGCTAAGTTTGGGCACAGAGCGCTTAAATAAGCTCTTGAACTTTCCATTCCCTTTTTGGGCTAGATTATGCCAGAGGCTGAGGCAAATAACTACCTGGCTCCTCTCATCAGTGGGGGATGTTCTGCATCTTGCAGGCTCAGGTCTTTCGGATACAAGCTCTGGTGTGGAGAGCAGGCCCGTTTTCAGCTGACATGGGAATTTGTGCCTATTGCTCATGTGTGAGACAGGAAAAAACCCTTTATTCATGTCTGCTAACAACGGGATGTCACAAAAAATGTCAGACTAATGAGGCACTTTATAACAAAACTCGGTTGAGACTTTTGTTATAGTCAAGTTAGTCTCCATTTTAACAGTTCTCTGTGGCTTGTACATGCTGATGATTATCATGGGCAAGAGTGCGGTCAGTGACCCCAAACACTGCCATTCGTTTGCATACCCCAGCTTGTAGGCATTCAGTCCTAAACCCCAGATCTGCTGAGAATCTGCAAATTGGAGTTAGCAACTTCTTACGTGCAAATGCAGGGAGGTGGAAAGCATTCAAAACCACTTGGGTATGCCTGCAGAAACCTTTTATGGCACACACTAACAGTTTGCGATTAAGTGAAAGGAGGAAAAACTCCGCTGACCCCGTGATTCAATAGCAATGGCATTTTATAGGGGACAAGGGAACTTCAATCTGACGTTGAGATGTGAGTGAGGAAGTCATTCACTTCTGTATGCACACCAAAGATACAGCTTGGCAAATTTAAGCAGTTGGCTTGTAGCTTGGTGTAAAGCGCATGGTTTCATCTGCTCACATGTGCACTGTAGCCTACATCTGTCTAGTTGTCTGGATTCATAGAGGGGAGCTTGTTTCAAGGTGCAGCTGCCTTTTTACTAACAGCGATATGTAAAACAGGTCAGGGGAATGGCTTCCTAAAAGCGCCTGTTGACGATGAAGGGTGACTAGGTCTGGCCAGATGACCCACCTAGTAATAATAGATCTATCAGGAGACAGAGGGAGGAATCGTACCTTAGTCCCTGAGAGTCCTGTAGTGTCTCAGCCCCTAAAGGATTCCAGCAGAGCAACCTGTGTTCCAGCACAGTGGTCTATACTTAGGTGAGATGTCTCCCTGGCTTGCCCTTGCTGGGGGTCTCCTCCCTCTGTTCACTTTGGAGTACAGTTTCAGTGGATGCCTGCAATATTAGCACAAGCTAAGGGCCTGGAGGAAGCTGGCTGCTTCCCAGACACTGCCATTCCAGAATGAAGCAGACAGGAGAGCTTCATCAGCCACTCTTAACTTGTATAAGGGGTATGACCCAGCAAGAGAAGTTAAGAACCAGAAAAGGTCAAAATTATAGCAGAAGTAACTGGAAAACCACTGTCAACCAATGACTCAGTATCTAGAGCACGTGCCACACATGTAGCCCTTATTGAAGGGGTTAAGTGGTTTCTTCAACTGTACACATAGGACAGCAATTGCTGGATTGGATCCCTTTTCATAGAAAGATTCACTATACTAAGCAGTTCGTTATGGCATCCTCTTGAGTGCAAATCATACAATAAAAGCTGCAAAAGTAGTTTCTACTATAAAGCCTTGCTTTCATGGCACGCCAAAAATGTCGCCTTTTCAGATGGGACATTCCAAAGTTGATTGCAATCCAAAGGTCACTGCTGAAAAGTCAGAGCAAAAAGCTTTCAGTTAGTTGTGAGCTGTGATTTTCCCTGTATGTGTAAGGAATTCACCCATTTTCAACTTCCTCTACTGTCTTCTGAAGTGCGTATCACAGACAAATGTGGTAAAGCCGCAATATGGGATAACGTGAAACACCAGGATGAGTTGATGTGTTCTGAAATCCCTGTCATGTTTACAAGCATCACTATGAACCCATAACCAAATCTAAATGGCAAAGAAGTTAAAGTCTAGACATTTTTCTAATCTTCCCTGGTAAGGCTACATATGAGACACTGGCTTGTCTGACAGTGTGAACTGTAAGGGGACCTTGTGTACAAAGTGTCTTTCAGGATTGCATCCTTTCCCATGGAAATCAGGAGTCATTCTCAAAAGATTTAAAAAGGGCTTAAATGCTTTAAGCACCTAGAAGACTTAATAAGGATTTACGTTGGCTTTAATGCTTACATTGTACTACCTTAAAGATTTAAGGCAGCTTAAATGCTTATGTGCCTTAAGAAGTTAGGGTAACAATCACTTTGTCTGCACAAAGCCCAAATAATCAGGATTTATTTGGTGAAACACTTCAGGGAGGTCTTCAAGTCACCTCTTTTCTGAGGCTACTAGAGGTGTCTTCATTAAGAGTGATCTGGCAGCAGCTGCTTACGGTTTTGCTTGTCTACCTAAATAACCACCACTTGCCTGGCACCCAGCACTCCAGTATTTAAGGTTTACCCCATCCTTGTATGCTGCTGCGGGCCCAAGAAAAGCTGTTGCCTCCTTGTTCCTGCAGGGAACTATGGCATTGTCAGGCTGAGGGATTTGCCCAAGACATCATGGGAAGCCTGACACAATGCAGAAACATGAGCCCCGGTCTCCCACCCACCAGGTCTCTGGGTGGTGAGTCCCCATCCATCCATAGCAGCTGGACTGGCTTCCCTGCACTGGTTTCTTTCCTTTTAAAGCATGACGCTTAACGCAGCTGCATGGGTATGGATGAAATTGCACCAACAGGAGTTAGGTCTATTATCGTTCTACCTTGGGGCAGCCCCACTTCTGTGGTACCTATCCATTTCTTTGCTGCCAAAACCCATTTCCAATTTAACCTCAGTCTCTCTCCCCTTTCTTCTTCATTATACAGAAGCCATGATGGCGTTTTTTTGCCATCTGGCTGGAGCATCTTCTGGGAAGTCTTCTCCCCTTCCCTCTGAGAAGCCAGCTCTCCCCAGGAACTATTTCCTACTGCTGGAGCCTCGAACTGCAGTCTGGACATGGACCTGGGCAGCTGCCCCTGTTTGAGCAGGGGTCTTGGACTAAGTGACCTCCAGAGGTCCCTTCCGACCACAGCCATCGTGTGATACTGTGATACGTCCCACATGCCTCAACATCTGCTCCTCTGAGGATTCTGAAGTAATTAGAGAGGAAGCTCATTTCTATTGCCTAGTTTTACTAGCTGGCAGTGAAATTCCACAATATCTGCTGGATAATGATTGCAGTCGTCCTGGAGAGAAGAGCAAACAGCATGAGATGGGAATGCGGTGGGTCTGGGAGGCACAGCTTTGGGAGTAATCGTTGGCAATTGTCCCCATTTGCATGCACTTATTTGGAGTTACAAAGTCATTTCTTCCCCTCTTCTGACACGTTCTCTTGCTTGTTCTCCTTGGAAATATCTTTTATGTAAAACAATAAGTGCAGCACCAGCTCCAGGCACGGGCACAGTCATCGGATACCCACGGGGGAGGGCTGTCTGGAAGAAGGGAGGAGGGAAGGGGCTAGCTCAAGGTCTGTGACCCTGCTCTTCACTTTGCCTGTGCCAGAGCCCTGGAAGCCAGAGGGACTGCTAGTGATGCTGCTGAAAGAGAGGGTGGGTTGTAGTGATGAACAGGGGCACAGCCTCTGCTGGCAGCAGGTGTTGTTCTACTCAGCTCTCCTGTCCTATAGGCAGGAGTAGCAATCTCAGCTCTCCATCTAGACTCCTTCCTATTGTTTATTTAAGCCTTGCTGTGGCACAAGCTGCTATGTTCAGCCTTGGCCTGGCTTTTGTCCGTGATCCTTGGGGTAACAGCATTCAATTTTGCATGTAGTGCTGCACAGCTTAACCTGGTACTGCCTCAGATCCAAATTACAGGGCCAAATTCAGCTCTGAAGCATGAGCGCTCCTTAAGTCGTTCCTCTGCATCATTTCTCCCAAAGGCCAATGGAGTTATAGCAAGCCAGCCAGGGGCACGTTCAAGGCACTGAAGTCCATTCATTGTAAGTTTGTTTTCCATCCTTCCCAGTTCAAAGGCAGGGGGACGGGGAAATGCTTGGGTCCGCACAACTGATTTGCAGCTGCCTAGCTGGCTGCTGAAACAGCACAGTACAGAAAGCTTCCCATGGGATTAGCCATGCATTCAGTGTTCTGGGAGCTTTTAGGATGGGGAGAGCATCCTTAGAGGCAGTGGGACTTTCACAAAGCACAGCCAGGCTGCCCTGGCAAGGATGTGACTTGCTCTCTGTGGACACCCCAAGCAAGGGTTTGTCAGTATTGCTAGGGGCAGAGTGAACCAATATGTTGCATGTGTGCTGAATTTGTTTTGCAAATGTTGTTTTGAATACGCTACCAAGAAATGGCCCTTCTCTGGCTTTTCTCCAGTGCTTGGGACACATCCCGTTGCCCAGGCAGACCACGAATGGAGAGTTACATGGAAAACGTCAGAACCATGAATAGCCACAGCACAAATTCCTCATGTCAAGTCTTCTGTAACTTATGTCCGTATTGTGCCAAATGGCACCAGGAGCTGCTTTGCCCCTGAGGGGAGGTTTTGATTGTAAGACAACCACTTTGGTAGGTAAATGGGGTCTTTACAAACTTTCCATATTTCATGTTACAGTTGATATTTAATAATGGTCATTAACTATAATATTGTCATGAAAATGTTTTCATCTTTTCTATTAGTACTTCACTTTAAAGTTACCTACCACTCCAACAGGACAAATTTTTCCTTTCTTTTTTTTTTTCAGTAAGCAGCTGTGGAGGAGCAAGAAAGTGGTGAGCACAGATGTTTATCCTAATGGCCTTATATTGTGTCTTTTAACATACGAGATAGACATCCACTGTGTGGGCTGGATAACAGGTGATATACATTTGAGTAAATATATACACACTGAAGAGGAATGTGGAAACTCTTCCAGGGTTTATTTAACACGGTACAGAGCTATGAGGTTACTGCCCATCCAGAAAAACTAGAGAAACTAGCTCTGATCCTTTAGAAAAAAAAGCAGATGAAGGGGACTTTGAGTGTTTTAGAACATAATGACAAGAAGTTAGGGGTCTAAATAACTTATCGCCTTCAGATGTTGCTGCTAAGCTGCATGAGTTGGGGTCCAGTTTCATTTTGAATAGTGCTTTTCCTGCAGATCACATCTCTGTATGCTTCAAGGCTCTAATTAGAGTGTTATGACCAAGAGAAAAAGAAAAATCAGAGATACGAGCAAGTGTGGGTTTAGATAAGCTTTGACTAAGAGGGGAGAGGCAGTGAAGTGGAGAGCTAATGTCATCTCCCAGTAGAGGTCAAGAATTTAAGCTCCACATATGCAGGATGGGTGGGCCCAAAAGGAATGCCAGATGATTTAAAATAGCAGAAGGAGCTAATGTACAGCATGAGCTGCCATGGGGGAGAACTCAAGCAGCTGGTGGAACAAGACTGTTTACCATCTTTTGTTCAAATGAGTTACAAAAGGCCGGGAAAAATACCCGGAGGTGGATGCAGAGGGGACAGATTTGTGCAGCCTTCTTACTGCGGTAGTTAGATGGGCTGACTTCTGGAGCATGCTACCGTACCATTATTTCTTGAATTAATTAGGAAAATAACAAGTGGCCCATCGTCCCTGTGGTCAGTGCTCATTAGCACCATCAGTGCACAGCCCATCAGTGGAGGACTTGCAACATCAAACCCTCCAAAGGCTTGCTGGTGAGCAGGCTGAAATCTGGGAGGCTTTAGCAAGCACAAGACCTACAGGCATCCCAGGGGATGAATACTTACGCCTGCAAAGATAAGACAGCATGGCGTACAGGCAGGACTTAATGGACCATCTAGGCCAATTGAGAATACCAACAAAGTTTTGCAAGCTTGCTTTTTCTATCACACTGGAGAGCACCAGTGTTGCTTTGAACCGCTTGGTGCTCATAGTCTCGGGATGTGTTGTTTCCCAAGAGCCAACAAGAGAGAACTTGCAAAGTGCTGATAGCCAGGCAAAAAAAGCATGCAGCAACATTTGGCTTTGCAGCTTATTTTCTTACAAAGGTGGTTTGGGGTTATATTTTCCCCCTGAATTTTCACACATAACTACATTAGTATAATCTGAGTCATGTCTGTGTATTTACAAAGAAACAGATCCCCAAGGAGTTTATGGATTTGTCATCCCAGCGCTGAATCTCTGAGAACGATCCTTCCAGACCACAATGAGATACTGTGCCTGCTCATGGAGGCAAAGCCTGTCCTTGGACGCCTGTCCAACATTTCCAAAGGAGTGAGTAAGAGTTAAGTGTACGTAACTTGATGGGCAGTAGTGAGGGCTGAGTTCAAGTGTAAGGGCATCACTACAAACACTCTAACTTGAGCTCAGAACCAGCAACCTGGGAAAAACAGGCTAAACTGTCTGTTTGAGAATGGGCAGTCATTCTCAAAACATTCTCAAACAAGAGTCACATAGGTACAAGAAATACACTTGTTAAAGGGAAGAAAGGAAATTTGAACGAGTTAGGTAAACATCATCATACTATCACAGAATCATAGAATCACAGAATACCAGGTTGGAAGAAATCTCAAGGATCACCTGGTCCACCCTTTCTTGCTTTCTTCCATCTAGACTAGATGTCCCAGCACCCTGTCCATAATAACAAAAGCCTAAACTGTAATACTTTCACTTTCTATTCCTTCGGGATCTAACTGCTTGGCAGCTTTCCCGCTCCTACGTAACCTTCACTGGTGGTTTCGGAATTAGTCTTGCAGGATAGCAAGGACTTGGCAGCTGTGAGTCCATGCTCCGCCCTGTGCTGCTTGCTGCTGGCCACTCCTTCAAACACCCTACAGTCCTCCTGGATTTGGACCCTTTAACCTGTTGGAATTCCTGGGGCTTGAGGGTGATGCACAGGGAAAGTGCTTTGGCTGGAGTCTCATCCATCAGGTTTGCAGGTATTTTCACTGTCTAAAGAGAAGCCTTTTAAAAAGGGAATTTATTTGGCTTCTTGTAGCATGGGTGCTGCATCTCCATGTGACTGCAGACATGTGCTAAGAACATTCTTTACTGTGAGGGTGGTGAGACACTGGCACAGGGTGCCCAGAGAAGCTGTGGCTGCCCCATCCCTGGCAGTGTTCAAGGCCAGGTTGGACACAGGGGCTTGGAGCAACCTGGTCTAGTGGAAGGTGTCCCTGCCCACGGCAGGAGGTTGGAACTGGATGAGATTCTGTTTCTGGAATCCAGCTGAATTATCACTTCCAACACAACCTTATGAAAATCATTCCCATGTGTGAAGAATTTTCTGTTAGTGTCATGAGAGAAACAAGAAGTCACACAGGTATGGACATGGCCCTGTACACAGGCAGAATGAAAATGGCAATCGAGGTGTGTATTGTTCTGAAAAAGCAGCATTTCTTTTGGGGATGTTTATACCCCTTGTTTTTCATTTTTGTCTGATGTCACTTTGGTCTTGTGTTAAATAAAAGGAAATCGTGTATTCAGCTCAAATTCTCCGTGTTACTTCAGCTGACCTGTTTTATATTATCTCAAGTCATTCTGTCAGGTTCCTTCATATTTACCATCACTCTTGCCAGAGCCTTTTCATCTTTCAGTCTCTTGTGCTCCTCAAATCTCTTTATTGCTCTTTCTGTACTCCTTCAGACTATTCTGACCTCATCTCTGAAGTGCCTCCCAGGTTTTTCTAGTTTCAATTAACCTGGGAAAATTGGTGTCTTCAGCATATTTCCTCTTCCCACTCGCTCCTCCTGCTCTGCCCACCAGGACACTTGTAGCCATGTGCTGCCTGTGCCATATTGCAAGTGAACTCTTGCTTCACACTTTTGTCAGTGATTTTTATCCATGAACGAATTTTACCCACTTGACTTTTCGGTTTTCTGAGGAGCATTTTTAAAATGCTACTAAGAAAATAAGTAAGTCTGGTTTGGAATCAGTTCTCCTTTGTGCTGCATGATGAAATGATAGATGATGGTAGAGGTGCACCCTGTCCTTGTAGGAGCTATGCAGGTCTGCTGCTGCCCTGCCATATTCATCAGATGGTTTTAAAGTAATGTTTCAGCTATCATTTCAGCCAGTGCTTCCTGTTCCTGATTCAAGACTTCCTGGTCCACAGCTTTTATTTTCAAGACTGGTACAATCACTGTGCTTTGGAGGGGCTTAGCAGCCCAGAGAAAAATATCCCACATTCCTTTAGGGCTCGGGGGGTATGTTTTTACTGGCAACTCAGCCTTGTATCAGTTCCAGTCCTTGGTTGTTTGATACATGGCACAGGAAGGAGGAAAGAAAAGAGTAATGAGCCTCCAAAGTGCTCGGGATTTCAGGTTAGGAGACAATACCTGAGGTCCTGCCTCAAAGGTCGCCCTCAGAGAGCTCAGGGTCATGATGGAGAGTGCGGCGGCTGCACAAGCAGCACCTCCTGGTGATTGGAGCCCTTGGCTCCGCCTAGGACCAGCAAGGACACTGGCCAGCACAGTGTTGGGAAGAGGACTGGTGAGTGTCACCAGGCTCTGCTGGAAAGATGGGCTACATTTGCTTCACCAAATGCATTCCCTCTGCCATGGTCAACAACAAACTCTTACTAGTTCCTCTTGTATTTCTTCTTTCAGCCTACCAGTTTGATGTGTTTCTCCTATGAATTTATACATACTGAACTGTATAGGGGATATACCTGCAGCAATGGGGAGCCCATGGTTGGAAAAAGTCTGCATCATAGTTTCTCGGTGGATGCACACACATAGGGACTCTTTAGTGTGGTTTGTGGTTATGTACCTAAGGACAAGGGACATGAGCAAGAACATCTGTGTGATGGCTGGGAGTTACCAACCAGAGACTCTCATGCAAGACAGTTTGTCCTGTGAAACACTTCAGGATAGGGCACATTCCCACAGAACACAGCAGAAGCCATCCAAGGACGTTCCCACCCTAACCATATCATTTCTATTAATATAAAAGTAAAGTCAAAGCCATGGAGCATTGAAACAATCCCTTCACTATGCAATTGCCCATGGGTGTATGCAGATGGTTTTTTTGCCCTTGTGCTGCAGTAATGACAGAGGATTTAGGCCTTTTCTGTTAAAAGCTCTTGTTAAAACTTAGCCACATGTATACCTCCTGGTTACATAGGTTTTGTATTATAAGATTAAATTTCTTCTAATAAGAAAGAAATTGTTTTCCTCTGTCTTGTGGACAGTCTCTTTCTACGAGATAGATACAGATGACTGGTACAATGCATGCAAACTGCTTGTTGCTGTAGCATTTAAAGGTTTTGGCTTTACTACATCTCAATAAATAACTAAAATGTTCCATTAGTCCAGTAGCATGGGGAGTGAGAACAATGTATGACCAGATAATTAAATGTCTTGTCTTTGAAGAAGAAACAAAGTCATTTTCAATAGAGGCTGCTAAACCAAGTGCCCTCGCTCATCTGACATGCTTTCAGGGCTGTGTTTGGTATTCTGTGACAAGTGATTGTGTGGGGATTTTGCTGAATGCAAACACTGAGAAAAAACTTGTTTATTCTGCTCTTCTGGCATGTTCATCCCAGATATGACTTTTACAGTCCTGTGGAGAGCCTTAGAGACCATGGGTAACCCATTCAGCTCTGCCCTGGGTCAGCACAAAGACGAAACAATACACGGCTGGCTCTGCATAGGCAGGGATATGCTCTTTTCCTGTGTCCTACAAGAGAAGCAGAGGAGCCATTCTCCATCTCCTTTAGGGAAAAAGGTGCTGTAGGCCATGGCAAAGCATCCTCTGGCCTGCCTTCACCCTTTTGGTCCTTGGCAGGGCAACACTGAATTGCTCAATAACAGCTTCCATGGCCAAATGAAAGACTCTGAAATCTGAGAATGAGCTATGCACAAAAATGAAGACTCTTCCTCAACTGGCCGTTTTGTTATGACTTACATGGTATCAAGCATTTTATTTTATTTTATTTTATGAATGTTGTGCAACAAAGTTGATGAAACCAGTAGCTAAAATAATAAACCTGAAGAAGGTAAACAGGATGCAGAAGAAAGAAAACACCCAACTGCAAAGGGCATTTGTGTTTTACTAATCTACTACAATTCTTTGCACATCTCAACGAATAAAAGCAAATGTACTATTTTGGCTTGGATATTTGTGAATGAACAGCACACACAAAAAAAAGCCATAGAGGGGTTAAAGAGTGAGGTAACATAAATTGCTAATTATGCTTTACTTCCAGATGAGTGAAGGCTGTAGGGAATTATGCAGGGACTTAACAACTTGTAGTCACGAGAGCAGCACAATGCAACGTGAAGTCCCCAGATGCCAAATGCAGCCTGATGCGTGCAGAGAGGAATGCCACCAATACTCAGACATACCTTGCACAGGGTTTGACATGCATCAAAACCAGCCCGAAAACAAAAGCAGAGGGGCTCTCCTAGTTTTCTTTCATGCTGCCTCAAATCTTCCCACCAGCCACACAGCTGCTTCCTACAAACTGCTCCTGAAAATGCCTTTTGATTAATACAGCTTTTTTAAGGCAGCAGAGAATAGCCTGCTTGTCGTGCTCTCCTTTGTGGTCCTGGCCTGACTTTGCTTGTTCAATACCTTGAGCTTGGTGGGATTGCTCTATATATCTGCAAAACCTGGCTGTCTAGAATCCTGCTGCACTGGCCATGACTCCTGGCGAGCACAGTGATATGAATAAAGTTGCATGAAATTGAAGCACAACAACTTGAAAAGGGATTGAGAATTTTTTAAAAATTATAATGTAGAATTAACTGAGTACCTTGAACCACCATGCCATAAGAAATCATTGAGAGAGACGGCCCTCAATAACGATGAGGTTTAGAAATGAGAATCCAATCTCCTTTCTTTCTTTCTTAAAAAATAACTTTTTGTCTCATTTTTCAATGTCACAAACCAGTTGTGAAGGGAAAGTCACCTGAAATATTCCTCCGTATTTGTCCCTTTAAATGTTTCTTGCATTTTCCTTTGAAATATTTGTCTCTGATTATGCTCAGAAATTGGAGAGGAGGGTATATAGATCCTGGCTCTATGTGAGATGACAATTCCTCTTATTCCCAGCAAAACCTGTTTGGCTGCATTCACCAGTTACACCAGATACTTTATGACCCCCCTAAATTCCAAATTATTGAGCTGTTTTCCAGCTACTTGGGCCTGTTACACAACAACATTCCCAGGGAAATCCCAGGTTCAGAGTAGAGCCACACCTGGAGCAGTCAAGAGACCAGCACCCTCAGCTGGGAATTTCCTCCTGAGCTCCCATCTCCTTTCCAACCTCTCTGCAGCTTTATAAGCAGAGAGAGGGAATAGTCTCCACTGGGATGCTAGACTGACCGGCCGACTGACAGGCGTAATCTGGTACACATCGTGGTCCCAGATTGAAGATGGCATGTGACCCCCCTGGCAGCCTCAGCATCTCCTGCCAGCTGCCTCCTCCATGGGCAGAAGTGAGAATGTTAATAAACACCCAAATGAAAGGAAGTTGTTGGGTTGTAATTAACATATGCCATTAGTATCTGTCTCTTTGGCCGGCCGCAGCAGACAGGCTGAACCCATACATACAAATGAGTGTCTGCCTGAACTGCGAGGAGGGGAGGGAGAGATGATTTCATTGTGAGCGTCTGGTGCTGTCAGCAGCTTTAAATCACACGGGTACTTACTAACAAAAACAGTAACGACCATTGTGTCCTGGAACAATAATACGCCTTTTAAAACCTCATTTTATTCAATAAACAGTTCTAAATGTTTGCTTGATCTCTTCTTTTCACTGGAGATGCTTCATGTAAAAGATATTCCAAGGGGAAAAAATAAAAGTCTGGACCACCAAAGGTGTTTTTGGCACAGTTCATCTGCACCTACATCCCCATTGCAACTCTTCCCAGTGCCAATGACAGTGGCAGTCCTGTGGGAATGACATCAACTTGCTTCCAAAGAACACCATCAAGGGTTTCTGGAAGGTCGATAACGAGCTGAGCCACTCGTGTTGGATGGGATAGTTTTTCTGAAGTGGTGACGGTGCTGTTCTGTTTCCATTACCAGTAATTACCTCTGCAGGGCTGTGCACTGCCTTCCTCACCAATTCCTCTCTCTTAGGGGGCTGAAAGATTAAAATGCACAGACAAGCCCCTGCCCATTGGCACTGCTGGAGACCTCCCCGTTAATTGCTATCGTGCTCTCCTCGCTCCAAAGAGATGTGTCAGGAACTGAGGGCTTAGCGGGTTTTATCCTCTCTAACAATAAAGCCTATGTGAATCCAAAAAATAATGATAATTTGTAAACCCCAAATACATTGCTGGAAGTTAATTGTAATTCTTTTTTCACAGTCACCTTAGTCCCCCTCTAGGTTTTTAAATGTTTATTTACATAAGCAATTAGTTCAAGGACTATCACTACCAAAACCAGTAGATCTAGGACTGCAGACGTGATTCTGCTGAATTGCTAAACTGGGGAGAAAAACAACAAAGTCAGAAACGCCTGGGCTGTGCTCCAATACACGGGATTTATACGATCCCATTCTGCATCTTGGTTCAGTGTGACAGAGTGTTTTCCTACTTTCTGTATTAAAAGAGCTTCAAAGGTCTCTGCAGGAGTTTCTCTTTGGAGACACACGAGATGGCAGATGATAATTAGGTATTTCTATAGCACAGGAATGATTTTCTTTGCATTTCCCAGTTTGCAGGCAGAGGTGTGGTCAGCAACCCTGCCTGACTCAGCCGCTCATCTTCCTGCTCTTAAACCCCCACAATTCTCCTTTTTATCACCATTTTTTTAAGTCTTACTGCCTCTGAAAAAATCCTGTTCTGTGGTCATTGCTTCCAGCTTTCTGCAGCAAAGCTGCCACTGTCTCCAGTTGAATTTGTGCCCAAGGAAGTACTGCAGAAAACCCATAGGGTTCGTCCTCGCTCAGCAGGTCCAGCTGGATGCAGCCGGTGCTCCCCAAAATGGCCTAGAAAAAGCTGTGGGACTGTCCCACAGCTGGCTCTGTGTCAGAGGGGAAGCTGAAGGCCAGATGGATGAGAGCTGGCAAAGGGGTTGCTTGGTTTGATGGTTTCCCCAAACTTCATAACAAAATCCTTAGAGGTGGTTGTGACAATACATCCTCCCCTGCATGCAGAGATGGACCAGCCGGCATGGATGTGCCCAGCGTCATGGATGCACAGCAGGGCTGCGGAGTGGGGACCTGGTTTTCCAGCCTTTTCATATTCCATCTTAGCCCTTATGTAATTCCTTCTGCTTTACATCATGACCTGGGCAGGAGGCTGCTGCAGCCGCCCTGTGTCATTGGGACCATGTTGTGGTTGTCCTCACCACCCTTCACTGTACCTTCATCAATCAGTGCCCTCTACTGGAAAGAACACCCAGGCTGCCACCCTGGTTCTACCTACCACTAGCTCCTGGACATACCTGGGTCTAGAGAGAAGTGGGGGGTTGAGAAGGCTACAGTCTGTATGACCAGGCTTGCTTTGGTGACATTGCACCACAAGTTCACATTGAAAAGATGCCTTCAGATGGGGACCTCAACATGCTTTCAGATTTTTCGGTGGGGAAATATCCCTGTAATGCCCCATCATGGAGCTGCTGCTTCTTGCCAAAAGACTGTAATAGCATTTATTCTACCTTTGAGATAAAGTGAGCTGGGAAAAAAGTACTGGATTGGGCACCTGCAGATAGAGCCCAACTCTTCTGAAGTCTTCATCTAGGATGGGAATAGATTTCAGAAGCCCTTGTAACATCAAGAAAAAGGGGATAGTCTTGTACTGTGGTTATTTTCCCCTGCATGAAGCTATAACAGGATTCCCAAGGAGAAAATTCAACTGTTTTAACCAAATTCCCAGATCAAGACCTAAATCTGAGGGAGCTTTATGGAAGCTGCTTTCATTGGTTTTAACCACAAGAACTGTTTTCTGGATATTGTGCATTTTCTTCAATCTTTTGATGATGCTATTTTGACTTGGGAAGCCGTTCCACCCAGAGGCGTTGTTCAGCTATATGGAGTTCAAAGGCACGAGAAGAAAAGGTTGCCAGTGAAAAGTTCCATTAGGAAGTAGATTTAATCTTAAAATATGTGTATTCATCATCACTTAATGTATTTAGTGCAGTGCCCACGGCAACCCATTACATGAAGTGTGGATACAGCTTCAGCATCATGCTTTTTGCTCTCCATGGGTGCAACTTCCATCAGTTTGAGACAGGGCTGCCACTGTCCTGCTACACCCTCCATCCCCATGCTCCCATCTCCTCCATGGGCAAGCACCCATGCATTCCTGGGCCCACAGTGTGCACCTTCAGCCTTTCCACCAGCAAGAAACATCCCTTAGAGTAATGGGTAGTTGTCGTCTGCTGGTCTGGCGCAATGGCTCATCCCACCCCTGTGATGCTGACAAAGTGGGGAGCAAAGTGCCATCGAGCTGCACCCTGGGCTTCATGTGGGACTCCTGTGGGATGCTCTCAGCTCCTGTGGGCTTTTCTCATGCTCAAAGTCAAGCAATCTTGTGCATGAGATTTTCAGGATCAGTCCTTACTTTTCCACTCGGTGGTTTCCACATATTCTGATTTCATGTGGTTTTTTTCAGGTTTTGGGGAGCAGTTTGACCATGCTGAATGTAGCACCAGGGAGAAAGCAGCTCTGTTAGCCTCAGAAAGGGTTCAGTGTTTATTTTCCCTTTATTTTGCATATTTTAAAGTATCTCAATATGTTTCTCCATCCAAGTTTTTGCCATGGCTGAAAACATACATTTATCATTCCAAAGGTAATGAGTGATAAGCCCTAACACACTGGAAACTAAAACAATCATGCTTCTTAACATCAACAATCTGCTAGAAACAGATGACATGCAGGCATGTGTCAGTTTTCTTGAAGTGGTGCACCTGCGCAAGAAAATGCCCAGAAAGGCCCATTTGCTCATCTAGAGACAAAAACTTCCTCACCTGTGTTTGATACCTCTGTGAGAATGAAGCATGAAGCATCCTATGAAAACCTCCCAGCTCTGCTTTGGGCATTGCCCCCCGGAGCATTGCTGGACACCCTCCAGGAGCTGGTGTCCCCAGAGCCCTCAAGGGCGGCAGCTGAACTGGAGAAGTCGGGGTGACAGCACCTTCCCCATGAGATGCCACCTCTACTGCACCACCAATAGATCTGGTAAGCAGAGCCCTAAACAGGGCCAGACATTGTGCAACAAGGAAACAAGGTTTTCTTCTGGCATGAATGTTGTTGATGTTGTTGATTTGCTAACTTTCTTTATATATAAAAGGAGGACTTCAGGAAAATGGGAAAAAAGTGCCCCTTAGCTTTTTAATTTCAGTAGAAGAAACTAGAAGGTGATGCAGGCTGGTTTAAGAAGAAGAGCAATACAAGAATACAGCAGTTGTATTATTGACATCTTTTCTTTATTAAGTTCTTTTGTTGCTGTGGACCTTTGTGATTTGTTTGCATTTTTGTAAGACAATCATGGATCCAGTTTCTAGTCTCTAAGACTCACAAATTAAGTGCAAGAGTCACTTGATGGATCCCATAAGGCATCATCTTTTGGAATCAGAGGACTACGTTAAAATAATACATTAGATTCTTTTGTAAAAATTTTAATTTTATTTCCAAAGATGTGACCCCCATATATACAGAGAGAAAAATAAAATATATCAACAGGGTGTTTTGGGGTTTTTCTTTAGAAAGCGGGTACTTTTTAAAGGTCATTTCCTGATTTCAAAGGGACATGACTCATGCTTTCTTGCACGCTTGGATGTGACAGCACCGCTTGATAGCACACAGCCACGAGTGTAGCAGCTTGAAAACCCCAGTTCATGTAAGAGAAAACCAGTTTTAACAGATGCTTTCTTCCTCTATGATGTGGTTGTCTGCTGTGTGAGATATCTGGACACGTGAGTGTATATTTTTAAAGATGACACAAACCTCTTCTCCCAGTGTCCATTAATCAATCTCTCCCCTTAAATGCAGCTTGCACATACATACCCTACAGCTCTAGGAGGTCCCATATTTCTCCCAGGCTAACAGTGTTTTATAAGTAAATTTTTCCAAAGAGAAAGGTGAATTCTGCACCCAGTCTAAACTTTATTTAGGTTGTTTGTGTGGAAAGCCTTCATTTTTGGCTGCCACATTGGAGACCCTCCAGACAACTTGGGTTCTTCCACAGTGTGTATCCTTGTTGCTTTCAGAAATCATAGAATCACAGAATAGTTTGGGTTGGAAGGGACGTTAAAGATCATCTGGTTCCAACCCCCCTGCCATGGGCAAAGACACCTTCTGCTAGACCATGTTGCTCAAGGCCCTGTCCAACTTGGCCTTTCTCACCTCCTTTTAGGATGTTGCAGGCTGAGTGGTGCAAAATGCTGGCCACCTTCGAAAACATGGCCCTTCAGCATTGTCCATGTAGAAGGATGACTGGGAGAGCAGTGAGCTGAGGTCCATGGCCATTGGTGGCCAGAGGAAGGAGGCTGCTGGTGGTTGCAGTGCTCCTGTGCTGCTGGAAGTCTTTCACTGGTTGAGTCTTCCTGGGAAAACAAGGGCAATTTGAATTTCTAATGCAGCAAAACAAGCAGGGGATAAAAAACCCCTATTTCTGAAGGCCCTTTTTATGCCTCGTTGAATAACTGAAAGAGACCCAAGTGAGGTCTCACTGCTCAGTCCCTCTAATCTCCTTAACTTTGTTGTGAGTTTATTTGGGGTTTTTTGCTCATTTTGTGATGGTGATAAGTCCTGACAGCCATGAGACAACATCTCTTAGACAACGTTTCTGAGTCCTTGGCTTGACATTCAGTAGTAGGGGCTGAGGAGCAGGAGCTGTGCCTCCCTCCAAGTTCACCAGCCTGGAGACAAACATTCTTCTCCATGCATTTATCCATATACTTAGCAGAATCCATTATTTTTCCATGCAGTCTCCAGCATGGCCTGCATCTCAAGTGGCTGCAGCTCCATATCTGAACTTAGGAAAAAAGAGTTAATCCTTTTGGCATCATGTCACAGCTGCTGCCAGTGCTCAACAGAAACGGAGAAGCCTCCAGCGGCCAGGCAGGAGAAGAGCTATAAATGTCATAGATTGGCCACAATATTAAAGAGCCATGCTCTCCCACAGCCTCTTTAAGTATGTATCAGTCAAAATTTATTTGACCTTTCTGGCTGGTTTTTTTTTATATATATAGATCCAGTTTGACAGTTGTTTCTCCCTCACATTTTAGAATGCTTTGGCATCACAAAAAGCACATTTCTGCTCCGAGACCAGATGTGCTCTCCAATAACAGTTACATAGCACAGAGTAATAAACCTATTGTTTATCCCAGTAAATCAAAATGTTTAATCAAAGAAGCCAGATTGTTATTTTTTCAATGCACGTTTATAATGCTTTGTTTGACTTCTTACATGTTCATGCATATATACATACATACACATATAGATATTTTTTCAATGTTTCGAGCACTGTGATTTGCAGCACAAGTGAAGTAGAGCCCCATGTTGGCGAGGGGCTGCTGATCCATCAGGAAAGCGTCCCTGTGAGTGAGCCCAGGTCTTGAGGCTGAAGTCTTGCTGAACCATGATCCCCAAGGGGTGCAAGCGGATGCTCCATTAGCGCCTCAACGTCTCCCTGGCAGGAGCGGTGCTTCCCCTGGGATATTCCACATACCCTAACCCCCAGCTGAGTCAGCTCGAAGGGCGGATCACCAGCCATCACTGGGCTTAGAGGGAAGTTCATAGCAGCCAGAAAAGCTGATTCACAAACGTGAAACGTTTATTAGCAGCCAGCACTCTTTTCCCGTTAAAGCTGGCAAGCAGGCAGGGGAGTGAAGCTGCTTTTCTGACGATCATGCACAATGACCAACAGCACACTGGTAACCACTGAACACCCTCCTCCCCCTCATCTGAGGTGACCCCCATCCTGCAATGCTCTCCAGCTCCCCCAGGCACTGCCCCACCCTCTTCCCAGCCCCATACTTTTGCTGTCGGGTCGTGTGAGCAGCGAAACATGGTCCCACTGATTCACCCAGGCTTCCTTGTGCCACTGCAGCTTCCTCTGCTCCGTGGTTTGCCTGTGGTTTCTTTGCAGAACCACCCCACCCTCCCCCAGATATGACAAAATGTGTCATCCTCATTAAATGCATTTCCATAGGATTACATCTCTTTGGGGCACTCCTGGATGGGCAGCTCTTCATCCCATAGGCTCCCAACACCAGGTTTAGCTCAGCTAAGCCTTTCCCTGTATAAATGAACTGCTGGAAGATAAAACACATGCAAGCGCTGTGTCCTGCGCATAAATCCTGGTTTCTGCTCTGCGCATCCACCTAGCCCTTTAGCAGTATGTCTTCCAACCATGCTTTTGCACAACAGCCTTCATTCTTGACTTGAAGCTGCCTGTTGCAATTTTATAATGGAGTGTGGGAATTGAATGTGTCTGGTTCTTATACTGGGACTAGGCACTGCAGAAGAACTCTGCCCTCTGCTTTCTGGCTCCCTTTAATGCGGCCTGACAGTAAGCAAATAGTACTTGACGTGCCACCCCTTCTTTGTGCCTGGCTGTTTAAATTCACATTTTCACCTCCTACAGCCATTTTTCTGGAGTGAGCTGCACACATGAATTCACATCAGGCCCAGACAACCTGCACTGGGAATAATGCAGGTTTTGGGTGCACAGCTTTTGGGGTAAAAATATTAACAAAAGCTAAAGTCCAGGCTATTTTCCCTACCTAAACTGCAGGCCTGAAGTCATTGCAGTTTCCATGCTGCAGCCAGCTGCATTAAGTCATACGAAAAAAGCCTGGTGAGCAATTCCAAGAGGCAGCCACCAAAGTTTCCTTCTGCGTCAGCCTGGCTGTGCCTTCTGCCCTGGAGATAGGCAGTCCCAGCTCCCTGAGAGCAGAGAAGTGTGTTAGGTTACTGCCAAAAAGGAGAGAGCACTAAGAGTCAAGAGATTCAGGCTTGTTTCCCAGATTTTAAATAGTTGTCCTTTATGGCTTTGTGCAAAAAACACTTTTTTTTTTCTGCTTCCTCTGGGTCCTTATCAGGAACACTGGAACAACATTTCTTTATTCCCAACCTGTCCTGCCCACGAGAGGAGTAAGTTTTACAGGGAAGGAGCGGCATCTTGCTACAAATGTGTACAGCACAAGCAGGTCCTGATCTGGGAGGAGTGGGGAATGGCAGGACCATTTTCTGAATGCAGAGGCGTAACCCAGCTGGATGTTTCTTTCAATTCCCTGATTAACCATCAAAGTTGAGAACAGCTATCATTTCCACAAGATCAACAGGGATCACCTTCCCCACCAAAAAGCCACCTTGGGGTCACTAGAAGTTTACAGCCCTCTAACCTTAGGATGGTTCGGCTTCTCCTGTGAGGACATGGGTTTGTGGGAATAGAGCGTTCATGAGAGGAGGATGTCTTTCACCTGGCAAGGCAGGGAACCAGCAGTAAAGCTTAAGACATTTTTGCACCATCTGTTTTGCCCATCAGTGCTGCAGCTCTCAAACCTTTGAGGAGAACCTCTTTTGGTTCCCAATTCTTTTTGATTTCTGCAATGCCCTTCAGGAGATTATAATGTAAATACCACCAGGTGATTTTCTTGTGTGGAGCCTTCCAGGGTCTTATCACGTGAATGAGTTTGGTTTCATGCTGGGAAACATGCAGCTCTCACACCAGGTTGCATGTTGAGCAGAAACATCATGAGAAGAGGTGGTTTTCTTTATACCTAGGTATTTATGTCAAGGGATTATTCCTTGGACCAAGTTTTGACCGGAGATTTTGGAGGAAGCGACTGCTCTGCATACTGCCAACCTGTGCTGGTGATGGTGACATTTCCCTCCAAAAATCAGTCATCTCCATGTGCCTGATGTCTCTACCACCAGTGAGCTGCAAGGTGCAGACTTCTGCTGGGGCTCAACAGAGCAACAACACAAACTGCTCAGAAAAAGCATCACTTCCATTTCAAAGTGTCTTTTGGAGGTTGTGCATGTCCCCAGTGAGAGACAAAACCATTCATGCTGATGTGCCAGTCAGGGCTGCAGCCAAGTGGATTTGAGAGCAGGAACAGCTGGATTTCAGTGGACTATTAAAGTGCTGCAGCCGAAAGCCATCATTGTGGACCTGCTCACATACCACAGACCTCTGGAGAGAATCAGCTGCATAATTACAAGGATCACAGATCTTGCACTTCCCCTATCAATGAGCATTTTCCTTCTGGGTACAGTATGTTCCTGCAGATTCCAACGATAAAATGGTCTAATGGTCTTTGCAGTCATCTGATTTAGCTACAGAAAAATGTCCTAGAGCTGAGCTGGAAACGCAGCTTCTGGCTGCATGAATCTGCATGGGAACAGGGTGTGTGCAGCACGTTCCATCCATGGATAAGCTAATCCTTTCTGCAGATAAAAACTGCCAGCAAAACGTAGCCTGAAAAAGTAGTTATCGAGGCTGTTTGTTTTTTAAAGGACGGATAAAATTTCAGAGCGATAAAATCATTTCCTTGAAATACTTTCATTCAAATAATTTACTTCCTTTTGAAAGGCTTAATCTTTCCTTTGCTGAACTTTTCATTTATTTATTTATTTATTATTCCAGTGATGGCCCTGATCTGAATGGGGGGATGTGCAGCTACAAGACTGTGTTTTGTGATACGGGAGCACGTGCCATGCCAGCTGGAGCTAACATGCATGGAGGGGGGACGACTAACACCCCATGGCCCCTCCAGTAAATGTCACATTGTGCTGGTAAATGTCTCATTGTGTTAATTCACAGGAGCCCTGCAGACAGCTACAATGAAAATTGTTGTGTAGAACTACTGCTCAGGCCGTGTCCATGGCTTGGTTCATGTTGGTGGGCTACACCTTGCAGGGATGGAGCTGGTGAGAGGTGTGGACAGGGCATCATGTGCATATTGTGGCCAGCTCAAAGCTTTGGACGCAGGGATGGAGCTGGGGATTGATTTTTCAGTGAAGGCTGAGCTTCTCTGATTAATCGCATGCAACTTTAGGCGAGATACCAAATAGTGCAAGATTCTCTATAAAACCATGAACAGTTGGCAGAGCTGGAGAAGTGGTGAAAAATGAATTGGTTTTTTTTCACAGTCACATAATTGCTTTAGTAAGGTTGAGAGCCAAGACCTGGAAAATTGTACAGAGCTAAAAATCAAAGCCACTGAAAAAAATAAAGGGTAGATCTCTGGCTTAAGTGCTGGCCTGGACTTTGCAGGGTATTCTCTACCCCTGCTGTGCAGTGCAAGCTGCCTTCTGGAAAGAGGATTTGCAAACAGGAGGGTTTAATCTGATGGCTATTGAAATTAGTGAAGTGCAGTGGGATTGGGCAGGGTGTCCAGCACCAGTGGCCTTGTGCTTGCCCATGGGATCTGAGAGCTCATTGCCCCGAGGCTGTCATGATGCTGACTTGGTAGAGAACAATAAGGGGAAGCATAAAATGTCACTCAGAAAATAGGTCAAAAGAAAAAGAAATGGCTGAACCTTCTCCCTGGGCTGGCTGACCCACGCTGCAGCCTGCAGCACATGAGGACATCATGTCCAGATGTGTTTGGCAATCAAACTTCTCACAGTTGGTTTAATGAGCAGTGCCTTTCAGTGGGCACCTTAACTGACCCCTCTGCAGGGGGACAAGGCAGAAGAAGAGGAACGTGTTCAGCTCCTAAACAACAGCAATGAGGGAACAGTGATTCATCACGTTTGCTCTACAAAGGATTTTGTAGGTTTATCGGGCAGATATGTGTCTGTGAATGCAAGTTTATATCATAGCCTGGCATAGATTTAATGGGGGACAAAGGAGAAAGAGGGGATTAATACCTCCTCTGCCCTTCTGTATTAGGCACTAGATATTAACATCTATCCCTGTTCCTCTCTCAGGTAAATGTAATGGCCATGATATATATTCCTTACCAACCCCTTCAGATGACTTGAAATGGCTTACATCTATTTTTGAGTTGTCTTGTAGACCAGTTCCTAATACTCCCAAGGCACCCAGCAAAGCAGAGCACTATATGGATCTAAAAGATGAAAAGATATATGAAAAATAGGTGAGGAAGCTGAATTCCAGCAACAGAAACTTAACAGGATTTGGCACAGCTGTCGTCAGCTTAGTTTTCCACCAGTGTAATTCCTCTGATGTAAAGGGCAACTAACTCACAGAGGCAAAAATCTCAGTTGGAGTTGTGTCCATTGCTGGATGATGGTGAAAGGATGGCACATCCAGAAACTGAGCAAATTGCATGTTTTCCAGAGAAAATCTCAACAGAGAAGGAGAAGCAAACACAACTAGAACTAAAATAAATAGAAATACAAACATACCTGGACAGGGACTGGTCCAAGATCAAATAAAATCAAAATGCACTGCCTGGGGCTTCTGAAGGGCCAGGTGGTAGATACTTATCCTGTATCCCACAGAGAGGACAGCAAAGTAGTTCCTGAAAAACAGGGGTTGTTCTTGGAGTAACTGTGTTCTTGCAGCTTTGATGGTCTAGGGATGTGAATGAGGCAAAGCCTATGGGGAGAGGTAATACCTGTCAGAAGATCAGCTAAATACCATTGAGGGAAAACAGCACACAGGCCTCCTGTGGATACCTTCTCCACCAGGCACTCATTGTGTAATATAAATTGGCTTAATATACATTACATTCGGAGAACTAGGTATAAGTGCCTGACAGGATGATGGCAGGCAACTGGCTCTACACAATGGCAATAACATCAGCGATTCAGTTGTAACGCTGATGGTCTAGAGATGTGAGCCAGGCAAGAGTACAGGGAGAGGTAATACTGTGCAATCTATATATATATAACTGCATTGTGCAGCCAGATACAGGATCTCTGGTCTCTCGTCTCCTGGGACAGAACCACGTAAAGGTTTGTTGTTTCTATTCCAAGACCACCTAGAATAAATTACTCTAGAAATGCAAAATGAAATCAATAATAATACAAATGGCTGGCTACAGTTTATGTGATTTCTATCTCGACTGTTCATCTTTGATAGCTTTTTAACAAAGCTAAGCATCAACTGCTCCAAGTTCCGCTTAAAATAGGAACTGATCAATTTTCCTCACTCCAGTAAACCAGGTAAGCTGCCTTATGTGTTTCAGCAGACGAAAAACACTAAACCAGAAAGTTGTTTGTGCAAAGGCTCAAGGCAAGCTTGTGGCAGAGCCTAAGACTACACCTGAGGCTTGTGAATGCCTGATTGCTATTTGGCCACTGGCCTCTCCTCCAAAGACACTAGGAGCTTGCATAGGGCTTGAGATCTCCCAGAGCCCTCAAGACTGGCCTAAGTGCTTTCCTGCATAAAAACCAAAGTGAAAACTCTCTGTCTATATTTCTGAAATTAGGAGCTCTGCAACAGAAAGCAGAGAAAATTAAACTGGCCTAGGGCATGGGAAACCCATCCTCTCTGACTTCTCATGTGACCTGAGTAAGTTTGAGCCTTAGTCTCATTAAACCCAGCTTCCTACCACTGAAACACTATAAAACCATGAAACAGGAATGTTAGTAGAATAATTCCATGCAAAATTCAATGGTATATACTTTAGATACATACATACTATGTATACAATGAATCTGCTTTATATGGTGTGGTTACCTCAGCACATAATGAGGAGATCCTTAGCGTCAAAACCTAACAAAAAGGGAGCAGCTGTCCATCTCAGATTTATGTTTTGCTGGCATTATTTCATTCATTTAAGGTCTTCTCTTCCTCTTATTTCCCTGTGCTCACCTTTCACAAGAACAGCTTGTTTGCATGTGTGCCATTAGCTGCAGTGTTTGGTCAGTAGTTGCCGCCTTTAGATTTCTTACTTGATTCAGTAATATGAAGAAAATGCAACTTTGTGGCCTGTAGTGACAAAAAAAAATTCCAAAAGCTTCTGCATTTAATAAAAACCCCACAAAAACCCTTCCCAGAACTCAAACCAATTTATTCTGAGGGAGGTTTCTTTCAAAAAAGAAGGGGGGAGGGGGCCAGCTCCCACACTTTCTGTAGACCAGATTCTCTATTCGCAGAGCTAGAAACCAGAAGTGATTCCTAGTCATCACAGTTACAGCCATGTAAAATTGCTGCTGCTGAGCAGGGTCACAGACCTCTCAGTTGCAAGCTCACCTACACAGATGACTGCTTGAGAAGAAGGGTTGGTTGTAGGAGAAGACCTGTCTGCACTCCAAAATGACAGCATTAAGTGGCTTTGACTTGCAATATTTGCTGCTCTTTGTGACTGGAACTGAATTATTTCTCTTTTTTTCATGATTCCATGATAAACCAAAGACACCAGCACTATTGAGGGAGCCCACCTGGATCAGCTGCAATGGTATTCAAGCAAAGGCCTGGAGCTTTGCTCATCAAATAGCTTTTAACCTGCTCCCAGCAAGCAAGACCTGTCTTGTTTGAGATCTTGCAAAGCTAACGAGCCCTTTTCCCTCAAGTTAAGCAAAGCAGAGCAAAGCAAAGGCAGGAAGAAAATGGTAAAGGCACTGCTGAACTAGATAATCTACCTTTGGCAGTGGGCAGTGTCTGAGAATGGAGGATACCCTCTCCCCACAAAGGAAAAGCAAGAACACTTCATTTGCAACTAGGGAATTGCATGTCAACTCCTTGAAGCCATTGAACACAGAACATTCTGCCCAGCTTTAACCTTGCTAAAGGCAAAAGAAAGCCTCAGGGAGACCCCTGGAAGACACCTCAGCCAAGGGCAGAAGCTGACAACATACCAGTAACTCTCAGAGTAATGACCATGAGAAGTACAGCACAGCTTTTGAAGGTGAAAAGTGGAACAGAAAAAGCAACTGAATAGGAAACGAACAGCTAAACAAAACCCAACCAAATCCCTGAAAAATGAAATGAGAAACCCCAGGCAAGTCCTGCTCACCTCCATGCCTAACTCCCACCATCCTGTTCCAGGTGGTTTTTGGAGCGCTGGTTTGGTGCTCTGGGAAATGGACTCTTAGGCTTTGAGGACCCAAATGCTAAAAGGTAAGTGAGTACAGATGATCATCAGTAAAACGCCTGCTCATCATTAGAAGTCACTTTAATGGATTCCAAGGAGAAGTGGGATGCAGCATTTCCTTTGCACCGTGAAGGCACGAGGGAAAAATTTTTGTTGTTTTGTATTTCTCTGTAAATAGAGCAAAGGGACTCAGAGGGAACCAGCATGCTGGTGTGCTACAACCAGAAGCCAAGGGAGACCTCACTCAGGCAATGTTAGGTACATGCATAAGCTCAGGCCTCAAGAAGCCAAATAGCTCCTGAACAGTGGAAGCAAATAAAGGGACAGAGACACTACTATATGCCATTCTTATGTGTGTTATTCCTTACCTTATTAGATCTGATTTTAAGTTGTATAATTATGTAAAATTATGGCACCTTTCTCCTGTGCCTTTGGCTTGCCTGCAGTGCAAACGACAGAGCAAACCAAAGACAAGACTTGGAGACCACCAAATGTACTATGATGTGCCTTTTGAAGAATAACTTGGATAGTTCCCAGGAGCTGGAAGCAAAAGTACAAGGCAGATTTGTTGCCTGTGCAAGACCAAAAGTGTTTCCTGCTGCACTGAAGTTCAGGGTCATGAGGGAGAGAAGCTGATACAACATCATACAATGCGTTAGCTGAAAAGTGGGAGACCATGATTCACAAGACAGCCCTTGCAGGGCAAACTAACCCAACCTTTGTCATGTTTAGAGCTGTTTTGAGACAATATTCCTGGCAGTATTCAAGGCCAGGTTGGATGTGGCTTTGAGCAACCTGGTCTAGTGGAAGGTGTCCCTGCCTGTGTCAGGGGAGTTGGAACTGGATGAGCTTTAAGGTCCATTCCAACCCAAACCGTTCTTTGACACTGTGATTCTATGAGTATGCATTTTTTCTATCTGTTTACACCATTCTCAGTCAGACTGGACCAAAGAGCTTGAATCCACAACTGAGTGACCAGGGTGGCTCTGGAGATGTACACAAGCAAGATGCCAAAGCTGGATACTGCTGCAAAGCGGGCAGCTGCAGAGCTTCCTGTGTCATCTTGTGACACCACCCATGTGCTGGATGGTGTTAATGGAGAGGAATGGCAAAGGCCCACTTAATCTCCACCAGTAAATCTGTTCCTGTAATGGTGCCAAGCCAAGTTCTCAGGCTAAGTGTTTGCTGCAGCAGTTCTGCCTTGGGCAGAAAGGCCCTCAGTGGAGTCAAAGCCCGGACTGGCCTGCTCTGTTTCCATTTCTCTGGTGCATCTCCAGAGAGGAGGGGAAGAGGTGCTTGCCTTGCAGTGCAGAGGCCATCCCCAGGCTTGACAGAGATGTGAAAACCCCCAGCACTGCAATCAGGCCAAGCCATTTCCTTCCAAAGGGTTCTCCAAACACTTCCCTGCCTGCCATCAGCAGAAGCATGGCAGAGTTTGCAGACACCCACCACTGCAGCAAGCCAACACTGCAAGCTAAGCACATTTGCATGATAACTTAAAAACCCCCCCACGTTTAAACAAGCGATGCTGTGAACTTTAATGAGCCTCAGAGCCATTCTCAGTAGCCTTTTGTCTGTGACAGACAAAAAGGGTGAAGTATTGGTTTGCAAGATTTGGCGATCAGAAAATAGTTTGTATTATGGGGAGCAAAGAGTGAGAAAACACTGGTTGTGAGAGAAGTAAAAGGTGGTGTTCACCAGACGGATGTTGGGAGTGAGAGCCCTAATGGAACAACTGGTGCATCTGAAAATCAGTAGATGAGGGTATAATTTCAAGCCAAACAATTAATTTTGAGCAGCACCTGAGTCACAAAAAACACCCACAGCACTTAAAGCAAAATCAAGGGCTGAACACACTTTAAAAGAACCCACCAGTCTGGTCGAAGGTAAGAGCAGTTATAAATAACACCAGTAGCAAGAGAACCATATCAAACAGGATTTCGATCATGCAGAGAGCAGCAGCAGTCCATTGAACAGCTGAAAGACAAAGAGGGCCAAAGACTGATGCTTAATGACAGGGGGTCTCTGGAGAAACAAGAAGATGTGTTATATTTGGGGATTTAAGCAACCTGCAGCCTTTGCCATGCTGGTTTCCTCTGTGACCTTGAAGAAGTCATTCAGCGTGTTTCAGTGTCTGGACATAAAATAGTCTTTATGAGAGTGTGTCTGTGAAGGTTTGTAGAGTGCTTTGCGATGCTTGGATGGAAAGAGGCACTTGCTTGTTGGGATTGAGAATTGGTTGGCATATGAGAGTATTTATGACCACCTGATTTATAACCCCCTGATTTATAACCACCGGTCTCTAAGGAGAGCTGGAGCTTTCAGCAGCTCGGTCAGCAGTGGGACAGTCCCTGGAGCAGCATGGCTCTTGTTGCTATCCTACCTTAGAAGCCAGACTAAAACCCGGTTTTTAATGAATACAGCTGTAATCCTTATGCCCAAACCTGCAGCTAAGCAGCTGTGGTGGTTGCCAGAATGCGCAAGCAAACGAGAATTTTATCCTAGAGTTCTGTCTTTCTCAGTGCTCCCTGTCTCTAAGGGTCTGATCCCTTACCTGAAAAAGCTCTGTGGCTCCCTCCAGAGATGGCTTGTTTGTGCCCCAAAACCCCTTTGTTCCTTTGTCTCTGACCCTACACGGCTTATTGGAGGTGTGGGCTGCCTGTGTGCAGATAACCATAGGTACCTCACAGGCTCCTGACAGACTCTTTTCAACCACCATCAGAAGCCACCATACTATGTTGTAGGCATGGACAGTCCCACCTCCACTCCATTCCTTGTCACCAGGTGCAGATCCTCCCAGGAAAGAGTTAAATGGGTGCTTTTGATTCCCTGAGACAGCCCATAAATAAGGCACAGGCCAGTCCCCAAGCAGCCCTAACATGTTTGTCTAGAGAGGACCAAATGCGAGTCAAAGCTTCGAGGCTGACCCTCCTGCTTTTATCATGCTGCCTCTACACAGCTATTGCTCACCACATTAAAGAGATATTGGTGTTACCCCGTTTCCTAATGATCTGGATCCCAGCTGCAGATATTCCCATTTTTAGTTAATCCTTTTTGTTTATAGCCATGAAAGGCATGATGCAGTCGGAATAAAATGCCCTGGATTTCCTCCTGTGCGTGATGCTCTCACAGTGGTGGCATTCCCTGCCAGAGGAAGCACCCTGGCAAACCTCGTGGCAGGGCATTACGGTAATCTAATCAGAAGGAGATAAGAGGCTGGATGAGCTTTTCAGTGTCTGATATGGATAAACACCAGACCAAAGCTTGTCAGCATTCATGAGAGAATAAACCGAAGCGTTTAGATAGCAGCAAAAGCGATCATCCAAAGAATGAGAACTATTGAAATGAGATATAATTGGCAACTCACATTTTAAAAGCAAAATCAAACTCATTTCATCCATGTCTCTGTACTTACCCGCTTCCTTTGACAAGAGAAAAGAAGCTTTAGTTCGATTAGCTGACTTGACTGCCCACAACTCTGAGCTGAGAGAACACTTCTCAGGGCCTAATTTATTCCACAAATACAACATATTTTTCTGCTTACAGAATACCCACAAACACATTGCAGTTTCCTTACATATTTTTCTTTGATTTTTTGGCACATTTTCATGAATTGTTTGCAAGTTTGCTCTTTGCAGCATTTAATGCTTGGAATCTGAGTGGTTGGCTTGTGGGAGTTGGTCACGTACTTCATATGCTATTATTTCTGCTCGTCCCTGGCTGAGATGGTCCTTCATTGGGTCTGATTCAACATCCTTTGATGTCAATGAGAGTCTCTCTGACTTCAGTGTACTTGGGTCCAGCCCTTTGTTAGGGAAGGAACTGGGAGAAGCCACTGGGCTTTCAGTCTCTGAAGCTGGGCTCGAAGTTATTTAGGAACTCAGCAAACATTAATTCCTCCCCACACAGGCCTTCCTCAGCTCCATTCCTAAGAAAAACTTGTTTTTGAAACGTCTGTTGGAACCAATATTTTGTTTCCCTGCAACTTGTGTCGTTATTCAGACCAGTGGAAAACGGGCATTAAATGGTGCCCTGATGAACTTCACACTCCACACCAGTGCATTCAGCAACTATCAGAGGAGTGAAGGATGAAGCTCATCACTAGAGCGCAGGGTTTGCCTTCAGTTTAACTTCAGCACTGTAAAACAAAAACCCTGCCTGTATCTCAACCCACAGAAGTCCACAGTTTAGAAGTTCAAAACCCTCTTTCTCACCAGGAGGCACAGTGTCACTTCACCCTCCCCAAACAGCTACATTTCTTCCTGTCAGTCTTCCCAGGCTTTTGGGCACCTCCAAACCCATGTCCTGACAACATCAGGCCATGAGCTGCTGCAGGAGGACAGTGGGGAGAAGCTGGCAAGCCTGCCTAAGTTGAGATGCCTATTTTGATCTCCAGCACTCGTGATGCCATGAGGCAGCAGAAGAACCAGGACTGACATGGAGATTTTTCTTTTCCTACTGCTCTAGGGTAGCATTGTGCTGGAAGCTCATTTAATTTCAGGACTGTCTGCATATAAAAATACAAATTGTCTTCTCTTCAAAATCTGGTTTAAAAATAGCACTATTTGAGGAGCATATAAATAAGTAATCATTTGGAACACAATATTAGAGCTCCCTTCTTTAATTAAATGGTTGCTCGATGCATTTCAAAGCGCTGTTCTGACTCAGTCTTCCTGCATCTCTGTACTTTTCCTGCTATGAAAAATCCTCGGCTAACTGCACCATGAATTTTAAAGCAAAGTAGATGGTGCAGAGTAATAAGACTATTAATATCGTAATTGCTGAGCTGCACTTGGGACCAGCCAGTTCTCGCACGGACACAGGAAGAACTAACATCTCAGACATGCTGTTAAGCAGAAATGGCTTCAATGGCCGTCACTGCCTCCATTTGACACATGGCTTACAGAGAAAATATTCTAATGAGAGGGTGCATTTTTTTTCCTCTCACTGCACATAGCATTTGCTAGACACAGCCAGGAATGTAATCCTGACTATTCAGACCAACCTCTCTTCTGGTCCTGAATGCCACTGGAGGGCGAGCAGAAAGGCCATGTGTTTCCCTTTGTTGAATCGCATTCTTTGTGTAATCCCTGGATTGGGTCAGTCTTTTTTTTAGTATCACAGGAGTGGGGAATGGAAAAGACACATGACATGAGGCAAACAGTTCACCCCATCCCCGAGCAGGATTATTGACTGTCTTTAATTGATTGACTCTGTTTCATCCACTAGGGCTTTGTCTAGTCCAGTTTGAAATTTCTGAAGTGACACAGCTTTTGCTCTTCTCCTGGGGTGCTATCAATCAGAAAACATATCTCAATAAAAGCTCCCTGGTTCCAAGAGCTATAGCTTCCCTTTCTTAATTTCATCCAACTACTCATGCTGTCCACTTAAAGGATACCAAATGCTTTCCTTGGAGTTTTAGGGGAACATTGGTGACTGTTTAGCTCCTCTGTACACATTCAGCAGTTCTTTTTTTGCTTGCAGGTCTTGGTCGTACTTGAAGTCAGATTTCCCCAGCACATCACTTCTCATGCAGGCTTGTGAGCAGCTGCCAAACAACCAGAAGCACAGCACTTTTTTCCTGAATGGCAGGAGGGAAAGGACAGGAGGTCCTAGCTAGAAGAATGCAAGGAAAATCACAGCCTTTGCCTCTGGCTGGTTTGCTTACACACTTGTTTTTTGGGAGGGAGAAAAGGAGAATAATCTATGTCCAAAGATGACCATTTTTCATCTGACATGCATGGACCTAAAACTTCCCTGGAGCTTTTCCCCAAAACACAACCTAAACTGCATGTGACATGGTCTTGGTTGCACACAAAAGGCAGATTTAGTGCCTAGAGCAGCCCTGGGAGGACATAAATAGTTATGTGGTAATGCTGGGAAGGAAATGAGGCATGCTTCATGGGAGCTCACTCAGTGCAGTGCCTAACTTGCTATGGTATCATATATGGAGTGGTACAACCTCCTAAGCCCTTTGGTGGCTCTCGCCCTTCATTGCTCCAGTTTCACTGAGTAGATGGTTTCTCCTTCTCTGCTACTTGAGACAGATGCTGCTATGGCTCTAAACCAGCATCCACCACTTCAACTTCAAAGGAATGGGCTGGTCCTCAACCTGCACATTCACCCCCGAGGCTTGCACAGCGGCATTTGGTCAAAGCTCATATACGACCAGCCCTATTCTGAGTATGTTGCATACATGATCCCAACACAATCCCATGAGAGGCTTTAGGGCTCAGCAGTTAGTTTGTCTTGGTAGCTCCTGAGAGGCCAATTTAGTAAGGTCTCTGTTAAGATTTGCTTGGATACTCTGCAGAGATGAGCTGCTTTGAAATCCCATGTTTTAATCCCCTTTGAATTTACAGGTTATTCCTTTGAGTTGCCAGGCATCCTCTTTTTGTCTTCTAAGATACAACCTCTGCGTTAGGATGACACTCATACATTATACAAGAGTGCTGCTCTCTTTTGTATGTTTTCCTTCAAATTTCTTCTAAATATGCAGCAATATTCAACAGAAAAGCTGATATTCAGAGTAAATGTAGGTGTATATTTACCAGTACACCTCGTAAAGCTATCTTGAGTTCTTTGTAATCTCACCCAATTTGCTTGGCTGCTGTCACTGTTACAAAATGAATCTGGCTGACGCCAAGTTCAGGTGAAGAACAAGCTTTGGGTGGAAAGCTGCTGTGGGAGGGGGATCACACAGAGCTGCTTTCATGTTTTCTCCAGCTCTTCTGGGCTTGGGAGAGGAGGACTGACCAACGAGGCAGGAATGATGTAGCATCAGAGCTTGCTGTGGAGCTGTGGCACGGCTGGGAAGGAACTCAGAGAAGAGGTGCTACTCAGGAAAAGTAATTTGCAGCGGAAAAATGAGGTGGGTTCATCCGAAAACCATTTTTTCAATTAAAAAGAGGAAGCAGAGATACCACTCACTCACTTTGCTCCTTATGTTTTTAAGCACTTGGAGTGGAATAACTTCACAGGAATGTTTTCAGCATCCAGAATGGTTCTTGTGTCGATTACACAGGATCTTCTGTTAAGTTGCTTGAGGCTTCTGTGGTAACAGCATTATGCAAAATAACGGTGGTCTGTCTTTTATCAATTAGGAGAACAATGGCAGAGTCATCTTTCACTAATCCTTTATTCTCCCCACAACTGCTTGAGATCCCCATTCGCAGAATCTCTGTTTTATTTACATGTTTGTGGAATGGCAGTTGCGGGATTGGATCAATTATCTTTCAGATTCTGGGACATTTTCAGCTTTATAATGGGAGTAAATGATGGACTTCAAAAGGAAATGTTTAGGGAACAGTGCAAAAGAAGTTCTGTTTAAAGTTAGGAATTTTATAATTGCAGTAATTATGAGATAGATATAAATGAGGTATCAGCCATGCTCTACATATGTGTGACTATAAGGACTTCATGGGATTTATTTCTCTTCACAGCAGACCAAAGTGTGGCCAGCTAATGATTAAGCCTACGTCCAAAGCTGGCAATGGGAGTTTTGTCATTGCCACTTTTGGTTTCAGACCAGGTGCAAGGACTTTGTCTGACTGTCCTACAGAAAGCAGGATCATGCAAGCATTGCAATCTACGAGTACTTCCTACTACTATAGGTAGGGTTTAGGTACAAAGCTTGGAGCCACTTGCCAATTTCCAGTTTCTCTCCTGTTGCAGGCCACAGCCCCTGCCATGCAATGTCACACCAAAGCGGTATTTGGCATTCTGGCCTGGCACTAGTCCCAGCATTGATGACCATCATCGCCTACAGACCGAGTAATGAGGAGCAAAGACATCTCCTGAATGCACTTTGGAACAGTCTTCTTCCTTTACTGGTCATAACCAGTTCTGCAGGTTAGCTGGTTTGGAAACAAAGTCATCAAAGATGACTGTTCTGGCATTGCCCCTTTGCAGCTCTTTCAGCGTTTGCTCAGGGAGGCTCTTTTCAGCTATTCTTTTCCACCCTGACTGTTTTTCCAGACAGATCCCTACTGAGCGGATGTAGTCACACTGTAAACACTGCTAGAAGCAGGCCAACATATGGTATCACTTAGGTACAGAGCAGTCCCAACACCATCATAATGGTATTTCAGTATCTCTGGTTCCACTTCTAACCCCAATCAGTCAGTTCATTTGTGATGAGCCAGTTCACCTGTGCACAAAATGAGGGAGGAAAAGAAGTGTTAAAGAAACTTTTACAACCCATGGAAAGAGTTTTCATTTGATACCATGCTTCATGCCTTCAAGAGGAAGAGAGCTAAGGTCACGAGGAGAACAATGACCAACAAGCAGTTGGCTCTGTAGTCATCTGATTGCTTTGCTACAGGCTAGGTCAGTGAGATGTTAAATAAAAATAGCTTTGAAGTCTTTAAAACTGGACTTTTATACAACCTTACCCAGCTTTGCTAATGTAAGCAGTGCGAGCCACTGCAGATACAGACAAATCCAGCAAGCATGAGCCAGCAGGACCAAACAGAAAACCATGAGTCCCGCTGTGACTGCTTCTCAATGTTTCAAGCAGCAGCTGAAGGTAGGACTTCAGGCAGTGCAGCAGGAATCACATGTGTGAAGGGGAAGGAAATTCTGGTGTTCGGCAAGAGTGAGCTTCCTGGGCCCTTGTCAAGCCACCTCATTCGCATTTGCCTGTAGGACTGGAGCAGTGTAAAGTTACTGAAGAATGCACAGGGAATCCAGATGTTTGGGAAAGGAAATCAGTGGAAGTCTCCCAGAAAGTGATGGGAGGTTCCTGTCACAGGGAGCACCTGCGTTTGCAGCAGCATAGGCTGGGTCAGAAGCGGTAAGTTGCAGGCTGCCTGCACTGGTGTGGGGTAGGAGGGCAGGAGTGATGGCTCTGTGAAGGGGAATGTGAGGGTGTTATTGTGCCTCATCACTGTGTTTGGCAACCCTGTAATAAACCAGCTCTCTGCCTACCATACTGCTCTTACCTAGCATGTGGCACCTGAAGTCTCAAGCTACCCATAAAACTTTAGTGGGCTCCTGGCAAAACATGTCTCTAAGTGATGGCGAAGTTTGAGGAAGCAGGTCTGGTCCTCTCTGTCAGATGGAAATGTGATGTTCCAGCTCTCAAGTTGAAGGTGCTGTGCAGAAGGGAATTCAGGGCCCTGGATGCAGGAGAAGGGGAACAGAAGGGTTACATTTGGATTTGGTTCCGGTTGAACCCTTAATGCAGGTATAGACTACAGCAGCTGGATCCCCTCTCAGCAGCGGGCTATGAAGCCAGGGCAAGGCAGTTGGCCTCACTTGTGACAGCAGTAGATACTGTCCCTCACTCCATACTGGAACTGTATAATAACATACAAGAAACACTTCACAGAAAGGAGGACGTTCCTAAGCCATGTAGAAAAAAACCCCAAAAGATTACTCTTGCAGTTTAATGGCGCGAGTGAGTACCTGTGGGCAGAAAACCCTTTGGAGAATCTTTTTATAGAAAATCAGTTTCTTTCAACAGGAAATCAAAAGGTACTTGAGAAACTCAGAGTGTCTCCACTTCAGCAACGTGGTGTTCACGTGTGCCCCAGCACATGCTCACAGAGGTATAACACACCAGATTTTCAGTTGTGGGTAACTAAAGATATAGAAGTGCAGCTATATTTGGAGCCATAAATGAGGCACCTCACAAGTACTGAGCAGTGCAGACTTCTCTCTCCCGCAAATTAAGCCATTTGTCTGCTTTAGGAGCATCAGCTTCTGACACCCACAATTAAACTGTGAAGTTTCTAAGGTTTGTTAGACATCCTTACACAGGGAGGCCAGCACAGCAGAATTCAGCAGACCACCTCCTCCATAACAAGATCATCACTAATGAGAATGTGTTATCCTGCGTTTCTCCAAATCAATTACCGTCTTGCTCTTTTTTGGATCCTTAGCTTGAAGCAACTGCAACTAATTGCAGTCTTCCAAAGAGAGGTGTTCTGAAAAGAATCAAGCTCATTTTAAAAGGACCTTATATCGGTCAACTGAAAATGGAGGCATTTTGAAAATGTTGGCTGTCATAAGGGAATGGTCTGGTTCATTTTCTCGCTGGAGTGCCCTTGCATTGGCTCAGTCCTCAAGCCGTGAGAAGTGCTGGGACTGGTGAGCAGTTGACTAAACACAAATTAGAGAGATATGCTATAAAATATGAATATTGTAGGTTGAGCTGGTACTGAGATGTTTACTGTAAGGAATTTCGGAGGCCTTTAACTTCAGGCCTTAAAGAATAAGATCAGATCTTGAAAGCTTTTACGAGACCACATGAAGACTGGAAGCTGAAGCCCGTGTCCTCACCACCTGAAGGGCTACTGGAGACTCTGGTGGAGCCCCAGTTCAGGTGGAAACAGCTGCTGTGGACCTGTTGAGAGAAAACCAAACAGACTGCAGCAGCTCAGGCAGGTGATTGAAGTTAGCTCTGCCTCAGCCATCTTCAGGAGAGTGCCACAGACCGTGTGGCTGGGTTTTGCAGGCCTTTTTGTCTCTAAAAGCTGTGTTCCTGCAGTAGTAGAAAAAGTGCTGAGGTTGTCACTTTGTTTGTTAGCACACGGATTCACAAAAGGAAGGAAGGGCAGGTAGGGAAGCCGATTGGGTGCTCGCCACAAGCCTGAGTGAGCACTGCTGTACTGGAGTCCCCACGCGGACAAACACTGTGATACCCCCAGAAAGTTTCATACCTGAATGCAGGTACCAGAGCCTGCAGAAGGGAGACATAGCCCAGGGCTGCAAAAAGATGAAAATCAGACTGATTTTTAACAAGCACTGCTGTTTCTGTGTTATACAAGAGCCACACAAGTCACACTGAGCCTTCTGTGATTGGTATGCATATGTTTAGACTAGTCTTCCAGGAGAGGGCAAGAGAGACTCCCAGGACTGTGGGAGCCCTTCTACTTATAGCTATGAATTAATTCTAATTAGCTCTGGAAATAGGTCTCTCTGGCTCTTTGTTCTCTGAAATTGTGCTTTTCAGATGCAGGCTTCTCAATTAGCAGCTAATTATGATGGTCTTGCCTCCTTGCGGCTAGAGGGGGTATAAAAAACCACAGACCCTGAGAGCTGTTGGAGAGTTGCCTTCAGCTTGAGCAGCAGAATTATTGATATCGATTTCAAGGGTCTTTTCTCTTGTCCATAAATCCCTCACAGACCTGAAACAACGTTATTTGTGACACTACTGAGAATTATTTGATGTTGTGAGCTTTGGAAAACACATCGCATTTCCAACCATCACCAAATAGACTGAAAGCAAAAACAGGCAAGCTTTGTGTCTGATAGCCTGTCCCTCCTCTCCTCTCCTGGAGCAGTGAATGAGGAATCCAGATGCAAACCCCAGCCCATTTTGAGGAATAGCTAGGTGTTCCCGGGCTGTGTTTTGCTACCACCAGCCTTTCTCTATAACTGTTGCTGGACAATGATGCCAGTAGATCCAGATCTAGTATCCCTTATGCCAATGACCCCAAGTAGCCATTTCCCCGCAGGTCAGATCCAGTTTTGCAGATTATTGCAGGCCCGGCAAAAAACCTTTTTTACCCCTGTGATAGGTACACTTGGCTCTGGAGTCATGGGCAGGGCAGATGGGTTGGGGAGGAGATGCAGTTCATGAAAATATCAGGCTTGTGCTACTGGGGTGAGACTGATGGCCCACCTCACCCCATATCCTGCCTCTGTTGATGATGGTAGGACTTGCTGAGTAGGGAGTTTAGTAAAGTGCATCCTGCTTGTTCCTTTAGTGTCTCTTTATAGACACCCATGTTGTCCCTGAATTTATCCAACCATTTCTTAAACTAGCTGGTACCCATAGCCTTCTGCAGGAATAAATCCCTTAAGTTTGCTACTCCTTGTGTGAGAAATAGGCTTTCTTTCATCTGTTTTAAGACAACCTTCTACTTCAATCATCATTTTTCCAGCATTGCCCCTCAGTGTCAAGCTGAGTTCAGTTCCTTCTGCATGCAGGGGGAGAAAATGGTTTGTTTTTCTTTAACCTATCTGTCCATACAAGGGTCTGTCTGTACAAAATGTATCTGCAGAAGGACGTGACAGAATCATAGTAGCATCACAATTTGCAGCTACTTGTAGATGTACAGTTGTTCTCAGATAACTAGAAGAACAGTCTGCTCAGCAGTTCTCACGTTCCTCTTGTATGACTGTTTCACTTCAGATCTCCAAGGAGCCATTATTGTCTGATATTTCCTTGGTAATATCGGAGGGGGATTAGAGGTGCTGGAAAGACTCTGCAAGAGTACTGCTTTAAGATAAAATTTCTTTGCAGTGAAACTAGAGATAAGACAAACCTCAGCTCAAATCAGCCACAGACTTTTCCCCCATTGCAGATCCACATCTGGGTAGGAACTTCATACAGATGCTAATTATTTCTGTGCTGCAGTAGACAGACTCCCCTGGCCCAGACTGAATTTCAACTCCAACTAAATCACATATTCTCAGTCTAGAGCATGCATCTGGGATAACAAGGAAGCCTAACACTGAATAAGTACATAATAGCACCTCCTTCCACATATATAAAACACAGCTATGAAAACTCATTTCCGTGTTGCAGGCACTTGAGAAATGCAGTGCATAAATTATTACTGTAGCATTATAGCTCCTGGTATGTTGTAGTTTCTCTGCCAGTGCAAAAATCTATGTCCTGAAGGGAAAACAATCCTCTTTAGACTCAACTAGATTACAAAACATTTATGCTATCAAATAATCTCTATGAAGATTTCTAGCATTTCTCTTTCTTTCAGGAAATCGGAAGGATCATGGCAGCAGATGAATGTAGTTTGGCTGGTTTATGCTGAACTGTGTGTAACTTGTCATCAGATATGTATTTTGGATCAGATGGAGTGGTCAAAGATAGGAAAGTACAGGAAAAGGTTGTCCAGAGGGACTTGAGTTTGCACCACTACATGGTTTCAAAAACAGGTTAGACAAACATCAGTCAGAAAGGGTGGTGATGTATTTGATCCTGCCCTGAGCACAGAAAGGAATGAGATAGCTTCCTGAGGTCCTCTCCAGGCTAATTTATGTGATTCTATAAAACATCAGCACACTAATAAAGTAAAAGTCTCTGCTTCCATGTGAAATGGAAGCACTTCTCAAACAGCATGCTGTAAGCAAAAGAGTAAGTTGCTTTAAAAGGGACAACATACAGCATCCAGACAGAAATACTGCTCCAAACAAGAAAACTTCCCTAAGATTGTGACACCCAAATGTTCATCCTTAGCAATGTAATTCAAACTCCTAAGAACAGTGGAAAACAATCACAAAGAGGGGAAAAAGAGGGAAAGAGGGAGGGAAGGAAAGGGAAGAAAGAAAGGAAGGGAAGAAGGGAGGAAAGGAGGAAGGGAGGAAGGAACCTGGAGCACTATATGCTCCACACTTACCAGCACCAGTAAAGCTCCAACAGCCACTACTCATCACAGTAAAAGAAAGAAAGTGGCTCATCAAAAGGAGAAACTACAGCAGCCATTACCAGTAGCTAAGAGTTACAATTGGAGGGGAGCACGAGGATATGAGTCAAAAAGAATAATTTACTGTAAAACACTAAAAAAACCAGGAGAGACTTCAAGCTGCGTGCAGTTGTGAGAATTGTGTGCAGTGCTTAGCATTCTTAATGTTGCATTTTTAAAATTACCATATTACAAACCTTCTCAAACAAAAACCACCAAGATCTTTTAGAAAACTCAGTGTGAGTACATTTCCTATACACTCATATGGAACTACTTTCCTATTGACATAAGCCTCCAAATTAACATGCTTTATATATTTAGGTCTCTTTTCTGCTCATCCTCCCTTGTCAAATCCCTTTTATTATTCCCAGATACAATAGTGCCAGCATTGCCATAAGAGTACTAAAGACAAGTTCCCATGCCTTAGAAGTCACCCTCCATCAGCTGAGCTGTAATCACTGATCTTACGCAAGCTTTCAGCCTGCCTTGCCTGCGAAGTAAAGCACAATTATTTAAGCAAGCCCATTTCATCTGGCAATTGAGGCAGGCTAAGAGCACACACATGGTTAATTAGTATGGTTCAGCCAACAGGCAATAACTCATTAAGCTGCAGTAACTCGACTATGTTTGATCATGTGCTTTATGCCCCAAGGCACTTCATAAGTAAAGCAGTAAAGTCAACTTATCTACCATCTCAATTTCTCTCTCCCTCTCTCTTTTATTCTAACCACAGAAAATCGTGGTTAAACCACAGAGGATAATTTCTGGACACAGAATAGTTCACCACCTTCCTCTTTTTGGCAGACTAACTGCACTTGAAGATTGCTATTGTTTCTCCTTCCAGCCTTGCCTCTCTCCTCACAGGCACTATTTTGTAGGCTCTCTGCAGCCTTGCTCTCCCTGAGATTGCAGCGACATCCTTCCTGAGATGTAGTGACAGAAACTGGCCCCAGTGATCCAGCAGAAAGCTTATCCCTCTGCGCCTAACATGCAACACCCCTGCCTGTCCAACCCAGCCTGGTGTTTCTTCCTTCCACAGCTGAGTCATTGTTCCATCATCGTAAACCCCAGCTCCCTCATGGCAGAGCTGTTCTCTCCCACCATGTGCCTGTGGAGCTGATTATTTCAGTGTAGGTGCAGATTTGCACTTGTCTTCACTGAATTGCATCCTGTTTATTTCCAGACCATTCCTCTAATTATTGGCATCTCCTGAGTGCTAATCCTCTCCTCCCTAATGTCTCTTGCTCTTAGCTGAAATTCTAACAAAGGGGTTCTCTACTTCTCCATACAAATTATTAATGAAAATACTGAATAGTCCTGAACCCAGACCATATCCCTAGGGATCCAGCTCAAGAATTCTTTCCAGTTTGACAGTATTCGCCTGGTAACTGCTCTCTGAGTACTCTCAGTAATTTCATCTAGACCTTTTCCCCTCGAACAATGCTTCTCTAAAGGTGAGATATTCTATCTACAGCTTCTCACTATTATATAGGGAGCAGCAAGAAAACCTATATTTCTAATAGTTAATGCTAAGATCACGTGTAGAAAGGAAACTAACATTCATGTGTCAGACTTGACTTCGGCCAGCATCTATCTGTAGATGATTATAATGTGACCAAATGTCACAGCCTGCCTCTTGCAAACCCATTTCAGCACTCACTAAAACGTCTGCTGGTGGTCCCCACTGCAAATACGATGATGGGCAAAATGGGTTTGGGAAAAATTTAGTGTAACAGTTCCTAAATCATAGGCTTCCAAACTTCCATGAGATTTGGATTGGGCCCATATGAGTCCAAATTCACTTTCCAACTCCAAATATAAGGGATGGGTTTCCACCAGCAATCTCCATTCCTGCACAGGTAAAAACTACTGAGCTTCAAACTCTACATCGGAGTGGGCTGTTTGTGTTTATACAAGGCGAAGGAAGTCACCTATTTTATTCCCTCGTACTGTAGTAGTTTTGTGATTGGAAGATGGTGGGTAACAAATCCAAATATACAGAGATCTTCTTGTGTTTTTCACATCATCCTGGAGAGCAGGAGCATGCAAGCAGGGTATATAAAATATAACCCTAAACACCTGTTATATTGCATGGCATGGTAATAAAATATTGCACACTTAAGCAGGAGCCTTTGAACTGCTCACTAGAGGAGCCCTTCCCTCTCCAGTGGTTTTTATAGGCAGCCTAGGGAGATTATGTGACTAAGTTAGTCATTTAAATTTAGATACCTAGAACAAACAGCACAGACTCCCAGAATAAATACTTCATGATGACATAAGACCATTCTCTTTTTTTAAAAAAGCCATTACTGCAAGAAAAAATTGATGAGAAAAGAAGTATTTCGCTCTGTCTTCAATGCGGTCGTTGTTTTCTTGTTCTTCCAATGTCAGTTGTGCCTAATAACTGACCGGGAACCAATGCAAATTAAGCAAGGGCATTTCTGATCACTGGCTGAGCACTCACGTTGTGCTAATGAAAAACTGAACTGTAAAATCAAGTCAAAATATTTTTTCTATGGTTCTCAGTGGAAGTCAAAGCAAACACACATTTATACTTCCTCTTGCTCTGCAGGCAGCTTGGCGTCCTTTTCATTGACATCCAGTCCTGCCAGAAAAGCCCACCAGGTCTTTTAGGTTCCCACTGGCAGGAAAAGTACCACTGTCATTGCACCAACACTTGGAAAACAGAGAATGTGCTGTGTCTCAATGTTCTTCGCGTCTCCATAAATCACTCATAGAAAAGAGCAGGGATTACTTGGGCAGCCGTTGTATGGCCAAAACTGGAGCTGAAGGAGGACCTCCAGAGTTGCTATAGAGGGATTTCATCACGAGGAGGGGAGGCTGGGCAAATCGCAAGGATGCCTTGTTACAACAACATCCTGTCCTTGCAAAGAGGAGAATGGCTTTTGAGGGAATGACAGAGCTTTGGATCTCAGCTCCCCGAAGCAAGTTCAGGCAAGTTCAGCCTCATTGCTTTTGTGTAATGGAAGGTTTGGGTTTATTATTAGATCGAACTCAAAAGAGCCTTGCCAAGTTTGAAAGTTCATGATGTTTCAAGCAAAGAAAGGAAGTGTCTTACCTCTTAGGCTAGTCCCCCTGTTATGAAACAGACTAGGAGTTATTTAGCTCTTGTTCCCAACGATGAATGGAAGATGGCTGAAGAATAGTCTGCTGAAACCCAGAGGCAGATCTGCCCTTCAAAGCTCGCGAGCGAGGGCACTGCAGCGTTTCTCCTCGGAGTGAATTTCCTGTTTCCCGGGATTGCTTTTTCTGCTGCAAATGAGATAAACATTGATATAGCACAGAGCAAACAGAGTCTGCTGTGAGGCTCATCAAGGGATTACCGGCTACTCAAATAGAAGAAGATAGGGTGGGAATTAAATTCGTATAACCTCAAGTCTTGCCCTGTTGCTTACAGCTCTTTTTCACCCTCCTCAAACTCCATCTTCATGCCCAACTGGGCATTTGATTCTCTCCGAAGGTTGTCCCAGAGCCTCACTGCTCTCAGGCTGGACATCCTCTAGTTTCCAGGCTTAGCCAATTGCACAGAGTACAGATCCATTTGCTCTTGTGTCAACCATCTCCCCGGCTTCAATAGTTTGTATCCCTCCTTTGGGGTTATTCTGATAGACAGCAATCATGGGTCCTCTCAGCCTCAGTTTTGCTCAGGAAAGCCAGACAAAGCTTTTGATTCACCTTCTATCATTTAAGTCATTTTTTTACCCTTAGCCCAGTTTTATATCTTCATCTGCACTTGATTTTGGTAAAATTTATCTCTCTTGAAAGTGAGTAATTTGAGTTGTATAAGTCAGGGCTTGCCAGCATCTTCATTAGGGCTCAGTATATCCTTCCTCCGTACTAGCTTTCACACCTATGGGGGCTGCTTTCATAGACACCTCACATTTGTTGTCTGTGTCACCCATAGTCAACTCCAGTGCTCAGAGCACTCCAGGGCAGATGACTTTCAATGGACAAATTTCCCAGAGCATAGCGCAAGATATCCTTTGTGCCTCACTTTGCAGTTCTGTGTTACCTCATCTCATCTCACACATATTACCCTGCTCCCCAAAGTCAAAAGGCTCTTCCCAAAAACTACCTCAGTCCTACACTGTAGTGACAGCACATTGAAGCAGAGTTCATCAGTATGCTCCCATTTGACAGTGCCAAGAGCAGTCATGTAAGTATGTAAGTAAAGAAAACCCAAGACCCATCTGTAAGGAATACCACTGGCAGGTTCCCACTGGCTTGATGCTTCCCTAAAGTATAAAAGCTGTTTCTCACTGTGACCTGAACCTTTACCCGTCTCACCATTCTTGCACTATACCCATCTTCATTAGCTTCCCTGATAATTTTCCAGGTATCTCAGTATCAAAATAATCTGCAGAAATTCAGCTGTTTTAGATCTACTTAATGCCTTGTGCCTAAAAGTTCAATGTTCTATTGGTTATCTACCCATCTGTTGGTTGTCTATCAAACTAGGCTGGCTTGAGCTACTCCTGCTAAACCAAGTCTGAATTTCACAGATTTTTTTTTTTTTTTTTCCCACCCTGAACACCCTTTTAATTTTTATTTGTCCTTCAATTTTTATTTTGTCCTTCTAGGCCTTTCCTAACATCAAGACCACAGTGGTGAGCTGGCTAGGAATAATTTCCCATTTTCTAAATCTGGGTTAACACCTGTGACTGAGTAAGTTTACAGAAAAAGTAGTTACTTTTAACAACATTAATCCAACAATCATGTTGGATTAATGATTTCATGCAATCTGATGAATGAGCCTTTAAGGGTCATGGGATGGAGATGATCTAGTTTATGTGGTAAGGTGCATTAACTACACTGTTTTGTTTTTACCCATAGTGTGGCTCCTTGAATTTTCATGCCCCAGTTCCTAACAGCTTCCCTGGTTTTACCCCAAGTATTTAATATCTGCTTATAGAAAACTGAATTATGGTATTTTTTTAGCTTGATGTACTATATGAACATCTCTTGTGTTTGCTTCTTCCTTTACTGCCTCCTTACTCACCTCTTGTCTGCTTTCTGTTTGTGCCTCAGAAAGGACTTAGCTGCTTGCTGTCCTTGCAGGGTCTAACTCAGCTTGCTTTACAGCAACTTCCTCTTTATATCAACCCATGCAGACCCCTTTGCTTTTCCCAATTTGTTCTCAGTCCCTCTTTCTCCTCAATGTGCCTCTGTCACTTGTCCAAGTAGGTGTGGAACCTTCTCTTGTGAAGTCCATCCAGTTCAATAAAGTGGTCTGCCTGCACCTCAATGCTGCCATGGTCCCCCAGATGTGCTTTTCTGTCTTGCCAGCATCTCTCGCTCATCTTAATCACAGAGCAGCCTCTAAGTGGGCATTAAAACACAGTGTGAAACATATCTTCCTGTTTAACACTTCCAGGTCTGGGGTTTGCTTGCTCAACAAGGTGCCTTGTTCTTTAAAATGGCTCTTCATCCCCACAGCTTCCAGCCTTGGGTGAAGAAAAGGGGGCAGGTGTGTGTGTCTAAAGCACAGGGAACTGAAAGTTGCTTTTCCTCATTGCTTTGACAGCGCTTACCAGTGGTAACGTAACTCCAACACAGAGAGGTGGTTGGAAACGAGGGTCAAGATAAAGAAGGCTGAAGTTCATTCCTCCTGTTGCAAATCAGGATGTTCAGACCATCCAACAGAGCTTGACTCAAGGCTGTGCCGTACATTTTGGAAAGATTTTTCTCATCTTGTGTGTATGGGAAACTCAAACTTAAAATGCCCACCTCTAAAGAGAGGTTAGATTGAATGAGGTCTGACTTAAATAATGCAAGATTTTACATAGGAAATGTTGTGCCATTGCCATCAGCCCCCTTTCCTCTCCACTGCAGCTATCCCTCCGTTTTCAGTGGCTGCTCCTGAAAATTGCAAAATATAAGTTGTTTTTTTTTCCAAGGACTCCCCTTCATCTGCTGCCCTGGATCCAGGGAGTTCTCCTGCTTGGGTACTTGCTGCTGGGATCATCCTTCCCAATAATGCCATATCTGCGACACCATCCCACAGCAGTGTCCTGTTCTGGGGGCTGAGTGGCAATTGGGTCTCTGCTTGTGTCTGCTTTCTGGCGTGCTAACTCTGAATGATGATGTGGCAGCAGCGCTGATGTTACATGCCAGACCAAATGAATGGGAAAGAGATATTTTCATTATTTTGAAATGCTGGATTGATTTCACATCCAGCTGGCACTACTTATAAAACCTCTTTTCCCCCCACCTCTTCTGTTTTAAATACTGTCCTGATTTCACAGACTGTGGTTGTTTCTGCCGCCCTTTCTCAGGCCAGAGCTTTTGAGAGAAAAAAACAAACAAACAAACACAGTTTGGGTTTTTTCCTGCACTGACATCATTAGCTGCCCATCACTTTCACAATGAATGTGCTAGTGCTGTCATAAGGCATATGCTGTCAGTGGGGGTTTCTTCCCACCCCTGCTCTTTAAACATAGCAGAAGTTCCTTTTTCTCTGTAGTGAGAAGCTGAAAAAAAATCAGACAGGACTGGCGCTGGCACAGGCACCAGATACACCCCTACTCGATAAGAAGTGAGCAAACAGGCTCAGATAAAGCTCAAACCCTTGGGAATCTGACCCAGGCCATCCTTATTTGGTGCATCTGTTTGTCCCATGTCCAAAACATCATTGATTTTATTTTTATTAGGAGATTATCTTGGCCTTGGCGCCTTCCTGTGAAATGCAGTGGGATCCACTGCCTCTGCCCTGCCAGCCTCCTGCCTGTGTCCCTGCCACGAGCAGGAGAGGCTGAGGGTGATGGAGACGTGGTGGGGAAGTGGAGCAGGTCACCAGGCACCAGGCCGGGGGCTCCCAGCCCCTCACCTTCCCCCGCACTACTGTGCTGGCTACACCATACTTTGGGAGAGTTTATCTCATCTTGCCTTGAATGTATCTACTGTTTGAACCATAATTACCTTGCTAGGCAAAGTACTCTATTATATGGTGCCCTTCCTGGTGGACATTTTTTTCCAGCAACATGAACTCAGTTGGGCTTCTGTTAAGCATCACTCATTTATTCCTCTTTCTGCTTGCGGTACCCAGCATTTATAGTTGCTTTTTTTCTTCCACTCAAGTGTTATCCACCCTGTAGCTTCTTCCACCCCAGTGTATCAGTGGGAGAGAAAGACTGAATATGTAACTAGTATTTTACAGCTTTTTCCACCTGCATGCTTTTTATTCAAACAAGAATCTTCAAAATTTAAAAGCTGTACAAAGGGCTACAAATGAAAATGGAGTCAAGCCTCTCAAATCTGTGAATTTCGGATGATTCTGAAATTCTGATTCATTTCAGATGAGCAACAGCCTTTAAAATTATCTGCTCCTGCATGCTTTTGAACGGTATGCAATACCCATCCAGAAGTTACACAAGTTGAAACTTCAGAAAAAAATGAGTAGAGGAAAACAGAATAAGAACATGAACATGAAATATCTCTTCCTTCCCAAAGAATTTCTGAGGTTTCAAGCTAACACTATTAGAACCCTCAAAAGTGAGCAGAAATGCCCTAAAATTAATAGGAAGTTTTATAACTAACCAATGAAGAGATTTCAAAGCCAAAGTAATCTGATTAAATACTGTGAATCTGGTTGGCATCCTCCCATATCGTTCTGAGTCGGCTGCAATCTTTTAATAGCACAAGCCAAGAGGTACAAAAATAATGCACCACAGTGGCATACAGTTCCCTGAAATACAATTAAACTTTCATTAGTCAAATTTTCCTATAAGAATAATAACTTTTGACTGAATACAGTCATATACTTTAGTCTTATTTGATACCATTAGAAACAAAAAAAAGGTACAGGAAGAAAACCCCCAAATACAGTGATTATGAAAAATCAGGAAAAATGCTTGAGGATGTGAGAAGAGGAATGGAAATTACCCAGAGAGGGGAAATTCAGCACGCCACTTCTTGGTGCCAGATTGAGTGGCTTTAAGCAATGACAGAAGCAAAACTGTGGCTTGCTTGCCTTTTTTAATTGTTTTTTTTTTTATCTTTTTTTATTGATACAAACCAGTGCAGCTCAAAGGGGGCAAGCGCTCCTACATGCTGGTGCACTGGAGCCTCTGACGTGAGAACAGAACTGTTTTCATAGTTAAGGCGTGATCCCTACACATCCCCAGAGTGTAACCAGCAGGCTTACGCAGAGACAAACATACCAGAAGGACACTGCCTGGCTTGTCGAATGCCAGTGTTTGGCACGGCAGAAACCAGACCTTCCTTTGAAAACACGAGCCCAGCCACAGGCTTCCCGCCGCACAAGGCAGCTCCCCTTGCACACGTGCAGGAAGCAGCAGAGCTCAGCACACCCTGAAACGAGGCAGGGGCCTGGGGGGTGTGTTCAGCTCCCTTCTCCCTTCTCCTTCAGTGTGTTCAGCTGCAGTAGATTCCAAGAAACTAGATTCACCCTGGAACTTGTCAGTTTTACTTATTTTTAGATGCCTTATGTAGCTTCAGCAGCAGCTGAATGCACCTGCCATGGCCGGAGTTGCACAGACCCTTTCGTGGTATTGTTGCCGTGAAAAGTATATAGGAATAAAGACACCAGGTCATAGAATAAAACTCAAAAACAAAGTAAGAGTGCCTGGGCTTGGTGTGGGGAAACATCAGAAGTGAAAAGCCAAAACATCCTGCGTGTTTGTGAATGCTGTAAAAGGAGCAACTTGCTCATCGGAGCTGAGGCGCGATTTACTCATCCAGAGTATTTCCTATCACACTTCAGAACCTGAAGCACATTCTTAGATCAGCAATAAAGGAAACAGTGAAAGCAGTACCTATTTGGTTTCCAGACCAAGCTGTTGGGGTTAAAAGCCCCTGAGTGCATCACAGCTGCGCTGGAGGCAGCCATGAGATTCTGTCTTGCCCAAACCCCCAAAATCATGCATGGATCCTATATTTACAAGGGGTTAGTTTCACCCAAGGGGGAGGTGAATTCAGCTTTGCCACCAGCTTCCAGAGCTGCTCGAGTGTTTCCTATTGAACATTCCTATTCTACCTGCAAAATACTTACGGCACATTTCTGCATGGGCAGGAAAGATAATCCCATTATTTTGCAACGCAATAAAAATTCAAAATACCCAGAACCTAAACCACGTTTTTGCCCATGGTACTCCTGGCAGAAGGTGGTTTTGCTCCATGGACTTTAGAACTTCAGAATTAACTCCAGTAGCTCACATTCCTCAATTTCACTTTCATGAACCCTCCTGCAACAAATCACGCACTATTTTGTAAGTGACTGGGAGAAAACAAGGAGATTAGTAACAGCCAGCACACATCAAACTCATCTGATTGTACCGAATTACATCAGGCTAATCTAAATTTGTTTTCATGACAAGAGAGTGGAAGAATCAGTAAATGTCACATATCTTGACTTTCAAAGCTGGGAAAGTATGGTCTAGATTAAATTATTTGAGGTACTTTCAAGAGTGGCTGGAAAATCATAGCTGGAGAGTAGTTCTCAGTGCCATAGTGTCACCTCACAGTCAGACTGAAAGGACATAAGGGCAGCAGCCTGTGTGCTCTGTCCCAAGTCTGATGGCGCTCCACATTACGAGTTAAGTTAGACATTAGGGCATGGAAGGCTTTCTAAAACTGAAGATAAGGAAGCCCTGAAAAAGATTGTTTGAGAAAGCTGTGGTTTCTCGATCACTGAAGGTCTCCACCATTGATGGCTGGGCAGACATCTGTCAGGAATGATGTTGCCCTTGTGCAGAAATGAGCCAGAGACCCTGCAGAGTGGGTGCATGCCCTGGGACAGGCAGCATTTCAGAGAGATCAGGGGATGAAGCCGGACTCCCGGTTTAAAGGTGTCAGAATGCTAGCCTTAAAAATGTGGCAGAGATGCTCCATCCCTAACTCCATGTTGGTATGTAGGTTGCTGCAGCAATGTACTGGATGCATAGCAGATGGACAACCTTCGAAAGATAATCTAGCTAATCCCAGTGGAGAAGAAGGGATGTTAGCAGGAGGAAGAAAAGCAATAGGTAATCTCCACTGAAGCACATAATTCGTTTACATCCCCTGGAACATAAAGTTGGGGATGACTGTGATGTGCCATTAAACTGTATTAACAATGAGTCTGTGGTTCTTGCTATCCAGAAAAGCTGCAAGTTGAAGTTTGTGGATGTATTTAAGTCTCTCATCTCTGAAGTAAGCTGTCTCTACTTCACACCTGAAGAAGGATTTCTGAGCCTGAGTTCTTAATGCTTTCTTGCAAATAAACCAATTTGTCTTACAGAAGGTGCTGTCTGTATCTAACCATCACCTTTACATCTTGCTTTGGAAAAGAGAGGGTTTTGTTTTATGCAATAACATAGGGAATTATGGAAAACTGGGTGGAAGGATCCTTTTGTCCATGGGAAGATTAAACATATTTATCTCATTTCTGGTGAATGCTCTTCTCAAACGGCCTTAAAAATGTGCAGCAATGGAGATCCTGCACATTTCCTAGGCAGTCTGTTTGGATGCTTCAGTATCCTTTCCTGCAGAAAGCATTTCCTAACTCCTAACCCACATTTCCACTGATGTTGTTTAGGTCCATTACACACTTTACGCACTTAATACACTATTGTTTGCTTGTTTGTTTGCAAAATCACAATGTCACTGTCTTTACCAACTTTTTTGGCCTTAAATTTAGTACTCCCTTTTGTCCCTTCCTATAAACATCTGTAAAGGTGCAGTGCAGCCAGGTCATCATGCAGCCATAGGGATGCAGCCTGTAAGCCCTCATAACGTCAAATATATAGTGAGGTTTTTTCACCTTTTTGTTGTCAGACAAAAATGAAAGCCAAAGCAGACTCCAATTGCACATACCAGCCACAGCAGTGAAAGCTGTCATCTCAGTCTTCATGCTCAGCTGATTGAAATGCTGATTGATGCACTTAAAAGATACATATATCAGTCATTGTTAAGGTTAAGAGCTCAAGGGGGGCGAGGGGGAACCAAAACAACAGGAAGTTTCCAAAAGAAGGAAAATATTCATCTTTCCTTAAAAAAACACAAGAAACCCACCCACCCCCCGAAAAGAAAACCCCAAACCAACCAAAAAACAAGCCACCCAGCCCAGAAACAAGCCACGAGCAAGTCATATTTTGGGTGTCCTGTATTCTCCACTGCTTTGTGTTCCCAGGGGTCGACTGACTGTCAAGGACTTTGATAGCTGACATGAATGGCAGCAGGAATAGCTGTGTTTTCACTCTCCTCTATCTATTTGTGTGTGCTGTCTACATTATGGCTCAGGGTCTTATGCCAACTCAGACAATGCACAACCAGACACAGAACATTAAGCAGTACCTCCAATTTTAATTGTTTCCTTTTGAATTTCACTGCTCAGGAAGAACACCAGCCTGTCAGCTTGGAGGCTGGCTGGGTCCTTTACAGACCAAATGCACAAAAAGTTTTGTGATGCTGAATCTGACAGTGCAGAGCGCAACTGAGGTGCCTGGGCAGGGAGGGAGCAAGGCGTGATGTCTCTCCAGCCCAGCCACAGACCTTTCAGGCAGTGGTTCTCGACATGAGAAGGATTTAACCCTGAAGCTAGTCATTGTATTTCACGACTGCTCAGCACACATCCAGTGGCAAGGTCTGCTGACCAGTGGAGATGGCATTGGACATACATCTGAACTGGGGTCACCTGAAGCTCCTTCTGCACCCAGACAGCATGGTCCTTGTTTCACAGCCCATCCACCTCCACCTCTCCATCCCCAGCAATTCAAATTGCAACTGGTACAGAGGACAGAGATGGACAGAGCCATTTTTTTAGCCTTCTTTAACAAACACATAGTAAGACCTGCAGAGAGGCCCACGTGGCTGCACCCAGAGGTTTTTTTCAACATGAAGAAAAGAAATAGAGCTGGCTTCAGTCTGGAAAGTGAAAACTGTATGGTAGCTAGTTAAACAGCACGCATGATTAATAATTTACCCCAGGTATTTAGGACTTGAAGCCTTTTCCCAGGTGATAGCAGTAAAAGGGAGCTGTGCAAGCCATGCATGCTGCACTGAGACCTACAGATGATGATTTGCATAGGTCAGAGGTGGAAATGATTTATGGCTGTTTCAATATAGAATACCACTAAGCTTGGTGGGAGTGGCAAACCTTGCTAGCTACCATCATTCATCTTTCCTGTCTCTTGTGTCAGTCTCTAATTTTAAAAGTCAGTTTCTTTTAAGAGCCATCATTATGTTTTCAATCTCCAAACCTTCCAGTTTCTCTGGAGAAACAAATGAGGAAAAAAATACTTTTCAGAGCTCAGAAGGAAATAATGGGTTTAGTGTGATCGTTTCCTTCTAGGAGATGGGATGGTAAAGGATTTCCAAGAACAGACTCAAATCAGGGTGCGTTTTGTGCTCAGCAGTATTGCTGGGGAATTTACACACCTGTCACCTAATTGCCACTTCCTTTGTAAAACAGAAATGACAAACCCAAGACATTTGCTTTTATTATCTCTTTTTTTTCCTTTTCTGAGTAGCAAAGTGCTTGACACGCTTTTGAAAAGAAACCGCAGATTTCCTCCATGCTTTGGGATTCAAAAAGCATCTGCTGTCTTCAAGATGTAAGCAGAGAGGGTTTCCTTTGAGTCCTCATGTTATCAGATGGTGCAATGTATTATTAAAATCCAATTTAAACTTCCTACTCTCAGGTGCCAGATGGACAAACTATGTTTGCAGTCCTGGAGTAGAGCTAGGATGGGATTGTCACATGCTTCTGCTATTGTCACATCCATCGAAATAGAAATTTCTAATGTCACTTTGTTTTTTAAGGAGCTGGAAGCCTGTTAACCATTTCAGCTCTAGCATGTCTAAGTGCTTTATGGATCTCTGTCACAATGCACAAACACTCCCAACACTGTAGGGATCCTGCTTAATTCTTGCAAAACTGAGGTGGTCCTTGGCCAAGTGGTGGGAATACAGCTGAGGCTGGACCTTAATCTTTGTCTTTTGTTCCTCTGCCCTCGTTATAAAGCCATGAGAAACAAGTGAAGAAAGGATGCGCACAAAGGGACTGTATTCCCAAGGCCTGACCAGACTTTTCAGCTCAAGACCAAACATGAGGCTGGGAGCAGCTTGTTAAACAAGAAAAAGAGGCAGAAATCAAGGAGAGAAATTTCTGTATCATCTCCAGACTTCGGGGATTTCTTGCCAGGAAAGTTTTCTTATTTTTTCCCGCTGTATGTGTTTCTCACTGGCATTGTCTATGCTCCATTACATTTCCCATTGCTTTGTAATTGAGGATTTTAGAAGATAGGACAACTTTTGAACTGGCAGGGTAACAAGAACAAGAAAATTACACAGGACGTGGCTTGGATGGAATTTAGCCCAGTGACATCATGGCTGCATTACAACCCCTTCCAAAAAAAAGTGGCCCCCAGACCACCTACAGAGTAGAGCATTCTCTCCAGAGAACTGTCCCATGGTTGTCCCTGGGACAAATGGGATGGGGCAGAAGCAGCTGCAACATGGCTACAGTTGAGGTGGGCACATACCTACCTACAGGCCCATGGGCTGGAGCTCCTCCACTGTGCTCAACTGTATGCGTGTCCCCTCCAGGGAGGGATGTACTACTGCTTTGGGCTCATAAAGAGCACCCAAACACTTCACTGAAGGCTCCACACCTCTGAGGGTTTTCTGCATCTTCCCCAGAGAAAGAAACCAAAAATAACTTGCTCCATGAGGATGTCTCATGCATAGTTTCTCTATATATTTCTCTCAGAAAAACAAAGAGAAAGCCAGGTTTCTCATCTGTAATAAGAGGAAAGGAGATCCCCCATGAGAAGGAGGAATAAGAACCCCAATTGTTACATGGGTCATTGTATGGGGACTGGGAATGGCTAGAACTGTTTGGAGGCACAATCTGCTCCCCTCACAGATAGCTCAGTGTGTTCAGTAGCATGGCAACATCACCGAGCCATCCTTCTTGAAGCTAATATCACAGGGGGAGATTAACTCTGAGCAAGCAGGCAACAACAACAGGCTCATTGAAATGCAAGGAGAGCTCCGCTTTGACCACATTGAAATAGCCCTTCTCCATTTCAAGCTTCTCTCCCTGCTGCTGGTGCAGGTGCCCTGCCTGTGTGGTATGGAAAAGTACCCCTTTTACGTGGCGGTTGTCACCAGCTCCATGCCTCTGACAGCAGCGTGCCTGGGAGGTGTCAGAGACAGTGAGACCATGGCAGGGAAGTCCCCAACCTGGCACAAAGTTGGGGCAGGAAAAGGAGGGCGGGGAGGGGGTTGTGAAACTGGGAGCAGGTGGCAAACTGGGACGCAAATCCCAGCAGGGCTGGCTGGAAGAGGCTGACTGACACACTGCAGAGAGGGGATTTATCCCATCCTCCTCCACCCTGCAGGCCCCCAGAGTAAGTTAAACAAGGCATCAGATGCTTCTATTTTCGGAGCAACCAGGGAGGCTGGCAACTACAGAATGAAAAGGAGGGGAGGGCAGAAGTTGTCTAGTAAAATTAGCAACGCATTTCCCTTCCTGCCTTCCAGAGAGCATGCCCCCTTCCAGCAAGCTGGGGTCTGCACAGCATAAATTATTCCTGTCTAAATTTGAGCTTGTGCTGTTGTTTCTGCCAAGTGTTTACTCTTGAAAGCCGTACTTTTTCAGGCACAGATGACACTGGCTGACATGTGTCATCATAGTACATGTCCTTGAAAAATATATGCTGTGAAATTGCAGGGATGCTCTCCAGGACGGGCTGCTCGTGTGCAGAGAATGCAATCAGAAGGTCTTGGTCAAGAGACTGCTCATCTGTCCCACTGTGGCCAAGCTGGACTGTGGGCTGGGGAAGCTCTCCACTGCCAAATGTCACCAAGTTCACAGATCGTCACTGAACTTTGTGTGTGTTTGGCTTGTACAGATAAGACCTCTGGGCACCTTCTCCCACAGATATCTCTGCACTTTTGCTTCACTAGTGAATGAGACCTGTCCTCCTCATGGCACTGAGTAAAGCTACAACTTCATCAGCTATCACAGGTTCCTTAACATCCAGAAGCTGCTTCAAGCACATTCCTCACAGCACCACTAGCAATTGCCATAAGGGTAAAAGAGAGATGCTTTATAAATATTTCACTGCCATTTCCATTCTCCCAAACTCACATTCCTGTTAACCCCTTTTGGCTACTTGTCATCTGCCAGCACCAAGACTAGAGCTTGTTGAAAAGGTTGGGTGATCCCTTTTCACTCCTATTCAGATTGCTGAAAGCCCAGATCCATGCAGTGTGAGTGACAAACCCAAACACTCGGATACTGTGCAATGCCTATTTTGGTTGCACCAAGTATAGACTTCTGTGGCTAGGAATACAGTGGCCATATTCTATCATTGAAACAAACATCTCTGGGCTGGGCAAGCTCACCTGGCCCCTAATCAGCTTTGGCCTATACTCACTCATAGGTTTCTGTCCAATCTAAAGCATACAGATTAAAATAAAAGGTACATTTAAAGAGAAGGCTTTGTACCTCCAAGTACGGAAAAAATGTTTTAAATTACTGTCTTAACCCCCAGCATGTTGAGGTTAGAAATATACTTTTTTTTCATCACTCTGACACCATATGGCCAAAGTCAACAAGAGGCTGATGTGAGTGTTTGATGTATGGCAGCCCAGCATGATTTCATCTTTGGGAGGTCACGGGATTAGAGCATAAAACAGTCAGATACAATTAACATTAGGCACTGTATCTGTTCAGAGATGTACGGGTCTGTCGCTGTGACTACAAACGGAGAGCCAAAGTCGGATGAAGGTCAGACAGGGCATCGTGGCTGTCCGGGCAATCAAAACCTGTGACATCCTACTGCGTGTGGTGCTGTCTTAGGGCAAATCCACTTGCCCCAAAATGCCTCTCAGTGCCATCAGCGTTACTGTGCTTCGCAGCTTTGGTTTGCCCAGCACACCTGTCTGCTCCAACAGCATGCAGCAAATGGAGGAGGACATCTGTGCTGGGGAATTGGTTTATGCCATCTTCTGCTATTTTTATGTGGTGGCTGAGAAAGCTTCCAAAATGAGACACATTGCCACAATTAAACTGAATGCATTTAATAGCAAACTAGATCACAAATTGCAGAGCAAAGCCACTTCATATTTCCATGGGGTTTGCTAGAAAAATAGCTCCAATAATGAGGCACATTGTAGACTTGTTTATGTTCAGCTGACTCTGTTCAAGCAACAAATTATCTGTGTGTGATTATGAGGCCAAATTCACCCTATAATTTTTCATTTAGCCTTGTTTTACTGACTGGCCTGTTCCACTGAGCTGAGGAGTTATTAATGGAGCAGAACCTCCCTGTCCTTGTTCCCAAGCTGAAAGAGGACTTTACAGGTGTTTCACAAACTCACAAGATCCCATGGATAGCCACCACTCGGTAGTACCAGCTTCCAGATTCAGAGTTTGCAAGCAGAGGGCTGGGTCATGCTTCTCGCTTGGTTTTTTCTCCCTGGGCTCAGTAACCAGAAACTAAGCAGACAGGACACTCTGGAGTCAGCTTGGAGTGGTAAAATACATTTCAGAAGCATGCACCAGCCCCAGACAGAATTGGGCCTTTGGCGTTTGGAGGGAAAGAGCCTGATCTGCTTTACCAGCTGCCCCATGGTGTTTGCAAGGAAGCACATCCCTGGCATGCCCGCACAGGCCATCCAGGTCCCAGCTCTGTAATTGGAACCATCTAACACTGCAGCGCCCTGCCATGAAAAGCAGCAGAGGTTGCATTTCATCACTAATCTTGTGGTTTTGCTCACAGCTACAAGTAGCGTTCCCAGTAAAACAGGCGCAGGCGAATTCCTGTGTGCTCTTCATGCGGCCGCGTAGGAGCGTCTCTGGGAAGAAGCCTTCCCAGGCTGGAGTATTTTTGGGGTAACTCATAATGATGTTTCACTGCATGTTTTAGAACAAGCCGAGTCTCTGTCCCAGCCACTCACCACCATGTGCACGCTGGGATTTCCATGTAAGCCGTGATGGGGCAGGGATGAAACAGACAGAATAGCTGTATGTTATAACCCTGAATTAGGACAAACATTCCCGGCCCTTATATAGTGCCTTCAGTTGTGCCACGTGAGCAGAACCAACCTCAAAACATCAAGCTTCTCTTTTCCTTTTCCTGAGCTGCTGGAAGAGGCATCTCAGAGCAGCCCAGCAGCAGAGTTCCCCATCCCAGCACCGATGCCCAGTGCACACCTTGGCGCTCAGTCGCAAGCACAGGGACACGGAAATCCTCATTTCCGCAGAAACAATTGCAGACTCTATATATTTATAGTCTCCCACAAATGTCCTGAAGAGGAAAAGATAACACAAAAGCACCAACCAGAAAAGCAAGCAGAGGAGCACTGTGTCCGTGTGGTTCCACTTGTTGCTCAGATGCCTTTTATTTTTGGAGCCTGTCCTAGCAGTTTCCAAGAAATCTCCCCCTATCCTACTTCTATGGGAAGGTATAGCATTACATTCTAACCCTGCAGGCATGAACATCTGAGGACAGAGTGAGGCCATGAGGTCAAGCCTGTATTTATAAGATAAGACCTGCACAGGGCCGGGTCACTGGAGGAGGCTGCATTTTCCTGGAACACAAAAAGATACTCCCAGGGTCCTTGGAATGACCAGGTATTACCAGTGCAGTCCTGCAGGGTTGGGTCTGCAGGTTTTCACCACGCAGAAGAGCTGAATGTGAGACACATCGTCTCACTGCCACCAGACACCTTACCCCTTCCCTGGGCAAACCAGGGCCTCGTGGTAGGGCTCAGCAGGGGATGGGCAAAACTGCCCAGTGCTAAATTCAGTCTCTGCTGTTTCACCTGGTCTGATTTTTAGTGGAAAGACCCTCATTTTATTATACCAGTAAAAACACGTCAGACAGATAATATTCTTCATTGTTACTTCTACAGGATTAAAGCACGGCTGCCTTTTGCTATATCAGATGTTTCCTTACATTAAAATTTATATAGCTGATCCATTTCTTTTTGGCAATAAGGTCCAAGTAAGACAGAGGCAAGCATTAGCAAGATGTACCAGGAGCAAACTTACTCAGGAGCATTCCTGTGGGCAAAGCTTCACCCAAGTGCCTCCTTCTTTTTTAATAAATGTGTCTTAGAGACATTTTAACTTGTGGAAAAAACCCCACCTCTTAGACCCTTAGGGTCCACTGGTCCTCTTCATTTCTCACATGAGGACATAATCCTTTCCAGTGGCAACTAGTTGGGATGTCACAAATAAAGGATTATACCTTCAGGTGAGCCAGAGCTTCTTATGAGCTTACTGCTTAGCTATTATTATAGACCCTGTTCTCATGCAGAAATTACACACACATACGGACATGTGCATTATTTAAAACAGAGCAGCAAGACTGCAGATGGCTGGAGCTTCCAGCTCAGGAAAGCAGGAATACTAATTTTTGTTCTTTCTGTGTAGCCATCCAATGCTGAGGTGGGGAAGACAAAGTATGTGGCATTACCTGATCATTCAGACATACTTTCAAAACACACTATTCAGCAGGGGAGTAAAAATTATCATCAAGATATCTTTCTTGTAGTCAAGTGCCCAGTGCTGGATTTGGGTTGATGTTTTGACAGGCTGCAGTTGTCAACCCCGCAGTAACGTTATTCCACTTGGATATTTCTGACCTTGTGCTAAAACTTCAAGAAGAAAGTGCACTTACATTTTTAATGTGCATCCTGCTGACACACCACCTTTCCCTGTGGGAGAAGTAGTGCTTGAGGAGGGATGAGTAAGAAAGAAGATAAGTAATTTGTCTCATGAGGAATTACTTCTGCAATGAGTTGGATAAACTCATTGATTTCATGTGAACAAGATGTAAAAGAAAAGGAAGTCATCATTGTATGGTGTTTATTATTTCAGTGTGTGGCAAAATGTCATTCTAAAAATAATATCAACCTACCATGGGAAGCCACATAATTTTTATCAGGATAATTGATAAGTCAGACCTCTATCTAATGTTTCTTTTCATGGAAAATTACAGCCTTGGAGAAGAACACATTACTGCAGAGAAAGTCAGAATGAGCACTGAAGAGCTGACAGCCCTGGCTGGAGACAGAGGTTGCTTTTCACAGATAATGCAGTGTTTTACCAGTGCTAAACTGATTTGGACCATATGACAACCAAAGTAACAACATCTATGGAGCTTAATCTGCTCTACGACCCAAAGAGTTGCAAGAAGATTCACTTTCCACTGCCCTTACCATCAAAACATGTAATACATTTAAAAACACAAACTTGGAGGAAGTCTCCAAAGATCATGTGTCTTCCATCACTTCCCCCCTGGAGAAGAAGGATCAGCCACTCTGACACCAGATGAAGCCATTCCTGGGACCTGTTTTCTAGCATTGCCTGGGCAGAAAGCCTACTGCAACGGCAAGCACTTCCGACAGCCTCAGTCACGGTTCCCATCTTCCATTTCCTCTTCTCCAAAAGGGAAGCCAGCCAGCTGTTGAGGCAGCTTTGAAAAAAATCTTGTCAAAAACTTAAAAGGAGACAGTGTTTGAGTGTCTGTGTGTGTCTCCAGCTGGCTGATGGTATGGTGCTGGGTTTCTTCTTTGTTTCCAAGCTGTAAAATAACCATAAAACTGAAAATCTGAGTAATGTGTTAATGGTGTGCTTAATTTCACTTTTCCTGTGTATTCCAGCACTGTATTCATATAGCCCCAGAGATGTTTCACTCTGTAACTGCAAACAAAGGAGTCTCTAACTGCGGAAGAGGGCAGAAGAGCTGGTGTGAGTTCACCGACAGTAAATAACACTGCTGTTTCATACATACAGTTTGCAAGAAATAAAAAAGGAGACATTTCAGTTCAGGGAGAATTAAGTGCTCTCTGACATCTTCCCTGAGCACCTGAGAGCATGACAAAATGCAGACAAGCATTTCCAGGAACACCTGGGAAGATGGGTAAATGATGCCTTGGATTCCCAGGGAAAATCCTGTTCCTTCATGGCATTGGATGCTGCACAGTGGCAGAAGAGCTGGTTTTATACTGCTCCTGCTGACCTTGAGATGGTCATCCTGAAGGCCAGGCCTGCTATTTAGAAAACAAGTCCCAGAAAAGGCGATAGGGGGTAGTTTGGGGATTTTTGCTTCATTGCTTAGCCAAATTCAGGTTAATTTTTAAAAAAATCAGTCCTAAATCAGTCAAAATCAAACTTGCTATTCAGATAGTCATAAGCCAGCACAAATGTACCTTGCCTTCGACCTGCCACTCTGTATATTCCCCATAAATTTACAAAACTGCATGAAATTTAATTTAGTTGAGATCTTAGTTCTGTATCCAGCAGAACACATACAAGCACACAAACACCTTTTTGGTATCTGTGTTGCAAAATGCGCACACCGTTTTAAGCGACACAAGAAACCACTAACGTGATTATGGTAGGCACTACATACAGATATATCTTTTAATGATGCTTTTATTTCTTCTGCTTGCAAATGATCACTTCTCCTGGTGTTTTCCCAAATACTACTCATTTTCTGTTGCCAAGTGCAAGAAATCATCTGTCTTCTTTCAGAAGAAATCAGCAAAGACAGACAACTGAAATCCTGACCCTGGTCCTTCTACAGAGAGGGGTTGGTCAGGTTAAGGAAGCAGGGTTTGACATAGCCTACCATCCAGGTGCATTTTATGCCCTGCTGGCTTTACTAGTCATGAAATCTGCATGCAAACCCAAAGAACCCTCCTAAACACTGTATTTGCTTTGCTGTAAGTTCTTTATGCTGCAGAAGGCCAAATTAAGAGCAGTGCTAGATAAGCTATCCAGTCTTTCCCAAGACATACCGCTAGCATTTTTGGCTTCAGAGACCACAAGAGCAGCGTGATGCCCTTGCCTTTAATTAGCTTAAGCCAGAGGGAGCAAAGATCTGAGCTCCTGAGCTATACCGGAGAGACCGAGAGCTGAAGAGCTGAGGCAAAGCTGCCATAATCTTCCCCCTCACCATCAAGTCCCCATCAGTGTGAAAATGAATGTGTTTACTCCCCATCAGTGGGTGAAATCAGAGCCCTCATGCAATTTCTGTCAACAATTACTTGATCACCCTATTTCTGTGCAGGCCTGATGATTGCAGTTCAGTGTCTCTGTCAGGGGACGGGTGAGAGGCTGGGAGGGATCAACCTACTGCTTAAAACCAGAATGCAGCAGCTAGGAGAAGAAGTGCATGTTTTGCTGAGCCTTTTTTTATTCACATGCTAAAATTGTTTCATATTAAACAAGCTGGGCTAATAGACGTGGCAAATTAAGTGCTAAGTCAAGCCTGCCTTGTTCCGCTGCTGCAGCTGTTAATCTGACTTTTGAAGCCACCAGCTTGCTAGGCAGTATGAACACAGTTTGCTGGATGCTCTCATGGCTGGTGGTGCAATGTAAGCACAACACTTGGAATACAATCCACCAGTGTCCCCATGCCAGATCCCATAACCTACTTCCTAGGCCTGCTGCCAGTGTTGTGCTATGAGTCACGAAGAGAAACAAACACAGGGAATGTCAGATTAAATAGGACGCAACGCTTTCGCAGCATTTAAAAGCAGAGCAATTGTGCTGCAGCATACAAACCTCCCTGGACTCCTCTTGGATTGCTTCTCATCTTGGTAATAAGAAACATCCCTTTAATTAGTTCCACCTAATGAAATTCATAAGCCAGGCAGTGGGAGTTTTGCTCCTGGGTAGAAACTGAAAACTTCTCTCCACTTGATCTGCCCGTTTTCTGCAGCAGTCATTAGCAAATTTTATCAAATCTCTGCATTAAACAGTAACAACTATTGTTCGCCCAGAACACAAGTCCATTTATGAGCTGCAATATGACACATCTTGGAAACCCCAGACTGAAAGGCACTTCTTCTTCTAAAAAAAAAAAAAAGTTCAGACTGGCAAGAAAAAGTAGTTTCAAATTGTCAAGAATAAACAATAGAGGAACTTCTACCTGATCTTTGTGGCTGCTGAGATCACAGGGGTTCCTTTACCTTTCTGGGTTTGGGCAAAATAACTTACAAAATTTATTTCACCTTCTCTTACAGTTAAGGGGCATCCATTACCTCTCCAGCTGAAGCTCTGCGTGCCTCATGCTCCTTGCACCAGGGACAAATAAAATAACTCTAGGAAGCCTCAAGATGTGCATTTGCTCCTATGGAAATATTGACCCACAAGGGCCTGTTTAAATCCATTTTGGTTACGTGTTTCTCAAGACAAAGCAATATCCATGGCAACAAACAACTTCTCTGCAGAAGAGAGAGCACATCCAGAAAGAGAACGTAATCTCTCTCTGCATCGGTGCCTGAAAGCACTAAGTTTGAGCTCTCAGGCGCCAGCACCAGTGCTCTGCAGAATACCAGGGCCTTTTATCAGGCATCTTTTGCAAAGATCCATTGTAGAGGACGGTGAGGGAAATCGAAGCCTTGCCTGCTATTTTAACTTCCAAACTCTTTTGCAAAGAGACGTGTGGTTGTGGTTGCCACTGCACTTCAGGAAGGTAACAGAAGAGGGTGAGGATTGAGCCAATTCTCAGCTACATTTGGAGACAGCAAAAGCACAAATCACCAGAAAGACAAACTGTTAGGATGGTCAGGATTTTGGTATGAACTGTTTTCAGCAACTACTGGGGCCCCTCGGCGTCTTTGCGTGTTTTCCACAAAGTGGCTGCTGACCAATATACTCATCCTGTTATTCCATATTGGGTCCCATAATTACAGAGCCTGATTTACAAGGTTGGTTATAGCTGCTATTACGGGAAGCTACGATGCTGGACACAGCTGCAGTGCTGATGGGAGAAGGAGGGAGGAAGACCGCATGCGGCCGCTCTTGCATGAATGCTTGCCACACTGAGCAATGTTAACAGAGGGAAAGGAGAAAGCCACGGCCCCTCTGTGGTCTTCTTAACATTCCTTCCCACGTACAAAACCATTTTTGATTTGGGCTGTGAGGAGTAATTTTCTAGTTTAGCACTCGGGTGAGTTTTTCAGAGCTTTCAGAATCAGCTCTGCCCTCAGGACCTGCTAGAGAAAGGTATCGGTGCAGAGTACATCTTGCTCTGGTACCACTGGAGCTAAAGGATTACTTTGCAGGTTCTGTGCATTTTACCCCAGGAGTATCTTACCCTACCCTGAAACCCCTTCCCATCCTATCCTGGCTGCCTGCTAGCATTTGCTCTGCTTTCCAACCTCTGTGCTCCTGTCCCTACGCCAACGGATATCTCAACGAGCTAAAAAGCTCCCACCAGCATTGCTCAAGGCCTCCAAGACAATTTCCTGAGCTGTTGGAGTCCTACCTGCAAACCAGACCCAGCACTCACTTGAAGATCTGTGGAGAGTGGGTACAGGGTTGCCAGACAGACGGACACTGTTGCACAGGGAACACAAGAGAGATCCAAGGCTAAATTTTTCAGGCATTGTTTTGGTGCCATGACCTAAGTGCTACGCAGCCACTCGCAAATGATGTGATTGATTACAGATTATGTCAACACCACCCTATCAGACCTTCTTGGCTACAGCGGTGCTGACAGAGCACCTGGCAGCTTCATTTCTGAGAACCCACAAACGCAGGAACTATAAGGTCATCACCTTCACAGGCAAAAAAAAAGGACCCTTGTTTTGAAAGCCAAAGTGGCTTTATTAGGAATTCCAGGTCAAGGTACTCAAAGGGGCACACATCGTCCCCTAAAGATGTATGAAGGGTGAGCACACCTCCGACAGAAAAGACAAAGTGCAAGGTGTTTGCTTTGTCCAGGAGAAAGACCAGGGCAATGGTTTCTTTCAGGGGTTTGGCTTCTTATACTTGGCCTTCCTGTCCCAAAGAGGAGCTGGTCCTACACTTCTGGAGATCAAAACTTATCCATTGAGGAGACAAAACTTTTGAAGATTAATACTGAATTTAGCATCTCTAGTTGAGATCAGGGAGTGATTTTAGGGACTAGACTCATCTGACTGAAAAAAACGGAGGCACTGCCTCCCCCACCCATGAACTTGCAAGTGCCTATAACTCTCCCTCCTATACCTACCTCACCCCACCACCATCCACCTGAGAAACCCCACCTCCGTTACTGCAGGGGTTTCCATTTCAGCTGCAGTAGAGGGTGGCCTCTCTCTCTGCAGCAGCAGTGATATATTACCTACCCAGGTACTGACCAGGCTCTGTGCATCATCTTATCTGCCAAGGTCTACTCCCATGACCCTTTGTCCCTGTTAGCCTGCTGAATTTATGCTCCTCTGATCTATTGCTACATGAAGCTGCAGGCAATAATGAAGTTTTTCTGGTGGTGCAGTTAAAACCATGAAGAAAAAAAAAGCCCATGAGCAAAACTGTCTCACTTTACCAAGATCAGGTGGGGTGCAACCTTGCTCCCTCATTTGGAACATGGCAAATATCAGTTGATCAAAATGGCTGCATGTATAGCTTTTTTAATACAAATTTGAAAGAGCTATAAGAAAACATCAGTGCTGTCTCAAGGGGATGTTGGCCTGAATTTAAAGAGACCTTCAAGTGATTGGAGCTCAACTACACTGGTCAGAGTGAAAATCTCTACTTCAGTGATTCTCAGTGAAAAGACAGGATGACAAGCTCGGTTTTTATTATGGTTAACCCTTTTGATGCTTACTGCTGGATATAGACATATATTTAGATACTGTCATTGGCTGCTGGTATAAACAGCATCTTCTTGAGTCCAGAAACCGATGGCTGGTTGTCCATCTGTCTCTTGGGTCTTTTCTCCCAAGAAATCGTGGGTATTTATAAGTCAGCACCCTCTCATTTGCTTGGCCTTAATGGGGCAATGCATTCCCAAAGCCATCTGTCAGAGCTGGGCTGGCTATGGAGGCTGAATCTTCCCATTCTCCTCCCTCCCCTCCTCTCCCGTATCATGCCCCATTGTGCCTCCCTTAGTGGTGGCCACAATCCTGCTGAAGCAGACCAGATTTCAGACTAGTCAGCAATCCCAGCTCTCAGGGGAGCACAACACACAGGCTGGAGAAGCCTTTTCTATCATTACTCCCTGGAGTCATTAGCAGTCAAGAAGTGCTCTGTGCCAGATCTCAGCTCTTCTCTGGTTACACCCCCACCACCCATGACCCTAAGCAGAAATCCCAGGCTTACGAAATTAATCAGGCCATTCCCACAAGCCACCCTGGGACCACGAGCCACCCATGCTTGGATGGGATCAGGGGAAGGAGCAGAGGCACGTCTGCTCCTGTAGTAGCGCAGTGTACAAACACAGGCTCTGAGATGCCCTGGCCCCTTTTTTTCATAGCTGCAAGTCAAACCGGACACGGATGTAGCACAGTAACCTATTGAACCAGATCTCATTAGCTAACTACTGAGCAGTCTAGCAGACCATTAAAAATTAAGCTAAATATAGGCACATATAATAAAACCTCTAAGGCTCTGAGCCTAATCCACCAGGGAGTGGAAAATCTTAACACGTGGGATGTTCTTCAGACGATGCAACTCAGCTCTAGTGAGCCAGAAAAGCTTTAACCAGATCTCCTCAGAACCACAGGGACCAATGCTGTGCCTCTGCTCCACGGCCAAAAAAAACCAGCCTCCTGCACACCTGGTTATTTTCCATGCTCAGCCACGAGTGAGCTCACGTGGCAACCCAGGGATGTGCTACCCTTTCCACCATCCTGCAGCTCGCTCCTGCTTTCAAGGCTTGCTTGGTAGCCCAGAGGATGGTGCAGGTTGTATTTGCCTTGAGACAAGGGGTGTTGGTGGCGATCAGCCACAACAGAACCAGCAGCCAGGGACAGCTTTTGAACGGTTGGTATTACTGGAACAACCTCCTGGTCCAAGCCTGCGAAGCCACTGCTGTTGCTCCTGCTCTTGGCTCACGCCCGGGCTGTAAGGACACCCAGCACTCTTAGTTGGGTGTCAAGTGCAAAGAAAATGTCTTTTAATTGAGATGGGTGTTGCACAGTGGCCTAAATACAAGGCTTAGTGGCAAGAGCTATGACCTCCCCACCTACAGCCTTCAGGTTTTACCAGGCTCTCATGGAGACAAAATGAATGAAGTAGATGGAAGAAAGACTCTACCAGCTACAAAACAGAACCTTCGCAGTGGTCCCATGAGGTTAGTTTATGCAAAGACTTTCAGATCACAAGTAATCTTCAGGTTCAAACCTCCAACATTATGTGAAACGCAGTCCTTTAATAAGGGCTGAATTACTCCAGGAAACTTCAAAGCCAGCAATGAACTTGTGCTCGGTGATATTTGTGTGCAGTGCTTTGAGTGAGTTTTCTCTGCTTTTCCTAGACACCGTGCAACACTCAATTAAAAAGCATTGCTCTCTTTGTAGCCTTCACTGCAGTACGAGGTTTATTGTCCTATTTATCACCATTGAACTGCCTCAGGCTGAATTATTTATAGCACTGGCAAAGATGAATTAAGTGGTAAATTCAAAGTGGGTCACAGGGATGTTGCCTTGGCCTTGCGACCCAAAAGTGTCAGTGGGCTGATGTCTTTGCCTCCTCAGCTTCACAGGATGGAGCATCATTGTCCACACTCAGACTGAAACCTCGAGCTGCCTGTTTATGCCAGGGATTCCCCAGACACTTTCCATGTCAGAAGTTGAGGAGCCCTCCCACAGGCAAACAGACAGCAGGTTCTTAGAAGGGGTCATCAGAAAATGAGGTGGAAAACATGCTCCTGGCCATGAAACCAAAGGACAGTAAAAATAAAGAATCCTTTTTTTGTGTTGTTGTTCTTTTCTCTCCATGGTGCAAGGGCAAATTTCATTGTCTCTTGTGAGAAAATCTCTATCAGCAGTATCACCTAATAGCACCAAAGACAAGACAGACACCAAAATTCATTGGCTTCAATAGAAAGGTTGGGAAACAGTCTCCGTTTTTGGGAAGCTGCAATAACATTTTGGCGCTATGTGATGCAATCACCTTCCCTCCAGTGTTGCCTGGTACAATACTGACATCTTGCCCTCACAAGTCAAAAATCTCTCGGCTAAGAGACCAAATGAAAACAAAGAAGAGGGTTTAGATTTAAGTACAGCAGGATGAAGTTTTACCAACAGCAAACTTGCTGAGAAATGTGGTTTATTTAAGTAATCCCACTGCTATTTTCAAATTCAGGTTGAATTTACTTAATAGCTCCAGCAAAAGACAGTGTGGACTAGACTCCCCAGCCCAGGCAGAGGAGGAGGAGGAAGCAGACAGATTTAATTAGCAGGCAAGTCAGCCAAGGCACTTGTTCAGGAAGGGATCATCCCAAGGATGTGGACCCCCATGTCTCCCTGCCCAGGAATGCTCCAAGCATCACATTGCCTCTCTCCAGCACCTTCTGGCTTGCTTTCTCTTTAGTTCAATTTTGCAGAGGTCCAGCTTCTCAGGTGAAAGATGCAGCCCCTCAGCAAAGCAGCCTGTATTCCTCCGATTACACATTCCATTTGTTCCAATTTCTTGTCCTGTTTTCCACAAGTCTAATATTATCTTGATGATTATGATATTAGTTAACCTGAAAGAAAAAATGTTCAGCTGAAATCCGTGCTGGATTTCCTCTCACTCAAAACAACAACTGCTCCTGTGACCAGTTAAGGACTGTGCGAAGTGTGTGCAAGCTTTATTTTACTGAGCTGTATTGCTTTTATACATGAGCCCATACCCATATAGAGTCTATACAGCTTCCTTTACATATACAATGAAGATGGAAAAACTATACCATGCCAAGAAAGCTGTCTTACCAAATGAGAGCTGCCACCTGAAGGGTATATTTAGAAATTAGAGGACATTTTACAAAGAGAGTCACACGACACAAGCCAGAAGAGTAATGAAAAGTACGGGGAGAGCGAGAGTTTCTTTCAGGTACTGAGCACTCACAGCAGTGTCAGTGAGTACCCAGAACAACACAGCTCTTTTTCACCTCGCCACGTAACAGCAAAACCCAGCACTTACACAGCATTTTTCATTCATCCGTCTCAAACTGTGTATCAGGGAGAGTTAAAGCACTGGATTTAGCATCCCTCTCTGTAAACTGATGCACGGACCTAAGTCCAAGGTTGTGCAAAGGCAAACATTATGGACAAATGTAGGCCACGGAGTCATGTCTGTTGTCATGGATGCCGAGTTTGGACCTTCTCTTCAGCCCTGGAAGCAGCCTGTCAGCCTGTGAGGCAGGGCAGTCTGTGGGGCTGGCCTGCTCTGTCATTTCAGTAGGGGCAGAGCTTCCAAAGCAGGTGTCTTAGACCAAGAAATTATTTTAAGCAGCACATCACCTTTAGCTCACAGTGCCCCAGTGCTGCTGAGGCTGGCGGGCACCTCTCAGATCATCCAGCCCAACTCTTGCCCATGGCAGGGTCAGCTGCAGCAGGCTGCTCAGGGCTGCATCCTGCTGGGTTTTTAATATCCCCAAGGATGGAGATGTCACAACCTCTCTGGGCAACCTGTGCCAGTGTTTGATGCCCCTCACAATAAAAACATTTCTTCCTATATTTAAAATAAATTTCCTGCATTTTGATTTGTGTTCCTTGCCTCAAGTCCTGCCCCCAAGCACCACTGAGAAAAGCCTGGCTCCATCTTCTTCACTTCCCCCATCATGTATCTATCCACACGGATAAGATCCCTCTGAGTCTTCTCTTCCCATCATTTCAAAGATGCTTATATTAAAGATGCTCCAGTCCCTTCAACATCTTTGTGGCCTTGCACTGGATTCACTCCAGTATGTCCACGTCTCTCCTGCACTGGGCAGCCCAGCACTGGACCCAGCGCTCCAGATGCACCTCACCAATGCTGATCAGAGGAAAAGACCACCTCCCTCAACCTACTGGTGACTGATCACAATCTTTGGAGCCTGGCACTTCAGCTAGTGATCAGCTTACCTCATCACCCACCTACCTAGCCCACACTTCACCAATGAGGATTTTATGGGAGACAGTGTCAAAAACCTTGCTAAAGCTCAATAAGCAACATCCCCTCCCCTCCTGTTAGCCACCCAGCAAGTAATCTCTCTACAGAAGACCATCCAGCTGATCAAGCATTTCTCCTTCCTAAATCCATGTAGACTAAACCCAAACACCTTCTTGTCCTAACTACATCTGGAAATGGTTTCCAGACTCATCTGTTCCACCACCTTCCCTGGGGTCAAGGTGAAGCTGATGAGCTGTACATCCCCAGATCCTCTTGAACTGATACTTGCTTTCCTTCCAGTCCTCAGGAACTTTTTCCAATTGCCTGGTGCTTTTAAAGATATTCAAGAGTGCCCCTCTTGATGACACTGGTCCACAGTATGCCAGATTGTCACTCTAGATAGCTTGGGGAATGCAGTATTCCAGCCCAGACTTCTGCCTTTGACAGAGCAACTGGCCCACAGAGTTTGTATTTGTTCCTCAACACTCATTCAACATCCAAGATCTGCTAGGACTGTAGAATGTTATTCCTGAATAGCAACTGCACCACATGACTTGGATTTTAGTGGTCACAGGAACAAGAGGAAGGAGAGGGACACCCTGCCGTAAGGAGCTGACACAGAGGATCAGGGCACTGACAGCAGGGACAGCATCTTTATCAAACCACCCCATCTCCTGTGCTCTCAATGCAAGTATTGCAACATCAACATGTAAAATCAGCTGCAAAAGTCCTCACTAACCAAGAAATCGTACAGATCAGAAATGCACACTTGTTTCCCTTACCCTCATGTAAGGAGCAGTTGTGATTTTGTTCACAGCAAAGTCTAGATTGCCTGAGCTGCACCACCATAACTGAGTAAAGTCTGATTTCTCCCGCCCTGCCCCAACTGTTCCAGCTCAGTAGGTGAGAAGGATTTAAAACAAAACCACCACCAAAGCCCAAGGGTACCGAATTGAAACTAGCCACCCACAATTACATTTTCAGTAGTTAAGTTAGAAAAGATAAAAATAAAATTTAAGGAGTGTGAAGGTTGTTACTGGAGTATTTTTATCTGAAGTGAGTCACAAAGCCTGAGAAGTAGAATTTTTTTCCCTAATAACATTGGGGAAAAAAAAAACCAAACACCCCTTTAAAAAATCAACACAAAACCACCACCCCACACCAAAACAATGAGAAAGTTGAAAGCTACACAAAGCTTAATCGAGACACTGGTTGCTGCAGCATGTCAGAAGCAACAGACTCTTCTTACAGAGAGGCATCTTATTAGAGCAAACAAAACCCATCCCTCCCAACCCAGAACAGGAAAGCTGCAGGCACCAGAGAAGCCTGCAGGCCTCCCATACCAGAGAAAGTCAAGTCTGGCAGCTTTTCTTTCTGAAGGATGAATCCAAAGTACTAAGAAAGCACATTCTTGAAGAGCAGAAGGGGGTACAGTGGGGTCTGACCATGGCCTGGAAGAACAGGAAAAGGAAAAGAAGGGAAAGACCTTCCACTTGTTGACCAGACCGCAATTCAGGGTTTAACATCACTGCAGCACATGCCTCTACGTGTCTGCTATGAGTTAGCAGAACTCACTACATGAACAGCAATAGCAATTCTGCATATATACAACAAGTCCTACGTTAAAACTCCCAATTTATGCCATGTACTGCTCTCCCCCAGAAGAAACCTACCTCTTCCTATCTACATGAAACAGAAAAGATTTTCTTCTGACAAAGCTTTTGGGTTTTTGTGAAAGTTTAATATTCTTAAGTCCATAATGACAACAGTATAAAGAATTCAGATTCAAGGGATTTTGGGCTTTTTTTTTTTTTTTTTTTAAACGAAAGCTAAGAGTGTACAGTCAAAGAAAGCTCTGCCATCAACTTGATAGGGACAGAAGCATGTTAAGAGGCGTTTAAAGTGCAATTTAGTAGCAATCCTAAGACATCCATTTCTTTTTCCTGAAGCTGTTACCCATGCTTTCAACAGCACCAGTACCACTCCACTCTGAAATCAGGTTCTGCCCGAGTGCCAGACCTCTGTAGCTTACAGTCCTTTGCTGGTATTTTTACTCTGGTATTTTCATCAGAGTAAAACTGTAAGTGCCATAAGCAAGTCAGTGCAATTGAGATGGCTTGTGGGATTATTATGGGAAGAATGAATCATCTGCCTTGGAAATATAAATGTTTGTGATCACTGCTTCTATTCTGCACATATATTCCTGAGACACACAACTTTTACAAGGGTGTTGATATTTATATAATTCCATAAATTTAGATAGTGAATTACAAACACAATATGCAGTCGTAGCTATAAATAGCAGAGCAGTGGGACAGAATTTTCAACTATTTCTTGTTTTCTGTGCACCACAAATGAGATGTATGGCACAAGTTAAGGAATTAGAGGAAAGAAATTACAGTTATTAAGCAACAACAAAAAAAACCCCCTCCATGTGAGTCTCCCTATTTTAGATGGTGAAATGGAAAGCTGGACTTCCATCAAAGAACAAGAAAATAAAAATAAAAGCAATCCCCGAGATTTAACTCTCAAATTTAACCATGATTAAAAGACAAAGAGCAGACTCTGAAGTGGAGATTTTGGTAACGATGATTTTCGTGGCATGTTTTCAGTGTCAATGTGACAAACTTAACACCTGCCCTTGACAAGAAGCATTCTGACAAACAAATGCACAATGTAATCAAAAGGCTAAACTTGTTTCTAAACCTTGGCTGATGCTTTTATGTTCACGACACTATGGATGTACACAACAGATCTATGACAAACAGAACAGACCACTGAATGTTGTAGGAGCATTGTAACAATGCACCAAGGAAGACATTCTTCCAATAGGCCAACTAATAAACTCCCAGTGCATATGAAAAAGGGTCAAATCAGTAACTCCTGGTAAACTTTCTAAACTCTAATAATATTCTTAATACTAAGATTTTGCTTCAAGAGTTAGATTTGTCAGGCAATGACTGTAACAGCAGTTAAGGCTTAATATTGGGTACCTGAGGTCAACTAGCAACCTAGAACTGATGCAAGCAGCTAACAGTCATATCTTTTTTGGGTTTATTTATTTGTTAAAAAAAAAAAAAAAACAACAAATGCTTCTTGCATCAGTCTGCACCCTCATTTCCAATGCTCTGCTTGGTTAAATTGGTTCAGAGAGGAAGAGTCTCCTACTGCAAGCACTGCTTTTAGAGCCGGGTCAATTACATCTTCCATTTCATTTCTTCCCTGTATACTGGATATACTACATTTGTATTGGATATATTGCATCAATAACAGCCGGGAAAAACAAAATGTGCAATGAATTAAAACTTCAGAAGTACATTGAAATAATTCTGGACACTCGGATACTCCCAGAGACACCAGACCACAATTTCCCACGAGGAAGATCCACCCTACCACAGCATTACTTGGCTCTGGTGATGGACTGACACACACTTCATAAACAGGTAAAACATTCAGAGCTCTGAAGCTCAGAAGTGGGGATCTGCACCTACTCTAGGCAAGGTCCTACTCTGTGCCACTGCTGCGTTTCTGCCATGGGGAAATGCAATTACTCAAAACAGATGATGTTTTCACAAGGAAATGGCTACCTCAGGCAGAACAGACCAGAAAAGTGGTTTTAACAGTTCTCAGTATGTAATTTAATGATCATTTTGTTATACTGATGTTTTTCAAAAAGCATCAGTCAGGTAGAAAACATGAGCCTTCGCTTTACCGTCCACAACAGACATCATCTACAGTACTTCTTCACACTGAATTGATGGGGTTTCCCACGTGTCCTCATCTGCCAAGTGAGCCATCTGCGAAGTCTGATCCTCGGGTGCTTTCTCACCCTGGGCTATTAATAATGCATCTTCTCTTCCTCCTGCTAACTGAAGGTCAGAGCTACAAGAACAATTAGATTCATTGAGTTTGTCTGTCAAAGACTCTGCCATAGCTGTTGTAGAGGGCCGTACAGCCTCTGTTTCAGCTTGTGGTTCTGTTTCAGCTTGTGGTTCTGTTTTAAAGCGAAGTCCAAATACGTTATTCTGGATGAGGTATCGAACACACTGCAAAATCACATTCCTTTCGTGTCGGATGTCCTGGGCCAGTAACTGGAAAGAAAGAAGAGATGATGATGCACATTTCCCTCTATTGCTCTGATACAAGCCTAGAAAGATGTATGGCTCTAGTCAGTAATTTTGAACATCTCTGAATTTAAATAGTTGGCTTTCTCACAGGAGTCCTGGATACACAGAGCAGGAGACTACCTTACCAGACACAGCCCAGAAAAGCCATATAATCCCACACTTGGTGCTTTCCCCCTGACTGAGGCTTTGGCAGAGCCAGGGAGCATGTTTGACAGCACTACCACACAGCTTTCTGGGCTGGGCAATGTAAGGGCTTGCTGTCTTCCTTGCCAAGGGGAGACCAGACCCCTTATTGCATCAGTTCAACTCACCGGCCAGGAGAAAATAAACCTGACAATTAGCAGCAAGCAGTGGGATGTCCTGGGATTCTTTTATTCTTTGTTTAGGGGTTTTTTTAGGGTCATGTGTGTCAAAAACTCAACAGGGTAAGCAAAAGGCCCAGCGTAGCAGAGAATAAGAGGTGCAACCAGGCATTCACAGAGAAGGAAGCAGGAAGGGAGCTGCTCTTCTGGGCAGCAGCACAGGTTAGTGGTTAAACACCATTTCTAGAGATAGAGGCTCATAACAGCCATGATTCACTATGGTACTGGCACCATGACTGTACCAGTGAAAAGGATGAAAAACACTGCACTGCACCAGCTACTAAGAAGGAAAAAAAATGACTGCTATAGCTGAACCTCAGACAGTGCCCACAGTGCACATATTTAAACTGCTCATTTAGCACCATTAATGCACTAAGGCAGGTAGATCAAGCTGATAACTCTGACGGTATTTCTGGATTAAACTGACAATTTCATTTTGCGCAGGTGGTAGAGAATCTCACTGAATATACCTATTCCTATATTAAGAATTTCCCCCCCAGTTATCCAAGTGTAGATCCAGATGACAGTGTTCTCATATCATGGACTGTAATACTAAGCCACACGTCCCAGTACATCAGGAGAGCAAGACTATTAGCATCTTTTACACTTTCCAGGTCATAGCATACCTGTAATTTAACATCCCTTGCATTTTTTATTAGAAAACCCCTTTGAGTAAAAGATGGTTATGAATACAAGGAAAGGGTATGTTTCATCAAGTACTAGACTGGATTTAAATAGCAATAACTGGTTTAGGCTGTAACCCACTAATACAGTATCTTAAAATGCTAGAGGCCTCCCTCATCAACTTCAACCTCATTGAAGTTCATTTTGGTGTTAAAAGAAAAAAAATAAATGAATCAGCCAGAAGGCTGAAGGAACTTCTGTCATTGTGAGCATCAGCAGAACTAGTACTCTGAAGAAACAAGTTTAAAGCAAGTGGCTAAATCTGTAACTACCTGATAGTTTTACACATTGCAGGAGATCTAGCAAAATTTAGCTTGTAATCTCACAGAGAAGCCTTTTTGTTGTTGTCAGTTTCAACAGTGGTTTAACCAGTCACTTTAAGGTGTGCATATTTCTATTTAGACTAGTTACTACAAGGTGTTACAAGCAGCTGACACCTAAAATAGGCCTTCAGAAACCTCCCATCTGAACAAAGAGATGCACATTAGGGCAGACATGGGACAGCACAGCCATGTTCTCTTTGCTCAACTAGGAGAAACTGCTGAATTCCCAAATGGCCAAATAACAGCACAGATGGGATGCACCATCGCCCTATCAAAGACTCCATCTTTGTATTATATTTTTTAATGCAGGCATAGGTATCAACAGAGTGATGCTACGAAAGCCTTTCATCAACATACAGAATGGCTAAAATGCACATTACTGTTTGCATGGCTACAAAAAGCACGTTTCAGTAGCACCCAAGCCCACTGCTGAATGACTGCAATAGACATCTTGCAGCTATTCTCCTACCCCCTCTTTTATAGCAAAAAGGGGAAGTAGGAGAATAAAAGTATCATTTCACTGATAAAAAAAATCCTTTTTTTAGCAATTCTACTTCCTCACTTTTTGGATGAATTCTCAGCAGTGACTCACTGTAAAATTTCAACCTTGCTTCCTCAAGGTTTTTCCACAATGACCATTTCTGACAGTGGAAGCGTACCTGTGAATCTCAAGCACTCCTCTGTGATTCATAGCCACAGTACACATCCTTTAAACTACAGTTTTGAGCAACATTAAAAGATACAAAAAAACCCACACACCAAAATGCAGGTTTTAAAATGGACTATACTGGCAAGCTGCAGTTCAGGCTTCCAATGTTCTACCAGCTTCTCTCAGCTTGTGGGACCTCATCTGACTCTATTCCAGAGTCCTCTTTTGCTTTGATCTCCAACAACTTTGAAGAGCAAGAGATAAAGACAACTGCATGCTTAGGGAGCTACACAAAGGGCAAACATTTCCTTTTCAGTCACTAGGAGCTTTAAGTCTTGGCAGCAACGGTACTATGTGCTAAAAGGACTATCAAGGGATTTCTCCCACATCTGTAGCTTGGGATGTGCCTTATCAGGTATCTCTTGCCTAAACATTCTGCACTGTTTCAGAGCCCTGATGTCACTGGCACCCTGCTTTCCACTGTGTTCTGTCCAGAACAAGTTTTCCCTTGATAGAGGAGCTTTATGCAGGCTGTTCGCAAAATCACGAGGGTAGCCTACTATCTGATACTGCTTCTGAGTCCTAAATGCAACAAAAGCTTCAAAGAAAGCCCCCAAGCTTCCAAATAGGATGCTTTGAACTATTACTGAAAACAGAATTGTAACACCTCAGACTACAAACCTCTTCTCACCCTTCTGAGACACCAACCTGCTCTTCAAGGTACCAGTGCTGTCACTTCCTCAGATTGATGTAAACATGCCTACCTCATGCACATGCAGGATGCAGCTCAACACCACCCTACAGTTTAAGACACCAACACCCTTATCAACAAGACCTTATTGACTGTATCTGAAAAAATTATGTGCTCCTTGATCAGAGGAAGGCAGCTGAATAGCAAAGTCAGGAGCAAAGGGAGAAAGATCAGAATAAGGCTAATGGGATCACACATAAACAAAACATACTGGATAGGGGAGAAGGAGTAAAGGTTTTGTCCTTTGTGCAGCTCATTTTAGGCACATATTTAAGTTGTCATCTCCTGCTCACCAAAGTCAGCCATTACCTGAATGTATATGAGGGTATTTCTATCTGTATATTTAAGCATCTACAGGTTCTCCAAGTGAAATGCTCACTTTGCTGTTTTTAAGACAGGATCTTTGTTAACAAACTGCTCTAACTTCCAAGAAGGAAAAGGAGAACTGCTCAGATACAGCGCTGCTCTGGTACTGGAGGCATTATTTTAGCACTAAGACTGTTACCATTTCCAGCAGAGTTGGACGGCGCTTCGGAAGGAGAGGTAATGTTCTCTTGCCCCAGTTATCAGGCCCTCTGGGGGGACGTGCATTTAAATTTGAGTTTCTCAACATCGTGCCTGCATATTCTGGACGTTTTTGCTTCGGATTTCGGCTCCAAGGAACATAAGTAGTTTGAGGCGTATTTTTGAGCGCAGGCTGGTTTTTCTCAGCTTTTGTTGCAGTCTTGACAGGGATTTCTTAAAGAAAAAAACACACTTTCATCTCAAACTTAAAAGCCTTTTTAACATTATTATATCCCCATGCACTGGCAGTTAGTTAGCACTACTCTTGCTCACATAACCTGATGTGAAGATGTTCAAGGTTTACTTGGGGGAAGGGAGGGTTTTGTTTGGTTTGGAGTTTCTTTTAAAATACAAAGAATAATCTCTAAACATTCACAGGAAAGAAAACAAGATATTTAAATTCTGCACTGCAAAAAGAAAAACAGAAGCAGTAAGAGCTGAACAAGATTTTCAAACCTCTGCCTTCTTATCGCTTAGAAAGTACATTGCTTCTGCTTCACAAAATAGCTTGCTGTAAATTTGGCTGCTAAGAAAATCATGATACAGTTAGGGCAGAGCATGCCCAAGTTCAATTCCCTGCCTGCTAGATACTCTCTCTAACTTTGAGTAAGCCATCTAGGGCAGGTAAAGCTACCTAGATAGTAACTACCTGCAAAATCAAGGAGCAGCAGCAATTTTGTACTATACACTGATGCATGCCTTCAAGAGGAGCACAAAAATCAAGTACTAGAGGGTTCACGTCTTACTGCAACACCCAGCAGCCTTCTATGGAAAAAGCCCTTAAGGACATAGAAATTTGTTCACAGGGTGAGCATAACAGCTTTTTCCTGGCACTATTCAAATAGGATTTGAAGCGAGACTGAGGGCAGGTTTCTTTTTTCTTTCCCAACTAGGGGGAAGAAAGGCTCAGGAAATTCAATTACCCTAACCAAAGACATTTTATGCCCCCCTTTTAAGCCAGCAAATGCTGCTGAGGAAAGGCAAGCAAAGAGGAGGGAAAAAACCCACCCAGCCTTTCAGGAAACTCTGAGGCCTTCTGAAGTATGCTGTAGGGCTGGGAAGCGAGGGCATTAGGTGTGGTACAGGCCAAGTGGAAAAGGCCATCCCTGTCTGCACAAATGCTGTGCTATGTCCGGGTGCTTCTCTGAGGCCAGGAAATACTACCATACTGGGAATAAGTAATGGCTCATTCAGTAACACTAGTTAGTGCTCAAAACTGGGAGAAGGGAGCAATGGGGAAACAAGAGGAGCAGAATAATGGCATAACCTTTTACTCCTCCCAACCTGTCTTTATACATGGCTTATACCAGTACTAGTATGGACTGTCACCGAAAGTAACCTGGAAAGGGTCTGTACCCAGACTGCAAGAACATCCCCACGCACAACCTTTAACAAGCTTCACTCTTTACTTGTATAAGCCTAAAAATCAACAGGTACAAGACAGCTCTGAATTACAGCACTGGTAGACAGGCCAGAAATCAAAAGGCATTTCCACAGCCAAGTGTTTTGGAGGTATAGCTGCTGAACTGCCATTATTTTAACATCTTTGCTAAATGTAAGCCACAGCTTACATGTTGTATTTTCTTCTGCAACACTCTGATTTCTCTTTAAAGTTTTTTCTCAAGAAAATGTAAGTACTATACAGGTTCTGCTTTCAGCAGTTGGGGATGTAGCCATAAAGAGCTACCACTGGGTTACTGCACTCATAAGTGATGTATTTATGAATACACACAGACTGGACAATGAGATGCAAATTGACAAAGGACCAAATAAACACAGGAGAGGTGAAACCCCCCAAAGGAGAGTAATTTGTGACCAGATTTTATCATTGCTTGCAGTCCACATCAACACAGTGACATAGGGTGGAAAGGGAGAAAGGGATGTGCTTCTACATACCTTCAGACTCGCTGTCAGATGCACTGCCATAGTTGGCTGACAATGAACTCAGGGCAGAGGTGACCTGCTTGGGTACAACAGTCAAACCCAGCCTCCCATCTTCAGCTGCTGCTTCATCCTTGTCAGATTCTGCAGGGAAAGAAAAGGCAAGAAGGACTTTTCCCAGTACTCCTGCATGTCAACAGCCAGTCTTGCTGTTGAATCCCTATCTCACTACTGCACAAACCTGATGTTGGGCACTACTGCTCAACACCATGGACTGACAAGAAAGCACCACATTTGCCTACCCTCTACAGATATTCAACGGCAAAGTCCTCTCCCTGCTGGTTTACAGTCCTGCCAGCAAAACTACAGTAGCAAAAAGTTTCCTGAACAAGAGCTTGGGCTTTCTAGTTCTTTCTTCACATAACAAACATAATTATAGGTTTTTAGTATCAAGTGTAGGTAAAGAGAGAGAGAAGATATCATAATATGTTTTGAAGTCTTATTGGATTTAGTCCTGCGGAGGCGAGGGCTGGGGGAGAATGATTCACAAGCCAGTCGGGGAAGAATTAGGCTCATTCAAAGTGAGATTTGAAGAGCAAAACAATTTTTGGATAGTAAAAAAGGTCATCGGGGACACTGAGAACCAAGACTACAAATCAGATGATCAATTTTCAGCCACACTTCAGAATATTTGATATTTAAATCCCTGCAGAGCATTACAGACATGCACAAGAGAGGTATTACAGTCTCAAACTACCCAAAAAAAGAATGCCAGGAAGATAGGAGGCAAGTAACCAAAAATGCTGAAATTGAGGATACTAGGAAAACAGAGCCCTAACAGAAAAAGATTCCTAAAAATAAACATGCAAAATTTTGATAGCTTTAGTTTGAAGCAAAGGATCTATATGCACTAGAATCTTGGAAAGACTCTTGGATTTACAGTGCTAGAATTAGCAGGAAAACTAGGAAATGCTTTTCAGTAGTATACTTGCACGTAAATTTCATGCACACACCCCCCCCCCCCCCCCCCACTAGAAATAGTTTGACAAACCAGCCTGTTGAAACTCCTAGGGAAAGACTGATTGCAATCTTATTTTCACAAAGAGTTGTGTCCTCTCCCATCCCCTCTTTGTCTAAGCCTGCCCCACAGGAAAGCTGCCTCACACTTCTTCAAAAGATTTTACTGAAATACAAACTTTTGAGATCTTCATTTTGAAATCACAAACGTCTTTCCATGCTCTTCTAGTATACCATGAACAATTTACAATTCGATTTGTTGGAGGTCATGCTTTTGGGTAAAACAACTTTCAGATAAATAGGTGTGTATTTTAACTTTGTATTTTAATCTCTCTTTTAACTTTGAGCTCTTCTTGAGGAAGGTTGATTCTCACCAATTTAATAATCATGCCAATTTGCAATTACATTGGAAGCTCGTGCTGAACACAGTGGCTTTTTCTAATGGAGAATATTTAGCACCTGCATATACTTCAGCAATTACAAAAAATACCATTTACTTCAAGTTATTTTTATTTTTTTCTGTCTTTTTTCCTAGCTCATCCAAAATGTTTAGTGAATACTGTGGTTGGGTGTCGTCTTATTGAATTTTAATGAATTACTTTTAATTTGGTTTTTAGCAAATTAGGAAAACACATTTACTGCAATACATTTTCTTTTTGAGAGTTAACACCTTTGGAGGAACTGTCATGTATTACTGAATACAACTGACTGTTTCTGGTCAGTACATACCTCAAAATTTTATGCCTGACAGGTCCATCATATTACCTTGTTTCTGCTTGCAACTCAAGAGGAAAAAAAATCTGTTTTGTCATCTCCCATTCAATTTCTTATCTTTTAAGGAACTAGTCACTAAGCAGAACTTAAGCGAATGCATTATGCAAAAGAAAACAGAAAACCCAACACATTCCCTCCAGAGGAAGGGCTGCTGCTGTTAGAAAGGTTTGAACACCTATACCGGAAAATCATGGATTTCAGTTGTACGATTTTCTTAAAATTCTACTTACACTGTGTTTGTTATTATCTGAATAAAGACTGCACCTGGCTTTAATAATGCATAATAAGCAAGTACCATGTTCCTTTCCTACCTATTATAACAGAAGTTACTAGCTGTACTTTGGTATAATTAGACTTTTTAACATTAAGTAAAACGCAGATGCTGTGGGGAAATACAGTTATATTTAAGCATACTTAAATTTCCCAACATGCAGAGATCAGTGGAATAAACAAATTGCATAGGGATGCTGAGTTCTTGTTCCCACTAATTGAAGATTATGTTTTCAAGAGGAAAAACTCTGCATCAGACATCTTTCCAGGGGATGCATTCTAGCCTTGTTGCTAAAAATAGCTAGAGTGTAAGTCAGCTTACATGCCATATTCTAAGAGTACTGCATCACTGCTGACTATATTATAAACAGTTATATCTGGAGAGTTTATATTGCTGCCAGCATGTGGAAACAAGACATGCTCACAAAAAAAAAAAAACTAAGTGGCAATATTTCAAAGAACACACACATATGGAGAGTATCAAGAGCAATAATACAGCAAAAAACAGAATTAAAAGAAAAATGCTGACATTTTAAATAATTCACTTAACTCGTACAAGGAAATCCATTTATTTTCACATTCTTAACACTGTTATTTTCAAAACCACAAAAGTGTATTCAATAGTCTTTAAAAATAATTTGATTGTTGAAGTACCTCATTCTTCTTCTGGCTTTATAAAGCTTTTCTTATTTTACATTGGTTTAGCAACCTAAGCTGGTGCATGTCCTTTAGACTACTGCACAGTATTTACATCAGAACATGTAATACTGTACACAAACTTTATGGACACACTTTCAAACCCCTGACTAGCAAGGAAAAGCTTCAGCATCTAAACATAAAAGAACTCAGATGCTATTTCTTTTCTTCTCGTTCCTGAAGTTACTACAGCATCACTTCCCTATGGCCCAAACCACTTCGCATTTGCTGCCTCTCCCAGATAAGTGTTTTGGACAACAAAGCATTTCTAATCAGAGGATTATAGGTAGAATAAGATTATTATGATAAAGCACTTGTTAAAACAAAGACAGAATTGAGGTGCTCCATTAACAGCTCAGAAAACCTCTTCAATTTGTTAGCTAAATATTGATTTAAAGCCAGTAATGTATTTTAAAACACACAAAGCTAAGATAAATAAGTATCCAGCATGGTTAATTTTCAAATCCAAGACACACCTACATCCTGTCTACCAACATCTTTTCCCCTTCAGGTTAAGCATTCTTCGATGATACAGAACTGTACAGAATTCTTTAGATAAAGCACTGACCCATTCTTGCACAATAACCACACTGGGAATTTTCTCAGAAGACCATGTCCTGAATCAGGATCTCTCTTTATGGACATTTCCATTTAAAAAGAAGTTCTAAGTGCAAGTTTTAGGTGCAGGGATGTTTGACTACCTTCAAGCTTATAACCCTGTTGGCCCTGGTACTATTCTAGCCACAATGCGGCAATCCTGTATTTTTTGTTAGTAACCATGAGAAGGTACTACAGGTTCCCCCGTATTCTTCTCCAAGAATACCATAAAGCCTTGCATCCATCTTCTACTAAGAGAGTTTTCCTATTTTAAACATGCACAGTTAGCCCTCTTTCAGTCAAGGACAGAGTTTACATGGTTTTGGAAATCTCCAGCTCTCCCCAGAAGTTGCTAGTTACACAAAAGGTCAGTCATAAGTAGTACTACTTAAAATAAAAGTACTCCAATTTCCTTCATCTTACCGACATCACTGTTTGCCAGAAGACCAAGAGGGTCTACGTCCCTCACGTATGGCTGAGATGCCAAAGCGTGCTGGTTTTCACGTTCCTTTTCACACACGCCGTTTTCCAGTCCATCTGCTTCATTTTGAGTTTTAGGTACATTATAATCACCACCATTTTTCCTAAATTTCTTCCAGAACGGGCGCCTTTGTCTTCTCTTCTGTCTTCCTTGCTGCCCAAGCCTCTCCTCATTTCCTGAAGGTTTCCACATCCCCTTCATTTTGCTGGAGAAAAGAAACACAAAGCTCATACAAATGACAAGCTATGAGAATAAACTTTACTGACATAATCAAACAGCTTAGATTTAAGATTCAGTAACATAGCATGATGCCAGGACTTACTCCAGCTCAGCTAACATGTGGTGACAGACCAGACAGGCAGTCACAGCTCATCTCATTGGCAGGGCAATGTGACAAAGCTGGAACCTAAATGAAGAGTTTGAAGTTCATGACTTATTTTTTAACAAGGCAAAGGGTACATAGGCTAAGCAAGTTTCTTGATCATCTGAGGTGCCAGGACACTGAGTTTTCCTTTCACATTACCTAGACAGAAAAGACAATATAGAAGGGACAACCTAAACTTCCTGAAAATACTTGTTTTCAAGCAACAGAAACTTAATTCAGCAAAGCCAGCCTGCAACTTAGCAGCACATTCCAACCACAAAAGACATACAAGATCTACCATCCTGGATGAGCCCCATGGTTCATTCTGCTCAGTACTCTCTCCCTCAGCCTCACCTACAGCATGGCAGAGGTCCAGTTATTCCTAGTCAACTGTACCATACTTGTACAACAGCTTGATGCGCGGACACCTTTCTCCTCACCTACTTTTGCATGGTATACCACTTAAGAGACTCTCTCTCACTAGAGATGCTCCCAAGACAACTGATGGTTTTGCATCTCACACTGTGGGATGCTGTGTGAATGTCTGGCATCCCTGAAACCTTGTAGCAAGGTGTTAATATTTTGTGAAAAATTACTTCCTTTAGTTTGTCTTCATTCTGATCTCTAAAAAGGTCATTTGGTACCTCCATCCCTGTCGAGTTGCGAAAAAGCAGTGTACAACTGCATTCTATTCACCTCTTCCCACCTCTGCAGTTTTTCTAGACCTCCATTATAGAGCCCTTCCACGCTACCCACTTCTTTTCTTGTACAGAAACATTCCTATTACCAACACTCCTCTCTTCCATACCTTTCCAGCCTAATTAAGTCCTTCTTGAAAGGACAGGGCCTGCCACAGCATTCAAAACAGCTTTATATCACAACAAAATACATTTCATTTCATTCTCCAGTCATTTCATGACAGTGTCTAACACTGACTGCTTGGCCCAGAGAGCGTCATCCACTGTAGCGCTCCTGTGGCACAAGAGGCAAGTCATCACCTTCCTGTCCATCAGTCTCTCATCCACAAAAGGAGATTAATATTAGCTCCCATAATTCCACTCCATTTAGACAGAGAACTGCATTTCTGAATTTGTACAACCAGACTCTAAATTCAGGATATTGTTGTATAACCTGTAAGATATTGAGAAAATATAGACTCAATTAGAGGTGTTGTCCTTGACCAAAGGTTAACAACAACATTTTGATTTCCCTGGGGCCTCAAACACCCAGAAAGGAACTCCAAGGTCACAAACACATCCCAACAAACAACAGCCTAGCATCTGCCTTCTGCTTTCCCCTCGTGAAAGATATACTACTCTTCACATCCCATTCAGAGGGTATAAAGAGCCATGCGCTATTACTCAGCCGTTGCAAGACACCAGACAGACTACCAAAGTGGTCCTTCTGCATCTCTAATCTCACATGTGGGGATGCTGAGAATTAGCAGTGTAAAGCACTTCAGACAACCACAAATGGAAAGCACCGTGGAAGTGTTAAGTATCTAATCCTTCCTAAATCTTACTTAGCTATTTGCTTTAACAGTACAGCTTGCAGAGAATAAGCTGTATTCTATTTTTGTCTCATGCATCAGTAAATTTGCCAGATAAGCACCAATTCCAGGATCTTCACTGTTGATATACAAAGCAGAAACGACAGCTCTTTGGACAAGTCATCAAGTCTATAGTGCTAGCACCCCGGGGGGAAAAAAGATATTTCTAGAATCAACCAGTGTTAAAGGTCACTGAGTGAAAGGAAGCAACCTGTAATTTTGAGGACTCTTTTTCCGAACAATTTTCCAGATATAAAGTTACTAACAAACATAATAGTATGGAAGTGCTGATTGACATGTAAGACTACATAATTTATCTGACTCACAGCCACAACAGCTACAAAACAAACCTGCAGACACCAAACAGTTTGTTACTGTGACAAGCAAAACTCATCTTTGCTTGTAAGAATCTCCAAACTTAGTATTACATGTTTGCAGCTTTAGCCTCAATGCCTAGGTTTGGTTCCTTGGGTCCAATGGACTTCTGCAACTTCATATCCTATAAAAGAAGTTTTACTTCCTTCAGTCTTTTATAAACCTTTCCTTCCAAAAATCATGAAAGGCAACTGGCTGGAAGGGGGGGATAAATGTTGGGTCTTATGAAACCCACACTGCACCAAGGTAATTTGCACTGTCACCATTTAACAAATTATACTAGCCTGACATGAAACCTATTCTGCACTGGCTCAACCACTTCACCATGGTGCAAGTTTTTATTGCTTTGGTGCCATCCCCTATTAAAAAAAGACAACCAAAGCAAGCCCCTAGGCAAGCTCCAGCTTCACTTCCACGCAGCAGTAAATGGTATTTAGCAAGAGCCCTTAGGACTGAGTCTGCTCCTGCCTTCCAGCTCAGTCGTTCTAGTTTAAATAGGTGATATTCTGTGAGCATGAACCATTATAACATTTTTTTATACAGCCTTCCCACAGGCCCTAAAGTAGAGCTAATGAAGTTATCTGGTTCCAAAGAACACTGACACTGATGGGAAAAGAACAAAGACCATGCTGGAAAGTAATTTCCCAATAAAAGGGAGAGAACAGATACAAGTCCAAGAGGAGTAAGTACTAGGCTCAGAACAAAGGTAAAAGGTAGATAAAGATTATGGAGGGCAGAAGAAGAAGTAGCACTACTTAAGCTATGAAAATTAAGTTAAATCTTCCTCCCCTCTTCACCTGATTATTGATTTATCACTTGAAAGGAGAGAGTAAGAAGCCAAATCTGCTCATAAAATCTCCCTTGGTCATTTTCAGGCACTAAAGGATTAGGGTATTCATTATGCTGCATGACTTCCGTCCCCATTATTTCTTCTTCAGAGACCACGGTTACACTGATCTAATGAATGGCCACTAGGATGTGGTTTTCTCAAACAAGCTAGAGTGCAGAATTCAGCAAGAACATCAGATTTCTAATACAATTATTGTTTAATTTAACTGAAGTGGACTATGAAGCACTGTAAACAAAAGAACATTACATCTGCAGTTTGTTAAATGACCTGTCCCCATCAAAGGGCAGCTAGATGGTGTGTACAGTGGAAGCAGTAAGTGCTGGGAGACCACACTAAGAGAGTGTACTTCTGCACTTATGAGAAGGAAAGTAACTAGCTTGTTTCAAAACACTTACCCAAACTGCTGGGTAGTCAGCACTTCTCCCCTTTCTTCCTTCTGCATCTGCATTGCCTTCTTCCTTTCAATGTTTGCCGATGTAGGAAAATTTCTAGAAGGAAAAACAAATTCACTGGATCTTAAATGATTCACTGCACTATGTCAATTCCCCCTTTACAAAACCAGCATCCTTTATAAACATAATAAATTTTTAAAACATTTCATTGAAGTTTAACAGACTGTTTCCTTCTCAAAAAGGCATTGGTGAGGAAAAGAAATCTGAGTGCACTTCAGCTTACGTACTCACGTTATTAAAAAATAAAAATAAATTATACCAAATTGGCATGATTAGATTTACCAAACCATCAAACAAGCTACAGACAAACAGTGCAGTTACACTTACAGCTCCTCTGCTTATCCCTACACATAACAGCACAATTTAGTCCTGCAATTTGATTTTTATGGTGCTTCAATTGGAGTATTTGAATGATCTTAAAAGGTACAACATGCCTTTAGCAACTGCTGAGTTCTTACAATATCAAAAAAAAAGCCTGTAAGAACAGCTTCTGGGCGCACAAGATTGCTTTAATGTGACAGTCAGTGAAAAGCACACAAGTTTCCTCTCAAGCAATACTCAGTATTGTGCTTGCACACTGACCTCTAGTTCACCAAAATTACTGCCCCTTTTTAATTCAGCTTCAAGAAAAATCGCTAAGTCATGTGGATCAAAACAAATTTACTGTTATAACCATCTCCCAAACCACCCCTCCTCTATTCCCCACCTTCCTCCCTCCAAACAAATGCCACTCTGGTTCTAACATGCAAAGCCTGCTGCAAATTACCGTCAAAGCCCAAAAATGGCTCTGCTAGTTGCTCTGTAAACATCAGTCAGCTAAATCCCAGTACTTTGAGATAAAGGTGGTAAATGAGAAACACAAGTGCACCACCACCTCCCTCAGCTTCTGGATAGCAACACAAAGCGTAAGTATTTGATAAATCTGTTAAAATGGAGTAATGAGAAACTTGGAACAGCTAGTCACTATATACAGCTATCACAAAGGACGTATCAGTCTCTAAATATTTAATCTTACCACATGCATCTTCCCCATTTTACAACATGAATGTTATGCGTCACATTGATGCAAGACAACTTCAACCACATACCCAGGGAAAAAGATGTAAGCATTTCCTATGGGACACACCTAAACATGCTACAGAACTTGTCTCCTTTAAGAGGATGTGAACACAGGCTGTCAACATCTATTTCCATTGGATTTCTCCCGGAAATCCGCCATACAGCAAAAGTGAGCATAGGAATGTGATGTTTTATCTCCATTCTTCCCTGTTAGCTACATTTGTTCATCCATGATATTACACTTCCAGCACACAGCAAGCATGCAATGAATTATTTAATCTCAAGAGCTTCACACTGGCAAAGACCCTTGTGCTTGGCATCTCTCCACAGTTTTAGGACAAGATGCTTTCCTTCATCCAAGTAAAGCTCACAAGAGAGTGAGCTACAAAATAAGTAGTTATGCTCAAACAAGCCTCAAGTTTGTCTTAGAATTTCTTTTTTACTTTAAAGATATATGGGAAGACCCTTAATCCTGAAGCAAAGGAGTCTTCAAAGTGCTCCTGTAGTTATGCTGATTAAGGACATATTCAGACATGCTCTCACAACATGATTTGAGATCTAACTGCCTCCCACTTTCATTCCTATGAGTTACCACTCCCTCCACCGAGCCACCATAATGGATCCATGAATACTTTCAGTTCGATTCATTGCCAAGACAGATAGATTTCTCCTAAACCACCCTTCTAGTTGACACAGGCACTAACTAACAGCCAAAAAGAGCTCAAGCCATAAGTCCAAGTATGCCTGCAAAAGCACATCTGAAGGAACGTGTAGTGGTTGCATTCATTTTCTCCAGCTCTTCTCAAATGTCAAGTAAAATGTTAATTTTACTCACTACCTTTACCTTGTGCAGAATCTGAACCTATTTTGACAGCACAGGTGCAGTGTTTCATTTCATTCACAGCGAGCAAACGAGCATCTGCTAGTTTATTCTTCTATGTAAGGACATGGTGAGCAGTAAGCTCTAGATGTGCGAGTCCACAGGTCACCCACCCTAGTACAAGGTAGACTGGGTTCACTCCTCCATAGGTGCTCTGCTGTGCAAGGATGAGACTGGGCTAAGCCCACCAGTGGGTCCTGGTGGGACGTGGCCAAGTCAATCCCAGCTGTCCCTGCAAGGAACAAGTGGACCAGAGAGACATGGACCAAAGTTACACACCCACCACAATGCACCAGTCCCAGTGCAACTCCACAACCCATCAGGTGCCCAGCACGAAGGGTCTGTGCACCTCCTAGCATCAGCTAGATGTGCCCATGGAGGCACGAAAACTCAGCTGGACCCTAGGTGGAGGCATATGCCTCCGATCGAAACATTATGGTCTTGAGGTACAATTCTATGTCACGCTTTGCAAATTTCACTGTCTAAGGACAGCCGCAAAGTACTCAAGAGAGACCAAAAATCAAAAAGAGGAATTTAATTATTTATTTATTTTTTAAATATACAGAGGACTCTTATTCAGGAAGGCTGCTCCTGAACAGAGGTGTGACAATGCAGAAGGAAGAGCCTATACTGAACTTCTCCACATAAAAGGCCATGTGTTAAAATCTGATGAGCTGACTTGGGTTTGAATCCTTCTCAGAAGACATGCCCTCCTCCTCCCTCCCTAACAAAATGAGGTTCTTAAAATGCTACCTACAAACACCACTAAAGTAGAAGTAGCCTAGCACTTAGGTCCTGCAAACAACTTGTCAGAGCTTGAATACAGACAGCTTCATCAGTCACCACAAAGTCTTTATGAACCTAAGCAACTTATTGTATAAGAGGGAGTTAAACCAGGATGTAATGGTCTGGCACACTAGATTTCATGAAGGATCCAGTACTGCCCGAGAAAGAAGCCCCATTTCACACCAGTTGCAGTTTCCAACCATAGACACTTCTATAATCTAAATTTGAAGGTTTTCCATGTAAATTGTCAATGTAACACCAGAAAAATGGTTTTCTGGCTGAGTATATTATATATACACACCAAAGTGACATGCAGGAAAAGGATACCCTAAGCTTCCACAGACAGGAATGGTGACACTAAGCATAATCACTAGCATGTGTGCCTTAGTGAATAGGGCTTCCCCCCCCGCCAGTAAATGAGTGCACTAGCCAAAGTTATACATGTTTTATAAACCAGCTTTTATAAGCCAGCACTCTATCTTGCTCACATAAACATCACAGTAAACTAGCTCTTAGCAAGCAGCAGAAAACCAGAGCTTTGCCAATGTGTAACAGAAGAGAGACCTGTTTCTACAGCAGTTTACACAATTAATTTGAGTCGAAACCTATACAAGTTTATCACCTTTACAGGAGCAGCACTGGGATCAAATTGCTTCAATAATTTCTTGAGCTTGATTGCATATGCACAACCAACAGCAAAGGGGACACGATACCCCAAAGGGACCAAAGATGGCCCAACACAGAGCTGATAAAAATCTTGGTTTAAGACTTCCAGCCATTTTATCAGGCATTGCATCTCTAGAGTGATCTTGCCATATGTTAGCTGAGGCAGTTTTACTGCTAATCCATCCCTGCAGTTCAGAGCAAACTTTATGGTATCTATGTTTACCTTGATCTACCACACATTCCTTCTATTTGCTTCATATTCTCTACTTTTACTAGGTGCTAAGAAAATACTTTCCTTATTACATATTTAACTACTATAAACACAACATCAGTGAGGACTCCAAGCTACTTTAGGATTATCATTATTCAACTAGAAAACCACGAATTCAAAGTAGTGTGGTTGACAGTACTGGCCTTCATTCATTAAACACATGCTCAGCCTATGAGATGTGTTGCAAGGAAATACAGCAGTCAATCCCTAACTGAACAAAGAAAACCCAGTAGATTAGAGGAGGGGAGGAGAGGGAGAATTTACAAGGAGCACACAAGATCAAAAAGATCCTCCAAAGTTATATTAGGACCTGAGCAAAAGTAAGTTTAACGATTCACTTTAACACCAGAGCAGCCTTGCAACATTCTAATAACCTTTGCTCAAGAAGAGTTGGGTTAGAAACAGATGGGCTAGAAAGACCCAGATCTCACTTGGGAAGAAGCGAAGACAGCAACACCTCATTCTGACACATCAAGGAAATGCAATGTAGATAATTGCCTTCAAGCTTGTGTTTAAGAAAAAATATGCTGAAAACAGCACATTTCTCAACACTTGGAAGGGATAGGACAAATCAAAACAAGAAAAGTGATTGTAATCACCGAAGTTGATGTCAGACTTCACAACCATCTGTCTGCAAAACATAGGGGAACCCTGAGTTTCTGCAGAACTTCATCTCTATTGCTGTTGGCTTAATTAGATTGCCTGGCTCAGCAGGTTCAACAGGCCACAAACCATTAAAGAATCTTTTAGGTAAGCAGAGGCATGAAGGCTGCAGCAATGAACAAGGCATTGTACAGAATCAGACAGGGAAACAGCGTTCCAGCCCAGCATACTTCATCCAGAGATACTCGCTCCTTACCAGCTCTCTCCCTTCTCTTCCCTCTACATCAGTAAGGCTGCACTTTAAACACAGGCTCTTTCTAAAAGATTTTAAGCAGGATACACAACTGAGCAACACAGCAGCTAATTAAGAAGAAAAAAATCTCAACTCTAAGTAATTATTTATAACAGCTGAAAGAACAAGACAGGATTGTTAGGGATGCAGCATGGAAACACACATGTTAATTCACTGCAACCTAATTAGAAACAAACTACTAATGACCTAAAAAGATTCATTCTCAGCTCTGACTGGAGCTTCTTGAAAGAAAAAGGCTTTTTCCTGTCACCATAAACCAAAACTGCCTAATAACTCAGACTCCCTCTGGTGTCCTTTTTTCCTGTACAATGCAGTGTTTTCTGTGAGTCAACAACAGACCTTCAGTACTAAACTGACGCTTTGCTGGTGACCCAATTAATGCTTCACAAAGGTTTCAACTGGGTTTCTCTCTCCCTTTTCCCTTTTAATTAAAATGAAAAAAAAAAAAAAAAAGAATGGAAAAAAGCAGGATGCAAGTAGAGTTTCCTTGCTGTACAAAGAGTAACAAAAGACACCCAGGTAGTCATCCTACACCCATCCATTACAGCTAAATAAGATGCCCACAGGACTGAAGTACCAATATAAACCACAGCACTACTCCATCTAGTGGCACTGGCTTAGAAGGTACTAATCCCATACTGCCTTTTTTGGTTGGTGGTTGTAACTATTGGACTTTATTTCCATTGATTTTACTGCATTTGCAGCCAATAAAGGCTTTCAGCACTGTTGTACCACAGCCAAATTATACTCACCTGTAAAAAAGCAACAGTATCCACCATGAGATTCTCTAGAAACTCAGCAAAAACAGTCTCAGGCAGAGCATCATCCTTACAATTAACTAGATAACTGTTGCTTTGTAGATAAATGTTGATTTGTAGATAAATGCTGCTCTGACTTGCAGCACACACTCCCCAACAGTATCTAAAACATGACTGTACATTCAGATCCTGCTTCCCTAGTGTTCTAGTAGATACTAGTGCATGTACTGACATGCACACCTTAAAAATCATTTCAACACTTAAACCTTGGCATCAGAAACTACACAGGAACTTTCCCAAACACCTCCCAAAACAGAAAAGTGTATAAAAAGGTGAAAATTAGTAGCAAGGATTCTGCACACCAGTATTGATGTTTTTCTTTAGAGCTACTGTTAGAAAATGAAATGTAGGCCAGCAGACAGACAAATCTAAGGAAGTTTTTGGTTTTGCTAACCCTGTTAGCACTTCATATCATAAGTAACAGTACGTGGCAAGTATCACTGCTGGGGGGGGAAAAGGATAACAATATGTAGACATACGCAAATAAAACCCAAGCCCTCAAGTATGTTATGAATAAAAGGAAAGCTTGGAAACAAAAATAATCTAATTCCAAACTTATACCTGCGCATATCACAATCAATTTTTGTTGGCTAACTACGGCATTTTAAACATGGGAAGTCAGAAAAAGCTGAAGCCACATCCAAAGGAAAGTTAAAACTTGCAGGAATCAACTTACATGGGGAGAAATTTTGCTTCTCAATATAGCAAAAAATGACATAAAGCCACAAAAAAAAAAAAAATCTCCCACCATACAATCCACTCATTTTCTGTCTAAACCACCATGTAAAAACTTATTAAGAGAAGTCACAATGAGAACAATCAGCCATGGGAATAATCTCCCCAGGGAAGTGGTGGATTCCCCAACACTGGGCACTTCTAAGATTCGGCTGGACAAGGTGCTGGGACATCTTGTCTAGATCATGCTTTGCCTAGAAGGGTTGGACCAGGTGACCCTTGAGGTCCCTTCCAACTTGGTATTCTATGATTCTAGAAGTCAGATTCAAAGCCAGAATGCATTAACACTGCTTTCTGACATAAACACTGCTTTCTGACATAAACACTGCTTTCTGACATAAACACTGCTTTCTGACATAAACACTGCTTTCTGACATAAACACAAGCTGGATTTATCAGTATGACTGCATCAGACAACTAGGTTTATTTTCATTAAAAAAAAACCAACCCAAAACCAAAAACCCAGGTGACTAGTACACTGCCCTAGCTCATCACCAGTGATCTTGAAACTAAGTTTCTATCACTTCCCACTCTGTATATAGGACTCTTGAGGACAAAACCAAAACCTCTGATCACCCACAAGACTATATTCTAAGTAAGGAAAAGTAGTGAGGAAAGCCTACAGCATCTTTCACCTGCTGCAAAAGGGTAGATTTTAGTCTGTTCAACTCAGAAAAAAAAATAAATCAGTAGGATAAGGCCTATGGAAGCACAGTGTGATTTTTTAAACACTTCAACACTGGTCAACCGAAAAAAGCTACACCACCATGACATCACAGAATGAGAAATAATGAGAAATACTGGTTACGTGGCAGCTATACCTTAACATCCTTTGTATAATGCAAGTTAAGATACCTGAAACAGCATCGTTCACAAATGCTGTTCTCTTTCAAGTAGAAAAGCAACAAGCGATATGGAAAAATCTTGAAAATGAGGAAAACTCCCTGTTGGGGTACACTTGCACAACTTAAGCTGCAGAAATTTGCACACAGCAGGATGTACTGCAATTGTAGTCAGTGCAGTAGTTCCAGATTTCTTAGCTATTAAAAAAACACCAAGAAAACATACACACATTTCTGACCTAAAATGTCTCAGTGATCAGGCTACAAGGAATGAGTTGTTCACCTCACCTGGGGTACCAAATCAAATATCTAGGAAAGCATCTAGGAAAGCATCTAGGAAAACATCTCCTTCTCAGTTGGTATCTTGCCTTCTAATGTAACCATCCAAATGATTATAGTCTCTACAGCTCGCATCCTCCCAGCTCATGCATTCTGACACAGAACACTACCGCAGGAGTTTTGCGGAGTCTAAGGAACAGCAGCAGCCAGCATGTGCTGTTACTGCCCTTCAGCTGCCATCTAACAATCACCCAGGGAAAACACAGTGAAACAAATTCATAGGTCACAAGCCTTACTCACTTTTTTCTTTCTTCTCTCCATCTAGCAATCTCTTCTGGACTATCTAATTTTATTCTTTTAGCACCAGGTGCATGTGCCTGAGAAAAAAGTATTTCATAGGAGTTTAAAAGGGGAAGGAAAAAAAAGGTACATAAAAAAAAGCATCATTCTCTCAAATTATAGTAGTATTGCACTGTTTACATCTCCAAAACTAGTGAGATGCAGTGATTATAAAATAAATCCATTTAAGAAAGTCATAGCTTTCAACATATTCTCATCCGCAATATTGTCTTACAACAGATTCTAGTCAGAGGTGATACGTTTTCCTTCCAGCAGAATGAAAGCAAGCCTCTGAAGAACAAAAAGGTCTACAGTAAACATTGCACAGACCCATATTTCGGGCCTGGGGGGATACCTACATTCTTCCAGTGTATCTGAACTATCTTCTCGTGTGCGCTGAAATTGCAACCTTCTTCTGTGCACTGCAAGATAAGGTGGTGAGCTTGAGACACACCAAATTATGCAAACAAATTATAAACAAGCATTTGAGCACACTTCAAGCTCAGTGCCAGATGCCTGTACATTTAGTTACACAGAACTTTTAAGCTACAGTCTCAAAACAAAGGTGTTTATAAAACACAGTCAGAAGGGATAATGCACTTTAAAATTTCATCTGATTTTAGAATAACCAATGAAGCCAACATATCTGATAACTGAAGAGAACATTAACCTCAGAGAAGGATTTGCAAGACTCCAGTTTCAAATGTTGATACTTCTTTGCAGTAAAGGAGTGGATTTTAAAATACGTTTTCCACATAAAGTCTTCTCACACAAAATTTATATGCTACACTGACGTCAATGAGTTAATTCCTACCATTTAGCAATACTTCACAAAAAAGACATTAAAATGACTTCAGCAATAAAACAAAAAAAACAACCAAGACCTCCCCTACACACAACATTCAGAAAAAAATCCCCTACTAACATTTTTTTGTAGCTCTGGAATCTCTTTGCGAAGACTCACTCAAAGAGCGACTACAGCTAACTACTTATCAGGCACAGAGTTAAAACTCAAAGTGTAAATAAAACAAACCAAACTCATCAACCTGTTTATGTTGTGAAACATGTTCATCATACTTCTCCTGGTTTTTATAGCCACGGTCACAGGTATCACAATAATGAGTGAAGACAGGCTCTTTTTTCTTTTTGGTCTGCTAATCAGAAAAAAAGAGATCATGTCAAGATTGCAGTGACAAGACAACAAAGTATTCTTGGTTTCAATCAGGTGCAAAACACTTTCATGAGTATTTTTGTTAATAAAGCCATCAATAAAACATGTTTCAAGAGTTTCAAAGATGAAAATGAAGTTCAAATCACTTCTCTTCCAAATAAAGCACCCTGCACTCAGCCCTTTCCACTACCATCTTTCCATCAATTGTCATGTCTGCAAACACACCAGACTGGCACACATTTATTGAGGGCTGGAAGGACAGCTAGGATACAACCCAGAGGCTCTTACCTACCAAGTCAGGCCACGCCTATTCTCACATGACACGTAAGAATTCAGAGGGCAGCAGAGATCCTTCCATCTCCCACTACACACATCAAGGTGATCTGGCTGCCTAGCCCTGGTAACATAATAGACCACTAATGTAACTGAGGCACCAGGCATCACCATGGTAAGGGCTTTTCCAAACTAAGCCTGTGTTAGAATTTGACTGAACGGCATCTTTCTTTCAATGAGCTCAAGATTTGCAGACTGACTGTCATATGCTTGCTCTCCTGTAAGGACAGGCACATTAGACAAAACTAACAGGTCTCTGTAGTACCACGGCGCAAGTCCCACATGACTGCCACCATCACAGAATGTCAGAATGGTCTGGGTTGGAAGGAACCTTAAAGATCATGTAGTTCCAATCCCCTGCCACAGGCAGGGACACCTTCCACTAGACCAGGTTGTTCCAAGCCCCGTCCAACCTGGCCTTGAACACTGCAAAGGATGGAGCAGCCACAACTTCTCTGGGCAACCTGTGCCAGTGTCTCACCACCCTCACAGGGAAGAATTTTTTCCTAATATTTAATCAAAATCTACACTCTTGCAGTTTAAAGCCATTCCCCCTTGTCCTATCTCTCCACACCCTGGTAAACAGCCCCCCTCCACCCTTCTTGTAGCCCTCCTCTAGGTATTAGAAGCTGCTCTAAGGTCTCCCTGGACCCTTCTCTTCTCCAGGCTGAACACCACTAGCTCTCTCAGCATGTCTTCACAGGAGAGGTGCTCCAGCCCTCTGACCATTCCTGTGGTCCTCCTTGGAACCACTCCAATAGGTCCCTATCTTTCTTGTGCTGTGGAATCCAGTCCTTACCTTTGGCTTGTTATTTTCTTCTGGATAGCGTTTACCAAACCCAGGCCCTTGCTCGCCTTGCCATTTCTGGGAGAAATTGCCATTTCCACCTGCCAAAAAAAAGAAGGCCAGTTATACCTGCAGCTGGTAAAACACAGCCCCTGCTCCTACCCTGCTGGGCCTGCTGTGGCAAGGAAGGGCCTGAGAGGCGAACCAGTGCTGCACAACCAGCACGAACAGCAGGTCACACACGTAGAGGGCGAGTCCTCCACCCCACAAGGGTTAGGGAGGTCCCTGCCAGTGAGGGGCGGTCAGGAGTTCACGGGTCCAAGAGACTACTCACCAGCGTGCGGGCCTTGCCGTTGCTCTCTGTAGGCCGGGGGGTACCAGGCAGCGGGTGGCACGTAACTCTCTGGCTGCGAGTAGCTGTCGTCTGGCGGGCAGCCCTCGGCAGGCGGGCGGCTGTCGATGGGCTGCGAGTAGCTGTCGGGAGGCGGGTAGCGTCCGGGCGGCGGGAAGGTGCCGGGAGGGGCCCAGAAGCCGGGGTCCCAGGCGGGCGGGCAGAAGGGCGGCGGCGGGGGGGGGGAACCCGGGCGGCGGGAACCACGGGAAGGGGTTCATGGCAGGCCCCGCGCCGCGGTGTGCGCCCACCACCACGTGGGGACACCCCGCCGGCCGCTACAAAACGCGTCACTTCCGGGCCTCGGCCGCGCGCGCCCTAAGCCTTCCCCGGGCCGCGCGGCCTCCCCGTGGCGCAGGCGCGCTGCGGCGGCCCCGCCATGGCGCGCGAGCTCATCGGCCCCGCGCTGCCGCCCGGCTTCCCGCGCTGCGCGGAGGCGGACCCGGATGAGGACTTCAGCCAGGGTGAGGCGCGGGGGGCGGCGGGGCGCGGGTCTGCCGCGCGGGGGGCGGGTCTTGCGCGGTGCGGTGTCCCGGGGGCTGAGCTTCACCGGGGGCGTTAGAGCGACTTCATCGAGGGCAAAAAAGCCGCCTCTTCAGCCAGGAGAAGAGAAGGGTCCGGGAGACCTTAGAGCAGCTCCCAGTGCCTAAAGGCGGGCGACAGGATATCGGGAGAGTGGCTGTTTACAAGGGCTTGTAGTGACAGGACAAGGGGGAATGGCTTTAAACTGAAAGAGGGGAGGTTGAGATCAGATGTTAGGAAAAAGTTCTTCCCTGTGAGGGTGGTGAGACACTGGCACAGGGTGCCCAGAGAAGCTGTGGCTGCCCCATCCTTTGCAGTGTTCAAGGCCGGGTTGGACACAGGGGCTTGGAGCAACCTGGTCTAGTGGAAGGTGTCCCTGCCTGTGGCACGGGGGATTGGAACTACATGATCTTTAAGGTCCCTTCCAAACCAAACCATTCTGACATTCTATAAAAAAAAAAAATAAAATCATGTGATGTGGTTCTACAGACATGAAATGGTCTAAAACTTTTTTTTAATACTGCATTGACTTGTTTATTATTTCCTGCTTTTCCTGAATTTTTATGCCTGTGTTCATTAGTAGCTCTGAGTGTGAAGTTAATGGGTAGAAAAATGCAGCAGTTAGGTCTTGCATCATGTTTTCCTGTGTCAGACCAAAACATGTCATGAAACTGCTGTTTTCTCGTCAGCTTCCCTCAGGATGCGGAGCTGGCCTGTGAGCAGTGGGGCTGTGGCGCTGCACCTCACAGGGTCTCTGGGGTTGGCAGCAGTGGGATCTCTCCAGGGCCAGCTGACTGTCAGGCTGGCTCTTCTGCAGTGGGGCTCGGAGCCCCCTGCTCTGAACTCTTACGTGCTCTGTATCAGTAATATCTGTGGAAGTATCAGTTTGAGCATTAGTACTCCCTGTCTTTAACCCATCTTCAAGTCACTAGTGTATACATGTTCAGTTACTGGCAGTATTTCAGTGATCATTCAGTTATTCCAAACAGTGCAGCTCCAATGGGAAAGGTTTGCTGTGCCTATTTGCTCTTCTCATTTCTTAATCCAGAAGAGGGAGCAGTAGGAAGGGAAAGCAAGGCGCTGCCTTAGCAATATCATAGCAACATTAAGCTCTGGGTCCGCAGCTTGGCTTTGTACTCAAGTCCTGACTTAACACGCTTGTCTGAAATGATGCAGCCTTTCCTAGTCATGTATGTACTGATGACTTACTTTCTTTACACCAACATCCTCATACATGATATATGTGATACAGGTATCTATACTGTGTGTGAATCCACTGAACAGCACAGTTAAACTTGCCGTTAGACTGTGGTTTCATGATACCAAGTGTTTTGGCAATATCTAGTCTAAGTTATTGAGCCTGGTGTGTCTGTGTTTTGTCCAGGTGTACATCAGCTCCACAGTTACAGTGGCAGATCTGCTTGAGGGTTTCTGTGTGAAGTGGACGAAAGAATTTATTTGCCTTAAAAAATACCCCAAACACCAAACACCAAAACCCACCAAGCTACAAACACCAAAACCCAAACGTTGGGGGGTGTGTTTATTTGTTTTTATAACTTCTGTAAGCTTTTCCTGACTTAAAACAGCTCGGCTCAACAACTCAGTGTACCTGCTCAACACAGGAGGCGTACTGCTGCAGTGCAGATGGGGAAGAGAGAGCAAATACTTCGGTGTAACACACTGTACAGAGGTACAGCTCCAGCAGGAGCCTGGTGCCTGAAGGTTCCAAGTGGCAAAATCATGTGGTAGGGCTGCCACAAGCCTCTTCTGTGCTGTGACACATGCTGGGTCTTGAGAAAGGCAGGGCCTAGAAGTCATTCTGTAACCATTTCCTTTATATTCTAGTTATGTTAAGAGATACTTCACCTTTTAAAGCTGAACAGCTTTTCCAGTATGTGTTCTTTCCTTGTGGTCTCACTGGTTCTTTATCTGACCTCTGCTTATCTTTAAGAACATTGGGATTTGTTTGGGGTTGGGTTTTTTTCCTACTTTCATAGTTTCAGCCTCCCAACAGCAACAAAATAGAACTTTGAATAACCATTCTGAGAATTCTGTCTAAAAGGTTCCATTCAGAACTATAAGATAACAGAAAAGACTATTCAGTTGGAAGGGACCTATAACGATCACCAAGTCCAATCACTTCAGGGCTGGCCAAAAGTTAAAGCATGTTATTAAGGGCATTGTCCAAATGCCTCTTAAACAATGACAGACTTGGGGCATCTACCACCTTGTTAGGAGGCCTGTTCTAGTGTTTGACCACCCTCTTGGACAAGAAATGCTTCCTAAAATTCAGTGTAACGTTTCCCTGATGCAGCTTTAAACCTAGATACCAGGGAGAAGAGAGCAGCACCTCCGTCTCCACTTTCCCTCCTCAGGAAGCTGTAGAGAGCAATGGGGTCACCCCTCAGCCTCCTTTTCTCCAAATTAGACAAGCCTAAAGTCCTTATCTACTCCTATGGACATTTCTTCCAACCCTTTCACCAGCTTTGTTGCCCGCCTCCGGACACATTCAAGGACCTTCACATCCTTCTTAAATTGTGAGGCCCAGAGCTGCACACAGTGCTCCAGGTGAGGCTGCACCAACTCATCTCAGTGGTTGTGCTGTGTTTGGTGCACCCCAGGATGCAGTTTGCCCTCTCAGGTGCCAGATACGACAAGGTGACCCACCTTGTTGGTGAGGTAAAGGCTGTGGACATTGTCTGTTTGGACTTCAGTAAAGCATTTGGCGCTGTTTCCATAGCTTTCTCCTGGAGAAACTGGCTGCTCATGGCCTGGATAGGTGGATTCTTTGCTGAGTTAAAAACTGGCTGGATGGCCGAGCCCAAAGAGTGGTGGTGAATAATGTCACATCTAGTTGGCAACCGGTCACTAGTGGTGTCCCTCAGGGCTCAGTGTTGTTTAACATCTTCATTGATGATCTGAATGAGGGGATTGAGCGCACCCTCAGTAAATCTGCAGATGCCACCAATTTGACTGGGAGTGTTGATCTGCTGGAGGGTAGGAAGGCTATGGATCTGGGATCTGAACAGGCTGGATCAACGGGCCAAGGCCAATGGCATGAGGTTCAACAAGGCAAAGCGCGGGGTCCTGCACTTGGGCCACAACAACCCCGTGCAGCACTACAGGCTTGGGGAAGAGTGGCTGGAAAGATGCTTCGCAGAAAAGGACCTGGTGGTGCAGATTGATGGCTGAACATGAGCCAGCTTGTGCCCAGACAGCCAAGAAGGCCAATGGCATCCTGGCCTGTATCAGCAATAGTGTGGCCAGCAGGGCCAGGGCAGTGATCATCCCCCTGTACTCGCACTGGTGAGGCTGCACCTTGAAGCCTGTGTCCAGTTCTGGGCCCCTCACTACAAGAGAGACATTGAGGTGCTGGGGTGAGTCCAGAGAAGGGCAACAAAGCTGATGAAGGGCCTGGAGCACAAGTCTGATGAGGAATGGCTGAGGGAACTGGGGTTGTTTAGTCTGGAGAAGGCTCAGGGGCGACTCATGGCTCTCTACAACTGTCTGAAGGGAGGTTGTAGTGAGCTGGGGGTCTGAGCTCTTTTCTGTTCCTCCATTGATCTGCATGTTCTCACTTTTCCATGTCTTTCAGGGAATTTCATTCACAGACTTCTTATTAGATCTTGGCCTCCCTCCTTACCCTTTCCCTTCTTTGCCCCTAGAATCTATGCATAGCAATTCTCATTCCTTCCTTTCTACTCTTTCCTGTGGCTCCCTACCATGATCCATCACTGTATCCTCACCTGTGCTGATTACGAGTCTCAGTCAGTACCAGGACCATATTCATTTTTAATCCCCGTTCTTGCAAGTCTCTTTCTCTACCACTTCTTTTACCATATCCAATGACTTTTCCTTCCACAGGCTTTAAATGCCATTTTCCCTTCATGAACCACTCTCTGTTCTCTTATTTTGTTTCTGGTTAGTCCTGCTTAGACTGCAGTTCCATGAACAAACAGTTCTTTCAGGGGAGGGCTGGGTTTTTCAGTGTTATTTTTATGCCTCTGAAGTTCCCTGAGCCAGTTTATTGCATAGCCCACGCAAAGAGTTGTGCCATCAAAATGGAGAGGAATTGGGATAGAACGCATGTGTGTTAACCCTGATGTTAGCCAGCATGTCAGTGGGACCAGTCTTCTCCCTTAAATAGTTTTGATTTTATGAGTTCTTTCTAGTTCACAAAGCTGCTCCCTATCTTTCTCTGCAGTGTCAGACTCCGCAGACTGCATCTCAGTTTGCTCCTTTTAGTCCAAGGCCTTCTCTTACTTGTCTGCATTCAGAGCAAATGAAGCTCTGCTTTCGTGATATCAGGGCAGCAAGTGGCTGGAGAAAGCCATTGTGCAGGCTTTGTCTGGTTTTCAAGTGCTCTTTATCCATTGGTGTTTCTCATACCAAAATGGGAGACTTCTTAATAGCAGTCTTTATTCCTACTTATCATTGATATGTTGGTTCCCTCTCATCTTGAACTTACTTTACCTTTATAGGCTGGGGTGTTGTGGGCTTTTTTTCTTTCTTAGTGCTGAAATGGATTTGTATGTCCTGGTTAAAGTTTTTCCCATTAAAACAGAAAACAAAATAAGTGGCAGATCTGTCTGGATGCTTTGTAACTAGTAGACTGAGCTTGTTCTGTGTCTTGTGCTAAAGATCAGTCAAAGCTTTATGAAGCTCACTTGAAGGACTCAATTTCTGCTTGGCCTTTGTCAGCTAATAGTGGAACCATAGTCTGTATCAGATTTTATTTTGAACCATCAAAAAGTCGTAGTTCTTTATCTGGAGATGTAATTTCCTGGTACTCTTCATTATGTGATTTTATTGCACCTCATCTTTTCATCTAACCCTTGACTGTTCAGAAAGCTAACAATGTCTTTTCTCACTAAAGCATCTTTCTGTCCTGTCAGTCTTGGATATGGTGCTTGAAATATTAAAAGGAGGAATGGTGTCTGTATTTCAGGATGCTAAATCTTCAGTAGGATCAAATCTCCATTATATCAGATGGCTGTTTGTGCTGTCTGTGTAAATTAGTGCTGGCCGTGGGTCTGGGAAGGCCTCTTATTTGGGACCATTGCTGGTCTTTGCTTACTCCAGCTGGCTCTGTTTTGTTTGAGCCTGTGAGGGTGTCTGTGTTAACACAGTGTCTCATTTGAGGGGTATTTGGTGTTAGGATCAGTTGCTAAGCCACTTCTGGACCCAGTGTACATGGTACTATATCCAAGTAAGTCTGTAAAGAGCTGTGCCTGCTTGTGGGGACAGTGCCAGAAACAGCTCAGGCCTGTTAGCAGTGTTAGCATCTCGTTTTTTCCTTTGCTGGGATATTCCCCCTCATTACTCCAGAGCGTAAAGGGTTGACTGGATGCTCCATCCACTGCCCCAGCCTTCTGACAGTAGTCATTCTTTGAAGTCTGAATGCCTAAATCACCCCTTTTTTCAGCAGAGTATTTAAGTCTGTGTCTGCTGTTCATGCGTAGCTGAACTGGGAATAACCTTAATTGTTAAACCATTCCTAAAGCAGGCTGGCAATTAAATTCCACTAATCTATGGTCTCCCATGCTGTGTATGTACAAATGGAGTGATTCTTCACCAGTAAGATTCAAATGCTTTATTAAGGTGGTAGTTTCTTTTAAATATACCAGTTTATGCCATATGTATTGTAAATCAGTTGCTAGATAAAATGGCTTTTCTAGTCCTGTTCCAGAAGACACTCATGTAGTAATGGATTAGTAATGTACTAGTTTAATTCAGGGGGGGTTATTCATTGAAATAGGGTGCTGAAAAAAGTAACTTCTAGAAGTTTATTTATTTGTCTTCTCTAAGTGCTAGGCAGAACAATGATTGAATAAACTCAATTCCAGGTAGATAGATGTTTTGGGAATACCAAAATAGATCATACTTACTTGAAATGTTTACTAAGTATCCTAAATACTGGGATATTCAGTTGCAGGACCAGCATTGCCTCCAGGCTATAAAAGCAGCTGTAGCTCAGAAACTCCTGACAGTGACAATGACTCGGAATCAGTTCCTCTACCCAGAGATGCAGACAGAGATTCTGAAGAAGAGATAGAAGGAGATCCAGCACCCAAGTGAGTATGTTCTTAGGTTATTTGTATATTCACATTGTATTGCAAATGAAATTTTCTGTTTAAATTATGAGACAGGGACAGTATTGTATAAATAAAAATTTAAACCCTGTACCTGTGTAAAACTTCATGACATGTTCTGCATGTTCTTTGCGGTCAAGAATGTCCAGCTGACCTGTTTGACACCCTACAGTGGAATTAAGTTATTTAGGGCAATCAGATCTATGTCTTTTCATTAATTCTGCCATTAAAGTAATAAATCCTTAATGTTTTGCTTGGTTTATGCTAAGGTCAGACACCACTTACCATATATGTACTTAGTACTTGAGTTTTGCCCTGTTTCTGGTATACTACCTCTCACTGAAAGGTCATAAGAACTATTTATGGGCATGAATTTATGCTCATAAGTCAACTCTAATGAAAAAACATGAGTTGTTTAGCAAATAACAGGAGTCTGCATATACTCTCATTTGGTGGGGCTGATTACTTACAACTGCTGTGTTAAGAACTTGTGTGTGTTTGTGCTAGGCCTTGTATAAGGAACTTTAAGGGTGTTATGCCATCTTAGAGTGTTAGAGTAATTATTACTCTTTTCTTAACAGTTTTTCAGTTAATTACAACTGAACTGGGAAAATTACTAGTCAAAATGCAGACACTGTATAAAAATGCAGAAAAAAGTGTGTTGAATTTAAAATTACTTTGTGGCTAGAAAATGGTATTTCAACATTATGCTGCTCTTCCTTCTACAGCAAAAGCATTCTTAATGTTTTTTCAAATGTCAGAGCGTTTTTTGGAGTGAAGCTTATGCTCCCAATTCTTTAATTGCTTCAAATTATTTTGGATCCTTTTGCACTGTTTCCTTGGTAACAGCAGGATATTTAGTACATAAGGCTGTTCGAAATAATTTAATGGGGTTTTTTTCCTTTTTAAAATGTTGATAATTGCTGTGCATGTCAAGGTAATTATTAAGTGAAATCTTTGTATTTGCAGAAAGCCAAAAAGAATTCAGGAAAATGATGATGATGATGATGGCTTTTTCGGGCCTGCTCTTCCTCCTGGGTTTAAAAAACAGGATGATTCTCCAGAGAGGTAATTAAAGTGGAATTATTTTCAGACTCTTTTCCTTGAAACATGATTATTGAAGGTAAAATATTTTATCGCACTATTACAGAACACTTCCAGTTGTGCACTTCAGGTTCAGATTGTTAGAACTGCTTCCTCCATATTCTGAGAACAGGAGCAGCATTCCTTTGAAGTAGAACACACTGCCCTCCTAGTCCTGAGTGGAAGGTTGGAGAGAAAAAGAAGAAATATGAATTGTCAGAGTTAGAAGAAATTTGACATTCAAAATCTATAGGTCTCGGATCAGTGCAGAAAAAAACACATTATAGGTGCAAGGACACGCAGTTCTGTATTTAATTTTGGGCTGGGCAAGTAGGGCAGTTAGCTTTTGTGTGGCGCAGTGCAATGCAGGTTATTGGAATTGTCATTTGCTAATGCATCAGCGGTTATTTTTGTGTTTCCAGGTACAGAACTAATCTGAACAGTCTGGGTTTCTAGAAAGCAAGCACTCAGGTCTAAGCAAATAAGCATTATTTATAGCCTCTATAAGGAAGCTTTCTTTTCGTTTGCATGCAGTTATAAAATACTTCCCCTCTCCCAAAAAAAAAAAAAAACCCAAACAACTGTTTATGGATTTTTCTATGCAGAACTTAACCGTGTCTCACAGCATTCTAGTCTTTACATCAATCTGTGCTCTTCCTTCTATAATTTGAAATGATAATCCATAGTGAAATTGGTACTTCCAAGGGGACGCTTATTAATGAAAGGTACAAGAAAGTCCCTTGATCACTATTACCTTCCTCAGAGCAATAAAGAGCTGATTGATAAAATAAATCAATACTTACCTATCAGGTATGAGTTTTCAGTTCTAGGAAAGGGACTCAATTTGTTATTGAGCTGTGTAAGTATCCTTTCTGTATCTGTTTGGTTACACTTTGCTGTAACTGACCAACTCTTCTAATTGTGGCTGTCATGCTCATTTGGTGCTATGGTGGTCCCAAGAGTAATATTTTTTCTTTTTGTTCTGTTTCATATGCATAATTGTTGAACATAAAATCTAGGAAATCTCTAAAATAATGTGATCTCTAATAAAGCAAATAAATGCTTGTAGCTTTTAATATCAGCAGTGGTAGCCTTCTTGCTTTCTTGATTTTTGACAGGAACACTCCTGTGGTAAAATGTTACATCAAAGCGTGCAAAGGAAAAGAGGAAGAAAAGAGGCAATTTGTAGTTTGGAGGTTAGAGAGATGAGCAGTAACACCTGTGGTGACCCATCATATAATGTTTTTTGGTGGGTTTTTTGGGTTGGTTTTTTTTTTTTTTGTATATTCACCCAACTTTTATTTCTACCTAGCAGTTTATTTCCATAATGTTGGGTAACTTGCATTTACATTCAGAGGGCATTTACATTCAGAGGGCAGGAGTCTGCTCTGTGTCTGAGTGTGAGAGATTAAAGCAGTAAAAGGCACTTGCTAGGTTTTTTTTGTCCTAGCTCACCATACAATTGCTCCTAGCACACCCAGAAAGCAGATTGAGTGGAGCCATTCTGCACCCTGAATAGGTGGGAAAGGTGTGATGTGTGGGAAGAGCCCTGTCTGTCTTCCATTCCCATACACCTGGGAGTCTGACACACTGAGGCACGTAAGCTGTGCAGGGTGTAGACACAATGCTGTTAAGTGTCTCCCTGCTGCATTGCCTCGAGCATTGAGCAACTTGCTAGCTCACCATCTAGCCATGAATAATGGAAGCAAATACCAGCTGTTTGTTTTAATGTATAGACATAATATTTATTAGCTCTGTGTGACATACTCCTTCTTTTAGGAAAGCTTTTGTTCTGTTACATCTTATCCAGACTTGCCAGAGCAACATATTCATGATTAGGAGCAGCTCATGTGGGAATTCACAGCTTGTTAAAAATTGTTTGAATCATTCCAGCATAAAATATACACATGAACATTTTTCCTTCAACTTTGGAAAGGATATTGCTGTTTAGCAATGTTAGACAGAAGTGCAGCACTCATTCCCAAAGTATTCACACATCAAGGTAAAGAGCAAAGGTTATCTTAAAGAGTGTTGTTGTACATCAGAGGGATGCTGAAATGCCCGTCTTGAAACATGCTTTCGCAAGGACTCCAAGTCCAACAACCGGAAGGAGTTTTTTGCAGTATATGAAATGCAGTATTCCTTAAATTAGAGCCTAATTCATGCTAAGTTTTTTGGGGGGTGTTTTTTTAAACATGTGTAGATAGGTACCGAAGTTGCCAACAGCAGCAGAACGTGTTTAACAGAATTTTATTTAGATTCACTTCACCTGTTCAGAGAGCCTTTGGACATGCAGGAAACTGTCAAGAATCATGTTGGCCGTGTGTTGCTGAGGGAAGACCTGAGTACCAGGGTTATTCATGTGGAAAACAAAAAAAAAAAAAAAGGCATAGAAATGGAAAGTGTGGGAAGGATGAATATGGGAACTGTTTTTCCATTCCTTAGAAGAGCCTTTGGGCTGCAACAGAAGCAAGGCAGAGTATTTGAGATCTGCTCTTTTTCACAGGTTGCACAGATACAGCCCACAACATGGATGTTCTCATATATTTTGGTAGAAAGCTTTTTTTATAGTTTGGTTAAACTGTCTCTCATTCTCCATTCATACTTGTATGCTAAAATAAGATTATTTTGGCAGTATCTGCATAGGTTTAAATTCAGTCTCTTGAAATTATATTGGGACTTTAAAATATGGTCCTAACAAGAAAGCAGTCAGAAAGAATCAAAGGAAAATAAAAGCTGCTTCTTTTTCATAGCAGCTAGGTGGGGGTGGAACTTCAAATTTAACCCAGACCTCTTGTCTGGGTTTGAAACCGCACCAGTGCCCTTGTCCTGGCCTAAGGTCGCATTTATTGCTTCTGTCTATCTGTCTGTGGTTGGCTTTCTGGCAGGGCTTCCTGCTTTTTATTTCCCCTCTTCAAATCCTGACAATAATATCACTACAGCAGGGTTGTACTGATTAGATTAAGCAGGATTTAGTAGAAGACCATAATTAGCATAATTCAGTTCATGTTGTGTTATGTTTGATCACCCTAAAGCTCAGAAACTGGAGATCAATAAAGTCTCTGCTGATACACTGTGAGCATACTGCCACTTGGATATCTCTTCAGGTGATAATTGTTTGGAGGGTTTAGTTAGCTTTAAAGAATATGTTGAGGGGTTATTAAGAGGAACTTGTACAAAAAAAGTCTTTCAGTGCTGCAAACACAGTCTGTAGTATACTTTGAACTGTTTTCATGTCTGAAAAGAGGTTCTCACCTTTCTGTGTTCCTGGAGACAATTGAATTATCCTGTTGGCAGAGCCGTGGCAAAAAAACAAACCAGTGAAGTTACTTGGGATCACAAAACTTCTTCTCTCATCCCCACTTCAAGAGAAAATAAATTCAAAATCAGAGCAGTTCACTGAATCTGTTTATTGAAGGGCAGCGAAACTGGTGCAATGCAAGAATGAACAAAATTGGCTTTGTTGCTGGGGAAAGAGTAGTGTGTGTTTGACCTCCCACCTTTCATTGCTCTTGAATCTGCTGAAGGAAGCTAGGGAAGAAAAAAGTGGATTTCTTTGACTACATGCTGCAACTTTCTCTGTTTTCTTGCATCCCAGATATCTGCAGAAGTCCTCCTGGAGAACAGAGACTCTTCTTACTCTGTGCGCATAGGGGGCACACTTGGCATGGGGAAGAAGGAGAATCACATTTGTCATCTGCGTTTGATTTTTGTATTAATCTATTACACATTTTCCTGCAGCAAAGAGTGGAAGGCTGTCATTTAATGTACTGTCCATGTTAGTTATGTTACTTCTTGTGTTTTTCCTGCCCCCCAATTGAAAATAAAGACTTAGGTTTTTTTGTCCCTTCAAGGCCCATTATAGGTCCTGCATTACCTCCTGGCTTTAGAAAACCTTCACAGGACACCGGGAATAGCAGATGTTCCATAGGACCGTCTGTTTCTTCGGAATTCCGTACCCAGGTTTGTGAAAACAGAAGCCTTTTGTTTTAATACAAGCTATCTGAAATGCTTAAGCAAGGAGGAGCCTGAAAAAGTCTACTAGACATGCTTCTCAATGACAGTTTAATTTTAGACCAGAAAGTGTCAGGCATATTTTTGCCTGAGTCAAATACTGAAGCATAAATAAGCCTTAAAAAAGAAAAAGGCTGGTCTGGTTTGATGTGATTTTGCAGTTTGCCATAATGCACTCAATGAACACGAGATGTAGGCATCCTGAACTGCAGTCACAGTAATACTTCCTAGTGCTTTTTTTTTATTTCTTTTGGTGTGGTGTCCTTCACAAGTGAACGTTTTGGCAAAGTTCAAATTTTTAAAGGTGTGAAAGAAGTAATGCAACCTGTTAAAATGAAAACATTTACCTGTAATTCAAGCTTTTACTCTATTGCTGATGGGGGAGCAGAATGATTGAATGTTTCACATATCTTCACCTCCTTAAAAATGTTTGTTAGTGGATGTGTTAACTAAACGTATCTGAAAGAATGCAATCAAGAATGATGCCATAATGTCACTAGTTGTTGTTATCAATAGCAAGATGATACCTGTAACTGGGAGTAAGGTGGAGCAGGACAGTGATGCCGACGCAACTTTTTGGTTCATGGTTTTTGACTGTTCTCATCAGGTTAGATAAAAACTGGGTAGAAGTCCTATAGCTGATAAGCCTTAGCCACAAAATAATGCATCTACTACTAAAGAACATTCTGGACGAAGACATATTATGAAATACAGCCAGAAGTATGGGGAAAATTCAGCTCCCTAAACAGGGGCCTCTAGCACCATTCTGAAGGATCTGAATTGTCTGCAGCAGGCTGGCAGATAGGTAGTAGCACCTTAAAGAGAAGCCTGCATCCTTCTTGAACAGCACCTCTGAAGCCATGCAGGATGCCCTAAGACATCAAAAATGGTATTGGATACTAGCATTTAGGCAACTGAGTCTCTCTCATGCTATGATAAACTAAATATTAATTCCTTGTGAGAATTTAGAATTATTCTGTTTATTTCTAAAATACTTACATTTTAAAGTTTAACTCCCAGCCACTATGGGACATGTTAGAAAGGAATGAGGCAAGGGCTGCTCTGGAACTTCACTTTTTTGGTTAGTAGTTGTGCATCATTCTCTAGCCTCCTACAACAAAGTGTTGTCATAATCCTTAATGAAGAATGATTGTCTGACATTTTTAAGATACTCATCGTCTTGCAACTCCAAATGACAATTAAGCAATTTATCATAATGACAGATTTCTTGAGGCAGGGATGTCAAAACCGGTCTGCTTGTATATTTTGCAAACATAAGGTCTCTCTTAATCTTTAATAGATCTAGCATCAGCTTTGTTACAGCTATTACAGAACTTAGCTTACTTTTTTTTTTTCTCTTCCTAATAATACTTTATCTTTTACTTTTGAATATGAGGGAGGTTGTTTATTTTTATTTATTTATTTTGTATTGTAGCACATCTTTAGAAGCAGCTTATTCCATGCTGACTTTTCACCTTATATTGATTTCCCCTTCAAACTTGAAGGCAGTATTTTTTAATCTTTGTTTAATTTCATCTTGTTTGAAGCAAGTGGTAATGGAGTGAATTGAACTTCAGTCTAATGAGAAAGGAAACGAGACACACTTCTTCAATTAAAACTCAGCATGAAATTTGTCTTTCATTCTCAACTACTTCACACTACAATTTATTGTGAAAGTCTTATGTCTTTGCTTTTTTTATTTGTCTGTACACAGAAGAAGGAAGTGTTTTACTACCTTGGTTTCTCAAGATGGTTATTCTTCTTCCCCACCAGCTCCTTCTTTAAAAAGAGAGAGAAAATGCAGTCATCCCATTCTCTAGAAGTTGAAGCAATATTGCAGTGGTAGATAATCAGTGAAAGCTTGGCTATGTAACTGGTTTTGAGAAAAATTATGAGAGGAATTGGTGTAACCATGTTGCATTGATGGTGGTCTTTCAGATCCATTTCATGCAGCTGGTCATACAGCCATTAAATTTGCTAAGCCTCTTCTTGCACCTTGTGGTCTACAGCCACATGAAGCTGTGTCTCTTGCTCCTTGAAACTTGCCTTCCTCATTGTTTGCACTTTTGTTGACCCCAAAAGGCAGGCAGGGCCAAATGGCTTGGCCAGCTTGGAGCAATGTTTCTGTGGGAAATGGCACACAGAGGAGTGAAGTGGCTTATTTCACACCTTCTGTCCTCCTTAGCTCAGATCCCTCCAGCAGAGGGATGACAGCTATGAGCAACCTGAAGTATTAGGTTTGAACTCCGTATAGCAGGAGACCTTTCCCACTCTCCTCCTCATTTCGCTTGTCCTCCACTCCCCATGCTCCAGTTAGGTGACTCTTCCAGTAAGGTTCTGTACTCCATTATTGTATCCTCCACTGGGTTTACCTCTGCCTCATGAGCCTTATTTTACATAAAAGGCTACTGATACTGTTTTTTCGCTGCTCATCACTCTTGAGTCCTTATTTTGTCTGACGGTGTCCTGTCTTGATTTTAGGATGCCCACCAGGTAACCAAAGTTTGGCATGACAAAAGCAAGCCATTCCCCCAAAACCATCTTTCATTTGAAACTTTTTTACCATCACCTTACATTCTCAAACAATGCTCTGTGCTTCCTGAGTATGCAGCCTTGTCCTCATCCTACTCCTATTGCTTTATCACCCATATTCAGGCTGTAGCTGAATCTTTTCACTTTTGTAGATATCGGGCATCTCAGCTTTGCTTCCAGGGCACTGTGGCATCACCATTTCCTATTTAGTTCTGCCTCTGTCCACTTCTGTGCTGTTTTAACTTGGAGGGACCTGTGAGCTTTCAGTACCACCTCTGGCATCCATAAAGATTCTTATTAACACCTAGTCCCTTTCAAAGTTTGGTTTTTTGGAGCCATTCTCCAAATAATTGCTTAGAAAGCGATGTCGAAAGGGTTTGAAGAAATGAATAACAGAAGCAAGAGGTGAGGCTGGCAGGTTATTATACACTTAGGGGTGTAGTACCATGCATGCCACTGTGCCCTAGCTTGCGTGTAACTCTTTCTAGCATCCGTACTGAATCTAAGCTTGAGACAGTTCTCCTTGCAGTGAGAAATTGTGATCCTTATTCCAGAGATGCTTCCAAATGTTGCTAGTGATGGTGAAGCCCAAAGCATCAAATATGTATGCTTGTGTGTTTCAACTTTACCTAGGGCCACAGGGACTACATGGCTGCATTCAGAGCAATATAAAGTAAAAGGACTTTGCCACTGTGTTTACCAGCTGTTTTGCTTCAGACAAAAGATGGTGCTTTTGGAAACATGGACACTAAGTATCCATGTTAAAGTGCTAGAACAGGTCTAATCTGGAGTTTTAATCCAGGTTTTTGTTGTCTGACTGGCAGATGCATTGTGTTAGGTTTATAAAATCATTCTAATCCTGTGAAGCTGAAGTGTTTCTTGGTGGTCTTAAAGCTGTGGTTGAGAGAAATGTTTTATTTTTGGAAGGTAACAGATAGTAGTGAGGAAGAAGACGATATAATAGGCCCAATGCCTGCAAAAGGACCAGTGGAGTCCGATATGACTAAAGAATTTGAACGCAGAGCTCAGAGAATGAAGGAAAAACTTACTTCAGCAGACAGCGTAAGTTGTATTTCTTAATTTCTAATATTTTGTTGCTGGAGTGTATTTGTCTTTGCCTATTTCTGTGTGAACCCAATTGCAGTTCTGCTCAGGACACTAAATGTTTGAAGAAAAAACCATGATTTCTACTGGAAGCTAAGAGATTCAGACAGCAATTCTTGATTATGCTTTTTTTACTCTTCCTCTGCACCTATTTCTTTCATAAAGGATGAACCCAAGCAAATTACCAGGGAATCGTGGATGACAGAGCTTCCACCTGAATTGAAAAGTTTTGGATTTGGCCCAAGAACATTCAAGAGAAGAGCTGATGATAAATCAGGCGATAGATCTATTTGGACAGATACTCCAGCCGACAGAGAGAGAAAAGCCAAGGTGAGCATTTATTCATCCAGGTACACCTGTGGGCAGGATGTATGTTGTTGATACTCCGTGAAAACAAAGTAAGATGCCCTGAGCTGGTCAATTAAATTTTTTTTTTTTTTTGAGTTTATCCTTTGTTTCCAGAACTTACTAATTCAGGCTTAAAGGTGAAGGCAAAGAAGTAACGATTTTAAGTAACATTAACACTCATTTATTCCCTCTTCCTTCTGTAGTAGCCAGGTACTCTGTATCAGCTCATTGAATTTCCAATTACAGTGTGTTCAGTTTCTTTTATCAAGCTGAGCAAAAAGTATCTGGTGGCCTCTACTGTGGCCTCTAATCTTCAGATTTAATTAAAGTAAATATAGATTTCCTTGCTTTTTACTGCAGACATTCTGATTACTGTAGCATGTGATTTGCTTTTACTCACCAGGAAAGAGAAGAGGCAAAAAAGTCGGCCAGTAAGGATGATGAAGAAATCGTGTTATCTGGGAGAGATAAGAGACTTGTTGAGCAGGTGACTTCATACAATGTAAGTGGGATAGCAAAATACTTCTTCTTCCTGCATTTCTTTTAATTCTTCACACTTTTCTTCTGGTTCTCATTCCTAGCACTGCTGGTTTCCATGGTGATGCTACTACAGTCTTCCCTTTTAGTGCCCAAACCTACTGCTGCTTAAGTCATTAGAACATTTGCCATTGACTTCAACAAGAAGGATCAGGTCTGCCGAGTGCTGCTGAAAACAGTGTGACAGAATTGGGGTTTGTGTGTATTGGCTCAGTTTTAGGTGGGTTTTCCTTAAATCATCCTCACACCAGGACATCGTTGCTGGGAGTAGACAACCTTCATTCAGGTATTAGGACAGAATACGCATTAACCCGAAAGAAGCTTGATGGGCTAAGCAGATCAATGCATTAATTATACTACTTACTTAATTACATTAACTGCTCATCACAACAACATTATTACTTTTCCTCAGTCTGTGGAGAAGCAGATAATTTTCACAGACCAATGTTGGTTACTAGAAATCTGAACTCCATGTCAACTTCCCTCTCACTTTTCTGTCTGCCAGCCCTGTCCACCAGAGAATATGGACTGTTGCCTTACAGCTGTTCGTTCCTGTTCCTCCCTGATTTAAGGCCTGATGTCTTCTGGAAGACAGTCTGGTCTCTTGAGAGTATAATTCTTGAGAATCACAGCCTTGGCTTATGTTACATGATTGAAGTTTATCCGGCACTTTTAATTGTCATTCATTAAATCACATGTCCCTCTCGACTTAGAGGCTGGCAAATCCAGAGCTGTTAGCATACTGCCTTAAATTCCTTCTGTATTGTCTGTTTCCACTGTCATTCTGAATATAGTTTTTCATGTAAAACTATGGGATTTGCTCTGTACCATTGCCAGAATAAAACATATATATAGGCCTCTCCTGTTTCCAAGGTTAATGGAGTTGTCTCAAAAAACCAAAAAAAGTATTGAAGAAGACACTTTAAGAACCATGTTTCTCGGGTTGTTTTGTTGTTGGTTTGGGGTTTTTGCCTTTTGTTTGTTTGATTCAAATCAGCATTTTTCTGGTTTTCAGGTGGTTGGTTTTGTTTGTTGGGTTTGTTTGTGTTCTCTTAAAGTTTTTTTCCTCTATTCTTTTCTATTTCTTTCTCCACTGACCTTTATCAAGGATACTGTCATAGAACAGGAGCTTTAATTCTTAAACTGGTTTCTTACAGTTAATTCTTTCAACACTGCTGCCATATACATTCTCTGGTGCAATGCTGTCAACACTGATGCAGTTACACCAGGAATAAGTATTACCCATTTTCTGTTTTCTTATGCTATGTATGAATTATTATTTGTATGTGGGAAGAAGTGTTTGCACAGGGAGTGAGGGAGAGTGAACCTTTGGAATAAAGATGTCTTGTTCCTACACGTGAGAAAACAGAGCTGCTCACCTTTTGCTTTTTCTGATGAGAGAATTGGTTCAGACTGATCTTTTCGATGATTTGTAATGATTTTGAGAGTCTGAGAAATTGACTGCTATGGGATACACAGATACACTTAGGTAAAGGAGGGGATGCATAGCCTTGTGAGACCTATCCTGCTCCTGCGTGAAATCAGCAAAAGTTTTATGTCATATTTGAGCTGGATCGTGCTCTTTAATAAATGCAACTGAAGTCCTTGACTTGGCAAAACATGTGTTCTAGCTCAAACCTGTGACTTTGTCCTGTACGCTTGCAACAGGTAATTCAAATGCTGAAGAGGGCACACCTTAAAAACACAATAGCACGAGAGTAAGATCAGAAGGGTATCTAGCTTGTTCCTGCCCCTAGCAGTGACCAAATGCAGATGCTTGGCGAAGTGTCTCAGAAACTGAGCCTGTGCTCTTGGCGTGTTGTCTTCATTTGTCTCTGCTAAGAATGGCAGAGCAACTTTTACATTTCTTTTGCATTATTTTTATAATTTATCTCCACTGTCTGCAGAGATTCAACATCATTATGGGTATCTTCAGTGTCAGTGGGTTATTAGTATTTTATTCAGCGTAGACAAGATTACACATGCTTTCTGCTCTCTTGCGTATGCTTAAATGTATCATTCTCTTTTACACTTACTAAGCTGTCATCTTTTTTCTGGAATTTTTAGCCTTCCTAGTTCCAATCTTTCCATTTGGATTTTCTGTTGGTATTTTGTAATACCTCACTTCGTCTTCCTTCTTCCTGTTTTTCCAGGAGTCAAAGAGGTCAGAATCCCTGATGGACATACATCAGAAAAAGCTAAAGAGCAAGGCATCTGAAGAAAAGAACAAACCTCAGGAAAGAAGGCCATTCGACCGAGACCAGGATCTCAAAGTCCATCGATTTGATGAAGCACAAAAGAAAGCTCTTATAAGAAAATCCAGAGATCTGAATAGTAAATTTGAGCACAGCAAAGGCAATATGTTTTTATAACATAAAAGCATGAAGCTTTTTTGAAGTCAATGAAACTTTGAATACTTAATTTTTTAAGTATTTTCCTGTAAATATTTGTATGCAAAATAAATATCCTGATGTTTAATTATTTTTCCTTGTCTGTAAATACTCTGTTAGGGAGGATTATCTGCACTAAAACTAAACTGGTAAAGGAAAATCCTAGTATAAAAAAGGTAATGTAAATTTGCTATTTTAAAACATTGAGATGTATATTTTTTGCTAGCATAAAAATACTTGGAATAGGTATTATTTTAAGGAGCTTTACATTTGATTCTTGGAGTCCTTTAGCTCCTGTGTGTATGTGGAGAAGCTGAAGGGAGAGTTGTGTTACTTATTTAAAATTAGACTTGCATTTACATCCTTTTTCTCTTGAGTAATATTTGGGATTCTTTTTGAGGAGTTACTGAGAGTATCTGTGTATGAAAATAATGTTATATGAGAGATGCTTGCAACTTGTTTGGAAGTGTGACGTATTTGGTGTGTTAAATACCATGAGGCTCACTGTCATTTGTAAAAAGGCTACCGTGGCAGATGGTGTCTGGGTTGGTTTGTGTTAATGGAGCAGTGGCCCAACAAGCCCCAGGAATAAGTGGCTAAAAACTTGGTCTTATTTTATTGCACGTGTGCGTGAGCCCAAGGCACAGCCTCCATGTGCTGCAAAGTCTTGGAGAATTTTCAGTATCACAAATCAATGATTACATAAAATACATTTAGGTTCTGCGCTTTTTTAAATAGACAGTTCAGTTTGCCATCAGAAAAGTCTGCTGCCTTCAGGAGGAAGAGGGACTGGCTTTGTACTGGGTTTGGTTATAATTTAACTGACTTCGAGTTCCTGAGCCTTTTCTCTTTAAGGCAAGAGGAAAGTTTATACAAGCACCTTCTGGTTTTCCTCCCCTAAAACAGGCTTCTCTTAGTGCCCCGTGCTTTTTTAGCCCAGCAAGCAAGCCCTCACTAGGTTTTTACCTTGTGGGTTGTTGCTTTCCCATTTTTGGGAGCTCCTCTACAGCTGGGCATTAAATAACATCTCTAGCAATTCAGCAAATGTAGATTCCTGAATTGGAAAGGCAGTATTTGGAATATTTGGGGGTTTTTAGGCAACTAAAGCAATGACAGGGTGAGCATCACATGATTGGCTAAATCTCCACGGTTGACAAAAATGATCCTCACACCCACTTTTGGAAACCCTACTGCCTTGAGAAATCAACTATCAGGCATTGCCTTATGCTGAAAGCTGCTCTCATGAGCACATCGTGCAGTTCAGACATCATGCATCACTCATTCAGACAAGTCTGTAGCAGGCAGAGGGCTGTTTGTATCAAGATTTTGTTGCTGTTACATGCTGCATTTCCATTTTTGTTGTTTAGTCTCTCCACCTCCAAACTGAGGACTGGTCACCAGATGTGGCAGATGGCTGGGCCTTGCCCTCCAGCTGTATCCCTGCTGTCTGCTCGCTGCCCTCCCTGGCCCCATTGTGGTCTCCTGCCCTCTCCAATGATGTGTTGGAGTGGAGGCTCTGTCGTGTTGCTCAACAGGAGAGCTGTAGTAACAGGAGTGCAGGCAGATCCTTTGCAGCCATGTGGCAGTAGGTTACACCTCCGTGTGTGGGATGTGTGGTTCTAATTAGCGAAGCCTTGATGTGAGTTGGGAATGTGTTTTCTCTCATCTGCTTCATCTTTTTTCTCCGCTCTGAAGCAGCCTCTCAAAAGACTCGATGAAATCCCTGTTACGAACTTGAGAGGGGGAAAATGGAATTGTTGAGAGTTCAGATTAAGCTTTTCATTACGGTGTGTAAATTGAGTGAACTTTTGAATTGCATTAATACATAAACTAATCTTTTTACTGATGCCAAACCATTCCCTCCAACAGTCATTAGAACAAGCAATAACTCAGTAAATTACAAGCTCTGTAAGCTTTTGTGGGAAAAGATGAGGTGTCCTCTACAATTTAGACAAGTTGTAAAGCATTTCTGCAGAAATGTTAGTGGGTGATTTTTCAGAATCTCATTTGAAAAACCAGAATTTACTTCAGAGAAATTCCTCCCCATAATTACTATGTAGTGTTGCTGGTAACCGGCTCCCGACACAGACTTAATGGATTCTATTGCTATGCTGTGCTGCCAGCCTGCGTCGCAGTGTATCGACTCCAGGCACATCAGGAAACTCAGTTTTCTCAGAGAGGTTTTCCTGCGTGCAAGAAGCCCATCAGCCTAGATTTTAAAGTGCTTGCCTTTGTTTGTGCTGGCACAGGCATCCTCTGTTAAAACTGACAGTAAAAATTTCTGCTCGAGAGTAGAGTCCCCTCCTTCTGAAATGCTAAATAGGTGTGGAATTCATAGTGAATTCCATAAAAAGAAGGCTTTTGTGGTAGGCATATGATAAATCGGGTGTTTCATTTTAAGGAATATTCTATGTTAATAACAAAAAAATTTAACCCTGTTGAGTCTGCTTTTACAAAGGAACAATTAAAAGCAATAAAGACATATGAAGAGAACTTACTGATTTCTTTGTGTGTATCTTCAGGACATAATACTGAGCTACCATGATGTTTGATCTGTAAAATTTTGTTGGAATATAGTATTGCAATACTGTCACCTGAGGAAAATCTCTGCTCTTCTCATTTAAACACCTATTTATGGAGAGTTATTCTTTGCTTCTGCCATTGCAGGCAGTGGATGCACTGTGTGTGTGGTGATTTTCCTGGATGAAGTGTTTACCAAATAATAAACAGCAATAGAAATGCATTTTATTTAGGGCTTTGGTAGTTAGCTGTCATGTTGATAGCACAAAAGTGGCATTGTCAAAGCAGCCTTCTCGAAAGAAACGTTGAGATGAGACATTGAGATGTTTCTCTCCAGTAGGAAAGGAGGTTTTCTGCATAAAAGAAGTTTCAAAATGCTCCAGGAGTCCAGGGCTACCCTGGACTTTTGGGGACCTGTTTTGTTTCTGAAATGTAAACTTTGTTATTTCTTTCTGATTATAAATTGTATGTTGATTTAAGAGTAATTCAGCATTAAAAATCAGAATCTGAGAGAACTTTCTGTGTATGCATCCTTAACTTCAGCCGCCTCACCTGCTTACAGTGCATATGGTTTCTAGTTGCGTGATTACCTGATCTGGAATAAATTCATGCATGTGATTTTCTGTCCTTATGAACAATGTGCAGTGTTTTATATGCTGGGGAAAAAATCCTAAAGTTACGTGGTGTCTTCCAGCCACCACCTCTGGATTTTTCTCTTGTGCTCAGTAATGAAGATAGTGTCTTGTTAGCTGAACTCAGTGACGAGCGTTAGTGGAGGGCTCTGTTGTGCACCTGTGAAGCGCATCTTCATGGTGCTTTCAGCTCTGGCAGCCAAATGAGAAGCGGTGGCCCTCAACAATAACTCCCCTACATGTGGTATTTCTGTTATTTTCAGTCACAACATGAACACAGAGTTATTACCTGTGCAGAGCTGGTCTTTTCACAGCAGCCACGTCACAGTGGCCATCAAGGCAATAAGCAAAAGCCTATTCTCCACCATCCCATCTTTGTTCCTTGTTGTTCTGATCATCTGTTTTCTTACACTGGTCTTTAAACCACTAATAAATCTCATTGCTCGTTGAAATTATACACATTTTGAATCTGCGTGGCAAATCAAGCCTTATTTTAAAAACCACTCGTATGGAGTGGGAACTGAAGGTCTCTAGGAGACAGCAGCACAGACTGTCACTTCAGCAGGAACAGCTGCAGCTGTGACTTCTTCCAAATAAGCAATTTAAACATAAATATTCAAAAGCAAGTCTCATAAGCAGGCTTCAGAGAGAGAAAAAAAGAAAAAGGGCTGGCCCAGGCTCTCAGCTACTTAACACTGCCATCACTTGCTTCGCTTCATAGGGTTGTAGCCATTTGTGCTCACACCTGACCTTGAGTTAGACAACTTCCCAACCTCAGGGCAAATTACGTCTTCTCTCTGTCCTCTCGTGGCTGTCTCTTTCCAGGAGCCTTGCTCCCTACGATAGCCAGTGCCTGAGCTGCTACAAAACACTTGATGTACATCAACAAATACTTTTTGCTATGTCTTAACTTGTGTGAGCCCTGGAAAAGCCACCACAGCTCTCCCCATCGTGACTCAGATGAGTCACATTCAGTGTGACCATACACACTAAGCTATGGGAGAACAAGCAGGTCCCTTCCCACAGCCTGCACCCACGGACAGGCACTGCACCAGGCTGGATCCACTCCACCTTGCACAGGCTGATCTGACCAAGCTAAAATGCAGGAGGCCTGGAGAGCATTTATACATGGAGGTCATGGCGGACTAATGATCCTTTCTGCTGCTCGGGGTTTGCCCCCAGAGCACCAGGAGATGGTAAGTCAAAGCTGGTGGTTTCCAGAGAGGCACAATGGAACTTCAGGAATAGGAGAGAGGCCAGCTGCTGGTGTGCACAGAGCCCACAGCCTGGGGGAATCTGTTTAGAAACCATCAAGGGCTGGCTGTGGTTTCCAAGGTAACTTCCATCTTCTGTGACCCAGGTGAGGCTCAGCCTTTATAAGTACATGGGCAGAATACAAATAGTGGGTCTGAGGTGGAAAACAAAACACATGTGAAATGCTGTGTGTTCTCCCAGCTGCTCTCCTGTCGCCTGCTCGCCTTGTGCCCTTCCACATCTGCCCACCGAGGCAAAGTGCCAGGAATAAGGAATCAGAATCACAGAACCAGCTAGGTTGGAAAAGACCTTTAAGATCATCAAGTCCAACCATTACCCCAGCACTGCCAAGTCCACCACTAAAGCATGTCACTAAGGGCCTCATCTACACAGTTTTTGAACAATTCCAGGGACGGTGACTCCACCACTTCCCTGGGCAGCCTGTTCCAATGCCTGAGCACCTTTTTGGTGAAGAAATTTTTCCTAATATCCAGTCTAAACCTCCCCTGGGGCAGCTTGAGGCTGTTATCTTGTCCTATCACTTGTTACTTGAGAGAAGAGACCAGCCACCTCCTTGCTCCATCCTCCTTTCAGGTAGTTGTAGAGAGCGATAAGGTCTCCCCTGAGCCTTCTCTTCTCCAGACTAAGCAACCACAGTTCCCTCAGCTGTTCCTCATCACACTTGTGCTCCAGACCCCTCACCAGCTCCGTCGCCCTTCTCTGGACCTGCTTCAGCACCTCAATGTCTTTCTTGTAGCGAGGGGCCCAGAACTGAGAAACTGGGAATTTGGCTGCCATGGCTGAACCTTCACAGCTCACTCACTGCCAGAGGGAAGCCAGGTAATTCAAAATCACCATAGGCAGCTTTCCAGCTGGAGCCATGACTTGAGGGCCCAGGGACCCCGTTAATGAACAGTTCCTCAGCACCTGCACTACATGGCTCTGACCTTCCCTGTGGGCTCACCTGTGAGCATCCTCAAGACCACCAGCCAGCATCAGCACCAGCTGGGCTCTGATGCTGCCTCAAGGACATCCTGGGGTCTTCTAGGGAAATAAAGGAGCCAAGGCTTTCCAAACTTCATCTTTGTAGCTACTATGGGAGAGCTGGGCTGCTGCCACAGGGGAAGTGGGGTCACGCAGGTCAGGTACTATTCACCTCTGTGCCGCCTGCTACAAAAGCCACCAGGTTTTAATTGTCTCTTCAAACCCTGCGTGTGAGAGGAAAACAAGCACAGCAAGAGGATGCACTCACAATCACGTATTGAATGCAACACTTTAATTCTTTGACATATGAATTATTGTCTGCGAAATGAAAGTTTCCCAGAGCAGAGAAACCAAGGCCATTGACAAAGACTTCACGCAGTTCTTCCTGTCACTGTCATGCTCTGCATAGGTAGGGAGGCCACCCCAAAAATGCCATCTTCCTGCAGAGCTCACATACACACAACCAGGTCCTGACACTTGCAGGTGCCCCTGGCCCAGCATCTTCTCTCTGCCACCCTCATTCTACCCAGGCCTCCGCTGGGCGAGAGACACAGGTACCAGGCTGAGCCTGTTAGGGCATAAGCTAGCACAAGACCACTGCTGCCATGCTGTGGGTTATGGGTGATGCTCTTAGGGAGGTTTCTGCACAGTGCTGATGCTCTGGCAGGAATCAGAAGAGGACCTGGCAATGACACCTACTGCACAAATGCTGAGAAGAGACTGGCTGGAGCTTGAGGAGCAGCTCCCTCAGACCTGCTCTGGAGATGCTGTACCCCCAGGCAAGGGGGGAGCGAAGATCTCATTCCACAGGCAGGAAGGCAGGTGCTGCAGCAATGCCAGGCTGAGCAGGGATGTGAGCAGGGAGCCTGTCCACCCCACAGGACCAGTCTTCTCTCTCTATGTGGCTGCACTGATGTGCAGGAACCTTATGGCCTGCTCTATTGAACGACACAGAGAGATGCACTTTGCCTTGTCCATTCCTAAGATGAAAGATGTCTCACCATCAGCTGCGGCAAACAGTGAAGTTTCTGTCCCATTCCCATGGGTTGAATCCTGCTCATCAAGATCCTGGAAAACTGTGGGTGGAAGGAGCTGCCTGGCCACCAGTTGGTGGTGATCTTCACTAGCACTGGGAGATGGGCACAGACCAACAGACTGATACCTCCTGGGACATGGACCACAGGCTTCCTCCTTTGATACTTCCTGTATCCCTGCTGTCCTAAGGAGGAAACATTGCCCAATAGTGGACTTGGAACCTCTTTTCTGGCTTTAGGCACACAGAAAAGGCAGAGACCCCCACCAGCATCCAAATCCCACCAGCAAGTGAGATGAGGCATGATGCAGGCAGCTGAGGCATCATCCTATTTTGACTGCTGCACACCCCTCAATTAGCAGCTGAGCAGTTTTAGTTGCAAAGTCACATTAAAAACTCTTCACAGGGAGGAATTCTTGGTTTAGCTGAGACAGTGAAGATCTGCCAAATGCTTGGGAGTTTCAATTCAATAGGCACAAATTTGCAAAGACAAAAGAAAGTTTTTCTTCTCAGTCTGTCAAAAGATACAATCTTCAACTCTTCATACAAGTCAGCTGGAATGAAGCGCTTCCAACAGGCAACATGTCTTACAGCATAGTCATTCCATCTCTGATCTCCCAGGCCTGATTCCCAAAGAAAAGCTACAGAACTCTCCCTTGGTAAAGCTGGGAACTCTATCTCATGACTTTTCTGAATACTAACGTATTAGAGCATGTTACCATCCTGCTCTTTTCACCATTCCCACTAATGTCTTGGTGATCTACATTGTGCTGCTATTTTTCTACAAATTACCTGCCTTTCTTTTTCCCTCAGGAGACAACCACCAATATCCTCTTTACATTCCACAGGTGCTGTCAGATATCTAGCTCAGACACAGGTCTAATTAAACCCAGAACAATTGTTCCCCATATGCAGTCAGGTTTGAAATTCACTGTGTCTTTTCCAAGGAGCTTGCATGCCCCAAACCTTATCTGCTTTCTCCAGCTTTATTAGCCGCCTTCATAAAAGCTATTACACCTACCTAAAAATCTTTATCTTTAAACCTTTGGCTCTAACAATACTGCCATGCCAAAAGGCTGCATACACTGGAAAGAGGAGGGGCAGCGTGCATCTGGGTCTGGTTTATAATAAACAGAGGTGTAGCATTATGACATGCTTCACAAAAGATCTTAAATTCTGTTTTGCAGGACTCGGTGGGGTTTGAGCGCTAGTTTAAAATCAGTGTTCATGTTTGACTAGCAAATTGATCCATGGCTACGAGCCCCAGTGCAGCTCAACCTCCCCTTTGCTCCTTCAGCCCCTGCTTGGAAGAAGCACCTCTTCACTTCTTTCTTTAGAGAAAGCAATTGAGCTGCCCTTTAACTGAGCCTCAGTTTCCAGTCTGTAGAATAAGGAAGTAATGGTCTCCCGCAGTCCTGAGAAGACAGGCTTAGGTTTAGCCACTCCAGCCTGCCATCAACCCCACTGCTTATCCATCACTGCTTGTGTTTGTCCCTGACTATGCCCAGTCTCTGCAGGAAGCCATCTGCGCTGCTGTCCTCCAGGGGTTTGTACAGCATCTGGCTATCAACTTACTGCATGAGTAGGACAGTGTGTCCTACCAATACCTCCCAGGGCACCTGCATGATACCCCTAGTTCCACAATGGGAGAGGACCTGAATCTCTTCTCCTTGAACCTAGGTATCCACACTGGGAGCTTCTGAAGATGGCTTACCCAACGTTTGCAAAGCCCCCACATGCTAAAGTAGCAGCTGACATGGAAGATCTCATAGAATCATAGAATCATAGAATCGTAAGGGTTGGAAAGGACCTTAAGATCATCTAGTTCCAACCCCCCTGCCATGGGCAGGGACACCTTGCCCTAAACCATGTGGCTCAAGGCTCTGTCCAACCTGGCCTTGAACACCGCCAGGGATGGAGCATCCACAACCTCCCTGGGCAACCCATTCCAGTGCTTCACCACCCTCACTGTAAAGAACTTCTTCCTTATATCTAATCTAAACTTCCTCTGTTTAAGTTTGAACCCATTACCCCTTGTCCTACCACTACAGTCCCTAAGGAAGAGTCCCTCCCCAGCATCCTTGTAGACCCCCTTCAGATACTGGAAGGCTGCTATGAGGTCTCCACGCAGCCTTCTCTTCTCCAGGCTGAACAGCCCCAACTTTCTCAGCCTGTCTTCATATGGGAGGTGCTCCAGCCCTCTTATCATCCTCGTGGCCCTCCTCTGGACTCGCTCCAACAGCTCCATGTCCTTTTTATGTTGAGGACACCAGAACTGTACACAGTACTCCAAGTGGGGTCTCACAAGAGCAGAGTAGAGGGGCAGGATCACCTCCTTCGACCTGCTGGCCACGCTTCTTTTGATGCAGCCCAGGATACGGTTGGCTTTCTGGGCTGCAAGCGCACACTGCCGGCTCATGTTAAGCTTCTCGTCAACCAACACCCCCAAGTCCTTTTCTGCAGGGCTGCTCTGAATCTCTTCTCTGCCCAGCCTGTAGCAGTGCCTGGGGTTGCCCCGACCCAGATGTAGGACCTTGCACTTGCCTTGGTTAAACTTCATAAGGTTGGCATCGGCCCACCTCACAAGCGTGTCAAGGTCCCTCTGGATGGCATCCCTTCCCTCCAGCGTATCAACCGAACCACACAGCTTGGTGTCGTCGGCAAACTTGCTGAGGGCGCACTCAATCCCACTGTCCATGTCGTCGACAAAGATGTTGAACAGGACCGGTCCCAACACCGATCCCTGAGGGACACCACTCGTTACAGGTTTCCAACTGGACATCGAGCCATTTACCACAACTCTTTGCAATCAGCCATCGAGCCAGTTTTTTATCCACCGAGTGGTCCATCTATCAAATTGATGTCTCTCCAATTTAGAGACAAGGATGTCATGTGGGACAGTGTCGAATGCTTTGCACAAGTCCAGGTAGATGACATCAACTGCTCTGCCGCTGTCCATCAGTTCCGTGGCTCCATCATAGAAGGCCACCAAATTGGTCAGGCAGGATTTCCCCTTAGTGAAGCCATGTTGGCTGTCACCAACCACCTCGTTGTTTTTCATGTGCCTTAGCATGTTTTCCAGGAGAAACTGTTCCAAGATTTTGCCAGGCACAGAGGTGAGGCTGACTGGTCTGTAGTTCCCCGGGTCTTCCACCTTCCCCTTCTTGAAAATGGGGGTTATATTACCCTTCTTCCAGTCATCAGGAACTTCACCTGACTGCCAGGATTTTTCGAATATGATGGACAGTGGTTTAGCAACTTCATTCACCAGCTCCTTCAGGACCCGTGGATGGATTTCATCAGGTCCCATGGACTTGTGCACGTTCAGGTTCTTAAGATGGTCTCGAACCTGATCCTCTCCTACAGTGGGCCTAAGGTCTTCGTTCTCACAGTCCCTGCATTTGCTTTCCAAGACTTGGGTTGTGTGGTCAGAGCATTTGCTGGGGAAGATGGAGGCAAAGAAGTCATTAAGAACCTCAGCCTTCTCCAAATCCATGGTAGCCAGTTCTCCTGATAGCTTCTGGAGAGGGCCTACATTGTCCCTAGCCTGTCTTTTATTTGCTACATATCTATAGAATCCTTTCCTGTTATCTTTTACATCCCTTGCCAAACTTAATTCTAGCTGGGCCTTAGCTTTCCTAACCTGGTCCCTAGCTTCTCGGGCAATGTTCCTGTATTCTTCCCAGGCCGCCTGTCCTCGCTTCCATGTTCTATAAGCTTCTTTTTTCCCTCTAAGTTTCCTCAGCAGCTCCTTGTCCATCCATGGAGGTCTCCTGGCCCTCCTGCTGCACTTTCTTCTAGTCGGGATGCAACACTCTTGAGCACGTAGCAGGTGATCCTTGAATACCAACCAGCAGTCTTGGGCCCCCCTGCCCTCTAGGACTGTATCCTATGAAACCTTACTAAGGAGGTTCCTGAAGAGGCCAAAGTCTGCTTTCTTGAAGTCCAGGGCAGTGAGCTTGCTGCACGCTCTTCTCACCGTCCTGAGGATCTCAAACTCAACCATCTCGTGATCACTAGAGCCAAGGCTGCCCTGGAGCGTTACATTTCCAACCAGTCCCTCCCTGTTGGTGAGCACAAGGTCCAGCATGGCACCTCTCCTCGTCGGCTCCTCTACTGCTTGAAAGAGGAAGTTGTCTTCCACACAATCGAGGAACCTCCTGGATTGCTTGTGCCGGGCCGTACCGTCCCTCCAACAGATGTCAGGATGGTTGAAGTCCCCCATGAGGACCAGGGCCTGCGAGCGTGAGGCTGCTCCTATCTGTCTGTAGAGCGCTTCATCCACAGAGTCCTCTTGATCAGGCGGCCTGTAACAGATCCCCACCGTAATGTCCCCTGTTGCTGTTTTCCCTTTGATCCTGACCCACAAACACTCTGTTACCTCATCACCCGTCCCCAGACAGAGTTCCATACTCTCTCATGAAGAAGGAGTATTGCTTATGGAAGGCAGCGTGCAGGGCAGAGAACATGGGTGTCCCCACAGTGTGGGCTAAGCCAAAGCAGTAGCAATGACCACATGGGAAGCCCTGACCACATGGGGCTGGGCTGTGCAGAAAGGCAAGGAGCTTTGGGACCAGCAGGTACCAGCCTGCAGGGTGATCTGCTGAAGGAGCATCACCACAATATGTATTTATCCCATTCAGAGAACCAACAGAAGAGGTAAACCTTGACTGTGGCCAAGTGTTTAATAAAGCGTGGAGACCAGCTGAGGCTTTTCTCATACCTGGAGTATTTTTAGCATCTTCTCCCTCAGGCTGCTTTTCTAGGTCCCTATTAAGGACTGGGTTTACACTGCTCTCTTCTTCTCACTGGATCTCTAGCAAGACCTCTTTCCTCAGTTGGACTTCCAATTTCCATATATTTATGGCAGTATAGTATCTTTGAGATTTGCCTGAAACTGGTGGATGGTTTTGAAAGCAAGGGGGGGCCCAACTGTCAAGCAGACATACACTTACACAAACAGCATGACCACAGGGGCCTCCTTCCCATAGGAAAGCAAATGCTATGTAGACATGACATTCAAAGCTCCATTATAGTGCAGAAACATTAGATGCATGGAAACAGTGCTGCGTGGGCAGCCTAAATTTTGTTGTCTTTTAACCTTTGGTTACTTGACATTGCAATTTTAATGACTCTTAGAAGGCAGTGTTTTTATATGCAATGCAGTGATGGCATGTTAACTTTGACGGGCTGTGTTTAGGTGGAGGAAGACGCCTTTCAATTTTGTGTTGATTTTCACCTTTTACATTCTTCCCACACTCTCCCCCAATCTAAGAGTAGATTCACAAACGTGCACAAATACACAGAGCACCAGCAATGCAAAAGCCCTTCATGTCTTTGTCCCAGTGCCACAGATGATGGGAGGCCGGTGAGTCTGATCCTTGAGCCTTGCACTGACAGGCTTACTGAACTTGACAGCACCACGTGTGTGCAGACAGATGACTCACTTGATCAGAGGCTGTGGGATCTACCTTTAGCGGTGGAGCCACTTTCTTCATAGCAAATATTAGCTGTTCAAACAACACTCATGTTTCTATTCTGGGTCACTGTTTACAAGTACAGACAAACAACAGTGAAAGAATGGGAATCTGCTACCAGTCAGTGCTCTCATGGCACTCTCAAAAGCAGCTGACAGAAGCTACACTTCTGGAGAGGGTCAGAATGGACAATTGCTGTACATACGTTAAAAAGATGTTATTAGCTGCCAGAGAGTTCACATTTCCTAAGAGGAAGATAAATATCTGGCACTTCTCTAGCCTGTTAAAGGAGTAATTATCAGTGTGGAGACTGAGACGCTGACTCTTACCTTTGACAGGTTGTCAATGATTTCTGAGACTAGGGAAGTTTTACAGTGTTTTCAAAATACCAGCAAATTTTCTAGTGAAGAGCTGCAGTGTTTTGGGTGCTTAACTGAAGCACCTCTTAATGGCTGTCAGAAATAATTTGCACTGTCACTCAGCAGAGACAATGGATGGTTTAATATCCAGGCATTTTGTTATGCACAGACGTATCAGATAAGTATACATTTGGCCCAAAGGAAATTGCTACCCATTCTTTTTACATTTACTTCTCTTTGCGAACTCATCTGCTCCAATAGCCAGTTCGCAGTCCCTCATCTAAACCATAATCGTGGTTCAATCAGTAACATTTTACAAGAGGGAAAATGACTTGACCCACAAGTGCTCAAAATGGAGGTCACACGAAACCCACAACAGATAGAGAATGTGAGGACACTCAGCATGACCTGTCTTGATTTTCAAAAGCTGAGTTTTATTGAGTAGTCACCTCGATGATTTTATGTTGTTCACATTTCTAATATAGCTGTGGGCTCCTCTCTGTAACAGAACTCTGTTCTAATGCCTAGAAAACCCAGGATGGGCTGGCAGGCACAAGGGACTTCCGATGTCTGGCTTTTCTTCAGCAGAAGCACAATTGTATGTCACTGAGATCAGAACAAAAGGGCTTAGAAGGCAAGTCCCAGAAATTTAATCTCAGCTCTGCCACTCACCTCTCAACATGGTAAGAAAATCCTTCAATCTTTCCCTTTTTCAGTTTTAAGCCAAAGGAAGGACTCAAAGTCAGTCAAGAAAGACACAAGGGGACGAGAAATCAAACTTCATTATTCCTAGCACTGTCAGAACGATGCCTGCTCTCTCACCCCAGAAGATCCCCACGCAAACAAAGAAAGTTCGGGTAGTTTAACTATCATGCTGTTAGGGAGATGTTATTGCCTGGTGAAACATGCCAGCAAATGAGGATAAAGCCTATGGCTGGCTTCAGGTCACGGCTGTCTCAACTCCTGATCAAAAGTGTTAGGATCTTCAGTGGTAGCCTGGGACCATCAGAGGTGCTGGTGGTGCACAGCAGGGATGTCAAGATGAGCGAGAAGCTCATCTAGGGCCAGCATTGTTCTTTGGTGTTTATTTGTGAGACAGTTGAGTCAGAGCCAGCAATGACAGCAAATCTTTAACAGCAAATCAATAAATTAGGGGCAGAGAAGTTTAAGGTAGGAGATGCGTTGTGGCTGGTGTCCAGGTGTTCCTAAAAGAATTATGTTCCATTTGTTCTGTAAGAAATAACTAGGTAATGTGCCATGCAGGCATGAATCAGATCCACAGGGCAAAGCAAGGCAAGCGGAGGGGGAATACTCGTTCTTAAAGAACAGTGTAGAAAAGCAAGATGCTGCTAATTTGCTGAGCAGCTCTGAGCCCCAGACTGAGGAAGGACAGATTAGACAAACGCTCTGCTAATAAGAATACTGGAAGAATAATGTTAGATGTGATTTATGTAGCACAGAAAACAAGGGTTTAGAAAGTGCATAGTAAAGTCTTGAAAAAACTGTAACACCCAGGAAGGTTGTTTAAGTGAGGACAACTATGCATGTTAAAAAAGAGTGCAATTAAGTAACGTGATAAAATGCTGGCCAAGAGCTCGAATTCATGGAAGAGCAATGACAGCCACCATAAGCCAGAGGGTAAAAGGAGGAAAGGTCCTGAGAGTCTTAGGGCAGGGAGAAGTAATGGGATGGGGCTTGCAAAGGTAGTGAAAATACTGCAGGCCCTGGAGGGAAATCTCATTGCAGTCAGAAACTGCCTTTTGTTATTCATGGCTTTTTTTTCTGGTAACTTTAAGAAAGAAATTAATGTTCAGCTTTGTTAGATAAAGCTTTAGTGATTCATCCTTAAGAGTATATGAAGTGTTGAACTTCTGACCACGATGGGTCTCCAGAAATGAGAAGTGTATGCGAAACAGGGTGTGAGAGGAGGGAGGTGGACATATCCTGCAAGCTGCCAGTGCCAATTTGAGGGTTGCTGCTGCCAAATGCTCGGTCTCCAGGAGAAATTGTTCTCAGTGATAAGCTTGCACTTTTCAGCAAGAAGCAGACTATGAGGAAATAGCCTCTGATGATAAATAATCCCAGAATCCTTGTATTTCTTTTCCCCAGCCTCATGTGCCACTTTCCAGAAGATAAAATGAAGGAACATGAGGCTGCCAGGATTAGCTGGGGTCCCTGCCCTCTCACCACCTTTCGGCACCCATGTTCTCATCGGATCTTCTTGTTCTCACTGATTTTTATTTGCTCTTCTGCTTATTTTCCTCTCACTGACTGAAATGCTGATTTTATTTTCTTTCATGTTTAACTCATAATAATTAACTAGACGTCAAAATTCAGACCTTATTTAACCTCATTCATCAACAGGAATCCAGTAGAATGCAATCCAGTTGTAGGTCTGTAGCACTTTCTACTCATTCCAGTTTATTCATTTCAATTTAGTGGGAAAGCCCTTCTCTGTGGCAATGTATTTTGCTCTGGTCCATAGTAGCATTATTAGCTTATGCAGCGAAGAGACAAACCACTTCTGTAAAATCGTATTTATTAGATTATTAGCACTGTTTCAGAGAAGTGCCAACAACTGGCACTTAGGCGAAAAGAGAGCTGGTGGTAAAGGCCATTAGGTGGAAAGGCTTTGGAGGGAACCTGCAGGCAGTTTGCAGCAGTAACGAAGCAGACATGTCTGATGCCTCCAGTTAATTATCTCATTGAGAGCTCATTGAGAGGCACTGCTGTGGCTGATCTGCAACGAGGTGCTAGGATGAGACACAAGGTTGGATGCAAATACATGTGGTTCATTTGCTTAAATGATACCATTTAAACATGTAGCATTGCAGGGTACCAGAGCAATCACTTCTGAAGCAATGGTGCCCACAAATTAGATGCCTTTATCATATTTATATATAGAATCATAGAGTGGTTTGGGTTGGAAGGGACCTTAAAGACCATCTAGTTCCAACCCCCCTTGCCATGAGCAGGGACACCTTCCACTAGACCAGGATGCTCAAAGCCCCGTCCACCCTGGCCTTGAACACTGTCAGGGATGGGGCAGCCACGTCGTTCAAAATCAATTTGTTGTATGTTCTTTGCAAAAGGTATTTTTTAAAGAAGAACAATAGAAAAACATACATGTGAACCAGCATCGACTTTAATCAGTCACTGGTGTCAGACTTTCCATTCCATTGTTTGGTTGGTTTATTCCTGTTCCTTAAACTCTCACCTTGATTGTTCTCTGTCTGACCATTCCTTGGCCATTTGGACTCTCCATACAACATCATTCAACTGTGCTGCTTACATAAATTGGATGCAAAATACACCTGAGAGTAACACATACATGATCTCAAAATTGTATATATCTGCCTGTGCTTTCAACCGCGGGCAGCTGCAGGAGGTCATCAGCCAGTCCTTTACATGTTCAGTGTGACCCCTATACAACAGGCTGCCTCCATGGCTTCCCAACAAGAACATCCTGTTTTTCTTCAGTAGCCTTCTAGATTTGTTCTTCTGGTCACTAATATTTTAGCTCAGCTTAGTCACACAGTCTTCTTGTAGGGCCATTGGAAAGCAAAACAATAGTCCACTAGGAGATAATTTCTATATCAATAACATACCCTGGCAACTGCGCGTTGTCTATACCTACATAATTATGGCAATATCGCTGGCATATAATCACGTTTGTTTAATTATAACACAAAGGAAATAAACCCATTGAAAACATTAGGGAATTTTTTTGGTAGCTGAACAGAAAATGCCTCACTCTTCACCAAGTTATTAGCAGAAAGTTCAGAAGATGAGTGCCTGTAGGTACTGCTGACCTTTCGTGCTGAGGTGGTACACCACCAGAGAAAACTCAAGGATCAGAAAAAAACTAAAGGAGTAGAGGACTGGAGAACAGGTAGCACTCAGTTCTGTGTAACATCTATTCACCTACAGTGAAAAGGCGCTTTAGAAAGAAACAAACTGCTCAGAGCTCACATTACCTTTGTGCTATTACTGGATTAAAAATGTTGCATGCTTAAGCCCCTTCTTGAGAAACGCTGGTGAAAAATGCTAGCTAATACTTTTTTATGTCAGAGAGAGGCAAAAGGGACCTTGATTTAAAGAAATAATGTCAATTTCATGGTAACTTTTAAAGAAATTGTTTTACATCAGGTTCAGATCAAATATCTCCGAACTTCTCTGACAAGTGTCCCTTTCTTATTTTACAAAAATTTTGTAGCTGCATCTTTCAATTCTCTTTTTTCCTTCCTGAATATGGTGCAAATCCAAAAAACACAAGAGGCCAAGCTGCCTACAGTCAAGCTCAGTGCACATTGTTAATGTGATGGAAGACATGGTATGGGTGAAACTAGAAGCACGGCAGCAATTTCACTAACCTGAAAACTAGGTGTTCTCCAGTGCATAGCGTACATAAAAATGTGTGGCTGTAAACACATAGAAAGAATTTAAAAGGGTTAATTAATGGCTGAAAATTGCCTTCTGATCAGAACTGGGGTTCTGAGTTGTGTTTTCAGGCAGAAGTGTGATGCTCCAGTTTTCATACTGCCTAGCATTGCACTGAAATGGGAGCTCTGCTGTGAGCTCAATGCTTTTGCACTCTGACACAGAACAGCTTGGGGTGAACAAGTTTGTTATTAATGTATTGCTCAAAGGCAGTCTGAAAACACAACGAATGTAACATATTTTTGGCCTTAAAGAGGCACACTGAGAATCCTTTGCTGCTGGAGGGAATAGATACACAGCTTGACAGCTCATGCTCTGTTTCAGGAATAAGCTACATAGACTTACCTTTATTTTATTCAAAAATAAATTATTATTCTCTGCCGAGATTTTTTTTACCTCTCTGCAGATGATCTCTCTTTTTTTCCAGGTTACATAGACCACCTGCAGTGCAGGCAAGAGAATGATGGATCACAGTTGAAGATGGTAAAGGTTTGTCCTCTGCTTGACTGGACAAGTTCAAGCACTAATGGTAGTTTTGAGACTTAATTCTTGCACACTTGCGAAGCCATGGGCTCTTTGGTGGCTAAAAAATCAGATATTCAGGCTATAGGAGAGACCCTCGCTGTCCAGCAGAGCTCTGCTGATGCTGTGCAGCACTTGTAATGGAGTAGGACAAGCAGCTCTCTAACAATCTCACTCCATTAGTTTTCTTCTTCCAAAATGAGTGACCTGCTCACCTTAATTGGTTTACGAGGAGGCTGGCTGACAGGACTGAATGAAGGCAGAGTATCAGCTGTGGTGGAATAGTCTCCTTCCTGGCTCAATGCTCCTAAGCGAAAGTCAGTTTCTGCAGGAGCTTCCCTTCATGCCCAGCAGCAGATCTCAGCTCTAGCTCCAGACCCAAATGTTTTGACCTTATGGAGGAAGAGCACAGCTCCTGTGTACACAGCTGATCTCAGGGAGTATCCAGATGTGGGCAGCACTTGGCTCCTCCAGCACATGGAAATGCTATAAAGGAGACTGGGAGGGTCACCCCATCCACAGAGGAGAGCTGAAACCAGGTTTCTGGGGCATCACAGTTTCCCAGCGAAAGCCTTCTGGAAACCTGGGAACTGAGAGATGAGGAAACATCCCAAACCTACCAGGAATCACTTGCAGATGCCAAGGGCCCCCATCAAGCATGACTCAAAGAGGTGGTGGTCCTGCAACATGCTCAGCACCAGCAGCCAGAAAACAAGGGTGCTCCAGATGTCTCTGATGAGACCTGCCATGAGGAGGAGTGTGAAATCACCCAAATGAGGTCTCCTAGGTGCATGAATCTAAGTGAATGCTTTCATCTTAAATACCCAAGCTTCTGGGCTGCGAGATGGCCAAGCCACATCTGACCACAGGAAGGAGGTTGTGGCCTCTGGCTTTTAGAGCTGCCCAGCCAGGTGGCCAGCCGTTGTCCTCGCCTGAACTCTTCCCACCCGTATCTTCCCCAAGCACATGGGCATTGCGATGAGATGGGGGCTTGCTGGCTGTGCCCCAATGCCTTTCACAGGAAGGGGAGCCTGTGGCCCAGTGGCGTGGTTTATCTTGCTGGGAGAACCCATGGTTGGATGCCTTCCTGTGGCACATCTGGAGCATGAGACCCAGAGCAGCAATACCACTGCAGCAGTTCAGGTAGGAAGGGGCTTAATGCGATTTCACAGGACCACAGCCAGGAGCTGCAGTCCCTCTCCTCCTCGCCTTGTGCCAGATACACACTTTTCCTCCATACGGAAAGTTATAAAGACAGTGGGTCCGCAAGCTCATTGCTGGCAGAGCAGTGAAAAGGGAGCCAGTTGACTGTGACTCTTTTTATGTCACTCAAACCAATGATCTTCTCTGCTATCATGCACCTGGAGCAGGGTAATTTTGTTCCTCTTGTTATAATTCCACACATGCACTCTGTCTTGCTTATAAACTGAAACCCAAGTTGGGATCCTGCTCATCTCCCCTCGTCCTCGCTGGGCTTTGAGAGACACTTGTGAGTTCCCAATGGCAAAATTCAACTTCAACAGTCCAGCATCAGGCTTTTTGCATCCTTTGCTGTGCTGGTTTTCAACCCGCAATTAGCCCCTTCCTAAAATCGATGAAGAGAAACTGTGTGCGGCTGCTGATGACACTGAAGACTCTTCATCTCAACTACTAGTATGGGGGGAAAAAAAGAGATAAAGAGGTTGTATAAGTCTGAATGTGAGCACCTATCTTCTCAGACACAACATCTGTTTCCGTGCAAGCACAAAGAAAATGGGTGACTAACATTTGCTGGCCCCCCGATCCTCCTCTATGGCGCTAAATGTGTCCCTGGCAAACAGGAGGTTGAGATTTTAAATGAGGAATTAATGAAAATGCAATTTTTTCCTGCTTGTTGTCCCTTTAAATTCAGTTTCCATGGAAACAGGCCTGGAGAGGCTGCCTGAAGGGAGCCAGGAGAGATCTCTGCCTGGCTGCCCTCCCCTCTGGGTTGCCAGCTGAACCACCCCAATTGCCAGGCTTCTACAGAGGTTTTTGCTATTGTTGTTTACACCTGGAATAGGAGAGATGGCTCCTCATGGGTCCTTCTCTAAGGAGTGGAGGTGGTCACGCTACCGTCACTCTACAGTCACGCTACCGTCATGGGTCTCTTGCAAGCAGCACTCCTCTCCTTCCATCACGCGCCTGGTGGACCGAACCCACCGCAACGCCGCCTTGCTGAAAATGTTACTCCTGTTAGCATCATCAATTCCACTGCTTTTTTTCTTTTTTAAAAGTGGTGGTGGGTGTGATGTGAGCACGCAGACCGAGCTGGAGCGTTGGCAGAGGGACAACTTTGTCATTAATTCAGTGTTTGTCCAAGGGGAAAATTTGACATTCCACCTGAAGTACTGCATCCAGCTCTGGGGTCCCCAGCACAAGATAGACACAGACCCGTTGGACTGAGTCCAAGAGGACTTGGTCAGAGGGCTGGAGCACCTCTCCTATGGAGACAGGCTGAGAGAGTTTGGATCGTTCAGCTTGGAGAAGAGAAGGCTCTGGGGAGACCTTCTTGTGGCCTTTCAGTACCTGGAGGAGGGCTACAAGAAAGAGAGACAGCACAGAGAACCAATGGAATAGGACCCAAAAGCAATCAGTGGAATAGGACCCACTGTAAAGTGATGGTGTTTGTCTGTGTAGATCCACCCTTTTTCCAGGTAAACAAAACCTAAAGGTCTTAGACCTATAACATTGAGGGGTTGCACAGTGCCAGGAATGGTGGCTGTTTTTACCACTGTGGAGATGCACCTCTTCCATTTTCATTAGCATTTGATGAGATGCCTCTGGTGTGTCTGTAAAAGGTTGTCTTAGTGAAATCTGAACTTTTAGTGGAAGCTGAGTAACAGCACAAGCTTCATCCACCCTCCCAGCTGCATTCTGCAGACAGGAACAGGTCCAGTGTGAAAACAAAAGTAATTTTAAAACGTAATTGCCCCTAATCAGAATAGTTCAGTGTTAGCTGTTGCTGCTTCAGATACGCATAAAAGCATTGCTCTCCTTGGTTACCTAGATGCTTGCCTGTGATTAGAAAGACAGGCTAGCGTATCTGAGATGTAGTACTGAGATCGCTTTCTGCAAGCCAGGTGAACAATGTCTTATCGTACCAGACATACTCGCTATTCACTGCTGGTGCAGTCTCGGAGTATGACCTTCACTGTTGTGCAAGCAGACTTCAAGAAGGATGTAAAACTGTACTGGGGAAAATTCAAAGAGCAATGGGCATGACCAGAGGTCTAGAAAATATGACCTATGAGCCTTAATTGAACGAATTGAGGTTGTTTAGTATGAGCGGAGACAAGCCAAAGGGATATATCTCAGTGGAGGGATAAAGGAACACTGCAGAGAGGAAGGTAATAAAATGCTTTCCATGTCCACAGTGGTGTCCCTGGTGTTAGGAACAGAGACATAAAATCGGGACTTTGAGAGGTTACCAAAGCCCGACACCCCCATCTCAAAGCAGGACGGGCAGACGCTTGCTCCCTCCTGACTTCAGACTTCAGATGGTGTCTGAGACACCATCCCGCCTTCAGCCTGTTCCACTGCTTCACTGAGAGTTCCCTTTGTGGAAAGCTAAGCCTAAATCTTCACTTTTTACCTATGGTAAACGATTCACCTGCTCTTTTTTCCTCACTTTTGTGATATGTGGGGACACTGTGATGCCTTGACCCCTTTCTCCAGAGCTGCTCCCAGCCCGCCATTTCCTGCCCACAGGGAAGAGCACTGTCATGGTGGTGTCTTCCTCTCCAGACTGCTCCTCTCGTTTCTCTAGAAAGTATTGCTGCCATTCTCCAGCATGTTCAGATAACCCTTCCTGTAAAGGGGGGGAGTAGTTTTTGCCGCCGACATGTCGAGGCCCCCCCTTACCCGCGGCCGCGCCGGGGCGGGGACTCGAACCCTTGTCCTATCCCGCTGCCGCCTTGCTCCGCGAGCGGAGGAGGTTTGTCCGCCGCGGGCCACCGTCTGCCGGCGGTGCGCTGCCGGGCGGGTAGCCCGGCCGCGGGAGCCGGAAGAACCTCTCGCGTGTGCCGCCCGCCAGCCCTGTCCTGCGCCTTATCCCGGCCCCGCCATGAGCGAGAAGGGCGAGCTGGACCTCACCGGGGCCAAGCAGAACACCGGCATGTGGCTGGTGAAGGTGAGAAGCCGCCGGCGCAACCCTGGGCCCGGCCCGGCGCGGCCTGTGGCGACTGGGCCTACCCACCCCACACACACCGTGCCCGGGCAGGCGGGCGGCGGGTCCCGCGGCAGAGGCCGGGTGGCAGCGCGGAGTGGGCCGTGCCGTGCCGTGCCCGGGGCGCGGTGGGAGCCGGGGTTGCCCATGTGAGGCTTGCCGGGTGCCCCGGGGCTGCGATGACCCCGTTTCCCAGGTGGTGGGCGCGGGGCTGGGCGAGCAGCGAGGCAGGTGTCCTCCCGGCCTGCTGCTGGGGTACATAGAATCACAGGATGGTTTGGGTTAGGAGGGACCTTAAAGATCACCTAGTTCCAACCCCCCTGTCTTGGGCAAGGACATTTTCCACTAACGTGGAGCTCCCCAGGGAACAGTGGGCTACCTACGAGCTGTCCTTGGCCTGGGCTTTAGTAGGAGTAACAAACATGGTACTGTAACTTTTGTTTTCCCGAAACTCTCAGAGTCGGTGAAAGTTTGAGTGCTCCCAAATTCACATTCCGGTTAAACAAACAAACAAACAAACCCCAACAAAGCCCAAAGGAAAGTAAACGCCTTTGTCTCATTGCTACAGCTTGCCTCAGTGCTAGAGAAGTGCAGCTGTAGTGAAAGTGCTATGAAAAGGTACAAAAGTCATCAAGTCAAAGCACCTATCTGGTGCAGGGCCACGCTTGCAGTTGCTGCCGCTAATGAGGGTGCCACTGCCAACTTACCAGCTCTGCTCTGTGGAGGGGCTTTCTGTCAGCATGGCTTGGCCCCGTCTGCTGGGCACAGCAAGCACTGGTTCAGGAAAGAGGACACTCACAGCTGAGGGTGCGGGAATATGTGCCCTATCTGCCTTCTTGTCCACTGTGGATTTGCCCCTGTTTTCCTAGTCCTGTATTTGCTCTGTCCGGGGAGAAACAATAGTTTCCTCCTCTTCCTCTGTTCTTCTGACATATGGAACAGGTTCAGGCCATCAACTTGAAAGACTCTGTGGGGATAGGATAGTACCCAAATACTGGTCCTGGGTGGTGAGGGGCTGTGACTCCATCATATTTCAGCTACTAGAATATCTTATTGTGGACCTGGAAAACGGTGGGGAGTTTCAGACTTGCTTTGCTCTGCAAAAGTTCTGTTGGTGAGTGAGTCGCTACATCTGGCTTCCTCTTTCATACTGACACCTGAGTGTTTGGTTTTGTGAAACCATAATGAACACTGCACGGTGCTCTAATTGTAGCAGCTTATCCAGGACAGTAAAAATGAAAACTGACAGCAGAAAGCTGCAGAAGTATATCATGACATACTGAGTGACAGGATGATAAATGGTGGATGAAATTCAGAGTTGAAAAATCTAATCTGATGTGCTCAGAAAAAAACTATCCTAATTATACATACACAGCAACTGGTTCTCTGAGGTCGTTGTCATTCAGGACAAGGTTTAGGTTTTCAGTAGATGTGGATAAGTCCCTAAGAATGTCATGTCAAATGAGCAGACTCAACATTGGGCATGACTGCAAAAGATACAGAGAGCAAAAGAGAAAATATTGTGCTATCATGTTGCCTGTATCTTGAATATTGTGAGTAGTTCTGATCTCATCTTCCCCATTGTGGAAGTTATACAGTGGACCTGTGTAACCTGTATAGAAACAGTACAGAGAAGTGCACCAGCGATGATCTGAGGAACAAGGAAAGGTGGCTGTGGAGGGAACTCCTGCATATGTTGTTACGTATCAGGTTGGCAAGATGACTGACATGGAAATCTTACAGAGGTCTGAAGGCATGAGTAGTGCCAGAGGTGGATAAGGAAGAAGTGAGTAGGGAAGAGTCAGCTCGAACGCGAGACTTAGGGGTGTGTCAATTCATCTGATGGGACTCAGAGCAAACAAAGCAGGTACCGTTTTGCACAATATGTAGTTAAATTTTGGAAGCTATGAATGTCAAAACTGCAGAAGCTCAGAAAGCCATTAGACAAATGCAGGCAGGAAAATATAATTGAGAGATTTAAAATGAATATGTTTTCATACCCCAAGGCTTCTGAGTAAAGGATCCTAGAAATTAGAAGAGCATGTTGGAGAAATACCTTTTCTTCTTATGTTCTCCTCTTAGTCTGAAGCACCTACTGTTTACTGCATTTGTAGACAGGGCCCTGAACTTGCTTGTCTTTTAGTCTGGTACAGTTTGGTGTTTCTTGAAGCAAGCCAGGAATTTTCAGGCACATCTGTACTTATAGTTCATTCCACTCAGTGAGCACAGAGCCTGGGAAAACTGTTCTAGAAGGGACACTTAAATATTGCTCTTCCAAGTAAGTGTTAATCTAATCCTTCAGTCACATGGTCTGAACTTATCATTTGTCTGTCTTCTTGTATAATAATGATGATTAAAAAAATATTACGAAGTTGCTAATGTTAATAGCCATAGGAAGGGATGTGCAGGATTTTATCTTTTGAATTCCTTCAGACCTGAACTTGGAAACAATAATCCTTGTTACTAGGACCTTCAGCACACTTGGAGGCATGACAGTGTGTAGCACCTGTACTTTTTTTTCTTCACTGTATAGGATAATAAGGCTGAATTTATCCTTCGAGGGAGAGAGCAATCAGTTCTGCTGGAATAAAAAATCTAGTTTATTTAATTTCCTTTTAGGATATATTGTGCCAGCAGAGGAAGTGTTCCAGAGAGACTACTTAACAGGCAATAAAAAATGTGTGGTGATGAGTATTTTAGAAGCATGAGCAGTAAAAGGAGGTACCAGCAATTGAGTTGCTGTAGTACAAACCCAGAAAGCAGCTCAGATAATTTTTTCTTTGTTTTCAGTGAAAGCTAAGATAAGGAAATATTATAAGAACTGTTGGTTATGTACTTGTGATAAAGTGAAGCCCATTTAGTGTTAGCCAGTAGAATTGTTATTTTTTTTAATTATTCCCTGTGTGGTGGTTTGGGTTCTTTATTTATTTAATCTGCTGCATTGATCTATATTTAGAAAGATGATATCTTTATGTAATTTCTTTTTTGGATGTCCAAAGGAAAATGAATATGTGGATACTGACATCAGCCTTACTCAGTTTCTGATGTACGTACTGCATATGGATTGCTATATAGAGAAAGAGCTGATTAAATTTCACACAGAAAATTGGAAGAGGTTTGTTACAGAGAGGGGCTGCTTTGTGTGTTTTGTTCCAAAGGCAGATAGAAAGCTATGAATAAGCTGAAAGATGCATGGAGCAGGAGCCCTCATGTCATATACTACCTGCAGGGTGCCTCGTGTACTGGAGCCCGGGTGTTTGTGTGATGTGAATAGCAAGTAGAAAGCAGCAGTGTAAAGAGGTCTTCAAGTGATGCTACTTAGCACGTCAGATTTCTTCTCGTGATTAAATTGTATGGGTTTTTGAGAGAAGAGTGTTCTTACGTACAAATCCCACAATAAAGGCCACTTGCCTTGAAAATGTTTAATAGTCTTTCAGTATGTGAGGTGCTCTGTCCACAAGGCAGTCTTTCTGTGGGTACATATTCTTCAAAATCCTGCTGTGGGATCTTTGAATATTCTTTCTGCTCTTACTGTGAAAGCAGGTCGCTCTTGTTTTCTCTATGTTCTTTAAAGGAGTATTAAGAGTTTGAAACCCAACTGTTCTCCAAATGTTAAACTTCTATTATGCTGAAGCTAAAAGAAAGTGGCAAATTAAGATGTCTAGAATGTGTAAGCCCATTTAATCATTCCCATGATTGTTTATGCCACTAGTGTGGAGCTACAGAATTTAGCATGTGGTTTTGAGAGAACCATCTGGTTTTAACTGAAGTATCTGGGTATAGACGTAATCCTTTGATCACAGTCCTTCATATCCCTTTTTCTTTCCCTGCATAGTCCTTGACTGCAGGTAGGCTAGCAGAAAGGTTATTAATTGCATTCTTTGAGACCATTTCCCACGCAGCTGAAAGAAGCAGGATTGATCTGCAACCTCTTAATCTGAAAAAATTCCCTGTCTGACTATATTGTATAGCAAGTCAGTGATTTTAACAGCATGAGAGTCCTTCACTCCTTGTCCACTCATACTCAGTGTGTGTCTACCTTATTACCTGGCAGTACAAATTAGATATAGATCAAATGTGAGCACATAGTAATATTTCTAGTGAATCAGTTGGAGCACATGTCATAGCATTTACCTTGGCTTTAGAAAGAAAATTATTTCTGATCTGGCATGAATCCAGTAGAAAAGCCACTGTAGAAAATTACCACTTTGAAACCTGTGGAAAAAAATCTGCATTGATGTATTATGCCAATTCATGGCTTTCTGTTGTGCATTTGTGGCATTTTTGACCCAGTGTTAGGACTTTATGGATACCTGGGCTGACATTTAGTTTGGCTGAGCAGTTGGAGGACCTCTGGATTTTTCTAGCTATTCCACAGCACTTCGTGGCGTGCTGTGAGACTAAAGAAAGTGCTGTGCACCAGTACTGTGATGTTTTCTGGGTTTTTTTGAAGAACAGGTAAATGCAAGTTGCTGTTTGTCAGCAAGTTCTTGGAACAGGCTCTTTGCCTTCTCAGCTGTGCAGTGGAACTTGGCTTATTTTTATTCTATGCAAGACTATGACATGCCTCTTTGCTACTTGAAACAGAAAATGCCACAGGCATAGTTTAGTACTTTCTCACTGTCTGTGTCTCACACCATTTTTCTATGTGGGCACAGATGTTTTGAGTTGCTGTGGACTGTGTGAGCCAGAATAAACTTTTCTGTACCAGTAAAGAACATTGCTGCAAAACTACAGATTGTAGATTTGTCCTGATGTGTCATAAGCATATGAAGAAAAAAGATATAAAGTTCTTGTATTGGAATACTTTAATATGTGGCTTTGGAACAGTAAATGATTTTTCCTTTACCAAGTCATTGTTTTGCTAGACACTGAGACTACTGTAGGTCTTTAAGATGATATTCTCACACCAACTGCTGGATCCTTATTAGAAAGATGTTTACACAAATTAGTTGCTTCTATTAGACTGCTTTCAGCTTTTTCCTTTTGAAAAGAATCTGTAAGTTTCATATTACTTGAACATGTTACAGTTAGTTTTAACTAGATACGAGATTGTCTGTATTGCCTCAGGTCTGTATTCCATCCCTTGATTTGCCACAGTGCTTCTACATCTAGTAGCTTGTGTGTAGGGAGAAAACTGCTCCAATCTTGCATTTGTTGTGCTAATGTGTGTCCAGTCTTCATAAAAAGCCATCACGGAAAAGACAGCCATAATTGCTGAATGGTGGGGGGGAAAAGCTATGATCTGCAAAATCCATGTGATCTGCAAAACATTGCACTCTGTGCTTGTAACTGATTGAGCTGTCTTCTTGCAAGGAAAGATAGACATGGCCACAACTGATGGCATGCAGTGAAGCACAGAAGGTAGACAAGTTCCTTGTTCCTCTGGGGATAAACTGCTTGAGGCTTGAGGTGCCTCACTAGGGCTGGATGCACAGACGTACAAGCTGATCTGGGAGCTCCTCACTGGGCAGGCCGCCTTTTGAAGTGTGGGGAACTGTGCACTCATACAAGTGTTGAGATTTATAGGTGTTCGTCAGCAATAGCACCGTGTATCAGAACGACCTCTTATCATTTTGATTTCGCAGATAAATGTTGTCATCTTTAAGCTTCTCTTTAAGGAGAACCAGGGTAACTCTGCTGAGCACTGGACACGTTCTCCAGGCATTACTGTGTCCAGAAAAGAGAAATGTTGTTGCTGCTGCATAGAGCCAAGCATGCATCATTACGTTTGGGACACATCTGTGAGTCCGAGGAGCGTGGGCATACATGGGCATACGGCACGGTGGCAGCAGCAGCAAGGCATTGAGGCTTGCTGTGGAAGTGCCAGCTCTTGGGGTGCACTTTACCTGGCAGTAGTTAGCTGCTACTTTTTTGGCCAGAGAGTGGAGAGGTAGACTGTAATTTCACCTAACAGTACATTGATGGGAAAAAAGGAGAAATGGGTCCACTTGGAAAGACAGCTTCCAGCTTGTTGGTTGGTAAAGGAGGTGACTTTACTGTCCATCATGAGCCCAGGTCACCCAATGCTGCAGAAACCAAAACCTTTTTAACTGAAGCAATTTGTGTGTAGGTATGTCCTTGCAGCTTGGAGCAGGTTTTTTTACTTGGATGTATGAGGTTAAGCAAGGCTGCTTGTTCCGGTCCCTGTACTGACCTCTGCTTTGTGCAGCCATATCCTGGGCTGCATCAAAAGGAGCGTGACCAGCAGGTCGAAGGAGGTGATCCTGCCCGTCTACTCTGCTCTCGTGAGACCCCACCTGCAGTACTGTGTGCAGTTCTGGTGTCATCAAGATAAGAAGCGCATGGAGCTGTTTGAGCAAGTCCAGAAGAGGGCCACAGAGATGATCAGAGGGCTGGATCACCTCTTGTATGGAGACAGGCTGAGAAAGTTGGGCTTGTTCAGCCTGCAGGAGGCTCCAGGGAGACCTTAGAGCAGCTTCCAGTACCTAAAGGGGGCCTCATGAAACCTGGAGATGGACTTTTTACAAGGGACATGTAGTGACAGGACAAGGGAGGATGGCTTTAAACTGAAAGAGGGTAGATTTATATTAGATACAAAGAAGAAATTCATTACTTGGAGGGTGGTGAGGCCCTGGCACAGGTTGCCCACAGAAGCTGTGGCTGCCCCATCCCTGGCAGTGTGCAAGGCCAGGATGGACGGGGCTTGGAGCAACCTGGTCTAGTTGAAGATGTCCCTGCTCATTGCAGGGGGATTGGACTAGAAGACCTTGAAAGGTCCCTTCCAACCCAACCCATCTTGTGATTCTATATTGTCTACTGTATTTAGTTCATACTGTAATCTGAAGTGGTCAGGGAAAAAGCATTTAAATATATACACATACACACTTTATATGGAATTTTAAAATCTGCTTTTTTTGAGATGTGCTCTCTCTTCTTAGGTCCCCAAATACTTGTCACAACAGTGGAGTAAAGCTTCAGGAAGAGGTGAAGTGGGAAAACTGAGGATTGCCAAGTAAGCCTTTACTGTACCTTTACTGGTTGCATTTTGTAGAAGTTACCTGTGGTAAAATAGATTATGTTGCATCTCTTATAATACATAATTCTGTTTCTTGCAAATACTGTGCATATTTCTATGATACCTGAATGGTACCTGCTTGTGTAGTGATTATGAATATAAATTATATGAAATTGTAGTGGGGAGTGGCTGTATCCCGTTACATGATGTTTGATTTCTTAAACTCAGGAAATATGCACAACTAGCTGGAGAATGTTCTTTTAACTTACATGTGCTATTTTGCTGCTTCTGTTCTCACCTGCTGACTTTTCCCATTTATTCTTGGGCATCAGCATAGCAAAAATAAAAAAAATACTAAGCAGCTCAGGAGTGAAGATGAGTAACAAAACTAGAATTTGAATTTGCTTTTTTATCAGGGAAGCTAAACTTGTGGAATTAGATTATGGAAACTAAAACATTAAATATTTTCTTTTGCAGAAATCAAGGAAGAACAGAAGTAAGTAATTACTAAATACAAAGGCTGTGAATGTGTTACATTTTGAATTCTGAAAAATTGTTTAGAACATGCTAGTTTCTATTCATGTTTATTCATGCTGGTTTTCTATTTCATGATTAGAACATGCTGGTCACGTATTTTTTGCTACACCTGTAATGAAGCATTGTACCAGCGAATCAGGAGGCGCAAATTCTGCCCATATGAGCTCTGTCCCTGGATTTTCTGTGCTCTCTTTGTTCCCTAAGTTTGTTTACCCATCTGTAGCAGCAGTCATAGTAGCAACCTTCTCTCTAAACATTTTGAGATGCGTTAGTGCAGAAGGCTGTCAGAACTAAGGATGACAGTAAAGCAAAAGAAGTTGAGATGGAAGGTTTGCAATTTCAGAAGGTATTCTGTTATATATTTGGAATTTGGTCCTACTAGGTATAAAGCAAATTGAAGATTGTTCTGCATGCAAAGGTAACTGCTTTTATTAGCAGCCTCAGTGAATGAAAGTAACTTCCTGTATCCTTTACAGGAGGTAAGGGAAGTTTCATTAATTAGAATTACTTCAAATACCCCATAGGCCTGTCACTGCATAGGAAGAAACTGTGGACAAAAAAAGTGGCAGGGAAGCAAGCTGCATTTGCTGTTTGATTACCTGGCCAAACTCCTTTTAGAATGAATGGAGAGAGTTCTACTGGAGGTTTGGATGTTTGGTTGGATTCTTCTATGCTGGAGTATGAGCCAGCCTCCCTGATTTAGTGAGCCCCCCACCAAAATCTTGATGTGAGCCACAGAGCTTGTTTTGCAGTCTGTGTAGAGCCACATGGTGAAGAACCCCATGAGAAGAGGTGGCTTCCTAGGGACCCTGTTGCTGCATGGCAGAATGAGGCTGTAGCAGAACTTACAGGAAAAGCACATAGCCAGCCAGAAATAGCCCTCTTCAGGTTTCTTGCTGTGTCCTGCAGCTAAAGATTCTGGCTACCCAGTCCTCCCAGTACCTCCTCAGCTCCTGTACTGGGCATACAATGTAAACAGTAGTAAAAGATTTGTATTTAAACCTCTGCATGTGATTCAGGAGTCCATGGGCTAATAACACTTGTCGTGGTACATTAGCACTTTTTCTGGAACTCAACTGGCTGTGTGAAACATTTTAAAGCACTCATACTGAACAATGTCTGTAAACCTATTATGTTTTACATTTTAATAAGTAAAATCAAATTGTTCTCTGGTTTCAGGAGGAAGTAATTTACAGGTTTTTTAAAAGATGAGTAACTTTTAGTAAGTACATGAAAGCTTTGAATTCTGTATTTCAACGAGAGATCAATACAGTAAGACTCTTATCCCACTCGTTATGTTTTTGAAATTAAAATGTGCTATACTACTTGTGTTTTCTTTCTGTTTCCCCATAACTGGTAAAGCTGAGTAATTGAGTCTGTTTAGTAACACTGTGGTAATTGTGACTGTTAGGTGTCATTTACTTTGAATGAAGAGCTTGCAAGCATCAATGATATTGGAGGAAAACCTGCTTCAGTCAGTGCACCAAGGGAACATCCATTTCTTTTGCAAAGTGTGGGAGGACAGACCTTAACAGTGTTCACAGAAACTTCAGTAGGTAAGTTAGAATTCAACTTATTTGTTACAATTCCAGTATATTCTGTGATTCTGTGACATGGTGGTATTACACTGTACAGTAAGTTCAGCAGACTGCCTTGTGTGTAGCTCCTGTGTTTTCTACTGAAATTACATGGTTGTGTTCTGGATGTTCTGAGAGAGAATGAAGGTGTCTGCAGAGCATATCTCGTTGTCTGCAGAAGGTATCTCAATTTCAGGCGCTTAAGGTTTGGTGTCCCCAGAAGACAAATAATAGTAATACTTTCTGCTACCTCTGTCTTCTGTGGGGTGGAAAGCTACAGCATGATGACCTGATTTTTTAATGTTCATAAGCTGGCAAGTAATTGCTGTAATGGCAGTGTGACACTTTATCAGATAAATGAGGGAGGGAGAATTGTAACTCAGGACAGAGCTAGAATACTTAGTAAGTTTGACCACCTCCTTTTAAAAATCTATTTAAAGATTTAATGGCTGAGCACTGAGATATTAAGGGACAAATAGCTTGTCTGCCTCAATTGTGTTTAGAAAGCCGAGCTCTTACATGTTTAGAAATACCAGCTTTTATGCTACAACTCAGGCACTTTTCATTTGTTAGCATCCTTTTCCCTGAAACTAATGTAATTGTGTTATTGGTTTCTCACTTAAAAAAATTGTATTTTCGTGTGTGTGACTTGTAACACTTTAAAAATACTGGAGTTTATAATTCATAGATTACAAATGTGAAAAGAGATAGGGAGCAAGTTTTCAAGAACGTTGCAAACATTTTAGCACTACCTCATCTTTTTTCAGTTCTCTGTGCCTCAACCTCAGAATGCTTGATGAACGAAAGAGGTTTTAGGTGTGAAGATGTATTTAGCATTATTTGGTGACTTTTGCATGTTTGTCGCAAATCTCATGGGATTTTGATTCCCAAGACATCTTTTGATGCAAAATACTGCTTCAAAAACCTCTGACGGTAACTTAAGCTGCAGTAGATGCATATGCTTAACTAGAATGTGGAATATTCGTCAACGGGTAGAATGAAAGTCATTAGAATGTGATAGGGAGAAGATGCCCATTTATTTCTGGTTTGCCATCTGTAATACCAGTGCCTCAAAAACTTTAGGTACTTAGAACTTGTCCAATCTTTATGTAATCAATTAAAAATTTTGCATTTCTTAGCAACTAGAAAAAGTTATTCAAGGACCATGGATCTGTTGAGTAGAAGTTATTATATTAATTGGGAGCAAAGGGTAGTTACTGACATTAGAAATGTTTGGAATGAAGCACGGAATAAACATAGACCCTGTCAAAATTGTTTTTGCTTGAGGTTAGCAAGCATAACATGCAGCCAATGAGTTTTCATGAAACTTGCTTAAATGCAAAATGGCTAAAATGTGTTGCTGTTGTGTTAAAGCTGGCATTGGCAGTACAATCAAAAATAAACTTTAATGTGCTTTTCTTGCATGACTTTTTTTGGTTGTGAAGATGAGTATGACACAGATATTCCAAACTCCAGTCAGATTTCTTACAGACACCATGTTCCTGCAGCCACACTCTTGTGTTTAAATGTGTATTGCCAATATGTTTTGAGCTCCAAAGCCAATTTCAACAAGTTTTGTAGTGAATTATGGCTAGTGTGAAAAAACAGGTGTCTGAAGAGTGGAACAAAACTATATGGCTGTCCCAACTGAAAGAAAGTCTGCTACCCTATTTGATGCCAGAAAGTCCACATGGAAAAAAACACTATAATCATATCAAGCAAGGAAAAAGACTCAATAAAAACTTGCACATCTTTGTACATCAGTCAATCCACAGTAAGAGGCAGTCACAGGAAATTGAAATTCATTAATTCTTACGTTCACAGACCAGTATTTGTCTTCAAATTATAATTGGCATATTTTTGTGAAAAGCATTTATGATCTGGTTCCTTTTTCTTTTGCGAAGTGCACCATGTTAGAATATCAAGATGCCAATTTGAATCGTGGGCCAAAGATTAAGCTGTTTTGGAATTGCAGATGGCATGGCTAGTGCTGCATCTGGAAGGATGCATTTGAGGAATTATGCAAATTGAAATATGAATAAAAAAGTGCTTCATGCACTACTGACCTCAGTCAATACCCTTGTCGAGTACTGAACTTACCTAAAATGGAGCAAATAACATAAACCAGTTGGGTTTCTTCTGTAAAGGGGGAGGGGGCTTTTTGGTGGTGGGTTTGTTTTGTTTTGGTTTGGTTTTTTTTCTTCTTTTTTTGAGCACATTAAAAGCTCTAAGATCTATTCAGTGTGCTGTCCTCTAATCCTGGGAGCCTTATGTTGTAGTGGCCATCTTTCTTTGATGGTGTTGCGGAAAATGAGTGAGGGCTAACAAAGCTGCCTCCGAACTGTTTTGTAGTATTGGAAGATGCTGCAGGGAGCTTACATATTCTGGATAATTGAACACTTCACATTGACTCATCAGGTCACTTAGAGCAAGGAAAAGAGATCAAATTTGACAAGCAATTTAGTTTTTTCTCCATTATGTAATTTCTAAACTTCTGAATGGATTTTTGGTGGGTTTTGTTTTGTCTTAACTGAACTCGCTTGTAATACCTGTTGTAGTTGAATGTTGTTGAATGTAGTTGAATGAGGTCCTGTCATTCTTGCATTGTAAACCTCTGAATCTCTGGTGGTATCATATTAGTTAATGGACAGTAGCAGGCTCTTCTGAGGTGCCCTTTGTTGTGTCCGAAGTGTAATGAATTGCGGTTTCTTGGTCTTCTGCAGTGTGTGTGCTAGATCTGGGCTAATATAAAGCTGGGTAAAGCGGATTCCATCCCAGGTACTATTAAAAATGTGGTCTATGCTGGCTTTCGCACATGGTGCACTTTCTGTTTAGACTAGCTGTGGGGTTTCTTCTGTTTCTTTTCCTATTTTTCTTTTGAAATAGCTCTAATGAATAATACAGAGTAGTACAATGCACTCCAAAAGTAGTAATTGCAAAATATCTCCCTACTTCCTTTGCAAGGCTGTTTGCACATGCAAGACATTGCGTCGTCTTCATTGCTGGGCAAATGACTAAGACCTGCCATGGTGTTCCTGAACATCAGTTTAGCGAAGCTGGTGGGAAGTGTGGCTTCTGCAGAGGGATCCAAAGCACAATTGTCTCTTGCTGTCTAGGTCTTGCTGTCTAGGCTGGTTTCAGTATTATTTCAGCATTAAATATGAACTACATTCTGTTCCATAAACATCACCATATGTACATCAACAGTTGCTATGCAACAATGCTATTTGTGCTTCCAGTCATTTTGTCTTATCTTTGTCATCAGCTATCATAGCTGTAATCTTTTGGGTGGGAGGAAAGGAGAGCATTTTGCATATATTTCAATATGTTGTATTGAAGAAAATGAATTTTTCTTATGTGTATATAGCTAAGAACTACCTAGGGGCCTGATACAGGATATGTTTGGTTAAAATGGTGGGGTTTTTCTGAGCTTCCTACTGGCAGACACCCTGGCATAAGGAAGTGCTATAATTTGACAGTTTCATTCTTGGTTGAAGGAATGGGAACATGCTTTGTTAAACATTTAACAGCAAACTTTTCTGATTGTGGTTATAAATTAATTCCCTTACTGCTTTAATTGCCTGTTGCTTAATTTTTCTGCCAGCAGGTAGTTTCAGATTGCTGGCTCTAAATATAAATAAAAAATGCAGCTATATTATAGATAATGATACAAGTTTCTTACTGAGCTAGTTCTTGGAAAAAATGTGCTACTAATGTGACTTGGGAAAACACAGACCTTGGCAGGCAATTGCATCCCTAACTGTAAAGGACTGACGGGTGGAGAGGAAGGTTTTACACTGTAGGCACAAATAAAGTATAAGCTATTTCTGTAAAGTTGGGTGAGATGACTCATTTTATTGAAATTTTGAATATATCTTCACAACTCCCCCTTCATAAGTGGGATTGCCTTAATGCCTATTTCAGTGACTTTAAAGTCCTTCATGCTCATTCCATCGTGTGGAAAGCACAAAATGTTCAGAGAATTCCATTGACAGAATGACTACCAGGCCTTTGTTTCTGAGCAGCATTCATGCATGGATTGTTTCACTGTTTCATGCTTCACAGAGGATTGCTAGCTCTTAACATTGCATCCTTCTCCAGTGTTCTGAGCCTTCGCTTCTTTCAGAATCACAACTCATGAAATTCAAATCTTTTTGTATTCTTGTTCAATAATCCACATAACTCTGCCTGTATACCTCAGAACAGCTCCTTTATTCCCACACTCTTTGAATATTCTTCCCTTGTTTTGGGTTGTTGTTTTCTTCCTTTATACAGCTTCTCACATATGAAAGGCCCTTTTCTGAGTTTGTGTATCAGTCACACCTACCGTATAATGTACAATGTGCAACTGTATTTCAGTGAAAATGAATATTCAGAGGTTTTTATTCTGTATTTTGTATGTTTGTATTTTGAACTATCAGCCATTTAAAGAAATGTGAAAGGAGGAAACACTACTAAAAGTCCCAGAAGGACGTTTCCTTCTTTTGTTAAAGCAAGCACTTACTCCTTTAATTACATTTAATTATTTCCAGTGAAATAAGTAGTGCTCAGAATCTTGATGCTGTGTGATATTACTTGCAATCTTATTAGATGAATGTTTGACTTCTCAAATTTCTCATCAAATTGCTATTTAGGAAATAAACATCCCTCCTTCATTGTTCTGTCATCTTAGCTCTGCCTGCTGAGGAGTTTTGATGTATACCTGTCTACTTTAACAGGACTTTCCAGTTGTCTCTGTTCAGGCTGTTCCTTAAGCACACTTTCCACTCTCCAAAATGCTTTGGGGTCTTATTTAATGCATCTTTGTTCCTCTATGTACTTCCATCTCTTATGGATTGTTAACAGAGGAAAACGTAACACCAGCCTCATGATCAAAAGGAAGAGAAGCAACAGCAGCCTTTAGATCTCTGGCATTTATGCAAATTTCCAAATATTTGTGATGATCATAAAGAAGATGCAACCCATGATCAGCAAAGCAGAATATGACTCAAGCTAATCTAATTACAGACAGTATTTTGATGGGGCAAAATTCTGTATATGTTGTGACAAATGGTCCATTTAGAAAACAACTGAGACTGCTTACATCACCTCTCCTCCATCTCTAAAAGATTGAAATTGTATTTATTTACTTCGTATGAGTGTTGTGAGGTTTAACAAATTACTACAAAGTGGGTTCAGCTGGCTGGCAGGGGTAAGCTAATTTTCTTTTCATTTTTGTTATTAAAACTATAGGCTGTTAATTCCTGTGCAAATTTAAAGAATTGAGGTTGAATGCACAAAATATATGGTATATTAGAGCGGGCTCAGGGTGATAGGAATAGAATTGGCTTTCTGCCTAATTCGCTGGCTTAAAGTTTCTTTATTTCTTTTAGTCTCACTGATGTCTGTGACAACTCCCCCCCCCCCAAAAAACGCAACCCTACAAACAACAACAAAAAATATCCCGACCAACCTGTTGACATTTATCTGTGAATCTTGCATGTTGTGGAGGAGGCTGAGCAGCTGTAGTCTGCATTGACAAAATATATTGAATAGGCAATAGTACAACTTCCTTCACCTTCTTCATTGTATTAGTACTGAGAAGATTTTTAAAGCAGAGACTTGTGACCTACTCATAACAAAAACAAATTGTCCAATGATGAGGAAAACCACCACTTTTTTGCAAGGCTTAAATTTTGTCTATTTTTTTGTCTCTGCTGTTGAGGGCAGATTCTGTTGATACATACAAACAAGCACACACACTTCCCCTGTAGACATGATATACATTTATTGTTATTCGAATCAGAGATACTATTAGCAATTTTGAAGTATGATGTCTTATGCAGTAGCTTTGGTTAGGTAGCTAGGCTTCCATTGAAGCAGAATTAAAAAGAGACAGCTTTAAATCCAGCTGCTTCTTACATCTCAGTTCAGTCAGGGGTTGATATCTTACTATGTTTGCACATTCTTCATTATACCCTCTTTGCTTCTTGTGTGTGTCCTAAATGTTTCCTTAGTTAAGTTACAATTGAGTTAGGTTATTGGTTAGGTAATCACATTGTGCTCTAAATGTGTTAAATGCACACAGAAAATAATGTCAAAGAGAAAACACATGGTTTTTTGTAAACGGGCTGTCCTGCATGTGTATCTGAAAGTTGGAAGGGATCTTAACTCGCTTTGTGAATGCTCATGGGTAGGAAGAGGCCATACAATGATGTTTTCTTGTTCAGAAAGCATGCTGTCTTCAGCTGCTAAGACAGCTACTGGTAAAGAAAGAAGGATCTGTGAGATACTGCTTTTTCCATTTACATTAGTCCTCAGGCTGTCAGCCATCTCAATGAGAAAACAGGGCTATCAGCTGTGAAAGCCAGTGGGAATCAGTGGCAACAAAAAGGTTTTGTAAAATATCTCACGTTTTCAGTTCTGTTAATACCCAGCTTGTATATGGCAGAAATGATCAAACTAACTGAACTCAAAAATTACTCTCTGAGTTAGAGCAGTAATTCACTCTTGCCTGTAAGTAAATAGTCCGTAATGATACCTGTGACATGTCTGAGTTGAAAGCTAAGGACAAGTATATTTTATCATTTTTAAACACTATTTCAGATAAGTGAAAATGTTCTTTTTTATTCTCTACCTTAGAAGATGCGTAAAAAGGAGAAATATAGGAAGAGCAGTCAAATTTCAGATTGACAAATTTATGTAGGGGTTTAATTTCATAGGGCTTGGTAAGTGTTAGAACTCAGTTTACCAAAATATATCCACCGGCTGCCATTTCTTGAAATGTGAGATTGGAATTTCATGCAGAAAGCTGTTTCTGAATCTGACTCTGCCATTCACCCGAGTGATCATCTTTTGGCAAGTCACTTTCCAACACTTGTGTCTCATTTTTTTCTTCATGCATACTTAGATCCTCTGCCCTGTGAAATGGGAGATGTTTTTGATTATGTGGGATTTTTTTTCCTAACCCTCTGGGCTATAGTACCATTTGAGGGCAAATTATAAGAAAGGGAATCATTGAATCACAGAATGGTTTGGGTTGGAAGGGACCTTAAAGCTCATCCAGTTCCAACCCCCTGCCATGGGCAGGGACACCTCCCGCTAGACCAGGTTGCTCCAAGCCCCGTCCAGCCTGGCCTTGAACACTGCCAGGGATGGGGCAGCCACAGCTTCTGTGGGCAACCTGTGCCAGTGTCTCACCACCCTCACAGTAAAGGATTTCTTCCTAATGTCTGATCTAAATCTACCGTCTTTTAGTTTAAAAGGACCCCTTTGTCCTATCACTACATGCCCTTGTAAAGGGAAAGATTAAAGAATGCTTATGTGATCTGCAGAGAGGGTAGAGAAGAGGTTGATCAAGTTGAAAAATTCACCAGTGCCAATTAAGAGCATTCTTTTGCAGAACCTTGATTTTTTTTAAAATACCCCAAAATAATATTAATCTGTCTAGAGTGTAATAAATGGATACTATTCATTGCTTAAGCATAACCCTGCTACTGATTTTGTATAAATGTGTAACTTCATTCTTGCAGAGCTCGATCAGAGGTGTAATAGAGTTCTCTCATTGAAGTTGTGAGTTTGGGCACTAGAGATTTTTATTTTTTTGTTCCTGGTGGCAAATTATCCGTCAGAAAATAAATTTACAAACGTCAGTCAAACCCAGTGATTGTGATTTTATCATAATTTAACCTTTCTTTGCTGTGCAACCCACTTTGTCATTTCACATAATCAACACAGAAACATTATGTTTCCTTTCTTGTTCATTTGTTCTTTCTCCAGAAAGCCAACCAGAAGAAAAATCTGAAAGCAGCAGCACTGGTGAGTATGGACACTTTCTTTGCAACACTTGAAAAATTACTTATGACTGCAGCTTTTCAGTTCTACTTTTCAAGAAAAAGGAATTTTTTTTTGTTATATTTGTAGGGTAGAATATCATAAAATTGAAATATGACTTCATAAACTGATTATCTGCTGTGACCAAAAGTTTAAATTATTTATGTTTTTTTATTTAAAAGAAAGGGAATAAAATGATGAGGGAGGGATTTAGAAATGTAATGTTCTTTGGAATGTTATTTTAAATTATTTTTTTTATTCCTCAGCTTGGGTTGTTTTTTTTTTTTTTTAGGTTCATTGACTCTGTTTTTCAGTTTGAATTCTTGCCTCTCGATTGGAAAGTCTGTAGCAAATTTCCAAATCTTTTATTATTTGATTTTAATTGCATAGACCAAGCAGTCAGAAAAAAAAAAAATGCTCTAGTATTGTACTTTATTCAGTTTTTCTAATGAAAAAGAAAAATTCGTGTGAAAGATTTGTAAATTCTTTGGGAAGAGTCAAAAATGGTTAGTTTTAGGATATTGCTTCCCAGTTACATACTGGTCAGTCCAATGATATCCTGGGTAGAGTTAAAAATTCTAAGGGTGCTTCTCAAGCTGCAGTTGCTATAGTAAAAGTGTTGGGATTTCTGCACAGTTCAGTGTAGTAAATAAAAGTATTGCCCTTTGATTGGCATTTTTTTTGTGAAATGGGCAACATGCTTATTTCAGGTAGGAAACCTGAAGCCTTAGGAACCTAAATATTTTATTTCAGGTCTGTGCAGGCTTCCTTTATAGCCACTGAAGGAGACAGTTCCAGAATACTAACATAGGTATATCCAAGTGCAATTCCCCAGCAGCTGGAGCAGAGCTCTCTTGGAGGCTATGTGTTCCTAGCCTGCTGCTCCCTTCTCTTCTGCTAAATCCTTTGGGCTTACATTACTGAAATTCCCAGAGAGGTACACAACAGCATGAGAATCTTACAATGTCAAGTAGTATTTAATAAAAATCCCCTTTTCTGCTTTTATTAAAGAGGTGTTTCAAAAATATCATTAACATACTAGCGTAAGTAAGTGCGAATGTTAGCAAGAGCCTGTGAACCTGAGAAACTAGACACAGCTAATACAAAATATATAGACAAATCTCGATTTTGTTAGTAGAAGGATTACCTCTGATGCACACATATTAAATAGTATTGGAAGTGGGCTGGCACTCATAAGTGGTAATGGCAGAGGTAGCAGATGGACCGGGAAGAGTCTCATTCCTCTGCCTTTCTTAAAAAGCAATTCCTAAGCAACAGACTAATGCTAGTGGGTTTTCAAAATGTCTTCTTGAAAGGAGTTTTTTGGACACTTTAACATGGAGATGTCTGTTTTTTCTAATATTTTTTATTTGAATTTAATTTCAACATCAAATATTGTCCGAAGTGTATGCTTTATGTCTGGCAAGGAGTAGGGTTTGGGGTTTGGTTTTTTTTTAGGAGGAAATTATTTGTAATATTGAGATTCTTTTTATTACACTGGCTTAAGCATGTCAAAAGACTGGTGTTAGAAATGTTATAGCCTGTAGACTTGTACTGAGTCCACAGTGTGTTTTATAGCTTGCCACTTTCTCAGTTACTTATTAAAATCTGTTCACTCTGATTATATGTTAATCGTGGTGCAGTTTTAAGGTTATGAAGGGCTACTTCTAGAGATTAGATTTTATCCCACTTGAAACCTAAGACTCACTGCTGTAGGATGTCTCATATAAAGCAGATCTTGAGAGATTAACTGTTACAATAAATCAGAATTTTGGCACTTACGTTGCATTTCTCTGATGTTCCTTAGTTGTAGGGATGCACCCTTGGTTTTGCTTGGCTTTTGGGGTTTTTATTCTGTTTGGGTTTGTGTTTGAATGATTGAATTGTCTGCTCTTCACTCTTGGTGTCTCCTTGTTCTGCAAATACTGTGTAAGATGGTCACGTGTTTAGCTGTTTGTATTTTTGCTTCGGTCAGAAGAATGAATTACTGTATGCTGGAGGCTATTTAAATATGCTGACGAGTGCTAAACCCGTTTGACGGAATCGGGCTGGTTGTGGATTCAGTTTCTGAGTAAATGGTAGGTGGTTACACTGAAGCATTTAAAGGAGGAGACTCAGCCATCAGTTGCACTTACTTGCCTATTCATTTTTTTTCTCAAAATCGTCACAGAACTCAGATGACATTTTCCAAACTGCCTCTCAAGTAATTCAGGTTATGGAGCACTCCGTTTTGCTGTTAATCTACTTTATCTTGGCCTACAATGAGTACTTTTGAGGCAAAGATGATCTCTTTTATGTATTTATGTAGCATTTAAGTATAACAAGACCCAGATGACTGCTTTAGGGTATTACTGTAATAAAAATACGTAAGGTTTATGTTTAGTTAGATGGTAGATAAGGGAGGTAAATGAGGTAAATAACATTCAGAAATCCTTTGATTTACATGCTTTAAAAGTTCCCCGACATTTTTACATTGGTACTATCAATCTTCAGAATTTTTTATGTCGTAAATTGTTAGTATTAAGTGTGACATTTTAAGTCACATTTATTGTCAGAATGGTTGTAAACCACTTACCAAAAGGTGCGATAGTACCAGCATTGCTATTCTTGATACCGTTTGGAGAGACATGACGTGATCCTGGGGCAGTCCAAAGGTTGTCTAGCTGGTGTCTTGTGCTTGGTAGTGGTGAATAGCAGATGCCTTGAGAAGAGTACAAGAATGATGTGAAAGCATAGTGATACCTCTCCAAAATACTTCTTCCAGCCTTTAACGATTCACAGATCAGAGAGATCCAGAGCCAGGGGTGATAGTGTTTTATTTAAAAAGCCCTCATAGATTTTCCTTCTGTGAAATATCGCTGTTTGTTGAGCGAATGTAAGCCTTTAGTATCCATAATATCTTGAATGGATATGGTCAAAACATTCAGGAATCAAGACAAACGTGGAACAAATTTACTGAAACTAAATTTGAGCTCCTTTTGCATCATTTTAGGTCACTTTTTCCATACAGAAATCCTATTTGATTAGTGCGTGTGATAAACAGTGCTTGGTGATTCAACCAGTGTTGTTTAGTGACTAAAGGCTGGTTTATGTCAAATGGGAAAGGAGTGTAGCGAATTGCACACTCAGCTAATGGAAAAGAGAAATGAGAATTGACTTTGCTTGTTCCTATATGATGATGAGCAAGTGATTTAAACCTGAATATGTGTAGGTAGTTCCTGTTTGCATATGGCTATGCTTGCACCTACCTCTAGGTGCTGTTGGAGGTGACAGAATTTGTGAATACCAAACATTTGTGACTGTTAAAGTGTGACATGCTCCTCATCTCTCCCCAGATAAAAATACCCAGAAGCTGCTGTTGTAAGCCTGTGTAGTGTGTTAAGAATGATGTAAGAGCAAATGTAACTAGGTACTGTCCTTGTGCAAATGTGTAAGTGAAAGTTGCACAGGCAGCAGTTGATTATAATGTTACCTAAGCTTTGAGAATGTACTTTTGAAAGCACAGCACTGCTTTCGGGGGGGGTGGGGGGGTGGTGGGAGGCATGTGTGTGGAGAGGTGTATCAGCTCTGTACACAATGTACAGATGCACTTTTTTCAAGAATGTGTACATCAGGGACTGTTATGTGCAACCTACTAGTTGAAATTCCTGAACCTTCTTCAAGCCAATTGAACTCCTGGTGTATCCAAATTTCATCTCTTAAAGTCTCTAATGTAAGTTTATAGCAAATAGCAGCCTTCAGTACTTAATGTGCTTTAGGACAAGGTATTAGTCATCTCTTTTCCCTAAACCTGCCAGTGAGTAGTACAAATGCCTTCTAGTGAAAGGAGCGGCACCATTGGGATCATTTCTGAATTTACTTTGGTTAAAAGGAATAAATTATCCGAGCTGCTGCAGACAGTACAGTGTCAACCTAGTATTAAAATGTTGCCAATTGTTAATGTGCATTTTCAGATACAAATATACACTTGAATTGTCCTTAGATGACACTTGCTTCATTTTTTGATGTTGCAGTCAGGTTGTTGATTTTTGCGTGTGTCAGAATATTTGAAATTCAGTGTAAGCACTTTGATAAACACTGAACTGAAAGCAGTAAGATCAGTGATGTTTTGTTAAAGGCGCAGAGTTCTTACATTATGACACAGGACTGTATAAAGCTGCTAAATGCACATTTGATTTTCTTTAAAGCAGTTAACATATTAATTTTACTTCAGAAGTGAAATTCTAACTGAAAAATTATCACCAGGAGGGATAAACCAGTAATTCTTAATTTAAATACTAGCTTGAAACTCAGTGTTGAAGATAATTTAGTTGTAGAATCTGCCATTTTCAAGCCACAGAAAGATTTTTGTCTTAAAATTATAACTTGCTTTGTTGGCAGGTAAGTGCGACAAAATTTAAAGTACAAACTTCCCAGTAGTTTTCCAGGAGCCATAGTCAGTAATGAGACTCCATTTGTAGCTGTTAAAACACACGAAGAAGCAACTGTACCTGCTTTAAGGTATATGTACTCAGTGTCTATCATACTGGTTATAATATATATATAAAAAATATACATATAAAATATCATGGAGTCATAGAATGGTTTGGGTTGGAAGGGACCTTAAAGATCATCTAGTTCCAGCCCCCCTGCCATATATAATAAATATATATAATGCATATAATTATGTAATTATATATATGAGATATACTGGTTATAGTAATTATGATAGAGAAACAGGGAAGGTGCACTGGTAGAACAGCAAAAAGGATATGGATTTAATGTAGGTCAACACTAACTGGAGTTAAATTTTTTAAGAACTTGCCTTTGTGTGGCCTTTGTGTTCTTAGGCACTGGCTATTTATTTTAGTATACTGTAGAAATATTCTAACATTTATATTTGCCTGAGTGGCACTGATGTATGCATTGTCACGCAGTCTCTATCCTGAGAACAGTCCCCAGTAGAAACCAGTGGGAGTTAATCCCAGGGACCTAAGCTGTCCTTCAGTGATGTCTGCGTCCAGCTTGTTGAAGTACTGCACGAAGCAGAAGCGTGCTGTTGGCTTGTTTCAGAGTTCTTAGTCTTGCCTTCTGGCTCTTGAGAAATCCCATGAATTTCAGCCGTGCCTGGCATCACAGATCATGACTCCACAAATGTGTTTGTGTTTGTCTTCTGTGAAGGATTTTGCTGATTATTGCAGCTCACCCACCTAGTAGCATGATCACATCTGGTGGGTTCAGACCTTTGCAGTATTGCAAATTAGAGCCTTGAACGATGGATCAAAGGGGCAGAGGGAGATGCCGCATTGACTAGTACAAAACTGGCATGTAGCTGATGTAAAGCTAGCAGGAGGCAGTTTCAAAGTAAATAAAAAGGTGGTTCTGCATTCAGGATGTAATTGAGCTATTGAATTCCTTGCCAGAAGATGCGGATGTGTAGGTGGTATTTGCTAAAGGCTTACATGACCTTAGGGAAACCAAAGTAGTATGTGAAAGAAAATCCATGAAAGGGTACTAGGCTTGAGAGGGCATCTGATTTAAGAGATCCCAAGCCACAAAAGCCTGGTGGACACTGGGATGCATGCCTGGTGGACACTGCGATGCGTACCCAGTGCAGGAATCGTACATGGCTGCGCTGTCCTTAGGCTTTTTCATAGATATCTGCTTTTGGCCACTTTGCTGGAGTCATGATGCTGAGCAAAGCAGACCTTTAGCCTGATCCAGTACTGTTACTCTCAGACTCTGCTTCCCTCTGTTACACAGCTTGTATCAGGGATAGTTGAAGTTTCTTCGTTTTAATCATGGAAGTAACTTTTTGAGGGTGAAGGCAATGAAGGCAAAGAGCAGCTCTTCTAATGTTGTGTGTAGTCATTTATCTCTGCCTTTGCTAACTGCAGCTGTGAGAGCACTGGAGGCTGCAGCACCGTTGACTTGAGCTTTCTGTATGCTTGAGTATGGAAACAATCTAGCAGAGATCATTTTGTGTTCTTCCTCAGTTATAAGGCTTTTCCAGCCCGAGCATCATGCCAACAGCTGTGGTGATACAGGAGCAGGAACGGTGTGTAGCTGTGCCACAGCATATTGTCTTACTTATGGAGGTCGTCTTAGGGATTTCTGTATGCTGTGGGCAAACTCTAAAGTTATCATCTGTGCTTGGCAGAAAAGTCTATAGAGATGGACTTTTATCATCACATGAGAAGGCATAAAATAGCCTACATGTTAGATTTCTGCTCTGCTGGGAAAGAATATTATTTGCTGTTCATTTTAGAAAATGTTTTGGAAATATCACAAGACCTAGCAATGCCGCAGGCCTTAGATAAAGTTAGTATTGATAACACTCGTAACCTGAGAATACCTTTTTCTCTCTTTAGCTGATTCTTATCAGCCTGGCTTGTAGGCTCCTCTGAAATTACCAGTTTCAGCACTGATAAAATGTACTACTTTATCTCTAATACTTGCCAAAGGCTTTATTTAAGTAGTAGAGAGGCAATAAATGGTTGGGTTTGGTGTTGGAGTTGCTTCTGTTTACGTTTTTTTGATGCTTAACCTATTCATTGCTAGTTTGTTTGCTTAATTTTTTCTTCCTAATTGAGAGAGTCTGTACCCACCTCTGACCTGTGCTTTTTTATCTTCATCTGTTCACTATGGTACAACATCAAGAACCTCCTTTGAGATAACAAGCAGCTTTCTGTGGAGCTGTGGCCGTCGATCTTGTAGCTCAAGGTTTTCTATTAACATTTTTTAAAAAATGGGAATTCCTCTGACTTCTGCTGCAAAAAAGAAAATTGTCGTTCTGAAACCTGACATATGAAAAGCTAAAAGAGAATTTTTTACTATTTATTTTATGATTTTTTTTTTTTTAACATAGTGCTTTCAGGATAATTAGATGTTAACGTCTGTTATACAGCCTCAGTGTTGCACCGTATCGGTATCTGCCTTCTCCATAAACCCAAGGCCCTCAGGTGACGGTCATTGAGACAGAGTCCCTTGGCCTTCCTCTTCATCATCTCCTAGTGCTCAGATATTGTAGGCTCTCTTACCACACTGCTTCCTCCCCATCCTTGCTGCTTGGGGAATCCAACCCTGCAAGCTTCCCTGAGTATAAGGCCCATGGCTCTATCATGACCCTTGGATCCTCATCTTCCTGGGGCATTTTCCTAGCAAGAAGCCTTGGGCTTTTAAATCTCAATTCTCATCTCCTTGTTGTGCTCTTGTGGCTGGTGAAGTGCCACCCCTTTACACAGGACACTGAATCTCCCTTCGGGACATACAAGCAAGAAAACCTGCCACCTGTTTTTGGCCAGGTTTTCCACATCCGGAACAAAGCTGCTGTTGAAAGGTTGGGGTGGGGTGGTGTTAAAGGCAAAACATGATGTATCCTCTAAAAGAGTAGAGATCTAATTTTTGAGGTATCTGAGATATAACCATAGAATAGTTTAGGTTGGAAGGGACCTTAAAGATCATCTATTTCCAACCCCTGTGCCACAGGCAGGGACACCTTCCACTAGACCAGGTTGCTCCAAGCCCCATCCAGCCTGGCCTTGAACACTGCCAGGAATGGGGCATCCACAATTCTCTGAGCAAGCTGTGTCCTAGTGTCTCACCACCCTCACAGTGAAGAATTTCTTCCTTATATCTAATCTAAATCTACCCTCTCTCAGTTTAAAGCCATTCCCTCTTGTCCTGTCACTACATTCCCTTGTAAAAAGTCTCTCTCCAGATTTCTTGTAGGCCCCTATATAATAAAAGTATTTATATGTATATATAATATTATATCTACATATAATTATATTAATATATTAAATATGTATGTAGCTATAGAAAATGTTACATGATATATGATATATTATATGTAATTTGTATTTATATAACATTTATATATAATATGAATAATGCTTGAGGTGGAACTAGTGGAATCCCCCTTTACTGTCCAGAAAGATGGTGGGTTCACAAACTCTCTATAAACCAAGGTCCTGTCCCTCAAAGTCATTTATGTTTCACCAGTAAACAAGGCAATACCATAGTAATTTTTAATGTTATCAGAAGTTTACAGATCTTCGGAATGGCTCAGTTTATAACAGTCATCATCTAACTACTTGGTTTTGAAACCTTAACATGTTGAGTTTGCATGTCATTGTGTGCTAATAGTGTTTTAAATGAATAGCTGCTGTTTACAGCTATAATTATTGTACCCGCTTTGTGAGTGGTTTTGTTTCTGAAGTGGCAGAGCAATATTCTCTTCTGAAGCTTAAAATGAACAAGCGTGGCGTTAAATGATAATGGCAATGATGTTAAACTGTTACCAGCAGAGATAGAAACAGCTTTTTGGGAGACTGTTGCTTTAGCTGTGTGTGGTACTCCTACTACACACATTTTTAGGAAAAGAAATCCACTGTCTAGTTCCACAGGATATTATGCAATTTCCCTCAGAAAGAAGGGCAGCTGCGCTTTCTTTTTCTGAGTGCTTGCTCATCCGCATTCCTCAGGTGTCATTATACATCTCCCTCCTACTTTCACCAGTCCTTGCTCTGCTGCTTGTTTTCTGGCATTTTATTGCAAATGATGATGATTTATAGAGGCAGTGTTTTGAGACAGTGTTCTCTGTGATATAGCAGCATTTCAGAAGTAATTTCAGAAGTAATTAAAACCCATAACGTTAATTTTCTGATCTTAAGTTTCTTATGCCATATCAACGGCTTTTGTTTCAACCTTGTAAATTATGCAAGCCCATCTCTTCATATGAAAACACCTTCAGGTTTGTAACTAGTAGTCACTTTCCTGTCAATCTCATAATTTCTGTCCTTTGTTGCATGACAGGAGACAAAATTAGGGTTAGGCCATAGTTATTTATCGAAGATGAAACAATTCTAGCTGAAGAAAATTATACTTATTTTGTCATAGACCCAAGTTAACTTGTCCCCTTGATCCCCAATCCTGATTCATAAGTCAACAGAATCAGGGCAACATGACACTTCTACCCAAATAAATTCATGGATGAGGCACTGCCATTATAAGTTGTAGTATTTGTTGCCTGCCCTTATTCTGCTTGTATACTAATGGGGAGAGAAGGAAGAAGATAATTTTCTTCAGCTGTTCTCATCTTACTGAATAGAAACCTTGTAATGCTTTTAAGAGGTGAAAAGAACAGTACCACTGATTGCTGCAAATGATGGTGTAATTTTTTTCCCCTTTAGGATCTAGAAAAATATCACCTACTGTAGAAAAGAAGTGACCAATTGTCACTTACACAGTTGTAATAGGGACGAATGCCAAAAAGCAATTAAAAATAAGACATGAGTGAAAATGTCAATAATGCTATTATGATGCTGTGAAACACTGGTCAGTGGGTGAGCCAGTACTGAAGGTATAGCTGGAACTATAATTTGACCTTGTGCAGCCTGTGTGTTTCACAGCATCAAGGCTACCTCCAGAAACCACATCTGGTTCTATGAGTTGCTCAGCAGTAAATGGCTGGAGACTGGGGAAGTGCTTCAAGGGAACATCTTATATGGTTTTTTTCTGGGTTTATATTCTTACCTAGGCATCCCTAACAAAGCACAACAACCTGCCTGGTGAAAGGGAGAGGTGTGGTGAAAGAAAAGTGAAAAGTAGTTTTATGATGGGGTGGGGGGAAACAAGATAAGGGGAAGGATGTGAGGGTCAAAGGATCAAAAACAGGGTTTCTATTTGGAGATGTGGGGGATCAGGGGATGGAAACAGTTCACAGTCACCAGGGGACACTGGGCTAGACAGACCTTTGTCTGACATAGTGCAGCCACTCTTAGGTTTTGTCCTTATGTAGAAATAAACCAAATAGTTGGTACCTATGCCAGCATACTGCCAAGTGTGATAAAAGAGCCCTTGGCTTCTCTTCCACCGATGGAAAAGGTGGGTGTCCAAGTGTGGGTATTGTGGTCAGTTTGGCATTTATAAATATTTTTGCAAGGAATTTATAGGGGCAAGGATATTATTTTTGTAGTGTATAGGAGTCAATCCTGCCTTCAGCTCCTTCTGTCTCTTCTGCTTGGTGGCTCCTTTTCTCAACCGAGAAAATGGTCAGGGAAACAAGTGGAGCTGACCAAGCCTGGGAGCAGGTTAAGTGCCTCCTCAGGAAAGGGGGAGGAATTTTTTTTTATTTCTACCCAAGCAATTGAAGATCATCAGAGAAATTACGGAAATTGTCATTCCTTGCTGATACTTGTCATTCCTATGCTGATACTCTTCTGCTAGGTTCATTGTGATCCAAATCTCAATGAGAGAAGGAAGAATAGAAGTACTTTGTATGGACGTCAGATTTAAGTAATGTTGTTAGGATAACTGTTAGTATTTCTGACTTAAGCACTTGACTGTGCAGCATTCTTATTGTCGTAGTAGTGCCTTTTCTGGTACACCCTACAGTGGTGGAACACAAGTATCCACCTGAGTGACTGAACATATGCAAAGTATCTTTATGTTATATTTAGTGTATTTATGGAGTGAAAAGCAAATGTTATTCACAGTATGGAGGCTTTATGTGGTCATTTTGGTCATATACGAAAGCAAGACACCCCCACATCCTGGTTTGAAAAATTACTGAAGTTTTTAACTAGCTTGAAGTGGTGCGGTGTGATTCAACATAGTTGTGGCTTTGTTCAATGTGAAGAGGGAAGGGAATGTTTTTTTACCCCCATCTTCCTTCTGTTTCTGCTGTGTAAATCAAACAGCTGAGTGAGGTGCCTGCGATCAGGGATGGCATGTAAAAATCTCAAACCCTGACACTTGTAGAAATGCATGAATGCTCATGAAAATAGGAAGACAAGATTGAAGTTAGTGTTACAGCAGATGACTTTACATGTATGCCATAGATGTCAGGGTTATTTGCACAGAAATATTTGAAAAAAAAAATCAGTGAAAAATGTTTAAGGTAATGAATCATTTGATTTTAAATAAAAAAATAAAACAACATAGGAATTTATTTTTACTAATAATTAGAGATGTACATTTTTCACTTGAGGAAAAAAAAGGGTTTCAAGTTCTCTTTCTTTTTCATAGGTTTAAGAGGGAAGTAGGTACTCTGAGCCAAAAGCCTGGCAAATAAAAGTTTTCCAATAAATCTTTTAAGCATAGCTATAGAATATTCTTAGAAGATGTTTCAGATTGTTTGACTTTTACCTGCGATTACCAGCTTGTGAATAGCTTATATTCCAAAAGCATTTTCTACAATAAATGCAGTCCCATCAAATTCTCTACTGCTTTTTCATGAGTGAAGTTATGCTATGAGGAAATACTGGTAATGTTTTCCGATGCTTAAGTGCTAACAATTCCTTGGTGTTTGCCATCCTAAGAGCCCAACTGAAAAGCAGGCAACCACAATATATTTTAATAAACGTGTATTATTTATTTGAAACCAAAACTGATTTTTGCTATTTTGGTTTTTTTTGCTTTTCAACTGTAGTGATATTTTAAATCTCAATCAAAGATCTGTTACAAGTGAAGGTGATAATCAAAAATGTTTGAGTGAAAATGGATGATTTGACATCCTAGGAGCAACAGCCTCCTCCAGATGTTGTGCTGCTTCTGCAGTCTGTGTTTTTGACAGTGCTGGGAGCATGCTTCTTTAAAACTTGTAGATTACTAATGGAAGTTTTTTAGATTGTCTTGTCACTTTTTTTCTTGCTCATGTAGACAGTTGTGTCCACAAAGGGCTTTTCATGTAATTGTTCTATGTTATAGTGTTTCTAGCTCTTGTCCTAGAAAATCAGCAGGATTTTGGATTTCTTTTAGGGGAATTTTCACATTTACTTTTCACAGAAGTCCCACAGATTCTTATATGTACAAGATTGGTGATTAATAAGGAATTTTTTAGAAGATATCGATACAAAAATAACGTGCAGGAGGGAAAGGAGGGAGGATGACGCACAGTGATGGTGTACGTAAAGAATTATGTTTTACTATGTATCTCTTGTTTGTAGGTAGTTAATGAAATAGGACAAACTCAGAGAAGTTTTGGGATACATGAACAGTTCTCCAGCTCATATGCCTGAAACGGAGAGATTTTTAAACAGTTCAGTTTGGAAAAGTTCCACTTAGAACCATGTCTTTTATGATCTGTAAGTCTGTAACATGGGGACTGGATAGAAGAGTTTGTTGTTTCTAGACAGAGGATTCATTCTGGTGGAGTATTCTGGAGAGGATTTCCCCATTTGATAAAATCATATTGTAATATATTTCAGTCACAGCTGACTGGTCTGGAGATACAGTGTCCCTCTCTCAAGTCATCTCTGTAAGGGACCTAGTTAACAACATGCATTAAATGTTACAAGTGAAATAGAATTTCATGTTGAAGGATAAGTGGACTTAGCATTTGCATTCGCAGTCACTACTATGAAGGATGGATTTGTTCCCCCTAAAATCTGAAATAAAACTGTTCTCAGCCTCTCTTGTGTTAGCTATTTTCCTCGGTTGTCACTTAGTGTGGATTGTACTGAATTTTGTTGACATTCTTACTATTTCATTTATTTCTATACATATTTGATGTTTTGGGAAAGTTGGGAAATTACTTGGTTGTTTTTTCTTTCTTTCATAGCATTCTACTTGAATTTTGGGTTCATATGAGCTGTGAGTAACGCTTGGGTTCAGTGATGGACAAAGCTTAAATTTAGAGTTAGTGCAGCTTCTTTGTGCCTCTTGTGATGATTTGTTGGTCTGCTTTTGCAGCGTGGCTGGTTTGTAACACTTGCAGTTAAATTAGATATAGTTGTTCCATAGAAGATATTAAAGCTTTGTTTGAAATATAAATGGAAATATTTGATAAGTAGTGGAGATGGGGAGAAAGAAATTATTTATTCTGTTACTTAGAGTATTGCATCTTAAATGCCAGCAGGTGGTATATTCAAAGCTAGTAGTACTATTTGCTTTTAGTAAGCCATTGTGGAAAGCAAGGGCTCTGTTACTCGCCCGTCCTTACAAGCACAAGTGATTGGTAGGAAATAGTGACTTCAGCAGTGTAGGATGTCATTACTGGAAACCTGTTACATGAAACTTTATGTCAAATATTTTTATTAGACATTTGAGATGTATATATAATTAGAAAATTTAACATTCTGTGCAGATTCAACTCATTTCCCATAATAGAACGAATTCCCCCCTCCTTACATTATTTTGTTAGTTTACATGCTCTGGCAATTTTTATTAATGTAGTAACACAGCTGTAAGTTTAGTTTTAAGTGGATTGAGAAATCATTTAACTTTAAAATCAAGTTGATTAATTTGAAACCCTCTTGCAATCTCGTTTTTTGCAAATTCAGTACAATAGATTAACATAAAGACTAATGAACATCTAAAATCATTTATTCCAGTTAAAATCCATTCTGAATTTGTTATAAGCAAAACATATTTTAAGCCTGCTTATTATATGAAAATACTTCCACTGCTTGCTGTTCAGCAGAGCAGTTAGGTGTACGCATGTTAATCACCTAAGTACACAAAGATTCAGCTAGACTCTCTGGTTGAAAGACAGCATCAAGAAAACATGTATTACAAACAGCATAGAGCATTCAATCTGTGTTTACAATGTTTAGCAGATAATTTTTATTAAATTCAGGCATAAAATTTTCATTCAGTTTAAGTAAGCCAGAGATGGATGTCATTGTGAGATTTACATACCATTAGCTCACAGCAATTGATCAGCAGCCAGCTCTGTGGTACAAGGCTAGTTAGATACATTATTGTGATGCCAGGAGGCTGCAGGTCACGGAGGCTTACTGGCTGCATGCACGTTTCCTCTGCTTTTGTGATTACTTGATAAAGTGAAGTGCATCACTGTGAACAATTGACCCTTTTGAACAATCCAGACTGGTCAGCAATCTAAATCCACATTTTAAAGCCGTCATTATAGCCTCAAACTTAAGAGTTTCCAGGGTGCAGACAAAGGTGTTGTCCTCCTTCAGTACCAGCCGTGTACCGTTCTCAGACTTTATGAAGTACTTGAATTGAATAATATTTGAAGATACTGAAAACTCCTCTGGAAATCCGTCCAGCCTGCTTTTGGACACCAGTACAATTCTGGATTTTATTTTTGCAATGAAATCAGGAGCATTACAAAAGATTCGAAGTCCTTGTGAACGGTCGTGGCTGTCAGTAATTTCCAGGAAAGTAGTCTCTCGACATGCTAGCTGTTCCTTCTCCCACCTTGATTTCACTGCATCTGAGAGTACCTTAAGCTGGAAAAAATCTGCTTCTTGTGCCAAAAGTTGATTTTCTCGAAACCCTTCTGGTAGAAGAAGTTCTCCATTTCGTAGGAAGTTGAGAATGTGTCTGAAAAGGAGTCCATCTCTGTCTATGAAGTAATGACCGTCTGCATCAAATGGGCACATTATTTTGCCGTTTATGATCCCTTCCAGAAAAGAATCTGGATACTTGGTTAGAGTCTGTTTTTGTGTGATGTATAGATAGCCACCAACATTCAGAGTAATCAGAGACGTTTTATAGTCCTTGTCTTGCTCAGAGCCTTCGGAGTTGCTGTGTTTTTCTTCGCATTCATTTTCTCTTCTGCTTATTTTTCTCTCCATTATCAAAGCAAGGACAAAAAGCCAGCTATCTTGCTTTGTTCTTGTCAGCTTGAATAAAAGATATATTTTTTTCTTTCTGTTTTAAAAAAAGCACCTTTATTCAGCTCCGGCACGATGTTGGAATGGAAATGCTGCTAGCATTGCTCCGACTGTCAGCTCAGCTTTGCAGTAGGTGGCGTATCAGCTGTGTGTGCAGGGAGATATCAGGAATATGACTGTAAAGGAGAATTTGCATTTAACTATATAAGGGACGAAGGGTATCACAACTGTTTGTCTCTTTCTTTCTTTAAGAAGTTTACATAGTCTCAGAGGTTATCCACAGAAATGCGTACTACTATTCTAAATGATGCCTTACTTTTAATACTTTAAGATGTATTTGTAGTTTTAGCTGGCCAAATCATCTTTAGTACTTATGGTGTTAAACAGATAGCTTCATTTATGTTTCAAGGATTTTAATTTTCACAAAGCCTCTTTTCACTTTATTTTTGGTACTGATTACAGTACCTGATGTATACAGCAGGACAGTATGGAAAGGAAAGGTGTCCCTGTCTGTAGAACGGGGGGGTCATCTAGGAAGTGCATGCACATACATATTCCTCATTTATCGGACATGTGCTCAGTGGTAAGATTTTTTCACAGAACATACTCTGGAAGTGATGCTGAGGACTTGTTGGTCTGACTGGTTTAAGTCTGTGGTGAAATCTTCCATTTGCAGCCTATGCGAGTATCTGCACCAACACAGGAACTGCAGCCTGATGAGGTTTTGCTTTTTGCCTTTCTCTGTGCCATAGATAAAAACTGTTTTAGAGGGGGGATTTACTCTTTATATCGGTGATGTTTTTTAAGTCACCAAGGCTATCTAGCATCAGTTTGTTCTTTCTCGATAGAAACAACTCAGCTGCCCTGCGGAACAAAGGGTTAGTGTGCCTACAGATAGCTTCGAACATCAGATAACATTAGAGCTTAGCAACACTTGGTACAGGGAGGGGGGAAACATCGGCAGAGAACACTTGGATCAAATGGCTGTTTTCTCTCCATGATCTCTGCTCTGAGCTCGCTTTCAGTTGCCTCTTAGAACAAGGTTTCCCCTTTAAACGTTTGCAGCTTGGAGCAGGAAAGGGAAAGCTCCTCACACATCTCTGTGTGTGCTTCCTTGCGGAGTGGGCAGGAGCTGCAGCATGCATTCCCCAGCGCGGGTGGGCGCGAACACTTACCTTGGGCTGGACCCAGAGAGGAGGTCCCATCATTTTCAAGATATGTTTGTCACAGGTAGATGTCTCCTGCTTTGTGCAATTAGCAGTGAAAAGTAAGATTATTCTTCTGTAAATTAATCTGCTCTATTGCTAAATACTCCTGCTGCTCCCACTGTCTCTAAGCCTGTTTATCAATAGAGTCATCACTATAATATTTTATTATTTGATAACTGAAGCTAGTAAAAATAAATGCACTTTTTTTTTTTTTTACTTGCTCTTCTCCCTGTCAGGGTATCCCTAGTACTGGTATGCAAAATTTTTCTGCTGCTGTATGTGATATATTAAGCAGATATTATTCATTAGGTGTGATTTATCAGGAATTAGTCATGGTTCTAATTTTAACTCTTTGATGTTATTGGTATGTTTAGCATAACTTCAGTCAAAGACATTTCAGCCAGCTTCTGATTTTTCAACATTTGGATTTTTTTCCCAAAATTAACTCCTTTCACAATTATTGAGTGAATAAATGAGAAAATGAAAGAACCAACTAGTTTCAAGTGTGATTTTTTTGTTGTATTTTTTTTCCACCCATTATGGAGACATCCGTTCAAATTTAATTTACTGTCAAGTGACGGAAAATTCGGTTGATGTGCTTAGATTGTGCATAGTTACAGTGTTTAACTATCTTAGTGGCTGTTAAACCCTAAAAGAATGATTTGTGCAGTGCTTTCATCTTGCACAGTGATCTTGAAATACTTTGAAGCTGAACTAGGAATGCCCTGACACAAGTACGTAGGGTTTTCCAAGGAGAGACATGACATTTTTCATGGCCAGCTAAGCTGCCTACGTTTTAAGAGACAGCAGTTACAGAATACTTAGTTTTCATGCTCATCATCTTCTCAATGTTCTAACACTTGCAGTTGAAATTTTCCACTTTTGTGAACGAGTAAGCGTTCTTTGAAAGTTCATGTAAAATTTTAGTGGTTTGTATGATAAAATATTCAAAATCGATTTGGTGTGGAAAATATACTCTGTGGAGATCATGAATATTTACATTTAAACCTTTGAAACTTGAAAAATGTTAGAGTTGCTGTAAAATTTTCATCACCACAAACGCATGTAACTTACTTCACTGCAGCTGACAGTCATCTGTAACACAGAATTAAAGCCTGGCATATCTTTATGAAAATTTTCCACTTTTCATGCTGTACTACAAGACTTTTCCAAAGAGCGCTCATTCTTTCTGTGCACTTAGTGACACATATGGTATTGTGCCACATGTAGTTGTAGTGGGGTGGTTTCATGTAGCTCACTTTTTTCTGAAGGTGTAGCTATGTCTAAAGGAACTGGATTTCTTTTTTTCTGGCCTGTTGTCCATGCACTGGAAGATCATCCAGAAGTTCATTTTGGTAAAGGTACGCAAGTATTTCTTGCAATCAAGTTAGAGACTTTGACCATTCTCATGCTCTGAGGGTCTCTGTGTTGTGTACCACGCATGTGATAGCTGAGATGTGGCCAGTACATCCCAGGTCTTCTTGATTCCCGCTTGGACTGAGACAGAGCAACTTGCTGCTGTGTCCTCTCTCATGCTGTGAGTGAACTGTCTGTTTCTGCCCTATCCAGCTGAAGTATCCTGCTTGCCACTCTTGGTAGCTAGCAATCCTGAAGTTACTGCTGCTTCACCAATTGTCGGTGTCACCTGTATGCTGGGAATGGCTGTTCAAGTAAGGAATAGCACTGGAAACCAGCAACTGAAAGAATATCGGTCTGGTTCCAGAATGCGTCAGAAAATATACTAAGCACTCTTACACACACTTAACGGAGTGGCTGTAGTAGAACTCTTCCATTTCTAAGTTACAGACTTTAGGGTGCGCCAGAGAGAGCAGCTGTCCAGAGAAGCTGTGGCTGCCCCATCCCTGGCAGTGTTCAAGGCCAGGTTGGACGGGGCTTTGAGCAGCCTGGTCCTGTAGAAGGTGTTCCTGCCCATGGCAAGGGGTTGGAACTAGGGGAACTTTAAAGATCTCTTCCAACCCAAACCATCCTGTGATTCTATGATTCTTTTTGGTCAGGCAACCTGTGCTGGAGACAGTGAAAATGCAGTGCTGGTGTCTATCAGCTACACAGGAGAACCAATCCAAGAAGGAGAGGGCTAGGCATCTGCACCTCATTCTGTTCTACATGTTTCCTTTTGGAAAGTAACCTCACTCCTCCTCAACTTTCATCCTCCTCCTGAACCTCCTGGTCTGGAAGCTTGAGTACACCATAGAGTTGAGGATCAGGACTGGAGCATACCACAGGAAAGTTGGTGCCTTACCAATGTTTCAGCTTACTCACATGTCCAAATAGCATCAGCTTCACTGAGAGTCCTGTCAGTGGAAATGACCTGGGTTACAGAAAACAGCTGCTTTTATTTGTTACAATACTAAAGGATATGAGGAGAAATCTCAGCTGTAAGAGGTAGAGAATTTTTGAAGTGTATTAGGAAGCTGTGCTAATGAAATCTGTTGGGGTTATTGAGGTAATTTGCTAGTCATAACACAGAAAATTGGCCAGGTTGTTGGACAATTAAGCCATTCAATAGTTACTGTCTCACAGTGTTGGTAGCATAGGCATTCTCCTAATAATAACTTCAGGATGTTGATTAACAGCTGTTGAAGACAAGTTCTACACACTAATTAAAATTGAAGATTTTCAAATCAGCAAGTCTGAACAATTTGCATTCAAGAGATTTAAAAGAGCTGTCTAAGAAACTCTTATCAACAGTTGCCGTTGAGATTTTTAAGAATTTTTGAGCACTGCAGTTCTACAAGACTGAAAAAGCAAAAGCTGTGCCAGTATTTGAGAGGTGAATTGGGTGGCCCAGGTATTTAAAAACTAAAAGGGACTGTACAAAAACCAATAAAACATCAGATTTGGAAGTCAATCAGTTAAAAAATTAAGGGAGAGTAATATAATACTAATGAATGTGGGTAGAGGGAGAATGAGTGTGCCAAATTTTTTCCGCTTTTTTTTGATTACAGTTTGTTTGGCAAAGCAGGTGATGCTTTTTTCTGTTAAATCTTTCAGTATGTCTCATTTGTCCTTTCGAATTAGAATATGTACTGTATTAGTTTGCCTTTCATCTAACTGTACAGAAATTATCTGCAGGCTTCAAACTGGCAAATGTTAAGCAAAGAATTGTCACTAAAATGTTGCTGCGATTTGGTTCTTGATTCTATTTATTTTTAGTCAGTGATCAAGGAGATGGTTCCTGATGAAGTTTGGAGATGATGCAGGCTGAGGATGTAATCAGGAGGAGATACATTGCTGATACACAACCATTTCATAGAATCATAGAATGGTTAGGGTTGAAAAGGACCTCAAGATCATTTAGTTCCAATCCCTCTGCCATGGGCAGGGATGCCTCACACTAGACCAGGTCACCCAAGGCTCTGGATAGTTGGTTAGGATCACATTTTAATATGACCAAATATGAGGTATATATACCCAGGAATACACTGTAGATGGGGCTTGCAGTACTTGTGTTTGCAGGATGGTTAGGGCAGAGGCTCTGTCCTACAGCTGAACATGAGGTCATCGTTCTGAGCAGTGGTCAGTAAAACAAGTGTACCGTGTATCTTTAGATGCCTAAATAGGGGAGTGCCAAGTGAAGACCAGGGGAGTGCCAAGTGAAGACCAGGGGAGTGCCAAATGAAGACCAGGTGAGCTTGTTCTCCAGCTGGTTAGCTACCAGGGAAGGAATGTCTGAGAAGGGCACCAGCTTTGAGGCTGCCCTTTGAATGGATGAGAGGTGCCATAAAATGCCTCTGGTCTGGAAGATCAGAGCTGAAGTCTAGTGTAAGAAGGGTCTGCTCCTTGTCCAGCTATTACGTGCAATAGCCAGGGAAGGTGCACAGCAGTACAAGTGGGCATCAGGAACTACTGGGGCTTCTGACTTGGATGCTGGGAAGCAACAGCCCAACTTCCACCTACAGAGGAGCTGGAGGCACACATGCCCATGGCCTGTCCTTACTGTACTTTCTTCCAGTTTTTCCTGCTGCCTGGGAATTGTGTGTCCTGAGGCACGTCTTCATCTCCTCCTTTGCTGGCACTGCTCACAAAGAGCAGGAGCTGGTAAACTCCAGCTGCTGTCTTACCTGCTGTCAATTCTGGCTGTGAGAGACAATGTCTCAGGAGAGACGTTAATGAACTGAACTTTCTCAGGCCAATAAGAATGATTAAGAAGCTGAAAAGTAGGCCTCATGGAAGATTTAAGAAAACACTATTAGGCTTGATAAAGATGGAGAATACATAAGTGCTTGAATGGGAAGAAATGCTTTCACAGCAGGCTCTTCAACCTTGCAGTCGATGGTCTAACAAGACCTGGTGGCTAGAAGTTGGAGCTGGGTGCAGTCAGACTAGAAAACTTATCTCATTAAAATCTCCAAGCCAGTCCATCTCACTCTCTCTCCCTCTAAACCCCTCAACTCCCAATCAAACACAAAAAAACCCCAAAACAACACAACCCCTATTAGACCATCTTCTGCACAATTCTAGTAAATTTCCCCAGTGCTTCTTTACTAAGATTGCCTTAAGCCTTTTAAACAGATTCTGTTCATTTGATGATGATTGTCAGTAGGATTTGAAGCTGGAATTGGCATCTCCCCAACACATCTCCCTATCATCTCACAAAAGAGTCAACATTTGAAATTCCTTAATGAATTGGCACAGGGGCATTCAGGCAGGGAGGTTGGTGTGAGCATGCGTTTGGCAGCTAATGATGAAGCTGTGGGTTATGTAAACCACAGCCTGTCCAGAGCTGCACTCACAGTGTACTTGTACCTGCCACCCCACATAGGGCAACTGAGACCATAAGACGCTTGGGAAGATGTCTTTTTTCCCTTCTAATGGTCATTGTTAGTCTTTCAGACTTATTCATTTATCTCGTACTATCTGTTTTATTTTGAGTAGGCATTTTTAACAGGGAATTGCCACTTCCGTGCCTTATTCATCCTTCTACTCCTAGGCTGATGTGACTATGGAAATATCAAGGCAGACATAGCACTTCAGGTGTCTTTTCACTGCAGCTCTGGTCCTGCGACAAGTGAAGACAGACCCAAGTCTCTGAACTTGAGTTTGGTGTGTGAGAGCTAATTAGTCTGCAAAGGGAGTAATACCCATGTTCCCCATCTACAGTCATGCATCTAGAGGTTTGCATGCATTGTTGCAGATTTATTCTGGTAGGCTCTCTGGATGTGTTAAAATCCCTGAGAGAGTCCAGGGAAAGTGGGTCATAAACCTTGGCGTTTGGAGAGTGAATGAGCTTTGACAGCAGGCTAGCTTAGCTGCAAGATGTTCTTGGAGACTGTGGACAGCCTTGTACTGTCAAGCGACTGGAACATTAAAAGCCAAATCTGGATCAGTGGTAATTAAAAGAGGGTATTAGCCAAGACATCAAAGATGAGATATTGCTAAGGGTAAGCATATTTAATTGTCAGGTTCATTTCCTAAATAGTTGGTGTGGGGGAGCTATCTGCTTCACTGATCCTGATTCTTAAAACTGAAGAATAACTTGAAAATTAAGCAAGGTGCAGAGAGATTCACAACAGCAAGTTGGCGTTCAGACAGCTGGGCTGGGTGGCTGAGATGATTAGAGGCTAGTTAGCCTTGAACCTGTACCACAGAAGCTAGTAGGAAAATTGTCATGGAGTTCGAGAGGTAGAACAGATCAAAAATATAATGAATGCTAGCAAACATGGCTTTATATAAAGTTTTTTTGGTCAAAGAAACTGAATTTTGTTTATTTTGGAGATCATGAGTTTAAAGTAACAGCATGTTTGCAGCCTGTTTAGCATTTTGTAGCACATAATTTAGGATCTTGAGACATTCTGATTTATGTCTAAGAAGAAAAATAGCAAGCACAGAACAAGATTAAAAACTGACTGACAGTTATCAGAAACTAATTATGAGTAGGAGGCCACTTGGGCTGCAGTTTGAAGGGCTTCCTCCAGGATTAGCAAAAGGACAGTGTCCTTTAGTGTCATAGTTGACACAAATGCTAGGCAGACAGTGAATAACGACAGGACTGTCACGGTGTGACTGGGATCCTTAATTCACAGAATGTGTTTAAAGACAACGGGTTTTAACCAGGCCAAAGGCAATTATATACCTAGGAACAGGGAATGCAGTGCCCATGAGTAAAATGTGAGGCTTAGAGAAGACCTAGAATAGTTGTGTTAGCAGTAAAATCACCAGTCAGCGCTGTCAACACCCAGAGCTTGATTTTTAGAGACAAATTGATCTGAACCCAGTTTTAGCCATGTAAACATGAAGCACAGTCATGGAACATAGACGGACTCCCCACAAAAAAATCCCCAAAACCACGAAAAACCCATCAGCACAGGGCAGATCTTTGAATCTTAAGAGATGAGACCAATTTTTCTTCTGACAATCTGCATTCCTCCCTCTCTCAGCTGAATTCAGATATTTTGCTGAATAACCTTGAGATGGCTGAAGTGAAATAAGAAAAATGCCAGCTCCTGTATCAGTTATTTTATCTCTGTATGTGGTTGTGGTAAGACCAATACAATAGCATTATATCTATCTTCTGGTCTCTGTATTCTGAAACCATCATTGCAAGGTTGTACAGGGTACAGACAAGAGACCCAAAACTGATTTAAATGTAGTGTAAATGCTTTGTGGTGAGATAATGCAGGAGCTTGAATTACTTCATTTATTAAAAAGACAATTGAGAAGTGACTTGTTTACAATGTATAAGTACTTTCAAAGGGAGATAACACCAGGTATTAAAAGGCTCTTTAGCATAGTATAGAAAGCCATAAGAAGAATCAACTGCTATAAGCTGAAGCCGATTTCATATAAGAAATTAAGCAGCAATATTAGTACCGCTTTCAGCCACAAATAAGTTAGTAGGTTCTGTACAGAAGAAAGAAGATAAAATTTATTTATCTGTGATACACAGGAGGTCAGGCAAATTTGCCAAGTTGTCTTTCCTGACCATAAACCTTAGGAATCAGCAAAACATTTCATCCAAAACTACCTGGAAAAGTATGGCATTCTTATTCTTTTCAAGGATTTAGTTTAAATCAAACCAAGAAATTTTAGATTAAATCATTTTAAAATACATGGTCTCAAAGTAATCACTCTCTGCATTATTCAGGGAGAGCAGGCTTTGATTTCCAGATGTAATAATATTTCAGTCTATAAGTCAATGTTAAAATTAGAGTGTCCCAGTGTGCCTTGTGTTACTTTGATTCAATACTTCTAAGCATTTCTGTTAGCTTCTGTGACATTGCCAGCTGAAGGTGGCAAGTGACAGTGTAGTACCCTACACTAATAGCAAGATGAGACTCTGTTGGAAGGACATTTTAAACAGTGAGAGCTAATCAAGCCATTAAAGCTCATCCTTTCTTGTTGTGCAGGGCTGTTCCAGAGGTGTTGGTTTAACACATACTGCACTGGCTATGCCCAAAAGCAGTGGATAATTGCCACACACACACACAATGCGCTAGAACATCATAGTAGAAGAGCAGGTGTTTGGCCACCATCACTCCTCTCTTCCTTTCTACATCAAGTTGCTTCTAATTTTCGGGTTTTTCCACCTTTGCAGAGTAGGCTGGTACTATTGTACCACTCTATTAGTCATCTTTGCTTTAGGTGTTCATATTGAATTATAGAGTGACTGTGTTACGGTGAATGTACAGAAAGCAGTATTAACTGAAACTTAGAATGTGATCTCCTAGATTATTAACTGCAAGCTTTTATGTCTTTTTCCCAAGTGTTAGCATATGCAGTATTATTACTCTATTGCATTGTGTTCCTTTAGTGAACAGTTTGGAGTTTTTTTATTGTGATAAGGTGAAAATAAGTTATTCTTTTTCTGAGGATAGGAATAAAATCAGCCCTCATTTTATCTTCCACGAATTTTGATACTTTGATGATTGGGTTCTCTTTGTAGCTTATTTTTTTCATGGTCACTGACTGTATTCGATACACATTTCCCCAAACAGTTGCTAGATAATCTGAGTGCATCAGTCTAAAGAAAGGAGGACTACACATCTCTTACTTCAGATTTGGTCTTTGTGATTCATTCTTAATATGTAAAACATCTGATGGCAAAATAAGGAAGTCTACAGGATACCAGCTGTGCAAACATATTGCTTCAGTGTGTAAATATCAGAGATTTTAGAACTTAATTTGAGATTTGAGAACTTATGATTACATTATGTTTACTAAATTCTTAATTAGTGAAAAATAATCCAAATGTTGGCTGTGTTGGTGAATCTTATTTTAATGTCCAGTGTTGCTTTGTTTTTTTCATTCTAGATAAACTTGCTTTGGAAGGAATAGTGGTGCAACGTGCTGAATGCAGACCTGCAGCTAGTGAAAATTATATGAAACTGAAAAGGTAGGAGTGCTCCATGACAAATGGATATGTGATGTCTGACTTGGATGCTTTTATTATTGCCTTACTAGCAATGGATGACTTAAGTATTATCATGGTCTTACATAGGATTTATACAAGGTCATAACCGTTCTTGCTTTTGGGGTGGATTTGTGGTAGGGAGGGTATGGAGGCTGACGTGGGGCTTATACCTCCCTCTGGTATTGTCTGGTGGGATGATGTAGTGTTCTGCATTCCATCATGTGCAAAGCTCTTAGTAGAGCACACATTGTGCCTCTTCGTACCTGAACGTGTGAATGTATAGCTATATTCAAATGTGATTGAAGCTTAATTTCCTGAGGACTTAAGGGTTTGCATTGGTCTGGTTAGGACATGCTTCTTGAGTATAGCTTTCTGTGTGGATTATCCAAATCTAATTCTACTTAATACTGTGCTATACTAGATGAAAAGCACCTCTGGAAATATATTTAAAATGCCCCAAATAGAAAAGAATTCGGGGAGAAATGGTAGACCTAAACTGGCATGCTTGCTAGAAAAGGTAATGGCTCAAAATGTCAGAAGTGGGATGGAAATCACAAGACATACATTTAGCAGAATCATTTAGTGACTTTTGAAAATTTAATCTGATACATCCAGAATTTCCTATGTGATTCATATATCATATGGATAATGAACTTGATGATGTTCTCTAGTAATATATCAGATTTAGAATTTAATTGTGCATTGTATTAAATACATATATAAATATTGTAAGCATGTGGGTTTTCATTCAATCACCCTTTTATATTGTGAGTTTTTTGTAAATAGAGAAATACAAAGCAGGATATTTCAGGAAGAGAATTGTCTGTGACTAGTTTATGACTAGCATCATCAAAAGAAATGCAGAAAAGGCAAAGTGATGTTTTCCCCAGTTTCTGATCTGTTTTCTGTGTATCATATACTACATTTACAGTATCTTAGGTTTTATTAACCTCCTCTGTCATCTAAAGTGCTCCAGTATTTCCTTATTGTGTCTATTCAATTCAGAGACTTTATGATCTAGCTGTTGGCAAATCAGTACCGTAAGTTTGCTCAGGTACAGTGAACTGCTTCATTTCAGACTGAGCTCTGTGATTGCTATAATGGTTTTTGTCATCAGTGTGAAATGGAGTATGAAGCAAATGTGATGTTACTAGGAAAAGGCTCATTTCAATCTGGCAATTTTAAATATCTACAAATATAGTCTGTGGGGTGTGTTTGCTTCATAGTTGTTTTAATCACAGGTTGCCTGATCCAAGTGCTTGTTTGCATTTTGTGGGTTTCTATTAGTTGATCAGATAAACTTCTCCTGGTAAGGCCACAGCAGGAGGCCAAAACAAAACTGATAGCTTTAATGACATACTACCCAAACTTTGATTTTTTCAGCATTCTTTCTGTCACACACACATGCATGCAGCCCCTCCTGGTCTTTGATTTTGTCATGTTCAACTCCAGCAGGAGCAACAAAGATACGGACATGAAAGCAGCTTTTGTGTTTGGAAGCAGTGGCAGCTGAAAACTGATGCTACTTTTTTCTTTGTTGTTTTTTCTTTACTGTAGAAAAATTGTCAGGCTGTGTATGACTAGTTTCTAACATTCCATGTTGTTAAAGATCTTTTTGCCTTCTACCAAAAAGTTGGGGTGTTTTTAATCTTCTCTGGTGGGAATCGGCATGAGATTTAGCAGATCCAGCAGTCACAGCCTCAGAAGAAACTGGTTTATGTCCAAATACCATCTCGGGTATTTGAGTAGTAGGATCTAACTCTTCTTTTCATTCCCTTTACTCTCTCCCACCCTCAACATGCCACAGTCTGTATTTGTGCTTAAAAAAAAAAGTGACAGCACTGAAGATAAACCATGTAAGTTATAGAACTGTGTTATATTAAACCATTTTTATTCACTTTTCTATTTACTGTTGTGCTTTACATGAGAGAGACTCTTCAAAAGTGGAATTAGTAATATTGATTAAACAGCTAGTCTGTTGTGTAGGCTTTAAGTGCTACAGTAGTAAGTTGAGTTGGGTAGGAAATAAAATCAAAAGATAAATGCAGTTGCTTCAAACTTCGAAGATCTAGAAAGTGAAGTTAAGCTGCACACTTCAATAACTGTAATCGTTTGTCTTCTGAGAGCTGGCAGTGACCAAAAGTGATTATATACCTCCCTGGTACTAAGTGCAGATATGGATCCTGTCTGTTTCACCAGGTGTGTCTGGGCCAAGGAAATCAGCTAATGGGTGCGTGGTGTGGCATTTGATTTCCATGCGGCTCTGTAGAGTTTCAGTGAGAGGACAAAGTGATGGTCTTGTGATGGGGCTGCCAGCCGTTAGGTGGGAGATATGTGTGACGTGTGGGTTTAAGAATGGGTAAAGAAAGTACAGGATTTGGTGACGCGTATGGGTGAAAGTGTTATCAAATATAGCAGACGGGAGGAGTTTCTCCCAGGGAGCAACTTTTTATTTGATTACAGGAGGGTGTAGATGGCTGATGTAGAACACTTTGAATACGAGGCATAAATGTGTGCCTACAGATAACTAGTCAGAACGGTAAAACAAAAGTGGTGTGATCTTCACTTGGTATTTTCCATTTTGAAAGTTTTGTTGTGGATTTATTTATCTTCCATTTTCCTGAACTTCAAGTTATATAAGGGGAATAAATACTGTGAAACACCTGCTATTCTGCACTAGTAAAGCTCCATGCTATTGAATTTCCTAGAATTTTTTTATTAACAATGCATTTGTTCTTTGTAGCACCTTAATGAATAGTTATACATTCGCCGTTGCTGCTGGTGATGCTGTTGTGGCTAGCTGGAAAATAACACGTGATTTCCAAGCACCTGTCCTAATTTGTGTCTTGTAGGAGTGGATCTCATGGTCCCACTTAAAAATACTTGGATTGTGTGGTAAAAAAAAATAGGCAGACTGTTCCCAGCTGCAGACTGTTTTGCTATGTGGTGGTCATAGAAAATACTGCTCCTACACTGCTCTTTCTGGTTGGTACTTCCCCTGTAGACCCATCAAGCCTGGCAGATGAAGGAAGATGGTGGCATATGAACTGTTGTAGCAGAGGCTGTGTGTCACAGATGGGGTTGCATGCATGGCTCGTTGTACAGTGCATACTGTATTTGCACCAGTCTTGTGCCCTCGCCATCCATGTCACCTTAGGTGGGCAGCCTTTCCCTTCTGCAAGGCTGCCCTAGGTAGGCTCCATGGACACCACAGCCAGTCCCACCTGAACCAGACTATTTTCTTCATCTTACTTTAGTCAGCTTTCCACCATCAGGAGGCATTATCTGTCAATTAATTTTGTTTTTCTGAGGCTCAAGAGACTTTTGTTTCCATTACCTTCATTCCATGATGCCAGTGTTTAACCACCTTGGGGTTAATGACTCCCCAAAGAGAGAGGTCCACCAAGACGCTTGTCTGCACTGAGAAGGGAGAGAGGAGTCCTCCAAGCATTCAGGATTGTCTCTGGCTCCAGGCGACTTCAGAGGAGATGAGAATAAGATTTTGATACTCCCAAGGGGCTTTTGCTATGCACAAAAGAAGGAAAATGGGGGCCTGGTACGCACCCCATCTGAGTTTCTCTCTGCCAAATTACCTGCTTCCATCCCTGTGCTGGTCCTCACGTCTGTTCCGTTCATCTCTCTGACCACAGCAAACCCTCTTCTTCCCCAATTCTTTCTCAGTTCCCCTTTCCCATTTCTGTTTACTTCTGTTTCTTCATTTTCTCACAGAAAGAATTCTATTTTCAAAAATAATTGGGACACATCAATATCGTGGGCACTGAAACTACATTTCATTTTGAGGAAAAGCTAAGAAGGAAAAAAAGAAGTCTCTGGGAGTGACTTCTGCAAAGCTCCGGTTTAAACTGACATTGTCAAATGGAGTAGCTACAACAAGGTCTCTAGGACTGCTCAGTTCCTTTGCAATGGGGTGGTCAGGCACCAGGCTCGCAGTTCTTGGGGGGGTTTTGAAGGCAGGTGCAAAGTGCAGCTCAAGCAGTTGCTGATGCTGTGTTTGATAGTGGATGGCAGATAAAAACTGGGATAAAAGCAGAGCCCTTGTTTTATTCTCAAATGTGCTGGTGAAATGCTGGTGGCCTTTCAAAATGGATATTTGGAGACTCTGATTCAACTACACATAATCTGAATTACTGAACTCTCCCAAGCTGTACACCAAATTAAAACAAAAAGGAGTCCCAGGATTTCAGAAAGCTTCGAAGAGCTGACATTTAACGCTGCAGTGAGGCTGGTAATTCCCAAAATTTTCTTAAGTAACTTAAAAATACATCTTGAAGTAGCATTAGTGACAATGGTAGTTGCCAATATGGCAGCTTTTAACAAGGCTGCAAGAATTTTGTGTATTTTCTGTTTGGGTTTTTTTTTTTCTCTTAAGAGTTTTCTACAGAGAACGTAATGAAAGTCCTTAGGAAAAGTTACTGGAAGAAACATGCATGATTGGCTTTTAGGAGAAGTGGGTTGCAAAATGTTCTAGAGTTATTAATGAACTTCTATGTTTGAGAATTCGCATTTTTTTATAACCGTATTACGGAGGCCAGTAGAAGTCCTGACATTGTTAGTCTAGGCCAAGGAAGTGAAATTTAATTAGGGCAGATGAGTTGCTCATCTTCTCTAGAATACAATGAGAGTATTGACTGGCAGCTCAGTATATTGCTGGAAATGAGCATCATGCCAGGGTTTTTTTACCTACTAGCAAAAGAAAATGAATAATTTGACCATGCTGGTCAATTTCACATGTATTCTTGTAGATATGCTTAGTTGGCTATGAATTCCCTTTCAAAATAAGTATGTATGCGTATATTTGTGCATTTGCCACAGAAGCTGACACACTGCTTAAGTGCTATTCAGTTTGTTTGAACTGGGAGGCCATTTTTTACACAAAGCTGAGATTGCATCCACCTGTCAGTCAATGCAACCTTGATTTTTCAAGTATTGAAGACCAATTTCTTTCTCTTGAAGTAAGATTCAGCAAAATACAAAAAGACGCTCCCTAGGATGTTTTATGAGTAACTCATCCTTAAGTACAAAAAAATATATTATTTTCCATGTACTAATATATTTCCAATCCCAATTTTTCCTGGAGAATAATGTGCAATTTGTAGAAGATTGTCTAATAATCACGTTCATAAGGGTTAAGCTGTATTGTTGGGAGTTGTATTTTATATTTCCCTTATGTTCCTGGACACCCACCATTTTTTATAAATAAGCAAATCGCATTCTACTTGTGAAGAACAGGACTGCCAAATAGCAGGCACACTAGTACTTAAGGTTTGTTGTCCATTTTTAGTCCATTTTTCATACTATTTGAAGGTTAAAGTGTCATGAGTTCAGCAGCACAGAGGAGTGGCTATTTCCCATTTCAGAGGTTGGGAGAGTTGCTTTTGTTCATTTGTGACCAAACCAACTTTGTGACCTTAGGCTCTTTTCTCTGTCTCTTGTCCTTTCCATTTTGTCTGTCATCTTTTAGTGTTCTTACAAGTGCTGTTCTGAGACTGGATTTTAATAGGTCTTTTATAATACCATGCTTTCTTGTTCAGTGATATGAAAAGGTCCTAATTTTGGACCCTGCTTCCAGCCATTATAATAATGCTAATAAATAAGGAATAACCTACTGTTCGTAGTACAGTGGATATTTTATCATGTTTCTCTTAAACCTGCAGCTCCATGCAGAAGGTTACCATATCCTTTTTACCCTCCTGTTGTTTTCAGCTTCTAGTAGCCAGGTGTATATGGTCCACTTTGGGGAGGGGAAAGAGGCGTGATACATTCGTATTTTTTGCAATATACTTGCTAGCATATGAATCACAATAGTTATGGAAATTGATACTTTCTTAAATTGTGGGAGAGACCATTAATGTGATCATTTGCCCTCAGATTCCTTCCTTTTGTAAAGGCCTGGAGAGAGAGGATGTGAAAAAGTGGGCTTCTTTGCTGGCTGACTTACCACTCTCCTTTTATTTTACCTTAAAATGGCATTGTTACAGCATAGCATGAGATTTGACTTCTTTCTGTCTTCTAAATATCCTTCTGTCTTTTAAATATCATCATTTTGAGGTGACGGGCACAGAATTGCAGAGTGGTTGAGATGGGAAGGGGCCTCTGGAGGTCATCTGGTCCAACCCCCTGCTCAAGCAGGGCCACCTAGAACTGGTGGCCCAAGACTCTGTCCAGAGACCCCTGCATTTCTCCGGAATTGAAATCGTGTGATAGGGTGCTGCTGGGATGCTCTCATGGTTCTTAATAGTGGGCATATTGAATGTATTCTGTGCCTCTAAGAAAGATACGTTGTTGAGACTAGCAGGAAGGTCGTCTTCAGAAAGAAGAGAGATGCTTAAGGGTACGTATTTAGGAGGAGATTATGGCAAATATTGCATGGAGTTTTCCTTATACACTGGGGATGGAAATCAGTAGTTGTAGTTGAGAGTTCTCATAGCCTTGTTTCATTAACACAGAGTTCATGAAACAGTATTCGTCTTCTGCTGTTTACACTGCTCCTTTTCCACTGCCATCAGAGGCGTTGCATTTAAGAATGTATCTAGTTTGCCTTTGTGGTAATGAGCCAAAAAGCATCTATTTCCTTCTTATCTGCTGAAAGGGGTGAGGCTAAAAATAGTTGCCCTGGAATACATTCAGGCTTCGGTCATAGCCAGTTTCTTCAGGCTGGAAAAATCCTCATTTGGTACCATTACTGAGCAGGTTCTGGGTACTTGTATTTCCAGTAAACCTAATGTCAGTGGCACAGATCCCTTCTCTTGAAACCTTTGGTTTCAAAGAGAATTGTCTTTGGTGTCGTACAGTGCTAGAGGTCTTTTTACCTTACTGTTACCAGGGCTACAATAATTATAAAGATGGCTCTGCTGCGAAGGTGCTTTTCAGATTTCAATGAGGGGGTTGTTTAGTGCTTAGGGATATCTTTCCTGTTCCCAGGGCAGCCTCAATTACTTACTTTCTATCTTCTTTTCCCATCTATAGTATGAAAGTCACACTATAATAGGTGAAAATCTCTGAAAGAGAGTGCAGTTTCAACTATCATGACTTACCTTGTGTTACTAGACATACTAACCTTCTGTTCTTTTCATTTACCACCATACCTGATCCTGTCAAGGAAGGTGGGATAGGTAGCTGGTATAAAAAAGGCCCTTTCCACATTGCTGTCAGAGTTTGGATATAAATCTTCCAATTTCTGTGTTGCAGAGCAGAGCTCACCGAAGCTCATGGATCTATTCCTAGCCACCATGCCAGATGCTGTAGTACTGCCGGTGTTCTGAGTTCTGCAAAACTGCTTTGGCAACTACCAGGCTGACGAGCTCAAATTTACACAATATGTAGAATGTCAGCACCACAGCACATCTTCTATTTTTAAGCAACTTTGTTCACATACTACTGATGGTATTTGCAGTTTGTGAGAGATCAGTAGACTAGTATCGTCCAACAGTTACCCTGCTGCCAAGGAACTCCAAAAATTGTATGATATCATTGACTACTAAAAGTTATCCTCGTGCAAAATCAAAGATTAGAATTGCCAGGTGGCAAGGTCTAATGGTGACATTCTCTAAATACATCAGACGTTCATAGAACATACTGAAGCACTGCAACCATCAGTTAATATTCAGATGCGATCCTGAATGTTTTCCAAAGAGAGGATATTGTGCAGCTACCTGCCAGTGCTTGAGTCTGGGACGTATTTTAAATGGCTTGGGAGTTGAATTCAAAAGAACACCATAAAATGAAAAAGAACAGTAAGTTACTTTTGTATTTTATTTTATTTTTTGAAGAGAAAGATATAATGTAGAATCCTTGTGTTTAAGTCATCTAGAATCCTTTAACTCACTTTCTTTCACCTTGAATTATGCGGAAAGAGAAAATGAGACTGCACATATCAGAGACCAACAAATTATACTGAAATTGCAAATACAGTGAAGGAAGTGTAAAATCCTAGGGGTTTTATTTACATTTCAAATCAAGTGCAAATCGTTTTCAGTAGTATTTTTCACAAAAGCTTTTCTGCAGAATGTTACTTTCCACAGCTTGAAAGAAGCAGAAATGAGTATAGAGGAGCACTGCCTAAAATATTTCTTATGTACATTCTTGTGTATGCGCAAATTTAACAATACTCTAAAAATCATGGTTTTCAATTTCTTTGTATTTTCCATGCCTGCTTTTAAATACAGACACATCTGCTTATGGCCTTAAGAAAATATATGCTGCTATTTTAATTTGGTTACCATCGCAAGGCCAGCATGGCTTTGAGAGAATGAGATGGTGTCTCTTTGAAGTGGTATTTTATCAACAAAATGTGACTTAAATGTCAGTGCTAATCATGGCAGTCTTCCTTCCTTCTGTGTCTACAGTGAGTTTGAAATTTTCAAGTTGCTTTTTAATGAAATACATTTCTTAAGTGAACCTCATAGACAATAATCATACAATTCCTGGGGTTTCTGGTTATGATCTGTTATGATGTTTCTGATAAGCTGCTGCCTCCTTTGCAGCTTGGGTTTGGTTGGCATTTAATCATTGTCATTTCAGTATTTGTGGTGCTTCAGTGAAGATTTCGCACTGTACACTAAGTCAGTACCATCAGTGGGACCTAACACGAACGCATTTGCACACATAGAAAGTGTGTCACAGATCTGGCCATAAATATGTTTGTTGAACAGTACAGTGGCCATGTGAAACTGTCATAGGGCTGATGTGCTTTATCCATACTTGAGATTGGAATGAGAAGGTTTTTCTGAGCTAAGCTTGAATGCTGTGATGTACTCAGACAGGAAACCATGAGTCCTGTGGACTTGCTGCCAGTCAGTTTCTTCCTTCCCTGCTGCCCATGCAGAAAGCTGGAACTGCACAGTTTTCTGACAACTACCTGTAATTGTAAAGGTTTAGGATCAGTGTTACTTCAGTTTACAATTTTGTTTGAGTTCGTTCTTGTGTAATATGGTTGTCTTCTGTAGCATGCACATATATATGGTAATATGCAAGATCCTGCACCTGGGTCAGGGCAATTCCCAATATACAGACTAAGTGATGAATTGGTCGAGGGCCGCCCTGTTGAGAAGGACTTGAGGATATTAGTAGCTGAAAAATTGGACATGACCTGGCAATGTGTGCTTGCAGCCCAGAAAGCCAGTCATATCGTGGGCTGCATCAAAAGAAACAAGACCAGCAGGTTGAGGGAGGTGATTCTTCCCCTCTACTCTGCTCTGGTGAGACCCCAGCTGCAGTACTGCATTCAGCTCTGGGGCCCCCAACATAAGAAGCACATGGACCTGGTGGAACAAGTCCAGAAAAGGGCCACAGAGATGCTCAGAGGGCTGGAGCACCTCTCCTGTGGAGATAGGCTGAGAGACTTGGGGTTGTTCAGCCTGGAGAAGAGAAGGCTCTGGGGAGACCTTATTGCGGCCTTTCAATATGTAAAAGGGGCCTTTAAGAAAGAGAAAGACTTTTTACCCAAGGCCTGTAGTGACAGGTCCAGGAGCAATGGTTTTAAACTGAAAAAGGATAGGTCTAGAGTGGACTTAAGGTCAAAATGTTTTACAATGAGGGCGGTGAGACACTGGCACAGGTTGCCCAGGGAAGCTGTGGCAGCCCCATCCCTGGCAGTGTTCAAGGCCAGGTTGGACGGGGCTTTGAGTAACCTGGTCTAGTGGAAGGTGTCCCTGCCCATGGCAGGGGGGTTGGAACTAGATGAGCTTTAAGGTCCCTTCCAACTCAAACCATCCTGGGATTCTGTGGAATTAATACATGGATATAAGACTGGATAATCAGTTTCATGCCTAAGGCAAAGAATTGACTTGTGCCCATGCAGTGAAAGCAGAAGTGCCATGTTGCACAGGAGTTGTGGATATCTGTTTTGCCTTGGAGGCGACTGTTCCAGGTGGCTGCTCTGTTCTTTCCCAAATCCCCACAAAAAGCCTGAAATGTCCAAATACAATTTTAAAATGGATAATGTGGTACCTGAGTTATCAGCTCCTCCTGTTTCAGGAGCTTGCAAACCATGAGTTTGGAAGGAAGGCATTGCATAAAATGAAACAGAGAGAGATTGTATGTTGTGTTCATTGTGAAATGAAAGTTTCCAGTTGAGTGTATTTGATATAGGAAAGCCACTAAATGGAAAGAAAAAAAAAGAGAGGTGTGGTTATCTTCACCCAAGTTTCTGACCCACCAAAACACTGAAATGTTCTGCACTAAACGTGATTCTGCAGAACTGAATTATTATCCTGTTGATACCCATATATATCATATCAGTATATATTGATATATGTCACCTGCCCTATCAAAGTTTTAATTTTTTTCTCTTTAGAATCCATTGTCTTTTCTAAGATGGTGTAACATAGCTATCTAAAGCCATTTCTAGTTGGGACATCTGAACAATTTAGAAACCACTGTGTGCACAGGCCAGAACTTATATTTACAAGGTGGAGGAGGGCAATAGAGAAACCTGCAGCTGCAGATTGACTGAAGTTGGGAAGATTTGGACAGACTGTTCTTTTTCAATTGCTCATTCTGTGTGAGTGTTTTCCATCCCTCACTTTTCCTTCCCTACTCTCATGCAGTGTTTTTACCTCACTGAAACTTTTAAGTGTGCCAGATGCTCCTACTGTTGCCAAGCACTGCTGAAGATTGGCTTACAGGAATTTAGGGTTGCCCTTTCTGACTCAGATGAAATTGCGAGTGAGTTTATCCAGGGGTCGTCTTCCTCAGCAGCTTTAAAATGTAAAGTAATTTAATTCTGTGTTCAAATATACAATGTATTCTATTGACAGTTTACATTTGATTTTACAAATAACTAATGCCAGGGATAGCAAACTTCCAACTTCGTTAATATATTAGTCCATCCTGGCAGACGTTTCACAGAATTCATTCTGCTGCAAATCCAAAAAGACCTGCCAGAAGTTAACAGGTACAGCACTATCTTGCAGGTCCTGGACATACTGAAACTAACTGAGAGAAGTGTGAATAGATTGGGGTTTAACCAAATTTAATGCCAGCGAAGTGTTTACTGCAGTATTTTTGCAGGAATATCTGGCTAACCCCTTTTTTAATGCTAGTGGCAGAATCAGAAGGAACTGTATACTGGTAATTGTAATACAAATTTGAATTTGACCTTGGTATGCTTGAGAAGTGGGCCAATGCCAACCTCATGAAGCCAAGTGTAAGGTCCTACACCTGGGTCGGGGCAATCCCAGGCACAGCTACAGGTTGGGTGGAGAAGAGATTCAGAGCAGCCCTGTGGAGAAGGGCTTGGGGGTGTTGGTTGATGAGAGAGTGAACATGAGCCGGCTTGAGTGTGTGCTCGCAGCCCAGAAAGCCAACCGTATCCTGGGCTGCATCAAAAGGAGCATGACCAGGAGGTCAAAGGAGGTGATCCTGCCCCTCCACTCTGCTCTCGTGAGACCTCACTTGGAGTACTGCATGCAGTTCTCGTGTCCTCAACATAAAAAGGACATGGAGCTGTTGGAGCGAGTCCAGAGGAGGGCCACAAGGATGATAAGAGGGCTGGAGCACCTCTTGTATGAAGACAGGCTGAGAAAGTTGGGGCTGTTCAGCCTGGAGAAGAGAAGGCTGCGTGGAGACCTCATAGCAGCCTTCCAGTATCTGAAGGGGGCCTATAAGAATGCCGGAGAGGGACTTTTCATCAGGGACAGTAGCAATAGGACAAGGGGTAATGGGTTAAAACTTACACAAGGAAAGTTCAGGTTAGATATAAGGAAGAAGTTCTTTACTGTGAGGGTGGTGAGGCACTGGAACAGGCTGCCCAAAGAAGTGGTAAATGCTCCATCCGTGGCAGTGTTCGAGGCCAGGTTGGACAGGGCCTTGGGCAACATGGTCTACTGGGAGGCGTCCCTGCCCATGGCAGGGGGGTTGGAACTAAATGATCTTAAGGTCCCTTCCAGCAAAAACCATTCTATGATTCTATGATTCTTTGAATTACTGTCCTGTTGTTCTGTCAGATTGTGTGCTGAGTGCTGCCTGAGACCTTGGCAAGGAGGAAGATAAAGAAGAAATAGTAATGAATTAGGAAAAGAAACAGCTCACCAAAGAGCTTTCCTATGCTCCTTCTGCTCTTGGACTATATTCAGTTCTCAGGCTTTGCACAGCACTCCCATTTACAGGCATAGGGAAGTCTGTGATTTTACAGAGTTCATTTCTATGAATAACATAAGGCTCTGGCTTCATGATGCCAGTATGCAGACAGTGGAGACACAGTAGCTTCTGTCCTTCTGCAGAATTGTTTATTAACCATGTTAACTCAGGTTAGAATAAGTTAGGAATGTGACAATAGCCAGGTTGGATGGGACTCTGAGCAACCTTGTCCAGTGAAAGGTTGGAACTAGATGATCTTTAACGTCCCTTCCAAGCCAAACCGTTCTGTGATTCTATGAAGAATCTGAATATCAAAAAATAGGCTATCATGAGTGCTTAACTTCTGGTGAATGCAGGTTCCTGTTAATCTTTAGACCATCATTTGCGACAATGCAACCGCTTCATATTTAAAAGCAGAGGGAGGTGAAAAAATCAGTTGCAAAGTTGTTTTGGGGGAGGAGAAGAAAAAAGGGTTTAGTTGGGGCTAGAAGCAGTGAGACACTTTCTGGCTGGTAAGCTCATTTTTAAAAGTTCCTGTGTCATATCTGAAAGAAGGAAAAGAAAGGATCCTAGCTTTCCAACAGCATTAGCTATAGCTGTTTCTGAGGTTAAAGAAAGCCCTATGTTCAAAATCTGTTACAAGGCTGAACATTATCTGTATTGTAGTTCATTCCATTTTTTCTAACTGGAAAACAGACAGGAGAAACAGGAGCACAAAAATATGCATGGCCAGATTTCTTTATGTATAAAAAGGGAAGAAAATCCCAGCTTTCTGGAATATATTTTGAATTGAAAAGTCATCTTGAAAGAGAAATTTCAGTGTATCCGAGCGTAGGCGGGGAGTATAAAAACGTGTGATAAAAATAGCAGACTATATGGTATGTGGATGCATACCTGGAGATGTACATGATAATATCTGAAAGAGAAATATTCCTTAGGTCTGAATTTCTATAGTAAATTTCAAAATAAAAAATGAAACATGATTTTCAATTTATATTTCAAATAATCACTTTATTTTGAATTCTAAGTTCAACTCAGACATTGGCTCCTGTTCTCACCTTTGGGCAGTGCTTGGAAAAATCGTGATCATTTAACTACTTTGCAATTGGTGGCGCATGTTGGAAAGGGACTTTTCAACAAAGTCCTTGAAAAGTAAGTGCTCGTACTCTGAAGGACAATGCAAGGAATAAGGACTACATCCTAAAAGTCTGGAACTATGATCAGAATGCTTAGAGCACTAAAAAATAGCTATGTTGCAGAAATGGCCTTTCAGTTGACCAGAGGTTAATTGATCAAAATCTTTATTTTCAAAACAGGTGGATGTTTTCATAAAGCACAAGTGTGGGTACAGCACACTGAGAATTTTCATACGCAGTTCTTTTGGTATCACAAGTAAAAGATACATTTTGTAGATTGACAAAGCATACAACTTCATGAGGTTAATTTGTTTATACTGTGTAAAATAAACTGCCCTTTGATTCGGAATGGTAAACTAGCTGGGAAAACTGTTGATAGTTTTATTTAGCACTATTTAGTGGTTCTCTTAGGGTACCTAATGTCTTCAGAAAGACACATTTCAGATGTCTCTTAAGTATCAGTTGGTCTTTGTTATTATCAGCATGATGCAGGAGCAGCATCTGTCCATGGGAATGCAAGTTACGATAAAATACAGCTAATTAAATCGCTGGAGAATTTATATTCACGCATGCTGTGAAACTGAATCATAGAAAGTTGGGGCTGTTCAGCCTGGAGAAGAGAAGGCTGCGTGGAGACCTCAGAGCAGCCTTCCAATATCTGAAGGGGGCCTACAAGGATGCTGGAGAGGGACTCTTCATCAAGGACTGAAGTGATAGGACAAGGGGTAATGAGTTAAAACTTACACAAGGAAAGTTCAGGTTAGATATAAGGAAGAAGTTCTTTACTGTGAGGGTGATGAGGCACTGGAACAGGCTGCCCAAAGAAGTGGTAAATGTTCCATCCCTGGCAGTGTTCAAGGCCAGGTTGGACAGAGCCTTGGGTGACATGGTCTAGTGTGAGGTGTCCCTGCCCATGGCAGGGGGCTTGGAACTAAATGATCTTAAGGTCCTTTCCAACCGAAACCATTCTATGATTCTATGATTCTAATATTTCCTATTAAATTGTAGTAGAATTAAAGCATCTATGTTAGTATATGTGTGCACCTAAACCCTTTTTCCCTGTCTTTTTACCACAAATGTAAAGTAATATGAAATACACTTTATTATTGCAATATCAACTAGGAGAGATACTCAGGGTAACTTGGAGAGAAACACCTACAGCATAGTTATGCTGCTGCATAATGGAGTAGGAGTAAGATGTAGGTTTTATAAATTGACACCTAAATCACCCCTTCTGAGTAGATTATTAAACCTTAAATTTTATTGCTATTTCTTTTTTTAACTCTTTTTAGCTCTTTTTTATATTAGAAGACAAATATCCAATGTAGTATCCACTCTGGGGGCAAATGCTTCCCACAAACTGATACCTTAGCAAGGACAAAGCTAGCTTTAATGTCCCTTTCAAGCAATACTATGATTCTGTGACTTGAGCCATTGTATTACGATCATACACAGATATTTTCCCCTTTTTCTATCCTGAACTCGTAGAGTTGCTTGGTGTGGCACAGAAAGAATTAACAATTAATACGTCCTTTTGCTCTTTTAAAAGTAAGTAACTTTGAATGTCACTTGGATGTTAGTTTGTACTCTGCAGAGGATGCTTATTATATAGCATTTAGGGTTGGTTTTTTTTAATTTCATTAAGCTGTATGTAAGTTAAATTCTAGGGTAGTAAATTATATATGTTAACTACAGTGTGCATATGCTGATTTTTGTTCCTGAACATGCCTAAGAACTCATGCGCATGGAAAATGAGCTGTGGTTTTGTGTACTCAATGAAGTAGATTAGTTGCTGCATAGCCTGTGCCTATGTAATCACATTTTTTAGAACATAGATTAGAATAGGGGAATTACTTCCTATAATTACTTTGTAGGCTCTTGCACCGTAAGAAGTTGTTGTGTTTTATGCTCTACTTCACATTTATAAATGTGCATGGTACAACTGAAAGAGAAGTTTCACATGCTTTAATTACCTAAGCATATCATTTGTGGAAGTCTAGAAATCAGCAAAATGAAGGATAGGATAAAGTTTTGGGGAAATAAATAGGATTATATTTTTATCTTCTGTGTATGTACTGGGATTTCAGCTATATGAAGGAAAGCAAGATTTGTGAAGGCTTCTTGAAAAGCAGCTGTGTGGCCTAAACAGGGCACAGTCATTCATCTAAATTGATGAGAGAAACGCAAACAAGTCATAAACTGATCTTTTGATACTATTTTCCAACAAGGGTTTCAAACCTCAGACGGATAAAATATGCATTTCTTTTAATATAATTAAAAAAAAAAAGTACTTAGTATGTGAGGAATTACAGCTAAAGTGTTACCAGCTTTAGAGAATCCAAGCTGATGTGTTTTAGCTGTAGATGCACAAGTTAGGAAATAAAATGTCATACATGTTTTACTTGTGGTGTTATTTCTCTGAAAGGGTCAGTGAATTCAAATGAGTTTATACACCTTAGAGACTTCTTGGTCCCTGAACACCTGGGTGATGAGGCTGGAACAAGGCCCTTGAAAACAATATCCTATCTTGTAGAGGAATACAACCAAATTAAACGTATGTAATTAGTGATGTGTTCCAGTCTGTACTTGGGCAGCTGTACGATTGGCACTGTGTAAATATTACGGAGATAAACATGAGTAATGAAAATCAGGAAGTGCCTAATTATGCATGAAGTAATTTGGAGTTACATAGATGATGGGCAGATCAATTTCAGAAACTAATGAGTGAAGCTCAAGTGTGCTATATATCATCTGGAGAAGAAGAAGAGGACTTATAAGCATATTTGCCCAAGTGTTGCATATGCTGTTATTTTAATAAAAGAATAAACACAGAGGTCGAGTCTGGGATTTAGGAAACCTGGTGAGTGCAAAGTAGAAGTAATACTTGGTAGAGATGTCCAAAACTTGCTAGAAAGAAGTGCACAAGCTCTTACAAAGTTCAGAAAGACCTCAGTGCATGTTGGAAGGAAGGGAAACATCTAGTTACACTGTCAGCTTTGATGTTTAAGTGTTTTAGATATATATAAAAAGTGACTGATGTACAAGACATTTATTTGGCAATTTAAAATCTAAAAGGCAAAAATTAATGTTTTGAATTCATGATGCACTACACCACCAAATGCTTATTAGAGCTTTTAGGGCCTGATCCCTAAATCCTACCAAATGCAAGGAATGCAAGAAAGGGGCGCAGCAGGTATAAAATCCAGCCCTTTAGCACTGGTGCAGAATCCTATGTCTCAGCTGTATTATGTTGTCATATAGTACTTGGTTTTGTTTTTCTCAGTGGTCTGCCTCTACTGTTTAAGCAAAGAAAATACTGCATAATGGTGGGGTTTTATTTTTTTTGAAACAAAATGCAAGGTTGAGGCCACCCACTCTTTATCACTGCCTTCAGAATGATTAAGTGTTGTTTTGTTACCCAAGAGCTCTTTGGATAACCTGGCTTCTCACACTGGCTTAACAGTTGCATCTCTTCTCTTCATTAATCACTATGAGTACAAGCAAGTGCCCTGGACTCAGTTACTGTCTGGATAAAATAAATTGAACCTGGCTTTGTCTTCAGTTTTGAGTGTGAATTGAAGGTCCCCTGTGGAAGGAATTGAGGCTAAAAAGGGTCATCTGCACTGAGCTCTCAGAGACCAGGCAATTAGCACACACTTCCTGTTTGCCTTCTATTGAGACAAATCAGTAGTTTTCATTCAAAGTATAGGCATCTTCCTTACTTAAAAAAAAATAATGTTTTGCTTTGGTATTTTCAGAATGTTATAAAGTAAAGAAAAAAAAACAAAGGTTTGGCAGGATGCAGAAGTACTTCCAGTTCATTGCAGTATTAATAAAGAAGGGAGAGAAAAGTCAGGTTTAAAGAATTTAGCTATAGAAAAGCCAGCTGACAAGAGAATCATCTTGTTCAGACATAGCTTCTGGCTGCAGTAGATAGGAGCTTTTTGGAAACAACTCTGTCAAAGTAAATGACTCAAAACAAGCAGCTCGTAGCCCATCTCCAAGGAAAACAAAGCTGTAGACTTTTTTTTTTTTTTAAATAAACAAGATTACAAGAGAGAAATACTTGACTCCATCAACAGTTTCTGCTGCTCACTGAAATAGCCTCGAGGATGCCCTGGTTTGACTTTTGGGTGGAGATCGAAGTACTATAGCAGCTTCCCTATCTCCACCTACAAATGGATGTGTTTCTCCTAAGAACCCCCAGTATACAAACAGAATTCTATCTTATATCCCTAATCTCCTGTGTGGAGTACAGAAAATTAATATCTTATGATGGCTGTCTGTTGGCCTCTCTTTTCTACTTGTTGATTATACTTTACCCCCCATATTGTGCCTTTACTCCTTTTTTAAAAAATCCTCTTTTATTTATGTAATTGTAGCTTCTTCATTGTTTAAAAAAACTCTTCCAAAAAAACTTCCAATTTTTTATAATATTTTTCTACCTGCCTTTTTGTTCTTCATTTTCTCAAGCTTTAGGAGATGGGCCTGTCTGAATGTCTGTACAGATGCATAGGATGCATAGGATTCCCTACTTGAGACTGTCCTCATCAGGTCATGACTATGTTACTTTATCTTACTTAAATGTAGTAACTCTCAAATTCGTTTTTTGCTTCATTTTAGTTCTTCTAGTTCTTTCTATCATAGGTGTAAATACCCAGTTTTGTCATGGATGTCCATCATGAACAAGTAATTTAATTTCTCTGCAATTTCATTGGCCAGCAGGAATAAATGTTTCACTTTTTAACTCTTCTGCCTGTTTTTGGCTCAACTACTTAGCTTGCATATTATTCCTAAGTGGTACCTATGTGTTCATTTGCGTGTTCAGGGCATGGCCCCATGGAGTTTGTTAATACTCAGTGTAATATGCCCATATCCAAGGGTCATGAAAGGCTTTGCATTTAGATCATTAATTTTCAGCCAGATTTTCAAGCAGGGAAATAGACATATGAAGAAGCTGACTAGTCCAGATTTGGCAAGTGAATTGATGGTGTTCTTCTGCATATCCTGACAGAAATTCATTCTGTAGCATGGTCACTTCCCAGCTTCAGGCAAAAACCAGGTTCATCTTATTTTTCTTTGTCTGTACGGGCCATATGAGATGCTTCTTCCCTCCGGGAGTCTGAAGTCAAACGCCTTGCTTTTGAAATAATACCTATTTGACTCAGAAAGTCTTCCTTTCAATTTTCCTTCTCTCTCTTAGACTTACTTCCCACAATAGGATTGCAGTGATATATGCCTTTGTGTCCTTGTATTGGATCCCATCCTTCTGTTAAGAGGTACCTTTGAGCAGAAGCTAATTAAATCTACCACCCATTTTGAATGACATTAAAATTCTTTTTTTTCTATTTTCTCCCTCATCTACTGTAGCTGTTTATGACATTTGATTACTGGCCCCATAATTAACATTTCTCAGGACTGTCATTTCGAGTGAGTGAGAAGAAATCACAACAATGTCTGATACGTGTTCTCTTTCTGGATTGTCAATTTTATTGAGTTGCAGCAAGCGTTTAGCACATGCAAATCTTCCATCTATGTCTTACAGACCTGCTTGTAGCTATGCTGTAGTTACAAAGAAGAGACTCCATGGCTGCTCACTTTTGGTGTGCCATGGGGGGCATACCTCATACCTTGCACTGCTCGAGGGAAGGGGGGAGTGCACAGTCTCTTCAGTTTTCCTGCTAAATCCAGCATGTTATGCTTGTGCTGTGATACACATAATGTTACTTTTGATGTATTTTACATGTTTTTTGCCTGAAATTAGGACTGTCTCTGGTGGTTCAGAGCAAAAACTGTCTCGCCCAATGTGAGATACCAGTAATAGGTGGCTTAGAGAAGACTGTTAGAACAGGGCAAGCACGTGCTTCCTCAGCACAATCCTTGAGTCTCCAGCAGTTCATCCTTCAAGGACTTTTGGGTTGTCCTGGTGTTTAACAGCCATCAATACAGTTATTTTTTAGGAATTTATCCTTTTGAACCCACACACACTTTTAGCATCCATAATATCCTGCATCAAGAAGTTCCATCATTTATTTACAAGTTGTGTGAAGAATTGCTTTCCTGTGGTATTCTGAGTTTTCCTGTCTTACAGATTTAATGCATGCTAATTCTGGTATTCAAACAATACAATTGTTCCCTATTTGTTGTCTTCCTGGACCAAATGATGTTGTAGACCTCAGTTAAATCTTCATCTCTCATTTTTTGTTTTTCTAGCCCTGAAGAGTCCTCCTCTCAGTTTTCTCTTACAACATGATTTGTTCTATACCTGTACAAATTTATACTGGGGCATAATAATGCCCCAATAGTTCTGTTTCTTTTACTGTCCTTTCAAAGAAGACTGTCTTCTTTATGAAATACTGTTTCATTAGTTGCAATATCTTACTGGCCTGGAAATAATCATCCTCACTACTGACGGTAATATAGAAAAATAGAATAATAATGCTGAAATCTCACCCTGGCTTCTCAAGCATTATCTCAGGTTCATTTTTGCGATCCCAGCATATCAGATGAGCATCTAACCAATGTGTCAGCCTGACTTTTCAGCTGCTTATGAGAAGAGGTCTTGAGTATGAGCTGCCAGCGTTTCTGAAGTCATCTGGCCGGCTGCCCTGATGATGGGTGGCTTGAGGAGCCGTCTGTCCTGGGGATGCAGGGCTCTGACGTTCCTGGGCAGCTCACACAGTTGCCCTGCCAGAGGCAAGGCACCGTGGATGCTCTGGCAGCCCCTGGGCTGGAGTCTAAGGTAGCTTTTGTCATTTTTGTCACCACAGCAAGCCGTGTGAATGGTAGTTGTGAAATGACAGGAATTGCACTAATTTCAGTCAGCAGCTGCTGAGGATACTGGGAAAGCATATTTTGTTTTGAGAACATCATGTTTGGGTTTCCAAAACAAAATTTTGAAGGATTTCTGTTCCATGAAAACTTTAAATGTTGGCTTACCTCCTGATTCAAGGTTTTTTTTTTTTCTTGAAAACACAAAAAGCATGTAATAAAAATTTAGATTTCCAGCCAGCTCTACTTAGGCTCTGGTTGGAAGATTATTTCTCTTGTTTCCTCCATGTTATTAGTAAGAAACTTTATTACATCTATGCTTTGTATTTCTCTCATCACTGCAATGACTGTTAGTGTCCCAGTGTGCTGCTTAAATTTTCTTTTGCCTAATTTCCTTTCCTTACTTCGTTGCACAGCCTTCAAATAACCTAACTGCTTCTCTGTTTACACCCTTGACATCCACAAATGATGATGCTTTTCAGTCATTCTGTAGGCTAAGCTATAGCTATTTGTCTCATAGTCTTCTGATTACAGAGTAAATATGCAGTTATGGAAAATACACATTCTCTAATGTATATTAGTAGGAGCAGATGGTGCAATCTGCTCATCGATGGAATTCAGTTTCTAAAACTGATTTAATCTGGTTTGGAGCAAATACCACTCCAGTACCGTCTGTCATGGAACATGTGCTAAGGGAGAAGTCCCGTTTCAGATTGTTCGTATTTCATTGCAGTAAGGTGTTTATTTCATGTGTCACACAGTGTATCACATACTGGAACACTTACTGTAAAGGCATGTTGTTTCAATGCACAAGACTACATTCTTTGTTATTTGGCATTTTCATATATTCCTATTTTTTATTACCCTTTCTGCATTACAAATCTGTGTACTGCCAGTCCCTTTGGCAAACCTAGCTTTCATGCAGCCATTAATAAAATCTGCACTTGAGAAGAAATGGTGGTGAATTATTTTCTTAATTTTTGAAGTAGAGAGGAATTTGAAATTAATTATAACAGTGTTTTGCACAAGTTGGCATTTTTCACGTTGTGAAAAATAAGTTTCCTATTTTCTTCAGCATGGAGGATTTTTCTGTCATGGCCAGAAAAGCTGTTTGTGTTCTGCTTCTGCTAAGCCAGATGCAGGAAAGAATACAGTGTGTAGTATGTATCTTCTTCAGCTCAGACAGATCATATAATCACTAGGAAACTACTTAGACTGAAATGGTGAACTGCCATAGAAATCTTGAGCTGAAGAAACATACTAGCAGAAATAGCTTTCTTCTCCCCACTTACACAAACACAAAATGTTTGCAGGTCTAGATACAGGTGTTGCAAGCAATAAAGATGGGAAAGTGATAGGTAATTTATATTCCAGTTCCTTCTGCACTGAAGGATGTGAGAATCCTCCAAAATCTTGTGGAGTTAATAAAGGGTGTGTTGGAACAAATAAGTTCGAACAATATTGCAGAAATAACATGATACAAAAGCATCCATTTGGAAGAAACCATTAAAATTCTTACCTTTCTGAGTAATTGCTTGACTGTTCTCTGCATTTTGAAAATTAAGTATTTGCTACATCTGCTTCTTTCTTTCAAGTGTTTCTGTTTCCCTGGTCTTTTCTCTAGAGTGTCCTCAGCTCCTCTGAACTTAGGGTTAGAATTTAAAAATCGATCTCTCACGTAATTTAAACACTGTCCACCAGCTCCAAAGCTGTCAAATGTCACAACTTTTACAATAAATGTTTTGTTTCCTGGTTCCCCTGGAGATACTTGTAACTTTATTTTTGTACAAAGGAGTAATTATACACAAGAAGAATTAATACATGTTCTTCAAGGTGACGGTATGGTGTAAAAAGAAGGGAATTTAATACAAGACATGAGTGGGGAAAATAAAAACTGTCTTTTTGTGAAGCAGTAAGTATATGTGATATAAAAATATACCATGTATGCCACTGAAGAGAGGACAAATACCCAGAAGTTCACATTGTTCTGAGCTGACCTGTATTTACTGCTAGGTATTCTCTGCAAACAGAGGTATGCGTATTGAGCATAGGGTACCTCTCACATCAGTGCTAAAAGTTTTTAAAACATCTAGAGCTCTCAAAATCTCTAATCCCAAGGTAATTTTTTATAAAGTTACAAATTTACTAGTGTTTCTAAGTGTGGTGGCCTGACCTTGGTTGGCTGTCAGATGCCCACCCAGCTGCTTTCTTACTCCCTGTCCTCAGAAGGACAGGGGGAGAAAATAAGATGGAAAAACTCATGGGTTGAGATGAAGGCAGTTTAATGAAAGAAAGCAAAACTTGTGTGTGGAAGCAAAATGGAGATGTATGCTGTACTTCCCATCAGCAGGCAATGTCCAGATACTTTGTGGGAAGCAGGGCCTCAGTATGCATAGAAGCTGCTTCGGAACACAAATGCCTCAATAATGAATACCCCTTTCCTCCTTTCTCTTAGCTTTTATTGCTGAGCACAACATCATATGCTATGGGATATCCCCTTGGTCAGCTGGGGTCAGCAGTCCTGGCAGTGTTGCCAACACCAAGCCTACCTGCCTTTGTGGGGTGTTGGAGAGAGAGTCTTGGTGCTGTGTTGGTTCTTGCTCATCAGCAGCCAACGCATGAATGTGTTACCAACGCAGTCCTAGCCACTATCATAAACATCAAAGAATCATAGAATGGTTTGGATTGGAAGGGACCTTAAGAATCAGCTAGTTCCAGCGCCCTGCCATGGGCAGGGACACCTTCCACTAGACCAGGTTGCTCCAAGCCCCATCCAACCTGGCCTTGAACACTGCCAGGGATGGGGCAGCCACAACTTCTCTGGGCAACCTGTGCCAGTGTCTCACCACCCTCATAATAAAGAATTTCTTCCTAATGTCTCATCTAGATCTACGCTGTTTCCATTTAAAGCTATTCCTTCTTGTCCTATCACTACATGTCCTTGTAAAAAGTCCCTCTTTGCATTTCTCATAGGCCCCCTTTAGGCACTGCAAGGCTGCTGAAAGGTCTCCCTGGAGCCTTCTCTTCTCCAGGCTGAACAAGCCCAGCTCTCTCAGCCTGTCTCCATAGGAGAGGTGCTCCAGCCCTCTGAGCATCTGCGTGGCCTCCTCTGCATGGCCCCAACAGGTCCACTTCCTTCTTTTGTATATGTGTTGATGTGAGGAGCATCCCAGCCAGACTTGGTATACTTAAGTTTTTGGGTTTTACACTGCCATTTGATACGTATATGCACACTGAATTAAAAATTGTGCAAGGTTTTGAAAACCAGTTCTCTTTTCTCAATAATGATAGTTTCACTGTATATCATATTTCATGTTTGAATTACTGAGTAACAAATTCAGTTCCATGCAGGTTTATGACCAACCAATAGAACTTGTGTGGAACATTTCTTATTGTGTGTGTATATATATATATAGATTTTTTTTTTAATTGCAGCCTATAATTAAGGTATAATTAAGAAAAACTGCCCAGAGCAGGCTTTAAAATATAATAGTCCTGAAGCTTCTTTCAAGACTTTGTGGGGTTTTTTCTGTAGAGGACCTATTTGACCAAATTACACATGCATGGAGTCTGCTTTCACACAGATCTTATGGACAAACCCAATTATCCAGCTTCCTGTTAGGGAAGCTAGACAACATTTGTGCTTCAGCCATTAACTGGTTCGAGAATTTTTCATGCCAGACAATTCTGTAATCAAATCTTTGGGGGGGGGGTTATTTAATAACAGAATAGGTATGGCTGCACAAAGTCTGGGTCAGTTTCTTTGTGTTCACAAATAACAGGCACTCTTCTGAAAATCCCTAATTAAGAGGAGAATAGTAATGTAGCAGAGCTTAGAAGTGCATGGAGCTAAGTTTATTTCTTAACAAATAAGCTCTCTAGGGAGTGTTCAAAAGATAATGTTTTGAGCTACCAAGCTCATGTTGTTGTTTTCTCCAAAACAAAGATGAAGTTAGGTTTTAAAATATATTTTTTAGATGCAAAATGAAATCTTACGTTTTCTGGGCTCAGTTGCCTCAAAACTCAGCTGTGTCCTTGTTGTGCCTTGTGGTCATCAGTGTGTTTTTAAAAGAAAGATATTTTGATATAACTTTGAGAATTCTTGGTTTAAAGCTGTAGCAGAGCTCAAAGCTGAGTCTTGAGCCACAGCCTCCAGATCCTGAAGGTATTTTCAAAATACTGAGTGAGAGCTCTTGTCAGGGGCTAACCTGTGGCTGTGATGAGCACTGCACACACTGAAGATGATGCACAGAAGCCGTGTAGGGCATTTTAAGAAAACAACACATTTGCCCTCCGCAGCAGGGTTTCAAAGACCAGACCTCGGGGAAGGTGACTGAGCTAGGTTGAGCGATGCAGGGCGGGTGTAAAACCATCCTTCACACAGCCTGGTGAGCGGGAGCAGAGGTCTGCGGCGGGTGACCCCACAGTGGCTCTTCCTTCCCTGTTGCCATCACCTCCCAGCCGCAGAGCAGCCTGGCAGCTCCCACCCCCATTCCTGCTTCCCAGGCTCCCTCCTCACAGCTGCTTTCTGCCTCTGGCTTTGCTGCAGCTGTGTACCACTGTGCTCTGCTGTGGGAGCACGGTCCCCGCTCCAACAGCAGCTGAGGGATGTCGTAACAGCGATTTTCAAGCGGAGGTGGGCAGGTATGTGATGCATCTGGAGAGGGAGCTGGGGAAGCACTTGTTTTGCAAAATAGGAGGAGGTAAAGTGTAATTAAACTATTTTGAACAAATACAGCAGAGCATCAGTGCTGTACAACTGGCAAAGAAGACGCAGTTGGCTGAAAGAATGATGATCAAACTTTAGAAAAAAGCAATCTGTTTTCTGCTTTAACTGATACATCTTTCAGTCTGCTCCTCGGTTGTGTTACATTTCTTTTTTTCCTGCAGCTTGCAGGAGAAACTGTTAAGTTTTCCAGTGGGAGGATAAACAAGACGGCTTTTTCTCATGGACTAAGGAGAAAGACAGGTTCTTTCCCTAATGCTGATTTTGTTTGGATTAAGCATGTTTTCAGAGTTCAGTTAAAACCAATTTGGTTCTCTTTGCTTGCAGGGAACAGTGTTGGGTGGATTAAATCAGCAGTTGAGTATGAGCTAATTCAGCTGTTTAGTGCAAGCACATGGTTAACCTATTTAACAGTAGCTGCAATGTGCAAGATTACCTTGTAAGCTATCAGGGACAGTATATAGTCATTAATACATTAACTCATAGGTGTGCATATGAGAAAGACCACAAGAAAGTAGTCTTTCTCCCAGGAGTTTCATTCCAGTGCCCTTTGCAGCAGTTCCTCACTAGTTGATTCCAAGTTTATTTTAACAAAAGGAGGTGGATGTCCCCAAAAAGGCGTTCCACTGTCTGGCATTTTAGGTCTGCAGGCTAAGGAAGGAAGAGGCTGAGAAAACCCTCGAGGAATTGTGCCAGCTAGGTTTTCTAGGGAAGCAATCCAAATGTTTCCCAGATTGCAACAAACTGTTAAATTGTGTACAGTAAACTTTGACTGGAAGATGCCCAGTGGAGCCAGATGCCATGACTGTTTGCAGAGCTATCAGGGGAGTGGTGAGGTATCTGGGAAGTGGAGTTGTAAGGAGGGGAGCACGTAGTCGGATGCAGAGTGCTGGCAGCTGTAACTCCCTGAAGACGATTTTCAGGAGAAGGGGATGAGAGGTTCATATCAGGGAGATTTAGCAAAGATGCTGTAGGGTTTGGGTTTTCTTTCCAGCGTCTCTTTAGCTGTGAGCGATTTCATTGCAGAGTGAATTGACTGAGCTTGTAAATCAGCCACCTTTTTAGCAGTAATTCAATACATAGGCCTTTCAGGGTATGGTAAAGATGGAGCTTTTCTGTCTAGCAGACTTCTTCCTAAAATTCTCCTTTCTTGTTCCCATTAGCAAAATGTTAAACCATTTCTGGATCTGCAGACACTGGCAAGAAGTGTTTGGCTTTGTGTTGCCTGGACTTAGAAGTCTCCATTATTTATATCATTGGTTTCAAAGCAGGAACAAGCACTGCAGATTAGTTTTGGCAGGAAAATGAAAATTACGTGATTTTGAGACAAGTCTGTCTGTTTTACTTTTAGAAATAAGTAATAGTTGAAAATTACAATTGCTCTTCTGAAATCTAAATTGAAGTAGTGTCTAACATAAAGCCGTTCGTTATGGAGAATTTGGGGGACTAAGAAAAAGGTGAGCAGGAAAGGAAACCGCATCTTCGAAAATGGAAGTGGGAAAGGAGACTTTATCTTTAAAAACGTGATAAAAAGGCATAAACATACAGTGATTCTTCATCATTTTTGTTCTTTTGAATCATGTCAGGATGTTTTTCTATAAATCACAGAATCATAGAATGGTTTGGGTTGGAAAGGACCTTAGGATCACCTAGTTCCGACCGCCTGGCCATGGGCAGGGAAGCCTCCCCATAGGTGATGTAGTGTAGCAAAATTGAAATTATACCACTGGATACTCTTCAGACAACAGTACACAGGACAAAAAATTTCGATTATCATTTTATGATAATAGTGGTAATTTCTGTCTTTGAAATAGATAAATACCTGAAGGCAACTTCATTTTTAAAGATGTTTGTCTTGCTTTTTACATTAGGATGTCAGATATTTTTTCTTCCATCTTATCTCCTCAGGCATCCAAGTATAATATTGGCACTAATTGGTTTATGATACCAGTGAAAATACTCAAGTTTTTCTTAAACAGGAAACAGTTTGTAGCAGCAAGTTCCCAAGTACAGGTACATACACTTTCGAACACATTTGTATTGGTATTGGTGGGAGAGTGGGCAGCCCAGGGTAGTCAGGACAGACCTAAAACAGAGTGTGGTGGTCCCAAAAGTTTGGATAAGAATAGGACCCTAGACTGCGTAATTTTCAGAAAGGTGTACTTGGCGGTGTAACAGGGTGCAGGGCTTGACCTTAAACATGTCTTATCCCAGGTGCCTGTTCAAAAATCTCAGGGCCACAGATGTCATTTGTCACCTAGATCAAAACTCGAAGTGCTTGGCACTTGCAGGGTTTAACCCTTTCCCGCATGCTGTCATTTTTAGCAGTCTGTATTTTATCAATGATGTTTCAAATACTTTATTCCTCTATTGGTTGGTTGATTTTGTTTGTTGACATTTTAAAAGAAACTTCCCTTTTAGTAACAGGCAAGAAATTTCCAAACATCTTGCTGCGAAGCAAGAAAAAGTCTTGAGCCAGCAACAGGGGAGATAAAACTATTCCTTACACTTTTGCCTTAATAATAATAAGTACACGTCTTAATAATGGTTTTGCATGTAAGCTCACTTGTATATTTTCAAGAAGTTTCACCCCTCCCCAAAACCGTGCAGTCTTTATTTTCTCTTCCAACTTACCTTCTACACCTATTAGGATAAGAGAGGGAGAATTGATGTTAAGTTTTTTCCTGAAGAATCTTTTTTGATAGGAAGAACTAAAATATGTGTACATGCATAGTTAAAATTGTATGTGATCCTTTTTAAGGGAGTACCTCTGGGTTTAATTTAGGAATATAATCTTCATGTTAAAGGGCTGGGCTTTTTCTGTCCTCCTTAGATCGCTAATGAGTCACTTTTCCTAGAGCTCCAGTCTTCACCCTCTCTAGTATTAGTAATGGGCTTGTGAGATTCCTGGTTCTTCCCTTGAAGCAAGGAATCACTTTTGCTGGTTGTTCATTCCTACTGATATTTAAGACACAGATATCCGTGTGTGTTGTACAGCCTGTTGTACAGATGCTGTTGAATGGTTAGCTCAGAGGTAAAGAGGTCTGTAGATTTTGCATGCATTTTAGGTTGAACAAACCCAAAGGGAAGCTAAGATTTTTTTAACTCACTTTTCCCCCTTCCTTGCTGTTTTTCTGCAGTATGTTCACCACAGTCCTCCCTATCCAGCCATTCCCATTATGTCATGCTTCTCTTCCAGCCTCTGTCTCTCTTTCCTCTCTTTTTCCAGTGGGACCAATGTGTCATGTACATCTGCATGGCTCTTCAGAGCTCTCTCGGAAATTTCACCTGCATTCCCATTTCTTCTGGCGTGCTGCTTATTTCTTCTGCCCAGCCAACATTGTCACTCTGCCAGTCTTCTGCCTCATTTCATGCCTGTGCTCAAGGTAGCCCACACACTCTGGACAACACAAAAGCAAATCCATGTTTTACTTCACCCTGGTTTTAGACCTTTCTGTCGCTGGAATAAGCCACAAGTATAAGCACCCTGGTATAAAAATGTACTGTGTCCTGCAGTTTTATCCACTTAGAAATTAGGATGAGGTGCCCCATATAGAGGTACAGCATGTAAAGAGTGGGCACGGATGCACTTGCACCCTGGCTTAGTCCTTGGAGAAGACTGTGCCCTCTAGTTCTGCTTTTGTTTGTTCTTGAACTTGATCTTCTCGCTTGTGTTGGGGTTTGTGTTGGGCTGAAAAATGGGCAGAACAGAGGGTGTCTGGTCAGGGACTCTTTTTCATCAGTATCAGGACACTTCTAGAGGAAGTATCCATAGACACATGTGAGCTTGTTTAAAAATACACACACTATCAAGCAGATCTTGTCATTTTCTTCATCGTAATGGCACTAGAGCATCACTTAAAATGTTTAAAGTTGAGATCAAATAATAAAGTTACTCAGTTATATCACTCCTACAATGCAAAAGTCAGTCTTGTTTTATCTTTACATTATTTATCCTCAGAACCTCAGCTCAGAAGGTTTTTAATCATTCGCAGTGCTAAATTCAGAGAGGGAAAATGGGAGCTTAGTGGTTTTATTCAATTATTCCCATTTTATCAAACCAGAAAATAAAATGCATAAGAAATTGTTACTTATTGTTGATTTGCTATTCATGTCAACTCATCTTCTGTACTGGAGAAAGGTATGTAGAATTGGAGTCTTCAGTTACGACTGTGGTGCCTGTCTCAATATTAGGCACAAAATTATCTTATATTCATATGATTCATTGCTCAGCCTTCAACATACATAGTTGAAGATGTCAACTTCAGAAAAACCTAATAGGTTTCCTCAACATATAATAATTGCAGCACTTTTCTTGTAATGCCAGGATTTCAGGACTTAAAATTAGTTATAAATCATATTCTGTATTAATAATCTGAAACATTTTGTTATTTAACACTGACAAATGCACTTCTTAATGCCATTTCCTTTCAGCTTATCCTCTTCTCTGTCTGCCTGCCTAGTCTTTATAAATGAGGATGGACTCACTTTGCTTTGACTGGGTGTGTGTGCTGGAGTAATACTCAGTGTCTGAAGGAGAACAGTAAATTCATCTGTGCAATGGGCTGCAGTCATCTGCCTCCATTTAACATGAGACAGTAGGACTTCTTACAGTGAAACACAACATCTTGAACTGGCATGTTGCTAATTCTTACCTTTCAGAATATGTGACAGATTGTATAACAACAGATTGACACCATTGTTATTAGATGATGTATTTTTACTCGTGGTCATTCTGGTAACGTCCTGTCTTGTTTGCGGTTGGACACTGCCATGGGGTTGTTTTAGCAGGATGTGTTAGAGTTCCCATTGTTCTCACAGAATTATAAAAACATTAAGTTTCAGCAATCTCGTAGGTGTTTTCATCTCTTGCCCATCATCTGTTCACTTCTTATATTACTAATACTCTTGCTTGGAAGAAAGTCAAAAAAGATGCTGCCTGAACCTCAGCAAGTTGTGGTAGTCCAAATGAATACAAGAGAAGTAGGTGTGAAGCTGTATTATTACATTTATTTTATTAGCTTGTTTTGGATTAGATTTTGCAGGATGTAGGTACACCTTATCATGTTTGGGATGCTTGGCAATATAAGAAAGTGAACAAAAAATTTTGTTGCCTGTATCAGGTATCGTGAAACTTCATGTAATGCAGCTGTCAGTGTCTAGTTCAAGTGCAGAATTACTGAGTAGAGGACTAAGAGAGCATTAGTCCTTGGCTTTCTCTCCCCTGGGCTGGGAACCTCTGCGAGGAGTCAAAACAACTGCAGAACTGTGCAGAGCTGAAGAGTTTGTGTTTCTTCCCCTCCAAAGCTTTGGGCAATGGGCTTGCTCTTTTCTAGTGCATCTCTGTTGGGTGAAATTGCAGAGGGAGAAGCAAAACAACTTCCCTTTTTTGCAACAGTAAGATTGGCTGCTTACTTACTAGTACCCTGTGTAAACACAGCCAAGCACAAAAGGCATTGGAACTTTTCAGTCTCGTGCATACAATTTCTTTAGAAATGTCAAGAATGCAAGCCCTCGCAGCATTTCTGGTTAATAGCTGCTTCTAATCTTTGAAACATTTGTTTTGTGGCAGAAGATTAATCACAGGAAATCATCTATTCTAAAGGTCTTTGGTTCATTTTTTATTGCTGGAAGATACATATATTTAAAAGCCTCTCCTGAGGCTTTTTCTCAGCTTCTTCTCCTAGGAATGTACATATTGCCTTCATCTGTCTCCCTTTATGAGCCTGCTGCATGTTGACAAGTTCTATAAAATTATTTCCAGCCTGTTTGAATGTTTTTTCCCCTTATTCAGCTGTAGGCACAATGACAAATCAGAGTTGCAGTATAAAATGTATTTTGCTGGGAAATGACCGTGGTGAATTCAATGCCTTGCTGGTAACTCACTGTATTTCAAGGCGGAAGAGCTATATTTGATCTTGGGGGTGGAAGAGAAAACCACAGTGTGCAGGCTGATGGCTGCTCTGTCACTAATTTATTGGCAGTTTGGAGGAAAAAACCAAATCTGCATTTTCTTTTTATCTTTAGGCCAGATATTAGCATGAATTATGGCACTAGCTATTTCAACAAGAGTTCAGTGGAAAATCTAACTCCTTGGAGAGTTGTGTGTAGTTCTGAGCCATAACTAAGGCTTTAAACTGTCACACTCCTGCAACTCGTAATAAATGGTAATAGGTAAAAAGCCACTGCCCCTTTAAATCAGTGTCACCAGTGACTCAGAATATCTATTGATTTTTTTTCTTTATTCCTACCAACAGTTTCAATTAAGATTCAGCAGATTCACTCTGAGAAAACCCTGTATAAAACACTTCATAATATTTTGGTTTAATACTGCTTTTTAAATTCTGTTTAAGAAATGAACATTTAGAGGTAATTATTAAACACATTAAATCATTGATCTAAAAGGCTAGTATAATGCCCGATTTGTAGCTCTTGTTATAAATGTTTGAGTGTATAATTACTAGGCTGTATAAGTATATATTTCATGAACTTTTTTCAGTCAACAGCTACACAAATTTTAAAAGTCAATTATATTCACTCAGACATAATACTTTCTGAATGCAGGAGAATTACAATGTGGTTTGGGGAAAAAAGAGAACAAAACAAAACAAAACCACACCATATTTTTCCTTGCAAATAGTGTCTGTACCAACAAATCATGTAGACAAAATGATTACAGGCTATTTGTCTTTACCCTTTGTAATGCAGTAAGCAAATTTCAGTGCTTCATCCGTACACGAACCATTTGCTAATTTGGGGTTTGTAGCACATTTGTCAGGCCCTTTACCTGTATTTGTGTGTTTTGGAGAGGCTAACTCCAGATATGCAGCAGCTGTCATTCTGCATGGGATTGTGTGACCATATTCTGCATGGAAGCCCGGTGGAAAGAAGGCAACCTGAGTCTTTGTCATTCTTCAGGAGATCTTGAAAGCTGCAGAAAAAGAAACGTGAAGGGCAGCCATTAGGGAGAAGAGCAAGATGCATGTGTAGAATAAGTGCATATTAATCAAAAGGTTTGCCTCCTGAGTCACTGTGCTTCCCATTTAGATTTCCATAGTGGCATGTGGCAGCTGCAGTAATTGCTTGCATTTAAAAGTAATACCAGGAATATAATATATTTTTAGTTCTCACTACAGCAGTTTAGCAACTAGAAACAGAAAACAAAGTTAACATTGCCGTTAAGCAGACTGTGTTTTCTAGAGACCATGCGAGATCTGTGAGTTGTGATTTGGAAACCTCTGGCAAGAGATCTTGAAGTACAACACTGATATCTCTGAAATTTCTTTCAGAGACACATACATTTGTAGCTGATACGTTTGTTAATTGGTACATGTAGATCTTTCTAAAGTCCTCTGCCATTTCACAAACAAACTTAGATTGTCCGTTTCCATTTTCACTTGGCAGGCTTCCATCCTGCTTCCTAAGCAGGCCAGGAGTTTTTCTTTGCTTTCAAGATTGTGTGTTGGGGAGCTTCATATGCTAAACATGACTTCACTGCCATCAACTTTTGCAGGCCTCTGAGAAGTGCGTTAGCTTTCCTACACATTCAGTTTTCTACTGGTTTGGAAATTAGCAGGTTAAAATAAAAAAAGCTGGAATGCATATCCTGCATGGCAAGTGAAAAATGTTAAGAAATAAATTGCTGGTGTTCTTTTATGCAAAGAAGGATTAATTCCTGGAAGATGCACTAAAACGGGAGTTGAAATTTCCTGTATTATAATTTTAAAATGCCAGAACACAAAGAGACCTTCACCACTGAGTAGTGGTCGAAGTTCGTGATAAGCTCTAGGCTAAAGAGCCATCAATTGTTTGCATGCTTAAAAATCTAATTTATTAAGAAGCTGGAGGGCATTTGACATCACTATCCTAAAGCTTTTCCTTCTGAGGACAGTCTGAGGTGTTCAGTCTGTATTTTCAGTGTTCTGGCATTTCATTGTTGAAGGGCTTATGTTCTTTGACTGTTTTCTTGAAGAAATGGAGGATATTGTAAATCTATATTGTAAAAGAGTAATGAATATAAAGGCTGGTGCAAGGAGAAATACCATCACTGAAGTCCTAATTCTCCCCAAAAACTTGAGACCATCTGATGTGTCCAAATATTGTTAGGAACCTTGTCTATTCTTACCTGTGCTGCAGCCGTAGTAAGAAGGAGCATCACAAACCAAATACCTAAATCTGGTCCACATGAGGGTGGTGCAGTGGCTTTGGAGGGGAGAGACAAGAATTCCCAGTTCATCTCCAGGAGCCACTGTTTTATGAACAGGAGCAGTATCTGTAAACAGGTTGAGCAGGAAATCTCCTTTACAGAAAGGAAAAATGTGAGAGGGGAGAAGTGAGATGAAAGATAGCAACAGTGGCGGAGAGGAGGGACTGGAAAACTCCCCAGGTCAAAACAATAGGAAAAATGGCAAAGAACTGCAAGAAAACATATATATAAAAAATTAAAACCAACTATTTAAATATTTAAAAAGCCATTGAGACCAAAAAGTAAAAAAATTAAGCAATGAAGTGGAGAAAAAGACCGCCTTGAAGAAAAGATATTGATTTAGCTTTAGCCTGTGCCTCTTCATGAAACCTGAGTTTAGAAGACCTTTGGAAACCAGATCAATAAAATCTTTAAAATCATTTAATTAAATTGAAGGCCAAAAGATAAACACTCATGATAAAAACTTCTACCTTTATTTGCCAGAACAGGAGTAAAAAGTGTTCACTGCTCTTTTACCTTCCAATTGATTTTCCTTCAAGCGAAGAAAAAAACATGCTACATTTGGACAGAAGACGACATTGATGTACCTTCTCCTGATTTAGAAATGTAGACTGCAAGGTAGTGGTCACTTAAGGGTAATTAAAACTATAGAACAAATAACAAGTCTACAGAGATTCAAGAGGAAGCAAGTTTCTAAGTATGAGACGAAACTGCCAGCAACTATTGTCCAGCAATACTGGCGATGAAGGGTGATTTGCTTTATTTCCAGTTACTACAACTAGAAAATTTATTTCTTCATTTACTGCTTACTTCAAATGTAATTTATTTAGTTTGGTCAGGTGTTAAATTGGAAGCATGCCGAATTTAAATGTAGCTTTTTGAGCGTGCATTATATTTTTACAGAAAGAAATCAGTGATCTCAAACAGTGTTTTTGAAGTACTGCCTGGTTTAGTGAAAACTGATTTTTCTGCCTATAAGAGACACCTTTGGAAATAAAGTAACTAGACTGATGATAACATACTAATTGTATATACCATAAAGCTATTTTCTCTGAAGGGACTTTGTCCCCCACCTTTCTAAGGCTGGTTTCTTGCATCTTCATGTCAAGTAGTAATTCTTGAGTGCTAAACCTGAAGTAAATGGAGCACTCCTTCTACATGATCATAGATAAGCTTTAAATTACATACAGGTGAGCTTGACAAAATGTATTCAACCTGTGACCTTCTCAAGAGTCTTTCCCAAAGAGGACTGAAGGTCACCTATTGTTAACTGTGTGATTGAGACTTGATTGTACGTTGGTTTGAACCTGGGCGGATTTCGCTGTGTTCATGGTTTTAAAAGTGCTCATAAAACAGTTACTTGTGCTCTGTTACTGTACTATAATGCCAGAAGAAAGGCCAAGGGAATTTATATTTTTACATTAAAATATCAAAGAGAAGGTCATGCAGTCTGGTCTTTATTGTGCTTGGTGAGTCAGCAGGGGTGGATCAAAAGCTGTTTCAGCCCTCAGCTGAGTCAGCTGGGCAATTCTGGGTTCATTTGCGTTGGGTTTGATCTTTTTTTAAGAGCAAGGGCTTTTCTTTCACATCAGTGTTAGGCTCTTGGGCTAAAATTTGTGTTCAGACATGGCTACAGCTGCTTGGTTTTCAGCATTTCAGTATCTTCTCTAGCATATAGTGTCCTAATATTTCACAGTGTACTCAAGCAAAAACAGAGTAGGAAAAAATTCAGAAGAGTACATCTGTTTTGCCTTATGATTTGTTTGCATCTGACCTTTGATAAGGGCTGGTTTGTACCTGCAGATTTTTAGAATTCATCTTGAGTGTGTTCCTGTCTGAACTTTGTATTAATTCTCTTTTTCTTCTCTTTTGCAGATTACAGATAGAAGAATCTTCTAAACCTGTAAGGCTGTCACAGCAGCTGGACAAAGCTGTAACCACAAACTATAAACCAGTGGCTAATCATCAATATAATGTAAGTAGCTTTCAGCATTTTCCCTGCTTGTCTTCAGGAGGAGTCTGGCTCAGGACTCACAGTTGGCCACTGTTGTTGGAAACACTCCATGTTATCTGGTTTCTCCCTGATTTGGTCTTCTGGGGATCTTCTTTCTGTCTCAAGACCAATATCACCCTTGGGGCTAATGTCTCTCTGTCTGTCTGTCTGATGTTACCTGATGGAGGGCAGGCCACCTTTACCCAAGCCTTTTCTAGTGACTTTATTACATTCTTCCTCTAGTCTTTTTTATATGTAATTTTAAGGTTTGGGGATAAAAGGCAGTTCTGGCTCCATGCTATAAGGTGTGGAAGCACTCGTTTGAGCCAAATAAAATACCATACGGAGGTGGGTAAAAGACTTGAAAGGAATCATTAGTTTCCAGTCCTTTGGAGGAACTGACAAGTAAGAAAGAGTAACAGCTGATAATTTTTCACAGTTTCATACCTTCACAGTACGTGTTATTAGCATCATTGGCTCTGTCAATATTACACCCACACTGCTGTTTCAGATCAGTTGATGTACATACAAACTATAATGTCCTTTTTCTTAAAGATCCTCTTTGAGTAATTTGTAAGTATGCATATATACTCCCTGTTAGTGTTGAATGTGAGAAATGTTAAGTCATACTGAAAACGAGTCACTGTGTTAGTCATTTAAACTTTTACTCTTTTTATTAAGATTTTATTTACATAAAACAAATGACAATATGCAGGATGATATTTAAGCATTATTCTGAAAGGCAGTCTGTTTCCACAGAACCCAAAATAATCATTTCTCCCTCATGGGACTGTTTTGTAGTAGTTACTGTTCGAAGCCTGATCTATACATAGATGATCATACCAATATAACTGTTTCAGCTAAGGGAATGACGTTTAACCAAAATAGTCACACTGGCCTATCCTGCTATGCAAATGCAATTTTATATAAGTATATTGTTTTATGATGCTACTGTTATTGTCCTCCTTTAATTCTGGAAGAAGCTACAGCGATGTACAGCTTCTCTTCTAGCAGGATGCTGTGTCATTTCCCTGACACTAGCATAATTACAACAGCATGACTTCAACCTGGAGACAATTACAACAGCATGACTTCAACCTGGAGACAATCTTTGAATCTTTATTCCAGTTACAAACGGCTGCCATTGTATCGTTACAGAAATCTAAGTCTTGTGTGAGATTTAGGGGGTATAAGCAGGATGTAACCAGGCTTCTTAAAAGTTATGATGCTCTTGTGTCCTAATTGTAAGGTTTTTATTGGTTACATAGCTGACCATGCTAATGGAAATCCGTTGGCAGTGTGTTTAGTTTTCATGTCTAGCTTAAAGGAGTTCTAATGGGAAAAATCTAGTAGGAATTACTTGTACTTGAGTCACTCTTGGCCTTGCGTTGGCTCTAAAGGCTCAGGCACGACTACTTTCTACAACACCTTCCTTTTCATTGAGTCTTTCATTAAGGTTCAGGTTAGATGGCTGAGGGGGTGTACAACTGGGAGAACAAGTCCATAAACTTTTTAAACCTCTTAGTTAGTTTTTTTCCTGCTGTTTTCAAGCAGCAGTTGCTTTCTTAAAACTTACTGCTTTGCTTGTAATCATATGACAACCCTAGTGGGGACAAGACTTTTCACAATAAAGAAATGAAAATGTACAAACTACCATACATACTGATACATTCAGTCATCTTCTGGGGAGCTTCTGAGGAAAAAATTAGTGTCTACTGAATAAGAAAGGAGTAACATTTCCTGAACAAAGAGATGATAGAATACTAAATGGGGCTTAAGCATGGCTGCTCCATGTACCCATAAGTGAACATACAACAGGAAGGAAGAGGGAAATAAAATGCATGTAGATGGGAAAAAGTAATAGCTTGCCTGAATACAAGGATGGGGAAAATTATTTTTTCCCCCCCAATAAATTATAATAAGCCTATCTTTTTATTAGAAAAAGTTGCAAATCCATTACAATATGTGCCGGGATTGAGCCTAGCTTTTCTTCTCTGGGAAAAAGACATTCATTTTCTGTGTATCTGTAAATATTACACGTTTACAAGGTTGCAGTGTTAATATTCTTGCAGCTGGAATCTTTCTGCGACTTAATTATTATTTGTAATACAGCAAAAAAGTTCTTCAGTGGTCCTGGTTACCCCTTCAGAGGCTTCTTTGTGGTTTTCCCCTCTTCTCACTCTCCTGTACCATAGAGGTTGGTACCTGTGCACCAGGAGATGGGAGAACCTTTCAGACTTCTTTCAGACATCTTCAGATGAAACTTTAGATATAATCTCATTTCTCTATCACCTTTGTATTAGCTGTCTACCAAAGCAGTGTAATACATCAGCTTCAGTATTAATGATACCTTCAGGAAGGCAATTTTGGCAGCTTTTCAGCAAGCTTAGCAACATCCTGGGAAGGTAAACAAAGAGAAATTGATTCCTGTATGAAGGCTTGCAGGGATAAACTCACAGTTGCTGCACTCGACAGCTTGTTCTAAAATGGTCCTTCCTTGAAATCAAATCATATTTTGATGCTTTTTAAATTTAAAAACCACGCAAATTTAAAGAAATGTAGTTTACCATGTACATGCGTTCTGTAATACGAGTCTCAAAAAGTGCTTTAAGCCTACTGCATAAAACATCCTGATTGCTCATAACAAGTTGCAACTCAGCCTTTCATTTTTTTTTCCCTTCCTGTTTTCTTCGCAGTGTAGGCACAAGACAAAAAGAAGAAAACAGCAATATATACCATGCTTTTTTTCACTTCACAATGTGCTCCGTGTTTTTTATACAGCAGGTGGGAGCTGTTGCTGGAGTTTGAGGAAAGTGCTGGACTGTTTTCTAATTAAGATGTGGGCAACTGGGACACCATCTGCAAATAACTTTTCAGCAAAGGGAGGGTTTGATATTCAGGTTTTTTATGAGCTGATTTTATACATTAATCATTGAATCACAGAATGGTTTGGGTTGGAAGGGACCTTAAAGCTCATCTAGTTCCAACCCCCTGCCATGGGCAGGGACACCTTCCACTAGACCAGGTTGCTCCAAGCCCCATCCAACCTGGCCTTGAGCACTGCCAGGGATGAGGCAGCCACAGCTTCTCTGGGCAACCTGTGCCAGCATCTCACCACCCTCACAGCAAAGGATTTTTTCCTAATGTCTAATCTGTCTCCCCTCTTTCAGTTTAAAGCCATTTCCCCTTGTCCTGTCACTACATGCTGTTAGAAAAAGTCCTTCTCCAGCTTTCTTGTAATTCATTAATCCTTAATTAATAATATTAAAATATCCACATTACATTTGTATAGGGAATACAAACACTCTTCTCTGATTTACTGTAGCTCGTCCAGAGAATGTAAAATAGAAGCTCCTGCTGGCAAGAGTGTGCTGAGGCACTAAAATAACAGAGAAAGAATAATGCTGGGCAGTACAATTTATGGGGGGGGGGAGATTGTGTTTTGGTTAAAAAGGCCACTGTATGTTATTTTCCAGGAGACTGTTATCCGTGTAATTAGGATTTTATACCCGGTCATGAAATAGTCCTGTCAGAGACCTAACATCAGGAAGAGAATGTTGAGAATTTCCTTATTGTTACTTTGTTCCTTTGTGCAAGAAGCATCAATTTTAAAACGATTTTTTCTCCTCATGGAGAGAGTTGTACTAGTAGCTAGTTGCTAGCTAAGCACATTTTCACTATATGTCATTTGAAGAGGTACAAACAGTACCATGGATTTTTTTGTTGTTGTTCTCAGAGATTGTCTTGAGAGTCTGGGTTTGTGTGGAGTGGTTGTATTTTTTATGACACTAACATACAGCTGGAAAAGCAGACAAGTATTTGGTTGCCCAAGCCCATCTTAGGTTCTAAGCAGAAGCGATGGACTTCAAGCTACAGGTTGGGAACAGTTGCTCTGCATTCAATTTAATGATGTACATCTTTTTCAGGATTTGAAAGAGAAAGTTGGCTGGCCGGTGAGCTGTGAGCAATGGCAAAGGTGGTAATAGTCTTTAGCCACTTTGGGACAGATTCCAAGATACAGGCTATTTTCACCAAGAGAGTAGGAGGGAGTTAGCTGGCAAGGAAACATAGGAAAAAATGAGTTGTGCCAAAAATCTAATCTCTCTTATTAAAAATAAGATTCTTAGTATCCAGTAGAACTGTGATTTTCATTTCTGGGCTGCTTTTCTGAAGGTCTTCTTTCTGAGGATCAGGTTTAAGACATCAGAGGCAGAACAACTCTCATGCAAAATTGTCTCATAGCCAGGCTTGTGTCCCTTATTGATCACAAGCATCTCTTCTGCTGTACGTTGGAATATTTGGATTCAACCACACTGTGTTCTTGAGAGCACTTGATGGTTACATGAATTATATTACCTTCTGGGCCACCTTTGTTGGTTCCAAGGAGCTTGATGGTTTTCTGGTATTGAGGGTGGTATTGGGGGGGGATGGGGTGATGTGCTGGCAGATGTTGGTGACTGGGGTTTGTTTGGGATGTGCTGGCCTGTGCAAATCTTGCTTCTGATGGTTAATCTGAGGAAATGCTGGAAGTATTTTTGGAGGCAGTCTTGTGCAAATTATTAATAGTTAAGTACTTTTTAATACTCATTCTGAAATAGGATGATGTGTGGTAATGAGGGGCCTCTACTTGCTTGGAAGAGGTTTTCTTGGAATACTGTAACTTTGCATGTGCTACTTGGATTTCTCTTGAAGGGATACCATCTGCATCCTCAAAGTGTGTCTTCCTTGGTGAAGATTGGTTTTATATTGGTGGAGTGGTTGCCTTTAGTGCTGTTTCTGGAGCAGATTAGGCAGTGTCCAGGGGCCATCTGAGCATCCTTTGTGCAGGTGGTTGTTACGATAGTAGATGTAGCCATGCTGGTCTGTGGGTTTTCTGAAGAATGGCAATTTGTAGGTTTGAAATTTGTCATTATACTGCAGAAGCTGATATCAACAGAGGTGGAGAAAATACCATCTCAGTATGGATTTCTATACTAATATTAATTCTCTCTCCGGGTTTGGGCACATAATGCAGGCTCTGTTCCTGAGGGTTTTTACTGGTTGAAGCAGAGATACCTATCTGAAAAGCTTAATTGTGCCGAGGACTAAATGCTTGGTTTATGTTCAGAAAAGAACATTTGAATGCTCAAGAGAAAATTTTCCAGACGAAAAGCACTGAGTCATTGAACAGTGTTTTATAAATTGGTTTTTTTATGCCTTAATGTTCAGCACTGAGAATTATACAGTGTTACATATGAATGTCTTTAAAATGTGTTTTGCATTTGATAGATTGAATATGAGAAGAAGAAGAAAGAAGATGGAAAACGGGCTCGAGCCGATAAACAACAAGTGTTGGACATGCTTTTTTCAGCGTTTGAGAAACATCAGTATTACAACATTAAAGACCTGGTGGACATAACCAAACAGCCGGTGGTATGTACTCGTGGTCTTGTAATATAACCATTTTCAGTAGTTCCTATTGTGTATATTTTCCATATCCAGAAAATAGTTTACTATATATGCCTTTGAAACAGCTCTCTAAATATGTTTTACAACAAACAGAAATCCTCGAGTTTTAAGTTCACCATTGTAGGACTCTGTAGGAGTTGCAGTGAGTATGGTTTTTCTTGACAGGGGTGATTTAAGCAACCTAAATGGTCTCTTTCTTATTTAGGTTTGCTTTAATACTAGAAACCAATTTCTGTAATGCTCTCAATGTCTCCCGTGTTACTCCTGTCCTCACTGAAGTAACAGCCTAGTTCTGTTGTTGTTGGCAGTAGAGGGTGTAAGTGAGTGGTCAGCCCTTCCTTCAGCTTCTGAACTTTATCTTGGCATAGCAACAGGGGTTACTCTGTGGGTCTAGAAAACTGTGTTTCATGCAACTAGTATTAAATGCACTCACTGTCCATGTTAGGAGCTCAGGCATCATGTCAGCCAACACCCCCAAAATCACTTGATTTCCTTTACAAATCGAATAATTTTTAAGACTATGTTACGGGGTTAATACTTGGGATTTATTTTTTAAAAACATTTCTGATGTTTGTTTCCACAAACAGGAAAAGCATGAAGGCATGTGTTTACATGATGGTTTTGTTATCCTGCCATGTCTGACAGCCCCTTCATCTATGAACCCTAACTTTGCAGTTCTTTCCCTCTTTCGCCTGTTCAAGCTTTCCTTGAGCAGCCCAGGCAGGAGCTGGGGAAGACAATGACACATGAAGTTTGGTGCTTTTGATGTTTTTCACTGCTAACTTTGATGCCTATCCTGAACCCAGCTGCAGTTTTCAGAAAACTTAAAGGGACTTAATTATGTTTGAATCTAAATGGAGCAACAATTTCAAAAGTTCTTAGGGCTAAGGCAGAAGAAGGAGCAGTGACAGCTGGATTATAGAAAAAAAAATATTCCTCTGTAAAAGAGGGGAAAAATGGAGATGTCTACTAGTTTTGTCACTTCCCATTTAGAATTAAGTGGATCTGTGTCAGAGGATTTGTATAAGGTGTACAATCTGTTTGGTTAAGAAACTGCACAAAGATGTTACCCAAGTCAAACACAGCAGGTTCACGGTGTTCTAGTACCTTGGGAGAAAGTAGCTGGATAATGTATTCGTGTCTTCTGTTCCATTCATTTATCTAATGAGTCAACTCTTATCTGTGTGGCCAGAAGGTGTTTGGATCATGGGAGCTGAGAAGGAGGAAGGAATAGGAGGAAGATATGGAGAGGGTGGCAAGAAAATGTAAAGCTTTTTTATTTTTGTAAGAGATAGGTGTGACAGTCACTATGTCGATCACTTTGAATGTAAGTAGGTGCAGATTTATCCCGTTATCCCACCTAGCATGACTTCAGCTCGAAATAGTCACCCACAACTTCCATTTAAGCCATGGGAGAACAAACATTTTCTTCCTTCTGTGATACGATTTACCTCTTGAATATATCTCTCTGCACCAGCTCAGAGGAGCCTGAAAAAGCTGTGCTTCTGACACAAATTTCTTCATTAAGCACCAAAAGTTGGGCAAGATTAATCCAATTTTTGTCGCTGCCCCAAGGATTAGATTTATAGGGTAGCTACTAAATTAGATACATAGAGCAAAATACCTCACATGAATACTTCCTTTACACTTACGATGAATTTCTATGCCTATCTACGTACCTCTGCTGTCATCATACGCTCCTGAATGTATTCTGCCTGTAGCATAGTGGATCTGTGCTGGTACTTTCATCTCAGTAAATCTAGCCTTCTTGGGTTTTTTTTAACCATTTTAGTAAAACAGATACATTAAAAGGAAATCAGAGGCTAATTTGACCCAACGTCACATGTGATTTGGGCTATATTTTTGCATCTGTCTTTCTTATTTGAGTCTCTCTGTTGATGGCTAGAAATTTTATAGGGCTTCTGAGATTAATCAGACCATTAAGCCCCCTTCCCTTGAATGGGCTGTGCAGTCTAAGTTTTGAGATGTGTGTGAGAGCTGGGGGGTTTGTGTTCATTCCCAGCCAGGGTTTTGACATAGGTGTTGGTGCCCATCCAGGTTCCTCAGACCGTCTCAGAAAATAAATGACCAAAATCCTCTTCCTGATGCCTTTCTTCAGCCAGTATGGTGATAAATTCAGAACTATCTTTCAGTACATCATCTACCCCACATTTAAAGCTACCCTAATTTCCCATCTGGGTTCCCATTAAAAACTTGTGTAGGGAATTCCTAATAGCATCCGTTCCCATGTAAAAATACTGTCCTTCTGTTCCTGCCACGCAGCTGCTGTTTGCTCTGTGTGTGAGCACCCCTGGTGCTGCTGACTTCAACCTCTGGCGTGCAGCTTTGGGGATTTTATCTGACAATGAAGTATCCGTTCCTAATGCTCACTGTGACTTTATTGTTTGCAGAGCAGCTATAGCTGACAAAAAAAAGCCAAATGCCAGCAGGTGAACATGCATGCGTTCCCCACACTGTACAGAGGTTGGCTGCTAATTAATCTCTGTTGAGTGCTCACTGCTTTATTTTCTGTCATACTGTCTAAGATTGTTTGGGTATGTAATTTCTCCTTCAAGATTCTAAATGTTGAAGTTATTTTCAGACGTGAGGGAAAAAATGCTGCTGCTGTCTCCTCAGCCCCCATTAAAATGAAGTTGTAGGTGCTCACCTCACTGGCTGATAATATTTAAAACACATTTGTCTAAGGGAATTAACATCTTTGTTATTGAAGTTACGAATAAATAAGAGTATTTTTCTTATGTAATGGTAAACATAAATAGTAAATGCTACAGAATATGTCGCATGTTACGTAGGAAATTGGTGCTATATTTTGTGATTGTGAAATCACAAAGCAAGCCTATTCTGAACACAAACTACTGTTGTATTTGGGAAACCTGGGTTTATTTGTTTTCTTTTCTAATGAAAAATAAGAACTCACAGTAGTAGTCAAATCTGTTGCCACCTACCCAGATGTAAATACTGAGTGCTCCCTGGAAATACTGCAGTAATTCTAGATTTGGACTTGATGGCTGAGAACATAACATGCTTTTTATGTGAGCAATCAAATATTTGTGAAGAATGGAACCAGTATGGAACCAGTGGTCTGATATGAACTGTATTTTTCAAAATGGGGTAGATTGTTTGCAATTTTTTCTTTTATTTCAGCTTTAAGTAATAGTTATCCTAAATACAGTGGGGTTTTTTCCCTCAGAGTTTCAGAAGGGTTTTCAGAGCTCCTCTCAGAGAGGAGGTTAACTCCTCTCTCAGAAATTTTTGTCCCATAATTCTATAATAACATTTCACTTTCTATGCAAAAAATCATGAGGGAAGGTGTAACAAAGCAAAAGATGCCTTAAATGTAGAACAGATTGCCTACAGATTAGCTTCTGTGTTAGAATTATGTGTATATAAACATACTGAATCCCTTTCAGAGAGAAACTGTGGGCCCCTGATTAGCGCTCACTGGGCTCTAAAATTCAGTATTTGGCATCACCAGAGGAACTGGAGAATTTCTCTTGATGATACAGCATCAGATTGAGTAGTATGCTTCAAGATGTATAGGCCAACCCGGCACAGCACAGATGCAGGTGGAGGGTCCTGGTTTATGGAAGGAGAAGAGATCCCACAGGAAAATCATAACATCCTCTGAACTCATCAAGCTGCTTGCTCTCAAGTTCATTACAGCACAGCAGGTTTATCCCTGATTTTTAATTGTCTAAAAGCTCCAACAGTTCCACATTGTGAGTGCACACAGAGCGATTTTTTGGGTTAACACTCTCTGCTGCCCTCCCTAAAACCACTGCTGCTTGTTTCCCCCCACAGTGGAGATGGCATATAGGAATACATTGGAGATCCTCACTTGCTGCAGTTCACAGCCCCAGCTTGGACTGCTTTTGCTTGTGGCACAGATGTTACCTCGCTGTTCAGTTTAGGTTGGTTTTGTTCCATTTTGTTAGGCTGCGGACTCAAAACTCTTGAAAGTTTCGTCCAGAGAGCAGCAGAACTGCCTGGGGAATTGGGCCTGCCTGAAAACTAGTTGAAATTAAAAGTAACCTTTGTATAACTGGGTGGGTGATTTGGAAGCATGAGCAATTAACGAGAGGTGAGAACTGCCTCGTGCAAAGCATCACCCAGAGAGAGTGCCACCAAACAGCAGGAGCTATGGACTGTGCAACCATAGCAGTTTCGTTCTGCCTAAGCCCTGCAGCATCATTGCGCCTTGTGACCTGGCTTCCCAGGTGCAGACTAGGTCTCTAGACCAGGAACTGCATATCAATGTACTAAGGGACTAAGCACAATTACACTTTTCCCAACTCTCATTAATCTGTCTGTGTGGTCTGGAGCAGAATTTAACCTTGAATCTGGGTGTTTCTTCCACCTGCTCGCCATCTTTAGAAGTGTCTGTCAGTGACACCACTGAAAGCTTCACAAGCCCCCTGGGCAGCCTGTTCCAGTGCTCTGCCACCCTCAATGTAAAGAAGTTCTTCTTCATGTTGAGGTGAAACTTCTTGTGTTTTAGTTCATGGTCATTGCTCCTTGTCCTGCCACTGGGCACACCGAAAAGAGCCTGGCACCATCCTCCTGGCACCTGCCTTTTAGATATTTATGTGTATTACTGAGATCCCCTCTCAGTCTTCTCTTCTCTAGACTAAACAGGCCCAGCTCCCTCAATCTTTCCTCGTAAGAGAGATACTCCAGACCCCTGATCATCCTCGTGGCCCTTTCCCGTAGTTCCTTGTCTGTCTTGTACTGAGGAGCCCAGCACTGGTCACAGGCCTCCAGCTGTGGCCTCACCAGGGTGGAGTGGAGTGTGAGGATCCCCTCCTCGCCCTGCTGCCCACACTGCTTTTCAGCTGCTTTCACCACCTTTAAAAGACGCGTTGCACAACAGCAGTGTCATCGCACAAAAACGTTTGCGCACCAATTGCTGTCGTAGCGAGTACATTCATAAATAATGACAGCATCTCTGCGCTAGACGAGACGTGGAAAGCTGTGCTGAGATGTACCTTGATCTCCTGCTGCCACCTGCTGGGGTTTGCGTTGTGCACCCGCGGAGACTGATGACCCATCCCCGCAGTGCAAAATGAACTACTCCTGCGCGCTCTGCTCGAACAAAAGAGGCTGAGAAACTACTTTGTATGTGCAGTCTGATGTGTTTAACTTCCTTAATTCTTGGACAAAGACCCCTCGTTGCTTTCATAGGTTTTTAAGAAGAATTCTGCTCCATGAGTCCACCTGAAGTATTGTCATTAGTGTGGGATCTGGGTTTTTGTTGCTTTGTCAATTTTCAGTGTGTACCTGGAGAGCGAGTAATGGTCAGTTTCTCTAAAAGAGACTTTTTCTTACTGACTGAGAATGGACTTCTTATTTATTTCCCACTTTTCCCACTTAGCAAGAAGTGGGAAGAGTGTAAGGAAGAGACTGGGCAGTCAGCCTTTCTTCTTTCCTGTATCATCAACAAATATTTGGTTTTTTTGATGAGTTGAAGTATGTTGCTATTTGAGATAGTGGGTACAAGGGTTCCAGTAACCCCAGGTCAACGTATGCACTCAAAAGAGAATGAAATTGCTCAAAGTGAAGCAATTATGAATTTAATGTGGGGATTCTTAAGCTGTGGTCTGCAGTTGCCATGGCAATCTGCTTGCATCAGTCCCCATTAATATTTAAACAAACAAGCAGGCAAACGGCTCTTTAAAAAATGAACCAAATTACGGGTGTTTATTGTAAAGGGTAAAGGAGGGTGGTATTAGTGAGCTGTCTTCTGTTGAAGGTTATACTGCTGGTATCATTGCTTTACTTGGGGGGGGTTAATTACTCTCCCTAGCCTTAATATTTGAATATATTAGAAAATTCTCTGGCACCTACTCAGCTCTCCTCTAAATTTTATCTAGCCGTAGTAAAATGCTTAAAGCTTTGCACAACTGCATGAAAACCAACAGCTTGGGGCTTTGATGGGGTCTGAATAAGGCAGGGTGTTTCAAGATAATTCCAACCCAAGCAAGACAGAAAGCCAAGAGCTTGGAGGAATTCCAGCAGAAGGAAGATGTGTGAGCTAACTTAGAGCAGCATTCCAGTACCTAAACAGGGCTATAAGAAATCTGGAGAGGGACTTTGTGCAAGGGCATGTAGTGACAGTATGAGGGGGAATGGCTTTAAACTGAAAGAGGGGAGATTTAGATTAGACATTAGGAAGAAATTCTTCACTATGAGGGTGGTGAGGCCCTGGCACAGGGTGCCCAGAGAAGCTGTGGCTGCCCCATCCCCAGCAGTGTTCAAGGCCAGGTTGGACACAGGGGCTTGGAGCAACCTGGTCTAGTGGAAGGTGTCCCTGCCCATGGCAGGGAGGTTGGAACTAGGTGATTCTTAAGGTCCCTTCCAACCCAAACCATTCTGTGATTCTATAACCTCAGCATTGCCTTCCCAGAGGCGCTGGGCGCTTCATTTCAGCAGCCTGTGGAGCATCCACCTAGCTAGTACCTGCCTCTCTGCACCCCAGCACGTCTGTTGCTGCCGGGGGGTTGAAGTCTCAGAGGCATTATCGCACAAGTTCGTGCCCATCAGCCAACCTCGCTGTCCAGTGACATTTGGTAATTATGAAAAAAGTCGATGTGATGGAGCAGATAGTGAGATGTCATGTAAGAGCTGTGGTGATTGCCTGCCTGTTTAATTTGGATTTTTGTTTCCTTTCAGATATACTTGAAAGAAATTTTAAGAGAAATAGGCATCTACAACGTGAAGGGGACCCACAAAAACACATGGGAGCTGAAGCCAGAATACAGACACTACCAAGGAGAAGACAAGAGTGATTAACAATAGCATTTACAAAGCAAGAGGGAATTAGAGTGATTGCACTGAGGGAACTGTGGTGGGTTTACAGACAGAACTGAACATAGCACAGTTCTGCAGGTTAAATCAAAGCAGATGATACTTTGTTATTTTCCATAGCTTCATGGGGTTTTTTTCCCAAGGGGTATTTCTTGTATGTTTCTACAAGTGTTTTGTCTTTTGACAGGAAAAAAAATATTTATAGAATAAACTTGTTTTAGATTTATCTTTATTAGAAATCCTTTGAGTTCTGATCTTACTTTTTTTTTGGTAGCTTTGTGGATTTTCCAAGCCTCAGTGATTTTGAAGGAAACTGTGTCCTAGAGGAACCTGTGAGTTTGTGTATTTGCATTCCAGCAGAACCAGGTTAATACCCTCCCTTCTGCTGGGATCTGTCAGGGCTTCGTCTGCAAGGCTGCAAAAGTACACAGCTCTTTGTGCACTGTTTGGGTGGGTCAGGCATGATGCTCCTTTTGGGATCAGGCTTTAGGAAAAACAGCCACAGCTGCGGTGCTCATCACAGTCCTTAGACTCCACGGGAACAACTGGACACAGCTAAAAGCCCTAAGGAGAAGGCTGTTTCATAGCCAGGTCAGTGACAATCTGCTCCAGGCGATTACTGAGAAAAAAAGTGAAATGTCTGTCTAATAAGCAAGTCCATCAAGGAATAGGTTTATCTTTTGTTTGAGTTTTATGATGTTACACATGTTTTATGTTGAAGCATATCAATAAAAGCATTATTTTAATTTGTACCACACATTGTTCTACATTATTGACTGAACACAAGTTGTGGTAGTGTAGGTATGAAGGTTTTTATTGCTGGCTTTGCCACTGGGTTACGGTGTCTTATGGGCAAGATAGCTTGAGGTATTTGTGTCTCTGTTCCCCCATTTTTGAAATGCACATTGCAAGGGTTGTCTTTTCAGCATCCTTTTTGAGAGGGAGCAGGGAGGCAGATGGGGTGGGACTATTTAATTAGATTCTCAAAGCTTTTAAGTTTAAAAAAGAAAAAAGACAAAGAAAACTGAGTGGAAAACCCCTCATTAGTACACCTGTAAATGAAGCAGAAGGTGAGGTTTTACAGCACAATTTTCACATTCCCTCTGGCCCTTCAGGTGTGTGCATCCCTTCAGCACACACAAATAAAACAAACAACAGGTCTGCGTGAAAAGCAAACAGTCCATTATTATTCCACTTGGAAGCAACGAAATGTTTGGAGCGGGGTCAGATGCCTTCAGAGGTTCGTAAAACAACTCTGACCCCCTACACACAAGTCACACATTTTATTATTGCTCAATTCACTTTTTTCTAGAATTATTTGTGTGCATCTCTCCACAGGAATGCTTCCTGCTGGTGCTCAGCTTCCTGTGGCATGAAGCAGCCAGTTCCCGGGAGGTGGACTGCTGAGAGTTTTGGAAGAGCAGACCACGCTCCATGGATGTGTGCGTGCTTTCATAACTAACTGTCATTGACTCAGATCTCCTCAGGCTCTCCAAGCAGGACCCAGCTTGATAATGGCTGCAGGAGATACCTGAGGATGCCGAGAGGAACCCAGGAAGTCAGCTGTCATGTCTTGCCTATGGTACGTGATGTACCCCCCAGCAATAGCCAAAGCCTGCACACATTGCTGTCCTCCCTGTGCTGGTCAAGTCCTCTGGAGACTTGCATTCACAACCATGTAGGATGAGAACTCTTGCTTTTCATGTGCCGGGCTCCTTTGTTGGATTCATGTCCTCCTAGAGCAGCTAAGGTACCTAGAAAGTCTAGGTCACCTTCTCCCTTGTGTTGCTCCTCATGTGGTCTAAAACTGTGCAGGGCGATGCCACGCAATCCTGACATAGTAGTGCTGTAATTCAGTGCTGCGGGCAAAAATGACCGTGCTGTTTCAGAGGGAAAAGGCTGCCTTTGGTGAGATCCCAGCAGGATTAGCTTAGCAGGAAAGCATTCTTGGTTTTATTTGAGTTTACTGCTTCACAATTTGTGTTCAGTTGAGAGGGACCTAATCAGTCAGCGTGAAATGCCAGAATATCTAAGTAAAGCAGGTATTTTATTGATCTGCAGAGTGCCTTTGGACAGGGTAAATAGGCTCTACTTAGCAGTAATGGAAAGTGTTTATGGGTTTTACAAAAGACTGATTTTTATGGGCATCATTACAAATGTGGAGTGTGCTAGAAAGTAAACGAGCACTGGAGTTTTCAACCAACAAGCAACAGAAGGGTTGAGGAAAGCCAAGGTGCCCTGGTTTGTTTGCAGCCTTCTCTGGAGTAGCTCCAGTTTTCAAGATAGAATGGGGGACAGTGAGGAAACTAGATCTCATAAATGGAACTAGGAAACGCTATGCCACGATAAACTAAGATATCCAGTGGAACAGTCCAGCAACCAGGCAGCTCATGAAGCACTCTCTTACCTGCTTCCTGCAGTTTGAAGGCTTTCTGGCTTCTTAGGGTGCAACTGGAATTTTAGCCCCCAAAGCAGCCACAAAATCCATGTGGCATGAGAGAAGGGTACATTGAGCCCCCAGAGCTGCTGCTGACCTAGGGATTGAAGGTGCTCTCCTGTGCCAACACCAGGAGCTGCACCGTGCATTCAAGCACACTGCTGGTTCCCGCCTGGAGAGTAGTAAAGGTAGAGGTGGAGTTCTTAGGTGCTGTTAGCAGGTCATCATCCAGCCTGCAGCCAAGCCACCCTAGAGACTGAAGCAGCAGGGTAGACGCACTGCTATGGGCCCCATATTCTCTCTTCTGCAGTAACTCAAGGCACTGTGGGACTGGTCGAACTTCACGCGAGGCTACAATGATGATTTAGCATTTGGGGCAACCTCATTTGGATCCAGCACATAACAACCAGCAAAACCTCTCCAGTTCTGCTCCGCTTGTTGTGCAAGGGGACCTTAGCAAGTGCTGTTAGCAGGATTGCCATCTGCCAAAGGGAGGAGGAGGAGGCTCGTAGGCATTCAAGTCTGATTCCCCGGCCCCCACATTTGGATTAATTTAAACCCTGAACTCACAGCAGTGATGAACACTGATTCCCTGCTGATCTTCCCATGTGCTGTTGTCTCACTCTGCTTGTACTGATGTTCTTGTATATTAGTGGTCAAAACACTGGTCCACAAGCGAGTCCCATAGGCACGAGCAGAAGTATCAATGTGCTGCCTGCCATTAAATGAGATTAAAAGCATGTCTACTCTCTCACATGTCTACTCTAGCAATATTATTTCTTACCAGTACTCGGCACTGGTGAGGCCACACTTCGAGTACTGTGTTCAGTTCTGGGCTCCTCACTACAAGAAAGCCTCTGAAGTACTGGAGCGGGTCCAGAGAAGGGCGACGGAGCTGGTGAAGGGTCTGGAGCACAAGTCTGATGGGGAACGGCTGAGGGAACTGGGGGGTTCAGTCTGGAGAAGAGAAGGCTCAGGGGGGACCTTATCACTCCCTACAGCTACCTGAAAGGAGGATGGAGCAAGGAGGTGGCGGTGGCTCTCTTTTCCCAAGTAACAAGCAACAGGACAAGAGGAAACTGCCTCAAGCTGCACTAGGGGAGGCTTAGACTGGATATTAGGAATAATTTCTTCACAGAGAGGCTGATCAGGCATTGGAACAGGCTGCCCAGGGCAGTGGTGGCGTCACTGTCCCTGGAAGTGTTCACAAACCGTGTAGATGGGGCCCTTAGTAACATGGTTTAGTGTGGACTTGGCAGTGCTGGGGTAACAGCTGGACTTGATGATCCTAAAGGTCTTTTCCAACCTAGCTGGTTCTGTGATTCTCCCAAATGAGCATTTGAGTCATTAGAAACTTCATACTCGGTAAGCCCAGGTGGTACTGGCATGGACATGACCTGGTGTTGAGGCAACCATGATGCAACTGCCCCAGTCGCTGCTGCCATGATCCCAATGGATGCTCCCTAAAAGCCATCCATGCTTTGATTCAGCTACGCATTGTCTTCACCAGCTGCTTGGAGTTGGCTCCAGCTGAAGGTACCTCCTGCGTGTGTCAGCTGAGCCCACCCACATCCTCATGTCCCTGTCGCCAGGATGGCATTTTCATTACTCACTGTGTTTACTGACTCCTGACAAATCATTCTTCTCACTAACACAGTATCGGAGCTGAGCTGTTGCTCTGGGCTCACCTGGACGATGCTCTGCTTCTTGAGCTCTTCCAAGAGCTGTGGCTGGGTACAACCCACCCCATTCCTCACATCACTGGTGGGACTGGAGGACTTTCTTGGCTCTCCTAACCCACACTGTGTGTGGCCACCATGCTGCAGGGTCAGCCTTCTCAGGGAGTGCTTAATTATTCCCACAAGGATGACAAACTGCAATAGGAAAGATCAAAAAAGGCCCTTTGCCAAAGAGCTTAGCACCTGGTGCTGCAGCAGGTGTCTTAAGGTTCACACCTCTTGTCTGGCTCAACAAGGTCAAACTCTTCCACCTTCAGCTCTCAAACTCAAAACCTTTTTGAGTTCATTGCATTTTGGAATAAAGAATTGAAGTGCAGCCATCTGAGAGGGGCTTTCTGCTCCTGATGGTGTTACACAGGGGGTTGGGCTTCTGCAGCCAGTGTGTTTGCAACTACAGGCAAATAAATAGGAGAAGCTGCAGTAGTTGGTTTTCAATCGTGAAAGAGAATGACTGTTCCTTTTCCCCTCTATCCCATTAGTTGGGTTTACCTCTGGAGCTCATTCTTGAGAGGAGGATTTCCACAGGGGCCTGAGCACCTCAGGAGGCAGGGGAGGCTTTCAGCAGCTCCAAGACAGACAACCAAGTACCAAGCAGCAGAGGAACAGGCAAGGGCAAAGGCTTGATTAAAAGCAATGAAGGAAATGATGGAGGGTCTTTCCTCAGCCTCCTGAGCTGAGCTGCACCCATCCAGCTGCTCCCACCAGTTCACTGGGGGAGTGAAATGAGACTGACCCAGCCTGGGCTTCACACATCTAAGTTTCTCTAGAGAGGCTCACATAAAAGCTGTGTGGATTCCTGAAAAGCCTCCTTTTGCCACCCAGCCAAGCCTGGCCTTGGGATGAGACTGTTTATAGTCCAGCAATGGGAAGGGCTGCAAGCAGCTGGGGCTGTGTCCTTGCAGGGTCCACCAGCACATGAGATCTTCCTCCTGCGTGTCCTTCCCAAAGACTGCAGTAACCAAGGTGGCCATGAACTCGAAACCCTTCTACTCATGGGCAGCTGCTATCATCTTGCCCATTCAGCTCAGGTGGGTTTATGGGGGTCCAAGCACCCTAAGCCCCATCACAACAGATGAACTGGACGTCATGTGCTGCCGGATGACTGCTGGGCCAGGGCAGCCCAAGCCGATGGGTGAAGGGCTACACTGACCCCCTTAAATGCCTTTTTGTGGGCAGCTTGACCATATGGCTGCAGGAGGCAAAAAATCCTCCCACCCTGACTCAGCTGGAGGGGCCGAGGGTGCCCAGCTCAGGTGCAGACACTGCTGAGAGGTAGAGACCAACCTCAGCCCCTGAACCAGCCTATTCCAGTAGCAAAAGCAGGGGTTGCCTGCTGAGCATCCACAGTGAGCAGGGGGGAACATCCAGCTTCACATAGCCTTTTCTCAACTACTCTGTTACAAAGAATTTGGGAAGTTAATCCTTAAATCCTTTCTGGACATGTGATTTTTTGGACATTCCCAATAAAAACCCAGCAGCAATATTGCTTTGGCAGGGCTGCCGGCATGCACACACCTTGCTGAGGATGGGGGGAAGGGGACTGCTCTCTGAAACGCCAGCTCTGCTTCCTCCTGCTGCTGGCGGCAGACGGGGAAGTGAATCCCAGCTGTTGGCTCCCTGGATAACAGGAGGCTACAGAGAAACTATTGCTCAGCATTTTTCTCACCCCATTCAGCCACTGCCTCGTTCGTTGGTGAGGTTGGTATAACAAATGAAAATAGGCTCCAAAGGCCTCCTGGGGTGCTTTTCCTTTCTGCCATAAGTAGAAGGTGATGAATGCAGCTCTAATGGCTCGAAACACGCAGCACCTATGCTCATCCTCAACAACATCCTGCTACTGCTGCATAAGACACTTCCAGGGTCACCAGCGTTCGCTGGCCCCCAGCCCTGGCCGCAGCCACCTGGCTGTGATCTTTGGTCAACAGCTCCCAGCTGCAGCTACAACCAAAAGGCAGCCAAGGTGAAGGGACCACAAACCAGCACAAGCTGTGCTCCTGGCAATGCATTTTGGGTGGTTTATGGCAAACTTCCAGGCTTGGCTGGGGTTTTTAACTCCTACCAAGACACTTATCTCCGAGCTAGATGAACACCGTGTTTAAATGCTGTTCTGCTGCAGGCTAGCAGCAACATGGAGACGTACTTGCTGGCTGGTGCAGAGTAAAACATCCCAGTTTACAGCAGCTGCACCCTGGGGAAGCGCAGCCAGAGGTGGAATGGAGGTGCCTCACCTGCTCCAAGCCAGCACCAGCAACTCTGTCCCCTATACCTATTCATGTAAAATCTTCCCTCTGCAGGTTCTCCCTCCTTGTGCTGAAGCTGAGGGCTGCACAAGGCTTCAGGACAGTCACCCACCTGGTTTTAAAGCTGTCACAGAATCACAGAATGGTTTGGGTTGGAAGGGACCTTAAAGCTCATCTAGTTCCAACCCCCTGCCATGGGCAGCGACACCTTCCACTAAGACCAGGTTGCTCCAAGCTCCGTCCAACCTGGCCTTGAACACTGCCAGGGATGAAGTCCTTCACTTCAGGCTGTGTTGAAGCAGCACCACGGTATCTCTTATGATGGGGCACTTTTATCAATTCAGTAACTCCAAAGCTGTAGCATTACAGTAGGATGAAGCTTCGCCTTCTCCAATCACTTTAGCTTTTCAGCCCCCAGAAAACAGCTGTGTGAAATGAGGAGGCACCAGAAGAAGGGGAATTAGGTTGCAAGGAAATGCACCGGCTTCATTTCCACCTCAGAGCTGCAGCACAGACTGTTGACAAGCGCATTTACCAGCCATGGGCCTCCCACTTCACAGCACATAGCAACTCCCACAAGGAGCCGGATGCCAATGTTCCCTCACTCCGCCTTCACTGTGGGCAGCTGCCACAGCAGCACAGTCCAGACCACTGCTTCTCACCCCATGGTCCTTCCCTGCCATCAAGGGTGATTTAACCTCTCCTCCCTGCTGCCTGGCAGGCTTGGCACCAGAGCAGTGAGACGTGACCATTTCCCTGGGAAACTGAAGGCAGCAGTGCATTTTTGGGAAGCACAGTGCAGCCAGCAGCAAAACCACTTCTGCAGCTCACTGGAGGGATGAGCAGAATCACCTCCTGCATCTCAAGAGCCTCTGAACTGACTTTCCTACAACAGGAGAGAAGGGAAACTTCCCATCTGAGGCTCTGCCCTGCAGAAAAGCACATGAGATGGATAGCAGCGTGTGACCCACTGGCTGGGTATGTTTGAACGCACCAGTTCAACATCCCAATTAGCCTGGGATGGTGAGGATGGCTCACAATTTGCCCTAGGCCATTCAACCCAACAGCAGGGCTGTGCTCAGCATGCTTTTAAACCAGCTGCTTTTCAAAGCAGCCCTCCTTATTCGTATGCAACTGCCACACAGCTATTTGCTCCAGGCTTGCTCCCTGGGGATCCCAGCATCACCAGTCAAGCAGGAGCAAGAGCCCTTTCCACTCCCACAGACCAGCTCCACTCAGTTTTGAACGTTTTAACTCAATGGAAGTGGGAGCCAAGAGTATTATGGGCTGCATGGCCATACAAGCACTGCCCTGCCCACACTAACCTTACTCCACTGAGAAGCAGAGGACTCAATCTAAGCAAGTGCTTACCCTTCCCCTCCTTTAAGGCTCACAACTTTTAATAAAGGGTAAGAAAACACCCTCACCTGGCCCCACTAAACAAACCCTCTGCAAGGAAAGCAGGAGCCGGCTCACAGTGATTTTATTTAGGCTGTGAACCTGCCTTTCAGGCCCACCGGGTGAAGGCAGAGGAGCACCATTTTACATTGCACAGATGACACCATCAGTGTACCTCAGCCAGACATGCAGCTGGTCCAAGCCCCCTTCTTGGGGAAGTGAAAGATATGTAAATGAAGTTCCCACACAACTAAAACAGGGAGTGTGTAAACCAGACAGGAACTGCTGAGATAACTAGGCCATGCTCCCCTGCCTCCTCCACAGGCAGGATCTCACTCCTCCCAGCCTGCTGCTGCATCTATCTCACCCCCTGCAGAAACCTACCTCCCGCCAAACCTAACCCAAGGCAGCAACAATGCTGAAACTCTGCAGTGGAGGCTGAGGCCTCACAGATGAGCAGGTGGCAACCAGGCCATGCCCTCCCCTTTCGGCACCTGAACCTCCTGTACCTCTGCCTCCACCACAGCAGAACAACATGGGTGATTCACAGCCCAAGGCAACATCCCTGGCCAGGGGCACACACAGTTGTGTTGTCAGGAGCAACATAACCCCCCTGGCCCCAGCTGGGGCTCTGCAAAGGTGTTTGTGTTCCTTTATTCAATCCAGACTGCCATGAGGTCAGACAGGTAGAAAGCGCAAGGAACCTGTTACTGTTGCATCTCAGCAAGAACCAGAGAAGCAATGGCCGTTTGCTCCAGGTCTGTCAAACAGATGCACTTCCTAACAGGGAACACAGCAGGAACACCAAGTTAGCAACGCTCAGCTAAGACTCAAGCCCACACACCTGCCATGTATAAGCCTAGGACAGGCCTAAGCCATTCTAACATTTCTCTTCCCAGTAAGTACAGAACACCCCAAAATCCTGCAACTTGGAGTTCTCTCGTTAATCTGCTCCTGAACAGCTGTTGGATACAAAGGAGCCAGTACCACAGCCAGACTGTTGGAAAATCCTCTCCCCACGGTGTTCCCAGTACCTGTGCTTAAAGGGAGCGCTGGCGTAAAACTCCTGCTCCATCCATCCTCCTATCTTGATCTTCAAGTCATACTACAACTGAGGACAGACTCAAGTATCCTTGTCTGACACAGCAGCTCAGCAGCACTTAGCACAAGTAGCACATACTCCGCTCTGGGGTTTTGTTATTAATTTGGCATCTCTTCCAGAGATAAGTCTCTGCAATCATGAAAGATGAAGGTGGTCCACTCCATCATGATGGCATTTCTTGAGCTTTGCCTTATTGACCTTGGCCTGCTCTTGCACTCCCATCTCACAGGCAGAAACTGCATGAAGTCTATAGCCAAGCTGTAATGTGCTAGGACCAGGCTGTACTACTGATAGTACCAAATCCTGGGACAAACACCTTGCTGCAACCTCTCCTGCAAGTCACCCTAAGAAACACATTAGACCAAAAGCCATCACCTAGAATGGATTTAAATGAGTTTTATTTTAGACAATCTACATGACAGATGTTTTTTTTTCTTTTTTAAAACAATGCCTCCACTCCAAATCAGGGTCAAAATAAGTGAATAAAGCTCAAGATGACATCAGTCCAGTTAGACATTGCCGATTCCTGGTGGTGTGCCGATGAAGAAGAAACAGCAGCCAGCTATGAAGACGGGTGATCCAAAACCATACTGTTTGATTTGTTACTGGAACAAGAGTAGCAAGTGTTAGTTCAAGGTCACGACAGTCACAGGAAGTTTCTCTTACTTGTGTATTCCCTAATTCAATCTGAGCTGCCACAGGCTGGCAGGCAGAAAGCGCAAGGAAGTTATTTTTGCATCTTAGTGCAAACCAGAGAGCAACAGGAAAAGTGCTCGTGGTCTATCAGAGGATGCTGATCATTCTTATGATCACACACAGCAACTGGCACCAGCAAGCCAGACAGGATACTCATTCATACCCTTTTTGCTTGATACACCAAGCTTCAGGTTTCCCCTCAATTAAGAGCATATCCTAAACAAGTAACAAAGCTTACAACATACATACTGCCTCTTACGAGAGCTGTAATGGGTTATTTTTCCCTCTAGAACACCCTGCTGCTATTCTTTTACTCCATCTTGAAGTAGATGGAGGTACCAGAATTACACATCCGAAAGGTCTGCCCAAGTAGGGGAGATGAACACAAGCTTCTGCTTTGAGGAGGCACCTTCCAGGTGAGCTGGGCCTGTTCCAGGGTGCTGGGCAGACATCCCCCCTCCTCAGGCAGGCTGCAGGAGGTGCCGTGTCTGTTCTGGCCAATAAGAGCATTCCTCTAGTTGGGCTCCTGCTCCGCACCGCAAGTTGGTTCATCTTTACATGACTTGCATACCAGAAAGCCTCTAAGAGGCTTTACAGATAAATTTAGCTGGCTATAAACAGACTCCATGAGGCCACAATGATTGGGCAAAGCAACTGGCGACCCCACACTGCCAGCCTACAGCGAATTCCACAGCTCTCCAAATAAGCCTAAAAATGCAAGTGTTGGGATCCAAAGACTGTTTTGTTGCAACCACATTCCAACATAAGAGTAGTTAAAGATAAAGCAGACAACAGGAGATGTCTGAGCTCAGACAGCTGGAGATTCCAGACAGTATAAGGTGAAGTACTTGATTGTTACTGCAGTCCCAAATTTAGGGCAATTTTTAAACAGACAGTTCTTGCGTAACAAAAAAGGGCATCAGAATACGCAAAAGAAGAGGGAACAAGACCAAGTAAGATACTTCACAATTAACCCCCTCAAGAGGGATCCAAAGTAGAAGTGCTCCATTTCAGAGAACATTGTCTTTAATCAAATGGTTACACACATCTCAGAAAGGGGATTCTTTCCGCATTTCTTAGCCATGAAGTCACCATGAATCACTGCAGTGAAACGACTTCCATTCAGTATAACTGAACAGCACACGAGGGAAGTCTCAGGCATGTGTGTAACACAAAGCACCAATTAGGCTGTACTGCCTTCAACCTTTAAAGTTTTTAGGCTGGCAGCTACTCTTCGACTTTAACAAGGACACAAGAGAACAAGTGGTGCACTGAAAGAAGTAATCATGTTGTTGGGCACATTCACCCAGTACTTACACATTTCTCGATTTCTAAGCCATCCTTAAAGAAAATCATATACGGGGTCACACCGTCCTCACGGAAATCCAGGAGAGCCACCATACCATCTGGATTCATGTTTTCTCCTACAAAGAACTTCAGAGAAATGCATTACTGAGACATTTAATGAGCTATTACCAGGAGAAAGTGCCATTTTACACATGAAAGCTATAACATTCTCTAAGCTCAACTTAAACCTCCCCCCTCAGGAGCAGCAGGGATTTTGCTTTCTGCAGCTTATCCATTTTAGTGCCACCTAAATACCCCAGCTTTCAGCACACCAGAGGGAAGGGATGCCATTCAGAAGTATCTTGACAGGCTTGAGAGGTGGGCCAGTGTGAACCTCATGAAGTTCAACAAGGCCAAGTGCAAGGTCCTGCACCTGGGTCAACCCCCAGTATTCAATACAGGCTGGGGGGATGAAGGGGTCAAGAGCAGCCCTGAGGACTTGAGGGTGGTGGTTGATAAGCTCAACATGACCCAGCAACATGCACTTGAGGCCCAGAAAGCCAATGGTATGCTGGGCTGCATCAAAAGGAGTGTGACCAGCAGGTCAACACAGATAATTCTCCCCCTTTACTCTCCTCTGGTGAGACCCCAGCTACAGCCCAGAATCGGGCCACAAAAATGCTCAGAGGGCTGGAGCACCTCTCCTATGAAGACAGGCTGAGAGAGCTGGGCTTGCTCAGCCTGCAGAAGGCTCCAGGGAGACCTTAGAGCAGCTTCCAGTACCTAAAGAGGGACTACAAGAAAGCTAGAAAGGGACTTTTTACACGGGCATGTAGTAGTAGGACAACAGAGAATGGCTTTAAACTGGAGAAGGGTGGAGTTAATTAGATATTAGGAAGAAATTTTTCACTATGATGGTGCTGAGGTGCTGGCACAGGTTGCCCAGAGAAGCTGTGGCTGCCTCATCCCTGGCAGTGTTCAAGGCCAGGTTGGACGGGGTCTAGTGGAAGGTGTCCCTGCCCATGGCAGGGGGGTTGGAACTGGATGATCTTTAAAGGTTCCTTCTAACCCAAACCATTCTACAATTCTATACTTTTATCACACTGCTATGAACAGCAGAGTTAAGACACAGCAGGTACAAAGTGATCCATCTTTCAAGTCTTAAACATCACGGTTCCTAAATGGTGCTAACTATAAGTGTAGTTACCTACAAGCACTGCAAGCTGGAATGAGATCCCCCAAACACCTAAATTTCTATGCTGTTTCTCTTCCCTGACTCTGAGTCCCTAATAACCTCAGAGAAGGGGAAGTTAAATGTCCTGACAACCGGAGCCCTCAAAACTCTCAACAAGCTAGTTCAGCCAATGAACCAATCACAGCTTCTATCACTGCCACACTACTGTAGAGAGACACAAGTTTCATTACCTGGTAGTTTTTGAAGTTCGCAAGGATGTGTTTGATTTGTTCTGCAGCTCCTGTCATGAAAGGCTTTACTCTCTCTGGCTTGTGTTCCTCAAGTCTGGCTTTGATTCTGGAAGTTAAAAAACCAACATCTGAAAACATGTTCTAGCTTAATAACTCCACTGAGCAGCATCACATCATAGCAGAAAGTTATTAGCAGTCAAACTGTTTGATTTTGCTGCTTTTCCCCCTCCCCCTCTTAAAGCCCCCAAGTTTTAACTTCATTTTGCTAGTCAATTAGCAGAACAGCGCCTGACACTTGTAGCAAGCTCATTTTACTTCTAAGCTAGCAGTAGACAAAAAATTAGCAAGCCATTTTCACAGCACAAAGAGTACTCTCTCTCAGTATCACAAAGCCTTTTCTCCTTTAGTAATAACCCACTGAACCATGAGCAAGAGAAGTTACACCTTGAATTAGCAAAAGTTCCATTCACACATTATTTATGGACACTTAAACTGCCAAGTTAGAAAAGCTTCAGGAAGCTTTTCTTCACCACCTCGCCCCCTTCCACATGAACATCTGGTACAGATGAATCCAGAGAAAACAGTAAGGTTACAAATAACATCCAAAGCACAGGACCAGGTCCTGTACAGCAGCCAAGATAAACTCAGATATTCCACTATCAATTCTTTAGAGCTCCAGTTTTACCAAGTATTGAGACATTATTCAAGTTCACAGTGAGTTTGGCACCTGTATCAGAACTAACACCTACTATAGGAATAAAGTTCAACATTGTTTTTAAATTCCCAACAGCCTAAAACTTTTGCAATCCCATTTAAAGAAAAAGCCTGCTGACACTTACGCTTTCATGTAATCCTTGATGTACTTCTTGTAGGATTCTTTTGTAAAGCTGGTTTCTTGCAGGTGGTGGTTTATTACTATATCAACACCAGTTATGACCGTGGCTTCTGTTCCATCTCCCTCAGGACCTTCAGCAGAGGCATTGCCACCAATTAGAGAGTCATCAATTTGACCCTCTGTCCTGGTGACCATCTAGATTTAGAGACATCAAAAAACTTAACGGCTCTGCAAAAATCTTAACACTACCGCTCTTACACATCTATGACCTGACAGCAGGGCATGACTTCAGAGCCACAGTTAAGTGCAACGAACCTGACTGCAGCCCAAGCACAGGCTTTTTAAGCCAGGCTCCTCTCTCAGCACCTGACCTTCACTACACCGCCGGCACCGAACTCTCACGCAGCAACCGTGGCAGCAGCCGTCTCTATCCCAGCCACAGGCACCAGGCTCTGCCGTGCCCACCCCACCGGCCAGGGCCCCTCGCAGAGATACCAACCCCTCTCCCCAGCCCCGGCCTGGCTCTGAGTCACCGCGGCGAGGCCTGCCTTCCCCCCCGCGCCACACTCCCTTTCCGAGGCAGACAGGCCACTCACCTTCCCCTCCACTTCCAGGCACAGGCCGTTCGCCACCTCCCGGATCTTGTAGATGTCCGAGAACATCTCGTCCTCTGCGGGGGAACGGACACACACAAACGGGCGCCGCCGCGTCAGCCTCCGCCCTTCGCCTCCCCGCAGCCGCCTTCCCGGGCCCCGCTCCGGCTACCCGTCACCCCCACCCGGGCCCAGCGCTCCAGCCCGGGCCGTACGTTCCGCCCCCCCCGCCGCGGCCGCCCGCACTGCACATGCGCGACACCGCCAGGCCCAGCAGCCGAGCCCAGGCCGCGGCCGGCCGCTTCCCCCCGCCCGCCCGAGCAACCTCCCGCCCGAGCAACCTCCCACCCGGCCGGACCTCCCGGCCCCCTCCCCGGCGCGGCGCCGCCGCCCTTACGGCTGATGCAGTCCCGGTAGATAATCATGGCGGCGGCGGGCGCGGCGGCGCGGTCTCTGCGCAGCGACCCGAGAGCGGGCGGGAGCGCGGCGGAAAGGGCCGAGTCAGCGCCTGCCGCAGCTCATATAGCGGGCACGGCACGGCGCGTCACCGCGCACGCGCGCTCCGCCCGCCCCGCCCCGCCCCGCGCGGCGCCCCCGCGCGGCCGTTTGTGGCGGGAGGCGGTTGGCGGCGGGGCCGTTGGGGCGGCTCACGGGGGGGGGGGGGGGGGGTGTGTGTGTATGGTGTGTGATGGGGGGTGCGGCAGCACACACCGCCCCCGCGGTACGGCCGTGCCGGCGGGAGGGCTGGCTGCCCGTGCTCCGGGCCAGGGGGGCTGCGGTGGAAGGCCAGCCCCTCGTTGCCCTCAGGTGAGGCCGGGCTGTCGCTGTCGTGGGCTGCGTGCCCTGACTGGCAGATCTGCCCGGCCGCTGGAGCCTGCTTCCTGTTCCTGAGTGCTTCACTGGGCATGAATCATAGACTCGTAGAACCAGCTAGGTTGGAAAAGACCTTTAAGATCACCAAGCCCAACTGCTACCCCAGCACTGCCAAGTCCAACACTAAACCATGTCACTAGGGGCCTCGTCTACCCGGTGTGTGAACACTTCCAAGGATGGTGGCTCTACCACTGCCCTGGGCAGCCTGTTCCAATGCCTGAGCACCCTTTTGGTGAAGAAATTTTTCCTAATATCCAATCTAAACTTCCCGTGGCGCAGCTTGAGGCCGTTACATCTTGTCCTGTCACTTGTTACTTGAGAAAAGAGACCAGCCACGTCCTTGCTTCATCCTTTCAGGCAGTTGTAGAGAGCGATAAGGTCCCCCCTGAGTCTTCTCCAGACTAAACAACCACAGTTCCCTCAGCCATTCCTTGTAAGACTTGTGCTCCAGGCTCTTCACCAGCTTCGTTGCCCTTCTCTGGACCTGCTCCAGCACCTCAATGTCTTTCCTGTAGTGAGGGGCCCAGAACTGAACACAGGATTCGAGGTGCAGCCTCAGCAGTGCCAAGTGCAGGGGATGGTCACTGCCCTGGCCCTGCTGGCTCTTCAGCTCTAGCACAAGCTCAGTTTTTAAGCAGAACCGCTCTGAGCCTTTCCCAGGCACCTCAGAGAAGCGCTGCTGTGAGTTGCCCGCAGTGCTGGGGGTGGCACAGCACCATCACCACTTACATATTCCAATATGGCATTTCTTAAAGTGGGTAAGACAGGTGATGTTAGGAAAGACCTGCAATACTCTCTCCGTTCACAGCCTGATGAGGTGTGTATTGGCTGGCCTGACCGCCTTCTCCTATGGTCTCCATCATCTCTAATGACTTAACTGCAATGGGGCTATCCTCACCGCTGAGGAGCTCCTGACACCTTGTGAGGGCCATGACAGGTACTGAGTGCCGTGCCTTCTCCAAATAAATGATATATTTTTAATAGGCAAATAATTAAGAAGCTGTTAGACTCTTCCTGTTATTACTGCCTCAGACAAATCGAGTTGTGTATGTTTGGAGACACCACTTATATGCTTGTGAAAGGACTGGTTGGGCAGGTATATTTTTCTAAACATAGAATCACAGAATGGTTTGGGTTGGAAGGGACCTTAAAGATCATCCAGTTCCAGCCCCCGTGCCAGAGGCAGGGACACCTTCCACTAGACCAGGTTACTCAAAGCCCCGTCCAGCCTGGCCTTGAACACTGCCAGGGATGGGGCAGCCACAGCTTCTCTGGGCAACCTATGCAAGTGTCTCACCACCCTCATAGTGAAGAAACTTCACTTATTTACAACGACTCAAAAGTAAGAGATTAAGTCCAGCAGTCAGTGCCGAGTTGAAAGGCAGAAGGACAGTGACACCTAGACCTCTTTTCCTCCCCTTGCACGTACTTCTCTGCAGCAGCGTGTCACAGTTGAAATAACTGTAGACCTCCCTTGAACCCTGATTCTTAGAGGACGTTGACAAAATACCTTCAAAAGACATCATGGGACCTAAAATGCTTAATGCTGCTAATGATCCCAGACTTGATAGAAATACCAGGGCAGAGGATACAATTCCCTGTCCCTCACCTTCCTCAGGCAGTAAATTACTCAAGGCTTTCTTTGTGCTTGCTTTTTATCTCCTCCTCCCCCCCTGCTATCTCTTCCTTTGCTCCAGCTATCAGTGCCCCTTTCTTTTCTTTTTTTTAAGATGGTCTAGCTGCTTACATAATCTTAATTAAATTTATAAGTTGTTCTCTGCTGGTTTTCACCTTCAAGAAATACCTTCCCCTACTGCTGCTATTTCAGACCTGAAGAAGGGCTTCTGCTCAAAAGCTTATCTGTTTTTTTCTCAGTAGCAGCTGGCTTGATGAGAGATAGCCCCTCTTTATACAAACCACACATCTTTAGCAGTGGGTTGAGTGACAGGGGAACATTTGGCTCCTTCTCATAGTGTAATATGCAGCTAAAAACATCCAGTTAGTAGGTGTGCTTCAGTTTGGTTTTCTTTTCAAGAGATTGTTCTAGAAAAAGGAATCTTTCTGTAGTAGTACGGAAACCTCTCACAAATTCAGTGGTTGACCCTGTTTACTGGAGTCAGGGTAGAAACCTTTTGCACAAGTGCTGAGATAGATGGACCTTCAGGTTGCTTTGCCTGTAGGTCTGTATTCAGAGTTGCAGCTGTGAAGTGGGAGGTATTATTTAAAAATGCATCCGTTAAATAGGTCAAGGCTCCTGTGTGAACATCAATTTGACGTGAAGTTATGCTAAATCAATATCAAGTGGAAAAAAGCTTTAAATGAGACCAGAAGTGTTGACATGACAAAGTTTTCATCCTTTTAACTCGAGTTGCTTCTAAAACTGATTCAAACTCAGACAGCTCTGAATAAACCCCAGGACGAAGTTAGTGATATTTTAATTGGTGTAGGCTTTGCAAGTAGCACTTCACTGAGGTACCAGTGCTGAAAATTTACTGTGATGCTGTATTAACAGATAATTCTGTCATGTGCTGATATTTTGTGATGAACTAGATTAGAAATGTCTTCCTTCCCCCCTGCCCCAAACCAGCATCATTTGAAGAAACCCTGAGTGTTCCACACCTGCTTTCTGTGTCTGTGCAGGCAGCCCCTTCAAGCACCTCTCACATCCAAGCAAGGCTAACACATTCTGGAGTGGTAGGATAAAAAGGTGGTCCCTCTGCAGCAGGGTCTTTTTAAGTGGGAACTGACATCTAAAGTGATCTGACAGGTTATCCTGACAGTGTACCTCATCTTTGGAGGCATGCGGATCCCCAGGGACTGATGGAAGTCCTGTGTTTTTATAGATGAGGCTTTTAATATCACTTGAGGTGGATTTCCTAGGCGGGTGTCTGCAGTCTCACAGGAATCCTTTCTCACGGAAGACACAGCTCGTTGTGAATTATTGCAGTGTTACTCCCATCAAATATTAGCAACTGGACATGACCCTGTTCAACTGATTGTTTGTGTCTTGGATTAAAATGGCACAAGACAGCTGATACTTCACCGTTCTTTCTCTAAGTGAAGAGTACATTTTCAGCTCATCGTGACCACTCCCATTGAGCTGTATGAAAAGGGAGGAAATCCTGCCTGCAGCCAAGTCTCCTGCCAGGTGCAGTCAGTGGAAGGAAATGAGAGGTGGGGCTGGGCTATGACATAAGGGATGTTCTTCTAACCTTTGTAAAAGGCTACGAAAATCATGCAGTAGTGGTGATATTTTACACCATTTGCTGGATGCAGGGGGAGGATCCTAAAAATATTTATATATCTATATAGATATAGATATCTATATAAGCGTGTAGATATATTTATATCTATTTATATATCTTTTATTTTTATCTATATATCTGTATAGATATATCCTGGTAGAGAGAAACTGGGAAATAGATGTCTAAACAACTAAGTGAGACCTGGCACTGCAGAAAGGCCTGGCAGGGCAGTCTGCGCCCAGTGTCTTCTTCCCCAGTGCATCTCTTGCCTCTTGCATTGGGACAGAGGATATACAACAAGCCTGTGATCAGCTTGTGTCTTCACAAATCTGGCTGGAATTTAGGACTGAAACAGGAGCTGGGACTTTGTAGCCCCTCATTCCACCCACCCAGATGGAAACTGTAGCTCAAACAGCTTTTGTTTGAGTTCTTTCCCCAGGGGGGTTTAGGGCAATAAAGAGGTCCTTAACCTTCTTATTCTTAGGTTACACAATACAGCCAGCCTTTCAGTCCCTGGCAATCCTTGGAGACTCTTGGATGCCCAGCCAAAAGTCGTAATTTAGATCTACATTGGCAGTGTACTAAGCCAGAGTCCCGGGTTCCAAGATTGGTATTTGAAAGAACTGAACTTTGAGCATCAGTGTAGCTTATCAGGTCTGATGTACTCACAAATAGAGTATGTTGGACTGGATTAGATAGATGAAGATATCCCAAAAGCATCACTTTTTAGAATACAAGAAAGGTCTTCAGCTCAGCAACAACCCCTCCTGCATTCAGAAGAAATGTAGGTGTTGTTACCCTGACGTTGCAGTATTTACAATTCTTCCTGGTGCAGCCGGGTCCCTGAAAATCCTCTGCGTCTTCCTTGGCTGTACATCCACAGCTCTGTTTTACTTGTCGGCTGGCTGCACTTCTTCAAACAGACAGAGAGGTCACTGCACAGTAACAAAAAGCCTTTTTACCGGTGACATTACATGCGCTTCAGCTTACCTAAAACCCTTCCCGTGGGGAGGGATGTGTGAGGGTGTGCACTGCACATGCCAGGGGTCGCTGAGCTGATGCTGCGCTCCGTATGGCCGCTCTGATGTCACGCTCTTGAGTGCAGAGAGATGTCATCAGCTACAGACATAGGACAGAGAACTGGGCAGCAGTTCTGCAGAAAACATCTGGGGTACTGGCAGATCCAAAGCTGAACCAGAATCATAGAACCATGTAATCATAGAATCCTTTAGGTTGGAGAAGAACTATAAGATCGTGAAGTCCAACTGTTACTGTAGCACTGCCAAGTCCACCACTAAACCAAGTCCCTAAGCGCCACATCTACATGTCTTTTAAATACCTTCAGGGATGAGGACTCTACCACTTCCCTGGGCAGCCTGTTCCAATGCCTGACAATCCTTTCAGTGAAGGATTTTCTCCTGATATCACCTGTCTTACCCATTTTAAGAGAAGCCCATGCCATATTGGAATATATGTGCTGATGTTACATATAAGAAACTTTTACTGTCTTAAAGATATGAGGGGCTGAGATCTGTTCCGTGTTGCTGATACCTCCTGGAGCACTGACTCCACCTTTAGCAACACACTTTGGAAAAGGTATGGATTAATCAGCAGGGGTTCAGAAAAGCAGCAGGAATAAGTAAAAGGAATATGAGTTGATTTATTTTGCTGCAAGGAAGTTTCTTGTGAGGCATTGGAAATGCTTCCCAGTACTGTCAATAGAGAGGCAAGGAGTAGGCTGTCTACCTAGTTCTCTGTCCCTGCAGGTTTTTGAGCACAGACTAAAAACCTGCTCTGGTGAGGTCAGAAAACATTCCGGATCCACCATGAATGACGCGGATAATAGCTGATCCCATCCCACAACAGAGGGACAGACTGCCTTTACATCCGTTCCAGCCCTCTTCTGTGTCACCCTGTGATCCTTAGATGAACTATGTGCTGTCATTTACAGCTGTTTAGGCAATTGGTTACACATTTGGGATAAAAATAATATTCTTGTATCACTATTCAGAGTGAACAAGGGGGTTTGGAAAAGGAATGTGTTTGTTGCCCTGCATGGCAAGATGAGCCTGTGTGGGAGCTTTAATCCTGGTAGAGCCCCTGCTTTAGTCCTATTTAAACACAACACAGTACAGTCCTTTGACTCTGACTAGAGATATGCTGCAGAAAGGGTTCCTTCCATGCCAAACCTAAAGGGAAGGATATAATTACTTGTGCTTGCTGGGACTCTAACGGAAAAGGGAGCAGGGATTTAAATACTTGTGCTTGCTGGGACACTGCTTAGTCTGCAGGCAGTAAACCTGGATGTCTCTGCAGAGACGTCTGCTGTTACAGCAGTGGAAGATTTAGAAACTTACCCACAAAAAAAATCCCAAAATCATAACCCTGCTCCCCCCCTCCCCCCCGTATGTCAGCGCCTGGCTGGCTGTTTCAGTTGCTTTGCAATGAACGAGGGTGGAAGTCATCCTATTTAACCTCCGCAGCTGAGATGGCTCACTACTAGATCCTTTTGCTAAGTGAGCTGAATCCAAGTTCTCATAAAGTAGCAGGGCCTGTTACATAAGGGAAGGCAAGCCGGGTATGTGGATGGCGGCAAGCCAGCAGTGTCCTCTCCAGCAAAGGCTTAGTCCCACAGTGCCCCAGTGAGGCCAGTGGAGCATTAGGTCTGAACACAAGCCAGGGCTGGGATGTGCAAGACACAGGGCCACGCATAGCACAGCAGTACAGAAAGCAGATGGGGAGCAAGGGAACGGCCTGAGTGCAAACACAGCTGCTGAGATGTGGAGAAAGATGGTCCCACTGAGGCTGCTGCCGGCTCTGTCCCACACCACTGCTGAGCGTACTGCAGCTTGAGCCAAGCTTACAACTTCTGTGTACAGACACCCCTCTGAAGCTGAACAGCTTTTTTTTTTCTTTGTAGGGCAAACTAACCTCTGTGCCTGATTTGTCTCCTTGAAGACGTCGAGCTGAACTGTATCCTCAGTTAACTTAGCCACACCTACACAGAAGACTCAAAGAACACTAGACGTCTGTGTTTGCCCTCGAGATGTAACTCCAGTCATTTGGGTGCCTGTGACATACGGAGACACCCCACTAGATGGCGGGACAGAAGCCGGTGGATGGCAAGCAGGGCTCTCTCCTCGTCTCGGTAGGAGGCCAGAGGTTTTTCCACTGGTGTTGGTGTCATTCCCATATCACCTGGAATGCCCCAGGGCCAGCACAAGAAAAGCTTGATCTTTGGCCTGTAACTGATACAACCTTTCTGGGCTCCTGGCCAGTTGGATGCTGCACACAAATACCATTTTCTCTAGATAATTAGCATCCCCATGTGATGAGCTTGGCTCTTTTGAGTTTTTATGCATTAGAAGGGCTAATCCTGCTGTGCTAAACTCACTCAGCTGCCATTTTTCAAACTGGTATTTGCTTCGCAAATGTTTTGAAGCCTGAAATTGAGTTCTGCCATTTTAATGCATCACTGCATGCTTTTTAGCTCATTGTTATGCGGTGTGAGCTCTTGGTCTTGTCAATAGAGAAACAGTCATCAGAGCACGGGGCGTGTTAATGGTGTTATTCCTAAAATTCTGGCACTGGATTTGCCAGCAGGCAATAAATAAGGAACACAGTTTATATATAAGTTCATTATACATATATATATAAAGAACTATAAAGCAAACCTTGCTGCAGATGTTCCAGGAGAATGGCAGGAATAAAGATGGCATTTTATAAGGAAATGGGAAGATCAACCTTTTGCTCTCCCACATGTGCAAAGCATTTTAAAATACTACAGGGGAAAGGAGGCAACAGGCCTGAAAGACCACATTTTGGAAAACAGGTTCCTAAATGGCAATCCATTAACTTGAGTTCTTAACACTTGCCAGCTGCAAAAAATGAACCTGCTATTATTTTCAAAGATCCCAAGACAGATTTGTTATTTACTCTTTTCTGATAAGGATTTTGTGTCTACTATATTCCCCCCCTCTCTGAAAATCAAAAACTTACCTCAGTGACAAAGGATATGTCAGAGGGTTTAGAGGTATCACCCAGCTTCTGAGTGATTTGGAATTGCTCTGGTTTATATTCATTTAGAAAGATACAGCAGTTCTGTAGTTGTGAGATGGAAGTTGTAATGGAAGGATGATAGAAGAAGCTGTTTGAAAATTGTTCCCCACAAACATGCTCTGAGAAGAAAATGCTGATCTGTTTATCTGTCCGTGAGATGGCCGATAATCTCAAACACTTCAAGATTAGGGTAGGAAAGGACCTTGAGAGGTCAATCAACCAGTCTTCTTTCATCATGCGGATTAGTTAGACACGCACCACTCCAGGGAGATGTTTGTCTACTTTGTTTTCCAAATCTCCTGATGATAGAGATTTCCATCCTTCTCTGCAAAACAAACATTTACTGAAAAAGGGGCTGGGGGCTGGGTCCTCCCATTCCCCTGTATTATAAATAAAGGATGGACCATAACCTGTATTAAAGTGGAGTTAGGGGTCTGTCTGATGCTCATATCCTTGCGGAGCTCAGTCTGGCTCATTCTACATGGCACTTGGCTGCACAGTTCCCATATGTATGCAAAAAAATTTCTGTATTAGTTGTCAGGACTTTCACATAGGACGAACCAGGATGTTGTTCCTCACCGTTTGGTTCCTTCACTTGGGCCACTGGTCACATGGAAGTCTATCTGCAGGGCTGTAATACTATAGGTAGAGAGGAGAAACAGAGGAGCCAGCCCATCTCATGTGTTTCTACCAAGAAGCTTTACGTACGAAAAGCAGTTTAGCGGATGAATACAGTTGAGGGCAGAGTTGCCTGAAGTGGTAATAGATACTTCTGTGAAAACAGAAGAGCAGTTCTCAGTGCTGATCACAGGACTGAACTGTTAATGAAATATTAAGAAAGAAATAGAGAATAAAACCAGAAACATCTCTGCCATATATATGTCTGTATACACACACAGAGAGTAAATACATATACATACGCATACACACACACACACATTGTATATATAGCTGCTGTATGCCCAAATGTCAAACGCCTTGTGCAGTTCTGGCCTCCCAGTGTCAGAGGATGCGATAAAAGTAGTAACAGTACCAAGTAGAGAGGCAAAGAGCAAAATAATAAACTGGAACAGGACACAGCAGCTTTAAAAAGAGATAGCTGGGCTGGTGGGTATGATGGCAGTCTTTGAAATTAACAGTGACACTGAGAAAGTTAAAAATGTCAATTATTTACTGCCTCTCATCTATAGTTCTCAGGAGGTATGGGAACATCCATAAAATGATGAGGTGGCAGGTTCAGAAGAGGCAAAAGAAGGCTCCTTTCAACATCCTGGGTATAGTTGTGTTGTGGAACTTATTGCTTGAAGATGCTGAGGGTGCCAACATTTCAGATTATTGCAAAAGCAATAGAAAGAGTCATGGAAAAAATGCAGAAAGGGCTATTAAGCACTTCTGGCTCAGGAAGAAGTGCTTCAGGCAAGGACTGCTGAATGCCAGGAAATTTAACATTAAAATGTTACCTTCCTTTGCATAGATTTGTAGGTTTGTAGGTTTGTGGGATAAAGCGTTTGGAAGAGATCTCCTGTATCCTTGAATCCCCTTTGTTAATGTATCAATCACATGCAGCCTCAGGGAGAGATGTTCCTAGGAAAGAAGAAGGAGGAAGAAGATCATGAGGAGGCTAGGGAATCATCTCTGGCTGTTTCTCTGGCCTGAAATAAGCCTTGGCGAGCTGTGAGGCCATGCTGAGGTGAGGAAGGACCACTGCCTGCTCTGCCTCTCCAGCTCCAGCTATACTAGTTGCATCAGCTGCTGCCCTGAGGATTTTTCCTGGTCTAATTCTGCTGTCTCATAGTTCTGACCTGGTTTTGACATTTGAAAGAGCAAGTAAACCTCTTGCGTCAGGTGGTCTAGCTGCTGTCAGCTTCCTTACTGTTTAATGGCTGGGCCCAAATGCCCAGCCAAGGTGGTGTTGGATATCCCTGGGTAAGCAAAGGATTATGGAGGTGCTACAAGGTCAGGCTATTTTGTTTCTGCTATGCCAAGAAATCATGTCCACCCTCCGCAGTCTTCTGGGAAGCCACAGGCCCCCTCCATCTGTCTTATTTTTGAGATGTTCTGAGGTGTGGTCCACTCCTGTGGTCCACTCCTGTGTTCCTCTATCTGCGGCTCACTGGGCATTAAATTACAACAGATTTCCCACCTGGTTCATCCTGACATATGTTCACACCTCAACCCACAAACATTGACACGTGTGCAAGCAAACAAAGTGCATCAAGAGATAGAAAGGACATATATGCATATCCAAAGTTGAGCATGCATATTTTGATGTTGTAAATGAAAACTACAGTGGCCGCGATGTGCGCAGTGGGGCAGCCACAACTTCTCAGGGCAACCTATGCCGGTATCTCACCACCCTCACACTGAAGAATTTCTTCCTAATGTCTAATGTAAATCTACCATTCTTCTGATGCCCCTTCTCTTGCCACTTACAGGCCCTGGTGAAAAGTCTCTCTCTCTCTTTCTTGTAAGCCCCCTTTAGGCACTGGAAGCTGCTCTAAGTTATCCCCGGAGCCTTCTCTTCTCCAGGCTGAACAACCCCAGGTCTCTCAGCCTGTCTCCACAGGGGAGGTGCTCCAGCCCCCTGAGCATCTTTGTGGCTCCCTCTGGACTCGCTCCAACAGGTCCATGTTCCTCTTGTGCTGGGTGCCCTGAGCTGAACACAGTACTGCAGGTGGGGTCTCACAAGAGCGAAGTAGAGGGGGAGAATCACCTCCCTTGACCTGCTGGATTTTCCTAAAAGTTTATGCCATCCTTCGATTTTTAAGAGCTCAACAGCGTGTGTGGGAGCACAGTATGCATCTGGGAGGCAACAAATCAATTCCTGTGGACCAAAACTGGCATTTATGGTTGCTCTTCTCTGCGACAGCAGTCAGTGCATAACCCTCCTGTCACAGATTCTCCACGCATGAAATGAGGCTACTGCTGTTTATCTACCTACTGTGAAGGTTGATAGAACAAATCATTATTACTCTATGGTGACAGGAAACCAGGAAGAAATCCCACTGAATTAATTAATATATACAGGAGCAACTGGAGAAAAGAAGGAGGCTTGGGGGCATCTGCTCTTGTAGCACAAAGCAAATGATTCTCCACTGAGAATGGCATGAATATGGAAACTATGCAACAGACACACTGTGCTGAACGAATATATGTAAATGATTCTGCTTGTCTATTTGGTGTACTTCCTCACTATTCATGAGAGGTTTTGTGCTGAACATCCACGAGAAAAGCTGAGGAGTTGGTTTTGGTTCCAGTAGGTGTTGCAGACACTTGTCAAAAGCATGCAGGGTATGGTATGCTAGTGCTGCCTAGAGCTGTGGTTGGCCCCAAAGTGGCAGGATAGAAATTGGCCTCTGCTTTCAAACTCCTCTGCAGCAAGGCAAAGGGGGCGAGCCCCAGCCAGGGACTTAAGAGCAATGCCATGGAAATTGGGACAGTTTTTCTTTCTTTCTATTAATCTGAGTTCATTACTCACTCCTTTGGATTTCTGCTGGCGGCCAGTGCTATTTAAAGACTTGGCTTTCTTGCACAGCCTATACTCACATGCTTCATATAATAAATGTAGATAGAAAAAAAGCAAATTCTCCATTAGTTTTGCTGATGACGATCACAAAATGCATCATTTCAGATTCTGCATGCAGTCCTGATTTATAAGCACTCAATATGGGCTTCCATCTTTCAAGTTCAGGCCCTTTATTCATAACATGTACCTGTGGGCAGAAACTCTGACCACACAGAAGTACCCTGTAGACTTATGACTAACAGCTCAGAAGGGCAATATTTGGGATGAGATCCTTTTAAAGCCTCGATGAAGAAGGCTGAGTATTACAAAGCATGTAAGAATTGCAGCCCATGCTCAAGACCAGTTGCAGAGATGTGAGCAGCAAGAGCCACTGCTCCAGCCACTTTTTACTATCAGTGCAATTTCATTTGTGTTCAGGATTTTGAAGCCCTTTATTTGCCCTTTTACGACATTAATATGAAGGATGTACTAGCTTAAACACTATAACTTGGAATAGCTATGCATTTACCCGGAGGCACGAAAGGGAGAAAGACAGGTTTGGGCTATCCCCCCAGTATCTCACCAATACTGTTATCCAGGTATCTATCTCAAAGAATTAAACATTATGTTAACAGACAACATTATCTACAATGTTAACATTAAGTAATAAGTATTTTTTATATGAAAATTATGGGAGACTGCATATCCTGCACACAGGGACTTGCATATGTAACTCATGGAGAATGTACTAGTGATCAGATAGCTTTAGCCTTTTAATTGTAACTTTAGTCTTTAACTCTGAGAGGTGAAGAGTGTTGACTATATGTGCTCAGGTTCTGCCTGGTGTCTGACACAGTAGTAATCTTATCATCAAATCATAGAATCAACTAGGTTGGCAAAGACCTTTAAGATCATTGAGCCCAACTGTTACCCCAGGACTGTCAAGCCCACCACTAAACCGTGTCACTGAGGGCAAACTGATCTCCCCTCATGACTGCCCCTCATGATCTCCAGTCACAGTCACACCTCGTGGCTGTCCCCTCACAGTGGCCCCACACTATATAGCTGCTGCCCCTACTCCTCATGGCCATCCCTCCTCTCCCCTTAAGGTCTCCCCTCATGGCCACCCCTCATGGCCCATGGCTGCCCCTGCTCTCACCTCACAATCTCCCCTCACAACCACCCTATCACTCCCCTCATGAGCTTCTCTCATGGCTGCCCCTGCTCTCCCCCCAAAATCTCCCCTCATCCCTCATAGCCGCCTCTCCTGTCCTCTCACAATCCCCCCTCACCCCTCATGGCCACTCCTGCTCTCCCCTTAAGATCTCCCCTCATGGCCACCCGTCATGGCTACCCCTCCTGTCCCCTCATGATCTCTCCTCACGACTGCCCCACCTCTCCCCTCATGATCTTCCTTCATGGCCGCCCCTGCTCTCCCCTCACAATCTCCCCTCACCCCTCATGGCTGCCTCTCCTGTCATCTCGCAATCCCCCCTCACTCCTCATGGCTGCCCCTGCTGCCCCCTCACGATCTCCCCTCATCCCTCATGGCTGCCCTTGCTCTCCCCTCACAATCTCCCCTCACCCCTCATGGCTGCCTCTCCTGTCCTCTCGCAATCCCCCCTCACTCCTCATGGCTGCCCCTGTTCTCCCCTCACGATCTCCCCTCATCCCTCATGGCTGCCCCTGCTCTCCACTCACAATCTCCCCTCACACCTCATGACCGCCCCAACTCTCCCCTCATGATTTTCCCTCATGGCTGCCCCTGTTCTCCCCTCACAAGCTCACCTCACCCGTCATGGCCACCTCTCCTGTCTCCTCATGATCTTCCCTCACACCTCATGACCACCCCACCTCTCCCCTCATGATCTTCTCTCATGGCTGTCTCTGCTCTCCCCTCACAATCTCCTCTCACGCCTCATGAACATTTATCAAAAAACTTTCCTAGTAACTAACCCAATTCTCTCTGTCTCTCCCTACTTCCTTTGGTTCTGTATTTCATTCTATAATAACCTACAAGAACCTCCTCTCAGTCCTTGGAGCTGCATTTACCATCCCACCAGAATACTCACCCCAGCAGAGAATCCTGAACAAGATTTCCAACACCACCTGTGTGACGAGGAGACAGATTTATGAATATTAATGTGACTGTAGTTGTTACATATTTTAATCATGTAGTTTGCAAGACAAGAGCTGTGAGTCACAATGCAGTGTTTCATTTTCCGTGCTCTGGCAAGTGACACTATGGCTTTATTTTGACTTAGTTGAAACAATTTTTTATGTTAATAGCATATAGTAAGAAGAAATGAAGCCAAACAGTGAAGATTTACAAAATTTTAGATGCAATCCTTTTATGATTTTCCACTTGTTTTTCAATGCTTGCTCTGCAAGGAAGTGCATTTGAGCATTTTTAAACTAAGAAAAAGGATGGTCTGAATTATTACTGTGTATGAGCACAGTTGGTGTAATATTTTAGCCAATGCCTCATCATTATTGCCACTGTTATTATGAATTAACATGCTGAATATCTTTAATGTATTAGGGCACATTCCACAGACAAGCTTTATGTTAACAAATGCTTGTGTTTAATTTATAGTTGGTATAAAATACAGCACTATATTGCCAACAGTCATGATGCATTTGTTATGGGATCTTACGGATTCTCTACGAATGTGTAAACAACTTTAATTTGTACTACTCTTCCTTGTTTTCTTGTGGTCATACATTTATTTTGTAAGTGCTGTATTTTTTTCTCTATTGCTTGCAGTAACTCAGACATGAATCAATTAATGCAATTACAGGAGCGTGAAGCAGAAAGCAGAAGACTTACTTTTTAATACACCAGCGTCAAGTGACCCCACAGCCAGGTCATGCTGCTTGCACTGGCTCCCGTCTGTGGTCAGCAGAGGTCTCTGGAGCTGGTTTTGGAACCTGGCACAGACTCGCTCTGTCATGTGCTACTGGGGGGAAAGTTCAGACACTCCAATCTGGACTCAAAACACAGGCAGTCAGAGCTGAGATGCAGTTCTGAGAGGGGGGATTTATTACATATTTTGACCTGTCCCACAGAGTTCCTGACTGCCCTTTTGCCTTTTAAAGTTCATGTTTGCAAGCATCAATTCATGTATGAAGTAAGGTTGGGAATGGGGTGGCAAGTATCTCTATCTGTGGCTTTCAGTGATAGTGAACATTTCAGTTTGAGATTTTAAAACTGAGACATACTGGAGCCAAGAGGGACCAGTGCATTAGCATGAATAAAGCCAGTCTCCATTATCAAAAATTCAAAGTGACTACTATTATGCTTTGCCACCTTTGACTCCTTACCGCCATAGTCAGAGTCAACTAAAATCAACAAAGCAAAACCTGTATTACCTCAGAGCAGTGTTTGAACATACATCTCTGTATTTACAGTGTGATACTTAATGATGGTGCCACTGCATGTCTTTGGGTTTAAAGTGCACTAGAGAGGATCATCAGCTCTCTAAGTTAAGCTGCACCTTTTGCAGCAGCACCTTAAGCGCTAGTACATGTGAAGTGTTTTAACATTACTTTGTCTATCCTAATATTTCAAGATGTGAGGTAGACCCTCGGATTAGGGTGAGCAGTTCTTGGCATCCTGACAAAATCTGGGGGACATATTTTGGTCTTGATTTTCATTCAAAACTATTTTTGCCTCCAAAACTTATGCCCTGAGACCTTCACAAAGTAATAATCAGCCTCCCACCACTGCCCTCTGAAATGTAAGCTCTGCCTTTCCAAACATTTTCTCAGTGCATTCTTCACAAGGCTAAGAGAGATCAGCTAAAAGTTGGAGGTAAACCTTGGTCCATTTAATAAGCCTATCACTCATTAACATTTACATTGCTAGTTGTTTCAGGGCATTTGAAGTAAATGAAGCAGGGAAAATAAAGGAGGAAGAAGTCAATGTCAGTGAGAAGCTCTAGGGCCTGATGCCATTGCCACTAGTCAGCAAATGGCAAATGCCTCCAAACCTGGCAAATGTGCTCTAGGGTTGCTGAAACTGTTGGGAGAAAGAGCACTGGATGTTGTGACCTGTCTGAACAATTGTTTTCTGGAGAACTGGTGTATTTTGCAGTGAATTTAGAGGAATTAAGAAAAAAAACCACCAAAACTGTCCAGCTGAGCTTTCTGGGTAAAATGATTTTGACGAAGAATGTTACTTACAAAAAACCAAAAATGTCATTGTTTCTAATGCAAACCAGCAAAATAAAAAATCTGTGGCATAGGCACACAGCTTTGATCATAAAATCCCAATTCCAATTTCTCCTGCTATGAGAAGTGCTGCACTTGTGACAGTGTGCCAAGTATTCTGTTCCTAATGCTATGTTCCTGCAACATGTAAAGGAAGTCTTGAAGGTCTCACTGCTGCTGCAGCTCTGGCTGGTATCATAGTTGGTAAGGGATCACAGCATAGCACAGAGCTCCTGCAGAGGCTATGCGGGCTTAAGTAAACCCTTAGAACAGAATTTCTGGGCAGGTATCCAGAAGCCAGTGTCTGGCTAAAGCTTAGAGGGCTTTTCAGGCACAACTCATCTTGTTGTGCCTGAAACTTGACACCCTTGAATCTAGGTGTGTTAGCATTTAGATCAGAAAGACTGACACATAGCTATGTGTTAACATGGCCAGATGAGAGGACAGCTCCATCTGGGATCTACACCCTTCTGCAGCGGTGATGCAGGCAGTGGTTAAACTAAGATCTTTTTTGCTGATTAGAGACTTGCTGAGCTAATTGAATGAGCTCTGTCCAGATAAACCAGATGGAGCTGCAGGAGTCTGCACACCACTGTGATTTCTCCCCACCTAGTCTTTAACCACACCATTTAAATGCCTCTATGATGTGCGAGGTAGTATGGAGAGAGTAAGATCATCTCTATCATGTGCTTCATTGCTCACTCTTTGCACCTCTCCCATTCCTTTCAGGTGCTGTACACTTATTGGTCAAAATCCATCTTCTGGAGTTCCCCTGCTTCTGGAACTGCTTCTGTACTCCAAGGTTGTAGAAACACAGAGCATCCTGTTTATAATTGCCAAAATTTAGTGTTACAATGGAGTTTGCAGTGACAATCAACATCAGAATCAACATCAATGCTGTTATCCGCATATTACTGAGAAGCATTTGAAATGAAGCTGTGTAGCCTCTATAGTTACCACATTTTCAAACATATACATCTATTATAGAGGCCTTTCAGGTGGAGACCATAGTTTCAGATATAAAAATGCTGAAAACAGTGGATATATGTCTTCTGGAACCATACATATATATATAGCTTCTAAAATCCAGGGTGTGTCAGAACTACAAGAGCTGGGCTAGTTTCCTGTAAGATTTACAGACATTACACACCTCCAAAGTTTAAACTCCATCCGGGGTGAAGTATATAATCTACTGCTAAGTCCTACTCTCCAAACAGCCTGAAGGATGGCCATGCTGGGTCTCCTGATGTGTGACTGTGTAGTGCTGCGGCCTGCCAAGGTCCCTCAAGATCTCCTACAGGAAATTCAACTCAACCTCCAGCCACTTTCCTTGGAATGTTTTGGCTGTCAGACTGATGAAGGTGTTAGAAGTAGCTTTCACCAAAAGCAATTTCCTCTGGAACAAGCTACCTAAATGCCTTAATCCTCATGTCATCTATTACAGAACTGGCAGACCATCTGTTTTGAAAAGATCATTTATTCTTTTCACTTACAAAAAAGTTCTTGTCATTTCAGACAGTCTAGCACCAGTAAAAGCTTTCACACAATTTATACATGCCTGTTCTGCTTATGTCTTGTCTCAGCCTTCATTTGCACTATCTTCTCTCCGTCTATGTCCATCTCTGTCACTCTTAATTGCTTTTTTGTCTGTATTCTCCCTGTCTTCTTGCTGGCTTTGCACTTGAAATGAAAAGTTATTAAAATTCTAGGCTGGTTCTTGATTCTATAGGACTGGATTCCCCATGGACTTAGAGCTGAAACAAGGCCAACCCATCTCCTGCATGAGTTAGGCTCTGCATTTTCAGCTGTACTGTAGGAGTCCACATGAAGTCCTTAGATGAGGTTTTACACATGGTCCAGCTGGAAGCCTTCAGTCTGCAGGGTGGCTCTGCCTTGTTTGCAGTCTCTGCTCTCCTTGAGTCTGCAACCTTGAAGAAGGTTGGAAAAAGTTATTAGTGCACTGTGTGAAGTCCGGTGAAGCCCACCTCCTCCTTCCACTGCAAGCCAGACAGGATGTCAGAGGTGTTGGAATGTGGCATTAAAGGCAGGATGCATACTGCAACCCCTCAAGTGCATTTGCTGTGCTAGACAATTGTGGCTAAGTCTTGTAAAATGTTGAATCATTCTAATAGTTCAAGGTTTCCAAAAGGGAACCCATTGCACTTCTGCTGCTCCTGTTACATTGGTGCTGTGCCAATGTGAAGCCAGTTCAGTTCCATCAGCTGGCAAAAGCCTAGGTTTTGATGGGTGTCTTCCGTAGAGTTAGTGAGTTGAACCTGCTTGCGAGTCATATGAGAGCTATCACCAGCATGAGCAAAGAGCCAGAACCATGTCTGGGAATGGGAAGGGGATGTGGGAATGTAAGGGAGCATCCCCCTTGCTGGCAACAAGCTGCTACATCAATGCTGCCATGTTGCAGAATACTTTTACTGCAGTTGCGAGGCGCATCGCTGGGCTCGCTGATGCTGCCACCTGAGGCATGAGTGAGTCCAAAAGCCAGCATCCGCTGAACTCTGTGCAGGGAAGGATGACTATGGGAAATGGAGGGAGGTGTTTGAACACATCAATTGTCACGTTTCCGCAGGCACTCAGGGTGTCTATCACTGCAGTCTGTGCCTGTCCAGGCCTGGAGCATCACTGCTTTCCCACTCTATTAGGCTTTGTTACTGGAAGTGAGCGGAGATGTGAGCTCCTACCTGTGGCTGCTGCTTTGCAGTGTCAACAAGGAATCCCACCACACAATAAATATACTGACTCGTCCAAGATGTGTTTTTCATGACAGATGTACATATGTCCTTTGTGTCAAGGACAAAATCCTGCAGCTGTTTTCCCCTGCTGTGCAGAATAACCCGTCTTGCTCAAGATTAACAGCAATCAGCTCATCTTGGCCAAACACAGTGTTAGTTCTGGGACCCTGGTGTTGCCATGCATGTGAGTCAGCAGGTTTGCAAAGTGAGGAAGTACTTCTTCAGAAAGCACCCTGTCTTTTCAAAACCTTTTAATTTAAAAAAAAAAAGTGATGATACTTAAATGCTTAATTTTACAAAATTCTGTAAAGTACATTTTTAAATTGAAAAGGAAGGAAATGGTATTCAAACCCTGCTAGGAAAAGCTGGGTTATCCAAAGCCAGACTGTGGTAAACAGAAGAAAAGCTGGATTATTTGGGTAATGATTTAATGCAAAGTATTCCATAGGTACCACGGGAAAATGATCAAAATTCAGGAATCAGGAAAGAGAACAGTGAGGCTCCTTAAAAATAACAGCACTGAAAGTTTGAATTTTCCTACATAGGCATGTCTGTGTTTTGATCAACCTGAATGCTCTACTGTGAAGGACACGGCTTGGGTCACCTGCCTCCACATGTCCATTGTCTTGTATGAGTCACATTTCTCTTGCTGTAGAACTATTTCAACTGCAGCTCTGCTTTCACAGGACAGTCAAGTGAAAATATGTATTGCCCCCAGTAGGTGCTTCCCACTGCCAAGTAAGGGGTGTACTTAAAGTGGTAGAAACTGTACCATATGTACCATGTTCTTTGGCGTCACACTGACCTCTCTGTCCTTCATTCAACACTGAATCATCTCTCGTGGAAAAGGTTAGGTCATACCTTACACCACGTGCTGCCTGGTTTTTAGTAGGGCATAGAAACATGTTTGCTTTTCTTTGAGTTGCATCTACTAGCATTCACATTGGCATCGTTCCTTGCAGCTGCTACTTGGTTAGCTGCAGTGCCATGTTGGACAATAGACTCTATGAAGCAATTGTACCTGATCTTTATTTGGCAAGTGATCACAGGACAACAGCCAACCTCACCTGTTGAGGTTGGAAAGTATTCTATAGTAGTGAACGGCCTTCTGTAGCACATTCCTGTCTGAGAATCTTTAATGGCTTTTCATTTGTTCATTCAAATAACATTAAATCCAACACTGTGACATACATAGGAATTATTATCTCTGTAGGGAGTCTCAGAAATGAGGAGAAATCAATTTCCCAGGAACTGCTGGAAGATTGCAACACTTTCAGAAAATTTTGCCTGGATTACAGGTTTACATTTACTAGAATTGCCTTGCTGGGAACTCATGCTGTATAACTCTCTCGTCCACTCAAAGCCCGGAACTATTCTCAGTTCTTCACCCTCAAAGCCTGGAGCTGTCCTCTGTTCCTTCACCCTTGTACACACAACAAACAAATAACATGGTCCTTTTACACCCACAGAACTAGGATACGATAAAGACCTTTGGCTCTTGCCAATTCCAGAGCCCAAATCAGATTATCAGAAAACACTTATTAACAAAAAGGCTACAAAATAACATTTACTGTTATTCCTGCTTCTGTTCTTTTCTCCTTGAACTCTGCACAGCAGAGTCTGTTACCAAGGTAGAAACTTCAGTCTTGGTGATTATCTTTTAAAAAATAAACAAGCCTAGTTCTCTCACTCTTTCTTTGCAGATCCCGTTCTGTATCCCTAGCCTTATTCTCCCAACTCCACAGCCCTCCTGAAATGCATGACAAGTAGCTGGACATGGTGCTGCAGCTGAGGCTTTACCCCTGGCAAACATGATGGAGGGACTACTTAATATGTCTTGTAGTTTTACACATGCCAATAGCATGTTGAGTGTTTATTTTTTACCAACAAAGTCATCTGACTGGGGGTCAGATTAACTCCTTCTCAGGCAGAAAGTGCAAACACCAATGATGAGAAGGCTGTGGCAGGGCAGGAAGGGGTTGGCTCCTATGTGCCACACTTGCTTTCATCAGCAGCCAATGGACATGAACAAAGTAAATGAATTATGTGACTAACAATCATAAAAGTTTCCAAGGGACAAAGGAAACTCTCCAGTGGTTACAACTAGTTCCAAAACAACAAGGCAGTTTGAATAATGCCTATAACCATCTGGGTCACTTCATTAACCATTCATCACTAAGCAAAATTGTCTTCATCACTGCAGAAACCAGAAGAGAAAGTATTTTCCATTGTAAGTAGCAGTGGAAAAGGTCAAACAAGAATCAATGCACAAAAAGCAGAGTTCTCTGGTAGAATTGTTTGAGGATGGTTTTCTTTTGCTTAAAAACTGTGTGAGGAAACTCAGGAGCAGTAAGGTTAGGGGTCTGGGAACTAATTAATTAAACCTTGGCCCCGCACAGCCCAGCAGGAAAGAACTGGCCTTTGGACAAAGCTGTTGTAAGACTGCGCAACCAGTAGCACACCGTTAGCACATGCATGGTTCAAAGACATGTGAAAAGATGCTGAGCACCAAAGTCAACTGCTGACATGGCACTGATGTCAGGCTCAAGGCAGCCTGCCAGGAATAGTCTATTGGCTGTTGTTAAAAGCATTACGTATGTCGTAGTATGAATCTGGCTGGAAAGACAAAAGGTTGTTCAGAGGACCCATCCAAAAGTCACTAGAAGTAACAAAAGTTAGCCTGATTTCCTTTGTATTCAGAAGTACGGGGCTAAGTACTAACAGGTACTTATAAAACGTGATCAGGCGGAAGCTGTAATGCGGGACCAGGAACTGGTTTGCATCAGAGATAATACAAACCGGCTGCCTGCAGAAGGAGCTGGCCAAACTGCAGGAACAACTTAAGGTCAAACTGGAACTAAAATCCTTCTTAAAGGGAGACAGAAATTTGGGAAGTCAGGAAACACAAGTGGTTGTCCTGCAAAATCACTCAGTGTTAGAATCAGTTCAAATGATCTCTGTGCAAAAGAAAGGAGCCACTCAAAGTTTGCCCCAAATAAGAACCTCCCCGCTGGAGATACAACACTTGGAAACTACTAGGCAGTTATTGGGAGTTTCAGGAGGGGGTCTGAACTCAAGTATGGATTCTGAGCTGTGAGTTTGTGCCTACCTACCAAGAGGCCCATCTGCAAAGGTAACTTTGCCTCACTGCAACTGGAGCACGAGCTCCGTGGGCTGCCCACACCGTAACAACCAAAATGTAAAATTTCTGTGAGGTCTGTGATGGACTTGGGTGGTTGTATTTTCACTACGTGTATGGAATGTAGTGAAATGTATTTTCATTACTCGTATGATGCATTTACAGCACGCTGGGATCCAAATTTTGAAATCCTTATGTTTTATTCACAGATGCAGGTAAGGCCACAGCCAGCTACTTCATGGGAGCTGAACGCGCGTTGTCCCGTTCCTCCACCAGCCAGTAAGCTTCAATAAAGTTTCTCAGCTGCCAGTCTTGGCCTGAGATCAGTGAGGAGCAATACTGCAAGATGTTTTGACCTTTTGGGGTAAGGCATGCCATCTGGTTGCAAGGCAGCAGAGTGACAGCAGCAGCAGGGTAGATCCTACAAGCACGTCTGGCAGCTCTTTGGTCAGAAAGGGAAAGTGCTGAGTTGCCAGAATAGACTGCTTTTGGAGGCAGAGAAGGAACTAACTTCAACTACTTCAGAGGGAGTCCTGGGCTCTGACCCAAGGGAACTGACACGTTGTCCACTCACCTAGTGTGGGTGGACTGGTCACTGACACCCGTACTGTGGCTGAGACCTGCCCTTTTGGGTAGCGCCTGTGCCACTGCTGGTGCCCTGCACAGCACACCCTGAGCTTTCTGGAAGGGTACTGGATATGTATTTACAAGGCAATATAAAGCTCAGTGCATAATTTCAGCATTGGCAATGCAAAGAAATTGTAAAGAATTGCATAAAGCTGCATAATTGGACTAGATGACCTTTGAAAGTCCCTTCCCACCCAAATATTCTATGATAGTAAAAAAAAAAAAAAAAAAAAAAAATCACTTGTGGAACTATATTGTCAAAAATATTTAACCGGGTATTTTAAAGAGCAAACCCACCCTGCCCCTTTGTGTTCCTTCTCAGAGCAGATATCAAAGTTTCCCGTAGCAGTTTAAGGAAGCTTAACCCAGATACAGCTGTGGTGTCGCTAGGCACTGCAAACCTAGAGACAAAATCTAAACGCAACTGTAAACCTAGGGACAGAATAATGTCGTTATAGTTAATGATGAGGAGGAACCCCGAGGGGTGAGCAGCCTGTTCACTAACCGAGGAGGACTGCAATGCCTGACATTCCTAGCACAGTCCCCCGGGGCGACATTGCTAGTGGAAAATACCATACTGTCCCAGCCAGCCACAGGTGTCCCAAAGCCAGCAGCGAAGGGCGGCTCCTGACGGGAAAGACAGGGACAATTTCTACCCCCTTTCCCCAGTTTACTACAGGCTCGACATCGCCCTTAAACCAATTCCCCCTCCGCGGGCCCTTTAAATCCACCCCTGCCACACACCCCCTTCTCCGGCTTTCGCCGGCTCGTCCCCTCAGGCGAGCCCGCCCCGACGGCCGGGCGGGGCGGGGCCGGGCTGGGCCCCGCGCTCCCCAACCGCCGCCCTGCCTGAAGGGAGCGGGGCAGGGCAGCGGTTTATAACCGGCAGCGGCGGGGCGGCGGCCGTTGGCACACCGGGACACGGGCAGGGCAGGCCCTGGCGGTGAGTGGGGCGGGGGCAGCTACTGGCCTTTCAGGTTGCGGGTGATGGTAGGGAGTCACCTCTCGGCCGGCCGGGTGCAGGTGTTTCTCAGTGAGCTTCACCTAGTGCTGCCTCTGAAGGAGGGCGAAGGTTTGCTGAGCTTTGCTCGGCACCCTCCAGAGCCTTCCACCCCCGAGTAGGGACATGCCGCTTCCTTTTCTTTCCCTTGTTTTCCCCTCCTGATCCCGTTCATTTCGAGGCGAAGGTGTGCTTTGTTCTGTAGGCGGTCGTTGCCGAAAGGTTGTTTGGTCGGTGCAGTGGTTATTGCCTCCTCCCTTCGCCCCTTCACAGGTGTCGTTGTGTCACTGCTCCAGCTGTTTAAAATAGGCTGGCGGTGCTGCTCAGGGAGGCACTGCTGCCGGGCATCCCTTTAGTTGGGAAGGGCTTTCACTAGCTTCCCTACTTGTAAAACAGCTGCTATTTTGCAGGGACTTGCCCCGATGGCTGCTAGCTTTAGCCCTAGCCTTTTTCTTTCTGATCATACTTCACTGCTTGAATAAGAACTCTGAGCTGTGTGGCTGCAGTTAAATCTATGCAGTTAAAAAGTATTGCTTAGATAACTGTGTTGCATGTGTGAGCTTCTATTACAGGTAATAGTTTTTTAGGACTAACAGTTCATTAGTGTAAGCCTTCTGTAACAGTCAAATCCATTTTAAATAGCTAAAACTACTGTAAGCTAGAGTATACTGTGGGCTTAGTATGCTAGCAATATGTTTAACTAATGAAGAATTTGATATGTGTCTTTTAAAGTCTGTTTCCTAACAGGGAAATATCTAAATATTTGTCCTAACTGATTCATTCTTTTATGGAACTTTGGCTTTTGATTTTTATTTCAGTTACATTGCCAGTTAAGAGCAATCAAACTTGCTTCTAACTTTTGCAGTGTGTGGATGAATCTGTATTAATTTAACCCAGTGTCCATTAGGGAGAGTACCTCCTCTGTCATCTTCCTGATGTTCAGGGAACAACTTTGATAAAACTGGAGACCTCACTATAATGAGGGCTAACTTCTGTTTGCCACTCATCTGATACTTTTATCAGAGTAGGGAAGAAATTCTGAGTAAGAAGCAAAACAAGAATTCAGAAAAGAATAAGGAAGAAGTTCTTTACTGTGAGGTGGTGAGGCACTGGAACAGGTTGCCCAAAGAAGTGGTAAATGCTCCATCTCTGCCAGTGTTCAAGGCCAGGTTGGACAGCATTGGGTGACATGGTCTAGTGTGAGGCATCCCTGCCCATGGCAGGGGGATTGGAACTAGATGATCTTAAGGTCGTTTCCAACCCAAACTATTCTGTGATAGTATGAAAATGAGACAGCTGAGGTGAAAGGGCAAAATTGCTTGCTGGTGTAAGGTTTTTGAGAGATATATATATTTAGATAAGCTCTGCCACTCTGCTTTTATTTCTTCATATAAGTATGTAAAGTTAGAAGGGGGGATGGCAGGGTAGAAGTGGAAAGCCTCATATCCTTAGTTTGGCCTAAACAGCAGGAGAGGAGGTTAGTAAGCCTTTCAGAGGCACAAACCTCAGCAGTGCTATGTAAGGCCCTCACATTGGGATGCATCAAAGGAACAGTGTGCTGTAAGATTTCTGCATTAGGGTGTCCTACACATGTATTGGAACTTCAGCCAGCATTAGTAGTTCTGTGTACAAATGGGAAACTTTATTTGGCGATGTTTGCACACTTCTACATCATGTCAGTGCCCCAGAATTACATAGAAAAACTGGGTAGCCTTCGTTGCCTAGGCAGAGTGAAATAAAAATGCAGATATGTGTATTAATTTTAGCAATGTTACAGTGTTTGTGATAGATGGAAACTTGTTAATGTGTTGAGGGACAAAGCTAATTGTATTTTCAATTTTGACAAGTTTCTCCAGAGCAAAGATCACATGTATGGCTGATAGTGGGGAAACTGAGCTTGGCTGTGTCGCTGTTAATTAAGTGATCTGCCATTTATCATGACAGAGCAGGAATACAAGGAACTTGGAGCTGGAAGTGGCCTCCCTCTGGCACAGTGTCATACCCGTGTGGCTCTGATGCTTTTGTATTGAAAAGCTGGCATAATCTAAGCCTGTAGCTCCTGATCTTTGTGCTGTGCAGTTCTTGGCAACGTAGTGGGTGTCCTTACTTGCCTTTTCCTCTCCTTTTTTTTTTTTTTTTTTTTTTTTTTTAACATTGGTGCTGTTCTTGGCAGCAGCCTGAGGAATAAGGTGGTTTTCTATGTGCTTGGTGGTTGAGTATTTGAAATTGTGCTTTGAGCTGTGATGGGTTTTTTATTAATTGGCAACAAATAACTGTAGAATCCAATGTTTAGGGGAGGATATTGTAGAAGATGGGCAATGGAAAGTATTTACATTATAAGAAAGGGAAAAAGTAAGCTGTGGAGAGGCCTACTTTGTTTTCGGAAGGGCAATCTTGTATTGGCTGCACTAGTCTGGTTTTGCAGTTATTGACTCTTTTTGAAGGCAATGGGATTATTTCAGCATCTTGAAAAGCCTGTGCCAGAGTTAATTATGATTTGTGTCACTTTGTCAAAGTCACTTAGTTGATTTCTAAGTTAGAGCAGCCTTTTTTACTGTAAAAGGCCTTATGTACCTGACTACACTATTTTCATGTAATGTTCACAGGAATTAACATTGTGAACACTAGTAGCAGAAATAGGTCTTAATGGAAGCAAAGTGTTTTATGCATCCTTATTTTCTGACCAACTGTAGCAGCTCAGCTCATGTTAATGTTGATATCAGGAAAAGAGGAACAAAAGTTTAGTAATTGTTGTAAAATTTCATTTGATTGCAGGATTTAGTCCAGCTAATTCAGTTTGGTAAGAGTTGTTGGAGGTTATTCACTGCGGTGCTCCTTAAGGTCATGTCTGGGAGACAAACTACTTTAACCTTTCATGGTGAGGATAGTGGTGGCCCAAATACAAGGTAGAGACATTGATTTGTGCCTAGATGCCTTTTGTGTGGTAATTACTGACTACTGATTATAAAAGGTAGTAAATGCTTTTATCCTTGATGTGCTTGGAAGGTTCATCTTAAATGGACACGACACAAAACTTTATTAAATGTTAGCATATATATTTATATAACATGTACTTACAGAAGCATTGTCTTATTTTGCAGAAAGAATAATCAATAATGTCTGCACTAAACTGGAAGCCCTTTATCTATGGAGGTTTAGCATCAATCACTGCAGAATGTGGTAAGCTTTTCTCGTAACTGTTTAGATAATTTCCAGTACTCAGTCTCTTTTAAAAAAACAAGCTTGGTTCCATGGTATCAGTAGTATATGGTAGTCTAAAGCACAGGAGGCTTTTTCCTTAATACTGACTAAGGAGTTGCTCAGGACTTTGTTAGTGTCAGAACATTTCTGTCTGTAAACTCTCATCCCTTGTGAGTCTTGTTTTTATACAGACTTTGCCTTTGCATTCTATTATTTGGTGTTTGATCTGTTCCTGGACAGTGGTCATAAGTATACCCAGCTTTTGTGTTGCTGGAGTAGGCAAGTTAAGCTCTTAGCTTGTAAAATTTTTCTCTTAGCTTTTCTGAGTATGTTGCAGTTGAAATTCCCTTTTCTTGACTGTGAGTGGCTGATTAGATTGGAATACCTAAATTCAGTTAGTGAGCATCATAGAATAATTGATATGGTGAGGCAGTGCATCGGATGTCTTGGTGTCTACTCTAAAGACAAACCTAAAATACCAACATCCTTTCAAAGTCTTACCTGAATTGCATGTACATGAAAATAAAGCAAGTCTGGTTTTTCATAATAGAAGAACACAGCCTGACATGTGGTGGGCTTGCATGTGAAATTTATCTAATAAATAGGTGTTGTATATTAAAAATACTATTTTGTTTTCCTTTTCTATGTTCTTTTATGAATAATGTTCAAACTTGAGTTTGAAGTGTCTCTTACTTGACTTGGCTGAATGTGGCCAGTGATGGCGAGAGCTTTGTGAGGGAGACAAGCAATTCATAAAAAGCCTTGCTTGTCTGGTAAACCTCATTAGAACAGATGTAGTTAATCCTGACTCCTATTAGTGTTTAGATGAATATTGAATGTTGAAGTGGTCTCTGTCCTAAAGATAAGTTTTAGAGGAATAGGCTTCTAAGCCCTTTCATGAGGGAGCATGGAGAGTATGAACTTGACATAGCAGTAGGCTACAGGAAAGCAGTGACAGAAATGGCTACTGCTGCTGTTGCTTTTTTAGATTCCAGGCTAGAATCTGTATAGCTTGTCCTATGGAATTTATTTCTTGGCCTTCAATTAAATGTTCTTAAAAGATGTTGGTAGAACACACATCCAAACTCTGTACTTGATTGTGATTGCAGAGTCTGTTCAGTGTGGCTGTTTACAAGCAGACAACACCCTATTTCCTAAAAACATAATGAATGCAAAACAAACATAGGAAGCAGGTAGGGCCTCTGACAAGCTTTTAGAAGAAACAAAGTGACATAAAATGAATCACTTGCTTAAAAGAAAGTCTTGGTAAAAGAGACTTTTTTTCCTGTGGGAGTGTTTATGTATTTTAGTATATAATAAAGGTTACTGATTTTTATATCATGTTCTTTGTTGTGTTTGGTTAGGTAAGTACTTGATTAATTTTTTGATTTTTTTTCTTTGAGGTACTTTCCCCATTGATCTGACCAAAACACGTCTCCAGGTTCAAGGTCAAGTTAGTGATGCCAAATATAAAGAGATCCGCTACCGTGGAATGGTGCATGCACTAGTCAGAATATGCAGAGAAGAAGGATTGAAGGCCTTATACTCTGGGTAAAACTAACTGACTTGCAGTAATGGTTTATGAACAGTCTATTGATAAGTATGAGCTCATAGTGTGTAAATTCTTGGGTTTCAGAATTGTAAGGTATTTGGTTATCCTCAATCTGGAAGTTGAAAGTCCAAGCTTAGATTGCTTCAATCTTTGTACTCTGCAATAGCATTTCATTTTAAAAAAACCCCAAACAAACAAACAAAACCTACTTGGGGCGGGGAGGGGTGGGGGTGGGAATAGCGAAGCATAAAGTTGTTCTATACAATGCTGCTATGCTTGTTCCATCTCATGAAAAATTGAATTAACATTTGTGTATAAATGGACATGCTTTTCTTTAAAACGTGCAAGATGGTGGGGGAAAGATGTAATCTGCAGATTACATTTCACACAGGCTTGCCAGCTATTTTATAAATTTACAAGTTGAGGCATGCTCTAATAGTAATCCTTCCCCAGTTCATTCATGTTCTTGCAGGCTTTAGTCAAAAGAACCCAAAACCCCAAACCTTTTGTCTATAGTGAGATTAAATTGTTGATTTAAATGGTCAGACCTTTCTCTGGTAGATATCTTCTCTTCAGTTTCCTGCTCTAAAAAGTATTTGCTCATCAGTCTTTTGCAATTTAGAGCATAAATATTATCACTACCTATTTTTACAGGATTGCACCTGCAATGCTACGGCAAGCTTTGTATGGAACTATAAAAATAGGCACTTACCAGAGCTTAAAAAGGACATTTGTTGAACATCCAGAAGGTGAGTGGGTTTTTTCAATTTAATTGAGGACTGATTTGCTTGAAGCTGGTTGTTTCCATTTGGTATCTTACTGTCACAGTTTGAACAAGTCTACTGATAATGGCTTTCCTTGTACCAGTTAAAGTGAACCAGCAAGGAAAATTTGTCAGAGCGGTTCTTAAGGCTTCTGTAACTGGTACTCTCTCTGGTTAAAAGAGGGGTGGCATCATCCTACCCTGATGCATCTAAAGCTTTGTAAATCTGCAGCTAAACTACTTCTTTGTTTATGGAATAGATGAAACCCTGATGATAAATGTTCTATGTGGTGTTCTTTCGGGAGTAATCTCATCATCTATTGCCAATCCTACAGATGTCTTAAAGGTAAGTATCTAGAGTTTGCCTGTCCATTTTTGTCCTCTCCTTGAGGAAATGCAGAATCTCGTGATGAATAGAAGATCTGTAACCCTATTTATTCTCATCTCTTGACTTTTAAAAATCAGTAACATCCTGAATTCTTGGAAGCTCCTTTTAGTCCATACTTATAATTTGGAAGTATGCACCGGGAAACTGATGGCTGGGTGGGTAGTTGGATCCATATAACATTTTCTCGGGGTGAAGAGAGAATAATATGGCTTAACTTTCATGCTATGTTGTGTGTGAAAGCCACACTGCGTATTTTATCTATAGTTCTTGATAATACTGTTATACTAGGATGTTGTAGAGCTCAGAAGGATTGATGGTATTTAACTTACAAAACTGTAGCATATGACTTGTATGGCTGCCTCTAATGAAAAAAAAAAAAAGAAGACTATTTGAAGTGTGGGTACAATTAGTTATTTCCCAAAATTATGTCCATGTATCAACTTACTTGTCACCAAACTTGTTCTTGGGAGCCTGCCGTGGTAACTATCAAATACCTTCTTGGAAATCCGCAGGGTTGAAGACCATGGTTCTCACTAGCTGAAGCCTTAATCATTTTAACCTTCCATTTTAACGTGTTCCTGTGAGAACACTGTAAAGGACATCCTGCAGAACCCATCTGTCAGTCTAATCTAAATGGAGTAGTATGTGAGAACAGAAATAGAAGTGACTTAATGCGGCTGAGAATTATACCATGTACTTGTTCAAAATTAGCAGCTGCATTTGGATAGTCAGGTCAAAAGATTGCATCATACTTATGATAATGTCAGCTATTAATTTTTATTCTAAGAGAACTTGAGTTTACTAAAAAGATGTTAACTTAAAATGTCAATAAAACTGTATTAAGCTATTGTTGCAAGTTTGAAAAATATTTATATTCTGATTTATCTTCAAATGAATTGCAGATCAGAATGCAAGCCCAAGGTAGTGTCATTCAAGGAGGAATGATGGGCAACTTCATACAGATCTACCAAAACGAAGGCACTAAAGGCTTATGGAAGGCAAGTTTGTTGGACTGTATTCTACATTTTGAGCACATGTTCTTGCTCAACTGAATTTCATGTACTTCTGCAGTATTCTCAGTTAAAATATGGAGAAGCTAATATGGATGTAGTTTGTCAGGACAACTGCATTGCTGGTGTCTTGGTATGTTTTGACAGAGGGTTACTGCCAGTCTTGTGTTCAAGGATTAGCCAGTTACTAAAGGGGAGATAAAAGGAGGCATAAATTAGGGTGACTGGCTCCAGGACTAGTTTAGCAATCCTTTGCAAGACACCTCTCAATCTGTATGCTCTGCTTTTTTTAAAACACACTAAACAATATTTGGAAATGAAGGCACTAATGAACGCCCCCTCTAGCTCAGGATTTCTTGTAGTCAGTCTTGTAGGTTGTCTCTTATGCCAATTACAGCCAGTGAGTGTATAACAACTGAAGATCCAAAATGGACAATTGTTCTGAAACAGCTGAAAAATAGAAATGTTTTTCTATTAGTGTGCTTTTCTCTGCAGAGTTTCTTGATCTCCATTTTTCTGTTCATATTCCTTATTTTGCCAGTTTTTCAGTTAGCATTAAGGGACACAGTATCATCCCGTTATTGAGGTCATAGCTTGCTGTTGATCTAAGAATTTGGAGGTTAAGCAGAGATGGAGTAGCATAAAGAAACTGAAATTGCCATGCAGTGTGGATGCTGGAGAGGGACTCTTCATCAGAGACTGTAGTGATAGGGCAAGGGTGATGGGTTCAAACGCCAACAGGGGAAATTCCGGTTAGATATAAGGAAGCTCTTTACTGTGAGGGTGGTGAGGCACTGGAACAGGTTGCCCAGGAAAGTGGTAAATGCTCCATCCCTGCCAGTGTTCAAGGCCAGGTTGGATGGAGCCTTGGGTGACACGGTCTAGTGTGAGGCATCCCTGCCCATGGCAGGGGTTTTGGAACTAGATGATCTTAAGGTCGTTTCCAACCCTAACCATTCTGTGATTCTAAGTGTTCTATCTATTAGTTTGAATTTTTGGTTTTTTGGAGCACATACATCTGAGACTTGTGCTAATTAGCCTTATTTGTATTCACAGTGTTCTTAACACATTCATGGTGTGTTGCTTTGTATTATGAGAGTGTCCTGGTTTTGGCTGGGATAGTTTTCTTCCTAGCAGCTGGTACAGTGCTGTGTTTTGGCTTTAGTCTGAGAGTTACACTGATAACACATCAATTTTTTTGAGTTGCTGCTCAGTAGTATTTACCCTGATCAAGAACTTTTCAGTCTCTCATGCTTTGCCAGTGAGAAGGGGCACAAGAAGCCAGGAGGGAGCAGAGATAGGACACCTGACCCAAACTAGCCAAAGGAGTGTGCCATATCATGGGACATCATGCTCAGTATATAAACTGTGAGGAGTTGGCCAGGAGGGGCTGATTGTTGCTCAGGGGTGGGCTGGGCATCAGTCACTGGGTGGTGAGCAATTGTATTGTGCATCACTTGTCTGTCTGGGGTTTTCTTCCTCTTTCTCCTATTTCTATTATTATTAAATCATTTTACTTCAATTATTAAATTGTTCTCATCTCAACCCATGGGTTTTACCTTTTTCTGAGTCTCCTCTCCATCCCACCAGAGGCCAGGGGAAGCGGGTGAGCAGCTGCGTGGTACTTTAGTTGCAGGCTGGGATTAAACCCTGACAAAAAGCTAGGGTTTGCTGCTGGTGCACAAAGCTAATTTTAAACTTCAGGTGTATCTTTTCTTTTGCCAGGGAGTATCATTGACAGCACAGAGAGCTGCTGTTGTTGTTGGAGTGGAACTGCCAGTGTATGACCTTATCAAGAAGCACATAATTATGTCTGGATTTATGGGAGATACAGTATATACTCACTTCCTGTAAGTTTGCATAACTAACTGTTTGCAGAGCTCATCATTGATTAGGTCTCATTATGGGGGGGGTCAGTATTTTGATTTTTGTCATCTATAAATTTAAAAATATATTTAAATATACTTTTGATGTGTTTATACTTTTTAATGCAGTAGCATCTGAAATGGTAGCATATAGCATGGTACTTAATTTTATTTAGGATTTGGATTAACTTCCTTTTGAATATGGAATTTTTTGTGGGTGGTCCAAATCATTCAGCTGTGCAAATTGAAGTTAGAGGAGAGTTCCAATCAAATATTTGCTATTCTCAAAGGCACAAACATCTGTTCAAGTGTATGGAGACTGTATATAAGGACTATATATCAAATCTTCAAAATGATGCTTTATAGGAAATGAAAAGTAATTTTTCTCATTTATTAGCAGATGTAATTTTTAAGTAAAAGCATTAAGTGCTCATTATTCCCCCTCCCCAGAAAACATGCAGTAATTCTTGTGCATCTCTAAGTGTGGTAGATCAAATTTCATTAAACCTTTCTTTTGTTAGCTCAAGTTTTACTTGTGGGTTTGCTGGAGCCCTTGCATCCAACCCAATTGATGTTGTAAGAACACGCATGATGAATCAGAGAAGCCAACAACATGGGGGACACTCAAACTACAAGGGTTCTTTGGATTGCTTGTTGCAAGTAAGTAGTTGCTTTATCAACTTAAGCAGGAATCGGTGCCCTTGGGCAATGATTTTGGTGTAGAGCTTGAAATTGTTCTATGTTTCCAAGTAACTTAGATATGCTTTTTGCCATAATGCTCAAAAGGACTAAACTACCAATAATGCACTGGGTGTGAAAAATATCTACTGTCTTGACAGAAAGGCAGTATGTGCTGCAGGCACCTGGTTCCTTTTGGTGCTTGGAGGAGGGCACTGTCTCTTGCTTAACTTTGTAAGATGTAACATTTGATATATTGGTAGGAAATAATAACTTCATAGGTCAGTCCTTGAAGAACACCTGCTGGGGTAGATGGTTTTCTCTGCTTACTGCGTAGTGGAGAGGCTCGTACAGCCAAAGGCAGTATCAGTGTCTGATTTTGATTATTTTGGCTTGGGTTGCTTAAATACCTACATTGGATATGAGGTGGGAGCGTGATGGCCTTTTATATGCAGAAGAGTGGCTGGACAGTGCAGTTTCTATTGCAGAACAAGTCGCACTGTCCAGTGTAATTTTGTGAAGTCCATAAAGCAAACTGGAAAATCTCAAGGGGGTGCCAGATGTGAGCTACAGGTTTGTATATACATGGGGGGGTGTGTGTATGTGTGTGTGTGTGTATATATATACACACACCCCCCCCCCCCCCATCTGCAAGGGCTTTTATAGGGGTAAAAAAAGTCCAGGAATGTAATTTGGACAAATCTGGGTTGGGTACTGAATGACCTGCATCTTTACTTACCATGGTAATGTGGGCATCGCTAATTTTGGCTTTATATAGTGAAATGTTTTTGTCTCATCACACAACATGTTTAGGAGGTGCTGCCTAGATTTCTCACTAATAAGAATTATTTGTTCTTACAGTGTGGTGTTTGTGTTTTGTTTTTTTCTTCCTTTCCCCAGACATGGAAGAATGAAGGCTTTTTTGCTCTATATAAGGGGTTTTGGCCAAACTGGTTAAGACTTGGTCCTTGGAATATCATTGTATCCTTTTCAAAGGTGTGCAAAATTAGGAAGCTAGCCATAAAACAGCAGGTATTGAAACTTCACAGAATGCTCAGTGTGGAAAGTGTCACATCAGCACAAATATTCCCTTCCTATGAATAGGAAATTGTGTAGTTGACAGTCTTCTTCATCAGCTGCTGCTGGTCAGAGTGAATTTGTGATTCACATAGAGTGAATATTGGAATGTTACCTTGCAAAGCATTTTTCTGTTCCTCCAATTTTATACTTGTCCATTTCTGTGGTTTGGAGCCTAGCTTTAAATAAAATTGCCCAGATAAGTTAGGAATGGGGGCTACTTCCAAAACTGGGGGAAATGATGCTTAGCCGTGAAGTCTTTTTCATTTCTCTTGCACAATTTTGTTTCAAGAGCCAGCTGATGAGAGCCCTGGGAAGTGAGTTGGTAGTAATGTTTTTTTACCATGAGCAAACCTACTTTAGCCCATCAAAGCTCAGTGAGTAAAGACTCTAAACACTTTCACAGTGTTCTCCTGCCTCCTCAGTCCTGTGTTTAAGATCCAGAGAAATAAGTATGGGAAAGGGATTGGCATCACCAGCATTAAAGCAAGTTTCATTTTTCTGCCTAGTACTGTGTGACAAAAATGGCCAACCAGCAGGATTGCTGGACAGATGCAGCTGTCCTTTAGTGGTGAGGTGGCCATTTTCCACATGTGAATAGGAAAGTTTTCCTTAATCAGCCGTCCCAGTTCTTTCTGACATATGAACAGCTGAAGAAGTTGGACTGACATGCTGAACTGTATCCTGAATTCTGTGAATGTACTGTTTGAGTTTAGAGCAACATGTAAGTTGTCTCAAGTATTTACTCCTTGTTGTCTGAGATGCTGGCCAGAGGAAGAGGTCACTGCAAGACTGTTGTGAATGAGAAGAACCTGGAAGTGGTTTCAAGGCTGACTGGCTTCTGTAACAGCAGCTTGCTTATGTGACTCAGTGGGTGATATGTGCTCTTTTCTAGACTGAACCAAATATGGTGGCATTCCTTCTGTCAGCTGTGTAAGTGTGCTTGAATGTGAAGGTCTGTGAGCAGCTTTATGCTGTTGAGGCTCAGATGCACAGTGTTTTATAAAACAGGCAAAGAACAATCTTTCTGCAAAGGAAGACGGCTAGTACCACACAGCTGGTCTTCTCCTGTTTCCACAAGGGTATACAATTTGACTGTGGTAGTTCATAGTTTCTGAGTAACTGGAAGTGTCACAAGATGTCCTTTCAGGCTTTCAGTTCAGTAAAATACCTGCTGCAAGACAAAAATCTGCTTCCGGTTTTAGAGCTTTTCTGTGTTCTAAGACCTTAGATGTTGGCATAAGTTGCTGGGAATAATCCAGTTTCCTTTGAAAGCATGGTTGCTACAGCTGTCAGTTTTGCATAGTTGCAGGTGTTCTTCCATATATCATTCTTGATTTTCAGTGTGATTCTTCAACAAATGCATATGTAAATTGCAAGTAGGAATGAAGTTGGAGCAAGTCCATGCTCATCTGTGAGTCTTGCAGAGAAACTTTCCATGCTTTTGCTGTTGTTGGGAAGAACTACTTGTAATGGATACTGGATGTTATGTATCATCTGAGAGATACAAGTTTTACACTGAGCAGTTCAGGCTATGTTATGTAGGTGCCGTGGGAAAAGAACCAGGCTCCTCCAAAGGTAAATCCACAATAAAGACTGTTTTCCTTCTTTAAGATGACACTCAAACCCAGAACTACTGACCACTTCCATACATGCAAGTAAACTCTTCATGTAGAAATCAACCACAACTTCTTCAACCATGACCTTTTGGCTGAAATGTATATCTTAAACTTCAGGGCCATTAACTAAACAGTACGTCAAGGTTCTTAAATGCTGCTGGTGAATTCCAGGCAAGGAGATGTGCAAGATGTCAGTCATGGGATGGTCCTGTGTTTACAGAGGATGGCAAAGTGGGATGTATAGCTTTGTATTTTTGTGGCATTGTGTGAATCTCTTAAGCAGTTTTGGTTAACTGTACATTCCACTTAAACTGTGTTATAATTTCAAAATTGCTATATTCTCAAGATCCACAACTGGATTTTTAAATGCACAAGGCACTTTCTTTCCTGAACTACAAATTTTTGTGTACTGTTATGCTATGTGCAGTGGTTTCCTGCACAGCCGTTTCTGGGCTTTAATAGACATACTTGTAGAAACTTTTGTACACTATGTAAACTAAGTGTATGGGTTTTGTAACCTTATTAAAAGTTTTCAAATCATTGTGTAATGACTCTGAACTGCTCAGTTTGGAGTGACGGTAGGGGGAGGAGCGGAGTGTGCTTATACCCGTTATGCTGTAGGGAAGATGGGCTGAAACTAATGGCTGAGCGCTTAGGGTGTGAGAATGGTGAAACAAAATCTTAAAGTCATAGAATGGTTTGGGCTGGAAAGGACCTCAAGATCATCCCCTGCCCCTGCCACAGGCAGGGACACCTTCCGCTGGACCCGGTTGCTCAATGGACTTGCTCCAACAGCTCCATATCCTCACAGTTCCCATGTCCTATCCATAACTAGGGCTTCAAGGTCTCAGCTGAAGCTGATTGCTGCAGACAATGCCTCCAGCTCTTTAAGTCAGAGGTGCTTCATTGAAGATTTAGCTGATGCCCAAGAGGAGCGTGGTTTGCCTGGGGCAAGCTGCCATCGCCAGGGCTGTCCTGCGGCCTCGGGAAAGAAAGCCCCTGGGCATGGGGAGGACGGGCAGCCTCCCGCCCGTCCCTTCCCCACCCCGCCGCCGGTGTCCCCAGCCCCGAGCAGCGGGAGGGCGGCCGGCGCCGCGCGGTGGCCAGGCCCGGGGATGCGGCAGGCACTGAGCTCCTCCCCGCCGGCAGGGGGTGCCGTCCCGGCCGGCTGACTCACTGGTCCCCACCAATGACGCTCCTGCTACGCGACGCAGAGCGGGGTGCGCTGCGCCTCCCCGGAAGCGCTGCCGCGCTGTTCCGCCGCGCCCCGCCCCGCTCTCGGCCCGGCCGCTCAGCCCTGCGCCGCCAGCATGGCGGAGCCGCCGCCCGCGGAGCCGGCGGGCAGGGATGTGCGGGACCGCCTGAGCCTGTGGGACCGCCGCCCGCAGCCCGCCGCGCCGCTCAGCGACCGACAGACTGACTCGGTGCTGGAGCTGAAGGCGGCGGCCGAGAACTTGCCGGTGCCGCCCGAGGTGAGGCGGCGGCGCTGCCCGGCTGAGCGCGGGTGGGCGGGCGGGAGGAGCCGCAGTGCCACGTCGCCAGGCGGCCGGCTGGGGCGTGCGGGGCAGCCGCTGCCCGGCGGTGACCACGGGGCTCAGCAGCGGTTTGCGTTCCCGCGGGCCGTGAGGCACCGAGCCCTCCCCTCGCTGCGCCCACAGCCGCTGCCCCGGGCCCCGGCAGGGCTCATCCTTCCCTCAGGACTCCCTGCCGCGGTGCAGCCCGCCCGTCCCGGCTGTTAGGGGCTGGTGGGCAGCGGTGGCAGCTTTCCGCCTAAAGTCCACGGGGCTTTCTCTGCCTGGCCTTGCCTCGGTTCATCAAGAGTTCTTTCTCCTGAAACTGAGAGCTTCCGTCGTGGAGTTCTGTGGTTTTCATAGAATCACAGAGTGGTTTGGGTCGGAATGGACCTAAAGCTCATCTAGTTGCAACCCCCTGCCATGGGCAGGGACACCTTCCACTAGACCAGGTTGCTCCAAGCCCCGTCCAGCCTGGCCTTGAACGCTGCCAGGAATGGGGCAGCCACAGCTTCTCTGGGCAGCCTGTGCCACTGCCTCACCACCCTCACAGGGAAGAACTGTGCTTAATAATAGTTTTGGTCGTCTTAACTTGATCCTGATCAATGCATAGCTGCTGGCACTAGTGTTACTTCCAAGTACAACTTACAGCTGATTTAGCGAGATCTAAAAGACAGGGATAGTGGTAAAAAGCTTAATAATTTGTTATTTCCATGGAAGACATGGTCTCCTATTCAGTTATAAAATATTAGACTCTAATGAGTTGATTATTGATGAATGCTCCCTTGTCTGCAAGGGGAAGTGGAGTGAAATGTTTGCGTGCCTTAACTGCACTTTTCATGAGAGGTTTTGTATTTGAACAGGAACATAGCACCAGATATACTGCCATAAAATCAACAAAGCTGGCTCTCAGCAAGTGTCTGAAAGGTCAAAATAACAAAGAGGAGGGAGTAAAACAGTTCCTCCCTGAAATGCACCTGTTCATTTCATGCTTCCTGGTTTATTTTTTTATGTAAGCTGTATGTATCTGTACTCAAGTAAATATTGGCAGGTATCCAAAATGATTGTAGAAGTTTATGCTGCTATCAGAGCAGGTTTTTAAGGATCCAACCCAGCTTTGCAACAAGGCAGGTACTGTATTTGCTGTTCAGGACAGCAGGGATGCCACGACATTGAGTAATTCAGCTGGTCTTCACCTCTGATGAACTGGATTGGGACAGTGGTGTCTCAGCTGTTCTGGAAAAGCAGGCTCCAATGGTCTCATCTTTTCCTCAGTAGTAGTCACAAGAGAAACCCTGGCTCGCAGCTGGGGATCCTGCCTGTTTTGGGGGGCCAGGGGAGGGAAAAGAGATATGCTTAGATATTTCCTAATATCTAATTAATTCTACCCTCTTTCAGTTTAAAGCCATTCCCCCTTGTCCTGGCCCTACATGCCTCCGTAAAATGTCTCTCTCCAGATTTCTTGCAGGCCCCCTTTAGGCACTGGAAGCTGCTCTAAGGTCTCCCCTGAGCCTTCTCTTCTCCAGGCTGAACAAGCCCAGCTCTCTCAGCCTGTCTTCATAGGAGAGGTGCTCCAGCCCTCTGAGCATCTTTGTGGCCCTCCCACGGACCTACTCCAACAGGTCCATGTCCCTCTTGTGTTGGGTTCTCCAGAGCTGAATGCAGTACTGCAGCTGGGGTCTCAGAAGACCTCCCTTGGCTTGCTGGTCATACTACTGGTGATGCAGCCCTCATACAGCTGGCTTTCTGGGCTGCAAGCATACGTTGCTGGATCATATTGAGCTTCTTGTCATCCAGCAGCCCCAAGTCCTTCTCCTCGGGGCTTCTCTCAATCCTGCTTGGATTTCTGCTTGTGATTGCCCTGACCCAGGTGCAGGACCTTGCATTTGAAAGAATATGAAACATTGGATAAATTCTGGCAGTATTAAGTCTTGGATTATCTCTGAATATCTGGCAAAAAAGTCTTGACAATTCCTGTGCAGTGGCGTTGCCTGGCAGTGTACAACATAGTGGCATTTATTTTGCTTTTGCATGCTTTCCGAATTCTTCTGTTCTCAGATACTTTTCTAGTGCTTTTCTCTGAGTATAGAACCTGACATAGTAGGTCATCAGTATGTGGGATACATGTACGTTCAGTTTCTGTTCTTACACAAATGTGTACTTGTGTAAAATTCTGTGTAATATTTTCTAACTTTGACTAAAAAAAACGGAATCGTTAGGTGCTTCTGAATATATAGATAATGGTAGTTGTTGGTGTATTATCATATTGTTAGATAAAATGTCCATTGCATTTATTTCTTTAGAAGTAGACGCCTGTATCTTTCTCAGGTTGATGCTTTGGATTATGTTATTGTAGCTGTGCTGAATATACTAATTCTTAGTAAGATCTCTAACAAAGCTTGTGGGTTTTTGTGAGCAGCTTCCAATTGAAGATTTGTGCAGCCTGACGTCCCAGTCACTAGCTGTTACGCTGGCAGCTGCAGTGCCAGAATCCACAGAGGATGTCCTTCTGAAAGGGTTTGCCATACTGGGGATGGAGGATGAAAGAATTGAAACAGCACAGCAGGTAAGTGATGCTGAAGAACCTCCAAGGTGTAGTGATCTTCTTCAGAGAATGTGTGAGTTTCTGTGTCTCTTGCCTAACTTTTAGTGGGTTTGTTAAATATTTGGGGATGTTTTCAAGTTGCATGAAGAGACTTTGGGGAAAAAAGTCTTAGTTCTTAAGTGGTAGATACTTTTCCCGTTTTGAGTAGAGTCTTTTGTGAGAGTAAGGCACCCCTTCAGTAAGGTGGTGTTGCTCATAATATAAAAGAATGTTGTGCCCCCTCCCTCCTGTTCTAATGTGACAGCCTTGTTCTTGTGCAAATAAAACCAGATTAAATCCAGTCTTTCCCATTTTAATTTAGCAAAGGAATAGAATATAATGTTTCAGTTGGAAGTAACCTACAACAAAGAGTTATGGTTTGTTTCCTTGATTAATAATTAAGTTCTGAAACAGCTCTTTTTAACAGAAGCTCATCTTCATTTTATAGATCTGATTTTATTTTTAATTGATTTCATGTGATGTCTGTATTTTTCACACCGTAAAATCTCTTCTAGTTCTTCTCGTGGTTTGCTCAGGTACAGACACAGATGGATCAAGATGAAGGTGCCAAGTACAGGTACGTGTTCTTCCTCAGTTCCTTTCACTGTAAGCAGTTCAAACCTCAAAGGGCTTAATCTTGTTTATATAATGTTAGCGCACATTTGGGTTCAGCTGGCAGGGAATGGGGGAATGTGTTGGAACAGCTGAAGCTTTTCAAGGCAGTATGCCCCACGCCCAACCTGAAGGCTATTGCCCTTATGGCAGAGAAGTTAAAAGGGGTGCAGATTTCCTTGTGAACTGCCCAGTATAATAAAACAGATTTAAATTAGTTTGGCTTATAGACAGGGCTGTAGACAAAAGCAATCTAGGAGCTTTCATACGCCTTTTCAGCTGCTGCTGGTGCTATTGAAATGGCATCCTCTGAGGGCAAGACTTTGTAAGCAGGTGTGGCTGGTAGTCATTTCTGCTCTCGCTGTTTGGTTCCCCAGTGACTATGGCTGTGATTCTATATCTGCATTCCCTGCATGCCTTGACACTGCGCTGAGCTCCAGTTTTGAGACTTGGCATTCTCAGCTATTTTCGTCAAACTGACTTTTCTATCAGGCTCAGAAGAACCCCTTCCCACTGACTTCCACAGTTACTCCTTGAGAGTCTGAAGTACAGCTGAATGGCTTAACCAGAGCTGCTGATGGCTTTTAGGGAAACTGGCTTGTGCTTTGAGACTTTACAAACTTGTCCTTGGCCACAAAGAGATGCTGCTTTATTCCCCTCTTCTGTTCTTCTCTGCTTTTGCTTGGTCTGTCTCTTCCACTCTTGCTCTGACGTTTGAGGACATGATGTTTCTTAAAAGCAGAGGTTTAGGCATAAACTAAGCCCATGATCGTATCATTAACAACCTGAAAAGGGTAGCACCCTTGAATTTTGTCAGCTGACATGTTCATAATAGCGCACAAAGGTACCTAAGTGTGCCATGAATGCGGAATGGTTTGTAGGATGGCCAATATGTAATTGTTTGCAGGAGGCCAGAGGAGCAGGAGGAAAATTAGTAACTTTTCCTGAGGTACACTAAAGGGTTGCAAATGACTACAGAGAATTGTGATTTTTACTTGCTGCTTTGTATGTGGTAAAGTAGAGCTCAGAAGTTTTAGCCGACACCCAAGAGTAATTCATTTGAATAATGTTTTGGTCAAGCAGAATGGTTGGCATGTTTTTGGTGGTCATCTAGAGTTTATATTTGCATTGAGCCTTAGACAAACTTGGTGACATTAGATACTGGATCTATTTCATTTAAGCCTCTTTCAATCCTCCCAGTAAGTTTTGAATCCTCTGGCTAATTTCAGCTACTTTAGGAAAATGTAAGTGATTTCTAAATGAAAACTGAAAATTGTATAGAAGAGGAGAACCAAATTAGCATCACTGTTGGAAGCAAGGCAGGCAGAATTTGGCTGATGGCAGTAGTCAGCAGTAGTCACTATGTTTGTGCTGTCCATTTAGACAGTCTTCATATGCTCTAGACTAGGTGTGATGCATGCTGCTGCTTTCTGGGTAGGCTTGCTATACGGAATGGTGGGGAAATGGAGTTACTGTGGTGGCTGTTCCAAACCCTATAACTCTGTTATTTCTGCAGATCATGAAGCATCTGCTTATTGTGCACTCTTGCTTTATGCAAGTGGTCTTTTATTCCTAGAGAGAGAAAGGTAGTTGCAGTTCCCTATAGGCAGCTGGATTTGCAAATACAGAAAGTGGAATTTTACTACTGTTATCTGTTGATTCTCTTTTTCCAGACAGATGAGGGATTACTTGTCTGGCTTTCAGGAGCAGTGTGATGCTATCTTGAACGATGTGAATAGTGCTCTTCAGCACTTGGAGTCACTGCAAAAACAGTATCTTTTTGTATCCACAAAGACAGGAACGCTGCATGAGGCCTGTGAACAGCTTTTGAAAGAGCAGGTAATCTTTGATGAGAGGATCACTGGAAACTTCTAAGATACCATAAGTGAAATTTGCTTGTTCTCAGGCTGGGAAAAATTGTGAGCTGTGATGACAATCCCTCTGTTTGCTTCGGACCTCATTTTTGGTGTGTTTCACCTGCAGCTAGGCTGTCAGGCTCTGTGCAGTAAAATGTTGACTGTGTGTTGATGCACACTGTAATCAAGAAGGATAGCCAGCTGAGAGGAGCTTTTGTAACTGATGCCTGGCAAGTGCAAACTTTGAGATTAATAATTCATATAAATTAAAGAAGTATTTTGAGATCGTTGTTGGAAGAAAGATTTAAATTACAAGCTTCTTTCCCAGACACTTCCTTTTTCTTCATGAACTGCTATAACAGTGATATAATAAACATGTCTTTTTAGCATGACTGGATAAGAGAGAACTTCTTAAGACTCCAATCCTGAAATACAGGATTTCTGCAGTTCTCTGTAATACTGACGACAGCACTGCTGGTTTTATGCAGTATTATCTGTGGAATGCTGAGGAACTTGTAAAATATGTGTGTTTTTAAATACACTTTTGAGAGTAATGTGTCTTTCTCTGGTAAGAGAGAGCAAGAGAACACTGCTGTATTCTGCATCTTTTATTGCACTTATTTAGTTTCAGGTTTCCTGGAGGTAGGTAACACTGGTGGGTGCTGAGAGCCAAAAGAGAGGCTGAATAATATATATATTTATATACGTATAAAATATATATTTAAACTACTTGCTAGGTTGCTGATTTTCTTTTATTTATTGTTTTTTAATAGTCAGAACTAGTTGACCTGGCTGAAAACATCCAGCAGAAACTTTCTTATTTTAATGAGCTGGAAAACATCAACACAGTAAGTATTATTCCACTGTTAACAGTCTTAGAAAATGAAGGTGTACTCATTTTTTGAAGTTTGTCTCCAGCACTGAGTTACTTGCGTTCCTTACAATGATGCTTTGTCTTGTTTTTCAAAGAAATTGAATTCCCCTACGCTGTCCGTGAACAGTGAAGGATTCATTCCCATGCTGGCTAAACTTGATGATTGTATTGCATATATTTCATCACATGTAAGTAATTCTGTATTGGTTTTGGTTACATTTTAATAGTTCCAAAACTATGTATTCATACTATTTTTGTGGTGTTCCCTCCCCCCACTCCCCAAAATGTCCTGTCTGCTAAATAAAGTAAGAAAGCAAAGATAAACTTATTTCCTGAATATATTTAACATTCTGCTTAATTTTTATAAACTACTACATGTCTAGCTAGTAAAAAGAGTATTTTAAATTTTGATAATTTTTTTACTCTTAGTGTTTGTAATTAAAGTGGATTTTTTATTTCTTTCAGCCGAATTTTAAAGATTATCCTGTATATTTGATAAAGTTTAAACAATGCCTTTCTAAAGCTATGCACCTTATCAAGACATACACTGTGAATACACTACAGAACCTCACAAGCCAGTTAATGAAAAGGGTAAGATGAATCAGTAAGTGGTAACTCGAGCTGTCCTGAAATGTCTATTGCAACACTATACAGTTTTCTTCTCTTTTTATTTCCTTGAGGCTGGGAGGTACCATCAGTTTTGTTTGAAAACAGGTCAGTCCTGTACCACTGTGTTTGTGTAGATTGGCCAAGTTTCAGCTGAATCTGTCAGAGAAGTAGTGATTCAAAAGATTTAAAAATAGTAATAGTTAAAAAGTCCTGGAAATTGAAGACGGAGAAGTAGGTGAATTGAAGAAGGTAGACAGTAACCTCAGTGAAGGCCAGGGGTGGATAAATGACTGTTAGGGAGGCAGCAACCAGCTGGCCAGAGAGCATGCTTTCCTGTAGCAGTTTGTGCACAGTAGCTCTGAATCTGCTCTAGTGCATGCTGCTGTGTGTTGCCAAATGGGGAGGCTGCACAAGAGGAAGATGGGTACTGTGGGGTCTGTTTTGGAGTGGGATAGTTAGAGACAGAGGGAGAGGTTGCAAGAAGTACTTAAAGTATACAAGAGCTGGGTGTCATAGGATGAAAACAAAGCACAACTCTGAGTTAGGACATGAGTCGGTATTATATTCCAGTAAGTATTTTTGGGTGTTCTTGGTCATCTGAATATTTCTTTTTTGATAAGTTTGTGTAGCTGAGGAGAATAACCGTGACAGGTTCCTACCAGTTTTGGCAGTATCTTTTGGTTAGTTTTAAAGTGTTGACAGTGAAGTTAGAGAGTCACAGGGAAGAGTTAGGTGCTTTACTCCCACTCACTCCAGTGGGATTTAGGCATAAAGATGAGTAGGGAGGTTTTTTTATTTCATTAAAATGTTAGTAATTTCATGCTGCAGTATTTTGGCAGAGGAGAAAGGAGAGGGAAATGTCTCTTTCTACACACTTTATTTCTCCAATTAATTTTTGTATGCCTTGTGCTCAGTCCTATTACAGGCAAACTTGTTGTGAGGGATAACCAGTGAAATTGAAAGATGCTAGAATTGAGAACTGACAGACATAAAAGAGGGGGACTTTAGACAATCTTACTGGAAACTTGCTAAGGATACTCCAGGAGTGAAGATCTTTGTTTGGTACAAAACTAGTTTTAAAGAAAACAACATAGAAAGATTAGATGCCAACAGATTGCCATGACTAAGCTGAATTCAAGCAGAATTGAACATTTCTCTTAACGAGCATGTCTACAGAAAGAAGTGAAACCTTATTTCTGGATTTGAACTGCTGCTTAGCAGTTTTAAGTCAGGAAGGAGACCTCTTTTAGGATTCAGATGGCCTCTTCCTTCCCATCTGCATGGGGGTTTTGCGGATGTTTTGCACATATCTCTGAAACATCTAATGTCTGCTTTCTGCTAGAAATGCAGTAGTGGACCAGTGGTCTTTAGCGGTGATCAAGCATTGAGATTTCTTGTTGCAACACAAGAGGTCTTGTCAGGACTGAAAAGGGACTGATAAGAGCTAGATGTTCTTTGTTAGTTCTGACATATGAGTGTTTAGGGATTTTGGTCTGTGTTTGTAGAAAGATGATCAGATTGCTCAAAGGGATGACAATAGGTGGGGAAGGTGGAAGAGTTTTCCTGTCCCCACCTTGTTTCAAGGGAAGGCCATCTGCTTTTCTCTCTCTCATCAGTGGGGATAAAGGGAAAAAAGCCTGGTGGCTAAATTGGGTCTCTGCTGTGCTTCCTTAGTGCTTTGTCTAAGTCCAAGGGGTCTGCCTGGCTAAGCTGGGGAACCCCAGGGGGAACTGGCTCAAAACTTGACATTTCAGTTGAAGCTCAAATGTGAGCTGAAACTTAGCTTCTCCACCCTGGGACTGGCATGCAAAAGGGAAATTTTGTTCCATTTTAGTACTACAGATTAAGGAGCCACAATCTGTGGCAGATCCAAAGAAAATTGTTGACTCTAATGAAGAATCATAGGATCATAGAATGCTTAGGGTTGGAAAGGACCTTAAGATCGTCTAGTTCCAACCCCCCTGCCATGGGCTTTTCTAGGTAGGAAGTGGCAAAGAGCTGTTCTTCTGGCAGTATGAGTATAAAGAACCAATAACCTGTTTTAGAGCCTATTATCTCAGCCATTAACTATTAGAAGCCAAATGCAGAATTTTCCTTTTTAACCAGTTAATCATCTCTTCTTTCAGGATCCTTCAGCTGTGCCAAGTTCTGACAATGCCTTCACACTGTTTTACGTAAAGTTCAGAGCAGCTGCTCCCAAAGTCAGAGTAAGTAGGCTGGTAACTAATTGTAAACAGGAAGCTATGAAAATGGGGTTTGAATTGTTTAGTAGTGTGAATGCAAGGATTGCATGTTATGCAAGTGTGAATGTCCAAAGATTGTATATTGTGTCCATAGGAAAAATACCAAAAACTGTTTTCCAATTACTAGAAAAAATTGATAATACTTTTTTCTTTTTATTGAGTAGACACTTATTGAACAAGTAGAGCAAAGATCTGAAAAAATGGCAGAGTGAGTATGTCTACACAAATTATTTTCAACAGTTCTAAGTTTTGAAAATCTTTACTTTTGTTTAAGTACTGTTTAATGCATTATTTGTTTAAAAGAAAGTTTTAAAAATTGAAATTATTACCCTAAAATAGGGTATTAGTATGAATTTTATGTTTAATAGAAAATGAGCTTCAGGATGCAGTTACTGTTTTAATTTCTGTTCTAGGTATCAACAAGTTCTTAATGAAATCCATCAATGTTACCTCGACCAGAGGGAGCTTTTGCTTGGTCCAAGTATCGCTAGCACTGTTACAGAATTAACCAGTCAGAACAACAGAGATCATTGTGCTCTGGTACGTAAAGTAGTCATGTGTTGTGGGGTTTTTGTTATGTTTTAATCCTCACCTCCCCAAGTAAAATGTACTTATTTAATAGTTGTTTACATGCAGAATTGTCACTTTTGTTTGTGGTTTTGGATCATTAAAATTTTACTAATATTTTCAAGTAATGCATGTTTTATGAAAGATTATTCTGTAAAAACTCTGCTCTGCTACCAGCCTCACAAAGGAGGATTTGCAGGAGCATAAAATGTGGTTACTTAAATTTCATCAGAAAGAAAAAGGCACAGAAGTTGCACAATAAGCTTTTATTCTATTAGTTACATTTTTTCAGTCCTTAGTTTTATAGTCTATCTCAATTTTTAAATTTGCAATGCTTCCATTTAACCATAGCTGTAGTAGTAGTATTAATAATACAATATATAATATAATGATAAAACACACAATAATATCTGTGATACCTCCTGTGCTACTGATGCCAGGAAAACAGCTTAATGATCAAGTATTTGTATTTCCGTAAATACAGGTACGGAGCGGTTGTGCCTTTATGGTCCATGTATGCCAGGATGAACACCAGCTTTACAATGAGTTCTTCACAAAACCAACACCAAAACTGGAGTAGGTGGTACATGCTGGTTTTGTTTTACTGCATGTTGTATTTACTGTGCTGTGATATAGCAGACGATGTTATATGGCAAATAGGGTTGTATTGAAGTGGTTTGATAAGAACTAGCAAGAAAAAAACCCCAAACTTAATCACTTTATGTGTCAGAATTCAGTGTTCTTTTGGTTTTTTTTATTTTTTTCCTCAAGCAAAGCTGATAGTTTACTTTCCCCATAAATAATCTATGTAAATGCTCTGTAGATGGTCTGAAAGGGATAAAGACATACGGTTGCTTTGGAAATAGCAACTGTAAACTGTACAAGTTTACAGTACTACAGCTCTTAACTGGTTTTGTACTGCCTCTATGCCAGTGGTTTGCACAACCAGTAGCAGAAATGGTTTTCATTTACTTTGGTGTAAAATTAAGCTGATGAACTCCAGTCATTTTTCACCAAGGATTTAGAGTTAGTGAGCTGCTCTTACTGTCAAGGAATATTTGCATGTGTCTGTGTGTGGGCTGAACAGAAGGCAGGGTAGTGGGCACTTGACAAGAACAGTACCTGTATATGGTCTGCCTGGGTCTCGAAGAGGGACAGGTTGTTGTCTTCACATGGTGATAGCATTATAAAAGTATTTTAAGTTTTTTGCAACAGACCTGTAATATTAGAGCAATTGAGTAGGTTATGCCCCTTCTCCAATTGGCTGGTATGTTTTTATAATTATATTTAATTTTGAAATTAAATGCAGGTTATGTTCCCTTTCTAACTATTTATGTTCATAAATAAAGTATATTCCTATTAATGTAACTAAAACACTAGTTTTGAGTGTTATATTGTCTTAAAATCAAGTGCAGCTTGACTTGACTAAGTGTAACCTGGAAAAATACTGCCCATTACCTTCCCTGTCCTCTAAAGCTAAAGGAAAGCTGTAAACACATACTAGAAATAAGCCACAGTGGCAGAGTAGTGGCAGAGTAGTAGCAGTCTTTCTGTTTTCCGAGAAATTGAGGTCTTGTGTGGGACATGCTCAGGATTTGAGGTGACTTAACTAAATTGGCTTAAGAACCAATTTAGCTATCTCAGTCCAAATCCTGAAGTAAACATCTCTAATTGTTAACAGTTAAAAATGCTGTTCAGACAGAAATTTCATCCCTATTGCACTTCACACCAAGAATGAGAATAGGCTTCTGATTATTTTTGGATCTTGATGGAAAGTAGTTTTACCTCCTTTGTAAGAACTTGCTTCTCTTTTTTGCCTAAATCTAAGTAAAATATTTTGAGGAAAATGTTTCAAATAGTATCTACGTTTTTAGGTTTTTCTTAGCTACATAATAAATAACCTTTTTTTTCTGAAGTGCTGTGGTGATCTGAAGACATAATAGCTAGGTATCTATGTACAGACAAAGGAGTTTACAAAAATCTAGCCAAGAGTAGAGATCTGAGGTTGAGTGTGGTATTTAACAATAAGGCTGTTGAAGCTTTCTCCTTTGTTTCTGCTTTTAACACGGAGAGTTACTGTTTCATCAAGTTGTTTGTATAGCTATAGAATACAAGAGAGACCTTCAGAATGTTTCTTCTGTGGACATTCTCTCATGAGCATTTTTTGTCCACAGTCTGAAAGGAACTGAAATGTCCTTGTCCTGTTGTCAGACGTTCTTTGTGAATTAGGAAAAAAAAATTACAGTGCAGTAAACTTGTCAACTCTACCGCACTGTAAATACTTACATGTTCTTAGTGTTTATATTTCCAAGTCTAACTGGGGAATTACTTGAATTTTCAGCTACTGGCAACAGCATTATCTAATTGGTGATTAGCAACAGGAGCATTGAGAATAGCAAAAATGCTTGGAATGAATGTTACTGGTGTCTTAACCAAAATATGCATCACTTTGAACAGGAAAGAAAAAAAATAAATCCAAGTGGGATTCCTGGTGTTTCATTTTGCATTGATATCATAACTTCAGTTGCATGAGAAAGTGTGCCCTGCAATGTTGGAAGTTGTTACAGAAAAGGTTACCAGGGTTTTCCCCTTGTGTCCCTCTTCTGGTTCTAATAAACTATTGGATACTTGTAATCAGATGAACCTTTTCTGAAGGGGAAATCCGGGGTATGGCTCAGAGCTCAGCAGGACATATCTTTACACAGAAGCCAGGTAAACCAGTTGGCAGTATCTTCCCTTTGCAACAGGTTGAGTTGTTTTTTGTTTTGTCTTGGTTGGTTGGTTGATTGTTTTATTTCAAAATGTATTAAAAACTGTACCATTGCTCTAAGCAGTTGGTATCCTACATCTCTTAAAAGACTTTGTAGGATATCAGGGATTCATGTTTTAAACAGTCCTTTCTAAAGCCTTCTGTGATACCGTATTGCATTGTTTTCTGACTCTCCTTTAAAAATCTTTGTTATAGAATAATCCATGTTTGTGATAAAATTTTATTTTGGTATTGCAGGATCCTGAAAGTGTTTCGCTTTGCTTTATTTTTTTCTTCATAGTGAACTCTTGGAGAAGTTGTGTCTTTCATTGTATGATGTCCTGAGGCCGATGATCATCCATGTCATTCACTTAGAGACGCTTTCTGAACTCTGTGGGATTCTCAAGAATGAGATGCTTGAAGATCATGTACAGAACAATGGTAACTGATAGATGGAACCTGATTGTCTTTAACTTTCATCTTAACTGATAAAATTCTTAAATTCCATAGGCAAAAAAAAACCACCCCGAGTTGGTTTTTTTTCAACGAGTCTTACACATGTCAGAGATGAGATAAGGTTATTTTAAATAAATTATGTTTTTTCATTTATAATGAAAGGTCTGTATTACTGATGTTATAGAGCCCTATTTTCTCTCGATTGTACAAATGCAAGCAAGCAACCATCCAGTGCATATATGTGCACCAGGATTGATTTAAATGAACTTCTCAAATGAATTGCTTTGCTTGGCCCTACTAATGCATCATCCGTGTGGAGCTTTCTGCATGCATGACGATAAAACAAAGGAATGCAAACTTGATTTTTTTTTTATTCTTCTTGACTTAGTGTTTCCCAGTCTAGAAATTGTAACTTCAACAGAGGAGTTACTTAGCTGGTAGAGATTTTGGAGTTTTGGAAGTGTTCAGAGCTCACAGTCTTGTAGAAGTGAGCTGACCATCAGAAAAAAATCTGACATCTCATTTCCTTAGTGTGACCAGAATCATTTCACAGTCTTAACCTTGCATCAAGCGACAAATAGAAATCATTCTTGGTTGCTGGTATATAACACAGCATAACTCTTTCTCTCTGATGCTGTGCCAATGTCATGAAGAATTGCTCATTTTCCTGGAAGTCGAATTGTAACACTCTTTTCGAATAAGATAAAAATTGGTGACATAATCTTTTGGCTAATCTTAAGTGAATTTCTACTGCTTAAGCTTAGGTTGATACAATAGTTCTTAAGTTGGACATGACCTGCTTTGGATCATCTGTTCTGGTAGGCAGATGAGTTAGCTTGTCAGCTCCTAGCAGTCACACTGCAGGCTTTGGCTATGATAGAACCAAAGCACGTTGCTTTGGTGACCAGGTTGAAATGCCACTTGACATACCCAGGTCTGAAATAATTAGAATGCTTATTTCTAACCTGGCATCTGATGTCATCAGTGTGAGATTGCATTTTCACAATCTAATGAAAATTTGGGGAGCTGAAGCAACTGTTGTATGGAGTTCAGTAATTGTAGCAGTTTGTCACAGATCTGTCTGCATGATGCTGTTGCAAAAATAGGCTGACTTCACCTGCAGCAAGGCAGTTTTGTGACTGTTCTATATGTGATGCTTCAAACTTCTGTGTCTATAAGCTTGTTTTGTAATTAAATTAACAAATTTGTGCCTTTTTTTTTTTTGCCTTTGTCAGCTGAACAACTGGGTGCATTTGCAGCTGGTGTCAAGCAGATGTTAGAAGACGTACAAGAGCGCCTTGTCTATAGGACTCATATTTACATTCAGACTGATATCACAGGCTACAAGCCTGCTCCGGGCGATCTTGCATATCCTGACAAGTTGGAAATGATGGAGGTATAGCATCAGGTTTTTTTATATGCAGTATATACAATTGTGCAGTGTAGTGCTTTGCAGATGCAGTTTTCCTGTTCTTAGTTGTATTATGTATTACTGACACTATCAAACTGTCACTGACTGATTAAATTATGATTCTAAACTAGATGTCAGAGAACACTTTATGTCAAACTTGGTAAAACTGGCAATAGTTCTCATAGTTAACACTTTTATATAAACCTGAATCTTCTACATTTTCTCTCATAACAGTAAATTTTTGTTTAATTTCAGAAGTAGTAGGTATTACCCAGTGTATTTTCTAGTTGAGCTGGAGGTGAAGACAGCTTGTTGACAGAGTTGAAGCTTTAGACAGGTACAGTTAGCTGCAAGTTTGTTTTCAGAATTATTGGTCAACTGCTGTTTGGTACATGTGTGTACGCTATGCTCAGACAGTATAAGGGGAGACTTGCTTGTACCTTTCGATAATTTAACATGGCAGCAATGGTTTCCAGTAGCCTTTTTCAGGTTCTTATCAGTATTAGCTATTTTTGTAGTCATTCCAAGCCCTTTGAGTCAATGTTCCTGTTGAAAGGAATCAAACTAATTCTATTTACTAATTCTACTTTAAAAGGTTAATACTTCATTGATGACAGATTTCAAAATGAAACTACTGATAGAAATAAAAAAGTGACCAATGAAAGACTTTAAATTAGTTTTTGACTAGAGCAAACACATTTGATATGCAACTGAAAAGTATTATTACATGGAAGGGATTAAGCATAATAAAGACTCCTCCCAAAATAACAGTTATCATTCACTTTATAATGAGAAGTCCAAGCTGTCAAAGGATTAAGATGACCGAGAATGGCAATTCCAGCATGGACTGGCAAGATCCAGATTTTATTGCTCTATTCTGCTTTCCATCTGTCTGCCAGAATAGTTGATGGTGCTTAGAAAGTTGTAGGACTTACTGCAGCTGACCAGTTGGTAGAGAAGCTGTTGTTTGACTTCAGAATCAGAGCATTACTTATATAAAACACAGAAGCTTCATAGCTATATATAATACATGTATGTATATTTTGCTGTGGGCTTGAAGAAATCAACATTGTGTAACTGTACTTTATTGTGTTCCATTCTTGCCTGTAAACAGACAAACACTGAAAGAAACTTCTTAGTACTGAACTCATGTTGCTATAATCTTAATACATGTCTAAAGCTTTTATTGTGTTACAGTTTATGCTTTGGTGGGGACATTCATAGGTTTTTTAGGAAAGCATTTACAAATCCTGAAGCTAGTGAGTTTGTAGGATACTTGCTCTTTATATTGAAAGTTTAAGGGCTAATAAGCTTTTGAAGAAAAAGCAGAAATAATAATTGAGAAGCACACCACACAAAATGTAGCTAAACGGGATCTGTATGTTGAGAACAACTAGTGATCAGAAGTTTGACCAGTAATAACTATTAGGAGTGCAGGTTTGTTTGTTTATTTCTTTTCTAAAATGGTGTGAATAGAACTGGATAAAAAAAATGATTTTGAGAACATTTTAATATTAGCTATAACTTCTATGGGCAAGCAAAGCAGGTACTTAGTCTATACAAGGCCGTATTTTCTAACTAGGTTCCTCTGGCTGTTCAGTTAGGAGGAAGAAGAAAGGGAGTTTTACAGTTCATTCTAAATTGAGAAATTATGCTGCTCTTCATATGTTCTCAAAAAACTCCAGTTTTTGCCTGGTTTGACATTCATTTTGCTACTTGATTGCTTTTAAATCTTAAAACCTTGCTATTCAGAGGGTAAATGAATTATTAAAATGTTAAAAGCACAGGGCAGAAATATTTCTTGTGCTGTTCTGCTCAAATATTAATGCAGTTATTTCCCCATTCTTGCTGTCTCTCACTGCTTTGAAGCAGACCAAGTAATGAAAAATGTTGAAGTGTGGAAGTGTGGAGTAATGTTAGGGGAACGCTTTTTGTTGAACTCCTGCAGGGAATAAACTAGAGAGTACTTTGGGGCCATTTGCAGGTATCATTTATAGGAATAAAGCCATCACAGAAATTATCTGTATGAAATTCAGGTGAATGTTGAATTGGGTTCCCCTATTTGAGTTTCTCTTTCTAGGTGGCTTCACAGGTTATTATTTAGAGATCAGTAAAACCGGGCAAAATGAGAAGAACAGTGCTTTACTCAGATCTGTGTAATATTTGTGAATCTTAAATTGATACTGAAATGTTTCTGCTACTGTTTTGGAAACATCTGTCTGTTTCTTTTAAAGCCTTTGAAACACTGGGGAGCTGAGTGTAGCTGACTCCTTTTGCAATTTAGTGTGATTTTCTCTATTATAATGAAAGCAGCGTAATGCTGCTTAAATTAAGGACAAAAAAAAATTACAATGTTGTGGTATATCTTCCTCTGCAGCAAATTGCACAGAGTTTAAAAGAGGAACAGAAGAAGCTGCCATCTGAAGCTTCATTTTCAGATGTCCGGCTAGAAGATCCTGAGTCCTGCAGCTTAGTTAAATCTGGTATGAAATAGATCTCATGTTGTCAAATTAATGCATAAAGCTCCTGGAGAGCAAATATTAACTTGAACCATCGGTGAGAAACTTGCATGTATCTTAAAGGGTTATTTTCCTAGAGAAGTTCATGAGAGATTTTGAGAAGTAAACTTTGTCTTAGGGTTCTTAACTTTTTTTTTGAATGAGAAGAACTTAATCTTGTTCTTTGTGTGGCATTTCTTTGTGCTTTCAGTGCAGTCCATTCTGTGAAGCAACTACTTGTATAGCTGACAGCATCTATTGTACTTTATATAAAACTGAGCCGTGGTATTCTCTACTGCAAAGTAGCCGTATCATCAAGATGTATACTTATGGATTCCTCTGTTTGTTAGCTGTGCTAAGATGTGCTAAGAGTGGTTTGGTGTGTCAGGCACGCCTCCTAAGTGAATGCTTTGAGCATCTAGGAGTGTCTTTGTGTGTGCCTTTACCTGGGAAGGCAGCTTCTTCCTTTGAATGCATTTCCACTTACTGAAACGAGTCAGTAATTTTAGCTGTTTACAATAATTCGGAATATAGTCCTTGACTTTTCAAATATGTGACCTGTGTGCCTGTAAATTACAGTGAACTGGAAGCAAATTCCAAGAAATGTGGCTCTTTAGATGTCAGTCATTTGAGTGTTGCAAACTCTTTAAATTTTTGTCTGAGAGCCATAAAGAATTTCTCCCTTTATTTTTAAATTGTTCAGAATGGTACAGTGTTATTTCTCGCAGCAGCACCTTTTTCAGCTCTTCATCAGTTGTTTCTCATATTCCTTTTGATTACTGGGTAGTTTCTTGCTTTTGGCTTGCAAGGCCTGCAAAGATCTTTCTGGCTGTTTCTAGCTGGGCTCCATAAATTGTGTTGAGAGTGGAGTTCATCTTGCTTCAAGCCAGGTGTGTGGCATTCACAAATTCTGTAAATCCCACCTGTGTTCAGGAGGTGGAAGGAACCTGGATGGTGTAATTTGAAGATAAGTGTCTGAGATAATTGGGATTATTTGCCCTTCAAAGGTGCCTCTCCCATTTCAGTGCCCGCAGGAGAAGCTGAAGTGACTAATAAATAGCCTAGGAACCTCAAACTGACAGCTAAGGTCTTACACGCCTTCTAATTACTGTGGCAATAAATCTATTGTTGAAAAGGGTAGAAAGATATTGCTAAATTATTTTAGACAATTCCTGCACTGATGACAGAAAAACTTCTCAAGTGCTTGTTCTGTCATAAGGTAAAACTTAAAATTTTACCTGTTTGGTTGCTAATTGGAATCAGAGTTCTGATGCTACTGGCTCAGCTGTTTCCCAGGATTTAAGGACAAAATGAAAGTAATACAAAACTTTTGTCTGTCACGTGCTGTGCAAATCCATTTTGAGCATACAGAATTATTACAGAGGTTACCCAGGAGGAGCACTTTTTTATGTTTACAACCCCCTCACGACAAAATTGGTCTTGCCATTATTTTTTCTGTAATTAACATGATATTTAAACTGTGCACTTTCCGCAACTGTTTAATCCATGTTTAATCCAGGATTATCTCCAGCAGAAAGGAAAGCATCAAGAAGTAAAATTCATAGGATCATAGAATACCAGGTTGGAAGGGACTTCAAGGATCATCTGGTCCAACCTTTCTAGGCAAGCATGACCTAGACTAGATGTCCAAGCACCCTGTCCAGCCAGATCTTAAATGTCCACTGTTGGGGAATCCACTGCTTCCCCGGGGAGATTATTCCAATGGCTGATTGTTCTCATTGTGAAAAATTTTCTTCTTGTGTCCAATCAAAATCTCCCCAGGAGTAAATTGTACCCCTTACCCCTCATCTTTTCCATGTGACTCCTTGTAAAAAGGATGTCGCCATCATCTTTGTAGCCACTCTTTAAATATTGGAACATGGTGATAAGGTCTCCCCTAAGCCTTCCTTAGGCTGAACAAATCCAGCGTTTCCTTGTACAACAGGCTGCCCAGCCTCTGATCACCTCTGTGGTGCTTCTCTGGACCCTCTTCAGCCTGTCCACATCTTTTTTGTATAGTGGGGTAGTGGGGACCAAAAAATTGATTGAATGAGGGGTTTTCTTATCTTCTTTTTTTCTCTTTTTTCTTTCTTTCCTGAGCAACTCCTGTAGTTGATCACTAACCATTTTTTTCTCCTATGTTTTTTTTTTCCCCAGTATTTTTTTTAATCATTTCAGCTGTTGAGCTAAGGTGGGGGGAGGGTGTGTCCTTGGAAACATGCCTGTGAAACTAACTCATTAAAAAAGGTCAAGCTGGGCCATGCCTGAAAGCAAATTCTTGTCTTTCACAGCTGTGTGCTCTATACACATCAGAAATCTAGTACTGGCTGCTCAGAAGGCAAAAAAAACCAAGCCAAACCTAACCTCTTTGGGTGCAATAAAGTATGTCACATTACTGTGGAGTCAGGATAAAGTGCAGTTGATATGAAGCCTCTCCTGTGAAGTCAGGCTGAGAGATTTGTGCGTGTTCAGCCTGGAGAAGGCTCAGGGGAGACCTTAGAGCAGCTTCCAGTGCCTAAAGGGGACCTACAAGAAATCTGGAGAGGAACTTTTTACAAGGGCGTGTGGTGACAGGACAAGGGGGAATGGCTTTAACCTGAAAGAGGGGAGATTTAGATTAGATATTAGGAAAAAATTCTTTGCTGTGAGAGTGGCGAGACGCTGGCACAGGTTGCCCAGAGAAGCTGTGGCTGCCCCATCCCTGGCAGTGTTCAAGGCCAGGTTGGACGGGGCTTGGAGCAACCTGGTCTAGTGGAAGGTGTCCCTGCCCATGGCAGGGAGTTGGAACTAGATGAGCTCTAAGGTCCCTACTAATCCAAACCATTTTATGATTCTATGATATTGCAGTTGTCTTCAGTTAGGAGAGATGGTCAAGTTTTTCATGTGTGTGTTTTACTTTTAAACAGGTTCAGCAGAAACCCTTAATCCCAGGCACCAGACCACGATTTCACCAGCAGACCTGCATGGAATGTGGTATCCTACTGTCAGAAGGACTCTAGTGTGTCTCTCCAAACTGTACAGATGTATAGATGTATGCAAAAATTTCTTTATCTATTTTTTTGTTAAGTGAAGTTATGAAGTGTGCAGTACCGTGTCTAAATATTTTAATGTAAATTCGGAATGGACAATTACTGGCCTCTGTTATCTCTTAGTCTTTTTGCTGCCATCTTTATGTAAAACAAGTGAACTGACAAATTTAGGTCACCAACACAATTTCGTATGTGTAGAAAAAAGGCACTGGTTTTACATCTTTTGCTTTGCTATTACAGAAATACTTCATTGTCTGATGCTCAAGATACTTATCGCACCAAAGTTGCGGAGTGAATAGGACAAGAAAAAATAGGTCTAGGTCAATTATAGAGAATGATTTTATTGCTGAGTTTATTACTGGGTGAATATGTTTCTTGCTGTGTGCTTTGCAGGACATCAGAGAAAATGATGTTTCTGGTCTTAAAAATGGTGGCTCTACTACTTACACATTTTTGAATTCTTCTCAAAAAATTTTTGTGGCACATTTTTCCACCTTCTAAAATGTAGGAGACATTTCCAAAGTTTAAGCCAGTAGGAATCGTCTATAACAGAAACAAAAGTGGTGCTTACTTCAGAAGTGTTTTGGGACTTGCCCTTTAGAATCTGATCGATGTCTGTCACCTAAAAGCATAAAAGGTCTCTGAGATACATAATGCCAGTGTTTTTATTTTTCTGTAGGTGTTGTGTCTTTATTAGATACATTTAATGCTTTGATAGGTGTTATGTAAAACTGCTACCAAGATGGTATTTGCTTAAAAAGCTGGAAAATATTAATACTTTATCGCTTAATATATCAATCTCATTAAAGATAAATGAGTGTTTGCCGTTGTTTTCAGCTAGACTTTTGGCAATGAGGTCGGTTTTGCATTGTTTGCAAGGCTCATTTGTAGTGTGTCTGCACAGTGATTTTAGTTTTTTGCTGAGATACTCTAGCAGAACTGTTATGCCTGGCCTGCACCTTGTAGATAGGAGAAGACATGAATGAAGTGGCAGTCACTGGCAAGTCTCAGGGCAGTCAGGGCTGTCATGTACTATGCTGCAGCGCTGGTGGCAGCGAGCTGTGTTCCTACAGCTAGCTCAGCCATATGATCTAGTTGCTGCAGCTTAATGAGTTACTCCATGTCACTTGGGCCATAGCAGCTGTCATGTTTGTTTACTAACCCGGTGCAAGTAATTTGAAGTAATTTGAGTTTGCTTGAGGTTAAGCTCGCTGGAATGATCTCGCGTCTGTTGAAAGCGTCAATTGCACACGCACACAGTTTACCCTGACACGCAAAGTGTCTGGTCAGGTTACCCAGGAAGCATCACTCATGCTGTTGTCTCTGTGAATGCATGAGGTATCACTGACCTCGGCACTACCCAGGTGCAAATTCAGAGTCAGAGGGTGAACAGGGCGTGCTTGAGTCTATACCTGTACCCAGCCTAACTAAGTGCTGTACCAAGCTTTTATATATGAATGCTCCATCCTTGTCTTATTGCAATTAGACAATGTGATTGTAGCTAACTAATGTAGAGTTTTATGGGCTGGTAAGCACATCCTTCACAAGCTACAGCTCTTAAATTGCGTTTAAGTTTTGCTAATATCTTTTTTTGGTCTCATTTCGTCTTTCCTGCAGAGGGCAGTGTTTCAGGGATTATCGCAAGAGGCCTTATCTGCCTGCATTCATTCGCTGCTGGGAGCTGCAGATTCTATCAGCAAAAACAAGGTCAGAATCTGTGCTTTGGGTATGATTTCTTTTTCTCCCCCCTCTGTGTATATCTAAAGCCATGAAGCAGTTGTTCAGAATTCTGCTGAAATCTCAGTGAAACTGTATTGCTCTGCCCCCAGAGACCTGATGGATTCGCCAGCTTTTAGTTATGGTTAATGTATTGTAAAACAAAGATAATGATTCATATGCTAGCCTGTCTGAAAAGGTGGAATACAAATCATAGCAATCATATTTACAGGCTGCTTTAACTCATGTGATTGATCAAGTGATACCTAAAGAAAAATTTCTGCTAGAAGTCTCTGCTCCCTATATGTTTTCACAGCCTACTATTCTTTTCTCTTTCTCTCTGCCTCCATTGTTTGAATTTTCAAAAATCTTTCAAAGTATTAAATTTATTTGGAAGATTTGTTAAGTATTCTCCACTCAGAACTGTCTGTTACCAAAACATTTGGTCCAGTGTGTTGCTCAGAATTCAATGCGGTTTCATTACATCATTGTAACTTTAAGTGTTGCCTGAAGTAGTTGGAGTAAACCTTTTTTTTCCTGTCACAGTTCCCTTAATACAAATACTGTAGTAATTTGCTAATTCCTAAATTCCTAACAGCCAGGAAGTGAATTTAAGGGGGAAAAAAAAAAGTCATCTTAGTAGGCTAAAATTGTTGGATTTGTATTAGCAGTAAATATTTAGTGATGAAAAAAGTTTTAGTTGCTTTTAGAAATGAAGAGCTGATTTGAAGTATTCCTTTTGAGTGTCCTTTGAAAAATGTCTGTTAAATGTAGTATCTTTAAAAAGAAATTCAAACCACGTTTTCTTCTAGCCTGAGCAAATAACTGTTTCATATGTATTTGATTCAGAGTTCTATAGTAATTATCCATTCCAGCACGGTATATTGGCTCAGCATTGACCTAAAGTATTGCAGAGAATGAAACTCATCCTGCAGTGAACCCTAGATAGGTTGGCCCAGGACTAGGGTCTGTACCACTTGGTTCTTCATGCATCTTCATTTAAAATTATCTGGTGAAATCATGCATGTAAGACTAAAAAAATCCCGAACTTAAGAAGGCCTCGCATCTCTTATTTTTAATAAACAGTTCTAGTTGTTCAAACTGCAGATTTAAATCTAATTTCTTCTTTACTGTTCTGTATAACGTTATATCAAAAGCAGTTGTCTTCCAGCTTGCGAAAGCAACTTTGAAATCTTGAGTCCTCCTCATTTACCTCAATGAGCCATGAACTTCAAAGGTTAAAAGCAGCATGCAGTATAAAGCACATAGCTGAAATAACAAGCAGTGCAAAACCCCTTGTCTCAGTGGTGTGAACTTGGCCTTGTTTTATTCTTTGTATCTTTGCTGTACTGTTTAGAAATTAACTAAGCTTTGTGTTTAATGGCATGAGAAAAATGCCTTGTAAGACCTTTGCACAAGAGCACAGTTAATCAAGGTTATTACAGAAACTGTTTAGCTTTTTTTTTTTTTTAACCATCATAATGATTAAAAAAAAATTTAGAACCTCATGTTTTTTGACTATAAATTATATGAATTACTTGAAATAATTCCTGGCTCTTATGAAGAGTAGGTTTGTAGCTTTCAAATAATGGATACCTGTATTTAATGTGGACATTTAGTACTATATAATCTCTGTAATCTAATTCTTCTAAGAAATGTAAATAAAGTCTGCTTCTGTAGAGCAATGTGTTAGAAACAGGCAAAGGTGGGATTTGTTGATCCCAGGGTGTAGTTAATGGCACTACAGGCTAATGGAAAAAGCTTGTTAGTAAGATTATTAGTATTAATTTTGTTATAGGAAGTAACTAATAAAAGTGGAGGCATTGAAATTATGCTCTTCACTTAATTGTTTTTGTAATGCATGTTCTTTCTCTTGTGCTGTAGACCCAGGTTGACGGACAGCTTTTCTTAATAAAACATCTTTTGATTCTTCGTGAACAAATTGCTCCTTTCCACACTGATTTCACCATTAAGGAAATTTCCCTGGACCTTAAGAAAACTAGAGGTACTAAACAGTTGCTGGCTACAGAATGGGATAGGATTGTCCTCCCTGAATGTGCCAGCAAAAGTTCTGGGTTTATTTTATGTTCACTTGCAATGATCTGTATGCTTGTTCTAATATCTTGCTTTGTTCTTAGCTTCTCTGAAAAAAACAGAACCATTCTTCTATTCAGGGTGATTCAGGATGTGTCTAACAAGTGCTTTATTTTTGTATGAAATGCATTTGCTTTTTGCTGCTGACCTAACTTATCTATCCAGTCTTTTTTAAGAAGAGCTAAGTAATGTACATTTCTGCTGCACAAAGATGTCTTTCCCCTTTTCTGACACTTTAAAGGAATATCTTTATCACTGTTTAGACCTTACTGTGAGCTTTTGTTTTGGAAAGGATTTGTTATGTTGCAAGTTCAATAAACAGCACTGATGGATAGTTTTATGTAGCAACCGTGTCTGTTGTATGAAGGGAAAATAGAGTAGTGGCCATGGTCATGATTTTTAAATTGTACTATGGTTCCTTTGTGAAATGCAGGAAAACCCTCTCAGTACAAAAGTGAACTGTCATGCGCTTGTCAAGCTCGTAAAGATATTTGGAAGAATAATTGGAAGCATGTCAAGTTTCTCTTCTTCTATTCCAGAAGAGAAAGCTGAAGAAATAACTTTCCTTTCCTGCCATCTAATATGCTGCTGTTTTAACTCGGAAGCAAACAATTCTTGCACTAACCATTTCACATGTTGCATTTGAACATCAATGAAACCTCCTACCTGTTGAGTGGTTTCTAGTTGACTGGAGGTTAAAGGGCAAATACATCCTTTTGGTGTCTTGTCCTGGCTGACACACAAGTTTGTTCTCCATCTTCATTTAATTGAATAAATTTTTGTGCCAGCCAGTGCTTTGCAGATGGTAGTGGTAAGTAATGGAAAAACACTTTATTTTGGGGGGTGGCGGTGGCGTTGAAAAGATGTACATTGTGTTTAATTCTTAATGTAGTGTAGCACAGGCCAGTAGGGCTTTTATATTTGGGTTGAATTGTATAAGTAATGTATAAGTAATGTATAAGTAATAACATGACTAATAGGAGTTTTACTGTGCCCTAGCCAAGCTTTCTGCCCATAGATTTAATTTGGGATTTATAGACAAAGGGACACTGCTTAATGTAAAAGTAGTATAATGCTAAGGTTCATGTAAGTGAAGTATATAGTGAAGTGACTTTTACACTGACTAGCTCATAGGCTTCTAATCAGAACTTAGACTCTTTGTGGAATCAGTGAAGTTTCTGGGAAATAACTGAGAACAAAATGAATCTTTTCCTGCAATCTTCTTTAACTGCATAGGAGTACAGATTCTTAGTTCAGTACAAAACGTACATGTCCACATGTCTGGTATTCCCTCTTTGTATAATACCTTCAACAGCATTTCTTTAACTCTTGTCTCGTTTCCCTCACATTGTTTTATATAGCAAGGGGTGTGCAGAATTGCTTTTGAAATGAATAATAAAAAAACCCAAACCAGATTGATGTGTAGGATGATAAATGAACGTCATTAAGCAGTAACCTATACTGAAACGATATTGATGATTTTATTTGTTTCCAGTTTGGTTAGATTTCAGGTTGACAACATCCTGTTAACACTATAGGAATAATGTCTGTATCTTGTGCTAATTGCAGACATTGTTGCTTTTCCTTCTTGGGACTTCTGTAAAGACCACAAAACATGAGTGTGTATCAACCCTGATGTTTTCTTGTTTAGTCCTAACTAAAATAATTAGGCACAAAGGAAAAGAGTGCCAGTTCTAAGTTACTTTATGCAACTGTACTTTGTTGTCTCAGGCAACCTGGGCCAAATTCTACATATCGTTCATAAATGCTTACCTACACAGCTTATGTAAAAGTCTTTCACTTGTGGATATAATTAGAAAGGGAGTAAAGCTCACACAATTTGCATGCTGATAGCACCATAGCTAGTATCAGTCAGTTGTTAGGTTCATGTAATGTATTTATCTGGTTTGACTGTGCAACTGTCAGATTGAGGTTTACCATAGCTGCAACGAAAAACTAGTGGATTGAGCTTTGTGTGCTTCTGTGCATGTGCGCTTGTGCATCCACACCTAGCTATAGTGCAGTCATCAGTGTTATAGTCCTCATCATGCTAGGCCATTTTTTATGCATAAATGAGTGATTACAGCTTTTAATTCCTGGAACTGAATCCCATTGACTTACAGTGTGAGTGACTTTCTGATTCACAGATGCAGCATTTAAAATCCTGAACCCTAAGACAGTTTCAAGATTTTTTAGGCTAAACAGCAACAACGCCTTGATACAGTTCTTACTGGAGGTAATATGGAGTCTTACTGCATTAAGAAAATTGGGTCATTTAAGCGGGTGGTGATCTCTGGCAAATAAGAAGGAGAGAATTGTTGTCTTCTGTTAAAGGGTACTCCAGAAATCAGAGAACATTATATCGACTCTAAGAAAGATGTAGATCGTCATCTGAAATCAGCTTGTGAGCAGTTTATTCAGCAGCAAACCAAGCAGTTTATAGAACAGCTGGAGGAGTTCATGACAAAGGTACAAACATGTTGTATGTTCATTAACCTAACTGAAATACTGGTAGGACAAGGGAATTAGTATTAAATTGGGTAGAGGAGAAGCTGCTAGTTCTGATTAGCTGAAGATGCTGGCATTTCCTGTTATATGGTCATGTTTCCTTTTAAGTTCCAACAGTAATTTTCTAGGCATCTTTGAGATTAATGGATTAAAGGAACATGACATAGTTTGTTTTTAAAAGCATCCCTTATGCTCTTTGGTCAAGAAGCTTTAATGTTTCATTGAGTTGAAACAGTTGGCAGGAGCTTTTCTGTTTTCAGAAAAACTCCTGCCTTGACTGAATGTGTAAGCCTTAAAAAACAAAAAATCTTGGGTCGTGAGGGTTTTTGAGGGAGGCCTTAAGAGTATGGCTGTGAAATGTGTTTAAATGTTCTGTTCTCAGCATATTTTACACCAGTGTGGTGCTTGCTGACCAGGACTCTCCTCCCAAGTCCTGTTTGCGACACAAGTTCCTGATAAAAGTTGGTCAGAAAGACTAGGCACCCTAGGGAATAGGAACAAAAAGAAGCCTCGCTACAATACACTTCTTTCTAGAACGTGCTCTAGAGCCAGGGATTTCTAGGCATCCTGAGAGAACCACGCAGTAGGATCTATTCTGGAAAATGGAAAGTGTGATGTGGATCCTTATGTACTGTAAATAAGTGGCATGACATCTCGGAAACTGGGGCTACAGTGTTGCATGGACATCACAAATATACCAGCTGCTGTTTTTTGAGAATTTAGAAGATTACAGCACTAAATTTACTGATGCCTGTCATGTTGGGGTGAGGGGTCAGTGGCATGCGTAAAATATAGATGGGTAACTGGTGAGATTGATAGATTGTTCAAGTGATTCAATGATTCATTGGGAATATAGGGCATTTGACTGACCTGCTTAAGTATAAATCTCATTTGAGGTTTTGTATCCCTAGGTGCCTAATCATCTTTGTAAATTTAATCCTTTTTTGAATTTCACTTTCAAGAGGTGATCGTGGTTGTAATGTTGGATTGCATTTCTGTCAAGCTGCTTCCCCTGTGTGTTGTTAAGTCAGAGCGTAGAAGTGAGAGAGCAGGGAATACTGCAGTAGAGACTTGTGCAATTGTTACTTCGTCACTTTGTTGTGGATTCAACTGTAAGAAACTCATTTTGTTGATTGTACTTGTTTTAGGTAGCTGCTTTAAAAACAACAGCCACTCAAGGAGGTCCCAGGTACAGCCTTTCACAGCAACCTTGGGCGCAACCAGGTACTTTCTTTGTTCTCATTTACTACTTTGAAACTTCTTCTCAAAACTTCTCATCAAATGGAGAAAAAGACCCTTTTCCATTCACCATTTTTGGTAGAGCAATATAAGGTGCATTATGTGGGGCCTGAGTATTTCAGAATGTCATGAGTCTGTGTGCCTGACTTCTAAACCACAGGAATCTGGAAAGCTGGCCAGATTAACTTGGACTGTGAGACTGTGATTGATTTGGAAAAATTCCAAGTACCTAAAAACTGTCTATCTTTTTTCTTGAAAATCCCAGCTTCCATTTTTACATGTGTGCTAGTTTAAATGTCTTAAGATATCTCTAAATCAAAACCTGACAAACTTCAGAATAGGTATTTAATTGGTGCACTAGAGGAATGACTTGACTATTTCTCAAGCTGTGATTGTTCTTGCATGGAAACAGCATTTCCGCAACTGCATACGGAATGTGCTTAAGGAATTATTTGATTACATTAGGATAAAGCTTTTGCTTTTGTATGAAAAAAATGAGTCTGCATTGAAGCTTTTATTGTCTGTACATTTGGTACATTTTTCAGTTTTCCTGTCACTGAAAAAATGGAATCCAGCTTTGTTTCCCCTTTCTTAAGAATTCAAACGTGATTGCTTCGTAGGAACACTTGGAGTAGTTCAGATGTTACTGGGTTGTTTTGCTCTTCACATTACAAAGTTGTGCTTCTGGGTGATGCTGAGAAATCTGATTATTCCAATTCATACATTGGAACCTTCTGTTGCCTCATATTCGTAAAATGCAAAGCCAGCCATGTTCATTCATAATTCAGTGCTGCTCCCTGGGTCAGACACTCTCAAGGGCTAACTTGAGCTTCTACTTAACATCCCCTGCTTCTTCAGGAGTATTTTTAATGTTCATTTGAAGATAATTATGTGTGTAGAGGCATATTTAAGCAGCTTCTGCTGTTTTTTGGAGTCATTTGTCTGGGAAGCAGGAGTAGACAGAAAATTAGATACAGTAGAAATTGAGGAAAAACCGCACCATAATATATTAATTTTGATAGTTTAAAGCTACAAAATGTACTTCCCCCCTGCCTTTTAAACAAAGATCTTGTAAAATCGTTAAAATACCTATCAATAAATAAAGAAGGTCTTGTCTGAGAGAAGATTTCTGTCTGGTTGATTCAAAATCCAGATGTTTGCACAGCCTTTCTTCATACAGACGTGGCCTGTGGTCAATAAGGAGAATTTGTGATATGCTGTTCTCTTTGCTAGCACTGTTTATTTCCCAGGCAAGTTTTCTAGGGGTGAGCCTACGCAGAACTTTGTTGCTGTTGGAAGGCTGTGGCTTCAGGAACCTCAGGAGGATGTGGTAGCTTGCAAAAATGGGTTGGATGCATTTTCTGCAGGGAAAGAGAGGCTGATGTCTTTGGTAGGTCTCAAAAGAAAAGCCCTGCCTGGCATGTTGTGGTTGTATGGTAGTTTGATGCTGCACAGCCCAGTCACCCCCTCTCTCCCTTTCACTCAAACCTTATGGTTATGATCAGCCCCAGTGAAATGGAGGTGATACTCTGGAGTGTAGCTTTCAACTTGCGGAATGCCATTTCAGCCTATTAAGCATATTTTCTTTTGCTTTCAGCAAAGATCAACGATGTGGTCTCTTCCACTTACAAGACAATAAAAACAAAGCTGCCATCAACATTACGAAGCATGTCATTATATTTGTCCAATAAAGATACAGAATTAATTTTGTTTAAGCCAGTTAAGGTGAGTATTGCTAGATGTACTTCAGCATGATTTCCTGTAGGTGATGTGCCTTCATTTAAAGACTTTAAACACATTTTGTGGGACCATTCACCTTATATTTTTGTGTGTATGGTTATACATATATATATATCTCTCTCTCATATCTATATAAATGTGTGTATGCATATATTTATAAGTCTATATATATGCAGGTGCACATACATACACATATTTGTAGAGTTATTCTAGGCTACCAGTCCAGCCAGTGACAAATACCATATACATGTAATAATGAACAGACTATTACAGGCACTGTAGTGTCCCTGATCTGAGAAGCCTGTTGAAAAGACACATGACGAAAAAACAAGTTCTATAACGATATGTTTAGCTTAAAAAACACCAAACAAAACAAAGTTTGTCCTGCTCTCTATTCTACTCAGTCTGCATAACACACATGTTACCAGGAAGTAACTGGTTCTTTTCATTCTGTGTATCTTCCACGGGGCACCATAAGAGCTGCTATAAGGAAAATTAACTCTGTCCCAGCCAAATCCAGTACAGCTTGGTCAGTTATGCATGGGGGGAAGCACTGAAGGCAGAGAGAATGATGCAGATTTATGACTGTAAACCCACCTGAAAGAACCAAGCTTGAGTTTTAAGTTGCCGGGTTAAGTGTGTAGAATTCAGGGTTTCCAGCTTAGCATGTCCTAGCTGAAGTTTTTGTCTTGCAGCCAACATGTATTCTTTGTGGCTGTTTTGGGGCTTGTTTTAGAAGAAAAGCTCTGAAAGCTTGACCACTTCACCCTACCTGGTCATTTTAGTAGGTATTCCATGTACACTGTGCTTATTCTGGTTCATGTTTGAGATGGTTTTTTAATACTGAGTTTTTTCTTCTTCCCTTGGAAAGAATAACATTCAGCAAATGTTCCAGAAACTCCATACTTTGTTAAGGGAAGAATTTAGTAATGAAGATCTCCAGATCATAGCTTGCCCTTCAATGGAACAGGTATATATTGAAGCTCCGTGTTTTATCCGTTGCCTTTTCATGTGACTGGCTCTGACTTTTTTAAGCATTCATTTTATCATTTTTAGTATTTCCCGTGTTCAGAATCTTTATTTATTGTTCCCCTTAATCCTGGATGATTAAACACAGGGCTTTATCTTAACTCTAGGCTTTCAACTAAAAGGGGGTTTTGTTTGGGTTATTTTAATGAATATCCAATTGAGTTTTTAAACTGAAGGTGGTGATTGATGTTGCTGGGGATTGAGTTGTACAATGAGTCTTGCCATTTCTGGGTATTGTCTTTTTGGAGAGATAGGAAAGCTAGTGAATAGGCTTTAAAACAGCCTGTGCGTGTGAAGGCAGCCTGGCTTTTGACAAATACAAAAAGCAGCAACTTTTACATTTGGGAAGCATGAGGAAGAATTACAAGGGTTTATTTGAAGTAAATTGCATTGGGAAAATGTGCAGATGTTTATAGAAGTGTAACCCTACATGATAAGGTTTTTAGTCTCAGAGATGATTGGGGTTAAGAATTCTTTGTATTAGGATGCTCTGACAGAAACCAAGTAGGTTTTTAAAAATCTCGCTTTGACCTTGGTGGTCCAGGGAATGTGACTAGAATCGTGATCATCCCAGGATGGCAATATTTAAACAGAAAATCAGGTTTACGGATTAGAGGACATAGCTGGTGTGCATATTTTTTGGAACCGCTTGACAAGGCATGAAGTCATCTTAGCAACTTTGACACAGTAGGTTCTCACTGCTGAAATAACCAGTCAGCATGGTCAACAATTGTGTTTTAAAAAGCATTTGACTGTCAGTTTAGGCCAGTTGTTTTGTAGCTGTCTTCTCCTGATACGCCCAAGTCTCTATGTGCTTCCTAGGAATCCTGTTTAAGGGTTAAAACATAAGACATCAATTCTGAAACTTAGCTGCTCTGTCTAATAGAGCTTTTCCTTTTGTCTTTCAGGTGAACTTACTCTTATCAATGTCCAAGTAGCCCAACAGCAGCCCAACAGTGAGGCTGCTTGCAAAAACTTCAGCTGAATGCCAGGCAGTGAAGGGAACGCAAAGACATTTGCTTGAAGTAAACGAAGGATCCCACTGTGCAGTTCAGTCTGCATCAACACTATCCAGGCTGCTTAACCCTGTTTTAGGGAAAAAACCCAGCAAAACAAACCAGTTTTATTGATTTGTTAAAGGTTTTCCCGTTCATTGGCTTGAGAAGTTGGGGAGAGAAAACAAAACCAACCCCTCTCTGCTGATGACTCTTATGAAAGTTCAGTTACTGCCTTATCCACGTATTTTCAAAGTTGAAATCCCATTTTTTTAAATGTAAAAGCCTTTCTTGCTTTCCTTTAGTAATCTGATGTATGCAGTGAAAAGCTGCACTTTCAAAGACACTGGAAATAAATTGCAGGGAATCAAATTGGAGCAGTAATAGGTATTTGCAAGGCTTGGAGATAAGCACATTGGTATGACAATTTGACTTAAGCATGCTCTGATTTTCTTTAACTCCCATGAAAATCCTGGTAATCCACCACATGCTTGAACGTAATTCAAAGGTTCTTAGTTGGGAAAACTTTTATTTCCCACATGTGAAACATTTCTTGAAACACTGGATGTGCTCTTTCTCTTATAATGTTTCGGAGCTGGTAGGTCTGACCTGAAGTTTCATACTCTAACCTTCATCATGGAAGGAATCTCAGATCCTTGAGATTTGCAATGGAAAGCTGTGCAATATAACTTCTGTTGGTTCTGAGGGAACTGCATGTTTTCAGATGCTTTACAGCAAAGCTTAACATGGAGATTCTCAGGTACTTAGTTTTAGGTTAGAGTTGCGGTTTTTTTGCCTTACCCAAGATCAAATGGTGGTGTCACATAGTTTAAAGTGGGAACTGGGACTGGAACTTCTACAGCCTTTGTGTGCTGGAGGAAATGCTAATAAGAGGGTATGGGGATGCCAGAAATTGAGTGTGCATGGCTGTCAAATCAGCATTGTGAACGGAAGGTAAGGACTTGGTAACTGGTAAACAATGCACGCTGTTCAATGTGTATCAGTTGGTCATTATATGGGAAAGCTGAATGCTAAACACTTGGCCATTAATGGAATGAAACACTTCAAGCAGCTTTAGGGTGTCTAGGTGTGTAAGTCTTCATTGTGCTGCACTGCAAAAGGAAAATATGGTGACTTACATGGCAGACTTTTAACTTTTTATAAAACCTGTTCTCTAGTTTTAAATATGTCAATTTCCATGCACATCGGTGGTGTTTTGATTTAGTAATTTTCTTGTTATAAATCACATGGCTGGAGACTAATGTAGGATTTAAACCTACCATGAGAAGTGTTGCAGCAGTGGTGCTGAGGTACATAAATGGTACGGATAGAACCTTACATGACTCCTTAAAAATTAACTAAAGGAACTAACAAGGAAGAAAACTTGCCCTTTCTTTTTACTTATGTAGAAATACAGGCTGTAAAATAATGTCCAGTGTGTTGTAATATATGTATATTTGTTTTTTATAAAGTTTTACAGAAGGACTGCATGGTCACTGTACAGAGTTATGACTGACTTAATACAGACATTGTACAGGTAGGACATGAAGGGTAACCCATTGCAGTAGTCACTTTTGTGCTTGGGGTCTTTTTCTCTCTTAGAGTACCCAGACAGCTCTAGGACAGCTGGTTGGAAGATTAGAAGAGCAATCAGTTTATACAGCCTGTTTGCTAAATGAACATTTGTTTAAACATGTACAGTTTCAGATATTTACGTTTACAAATAGTGTAAATACTTTCAAAAGATTAATTTAAGATGCTTTATATTATCTGACTAGAAACTTTGCTGTTTTTAATTTTTTTAAAATAAAAATGTTGCCTCCTATTTTGGTCCAAGAGTAAAGCTATATTCTGTATCCTGAGGCTTGTCTGTCAAGATAACTGTAATACAGAGACAATAAACATCTTGTAAGCACAGGCAGTGCATCGCTGAGGAGAAGTGTTCTTTTTTTAGCAGTAAGAGAATTGACTTTTTTTGGCACAGATGTATACCTGAGTGCTGAATGTACAGCTAATTGTTAAAGTAACGCCTCTTTACTGTTATAATAAAAGTAAATTTGTATTTTCTTTACTGATAAATGATCTTGTGTGACTAAGTGGTCTCTTTACTTGCAATTTTGTGAGGGGGGAGAAACTGTAATACAAGAACATTTTAACGTACGGCTTGGCTTTTACTTAGAGAAAACTTGGGAGCTGGTGGCAGAAAGCACAAGTATTAATGTGTTTGATAGCTCTGCTCGTGTTACCTGGTTACTCACAGGCTCATCTATCTATAGTTTCTCATTACCACATGCTGTTCCTCTGGGCCTTGTAGAAGCACATCATCCAGAGCCTTGTGGTTTGTCCTCTGTAATGTCAGCATGAAGCTTCCCTTCACCCTCTGGCTTTGACAATGTCATTTGAATGAACTAACCTAAGGAAAAACACTCCTTTCTTGTGAAATTTGGCTTCTCTCTGACTGGTACAGGGCAGCGAGTGACCATTGATTGCCTTCTAGGTGCTTGGAGCTTCCTGAAAAGGTTTGGCCCTTTGGATTACATCTTTCATAAATGAAGTGAATGCCAAAGCAGCTGGCCAAGCATTCACGCTTCTTTTTGTACAACAGGGATGCCGTAGCATAGCTTTTGCTGTGCCGGGTGCTGTTCATCATCCCTCTCTACCAGCCCGGGAGTCTTTGGGTGAGAGCCAAAGCAGGCTTGTTGGTCACACTTGGTACAAGTAGTTCCCTAAGTCCAGTTCATCAGCTGTAGGAAGGAAGCCATCTCCTTCAAAGTACTGCAGGTTCGGTGTATAACCCCGCTGCAATCCATCAAGTGCTTTCAGCTGAGACGAGCTTGGTGTTACAAGGACTTGATGTACGGGAAGATAGGCATTGTGAGCTTGAACTAAGGAGCTTTATTTTCATCACAAAGTGACTGTTATCACCTTGGTGAAGAAAAAGTTGTTCTGAAATGCTGATGTAACTGCTTCCTGCAGGTCTTAATAACTTCATTTCAGTATTTCCCACAGATAGAAGATAGTGAAAAACATGGAAGTGATATCACTAAGAGAGGGGTTGCCAAAAGTATTACAACACTGTCTGTATTTTGGACAGCAGGCTCCTGAGCTGAATCTTTTTAGACTGAAGAAAGAGCTTCACTTTGCTTTCCATCCACCTAAGTTGGTGACTTGTTTCTGGGTCTTTCAACTGCAAAGAGAGCCCCTGCATAGTGAATTTTGGGGATGGAGGAGCAGGTGCCAGTGCTTTATGCTTCTGTATACTGTGTATACTGACCTTGGGTTGTTGCCACCTTTCTGAATAGCTGCTCCAGATGTCTTCATTAGCAGTGCATCTGTGGCCACAGACAGACTATTGCTATGAGGGTTGTCAACATTTGGTTTGTGTCTGCACAGGGTAGACAACTTGAATCCTTCATTCTAAGGCCACAGCCCCCAACCAAACATGAGCTCCTGGTGATGTGCGACCTGCGTCTCAGAGCTGACCAGTCGTGTATGCATCCAGCAAAGGGCAGGCATGCACAGCATCAGGCTTGGGCAGTTGCACTGGCATTGAGCAGGGCTGAGCCCTGGCCAGAACAGCATTTCCACCTCCAGGGAAGGGTCAGAGGTGGGAAACCTGAGCTGCAACAAATACCAAAGGATTTTGGCATTCCTCTCGCCAGATGCTTGTTTCATGTTAAGTCAAACGCTGTTTAGATAAAATCAGAAGCTTTGTGTTTGTATTGACATTTAATATAAATGTTTTGAAAAGAAATAGTGTTTCAAAATGAATTTGTGCGTCTTGCTGTTCTTACCCTTCAGCGACAGCATTTCAATCTTATCTAAATGCTTTCCTGGAAGGGAATTTCATTAAGATTCACACAGGCAGGAAATTTGCTTTTGAATGAAACGGTGATTTTTCTACCTGAAAGCTTGTGACCAGCCCCATGCAGCAGCCCCAAGCTTATCTCTGCTGGGTGGTTTCCCTGCTGCCGCTGCTCTCCACTTGGAGTTGGAACCCCATGATGAAACGGATGCAACTGTGAACAGAAGTCAATTTGATCCTCAGCCAGGATTTTAATGGTGACGTGGCCATTAGGTTTCATGGTGGGGGACTGGAAAGGAGGGCTGTGAGCATGGTGGCTGAAGTCACGCCACTTCCAGTGCTTTTGGCTGGCCTCTGCCTGGTCCAAGCAGATCCCAGTGCAGGGCTCCAGGGCGGTCCTGAGGACAAACACAAAGCTGGATGGATCCAGAGCCAACAACTTCCCTGTCCCAAATGCTGCGTTTGTCTGGAGCTGGACCAAACATCTTATTTTTGCCATCCAAGAGTCACTGCTGGGACCTGATGCATCACGTCAGGCAGAGGTTTTTGGTAACAGTTTTTGTCCTACAGTAGAAGCACACTGCAAAAATTGGCTGGCCCCTGGGGGAACATTGAGTCCCCAAAGGGCAGAGGAAATCCTCAGGTGGAATGTGGGCTCTGTGATGTGTGAGTCTCCATCTTCCTATTGTACGTCTACATCTTCTGAAAGTCCCTGGTCATGATAATTTGTTTTGCTTTGGCAACCTTTATGCTAAAAGCAGGTCCTCGTGTGTGGTGCTGGGTACAAGAAATGGCCTTGACAAACTACAAATGAGAAGGAAACGCAGTGTTTGGTGGAAAACAGCCTGTATTTACAGCATACAAATCCAAACCGATGCTCTCCGTCTCATGACAGCCGGGGCAGGCAGCTCTGGTGCTTGAGCATCCCCCAGCCATGGCACGCAGGGAGTTTTTATCATTCATGGTTGTGTTACATCAAGTTTTTCCTGCCTAAGCATGAAGAAGTTGATTCTCACTGGGCTGCGAGAGCGGCTCGGCCTCCCCCAGTGTTACCTCATGCTGCAGCTCAGAAAAAACAGCAGGAAAAAAGAATAACATTGCAGCTCTGATGTGCTACAGCAATGGATACAGACAAGCCTGAACCGGTCCATATGCGGGACAGAAGGCCTACCCACGGGTTTTCTGTTTTCCTCCATCAAAGCTATCACACTATCTTCGTAAATATCAGAGTGGTCCCTTAGCATTGCCCTTAATTTGTAGGTGCTGGGAAAGGCTGGGAGGGCTATAGCAGCCTCCCCAAGCTCGGTGGCAAGGCGGCAGCCAGCGAATGGGTAACACTGATGGCAAGCATGTGGTCCAGTGGGGTCAGGAGAGACGGATGACGGGGTCTGTGATGGTTGAGTGCTTCTAGGGATCACCTCAGGGCCGGACTGTAAAAACCTGGTTGCTGTGTGATGGATGAAAGGACAACGCGTCTGCAGGCGAATGGTAGGATTGCAGAAGTCTGATGGATGCTTTATTGCAAAAGCTATTTAAAATGATTTGTAATAGTCGGTTAGACATTTAAGATGTCCATTAATTACTCTCAGCACGGGGAGGACTTGTAAAATCAAGATGGGTTTTACTGATTCCCCCAGATACTGGTTTTCTGAAAGGAAACTTTGGAGACTGGGGTTAGGGTGTCCTGGGAACAGGAGAAAAAGTGTCTGTCCATCAGGATAATGGCGTCTTACGGGATCAGGAGAATGGCAGTGCTGAAGAAGCAAAAGCAAGGTGATGAGAGCCAGGTAGGAGTATAGGAGTAGTTCCATGGGAGTGCCTGCCTGGACACAGGGGACAGGGATGGTCTGCCCAGGCTTTCCTCTCCCCACAGCGGTACCAACCCTAGAGCACTGCCAAAATATCACACTCTGCACTTTCCACCTAACCTTGGGGATTTTTGTCTGTTTTCTTCTTAATTAAAACCATTTAAAAAGCTGAGGAAAACTCATCCTTCACTTTTGTGTTTTTGCATTTCAAATACAAAGCTCAGCTTTTCTTATGTTATGTTATTAGCTGCTCTCTGATGATATAATTTGCCCAGGGCCCTCTTTCCATCAGACACAAAAGTAATTTATCCTGCAACACACTGACAAGTGAAACAGAAACGTTGCTTTGCTAAGGGCTTAGCTCCCAGCATTACAAGGAAGCTGGGTTTAATGCTTTCTAATAGGAATAAGGAGCATTACCGCCTGCTTCTCTGGGAAGAGTGGAGAGAATCTAGGAGGGGGGGAAGTGGAGAGACCTTGCTGTTCCCTTTTAGCACCATCATTAGGAGCAGCAGCACACTGTCACGTGCAGAAAGGTTTTGTCTGTTGTGGGAACTTGAGGGGCTCGAGCACAGCAGTTCCCTCTGGAGGCATTTCATACACGGGAAGTGGCTGACCCCAGCCATAACTGCAGCACTAATTTATAACCTGAAGATGCACATTTTGGCTCTGCAGAATAGCTAAGAATTACTTCCTGGTTGTAAGGGATAGAGGGGAATGAAAAAGCAACAAACCAACGATTTTGTTCCTGCTTTCATTTTTCAGGCTTTTTATGAGGCTAAGAAGACAGACAGTCCCAGGCAGGAGGATTTGCTACCCTTATATTTCTGGAGGGGAGAGCAGTATAATGCGCTTCTATGTAGGAAATAAAAAAGCCAACAAAACCTCTGATTGTGTGCTAAATCACAGGTCATTTTCTCGCACGTCTGCAGGAACTGCAGCGCTGTCTGGTTTGGGAAGGGTGCGGAGGAGCAGGGGAGGGCAGAGAGGAGCCTTGCTGCAGAGGGGCTGAGCTGGCAGGGGGTTCCATCCAGCCCCATACGGTCTCTGCTGTGTGGCTGGGTGCTCTGCTTCACTCCACCTGTGTGCTGTGCCCCTGACTGCCACTCTGGTCTCTCAGGTCAACGCTCAGCTTGCATGGCTTGCGGGACCAAGCACTGCATGCCACGTGTGCTGCTGACCCCCACAGAGCCAGAAGACAGACCTACCCAAAAGGCTCACACCAGGTCCAGTGCCAAAATTGCAGAGATGAAGCAGCTGGTGGCTGCTGAGCCCTCAGCTCTAGGTGCTCCTCATCAAGCTATTCAGTGCCTTTCCAGGGGTTCTGCAGTGAAGATGAGCTGTGTAGGGATTCTCAGCCAAGTATTGCCTTGGCACCACTGAACCATCCTCTCCAACATTTTATTCTGGCCCCATTCAGCGCTGCTGCCTGCTCAGCATGTCCTGCCCAGAGCAGATGATGGATCTTCCCTGCCAGTGGTACCATCATAGGACTGACATGAGGATGCTTCAGCGCTTGTTGGTGCACATGGGCGGCAGTGCAATGCCACAAATAGGTTCCTACCAGAGAAATTCTCTGGGACCAGAGTGAAGGGACTAATGGGTCTGGTCTCCATCCAGCAGAGCCGGAGGCTTGTCTCCCTCAGCCCCTTACTGTTGAAACAGTTTCTCCTTGATGCTGCTCCTCAGCTCAGCTTGGGAAGGGTTGGAATGGGGAGCGATGTCCAGCTCTTTCTCTGCTTCACCCTCACTCATCAGCTCTTGGGTGACAGCATCAAACACTTCCTTATACCTTCTGCAGCAAAAAGCTGTGGGGTGCAGTTCCCACCAGGAGCGGTGGGGCTGGCATGGGGACCTCCTCACCCTCCAGCTCCCCCTGCCCACATCCCTCTGGAGAGGGATGGTTGCTCTCCTTTTCTGCCAGGAAGAAGCTTAACGTTACAGGCATGCTCACACCATACAGGTAGGGTCCCATTCTCCTGGGGCTGTTCCCTCAGACCCACGAGTGTTGGGACTGGCTTTTCAGGGGCATTACAAAAGGTGCATTTTGCAGAGTCTTCTGTCCAGGTGGTCTCCTCAGAGGACAAACGAAATGCAGCATCAGCATCATTAATTTAGTAAAAACTAAACTGGGCTTAAGTCTAAGCTGTTTCCATAAAGGCAACCAAGCCCACTGCATTAAGTGTAACACTAGAAGTCCTTTTCAGTATGTATATATATAATGTCAGGAAATGTAGGTTGTATTTAAATATCTGTGCTCCCAAATGTTGGAACGTTTACACCTCCTTCTTAAGAGCTCAATGGAAAGTTATAGTTTTTTTTCATATGAAAATGTGAACAACTTTTTAATTTGGCCTTCTTTTAACATCCTGTGAAGCCCTGAGTGGAAAAAAGAGCAAAAAAAAGCCTTTAAGCCTTTTTGAAAGCCCTAAAACTTTAAAAAATTTAAAACCATTTTTAAAAAGCAGCCCCCTTTAAAAACCAAAACTCTGAGAAACTACATTAAAAACAAGACACGCTCAGTTTTTAAGGCAATCCTGATATGGAAAAACTTCAAGGGAAACGAGCATCTTTGCAATTTGGAAAATAAAAATAACCTGTGTTTGCAAAGTATTTGTGATGGAAACATTCATGATTAGCTTTCTTCCTTCCTGGTTGGACAATCCGAAGCACAAATACAGGCTGGGCAGAGAACAGATTGAGAGCAGCCCTGAGGAGAAGGATGTGGGGGTGTTGGTGGATTAGAAGCTCAACATGAGCTGGCAGTGTGCGCTTGCAGCCAGAAACCAATCGTGTCCTGGGCTGCATCACCTGCAGTGTGACCAGCAGGTCAAGGGAGGGGATTCTCCCCCTCTACTCTGCTCTCAGGAGATCCCCTAGCAGTACTGCATTCAGCTCTGGGGGCCACAACACAAGAGGGACATGGGCCTGCTGGAGTGGGACCAGAGGAGGCCACAAAGATGCTCAGAGGGCTGGAGCACCTCTCCTATGAAGATAGGCTGAAAGAGTTGGGCTTGTTCAGCCTGGAGAAGAGAAGGCTCTGGGGGGACCTTAGAGCAGCTTCCAGTGCCTAAAGGGGGCCTGCAAGAAATCTGAAGATGGACTTTTCACAAGGGCGTGTAGTGATGCGATGGGGGGAGGGAATGGCTTTAAATGAGATGGAAATTGAGACTTCTGCCTTTGTGCTTAAGGTGGCTGAGCACCTTACCCACTGAGAGGAGGAGGGGGTTGATGGCTGCAGCATCAGTGGGTCTGACTTCTCTTGAATTTCTGATTTGTGTTGTGGATCTGTGAAACTAGTGGGTTTTTTTTCACGTGCATGCGCATTTTTTTGCCAGGAGACACAAGTCTTCCTGCAGCTCAAGAGACACTTCGTGCCTGAGCCACTGACACCTGATCACTTCTTATCAAACAGATCCTGGTTTTCTTACAGTCAAGTTTCAGTCTCTTAAAGGGCAGAGCCTCTGCACTTTGGAGCAATTTTTGCTCCGTTGTCAGGGAAGAGACACTATCTTTCTTTCTTCCCTTGCAGCTGCAGAAACATCAAACCGCCTCTGCAGAGCATTCTTCTGGAAGCCACATGCTTGTTCCGAAAGGCATCTCACCAGAGAGCTGCAAATCCTGCACCACCTGCCTCTAAAGCTGCAACAAGAAATCACTGGTGCTGAGGAGGAGAGGGAAACATGCTCTGTGCATCCCTGCTGCTTCAAGGTGCGCCACTAGGCAGAGGTGAGGAACCTTCCAGTGAAGGTGCTCACTTTCTCTCCTGATTTTTGCCTAGGTTAATTCATTTTGTGCTCGCCTCCGGTGCTGGCGTGATGCGCAGCCTGACTCCTTTTGGCTATGAAGAGCCAAAAAGCTCTCCAGCCTCTTACTGCAAACAAGGATGCCTCAGCAGGAAGGAGTGCCCCTCATTGTACTGATACTCTGCTGGGCACTGCTGCAAGGTACTGCTCTCTGGGAAGAAACCACCACTGAAAACGTGCTCGTCATTGGTAACTTCTGGTTCCTCTCACTAATGGACCAGTTGGGTCTCCCCTCGCAAAGGCAGAGGGCAGTTGCCAACCCATCATCCTCGTGCTCTCCTCCCATGGACAGAGGCTTCTTGTCCAACTCCAGCCTTAGACTCTCTTGGGCAAGCTCGACAGGCTTTTTGCAAGGAAGAGTTGCCAATTAGCTCCTACTCATTCAGAGCAACATCTCACAACTTTGTGTGCAGAGGTTTTCTCAGAGAAAGGCTTTGCCATCCGTTGCTTCCCCTCCACCTCCTCTCCTGGGGTCCCAGGACTTCTGTGCACCTCTTTGTGCCTGGGCCCAGCTTCAGCAGGAGAAAGGGCCACCATAACCTTGTCCATCTCCCACTGGTCCTATACAGTCTGGTGGAAGGGGCAGACACACATCCCAGGAGGCGGATTCAACCCTCCAGTCTGTTTGTGCAAGGGGAGTGGTAGACATGCCGGTTAGGTACAGTGCCATCCATTCCCAGAAACGCCAACTGATCTTCAGCGACACCCCAAGAGCTTGGGAAGCTGCATTTCTTCCTTCTCCTTGGCACCCGGCACTTCAAATTTGAGAGGGAAAGATGCTAAATTAGCCTAAACATTGTCCCATGCTCCCAAAATATTAATAAATAATCTCAGAATAGCAGAAAGCAGGGAGAGGAGAAGCTTGCTGATGATATTCAGGGTGGTTGAGGCAAAGGATTGGCTGTGAAGAGTTGCAGAAAGACCCTTGTGGCACTGAATAAAAGGGTAATAAAAATCACAGATGAAATCTGATGTAGATAAATGTAAAGTGATGCGCATGGGGAAAGACAATCCTAGCTTTACATACAAAATAATGGGCTCTGAGCTGGCTATTTCCACTTGGGAGCGAAATCTTCAGGTTATAATAGATAGCTCTATGCAAATGTCAGCTTAACACTCAGTAGCAATCAAAAAAGCAAACAGAAAGCTAGGAATTATTAGGAAAGGAAGAGAGAGCAAAACAGAGGAAATCATTATGTTGCTGTATAAATCCCATCTCCTGAATACTATTGTGCAGTCCAGATTCACCAATCTCAAATATGATACAGAAGAAATAGAAAAGTTACAGAGGAAGGCAATTGAAGATGATCAAAGGCATAAAAGGGCCTCCATTCAGGGAATGACTGAATAGATTAAGACTTTTTATCTTGGAAGCAAAAATGACTGAAGGAAAAATATGACCGAGTTTTGCGATGGGAAGAGTGGCGTGACTGCGGAACAGCTGTTCACATTATTCAGTGCTCTTCAAAGGAAGAGAGTGATCATCAAAGAAAGCTATCAAGTGACAAGTTCAGAATAAACAGGAGATTTTTAGCTGTGGCACTCCTTGCCATAGGGAACAGCGGATTTGTGTTGGTTCAATAGGGTGCAAACTAATCGATGGAGAAAATATCCATCCAGGACTATTAAATGCAGAGATGATGTCTACAGTTCACGAGGTTCCTGAGTCACAGACCACTGGGGAATGGAGAGTATTCTGGGAAGTATAAACACATATTCGTTCTATTTTTGCACTGCTTCCTGAGCATCTGCTGGCTCTCCTCCAGGGCAGGATGATGGGCCAGGTGCATTCTGTTGGCTGACCGTTTGCCATCATCCCTACGCCCTAGATTTCACACCAGGCCATATCTCCCACTAAGGCAAAGTGGCTTAAATGTAGCCCAAGGTGTCTGGTTCTGCTGCCTGTCACCATTTCTAAAACAGCCCCTGAATCACAGAGACAGAGCCTCTTGGTGGCTTTCCAGCCTGAACACACCAGGCACAATTCTCAGCTTAAAAACTCTTTCACCAACACCCGCAGACAGGTGCATCCTCTTTTCCTTTATCTCCCAAAGCAAAAGTCTGTGTAGGCCAACCAATTCAGAGCATGGACCCTTCTAATAGGATACACCTCCTGTGGAAGACAAAGCCATGACCACTGTGGCTGTTGGTGGGACCCCTGAAGCAGACCTTAGTGACTGAGGGGAAGCAGCAGCCCACCTGAGTGCTGGCTACCTTGAATGGGCACACTGACATAAAGCAGAAGGCACAAAAGCAGAAAACTGGCTTATACCACCTCCTCCCATCAGCAGGTCTGGAACCTGAGGAAGCCTGTCCAGTCCACCTTCTCCTGCATGGACAAGTCTTCTCTGCAGGTCCTCAGCTGGAGACCAACCTATTCTGAAATGCAGATGATAACCAAGGGATATGCCTCTTGCTCCATGCAGACCTCTACTGTGCATCTCACTGTGTGGTAGAAACATGACCTGGGGGTGGCTGTGTCTCAGAACAAGGATGTTTTATGGCAGTTAGCCCACCTTTCCCCAGCCTGGCCTGGATCACCTTGGGTTTTATTGTTCCAAGGCACCATTGAAAGAGAATGCATAATTTTGAACAATGGGAGAGTGAAAAAACCAAAATGTTCAGCAGTGCTTCAAATGGTCAGTCGAAATCCGAGTCATTCACTCAAGTGTTCCCCAGTAAATTAAAAACAAACACTCGGACGCTCTGCTGACACAATACATAAGTGCCCCTTCTGGCTGAAACCTCACCACCTTAATGACAGACCATTTGTGTCGTCCCTGTGTATTTCTCCAAGGTTGCCTTAAAATTCATGCCTTGGCTATTTACCAGCTGACAGACACAAACTGGGAGCCTTGCTTTGCACCTCCTTTCCAGATAGAAATGAGGATGAAGGATAGTGGCTATTATAAAGTAATCACACCCCGGAGGAAATTCCTGAGCTCAACTATCTCTGTTTCCCAGATCAGGGTAATCTCCCTGGACTTGGCTAGCCATTGGCAAAGCTTGTCAAGCTGGGTCAGCTTGTCACTCTCCGCATTTAAGAGCCTGCCTATTTCTGGAGGCTGCCGCATTGCCCAAGCAGCCTCATGTTGACATTGCACGCTCAGTAATGTGGAGGTGAGGCTGATTTTCTGAAAACTGACCATTTTCACCTATAAAGCCTAATTTAAAGTAACCATAAGGACAAATTCTATTCTTATTGACATCTGTGCTATCTTGCAGCAGCTCTGAAGGAGTAATGACGATATGTATTGAAACAGGAGGACAATCAGACATCTGGCTCGTCAATTGATCTTCAGGAGAGGGAGTACAAAAGGATCCGTTACACACACTGAAGCAAACGCTCTGATGGTGACTGTTATGGGAAAAAAATCCCCACCCACATTTATTTCCCCTAGGTTTCCATTAGGAAGGTGTCCCTGCTGCCTCTGGCTCTGTAGGACAGGGAGGGAGACGAGAGTCTTGAATGTAGAGTGTGAACTGCAAGCAGGCAAGGGCAGGAATCTTGGCTGCAACCTGGGGAAATCAGGTGCTTTCCTCTTCCTCTTCCTCTTCCTCTCTCCCTTTTGCTCTCCCTCACCTTTTCCATCTTCCTCTCCTGTTGTGGCTGCCCCTCTCACCCACTCTTCCTCCTCCTTGGAGATCCCTGCCTGTCACTGGCTGGGGTATCCTGCCACCCCAGCAAAGCAGATGAGCCAGGGTAAACCCCAGCCCAGTTCCCAGCACATGTGGCTTTTAGCCACAGAAAGGCAGACCCCTGGCACCTCATGGCCACATGGCTCATGCATGAGGCATCACTGGTTCAGGCTCCTCACTCCTGCGATGGCCTTATTGTAATATATTTGTGCTGAATAACACATATTTCTTGCAAAGAAAGGTGGGTGTTTCTGTGCAGGGGGAGCTTGGCAGCTCTGAATACTGAGCAGCCATTTCCTCAAAGCAGTAGGATTCAACCTGGTAATCAACCCTATTAGCGATAAAAGGAACTGTATAAATGTCAAGCCAGGTTCAATAAATAAGCACTAACACATTTAGAAATGGCTTAGAAAGGGGAATTAAAGTTTTGCTGTTAATTATGTTTCTTATTTTAGATTTTCTGTCAATTCTAGCTCTTCCATTCAAATGAGACACTGCTAAGATGAAGGAAATGAGATGGCCTGAAAGCTGGAGGTGGGCAAAGCTGTTTATATATAATAGAGAGCTAATGGGGACCTTTGCCTCTCTCATGGGCCCCTGGAAGCACAGTAAAAATGGGGTCATCAGACCTTTCAGTTAGATACCTTCCAGCCTCCTGTTATAGTGTGTCCCAGATCCTCTGGTACCTCTTGATCCCACTAGAGTCAGATGAGGAGGGCAGGCTCCTCTGACCAGCTGAAGGCATGCAGACCAGGATATAGACAAGCAGCAGCAGGAAGCATGGCTTGCTGGGGGCACATTTTATAAGCAGCTTCAGAAATCAGTACTGGTTTTGACAACCAACCCTACCCCTCTGGACCCAGCCACCTCCAGTGCTGCCTGGATGGAAGCAGCTCACGCACGCCTGGTGCTTTGATGCAATAATGACACATAACAGATACTGATGGCAGAGGCTAATCCAGTCTGCCCCATAATGTCCCCAGTCAATCATGCAATATTCTGTTATTGGAAAAACTCATTTTTGCACCTCTGATGGTAATCAGTGTATGCCCTGAAGCACAAGGCTTGATAGCCTGTGTAATTTGCAACCTAGCTAAGTGTAACTGCAGATGTTAATCCTATTTATACAAATGCCTGACAAGCAAAAGCAGGGATGGAGAGATGAGCTACAGGAGAAGGCGTAGAGCTGGATTTCCATGAATTCTCCTGCAGGTTTCAAGCTGCTGCACCCAGTGATGGAAGACCAAGGACTTTGGGGTGGTCAAAGGGAGGTAGCACAGGCAGTGACTGCAGCTGTGCCCCTCCTTTGGCTTGGTATCTGTTCTGGAAAATGATGGAGCAGACCTCACCATGAAGCAGGTCACTGCTCCAGGCAACCACTCTCTAGCTACAAATGTGTGTCAAAGCTGGTGAAAAAAAACAAACAAAACGAGGGAAAAAAAAAAGGGGGGGGGGGGGGGGTAGGGGAGAGGTGGAAAGACAGGAAAAGCAAAAACCTCTTCTGTCTGCTCTCTCCCCTTTTTATCCCAAACAGAAAGGAAGTGCTTTGTGTCCCAGGTCTTTCTTTCACAGCCTGGTTCCTCTGAGGACGGCACATATCCAGACAGAAGAAAAGAGGATTTGCTTTGTCTGCACTATCTTGTCATCAAACTTTCAGAGGACAACCAGGAGTGTTGCCCTACTGAGCTTATCTCCCTTCTGCTTCTGGGGTCAGCCGCTCTTTGCTTTGTAGTTTTAATTTTGCAATTTTGCTAAATTCCTTCTCCTCTAAGTTTTGCTTCTAATTTATATCCACCTCTCCTTTCAATGTCTCACTCTCTGGTTTTCCACTACCTCTCTCACTCTGCCTCTCTCTTACTCCTTATTCTTATTTTCCTCTCCTCTCTCGGGTCTGTCCTCCTTAGTTTTTTGTTCATATGCCCACAGCTATTGATATTTTTTCCTTCTCCAATATAATATTTATTTATTTATTTCTCAGATTCCCAGTTTTCCTTCTTCCATGCCCTTTTCCAACTTTTTTTTTTTACCAAACTACATATTTTTCTTGCCTCCCGTGGTCTCTGACACCCCATGACCCACCGGCCTCGGCTTTGCAGGAGCTGTTACCTGTGGATGATAATGGTCCCATCAGGAGGGACCCAGCATCACAGGGATCAAGCTGCCCACTAGCGTTTCCAGACATGGATTTCCTTGGCTTTGCTCCCTTCCCAACAGCCCCACAACACCCAGCACCTGCACCCTGATACATTACTGCTGGCATCATCCTTGTCCTGCAGGATCAATGAAATAGCAGCATTTCCCTGGTCTTATTCCAGGTTTAGCTAACCTAAACCAAACACCAAAACTCCCACAAACTCCAACCAAGGAAAACCCAGCTCCATGACTATTTAGTTAAGAATGATACCTCTGGAAAACATAGCTACAAACTACCCTGAATTTGTTGTGCTTTGTTTTCCCGCTGTTCATCTCTAGGGATGTCTCCTGCTTGGTCAAGATACATGAGATGCACTAAGAGCACACACTTGGGGGTACATGCAGCACTTAACCTGACCAACACATCCTCTCTGCCTCGTTACGCTGAGTTCTGTTGTTTAGAGCAAGGCTGTGACAGCTTGGCTCTGTTGCACATTTCCATAGCTGCAGGAGACCCGACTGTGGCCAAGAGTCCCCACTTGCTGTGGTTCCAGCTGCAGAGTCTTAAGGAGAGCATCAAGGATGGGCTGGCAGGGGATGGTAATATCTTTAATTGTATCCATTAATATAGATGGAAAAGAATGGATAAGCCTTTGGGCGCATTTGTTGCTTTCTTTCAAACCTGAGAAAGAGGTGGTGCAGCCAAGAACACATTTTCCACCCCAACTGTATACTACGATTCATCTAATAAAAATGTATTTCATTTGCCTGCAAAAATCACTCTTCTGGGCACATTATAGCCATAAAGCATGCTGTCTTCTATTCCTGGCTTCCTTTAAAAGGCCAGGTCTTGCTGCTTATATTAGTGAATGCATCAGGCACATCGTACAGCCAAGTGAGCACTGCTGGAGAACTTCACATTATAGTTTTCTAGGCTTGATCCTCCACGCACTTAAATTGATTTTACACTCATAGTACTCCTGGGACACCCCGGCAGCTGCTTCAGGTTTTCACCAGTTTAAGAAGATTAGGATTGGGCACAAGAGCTTGTTTGCCTTGCAACAGCCTATGTGGTGCAGGCGCTTTTACCTTGGTGAGCTCACCTTGAATTGCCGAGGTGAGTATCTCCAGAGAGGACGCCTTTAACACCGGAGCGGGGGGAGGCACAGCGTCCCGGATCCTCAGTTCGGAGCGGCAAGAGCGACCGAGGGAGCCTCAAGTCCTCGACAGGGCTTGCCCAGGAGCCGGCAGCTCCGCTGACGCGAGCAGCTGACTCACAGGGGGCGGTGCCAGGAGTGACGGCACCAGCCCTCAGTGGGGAAAAACCCATCCCAGGGAGCGCGAGCGACCAGGGGTGCGGCGCGGCAGTTGGCGCAGGCAGGGCGAGCGGGATGGGGAGCACTCGCCTCAGGACCAGGGCCCGCTCTGGGAGCTGTGCCCCGGCGGTGGCCAGCGTAGGCACCCAGACAGAGCCGATGAGAGGGGAGGCTGCGGCGCAGACCTCGGAGTGTAGAGAGTGCCTCGACTGGTCTCTTGAGGCGAGGGTGCACAATGGGCAGGTCTGCACTCGGTGCGCCCTGGTGGAGGTCCTCCTGCAGCAGGTGGCTGAGCTGCGGGAGGCTGTTGGTGAGCTGAAAGATGCCAGGGAAGCTGAGAGGAAGCTGGGCTGCTTGCTCCAGGCCCAAACTGCACAGGGGCCGCAAACGTCCAGCATTGCTCACATAGGAAAGAAGGAGGGCAGCAACCCAGGAAGCTGGGAATTAGTCACGAGAAAAACGAACAAAAAAAGGAGGAAGAGGACAATTAACAACAAGGGGCTTCCTCCTAAATCTGATGTCCCCACCCAGAACCGCTTCGCAGTTCTGCAGGGGGCTAATGAGAAAGCACCCACCACACCTAATGAGCATCCTGCTGATGCACCAGTAAAGAGGATCACTACTGGTGCCTCCAGGAAAAAGCGGGGGGTCATAGTAGTCGGGGACTCTACTTTGAAAGGCACAGAGGCACCCATCTGCCGGCCTGATCCAGTCTCAAGGGAGGTGTGTTGCCTGCCAGGGGCTCGGATCAGGGATGTTGCTGAGAGGCTGCCTGCTCTAGTAAGTCCTGCTGACTATTACCCCCTTCTAGTGGTCCATGTGGGTGCTAGAGATATAGATAGCAGTAGCCTGGAGAACATTAAGAAGGACTACAGAGCCTTGGGAGAGGTGGTTAGGGGCTCTGGAGCTCACATAGTTTTTTCATCGATTCTCCAGGACAAAGGGGAGGACCTTAAAAAAGCTAGGTGTGTTTGGCAGGTTAATAAATGGTTAGAATGGTGGTGCCATAGTCAGGGGTTTGGCCTGATCAAGAGGACTCTGTGGATGAAGCGCTCTACAGACAGATAGGAGCAGCCTCACGCTCGCAGGCCCTTGTCCTCATGGGGGACTTCAACCATCCTGACATCTGTTGGAGGGACAGTACGGCCCGGCACAAGAAATCCAGGAGGTTCCTCGATTGTGTGGAAGACAACTTCCTCTTTCAAGCAGTAGAGGAGCCGACGAGGAGAGGTGCCATGCTGGACCTTGTGCTCACCAACAGGGAGGGACTGGTTGGAAATGTGATGCTCCAGGGCAGCCTTGGCTCTAGTGATCCCGAGATGGTTGAGTTTGAGATCCTCAGGACAGCGAGAAGAGCATGCAGCAAGCTCACTGCCCTGGACTTCAAGAAAGCAGACTTTGGCCTCTTCAGGAACCTCCTTAGTAAGATTTCATGGGATACAGTCCTAGAGGGCAGGGGGGCCCAAGACTGCTGGTCGATATTCAAGGATCACCTGCTACATGCTCAAGAGTGTTGCATCCTGACTAGAAGAAAGTGCAGCAGGAGGGCCAGGAGACCTCCATGGATGGACAAGGAGCTGCTGAGGAAACTTAGAGGGAAAAAAGAAGCTTATAGAACATGGAAGCGAGGACAGGCGGCCTGGGAAGAATATAGGAGCGTTGCCCGGGAAGCTAGGGACCAGGTTAGGAAAGCTAAGGCCCAGCTAGAATTAAGTTTGGCAAGGGATGTAAAAGATCACAGGAAAGGATTCTATAGATACGTAGCAAATAAAAGACAGACTAGGGACAACGTGGGCCCTGTCCGGAAGCTATCAGGAGAACTGGCTACCATGGATTTGGAGAAGGCTGAGGTTCTTAATGACTTCTTTGCCTCCATCTTCCCCAGCAAATGCTCTGACCACACCACGAAAGTCTTGGAAAGCAAATGCAGGGACTGCGAGAATGAAGACCTTAGGCCCACTGTAGGAGAGGATCAGGTTCGAGACCATCTTAAGAATCTGAACATGCACAAGTCCATGGGACCTAATGAAATCCATCCACGGGTCCTGAAGGAGCTGACGAATGAAGTTGCTAAACCACTGTCCATCATATTTGAAAAATCCTGGCAGTCAGGTGAAGTTCCCGATGACTGGAAGAAGGGTAATATAACCCCCATTTTCAAGAAGGGGAAGGTGGAAGACCCAGGGAACTACAGACCAGTCAGTCTCACCTCTGTGCCTGGCAAAATCTTGGAACAGTTTCTCCTGGAAAACATGCTGAGGCACATGAAAAACAACAAGGTGGTTGGTGACAGCCAACATGGCTTCACTAAGGGGAAATCCTGCCTGACCAATTTGGTGGCTTTCTACGAGGGAGCCACGGAACTGATGGACAGGGGCAGAGCAGTTGACGTCATCTACCTGGACTTGTGCAAAGCATTTGACACTGTCCCGCATGACATCCTTGTCTCTAAATTGGAGAGACATCAATTTGATAGATGGACCACTCGGTGGATAAAGAACTGGCTCGATGGCCGCACGCAAAGAGTTGTGGTAAATGGCTCGATGTCCAGTTGGAAACCTGTAACAAGTGGTGTCCCTCAGGGATCGGTGTTGGGACCGGTCCTGTTCACTATCTTTATCGATGGTGACATGGACAGTGGGATGGAGTGCGCCCTCAGCAAGTTTGCCGATGACACCAAGCTGTGTGGTTCGGTGGATACGCTGGAGGGAAGGGATGCCATCCAGAGGGACCTTGACACGCTTGTGAGGTGGGCCGATGCCAACCTTATGAAGTTTAACCAAGCCAAGTGTAAGGTCCTACACCTGGGTTGGGGCAATCCCAGGCACAGCTACAGGTTGGGCAGAGAAGAGATTCAGAGCAGCCCTGCAGAGAAGGACTTGGGGGTGTTGGTTGATGAGAAGCTTAACATGAGCCGGCAGTGTGCACTTGCAGCCCAGAAAGCCAACCGTATCCTGGGCTGCATCAAAAGAAGCATGACCAGCAGGTCAAAGGAGGTGATCCTGCCCCTCTACTCTGCTCTCGTGAGACCTCACTTGGAGTACTGCGTACAGTTCTGGTGTCCTCAACATAAAAAGGACATGCAGCTGTTGGAGCGAGTCCGGAGGAGGGCCACGAGGACGATAAGAGGGCTGGAGCACCTCCCGTATGAAGACAGGCTGAGAAAGTTGGGGCTGTTCAGCCTGGAGAAGAGAAGGCTGCGTGGAGACCTCATAGCAGCCTTCCAGGATCTGAAGGGGGTCTATAAGGATGCTGGGGAGGGACTCTTCCTTAGGGACTGTAGTGGTAGGACAAGGGGTAATGGGTTCAAACTTAAACAGGAGAAGTTTAGATTAGATATAAGGAAGAAGTTCTTTACAGTGAGGGTGATGAAGCAGTGGAATGGGTTGCCCAGGGAGGTTGTGGATGCTCCATCCCTGGTGGTGTTCAAGGCCAGGTTGGATAGAGCCTTGGACCACGTGGTTTAGGGCAAGGTGTCCCTGCCCATGGCAGGGGGGTTGGAACTAGGTGATCTTAAGGTCCTTTCCAACCCTTACTATTCTATGATTCTATGATTCTATATCTGTGTGTCCAGGGGACAAATAGTAGGACTGGCATCCACAACTGGGATGTGTGTAAAACTGATGGCTAGCTGGGCACTGACCTAAATGGGCAAGCAAACTCCGATGAAAATAGGCAAAACTGGTTTAGGATCTTCTGGTTGTGGTGTATATGCCAGCAAATGGCATTTGGTCCTTTCGGCAATTCCTGAGACCATGCACAGAGGATGGTTGGTCAAAAAAGGTGTATTAAAACCAGAACCTTAATGCCGCTTACCTTGGTCTTCTGTGGGCTTAAAGCTGCTCCTGCCACACACAGCCTCTGAGCTCTTCTCCTCCTCCTCTCCTATTACTGAAACAGCCTAAACATCATGTTTTAGTTATAAAGTGAGTTTAGTGGATGGAAGGGTGGGAGGGGAAGGGGGATTAAATTTACTGCTTCAGTGACTACAGATCTGAAATAAATCTCCGATTCAATGATAGATCAATAACACCAAGATTGGGTTTAAATTATTAATAAACTATGAGAAACGAGGATAATTATTCTATGAGTCACAGCTCTCTAATGCACTGCACATTTTTTCCCTGAGACATCTGCATTGAAGCACAACCTGACTATCTTTTGGCAGAAAGCTGTAGCCAAGAAGTTAATGCTTTTTATTTTGCTAGCTAAGCATTTCATAAACCCTCATGGGCTGAGACAGCCTAGTGACAACATTGTGCTTCTCTCATAGAGAAACCCTTAGGCCAGGATGCCCTAAAACATTTAGGTATCTAATGTGCTCCTGGAAATCAATGTGATTGATTTGAATCACATTTGTGAATGGTTCAGAAGGCCCTCAAATGTCCTTTTGAACCCTTATGGCTGGTGATGGAGGAGTTGCGTTTGCCTAAAAGGAGATGCTGGCCTTGAAAAGTAACCTTGGATGGTTGCAGAGGCCGGTCTCGCTGGTGGCATCAAGGAGGGACAACCTCAGGACTGCAGGAGGCAGGGAGGGGAGGAATGGCTTTTGCACACTTCTGGCAGACTGCAATGACAGCCCCATCAAAACACGTGTGAGCTTCAAGTGAAGTTCACTCCTCCTTTTCAGGAAAGAAGAGAGGGACCCGTCAGCCCAAAGAGGTCTACTAAAATCAAGAAGCTGAAAACTGGAATATTCCTCCATTCTGGGTCGCAACCATCTCTCTTGACCAAGACAACCCACACTGACACAGCATGGGCTGTAGATGCTGAGCATCTCTGGGGATCGTCCCACCTCAGCAGGTGTCATCCCTCAGCTTCAGTGTCAATGCTTAGGGTGGTGATGGAGAGCAGGTCCCACTTCGAGGGGCAGCTCACTGCAATATCACCTCATCCCTGCTCTTTGGCAGAGTGGGCTGGGGTCATATGGGCTCAGAGCACTCTTGATGCTTGTCAGCTGCTGGGCTATCAGGCAAGGTGCTCAGCATTGCCTTGGCTTACCAGGAGAGTACCTTACTTAATAGGAGAGGAACAGAACTCAGGATATTGGTAGCTAAAGGCATTTATCCTTATCAAAAGTGCTCCAACTGAATAAAAAAGATTACCTTGTGTTATTATTAGTTTTTTTATTAAACTGATGCCAAAAAGCCATTTATTTTTAAACAGAAACTTAGAGCTCTGAGTACTTGAGACGTTGGACAGGGCTGCTTTAAATGAACTTGCTGTCCTCTGCAAATGGCATTAGGTGACCCCCACTCCGCTGGGTGATATGGCATCATTCTGCACCCTACACAGGCTGGGGTCTGCTGGGGCACCCCTTCTTTAACGCGGCACATCCAGCAGCAAGTGAGGCTTTACACACCCCTTGCCACTCTCTCATTTCACCTGAAGTTGTCTGTCAAGGTATGAAATCATTCTGAACTGTGGGAAAATGGCGGAAATTAGGGACCACTTTTCCCCAGCCATCCCAAGTTATATTATAACACTAACGAAACCTTAGTGTAAAACGCAGCTGCTACTTCCAGGATGGGATGCAGCTGACATGCACGGAATCTACCCAGTGATAGTTCCCCAGGCAACCCTCCAACCTTGGCATATGCTAAGAGAAACTGAATGGAGCGTGGGTGGAGTGGAGCGAAGGCCCCGTGGCCAGGCTCTGTTACACTCCCTGTAGGAGTAGGAACTTGAAGGCACCATGTACTGATAAACCACACAGCAGCTGCCAAACAAGGAAACTAGATCTGTATTTGTAAAAGCAAAGCAAGAAGATTTTACACCCATCAGTAACAAAGTGTGTATGACTAGAGTCACTCAAGCTCCATAGGCATAGAGTTAAAAAGCTGAAACCTGCGTTACTATGGAGAAGCCTGGACAGATACAAGGGCCTCCTACAAGGTCAGGATGAACAACATTGACGAACAAAGAACTGACGGGGGAGAGGAGGCTTTACCCCTGTATAGGCAGATTAAGAAACAGGGCTAACGAATCTCTAATCAGGAAAGACTATCCTGGAAGCCTCGTTCAGCACATGGACATCGTCAACATACGGCTTCATGTGTCAGCAAAACATGACTAGGGTGTGCTTTCGATGGAAATGATGTGCAAACTAACTGACCACTCTGTACATGGTGGGAGGGTTATGGGGAGTTACTAACCTGAATCAAATGGAATAAATATGTGAAATTAGGAAAGGGAAAGCAGGGAGGACTCCACTGTAACTTCTGGGATCAGTCAATGGGAGTCAATGGGCTGAACCTGTCTTCTCCCCCATAGGGACACCTATTGAGTAAGAACTTTATTTTATGCATTCTAAATAACTAACGCTAGCTGTTATTAGTGATTATAGTCTGGTTGTGTATCACTTCAACCTTGTTTTTGCAGACAGTCCCTATCACGGGCAATCACGAACCTGAATTTGTCACGATTTTATATTAATAGTGTTATTCCATAAACTGTCAGTGTTAGTCCTTCATGGGAGCCAGCAGCTTCTGGCAGTGGGTAACACATTCAGATAAAGTGGGGAGACCCACTGAGGGGTCCCTCTTATGCTGCTGGCACGTTTCCCTGAACAGGTCAGTGGAATCGCCCTTCAATCCAGCAGAACTGCTCCCAGTAATGGGATGCTGACAGACTGGTTGGGCACAAGGGCCTCGGCCTTCCTGGGGCATTGATAGACATATCAAATGCTATGGGTTGAGAAAATCTCCCCTCCTCTTCATGTGACAGTGAACCTACATCATGGTGCAATCAAGGTGTCCAGCTGCTTCTATCTGTGTAATGCAGGGAGAAATTTTTGATTGCCCCGATGATATTAAAAATTAAAAAAAAAAAAAAAAATTAAAAAAAGCAGCTGAACAAACTGTGGTTGGGCCTGACTTGATTTGCTTCAAGGGAAGGAGTGAAGTGGTTTTGATTTTTTTTTTAAATTTATTTGCATGATTAATTCAACAAGGCCTTTACACATCACTGCTTTTTTATTAGTTACCTATGAATTATACAGGATTCTGGGCACAGCACACACAAATTAATGTATCTGTGGAGGAAATTTTTGAGGAGTAGGGGGAGCAGTGGTGCTCTGGTGCTTCCATCATGTGTTTGCTCTCCCAGCTCTATTGAGGTAGCGAAATACTGTCATCTCCACCTTACACATGAGGAGCAGAGCCCAGTAAAGGCCCACATGCAGGTTAACTGCAACAGGTAGCAAACCCAATGTCATGGGAGCCCCTGTTCCTGGGACCAGGAGGTTGGTGAGTGACTAAAGTTGCTCCACAGGTCAAGCTGGTGTTTGCTCAAGGACAAGACACGTGCTCAGACCAAGCAAGGTACCTGTCCATGAGGGGTCTGTGTGCAGCCCCAGTGATGCATGGACAGGTGGCTGCACCCCAAATCATGGCTGGACCTGAAGGACAGCTCAGGCCAGCTCTGTGAGGAGCTGGGCTGTTGGGTCTCCTCCAGCTCCCACTGCAGCATCTCTGCATCTTGAAGGAAGGCACAAACCTCTCAGATGGGTTGGACATTCTTGCTTTTCCTGCATTTGTATAGTGATTTTCTATTAGCCTAGAAATAATAAGGCTGATTCCCCTTGGTATCACACCAGAGGTTTTACCTCAGATCTGGGGGAAGAATTTGGGGAAGAAATAAAGCCTGCACTCTTTCAGGCTGCGAGTTAGGAATTTATAATCCTGTAATGAAAAAACCACCTTTCTGCATGTTCATGTAGTGATACAACAGCCTTCCCTTAAACAGCTGCTTATATTCATTTCCCTCAGTGCCAAGCACGTGTGGTAACATCTTTAAGGAAAAAAGCCAAAACATCCTTACAATATTCATATAAGGAATGTTTTCAATGAACTGAGTGCCATTCAAAGTACACTGCAGAAGAACTTGGCCTTTATTCATCTCTTGAGCAAGTGTGTTTATTCAAGTTCTCTTCTCTTTTCTCCCCTTCTCTCTGTAAGGAAGATCAGGCATGTTTATTCAAGTTCTCTTCTCTTTTCTCCCCTTCTCTCTGTAAGGAAGATCAGGTATATATGTTTATACCGGACAGCTGAAAGGAGTGAGCTATATCCCTGTTGTAAATCCACATTGCTGCAGCAGCATTGGTGGTGTGAAGGGTGGTAATACCGTGGATTTACAGTGACCGGGGAATCAGACCTCCCTTTTCCCTATAGCTGGAAGAGCAGCCTGCAGAGTAAAAATCATACATCACAGCCGCTTCGAAAGATGCTGCATGGGGTTTATCTGTCTAACAGCAACAGAAAATAATAAAAATGCCCTCTGCAGAGGCCAGCAGCATCCCTTTTAATACAGAAAATGTTGAGGGTCCCAAAGACAACCGCTTGGACAGACATTACTTCCAGTTTATTAATAGCAAGGGCACAGCGGCAGCTGACAGGCTGTTGATGTCTCAGGCATACTGTAAATCTCCAGTTGTTGGGTGTTCCTGCTGCTCGCCCACGTATGGCATAAATACAGCCTAATGTGACTGAATTATATAGAAAAATGTTACCAATTACTCTCCTTACTTGGATTCCTTCGGCTTAAAGCCAGTGGGCTGTGCTGACGGGGAATCTGCAGCTGATGCTGGAGGGGAGGAAAAAGCTTTCTTTAAAAAATAATAAAAAAAAAAATCCTCTTTTTGTGCAGAACAGCGGGATTTTTCCCTTGCCCTGAGATTTCTTGCCATTTCATTATTTTGTATTCCAGATAAAACCTTCCCACCTTAACGAGGAACATTTTTCCCCATCGGTTTTAATAGTATAATAAATTGTGGGAGAGCAAAGAAAAAGCTCCCAAAAAAGGAGCTGTAAAAAAAGTTGCTGGAGACCAAGGCAGGCTTTGCAGAAGGAGAGACAACAGTTACAAGCTTATTTACTTTGCCATTCCATTCAGGTTTCATCTGTAAGCAGTTTGGGTCTCCTGATTTTACTGGCTCTTTGGGAGGCCATATTCCCATGGGTGTTTCATTTTCCCTGCTCGTGCTGGTGCAGCTGCACAGGGGCAATGGGGTGAAGCAAACTGGGGCTGCCCCTCTGTGGGAAGGTCATGATGATACGAGAATAGGGAGGACACTGATAATTTTGCCTTAACACCTCATACAGGCAGTTGAAGCACCCTGAGTGGTTTGCTGTCAGAGCTGAATCCTTCTCCTCCAGGTTTGCATCAATTCAATGGCCACAGGCTGCATGTCTCCCTCTTCATGCAGAGCGGAGCAGACCTGGGGGCTCTTACAGCCCCCATCTGCTGGGTTAATTGTACATATCAGCTCAGCTGAAATGCTCTATCAGATAAACTAGCTCTTATACAACCCACCTCAGTGCCTACATCCTAAGAGGTGTTATTTCCAGAAAGTCAGAGAGGACAGAGGAGAGATTTAGGGCAGGCATATGCAGAAGGTGGTGAGAGAGAGAAAAGGCACCTGTGGGCATGTAGGGTCTAGGGAAAGAGGGTGGACATGGAGGCATTTGGGGAGGCAGTAGGGTTGCAGAGGAGATGAGGGAAAAGAAAATGTAGAACAGTAAGAGGCATGGAAAAAAGAGAGGCATGGCTGGACAGGGAGCCAGAGAAAGCATCAGAAGGAAGGTTACTGCTCAGATTACATAAGCCACTCTTATGAAAGACAAAACAGTATGAAAAGAGATTGAAAAGGCCAGAGAAGCCCTATGAATCATTGTAGTGTACAAATTCTTGAAGATATATTAACTGTTTACTCTAGGTCCCTAATGAGACATTCCCGTATTTGATTTTCCTTGGTAAATCTACTTGTGTCTAAATACTAGCCCTCTACTAAAACAGGATGAAAGAAACTTCATATTTCGACTGAATTTTAAGTTGTGATGTGGAAATCAAACAAGCTGTCTGGGATAACACTGTGACAGGTTTCTGCATGCATTTGCTTCCAGTCACTTGTAGCTGTTTCAGATGCTCAGCCTCTTGCCGGGGCATATTTGTCCTCAAGGATGCAGCTCACATGTATGCCTGCTGAGAATACTTGATTTCCAAGTGGAAAGCTCTTAAAAATAAACCTTACACATGCAAACAGTCGATTTTTCTCATTCTTCGGAGCTGGCAAATTTTCATTGAGAAAAATGCAAAAGTGAGCAGAAAACACTTCTGATGGCCAACCCCCAAGGAGGACCAATGCATGAATTCTCTAGGAAATGGGTAACCCTTTACTTCAGGGATTAGCCTGACTCTTCCGTGCTGGCTGTGCATTTCTGGCTGTGTCAAGGCGGGCTGTGCTGGGGGCTCTCCTGTATCAGGTGGAATGAATGCTCACAGCATATTCAAAGAGGAATATGGAAAAAAGTCCAATCTTTCCTCTGAAAACCTGATTTACACTTAGGCTAGGGCAAAGTTTTCCCTCTTGGGACCCAGTCTGGAATCCAGTGTCTGTTGCAGAAAGCCAGACTCTCCCTATGCAAGGAAGCAGCTACCATTCTCCATGGCTGCTGTGCGGTCCCTTTCTAGTGGCTTTTGATGGGTCCATTGTTCCTTCCTCACCCACTCAGAGGGGACAGCTATGACCCTGTCCTCCACACAGCCACAAGTCACATCCTGGCTTGCAAGCAGAGGAGATGGGCTGTGTCACCACAGAAAGACAGAGACAAAATAGGACAAGTTCTTGCCATCCTTAAAAATGTCATTCCCCCCACACCATGATTTAGAGGGGTTTCCTCTCCATGGATTAACTACATTTTTGTCCCTGCTATCTATCTGCCTTCGAACATTGACCATATTACTTAATGAGCTGTAAAATATTGTTATAAGCAGATTGTATATAAATGTATATATTTAAAATGTAAACATAGCTTGAGATATCTAATAGGAGAGATAATTATCTAATATTAATTTGCTGGCATTTACATGCAACAGAGCCACTCTGATTCAGACAAAACTAAATGTTTGTACTCTGAACACCTCTGAAAGTCAGAAGTGCTGCCTAAAAGGGAGGGGTGGGTTTTCTGTTTACACTCTGTCCTGGCTTCACTCTGCTTCTGTTTAAATCACTGGTAAAATCCCATTTTTCCCAGACTAGCCCCTTGCATTTGTGATGAGCTCTTTCCATGGTTGTGATTCAAGTCTGGTGCTCCTTACCACGCTCTCACAGCTCACTATTTTTGCTCAAAACATGGTACAAAGCAGCCTGGCTGCCCACACAACTGCAGCACTTGCTGGCAGGCAGGGAAGGGCAGGCACATGCTGTTCCTCAAAATCCATCACCACTTCAGGTGCCCAGGCACGGCACTCATACCTAATCATATGCAAACAGAAATGTGCAGAAAAGATCAAGTACAGCCATCTTATTGTCTCTCCTTCCCTCTAACAGATTGCTGAAAAATACCTGCTAGTAGCTTATCTTTCCTTGAAATGTCTTCAGAGGTCTTCCAGCAAACTTCACTATTTTCACTCTGCTCTACAGAGAAGGATGAGGAGGCTTCTTCGGACTCTGCATCCCAGACAAGCTCTGTGCTGGTTTTCCTAGCTGACTCTTTGTTCAAGCAAGCAAGATTAGTCTGCTTAATATAATCTTGTATTCTCTGCTTAGTGAAGGCCTCTTTAGAAGCAGTGTACTCCATTTCCAGCCTTTTCATATTTTTCATTGTGAGAGCAGAGCTGGAATCTGATGACCCAGTCCCATGGGGAAATATTTTTGGCTGGTACTGGTTACCGCCAGACCATGACAGCTTGCGTCCATTAAACATATCTGCAATGCATTAAGGAGATGAGAATCTTCAGCAACAGGCAAAGTCAATTCATCATTCTGGTAACAAAGAAAGAAAGAAAGGAGAAATCCCATTAGTCATTTACTCCTGACGGGCATATTGATTGATGTAGTTAAAATGTTCACACTAAGATAACCTTATTAGATTGAAAATCACTTTCTTTTCAAGAGGACCTACTAGGCTCCAATTCAACAAAGCACTTAAACAAATACCTGATATCAAAGGCATGCCTGAGTCCCATTGGTGAGATTTTCTTAAATAGGTTCCACCTAACACTTAAATGCCAAAGCTTAAAATAGCTACAAAGGACAGCATAATGCCTGCCTGTGTTCAGATAGGCGCAAAGTTGAGCAACCAAATACCTTGCATCATAACACACAATAGTCCCTCTTCTCCACTAAGGCTGTCTAAAGATTGCATCAGTGATTTCATTATTAACCCAGTTTGCTTTGACCATAAAATGCTATACAGCTGAAACTTACTCTATGCAGGCTGGAACAAGCACTTTATATTCATTACTAGTACTCAGACAAATTATTTTGGACATTTTATGCTACATGCTGATGAGGAAAAAAATAAAAATGTACAGTGGAATCTATTGAATCTGTCTAATTGGACCTGCTGGTGGCCATCTGACCATGCCAATTAAATAAAGACAAACAAAAGGAGCTCTCAAAGGACTTGCAGTGGATAAACCCAGGGTAAATACCGCATGTTTTTTGTTATTGCATTATTCTGTATAGTGGTGTGTCTGAAACATAAACTAGCCATAAAAAGCAGCTCGCCCTCTTGTTTGCAATATCTGGTTAATTGTGTCTGTATCTTCCCTTCATCCACTCAGTCTGTTTAATGTCAAAAGAGAAAGGAGGGAAAAATAATAAGGTTAGTTTGGCAGAACTAGAGCTTCACAACCTCCTCTTTCCCTGTGCGCCCCTCCCTGCCAATTCCCATTGGGTATGATGCTCTGACTGACTGCAGAGACAGCTGTTTGCAGGTGTTTTACCAATGCAGGAGGCCCAAAACCTTCCAGTGCCCTGGTTGCCAGCTTTGGGGCACCCATGGATCACCTCCAGACTATGCAGTCCTCTCCATCCACACGGGCAGAGTGGTGCCTGACAGCTGTGGGAGCCCACGGACACGCACGCAAGTGAGCACCACAGATGGGGAGGGGACTGCTCCATGGGACGTGCTCCTCACCCCTTGGATGGACTTCCCCAGTGCCACAATTTCTGAGAGCAGAGTAGGCAAAACCCAAGCAGGAGCAGCACAGCACCATCCATGGTGAGGACGCTGACAAGGTGAGGACCCAGCCAGCACTGTTTCTGTGGTACTCTGGCAATGGTCATCTCTTACGAATTCTTGCATACTAGGGACCATAGGTTTGAGACAAGGTGGTTAATGCGTTTTAATCCACAAGTCTGACCTAGTTTAGTTTCTTAATAAAAATGCCTGACAGAATGAACTCAAATGTTACAGAGAAGCACATGTATAGGGTATCAATACTTCCCTGTCAATCAAACTTCTACATCTCATTAAAAGAAATCACTGAGCTGGCTTGGCAAAAGACATATTCCCTAACTCCGTGTTGATTCACAATAAGGACTATTTTTAATTCTTGTCTAATCCTTCTCTCAGGATAAGTTTTTTAAGTTCTCTGGAACTTTTCTTCTGGTCCAGGACTTGTGAAAACTGATACCAATGGCCTAGAGAGATCCCAAAGGTTTCTCATTTACTACTGTTTGGTCTGGGCTAGCTCTCTACCTCTGACTTTAAAACACCTAGCTTTACCAGTGGCAGTCTAACACTGCATCCTTTGTTGCTGGGACAGAAAGTATCTCATTATCATGTAATCTAATTATGTCGCTTGATTTTTATCTCCGTAGAGAACTAGGTTTGGAAAAGTCTGTCACTGCTGCCTTTCATGAACAATTCTGTCATTTCTCTTGGAACAGATTAACGTTAAGATTCCTTTGCTTCCTCATCATACTTTAAATGACATCTTTAAATGACATACTTTGAATGACACCACCATACTCTAATGACACCTCTGATGTCATTAACTCTACTCATCATTGTACTGCTGTCCTTTTGCAAAAACAGGTCAGCTAGATCATGTGCATTGAGGTTTTGTCTGCTCAGATTTTAAATATCTCCACAGACTGAGATCCTACAGCCTTTGTGACTCTAGTATTTAACAACCCTAATGCTGAAAATAATTTTGCTGATATTTAATTGGTATTTTCCACACTCCGGTGTGTGTCTGTTGCCCCTTATCCCACTGCAGTGCAGCTCTGAGAAGAGTCTGGCTGATTTCTTCTCAACCTCTGATTTGTCAGCTACAGGCAGCAATGCGATGCATGTGAGCATTTTCTCCTCCAGGCTGAACAGTCCTGGCTTGCTTAGCCTCCTGTTATGCATATGGGCTCCAGTCTCTACATGTCTTGGTGACCCTTTGCTTCAGTACGTCCATGTATCTCGTAATGGCAGCCCTGAAATAGACACAGCACTGCAGATGTGCCTCAGCAGTGCCCAGCAGAGGGTAGTAATCATGTCCTTCCCCCCTGGGTTTGGAAGTCAAGTCTCACCCAGCAGTTTTGATTGCTGCTTCCTCTAACCAAGGGTTGCCTTTGTCTCCCCGCTTTAAAGTCATGTAACTGCCATTTGCCTTGGATCACAATGCGTGGATATAGGCAAGCTCAGAGACTGCTCTGGGCCAAACCAGTGCCATTTTCACAATGTCTGCATGGCAGGGACTGTCCTGGCCCCATGTCTGTGCATGGCACTTCTCTTCATCTCTGCACTTGTCCTTCATGCTGCGTTTCACCGAGGTAAATCCCTGCTCACCATCACCGCTTAAAACTGGCTGCTACCCTTGAACTCTTCCTTTTAACAAATGTTTAAAGGACATTTTATAGTGTATTCTTAATAAGGATTTTGAAAACTTTTCTCTTGCAAATATAAGGAATTTTAATTGATAAAAGCACAACTGAAATGAGCACTTTTCAAACCCAGCAGAAGCATGCGAGCCATGAACATGCAGGCTTAGCTCACCTGCCTGGCTCCGTGCAGCAGCAGCACCAGTGCCTAGGGCAGGATCTCATCTTTAATATACAGCTTGTCTATGTTGCTTTGTCACCCTTCCTATCCTGACTTACCACTTCCCTTCCAGTGGTGGAGAGTTACTTCAAATGGATTTTTCCAGGCCAGGTTGGACAGAGCTTTGAGCAACCTGGTGTAGTGGAAGGTGTCCCTGCCCATGGCAGATGGGTTGGAACTAGATGATCTTTAAGGTCCTTTCCACCCCAAATCATTCTGTGATTCTCCCTGTGCCACTCTGCACAAAACCATATAGCTAACCCTCTGGAAATCACGTATCAGGCGGGTAAAGCCTTCAGGACTGACAGCTTCTGGCTCTGTGCTTGTACCTTACCTTCCAGGCTGAGCCTTCATGCTCATCAGGGCACTCCTACTGAGCAATATGAATGACAGTAGCTTTTAGAGGACCTTCTGGTGGCACTTGGAACATCAAAACTGTGCAACTCCTGGATCAGCAGTTTCCCCACAGTTTGAAGAAATGCAGTACTTGAATGTTCATGTTGAACTTTTCCAGGAAACTGAAGAGGATCAAATGAAGTGTTTTATTGAATTCTAAATATGGGGGTTTTTTTGTTTGCATGCTTGCTTTCGTCAAAAGAAATGCTTGAAACAAAAAGCCCATGGCAAATTAGAGGGATGAAATGCCACATTTCAAAAGTGCCAAAATTAAAGATTTTTGCTTTGGAGGTTTGACTCCCCCTCTCCATCATGAGCCATTCTGGGATTTTGATATAAAAGCATCACATTTGTCACTTGACCTGATATATATTTCATCACAAAGCCCAATCTTTTTTTGCAAAATGCAAATAAACATTTTGCTAATCTGAACAGATAGGGTTGCCACACAAAGAAGAGTGCTCTTGCTTTTGTAAGCTGGGGAGCAGTATTAAATAGAAAAATCAGTCACATCAAAATGACAGGCTTAAAAATCGATCAGATAATGGTAAGCTGCCCATTACAATGTTACAGGAGATTGTCCACTAAGTATTCACAAACACATCTGTAGCATAATGACACATCTTCTCCAAAGCCATATCTGTCCCTGACATCAGAGCTCCCCATAAAAAGCAAGTGAATTCAAAGCAACATTTATTGGCTATTTCATCAGAAGCTTCACTTTCTCTGTAGCTCTTCTGTTCTCATAATAACATGCTGAAATCTAGTCAGAATATTTGAATCTTAGAGAAACAAAACACAGCTGAAGTAGCTGGAAGGCGAAGGGTTCATGAGGCAATTTCCTCTGATTCATCAGGAGACAAAGACAGAGCGATGACTGTGTTTGTGTTAATAACAGTGGAATTGCCTCCCTGGTGCCATTACCCTCATATTTCTTTGGCTCTTTCTGTCATGTCCCATCTCATAACCCCCCGCTCTCAGTCACAGCCAGGTTAGATATGTCCATGGGAGGTCATGGCATGACCTCCTGCCATCTCTGTCCTGGGGCACTGCCCTGAGGTCAACGGGGCTGGCAAACTGAGCTGGCTGGCCCCAGTTGGGTATTCCTGTCACAGCTGCAAGCTTCACTATCAAAATCCTGTTTTCCTTACTCTGAGCTCTCCCGTCATCCCCCATTTAAAAGTCAATCTGAATTCACCATTTCTGTGACCATAGCCCTTGGGTTGGGGTCCCCTGTTCAGTGCAAGGAATGCCAGGAAAATGTTGTCAAACTGAGAGCGACTTGTGGGAACCCAATATCCCAGGCAGCTCCAATGGGTGCTGCAAACACATGGTTAGAGGTGAAGCCTTCCCCGGGGGATCATCCCAGGGGAAATGGTGGTGTTTGCGCAGCTGTAGTTCCCCAGGCAGCAGCAAAAGGCAGAGAGTGCAATGCCATCAAATGAGGATTAAACTCCATGCTGTACCACAAAATGTCAGGGAAATTAATTCCAGTCATAATCTCCCTGCACATATCCCAAAAGGTAGAGGAGTGCTATGTACACAAGGTTAGAGAGACTTTCATACACAGACATTGCAGGGGAATTTCCACAGCATAGTGGGTCTGGTGGGAAAACTATGTAAATAGGAGTTTAGTCAGCCTCTGCTTTCCTTTGCTATCATCTTCAAGATATTTGTGCTTGTAGAGGGAATCTTTTCCTCTAAGCAATGCCTCTTTGATCCTACAGGAATTATAATGTCCAGCTCTATAGCCCAATGCAATGAAAGGCATCCGACGGTGCCTCTGCTTTGTCTACTTTTGTGACTTTGTGGCAGGACTACAATGCAATAGCTGATCTCAGGAGCTGCCAGACCCACAGCCCAGGAGGGACTGAGGCTCCCAGTGAAGGGATTCTACTGCTGCAGTCTCCCTTTTCTGTTGGAGCAGAGGGGCTTGCTGGCACCATGGGTGCTGTTGATGCACAGAGCTACAGGTTAATACCACCCACCAAGGGCAGGCTGTGGTTGTGGGAGTCCACACTTCCTTCAACATTCACAAAGCAGCTATATATGTGTATATAAGCATCTATTTGCATATCCAAGGAGAGCAGTTGACTACTTTCCTAATAGTGTGTACATAATACACACTAATATTTTTATTGTGCACATATACTTTTAATATGTAATATAATACAATATAATATTACATATATATAAACATTTATGGGCTTTAACTGCAGAACAACCCCATTAAAAGCAAGCAGATTGTTTCAGCTATTTCTGCCACTGTAGTTATGTCCAGACTAGATTTCCAAATTCCAAGTTATAACCACTAGTCTTGTAGATAAAACAATATCCTAAAATAACTATTTCTGCACTTTGTACTTTCAAAGACATTTGGAAAGCAATTGCTTGCCGTAAATCACACAGAAGACTCTTGAGTGGTCTCCTGTTGTGCAGCCCTTACGCCTTATTGCATCCTACTAGTCCTGTAAGCAGCGGCAGAGCCACTAATACTCATCTCAGCAGTGTCTTTCAGTTGGAAGAGCTGCATCCAAAAGCCTGGATCTCACCATAGAGGTGACATCAGCTCTAACCGAAGGGCTGCTTACCTCTCTGTAACCCGCAGTGGCCGTTAACAGACTTACAGGAAATATAGAAATATATGGCATATATGCGGTGATCTAGGTCCTGGTGAATTCACTCAGCCTCAAGGTTATAAAGAACGTGCTATTTCTGCAGGTGCAGGGATGAGATGCCTCTGCTTGCAGCCACTAACACCCACAAATTAAGAGTTTAAAACATTTATTCTGTTAAATTGGAAAAGTAACTTCTACTATTTCTTTGCATGTGTAATATAGAGGCATAAACAGCTTAGGAGGGGCATGCAGAATCAGACTCACAACCTCTACCACTTGGATTTTAAAATAAACCTGATTTTAGCAGATGGCATTGCCTGGGCCATGGAGCAGGCAGGACTCATGCTGTACACACAGCTGAGAGCTACAGTCCATGAGTATGCTTCAGAAAGCCTGGCTCTTCAACAGTTTAGCAATTACACGTCACAGTAAAACGAAGCAGCTCCAGCTGTAAATCATGGTTATTAGTGTATGATGTTCTGGGATTTGTGTCATGAAAGACAAGTACTAAACTGAAGTTAGATTGTCTGAAAGCACAGAAATCCCTGATTAACACTGCCAGTGTTTCCAGCTCTTTCCTGCTCTGGAGGGGAAAAAGACTCATCTGACAGTGCCGACAGAGATTTACTGGGTTTGGCTCGGGGTATCACAAAGCTGAAGTTACTGCTGGCTGTGGCTTTGATTTCTAACACTGCAGCAACCTGCAGGTAGAAACATTCTGTGCTTGTTTCGGCACGCAGGACCTAGTCCTCTCAACCTCACAAAGGTCTTTCAGCAGCAGAGTCCCTCCTGCTTCACATCCTGCAGCGTGAGAAGGAAGCCCAGGCACTGCTGCCTTTCACCCTGCCCTCTGCAGAAGCCAAACATTTTCATAGAGATTAGAACAACATTTCTTACATGTGGTGAACAATGCGTAACTAAGCTCTTAGCCTCTAAACACACAGCTAAAGGTAGTAATCATGATGCACCCAGTGAAATGCCAGTGGTGTAAATTTGCAGCAATACTGAGTAAATAGAGTTACTGTATGCTTGGAGCAGAATAAATCACAGAATCACAGGCAGTTGTACTGAAAAAGTGCTGAGAAGCTCTTTGATGTCCCCTCCTTCCCCTGGCAGAATAAACTGCATTTACACTACCCAACTGAGCCTCTTTTTTATGCTATGCTCTCTAAAGTGTGCAACTAGAAATATAAATGTTGTGGAAAGTCTCATATATTCATGAAACATATGCATGAAACATATATTCATGAAACTGTCTATTAAAACTACACATTCTGAAATAGAAATTTATGAAGGTGTAATCTGAAAAAAATAATGAAAAAGAGATAAATGAATATGAACATTGTTTATGAAGAGAAAACAGAATGAGAAAGAAGCCAAGAGCCAGTGCTGTCAGTGCTGACCCTGCTGAGGCACAGTCCTACCAAATTCCCTAAAATCCACTTGCCTACATGCTATCCATTGGTACTTGGCAAGAGGCTGCCTGCAAGGCTGAGCTGTCCCTAAATGCCATTTGTGGGGTCTGTCAGACCGAGGGTCTAGGGTGGGGGCAGAGGGGGCACTGACTCAGGTCTCAAAAGCACTCATCAGATTTTGGAGAAAGTATCTATCTTCTTTTTTATTTTTATTTTTTTTAATTAAGGTATCATAGAATCACAGAATGGTTTGGGTTGGAAGGGACCTTAAAGCTCATCTAGTTCCAACCCCCTGCCATGAGCAGGGACACCTTCCACTAGACCAGGTTGCTCCAAGCCCCATCGAACCTGGCCTTGAACACTGCCAGGGATGGGGCAGGCACAGCTTCTCTGGGCAACCTGTGCCAGTGTCTCACCACCCTCAGCAGTGAAGAACTTCTTCCTAATGTCTAATCTAAATCTCCCCTCTTTCAGGTTAAAGCCATTCCCCCTTGTCCTGTGACTACCTGTCCTTGTATGTTATAGTATGGTCTGGCCAACAGTTGCTTCTACATTTCAGGGAAGTCTCACTTCAGGGAGGACTGGGGAGCTGAAGGGGGAGGTTGGCTCTGTATCTCTCCCCCTCCCATCACTCACCCTTGTGTTTCCACCCCTGCCTGCTGGCAGGAAGGGGACGGTCCTTGGGGCACCCTGCAGCTTCCTCCTCCTCCCTCCATAACCCCCTTACCGTGCTGAGGCTTTTCATGCAGGAGTTTGCTTTTCATCTCACACATGAAAGGGAAAACAGGACAGGAGAGCAACAAAAATGGGAGCAATAAGGAAACATGGAGGTAGATGGTAAAGCACCACCTGGCAGCCACAGTGGGGCCACAAAAAACTTCCTCCCCGTAAAATCCTCGACAGGCATCCCAGGACGGGCTTACCTCTCTGGGCAGGAGAGTCCAGGAAAGCAGGTGAGGACCCCCCTCATGAGGGGCAGACAGAGACCTGCTGCCAGGGAGGTGCTCAGGACACCCTCTTGGTCCTCAGTGGCCCTGAGAGTTGGTGGAACCTTTCCCCTTGTTGTTCCATTGTCCCATTGTCCTCCTGTTAGGGCCAGCTGCTGGTGTCACAGTTCTCAGGCTGTAACAATAGGGCAGGCAGGGAGACGGGCGCTGCTGCCAGCTTGCCACCCTCCCTGGAAATTTCAGCAGGGCTGTGGGAGCCTGGTGCAGGGCTGGGGAATGGAGAGGGACTTGCTGTGGTGGAGGATGTGCAAGGCCACGTCCAGAGAGGTCAGGACTGCCTGGCTTGCTGGGAGCAGGATGCTGACCTGCCAGCACATCACAGGGAAGGATTGGTACTGTAGTACCTCAAGCATCTTACCCCAGGCAACCCCTGAGAGGAGGCAGGAAAATTGCCTCCACAAGGAGATTCTGAGTGTCTCATGCTTGGACCCGTCCATATTCATGGTGGGTGGTTTCTGTCCAAGGCCTCCTTTGCTGTTGTTTTTTTAATGTGTGCGGCATCCTGAACCTTCTCAGGGATAGGCTGTCCCCATGATCCCCAGCACACCATCATAGTCACTCCACCAGGCTGCCAGAGTGAATTAGTAAACCTGCTGTCTTCTTCAAAAAGGGCTCTCCAGCTTGATGGGTTTAGGCTTTTTATATATATACCCTTTTCCCCTCCATCCAGAGGTGAAATAAGGTTGCTTCTTATTCTGGCAGCTGAGTGTCTGAGCTGAAAGGGCTAGGGGTCCTAGGGAAGTTGCAAATGCCGATGACTCAGGCAAAACCTGCTTTTTCATTTCATTCAGAGATTTCTTGAAAGGCAAAGGTTTAAAGGGAGTGCTTGCTAAAGTCCAGCTGTGAGATGTACCAGTGTCATCAGGAACTCATGGCCCTGTCTCTGCTGTCTCCAGCTGTGTTTTACTCTTTGCAGGCAGTTCCTTTAACCCCTCTGCCAGATTCTGCAGGGTATTTTCCACACTGGTGACTGTGCTTGTGGTGGGGCTGGGGGATGACCTTACAAAATGCATTACGAGTAATTCACTTTGTGCTCAGTGGTGGTGGTTTGGTGGTGTTTTTAGGGAACAAATGACAACAGGTGAAGCAAAAAAATCCCCATGACCAGGTCAGCAGGTGTTGCTGCAGAACCCTCTGCTTTACATGCCCTTCAGCACGACACTGCAGCCTGGTTTTCCTCTTTTGCAGGGCCAGCGGTAAAAAATGAACCAAAATGTCAGTGAATTTGACCTTTGCCTGTGGTCTGAGAAATCACAATTGATAAGTTGGTGCCTGGAGGGCCAGTGGGGCTGGAGGAGCTTTCCTCCTCCTGGCTCCTGCTGCACAGGGTAGGGAGAAAGCACCAGATGGTGGTCAAAGATGATGTCTGAAGCCAGGAGCAATGCTCACCTCCACTTCTGGACAGCCATGATTTTGATTTTCATCTTGTGTCCACAGAACTTCCCTAAGGGCACTTAGGTGTAGAAGTTTCTCATGCAGTGGTGCTGTTAGATGGCGACTGAGGCTTGGCTTCCTGTTGAAAAACAATGAGTGTTTTTCTGGAGGCAGGGGGCATTCTCTAATACACAGTAATTTAAATCAAATTCATGTATTGTACAGTACACACCTCTAATATAATATAGATTTTATAATTGACTAAAATTTCTTACTAGGAAAAAGTCAATTCCTGCATGGCAAGGCAGCCAGAGGAAAGAATGCTTTAGTCTGCTCAGCAGGCAGGGACCTATTTTTAATCCAAAGGCTCTCTGTTAGTTCTTACCTATTTAATGTAAAACGAGGATTTACTACACATACAACTTAATCCCCTTTTTATATTTGCACAGAGATCTCGGAGCATGTGTATGAACAGTTTTTGAGATAAGAGAGGGAAGGCCTCAGGAGTCAAAGTCATTATTTTTGCATGAAGTATTTAATGCTAAACATAAATATTGAGAGGACTGAATTCCCATGCACTTACAGACTTCACTCTCGTGCTCCTGAGGATTTTTGCTTTACATCCAATTATTAAAAGCCTGGTTGTAAGTGAATGAAAAAAAATTTACAGGAAGCCTTTATATCAAAGACACTTAGCAAACTTCATTTTCCAGTTAAAAGGAGAGACAGGTTGTAGACAAAACAGAAACAAAGGTAGTATGCTTCTCACCTCCCCAAAAGAGCATGGATAAGGAGAGGCTGTGCCAGGCAGTAGAAACCCAGCTCTAGGAAAGGACTTTCTCCAGTGATGACCTCAAAGGGGATTGAAGGTGGAGTTCCTGTGGTGCACATTCATCAACCCCGCTCATTGTAATTCACATGATTTACGTTCTCACAATCATGATTAGGTGGTGGAAAAAAATTTCTACATGCAGGTTGACTTCAAAAAGCGACATTCTTTGTCCAAATCCAATCAAGCCCCGCGGCAGGCAGTCCTTTTGATTTAGCATTAATTTTAATATGTGTGGCCCTGAAAATAACCCTCCTGGCTTCGGAAACCTCGGAGAAAAGACTGTTGAGTAAGTGCTGGGCAGAATGTTATGTCTGAGAGCTGTCATTCCTTCCTCCAGAGGCAGTTTTTCTGGCATGAAGGATGGGATGCTGCACTGGTGTGAAATTGATTTAAAAAATGTAGTCAAAGGCAACTTGGTGGGGAAGTTTACTTCTCCAGAAGTTAAAGGAGTCCCAGAGGAACTCCACCAGTGGAGCTGCTGTAGGCTCAACAGAGCAGTGAAGTGAACAGCAGACTTTTGCTTTACTGGGGGTAATGTAATTGGATTAATTTTTGCTTTTCTGCTTCTAATGGATGTAATATGATTGGCAAGATCTATCTTTGGATGTAAAATCCCTGACTCACTTCTGTTGATAACAGCCTGGTTCTTGCCTGACGATAACTGGGCTCTTCATTGTAAATCAGAGAAGAGAAACAAGCAGACTACATGGGTATCGGTCTGATACTCACTCCTAAACTGAGGCAAAACAGGAGGGTAAAAACCCTGGCAGCATCCCTCCAGCATATCTTTCTACATCACCTTGCTATATCAAAATTCAAAAGCAAATCTTGACCAGCACTAATGAGCAAAAGCAGTCTGTGGCCAGTCATCCAGGCAAGTGGCTTATGGGTATGGAGGAGAAGGAAATCAGAAGAGATATCTTACTTAACTACTGCAGGCTGAGAGAATGAGTTTGAACCCAAAACTTGGTTGGGTTCAATCTGACATACAAATGAACAAGAACGTTTTTATTAGCATGCTACATAGCAAAATTAAGAAACTGTTCTCTCCTAATAATGTCTTTGAAACCATTAACCAGTCACTCTATGCCGGTGACAGCATTTTCATATGCTCTTGAGTGGTTCTCCCGCCCTACAATTTTTCTCCTATGAACAGAAAGCTGTAGTGCTGATTGCAAAGGACAGATACCTAATTATAGGGCTTGTTATTAGTAGTCTGGGAAATAAAAAGTCTGCAGTTCATATAGTGTAGAGAATGACGAAGCATCTCAAATCACTAATGTGACTTTAAATGGGGTCTATTTGGCATTTCACATTTTTTCCCCTATTACATCCATGTGAAAGCCTATTTGCAGCAAGATTTGGAATGCTTTCTGTTCTTTTCCTTGACTTTTGCCAAAACTAAACTTTGAATGTTTTCCTGATGTCTTTATCCCATCAGTCTGTCAGTCAGGCTCACACTGTCCTTCATGCAAACCTATCAGGGCATTCTATAATCCAGTGTGTAATAGACATCTTGAAGGAAAACAATGTTTGACTGGAGATCAAAGGCTGGAGATCTTGCTGCTCCCAGGCACATCCCAGCAAGTTTCTGGGACACGTTGTCCCTTTGCTGCCCTTCGTGCGCACTTGTGGCTGATCACAGCACCGCAGGCTCGTTGTCCTCAGGTGTGGCTAAGAGGGAATGACCTTGGGAAGGGACAGGAGCGGGGCTGTTTCCTGTCAGCACACACGTCTCTCCCTGCTGGCAGTCTGCTTTATAGTTGTGCTCAAATCAGATATATTGTTTAGACGAAAATGCGTGTGGGGGTGGGGGGAGAGAGAGAGAGAGAAGAAACTGCCCAACAGTGAAGATGTGAAGTGAGGGGAAACAGGCACTTCTTTCTGTATTGCTGAAGGCTTTGTAAAGATAACAAGCCATTAAACTTTATGACCAAGATCTCAGGGTAGTACTGGTTTGGGGTTTTATGCTGCAGTTGCTTGTGCGAGTTTTGGACTGCTTTTGACAGCTCTCCTCCCCTCCTGCACTTTCCTCCCTTCCCCCTGCCCTTTTCTGTGAGGTATTTGGTCCTTTGAATAAATTGCACCTATTAATTTCTCATGGGCTTGTTAAGTCCAGTGCCTGTCTCTTAGGGACAGTCCATCAGGCTGAGTTAACCTAATTTGGCGATGGTGTAAAGCACATCTGGGCTTGTCTCTTTTCAGTGGATGTTCCTAGAAATTTTCTGTGCTGGTACTTGCTCAGTTAATGAGCAGTGTGTCTTTATGGCCTGAAACACCAGACTCCAGAGTCCCCGTTATGTGACACGTAGCACGCATGGAGATAAATCTTTGGATTTCTCCATGATTTTAATCTGGGCAAAAATAGACAGGAAAGGGTCATTTCTAATTTCAGACTTTTCAATTTTCATGAGAAAAAATATAGATCCTCCAGCCCTTCTTCCCTCTCACACCCTCTCTTGGGACCATTATATCTTAGGCTAGTTCTAAACTTTAGCTGAACCGCAGAAGAGACACAGCTTATAATCAGCGAATTATGACTTGCCAGACATATCAAAAGGTTATAAGGATGTGGCAGCAACCCACCTAAATATTGGAAATCTTAGTCCTTGAAAGCTTTGTGGGAAATCCAGGGCAGCCTCTCAGAAGAGGAATAATGTGATCTTGACATTGCTAATGAGCTGGCGGCTGCAGGATTCTGAAGCAGCTGCAAATGATATAGAGTTTACCAGGAAAATCGAAGATGGGAAGCAAGCTGTAAGTAGAGAGGGAGTGACAAAATTATGTTTCAAGGATTCTGGTTCTCCTTGACATAACACGTCAAAAGCTGGAAATACCCAGGCAAGGGCTGTAAACAGCTTTGACAATCTGATTGATGTGAGCATTAACTGAAGTTACAACATAAAATATATGATCCTGCAAATGCTTATTTTTCCCCATGAAAATGATTACGACAAGCACTTTGCGCAGTGATATGTATGTGAACTTGTACCTGTGGTTTCTCAGACGCACTGCAAAAACATGTCAGTATAATGAAGAGCCGCTATCTCTATAATTTATTTTATACGTATATGCAAGTGACAAGGCATTTAAAACACATACCTTTTTAATAAACTTTGTGGTCCAACCAGATTTTAGTTAAATTCTTGTTACCCACATCCACCTTTTTTTACTTAGGAACTTCTTCAGTGATTCTGTTGTTTGGGGAGAAGTGGTTTGATGTTACTTCTCAGGTACTGGTGTTTTATATTCACAATTTGGAGGAAATGCTGCTTCAAATTTCTGTGAGTATCTGTCCTTCCAATGCTATGTATTTTTCCTCCTTACAAACACAGGTATCCCACAGAAGGATGCAGTTTCACTTGATATTAACATTCACCTAAATCTCAGAAGCAGTCTCCTTAGCAGGCCTCCCAGGAGATCTGCAGCTCAGCCACAGCCGTCACCCAGGTGTATCTGTGCTTTGGTGGCAGTTGTGTGTCAAAGGTGACGTGATTCAACAACAAGGCGAGCAATTTCCGGTCTCACTTGCTCAAGTGTGTTTATTACGTCTGAATTTTTGCCTTTAAACAAGTACTGTCTCTGGCTTCCTCAAAAAAGAAGATGTGAGGGTTATGTGTAGGTGTAAATGGAAATCGTTTCTAAGGGCTCAGTGTTTGGTGGAGTGGAGCTGGTGCAAAGAGGGAGAAATGGGAATAGTGGCTGGTAACAGAACTGTAAGGGCTGCTAGTAATCACACTGGCCAGAGGAGATGGAGTTAGCTAGCTGTTTAGTCATCTGTCTGCTTTTCTCTTCTGAGGCAGAGTTGCATGAAGCAGATGTTCATAGCGTTGTCTTTTGCTCCCTGTACAACCAGAAAACACATTCTGGGGAGAAAATCACAGAGCAAAAGTAAATATGACAAAACCAAAATAAATAATTAGGCAGATATCTCATTATTTGTAAAGATAGTATCCACTGTCACCAGAAAGAAAGTACCTTTTTCTGTCTCCCAAGGGTGAGAAGGAAATTTGACCTCTGTAAAGATTCAGAATCCAGATGCCAAATAAAAAGAACCCTCCCCCCCTTTATTTTTAATAATTTTTTAAACTGTCTTTGTTTTTAGCAAATTTTATGATTGTTGAAGGCTTGGGGTTAGCAAGGCTGAACCTAGTTAATAAGCCTGTGGAGTATAGCAGATAACAGCATCTTTGATCAATCAGGCAAAGCAGATGTGATGCAGAAAAATTGGCCCACAAGCCACAGAGATATATTTTTTTGTCATTCATCTGTTCTTGGGATTAGACTTGTAGAAATTAATCAGCAATGGGGTGGAAGGTGAGGGAGATAGGGGCTGATGACATGTACCTTGTCTGTAAGTTTGTAACAGGCTTTGGATCAGTCATTTCAGATGAGTCTTCTCAGGTCACGGGAGTGCCCCTTTGTGCCTCGGAAAGGTGGTGTCAGGATGCTGTCTTCTTATTAGTGTCAGGTAGAAATCTTTGCTAGAAATAGAAGGACAGTCTCCAGGTACCTTGTTAGATATTGAAGACGTGACAATCGCAGCAGCAAATAATACAAAGCATTTCATGGCTCAGGAAAGACTATTCTGTCTCATAAAAAAAGTTTTGCAGAGTTTCTGCAGTCAGAGCAACTGTTCTTTTCTGTGCACTTCTAACTTGTGAATAAACATGCAAACAGGCACATGCTTAGAGAAGCAGTAGTACAGCTTTCTGCAAGCTGCAGACTAATAACTACTTGGATTTAGATAGGAGCTATTGACCTGTTATATCTTTCTATTATAAGTACAGGAACCAGTGTCCTTGGAGTTTGTCCATTCAGCAGTGAGCACCATGGTACTTGGTCCGTGATAACCTGCAAAGCACTGACAAGTATAAACAGTAAATCATATTCCTGATACTCTGTCTGTGCAGAAAGTGACTTTGGTAAGATAGGAAGAGTAACATCAGCACAATGTGTAACCTCAGTGTTTGTATTATGCAAAACAGTGTTTCAGTTAATGGGCTGACTGCCACATACTGTATGCTTATCTTGTACAGAAAGTTCAGGTGGCTTACAGTTCCTAGCACAATGCTCAAGTTAAATACCTAAAATGCAAAATATTTTAATGGTCATCACGTATTTCTGCCACCTCATTCCTGCTTACAGTTGGAAATAGATGAGCTGTCTTTGCCCCAAGCAGAAGAGGCTTATCTTTGCTGCTTGCACAGCCAGCACTGCTCAGACAAGGAGCGATGCTTGCTTGTGCCTGACATGGCTGGCAGCTCTGTCACATAATATGACTTACGTTGTTGAAGACACTTTGCAGGAGAGATGGTGCACCTTACACTGTAAATCAGAGATTCAAAGCTTATGTATGGCACCCCAGGGCCGCCATATCAGAAACCTTGTGCAAGGGGTGGTTTGCCCTTACTTGAGTGCGCTGGAGAAGAGCTGATACAAAAAGGCCACTGTAGGAGAACCAAGGACATGTGCAAGCTAGTAACAAACAGCTAACGTGCAGGTGCATGGTCACACAGCCTTACGCTTGGCCCCAGAAGAAGGGTCACGTCCAATACTCTTCCCATGAGTTGTGGGAGCAATCTGACTGCAGTTCACATTTAGCAGTGCAGGACAAGGTTACAGCTGTGTCTGAGGAGTGTCTCTCCCCATCTCATCACATGCCTCACCCCACCTAAGCTGTTTTCTCAGACTTTGCTCACTGAATCGTTGGCATTACCGTAAGAGGAACATCTTCAGGGATTTTATCCCTTCACCTAGCTGAGATCTGTGCTTCGACTGAGATCTGTGCCTTATTTTCTTCTGGATGGTTAAGAGTGAAAGGCCTACACCAAGTAAAGAGCAACAATATTAGTAAAAAGTAGAGTAATATTTTTTAAAGCCCAATAACTCCATACTCGCGCCTGCTGTACACCTTGCTATTAAGCTTATGCCACTGATGGGACTGTTCATCTGAGTGAGGCAAAGCAGCAGGGACATTATAATTAATAATGCTTAGCAAGAAACAAGTTATTGTGCTTGGGGCAAGAAGGGCTAAAACTGTTCTCTATTATTTTTTGAAGAGTTAATTGGTAGTAGGCAAAGATTTGCTGTGTTGAGCCAGCAGGTGCTGCTTTATGACTACATTAATGTTAATGATATCCTCCGGACACATACAAAGACAGTTTAACCTATTTCTTTCTCATTGCATTTCTCTGGGTGGATGTGTGTTCTGGTTCCAGTTATTTGTTGTGTGCCACTACAGAGCTCTTGGACAGAGAGTGACACCACATGTGCACAGATGTTTGCAAGTAGTTTTATAAGACCAGGTAACTTCTGTAATCTCCATTTACACCAGGACAGACTTCGCAGATTAGAAGTTGAAGGAAATGGGTAAAAGGGGCTGCTTCTCTGGCATAAAATCATTCCTAGGGGTTGCATAACATTTCTAAAATTGCCCAGTTAATTGTTCTTAGATGTGCTTAAGATGTGCTTAAGACCTGGGATCTAACTGTCTACTCTCTTATCACTGAAACCCCTCTTCTTCTGGCACACCATTAAAAAAGTACTCTGGCAGCAATTTAAACCCTGAGAAGAACAGGTGTTAAAATTGTGTTCCTTTAAGCAAATTGTGCCATGGCCCATGAAAGCATGATATGCGCTAGAAAAGGCAAACCACTGGCTCCACAGAGCTTGAAACAGTCTCATTTCAGCACAGCTCCATGTTTCAAATTTTGTTACGAGCCTGTATTTGCTTTTTTTAAATTTTTCATGGGCTCTTGCATATCTGCTTTGGCAAATCTACACTGTCCACTAGGCTTCAGATACCCTGAAAGCTGTTCACATTTTTCATAAGATGCTTGTTTTGCACAAACCCATCAGCCCCAGTCAAAATCTGGGTGCAATTGTAGCAGGCAAAGATGCTGTGGAAGGACAGTCCTCGAAGCTGGGTGTGGGACTCTTTCCAAAACTCAGGTGACAAAACTGCCATCAAAGAAATCTACTGGGCGTTTCTGAAAGTCAAATCTGATTTTTAATAAGATTACCACATGGGTCCTGTGCCCTGTTAGACGTGTGCCCCCATGAATCTAATGATAACAAAATCTTGCATGCGTGTAAGGACCGAGAGTGTTGTATGCAGCACTGTTTGCATGGTGATTCATCAGAAGAGGTTGCCCAGTAAAGAAGTTCTGGATGTCCTCTCCCTGAAAGTGTTGAAGATCAGGTTGGATGGGGCTTTGAGCAAGCTGGTGCAGTGGAAGGTGTGCCTGCCCATGGCAGGGAGGTTGGAACTTTACGATTTTTAAGATCCCTTTCAACCCAAACCATTCTATGATTCTGTGATTCTATGAATACTGCTTTGTGAAACTATCGTAATAGGAGAAAGAAACCAGGAGCAGCAGTGGGTGGGGACGGAGATGTACAGAGTAGCTGATGGAGAAGCTATGGTGAAGAGCTACTAGGAAACCTTTTCCATCCCACTGATCCAAACCTAGTGTTTTAGAGTCTCCAGGTTCCTTGGTAGTCAGCACGTGCCTGTGAAAACCATTGGTAGTACAGCTATTTCCTTGCATCATACATCTCTCCCTATAGCATGGTTTTGTGTATAAAATAATTACTTGTTATTGCTATTGCAAGTGCAGCCTGTTTTATTCAAACTGCAGAGATGTTACTAGTCCTGCTGGTGATGTCTAGAGATCAGTGTGGTTGTATATAATAAAATTTTCTCAATTTCTTTAAAAATGTCAGAAAATACACATGCACAAACACATGTCAATTGAACATTAAGGCTCTAAAATAAAACATTCAAGAGACAGGAATTACCAGAGCTTGCTAGTCTTTCTTCTTTGGTAAGTTTCCACCTTGTTCTGCCATTTAATCATCTGGGTTAGCATCTGTATGAATTTTTTATGTTGCTTTCATGTAGCGCTGTTTATAGTATAGTGTCTAGCAAACCCTAATGGGATACTAATTTTTTAAGATCTTAGCTTCCTCTTCTTTATGCCTTTTAAAATAAAAGCAAATGGTTAGATTTCATTTAAACAGATCCTTATTAAAGTAGGAGCTAGTCTGATAATGACTTAAATTGGTGCTACGTGGCCATCACATGCTATTTGATAAGCATTCCATTATAATTAGAAGTGGCTAATAGACAATTAATATACAGGATTACACACTTCACTAATTAGATGATTTAAATTTTTTTTGTTAGATTAAAATGTACAGGACCCAATAAATCACTATTAGAGGTTGTTTAATAAGCCTGAACCCTCAATTTTCTCCCTGTCAGTCAGGAATGGAGCCGCTGACTCTTCCTCTGCCCAGCGAGACTTGTCAAGTGGAAGAATTGCTGTGTTCAAAATGACCCGAAACGCCCTCCACTCCCAAACTTGGCATCTATTCACGGGACATTGCAGCTCCAGTCTGCGCTTTTGTGTTCTGCTCTGCTCATCGAGGCTCAGCTCCTGCCCATTGAGACTTCCAGCTCCTGTCCTTGCACATGAAATGGGATGTTCCTTAGTGTTCCCTTGTCCCACACCTTTTGCAGTCTCTTGCTTGATGCCCATGAGGAACAGGAATTTTGCACATGGCTCGTTTTAAGCCCCGAGAAGAGGGTGTTTATTTTTAACATGACTCTTTCAGTTCTGCCAAGCTGGCCCCATTTAGGTGTCCCAGGCCATGCAGTAGTCGTTGGCTTGGCAGCAGTACCTTCCCTTGCACGATGCACATGCAAACCAAGCCGAGCTGGAGTACTCTGCTGGGGTGTGAGGCTCTGCTTTAACCACCTAATTGAGGAAGTTAACAACTGCAGACTCCTCAGTGGTCAGTGCAGGGAGAGACAGCTATATCTTCAGGAGGTGGCACATCATGTCCAACAACATTGCGGGATGATTTACGTCCAAACTGGAGACAACTACTTTGAGATGTCTACATGTGACACCTACAAGACAAGTGTTTAAGCTTTCCTGCAATCAGCAGAGACCTAATCAGCTCCTTTGAGCTAAAGAGTTCCTTTGGATGCAATGTCAGCTCTACCCCTCCACCACCCTTGGTGAGTGTGCCTCTGCCCTCACAAAAGTGCACGTATCATCATTACTTCTAGTATTTTCTCAACAATAAACAACCAACAGGCAGTTTCAGCAACACTGTGCTCTGTAAAGTTCGATTAGACAGAAGTAGGAGACTGATACGGCAATTGGGCTGTATTTTGTTGGCAAGGCTCACAAGTGGTATATCACAGAGGCACAACTCAAAGGACATTGACAGGCAAAGCTTAGAATTGACCAAGAGTTTGCACATGGTTTCAATACATTTTAAAAAATATTCATAGCTGAAGTCAGATGAAAGCAAGGTAGGAGTGAGATCTAAGGTGGAATAACACAAAGCCTGACATCTCTGAAAGGTGTCACTTAGTAGTAAAAGTCAAATGTTTTGCTTCAGCTTGAAACCAATGTGTGTATTACAATTGTGGGGATAAATAGGAGTGGTGCACAGGGCTTGTTACTGTAGTGCTTTTCATGTTCCAAGCACTTCACAAGTAAGAATTAATCTCTCTTGACACCTTATGTCAGAAAATCAGTATCCCAACCTCAGTGAGAAACCAAGGAAATGGGGGCATGGGAACACAGGATTTACCCAACATCTAAAATGAAATTAGGACCAGAGGCAAGGTATGAAAGTAAGTATTTCCACCTTCCATTTCAGCTCTCAGCTGACCAAAGCATTCTGGCCGGTGTTGACATGAGTATGCAGTTTGGTGTTTCGCACAGCATTGCATGTGTGAGGCTTACACTGAGGCACACCGGCAGCAGTGCTGTATGTTGTGCCTGGAAGGACAATTAGTCCAAATAGATGGTGACATTGGTGTGTCCCACAAGCCATGTCTGAAAAAAACCTGCTCTGGAGGTTTTCATTACTGATTTTCATGCTGCTGACCAAGTGCACTCATCTTTTCCTAGGCAGAATACGATGCTGAGATATCACCACCTCTCCCTCCAGACACTTCACTGCCTTAAAACCTAAGAAAACATTGTTTTTACTTCTCAGACAGTTACTGAGATCAGGAGATGATTCGAGATCACTCAAATATGCAAGAATCTTTTCAGTGACTCAGTAGGATTTGCATCCAGGCTTAATGCCCTGGAGAGCAGTGGGTGAGTGTGCAGTGGGAGCAGCCTGTGCTGACAAGAACAGAAGCTGGCATTTCAGAAACACCAATGTGTTTGGAGTGGTAGAAGGTGGCACTGGATGCCTTTGGTGTTATCAAATAAAGATTTGGGACTATGAGACACTCATAAAAAAGAAAAAGAACATGCTCCAAATTAAAATAAAATAAAATAAAATAAAATAAAATAAAATCCAGATTATTTTGATTACAGGCACTTTAACAGGCCTTCTAAACCCAAAAGAAAACAAAGGAAGGGGCTGAACTTTACTATTTGTACATGCCACCATTCCCAATGGGAAGGAGGCTGGGATAGGGTCTCCAGGGTCCTTCTTGCAAGATCTTCATGGCAGCAGTTCAGACCTTGCTCTCCCCCCATGCTTCCAACCCGTCACTGGATGGTGACTTCTTGCAACCCAGCAGGGAGAAGAGTTTCCAAAGTGGAGAATATTATATGAGTATGTGTGGGATCATCCACTCTCTGCCACTGGATCCTTTCCAGAGACAGATAATCTCTGAGAGAAAGGACAGCAAGGTCAGCTGAACAGCCTGGTGTAAGGTGTGCAGGTATAATGGGGAATATGTCTTTGGTTCCAATTAATATTTATTTCTTTGTATACTGAAACAGTAGTGTGAAGCTGTGGACAAAGCACTCAGCTGGGAAGTTAGTTCCAACCCTTCTTACAGAGCAGGAGTTACTTGTCTCTTGGCAGGGAGGGGAACACACTCAGCATGATTTCTGCCTTTGTAATCTTGTGAATGACATCTCAGTCCTTTTGAGAGTCCAGCTCAGAAATCAGTGTATATGCTATAAAAAATTCTGCAGTGAGCTGTTGCAGCATTTCCAGTTCTGCTGTACACGTACACACATCTGATGATGTTCACTAAATCTGATCCAAATATATTGGTATTTGAAGTCATAATTTTCAGCAAATAAATGACTTGCCAGAAGAATTTATTCAGCTTTAAGGAAAATAACTGCATAAGAAAAGGCAAAAGTACACTGTTAACTTATTTCTCAGCAGCTCCGATTAAGCAGGCTTTGTCTGCTGGTTGGTCTTAACGCTGCACTTGCCTCTTTTAACTCAGTTTCCAGACAGCTCTTAGACCTTAAGTTATTCACCAAAGGTCTGTTGCAGTGGTCCACAGCCTTGGTTCCTCAGAAGTTCAGATCAGCCATTTCAGTCACCTCTCCCAAAAACCAGCTGCATCCTTAAATTCCCATTTGATGGCAAACCAAGTACAACACCCATGATAAAATATTTTCCTTTCTCTTTCGAGGACATTTTCCTGCTTTCCTGTGCAGGATCCTGGTGCTCGAATAAAGGAGAATGCTCCCTGAGGAGTTGCCATAGTAACCTGTGATGTTTTTTGTTGTCTAAGATTAAATATAAGCAAGGGAGAAATTACAGGGAAGAATTTTATACGAGAGTTTATCATCTTTAACACCAAAGCTGAACTGCACCTCCAACTTCCTAAAGCAATAACAGTCACCTTGGGGCTGATGTCAAGTTGGTAATTTTCACTGGAAACAAAATTAACTGCTGTATTTATTATTCAAGAGCCATGATGAGAAAAAAAAAATCGTATCTGAAAGATGTAGCAAATAAGAAAGAGAATGAGATCATTAGAAATGTAAAGACATGGAAGTGGGAATAGTTGCTACAAATAATATCTAAACTTGTAATGCATGAATGCCTTGCATATTCTATTTTCTTCTTAATAGGGTTCAGTGATATACTGCTCTTGAACTTACAGTCAAAGAAAAACTCTAAATTCATGTTGTTCTTAGAAAACTTCAACTCTCACAGCGCATACAAGGAAATTATTTTTGAATGTATCATTATCAGTCCACCAACAAACATAATTTGAAGATTCATAATGAAAGCAAAGTTTGTTTCAAGAGGGTGTTATGGAGAATGAATCCACCTAAACTGCTCTAAGTTATGAGCATCAAAGGCAGATCGGGAAGTCTAGGATCAGGAAAGGGCATGAGAGCTGAGCTAATAGAAAAGTCATTTCCATGAGAAAAAAAAAAAAGGCAATGCTGGGAAAAATCAAAGACAACCCTGGGAGACCAGCAGGGAGGGAGCATAGAAGTGCAAGGAGGGCGTTCAGGAGCTCCCACCCCTGGGGAGAGATGGCAGGGGGCTGGTTCTAGAACACTCACATCACAGTGGGTCCCTTCTATCCACAGCTGCACACCCCAGCTGTGCCTGGACACCCCAGCAGAAGCAGGACCACAGACCGGGCTGCTTGGCAGTGGTGTGGGCAGCAGGAAGACCACCGCCCCGGCTGAGCAGGTGAGCACACACCAGCCATGCACTTCAGCGCTGCTGAATTACCCAGCCCAACTCGGTCTCATATGGCATCTCCTGGGGTTGTTTCCTTCAGAGATGGTGGGGAAATGATATGAGAGGTGCGAGAACCTGAAGCATCTCTCTGAAGCCGGGGTCGATGTCTCCGCTGCAGTGCAAAAGAGCTGACAGAGCCACTGTCCAGTTTAATTGTCCCCAAGATAATGTCCTTCAAAGCTGTATTTATTATACATTTCTGTTTATCTTGAAAACATGCCATCTAAACACTTTAAATGTGACTTTAGCAACTCTAGCTTCTTGCCCATGATATGCAGTGGTAGGTAAGGTCTGGGCTGGGTGTTTTCTACTCCTCTTCTGGGTACTTAGAGGTTTGTGCTCCCTGAGCTGATTTACCTCCTCATCTTGGGGCTGTTGGTGGAAACAGCGGGACTGGGCACTCCAAGGGAATGGGATGGGTTGGAAAGGCTGCAGGGGAGAAGGTGCAAGGAGGGGAGTGATATATGGCTCTGAAGATGGCATAAGTGCAGACATAAACTTCCTGAACTGGGAGTTTTGTGGGAAATCCCTTGTAGCAGAGGAATGAAAACACAAGTCTGATGTGAGGTAAACCAGCTGGTGATGTGGAAGACAACCCTGAAAGTCAGACGGAGATCCTATTGCAAAAAAATCAAGTGTTACTGCAAGCTGACCTATGTTGCAATTGCCCTCTGCTGCATTAAGGGATTTTGGATTTTAAACGCAACTAACAATTCTCTGAGCTTTATAGTAATTCTTTATAGTAAAAAAATTGACTATAAAAATAGTTCTACCTCACTTCAAATGACTTCACCATGAAAGCCACACCCATTTAATTTTGATAAAAACCGAACAAAATAAGATTTTCTTCTGCACATTTTTTTAATGGTTTTTTTGTTTGGTTGGTTTTTGCTAATGTAAAAACCCCCTGAAATCCTTCATTTGCTTAGGTTTACTCATGCTTAGAAGCTGATATAAGCCACAACATTTCATGTAGAGGGAAGGAGAGTGTTGTGCAGCTAAGTCTGATGTTTCTGTGACTGAAATAGGAAGCATTGGAGGAACAGCCCCGCAGAACGGATTTTAAAGAGATGGGTTTTCTGATGATGTGAAAAAGAGGCAGACAGTAGGAAAGAGAAGTGCAATCACTACTGCAAGGCTAGAAAGCAAGAAAAGTAATTAAGCTATCAAAGGATATAAAGAAAAGAGAGATGGGAGAAATGAGAAGGCAAGATGGGGAATTATCTGTGGGTCGTGATAGTTTTTGGACCATGGTGATGAGAACTTGCCAGAAAAACACGCAAAGAGCAACAGAGCACTCTCTGGTCCCAGTGTCCCAGGGCTGTGGTTTGGAGTTTTAATTATTTGTGCATATTGTGTCACTCAGTGCTCTTCCTGTTTACAGTTCCGTGGATTTTAAGATCAAAAGGCATAACTGCCACTGCATTTTTGTGGTATGCTGTTAACACAGGCTACTGCTGAGCATCAATAAGAAAGAGCTGCTCTCGAGGCCAGTTTTACACTGTGATCCTTCAAAAATGTTTTATTTTGAAAAGTTGGTTTCAGCCTCATAACAGTTTTTAATTCATGTGTCTGTCAGTCATTTGGGAACAGTCTATTCTGAGATGCAAGATATACTTATATTTTAGTCCCTCATATGTCTGTAAAAATGAGGTAGAGGGATAAGAGCCCAGGGTTTTATCCCAAAGCTTGTGGTGCTGCCATAGAGCTGCTTTATCTACTAATGCCAATTTTCTCACCTTTTAGAAAGTAACTTTCTGATGTATTCCTTTCAGAGTCAAAGGGGCAACACAGTCAATTGTGGGAACTGACTTATTTGTTCATGTGCTTTAATTTTGAACTTGAATTTTGTCAGTAACTCTGTGCATTTGTATTCCCTTTTCTTTCAGTCCTGATCACGCTTCTCCAACTACGCTGTGTCACCTGTTCCTTGCCAGAGGAGTCCTGGAAGTCCTGGAATAAGTCTTTTCGCACAGTCCTCCTCAATTTAGTAAAGAAAGGCCATGTCTGCTTTTGATCTGATGAACCAAAGCATGCAGCATGCAGAGCCTGAAGTAGAATATATCGCCCCATGGATGAAAGTGAGGGATGATATGTTTGTCTTTGTTGATGGTAAATGGGTGAATGCGATCTGCTGCCAGCCATCCTTTCCTTCCCAGAAAGTCTTTAGCAAGAAGGCACAGAATGAGTGGAGCATTTGGGAGGAGAACAGAGCACTCTGGGAGGAAAACCAAGTCCTCCGGATAGAAAACAGGATGCTCTGGGAAGAAAACAAGGCTCTACAATGTCAGCAGTCACAGGACAAATCTGTCCAGGTTATTTACAGTGATGCCATTCAGCAAAGCCTCCAGAAGGAAAAAAAGCCATTCCCATTCTTCCAAGAGAGGAATATAGGCTTTCAGCTCAGCTCAAGCAACAAAACCCTCCAGGCATTCCAGGAAAAGAAAAGAGTCTTAGAGGATTTCCAGCAGGATAACAGAAGAGTCCACATTATCTGGAAAGACCAAAAAGCTGTCACAGAGAGCAAAGATGCCAGCTCAGATCTTCAGAAGGACACTGGCACCATCACAGTCCGTGAAGAGAGCAAAGATGCCAGCTCAGACCTTCAGAAGGACACTGACGCCATCACATTCGATGAAGAGAGCAAAGATGCCAGCTCAGATCTTCAAAAGGGTATCTTCACCATGACATTCAACGTAGACAGCAAAGATACCAGCTCAGACCTTCAGAAGGACACTGGCGCCATCACAGCTGGGGAAGAAGGTAACCCTGGCCAAGCCCCCCAGCAAGAACATGAAGCTAAAAAGAAAAACCCCACTGCGACCCAGGATAAGACCATGTCTGCCCCAAGCATGCAGAGTGAGTATGAAATCCTCCGGGCTCTCCAGGACTTACACGAACTCCTCTACATTTTCCTGAAAGTGAACCATCATATTATTGGGGAGAAACAAGGCTGTCATGTTCTGTATGATGTGAACAGAGCCTTCCAAGAAGATTACAATAAACTGAAGCTGCAGCTGAATGCTGTGAAAAACACTGTGTCAGACATTACAGCTCAAATGGAAATGTTGGAAAAGGAGCTCATTGCCATCACTTGCCCAATGTATGAAGAAGCAGGACTGAACTTGGCACCTGAGCATCAGTTTGGAGAGATGTGAATCTAAGACCTCTTAGTTCCATTTCTCGGAAAGCTTCTCTCCTTGCTTCAGGGAACCTAATAAATCCCATTAAAGCCTGAAGACACCTGGGGTACATTGTGTTATTCTGAAACTTTCTTACATTACTTAGAAGTATTTCGCCTTCTGATTATACAGTGTGGGTGACTGTCATGAATTTGCCTAGTGTCAGGAAAACAATTTTCAGCATTTTTTTTAACGTTTCTGATAATAAGGTCTAGGTTTTAAAAAGACAGTTAATGCTTTTCACACTTAAATTGAGGTACTTTATGTTGGCCATATTTTTCAGAGGGATGTGCCCTTCCTGAAAATGAAGATCCCAGCTGAGAGCTGAATTTGGATGCCGGTGGTCCCTTGCTTTCTTATGGCTGGCCAAGTTTGATGGCTGAACTGTGTTTTCTGCCACACACCAGCCTTCTCTATTTCATATAGGGTAAGCAGTGGATCATGGAAAATGTAGTCTCCCAGGTGAGACAGGTCCATGAAAGACAGTGGGACAGAGGAAATCACAGTATATATGCATAAATATATACACGTATACATTCTAGCTGTCTCCTTTTCCCAGTCCCACATTCCCACTTAAATTGTTATATCTTTCCCTTGTTTAAAGCTCTTCTTCAGAAAAGAATCCATGTCTTGCCTCAGAGTATAACACAACCATAAAGCAAACATCTCCCTCCAGAACAGCATGTCCCCTTCTGCCTTGGTTATTTGTAAATTACCTTCACTGTTTTGTACCTTAATTAGACTTAATTCTTCTCAAATTGCCTTGTTTTGGTACACTTGAATAATCCTACTGATTTCAAGTAAGATGATTATTTGCTGATAAACGACACTTTTAGGATGAAGTGTGTATAGGAAAGACTGCTTAGTGTTTTATTTATGGCTCACTGCTAAAAGAAAATTCCTGTAGCCTTTGGTAGTCATTTTGGACCAAATCTTCTTTGTGGCCAGGGATCAAGTGTATCATTGTCTGTAAAGAATTATGTGCAGTTATGAATCTAACAGTTTTCTAGCCTGGAGGAACATTGATATTTCTAGTGGTACCACAAAGCAAGGAAAAGGGCAATGCCCTGACCCTGTACAGCAGAAGTCCCTGGGCAGCTCTGTGAGTCTGATCTGTCTTTTTGAAATCTTCCATTGGACTTGGAGAGCTGAAAGCAGGACTACATGTCCCTCAAGAACTTGCTGTCACATGCTGAGGACTGGGCTAGGCTGAGGCCGATACCCTCGCCAGTGCTGCTCCGTCACCCAACGCAGGCAGGTGGGGAAGGGCTGACCTCCTCTGCACCTTGCTCCTGCTGCTGCTTATCTTAGGACTTTTACACCTTGTTCTTGCAGCGCCTTTTTTTGATATGCTTATGTTTAAAAATGTGGTCTACTCTCACTTGTGTGGCCAGAGTGTCTGGAAATGCATTTTCCTCTGTCTTGGACATCCCTAATGCAGTGCAATTTGTTGCAATCTTTCAGGCAGAATACAGGAATCTTTTGGTAATCTAACAAGACAGGCACAAGGAGACTTCCGCAGAGCAATTGTAGGAGCATTATTGTAAAGCAAAGCGAAGGTTATGGTGAGGTTTACCTCTTGCAACGGGACCCAAGAAACAGGTTGTTACTCTAAAGGTCTCTTAAGTGATGTACCACAAAATTACCTAAAGGATGAATTATCTTTCACCTTGTATTTCACTGATATAACACCAGGGCAAACCCCAGTGATGACTCTTTACTTCAGAGGCTTAATGTAAGGGGTATTTTCTTCTGCTGTTAGGGCTTCAAGATGCTGCTCTGTTGCATCTATAATTGCTTTGGGGGCAATTAGTTACAATTTAGACATCCAGTTTGGAGCCCTCTGAGTTAGAGGGGACATATCCTGCTCTCTGAGTGAGGAGCTTGCTGGTCCCAAGCAGGGGAGGTTCTTCAGCAGGTGGTGAATTGGCACAAACTCGGGAGCATGTGCTGCCAGTCCCAGTCCCTGGCTTCACTCTCTGTGAGATGCGTTCATTAAGCAGCTGACTCAGATGTCTCCATTGTGTGTGGAAATTATCACTTTGTGAACTAAATTGAGTTACTTTGGGCAGACCTTAACTGTCAGGAACACATGTAGGATCCTCAGGGGAACACGCTACTTCTCTTGAATGCTAACGATGTTCCTGGAGGGAATTGGGTTTAGTGAGCCCTTCATGCTTTGATCACTGCTTTGGATATTTGATCTTCCTGGTTATAAAAAGTCTATGCCTGTTGTATGTTTTTCAGCATGTCTCATGAAGAAGTCGAATTGACTCATGCCTTTACGGTTTCTGAAGTCTGTCATGTGCTGAGATAACAATGTCCATAAAGACTGCCCAGTGCTTAACCTTGCAGAGGACTGTGTGATAAACAAACTGTCATAATCCCAAAAGGTACCTAGTCTCCAGTCTGCACTTATTTGGTTACAAGCTGGGCACGGTTGGTGACAACAGTGGAGGACCACTTCTGGGTGATGGTAGAAAGGCAGATGATCACGAGTATTTTTTGACCTACATGACTACTGCTGATCTGTTACTCAATGTTGAGGGCACAGATAGATAGTGAGATTAGACTGAATTGCCTGCAGGGTGACACAGAACTGCGTGGGGACAGTCCTGAGCACTGCCCGTTCTCTGCTTTGTTCCATTTCCCCAGTGAGTGGCATTAACCATGTCAGTGGGGACTGTTGCAGTATCCTAGGTCTCCATCCAGAGTGGGTACTGGTGAGGAGTGCTAGCCTCACAGCTTTTGCGGTCTGTTTGAAGTACAAAAGGAGGAAAAATGCACCAACAGGTATTTACAGGAACAACGTGTTAGTTGTCTTAACATTTAGGCAGGTTTGAGAAAAAATGGGGTAAGTTGAAATTTTTTTGTCCTAGCCTGTTCACTGATTTGCAAGTCCCTGGAAATTAATAGCTATTATGGTTTCAAATGGATGGATGTCCATTCCGTGTTCTTATGCATATTCTTATAGTGCATAATTTACCTTTTGCAGAGAGACAAACTTTCTGGCTCTCTCCTTCTTATTGTTGCTGATTAGGTCCTTATTTTTGTACTACTCATTTGTCAGTATTATTTTTGGAAACTATTTTTTTTGCAAGGTCACCATCAACCTCTTGCTTCCCTGCAAACTGGATTATTGCCTGTAGCTGGATTCTGTGCAAATGCTGACTTTCCTGTTCTCCTTTCTTATTAGGCAGTCTAATACAGCTGGTTTTGTAGTGTCTTCGTATAACCCTGGCCCTGGCCTTTTGTGCTTATCTTAGCAGTCACACAGCACCTTCCCATTCTTAAATTGTAATTTATTAATTTTTTCAAAGTGCTTTGAGCTTCCTTGAGCCCTGGTTTGCTCCTGCTAACTGCTGAAGACAGTTTTCATAGAGTTTTGCCTGTGATCTCATGAAGTCAGGGGTGTTCTTCAGAAGCTGTGGCATTGGCCAAACCCATGCTCGCAATGATGGTGCAGGCTGTTTGTTGGGGTTCTCGGCAGCCCAGTTTGGTCTTCCCAGTGTCAGTTCCAGTTCAGCACAGAATTAGCCATAAGTGTACTTTTAAATGCAGGATATGGCAGAAGTTGTTCAGTAAACCTTTGTGCTGAAACAAGACCAGTCATCTTCTTTTGACATTCAAATTTGAGCAGGGACTACTCACAATACTCACGCAGTGAGGTGTGAAGAAGGGGAGAGCAAGTCTTCAGATAAGGTGAGTGAAGAAATTGTTTCCTACAGAGGCCTTTGGCTGATTTTAAAGCTGACAGCTTTAAAACACTACCACCATTCTCTGAAATGATATTCATCCCACCTATATGGAGGTGGAGGCACTTAAATGAAAGTGGTAATTGACACCCATGGCCACCTGGGGTGGCTTCTGCAAATGATGGAGGAAGGCAGCTTTGCCAGAGGGACCCTCTCCAGAGGTGCAGGTCTTTCCGTGTTGTCTTCTAGCTTTTCAGCCTTTCTATGCCTCTGGGTTAATATTTTTGTTGTTGTTTTGGGTGCAAAAGGTAAAATCACAGAACTTTCCAATTTTCAGAAGAATATAGTTGATGGAAATGTTTTCTAAATGCAAATTGAACATCTTCCTTTTGATAATGGGCTATGCCAAAGCTCTAACATACATTTTTGATCTTATGGTAGTGTCTGGAGAAATTATGGGATTTTAATATGCAATAATAGATTCTCATCAAGACTTCTAGCTTTAGGAAATTGTTTAATCTCCATTCTCTGTGGCTGTTTCTTTGATGCAGCTGTGACTGAAGGGTCCCAAGTTCTGGGAAAAACAGCTCACCAGCTCAGAACAAAGCTGATTATGTAAATTGTGCATGAAGATTCAGCTTCAATTTAATTTTATTCTGTAAATAAATATCGCATTAACGTCTATCTGGTAAAAGTCAGGTAAAACATTTTCAAAACCTCCGTTGCTGTGGCAAATGTGACTGTCATGAATAGTGATGGGGTGGTGGCATGGGAGGACATCAAAGTGTAAAGTGCAAAGCACATTTTAAAAAGCAAGGAAGGTGTTAACATTTAATTACAACAAAAAGGACCTTGTCTGATTGTTTCAGACAGACAGTACTTCCATTTGTGTGTACCGTTTGCATTATGCAAAATGCTTTCTCTGATTACCGTCTCCAAGATCACTACTAATTATAGCTCATTAATTCACTTAAAATACAAAAACATTTCCGCTGATGAAGGTTTACTGAACGGTGTCCAAGCCTTTTTCTTAACATATTTTTATTTCAACAGGTTATTTGTGAGTACTCATCTTCCCTTGGTCTAACTGCTACTCCACTGCGAACAATGTTAAAGATTATACTGCTCAGGAAGAGAATGATGAACCCTGTCAGGTTTTCTAAATTACTCTTTGAAGAGTACTAAAAAGTTTAAGTGCTCTTAACCCATAGCTATTTTTAACTATTTTAAATAATCAGAGATTTCATGGGCACTGCAAAAGAGCACTCAACAAGGAAGCAGCTAGTGGATTGAAATAGGTTTCATTGATACTCAAAGTATAAAACTGTCTCAGCTAGAGATCACAAACACGTTCCTTATATATTCTTTAACATGATGAATTGTAACAATGCTAATTTAATTATGAAAGAATGGAAAAGTTATTTTCTATGGGACACGTGTAGGGGATGTTTAGAGGTGGTGCATTGCTCCACACCTCCAAGATGGAACAAGCAAGGAGAAATTGCAATTCTTCAAGGTACTATCAGACTTGAATGCAATCTTCCAGTGCTCTGCTATTCCACCTAACTTCCTTATTTGTAGGAAATCTGCAGCATACGTGCAAACTCTTACCCCTTGGCAGAAGCTAGCATGCCTGTAAATAACTAACTGTTGGTACAACAAAATACCATATGCTACACTAAAGCTGACAGTCTAATTCCCAGTAAAACCAGTGTGTGTGTTAATGCTGCAGTGAAATCTTTTTACCAGAACAAATAAAAGCAGAGTCTGGCACCAAGTTTTGAGTATGGTTTATTGCTCAGTTATAATGCGCTTGCAAATCTGAGACAGCCCAGTGGTTCTCCATGTATCAGATATTACAAGCCGTGTCCTCCTTCGTATTTGATTTTCCAAAGTGTGAGGTCATGGGGACTGTAGATACAACAGATATATATGGCTGATCTTACAGGCTCTCCTCACGCATCAGAATGCAGTAAATCTGTTTTGACTGTACGTTTTCTCAGCTATCATAGGCTTTCATCTTCAATTGGATTTTCTGGTGGTATGGGTGTTGGGCAAGGAATAGAGGCCCATGCAGCTTTGATCACCTCCTACATCCCTAGCTGTCACAGGTGCATTCAGACTAAAAAAGGGAGGTTACCCCACCCCACCAGGCCAGACTTCTGACCAAGCAAGAGTGACCTCTGACAAGGACATGATAGGAAGGAATCTTCAGCTTTGCTGTGTTCAGTATTGCTGCCCTGCCCAAAGCTTTGCTCAGGTGCAGTCTGTGAGACCCCGAGGTCTTAGCTCTAACACAATGTGAGAAATACAGCACATAAATGCAACCTTCCTCAAGAAGGCTGAATGCCTCATTTGTGACATTACACAGGCTGATGTACTCTGCTAAGATGGGCAGGAAGAAGCAAGTGGCCCTGCTAGAGAACTTCTCTAGAGCTGGAGCGTTAGATTGGCCAAGACTGCTCAAGAAAGTACTATTTTCTGGCATGGACACCAGCTGTTCTGTAAGTGGAAAGCCCAGACTCCTCCTGGGAATAAACACAGATACGACGTGGATGCACACAGCCCATGGAGTTGTTCTTCTCTAGGCAAATAAACAGCCACAACAAAGCATGTGTTGCATGATCTGTACTCTTTTATAACACATAATCAAGGTTTCATCTGGTCTGGCTTTCACAAGATTCAGATGCAAAAAATTGATTAGTCTTCAAAAAAATGTTTGTGTTTCTCTCCTCTTGACAGCCCATGTCACAGATTTGTTCTGCCCCTGCACCCCTGAGGTGACATGATGGTTATCTTTTTCCCCACCATATGCCTAATCCCTCCTCAAATCCTTGCCCACTCTCACCTCCCAAACCCCAAGAGCCTTACCTGGGACAAGTTACTGTAAGTCACATAACACACGTGTTGAAATCAATTCTTTTCTGAGGGATGAGATTCCTGGGAAGCTTTGGATGTGTGATGCTTTTGCCGGTATCTAAAACTGGGCTTGGATTCCAAGTAATTTCAGGTAGTTACTTGAATGCAGGACTGATCAAGGATATTTCTGTCGTATTTATTAACTTTTGGCAGAAGAGAAAAAACTTCCCATAGCTGATGGGTTTTTCACCTTCTGGCAGGCAGAGAGCAATAGGACTTCCAGGGCTGGGTGGGCTTGGTGAATGTCCCCTTCACCCCATGCTTGCAAAGGGACATTTCCAATTCATTACATGTTGCCTATCCAGAATGAAGATCTTTTTTAAAGAGGTTTTTTAGAAGACACACTTTATTCTGATCAGATGCCTCTGTGATCTTAGTATCAGAGAGGCCAAGGATTGTTGGCAAGCTTTATTGAGTATGACTTAAATGCATTAGATTAGAAAGCACTCAATTTAGCTGGTTGTTTTTCCTGATTTGCTTGGCTACTCCAGCCGTCTCCCCCTCCCGCTCCTTTATTATGATGGAGATGCCATAAGGCTGGCATGCAGAAAAGACTGCATGTCAGCATATTCAGGGTCCTAAAAGCGAGCTGCATCTATGATTGCATAGCACAATGATGAACAGAATTCCATGGCTTCCTAATTAACCTATATAATTTATCTTCCCACCATATGGTAAATCAGAAGATAAATACAAGAGAGGAGTAATTCAAGGCCTCATTTTCAGAAGGTCAGCCTTGCAATTTACACGGACTTTTTCCACTTGGGATTGAAAAACAAGTGCTGATAAAACTGATAGCACTTCCAGCTATTTGCTGGGGTAAAGGGAAGTGGGGAGAGATGCAAGTATACAGGGAAGTGTTTGTCAAGTGCAAACTTGGAGGTGCAATTTTTACAGGTGAAAAATGTCATCAGGCTAAAGGGAGAGACATGCACTGCCCCATCAAAATGTTTCCTCTTAATAATTTAGCTTTGAGATTTCTGCCACTGCAGCTTGGGGCAAATCTGTAGGGTGGGTGCATCCACAGGGCTGTTGCTCCAATATGGTGGCACTTGACATAGCTGTAGTTCAGAAACGCACAGTGGAAGAGGGCTGTGCTACGCTAGTAAGACCTGCCTTCTCCTTTTAGACCTTTTTCTTATGTCTCAGCAGGACAGACTTGCTCAGACATGCGTTAATTTCTCTGAATAGATGTTTAGGAGAGAGGTACGGCTGAAGTCCCTTGTGGTTGTCTGCACCCAGCTGATGTATGCATTAGAGAGATGTAGTGTTAGAAAAGTTGGTGTACTGAGATCCCATATGGATTGCAAGGAGTCTTTCCTACTGAAAGGTGTGTTGGTTCTGGCCCTGCAAGAAGCCATTTGCAGGGTGTGTGAGAGAGGGGGGATTTAGGCAAAGGACCTGATGACAAGCCCCTTTCCCAGGACTTGCACCCTCCTGGTGAGTCAACCATCAGTTCTCAATCCTCTACTGTATCCACTCCCTCCTCTGAGACCCCTGAGCCTCCCACCATAACAGCGTCCAGTAAGAGCTCTATGCTGCTCGGCTTCTTTGGTGAAGGGGAACACACAGATTTCAATACAGAAGGGAATCAAAGGAATGGAGAGGGATAGGGGTAGCTGGGGGCCATCCCCAGGACTTGCTCCCAGCCCAGTGGCTGTGACAGAGGGGCAGACAGCACACCCTTGCTCTGGGAGAGATGAGGTGGAGGCAGAGACCAGAAGGCAGCTACCTGATACATTTTCTTTTGTACAGTGGTTTAATAAAACATATCCCCAGTCACAGAGCCTCCAGGAAAGGGATTTAAACACATGCAAAACAGTCTGAAGACCTGTCCATCTTACTTTAGTACTTGACAAGCCCTGGAAGTGGGCCAGGCTCCTTGACAACTGCTTTTTGGAATGCAGAAAGTGACTTAACTGCCTGCTATACCCAGCCTTGGAGAAATGAGTCCTGGGACTTGGGCTGCAACACTGCAGCCTCACCCAGAACTTGAGCATCACTTGAGATGACCTTGTTTAATGGAAGATTGTTCATCTTCAGCTATGGCTTTCCTTTCTTCCTGGCCTCTGGCCGTCCTGCTATTGTGTTAACCAGTATGTGCACCCAGTAAATACCCCAGGAAACACTATGGTTGGAGGTGCCTCGCTCATTTGGGGAGACAGGACCCTCTTGCTTCCTCAGCACCATGACTTTACCATCCCACATTTGTGTTGCAATAGGCAGTGACAGTGGAAACTAGGCATTCTGCAAATATATATGTATCAGAGGTAAAATGAAGAGACACAGTTCATGCCTAGTTAATTCTTTTCCTGAATTGTCTATTTCCAACATAATTCCAAATTATGCCATATATATGTTAGCCATATATATACATACATATATGCACATACACATATAATTAATATGTTAGCCATATATATACATACATGCACACACACATATAATTAATTTCCAGATCCTTTAAAGGTGTCCAGAAATAAACAAATAATGCCCTCTCACAAGACAGGTTTGGTGGATGTTTACAAAGGATAGGAATACACTCAATTATGCAGCAATAAGGCTGGTGATGGACAGTCTTGAAAACACAGCCTCAATACTTACATGGTACTTTCAAGCTCCAAAGTGAGCTGAAAACAGAAATAAATCCTGTGAACTGAGCAGCTTTGTAGCACTACCTGCCTCTTTGTAATGGATTACGATGGAAGAAATCATAGAATCATAGAACCATAGAATAGTTTGGGTTGGAAAGGACCTTAGGATCATCTAGTTCCAACCCCCCTGCCATGGGCAGGGACACCTTGCCCTAAACCGTGTCGCCCAAGGCTCTGTCCAACCTGGCCTTGAACACCACCAGGGATGGAGCATTCACAACTTCCTTGGGCAACCCATTCCAGTGCCTCACCACCCTCACAGTAAAGAACTTCTTCCTTATATCCAATCTAAACTTCCCCTGTTTAAGTTTGAAGCCATTACCCCTTGTCCTAACACAACAGTCCCTAAGGAAGAGTCCCTCCCCATCAGATACTGGAAGGCTGCTATGAGGTCTCCATGCAGCCTTCTCTTCTCCAGGATGAACAGCCCCAACTTTCTCAGCCTGTCTTCATATGGTAAATGCTGCCATTATCAGCAACTGGCTCCATTTTTTCACTGAAAAAAAGAAATCAACAACTTGAGCTCGAAGCTGAGGGCTTTTCAAGTTTGAAGGAAGAATTAGGCATACCCTTGAGGAAAGCTGTGGGGATCCACCATGGCCACCACAAAGATCTCCAGCATGGGTGCAAGGAGTCCCCTCTCACCATGGATGACCTGTAGCAGCACCCAATGAGTGCTTATTTGCTTAGCGATAAAGGAAACCCCAGCAATTGGCTTAGATGTAAACATCTGTATTTTAAACTATAATGCTGGGTGAGAGCTCTCTGATTCCTGTGCTACAAGATCTTCTGCTGCAAAGTCCAGCTTTCTGCATAAAGAAAAGTTAAAACTAGTGAAAAATTAAAGAGGTTTCACACTACTGTTTGTTTCCCTTTGATATAGGAAGAAATAGACTTAGCACAGACACATTTTTCCATCCTGAAAATGTTTTACAAACCATTCTACTAGTATTAAATGCATATGTAAGTACTCTGCTGAATCAGGACCTACAGCAAACATGTTCAGTCCACAGAAAATTCAGCTGGGGAAATAAGAATAAAAAGAAAAATGACTCGTCTGGTTTTGTGTCATCTGTGACAATGACTAAAATTGAACCCTGTGGGATTACGTTTCACTAAAATAAAACTTGCAGAAGAGGTAGCAAGAAAATGGTCATGAGTCAGTGACACACATTCATTGCTTGATCCTTTTTGGCTCCATGTGCACTGGCAGGCAAGAGCTCTGCACAACCCCACAATTTCTGTAGGCTTCTGGGACCGCTGCTGCTGCTAATGCTGAGAAGTGTTTCTGCATGATCCGTGTTTGCAGTGTTATTTCCTAATATGCAATTTGCTTTTAGGTAGAAACCGTTGGAGAAATTAAGCTGTGAGCAACCAAGCTTGAAGCAATACAGCAAATGGCGCTAAAGGTTCCTTGCAATCTGGTTCACCTTTCAGAGCAATATACTCCAGTTTAAAGGGCAGGTGACAAAAAATGTCTTCTTGGAGTTCTTCCCTTCTGCTTTAGCGGCTCAGATAAATTATAACATCTCTTGCACTGCTTTCCCCTCAGAGTAGAACTTCTATTTTAAATTTCATACTCTGCTGGAAAGAAAACAAACAAAAGTAAATGACAGAATAAATCTACTGGGGAAAAGAAAACAATGGAGAGTTGCTCCAGTGACTTACGAACATTAGAGGTGTCCACTTGATTTCATGGGTATTACAGTTCTGAAGTGGTCAAAGCTACCTTGCTGTATTACAGTCACTGCAGTTCAGGCATGAAGATTTGGCTTCCAGTTTTCACTTTAACCTTTTCAAATCTAGAATGAAAAAAAAAAAAAAAAAGAAGAAAAAGAAAAAGGAAAAGTAAATGAAAAAGAAAAAGCTCAGATAATATCATATTTCCTGGACTTTGTCCTGCCAAAGCATACAGGCCACACTGGGGGCTCACGCACCATTCATCTGAGTGAGCAGTAATGTGGGGACAGAGCACTGAATGTAAAATTAACAAATCATGTCATTCTGACAGGGCTTAAGTTTACTTTTGCTGCAAAGAGTGACCAGTACTAAAAAAGAGGGCACCATAAGCAACAATCCTCTTGGATACCCTCACGTCTTTTTTTCTCAGTGGCGACTTCAGAAAGCTATTGGATGTCCTCCTAAAATGCATGCCATAGCTCAGCAAGGAGTTTGGAACTCAGTGTGAGAATACTGCGTGAAATCAAATGGCCCTTAATTCTGTCAAGGAGCTCAGATGAGACAATTTGTTCCTTCCTGGCCCCAAAATTTATGAATTTTGTACAGGCAGTGGCTGGCACTAGGAGCTTTAAGGCAGGAGAAAGTCTGTCATGGGGGATATCTCCCCTGGATTACTACCATGATCCAGCCCTTTATAGAGGACCGGAGACAATTTTCATTATAGAGAGCGGCAGAAGTTAGCTCTTTATAACTGCTGCAGAACAGGGAGAAGGGGAGAAGATATTCCACACATCAGACTCCAGGAACAGCAAAAGATGTCTCTCTGAGGCTGTGTCCTTTAGGATGCATACAAATTTAAACATACTACTCAGATAACGGCTTCTCAAACATGTGGGGTTAGGAAGATGTGATCCAAGCAGAGAATCGTGGTGATGCTGTCCCTGTTGGACAAGGAAGAATTTTTCCTGCCTTAGAGTCCTCTGTAACACCAGCACGTGATAAGGCAGGCTCAAGCATACCAAGTTGGAACATGTAGTATAGAGATCATCCCGATCCACCCCTGAATCATTGTCTCTCTTACTCTTTCCTTGGTCCCCTGCACATTTTTGATGTCATTGGTAGAGAAGGCTGATGTAGATACATACACTGGCTTAGCTTTAGGAGGATCTTGGGAGGGCTGACCAAGTTTTATCTGGGTTCAAATGGCAAGTTTGCAGTGCAGATCTAAGCTCAGACATGATCAACATTATCTCCAGTGAAGGCAAACAGGCACCTTCAAGGTGAAAGACCTCTCCTAGCACAGAGGCCCAAAAGCAGTCAGATGGGGTAGACGCTAAATGCACCCATTTCTGCCTAAAGACGGTAAAGAGAGCTGAGAATGCGATGTTTGTAAGGAGATGACTGCTCTGTTGGCACCCCATGCTAGATGAGACAAATCCCTGGCCCTTCTAGCCCAGTTAGCACCATCCTATCCCTCTGGATTAGCTTCGCTGGGGGAAAGCTGTGATGGTCCCCCACGTCAGCACACCACAGAGGTGGGTGAATGAACGCATTGTTCACTGTCCTCACATGCATACCTTGCAAGTCAAATCAAGGAAATAATCATTACCTGTAAAATTGCTGCAAGCTGATTTTCTCATTAATATTTCATTAACGTCTTTTTTTTTTCCCTGACTGTGCTAAATCCCATACTTTTAAAAGCATCTCATTCTATTATATTTCCATTAACACTAGGCACCATATTAATGGCTTGAAAACACAGGTTGGTACATTTATGCTGCTAATGCGCACCACCCTCCCCTTCTCAAAATGTAGTTACACCATGCAAAATAAATACTACAGCTAATGCTTTGCATTCCTCCCATGGATGTGTTTTAAAGACATCAGCAGGGTTTCCAGTTAATCTCAAAGGTCTCACCTGTGTTTGGTTTGGAAACAAAGCAACACCACGTTATTATTGCCTCCATCTGACCACAGTCAGGGCCCAGCTGGCAAAAAGCAAAGTGTCCCACTAATGCAGGCTGCTGCTTTGTCGTCATCTTCAGGCTCTGAGAAGAGTTGTTCCACAGGTAGAGGCTCATCCTGGTGCTCTGCAGTAGGGCTTTCTGAGCAGGGCTTTCTGAGTGGGTCTCCTGCCCTGCAGTGGCTGCACTTCTCCAGGAGGGCTTCTCTGCTCCAACTTGTCCTCCAAAACTGGCCTTTTCCTGCTGGGAACCAGCAGCCACATATGGAGGCAGAAGTGAGCACAGTGGCTCAAAAAGTTGAGGGAGGGAAATTCGTGAAGGGCATGCCTTGCTGTGACATGGTTGGCACCAGTGGGATCAGGAAAAAGCCCTCCTGCTCTGCACAGTCCTTCCCTATTGGCTGTACGACGAAGCATTGCATGCCTGCCTGGAAAAAATGCACCAGAGGCTTACTAGAGTGAAGGATGGTGGGAGGACACCAGAGGAGAGAGTGTTTTGTGATGTACCAATGTTGAGCATCTGAATGCTCATCCCACTGACTACTGACTGTGTTATGGATCTGCTTCTGTCGCCATCCCCAGAGGACATCAACCGTCACAGGCCCTGGATACAAGACACGGGCTCCTTAGTTCAAAACATGTAAATGCATCCCTCTGGTGTGCTGCTGAAAAAGCAGCCTTCATGGCCCATCCCACTGGCATTAGAGGCAGCTTTTAGTGATGTGAAGATTTGGTTGGACCAGGAGCCCCAGAGTGACCACAATCACCCCTGGTGTGCACAGATCATGCAGAAAATAATCACATTTAAAAAACTGCTCCCAACGACCAGAGGAGCGTGGGATACCCGAGGGGGCCATGGTGCCTTGGCATGCCAGCACTGTCCCTGGCAGCACACCCCCTTGCTGCAGGTTCACACTAGTGTAAATGGGAGCAGAAGCTGATGGATTGCATCAGCATCTTGCAAAACACTGTATTGCACGCAGGGCTGGATGGCCTCTGGAAAAGACCCCCTTTTCTCAGCCTTTCTGGCTGTGCGGGTAGGATTAGAGAGCTAATAAAGCAATCAGCACAGAGGCAGCCTCCTCTGCTTCTCCAGTTACTGTGCAAGCACCAGTGTTTACTTTCTTATACTTTCCTAATTAGGGGGAGTGAAAAAGCAATATCCATACACTCTGTCTCCTGGGAACAGACTGAATGTAACTTCAGGAAAAGATAGAGTTATCTTTTTTGGGACCCAGGCTAATCTCCCTTTTCCACAGGGTGGGGATTAGGGTTAGGGTTGTAGGATTTGCAGTTTTAATCAGAGGAGCCTTGACAAATATCATTGTCTGCTCCAGATTACTCTGGCATCTCCATATCCTCCCATCCCTTTGAATAAAGAGCAGCTGCAGGCTGAATCCCATCTTACTGATACTGCGGGACTTTTATGGTTTTATGGAAATTGACAGTAGCTAGGCTGCCACCTCTTTTCAGAGAAAAATGAAGGTTTCATTGGCATTGAGCTCTTGCCCTGCTCCCTTCAGTGACCCAAATGATCTGGAGAACTTAATGAACTTTTTTTCTACTGGTGGTGAGAACAGCAGGTCTGGTCCTGCCTGACATGACTGATAGTTGATAGATGGCCCAGAGCAACAGCAGAGCAGAGCAGCTCTTAGCAGTGGAGTCTCTCTCTCTGACCTCACTGCAGGTTTAAGCTCACAATCTCAGGAAGCCCAAAGGTTAAAGGGGAAAAAACCTCAGCATTCTTCAGGACTAGATGATTCAAGAAATTGATGAAGGATTATAGCAATTTGTTTTGTTTTGTTCTACCTACAAAAGTAATGTTGTTAGTAGAGGCCAATATATTTTGGCAAAGCACTTCTTATTTACACAGAATGGAAATGAAATCCCGTTCCTCTTACTGAAGTAGAAACAAACACACCTGGAATATTTCTGGCTCAGATATCCCATTCTGGTGAGTTCTGTGACCAAAAAAGTCTTGTCTCTGTCATTGCATGGCCAACCTGCCATTGCTCCACTGAATTATTGCTGCCAGTGCCCTCCTGGGGCAAATCTAAGGGATCAGCTCTTGCTTATGCAACCAGAAACCCCAATGACCCTCATTAACCGCAATAACCAGGCCTCAAAATAAAGGTAATTGTCTTGGTTGAGGAGCTAACACAGTGGCCACCTACCAGACAACAGAAAGAAGCTTAGTTTTTATTTCAGCTGCTATGTCTGGGAAGAAAATGTGTTTAGGCTAGTTGCAGATTTTTTTTTTTTTTTTTTTTTTAATTAAAGAATGTGGGTTTTTTCCCAGCTTCTTTTTTTTTCTTTTTCTTTTCCTGAAGAAGGTATTTTGTGGTCATATATTGATTTTAACTGTGTTTTCCCATTCTGCTTTAGTGAAGTTGGAGGTGGACTGTCTAGTTATATCCTTGAGGGAGAGAAACACAGAAAGGGGGGAAATACTGAAAGACCTGAAAGCCTTGACCTTTTCAATCTTCCAAAGGACCTTTTCAGTCTGTTTTGACATAATCCCCTGCTGTGAAAACCATCAGAAGCTAAGGGATTTCTTCTAATGGGAAAATTAAAGCAGATTTCAGAACTTCAGAAATTTTTGTGACACTAAAGTGAATTGCCACCCTCCAGCTGTCCCTCATGCCTTGCACAGCCAGATGCTTCAACCTTACCTGCAACTGGTCTTCAGTCATATCTCGCCTGCTGACCACCACATATCCCTTCATACTCATGAAATGAATACTTTAGCTTATGTTTAGCAGCTCTGTCCCAAAGACGACAATAAGCACTCCCAGAAAGGAGTTGAAGAGAGGGTGTAGGGGATCACGCTGTGTGGGAGGTAGAGTGTAAGCGTGGGAAAGGGCCTGGCTTGGAACTCCTGGAGGCAGAACACATGCAGATGTGCAGCAGGACCCAGCAGCTGAGGACACTCCTGGGTCCAGTTATCTAGATGTAGGCGTGGTGAATAAAAACACCCTTTCACCTTGAGCTGGGTGTGAGGGCACCTGGTGTCCCATATGATGTCCTTCTGCTTGCTAGGGAAAAGAGCCCTGAATGATTTCTCAGGAGCAGCAGTGGTCCAGAAAAGGGGAAAGCATGTGCATAGAAGGTTTTATAAGTAAAAAAAAAATGATTTTTTGTATTAATGTACTTATATGGATTGCACACAGATCTGCTTACATTTGGGGTTGGATCCTCTCAGCCTAGGGATACCAGAATCTCCATCCACTGGTGCAGGGGGGCTGCTCTGCATTCCGTGAAGTGTCCTGGTATGGCCAAAAAGAGCCCTAAGAAGCTGTCATCATACTTCCTGGGAGAAAAAAAAACAAAATTTGCACAAGATTGTCTTGTAGCCGTGCAAATTGCTTTGGATTAATCTCAGTCATGTCAGTGGTCCTGTCAGAGTGATAACTGGCCTTTTTCCAATTTTACCTGTACTGCTTGATGCAGGACTCATCAGCTTTGAGTGAAAGCTGATATATTTATAAATAAATCTGGAAACAAATTGAGTTTACATTCAATCTCTTTGTTTATAATGCAGTTTTCACTGATGCAATAAGTTTGCCGAATGAATTTCTTCTGAGAGTCTTTATTATATTTATTAACAAGAGCAAAGCTATTCCACTGGAGCATTTCTACCATAGCATTTTAAATACAGGGAAAATTAATTTCTTATATGGTCTCATTAAACTTTGTGTATTAAAAAACGTGACTCCATGTGGACAGTTACAGGCATGAAGAATTTATTATTTGTTCAAAAATACTCATATCCTTCCTGAATCCACCCTTGTTTTGCCTGTAGTTCTGGGAAAACCACTTCTTTTTTTTTTTTTACAGATGTCTACAGCCTCCTGCATTACCCTGTCACTTCCAGAAAATAGGATTTCTCACCTACAGATGGTGAGGAGAGAGGAGGATAGCCGTGAACATTAGGTTGAAATTACTTGTCAAGTTTGATCAATTCATAGAAAGACAAAAATCCCTTTTGAAAAGGCACAGTTGATTTTTGAAGATTAGTAGCGGTGTCCTCGCAGCTCTATTGTTTGGGTAAATTATACAAGGGTGCAGTTTATTACCTAAATGAAAAATACATTTGCATGTAGATGGTACATAAATTATTTAATTCTGTGCTGGGCGGAGCAATAAACAACCCCTCTCCTATACACACGTGCACACAAATGAACATATGCATTCACCTACCTGGGACTTATAACACAGGGGGTGGTTCTTTTCTTTGTGTTTTCTTTTTCCTTTTTTTACCTTGTAAGTATTATTATTTGACAAAGCGCTAGGGAAGGAGTACATGAATCTATTAAAGATAACAAAGCTCCATTGTGACCCAAAACTCAGGAAAGCAGAAAAATAAATCTTTCATAATGTGGAATAGCTGGTCCCTAATTCTTCAAGCAAAAAAGGAGTCAATCTTGAAACAAACACTAATCTGAATCCTGCTGTTCTTGTGGTGACTCCTTGTTGCAGCAATTTCTTCTACAATTTAGTCATGTCATGATGCATTAACTACTACCTGTATGGCTCTGTTTAATGGGAGTATTAATAGACAATACCTCGTAATACCTCCTGGAGTAGTATTTATAAGAGACAAGTGTGCGTGTGCCAGAAAACAGCTCCTGATCTGCTGCATGCTTTATGGTCCACCTATGTAGGCTGCTAATAGGCAGGCAGTTGGCTGTCTCTGACAGGAAAAAAAGATATGTTTAATAAATGTTTCTAGCTTCTTGCTCTGATTTTCAGCCTGGTTTCCTTCAGAGATGTGGTTTACACAGCCCTGTGCCTTTCAATGTCCTCATCATGCCTGAACCAATTTTTCTTGGGTGCACCAGAGCTAAGGATTGCTCAGTCTCACCACCAGCAGCTGCATCCAAGGCTGGATTTCTGTTCTGTTGTTCCCATGCTGCTCACAGATGCAAGGAAGCCCTTTTCTCTGCCCCATCTTTCTCCCAGGGTGGTGGAATGTTTCATTCTTTAGGAAAGTCCATGTGTGAGCTATATGGGCAGCCGGGGAATTGGGCGTTCCACAAAACACACACACAAAAAAATTTTGTGTGTGTTTTGTGGGCTAACCTGGAGATGCCAGGTGGGTTTCAGGAGGAGAGGTGGCTAAACTGAAGACAAGGGGCTCCCAGCATTGCCTGCAATGGAGGACATGTATCACATGTGATCTCCTGGGGAACAGTGTAGAGCCTGGGAAAGGGCCATGAGGCTGCAGAAATGTCCCAGGCTTGCAGAAAAGTCTATCTGCAGCTCACAGTCCATCTCTTGCACAAACCACATGTCTAAGCATTGGGCTGGAATAAAAAAAGTGTGGATACTTCAGCCCCCATGACCTACAAATTGGGGAAAGTCAAAGTTCTATATAAGAAATATCCTGATCTCACATCTTGGGCTGTGTGGAGATCTACCTGAAATGTTATGAAAACCCTCTCTGGCACACTCTGTTTGCTGGTCACATGCGAGCAGCCTCAGGAAAATAAAGCAACACTGGTCATTTTCTCCTTTGACCATTGACATTTCATTCTCCTAAGATTACGGAGAAAAAACTGAAGACCCAAACAGCCCCATGTTTCTGAACACTTTTGCAGCAACAGAAAGAAACAAAGTGAAACAACCCCTTAAATTACTGTATTTTCAAAAAGAATCATAATTTCATTGTACAGATGGTGTGCGCCAGGCCCTTATTAGCGTCCTAGTCTATTTTTAGCCCCTGTTGTTACTGTGCATGAAATTTGGTTGTATAAAGAAAGTACCACACTGCCTTACTCAAACACCATTTCAGTTCACAAAAAGTACTCTGCCTCTTCCTGCCTCTGGTTTTAAGGCACATCTCTGAGAACTAATGACTGCTTGGCAACCACCAGCATATTTGCTCATGGGGAAGTGGAGGAAAATCACCTGTCAGATCTCCCTCCTCCATCATCAGCTCCTTTCTTTTTGTGTGTGTCTTCCATGAAGAAAGTTGTTAATCCTGGAAAAAGCAGAGTCCTCCTCTTTAGACCTTGTTAACACAGAGTCTAGCATTGTGCTGGCAGGCCACAGAAAGTGAGGACAATGGAAATTAAATTCTCTGTTCGCTGCCGAACAGGAAACCGATGCTAACCCACAGCCCAGGATGCTCCTTTGGTAACCTTTTGTTGTTGCCAGCTGGTAAAGGAATGATTGCCCCAGGGAATTTTAGAATACAGTAGGAGTGCAAACACAAGGCACCCTTCATTTCTAGGCTGCAGTGTTTGGGGTAGGTTTCACTCTGATTTTCTTGGAGATTTGAGCCCTCAGGAAAGAGCAGATGTTGATATGAACAATGTAATGACTATTCCTTTCCTCCCTTAAGTAGGTGTCTAAATAGCTGAAATGGGTCATATCCTCAAAGTTCTCTACCTCCACCCACTACAAGGGAAACACAGACACTTATCTTCTAGCTGTTTAAAATCAGTGGGGACAACATCCGTGCTTCATGCCCAATGGGAGGAGTCGGTTCTTTTAGTCCCTTCAAGTCCACTTTCATTTGCATACAGCAGAGAATTTCAGATGCCCCTACTTTGGATCAGATATAGTTTTTTTCCACTGTTTTTCTGAGTTATTTAACATGAGCTCTCCGTCTCTTGCAGCTATTTTCCAGAGGAATGAGTGGTAATGAGGCAGTAATTTGTATGAGAGACAACAGGTCAGCTGAAGGCATCCGGCTCTGAGAAGATAGTGGAGGTTGCTCCAATAAACCATGAATACTCATCTTGCACGTCTGGTCAGTTTTGATCACTCAGCTCTTTTCTAGGCAATTTCTATCAAGCTTCATAAGTGCCTAAAACAGGTTTCGGCAATAAGAAAGCAAAGAAAAAGATTGATGTTAAAAGGAATTGACAGGCAATAGGATTAGAGATCCTGCACAATTCTGATCTTGCAGATAACCAACCTGAAATTAAAGAATTAATCTGTGAAGGTCCTTGACAATTTATGAGGTAGTGCTAAAGTGTATTTCCTGTTAATTGTCCAGAAGAAAAGTCAAACAAACAAAAATCAACATGCAAAGACTGCAAAAAATGAGGAGCAGCCCCATGTTTTTTCCATTTAGTGAAATGACAGAAAGATTAGAAAACACCAAGAACCGCTTTCTTTGTTTCCCCACATGACCAGCTTTGGGCTAGACACAGGACCAAAGCTCTGACTCCCATGTGGGTTTTCAAGCTCCCACCACAAATGCAGACAGTGCTGAATCCAGCTCACGAGGGCAACTGGGAACAGCCCAAGGTGGGAGTACTGGGACCTGTGTTTTGCCTTTGGTGATAGTCACACTTTTCTTTTTAAACTGGTTATAACCGTAGAAGATGACAGGTAGGCAATAGCAAATATTAAGGCAAGCTTTAGCAGGCAGTGCGCTTTGGCAATTGTTGTTTTCTTCCTAGTATTTCATTTCTACCCTCTCATGATGCACTACCCTCTTCACAAAAGTAGCCCTCCAATGCAAGCAGGTGATACAAGCTGAGAATGCCAAATAGGATTTAATGACATTTTTCATGGCAGACATTGTGAAATGTTTTACAGATAGCAGTGGAAAGGTTTATTGCTGCTCTTTCATGTAGTACATCATCATAAGGACTTCAAGAGTATTGTATACACTGGATCAGATTAAGAAATTCTCTCTGAGGTATCACTTCATGTTAAAGTAGAGCACTTCATACAATGTAATGTATTAAGCTGATGTCAAATATTTGGGGGCAATAGTGGGATATGAACATTAACAAATACAAATATGTGTCAAAAAAAGCATGTGGAAGAAAATACTGCTTCAGATTTGTATAGTATATTTCTTACCTATTCCTATGCTACTTTCTTTACTCAAATTCTAATCTGGCATACCTCACCTGGGTTCAGGCAGGTTATCCACGCTTAGTCCTTCCCTGTCCAGTGAAATGCTTAAGCACATGTGTGAAGATCTCCTGACTGAGGTCCTAGGAAAAAATTGCTATGCAATGGTCTTTAAATGAAGCAGCAACTTTAGGAGCTTTGACATCATATCTGGAGTGCTGCAATGAATGGCTATAAACTCTTCAGAAAGGATAGGCAAGGAAGGAAAAGTGGTAGGGTTGCCCTGTATGTAAGGGCATGTTTTGATTGGTTAGAGCTTAGTGATGGGGACAATAAGGTTGAGGTTTTATGTGTATTTTATGAATGAAGGGGAAGGCCAACAAGGCAGGTATCATGGTGGGATTCTGATATAGACCAGCCAACCAGGATGAAGAAGTGGACAAAATATTCTATAGGTAGCTAACAGAAGTCTTACAATTGCTATCCCTTGTTCTTGTGGGGGACTTCAACTTACCAAACATCTGCTGGAAAAAACACAGCAGAGGGGTAACAGCCAAGAAGGCTCCTGGTGTGTGTGGAAGATAACTTCCTGACACAGGTGGTGAGTAAGCCAGCTAGGGAAGGTGTCCCGCTGGACCTGTGTTTGTGAACAGAGAAGGACTTGTCAGTGATGTGATGGCTAGAGGCTGTCTTGGGCATAGTGATCACAAAATGATAGAGTTTTTGATTCTCTGAGAAGTAAGGAGTGGGATCAGCAGAACTGCTACTTTGGACTTCCAGGGGGCAGTCTTTGGCCTGTTTAAGAGACTGGTTAATGCAGCCCCTTTGGGGGAAGTCCTGAGGGGCAAAGGAGTCTAGGAAGGCTGGACATTCTTCAAGAAGTAAATCTTAAAGTCACAAGAGCGGGTTGTTCCCATGTGCCGAAAGATGATCCCATTGGGAAGAAGGTTGGCCTGGCTGGACAAAGAGCTTTGGCTGGAACTCAGGAAAAAAAGGAGAGTTTATGACTATTGGAGGAAGGCAACTCAGGAGGACTACAAGGGTGTTGTGAGGTTATGCAGGGAGAAAATTAGAAGGGTCTAAGCCCAACTAAAACTTAATCTGGCTACTACCACAAAAGACAATTTAAAAAGTTTCTATAAATACATTAGCAACAAAAGGAGGGCTAAGGAGAATCTCCATCCTTTATTGGATGTGGGGGGAAACCTAGTGACAAAAGATGAGGAAAAGGCTGAGGAACTTAATGCCTTCTTTGGCTCAGTTTTTAGAAATAAGACCAGCTGCTCCCAGGGTACCCAGCCCCTGTTGCTGGAAGACAAGGGTGGAGAGCAGACTGAAGCCTCCATAATCCAAGGAAAAATGGTCAGAGATCTGCTACACTGCTTAGACACACACAGGCATATGGGGCCAAATGGGATCCACCCAGGGTAGTTAGAGAGCTGTCGGAAGTGCTCACTGAGCTACTTTCCATCATTTATCAGCAGTCCTGGCTAATAGGGGAGATCTCATTTGACTGCAAGTTAGCAAATGTGACACCCATCTACAAGAAGTGGTGGAAGGGGGATCCAGTGAACTACAGGCCTGTCAGCCTGACCTTGGTGCTGGGGAAGGTGATGGAGCAGATCATCTTGAGTAACATCACACAGCACGTAGAGGACAGCCAGGTGATCAGGTCCAGTCAGCATGGGTTATGAAAGGCAGGTCCTGCTTGACTAACCTGATCTCCTTCCGTGACAAGATGACCTACTTAGCAAATGAGGGAAAGGCTGTAGATGTCATCTACCTAGACTTTAGTAAAGGCTTTGACACTGCTTCCCATAGCATTCTGCAGCATTCATGGCTGCTCATGGCTTGGACGCCTCAGAGCTTAAGCTAAGCGTTTGGGTTAAGTGACCTGAATTGTAATTAAATCATGGAATAGTCATGTTCCAGAAACGCCTCTTCTCTGTAGTCCTCTGCTGAGCTTCAGGGATGCCCGCGTTGCCAGCCCAGCTGCAAGCACTCCTTATTGCACTCCTTGATGCTTCTTTCTAACTAACTGAAACTGAATCCTGTCTCAGTCTCTTGATTTTCTGCCTGCTGTGTGCTTTGCGATGTCTTGGGCTAGTTTGCCTTAGGGTTAAATGTGTCTATCCTCTGAAATGACACTGTGTTATGACATGTGGCATCTAACACAAGGTTGAAGAGATAGCCAGGATCCCCTAACCCTTTGGGAATATGACATCTTGTGCAATTATGTTGACATAACAAAGAGGTGGTTTGGGTTCACTTTTTCAGCTGGAAAGTTTTCTTTTTAGAAGAATTAAAGGGAAGGCTTTCAAGCACAGCAAGGGGATGGGATTACTATTTGTGGAGGAATGGGGATAGTTCTGTGTGGTGTTTGGGCTGGAGGCAAGGCTGCTTGCTAGGGAAGGAGGCTGGGGTGGGATGATGAGGGGACAGCAAGCACTTCTGCCCTGGCAGTGGTGACCCCACACCCCATGATGGTGTTTGATCTGGAGCTGCAGCCTGAAGGCTCTGGTCCAAGGGACTGAGGACCATTCTCAGGATTATGCTTCACCATAACCACAATCAAATTCTCCCCCAGGTGAAGTGATTTGAACGCAGTCATCAGCACTGGATGAGAACATTAAGCTATAGACATTTTAGTGACAATGAAAATGCTTCCCAGCATCACCATTGTTATTTGTTCCTTTCCCTAGAGGACCTGAGACCAAACATTTGTGTAGCTGAGGAGTCAGAAGGACCTCTCCTGATCACAGCTTCATGTGGAAGCTAGCCAAAAGCAGCCTCTAACTACACAGACCCTTTCCAGCACACTCCCGTTTGACAGCAAATTAGTCCCCAAGCCAAGTCAGTTAGCGCTTCTCTGATCAGAGATGACTGCCATTGAGTCTTTTAACATGCAATTATACTTTGAAAGGTCACTCTGTGAAAATGGTGCTATGAGGCTCCATGTTTATTGACTCCATTCCCTGGGCAATTTGCTCAGTTTACATGTAATGAATAAATGCTCTTCTTGGCTGCTGCCCAGCCCGATGGGTCTGAAAGCCAAGCTTTGTCAGCTTTCTGCCAGGGCATTATCACCAAAACTAAAGGTTGCCCCAGAGAAACCTCATGACTTGTAGACTAGGAATGTCTTTTTCCTGTCACATTTGCATTTGGATGATTTGCTGTAAACCCCTTTATCAGCATCCCCTATTTCTTCCTGTTTTCAGCTGCCAATGAACTCCACCACTCCTTGTATCTGAGTTAGATTTTGGTGCCATTTTGCCCCAGTATCAATTTTCACGTGCAGCATAGCTCCTAACTTAGCTGTGATGGTTCAGACCTGTCTCTACAACTGACTATTGTGTCTGCTTAAGGCAATCAGGAGAGGGAAATGGGTTTTGTCATGTTAGACAGTGTATCAGCTTTGTACATGGCTGCAATCTGTAGGGTTAATTTAGTTTAATTAATTTAGTTTAGGATGGGCAGCCGACTCCCCATGGGCTGAACAAGTGACTTAACCTGGTAAAGAGGCAGGACTGTTACAGCAGAATGGCTTCTGATGCTTTTGCTGGCTGACCTATAGTTGGATCATGGACCTCACAGCAATGCAGTGTGAACATAACTGCTTTCCAGATCTAGGGCTGGAAAGGATCATTCTAATCTTGAGGCTGAATGGTGCAGATGGGGTTTCTGCAGCAATCCTGAACCTAGGGAGTATTGTAAACTCTGGAGAAGAGCTATGCTGTACCTACACAGAGAAGCAGTCATGTCAGCCACTGAGGAACTGAGAGTCCAAAGTGTGGTCTGTTTGACCTGATAGCCTTCGAGTCTCAATGGGGCATGCAACCATCACTGCAAGGGAAACTTCATGAGTCATGGTAGGGCTTTAATTAGATTGCAATTTGAGTGAATATGAGTGCATTTTTTTTCAGAAAGAAATCCTCTGTTTTCCTCTGCTTTGAGCAACCTGGTCTAGTGGAAGGTGTGCCTGTCCATGGCAGGGGGTTGGAACTATATGGTCTTTAAGGTCCCTTCCAGCCATTCTGTGATTCTATGATTCAAAGACTTCTGAGTATTTGGGTTTGTGCTGTTTGGAGCTTCTATGCACAGTGATGGACCTTCCAGGACAGACACCCCCATGTTGCTTCTGTGCTGGCTTCAGTGGTTGGACACCTTCATGGCTGATGACTCAGCTCTTGTTCCTCCAGGTTTCCAGCTGAGAGAAGAAGAGCAATCAGCAGGCATAGGTGAGAGGCAATCCAGCACAGACACTATGATTAAGTGCTCACCCTCAATACACTAAGGACATAATGCATGCAGAAAAGTTTTTTCAACATGACTTCTCAGTGTACGCATAACCACCAGTTGACATATGTCAGTCCTGCATAACAGGTGATGGGGCCGGTGAGTTTGCCATAACCCATAGCCTGGCTGTCAACATCAGCTGGTACAGATGTACGCTGCTGGAGGGCCCAGGTTTAATCTCTGCCAGTTTTCAATGCAGGAGTTATCACACACAGTCGCTGTACAATAGCAACAACAATTACAGGCTGTCAGGAATGCAGCCAGTCCTCCTCGGACCTGGGGCTGTCCCTGTCTTCTGCCAATCCATCAGAGAAGTGGTATGGAGGCTTACTCAGAGGAGGCTGGATAAATCTTGGCAGCTCTCACGTTGGTCACACCATTCAGTGGACATTTATACTCTTTTTTTGCAGTCCTGGTTAAGTATTTCTTCTAAACTCTGGAAGTGGCAGTGCAGGGCCTGTGACACGCCAAAGTTCAACCCTCTCCGCCTGCTGGAAATCCTATTCCAAGGACACATGTCAGAAGAAACTGCTGCCCAGAGCCAACAGCAATACATTCCTGCTTTACTCAGGACTCTCCTAGCTATTTGGGGTTTTTTTAGTTCAGTATTTCTTTGAGTATTAAGGGTAGCCCTGACACTGCCACTCCTGGATATCTTCTTCCACACCTCAATTAGGGAAAAGCACTGGCATCACATGAAGCTGATTTTGAGTAATGATCCCTTTCAGTATCAGCTGTTACTTTTGAAGATGTTATCAGTCCTAAAAGGCCTCACTGCATTATTATTTTATGTTAGTATATTATATGATTATTCATTTATACTTCTGTAGTTCCCAGAGACCTTTCTGTGGATCAGGACCCTACTGTGGAAGGTGCAGTAGCACCTAGCCATATTTTGTAGCCTACTGTCATTGTCAGAAACCAGAGAGGAACTGCGTCCTGAAATAGGAGCTGTCTGATGGAGATATGAATAGACCTTATGTTTCTGTTCAAGATCCTGTTCTAATTCTCAAAGCTAAGGGAGGGACTCACATCGGTTTTGGCTGCTGTTGAGCTGAACATCTCCAGAACTGGTGGCATCCAGTTGCATGGTCTAGCCATTTGCCAGAGTTTATTAGGAGAGACCCAAACTAATCCCTGCAGGTATATCTAGTGCCCCTGCTGTGCAAGGCAGAGACAAAGATGTCAGGTTTGCCTGCATCCCTCCTATGCACCCACACTGATGAGCCTCGCAGAGCCTTACGGGAGCATTGCTGTCTTGTGCCCTAAAACCGTCTTGGTCTAAAAGTCAATATTAGTAGATTTTTAAAGAACAGTCTTAAGGACATCAAAGTCTTCTAGCCAGCTGCCTGATAGCTGTTACCTTCAACAGTTGAAGCAGGGATTATAACTTGAAGAAAGTGTCTACATGCATTGTGCTTGTGACTGGTTTCACTCTGAATAAGTCCACAGAGTCTGCTGGCCAGACAGTCCAGTCTGAAAAGAAAGATCCATTCCAGACTTGTTTCATACATGACAGTGTTTGCTTTTCTTTTTTAAGTGGTCTTTCTTAGCAGAGAAAGGAAGAATATATGAGTTTCTCTTGAACCCAAGCCAATAAGGCCTGACTGGCAGTGAAATGACTCTTGCTATGCAGACATCCAGTCTGTGGCTATAAGGAAAGTGCATTTAAGATCACCAGAAACCTCTGCCCCAAATCTCATGTTTGCATTTGAATAAGTTTATTTCTTTGTCTAAAAGCTCTGATTTTTCAGCCTGCACCGTATGGATGTTGAAGCAGTTCATCACTGTTGCCATGAAAGTTCAAAGCCATTTATCTTCAATAAGGTTATTTGATGCAATTTCTAGCAGCAAGAACCCCTCAGTCTTGGGGCTCTTTACAAGATTAAGTGATGTATTCAGATAGGCAATGTCTCAGGAGAATTTTCAGTACCTGAAAGATAGAAAGCTCGTTCTAGTCGAAGGGCAGCAGGCTTTGTAATTGGTGTTTCTGATTTGCCTCCCACTAAGGTTTGTTAGGCTTTTTTTTTTTGAGCCTGGGATTCCTTTGTGAAAGTACTGCAAGAACAGCCATCTTTGCAACGAATGTTAGTCCTCATCCTTCTCTTGAAGATGATGACTGCCTGCTAATCCTTCACATGCATGTTCTGGAGGGGCAGAGCCCAAAGAGGGATAAAAAAAGCTATGAATTAGTCTATTGCCTTTATGGAAAGAGAAAAAATGAGTGATCATGGTCCTAACCAAGGATAAGAGGTATAGGTTTAGTTTGATGTTCTGCCAAAGATTTTTTTGGTGGTTTTCAGCAAATACTTTCCTACTTTGGTGGGAGCTATGCAGGCGAATGACAACAAAACTGTTAGGTGCCTGGGCTAGCAGCTGCAGGTAGCTGGGTACCCACAAAAAGCAGAGAAGCTGTGGGACAGGACTGGGACTGGGTGTCAGCGCTAACTATGCAGCATCAGAGCCATCTGCATGCAGACCCACAGCGCCAAGGGCTGATCCTCTCATCTGTACTGCTTTAAAGACAAGGGTACCAGCAGGCCAGAGACCTTTTTGCTGGGTGGAAGGTGCTGATACGAAGAGACACGTCTCTGCATGGACCTTCTGCTCTCCGCTGGTTTGCTAGTCTCAGGATGTCCCAATCATTTTCCTGACAGCCCGTGCTGTGACCTTATTTTGAGTGGTTGCTGTTGAGTAATGATTCTCTCTGGAGGTTTTGCTCTGCCCTCAGTTGTATGTGTTTGCCTCCAGAGCCTGGGGGCACTGTCCTGTGCTACCCTGCTGCCCTTGTTTTCTGCAGGCTCATCTCTGCAGAAGATGAATCACCTTTTTGTGTGAATGGTTCTGGTGATGATGTGGCAAACTTTATTTTTCACCCTCCACTCAGATGGTGTAGGGGTGCAGAGTTATTTGGATTTTTTTAATGAAAAAAGGATTAAAAACTATGCTTGCATCTGAACAGTTCAGAAGCTGTAGCTCCTCCATGTGAAAACATTTTTTCTGTAGGATTGTGTCTCTGGGTCTGTTCTGACAGACTCTTCTCTGATTGAAGTGCTTTTCAGGTGTGTTATGAGCTAGAAAAGCAAGATAAATCACTTATACTACAGTACTGTCAACTGGGTTTCATTCCTCTGATGCCCAAAAGAGAGAGCCATTCAGCAGTATCTAGCAATTTATTGTAAACATTCATTTTGTTATAACCATTTCATTGTCCAGAATTTACCATCCCTCCTTTCTTCAGTAGCTTACTGGATTGTATTCACAGAGGATAGTATGAAAAGTATGTGATATCAGAGTCCAGTGGGAAGAGGACTACTGCCCTACTTCTCAGCAAGCCCTTCAGCCAGCACTGCCACAGCAAGATCCTTTGTCATCTTCAAGATGAGGCTCAGGATGCTTCAGCTGATTTATAACGAGTCATGGATATATGATGTGAGCTTAATTCATAATGGGATTGAGCTGAAAGCACTAATGCTGTTTTACTGCAGATCTGACATTAACATTCACACTGTGTCTGATGGATAGTGCAGAAGAACCAAAGTAGGTTTTCTAGTGGGTCTGGTAGCAATCCATCTGGCTCAGCCTGATGAAAATAGTGTTGCACTTTGCTAATCTAGGCACAAGAAAATCCATCCATGAACACAGATATGTGAAAACTCTAAAAAAAACCCCCAAAACCAAAAACATCCCACAACAGAAAGCCCCCTATGATTTTGTCTATGTAAAATAAATAAATAAATAAATAAACGAACGAACCAAAATAAAGAAGGAACACTGCGCTTAGGAAGGCAGGAAAATAGAATTCTACAACAGCTGCATAGCAATTTTGCAAGACATTTTCTCTTGCACCAAATGAAGGGTACTTGCTTACTTCAGAGATGTAAGGCTGCGTTCACAGGAAGGAAGGAATTTGGAGTGACTGGGTATAATACATTCTAAAGATGCAAAATATTAGAGTACAAAATGAATTCTAGAAGCCCCAATTTCAGCCCAAATTTTGGAAACCAAGCTACAACTGCCTTTCAGCCATGAGTACAGAGCTGTAAGAAGTGCTATATTATAGGCACTGAAAGACTGCACGTAAACTGAATTTCATTGTTGCTCCTACCTGCCAGCATTTTAGGATTTATGTCCCACCATGTAGAATATTTGCTTCGCCTTTGCTTTATGGCAGTGAAGAGTTGCTCATAGGCTTTAAATTATGACAGAATTAGAATGTCTTCCATGGTATTAAGTCCTTAAATATACCCTTAAACATTTGAGTTTTATACTGAGATGCTTACAAAGGCTGGATTTAGGCACCCATATCTCCTTTCTCCCCAAAATGTGTCCTTGCTTTCTGTACTGGGAGTCTTACTGAGCAGATTTTCATCAGTACTCCAACATAGCTGAATTTCTGAAATCCCTGCCACAGCTGGGGCTTTGCAGCTGTGGAGAAAGCCAAGCAAGAAGGTTACTCGAAGTAAAGCGAGTAGTTGGCTGCAAAGAGCAGCAAGAACAATTTAAACAATGGCACTCAAGAGGCAAAAGCCGGAGAAGGCAAGAAATGCCATGGGCTGTGCAAGCCGAAGGATGAAACGCAGGCTGAGAGCTTGAGAATATGCTGAGTGGCCACCAGATGGGAGGGAGGACTGGAGAGGAAATAGAAGGGCCAAACCGTTGGTGTGGTCATGAGAAAGCTCTGGGAGAAGGACATGGAGGATGTGAGGAGGTCTGTGTTAGGGAGGTCACTTTTCCACTGTGCCTCCTCCCCCATCAAAACCAGGATGCTAGTAACAGGTGGAGATGCCCATCCCAGAAAAATGTTGCTGTCACATTCTGTCAGAAATAAACTGGTCCTTTGGCAAGGAGCATACCCCAAAATACCAATCAGTGCATTCTTCATTTCAGTAGATATTTCAAGAACAAAAGGAGCCACCTAGTAAGAAGTAAATAGTCTGGAACAACCCAAGGAATATCCTTCTCCCTATAAATGGTTGTGATCAGGCAATGAAAGCAGCATTACATTAGGTCTCTACCACAGTGTTCAAAGAGCTCAGGAAGTGTAAGCCAGAAGAACTGTTTTTGTTGGGGTTTTATTGCTTTTGCTTTGTTTTAGTTCAGCAGCAGAATATTTGCCAGAGGAGCTGGAGAAGCCAGTTTCAGTCCACAAAAGTGCCAAAGATTGATTTATGGCCATCATTTAGGGAAAGGGCAGCAATTGCTGGTTCTGAATATTTAACATTGCAAGGAAAAGACAAGCCACTCTGAAGCCTGCATGTTCCAGTAAAGCACTGCACACCAGCATGCCCTCCTGGCCCCTAAATACAGATCTGGGAGAGCAGAGAAGGTATGCCTCAGCATACTCTTACAGGGACTGAGGCTTCTGTTTCAGACCTCAGCTTGCATGGTCATGATCAGCAAGACACCCTAGCTCCTCTCTGAGTATGAAAGCCCAGGTAAGGAGGCAAGGCACATCTGCAACTCGGAAGGCATTACCTGCATAGCATTCATCTCAGGAAAATTGCAATTGGTTCTGCTTCACGCATCAGTTATCATAATTCCCAGGAGAGCAGCAGGTGGGAGATTAGTATCAGTGGCTTTGCCTACCCAAAGCTAGCTACAGCAAGATGCCTTTTGAAAGGACTGAAGGACTGTTCTCAGCTTGCTTCCCCTCACTTACTTGGTTCATCAAGGGACTTACTTAGGTGATGACCCTCAGTCTCTCTAGCTACTAACTGACCCAATCCTCCAGATGTTTATTGAAAAAGCTTTCAGGAGCAGGCAGACCACAGCCACACACAGACAGAAGGGAAAACAGGAAAAGACAATTTCCCATGTTTCTCATGTGTCACACTCCCTGTAGAGCCCCATCCTTCAACACATCACTGTGGTGGGATTTCACTGTGGTTGTTGGCTGTGGGGGAAACACGCTTGACTGCAGATGGGACCAAGTGTCAGGAGATGGCCAACACCTCCCTTGGACTCCTCCCCAAGGAACCAGCCAAGGAAGAAATTCTTAGAGAAACCCATGTTTCTTCTTGTGACCATCACCATGTGTGAAACATCCTTAGTAGAAGAAAAGGGCCTAAATGTGTGGGAGAAAAGAAAAAAAAATAGTTGTCGTGTTTTGTTTTGTTTTGTTTTGTTTTGTTTTGTTTTGTTTTGTTTTTAAAAAAGAGAACATTTCAAATTTCATAGACAACTTACAGATACTTCAGCTGCATTATTTTAAGCCAATATTTAGCAGCACACACTGTGGGTCTAAAGGGCACAGCATTCGATAGCATGATCAGTACACAACTTAGAACTGTCCTGATACTGTATTTTATGAAATCTCTTTTAAATGCTAAGGAAACAGCAGCTAAAAAAGTGAAAGCCCCCGTGGTTGGCTATGGCTATATACATCCTGGAGCCAGACCATGCAGCAAGCCTCTCACTGCCCATTATGATACAAAAGTGAGATTTAACCATGCTTACAGGTTTTTTTCTTTTTCTTTTTATTTTTATTTTGAAGTTTTCATTGTTTGTGTGGTGAAGGTTGTTTTCTCAGACACTGAAGGGAGCTCTGAAACTGCAAGCTCCCTGGGACTTGGTTGTGACCACAATGTAAGAGTTAAATCACTATTGCTAGTATGGAAACCTGAGTCCTCTTAGTGGAATTCTTTAGTTCATTTCCTTAGTGGAATACTTTACCTTTTGCCAAGCACAGGGGCCTCTTTAATACCAGGCAATTAGGCAGACAATGAAGGAAACACATTTGCATAGAATGCTCAGACCAAAGTTTTCTATGAGTCACCCTGGGTGCACTTTCCAGGAGAAAGTGTTGTTTTCAGTGTTGTTGGAGGGCAGCAATAAATTGATTAGCCTCTTTAAAATTTCTCATAAAATTGTATTAACAAAATGGTAAATACATTACACGGAGACTGTAACCACAGGATGTTTAAATAATGCCCACTGTGGACAAGTACTGAATACCATAAAAGACCTGAGACCCCCCCGAAAAGTCTGCAAGTTGTGGCTCTTCCAAGGCAGCTAGAGCACCATTGTTACTCCTCCTCTTCTTCTTCCTCTTCCCTCTCACATTTCAGCTTCGGCGTTGTGAACTTTGCTGGTGGTTATTGCAATCCCTATCGCTAGGCTTCCGTTATCGGAAAAGAGTTGAGCCAGGGAAGTGTTCAGCACAAGACAATCCCCATCCGAAATGACAGAGTCAACACACTCCAGTACCGACCTGGGGGTTGCCTCCCACTTGAGGCGCCTCTGGTTCCTGTTGAGCTCAAGCCGGTAGGTGAAGTTGTCGGCTTGGGTCGGCGTGCCGATCAGCATCATCGTGGCAAAGAACTGGGGGTGGCCTTCATACTTCTCCTGCTTCCTGAGAACCAGCAAAAACTGGTGGCCAAGGCAAGAGTGCATGATGATCCAGTCTGTAGGTGCAGGCAGGTGCATGTCCGTGGCCAGGAAGACAATCTCTGCCCCATGAAGGATGTTGATATGATGGGTCTGCCTCAGGTGGGACACCACCACCTCCAGGTGCCCTTCCCATGGGCAGGAAAAGAGCGGGCATGTGCAGGGAACCAGCTGGGGGTCATGCACTGCTTCGTGGTGATGGCAGGCAGGAAGGATGCCTTGCTCTGTGGACGACTGTGCAGCTGCACAGCGAGTAGGTGCATACTACAAGAGAAGAGAAATTACATGTGATAGCAGGTGACCAGGAACCAGTGCAGATATGCAAGGGGCAGACACTGCAGACATCTGCCACCTCATACCCCTCAGAAAACAGCACTGGTGGGAATGCCAGGAACTCAAGCTCTCTGGAGATCAGGGCAATCCAGGCCCAGATCTGCACAGCAAGTGTGTTGGCAGTTGCCTTTTCTCCAGAAGAAGAGAGAAACTGTTTCAGCCATGATAGGTCACTGCATATGAAAGTGATATATGTGTTTAAAGAGAGATTTCATTAGTTTGGGGAGGGAAATCTGATTAAAAGGAAAAAAAGCCCAACAAAGCAAGGACAGCATGGTGCATTTTATATAGTTAAGGCTCTTGCAGCTCAGAACAAGGAAATGAAATATGTATGGCTTTATTATTCTTTAATGAAACACACTGGCAAGTACAGGCATTTCTCCTGAAACAATATGCTTTATAATACCCATAATTGGGGAAATAAAAGTCAGTTTTTATTGTATAAGATGCCTTTTTTTTTTTTTTTTTTTTTTGATCTATGTGTTTGGGCTTAATTGATGCGCTTACCTCCATAAATCTTAAATGGCTCTCAAAGGTGTATGGGTGGCAAATTTAGGGCATTTTTATACTGAAGTAAATTTAGATTAAGGTAGGACAGCTAGCTAAAAAGGCAGCAGCTCTTGCAGAAGGATTCCACATGAGAACTAGGAAGCAAACTGGTCTGCCTCTGTCAAGTGGATATTATTGAAGAGAAATGAGTAAGACTTACTCCACCAAAAGTGTATCCACATGTAATGCTATTCAGGAAGAGTAATGGCTTTCCACAATAACTTTGTGCATAGACAAACCCTAAGACACAGGCATGCCAGTCATGATTCATTGTACCCAATTTTAAGCATTTACTTCAGCCACGGAAGACAAAAACCTGGTTAGCTTGGACTGCCTCCGCTGTCAATAGAGGGATGCAGACATTCCTAGTGGTGGATTCAGATCTCAGCTGGAGAAATCCACCCCCTAAAGGAAGCACCGGCTGCCACCAGCATGACCGAGATCCGATCTGTCCAGTTGTACTTAAATTTTAGATGATTAAACATAGAAGGACATTGTTTCTTCCTGAACTCCTTTGGAGAGGTTTATAAGGGGTATAAGCATTAAGAGTACATACATATATAGGTACATTTTGCTTTTGCATATGTTTTAGGAATATTAATGTAATTCCCCGAATGCTGCCTCACATTTGCACATTTTAACATATATACTCAAAATTACAGGAACAATAGTGTGGTTCTAATATCTAACAGTTGTTCTCCTCCATGCCACATCCATGTCATAGCAGATTTGGACTTTTTTCTTCAGCTCTTTTTGAGAAGAGATTTATCTTAACCAGGAGCAAACATAATCCCATATAACAGGTGTCATATACATTGCAAATGGTGTGTTGTCTCATCTCTCTATGGATACTGTGATGCCCTTCATTAAGCCTTGACATGAGAGTAAACACTTTTACTGTATGCAGTTCTTCCCACCAGAATTTGCACTCTCACCTTCCAGGATGCTTTGGAAGGCAATCTCTTGGGTCAACTGTCCTAATTCTCAAATGACTAGGGCTTCCTTGCCTACCAGGATGACAAAGTCCTGGATCTTCATTTTCATTTTGTCATTAGCTGCCAAGGGATGTGATGGGCAGAGCAGGGTTGTGATTGCTGCTGCTGTGAAATTCATGGTTCTTCCCAAGGCACTGAGTGTCCAAGGGAGTTGTTTCTTCTTCCTCTGACATTTGATATAAAGAATAATTGCCTATTTAAGATCTGTTCTTGAACCTTGCAGCTTTTTCTTTAGAGAATTATTACTTCGATAGTACTGTTCTACTTTTCCCTTCCTCATATTTTATTTGTTTTGTTGTATAAAATTCAGAAATATAAACTTTCCAAGAAGATAATGAATTGAGGACAGATAAATTAGTATCATTGTCTGTGAAATAAAACAGGTCATTATAAACTAATCGAGGTTTGTGGCTTTAGCTGCCCGCTTATCACGGTGGGATTGCTGGTTCACACTTAATTCTACATTAATTTTTGCATCTCATTAGGATGAAAGTTACGGCTAATTTAAACTCTTTTTGGTGAAGGAGGTGACTGCAATAGCTGATCGTAAAAGCATTTTAAAAAAATCCCTGAAATGCTAATTGCCTCATAAAATGAATACTTATCTCCCAATCTAATACAGTGGGTGTGAGCAATTACTTTCTCTCACCAAACTGTTAGTGCAACATTAGTGATTATACTAATTAAAACTAATGAACTCATACTCACATGCTGATAAACCTCTCAACCACTCGACAAGTTCCAACCTTCTATCAGTTTTATTTAACTCCTCCTTAGGAAGATGAATCGTAAATTAACCTCCTGAATAACATTCAAAATTAGGTTTTTGAAATGTGAAGCTTTATAGACTGTGTATAATTCTTCTCCAAAGATTACCAGAGTCAGAGAAAATGTTTCCACTGAGGATATAATTGAATTTAAAAATGCATTCTCCTAATCTGATAAGCATGGAGAGCAATGGTAGCTCATCCATCCATATCCAAGGTAAGAAAATGCAAATATCTCCAAAAAACACTTTATGACAAGCACGTTTCTATGGCTTAGGAACTAGGAAAATAAATTACAATGAGCAATTTATTCAATGTATCTTTCTTCTTTCCTTAATTTTTGATTATTTTTTGCATGTATGTGTGTGCAAATAATTGAGAATTCCCTTTCACATCTCACATTTTTGAAAAATTTCCATGAATCACTTCAGCAAAAGATTTTTGGTCTGACTTTGGTCAGTTCAGGTTTATTGAAAATTCAGGAAATCCAGCAGAAACCACATGATCCATTTTTATTCTCTGACTTGGTAAGAATCATCTTCAAAATCTGTTTTCTGAATTATTCAACATTCCTATTTCTAAAATACAGATTTTGTAATACTCTAAAAAAAAAGTTTCCAAAATCCTGATCTCTGTGAAAAAAGTCTCACAAAAACCTATTATTTTACTTTCAAGGTATGAGTGTAACTATTGGGGTTCCTGTGCCCTTGTTGGTGTTTCATATGGCTGTGAATTGAGCCTCTAAAATTTAAACACAAAAAGGGCATAAAATGGTCACCTTGAGTGCATTTAAAAGCTTGAATAAATATTTATGAACATTTTTTCCCATGTTTAATTTGCTCCAGTATTTACTTTCCATCATTTATTACCCAAATACCTAATAAAATTAGGTTTATTACATTGTGCTAGTCCAGTATTATTCTCAATTATCTTTTAGCCAATTTCAGTCAATTTTAACTGTGTGATAGAAGTCTCAAAGGCTTTAATTGTAAACCGATTCTGTGAGAAGAGGCTGCAGGGTAGAGAAATATGACCCCTTTGTGTCTCCAGGAAGGAACAGCTTGCCACATGGGCAATATTGCATTTCCAGATAGGAGAGAACCTAAACAACAGCAGTTTTATCCCAAAAGTATTATAGACACCTGAGAACCTATGTGAGACAGTGTCTTTACGAACAGGAGAAAAGGCTTCAGCCACAATGCTCCTCATTAGGCACGAGATAACCCCACCACGAGACTCCGAACCGCAGGAAACCAGGCTCTGCCACTCACAGAAAAATGTCTTTTTAATGATGCATCTTATTACAGTGTAATTCTTTTTAAGAACAAGTCATTTGGCAAAGAGCAATTTATAAACACAGGGTGCTTTTCTTATTAAAAAAATAAAGGTTATATTTGAACTGGGACACAGGGCTTCTGGGTCCTGCCCCAGCCTTTCTACAGGCTTTCTGCTAAAAATGCATCAAACTGCTCTAGGTGTGACTCCTCTGTTCAAACTTTGGTGCCTGAGGCTAACTCTGTAGCTAACTCTGAAGCACACCAGTTCATTTTACAGCCCATGCATGGCACCAGAGTGTAATTCATCCCAAGAGATGCCAAAGGAACATCCCCCTGGACACTGCTCTCTACATGCAGCCAGGACTAAACCCATCCTTTGGGCAGACCCACAGATGTTTTACTGGTTTCTAGACAAGGAGCGGAAAGGCACCCCTATTTTGGTCAGGAGACAGTTGTACGACTGTGGGCTTCTCCTGCTGCACTAGAGACAACACAGTCCATGGAGAAAGAAATGGATGCCTGTTCACATGGGGCTCCCCTTACACCTCCAGTCACAGTAAGTTGATAGACAACTCAGGGGAAGGTCAAAGTGTAGATCCAAGAGGTGGAGAGCTCAAAGATCACCAAGAGGTAGAGAAGATGTATCTGAATCAGCAGCTGCAAAGCCGAGACACCCACCCAGGAGAGAGGAATTTGGTATTGTTCCTCATGCTTAGAGAGACCTTTTGTATTCTAACTTGCAAACTTTAGGTCAGTTATGGTAAAAAAAGTGGAAACAGAGGCAGCAACCCACACTACAGCCCTGCTAGCTGAGCTCCCAGCCCCGTGGAGTGCAAGCACTGGCTACACTATGACCCCTTAAGCTCTGATTCTCTGTGCACCTTGGCACAGCTTCAAATGTGAGAGCAAAGGTGGCTGCTGCCCAAGCAGCCAAATGCCTCGCATTGGCTTACATTCCCCATTTGCAAGTCAGCAATTTGCTTGCTGCAAATGGGGTATTTTCTCACTGCAAACCCCTCAGGATGAGGGAGGGTTGAACCCAGTTCTCCCACCCCAAGGGAGAGGACCCAGGCCCCGATGACCTGGAGTATAAGGAGGGAGAGTAGCACTGCTGCATTGTGGAAGAATAAATGCTGTGCAGGTCTTCAGAGCGAAGGTTAAATGTCACTTTCTGTGCTTTCCAGTGTTTCCTAGTGTTATACTGGGAGTCTGGATACCTCATTCATACTTTTACTTACAGTAACACACATAATGTGCAAAAAATCAGCCTTTTACATGCCTGTGAACAGTGCCAGTGCATGCCAAGAGCATCCCAAGGAGTGAGGACAAGGTCTGGTTCACTGCCCAGTAAATGAGGGTTTCTGACAGCAAAGCAGGAGCTGAGAATAGTCACCCTTTTCCAGACACTTCACACCTATGCAATTGCATTTTATCCAGTGATTAAGCACAACTTTGCAAACACTCATTAATTCACCCATGGGCTAGGCTATTTGCTCGGGGAAGTCAATCGTGTAGTCTGAAGGCCAAGGCCAGGCTGGATGGGGCTTTGAGCAACCAGGTCTAGCAGAAGGTGTCCTTGCCCATGGCAGTGGGGTTGGAACTAGATGATCTTAAGGTCCTATCTAATCCTAACCATTTTATGATTCTATGATGGGGCTTCTGAACAGGGTCATGCAAAAAATAGGAGAGATGAAAATAAAGCCATTGGGCATGCCAGCCAACCCAAACCAGCAGACAGTGCTCCTCCTCCACCCAGGTCCAGCTTTAGCACACCATGAGACATTGCAACTTTATCCTTCTGTGGAGAGGGAACCCATATCTTCTCCCTCTGTGGATCCAAAGTCTTCTTATCCTCAGCCACAGCTTTTTTGGCTGGATTACAGGGGAGTTGGTGGGAGCCGTTTACATTCACAGCAGCTGTGATCTTTGGTGGGAGCCAGGGGTTGAAAAGGGCTGTGCTCATCCCCGCTGTTACCAACCCACCACCTGTGCTAACACTGCCCTGTGCTAACTACTGCTACTGCTGACCCCACTCTGAGATCCAGTTTCCTATTGTGCACAACTTTGTAAAGCTTACACTGTTTGTGATAACACCTGACTTTAAAATACATATTAAACTATAGATACACTTGTGTAAACACACATACATGTGTTTATGTATAGACTCGTGACATTTACAGGTCTGCTTTAAATGTTTCTGGGAATAATGAAGATGAGAAACTCACTGTTTTTTCCAGATTAAATCATTCTGGCACCTTTTGTATTTAAAAAATAGTGGGACCTTGGGGGATGGAGGCCCATGCATTTTGATGATGAGCTTATTTTAGCTGTCCTTGGGAAAATAGTCCCAAATTTGAGACTGTGTATTTTTTCCCAAACTGCCTCTGAGTTCATTTAGATATTTTTTCTTTTATGAGTCTCATTGCTGTGGCTGTCTGTGCATCACAGGCATCTGTCAGCTAATACATATGATGTTGAGCTAAAGTACAATGGCAGTATTATTTCTCTATTTAGGGTCAAGGAATCTAGGCACAAAGAGATTAAATATCTAAGCGTATTGGCCGTATTTTGTTGTCCAGCTTATATCACACAGTCCTGGGTTTTTCACGGTAGAATTGCCTCCTAGAGCACTTGATATTTTCAAAATACAACCTCTATTAACCTCAGTTGCAGCTACAAGTGATTAAACTATCCACAAATCAGGCCTAAGACTTCAGGTTGAACAACTCGGGAGCAGAGATCAGCTGACTGAAGCCATCCGTGAACAGCTTGCTGTAAGTGACTCTCCAGTGCCATACAGGGCTTTCCAGGCAGAGACATGAGTGGAATCCAGCACTGCAAGGCAGCATGGTCTTCCTCTCAGCTATAGGACCTTCTTGCTAACGTGCCATCACTCATCTCATCTCCACCACCCTATGTATGACAAGGGACAGAGAGGGATGCAGTTACCCTGCAGGTAGGTGAACAACCTGGAAATGTGCCCTGAGAACCTGATGGATTTTTGGCTTTGACAGAAAGATTTCTGCAGACAAGGAGGGACCAGGCCTGCAGCTGCGGGATGCTTAGAGTGAGAGCTCCATGGCAACTTTCATGGTTTCTGTTGAAACAAATTGGCATTTTCTTTGCTAGTGAAATGTGCCATTTATTCAGTTTTCTTACTGTCTTCCTCTCTTCCTTGGCTTCTCAGGGTCTGATTACTTCTCATCTGTATGGAAACTACTTCCAATAATTTTCTAATTCTCAGCTTCTTTCTGCCTCATAAAAGCTTTGCCACCCACTAACATCCACCTCCATGTTACTTACACCCACCACAGGGACAGATGCTCAAAAGAACTATAAAGGTGACATGAAGAAAGTAGTGAGTCTTTTAATCCTGGTCTTCATTTCATTTCTCTCCCGTTATTTTTTAGTATGCTAATGAGATTTCGTATATCTCTCAGATGAAAGAAAAGAGAAGGAAAAAAACCCCAAACCCTCAATGTATTTTGTCAAAAGCTGTACTTCCACATCTGAAATTAAGAAGTCCAAGCCAGGGCTCATGTTGGGGATTTATTTAAAATTTTAATTATACAAAATCCTGTTCATTATGAATGCATCAGTTGAATTTCTTAAGCACTGAATATTAGTTGCAGCTTTGGCAGTGGAAAGATTTGTTTTCCCTACTATCAAATGGCAGAGAGGACAACTTCAAGCTCATTTTGCTAATCTCACTTTGCAACATAATCAGGCATGACTTGGTTACACAGCGCATGGGATGTGTTAATGGCTGTCCTCATGCTAATTACACACCTCGGAGTATGTAGAGAAAATGCTGCTTTAATACATGTCCACACTTCTCTCTATCAGAGGACCCTGAATTTTAGATGAGGCCATATATTTTTAGAAGTATTTTGGAAGAAAAATAAATTCTTTTCGTGGTAGATGTAGCAAAAATGTTGCAGCATTTTAAATACATCCCAGGTGGAAAGACATTATTCTCAAATTAAAATCCCTTGCTTTTCAAAAATCAACACAAACTGTCATTCAGACTTGAAGTGCAAGCAAAAAAAAAAATCAAGAAACTTGACATTCTTCAATATATTGAAAACTATGTAATTATAATGAAATATAAACAGGATCTATACTAAAGTGTTTCAGGCTCATAGATACTTTCGGAGAGGGACCCAGGTGTAGACACTGGCAGGCCATGCTCTTCAGCTCTCCTGCTTTAAATACAACTTTGATGGACCATTCCCATTTCCCATTCAGGACACTGAAACTTCCAGTGTTTCAGTCTGAAGGGAGGTGCACCATCTTGCTGACCCTCAGCCATAGCTGCAGATGGGTCATGGACACCCTGACAAATCTTGGTTTAGCTGCTGTGTTTGCTGGATCACTTTCTTTTCTTTCTTTGAGAAATAAAATACTATGAGTAGATACAAACAAAACCATGCACATGGGCAATTCCTGTGGAGCATCTGGCACAGTTATTTGCTAGCCAAAACAAATGAAAAGCATAGAGATGAAATGGATGAAATGGAAGCATCTGGACCTGTGGAGGTCTGGCAGGTTGACAAGTTGATATACATCGCGTGCTCTGCAGTAATTGCCTTGTGCCTGGTCCGAGGACTTAACCAAGTATGAATATCCAAGCAGCTATGGATCAGGTTAGGAAAGCTAAAGCCCTGGTAGAATTAAATCTGGCCAGGGACATCAAGGGCAACAAGAAAAGCTTCTATAGGTATGTCAGTGATAAAAGGAAAACTAGAGAAAATGTTGGCCCTTTCCATAAGGAAATCGGTGATCTGGTTACCCAGGATATGGAGAAGGTTGAGGTAGTCAATTACGTTTTTGCTTCAGTGTTCACCGGAGAGTGCTCCCGCCCCGCCACCCAAGTTGCAGAAGGCAAAGGCAAGGACTGGAAGAATGAAGAAGCACCTGCTTTAGGAGAAGATCAGGTTTGAGAGCATCTAAGTATCCTGAAGGTGCACAAGTCCATGGAACCTCATGAGGTGCGTTCATAGGTCCCAAGGTAACCGGCAGATAAAGTTGCTAAGCCACTGTCCATCATATTTGAGAAGTTGTGGCAGTCCAGTGAAGTTCCCACTGACTGAAAAAGGGGAAACACAACCCTTATTTTTAGAAAGGAGAAAAAGGAAGACCTGGGGAATTAGAGACCAGTCAGTTTCACCTTGGTGCCCTGCAAGATTATGGAGCAGATCCTCCTGGAAACCATACTCAGGCACATGGAAAATAAGGTCATTGGTGAGAGCCAACATGGTTTCACTAAGGGCAAATTGTGCCTCACAAATTCGGTGGCCTTTTATGAAAATACAGGGTACAGTGTTGGTGGACAAGGGAAGAGAGTCTGACATCTCTGGTTCAGTTCTGGGAGAGCCTGAGCCTCCTCCTGACAGACTGCCCAGCCTCACAGAAGGGCTAGAGCTGTTACAGATGTGGAATAAGCTGGGATGAAGGGTGGGACATGCTCCTGGGGCCTAATTTGCAACTTGAATTCTCTTTGCTGCATTTTGGGACTGGGCACAATACAGTGACAACAAACCATAGTGCAAAATACCTGATGTTGCATTGCAGTTGCTGACGCAGTGGGGCATGGAGTCATTTACCCTCTTCTCTTTGGCCTAGAAGAAGATTTTATACCTTGTTCTAAGCAAGGGTAATGCCTCTAAGTGCCATCCTCTTTGGCCACACAAGGCAAGTATCAGAAGCTAAGGCACATGCTTATCGGATTTTGCTCCAGAAGGGCAGGGTGTAACCACTGTTTATTACCAGGTCACTCATGAGGCAATGCTGGTTGTGGAGCTGGGTGATGTAGTGAATGGTCTGCACATGTAAAAAGAGAGAATCCAAAATGTAGTGTTATCTGAAGATTCACTGCATCTTTTATCCACTTTGTATTTTGTATAACGCCTGTTAACAAAGTGCAAAACCATTATGGGCTTTAATTAAAAACAAAGTGATAAAGTAGTTTCAAGCTGCATCTGCTCTGTCTGATAGGGAAGGCAGAGTTCACTAGAGCCCTATATCTGCCCCGTTGATTTTGTGTTTCACATTCATGTTGAAAAGGAAATTAATATGGAAAAGCATTTAAAAAAGAAAGAAGAAATGATTGCCCACTGTGCTCATAAACTTACCAGTTCAGGCTGCCTCTAATAACTCATCATCCAATATTCATTTACAAGTTACTACAGTAACAGCATGTCTCCAAGAGGAACTGATTTGCTGGTGTCATCTGAGATAATTAGACCAAATCCACCCTGAGACAATCAAAATGCTTCCTTTCCATCAGGCAACCTCCAGCTATCACAATTGTATGACATTTAAATCCACTAACTGCTCTTTCAGAAATCCACCCTGGGAGTGCCAAAGGACAGCACAAACATTACTGGTCCATTGGAAGGAGAGAAGGGATGAGATGGTGGTTGTTGAGCAAGCCTGTGACTTCTCTTGGTGTGACCAGTGTCTCCAATCCCATCCACACACACTTCCTGGCCAAGGATTTGCTCTGTGTCACATTGCTCTTGCAACTGTCACAGGGTAATGTGCAATGAAGCCTATGTCAGCTTAGTTCAGACCTGGGGCTGGGGCCAGATAGGTGGAACAGGGAGAGAGCACAGGGCATGCAATGTTCTGTGTCTTATAGGCTGTGCCTGTGCCTATATCTTAGTAGCAGTCACTGAGTAATGTATGAGCAGTAAGACACTCCTCATTTTTGGTTAAGACCTTCTCCTGAGAGCTGTGTCCATGGCAGTGTTCAAGGCCAGCCTGGACGGGGCTTTGAGAAACCTGGTCTAATAGAAGGTGTCCCTGCCCATGGCAGGGGGTTGGAATTAGATGATCCTTGAGGTCCCTTCCAACCCTTTGGGTTGGAACTTCTGTGATTCTATAATTATGATGATTCTATGAAATGCAAGACTGGCTTAAAATCACGCCTGTCTCCCTCCTGCTGAGGCATCAGTGGTACCAGCAAGCAACGGGCATCTCAAACACATCCACAATGGCCTGGTGTGGTGGAGGTCATGCTCAGGTTTCAGGAGCATTAGAAAGAGAAGAAGGGAAAATAAATTGTGCTAGGCTCAGAGTAACTCTCCTTTCCCCAACATGTCCCTGCCCCTTCTCCACTCATGACCTAGCCCTGAGCTTTCAGCTTGCCCTTGCTCTGGGTACCTGCAACGTGAGCGAGGCACTGGATGAAAACAGTCTCCCTGTTACAAGACAACCCAAAATTCATCCTTATTCCACTGCCACCTGAAAGTGTGTGCCAGTTTGTGCAGTCAGTCTTGAGAAACAGGAAAAAGTGCAAAACAATCCAGAAAACCTATGCAAACCATTAGCTTTGGGCAGGAAAAACAAACTGCAAGTCTGGGGAAATGTTCTTAGTTTGTATAATGTATGCTGATGCTTCATTGATATATTCTTTGCACTATGGAAAAGGACATTTTAGTGGGAACATTTGGCTTGTGTCACAAATACTTCTTCTAATTTTGTGCAAATCATAGCCTGTTCCTTCTTCCTCCCCCTCAAATTCTCAAAGAATAGTTCTTCTCGAAATTTTCTTCACATGGAGAGGATGCAGGTAGAAAGAAAGAACAGAAAGGGAGGCTCTGCTTGGCCAGAGAAGACAATGTTCCATATCTATTAATAGAGTGAAACTTCAAAGGGTTTTGTTGAAGAAAAAAACCCAACAACTCTCTAAGTTAACATTCATGCTTATGGAAAGTTATTGTATTGACAACCTCTGAGTTTGCAGTGCTCTGCCTGCTGTACAATACTCCATACTCTGCACATCATAAAAGTGAATAATTGTACAATTCTGATACACTTATGGGTTTTGAGGATTTGAAAGTGGGGTGGATTGTGGTTTTTTGTATTTTCAGCTTTCTATAGAATTTCTGTGTGACGTGTTATTGAACAAGATGACAGACCCTTCATTTCATCACATCAAAGGCATTTCACCTTTCTTTCCCAGGACAAACCTCTCTCCTGCTTCCCAAAGGGCTGCCAGGGCTGCAGGGAGGAAGAGTAGCAGCTCAGGGATAGGGTACTAAGGGAAGATCTGCACTCTCTATCTCACACTGCAGTGCTGCCTATGTGTTCCCAGCTGCAGGCCCTGCTCCCTGTGGGGATGTGACCCTGGGGTGAAGAGTCACGTGTGTAGTTACTGCAAGAGAGACACCACACTCCCAGGAGGAGCCACTCAAGTGTTTCTGTGACTTCACCAGCAGCTACTTGCTCAGTGAAGGCTGTTAGGCACCTTCATGCCCCTGCCAACATAGCTTCCACCTGTCTTTAAAATCCTTCATTTCCTTTCTTTCCACACCATGAACATGCAGTGATGGCTTACCCTCAATTTCCAAAGTGTCAGCAAGTCCATGCTAACCCTGAATAGCACCTTTTAGACCCACAGGGCTTGCAAAGACTTCAAGGATAAGGATAGATGAGGGTAAAGCAGTGGATGATGTCTACCTTGACTTCAGCAAAGCTTTTGACACTGTCTCCTGTAATACCCTCATAAGTAAGCTCAGGAATTGCAGGTTAGGTAAGTGGACAGTGAGGTGGATTAAGAACTGGTTGAATGGCAGATCTCAGAGGGTTGTAATCAGTGGTGCAGAGTCTAGTTGAAGGCAGGTAGCTAGTGCTGTTCCCCAGGGGTCAGTACTGTGTCTACTCTTTGTTCAAATTTTTCAACAATGACCTGGATGAAGGGACAGAGTGCACCTTCAGCAAGTTCATTGATGATACAATATTGGGGGGAGTGGATGATACACCTGAAGGTTGTGCTGCCATTCAAGAGGGACCTTGATAGGCTGGAGAATTGGGTGGAGAGGAACCTAAAAGTTCAACAAAGACAGACAAGTGTAGGGTCCTACACCTGGGGAAGAATAACCCCATGTACCAGTACAGGTCGGTGGCTGACCTGCTGGAAAGCAGCTCTGCAGAGAAGGGCCTGGGAGTCCTGGTGGACAGCAAGCTAACCATGAGCCAGCAATGTGCCCTTGTGGCCAAGAAGGCCAATGGTATCCTGGGCTGCATTAGGATGAGTGTGGCCACCAGGTCGAGTGAGATGATCCTCCCCCTCTGCACAGCCCTGGTGAGGCCACACTGGGAATACTGTGCCCAGTTCTCGGCTCCTCAGTTCAAGAAAGACAAGGAATTACTGGGCAGGGTCCAGTGGAAGGCTACAAAGCTGATTAGGGGACTGAAGTATCTCTCATGAGTAAAGACTGAGAAAGCTGGGACTGTTTAGCCAAGAGAAGACTGAGAGGGGATCTTATCAGTGCATACAAGTATCTTAAGGGTTGGGTGTCAAGAGGATGGGGCCAGACTCTTTTCATTGGTGCCCAGCAACAGGATAAGGGACAATGGGCACAAACTGAAACAGGAATTTCCATCTCATATATAAGGAAGAACTTCTTTCCTTTGAGGGTGAGAGAGCACTGGAACAGGGTGTCCAGAGAGGTTGTAGAGTCTCCTCTGGAGATACTCAAAACCTGCCTGGACACTATCCTTGCAGCCTGCTCTGGGTGAACCTGCTTTAGCAAGGAAAGAACGTCTCCACAGGTTCTTTCCGACCTCAACCATTCTGTGATAGCATTACTTAGCAGAAGAAACAACTGTGACGAACAACTGGATAAATTTTGGGTGTGATTTGTCTCACCTAAATGTATATGTCTAAAAGATAGACATGTTCAAATCTGAGCTACACACACGAAGCTCTGCTATGTGGAGCTACATCTTATCTCCGTTATTTTAATATAGTTAAAATAACTTAAGTTAAAATAACTTCGGATAGTTATTTTAATAATGGAGATAAGATGTAGCTCCACATAGCAATTCATTATCGGAGGTGGAACTAGATGATCTTAAGGTCCTTTCCAACCCTAACCATTCTATGATTCTATTTTGAACATGCCAGTCTTCAGGAAAAGATGAAATCCCTGTCCAGCACCTGCAGGAGATACTAAGTTCTCTTCTTTGACTAGAAGTGGAACTGGGGTCGCTGGCCCAGGATTAGACATTAGACTTGAAAAGTTTCACCATGTTCAGTGCAGCAGGAGAGCCACAACTTGGAGCAGCAAAAGGTGTCAGGAGACAGCCACTGTGACTATTTAATGGGTGATTATGAGCTGGTTATTTGCCTAATGCAGAAAATCCTTTGAGCTGACACATTTTCTTCCCAGCTAAGAGCTGGTCATCCTAATTTTCAGCCTCTAGATTTAGCAGTGAAATAAAACTAATTTACAGCTCTTGCCATTAGGAACAAAAATTTTCATCTTCATCCTTCGGGTGAGAAGCACTATCACAAATGAATGATCACTGACCCAGGATTCCTGTTAGAGATTGCAGCTGGGTCACCTCATTTGTTGTTGTAACACCAGAAATTAAGAACCCTAGCAGGGTTATCACAAAAATTGAATGGTTAATGAGATGAAAACTGCCTTTACCAGAGGCTCTTTCTAGATTTACATATGGTAAAAGCTCAGTGACAACAGGACCTTAAGCCATGGGCCTGAATCTCAGAGCCCAACAGGACTTTGCGCTTGCACTGGATTCCTCCCATTGCTACCTGGAAGTGCTATCTAGCTGCTGCACGTTGCACTTCATACAAAGGAGCAGTTAGCCATGTATCTGCTTGGCCCTTTTCCCTCCATCACTGCCCGCAGCCTGATTGCCTACCAAAGAGGTTTTGAATCAAAAGGGATTGAGTGAATAGGACAGTTCCCTCTCAACAGCAGCTGCCGCATCAGGCTCCTATACACTTGGCCTGAAGCTGATTGCAGACCAGTCCCTGCTGCCAGGTAACAAAGCTGGTCTTCTTCAAAAGCATCCTCAATGCTGGGAAACAAATAGCTTTCAAAGTTTTATGAGAAATACTGAAGAATGTCATGGATAACCTGACTCTGAGCTGTGTGAAGGCAGAATTAGCAGTCCTGCAGAATCTCAACCTGAAGACATACATATTTGGCTTCTTCTCAGACCCTCCTGCCCCTAGACTGTGGGGGCTATATATCATGCACGTGTAGCTCAGCACCGCAGTGCCTGTGCTGGTCTGAGCCTATGCTCTGTCTGCACCCTGGATCCTCAAATGTAATTGAGCAGCCCTGCTCCTCCCTGCAACCCACCCTGAGCCACCAGGCTTTTCCCATTGTGTGACACACTGCCCGGGCATCACGTGTATTCATGTATTGAAGGAAAGAGAATTGTAAGAATCAACTGCCACTTAATCAACTACTAGCGAGTCATTAGTTGACTAGCTGTTCCTTTTTCTGATCTAACGTAAGATGGAAAACCATCCTATTGCCCTTAGTTCATAGAGATATGTTTAGTGCATCCACAGGCAGAGAAAGTACACACAGCAGTATCCTACCCTTACTTTGTGGAGTTGGCTTATATCTTCCCTCTACACACTGGGGTTTCAGCTTAGCGTGGAAGGAAATCAGAGCTATAACTTTCCTTCAGCAGAGCTGGCTGCCCTGTTTTCATGGGCTCAAGAAAGCACAAACAGGAGGCTCTGCAAGATTGTCGTGTGAAGTGATATGTCAAGACCTGATGCAGATTTAGACTACAGCCCAGAAGTCAAATGATCAATGAAGGTCTTAATATTTTCACTGCTTTCCTCCATCCACAGCCACTTAGGCCAGTGCACTCCAGCACAGAACAGGGCTGTATGAACACAGCTCCTCCACCACTGCAAATCAGAGCAGACCCAGTACTCACCATCTTAGGATGCAGATCATTAACCTCATCCCTGCTTGAGGTCTTGTCAGCACTGATGACAGCAGCTAATTTGAGGGCCGGCAGTGGAAAACCTGTTTCCACAGAAAGTGCTGATGCAGTTACAGTTGGAAACCTACCACTCCCTTTCTATCGCTGCAGTCCCTACTCTTGCATCACAAATGTTCTTTTCCCATAGATGCTTTGTCTTTCTGGTGGACCTGAGGTTGTAAGGTCATTGCAATTTGGACCTGCAAGTCACATATCCATTTTGCTTCCCACGTGAACTTTCTCCTCATTTACTCCTGCTGCCTGTTTTACACAAAGATGTGCTTTAGTTTTTGGGTTTGCTCCAGCACCATTTGCTAAAATTATATCAAGTATTGATTGGTAACATATATATTACAGGGCAATGCTATGGAGGATACATTAAGTAAATGGAAGAGCAGGCCCATGCTGCTTTCTTTCTTTCATCCTGTTGCTGTTTATCAGAATGGCAATCAACAGCAGCAGAGATGTACAGGATCTGAATCAGCTGTGACTTAAACTAGCCAGAGATCATCCGCATTAATAGGTTATGGAGAAGACTCAGTGACTAAGATACGGTACAAGGTAAGCTGTAACTCTTTCTTACCAGTCAAATGTGAAAATGAGCATCAGTGGCAGTTCCTTGCTACTGGCCTTAGACAGCTGAATGCAGTTAAAGGAATGCAGGCTGAAAACTTAGTCTGTGCATGAAATAACATCAGGATTAAGTTAAACAATCTGAAGCTGTAGAGCAGCAGAGTTATAGTTGAATTCTCTTCCCAGTTTAGTCTGGCATTGTCCTGATTCTAGCATCGCTTGTAATTGTACCACTGCCTGTAAGGGAAGTTGAGGGCAATTAAGATGAGCTCAGATGCAGACATCTGGTTTTCACCTCCTACACTCAGGTGAGACTAATCCCACCATGCTCCTACCTTTGCTCCTGAGCTTCCTGGTCACCTTCAAGCCCTTTGATTCTGTCTCTTGATGATCCATCTGACTGGGCCTGCACTGGCTTGTCCCTGTGTTGCCTCAAACATGGTTTCATTTTTGTCTCATGTCCTTCAGGTTAGTTCTTTTATGAATTTAGGCTCTCCTAATAACATCTCTGCTCTTCCCTGAACTCTGCCTTAACTGAGCCATGAGATGGGGCTGTCAACATCCCACTCTAAACTTGGACTGCCTTCAGGGTCTCAGCTAGTCAGCTGGAGTGCCTCCATACCCTCTTTTTGCTATGTGAAATGTGTCTTGACACTGACCATCTAGCTGATAAACTATCCCACCTTGTCCCTTGTGTGAAAAACTCCATGTGACAAAGCAAGCATCCTTGTTTTCGCCATGACTTGCAGCCTTTAACGGACAATAACACAGGTATTATATGTGAGGCTTAAACGGCCAAATAAAGGAGTTCTAGGGACAGATCTTTTGTCCCAAGCCCAGGATGGCGCAACCTCGCCTACAGACACACTTTCGTTGAGGGGAGACAGGGTGGTCTGAAACTATGCCAAGGAAGAAGTAGTGCAGGTGGTAAAGGTTCAGACCTCAAACTCAAACCTCATTTCTAATTTACTAGCCTGGACTACCTTTATACAGGTTAATAAAATAGGCCGGGAGCCATTCCCTCAGAGTGATTGGCACATCTTGTGTCCATGTGGTTCAACTTGCCTCTCACATAGGGTGGCCTCCTCAATGTGCCTGATGGGAACAGCCTGGTCTCTGAGACCATCAAGGAGACTGCTTGCTGGCACAGGACAAATCCAGAGATGTGGCCATCACACAGCATGGATGATTGCAAGTTCGTGCTGTGTCCTTGTCCTGCTGTGGCTTGGTGGATATAGATGTACCAGAATTTCCCACACCCAGGGGTGGCTCAGGTTGTGTAGGCGAGAGGCAGAAATTCTTATCAGGGGAGTTCCTGTGCTGCTTCCCAAGCTCTTGAAGGTTAACGGCTGCACAGAGATTGTCAGCCTTCAGGGGCATCTTTTGGCACCTTTCCTATGCACTTGGTCATTTGGAAGGGAAAATAGTAAGCGCTTTCCCGTGGAAGGCTTTTTCTTTTGGCATCTTATGTTATGCCAAGTTACGTGTCAGGTACGTCTTTGTTTTCATAAAGCACTATGTAAAAAACATCTCTTCCTTCAAGTGCATATTGTGTCAGCAGCTCTTTTGGACGGATTTCAACCCCTCAGCTGTACTGCAGCTCTTCTATGGCTAGAAGAGGGCATTCAGGCTTTACCTTCCCTGTCATTTGAAGAGTCACATCACTTTGCAAACTGCCCTTGAAATCAATGTGGTTGCTATATTAGAAATACTTAGCACATAAATTGTAGGACATGGAGGCAGTGTGTATTACAAGGCATGATAAGCATGCAGTGAACTCGCTATACAAGCTCATTTCAAAATCTAGCACAGACTCCTTGCTCTCCTTCCTTCCTGGTTCAGAGCTTTAAGGGAGGGAGTGCTTGTGAGGGTATGTGTCTAACCCCATCCAAACTCCAATCACTCAGAAATGGGGCTGAGCTTTCTTGTATTTTATTATTTTTTTTTAATGCTGATATGCCCACACTGCAGGTTTGATGGTAAAATGAGCTTTCCCACCTAATTTGTGCACTTTCACCTGAATCTGAGTCTATTATTGGGTGGACAGTGGCTAAAGAACAATACAACAGGAATGGAAATGGCATACCCACATTTCAGAAGGTGCCTTCACAGGGCTTGATCATGCACATACTGATAAATAATTATAAACAGGCACCTTACCCTGGAGTAGTGAGACAGCAAAGGTAAGAATGGGAATTATCTGTGCAAGTTTTCAAGTGCCCGGGCATTTGACTTAGGAGACCAAGGTAAGGATACATTCAGAAAGTGTTTTTATTTCCAAGTCCACCAAGGACTGTGTAACTATCAAAGGCATATCGTATTCACAGACCTGAGCCTATAAAAAGGCAAGCTCGTTTACCACAGAAAGCCTTTCTCTGTGAAAAACCTAAAGGCTCTTTAGAGGTGCCAAATTGATTTTTTTGTCTTCAAGAACAAATACCAATTAAGTTGAGGTTATGTCCTACCTTAAAAGCAGGGTGAGATTTATGTGAACGATCAGTTTCAGTTACAGGGAATTAATTTTAAGTGTAGAGTGCGGGCACAGGAGTGCACTACTTTCCTTCTATGTCATTTGTTTCCTGGTACTGGCACTCTGGAGCAAGGGTATCTCAAGTAAATTTGGCTTCTCATTATACATCCAAATCCCATCAGCACAACTAAAGTCACCTGGTAAAGGGTCACGTTCAGTTGAACGTGCTCAGTTGTGTGCAGGTGACATCATGTTTCAATGGAGGCACCTCAAGGTTTCATAGACGTTCATAGAGGAGCCGCAGCTCCAAGGAGAAGAGCAGATGCTGAGAAGCCAGAACAAGCCTCATTTGTGCTGGAGTGGTGGATTTCTCACTTGGCTGCTTTGCTGTTGTGCCGCCCTCTTTATTTCTGCTGTTGCTATTTCTCCAGCACAGAGCATAACAAGTACTTTGAAAAAGGACTACAGCAAGGGTGAACCAATATTGACATGAATTCTTGGCTGAACAAAGCCAGCACAGCTCCACTGCATCTCTGCTATGGAGCTGCACTGCTGGGAGCAGGGAGACACAGGGATGGCAGAGGCTTTCACAGTTTGCATCCTGACATGAGACAGGATAAATTTAGGACCCAGTCCTAGTTTCCATGTGGTTTAAGCTGAACCCAGGACACCATGGATTGTGTTTTACAGGAGACAGGAGCTAAAGGAATTTAGAGAAGAAATACAATCTAATTGTATTTTAGGAGCTGGATCTTGCCCTGCGTCCCCAACAGGTCATGTTGGACAGGTCAAAAAAATACCACAATTTGCCCTGACATCATCTACCACAGAAACTTATCCATCCCTTGTATACTGGGGGACCACTGAAAAGCTTGGGTATCTCAGTCTATTACTACAGAAGAGTTACTCTGCTCTGTGTCACCACACTCAAGCTTGCACCAAATGGGTCTCATACTACTAGCTGAGAAAAAGGGGACACTTTAAATGAAGATATTGGGAAAATGCATTTAAAAGGAGGCACCAGGTGTGGGAGGGCTCTGCTCTGCCAATGGGACCTGAGCCTGGTGGTGGTTGTGGCTGCAGAATAGGGCAGGAAAAATTAAACTGAGCTCAGCGAGATTAGGGATTCAGTCTGGAATGCTTGCATGGGGTTCCCTACATGTACGCACACAATATTGGTGGCGTGCCAGGACCTATCAGTCATAATATGTTGTCGTGGTTTAAGCCCAGCCAGTAACTCAGAACCACGCAGCCGCTTGCTCACTCCCCGCCTTCTTCCTCCCCGCTCCTGGAGGGATGGGGAGGAGAATTGAAAGAATGTAACTCCCACGGGTTGAGATAAGAGCAGTCCCGCAACTAAGGTATAATACAAAACCACTACTGCTACCACCAATGATAATAACGATAAGGGAAATAACAAGGGGAGAGGATATAAAACTAAAAGGGGAAAAGGGAAAGAAAACAATAAACACAAGTGATGCACAATGCAATCACTCACCACCCGCTGACTGATACCCAGCCCGACCTGAGCAGTGAGCTGCCCTTCTGGGTAATTCCCACCAGTTTATACACTGGGCATGATGTGCTGTGGTACGGAATACCCCTTTGGCTGGTTTGAGTCAGGTGTCCTGTCTCTGATTCCTGCCGGCTTCTTGTGCCTCTCCTCACTGGCAGAGCATGAGGCTGAAATTCCTTGATCGGGGTAAGTGCTACTTAACAACAACTAAAAACATTGGCAAGTTATCAGCATTGTTCTCAGGCTAAAGCCAAAACCACAGCACTGCACCAGCTACTAAGATGGAGAAAAATAACTGCTACAGCTGAACCCAGGACATATGCATATCCTCACCAGCACTGCTAATGTGGTGCCTGGCAAAAAAGTCACTTTCTCTCTGTGCATCCATAAATCACTTATGTCCTGACACACTTGCAACCTTCTCTCTTCCTAGAGATGTATCTCTCTGTGATCCAGGAATCCAGTGTCTGGGTCTGCTTCAACCCAGCTACATAGCCTCATCTCACACCACTGAGGAAGAGTGGGAGAAAGTCTGTCTTTGTGTCAGCTCAAAGGATTTTCTGCATTAGGCAAATAACCAGCTCATGAGATGGGAAAGACTCATGAGATGGGAAAGATGAAAAGGCAAACAGAGGTAGGATTGCTGAGATGGGGAGAGGGAACGACTTAAGGATTCAAGAAGAAAAACACCAGCATGGGAAGATATAAAATCCTAGGATAGCAGTACAGAGAGTTGAAAACTGGAGACTCAGCAGCACTGCAGACCTGTCACAAATGCCAACCCTTTCCTACCTGCTGGCTGACTGCCTGGCCAGCAAGGGCTCTTCACATGTCTTCCTGGGGACACTGAGCATACTAATGCTTAGCCTGGTAGCACATAAAATCCAGATATCTCTTGTCTGTGTCAACTAATAAACAACTGTGTTATACTTCAAAGTTGTGTACACCCTGCTTATAGAATCTCTTTGTGCATAGCAAAAGGTGCCTGAACAAAGTGACCTAGAAAAGGAAGGTTACAGTTTCCTCTTTCCAGCATAGAAAGCCAGCAAGCCCAATTGAAGAAAATCCGGCTTCTTTGTTCTTGTTCTCCCTTTTAATCTTCACCATCCCTCCAGCTAATGAAAATGAAACACTTTCATTGTGAGTTGTTGGTGTTGATGTTTACCACAAAGGCATAGGAGTGAAAAATGCAGCCAGAGTTGTATTTCCACTTGTACACCAGTGGAAAGTGATGTATGTAGTATGTCATGGTGTCGACTCTTTTTTAAGGTCAAAAATTCAGATTTTAATAAGAATCACAGAACAAAATACCTTTGAAGATGTGGACCATTTAGGTAGTGGAAGGTGACAGTCTGCTGGGCTATAGTATCTACAATCTCAAAAAGAGAAATCTGGTTAAAGTTTTATGCTCTGTGTTTCAAAGTTTTGAGATCACTGAAAGGTTTCAAAAGTGTGATTCATCTTACCTAACATCACAGGTTCACAAGTATCTGCATATGAAAGCAGTATAGGCTTTCCTAACCGTCAAAATAAATAGCATAGTCCTCTGGGCTCATCTCCTGGTCTGCTTTTGCATCTACTCTAAGCATGCCTATTTACCTCCACTGGGTAAAATGGGACCCTCCATTTAGTCAGGTATCTTTTATATTTGGCACCACAGAAGAGCAGTGTGCAAGAAGGGAAGAGTCACTGAGCGTGTGGAGTGAAATCAAAAACAGGAGCACTGGATCTGGCTGGGATGGAGTTAACTTTCTTCACAGCAGCCCATATGGTGCTGGACCTTGAATCTGTGACCAGAACAGTGTTGATAATACACGGATATTTTAGCTATTTCTAAGAAGTATTTGCACAGCATCAAGGTCTCTGTTTCACACTCTGCCCCCCAGCAAGTTAACTGGGGCTGGGTGAGAAGTTTGGAGGGGACACTGCAGGACAAATGACCCCAACTGATCAAAGTTGTATTCCATAACATTATGGTCAGCAGTAAGTACAGGAGGTTCTCTTTCCAAAGTAGTCTTTGCTTGGAGACCAGCTGGTGGGAGGTGGCAAATGCATCTGATCGCTTGTTCTTTGTTTTCTCTCTTTTCTTCACTTATTAAACTGTCTTTAACTTGACTTCTGAGATTTTCTCACTATTGTTCCTCCAATTCTTTCCTCCATGCTGCTGGTGGGGAATGAGTGAGCGGGTGGTGGGTGCTTAGTGGTTGAACAGGGTTGTTCACTGCCACAAAGAGCAAAAGGGCAAGAAAAATTAGTGAAGATCAAAAGAAAGGAAAACAGAAAATTGACATTTGCATGAAATAAACCCATCTCTGTAGTGCCCTGGCAGCGTTGCTGAAACATGAAGGAAATGGGAACAGCACATCTAGGGCTCTGGTGCTCTAGAACAGTCAAGAAGCCCCAGCCTGAAAGTAGCCATTTTACTAGAAGTTTATAATATGTTTGCATTAGACATGAAAGAAAACAAAAACTTCTCACTTTGTATACGGTCTTAGCAGTATTACTATTGTAATGCTGAAAATCCTGTTTGAACAATGCCAGATGCAGGGATACCCACACTTCATGAACGAGCAGTTTGGCACACAAAGCTGAAACATAACCCAAAGACAAGACTGAGAATGCAGAAAGTGAAAAATTTTGAAATACTGAGAATGACACATTTGGAGACAAACTTGTGTTTGTGCCATTTATGGAAAAGATAACCCACAGTGCTGAGCAATCTCTGAGCTTAATCCAGTAGTGGGGAAAGACTTTGCAATACAATGTTGTGATAAGGCAGACGGGACAAACAACAAATGAGCTGGTCCATGGCATCCACCACCATGATGGGAGCACATCCCACATGATGGGAAAACACAGGGAGCACAAACAGCCCAAATGGCAGACCCTAGACCTGCACTGGAAACACCTATAGGGAAAAGATAGCAGGAAACATCACACCAGCTGTCTGCAGTGGAGGAACCACATGGACAGCAAGCAGTGCGGAGCACCAGCAGCTGGAATTACCAGGGTAATTTTGGGATTTCCATCAGGATGACCAGAAAATCAGTGCATAAAAAATGAGATCAGAGAAGCATGTTAGCATGAGGCCAAGAGCGGCATGTTAGCTCCATCAGAGGTGTCCCCGAAGAAAATGGGCTGAGCTGGTAGTGAAGACCGGACACATGGTCTTCAGCCCGTACAGATGGAGGTTAACCTGTGCTGTGGTAGCCTGCTCATGTTTCGGGCATGATGGTGAAGGCAGGGGCTGAGTAGAAATAAGGTAACACCATGTTTTGCCTAACTACAGGCACATTCAACATCATTTATATCACATCTCTCCTCTGACGGGCTTCATCCTACAGCTCTGCCCTTCCTTCCCTGCTGCTTCTGCCCTAATCTAGTGGCACATAGCTCTGAAACAACCATGACTCCCACAGCCCACTTGTGCTGGTTTTAGCTGGGATAAAATAAATTTTCTTCACAGTAGCTGGTATGAGGCTGTGTTTTGGATTTGTGCTGAAAACTGCGTTGATAATTCAGGGATGTTTTCATTACTGCTCAGCAGCACTTACACAGAGCCAAGGCCTTTTCTGCTCCTCATACCACCCCACCAGTGAGTAGGCTAGGGGTGCACAAGGAGTTGGGAGAGGACACAGCTGGGACAGCTTCAACTGACCAAAGGGATGTTCCACACCATATGGCGTCATGTTCAGCATGTAAAGCTGGGGGAAGAAGAAGGAAGCGAGGACATTTGGCATGATAGTGTTTGTCTTCCCAAGTAACTGTTATGTGGGATGGAGCCCTGCTTTCCTGGGGATGGCTGAACTCCTGACTGACCATGGGAAGTGGTGAATGAATTCCTTGTTTTGCTTTGCTTGTGTGTGTGGCATTTGCTTTGTCTGTTAAACTGCCTTTATCTTAACCCATGAAATTTGTCACTTATCCAATTTTCTTCCCGTCCCACTGGAGATGAGTGAGCGAGGGGTTGCATGGTGCTTAGTTGTCAGCTGGGGTTAAGCTACACCACCACCTCAACTCTCCAGTCTACAACTTGCTGCCTGATGCAGCAAGTACCTGGTGCACTGGATTTCTTGTGGTCCTCCACTGCACTGAGATGAAGCTATGTGATAAATCAAATGTGAGGAACGCAGTTTAACCTGGTGCAACCACAGAGACCAGGTTTGGCAGCCTCTTTTTGTATAAAGTGCACTTACAGAATCATAGGATCATATATAATGGTTAGGGTTGGAAAGGATCTTAAGATCATCAGCACTTGAGGAAACGTGTCAGCTTGTTGCTTCCAGATAAATGCAAATAAAGAAGGAATGACTAAAGTGGGTCGCTCTCCCTTGCCTTTTTATGTGATGAAGGACATTGCATTAAGAATGCTGCCACGTTAACATTTCTGAGCATGAAGCCAGCACTGGCACCCTCAGTGTCTCCTTTCCCTACCTCCACTGAGACAAATTGGCTCTGCCTAAGTAAGAAAGGACTTTCCTAATCACATTAGGATCAGCTTAGATGGCAGAGAGAGTAACAAAATTAGAGCTTTTAAACCATTATCTCTTCTTCATGAACATCTGCATTGGTACAAGCCTGCGGAGAGTTAAGGAAAGCTGAGCTATGGCTGATCTCATTAAAGCTCTAAAAACAAAATATGTGATGGAGAGCTGGTCTGTGACTGTCAGAAAACCATCAGGCTTTTTGTAAGAGGCAAAAAAGGGCTCTGCTCAGGCCCAGGGCAGTTATATCCTAAGTCTTGATTTAAAAAAAATCTCCAGTTCCTCAAATCTTTCACTAGGTCCCATATGCAAACTAATACACACACATATACCTATGTGTAGTGCACATATACCTACTATAGGTAGTGCCTATAATTTCATATTACATGTGTCATGTCATAGTGTTTTGATCCTGCTGTCGGCATCCTGTTTGATGTAGCAATTTATTGTAATATTTTACATAACCAGAGTTGAATACTGTATGGAGAAACCAGGGACCATGCCTGATCTCCTTGCTATGACAGCAAGAACTGCAGTGATACGGTTAATGTACTCAGAGAGAAACATGGATGCTGCAGAAAAGCTGGACTGGATGAAATACGGGATAGGACTGGATTTTGACTAATGCAAAGTAGACACCTGTATGCCAGATAATACAATGGTCAGGAGTTTTACTGTGCAACATGCTTTTCTTAAAACCACTAAATAGGAACTGTTCACATGTTTCTTAGAATCACAGAATCCTTTAGGTTGGAAAAGACCTTTTAAGATCATCAAATCCAACTGTTACCCCAGCACTGCCAACTCCACCAGTAAACCATGTCCCTAAGCACAACATCTACACTTCTTTTAAATACCTCCGGGGATGGTGACTCGACCACTTCCCTGGGCAGCCTGTTCCAATGCTTGACAGCACCAGAGTCTTGACGGTCCACATGCTCAAATTATTAGTTCACTCCCTGGCACTGTTTGCACCACTCCAGCTACACCTCTCCAAGGTGAAATTGCTATAGGGAGAGCTAACTCTAACCAGCTGAAGAAATAATTGACATTTAGCTTCAGGCAAGAGGTTGCTTCCTGTCCCTCTTTAATTTAGCAGCATGGACATAACCTGCCAATCCTGGAGTTTGATACTGTACTTTCTCTATGCAAACATCATTTCCTCAATGCACTTATGCTGATGTGTCTAAATGCACATATGTATGCATGCACATACAGACATCATCTTTGTTGCTCCAATTCAGCAGAAACCTGAGCCTAAATTTGAAATGTCACAGCTCAAATATAATCCCCTGAAAGAGTTTGAAATGCAGATCACCTCAGCAATCAGGTTCACAACATAACCCCTAAAACAGTAATTTGGTAACAAACTGAGATGAGAGAGCAAAAACATCTTAAACCAGCCTCACCACTGAAGCCTATTATGAAACTACCCTCTCCATCTCCAGACATTTAATTGCTACCTGGCTTTTGGCCACATTAAATTCCAGATAATTAATCCCCAAGCACCAGATTTTCACTCTGCCCTGAGACACTTCAACAGGTTTTCTTAGCGGTGGGCCCGAAATGATCATTTCCTGCTCTCAGTGCTGAACATGCAGTGCCAAGAAGTTTAATGCATAATGGTTTATAGCAGACCATTTGGCTATATTAAAGGGAAGAAAAAGACAGGAGAAAAGTACAAGCCCTGCACTGTCATCAGTTTCGCAGTGAATTTGAGTGATCACAAAAATGTAGATTTGAACACTTGCAGGACAATTACCCTGTTGCTCTCCACAGAGATTGGTTTGCAGAATAGCAAAATGCCATGCTGAGCTTCAGAGCTGCTGCCCACCAGTGTGCCGCCATGCACCCTGGGGTTGTTGCCTGCCCCACGGGGATATGACCAAACACATTCAAAGGGAAGGGACCAAAACACAGTCCCACTTTTTGGTACTGAAACCACCTCCCATTTCTGCTTTTCATTCTCCAGTTCTGGTTCAAAGGTGGATAAAATTTCAAAGAAATGAGCACGATGCAGTCCCTGTTGTGAAATAGGGACATGAAACTTAGCCGCAGTTTAGTCCTGAGTGCATCCTACCACAGCTTTAAGTCAATCTAAACCTCCTATTCCTCTTAATCATCAGAAGACATTGCTGTAGGTCTCCCCTCCACGACCATTGCTAGAGGAGGCATAGCTGGAAGAGAGCACTCCATGGGCAATGTCCAGGCACTGACCTCAGGGACAAACAAAAGGCATCTTGCATGAAATTATCGCTTTTGCCCCTGGAGACTCAACGGCATCTTCATTTTTATTATGATTTGGATAACAAGTTTAATGTAATATTGAGACAATGCAACACAGGTTTGAAAGTAAGTTTCTTAATTTATTATCTAGACTGTTGGGGCTGAGACAACAGTCAGGAGCTGAAATGTCCCCACACAGGTCCTGGTTTATGTACTTTGAGGTGAGATAGGGAAGAGTGTCTATCCTTCAGCGGGCGTCTTTTCTGGACTAAAACTGCTATCAGCTTACATTTATTTTTCTCTTTTTTAGCAATGTATTTCTGTTTGTTGTATGTGGAAGGTGCCTGGACTGATTATCTCCAAAACTAGCATAATTTCTGTAACTTCAAAATCCAATCTATTTTGATCAACTTCAAAAAAAGCCCCTTCTTTCTGCTGATGGGAAGGTGTGAACCTGTAAGTGCTGAGCTCCTGAGACTTCCCCTGACTTCAGAAGAGGTTTCATCTCTTGTTCTGCAGAATTGCTGTGAACACTTTCTTAATGAAAAGAGAGGAGACTGGGGCTTTCTCCTTTCTGTGTCATAGACCTTGCTTTAATCTCAGAAAGGCCTTGGTTTTTCCAGCTCTAAAACGTAGGTGACAGTATTTATAAACGGATGGGGAGTTTCCACTTGAGGAACATTTTATGAAAGCCTGGCTGTCTGCCAAAGGCAAGCATGATATTTTCCAGACCAATGAGCCATGGACTCTCTACTGCAGGAAAAGAAAGCACAAGAAGATCCAGTCCCCCGAAACAGGAGTTTCGATATTTAATTAGAACAGAATTGAAGTATTAAGGCACTGTAACACCGCCAGGCTGCTACCCCCCAGGCTGGAGGAGCAGAAAGCCCATGGCTGATCTCCCTGATGTGGGATGAGCAGGGCTTCTTCAGGAGCCCACAAGAGCAGGGAAGGTGCTCTCTGCCTGCTACTGGATTGAGAAACCAGCTGGGTGGGTCAGGATGTGACTTGGAATAGCTAAAGGGGCAATCTGGGAAAATGGGGCTTGGGGAGGATGCTGCAGCTACTGTGGGAAAGCAGAAGAGAGAGCCTGGACTCAGCTGTGAGGGGTAAGTGGTGTGCGCAGACAGAGTGCTGAAGCACCAGTCAGTGGTTTTGCAAGCTGGGGTGACTTTCACAAAGCCTCAGAGGGCAAAAAGTGCTGATCCAGCAGTTGAGATGAGCTGTAACTGCACCTGCAAAAGCTGGTAGAGAGAGGAGCACAGGGAAAAGACACCTTGAAGGGAACAGGTGAGCACCGAGGGAATGTAAGACTATTGCAAACCTATCCTGAGGAAGGGGAATGTCACCAAATCAATACAAACCTCTGTTACCCACCAGCTGTAATTGATTTTTCTGGGTTATTTCATTGCCTCCCCTCTAACTCCTTCTCAAAGTTACTGTGTTTTTTACAACGGACCCAGTGTTTCTGTGGGGATGTTGACGTTCTCCTGAGCAGGAGGGAGGGGATCCTTAATTTCCAGGCTTTTGGTTGCTATCTCAAGATACTGCTATTTCATCAACATTCAGGAAAAAAAAACCCGCTGAACAATGTCTTCCCAGCTTCCCCTAAGCCTTCCAAGGTAATCAAATGTAGCCTCTTTTTCCTGCTGACAGTACCATTTCTAAAAATATCATATTCTGCCCATGGACATGTGATCTCTGTCAATTAAAGTCATTGTGTGTGTGTGTCCAAACTAGACGTCTTTCTAAAAGACATCAGGGAGCTGAAGTTAGGGCCTTATGCTCCTGAGAAAGGATCTTGTGCAACTGGCCTGGTTAGATTACCATGAGAGCTGCTTCTAGCTTTAAATGATGTGAATTTATCTCTAGGAGGCAAGAAAATTCCACTGTACCCTCACCAAAGCTTCACACTGTGTTATGTCAGGGGGGTTTCAAAATGGGATTCCCCTTTTTGCCTGCCCCTGTCGCCAGCTTCTCAGGCTCCCTCCAGATGCTTGTCCTCAGTGATGGATGAACATGTTGTGAGTACACATCTTGTCCAGGGAGCTACACATTGAAGCACCACATTGTTACTAGGCCCTGAGAGACACAAATTCCCTTCCCAATTAATATTCATTAGTGTGCATATATCTTAACCCAGATCCGATGCACAGAAATGTGTTGTTCATGCTAAAAGTCTCCTCTCCCTTGACCATGACACGCCAGGAGCTTTACGAAAGTCCTTGGTACCTGCTGTGTCTACAGAAGGGTTGATTTATGGCTTGCTTAATGAACATTGTTTTATTGTATATTGATTTTCTGTGTGGTTAATAGTTTAACTTAAAAATTATGTGAAGGCCACAACTACGTTAAGCCTGTATGAACAGCAAAACACCCTGACATAATAGAGAAAAGATTGTTACTGGCCTGCAGCTGGTGCATTCTCTCTCTGAGAACCTGCTTAAGCATCATAGCTAACATGTCCTCTGAAATAATTTTTCTCAGAGGTGAGCTCATAAGCAAGCTTATTAAATACCAAATTGGTTATTGCAGGTGCATTTACTGGGCATGAAAATGTGATGCATCTCTGACATTTCCCTCTGAAAATACGTTTTAAATAAGTCGTTGGTAGTTAATTACCATACTGTAAAATTATGGCAAATAGATGTACTTTGGATGCTATAATGCAGCTGCTTTATGGTAATTAAATAACATCAATGGATTATGCTTAGATAAATATTCTGAAAAATCAGGAGCATCACATAATGGTATGGCATTTATAGCTTCTGGATTAAAGGAGGTGCAGAGGATATGCCCACATTAGCAAAAGGGGCAGCGCAGAGCATGTAGGAAGCGGCTGATTTGCAGCAAGCTATTATATTTTAAGAATGACCCACTCACACTCCTTGTTTCCTGGCCATGAAGTTTGGGGTGGCTGCCAGTGCTGAGCATACGCTACAGCTTCCTACCAGGATAGCACCCATGCATGAGCCACAGGGCACAGCTGCAGGCTTGGACTCTACACCCCTGCCACTCTTATCCAGAGAAGGATTTACCCCCTTGAGCACATACATTTCTTTCCTTCTTCAGCTTTGGGACTGGGTTTGAGAGGCAAGCCCACGAGAAGGGCAGGCTTCCTGCTCTTGCTCCTCTCTTTCTTTACAACTAAGAACAGCCACCCCAGGTTGATGGGGTTTGTGCTTTTTTGGACATTTGGCCACGACACTGTATTGCATCCAGATGCAGTTCAGCAGGTCACAAAGACCTGAGGTCACAAGCGCATGAGTGGCCTTAACCTTAAGTCACACATTGGAAGTGAAGATAGTACACACACAAAAATCCTTTGGAACCATCATTACTCATTTCCTATGGTGGCAGGCACCTGGAATATTAAGTTCCCCAGCAGGATAAAGGAAGATCTTGTCTTTAACCACATAGTACATGTACATCTATTAGTGCATGACATACCATTTTCATTTTACCCTGTCCTAAGGCAGTGCATGGTACCTCCTTGGATTTTCTGCCAGTTAAAACCTCCTGAAGATCACTGAGCTGACAAGTTTTTTTATTTGCCATGTGCCACTAGGACATTTTCTATGAGTATTTATGCCCCCTTGGAATTAAAGCCCAGAGACTGTACGGCTGTACTGCAGACACTGTGATTTCTGCTTCTGCTTCACAGCTGGGAAGTCATCATGGACTGAATGAGGCACAGTCTAATAGCTGTTGTGTGCAGGGAAACCAAGAAAACCCAAAGTGATGAAGAGCATTTTTGTTTATCAGTGAAGATAAGTGACATTTATATGCAGTGAAGCCTAAATGATTTATGATTGACCTCCCAAAGGTTTTGCCTTTGCGAGAGAAAAGCACAGAGGCTGCTGCACTGACACCCACTTTTCTGAAGAACCGCCTTCGACCTAGGTGACCGAATTTCGCTCTGGTTAGAAAGTAAAAGGTGCCAACTTTGCTGTCTTTGTTAGGGAAGAAGTCAAGGTGTTGGCACAGATCTGCCCCAAGCCTCAATGCACAATGACAAGGGAAGTTAGGAGGCTGAGCATGTCTCATGGTGTCTACCTCAGATCACCATTTTCTGTCCCCCTCCTGCAGCAGTCCCAGGTAGAGCAGACATTCCCCACTTGCCTCCTAAAGGCAGGGGGGGATGGCGTGCTGCGTAATGCTGAGGCAGCATGATTGCTTCATTCCATCTCAGTAGTGGCTGCATATTAACTGTGGATTAATGAGCCTCCTAAGTATTACTTAGTGCTGCTAAAATGCTTTAGTTTTCTACTCACAGTATAATCATCATTAAGGGATTAAGGTAAAAATATTATAAACTTAGGTGGCTACAATTAAGCTTCAGCATCCTCATTTTGAGCCTTACATATTTACAGCATGACTGTGATGTTGGAAGACCGTATCCCCCCAGCCTTATAGACACCAAAAGGATCATCAAATTCACAGTATTTATGGCAACAGGACCAGTTTTGTCCTCACACACATACAGCAGCTTAACCTACTACAGGAGATTTGACTACTTTGGCCTCCATCCCAAACCTCCTAACCAATGTCAAAGAACATTGTTCCCCACCTCATTTACAGAGGGAGAACCAAAGGTGTAGGTGCCTGCAGGGCACCCAGCTAGCTGATCCCTCCTGCAGCTCCGGCTGCACAGTGGACCACTGCAGCATGTGGATGTGCCCATCAGGTTTGGAGGCAGATAAATCACAGTGTCTTGTCAGGGTGCTGCAGTGAACAGATCCTGCCTCCTGCATGGCTTATTAGTTCAGGCACAGCACCCACCTAATGCAGCTATTTATCTGCTAGGCTCAGACTGGCTTGTATCCAACCTCTGCTGCATCTGTTCTCTGTCCTTTCTCACGCTCCAGCTCCTGGGGCAAGCAGGGCAGGACATGGGCAGCCTTATAGTGCTGTTGGTGAGCTCAAAGGCTCTGTTTGTAAAAGCAGTTTTGGGTACAGAGGTAAGCACAGCAAACTCTGTCACTGTTAGCTGTAGCTGGGTCCAGAGCATTGGGTCAGCCATCAATGAGTGCTCTCCAGGGAGCTCAGGCTGATTTTGGCCATGAACTTAGGAACAGATGCTCACTGGATGGCTCTTGGGGAAGCCTAGTGATACCTGCCAAGAGGTGAGATTGTTCATCACCAGGGAAACAAATTATCCTCAAAACTGCGCTTAGGCTGTGGGACTTCTCAACTGCAGTGGCTGGGCTAGGTTCTTGCTCATCTTTCAACCCTTGGCTATTTGCAAACACCAGGTGGCACTGGTCTTACTGGAGTGCCTGAGCTGTAATTACTGGTCGGCCAGGACTGGAGCTGGCTGCAACCCACTGCGTAACTTACCTGTAGAGAACATCCAGGTCCTTTTCCATGGAAAACAACTCAGAAGCTACTTGAGCTGAAAGTTTCTTCTATATTGTGAAAGTCAAGACGCAAATGTTACTATTACAAAAAAAACACTGAATGTCTACTTTTGGCATCAATTTATTTTCCTTATGAGTAAAGAAAAGGTCTTCCCTTCCCCAACATCTGCTTCATCAGACTGAGTTCTCATGCTATATGCTGTCGATTGGCCTCTGGCAAATTAAAGTTGCTTTAGTTAAAGCAGCAGATAGGCAAAACACCCAGATGCAGCCTGGATTTATCTGTGAACTGGGATGTGGTTTTCTAATCACTAGCTTACTATTAAGAGAATTATTAAGAAATACCTCACCAGTATGCTCGTGTTTAGCTGCAACACCAAATTATGTGTTGCCTTGTGAAGCTCCTGGAGATTAAGCTGGCTTCAGATCTGTTTTCTAATAGTGCCTTTGTCTTTTACCAACAGCCTGAAAGAAAATTCAGTCTTTATAATCAGTTATTTACAAACCAGTGGTTATGTTTGTGCAACATTGCATGACCTTACTGTTTTTAAGTCTCTTTTTTGAAATATTTTCTATGGCAGAAGAAACTCAGTGAAGGTTTTGTTTTATTTTTAAAGCTGTATTATTTCCCATATGATTTAGACCTTTGAGATTCCAGGGCTGGAATTATAAGTGCATGAAATATTCCAGTTGGACTATAAGAGGGAAACAAGATGAAATGACACTGAATAACTGCCAGCATTTGTGTCTGTTTTCCTGCCACACTTTAAATCTTGACCTGTGAATAACCATGAATTATCTGCAAGTAAACACACCCCTATTTGTAAGGAACATGCTCCTGCTTCATTGCTGCCGCCTTTAAGTTTACATTCTGCCATGGTTGGCATGTGGCTGTGGAAAACATGTCTTTTCAGCCACTCCTGAAAACACAGATAATGAGACATCTAAAGCTGGCTACATGCCTTGAGGTAAGTATTTATATAGGATACTACTTGACTCAACAGGGATAAAGAGGTTCCCTAAAAACATTTGTCACAATGATGGCAGAGAGAAAACTAAACAAGTCACACAAGCCCCTGACTGCATCACAACTACTCTGTAGGAATGAGAGGAGAGAAAAAGAAATGCAACCATCTCTCCCAAGGCAACAAACCTTAGACACCAGCAAAATATTTTTCAAGGACTGATGCCTCAGCATTCTGTCAGATATCCTCTAGTAAAGCTTGCTGTGGTGGCCTAGGACATTCCTGTTCCCAGTGCCTGCATGGCCACTGCCAGGACTCACATACCTACAGACAGCAGCAAAGGGAAACATGCCTGCGTTTCAGCTGCCTTGTCAGTCGGACATACTAGTGCAAACTCTTTTAATAAACCCAAAAAGGCCTACGAAATGGGTTAGGAGTGGCATGAGGACCAAGCTTTATCTCCGTCTCTGCTGTCCCTGCACCAGGGCAATGACAGCTTTTAAGGGACCAACAAAGTCATGTGGGATGGCGATACTTTAAACTGCCCCAAGAAAATACAGGTCACCTACAGACTTCCATACTGCAAACCATGAGCTGGCCTAAAAAGGCTGGGTAAAACAGCATTACCTCACCTCTAGTGACGCTATCTCATCCTGAGTCACCAAAATCTGTGTAACACCTCTGGATTTCACTGATCAAAGATAAACAGAAACAGACTTCATCGAGCCTGAGAGCAGAAGCAGAATCCAGGCAGGGAACAGAAGCAATGTTACCTAAGTAGAATCTCTGCTTTGTACCTCTTTGCATAGCTAATTAACACAGCTTGCATGCCAAAAAGTGGATCTGAAGCATTAGAGATCCTGCCTTTGAGGGAAAGTAATCATGAAGCAGTTAATTGAATAAGCGCAGGGAAAGTTCGTTCAGCTGGCAGCCATCCCATAAGGAGAATGAAAGGCAGATTTATCCAAGTGGATTATTTGCTCCATGTGACCTGTTCCATGTTATTTGCTCCACTCAGGGCTCTTTAGGAACATGTTTACTCTTGTGCCACAGTGTAGTCTTTTCCAATAGACGTTGAGCAACCTGTCCTCTCCCCTTCAGAGTTTATTTTGTATTGATTGTAATTACCAATATGGATGCTTATTCCAAAGCATATTTTGAAATATATCTTGCTCTCTTTGCCATCCCTCGTCTGACACAGTGGCCTCCTTTTCAATCCACACTGATTTCACTAGCTGGTAATATCCCTGGGCTTTGGGCTACCACCAGGATTTGCAGTTCTGATGAGTTTAAATTACCAGATACTTGTGTAGCTGGTATAGCTCCGTAATTTTTCTCTGATGTTGGGATCCCGTGTTGATTCTTGGAATCCTGAGTGTGTCCCGTATGTCCATCTTGATTCTTTTCAGATATGTCTTTCAAATATTTGTCCCTGCCCATGGCAGAGGGGTTGGAACTAGATGATCTTCAAGGTCCTTTCCAACCCAAACCATTCTGTGATTCTATATGACTTTGGCTTGGTTGCTAATGCAACCATTTGATGATTACCCTTGAAACCCTAACACTGCTGCACCCTTCCTTGCACACCAAGATATGTTTTTATACAGGATTGCAGGGTCAGAGCAATTCAGGTGGGAAAGGAGCTCTGGGCATCATATTTTCCAACCTCTGCTCAAAGGATAGTCAACTGCAAAGACAGGTCATGTTGTTCAGGGTCCCATCAAGTTTTTAAAATCTCCAAGGATGCAGATCACAGAGCTTCTCTGGGCAGCCTGTGCTAGTGCCTCACCATTTCTATGAGAAGGACTTTTTGCCTCATATGTACTAAAAATATCCCTTGTTTCAGCTTACGTCTGGTCCTTGTTCTCCTTGGTGAAAGCATCAGTGATTTCTTTACATGCTTTGCATGAAATTCTCTGTTGTCAGTCCAAAAAGTTACTCCCTTTTTTTTTTCTCTGTGAGAAGTTTCTTCTAGCAGAAATAAACTGAAAGCTCTCACCCTGTAGTCGTGTTGCCACACCTTTTTTTGCTATATCTGAAATCTCCCTCAAAGCTTGCTTTTGGGAAGTGGAAAGAAGGTTGTCAGATTATCTTACCTGAACCTGTGTAAAATAGTAGTGAATCTAATACTCAGTATTACTGTGCCCAAACTTCTGTATTTATCTTAAGGAGACAATTATCCCGATTGGGTTTTCTTTTGCATAAGTCAAAGGAACTGTATGGTAACGGCGGGGTTCATTTCATCTAACTTTAGCTAGACAAAAATGACCTATCCATTCCAAGCTAGTTTTCTGGCTTCCTAGATTGTCAGTGGCAAGAAAGACAGCCTTCCTTTGAGGACAATTCTTCTCATTGATGCTAGACTCCAAAAGATGTTGCACCACATAGATGTCCTCAGCTCTCAGGTAATACAAGTAGTGAACTCACAGTACTGCCCCATAAGCAAAGCACTGGCCCCGCTGGTCTGTAGCATGCCTTTTCATACTAAGGGGGTCCAACCAGCAGAAATAACACATCCCCATGTGCAAACATGTCTCGTCTGGGCAGATGACGCAATGCAGCAGTGAGACATCTAGTATTACTTCCCTATTGAAGAAGGTGTCTTCAATCCGCCCTGTGCTCTTCATAAAAGACAGATAAGTTTGCTATTCTCCAGCAGGTTTTTCATATGGTCTTTTGCTGGATCAAGTTTTTTAGAAGTATGTCTGAATAAGGGTCTGATTCTGAAAAACATACATATATTTGAATCTGTGCACATGCTTGACACTGAGCCTCTGAGTGGTTTTGCTGGCTCTACCAGGGCACTACCATGATCAACCCACCTGCCACCATCCTGCTGCTTCCATTTCAGCCTTTCATTTCCACAAAGCCTGAAGGTGACCATAATCGTCCCCTTACCCTAGCTGCTCTATGTAATCCTCGTGTGGTGGTTATTTACTACATTTTCACACCTATTACTTTGCTTATTTTCCACATGTCAGTTCCAAAGTGTGGGCAAATGTTTTCATCCTCTGCTGATGTGGTTTTCTGCTCCGTAGCATCCACCTCCTTGCTCATCTATAGTATTTGTTTTCTGCATAAGGGGATGTTACTGATTTAATCTTTTTCTGTCTCATTTATGATCCATTTCTCTATTTCTCTTTCTATTTCAGCTGACACTTGATATGAGTGTGCTATCTTTTGTTTAAGATATTCACAAGGACCTGTGTTTCTCTTCTGACACATTTCCCCAGGGTTGATGGGCAATTCGCCAGCCAATCAGGAGCTTAATATTTGGATGTTTAAAATACCAGTAATATCACTAAAGCTGTGCAAATGATCTATTTTTTACCGAGGAGGACAACCTGGAAGGAAGTTTAGGTTAGATATAAAGAAGAAGTTCTTTACAGTGAGGGTGGTGAAACACTGGAATGAGTTGCCCAAGGAAGTTGTGAATGCTCCATCCCTGGCAGTGTTCAAGGCCAGGTTGGATGGAGTCTTGGGCGACATGGTTTAGTGCAAGGTGTCCCTGCCCATGGCAGAGGGGTTGGAACTAGATGACCTTAAGGTCCTTTCCAACCCAAACCATTCCATGATTCTATGATTCTAAGAGTGGTTTCAATCTGGATCAGCTCAGAACAGAATTGCTCTGGAAGAAAAGACTAGGACTGAAAGTACTGCATCTGGTCTGGAAATAACTGGTTAATCCCTTTCCAAAGTTGTTTCAAACATTTCTACCTGTTAAAAAAAGCACACCAAAAAAACCCATGCCAACTACTCAGAGGTCTCTGCCATTCTCCCCCAGCGGCACTTCTGTGTTGTTGCTGAGACTGAAGGGGAGAGCTAAAGATAAACCTATTAATGTTATATAAGACACTCAGAAATGCCTCTAATTAGATAAAAGTGCTTCAAATTGTACACTGCATATGTGTCAGGCAATTTATCCAGTTCCAGCAGTGCCAGGACACTCTTCCCTCTTTGGAGGAGAACAGTGTGGGAGAGCTGAGCAGGAGTATTGCAGGTGGCTATTAGCAGCAGGTTACCCAGAGCAATTTTCAGGACATCTCCATGCACAACTGAAATGTTGCCATTCAGCACAGCCCTCAATAATCCTCAGGGGTAAGAGCTTCGTAGGAGGTTGTGAGAACTAGCTGAGGCCACTGCTCTTTCCAGCTGCTTGCTCCTGTGGCATGGAAGCAGAAGGGACTTGTGCCTACTTTGGAACTGCACACACCAGATCGCCAGTTTAAACCCCTGCTGAAAGTGGATTTGCTTCACCACACCAAAGCAGAGGGAAGATATTCTCTTTTGCCAGGACTGGTGAAGGGATCATGATCGTGGATCACTGGGCTGGGTGGACAACAGGTAGTCGTGACACCTCCAGCTGGATCTGCCTGCCTGAGCCCCATCCAGTGCACAATGGAAATTAGCTTTTGCTTTTGCAAGCATGTGAGGCACTTTGCTTCTTTGCCAGCTGCATCCACAGCAACATTTAGTTGGGTTTTGCAGCTCTCCTCATCTTGTTGGTAATCATTTTAAAGCTGGACTTAATCTGTCACTGGGAAATTGGTGGCACCAAACAAGCTGAGGATTGAATGATTGTGATTTCTTCTGAAAGAGCTAAGAGAAAAATAAGAACTCCAAAGTTGCAGTGAAGTTAGTGATGCTTTCCTTTCAGCAGGAGTAAAAAAGGCCCAAAATTATGTTATTGAGCAATAGATGAAGACAATCTTTTGCTTTAAGACTTTGATATAGCAGAGAACGGGCAGGATGAGGACAACAGCACATTAAAAAAGGTACTGAATAAAGAGACAAGGTATGGAAAGAAAGAAAGAAAAATAACACAATCTGATAAGATATTTAGTGTCTCAGCATCTGTGTTTTTAATTTCCAAATACAGCACATGCATACAGAGGTGGGCTGGGAAGTTGCCTCCGTGTTCAGCCAGACCTAAGCAGAGACTTCAGGCCCAGGATCTCTCCAGCTCCATCAGAAGCTGTGCCCAGATCAGCTGAACTTGATGGTGGCTCAGCTCTGCTTGCTTCTGTTGCAAAAATCACACCAAAACCAGGCCTAGCATGTTACCTGAATTTTGTTCAGCTCTCCACAGGAATTCTCTCCTTTTTGATGGCCCTAGTGCCTCCCGGCACCCACCTCCAGCGGCTCCAAGGAGGACCATGCCTCTGCACCATGCTGTGCCCTGCCCAGCCATGTGTGCCTGTGGCAACACCACTGAGAGGTGTTGAGAGTCACAGTCATCTCTCCCATGCTCACTCAGCCCTTAGTAAAGCTGGGTAAAGACTGCTCTCCTCCCGCCACTCTGTGAAATTATTGCAGGATTCACACTTTTTCCCACTTTTGCACCTGGCTGAGGGACACTGGTTGCCCATTGTGACAGGAAGGTTTTGGGGGTGCCAGGAGGGACATAAAGTTCCAACTCTGAGCCAGGCAGGACAAGGATTGTCGGCTTTCTATGGCGAAGGAAGTGTCAAAGCCCAGGAGAGACAGAGCACAACCACAGCAGCTCCCTTCCCTTGCTTTAAAGGAGCTCTTAGGATCAGCTGTGCTTTAAACTTGATTTTTAGGATTAATTAAGAACCTCAGATTGTCTCTGAGAAAAAAGTGGAAGTTGCTGCATGCCCCCCAGCTAAGTGTGCTGGGAGGTCTTTGATACCAGCAGAGACTCTTCATGGTTAAACAAAAATCTATGCTCTGTCAACTGTGATTTTGAGGCAAAATTCATGATGCTTGGGAACCTGGCCTGGGACTTTTTAACATCTGGGGCTTGCAGGACCATATTCGTATTCTACTGAGGCAACCAACAATGTGTGTTGATTAATGCCAGTAGTGGTAATGTCCGCGGATGACTTACATCTGCTGGGAAGCAGACTGACATGTCTCCACTCCTTTCATGTAATCAAGGCTTATATTAAAACATCCCTCTTTCCTCTGCACCCTGTGTGTTAGCCACTGCAATTTCTTTGGGGCAGTATTTCTCTTGAGGGATGTATCTGGGCTGTTATATCTAACCCAAAGCGCTGCACTGAGGAATTCTGGATATGCCTAGCCGTAGCAGAGTGGGTGGATTACAAAGCAATATGTGGTGGTGTTTGATGGCCACTCCTTACCCTGCTGTCAAACACCCTGTCGAGGGGAGAGGCATTTCTCTAATATTAAAATAACAGCACCATATTCCATTGATAGCCTCTGACTTGAAATGTCCTGCAACTAGATCAGGTTTGTTATTGAAATTCCCCCCCCAAATCAAGCATGAGCAGGAAAAGACTGAATGCTTACCCACTCTTTCCCATCTCCAGAGCTGTAGCATGACAGGCAGAGCCAGTTAACAGCAGTAAGTAATTAGGGGTAGGAGGTGGGGAGAAGGAAACTGGAGCATATTAACAAAGAATCTCCTGACATGGCAGCTTTTTCCCTCCCTCTCCTTCCACCAAGGAGACACTATAACTGTTATTCTGGGAGACCACGCTGGAGCTTGGAGTTGCTCTGCTTTGCAGCATGCTTGGAGTAAAGCCCATGCCACCCTGCACTATAGTGCAACCTACCGTGGGTTGCACATACACAGAGTCTGTGGGCTCAAGGTTAATGGGTTACAATAGAGGGGAGCTCAAAGCAGTGGCGTTGGTGGATGGAGAGCCCTCAGGGAGAGCTGCTGGAGCATGCAGCTCTGCAGGTGGCTGCGGACGCATGCACAGAGGCTCCCACGGTGCTCGTGGTCATCTTGGTTTCCAGTTTTGCCCACTGAAACCCCTTCAAACAGAGGCAGGGCTGAAAGAGGGGTGGTAGAGCAGCGCTGCTTGCTGCCATCCACACCCCTACACAAGGATTTGAATATCTGAGGTGCGAAGTGCCCACACAGCCCTGGCCCACAGCTGGGATGGGACCCAGGTGCCTTGCCAGGAGCCTGGGTTTGCAGGCAGCAGGGGATTTTGCAGCCCCTCTCATCATGGCTGTCACCATCCTGCTGGTCACTGGGGCCAAACACCACTTGGGCTCCCCAAATCACAGCCCTGCATGGGAGATTTGAGGTTGTCCGGGATGAGATGGTGTCAGAGGGTGTCTGGGGGTTGTTAGCAGCAGGTTTCAGAGTCTCTCTCCTTGTTTCCACCACATAAATAAATAAATCTCATGGGGTTATAATGCACTATAGTACTGTAATCCTGCTGGAGATAAAGTGGATTACAATGCTATTTGGCTGGCCATTGTGTGCAGAGCCAAACTGTTCTAACAGGATTCAAACCCCTTCCCTAACTTAGAGCAGATTTGCTTGTTGCTTTAAAAAATAGCTAGGCGACAGCTTGGCCCCATAAACCATGCTACAACCCTTTTTGAATATAAGATTGTTAACTATTTATGCCCTCCTTTAAATATGCTTCTTTTTATAATTCAGTGAGTTCCTTAAAGTCCTACAGAGACAGAGATGGGTGTTTTTTACAAGCAGAACATAACCACACTTTTTTACTCTTTACAAGAACATTTTTCACACTCCCCAAAGAGTTAAAGTTGCGTGTAAAAAGCTAGTAAGTCCTTGAACAGAGAAAATCTCTTTTACCCAGCTGTACACAGCACCTCGCAAAGCATTGGTACCAGCTGGGCTGTGGTTGCACAGCAGTCCCCTGCCATGTGCAATGGCTGGTTTTTGGGGCAGGGACCGATGCCAGCTAAAGAGCAAGGACACGCCACCCACCTTTGGCTTCTCCCCAGGTTGCAATTAGCAGTGCTGGGGACAATTGTTATTAGAGGTGAAAATGCACAGGAACTCACTGAGCCTCATCTCCACAGGACCATGAAACACTCCTCATTTCTTCCATGCACACAGAGTATCTTAAAACTTTCCCTGCATGCTGGGGCCTGCAGCCAGCAGCAGAAGTGGTGCTCCTGTAATTAACACTGCCTTGGAGGGAGGAGCCACTTGGCTGGGGAGCTCTGTTGCCTGGCAGTGCCTCTCCAAGGGGAGATGTCATGGTGACCATATGCTTGAAGGAAGGCAGGTTACAAGGTAATGCACATAATATGGTAGAGAAAGAAGGTGACCTATAGAAGTGCAGTAAATATGTGGTTTTCTCTGCTTGGCAAGTGAATTTTGATCCCAGCATAACACTGCTTCATAAGATGCTGCTGCCATGCCTGCCTGGGGAATATTGTGGGTGGACAAAGAGCAGAAAGCAGCCAGAAGACAAAGTGGCTCTGAAACAACCCTCCCACCCCATTCATACCCCGGCCAAACAAGTGAAACAGAGGGAGATGGTTGCAAAGCTGTCTTTCCTTGTTTAAAGCCGACTGCATCAGCCTGTCGTGCACAGGGAAAATAGCAGCAGATCAATAGAGGTGTCTGTGCTGACACTCTTGCCATCTTGTCCTTTAAGATACACTGAAGCACTCATCAGCCTTCTCAGTTAATGAGCCTTTCAGTGGGAAGGAAGACATGGGTTTCTAAGTGTGTGCTTCTCTGCCAACCTCCGGACCTCTCCTAAAGAAAGAAGTGATGGATGGGCTCTGGTCACGGTCAGAGGTCCTGCTGTGACTGCAGTGACGGTGTGCTGACATAACTTTACTGGAGGCCCCCTTTGGTCTCGCTGTGGGCCTGTGACAGCACAAGCTGGTGTTAGTTTTCCCTGGAGGGTACCAGGGCTTCCCTGCCCTCTGCTGCTCACTGAGAGGTTTACATGATACAAATCTCTGACACACATATGTGATCACCAGCCATGGGTCCTCGGGATGGCTGGATCCCACCACCATCCCCGAGCACCCCCCTGGGTGGAAGGAGGTCCTGCTGCAATTTGACTTTAATGAAGTTATGCGTGTTGGCACTGATTGAGGACCTGACCTATGTGAGGGATGTCAGTGTGCATAATCACATCAGAATACGATGCCTGTCATTTATCATTTGCACCGGTGAGCCAGGAGCCCCCTCACCTGGGTGCTGTGGAGATATAGGATAAAATAATCCTTTTGCAAAGAGCTTACAATTCTGGAGTAAGCACAAACATTTAAACTTTGAAGGGAAGGGAGAGAAATTATATTGCTTCTAGCCCTTGTTTCCTAGCAGGCATGTATTCATCGACCACAAACCTTAATACAGTTTTCACTCCACTTGTCAATTGTTCAGATAGATTTGGGGACTGTCAGCAAAATGTTACAGTTGAAATGACCCAGCTAGAAATAGTAGACTGTGAAGCATCAAAGTAGTCATAATACTGTAAACCACCTCAGAAGAATATGTTTGTGCCTTTCATTTTTAATGTTCCCTCAGGTGTCGTTTGGCATAGAGGACAGGCTTGGGGGTAGGATTTCCCTGTCCCAGCTTCAGAAGTCCCTCTGCCATTTTGCTGGAGGGAGAAATCACAACCTCCCTGTGCATCCCCAGGGGAGAAACTGGTACCCCAAGAAGGAGGTTCATGTGGCTTGTCTCTGACATCAGATTTTGGGCAAGGTGCCTTGCTGGCTGGAGGTGACCACCTCTCCACCACCAGGCAAGAGCTGGTGCCATGCTCAGGGGCAGCTGGTGTTCTTGGAGGGGGCAGTGCTGTGCTGGGCACAAAGGGGTCTAACTCACTCTGCCACTGAGCGGTGATGGGTTCCTTACAGAGATGATGGGCCAAACTGAGCACCTTAAAAGCAGATCAGAGCTAAAGCCCACCATATCTACCCAGCTGTATGTGAGCTGGGTAACTCAGGAGCACCTTCAAAGCATATTTCACTTTACAGTCAGGGTTTGCTTTTTTCAGAGCAGAGACGTTTCTTGTCAGCCTGTCCATCTGTCTGGTGTCTCAACAGGCCTTTGTGGGGAAACGTGCCACAGGGTTCCCACTGCAATCTTATCAGGGGAGCAATTCCCACCCAGGTCAAGACAATTCTCACTGGAGCTTCACTGAGGTGTTGGACCTTTTCCTAGAGGCTCCCATTTGTTTCCAGGAGAGTTTTGCATCCTAATATCAAGAGCTGTCAAGACAGTACCAAGACGGTATCTCTACCGGGCTTTGGGTCTGAGCAGTGAAGAGCTTGGTCATGGGGGATTTTAATAAGCTGAAATGCCCGATGTGTTTAACAGAGACGAACAGAATCATTAACATTTTCTGGTATGCTCAAAGGTAAAATTTTGCAGCTCACACAGTAACAAATCTGCAATTCGAGAGGACCTGAGCTGATAAATTCAGGTCTAGTCCTAGATACCAGTGGAGCAGTCAGCAGACACCCCTCTGTGTGCTTATGGGACCTCATCAGACAGTGCCACAGGCACTGAAATTGCGTTGTGACCTTCAATAACCTTTTTTCTGCTCTTTTTTTTTTTTAATTAAAATTATAGATGAAAGTAGCAGGAGACAGCCCCTTAAAAGGGGTCAGCACAGAAACATTCACTTACAGAATCTCTCCATGCACTTAGGAACGCGGCTGCTTCTTTTATCCATTCGGATCCTTTCAGATAACGACAGGGCTGCATGTTTTTAAACAGCTTGTGTCATTACAGGAGGAATGCCAGGAGAGGCGAGCCCGCACCCGAGCAGTGTGTCCCTTGGGAATGCCTGCCCCAGCCGGCAGCACTCATCAGGCTGAGCACAGTGCTTGCAGTGAAATCCTTTCCTTGCAGTGAAATCCTCTCCTTGCAGTGAAATCCTCCTGGAGCTGGTGCCCTGCTAGGAACAACCTCTCCCTGCCTGAGCACAGCCTGAGGCTGAAAATGCAACTCTGGGAAATCTGCTCTGAAGAGGGATTCAACCCATCAATGGACCTCCCAGGGACCCACAGTTCAGGAAGCATGCTCCCCGCAACCCCTCCGAGTTCCTTGCAGGGGCACCGGTAGATCCAGAGATAAGTTGTCCTGAATTAAACTCATTTCAGAGCTTGTGTTGGACTAGCGGAGCAGCATCACAGGTCAGGTCCGCAAGGACTTCCCGCAAAACAGGAGACACTTTGTTAAAGTTGGTCATTCACTACCATGATAAAGTAATTTAAGCCTCCCAGGTGCTTTCTCCCCCTGCTGTTCCTTCTCTATGTACAAACATCAGCGCTCTGGCATAGACAGAGCTGATGCCACTTTCTCAGTGAAAATCCAGAACTGAGCGTGTAAGAGAAATGTTTTACGGGGACTATAAATAGTTTTGCATTAAGGCAAATGTATTCTCCTGCCTAAAATAGATTCACCTTGCAAACAGCTTAAGGACAGTTCCAGTGCCAGAGGAACGCCTTCAGACTCCCTTCAGGAGACAGGAACAGACTTTTTCCTCCAAAAAGCAAGCAAGACCGGCAGCTGGAGACCCCTCTGCTGCCACCCGCCCTCTCGCTGCTCCCCACTGCCTGGCAGAATCCCGCTGTGCTTGGGCATCAGCCTGGGAGACCCCCCAGCATCCTTCTACCAAAAAGGAATGTGAATTCATCCAACTAACTTCTCCATTCGTTTTTTCCGGACGCTTGCAACATGCCTTTCACATGGGTGAAAGGGATGAGGAAACTTTGGGGAGGGGGAGAAGCAACTTCCCACGATCGCTTGGAGCAGAGGGTTGCTACTCCTTCACTCCAAAGGGAATCATGCAGCAAGACAATGCAAACATCCTCTCTGCCAGGGCTGCAGTGTGTTAATGGCACTCTCCCTTGCTGCCAGAGCATCATTTCATTCCCTGCAGAGAAACGCAGTTGGGGGGGGGGGGGGGGGGGGGTGTGGGAAGCCAAGAAGATGTCAGAAGAGGAAAAATATTTGTAACTCACCTTTAGGCTGTGCGTTGGGTTGACAACGCAGACAAGTTGCCCGGCAGCTGAGAAAACCCTCTTTGCCTTGTAGTGCTGAAACCGCAGATGAATAAGATCTAACACAGCCCCAAAGCACTGGGTGAAGAAAAGCATCACAACTTTTGGCGTTGCTGCCGCTGCTGGTGCTGCTGCTGCTGCTGGCGGTGGGCAGAGGAAGCAGAGAGGGAGCCCCTGAGTCCTTGAGCCCGGGGAGGGAGTGCAGGCGGTGTGAGCTACGCTCCGGCACAGCTTAGCATGCCTTCATATTCATCATCAAAATAAGACGGGAAGAGGCTTGCAGCAGCAGGGCGGCCAATGGAAAGGACAGAAATGTTATCCTTGAGGTCCGGAGACAGCCAATAACGAATGCCTCCCCTCCAGAAACTCCCTGATGAATTGAGCCTGGTGGAGAATGTATTATTGAACATTACCATACATCAGCACATTGAATTTATCTTGTGATTACAGCCAGTCATACATAAGGCTGTGGAGATATGCAGACAAAATTGATTGCTTAACGTCTCCATTTATTAATTGCCTTAATTTAATGAAAGAGCATTCAGATACCTAAGCTAAATGTAAGACATAGGGAAGCAGCCCACCAGTGAAACTGTTAGAAAGTAGCAAAAACAGGTTAAGTAGACTGTGTTTTGCTGAAGGAGAGAAATCAAATATTCAAAGAGAGTTACAATTCCTTGCAGGGGTTAAGCAGAAATAGAGCTCGTTATATAAATAGATTCACATTTGTGCATTTGCAGGCTTTGATTTGGATCTTCACCACTCTGAAGTTTTCTAAATCTTATGTTCTGCTACTTCAGAAGGGTCCCAGCACACAGATAATGCTTCCCTCACCACTAAAAATAAGGGAGGTCAGGTCTCAGGTCTGGTGTAAGTTGGGATAACTTCATTTAAAGTCAGCAATGTTTTCCTGATTTACAGTTGCTGGTGGATCAGGTCCATTGCACACAAAACATGGTAATTACTGTATGTTGGAACTAAGAGAGCATAAAAAGGCACAGAGCATGCTTCTAAATATAATGAAATACAAGATGCATGAGAGCACACACAGAGAGAAACTTGCACTGAGGGAAAAGTGGCTGCTAAATCAACACAATAATTAAACATGCAGAGGGCTTTTGCTTGTCATTCATCTGCATATCGGTGGGCAGGAAATTACAAATTAGCCATTAGATAGTCCTAGGCATTAAAAAAGAATTAGGGAAGTGCAAGGAAAATAACATGCTTTTGTGTATTATTACCAGCGCAGATCTCTGTTGGTGGGCAGGGATCCTTTTTGAGCCATTGAGTCTCATTAAACTTGAATCACCATAACCGGGTTTTCCAGAAGGTGACTGCACCAAAGCAGCCAAGGGAATCAGAAAGCACATTCATTTCATGGGACAATCCTGTGTGATATGTTGTTCTGCTTGTTAATAAATCAAAGAGGGTTAATTTAATTAGCTCTCTGCCAGAACTTCCTATCAGGGTGCTATTTAGACTTGCTGGCTAAGTACTCAGATGGCTTATTTAGCCTTGGTAATCCATTTTCCCTTCAAAGCAGAGGAGATGAAAGTAGCTTTCCTTTCTTTTCTTTTTTGCTTCTTTTAAACATGAGTCCTGTGCTGGAGGTGAGGTTGGTGCTCTGGGTAAAGCAGCCCCCATACAGTGCAAGGCTTCAGCCTGGGACTGGATTGTCACAACTGCGTCTTCCTAAATCAATACTGCAATACTGCCTCTGCCAGACTGCAGACAGCCTGTGCATAAAAAAAATAAAACATAAAGTAAAAAAGGAGGCCTGAGTAGATAAATAAGTGGGAAATTGTGAATGCTGGAACAGCTGACAGCGTAATTCCTCCCCCCCAGCATTAAGGGCAGGAGGAATATGTATCTCTCAGTTCTTAACATTTGCTTGTAAATGAGGAGATAATTTTTGCAGTGCTGAGAGACACTTTGAGAATATTTTCAGACAGACTTGAGGACAAGTGAGTGAATTGATTTGCTTAAATGTGTCCTTTTCTCCATTCCCAAAGTAACTGTGAGCATCCAGCTATTTATTATTTATTTCTTCCTGATTTGTAGTTGGTAGCTGCACAAACACTTTATAGCAGCAAATTTCAGTCTGCAAGTTATCAGTGCGAGTACTTTGCCCTCAAAGCCTAAAATGAAAAAAGGGTCTTTGCTATTTACAGTGGTTATCACCACCTAAATCCTCTGGGATTATTTCTGTTTGACTGATCGACTCAACTGAATGCCTAAGCCTAGGGGCAAGACCACATCGGTGGGGAGCAAAGACAGTGCCCCCCATCACAGCTGTCCAGCCAGCCTTGGGCTCTGGCAGTGCTGCGGTCCAGCCCCCCTGAGACTCAACTGCCTTCCTGGGGAGCAGAAGAGGCATCCCCGATCCTGCAGGCACACAGTGACATCTTCAACCTAAATATACATCCTGACAGCAGGGCTGGTATACAGAAAGGATTGCCATTCTTGCAAAGAAAAGACCACCTTCAAGGGTGGGTGAGGGACCTTTGCAGTGCTCAAATCCCCATATGCATCTCTGCCCAGCTTGCTTTCTACACATAACCTTCCGAGGAGCATCTCCCCACCAGCAATATTTGTAGAAAAGGAGGAAAATGAGAACTCAGTGCATCTGAAGGTAACTCCTGTTCAGTGCACATTCACGTTCGTGGCAACACTTCTGAAAAATGTTTTATTGCCCATATTGTTCGTGTTCTGAGACCCACACGCAGCTCCTATGACTATGTTTCGATACATGGCTTGGCACGAGCTTGACAAGGGACCACTGAGACACAGCAGCTGGCCATGAACACACAGCTTCACTTGCAAACAAAAGCTCATCAGTGTGATATGGTGTGGAGGTGTGAAACCAGTCTTTCTTCTGCTTTCATACGCAGGGGTTTTCGGCCAGCTTAACTCTATTAATGTGAGTTTGTGGTGGTCTCATCCAGGCTTGGAGATGCAAAGTCTGCTGCCCTACCTCACCTCAAACCATGGAGTAGGTCCTTGAAGGCATTATTCAGCCATCTTGGCTGTATCCATTAGTTATGGATGCATCCATTAGTTACAGATGAAGCCAGAGGGAGGAGAAACAAGTCCACATGCAAGGAATCCTACTTAACTTCTGTTTGCAAATTTCTGGTGACTGCAGCCATTATTTCCAAGATAGCTAATTTCCTAACATGCAAGTGTGACATGGCAAAAGGCCATAGGCTAAATCTTCATTAGGATCCAGATTTTGCCAAATTAGCAGCTCTAGAGGCATCACCATAATACACATGGGATTATAATGTTCTGACAGCTCAGCTTCTGGTGCAGTTGCATCAGGTTAGTACAATAATAGGATCAGCTGCACATAAAAGCAGCACTAACTTTCCAGTTTGCCCACTTTGCTTTTGGTCTGAGCCACTGAGGTGAAAGGAAAATGCTTGTGGGAAACCACTGGTGCCCAGGCACCAGGCAATTTGGCAGGACAACAGCCCGGGAGATGCATCACTCAGTCCAAACCCAATGTTAAATTGCAGGGCTTGGGTTTCAATTGGATTTCTTCATCTTTCTGACTAGGCACTTTTGGGGGTGACCTTCCTACATGCTTCTTCCTCTCCCTTTCTGCCTTGCCAGGCACCACAGGTATAGCAAACCCAAGTTCCTTCTTGTCCCTACGTGTGTGCCTCACCGACATCTGCGGGATGATTTCCATACAGATGGTACCACACTGCCCTCCATTACAGACAGCCATAGGGGAAACGTAACCTGTCTCAAGCAGCACCGGCACTAGTCTTTATCCCAAGGACGGGAGAAGGGGATGCTGTTCAGCATCATGAGTATCCATCCTGGCAGCTTACCAGACTGCTTGCTGTTTCTAACTGCTGGTAGGATTTCTGGCAGGGCTGGCTGATGTGAGACGTACTCTGGCTCCACTATTTATATTTCCTTGGGGAAGGAGCCAAGCCAAGCTAACCTGCTGCTGTCATGGAGCTGGGACAGCCAGCATGGGTACCGGGTAGGACCTCTTTTACACTCTCAGCCCTGCCTTCTAGGGATGCTAACTGGCTACTTAACATGGGTCAGTGGCCCCATCTAGCTAAGGTTCAAGTCCATTTTCTGCCTGGCCAGGGCTGGAGGAGCAGGATCCGTGACATGACAACTAGCCACCTCTCCTGTGAGTGCCTACATCTGAGTGCATCAGCACAGCTCCCTTCATAGTCATGGGGGTAATAGGGCACACTGAGGATGCATTTCCCCTGACTTGACTGGTACATCAGGCAGTTTTCTGCATCCCTTGTATGAAGCTTCATCTGCTCTCCTGGATCTCACAGAAGCTTTTGAGCATTTTCCTTTGTTGCAATCAGAGATTTTAAGCAAGAAGGAGACCAGTGGCACTTCCTGGTAAGTTCTTCCAAAATTTATGTGTCTTCACCATTAGCATTTTTCATCATATTTCCAGTCTGAATTATTTTCCTGCATGAGCTTCTGCCAGCAGAAAGTCACTGAGCTTTCCTTTGCTGAGCTAGGGCAGCCTCTATCACCACAGACCTTCTCCATGTGAAGACACAGTTTTTGCCTAAAACCTCCTTCAGCAAACCCAACAGACAGTTTCCTTTGCAAAGCATCATTCTCGCCCAAGATGTCACTCTTGCAGCTCCTCTACTAATTTTCTCTTCCTCTTCCTCATCTCTTCTTGAGCCTGACCTGCTCCTCACAGCTGATGAGTGCAGAAGCAAAAGGACCCATTTGGCTCACCGCATCACGATGCATTGGTTACAGGCATGATATGTTCGCTCCTTGGGGTCCCCATTTCCCCACCTCCTCTTCACTTGCAGGGCAGATTCAACACCACTTCAGCACAGCCACATGGGAGCCAGAGCTGCCTGAGGGCAGGGAAGAGAACCACAAACCTCCCTGGAAAATGCATGTAGATGCTCCTTCCCCTTGTCTTCTCTAGTGTCTACATTGACAAGAGGTGAGAAAATCAGGGAATCTTTTTTCTTCTATTAAAAAATGATCTATTTTTTCAAGAGCAAAGTGCTGTCAAAAGTTGTGGCTTTACTGAAGTGCTTTATTTGTTTGTGGAGAATTATTTTACCAAATTGGTTTTCAAAAATCCATTTTGACTCCGTGCAGCAATGTAAGCAACAGCTGCATTGGAATTGTATGTATGCTTTAAGCAGAAAGGGATCTTACACACCTCAACAAATTTAACTTTCTTAAAAGGACAACTTTTATTGGTTAAAAACTATCAAAAGCAGTCTTTAAAGCAGTTAAATAACAAGACAAGGTATCAGTGATAAATGACCACTGCTCCTTGTCCTGTCAGTGATACCCAGCAACAGGGCAAGGAACGATGGCCATAAACTAAAACACGAAGAGTTTCACCTCAACATGAGGAAGAACTTCTTTATATTGAGTGGCAGAGCACTGACCAGGCTGCCCAGGGAGGTTGCGGAGTTTCCCTCTCTGGAGACATTCAAAACCTGCCTGTGTAACCTGCTTTCGGTGGCCCTGCCTTGGCAGGGGGGTTGGACCAGGTGATCTCCAGAGGTCCCTTCCAACCCTAACAATTCTGTGATTCTGTGATAAATGCCACAGATAGCCTTACAAAACTAGAGAGAAAACAGAATTTGCTGAACTGGACCAATTGCAGAATTCTGAGGTTCTTCCTGACATTTCCTCAGCTCTGTCCTCCTCCTCCCTCTCGCCTTCAACTGTGAATGGTCATTGTCCTCCAGGGCTCCTTTGCAATGCTGCACATCCAACACATTCACGAGAATAACAGGGAATGCATGCGACCATTGTTCGCATGTTTGGGCCACGTCTCCCCCATCTGTCACAGAGCAAAAGTAATTTCTGCATCCCCTGACCTGCAGAGCATCGTCAATGCACAGCTGCTGAGCTGGGTCCTTCCTGCTAATCTCCTTCGGCAGAAACTTACATTTCCCTCTGGTATTGAAGGACACTAATATGGCAAAAGTGTTTTTCTTTTATTCCTTTCAAAGCCATCCTTCCTGCATTATTATTAGCAGTACATGAGTTTTCCAGTTGCTGGGTCAAGAGGGGAATTCTTCATTTCTCCTTTGGGATGTCTGCTGTCTAGGGAAAAAGGTTGCTGCCTCATTCTTAATTTTGTCCCTTCACACTGCAGCATTTGGCATGCTCTCTCTTCCTCTGCTCGCTTATTAATGGGAGAGTTTATGGCAATGTCTCATGCCACTTCTCTCTGCAAATGTTATACCCAAGAGAGCATCTCCTTTAACTCTCACCAGCAAGCCAGCAGCTCAATAAAGACACTTTACATTTTCATGCTGTTATTAAATAAAGTAACTGCCATCATTTCCATCATTTCCTACTCATAGTGGCTGCCTGGTGCCCACATTACCATAAGGACGTATCGCTTTCAATTTCCAGCCTAACATAGTGCCCAGCAGAGAGTCCTGCTGCCCCGGGCCATACCAGCACAGGAGTGGATGGGCCGTAGCCACCTTTGTTGCCTTGTGTTGGACAGAAAAAGCACCAGGAGCCAGCGGTGACGGATGAAGGAGGCTCCCTTTCCTGCCAACAGCTCGGGCAGCAGTTTGTTCGGAGGCAGCCTCTAATTCTGAGCAGGTTTACAGGCTAGAAAGTTTCTCATTTGCCAGGGAGCCTGCCTGAGAGGCTGTCTCCGGTCACGCTCTGCGGGCTGGCGTGTCACTCCCAGAGTTGCACTCAGCTGGGGGAAGCAGCAGTCAGCGATGCAGACTGGTGGCAGCACCATTGTTACCCTTAAATCTCCTTAGTGTCCTCTCAGCTCCAGCACTGGTTTGTAATGAGGATGCTGGGGGCCTCTCCAGGACCCTGCCAGAGAAACGACGGGCTTCTTTTTTTGGTCCACATGCTTTAAAACAGACACAGGGACACATGCATGGAGGCTTGCAAAGGACAAGCAGGTAGCAGGAGTGAGACAGACTTGCTGTGCTTCCATCTAAGTGTGAGCAGCTTCTGGGCGGGCAGATGAGCCCTGCTGAACCAGGTCGTGCTGCTCCTGACTCCCTCGTGGAGGAGAATGTCCTGGGCGATGAAGAGGTGTAGGGCTGTATCCAAAGGACCCAGCTAGACAGACTGAAGTCCCTGCTGTTCTGGGTCACAAGAATGATAAATAATTCAGGCCTGCTTCACAGCTTTGGATCCTATGTCCACATTTTCCTAGTCTTGGACTTTTCTGTCTACAAATTCTGGTCAAGGCACATTTAGGAGGCATTTATCAAGGATTTTCCAGACATTGGAGGTCACATGTATCTTCCTCTAGTGGATGTCTATGCCTGCGTTCACCAGCTAAGCCTCCCGAGACAGTGGGGAGAAGCAGGTCTGGGGCATCTGAGGTTAAAAGAGATATCTAAAATGGATTAAATGACTGCCCACATAAAAGTACCAAATCACCTCTACTGACAGTACACATGTGATTCTCGCAGACAGCACCACACTCCTCCGTAACCAGGCAAGATGAACCCTAAGCCCAGCAAGCTGGGTATTGCCATGCAAGCAGCGGCTCCAGTACATGGCATCCCACAATCCCACAGAAGCCCCTGTACCTCCCACCTGGACAGTGGGTGTCATGTCAGGGGCTTCAGTGAGGACCTGCTTGTCACTGGCGTTACTTGTCCAGCACTGCAGGAAGGCCACTTGTTGCCATGACCTGTGGGGAAATAGCCTCTACAAGGGGTCCTGCGTGCTGTAGAGGTATGTGCTCAGTCCATGCTTCTCTCCCTGTCTGTGGCATCACCCTCGCCTGGCCCAAGTGAAGGCCTCAGAGACCAGGTGACCCCAGGTGATCCCAAATTAGTCTGGGTACACACCAGTGCAAAAGCATATCTGTCCCCTCCATTCCCCATACTGCTTTGGCTAGTGGAGCTCCCCACTGCCGGCCAAACCTCTTGGCAACACAGACATGGGCTGGGGATATTTGGACATGCGCCAATTATGTCTAAATTTCAGACCCCTTTCCTAAATATCTAAACCCTTTCCACAAGAGTCTCTGGGACAGAGCCCAGTAGTAGCCTCCCATGCAGTGCTGGTGCGCCCCACCAGTATCTGAAGGTCTCACCAGCTCCTGCCATGGAAAGGATTGCAGGTCCCACTGGTGAACACTAGCCAGGTGGGACGAGTAGTTTTTCCAGATCTCTATTTAGTCATTTGAAAAACATGCCTGCCAATGCCAGTGTCACTGAGGTATTGCTGTGAAGCTCAATTAGCTAGTGGCACAGGGATTTGGAGAGCGACATAGATGGCAGGCAGTACTCAGTGCCAAGTGCTGTTACGATGATTACCACTTCCCAGTGTATAACCAGAGGCATCCATCCCTCATGAGCTTCACCCGGAAACAGCTTTCCTGGACCTTATCTTTTCACATCTGTACATGCACCCAAGGCATCCTAGCAGCCAGTGGCATTTTTTCAACCCACAGATACCTAAGGCTGAGCCCACCTAGATCAGAGATGGTTCAGGGACTTGTCTGCCTAGAAAGTGTGCACATAAACACATGCTGAACAAGAAGGGCCTCACCTGATGCACCATATCTTCTTCCCATGTTCACATGTGGTGCTTCTATGACACCAGTGGCATTTATAGACAGGTATCTGATAGCAGAATTTCACTCTTAGACCATTTACTTCACCCTCAGGATCTTCTCAGGAGTTCAAAACAGAGATGGCTAGTCCTCCCCGAAATAAATTTTTAGCTGTCCTTCATCTTAATAGACCCTTGTAATTATGGAGATGTCATCAGAGGTGAAGCAGACCAATGCCTGCCATCACCAGCTGGCCAGCACAGTGAAAGCCATGCAGCTCCCTCCAGGCTACGTCCTGCAGTGACCATTTCTTTCTCTGCATCTGGACTCACATCTTGTGAGCTAGAGACAGTCTGTGATGTCCAGGACCCACATCACATCTGTCTTGCCTTGATTAATAAGGTAAATACCAAGGTGAGAAATACTGGGGGAGGTTGTCAAAGCATGACTTCTTTTTACCTCGTTTTGCGTCACAGGTGGAAAAGTGATGCTCTGCCATGCTTCAGAGGTGTTTGGGCTCGTGGACAGAAGATGTTGGTACAGCAGTGGAGAGGGGCAGGAAGTGAGGATTAGGGGGTCAGAACATGTGCCTATAAATAATCCACCTTCCTTGTGTGGCAGAAGGAGCTACATCTGGAGTTATTAACCTTGGTTATAAATGCTTCATTCACTGTTTTTCTCGGAGCTCCCCCTCATGCTAGTGGGCATGTCACCCCACTGGGTCCCTCTGGGCAGGTGGTTTCTCACCAGTATAGGTTTTCAACAGTGCTTGAAATACATTTAAGATATGTAGCACTGGAAATTGCAATAGCCAAACAAATACTTGCAGCCACATCGCACTCTTGGTTTCCTTGGGGAGCACAGTTTTGATAGTGGCAGTGTTGCCTCTGTTTCGGGGCACAGTCACAGGACAGACCTTATTGCTTTTCTTCCTGCCTTTGTAAATTTAACTAAATTAATTTGATTTATATAGCAAATAAACAGGCGCTTCTGTCCCCTGCTCTCAGACACAATTGTCAAATGGCCTGTTCCTGCAGCCACCTCTCCACCAGTAATAACAATGCCTTGTAGTCAAAAATAATCATTTAAAGGGGCAATTGCCTAATGTCTCAATTCCGGGTCTGTTGTCCAGCAAATAACTAATGTTTTTCATAATGAGATCGGTTACCATCTCTGGGGATACAACCACATTCTTCCTGGAATGCTTTTCATGCCGGAGGACAGGCGGTGAAGCCGAGAGCAATTTTGTCAGCGAAAATCCCAGCTGACACTACATGTTTCTGACTGTGATACAGCTGACTCCCAAGAGCCAAGTAGAGCCTGACCTCAGCATCGCCAGCAGAGATCAAGGCTGCAAGCTCCCAGCCTGGGATTTAGCTCTGCTACCTTACACCAAAAGGAAAACTCCAGAGCCTGCTCTCCAGGAAGATTTTTCCAGCAAACTGACTATTTTGAGTTAAATGTCTCTATGTGAAAACACCCCTCTGCTGGCAGTAATAGCTGTGGGAGAGTTCCCAGTGCGATTTGTGCGTAATAGCACTGGGGCTAAAACTGCATGCATTGCTAATCATGGCACATCAAAGAGTCAGGCAGCAATTTGAGGCTTGATTTGTTTTTCCGGGGGCTCAGTGTTTCAATTTCTATTTGGTATTTCTTACCAAAAAAAGAATCTGTGCCTTCAGTAAAACTGAGCATCCAGATAGCTCAACACAAAACCTAAAAGCAGTTTATCAAGAACATCCTGAGTATATCTTGACCCATTATTAGAAAATAAATAGCTCCTGTGGCTCTTTTGCCAGTTAATAGCTAGCGGGCAGCAAACCTTTCCTCCCCAAACCCTTCCACCACTGCCACCTACCCACTGAGCTCTTGCCCTCAATCAAGGAAAGCTCAACTGACCAGATGAGCTCTGACCTGCGGCTTCGAGGCCATAGTGCTTTGGCTAAGGGGGTCTTGAGAGGCTTCCTTCCAGAACATACACTGGTTTCCATTTTAAATAGCAATTTATAAAACCATGATAGAGCTAACACTGAAACCCCAACTTATTTGAAAGCAATCCCTGTCACAGAGTGTGACAATAGCACATCTTGGGGTTTGCCTTCTTTAAATGTAAAGATATCAAATGATCAGGTGACTCTGCCGGTGTTATTTCACCTCTCTGTATGAAGCAAGCCCATCAGAGACACTTTTCTTAATTACTCAGCAATCCCACTGAGATTCATTTATCTCCAGAGTTAAAATATGCCAGGCATTTAAAGAGCAAACCAAATGATTGTATTATAAGTTTGCCAGAAGGATTATCAGCATTTTATGTGTGTAAACATCCCTATTTGAATGATTCGGAAAGGTGGCTGTGATATATTCCATTTAATTCTTTCGATGGCTTTATAAATGTGCTCTCTATGATCTACAAGCAGTGTACATCTCGATTATATATGACATGTTTGTTTTTAACTAAAAGCAAATCAATAAAGAGACTCCACTTTTTATTTAATGTTGCTATTGGATGGCTGCTCGCAATGAAAACCCCCACAAATATTAGTTGAATCATAAAAATCCAAAGAGGCTACTTAACAGAGCATAAAAAATAGATGCCAAGCCTTTGTTTTGGAATTAGATTATAAACCATGCCCCTGCATCTGAAATGAAAAGCGGCAGAACTGTAGGATAGGGCACAAAGCAGCACTTTCGCCCTTCCACCTACTTTTAATCAAAGCTCAAGAGAGACATCCTGCCTCAGAGAACACCTACCCCCTGCTCTGGCCCCACAGCCTGTCACAAGAAAGGAGGATCTGTGACAAACTGCACTCCCAAACCTCAAGATGAGGAGGCTTTTTTGCACTTTTTGGTGATATGTACCTCATTCAGCTCCTGACCCAGTGTGCAGCCCAGGGGTTGCCACCTCATCTGTATTTCTGCCATGCCATTGTGATGCTCCAATGCAGAACTGAGACAAAGTCATGGTGGAGGACCTGACCCCTCTGGTGATCATGGGTGCTAATTCCCTTTCCCTCCTTCAAAGCCCATTTTGGTTTCTCCAAAACACCACTGGAGGAGGCTTGGCCACCCCATGTCTTCTGGCCCTTTGACCTCTGGCTGGGCCTGTATGGGGCTGGAGCCCCTTGGTAGGAGGACAGAGGTGCAGGCTTGGTGAGGGCAGCAGCCAGGACTGAGGCATGTCCCTGAAGCAAGATTGGGCACAGAGAGCGTCTGGGTGCTGCAGGGTGAGGTAGGGGTGGAGAGTACCTGTGGCACCCAAATCTCAGCTGTAGGAGCACTCACAGCCCACATGGGTGTCCTCAAGCCCCCTGGGGAGTCCAGCCTTTCCCAGCCCATTTATTTTCCTGATGTGGTTTTTGCTCTTGCAGCCCCGTTTGCCTCCTGCCCCCAGCCTTAGAGTGGTGATTTCTTGCATTCCATGGCATGTCTGGAAGTGGCCACATACATGGACAAGATGGACTTCTCCACCTCAAAGGTCAAGGACAAGGAGAGTGGTGGAGAAGGAGGACAGCACCCAGATGAATTTACACGTAGTAGTTATTGCTAATGTTAATGGTTTTCATCATGAGAAAGGTGAGCAAAGAAGAGGATTTAAACGGCTTTTACTTTTTGTACGTCTGATTTTTCCCGTTTGCAGATCCCTTCAATTAATTTCTCCTGGAGAAAAGAAAGCCCTTCTAGATAGTATTCCAAGGCTTTGTAATTAATGTAAGCGGCACCCTGAGGGGTGTTCGATTTGTGTTAGAGTGTCAGTCTCATTTATGGTTAATTTGGGACAGATCCACTCCACTTTGCTTTGCTGGACGATAGCACGAGATGTGTTTATGAGATGCACTTTATTACCAGCAGAGGTACCCTCAGGGCATGACATCAATTTACAAGTACTTAGTCGCTGCTTTCTCTTAACCCTCTGACCACCAGCCTATTTGCATTTTGTAAGTAAGTTAAATAAACAATATTCAGTGGCTGACTAGGGCAAATGGCAATTTATTCAGAACTAACAAGATAGAAGTAAGGTAGACACCCTTATCTTACTAATACTGCCACTGCACTATGGCATTTCAGCTGAGGATCCCTGGGATCCTTATGTGACAGTGCAGGGGACAGAAAAGGCATGGGGGTGGGTCGATAGTGAGCATGAGAGTCTCTCTCTGCAGATACACAGGAGGGTTGAGTGACCCATCACTGCCTGCACAAGAAGTCTGAGCAGAGCCTGGAAGAAACACCATTCAATTTCAGAGCTCTGCTCCCATTTCTGGATCCAACCTTCTCTGGCTTCCCAGAGTCAGAAGTAAATGGGGAATCGTTTAGGTGGTTTCACCCTGACACCAGAGCACCATGAAATCCCATCGGTCTCTGGGACATTTAGATGATGCTGTGAGCCTTCTGAGGGGGGCTGAACAAGGAAGCATTGACCCTTTGACCACAGTGGCAGAGAGAGAGGGGCACATTTTGGGGAAAGGAAGCAAAATAAACAGAAATCGAACAGTGTAAGAAAGGAGCTCAGGCTCAGGTGTGACTTAATCTGCTACAGTGGAGAAGAAAGTTATCCTTCGTGTTTTCCAGTGAAAAACAGCTTTCCCACTCAATAAACATTTTCATGAACATGCTGCTTTCAATGGTTTTTCATGATCTGAAAAGTTTTCATTGCCAAGAAACTCCCAAATGTTTCCATTTTTCAAACTCTGGGTTTCTCATAGACAAACTTGAAAAAACATCAGGACAGATAACAGAAGCCCCTAATTCCATGGGGGGAAAGAGTCCCCATCAGCTCTGGCTGCAGTCTAGAAACAACCCTGCAGATAGGACCCAGGAACAATTTCCCATCCTATTTGCTCACTTCACTGGCAAGGAAAGCTTTTCCCTTCATTAGGGCTGCAGAGCTGTCTTGCTTCTACATCATCATGAGAGTAATGGTTACATCATGTAGCACGGGGCAGAGACGATGACTTGGTGTCCTACATCAAGGTCAGTCTCCTTCTAGACTCTTAACAGAAGAGAAGGGCAGTAAAACAGGGATCTGTAGGAAATAGTAACAGAGAGCACATCAAGAGGGTTTAAGTGGACCGCTTACATCAGACGGAGGAGTAAATGCAGTTAACACAAAGCATTTTAAAGCCGATGGTAAATGACAAGTATATTCCTTTGCGCCTTATTATTAAATCGTGTTGGATTAATCTGGCATTAAGTGGTATTTCTGTCTCTCTCCTCTGTCACAAAGATGCATCATTCCTGTGAAGCACTGGCACTGATACATTTCACATGAGCTTCAACCAAGCAGTGTGGAATCAGCCTCTGTTTGCAAGGTTAGAAACAGATTCCTCTGCCCTAATGCTCTCATAGATTGGTTATCTAGATACTACGTGGGGAAAAAGAAGTTTGCAAAACTGGGGCATTGACTGCTCAGATTCAGCTCATCTGATTCTGTTCTTCCTAAACAAAATCTGGCTATGTTGGAGAAATGTTCTCTGGAAAACTGCAGTGTACTGGCACCAGACAAAATTGTGATGTTCTACCTTGGAGAAGACAGTAATGAAGAGGGGACGCTCCAAGGACACATTTTCCCAGGTGCTCTGGGATGTCTAGGGAAATAAGGAGTGATGGTCCTCAGCTACACACAGAAACAAAGAGATCCTTTAAGAAAGTCCACTTTTATTACAGCCACACTGAAGAGTGAAAGGAACAGCCCTAAGAGATGTTTTGCTCCTGCGGAAGTGGCTCTAGCCTGTAAATGAAAAGTCAGGAGTTCTCTGCCAGGTTTTGCACTGATCTCTCAGGTCATTTGGACAATTTACAATTATTCTATCCTGGAACTCAAAGCTGAACTGAAAAAAAAAAAAAAAAGTTGAAATAGCAGCAATTCGATTCCTGGAAATGCTCCTGAGCTTTCTGGTATTCTGGTATGGACCTAGTAACATGCATGGGGAAGCAGATTCTGACTGCATAAGGTATTTGGCATTGATTGAATATATAGATTGATGATGTCTCAACATCTGTTTTAATCTTTCCATTACCTATGGTATTTTTTACAGGGAATGCCCTATTATTTAGAAAACAATTTCTATCAGCCTGCAAATAGATGAGAAGCTGCAACATCTTAATAGAAGGTAAATTACTGATGCTTTCACAGCCAGACCCTCTTCCTGGTCTGATGGAAAGATTAACTGTTTAGTGCCTCCTTAGTCTGAATGCCATTTTCCAAGTGAATGAGAATTTGGCAGAATTTGTCACGGTGTATTCAATAGTGGGACAAGCTGCTCCACGTTTGCTGTGAGGGATAGTTGCTCTGTGCCAAAGCGGGGTGCATTTTCAGCAGTTGGGAATCACAGAATCACAGACAGATTTCAGTTGGAAGGGACCCCAAAGATCAACTACTTCCAACCCCCCTGCCATGGGCAGAGACACCTTCTACTAGACCAGGTTGCTCAAAGCCCCATCCAACCCGGCCTTGAACACTGCCAGGGGTGGGGCAGCCACAGCTTCTCTGGGAACTTCTATATGAGGAGAGCATGTGTCAGGGGGCAACTCGCCGGGACATGTGCATTGGTCAGCCCCCCGTCTACCAGCACCGATGGCCCCAGTCCTGCTAACGGCCACCCCTTGGCTGCCAGATGGGAGATTTTGGCCATTGGGGTAATTTGGGTAGTCTGTCCCCACCTCTCTCTCCTGAAGCAAATGAGCAATTTCACTTGAGCACCAAAATCGGATTCCAGCCGAGGTGTCTAGGTGAGGAAGGCAATTGCTTTAATCCATCAAGCTACTTTAGCTCCCCGTCTTTATCTGAAACTCACAGACAGAAAGTGTCACTGGGAACTTGATGGACTTAACTACTTAGTGCAATCAGCATTCCCGGATGCAAACCAGGGTTTCTTGGTTGCCTTGCTTAAAAAGGGAAACGGCCAGAAAGAAAAGATTCTACTACAACCTTGAATGCACCATCTCGGAACCAAATCCTCATCAGTTAATCTGTGCCAGCCAAAAAAGGACCTCACAAGAGGATGGGGACAGGAGTGGTGGGGTTTTTGATCTGAAAATGGCTGCAAGCCTGAAAGCTTGTCTGTTTTTAAAAGTCAAGTAAAATCCAACGCAACCGCTAAAAGCATGGAGCCAGTTAAATCAGTCGGGCTGCCAGCAGACAGACACTGCTGTGACATGTTGATTTTCCTTTCTCTCCCTGTTATTTGGTAAACCACAGAGACTTCCCACACCTCCATGCTGAATCCAGCTGTCACAGATCCATAATTTAAGGTGTGCACGGGCATCACAGCATTTGGATGACTGCGAGCGGCGCGATGCATAATGGAAGTCACTTCTGGCAGCAGGCTTTTAAAGCCTCCCCCTGGCTATTATTGTGCTCAGATTTTGACAAGAGGGAACTCGTTTGACAAGGGGAAATGGTAAAATCCACCTCCAGCTCTGCCTGTGGGTGGGCAGCAGATGCGAGTCTCAGACAACTCCTCTCCATCCTGTGTCCTTGTACTGCCTCAGCTCCAAATTTCCACGTGAAAGTCATGGAGAGTCTAAGGAGAATTTGGGAAAGGATGCAGAGCTGGTAGCGATTGTGGAGGCAGTCTCCCAGGCTCCCAAGTGAAACAGCAGCAGGACCCTGTCCCCAGGGCCGAGCCTTCGGATGCCTCATCCCTACTCCAGGCCCCTTCCCAAAGGCATCTTGAAACCTTGACCAGGTGTCCCAAAACCCTCACGTCCCACCCTCATCACACCAACCAGCTAGACACAAAACCTACAATGCTTCATTACCCTTCACAAGGTTATTAAAGGCAATGAAGTGGGGGCCTCTGGGACGTGAAGGCCACTAAATCAGGGAAGGGTGTAACAGCTAACCAACATGCCCTCTTAGAAGGCTTTGAAAGTTAAAGGCAGAGACACTGGGAATATTTATTTTTGTATTTGCCTTTATATTCCACTCCAGCATTTTCTTCTGTAAGGGGTCCCCTCTATGTTTTGCTCTGACACCCTGACCGGGTGCCAGGGTGCTGGTTTGCCCCCTTCACTCCCTGGATCAGATGACTGATCCTTGGTAGCTTCGTCCCTGCCTGTGTTTTACTGGGGAACAGCATTCTGCCTCTATGTCCATTGAGTCCACCTTGAAACCGTGGTCACTACCCAGAGTTCTTTTGATCCGCCCCTCCTGATCTCTTTTTCCTTACTCAGTCCTGCTCGTTTGTTTGATTTTCTTACTATTTTCTTCCCTCTCATTCTTATTGCCCTGCAAGTTGCTGATTTCTGGATTTTCTGGCCCTTCTCTCACTTTAGGGTCAGAGCTTTGTTCTTTCCCTGGGCGGCAGTCACCAGCCTAGGACTTAGCAAGGTCCAGAAGAGACAGACCAGCAGTGGATCTCAGGGAGAGATCACATCCACTTGTAACCCAGTGTCCTCATTTATATAGCCCAGAGTCCAGCTCCAGGCCTGAGGACAACACAGCTTTCCCTGTGTTTCTTTCATCATCACAAAGAAGTTGTCCAACTGTTTCCTAACCCCATGGCTGTTACAACTGTCCCCCCAGAACTGAGACATACCATGATTTAGAGGGTTTTTATTCCACAGCCAGCCTCTGTTTCCCAGAGCCAGGACACTGCTGGCTGATGGTTAGCGGCAATAGCCACGTGGATGAGAACCAAAAGAAAATTAAAGGCCCCCTTGAAAACAGGGGAAACAGATGTTTGGAAGGCTCACACTCCTCATCATTAACTTCAGAATGTAAATGCCTGCTAATTCCTCATTTTATTGCCCAGCCTGACGTTCAATGTCAGATAGAACAATCCTGCAGGGATGCTCCATACACCAGCTCTGAAGGTCATGGCAGTGGTGGAAATGTATCTGAACAGGAGAACTGAAAGGGGGTGGGTGCCGCTGTTGCAGCCAGTGGGCTGTGGTTGGGAACGAAAGGGTCTCCTGAGTGACTGTGAGAAAATGAAACATCAGGATCCAACAGCAGAGAGGAGAAGGGGGAGCCCTGTCCTGGACAAACAGGACTACTGGAGTTGAAGATTATCCTTAGCTGGGTTCCTGACCAGTTTTGGTGTTCAGCTTGCTTTCAGCAGAAAGCCATGACGTTTTTTTGGTTGGGAAGAACCTTCTGAAAGGCAATTCCCCAAATCCAGCATGAGTTTGTTGGGAGCTGGGTCTGCACTTACTGCAGCAGCACAGCTGGCCTCCACTGCAAAAAGAGGGACCTGGCCTTGCTCATGAAAGAAGTTTTAATGGAAAGCAAGAGCCTAAAAGACACAGGATGTGCAATGGGTCCTTCAACTCACTGAGTGAGGAGTGGTTTACTGGCCCTTGATGCACAGCAGGGAGCACTGTTGATAATATTAAAGCTGGATTTACAATGCAAGGGTTTAACTAGTGAGCTGTATTTCCATGCAAATGGATTTCTGTGAATGCATGTATGGAAAAAACAGCAATATGGATGAGTGGAGCGGAGGCAAAGCAGGCAGGTGCATCCAGCGTGAGCAATTTACTTAGTTGAGACATCAGTGGAAACTCCTCTCATGTTCTCTTCACGTCTGGAATTTCGCTTAACAAGCAGAAAAAACACGCATATTTATTTGAACCTTTAACTGTGCATATGAAGTATAGGTCAAATATATACTTGAAGACAGCACGACCACAGCAGTATACCTTGGGGATCTGAGTAATAAAAAGGCACCTAAAAGTTTTCCTCTTAGCAGGCCTCTGTATATCATCATGGACACTTGTCTGTACTTGAAATGTGACAGTTTAATAACTATGAAACAACTGGAAATAATAATTGAGAAGATAACTGACTAGAGCAATATTAATTATCTGTAACAAATACATCAAGCCAATATGCTGTTGTAGAAGTGAGATTAGCTTCGGCTGGTACATTAAAAGGTCAGCATGAAACGAGGGGTGGGAAAACAACATCTCCGATTTGTGGACATATGCTCTAGACTGTCAGGAGTGAGGTATTCCAGCCCTCATCCCAATGTTTAAAAAAGCACAGGGTTATGTTATTCTAATCAATCATTTCCTATTCATGAACTTCAAGTCATACTTGCCAAACACAAATTGTGTGCACATGTAAAAAGACTATCTTTGATTAGCAGCTAAGATCCGTTCCTGAAAAAGCCACAGGCACAGAGGAACTCTGCAGCTGTGCCTACAACCAGGATAACATCTTGGCTGGGAACAAACCTCCATTATCCTTGAGGAATAAAAAATGCACAGTAACCAGGCAAGGGAGATGTCCAAAGTACAGTTAATTTTGGTGAGGCGTATTGATCATTTTGCAGTAGTAATGAAGTGAGACAATATTTAGAGGTCTCCAAGGCTATGGTAATCAAGAAGGTTTTGCCTTAGTGCTTCGACGTGATGCATTAGAGGCAACAAGGGCAACATAGAGAAACCAGTCAACAGGCCGTTAAGCGATGATCTGTACTATGACCACTTCCCCTAAGTGCAAACTCTCATCAATATTCAAGTGTGCACGGCAAAAGACCATAAAATAAACCTGTAACATGTCAAAGGCTAGGCACAGAGCAATCACGCGAACAAAGACTTCACCTCATCTCGACACCCCCAGGCTTTTGGTGAGACAGGGGTGTGCAGGATATGAAGCCTGAAGACAGCAAGAATTCAGACAAGATAAAACCCCAACATCAAAAATACAGGTATGCATGAATGCATTCTGTCATATTGCTACTTTCATGCCATAAATGCTTTGCCTAGTCTTTTTCATGCAAAAGAAATGTAATCATACATTGAGTATAATGGTCAGATCATGGGATGCAAACATACACAGAGTCAACACGTCTGAGTTGGGTGTAAGGATGGAATTGTGCCTAATGAGGAACAGGGACTGGCATGGAAGTAACTGTAGTGACAGACCAATATCTCTTCTGAGTTACTACCACCAGACACTCAAGGGTGAATAATTCCTTTCCAACTTTTCTTTTTATGGAATCTTTCTCTTCTCCCATAACATGTATGTTGAAAGGGAGTTGAAGTAGGGCACCTTGCTTCATGGCTGAGACCTGAGTGCTCGCTACTAAAAATGCCATGAAGCACAATGGCAACCTGGTCACTGCCTTTTACTGTTGCAACAAATTGTATCAAGCAGAAGGTTTATTCAATGCATTAATATGAAGAGATTTTTGATCTTGTTTATCTCTAGGATGAGCAGATGACATTCAGATTCTGCCTTCCAGATCAGTGTAACCTGCTTACTACAGATAAGTGTGACAAGTTTAATTTATGCTGCAACAGAACAGTGGTAAAAAACACTGAATCTAAACGCTGAATGATACAGCTTTCTTACCAGAAGAGGAAAGAGCATGGTAATTCATACATGCTCAATTCATACTCACTCAGTACACACAGAGCCACTGAATGTTATGATGTTCTTAATGAAGATGCTTGGATTTGTTGTTTTTAATGCCCAAAATATCTTCTTTGTTGGATGGCTAACTTTAATGTTATATCGGTCTCAGAGTTCCCCCTGAGGGAACTTGCAATCTGTATTAACAACCCAATTCAACAGAGAGGCCCATTTAACACTCTTATTAGCTCAGTACAAAGATTAATTAAGCAATAATCTCTCCCAAACAGCTTCTCATCAGTGGTTAATAACATGTTTGTTAGTTAACTTCCTAAGGCTAGATCCGTGATGGGGAATGTTCTAGTGAGCTGGTTAACTGTTTTAGCGATTGTTAAAGGTTTTATTGCTGATATAAATTGTACTTCATGATTTGTAACAGAAGCAGTGTTCATAAAGAGTTATCCACAATGAAGCAGATTTAACCACGTAGATAGAAAGTCAGTCATTTAACCAGCGGGGGTCTAAGACTCAATTAGAAGGAAGGCTGCGCTGAAGATAACTGTATCTCTACAATGGCCTTTGTGATGTTCTCTACAATGTATTTTTAAATGTCCTTAAGACTTCTGTTGGCTTTCTGAATGTTTTTATTTACAACAGCTTCCTATTGCCATCTAACAACCCTTCCATGATTCCTTTTCCAGCAAGCCTGCATGGAGCTGCCAGCCCACAAACAGCAGCACGTGCCAGCAGTGGAAGAACAGGGTGCGCTAGGGCCAACAACTAAGAAATAATAGGAATCAGGCTATACGTCGCTCTGCCCACCACTAATCCACATCAAAAGCTGCATAACATTTTATTTTTGTAGGGCTGGAAAGAAACATTCCCAACTCTTGATCAGTAGGGTGCAGTGAATCGCAAAGCTACCCACGTCTTGCAGGAGGGAGACGAAGAAAAACAACAATTCAATTTAGCTTAGGGTTACATTAAGTTCTCCTCCATCCCTTCACAGGACAGTGTCAGCATTCATCAGATTAAAGTAGGTTATGATGTCTCCAGATGAAATAGAATCATAGAATAGTTTGGGTTGGAAGGGACCTTCAAAGATCATGTAATCCAATCCCTCTGCCATGAGCAGGGACAACTTCATCTAGATCAGGTTGCCCAGAACCACATCCAGCCTGACCTTGAGTGTCTCTAGGGAGGGCGCATCCACCACCTCTCTGGGCAACCTGTGCCGGTGTTTCTCCACCCTCACTGTAGAGAATTTCTTCCTCACATCCAGCCTGAATCTCCCCTCTTTCAGTTTAAAACCATCACCCCTCATCCTATCACAAAAGGCCCTGATAAAAAGTCTTTCCCCATCTTTCTCATAGGCCCCTTTCAAGAATTGAAAGGCTGCAATAAGGTCCTGTGGCCAGAACAGACAAATTGTCCCCTGGAAACTGTAGCAAAAACATATATAGGTATTTATTTAACAACCAGGGACAAAAGCCAAGGAAACTCCTGCTTTTTACATAATATTCCTTTTTTGATACACAAATCAATACAGCAATGATTAGGTACTTTAGAGCAACACAAAAAATTAAAAACAAAAAAACCCAAACACACCACCTGATAAATCCTCCTCTGCTCTTCTTCACTGAAGAGCTGAAAACCAATTTCTACGGTTCAGAAGCAAGCAGGGAAGGAAATCATCTTTCCAGATATTGGATTTATCACTTTGGTAGTATATCAATTTAATCATGTAATTCTCTTCACAGTTCACATTGGTTTATACAGGTGAAAATTGGAGTTGAATCTCCCCTACACAAACGCAATCTTTCCATCCATCTAGATGTGCATGGCTGAGCTGAGTCTGAAACTGATATATGCCTGTTGCCAGGAGAAAAAGGTCTGGCTCTGAAATTCTCTATCCAGTTGCCTTGTTTATTAACTACCCAGTACATTTTATTATAGGCTCCAGCAATTTAATGCAGAATCAGGCTGTTTTATGCTCCTATGGTATTTGAGCAGTATTAAATTGCTTTTCCTAAAATGTTGCTGAAGTGGGACATTAATTTGAGTCTTCCCTTATGAATGAACCTTGTGGTTATGCAGCACCCCTGTGATGACATCTCCATGTAGATGGTGATGCCATTGGTCCTGTGTTCCAGGAAAGGGCTCCTGTGCCCATTCAATGAACAGAACCTGGTTTTCACAAGTTTTAACCCTTTAAAAGTGCTGTTTATCCGACTTGGGTTTTTCAGCTTCAGATCTGATAAAATACCATGCTTCCATCTGGGCCAGTGATTTACACTAAGCTGTCATCAGACAGCACTCCACATTTTTTATGTATAGTTATGAACGTGGCATTAACTAGATCAAACAACAAGATAGAATCATGCATCACACACCACACATGCTTTAGAGTCTGCTGATGAATAGGCGAGGCCATCTTCATAATTTGTGCACCAAGAAAGAAAGAAAAAAAAAGTGGGTTAGATTATGGCAATAAAAATGGAAATGAAAGGGATGAATACAGCAAATAGATTATGCTATCATTCCAGAGCAGGCAGCGGAGAAGTCACAGTTGCCTATTTATGTTTTGACAGTACATGCATCAGATGAGATTTGCAAAGAGGGGGTACCACTGCTTAGGGGAAGTGCAGAACAGAATAGTTGCTGCTAAGTGTGAATTTAACAGTGCATTTATTATTTGGGCAACTTGCTTTTGTATAAGCTGGCAAGAAAACCTTTTGCATAAAGAAAAAAAAAGGGAACCACAAACAACTGAGATTGTGCAGGAAAAACGCCACAGTCCATTTATCTGTCAATTAATCTCTCTCTTATGGTGGTCCTATCCAGACACCTCAAAAGAAAACTCAAAAGCTATCAAATAGGTTCTCCTAATTCAACCAGAGTTAAGACATATGCTGGCATAGGATTCTTGGGAAGTATCACTGTCTCCAAGAGGTGAGCAGTTTAAGCCCACACATATGACATCCTGAAAGATTCGAACATGCCCAGGATGGTTCCCAAGCAGAGGAATATGATTGTCTGAGTTTGAACGACTGCGTGACTGAATCTGGCCTGTCCCAACCTGAATTTTCTCCATGCAAATGCCTGCGTTACCTGGTAGCTGGGTCAGGGGCTTTTCCCAACAGGCAGCCATCCTATTGCAGGAGCTGGGACAGCTTCCTCACACAGAAACAAACTGCTGGGTACCAGGAGCTCGCAATGCCTGAGAGCCTTCCCCATTGCATGTAAATTCATATAATATAAGCTCTTATAGACACAGCCTCAGCTTACCTCCCAGGAACAACTGTATATACTTGCAGCATACTCAGTTCTTTTGGAAATCTTGCTAAATTTTAGCTTCTGCAATGTCCTGCAGCTTGAACTCTCAGCCTAACTGTGAGGAAAAGTAAAAATTTCAGTTTTATTATTAAATTCTGTCGCTCTTTAATTTTACTGAATTACAACCGGACTCTGTCATAAGCAGCAGGAAAAAAGTATATTTCATCTTCCTTCTAGGCCACTGTTTCATATACTTTAGTCATACCAACTATTACTCCTGTTTCGTATGTTTAAATCATACCTACTATTACTCCTTTCCTTTCTAAGGACATGGTCCCAAGAAGTTTAATAACTCTGACACAATACCTTCTGTGCCTTCCCTGAGTTTTCGCCTATTTTGCAATAACCTTTCTTGAATTAGGAGCCTACTCACAGCATAGTTTCTACCTTTGCATACATCATCTTTTCCATGTATTCTTCTATTTGTGGCTTCACACATATCATTTATACATGAGATTGAAGTTTGCCATGAACTTCAGTTTCCCTTCTGGCACTGGTACTAACTTAATTGCACACCTTGGTGTCTGCAGGATGTTTCTCTCACACCACACATTCTCACTCCTCTCTCCAGCTGCAATTGCTGTTGCACAGGGTTTTCCCCCCTTCTTCAATACGTTATCCCAGAGGTACTATCACCATTGCTGATGAGCTCAGCCTTGGCCCGTGGTGCATCACCCTTGGAGCCAGCTGGCATTGGCTCTGTCAGATATGGGGGAAGCTTCTAGCAGATTCTCACAGACGACACCTCTCCAGCCCCTCACTACCAAAACCTTACCATGCAAACCCAATACAGCCAATTTGGACATCTTGATGCTGACTGGCAGGACTTTAAATGAGCTGAATGAATGGGCCACATGGGAGCAAATGCATGTCCTTGCGTGTTTCTCTCGTTTTAACTGTGATTTGAAAATTTTCTCATCTTCCTTCTCAGTCAAATGCTTCCTAAATCACAAATGTACAGGGAGGTCACCCAGTCTGAGCTGTTTGTGATGAGACGTGATCATTTAATCCTCTGCTTTACCTTCTCTTACCCAGTTAATTTTTAATTCATGTCATTTCCTTATCCTTCACTTGGTACAGCTTAATTTTTTCTAGTAACCTTGCGCGAGATGATTCGAAAATCCCCTGAAAGCTCTCACTAACACATTTTCTGTGAGCATGCAAGACACAGGCACAGTAATGATGTCTGAGATAGAGGCAACTGAAGGTTTCATACTGACATAAAGCACCTTTGCAACTCGAAGTGAAGGTAAACCTTGTGTGCACGTTTTCAGGTCCTCAGGGGGCTTCCAGTATCCATCTTAAAGGTACATATAGGCAGCTTAGGCTCACCTGTTCTTTTGCTGACCTTTAGTTTTACCTCCCCATTTCTCACTTTCCCAGCTTTTCAGGAGACAGCATTTATGCTCCATGCTTCTCCTCACTTTCACAAGGGTCCCTATGTCTGTAGCTTGAATCCAACTTAAGCAAGCATAGGGGAGCAGACCAGGTGAGAATGTGCAGGTCCTACAGCAAGTAGTAAAAATGCTCCTCTCCCTGGTGGAAACACATGTCTAGACCCATGTTAGGGCTACACTGCCTGTTTCCAGAGCTGTTTCACTGTGTCCTCAGTTAGAACCTCCAGATCCTTCTGTTTCCATCACTCTAATGAGCAAGCTCCTGGCTCATACAATCACAGAACGGTTTGGGTTGGAACGGACCTTAAGATGATCTAGTTACAACCACCTGCCATGGGCAGGGACACCTTCCACTAGACCAGGTTGCTCAAAGCCCCATCCGACCTGGCCTTGAACACTGCCAGGGATGAAGTGTGAAGTCACATGCCCAGGCTGACATTTACAACCTATGCTACTTAATTCTGTCCCATTTCTACTACACCCTTCCTCCAGTATTTTCCACACAGTGCCCTAAGCACTTCTCATACACGTATGTTCAAACAACAAATTTAATCATTCAGTAGACAAGAAAGAGCATTTCCACCCTCCACAAAGCTGCAAGCTTTCTTTAAATCCCCATCCAATACCTGTCACTTCAATCATCCCTCTCTTTAGGAACTGCATGCTTGCAACCAACACAACCCTTGCACATGGGAACATACACTTAAAATCTGGCAGCACATTGCTTTGTGCCACAGCAGTTCATTCCAGCATGTCTTCTGACACTTCAGTCTTTAAAGATAATACCTCAACTTTGTTACCAGGGAAAAAAGCAAGTCTATGGTAGGTGCATCCCTGGCAGTGAAAGCTGATACCAAGAAATTAAACTTTCCCAGAATAGACTTATCTTCCTTCTTTCATCTATTGATCCCTACTGATAGGGCAGAGGCAATGATACTGGCTGTTCATTATAAAAACACTGTCTTCTTCAAAAGAATTGTAGTTATTTGGGTTTTGAATGCTATTTTAGCACCTGCGTCTTCCATGTGTTTGGACTCCTTTATTGATTTTGATGGGACAAATTTCAAGTCTTAGGATGTCAGTTTGGTTTAGGAAATCCCTTGCATCTTGATGCTCAGTCACATCACTTTACTTCCATGTTTAGGGCTTCATTTAGAGCTTTTTATTTTCAACAGTACCTTTGTCATTCTTAAGCGGTCTCCTGAAATTGCATCCAAAAACCCTTGGACACCCACACAGCCCACAAAACCTTACCTATTATACAATATGTGTATTAAGAACAAGCATTTAGCACTATCTCTTTGGGCTTCCCCTTAGCATGAAGGTGAAGACCTGTACAGTAGAAACAACTTCTTGTACAAACATCCTTTCAAAAGCAGACTTTTACTGTTAGTGCAGAACAAGGGAGGTTCCTGAACTCTTTAAGCTGGTAGCAACTGCTTGAATCAAACACGCGTCTTGTGCCCTGCCTTGTATGGGCAGAGCAGCTCCAGCCAGCCCACTCTCTGCTGAAGGGCATCCCTACGGCAGAAACGGGAGAACATAACTGCGTCAAGGCAATTCAAACAGCCTTAATTTAGTAAAATTGTCTAAACTCTGTCTTATGAGTACACTGTGCAGATGGCCCGTCAAAATCTGTATCTCGCTCCACTAGCTGAAGCAGCAATAGCCTCAAAGCACTATTTGTGATAATGAACACGACAATATCCCAAGATACAGGTCATAGTTCCATTTGTGTCTTAAAGCTGTAAAAATCTGTTCCATCTGTGAATCTGTTATGGCTGCAAGAGCTGGGCACAGCATTCCACCTGGGTGAAGGCCTGCCTCATCTTACTAGCACACGTGGCAGCTTGTTCTTCTGCAGCTCCATGTTCCAGCCTGCACATCGGGGATGCTTAAAACTAATTTATCATCTAACTAGGCACAGCGTGAGCTTAGCAGCAGAAAGGGCTGTCATCTCTACTTTGGTACAGGGACTACTTTCAAGTTGCTGCCACAGCTTAAAAAGCAGAAACCGAGGAGGGATAGATGCTTCTCCGCATTTTCAGACTTGGAGATAGAGCACACAAGGGCATCTGAGGCACACATTCAGCCCTGTCTGCACACCCCTGCCTGAATCATTACCAGCTCCTATGTGCCCTGCTGAAGCCTTGCAAAATGAGAACTGGTCTAAAATTCTTTCATCTACTCTTTTCAACACAAAATCAAGCTAGGAGGAGAGAAATGGAGAGAAAGGAAGAGAGGGAAGAGGCTAACAGGGCAGGCAGACCCTATCTGAAAAGCGATGACCAACACAGGGAAAGGGACCGAAGGTCCTACAGCAAGTTCTCCGATTCAGACAAGTTTCACATCTTTTTCTAAAACTGCAATGAGGGCAAATCTCTGGTTCTTATTGTAAAATTACCTGATGACAGTTCTGTAACTTACATTGCCTGAAAACTGAACACTGCTTTCTGTTACAATGACAGAGACCAAAATACTCATACACAGGAATTTCGCACTTGCTGGACTCTACCTGTGCAGTAATTCCTACCAGCTGAGAGGGCAATTGCTTGGTAAAAAAATCTTAGTGCTTCCCACAGGAAAAGGCGTGTTTTCTGCCAGTGCTGTAATGTACTCCTGAATCAAAACAAAGGTGTGTAAGAGGCAATTTCAGCATCTTTTTTGTCTAATTCCAACAAATGATGGTACAGGTCAGCACTGGCTTTGACCTTCAGTGGGATGCTATCACTTCACAAGATAGTCATAGTAGCCCATCAAGCCTGCTTATTTTGCATTTTCTAGAGTGGTGTGAAATATTCTTTTGCAAACTAAGTGCATATATACACCTTGACTGTTTTACAGGAAGAGTATTTAAAGCAAGCACAGTGTAATTAAATGGCGCACAGTGAATCTATGTTGTGTACAGCAGTCTTTGACAGGCTGTTTCTAGCTATCAAACATTTTTATGTCTTTTAGAGAAAGAGATTAAAATGAGCTTTATTATAATTGGAAGCAATGATCTAATACTTTCAGCTTAAAGGCAGTGTTATTGTAGCTATAAAATAGGTAAGAATGCATTTAAATGCTGGATAGAACAGGTTTGTTAACTTTTACTCAGGTTAAAGCACTAGTGTGTTTAAGACACTATTTTTTTATAGGCATATATAAAATCACCAATGACAGTAAAAATAATACTCACTAAGCCCTTTAAAATGTTCAACAAGTGAAAAACTTAAGATAAAATTTTGCCTGGATCAGGTAGTTTGATAAGAATCAAACAAATGATAGAAATTTCTCATGTCATTTCTATTTGATACAAGTACATATACGCTGGTGCAGGGGCACTTCCAAAAATATAAATAAAACCCCCACATATTTTCCTTAACATCACTTCTTTAAATGTAGCATAAGAATGTTTTACTGACAGTTATGTACTAGTTGTCATAGGAAAGCATTATAGCAAAAAATCTTTGTATTTGAACTGCTATTCATATTTAGGTCTTTGCTTGAAGCCAATACAACTTTCAGTAATCACAAGAGAGAAGAGACTGGCCTGCTGTTAAACTGCACCGTTAACATCCCACCTCAGTGTGCTGGCTTCAAGCAGAGAAAAAGGGTAAGAAACTAACTGTCAAAAATTTTTCTGGTTCATAACTTAATTTTCAACCTGAATGAGAACAATGAAAACAAGCTGCTTTGCAGCAAGCCAGTATGATGGTTAAATGAGGCACTTCTTTCCCACCCTCTATGAGCAGAATTCGAAGCAACAGTTCAGGTTTAAACCCAGGAAAAGCAGAGGGGTGTTTACAGAGACTTAGTCTGAAGTTTTAGAAGACTGAGTTTCACATGGAAGCCTCCACAGACTACATAAATATATAATATATTTAATTAGTACATTTATATACTAATACGTGGATTATACCTTACTGGTATAATCCAAAGATCGCACAGAACATATTAACTTCTTAAACTGAAAACAATTCTTACAAAATTGAGCCCAGGCTTGACAAATCTCTCATCAGGCCCCTGAAATCTCTAACACCAGCAAACCATCCCTGCTCACTGCCTTCACATCCAAAAACTCCTGGAACTCATCAAGTGTGAAATACCCTCAGGTTGCTGCGTGGGATCAATCTGCCCTGATACTTAATAGTATGTAAAATAGATGCACTAGGCTTCCTCTGTAAGCAGCAGGCATTTCCAAAATGCTGTTAGTTTCATAAATACATCTAAAGGCATCTAAAACTGGTCATAAATCACTTCCTGGAAGTTTTTTTTACTTCCCTTCATCAAAAAGGGGAGCTTTAAGTGACAAGATTTTTGTGTCCAGAAATCAGCAGAAATTAAACTAAAGATGGAAAAGAGATAGAGTTTTGTCAAAATCCAGATCCACACCACAGGCTGCTGTGATAAGAAAGAGATTTGGAAAGTGGAAGTAGACTCCCAGGAAGCAAGCTATTTAAGAAATTCCATATATGCATTGAGGAACCAGGGTGGTGGTGGAAAAACCCATTCATAATGAAGAAAGAGATATGCAAACAGTTTTCTTCAGTTTAATATCAGGTGGTGTTATAAACTGCTAAAACCAGACATCTTCACATTATTACACTTGATGCACCATAAAACAGGTTTATGTTACAGTGTAAGATTCAATATTATAAAACTTGCAGAGAACTTCACACAGAAGTGTTTATTTTTTACCCCTTTTATTCACATCCAAACCCAATAATTCTTATCTGTGTACATACAGAGTATTTTCTTCCATCTTCTACAGCTGCTTTCCAACCAACTGGTTCTAAACATCAGTACCAACACTGATAGTGGGAAATCAACTTGAAAGTGCCACCACGGTTATTCGCTCAAGACACACACACTTCTTGCTGGAGAGCTGGTTGTGGAATTTTACTATCTTCGGTCTTTTCCTGCCCAGGGACTTGGCACACAGTCTTTCGTTTGAATAACCGTAGACTCATCCGTAACAAGTCACTGTCCATTGCTGCAGAATTTGTGTAAGTTTGTTTAGTTGCGCCCTGTTGAAATTAAAAATGAAAAATAAAAAAGAACTGAAAACTGTGGCTTTTAACATGCAAGCTGAGAAATTAACCTCAAGTACTCTCAATAATTAGATGCTTAATCATACGTATTCACTAGAAAAGACTTTGAGAATTAATGGTTTTTCTATTAGCATGCAAGATCATAAAATCTACTGTAGTGCAAAAACACCTAAAGTATTTTTTCTTTCAATTTTGACTTGGAAGAGCAGAATCCTATAATTCTTATAACAATACATGGAATCTCAAGCAGAATTACTCAACAATTGTCTCCAAAATTGTATTTTAGTAAATGATTTTTATAACGTATTTCTAAATATAGAAAATGTATCTCCAGAATTTACACCCACAAATGACAAACAGCACCCATGTCTAGTCTCAATCTTAAATTAAATTCTCATGTTCAGTAAAAAATAAACACCCTACAACCTCTTTAAATAAAAGTCTGTTCTCCATTATTTAAAGGACCAGGTCTACTTCAGAACAACAAATACAAAAATTATCTTCCCTAGAGAAATGCTCTGCAGAATGGAATCTGTGTTTCCATGTTTTGACCAAGCACTGGAAATGAAGCACTTGCCTTTTCATTCTTCATTAGCTGCTTACGAATTGCAGAATCCCTTCGGAAGCACAGTGCTTTACAACAAGGGCCCAGATTACTGAGAAGACCAGCTCTCTCTTCTTTCCGTAGAAGTGCAGCCATGTTCAAGGCCCCCAGTTCATGTTCAAAAAGGTTTTCTGCATCTAGAAAGAATTGATATTTGCAGAGATCAACGTATACATGGTACCTCTGAATACCAATATCCAGTAATATGAAACTCCTCAAAGTTTTACTATTTGCATTCCTGCCTTCTAAATCATATCAAGGTTTGGAAAAAAAAGGATAATGGAGTTTATATATAACCTGAGTAAATCCTAAACTGTTTAAAAGGGAAGGACAGGTATGCTTGTATGTAGCTTCAAGCACTAGAAATCAATGTTGAGACAGCAATCACTGAGAGGCCTAAAAATCAAGTGACAGCTCTGGGACAGATGAGGGGATATCATTTATGGTCAGACACGTGTGACAAAAGGAGTTTGCTAGTAGCATTAATCAGAAAGTGGTCTAAGTTTCCATTCTCTGCAAGACATCAGATAACCATAGTAGTGTTCACACAGGGCTTTTGTATGGCTATGCAGAAATGAAATACTCCTATGCAGAATAATTCTTTTGTAGATGCTACATGAACCTGGAGAACAAGTCAAGAGATGCTAATGAGCTACCCCCTCCTACCGGCTCCCCTAAAGCATTTGTTAACAGTACTCAAAGTGGCAGGACTAGTCCTTTGATACATTTATCAGAAGAAACAGCGTGCAGCTAGAAGACTTTAATGACTTTAACAAAAGATGGATCCTGAGGTGAATCTTGTTCTGCAACTGGTCTGTTTCTATGAAATGCAGACAAAGACAAAAAACGCTGTACATGGCTGGGCTGCAGCTTATTGATTTATAACCCTTTTACAATAAATACGAAGATTATAGTATAATTGAAAAAAAAAAAACCAAATTAAAAATGGTAGGGTATGCAGCTGAGTCCAATCCAGCCACCACTATATAGTAAAACATTGGGTGTTTATCAGAGAATGTAATACCTCACTAGAGTCGCCATCAAACCTGGGCAACATAAAGCAGCTAAAAGCAAAAATTGTTTGGCAGTATGCACACGGAAGACAATAAAGATGCATTTTTAAACCACTTGGAGAATTTGGATGAAGCTGAGTAATACTAGTTTTTAGACAAGGTGAAAAGAAACAAAACAGTTTCAGGAAATCAAGGGCAGGGTAAAGAGAATTGCACTGAAGTCATCCAGGCAACCTCAATGGACAATTAACACCACAAATAAGTGACAAGACACAAAAAGGCCACTTCAGAGGTAACACGGACAGCTTGCAGAGTGCATAGTGCCAGATGCTAAGCGTATCTGGCAAGTAAGCACATCCATACCCTTAAAGGAAACAATTGCATATAACAGAGGATAAGTCAGCTACAAATCTCAACTCCACCACATACTACAGATTTTTGTTTCCAAAGAAAAATAATTACAAAGCTATCACTTCCCTTTTTTCTGCATTTTAGTCTACTACCAGAAACTTTGTATCCACAATAAGAACAATGAAGGGACCACCAAACTCAAGAGTAAAACAGGGAAACAAATTATACCACCAATCCAAAGTGAAAACACTCTATTTCCACTGTAACGCGCACTAAATACCTAGCTCAAATTCATTCACTTTTCGAGGCACCATATTTGTGCCTTTGTTTAGAATATACGCGCTGTGGCTGTGTAATCACTATAGAAGGGAACCTTCAACCAGCAGATTTCAGAGGAAATGCCTGCACTTGAAAGCCTACTGGCAGTTCCACATGTATCAACTTTGATGTGTGAGAGACTGCACACACACCCAAGGGAAACCAATGGAGGCACTTCAATCCCCCTTCCTCTCCAGAGCAAAGTCCAGCTGAATCTGAGTACATTTAAGACAGCTCAGAGGCAGCGCTGGAGAGCCTCCTATTAACACTATTCTTAAGCATAAGAGCTGAGATTTATTATTTTATTTTTTTTTTAACTAGAAGAAAGCTGATACTACATAAAAAGAACTGCAAATATTTCAGTAGGACATTTACAGTACTTACTAATAGCAAGTATGCACCTCAAATTATACTATCTATGATGCATTAAAAATGTTTGTAGCAACAGCCCACAATTACTAGTTACACAATTTAAATGGCTTAAGCAAGCAGTGACATTCATGGAGATTAACAGTGCTGGGAGAAGCAAGGGTTGGGTTTTTTTTTCCTCTCTACTTATCTGAAACTGTGAGGTGAACGAGACAACTGCATAAATAATAATGTGGCAAAGAATTAAAAAGTATTGTTCCAAATTAAGAACTAGAATTTAAAAAAAAAAGTAATCAGAAAAATATGCTACTCCCTAAGAACAGGGGCCTATATAAAGTCATAACTTTATCGTATTTTAGATCCTGGAATAATTTGCACAGAGATCTTACAAAAAGCAAAGGTTTCATAATCCTATAAAAACAATTCTACCATGCAAGTTGTTGCAAAAAGCCTAGCTGGTTCCTGGGACGGCAAAAGAGAAAAACCAGTATTCTCTCTCCTCCTTACACTACAGAATTGCAGTAAACAGCACTACTAAGTTCATGCCCATCCCATCTATCATGTATGTCTTGTGCCATACACTTTGTCCGCATGCCAGACCTGTGCATTATTGAATTTCCCACTTCTAGCAGAAACATAATATATGAATTTCACTTAGCTGACCCAAAAACTCCTTTCTATGCATTCTGGAGAGAATCCTCAAAAGGAAAATAAGAGGACATGTAAAGGATCTTCAGAGAAAATAGGAAATCTTGTTCTTTCTTGCAAGATTACTGCTAATTCACTGTGGAAGATATTTAGCTCTCCAAAAAACTGCTGACGCTTCACGCTTGGAAAGCATGAATGGTCTCAAAAAATAATATTCCATTAAGATAAAAAACTGTTTAGGCTGTTATTCAAGATCTCCTCACCATCGCTGGAATTAAAACACTAATTTGATTGACACGCAGTGGTATTATGTTCCTGTAATTTTCACACAATACTCATTATACGTTTTCTATGATCTTGAAACCTCAAATAATGAACTAATGCCCATTTCACAAGGATTTTCACTAAGTACAAAAGGCTGTTTAATCCATGCAAAAACAATTACCTTTAGGTTTTTCTAATGCTCTCTGGCAAGTTTCTTTAATTTTGGTGAAGAGTTCTGGTCCTGCCAGTCGTTTGGAAATGCCAACTCTCAACATAACAGCACCTGGTGTGAATTTTAAGAGCGCAGCCCCTGGTTCACGTGGTTCTTTTGGCTGCTTTGGCATAAGACTGGACCAATCTACATCTATAACATCCACAGGATCTGCAAAAACATTGACAGAGTTATCACATCATCATCCCTTATCACAGTTGATTAATTTCACATGCATTGTAGAGCCTTTTTTCCTAAAAGCAAAGCATATCAGATGAACATTGTTCTGCAGTTCTCAAAGCCAGATCCTTCGACATTTCAGGTACAAGTGTCAAAACTACTTAGATTGGTAGAAGAGCATACAAATATAAAGCTTCTTGGATCAAAAAAAAAAATCCCACCCCTAATATTCTGCTTCATTCTTACTGCAAACCCTTTGTGGAAGGCTGCTCAGACCCTGCTTAGCTAGCAGATCTGGATACATCACTTACTTGTTCACAAAAGTCACAGTACAACTAAACATGCTATGACAAATCCAAATTAAATGCTTCAAAAGCTAATGTTTCAACTCTGGATGATGGATATTTTTTTCCAAAGGAGAGCTATACTATTTATTGAATAACCATATAACTGTTTTTCTAGTATGTTTATCATAGAAAATACAAACACCAATGATACAGCACAGATGACCCAACTGAACTCAAGACAAGTAGAAGACTACATGCTTCCCAGTGCATTTGGGAAGAATTCAAGCACAGATAAAATCCATTCATAAAAATATCAGTTCCTAATAATGGTCAAAACAAATGGGATAAATGAAAACATCTCTATAAAACCAAAAAGCTTACCCTTCTAGCTGTATAAACCAAGATAAATATTACTTCTCAATACAGCTCCTTGTACTTTCTGCTTACTGCTATGTTTTGCAGGCTTACCTGCCTGTTACAGGACAAAGAAATGCTACAGAGCATACAAACTGCAATCCTAATTTAGAAATACAGTCAATATCACAACTGCATTATATGCAAATGGATTTAATCTTTATATTCAAATAACAAAAAGGGGTTTTGCTATACTTTTACCAGGCATCTTCTCATCCTCCTGTTGATCTTCCCGCTTTTCAGCATCACCTGCCAGAATTTCATCCAGTTCATCATCACTGATTGGCTCATATTCCCCAGCACCAGACCCCAGTGACTGTACATCATCAATCTTCGTTTCATCTTCTCCTCCTGCAGAGACAGATACATACTGCTGCTTTAAAGCAATCACTCTTGTTTTCTAAACATGTTTTAAGCAGCCTGAAAACAGAGGTTTAGCAAACTAAACTATCAGTATATTCAACATAGAAAGAGGTATTAACTCATAGAAACAGTGAAGTTATTTCTCCCATATACAATGCAGCAGTTTGAATTTTACATATCACAGTCATATTTTTTTTGGTGCAATATTAGTCAAACTGCACAGAGAAGGACATATTCAGAAAAAGCATACGTTGATTATCTGATATCTAATCTGTAGTTAATAATACACATCTAAGTTAGCACCACGAAGTCTTTCAGATACCTTTGCACATGAACCCAAACTCAGAATTCAGTCCAAAGGCTCTACGAAAGTAACAAACCCTCAAAATGAGAAGGTGCAAGGTATCCTGAATGAAGCAATTATTTACAGTTGTAGATTCTTTGTCACAAGAAGTTTTTAGAAAGCCATACCAAACTTCTTCATTGTTGTTACACTCCTAGCCATTCGCATACTCTATGCATATACAAATACCTGTGCTGTATGTGTAAAAATGTTCCTTAAAACCTGTAAACACAAGACACTCAAACAAAGTTATTCAGGTTATGAAAGGAATATCTGAAGCTATTCTCTCACCTCCAAGACTGAAAAACTTGATTCAAGCATTCAGAAACCTTACTGACTTAAACTCAGGCTTTCTTAGGGTTCCCCACTGCAGTAATTGCCATGAGTTGTGCTATACAAACTAGACAGAATTTACAGGGTTCCTCCCCTGTGAAGGACTATTCCAGCATCTTCCAGGTCCCTTAGCCAGAGGGAAAACTGCCTCTGTTTTAACTTGCCCCTTTATTTTTTTGTTGTTGTTGTTGCCTGCCTTTGTAAAAGCCACAGAAAAATTAAAAAAGAGTATCACCTCAACTCACCTAAAAATCAGCATGAAAAAAGCCAGTAAAAGACATGCTAGCAGAGCATAAATTAACTACTCAGACCACCTGGCTGCACTTTCGAGGAAGCATATAGCATCTTGGGCATTATTTAAGCCCACTGCTACAGCAAACACATTAAGGTTTAAGACATTAAAATAATTTAGTAATTACATCTTCACACATTTTGTCAGACAATAAACCACAGTAATTTGTCCAAGTAAATGCCAGGCACCTCCTTAACATCATCAGCTTTGGAAATTATGTTTCATTTTCTAAAAGGTTTTTTCCTTTTTAAAAGGAAAAGAAGGTGATCTGTACTAGATTTCATTTTGTGTCTTATGATTTTAAATATCCACTGCCTGCATGATCCATCTTCTGCCTTCACACTGATCTACCAGATATATTAGCTCACCATAACTATGTGCTTAGACAGCACAGATGAACCATTAAACTGTTTGAAGCAATTAAAAATAATAATCCAAAGTTCTCAATACATGATTAAAAAAAGATTACTTTCTCAACATTGAATTTCAAATCAAAGTTTGATAAATCCTAGATTGTAATTCTATTACTATACCTCTAATGCTCTTTTTCAGAAATGTACTTCAATATTAATTCTGCATTAAAACCATGACATACTGGTCAGCTAAAAGGAGGAATGTAAACAAGAGTAATAAAGTAATGAAAGACAATAAAGTACACTAAACTGTAGAAAGTCATAAGCATGCTACATACTATGCCTTGATTAAATGGAATGCCATTTAGTATTTTATAAAAGACACTTATTTTCCAAAAAAAAAAAAAAAAGGGAAAAAAAAAAAAAATCCTAAACATACCATTGTAGTGGTTTGAGCCCAGCTGGTAACTCAGAACCACACAGCCGCTCGCTCACTCCCCCCCTTCCTCCCCCCGCTCCCGGAGGGATGGGGAGGAGAATCGGAAGAATGTAACTCCCACGGGTTGAGATAAGAGCAGTCCCGCAACTAAGGTATAACACAAAACCACTACTGCTACCACCAATGATAATAATGATTTGTGAAATAACAAGGGGAGAGGATACAATTGCTCACCACCTGCCAACCGACCGATACCCAGCCCGATCCGAGCAGTGATCTGGGCCTTCTGGGTAACTCCCCCTGTTTTATATACTGGGCATGAGGTGCTGTGGTATGGAATACCCCTTTGGCTAGTTTGGGTCAGGTGTCCTGTCTCTGCTTCCTCCCGGCTTCCCCTCCTCCCTGGCAAAGCATGAGACTGAGAAAGTCCTTGGTTGGAATAAACATTACTTAGCAACAACTAAAAACATCAGTGTTATCAGCGTTGTTCCCAGGCTGAAAGTTAAAAAACACAGCACTGCACTAGCTACTAAGAAGGAGAAGAATGACTGCTATAGCTGAACCCAGGACAACCATAACTTCCCACAGATGATAATTTTCAGAGTATTTAGAAGACAACCTCTGAAAAATACACCAATGGATACACATTAGAACACTTACAAGAAGCCTGCTGAAAGGCTGGACCTAAGAACACCATTAATTTCCACAGCCTGTTTAGTTACAGGTGCCCTCTTGGAACCACATAACATACCCAGGAACAGCTTTTGCCAACTTTTTTCTGAAGTTACTACACTGCACTCTCAGGTTTACTGCACCATTCCTTCCTCTAGCTTAAAAACTGCTGAATCCTCTCCATCGCAGCAAGACAGAGCAGACTTTCCCATGCCCACTTCAAATACCATCTTTGACAAGTGCTTCCACTTCACAGACAATCTCCTTAAATGGAATCTTCTCAACTGTACCAGTTGCCCCTAATGACCACTTTACAAGTAATCAGGTAGGAGATATAACGAGTAATAAACATTCCTCCTCATCCTCTCCAGATAACATTTGATTTAACTGCCCAAATTAACAAAAACACTACAGATAATTCTTAGTAAGAATGCAAATATGAGACAAAAGCTTAATTCATTTCTCTCTCTAAGTCTATGGCCTTCAGGCCTTACCATCCCAAACATCCAAAAATTCCAAATTTGACAACGCCTTTTTCCTCTCAACAGATTTTGGAGAAGAAAACTCCCGCAATCTCAAAAAACCCCAAACTTACTGAATATAACAGTAATGGACACCAGTTACCCTGGATTTAGACTCCTGCTTCTTTTATGTTGTTGATACAGGTTGTAAATCTCAAGCTGTCTAATCCATGTGGAAAACAAGAGTTTGTCACTGTTTGCCCCTTACTTAATTTAATTATTAATTCTAAGCACGCTTTCCCCAATACCATTAGTGCCAGCAAACTGAAGCCACATTTAATACTATTACCTCAGGAAAGCCATTTTTGGACTGTTGTACCAAGCCGTACGTATGTTTCACCTACTAACCAGACAGTCATTTCTATGATAATTGGGCTCTGCAGAAAAAAATCCTAAAGAACAGTTCCAAGTCAACACTAATTATTTTTCACTCATTACCTGTCACTTCCAAACTAAGAAATAAATCTTATAATGATATAACAAGGCAATCAAATGTTGGCGTTATCCTGTAGCACACTGTCTATTCAGAAACATTACACCTTGGTGAAATTACACCTCAGATCATTTATGTTTCTTTGCCTCAAGACTTCTTTAGGAATTAACAAATAAACACAACTAACACTACAGAAGATGCTCATCAGATTTCTCTCTTATTCTGTCTGCTTCCACAGCAAAGAAGTGGGAGCCAACAAACCTTTTGGTAGAAAATTTTCCTAATATAGGTCAGTTCAGCACTATGTTAAAAAGGAAAGAATAAAATATTTGTCATTCCAGGTAATATCGCAGAATATCTCACCTTCTAAACTCTCTACTTTTTCGGCCTCATTTCCGTCTTCAAAACCTGGTAAAGGTCCTAAATCTTTGTCTGTTCTTTCCTTCTCTGAAGCTGCTGAATCCCGACAAATACCATCAAACTCCTTTTCGTGATCTCTGTCCAGTTTCATTTCACTGTGTTTTGTTGATTCTTTTTGAGAGGAGATGTCAAGAGTTCTGTCTCTCTCTCTTTCAGCAGCATCGGGTAGCTGTCTCTCTCTCTCTCTGTCCAGCTCCCGTCGTTTCTCTCTCTCCCTTTCCCTCTCCCGTTCTCGAAGCCTCTCCCGTTCCCTGCTCCTCGGCCAGTCTTTGTCAACATCTCGGTCCCAGTCTCTCTGTCTTCCCTCTCTCCTCTCTCTCTCTCGTTCTCGATCATGTTCATGTCGATCTCGCTCCTGAAGCCTTTCCCTGCTATCAAAGGACCCAGATCTGGAATGGACTTGACGATCTGATTCAGGAGAACTTCTTCTTGAACTGTGGCTTCTTGAATCTTGACGATCTGAATATTTTAAATATATATGGTGACTGCAGCACATAAATGCAATACCATTTTACTAGACCAAAGCATTTTAAAGATTCAGGTATAAAAATGTACTTCTCAAAAGCATCATCTTCAAATAAATACTGCCTTCAGGTTGCCTGTAGCTTTAACCTTACTTAGAAACATAAGAAATTTATCCCACTCCTGCAAAAGATTTTTAGTGGCCACTTTCCACTATGACAGAAGCCAAACCAAAGGTACACCATTTCAACTCAATGTGTGCAAGGAAAACAAAAAAAACCCCCCACATTTTCAAAACATATCTTCTAAAAGTTAGGAATACTTTGGCTAGCAAATGATAAATTCAGAAAAATCATTTCAGGCATGTAACCATGAGGAGAACAGAGAGCCAAAGTGCTTTAGGAGGAAGGTAACTACCTCATTTTGCATAATTTCAGAATTTCCATATCAAAATGAATGTTAATGACGATTTTAAGAACATTATTTAAATGATAAAACTACCTCAATGTTCTATTAGCACAAGCATTTTCTCCTTCTACAAGGTTGGGGTTTTTCTGTCCTATAAATTACTTTATTCCCCAGACAGCATGAACTGAATCTGACTGAATGTTTTAGTGTAAACAAAGCGATAATCCTGCCCACTGAGGATCAGCTTTTCAAATATGGTAACACTTGCAGGAATTTTAATTCACTCTAGCTTTATGAATTGCAGACAGCACCTCCCTCTCCCTTCACACTGATTAGAAATGCAAAGAGCATACAGCCATGCAAGAATGATTTGGGATTTGCGTCTTTGGACTTTTATACAAAACAATAGGTCAGTCTCACTGAAATGTATCTTGTTACCTGAAGATGTGCTGCGACTGGGTTCCCCTCGTTTCAACTGATCAATTCTGGACTTCCGTTCCCCAGTGATTTCTAAGTTTTTCTTCTCCCTGTCCCTATCCCTGTCCCTGTCTCTAGAGCTACTGTGCAGGATCCTCTTCCGTCCGGTCTGGTCATCTCCACTGCGATGAGCTGACTCATTGGAAGGAGATCTAAGTCTGCTTGAGGCATGGCTTCGATTACTGCCAAGGCTACTGCTACGCTTCTGATCCACAGGTTTACGGTGTGGTCCATCCTCTATAGTAACATGAGGGGCTTCCACCTTTTCTCCTCTCGTCCTGTGACTTTTTCTATGGGAATCCTCAGTGCTTCTTTCCGGAACAACAATGTCACCACGTTCAGGAACATCTTCATCTGACCAGTCACTAAATGTTGTATCTTCTCTTTTTTGGGGGACTTCTGCCACAGCTTTTTCAGGTGGTGCTTCAACCAATTCTTCTTTTGTTACAGGGGGGGTTCTTGGGCCTTTCTTCTTTTTATGATGTGGAACAATCTCTTCATCAGAAACTTCAGAATCACCCTTGGATCTCTTCCGCTTTCTCTCTACATTTTTCTTTTTTTGACCTTTCTTGGGTGAAAAGACCTGGCTTTCCTCAGTGGTTGACTCAGTAGCATACCTTTCCACACCATTGTCATCATCTTTCTTCTTCTTTGTGGCCTTTTTCTGTACCTTAGACTTCTTCTTGCTGTCATCATGCATTCTATCAGAAGTATCTCTTTCTTCAGAGGGACGGTGTCCAAGATTTTCCTGAACCCTGGACCTGGAGCCTTCTGCATCTGGTTGCTCTCTTTGCTTATCTGTTGAAGAAACTCTCTCTTTAAACTCTGGTTCTTCGTAACGTCGGGAACTTTCCTTTCTGTCTGATTTTCGCTCTTCTTCTTTCCAGCGACTCTGACGCTCTTCTGAAATATGAGAGGGGCTCAGTGACCGGGATTCCTGTGGCCGCACAACCTGGCTCAGAAGTCTGTGCTTTTCATCTACAAAATAAGAAAAAGGATGTATTGTATTGTTCAGGAAGGAGAACATGTGAACATTTTGTATCTTGTGCATGACAAAAAGTGTCAATTAAAACATATAATCCCTTATTTCAGTTACATGTCTAAAGTTTTTCAATTGCTGCAGTGGCAACTGACTTCTTTCCATTTTTTTCCATTCATCTTAAACAATTGATGTGGAAGTCACTATCACCTTGCAGACATAACACATAGAGACAAAATTAAGATAAGAGACAAACATACAGATGAAGAAAAACGGTCATAAAAATATGGGGAGGAGGACACCTACAAAAGCTTTCGATATGTTTTTCTATTTAAGATTGCAAGTTATTTCCCATAAGCAGAGAGTAAGCTGGATCCAGCTGCAGAGACAGCCCACTCCTACTTACTTTTATCATCTCCACTGTTGTAATTATCACTATCAGGAGAGTGCTCACGGCGACGTTTGGGTGACTGACGAGGACTTGGACTGCTTTCATTTCTGTGACGCTTCCTGCAGAAGAAACATGTACAGTCAAAATACTTCAGGATTCTTTAAAGAAAACATTCATTCACTGAGTAATCAATACAATCCCTGAAGTCTAAGCAACTCATATAGTAGACAACACAGCTAAGGATGCCAGGAGTTTTGTAGTTTTCTACGTTGTTATTCCAAAACTGCAAGCATGATCAGTTTTCTGACCATACTGTAAGATACCTCAAACTAAAACACAAACACTTAAAACAAGTATCTTTTTAGCAAAAAGTTATCAAAGATCATTAAGATAATTTTTTCCTTGTGGCAATGACCCTTGCAGTGCATTGACCCCAGCTGGCAGCTAAAGCCCCACCTAGATGCTTGCTGGGGCTTGGGGGAGCCCATGCTGATTTATAGGAATCCGTAATTCCCTCACACAAAAGTTACTCATCATTTCCAAGCAATGTGACCATTCAGGGCAACACTGTTTTGCCTAGTATTGACAGAACAGTGAGAATTTTATTGTATTAAATGAAAGGAGAAAAAAAAAAAATTAAAAAAGAGAAAAAAGTGCATCAGTGCTATGCACTTAAAGGAGGCACCACACATTTAGTTAGGATATTGTTCACACCTTCGCTAGTAGCCTTCTGGTATTGAAAATTTAGTATTGCAAAGGGTAATGCGTGTTCCACAGAAATTTAACAAATACAGTCATGAACCCTGACCTTGTTAGCTGCTACCTGACTTTTCAGGTTTCAAAAGGTACCACAGGCTGCTATTATGTTTCCAGGAATGCCTGCATTATTAAAGGCAAGGCCATGCAAGTATGCTTAGAAATGAAAATGACATTGTCTGACTCGATGCTGCCTCCTGAATAGTTTCACAATTCTGCACTAACAAAGCATTGGATTAATTTCATCACCATAGTACCAACTTTTGCATCACCAGTGTGTGCCACACAGACGCAGGGAAGACACGGCTCCAGACTGGGCCTCTGCATAAGCAGGCTATCTTCTTCCTTATGATACTCCTTTGCTTACTAACATACTGAAATCAGCAGTAAAAGACTGCCTTTTTTTGTCTTAGACTGAAGTAACATTCAGATCTACTCACTTGGATTTTCTTTCCTCATGGACATCTCTTGAACTTCTTTCTTCTCGGATATCTTCTCTCTTATCCCTGCGGTCTTCCCTTCCTTTTTCTTTGTCGTCCCAGTCTCTCTGGCGGTCTCTTTCTTTATCCCTGTCTCGACCTCTGTCCCTTTCTCGTTCCCGCTCACGATCTCTTTCTCGCTCCCGCTCCCTTTCTCGTTCCTCCCGCTCCCTTTCTCGTTCCTTCTCCCTCTCCCTCTCTCGTTCCCTTTCCCTGTCATGGTCCCTGTCTCGGTCCCGCTCGCGGTCCCTGTCTTTGTCCCGCTCTCTCTCCCTCTCCCGTTCCCGAGCTCGATCTCGCTCCAACTCTCTTTCCTTCTCCCTTTCTCTTTCCCGATCTCTTTCCCTTTCCCTCTCTCGGTCCCGCTCTCTTTCTCGCTCCCTCTCCCGGGCCCTTTCCTCTCTCCTATCATCAGACCGATCTACCCTTCTCTCTTCTCTTCTATCATCCCGCTCAAGGTCATCACTTCGTCCTTGATGCCGTACCGGTGAGCTTGCTCTCTGATCTGTGAAGAGAAGCAGGTTTGAATACCAAGTGCTAAAGGGACATAAACTGCTTCACTACACTAATAAAAACCCAACAGCTTTTGTTTTGACAATCTAGATATTGGTTTTCCTTAAATGAGATGTAACTCCCTGCAGAATCTTGGAATTTCTCCCTGGGGAGGGGAAAAAGACAAAAAGCAGTAATAATTTTGAAAGATTTTTTCAATATTTAATAGGCTTTCCTTATTTTAACCAAAAACTACTACAAAATTTTTATTTTCTACTAGATTTTTCTGAATGGCTTCAAAAGGTAAGTGTACACCTCACAGCCTAGCTATTACTATTGCATTGCTCAATGATTCAAAATCTGGTATAAGATCTTAAAAAGCTCTGAATGACACAGATATGCAATGTTAAGACTTCTGTATGAAAATTTTACTTCCTAAACTTGTTAAGAGTCACAGGCTTTACAAGAAATCACACTGTTTATACTATACAGTAAAAGTTACTGCAAAATAAGAAATTCTGGCCTGTCTCATCACAGAAGAGAAGATCTGTCCACAGAAATACACAACCAAACCCACAAGAAAGGGAGAAGATGAGATAGGGGAAGCAGAACTGCTAGAAGTTTTCCATATGTATTCACTGCAGAGTCTTAAAAGTTTTAGAAGCCGAGTTTCTCATTGATAAGTAGATTAGAGTAAGGGAGAAAACTAAACTTACATAGAAAATAACTGATCGAGAAGGAGAGAAACCTGGTTTATTTACTTTCCACAGACTTCACTGCATTTTGTAATTACATTTCAGATTTTTTAATATATATTTCTATAAATTTTGACCACTTCATAACAATTCCTATGTTGCTGTAAATAGCATTTGAACTACAACATATCGATAAAACTATTTTTCCAGAATATATATTAAAAGCACTATAAAAAGGGCAAAATACTGCATGAATATAAGTTGGTATTTTTCGGCCCATTACTCTGAGGCCAGGAGTGCACTTTGCTGTAAATTGAGACAATGTCCACCAGGGGCAAGCAGGCGGAGTTAGAACAGGACCAAATCAATAACGTGCATTTCCATCAGTTTAATCAATTTTCATTTCTGAGCGAATTAACAATGACTTACTGCTCCCCTGTTACCAGGTAAAATTAAAAGCAAACTTGAGTGACATTTCTGCCATGAATGCAACGCTTATTTTTGTAAAAGCTAAATCATCAATCCATGCAATTGGTTCTGTGAACAGGTTTCACATTCTTTCAATGGTGCCTATAACATTATAATATGATTTATTGTGCATACTAAGTGCTAGATTTTATACAGAAGTTCTGTAACTCCTATTTGTTACATCAGTTTTGGTGACAAAACATCCACATGAAAGTCTTACATGAATCAAGATACTGGAAGTGTATGAGACAATTAAACATGCATACTCAGCACTTCTCACATGACTTCATTTTTTGAAGTGCTGCTCCAGCAGTTGTTCGGAACATCCGACATATTTGCCTTAGTTGAATAAAGGCAGCCCAAATGTGCAAGCTTCCATTTTAAAATCTTGCTAAAATGATTCCTTACATATTATAGAATCAAATAGCAACCAAAATCTATCTCAATTCTTCTCTGAACGACATAATTATGGAAACTATGTCTTGAATTGTAACTCTAAGGAGGATTTACTATCACAAAAAGTGATCTAATTTTTTAAGGAAGAAAACAACAAATCTCATCTCCATTCCAGCTCTTTATATTTTTCTCCTCAAAGGGAAACACCATGCATTCAAAGCAACTTCCCTTCTATAAATTTATTTTCTTGTGATTACATGTATTTTCTTCTAAGGTTTTTTTCCTGTTGATTGTTGGGGTTTTTTTAATTCTGAATAATTTACGAACTTGGTAGGATACGATGGGCATAAACTACATTATAATATACCTAGGATTTATTGGGGGTGGGAAGGTGGAAGAGATGAAAGGTACTCTGCAAAAGCTAACCCTCAGGACACATTCAGACTGGAGGATTTTTCAGCTAACAAGAAAAAGGAAGCCTGGAGATTAGGTCTGCCTAAATACTGCCTTGAAGACGAGAGAATCTAAAGCAGAACCTTTCAGAAGAACAAGTCACAACAGATACACTTCAATGGGCCAAAAAGCAGCCCTCAATGTTACAAAACACCCCTTTGTAAAAATGAAGCTAAGCAACAGCTAGAACATATCTACCATTTCCAAATCAAAAGTCAGGATAGAAAACAACACTGTAACTTCACACTTATTCTTCATGGCTCCTCCCTTAAGCTCCATGCTACCTTCATTTCCCTGACTCTTCCTGTTCTCTTAATTGGTGAGTGAAAGCTGGTACTCAGCTCCTTAGAGACACAGTACTCTTTCAGGTGCACAAGTAATGAAATGCAATTATGACTCTAAGCTTACACGTGTATGCATATGAAGTGGAGGTGGAGGCAAAGAAGAGGAAAAGATGTATCACACTGAAGCTGTACAATGAAATCTCTTGAATAAGTTTAGTTTGTTTAAAGACCACTTGGATGAATAAAAACAGAAGGTGCCAAAATCCAGCTATAGGGAGGGAGAAAGGCCATAGCATTCATGCATACACTGCCAATGAGAGATCTTACTACAGAAGTTAACTTACATCAAGGACAGGACAGAAGTTAACTGACATCAATGTCAGTGTGCGGTGTCAAATGAGTTATTTACAAATTAGCGGTGTGGGGGCAGAACAAGGAAGAGAAAGGAGGGAGCCAGAAACACACACATCCATACATATACATCTGACTACATGTCTAAGTGTAAAAATACACACGAAAATACCTCTTTCTCTGTTGTCACGCCTGTCCCGTTCACCGTGTCTTCTTTCAAAAGAGGAATCCCTTGCTTGTTCTCGACTGTCATAGCGATCCCGGTCAGGGTAGCTGCTCCTTGATTCCCAGCTGTCATGGTAGTTTCCACTACTGCTGTGACCATCAGCCTGGGACCCTCTAGTCCCCCGACTTCCTAATAGATGTAGCAATATAAAAGATGAGTTTCCACATGTAAGGAAAATCACTGATATTTTATACCAACTAAAGTAGTAACTTTTAATAAACTTGAATTAACTGTTCATGGAAATAGAAATTGTAGTGCCAAACTCTATTTAACCAACAATTCCAATTTCACATGTTTTAATTGTAAAGTTGTTATTTTCAAACTGCAAAATCAAGATTTTCTAAATCATCATGGCCTGGTCATAGCATGAAATCTCCTAGCTAGAAATGGAACAGTCCAAAAGCCAGTTCACATTTGTTCTGAGTAGGATGTAAGCTTATAGATGGTGCGGAAAGAATAAAGAGAGAAAGTAGAGATCATTCTTCCTGTAAAAATTGTATGGCATTTCCCTAATGAAAATGCCACAATAAACCTTTTTTTTTTTTGGTCAATCAAAAAAGGCGGGGCAGGGAGAGGTGGGGGTGTGAAAGATGGTTTTCAAGTACCTATGTCACGCAATTGATTTTCAGAGAACACAAAAAACCTGCTGCCCACTACTCTGAAACATACTGCCCCATATTAATCTTCCACTGAACATAAAATCATAGAATGGTTTGGGTTGGAAGGGACCTTAAAGATCATCTAGTCCCAACACCCTGCCACAGGCAGGGACACCTTCCACTCAAGGTGCTCAAAGCTCCATCCAACCTGGCCTTAAACACTTCTGGGGATGGGGCAGCCACAGGTTTTCTGGGCAGCCTGTTCCAGTGCCTCACCAGCCTCGCAGTGAAGAATTTCCTGTTTATAGCTAATCTAAATTTACACTCTCTCAGTTTAAAGCCATTCCCCCTTGTTCTATCCCTACATGTCCTTGCAAAAAGTCCCTCTCCAGCTTCCCTGTAGCTGCCTCTTACTTGTATTTGTAACCCATGGAAAAACATAGGGCTGCAGAAACATTAGAGTAGTATAAAGGTTGGGGTTTGTTTTAAAATGGGATGGCAGAATACCAATGTTATGCTACTTTAACGAATGGAGAACATGTAAGTGCTATAAATTTAAGCAACTGTTCTAATTTAATGGCAATAGACTTGAACATAGCTTTAAAAGCATGAGCAATTTGGCAGCAATTCCTTATCAAATATCAAACAAGGCAGTATGAATGTCAATATTCAATCTCCAACTAAAGGGACACTTATTAATTTTTTAAATAATGCAATACCCTTGTCAGATAATTCTGGACCTCTGCCTCGACTTCTGCCAGTTCTATCACTTCTGCTCTCATTTCTGGAGTCACTTCTGGAGTCATTCCTTGTTTCGGCCCGAGAGCTCTCCTCTCTGCCATGCGATCTTCCATAGCTGCGCAAGTCCTCCTGATACTGGTCATCCTTTTTATGGGCATCACGACTCTCTCTGTCTCTGTAGTCATGGGAATCACGAGTAGAGCGTGAGTCCCTCTGATCACGACTATCTTTAGTATCTCTGCTATAATCCCTCGTATCTCTGGAGTCTCGAGTGTCTCTGGATTCCCTTGTCTCCCTCCGATCTCTGTTGTCTCTTGTCTCCCTCCGATCTCTTCCATCACGGGACTCTCTGTCATCTCTGTGATCCCTGGAGGTACTCTGCTCCTGGTCATAATCGCGATCATCTCTTGATTCTCTTTCTTTTTCCCTTTTTCCTCTAGTTTCTGTAAAATGTACAAAAGAAGGTCATACACCCAATGAAAGCAAAAGTTTAGCACACAAAACCCATTAAAATAGTATAGTCAAAATATACTTCTGACATACAGCAAATCAAATTTAACATGTAAGTAGGAGATCATGTTGGGTACTTACCTATACATTCAGTAAGCTCTAAAGAGCCTTCTGTGAATTTGAATCTGTACTTTACAAATATTTACCTATTCAAAAGATGGTAAGTATAATAAAAATAAATTTCCAACTTATTAGAGCAAACACTTTAATACTTTTAAGGTAGGATCATTTTTTCCTCCAATCATAGATTCATTTTTAATCCATACACATGTATTTTCAGGAAATTTAAGCCATATTTAGATCACTTGCTTTTAAGACTTCCGTGCCCTGCCAAAGCCTTTTTCTTTTCTAATTACATACTTATAATGTTACTGCTACAGGAAGGTAAGTTTACAACCAGTCTAAAAAGAAAGCTGACATATGTACTCTTTGAAATCTGCCTCTTGAGTGAAACAGCATGTTTGCTCATCACAAATTGCTCAACCAGCTTTACAGATTTCCAGAGGGAATGACTGTTTCTTTGCACACACCTCACTTAATGTCAATTAAAAGGACAACAGAGTAATCAGTGAGAACTGGATTAGCATTCAGGAATCTCCCAGAAAAGAGTAGTAGTTACTCACAAGTATCCTGCTGTCATTCAGCTCATCCACTAGTATATGCCTGATACCAAGAGAAGCTCACTTACGTACTGACGCCACTGTGCCACTACACAAGAAACACCTAGACAAATGCCTACAGGATCTTTACGAGCAGCTGAGCCTAACATAAGCAGTCCTATCAGGAACACAGTCCCTAAAGACAGCACCACCAGCACAGGAACTATAATACAGCCCATATTTTCTTCACCCCCTAGCCACGGGGACAGATGCAGATACTGCCACAGTTTGAAAATTAAGTTTCAAAATGCAATTTGCAAAGAAATAAAAATTATTCTGAAGTGTTATTTTTTATTCATACCATCCCGCCTTTCGTGGCGCCTGTCATGAGACTGTGAAGTCCGATCACGATCATGTCTTCCCTTTTCTCTTCCAGGAGATCGGTGTCTCGAAGGACTTCGCTTCCTCTGAGGAGAAGAGGAAGAGTGTGGGGGATATGGAGAAGATGATCGCCTTGCAGGTGGGGAAGCTGTCCTTTGATAGGACGGAGAAGGAGTTCTTTTGCGGTGTGGGGAAGGAGAATGTCTTTGAACAGAGGAGCCTGACTGCGATGAAGAGGAGTGATGTCTGGAGGATATGGGAGAATGGTGCTGACCTGATGGGGATGCAGACCTGCAAATGAAGAGTTAGAATAGGCACACGTGTAATAACGTGGTTTGAAAGGTTCTTACCTACAAAAAAGAGTGATTAAAATAATTTGTGTGTTCTCTACCCTTTGTCTGCCGAAATTAAGTGCTGTTTCTATAAAACATCAAACTAGTCTTCCCTAAAGGGTACCAAGGATAGCCTTTCAAAGTATGTTTATCTTTAAATGGTAATAGTTTATTTATTCAAGAACAAGCTGTTCAATCAAAATTATATTACACAGCTACCTCCTGCGGGAAGGGAGGGAGGAGTCAGAAAAAAAAACATTATTTTCTCCCCCACACCCGAACCAAGAACAATCGTTTTCTTCAATATAAAATGCTTTTTGGAGTTCATGGTAAAATTAGGCAGTTAACATTTTACACAGTATTACCTAAGAGGAATTTTCTTCTTTTGTTTCCAACAGCATTCAATTCTTTAGAAAGAAACAGTGTCACCTTCTTGTGCATTTTTAACTTCTTTCGTTATAAGCACTGATCTTTAAACAATTTAGGCCTTGATCCAGAAAACCCATATGCATATCTAGTTAAAAGTTTTAGCAAACATGAATATTTACACAAACAAGGAAAACTCATAGCTAATAAGATAAGAAAATGTAGATAAAGCGTCTCTCATCTTCAAAATCCCATTACTCAACTAAAGATCATTTATACAACAGTAAACAAATTTCCTCATAATACATTATCCCATACACAGTCTAATGTGGACACACACTTCAAGCCCTTGAGCTCAGCAGTAGGGGTATTTTTCCCTTATCAGCATCAAAGTGATTTGCAAGTATCTTTTTGCATGAAATATGCATTACCCTTAACTCACAACTCCCTTTTGCTTCACAAAATTGCAAAGCTTCCAAAGAGAAACGCAGGAGTCGGAAAAAATACACATGGACAATCCATATTCAAAAATCCCACTTAAGTAGTTTAGTTCCCATTTTTGAATTTCCATATACAGTGTTGGTGACTTCAAATAAACAACCAGATCATACAGATGAAGCTCTTGGTTTTGCGTGACTCACAAATAGGGACTACTTTCTCAAAGGCAGTAGCACCTCTGCAACCTTCTGCAATAACCCGGCCTTTAAGATAACAATTTGTTTGTGACACTGTCACACAGAGATGAAACAGATGGCCTGGAATTTGTAGCAAAATTTCCAAAGCACTCGAAGTAAAATTCTGTCAGGGTCAGAAATGACTGACAGAATACAATGCAATTTCATGACTTACCATCTTTAAACTAAAACTACGTTTACTTTTCCCCATGAAACCATTACCATGAAACATGGGGTTACCAAAATTGGCTTGCATAGAAGGTTATCAATGGTCTGGAGACAAACAAAACATTTAAAATATCCTTCCATGCTTCTAGCAGAAGGCCCGTTTTTCCCACTTAATGTTCCTTTCCACGCACTTGATACGTCTGCACAGAACCCCCAGGCAGGCAGTAATGAGCAAAATACTGGAGTAGATTAGCAAAATACTGGAGTAGATTAGAAAAAAAATGGAGAAAAGAGTACTGCAAAGGTATTTTTCAGTCTCCTTACTACTGCTAGCTGCAGGCAGAACACGCTGCTTTACTCCCTTCCCTATAAACAATCTAATTTAGAGAAAATGTCCATCAGTGACATCTAGATTAAAACAATACAACACTGTTCAGCTGAACTGAGTCACCATAGCAGCAAAAGTGCTTGCTTACGACTCAGGATTGCTGAATGGATGGGTTTGTTCTGCTTGTTTTATCACCATGCATCTGGTATCTTCCTCCCACCCTTCAACAGAAGTGCCAAAAATAAGTATGCTTCCCTCTCTGTTATACAAACATAGAACTGCAGTAGTATTTAGCACTGCCATTCTAAACCTGAGCTTACAGACTCCTTCAGATCAAAATAAGAAGTCTCCTCCTCCCTTTTTAATGGGTGGTAAAAGATTTTTTTCCAAGGCTCCTAGAACTGGAAGGATGATCTTTTCGCTGAAGCTTCCTGCAGGAAGGGTCTCTGAAATTGTCCTCGTACTGCACTGTTTAGCCAATTGTGTTTGCTTTTCAGGAAAGATGTGTAGAGCCAGGATCTGTGTATCACATTACCCATTTTGGAGCAGAGAAACTCTGCTCCTTCCTCATCTCCAAGACAGAAGACTTCTCACATTTTCTACTTTTTAAGAAGGGGGAAGGTGAGGAATAAAAAAAGTTCACAGGCTGACTATGTCTCATATCAGACTTTTGAAGTTCCACCTGAAGCCAAAATATTTGAGAGGGACTGATAAATGGAAGCCTGCACCACAACTTCTGTTCTTGACAACACAGGTATTCTCAGTGTAGTAACTTGGCAGAAAAAAAACCCCAAAAGTCCCAGAGCTCAAGTGTTTGAGGCACACACATATTCACAACAGACACACAAACCAACAGAGGAAGTTTCTAAACTACAACTATTCATGGAAACAAAACCCATGCAATTGACCTCCCACCTGCGAGAGGGTGAGAAGTTATGTTTATGAGTGGTTGTCTTGGCTGGAGCTCGGGAGGTTTGTCTTCGCCTTGAAGCGGGTGGTGAATACTCCCTGGAAGGGGAAGAATTACTGCCAGAATGATCCGCAGGACTAGGAGAACGCTTCTGTCTATGGGAGCTTTCAGAGGCATCCCTGGAAAACATAAACAGCAGCTTGTTTAACAGGTATAATATGGTGCTACTACAACTCCAAGACAGAACCTGTGCTTACAAGATCAAGAATCATCTTGTAGAAAGAAACATTTATTCCACCCATAATTTCACATATGAAATTACCTTAAGCTAGCAAAACTCAAGAATGCAAGACATGCACCGAATTTCTTGCTAATCATTAGACTGTAAAATACAAAACTAGAATATGGGAAATCCAAAATTATATTCTCATAATTTTACCTAATATTTCATGTTTTCATGAAACAGAATTCCTATCCATGTAGAATTATCTTGTTACTCTATTCAAAAGATTTCCATAATGTCAGAATTTTATTTAGTAAGCCTCAAGCTCATGGACATTTTCAAACACTAATCACAGTTACAAATGAATCAAAGAGATCTGTCTCAACTATTTCACTTACTGTACATGATGAAGACTTGAGAATCTTTCTTAATTTTTATTATTGGGGGGGGGGGGGGGGGGGGAGAGACAAAAAAGCAGCACTGAAATAAAAGGTTGCAGTCCCCATAGCAATACCTGATTATAGTACAATAGTAAGCCAGGCACTCTTTTGATCCTTAGAGCACTACTCAGAATGTTCTTTTTGATTGCTTATGAACTCCTTCCAGTAATGGGAGTGTACAAGCATGAGGGAAATAATATATTCTAAACTAAGTATGGTATAATTTATTTAATCAATTAAAAATACACATCTACTGGTCTTCCACTCCTTTGTTATGCCAGCTACAAAGTAAACACGAACATGCACCCTATTTTCATCAAGGGAATACAGGACTTAAAAATGCAGATGTTGTATTTTTCAACTTAAATGGACACATATGCTTCAGAAAATAACAGTCATATTAGTCCACCATTTGATATATATACACACACACACACATATATATGCAAAAGCAAAGTAATTCTAAAATCACAGTAGTCTTTGACTATTTCAGAAATACTTTTAACCTGCTGAATATTAGGGAGAGTTTAAACCTTCCAGTGCCAATTGAGAAAGATAATAGTCCTTTAAGATTTCAGAAGAGCAGGCAAAAGGACAAGTGAATGACTTTGATAAAGATTTTGGCAAATGAATTGCTCCACTGGTGAAAGTCCAATTCCTGAGAAGTAATGGATCTTTCAAAAGGGTATTTTACAAACTTACTAAGTTACAGAATTAAAACATACCAATCTGTTAATTAGTCCATCAACACATCTATATAGCACATTTAAAATATTTAATGAGTACCAAAAAGGTTGTTGGCAAAGCAAGTATAAATCCCTTAATATTCAGTGTTCTATGAAAGATAACTTTAAAAGCAAGGTTACATTAATGTTAAAAGCTAATAATGCAATGTAACTTACCTCTGCTTCTCTTTTTTCTCCTTGTGCCTTTCAAAGTCACGGCCTCTCTCTTTCACCTCCCTTGTCTTTTCTTCTGAACGTTCTTTCGCTTTATGTTTTTCTTTGTGTTTCTTCCCCAGGGGAGTTTCCTCTTGTACTGGAGGAGGAGGACTAGGGGTACGGGGGCCTTTCTTTTTACTCTGGTTACTTTTAGAACTCCTAGAGATAAATTAACAGGAGGGCATAAAAACGAAGGTCTGCCAACTATTTCAAACAATGATTTCTCAGATGCTGGCAGGAAAGTTATAATGCAAAGGGCCTTGAAGCTTTTAGGATGGGCTTCACCACTCCATTAGCAAGCAGTGTTCAATAACTCTACTTGACTGAAAAGTGAATGCAGATGGTAAAAATTCACATTGAGCTCTTCCATTTATAACCTTTATTTCTGAAGCAAGTGAATAAAAATAGGAATTGCTCCTATTCAGACAGAACTAGTTTTCAGAGTTAAAATGCCCTTGCATGAACTGCACAGATCAGAAAACCAGAATTCAATAGAGCACCTTGTCTGTTTAGACTCCCACGTCTGCAATGCAAAGCCCCGATCACATACACAAAATGACCTAACAACTCATGTCTTGAATTTAACTTTAACTACCTGACACAGGATAAAGAATATTTTTGAATATGCATCCCATGATATGAAATGGTATATATTTTTTCATACAAACTACCACTGACATAAACCCTATAAACTAGATATCACTGCATACTGAATGTCAGCAGCAGACTAACCCATGCAGTACGTTCTCACAGCAGAAGCATTGTTTTGTCCCTGTTTTAAAGGAGATTTTTGCTTAGCAAATACAGATGTGCCTGCTTACTCTGCAGCAGTCATTTCTTTCTTATTGTCTCTAAGCACTGCAGTCATTCAAAAGGTCCTGCAGCCAGCAAGAACTTAGAACAGGTTTTGGAGATTGACTTTTGGCGGCAAGGTACCCAGTTCAAACTTCCTGTGATTTTCACATACCTTGTCCTTGCCTTTTCCCTCCCCTTCACATCCCCCAGTTCCTTTCCCCTCCTGAATTCTGAAAAATTTCCTGCCTTGAAAGTCAAACATTATTTCTTGAAAAGCAATTTGCAATACCAACAGAATGTGCAGTTAGTTGAATTATAAACGTTTCACTCCAGTCTAGAAGAGCCACTTCATAGGCTGCAGCATCTCAAAATAAAACTGCTTCCCACTTTTTAAATGATTTATATTTCCTCATCACCTCTCAGAGATTCTGGTCATTCAGAGAGAAATGGTCTGCTTGAAAACCATGAAATTAATCAACTGACAGCTACATTAATGTAACAGTTTTCTGCATAAGATGATTTACAGTGCACAATTTAGAGAACTTCCCCTAAAGTTATAGAATTAAAAGTCCTGAAAGCAAGGATAATGAAAACACATATTATGAGAAACCCAGTAATAAAAAATCAGCGTGGCTCTCTCTTCTCACTTTTCTCGCAAGATGCATTTACATACTGACCTCTGCTGATCCAGAAGTGGGGAAGATACAGTAGATGCTTTCTTCTCTTTCTTACTAGCTGAAGATGATGATTTGGGACTGGATCTTCGTTTTGGAGATTTGCTAGACTTTCTTGGTGATGGCGATGGTGATAATTTAGATCTAACCACCTCTGGAGAAATCTTGAGGAAAAGAATATATTAACTGATACTGATGCTCAAAAGCATAACTGTATGTGTCAAATATGTAAATTCAGTAACAGCCTACATCTGAGATCTTAACCACGTAGACATCTACCTCAAACTAACAGTATCATTTTCAGAGAACATCGTAAAAGGAAGATGACAAGAAAAGGGGTGGGAAGATAAGATGATGCACTCTGTAATACATCACAAAAACTATAACTCAAAGTTTAAAATCAATATGTGCCCAGTGAGCATTCAATTTGTCCTACTCATTTAATAGCAGACTTCATAAAGCAGAACACTTGGTTATGGTGCTGGATGATTGACCAGATTCTCACAACTAACATCCGAGTCCCATACTAAGTTACACATGCGCCAGTTATTTTCTACGATGTAACACAATAATGCATTTGTAGCCCAGGAAGCCTAAGTCTTCCACAAAACAATTTGAAGGCTATGAAGTGGCTGCTGAATTTTTATTTTTTTCATTTCACATTGACATAATACAAACCTCTTTTTTAATGACTATTTCCTCTCGTTTCTCCATATTTTCCTGCTCCAATTTCATGAGTTCTCTCTGAATCTTTTGGCGCTTCATTTCCAAAGACAGCTCATGATCATAATCATAATTAACATCTCCATTATCAGAGTCTTTATTAAAAAAAAAGTAAATAGATTAGTAAACAATTACATATGAAAGAATAAGATTTAGCATACTGGATGCAAAGCATACATACTTCAGTGACTTTTAAGTACTGCATGAATAGATCAATGAAGCTAAGCCAAATCTCTTCAATTATGCGTGTAAACTTGAAGTAACTCCAGTTAGTTCCACACAACCTGCAGTTAAGTTTTTAAACTCCATTATTAAAAACACCTTAACTTCTTTCGGAGACTTGCATCAATTAAGCTTAGTTAGCAAGGAAAACTCAGTAAACTATTTATCTATATTTAAATAACATAAAAGAGTATGTATTCATGAAGTCCAAAAATATGTAGAGCACTACTTAATTGGGAAATCTCACATGAAACAGATCTAAATACTGACGCATGATACAAGAGGGCTTTGTTTAATAGCGTATCTCACAAATCAATTGATACACTTAATTACATCTACAAATTGAATTTAAAATAAGAGGTCTGTATAACCTCTTTCACTGGATTAATGCACGCTACAAGAGCTTATTTCTGTTTTGAAACATTATTACTGTTTGGTTTTCATATCAGAAAAGGTGCTATTTCTCACCCTTTTTCATTAAGTCATGGCTAGTTAATACCATATGCTTCAAGCTTTGCAACTGAAATCTTACTGAAAATTTAAGCAGTTTTACTCACTCTGTTTGCATTTCTTTTTATAAGGCTACTTAAGTCTAATGCTAGAAAGCAGTTTAGAAAAATAACTGTCAGAGAAAAGATGACTTCATTAAGAAGTCATTAGCTTTCATTCCCCCTCCTACACACAGGAACTATATAAAAGGTTCTGCAATAACTGAACTCAGTCTACAAATGCCCTTTACGTGCCAAGAATGCATGGGAACAGCTTAGAGAGAGAGGCAGTTCCTAACAGCATAGGTTCTTTCCCAGTCCATCTACCTGCTTATACAGCACTCAGTAGAACTTAACAGACCATAATTCCACTTCAGCCATATAGCTACAATCAACACTATTTTGATAAAACATAGTTCTCAAGGAGAAAGTCTCAGTGTGTAGAACTTCAGACATTCATTCTATACATTTATATAGAACTTGAGGGTTCTATGTTCCAAACTTTTTTGACTTAAGATTCTATTTCCATGTATACACGTCATAGGTTGCTGTTTCTTAAATCACACTGAAAAAAAAATTTAGAAAAGAGTAAAAATGTATTACAGCTTCTATTCATGTACTGTGACACGGCAAAACACTATTTGCAACACTTACATCACATACTATAGAAAAGTCACCTACTTAATGAAATGTACAGAGGAGTTCCATCCCACAAACAACTTGTAGTATACGTTATTGCAAATACCTTCATTATACCTGAATTCACTTAGAATGGATCAGGATTCTCATCTCCTATTGCAATATTGTAACTACTTCTGAAACAGTGACACTTACAAAACTACACAAACACTACAGTTCATTAGAAGCTATCATAATTTCACTGTCAGGTGAGCTTGGTCTCTAACAAAAGTGAAACTCAGGAGAAAATAGACAGTCTTTTCCTCAACTGTCCACATATTAAACAGACAAGTATTATCAACAAGGACAACAAAATCACCTTTTAACCATTAAACAAAACAAAAAAGCCCACCCAAACAAAAATGAGTACAGAAGGTAATGCAAGACTCCTACCACTCCTGGAGTGTTTTCACATTGCTACCTTCAGCTGTCAAGCTGTTGTTATACTCATTCAATGGAGCCCTTGTTAAGGAGGCAGTCTACACCACTACAAATTATGCAACAAAACCCTGCTGACTTTTGAATTCAAAGGAGTTACTCTCTCTCCTCAGATGGACCAATTCTGAAATTCCTCTGGATGTAACCTGGATTCAACTAGCGATCTAAATGTGAAAGGTTCTGCTACAGAGTAGCCTATGGCCAAGTTTCTTCTTGTCTGAGGAGTGTTTTAGAAAAAAAAAAAAAAAAGCATGTGTTTTTAAAATAAATTGGTTTTAGCATTGTAGCAATCCAACTACAAAGCAAAGACTGCTTCTTTGCTCTCCTCCAAAAATAAACATTAATGGCTACTGCATAGAAGTACTCTGTTTAGAGACCAAATCTTCAAGCATTCTATTTTATGTACAGCCCAGTAATCTTGTAATTCATTGAGCTGTAGAGGGACCATTAGTTTAATTATACTTACCTTCTCTATTTGTTTCCCAATCCCCATTTTCCTCTTCACTTTCTGGTGTTCTCTCCTTTGTAATTTTGATATCCTCTTTTTCCCTATGTCTTCCTCGTGAAGACTCTTTCTATAAGGGGAAAAATGCTGCATTAGAGTAAACACATTTATTTTAAAAGAAGCCTGAAGAAGAAGGTATATTTTACATGGCATTTTGGCTGTTTCTGTTTTATAGTTCAAAAAGTATTTATCCCTTTAGCCTGTCGAACAAATACCTTCTTAAATAAGCAGAGATTCCACAAGCAACACGATCAAATGCAATTTCAAATAATCAGTATGCAAATAGCAGATGGGGAAAAGAGAAGAAAGGATTCATAAAGTAAGAAGGTTTAAGGGCAGGGCAAGAATCAAGCATGTATCAGAGAACAAAGTTTAAAACAGGAACTGAAAGAACAGATCAGGTTCTTGAGACTGATAGTTTAATGAACACTGGAAGAGTATAATTTTACCAGCTTGAGTGAAAGTTCTCAGCTGTAAATAAGAATATTTATATGCAAGGCAGATGAGCCTCAGAAGCTGAACCATTTAACTCTCCAGACGATAAAGAATTGGAGGAAATAATAAAATAAATAATAAAAAAACCCAGAGACCCTTGGCTGGCAGAAGGAAGGGGAAAAAAAAGTCTAAAGCAACACACTGGAATCAAGCTTTGCTGATAACTTCGTATTTGAACTTTCACTGGCCCTGAGCTATTAAACAAGTCTAACTATTGCAGCAGCACCATTCTGCATGTGGCAGATGGTCCTGTGAACTCCTAAGGAAGCCAGAGACTATTCTTACAGGAAAGAAGAGAAATTTCAAAAGGTAACTGAACCCGTGCTGCACTTTCCCCCCAGTTAAATTCCAGTAGTAACTGATGCATAGTTACATCATTGTCTCTGCTGAAGTGACATTCCCTAAATAATCTACCTGGGATTAAGTGGAGTACAGGACAAAGTTCTTTCACTATTTTAAAAAAAAAAAAAAAAAAAAAAAAGAAACACCACCAAAAAAAAACCCACGAAAAAAAAATATTAAAAGAACATTCAAGCTTAGAAGTATCTCAGGTTAATTTATTAAGTAGGAAACCAGAAAGAGCAAATAATGAAAGTCTGTCCCATATCCCTTTTGTTCTCACCTCCCATAGTGCCTTCTTTTGCCTTTTGGGGATTCTTCAGTGTTGATACGTAGAAACCTTTGCTTTTATACCAAGAGAAGGAGACGCCTGAGAATTTCACTAGCTATTTCTTACTGGGACTTAGATTTTTACTTAATTTACATCCTTAACATCACCTTAGAAATACAGTAAGGAAATAACGTAAGCTTGTGGATAGTCACTCCCAAGTGAGTAAAATTCAACTATTCCTTTTTACTCACTAAATATTAAAATCTTATCTCTAGCTTAATGATTTAATTGATGACAGAACAAGTACTGTATTTATTTTACCTAGTGAACTAAACCAGATGCTTCAGCGCACAGTTATTCTCAAGCCTCTCATCTTGATGCGTTCAGTGTATCATATTCAAAGCCTCAGAAACGACCAGTTACTACGTAACACAAAGGAGTTTCACAGTAAAGAACTAATTTGTGTCATGTTTAATTTAAAGCACTTCTAGAAAAAGGAAAAGAAAAAGGGGGGGGGGGGGGAACAGGAGAGAGGTTTCTCCATTTCATGACAGGATCTCTAAAATGATGCAGAAAATGCTAACCTATCAAGTCGTGTTGGTTACTGACATCAACTAAGCCATCACCACAACATGGACTAAAGACATTTCAGTCTAAGAGCAAGACCTATACTACACAAAGCAAGCTACTTTAAAAGAAAATTCCTCTAATGACATTTGAAAATCCCTAACGTCATCAACAAGCCTGCCCTGCAACCACTCTTTATTTTCTTAGAGTATCTTAGTTTTTCTAGACTGCCCACCTTGAAGACTGCCCACCACTATATCTGTTGTATCAAACTGTGTACTTCCACTCTATACTGCAACTCCTACAATATAACAAACCACAAACATAATTTCTGAAATACAAATACTTGTTTTTATTAGTCCAACACTACTTTTTACTAGCAAACTGAAATACACATTTTAGGACATCCTCTATATATGTTTTTTAAAAAAAACCCCAAATTTCTCAAAGCCAATTCCAAAATCACTTGTCAGAAGAGACTGTGCAGGTAAGTCAGAATGCTTCAAGACCAATTTAATAACTCAAGTTGAAAATACTACACAACCTGTATGTATCTTGCCTACATCTCCAAACTTGCAACCAAATGCAAGCATCTAGAAACAACATGTATTTTCTCCTTTGAGTGGAGCAATTCAATAGTGGCACAATTATACTTCTACAGAAGAACTGAGAGCAAAAACATCTACAAAAGGAATTTTATTAAATTGCTGAATATAGGGGAAGGGAATAGATAATCTTTATGCAAGCATGCTATTTTACAAGTCTGGACAACTTGATCCGAGCCCATTCATGCACTAAATGACTTTAGTTTAGTTGCCAGGAGAAAGATTCTGGTAACACTGCCTCTTGAAAAACAAATCTCAGTTTAGAAATTGAGTATATATTCCTGGGGCACACAAATTAAGAATTTAATTTATGATGGTTTAGAAGACACATTTTAATTTTCTCATTGCGAAATCTTCAAGGTATTCTTTTCGTTGTACTTGTTCCACTTACAACTCATTTAATTCCCTCATACTATGGGAAATATTTCCTTCATTTAGACCCGCTTGTACTTTACAGAGGTTTTTTTGTCTCTCCCTTAGTAAGCCAAGAATAAAATATGTCAAGCTCCTAAAGGCCAGCAGAATGCCTTTGACTTGTACTTGAAGACGCTATATTGAATTTAACCACACTTGTAAACTATTTTTCTGCAGACTCTGAAAAAATCCCATTTACTAGACAAGAAATAATAAACTTTCACAATAATAGACTTATTTACTAAAAAAATAAAAATAAATAAATAAATAAAAAATGTGGATTGTCCTAAAAGTAAACAAGTTAGTAGACCTTATCCTGCTGTTTTCAGGTATGTGCTCCCAGCTGAACTATTTACATGTGTTAGATGATTACAGTTTAATCATCAGTTAATTTGACATTCAGAAGAAATGCTACTTAGGACAAAAAAAAAAAACCAACCAAACAAACAAAAAAACCCCCCCCCCCAAAAAAAAAAAACAACCCACAAAAAACACCCAAACAAAACATTATGGCTGAATTCTGTGAGATTTTATTTAACATCTACTTAAGTTGAAGTTCCAAACCCCATAAGATATGATCAGCACCCTACAGCACAAGACTTGATGTCTTCTTGAATGAATTTCCCACCACAGGCAGAGGAGTCTGACCAAGCACAAAAAGTTGGCAAAACATACTTCTAGTCAAGAAGTATCATTTTACCAACAACAATGGAGAGAATATTTATAAGACTCTTACAACCTACAATTCTTACAAGGCAGAAACGTCAGTTTCAGCCTTATCAGCACATGTACACGAAGCAGCAATATAAGCTAATTCAAAAGCACAGATTCTTTTAAATCTAAAATAAGCTATCATGTATTACAGATAGAATCTTTTGGGCAAGCACAGTACTATTTTGCTCCAGGTATAATACCTTCACAGCGTAAACTACTACCACATTACACAAATGTACAAGAAAATGAATCTGAAGTTTCCCTGTAATTAACAGGTATTGTTTCCATTTCAGAGATGGAAGACAATGCTGACTTCCATTTCCAGCAGACATATTCAAAAGCCATAGTGACAAAGAGCACAGATACGAAACAGGTGATATACAATCCTTACGAAAACCTTTCCTAAATGTACATTAAGTTCTTCCCACTGTTTCTCCCAAACTCGCACACACCTCCCAGGTAACTCTTTAGCTAACACTTCATATATTCCAATACAGCTGTCTTCATAATACAGAGAAAATTTCAACATAAAAATTTCCAACTAAATATAACAGCAGCATGAACCTAATCTAATTATTCGTATAGTAACTGATACACTACAGACAGTGCTGAAATAATTCTGAACACAAATCTGAGAAATACAGAAACAACTGAGTTCAATGTAATTGTCCACGCAACGCAGCATATTGTCTCTGAAAATAACAGTACAAGACGTGAAGATATAAGGGATATATTCTATAAGCTGTCTTTATAGGAAGTTTCTTCCTAAATACATACAGATTGTGCTAGTTATCTTATGTCTCCAAAGAACAAGAAATGTCTTCTAAGATGATTTTATATTAGTTATATTGTCCCAACTTTTTGTGGAATCTATTCAGGTTTTTGAATGTATCTTCTGGCAATCAGGTAGAACTGTCATATAAAACATAAATAGTATTTCCCCTCATCATTTGAAATTTGCCACTCTTTCTACTGGGATAAAGTATGAATATGACGCATCTAATTTACATTCTCTCAACCATACATTACATACATTCGTCACATGTCCTTTTTTCTCTCCAGTCTCTCACCTCCTTGCCTCTTCAAAAAGAACTTTGTATTTTCTTGCATACAGGTGATCACAACCAAACAGCGTTTCAAATAAAACTGGACCATGAATTTCTACAACATAATATTGATCATTTTCTATTCCATTTTTATATATCTGAGTGTTTGCTTCTGCAACTGTGACTGCACTTTGAACAGATAGTTTCATTGAGCTGTCCACAATAACTTCTTTCTCTACTGGATGGTTTCAGTTACTTTTCAAATATTCATCCATGATTCTTCGTTTTAAATACTTTCTTAATTGTGCATTACCTTGCACTTGCCAACACCAAGTTACATCTGCCACGGTACTGGCAAAAACTATCTTTCCCCAAGCCCTGTGGCATTGCTCAGGCTTTAGTAATCTCAACTACTGTTTTCATATCTTCTGTAAAGTTTAACATTTGGGATGTCCAACATATTTTCCACATTCTTAAAAAGTTATAGCTCTTTAGATGAAGCACCATAATATCCTCTGTAAGTTTATCATTTGAAATTAATCTAAAATTTTCCCCTTAGCTAGCTTCTAAACCTGACAATATTATATCTGCTATTCTTCGACTATCTAATATGCCTCAAAAGCCGTTTGTTTCAAAAGCAGCTATTTAAGGTTTCACCTGTATCAAACAATTTCTCTTTACCCCTATGCTCTGTTAAAGTTTCATGCTAGTAGACTGGTGAAGCACAAATTCTGCCTGCAGGAACAGTGCTGCTCTTAAAAAAAAAAAAAAAAAACAAAAAACCCAAAAAAAAAAAAAAAAAACAAAAAAACCAAAAAAAAAACAAACCCCCCCCCCCCCCAACAATTATGAAACTTTTTATGGAACAAGCTACTTTTCACTATTTCAAAACAAAGTAAAGATTTCTTATCCAGCTCCTCTGTTATCCCAAGAGCTTTAATAAGAGATGGAAACGTCAGATATTAGATCTCCACCATAGTAGTAGCTCTAATGATGGAGCAAGATTTTTGTTAGCAGTTCAGTCAGTTCAGTCTTCTGTTCTTTGCAATGCAACTCTTGATGACTGTCCCTCTTCATCTATTGTTCCAGAAAATTTTCTTTGGATATCCCACATTTGAGAGTTGCCTCCATGTAAATAATACAAAAGATCAGTGGTTTCCTCAGCCTTCTGTTTTATGAGATTGAAGCAGAGTAATTTTTTTTCTCTGCAGTGTGCTTATCCTGTAAATAATTCTTTGGTACTTTAACAGACCCACTAATTCTATGATGCTTTTTGATTCCTGCTTCAAGTTCATCTTTATTTGGGTTTGAGTTGTTTAAAAGTATTTTATTATTACATTAATAGAACACTATAAAAAGCAGGAATTACTATAAAAAGTAAGAAATACATCAAAATCAAGAGTTGTACAGTTGTCAGTTGGACAGAAGAAGTTACGATAAATTTTTAATAACGGTTGGACAAAAACACTTCTCCCACCAACCATGTACTCAATAACTGAACAGTTTATTCAAACTATTAGAAAAATAAAAGAAACACATTCAAGTAAAAGAGTAAAAAGATCAAAATTTTACACAAATTAACAGCAACTGAAAACATGACTGGAATATAAGCCATTCTCTTAATTTAATGATAGCAGCTGCTGTTGATTTCTTTACACCTGACATAAAAATTCATTTTACACAGCAAGTAGGAACAGACTGAGAGGAAATAAAAACAGAATGCTGTTAATATCTGCAGAAGCAAACTTGACTTTTCACAGATAAAAATTTTTAGTCATTATTTATATGAAAATGGTCTTAAAAAACATGACGCAGGAGTACACTGGTACTATTGTTACATGGGTGCAGGGTCACCCTTACCAGCTCTGCCCCTATCTGTTTGTAACATCAGGAACAGATAACACAATTTAAAAATAAGTAACTTCTGATATTTGAGGGGTATCGGGTTGCAGAAAGATGATTAGAAAATGAGAATGATAATGGATGAATTTTTTGCAAAATCCAAAAGTGAACAGTTGGGATGGCTGATGAGTCCGTGAGGAGGAAGGTGAAATGAACCAGCACAACGGTAACTGTGTGGTCTCATCAAAAGCAAATTTGGAACAACTGGAGTCAAAATGCATGTAAACAATGGATATGAGTAAATGTTGGGGGAAAAAACAGTGGATGATTGGAACAATAGTTAATACACTTTCTTGGTAATAAGAGTCTGCACTGTTATTAAATAATAAATATCAGTATCCGTAACATATTTTAGTCTGTGGGGTTTATAAAATCTTTGGGGACCACAAGACCAGAAAGTGCTATAAAATTGCAATATAATACAATTGTTAAGACACTTAAAATATGCCACATGCTATGTACAAAATGATCAGTTCATTAAAACATTTTAAATATTACAAGTCACCACAATCAGGTTTCTAGGACACACTGCCCAATTGCTACTGAGGGATTCTGGAGTTCTGCAAACTCCATTCTTACCCTAACAGGAGAGGACGATTCCTCTGTACTTCGCTTCTGTGGCTCTGCTTCAAGATCTTGACGTTTGTTCTTCATTCTTTCCCGAAGATCTCCAGTGGGTCTTTCTGGTGACCTGTGTAATACAGAAACATAATATAACCAGTTCTGTGGGACTATTTTTAAACGAATACAATCTTTCTATTAATTTTTTTAATTAGCATATACATAAAGATCTAAACCTCCCACCCAGAAGTGAAATAGATGAATAAAAAAAAAATAGTCTGTTCTAATGGGCTTAAGCATTCTAAAAAACCAACTCTTTCAGAACATCAAGGAAGACTTGACTTTAAGAAAAAAAAATGACTTGTATGTATATATAACATGACTTGGTTACTATTCCAGATCAGCTTCAGGTGATCTTATCCAGAAAAAAATCTTTTTCTGACCATCACTGTGTTCCACAATCACTCTTACCAAGTCTTTCAAGATATCTTTAGCCTTCTCCATGTTCTAAGCTGCACGATTTTAATATATATATTTTATATATATATTAAAACACAATTAATGCAGAGTCAAATTACTGTAGGCTAGCAATGATAGTCACACAGAAGCACAACTCTGAAGACAGACGAAGCCTGCAAGTGGAGATAACATGACCTAGGTGCCATCATCCCATGACCCTGGCAAGACTGCCACACAAAAAAATACTGTTGCAAGACCATGCACCAAAAATTCACTCTTGGAGGCCTTCTCTACTTTCCATTTTTCAGTAACATAATTACTTTGTTTCTTCATTACAAAATATTGGATGAACTCTACTAGTCATGCAATGTTATCATACATTTTCTGTAAAAAGGTATTATAGGAAGGGAGGGGGAACATCCTGCCCTACCACATCTACATAATTTTGTCACCTTAGTATGGATTCACAGTTCATTTATCTCTTATGAGTTTAAAGATAACAACTCTTGCATTCAAACAAGTTCCTAAGCAAAGGGGATGGATATAAGAGCTGCTTCAAATGATCTTTCAGTTCAAGAAAACAAATTTTCTCTTCATATAAATTTGGTCTGATATTGAGTTTGGTACTTCTGTGATGGCTGTCAACTGTTAATTACAGATTCTTCCATGAAATGGTTGTATGAAAGTAGTGGATCTGTACCTATCAGTTTACACTAAAGAATCATCAAGAGATACCGATGCTGCCTTAGTCCATTAGAAGAGTTATATGTACTATTTGAATAAGGAAGTTTGCATTTGTTTTTCAGACTGAATTAGGGTTTCCACTTAGAAAATGTCATTTCTCTCACCCTTCCTCTGTCACATAAATACACAAAGGGTAAACTGTCTTTCACAGTTTATGCATACAAAAATCTAAATTAATATGACTTCATCTTCAACCTCTGCATATTTGAAAAACAGTAACTGGTTTCCACTTCCTCTTTCGCAATGTTGTCAATATTTAATTCTTTAAACTGCACCATAAGGCTAAGTGTTTTAGGATACAAGAAGAAAAAGACCAGTGACTGCTCTCATTTTAAATGCATTTAATTCTTCATGAAGTTTTAAATACAGGTCAATCTAGATCAGAGGAAAGGTACAAAACGGTAGCATGCTGCTTCTTTCATAACTAAGGATCAAATTATATCCAGCATACAAATATAAACAAGTTATCTTCTTTGCATGCATACCATCTTTAAAGCATCTGACTTTAGCAAAGGTATTTATTTAGCAAAGGTATTCAAGCTTTTTTTTTTCCCCTCACCCATCTTAGAAAGATAATTCCTCTGCATTACCAAAACACTGAAGCATTCCAACCATCAGCTACCTCAATAAATAAACTGTCTTTAAACATTAAACTGGCAATCTATGCCTTAATTTTTGATAATATTTAGCTATGGCACAAAGGATTTGAATTTGTGAAACTGAAAATTAATTTAAAAGGCAAAAAAATGATAGCTAATGTAACATTGTTCCTCAACAGGAGCAATTTCAGGTATAAAAAACAGTAGCTGAAGGAGAAAGCAAGTGAACTTCCACTGAATGCAGCTCATGTACTTATTTTAATACTTTTTTTTTTTTTTTTAAGAAAGCTATATACCAGAGTGAAAAAACATTGAAACCGTTTCACCCTCAATTAATATCATTTTCAGTATGGAAGGGAAGAAAAAACTTATTATTCAAATCTCCTTAAAGATCACAAAAGTTACCAAGAAATCACAGAAATGAAAAAAGTTACAGGCTTGGGGTTTGTTGGTGGGTTGGTTTGTTGGGGTTTTTTGGGGGGGGGTGGGTTGGTTGGTTTGTTTGGGGTTTTTTTGTTTGGTTGGTTTGGTTTTGTTTTCTTTTTCAGCTTTAGGAGAACGCTGGGACAAAGTGTCATGGTAACCATCCTAGCACTCCTTCCCCAAAATCATCATAATCCCCCAAAAAGTCTAATAAAGTAATACTGAAAATTTGTCAAATTTTAAGAAACAATTATTCAGGAAACTGAATAGTTTTCAGATACTTTGGCTTAATGCACAGAAAAACAAGCTGGTCTGCTGGCTGATTTTTCTTTCAGGTGTACCGCAACTTTAATTTCAAATTTTAAGGAAGACATTAAGCGATTTTAAATAGCATTACTTCTTGCAACAGTTCAGTTCTTGATATTGAGCAGCTTGGTTAGGAAATACACATTCATAACAGTCCCTCCATTTGCTTCTGTACCTCTTAACAGTGTTAGGAATAATTACCCAGCAGCAGGCACACATTACAACATACTTTTTGAGAGTATCTGTGTATGTTTGTGTGCACACACATGCATGGGCAGACGACAATTATTAGTGTGTAATGTACATATTATAATTGAATACTCAGGAAATATTGTCCCATATTTCAGTTTCCTATACAATAATATTTGAACCTCGCAAAATCTGGAAGTTCTTACCCAGTATCAATGCTGGTTTGGTTTTTAAATCTGGTTTAATGATCCAGAATGAAGATGACCAGAGCAGCTAAGAGAGGGAAGTTACGATGGCACAGATATATATGTATATAGTATAAGGGAACCAGCAGGAAGCTGCCAAGCAACTACCCAACAATTTCCAAGTGGAGCAAGAGAGGAAAGTTCCTCGTGGGTAGCATGTTTTACACACAGCTCTTTTCTTGTTAGCTTCTCCATACTTCAGATGCCTGGAAGACTGGCACATCTATCGATGCATTCTTAATATCCTCATCAGGAAAGTTTTACATGTTCAAACGTGTCAAGTTTCATTTTTTGTAACAGTATGATTAAAATTCATGCTGAGAGGCAGCATTAATGCTGAAACAGAGTTATAATGAAACTAGATTTAAGAGTCGTCTTCACACTTTAGAGTCCAGTTTTCCTATTGCCTGGTGAGATTCTCAGTTTTGGGAGGCGTTACAGTCAGATAAAAACCATTAACAGTGAGATTTATTTCAGACAGGTATGAAATTGAAGGAGCAAGACAGAAAGACAGCAAGACCAGCTTTGTTCTACCAAACTGCTTGCAAAGCAGACAAAAGCCTTAACCAGCAGGTCTGGATGAATGCATGTAGACACTCCACCATTATGTTGTCCCAGATACCTGAACAAGAATACTGCTTGAACTGAACTGCTGTGGAAGCAGCATGAGCTTGGTTTGCAAGAAGCCAATAAAACTGCATTCAAAATTCTGGATAACATTTGTAAAAATCTCTGTAATGTTAAATGGCATGAAATTGTCATCATTTTATTATGTATATAAATCAGCTTTTTCTGTGCCTGGCCATGAGCTATCACCAGAAACTTTGAAGACGAGCATGCTTTTTTCATTTGTCTGTTCTGGTGTGTGTGTATGTATGTGTGTGGGGGGGACTAGGTAGGTAGAGGCTTCCTCCCCCTTTTTATTTTTAAGAACACTTTATTAAATGTTAAATGTGTCAAGCAGATAAGCAGCAAGATTTGTCCTTTGACTTTTTCATATAATCCCAGTAAAAAAAAGTTAGCAATAAAACGAAGTAAATCGATGTTATTCTTAAATGTCAGTGGTGACAGTGAAGCAGAAACACAGCTTTAATCATTAAAAGAAATGTCACTTTTCCTCAGATGACCAAGCACAACTACGTACTGAGTGTTCCAAACACTGAAAGCAAGGAGAAAGTGAAATTCTAACAGTTTTAAAATTTAATCTCTACAATGTATAACACTAATTTTTCCCATTTGGAACATTCAGTACAGAGCAGAGTAAAATCTTTTACACATTGAAAGAAACATTAAACTCAGTGATGTATTTTGTATCCCAACTGCTACCACCTTAGAAGCAATGGAAGATCAAACAAGCAAAGTCAAGATCATCTTGAGAGTATGCCACAGGACTAGAAAAAAGAGTCAGAAACAGAACCCTAACCTCATACCAACCTTTCTGTTGTGGCTTTACACTTGGATACTTCAGTGTGCCCATCTGTAACCTAGAGGCAACACTGACACTACTGTAGCATAATGAAGGACAGTTGTTTCTAAAATGTGAAGCTTTCATACAAAGAGGTACTATGCTGAAACTGTATTTTTTGTTCTTTATAGCAAGAACATTACAAACTTACTGCCACATTTCGTTTAAGTAAGGTGTTATGCCTCAAAAAGGACAGTTGAGAAAACCAGTATTTTTAAATTACAGTAACATATGAAGAGGCAGATAGTAAAAATACTCTCTTCTGAAAAACAGAGTTACTTTTTGGATCTCCTCCTATGATGCAGGATATCTGTTCTGTATCTGACAGATAAAGTCATAAAACTACATCTTGAAGAGAGTTGTTTTCTCACAACAGGAGAGAAAGGATAGACACCTTATTCATCAAACAATATAGCAAAGGCAGAAGGGCTGCAAGTATGTGAGTGCTGCTGAAAGTAGCTGCAAGACAGCATTTTAGTAAAGGACAGAAAGGCACATCAGAAGCTGCAGTAACACTACACAAAAAAAGTATTAAGGTACTTGAACTTCCCATTTCAAGTAATACAAGACGTTAATCTGCATTCAGTGGATTCCATTCATTTTTTAAAGCCACATACACACAAAAAACCTGAGAAAACCCACTGCAAGTTGCTAAATTGTCTTGAGCAGCTTCACAATGCAATTGATTATTGATAAAGCATACCATTAGGCACACCACAGCATTTCACTTAAAAAAAAAAAAAGAAACAAAACAAAACAGAAGACATAGTTGCAAAAGCTATTTTCCTACAGCATGTGAAGAATTCAAAGTGAGTTCTTGATTTACCTTCTATAACTGCTGCTATAGCCTTTACCTCGTGGTGAAGGGCCATGTACGAATCTACATGTGTTCCCATAGAGGCAGTTGCCAGTCTTCAGCCAGTTACGGCACTGTGTCTAAGAGACAGACATCACTGGGTGAATTACACACTCATTTCTGGAAATACCACTGGTGTGAGTGTGGCAGAACAAACAAATGACTCCACATTAACTCCCATTTACCTGTAATTTCTGTCCACCAGTAATATAATTAAAAAAAATAACCAACAATGAGCATCAGGTCTGGCAGAGAAAAATTTAGGTTGGTGGAAATACTATGAGCAGGTACAGTACTACCGCTCCTCTCCAGAAGCTGGGACAACACACGTTATTTGAAAATTCTACTATTAGTATGTTGAACATCCACACGTTAAGGAGTTCTTTTCACCTTTACTAACATCAGTGACATCTGACTATTTGGTACTTGTGAGCTACACTTTCCCACCACCTAAATCCTGGAAAAGAAGATGCTGGGGTGGAGAGGAAAAGAAGAACACTTTTACAACTCACCTCTGCAGTACTTCCAGTGCTGGGTCCAAGCCTTTCAAACACACTGGGTCTTCGGGATGTGCTATCGGATATTGTCTTGGTATTTTCCACTGTGACCTTCCTTCTAATTTTTGACATTTTGTACTACTTCAACCAAAAAAAAAAAGCAAAACTGTAAAATCCTTCAGTTTGGGGCTATGGACACTGAACTCACATTAATAAAACAGTATGATACACATTGCAAGAGTTGCTGCAGAGGTGATGAAGAAAGAATAAAAGTCATAAATGAGTGAAATGTATCTAATAACAACGAATGCCTCTGATTTGAACAAGTCAGCTGAACACCAGTAATGATAGTTCTTCATGTTATTTTATGACCTGCTTTGGATTCTTCAGCTTCCCTTTGGGAAAGATCATATGATATGTTATTCATTTAGGTACCAAACACCACACGGAACAGATGCTTTCCTTCAACATGTATTTTTTTGTGCAGGAACTGAAGCGACTTCAGGTGAAAAGAACCTTTAATGTTACTTCACCAACCTCTCAGAAACAGGTTCTAAGAAAATAAGAATGGCTCCCATTTTTGGAAACAGACCTCTAAAAAATGAGAGCTCTATCCCCCCCTCATTTTGATGTGTAAAATACCAACTTGATACAATACTGAAAACCACCCTGATACCATCCACAGTCTGTGTTTGTTACTGGTTTGTATCCTACAACTATTTGCAATCACCTGAGTTTAGAAAGAAAAAAAAACAAACAAAAAAAACCTCACCCACAAAAAAACACCGACCTCAAAACCAAACAAAACAAAAAAACAGAATAAAAACCCCACAAAAAAACCCCAAACAAAAACCCACAAAACAGTGATATACTTCTTAAACTTCTTAAGAAGTGACTCTTTTCATAAAGAAAAACAGATTTGAAAGCAAATACAGCATAAGTTTGATAAATAAGTCACAATTTATCTTACCTGAGGAGTTACTGAATATAGAAAGAAAATCATACTTTTTTTAAAAAAAGGGAAGATACACATTTAGAGACAGATTGCAGAAAAAGGGCAAACTGGGGTCCAAAAACTACTGTCCATTGTTTAAATGCCACTTGATCTGCACAGAAATTATTTCAATCTGGGAAAATCTGCCAGTTTCTGGATGATTTACATAAAGCTCAAAAAACCACCTCTTTGTCATAATGCCATCACTCTAGAGCTCATTAGTCAGCATAACATGATTAGCCAAACTCTAATCACCTACCCTTCTGCTGTCTCTTCTGCTCCTATCCATGTGTCACAGAAACCTCATCTATACAGTCAGAATAATACAAATTTAAACTAACACCCACCAGACTGGATTACTACAAATTTTCACTGATCTGATCAGCAATATATTCAAATAGCATTCAGATTGTAAGGTTCCATTCTACAGAAAAAAAAAACCAACAACAACAAAAAAAGTATAAATGTGGACAAATGTACAAAAAAAAATGTAACACTGCTGTAACACATTTTACACTTGATACTTGGATAATACCTGTTTTTCTCCCTTTTATCTTGATGGAACTTCATTATCTGAATCCTATGGCTACTTCAATAACAAGGCCTCCCTAGAAGTCTGACATTTGTGCACTTTCTACAAAGAAAACTGTGCTGAAGCTCTTGCTAGGCACTACAGCTCCTTTATAAACAACAGAAGAAAGCAAGCTTATACTATGTACTTGAGAGATTTCTCAGCTCAGCTCTAGTGACTACTTCTCCAACCCTTTGACTATCTGAAGAATTTGATCTCTATCATAAGTAAGTTTCAGATAACCAAGACGTTAACCAAGATGCTCAGAGATGATAGAAGTTAACCATGTGGTGTATACCAGACATTAAAAACAATGGTTAACATCAATTAGTGGAAGCAGACAGTGAAACAGTAGAATTTGCCAGTAGTAGAAAATTACTTAGGTTAGTAAAAACTGTGGAGAACAGAGATTTCCAGAAAGATCTAACTGAGTTAGAAAATTGAGTAATACAACAGCAGATGAAATGCAAATAAATAAAATGTAATGCACACAAGGAGAAATGATTTTATCTAAATACTCGATGAGTTCGAATTAGTCCAGTCTTCTGAGAAAAATAATTAGGAGTCATTGTGGACAGCTCAATGTGCAGCAGTAGTTACAAAGTCTGACAGAATAAACCATTAATGTTAGAAAGCAAAACAATACCACATCTCACCCAGCTGAGCACCCTTCCATTTAAGGATTGTTTCCCACTGCATGTCAGCAAAAACCCCCACTGAATTTGTAAGGTTTCATGCAGCTACACGTTTTAACAGAGGATACAAAAATCAACTGACATATGAAAAGCATTTTCAATAAGATGATCATATACCAAATACTGATTTTGGCTTAAATATCTGCAGTAAAAAGAGCTATATCTGAAATAAAAAGGGTTAGCAGAACGGCACTGGCAATGGCATGGGGAGAAGGTTCAACACATGAAGGACAGATAAAATGAGTGTATCTAATACATAAGTACAAAACACACTGACATGATAGCAGTACATAATACATAAAATTTACATTTACTTTGCCTCCTAATTTCAGTGTCCTTCTACTTTCAAGGAAACAGAAGCAAAACATCTTATTTTAAATGTTACTTTTTACCCAACAAATATTACCTTCTTTGAATTAACTTCTATGGGAAGTTAAGATGATGACTAAGCTTAAAAGGATAGTTATAGACATGGAGAGGATGAAGAAGGAAACATCATCATAACTGAACATACCTTCATTGCAACTATCTACTTCCTGACATTTTGGTCAATAATTTCCTATAAGGAAATTAAGAGAATGCCATCCAACCCTGATTCTTCTGTGGTTTGTAAAAACCCCCTACGTTAAATGAAATAAAAACTTGCAGTGACAAACAAAAAAAAAAAAAAGTACTGTTTTAGGTAGCATTCTGTCAACTCCATCACAAGGGTCTTGCTCCTGCAACCAGAACTGTATGAGATTTCACTTTAAGTGAACATAACTGTTATACAGGCTGAAGGTTTAGAGCCCAGACACGTTATTCAGAGGCAAACTGAGGAATTTTCACTATGTCGAACATGACATTTGAGAGACTGTATCTGGAAATGTAGCCAGTCCCATTTTCATTCTGCAAAAGCCCAAGCAAGTTGGAAAAATAAAGAGACTATTATAACAATATTGCCATTGAAAACCTCAGATGCCTAACAGCAGTTTTATGTTAAGGACAAGCTTTCTTGCTTATAAACAAGTATTGTGAGGGGAAAAGCAAAAAAATTGTTTCATTTCTAGATTTTTCAGACTGTACATTAACGGATAATCAAGAACCATTTAAATGCAACATCTCATAAACATTCCCATAACTTGCTCAATTCTCCCTCATTTTCATCTTACATTACCCTTGATGATCATAATTCTGCAATAAATCCCACACTAACGGCCAGTGCGATGAGATGATTTTCCTTTCCACCAAATGCCCGTGTCTCTGAACTACCATCTCCTTATCAAACACTCACATGGATTAGAAAGCACTGAGGATCAGATTGGGCTGAGTCTTGAGCATTCATATCTCAGCATTTCAGCTAATTACTACTATGATTATTATTTTTTTAAGTTTCTAAGTAGAAAATTATGAACTTCCATATTTCAGGTACATGACATTGTATTGCTGTATCTACCTAGGATCACTGAAGTGTCTGCAACTTCTGAAACAGCTTACTACCACTAAGTGAAATGAACTTTATACTCCTAAAATAAATTCTATAACTAAGGTTTTAACTGTAAAGTATCACTTTTCAACACATAAATAAGATCCATGGGAATCTTTAGTAATAACTTAGGAATATTTTAATGCTACAATAGCCTACAGATGCATCTATGTTATTCTTTAAACGGAATAACTTTTCCTGGGTGAGAGACAATTTATTAATGACATTAATTATACTACCATTTGAAGTAAAATGTATCTCAGAGTATTACTTCATGAGTAAATCTAAAACGTAAGACAGACTTGAAAGAAGTGAGTATACCTAGTGGGCACTACCCGAGTAACTGAAAGCATGACGACTGACACAATATTCAATGAAATTCTGTATTTTTACTATCAATACTCCTCCATTTTGGGGTTAAGCATGCTCAGCACCTTTCTTCCAATAGAAGTATGATATTACATAAGCCACAATCAACAAAAACACATCTGAAACATGTGCTTTTCTGCTAGAAAAACCTAATCCAGTCCTTTGCAAAAAACAATCCTGCTTCTACAGGAAAACTAGAAACTGAGATGTAACAGAACAACAGCAAAGTTCAGAAAAAAACATAAGGAGATAAAATTTCTTCAAGAAAGTCTAAGACATCCCTAGCAAGCATGTCAATGTCTGTGCATGCATGTGTGCACACCACACACAGGTTAAACATTATGTCACTTAAGAAAATCCTACCTGTGAAGTTACAAATAATACGCCATTTAAAGTAAACAAAATCATAATTTTAAAATCCTACAGAAGTTCAGGTACAAACTGCTTATAACACCCTAGGATAAACTAATACCTGTTGATAACTAAATAACAGCCTAGAAAGAGGAAAATGTCAGTGCTTCCATTCACTTTTCCAAATGAAGAGCTTTCACCTGAAAAGGTTCTGTTTCTGATTACTACGTAAATGTTTCCACGTCACACTATTAATAAAATAGATATATTTGAAGGAGCTCCACTGGTTTACTACCTAAAAATAATGCTAAAAATAGTAAAATGCATTGTTAACCAACTTTCAAAAAATTAGTCAAATACTGGCTGCACATTTATATGATGTCAGTCTAACACTCAACTCCCACAAAGAAGCCTGTATGACAAAACCCTAGAAATTATTCCAAGTTTATTTTAACAGCTCCGTGCTGTTAACCCATCGCCATATTAGCTTGGCCCTACCCCTCTAATTTAACATATGGTATTCCTCCATTAGTAGTAATAAGCAACTGCTAGTTATGTTTTCACAAGTATAAAATCATGGTTGGCTTTCTACACGTAAATAAATAAACTAAAAAATCAGGCCCTAATATCACAAAAGAAAGTATACAGTATTCCATATCTTGTCTAACAAAGTCCTCATACTCAAAGAAGATGTTCCACTAGACTATGGGACAGTCTATGCAGACTGGTGTGGACAGACCCCAACTCACTCTGCCTTCACACCGTGTTTGTTGGCTATGCGTTATTTCCAACCTGTAAGTTGGAGCACCACATCAGCAGCCTGTCACACCACAGCAAAACATGCTGAGAAGTGGGATGTATTATCTTTGGCCCAGCCACATACAACCATACTTCCATAGTTTCTAGATACACACAGCTGACAGGCCGAGTCTGACCGCTCCAGTCTGCAAAGAGGCACCCTAAGTGTTTCACCACCACAGCAAGATCCCTTAAGGCCCTCATCACTACCCCACTATCTGTCAAAACCTGTTCTTCAAATAGTCTGGCAGAAGGTTGACAAGAAACCAACGGTGGAGTGAGAATCCAGCAGAGAAGTCAAAGGTGAGGACCTATGCAGACCACCCGCAACGCTAACCCAACACGCCTGACCTACAAGTTCTGGAAGGGATGGGAGTTAGCTGAGACCACCGTCTAAAGAATGGTGATGACTGAATTCACACCAGCGAAATTAGTAGATCCTCTAAGCGCATGAAGCAGAAACTGGTTTACTGCCAGAAAGTGGGAGAAGAGCCCCACTGAAAGGGAAAAAACCCATCAACAGGGAAGATCCAAATACGCGGGAGGCAGGCTCCGGCACGGCCGCCGACGGATGGCACCGCACCCCGCGCAAACAGCCGCACCGCGAGGCCCGCCCGGCCGCGCCCCCTCCTCGGGGAATCCCCGGGGCGCCCCCCGCCGCGCACCGGGCTGGGCGGGCGGCACCGCGGCCCTTCCCCGCAGCTCCGTCAACGAGCCCGTCGTGGGGCGGGGGCAAAGGGACGCAGGGCCCTGCCTGGCACACCCTCTCCCGCCTCTCCTCCCTTCACGGCCCTTCTCTCGCCCTCCCTCCCTCCGCGTCCCCGGTCGCTCAGCCGCACTCACCTGCTCCTTCCGCTGCCGCGCCGCTCCCCGCCGCCTCCTCCGCCGCCGCCCGGGGCGGAGAGGGTGGGAGGGGGCGAGGGGGGAGTCCGTCCTCCCGGGCCTGAGCGCGGAGCGACACGGAGAGGAAGACGAGGAGCGACACCCGCTCCCAGCGACCAGCGCCGCCCGCCCTGCCCCCGCGCGCCGGGGACGATGGGAAACCGCCGCCGCCACCGCCGCTCCCGCCGCGCGCGGCCTTCCCGGCGGCCCCCGCGCCGCCCGCCGCGCCGCCCGCCGCGCCGCGCCGCCGCTGGTGATGACGTCAAGGAAGGGGGGGCAGCGGCGAGAGGACAGGGCGGAAGCGGCAGCGCCGCCATGTTGGAGGAGGGCGGGGAAGGCGGGCGGTTAGTCTGCGGGGGGAACCTGCCTGCCCTCCCCGCCCGGGGCCGCCTCACCTCGCCTCACCTTACGTCAGGGAGCTCCGGGCGGGCCGCCAGCCCGCGAGCGCGGCGTTCCTCGGCAGCGCAGGTTGTTCCTCGCGCCCTCCGCGGGTTTGCAAGTCCGGTTTCTCGGCCTGTGCCGATCAGGACCGTGGGCCAGATAAACGCTGTGGCTGAGGTGCAAGCAGGACGGTTTGGGTTGGAAGCGACATTAAAGCTCATCCAGTTCCAACCCCCTGCCATGGGCAGGAACACCTTCCACTGGACCAGGTTGCTTCAAGCCGCGTCCAGGCTGGCCTTGAACACTTCCAGGGGTGGGGCAGCCACAGCTCCTCTGGGCAACCTGTGCCGGTGCCTCACCACCCTCACAATAAAGTGTTTCTTCCTTATATCTAATCTAAATCTACCTTTTTAAGGTGTAAAACCATTGCCCCTGGTCCTGTCACTACAGGCTCTGTTACAAAGTCTCGAAGCCTATGTTGTGCTGTGGTAATCCTTGGCCACAGGATAAACATACCAGCTAATTGTAGTGGAGGAGCCTTTGAGAGGCTCCCACTGGATTTGGACACTGGTGTGTCCTTGCCTTTATTTAAAGATGCAGTGGGAAGTTCTCATGTGAACAGCCTTCATCTTTGACAGTGAAAATGATGGATAGAGTGGTTTTCTTGTGAGGAGATCCTGTAACAGCTTGAATGACTAAAATGGGGGAATCTTTTCTATGAACGGGGTCTGCCCATAATCATGCATGTCAGTCAGAGGCCTGTTCGATGCTACATCACCTGGAGCTTCCACCATCTAGAGGGACATAAGATTATCCTATTTTCACATTACAGTGCTCACTATACATATATGTAGTGCGCTTAACTACTGTTACAGGTATATAAGTATAGTAGAAAAACCGTCATGTATTCCAAAATGAAATGCAGGGGGAGCAGTCATTCTTTTCTCTTTTGTCCATATATAAATACTTTTAATAAAGCAGCAAGGGTTTTTTTATTAGTATTTGAACTAAGAACAGTCATGCTGGAATAAATTACATTCAACATCACAAATTCTGAAGAACATGTTGAGCTATCTCTTTGACAGCAGAAAGAGCTTCTAAGCAAGTTGGTTTAATTTCTTGAGGAGGAAGCAAAAATCCGTAAGTTCCTGTGTCCCGAAGCTCTATCGTAAAAGAATATTTAATGCCAAGATCATAAGCCCAGTCATCTGACCCTCCAGGAGCTAAATCTGTATGAGGAAGGGAAAATAGATAAGTTACCTAGAACCAGAACTTTAGTTTTCCACTCAAAAGCTGTCTTCTGATGCTAGCAAGGATATGCTTTCATGCCTAATATTGCAGTAGAGTCATACTTACAAATTGTTTGTGCACCAGGACCAGGTCTGTAAATTTTCTTTGTTGTCCTCCTTATAGCTTTAGCTGCTTTCTTTGCCAGACTTTCCTGAAATTAACATTCTTAGCTTTAGAGCCTTTTGGTAATACTTAATATGCATGCAGTTAGAATTTACTTACACTGTGTTCTGTGTTAATTCACATTAGTTAAATGCTCTTATTAAAGGCTCTAGAAAACCCACAGAATGTGGTTAAAATTTTTGGCATATGCCCATGCCACAGTTTGCATTTCTGCTGTAGCTGGGTAAAAAATATATATGGGACTTTACCATCACTTCAGGCAACTACCTGTTGTCAAACCATTTTTTCCCTCTTCTCTCATATTTTTCCTTTTTCACCACAGTATTTTAAGTCACTATTGATTTATGCAGTATTGACATAGATCTTCATTGAGGGAATTCTACTCTTAAACCTTAAAAGTAGCAAACGTCCACAAGAATACCTCATTGCTTAGGTGTATGGAGGGTATTTTTTCAGTTACACAAGTAATTTTAGGATGTATGTAACCCATGCAACCTAATCAGGAATTAGCAAAATATCTTTTCAAGACGCCCAATAAAACACGACTCTGCTCTTTAGCTTCAACATATCAGGGGTTGTTGTGTTATTAATCTGGGATAGATATTTTCATTTTTCCGTAGTCTTCAGAAGCAGCTTGCTAACTTGCACACCGCTAGATCAGCCCAGACTTCTTTAAGTTCTTAGGAACATCGAGAGAAATCTAATTTCCTAATTCCTGATCCTCAGAGCACTGTGTGTCCCTCATTACAAGCCTAACCAAGCAGGGTAAGAATTTCTAAAATAAATGTGAAACTCCAGGAGCTGGGAAGACTTACCAGTTCATCATGGTCTTTGCTTTTTTCCATAGTGTAAGAATATGGAAACAGTACCAGCTGGGAGTAAGAGTGCATGGTTATATAGGCTTTAATGATGTCTTTGTGATCTCTGATAAACCGAGCCACTGCTTTCACTTCAGGCTCAGACTCAGGGTAGGGTCCACAGTATATCTCGTGACATTCATAGGGAGATGCTCCTTCTCCTGTAACAAAGAAGTGCACAGCGTTGCTCCTTCTTCCCTTCTGCATTTCTGTTTAACAAAAGAGCAGAGTATGATGCTAATACACAAGAAATCATGGACATGGCCATGTGTGGAAAGAACTCTCGTGCTTCTAGAAATCAGTGCGAACCTACTGGGATCCCTCACCTGCTATACTCTTGAAAAAAAAAAATCAGAGAAGGTGAAGAAAAAGAATGACTGAAAGACTGGATAAAATGTCTTAGAGGAGAGGATGAATATGCTCAATTTAAATTCACTAAAAACAAAATTGTGAGATCCCTTCTTAAAATCTAGAAGTACTACAGGAAAAAGACAGTTCTAAGTGATGATTTCATCTCAGGGGAAAGAAAACTGCCAATTGGAAGTTGGAGAAACACAAATCAAAGTGGAGGTTGTTAAGAATGAGGCAAACTACGCACTGGAACAAGTTACCAAGAAGACAACTAGGATTCACCATTTTTGCTCTCTTCAGAATAAGACCAAATAACTTTCTGGAAGCAGCCAGGATCTTTGATGTTACATGTCAGCTCTTCATGTTTTAATAAATTTTGTAAATTTTCCCCTTTGCTACTATCTCTACTTTAAACGGACATTTTATCTTTAAATCTTATGCAGGAATAAAGCTCACAGAGTACTTGAACACCCACAAGACTTTCTTCATCCGTGGGCACTGGGACATTTTAACATATGCCCGTCTTCCAGAAATCAATAATGCCAGTTACATCTGCAAAATAGCAGCCCTGAGGAAACAACACAAGCTATTATCTTAAGATACAGGAGAGAAAGAAACATCTTTTGGTGCCAGTGATATCTAGGGAAGATCTATACCATGCCACAAAGTAGTGGAGAGCATATCTGGACCCAAAAACGCTTTAAAATTTTGCTATATATATGTTTTAGTTAATTAGAAGTTTCAAGGCTCCTTAAAGGTGCATTTGTGTGAAATGTAGTTGTGATAGACAAAGTTTAGGTGATATGGTGGTACCTGGCTCTTGATGTTATGAATAAACCTGTATTTTCCTGCATTGAACTGTTCCACAGACGCTGCAAGCCCCTTTACAATATCAATGGCTGAAAATAAATCCCTCTTATATGACACAGCAGAAAAGCAGAAATAATTTAGTGAAGAGAGAAGGCTGTGGGAGAGAAGTGGCAACAGAGAGACTTTGTCTGGGAGGTCAGAAACAAAGGTACTGGGGCAGAGAGGGCTGTGGTACATTTATATTCCGGGATATACGTATAAGCCTTAATGTTTCTGAATTGAGGAGGATTTCACAGACAGTCCATGAAAATTCATGCACATGAAAATACAAACAGTTCCTGGCATTTAAGCAAAATCATGCAAAAGAGGCAAAATGAGAATGTTAAATTTTACACCGTTTTGTTTTACAAAGAAGTGAAAACTCTCCAAGGAAAAAGGCAATGAAGAATCTGTTGGCTGGCAGTCTTAGATAAATGTTCTGTCTGCTTTCCTAAATTCTTGATCATACAGAGAACAGCCAGCTAAAGAAATGATATGGAAAATGTGGAGAAAAATTTAAGTCCAGATTCCAGTCAAATTTAGTTCCATAGAGCAAATTCCAGGCTAGCGCATTGCTTTTAGTGGAATAATTTTGCTTAAATTGATATAAAAGGAAAACATACGGTATCAATGCATTTAGTATATTTTGCTCTTCATAAAAACCATGAGGAATTTATTCATAAACTTGATAAAGTTATCTGAGCAGCTGAAGAGAAAAAGCAGCTTTAAATGCATACAGCTGAAATCTAGGATTGTGCGGTGGCATAAAGTGTATTCACAAGCAGATCTGAAGCCAGTGGAAGTCTGAACATTTGGCACCCCTGAGAAGAACTCTTCTGTTTATAAGTATGTCAGTAAAGGTTAAATTGCAGGTTCCCACGGATTTATGGCCTTTTCCCATGAACACAATTGTGTTATTGTATTCAGTTGTCACAGCTAATAATAATTGCAGCAGTATTGTAAAGTGATAAAACTCCAGCTTGGTTCTTCTGAGAATCCTGTTGAACAGCAATAATGGGGGTTCTACAGTTAACATGTTCTGGGTCAATCTGTTCAACTGTTGCGACCAGTCACTAATGTATCTTAATCAGTATAAAAAATATTTTTATGCTAATTAAGAAAAACAGGGATTTGTTTTTCAGCATTTTATGGACTGTATAACTAAAAGAAGTAGAAACCTAGGGAGAGCCTTACAATCATCTGTTTAAGTTATTGCAAGCATCTGACTTGGTGCTTAGATTTATCTGTACTTTTTTTTTTTCTCTCCAATGACCCTACAAGGTGCTGAGGCTTCTCTCTTCCATGTTTCCAAACATGTCTAAAAGAGAGGAGTGTAGCACGGCTGAAAAGAGTATGGATGCTTCCCTAGTTACTTAAGAAAGATGTTCTGGTTTTGTCCTGTAAGAAGGTGTATGTTTTGTCCAAAGATTTACTTAGGAAGCACTTCCTAATCTACCTGTATTCTTCTGCTCTTTGTAAAATAGAACCATCTCTCTGCTTCAGAAGTTGTTCACCACCAAAAGTGCTTGACAAGCTGAATGCACTACATTATATAACCTTGAAACTAGTATCTGTATCACATAGGTTTTTGCTGTTATTCGTTTAGACTTCTCCAAATTCTGTTTTTATGACATATTTATACTGAATATCACTTTCGGATCTATGTTTTTGGTCTCCAGCTTCATAATTTTGTGCCTGAAAAAATGTATGTTTTTCTCCATATAATAGCCATGGATGGTAAACAAACATCTTTATCCCCAGTTTAACGATGGACTAAAATGACCAAAAGTCATACAGGATATTACTGTCAGTACTGTGTGTAACCAGATCTGACCTATAGGGTAACATTTTAAGATAGCTATTCTGCAGATGATTAGAAACCTGTCAAGTACTAAACAGCCTGCAGGTAAGTGTGATATAGCCTCAACAACAAACACTGGGAGCCAAAAAATCTTGGTCAGCTAGGCATTACTGAAGGATAACTGGGGTGATCAGTTACTACAGCATGGTGGAGCATCTGCTCAACTGGATGGTGCAACAGCTCTTGGTTGACATGGCAAGGGCTAGCTCTTCCCTCGTTCCTCCCTCCCATTAATAGCCTGCACCACGTGTGACGTGATGTGATGCAACGGGCAGGATTCAGGGTCCTGGTCCCCCTCTGTCTTGTCATGGTGCTGGGAAGAGGTTAATCCCCAGTGTGGCATCTGGGGAGGAAAAATCCTGAGTCCCAACAAAAAGTGTCTCATGTTGGGGAAGTATTCACTGGTTCATAACAGACACTCAGCTGCATTTGTCTTTATACCAACTTTGTGAAATAGAAAATGATTTTTTTTTCCCCCCAAAATAATGAATTTTAAAGGCTAAAAGTGAGGCAGGGGTAAAATAGGAAGGAAGTTTTGTCATACCACACCAGTGCGCATCAAAATTCCTGTTCATATCAGTACCGATGCACTTGCTGTTACCATGTGATGAGCGGCTCTTTCTCCACAGCCGATTCTATGGAAACGGACACACAAGCCGTGTTCAGGGAAAAAGCTGAGAAAAACAATGCACCAACTCGCTAGTTAGTTAAATGTGACTTCCCACTTGTGCCTCTACAGGTCATGTGCCAAGGAAGAGGGAAAAGACCAAGGCAGATTATAAAACCACAGTCTGCTCGCCAGCAAGGCTGTATGATAAAAGGAAATATTGGGTAGGATAAGAAGTGGTCACATCTGGTCTGATTTCAATGGATTTGGACTGTGGAAGGAGAGGGGAAGACATACAGTTTGGCCAGAAATGTGAGTTTAGAACTCCCAAGTCCAACCTTTCTGTAGGCACTGCTGACAGCATGTGGAAAGTTGGAAATTTGGTGTGCAGCTGTTGAGATATATATGCGTAGTTATTCAAATGTGAGCCAGGCTGGGTTGAAGATTGGATGAGTAAAAGAGTGGAGGAGGACTGTTGTGGTTTTTTTTTTAACTTGAGTGAATGATCTAAAAATCAAAGAACCATCTCAACAGCTTGGGATTTGCAACCAATACATAAAATCTTGGACAAAAGATACCTGTTGTGCCTTCATGTATCTGAAACAAAAAGTACTCAGAGAATGGGGCTACCTTGCAGGAGGAAGGAGTGGATAATTAGCTGTACTTTGTGTGATGCAGCATGCTATCCCGCTTCTGCTGGATTGTGCCAGTGGTTGTAACTTTGCTGCTGAAGGCTGACACAGGCATTCCCTGACCTCTGGAAGTATTCAAATCCCAGGATAAGATTCCATCATTTCCAAATGCATTTCCAGCATTTTGGAAGACACAAAGGTACTGTGGGTAGATGTCAATTACTTGCAGAATTTGTTGGTTTTGAAATAGGGCAAAGATGCAGAAATTCCAAGCACAGGTTAAGAGTTTGGGGCATGCAGTTCCAGGATGGAAATGATGCCCTAAGCATTCTCACTGATGGTTCCCATAAATAGCACATCAGTACACAGCCTGTCAAAAAAGCTCTACTTACAGAAGGATGGCTCCACGTGTACTCATAGCCATCCACATTGATCACAGGCATGACATAGAAGTCAAAGTGCTCCAGAAGCGCTGTCATGGTCTGATCTCTTTCACTCACATGGATTGCCTATAAAGCACAGGGGAAACTTACTAAAAGCATTTGTAACTGGTTTTCTTACCTTCCTAGAAAGGCACCTGATGGCCTATGCAAAATAACTGCAGTTATCAGACCAGTCTATCTCCTGATAGAGATGCATCACATCACAGAAACTGCAAAACAGCAAAGTAGCTCTTTGATTAGAAATGCCAGGGAGAGGGTAAGAATCGAACTGATACAGTCAGTCAGATACACTGCAGTCTTTCAATGTTAATTGGTGGTCATGAGATAGAGTTGAAGCCTATTAAGAGGAAGGTTTGAGCTTCTGCTGGTTGTATAAAAGATAGGAACCCTCCATCCCACTGAAAATGCCACAAAAGTAGTGATATATAAAATAAATCAGGCCATAAAATAAAGCAGGCCCAAAAATAACAAGTAACATTTCAAATGGCTGCTGTATATAACATTATTTCTTCCTCTTTCTTATCTAACTGGTTGTTGGTCCATGACACAGGGGTAAATTTTAACCTAGATAAGTGGGTTTATTACTATTAAAATAGGTTAGGTCATTCATCATATCCTTTTTTTATTATTATTTATGCCTTACTTAAACCACTTTATTTAATTTTAAATCCTTCCTCATTTTACTGAGGCAATGGACTTTCTCTGACTAAATGGGAAGTGTCAATCTTTCTGCGAAATTAAATGATAAAGAGTGAACCCATTATAAAGAATGCCTAGGATTTGCTAGAGAGAGCTAGAGATTTTAATGTGTGTTTGCAGATGTGGATTAATGTCAGATTTTAAAATGTTACTTTTATGAAGTGATACAGAAATAAAATTTGAATTTAAAACACGTGATTTAGATCAAAAGGATGGTGAACCTAAATGTTCGGCTTGTTACTTCTGAAAAATGCTGCAGGGACATGTCACTGGCAAAGTGACAGCACAGCTGGTAATTATTTGGAGCAGCATGAAAAGGGCAAATACATTTCTCTTCAAGGGAACCTGGAAGGCTGGGATTATCGGTGGGTCACAAGGTAGATTCTGCTGTATCTGCTCCTAACTCCTGCAATATCCTTTCCAATGTTATTGAGAATTTATAGTTGTGACTGAGGACAGAAATAAACACATTATTATTATTATTATTATTTAGTTCCATCATGAATAAACTGTAATTCATGTTTGAAGGACTCATCTATGTTGTTTCTCTGGTTACAGTACTTGTGATTGTGAAGTCTCAATCTCATCTAGCATATTTTTACAGTGAACTTTGCTTTTGTGGAAAATGGTAAATAATATCTCAGAATATTAACTGAGCAAGCTGGACAACCTTGTCTGGGCCAGAAAGGCGTTAGGAGCTGTTTTCTGGTGCATACTAGGAATTGGGGCAGCAGCTTAACAAATTTGAGCAGAGATGCCTTAAATTCCAAGGCAACATACGTTAAGATACAGGTGAAAACCATGGATGTTGAATCTTTTGGTGTACCTTTGTTCACTGTTCTGAGGAGTGTAGGTATTAAAAATATTAAAGATCAGATGTGACCATCAGTCTGCAACTGCACATCAAGGCTGGTTGGGCTAAGCCCATACTACAGTCTCATCCCATCAGTGGTTTACTAGTTCCCATGAACTGGTACTATGCATGTGGCTGGCAGTTGTGGATCGTGTTCTGGAGGTTTGAAATGAGGGTGTCTCTAGGAGGGGTGGTACCTTCAGAAGAAGGCGGCTTGTGTGGCCTCATTCTCTGAATGAGGCAGATCAGAAAAAAACAAAAGCACAAATAAATAATGCAGATGCAGGAGGCAGAGGAGCAGTAGCAGCAGGCGCAGCAGCAGGTGACACATCACAGCAAGCGATAAGTAGAGATTGCTGGTGTTCATGCTGGTGTGGAGCTATGCCATGCCTGGAGCAATACGTGTGTATTGCTCTAGGAAGGCACGTAGGGAAAAACCAGGGGTTGTAGGACAGCTTGAGCTCACTCAGGGTCTCCTCTGATCTACTCCAGGCAGTGCCAGCTGCAGTAATATGGGCGTGAGTCACCATGTGGTGCATGATCCAGAGCCAAGATCATTCCTTGGATCTATGTGGCAGTATAGGCATAGCCCTAGTACATTACCAAATACTTGCTTTTCCTGACATGCCCTCTCCATCCATGACTGTTCATAATTGTAATCATCTCTGTTGAATTTGCTGCACGTACATTGAAGTTTCTTTCATATACTTGAGAATACATCTGAGCTCTTTTGCATTTGATCCATATGACTTCCTGTCTCTTGCACACATCCCCCCTCCATCTGTTCACACACACATACGTGCACACACATACGTGCACACACAGTCACTGCTACGTATGCAGCTTAGACACAAAACTCATATGATAATGTTGTGGATTAAGATTTTATGGAGCTTAGAGTGCAGTTGGGCAGAGAATCAAGATTTTTTGCTTTGCTTTGAAAATGATAATCGGATGTGTTTATCTACTCACGTGGCCTATGAACCACAAGCAAAAAGCTGGAGAAATCCATTCTCTGGCATGGATACCACAGTCAATCCATATGGCACTTCTGGATTTTTCCTGGCTTTTAGAAAGCTGACAAAAGAGAACTTGTATTAAAATGGCACCATTGCAAATTGAAGCACCTAAAAGTAGAAGTGAAAAGGGTAACCAAGATGGAAGAAGAAGCATCTGTCTTGTAAGGAGAGCTTAGTCTGATCCTGGGCCAGGATACTGCTGTCAGTTATGTTCACATGCAGTCAGAGAGCCATGTTCAGATTGCTTGCAGCAAGATCCTAACATAGGCATCGAGACTACAGCAAGACCTGAGGTCAAGTGAGTAGGGCACCAACTATGCAGGGCAACAAACTAGATTGGATTCATAGTTAACAGAGGAGGGTATCCAGCACCCCAGTATTTCATGCATTTGGATGATGGCCTAGATGTAATAACTTCCTTGTGGCCCAGCAAGGAACCTAATGTGGTCAAATGCCTTTGCAAATGCAATGCACCTTTTTAAGAGAATTTAGGAAAATTCTAAAATCCACAAAAATATGCATGAGTATAGATTTAAGAAAGTGTTCTGGCCAAACCTCATCACTTGCTTACGTTAGTACTTGGAAAGGTTTTGCAGTAAGTCACAGCTGTACCTTCAGAACATAAAGCGGTCGTTTTTCATACGATGATCCAATATATATTTTCTGGAGGAGGTCAGAATGGACTTTCACTACTTCTTCCATCCAATAATATATCTGCAAGGATGAAGTTAGTAAATTGATCTTCTCCCTATTGTTTTCCTTCATCCCTGAACGTCGTCTAGACTTAAATTAATTCTTCGTCCCAGAATCCTGCCTCTTTAACTGATGAGAAAGAAAAACTAGCAATCCAGCCCACTTACCAGTTGCCTCTCTCTAATTTCTCATAAAAAACCCACTAAGATACAGTCACAACACAGTCCAAATGTAGCCCTGAAATTCCTCTTTACTTCTATTTGGTTAAGTTGTTGTTCATTTCATGTTTTAAATATTTGTATGTTGTTTCATGACTTCATTTTCCTTCTGTATTAACTGCATTTGAATGGCAGTTTGAGGCAATAGATGTATGAGAGATTTTATCTGGTGCTTCTTTCTTTCTCTATGAAGGCATTACAGTAAATACAACTCCCAGTGGCTGAGCAATACAATGGTAATCATTTACCTGTTGGTGATTTCTTTCCCCATCTCCATTCTCAACCATGAGACAAATTTCAGCCTTTGAATCTACAGAGGATTACAACAAAAGTGTCTTACTTCTTTCATCGAATGGTAGTTTTCATAATGTGATGAAGACATGCGTGGGTTGACTGTGTCATTGGTAATCTGTTTTTCAATAAGTCCTTGAACATCTCCCAGTGAGACTCTGAAAAAGAGCACAATGTCCTGTAAAATAAATGACAAACAACTTTACAGAAACATTCATGATAACAAATAAAAAAGTACGTACTTGTGTTGGATGGTCAGTTGCCTTAACTGAGCTTTTATGCTATTTATGCTGGATGCCCTGACATAGAAATGGACTTCTCTGTGCTTCTTGATGTTTTCAACCACAACAGGTTGCCAGAGAATGACCTGCAAAGTTTTCAAAAGCATCTTTAATTTTTTTTTAACCTAGGAAAGAAAAAATATTCTTGCTAACATTTAAGAAGTATTTAAAAAATAATCAAAGCATATGTTTTCAATTTAAGACACCACTTGAACAAGCACTTTAATGTTCCCTGTGTTGTGTTTCAGCATTCTGCTACTGCTGGAAATGAAATGTGTGTATTTAAGACATGTTTATAATGACTTCTGCACATAAGTTCATAAATCAGGAACAAAGACAGGAACATAAGCTTTTCCGAGATAGTATTTCTGGTATAATAGCTATGCTTAGCTGGTTATTGTGTTACATGTTTTAAAGTCTGCTGAGAGTTATTTTCCCTGAGGGTATTTGGAGAATTAATGAAGATCAGGCTAGTCTTTGTAGTTATTGTATTCGCTGATGTCTTTGATCAGGGAAGAAATAAATGCCAGAAGGGGTTTGAATATAAGTCAAGTTGAAGCAGCAATACAGAGATTAGAAATGGGAGCAAAATAAGAAAATGATATTCTTCTTGGTAAAATTAAATCTTTTACAATAATAAAATCAGAAGCCAACATATTCAATAAAAGACTGAAACTTTAAAACCAATAATATCAAAAGATCTAGGGGTGACAGTAAGTAGAAATTTAGTTATGAATTTACAATGCGAAAAAGATCAACATAATCCTTGGATGCATTTTTGAAAACATACAGCATGGAGTTGCCAGACAAAAGGGTTTATTTTTTTCCTTTCTGGTGTAGTTGCATTATTATATTCAACTTAGGCACCATGTTTCCAGGCATTTAGCAGTTGTCAGCTGTTTACCTCACTCCTATCTTAGAGAGAATGTGCCTGCAAAATCTTACAGAAAATTAATCCATGCTTTTAATCAAGACTTTGGAACAGTAAGTGGGAAAACAATTGGCCCCTGGGTATATTACTGCAATGTGCTATACAAATGGCTGAGCTAGTCTCAGTGTAGTCACCTCACATGTTATTGGCAGGCTAGTAACAGCACCACATGGCTCAGCATTGTTTGGAAAACCCATCCAAGATGCAAGCTGAATGCTTAGCTACCCAGCACTGATTTTCCTGTTTCCCTAGCTAGGCTGCTGTCTGCACTGACATGCGCCAGTTCAGATTGAGTTTCTCTCAGGTGAAGGCATTCTTTGAATGGAGAGGAAAACTCAGGAACTCTGGATTGACACAGCTGAGATGGCAGAGGAGCAATGAATGGGGGTAAATGGGAAACTCTGCTAACACATTGGTCTCTTTACCCATCATCGCAATGGTCAATACTGCCCCAGGGGCAGCAAAAAAAGACTGTGTTGTAGGGTCTTCAGGGTCTTCTGGTGGAGGCTACATGCAATGTGTGTGCTGCAAGAACAAAGCATTTCCTTTGCTTTAGGTTTTTGCTTCCAACTGCAGGAGTAACACCTCTAATTAGCCTGATAATTCTTCTTGTAAGATGCTAATTTTCCTATGCTGCTTCTTTGCTAGATCGCTAGATTGAAACCATTAAAATTTGTTAGGAGGTACAATTTGGGGCTTCCCTTTCCCTTTCCTTCTCTCATTCCCTTTCTCTTTTCTTCTTATAACTTGCCCAATTTATAGCCGTGGGAAAAAAATGGTCAGTTTATAACCCTTGAAAAATGTTTGGTTTGCATATTCACATAAGTGACTTGGTAGAAATCAGCACATGCTCTCTCTGCACTGAATGTACTGCAGTTGTTCTTAATGACTTCTTGGGGCTCCTGCATACAAGGAAGTGAAGAATGATGGTAGTGAGGAAGAAATGGAGGAGGGAAGATTTATTTTGGTACAGGAAAGGAGATGGATATGTGAGTTGACTTGTGGAGGTGGAAGAGAGCAAGGAAGGTTATCAACGTTTGTAAGAACTAAAGCAAAAGATCAAAAGATGGTAGTAGGGACAGCAGAAGACTGGTAGGATTTTAGGGTGGACATAAAATGAATAGTAGCCAAGAAAGACAGAGAAAGACTGGGCATAGGCACCATTGAAAGCTCTCATCCATCTGTGACACATCCTCAATCATGCTATAAATTACGCTGCTTGATGGAATGGTTACACCTTTGTTGCAGAGTGTTGGCTTCAAACTGGGAGGATGTGGTTGGGCAAATGCTTTTGAAGAGATGCCTCATTTTGATTAAATACTCTAGTCTTTAATGAAAGGTTAAATATTTTTTGTTGTTGTTGTTGTTTGGGTTTCTTTTAAAAGTATTGCTTAGGAGAATTTTATCTTTTAAATGCTGCTTTAAGATAAATACCATAAAAATCCAGTCCTGATCTTCAAAGCTGTGCAAGTCATATATGTCAAGATTGCATTGGTCTAAAATGCTGAGGTTCCCTAGTAAGTGTGTTTCTATTTACTCTGTGTCGGTGCTTTGCCAGTTTTGCAGTGTCTTACTACACAAAATCAACTGCAGAAATCTGAGCTCTGGTATAATGCATTACTTCAACTTTATGAAGGAGAGGTCTCCTCATGTAAGTCAGAAGGTAGTGGAGCAATGAAAACCAAGCATTTGTTGAGTTGCTATATCGGCACAAGTGAATAAAAGTGGGCTAAATCTTCATCTGGTAGGAAAAGCAGTATTAGTGCACCTGGGGGAAGAAACTGGTCTGGAGACAAGAGAGGCAGAGGGATCTATTTACCTCAGTGGTGTTCAATAAATCCTGAAGGGCTTCAACCTGTTTGTCTGTTTGTGGAAGAGCCCACAAAACTTCATCTCTGAAAAAGAAGGGTATTTAAGTAAAGCGCAGGTACTTGGAACTACTCTAGGTCATGTGAAAGTAGAGAAGCAGGCTTGGCCTTTCTTGTCTTCCCTGGCTTAGCTGCCATGAACTCAAAGAAGATTCAGTAATGAAGATGCTGAGCTCCATTCCAGCCTTTGCTTCTGCCAGTCAGTAAAATCCATGAAAGAGATGGTGTAGGGCTTTGGTAGCCAATATCTACTGCTGGACTGTGAGAACCATCCTGAGAGCTGGTACCAGCACAGCAGCAACCAGCCCCAGCCAATCCCAAGCGCAGCAGCACCGGTGGAAGACTAACCTAGACCAGGAAGACAGTTCTCCTGTTGTCCCCTGAGTTTCTTGGTCTCAGTCACTGTTCAGCAGAGGCATGAACCCTCCCAGCCTGGAAAAAGCCTTCCCAAGTGGGCAAAAGCAGAACATGATGTTTTATAGATGAGCAGAGGCTACCACCATCATCATTCCTACTAAAGTCCAGCTGTCCCAATCTCCTAATTTCTGTCCCTCCACCAGGTATTGTTTCAGTTGGTCTATACCAGTGTCCTCCCCCTCTTTGCCTGGTAATTTATATTCCCCTTCTACTTGAAACCCATGGTCTGTATGTGCAGTACATGAGATGGTGCTTCCCAGCTGCTCTATGCCTGACCTCACTATTGGTGACAGAAGTGAAATTCACTTTCTGGAAAGAAAGAACACCATTTTTGCATTGTAAATCCAGCCCTGATTTCCAGTTCCCTGCAAGCTATGTAGTTCAAAATTGCATTGGTTCGATAATTAAAATAATTTGTCTGTGTAGAAGGAGCAGACTCAGGGGAATGTCAAACACTTATTTCCATTTTCTCAGCTGGGCTGGCTCTCAGCCCTCTAATCGTGTGGAGTTGGCAGCAGTGTATAAACCTGGCACTGTGGAAGCCCCTGACATCCCTCTCTGCAAAGACTGTGCTGAAAACAGGCAGGGCTCTCAGAACTAGTGTTTTCAAGCTGCATAACACATTTGTCACAACTCATTGTTGTGACTGATTTCAAGCAGAGACCTGACAGCATCTGGCAACCAGGTAATTTATCTTTTCTACTTTTAGCCAGGCTCCAAGCAATCACTGTTGTTTCTCATGTAGAACCAGCAATATGCCAGCACTATTTTTGCCTCCACCATCATTTGACAGAGCATAGAAAAGTAATCAGGGATGGGCAGAGTTGGCATTTTGCCAACTATTTCTTTAGGCAAGTGCAGTCCACAGTGTGTGTTTGGGGCTACTTTAAAAGTGAATTTGTCTTCTTGTATCTGGGGGAGTCTTTTCAGAGGGGAGGCCAGAAAAGGGCTGCTGCATCTGGCTTCATCCTATGATTCCACAGCCTGAGAGTGCTGTAATGAGGAAGCTGGTATGTAATTACACCCCACCATTTGCTGCACAAATATTTCAACTGAGTGTGGTAAGTACTGGACAGGTGGTAGCTAGCAGCAATTCCTCTATAGCTCTCATAGGTAGGACCTGAAAACACTGAACAAGCTGATCTGAGTTCTGCCCTTGCTCTTGTAGCCATGTTTAACATGGGAAGTAGTAACAGCTGAAATCGTAGTTGTTCAGCTTCTCAGTTCCTTTGCTTCGAGGAAAAGCTCTAATTGTTGTCATTATACAAATCTCGGAAACAGCCTCCCATCCCCAGCTTCCTTTTCCTGCCCTGGTTGGACATGTTCATCTTGAGCACACTTCTTCCACTTTTTGTCCTCATGCCCTCCTTCCCAGATTGCTCTTTGAATTCGTCCTTAAGAGGATCCTTCTTATTCCGCTCTAACTTTCTGCCAGGGTCCCACTGGACTCTGTTATTGTTTCCCACCTCTTTTTCCTCTACCTTTTCTTTGGGTAACAAAAGTAAGTCCAGCTGCCATCCCCACACCACAATGCTCAGGCCTTGCCTTGTAGCTATGACAGAGTGAGTGGGATGCATTATAGTTCATTTTAGATGGTTTTGATATCTTAATCTGAGCTTGTCACTCCTAATAAAGAAACAAGCACTTTCAGTGTCTGGTTAACCTGAGTGAATTTAGATGTGTGTGCTAAACTGGAATGAGTTATAACCTAAATACACATGTTTTTCTCCGCTAGCTGTACAGGAGGTGAAGGAGACTTGTTCCCATGTAGAACTCTATAGAAATCCCATATAGTGAGCTGAATCCCATCCAGGGGCGCTGGCCACCATCTCACAGATAGTCGTAAATCAGTGCCGGCTCTCTGCAGGCATCTCAGTCTCTTCATCCCTCCTCTCCACTGCATTTCTCAGTCACTAGGAATGCCATCAGCATCACATGCCAATCAGGCCCACAAAACCAAGGCACCAGCAGGGATGTGTCTCTGTCCTCGTAGTCTGGCTTCATTTGAATCTTGCGTGTTGTGACTATCATCACCAGAAAAGAGGCCTCCCTACTTGTCTTCAGCTGAATGTCTTACCCTGGCTCTGGCAGGTAGCGTCACTAGAGGAGTGCTGCCAGCATCATCACCTGTTCTCCTGGACCATGTAAGCTGTTCATCTGCCTCGAGCACAGATGTCTGTGGGCTCTCTTTTCTCCCACCTTGCTGTCTCTCAATCAACCCCTGCCCTTGCCCTTTCCCTACAAGTGAGTTGTGTGTCTTTCCACTGTTCCCAGCTCTTTCACAAGTCTCACAATGCAGTAATCACACTATAACCTTGCAAAGGCAAGCTTTAATACACGACCATTAAATCCTTCCACACTAGCACCCAAATAAAAGTAAAAAGTCAGATATATCACTTTTAAAATGTCATTGTTTTAGCCATTTTTATAAACAGGGCTGGGAGGGTTAGACTCAGGCTTTCCAGTGGGAAATGTTGTATTCTTCTGTAACGGTCAGATATTCAGTATTTTATTAAAATACGAAATAGATGAACCTTCAAGTAGCACAGAGCAATATTGCGTCACTGAATTAACTTTAAAACATGTTTAATTGTCCCCCTATTAACCTAAAACTATGTTGAACTGTCCCCCTACTGTAGCCCTCACACCTCCATAGCAATCCACAACAAATATGATTGCAACACAAACAGGGATGAAAGATCCTTTTTTGAGGCATGAACTCAGTGGTGTTCATCTGTCACAGGTCTGCCACTGACATGTGGTGTGGAGTTACAGAGGGGCTGTGAGACATAATTCACTATTGTTTGTGTAGGTGTTTCAGTCCTGTGAGCCGGTTGTGTTTAATTGTGATTCCTGTAGGTTGTTCATCTTGGTTAATATCGCCACATGAGGGGCTTATCCTTTTAGTTCTACCTACTAAAACATTTTAGTTTTTTTAAATCATCTGTACATGTAGAAAATCAAAGCACTTTGCCTGTCTTCGTTTCTAACATATGTTCTCGTATTTTAAGAAAGAGTTTGGTTTCAGGGCATTTCTGAAATTTATCGATAGGTAACAATAAAGCTGCTTCTGAAACATTGTACAAATACCAAATGGTTATTCAAAAATGATTTATGACTGGAAAAACAATCATAAAAGCTGCTTTAGAAAGAAAACAGATTGTTAGCACTTTCTGAAATGGTATCTCTTTCTACCTCAAAAAGTAATTCATTTAAGATCTTGTTTTAAGGCAAATGAAGCAAATTATTTTATCCCATGAAGTTTCAGAATGTCCTTTATTGGCATTCAAAAGCACTGAATGAACAGAATTGATTTGCACTTAGACCAAAAAGAATAGTTTTAATATGATTAAAAACATAGGATTTATGGATGCAAAGAAGACTTAGAATAATTTCATTTCCTCTGCCATCTATATGTTAAATTGAACCACATATCCAATTACAAGAGCAATAAATAAATGTCAGCCTTTGCCAAATGTTTTCTTATGCAACTTGGAGTTATTCTGCCTCAGTACATTCATTGTCCCACTCACCACACTCAGAAAGCTACCCAGTAGCACCAGTAGATATTTACCTTGGAAGAGTGAAGACATGCTTCTTTTGAATCCAGATAAGTAGGGTAAAAAAGAGCAGGCAAAACTTCATCTTCATGGCATACACAATGAAACCAAATGCAACTGGAAAGCTGAGGGTTCAGGACCCACATTATTGATTTAAAAAATGTTATTTGAAGAGTGGTTAAAATTTAATACTCTCTCTCATCTCAAGCCCAAGCTCCCAAGCTCCTGGTGGCTAAGTCAATATGACAGAGCTCCCTGGGGAGGTCCTGCTAATATTGATGTTGTCCATCTCCAAAAGGATAAAGTACATTTTGGGCATTTTCATATTGACAAGTCACTTTGTCATCTCAGCCTTCGAGTCATTTCATTGTGGCTACGAACCACAGACATAAGAAAGAACACCCAGCACAAAGTTTTTGTGATCCTCTAATGTTTACAGAGGTCCGGCAGCATGCTCTGCATTCAGAACTCCTATAGCACATCACAGCCAAGCATGAAGCTGGAGTGGGAGTGAGGTTAACCACACTACCACTGTGGAGTCCAAATGGAAAATCCTGAGCTTCTTTTTTTGCTGGCATTTGCCAGCGGAGAAAACAAGGAGGAAGGGCGATGTGATACTTACTTGTTATTGAGGGATGTTCCTCCTGTTTAGGATAGAGTGCATCAACTTGGTCTCCATCTTCCACAGCTGGTCACTACCTCTTTGGTTAACACCTGTTCCATCCAAGGATTTCAGATTGCTTGTTCTGCTCTGTGCCCTCTTTTCTGTGATGTTCAGACATCCTGTATTTTCCATGTGTCATATGAGGTTAGCTTTCCAAGAAATGTACTAGTGACTCTTCATCTCATTATTATTAATTTTTGAATGCCCCAAGATTTACCCCCTATATTTCTATCCACAATTGTCCAGACAGGACATGCTAAAAAGCTGAATCAATTTGACACATTAGCTCTTGGCTGAGCGTGTCATGTAGGTGCAGAATGACAGAACCAAACCTAATGTCTGACACAAAAGATTCTTCAGGTAAGCGGTCCCCAGAAACACAACATGGTTTTCTTCCAGAGGGAATTCATTCCAAAAGCGGACCAAGGAGTGAATCAGTATACATGCAAAGGGGACACCAGGGAGCCAAGACCTGAGCATGAATGGGGAAACTAAATTATTTGATGATGTAGGTGTAGCTTAGGGTTATAGCTATACAACTGCATGAAAAATGCCTGGGAGCAAGCTCTGGAGCTAAGATTAGGTAACATGGACTAGATTGCATCCACCAGCCTCCTCTAAAACAGGTCTGGAGTGGTCTGGATCAGAGCCAGTGCTCCAGTTAGGCAGGCAGTCAGGGCTTCCAAGCTCAAATTCAGTCCTGGCTTTTTTTACTTAGGAGGGTGCATCTGTCCTAAGAAGACAGACGTCTAGGTTTTAGATGGCTGAAGTCAGCAGAGATGAATGATGCTACCCAGTGAGTAAATCCATGGGGTTATAACATCCATGAATATACACCAACACCGAAAATCCCCAAAACTGGAGTTGTGCACTAACTGGACACCAAAGGGAACAAAAAAAAACCCAAACAGGGCTCACAGGAAGCTAAAACACTGACACCTTACCTAGATTTTGTAGTTCCTATTTTATCTTTTCTAGATGTTGTTCAAACAAATAGGAAGTTCTGGTAAGGTACAGAGGCCGTTCCCGGCAAGGGAAATGCTCTGCCACAGGGGTTGATTTTTAAACCAGGGCTTCAGATGCTCTTCCCTCACGTAGGCAAAAGGAAGCTGCCAACAGAGGATAAAATACAGGAGATGAAGCTTGGCCATCCAGGCACACTTTTGTGTGGAAATGTCTGGTGCACAGATATGAATTTAAAGAAAAATTGAACCTACTGAGGTAGGTGTAACAGAGGAAATTGAAAAAGCTGATGGAGTGGGATTGCTGGTAACAAGGGAAATAAAAGGATCATATTTCTCTATGTCTTAAAGAGTTAATTGAGTAGGGAAAGGGAACACTTTCTACTATCTGTCTGAGAAGAAATTTTGGGCAAATGTCAGGTGTGAGACTTTTTTGTATGTTGGTTGCTTTTACTGTGGGTTTTTCAGCTTATTGCAAAGAGGTGGTTCACACTCTGTTTGAAAGCTGCTGTTTTCCTACTTGGTTTTTGGTTTCTGGTATGCACTGGAAGTATTTCACACCCCCCAAAAAAGCAAAGATGGGTGCTTGAGGAAACTAAAGACACTAGAGGAATTCTGAGGGAAGGATAAACCAGAGTCTTGTGATGGTTAAGGCACTGCACAAGTTAAACCACAATAAACAGAAAAGTAAATGTAGGATGAAAGACCAAAAAAAAAAAAAAAGAAACTTAAGCATTAACTTCGCTACTTCCACCCAGCTGTTAGGGGTCATCATTTGTCCTTACGTTGACATTCCCGCTATCCACTTGTCTTGTCCTTTAAGGAACATCATCTCCAACTTTAGCCCTTCCCAGTGCAGACCACTATACCTGAGCAAGCCATCTCGTGCTGCTTGCACTGCAGAGAAATGGGCTTTTTTCGGGACTAATCTATCTGTGACCTCCTATAGACATCTCAGAGGGTGATGAAACACCTGGTCCTATTCATGGCCATTGGAGCTGGGGTGACTCGCTTGGAGGTAGGAGGCTGTGTCTGTTCCAGTGAATACCATGGGTTCTGGCTATCTCCCTCCTTCAGCTTGGACATTCAGGTCTTTACTATGGTCAGAAGCAGTATGAGGTATTCTGGGCTACAAAAGTCATAAATGAAGATATATTTGCTCTTCCTGCAACAGTAAATTGTTTATTAACCTTCAAGAATTTCTGAGAATCTGGGAAGTATTTCCCAGATAAGCTGGGAAGAAAAATGCAGTCTTAAAAATCGCTGTGAAATGCAACTATAAAAGCAATTGAGTTAATCAAAACATGTAATTTTTATAATTTCAACCATTGTTTGATTGTTACTCAATTTCAAGTCTTTTTCATAATTTTATTGAAAATTAACTTTCATTTCTATGCCTTTTTTTTTTTTTTTTTTAGACCTAGAGGAAATAAAATTGAATTTAGGAGCTGTCACAAGGGGAGATTTCAGCTGTTCAAAAGCTTCGTTTCTTGAACAAATGTATTTTTCTCTAATTAGGAAATTCATCAAAACTGATCCCTTTTTGCTTCTGATGAATCAGCATTCCCTGATGAAGAGCTGCTTGGTTCAAAATTCTATCTGAGTTCAAAGGTTTTTCTGCACCTGGATCAATTATTCCTCCTACACTGGGCAGACCACGGGCTATGATGAACTGGTGCCTGCAAGTGTTACCGTAGCAGATGTGACCAGAAGTCTTGCAGTAATGAGGGACAGTTGGTTTCTGTTAACTTTTAGGGTAGCTGTGGGACATGCACAGGCTTTTATTTAAAAAGGAATCATCAGGTCCTAGTTTTCAGAGCAGATAATTTACAAAGTAGTCTGTTGATTTCTTTGTTGAAACCTGCACGTGTGGGATTTAGGACTGGCAGTATATAAGCTTTCCGGTGCCGTTAGTATATTGTTTTTTTAAGTATAATCACATCTCAAAGGTATTCTAAAGAGATATTTCCACTCTTTAGGCTGAATGTGCTGTCTCTCCCCTCCCTCTCCACATTCACATATAGTAACACTGATGTCCTCTGGATGCTGCACAGGTGTTGTACCTCACCCAGACCAGGCCCTGGCACATCTTTGTGTGGAGGTTTAAGGTGTCAGTGCCCAAAAAGGTGGCAGCAGAAGAGGCCAGCTACCCATGTCCAAGCTGAGTCAGGGTATCTATCACTGCTCAAGCACCCACTGCACCAGCATACGCTGAGATGCTGGGCTGTGCCTGGCTGTTGTGCTGGGCTCCTGCAGCTGCTCTTGCTGGTGAGGGAGAGCCAGACCCAACAAAGTGGTCAGATGAAACAAGGGAAAGGGGGAACTGCTGGAATTGCTGCAGGCAGATGGTCTTGAGCAGTTGCAGCAGTGCCACTGAGTAATCTCCAGCAACTCCCATCAGTGGCATCCTTGGCTTTCAGCAGCCAAGTGTCACGAAATTTCCTCTAAGCTCAACCAGGACCTAAGTGTGGCTATCTCTTTGATCCCGGGCTTTCACAGTGACCAGCAGCAAGATTTTAAATAACAAGCCTCTTCGTGCATCGAGATTCTCAGATCTGAGTCTGTGTTTCAGCATGTGCCAGAGCCCATGCTAGGTTGGTCCTGTCTGTTTTTAACAGTGAACCTGTTAACAAGCACACAGAAGGGGCAGGAGGGCGAGAGGTCAGCTGTTATCAGCAGCCTCATCCCTCAGATCCTTTTCCCTGTTTGGGATTAGCATATTCTGGTATTGTTTTGATTCTTCAGAATCCTCTGGTTTCCAGTTAATCAGCAACGAGTCCCTCCAGGGATGGGTAGTCACAATGGATCCAAGTAACTGAAGCAAAACACAAAAGCCAAGTGAGTCTGTGCTGTCCCTCTTGGTTCTTTAAATTCAGATTCAAATGCAAAATTAATGTCCTAAAAATATTTACAGGCACTTGCCCTTTTTTTTGTGCACTAAAACTACTGATGAGGCCAAAAGTAACTGGTTAGCATCCTTCCTAGATGAGGCAAAGGACGACTGAAATCTAACTAAACTCTGATCTCTGTTGCTTGCTGTGTGGTGCAGCTGAGTGCCATTGCTCATGAGCCACACAACGATGCAATTAGTTTAACAGCTCTTTATTATGAATGCGGCAGAACAGAATTAGAACTCAATTTACAAGTCTCCCTTTCAAACTCATTCAGCCGTTAAGGCCGCATCATCTTTCAGTTTTCCAAGGCATATAATTGATAAATGATTTCTCCTTGCACACCTCAGCTCCTCATCTTTATTCATGAACCAATTAATCTCCTTAGGACACTGTGATCATTTACATACATGGCCAATGTCACCAACCTCTGTCATTTCATTTTGGAAACAGTTTTGCAGCCCATGAAACCATAAGGAGGGGAAAATCTGGACTGTGTCTAAATTTCTGTGGTTCCAGCATTTCTCCCTTATATACGTGCTCACTTTGGTTTTTTGAGTACTCAGTTACACCAACCTACTTTATTAATTTTTTACTCTACTCTCCTTACTGTTTAGCTTTCCGGGGTCAGCAGAGAGAAGGATGCTGTAGTGTATGTGCTGTTTTGGGGAGGTAAGGAGGTGTCAGTACTGGTTAAACACTTTCCTCATGAGCTCTGTTTCCTGAAGGTCTATTATCAACTCCCACCCAAACAAGTGACTCATCTTTTCTTAATGCCAGTAGATACTGATTTATTTGCCACTATCTTAGCAAGGAGTACTTGCAAAACAAGTTTAACTTCGTTTAAAAAAGGATATCAAAGGGAGCCACAGGAGCGCTCCAGGAAGAGCTACTGAGCATTTGAGAAAGTTTCTCCAACTTCCAGCTACAGAAAGCACCCTTTGGCTACGGTGCAAGTGAATGGATGCACATCTGTCCCCTATGTACTCTATCTCAATGCACTTGGGTGCAGATATGTACATATCAGGAATGCAGTTAGCCCTGGAGTAGTGTTGTGTTCTGCCTGACTCTGCATCAAAAGTAATTGCTGGTCTTCTCTGCACTGCTTGCACTTGCTCACGTTGCTTGCATGGCATCTGGTAGAGGTTAAAAGAGTGAGACCTTCCTTTGGGCTTTTTCAGGATGCTGCGACCTGCTTGGAGGATGTCTGGACCTGCTCAAGCATGCTGGTGAAAAGAAGCTGCCTGCTTTCTCCTGCCTGCTTTCATTCACCCCTTTCAGCTGCTATGATCCCCACCTCAGATAGATTGGCACATCTCACTCTCAGCCCATGCTGACCATCAGTCTGTGCAAGCAGATCCACACTGCAGAGGGACTCATCACTGTCCCACTGGAAAAGCTCTTGTACAAATGCATCCAGATAGGCACTTGACTTTTCTTCTATCCATCCAGGGATAGGGAAGGGGAGAAGTGAGCTTTCCTACAGTGCACTCTCAGTGTTGCAGTTACAGACCCCCAACAAAGCAGTGACACTTTTGTGTGACTGCTCCAGCCCAGGGTGGTGCAACTGCTCTGGCATCTGAGGGCATCTGTGCTTAAAGTTTCTGCAATCTGCATCCAAGGACCATGCTCTGAAAGCCCCGTGATTCCTGTTTGAGGTGTCATTTCCAAACCTTTAGGAGCTCACTGTAGGCTAGAGAGGGATTCCTGTCATGATGCTGTATTGTATACATGTGCTGTGTTCCCCTAGCCCAGAACTTGTGTGAGTAGCACACAGTGAAAGGACCTTATGAGAATTTGTTCCTCTACTAGGCTCAAAGCCCCCAGGTGCTCCCAAATGGGTGCTACCAGCTCAGCAGAGGCTGAACTTGTATTAGTAGGCTGTTCCCACATGTTGTGAAGCTTGGCAAGCCAAAGAGGCTTCCAACGCTACAGGTCCCATTCACAGTTCACAACCTCTAAGATTAGCAGAACCTGTAATCTTAGAATTTGGCTTCAACTGTGAATTTGGGAAGTTTCTAGAGTCATTTGACTGTTCTGTAAGGTCTATCACCACATGGACAGCATCACCCCAGCAGTGGAGGTGGGGCTGGTGGCAGAGGCCTGCATTCCTCCTCAGAGATCTCTATTACTTTTCACTGACTTGGCTGATTGAGACTTTCGCTGGCATGTTACTTAACCACAGGTCTGCTTCACTAGCACCCAAGCAGACACAGGTTATGAGGAGAAGGCATGGAGAGGTTGATACACCTAAGGTTTACCCACCACCTCTCAGATGTGCAGGGTGTTCTGCGAGGGCTGCAAAATCAAGGGAGGGAATGTCACTGAGGGGCTGGTCGGAAGACACCTCCTCACCTCAGTGACATGCTAAAATATGCTCCAAGGTGTCCAGTTTGCTTAACTGCAGTGAAGAGCCGGGACAACATCATAGGCTGCTGGAGGTGCCTGGCAATAGCACATTGCTTTTCTCTCTGTGTCAATCAAAGCAGAACTGTGCATGTCAATTACTAGCTAGGAGATTTCCTGAGTGGATATGTGGGGTTCCTCTCCATGCTTTGTGTGTTTACAGCTATCCATTGGTGTATTCCTTGAGATCCATAAGACCATGCACTAAGTGAGTGCCTGCCCTGAGGGAGTTCAGTGCTTCTATGCATGATTGATTATGTAGCTTTCTGCTCTTTTCACAGATTTCAGACATGTCATTAACTGTGAGCACATGGCCTGTGTGAATTGTGGCCATTCTTGGCTTTGGACAATTTATCATGGACCTGTAATAGCAATAGTAGCTTGCACCCTGGGACCAAATCAGGTTTTCTGTAAGACATGCCTTTAAAAAGTGATCAGGGCACAAAAAGTAAATAAGGTGCAATGAAAAACAATGCTCTCACTAATGCTGAGAATTAAACTAATGCTTAGTTCTCAGACTAAGCATTACTTCTAACGCTTAGTCTGACAACTAAGACTCGGAGCTGTGTGTTACTTAGAGAGCAGCAAAGGAACCATCAGGGCAACAACTCAATGGCAGAAGAGAACTGCCACTGAGCACTGATTGACATAAAAAATATGAACAAAATGAGAACATTATTAAGTGATGCTGGTCCTAATTCAGAATTTTCCCATGCTAAGCTGTGTAAAGTCTACAGATATCACCTTACCAGTACACAGAGCTCCTCTATTTCCTGTCTTGTTTAATGAACAGCTTCTTAGGTTTTTGGATAAATTTTAACTCTGACATTGCTCACCACACAGCAGGCAATAAGGCTGGTGCTCATGCATTCATTGTGCTACTTTCTGCTGCTCACATTGCTTGCCTTAAAAGTGCTGAATGTAAAGTGGCTGAGCAGCCTCAAGGAAAACACTCCCAAATGCTTGAGTCCATTTTCCAGGCAGTGGTGGAGGCTGCCAGAAGCAACAGAAGATGTAGAGCTGGGCAACCACAGTGGCAACTCAACACATGGGTTTGCAAGATCGGAGGCACCAGGATCCATTTCTGCATCAAGCTGAAAGTAGCGATAGCTGAGTACTTGCTCTAGGACCAGTCCTGCTCATGTGCCTTTTGCAGCCACCTGCCAGTATCAGGGTCCTGTTTTCCAAGCAGGAAGCAGATGGAAGCTGCTTCTCAGTTAGGCAGCAATGGATACCAAGACCTGAAGTTTTTGGTGAGGCTCACGGCAGAATCAAGCTGCACTTAGAAAGAGGAGTGATTTCAGCTTGGGGTTTTGGTTAAGTTCCACCCCTGGAGGAAGTAGAAACATGACTTTATCTGTACAGGAGAACAGCAGACAGCCATACTGCTTGTTATCCTCTTTTTAAGGTCAGAATAAGTGGTTTCTAGCCAGGATAGATGATATACAAGAAGGTGTAAAATCCTCATCATGCACCTAATTATGTTTTACTACACTGTGGGGGGATATTTCCTTCTGAGTCCATCTGCTGATCAGGCTGTACCCTGAAGCACATGGATTGATTGCCCTCATGGTTTTTTCTCCTACTTAGAGTAACTGCTGATGCTTTATTTTTATTCGTATGAATGTTTAAGCCTTTTTGAAGCATTGAAAATTATGATTAATTGTGCAATGAAAATCAATAATAGAAGGCCTTACAAAGCCAGCTTGATTTGGGAGTGAATCCCAGACAGCTGCTTTCTCTAAGAGTGATGGAAGAAGTTGGAGAAAAGCAACAGCAAAAAATTCCAGATCCTGTTTTTTTGTGATGTTTGTCATAGGTTTAACTCCTTCAGCATCTGCTGGGAACTTCATTACAGGCTTCTATTACCAGTTCATGAAAGCAAAACCTCAAGTCCCTGAAATAAACAAGAATACCCAATTAAGCAGAGGCACATTGAAAAGTGAGAATGTTTATACTCCTGTAACAGAATGCAGCTATTCCCACACCACCATGTCCATGACAGATATATTTTTCAAGGGAGATTATAGAGATAGAAATGAAGATCTAGTAAGGCATTTACTATAGTGTTCCTGACAACAGGACTTATTCCCTTTTGCACACTGGCAGCTGCTAGTGTTTTGCCTAGGGTTAAATATCCCTATTTTTCTCCATTTCCCAGAGGAGAGCATTTTCAGAACTCGTGCATGGCAGTCTCTAAACCTCCAGACAGAGCGAGTGCCATCTCGTGGTTAGCTCTCCGTGCTGCACTGGTCCAGGGCTGGTGCAGAGGCTCAGAGAGTGTCCCAGAATGCCGCCTGGGGAGCAGGGTACTAGCAAAGGGGAGGTCTGTACGGCAGGGCGCCTGGCTCCAGTGCTGAGGAGCAGGAAAAGAAGCCCCTTTCACAAAATATGCTTCGAGTAACAGTGTACATCACCGGAGCCTGAGCTAGAGGCAGGTTTTGATCTCTGTGGACCCTGAAGCCCTACACCTTGCCACTGTGAAATGCACGATTTGTGAAAACTTCCTCTCCCTGCCTCTCTCAGCAGGCTCCTCTAAAATTCCTATCCCTGTGCAAAAAACTGAGTTGCTAAGGGCTGGTGAATGGGAAATGTGTGAAAATGCCTTCTTCTCTCTGCAGATAGCAACTGCTTGCATTTGTCTGGGACCTAGGGAAAAGCCTCTCCTCTTACCCTGGTGCTGTTACTGTCTCCCATCCATAACCTACTTCATGCCTCACGTCTATCCTTCAGTCTGGGGTGAGGGCATCTCCCTGAGATGGGGAACCCGGAGCAAGGCTGTTCTCAGGCAGGATTACTTGGCCTTTCCAGATCTACTATCTGTATCAAGCCAAAAATGGCCCCTTGTAGTTCGCAAACATGCATGCAACACACACAAAACACGTGGTCATCCTACCCAAAAGAAATACTGTGGTCTGCAGTTTCCTCTCTCTGGTTTACCTCTGCAGGACTCTCAAGTAAAGCAACATAAGGGAAGAACAGCCACCTTTTCAGTGCCACCCCTCTTGAATGGTAACAGCAGATCCTACGCCTGGGAAGAGTAGCAACAGCATAGGGGTAATGCTCTGGTAACTCCCCCTTGCTGGGCAATAATCTGGGGTGACGTCTCCATTGTGTAATACTAGAGATGTTCTCCTTCTCTGACAGCACTGGGAAATACTGTGACCAGATGAAATGGGTCTTAGGACACTGCACCTTTCCCACTCTGTATTAAATACATAGGTTTGTGAGAGGAACAGGGTGGCCAGATCTGATCAGGAGCAGGATCTGAACATCAGTACAGAAACAAAGTACTATGTTTGCACTGCAGAATGCTAAAAGAGCCAAAGTTTGTGGGTATATGAGCGAAGGAAGCCAATGATGGGTATTGCACTGAGTGGGGAAAGTCATACTGGGTCAGGCTGCAGGTCCAGCCAGCACAGAGTCCCATCTTTGGCAGCATCACAAAGTGGCATGTTCAGAAATTACCTTGGAAATAATTCTTCCTGCTTTCTGCCATCTGCAGTGTAACAATGTGGAGGACACGTCCTTAGTGAGCCCACAACTGTTTGGGTTTTTTTAAATCTGTCCCTATTTCAGCTCTATGATACACTCTTCCCCATTAGCACATGCATTACTAAAAGCAAAGACTAGACATTTGGCTTTATAGAACATTTTATTTGGAGAGACTTCTCACGTCATTGAATATTGGTTCTTTATTAAGGCAATTCTGGAAAGGCTGGAGGGGAGGGAAGGAGGGAGGGAACTGAGATTGCATCAACGGGATTGCATTAAGGCAAAATTCCCTCCTTCTGCATTTCACCACAGTAAAATCCACATAAAGGCAAGAACAGTAAATGAATCATGCCAAGAAAGAGATTCAGTGCAAATATAGCCCACTGACTATCCATAGACAGGGCTAGGTCCTCGACTGAGGCAAATTGACAGTGCCTTGTTAGCTGCAAAGCAATGCTGATTTAGCTCTCTTGAGGATCCCAGCCTAGGTTCAGGGAAGCATTTTAACATATGTTTTATATGCAAGCACAGTTTTAAGTGGCTCTCCTGAATCCAGGCCACAGCCCTTGGAGTACAAGTCTGTGAAGTTACCAGAGTTTAATTTGTATTAGCTACACAAGTATGTCACTCTGTGTTCCTTTGGTTCGCTTCTTATCATATTGCTACCAACTGAGTGTATCCCCTTAGTTTCTTTAACATGGCTTTCATTTCTATCATGCTTTGCAATCTGCTTATAAGTGTATTATGACATAGAGTAACGCCTCTGACAGCAGAGGTGGAACTTGCAGGGAAAAGTACTGCTCTGTTCACATACCAGCAACACATTGCAGACCCCAGACACTTCTCTCTTTCCGCAAGAATTTCCTAGGAGGATCCTACCATTCAAAAAATACAGTCACTAGTACTTGAATTGGCTTAGGGATACCCTTTTGTTATCCCAGGTGCAAACTGAAGGGAAGTATGGAAGAAGCATTTGGCAGAAATGCTACCAAAAGCATGAAGACATTTTCAGGCAGAAGCAGTATATAACATTTCATAATCCTAAAAGCTGTCTTTATCTCCCAAGATGAAGATCTCCAGGTGAACTCTGACAGAATACCCTGGTATCCATTAATAAAAGTATGAAAACTTATTCAGAAATATGAAGTAGTTATAGCTAGCAAAATGGAAAATAAGGAGAAAAAAAAAAAAGTCAACCACATATTACTGTTCAAAAGAAAATATTTCCTGGATACATGTGGATACACAACTTTAGTATGATCTGGAACTGTGTTAACATTCATGCCTTTAAAGCACGAGCACTCTGCATATTCCTTGATACGGAGAAGAGCATCCAGTTTGAGGGAATCAAAAGGGTGAATACCAGGCATCAGTACAAATATTTTACGCTTTAAACTTTCTTCATGCCTTTTCCCATAAGGCAAGCAAACACTGTCATGACCATTTTGGGTTTTACTTCAACCAGGTCTTCTGGAAGGGCATAGACTCTTGCTCCAATTTTTCTTGCCATAGAGATAGCATACCTGCATTGCAGAGGTCAAACAAACAAGCAAACAAATTAGTCCAGTAGCATTAATTTTCCTTCTGTTAAGAAGTTTTTTATATGATCAATACCAGAGTTAGGAACTTACTTATTGATTCATCAAAAGTAAACTTTTCTATAGGAATGTATGAGCTTCGCAGAGAACTGCATTTCTAGTAAAAGGTAGAATGTATTCCCAGATTGTTAGAACACTGATTATCTGCAGCATGGGAGACTGCAGGTCAAATTCTTGTATGAAACTTATAGTGTCCCATCCCTTGAAAGATTATCCTCACAAGCAGCCATTCTGGCCTTGCTCCTGCTCAATCTCTGTGACTCGGTCTTTGCACACAAATAAGGATGGAAAGCAGAAGACTGATGTTGGTGGAGACTGGTGCTGTTGGAAATCAACATTCAGGGACTTCTCTTCTGCCTGAGTCACGCCCAGAATTTGCAAGCTGACCTTCCCATCTCCCTGTTCAAAGTGCACTGTTGCGTTGCTACTGGCTGTTCTATTTTTTTAACGAGAAAAACTAGAAAATCCAGGTTCTTCCCACTGGGAAATTGTGAAATTCTCACCAAAATGCAGAGAAAGGGGGTTGGGATAACAAGAGGGAAGGGAACAGGAAAACATCAGCAGAGGGATGAAGAAATTAAATATGGATAGAAGCACATGTGGGATTGCAAGGAAAGAAAGAGAACAGATAGTAGGAAATGGAAAGGAAAAAGAACAGTGGTCTTTATAAAAATGATGGCAACTCTGACTATAGTTGCCACATAGTAAAGGAGAAGCTAAACTGATGATCAGCCTGGGAGGTGATCCATATAACTCTGAAAGGAAAGGGAGAAGTCCCCAGGATTGGCTCTCTGCTGGGTTTGCACTCAGGAGAAAAAAATCAATATCCATATCCAAAAACCCAGTTTTTCAGACATGAATCCTGTCCTCCCTCTTCTCTGTTAAATATGCCCTTGTTCCACCTGTATGTGACTAAAGAGGTATCCTGACCTCTAATCACTGGTTTCCATGGCTCACTATTGTTGGCATTGTTCCCTGATCTCTGAAAGAGTTTTAAATTTAATAAGAGAAAATAGGAGTTTGTGAAGCCAAGTGACTTTGATCCCTTCAAGGAAATTATGAAGCAGGAATTATATATAACATTACACACTTCATTTCCATTGATAGTCTTTTTTACTGTCTAACTCCTAGCCTTCATGCTTCTAACTCTGGAGGTATTAGTTGAGGTTGTGCCAAATGAGAATGATAGCAGAGCAGTTTTCAAAGACAGAGCAGGTAACTTGTGTTAAGTGTCACTTGGCAGAAACGTACTTAGCATTATTTAGTTTCTCCTCATCATTCAGGTCCTCTGTTTTCAAGAGGTCGTATTTGATTGATCCTGGTTGAATGGCATCAATGAGATCCAGGACCGGCATGCTGGTGCTGATCTTGCTATCCTGCATAGATGAAAAATACAATTAGATGCAACAGGATGACATATCTCCCATAAAGCCTGAGTCTAAGCTCAAGAACAATGGACAGCTCAGTCAAATACCATTTAGATCATTCACAAAGGGCTGTTTAGCATCATTTTTCGTCTAAACCAGACTAAGAACCCTTTAAAGGATTTAATCCCCCCCCCCCCCCCAATGGATAAGACATCATAGAATCATAGAATCATTTAGGTTGGAAAAGACCTTTAAGACCAAGTCTGTTTAACCTAACACGACCAAGTCCACCACTAAACCATGTCCCTAAGTGCCACATCTACACGGTGATTCCACCACTTCCCCGGGCAGCCTGTTCCAATGCTTGACAGCCCTTTCAGTAAAGAAATTTTTCCTAACATCCAATCCAAACCTCCCCTGGTGCAACTTGAGGCCATTTCTTCTTCTATCACTTGTTACCCGGGACAAGAGACCAACACCAATCTTGCTACAACCTCCTTTCTACATCGCTAGTTGTAGAGAGCGATAAGGTCCCCTCTGAGCCTCCTTTTCTCCAGGCTGAACAACCCCAGTTCCCCCAGCCCTTCCTCATCAGACTTGTGCTCCAGAACCTTCACCAGCTTCGCTGCCCTTCTCTGGACCCACTCCAGCACCTCAATGTCTCTTTTGCAGTGAGAAGCCCAGAGGTGAACATAGTCTTCAAGGTGCGGCCTCACCAGTGGCCGGGTGAGGGGGGCAATCACTGCCCTGGCCCTGCTGGCCACACTATATTTAATACAGGCCAGGATGCTGTTAGTCTTCTTGGTCACCTGGGCACGAGCTGGCTCATGTTCAGCCACCAGCACCCCCAGGTTGTTTTCTGCCAGGCATCTTTCCAGCCACTCTTCCCCAAGCCTGTAGCATTGCCTGGGGCTGTTGTGGCCCAAATGCAGGACCCAGCACTTTGCCTTGTTGAACCTCACACAGTTGTCCTCGGCCCATCAACCCAGCCTGTCCAGATCCCTCTGCAGAGCCTTCGTACCCTCCAGCAGATCAATACTCCCGCCTAACTTGGTGTCACTGCGGACTTACTGAAGGTGCACTCAATCCCCTCCTCCAGATCCTAAAGATACTAAACAGAACTGGCCCCAACACTGAGCCCTGGGGAACACCACTTGTGACTGGTCACCGACTGGGTTTAACTCCATTCACCACCAGTCTTTGGACTCAGCCATCCAGCCAGTTTTTTACCCAACAATTAGTGCAGCCATTCAAGCCATGAGCAGCCAGTTCCTACAGGAGAATGCTGTGGGAAATGGTGTCAAAGGCTTTACTAACATCTAGGTAGACAACATCCACAGCCTTTCCCCCCTCAACCAGGCAGGTCACCTTGTCATAGAATGCAATGTCATTAAAGCAAAAGATGCAGTGCTGGGCTAATGAACTTGCTTTCTGTGGGGAGATGATACTGATACATGTCTACTGATGGGAGGTGCAAGGGGGACCAGCTGTGTGTCTCCGAAGCTCATTATGTGAAGTCTGATGGATCTGTCCTTGCCTCGTGCAAACTGCTGATTTACATCCACTGAGTGTTCCTCACCTTGGAAAGTGTTGCAGATGTGTTAGCAAAATTAAAAGCTCTCTGGAATTGGTCTGTCCTTTTGTTTATATGGTACCTTGCAAGATAGGGTGAGGTACCCCTGAATGGTACTACCAGATTATAAATGTATTGCGATTGTTCTTTTAAATACTGTCATTTGTAATTGCTGTTGTTTAATAATTGACAGCACAGCAACTCTTGCTTAGTTCCATTCATCATTCCTGCCCCACACTCTGATTTCCAATGTCAAACTGGCATTCAAGGTGTCTCCTGTCATGTTCATACCAAGTTTCTGTTAACTTTTCATAATAAAGCCCCTTGAATAAAATCCGTATATCTGAACATGCCTTTAAAAGTGAATGAAAAATAATTAAACTATGTAGTTAATTATATAAAAAAAAGTAGTGTGTGCATGTATATGCATATATACATCTATATACAGGCAACATATGTAATATAAAACACACTGAATATGAGATTCCTAAGCAGAGACTTCTAACAAAAAACTATACCTTGAAACTGGAGATGGTCGAATCCTTCCCAGCTGCAGTCAGTGTTTCATTGACCCAGCTGACAATGATTTCATCATTGACCTTCTCTCCACCACCAATGTCTTCAAGGATATTCAGGGTGTACCTTAAGAGGGAAGCCAGGATATCTGCATTTGCTCAAAGCACAAAAATGTTTTACTATAACCTCAGAACCATCCTATACATGTGCAGCTTGACCGACATCACCCCAACAGTCCTCTTAGACCTGATATTGCCCTGCTTCCCACACCTTCACAGTGTATATGAATTATATTGCAACATGATAATTAATCTAATGGGTCTAATTCCTCCCCAACTCCCTTATCACTGTTTTAGGAGTGTCAAAAGTTTTTAATTCTCAAAATTGTAAAAGGTCCCTTTTAGTTGATCTTGGTGTAAATGACTCATTCTCGTAGTGTTTAAAAAAATAATCACTGGCTTTAAGGCCAGAAGGGAATCATTATGCTCATCTGAGGCTGACCTTCTGCATAAACACAAGCCTGGAATATTTTGCTTATATGTCAGCATACACCTTGGAAAGACATCCAAAATTGATGGCAAGTAATCACATCCCTAGATTAATTAACTGCCTGATAAACCTTTACCTTGCTTTATAGACTGAATTTAGTCTGTGTTCAGTTCCTAAACACTGGGTCTCTTTACACCCAATTATGGAGCTCTTACACATGCACACAAACACACACATACACAGAGAATTACATTAAAGTGGGGAGAGCTACTTCACTGCATCCGCTTCAGGTAGCAGATTACAAACCTTCTGCATCAATTCCTTGTTTCCAGTACATTCTTCCCATTCTCTGATAGAGACCTTCAACTTATTTTTTTCTCTTCCATGCAGTGAATATTTATTCATGCTATACAGACAGTGACAATAATAACATTCTACATGAGCTGCCTGTAATGGCCTTGCCCGCAAGATGATGTGCTTCCTGATTGCACCCCAAACTAGGAGCGAGCAAAAGGTTACTCTGTCTTTGCATGTAAGTGCAAACAGAGGAGTAAGAAAGCCTGTCGAGCATTCTCAGTGATAGCAGTAGGAAACTATCACAGTGCAAACTGAGTATATGGTTTGGAGTTTGTGTCTGGCTGCCATACCTTCTCATCAACTGCCAGATTAAGGCCAGTGTGAGTGTACGGTTTCCTTCATTCAGATCTTGCCCAGCGATGCCAACAAGGGAAAATTTGGCTTGATTCTTTCCCAGTTCCACTGCATAGTTGCAATTTTCAAGCTGTTAATGACAGGGTCAATTAGTGCAGTTCAAAAATATAGACAAAAAGAAGACAAGGCACTGTTACTTTAAATTCTTTGGATCCCTTAGTCCTGATCCTCCTGGGCAAAAAGGAGCTCTGGGGCTCTGTGATAATACAGCTGTTTGACTAACAGCAGCCAGTTACATCCCAAAAATACCATGGTAAAAACAGTTAACATAGAAGGAAATGTTATACTTCATCATCAGAGCCTGAAAACCAGATTTCCCTGGATAATACGAATCTATGGGTCATGGGTACGTCCAACATCACAGCATTGCACCGAGACAAAGGATTAATGTCCCAGTCAATACTGTGGTCAGTTAATCACTCTGGCCTAACTGGATGGAATTACTCATCCAGATAGCTGGGAGAAAGCTTTGTATTTAGCAACAACTCTGTGATCAGTTCTTGAGGCATCTGGTCAAGAGTGCTTATCATCACTGTCTTCATTGGATGTGGAGGGCAGTGATCCAGACAGCTTCAATTAAGCTGGTGCCATATGACTCATGGTGAAAATGCATTATAATCGGTGACTAAGAAGCAAAAGTGGCCTGCAAATACAGTTCTTAAATATTGACACCAAAGGTGTTGAGTCTTTTTTTCTTTACAAATATTATTCACCTGTCAAAAGAGCCAGTGAGTCAAATGTATGTTTCTTTTTCAGGATGAAAAATTATTCACTGACTAGACAAAAAATCATTTAATGTGCTGTACTTGGGACTTGAGAGCAACACAAGTGCCCACATTGCTGTTTGAAATGATATAGACATCCTTTGAGGATAGGGCATCACTACTGGAGCTGTTCCAGCTTTTTTTACCTTCTTCATGTTGCCACCCAGTTTAGGATATGGTGGTTTATTCACTCTGTTCCAGTCTACTGGCACTTTGATCTTTTCATAGAGCTGGAAGATGACCAAGGCATCTGACAGGTCACTGAAAACAATAAAAAAGACATATTGTTGTCCAAAGATCAGAGGAAAGGAACCCAACTAAACTACTAGTGGGGGTAAACTTTGTTTTCTATTAAAAAAAAACCCAAAAAACCCAACAGAAAACCAAGCAACATATATTCTTATAGGATCCAAAAGTTTTTATGTTTTTTAAGCAATTTGGTGGCTGTATTTATCATCTGAAGAAAGTGCAATACCTCTTCTTACCTATATAAATGATTTACACGTGGATTAACACCCAGAGAGTTCATCCAGTTCCTGAACGTCCTCTCTTCCCTTGTCTCACCTAAAATAACAGATACATCAATCAACAGGCCTGCAAAACACAACGCTCCAGTAAAATAAGTGTCCTGTGATGAAACCGTAACTCAGAATTTACAGTGCACTGAACCATAAACAGAAGGAGATACTGGTTGACATGTGAAATAAGAGAGCATGGTGCAGCATGTAATATTTCTTCATGCCCTATATATTATAGCATTTAGGCAGATTGGCCTTGAAATGCCTTCAAGAATTCAAGAGCAGCCTGTGCCCTAGCATTTACAGTTTCACTATGAAGCTGAGAAAGAAGGGCCTGAAGCTCAGCAAATGATCCATACAGCAGTGGTCCTGACCTCAACTCAGAACAAGCAGGCAGCAGGTTTATGCAAGATCTGGTTTTTAAATTATACTCGCAATTAAGGGAATGATTCATTCCCTTAAATCAACTCTAATTTCAACTAACCAGCACATTCAGTAGTCGGTACTGGTTCAGACATCCCACAAACATTTTGTCTTTTAACATGCACTATCCACAGAACAGACCCCAGAAACATGAGAAGCTACATGCAGGTGAAGAGCAGCCTCCCTTTGTCAAGGCTGCCTGTGTTAATGGTGCAGTGAAAATATCTGAAGGATGTGGGGTTAGGTTAACATATCATCAGCTCAGAGCTGGGAATTCTGTGGCATGGGTGGCCAGAAACATCCTTTATTTGCACTCTCCTCACCTTCAATAGCGCTCCAGTTGATGTCCTGGTTCTCTGGCTTATGCAGGGCAGGGTATTTGTTGAACAAGTTGGCGATGAAGGCCAAGTTTAGCTTTGGGTTCCCCCGTACAACGTCAGTGGCTGTGACGAACTGCCGGCAGCCCAGCCGCTCCGCCTGCTGCAGCATGCACTCTGCTCGCTGGACATCATCCTTCTCCTGCTCCGAGAGAAAACAGGGCCATCAGCCTCACCCCGCTGCCTGGCACTGCACATGAGACCCACTCAGGGTTTCCACGTGTGGAGCTAGGTGCGAGGCTGTTAAACCAGGTCCTTGTCAGATTTATAACTATTTCCTTTCCCACTTTTACAAACGTCAGGTCTATGTTTTCAAACGGGCTTTACCTACAATCCAGCCATCTCACCCTAATGCTGTTATGGTTATATTCCGTATAAAAGCAGATGTTTTGATGAAATTCCCAAAGAAATATATTTAAATATACTTGTTACATGTTAGTAGTTTATCAGTGTCATTCAATGGTTGCTGAAGTTTCAGCAATAATATCTAACAAAAGGCAAAACACATCGTTTAATTCTTTGAAAGCTTTGATTTCAGAAATACAAGATCGTTTTGCAATGCTCAAAAGAGTTTGCTTGTTCTGGCATCCCAGTGCAACTCTGTGTTGGCTGGCAATGCAAGTAACAGACAGAAAATATCGGCATTTACTCTAAACTTATCTCATTTTACCCTTAATCCTGACATGTCAATAGTAATAGCCGGAATGCCTTCTTCATCTCCCTTGGGGGCAACCTGGTTCAGCAGATGGTAATAAGCTCTTGAGTCCTGTGACAGACAGAGAAATTAAAGGGAGAAAAAATTACATCTAAAGCTCAGGTTCTGCATGCCAGTGCTCCCCTGAACAATGTGCCTGCATGCTTCGTTTTTATTACATCAATCTTTGGGCTACGTAATTAAATTAATTAAACTGGAAGCACTTAGCAATTCCTACTTTATGCTGTATTTGCCAGATCTATTTCTTCCCCAAGCCAATATATATATGCTGCAGAACACTCAGTGCCTGAGACAAAATGCTGTGTGTTGCACTTACAAAAAGGACAGCAACAACAAAGAGGTATTAGAATTGGCTTAATCTGAACATTAAATTAGAGATAAGAAAATGCATACCTTTATAATGCTGTAGAAGTCAGGCTGCTGAGCATTTGATAAAAGAAAATGCAGAAGGAGAAAGCAGATGTTTAAAGCGGATTTCAAAGCAATGCTGGAACAGTTATGGAAGAGAAAGCATAGTTTTCAAGGACAAAAGTTAAAACCGACAACAGTATCAGCATTTTTCAGGCAAAAGTGCAGGAAAAAGACAAGGATTTAGCATGTTGTGTCTAATCTTTTGTGAAACGTAATGTTACTTCTATGTGTGGAAAATATTAATCTCAAATAACTCAAAGAACTGAAAAAAAAGCTACATGTTAGTGTCCAGGGACTTGATAACTAACTCAACTAATACGCTTCAAAATATAAAGCAGATTACCTGAATTATTTTAAATCTTATACATCTGCATTACTACCCACCGTATCTAGAAAGCAGTTATTTATAACTGAAGTGAGGTGGGGAGACACACTTAATTAGAGAATGGCTGTAAAAGCTGAAGTCTTGGCCTCTGAGAGGTAAATGTGCACCTTATTTTCCAACTGTAAATATGGTAAGTGCTATTTATCTTTCAGTTGCAGATAGGATTTAATCAGTTGCATTATAGAGCTCTCAGCCAGCATACAGAAAGATAGGAAAGACTCCATTCCCTTCTCTTTCCATGGATATTCTCCAGTCACCTCCATCCAGTGAACCAAAACTCTAATAAAAATTATATTGTCAAATGTGACTCTCAGACTCTCCCGTTGTCTCCCCTGGTGTTTTTTCCTGTATGTCAAGTAAGTCATGGTAAATGACTTCCCATGCTTCAGTTCCTGGTGAACCCTACAGCCAGGCATCTCTGGAGCTGGGTTTTTCCCATGCTATGGTGGGAGCAGGCAGGATGGGTCATGGCTGGTGAGATTGGTGTGCTGGCCATCCCCTGGTTTTCCTGGAAGCCAGCTCAGACACACTCACTGATACATCCACTACAGCTCTAGGATGCTGGCCAGGCCTCACACTGTAGCATTAGCATCTGAAACTCACCAGAATGCACCACTGAGGTTCAGATACATTTGTCCAGGAAGAATAAAGGTCCTACAGAGAACCTTCCCCTACTGAAATCTGCACTCACAAGCCCATGAAGTCCCAAATACATGAAATATGCTTCATGGACTAGAGACCCATCCTTGCAAGTGCCTCTCCACCTAGCTATATTATTTTGAATAATCCCACTGAATTAAAACTTGGAGGTAAGTGCGTGCAGGGATATAGCAAAGGTTGGGATGCAGGAGCACATAACCCAGGTGCTGTACTGAAGGAAAGATCAAGTGGAGGAATTGGAAGATCCCCATCCTCTTCTCCTACGCCTAGTTACATGTCTGGGTAAGGTCTAACTTTTCCAAACTAAAGCCAGGTCAAGAGGCATTTAAGGACTTTTAGGAAAGAGAGCAATAGAGGCAAGGAACTGACAATACAGTGGTAGAGTCCATATGCCATGTCCAGAGCCAGCAGCCATTTCTTTCCTAGGCATGTGGTGTGCTGGGGCTGGCAGTGATGACTTGGAGGTCGGGAGGAGGAGGAATACTACTGAGCAAGAAGGTAAACCACACTAAAATGATTTTATGTGCCTGTCTCCATGTATTTGGCAGAGCAGTCTCAGCTGCTTGGATTGTTTCGGTGAACAATCCCTGTTTGAAGGAGAAGGATTTGGATGCGGAGCTGCTGGTTTGCTGTTGGTAGTCAGTGTTTCTCATACCTTGATGTCTGAGCTGAAGTTGCTGACTTTGTTGCATCCTGCATTCTCCAGGTGATAGTTTGCCCATCTCAGCAGCAGTTCCTCTGGAGACAACTTCATCAGATCCTCCAGGCTCTCTCCTTCTCTCAGAAGAGCAATCAAGGCTAAGCAGGAAAGAAAGAGAAAAATAATGATGTTGAGAATACTTATAGAGGAGAACATATAACTATTTTCTCTCTTACAAGTTTTGCTACCCTTGTTTCTAAAAGTGAGGGACCAAAGTGTTGCCAAAATTCAAGCTGAGTTAGCATGACAGAGGACGTAAAGAGAAAAAGGATTTTATCAATAAAATGGACATAAGGCTGTTATTTGTGGATCTAGTAGTGGATCATATAGAAGTGCAAACCAGTTTCAGTGTGGTCTAAGAACTACCCAATTTACTTGCCTCAGATCTTAATGAAAAGACAATCACAGAGGTGTAGAATAGTTTGGATTGGAAGGGACCTTTAAAGGTCATCTAGTCCAACCCCCCTGCCATGGCCAGGGACATCTTCAGCTAGATCAGGTTGCTCAGAGCCTTGTCCAGCCTGGCCTTGAATACTTCCAGGGATGGCGCATCTAGCACCTCTCTTTGCACCCTGTTCCAGTGTTTCACTACCCTCTTTGTAAAATATTTCTTCCTTCTATTTAGTCTAAATCTACTCTCTTTTATTTTAAACTCATTACTCTTGTCCTATCGCAACAGGCTGTGCTAAAATGTTTATCCCCATCTTTCTCATAAGTCCCCTTTAAGTACTTCAGGCTGCTGAAGTCTCCCTGGAGCCTTCTCTTCTACTGAAGAACCCCAACTCTCAGCCTTTCCTCACAGAGAGGTGCTTCAGCCTTCTGATCCTTTCTCTGGCACTCTTCTGGACTCACTGGAACAGATCCGTATCTTTCGTATGCTGAAGGCTCCAGAGCTGGATACAGTGATATTGAGCATAGGGGCAAGATGGGAATGAAAAAATGAACACAGAGTTTCTGCAGCTTAGATGAAAGAAATCTCAGTGACCTTCACACTGAAACTGGATCCACACAGGTGTTCTGAAGAACTTGCACATAACTTCATGAGCTCATGGGCCAGTAGGGTTAACTCATCTGTCAATTGGAGAAGATACCCCATTTATATAGAAAAATTAGCATAGTAGTTATGTTCAGAAAAGGAGGAAGAGGCAGGAGGGAAGGATCAACCCTTGTAACGGCAGGATTCCTTGAAAGAAATATGGACTTGCTACAGAAAGGAAACTATATCTAGAGTTCCACAGGTAATTTGATCTAGGGTACTATGGGGTTAAACTGAACCAGAAGGGGATAATAAAAGCATTTGAAAGTGGACAGTGGATTTTATGAAGAGAGAAACATTAACACTGAAGTAGGGTGAAAGAAAGATTCTTGTGGAGGTGGGTCATAGATTGATTTTTGGATTAATGTTTTCATCTTTTTTGCATCAATTATCTTGGCACATACACTAGCAATGTGCTAAAAATTTGATGATGATATTCACTAGGTGGCATAGTCAATACAGAGGATGATCAGGAAATCAGACAGAAAGAACTAGATGACAGTAATAAAAAATGGAACGCAGTTTAATAGTGCCATGTTCAAAGACATTCCCTAGGGAATTAATATAAATAACTGCTATTACCTAAAAGCTTATACGAACAGAGGATGAGAGCAACTTGAGTGTATTAGATGTCTTTTGAGCTACTCTGAACCAGCATGCAATATGGCCAGGGGAAAACCAAACATGATATTAGTGCATGCCAGGTATTTCTCATACAGGTTGGGATGAATTACTGCCTTGATCCCATATGCGTATGAGAGCTCATTGGAAATACAGTGTCTCATAGTCAAGAAAGGGGAATTTCACCTGGAACAGTTGCAGTAAAGGGTTATCAGGGCAAGACAGAACCTGAAAAGGAATCAAAGTTATCTTTGCTTCTCTATCCTTAAGTCTGAGATGAGAAGTGAAGAAGAAAATACCAGAAACAAAAATAGCTGTTAAGCAGGGTATGGCTACCTACAAAAGAATGGGAACTGGTGGCTGTGGCTATGGAAAGGATAGAAAAGTGCACGGGGTGAAGCAATGAAGGTAACACCAAAAGGGAACTGGAGGAAAGAAGTGTCACTGTTGGTTGAGTGGACTATGCAGAGGTGGAGGGAACAAAGCAGCAAGGTAAGGTGCCATGTGGATTGCATGTACATAACCACAGCCTCACACTATAAGTACATCACAGAGAAATCTGGCATTGGTGAGACACAACTGGAGTGCTGTGTCCAGTTTGGGGCTTGCCAGTACAAGAGAGACATTGACAAACTGTAGCTAGTTTAGTGGAGGGAGACCAAAATGGTTCAGCTGCAGTACATGATATATGAGAAAAGGATGAGAAAACTAGGTTTGTTTAGCCTGGAAAGAGGTCTGAGAAGTGAATAAGTATTATCTCCAACAACAGAGGGGCCAAAACTGCATTTTCCCAGTATGCACAGCAAAAGAATGAGAAGTTGCAGTCACAAGGTGCAGGAGAGGAAATCCCAACTAGATGTAAGGAAAAAAAACATTCACAAGAGTGGTTGGGCTCTGGAATAGGCTGTCCAGAGAGCACTGGAAAAGGCCCTGAGCAACCTCACCTAACCTTGAGATGGTACTGCTTTAAGTGGGTTGGTTGGATGGCTGAACCAGAGGACCTCCAGGGTGGACCTCCTGAGGTTCCTTCTAGTCTAAATTAGTCTGTGATCCTATAATTCTGATTTCATAAAGAAAGAGGAGATGTTTGAAAATCGAGAGCAAGAAAAGAGCGAAGCTTTCTGAAAGCAATGTAGCATTTCCTTATCCCAGATTTAGTGCCAAAACACCAATATGCCTAGGTGTAGACCATCATTCCTGACCCAATGAGCATAAAATCTGCTCTGCACATACAGGCCTATACATAGCTTTGGACTTTGGAGTGCTGGAACTTGTGAAGAGCAAGGGAAATTAGAGCAGACAAGAAGACAGGCAAAAAACACTTGAAGAAAAAATTAAATTAAGATTTTTTTTTTTTTAAAGAGCTTTAGCCTAAAGACCATTCAGTGGTAACAGTAGAGCACTGAAATGAAGAGCCACACATACCTTCATTCCTGCTGATCTCTATGTCAGCAAAGAGTCCAATTTTAATGACTTGCCATAAAAGACCCAACACCAGGTAAGGTTTCCCTTCTTTTAAGTCTTCAGCTCCAATGTTAACAACATGGCACCCAATGGCTGAAGCAGAGTTCAGGGCCAGGTTCAGATTTTCCTAGGGAAAGAAGAGAACTTCTGAATGGTGCAGTAACTGGAGAACTGAGGATACAGGAAGGGAGGACAACCAAAACTAGTGAAATATGCAAGTAGTTTCACTGGGAAGGCATTTATGTACATAGAATCACAGAATCATAGAAACATAGAATCATAGAATGGTTTGGGTTGGAAGGGACCTTCAAAGGTCACCTGGTCCAACCCCTCTGCAATGAACAGGGACATCTTCAGCTAGATCAGGTTGCCCAGAACCACATCCAACATGGCCCTGAATGTCTCAGGGATGGGGTAGCAACCACCTCTCTGGACAAGCTGTGCCAGTGTTTCACCACCCTTCTATCTTCCTTCTATCTAGTCTAAATGTACCCTCTTTTAGTTCAAAACTGTTACCCTTGTCCTATAACAACAGGCCCTGCTAAAAAGTTTTCTCCATCCTTCTTATAAGCCCCTTTTAAGTACTGAAAGTTCTGGGTTCCAACACAAAGATGGAAGGGACATCTTTGGCAAAGGTGAAAGACACCATGTCACAAGGCACTGGAGCTCAGAGCATACATCTGTATTCACAGAGATGTCTGGGCTCAGTCCTGATTATCAAAGCCAGGCTCTCCTTACAGCTAATGCACAAGCACATGTTCAAGTGCAGACTTAGTTTTAGCATGGGGCAAGCTATCCACCTCTCAGTCTTGCACACATGGAGATACGAGGAAGCTACAACCCAATCAACCAGATATTCCAGAGTTGTCTCTTTTTAAGCACCACGCAAAAGACCGAAGATAGAAATAAGTTGCTAGCTAGCAATGTGTGTAAAAAGCATATGTCATAGGAATCAGTATGAATGAACCTGTTGGGATTTTAACCTTGACATTCAGCCACGGTCAGAACTGATCAAGTCTGGATATTTTCTTTTTGAATTTTGGAGCATGGAGTCCTGGTTTGGGAGTGTTCAGTGGAAGAGGAGGGATTCTGTCATTAACAGTGAGGGGCAGAAAGAAAGTGATGTTTCAGGAACATTATGTTCCTTTGCCACTTCCCATTTCTAAAAAAGGGTACAAGAAAATCTGGTCTGCACTATTCAAAAAGGTGACTTGGTAAACACAGGGCAATTAGAGCAGGCAAAGAAGCCTGGAAAACATAATTTATCACACCGATCTGCAATTTTTCACATGAATTTCATCACCGCTGGTATGACAGAGATTTCATTAGATACAAAATGCAGAGAGAGACATAGTGTAAATTCTCATAAGATAGAAATATTGGAGTATTTCCAATTAATTACCTTTTCTCCACCAGACAGCTTTAAAAGGGTTAAGTTAAAGTGGAAGCTATATTGATCAAATCATGTCTATGTGTGACAGGGATCGATCTGAGCTGCATTACTAAGCTATGCTGCTGACCAAAATGATTAGAACTGAAAAATGTGGTATACAGCATAAAAATCCAATTTAATGGCTTCTGAGCTTATTTGAGCCTGGCTAATGTTCCATCAAATCAGAGTAGCTCAGGGCTAAACTGGGTTAGGTTCGTGTCTATTCCATATATCTATTTAAATTCTGTATCCAGATCTGTAGGTGCTGTTCGTATAAAAATATCTCTCTACATACTGCTGTGTGAACTCGTAAACATTACACATTGGGTTAAGCGCAAATACAAACACAGTTTTTTTAGTCAGATTGCTCATATGTTTGGAAAGAAACAGAAATATAAATCTATATGGTTTTAGGATGTGGACCTGAGCATCTCACTTTGCCACAAAAAACTTTGATTGTGTTGAGCAGGACCACGGTATCTCCACCCTTTGCACTAAGTGGTTATATTGAAGCATCCTAAGGGGAAAAGCAAAGAATCCTGTTGTATTTTAGTACCTGTATTGTGAAGGGTGTGAGTTTCTTTTTGTTGATTGTTCTCTCATCAATGGTATCTGGCACTGAGAAATTGATCATCTTACTGGAAATAAAAGAAGAAACGACAAGAAATACACTACTAGATATGTGCACGCAAAATACAGGTAACAGCTTTTGTCACTATGCTGTATGAGAAGGCAAAGAGTTGGAGTGTTACTGAACAAATATGGATAGCCTCTGTTTTCATAGCTACACACACAGGCATACATGCAAGGAATTCTTCTGGGTCACATGCAGATTGTACTATAGGTGTGAGGCAAAGAATGCCACAAGGTGAAGTTGCGTGAGAAGTTTATTGTGCAGAAAATCTCTGTGAAAGCACTCACTATCTTGTGCTGCTTTGTGTGAACCCTCAAAAGTCCTTGGACAAAAGTAAAACCAAGTAACTCCTCAAATTTCGCTGAATTCATCTTATTGCAAGGGCCCATAGGCAAGGAAAAATTCTGATTTAACATGAAAGAACCTTTATATTTTTGAAGATAAAAGAAGCAAAACCCCCTAGCATTATTAAGGCCCTGAATCTGCAAAGATTCATGAGCTTCATGTAAGGTCAGCAGCTTTCATTTAAGCAGACACGTGAGTTTCTGCAGACTCATGGTTCCGAGTTGTGAGAAAGATAGGTATTATTTACCAAAGCACTATGCCATCACCAACCGCCTGGAAGAGGTCATCTGTTTCTGGATTCATTGGGACCACATGCTTACAGTCAGGGTCCTTCTCAAGGGCTTTATTAATCCAGTTGACAAAGGCATACTTTTCTTCCTCTGTGGACACAACATCAAATCCATCAGTTTGCTGTGCAATAGCTCTACCATCATTTTATTTACAAAGGCAGAACTTCTAGGGGAGAAGACTCACCCACCAGTGTGACTGGAGGAGTTTGTTAATCAGTCACACTGACCAACAAACTCCTACAGGGGAAGAATGCTCTGAGGAGACAGACAAATGAACTGAAAGCAGCAATGAGCTTGAGCTGGTTAATACTTCTTCCATACTCCCTCCCAGTAACTGGGGTTGCCTGGTGTCATGAGAACAGGTATATTACAGAGATTGGTAATGAAGTTCACATGATTCAACTGTATGTTTCAGTTGCTATGCTCTGCTAAGTGTAATTTGTACATGCACCATAATTTGAATGCATTGTTGTATCACTCTGCTAAATCAAAATCCCAGGTAACTTCAAATAAGTTTAAATAGTGAATTCTGTATTGTACATTACACCCTCCACATGTTAAATATCTAGAAGAGACTGGCCAGGATTGGATTCTCCCAAAGAGTATTGAGAGGGTAGTGAGCAAATGTTCCTTATAGTCCAACAGGGCTGTAATGTAGCTACCCTGTACCAGCAGCACTTACAGGGCCTCCAGTAACTCAGAGGTGTCCTCTGTTGCCCAGGTGGGTGGAGACCTTGGAAGCATCTGTGATGGTGAGCTCCCCTCACCCCCAACCTGACCTTTATTTCCTCTCTATAACTCTGCTCAAACGATAACCGCCAGAGGTATTGGTAATGGGTCGTGATGGCCATATCAGACTCAAAGTGGATTAAGGGGAGACAGGTAACAACACAATAGCCAAGGGTTATCTGAATAATGTGCATCACCACCAAAACATACTTGTTTCTTGTTGCTACCAGTGTAGAACAGCTGTACCTACCTGAGTAAGAGTGTTGTGTGCCGGCACTGGACTGCTCGGATGTCCCACCAATAGCACAGATCCCCTCCTTCTTGTTGATTTGCTTTCGGAACGACTTAGCAACATCGTCACTCTTCAAGTTTTGGAAAATCTTTCAAGCACGAGAGACAATTTTAAGATTTCAGAGAATTAAACCAAGCTAAACCAGTGAGCTCTTGGGCCATGAGACACGTCCTCTCTGCTTCATATATAGGGAAGCACAGCTTGTGTATTATTCAGTGGGTTTTTGTGTAAAATCTGTGTATTTGTCATGGCAGAACGGGATCATACACAACTTCTATGTGAACAAAGATCAGCTAAGTAACAGAAATGTATATGATATGAAACCATGGAGTTAAAATGTACAGGAGAAGGGCCTTTAACAGTTTTGGTTTGAAGAAAGGAGAAGTAAAAATCTATTTCTCCATCCCAAGGGAAATTCCACTATTTTAGCATTTGCTTTTGCCCCAGTTCAGGCCAGAAAAAGAATAAAAAAATGCCCCATAAAGTTTTCAGTTTCAATCTGATGAAGGTTTTTGTAACCATTTAGCCAGAACATAAACCTTTTGCAACTCATAACTGTAAAACTTTATCCAGCTGAATCAACCAATCTGAAAGATACTAAGTATATTCAATACACAGCTGCATTCATGTAACTTGTCCCAGTTAATTGAAGGATTTCTAGTTGGGTTACCTCTTGCTTTCATCTTTTCCAGTGAGGGGACTCCTTGGATAAGCTAGGTGCCCATGAGACCCTGTGCTTGTGCCTCTGATGTGCCCTAGGGACCATCTTGAGTATCCTGTGTGGCATCTTACTTACTGAAATAAATTCATCAAAACTGATCCTGCCATCCCTCGTGGTTGTCAAATTCTGAATGAGTTCTCTGGCTTTATATCCTGGGAGAGGGAGACTGGCTGCCTTCAACACATCTGTTAAATCATTGGTGTGGATGAAGCCATTCCCACTGACATCTGCAAAGATTAAAACATTTTGATTCTACGCTAGCCCAATGAAATGTACGAACAAAAAGGCTGTTGTTTTTATTTTACCTGGGGAAGGGTATATAAAGATTTGTTATCCTGAAATACAGTATTTTCAACCACTGTTCTGTCATTCACACCCAAGAAAAAATTACTATCACCATTTAACAAACAAAAACCCACAATGATGAAATTATATGTTTTAGACATACAGTAATACCTTAACAAAGCTAGGTTTAGAGGCATGTAATTACTTTCCAAGGTTACATATAGACAAACATGATTTATAGAGGGACTATCCTGTCTACAGAACAACTAAAAAAAATGGAATTCATGCTGTACAGAGTTACACCTTACATGTGCGTATGTTCATAGGTATAACTTATGATTTTGGCCTGTTTCCAGTATCATCAGAAGGCATGAGTTTAGAGGCTTGGAACTGCATATGGTCATTCTTAAAACAAAAACTTGTGTGTTTCTCTGTGATGGTGCTAAACAGATAATCCTGCTGAGCCTGTTGCAAGATCCGGGGTAGGATTTTATGAGAAGATCACCAAGACAGGTTAAATTGTCCTTTCTTTGCCAGTTTGTGTAAATCTCCACAGATAAAAAAGAAAACTGAATCTATTGCATGGAGAGTTTTTGTTAAAAAGCTATGGTGATGTACATGGTTATGTACATATATAGGTTTTTATGATTATGTATTTATATTTGTGTTTTATATGTCTGTGTGTTTCTTGTTCCGCAGATTGTTTTCCCCCAGCCCAGAGGCTTAGGTGATTTCAAAGAAGCATGTGTTAATTTCCTGTGTGGTAAATTGCAATGTGAGTCGCTCGTTGCATGCTGCAAAAACGCACTTGTCTCTCAGCATCAGTAGCATGGATTAATGCAGATTACGAAGAGCGTCCTATCCATTTCTGAAGTCATACAACAAAAGGGTCTGGACTTGGAGAAGGAAATGACTGGGAGGGGAATGAGAGTTTTCTTCCAGTATTTGCCTTGTCAGTGCATAGGGTGTATGGGGCACATGGTGACCCAGCCTATACTACTGTGTGCTCAGAAATCAACCAACCATCACCTGAAACAGCAAGGACAACTGATTAACACATAATCCAGTGAGGATGACAGATCTGCTAATAAAAGTTCAGTGAGCTGTGAGAGGTACAAGGCCCTTTTCTTAGAATTTGGGTAGAAAGTGGTGGGTCTGAATGACTTTAAAGGAGACAAATCAGATGAGACCTTTAAAGGCTTGGAAAGGAAACGCACACTTTAAAAATATATGTGGTTTGAAAGGTCATAGTAAAGGGATTACAAATTTTGTGGCCATTTGCACATTTGTCTTCTCCAGACTCTCCCTCCCCAAAGGGAGTAAGCAACTTCCATTAAAATAAAAACTTTTTGCTTTCCAACTACTTAGTCAGGAATAAACAAAATTCTTAGGAAAACACATGCAAGTATTTCCAAAATGGTTTTCTGTACAGCTTTGGAGGTTATTTCATAAGCCCTGCCACTCCTTGCCCTTCCATCTCTCTCTGGTAAGAAGCCATTGCTCTGCAGCATGCTGATGTGGTTTCACCTAGGACGCCTGCAGTGGCAGGAAAACGACTTTCTGTGGTCTCTGTGATACAGCAGATCAGCATTGGATTGACTGACCATTTCCTCATGGCCAATCAGTACATGAGAAAAGAGCTTGCCATGGCTTCACACTTCTGCAGTGTTTCCTGTTTGCCGTACCCACCGACTTTGCTGAAAGCCTCTTGTAGCTCTGCCATCTCCTCCTCCGAGAAATGTGCAGTTGACGCCATTTCTTATTTCTCTGAGTGGCAGGTCTGCAAGAAGAAAGCACTTGGTTTTATTTGGTGCCTTTTGGGGTTTGTAATTGTGATGAAAAAGAGGGGGTTTCAATTGGATTTTCAAAGTCTCGGAGCAGCACCCCATAGCTGAAAGCCCAGTTCTCCTCTGCATCCTAAAATCAAGTGAAGGGGTAAAATCTTGCACGCATGAGATACAAATCCATGTCCCTCCTGCTGTTTTGCTAGGCCCTGCTCAAACCGCAACAGTTTTTTGTATACTAATTTAATTGGAATTAATCCTACATCTGCTACCTTTTGTGTCTCATGGGGAAAGCGGACAAAACCATGCTCATTCTTGTCATTCCCCCTTTTGAAAACACAGTTCACCTTCTGCTTCTTCAGCAGTGCTGGCAAAGCAGTGCTGTTGCCAGCAGTGCTGGCAAAGAAGCCCTGTCTGCCACTGGGGCTCTGGGCTGGAGCCATCCAGAGTCTCAGGGGATATTTGCACCACCTACCTTTGGGTACCTAATGAGAAGCTAGTTACCTTTATGGGATGGATGGATGGATGGATGGATGGATGGATGGATGGATGGATGGATGGATGGAGAGAAGCTCCTTCGCCAAGTGTTCAGAGCAACCAGGTCAGGCTTCCCTGAGGGCTACTTCTGTTCCTGGCTATGAGGAGCATTTAGGGACTTGCCCTTCAAGGTACCTAAGTTAGTGCCTGAGGTTGGGTGGCACTTTAGGAATAGGTGGCTGGAAGTTTCCCTGCCTTTCCTCTCATCAAAGATATAAAGCAGGAGGAAAGATTAGACTTTCCCTTTCTACACACCTTTCTTAATAAACAGAAGGGGAAAGTTTACATCCATCCATCAAATTATTTAATACACTTCCAGAAAATGCACATTATATTCCTCTGCTTTTTCATGCACCTACTGTCCCTTGCATCTATTCATGAGGAAACCCTTAATGAGATGAACTATCTATTATTCTATATTTGCGAGAATGACTCTAGTGTCCTAGGTCTCTTTAAGAACTAATTAACCAAGCAATAATTTAAATAGAATAGAATGGAAACCTGAGTTGGTCCTGGAAAGTGGTTGCTGTAGCTACAGTGTTCAAATGAGGAAAAACAAATACCTGAAATACCTCATTCCTAGACTAAAACCAGCATTGCATCCTGAAGGCTTGGATTCCAAACTTTATAGAAAAATATACAGGGATAATGTAAAAAGTTACAGATGTGTTCTAGCTCTCTACAGAGACACAGAGTTGTATACAGCCTATCCAGGCTTCAGATTTAATGCTCTCCTGAACTCACGCTTGATAAAATTGACGCATTGTATCTGTGAAAACCACTATGGACATGGCTTTGAAACAGCCCAAAGACAATCTCATGTGTTTAGCTTTTTTCTACTACCTCCCTGCAGTATCATGTACCCTTTTTCTGCCTCATCACTGTGGTTTTAGGGTGAGGACAGCTTTCAGAGAAAAATTTGTTCATTCACTTGAACCTTCATAAGTAGAGAAATGCAGTATAATCCATAATGCAGTTGCTCTTCGGGCAAGAGAACCCATGTGCAGTTTTCAGCACAATGGAGCTGGTGATTGCTACTGAAATACTAACATAATACTACAAGTGGTTCTAACCACCATACTTTCAAGGATTACCTGTAAAAATCCCTGCGATCCACTAATAATGTGGGTAATGTACACTAGGGTAAAATTAGACCCATAGTCTTCCACTTCATCCTGGTATCTTTCCTGCCTCTGATTCCTCACTACCAATGTTTTTCTGTTGCATGCTCTGTGTTTTTACAACACATGGATTCCCTAAAATGCACTTGGACACATGAAAATCTCACACCATCATCAAGAAAATCCATATTCCACTCAATTAATCAAAATTAGAATTTTCAGATTAAAGGTTTCAGAGTTATTCACAATTAAAAAATGCTATTATTTTTTAAATTGTTCGAGTAGTAAAACCAAAACATATGGAAATCAAGAGTTAAAGCTTTAGCAACACACAACAAAAACTAGCAAATCCACTTTGAAAAAGCTACTTTTTGGTATATAAACTGCTTATTTTGCTTAGCTCATTAAAAGTAAATGATGATATTTAGGCACACAGAAATGTAAAATGCTTCTGGACAATGGCGGAGGAGGTCATGTCCAATATTTTCCTTCTGATTTTATCAGCCAAGAGCAGATTCATTTGCTTCCAGGGGCCAAACATTTTAAGCACTTCACTGACCTCAATGCAAACTGAAAATACCTTGGGCATCCTATCAAGAGGGCATCCAATAGCCCTGCATGAATAGTTTGATTACTGATAATCCACAAGGCATTGTACGCATTAGGTGTGCTGCCCTGCTCCAAATCATTTGCAAAATCAGTATGACAAGACAGACACAGAGAAAAAAATGCAGAAGATGGCAAAGGAGAATATGTGGAGATGACAGGCAATATGAATGAGCTGAAATAGCTTATTTGAAGGGAATAGCTGTTGAGGAGCTGAGAAAGGAGCCAAGAGAAAATCAGCTGATGACAACCAGGCAATGGCTTTGATCACAGAGATGTACAGCAAAAAGCAATGGGAAAAGCTGGGCAGGAGCGAGGTGGCAAGAGGGAGGGAAGTTTGGGAAGGAACAAATACAAACAGCTTAGCTATTAGCACAAATGAGATTTTGAAGGTCAGCAGCAGCTGGGAGGAAGGATCTTGAACTTGGTGTTATCAGAGATCAGTGAAAGAATTCAAGTTCTTTAGAGAGAACAAGATGAAAGTCGACACATGCTCAGATGAGGAGGCAGGACGCTGAGGAGGGAAAGACGGGTCAGAGCAAGAAAGACAGTGGAACTGCCAACCAGAAATAAATGGAAGGTAATAAAAATTCATAAGGAAAATAAAACACTATGTGAGACAGACTGAACTTCAGATGGCATCAGGACATCGGGATTACACGTTGCCTGAAGTGACACTCCATTCTTTTTTGCCAAACAGCATAAACCCGCTATTGCAAAAGCAAAAATAGAGTTGTGCAAATACACTCCTTCCTCCACAGTAGACTGTTGAGTTTCAGGTTAATGTAAAATGGGAAAATGGTCTCACCTAAGCTGCTGAGAACCATACCAAACTGATATCAAAAAAACCTCTATGAAGCACTCCCTTTCCTGCTGTCATTTTCAAACCAATATATTACAGCCATGCCTTTAAGCCTCCTTTTATTTGACCTTATCCTAAGAAGAACCTACTATCGCACTGATGTTTTAAGAGATCTAATAACAAACTATTTTCAGTCTAGAATATAAAGGAAGAACTAAAATAATCTCAAACCTGAACATTACTGCTAAATTGAAACACAGTGATATTGATGTCCTTTTATCTCTTTCGATTTTGAAGCCATAATCTGAGAAGCTGCCTGGTTACACATTACTTGGCAAAGTGTGTACCCACCATGCAATATAAATAATAAATGGCAAAGCCATTAAAACCTCAAGGTTTCCAAGATTCTTATTAAATGGTTACCTTGTTTCATGTTTTCCTCCACTTCTCTGGTGTTTAAGCTTTATTGCAAGCAAGGCAATGAAAACCTTGAAGATGTGAAACCACACTTTACAGCTAAACATAAAGTTATACCTTTCCCCAAAGCAAAAAAACAAATTTCATCGGGCAACATTACATTTCACAAACGCATATTTAAATCATCAAGAACAACTTAACTGTGAGTTTGCTGCTGAGAAAGTTGAATAAATTACTAATATTTACGCACTTTCTACCATCAGAGCTTTATTTTAACACACTAGTACTTTGTTAATAATTCCATAACTTCTCTAGCTGTTGGACAGTGATCAGATAAAGGACTGCAAAAGTGTTCCCTGTCATATAGAAATTTCCCTATCTCTTCTGCTATCTTCTCTTCAAACTTATTTATTTTTTCTGAAACAAGAGGCACCCACTATTGCAAAACGTAGCTGTTGTTAGAGTTGCATGGGGCAGCATAAGACTGTGCCTCCTCCACACAGAAAACTCTGCCTTTTACTTTATGAGAGCTCTCAGCTCCGCTTCCTTTTCTCTTTCTTGCCTCATCCACAAATTCAATTTCCAAATGTGTCAGGCTTCCTGTAAGGGTTGGGGAATATTTCCCCAGCTCTTTTCTGTGTTAGCCCTTCCTTCCCCACCGATATTAAAGAGGTACCACCAGCAATTCTCCACCAACACACAGCTTGCCCTGGACAATGGTACCAGCAGGCAGGAATAAGAGAAGTGACCTCAGAATCGTGCAGAAATTCTTGTGATAGACCTGAAGCATCTTGCAGGCCAGAAAAATATATGGGAAAAGGGAGTATCTTGAGTATATTCAATCTTTGTCCCATATTTCTTTCACCTTTGGGGCTGTCCTCATTCCTGGTCACTCACCAGAATATCCCTGATAGGATATTCCTCCACAGAAATATTTCCCTCTACCTTTCTCTCATAATGTCTCACACGTAAATCCATATATCCATATGCATTTCTGCTCAAATTATGTGTCTCAGATGGTTTTCTACAGTATGGAAAGGTTGAAGAGGAGACAAGAAAAGAGGAGATTTATGAGTTAGGCTCTGATAAATATTTTCCTTCTGGAGACATGTTTTTGTCATTTTTGTTCTCACTAAAGGGTGAGAAAAAGAGAAATTATTCAATGGATCTCATGTTGAAAGAAGAATCAATGATATAACTGCAACAGTGTGGCCTAGAAGTTCCTCAATTTTAAAGTTTCATTCTGTGCTCATCAGCAAAAAACTTCTACTAAAATGCAACAGGCAAAGCCATCTCACTGGCAGTCAGCTGAATATATTCTTTTGCATAATCCAGAATAATTTTTCTCCCAATTAAACTTTATATTTTCAGCATACTATTATTATCATGCTTCTTTCTCATATATTTATTATTATCTGTTGATATTTTTACCATTCTGATAAAAATAATTTGCTTGCATCCCTGCATTAGCACCCACAGCAAAGTAGGACAGTAACATTAACACTAAATTTCCCCAGCCTTACTGCCAGATGCATTTCTTACACAACAACTTCGAAAATAATTTAAGTAGCACAAACTGCAATTTCTTTGAACACATGAGGTGTTTCATAATAAAAAGTTAATTTTTCAAGTTGTGCGCTTAGTGGTACGATTATTTCCCTCTTTAAATAGCTACAGATATACACATTGATAAAAGGTTTTTCTAACTTCCTCAAAGATGCTGAGCTAAATTTTAAATCCTAAAGTAGACAGAAATGCACTTGGCTCTGTTAGCAATGTGTAACCTCTATTACAGTACCTTCAATACGGGTGGGATCTTGCTGTTTAAATCAGCATACAAAACAAAGAGAGGAGTCTTTCTGAAATTGTGGCAAATAGTTCCTCCCTGGTACATGATAAAGATTGGAAATAAATTATAATCTTTGTCTCACAGGCCTTTTAAAATGCTAGAACAGCAAAATCTCACTGTGTATGCAGGCACTGGAATTATTAAGCTGTTGTACTTCACATATTTCATATACAATTTGAAGAAACACAGAGAAAAGACATTTATTACTATTCAGAAAGCAACATGGTGATGCCCATGAGTTATTTTCTTAATGTTCCATTTTATAAAGGACCTTATATGTCAATGCAATGCCCGAGACCTAAATTAAATATGAGTCAACAGGGCTTGGGAAGGAAAAATCCACAGGATTTGTAGAGAAATGGAGATCTCTTTCCAATATACCACTCAGTGGCAGGGAGTGCTAATCCTTCAAGGAAATGAAGATATTGAAGAAGCAGAACTGTGAATCCATAAATACTCTCCTTATGTGTCTTTTATCTGTCAGATACATCATACCAGGGAGAGTCTATATATATGCATATTATTTTTCAATCAGAGCCTGTAGAATTTTTCTTCAAAAAGAAAAAAGTTGATCCAATACACTACAGTTTTTGTTGGGTCACTTATCTTTTCTATCCCATTAGCAATACAAGCTAGCTTTAAAGTGAAAACATTTTTCCATAGAAAAAGGAAAATTTTGATTCTCAACTGCTTTCCAGTGATTTTTTTTTCTCCCCCCCCTTTTCTTTTTTTTTGTCTAAAGTTGTTTTTCAAACCAAGCCAAACTGATGAACAGCTTCACTCACTGAGCAGATGTCCTATTTGGCAACGAAAGCCCTGCTCCACCCAGTTCCACCTTCACTAACTAAGGGGGGGGAAGAGATCATCTACAGGGTTGCTTTGGATACAGGTATGAGGAGCTAGCCCACCTCTGCCCCATCACGACTGGAGTGGCAGATGGAACACAAAACCCTGGGCAAACAGATAAAAACCCTCTCTTACCATTCCTGTGAGGCAGCCATCATACTGCAGCCTGATGGCAGAAGGTCACGAAGTACTGACTCAGGCCCAAATGTCCTGTGAAACCCTGGTATCTCATACAAGAAAAGGAGAACATGGCCTGTGTTTCCAGCTCATTAGCAGGAAAATAGTTCCTCTGTGCATGGAAAACACTAAAAACATGTTACAGCTGTAAAAAGGAGGTGGATATATTATTTTTAGATACAAATGTATGTTTGCATTTGACTGATTCCACCTGAATTTATGAATCTGTTGCTGTTGCTCCCATGCCAGGAGTTGTATTCTGTCCTCAGTTTTGCAAGGCTGCTCACTGATTTCAGTAGGATTTTTCAGCACCCTCACATGGGTGCTGCCTCTATATCTGGGACACCCCACTCGCCCTACCCAGCAGCAGCAATTTATTTCCTGTCCTACAGCTTACTGCAAAGATGCACAGAGTGACCAATACAGATCCCCCTACTCCATCTTGCAGCACCTAAATACCATTTCCTTATATTTTTAGTAAATATTTTTATTTTGTTAAATATTTTATGTTTTGCATCAGCATTTCACTAAAGTCTGCTCTTTTGCATGAAAGGGCTAAGAGTATGAAAATGAGCTCATTTCTGAATGCACTGTACTCTCTTGACCTCTTGCCGTCTTCCTTCCTTCCCCTTTACTCAACCTCTTTTTAAAATTCTTTTGTATTTTAGAAAAAACATGATGATGACTTTTACTGTATGATTCCTATCAAGTAGATAGCTCCACTCCATTCTACACAGCTGTATTTTAAGCTACTCATGACTGAAATCAGAAGGAAACAGGATCAAAAAAAATGGTAGCATAATAAAACATGATGGAGTACATGTTGGGTTCTGTGACCAGGGAGAGAGAAGCAACACCACTAGACTTATTTAAGTACAATGACTTTCATATAGATTCTCAAACATTTTATAACCATAACAGTATTCAGTCCAAATCCTTGGCTTCCATTGAGGAAGTAGATTCAAAACCAGTAACATATACAAGCTCTTTTTGACCTACTGCATGAGCACTGCCTTCAGCTTCTCAGCTAAGTAAATCTGGACCACACAGTCAGGACTGAAGCAGAAATCCCAGCTCCTGCTACCAGCAAGTAGGCAGGTATTTCCCCGTCCCTCCTGGCTCTAGCATCCCTCTGTGATGGAGTTTCCCACCATAGGAAAATAGGGGGTTTCCACATCTCTTGTCCTCTCAGGAGAGCTTTCCTAGCCTGGTCTTGACCCTCTCTAGACCCTCTGGCCCCATCTCGCAAGGGTAAAACACTCGTGTGTGAAAAGCAAAAGAGGAAGAAAGTGATACATGCTGGAGTTCCTCTACATGAGAGGTTTCAGGGCATGATATGCTTTTATCAAGACAATCAAACAGCCATCTGATGAGCACCCATCTGCACTCCTGATGGCACAATCTAAGCTGCTGTTTGTTAGAAGTTTTCACTTTATGCTTGCAGCAGTAAGGGCCGATGTTGTCTGTGACTACAAAGACCTGAGGTCCCATTTGCTTCAAAAGTCAAGCTGCTCACAGGCTTAAGGGCCAGTTGTACAGACAGCATTCAAACCAAATCCATATGCTGAGGAAAACACTGTTTGACAAAAACAGCAAGTCTACTGCTCTTACAGAGCAAGAAGTTAAGCCCAAAGGCTTCTGTTCACAGTATAACCACCTAAAATGTCTGCAGACATTTACAAGTCACAGACCATCCACAGTCTGAGCAGAAATCCCAAAGAAAACAAGGGATGAGCCTGACCAGCTTCAACAGTCAAGATCTTACAAGGCAAACCCAATGTTAGTACCACCCCATATCACTGTTTTTAAAGCAAAAGTGCCTACTACAATCAGGCTTCATAATAAATCAGTTTTATTTATTGTCTTCAGAGTAAAATTACATTTATAAAAGCCTGGTATAAATGTCCTAGCAGTCAGCAGAGTATATTATAAACACTACAGGCCAAAATACATTAGCTTTATGAATCTGTGTTTTTTATCACTGTCATTACAATTACCTTCTTACAGGGATCCACTCTGTAATCTACATAATGGCTTCTTACATTACCACACCCTGCCAAATCAACGCAAATTCAGACTACCGCTCTACTCAGTCAAAGACCACTCTGCCCAATCAAATCCATCAAACACTTTCCTGAAGGTCAGTAGGAATGCCATGCACAAGACAACTAGAAAATGATTTATGCTAATATAGAGCCTGCACTACTTTTTCATGGTGACCACAATTTCCTGTGCAGTTAAGCTGCTTGTACGCACGATGAGGGCAGCCTGCCATAGAAACAACAGGTGGTGTGGTCTTACCTCCTGGGTTCAAGCAGTGGGTCCAAACTGCCAGAGCAACAGCTCAACTGCTTCAAATACGACAGGAAGAGAACTCCTTAAGAAAAACCAAACTTCTTGTAGGTTGGGTAACTACAAAGCAGTATGTCGAAAGAGGTTGCTGCGTCACTAGGAAGGTCCTCCTTTTCTGCAGAGCAGCTAGTCAAGCCCAAGACTGGAAGCCCAAGAGTGAGCCCAGAGAAGGAAGTGAAATAAATTTTGTCTTTATAAGGAAATCTCTGGTCTGCCTCTTCACCTCACTACTCCTACAATAGGTCCACTGTCGTGACTGCTTCCTCTTAGTTTTACCCCTCTTTGGTTACGTTCTCTCTCACTAAGCATGTGCACACACGCACAAAATGCCTTCTCTCTCTGGTAATAGGAGCACCATGTTTTAAACTTGCATAACAAGGTCTGCAGTCCTACCCCGTGCTCAACACAGGGCTGGCTGCAAAGTCAGGTTGGAGCACTTGTGGCAGTGTCTACAGGGATGGAGACCCCTCAGCATCTCTGGGCAGCCTCTGCCAACATTTGACTATCCTCACTTTGAAAATGGTTTTTCCTTGCATGCGGTTGGAATTTCCCTTGATGCAACTTGTGACCTTTTTATTCTCAGTGCGCACGTCTGACAAAAGGCTGCCTCCATCTTCTCTATAAGCTCCAATTAGGTAGGTGTAGACACCAAGAAGATCTCTCTCAGCCCTCTCCTCTGCAGGCTGAACAAGCCCAGCCCTCTCCACCTCTTCTCGGATCTCATGTGCTCCAGCCTATGACCATCCTAATGGCTTTCTACAGTTTGTCAAAGCCTTTCTTGTACAGGGGAGCCTCAAGCAGGGCACAGTGCTCCTCATGCAGCCTCACAACAGACACTGATTTCAGGGACACTTCTCCCAGCTACACTGAGGGTCAAGCATAAAAGTGCTTGATGGGTGCAGATATTAGCTCTCTTTCAACCCTGATGATACAGCGTCAGAAGCCTTTGCAGAACTTAAAACACAACATTAATAGATGAAAGTGATTCACTAGCCCCATGGGGATTTTAAGAAATGCCCTGCCTTAACAGCAAAATTTCCACCTCTTTCCACAAGCTGAAGAATCATCCTTCAGCTTTTTTAACAACTTCTGTTCTGACTTTTACCTCTGAAAACAGGCAGCTGGAAAAACGACCAAACTGAATGGCTTTAATGAAGAAGCTGCCATTCACAATTCATCAGACCAGCTGGACCATCAGTTACATACTGATGTAGAGAGCTTTTTCATGATGTCATGAACAAATCTCCATAGTTGAGATCCATCCTTGAAGCACATGTACATTCGCTGTATTCAGAATTACACTGAAATGTGTAATTTTGTTTTTCGGTTTTGAGGGGGTTTTTTTGCTGTGGGGTTTTTTTGGGGTCTTTTTTTTTTTTTTTGGTGGTGGTGGTGGTTGGTTTTTTTTACAAAACAAAATTTGTAATTTTGTTAAACATGTTAAACATATTACTAGACTTCCTTCAAGTAGAAAAATACCTCCCCTATGGTATTTCATTATCTGATAGACTCCGCCACAGCTCCTCTTCTTTGTTTTCTAGGATATTTAACACCAGCCTGATGGTTTGCCCCAACTTTTTTTCTTACAGACCTTTTGAAATCCTTAATTATTTCTGTTGCTCTCCACAACATCTCCCTAAATGCTGCAATACCTTTTCTGAGATAGGGAAGAGGACACCAAATGGTTGCATGTCTTAAATCAAACATTTTCCACAGGAAAACTAGGGGTGGGGTTTTCCTTACCAGAGACATTTGCTAAGCACTCTTAACATCCTCTCTTGAGCTGTTATAGCTTATGCAGAAGGTAGGTGAGGGACTCAGATTTTCCACCCCTATGGTATTTTATATTCATGTCACTTAGACTGAGTTCAATACTGTGTCATCAGTACACAGCACTGATTCATACCAATAGGCACCAGCTGTGCTAAACCAGTGCTCAAACAAGCTTAGAATTACAAGACAGTGAGGATGAGATTTAAAGTATGATGGATTTATAAGGCAAGTATAAACAAAAGATTTTGACAGATTTACTATGGAAACCATGATTCCCTTTCCCTTTTTCTGCCCTATTTCAAGATATACTGGGATGTCACTGTGCATACCTAATAATGCTGTCTTACCAAACATTGTTAAGTAGTCTTTACACACAATCCCAGCTGAAGTCCTGTTATGACAAACATTATTTAAATTCTGCACTGTGCATCCTTGAAGCATCACACAGATAACAATTTTATAAGGATGTGGACCTGTTGGAGCAAGTCCAGAGGAAGGCCCACAAACATGATCAGTGGGCTGGAGCATCTCTCCAATGAAGACAGGCTAAGAGAGTTGGGGTTGTTCAGCCTGGAAGAGAGAAGCCTCAGGGAGACCTTAAAGTACCTGAAGTTCCAATACATAAAGAGCCTGACAAGAAACCTGGAGAGAGACTTTTTACAAGGGTATGTAGGGATAGGACAAGGAGGAATAGCTTTAAAGTGACAGAGGGGAGATTTAGATGATTAGATGTTAGGAAGAAGTTCTTCACAATTGACGAGTTGTGGCTGCCCCATCCTGGAAGTGTTCAAGGCCAGGTTGGATGGGGCTTTGAGCAACCTGGTCTAGTGGCAGGGGGGTTGGAACTAGATGATCTTTAAGGTCCCTTCCGACCCAAACCATTCGGTGATGCTGTGATTATTGAGCAGCACTGAAATACATTTAACTGGTATGGTGCAATAGTGAACTCCTACCTGTACCTGGTTAACTTGTACCTCTGTGAAATGTGTTTGTGGTAATGCTGACAATATGTGATTATGTGACAATGATCTCTCAACTGTAATTTCTTACATGGGGCAGGATACTGCACGCAGTCATTATAGTATCGATTTCCTAGAAGTGTGTTGAACCGTAACTCTTCAATATAAATGCCTTCTATTTTGCAATAAAGTATGCTTACATTTAGCAACAGGCTAGTGTTACAGTAGGATGTACTGTGGTACTGAGTTAAATGTCCATTACTGTCCCGCATTAGAAAAATAATACACTTGACCTACAGCTCCAGTCTTAGGGCCAAAATCCCAATGCAGCTACTTCGTGATTTACTTGCATGAAAGGCAGAAGAATTAGAGAAGGGAGAGCAAAGACATTAGGAAACAGCTGAAATGACTGTCTACAAATTAAGCACCATATATTAGCATGCACTGTGTCTAATCACTCACAGAGGGAGGACTATAATTATAAAAAGACCATGCCCCTGAGCCACAGCTGAACAGGACAAAACCAATCCTTTTCCCTCTGTTGTCACCACTAAAACACTTCAAAAGTGTTGCCCCTTATCGTCTCTGTGCCTGAAGGACCTTTCTTACCCCATACCTTTTGCCACGCTGATGCTCTCATCCTGCTGACCATGCAATGCAGCCACACTTCACTGCAGGTCAGCCAGACTGTCACTGGACTTCAAACCCTTCCACCACTTTTCTTCTCCTCTCCTGCAGCCTTAGCTCTCCTCTGCTTTGTGTCAGCCCCACAGCTCTGAGTGGCAGTGTGAGTTCACTCATGCCTCCTTGCCTGCTAACAGACTCTTACCCTCCTCCTCTTCATCCTCGGGTGCCATGGGGAGCCTTAAGAAGGGTGGTGACTGCCCACTTTCTCCCATTATCAAGCTCAGGTATTGCTTAGCAAGGTAAGCAGCAACCCAAAAAGCCTGTGGAAACCATTGATCCTGTTTCCACTAATGAATGGGCATTACACTCGGAGGAACTGGGGCATCTGCCTAAGAAGAGGTACAGCAGCTTCATCTTACTTGGCAGCACTCTGTTTTGGCAGCCCAGAGAGGACATACAGGGATCTCCAACTGAGGAGGGAGTTGAGGTCTGCTATAGGTGAACAGTTTCCCTGTGGGAACTAGGGAAGGGTATTCCTGTGGTGGCCTTTTCTGGCACAACCACCTCTTGGCTTTTGCGTTTGCCTACTGCAGTCTCCCAAGACCCTTCCCTTCCTGCAGTCTGCTTCTGCTTCAGGGAATGAGTTTCTCCAAACGCCATTATTTCATAAAATCACAGTCATATAATGCAATGCCTTCCTTGCCACTGCTGATACAGTCATGGGTTGTCATGGGTTGTGGATATGTCCTCTGTCCAAGAACATACACAGGATGGGAAGGGCATGGTGGGGAGCAGAGCAGGGACAGCAGCACACATCTTCCAAGCTGACAGTGGAATCTTCCTGCGGACCTTGCAAAGTACCTTCGTTATAATGAAAGCACAATTTTAAATGAGCCCTTTGAGGGGAACCTCCTGGTCCATGAAAAGTTAGGGCAAATAAAAATTAATGGAAATTATTTAAAAGTGACCTCATTTAAACAAATATCTTGCTCTTACATAAGTACCTAGGACCCGATCTAATTCCTACTACACTTTGATGTGATCTGAATCACACCTTTATCCTGTGTGGCCCTGTTCTTGTTCCTGTTAAAGTCAGTGTCACTTCCTGTAGCCACTAGTGATTTAGGAACTGAAATGCCTGCCTCCTTTCTGAACTTGGAACTTAAATGCTGTTGAAAGGTAAATGAGTCCTTGTGAAGCAGGAGTCATTATTCTGATAGTATGTGCTCAGGTGGGGGGAGGTAATTTGACCAGATGATGGGACTATGTTAGCAACATATTCTGAAATGCCACATGGGATGCCTGCAGGAGAGAGAATACTAAAGACTGTGGGCTTTGCAGAATGCCTGTGAAAATAACACTTGTTACTCTGTTTTCTTCCCCCATTGCATCTGCCAGAAGAAGCCTTGAGAATGCAAAGTAATAGTGGGTGATCCCATTGAACTTGTCACAGCTTGGATACTGGGGGCTTTTGGAGTGGAATCATGATATCGTGAAATATTTGTTGGTGCAACAAGAGCATCTCATTCTTCGTCTCAATCTGTCCATGCAGGAAGGATTGGGGCAGACCTATCCCTGCAGGGCTGCACCTCCAGCTGGAGTCCACCACTACGCTCTCCCTCCCTGAGACGTGGGATCACCAACCCCCATGCAACCACCACCCTCCATGCCAGAACCTACTGATCCCCATGGACCTCTGCTATCATCATTCCCAGCAGTGCCCTGCACAGCTGCTGCGTGGAGCCAGAGGAGGAGGAAGGAGGTAGTATGGAGGAGGGTGATGGCCCATTCCTACATAGGTGGGAAGAAAATAAAGGGAAAGTTGCCACACAGCAGAGCTAGGTACGAATCAGCAACAAGGCATTGACACTTGGGTAGGGAGGATCATCTAGGTTTGTATATTGGCACATCTGGAAATAGAGGAATGTAGAAAGAGAGTTCTCTTGTTCTGAAAATCATGGGTCTGGTGGGGTCATTCTCAGAAACAGTGGCTCTCCAAACCTCACCCTCTCCTTTGCAGAATGACCAGGAGGGTAATGTCCTGTTAAACCTAAGCTGGGAGACTGGTTTATGATTTTACATTCTTGTGCAGCTCACAGTTTCAAAACTCTTAACTCCTGAACACCCGCCTTAGAGTCTTCTAAGGAAATCTGTATTTCAGTTTCACTGTCAAGCCATGTTATTTAGCAATCACAATGAGCCACAAAGATCAAATAAGCTCTGAGTAGACTGTTTCCACAAAGCAAAGCAAAAGATCACTCCTAAGCAGGGGGTACAACGTACAATCAGCCTAGAAAGATTTACATTCCCCAAAATATATGTTCAGGGGCCTAGGAGAGAACTGTGCCTGCTGGCAGAGAAGGAGACAGGGTAATGATCAACTGCTGGTCCTGGAGCAGATTTTTCCCACAGCAGAAGTAGTCGAACATCCCTATGAAACAAAAAGCAAACAGCTCTGAGGCCATGGATGAACTTTGGGCTGTCAGACTTGGTACCAAATTCCCACAGTCATTTGCTTCAAAGAGATCTCCTGCACTGAAGTGACTGTGTGTCTGAAGGTTTTCCTTATGGCCCAGGCCCTTGCAGTAAGAGCTTAGCCTTACTTAAAAGGTGTAAGGAATAAGATTAATTTCCTGCAAGCAGTCTGAACTTTGAAGGAGAGGCATTTAAGTGAAAAATGAAATAGCAGAGAAAAAAAGACCCTGTAAAATGAAAGCAGTGATAAATAAATAACAGGAAAGTGTACACCCCACTACAAATTTAATAGGCTACGCCCAGCCATGAATTATTGAGCAGAACCAGCCATTTGCTGCAATGGGGAGTACTACTGAAATATTAATCACAGTGCATGAGCTAATCTTAGGTTTTACTTGGTGGGGGAGAGAGAAGAAGAGGTTGGAAAGCCTGGCCACTGTTCACTGACCAGTTGGCCATGACCCTCATCCAGCCCCCAAGTCTGACTGCAGAGAAAGGGGGGTGCACACCTCCTTGTTGTTTTTTTTGGCATTCCTGTGAAAACTGGAGTGTTGGTTAGACCCAGACTCAGCCCAAAACCTGTTTCCTAGCTTTTGTACTGGTTTTCTTTCAGGAAATATTTAATCTTTATGGTAGGGGTAAGAGTGACTTTGGTCACTCTAAATGGGACTTTGGTGGCTCAGCTGGCCAGAGGCTTACAGAAGTAAAAAGCATGGAGGAACAGATGGAAAAACATATTTTATTTTTAATTATAATTATTATGACAGTTGTTTTTGCAAAGCTGGATGGAAACAAAATCATGATTTTTGAGAATATGGATCTGGCAGAAGCTGTCTCATAGTTAACCAACCTTCTCATTTAGCTGTTACACTCACTGCCTCAATCTCAATTGATATTTGGTGAGTGAACTGTAAGTAGGTGATTTTGGCACGGTAGTAAAATGGGCTTCCCCAGACCCCCTCCCTTGCCAACTACATGGATACAGAGCTCCAGCATGCAGCCAGAGTGCCTGTCACAGCAAAGATGAAGCACTTCTGTTGGGAACCCAGGCACCACCATCCCATTCCTAGAATTTCTAGTAGCTGTCTTTTGCTGCAAACTGGTGCAATGGCAGGAAAAAACCGCACAGTTATAAATGAAGCTGCTCTCCCAAACAAGTTCTCCACAGGCAGCTCTTTGCCAAGAAAAGAAATAATTCAATTTCTTTTGGGTCCAGATGGAAATGGAGGACTAATCAAAATGTCATGTGCATGCAGGCTCACTCACATACATACTTTCTTGGATACTCCATCACTATGTTTTAATTTTATATGTTTTTAAATGTTGGAAATTTTAACCTCCTAGGCTATTTGCTTTGCTTTTAGCTTATTTTACTTTCTTTTACTCAGCTTCTTTAAAAACTATGTTTCTGTATCTCTTCCTTTTTTTTTCCATGTTTCTCTTTATTCTCTCATTTTCTCTTTGCACATTTTCTATATTTTTTATCTTTCTCCCTCTACCTCTTGCCATTTCCTCACTCTCTGACTCCTACCCTAGCAGTTTCTGCTTCTTCTACCCTCATCAATGCTCTTCTGACAGCATTCTTTATGATATTTCTAATGGTACACAGTTCATATACAGCTCAGAAACCCCACTTGTTTTTGCAGCCTCTCACCTGCATTTTCCAAGCCCAGGGGTCAATGGTCTGCACAGAAACTGCTGCTCAGAAACTCGTACAAGCAGTTATTAGTTCCCTGTCAGAGGGGAAGTTCACCTTCCCCAGGAGGAACTTGCTGTGTTTCTACAGCACATCCAAAAAAAAAATCTCTCAGTACAGAATCTGGAGACCAAATGCCCAAACTGAGAGGGTTTCATTTCCAGCCTTGCCATGGTTGTGTTTGCAGAGCCAGCCCTGCTTCTGGCTCTGCATCAAGGGGACTCAACACCCTCCCTGCGGGTGAAGGAAAGAAGCCAGCACTAGGTTGACCATGTGCCATGCTGGGGGACAGCCTTTCACTCAGAAGGAACACATCTTGCATCGACCGAAGCTGCAGGAAGACAAAAAAAGATAGGGTGGTTTGGTTTCTTTGGTGGAAATTAAACACAGGAGGTATCTATCTGACATCAGTCTTTTTGAAAAGGTCCTGAATCCATAAAATTCTTACGTGGTACATCTCTATTTTTGGAAAAGGAATGCATACAAGGGCACCCTCTTTCCTGACAAATCCAGTCCCAGTAAATGTTTTTACATGGTGATTAAGAAAACCTCCAAATAAGAGCTTGTATTTGGGATAAATTCCTTCTATGACATATGTAAACTAACAAATATGATGGGAAAAAGCTTGGGAAGGGAGAGACATTTCTGCCCCCCTCTGCCTGCTAGCAATCGTGAACCCTGGTCTTAGCCCAGGGTCATGTCAGCCCAAGCCCCACAAAACCCCAGTAATGATTCCTGCATGTTTTCAGTATCAGCTTTGCAAACCCAAGCTTTTCCTTGCCTTTTTTTTTTTCTCCCTCCCCCATCTTACTGGTCAAATATCTTCCTGTCCTAGAAATATCTTCCTGTCCTAGTGCTTGGCATTGATACCTTTTGGGAGCTCAGCTGAGATGTGGATGTGCTCTGTAAGGCAATTGAAGGGTATTAATCCAAAGACATGTTCAACTTCTAGAAGTCTATATAGAGCAGAAGCAATGCTTTGACAGTAATGGTGGCCAAGACTGTGAGGCTTTGCACACCTGAACAAAAGTTTGAGGTAGCCTTGACAAGTTTTATCACCTAACTAAAACATGTTCAGGAAACCCCTCTCTAGTGGAGTAGTAGTTAATTTAGTGATCACACAGAAGGCATACATTGTAAAAGAGGAAAACAGTAATTTTGCTGGCTGCTTGAAATAAAAAACCTTTAAGGGAATACAGAGAGATGGAAGATTCACCACTCGAAATTAAAATTCCACAACTGTATTGATTATGTGTGTGTGTGTGTGTGTGCGTGCGTGCTTGTTGGTGGCACCAGGATTGCCAATCCTGCTCTGCTGGGCATGCTCCCACTAAAGCCAGTGGCAAAGATGTACCTGGCAAGCGCTGCCATGGGCAATATGTACAGACAGGCCATGAAGTCCACTCCAAAACTCAGCACCAGCTACAATGAGCCATGTTACTGCTCCATGATGAAAAAGGCCTCAGTCACTGTGAGGTGCTGGCCAGAAACCATCTTTCCTGGCACCTCCATTTTGCATAGAGGAACAGGTAATGCAGCTGGGAGTTTTTCTTCCAGAATGCTCCTGGGTGCTTAGCTTTTTTTCTGTTTTCATCTTTGTGTCTTCTTTGTTCCTAGGGGTGGTTTCCAAAAGTGCTCCTGGAGCCTCTGGGAACTGTGGTTCCAGGAATGAAGACAGAGGATAAGAAAGCAAGCTTCCCCAAAAGGTTTGCACTTCCCCACTTCCTCACTTCTCTGGTGAGACAGAGGGAGGTAAGAGAAACCAGATGTAAGACACAGATAGACAGAAGGTTTGCTCTACCACCATCATTCAGAGAGCTGCTAAGGGTAGGGGGAAGAAGAAATCAGGAACATGTTCAGTTTTTATTCCATCCCCTTTGCTAGCCAGGACTGAAGGACAGGCACAGAGGAGAAGTGGAATAAGACGGAGATTAAAGATCAGCACAAACCACCAAATAGCTTAAGGGAAAGACAGTTTAATGGCAGGAGCAGTCTGCCTGCCGGTTAAGCTTGCCTTGGCAGGTTTAATGCTCCTTCAGGCATTTCTTTGCCTTTTCCCGCCTGATGAGTTATGAGTTTCACATGACCAGCAATGAGTTTCCTACATGACAGTATCTCTAAATCCTTGTCTAAGCATTAGTGTGGAAAGTATCTAAGTTTTAAGTATAACAAAATACTTTCTTCAGCTCTTCACAGCATCACTTCTTACATGACTGAGCAGTGTGTAATGAAATATCTGTTTTAGCTCTCAGAACTACAGCAGAGCCAGGCAAAGATCTCACAATGAAAAGAATCCCACCAGTCTGCCTGGTCCCTCTCAGCACATGAGCTGTTCCTGCAACTGCAACATAAAGAGGAAGAAAAACTGGGGGGTGGCTCTGGTGGCCTGCAATAATCGTCTACAAACCAGTCTTCTCCTGTTTCATTTCACAGAGAGGTAAGACCCACTGTGCCCCTGTGCAGCACGCTGATACTGCAGGTTTGTCCTCAACTTCACGCTGCAGGCTCTGACCTGCAAATATAATTTAAACAAGAGGGTTTGCAGGTGCCTTTGCAAAGAGCAGGTTTAGTTCAGCCTGTTTACTTTTCCTCTGTAGTTTCAGCTGTATGTTGTAACCTCTGTTTCCTCCATGGCCGAAGAGCTGTTACCTTTCATTTTAAAAATAAGTGTATTTCCACATCCCAGTGAGATTTCAGTACTGTGGGCTTTCTCTGCTTAAAGCTCAGGGACACCTTTGGCAAATGCATTTCTGGCCACTGCCGCATGAATGAGGCCCTGTGAGGACAGCTGGCATGTGAACTGTGCTGCTATGCCCAAGGGTATGTTCCAGCAATGACTGCAAGAGATATTGACTTATGAATGAGAGGGAAATTACTATGCATTTATCAAGATCCCGTGCACCAGCTGCTCTGCAGCCTCCCCACAGAGCTTTGTGGTCTCCCTTCCCAGCACACAGGTATCTGCAGCTGCAAACCCCAGCTCTTACTAAAGGCCATCTTTTCAGCAGGTCTTGCTACCTGCCCGTGCAAAGTAAGTCAGCATGTGAGCAAAGGTTGGGTGCTTCTGCCTAAAATTACTGGGACATGCCACTGCATGGGTTCTGTGTACTAGGGCCAACACAAGAGAGTCCTCAAATCCCACCACACGAAAGGCTCCAAGAGGAAGGATGCAAGGATAAATACATGGCAGGTACATGGTGGTCACAGCCTAAGGGGATACCTCTCTTGCATCTCCTAGGATTTCTGGTTACTATGGGTTGCACAAAACCATGTAACTAAGGGCATGTAGACACTGAAGGCAGAGTAGTGCAGAAATACCTGAGTTTGCTTACAGAAGCTAGCTCAAATGCTGGTAGCAGCTGAGCTGCTGCTGACTGATGTTTTCTACTTCTCTTATTAAGAAAAAGAAAAAAAAAAAGGGACATATTTTTAATATATATATCTGAGAGAGATCTTCTGTGGTTTGAAAAGCTGTCTAATCACTGGGCAGTCCTTCAGTCCTTCCTCTTCCTGTCTACATGGGACATGTAATTGTGAAAGTAGATGTGGATGAAGTCTGGATATTGGGATGCAAATGAGAACTGCAGACAAAGGTAAATGCTTGGGCACTGGCAGCTTTGCAGCAAGGGCAGCTGGGGTTACCTGGACATCAGTGTAAAATGCCAATACTCACCCACAGGCTGCTTTTGAATTGGCTTGAAAAATTGTTTTCTCATCTATGTCTACAGCATCCACGATAAAATACTGGGGCTCACTGGTGTATCGGCTTAACTGAATGAACACCCCAAATGAAAACAAGACAGGGGAAGGGTGGTATTTCTTTTTAAAAAACCCAAAATGATTAGCACTAACAAATATTTTGATTCCTTCTGACACTAGATATTATATGTAAAATGTGTCAGTTATCCTGTTACTTACAGGAGATTGAAGGTTCTGCAGGATCTTTAGTAAGGACATTTTCCTTCTCTGATTGCCTATAAATCCCTCTGTCATTTCCTAGGAACTCTCTCTCCTTTCATACCTTTTTCTTTAACCTAGCAATCTCCCTGGGGCAAATAGACACTATAAGAACTGTGTCTGCAATAGAAGAACAAAGAAACTGATTACTGCCTTATCCTGTAAAACATTTACCGCCATCAAGAAGCAAAATGTCCCAAATGCCCTGTGCACATTAACACCTCCGGTACTACTAAAACCCAACAACTTTTGCAAGTATCAGGCTTCCTACTGACATGCATATTTGAATACAGCTTCTTTTTAAAGAGTTTGTGGTTGGTGTTACTTCCAAGAAACATGCTCTCATGAGCATGGGAGACCTTCAGTGGCTGATGACCCCACCTCTCCCAAGGAGTAGCACAGTGTTACTATCTCTGCCCATTGTCCCTCACCCCATCTATCCCATTATCTTTCACAGGCAGCAGATGCCCCCAGGCTTATGACTTGACGGCACTGAAGGTCTCTCCCACGAGGTACAGGGGAGCCTGTTCCCACACTCAGAGATGGCTTCTTTATGGGAGCAACCTCACTAGCCATCTTGGCAAGGCACCTGGCTTTGGGTACCTGATGAGGAGGATGTTTTCCTCTGATTTGTGGTGCTTTTAGCAAGAGGAGCTCATCCAAGCTAGCAGTTACTCTGCCTAGCCTTACAACATTGGTAAGCAGTTGGTGAGGATCTCCCTGATGAGCAGGGTCCAAGCCAATAGGAAAGCATGCCTATGGAGAACAGCAAAGTGGGTATTTTAAAATAGAGCAGTTGTTAGGAGAAACTAAGTTTTTTTCAAGAATGCATAAAGTACTTCATTTTAATTCATAGGCAAAAATAAATGTTCTGACATTGTTGCTCACACTTCATGTGTTAATCACAGATCTGATTAACGTTCCTCATTAAAGCCAAGCTGATGGAGTCACTAATATGCAAATGACCTCACTGTGCCTGCAAAATGTAATTCAAGCTATTTCCGCTTCTGATGGCTGGCCTTTGCTATTCTTTCTAACCCTGAATGGAACCAGGTGAGCTCTCAGATCCAGAACCCAAGGACTTCCACAAACTTCTAGCCTGCAAGTCTTCAGAAAGCCTGGATGCATCCTCTTCCCTGGGACCCTAAGGAGTACGTTAGAGCTTTCTGACAGTAGCTGCTCAGCACTTTCCAGAGACTGCTCTATTTTCTTAATGTCTTAAACTGGATAATCTGAAATCTAAGTTTTATTTTTAAAACCCTGGCCTGGATACACAGGTTACAGAACTGAGGAGCAAGTCATGACGCCTACCTGTACATAAAGACAGCAAACATATGGGAGGAAAAGAAGAGAAAAATAGTCTGCCAAAGCTAACTAATAGGAGACAGTTACGTTTTCAAGAGTTTATTACCAAAATTTCATTATAAGAAGCTCACAAACTAAATTTTATGTTTACATATGTTTACTCTTTACAGAATGTCAGGCAAGCAAGGACTGGATACAAAACAACAGAGCATAAATGCTAGAAAAGTTTGCTGACATTTAGAAGTACAGATGCTTTCAAATTTAAAAGTAGGGTAAAGGTTTAATAACTTGTAAGGAGATTTTTATATATGGCATAAATTATTTATTCTCATGTAAATGCAAAGAAGTGTGTCTATAAGATAGACTGAAATCTCCTCTTTTGAGTTCTTCCCACAAGCGGTAGAAGAAAAATTATATTGACAACTTCCTGGAGTCAATCATTCAGAAACTTGTTTATATAAAAAAATAGAGAATGTTCTCCTCTATCTTTACATAATCATGGAATAAAGAAGTTGATTCTAAAGATAGTATTTTTATGTATGTCTTCAGTGATTCAACTTGAGACTTCTGCTTAAGAGCAGAGACAGGAGTTTGTATTTTTCCTTGTTATTTAACATAATAACCATGTCAAACTATTATTAAAAAACCCAAACCAACCAACCAACCAACCAAAAAAAAACCAAAACCCAAATAACTCTGGCTTTTTTCCCCATGGTTTTGTTTTTTTTTTCTTTTTTACTCAATTCTACCCTTACTCAGCACGCTGGCTCCCTTTTACCAGTACAAACAAGAAAATTAAACTTTCTGTTCATTTTTTTTTCTGCCCTGAAAGGGATAAGCAATTCGATCCCAACACGGTAACCAGCATTGGTAAAAAGTTAACAAAACCCCTTTCATTTCAAGGTTAGGCAACATAACAGCACAGTTACAGGAACCGTAATCAGGAAAGAAATTCCACATTTCTAAGAAATACAGCTATTTCTGTTTACAGGAACAAAAACATTTTGTAAAAATACTCAGGTCTCTGAAACAAATATTGTTTAACTGCAGTTTTACATGGCTTTATCTTTGGGGAAATCAATTCCAGACCGATGCTGACCTCCTTTTCCAATGAACTTTTGGATTCGTTGATTTAAGTGTGATGTGAAAAGACATGTGCTGCCATTCTGCTGTTCCAAATACTTGGACACTAGAGTTTTAACCATGCTTTTTTCCACCATGCTTTCCACCACTGTGGTACCCAGTTTGAACAGGTTGAGAAGGAAGGACCATGGATATGCTGGTTGGAAGGGACCTCTGGTGTTCATCTACGCAAATCTCATGCTTGGTGGGTTACATGAGAATGCAATGCTACGAGGAAGGAAAATTCTGACGTCAAAGCATACATGTTTACTTAGCTTATACATATGAGCTAAAACAGTCCACTTCCTGCAGGTTAAGGGCTTGCAAGAGCAAAATGAAATGTGTAGACCTTCTTCTGAGATTTTCTTCAGAGCAAAAAACCATACAAAATAATTTCAGTGGCTTTCTGAAACAGTAATGATCAAGGGCGTCCAATCACAATCGAATAAAGGTCTACTAGTGCTAAAATATCACAACAGGAAAGGAAGACTAAATATTGAAGGTTCAATAACGAAAACCGACACAGATACAGAAAATTTAAACTAGGTAAATATGTAGATATTGATTCAGAATAAAACCCTAAAAAAAGAAGTATAAGGATGATCACAATAGAAACAGGTTAAATATAACTAAAACAAATGAAAAAAATAAATTAGGTTTATTCAAAATGCTGATGAAGTGGACTAGCTATCTTCCCATAAGAAAGAAAGAAATTGGAATAGCTGTCTTCCCCTAATTGAGAAGGAAATGAATGCACTGTAAATGCTATGGGTCACCAGGTAGGGTAGGAAGGAAAAGAGGAAGCCTACAGACTACAGAAGTTTACACAGGGAGTATTCTCCTCCCTAACATTGAGCATCCACCTAGGCCTCCTAAACCTGCATGCAGCAGGACCAGCTTCAGGGTTCCCAAGAGTCAAGGTACTCTCCAAAGGGTCTCTGTGCAAAGGCAGCACAGTTTGTGCCTGAAAAGAGTAAAATATTGAAAGAAAGAGAGTAGAATTTTTTCTTTGCAGAGTCCACTGTCAATTTAGAAATCCATCCCTCAAGTCCACCTTGTAATGCTATTACCAATTTGTGAATTTTCCAGCTGTGTGCTCCCTATGTTGCCAATACTAAACATCCGTAGGAGGACTAGTGGCATGGTCCTAGCTTCTTCTTGACGAAAATCATTCCATTTTGTTAACCCACACTGTTAAAATTGGTATTTTTTTAACCAGCCTTCAAAAACATCAAGGAATAGACTTTAACAGCAAGGAAGAGACTGTAATTTCTGATGAATGATTGCATTTTCATGAGAAAACCTTTAGGTTATCTGTAAAATAAATAAATTCATAAATACATAAATAAATAGGTCTGGTTATTTAGCAATAGCACTGGTTACACATGTGCATGCAGACAAGTAGAAGACATACCTCCGAGGTCTCTTGAGCTCCCAACACAGCCCTGCCTATGGTTCCTTGCTGCTCATTTCTCTGATTTGGCATGGATGATTGGAAGGCATGAGTTTTCTGAGGATTTATTTTTTAGCAAGGGCTGCCTGAAGTGTGTATTGCACATGGGAAAATTCATGAATTGCAGGTCTGTCATAGAGATGATGGTGGGATGCAAGAGACAGAAATGGTTAATGGTGAGGAAGCACCATGTGATATGGTAATGTGGGAAAGGGAGTTTCCTCTTGGCTTCTAACTCACCAATAACATCTATAGGACTGTCACTGTTGCTGACTTTCTCACTCACAACTAGTATGTCTTAAAAATTGTTAAAGGAATAGAGGGGATAATTTTGGAAGCAGCTGATGGAAGCACTAGCCAACCAGTCACCCAAGACAGACAATCAATGGAGATCAATGCCAGACATTGCTGGAGATGTGGGCCAAAGTCCCTCCCGTGTGTCTTGTCACACCAGACACCCACAAGCCTTTGAGTGAGATGGTGTTTTAAGCACAGGTCTTGTAACTGCCTTTTATGCTGAAACAAAAAAAGATACGCCCTGATCTCACAAACACAAAGGACACCTTATTCCTCTCATCTGAAATGAGGAAAATCACAGTCCTTGTGAAGCCTGGAGAAGTTTTGCCAGGAGCTCCTGCCAGAGCAAAATTTCACCCCACTCACAGAATACAGGGTGCAAAACTTCCTCAGGAGGGGAAGCCTAAATCACACTCTGGTATTCCACAGGTAGGGTTTTCAGTCTGGGGTCCGCATACTACCTAGCATTGGCCTGTACACTGCTGCAGAGCCAGGAGACAGCACTGCAGGAAAGGCTTCCCCTACTGCCCCTGCCAGTGGGTACCTGGCAGAAGGGACCTGGCCAAGCCCAAGCCCAGTACCATCATCTGCAGTATGTGTGCCAACCCAATGTCCCAACCGTCAAAGACTCGGCTTTGTGCATGTGAACTACTAACCCTGCTGAAGCCAGTGCTTTGGAGAAGAAAGATTAAAAATTTTGGCAAGGGTTTGTTGGATTATCCCTATTGCCAGTCCTGAAGTTCCACATTTATCTCCAATGGAAGACTGCAACCAAGTATTTCGCTGTCAATGGCATGAACATATACAAACTTTTTTTCAGTGTGAGGATTCTGGTATCCTTCAGGTATCTTTCTAGCCTTCTTCAGTGTGCCATCTTCAGTGCAGGCACCTACATCTGACCAGAGGAATTAGGAGTGTGTCTGGTCTCCCAGATCTGAATGCTCACCCTGGTTGTACCCAACTCCAAACCCAAAGGCGCGCATGAGCACCCCTGTTCTGCCTCCCACAAAAAGGGGTGCTGGGATGGGAAGCAAAGTGTCCCACCAGCCCCAAGCACCACGCAGCACATGGCCACACCACAGTGGATATGCAACCATCACTAATGCACAAAGACAGTAACACCAGAGATCCTGCCCAAACGAGCTTACAGCCTGATGGGGAGAGCTCGTGATTCCACATGGCATGCACATAATGTGTATTTCTTCGTCAAGACACTTTGCTTTGAATTTCACCACCAAGCACAAAAGCCAATGATAAAATAAATCACTCGGGCACAGTATTGATCTTTGGATGATGATTGCATTAAAAAAATGTAAATGCTTTGGTGAGTTACATAAATAATTCCTCTCTGGCATCTATTACACACGCTGCAGCCATACCTTTCATTTAATTTATACAGTTTCTTTTGAGGAAGGACATCCAAATTTTTCCCTCAGCCTAGTCCACTCACTTTACACAGTGGAGTATGTGCAAAGGAAGAGCAAAAGCAAGAGAGGGGAATTGATTGCTGCCAGCCTGGTAGGGAAACGTTACCCTTGCAGGCAGGGGACAAACAGCAGAGTCATCTGCAACATGCAAACCAGCTTCTTCATTTTCCATAGGGGGGCAAAGGAAATGCCCTTCAGAAATTCTCAAAACTATTACCACTATAAAGAAGTTGTCTTTAGCGGGACCCTATGGACAAAAGGGAGTTTAAAAAATAAATACTAAAGTTAAATGTATCAGCTAAGCAGTTTTTGACACAGAAAATGATGCTGAGTGGTCAGAGTTTGTGTAACGCAGATGCAGACTGCTCATCGGTCCCTAAATGCAACACCATGAGACCATTTTCAGCTAACAGAGATGCTAAAACTGCCTCCAGTTCGGTATCCCAGCCCTCCCCGTCCCATTCAGTCCCCCGCTCTGCCCTGCTCCACATTTCCAAGTCACTTCCAACAGACTTTATACCCCAGGCGAGATTTCTACCACGCTTGATCAAACGGGGCTTGCTTGAATCAGGCCTGCAGCGCCGGGTCCACTGCTGAAATTAATTATACTTCCGCGATTGGAGGAGGTTTGGCCCAGCTCGACCCCACTCGGCACGAAGAACATCACTTTTGCACCTTATCCCACCCGGGCTCAGGGCAGGGCGTGACACCCGCAGCACCGGCACCCCGCTTCCAGCCCCTCCAATGATGCACGGTTCCCGCCGCACCGCTCCCCTCCACGCCCGCCCCCCAGCCCTCACACCATCCCCGCAAGCACGGAAAGGGGAAACCATCATCACGGTCACCACCAGTTAATTGCAATGAGAGGGTAGTTACCAGCGAGGAGCGGCGCCGCAACTGGCGATGCGGGGCAGCGGCGGGCGCGCTGCCGCAGACCCCTCGCCTACTCCCGCCGGCCGTGCCCCGCCCACCCCCCGTGGCCACGCCCCCTTCCCCCGGCCCCGCGTGCCGCAGCAGCGGCCGGCCCCGGGGTGGCGGCTCCCGCGGCGGCGGGAGGCGGGGAGCCGGCACCCAGGGCTGCCGCGGGCCTTCCGCGGGCTGCAGTGGCCTTACGCCAGGGTGCGGGACGCCAGCCCCGGTTAGCCCCGAGTGCCAGAGGCGTGCGGAGGAGGAAGGTGAATTTGCTGTGGGCCATGGCCCAGAGAGCAGCCTTGCTCCCAGGCGGGCGGCCGGCAGCGGGGTGCCCGGGGCAGCCTGTCAGGGACGGGCAGCAATGACTGAATCATAGAATCACCTAGGTTGAAAAAGACCTTTAAGATCATCAAGTCCAACCTTTTACCCCAGCACTGCCAAGTCCAACACTAAACCATATCACGAAGGGCCTCGTCTACACGGTTTTTGAACACTTCCAGGGACAGCGACTCCACCGCTGCCCTGGGCAGCCTGTTCCAATGCCTGAGCACCTTTTTGGTGAAGAAATTTTTCCTAATATCCAGTCTAAGCCTCCTCTAGTGCAGCTTGAGGCAGTTTCCTCTTGTCCTGTTGCTTGTTACTTGGGAGAAGAGACGGATTGCCACCTCACTACAACCTCCCTTCAGGTAGTTATAGAGAGTGATAAGGTATCCCCTGAGCCTTCTCTTCTCCAGACTAAACAACCCCAGTTCCCTCAGCTGTTCCTCATCACACTTGTGCTCCAGACCCTTCACCAGCTTTGTTGCCCTTCTCTGGACCTGCTCCAGCACCTTAATATCTCTCTTGCAATGAGGGGCCCAGAACTGAACACAGGATTCACCGTGTAGCCTCGCCAGCACCAGTACAGGGGATGATCACTGCCCTGGCCCTGCTGGCCACACTATTGCTGATACAGGACAGAATGCTGTTGGCCTGCTTGGTCACCTGGGCATAAGCTGGCTCATGTTCAGCCATCAGTCAGCACCACCAGGTCCTTTTCCCCTGGGCAGCTTTCAGAGCGAGAAGTCCCGAGCATGTGTGTGCAGTGTTCAGAGATGCTATGGCTGAGCTACTCTGCCTTAGATCAGAGGCAGGAGCCAAGTCTGGTCAAGGGTTCGTATGTTCTGCCTGTGTCAGACAGGTACCTGTTAAACAGGTACCTGCAAGGTACCTGTTAAAGGAAGGTGTAAAAACGGTGATAAGGAGAAGGGAAAACTTCAACTTAAATGTGGGAAAGATTCAGGGTGAAGAACAAAACCAAGCACAGTGTTGTATCTTACTAGTATTGTGTATTGTACTGTTACTGTTACGGTTACTATACTGCTTAATAAAATGCATTTTTAAAAGGGTATCTCTGTAAAGACTTTTGATGTAAGCTGATACACAGAACAGATGCTTTTTCCTGGTCAATGTTAACCTGGTTTTGATGCTGTGAAACAGAAAGTTCCTGATATTTAGCCACGCTTAGGGCAGGATACAACTGTATCAAGATTTCTTTTGATCCACTCCTGAAGTCTCTCTGTGCCATTCTTCCTCTTCATGATATGTTTGTTGCATATTGTTCCCCCCGCTCCTCGTCTACCCCTGACTTCATTCTTCTCCCCTAGCAAGGTCTCAGCCTGGCAGGGTTCATCACCTCCTTCTTTGCTCCAGTATCCTTCATTCTGTTCCTGCATATTCACCAGGCTGAACTTCCCCACTATTCATTTGCTTCTTCTTTCCTTCAGCATTGATGAGTCTTGTTGGCTCAGCTGTCTGGTGCCTTGAACTAAATTGCACCTACAGTAGTGCTGTGTTTCTGTGGCCATAGCCTTTAAACTTCTCAGTTCTGTTTCATTTTGATTTTTACATAGAATCTCACCAACTATAATGGTCAATTTTATCTCATGAGAAAATCATCTTCCCTCTCCCCTTGGCTTGCTTTTATCCTTCCTGTCTCTAGCAGCTTGAACAACTCTGTCTTTCTCCCCTGACAGAAACAGTAAGGTTTCTTGTCTGCGCTGCATTTACTCCACTGCCCTCACCAGTCTCCTGCTTTCCTTCTTACCCACACTGCTCACCTCTGTAACTTCAGGTTTCCTCTGGTTGCTTTCACCTCGTTCCCTGACTCTGAGCCAATTGAATGTGCTGTGTCCACTCACTGTCAGGAGTTCATTCACTCCATTTTCATCCTAGTTCTTCATTTATTTACAGTCTGTTCTGCCCTCAGGTAATTTGCAGGCAGTGCTCCTCAAGGCACTGATGATTTCTTCTTAACTATATCTGTGAACGTTTCTTACCATTCTTGATCTGTCAGCCAGTTTCAACACAGGTTGCCTATAAATGAGAGAAAACAAGAACATTTATCTATCTTCAGATGTGTGCCCTAACCGGGTGTGCACTCTATGTCTTGATTTTTATCAGTGTTGGAAGGAGGCCCAGAGATTGCCCAGAGGAGTTGTGGGGTCTTCATCCTTGGGTAAAGCTCTAAGTAATCTGCTCAGACCTCATAGTCAGCCCTGCTTTGAGCAGGAAGTTGGACTAGAGACCTTCTGAGGTATCTGCCAAGTGGAATTATTCCCTATGTACCTTCAATGCTTTCCCTTCTGTATTTTCCTTCTGATTTCCAGTTCTTTAGGACCAAGTCTTTATACTGTGTAAAGTCTTACATGTTTTTAGCCTTACACAAGAAAAAACCCTAAAACAACTCTTCAATTTAGCATGTAGATAGATAATTTTGAAAATTACTGTGAATCAGAGATTTGCTAAACTTGGCTACTAATAAGAGGATTTTTGAAACCAAATCAGGGGTTCTTTGATTGAAATCATTATCATTGCATGTATTCGTAAACTAAGAGGAAACCACAAAGAAGCATAAAATAGCTACTTGCAGAATCGGCCATTTAGGAGGGTTAATTGTTGCTCTTATTAAATTTGTTTATCCAGCAGAAAATGTTTCTGGGGGCTTTCAGAATGCTTGACATGGTGTGTTCCTCTATTTTACTGTTCCTCCTTTAGATCAGAGACTAAAAACTCCAATTGCCTCGCCTTTTGTGACAAAGGTGCTGAAAAACATTCCTTAGTGCAAGTAAAGCTAATAAAATAGCAATTTTACTTTCTTTTTTAATCACCAATTTATTTCCTGAAACACTAATGATAACTAGAAAAACTGTCGAATTGGTCACTAAGTGAACAAATACCCTTTTTGGCCACTTCTCCACTTCTGCTTTATGATTCTTTTATCACCTGGTTTATCTGAGCAGATATTTATAGCTCAATACCTTAAACTAGAGATGACTGTTTCTTATTATTTGCCTTGTCAGATTCTTCTGATTTTTTGAAATATCTTCAGTCATCCATCAGAAACAAAGGCAAAGCAGAAAATGGCTGAGCAAACTGTTTTGTAGACCTCTGCATCCTAAGCTGCCATCTAAACCAAGGGAGAATTTTGGTAAAGGTAAATTGTACAAAGACAATTCTTGTAGTGCATAGTTTCAAATTCCATGTGTTCTCTAAAATTTACATAGAAGAAGATAGACTGGAAGTTAAGCTACTAGTGCAAAGCAGTGGGAATAAGACTGCAGTGTGACCTGTGTGACCTGCATGTCATTGGGAGGCTCTTCATGTAAACAGTGGAAGAATCATCAAGGCAGGTCCTGGAACTTGGGTCTTCCACCTAGCAGACTTGAACACTACCTACTGGAGAAGAGAAGCATTCCCCTTCACTCATACAAAGGTATGAGAGAGAACATGAAAAACTGGTGGGATCAAGCAAAATTGAATTAGATCACATGGAGTCACACCATAGAGGAAGTGAGATACAACTCAAATGAAGATGAAAAATGAAATGAAAAAAATTAGGGTTTACTAAATACATAATCTATAAATAGCATCCATCACTAATAGCTACTACTACAAGGAGATCCATCACAACAGAACTTTGTTTCAGGATAAAAGGTTTATCTATCACTTTTAAAATGGTTGGGAAATGGTCCTGATTTTCTCAAAATATACATCCATGAAAAAAGCCACATCTTGGTTCATGTTATTCTAAAGGCATCAGGGATTTCTAATTAAAGGACTCTCAGTGCAGTATGGTTTAGAAATAACTGGGCATTTTGTGGACCTATATATGTGAAGGAAAAGGTCTCTCCAGTTTATATAAAGTAGGTATTGATTAAATATTTAAGGACTAACCTTTAAAAATAAAAGTGAAAAATAAGAACATGAGCTATAATCAAAACATTTTTAGCCTAAGTAATAAAAAAACAAGCTACAAACCAGGCACCAGTCCTGAAAACAGATCTGTAGAGAAGTATCCTGGCACCTGAAGTCAGGTTCACTGACTTCTGTCAAAAATGCCAAGCCCCAGAATCTGCTGTACAACTGCAGCATACAGAAATTTTGCAGTGCTTTTTTTCAAAGATCAACACAAAGTGGTAGCATGAAAAAACTGCCCCTACATGAAAATGCTGCCCCTACAAACTGGGTTAAAGACACCAAAGCAAGCTTTTTTTTCCATCTAGCTTCTGTAGTTGTGTTGGAAGTATCTAAATAGCTAAAACTCCTCAATCCTCACATGGCCAATAAAGCAGGCAAACAGAAAGAAAAAAAAATAAATTTGTGATGTTTGAAATAAATGGTGACTTTTTGTTTTGTTAGAATAATGTCATACTACGTTTGTTATAATTATGTAATGTTAATTTAAAAAGAACAACAAGAATATATTAAAAGTAATACCTTTGTAACAGTATTAAAAATACTAAAGAAGAGGCAGTTAGAGAAATAAGGTTGAAAAGTCGGATGATACAGTTATTGCCCCCTTGATATTATTAAGCCCTTCCAAATATTATTTTGAAGGGCTGGTAAAATCTCTTTCTGTTCAATACATTTCCAGTCTTGTGCAGCCTGAACAGATGTAAATATTTCTGGCTCACTGTCAGAGCTGTGCTTCAGTGATTTAAACCATTTTAAAAGTGATAGATAAACCTTTTATCCTGAAACGAAGTTCTGTTGTGATGGCTCTCCTTGTAGCAGTACATACTAGTGATGGATGCTATTTATAGATCATGTATTTAAATAGTAAACCTGACAAGAATCTACAAGCTGCCCAGTAAAGTTTGTTCAAGGATCATTTCTTCAAATGGAACCATTACACCTGAAAGATATTTATACAGCAGCATGCCCATTGATCAGCAAGCAGTTCTTCAGCAATGGTAGTTTGATCATCTTGGTGGATGGAATTGTTTTGTACTTCATGAAGTGTGAGGCTGAGACCTGAGAGCAGGAGCCCTGGGCTAGGAAAAAAAGATGGTGTGGTGTGGCATAGAAGTCCTTTTCCCTGCAGGGGAGTATAGAAAGTAAGGATGTAACACAATGAAGCAGCTGGCTGAAAAGGCAGCAGAAATGTCAGGGGGTGGACTGTGCCCAGCACAGGGCTGGAAGGTGTCAAACACTGTGGTGGAGGTCGAGAAAGCCAGGGAGATAAGTCAATAGTCCCAGCTTTCTTTGAGAGCTGAGTTGTAGCAGAGAGCCATAAGGAGTAACTTCTCCCTCAGCAGGCCCCTGGAAATGAGTCTCCCTGACAAAGGGAACGTCTGCCTGACAAAGGAAACATCTCCCTAACAAAGGGAACAGAGCATCAACCTTGTGGAAATACACAAGCTGAATGAAGGATAATTTACTAAGTATTTTTTTGTTGATAAAAATGTTCAGGACTAAATGACCGTTGGCTGCAGTACTGTTCAGAAATTCGGGACCATCTAAGGAACCAACGGAACTCGGGAATAAGGTCTTTGGGAATAGCCCAGGTAACAAAGGCCAAGTTCAGTTCTAGTGGGAGGTGTACGAAATGAATCTCTGCCTCAGTGGTGTGGGACATGAGGGTTCAGTGCCATCCCACCACACAGTCATTGAATGGAGGTGAATAAACTAAGTAAATGGAATTTATAAGCCTCTTGGTAATCAGTGAAGAGAGGTAAGCAATTTCACTGAGCTGAGCTGGCTGAAGATTTGATTCAGCCTTTGAAGAGTCTTTTCTCTCTTCTGAAGAGAGGAGTCATATCCCCATGGTCAGCTGCAAAACTGCATAAAAAGCGTGATTCTGAGCCATATGTATAAAGGAACCTAGTTCTTGCACATGCAACATGTCTTCCCATATTATTTTGCACTTCTGTTTAGAAATGGCCTTGGATGAGAAAATCTGGTTCACCAGAAGAACTTTTGGAAGAGGAAAAGAAAGAAAAAGTGTATACTATACATTACTTAAAGCTGCCTGAACCTGAATAAGAAGGATCCTTTACAGGTAGGATCAAGTAGTATATGTCACTTTTAAGAGAGAAACTAGATGGATGACATGGTTTGACAGTCATGAAACTGCATTATGGGAAATAAGATTCTCAGAAACGCAGCATGGCACTTGTGGACTCTGGAGGACTACAACTGTTGCATCAGCAATATGGTGGAATTATAACAACTTAATATGCAATCTTGATTTGTCATTGAAGTGACAGTGAGGTTGAAGTTACAAGACCTAAAGCACACAGGAGAAGGATGTCACTTCTGAACAGTTTCAGGTCGAGCACGCTCCAGCACAATGAGAAGCCTGTAGTGCCTCTAACTGCAAATGGTAGCTATGGAGGAGGGCAAACTACTGCCATTATTGTAGGCCATAATCCAATTCTACTTGCTGGCCCCTTTTTTCTGTACATGAAGACTCGCTCTTCTCCCACTAAAGGGGAAAGAAGTGTTTGTAAAGAGCCTGACGTCTATATATCCTTATGCAGATACTAATGAGTTAATTGATTACTGTCTGAGAGCTTTGTCTGAATATGACAACAAAAGATCTCAAAGATTAGATGCAGGAGGTTTGCAGAACACTTCTCATTCAGTCTTTATTTTCTAATGTTTGCTTTCCCCTAAGAAGTTCTGTAACACCTGACATCCTTTTTTATATCACAGACTCCAATGATGCCCCTGATGACAATAGTGTGGAGGATGTTTGGGAAACTAATTTCCATTTTATAGCAAGCAAGCAAGATGAAGAGGAAAAACCGATGTCTAGGTCCAAGTGGAAGAATGTTGCTTCTTGTACCAGAAGATTGCTCTTAGCCTTCCAGTATATCCTTTAAAGATGCATTACTCTTGTTGCTGTGCGTAAGAGTCAATAGCAGCTTTCATTCAAAGTATCTTTTGGCTTTGTAGCCTCATCCATGGAAAATTTATCTTAAATTTCTTACTGTACCACTGCATGAAAAAGAAGTGCTTAGAATGATTTAAAACTCTTTCGTTAACATTAGAGTAGCTTTAGGGATAACTGATTTACATACTTTTCTTCTATAGTTCCCTTGCCCTAAATTCTCCATTGTTTATTTCTTCTTTTCTCTTGACTCACCATCTTTTGCCATTTCCTCTGTACTTTTACTGTTTCTAGTGTTCTTTCTGATGCAGCCTGCATAGTTTTCTTGGCACTTGCTTAGCACTGTACCTATTGCCAAAGTGTAATTCGACCCAAGTTATGTCAGCATCATACAAAGTAGTTGTCAGATGCGGAAAATGAGAGAAGGTGCCTCTTGCTTTTGGTAAGGAACCAGAGATTTAATATTTCATGGTTTCTGGGAATTTGCTTGCAGATCAAAACTTTGTCCATTGGTGGGTCTGAACCAGCAGTTTAGTATCCTAGCTAAACAAACCAGAGGAAGCTTCACCCAAACTCCCATGTGGGATCCTCTGCCAGAATTTACATTTCTGCCTTCATGGAGGACACAAATCCCTGGAATTTGGCACGAGGAAATGGTTTTCTAAGCCACCTTGATACAAACGGCTTTTAGGCTTCACCCAACTGTCTGCTGCAGGCTTCCATTGGAATAGGAGTTGCTACCTGGATAAGCAAGCTCCTCCTTAGAGGTACTTAGTGGATTTCACATACTGATTTTAATAGCTCAGAGTAAATATACCAAGTAAGAGGGTGGATCTGGAATAACAAATCAGAGATTTTGGGAATAATTCTAGCTGGATACATGCTACTTTAAATGAACCTTAATCTTATGCTATGTGTAAATTAACTGTAAATATTCCATTCCTTTTTCCATAACCTTGAAAGAATTGTTGTTATTGCTCTCTTTCCTGTACTATGATCTAGAAAAACTGTTGAAATGTCAGTTTTCACAGTGAACTTCGTTGGTACCTGAAAATTTTATGCTGTGTTATGGTTGTATTTGTAAGCTGTGATAAGAAGTATCCCATGTTGTAGCAATATGGTATGAATTTTGTCTGATACCTATTTATTTTGAGGTTCTCTGGTACCATATGCATAAGAAATTTAATTATCAAATCAAACAGATTATGTCTGCAAGTATGACCAAAATAGAAACTGGCAATGACAGAGATGGAAATACCAGAACCACCATCACACGCAAACAGGGCTGGGAGTTCTCTTTATGGTACTATAAAAACCATTCATTGACTTTTCACGTTCTTTCCAGCAATACACTTATGTTGCTGTAAATAAAAGTATTTATAGGTCTTTTTTCTCTTTGCTGAAAAGCGTACAGTATATAAATTCCTCAGCTGTACAAATCATCTCAAAAACATCAAATCAATGGAACTACTCCCCACTTTACCAGCTGAGATCCTCAAATGACCCCTCCTCCTTATTGTATTCAACTTCTCTACACTTTGCCTACTGTTTATTAAGAGAATTATTTGCTAACACCACTATTATTATTCTAACTTTTTTAGAGGGGAAAAACCAGTCTTGTCAAGTTATTTTTAGTAGACAATCAGGCCTTGCCACATACTAAAAAGATTCTTGGTTCATGGTTATCACTGGTGAAGTCTTTGCTGTGCTGCATCCATTCTTTTTTTAGAGGCAAGCTGCTTAAATTACGTTAAATTATTTAAAAGTACTTAAATACTACAGCATTGTCCCAATGCACAGGTGGATCTGCAGGACAGCCAGGTCAGTGCAGCCCTGCCTCTCAGCTTGTGCACAACCCTGCTCTGCTGTGGTTGTGCTGTGTCCTCTTCTGGAGCAGACTGCCTTCAGTTATTCCTTGAGTCTCCCCACTGCTGCCTGAAGTCTGAGACACCTTATTACACAGTCTACACATCTTATAACTTCATGCAGCATCTAAACACAATGATCTCTGTAGCTTTGATAAGGCTTCAAATAAGGTAAATAAAGATCTACCATATCGCATTTTTTTTGTCTATGAGAGAGCTGAAAGACCTGATGCTTTGCTGAGGTTGGGGTTCTGTTCCTGAAAATCCATGATGTCCAGAAACTCCAGAAATCTGTGTCTCTGTGTGCTGCAGTGAAGATCTGTGTATGTAGAAATTTCAGAGTCCTGTGTAAAGAAGTTGGCAGAGTCATGCCAAACATTAATGGAAAAAACTGGGGAGGTACCTCGTTTCAGAGTCAGTATTCTGGTGTTCCAGATGCTTCTTGGCCACCATTAAAAAATGGTCCAAAATTTTCCAATTTAGTTGAATTATAGAAGTGGTCAACACTTTCAGCTTTCTTTTAAATATCTTAATTTCTGTTTTGCAAAGCACATTTTTTATTTGTCTAAGGCACATTGCTTTATATCATCTTATTTATTAAACAGAAGTGTAGATTCATAAAAAGATTAAATAATATCTTCCTAAATCATCAAGACATTTCATTTTGCTCAATACAAAATAATCCTGCATGTTATTGACATTGCTTTCTTTTGGGAACAGGAAATATATTTCAGCATCTTAGAAATGTGTTAGATATGAAGACAGATTTTCATGCAACTGTACAGTAAGTCTTGCTTTTGTGCTTGAAGGTGTAATTACAAACTCCAGCAAAAGCAGTACTTTAAGTAAGTGATATATGACCATAGTTTGTTGTTGCTGAAGAAACACCACCCTAAATTTACCTTGCTTTTAAGCTTTCATGATCCTATCAGCAGACTAGGACCAAAATATCCAGCTCACTACCTTGTCCTTGAAGGAATCAAAGAAAGGTATCTGTCTGAATGAGGGATATGACTAAAGAGCCAAACTGCCCCTTGTACACAGGACCCAGAAGCTGTTGCCTCCAGAGCACTTTCTGGAGAGGAGAGGAAGGCCAGAAATGCACTTCTCCAGATGCACTGGCTGCCAGCCCTCCTGCCTAGGCCCACCAACGAATCCCAGTGCCATCATTCACTTTAAGCCAAAACAGGACAGATTTCCAGGGTTCAGCTGCTGCTTCAGATACTCTGACCACTTAGAAATGCTGTCAACTGAAAAAGGGAAGGGCTTGCATGTGAAGCAGAGCCACTACAATTCACACAGCTCAGTAAATGTCAGGGTATTTGTTCTCAGGGTTATCATACTGTATAGAAGGCAAAGTGCTTCTGGTTTTGCTTCTACATCCTCAAACGTAGTTATTTAAAATCAGAAGGAATTGTTGTAGCTGTTTGATAAATTAGTGAACTTTGTTCCATATGAGGAACAGATACTTGAGAGCTCTTATCTGTTTTTCATGAATTATACAGTTTGAAACAAGTCATCACCATAACAAATTTGAACTCCATGAGAAAATCCTTCAAGTATCTCAAACTGTCTTGTTCATACCACATTTCTCTAATGTTTCACAGCTACCAGTGAGAACATTTGCACTGGATTTTCATTTTTGCTGGAATTCTTTTTCAACACGTTTCATAGATGTTTGTTTATTTCCAGAAGAATTTTCATTTTGGTTTTTAATTTTAATGAAATATAGAAAATGCTTTTTTACTCTGACTGCAGTCATCTGCTATTACCCTAGCTAATCTCCAGCACTGAAGCATTGGGGTTTTTGCAAAACAGATTCCAGGAATTCTAAGAAAATTCTGAACTCTAATGCAGTATACAAATTCCCTTTCATTATAGTAATCATTATTTACATTCCGGTATCTATTTATTGTAACTCTTAGATTTTATCATACTGTATCAGAACCCTTAGATTTAGATCTGATATGACTACAGGTAATTTAGTAGGTAGTATATGTTGTATAGATACGCTTCATTGTGTATCTGTTGTGAAAATGATGAAGTCTGGTTTACAAGGAACAAAAAGTATATATATTGTAATGTGTATTTGAGATTATGTGTGGCAAGAGTTAAATATTGTTTCAGCATTTTTGTAGTTGGAGCCAGCGTACGTAATAATAACTGTACTTTTCCGAGGAGTCGTAATAATGGAGAAGCAGTGTTCTCCTGACAGAGTTTGTATCAAATTTCCTAGGATAGAAATGAAAGAAAGAGTTTAATAAAGAAGCAACAAAATGAAGAAGAGTTTCACCACCTGGGCTCTAGAGATGTTTTCAATTGCATGTTTGGATGATTTTGATCCTCTCTGGAGGCACAGCTACAGGTTGGGCTGAGAAGAGATTCAAAGCAGCCCTGCGGAGAAGAACTTGGGGGTGTTGGTCAATGAAAAACTGAACATGAGCTGGCTTCAGTGTGCGCTCACAGCCCAGAAAACAAGCGTATCCTAGGCTACATCAAAAGAAGCGTGACCAGCAGGTCGAAGAAGCTGATCCTGCACCTCTACTCTCCTCCCATGAGACCTAACTTGGAATATGGTATGCAGTTCTGGTGTCCTCAACATAAGAAAGACATGCAGCTGTTGGAACAAGTCCAGAGGAGGGCCACAAGGATGATAAGGGGGCACTGTTCTAGCCAGATAGCCAGATAGCCAAAAAGGCTAAAAATGCAGAGATTCTGGTGCTGACAAAGGCATGCCAAGGGGAGAACGGTACTGCACCAAAATTACTCCTTCAATGCATTTCTCATCTGGGACACCCATTTGGCTGGAGGACATCAGCTTCAGATCAAGGATGTCGAAAACCTTGAGGTTAGGGTTAGGGATAGCATTCAGACAGCCACAAAGCCTACAGCGTCAGAGATACTAAGGCTGAAAAAGGCATGCAAAGGGGAGCACAACACTGCACCAACATTACTCCTTCAACAGCTTTCTCGTCTAGGACACCCATTTGGCTGGAGGACGTCACCCTCAGCTCCAGGATTCTGTGCAACCTAGGGTCAGGGTTAGTGTTCAGACAGCCACGAAACCTACAGCTCCAGGGATACTAGGGCTGCAGAAGGCATGCCAAGGGGAGCACGGCTCTGCTCCAACATTGCTCCTTCAACACCTTTCTCATCTTGGAGAGCCATTCGGTTGGAGGACGTCAGCCTCAGATCCAGGATGTCGAGAAAATTAGGGTTAGGGTTCAGAGATTCACAAAGCCTACAACTTCACAGATGCTGGTGCTGAGAAAGGCATGCCAAGGGGACCACAGCACTGCATCAACTTTGTTCCTTCAACAAGTTTCTCATCTGGGACAGCCATTTGGCTGGAGGACGTCACCTTCAGTTCCAGGGATTATATACAGAGTAGGGTTAGGGTTAGGGTTAGTAGTAAGACAGGCAGAAAACCTACAGCATCAGGGACACTGGTGCTGAGAAAGGCATACCAAGGGGACCACGGCACTGCACCAACTTTACTCCTTCAACACCTTTCTCATCTTGGAGAGCCATGTGGCTGGAGGACGTCGGCCTCGGATCCAGGATGTCGAGCAAATTAGGGTTAGGGTTAGGGTTAGGGTTCAAAGACTCACAAAGCCTACAACTCCAGTGATCCTGGTGCTGAGAAAGGCATGCCAAGGGGAGCATGGCACTGCACCAACTTTGCTCCTTCAACACCTTCCTTATCTGGAATACTCATTTGGCTGGAGAACGTCAGCCTCAGTTCCCGGATGCCATGCAAATTAGGGTTTGGTTTATGGTTAGCATTCAGACAGCCAGAAAACCTACAGCTTCAGTGATACTGGTGCTGACCAAGGCATGCCAAGGAGAGCACAGCACTGAACGAACATTGCTCCTTCAACACCCTTCTCATCTGGGACAGCCATTTGGCTGGAGGTCGTCACCCTCAGCTCCAGGATGCCATGCAAATGAGGGTTAGGGTTAGCCTTCAGACAGCCAGAAAACTTAGGGCTTCATATATATACTGGGGGATACCAAAGGCATGCCAAGGGGAGCACGGCTCTGCACCAACATTGCTCCTTCAAAACCTGTCTTATCTTGGACAGCCATGTGGCTGGAGGACGTCAGCCTCACTTCCAGGATGTCGAGCAAATTAGGGTTAGGGTTAGGGTTCAAAGACTCACAAAGCCTACAACTCCAGTGATACTGGTGCTGAGAAATGCATGCCAAGGGGAGCATGGCACTGCACCAACTTAGCTCCTTCAATACTTTCTTCATCTGGGATACCCGTTTGGCTGGAGAACGTCAGCCTCAGTTCCAGGATGCCATGCAAATGAGGGTTAGGGTTAGGGTTAGCATTCAGACAGCCAGGAAACTTACAGCTTCAGTGTTACTGGGGGTACCAAAGGCATGGCAAGGGGAGCACGGCACTGCAGCAACATTGCTCCTTCAACACCTTTCTCATCTGGGTCACGTATTCGGCTGGAGGACGTCAGACTCAGATCCAGGATGTCGAGCAAATTAGGGTTAGGGTTCAGAGAGCCACAAAGCCTACAACTCCAGGGATTCTGGTGCTGACCAAGGCATGCCAAGGGGATCACGGCACTGTGCCAACATTACTCCTTTAACACATTTCTCATTTGGGACGGCCATTTAGCTGGAGGACGTCACCCTCTTCTCCAGGATGTCGAGCAAATGAGGGCTAGGGTTAGGATTAGCATTCAGAGACCCACAAAGCCTACAACTCCAGGGATACTAGGGCTGAAGAAGGCATGCCAAGGGGAGCACGGCTCTGCACCAACATTGCTCCTTCAACACCTTTCTCGTGTGGGACACCCATTTGGCTGGAGGACGTTAGGTTCGGGTCCAGGATTCCATGGAAACTAGGGTTAGGGTTAGGGTAAGTGTACAGAGAGCCACAAAGCCTGCAACTCCAAGGATACTGGGAATAGCAATCTGATGTCCTCTGATACTGGACACTCATGTCTTACAGCCGAATGGCAGTACCATATGAGAAAGGTGTTGAAAGAGCTATGTTGGTGCAGAGCTGTGCTCCCCTTTGTATGCCTTTCTCAGCACCAGTATCTCTGAAGCTGTAGGTTTTCTGGATGCCTGAATACTAACCCTAATCCTAACCCTACTTTGCATGGCATCCTGAACTGAGGCTGACGTCCTCCATGCGAATGGATGTCCCAGATGAGGAAGGTGTTGAAGGAGCAATGTTGGTGCAGTGCCATGCTCCCCTTGGCATGCCTTTGTCAACACCAGTATCACTGGAGTTGTAGGCTTTGTGAGTCTTTGAACCCTAAACCTAACCCTAACCCTAATTTGCATGGCATCCTGGAAGTGGGAGTGACGTCCGCCAGCCACATGGCTGTCCAAGATGAGAAAGATTTTGAAGGAGCAATGTTGGTGCAGTGCCGTGGTCCCCATGGCACGCCTTTCTCAGCATCCGTACCCCTGATGCAGTAGGTTTTCTGGCTGTCTTAATACTAACCCTAACCCTACTTTGTATGGTATCCTGGAGCTGTGGGGTGATGTCCTCCAGCCAAATGGCTGTCCCAAATGAGAAAGGTGTTGAAGGAGTAAAGTTGGGGCAGTGCCGTGCTCCCCTTGGCATGCCTTTCTCAGCACCAGCATCCGTGAAGTTGTAGGCTTTGTGAATCTCTGAACCCTAACCCTAACCCTAACCCTAATTTGCTCGACATCCTGGATCTGAGGCTGACATCCTCCAGCCGAATGGATGTCCCAGATGTGAAAGGTGTTGAAGGAGCAATGTTTGTGCAGTGCTGTGCTTCCACTGGCATGACTTGGTCAGCACCATTTTCCCTGTAGGTGTAGGCTTTATGGCTCTCTGTATGCTTACCACAACCCTAACCGTAATTTGCACCTGAGGCTGACATCATCCAACCGAATGGCTGCCCCAGATGAGAAGGGTGTTGAAGGAGGAATGTTGGTGCAGTGCTGTACTCCCCTTAGCATGCCTTTCTCAGCACCAGTATCTCTGAAGCTCTAAGTTTTCTGGCTGTCTGAATGCTAACCCTAACCTTAACCCTCATTTGCATGGCATCCTGGAGCTGACGGCAATGTCCTGCAGCCAAATGGGAGTCCCAGATAAGCAAGGTGTTGAAAGAATAAAGTTGATGCAGTGCCATGGTCCCCTTGGCGTGCCTTTCTCAGCACCAGCATCCGTGAAGTTTTAGGCTTTGTGAATCTCTGAACCCTAACCCTAACCCTAATTTGCTCGACATCCTGGATCTGAGGCTGACGTCCTCTAGCCGAATTGGTATCCCACACGAGAAAGGTGTTGAAGGATCAATGTTGGTGCAGAGCCGTCCTCCCCTTGGCATGCCTTCTTCAGCCCTAGTATCCCTGGAGTTGTAGGCTTTGTGATTCGCTGAGCCCTAACCCTAACCGAAAATGGCTCGACATCCAGAAGCTGAGGGTGACATCCTCCAGCTAAATGGCTGTCCCAGATGAGAAATGTGTTAAAGGAGTAATGTTGGTGCAGTGCTGTGATCCCCTTCGCATGCCTTGGTCAGCACCAGAATCCCTGGAGTTGTAGGCTTTGTGGGTCTCTGAACCCTAACCCTAACCCTAATTTGCTCGACATCCTGGATCTGAGTCTGATGTCCTCCAGCCGAATACGTGACCCAGATGAGAAAGGTGTTGAAGGAGCAATGTTGCTGCAGTGCCGTGCTCCCCTCAGCATGCCTACTCCAGCCCTAGTATGCCCAAAGCTCTAGGTTTTCTGGACCTCTGAATGCTAACCCTAACCCTAAGCCGAATTTGCATGTCGTACTGTAAATGAGGACGACGTCCTCCAACCGAATGGCTGTCCCAGATGAGAAAGGTGTTGAAGGAGCAATGTTTGTACAGTGCCATGCTTCCACTGGTATGACTTGGTCAGCACCATTATGCCTGTAGCTGTAGGCTTTATGGCTCTCTGTATGATTACCCTAACCCTAACCGTAATTTGCTTCTGAGGCTGACATTATCCAGCCGAATGGGTATCCCACACGAGAAGGGTGTTGAAGGGGCAATGCTGGTGCAGAACCGTGCTTCCATTGTCATGCCTTCTTCAGCACCAGCATCCCTCGAATTGTATGCTTTCAGGTGCTCTGTATGCTAAACCTAACTCTAAGCATAGCTGTGCTGTAGGCTTTGTGGCTCACTGAACCCTAACCCTAACCTTAACCCTAATTTGAAGCACGTCTTGCAGACAAGACTGATGTCCTCCAGCCGCATGGTTGTCCAAGATGAGAAAGTTGTTGAAGGAGCAATATTGTTCAGTGCCTTGCTCCTCTTGGTGTGCCTTTAGTATCTCCAGTATCCCTGGAGCTGTAGGCTTTGTGGCTCTCTGTACGCTAACCCTAACCCTAACCCTAGTTTCCATGGAATCCTGGACCCCAACCTGACGTCCTCCAGCCAAATGGGTGTCCCACACGAGGAAGGTGTTGAAGGAGCAATGTTGGTGCAGAGCCGTGCTCCCCTTGGCATGTCTTTGGTATCCCCAGTAACATTGAACCTTTTAGTTTTCTGGCTGCCTGAATGCTGACCCTAACCCTAATTTGCCTGACATCCTGGAACTGAGGGTGGTGTCCTCCAGCCGAGTGAGGAAGCTGTTGAAGGAGTATTGTTGGTTCAGTGCTGTGCTCTCCTTGGCATGCCTTGGTCAGCACCAGTATCACTGAAGCTGTAGGTTTTCTGGCTGTCTGAATGCTAACCGTAACTCTAACCCTAATTTGCATGGTATCCTGTAGCTCAGGGTGATATCCTCCAGTGTGAAGGAATGGCACTGAGCAGTATTCCTCCTTCAACACCTTTCTCATCCGGGACACCCATTTGGCTGGAGAACATCAGCCTCAGTCTCAGGATGCTATTCAGATTAGGGTTTGAATAGTGTTGGGGTTCAGAGAGTCACAGGCTGAGAAAATTAGAGTTGTTTAGCTTGGAGAAAAGGAGGCTGCGTTGTGACCTCCTAGCAGCCTTCCAGTATCTGTAGGGGGCTTACAGGGATGCCCAAAGGCACTCTTCAGCAGGGACTGTAGCAACAGGACAAGGGACAATGGGCTCAATCTTAAACAGGTAAGCAGTCAGTGTGCACATATGCCACTCTGAGCCTCATGACCTGTGGCCAGGAATTGCTTCTTGAGTGGATAAATTTAGGAGAAAATCCAGTGCTGGTCTGTGTGCACCTTGAAAATGAGAACAGGTTATTTGGATTTGGTGGAAGGGAGTAGGAATGACAGTGAAGGATTTTGTGGCATGGGGCAACGTGGGCTGGGCTTTGAGATGCTAATGTGGCCTTCAGGCCATATATCTTTGGCACTGCTTAAACTGACTCCATCCACAGGGGAATCAAACTGTATTTCTGGGTTTTTTTCATGATAAATCTGTCATCCCTGAGGAATTTTTCTTAAGGGTATTACTTTTTTGCATTTAAATGAAAAGACTGAGAGGTTTCTTTAAGCAGCTGATCCTTTTTTATATATCTTTTAGGCCTACTTTTTGTTTCACCTTCCCAACCTGACCTCTTTAATGGATACGCTGGTCTATCTTAACTTGTCGTTCAATAATTTATTCTTCTTTCCTATAAAGGTATGTGCTACTTATTTTCCATGACTTCACTAAAATGATGTAAGGCTTTAATTTTACAGTTTAGATATAAAAAATAACTTTCAAAGAGTCACAGTTTAATCAGCGAGGAAAATGGCATAGCACAGATACTTACAATAAATGAACAATAATAATTTACAATATTGAACTTCTTTATCTTTTTGATTATTTGGAATTTAGAAAGAATCACAGGAAGAATCAGAGAGGTCTTCATGGCTGCCCTCCCAGGCTCCTGTCTGCTAGCATGGGTCATCCTGTTCCTTATCTACCCCCAGAAATGAGCTACAGTTCCCAGTGGTCTGGTGCCCAGCTCACTCAAGGTGCCCAGACATGATCTACAGCAGCTAAACACCTGCAGTTACTGGGAAGATCTAAATTAGAGCAGGCTTAGCGTAAACAGAATCAGTAGGAATGAGTAGCTACTAAAATGTATAGGTGTGGCTGGATCCACTCCTAGTCCCAGACTTAGTCAATGCTTTATGTCTGAAGGAATATATATCTATATATATGCAAAATCAATCCTTCATATCACTTAGTCAAACAACAATATACTTTACTGATAAAACAAAAATGGATAGTAAATATGACAGTAGCTTAATATGATTTGATGGCAAAGTTTGCTTGACTATTTACCACATAGAGGACAAGGTTAGATAGAACTCTCAGGGACACCTCCCGTTGAGTCATGAGATTGAGAGCAGACCCCTTTGCTTTCTAAACTCCTTCTCAGAGGGCAGTTTAGGTGTGGCTGGGTCCACTCCCAGTCCCAGAGTTGGTCAATAGTTTATGTCTAATGGAATATATATATATGCGCACAATCAATTCTTTCTATCATTTAGTCAAGATTTCAAAGTTTAACATGCTATTAGTCTCTGTTGTGGAGGCCCACAAAATTGACTTGAGTAGGTTACAAGCCCCAAAGGAAATTTATTCTAATCAAAACCTATTTAATACTCTGATAACATTAGTAAAATACATGTTCTAGATGCCAAGTGGAATCAAATACTATAGAAGCAGCTTAAGTTTAAGTTTTAAAGTGAATTAACCCAAAAGACATTTCACTCACCAGTCAAAGTGAGGGCTCTCAACCTCAAGGAGTTACCTCAGGCAGTGTCCTGACCCAAGGGGAGAGTCCTTAGCTGCAGACCTACTGCTCTGAGGAGGACTGACCAGCTCTTGCCCTTTGGCAGGACCCCATTTATACCCTACTCAAATCTGATCTGTGATCAAAAATATGGTCTGAGGGTTCTTGGCTTTCAACCAATGTGTGGGTTTAGCAATAGCCAGTTGTGACCAAAATCAGCAGATTTGTGACCAACATCTGAGCCAGACAGAAGTCAGTGAATATCTGTTAGAAATAGCAGATATATTTTTACATTTCAGCAGAGAACAGTCAGCAGATACATCTATTAGCAATTATTGTGGCTCAACAGCTCTTCAGTCAGTGTGGGGGCACCTACCACACCTCTTAAGGTGTTTAATATTAAAACCCCACAAGTCTTGGTGCTCCTGAACAACTCCATTAGAGAAATCCCTAATGACATTCACACACTGAAGACGTTTACAGTTTCCTTCAATTTGCTATGAAGGAATGTATCACATTTGCTATGAAGATGTATCACATCTTACATCTGAGTAAGATATCTTGCCATATTTAATCTTCACTGCATAATCTTCACCGCATTAGTCAGCTGTGGCTTGTTTTTACTAAATAAACATTCTACCTGAACACATTTTGAGAAAGAATGGTCTTGTGGCTTCCATTTTTAGCTCTAGTGCCTGCCATTGTATAGCAGTAAAAATAGGTAGCATTTTAAAACTCGGTCAATACACTAAATTTTGACTGTCCTCTGTTATTCTGGTGTACAGAAGCAAAAGTCCCTTTTTAGAGTACTTTTGACTGCTGTGCCCTACCTTCATCCTCCTGGCTTTAGATACTTAATTGAGGCAACCATCTCAACATCCACACTGAGGGGAGAGAATACCTCTAGAGGTCATTTCAGCTCACGTAAGAGCTGAAACACAGTTTTGGATGCTGAAAATAGGGTAAGCCACCATACTTTTCCATACCAGGTTAAAACCATAACACCTACACAGTGTAGCAGTTAGAAATGGTTGGAGCTGCAGAGTTGGACTAGATGACCACCAGAGGTCTCCTTCAGCCTAAATTTTTCTGACTCCATGATTCTCTGTCATTTGTGTTTCTAATTCATCATTCTGTTTTCTTTCATTATAGATTGCTTTTATTAGAAGATCTCTAGTATCCAGATGTTGCCTGTAATAATATTAGCTTTGTTCCTAATGAAATGAAGAACCTTAGGTGTATAAGCAACATAAAATGAAACTAGATCTGTACATCATAATGCTGTGGACCACCCTTGGATATTAATTGTGTCACTGAATACATTGGGAAGATCCACTGCATCCTCTCTTCCCCCTTCTTAACCCTCTCCTATGTGAGAGGCTCATTTAAATAAAACCAGTAAATGATAATGGCATACCCGAAATAGATGTGGATAGAGTAGAACCAGACATTATTTGCAAGCATCTTGATGATAGCTGTAATTTGAATATCCTTATGCCAAATACGGTCATTCTCTCATTTGGACCACGTATGTGTGCATACACTTGATTTGTATGATAAAGAAAGAGAACATGTATTTCTAAACTATGTGGTGCTGTTTTCAAGCAGTGTGAAGTATTGGTGAGATAAGAGTTAAAACATAGCTCTGTGGAACCCATCCAATGGAAATAGAAAAGGAATTATCCATACATAAGACTGTATTGGTTTTCTTTGTCCTTAATGTTGATGTTCTCTGTGTACATATGTAACGCATTCAGATACACCCACCCCTGTCTTTCTAGATAACCCAGGTATTTAAATTATAATTAGAAAACTATTGCATGTACAATTGTGTCTAGAATGTAACGTGCACTGTGAGAAACACATAGAATGTTATATATGCATGTCATGGTTTCTTAATTCATCAAATGGGAATTAAGACATTATATAACTATGGTCAAGGTAGGTTACGGTGTGAACAGCCTATAAATGCCTCGTGGTCCTTAAGATTACAGAAAGCTCAAATGTTTGGACATTGAAGTGAACCAGCTCTCTGCTTTGCCATCTGGGGTTTTGAATCTTTCACTAAAATTCCTCAAAATAGAAAATAAATTCGTACATCCCTTGTTGCGGAATGGAAAGATTCAGAACCAACTTCAGAAGCTGACTCACCTGGCTGCCCTTTGCCTCTCCAGAAATAACCTAAAGGAAAGATACATAGACATCACAGAAGATATTAAGAAAATACTGGATGAGTAAGTAGTACAGAAATGTGTCATGTTCTCTTACCGCCCCCTTAGGAGTATTGTGAACAAGAAATAGGCATAGACAGCCTCTAATCAGTAATTTTACAAGTATGAGGTGAATGGACATTCATACTTGGCCCACTTTTTCACATGAAATTAATGTTGATCAAAGGTTGCCATGGGGTAAATAATGGTTTCCATGCAGGTATGCTCAGTTCAAATCTTGAATGTATCTGAGTGAACATGAAACTACTTTTAAGGGAGCTTTATCAGGTATGCAAATACTTTCTTGTATTTAAGGTTCCTGGGGCTTTACACTGCAACCTGTCCTCCAGACAGAATGTGTGTTGCAGCTTCACATTGTGTCCAATCAAGCCAGCCTGTTCAGAAGGGAGATGAATCTGTAGCTCACAGCTGAGACAAAAAAGGTATCAGCTCCATTTCTGGGAATTGCAGAATCATTTTCTTCCCTCTCTCTCCATCCCACTCTGCTGTACAGTACATCTTTCTATTTTTGACATCTCCTTCTTCCCCATGGGAGCTATGCAGACTGTGCATTAACACCAGAGTAATTACTCCTTTGCAATAATGTGGGCCTCCACTAAAATGGAGCTGAGGAAGTTAAAGCACCTTCTCCAGTGATGAACCATAGTCACTTGGAGGCCAGATGATTTCTTTAATTTGCATTTGTGAGTGACGAAGTTGAACTGCTGTGGGTGTGTATATAGTCTTAGAAGAATGACACAAAGGTTTTGACCAATGACTTCCCCATTGTAGTTTTGCTGTCTGTGATTGCTGCAGTGGGCCTCGGTATGGCAACGGACTTCGGCTCATCCAACATTACAGGAACATATTTAGCTTTGAAAGGCTTCCCTTTTACTTCCATACCTGCTCATTATCTTGCCATAGAAACTTTATGTCCCAGACTGAGGCTTGACTCCAGCGCTTTGTGGAAAGTGATCTGGATTGCAGCAGAGCAAATGGGATACAATAGTTAAGAAATACAAGATCTCACGTTATGTTATTCTGTTGGACAACCTGTGACTCAGCTGGAGTGATTGGAATCACTTGCTGTGTACTGTTAAAGTGCTTTCAGCTCTGAACAGTCTGTTTCATATCAATGAGTCTGTTGTTGAATTAAAATGAAAGGCAGATCCAGCCTTATGTAAAATCAATGAAGTTATATGCTGAGCCTGTGTTTCCTCCAGTAATACCTGGCGAGGGATCAGATTCTTCCCCACTGCTAGCAATATGTCATTTTACATCATAATACCTGTCATCAAGGACTGATTTGTCAAAACAGCAACATTTTGCAAGCTATAGAAGATCTTGTAAAAACATTTTGGTATTTCTTGTAAATACATTTTGTTTGCTATAGGAAAAAAGAACATAATTTAATGAGTTCCAGTCCCCAAATCTGAAATGCCTGATGTTTTTCTAAACATAAAAACCAACCAAAACAAAAACCCCCTGCCTAAGTGACTTGATGATGAAGACAGCCTGCAACAGAACTGGGATCAGAGCTCCAGCTTCTGATTTGGTACCTCTTTAACCCAGTACTGCTCAGTAAGGGCTTAGTTGATGCTTAGTGTTGTTTCCCACGTTGTATCAGTTTACCTCCTGGTAAGTGCTCCAACCCCTGCATGGCTGTGCAGATACGGTTTCCCTTCTACCCTCCTCCTCAGCAATTTCAAGTGAACTCAGTGTTTTCTTTGTGTGGTTCCCACAGAACGATAACCCATCCAAATGTGTGCAGCAATGAGTGCTCCTCAAGTGCTTCATGGAGCTAAAAGGAGAATTTAGGTGCCTGTGGATGAAGGCCAAACCAAGGATGCAGCTCTGTTGTTAGCTTCTGAAATCTGGTTTCTGTGGAGCTGAAGGATGAAAGTACCTTTGTGAGTTTCTCTGCTTGTTATACACACTAATTGTAGTAAAAAACTCATACCACTTTCTCTCTGCTAGGATTTTCACTGGAGTCAGTTAATTCCCCAAATACCTGGGCAGGGGCTGCCAGAAATGGGGATAGGCAGCAGTGTGGACTGGGAGTGAAGTCAGAGAAATTTAAATGCAGAAGCAGAAATGGATATAGCAGAAAGAGAACTGAAAGAGGGAATTCAGAGGTTTAGTAGAACTCATGGGCATTACAGTCAAGAGAGAAGATCTGAAAGAGTTTACGCAAATGATAATAAGAATTATTCAAACACAGAAAACAGGGAAATGTGTCACTTGCATGAAAATTGCCATTTCCTAAGTGTTAAACCTTAACATACACAGTAGAAAATTGATACAGACACCGCAGCAGTTTCAATGCCTACCACAGAGCAGGTGGTCTGAACAATCACCCCATGATTCTGAGAGGAGCAGGAATGGAAAAGCTCCATGGCACTGAAAGAAGGGAGATTATTCTTTATTATTCTTCAAAGTTGTTTGGGACTGATGTAGATTTTTGCAAGCTGAAGAGCCCATGGCTGAAATTCAAAATAATTGCAAGCATCACCAAATCCAGGAACTAGCAAGATCCCCAGTGAACTTATCAGCAGCCTTTGACTTTGCTTACCTGTTCCTGGCTGCTCACAGCAAGGAAAATGACCTCTGGCACTGCAGAGTACAGTAGGTGCTTCTGCAAGGGGAGATGCAGGCACAGATAAATATGGACACGTATGACCTCCTGTGCTCTGGTGAAGGAGGAGATGTGAGCCGCAGTTACATTGTCTTCCATGTAAATTGATATTATTATTATTGTCATCATCATCATCATTGTCATTGTCATCGTCATCATCATCATCTTACGTGCAGCACTGCTTCACTCTGGTTTCCAAGTGAGAGCCGGGCTGTGCTAGACTAGCATGGAGGAAGTGGTATGGGTCAGTTCCTGCCTGACCAGCCACACCTTTAAGAAACAGTAGTCCTGTGTTTTCCCAGGAAAAAACAGTTTCCAACATTGAGCTGTTCAAGGGATATGTTTAAGCAATTGCTTCCATTATTTCAGGAATGGCTGTAAAGCTTCCCAGGACTAATTAATAGAAAGTGTCTCTAGACTGAAAGAGCTCCAGATGCACTTAGGATTTCTGGACCAGACTCAGAGGCTTCCACCTGACAGGGGCAGAAGGCTGTGCTCTCTGCATTGCTAACTTGGCAGCAGCAGAGTGACCTGGCATTCAGTGTGTCTTTCACAAAATGGTAGCAGTAGAAGGAGTTTAGGGAATATAGGAATAGAGGTGAGCAAGGTTGCAGATGTGAGAATGAGGATCCAGAGCCTGAAGTAAGCACATGGTGCAACTGTGTTCTGCAGACACTGGAACTGCAGCTGTGTGTGGGCATTGCTTCCTCGGGATGAGCATTTGCTCATCTCAGCTTGGAGTGGCTCTGCAGATACACCTTTGGAGCAGAGGGCAGCACAGACGCAGCAACGCAACACTGCCGTGGTTAGCACTCTGAGCTCTGGTCCTGATTTTGGGCAGGTTTTGCAGTGGCTACAACTGTGATTGCACAGACTGGTGGCTGCCTCATCCCTGGCAGTGTTCAAGGCCAGGTTGGACGGGACTTTGAACAACCTGGTCTAGCGGAAGGTGTCCCTGGCTGTGGCAGGGGGTTGGAACTGGATGAGCTTTAACGTCCCTTCCAACCCAAACCATTCTGTGATTCTGTGATTTGGGCTGCATTGTCCACATACCTGCAGTGGTATCGCGGCACCGAGACGGCAGTCCGTGTCACTTAGCCTTCAGTGCAGAAACCTGAGTTATGTACAACCAGCCCCCTCTAGTGGTATTTTTCCAGTGAAGTTTTAATGCTTTGTGAAACCGGGTTGGTTTTTTAATTTATTTTATACACTTAGCATGGTGTGACGAGACCGTGACATGATCGAGGTTTAAACTGTTCAAATCGCTCACAGTCTCTCTTACCATGCAGAGCAACGCATAGGGAGCAAGTCACCTTCTGAAGTTTCTGTGACAGAGAGAAATGGAAATGATGATCAAACCATTCAAATGTGAATGAAGCTGCTGCTTGGGAACATGCAGCTTTTCAGTTCAACACTAATGATTCTCTCATCTCCTCTGCGAAAGTCTTCAAGCCTCCCCTGATTTCCTTTCCACCAGGGCACTTCCAAACACACCTTCAAATGTAATGCTAGTGTCAGAGGCGATCCACTCCCTAAAACTATACTTGAATATTTTACTAGCAGTACTTATTGAAGTGGAATTTAAGGCACCCGACCCACATGCTGGAGTGCAGGCATCATATTTTACATGTGACGGCCAACAGACACAGCTCACGCTTACACAGTTTCTCAAACAGAGGACTTGAAAAGCTTAAAATTATAGCCAGCTTGTGCTGGAGGCCTCAGTTTGATGTTCCCACTAACACTGAATGTTGAAATTGTGTACCCTGGAGGCAGAGGACAAAGCCTCTGTGAGGTTAGAAGAAAAAACATTACATGTTTTATCAAAAGATCATTAAAAATATATCTCTGACTTTCACATCACGTTTAGGTAACGCAGCAATAGTGTGTTACTGGGTGATCAATATACAACATTCCCGCTTCTCAGATGTGGCCCAATTTGGAGATAAGAGGTTGTAATTCAGCCAAAGTTAAACTTGGCATTTCTCCTTGCAAGGAGGTGTGTATGGACATACCTGTACAAGCAGGCAGGTTTTGAGGCGAATTAACTTTGTCATTGAAAGTCCTTTCTCGATTCACTGCTCCAGTCAACTGGAAGGTGGCTTAAGGGTGCAGGTAATACGGATGATGGAGCACGACACTCCAAGAGCTCTTCCCTTTGCATGCAGAGAATCAGGCAGCTGTGAGTGACATCTGTGCATGCACAGCCAGTGGGGAGGATTTGGGCCACAGATAATAACTGACAGGCATGTCCTCTGCCATTGCTTACCGAGGAAAAGACAATGACTGAGGACTGCATACTACATTCCTTGGTTGTGTGGCTACACCCATCTCATTTTGTACCTGTAACATACAGACAGGTTTCTGGGCCGACACACAGGGCTGGCTGTTGGACTAGCTGCAGCATGTGGTGCAGTTGCCTGGTCCATTGTGGACTGTGTCCTCCTCCCTGGAAGCAACCACTTGCCGCAGCCCAGTTGTGTGTTGGCAAGCACAGGAAAGATGTGTGCACGGGAGGAGCGGAGTGAAGCTCACAACAGGAACATCTGCAACCATCAGTGCTTAACACTACCATGCTGTTGCCCCATCAGATTTACAAAACTCCCAACAGACTTGCTCCTGCTGTTCTGAGCTTTTGCTTGTCATTCTTAGCCGCTCCTCATTTTGTCCTCTCATTGAGCTCAGCACACTTAGATACCCTCTTGGCTATTCCTGTTGCCTGCAACAGCCCCAACTCCTGTGCCATCTACACTGAGCCATCTCCAGAAGTCCAGCTGAGGAAGCATCTTTCACCTCTCACACTGAGAGGAAAACTGAAGTTTATGCTTTATTGATTGAGGCTGGGGGAAAGGGAGGTGGTGAACAGATAGAAGTCACTGTTCTCCTCAGTCTTCCTGCCTGTGAACTGTGCCAAATCCCTTCGGAGGTCAAGGCACAGCTTTCTGATCAAATATTAAACATAACCCTCTTCATTCCTTTCTTGCCTCTCATCTTGGCGTAGGACAAAGTCCTCTGGCAGCGCACAGGGCAAAATTGAAGTGATGTTTCAGGGTCTAGTTGCCTGTGGCTGAGAAGCCCAGGACCAGGCATGATGACATACCTTCTTGTGCAGGGACATAGCGGACCATTAAACACCAGACTGGCCACCTGGGGTTTCTACCAGCAGCTTATAACCTCCACACATAACTAGAAGCTCAAACTCATGGATAAATTTCACAATTTTCTGCAGCCTCAGTGCCTGAAACACCATATAGTGGTCATATGCCATGCTTGAGTGGCACCTTGGCACCCTCTCCATTTAGCCTCAGCACAACCCTGGGACCTCCTTCTCAGTCTATGACTCCCAGGTGCCAAATGCTATAGCACTGCATGTCATGGTGCAAACACAGGGATCAGACACCTCCCCTCCTCTTTCTGATGCCTGCTTAGCAGAGAGGATGGAGGGGACAAAGATCTTTTTGCAAAAAGTAGGAAATCCTTGGGTCAGCTTTTACTTCACTGGGGTAGACAGAGAAATGATTCACTGTCAGCAACTTCCCTCTTGTTCCTCCTTCCCCCGACTCAGGCTGGAGAGAAGTTCTGTGTAGTCACAAAGATCTATTCATTAGACAGGGTTTTGTACAACATCCTTGGTCTGTCAGGATGAGCTAGCACCAAATGGAAAATACCAGCTACCCCCTGTCCCTGCGTGAGCAGTGCTTGTCACAATCTATGACATAGCAGTGGCAGGACCAGCAGATAAGTTTTATGACATCTGCTTTCCAATTTGGAGGGTAGGTTTTGTTTGAGAAATCTGCCCTTAGGAGCTGGCATGGTTTCAGCATTTGTTTTCCTGGTAAGACCCAGTGCACATAAGACTAGAAGATTTGTTGACTTGGCAAAGAGCACCCTAAGGACAGTCAGATACTACAGCACATGTGGTCACAGGCCTCCTTTAAAGACAAAGAAGTGCCATTTTTTCATGACCCATGGTAAATGGTATTTCTAGAGCTAGAGCAGGTGTGACTCCCTGGGTTAGAAAAACCGAGGATTTACAATCAATTCCTTTTTCTGAGATAAAAGCATGTGCTTGTGTTCTGTCCTCAGTAGGATATGAGAAGCAAAAATGTGAGCTAGCTCAGCCTTACACCACCAGAAAGAGAGTTTTTTTGCTGTAAACTTAATTTGAATTCTGAACTTCTTGGACTGGGAAGTTACATAGGTGAACAACGGTCAATGGGAAAGAGTCATAGTTAAGTTGTTTGTTAAGGTGTTTCAGGCTTCACTGGCAGTCAGGTCAAGTTGGAAGAAAGGACAAGTGATGAAAAGGTACTTGGCAGAGAGTAGTGGGGGTTTCAGGCCTGGAAAATGTGAAGTCTCTTAGTAAACAGTCAAAGGCTAATTCACATGATGGGTGCTGGAAAATTAAGAGTTCTAACTAAATAAAGTTGCTCCTCTGGAGGAGGAACAGGACTAGAGAGCAGGGGAGTACTGGGGCCAGAGATGGGTGCCCAGGAGAGACAGCGGCTGGAGGCAATAAGCAGTAGGCACCAAGGTGCACCTTCTTGGCTGGTAAGATGTGCAGGGGAGAATGCTGAAGCCTCTGACAACCACTGCTGGGAGGTGCTAGAGGAAGAGGGGAAGAAATGCTAGAGGGAAAATATGTGGCTGTGGAAGCTAGGAACCCTTGGGAGAGTAGGAGTAAATGAGGTGTCTGCAGGAACTCAGAGATTAAAAGATGGGGTAGGATGGCCTAAAGAGTTTCTCCACAGAAAGGAGATCTGGGAAGCCAAAAACGTGAGGAAAATTGCTGGGAAAATACAAGATGGGTCATTGTATTCCTTTGGTGAGCACTCGACACACTGCTGGGAAAAGACCATCATGGAGACAGGTCCTGGACCCAGCATTAGAGGCTAGATCCAGAACCAGCTGATAGGTTGTTTATGGATTTCCTCACCTCCTGACAGGAGCGACTGGAAGGCTGACCTGGGGGAGCGTCATGGCCATCTCCAGCCAACTCCTCCTGGAGCAGCAGCTGTGCACATTTGCTGTGTAAAAGGGGAAGCACATGTGTTAACTAGCCAGAAAGCATTTCTGGAATAAGAAGCGTATAGGATATGCTGGTAGTTATTTCTGCTTTCCCATCAGTCTGTCAAATACAGAAATCCTGGGGATTGGGGCTTGGGGGGGTCCAGCCTCTTTAACTCTGGTACAGGCTTGTGCCTGTGCTATTGCAGCCAGATGTTGCTAGGCTCTGAGTTAGCTTAGGAAATCCTCTGCTACAGGAGAAGCATGGATATGTGTTCCGTGTTGTGTTAGCACATAAACTACTACTCACATTCTTTTGTGCTATCCATGAAATGCGTAGGAGGCCTGAAAACATACCCTATTCCAGTAAAACCATTCCTGCTTTGATTTAGTTTCACCTTCTAAGAACCCAGGGAGGGGGAACTTGATTTATCGTAACTGTTGGCCCAAGATGAGAACACAGTAAAAAGTCTCCCAGTTCCAGGTGAGGCAAATAAATTCGTCTTTCCCACACGATGCTCACTGATGCACAAAGCAGCACTTCAGCAGTCACTGACTTGCTTTGAAGCGACCACAACACTACATTCCTTCTGCTTTATGCAAGGCACTGTCATTTCTTCCATTTGCTTGGTGTTATCTCCTAAGGCAGCAGGCAGGTTTTTCCAAGGATCTGTCTCTGCTACTCTGCAACACTTCTTCTTTTCTTCAGGCTGACAACACCTCAATGAATTTGCTTCCTTTTTTCTTTTTTCCATTTTTGCTAACATCTTCCTCAGTCATCCTTAGGTTATGGGATACTTTTGGAAATAAAAGTGTTTGATTATATTATTTATTATAGGGAGCACATTCTCATGAAGAAATTCATCTGGGCTGCAAAGAGGTACGAATGGTTTAGAAAGTGAATAAAACAGGCCTAGGAGAAGAGGGGCTGGTACTGTTGGAGGTTTACCTCTCAGTTTCATTTTGCCTCTATAGACAACTGGAAGGTTCTTGATTAAAATAGCAGAGAAAGGAATCCAAAAGGGACTGATCATTTCAGATAAGTGACACAGGGACAGCAGCAGCAGCGGCTGTCAAAAATCAGTCCAGGTCAGCTCCTACAAACATCCAATGACCAAACAGCTCTGGGTGCATCCAGATCCTGCACCATTCGCAGCATCAGCAACATAGTGCTGGGGCACAAGACAGGCACTTCAATAATGTTTTCAGCTGACATTGAAAGATGCTCCACAAGCATTTCATCCTGCTCCCTGAGCTCTCTCTTACTGCAAGCATCTGTCCATCACTCAGGCAGAATTCCCCATTTCCAAATTCCAGGCAGGCGAAGGCAGGAAACTAGAATCAAACCACTCAGATGAGGTAAGTTCTGGGTCTGATGAGGAAGAGAATTCCACACAATGGAAAAATTTTTACTTGAAAGGACCATCAAATCAAGGCCTCCGTAAGACAGTAATTTTTTACTCAGTTCCTCCCTAATCCCGATTTCAGCACTTTTTATGGGATCCAGGCCATTGGTGTCTGGCTCCTTTGCAATGCACCAAGAGGCAGGTGCCCACCCCAGCTCCACAGAATGGGCACTGTCACCACAAAAATCCATGCCATGTTTATAGCCCCTATATCTGGACACTCAGTTACTTTGGTGTCTAAGTCTTGTTGCCTTCTTGTGTCAGATTTCCCTGTCTATGTGGTGATCTGTTCATGCCATGTGTGCCTGCACCTACGCAGGTACTCCATTCTATTTCCACAGACACTCACCCTTAGTTCTGTGAAGGTCATCGAGAATCTGGCTCTTGCTCACCAGAACCAGCTGGACAGTTACTCAACTGCTTATGATTATTCTGTATGAACTAGATGATTTTTCAGGCAGAAGGTGCTGTATATCCAGTAGTCAGGGAACTCATTTGGCCCCCAGATCTCCCTGCTGTCCAGCCCCACGCTTGGAGCAGTTGTTATTAGGCTGGCGCTGGATTTGGTTTGGTTGCAAATACATGAACCTTAAATGATACACTGAGGGGAAACCTGCATAGTGAGGAAAATAAAATATTTGCTTTTTCTTCTGCCTTCCGACATATTCTGTCAAAACCCCCAAAATAACAAACCTGCAGAAATCTGGTGGGGAAAAATAAATTTAGGGAAATGACACCATTTTGTGGAAGGTGAGCAACTGGCAGCTACCAAGCTGTAAGCTTTCCTGAGCATACAAGTAGTTACGCTAACCAATGACAGATATACAGGCTTTTTCTAACTAAATCATGGACATCTACACTGGCAAACTGTAAAGACTAAATATGGCACAATTCTGGCCCATGACAGCAAACACAGATCAGGAGTTAGCATGGACATAGGCCATTCACAACAGGCACGTTAGATTCGGTGAACAAAAGCATGGTGTATCTGAGCTCGGCCCATCTCCGCCATTTGCTTTTGGCACCAGAGACCAGTCCTGGGCAAGTTTAACCTCATTGATAACAGATTTAACCTGGATTTTTATTTTTAATCTAGTCAAATGTATTGTCATCCTTTGTAGACAGAATGGATTATTTATTGATGCAGAACTTCTTTTACTGCTTCCAGTCTTGCTCAGCTCTTTCCACAATCCACTAAAGTGGACGCTATCCAAGCCTTTCTTGTAAATCTATTCCCTAAGCTCTCCTTTCCCTCCTTTACTGATTAGATTTCCCTTAATGACCTCCAGGTTTTGCAACCTTCAAAAGACTTTTCAGTCTGTGGTCAGACAATGTGTGTTCTAACCTGGCATTCACATGTGCAAAGTGAAAGGGTCTTGTTGCTGTGTTCTGAATAATGAGGGAAGGCAAATACTCAAGACAGAAGGATGTGTTATGTGGTTCAGTGTTAAATACAACTGATATCCTAGACAGAAGACTTCAGGTGTTTTTCAGAGTATTCAGATTGCTGGTCGAAAAGAAACCTGTGTCAAGCAGCAGTCATAGAGCAAATATGGGGAAACAGTGGTAAATTTCCTTTTTAAAAAATGAAAAGCATGAAAAGAGGCACATCAATAGGTGAAAGACTTCTGCTGAAGAAGTTTGTGTACTCTGTGTGCAAAACTAGACAAAACATCATTTCTCATAACACTCAGATATTCTCTTCAAGTGAATGGGTGGAACAAACACCCCTGGAATTATACAGGCCCATAAAACTACCTAATTACTTGACATACTTGCTTACAGTTGCAACAAGTCCTGTATTTGTGAGTTGATACTTCACCTGGCAATTAGTATTATTCTATTATTTACAGTAACAGTTGTATGATGTATCATGAAAGATACTGGCTGCAATGCACCATACATGGACAATTCACAATTGAAACTAAGAAGGAAAATACAACAAATGAGTATAAAGAAATAACTAGTGGAAAAGCAGGTGAAATTGTTAGCAGCAAGAGTGAAGTATGGTATTGTGTTCCTTTGAAAACCTTCTCCTATGGAAATTTCTAATAAAACTGCCTTGACCTGCATACTGCCTGCTGAGTGAGGGAGGCAGTTAACTAGGAATAGGTTTCTTGGCCTCTTACATCCCCGAGTGCTCCTCCAGGAGGGTCATCAGGTGCTCCCACTGCATCCACATGGCATCATGTAAATCTGGTAAGAATAAGCATTTGTTCTCATTGCTCAGGCAAACAGAAGGGTGCAAATATTCCCTTTCTTTCCTCGCTAAAGTGTCAGGTCTCTCATCACTGTCCTGTGTGTAAGGACAGTGCTTTCTAGCTAGCAGTCAGCTTATTTTGAACTGGCCCAGCTCCTTGGTAAGACAGTGTAACCCTTCTGTATCTTCTCCTCTCAAAAAATTCAGAGCTTCCACATGTTGGATTTTACTTCCTGCAAAGAAGTTTACTGTAGCTGTATAGCTTTTATTAAAAAGTTCTTATCTTGGATGTGTCTTGTCATCCAGTTTAACCTTGGAAATGATCAAACTCAGTACTTTTCCATAGAGTTATGCTCAAGGAGAGCACAGTATTGATTGAAGAAGCTTAATCAAAACTTGATTCAAAGAACATGGCTACACCCTAAAGACACCTAGAGGTTTGTAGCATGGAAGTCACCCCTTCCTGTCCAAGCCACTTCATCACCAACTACAGAAAGACACAGCACACACTTTCAGTTTTATTGCAGTTGTTTTATGCTATCCCAGGATAGCAGCTGATAAGAAGAAACTCACCTCAACAACACTGAGAACAGCTTGTGGCTACAGGTCTAGTCACCCATGCCTTGCTTCTTACCAGAGAAGAGCTCCAGGGTGCTCATCATGTTCACCTCAGCATGTTCCTGTGCTATCTTGTGCTGACTCAGCTCACAAGAACATGGTTTTAGTATGACCCTCCTCCAGACCTAACAATCAAGAGCACCAATCCCCAAAAGCAACAAACAGCAGCTTCCTTCCACCTTGTGACCAACCTGTTGGCACCTCACAACTTGGTCCTCTTTACCTTCAGCAGCAGAACATTTTAACTAGTTTTACTTGGATTATAGGCATGCTGATGCTTTTGAGCCTTCTGCTTTTCACCAGCTACTCAAACTCACTGAGGATCTTCTCGTGCTGTGATATACATTGTGGTATGTAGCAGTAACAGTCAGGATAGGCTGTACGGGCTCTATGGAGGCCTGGGCTGAACTGAGTGGATGTAAAGTATCAACATTTGATGCATGAAATCCACTCTCTGATGCTCCCCGCTCCTGCATACCACTGTTTAGTGAGACTTGAACATTTGTGAAAAGCACAGCCAGAAACCAGATCACCTTTTCTAAATTCATGAATAATGAAAAAGATGTATTCAGTTGCCATACAGGTTATCCCACAGAAGGATTATTCAAGAGAGCTCTTTTGTAAGCAGAAAATCCCTACAGCAAGGCCTTTCATGTGATTCAGTTACTTGTGCACCCAACTTAAATGAGAATTTACTCTTGCATAACATTAAATACAGTCAGCTGCATAAGCAGGCTCTTTCTCACCAATGTCGTACCCGACGTCAGTATCCATTTGGTGATCTTGAGTAAGAGATAATCTCACTTCTGAACAGTAAGTAGGTAAGCTGTTTCAACCAGAGGAAAAAATAGCTAAGTGTAAGAGTTAGTGAGCTTACGAGTGCTGTGAGCATTAGCATGGAGCAGAATCTACACAGACCCTGGTAACAGACAGTCAGTCTTTTCCTTGCTAAAAGCTGGAGCTATCAGGTGACGAGAGGAAGAACAAAACACAAAATGAGAACAACGAATTCAAAATATTAGGAGTACTCCATTGGGGAGATCAGAACTTTGGTATGTGCTTTCAAGTTCTGTGGTTCCACTGTTCATTGGTACTTCATTGGTTTTGCACACAGAGTACATAAATTTCTTCAGCAGAAGTCTTTCACCTATTGATGTGCATATTTTCACATTTTAAATTTTTTAAAAGGAGATTTACAACAATTTCCCCATTTTTGCTCTATGACTGGTACTTCATAGAATCATAGAAGAGTTAGGGTTGGAAAGGACCTTAAGAACGCCTAGTTCCAACCCCCCTGCCATGGGCAGGGACACCTCACACTAAACCATGTCACCCAAGACTCCATCCAACCTGGCCTTAAACACTGCCAGGGATGGAGTATTCACAACTTCTTGGGCAACCCATTCCAGTGCCTCACACCACCCTCACTGCCAAGAACTTCCTCCTTATATCTAACCTAAACTTCCCCTGCTTAAGTTTGAACCCATTCCCCCTTGTCCTATCACTACAGTCCCTAACAAAGATTCCCTCCCCAGCATCCTTATAGACCCCCTTCAGATACTGGAAGGCTGCTATGAGGTCTCCATGCAGCCTTCTCTTCTCCAGGCTGAACAGCCCCGACTTTCTCAACCTGTCTTTGTATGGGAGGTGCTCCAGCCCCTGATCATCCTTGTGGCCCTCCTCTGGACTCGCTCCAACAGCTCCATGTCCTTTTTATGTTGAGGACACCAGAACTGTACGCAGTACTCCAAGTGGGGTCTCACAAGAGCAGAGTAGAGGGGCAGGATCACCTCCTTCGACCTGCTGGTCACGCTTCTTTTGATGCAGCCCAGGATACGATTGGTTTCTGGGCTGCAAGTGCACACTGAAGCTGGCTAGTGCTCAGTTTCTCATCAACCAACACCCCCAAGTCCTTCTCCGCAGGGCTGCTCTGAATCTCTTCTCCGCCCATATGTGTCACAAATAGAAAAATGATTTACAGGTCCAAGCCGCTGCTCTGGGTTGCTGAAAGGAGGGGCTGCTTCCTCAGCCAGTTTCATCAGAAATAACCAACAAGGCAGGAAAAGAAAGCTGCTTTCAACTTCCAGCACTTTGCCTTTAGACAAGGACTCAGTCTGCAAGCATGAGGGTGGATTTAAAAAGAAGCATCTCTCCTGCTCACTCACTGACTCTCCTCACGATTTTAAGTGCTCTGGAAAGAAACTTCTAGAGCAGTGTACTGGGTGTAGGTGGCAAGGGGTTAGCAGTGGAGGGCTGCAGGGTGGCCTCCAGTGGAAGAGGCCAGGACTGCCCTATGCCAGACATAACTGGTCCAGCCAGCTTTAATGGACCCACCGCAGGACACAGCTGAGCACCTCAGCCAAGATGGTGGTACCTCTGAGAAAACATATTTAAGAATAGGGAAACACCATGGGGGAGAAAGGGGTGTGAGAAACAGCAGTCCAAACGCCAGTCACTGAAGGCAGAGGGGAAAGAAGTGCTCCAGGCACCAGAGCAGAGATTCCCCTGCAGCCCATGGAAAAGACCCCGCTGGAGTACATGAATATTTCCTGAAGGGATTGCACCTCCTGGAGAGCCCATACAGGAGCTTTATTTTCTCCCCCTGTCCTCCTGAGCAGGGGCAGTGAGACAGCCACTGGGTGGGCATCTAGCAGCAGGCCAAGGTCAACTCACAACAAGTTGTTTCATACATATGATTAGGAGAAACTTAAAATTCACTAATTTACATTAAGCATTTGCCAGAACAGAATTTCAGACCAGGATCTGCCTAAGGCTTGCAGACAAGCTCAAGAGCTTTTGAGAGAATGATTTCATATTTTACCACTTTTTTCTATTTCCAAAATGCAACACAGGTAACGCTTTCCAACACTCATTTACTATCTATACGTTATTTGCAGAATTACAGGGAAGAATAATTTTGAATGCAAAAATATAGTATCAAAAATCTTACATACAAGGACAAAACACACCAACAAAAGGCTGCTCACAGAATTAACATCCAGTCTTTCGGTCACCAGTTAAGATGAAACTCCTTTAGGGTGAGTTTTCAATGATGATATTAAAGTCTTTTTCTTTTTTTCCTTTTTCTTACCCCCCAAAAAGGAGACAACCATTAAAAATAGTAATGTCTAAAACAACATTATTTAATTCTTAGCCAGGCACCTGAAGATTTTGCTTTGAGCATCTTCTGAAAATCAGCAGTCATCAGAGGAACCCAGCTTCAAGGAGGCACCAGTGATGGAGTTTCTGAAAGCGTCCTCCGAGCTGCGATCCGCAGACATCTCGGGCAGCCTCCAGACTTGAAGCAAGCTTTGTGAAAGCATGTTTTGCACTCTGTTCATACATACAAGCAGTTCAACATTCAGGAAAAATAAATAAAAATAAAAGAAGAGTGAATGGCTGTGTTCCTTGAAGGATGTTCTATCTAGTTCACCCAAGTATAAAATGTAAGCCAGAGACAACAACCACCACTATAATAACTACAATTTAACATTTTGGCAAGATTTACAGGATTTACAATGAACAAGATCTAATACAGCAGCAGTATAACACTGTCCCATGCTCTCCCTCATGCACAGACCCAAAAAATCAGCCTCCCCCTGCAGCCATAGTTATGCTCAGGCAAGTCCCTGGCTTTGCTCTCTGAATGCACTGATGCAAGACAGCTGCCACAGCCTGGTTTTCAAAGATACATGCTACTCATGGCTTTCAAATACACATGCTTTCAGTGAAGCAAGTTCTCAATGTTTTCCTTAAATGAGACTGAAAAGTTTTACACACCAACGTCCCTCCCCCCTCCCCCCGCCCCAAGGAAGAAAGAAAAATGTTTGGTCTGGAACATACCTGTGCATCTTTTGCATTTGACAATCTGATGTGGAAATAGCAGATCTGCACTCTGACAGAATTCACAGATAAACCCCTTCGCTTGACAGAGCTACAAGGACAGCAAAAGAGTTGATTTACTTTTAATCTAAGAAAAAACTATTTGGGAATGTCAGCAGGGATACTCCTCACACTAGCAGCTGCAAGGACACCAAGAGCCTTAGCTTCTTACCTCACAACCATCCACATGAGAGGTGGAGCTCTTCAGAATGTCCTTAAGAAGGGGCAGTAACTGCCCTCGTTTGATCTTCACCAGATCATCCAGTGAGAAGAGATGCAGCTCCTCTGTCAGATGGCTGGGAACCTGTTCGAATTCTTTCAGTATACTGCAAAGAGACAGAAAAATCAAGTTACAAGAAGCTGTTTTTCAAGTATATTTGAAGAAGACGCCTCTTCTGCTTCTCTAGTCACCCAGGCATCATACAAGGCAAATTCATGCTAAATCCTACCTCCCCTCCCAATTTGAGATCACATGTCTACCTATTAGTTATGCCCAAACTATTAGTTATATTAGTTATAACTATTAGTTATAGTTTGGGGAGGTGAATACCACAAATCTTTAATTTGCAGCAACAAGCATGATCATGTTTTGGTATTTTCCACTTTGGTTATTACTTTCATCTGAATGTGTTTATAAAACAAACTGAACTAAGCATTATGACCGATTTCTGGAAGAAATCTTTAAACCCTCAGGGAACAAATTGGTTAATTTTCTTATTTTCTAAGACAAATAATCTTGGAGATATACAGGAGTATCTTTGACTTTTTACGAATGAATGAGAACCTGAGACAGAACAGGAAAGACTATACACCTAACAAAAAAATCATTCAACATTTAAACTCAAATATCTAAATATGGTACAAGAAACAAAGCCACCACATACAACCTGTTCTTCACTCAACATTTGCAGAGTAATAGAAGGAAGTTTTGTTATCAGAATTTTCTCTAATGATATTAACTCATTTAAATCTACTCTCAAATGTCTCTAGAGAAGAAGGCTCTATAAGCACTGCACACGCATTCTAATAAACTGTTTTTCATACACAATCATGGTCCATACCTTTCTCCAAACCTGCAGGTTTTCAAAAGCTTTTTTAAATGAAAAAGCTGTTCTTGCACCTCCTAAAAGATAAAGGGGAAAACAAAACAATTTTTAAATTAAAAGCAATTGCATTCATGTATTCATATGTAAGGAACACCACTATTTGAGTCAGCAACCCTTGCCAGTACATCAAGCCACACCTAAAAATAGGAACTTCACACTCAGAACAGAATTAAACAAATGGATTTTTCTAATGCATGAAAGGCCAAGGAAGGCAAAGGCTACTTTTATTCATCAACAAAGGAAGCAATTCCTACCACTACCAATGGCTCCATGTCAGCACACAAGATTCTAGACCCAAACCTGTGTAAGAACAGGTAAGTTTCTCCTCAGCCAAAAAGAGAGCACACGACAACTTGTAATCTTCAGCAGAAACACTTCCTCAAGATATAGGAGGTACAGCTCTTAGATCAGCCCAGGGTGTTTTCTCTAATGGCCCACAAAATTAAGGAGTCATTCAAAACTTCTGGAGCTTCCCAACAGCCAATTGCCAAGCAAAGGTAAACATTTACTGCACAAGCCCAGCTCCCCTCCATAAACTAAAATAGAAAAACAATGAGGAAACACCTCCCATCCTCTGGCATAAGTTAGAAACTTCTCCCTTCTCTCTCTTTCATCTGAGGGAAGAGAGGACAAGTCTAAGTGCAGAGAAAACAACTTTGCATCTTTCCCACATGCACGGCAAAGGACAACCTGCCCTAAGGAGTTCTTCTCACAGACTCAAATTCCTAATAAAAACAGGCCATACTTACCCTCACCCTCTCCATTTCTTTACTTTTTGTGTAGAGGGCTTTGTTAATACATGACACATTGAAAATTGGGTGCTGCCATATGCTCTCCAATAGGTGTTTGGAGAAGTTGCATACATAGTATTTTTTGAAGTCCCACTTCAGAAGTATTCGGGCAGGAATGGAAGACTGGGCATAGCTGTGGCAGCAGTCACAGAAGTATTTCCCCAGGTAGTCACAATAGCGGAGTCTCCTGACATATTCTGCAGGTAAAGAGCAATGAAACTGTGAATATTTCTAATACTTATGGGACATACCTCTTATCTGTATGCCTATTCTGCCTAAATAACTCAGATCTACTGGAGTGAGGGGCAAGGCATTATTTTCATAAGTAGGGGGTTTTATTATTGTGGTAAACACATGCACAAGGTCTGTACTGTGCATTAGAAGAGAAAGCTTTCCTCATTTACACATCTGTCAAACTGAAGTGATTATCAACATGAGATCTTAGAGAAACCGTTGCTGCTATACCAGCAAAAAGGAGATACAAGATAAAACACACAACAAAATACATCCACCAAATGGAAAGACAAGCTGATCCTGGAGTCACATTTGTGTAATACTTTTTCCCAGCTATATCAGCATCCCAGGTTGCTGATACTTTACAAGCCATCACAAATGCCACTCTTTTATGAGCAGCTCCACAAGAAGTCTTGAAAGCCACTTCAAAGATTTCTTAGGTAAGGTCTGGTTGTGAGACCTGTAAGTCATCATGCTTCCAAGCAGTTCCCACAACGTATCACAAATAAAACACAATCAGAATTTTGTGATCAAGATATACAGGGGAAAAAAAGCCCCACTTTTTAAAAGAGTGAAAGCACACACATTCCATAAGCTTGCATAAAACTTCCTTAAAGTCTCTTAGAAGAGACTTTTGGAAAAGTGTAAATTGGCACAGAGAAGAATTATTGAAAGAAAACATTAGAATATGTAACACCAGCACTTTCCAGCCTGGAAGCTTGATTTTTTAATTATTTTTTAATAGTTTTTCCTGTTTTGTTGTCAACTGTCATGAATTTTCACTGTGTATGAGAAGGACATCTATTAAGTACTGTATTCTGTCTGCAAGGAGAAATCCCAGGCAGTGGTAAGATCCCACTGCCTATTTTATTATTGCAGGCAAATCCAACAATGAGATTTTCCTCTAGCTCAGATAATTATACAATTGTGATACTTCTGTTGGTGAAGATTACAGCCTGATTAATAGCAGTGGATTTATTAGGGTTTTTTTTTTTTCTTTCTTGTGATAATACTTACTGCTTTCTATTGGGGTTCCACAGCCAACACATGTAAAGTTTTGGGCAGCCACCACTGCATCTCTCCTGAATACAGAGGCAAATAGTTACACCTTTCAGCATGCAAAACACAATTTAGTTAACATTCTCCCAAAGCACAAGAGAACTACACTGGCACCAGTGAAAGTGTCTAAATTATCATCAATTACTGCTTCTAAATATGGCTTCTTGCAAGAATGAAATTCTTTTCCATTTCTTAAATTGGCATCCAAATCAAGAAGGAGGTAGGAGGAGGAAATCCACATCTGCAACTGAAAAAGCAACCTGACCTGCAGCAACAGGGAATTAGCCAGTCTGCCTACTGTGTGAATTCAACAGCACTTTATGCAGCAAGACAGTAGTTTCCCCAAATACGAGCTGTTTTGTCCTCACTTTCTGAAAACCTACTACCATAAAATATCAGCAGGGAAGTGAGGAAACTCTTAACAATATTATCCAGATAGTCTCACACAATCATTTTTTTAGGAGTCTAACTAAGCACGCTACCACTGCAACACCAACCAGTTTATGTACTATCACATGTAAAAGTGCACGTTCCACATTAATCAGGACGTGCCAAGAGAGGGGAAAAAAGATGCCATCTGCTTTCTAGCGAAGCTGGTGACAGACACTGCAGAAGGCTGTGCCATGCAGTAGCTGTAATCGTAGGTTCTGTTCAATCACCCAGGCTCCCTCCATCAACTTTCAACAGATTCCAGACAAATCCCCATGCTGTACTAAATGATAATGCTCTGATCCCTTAGACTTACTTGACTGAAGGGTGAATATTAAATATAATCTGTGATCTTGGTGGGGCCCAGCCAGAAGATCCTCTTAATTTGGATACAATCTTTATTTCTTCAGCCAGATTCAAACTGGACTCAAGCTCTCTTGGAATCTCTTCTTTCAGCATAGACTATTGGAAGAGACAGACTGGTGAAGCTGAGCAGCCCATCAGTTGGACATATGTTAAATACTTAATACCCCAAGATTTTAAAGTTCAGGTTTCACCTGCATGTAGTCTCCCCTCAGTTAAACTCCCTTGTATCATAGAATCATGGAATGGTTAGGGTTGGAAAGGACCTTAAGATCCATCTAGTTCCAACCCCCCTGCCATGGGCAGGGATGTCTCACACTAGACCATGTCACTCAAGGCTCTGTCCAGCCTGGCCTTGAACATTGCCAGGGATGGAGCATTTACCACTTCTTTGGGCAATCTGTTCCAGTGCCTCACCACCCTCACAGTAAGGAAATGTTCTAAAAATTTAGCTAAAGTAAATTAATAAGCTGTAAGTACTTGTCTATTTTATTTTTTTTTAAATGCAGCTTCCCCCTTTCTCTAACAGTGAAGCAGCTGCAGTGAGACAATGATTATTTGGAGAACCAAATAAAAAGAGCCTGCTGTTTTCGGCTCAGACTCACCCTCTGCTTCGATGAGCTCAGGCAACTAGATAGCTGAACTGCAGAGCCTGTCTGCAACCAGTGTTTTCTGAAAGCTCTGCATAACTCCTGGGCTGTTGCTTCAGCAGAATTGCTGACTGGTTCAAAAGATGATCTGAAAGTGAAGCAATACAGACAGTGAAAAATAGCAGCATGTCATCAGCAGCTCTGCTGCCTCTTCTGCATCCCTTAAGAGTGTTCTCCCATCCCTTTGTTCCCATCCCCTTGCTTTGATACACCCAGATGCTCACAGAGCCGCAGCCACCAGCCTCCAGCGAGACCCGGGGACCAGAGAAACACTCTGCTAAGCCAAGCGCCACAGACTTTTGCTGTCAAGCAGCATTCCTTCCCCTTCCTTGGGAGGGCCAAATTTACCACTCCCACACCTTTCACCACCCCAGCCAGAAGAGTCACCAGGAAGCTGGTCCAGCAGAAAAGGTAGTGCCACTAGGCTATTATAGTAAAGATACACAGCATTACCTTTCATCTGGGGTGACAGACAGATTTTCAAGGTCTTCAAGTTCTGCGGTAAAGGAGAAAATTTTATCAAGCCATCTAAGAAACAAAGCTTCTGTTACTCAGCATTGTTTTAAATCTACCTTCTGTGTTACCATGGTGTCAGTTTCAAATATATTCAGCTTTACAATACCCTTGCTGGATATGGGAAATAACCTCAGCCCTGGTTGTAAACAGGCATAAGGAGTCTATCTCCTCTGCAGATCTCTGACATCTGCTGATGAAGAGTACTCCCTGGCAGCTATGCATCATATCATCACCTTAGCTTCCTTTCAAGAGCAGGAGAAATGGTAAGGAGAGACTAAGCACCTGCTAGTCCAGGTCCAGCCAGAAGGCACTCAATATAAGTAATCATATACAGAACCAACAGAGTGCACATTGATTTTTTCAGACACTGACAGATATTTGGAGACACCCATCACAAACGTGCCAGCTAATGCTAGAAACAAGTTAATAACAGGTGAGATGAACGGAATTAAAGCACACACTTCTTAATTATGTTTATACAGACAAAATATGCTTATGCACACAAAGCATTCACATTGCTAGCATTATTTCTGGCCATGCATATTGTTCTCTAGACAAATGCTTCCCCATTCTTACATGTCAAAATAATGCCTGCTACTGGAAATGCAGTTTTGGGACCTGGTTATTCATTCTTAGACTGGGGAAACAGGAGGTGGAAAAATAAAAAAAAACAACCAACCACCCCCAAAAAAACCCCACAACAACAAAAACCCCCTCAACCTTTAAAACCAAAGGGAACAATAAAATAGCATTTGTTAACAGGAAAAAATAAGATGGAGGTTAAATGTTGCTCAGGCTACTTCTAACAGTTTCTATTTCTATAATATGTAAAAACCAGAAGCTAACCAAAGAAACTCAGGATGTCCTGCAGAGAAGCAGAGCACTGGTGACTGTAAGGGGACAGAGACATTCTGCTCTAGTCTCAAAGCAGAGGGAAGGCTGCCTAAAACCTAGCCAACCTCTTTAATTGGGAAATAATCATGTCCTAAATTCTCTCAAACAATGCTGCTATAGTTGGCTGAGGTTGTGCCTGTTTCGCACTTTGCTCACCCACATTCATTGGGTTTAATCCTTAGACATAATTTCAGTCCCTACATTGAGTTTGCATGACAAGGTTTGGTAGTGGAGGGCTAAGATGGTGGGTTCTTTGAGAAGATGCCAGAAACTTCCCCTATGCCCCAAGTTGAGTCTGTTTTGCCCATGACAGTAATTGGTGAGTGATCTCTCCCTGTCCTTATCAAAACCCACAAGCCTTTCATCATATTTTCTCTCCCCAGTGAGCTGAGGGTGGCAGTGACAGAGCAGCTCTAGTGAGCACCTGGCGTCCAGCCAGAGTCAAACCACAACACCCTCAAACCAGCAAAGATATTCTTTTATAGAAAGGAAATCCTGCACTAGTCTGGTATTTCTGCATGTGTTCTAGTAAGCAGTCATGCATACATCGTTCTGTCCATTTCCTCATGTTATTTCTCCTGCAATAACATCTACTAAGTCAATAGATTTTTTCAAAACAATGCAATAGATGAAGTTGAACAATAGAGTTTATAATTTTAAAGTCTTACCAATAATTACATATTCATCCTCTGAGTCACTGTGGCAATGAAATCTGGAAACCTCATGATGTGATGGTAGATGCATTGGGGAGCTGACAGGGAGCAGAGCACAGCCTGCCCAGAACAAAGACAACACCAATTAAACTTTTCCAGCATTTATAGAGTAGCTGCCTCAAGTTATATTTGTATTTTACCGCACTTACCAAAGCTTTAGCACACAGCCTGTATTTACAGAGCAATTTTATTTTTATACACACACACAGAAAGCCAATTCTGTCATACAGCATATCCCTCTGTTTCTTAAGCTAAGAAGCTTCTAGAGACTAAACCAAAAGCTTTTATATTATTAATGGTCTCTTCCCCTCCCACATGCAAGCACACCACTCTTTTTTGCCCAGAAGTTATGTCACTTAGAATTTAGACTTAAGTGCCATCGCTAAGATCCATATTACTCATGTACTGACTCAAGCATTACGGTGCCAGGAGCATTTATTACCTTGCTTCAAACTACATGTGAATGAATACTCTGGGCAGTTTCACGCAAATCAATTGCGTGGCCTGATCTGCATACTGCAGGAGTAAGCACAGAAGGAAAGAGCCAAGCTTCAAATCCTGCAAAAAGGGATTTAAGCAGGGAGAAAACCAGCCAACTACAGGAACTTTTATATGCAAAGTTGTGCTTGGCATGTCGCATTTCAACCTTACATCTGTGTCTTATGTATTATAATTAGGATTTTTTGTAAGATGAAAAAGAAAATGTGAGCGTTCAAAAGGAAGAATTTGACATACAGGGAAAACTCTTGTGGCATAATGATCCCCAGAGCACAGAGCTCTCAAGAGACTCGAAGAAGGTAACAGAGGATTTGGTTCTAAGCAATGCCCAAATTGATTTAGTATTTTCTTGCACAAAAATAAATGGCAAAGGCTGTCAGACAAGGTTGCATTACAGACTAAGTAACTTGCCTTCATAACCACTGTCTGAAGAGGCAACAGAGGAATCAGACTTCTTCACTCCAGGGTAAGAAGATAACTCTGAATCAGTGTGATAGCTGCCATCTGATCCACTTGCTTCCTCCACACCCCAGGACTCTGATTGTTGGCTTAGGATATTACATTTCATTTTTTCTAACGATGCTATAATCATATCTGCAACAAAAAAGTGTGCGTTTTCCTGCACGCAGGATTGGAACACTCGTTAGTACACAGCATATTTCATACTTGCTTAAGATGAAGTGAAATATACTTTTTCAATTCAAGAAATAAAAAGGTAAAGCTATCTCACTTTTCATTTAAACACCAACAAACCCCAAAAAACCAACCAACACTCCAAGGGCAATTCAGAGACAACATGCAAAAGGCAACTGCCCAGATAATTGCCTCACCCTTGATTAGAAAACACAATTTACTTCTATCTTACCCATCCATTAGACAAAAAGAAACTTGATAACATGCCTAATTGATGAATATGCATGCATTTTAAAGACACAGTCTTCTAGTTACACTGCATTATTTAGCATGCAAGTGTGAATCCTGTTAATAGGATTTAATTTCAAGTCGGTGTGTAAGAGCAGTTTTGCACGCATGCTAACACGGATGAGGCCAGAAGTGGCAAGTTTTGGAGAGACTGTAGATCTTCGGGTGGTGGGTAGCAGAGAAGTTAGTAAAATGCTTTCATGTGTTAAGAGTTAAGGCAGTGAAGTAGGGAATATGCAGTGAAATAGTTTACACTGTCAACTCAAGGCTGCTAGAAAGTCTGCGATAAGGGTAAATGGGAGCCGAGCTCCCCTGTGGTTCATACTGCATTAAACATGTAGTGCTTTCATAAAGCTGCATTTCCCTGCCAGACAACCCCTCCCCATGGTGTCCCTTTCTATCTTGCCTGCCTGGGTCACCCATTCTCCAGAAAAAGGGAGTTAGTAAACCCACCTCTGGTACCACTGAGACATCCAGACAAACCTGGGGTCCCTGCTCCAATCCCTTACTTCCTGTGGTCTAACAGAGCATCCCACCAGCCCCACCTGAGCTACTGCTGCTGCCCTGGGCACAGCTTCTCAGCCCAGGCTCAGCTCAAAAGTGGATGCATCATGGAGAGATAGGCGCACTCAAGTGCATGGATGGAAACCCTGAGAGGGCCAGGATACTCTCCCACTCTCCCCTCAACTGCAAGTGTTTATATTGTGCAAAGCTAAACTCCATCTAAAAAAGCCTGCAGTACCTAAGGCTAGAGATTCTGAATGCAGAATAATTAAAGCTTTTTATAAAGTGGCTTATCCTCAGAAAATTGTACCACTCAACAACAGTATACATAACACCCTAAAAAAGCATGAAGTTTGCAGAAGCATGAAGACAGACATCAGTGTTTAGAAATAGCTAAAACTTAAAGAGCACAACAGACACCACTGCTTTCTTATCACTGTTTTGTTTTCTCAAAGCAGAAATATATAGTGCTCTATTTTTGTCCATAGCCAAATGCATTTAGAAGAGATTAAACTCAACATTAGAGAGATCCCACAAGTCCCTGTGGGTGTTTGAAGAGACTTTTTATCTTTCCCCTAACACTGATTAACACCGTTTGCTTGGTGTTTCTCCAGAGACAACTTTCATTGAACTTCAGGACACACTATTAGCAAAGTAAAGAATTAAGAAGCCTTTTTCGTTTTGGCAGATAAAGACGACACCTCCTACTCTGAAGATTTAAAAAAAGCCCATGTGGCACTGGTTAACCCCAAGCTAGCGGCAGAGCCCAGCATATCAGCACATCCTGCTGATAGAAGCAATTATGAGCTTATCTGGGAGCACTGCACTGCAAAAAGATGGAACAGGATACAGGCGCTCCTGTACTTAGCATGACTATCAGCTTTCAGCTCTGCCTGCTGCTAAGTCTGTCACCCTAGGAAGCAGCCCCAGCTCAGCTGTGACACACCAACCTGCTCACTTCTCTTCCCTCCCACTTGCACCAGTGAGAAGCCCTTTTTGATTATCTGGCCCATCTCCTTCCTGGCACACAACTACAATTCTCAGACTTGCTGACACTACATGTACCTTAAATTTTCAGCCTCCTGAATTTCAAAGAGATTATTTTACAACCCAAAAGTGTTTTGGGTTTTGTTTGTTCTTTTGTTTCGGATGGTTGGTTTGGTTTTTTTTGAAAGGTAGCTTCGCTCATAACGCACTGAGCTCTTGGTATCTCTTAAGCTGTAATCATGTCAGCCACCAATAACCCGCACAAGAGAGGTAGCTGATGTGATCTTGCCTCACTCAATAGTTCTCAGTCTGTGGTTTCTAATACACATATCTACTCATTGCTCTCCTGGGGGCTGAAAGCAGATTATTTTTGGTTCACACATTACAGGGAAACATCAACTCCTTCCTGAAACACCTTTTCACAAAAAGCAGTATCTAAAGCTAGTTTACAATTTTGTTGAATTTTGGCGTGTGATTTACTGGGTGGGTTTTGTTTTAAAATGCATTTTAGGGACACCGAGAGCTTCGAATCAAATGCAGAACTTACTGTTCCAACAAAACCAGTGCTGTGCACAAAGAGGATTACCTCTTGGACCCAGGATATGGGACCTAATGGACACCCACATTCCCGGGGGAGGGGGGAAGGTAGGGGGAAATAAATTTAAAAAAAAAAGATCTCCTTTTCTAGGCATATTTTTAAAGCTCTTTTGTATCAAATCCTACTCATTGCAATAACTATAATATTAACACCTCTTTACCAACTGTTCGGAAAGATTAACATTTAGCACACACAGTTATTTGTGACAGCATTATCTCCTCAACTTTATCTCTGTTTATAAGCTCAAGTGGGCTGCCTATCCGGCCACACACCTAATACCATTTGGACCCCTTCTCCAACTTAGAAACCATGAGAAACTGCTTAAATCACTGCAGATGTTACAGTTACTGTGCTTGTTATGCATATTGTAATTTTTATTTTTTTTTTTTTACAGCAAACTCACAGGATCATAAGCACGCACACAAAAAAACCCCCAACACCTCTCCCTACCTCCTGATAATAAAAAAGCATGAGGTAAATCCCATCCATATGCATGTACTTGCAACAAATCCTACGTAACATGTTCTAATGTAACTTTAAAGTGACTACAATGATCGTAAAGTTTGGTCTCCAGGAATGTGTTGGAAAATGTTGGAATGAACAGTAGAAGTGCATAGTGTTCTAAAATATTTCCATTATTTTAAAATAATTAAACTTTTTAATTAATGTATTAAGACTCAATATTAAGTGAAGTAGTAGGCATTTTAGGTTTGTAGGTTCACCCACAGAGGGGAAGAAGAGGGGAACTACAGTATTTCTAAAGATTTCTAAAGATAGATCTAAAGATCTGCCAGAAATTTCTGTTATTGAGAAACACCTCCTGTCAATTGGCTTTGCCACTACAAAATGGAAAAAAATGATTATGGCAATAGTCTTTGATGTCCTCACCTTCTCCACATCTTCTGGAAGCATGCGCATGTCCTGCAATGAACGATTCAAGGGTATAACACTTATGTTCAAAGGAGAAGTAGAACCTGTAGGTATAACAAGAACTTTTATCAGTTATTTCTTTCTCTGCAACTCCCAGGATTTGTATAGGGTGATTTCCAGAAAGCAAAGCAAACTTTCTTTCCTACAACTGAACACTGTTTGGGCTGGAGACTGTGGTGGAAGTTAAGCAGAAAGAGAGAGGTATCTGGGGAACACGCTGGCATTTGAACTACCCTGGCACCCTGAAGCATGAGTAACTACCAGGGAAGCATGGTTTAAATGCCATGCGGTGACACCACCACTGTGCTCCCAACACCAGCCCTCTCCCATCTACAGCCTGGACTGCTCCTGACAAGCACAGTCAGAACCTCAGGCTGGGATTACAGCGATGCACTGCAGTTTGCAACAGAACCAGCTAACATTGCTCTCTGCTCATTCACAACTGCTGGAAGAAAAGAGAAATCTCACTGCTGCCTGGGCTTGCAGAGAGATGCATCAGCCTTAAAAGATTCCCTGAATCACTGCTGGTATCACGTGACTCCAGCAAGTTTGGAAAAAACTTTGCCATTCTGTTTTCATACCTCTAGGAAATCTCCCTCCTGCAGCCAAATAAAACCCGTACTGCATGGCGATACGTACAACTTGGGCAGACATTACCTGCAGTACTCCCAGCTTCCCAGAATAGTAGTTTTCTTCTCCTGGCATTCACTGCTGAGTATGATGAGCATGTGAAACAAAAATCAGATCTGGGTCTGATGCAAACACGATATGGTTGCCTTTCTGTTCCTGAGCACCGTTGCCTGGTGGCTGCTAGGGCTGGGGAAAGAGCTCTCAAGAGCCACAGAAGGAGGTAACCTTGATGCATGCGCAGGTTAAAAGCAAGAACAAGCCCCGTGAACTGCCAGTGACACACCAGCCACAACAAAACTCCCAGAAAACATCCAAATCAGTCACTGGCTCTTCATTAACAACGACATCTCTGAGACAGCAATGGAAAGGATGACAAGTCAGGAGGTGCTCTTGTGTAATTCCTGCCTTAAAATGAAGCATTTTATTTCTTCTTTTTCAGTTTACCATTTGCTTTTCCCATCCTCATAGTCCTGCCCAATGAGACCTCACTCCCCTTTGCTCCAGGTTAAGCAGTGGCAAGTTAAATGGTTGGAAGGAAGAAGGAATGATGAAATGCAGGAATTTTCACTTTGTACAGAACAGACCAAAGCCTAATGCAGATAGAGCCCACCACACAGCGCAGTGTCCAACAGGATCCTGGCTTGTGTGAAGGGTATTTTTAGTAAAACCAAGGGCAAGACTTCTCCAGCCATCTGGCTGCCATATTCCTCCATTTGCTTCCTGAAGAGGCAGCAGCATTACTGACCCAACGCAAGCTTGTGACACGTCCTACTCATGCCAGAAGATCCAGTCACGCACAATTTATTTGTTCTTACACACATGCCTCACAGTCCCCTCTGACACCAGGAGCCTGGGCTGTGTGTTCCAGACCTGGCTACCCAAACCTGTGTGACCGGCCCCAGCCAGCTCCAACTGCCAGGTGCAGTTTCTTTCTCTCCGATGGGCACCTCTTAAATGCAGGGGGGCCAACAAAACACCCAATAGAAGGAAACCACCATAATCATCGCCATAGTAACTGCTGACGACAGCCTATCCCAGATGACAAAGTTGTTATTAAGAGCTCCCAGTTCTGCAATAGCACATGCCTATTTGAGATCTTGTAGGCAGCATGAGGCATTGGAGGAGCTCTAAGTGAATAGCTAGGAAGGACCAGAGCTTGGAAGTGCAGCTCAACAGTGTGTCACCACTAGGACTACTACTGACCAAAGGAGGAAGAAAAAAAAAAAAAAAACCAAGACAAAACAAACAAACCACCCAGGCTTTGCCATTTTTGTTTATAATACAAAGACAGGCTAACTACTCTCTGCTGCTTGCCTTCTTTCCAGTAGAAAATCAGTTGCACTATCTTTCCAAGGCTCAGTATCTAGTAAGAATATCAGCCTTCCAATATCTAAAGTGGGATAGATTTCCTGCAGAAAATCAGGAAAGGGTCTTTTTACAAGGGTGTCCAGTGACAGGACAAGAGGGAACGGCTTTAAGCTGAAAGAGAGTAAATTTAGATTAGATATTAGGAAAAAAGTCTTCACTATGGGGGTGGTGAGGCACTGGAACAGGTTGTCCAGATTAGCTGTGGCTGCCCCATCCCTGGAAGTGTTCAAGGCCAGGTTGGACAGGGCTTTGAGCAACCTGGGCTAGTGGAAGGCATCCTGTCCATAGCAGGGGGCTTGGAACTGGATGATCTTTAAGATCCTTCCAACCCAAACCATTCTGTAATTCTATGAATAATCCCTTAGCTACAGATAACACCCTTAATAAATAACAAAAATGCTTCATCTCACTGTAGCAAAGGCTGTATCAACATTAGGTATTAAACATGAGGGGACTGTTCCCCTGCCCTAGCCAAGGGGCAGGGGCCCTGCCCTGCAGCCCAGGAAGGCCAGCACACCTCATGGAAACACACGGAGTCTCAGGGTCCAGCCAGCTGCTCCAGGCCGTCTTGGGGCAACCATGCTGAACATTCCCACTGAACATGGCCTCGCCTATGGGCCTGTGCCACCCTGAGCTGCCTGCCACTGCACCAACAGAAGCCATCCTTTGCTAGCAGCCCTCAGTCTGCATCTCCTCAGAGAGAACACACGGGATATCCATATGGTCTGAAACCAGTGAGGCGTAAAAGATCTTGACCTGTATTGGATGGAGCTATGTGTCTCTGAGACTGTGGATACTCTTGGAAAGGGGAAGAGAAAAAACAGTCCCACCTTGGCACAAGCCAAGTTAATACTAATTACATTAATGTCCTGCCTCCAAGTTCCCATAATCAAAGGACTCCCCCTTCTCCAGCTCAGGCCAAACACAAGATGTCCCAGAGAGAACACACACACCAATTAATCACTTCTGAACACCCAGCTCCACACTGTGAGCTTTTGGGAGAAGGGTAATAGTGAAGACAAAATAAAGTTGGTGCAAGCCTCATCCAGTGGATGTTCTACATTGCTCACAACTCAGCAATTTTTACATTTCACCAAAGATTCCATGCTACAGAAGCATTTCTGCATCACGAGACAGACTACTGCAAGCATGAGTGCTTCCTGTTTCAGGAACCACATTCCAGCTCTCTGGTTCTCCTTTGGTTTTTAAGCTCTTTCTCCCCTCTTTCCCCTCTTGAATGACAGCATTTGTCTAATTCGCAATCATCATAAACAAGGCCCATTTCTGTTACAGCTGTCTTTCCTAGCACAGAAATCTTAAAACAGAAATGGACTTGTAAAAGTTACCTGTTTGATTGACTGGCTCTGACTGGGAAAGTCTACTGGGAGAATTGCTGTCACTGTTGCTGACAGGCACAGGCTCCAGCACAGGCTCCAAAGCATCAGGGTATTTCAACAGATCTGCTGGCTTACCAACAGTTGAACTGGAAAGAAACCTTGTGAAAGTCAACTCCTGTTTGGGGGAGTTATGATGTTCTTTGCCAGAATGCAAAACAGCTGATGTGACAGTGCCTCCTGTTAACGTCACCTGGGTAAAGCAGTCCTGCCTCAGAGGGGACATGTCTGAAAGACTGAAACCATTCAAGGAGGAAGCAGCAGGATCATCATCAGAGGAACGGGAACTAAAGAAAGTATCCAGTGAAGGTTTAGAGGAATCACAGCACGTGTTGTCCCAGCATGCCCGGTGCCTTGTAAACCGAATGTCTGTTTGTGCACAGACAGCGCTGTGATGTGCAGAATCACTGTCACTGTCATCACGGCTATCCCCAGCACTGCTTTCTTCCCACTGTTCCACATCACTGTCTGGATGCTTGGCTCCTTGCATTGTGGTCTGCTCCAGCATCAAAGAGGGCTTCAAACCAGATGCATTTAAAACAGACACTAGAATGTCCTTGATAGCTTCAGCACTGTTTGGGTATGATCCAAAACTTCCAGCATGTCCAATCACTGCTGGCCTTGAATATTTGTCTGTTCAGGAAAGGGAAGAAACCTAGAGATTAGGAAACAATCCTAAGAAAAGGTTAATTTAAGATGCAAAATACACATTATTTTTGACACAAGTGAGAAAACAGGAAAGAGCTGAATTCAAACACCATTCTCTGCTGCCTCTTTCTGCAAGAAAGCTCTTGTTTTCTGCAGTCTGGAAGCAATTCTGTCATTGATAAGGCTAGTTAATAAACAAACAGTAAAGTATACTGCTGATAGCCAAACACAATTAGTTAAGCTTTATTGGTGACTGATAGCATGCTCAAAAACATCATTGTTCTACAAAACTGGATGAGGTACAGTTACTGATACTGGTTCCACTGCCAGTAAAAGAGAAGGTCACATTACAGCAAGATATATGGAAGATCAATATAGCAGGAAGAAAACAAAAAATAGACACATAGGAATAAAAGGTCATATGCTTGGTTGTTTCAGTTCAGTCAGGCACTCCTCCTCATGCGGAAAAGGCTAAAGTAACCTTCAGTCCACTATTCGTAGGGGTGGCAACATTTACATGAACCCATAAAGAAAAGCAGCTCTGTCACACCAAGTTCATCGTAATATAATACCTCTGAAGGAATCAAAAGTACAAACCTGCAGTTCAACTGAAAAAGGACAAACTGCTTTTCGTGGCAAACATGGCAACATCAGTGTGATGTACAAGTGTGCAGTGTCACCAGTAGCTATTCAAGAATAAAGTGAAGTCCTATACCTTGAACAAAAAGCCTCACAGGAACTGCCATCATCCAAACAATTGAGAGATTAGACACAAAGTCTAAGTTCAAGAGGAAGCTATTGACCACATCACAACAATGACGTTAACAACTGTCTCAGCTAGGGAAGATAAGCAGGTTGTAAAACTCTAAGAATAGATACAGTCAAGAAGATTAATTTCCAGAGCAAAGAACTCCTAGTTAGGTCCAGGAGGAATGTTAAACACTGCTGGTGAGAAAAAAAAAACAACAGCCAGTCTTGCAGCCTACAGACTTTGCCCAGAGGTTGCTCTCCCTGGACATCTCTCAACGGAAATCAGTAAACCATTCCACAAGTCACTCATCTGGAAGCCAGCATGCACTCAAACTGCATGATAAGAAGGTTTACTAATGAAGGTATCAAAAACAAAACAAAAAAAACCCACATACTTTTGCTCTATACGAAAAGCAGTCCTTGTCAAATGAAAGTTGAAAAAGTCATTACCAACATCACATATAAGCTATACTGCATGAGCTGCTAGCAATGCTGTCCTAGTAAAGCCAGGTCAAAATAAGCTGAGTTCGTGAGCAATGGGGATCAGCCCCCTGCCATGTATAAAGCACTTGCAGAAATAGCAACAAAACTGCATATTTTACTGGCTGCATTTGCAAAGAAACACCCTGCCAAAGTAGCCCACCATGGCAGTGTAAGGGCAGGAGCAGGAAAATAAAAGCTTTCAAACAAACGTATTTCAATCTTTTCATGAAAATAAAGCAATTTTGGTAGCTATCAGCATTTAAATTGCACAGGAATATCTTAACCTGGGCTGCAGACTGCACCTTTTCTGTGTAAGACAAAACTTTCAGTCTTACTGAACTCTTCAACTCTTCTGCTCTGCTCTCCTATTACAAAGCCAAACCCACCAAACCCCGCATTTTAAGCTACCTCCAGAAATAGGCTAGTTCCAACAAAGGGAAAAAAAAAAATAAAAAAATATCAGTTTTGTAACTGATATTCATGTGAGTAATTACAGTAATCTATTAAAATCTGGGAAAGTATTTCTTGAATGAACAAAGATTTACACTGCCAAGAAACATCTGAATGGTTCAAGTTTTCTTACTCTCGAACACTCAGAATGCCACCATAACTAAAATGGTCAAACCAACATTCAAAAGGCAAAAAACCCCAATACTTCCAAATCGTATAATAGACCTTGATGTTGCCCCATCTTCAAGGCCAGTAAGAACCATAGAACAGTTACAACTAGAAAAGTTCTTAAGATCACCTAGTTCCAACCCCCCTGCCATGGGCAGGGACACCTCACACTAAACCATGTGGCCCAAGGCTCCGTCCAACCTGGCCTTTAAACACTGCCAGGGATGGAGCATTCACAACATCCTTGGGCAACCCATTCCAGTGCCTCACCACCCTCACTGTCAAGAACTTCTTCCTTATATCTAACCTAAACTTCCCCTGTTTAAGTTTGAAGCCATTACCCCTTGTCCTACCACTATAGTCCCTAACGAAGAGTCCCTCCCCAGCATCCTTATAGACCCCCTTCAGATACTGGAAGGCTGCTATGAGGTCTCCATGCAGCCTTCTCTTCTCCAGGCTGAACAGCCCCAACTTTCTTAACCTGTCTTTGTACGGGAGGTGCTCCAGCCCCTCTTATCATCCTCGTGGCCTCCTCTGGACTTGCTCCAACAGCTCCATGTCCTTTTTATGTTGAGGACACCAGAACTGTACGCAGTACTCCAAGTGAGGTCTCACAAGAGCAGAGTAGAGGGGCAGGATCACCTCCTTTGACCTGCTGGTCACGCTTCTTTTGATGCAGCCCAGGATACGGTTGGCTTTCGGGGTTGCAAGTGCACACTGCCGGCTCACGTTAAGCTTCTCATCAACCAACACCCCCAAGTCCTTCTCTGCAGGGCTGCTCTGAATCTCTCCTCTGCCCAACCTGCAGCTGTGCCTGGGATTACCCTGACCCAGGTGCAGGACCTTGCACTTGGCTTGGTCCAGCTTCATAAGGCTGGCATCGGCCCACCTCACAAGCGTGTCAAGGTCCCTCTGGATGGCATCCCTTCCCTCCAGCATATCAACCGAACCACACAGCTTGGTGTCGTCAGCAAACTTGCTGAGGGCGCGCTCAATCCCACTGTCCATGTCGCCAACAAAGATGCTGAACAGAACCAGTCCCAACACCGATCCCTGAGGGACACCACTCGTTATTGTTTTCCAATTGGACATTGAGCTGTTTACCACAACTCTTTGCATGCAGCCATCCAGTCAATTCTTTATCCACTGAGTGGTCCATCCATCAAATTGATGTCTCTCCAATTTAGAGACAAGGATGTTGTGCGGGACAGTATCGAACGTTTTGCACAAGTCCAGGTAGATGACGTCAACTGCTCTGCCCCTGTCCATCAGTTCCGTAACCCCATCATAGAAGGCCACCAAATTGGTCAGGCAGGATTTCCCCTTAGTGAAGCCATGATGGCTGTCACCAACCACCTTGTTGTTTTTCATGTGCCTCAGCATGCTTTCCAGGAGATAAGCAAGGTTCCCTCTCCAACCAGACTATACTTGTTTAGTAACACAACCATTGATAGCTTTTGCTACCACTACAAGTACCAGCAAAGCTCCCCAGAGGGAGGCATTTTAGAACAAACTGGCATACCTGAGAGAACACAGATTTGAGGTGTTGGAGCGAGGCAGCTAATCCTTGCTGAAGAATTTGAAGAATACGCTGTCTCAGTGAAAGGTACCTTTAGGCTTTCGTGGTTTAACTAGAACAAGAACACACAGGCAGATAATTTGGTTATAAGACAGCAGTACTCTGGTAATGACACTCACAGTCATCCCAGCAGGAGGAACACCATGCTAAGGCCTTCTAAACACTGCCTGTGTTTCTGATTGTCTGCAAATCTCCCCAGAAGCACGTGCCATCTGAAAGAGCACTGGCATCTCAACTCTGCATCTTGCCTTTCATTCCAGAAGGCAGGTGACCAAAGAAACTCTCCACCGTATGAGAGCCATGCATACGTTTAAGGCATATAGGAGATATGAACGCTGAACCATATGCCTATATATCTGTCAAAACAGCAGCAGTGAAGTGGAAAAGAATTCAAGGAACCACCAATCTGTAGCTGGAAACACAGGCCCATTTAGATGTATGCAAGCTATGAGCTAAGTCTGTGAAGCCCAGGTTCCACATACACCTAATGCATGTGCTGCTTGATCTCCCAGCTGTATCAGCTGGGTGTAAGTGTGGTCACATAATCACATCTGCCTAATTTGGTAGCACATAGCATGTGTGGTTCACGTCAGCAACACGGCTGACCCAGAACAAAGCAAGAAGTGACACAAAGACATAATACTTGACCTGGCATAGAGCCTGCCAGTAGAAGCTGACAAAAATTCTGAATGCATTTGAAGTGACTGAGCAGGTTTATACCAGATCAGCATTTCCCTTAGTGTGGACATGACGCTTACGGTTTGGTATTTCTAACCTCAAAGCTGGATTTACCATATTGTCAAACCAGGTTAAGCTGAACCAGGGCAAGCAGTTTAGCACAGATACCAAGGAGCTAAATCCAGCAAGGGAGTAAGATACACTCAGGACAGCAAAGCAACAGGTCTCCTACCCAAGCTCACAAAAGCTTGTCAGGGTCACATATTTGTCGGGCACACCATCAAAGTGTGCATTAACCAAGGTGTACCTCCTGCCTTTTCCCCACTCTCAACATGGATGAGATGTCTCCACACGGAAGCATCCTTAGGATGCCTCTTGCCCTCCCCTGCACCCTGTGATCCCACACAAAGAGAAAGGACCTTAAACACGTGCTGTTCTCTGCCACCCTGTGTTCATCCCTACATTCCACCCATGGGAGAGTGAGGAGACTCAGCGAGCAGGTCTAGTCCAGATGCCCTTCAGACTCATGGAAAGCAGAAGAAATTAAAACCCACAAGGAATTTCCCTTTTAACTGAAAAACAACATTTCAAGCCAAAAATAGTACACTGAATTTCAAATATTTAGTGTTTGATTATGACAGTGCTTAGAAAAAACTCTCTTCAGTATCAGTGCTTTCTTTTTCCCCCCTCCATGCACTTGTTTGGAGAAACGGTCATGTAGGCAGGCTTTATACATATAAATACCATATAGTCAGTATCACTGCCTAAAGTAGTTCTTACAGGAACTCGGGTTTTATTCATTAATTTTTTTTAAAAATGGTCTTAATACCAGTTATTAACAGACTCTACTTCTTAAGACATATCCACTACCACAACTTGACACCAGGCTGAATGCAACTACTTTATCAGTAAGTGTTAAGTGTCTTAAGATTTTTTCTTTTTTTCTAACAGTGCTCCGACCCCTTAGATCTTATCAGAAGCAAACAGTGTTCTGAGAATTTGGATAGAAAGATTCCCATTTACTTTCAAGAGTGAAACTAGATAATCTTTAAGATCCCTTCCAACCCAAATGTCCCTATGGTCCTATGTTGAGACTTCAACTATATCAGAGCTTAGGAGAGAGCTCCTTTAGTATTTAATTATCGAACTAAAAAAATCTAAAAAAATAAAAAAATAAAAAAAATTAAAATCACAAACCAAGATATTGAGCACTTATAAGTAAATATGACAACAGAGACGCATAGAAAGTACCACAACATGCTGTCATAAATAATAAACCGCACTTTGACATCTTTCATAGCATAAACGAGTCGGCCTTTCTGCCCTCTCAATATTGGGAATGTATTTCCAACATTAATTCTATAATGAAACCTCCAGCATTTAAAGTATTTACCACATCCCCTGACAAGTAAAAGCTCTTTCTTGAAAGACGTTCCTGCAGCTAAGGGAAACACTGAGCCTCCACTGCGATGCCCTCTTCCTTGCCTTACCTTTTCAGTGTTGGGGTGCTTGAAGACTCCCGGTCTGCTGTAGCTGGCCAGAGGTAGCGCATGGAGAGACATGATGGGTCAGCATTCCTGGGTGGTTGTTGTTGTTCCGCACCTGGAAGCGATAAAGAATTACAATCGCCGCCACGTTAACCGCGATTCTCCATGTGTTTTCCAGGCTCTACATTTCATACTGGGAACTGTTTGCGGTCTTGGCTTTGGCACGCTTATAAGCTTACAGAAAAGCAGAGCTCAGCAGCAATGGAATTCCGTGTTAAAAAGACACGAACTTAAAACGAACAAAAAAAAAAAAAAAAACAAAGAAACAACAACAACAAAACGAACGGGAATGCTTACCACAGGCATCAGAGGAAGGTATTAATCCGTTTATTGGGAAAGGAGGAAGAGACGGATCGGACTTGGCAGCCCCGAACTCCGTATCGGTGGGGCTGCTCCCCCCTCCACCGGTGACCGGGCAGGGGAAGGCACCGGCGGTGAACAAAACCCGGCTCCGTCGCCCCGGCACGGCGCTGGGAAGCCGCGTACGCCCTTATCACGGAAGCGCCCAGCCCGCCGGGCAGCTTCGGAGAGCGTTAAACCCTGAGAGAAGCACCCCAACAACACCCCGCCGCCCGCACCAGGCTCCCTGCCAGACACCGGCCTCCCACCCGCAGCCGTCGTACCTGGTTCCTCCAGCTCGCGGGTAGCACTCCCGCCCAGCGGGCACGGCACAACCTCTGCAACCGGCGCTGCCGCCGCGGCGGCGAGCCGCCCTCCCTCTCGGGGCGAGAAAGGGAGCGAGGCCCCGGGGCGGGGCCTCCCGAGGGAGGGCGGGGCCTCCCGAGGGAGGGCGGGGCCTCCCGAGGGAGGGCGGGGCCTCCCGAGGGAGGGCGGGGCCTCCCGAGGGAGGGCGGGGCCTCCCGAGGGAGGGTGGGGCCCCGCCCGCAGCCCCGACCGTGGTGAGGGGCGGTGCGGCCTAGCCCGGGGTGGATGCCTCAGCCGGTCCGCCTCTCTGGTTAGGGGAGGGCAGCCGTCCGTGCCACAACACAACCTGGAAAAAACAAACCCAAGCAAACCCAAACCACGACGAAAAGTGGATGTGAGGAGCGGCTCGGGACTCTGGGGTCGTCGAGTTTGGAGAAAAGGAGGCTGAGGTGCCATCTGCAGCTTCCTAAGGAGGGAAAGTGCTGATCCTTCCTGAGGAGGGGAAGGGCATATGGTGACAGGACAAGGGGGAATGGCTTTAAACTGACAGGAGATTTGGATTAGATCCTAGGAAAAAATTCTTCCCTGTGAGGGTTGTGAGGCCCTGGCACAGGTTGCCCAGAGAAGCTGTGGCTGCCCCATCCCTGGCAGTGTTCAAGGCCAGGTTGGATGGGGCTTGGAGCAACCTGGTCTAGTGGAAGGGGAGGTTAGAACTAGATGATCTTTGAAGAGATCTTCCAAGCCAAACCATTCTGTGGTTCTGTGAAACACTGGAACAGAGTTCCTGGAGAGGTGGTCTATGCTCCAAGCCTGTCAGTATTTTAAGAGGCATTTGAACAATACCTTGATAACTTGCTTTAACTTTTGGTCAGCCCTGAAGTAGTTAAGCAGTTGGACTACGTGATCATCATAGGTCCCTTCCAACTAAATAGTCTATTCTACTCTATTCTAAACCCAAACAAACCCAAGATAAGTCAACTGGGAGTGAATGGAGGGTGTTTCCTCAAGTGGGCGGGGGATGCTGAGGCCCGCAGGCAACATGTGCAGACGCACCTCAAGGATCAGCTGTACTCCAGGATTTGCAACCAGCTGGCGTATTAGAAATGACAGATCCAGTCTCACTTTGCTTTTAGAAAGGAACTGAGCCACCTGCCAGGCCTGTCTGTGAGTCAGCTGCCTTAGAGGGCTCACAGCAAGTAAGCTGCAGTTCCTACTAGCCAGTTTGGGCTAAAAATAAAGTGAAGGAATGCTGAGCTGTATTTGTGGAGCTAAAAAAATTGCTGATGGTCCATAAAATGAATATATATATGTGTGTGCAGGAACTTAGGAAGTTGCAAACCATGAGGAAGTAGAAGGTAGAGTCCAGATGGTGCCATGCAGAAATAAATAGAAGCAGTAAACAGAATGCAAAACAGAGCTGCAGCTGAAAATCTGGCTTTCAGATGCTCTGGAGTAATTGCCTCCCTTTTAAAGCACAGATGATGACTTAGCCCGTAAATGGGGCAGTGCATTTGAGCTGTGGAAACCTAGAAATAGCCGCTGGCCAAGCTGTACAGTTGCTGTCTGAACTTGGTCTGGATGGGACTTTAAGCAACCTGATCAAGTTGAAGATGTCCCTGCTTCTTGCAAGGGGGGGTTGGACTACATGATCCTTGAAGAACCATTCCAATTCAAACTATTCTATGATCGTATGGTATGTGTTTCAAATTCCCAGCTATGTAATGGTAATTTGTAAAAATAAACTCTACTTTTGAGACACACATTCATACGGGGAAGAGCAGGTAGTAAGGCAGAAAAGCCTGTAGATTTATTTGTAGTACTTACTAAAGCCTGGCAAATATCCAGCTAGGGAATTTGTGCTTTATTCCCATAAAGTTTTCAAAAATCCTTACATGGGAAGAATTATACAAATGCAAAATATTAAATATGTCTGAAAGCAACACTGCACAAAAAGAGCATTTTTACATCCACTTAGTGCTTTTTTTCTCTCCATGATGCTCTCTTTGTGTATATGTGTATTGTCAGGAATCCTTGTGTTGTGTCAGACCCTTTGCTTGAGATGTGATTAAAAGCCTCTCTACTTTTCACAGATATCACCAACAGAAATCCTAGAAAACTGGACAGATGCAGAATGACAAAGGAAAAGAGGAAGGAAATGCTGGACTGTTTTTAAAGTTGACAAGGGGGAAACTCAACAAGGCCAGGGTGCACCAAACTGTTGTCTTGCCCTAATACCTGAATAACCCACACTGGCTTAGGAAGACTGAGCCATTTTGTCTAGTGTATATGCCAAAACAAAAAGCATCAACAAGAACCTGCCCAAAACCTTCCAGCAGAATGTCAAAAACCAGAAGAAAGATGTTGTGAGCAGAGACGGTGGATTAAAAGCTCACATCATCGGCCTTCTGTAGAGGAATCTTCCTACTTCCCACATCTTGGGTATGGAAGTAGCTCGGAAACACCAGCAGTAGCCAAGATATACACCACAGTGAGATCTTTGAGTTATAAAAGAATAACTGAGGAGAACTGAAAGCAGATATCCCTAGTGTCTTTAATACAGTTTATTTAAACATGTTCAAGGCATTGCTCCCGACAAGGGGCCAAGACTCCATAATGTTTGCATCAGACTGCCTAAAGGAAACAGGCCTTCTTTTTAATTCAAGGAGAGGAGTATTTTTTATCACACAATTAAAATAGTTCAACTTGGCAATTATTGGAAAACTTCTACAGTGAAGCCCCCAGAAATGCTTTTTTGTTTGGTTGTTTTTTAAGTTTTACGGCTAATGTTGCATAATGACTGAATTCTACCATTTGAAAAGAGTCATTATTCCTAATTCTCCAGGAAAGAGCTACTTGGCATGAGCTCAAAGTTAAAAATATCATCAATATGCTAAAAGAAGAAAGTCTAAAATAATTGCATGTAAAACCAAAATAATTACAAGGATAGGATAATTATCCCAAGCCAAAAATACACCCAGGAAATGGGTGGTCAGCTGACCCTCTAAAGAATTCCAAACATGCATCCAGTCAAAATACAAAACATGTCTGAGGATGCTGGTATTCTGGCAGAGGACGACAGCTTGTGACAGTGTCCTCAGCTTTCCACACGGCTACTGGACTGCTGGCCGTGCTGCTTCTGAGTGAGCTACCATAGCCTCAGTTTGCTGGTCAACCTTACAGTGCTGAGGCACATCTCCATCAGAGCAATCACATCCCGGGTATTTATTTACAAATATGTAGTAAATGTTACTACAGCCAAGGACCATAATATCTTTGACAATTCATTTAATCCTAGTAGTTTGATAACTTCATTTATGAGGAGGGAGTGAGCATGGTACTTAATAGCCAGCTGGGGTTAAACCATGACATAGTGGTACTATACAACTGCCATAATTAACACCCGTTCATGGTTTAGATGAGATTAAGCCTTTTTTAAAGACCCTGTAGTGACTGAAATGATTGTCATTAGAAGACAGAATCAAGTGTCCATCCACACATTCTTTTAACCAGTGGAGAAGAGGACAGAATGGAGCTGATCTCAAGAGGAGTAGAGCTGGGCTCGGGAGGTTAAGGAAAGAAAAATAAAAAGACCTTGCAGTTTTCCATTAAAATCAGGTTCTAAAAGCTTTCCAGTACTGTCCATTTCAAGGCAGATGGAAAAACTTGGCATCTTGGGAAGAGGCTAGTTCTTACAGCTATGAACTGAACATGAGAAACAGTTAAAAACCCCTCACTTTTGGATGTTTTTAATAGTAAACTCTCTACCAGTACAACTGCTGAGGCAAGGATTATGCAGTGTGTTTTAAGTCAGTAAAATACCATATGGACATGTATATTTAAGTAACTTCTGGGTTTAGCCTGTTGTGCAGCTCAGGATGCAACTATTCCCTATGAGTACAGTTGAAAAGAAAAAAAACAAGCCACAATAATTTGGAAACACAATTTACAGAGCAGCTTCCAAAGTGAAGTGTGTGGGGAAGGGTGGATTATGTAGAAAAAGGGAGAAGGGTGAATCACACAGGAGATTAAAGACACAGGAAATGGAGACACTTAAGAGCTAACTCTCAAATATGCAAAGTAGAGAGTCAAGCTCACACACTGCTTGCCGATGACGGTGGTTTCCTGGCACGAATGTGTGACAGAGAGAGAACAGACACTTAACATTGACTGTACTTCTCCATGTCCCATCTGAGTAGATACATCGTATGTTTTCTTGGATGGCAAAACTGGCTTAAGAAGTCCTTGCCCTTGCTGCCGGCTACCATGTCTCATAGTTATGTGTTCCCACATTTACACTGCAGTTTATTGCTCTTTCAGTTGCCAGTGCCACTGTAATTCAGACTACACATTAAAAGGAAAAAAAGTTATTATATTTTATTATTAAATTACATTACTTAGCAATCCAACGTACAGAACAGCTCCACAAGGCTGAGACAGATGAGGAAGTGTGTGTGTATGTAAGAAGAAAAAGCAGATGGGGCAAAATGTGAGGCTGGTTGCTTGTTAAACCAGCTTTGTCATAAAAGAAAATGGATCAAAGAGCTACAGCTGGATCACTAGACTAGTCACTTGTAGAAAGATGTTTTTTCCTTTGTTTTTCCCATCACAGATACTGAATAACATACTACTGGAAAATAATTTGCTCCTCTGACAAAACTTCTGTAGCAAATCAAATTATTTCACCTGCATTAAATAATGCAGGAAGTCACCCTAAGTAAAAACACTAAGAATCGTAGCTGCAAGTAGAGAAAGTAAATGATCAAGCAGTATTAGTCACTGCAAGTCATTAAAGTAGGCAAGCCTGACACACACAGCTTCTTTTCTTCCAGTCTTTGCTGGGAAACTTATGTGAATCAAAGGAAAATGTGAAGTCAGTGCACCAAACTTACTTTAAGGTCTCTCCTTCATTTAAATGGCACAAAAGGACAGGCATAGCTCTCTTTGATTCAAATGTTCAGCACTCAACAGGTAAGTGACAAACGTTTTATTGCCAGAGTCACAAGTTTGACTTCTGACGTCTGAACTGTGTAACTGCTGCTTTGAAGAGCTGCATGATGAGGAAGTGATGCTTCATCTGTTCTAGTGAGAAGCAGTTCCCAGGCAACATGCTGGAGGAACTGAATATTTTCACAGGATCTCTTACCCTGTGAAATGTTAGAACAGCTGCTGAGAGAGGTCCACTTGTCAGAGGCAGACCCTCAAAAGCTTCCATATCATAATGCTGGAAAGCGTGCTGTAGTCTTCTCATTCCATTTCCTAAGCCTGCAGGGCCGCTGCTTCAAAATAAATTTCTAAGATAAGTCCTGGTGACATCTGCTGTTTGTTGGGGGGGGGAAGGTAGGAAAGCAGGAAAGCATCATGAAAACAAAACAAAACAAAAAAGACTGCTGAATGACTGAACAGCAGAAGCAAGGAAAATGACATCAGACTACAACATATTTTCAGTTGCTTCAGTTTACTTGCTGTTGCCTCTGTCATCAAGCTTCTAGGTCATTATCTACATGGATAAGTACACAAAACATGTACAGTTCAACCAAATGTTCTTTTTTCGCTCCACACATTCTGTCTTCACAGTTGATGGTAAAGTAATTACAGTCAGTGCATTTCATCGTGGTTAGCAATGTTGATGGAAATGCAGATGTTCGCAGTTCAGCTCTTTGAAACAGATGACTAGTCATTTCTTACTTCTCCCTTCCATTTTTAAACAGGAGTTCTGCTATTTAGACATCTACTGTCCTTTCAAATGTAACATGGACCAATCTGTGTGCCAAGGTTATTTTATTAACTTCTGCTTTTCAGTATTTGCAACATGAAATTGTTTAACTAACCAAGTCTTTCAAAAGCAGATGAAATTTTCTCCAGGACATTTGTGCATTTGTTTAATTAGACTGGCTTACAAACTGATGTGGTGTTTGTATTGCAGGCAGAGTCCAGAAGTCTCACTTTTGGAACAGTGTTCACACACACAGAGACCCCCAGAAATCGTGAGAAGTGTACGGAGACATGGCTGTCCACCCAGACAAACCCAGTGGGAGCAATCCAGCCAAAGGCTCCTTCCCAGAGAAGTTTTCCTGTTGTGATAGAACTGTCTCATTTATGTAATGGACATACTCTGCTCACACATTATTCTGGTGCTAAAGAGAACATAGAAGTGTCAAGAAGCTCTTCAGGGAGGGAAACTTTCAAACTGTCAAGTGCTTAAAAAAGAGGCAGTGCCTATAGTGAGAGGTAATATCTGTTATTAGACCAGATGATGCACGGTGAAGAACAGGTTGCCTTTTCATGGAGACAAAAAGCCCTTCATCTTACTGAGGTGGTGGCCCAGTTCACGGAGCCTGAATTTCTTCCAAGGCCACAGTTCCACAAGATGAAAAACTAGGTCCTAGAGCCCAAAGTACAGGATCAAAATCACTGCAGTTACTTGACACAAAATGGTACAAACTCATACTCCCAGCTGAAGTATAATACATATTTTGCAGAGATAATTTTGTCCAAGCAGATTTTATGGTGGATCAGATATCATCTGCCAGCCCCCTGGGACCACAGCACTGAAATAAACACCATCTCCTATGCTCTAACATGACAGAAGTGGTACTGTGTGTTTGCATTTCATGTGGATGAAATTTGTACTCTTGGGTGATGCTGCAGCACAAATCTGCAATGAATGAGAAATCACGGTCTAAAACAAAAGTGTTTGTTTTAAATTACCTGGTATTTATGAAAGGTTTTCCATTCTAAACAAAGATGAATTGTGCACATGCACACACTGAAATCCTGTGCTACTTCTCAATGAAGTGCTGGTTTTAAAAAAGCTAAACAAACCTATCAGTAATATGCTGAAACTTTGTACTTCTGACTAGAGATGGAAAAACAGCCTTGTGATCATCACTGAATTCAGTAATAACAGAGAAAGACAGTTTTGGGTGTGAAACAAAAGAAACACATTTAATGAAGTTCACATCTGATATTGATACTTTCCTAAACGTGGAAATTTATTGGAACGTTCAAACAAGCCTTGCTATATTTCTACAAGTATCGGGGGGAAATGCAGTAGAAAAGTATTATCAGTATTGTTATGGAGCTAAATTCCTCCCACGTAGATGCATTTGTATCATCTAGGCTAATGAATATGCTCCTGTCTGCCTTGAATGTCAGTGAAATACTGCTGGAGGAGGAAAAGAAGAGAAATCCAGAATTATCAAGGAATTCAGAATTCCAGGAAGGTTGTCTCAGGGAAGAACTCTATGAATACACCTGCATTTAAAGTCTGTATTTTTGCCAGTGGGAGAAAGGTAAAATTTGCTAGTTCCCATCACAGGGAAAAACTGTTCCACTCTGTGGCTTCGGCCACAGGGATTCATTAATAATTGGCCAATGATTTATTAATGTCACTTAATCACCTGACAATCAGTGTGCTTACACATTCATGATCAGTATCAGCAATACAACAGATAACCCAGAACGTTAACAAATACCTGCAAATGCCGGAACACCCTTCTATGAATAATCCCCCAAATTTCAACCCCATCCCAATTGCACAGAGCTACAGGCACCCATAATTCACATACCCCATGTTGATGGAGTGATGTCTTATGTTGTTGGGCCAGGTTTCTCTTCTCTCGCCATGAACTTGTATGCTTTGTTTAGACTTCTTTTTGAAGCTGACTCCTTTTTTTTTTTCCCCTCCAGAAGTCTCTTGGTAATTTCCTGGTTACTGTTTAATCCAGCTGATGGCCCTCTCAAGCAAACTTTACTATTGTTATTTTCCTCTTTAGCATGGCTTGCTTTGGGGCAAACTCCCTTGCAGGTGTTTTGGGGGACTCTGGTCACTCACATTTTTTGCACTCACATCCTATCACCTCAGCAGCTGTTACCCACCTCATGGCATCGAGATGGGGGCTAAGCACATTGGCCCCTTCTCCCAGATAAGGAGCCACACATTTCACCCAGCACTTCCATCCCCATTTCTGAGCCAGTTGTCCCCAGCCAAGCTGGCACTCATGTACACATAGGATGCAATTCTGTTCCTCCTAAGAGGAAACAGCTAAAAGAGATCAGAAACCTACACTGTAGACATCTAAATTAGGCTCACAGTTCCAGCCTTTAAAGAATGAATACTTTGTTTAAAACATCTTACTAAATGGGAAAGCAGAAGTGTGGCTGGCCTGGCTTGTCGTGAACGGGTAAAGCTAATTGCAAGAAGTGTGTGAGCTGCATACTTCGTGCTCTCTCTCTCTTACCAAGATACGTCATGAGAACTTGCTTTCCTGAAGCGGCTTATATAGTGACCCAACATCATTGAATTCAGTTACAGCTCTGATTTCCTCCCACTTTTCATTGCGTGCCCCAAGAACCTCTGTAACAGCTATTTGAGGGATTTGGGGTTTGGTCTTAAAGCATCATGCATGTGGTTGAGTCTGTGCCAGGGGTTTGTAAGCCAGTGCTTGCTTGCACTCTATTGGGCTACCTTCATTTCCTGGCAACACATACAGCATCAGACCCCAGTTTCACATTTGGTGGTAGCACTGCCTAAGCTGCTTTACCAGCTTGCTTCTTGCCTTTCTGTTCGTGAGTACTCATTCCCATCTCCTCCTCGAATTACCCTTTTAGCAGGTTGCACAGCTAGGTAGTGAACCAAGTGGTGGAATGCAGACAGCTTGGAATGATTCAGGAAAATGGGGTTGTTTTCCAGCCAGATCAGTTTACCATGTGGCTGCACACACACGCCTGATTTGGCTCAGTAAAGGAATAATGTGTGAGAATTTGCAAGGGGAACAGGAGCTCCATAAGGCACTATTACCATTCAAAACAATGTCTGCGGAACCGTGTCCTCTGAGGCCATAAATTTACTGAAATGAAATAGAAAATCTTGCTAGGGATACCTCTCAGGTGCTGCACCCCTGTTACTGAAGCTCCAGCCATGCCTGTGGGATGAACTGCACAGGATTTTTCAACTCCCAAACATTTGGAAGGGCCACTGGAGAGGTCTGGCCTGGCACAGCTCTTGAGCTTCTCAGTCCCGTTGCCTTCAGGAGGAGCTGAGATTTGGCAGTACTTCGTGGGTGGTGACTATCTTCTCAGGGCTCAAATGCTAAAGCAAATCCCAGGAGCACACAGCCACCACATACCATGCTGCAAAACTGGTTCATGTGCTCTGGAAAAAGAGGATGTAGTGGTATATAGCAAACGACCATTGCAGCAGCCACACGCTTGCATAAGCAAGCCGGTGCCTGAGCATTTACTGTTTAACGGCTTCTTCCAAGACAGGTTTTATAACGGTTGCTTCAGTATTTACTCTTGTTTAACCCCATTACATCCATTGGAGAGCTGAGCTGTAACTCCAAATTGCCACATGCCCTGTAAAAGGTAGATCACCTTTTTTTTTTATGTTTCACTGCCATTTCCACTTAAATTCAGAGCTAAATGTCAGTGGATAAATATTTAGCAGCAGCAGCCTTCTGCTTTCCTCCCTTAAATATCGATACTGTTTCATTGCTAATTTGAGCAGGTCAGAGTGATTTTCCATATGTTTTATTTTCTTTCCTTTCAAAACTGCCCTCTGTCAAACCAAAAACATTTCCATGAAATCATGGCAATTTTGCTAACAAATTAGTTGCCTCTTTTCTTGTTTGTTGAAGGAAAAAGAATGACAAGGAATGTCAAAATTTCAGTTTAATAGTATTGAGATAGCATATGAGGTACTACTGTTCTTGGTACCACATCAAATCATTTTCTTTTACTGCATAAATGAGTATATCAGCTGTTTCTAATATTGCTGCATGAGACTACGTTGCTTTTCCAAGGCATTAAAACCAGCTGGTTTTCAGGCCAGGTCTGTAGCTGAAAAATTTTGCTGACATATTAGATGGGTACAGTTAAACTGAAAAAAATTTCCTACTGTGCATGCAGCTTATACCAGTGAAACCAAATCCTAGAACCCACCACCTATTTCAGACCCTAAAAATTACAGAACCGTTTACATACTGGCCTGGCATAAACCAAATTTAAGAATTTAAGAAATAAGGTTTCAGACTAGCCCACCCTAATGTGTATTTTTACTCTGCGTGTGACACACTGTGAGTCTTTCCAGATATCACTGCCATATCTCCTACCTTTACTCTTCATGGCTGCTTCAAGTTCCCCTTCTGGGCAGCTTTTCAAAACCACCACCAGAAACCTGTGCTAGCAGGACTTCAGCTGGCAAAATCCTTGAGCCCAGATAAAATCTAAAGTGCCTGTAAGATGTAGGACAACCAGTTACGAGAGAGGTTCTTTCACAACACAGAAAAGGGAATCCAGGTGTCTACTTAGTTATTGCCAATTAGACACCAATTTGTAAATCCACAGTGGGCGGTGCGTGGCAGAAGCTGGAAGAGTAAAATACTGGGTGTGCCCAGGTTGCCAGATGAGTTTGGCTTTGAAGTTGCTGTACAAGTACAGGCTTGTCACTGAGCTTCACTGTCTGTGCACAAGCAGAGTTTATCCTGGCTGTGGAGTCTGCTGGAAACAGAATTTAAGTAAATTCAAAGTCTTATTAATAAGATATATGCAAATGGCCAAAAGCCAAACCAAATCGGCTCTTCATTTCACAGCACCAACCAGCAGTCAGGCTTGCGATGAGTTTCATCTTGCGGGGGCTGGGAAACGTGCACATAAAAATGGATAAGGGGAAGCGGATAGCTCTTCAGGGGGAAACTTCATTCAAAATATGTGTCTTGTAGCCTGGTTGTCTCCTTAGTTACACTAGCTTGATGCATGTATGGATTCGCTGGGACAGCTAGACCTGTGTGGATTGTAGCACTGCAAAGCAACACCAGTAAATAGGGAAGAAAGCTTTGTAAAGGAGCGCTTGAGATTGTATTATTTTCAGAGCATTTAACATTTAGAGTGTGTGATTTATGTTAAAAATTGAGCTACTGGTAGGATTTTGTAGAATCACAGAATGTTTGGGGTCTGAAGTGACTTTTAAGGAACATCTGGTCCAACCAGCTCCAATTTTTGGACAAGATTGAAGGGAGTGGCATATTTCCTTGAGCTAATTTAGGACAACTGGCATTAACAGGAGAGAAAACAGGCTACCTTTTGCATTTGCAGTCTTTTAGCACTTCTTAGAAATATACTGAAACACATTATTAAATATATTAACCACAAGTGGGTTTGTGTCAATAACTAAAACCTTTGAATCTACAAATTCACAGCTAATCGACACCGGGGTAGGACTACTTGAAAAAGTCATATTTGCATTTGGCTGCCCATCTGAACAGCTGAAAAAACAAGAGCAACAGTCCTACCTTTTTTGTCAAAATATTAAATGTTAATAGTTCAGTTTTGCTTTGCCTTTTTCCCCTCCCTGGGAATTGGAGAAAATGCTACCTTTCAGTTACAGGGAAGCAAAGAGCTAGGCTATCTGAAAGAGGCTGTGTTCTCGGGTATGGATCTTACTGAGAAGGCTGTGGTTTTGGTGGGTTCAGTTCCTTCCTCTTTGTAGAAGGTCTCACACACTGTGCTTAGCTGGGAGAGAAGGGCCTTCAGCACCCAGGGTCTGGGTTGCTCTCACCTGTGTATGCTCGGTCTTCTTCAAATGAAGATGTAACGTGAAACAAAAATTCACTGAAAACTCCAAAACTCAACAAGTCGAGTCTGTAACTTAGCTGTCAGGGAGTTCACACAAGGGAGAGGATATGAGGAGTCGGCCCTTGCTCTGAACCATACACAGCGTAAAATACTTTTAGCAAGAAATCCTCTGTCAGGGATGTGTTCAACTCTGCTATACTAATGGCTGAACAGAGGAGAGACAACAGACACCCCTGATTACCTGAGAGGGTATTAATCTATTAATGAAGGATCCAACATTCAACAATGAATTTGGTGAAATTCAGTGACAGGATCAGTTTCAGTGTATCCTACTATTCTGTCTTCTTTACAATGCTGACTTGCTAGGACAGCTACCTCTCCTCATACATCCTTCCCTCTCTGTCACATTCCAGTTTTGTTTTGGTTTTCTTCCTGGTCTGCAGTGCTTTCGAACAGTTCTGATGTGCAGGCATCCTATCCTTTTTTCAAAGGAGGAATAATTTTATGTGGTGCATGGAAGGAAGCCTGCCCTCCATACCCTTGCTTTTCTTAGTTACCTTTCAAGGCTAAACCAGTCCACAGTCTCCTCAAAGAAAATTAATGATCTAGTTTGAATACAGAGATCTTCATATTCATAAATAAGCCTAAAGACTTTACTTAGCTGTGAAAAGACGAGCTACTTGGTTTCGATATGACTTTTGTGACCATTGAAGTCTTTGAAGCTGGGGGAAGCCCTGGCAGACGGCTGTGTTGCTTGAAGAGACAAGCATTGTGGTAGTGTCAGAAACATGGGAGGATTTCAGAGGTCACCAAACATCCCTGAAGTACAATTCAGAAACCACAGATCCCTCCATATGATAGAAAAAAACTGTTGGTAGTCAGGACTACGAAAGTGAAAAGTAGTGAATTTTCAGTATGGAGGGGTTATTTCAGGTGGAAAACAGAGAGATCCTTTCTTGCAATCTCACAGGCATCAAGCCAAGGTATGATTCTGCTCTCAATGAAATCAGTGGAATTTTTTTCTCTATTTGAATACCACAAGTAAATGCAGGGGTTGTTCTTTTGCCTCAGGCACACAGTGTTGGTTACATCCTCTTTTGCCTATTTTTTCTATTCACTTTCTATTCTCTATTTAAATGATTTATATTTGTTTTCTTTCTTCCCTTTGATTGACATTTTGATTCCTTTTTATAAAAACTAATGACATATGGATGCATACAAAAGAGTCGCTCTGACTTCATGGGATCCAAGCCCTGAGTTACGAATCTTGCTGTACAGAATGAAATAACTATTCTGCAGCATACTGCCGAGGCCAGCGTCCTGGGCAGGTTTGGTAACCCCACTCTTGGCCAAGGCTTCCTGCTATTTTGGTACTTCTGCTGTGGTGAACCAGCCCCAGCAGACCAATATTTCAGGGAACAAAGTTGACGTATGTTGAGATAAGAGCCCAAGCTCATGGCTGGCCTGCCTGTGTAAATGTCACCCCTCAGTCCTGCCTCATATCCTGGGGAAAACCCCAACTCTTGTGGCTCTGTGACAGGTACCTCAGGCCACCTCCAGACCTGCTGGTGTCTCTGATCACCCCATCAGTTGTCACTGATGGTAAAAGACAAAAAGGCTCGTAGGCTTCGTGGGAACAAAAGCCATCGCACAATACTGAATGGTTTGCATTATCAGCTGAGATCCTGAACGAAACAAATCACTGGGCATAATTAATATTGGAGGTACTAGCAGCAGTATGGGCTTCTTCTTATTGTGGAGGTATATGAGTGCAGAGTTCCCCTATCAATTTTCAGCATTGCTTAGCAGCAGTGAGATATGTGTTAATAGCTGAGAAAGAATGTGTTAGATTTAAGAAGCTGACAATTAAGGTGGTTTAGGCATTTATAGCAGTGAAAGGAGGAATTAATCTTTGAATATTAAAATGAACTAGGTAGCTATTTAAAATAGTATTTCCAATTACTGCTTTCCCAGAGAGGGTAATGAGTTTTCCAAAAGCCTTTCTGTTCTATTTTTGACAAGCCCCACTTTGTACAGGTCAATTAACTTAGGTATCTAATTAATCTGTGCAATAAAATGCAGTGGCATCTTGAGAATAGAAAGTATGCCAGTGTTTCCGATTTTATTTAGGAAAAGCACTAATTTAATCAGAAAGCACATAAAGGGAGCATTGTGCAATGCTTTACCCATTGTTGCAGATAAGTTGGTTGTAGTTGCAGAACACCTGATGTCCGTGGGGTTAGTGCGAGATCATTAGACCATCCAAATAAAAAAGCATAAAACCAAATTGTATAAAAGCACTGTCAAAACATCAGATTTTCCTGCAGGGGTTTTGTGTGGTCCTGAGGAGGGGATCATGTTTGGTCTTTTAAAGCTAGTGAGAAACTCCCTGTGCAATCTGATTTACTTCAGTGTTAGCAATAAAAACAGTTTCTAGCTCCTGAAAAAGAAAAGGTAATTAATGCTAAAAGGGCAATTGTTGTACGTCCTAGAATGGCTCTGCTTTTGCTACCCCATTGGGCTGGTTGAAATAGCTTCAGTCTATTGTTGGAAGGCAGGGAATGTTGGGGTAGTAGTAGCATAATATTCAGTATGCCCAAAAGCTGTTCTAGCGCCATCTCTAAACTAAACTGATATCCTCCTTGGACTCAGCTGGGGGACAGAGGTCAGCTTCTGGAAGAGGAGGGAAGGAAAGGAGAGAGATGACCATGGCAGCCTCAGATGAGACAGATTTAAGCCATAGCGTATTAGTCACTTTTTATTTCATGCTGTGTCCACTTGCTTTGGTGGGTGTGTGATTGGGAGTGCATGGCTCTGGGATCTAGCCCCATGTCATGTCTGTGCATGGACTTCCCCAAATTAGAGTTTTGAGGTTGAGAAAGGGGAAACACCTAAGGAGGAATCCTCACACAGACATCCTGACTCATAGCTCATTAATTAATGACAGATGCTTTCAATTCCTGCAGCACAAGCAGGGTCTGCAAATACTGCCCTCTGACACTGATACATTTTATTTATTGTCCTACATTTCATACCTTGCATTTTGCTTTCATCAAAAATATTGTTCTCTGCTTTTTCAAAAGTGGACATTGGATATTCCTTTTCCCCGGAGAGGCTACTGGGATTAAGATCCTGGTGGCACCTGATATTTTGTAGGCTGGTGAGTACATGGATGAACAACCCATGCTGGGTAGGATGCTGGAGACTCCAGTTCTGTCACTATTAGTTACAGCAGAGTCAGAAGCAGTGCAATGACCTGCGCCATCGAAACCAACCCAGCTCATACTGCTCTCAGGTGCTCATGGCACCACCGCACGTGTTAGACACCAGCGCACTCGCACTGTGTGTTCCCGACATCCTGTTAAGTCACCCAGAAGCACGCACACCCGGCGCGTGACCGCCACCCTCCCCTAACCGCGCGGCCGCGGAGGAACCCCGAAAGCTTTTAGCGAACCCCTGAACAGGCGCCCCGTGCCTGACGGCCATGACGTAGTTATTACGTCACGAAAGAGGCACCTCGTCGGGCGGGCGCGTTTGCGGCGGGGCAGCGTCCAGCAGAGGGAGGCAGAGCCCGGCCCTGGCGCGGCGCGGCGCGGGTGGGGCGTGCGCGCGCCCTCTCTGTGTTCTGCGAGGCAGAGCTTCGGTCGCACAGGGTTCTCCCGGCTACCGTCCGAACCCATCAGCTCCGGTCTTCTGAGGCAGGTCCTTCCCTCCGGAACCCGGGTGGTGAAAGTGTGCGGAGGTGCCGGGGTTGGCGATGCTCCGTCGCGCCCAGCAAACCAGCCTGTCCTCAACAAGTAGCGCTTGAACTGCAGTCGCCTCCTGCAGTTGCCCTCAGGTCACTTCAGACCATCGCTGAGACCTTTTCTGATCGGTGAGAAAGAGGAATATGTTCGCCAACCTCAGTTTTGCCAGCTGCCCCCATGCTTAGACCACAATGTCTCATGCCAGTTTGGGTTATTTCATTATAGTTCTGCAGAAGGCCATTCGCCTTCAGAAGTTTTGAGTCTGAGTACTACTATCTGCGAGATAAGAAAAGGGAGACTCATAATACCCATGCTTTTTAAAGGTCAGCTAATAGCCTTTTACCGCTTTAGGTCAGAGGAGGAGGTATGGAGATCAAGACTCAATACTGTTACGGTGTGCAAGGGAGAATATACAAAAGCCCATAAGTGAGCAGAGGAATAATAAGCCATTGTGCTGATATTACTGGCAGGCAGGAGAGAAATGAGGTCACCTGTTTCTCCTACCTCACCTGCTCTGGCATAGTTTGCTGGAATCATTGCCAGTTCTCAGTTAAAGCTGCCATCCATATGGCAAAAAGCTGCAACATATGAAACTGGGATGTTTGCAGAAAATGTTACTCCCTTCAAATTTAGACTGAATCTGCACCCAGCAAAATGTATAGGAAATTTTGCTTCAGTCACAAGTATGTTAAACTACGTCATGATGTCAGCCTTATCAATACTAAATTTCAGGGGAAAAAGTTCAAGAGGAATTCAGATGGAGTAAAGGAGAACATCTATAAGGAAATAGCAGATAAATACTTTTCTGAAATAGAAGAGTAATACTTTTCTGAGAATAAATACTTATTTCTGAGATAAATACTTTTTTTTTATTACACCATTTCTGACAATGGTGTAATAAGGAGATTTGACATTGGTAATGTCAAATAAGGAGAGTTTTATGGGAAGTTTTACAAGGACAAAAGCAGCATTCAGATCGTCCAGATCTGGTGCTCACAGTAAGTTCAAGGCTTAAAAATAATGTGCCTGGCCCTAGCAGGGAGATCTGGAACTCCTTATCTAGACTTAGAGGCTTCCTTTTCCTGTTAATGAAGGATAACAGGTACCTCAGAAGCAATATGTAGAATGCTTGTGTGCAGGGAGGGCCCAAGGAAAAGAATAGCTGGTAGGAAACACTCATCGCCTTTCTGCAATGTGAGAATTGAAGTCTTGGTGTCCTTTTGTGGAAGGTTTTCCCGTTTTTAAAAATTGTGAGATAAATGGAGAGATGCAAGTGGCTGAGGATGTTGTCTGACAGAGAGTAAACATTCATTTTAACAGGTTCCCTTCCTGCTTAAATGCAGTGCCCAGGGATATCTGCTAATGTTCATGTTAATGCTGTTGTCCTGATCAACAAAGGAAAGCAACAAAGCTCAGGTCCCTCAGCTGAAAAAATGCAGAGAAAGTTTGGCTTTGGGTCAGTAATACTTTAAGAGCTGCTTAAACACAATGTCTCAGCCCCTTGCTTGGGTTGGATGGGACTGTGGTTACAATAGCCCACCCTCCTTAAGGAAACCACATGTTCCAGTAGGACACCTGCCCCAGGGCAGTGTCATTTAACTCCTCAGGGTAAGCTGCACCTTCAGTCAAAATAGTTAAAATCAGTATAAAAAATATGCATGGAGCAGGCGTGCGGTAAATCCAGTTTATGAATTTGCCTTGGCTCAGACTTGGATACAAGCGCAGTGGTTACGGTAACTTTTTCAGGCAAACCAGAAAATGGCCATCCTTTGGATAATGTTTGTTGCCTTGTTCATATGAACAGACTATCTGAGTTCAGTGAAGTATTTAACAAGCTCAGTTATGTTATGACTGGTAAAAAAAGCACTTTTTCTATATGTTCTGTGGGAAATAAATCATTAATCATTCTCAGATTCATGGAAAGTAGACAGGGATAAAGACCAGTAAATTTATCTCTGTGCCTGTCCCACCTAAGAAAAATTACTCGCTATGCTGTGTTTTGATTATTTAGTTTAATCTTTATTAAATATGAGAAATGCAGGTTGTTTATTATGCAAGATAGTGCATAATCCAGCATATTTTGCTGTTCTTATTTAATGTAAATTTTTCGTTCTTTAGTATCACTTCATTGCCTTGAGTTACACCTGTTTCCACTACTGAGAAATCCAAAATCATCATGTGCTTCCATGGGATGGTGTATGTGTGCATATAGTACATTTATTTACATGTGTCCTTCTAGCGAGTAACCTTTGGGTGGTCCAGCTGGTACCTGTGGAAATGCCGAGCTGTGTGGGAAATCTAAACTGAGGTATATTTGGCCTGGTTGTCACAGCTGAAGCTGAGCAGTGAGAAGTCTCTGATCGTATAGGAGCTGGGGAGAGCTGGAGCAGTGGGTCCATGCAATTCACTGACGTTTATAACCTAGACTGAGCATGCTCTCCACAGTGTCGTACCAAGATGCCCAATCTCATTTTTCACAGAGCTAGCCTTAGCGCAGCATGGTTTATCAGCTCAGCTTTACGCTAAAGCAGCTATATGTCTTCCAGGTCCAAGAAATGCTACATTTTCAGGTGGTGATGTGCCTCTAATCCAGTAAAACTGATTGGACCTGAGCTGTTGACGTGTGCAATAAAGTGCAGTTAATCCTTGAACCAGATAAGTCACCCAGGAGTACAGAACAGCTGAGGACTTCTAGTATTAAGACTAGCAGCTAAATACACGCTTCTTTTAGTTCAAGCTTGTTTTCATGTGCAAGCTTTCATCACCACCACCACCTTCTGCACCACACACTGTTCAGCTGATTCATTCAGTGGGCCCCAGACCATTTCCTTCCAGTCGTGACCTAAATGAACTGTTTTCTTCTTTCAGTAGTCAGGCAGGTCCTGCTTCTCCCTGCTCTTCCTGTCTGTGTCCCAACATCTGAGATCAGTCCTGTTTTAGTACTTCTAAGCTTGGTATTTACAAAGAGGAGGTCCAGATGAGAGCTGCTGCTTTTCCTCCTCCTCCTCCTCCTCCTCCTTCTCTTTTCTCCTTGGCAATACATAGGCTGCCACAAATACAGTAAAATATCTTACTAGCACCTCTAGCCCTGACACTCAGGTACTTGAGCTTAAGACCAGCATAATCAAGCATGCGGTCCTCCTCCCTTATGGATGCACCAAAACAGAAGCCACCAGTGCAAAATAGCCATGAGTCTTCTAGTAGGGCCTCCTTCAAAAATGCTAGGCTTGATTTAGGGGCTTAATTCTGCTAATTAAGCTTCATTCCAGACAAGTGGCAATGTGTATAAGGTAACTTTGTCCTTGCAGTCTTTACATGGGGAAAGGTATTGCTTTGCTTCCCTTAAGATAAGGTCGGCATGAATATTGAGAGATGACACAGGCCATGGTGCATTATCTCGCGAATTCAGCAGATGTGCAATAGTATGTCCATGTTTCACTGCACATAAATTCATCCTGCTGCCTGACCCAGCAGTGTACAGCTCAGTATTAATGGCCAAGGAACCCTGTGCACACTGGAATATCCAGGTTGTACTACAGGAACCTCATGGGAGAATGGGGCTGTATTTCAATGAAACAGTTCCTTAGCCATGATTTCCATTTCCAACACCGTGTTTGTCTGCCTACTCCATTGAGCTGTGCAACAGCTTGTGTGGCTGGAGTGCAGAGCAGATTATTGACATCATTTAAGTTAAAGAATAACTTAAAAAAAAAAATAATCTATTTTTAAACCAAGATCATTGAGCTGATCCTCTTTGTATCACAGTCCCCAAAGCAGCTGCCCTGGGACAACTGAGGGGAGCATGATCTGCAGTGTCTGAGTGGGAAGAAAGGGGCTGAAATAGAGAGAGGAGCAACTCTTTTAACCAGTTTCCTATTGGCAGAGATGATTTTCCAGACCAAGACCCTCAGCTTCTAAGGGTTCAACTGCCTGCTCTGCACCGATGCCTCTGAACACTTCCCACACAACCTTGACTATTGTGAATTTGAGGAGATTTGCTGAATGATGTAACGCTGCCAGAACAAGCCATTGCTTTCCTTTCTGGAAGGGGAGGGTGAGACAAAGATGACCTGAGCTGCTGCATTCCTTTTATTCTCAGCTGTTGCCCTTGATAGGGGCTGCAGGGGGGCAGGGATGTGGCAGCTCGCTGCAGCTGAACACAAATCATCAGAGAGCTGAGATTGTAGCTTGTGCGCTGGTGACACTAGGGGCAGCCCAGGGGAGGAGAAAGAGGCTGTAAAGCCCTGTCTGTTCGTTGCCTTCTGTTCTGTGCTTAACACAAGTGATTTTAAAAACTGGACAGGCCCAGGAAGCCTTGGGTTCACATTCCTTAACTTCAGGAAAAGCAACTCTGCTGTAATCATGCCACATGGTATCCCTCAGCCTGGCCTTTTGAGAGCACAAGATGTTCTCACAGCATACAAGAGACATGACTGAGCAGGGAATTACAAATAAAGAGAGGATCAAGCTCTGTGCACTAAATCCTGAATGCTGACGCTAAGCACATTTTTCCTTAAATGGATCTCATCTGACTTTGCGGCCTGCAGGCACAGTTCTAAGGGTGAAATTAAGATATTAGACAAAGTCTAGGATGCAACAATAAACTTTTCACTCATGTTAGTGATAATCATGTGGTTACGCCACTCTCTAAAGTCACCCTCAGTAATTAAGAAACATCCTTAGCCCATAATGGAGAGTTAATGGATTAAAGTGATGCCTTGTTGCACAGTGGTTTGACTGTGCGCAGCAGCTTTCATCCTAAAGTATTTCAAAATCCTTGAGCTTAAGCTTCTTGCTATTGCAGTCAGTGCTGAAATTATGACAGATTGTCTATCAGCCTTGCGGAGAGACCTCATGCTGCCTAGCATCGCTGAAGGAACCTCCCTCCAGGGGTCCTCACTCCCCGACCCCATCAGAGCTGAATGCCTGAATGAAGAGGGCCACTTTCATGCCAGTCCTTGTTCCAGAGGCAGCTTGCCTGTTTTGCATTCATCTGCATAAACAGCCCTTGAAGTAGGGATTAAATCAAGTTTTCTTCCCTTCTGGGTGAGTCCCTTAATCCTTGGACTACAGCTACTCTTGTATGCCCTCTTTTGTTGTCCCCTTCAGGCCTTTAGTCTTTGCTGCAAAGCAGGACAGCTTCACAGGGCAAAGCAGCGTCTTCCCGTAAGGTGGGTGGGGAGATGTGGGTCTGAACCCTCTGGCTCTTCTCCTCTTGGAAAGAGATTTGGCTTCAAATTCAGGACTGTGCTTTCTTCTCCTAAGCCTAGGCTCCTATAGACAAGATGTTGAAGCACTGAAGATCAGAGCACTTAAGGGCCACTGTGATTCTCACTCCAGGTTAGTAGTGGTTTTGGCATACTCAGCTTCTGTCTTCTCTGAATTAATCCCCAAAGCACACAGTGACTTCATTTAATCTGGTAAAGAATCAAGCTGATTTCCACGTGATACTATAGTTCCAAAAAATCTCCATTATAGTTGAGCCTTTTTACAAATTAAAGACAAAGCACAAAGCAACTGATTTATTTTTTTAGGCTAAGAAATCTGGATGTTCCAACCTTATCTATGGCTGAGCAAGTCTGCAAGAGGAAGACTTAATCTGCCAGTCTTAAAACAGACAAACACTGCTGTTCTATCTTTATTATTCTGTCTATATTTAATATTCACATGTAAATTAATTTTATAAAACTCTGGGTTGTTAAGAACCTTGGAATTCTGCAATGTTCACAGAAGCCCTCAACCCCATCTGAAAATGAGAGTAATTTAAATTTAATGGCTCGTTTGTCCTCAGCATTATTTTACCAGATTAAATGTTCTCATTCGAATACCCATTTCGAATGAGACTTAATGCGAAGATAATGGAACTATGCACTAGATGGTTACAAAGGATGCTCCATGATCTTTCTCTCACTTTGCAAGTTAGGTCCCAGGCCCATGTGCCTCCACCCACATTTCTGGAGCAGATCAGAAGTGCTTGTAAGGCCCAGCCTGGGACCGTGGACCAAAGGCTTGCCCTGTTGAGGAAGGTGTATCACTGATGAGAAAAAAATCCATAATTTATTCATGCTCAAATGCAGTTTACTACCTGATCTGAAAGACTCCATTTATCTTCATTAACTAAACTCTAAAGGCATTGATAGGTCAGCAAGGCACTGCACATCCCCAGTAATAGCCAGAATTTGTTAATAATGGAGTTTAGTAAAGCTGAAACAGAATAGCCAGGTCCCATTCTGATTTACTAGTCTTCCAGTAAAGTTTTAAATCAGTTGACTTATGCATTATCTATTGAATCCTTTGAAGTCTTACTAGACACAAATGCATATGTAGTTGTCTACCAGTTTAATGAATTGACATTCCAAAATGCTAGTTTTAAAATGTCTCTTACTTCCCTTGTAGAAGAAATAGGATTCTCACAAAGGATTTGCAAGCAGCTCCACAGATTTTGTGTTATTTCTCCTTTACCTTGTCTTTCACAATGAATTCAAGAAATACCACACATCCAGGGAATTGGTTAATTCTAAATTTAACCAGATCACTTTGGCTGTTTGCTGCTGCTGTCATTCATGAAAAATAGTACTTTGATGCATGGATGGTGCCACTGATTTCAATGGGGCTGGTGATTTTGAGCAACAAGATACTCCAGGGGAGTGTCGCAAACTTTACCCAGGGATTGTCTCCGCTTCAGGACAGAGACAATGTCTAGCTAGACAGCACATACAGTCTTCATCTCAACTGGCAACTCCGGGCACTGCTGTAATACATATTAATAGTAATTTTGTTGAAAGGTCTTATTGTAGTCTTTGATTTGCTTTGGCCCAGCCACAGGAAAGGACATCCAAGTAAGAACAAAGAGTACAGACCGTGGCCTGGGAAGGAGTCAGCTAGTTAGGAGCATCTGGGGCCAAGAGCTGAAGGCCCCAATAAACCAATCTGGCATCTGATCTGCATGGCTCATTTGAAAAAGACTGTTAAAAATCACAGAGAGGAGAGCCAGAGAAATTTTAAGGAACTGGAAAAAATACCTGAAATAAGGCAAAGAGAAGATGTCTTCTAGCATCACAGAAACAAAATGAAGACATGAGAGCATTGCACGGCCTAAGTACCTTGATTGAAAGAAATGCAAGACTCTTTAGGAGAGCAAGGCTTAACAGAAACAAATGGCTCTGATTTAACTAATTTAAACCAACAAGCAAAGTTTAAAAATGAGGCAGGGATTTTTACGTGAAGTCTCTCGCTATTACAACAACACAGGAAGGAAAGAGATTGATGCCTCTTTGCTGGGGTCTTGAAGTGAAATCTAAAATGTGAATTGTTTGTCTTTTATGGAACCTAAAACACTTTCCAGGATTTCAAACATAAAGTTCAAAATGGATTCAAACAAAGGATCTTTTGTATTTTGTGTTTTCGTGTGCGATGTGCACTAACCCACAGATATGTGAGTTATTTGACAGTGGAAACTCTTTCTTGTTTGCCTTCAAAGACCTTTCCAGAATTAAGGGCTTTCCTGACTGAAGTTTCACTGAAAGAGAAAGTTTTCATGAAAATGTTAAATCTTTTTTTTGATTTAAACCAAAACAAAAATAAAACCTTCATTGGAATCTTCCCAACCAGATGAAATGAAATAAACCGATCTCAGAATCTTGAATTTTCAGTCAAGAAGCACAATGAAGCAGATTTTATCATGATTTATGGTTTGTCTGCTTTCCCACTACCATAAACGATTATTTGTGTACTAAATGACATCTTGATGTATTACACTGGGTTATATTCAACAGCTTGACTTTTCTAACTTGTTTGATTCAAGTCTGAAGCTCCTGCTCATTCTCCAGAGCACAGATGTGGAACATCAGCTGAAGTTCTCTCTTGCCCTCATGCAGAATTTGAATCAGGAAGAATATGCAGTATCTTGGTTATCTTTCTGAGATACAAAAAAATTGCTGCTGTTGAGGAAGATGGTATTGAAGAAAGATGTAAAGGGGCAGAAAGGTGATGAATTTTGTTGGAAGAGGTATCAAGCAATGCCTAGAAGAGGAACGTTGCTTTTTGGCAGCTGCACTGATAAGCCTACACAAACTGTACATCTGGGAGATGACTCAAATTACAGTAATCCATCAGCTTGTTGTGATTTCACAGACAGGCCGTTTCCTACAGGACCCAACTGATCAGCCCTACTCTGTAGCTTGTTTGCAGAGATAGAAATAGATTCCCACCAACCCTTGACCTCCACAGCCATGCAGGGGCTAAGGTCTAGTGATCACTGTGCAGGGAGTCCATAAGGAAAATGTTCAAGTAAAAATACAGTAGGAACACGGGGAATAAGCAGCTGAACTCAAGTGTGATGCTGTGAATAAAAAACCTGGTATATGTACATGCACTTAGGGCAACATTATGCAGGAGCAGGGAGGTGGTTTTCCTTTGAACTGATCCTGCTATGATCATCACTGAGCTTGATTTGGCCTACCAGGTAGAAGGTAAGTTGGCACTAAACTGTAGAAGAGTTCCTATTTTGAGGAGCAACAAGTCCGTAGCTGATTTTAATAGCTAGTAAATGTCAGTCTCATTGAAGGCAGCTTTTGGGCTATCCTGACTTACTATGGTGGCAGGGAGGGTTTTATTTTACATGCTTGTGTGATGCATTTTGATCCAAGAGATTTTGGAGCAGGGCAGCTCCAGACGCATCATCGCACATCCGGGGATATGAAACAAGAACCAGCCCAGGGAACACCATGTCATTCAGAAGAAATGGTCACAGTGGGCTTAAATGTCATTACTGCTGGGTGTTGATAACCTGTGCGTTCTATGGGTGTTACCATAATGCCTCTTCCTGCACATCTGTGGTGTTTCTTTGGGGAAAGGTCGTGCTACAGCATGACCCTACCCTGTGCAGGCATCTTCCAAAACCAGGATTCCACCCCCACCATGGTGGTGGAGCCATCTGAGACTGCACAGCTAAGAAAAGGCCAAAGCATGTTCCTGTGCACACAGTACTAAGAAGAATAACAGCACGTTACAAATTCTGAGGGCTATTAAAAAAAAACAAACAAACAAAAAAACCCATACCAGTTCTGCTTAAATCGCTTCAAATAATTTTAGCAAGATGAGAAACACAATGAGGAGGATGTCAGAAGCCCTCCCTTACTAAGGGGAGGGAACACACACATGTAATATAGGTAATGTGGGGTTTGACAGATAGAAATATCAGATATAAATTATGTTTGGTGGACTGCTTAGTGCAGCCTTTCTGACAGACACATTGATAGAGTTTATCTATAATCGGGAAGATATCCCCAGATGATGCATCTGCAGGTCTCTCCTTCATTCTGAACAATTAAAAGAAAACAGTCTTCTTGCTTTACTAATTAAAAAGAGAGAGTCTGGGTTAAATCTTTTTCTGAGAATATTCAGTGAGATATTCTGAGAATACCTTTGCACTTTAATGAACTTAAAAACCTCTTTTGGGCTCCTCTCAGGTGGGAGGATGATGCTGCAAATTGAGCCAGGTGAAGAATACAAAGCACTTAGCTCCTCCATCGAAATCTCACTCTGGTTCTTGGCAGTGCTCTTGAAAATGCTTTCCCTGAGCCAGAGCCTGACTTGGGGTAAGGTGAGAGGCAGAACTAGTGCATGGGTGGGACAGGAGCTGTGGTGCGTGTGGTCTGTGCCAGCATCATGTGTGTGGTGTGTGTAGGTGCATGTTGGTGAGTGTGGGGACATGAGTGTGCAAAGGGAATGGAGAAGGAAGAGCAGGACCAGCCTTTTTGGCTCAGCTGAATGGTGGACAGCCTTCTCTGTGAAACGATGTTCCCTTTCTTCCAAGGAAGCTGCCTCTGCTGGAATGAGCAGAGCATCCCCCACCACTGAGTAATTCATCCACTGTGGACTGCTGCAAGAGACTGCGCTGAAGGCAGGACAATCCTGAAACTGAATTAGTATTCATGTTTATACAGCAGCTAAGCATATAACCAAAGGCCAGGCTAGCTTAACTAAGCAAGGACACCTTGTAAGTGCTCTGCACACTTTCCCACTGTATTTTACAACAGCAGCATCCTCTGGAGTGCACAAAATCCAGTAATTTTGTATTTACGGTAGTGTAGGCACTATCTATTCAAATAGCTTTCATTGAAGCTTCTCCAGCTTTCACCGCTCTGAGATATAAACCAGAGTAACACGACTGATTGCAAAATCATTTTAGCTAGGAGTGTTTATAATTTACAAAAGGTGTATATCTTTCAACTTGTGTATGTTTTGTGCCAGGACTTTGTATGCGCTAATTATACCAGAATTAACACACAATCACAAGCAAACAAGACAGTAGGTGTTCTAGGTCCCTGTCAACATGCACAGCCACAGAAAAGGCTGTGAAAGGTGTAAGCAGCATCCTGATTGATTTAAGATTCTCATAGAAACTGAATTTCCTGTGCACTTTGATTATCAGTGCGTCTCGGGTATGTTACTGGTAGCTTCTGACATTAAAGAAGGCATGACAGCATTAGAATGATTTACATCTCCTTTGATTTTCATAGCACCCTGGTTATGTATAGATCATGTCATATAAACAAAACTGAGAAAAATATGAGGAAGACTACATCCTGATGTAACTGTTACAGCAAGAAATATTGTGATAATGACAGGTGGGGTTTTTTTACTGTGTCAGTGACATATGGGCTTTTATTAGGTTTGGACTCTGAACATTTAATTTGCCCAAGCCAAAGGGCATTTATAAATATATAGGCAGGCATTAGCCATGAGGTGGAGGAATATTTTTCTTGTACAGCACCAGCATAAGCATCAGGATGACAGATCTATTTAACATCATGCCCAAAGGGGGAACTAGTTTCTTCTGCTTTGGCTGACTTCAGATGGGCTGATTTCAGCCCTCAGTTTATATAGTCACAAGTCTGCTGAAGGAAACATGAATGCATAAGTGTACCTTGAGGACAGACCACAGATCGTCACCTCATCATAAAAATGGCCTGGTGAAATCACCTGGTCTGCTGAGCTATTTGGGGTAGCTGAAAGGAGACATATTCTTCTTTCTCACAGACTTTAAGACTATCACTCTAGTGAGAGAGTCCTTGTACTAAGAATTCACTTTCCATTCTTATTGCCACTTTCTTTTCCTTTCCTGCATCACAAGTTTGTGGCTTCTTTCCTATGGTCTGGCTATGTGTAATCCAACATTTTCTTTGCTACTGATGCTTTGGCTGTGAACACAACAGATATGGCTCAAAGCCAGGGCTGGACGTAGCTCTTCTCTGGTCTCAGACAGCTTCCATGGGGCTAATCCCTCAGCTACGGTCGCAGGAAAGCAGCACACTGCTTGGCCAGCAAGCCTTGCATGCAAGTCTGTGTTACTGATGAACCAAAAACATTCTTGCTGATTTTTTGGGGGATGAATCCATGTGGTTGTCAGATAGCCAGGTCAGGTTGCAGCTCTGGGAACACTTCCCTCTACTTTGGCTGTTCCAGGCTTGCTCTCAGAATGGACCCAGTCCTTCTGCCCCTTTCAGCTGTACCACCTGTGTCTGTGGAGGGTCTCACATCTCCATCCTGGAGATGTGCTAAGCCCCCTCTCCTGAGCAACACACATCTGGCTGGAGGTGCACATCTGGCTGGAGCCCACACGTCTGGCCAGGGGCACTTCTTTGCAGCTGTGTTTGTAACCAGAAGAGTACATCCTGGCACCTCTGAGGGAGACCGAGCAGCTGTGGACATCCTGGGCAAGGATCCATCCAGCAAGAGACCACACCAGATTTCATTCCTCTGCTCCCTGCATCCTCCGAGCCTTGACAGAGCTTAACACTCAGATATATATTTATATCTCAGTGCCTTTGCTGTGGGAGCCGTATTAGAAGGTGGGGTCCCCCCAGTGAAAACTAGTCATACAAAAATAACCACCAAAGTTCCTTCTGAAGTGAGCATACTCACCCCTTCAGCAGGACTTCTAATGAACAATCTTATTTGACTGGAGACCACTTCATTTCCTGCAGACTCTCCTGTTGTAGCTCTGTGCACTTTAACTCAAACATATGTTCATGTATAAGCAGTACCTATGAAACCAAAGGGTCCTATGTTTCATCCTATGTTTCTTTCCATTCTTCATACAGAAATGATTTCAAGCACCATACAAATGTGAAAAGATCAGTTTGAAATGCATTTCCAGGAACCTTTAGATTAATTGAAAGAACACCTAAGATTATACTCCATACCCTGCCTTTTATTTTCTAAAGATAATTTATCCTATGCAATTATTAGGGGATAAATATTGGCCTGAACAAGGCACAGTGTGTGATATTGCTCCAATATGCATAGTGTATAGAGCAGATAAAGAGGTTGTAACTAGAAAGAAGACTGATAGCAGGGAGAGCTGATCACAAGAGGAATTATTAATGGGTGAAATTCTTGATTGTTGTTGCTAACAGTGAGGTAGCACTCAGTATTGTATACGTATATTGCATATATATGTACTAGTAGCCGTGGCTGCTACTACAGCAGTATTAGCTGTAGTTATCATGCAGATCAGTCTGGCATGACTGCAACTTAAATAATATTGGTTCCAAGGCTGGCCAGGAGCTGATATGACACATTTTGGTAGGATGAAAGTTTTCTGTGTTGCCCTCAAATCTGAACTTCTTTTGTCAGCTGAGAAAACAGTGGAGATGTGGTTGAATACAGCTTCTTTTTCTCTATGCTTTCAACTAAAAATGTCAAATAGTTTTCCATAGTAACTTGTTATTGCACAGATGTAAAAGGGGAGTAACACATCATGGTTTTTATTATTTTCAAGGAGGTGGTAAGACTGCACAAGGAATATCTTAAAATATAAAAAGTTAGCTAATGTTTTGAACTTGAACAGTGTCATCAATAGCTTCTGACGATGCAGATGTTAGCTGTGGAAGATGCCTCTCTAGTTACAGATTAGCAGATAAAAAAATGGTATATTCTTCTAGCTGATCAAACCTCTCATATAATATTATACAGCAAAGTAATTTGATTTTAAAAGCAGGTTAACAACATTTACAATGACCTTTTCTTAATTCCAAGAGGTTTAGAACTGCAGGAGAGATTTCATTTTTGCTAACTGTAGACATGTGGAAATATCAAGGTATATCTCCGGATGACGGTTATCTGCAGCTGCATTAAAAGAATTTTGAAAATACTTCCTAGCTCTTTGAGCAAATAAAGAAATGCTTTCTTTATCTCTTTGAATGTTAGATAACCATTTCCCAGTCACACTTTTAAATTCTTGAAGGATCACTTAGATGCAGTTGACAGAGGGGTATTATCAAAAGTTTAATGTGTTTTTCACAATGTGCCACAAGATTTTTTTAATGATAATCTTAAAATTAAATGACCTTATGATGCATGGCCTGAAGTTAATTGTGTCATGCATTCATTGAGAGATAAGTCACAAGGTATAATTGATAGATCCTCAGTCTAAGTGTAGATTTTATCTAAAATACTTTTTAGTGAATAAAATAATACTTGACATCACATTTTAATTTCAGTACTCACTCTGACTAAGATGCTTTATCTGAAAAATAACCCCACTGACTTTCAGGACAAGTTCCTCAAAGTGGCTTCAATCTAATGGAAAGCTGATATGGCATATTTGCATAAGACTTATTGTATATCGAGAGTGTCAGCACAGCTGCTTGAATGTGTTTCAGGAGTCTTGTATTAGGAAATACGCTAAATCCTGCTCCTCTTGTGATCTTAAATCTCTCAGAACTCATGATGCCACTTCTACTTCAGACACAGAGCCGCACTGAATATTTTTCGCAAGCGAACCTGTTTAAAGCTGTATAAATGTAAGGCTTCAAACTAAAATAATTTTAGCTTTTCTGGGAAGAATTGCCTTAACTGATGTCAAGACACAGAGGATAAGTTGAAATGTCTCAAAATAGATAAATGATGCCCTGAAGCTGATGGTAATTTAGTTGGATATTGGATATTCATTTGAAATGAATGCTTGAGAGACACGTCCATGGTTGAAGGGAAAATATCATCTCCCTGAAGTATCCCGTATCAGTCACGGATTGCTCACAAGACATGACCACATGTGCTATGGAAACCTGCACTCATTCTTACCCCAAATGGGGCTCCTGTATCTCTTGCAGCACCAAGGCCCCATTCCCCTTGCCTGCCTCCCACCAAGCACATCTGCACCCTAAACCTCCTGCAAAGCCCTAATCACTGCTCTCTGCTCACTTCCACGGTGAAGGAAAGGGTTAAAGGAGGAGAAGGGTTACAGCAAGGGTTGGGTGAACCTCTCCAGCAGGATGCGGGTGGCCCGAAGCCACCGGATGCTGATGTGGGACCTTGAAGTGGCTGGCAGGAGCGCCGGCTTGCTTCCTATGCCGTGCTGCTCGCTGAGCTGCAGCGATTCAACTGCTTGCCACTGCCAGAGCAGATCTTAAAATAAAAAGAGAAGCGAGGCTTTTTTAGCGTACTTATGCAGTGTAGGGTAGCACTTGCTATGCAGCCGGGTTCTCCGCTGCGTGCAGTCGGCATCCGCCCTGTGCGAGCAGAATTTTCTCATAGGGGAAAAAAACCCCACAAGATATCAGTAAAATGCCATTTCTAAACAAAGCTTGGCAGGAGATTCAGGATAAGGTACAGTGCTACACTTAATCTTTTTTCCAAAAGAATGGATCTGAAATTAATGACCCCTGAAGCACATTTATTGGCTCCGTAGGAACAGCCAAAACATCCTTCTTTTTTCCTTTATTTGGAGACAAGGAGGGAGGTTTGCAGCACTGATTACTTCCATTTCACCACTTGAAAGACAATTCTGTGATTCATAGGAGATTATTTACATGTTTTTTTTATTTTCCTGACTTAGGAAATATACTTTGGGCTGCAGGGGCAGGAAGCAACTTCTGCAAATATTTTAGCAGAGGCTGTGGGTTGTTGGCATTGCCGCAAGCACAGGTCCATCTGCAGGCAAGGGCTGTGCTCTTTGCAGTATGGCTTTATCTTGATGTTGACATGTGACCTGCCCAACCAAGCCAAAGCGTGATAAGACTTGCAACGTGATTTAGCAGTGCAGGAAGAGGGAAAACAATGATTGTTTTTGAGAGTGTCAGGAAAAGAAACCCCGCTCCACTCAACTTGTTTCTTTTTTAAATTGTTTTCCAGAGTAACTCAAGCTTTAAAAAAGAGCGAGCTTGTTCTCAATGTGAATTTTTTCTGTGGGTAATTATCTGGACATACATAAAACTGGGTCAGTGGTTCCCACCCTTTCCAAGCCATGTTTGCAGTTACTGGGTTACTGCCAAACTTTTCAACATCATTGCCTTCAGGTGGAAGGCTTTCCAAGGCTGTTTCATTTTACAGAAGATATAATGCGGATACACCATCTTATTTGGGCGACCTCACTGAAAGAGCCAGAACAGAAGGCAATCATCCCTCATTGCCTTCAGGTGGAAGAACTGTGGCAAATCAGACCTGTGTAACCCTGTCACTCCCAGCAGCAGTCACACTGCAAACAACTGTCTCGGCAGCTACTCAGATAGCTTTTCCTGATCTAGAGTTGCTGAGACATGGCTGAAAGCTTGGCCTCCAGTCTTTGCACCTGCCAGGGTGATGTGAAAATATATCTAGTCATAGCTATGAATGCTGAATGATGGGTCCTTACAGAACGCAGCAAACAGTCAGAACAAAGTGTTGATGTCTCTTCATGCTGACAGATAGTGTCGCTCAATGACCTTGGAGTGCATTGGTGAAATATCTTGAGGCTTCTTCAGCAATACACTCTGCTGAATTTCGAGGACATTCTGCTAACATATCTCTGAACACAAAGAATAGTTTTTCTATCCAACACTGGTTATACTTGTTGCTGGCTGAGGCTGTGATCATTCCTGTTAAAACTCTTTGGGCTCATTACACCCCAGGAAAGATGGGCAACATTCACCAAAGAAAAAGCACTTGCCAAAGTCAGCTCAGCAACAGCACTGTAACAAGTCATAGTGGTGTGTGTCTGTGGGTATGTATGTATGTATGTGTCTAACAAAGAGATATCTATAACTGCTAAGAGCGTTGGAGGATAACAGCAGGTACATCACAGCCTATACAGCTGAACTTTGTAAGCATTTCCCCTGACAAAATCAGTATCATTTTAGGGCAAAAAGAAAGCAGTTTGGAAAAATGTATGTTCCACATCAGCACTTGGAGCAGTTCTTCCACCAGTGACGCATCATTCCCCCATGTGCCTTCTGTTCTGGCTCTTTCAGTGAGGTCGCCCAAATAAGATGGTGTATCCGCATTATATCTTCTGTAAAATGAAACAGCCTTGGAAAGCCAAAGAAAATTTGGCTCTTTACAACATCCCCCATGGCCTTTTCCCAACTCTGGCAGCCCTCATGGACTCCCTTGCAGAGGACCAATCCATTATCTTGTGTATGCCATTGGCTTCATATATAGGGGAAAGATGGATTCTCATTGCTCGCCAGTGCAACCCATTGCTCTCATGCCAATATTGGGTTCATAGCTCTTCAGACAGACACAGAGCTTCCGATAAAACTTCGAAGTCATGATGTGAAGCATAATGCTGGCAGCAAAAGCCAGGATGTGGGAAGCAGGACTATGAGACACAGGCACCCTGCTCTTCTGTTTAACCAATAGGTCACTTCCTATTAACGATAGGGTTACCTCCTACAGGCAAAGCCATAAATCATGCTGCCCAACAGACACCAAGTTGAGAAAGCCACCTCTGAATTTAATAATTGAGTCTTGAGCTATGCCACTTATTGCCCCATACCCTATTCATTATGCTTGAATCGTGGAATCTGTGGGCTTTTTTTAGCCCAGCTCATAAAAATAATGTCTTGGATGATCAAAGCTCTACTTTGATCTGCAAACCTCTTCCTTTGTCTTGAGGCACCAGTCTCAAACACCTCAAGGACATCTGCTGATGAGCCTGAAATGAGCTCAGGCTCTGCTTTTGCTGAACAGAGCTAGATGGACGAGAACAAGCAATCCTCAAGCCAGTTCGTGCAGTAACACACTGGACAGTTTTTCATTTGCCTTAACTATAGTGAGGGCTCTCAGGTGCTGCAAGACATCTTGTCTCCAACTTGGCCTGTCTGAAAGAGAACCATTTGTCTCAAGATTTCTTCAGTTGTCTTCAGTCCTAACTGAAAACTCTAGTTACTGTGATAGGGAACAGTTTTCTGTCCAACAAATCTTGGAAACCCATCTTTATTATGGCCAGGCTAACCTCAGACTATTCTCTTTCCCAACAGAGACCTTGGTATTACTCAGGCACAGGTTTCTGCTAGTCTTCAGCTTGGACTGATGGAGGAAGCTTGGAACATGGACCAGGTGCATGAATGCTCTGGGAATTCTCTGTCTTGGCTACTCCTATTGCTGTCCTGATAGCCTGTCACATGTTCATGGGAAAGGCACAGTCTTCCTGGGAAGCATCCTGACATTGCCTGTCAGAGAGAAATAGGATTTTTAGATGCCTTAATCTGAGCTCTCTTCTGTGTGTGGGTCCTTGCAGCTAAGCCACATGCAGACTGTAAGTGTGCATGGACTAGGTGTGAGGAAGCGCACCAGGTTTTTCTGGCTTGGCCAGCTCAACGTGGGTTTAGGTTTGCCAAAAACTAGCAGTCTTTGCTGCAACCTGTCACCACCCCAGCATCTCCTGTGATGGCCTGAAGAGCATATGGTCCTCAGGAACAACTGAAATGAGTACTTGCCAGAGTCAAGGGTTGCTCTATAGAAATGACTGGGTGAAGGAAAGAACCCAAACTAAGTGAGATTGTCATGCTATTTAATGCTGCAAGTAATAAGTAGACTTCTGGTGTAGATGTGTGGGGCAAGAGCAGAGGGCTGGAGAGTTGCATGACTGGTAAGTTCCCAAACTTGCAACATTAATGAGATTGAGAACCTGAATTAGGGAGAAATAAAACTGAAGCTCAGAAGAAAACAAGAAGTAGAATTCTGTATCTACAATTTGGCTTTTTTGGTGCACAGGCGAAAAAAAAAAAAGTGCCATCTGGGATCTTAGAGACTATGAAATATCCTGAACATTCGCAGGGATCAAGTGCATGGTCTTATGCAAGAGTGCCCATCCACAGACATGTGGCCATCAGTGTGGCAGCAAATTAGTAGGGCACATATGTCACATAAAGAGGTGAATATCAGGCAGATTCCATGATTCCTGGAGTTCCCAAACAGACCATGGTCAAGACAGTAAATGGAAAATTAAAAATCAAAGTGTAGGTCAAAGGCCAAAGGCCAAGTCAAAATCAAACACGACATCATTTTGATGCAGAGACAGATATTGCAGTGCACAGCAGAGAAACACCTGGAGATTCAATTAGTACTCAGGCACCAAATCTAGTGAGTTTCCAGTTCTTCACTTTCTGTGTCTCAGGTTTGCTCAGTACCAGTGAATGCTGTTTTAGACACAAGGATGTGTAGCATTTAGGCACAGATATTTGTATCATATTATCAGGCCGCTGTCACTAAGGTTTACATGACTTTCTCGCTTTGCCCTCGAATTTTAAGGGTGTCACAGATGGGAGAGTTTTGCTGGGAAGGAAAACTTAGAGTTAAGCCCAGGCTAAACACATGGCTTGGATATGAACAGTATTCCTGCTAGGTTTACAAGCAATTTACTTGATTCTTTAATGGATTAAATGTGATGGTTTTGACCAGGTCTGTATGGCAATCAATTAACATAATCCTATTCATTTTGGTATGAGCATATCTGTGTGTGTGCATTTACACTCCACTGAGCAGCAGCTTCAAATCCTGCTGAACCCTGGTTGCTCGAGTCACATCAATCCATATACAGATCCCAAATCCAAGACTGACTGTTGAAATTAAACATTTTAATGTTTGAGCAGCTAGGTGGTATTAGGAAACAGGTAAAAGGCCCAATGGATATAGGCAAGTTTCCTCTAATGACATATTTAATATTTAGAGGGGAAATTATCATAAAATTGGAGATACCTGAATCTGATGAATAAAACATTATAGGACCAGTTTATATACATATGTACAAATATATACACATGTATACATACAGGTCCTATATTGTTAGGGGTTTATATATATGTACATATATATATGTCTGTATGTCTGTGTGTATGTGACCAACCTGGTCTAGTGGAAGGTGTCCCTGCCTGTGGCAGGAGGGTTGGAACCAGATGATATTTAAGGACCCTTCCAACCCAAACCATCCTGTGATTCTATTATTCTATTATTCTATGTGTATGTGTATGAGTATGGAGCAGTGCCTATGTCTTTGTTCTGCTGATGCTCTTAGGTAGGGGCTGATGAGCAAGCGCAGCTTCTGCAGCATCCCACCCTGTGGGATTGGGAGGGGTTGGCAGAGTGCCCCACTAAGGAAGCTGAACTGCTCTGGTGTGGCTCCAGCCTGCAGCTGGGCAGCTGCAGGTCAAGTCCCATCTGTTTGATTTGGCCTCTGAGGCATGCCCTGAGTCACAGCATCTGAAGGGTCTAGTGATCTCTGCTTCTAGGAAGATCATGGGGCAAACCCCAGATGTCTCTGTTAGACTTAGGCCCCCCAAGGTGTCCTTTACAGCCAGTGGAGGGTCCTTTCCAGCCGGTGAAGATCAATGGGCACCCCAACAGCACAACTTCTGACCTGTCTTAGGGTGAGATGACTCACTCTCTAAAAGCATGTGGTTCTCACCACTGAATAAATGAGAAGTGAGGGTAACTAGCTCGAGCATTCACTTCTTACATTTGCTTTGGATTTGTCTACGTTTAATCAAATGACAGAGAAGTCTGTGGTGTTCCCTAAACACCCACTGGCTTTCTGCAGAGATGTGTCTTGAGAGAACAGCTGGAGAAGAACCTTAGTGTTTGAGGGTGCACAACAGATAAAACCAGCCTGACCGTTTCATCTCTACATCCACAGAATTACATAATTTTAACCAGAAATGAAGTATTTTATGTTTAATTTTATTCTTCATTCATATACGTAATCCACTGGTAGACAGGCTCTTCTAATCCTCTTGTCAGTGAGGGCTTTGTGGGTTTATGTTCTCTAAGACGATATATCCTAGCAACACCAGAATTAAACTAACTGCAGTGAGACAGGGAAGCTGCAGAAATGCCCAAGATATTGGACATCTGATTAATACATCAACTCTAAGTGAAATTTCAAACAGGCCAGCAGCTCAAAGATGCATCCTACCATTTCTTACAGTCATGTTTTCAGATCCCTTTGATGTTATGCTAATTGGTAAAGACACTGTAACATGATTACATAGGTAGCTCTGATAATAGCTAACAGGGAGAGATGCTTCTATTTCTCTGAAGCTAAAGGGCTGCTCCACTCTCTCATGCTGATTGTTGGGTATCTCTTGGCATGTGAGCTCGCAGGGGAAGTTTTCATTTTAATAAAACCACTTTTCTGTTGGTTTTTTTTCTTGGTCTGTTTTTTATTGAGACAGAATTATCTAAAAAAGTAAAACCAGAATCCTGCTATGAAAGCCATATCTGGTATGATGCAGCACTTTGATCTACAGTATGCCTGGATTAGATTCTGTGTATGTTCCTGAGTGATACTGAAAGATGTCAGTGAAGAATGAAGTCCATAAAAATGTCCCTATTTTTAAACAAACAATCAACAACACCACCCAGCAGAGATAGGTTCTTCCCACTGATGTTGCAGACTCCCTGCTCGGCTACAGCTTGGATGGATGGTGCCTTTCCCAGTGCCTCTTAGCATTAGGCCCTGTTTTACCTTAATGTCCTAAACTTTTGGGAGGAAAACCTTTATCCTACCAAAAATGATTTAAATATCCTTTTCCACTCCAGCCCACGCTCATTCATCTCACTCATTTTGCAAAGTCAGCTTTGTAACTCAGCTACCTCCTTTAATGCCAGCTCAGTTTTAAAGAAGGGTAGGCAGGGTGTCACACTTCCCGGTGTGACATTCGGTCCTGTTCACTGACAACCCCCAGGCATCCCTCCAAAAACATATGTCACAATCCCAGTCTCCTGGTGCCTCCTTTCTTTTGGGTGTTTCCAGCCCTCCCTCATCCCCAGGGCAGTGTAGGAGGGAGCTTGTCCTCCCTTACCTGAAGGGTTTTCGTGCATCCTGGTTTGCCTTCCTGCTCTGCCATCCTCCCACTAACACTGGTTGCTCCACTGGCCTTGCCCTCATCCTCTCTTTTCTTCCCTGCTGCCTGGCATTACATTTTTATTCATGTACAGTCTGTAAAAATGATGCCAACATCATCTGGAGCTGTGGCCAGGGTTGGGTTAAGGCAGAAGTATCCTTCTGCTGGGAGGCAGTAACTCCACCACCGATGAGCTGCTTTAAAGCTGATCGGGGCAGTGGATATCATGTCACATGGCATTTGTCCCCTACTCTTTCCTAGCTCTCTGATTTCCCACTAAAGCAATGGTCTGTGCCCATGGTTGCCTGTAAGACACCACATAATTCTGGAACTGATGGACTTCTTCAGCATCCTTGGGAGGCTGCACTGGGGCAGAGACTTGTCTTGTAGTTGAATAGAGGGGTTTGCTTTGCTTGGTATATATATATATTAAAAAGTGTTTTATCTGAAAACTGAGAAAAAGCCCAAACCATTCAAGAATAGTTACTTGCTTATTAGATAATATTTTCCAGAGGTCTGTGAGACTTGTAGTCTGAGTTCACACAACATTCCCTATATAAATGCTCCAACCCCTGCTTGATGCCTTCTTATGGGGAGTCACAAGCTGAAATAAATGAATTTAAAAATAAAGGCCATAGGAGAAGTTCACCAAATTAGTGTAACTGTTCTTCAGCATATGATTAACTCCCAAGTTCCAGAATACTGGGCATCTATGCCTACATTAATACTATCAGTTTTCTCGATAGCATCCTGCCGTATCTGCAACATTATCAGGCCACACTCAGAGCACATATAGAGCACATAAACCAGCATTCTGATCAACAACATATAAAAATGATTGATGTAATCACTCTGTTAATTATTTGTTCTTTATCAGAAAATTTTTGTTAAATTTAACTTGCTAATTTATCTCTACCATCATGATATTTGGCATTTTCCCACTACTTGGTATGATTTGATTCTGAGAAAATCAGAGCTTTTATTTTAAAAGATTATTTTAAAAGGCTTGAAGCATTACACAGGAAGACAGGAAAATGCAAATTAAATAGGCCCGAAAGCCTCAGAAATGAGAAGGCAAATTGAAGAACCTACCATTCATTAAAAGAAAACCAAATCCAAAGCAAACCAAACCCAAAAACCAAACAAAGAAAAACCTTTCATGGTTTTCAAGCTGGTTTCCTACTACTTGGGGATGTGATACATGTGGTTTAAAATTCTAGGCCTGACAATTTTGATAAACTCAAAAAACTCAGAAGTAGAAACCTTCTGATACACTCCTTCACTGAGCCCCTGCCTGCTCCATGCTGGGCAATGTATTTTTTCCCAGTGTTCCAACCCCCTGTGACAACATCTTGCTTTTCTCAACTCCTCCCCACTTGCTCCCTTCTTTTTCCTGGTGGCATGAGATGCTGAGTGCTCACACTTCTCCTAACTCCTTCCCCTTTGCTTTTCACTTGTTTTTTGTTTTTGCTGTTGTTTGCTTGGACTTCTCCCTAGGATGTGACTGCAAAGAAGCAGCCAGTTGCAGAATTATGCTAAGGCAGCCCAAAAGCGGAAGGGGTGCCACCAGCCCAGAAATCCCAGGGAGCTGTTGTGGCATTGTGGGCAATCCCCAGTGCCCTTACCAGGTTCTCCTTCCCTGCCAGAGCAGCTGCCTCCTCCTCTTCAGCTCTTTGCACTGCTACCTGCCCTGCTGGGCCTCATGGGCAAAGTGGGCAGCCCCCTCCTGGCGTGGTGGAGGGGTTGGCATGTTGAGGAGAAGGGTAGGGCTTTGAAGACCCCTCTAGAAAGCAGTGCTAGGACAGCTGTCCTTGTGTTTCCATTTCTGCATCCATGCAGGTTATAGCATACATCGCATTTCCTCCTGCAGAGCCACGGTTGCCTTCCCACTGCCCATCCCCTCGCCTATCCAGCAGGCAGTGCCATCCCTCCTCTCCCTGGCTGCCATGCTTTCATGTCCTGTTCTTGTTTGAGAACAGTAAAAGTTTATCTTGTTTGATAAAAGTTAAAGCAAATGGTTAGATGGACAGAGGGACAGATATAAGCAACTAATTCAACACACCTGCAAATATTTGTCTTAGTTTTCTAAGGGAGTGGCTTTGGCCATATCAAGGTCCCTTTCTGTAACCAGTTGAACTGCACTGGCAAAAAAGCATTCAGAGAGGTGGGAAAAGGTGCTGGCCCTGCATGACAAGCTCTCTCGCCCTCAGTGCTGCCAGAATTACAATTTGATAGATGCTGTGAATCTAATTGCTACAGCACTGCACTGGCTTCTTAAAGCCTTTGTTGCAAGTTTTACAGCAGTGTTCTTGCCAGCATATGCTTATCACTAAAATGCTGTTTTCTTCTGATTTTCTGCTTTTCAAAGGAGGGCAAGAATGTCCTGCTGTGATTGGGAGCAGGCATGAAAAGCCCCAGATTACTTCCTGAAATGAGGTTTGTGGACAAAACCAGATCTGACTACTTGTTATGGTGGAGCTGGCTTCTTAGCACACAATTTCCACAACTGAGCATACGAAGTGTGCTTTGTAAGGCCAAGGTGAAGGTAGTCTTAATGCAATACTGTTTAAAAGCACATCCCTATTGCTCCAGACAAAGTCCAGTTCAAATAAATTGTACTAATGCAACAGTCAGCAGTAAGGGAGGTTGGAAATGCATGTTCATCTACTATTTGAATGGAAATCCATGGCTATTTCCAGTTCAGCGCTTGGGAAACATCTGAATTACTCCCTGGCATATTCTGTGCGGGATACTGGAGATCTAAAAAAAGACATTTGATAAATGCTTCCATGCTCATTACCCCTAATGGCAAAAAATCGTTCGATCATCTCTGCAAACCTCTACCTGGGATCAACTCCTGTACTCTACTCTTGTGTCCTCAGCTCAGCCCCCCGCTCTTCCTCTGCGCAGGGGTGCCAGCTCCGAGCAACCCTACCTGTTTCATCCAGACATGGAAATATTTGGATAAGACTGTAGCTCATCTCTATTGCACTAATTTTCCTTTCCAATGTCTTTTCCTTAAAGGCAGGTTGTCATTTAGTTGCTGATGGCCACACCAGGAGGAGCCTCACTTTAGAGGTGGGAAGTTTCATGCCTGGGTATTGAGCAGAGTACTTTGAAATCTCTGGAAGTTAAAAGCACCAACCAACTACAGTGTTATTTTCTAACTAAAATGCATGAAAGGAACTAAAATATCCTCTCTCTCTGCACTGCAGATCTATTTAATATTCCTCCCTTATCTGCAAGCAGAACTTCTACTCACATCAATTGGAGCTTTATATGCAAAATACAGTAAATAGCAGTGTCCTCAGAATGCAAGCAGAAGAGGAACAAGAGGAAAAACTTGCATGGTAGGCACCCAAGATCAAGGGTCACCACTGAAAACTTTGGATGCGACCTTTCTATGCATTGCTTTCTTCCTGTGACTAGGCTTTGCAGTAGCATATGAATAAATGAATTTGATTTGAATGTCTGGTTCATCCAGGTATAATACAGCATCATATAATGGCTTGCATATACATACATAAACTTATCATAAAAGAAGGTCCCAATAGATGAGAATTTTGAATGCACACCTGACACTCAAATGGGCATCCCATGTGATTTTGTTTCTGTTGACTCATGGTCTAGTCAAGTGTGCAAGTCATGATAGAGTGCATCATGGACCCCAGCGCACAACCAGGATGACTGTTGTGTGTAAAAATAGCAGGAAAACATGAATCTGCTTGTGAGCGAGTGAATCAGGAGCTGTGTGCAAGGCGAGGTGGGAAGTGGCCATGCCGGCATGCTGTGCAGGGACTGCTTTGGGGACCCCTGAGCTGCACTGGAGGATGGCCTTCGAGGCACTGATGGGGTTCTGGAGGCAGCTCTGCAATTTCCTGCTGTTGAATACCTCTGACATGTCGCAGCAAACTCCTCTGCATGAAATGCAGACGGAGTCTGTGTCAGCCTTAGCAAAAGATGATAAGAGGTGTTCTGGTAGGTGCATTAGCAGGGAGCTCCAAAACCCTCCTTAATTGGCAGTCCTGGCCTCCTCTCCACCCTGAGCTGGAAGGAGCAAGGCTGTGATTCCTGAGCCCTCAGCAGCCTGTGTGCTGGGTGGGGGTGGAGGGAGGAATTACATTGGTTCTTGTAGCAGACTGTCACAGGGTCATTTTCAGTCTCTGCACATCACCACCTCTCAGACTTCACCCTTGAAATCCAGCAGCTCTTCCTGGTGGTCCCATGCCTGCTGACTGCATGGTGAGCCATGGTGAGGGGGGGCACCTGCTGTCCTTGTTGCTGCATCTCTACTATGTGATTGTTTCTGCTGGGCATGTGTGCAGGGGAAGACAGGCTCCAGCTGAGCTAAGACCATGGCAGGTCTGAAGGCTGCACCATGGCGAACCACCATCCCATGGCTCAAATGCAGTCTGCGTATACTGGAGCTATTGTTGAGATGTCATGTCCTTCCCTGAAACAGAAGAGTCATGGTAATGCCTGTAGATGCCTACAGCCATTCGAAATGCATGTTTCACACTGGTTGATTAAGTAGGCTATTTTACTTCTATCCCTTTTGGTGGAGGACCTACACTGTGTCTGCTCTGGGATGGCACCTGCAGAGCTGATCCTTTCTGACGAATGAGCAGTGCCGCAGCCATGGTGCCCTGTCTCCAAGAAAATTGTCTGGAAGCCTTCCAGTATCTCCTGATCCTGCCCTCCATCCCAGCAGCCAGGACAGCCTTAATCTGATCAGAGAAGCAGGTTCTGCAACTATGAGGCAGTGAGGACATGCCTGGAGTGCCTGTGTTCTTGTCCAGGAAACCCCATGATTGCTAATGAGTCCATCCTTCTATATTTGGAGAATAAAATAAAAGCGGGAAAGAAAACCAACATTTTTTTTCCTCTCAGTTACATGAGATTGTTCCCGTGCCCCCAGGGGTGAAGGAATACTTTCTGGGATAAAAAGGTAGACAGGAATGTTCTTTAGAGGAAAACAGAGATTTAGGATTTCCCTAATCAGACCAGTCTGGTTCAGCCTGGGCTAGATAAAGGTTTGCTTTGAAATGGGTTGGAAAGCTATGGAAAAACTCTTTCTATAGGGAAAACTCCTGTTGGCTTCAGATGGAGTTTTGCATAAATGTAGCCAACAGGATATGGTCCAGAGAAGATGAAAGCTGTATGCAAACAAATTGCATAGCAGCTGTGAGACACAGAGTGACTTTCTCCTACCCTGCGACAGACGCAGTAGCTGCTCAGCAGGACACGAAGCCCATGGTTCACAGACTTATGTGACAGATCATGCTAAAGCACCTGCTGCCATTATTTGGCTTCTGATGGGAATGTAACAAAACTGGAAGAGCCAGATCAAAATCTGCCAGCGCCAGGGAGCCGTGAGCCTCTCAGAGCATGCAGCACGGGGAGAAGCAGCTTGGGAGGGAGTGTACAGCTGATGAAGGATAAGGGTAGGGGGAGCAGGGAAGTGCCCTGATTTCCATTCCTATTCTGAGGGTAAACCTGGCCATTGTGATGCTCGATATGTCAGCTCCAAGCTGCACAAGCTCAGGATGGCTGTGTAGAGGAGTTTGTTGTGGTGAAGGACTGATGGGGTGCTCTAGCTCCTAGCATCAGCCCAGTGAAGTCAGTACCCTGCCAGTATGGGATGGGGCATAGCCAAAGGGCCAGCTCTGAAAGGTCCCTGTGAAGGGCCACTTCCCCATGCCTTGCCATGAGACATCTGTGGTGTTCGAGTACATACAAGCCCTTCATCATTGCCTTGGTGAAGACCACAGCTCTTCCCATCAATTCACAGTCATTTCTGTAAAAGGCAGCTTTTCTGCCTGATTCAAGACCCCACAGTGCCAGTGATCAATGGAGGAGAAGATAAAATGTTTAAATCACACTGAGGATCACTTAGTGTTGAATAGATTTTTGGCCCTGTTGGAGGAAAGACCCTTCCCACAGCTTTCCACAAGCCTGGTCTGCTAGAGCTAGTGCTCTCCTGCTCTCCTGGGCTGCAGTGGAGGTGAGTGCAAAGCAATCTTCCTCCCTGCCCTGTGATAGGTGTTCCTCACTACTCCCCTTCCTCTTTATCACCTCATTTGGAAAGATGGAGAGGAGCTGAAAATGCTTCTTAGATGCTTTCTTCAGCTTGGAAAGGGGAGTAGCTGGCTGTGACACTCATCTCCCTTCACCAGCCCTGGGGCAGAGCGTGCAGAGCCCCAGAAGCCATGGGGATGAGATGGGTGATGCGGGCTTGACAGAACTTAGAGTTCATGTTGGGACAAGACCATTGCACAGAGTTGCTGACTGTCGGAGCTGCTGCTGGGGCTGGGGTGGAGGAGGTGAGTGCACAGCACAGAGCAGTGGGAGGATTCAGAGAGCAGAGCAGATATTGTGGCAAGTGTATTAGGTGACTGGGAAACAGGCTCCTTTTGGGCTTTCTGTCAATTCCTTACTGGTCTCTTAAAATTAATTACCAGGTGAAAGAGTGAGCCACGGTAAGGACAGCAATGTGCCAATCCCTTCATACACATGCACACTTGAAGAACAGGCTGGCAGTACCTTGGTCTTCAGAGAACACCAAATCCATCTCATCTCTCATTTCTCATTTACACGTGACTTTCAATAGATGTGGTGGGCTTAACAGGCAAAAGCAAGAGTTTTTCTTGTAATTTCATCCAATATACTCCTGAAGATAGGCAATACAAATGTAAAGTGGGGAGGAATATCTGGGAATGGAGTGACAAAATACACCCTCACAAGATGAAAAACAGGTTGTCAGCAACTGCTTAAACACAACTGGCTCTCACTAGACATTGGCAGCTGCAGAAGGGATAAAATCCAGCAAGATTAAAAAGTGCAAAGAGTGAAGAGATTTAGGATGACAAGAATGATGGAGTGGGATAGGTGGCACTGGAAGCCATCAATAAATACTTGGACTTTATAACAGGCAGCAGGTATAAGGAGGTTGTTTCAGGATGTATTTAACATTCTTACCACGATCACTATTGGGCCCTATATGCAAGTGGGGAAACCTGGAAGCTCTGGCTTCCCTGCTAGACAGATCTAGAGGGATGGTGAGGGTTAGAAAGAGAGAGAGAATTGGGACATAGCAGATGGCAGCATTTAAAATGAGATCATCTCTGTCTTAGAAATGCCTTATTTTCTCCTTTGCTTATAGAGATGCCGCTTCAGATATAGGCATCTCTCCATAAAGATGTCAAATCACACAGCCCCAGGCACAGAGGTAGATGTGGCCCTGGTCTCACAACAAAGGCCCATCAAAAACTTCTGGCTGCTGCTGTGTCCCTGCCACCACTCGACAGATGGTTTGATTGCTTCTGCATTCATTCCCAATCCCCTTTCAGGTGAAGTGTGTCAGGCTTTAATAGAAAAGGCCTATTTATAATATTTTTTAAACTAACACAGCTAATTTTGGCTGAATTATGTTAAGGAATCTCATGGACATACGAAACAGGCAGAGAAAGTGGTGAGCTAGTGCGATGAGGAGAGAGGTCACTTGGGGTCCATTTCAATAAAGGCCACCCCAGAAGCTCATGCCAGCAACAGAACAAGGAGGACTTCCAGCCCCAGCTGCTCATGAGGCTCAGGGGAAGTCCCTTCTACAGGATGGTGGGTGTTCTCCAGCAAGCGTTGAGCACAGCCAAAATGCAGCACTGGTGCTCACATGCAGATGCAACACTTCTGTCAGCCAAGGAAGTTTTGAAATTGCGGAGACCCTCTATAGGTGGAGATCATACCAGGATGAGTGGGGACTGACCAGTTGTTTCCAGCATTGCTGCTCTGGGTTTGGGCGACAAAGGCTGGTTTTAGACATCTGTGTCTCCTCTGGATCTATCACTCGGTGGATACATAATGATGCAATATGAGGGAGCCCATCCTTTGCGTTTTGCTCCTGTTCTCCAGCAATGGCACAGTTTTCACTTTCTGTGTGCTTGTCAAGCAGATAGAACGTGTTTTTTGCAGTAGCTTGCAAAAATTAGGGGGTTTCAACAAGCAAATCTTAATTTGTACTGAGCTAAGATTATATAAGATTAGATTTGTGCTGTTCTGACACTTAACAAATGTAAGTAAAGACCCAAATTCTTGAGCTTTAGCGCCAGGGAGGTTGTGGATGCTCCATCCCTGGCGGTGTTCAAGGCCAGGTTGGACAGAGCCTTGGGCCACATGGTTTAGTGCGAGGTGTCCCTGCCCATGGCAGGGGGGTTGGAACTAGATGATCTTAAGGTCCGTTCCAACCCTTACTATTCTATGATTCTATGATTCTATAATATGCAGCCAACAGTAGCAAAAAAAAGGGGAGCTCTTGATGAGTGAACTTCAGGAGCTTTTTAGTACAAAATAAACCAGTAAAACAGCCAAAAGCACCAGGATTTAAAGGAAAGGTTTGGACAATATATATAATTGTCCAAATTATATATTATATATTTCATTATATAATTTTTCACTGTATCTCACAGACTGGAGCATGTTTTCAGTGGCCTCTTAACTTGCACACTTCAGTGGTGAAGCTTTTGAGGGTGAAGAAATAATGATGAGCAATGCAGGTTATCAGAAAGGTGGTTTTCAGTGGATGAGCTGGGACATGACCTGTTGTAGCCAATAGACCCCTCTGCTAACATGATTATAGAACCAGTTTAGTTTACATTTATAGCAATGTAAATTCATGGAGATCAGTGGAGTTCAGTTAAAGTTCAGTGAAAATGAAGGGAGAATGGAGCTCTTTAAGTATCTTACATCTGATAGATCTTTTATCTGACAGAGGCATAATAATATCATGGCACATTCTCAGTTTTTATATGTTTGTTGAGCAGATGATAATACGTTCCCATAGCAGCCTGCAAAATTTAGGTATGAACCCTTGATTCAGCTTCAGCTGTGACTGAAGTTGTTTCAACATGGGCATATAATGATTTAATAAGCAGATCAGTACATCTTAGCTTGTTGAATTAGCTTGTGGTTGGCTTTAGAGAGGCAGGGCAAAGGGCAAGGAAAAGGCAAAATTATCTGTCATACCACATCATTCTTCACTGAACCACTGCTTTGAACCAATATCTAGATATTAGTTTTTCATCCTGGTTTCGCTTCTGGTTCAAAAAAGACTTAGTAAAAAAAAGAATAAATCAGGTTTAAAGGCATCTTGAGAAAAGTTCAAGCTTCTTTTTTTTTTGGTTTTTTGGATCAATCTACAGCTCAAGTTTCTCAGTTCTGAGATTTTATTGCTATGCAATATATAAATATATATATAATATTATAATATAGGAATTTATGTTTATGTATGCCAAGCACACAGTGCAAGAAGTATCCTTTTTTTGGCAGTGCTATCACAGTACAAGGAACCACCTTTGATTTCCCAGCTAACGCATTGCCTATGAGGGACAGCTTGCTACTGGAAGTGATCTTGGTGTTTGGAGCTGGAAACAGCCTGGAGCCTGGCAAGAAAACTTCCGGTGGGAGATCCCCAAGGATGAAGCGTAGCTCTGTATGCATCACTGCTCACCCCCTCCAGACCCACTGAGTGCCACGGGAGCTCTCAAAGTGTTGTTCCTGCTGCAGGCACAAGGCCCTGGGGAAAAGCTGGAGCTGACGGCCAGCAGTAGCTCACGTGTAATTGTAAACCTCCTAGAGTTCAGAAATGTTTCAATGAAACAAAGGAACTGGTTCTCTTTTGTTGTGTTCTGCATGTTTAAAAAACAAACCAAGACAAAAACGAAGGGTGAACAAGGATCAGAAAGCCTTTCACAGCCTGTCTGGGCATCCTCACTGTAGGGAGGTGATGCTTCCTGCAAATGTTTACAGAGCAGCATTCAGCCAGAGGCAGTTCTTAGCCCAAATTCAGCCAGCTGAAGCTATTCTAAGCAGGATAATTTTTATTTGAATGTAAAAGCTGAAAGTTGCTTGGAAAACTGAAGCCAAACAGAAAACTAAGAATGAGATACACTTGAGGCAATAGTTGAGAATACAAATAGGTTATCGAGGATTAAAATGAAACACAGAAATAATTTCCTTATGGCACAAGTGTACACAGCAAACCAAGAAAATTCAAAGTAAAGAACTGACTTACCAGAAAACAACCTAAGCAGAACATTGTACAGTATGGAATATTACAGCTAAGGCACCTAATTAATCTTACCTCTGTCCTTGTAGTGGGATTTGGCACTCCCTGTGCTTATGAATTATAAATGCAGCAATGCTTACTACAGATCAACGCTGTCGGTCCAAGAAGCATCAAACGAGTTGTTAATCAAAACAGACTGTTCCTCTCTTTCTTTGTTTCCTGCATATATAATGCTAAGCTAAGGCAGTTTTAACTACTCGTTTGGATATTTTAAAGTGCTGTAAAAATCCGTATTAAAAAAAAAAAAAATATCCCTAACTCTGCTGAGGAAATTAATCTGTTAGGGGGGCTACAAGCTATTCCAGCCAGCAATACTGGTCTCTTGCATGGCATCAGCTTGTGTGGAGGTGCTAAACTGGCAGCAGCTTTCTCATCCAGCCTGCTAGCTATTTGCTCTTACCTAAACCATTTTTTCTATCATCTTCTCCTCTAGTCCAAACACCCAGTCTGACTTCCTTACCTCAAACATGAAATGAAGAAAAAAAAAAGATTACTATAAATTTCAATCAATTCCCCTGTGTGGCTCACTGCATGGCTGCACAGATAACTCAGGGAACGCAGAATAAATAGGCTTAAGCTGTTACTGACACTGGAACTGCTCTTCAAGTCACTCTGACACTGTAATGGCTCTTTTCAGTGTTGCAGCTAAAAGCAACCATTACAGGCTTTTAAGGCTAGAAAATAACTGGAATTCCCCTGTTCCTTGGTGACACTCACTGTGCATTGCATTAAATACAGGAGCAGATCACATCACGTGGCTGCAGTATTGCTTTATGTCTACCTGAGGGTTGATCTTTGTGGCTCTTCCTCCTCATGAGCTACCGAATGAGCCTTGAGAGGCTGTAGATCAGGCATACCTGGGGGAATGATTTAGGAAAACGTCACTTAAACTGCAGCCATACCTGGTACTGCTAAAGCCCTACAGCAGTTGCTGTAAATCTAAAGGTGGACAGGACCCTTCCTCACAAGAACATCTTATTTGCTTCTCAGTCCTGTAGCTCCTCCCTTGAGAGCTGCCCTGAGCACCTTAATCCCCAGATAGGAGGTGCACCATGGCTCAGGCTCATCACGGCAAAGCGTCCTGCTTTCCTTACACCTGACTTGCATTACAACACTCAAAAGGTAATAAAACACGTTGATGTTGCCACATATTGGAGACATGCAAGGTTAGCATATGGTGCTGGTGTAAGAAAGACAACGAGCATGCATGCAACTGCGAGATGCAGGGAGGCAGAAGGACTTGAAGCTGCTCTGCTCTTTTCTGGCAGTACTTGATTCATGTGATGTGTGGCAAAGTTTCCACAGATGAATTGTATTGCAGTGGAATCTCACCAGAATTTCTACTTCATGACTAAGCTTTTTACTTCTCTTTAAATGTATAATTTCCTTCCTTAAAGCTCTTTACTGCTTGCCTCTAATCCTAGTGGGGAGGTATTTTATGTGCCTTGCATGTTTGCTACACTTTAGGTTTCAAAGATCCATGAACTACTGAAACTATTTCTTCTGGAATGCCTTTAGCTTAAATTTCAAGCTAATATTTTTATGCAATATGGAGATGATCACAAAAAGCAAGTTTATGCCTGTCTTGGACCTTGAAAAATGTGCTGAGCAATAATAAAAATAACCCTTTTATGGCCTTTCCCCGTCCTACAGGCTGCTGTACGAAAAATAGGGGAATTACATTCTTTATTAGTGAGGGTTATTGAACCACTGTTGTCTTTTTATAGACAGGAATATGGAAATGGTGTTCTAGGTCTCAAAGCTGGAAGCAATATTGTTGATTCTGGCCAACAACAGCATCAACATTATTTTCTCTGTCAATATCTTGCTTTTGTCTACCTCACATTTCCACTGCAGGCAAACAAAAATGAGGTGTTTTTCTCAAAGCACCTGACAGTAGCACTTAAAGGAAATTTTTATCAGTAGTAACGTGTAAAGATGAGCCTAATCAGTCATACCTCATACCTTTGCAAAAACAGCACTAATTAGAGAGCTAAGCATTCAAAGGATGATAGAAGATAACTGCTTTTAAGTTACCCGATCTCTGCCATAATTTTCAAATTCTGATGCATTCAGCTATAACCAAGCATGCACATAATCCATCTTTTGCAAGATACCAAACATTGGAGCACCTATTTCTATTACATCTTTTAAACTGCCTCGTTTGAAACAAATGGGTTCTGAGTCATTTTCATTGAGGAATTAAGTGCTATATTGCTGTCTCTGTTAAAAAATAACAAGAGATCATCAGTACCCAGGCTCACACTTCTATTGTTCTGAATGTATCTGTACTCATAATTACTGATAAAAGACCCAGACAGTGGAATTAAATATTATGGAAATACAAATGTTAAACATTGTTTCCATGTGTTTTTTTGGCAGTAATGACTCAGAGCTAAGCTGCTATCTCTAGATGTCTTCCTGCTTGTATGCTATAAACTGTGCTCTGCAGTTCTGCTTTGTTAGAAGTCCTGCTTTCTGACCTCTCACTTCTGCAGAAGGTGTTCAGCTCATGGACATCCATGCTGCTAGAACGGGTGCATCAAGACCTCCAGAGGTGGAAATGTAATGAGAAAGGAGTTGTTATTGCAGGGAGGGTTGTTGTGGACTATCACATCCTTGTGTCACTACAGTAGCCAAGTAGCAGAAGAGCAATACCTGATGGCAGGGGTTGTCTTGAGGTCCTGGTACGCAGCAGCTCTGTATAGACGTGTTCAGCAAAACAGGGTATTGCTACAGACTTGTCCCCAGTTGTTGTTGTTTTTATTACTATTATTTCACACTAGACACTTACCCTTTGCTCATCGCTGGAGATTGAATGTGTTCCTAAAGTTTACCTAAAAATAATTACTCTGGAGCTACATACATAACCAACTTTTTAATTTTTATACAGAAGGATAGCAGAGGCCAAGGAACATCATGCACAGAAAGTCAATTATGAATTAGGAACAGCTCTCCTGACTCCCAGCTCTTTCAACTAGTATTGCACAGTCTTTGCTATTATACTTGAATACCTCCTATCTGTGCTTAAAGATTCTAATTTTAAATGTTAAAGTGCACTGAAAGTCTTAGTGCAACAGATTAGATCCTGAGCATAATTGCTGTATGATTTAGATTTCATCATCTTACTATGACCCACTTTTGAAGCATATGCCTATACTGCATTCAGAGCCACAAGTGCAATGCAGATGCACTTAAGTGACCTTGACTAGAAGCGCTGAAGTGCTAAGAATAGCTTAGGTGCCTGCACTAATCAGAATCACTTAGGTGCCTGCTACAGCAGCAGCCAGCCCAAGCCAAATGACTTTGATCCTTGAGTGGGATTGCAGATCCTATTGAGTGATCACAGTAGAGTTGGGCAGGGAAGAGCTTTCTCCTTCCGTGAAAGAGAGATTTTCTTTTCTGACACATCTGCATCAATATAAGATGCTCATCATGACTGAGCATCTTCCCACCAGTGATGTGGGAGATAGGACACAATCTTGACTCAATCTCTTGCTTCTGACTCCAGCACAGTAGAGTCCTAGCTGTTGTTCCAAGTTGAATTATTCAACCACTTTGTTCCAGCTATTCTGAAGGAGTCTGAATTGCAATTTTTCTTCTTGCCACACTCCTTTCTTTCTTTCCCAAAGAAAAGATCTTTGTTTTGACAAATCAACACACTTTCACAAGAGGTTTTCATTCCTGAAGCTGAGCACTCTCAAACACTGTCAGCATATGTGGAAATGCAGTGTCAGGACACTGCCAATTGCAATATGTTTTAAGGGAAGCTGGTCACTACAATATTAGGGTGGGACATCCCAGAGCTGGGTTCTGCCACTTGTTCTGTGTCTTTAGGCAAGTCATTTCAGGACAGAGAGAAAAAAAATACAGAAATGGTTGCTAAATTCCTGCTTAAGGCCTCCTACTGCAGTATCTTTGTCTTGCTCTTCCAGATTTCTCTCTATAAAATGAGACTTCCCATCCTCTCTGGGTTGCTATCAAGAACTCAAATATGGTGTGGGGTAAAAGGTAAAAGGTAGTTGAATTCCTAAGGTAGATAAATACAGTAAGTAAAATCAGGACAAAAGCAACCTGAGAAGTATTCTTGAGATTGTGGCTGCCTGAGAAGATGCTTCAACTCTAGCCCTGGATTTGTATTTCATTTATGAAACAATTTTACAAGGGAGGCACAATAACATGCACAGAATCTGATACCTTTGAACAACCAGCCTAGATCTATATTAATGGGTGGTTCAGACCATGGCAGGAAGCAGAGAGCCCTCTTGGATATAGTGTTAGAAAACAACAACAAACTCAAACAAACAGCAGAAGCAACTTTTACTCCAATACTCAGTAAAACATAGTGGAAATACTACTATGCCCACTGGCAAATATCTCTGTAACCTTTATGATAACTTCCTTAGGAGACCAAGGTGCATTGGACGTGAAATGACAAGGCTGAATCAGGAGCCTTGTCTGTTTGCTGCTTATATATGGTGAGCAGAGAGACCCTTGCTTTAAGGTTGCTGTTCAGTGAGAGATTCTTAATTTCGAGCTCTTATCAAAACATAAGACTGGGTTTACTAGGTTAAACCTCAGGTCCACCTATGTCACTGTCCCGTCTCCACCAACGTCTGTCAGTAGATAAGAACAAGACAAACATAAAGGATATTTCTTGTCAATAATCTCCTGGCTATTTCCAACCCACAGACTTCCTGAAAGGGAAGTTTTCATATATTACATCTGTAACAACATTTTTAAAATAAATATATATTTCCTAACTGTTGGTGGATTTCTCTTCCACCAGTTTATCCAGCCATTTTCAGACAAAAATACAACGGAGAGCTTGTTCAATAGCCCACTTTCAGGTTTCATACTGAAAAAATCAGCCAAAAGCATCTGTGCTCTTCCAGAAGAGTAACTGAGCTTCTAAGAGGAGAAAAAGTTTATAAAAAGCAAAAAGTGTTTCCAAAGAGACAGACAGAAGAATCAGTGTCATTGTGTGAGGGTTTTTTGTTACTGCTGTTGTTTAGGAGCTGGAAAAGGGGGGGATCTAAAAATAAAAGCCTCTTGTGCTCAACTCACACAAAATGGGGACAGAGCTGCACTTGGCCATGGCTGGTGCAATTCTCAGTTGGCTGAAGGAGCCCAGCTTTGATGCACTTGAGCACGTAAGAGAATTATATTGGTGCGCATCTGCTGCGCTTAATGCTCTTATTATTTGGTGATTACGGGAACACAGAAAGTGAACTTCCCATCCCTTCTTTTCTTCTCACTGCTGGATTTCTGTCCATCTGTGTAGCTTCTGTGTAATAGAAATCTTAGACTACAATGCTTTGTCCCAAGTTGATTATTTCTACAAGTTTTTCTTATTTCCTATTCCCTGTTCACTCTTTCTGTTCATAACCTTATAGTATTCTCATTGTTATTCATTTTCTTATATGCATTAAAAATAGATTCTTGGTTACTATAGTGGGGAGTGATATATAAACTCAACTAAAAGGTACTGAGGTTTTACTTCCCTTAGCTTTCTTGTGCATTTTTATCTTTTCTTTAAGTAATTTTTATTTCGAAAGTCCCATTTCATAGCATCCTATCTGTTGTTATAAAGCTGTCTCAGAAAGGTCCTCAGCTTCTATTCATCTCAGCACTTTATTGGTGCTATTAGCTCTCATTAATTCCTCAGAGCTTTCAGTCAAATGTCCACGTAAATGCAGTGAGAAATAGAAGTAAAAGTAATCCTTTAGATACTTAATAAAGATTTTATAGGAAAGCTAAAAATAAAAATATTTGTATTAATAGTGGCGCTGTCTATTGTTGTTTGTTCAATGCTTTCCATGGTGAGCTCCTATTCTCTCTTGCTTACAGCTTTGACAAATGGTAACAATTGGGAATAAAAATTTCCCTGCAGGGCATCAGCTCGTTTAGCTGAAATTTAAGTGCATAAATAAAACAGTTCAGTCACTTCCAAGAATGTGGCTAGAAAACATGTATTGTTTTGATGATGTTAATTTCTGTCTTTCATTTGGAAACTCTAGTTGGCCCCCGTGCTTTATAGGAGGCACATGAAACTAACTGTAGATGACTTTTGTATATTTTGTATCTTCAGAAAAATGAGCCCAAATATGGCCAAGTTATAGACCTTTTAGGGGAAAAAAATGCAGTTAGTACATGCTTTGTAGATCTCTGCCACAGCTGTGAGCTAAATACCTTGGAGAGTCTGTCTGAGCTGGACACCATTCCTCCTGGACTGTGTAATTGCAACTCCAGGCTACCATGGCCTTGGGTCCTGTTTTTCCTGGCCTCTCAACATCCCTCTTTTTCTGGCTGTTGGTAGTGAGGAGAGAAAAGTTGTTTGGGTTAAATATAGGAAAAAGATTGGAGCTAGAGCTTGGAGACTTTTGAGCAATTTTGGACAAGGATAGAGGAAGGGGAGAATGAGGAAATGAAGGGAGATTTGGATTGGGTGAGAAAATGTAGGAGGCTGGGACTGGACAAGGAACCAGCAATGGGAAGAGGTGAGGCTGGGAGAAGTGAGAGCAAAAGAGGTCAAATTTGAAAAGGGCTTGGGAGAAAAACATGTGGCTACTCACATATGATCCCCTGCAAAGCCCAGGGGAAATCCATGAGAAGGGGTATGGATTTTGTATAGTCCATGGATAGTTTTGACTCTCACCTGTCCTGCCTAGGACAGGGCCACTGAGAAGACAATCACCTATCAAACACTCTGCAACATTCTACAGACTTGTTCTACCACTTGGTGATCCAGCCAGCTCTAGCCCTGGTGCTGACCCTTCCTCGTGAAGGCAAAATCAGGGGGCAGGGAATCAGTATTTTCAGAGTTTTTTAAAAACAAAAAACTAGTTAAACAGTTTCTCTGCTCTCCTGCCTCCTCCCCTAAGCATTATTACAGAAGAACATGGGGTTTTGTTACAAAACCAAATATTCAAAGGGTACAAACTTCTGGAGTTAATGTAATCTCTGTGACTTTAATTTAACTGTTGGCTCAGGCTTTATGTTACAGTCTCTGTTTATAGAAAAGATTTAATGGCTACACTGGAAAGCTTCAGTTGCCTCAGGGCCAATGATCATGATCTAATTACATTCAATATGGGCAAGCACTGCACACTGAACACCAATAGAGTATGTGTATTCGTTATCCTGAAAATTAAATTCCTCAAGCAAGAGTAAATTATGAGCAAAGTGTAGGGGAGGTAAAATATAGGTAGAAAAATGAAAATAAATACAGGAATTTATTTCAGAGAAGTTTATTTGGATGGAAAAATGTCAAATTTCCCCTTTTGTCAAGGAGGGACTAAACATTAGTCATGATTCAGTGGCAGAAGGAAATCAGCTGTTGAAAACACATAATTTCTATAGTGAAGAAATAAGAACAATCCATATAAGTGAGAAATTATCAAGTGTTGAAAATATGTAAGTAAAGATTTCAGAAAAAAATATGCAAATGACAACTAAGGATAATATGAAAGCATTCAATTATTAGGAACAATGGTGACATTTTAGACCCATCACTAGAAACAGCAGGTAAAACTGGTATCAGTGATGCAGAACAGGCAGAAATATTATAAAAATTATTTGTTCAGAATAGAGCAGAGTTTGTGCTTGCTTCCTAGCAGAGTCATACACAACTTTCAACACATCAGCAAAGATGTTCAGAAAACACCTTGGAATTGGAAATAAATTCCATTAGACTGGGAAAATAGCACATCCATGCCAGAATTCAGAGGGTGTTACAAGCCACTAATTATAGGCTTGTTAGTCTTACATCAGTTGTAGGCAAAATGACAGAAAAATGACACGGGCCTTCAAAGAAACTGACATCTACAAATATAATTATTACCCATCACTATAGATTAATGAAAATGAGTTATTGTAAAGCAAGCCTGATTCCACATTTGAGGAATTTATATAGTTAGCTGATAAAAAGTACTGTAGCGTATTTAGATTTATTAAGACTTTTGACATAATATTGGATGATGTTCTGTTAAAAACAGGAGTGCTAGCCAATTTTCAGTTTCTATTGCAGGTATGTTGCAAATGTGAAGTGCATCTACTATTTAGCCTTTAAATATATTCTTGTGTTGAAGGTGGTCTTCTTCATTTATCTGGTTAAATACCCATGGCCTGACCAGTCAGTATGTATGTGAGGTACTAGGTAATTTGGAGATGCTGTGAATGGAAGATGCAGGGTTGCTGTGAATAAGTGCCTAGCATACGTAAACAAATACCTCCAACACAGCTCCCAGAAAGCATTTTTTAAGTTTTCTGTGTACTTTTTCGTCTCCCTGAATCCCAGTTTTAACAAACTGCAGTGACTGAAATCAGCACACTTCGCATAACCATCCACAGAAAGGCAGTACAAGGAAGTCCTACAGGCATGTAGAAGTTTGTCCCATACAAGCCATACCCACTCAGGGACTGGACCAAAATCTCCCCATGCTCCACCGCTGATGGGCAGTGCTTTCTCGGAGAGATGTGGAGCCATGTGACTTGTCATGTAAGAGATGCTACTGCAGTAGGACTTGCTGGCCTGAGGGAAAACTAAGTGGCCATAGATGAAAGGCATGAGGAGCTTTCCACTGGTTTGTGTGAGCTTGGGCTGTATTGTACTATACACAAAAGAAGGTGATTTATGATTCAGAATAAAACTTCTGAAATGGCTTATGAAATATACCTCATTCAGGTGGACTGTTATATTTATTAATTATAGAGAAAGAAATATATTACATATTGGGGAATATGTTATATATTAATTACAGAGAAGGGAATCTTGTCAGAGCAGAAGGTATTTGCATTACCATTGCAATGACCTTAACAACTTCCCATCTTAATACGTTGGGAAAATCAATTGCTTCTTTGCAAGCATGGAGAATGCAGAATGTTTTCAGGAAAATAATCTGCTGGGGAAAAAAAGTGCTGGTCACAATCCCTAATTTACATTTTTTTTTTTTCTGTAAAAATAATCTTTATCCCCTGACTATCTGTCGTGTAAGAGCTGGAATGCTTTCCCTGACCAGCACTTTCCTTCTTTTCCTTTTCTTTAGAGTACTAAAAACATTTATTTCACTTTGTTTGCTAGCTGTTTTCATCTTTTCTAAATAGCTCTCTAGGCTCCCATGAAACAGATGAAAGATATACCCTATCTATATGCCCAGATGAATTCAAGGAAAGATAGCAAGATCCCTGAAAAGTTTTTCTCAAGGACTTCTGCTGTTTCTCTTTCATTTGCTAGAACCACTGGGGACCAGTAATCTGCATTACTGCTTGGGTGTTTTAGTAATAGCAGTGTTTTCAATGCTATAGGCAAGACATGGAAAAACCATCCCTGCTCTGACTGCTACATGTAATGTAGGCTGTACAGGCTGCTCTGTGTTTTACATATTAACAGAGATGTACAGATCACAGATGGGGGGATGGGTGGAAAATTGCTTTTCCTTCCCCTTCTCTCCACGTACGCTTCGCGTAGCTCTGCCATTTCAGTGTTCAGCTCTTATTGTTAAAAATAGAGTGTGAAGCATTAATTCTAAGAAAGCACTTGGAGGCACAAGGCTCAAACAAAACTAGAAGAGAACAGGAAGGGACATTCAGGTAGGTGTCCTTAAATGGATGCACATTGAGAATATAAGGACATGTGCCATTATGGATGCATTCTGTGTAAAGGTGAGCACCCTCCACTCCCATCAGCTTCTGTAGCAAGGGAGGACCTACAGGCACCTCCCAGGAGTCAAAGTGGTGTGAGAAATTGGTCAGAGCACCACTCATCCCTGGGCACGTTCCTGGCCTCTGTAGGAAGAGAAGGAGATAAAAGGAGGAGTGCTGCCTGCCCAGCACTGCAAGAACCTGGACTTATCCCATGTCAACAATTTTTGAGCTACCTTTGGCAGTCAGACTTACTAGGAAAACTGCATAGTATTTCTTCCCAAGAGGAATCAATTATTTCTATTGTGCTCCTTGATATTATGCCTCTTACTTCACTGTATGCAGTCACCAAAAATGCAAACCTGTGTGTATGAAATTTGATTTGATACTTTTAATGCAAGCCATTCTGGCAAGTAGCTGTCTTCTTGCAATGTGTAGTGCAATAAGGTCTTTGTTTGATGGGGATCTCCAGCATATTTTGCTTTAACAAAAATAAGAGGAACTTGCCCTAAACAACAATCAGTTACTTTGGTTCTTACAAGTATCATTTTTGGGAAAGATTGAGATGCTGTCTTATAATGGTGTGGTTTGGAAATGGATAGGAGCAAGTCATATGACAGGGTTTGAAAGGAGGCTGCAGAGAAGATTGCTGTCTTTCTAGCAGGGTTCATCTGAGCACTGGTTCTGCTTGTGGCTCCCACCCAGCTCCTGTAGTGTCTGGACAGTGGTACATAGCACATGAAGTTTTGGAATGGTGTAAAGTTCACAGCCCCATATTCTGATTGCAGGATACAGATCTCACTGAAAGGCAGCAGGACTCTGCTTTGTGAGGATCCTGCTCACTTCCCAGATGCTGCAAGCCTGCAATACACTGCTGGGAAGCGCTTTCTGCTGCAGATGGAGTAGCAAAGCCACACCTGTAAGAGCAGTTCTCTCCTCAGGTACCTTCAGCGTACCCTCTGCACCTCATCTCTCCATGTCCTGCTCTCCAGTGACCCAGTTCACAAGCTGGAAGCTAATGTTAAGTGACTACAGGATGGAGGTTTTGTTATGTGCTGGAAGAAGGCAAGACTGCTCTAAAGAAAGTGTTGTTTTCTGTACTAACTGTGAATAAAAATGCCTCTAAAATATTGCTTATAAACTTAATTGGTATAGAGTTATTATAGTTATTTCAGATGTGTTAGTGACTTATGATGAAGCAAGCTGAGTCTTTGTTTTTCGCTCAAATAAACCAGCAAGTGCTGTATTTCTTGGTAGTTATGTCCAAATTATTGTGTTGGGATGTTTAGTATGAATTGCTGAATGCCTTGATCTTTATGGAAGAGGTGAGGATATAAATTGCAGTTAAATCATACGCTTTGATCTTGATTCTTTGCTGCTCTTTTTCAAGAGCCATCCCATAATACTTGCAGCAAATGTGTATTTAAGTTACTTTTGAGCACCCTAGGATCTGAAAGACACTATCAGCTGCTCTAGCATCATGTATGAATTAGAACAGAATTGGAGGCTGCTCTAAGACATGCATTTTCTTTGTGTGTCATACAGCCCATAGTTCTTGAAATATGAAGTATAATGGATATCCCCTTCCTAGCCCAGCACTTCCCTTGGCTGTGCACCAAGGCAGCATTCCCCCATGGGCCAAACCCTGTCTATCTATAACACATCAGCTTCACTTCCATGAAAAGTGTTTGAAACAAAGTGATTAACACTGAGGGTTCATGTGAACTTGCTCTCCAATAGGCTGTTGCATATTGGCATCCTGCTGATGTTTGGGGGCTGTTAGGACACCCAAGGAGGTTACTCTTAGCTAGTATCCTGCTGGTGCTGTTATTGCACATAACCTTTGCTTCAGTGGGCCTGGACACATATTAGAAAGCAAAGATACCACTTAAGGGTGAAATACCTTCCTGGTAAAGAGGTGCTGGTGGTTGCAGGGATCCATGTTTGTGTGCATTATCAAAGCATTACATCTGGCTATTAACATGTTATTGGATACAATTTCCCACTCAGGAACTGCATGCATGCTTTTTTTCCCTAAAGGCAAGTATCTGAACACTCTCTTTGCAATTTTATTTCACATTTATTGCTGCCAGTCAACTGGTGCCAGCAATGCAGTTGGACTAAGTGGGGAAAAGGCATAAACACAGCACTGGTCAACTAAAATTAGTTACCTGACTCAGGGCAGGTGAGTGGTTTGCAGCCACTGGACTGCTGCTGGTTCACAGATCTTACTGAGTTCCCAGCTGTCTAAAGAACTTGTTTATACCAGAGGGGTGGTTTGTGTGTTTAGCAGGAAAAATATTTGGGCTTGCATTCAGGGTAGAGCTATTCTTTCATTTCCACTGCTGCTTTTAGATTTAGGCCTTCGCTTTCTCCTTATATATCACAATCACTTACCAGGCAGTAATTCTGTTTGGTCCCAGTGTTTTTGCTGTTCCTAACAGGGATATGAGGCATTTTACCTGCTGTCTTTCCCATAATCATGAACATGGATCTTACAAAATCTTTGTCTTGTGTGCCCCACCTAGAAACCAGATTTCAACTGCTTGATGATGTCTTCTATCTTCTTGCATTTTCTGGATTTTGCAATAGACTGAGGACTCTGTATTTCTGTTTCAATTCTCTGCTGTGTGTCTGTGTTAATAATTTACTGTGGGTAGGAAATCAGGTTTGCATAGTTTTTTTTTGCAACAGACATATAAACTGTAGTATTTCAACAGCATACGCTGGAGGCATTGTGGGACTGCCAACAGAATCTCTCTCTGTAAATGCTGCCTCATTGGTAGTGACAATAACCAATTGTCTCCTCTATTTTTGTTAGAAGACAGGTTATTACTTACTCAGATAGCTTGTTCCCCTACCAGATGTGTTTCAAATTTTCACAAAGGCAAACTCCTGCAAGACATTCATTTCCCAGCTTAGGTATGTCTTTGTTCTACTGACCATGGTGCAAAAACCTACCGGCTTTTCCTGCTTCAAGAGCAAGTCTCCCACCCCAGTTACAGCCCTCTGAATCTCTGCTGAAGTTTTATTTCAGCCGTAGATTCAGGGTAAGCATGGACACAGTTACCACTATCGCACTGCATGTTTCAAGGTCATCAGAGAAACCCTGCCAGTTTACAACTGCTAATAGTCTTTGAAGTAAATTACTACTTCAGGTATGGGCATGTTACTGTGTTGCCTTTAAATGTTTAGTCAGGTCAAGTGTTTCAGGGATACTAAGCTTCATTTTGGTTTCAGTTTTTACCCTTAGGTCTATTTTCATGAGAGCTGAGAGCTCCCATGATGCAAGAAAACATCAAGCTTTCTTGGCTGAGAGCTGAGCTTTTGGTCGTGGTCTCTTGCAGCTTCTGTCCTGCTGCATCTGTGTCTGTACAGCAGCATCGCCACCCTGACAGTGAACTCACCAAGGCATCTAGTGCGCGGAGTGCCATTTGGGATCCATCTTGTGACAGTTGACCCCCATCAACTATCACTCAGTGTGTGTTTTGAGCCTGCCCATCCACTGAGTCTCAAGATACAGCAAGGGAGATTTCCTGAGCTCCTAATGATTGCCACGATCAGTCACCAGGAGCAAGAAGTGCTTCATTGTCCATAGCAATTAAATAATTGTGTCCCCTTATGTAATGAACTTGCTTGTATCTATATAAGAATGAACCTTGTATTTTTTCTGAGCAGTGGTCATGCTGCTTACTTACCTTCTGAGCTCCTGCTTTACGTATAAGCTTCCTTCACCTCCTGCCTGCTATCAATTAATTGCTGTCTTCTTTTTTCCTCTTCCCCCCCCCCACTCCCTTGGTATTCTGTGAGGCAGGTGCTATATAGATGGATTTTTCTGAGCTGTTTACTGACACAGCTTCTCCAGTCTTCAAACTCTCTTCACCAGCTTTCCTGCAAGGAAGCTGCAGCACACTGTCTGCCCTGTGTGAGCTATTCATTCTACTGGTGTGTCTGCTATGAACTGCTTGTCTGAGGCATGCTGTGAGCAGGTTCAGGAGTCTGTGCTATAATTGAAAGGAGCATCTTTTAATCTGTGCCACATGAAGCTTCAGTCTGCATGCTTTTTCTCTTGGGATTCATATAATATTTTTCCTTGTCCTGGTCCATTATGGTCGTGCTACCAGGGCTGTATAATGTGGCCTTTCTGAGTTGTGACTGCTGTTTTATGTAGCACCAAACAGAGGTCGCCTTGCAAGTTGAGTGATGCCCACTTTCTGTTTGACATTTTCATTAGTATTTGTCTGTTGTTTCTTTCTTTGCACCAGACAGCTTGTCCACCTGGGATATTCATCTACGCTTTGGTGTACACTGACTGTGTGTCAGCTACTCCATGCTATTGCTTCTTCAGGACTGTCTTAGAGCACATGGAGCATGAGGTACATGTTTGTATGTTGAAGTAAAATGGTGCTCTCCTGCTCCACACTATGAAAGTCCCATGTCCTCTACAGGACAGATACTCCACAATGAGGTCATGTGCTACCTTGTGAGGCACCGGCTCCCTGCACATAAGCCCTCACCCAACTCTGATCTTCACGTGCCATGTGGGCCTTATTGTTTGCCTCTTTTATGCAAAATTCACTCTGAGACTCTAAGGCTCATGGTCTCCCTCAGCTATGGCATTTTCTGTACATCTCTGATAAGATTTGTCTTGTCACAACCATGTGTGACCCAATTTGCAGATTGGTCACCCCTGCAACCTTTTCCTTCTGCTACACCCATGTCTTCCTTCTGCATTCCTTCTCTTCTCTGCTACACTTGTGTCTGCTCACTGAAGAGCGTCCACTGTTTTGTTTTCCTGTTAGAGTTAATTTTTAAACTCCTCTAGATCTCATTGAAGAGTCAGACCAGTGTAAATATCATCACATAGGAACTGAGGGGATCAAGGGTCAAGCTGGGGGCAAGGAATAGAATGGCTGCTTGCAATGACAGCTTGCCACTAGCTCAGCTTAGCTGCTGTACCAGGCTGTGTGCACACTGTGGTCTGACCAAAGTCAACAGTGTGATCTTTTATATACCTCTGCATGGGTAGGAAACTGGTGCTGCTGTGACGGATCTTTTCTTTTTCTGTAGTGCTTCCAATTTCTTATCCTTTGTATCTATAGGAACAGAGTTAGATCTGGCACAGCACCCAGACAGAGAAGAGAGAAACTCAAGGCAATACAGCTTCAGTGCTTCTTTTTTTTTTCCTACACAACCTTGATAATGTTAGCAGCCTTCAGAGTCCTTCTTCTAGGAGTTTCTACACAGCATCTGATAAGCACAGGTCATGCCTATGTTGCATCTCAGCAGCTTAAGATGAAAAAGCAGTTTAAAACAGACTTGCTCCCTGATTATTGGTGTGTGCCCATGCATTGTTATAAGGGGAACCTACAACTTCAACCTCTGCTAGACCATGTACCAGTGTAGCTGCAGCCTCTCTATATCCTAGCTGTCCTGGTGTTGGTGTCTTAAGTGGGAATGCTGTGCTATCTTCTCTGCCTCTACCAGCCATGGGCCCTTTGTGCTAACCCAATGGGACAGCTGAGGTGGGCATGCTGTGCCTGCCTGTGAGCAGGGCAGCCTGATGGCTCCTTGGCACCTCAGGTGCCTCCTGCAAAGGAGAGCAGGTTGTACTTCAATGAGGTTGAGAAAGGTATTGCTGATAGCCCCCCTTATGCAAGATGCTGTGGATCAAATCCCAGGACTAGTGGTATGGTGTGAAGACAGTGAAGAGAAAAAAAACTTTTTGCTTTTGTGAAAATCAGCACTAGAAAGAATTTTTATTTTTTTTTTTTTTTAAACCAGAAGTGGGGGAGAAAGAAACATGGTGTTCCTGGTGGAAAACTTCCCAAACCTCACGAAAAGACAGGCCTGTTACCTGACTGTAAAGAGCTAATGATGGAAGATGAATTCTGCAGATATGTTGTTTAGTTCTATATTGCTAGTTTCAAAATAAAGTTCCATGATGTTGGATAATTTAATACACAGGAAATCTCCTGTGCAAAGTCATTTACTGACTTATAAAACCTATGATATTTCAGACTTCTCTAAGTGTAAAAGAATGTAGTACCTGTTTCATTACACTTGCATTAAAAGAAAAAAAAAGAATCCATTATAGGGAAAGCCTAGCAGTTGCTCTTATTCACAGTTTACTCAACTTGAACTACTGCTCATCAACACTTTTCTTTAAACTGCTGAGAAGATGTAGCTATTCATCTGTTTCTTTATGCTTTCCAGTAGCAACACAAAGATTGCAAGCAAGCTGGAATTAAGCCTTTTAACAAATCTAAAACATTCTGTGATTAGTGGAAATTTGTGGGAAATACTATCTTAATAACCCACCAAAAAGCTTTGTCAAAAGTAGTGTGACATCTCGGCACCACTGTTGTTGTGGTAACTGATGCTAGGGGCCGTTCCAAAGAATGGCATCAAGAATTGCTCTCTGGTGCACCCAACATTTTCTTGAACTAGTAGGCCACTGAATTTGTCACAGCAAAACCCAAGGTCTCCACATCAAACATGAATAACTAGCAGTTGTAGATGTGAGAGGAGTTTGGGGTGAAGTTTAAGCTCAGGGTCTATATTTTAGGTGCCTATACTGAGAGCATATCATAATTATAAAGAACAAGTTTTTAATGGAACTATGATACTGCTACGTGAAAAGACCTACCTCTAACACCCTTTGTCCCTTTGAACCAGTGCTGTTTCTTCTTGTGACTGCTAAACTTGCTATGATCTCTCCTGTTTTTTTCAGAAACCGAGAGTTATTTCCTTACAGCGATTCTGTCTTCCTTGTCCCTGTAGCACTCAGTGGCCAAACTTCCTGGAGACGGCAGGGCTTTGGTTTAATGTCAGCCATTGATCAGAACACAGGGTAACTGAGTGAAATGTAATGGCCTGTAAAATACAGGTCATGGGTGATGACGTACAAGTCCTTTTTTAGCTTTGAACTCTGTAAACCCTGTGGAAGCATGAAGCCTTGCTCCTCTCCAACTCCTGGGCTCAGCTTTGCAAAGCTGCAGAAGGCGGGGGGGGGAGGAGTGTGGAGGATAAACCAAAACCAACACCCTCACCCACTCAGAAATGTTATTCTATTGAAAACTGAACGGATCATGGTCCTGTGCGTGGTTTTCTGCTACAAATCACACCTCTGAGGGTCTCTCTTTGGCAGGCTGTCCCTGGGGGCCATGCACATGTGTGAGTCAGCCCCTGTGGGCGAAGCAAGTCACAGAAAGGCCTTCTGCAGGGCAGATGCTCCCCAGGGCCTGGCTCAGTGGCAACAGCCACTGCAGCTTTTAATTTTCAAATGAGGCCTGCCGCCCGAGCACATGCATGCTTGCCTGCACACGTGCACAGTGGTTTCACGCCACTCAACCACAAATTGCCGGCACAGTTAGCGTGGTGAGCAGCTGCGGGGGATGTCAGGAGAAGGGGCCAAAGTAGGTGGTGGGCAGACCTCCTGGGCCAGGCTTTGAAAGGGAAGGCTGTGGGGAATGTTGTGACAAGAAACAGTGCGGCCAGCAGGGCCAGGGCAGTGATCATCCCCTGTTTTCGGCACTGGCGAGGTTGCACCTCGAATCCTGTGTTCAGTTCTGGGCCCCTCACTGCAAGAAAGATATTGAAGTGCTGGAGCGGGTCCAGAAAAGGGCAACAAGGCTGGTGAAGGGTCTGGTGAAGTCTTCTAAGGAACGGCTGAAGGAACTGGGGTTGTTTAGTCTGGAGAAGAGAAGGCTCAGGGGAGACCTTATCACTCTCTACAACTACCTGAAAGGAAGATTGGGTAAGGAGGTGGCTGGTCTCTTCTTCCAAGTAACAAATTATAGGACAAGGTGTAATGGCCTCAAGCTGCACCAGGGGAGATTTAGATTGGATATTAGGAAAAATTTCTTCACCAAAAGGGTGCTCAGGCATTGGAACAGGCTGCCCAGGGCAGTAGTGGAGTCACTGTCCGTGGAGGTGTTCAGAAACCGCATAGATGAGGCCTTCAGTGAGATGGTTTAGTGGTGGACTTGGCAGTTCTGGGGTAACAGTTGGACTTGATGGTATTTTCCAACCTAGGTGATCCTGTGACTCTAAGAAGCCAGGGAGGGTCACTGCATTGGCGGTGGCTTTTCCATTTGCACCAGGAGGACGAGGCCGGGGCGCGCCGCCGCTAGGTGGCGCCGCAGTGCCCGCCCCGCGTACCGCCCGCGGGCGCGGTGTCGCTGAGAGGAAGGGGGGGGAAGAGGGCGGTGTGAGGCGGAGCATGCGCAGTGGGCGCGCCTCGCCCGGGCTGTTCGCCTCCGCCTACTGCCTGCGCCGCCGCTCCCCCTCCCCGTCACGGCGGCGGTGCCGCCACTACAGCGAGCGGGAGGAGGAGGAGGAGGAGGAGGAGGAAGAAGGGAGAGAGGGAGGCAGGTCCGGCGGCCCTCTCGGCTACCCCCAGCGGCGAGGCGGGCGAGGGGAAAGATGGCGACGCTGGGAGGCGAGTCGCAGCCCTTCCCCGCCACGGCTCTGGCGGCGGCAACGGCCGGGGTGGGCGGCGGCGGGTCTCTGGGCTTGCAGGCGCCGCTGAACCGCGGTCTGGAGCGGGCGCTGGAGGAGGCGGCGCACTCCGGGGGGCTCAACCTGAGCGGCAGGAAGCTGAAGGAGTTCCCGCGCAGCGCCACCGCCCTCAGCCACGATCTGTCCGATACGGTGCGGGCAGGTGAGGCCAGGGGAGGAACCGGGGGCGCGGAGGGAGGGCCTGGCCGGCATCTGCTTGGAGGGCGGGACGGGAGGAAAGGTGGGTTTGATCGCCGGGGGACCCGCTCTCTCCCTCTCCGCCCCCTCAGGCATCCTAGTGTCCCCCAGCTTCCCTGTGAGGGACCCGCTTCTCCTCTCCCCACCCTTCCACTCGACCTCCGTGGCAGGAGGCGTTCGCCTTCCCCACGGCCCGTCCGCACACGGAAACCGAGCGCGTTCCCAGCTCTCCGTGGACCTTGTGCTTTCTTTATTCGCCCCCGTCTTGGTGTATGAGGTAGGTGTTTGCTCCCATATGGCTGGATCCCTCCATCCCCCCACTCTGCGTTTGGTGAGGCAGAGGTGGCTCTCCCAAGGCACGTTGGGGGAATGTGTGTGTGTGTGTGCATGTGTGTGGGGAAAATTCTTCCTCACACCTGTCTCCTTCTCCCTTTAGGGAATGTGCATCTCTGTGCCACCCTTCCCTGACCACTGAGGTTTGAGGTGGCAGCCAGCCTGCCTTGGCATCAGTAGCAGGAGGAATGCAGAAGTGTGCTGGGGTGGATACCTGCTCCTGCCACCTGACTGCTTGTAGGCAAACCCACCTGGCATGGAGGGGATGCAAGTCTGTATGTAACCATATTAAGACTCTCATGTGCCTCTGAATATGTTGTCTATAGATGAGACATATTCATAGGAACACTTCTGTTCTGCAGCTACTCCAGGTAGTGTGCTGCCTTTCAGAAATGACACTTGTTCAATACTGAGGTTGACATCCACCTTTATATCCTTACAGTCAGATAAGTTCTGACTCTGTATGCATTGCAATCTTCTAAGGCAACTGTGGAGAGAGAACCCTGTCTTCACAGGCGCTGTACATATTCTACAGTGGGGGACACCATCATTACATAAATCTGCAGAGGGGACAGGCCTGACTGTGCAGGCAAGAGTGGTTAGGGGAGGTGTATCCAGTATGCATCCACCTGCCCTCACACCCTCTTTACAACATGAAAAAAGGCACACTTGCTTCTCACTTAAGGAGGCAGACCCCTTCAGAAGGTTCCATGTTTTCCTGCCCCCGTTTGTGCCAGGGGTTGGAACCTAATGCACTCTTTTAAATAGTGCCACTTGGTAGAACAGTAAAAACCTGCACTAGAAGAATATATTAGTGTATCCCTAAGATCTTTAGCGTACCGCCTCCGCATGCCCTTTTGTGTCCCCATTTGCCTACTGAAGATAGTTGTGTTGTAACAGCAAAGAGGCAGACAAGTAGTCACTTGTTCTTGACCCACAAAACAGCAGGTGCTATACCTGCGTGCAAACATGTGATAACATGAACCTAAACTCTCAACTACTCCTGCACATGATGGTATTTGTGCCTTCCTGTATATGGAGACATATGTGCTGGCTACATACTTGTATCTGTCCCAGCTATAGGGAACAGTATAATGTCTCAGATGTGAGGTAGACGTTATACGTAATTGTCATTTAGCTCTGTTGCTTATTTGCTTTTGTTGAATGGATTTCACAGTGGTCCATGTGAACACCTGTATCATGGTATGAATAAAAGAGAAATATGATGGAAATTTGATGAATGAAACTACCGTGAATTGGTAGCATGAGTTGCCATACTAACCATTGACCAACTCAGTAGCAGATGTGAAAGGGATAAGGCATGATAGTGGAACTGTATGTGGTTTGGTAGAATGAATTTTAGCTTGGCTCCCCAAGCAAGACGTTTATTTCTTTTTTTGAAAGTTGTAGTCTAATGAAAACATGCTGTGATGCGAAATAAGTAGTTTGGAAATCCAGAAAGTTAGCTTGTTTGGTTTGCCCTAATATTGATCCAAACTGTTGTAAAACAAAATTATGTACTGGAAAAAACTTTGGTGACGATTACATGTTAGTGGTTGTATATTGTGTGTAGCCTGTACAAGCATGAACTGTGCATTGTATGTATTGGTAGTACATGCTTGTTACGTGCTTACCTGTTGTGGTAATTTTTCTATTCAGAGGAGAGCGCAGGGAAAAAGTAGTGTTTTCCTTCAAGCATTAATGTGCTTTTGTCAGAGTTTTCATAGAAGACATTCAATATTATATTAAATGTAGAATGGGATTTTCATTCTCTTTTTCTTTGGCATAAATAGCAGCGTAGAGCAGCCCATGTCTCAATCTCGTAACAACAGCAGCCCTTTTGACACAGTCCATTTTCGAGAGAGCCATGTGTTAATCTATAGTTTATATTTTTGTTTGTAACAGCATGTTGCAACTGTTTGAAGGGAAATGTTTGCCTTGTGAGTTAAGTCCTGTGTTGATACATTTCTGAAAAAGCTGTATTCCTTTTCACTTGTTACATTACATAAGTAGAATATATAAACAGAAGAGAGGCTTGGCTTAAGCCCAGGTTTCTGAAGCTCTTGGGGTAAACTCTTGATGGGAATTTTCTCTCTAGCTTCCTCTCCATAAATGTGCATAGTATAAACCCAGTACTTTCTTGTACTACTTGGGCTAGGTCCTCGCAGTGAGTGGCTTTTTTTTTTTTTTTTTTGTGGTTTTGGTGTGCTGACATGTGTGTGAAGCCCTGAAACTTTGGTGTTTGGGGTCACTGTTAAAGGGATTTTTTTTTTTTTTTATTTTTCTTAATATACTGACAGTGTATTTGAAGTCAGAAAATGACAGTCTACAGCTACTCTCAAATAAAATATTACTAAGTGTGTTTTCTAGAAAAGTTTGGAGTGCTCTAGGTAGGCCTAAGGAAGACTAAAGTGTTAAACTGTAAATTCTCTGTTCATGCATTTATTTGGTTTTTTTTCCTGAATTTAGAAATCAGATTTTACATAGCATTTGATACCGTTATGAAAGAGATGTAGCTTGGTTGCCTTTGATAGCTGGGACTGAATGGTTTGACTTTTCTAGTTCTTATTGCACATTCCATTCCTGGCATGCTTTTTCTTCTGTGACTCTTCTTTGCATCAAACACTTCTTGCTTATAGAGACATGATAGGATGTTTCTTCCTCAGTCTTTGCAAATTTTGCTCAAGAGCTGAGTGACCTGGTCAGATGAACTTTCAGGGCAGTGTCTTTGCACACAGAAGGGAGTTTGAATGGTGTGCGCTACTGTTAGAAGAAAATAAAACCTCTATGTAAAGCATCTTGAGTTTAGTCAGATGTTTTAAACCACATCAGTGTGGATGCTTTGCAAAAACTGCTTCAAAAATAATAAATGCGATTCTTACCATTTTTATTACAGACTGGGTTATGCAGAAGACAGTGGCACAGTAATCACATAGTTCTTAAGTAATAGCATGCAATTATATTCCTCAAAACCACTGGGAATGCTGGAAGCATGTTAGTTTATAAAAGAGGAAGAAAATGCCCCAAAGCTGTTACTTAAATGTGTAACCATGGCTGCCTGTGTCATTTCAGCTGCTTTTTGTAGGCTTTGGCTGTATTTCTGAAGACAGATGCTCTCAACCTTTACTGGTGAATACCTGTTCCACCCATTTCTATTGTGAGAGTTAGGCATATAAGGAAGGATTACTCGCTGCTGCTTCTGATGACGTGAAAGTGAAGCCATATTTTTGTTTTCATCAGGTGTTAGATGGTTTGAAAAGAAACACTAACTGAAGTATTTGATTGCTAGTTTGGATACTATGAAATTCTGGGAGGATATGTATTTTTTTGTGGTTTAGTATGCTCACTAGATGAAAGATCTCCTACCTTCTGCTTTTTAAAATGTTAGTAAAAGGCAGTGCTGTGGTGAAGACACCTTAGCCTGGCAGCATCTTCAAAATAGTTGATTGGATTGTATAACTAGGGATTTGCTCTCAGAATTGTTGAAAAATTACAGTATCACCTGAACAACTACCTGAGAACCTGTAGAGTTTTTTGGGGTACTTTAGCTTGGGTTTTGACATCTAAGCGCTTCCTATGGGATTGTGTAAAGAGAAAAAATGAAAAATTAATGAAGTTGCAAGTTAAGTGCAGGAATGCATTTATTGGTACCCAGCAGTTTGAAGTTCTTTCTGCTTGTCTTTTGGAAAAAGATATTTCTTGTCTTGGGGATTGATACTGCTTCAGCGAGATCCGTTCCTTTCAGTATATAATAATAATAAAAAAATGTTTTGTTTTGGTTTGGTTTCTTTTTTTTTTTTTTTTTTCTTTTTATTAAATAAACAGCTATGTGGCCAGGGCTCTGAGCAACCTGGTCTGGTTGAAGTCCCTGCTCATCTCAGGGAGCGTTGGACTAGATGGCCTTTAAAGGTCCCTTCCAACCCTAAGTATTCGACGATTCTATGTATATTAGATTGCCATAATTTATTCTCTGATTTTCTCCAGCTCCTTTATTAATGTAATTCTTCCTTCACTTAGGAGAATTATCCTAATTATAGCTGTAGATGTGCAGTTGATTCCACTTATTATAAATGCAGGTTGTATTGGGAAGAACGTCACAGACAGAGGCTAATTTGTGCTACTGCACGCTTTCATGAACTGCCAATTGGACTCTTGTTTAGAATTTGGTTATTATTTGGTCACTAGGGAAAAAAAGAAGAGATTTTATAGGCCACTCTCCTTTTAAGAATATTCTCTAATAATTACTGGTTTGAATAATTCATCATCTTGAATTTGTATTTGGATTATATTGTGGGTTTTTTAAATGAGGCTTCTTGAAAACCTTTCATTTTGCTCATTTTATCTAAACTCACATCAATAAAAATAACATCTTTAGTTATAAAGCTGAAAAAACCTCAAACCTGTTTCTTCTCTATGTTCAATAGTCAGTCCCGTCCTACAAGCTTCCTGTGTTTATTTGAAGATTTCTAACCTTGAACTTATTCTACCTCTTACACCAATAATATCCCAAGTGTATTAGGACAAGGAGGGAGGAGGAAATACGTTTATTCATTCTCACAAATGAATTGATTATTACCCTGCAGGTATATTACTTACGGGATGTAACTCTTTTTAGAGATTACTATATAATGTGTCTTTACAAAGCTAAAAAACGAAGATAAACCTGCTTGTATTCATTATTACGTATACAATACCACTTCATAATGTGGTCTGTCTGGACATCTCTGTGTTAATATATTCTAGTTGTTTGGGTGGGGGTTTTTTTTGTGTTTTGGGTTTTTTTTTTTTCTGTGATAAGCAATGCTTTCTGAAAGAGCTCTAAACTAAATTAATTTCTTAGAAGCATAGATGTGCTTAGCAACTTATAACTGCAGAGTACACTTACAAGCCCCTTTGGCCCTTTTTCTTCCCCAAGTCTGACAATGTTGTTGCTTGTGGATCATCTAAACATCAAGGCTATTGACTCCTGTTGAAAAGAGTCTATTAGTTCTTCTGCTTTATTGAGTCTAGTCAGTTGTGCTTTTGAGTTACCTCTTTTGTCTGGAAATTTATGCCCCCATGGCTGAAATGCAGTCAGTGGCTTTGCAGGTGCTGTTGGGTGCTTCTCAGAACAAAATGAAGTGAATTAGCTCAGAGTGCCTTTTGTTGCATGAAACAAATTAGGAGTACTCAATTGCCTGGTTACTGTGTCAGAATGTGGCTTGCATGGATTAATGGCTTTCTACCACTGACTCTGTGTGTGTGTCCATCTCCTTCCCCAGTGTGGTTTTGTGTTGTTTGTTTCTTTTTTGGCTAGCTTGCTTTGTTTGTAGAGAAGCTTCAAAACTAGTGCAAGGGCTAGGAGGTAGGAGAGATGACAACCTAGAAATCACATAATAGGAGGGAGGGTGAAATACCTCAATGTCAGCAGGAGTAACCTCAGCTGTTTATTGAACCTCTACCCTTAAAGTTAACTTTCAATTTAGGGTGGCCTTTTTTTAAACAGCTTTCAAAGCCATGTTTTTAAAAGCCATGTTTGGCCATGCTGTGCATGTAAATGGATGAAAAGCGATTGCTTTTGTAGAAGTGTTATCTCTTTGTGTGCCTTTGTGTATTGAGTTTGTGTGGCAAGGTTTTGGTAGCAGGGGGGCTTCTGTGAGAAGCTGCCAGAAGTTTCCCTCATGTGTGCCTGCTCAAAGACGGACCCACCACTGACCAAGGCTGAGCCCATCAATGATGGTGGTAGCACCTCTGGGATAACATGTTTAACAAGTGGGGGGGGGGGAAACGCTGTGCAATGGTGACTGTTAGGAGAGAGAGGAGTGAGAATATGTGAAAGAAACAGCTATGCAGACACCAAGGTCAGAGCAGAAGGAAGGGATGAGGTGCTCCAGGCTGGAGCAGAGATTCCCTTGCAGCCTGTCACGCAGACCATGATGAGGCAGATCTCCAGCCCATGGAGAACCCCACACCAAAGCCCAAAGGAGGCTGTGGCCTCATGAGAAGCCTGCACTGGGCTTCCAGAGCGGGTTTCAGGTGGAGTAGGCTCCTGGCAGAACCTGTGGCAGAACCTGTAGAGAGACGAGCCGATGCTGGAGCAGTCTGTTCCTAAAGGAGTGTGCCCCATGGAAGAGACCCACACTGGAGCAGTTTGTGAACACATCTGTAAAACAGGAGAGACAGTGTGAATCTTAATACAGTTACTACCTGTAGAGTTTTGACTACTTTTGTGTGAGGGGAAAAGACCAGGGTAGAATTTGGTATGACAAAGTAGAACTGTGACTTAGAAGAGGAAGGGAGCTAATGCCAATGTAATACAGGTTTGGACAAGAAAATGGATAGAATGAACATACTGTTTAGAAGCTGAAGTGTCATAAGAAGTGAGTGAAAATTTATGAATTACAGAGTGAAAATATATGAAGTAGTAGAAGTGAAAGAAGGAAAAGTTTATAAGCAGGGATGTGAGCTGTATATTCTTGACTCAGTGTAGTGGCTTGGAATATTATCCTGTTATCTGTAAAACTGAGGAAAAATGTATTTCTTCAGCAGTTACAATAATAATGATTAGAATTTTGTGAACAGAGAATTAGGTAAACAAAGCAAATGATTTGACTTTAATATGCATGATATTTACAGGCTTTATGCTACCAACAATAGTTTAGAATTTATACTTTAAAAGATTAACTCTTGAATTCAAGTTTGGGAAGCTTAGCAACCATTTGACTGCAGAAGGAAAAGCCAGTGACATTTTTGCTGCTTACAGAGTTACAGGAGCAACCAAGATGGAGGGACTGGTGTTTTACATATCAGAATGACCGTTCTAGGAAGGATGAATAACTTCCCCGGGCCACAGACTGTTCATTCTGGCTGTTCTGTTCTTGCTGGCTCTGTTACTAAGCATCTACTAGATTTCTGAACATTCCCAAGCTGGTTAGATCCCTAATTCACAATTAAAATCAATATGATTTAAATGATTTAAATGTCACTTCTGAAACCAGAGAGGTATCTGCAACGTGTTCTGTGAGACCAGAATTATGAAAATAGCTACTTATCTCCTGGGTTGAAAACTAAAGAGCCAGATATGTTATCACAGTATTCAGCATGCAGATCACTGTCAAAAGTGGAAATGGATACTGTCTCCTGACTTCTGACTGTTCTCTGCTGACCACAATTTGCAAGGTATAATGCACACATCAGAGTAGTTCTTTGGGAAGGTACTGAGGAGTTAAGCTTCTGGAAGAATAATTACTTTCCCCTAAATTTGTGGGTAGATGCATCCTTGTGGGAGGAGTTTACTTCTAAAATTCTAAGGCTTCTCCCCAGCCTCTTTTCCCTAAGGATGTCTTGCTGGCCAGCTTGCTTTTTTATCCTTTTGCTGCCTTGTATGGTGCAGAACACCATAATATCTGTAAACCTCTTAACTATTTAAAAATAGAAATTACAATAACAGTCTCTCATCCTATCCCAGTCCACAAGAGAAATAGTTTTAAAGTAAAAAAAAAAAAAAAAGTCAAAACTTGTGAGTGAGGCGATGATCTTGGCAGAGCCAAATGAGAGTTAGTTTTACATTTAATTTGGAGCCGGAGGTTTGCACTCACTTTTGAAGCTGCATGAAATGTTTCATGTTCAATTGAGCTTGTGGGAATTCTGACTTCTTTAGTTAAAAGCTAGCTGATACTTTCATGATGCCAGTGTGAGGTAACTTTTCTAGGTATGGTTAGAGGAGTTACCGGTAGTAGCTGGAGGTTTTGAGTATCAGAATAGAGTTCTTGAATTGATCTTAATGAGAAGCAGAACAAGAACAAACAGCCAAGCACCATGTGAACGGTGACCTATGCTGCTGAATGGATAAAGTTTTTCTGTTGGTTTTCTGTAGCTGGGTGATTTTATTCCTTATTGCGAGTTGCAGTAATTGTAATACTGAGTCTGGAGAATGTGAACTTGCACAGGTGGTTTGCTTTTTCTTGGTTTTGAAATACTCATAGAATGGAAGGAATCATTTGTGCTGAAAAAATAGAAGAATATGTCAGTAGATACTTGTTGTCTGTTACCTTTTCTGTTTTTCAATAGATTAATGTATTGAAATACTTCAATTGCTTCCATATATAAATTACAAATGTTGTAAAGATTATAAATGTTTTGTGTCTCTCTACAATTGTTTCTGCACTTTCTTGATAATCCTTTTTGAAGTGCAAGTTGCTAATATCAAGGTAGGCTTGAAACACCTGCTTTAAAAATAGAGCTTTTATTTTCTTCCAAAACTGCAGTGCTATAAAATGCAACATTGGTAACAGATTTAATGTCTTGGTTTTGGATTTAACTATATAGAGTAGTTAGTTGTTTTCTACTAATGCAATCCTATAAGTACTTCTTCCTGGTAGGAGACACTGCTGGGACAGCTGACATTAATATGTGGGTAAAGGATTTAAGGTAAATAACTTTTTGAATGAAACGAAATTCAGTAAAAACCATCTTACAAGTACATTTAAACATGGAACATGCCTTGATTTCTTTATATTGTAGATTGCATTATAAAGTAGTATGCTTCAAAAGTAGCAGAGTAACAAGTGACAATTTCACTTTGATTTATCGTGTGTTTACAGACGTGTCAGATTTTTTTAATGGCTAAAGTCTGCATCTCTGGTTGTGTTATTTTTAGTGGCAGCACTACATTAGACAGGCAAAAAGTAAAAATTGAAAAAGTCAGATGATAAATAAAAAACCCTCCACATCTAAACGTGAAGAGAAGAGCACGTGTTGGATAAGTTGGATCTGTTGTTTGGTGAACAGAAACAAACAGGTTCATAAAATGTGTGTGCAAAGATAAGTGGGGGGTAAAACTATTGACTACTTGACAGGTCATACCATTTCCATTGTTGTATTACTGTATTTTGAATAGTGAGGCCTAGCTGATTTTTTTCAATTCAGTCTTTTTCAGGCACAGCAAGCATAAGTAACAACAAAGGTGTGCATTTATTTGGTGGGGAAGAAGGAAGAACATGGTGTCATTCATATGTTACATAATTAAAAAATACAGACAGTGATGAAGATTTCTGGGATGGCATTTCTGGTCCAAGATGAAAGGAGACTTCTCTGCAGTCGGGGGGAAGGTGTCCTGGTTATTAAACAGCAGCTGAGCTCGGTTAAGGGGAGAAACTTAAACCCAGATTTCCCATGCTTGTTGTGTGTTTTGTTGCTAGGGTTTATTTTTACTCTTTTTCTGGAGTTCATCCCAGTTCAAGAAAACTTGTCTTTTTGCTTTCGACGTGTGCAGTGTCATTTCCCTACTCGGTAAGTTTTGCCTGCGATCCCTGTTCCAAGATTTGAATTGCAGTCTGGCTGAATGCCTACTCTTTGCCTTACCAGCCAGTTCAGATTGCTTTGTGTTAGTGACTTTTTTTCTTTCTTTTTTTCTCACTCATAGATGTCCTGTCACTTGCAGGTTTGACCAAAGGTGGTATTTTCCTCTGCTTAGTAATGTTTTTGAAGAAAGATGTATGACCAATATTTTTTTTTGTGCAGGGAGGTCCATCTAAAATGTTGTATGTTTCCATACTTTGTCTTATTTTAAGACCTATCAGTACTGTTATGTAGTTGTACACAACATCAACATATTTTATTATATCTAGTTCTTGATAACTTTTTAATCTTTCATGGGAAAATGATGTAGTTTATTAATTTCTGCACATTTTGACTAAGAGAATGCTTTATGGGATTACACATGTATTATAATGGAAGTTTCCATTCATTATCTGAATTTCCAAATTTGATGGAAAACTATCATGTTAGTTTGACATTGTGTAGTTTCATCCATTATTTTTCTGAGGTATTTTGGGGGGATGAAAGAGGCTGCTTTAAAAAAATGACACGTTTCTTCCCTGTCTTTGGAACTGCCCTCTTTATTTTTTCATGTGTTTAATCAATTTCAACAGGAAAAGTGAAGATGATCTATTGCATGCTCTTCAAAAAATATTTTTGATGCAAGTGGTATGGACTTTATGATTTGAATTAAAAAGATAAGCTAAAATAAAATACCAAATAAATTCAATTTGCTAAAATTTTTATAAGAGAATTTAGAAATAAGAGAGGCACTTGTTGGAGTGAGCCAACAAAGGCTCACAAAGATGAGAGCAGGGCCACAGAGGTGATCAGAAGGCTGGAGCACCTCTCCTATGAAGACGGGCTGAGAGGCTTGGCATTGTTCAGCCTGGAGAAGAGAAGGCTCTGCGGAGACCTTAGGGCAGCTTCCAGTGCCTAAAGGAGCTGACAAGAAATCTAGAGAGGGACTTTTTTCAAGGGCATGTAGTGACAGGACAAGGGGGAATGGCTTTAAATGGGAAGAGGAGGGGTTTAGATTAGATATTAGGAAGAAGCTCTTTACTGTGAGGGTCATGGGTCACTGGACTCCGGATGCCCCATCCCTGGCAGTGTTCAAAGCCAGGCTGGATGGGGCTTTGAGCAACCTGGTCTAGTGGAAGGTGTTCCTGCCCATGGCAGGGCGGGGATTGGAACTAAATGGTCTTCAAGCTCTCTTCCAACCCAAACCATTCTATGTTTATGATATTGCAGCTATTACTGGTATGTTAAAATGTACTCTGTGTAACTTTGATGTTCAGCCAATAAGTCACTTCTAAGGGCAGAGGACGTAGTCTTTTGAATTTCTTGTATTTTGATTAATTTAAAAGCCTTTTATGAAATTGAGCATTAATATAATGACTTTAAGAGCTGATTTCTAGTTTTAGTTGGTCCTAGCATAGACCTTGTTCTGTATCTCTTAAAAATTACCTTGCAAACTTTGCTCTTTTCAGTGAGTTATTTCATTGTTCTGTAATAACGCAGGTTATCCCTGGTTTTACAGATAGGAAAATTAAAGAACAGAAATTTTGAATGGCTTAATTCAGATCTCATAAGAGATAGAGGATAAAACTGTCGAAGGAATCCAACTTTGGTTCTCTGACTTTTATGTCTCCATGAAGACAGCATAAGATATCTTGAAGAATGGGTGTTGAGACATTTGAATTGAAGCTTTGTTCTGGAAGATGTTGGGATAGTAGTAAAGACCTAAACCTTTAAGCTTTCATTATGTTTTGAAGTCCTGGGAGTGATTCTAAATGCATTAACACAGTGCAGAAACAAAGAGCTCCCGTTATAGCAGCAGCTGGCACAGAAGCATGATAGTATGATTCAGAAATATTCAGTCTCTAAAAGAATATCACTATAGATTTGCAATCAGTTAAAAATCAAATAATATGAAAGAGTATTAACTTAAAACACCAGTATTTTGGCAAGAAATGCTGTACTCCTTCTGTCAGTTTTCATATCTTTGTACATTTGGCTTCCTAGAGAACTGAAAAGGTTATTTTTGGCCTAGTGCCCAGGGCTAAAAATGGCTTCTGGAATCTTATAGCTCAGTTTAGTGTTGAACAGTTCTGTGTGGTAGTAACATAACTGCAGTAATTGGTAGTCTCACTGAAGCATTTTAGTTATGCACTTAAATGTTAAGCTGTGGGAGATGTGGCCATGTGATCCCTCCAACATCCAGTTTATCAGAAAAATTTAAGCCATGTTTATCTATGAAGCAATGGTAGCCTGAAGAAAAACACCAGGCTTTTCTACAAGTACTCATTAAAGGGAAGTAAGAATGAGTGTAAGGTTTAGCCTCTGCAGAGAAAGGCTCTAAAAATGAAGTAATAAATCCTGGTATTGCCATGAGAATTAGTGAAACACAAGCATTGCAGTTGAGACTATACATGTGGGGAATAGAAATGAGTCTGAGAAGTTCCCTTATGTTTCTATCCAGTATAATAGGATTTACCTTTAAAAGTGGGAAAAAAACCAAACCCAACCAAACCAAACTCTCCTGCCAAGAAACAAGTACACCAGTTACTATATGTGAATGTGTGCTTATAATAAATGTAGGCTTCTGAATGATTTCTGAATAATTTGGATGATTACATAATCAGGAGTTTGGAACAGTTAGGAGAATATTGAGAGGCTGATTCTAGAAAGCTGAAAAATCTTACACCAGTAAAAGGGCTGAAAAGGAGACTTATGAAAAGGTTGGATATCGCTTCCCTCTACATCACTCCCAAATCTGTTAGCTGTTTCCGAAATCTCTTTATTGGAACAACGGGAATAATGAATGGTGCTGCAGGAAAGTAACACTTTTCTGACTAGAATTTGTATAAAAAGACAATTGTATTGATTTTTTGTGGGTCAAGTCAGCATGGACAGATTCTGTATGAGAATCAGTGTTGCTCTAGACATAGCTCAAACATCTGTGAAATACTAATTCTGAAATCTCCTGAGAAATCAGTGTTGGGATTTTGTGTTCTAAATTTGCAGTATAAGCTTTGTTAACACAGTAGTCTGGAAATATGGCCAAAATAAAATGAGTTCTGATCAACTTTGTAATCACACAAATTTGAGATGGCCAGACCAGTGAATCATTGTTAATGTTTGAGAGCTATATGCTTCTAAAATTACTGTTTCTAAAAGACATTAATAAAAAACATTTATGAAAAAGAATCCCTCCAGATCAGCTCCTGTAACATACCTGTGCTCCATCTGCAGAAATGTTGAGTTTTGCTTACCTGGATTAATCAGAAACTTTGCCAGTTATCCTAAATACAGCTGTCACTCTAAAACAGAATCTTGTTTCCTGTTTTCATGGCTAAGTAGTCTAAGCTGTTTACATTTCTTCCTTACACCCTCTAGCCAAATAGTTTTACAGAATGTTTGCTATTAAAAAATTATTTTTGGTATGTTACTTACTGAAGATAAATCACCTTCTCAGTTAGAAGTATTTGAAGAAATTAGACTGTTTTAAAAGATTTTCCTTCCCTGTCTCTAACTAAACCACCTTATTTTTCAGTGTTCTCATCATAGAGAAATAAAAATATTTGCAGTTAGAAGGTATTCTTCTGCTTGTAACTGATTCAGCTTGGAAAAACTCACGGGTGTTTTGTGCTCAGTCTTAGTGCATTTATGTTATGTCATTGTACATTGAATATTAAATGCATTATAGAGGGGAAAAAAATGTTCACCTGCTCTGTGCATAATATGGTTCTACTTTTTAATATGTTTCTAAATCCTTTGATGCATGAGATAGGTATAGCTTGAGTCAAGATGTGTGAAAGAAGTGGGGACATGTGGAGAAAGATATTATTTTATTGGTAATTATTATGATTAATGTGTTAAATTAAGGTTATGTGAGCATAACCACTTCATGTCTGTCTTTTCAGGGAATAGTATAATTTATTCCCTGGGAAGCAGTGTTACAAAGAAGACAATAGTAGGGCAATAAGCTTGTTAAGGTGTTTTGCTTTATTAATGGAAGCTGCTTTCTTTTAGAGGAATTTCTCTAATATCTCAAGAATATTTAGTCACTCCTGTTGTTCTTTACTAGAGATACCTCACGTTATTTCATGCTGCTGTTTTCATGCTCGGGCTAGTAGACTGTACTGATTGACACATGGAATAATTGATAACACTTAACACTAAAAGAGACTTTTATGTTGATACAGTTTGACCCTCTGCTTAATACTGGCCATAAATTTCGCTGACTGAGTCTTTATATCTAGATCAGAAACTTATGGCTCATATTTACTGTTTCAATTTTGAAGTATGCCAGTGATAACAGTATGATTAATTATACATTTCCTTTGGAAAGAAATGAAAGAAATGATGCACACTGTTTTGTATTTTAGCTTCAACTTCTGGTCATTTGATCTTTTTCAGCAAATCCACTGTATCAGACATTCATTCTTTTGCAGTTGTTTATAAATTGATTTTTACCTTTGTCTTTAATGAAGTAAGAGCTTTAATTAATGAGGGTTAATTCCTATTACTCTAATTTAAAATGCTGCTGCGGTTGTCTGTCTAGCTTCCTGCTGAAAGGTACTACAGGGTGACAAGACTAAATGGGGATGAAGGTGGATTTAAACTAACAGGACAAGCCCTGAATTGTGGTGTGGAGGAGCTGTCACATGATTCTGTCCCTGTTCTAGGGAAGATAACCGTCAACAGAGGATGGGAGAGCAGAGTTGAAGCTGCTACTACCTTACGCTGCTGTAGCGAATGTTGCAGTCCTAAATAGACGAACCTTTGGTGTCCTGCTGTGAAATATGTTTTCAGATCCCAAGTCTTGTCGTTTCATGAATCCTCATAGGTTTTTTTGGGTGCTTTAGCCTTTTTGTTGTCTTTCACTTAGTTATTAACAACTTGAGCTTGCTGTTACTTACAGCACCATTACATCAATCACTGGCAGATTTTATCAGCAATGGCTTTATGTTCCAGACTGGGGAGTCTCAAAAGTCTTGACTGATGTTGGCTTGTGAAGAAATACATCTAAAAATTCCCATACGAGAGGACTTCCTTGAGGATATTGTTCGATTTATCTGAGTAGATGTCAGGTTAACACTCTGCAACCAAATCAAAATGACTGATGTTCTGGTATGGACAAATAAAAAAGGCTCTTCTAGTAGACAGTATATTTATATGAGATTGTAGAATATTTTTTTTTAGTAGTGTACAAGTTTTAGCTTACAATGGTGGGGTTTTTTAAAGATGTCAAAGTATTCTTTTCCTTGCAATTATTTTACACTTGTGTCTTGTTTGGTGTTTTGCTATATGAATTACAGACATAAAAATGAAGGTTATTTCTAATGTTACAGAAGGTTTTAAATCAAATACAGGAAAAGTTGCTTTTTAATTAAGAATTCCTCCTTGAGTATCCGTTCAAGAATGGATTGCTTGACAATTCTGTTTATAGAAACAGGATGTTTTGGTTTTATGAAATGTGGATTTCTTGGGAACTCATTTTGAGAAAGTGTTTGTCTGCCTCCACCCTTGGTGGAATGCAGATGACATCAGATTTTTTTATGTACTGGTGCTAAGGCCAGCCAGTACATAAAGACCAGCTTTAGAAGTGTCAGTGACATAAAAGGAATTGCATGCTAAACAGTCTTAATATTCAAGGTGAATTGGTGGTATTGATTTTCAGGTAATCGTATCTAAGACAATAAAAATAGAGTAGTAGGTGGTTTGGATTTTTACCTATACCATTTTAAATATTCTAAATGATTGCAGTGTAGGTTCCACTTTAGATAATTTTGTGATCTTGCGACAATATACTTCTTCAGCTACCTTTCTTGTCTGGCAAAGCTGTGTTGTTCACTTCTGGATCTCTTATCTGTGGTTTTCTTTCACTTCTGATAATTTTGGTTCAAATGTTATTTGATTTTAGTGGTAACTTTTCCCTTTGGAAACTTCTGGTTAAGATCGTATAACAACTCCAAAACCCAGCTTCTTTAAACTGAGTATTTGTAAATTAAAAAGGCAAGTGTCAGTTAAAATATGCGGTTAATACAATAAGGCCTTATTCTGACTTTCTATCTAAATTTTATGGGAGCATAGGGTAACTCAGGATGGAACGGACCCCTGGAGGTCATCTAGTCCAACCACCTGTGCAAAGCTGTGTCAAGTATGAACCTGTTCAATCGGTTCTTGCCAGCTGAGGCATTCCCAATTATCTTGAACTCCCAGGTATTTCTCCTGTCGTGAATTCCCAACATTTTCTTGGTGAAAGAATACCCAAGGTGATTAGATTTTGTTTACAACCTTGCTTTGCATCTATGCAAAATATACTACTCAGACACCTTTTGTCTGCTGACATATTTACCTGTAAACCTACTTGTAGAGTTTTGCTCCAGTTGTGTATTGACATAAATTCTGACATGCTTTGCATCTGTTACCAAATGCAGACTCTCATTGCTAGTCTGTGCAGGGACTACTGAAGAGAGGACTTGGGTTAATGCATTTTGGAAGCACTTTTACTACTCTTTTAAAGAGAATATGGTGGTCTTGGTTATCGTTTTAGACTATTCTGGGTACGTAGGGGTTTCTCCATTTGGAAGATGTTCATGAGGAACTTGTAGCACTCAAGACTGAAATGCTTGGTAAGAATAGTAGGAGACAGATTTATTTAGTTTGAGATACTATTTTGTTTGGTTCCTCCCTTCACCTTCCCCTTTAAGTTCTGATTGCAACTGTGGAATGGCTGTGTTTTAAAATTACTAAACTGTTCAAGTGGTGTGGTGGTAAGTTTTACTTATTTGTTCTGGGTTAACCCCAGTAGGCAGCTAAGCCGCATGTAGCTGCTCGCTCTCTCACTCCTCCCCAGTGAGATGGAGAAGAGAATTGGAAGAGTAAAAGTGTGAAAACTTGCGGGTTGAGATAAAGACAGTTTAATAGGTAAAAAATGCTGCATGTGCAAGTGAAGTTAAATAAGTTGTGGTTTTGTTTTTTTTTTTTTGGGGGGGGGCGGTGTGTGGATTTTTTTTGGGGATGTGGTTGTTTTGTGGTTTTTTTGGTTTGTTGCTTTGGTTTTTGGTTTTTGGGTTTTTTGTTTTTTGGTTTTTTTGGGTTTTTTTTTTTGGTTTGATTTCTTTTTCCGGTTGGTGCACAAAAGCGGCATAGTGAAAGGTAAGAATAACTGAAGTTATTGGCAAAATCCCTTCTGACTGATGTATCTGGGATTTTCCCTGTTCTGAATTTCAGAAACAAATGATACTTTACAGGGCTACATTATAGCAGTGTAAGGTAGCTTACTGTATTCGTTTATCTCCATAAACCTCAGCCCAGGTTTATTCAACCTGTTTTCTTTGCAAGGTCTCCTGTCACCCTGCTGTATTTAGCCTGCTGTCAGCACCTGAGCTTAGTTCAAAAGGAGTTTCAGTATGTCTGTGCCACTGTGATTGTAGTAGTGTAAGTGTCTATACCATGTGACTTAGCAGGTAGAGCTGTTGAAAGAGTTATTCTTGCGCACTAGCTAGTATGTATAGTCTACCCTGTTATGCCTCATTTTTAATTCTTACTTTCAGACTGTCTTGGGGAAACTAGTGCTGTATCAGCAGTAATGTAAATAATATTAGGGGAATTTTTTCTTATATTCCAGTATCTGAATGTTAGAAAATTATTTTCTCATACTTATATAACTGCAATGTATATTTTCATTGTATGCATTATTGCTACTGTGTGATTTCATTAAATATGGTTTTAATATGTGAAAGTTCTTCTCTCCTCCTCCACCCAACTGGAGGGGCAGAGTATGATAGAAGACAAATGCTTGTTTTCCTTAGGTTTCTTCTCTTTAGTTTCTTTAGCAAATCACCAGAAACTGTAGCTGTTAAAAGCAAGACAGTTAAAACCTGTTCTCTGAATTTAATCAGATTAAAATCTGCAGGAGAACTTACCTGTGGCAGGATGATATTAGACTACTTTTACGATTCAGCTATATATTAGTATAAAATGGTTTAGTAATGAAATACACTGAAGGCTGTTCTATTCAGCATCACTATTCTTACGTGGGATTTTGTTTCTATTTTTGTATGATACTATTAGCTTGAAGAGCAGTAACATTTAATTGTGATGTCTTAGAGTGTAATTCTCTCAAAACTCTCTTCCATTAATAGAATTTTCCATTCCTTAATGTGGTTACTGATACGTTTTCTACCTCATAAAATATTAATTCAACATCTAAAAGTATTTCTATTTTTTTTTAATTTATTCCCATAATACCCATCAAAGGCTATAAAGTTTGAGCAGTAGATTTCAACTAGTGAGAACGTTTGTGTTATAAATAGAAAAGTTGATGAATGGAACAGGCAGCAGGTATGCTTTTTCACTAACAAGTTTCTAAATAATATTTCATTTGAATTCAAATTCAATTGTGCTTATAAATGTAGTAAGCTGTAAGTTTGAATGGAAAAGGAAGTACAGTGAGGATAGCAATTTAGTTTATATCCTACTTCATTGCATTTATACAGTTTGGTAACATATCAGTATTTTCCTTAGGGGATTGATTGCTCTATGTTCCTTAATTTTCGTTTAAAATGTTTGTCAGCCAGTGTACCTGGCAGTAAATTAACGGAAGTGTTTATACAGTATCATTTGACTGCTTCATCTAAAATGGTTTTAGGGACTTTCCACTGGATTTCCACTGGGGTAATAGGTAGTTTTTAGACAACTTTTTTTCTTAAAAAACAAAAGAAGCCTTGGCTCTTGGACTCTCATCAAACTACTGTGTAAACACTGAACTACAGATACACCTTTAGCCATTTGTACAGCAGTTTACTAATTTGGAGCAAAATTTGTAAGTTATGCAGCATGGATCTGTTGTTTTGTGCAGTGGGTTTGGTAATTAACTTGGAATGGCACAATCAATACATCTGTACTGTATGTGAAGAGTAAGATGAGATGGCAAGGCTAAATCTTAGGATACATTTGGAAATATATCTTCCCTTTTTTTTTTACCTCCTGTTTTTTGCCCTACCCTCTGTTTAATAATAATGAAACTAGTTAATTAAAAGAAGACTCAACTCTTGCTGCAAATACCTACTGGCCTTCCTCTGGCACTGAGGAAAAATGAAGGGAAAAAAAATTGAGCCCACCTCTTTATGCAGAAGAACAAATTCTGAGTTGTAACCTCTTGAAAAGGGTGTTCTCTGAGAACTTCGCTTTCTTTTTCAGTTGTGCAAGACGGTGGATCTGTAATTTGGAATGGTTATTTAATAAAGAAAAGTCTATGAAAACAAACGTGATTACCTTGTTTTCATTTGTTTTGTTTTCAGTGGCCTGTGTTATTTGGAAGTGAAACTTGTAAAAACAATTTTTAATACCAAACAGTAACTTTCAGCTCCTAACAGAAGGACATTGCATTGCACAAATAAATACCTTCTTACTTGTGACAGAAGCTAGTAATTTGGGACTCTCTGGAAAAATCTTTTGCTATTTTTATGTGCCTTTTTTGTATGGAGTGATCTGTAATTGCCTACCTGATATCTTGCTTTAAGTGAACAAGATAAGTATGAAAATCAAAGATGAACTAATTCAAGTTAAGAAAATAAATACAAATAGCCTTATGTGGGATACCACAGCCCCAATATTTCTCTGACCAATGATTTACAATATTATGTACTTCTAGCAAGTGACGAGTGTCGTTGTGTAACCATATTTTCCAGAACGGTAATTTTCATTTCAGAATAAATGAATTGGCCTGTTTGTGCTTGGGTTTTTATTCTAGTGAAAGCTTACTTTGCCAGTGCTAGTTGAGTCAAAACTTTTGAAGTTTGTCAAATCAGTATTCCTTGTTTTGGTGAGACCACGGTATGTGCTTCATATGTGCTTGTAAGACTTTCAGGGAAATTTAATTTATAGAACACTGTTATTTTTTATCCTTGATTTGTGTGTGTGTGCGTGCGTGTGTGTGTATATGTATAGCTTAGTCAAGCATAGGCCTCTCTAAGCTTTTGTAGGGTAGGTAGGATACTTATTTGCCAGGTAAAGCCACAGTTAAGCCACAGTTAAGTTTGTTAAGTTCCCTAACAAACTACTCCCTGGGGTAACTATTCACATAAAAACACATTTGGTTTTAGTTTTATAATTATATGCAGGCAAAATATTTCAAATTATACTGGCTATTGAAATTACTCATCAGAGTTTTGTATTATGCAGTTTCCTAAACAAGGATGCACTTAAATAAAGAACTGCCCCAGTCATTGTGCATTGTATTCTCTTGTTTGCAGGGGTGTGCAAGCACTTGCCCATAGACATGTGAGAGAATTATGTACGCACATATACACACTTCAGGCATATAGACTTAAAATTTGGATTTCTGTTTTCTTGCAGCTGGGAGAAAAAAAGGAACATAATGTCCATAATTTGAACATTAGATGTCTTTCTAGTGTAGTTATGAGAGCTTTTCAGGATCAGTTTTAAGAACAGTTTGTGATTCATGCAGAATTATTCAAAGAAGTTGCATATATATTTCATTCTGAACTTGGCTGTTAACTCAGAATACATACTTGTGGAAGTGTGTTATTTTTGCAATAGTTTCTGCATGGTCCCATTTTTATATGTGTGTATATATATCTGTATATTCCCACCAGCAGACTTCCATCCTGTTCAGTCAGAACGGGAGCAGGATGAGGCTGTTAGTGCTGCTTGTGGTTGTGTGAGCGCTCTGTGTATATGTCATCATTATCTGCGTAGCCAGTTGTGTATATATGCATGTACGTGCTTCTGCCTACTGGGAATGTATTTTCTGCCTGACTACTGTTTGGACCTGAGGGCATGGAGCTGCAGTTGCTTCTCTAAGATTGTCCAATCTGATGGATACTTTCCCTTAATACCTTTTCAGTATGGTATACTGATTGTGATGTTTCAACATCAATGCTTTTTTAAGATCTCTTAATATTGGAGAATATATATTACAGATACAGAGTATTTGATGGATCTTCTTCTGTGTCAGCATTTACTTAAAAAAGCAAGTCTTCTGCAGGAATTGAATGAAATCAGTGTCTTGTGTAGAGACCGAACACTTGTAAAATACAAATTCAGGCATAGGTGAATGTGTTGACATGGGAAATTACACAGTGTGAAGAGACTTTGATTTTGCTAACCTCTGTTACCCATTCACTTCGAAGTGATTCACTTTATTAAATAGAAAGCGACTTTGAGTCTTCAGCAGTACAGCACTGTTTTCAATAAGCAGGAAACATGAGCATGAATTCACTGTTGTGTTTTAAAGCAGAGGAAAAACAATGTCACTTGAGTATGTGACATCCTTTCCACCATCACTACAGTGTTTTAAAGCTAGATTGTATATTTGTGACAGAATATACCTGAGAAAAATTCTGCCTCTCCAGGGCTGTGCCTTAGCTATGTAACATTCAGTATCTGTCTTTTTAAGTATCATTTAACAAACTATAACAAAGGTTACAGAGAATCAGGGTGATACAATGCTGATACAGGTATGTCCATAACTGTGGTGGCTACATATACATAAAGTCTCTTTAGGCAGTCCGGATGTTTTGGAGCTGCAGGGATGGGGAGCACTGCAATAGCCAGGGTATGCCTGCGGCTTTGTAAAAGCAAGATATATGTAGGCTATGCAACTTGAAATAAAAGCCTTCAGTGTAGATTAAGGTAGGCAAAACATTAAACAATCTTACCAGATATGTAACATTCGAGGGTGTGTGAATGTTCACTCAGTTATTCCTTATAAATTCTTACTGAAACAAAGGTGTGGAAAACCTTTCCCTGTGAACTTGTGTTGCTGAACCTTTCATGTCAGAGAAACTTTTTGCAAGTGGATTGGATTTGTTGGAATTGGAGGCAGAAGAGATCTGGCACTGATTTTTTCGCTTCAGACAGTTTCTCTGCAACAGTAGTTTCCAAAGTGCAAAATACTAATTATAAAAGCTTGAAAGTGCTGTTCCACTCGAACTGTTTACGGATCCTTGACATGAAACCTGAGGATTTCCTGAAAGAACATCCTCTTTCCTTTGTGACTACTAAAAATACAAGCAATAGCCAGAAACCAAGCTCTCAGTGTTAAGCTGTTTTCCAAAGGGGAGCTAGACTGCCTGCTGCAGAAAATCTAGAATTAAGATGTTTGTGTAAGAACAGGACTTTTTCCTGTTCTCAGTCTTGCCCGTTTCAGATGGTGCTCAGAGGTGGATGTAAAAGCAGTAGATGAATCCTGGGTACAGAGAGACTAAGTTTATTCAGGTAGAATTAAAGAGTTGTAGAAGAATTAAGTTCTAATGAAAGTTAGAAGAGCAAATAGTAAAGATGTCAACTTCCAGTTTTGAAAGAAAAGTTAGACTTGATAGGAGTTCTGCAGACTGCTACTTGAAACATAAACTTCGTTCAGAGAATTTATGTTCTTCTTTAGGGGACTAAAAAACTTTGAGCACTTTGTCTGTATATACTTTTATTCCTTCTCACGTTTCATTTAAACCCACTGAGTAGGGCTGCTTCTCTGTACTTATCTAGAATTGTAGTTTTCCCTTCTTACTGTACAAAGGTGATTATGGTTGCAGAGTTTTGCAAGGCGTGCTGCTTGCAGAATTGCAGCTGAACTTCCAACGAGATAAGCTTGTTGGAAAGCAGGTACATGAGAAAGGTAGTAAGCAAGCATATGATTTCTGGAAGAAGTGAAAGACGTCTATCAATTTAAAGGTGAGAGGTGGTAATATGTGCTCACTACGGTCCACAGATGAGCAACGTGACACAAACCTGCCTATATTTCATAACTGATGAAAAAAGTCTCACAAAAAGAGAGTTCTTGTGAAGGATTGGTTCTGAGAATGATTGTCTCTGCAGTGGTGGTTGAACCTTCCTAAAAATGCCTCAAGCCCCTGGTAGTGTCAGCTTTAAAACATCTGGAACATCTTTTGATGCAGTGACTGTTTTTGTAGTTTGTTACCCTACAATAACTGAGTGTAATTTGTGTATAAATGATGCAGTTATGTGAATTTTGTCTGGAATACTAGTGTTTGTACCTGCTAGAATGTTATGGTTTCCTTGAAGTTTCTATTAATCATAGAATGGTTTGGGTTGGAAAGGACCTTAAGATCATCTAGTTCCAACCCCCCTGCAATGGGCAGGGACACCTCACTCTAGATCATGTCACCCAAGGCTCTGTCCAACCTGGCCTTGAACACTGCCAGGGATGGAGCATTTACCACTTCCTTGAGCAACCTGTTCCAGTGCCTCACCACCCTCGCAGTAACGAACTTCTTCCTTACATCTAACCTGAACTTCCCTTGTTTAAGTTTACCTAAGAATCTGTAAATATAGCTGCCTTTCATGTATGTTGAGAGTTTGAAGATTACATTTGTATCTTAGCTGGACTTGAGAACTTTTCATTAAGCTCAGAACTCACATGACCTGTTTACTATTATTATTCCTAGTAATAGAAGAGGATAATTTCAGCAGTATTTTTGTTAGAATTGTTGATATAGCAGTAAGCAAACTTGAAGGAACAAAGAAAACTGGGGAAGGCACATGGCTTTTGTAAGAGAAGCAGGAGGAACTTGGGAGGCATAATGGAACCAGATTAATATAACCAAGGATGGTTTCTAAACAGGAGTAAATATATTATGTTTTCAAAGTGAAGATAAGCAAATAAAACAGGTTAGTCCAACTCTTCTGTGTTAGTAAGAACTTAAGAAACTTGCTATCCAGGGCTGTGAGATGGAGTACTGAGTTGCGATTAGCTTTTGAATTGTGTCAGTGATCTTCTATACATGTGTATTTATATACATGAGAAGCAGTTGTATCTTACACCATGAGACACTATCATTTTTTAAGAAATAAGCAACCTATTTTTCTTTTGTAATTCTGAATATTCAATTTTCACAGCTTATAAGCGTTTTTATTAGTGTGATTAAATGTTGTACATTCAGGGTTTTTCCTGTTATGCAGTCTTGTCCACTCAAATTCTATCACGTGTAAAAGCAACCAATCGTTAGAAATCTTACACTGTTTAAATGTGGTTTAGAGTATTAATTTCGGCTTGTTTTATCCCTTTGGATGAAACTCAGAATATCTGTTAGGATGTTTGTCTGGAGTAATATCCTAGAGGATCTTCTGATGGCTAAACAGGATGGTAAGCCATTTTACTATTGGCTTGACTTTCTTTGGGTGTATTAGAATCTCCCTGGCACTTCCTCAGTTAATTTAAGTTTTGAAGTAGTTTCAAAAGTCCATTCATCTTCTTGTCACCAGGGATTTGCCATTAATGTTCCATGAATTTAGTAATGAGCTGTGGTATTTTTTTCTTTTTTTTAAATACCTTTATTTTTGAGATGGCAAAGCTTAGATAAACGTGCTCAATTTCAAAACTGATGTCTTATGGTTGGTGATAATAATTGAAGTATATTGAGCAGAGCAGATGTTCACCTAAAGGTTTAGTTAATTTGTTTTACTAGAGGTATTTTATTTATAGTGAAAGTAACCTCATTTGACTGTGCACAGAGAGGAGTGTTAATTTAGAAGCAAAGTGTATTTTTACAATATGTTTAAAAATATTTGTGATAAACTTTTATTTTGAGAACTGGAAACAAGTTTAAAATCTTTTTCTTGCCTTTTTGTTGTTTTCGATCGTGGCTTATTGGGCTACTTCTGTGCCTTGCTGGTTGAGATGCTGGATTTGCAAGGTTTTGAGCAAAAAGAAGGTAGGAAAGAAGGTGGGTTCTTAAAGGTTATGTGAAGGTCTCTGACTGCTTGTGGTTTCCTTGTGGAATTGTCTGGAATGAACGTGAATGAAGATGTGACCACTGTGGAAAGAGGAAAAAGCAAATAAAAGCATATATTAAAAAGGACAACAAAACCTTCAAATAACATAGCAAATGAGTATCCTTTGGCTGGCCATAATGAATAGCGAACCACAGTATAGAAACAGTTTCTGGATGTTGTTGATAGCTAAGGCTAAAATAAGCCCTTCTTTTTGAAGGGTTTTTTTGATGTGATTTTTTTTCTCTGTGTGATATCTAAATTCTCAGTAGAACTGAGCCTTTTTTATTATTGAATATAGTTGCTATTTAAGAGCACACCAGAAAAGCAGAGAGAAAAGCATTTTGACTAATTAAATGAATGCTTAGCCGTTGCTTATCTATAAAGCAATGCAAATCACTTTTTAATTCTGAAAGAAATAGCAAATAAAATATAAATATACCTTAAAAAAATAAATATGACTAAAAACTTGTGGCGTTATCTAAAAATGGGGTGAACATTTTCTGTTGGAACTAATAGTGAAAGCTAAGCAAGGATGATGTTTATTCCCTAACTTTGTATATTGTCTGACACAGCAAAAGTGTCTATATTGGCACTAGTTTATGGTTTACTCTATTACTGTGCACTTTTTTCTTCCTCTGAATCCTACAGCCTCTCTGCCTGATACATTTCCCTTAGGAAAATGTCATCTTAGAACATACATCTGGGGGAAGAGACAAATCTGGATTTCCCTTATTAGTCTGCTGCTTTGCTGGCATGCATTACTTGTCAAACAGGGGTAATAGAAGTCCCTCTGCACTTGAAGCAAATAATGTGTGATATCTTTGAAAAGGTGATTTCAATCAGACGGTTGCTGTCTCCAATTCCTGTCTTATAAAATAGACATAACAGTAATTTTTACCTGGTAGGAGTATGTATGATAAGAGCAAGTGTGATAAAGGGGGGATACTCCAGTACCTCAGGACTCGTGAAAATGTGTCAGCAAGATATAAGAACAAGTGCTGGAATGAATAGGGAAACATGGAAGAAAGGTTGGAACTAGGAGCGGGAGAAAGATGGGTTGTACCATAGTAGGAAAGCGTAGCATTGCCCCTCACCACCAGCTGTTTTAACAGCTCAGTGTAATTTGCAGCTACATTAAGCTGTCATTAAGTTTTTCTTCTCACCTCTTATTTTTGATTTTTAATGACTACAGTATATTGCAAATGTGTTTAATCATGCTTAAAAGCTTTTAAATAAATAGAACTATATAATACAATAAAAATGCTAACATGTTGCTGAAATAATAACTAAGCTGTCTCAAAAGCTTGTTGCTTTTTGAGATTCTTTGTGTAAGGATATCTGCTGATGGCTATTCAGATAGGCAGATAATGACAAGGTGGAGCACTGAGCCAGCTTAATCTGTTGGAATCAGCTGCTCCTAAAACCAGCAAAGGTGACTGACCAGTTAAGCCATTATCTCTGTTGCAAAACCTGCTGAGGTGATTCACTGGAAGAAACTCTCTGGAATGCCAGGCAAAATGGGGAGGGGAAGCTATTGAATAAAGGCACATAAGATGTATTGGAATTGGGGACAGAAGAATTTTGGGATTGTACAGATTTGTTATGGGATATTTAAGGCAAGGGCCAGAGGTGGAGAAGAGAAGGATCAAAGCAAAGTGGTGAGGAAGATGTGGGGAAAAATGAGAGAAGGAAGGAGTAAAAGGGGCCAATTGCATTTAAGCAGGCAACTGCTTAGTACATTTGCCTACTAGCCAGCAAGCAGGGTGAGATCTGATAGACAGTACAGGGACTTAAGTTCTGAGATGTAGCTATTAGAGACACTAGTGAAGGCTTTTTTTTTATCCCTGAACACTGATAACTCAGGAATAGGATGGACCTATCTGTGCTGTTGTTCAATATGGTACTGTTCCCTTCTATTCATCTGCATGTTTATGGTGAGCCATATTATCTATAGTGTGTGTCTCTGTCCCTTTGGAATTACTGCTCCAACTTGCTACTTGGAAAGGTTTGTTATGGAGCAGGGGCTTTTACTGGCCAGGCAAGGGGAGCAGGGAATCTGTGGGCCCCTCAGCGTACCATGTTTGGCCACCCCAAGAAATAATCTGTGGGGGATCCTTTGCAGTGTTTGACGCTGCCTTCAAGGCAAGTTTTCTGTATCAGGATTGTACCCAACAGCACAGACCAGAATTTTCCGTGCTGGAGGCCTGGTATTCAAGAAATGGTTAACACCCTGAACTCTGTTGGAATTTGATATGCCCTCTGGGTGATTATCACCTCTGAAAGTCAGGGTACTTTCACTTTTGGATTTTAATGTGTGCAGAGTCCTAACAACTTTCTCTCCATAATAGTGAATTAACACTGTTACTGATTAAAGTGTACACTGTATCTTTTAGCAAAACAGCCGAGTATTCTGAGGGGTTTTTTAGTAGTCCTCTGTTAGTGCTGTAAAATTACTTAATAGAAACAAGTAGAAAGTGGTAATGAGGGGGAAAGAAGTTTAGTGATTTTTAGGTAAGAGCATATGAGAAACTATTGCAAAACTGCTTTAACACAAACACTAGCAAATGTGTAAAAGTGAGTAGGTAAGAAGTCTGTTTTAGTGTTACTCCTATTCGTAGTTCTTATTTCCCAGCTGTTTCTGGAAGTGCTGTTGATATAAAACCTGTTTTCTGATGAAAACTGCAGGAAATAAGTTTTCTGTCCAGGTATGCATGTCTTCCTTGCAATCCCTGTTCAGTTGTTTGTTCACCATAAGGAAGCCAACTGATGAAGTTGGTTGTCCAAAGGGATTAACCTGCTGCACACCTGATTTATGAAGCACCACATATGTCAGGGGGAATAAAATCTGCAAGTTGTAGTTGGATAAGAGGGTGTTTTTTATGGTTTTCATGGTTTTATAGGTGGATTCTTCAGGGGTAACTCTGAAAATCAGTTTTCTCTGAAGAGAAAATAGCAGTGATCATTTCATATTACATTTATTTCATTGTGAACACTTCTGAAAATGGGAGATATTCTTTGTGTGAGAAAAGCTTGTCTCCACACTGCAGGATGTCATTAGAACTAATAGCAGTGAATTTCAAAAGGCATTGCTGCTTATTATGTTCCGGTTTTATTTTTAAAAAAATTACCTGGTACATTTGTGGTCATGATTAATTTTCTTAATAAACACAATGGATGAAGTAGAGAGCTCCTACAACATGATTTTTATCTCAGAAGCTCGGACAGTTTGTTTTATACCAGCTTTATGTGAACCAGTATTCTTAGAAAGCTATTTCTGATTTCGTAGAATACTTAGTTCTTAGTCATCTGCTCCTTCTCTAGCTTAAAATATAGTGCTCTCCTGCTCCATTTCACTGTTTATTTTCTCTTTGTTGACTGAGTGTTGGGTTATCATGCAATAATGAAGAGAAATTAACTCCTTTGTCATCTCTGGATTCATTAAGTAACATTTTTGTTGTATACTGTGACTGGATAATATGCGTGGCACAAGGTTGCTTCCTCTAGTTTTAGACATTCCCTAATAAACAAAGTGATGGAACTTTGCCAAGTACTATTGCAAGGCATGTGAGTCTTACCAGCTCTGGTTAAGACATAAAACATTGTTATGGATTTGACAGGGTAAATGTCATCTATAAGCATTGTGAAAGTATCTGACTGCCAAGATACAGAGCCTCTTCCTTGCACCTTACTGATTTAAGGCAACTCCTTCTAAGAGCAATGGCATATTTTGCAGTAATTTGCCACTTGCAGCTCAAAGCAAGGATTTTCAAAGAACTTGTTTGGAACCATTCCTGATGAATGGTTGTATTCTATTTCCTATCTGTGGGAGGATCCTTCTGTAGTCTCAAATTTTAAGAGGTTTGTGAAAAGAGAAAAAACAAACCAATAAAAATCTTGGTGTTAGTATCAAGTAGTTTGAAATTATCAGTGTTCCTATAGTTCTGTATGAGATGTAACTTTGTTGTTTGGGTAAATTTTACCAGCAATAAGTATGATCATTTACCTAGGCTTCTATTGCATACTGCCCTGATTCCTGCATGATGAGGAAAAGGTTATATTACCCATTGCTAGTAATGACTTTGAAAGACTCAATGTTGCTGGGGGGATTGTGTAGTTCACCACTTCTACATATTCTAAATATTCTAAAATATTTGTTGTGTGACTGCTGGACCATTTGAAATTGTTAGGTTGAAAAATGCAATTGTTTTCTATTAACTTGGTTTATAAGGAGTATGAAAATTTACTAGTAGTAAAAGATACAAAATATTTTGGTCTCAAAAAGACCAATATATAGGCCATAGGATCTGCAATAAAGCAGTAGATGCAGTGGGTTTTATAAGCACCCAAAACATAATCCTTACGTTAGGAAGTGGATGATGGAGGACAAACTGGAGTGGTTCAGTGACCCTGGAAGTGACTGCTGTCCGGCCAGCTGTCTGAAGAAAAGAGGGCACAAAAAGACAATGAGGAAAAAAGACAATTTAAGTCAAGCTGACACTTGTTGCCATATTTAGAAAAGACCTCTTAACAAAAATGAACTTGACTTTTGACCAGGTTCTCACACAGCTGCGTAAGTTGTTGGCACTGACAGCAATGGACAATTCTAGCTGTTCCCTTTTCTCTTCCTAAAGGATGCACTCATCAGAGCATGCTTTTACCTAGACTGCAATTTAGCCTTCCTGTAGTTCATGTGGTTGCAGTGCACTTCATGAACTCTGCTTCATGGTCGTGTACTTCATGAGTTTCAGCCTTGCCTTAGGTTTTTCCCTCTGGAATTTCTCATCTTCTAGCAGGTACGTAAGCCCAAAGTTTGATCTCATTTCTGACTAATACTGGCCAGGATTTGCATTTGATAGGTATGCAACAGTCCTTAGACTTCATTGCATGACAGTAAGATGCTGCTAGTTTATTCTGAAAACAGTGTTAAGTTTTCAGTTCAGCCAGGTGAATCCGTGTCAGCTGAAGGAACATATTTCCAGGATTCTTTTCTTCTTTTTGAAAAGTTTAAAATAGAAATTGTATTTAGGAAAATTAGAAAAATATTAGGATATCCTGTTAGATTTTACTGCATGTGTGTGTGCTGTTTTGACAAGCACATGAATGTTTTATGAATTAATGGATCTGTAAAGGTCGTAGTATTAAAGTCTATAATAGTTACTGACTTAAATCATGTCAAAGGATGAGCTTTTAGAAGGGTTGAAATAGTGACTTTACATTTTTCATCTAAACTATTTTTGCTAAAAAGAATGGGAGAATCCTTAAAAGAAAATCATATGGCAACATAAGTCTAACCCTTGGTTTATGATAATCGCAGCTACCAAAAAAGTACTGAATATGGTATGCTTTGAATTAAGAGGCTGTTATTAAAGGACTAAACCCCTATTTTATTAATAAATTTATTGTTGATAATAGAACTATTATTAATAAGCAACTATAAAACCCACAATGTTAAGCATGCTACACAATCTTGTACTTGACCACTTGCTTTAAACCATGATTTACTATAGAGCTCTTATATGTCTAATAATAACATTTCTTGTCAAAGAAACCTAAATACAGCTTTCGGATGGATGCTTTGAGTAGAAAGTTTTTGAAGGAGAAAAGAAACCAGAGATCACTAAATTTTCTCACTAAAGTCTGTGAGAAAATGTGTGGTGACTGCTCTTTTAATTCTATATGTATTTTTTTTGATCTTGGACTTTTTAGAGGGAAGCGTTTTACTTCCTACTCTGATTCACAGATTGTCTCTTTTAACACTATAATCTCTTGCAAGAGCTCTGGAAGGGTCTTTTTTGGATACAGATCAAAGACCACCATTGGTTCCACTGTGCATATTGTTGAGCTATTTGTGTGTTTGTTCTTAGCTTCTCCCTGTGGCATCCTGGTTCAGAGCTGCAGTTGTGGGGCATTTGTGGATTTAGGGTAAACAAGGAGCTATATAAAATATCCCATATTCCCTCACCCCTTAGCTTGATACTTTTACATGTTCTGCATGTTCTCTGGTGGTTTCAGAATGATAGATGTTTAAGACTAAAGTATTATATTTGATCACCCTTTTCCAGATATTAAGTAATCTTGATTTTGTCATTTGTTGGAATTGCAGCCAAGAAAAATAAGGTAGGCCAGTCAGAAGCCCGGTGTTGCTTCAAAGACACTGATTTTACTCATTATGTTGTACCACTTGTGATGTAAATGCTGTAAGCTTTCCAAAACTAAGTTTTCTCCCACTAATGCCCAATTTTGAGATGGAGAAAGGAATGGTACCATCATATAATACAGATAAATGGGGAAACTAAAATTACGCTTGTGTGTTCATGAACAAACATTTGAAAATAATGGGGCAGTTTTTGATGTGCTGTCGGGTTTTATTTGGATTTTTTCTGGAAGTCCACAGCATTGCAATGCCAGCATTGCCTTAAGGCCTTGTCAGATCTTCCAAAGTTGTTCATAACTGAAAAACAGAAAAAAGGAAGAAAAAAGCCTGTTTCTGAAATTTAAATTGTGATGTTTTATCAAATGGAAGGAAATTTAGGAGTCCACAGAAGGTGAACACAGGTTGTAAAATCTGTATATCCTCAGAATTAAGTGTGTTGCTTGTATTATGAGATTACTGAATAGCTTAGTGCAACTAAAAGATGGATGTAGTGCGTATGAACTAGTATAGAGGGGGAAGCCTGTCAGCGTAACTAAGGGAGTGTGATTGATGGTTTTACCTATCTGTCTATCTTAGTGACTTAGTGGTTGCAGAGATAGTTGCAAAATGCCAAGAATTAGGCAATTTGGTTCCCACTGGTGTTTTCTTTGGGTGTGTTGCATTTTATTGACTATATTATACGTTTAATGCCTTCAATGTATTTGCTTTATTGAATAGTTAGCAGAGACTGTCAGTAATACAACAAGCAACCCTCCTGACCTCATAAAAATAAATTTTGTGGGTGTATTGTAGCTTGTTCATATGTACTCTGAAAATACTTAAAATTCTGATGAATGAGTGACTCCGGTTTTCTTCTCACAGTGATCCTTTGTATAATATTCCCCATGTTTTTGGACTAGTCATATTGTTATCATGTTATCTTTTTACTTAGCAAAATAAAAGTCTGACTCAGTTGGAATTTCAGAGTCAGAGTTTACTGGCACAAAAATCTGAATTTTATTTTGCTAGAACATAGTTTGGTTTACTTTTTGTGTGCCCCAGAATTTCAAAAGTGTATTTTAATTTGATGAAAACAAAGACATAACCACTTTTTCATCAGAAATGAAAAAAAAAAAAAATCAAAATAATCCACAGCCCATAAGACACCCTGAAAACTACTGGCGTGGTCATTTTGTAAGGTGTAAATAGTACATTTCTATGGCATACCACAGATTCTTTGTGACTTTTTCTGTCTAATGGGAGATTAAACAGGGAATTCCTAAGGAATTGCAAAAAATGGTTTCAGAATAACTACAGATAATCCCAGATTTTTAAGAAATTAATTTTGAAGACTGTTCATAACAGTAATAGAAGTCTTAGTCTGCAGGACTGTTTTCAATGTATAATGATCATTAAGAGCTCCTTGTACAGTAAATCTTAGGGGCTTTGTTTCTGCTTTTCAGTGTTTTATATTCTCCTCATGGAAACTCCAGGATACTGTATCTTCTGCAACTCACAAGAGCAATTTGTCTTTAACTTCCAGGGCTGAAAATTGAAATTACTACTGAATTTGATTCCTGTTTAGTATTTGGCATACAGCTATCTTTAACATAGTTTTAAAAATGCTTGTGAATCTTTGCAGTACTGTGTATGTATATTTCTAATAATTCAGTTTTGGTTATAGTTCTTTGGTTAAGTCATTGTGCTGTGGTACAAGAATTCCACAACTTAATTACATTCCTTAGGAAATGAGAATCTTATACTTGGAATGAGGTCAAATACAAAAGAATTAAATCATGACTTTCATCAACTTCTTTTACCTCACACAAATCCCAGAATTCCAAAGCCTTAAGTATGTTCATTGTACAACTATATTTGAGCTTGAAGGAATGGGTTTTGTTTGCTTGGGGTTTTTTTAACTAGCACTGGCAGTGAGGCTGTTTGGTTTAAGTTCAGACAAAGTTTGCAGGGAGTCTGTTACACTAGTTGGAAAGAGTTGAAGGAAAAGTCAAGATTTTTGGTGTGCAAGTCATATCCCAACTGCAAAACATGAAATATTGCATATGTATTTTAATGGATTATACACCTGGAGTTTATGTGCTTTTTCCAGATTTGCAAAGCAGTTATATGTTGTGAAATTAAATACTGCACTTTTTGTGCAATATAAACTACTTTCTGTGTTTTCCCTCAACTAATTGCTTACTCCGGTAATTATTTAGAAATCCAAATGTGCAAACTGTTAATAGCTTACAGCAGCTTTTTGTTTCTTTAGTTTAACCAATCTAATGTAAAACTTGGAAATACCTCCGTACTTTTGCTTTGAATGATTTCGTCCCCCTGTCCTTCAGTCTTAATGTTAGAAATAGGTATATACAGGTATAGCCCTTTTCTGAAAGGGTTTTGAAACAGCTGAGTTTGTGGGATTATTATGTTAGAAGTACTAAGAGGGAATTCAGAAGGTAGTTGGACTGTTATTCAAGTCTCATGCATTTAAAATTTTCACACCAGAGAAATTATTGGAGAGCTCCGTGTTAACAGAGCATGGCTTTGACTCTGAGACTAGAGAAAAGATTGTATGTGTCAAAGACACTGCCTCTATGGTGTGTGAGGTGGGGTTGGGCACTGTACTTGAACCAGAAGATACAAAGCCAATAGTAAACCTGGGCTTACTATTCTGCTGCTTTAGTTTTGTTTGTAAGATGCACCACACAGCACAAAGTGCAGAGAGTATTGATGACTTCTGAAATAACATGGTCACCTGCTGTCTTTTTCTTTAGTTGAGGATTTGTTCCTGTATATATGTCATGGTGTGTTTTTGCATAGAATTTTGGAATAACTTTGAACTCTTTCTGTTCCTGCCAGTCACTTCTTACGTAGGTAACTGTGAGTAATAAAACCTTGTGTGATCTGGGAGGTGTGGATTTTGCAACAGTTTGCCTTGCTGGCCTCACCAAGTTTCTATTTCTGGAGGTGATCATTGAGAAAAGGTGTTGTTAAGGATCGTATATCATTTTCTACATAACTGAAATTTTTTCATGCGTGTTTTTCTTCAGATATTATGTGTATAATGAGGTAGCTCTTCAGGGGAGGGATGTTTTGATTCAGGTGACCTGAAGCAATCTGGCCAGACTGAGGCTTTGTTTTCTCATTAAAAGAGAAAAATAGTAGCAGGAGTGGCGTGGGTTTGGATTTTTTTAACCATGGTAACTGTGTGTGGGCAGTGCTGGCAAAACAGCGAGGACAAGGTATTTGTGTTTTGTTAAGGTGAACTTGCTGAAGCAAGACCTTTATCTCTGTCTAAGACTGACCTTGTGTTTAATTTCCCCTAGAGGTAAAAATTTTTTGCCTTAATCAGCAGTGCTGAACACACCTGAGAACTTGAGGCTGAAAAACCAGCTTGGAGCTAACTTGTTAAAATGCAAGTGCTTTTAACCTTGCTTGTTTCTTCATTTGTATCTATGAGCTGTTACACAGCAGTGCGAAGCAAAGATATGTGGCTGTTGTCTAATGAGTTTCATTATATTTTCCCCCTTTTTTCTGTTTAATTAATGTTCATATGAGTGGCATTTCTGATTATGCTGGTTATGATGTCATCCTGAGAAATCGGAATCATAGAATAGTTTGGATTGGAAGGGACCTTCAAAGGTCATATAGTCCAAACCCACTGTAATGAGCAGGGACATCTTCAACTAGAAATCAGGCTAGCGTAAGATTGTAAGAGACTTAACTGATGGAGAAGCCCATTTTGAATTTGTTCAGAGGTGAAGGAATTTGGGGAGTTCATAAAGGTATTGAATGCCTCTTTAGAGTTGTATTCCTCAGTCCAAGTCTTGTTAAAAGATATATCTTTTGAGTTAAACATATGCAGCTCAATAATGAACCTTCTCCAAGGCAATGTTTTCTTATTTTTCCATACAAAAATCTTGTTCTGTACTATATATGCACAATTGCTAAGGAACATTAGAAATTAATGTAAAGATTGATATACTTGAAGACTCATATTTTTGACTCATGCAGGGAAAAACTGCTCAGGTCATGTAGTTTGTACCACAGAAAGCAATTTATTGATTTATTTATGTGATCAGGGAACTGTATGCTTAGGACTGATATTGGGAATAGAACAGATAAGCTGGAGTGTCAGACCATTAAAAAATTTAAGAAACACCTACAAATATCTAAAAACTTTTCATAACTAATCATAAAAAGTTCTAATCCTCCTCTTCCCCCGACAGTTACTGGCACATCGTGGGCAGTGTGGGTTACAAGCAACACTTGCCCTTCCAGGGCTGTGAGTTCCCCTAATTGCCCAGACCTCTTCCTGGAGATACGGATGTTCCAGCTTTATACAAGGGCCACTCCCTACAATCTGCTAATCTGCAGGCCAGTGGTGAAGCGTGTGCCTTCTCGCCGCAAGTCACATAGCTTACCCCAGCCATGGATTCCCCGCAAACCACCACATCCTGAACCACCACTATGCTGGTTGGTGGGCAGCTGCCCCTGTCACCTGGTGGGGAGGCTGTTCCCAGGGCATGGAGGAGGTTGTGATGCCAGTGGGATGATTTCTTCATTTTCCGGTCAGGCTTTGGCAATTGACCTGTTGACATTGGGAGGTTCCTCTCCTCCATTATAAGTGAAGCATGAATGCTTGTCCTTGTTTTCAAGCTGATTCTTCCTTTGTTTCAAAAGTCTCTTTGTAATGCCTCAGTTACCATTCAGTCCTTTTCAGGGTTTTCTTTTGTAGTGTTACCATTTTGTTGACAAAAGATTCTCTAAGATAATTTTGGGTGTTCCAGTTGCACACTGTGCTTATGTTTCTAGTTTTCCAAGTGTTGTCATCCAGGCCGTTTGGTAAGGATGGGCCATATGGGTGCCCTCTCATTAATAGTAATCTTAGCACGATTTTGCCTGGGACCTTATCGCTCTTTACAACTACCTTAAAGGAGGATGAAGCAAAGAAGAGGTGGCTGGTCACTTCTTTCAAGTAACAAGTGACAGGAGAAGAGGAAATGGCTTCAAGCTGCACAATAGGAAGGTTTAGACTGAATGTTAGGAAAAAAATTCTTCACAGAGAGGGTGATTAGGCATTGGAACAGGCTGCCTAGGGAAGCGGTGGAATCACTGTCCCTCGAAGTGTTCAAAAACTCTGTAGATGAGGACCAAGTGGTGGTCTTGGAAGTCCTGAGGTAAAGGTTGGACATGATGATCTTAAAGGTCTTTTCCAACCTATCTGATTCTGTGATTCTTTTCTTGTTTAAACTTCTGTGCTTAAGTGTTTCTTTTGTTTTAAATATACTAAGGCCATGATGTATGAGTAGGTAGTGATAGAATGGGGTTTCTGCCATCTTCAGAAGAGAAGGCTAGGGTGGGGGATCTTATTGCTGTCCCCATCTCCTTAATGATGGGATACAAAGAGGCACTCAGAGGTGTACAGTCACACAAGAGGTGCGTGAACACAAGTTATAATGAGAAATTCCAGTGGTTGTGAGGCAATCAGTCATTGGAGCAGGTAGCCCAGAGGTGCTGTGGTACCTCCATCCTTGGACGTACTCAGGACGTGTTTGCTCAGGGCCATGTACAGTGTGATATAGTTGGCCTCACTTTAAGCTGGAGGTTGGACCAGGTGACTCCAGGTCCTTTCCAATCTAAATTAGTCACCGATTTTATGTAAAATGTAGATGTGATAGATATGAAATCTTGTCTTTGTTTAATATAATGCCACATTTGCAAGTGGGTTTGAAATGATTGTATTTCACCTAAACCTACGATCTATTTATTTCTATAAAACATTTTATTCATTTTGTCATTATATGTGATGTACTTCATTTTTACATCTCTTGGGCAACACCATGTGTTTTGTGAGTAAAAAGACAATTGACATCTGGTTTGGCATATTTTTTCTAGATTGATAGAGTTGCATACCAGGTAGACTTAGTTTTACTCTGTTAAGTGTTTACGTTTGTCAGTCTGCAATAAAGCAATTATATATAAAAATAAATATTATAGGTACTTGCTGGGCAACGTTTTACCTGAAAATTGATTTGGCAACAATTGAATTTAAATTATTTCAGACCTTGTCAGCAAGTGACCTTGCTGAAAACTGTTTTTGATTTTAATGCTTTAAATCATATTTTTACCAACATTTTGCTCTTGAAAAGCTTTACAAAAATTCATCAGCCTTCATAGGGCTATTGTGAAATTTACAGTTTGGTCACTTGTTCTGTAAAAATTGCTGCAGGGGGTTGATGGACTTGGCCTCAAATTACCAAGCAAGTGGTCTTCTGTCAAACCAATTTCTTCTATCAAGATCATGATCCCTCAGAAGAGCGTCATGTGACTAAATTATAATGGTTGAGCTAAAGGAGGAAGCAAATGACAATCATTACACTTGAGGTCTCTCATGTTTGCAGAATGGTGAATATATATACTAGTGCAGTTGCAGTGAAACACAGTCACTGAGAGTTGAATGTCAGCCATAATTACATCAATGCACCTTTCCTTCTTTGTAAGAACTCAGTTTTTTCATCTGTTAAATTCACTGTCAGCATTATGCTTGAAACCAGTGCTCCCTTAAGTATTAGATTCGGGATCATCATCTTCATAGGTGAAATTGCTGAATTAATTGAATAAAACGTGTTTTGCTTTATCGCATGTAATTTAAGGGGAATTTTGGAGAAAGCACCTCAACTGCTCAGTCAGACATTCGAAAATGTGTGTGTGTGTTTTTCTCAACTGCAGTCCTATGCTGGAGTCCCACAAAACTGGGAATTTTAGCACATGACTTCATATATTGCCAGATGTTTGAACAGAAGTCCTGTCAGAAAGCTGTCTTATTTAGCACTTTTTATTGCCCACCCTTTGTTATCTGGTGGAAAAAATAATTCTAATGGGGATCTGCCAGTTCTGTGAAGAAAGGCAGGTGGGTTACATTTCCTTCTTTCGGTATCATTCTAGTTTCCTCATAAATCCAGTACTGTGCAACTTAGTGACATTCTGAATGGAACACTGGATGATCATGATTATTTATTATTGGAAAGCATCATTCATGTAGGATTTAGTAAGGTCTACTAGAGAATTGTGCCTGTGAACCACTGCATGTTAGACATCTGCTGTGTGTAGTTGTCTGCCTCTAGATTTAAGAAAATTTCAGAGACAAGATGATTGTTCTTTGTGTAACACACGTTAGTTATGCATAGAATGTTAACAATTCTGTGTGTGGATGCAGCTTTTTTTCATACTGATGTGCCCCTAAAAAAATAGTGCTTACTATCTTATTAAATGAGCATGTTGCTGGAATATGAAGAAGCTCTTTTGAATCTATTTTTAGGAGAGTGCATATGTGTTCTGTTCAAACCAGAAGTCATCATTATGTTGACAAGAGTGGCTGCAACCATTTTCCATTAGAAGTTCTATTTCTTTTCATTTATCTGTCATCTTAAAATACCAAGCTGTCATGCATGCAAAACGTATTGTGTTTAAAGTCTTGAGTTATTATATGTCTCCTTTAACCTTAAAATACTTTTTTGACATTGAATTTTAAAGTGCTGTATACCAGGTTTGCTGTGTAGGAGGCATAGTGAAATGGCAAAAATATGATCTGTTCAATGAAATGGCAAGGAGTAGCTTTGCTTTCCATTGTTGTGCAGCAAGGAAACTGGTAAATCAATGAACTTTAGTCAGTAATCATAATGTACTACAGTCAGTTGGCAGTTTTAACAGAGACATTGCCCTGAATTTTTGCAGGCTTTAATTTCATGTGAGCCTTTTACATCCTGATGAAAGAGAAGAGCTTGTAGCAGAAGCCCAGTAGCCTGTCTCAGCCCCTAGTGTGTGCCTGGGGAAGAGTACCAATTAGTCTACCGTGTGTTCTCACCTCCCCCGAACACATGGCCAATTTAAAAGATTTTGCAATTGAGGGACTTCATGAGGCAGAAGTGTCGCCTTTGTTCTTAAGTCCTTGGTGGGTATTTCTTTCAGAAAGCTTGTATATATTGGTTCCAGTCCTGACTTTGACACTCATATCCTTTCCACCAGGTTAACTCCAGCCTGAAGAATTTTAAACAACTTAATCTTCTCTTTTATGGAAATCATTCCGAAGCTTTTTTTATTATTTTTTCTCTTTGACATATTTAGTTCTGGCCATATTCTTTTGGTAAAGTTGCTGCTAGAACCGCATGCAGTCTTTGTAATAGATTGCTCCATAGATTTACTGGCGGCATAGTTGTCTTTTCCTGCTTCTTTCTTTGCTTGCTTTTCCGAATGTTTCGATTACTTTTACAATTGGTATTAAGCACTGTGCTGCTCTTTCATAAATCTATTATAACTCGAAATCTCAATCCTCTGAAGCAACATACAATTCAGGAAAAGGGTGGAAAAACGTCATCCAACTTTTCTTACTGAATACCTCTTTCTAGGGTATGGAAAAGCATTAAGCACACTGCAAACAATTCAAATGTTTTAACAATACTTTCAGTTTTTCTAGGAACTTTATATTCTATTCTTATATCCTGCATTGTTGAATGAAGACTTTATATTCCCATGCCTTAAACCCCGTTATTTGATAAGTTAAACTCCTACCCTCATATGCCTTATTTTCATGCTTAATTCATCTTCCTGTGTAGCACTGGTTGCTCAGTGTCATTTGAAAATGTTTCACTTGGCCTTTGTCTTTCCAGCCATGAGAAGCGTAGTATTATCAACCGTGTAGTTGCAATGCTTATCAAGGTCATGATCTAGCCTATTTGATTTAAAGAATGCAAACAGTATTATTGACTTACCAAGAATATAGAGAGAGAGATATATATATTTACAGTTAAACAGCTGCTCTTATGTTCTCCCTTTCACCAGGGTAGAATTACTTTACAGCTTGCAAAATAAATGTTAAAAGCTGGACTCATTTAGAAAGATAAAAGCTTTTAAAATCTCTTTGATCTGACCCTGATAGCTTTATCGCACCTTCTCATTCAACTAATGCCCTTTTTTTTCCTCTTGTAGTTCTAGAGTGTCCTGGGTTCAGCTATAGCAGTCCTACTAAGAAGGAGAAAAATGACTGCTATAGCTGAACCCAGGACATAGAGGAATAAAGCCTAGTGATCTGCTCTTTTATTGACTTGCATGCATACACACACAAAATCCTCTTACCAATTGGAACAGTTTCCAATAGGGGAATGTTGAGGCAATCCGAACTTTTCACTCATTGGGAACTAAGTTCATGGTGGATAAACAAAGTCTTTTTAATATAGTGGTAAAAGACATTGCTGGAAATGATGTAGGTGGGAACTTTTCAATTGCAAGATTAGACTGTGCTGGAATGCTAAGAAAAAGCAATGCTATATGCAGCTTCTTCCTCTGATAATTTTTTAAAGGTATTTTATTTCTTAATTTGCATTCTTAAACATCTGCAGAACAATTTGTTTTAGGTTGATATTATTTTTAATTTCAGTACTGTAAGTAAAGTTTCAGTTTTACATAGACAATTCAGTAACTCAAAACATTCTTTTTGGGACTCACAGTTAAAGCAATTTAGGTGGTTGAGCACATTTGATACCAATATGGTTTGAATTCATTCTGCTGGATTCAGTTGTAGTAAGTAGTGTGTCTAAACAACTTCACACATACTGCCAGCAAAGGTAGGGATGCTGAATTGTTTTCTATAAATAGAATAAATAGTACAGTACAGTGTTTATGAAGTTCCTCGTTCAGTGCAGACTAAAAAGCAATATATTTTTTTTGTTATTTCTTTACCTCTACTGAATCTAAGCAGTGACAGGAGCTTCTATCTTCTTTACTTCTCTTGAGTTGTTGATTTGCTGTAAGTGTTTGCTTTGGATTATGTGCTTAAGCATTCAAAACAACAGCTGAGACAGTTCAATGGTCTGTGAATAAATGTATTTACAGTATTACTATTAATAGCACAGTTAACATTTTTTCCCTCATAAACTCACCACTTTGAATGGACTTGCACAATAAGTCCAGAAGTTTTAGAGTTGAAAACTGTCTATCACATAACAGTCTTGTTTTCATTCTTGTGTATCAGCTACTGATTGTGATCTAAAGTGAAGGCATTTAGAACTCCTTCTGAACTTCATACATTGTGTTCATATGGACAATCACTTTCATCTGCATATGATTTAGCTGTTCCTGGAACCAAAAAATAGCACATTTGTGAAGTTTTATGAAATTTTTTAATATTTTGGAAAACTTCCCTTGTCTTCAGACTTACAATAGTTTGCAGTGTTCTGTGAAAATATTAATGGACTATGTCGCTCTATTGAAAATATGTGGGTATTCACTGGTGAGTTAGAAACTGTCCTGGAGAGGAATCCGTCAATACAGTGCTGGTATGAAATAAAAAATGGAGTGCTGTAATCTGCAGATACTTATAAATCAAAATGCAGATTCTGCTTAGAGCAAGAGTGGAATGAAAGACCCTCGACCTCTTGCCCTGGCATATATGTCCCTGCATGGCAGGGAGATATCAGAGTTCCAGAGCAAATTACAAAGTAAGCATGAAAAGTAAATCCTGTGAGTCCTACACATTGGACTTGGAGAGGATACATTAATCTTTTACAAATCTTTTGGCTTTTCCAAACTACTTCAGTCATTTGTTTTTTTGTTTTGGGGTTTTTGGAGGTTTTTTTTTCGGGGGGGGATGTTTTGGTTTTTTTGGTTTGGGGTTTTTTTTGGTGTTTTTTTTTTTTTTTTTTTAGTTAATGCACATGTCATTACTCATAAGATGGATAATTCTCAGTAGAAAATAGGCTAAAAGGTACGGGAATTCAAAGTTAATTAATTCACTGTATTAATAACAGTTTGGGTGGCTGTAGGAAAATCTAGGGAACAAAAGTCTCTGGCTTGACATGTTTGGGAAGTCGCTATGGCAGGGGTAGTACTAGGGGTCACGTAACCTCGGTCAAGAGGGTGCAGGCGAGGAACATAACCAAAGCAAACTGGAGAGGATTTGTGTACAAATTTGGATGAGCAGATGCTGTGGACAGTGTAACTGATACTTAAGAAGAAATTATTTTAATTTTGAAAAGCAGTGTGAAGCCACGGCACTTTCTGTTTTGTGAAAAGTGTTACAGATTCTGAATTAGAATGTCTTTTACCTCATCCATGTCCTGCAAAGATGGTAACCACTGCCTAAACTTATCCATATCACACAAAAAGGATGATAATTTAGAGCCAAGTCTAAAATCAGGAGTATTTTTCCCCTTTTTTCACGAGCTTTATGATTGCATCTTTAATCTGAGTACTGTATGAATTACTTGTCAATCTGTGTGATCATTTTCATATTCATATTACCCAGATAGGTAACTTTTTAGTGGACTCCGCTGTAAAGCTCAGTGAACTGTAGAGTTAGGGAACTTTATAGTTTACTAAACTTAGGACACTGAAAAATTATGTCTATGATTTATAATTTATAATCAGTAAATGTTACTTGAGCACCATTTTCACAATTCAGTGCAACATTAGTCATGTTGCAAAGTCAATGTTAGAAACCCATGTGAAAGCAAAGGGTATAATTCCTGTTCAGCTGGATTTTCTTGGAAGTACTTAAGACTGGAAAGTTCCTAAAAACACCTGAAACGGTTATGTTAAAATCTAGAAGGAAATTTTGAAGGGATCTAACAAACTTCCACCAGCTGCCTTTGTAGTGCAGTCTTATGCATAGAAGCTGTAGGCATTTGACTTCATTTATCAATTACAAGGTTTTGATTATAATACTTTTTAAAATCAGTATATGACTTAAAATAGATGAAGGGCTTGTAGAAATCTTAAAAGGCACTTTACAGTACTGCTTCATTAGTTCAAGTGAACTTGGAGGCTTAGAAGAGACCTTAAGCCCTCCAAATCGGACTGTGAAAGCTGCTGAGGAACAGTGAATGAAAGCTACTGATTTGTTTGCTTTGTTGGCTGTCAAAGAAAGGCTCTAGTTCTTATTTGTTATACCTTCTAATGACTGGGAGAGAGGTTTCGCGTGTTTAGTTGTGGTTGCTCAGTGGCCAAGTTTCAATAAGCTGTACTGAAGATTATTATATGTTGGTGCAAAACAGTAAGGACCACAGAGCAGCTGGAAATGACATGAGTCTACCACATGCAAATAATTTGACAATCTGTATACAGAGAATGCAGAAACAATTTAAAAAATGTAGACTGCTCCTGCTGGCAATAAATTCCCTTGTCTACAACTAGGAGCAGCTTGAGGCAACTCAGTGATACGCTTTTTATCAGTTGTTTTATGTTCATATGCCAAAAGAAATGAAATGTATTTTAACAGAGACTTCAAGTAATGATTTCTGTGCTTAAGGAGTTTTTTTTTTCATGTGAACACTTATGTATAATATTATGTGTGAAATAATAATACTTACAATATTTTAGTCTAAAGAGTTAGTGACACTGGTGCTTTTGAGAGGGTTTTTCTCATGCATGTTTGTTTACAAGTGTAGCATATGCAAGGATTGACATTTCCTCCCTTCTATTTTCTTGCTCCAGTCAGTGAAAAACTGTTCATGTAACAGTCATGTAGTATCTGAGTTGGAATTTGCTTTCTTTTAAAGAATACAAAAACAGTTTGGGTGCATTTAGACTATGGTAATATCTACTGTAGAAAAAGTATACTAATTATAAAGGGATTAAAAACCCCACACCGTAGACCAACCTTCTTATAGCAATTTAAAATAATAAAGTCGTATTTGTAGAGGGAGATCTTTTTTTTTTTGGCCTTGTTGGACTTCATGAGGTTTGCACTGTCCCACTTCTCACACCTATCAAGATCCCTCTGGATATTCTTGAAATTGGGCTATAGTGTCTAGACTTGTAATTTACATTGCCTCCTTGCAGAGGCTTTTCTTGTTTCTCAGTAAAAAAAGAATAGTGGGATAATAAATGAACTTTCTCTGGCTGTTGAGGTTGTTTGCATGCATTCTATTGCATTGGGAATGACACAACATGAAATGAAAATGCTAGTGTGTACCTCAGAGTTGTTGACATTGACTGGGAGTTGCTGACAAATGACTGGTAACATTTCACATCAGAAGGCTGTCCCACAAGTGTAGTGTCCACATACTTTATTAGAGTAAGTTCAATCTGTCCATACTTGGTTCAAGAGTTTGTATGCTGTAAAAGACATTTGTTTAAATAAACCTCTTTTTAGAGGTTCATTAACTGCTAAAATAAACCCTAAAATAAGCCTAAACAACCTCATTTTTTTAGAGGTTTATTTAACCTCTAAGAAGAGCTTTGCTTGTGGAAAATATAAAGAACCGGGGTATCTTTTATGTTGATGCTTAACATATGGCTGATGTATTAAGGATGCTGGAGAGGGACTCTTCCTTAGGGACTGTAGTGGTAGGACAAGGGGTAATGGCTTCAAACTTAAACAGGGGAAGTTTAGATTAGATACAAGGAAGAAGTTCTTTACAGTGAGGGTGGCGAAGCACTGGAACAGGTTGCCCGGGGAGGTTGTGGATGCTCCATCCCTGGCGGTGTTCAAGGGCAGGTTGGACAGAGCCTTGGACCACGTGGTTTAGGGCAAGGTGTCCCTGCCCATGGCAGGGGGGTTGGAACTAGATGATCTTAAGGTCCTTTCCAACCCTTACTATTCTATGATTCTATTAGTGGGAGGGAAGGTTGTGGGCAAGATTCTCTTTACATGCTTCCAAAAGTAGACCTAGGCAAACTTGGTAACAAATGGCAATAAGCATATGTTTCTAAATAGTCCATTGATAAAGGTGGTCTGGTAATTGACTTAGTTTACTAAAGCATCATAGCTTTTTTTCTTTGGTATTACAGTAGAGAGTTATAATGCCAGATATACTTAAGCTTGTATAGCACTTTACTGTTATGAACCTGTAGCAGAAATTGCTGGTGCTTACAGTTTTCTTGTTAGCAAAAACTTGGTTTTTTTAGTGGTTGTTGTTGTTTTTCTAATTTCTTCTTTAATTTTAGGTAACATTTCTGAGACAGGAAACTTTGTTATAGAAACAAACTTTTCTAATGTCAGAGTGTTGGGTTTTTTTTTTTTTTTTTTTCAGCCAGTGTTGTGTTTCTTAATCACTTTTATTTCTTTGTGGTGAGAACACAGGCTTATGACAAATACAGGGTCTATTTAGGGTTGGAAACATTCATTGCTTTATGAAGAATGGTCCACGAGAAAGGCAGCTAAAGATTTAAAGAGTTAATAAGCAAAGTGTCTGCTGTAAGTTGAGTTCATCACTTGTAAAGGAAGAAACCCTGGATATGACACTTGGAAAGATGGTTCAAGCTGCCAGTATGACAAATCTTAAACATCTGATTTTGTCCTGAGGCTGTATCAGAAGATGTATTTCAATAGGGGCTAGAAATTCTTAATGATGTTACATGTGGCAGTGGTGTAACATAATCCTCCTACAGAGAGTTATGTCCCATTCATGGCCAAGGAAGATGACTTGAGACTGAAACAGGTGCAGAAAAGGTCTACTTGCATGATCAGGAAAACTGTAACAAGATGAAACTAGAAGAATATGGCTTGTTTATTAGTTTTGCAGAAAAATGTCTGGGAGAAGATACTGTTCTCATGAATATATCACAGGAAAAAAGATAGGGGGAGGATCTGTTAAAAGGACATTCTTTGTCCTTAGCCTTACATGTTGTGGATGGTTATATAGATAGCGGGCTGCTGTAGACAGATGATATAGCAAGTAGGCTGCAGAATAAGAAACAAGCCTCTTGCATGTAAGGCATCGGAGAGAGCTATAGGAGAATTCATTATCTACAAATGTTTCTGGCAAAAGACTTCAGATTATATAGCAGACCTTGATAGAATATATCTTAAGCTTATTGACATTTGGGCATTTTAAAATCTTGAGATGCTTGACTTAAAAGCATAAACTAACCTTTTAACAGAGTTTTACCAACCCTTTAACCTTTTCCATTTGTTAGAAGAGCATGGTATATAATAGATATTTCTGTTCTCAGTCAATGGTTAAAATTAGCTTTCTTTGAAATCAAATACTGTTGTATACAGAAAACAGATCAACTGATAATTTATAGTGCAACAGTTGTGTAGTATCTTACACTGTATATAACTTTGTGATAATGTGCTTTTCTGAATAACACTGTCAGGATATCTGCAGGTGTGCTGGCAGAGGGCTCAGCATGAGCCACATTAGAAGCTTTTTGTTAGAGTTGATTTTCTGCTATCTGTGTCAATCTTGAATAAACAAACTTCAGAGATGAGACTTTCATTAAGTAAGCATAGGAAGCATATGGGGTATGTGGTAATGCCATCTCTTCAGAGAAAGTGTTGCTTGTTGAAATGATTCATAATTTCTGGATGTTCAGAGCCTTTCTTTGTTGTTTTTCTTTTTTTCCCCAGAAGTAAAATGCATTTAGAATTGTATATTTGCTAGTGAATCTCTTAGAGTTCCTCCAAAAACAATGAATTTCCTATCCAAATTTTTGAAGAGGGAGAGAAAGAAGGGATGAGAGCTGAGGAGTATGTTCATCAGTCACAAAGAGTAGTCAGTTTTGGAAGAAGTCTGAATGAAAATTTTAGAGGTGGTTCTGAACTCTTGGATTTTTTTCTTCCTTTTCTGAATAAAAAGAGGCTGAATTGGAAGTGAGTTCGGTAACAATATAAGACTCTTGCTTTTCTTTTGCAGAAAAGAGATTGTAATCTGAGCAGAATGCTGTGCAATTTTTCTATTAAAACCACAGTTCTTTCAGGAGGTAGAACCTCTTTTCACTGGGCATGACTCGCTCAGCATTTGACACTCAAATGCTGAGTCATGACAATGCATTTGGTAAGAGTCAAAGTCCTGATAGGAGTATTTTTAATATTGCCTGAAAGGTGACAAAAGCGGCTCATCAATAGGTCACTTTACCTGTATAGTAATGAACTTGAGGAGGATACAGTTGAATAATATTTGTTGTTAAGTCAAAATGTTTAAGGGATTCAGTTAAAAGTCTCAGTAATTAAATCAGTGAATTTTGCAGTGCATTAATGACTTCAAAATTGAACAAACTTGAAGTTGATGACTTGGAGTTCACAATATGAGTGGAAGTTTAGCCAGTGAGTAACAGCAGTGGTAGCAGAAAATCAGCAGGTTCAGCACCCCCACTGGTGGAAAACTGTTGAAAATGAACAGTTCATCTTGTAGTAAAGTTTTTTTAAATGTATATGTTAGATAAACAAGGCAAGCCAAGAAGTACTTAATAAAATCTTTTGCACTTTCATCTCCCAGAGTTGAAGGTGTACTCCCCAAATCTCCATGTTCTAGTCCTGAAGCTTTTAGCTTGATTCCTCTTTTCACAAAACCTGACCTGGATCGCAGCAGTAGGTGTATCAAACTGTTATTTGTCACTGATTTGAGCAGGTTCACAGCTTGTATAGCAAAGACTTTTTTTCTTTTGATAGGGTAATTTAACACCAACTGTTTCATTTTAATATAACAAGACTGTGTGTGTATATATAGTACTGCAGTTACTGGACTTCTTAAATCTAATAGATCTGGCCTACACTTCCTTCTACCCAGCAGGCTAAGATAACTAAAGGAAAATAATGCTGTCCATCCGCTTTTCACAGACTCCTTATTGTCTACCTCTATGGGTCTCGTTTGGGCCTGAATAAACTTAGCCCTTGTAGCCTCTTCAGCATTAGACCTCAGGTAGGTAGTTCTTTGCATCTTGGTTTAATTATTGGTGGGAAGCAGATAATGAATTAACACTTTCCTATCCCTTTCCTGCTTTATTTGCAACCTGTTCTGTGTCTGTACGCACCCGTTGTTACCCCATTGAGAACACATTAACCATTAAGTAAAGAGGAAGATGCAAGATGCACATAAAAGCATAACAGAATTCCTTCAGAAAGAGAACTCAATCTAAAATGATTCTTACAGAATAATGTCACTGTAATACTTAGCATGTGGAAATCAGGCTTCCTGAAAGGCAGTTTGAAAAGTCAGTGATTAAGGAAATAGAAATGAATCTGCACTAGAAGCAGGAATTGTAGGCCAGGCTTGGTAGAATATATAGATGAGCATTAGTCACTTTGTGCATCTCAAGTGTCTGTGAAGTGTCCCTCCCGAAAAATAAAACAAAATGAAGGAAATTAGATCAGAAGAAAACGTTCTTTTGTCCCTTCAAAACAAGCGTTGCCATGCAGTTGTTACATATCAGTGGCATGGATGTTTACCTGTGGTTGCAGACTGACCCACAAGTGCCATCGATGCCTGCTGGCTTCTTCCCACCTGAGTCCCCCAGCAAGTATTATGGCAAATATTAAGTGGTTTCTGCCTGCCCAGTCACAGGGGCACTGTGGTTGTTTATAAGTGGAGGGTGTGGGGGTGTGTGTGTTATTTCCTGCCACAGCCTTTTTGCAGTGCATGTATTTGACATCTCTCATAAAGATGTCAGATTAAAATCCTGATGTAAACTGTGGCTTGTTGAAACAAGTAAAATTACACAAAAGTTGCATGTGTTATCCGTCAAACACAGAGTCTCCCTGACGGACAAGCAGCATACTGGCTGAGAAATCTGTTTTGGTTTTGTTTTCTCCAAAGAAGGCAAGGTTCTTTGATTCTGAAGGAAAGAAAATTAAAAGGTTGGGAAACATTGCCTTAAACTTAAGGGCGAGCTATGGGAACTGTTACATAGGATAGAGATCTAGATACAAAATTTTTAAGTCTATAGTTCTAGTGGCTCCAGCTAAGTGGTTTTCAGCTTGTTTGGGTCTTTTTAGGATAGAGACAGTATGTTCTGTGCTTACTTTGCTTTCACAAGGAAGCCTTTCTATTTTTGTTTGTCTGTTTGTTCTTTTTCTTTCTATATTTAGGAATAGCCATCCAATTTTTGGTTACTTATTACAATTTAATGTGTTTATTCCAGGTTTTTCTTTCTTGGTACCTCAGTCTCTAGTAATGTTTTCACAGATTCCTGTTTTGCTTAGATGTCTGAAGTATTTCTTTCAAATGTTGTACCTCCTGTGTAATAGCCATATAATTAGTTCATTGTTTAAGGATGTGCTCAGTGCTGTAAGTCAGCTTTGATGGTACAAAACAGATTCATGTTGATAAACTGTTACAATTATGTTGTGCTGACTTCAAGAACCATTGTGGGAGAAGTGCGTGAATAATGTAGATAAGGTAGATTAACCCTGGCATCTGTGGGAGATGGGCAGCCAGAACGGGAAGTGATTAGATGAGTAATACTTGGCTTTCCATGTCACTGTAAATTAGCATCAGGTAGCTTTTTCATATTTTTGCCCACGTCTTTGATATACCCAAAGATCAAATAACTTTTGTTCATTTTCCTGTTCATAGCAAATTTTCTTACAGAATGTGAGACAGTTCACGTATAAAAATGAATTAAAAATGAACAAATCTAGTATTTTAGTTTGTCAAGTGTGAAAAATAATCATCTCAAGAGTGCAGGCAAGTGGGCTGCTTCACAGAAACTGGTTTATGTGCTACTTCTACCAGATGGTAAATGTGAGGTAACTCCTTTTTGGGCAGGTCACTGAGGTAGATACTGCATCACATAAATAGTGTCCTCACTCCACAGTCTGAGGAAAAATAATAATGCTATTAAAATAGAAAACAAAGTGAAAACCAAACTTTGCCATTGCATTCAGCTTGTTCCTTCTAGTAGTGTTGTCTGTGGGCTGGAAAAGGTTTTAGACTGCTGTTTTGAGTGCATCATGTGGGATTCCCCTGTGCAAGTGGAAGATGTTGGTTTCCAAAGTAGACAGCTTTAAGAAAGGAGATCTCTGTGGCTGAAATGAGAGATTGTGATAGAGGAAACTTAAGTGTGTGAAGGGATCCACCACCGTCTTTGGGGTAGAATGTAATTCATGTTTTCGTTTCACATCTTTCCCTGTTCTCCAATAAATGGAAATAAGTTGCTTGACTGGAAATAAGGTTGTGGGCCTGTGTGTTTATATACACACATTTACAATTTACACCTTTTTAAACTTTTGTTTTGAATTTGGTGAAAGCTGTGGTCACTATTCTTCTTTTAGAAAAGGATTTCGTAATCCAAGTTTTAGTCCTCTGAGAAGTCTCTAATATACCTGGAAGGCCCCTTATAGCCCATATTCCATACAAACAATTAAAGTGTATCTGTGATGGCTGAAGCTAATCTTGAGGACTTTTCAGTATCAAAGTATACGTTGAGAGGTTTTTTCCCCACAAAGGAGCTAGGGAAGGTCCGGCTTTGATATGGGTGGATGTTTGCTCTCAAATTTTCTTTGATGTGCCAGTATGAACATTCAGGCACACAACTGAAATATAGCTTGATACAGTAAAGGTGTTCAGCTGGATAGTGTAAGATGAGAACACTTCAGTTCTGGTTTCTCCAGTGTTCTCCATCAACTTACTATAAAGGCTGAAAATAGTGAAGAACAGTTTTCAAAGTTTTTAGAGTTGGGTGAACATTTCTTCTTATTTCCGCTGTGTCTGAGAAAACACCTGAAATATGTAAGTCCTGCTGAGGATGAGTGGTACAATACTGGAGTGATACAATCCGTAGGTTGGTTGTTTATTAAGGAGTGAAAATTAATGACTTGTAACCTCCCTGTTGTGTGGAAGCTGTGGGAGAAGGAATGCTTCATGGCCCGTGAATTGGGTTTCATACCACATGTTATTAAAGGTCATTCTGTTGATGGAAGGTGTTTACTACCTGATATTTTTTTCCATCTCATGATACAAGTAACTGGGTTTATGTGGCAGGATTTTGGTAACAGGAGCTGAAGGGGTGGCTTCTGTGAGAAGACACCAGAAGCTGCCCCCATGTCAGACAGAGTCAATTCCAGCTGGCTCCAAGACAGACCCACTAGTGGCCAAAACCAGAGCCCATCAGCAATGGTGTGATAACATAGTTAAGAAAAAGTTAAAAAAGCTTTCTCACATGCAGCTGCATGAGAAAGGACTGCAAAAAATGTGAGGGAAACAGCTCTGCAGATGTCAGAGTCAGTGCAGGAGGGGAGGAGGTGCTCCAGGTGCTGGAGCAGAGATTTCCCTGTAGCCCATGGAGAAGACCATAGTGAAGCAGGTTGTTCTTCTGCAGCCTGTAGAAGACCCCACACTGTTGCAGATGGATATGCACTGGAGGAAGCTGCAGCCCATAGAGACCCCACACTACTGATCACATTCCTGGCAGGAACTGTGGTCTGTGGAGAGGAGCCCAGGCTGGAGCAGTTTTCTGGCAGCACCAGTGACGCTGTGGGGGACCCACACTGAAGCAATCTGTTCCCAAAGGACTGCACCTCATGGGAAGGACCCATGCTGGAGCAGTTCTGAAAGAACTGCAGCCCATGGGAAGGACCCATATAGGAGAAGTTCATGAAAGACTGTAACCCATGGGAGGGACCCATGCTGGAGCAGTGGAAGAGTGTGAGGAGGAAGGAGTGACAGAGATATAGAACACTTGTGGACTGAGAACAACTCCCATTCCCTGTGCCAGTAGGGGCGGTGGGGTTGGGGGAGGAAGTAGGACAGTCATGAGTGAAGGTGAGCCTGTGAAAAGGGGGATGGGGGGAAGGTGGGTTTAGTTTTGTTATTATTTCTCACTGTCCTACTCTGTTATTAATTGTCAATAAATTAATTTTTCCAAGTTGAATTAATTTTCCAAGTTCGCTGTGTTGCCTGTGACAGTAGTTGGTGAGGGAGCTCCTTGTCCTTACCTTCACCCATGAGCTTTTTCATTGTGTTAACTCCCTCTGTCTTGCTGAGGGGGGGATGATAGAGCCCATGGGTGGGCACCAAGATCAACCTGCCACAGTCCCAAATCTGCTCATACCTACACGGAGATCTGCAGGAAGAATCTTGTTGGTTTACAGTATGATTTTTAAGGAGTCTCATGCATTTCCACACCACGTTCATCTCCAGAATATAAACAGAGTCCCTTCAGGACCCATTTTTTGCTGCCAGTCTTAATGCCAAACTGTTGTTGCCCTAAAAAGGAAGAAATAAAAAATACAAGAGAAATTTAAATGCATTATGTTGCCACCTAAAGGCAGGTGCAGTAACGAGGCAGACTGCTGTATCAACCTTCTTTTTATTTTTCCAGGCTTGTATTATTGTTTTGACCATTTCCTGCAGAGAAATTTCCTTCGTCTCCTTGTAGTTGGGGTGTGCCACAGAGCTAATCATGAGAACGTGCTACCTGTTTGCTCCCGCCTTCACTCACCCTTATTTCACCAGTTCAGAGGAAGCAAAAGCCCCTGAAGTGACATTTGCTCAAAGTTTTGGTAGCTGGGGGAGCTAATTTATGCTCTTGCATTGCTTCAGGCTGGTTAGTGCACTACCTGAGAAGAAATGTAGAATGTGCATTTCTTATGCTTGTCTGTGCTTTACTGGGTGGTTAGAGGGCACTGTGGAAAAGTAAATAGTATATTCTGTAATGGAGTGATGGCTGGAATAAAGTAGATGAGGTTGTTGGAGTGGAATGAGCTCGCTTTTAATTCCACTTGTGTCTGAGATAGGCCAAATGTTGCTATTGCTGTACTACAGAGACTGCAAGAATACCTGAGATTCTTACATCATCTGAAGGAAGGTTAGAAAAAAATACTTCATAGTGACTATTTCAGAGTAGGTTGTTTTTTGTTTTTTTTTTTTTTTTTTTTTTTTTTTTTTTTTTTTTTTTTTTTTTTTAAGAGCTTGACCCCATTAGAAATCACTGTATATATTTGCTTCCTCCAGTTACGGCTGCAAATCAGTTGCCTCATTTGTCATATTTTGAAAACTGCGGGGGGCAGTAGTTTCGGAGGAGTGCTGGGGTGTGTGTTTGTAAAGTGTATCTTCCTATTTCAGTCCTTTTCCTACCTTAAAAGAAGGAAGCAGTTATAGAAACACCTTTACAGGGTGGTGGGCAAGTCTGTGAGATCAGGACCCCCTCTAGTGGTGACAGCTCTGCTCTATGAGATGCTGCCGTCAGCCTCTTGGTTTCCTTCTGTCCTGCTTTCTTTCCTTCCTCTAAACCCTACAGTTAGGTCCCCTCGATAACCGTGGTGAATATGTATAGTGATTATTACAGTTGTAACTTTGACGAGTAAGAAACTGTGTTTATTCTGACCATCAGCGACAGAGAAGGCAGTGTTGTGTTGTATATCGTTAGTGTTAGATCTTTCATTTGCCCACATATTATACTTCGATGTCTGTTGAGATGTTGAATAGGGAAGAATTGAACAACTCACCTAAGCAGTGGTAAAGGAGAAACTTTTACTGTGTTAAATCATAGCAATGATAAGAAATATTGATACAAAAATACATGTAAGATCACTTTGAAATTTGCTACATTTTGTCTGTGGCTTTGAGGTGGAGATTTTTAATGTTGATTCTTAAATTAACAATGGAAGCAGATGGAAAAGGAAAATATGCTGACAGCGCTCCAAAAAGTAGTGCTTAGCAAGTGTGTGAAACAGCAGTTTCTTCAGAATCTGTTCAAAATATTGTTCTTGGAACATCTGTACATTTTTATGTCCAGCTGCCTGGAATAGATGCACTTTCTACATGTTTTGAGTCAACAGTCATACATCTAGACTCAATAGTATTGATCAATGTCTAAACATTATTATTACATGGTATTGCAGTACTGACAACTTTCTCAGGAATCAGCATCGGAGCTACTTTTTTCTCATCTGTTAAAAGTGGCAGTTTCAGAATGAAAACCCTTGAGTCCATGCATTACTGTGTTATATTTTGTTATATTTTTTTCTTACATGGAAGCAGAATTGGTTTTACTTTCTTGGGCATTGTTTGTCTTCTCTTACATGTTCTTCTGTCTGCTAAATAACTTAAATAGAAATGTCTCTTAGTGAAGAAATGCCATGCATTCTTTGTGGTGTAGCTGCCATGTGAAAAACAGAATGCATTTGATGCCAGAGTCAGTGGAGGTCTCTGCTGCCTCTTTTTGGTTCATGTAGCATCACTGTTGGTAGAAGTTGCTGACTGCAGTAAAAGCTGTACAGTAAAAATACATCCAGTACATTATTCATTGATACTGGCAGGTAAAGAGGGCAAGTAGCTGAGAATGAGGTATGCTGCTATGCAAGATAATGACAAGTTGTAGGGCATATCTTAAAAGTATATAGCACTTTCTAATTGCATTACAGTGTCTTCATGACTAATATATAACATTTGTCTACAGAATGATGCATTTTCCTACCATTTAGGGCGAGAAAAACGAGTAAAGGCTAGAATGAAGTTATTTCTTCCTAGGGAGCATTGACTATTTAATTATGATAAGTGCAGTGACATTGATAATAGATTACTTGCCTCCTTTGCCAAGGCAAGTATGGGTACCATACAGTGTTGCCAAGGGTCTGAGGTGGGCTTAAGTAGATACTTCAAAGCTTGTCTGAGATATAGTGCCATCAATCTGTGGCTTCAATGAAGATATACCTAGCTAATATAGAAATAGAGGCTTCCTAAAAGCTTGATAAAAATATGGGTAGCTTACAGTATAAAGGCAAAGCTCCATACAGTTGTATCATTCATATATAGACATCTTTATGTATTTCCTCGCATTCTCCCATGAAATTAGGGCTGAACTTTCAAGTTTTTAGGCTCTTACAGTGAATTGTTTCAATCCTTTGTCAAATACAATTCAGATATCTCATTTGAATACCTTGAATGGTATGTTAGTACAAATGCAAATAGCTTCTTCAAAATAATTCCTGTCTTTTATTCAGTAAGTGCTGAAGATGACAAAAATAGGAACTTGGTGGGCTGGAGTTAAGGTTGTTTGGGTGGCTTTTTTACCATGCAATTTCTTGCTTTCAGAACTCCAAATCAAATACAGATATTTGCCTTATATATGTATATACATATGCACACACACACATATGTGTACAGAATTTCCTGCTCAATGGTGGACAAGTTCTTACTTGCATAATTTCAACTTTTGTATATTTAGGTTTGTGCTTATATATTTATAACTATAAATGTATACTGAATTTTTCTCTAACCTGAAAATTGTAAATCACTGCTTTTTAATAAACTGCTTTAATTAGAATTCTTGGGTGAAATTTGTGATGTAATAGTGCATATGCATATTTATTTAATGAATATTCTGACTTAAAGGCTTAAATTATTTAGCTCTTCCATGAAAGTCTGAAATTTTTATTTAATAATATATTAATAACTGATATTTAATGTATTAATAACTGGAAGGAAGAAAAATTGGAGCACCTTGGTAGCTACTGAAAGAAGCATAATTATATGACTTCTAGTAGTATTCTGGTTATTTTGGCAATGCTATTTTGGGTTCTGCAGTAGCAGTGGTTTATACTTAAACATGTATGTATAGTGGCAGTTGGTAATCTGCCTATAAAGGATGAGGTCAGAAAAGTCCCATCACCAGTGGTAGACACATTCAGAGCTATGGGAATTGAAAACTTTTGCCCTGAGGAGGTCAGTGTGTGATGGCACCGTGGACCCTGACCGTGTAGTGTGTCAGTCACTTAAACAAGGCTTGAAGTCTTCTGTTAAATGCTTATTTACCAGTCTGAACTTTTTGCTTTTTATTGTTCCCTCCCAGCTAAGGAAGTGCTTGTTTTGTGTAGTTCCTGTCTAGCTTCCAACATAGTAACATTTCTCATACAAAAGCCATGTCATTACACCAGAATTGTGCTGACACTTTTAAAGATCAAGATTCTATCTAATATTTTTCTAAGCTGGCTTGCTTATTTTTTTTGTGTTCTGTTACTTTATTTTGGAGTTTTAACAAACTTGTTCTTGGCAGAAAAAGATGAAGCAAAGCCAGATGTAGTTTGAAAATGCCTTGATGTCACACATAATGAATGAATAGTATATTTCAAACAAAAAGCTCACTCCAGTGCATGCGCCCTTTGTTAATTTTTGCATTACCTATTTCATAATGGAAATTACAGGAAATAGTCACCTTAGGTGAAAAGCACCTATATTGTCTTGACAACCATGAAATTTATTTCTGCTATCATAGATTCATTAATTCATTAGATCTTGTTTGTGTTAGGTAGTATGAGCAAATTAATTAAAATTCTTTAAAACACCAGCAAATTGCATCCTTCTGTTCATTTCAATTTCTGTAACAGTAACTTCATTATTATGAATAACCCTGAAGCATTATTCTTCAAATTAATGAAGCAAGGGGATGTGTAGCTTAGTTATTTGGGCAGCATAGAGTGAAAAAAATTGCAGTAAGTGAAGGTTTGTCAACAAATTTCTAGATTTTAAAAATACTTTCAGAAGTGGTTTAAAATTTTAGTCTCTGTATTTTTTTCCCTAAGTAATGAGCCCAAGAAAGCCTTTGCAATCTTTTTTTTCCAGAAAATCTATGAATTGTGACAGAAACAAGGTACATGCCTACTGTTTTTCTCAGTCTGTTCAAAAGATTCTGCAGTTTCATTAACAGTTAACCCTTATATTTTATTCTAGAACTTAAAAAGCAGAGTAAACTAGAAAGATAGGCAGACTAGTTGTAAGATGCAGTAAGTTGAGGCAAAAATACCTTCATAAAGATATTTTTCAGGAGTTTCTGTACATGTTTGTATATGCTTTTAAGATACATTATAAAATCGTTATGCAGATTGTTTTCCTTTTCATTTCTAAAGAAGTGCTTTTCTGTATGGAACTTTCAGAGACATCTGAAAGCTGCTATGCTTTCTTCACAGCTGTATCATGTTCAGAGGCTCCCATTCATTCTAGGATTGAATAAACCCAATCTCTTTTCTTCTTCCCATTTGATCAGGAAAGTCTGGGGTTTTTTCGGGGGGTGGGGGGGTGGGAAATCACTGTAACTAGTTAAAAACTGTGATGAGCATTCTATATGTATTCCAGTACTCTGTTTCTTGAAGGCAGTCAGATTTGCTATTAATGATACCTCTTATCAGTAAACTGTAGTAGCAAACTTCCCCTTTTTCTACTAAGCATAGTTTTTATTCCTCTGCCTTATGCTGTGAATAGACGGTGGAGTTTTTTAATCATTATTATTTAGGAAGAAACAGTAGATGCCAGTGTTGAAATGATCTTAAACTAGACAATAACAAATAATTGACTTCCGTTGTTGTGTGTGTAGTGTGTCCTATAACACATGGTCCTGAGGAGGACAGGAAGGAATTTGTCTGTTATGATCTGCAGGTTTTTTTTGTCCTTCATCAGATTAACAGAATTAAAGCCCTTTAGAACAAAGGATAGTTAATAAATAAATAAATAAATTAGAAAAGCATTTTACTGTCACATTAATGTCTCTTATAGGAGCAGGGTCAATCTAGTTGTTGTTCCACTTCTTTAAGGTACTAGCATTTTCAAGGGTAAGTCAAATGTGCCAACAATTCCTTTTATTCAGTAAGAAGGTAAATGAGAACAGGCATGAAGATGGAGTCAAGGTTGCCCAGAGAGGTGGTAGATGTGCCCATCCCTGGAGACATTCAGGGCCAGGCTGGATGTGTTTCTGGGTTACCTGATCTAGTTGAAGATGTCCCTAGTCAATGCAGGGTGAGTGGACAAGATGACCTTTGAAAGGTCCCTTCCAACCAAAACCGTTATATGATTCTAAGGTGGCAGGCTGCAGTTTTAATAGCTGGAGAAGAAGTAACATTTTTGTGTTCCCAGTTTTTGATCTATGTATCACTTGAGAAGGATCAGAAGGGTGAGGTGTCACTCTCCCTGTACCATCCAGCACCATGCAGGTTGTCATCAGCATAGGCCTAAAGTTCAGTTCACTCTTCTGGGTCTTGCTGCTCCTTCCCCTTTAAAGGAGGAAGAAAGAGCAGTATGAATGTGGCAGTGTCACTGCAGAAAAGTGTGGTTTAAAAAAAGGGAAGGTTTTCTTTGCAAGTGAGTTGTAAAATATGAAGATCCCCTGCATGGTTCAAAAGGTTATGGTATGGCAGTCCTCTGTTAATATCTGATAATAAACACAGCTTGGAAGGCAGCAGGAGAGGGAACCAGTGGTAGTTGTTTTGGAATGCCATGCTGGTAAACAAGTGCTCTCATAATAAACAGAAAACAGTAGAGGATTAAAGCACTAAAACAGAAGGACATTGAAAAGCTTTCCCCTCCTTCAAACAGTAGTAACGTTGACTCAAATAGGGAATGCTGTAGTTTGATAGCAGAAGTGAAGGAAAGGAGAAGCTGAGTTAATGCTGCATCTATCTGCCATCAAAGCCTGGTAAAATAAAGGACAGCAGTGCAAGCATTGCTGTTGTATAGTAAATCAGAAATGAATAATTTTGGTTGAGGTGCTCCATTAAACCAACACTGCCGTTTGGGTCAGCAGGGCTGTTGTCAGTTACTGCGCTCATAGGCCATTGCTGTTGTCTTGGCAGAGGATGCAATAATGAAACCAACTTCTTGTTAAAAGCAACATGGCGAAGTGGAAGCTGGCAAGGGGAATAGAGTGCACTGAATTTCAGGTTGCATTGCAGGAGACAGGAACAAAAATAAAAATGATAAAACCTTCCTATTGACGATAGTCATGCTCTCAAGCTGTGCCTCTGCACAGCAGATAAGTCTGGAACTGCGAAAGAAGTTAAAAAGATCTTCAGGCTTCTGTCTGTTTGTTCATAAAAGCAAAAAATTGCTTTATGTCCCTAACGAGTGGAGGCAGATCATTGGTGCTCTGGTAATATATCTGCTATATTTTGGATGCTTCTCCCTTTACGTAGTTTAAGAAAGTAAGCTTCAAAATAGGCTTCGAAGGATCAGGGAAGAGGCTTAAAAGAGCAGTAGTAAAGAAGTGGGGAGACAATTAAGTTCCATTTTTTAACTTGTATCCTTCCTTCAGATAATCGCGTTTTGCCTAAGTACATTCCTGTTCCTTCCACTTACAACAGGTGACCGTTTTTCAGGTCAGGTGGTATGGGTAGGTGGCATTTGTGTGGTTTGTGATAAGAGGCGTTTGTTCTGCAACACTGTTTCAACGTTTGTTTGAACTCAGTTAATTCATTTGAATGCTGACATGCATTATTATTTTTATGACTTGAGCTCACGTAAGTATTATGATACCACATTTTTCATACTGTGGTAGCTAGGGAGCAAAGCTCACTAATATTACTTCCTACTGATTTTCCTGATGTCTGTGTGCTTAAAATGAGAAAGAATGAATAACTGGTCAAAACCTTTCATTCTGTGGGTACAAGCCTTCACTTGGAGGACTAGAATTCCATCATTGTCTTGTATGTACTTATATCAGATCCATTGCTGAAGGTCTTCATAATTTTTTACAGGTAACATTCTTTTATAGTTGATTGACATCTAGGAAATACAGGTCAGTTTGAAGAGTTACCCGAAGAACTTTATTTATTTATTTAAAGAAATTAAAGATATAATCCTTGTTGTTTGCTTTCTCTTATCACTGTCATTATTTGCAGATGTCTAGCTCTATATCAGCTAGATCTTTGGTACACTGTACGAGCTTTGGAATCATTACTTCGTTCTGTCTGCTAGTATTTCCTCGGCATATTGAGTCCTGCAAATAATTACTTTTTATTAGACTGAATGAATTTTAATTGAATGTTTGCTCTTTTATACTCAGTCTGTTTCATTTCAAGCTTGTAAAGTTTAGCAATAGTTTTATTTTGCGTAATAAAAACACTGACTTAATTTACTGTCTCACTGTAGGATTACATTTATTTATTTCTTTTAATAAAGAAGCATAGCTTTTCAATCTGTATCTTTCAGATGATTCAAAAAATGTGCCTTCTTTTTTTTCTCTTCTCAGATTTATCCAAGAATAGATTAACGGAGGTTCCTACAGAGTTGTGCCATTTTGTGTCACTGGAAACACTAAATCTATACCACAATTGTATTAAAATTATACCAGATGCCATAGTAAATTTGCAAATGCTAACTTACTTAAATTTGAGGTAAGTTTAACTTTGCCACATGTTTTGTTTGTTTGCAAATATGTAAAGCTTTTTTTGTCTGCACTTTATGTGTTTCTGGAAAAACCAACTACATTTTTCATTATATTGGAAGGGTAATGCAAAAACTCATTGGCTGTAGATACAGCTCTGTATGAAGGCATTGTAAATGCCAAAATGTAAACCTAATTATTTAAGAAAGACCAAGTAATATTAATCCCTTTCTTTCCCTTATTCTTCTAGCAAATTCAGAATGCCAGTCACATCAGCAGCTTCTTTGCAGTTGAGTATGTAGAAACTGTGACAATGAAGCTATAATAATCTGGTCTTTGAGAATGGGGTTTGAGCAGGGGGCAAAGTGGCTCTTGGGCTTTTAAACTCAAGCTATGAAGGCTCGATCCTCAGTTTTGTAAACACTGAGGATGTTTCTCAAGCCTTCCTGTATTGTTGCTATACTGCAGTTTTGGCCACTGTGCAATGCTAATTTTGGCTCTAAAAATTGAAACAGCATAGTGTGTCCTGAGTATCTGCCACTATTCCTATAAGGAATAGGACATGAAAGTTTTGAAATAGTGTTTTAGATATACATAAAGAAACTAAGACTGGATTAAATTATTACGTTTATATAAAACATCTTCGTAAATTTCTGAGTTAGAATGAACTCAATTAGAACTCAGTGTGGTGAACCAGTGAATTAAAACTCAATGTAGTGATGGAATTGTGTGAATCATCACAGACCCAGAACAGTTATAGAGTTAATATCAGGTATCACAGTAAATCAGACAAAAGGAATTTTTTCAAGTTTTACTAAGTGAGATCATTTTCCTCAGTTTAAAATCTCCTCTTCCCTTGGATATGCCCTTCTCCCATGTGATTTGAACACAGTAAGCAGTCTGTAGAAGAAGGAAATGTAACCTTGACTTTCTAACCATGTTGCTTCTTGGCAAGAAAAGTATTACAGATTTAAAATGCATATTTTTCTGCCTGTACCAGCATTAGAAAGTGGTGCCAAGAGATACACATAATCTTTGGGCCTTGGTGGATGATGTTAATATTTTATATAAAGAGATTTGTTTTAAACTAATAATGATTTATTACTCACTTGCCCTGGTTATGTGCTGTTCCTTATCTCCTAGTAGATTGCTTCTGAGTTCTGTAGAACTTGAAAAAAAGTTTTAACTTTTTTTTTTTTTTTGTGTCTGATCTGCTGCACAGTGTAACTTTTTTAGATTCTAGGCATCTTTTAAAATAAGTTGTATCTTGGTCATCTGTAAAGACACTAGAATGGAGAATCCTGGCTCCACAATAAGCATTGATTCTTTTTTTTTTTTTTCAACTACTGCGTAGTAGTTGGATTTCTCATTTTTAATAAGCTTCAGTTTGTTATTTGGTACTTGTCTATCTCCCAGCCTGTGTAAGAGTGATCTGATGATAGTTTGCTTTGGTAAACGTTTTGAGACTGTTAGGTAGAGCATGAGTATATGTCTTTATGTGCAGCTTTGTAGCAGACCGCTGGATTGGCAGAAGAACTGGTTTGACACTTGTGGAACTTAGATTATTTATCTATCTATTTACTTATTTATTTTTGTTTCTTTGTTTCCTTTTGTTTCAATTCAATGTTGCAACTCTTCCTGAAATTACACAGGACAAATTTTGCTCTCTGTTTTCAGAGTTCAGTCATGCATATTTGTTCTTTGAAGCCTTAACAGTCACGCAGAAAAGCTAAAATGGTTCTTAGTGGGGTGTCACTCTTAAGTTACTATTCATTGCTTTCCTACAGGCTAATTCCCATAAAAAACAAAAAAATATATTTTAAGAAAACCTTTTAATATTCTAGGAAAGGCAGCAATTAACATGTTATTCTGTTGAGCTTAAAGTGCCTTCCCAGAATTGGTCCATGAATCAGAAGAAATTAATATTTTTAATGATCTGGAGATCACAAAAGGCCATTGCATTTGTCATCTTTTAAATTCTAGCTTCCTCAGTAATTGTTACTAGAATGGGAACCTAAATAAAACCTTGAAAGTTTTTTTCCAAATCTAACCTTTTCTTGCAACTCCTCTTCATGAAAATGATCTTCTCACATTCTCTCTCCTCCCCACCCCCGAAATATAGTATGAAGAATAAAATGACACGTCACTTAAACTTCAAGCATGCTTTAAAGTAATTGAGAAAAGAACCATTTTATCTGTAATTTATTAATTTGTTTTTCAGTTGGATAAAAGACATCTACTTAAACTTATATAGTTCATTTTTTCCCAGAGTGGTAAATTCCACAATATTGTTTAGTCAGTAATGCAGATATTTTTGATGTGCAAGTGTTTTTGAAATGATTGCCATTTGAAAATTTAAATTTTAACTGCATGACCCATGAAAATGAAGGAATTTTATAACTTTCACACTTTATGTGAGTATATACTAGAACATCACTGGTGGTTTTAATGTTTTGTTTTGTTTTGTTGCAGTCGAAATCAACTTTCTTCTTTGCCAGCTTGCCTGTGTGGTCTTCCTCTAAAAGTCTTAATTGCAAGTAACAATAAGCTAGGTTCCCTTCCAGAAGAGATAGGTCAGCTAAAACAGTTAATGGAACTGGTATGTTACTGATTTTTTTTTTTTGTTGGTTTTTTTTTATTTTTTATTTTTATTTTGACTTCATTTGTATTTAACTAGAAACAGTAAAATTCACTTTATGAATAGATTTGAAGAAATGCCTAATACTATAATGCATTTTAAAGGTTAAAAAATTAGGTTTTGAATTTCTCAGGTGTGTTGAGTTGGTAACACGATAATAGTTTCCTTTATGTTCCTCAGGACCCTTCTGAACAACATCACTGCCCTTGGTTCATTCAAAACTCACCTTCTAAGTTCATTACCTTTACCATTGGCTCCCTGTTTTGCTATATCAAGTTAATAGTATTGGCACAAAGCTCTGTAAAGCTGTATCAGCCTCTGTAGTACCCTCTTCTGCTTCCTTTCTCTCTGTTATTAATATCTGCTTACCACGTTGCATTCCACTACTGATACTGGTCTTATCAGTCTATTTTCACTTTATTACACTACTTCTGTTGTGCAGCCTTCCTTTCCTGCATTACCTATCTAAACAGATCTACAAAATTATTATGTTTGTTTTGTATTTAAAGCTATCCACATGACTACTGTTTCTGCAAGCAGTAAGTTATCTACAAAACATTGTGTGGTAAATGAGAATCAGAAAAGGCAAAAAATGCTTGGTACCTTAGCTTAAAATTAATTTAACTGCACGTGTTTTTGTGAAATTTGTGCGTGAAATATGTATGTAAGAGAGTGCTTCCCTTTCTCTCGCTTTATCTTCATCTTTTGTATATTGTAGGCTGAGACTGAATTCTCTATGGCATGTGTGCTACATCTCCTGTTTATTTCTGTTCACCTGGACCTCTTAAGATACAAATTGACAAATAAACTACATTGTGACACTGCTAATTTATGCATAGTAAAACAATTATGTCTGAACTTTCTACCAACTGCTGATGTCTCCATTGACAGCATTTATCTTGCCGATCTTTCCGGTATCTGAAAGTGCCTGATTATCATGTTGTTATTTATACAACAGTAGTCTCTCTACTAAATTATGTTCCAGAAATTGAGCTGACCTTTCTTTAGGCCCCAGTCCTGCTACTGGTTCTTCATATATGAAGTAGCAACTGTGGGGCTGTTTTCCTTCTAGTATTCTTCTAGTACACAGCTTCCTGTGGTATGAGGCCTCTGTTATTTATTACAACTGATCTGGCTGTTGATGAGGATGGGGGCAGGTAGTTACTTTTTCCTTTCTGGTTTATACCTGAGCTAAAGACTACCAAGTTTGGTTTGTGTAGTAAGCATTATTAATTGATCTTATCAAATATTCTAAGTTGTGTGTGTGTGCAGTGAGTTTAGTTGGATTATTGAAATGGTTTTCATTTACTTAACCTTCAAAAAAAGTATTAGGCTGTAGCATTGGTTCTGTTGTGCTTAAGATAGATGCAATAAAAGATTATGGTTCCAAGTCTATGTATAATAAAGTCAACAGTATTAAACACATCCTAATTTAGGGGATAGGATGACTGAATAGATAACAACAATTGGAACCTTTTAGAACTTGATTGCTTCTAATTTAAATGCTGCCCACCTTGGGGAGAGCTCATGTGAAATAATTGAAAGACTTGGCCTGAATTCTGTCTGGTGAAAATAACCCCTTTAATTTGTATTAACTGAGGTCTGTAATAATATTTTCGGTAAAGAGCTGCTGAAGTGCTTTCATATCTAATTTCCCCTCCAATTTCAAGTTTGAATCCTCCCAGTAAGGTGAGCTGCGTTGTAGTTGCTGAAAGTGTTTCATTTGTTAGAAAGAGTTTGTACACAGTTTAATAGTAGCGTTTGTCCTTATCTTAGAATTTGGAAAAGTTAAAAGCTAAAAGCTTGAAAATCAATGTAGATTATGTTCAAATGAGGTAGAATTTATTTTGGTTTTTTTAAACAAATCACATGTTTAACTCCTGGAATACTGGATTTTCATATCGCTTTCCAGTTACGCTATAATTTCAGTGTTACTCTTTGTCATGAGAAAAACAACAATTCCTGCTCTAAAAATGTTTCAAATGAGAGGTTATAGCAACATTTCTCTTTGGCAGCCTGGAACATTTATGAAAACTGAAGGAGGTCTGATGCTAGTTCTTTGTGATTAGAAGAGGATGGGAGGGAAGTGAATAACAAGGTTTTGTTAAATCGGGTATGGTTCTGTTCAGATGACCTGATTACTTAGTGTGATGCCACCATGAATGTTTGCTACATTTCCAGTGAAATAAGTTGCATTATTTAGCTGGAAATGACTAAACTGTGATGTGTTGGAAGAAGCGAGTAGTGGTAGGATTGAGAGGCAGGATCCGTATTGGCATATATGATACAATGCAGTTTAGATAATAAGGTGATCATTGTTCTAAAATGAGTAAAAATAAAAAAAAGAAAAAAAAAAAGATTAAGTCATCTTGCAGTTGTTCCACAAAACATTCAGCTGTGTGAGAGCAATGCCAGCATGAATAGCACGTGGCCTCCAAGTAGGACTGTCACCCAGCCTTCTGGCAGGTCATGCTGCTGTTTTGGTACATATGCAGTGCTGGTGCTGGGCTGGCCCAGGGGATTGATCCTGAAAGGTAACAGATGCCACCTTGCTGCAGGCAATTCTTCTATCACCAGGACTTTGCCAAGCACCCTCAGGTTCCCAAAGTGTTTCACGAGCTGCATGCAGTAAAGTCTGTGTATATAGCAAATGGATTTTATTTTTTGTTTTTATTTAACTTTTTGAAACAAATTCTTTTAGATCTTAGGGTTCTGGGTTATATAGATCTGTCAGCTATCTTACAAGCATCAAAATAGCATATACATTATTCTCCCTGCAGATGTATTACAATTATTTGCAAAATTTGGTTGGGAAACTTTTATTTGCAGCTACATAATTCAATCATACTTCTACTGTCAGCTAGGAGGATGAGTGCAAATCAGGTGTGAAGATAATCTGAAATTTACTTTCCATCAAAGTAATTGGGCAGAGATGGCTCAGTAATTGTACCCCAAATTATCAGATGTACAGTAAAATTCTGTTCTCCCTCCTGTCAGACAGTATTGCACTTCTGCCTTTTTTAGGTAGCAACCTTCTCCATCTCTGGGATACTCCTGTCTCATGTTGGAAGCCTTTAAATCTCTCAGCTGGGATTTATGTCCTTCACCTTATTCATCTAACCTGGGCCAACACCCTGACCAAGTGGGACCTTCTGCCTTCTGTTGCCTAAAAGGATCCATGTGCTCATGCACCATGTAGCTTCTTTTTACTGTTCAGTATAGCTTGTATGTGACAAGCTCTGCCAGAATCCACGTGATTTTCAGGCATAACAGCTCAGTCAGGAACCCCAAATTTAAAAATGGATGTAAGGAGGAAGCTTACCTCAACATGAATAGTTTGGATATTCCTCTGTGTGTTAATAAAAACATTAATATGCAACCAGATTACCATATTTGTTGTTTTTATATTATGCTGACTTTCATTGGTTAAGACCATTTGAACTTCACCATAAACAAAAGAAAAATGTTGATGATTTTAATTTGGTTTTACACCATTTTCCACAGAAATGTTAAACTGAAATACTCCTTACATTTCTCTAATCCTGAGAAATTATATTATCATGGCAGGAGATGGCAAAACTGATGAGGACAAAGTAGAATTAATCCAAGAAGTCTGACCTTCAGCAAACACTAGCCCTTTAGAACCTGAATAGGTGTTTGCACTTCAGTTGGTTGCAGATGTCCATGAAGTGAAGATCCAAACTCCTGGCTGCATAGTTCCTTTAAGAAATTATTATCTTGAAAACCATTAGACATTTGACTTGATAGTATTGCTTCCATTACTGCCAAAGTAATGGGAAAGATAAACATTGTCTGTGTCACGTAGACACTCATGAAGTCTAATAATGGTCAAGAGCAGACGTATAACTAGAAATAATGTTACGGGTCTTTGTTTTTCATGGCTATTCAAACTAATAGAAAAAAATGTGGACTGCAGTGTTTAGAAGGGTAAATAATTCTACTGTCTCTAGAGATCTTGTGAATACTGACATGCTGTCATAACAGATCAGTTGTACTGAGGATGTTTTGAAAGGCTGTAAGTTGACTTTGGTTTTGAGGCTACACACTGCCAGGCTTTTTCCACTTCCTTTAAAATTCTCTTTCTCTGACTTGTTCTGGTGTGTGTGCATAAGTGCACTTGGTCTAGAGTTTCTCTGCCACAAGGTGACTTTAAATTTAAATTATGTGCTCTAAAAATTGAGTATCTAATTATGAAGTTGTTTAAAGTCTGTAAATTAAAAATGGGACAGTGAAACTTTAAAAATAAATTATCTGGGAACACTGCAATTAACCGTACTTTATAGCAACTTGGGCAAAAGATACACTCGTTAACTGGGATTTTTAATTTCCTTGTCTAAAAGCTAAAATAATTTCCCGACTCTGTTTTGACAAAGGAAGGAAGCTTTGGCAGCAGTAAGATTCTATCATTGTTCTGTTAACTAGATTTTCAGCTTGAAGATAGAGTGTTAATGCTTTTTACATTAAATTTTTCAACATTGAAGCAACCATCTTGAAAGAGGTGACTTGGAAATCTGACTTTTAGAAAGTTTGTAGTCCAAGAGCTTCCAGGGACTGTAGAAATCCATTTGAAAGAATCAAGAGAGTAGGAGTGAATGTCCTATAAGTATTCCATGGGCAATTCAGGAAAATTCTGCATATCCCACTTACTCTTATGCTATGAAATACTGTTCTCTTTTTTTCAGTGCAGAAATGGAAGCATAATTGGGATATTACTCAAATTTGCAGATTGCCTGGGATGTAAGCAGAGATTTCAATGTCCTTTTGATTTCACATTGAGTTTCACATTGGGCAGCAAAAATTATAGCTACTATCTGCAAACTGTCTTATTTTAGACTGACTTTATTCAAGAAGTTGATCTTTAGTACACATTATTAGCAGTTTCTTTCTACCAAATGTGTTAAAGTGTAATATCACAATAATACTACCATATATAAACTTTTTGCTTGAAATTATGCTCACTATAGCCAGACTCTATACTTTCAACTCAATTCTATAGCAGTTGCTCCTTTAGGAATGCTGAAATGAGGATATGTTCCAATTTCATCCAGATTATTAAACCAGTTGTATTTAGTCATCAAAATCAGACCTACTTGGAATCTGTCTAGGCAGTTAAGAAGCACCTTTTATAATAATATGTTGAATATCTATATAATCGTAAGCAAGACCTGTCCAATTTTTTTATGACCTACTATATGATGTGACAGTCAAATAGATGCATTTCCTGAGCATAATTACAGAATGATATTGCCATTTTATCTTTTATTTTGTTTAAATATTCCCTCCAGAAGAAGAACCTTTTTTAAAAATCAGATCCACACATTACCAGTTTTATATTTTATCCAAACATATTTGGTTATATAATCATGGTACTGAGTTGTTCATATGAATAAAAGTTAAGAATAAAAAGGTAGACCATCTTAAGCACATGGTGTTGAAAGTTTTGGTAGAAGTTAAATTAATTTTCAAATGAAACTTATTCTCCAAATAAGAATTCACTCTGGGTTTTAAGTAATGTGTAACCATTTTCTCATGTACCTAGTTTTGTATTGTGAAGACACAACATAGATGGTTGCATGTTTTCACGTTAATAAAATGCTAGAACAATAATAGCAGATTAGCTACAATTTCACATCTGTATTATTTAACACTTAGGAGCCAAAAGCTCATTATTTCTATTATTACTGTTTTGCTGTAGGATGTCAGCTGTAATGAAATCACAGCTTTGCCACAACAGATAGGCCAGCTGAAATCTTTAAAAGAACTAAATGTCAGAAGAAATTACCTCGAAGTTTTACCCCAAGGTAAAAACAAACAAATGAAAATTCCTAATATCTTTATGGTAGCTCTTTTTATTAGCATTTTGAAAGTATTTTTTAATCATGTTAGTAAATATGACTAAAAAGTAATTACTTTGTGATCAAATTTATTCCATTTGAGTTTACAGAATGTAACATTCAGTGGTACTCACCAAATAACAGTGTGTAAGGGTTTTTAAATGAGTTATCTTTATGATTCCAGGCATCTTTTAAGTTGCACAAGTACTTACCTGTGAATGCAGGGTAAGAACTGTCAGCTGAGTTTCAGGAAAAAAATGTATTTGAAAGTATTTATTTTAAAATTTATCATCGTTTGTATAACAGTAACATTCTTCCAATTCCTAGTATAAATGATGTCTGCCTGCATTTGTATCTTTTGTGAATGCAAAAGAAGGTTTCGTCAGAAATATTTTATTATTTTATGGCAAAAATAAGATAATAAATACAGATATTACACCTTCTCTCCCTTTTTTTTTTTGTTACTTTCAGAACTTGTACAGCTTCCCTTAGTAAAGTTTGACTTTTCCTGCAATAAAGTGCTTGTGATTCCAATATGCTTTAGAAAGATGGTGCAGTTACAAGTATTACTGCTTGAGAATAATCCTTTGCAGTCTCCACCAGCACAAGTAAGTAATATCTATAATTTAATTTGTGCCTTAATATTGGGTGCAGCTACAGGAAAAATAATTTAAAAATGGAGGTGAAATGCATCATGAAGATGCTTGGATGCTAGTGAAAACAATGTCACTAAGTAGAAAGAACATGATAAATGTCATTATTGACTAATTTTGGAAAATAATTATTCAATTTACAGTTAGTAGTAGCCATATGATACATCTTATCATAATTCTTTTTGAGTGTAAAGCTCAATTGGATTTTTTTAAGTAAATATATGATTTTCTTGTTTTTTGTCTTACTCTCTGAGAGCATTTATATTAGTATGCACAAATAATTGATTGGGTAATTGAAGTAGTTCTTAGTAATTTAAAAAAAAAGAAAAATATCCATTTTCCTTTACATGATATCTATTATGAGGATATGAGTTGGTTTTCAGGGACTTTTACACTAAGTGACATTTGGAATAAATGCTTGCTTTCATTCTAGTTATAAATTTATGTTGTTTTGGTTTTGTTTCTTGTCTGACAGATTTGTACAAAGGGTAAGGTGCATATATTCAAATATCTGACTGTACAGGCCTGTCAGATTAAAACAGCAGACTCACTGTATCTTAATGCCATAGAACAACAGCATTTGCCACAACCCGTGGAAGAGAGGTATGTATGAAAAACTCACTTAGGTTTTTTTTCATGTAACACTTATAAGTGAAATACATACTTTTATGTATTGTTTGTTTAGGTGCTATTTAGAATGCACTTTTTTGAACAGAGATTTGTTTTGCTTTAATATAGTTTATTCTGTTTATTCTATTTATCCTTTTACCTATAAGAGTTTATAACAGAATATTTTTAATAATCGGTTCTGATTAAAGTTAGCAGCACATTAGGAAATTGCTTAGAAGTGAACCTTAGTTTAAATCTAACCTCTTACTCATCGTCTACTGGAATATATTCAAAGTAATTCAGGTGTTAGTATCATTAGGTGTTGGAAATTTCTTGTAAATCTATTAACACATTAAGTTTTGATTTCCTGTGTTGTTTTGTGATTTATATGACACACAGTTGTTTCAAGCATTTTTATTCATCCAGAGGCTAATCTATCCAGCAAAGAGAACTGCATGAATGTTGAGACCCTTTTAAAGTGAAATGTGATAATTTGCTAGCAAAATGAAAGACAAAATCTTTAATGTCCTGCATCAAATATCTAGAAAATGTCATCTTGTATTGTGATTTAAGGACAGGAACTAGATTCGAAGGAACTCCTTTCTATGAGAATCTCCATAGCTAATTGGAAAACAGCTTTTAGCCAGCTCTGTCTTTGCTAACATGGGAAGTCTGATATAACCCATCAGAGAAAGAATGATCATGCCATATTTTTTTGAGAGAAAACAAAGTGTTGATGTAAATAGAAATAGATATGTTGCTGCTAACACCCTGGGGAAAAAAAGATAGAAAAAAGAACTGTTATGGAATCTCCCTTTCAGTCATCTAGATCAGATTTCAAGTAAATTGTTTTCCTTCATGTATGTTTGGAGGCACCTCTGTGAAGTTCTATCAGATAAATACCAAAGTTGGGAAGAATCCAGGTTGAAGAGTAAGTTTTTCCATTTGAGAAACACCAGTGGGTTTTCTGTTTTGTTCTTTTAGTATACAAGAAAATTGACAGGAATATCATGTCCTGTATGACATTTTTTTCATACATGATCATACAAGTTAGGGTAAGGGGGTATGTACCATTTGGTAACTAACCACCTAATGCTCTATCACGTAATAATTACCAAATCTTTTATTTTAGAGAATAACTTCACACATCTGAAGAAAAAACATAGCATAGTTAGGATTTCCATAGGCAGTTTCTACAAAAAAATGCTTGGCAGTTACTGATAAGAGATAATATAAGATTAGGATTAATCAGATACCTTATTTATATGAAGGCTGATAAAGTTCTTTGTTTAAATTGCTGCATCAATCTGAATTGACTACAGCTTTCAGGATTGCACATGAGGGGATAATAAAGCATATTTAAAAATATAAAGTTAGTTAATGAGAGTATTTAATCTACTAGTGTACTTTAAAATGAGTAGAGGTCATATTAGGTAATGAAACCAGAAGAGAGAGCAGCTGCCATTATTAGTGTAATTTTCTAAAAACCTAAATTTCAAACTCTATTTTAAAGCACTAAAAGGATGTTTCTGTGTTAATAATTACTTCAAGCCACAGGGAGGTATCAGTTCATTTTTTAATGCATTAGTGGTTACAATTATATTAGTTGACTACAAATTGAGTTCAACTAGTTCAGTTGCTTATCCCATGGCTAAATGACTTCAGTTGGACTCTTGAGCTACTTAGGTAGTAACTAAGCATTTTTACCTAGTGTATAGTCAAAAGCAAGCTTTATAGCAGGTTTCTGTGGTTTTCACTAATCCTTAGGCTAACCTGCCATTCCATTTGATCTGTTTTGCTGTCACCAGACTTCAAATTTGTAGTTTTTAACCATACTAGGCTACTTCACCCTTTCCTGTTAAGACTGGTTAGAATTTTGCTTTGTTTTAAATGAAACCAGGACAGAATTCTAATAGTAAATGCTACAATAACTTTTTATTGATTTTAATCTATTTATTTTTGTTCACCTCTAGCATCGATGACATCTATCCAAGTAAAAAGGACTCAGATTCAGGTGTTGGTAGTGATAATGGTGATAAACGTTTGTCAGCAACAGAGGTAAGTTACATGAATTTTATGTCCAGCTGCCCTTCCAGCACCCATATTTTGGCTATATTTTAAGTTGGGTAACAATGTGAATAAATTTTTGGCCATCAAAACTGTTGCAACCACATCCTTGGCATGAATTTCTTGCAAAGAAATGGATAAAGCAAAGATAAAAGGAGACTAGGATATTTTTGTGTGTGTGTGTCTGTATGCTTTCTGGAGAGGGCAGTGAGATACTTGCTTTAAAATGGTGAACAACATACCAACAGAGAAAATTCACGACAGTTTTTAGTCAATTTACATCATCTAGAGAATGAGGACCAAACCAGAATCCACATCTGGTGTTTCCAACAAAGTAAATGTAGTAGAGGTTACCCGCCTGGCTGCTTCTCACGTGTTTTCTCTTTGATGACTTTTTCCTGTTGCGAATTAACAGGAATTTAGCATGCCCAGTCCTGGTATGTTCTGTGGTGTGATTATGGTGGTTTGCTGTAGTGTAGAAACTTCATAAAAGAATAAGCTTCTTGTTACTTAAAATAACTTTACACTGATTCTTTGGTGTTTCTCTCCTCCTTTGAGGAAAACGGTTTCTGTGGCTTTTGGAACAAATGTATAAAGAATCAAGCTTAGGGACTGAATTTGTAGTTAACAAAAAGCAAATTGAAAATGAATCCACTTATGCATTGATTGGTCTTTCAAATATAAAAGCACTTAAAGAAACAAAAGAAAAAAATCCACAGGAATTTCCAAGTATTTGGGCAAGTTTCTTGCTAGATGGAAATGAAGTAGAATGACTGATTTCTAGGCAGACGTCTGATGCTTTCCTTCTAATTGTAAGAGTATGCAGTCCATTCAGAGACACTTCTGAAGTGTTTTGCCATTCTTACACTTCCTGAAGCTGAGTTAGCTTGTTAATGAAACTGTTATTCCAGAATTTCCTCTTTAGCTATAAATAACACTTTTAGAAAATAGATCATCTTTCCTGTAATCAAAATGTAGCAGTCGGAATGCTGCAAAAAATGCTTTAAAGACAACCAACAGTGAACCAGTACATTTTTACTAGCACAAAGACTTTTTTATATGACAACTATTTACTTATTCCATCCTGCCTGACTACTGCTCTACTATTAAGGAGAAAATAGCTGCTGAGATCAGTAATCTTAAATGTATTTAGTAGTAAATTCACCACTCTTTCTTCTGATGTGACTTTTAATACCCGTGTTACACATGAGAATTGTGCAAGAAATGTTTTGTTAATTCACGTACATTGGTAATTACAGTCAGAAGTCTACATTCTAAACATTAGATAAACATTAGATAAACATTAAATTATCAGACATGAAGTAATCATTAAAATATGTTTTTAGACCTTTTTTTTTTATAAAGACATTGGGCAGAGGAGGGCCACAAAGATGCTCAGAGGGCTGTAGCACCTCTCCTATGAAGACAGCCTGAGGGAGTTGGGCTTGTTCAGCCTGGAGAAGAGAAGCTCTGGGGATACCTTAGAGCAGCTTCCAGTGCCTAAAGGAGGCTACAAGAAGCCTGGAGAGGGACTTTTTGCAAGGGCACGTAGGGATAGGGCAAGGGGGAATGGTTTTAAACTGAAAGAGAAGAGATTTAGATTAGATATTAGGAAGCTCTCTACTGTGAGGACACTGAACTCTGGTTGCCCCGAGAAGTTGTGGATGTCCCATCCCTGGCAGCATTCAGGGCCAGGTTGGACAGGGCTTTGAGCAACCTGGTCTAGTGGAAGGTGTCCCTGCCCATGGCAGGGGGATTGGAACTGGATGAACTTTAAGGTCCCTTCCAACCCAAGCCGTTCTCTTGATTCTATGAAATTATAGTTTAGTCTGAAGGATAGTGGCTGTTGAGTTTTGGCTCTTTTGCAGAAAATACAATGTCAGTTTACATTCATGTAGCTTAAAAACAGGAACTTAGGTGACTCACTTGTTTGAATGTTACTGTATTTTTTAGGAAGCTTGCTGATTAGCTTGGGTCCATACACATAGGAGGTAGTACTTGAAGAAATGAACAATTTATGTGTTCCTGTCTGGCTTGTTGGTAGGGTCATTACAGGGTCAATTCTTCAGAGCTATAGTCATCTTGGGCATTTCAAGTCAAAGGTATCTTGTAGTATTGCTGTAAAATTGATCATGGCAACTTGAAGGCAAATTCTGCTTTAAGGTAGTGTACCTTATTTTTAGATAGAGTGTAGCATTTTGATCCATTTTCCACTTCCCTTTGGCCTTGTTTTTTCCTTAAAATTCCTTAAAACAAGAGAGTACTTGTTAAAATCCAGATGGTGTCCCTGCTTTATTATCCATGAGAGTGACACATTGGAACCAGTAAGAATTTATATGAAGATTCTTTGAAAAGGCATCATCTGAATTCATTGTAGGAATAATGTTAAGTATTTTTGATTCTTGTACGTCTGTTTCCTTCTGTTGCTAGCTGAAAAAATTAAACTGTGAAGGAAGGATGTGAGATACAGTATTTCACCTAGGAAAGAGCAATAGTTTTGTATTATTGTAGGCTGCTTTGGATAGTTTCTATTTCATAGTCTACTGGCAGGAAACACCTGGAAAATCAATTTCAGTATTCTGTAGGCCCTGTAAGTGAGACATAGCCTGTTGAAAGAATGATTTTCTGTTTCCATATTTCCATAGTGGCTTTTTTTACACCAGCACTCCAAAATATTTTCTGAAAAGCTGTATGTGTTACTCTGCTGAGAAAAGGAAAACTTGCCTGCTTTATTATTCAGAACTGGTAATAATGTGTGTAAGAACATTTTAGTGTACTATTTTCTAATGATAGTTGCAAAATTAACAAAACATGACCCTTTGATCTAGAATAACCAAATTTAGTGCTTAAATGTCACATGAGATACAGCCTGAAAGAGAAGGATCTTCACTATAAGCTTGGTTGTCTGAGTGAATTTATACAGTGAATGTCTCTCTCTCCACTCTCCCCCGTACCTGTTTTTTAAGCTGCTGGATTGTCATTATTTCGGGTCTAAAAGAACTACTGACTTTTGTGCTTAGAATACTTGGAGTGTGGTTCGTTTATTTTTTTTGCTTGAGATACTAATTTATTTAATTTTAAAATAAAATTGATTTTAAAAATTATGTTAAAATTGACAAATAGGAACAGTTATTATGCAGTGTTAGTTTACTTCATTATTAAGCTTCACCATTTTGAGAAGGATTTATCAAATACCTGAACATCCTTTTGAATTTTTTCTCTTTAAACAGAATACAGCCAGTGAATTCATAAAGTTAATAATATGCAATTTGTGCATGGAGAGGAAATTTATGGTGGTCCACATCTACAAAATGTGTAAAGTCCAGGGTAGTCATGGCAAGTAGGAATAACCACATGTATCTGGGTACAGTTTTTTAAGAGCAAAGCAGATTTGCTCTGTCCTTTATTACGAACCTTAACTTCATGGTATAAAAAAATATTTTCTATGTGGAATGTGAACATATAAAGGTAGGAAGAATGGCATAATTCTGCTAGAAGCTAGCCTACAGACTTAATCTTGCTTGCTTTTGGCATTAAATTAACAAGCCGCATGGCAAAGCGGAGAAGAGTCTTGGAGGGAAAGAAAAAAAGGGCTGTGATACGAGGCTCAGTTTGTCTGCAGACTTTGGTGTCTAGAAGAAGTCTCTATTTTCAGATGTTCCAGGAAAACACACAGAGAGCAGCACAGTGTAGCCATATCACTGCAAGGAGAGAACTAGTGCTGTGAGGAAGATAGGAAATGAGGTTAGATGAATTGCTCTGCTTTGCAAGCCTCTTGTGAGGATATATTCGGCAAGACTACAGCTTACTACAGTAGGATTTTGTCATGTTAGGTGCTCTGGTATCCTTTCCCATATTAGTTTGCCACTCTTTTAGTGAGCACTCTTCTTAATATGTATATTTTTATCCTTTTTGGTTTGAGCAGAAATCAGTGTTTCTCTTATTTCTTCTTAGCCATCTGATGAAGACACTATCAGCTTTAATGTGCCAATGTCGGACATTGTGGAAGAAGATCATGTTGTAAAGGAAGATTCAAGTCACCATGCTAACTCAAGAAAAGGTTGGAATGTAAAAAAAGTAAAAAATAAATACAGAGAAATTCTGTTGATAATTCCATGTATAAGACTGTAAATTCAGTTGCAAAAATCACAGCCCAATTAGCATCAATCTTTCAGGAGTCTACAAACATTATCTTTAAATTAGATCTGTTTTATTCCCTGCTATTTTCCTTTGGAAATTTCAGTGTTTAATTTTGCACTGGATAAATGCCATATTAAATTGACTTTTCTTGCTGATATTCTAGTTGACCAACAGGTATTTTTGCTACCCTATGCATTTTAATTTTTTATAATAAATGCCTGCCTACCCAAAAGGATTTGAGCATGTATATACAGTCATGTAAAAAAGAAAAAAAAAGCGTGCTACTTAAAACATTTTTAACGATACTGAATCAAGGTCCTTAGTAATTTTCCATAGTAATTCCAATGAACATATTACACCTTGTCTCAGGATTTAAGTTCTGGTTCTGACTGGGGGAAGAAAAGTGAGAGTTGGTTTAAACCATGCTTCCCAAACAGTAATACCAATGTGTAATAATTTATCAAATGCTAACTCAGGTTCTGAATTAGCAAGGTACTAAAGCAGAGTCAATTTCTGTAGTTGGACTTAATGCATATATAAAGCCTTATTAATCAAAGTCAGCATTACCTCTGGAAACAAGTAAATCTTCAGACTTTGAGAGAAGGTGTAATTTTATCAAAATTTTAATCAAGTAACTTATTTTCCTATTAATTAAGTAAGTAACTTATTTTTCTTATTTTATCTGCATACTGGTAAACAATGTTTCTCCAAGCTCTGCACATACTAATGATAAGTGTCAGAATGAAGTCAGTGAGTTGCATATGGAAACCACACAAATAGGAAATTAGCCTTTCCCAAGTGTTACTTACTAGTTAAATGAACTTCAGTTGAGATTTTCTTAAGAATTTAGTAGAATACAAAGTGAGATAGTAAGAATATTACATCCTACAGTGTTTATTAGCAAACTGGAGAGGGTAGGTTTTTAAGATCAGACTACTTCAAACAGAGGAGAAAGTTGCTACTGCCTCATACTCCTGGAAATAGGAGTATGGTATTGGCTCTGAAGGCTCTGAATCATTTTGAGTTCTGCTAAGAGTTTGAATGTTCATTACAGCATTGCAACTCTGAAGTTGCATTAAACTGCAAGGCACTGACTGACACATCTGAATGTATTATAACACTCTGCAGCTGTCCAGCTGTGTCATTGTACCAGTACTGGTGAGACACACTTGCTGTAGTTCAGAACTGACTCCATCAATGCCTGTTGTGGTGCTTCTGATCTATCACTGTATGATCCCAGGGTATTGATTTATTACAAGTTTGAAATGAATTAACATCATTTGGTAAAATGCAAAGATATTAACTTGTTTGAAGTTTTTAATATGCTTTGAATTTAAACTTTGTTTGGTTTTGAGTTCTGTTATTCAGTACACTTAAATTATGTTGAGTAATAAATGCTGAGCTGAACCAGATATCGTTCTATCTTTTTTTATCGTTGTTAGTGGAATTCCATCAAGTATCTTCTCACTTGATTGTCAATGATAAGTCAAGAGAAATAGAAGACCAGTTTGATGAATCAGATACTCTTACTACTGAATTTATGAGTTACATTAAGGCAAGTTTGTAACAATTTTATTATTATAAAATATTATAATTAGGCAATAACTATATTATGTATATGCTCTATATTTCCTTTCCTCTTTCTTCTCATTTCGTCATCTGATTTTCAGTAGTCAACCATTTGAAGACTACTCCCTTCGGAATGTCCTCTACAATAATAAGATAATAGCGTCTAAAATATATTGAAGACACTGGTTCCATAAAACACAGGTTACTGTATTGAATTTCAGTACAAGGGTATTGCCAGAGTGAGCAGTTTAATTTCTTTTAATTTTGATATCTTCTTAACATTATGATGGTTGATATCAGCAGCTTATGACTTGAACAGGTAGTACATCCATTTTATTCTGAGGGTTTTGAACTTGAGGCATTTTTCTTTTTCTGCAGATTTCTGAGTCTTTTGTGTTCTGTGGTTTACATTATGTCCTATAATAGAATGTCTTTTGGGACTGTGGAGGGGGTCTTCTAAAATTGAAATTCTGGTTAACCAAACCATACATAAAATCAGTACAATTTGCAGTGCAAAGGAGGAGCTTAGGCTTGGAGGATTTTGCAATTTTTCAAATGCTAGTCCTAATTTATATGGCTTTATCTTGTCTACGTAGTTATGCCCAGAGACCAAGGATCGCCTTCTAGAATAAGTGCTGTGTTTTTGTCATCTTATATGTGCTCTTCTTGTGGGAAAAATCATGTACTTCATTCCTCTAAGGAGGAGAAAAAGAAAAAATAATGGCTTTATTCATTCTTCTGAGGATTTGCACTGGAAAATGGGCCATCTTTGGGGAATGCTAGAGAAGCCGGTACACTCTTTAGTGACACATGTGGCAGAGTTGGATAGCAGGGTGATGTGACTGATGTGACAACACATGACTCAAAAGAGGATAAGCTTCTCTGTTTTCTTATGGTCATTCTCTACTAGTACAAATGTACATCCATTCAGAGACCTTCTGTCTTTACTGGCAGCTGAACTACTTCAGTGTTCCTGCCTATCTGAGATGTAAGAGAAAATAAAATTGCGAAACATCAAAAGGAAGCATAAAAGAGAGTCAGGTTTTCCGAAAAGTAGCACTTCATAGTTATAATTAGTTAGGACAGTGTGAGCTCTTCTGTCTATATAACTGGCTGAGTAATATGAATTCTTGTATGCATTTTTGTTTTGATTTGTTTAAAAAAACCCCAACAAACATGGCTGTTAAAATTGTCAAGTAGGAATGCTGTTAATTATGGATGAAGTACATAATTGCTACTGTTTGCATATTTGGAATTTCTTTGATCTATAAACAAATTTGGATGTGGTAGGAGAGCAAGTAGGAGGAGACTTAGGGTCGTGATTAATCGAAGCATTGTTTGCATACACCAGAAAGGCATAAATAAAATCTGGGACATAGAATAAAGAATTCTCATGCTGCTTGACTTCTTTTACTGTTAAAGGAGGGTGAGGGCTGTTGACCTCAATAAAATCTGAGCAGCGAATAGAAAATCTGGTAATCAGTATCTTAAAAGAGGTAGAGAGAGGAGTGGAGCAGAATTGTTGAATTACTTCAACTAGTCCCTCTAAACTGTTACATAAATTAGGTCAGTGCTGAATCCGAAAGCAAAATTTATCTGCCTACGTAATTGCAAAGTTTAGTTCTCAATATCACTGTCTTCTTACAGAGTAGAGCAGCAGAGTGTGATGAATTGTTGAGAATAGAAGAGGACACACAATGGCACACAAACGAAATGTAAGTATTTTTTATGTGTCTATAAGTAATTAGCTGTGTTATGTACAAAGAACTGGCATTTCCTTCTCAATAACTTTGTAGACTTGGACGAATGTTAGAAGCAGAGCCTTGCACTTTGTGTGTGCTCAATGTTTGACACATTATTGCCGAATAGAGTGGATGTTATGTTAAAAATAAGTAATTTGTATGCACCAGTAATGCTGTAATATTTTTACCTATGTAGAAGCAAGTTTTTTAAGGAGATATTTTGATATTTGGTCTGTCAATGCCTTTGGTAAAAAAGGATTTTACAAAAACTTGTAATATGCCTTTTAAAAAAAATTAATTGTAAAAAAATCCCTCGGTTGTCTGTCTTATTTTTGTCATAATTTAACCCTGAAGCAATCATTAATTTACAGACATTAATTCAAGAGCAGAGCAACTGCACATCAGTTGCTGAGGCTTGTGCATAAGAAAAGGGGATTTAATATGACAGTGTGCTGTGAAGTTGTCACTCATCAGAACAGTGGAGTCCTCTATGATTTGAAAATGAAAACTGAGGGAAGGGAAGAATAAGTACTTTCTGCAAGAGCCTTATTGGCAGAACTAACAGGAGATTGTGTTTCTAAACCCCTAAAAGAATAACAAATATTGAAAAGCAAAAGAAAGCATGCTGGTCCATTAAAAGAATCATTGTATTTAGTACTTATGTTAAAACAACACATGCGTTGAGTGCAGTTAAGAGTCAAATACTGGTAAATAAATCTTCAATTTTAGAAGTCAGTCTGTTTCATTGAACGCTGAATGTTATAGTTCATCGTGTTTATGTAAGTATGTATTAGATTGGGGGGCTTTGTTATAGACAAAGTGCTGGGGAGTTTTTTCAGAAGAAACTTCCCATAAATTCAGCGCATACTGGTGTGCACAGAGGCTGTTTTTCCCTTCTTTATTGTTTGCACGCCAGTCAGAAGATACAAAGTGAAATTCAGGCTACCCTTGATAATTGCTGTTGTACCTCTTTTTTGAATGCTTTTGTTTTCTGTTATAGAATAAATTTATCAGAAGAACAAACTATTGATATAGCAATGATAGAACAACTAAGAGAAGCAGTAGATTTATTACAAGATCCCAACAGGTATGCTTACAATAGCTGATGTGTTAATGTAATGTATTTAAAATTTTTGTGAATTCATTTAGAGTTCTTTAACTGATAATTGAAAGTTCTTTGGAGTTGTGAAGTGCTTTGTTAGCATACCAATGTTTTTCAGGAGGCGTTTAGATAGTTAAGAAGGAAACTTGCATTCTCTCTCTGAGTACCTAGACAAGATTCCCGGTAAATTAAAAAGAATTTCATGTATGAAAGAAACCTAAATTTTGGGGTGGAGACATCCCTTAACCATTCATCTCATGTACACTACTGTGATTTTCTGAAGTTTTGTCTAGGATTGTCACGTTTCTTCTAGGGACTATATACTCTGCTTATTAGCGCTTGGTTAATTTTGCGGGAATGGAGAAGGTCTTTTGGCCCGGCTTCATTCCAGCTCAGTGGAGCACATAAAGCAGGTGCCTGAATTAGTGGTGGAGTTTCTGTAGTCTCCTTCTGAAATCAAGAAGACAAAGAGGAAGAGGCAGCTAGAGAAATTTATTTAGATTTCCCCTGACTACAGAAGGCAAGGTTTTATAATTTAGGTGCCTGTTTTAAGTGGTTAAAGTCAGGCGGAATCACTCTGAATCTGTGAATAAACAAAGGAATAACTATTTAATAGAAAATAATTGCTTGCCTTTCTGAAAAGAGTGGTGTAGGTAGTTCTGGCCAGATGCTTGCTATTGCTTTTCTTTTGTGTAATTACCTTCAGAAACTGATTAAGTTAATTTCAAAACTTTTTTCTTCATTACTTCTATGAGATAGCTGGTTTACAGCTTCATTTCTGTAAAGGCTAAAAACCTCCTTGTCACTTCCAGCTTTACGTATCCTTGTTTCTCCTTCCTCCCTTGTCTGGATCATCTTGTGACTACACTGTTCTTTAGTTTAAATGCCTATTTTGATACCACTTTACCACCTAGCAGACCTTTGTACTTTCCAGGACAGAAATTCACTCGTGTTGGTATTTCTAGAGAAACAATTATCTGGCTTTATTTTGAATCATATAAAGAATACTTGAATTCTTGAATCTTATACTAAGTACTTGAATCCACAAGTATTTTTGCTTAATGAAAGTCAGACAAATTAGGAAAGATTTTTAGTTCCTGTGGTTTCCGTGAGATAATATTCCATTGCTTCTGCACCTCATATGAGGCTTATTACTTGTGAACCTTACAAATTTTGTCATTTTGCTTTTGTCAGATATTGCCCCAATACTTTTTACTTATTTAATTTTTCTTTTTAAATTTTAAAGGGCAATAAAACACAGAAAATTAATCTCTTTTTCCATGCATATTCAGATATGCTTTTATTAGTAACGCTATAGTAAATTCAAAATGTGTCTTTTAAAAAAGGCTAATCTTTTCATGCAAGTCTTCATTGTTCTACTGTTTTTTATACAGTGCTGGGCTGCACTTTCTTTTTCTAACCTTAAAATATGAGTATTTATCTTTAATTTACTGAGCAGTGTACAGGGTTTTGAACGTATGTCTCCTGTATGTTAACATCCAGACTTAGTCACCAAGATACACCTGGGTGTCTAATACTTGCCAAATGTTTCTGTAGATTTCCAGTCCTCTGGGCCACGATTTCCTAATCATTTCCTTTATAATCACTGGATTACATGGCAGTTTGTTATATACTTGCATTATATAAAATAGTGTGATAAAATTTTGTTTTTCATACTGAATAATTTTTGTGTCTTTATCCAGACCCACAAAGGAATTAAAATGCTTCCATTGCTCCTTAGTTTAAGATGCACAAAAGCTTTCATGTGATTTTTTCAAGTCTGCATATCCTATGTGCATATAAATAGCATTCAGTTCTGGAAAGCAAAAATACTTCAGGCTCAACCTCTTTCAGTATTTTCAGATGTTTGCTTCAGATTCCTATATTCCCTTTCCTATATTCACTGCTTTCTTTCAGGTCATTGTCTGTTGTGAATTTATTGTTGCACTGCTTTATTTTTGTCCACTATAATTAAATTTAAATATCTAACCAGGGCTGTGGCTTCTACTTGAATACAGAGTGCTAAAGGTTGGATATAGAAATCTTACAGTCTTCTAGATAATGGCATCATTGTTAGCAATAAACAGGTCCTTTTGTTTTGATACAAGCCATTGCTCAGGGTGACATTTTGCAAATGAAAGCATTAATGTTGCTTTGATTCAGCTGGTGACAGTGAAGCATCAGGAGGCATTTCAAAAAATTCTTGAGAGATAACACTGAGCAGGTTAAAACCATGACTATAAAAGTATTTTATATATCCATTTGTTTGAAGTTGAGTACTGAACAAAGTGGTTACCAAAGCTATACCCCAGTGCAATGTTTCTATTTCAAACCTTGCAGATTAAGCATGGATATTTCAGAGAGCAGTGGTGTGAATCTGTATCCCATGGAACCAGCAACGGCTTTAGAATTTCAGAAGTCTACAGTAAAGTGTGTTTATCTACCTTTTTTTTTTTTTAGGAAAAAAAATGCATTTGTTAGATTCATCATATTAAATTTTCTACACAATGAATTACATATTTGCATATGTTTATCTTTATACATAGCAGTCAAATGCAGATGGAGATGTCTTCCCTTGGTCAGGTACGTTAATGAGTGTATTATAACAAAATATTGGGGGGGAAGATAGGAAATAAGCCAACAGTTTTAACAATTATTAATCTACCAAGTAGGGAAGGGAAAGGTTTAGTAGGCTGGAGGACAAAACTAATTCTTCTTTAACGTTTTTATGGAATTGTTTTTATTTTTATAGGTGTATATATAACATTTTTCTGGGATTATCAGTTGCTTTTTTATCTTAGTGATTTTTTTAATCTCCCTGTGTGCAATGTAAGCCAGTTCATTGCTCAACTATGCATACATGTCTACCATCCCACTCCACTGTCTCCCTCTTCTGGTGCAGAAAAACAGTGCATTCATTAAAGGTAACCCCAACATATTTTGTAAACTAAAAATTAGTGTTTTCCCAGACCACTGTCACTATAGTTACAGAGAGCATATAAAGTATGATTTGGAGTTTTACACTGTGATATATACATATTATTTGATCTGTATCCTGACTGGTGAACAGGTGTTCTTTATGAGTTGCTTTGTTCAGATTTATGTTATCTACCTGTTAGCACTGAAACTACAAGTATATAGTATCTGCTTACTTCTTTGTTTGCTTTTCATCTCAGTATTTGTAAGAAATACTTCTGAGGTAATGTTATGCAAAAAAGGATGTAGTTCTATTTCCAGTGATATACAGTCTAAAGAGCTATTTATCTTACAGAGAGAAAATGCTGAAGAGGAACTAGAATTTCAGAGGAGGAGGGAGTTGATTATGGAGAAAGCAAAGTCCGAAGTGAGACCTTGTGAACAGGGTGAAAAATGGTCATTCAGTCAGGTATGGTCTAGATGCATTGAGTCTAGATGCAATTAATGTGGTAACTTTTCAAAAAGATCATTGCATTCTGCCAATTTGTGTGTGGAGACAATAGTGGGGTTAGGCCCATTGGTTTTGGGTTTTTGTTGGGTTTTGTTTGGTTTCGTTTGGGTTTTTTGCCTTAGCATGAATCTCAATTTGGCTATAAATGGAAAGTTGATTAAGACCCATCTCTCAGGGGAAAAAACCTGATATAATGAAATTAATAAGACATAGAAGACTCTTTTTCTGATAAAAAACTATAGTAGACGCAGTGGTTGCATTCCCCTGCAAAAATAAGTCACCTCAAGGCTAGATCTTCCATGAAATAAAACACCTAATTCCTCATCCCACTCACCCTGAATACTCTTGTAGCTATATATGCTGCTATATTTTTGTTAACAGCAGTATTTTTAATGTGTTTAATATTACAAACAGCCCGTATATAGGTTAAGGTGATAAAGTTTCAAAAATATTTTAAGTTTTATATACATTGGAATGATCTAGAAATAAAGAACTACGAAAAAGTCTAATTTAAATATTTGGTGCATATGTTTTACTTTGGAACTTGACTGTGTAGGGATTTTTGTGGCCGCTCTTGCAAGAAGATTCTGAGAACAAAATTCTATAATGTTATTTCTGTATTGGTAGTTCCTTAGTATGTTCTATCTTATCCAGACATAGATTGAATTTGATGCTTTTCAAATATTATTATGTAATCATCATTACTGTCAAATATACCCATGATATCCATGTGGTTTTGTTAGGCTGAATTTGTCTTTGTTTTTCCTTTAAGATATCAAATAAAAAAAAAATAAATAATTGAGTTGGTTCATCTTTTGTTATATTGTTGTATGTTGGGGCTACCACACTTTGTGGAACAGTTCTTACTACATTACTGAGATTAACACATAAGCCTAATTCAGCCTAGTAGTATCACAATATGTGTGGTCTCTGCATTTTCATGAACTGTTTAACAAGGACACTGCTGATTCATTTTTAAGAATCTCTTGAAAGGAAGAAATGAATCTTCCCAAACGCTTGCACAGAGCCTGATCTGGACTGTATTATGCAGGTGGAAGCACTAGGCATGTTCCCTGAAATGGGAACTCATCTTGCAAGAGCAAGTTTTTAATCATGCTATATTCTGTGTAGTACAGTAAGCACTTGTGTTACTACTTGTGCTACTAAATTAATTCTAGCATAAACTAAAAATTCTGATTAGTGATCTGTGTGCTGTGAGAAAGATTAGGTCTGCAGTGTAGGCATAACTAGCAGGAATGTCACAAGAACATAGTCCCTGAGCACAGGATTGCTCAAGAGTGCAAGTCCCCAGGTAAAACTGGCTGAGATCGGATGAGTAAGATTTCTTTCTGTTTATTCTAGGTAATACAATGGTTAAGGTAATATTATGAAAGATGTGTAAAGCCAAAGAATTTCTTTTTATCTTGAAAAGTAGCCAAGAAAGGTCATGAAGCAAAATGGGTGTGTAATCCTCCTTCCCATCTTGCTAACTTTTGGAAAGCTCTGTGACTGTTGGGACCAAGTGTTCTAAGTACTGTCATTTACTCTTGTTTCCATTTTTTAAGACATTAAAAAAAAAAAAATGCCCCTAAGGAAATATTTTTGAATTGAATTATAATTTGGTTTTACGTATGCCATAGTTTACTTATTACTTAGGCTGTGTTTCTGCTAATTTATGATTGATGCAGAATTAATGATTGTATTTTGTATTTATTAATGTGATTTACATGTTTCCATTTTAATTATGACAGAAATAGTAACAAAAGGTATGTTATATTGCAGTTATAAAATGAATATCTTATGGAATACTTCCCTCTTCAAATCTATATTAAAAACATACTTGCATATTAAATGCTTGATAGTTTAATTGCAAAAATCTGTGAAACAAAATTGGATACGGCATTTGAGCCAACAAGCATTAAAATCTCATAAAAGCAGTTACAAGTACTTAAGATTGAAACTGAAAGATTAAGGAAAAATCTGTGAGAACAATTTTAAATCTTGTTCAACTAGCAATAAGAGTATTATTCATGAAAATTAATTGTTTCAGTGGAAAAAAAATAATTAGGTATTACTTTGAGTATCATAACTAAAATCTCCTGTTGGGGTGTATCACTAATACAGTTGCTGAAATGGTCTTTTTCTCCTTCCCTCCTCTTCCCCTTCCCTCTTCTTTTCCAAACACACAGAATGATCGAATTGTTTGGAATACAAGTGGACAAACCTCTCACAATGAGGTACAGTGCTGGTGCCATTTGTTTGTCTATGTTTTATGTAGATAGTTCATATACTAACATATAATCGAATATCACAGAAAGTATGACTGCGCTCATCAGTAATGGTGATGTGTCTTATTTGGCCTGTGGTTTATTGTCATGTTAAGGATTTACTAGGGTATAAAAATATAGTTTCTGATAAACTTGTTTGAGGTATGTAGTTTAGTATAAAATTTTTTTACATTTTGTTCATTCTGCCACACGCAGCTGAAAGAGGGTAGATTTAGATTACATATTAGCGTATTAGGAAGACATTCTTCACTGTGAGGGTGGTGAGACACTGGAAGAGGTTTCCCAGAGAAGTTGTGGATCCCCATCCCTGGCAGTGTTCAAAGCCAGGTTGGATGGGGCTTTGAGCAACCTGGTCTAGTGGAAGGTTTCCGTGCCTGTGGCAGGGGAGTTGAACTAGGTGATCTTAAAGGTCCTTTCCAACCCAAACCATTCTATGGATTTCTGGTTTTGACTCTTCCTTGTTCCTAGTGACTTCAATGCAATTTCTTTGTGCACATTTGTGTCATGTCCTTGATTAGTTTTCAGAGAGGAGTTGATTTTATTGATCCTATTGCTTTTATGGCACAAATCAGAGTAGAAGGTTGAAAAGGGAAACTGTAGGGAGCTCTTTATGGAGATTTTTACCTTCATGTTTTCTGTGCAGAAATAGGGCTTCTCCCTCTACACTGTGTCTAAGCATCTTGCAAATTCACGAGCACCCAGCCATCTTCCACCAGTCTTGGTGATGGGGTTCCTGTAGACCCTAGCTCCTTCAAGGTTCACTTTTTAAATAATGAATCGTTTTTTAAATAGATTCCCACTATGGAGTTTGGTGAAAGGGCCTTTTCCATGTTACCGTTGGAGGTATGATGATCATACCTCACCTTCTCCTGTATGCTGCTATTCCATTCTTCCTGCTGCAGTTCTTAGCCTAGTTCAGGGTCAAGGGTGATCCTGCTCTGAGGTGTATGCTTAACTTCCTCTTTTCTGCTTTTTAGGCAGAAATTCAGTGTTGCATGGAAAATACCATGCAGAATGGTAATTAATTCTGTGAAAGAAACAAATGTATCTAAGGATAAACATATCTTTGCTTTGTTTTTCTAAATGTGCTATGCCACAAAAATGTATGGTTGATGGAACCAAGTGATTACATGGGAGAAAACTGAGAAATAATTGAGCTTATTATTTTCCAGCAAAGGAATAGGACACAATAGAAAGGGGAGATTATCCTAGGTTTGAGGCTATATTGTGAACAGATTACAGTGGAATAATTATAGCATGCAGTATTGTTTACTTTTGCATTTTGTATAGTCACTTGTGCTGAGATATTCTGGATGTTACTCTTACTTAGATTTCTGTTCTTGAATTACACAGAACAAGGATAAAAGTCCAGCAATGTCTCCTACTACAAACACCACAATCCCTTTTGGCTTGAAGCCACGATCAGGTAATGTGGGCAAGAAAATGAACCAATTTGTGTGTACTTTTTTTTATGTGTGTATATATATACATATATACGTGTGTGTATATATGTACACACACATCTCTGTTATTAATAGATGTCTATCTTTTTCCCTTAAGAAGGCAGTGATGGAGTATTTTCTGTACAACAGTTAGAAGAAGATTAGAACATATTAAGGTTATAGGTTTGAATCAAGATTGAAATTGTAACATGTATTTGGCACATTATATATGGATCAGTTAGGTGTTTGATAAAATTATATGTATGTATGTTTAAAAAAAATGTTCATATAGAAATACACGTATTTTATACATATATACATATATATCATCTGTGCTGGCATACTGACTGAAATACAGTTTTTTACTTAATTGGTATGTAGTGATACAGTTTAGATTTTGTTGAATAATACATGTGAGTAACTAGGTTTATTTGGAAAATGCTTATGCATTGCTCTGAAAATTGCTTATTGCAGTGACTCTTTCAGTAGTTTATGCTTGCATAAGGATCAAGCATCATAGGAAGATTAGATGTTTACTTCAGCCAGCAGCTGGGTTTAATGAATTTGCAATGCACTAAATCTGCATAACCATCAATCTTTTAACAAGCAGCTGTTTATTAAAAGAAAACCCAACTGAACAACAAACTGCCACCGACAGAAATACAGATGTATTTAAGGGCTTGGATGACAGCTTCCTCTAAAAACAGGATTAGCTACAGGATTAAACTCAGTTTTTATCTGATCTGCGCTGAGGTAGTCGGTATTGCTAAGTCATCTTCACATTGCCTCTGAAGACTAACTGCAGGTTATTCTAAAGAATAACTGCAGGATGTTTCAGCGTCCTAACACTGTAATCCTGGTTTCTTGCATTCACCACAAATGCTTTTAATCAAATGCTGGTAAACCACTACAAGCTTGTAGTTTCCATAACAAAATGTCTTGGCAATAATGGCAGCAGTTTCACATTAGAATGTTTAAGAAACTGTACCCATAGATTTTTTTTTTTTTTTTTTTTAAGTTTTAAAAAGCAAAGAAAATGGTTTTGAACCAACCTTGTTTCATGAAGAGAATATTTTAAATTTCTCATGTAGTTGTGACATACATTTTGCAGATCCGTTCAGTTGCATTTCTTAGTTTGTTGGACTGTTAAACTCTGGCTCTATTCTTGTATGCTTTAGAGATATTATTTGTTGGAATATTTGAAGTATGGGTTTAACAAGGGGTTCTTTCAGGGTTTGGAAAAAATAAAACATTGAGTAATATTGCACAGTCCAGTGGCAACATTGTGATAACATTGTTAAAGAAAGATGTGTGAAGGCAAGCAGGCCTATGCAATGTTGCTGCTTTCATGGGATGTAGCCTGTGTTCTGCTGAGGTGCCAGTGAAATCTGCATCCAGGGACTTGAAGCAGCATTGTGGGAGAGCATGCAAGAATGTGACTTCTTGCTCAAGTGTTGTTTTAATGTGCGCTATCTAATCTTGGTGTATCAGTGCACCAAGATGTCCTATACTTAATGACTGTAATAGGTCAGGACGAAATAGCCTAGTGAATCTTTTGTTAGAGGATTTCTGAGAAGACTGGATTGCAGTGGTTGCAGTCCTTTGCAACAAATCCTCCAAGTCATGTGATGGAAGACCAGATGTGCACAGTTCCTACAGTTCTTCCCCTGTCTATATTGCAGCTGTGTATTGACTCATTGAATACCAAAGTCAGTTGGTTATAATCTGTTAATTTTCTGCATTGTTCCAATTCACATTCATACATTTGAATTGTTTTGAGTGTGCCAATGCTATAGTGTCTTCTGGTCAAGCTACAGGTTGCAAAAAGCTTGATAATCTTGAAAAAAAACCTTGAGTTTATTTTCCTCTCCATATCATACACTACACAGTCACCAAGCTAGAGCCATTACTGCACAGTCTTTCACTTCATCACATCCAATTTCAGTCATGTTACTTTAAATTTATACACTGGTTGAAGTTGGACTTCAGGTTGAACTTCAGATAAAAAGACTGTGTACTATCTATGTAGCGCAATGTAACAAAACGAAACTTTGCAAAGGAGTGGTGAAGCTACATTTTATTTCCCCTCCTGCTCCCACCCTAGAATAACTCTAGTACTAAAATTATTTTTGCTAACACCTAAGAATAATTTACAGATAGAAGCAGTACATGACTGAAAATACTGGCGTGTTTGTGAATCCTGCATGTTTTTCCCATTAAAGATCGTAAGCTTGCCATGTCTCTAGTTTCTTCCCTGTATTTCCTTTAAAACTTTGTGTTTTGTGTGAGTTTGAGCCGTGTTATCACTGTCTGAATTTGTACATGTTAATTGTATACTGCTTTATTGCCTTAGAGCTGAGCTAATCTAGAGGTTCTGCAATTTGGTGATCTGGGAAAGTTTTTAAGCTCAGTTTGTAGTTTATTTCATTAGCTGTTTTCATTTAAGTTCTTTGTGGCCTTAAGAGAAACCTTAAAGCTCATTGAACTCATAGCTGTTTAACTTCATTAGATCTTACATTTGAACTACTTTCTTCTATAGATCTTTCAAATCTGAGTGCAAGATTAAAAGAACATCATTGTAACTAAAATGTGAACAACATGCTCTATGGAAAAAATAGTGGCAAATCTTCAATGAAAATACATGCAGCCATACCGTTCTGAAATCTGAGAGTTTATTTTCACTGTATTCATTTTCCTCTATTTTAAATGAATATTGCTTTCTATTTGACTCCACTCCCTTTTCCCCCCATCATTTCATAATGGTTTATGTCTCTTGGAAAGGTGAAAGTAAACTGTTCTAGACTGGTAAGGATTCCAGTTTTTTGAATTACACACAGAAACAGAAGTGCATCCAGAGGATAAACCACAGTGACTTAAACATCTGTGTTTTAATACATACTGTGTTAGTACATACTGATATGTGTTTGGGACTGAAGATCCTTTTATTTTTGCATATTAAAGCTAGGCAAACATTAGGAAAATTCATATCTGTTGGCTGACATGGTACCCAAAGGAAATGTTTCGAAAGGTGATGAATATGTTTTGACTTCTTGAGAGATTCTTTCCAAGGGTCGGATGTTGACATGGAAGGGAGAAACAGACAGGATTTCTTTTTTTTTGTTTTTTTTTGGACTATTTCTTCCTGTGTTTTAAATGCTTTCATAGAGTTGGGCTTCTCAAAGTCATGTTAGTTTTGAAAACCTTAAAAAAATACTGTTGAAAAGAACGAATAATTACAAGCTCTTGTAGAACCATAGTTTTGCCCTTGGGAAGTGCTTTTTCTCTCTGAAAAGGAATCACTCAAAATAGTTAATAAATTTAAAGTCTTTGTGCTTGATTTGTTAATTGATTAAAATGCTCATAATGGTGCAAATTGTTGAAACTGAGTGTTGCAAAAATTCTTGCCACGGTGTCTTTAATGTGTCAGACCTTCAAGCCTGAGCACCTACTAATAAATCTTTCAGTACTCAAGAATATTTTTTGCCTTTGTTCTGGCCATTTTGAGGTCACTGTAACAAAGGAGCAGTGAAGCATGTTGTTTCCTCTCCTTCTCCCACCCTAGAATTACTCTAAAAGTAGTACTAAAATTATTTTGGTAACACCTAAGAATAACAAGGTAACACAAGGTAAGAGCAACACAGGCAAAACAAAAAATTATACCTTCAGAGACTAAAAGAAACATTGACAAAACTCAAATCGTGAAGCAGTTCCTACTGTGAAGTGAAAAGTTGTTCCTTTGCAACTGTTTACTTAGCATAATCTTGCTTGTGAATCCAGTGTCTTCATTTTTGGTAACTTGTAGAAGATTTGAAAGCATAATGTTAGTGTCAGTGGACGTGCTTGCCTGACTGTCTTTCAAGTTGGCTGGAACACATAATGATCATTAGAACTCGACAGTATTTTTCCCTCTTTTGAGTGCTAATTAGAGTTTTTCTAATCTCTGGGTATTTGTTTCTTCCATTTGTTTTCTTCCCTAACTGCATTATCCATGTACTTTGGAAAATAATGAGACTCCTAACTGCCACTGTAGTTGAAGACTGTTATATCATTTGCCATAAATCTGTATTCTGTTACTCAGTGTTGAGTCCGCTTAGAGTTGCAGTTGTGCTGACTCTCAGGTTCAGCTAATCTGATGTCCTAATAGCCAGAAGCAGTACACTGGCTTTGAAAAAAGGCATGGCAAAAGAGAGTGAGCTCTTGAACAGCTGAACATGAAGAGAAGTTTAAGGTGAAGTTTTATACAGCACTATCTGAATTATCATGTTAATACAGATTGCAGAATTGTGGGAAGGAGAAAGTCTATGTTATTAAGTTCTTCATAATTCTTTGAAATGGTATAAAATAGGGACTTTCTGTGCTTATTGAAACTTTACCTTGGATTTTCTTCTAATATTAAATTGTTTTAGCTGCTTTCTGATCTTCACAGTAATTTTAAATTGATTTAGGGTTATGGTTTAGCATTTAGAGTAGGGGTAGTTCATAATCTCCAGTTTCATTTGAGGAGCATGAATGTTGCTTGTGTGTGGTATTCAGTAGAGAAAACATGGAAATATATATAAGAAACCAAGAAGTGAGAGAGTTCATAATTTTTGTGGCAGAATTGGTAAGAAATGTTGTGATCTGATATAGGAAAAGTTCATTAAGGAGTGACATAATTGTGAAGGGCAAAGGAGGAGATACTTAAATTATCTTAAATTATTATTAAATGTCAGAAAATAGGAAACCAGTGGGAAGCTTTGAAAAATGAAGAGAAACAAGGGAGGTGGTCAGTGTCCAGTTCTGAAATACTGTAGAATGGAGGTTTGAGGAAAACTTGGGCAGAAATCCTTGCCACAGTCAAGACAGGAGACAGGACTGCAGAGTAGGTGTGATGAGGAAGGAATAAAAGTCTCTGCTGAAGGATTTGAGGAATAAATAAGAGCTGTTGTCAAGACTGCTTGAAGGGGAAAAGGCAGAATGGATGGAGAATAGGAAGCATACTGCTGTACAAGTTTAGCTCTGTGGTGAGTTGATGGGTGGTCATGAACTGTAGGCATGACATGCGCTTACAGTCATCTGAGTAGTCTCCAGACTCTTGCAGCTTCTGTGGAAATGTAAATTTTGCATTCATTTGGGAGCCCAGTTGGATCATTACTGGATTTGTGTGTGTAAGAAGACTGTCTACAGTGCAGGTTTGCCAAGGCTTCTGGTGCAAACTCAGGATCAGCCTTTGGAGATGTTGTATGTATGTTCTTGTCCCTCAAAGTTTGTAAAAGTTGTGGACCACCAGAAATTTCCTAGGGTGCTCGGCTTTTGTAGGTTTGGACTTAACTGCTGTGGGAGTCAGCAAGAAATAATAGTAGTGCTGCATGTACTATAAAGTGAATTATAACAAAAGGAAAACATCTATAGTACATGTACTCACAGAATATATTTCAACAGAATGAGAATCCAAGGGCTAATGGAGATGCTACTTACCAAAATCGCTAGAAAGCTGCAATGTGATATTTTCATATGGATGTGTTGTTTTTCTTTGGGGGAGGAAGTGGTCTTCTTATGTAGTTACAAAAAATACCAAAATTATTATTCTCTGAATTTTGAACTGCTGAAACTTCACAGCTGATATATTTACCTTCTGAATCACAGAGTCAAGGTCTTTGTCAGGCTATACTGTAAAATCTATGGGTACATTTTCCTATCACTTGTTGTAAACAAGTTGTGTGAAGTGCTATGGTTACGATGATCTCGCTGAGCTTAACAGCCTTAACTGCACATATAACGTATGATTTGCAAGTACTAACAAATAATTTCTCGTTCTTTTTATTCTGCACCATCTTTCATTCTTTTCTCAAAAATTATGCATTTTATATTAATCACCTTTGAATTACATCTTTGTCATTACCATACAATCCTAATGCCATATGAAATACTGCTGCCCCCTTTTATTCCCACTCCGGTCCATGGCTGGACTGGCTATCACTCCCCTCCAGAAGACCCATCCCTCAGTCTTCCTCCTATCTCCTTCAACACACTTACACAGGCACAAACATGGGACAACTTTAGCTACAGTATCCCATCTGAAGGAGACAGTGACAATGGTAGGTGTTCCGTATGTAATTTACTTAGTTTTGTGGTTTTTGGAAACCTGAATATGTGGCAAATGTCCTATGTGGCTAAGGGTGGACAGTATTCTTGAGAGGACATCTGTAAGACTACATACCTTAAAGGATGCATGTTAATTTACTGTAGAATATGTAGTGTCAAAAGTAAATGAGTGAAGTGTCAGTGTTTTCAAGTCCAGCAAAACGGCTTTTTCCATGATGTCCACTCCAAGAACTATTTCCAATATAGGTTTATTTACCTGCTTTACTTTCAAGGGTTTATAAAAGTTGTATTCAAACAGCAAATATTTTTGCTACTGGTTTTCTGCCTTTTTTTTTTTTTGATAGATACTGACTGTTGATGAAAATATCCTGCTCCTGCCATTATTGATGCAGGTGCATAACTAACTTAATTAGAAAAGGAATCCATGAAGAAACAAAGCTGAAACAATCAGCTAAGCAAAAATGGTGATTTCTGTCCAGAAGAAATCTGTGCATAGTAAAGGCCAGGTGTATTAGTGGACTTCGTTACTCCTGCTTTTATTTTGTTTTTCTCTAGAGCGTAAGATTATTGGCGTTATTCAATTGCCATTGAATCATGGCACCAATATGCAAAACTGGCTCTCTTTGTGCTACGAGGGTCTTATGCTGCATATAGTACTTAGATGGAAGAAACAGAACCTAGGCAATTAAACTGTTTATAAATATTTGATAGGCAGATGTATTTTTTTTTTTTAATGGAGCCGTTGTTCTTCCAGTTGCTTTAAATTAGAAGGGTGTTAGATATTTGAAGGCTGTGAAAGTGTCAAAAGCATCAGATTGAAACCAAAACCACAAGTCTTGAATGATAAATGCCAACATTTAGACCACCCATATTCTTAGTTCAGTTCATTAGTTGACAGTACTTGTGATTGCCACAGTGTTCTTGATTATAAAACCATAAAAGACAGCATATGTGAGGAATCAGCTCCATAAAGGAAATGAGTAAGGAATATAAGAATTGTGATAACGATAAGTTGAAAAAATGAATTTAGTTCATGATCGTATGAAGCTAACTTGGCATTTTGCTGATGAATATTGTAACAGGGAAAGCTAGAGGTGCTTCTATCAGTGCACAATTTGATCTGTGTTAATTTAGATTTGTTACTGTTTTACTCTTCTAAATGAAACAAGCTGTAGACTAGTGTGTGCTTGTGCACTTGGAACGGATAGATGTCTTCATGTCATTCAAACCTTAAGCCAAATTCAAATAGTAGTGTTTATTACCCTGGGCTGTTACAACAGAAAACGGCTTTTAATCAGGCCCGTTGCCTTTCTGTTTAGAGTTTGTTACCTGAGGCTGTTTGTTACTAAGGTGTATATTGCTATGGCAGGAAGTAAAATGGAACAGAGACCCTTCTCTGGCACTGGGGCTAATTGGCCCAGAGTGTTGCAAATCCATACCTAAGCACTTTTACATTTCAAAACAGGATAGTTGCATTTAAGCTACCTTTGGGGAATGTCTGTTGCCTGTTCTATTCCTTGAGCTATTCCTAGACTTAGAAGAGAGGTGGATTTGCACCAGCCAAGACTGTACCAGGAAGCAACAACATTAAGAGTATCTATGTGTGTAGGCCAGTTCTGAGTATCCATGTACTAGCCCTGTGTAGCCTCAGATAAGTAGCCTAAGGATATGTAAGGAGTTTGTTGCCTTAAGCTCCTTTTTTAGTAAATAAGGGAAAGAACTAGTGCCTGGTGGCTGAACTGCCATAGGTAGTGTCTGTCTGTACCTTTGGCTCAAGAAGTAGCTTAGATTATTAATTTCGTTACTTAATCAACCTGCGTACAGCTGGGTGAGATTCCTGGTGAACAGCCTTGTCTGAGATTTCAAAGTATTTCTCATGCAGAAACTTTGTCCTAAATGTCAGAGGGCACAATTTTGTATGTTGACACTGAACTGATTTGGGGACTTAATTAACAGTGTACTTTTTGTCAGAATATAGATGACATCCTTCTACCAAGTGTTCAGTGTTTTATTTTGTTAGATCTGTTGAGGACAGATTTTTAAAATTCAGCCCAAATCAAAATAAAATTACTGATGTGCCACAGTTTTTGATGGAACATCAGAATTACTGTGATTACACCTATGTGTAACTTTCTTACAGTCAAATGTAAGTAATCTGGTATTACTCCTCTAGTAGATGCTATTGGCAATTCATACACTTTCAGTTCTCTGATGTGCCGTTTAGGAAGCAAAAGGCTCCTCTTTTCTATCCTGCTACTTATTGACCCATAAATTATCCTCTCTTTCTTTAATGGCCTTACGTTAACAAAATCCAGACTGAGCAGTAGCTGTATTTAAAAACAGAGGTTTCTAGGCTTTGTGCTTTCCACACCACTAATTGGTATTTAGGGTTTCATGTCACATTCAGGAGAGAGGTGGGAAAGTAAATAATGCAAAACACTTCTTTGTTTTAAGCAGTATCATTTTCCATAATAATCAGGTTGGCCTATAATTTGACTGGCAAACAGGTGACAGTTGCATTCTGAGCGTCCATCATCTTGTTCTTCCGAACCATTCAAAACAGTCATTGATCACATAAAAAGGAAACGTAGAGGTGCATATATGCAGAGATTTCATGTAATTATTTCAAGGAACTATATGTGGGCAAAGTGATACAGATGACAAGATTGGTGGGAGGGACTACTGTGAAGAGTTTGTGCAATGCTATGTTTGCAATACAACTTTTTAATGTGGGTAGACTTACTCAATGGCTAAGCCTGCTTACATTAGTTTTTGTTTGGCGGGTGGGGTTGGTTTTGGTTTTTTTTTTTTTTTGGTTTAGTATAACCTTATCTAGTAAGCAGTTTGTCGTGTGTAGGAAGATGCTTGTTACACAATTCAGCATCTTGTAGGAGGGGGCTCTACACAGAAGAAGAAGAGGCGTTCCTGCCATGTTAGATACAAAGTTTTGTACAGATCAGAATCTCTAAGGAACAGTGTCAGTGCTTAATCATCTGACAAAACTTGTTTGTTGAGATTAGGATTGTGGTTGGAAAATGATCCACTCCATTGGTGGTACAGGATGCCATTGAGAGCAATATCCAAAAAATATCCATTTATGATTGTAATCCAAGATCAGGTTTTCCTGTCCTCCTGAGTTTTTACTGGAGGCAGCGCTTAAGGGTTTTGATTCATTTAGAAATTAATAAATCCAGGTGTTTGTTTTTACACTAAAATCTGTCTTTTTTTAAATCATAGTGTTCTTAAGACCACAGAGAAATTTGGAATCAATAGACCCACAATTTACAATTCGAAGGAAAATGGAACAGATGAGAGAAGAGAGAGAGCTTGTGGAACAGCTACGTGAGGTATGTGAGTGTTGGTAGAATTAATTTGTGTCAATGGAATATATTTTTAATTTTTCTTTGGGAAAGTTGTCTAAGTACAAGAATATTAAAAAGGTTAAATGAGACAACATTACTTCTGCAGGACGAGATGCAGGAATTAGATGAGACAGACTTCTCGGTAATGGAGAAGAAAATGGTAGTATCAGTAATAAACTGCACTAAGAGGTAGTTCTTCTGAGCATAGTCTAGTCAGCAGCATCGATGCAGCTTTTTATATTTCTTTTAAGAGTTACCACAAGTATGTAGCAAGTCCCCAAGTAACAGTTCCTAAAAATAATGTCCTCAAAGTTACTGCCTTGGGCAGTAAATCAGTTAATCCTCACAGTGAAAAGTAGAACAAGGTTATCCACCATGATCATGGGGACTTAATAAGATCTCTCTACACTCTATTAGTATTAGCTATTACCAGTAACACTGGTTTAATATGTTATTGATCTTCCGCTCCATGCACTATCCTTTGCCCCTTACCCTGAAGCATTGTGTCCTGAAATGAAAGTTCTGTTGTCTCTTATGAGAAGCTTTATTACCAGTCAAGGACTGGTGACAGAAGCTAGACAGATTTTTTTAATTACTAAAGTTTACTCTGATATTCCGGATCCTACAGTGAGGGAAGTAACCTCCAGACCATCTTATTATGTACTGTACAAGAAAATAGCCCAGAACATAAAAGTTATTAAGTTCATACTTAATGAATAAACGTACTTGTTAGTATATTTTGCTTTTGAAATGTTTCATAATATATTAAAACATAGCGAGACTCCACAGAACCTGCAGCCTTAACCAAGTGGGCACTAAACAAGAAGGAACAACTATTACAGTACTTGGGTTCCTTATTTAGAAATCAAAATGCAGTTGCCTTCAGCGCAACCTCTTCAAGTGAGCTGCATATTGTGAGGACATTGGGGTTTCTTCCATACATTTCCCCCTTTTCTTTAGAATGGTGTGCTTTTACAGAAATTGCTCCACTTCATACAACTTCTTGCTTCAGAGGCATACTTATTTTTCCTCCATTTGATTTTGTATACATCCATGGTCACTTCAGACAGCTGTTGTCTTGAGAGTGATTTGCCACTTACACTTGAGCAACAGTCTAGCAAGAAATACTGTTTGATTTTTGTCACTTAAAGGATAAACATTTAATGGTTTTAACATGCTAAGTGGAATAAATTGGCTGCTGCTGTAGTGTGGATGATTTCTGAAAAAGAGAGCAGTTCTTCAATGGTGACAGAATTGAAAGAGAATTGATCCACTTAAAGTCTTCAATTTTAATTAAATGTAGTCTCAGACCATGAACTCTGACAGGAAATGGCATTGATCTAGTGTTGAAGGTATGCTGTGCTCACTAAAAAAAAAAGAGAAAAAGGTGCACCCTGATCAATACCATGTAGTCTCCCAACAAGCAAATCAGTGTATTAAGAGAAGGAATTTTTAATTCATTAATTTATATAAACCTGTTTGTAACAAATTTGGAAATAAGTCTCAAAATGTATTCATTCTGTACATCTCATATACCAAAAATGTTATGTAATCTACAAATTAATCCAAGGTGAAAACAAAACATTGTATTAGTGCATATGATGCACTCTCCTGTTTGGCACTTGTGAGACCATACAGGTGAGTACTTGACTGGGGTGTCTAGTGAGAGAAAGTCTGGGAAAATGTAATGAAGCCCCAGAGTGAGTTCAGTGAAGGTTACTTCATGGTGAGGGCACACAAGTAAAGGATGTATAAGGAAGAAGTTAAGAGCTGAATTTCTTTAGCTTGGAGAAGAGAGTGCTTAGAATATCACATGACTGTGTTCAGCTGCCTCTCAGGTAGTAATAGAGAAAATAAAGTCAGGCTTTTGAAAGATGCACAGTCAGAGAATGAGAGGTAGTGGCAGAAATTACAGAGAAATAAATTACAAGTAGCTATAAGGAGAAAATTTTTTGCAATAAGGTTGGTGAAACACTGAACAAGGTTGCCAGGAGATGATGTAGGATCTCCTTCCTTGCAGATATCCAGAGCTTAACTAGCCAAAGCTCTGATCTCAGTTCAAATTTGTTAAACCAGGTTACCTTCAGAAATGCCTTTCGACCTACACTCTCCTTTGATTCTAAAGAGAAGAATCTATTTTTGTCTAAAACACCCAGCATAGATTGAGGTAGTGTATTAATAGAGAGTACAGACATTAAGGAGGTTCAACTAGGAAAAAGAAATATCTATTTTAAGATAATGGAAGTAATTATTTCCTGAAAGTTAAACTAAGAGTTATCTCAAAGTATAGTGTTGGAATGGTTCAAGATTGGAGCACAATTTAGGAAACTCATCATATATAACAATCTTCTTATAGGTTTTTTTCCTGGAATATTTTTAGAGCATTTTATTTTGCAATATCAAATTCTTTTGAGTGAGACTTCAGTTTTGCTTAACAAGTACCCAGAATTTCTCTTTTAAATCTGAATGTTTTACCTTACCTTACCTGTGTTTCTGATCACTCTAATGCTTCCTAAGTAATTTTTAGGCTAGTAGGAAAAGATTGCTGTTTACTCTCTGCTTGTACAGTGCTTAGCACAACGTGGTTCTGATTCAAAGTGCTGATGATAAAGAAAATTTGAGATGGATAAGTAGAAGACTTGAGGGAATGGTGAAAAGAAAGAGCCACATGTAGCACAATCACGTGGCTAATTGCGTGCTTATGTATTTTTATATGTGTGTATAAAAATAAATGCGTATTATGAAAGCAGCATTTGAAATCTTTAATTCTTTTAAAGCCATTTACATAATTCAGTGACAAACATACGGTAGTGGAGGTTGGGGTTTGTTTTTTAAAGAATTAGTTATATAAAGGAAGTATGTTTCTCAGTGAACCAAAACCCCAAAATTGGCTGTCTACAGCATATGAGAAGATGAGGATATATATTCCCTTTCTTTTTTCCCCTTCAATCATTTCTGTATTAAAGTGTGCTTGTGTTCTTCGTTTGCAGAACATTGAAACAAGGCTAAAGATTTGTTTGCCTGAAGACCTGGGGTCTGCTCTGATGGATGGTGTAGTTCTCTGCCATTTAGTAAATCATGTTCGTCCTCGGTCTGTAGCAAGTATTCATGTACCTTCACCAGCAGTAGTAAGTTAGATGTTTCTTGTTGCGTTCGGGGGGGAGGGAGAGAGGAAATGTTTAAAAATTACTGGTTTATTTCCAAATTATATTTGGTTATATAAACCAGTCTGCTGTTCAGTGAATGTTCTTTGCTGTTAGGGGCAACATGTCTGGGAGACCCTTTTTAAAAGGAAATTAGCCCTTTGTAAATTGAAAAAATATGAGGTTAACTTAAATAATATTTGGCTTAGCAGATGTCGCATTACTAAAGCACCTACAGAACTTATTAGCATGTTTTTCCTATTGGGTTAAATGTAGAAATTATTCTTTTTACCTCCAAACAGAACGGAATAGAAAGATGCACTGTAGTGATTTAATATTGGCTTGCCAAACCTATGGACCTGGTTATTTCATGATATAAGTGCTTCAATGTAATCTATGTGTGTTCATTTCTCAAAACTTAATTTTCTTAGTGTTTTCTCTGTTTATTGATGTCTTTTTCTTGGACATATCCTTGTTCCAGATTTCTGATACCAGTCTGGTTCTGAAGAGGTTTTGTACATTTTTAGACTATCCACCTTTTCTTTTTGAATGTACACGTTGGTAAAAATTTGCCATGTGGAGCCTGATACTCGATTCTGAGAATAGCATGTGGATTTTGGAACAATCTATAAGAACTTCCAAGAAGACAGATGTTAAGAAAAAGACATTTTCTCAGATAGTCTAATGAAGTTTCTTTTGCTGTTCCTTGATTTTAACTTACTTCTGTGCTTGGTAAATTTACGACATTGCTAAAATATGCAAAGTTGAATTTTTGGGGCAAAACCTTAAGTTTTGTTGTGGATTTTTTTTTTGTTTGTTTGTTTATAAACACCTTGTGATGTTTCCTATAGCAAAAAGCAAATATTTAAAATCCATTTTCATTTTGTTTCAACTTTATATTGATGGTGTTCTCTTTCTTGAAACATCCTTCAAATTACTTTAGCCTAGAAAATTAGTTCTTTAAAATCCCTGCTACTATAGTGAATTCTTGGTTTAAGCGGATATTCAGGAATTACCATTGTTTCACATCTTGCACTGAAAAAGAGAAATAGTGTGTTGGTTTTGGTGGGTTTTTAGTAGCATGATATTTCTGTAAGTATTTAGTGAATAGTCATGAGTGAGACAAATTATGAAAGTACATGATATTGTGCGGTAATAGGAGATTTCTTCTTCAGAGACATTAAAATTGTGTATACGTTTGTGAGTACATAAAAAAAATTTAAAAAGAGCCTGTTAATTACAGTTAAGTCTCTTCTCCATAATGTATGTTGAAATCCTTCGTCGGTTTACTTGCTGTCCAGAAAATCAATGTTGTCTATCACAAGTCATCCTAAGAGGAAAGCTTGAGAACCTCACAAGCTAGATATGAACAGGTAGGATCTTGTTCATGTCTAGCTTGTGATCTAAACATGCTGGTGATTTTAACAACTAAGTAAAAGCACATCGTATCCACAACTTGTGTACTCAGATTGTGTTTGTAGGCATGATGTTTTTACAGTAGTAGAAAAACAAGTTGGAGCAGAATTTTATGCATTGTTTTAAGAAGAAATATGGAAATTCATGTTCTGATCAGTACAAGAATAATGCAATAGGTGAATTGACTGAATGAATGTTTTTGACTTCTTTTGCCATAAACTTATTTTTTCTTGCTTTTACAGCCTAAACTTAGCATGGCCAAATGCAGGAGAAACGTGGAAAACTTTCTGGATGCATGTAGAAAACTGGGAATACCAGAGGTAATTTAAGTCTGTCATTTCTAGATGATCGAAAATGCAAACCACATGAATTACTTTAAAGCTGAAGGATAACTTTATGAACTACAGTTTTTCAGCAATAAAGACATATAATTTAAAAAATTGATCTGAATAATTTGATTTAATCCTACTTGAGTGCATTTAAATGGCTCATGTCATAGTACTTAAAAATTGTAACTTGTTTCTTAAATTAGTAATTCAGTGTTTTCCCCTCCTTATCTTTGCCATGGAAAAGGTAATTAATGAGGTAATATGTAATTAGGCAAAAGTTAACTGATTTTGTTTCTTATACAACATAACTGCATTTTTACCTGGTGCTTTTAGAATATGGGCTTCGTTCTTTTTAATTATTGACTTTCCTTTTTTTACAATATTAAGTACTCTATTGTATGCATTGGAAAAGTGACTAATAACACGCTCATCTCTTGTACTGAAGCTCTGCTGCAGTGATGTGAAGAAAACCATTGTCTGTGTGTTAAGTATGGAAAGTATATAGGAGTAAGATTCTATGATGTGGATGTAAGTGTTTCAGAAGTTGGAAACGGGAGTTGCAGTGCTTGATGTTTTCTGCTTTTCATTTAAGAATGGCAGCATTATCATATAATTTATTCTCATATTAATAAGGAAAAATACCGTAACTATTGAATTCTGGAGTTGCATCACGAATAGTTCAAAGACTTCCTTATGGGCTAGAAGTGCCTATTAAGTAAAAGTTAATTTCAAATACATCATCTTCAAAAGACGGTAAAACTGTTATACAAGGTCTTTTTAATCTGAATACATGAAAACTGCATGATGTATTTTCGCTGTTGCCTACATATGACAGAATAATGAAGACTGAGTTCTTTTTAGTCTGTGTTTCAAGAATGCTGAAACAAAAGGGTATCTTGTGTGTATCTCCCCCACCGCCCCCTTGGGAGCAGATGGTAATGCCAAGATTTCACATTGGGAAAGAATTCCTCTTTGAGTTCTTTATATTTAAGTTATATTTTAGCACTTGATTTGGAAGATGGCAGAAGTAACATCATTTTTGCTATTTGTAGGGATTTTGAGGGGGAGACTTTATCTTACAGCTCCAGTGAAGGGTTCTTCGTAAATTTAATTTGAGAATTCAGTGTAAGGGGCTAACTTCTAAGTTGTAATGGTTGATTTAGTCTTTGTAATTGTGTAATTTATTATGTTAGAATGATTTCATGTTAAGGGGAAAATTTTACTTCAAAGGTGATCGAAATCTCTATGCTGTGGGCTTGTAGACATGGAGTGTTTGTTAAACTGCCCCAAAATTCATTGTCTTCTGAGGCATCATAAATTATTCAGTGAATAGCCTACAAGTTAGGCTTTTCTGGGTATAGTCTATTGGGAAAGAAAAAGCCAAGAACTATTTTTATTGTTGTCAAGAGATCTTTCAGAAATGGAAATAGAATAGAAATATTTACAAAGATCCTTGCAGCGCTGTGTTTAAGAAGGGTAAGTTAGCTTTATATTTAAGTTATATTTTATATATAAATAATTTATTTTTTATATAAATAATATATTTTATATATAAATAATATATTTATATATAAATAAAACCACTTTGCTCCAAGTGGTTTTTATTTTTGATTTCTACCACTTTGCTCCAAGTGGTTTTTATTTTTGATTTCTACCAGTCAGCTTTCTGGAAAAATCGCTTTTTGTTTTCTGAGAATAGACATTTTTATATGCTTATTATCTTTCATCTTTAATGCTTCCACTGAAATTAGTATAGATTTTTTTAGGATTTTATTTTAATTTTATTAAAGTATACTTGTTGCCAAGTTGCATAGAGCCTTAAGCACAAGACCAGATCTGACTTATAAACTAATTACACTTCTGAAGCATTAACTTCCCTTGAGGGCAAAAATGCATTCACTTAAACATTAAATGAATGGCTTGTAAAGTTATGATAGGTTTGAAGTACTCTGAGGATGTTCTTTTTGATTAGCTGTTGGTACTTTGCAAACGTGTATGTTTGCTATATATTGTGAAAATCCTTCATGTTGTGAGCTAGCTGGTAGATGACAGAATTTTGCTATGTGTTGGAGGGACGAGTGTTAGGAATACAAAGTGGTATGATAGCAAGTTTGGCTGTAAATTGTCAAAGTTTTTAAAGAACTGCAGATGGTGTGTTTAATGTTGCTTCGGATCGGTGAGTTGTACATAGCCTAACTGTCTCTGGACAAACCAGTAAAGGAACGCAGGGAATTATTCCCTAAGCATCTTACGGGAAAGTAATAGGTTCCGCTTCTGGATCCCAATACCCATAGGTATTAAGCTTTTCTGTGATACTTATGTCCATGCTTAGTTCCTGAGAATTAACTTGAAATTCTGCTGCATGGGTTTGGGTTTTGCTTTGGTTTTTTTTTTTAAAGCATTTAAAATTTTCATAGTTCCTGTTGCTTTGGTTTCAGTTATTTATGGAATGGAATGGAGTACTTGGTGTTTCCTGAACTCGACAGGTTGAGAATTATATCCTGTCAAATCGTGTAAAATGAAACCAAGAAAATAGCTAAGTAATTACTGTGATGTGCTGATGTGCATGGTTTCTTACTTCTGTGGCTTTCACCATTCAATTCTAGGGTCAAAATTGCTTTCCCCAGAATGATCCTGGGAAAATTCTTCCAAGTGTAAAAAAAAAAAAAAAAAATGCAATTGGCATCTATATCCAAATGTGTCATAAGAAGTATGGGGAGTTGTTAAAGAATCACACATACAAAATTCAGGAATATGAGCATCTCTTTCTAATGACCTGATACATAGATGATTCTGAAAGCCATTACCTGCCAGATGAGAATTTGGGTACAAAGGGTGACATGTTGAAATTGCCATATAATGCTCCTGATCACATGCAGAAGGGCTGTGCTGGGTCATATGCAAAATGATTCTGACCTTTTAATAAGAAACTAAATAGCAAGGCTCTTACTACACCAGCAGGTTATCAAAAGTATGAGAATTGTAGGACAGTCAGCTTGTGGCAAAACTGGACACTAACTTTTCCTGTGGAGCCTAATCAGAGATCTTTGTAAATGATAATTTTTTTTGAGACCCAAAGAAGTTTTTGTTTGTTGTGAAAAAGGAATGGTGGCAGGTAAGCATCTGAAAGCTTCAAGATTCATAAAATGTCTGCCGTGCCCCTCAGGAGGTATCTGACAGAAAAGGTACAATTTTTGTCACTTCGAAAGGATGACTTCATTTTACACTGTTAATTAAAACTGTCAAATTGCATAGTCTTCTCTGCAATAGCAATAGAATGACAAACACTACTACCTTTTGGGTGATACAGATTGAAGCAAGTGGCAGTAAATGTGTGGTAAATGGAGGGTGCCTGTCCTACTGCATTTTTCAGAATGACAAGCAGTACTTGAATGGTGCCATTCACTGGAGTAGGTTGTTAACGTCACATGAACCTGCTACTGACACCACCTATATAATAGTTACCCAGTCCACCTATATTGCACTCACCCTCTCACTCTTTCTGGGTTTAAAAAATAGAGCTACTATTTTGATTTACTTCCCTTTGTAAGTGTGGCCTCCAAACCATCAAATGTACCAGTTCTAATGCAGTTTTACTCTTCCTAAGTGACATCTTGTCCCAGAGGTATTAATAACTCAGACTCCCCTGATCCTTTTTATCACATATATGTAAAGTTATGGAAGTATTTTGGTTTTGACTGCTCTTTCATAAACCCAGCAACAGTATATGTAAATAACGTCAAGAATATTCATATGCATTTCTTCAACTTGTCAGTTGCCACATTAGAATCCGTATTCATACTAGTAGCAAAAAAGTAGACTTTCCCATTTTAACCTGCAAGTCAATAACTTAAAGCTTTAGCTTTCATACTTGGTAGCTGTTATTCTTGGCAATCCACATTACAGAGCATTTTTTATTATGCATTTCAGTAATGTTAAATATTCCTGTCAAAAGGAAGATACAACTGATTTGTGGTGGGCTGAATGATACTTTATTACAAGTGAGATTTAAACCAAAATGCAGCTGTAAATGCAGTATGTTATTGGAAAGGCAAAAGTTACGAGTTTTGGTCTGCATTTCTTCTAGTTCTCAATTATGATCAAATATGGCATATTCAAAATAGAACCTTCTAAGCATTTTATCAAAAAAAATACTAGAATGGCAATTTCTGTTGATAAAAGGTAGTGATAAAACAATATCATCCACAGCTGGTTGTTACAGTAGGTTTATTGAGCTTCTGTGTTCCAGCATAACAGTACTGGTGCAGCATGATTTAATGGGGCAAGTTATTTCTCAAATGGGAATGAGAGACTTCTGCCACATCTCTCAAATTTTCAGTCAGCTACTTGGTGTACACATACTGAACAGAAAGGAGTGTGATGGTAAGAAATGGCTTTTTTGGATCTCAAGTCATCATATGAAGATTCATATTACAAAAGGCTTGGCTGTGCCCCTTCTTGTGACTTCCAAGTCCTGCAAACAGGAGCTATCACTGCGTCTCACCTGCTCCTGAAAACTAGGTACACTATGTTGCAATGTCAGTCAGAATTACTGTAAAATCAGTCTGATTTGTGTTAGTGTAGGAATTGATAAATAAGTAAAACAGGAAAAAAAGGACTTTGGTATGCTAAAACTGGCAGAACAAAGTAAAAGAAGCAACCAAGCAGAGAGTGTTAAGTGTTTTATCTTCTATCCACCTGTTGTTCAACTGGTAATCATGTTTCTCAGTTTAATGCAAGGTATATTTTCATTACCACTTATGCCTGTTTTCTGATCAATTCACATAATCAGTTACTTCTCCATAGTTTCATCATGAGACATCCATGAAGTTGCAGTAAGTTTTATCAGGTATGACTTCTTTCTCCACCCTTTCGTGCTGGACTCGGTAATGCACACTATTTGGCCTACAGTATGGAGTTAAGTGGTTCCGTTTGTTTTCAGTTAGAGCACTGAAAGGATAATTCTGAGGTTTCTTTCATTTGTGTTTGAGCATATGCACTACAGACTTCATTCTTTAATGCACTTCTGCAAACTTACTCTTGACTTTTTTACCAGAGTAGAAATTTGAGGAGGTTAGTTTCAAAATGCTGTCTTTTCCCACAGTCACTGGAGGAGCATGCAGAATTAGGGTGGCTTGTGCACACCAAAAGCTGGTTATGCTTTTGCCATTCCACTTCTGTCTTACTGTGTTTTACTCTGCCTGCATGATTTTAGCATCTGTATGATTTGATCGTGCTGTTTTATGGACATAAAAAGTCAGTCCATAAATGTAATAATTAAGTGTATGTATCTTTTTAGTTCTTACCTATAATAATTTCAGTCTCCTAAATGAGAAGGGCAGTGCTTGTGACAGATGGGTGGTTGGTTGATTGTCATCAAGACTTTCAGTGGGGGTCATGTGCTTTTCAGTATTTCATGAGGTCATGTTTTAGTTTGGTATTTTAATTTCACAGCATCCATAAAATAACTTCAATGGAAAGATGTTCACTGTTACTGAAAAGCTGTATTTTTGTTTTTAATCTGGAGTTATATTACAGAAGTTTTAAAATACATACAATATAAACATTTTCCTTAAGGTGTGAATGTAACACCAAACTATCCATTGTCACAGAACACACAGAAATAAGCAAAAATGATCAGACATTTCTGAGGCTTCCCCAGGTTTTGCTGAATTTCACTAAAGCACCGAATGGCAGTTCCCGTAGGAAGTTTCTTCTGCATGTGTTGGCTGGTTTTGTATGCTTTGGCTTCTGTATACTGCTTAGTATGTTAATATCTCGTTAACAAGTTCTTCAGCTTCTATAAAAATTCAACCTGTTACCAACTCTCATTCTCTCACTCTGAAATTACTGCCTTCTCCATTTGACTGCAGTAGGGACTGTTGGTTTTTTAGTTGGTAGAGGATGTTGGGTTGTTTTTGGGTTTGTTTTTTACAACAAAAAAGAAATTGTCAGAACTTTTAAGTTCAATGTGTCATATTTATTTTGGGGATATATTTGCAACAAGTAGGAATTGAGTCTTGTATGCTATTTTAAAATTAATGCAGAATTTGCTGGGTTGATTGGTGGTTTTGGTAAAAGTGCAATATATTATAGTTGAGAGTCAGGAGTAGTTTGTTTGCCCTGAAGCTAGTTTCTCTGATAAGCAGTTTGTGGATGTAGGGGTTCTCAAATACAGTACTAGTCCTCTCCCATTTTTAAACAAGATCAGCGTGTTTGTTCTATCTGTGAGTTTTCATCCTTTCAGAAAAAGCCAAATACAATTGCATTGAAGTTTATTATCGCACTGGAATTTTGAGTTGAAAAAATTCTGCAAAATGACTGTAAAAATAGCAATGTCATTGCTAGGCAGGGTGCTTTTCCCCCTCTGTGTATCTGCTTGCATAAGTAAGAAAAACAAAATTTGAATTTTGAAGCTTTTAACTCCTGTTAAAGCCAGAACCAGTCATGGTGAGAAAAAAAAGGGAAAAGACCTGTCACTTCTGGTTTTTTCATTGTGTATGAATGCCAGTTCTGACTTGCAGATTCCTGAGTCACTTTTCAGGATAGAAGGGCCTTTTAAATATTTTAATTTATTGCCAACTAGACCTTGAAAATTTGCACTAATAGAAACCAGGCATCTGAACTTCCCTGTTTTTATTGGGTGTGTTGTCAAACTGATAAGCTACTAAAGAAACATAGTGTTCCCATGAAACGCTATGAAACAGGGGATCTCTTTCTTTCTTCAATATAATTTCATTCAGTAAGTATTCACCATCTTTGTTGATAGTAAGGCCTCATTTGCGATGTAAAATGGTATATCTTAGAGTGCATTTTGAAAGTGCTGGTTGTTGTTTGGTTTGATTTTAATGTTAAATATTGTGTGTGTATTGATATTATTATTACTTTTTGCACTTCATTTTGTATAGCTGAATTGCTACGTGTAATCATTGATACTTTTCAAAAAAACATCTGGGAATCCAACCTGCTGATAACTTAAAATGCTACTTAAGGAATTTAGTGTCAAATTATTCAGTTTAGAAACTTCATTAAAATGAAGTATAGTTAGTGCTACGTTGACGTTTTCAGTTTCCATCCCAGAGTATCATTTAAGATGGTATTCGAATACCAAGTTTTAGTTTATTATGTTAGAGGATTTTGCATACTTCTAACAATTTCTTAAAGTACTTTTTCTTGAGTCTTCATATTGCTGCTGCTTGTGCTTTTAACAGCTTTCTAACCCACTGTTTGCTATTATTTAAGTTAGATTTTTACAACTGGTTCCATTTCAGCATTTGAATAATGCCCAGATGGACAAAGGTGTGCAGATCTCACTGTAATAAGTGGATCAAACGCACCTCCTCACCCTTGTGAATCTGGGCATAATTTTGGCAGGATTTGAAGGCCTGAACCCTTCTACCTTAACATTTTGATACTATATGATAGCCTCAGTATTGAGAGGAGATAAAAGAAATCCTGGATGTCTAGTGACTAAGGCAATGCTAGGAAGAAACTATTCCTACATGTTTATGCTAGACTATTGTGATAATTTATCAATATCTTTCTATTTTTGTCTTTTTAATTTTATGCACTGTTTTTTTCTGTTCTAATGGCTGCCCTTCGGGATAGGCTGACCTCTGCTCTCCGTATGACATCCTGCAGTCGGATATTCGTCACATTCGAAAGACTGTTGACACTCTGCTCGCCCTCGGGGAGAAAACCCCACAATCAACTTCTACCTTTCGCTCCTGGGATCTAATAGGCTTTTGTCTTTTCCACATACTTTTTATAGTCTTGATGTATATAACTTATCACTGGAATGTGCTAACAGCATAACCTGTTCGCATGTGCACACAAACTTTCTGCTTTGTCTCTGACAAGTTACAGGTACTTAATTTCCTTCCTTTGTCTTGCAAACTTCTCCCTTTCCCTTGCTTCCCTTCCTTGTAATATCTTTATTAATCTCTTGAAATAGGAGAGAGAGGGAGTAGCATCTTGAAGGCAAGTCCCATCTCTTCTTTCCCCTCCAGCTCTAGTTTAAGAATTTATGTACCTCTTTATTTATAGTTTGTTTTCTTTAATGTTGCCTAGACTACATGCTAAATGTGTTAAAGCAGTAAAGCTACTCTTATCCCACTTTTGGATGTAGGCTAGATGTGTATTACAAGCTAAACAGAATAGAGCCTCTTTACTTTTCATGAAAATCCAAGAATGCTGCAGATATTGAAGCAACTGTGGTGGCACTTCAACAGGCAATAGTATTTTCTGAGTTGGTGCCAATTATCTCAACATACATTGTGTTAAGAGCACTTGGAGAACTATCTTTCAGATTACTGGTTTTTTTTAATCCTTTAGATTAACTAGAGTACTGTAACTTTAAAGATTGTTGGTCATCTCTACTGTTCCAATTAAATTCCGTACTGGAGTAGTTATGTTTTCCTACGTATGTTTTGTTTCCCTCCAGATTCCACAGAATTATCTTTTTCTTCTGTACACAAAGCAGCACTGAACTGCTTTTAAACACTTGCTATGTTACACTCCAAAGATGACTGTAAAATAGTAATGGGTACGAGCAACCCATAATATGCAGGGGACTTTAGGATGTTTAAGGATGAAGATCGTGGCGTACAGTGTGATACAATAAGATAGTTTAAGAATAAGGTGTTAGATTCCTGTATCTGCCATTCTTATGTGTGACGTCAAGCAATTCACGTCACTATCTTGTCACTGTTTCATCACCTGTGAAAATGCAGGTAATGTTTGTTTGTTTGTTTGTTTGTCTAACAAATGTAACAAGGACAATACACCTAGGAAAACAGACCATCTGGGGAAGGCTTGAAATTTTCCATCCTAGAAGGTGTTAAAGAATAATGTTTGTTTAATGTTAGCCAAGAGGCATTTTGGCGTGAGGGTGAAGGTGCTGGACTGTTTACCTCCATTTCCCTTCTAGTTCTGTGTTCTGTTCATCTATTGTGAAACTTGAATGAGATAAATTTGTTTTTGTCTTAATCCTTATCAACATGAGAGATCCAAATTCATTGAAAAACATAAAACCTGAGATATAAGCCTACACTGACATTACAGTATTGGCCTAGATGCTGTTGACTAAATTTGTAATTCAGTCTCAGGCTAGCTAACCAAAGGACCTCAGCTTCACGACTGCGAGATAAATGCATTCGTTTCTCACCACCTAGTGATAAAATTACCTATAGACTTTTAGAGGATAACTAGCATAAGGACTTGTATGTTACTGATTATTCTGGCCATATGGTTATGGTTTAGTGCCAACTACAAATATCCCTATTCCACACATACATGTAAAATTTTATTAAGGCTTCTAAAAGCAGATCTATTCCTAGTTTCTATGGCTCAAATATATACATATATAAAAAGGATGAAATGTATAATTAGATACCTATTTTAAGATTGAAAAATTCATTTCAGATGATGGATAAATCCAATTTTTTTAAAGGGCTTAGCGCCTGGCAGCTTCCAGTGCATACATATAACAACTCTATTCTTAAGAGTGTCTTCTCTGACCAGGCATTGAGTTCAGGCTGTGCTTCTAGGTTCTTTATACTTGAGGAAAAGGTACTAGTTATTTGGGTGTGTAGCTATAGACTTGTGCCCTCATCCTGCACAGGTCTGTCTTTTAACTGTGTGCATCATTTCAGTGATTCCAACACTGGACACTTCCTTACTCAGAGTCAGAGCTTGACATTTAAGCTTCCGCTTTTAGTATGTCTTTGTCTTGATTTTAGTTGTCTTGTTTTAATGAGCTTTTCTAGTGAAACTGAGAAAGTGGCATAAAGCTTGAATCAGTTCAGGATCTAATTATAAGATTCTTTATAATCCAGTGTTGGTATTTGAGACAAAACTGATGTCTTCTCTAAGGCTGGGATTTTACTTCTGTTCCTCTAAATGTCCTGTAAGATCTCCTGTCGATGCTTTTGTTGTGTGCTGCTTATGTAGTACTGTATGAGTGTATTTTAGCAGGTTTTAAAATCAGAAAATCAGGTGGGAAAAGTTGTTGCTACCATCCTATAGTACACATCTGTCTCACTTTATAACATCCACTGTATCCAGTATCTTTGGGAGGGAGGTCAGAGAGGTAGTTCATCAGTGTGTTCTGCATTTTCAGTGTGCAGAAATGGAAGTTCATGTCTTCAGTGGTTTTGAGTGTTCTATCAGACTAGGCACTAAGTCAGAAACTGAACTACTGATTACATTTTCTCACTATTTGCAACTATGACAATATGCAGTAATTAAAGTGGAACACTGCAAGCACTTACTTGTAGTTATGGAGCTGAAGTCATCTTGAACCAGACTCTGAAAAACAAACATTCTTGCCTCATTACAAGCACAGCCTTACTGCCATACATGAAGCGTGTGTGGTTTTGTATTTTTCCAGGTTGTTATTGATAACACTTCCAAATATACATAAATCTTACAGGGAAAGGAATAGTAAAATATACCCTTACATTTCTCTAAGTGTGAATGTAGCGATGTCCCTCAAAATATATTTCAAACATAATGTAAATGTGAAAAATACCTTTCTACCCATCCCCAAAGCCAATAATTCTCTCTCTAAATGGGGAGGTGGAAACTAAAACAGGTATGTATCTCATTAATCTACTCTAATGGGTTCTTTGCTGGATTCAGAGTCCTGCTTCTGTGCTGCTGTTCCTGTGACTTTAGTGCTTGGGGAACCGACAGTTTGACAGACAGGTGGTTCCTCACCTTTGAGGAGATCGCAGTACTGAGACATTTGGTTATGTACAATTGGTACTGCTCATAGCCAAGTCACATGATAAAGTTGATGAGCTTGGTTTTAAAACCACTATACATCGTAGTACACCCACACATACATTGATAACATGAATTATATTTGCTCCCCCATTTCTTTCCCCATTCATCGTGTTTTCCATTGCAGTGATCATCAGAGACTTTCAAACTGTGATTTCTCCATAAACTGGTCTACTCCAATCTGTACTGTGCCCATCATATTGATTTCTCTTTTATCCTGTGAGGCCATCTCATTTGTACTGCAATAAAGTAATAAATACAACTTGTAGTGGATATACATGCAGGTAAAATGTACTTGCACTGGATTACAAGTGTCATTTTGATTTGAGGATTTGGCTTTCTTTTTCCTTGAGCCAGAAAACAGATAAATATTTTCAAGTGTAGTGTAATGCACTGTAGTAGTCCTTCAGATGCCTCTTTCTTGTTTATTAACTGAAAGCTATATATGGATCCTATTATGTTCCTAATAAGTTTTCTGGAAGTTACACTTAATGTGAACGGGGATTGAATTAGACCTGAGCAAATATTCAGTCCAGTTTTCTACTCAGTATACATTAATAAGTTTCCAAATTATTGCCACATAATTGTTTTTCACAAAAAGAAGTATTCTTAGCATTTTACTTCTGTTACAAAAAAAATGAAAGCATCATATATGCAGGTTTAGAAAAACGGTAGAGCAGGTTTTGTGAACCTCTGTCATTTCCTTCATTTCTAGCACATAAGCTGCATTATACAGAAAAAGCAGGATAAAAATACTTTAAGGTAATGACCCATTTTACTTTGGTAAAAAAACCCACACTAATTCCTTTACTTTTATCTCTCAGAATTTAATGTATGAGGTTATGGAATAATTGGTATTTCCCTTGTAAGTATAAATTTCCTCTTACCATTTCATGTGTGTCTGTCTTTAGGAAGTTTTTTGTTCCTTGCAGTTTTGGGTCACTGTTTTCTTAGCATGTTAGAATGAAATTGTGAGGCATTTTGGCAAAATACATGGTTTACTTTGAAAATTTTCTGACTCAAGGCCAGAATTTCTGAAAGGGTCCAAAGCCCACCCTCTGCAAATACAGTTTTGTATATAATTGCAATTTACTACGTGTTCAGAAGATGCACATATTTAGACATCTAACTGGCTAAGACTCCAAATACACAATTACAGCTGCAGTATTGAAGGTCTGGTTTTGTTTTTTTTCTTTGTCAAATTTGATCATAAGTGTATACTTCAGAAAACACACTAATCTTTCCAGTGGAAATTAAAAGAAAAAAATTATTAAATATACCTATAGCCTGAATTACTGTGCTTTTTTTATCTTCTGCTCTTCTGTACGTGGAATAGTATTTGGACACATGCAGACATCAACAGTAATACTGGATTACTGAAGGAAAAGATATATAAAAAGACATAATTTCAAATTGCTTTAGGTATGTGAAAAAGTAAATATTTCCCATAGTTTCTTTAACTCTTTAGAAAAAAACCTTGGCCTTCACCTAACAAATGTCAAGGTTTTGTATATTTGATGTAAGTTTGCTTGACCATAAGGCCTTGATGTTTCTTTTAGTGACTTTTCAGACTATTTGACTCCAGACATTGTGCTGGGCCTTACATGGACGTATTTTTATAATTTGTCCTTGGAGAAACTGCACATTCCAGTATTTCATTGTTTCGTGTATATTTCTTTTTTCCTTGTATATCTGAAATTTCACATTCTACAAATACAAGGAAGAAAGAGAACGGCTCTTGCCAAAGTGCAGAATTCAATTTCTCTGTATTTTTACTAACCAGTCCAGTTGGGCCCTACTATTACCATGCTGTGGTCATTTCATTACTTGCCTATATGATATGACAACAATTACTTTTTTGATAAATACTGAATTGCCAAGCTGCTTGCCCTGGCAGAAACGAATACAAACAGTTATTTTGACTTTGAAGTCATTTGCTGTCATAGAAAATAGATGTGTATGTGTAATGTGTCACGTATCCTTGTGGGATTCGCGTCCTTGTGTGTTCCTGGTTTTCCTCTACATGGTCTAAATTAGACATTTTGTTCCAGGATTAGAAACTTGCTCTGGCCAGCACATGCACATGTGTATGTTTGTGGGTACAACTGTTGTCCTGTCTTTTTGTGTTGCTTTGTGGCTCAGCCTTCTGGATGCTGCCTCCTTTTGTGCCTTTTTTTTCCTCCCATCAAAAGGAATTTGTTCTTTTCCTTCATGATGAGTTTGTAATCATCTTTGTCCATTCAAAATGGCTATGTGTCTGTAGAAAGTGGTTTGTTTGCAACAAGTAATTAAGTTCTTCAGTGTTCTTGGGGAGACAAAATACATTGAAATTTAGATCTTCATTTTTATTGTAGAGGAGAGATTCATGTTGCTATGGGCGGAGTGGCAGCCCTTCTGCCCACAGTTGTTTTTAAAGATTTGTAGACTGGTCTTGAGAATTAGTAGCCAATTCTGTCTGTCTTTCTGGGGTTTTTCTTGGTGATGGTTTCAACTTGGGTATTTTTAGAGGCGATTCATACAATAATATTCAAGTGTTATGGGTTTGATACTAATGTGAACAGGACAGAAATCTTATCAAAGGTGAGAAGTGAGTGAGGTTGAGTCTCCTCAGTCATGGGTGAGTTCTTCTCTTGGTTAGTCAGGCATATGGTCTCAGAATGCCAGGATTTAAGAAAAGTTTTGAAATCTTCATGGCTTGTAGCTTCCCAGCTCTACTGTCAGTGCTTTCCAGACAGCAGCTGTAGTGGTTACAGAGTGAGAAAGAGCATGGAAAATGGACTGTGCTGTAGGAACAGCGGCCAGACATAAGGAATGAGACACCTGGGATCTTGGCCCAATGTAACTGGGACTGTGCAGAAAGCTAAGTTGATTTTCAGGGTGCTCTGGATTCCGTCCTTGGCAGGATTTGATTTTTTCTTATTCTGAGAAGAATTAAATGTATTGCTCTAAAGCTGTGATTTGAATAGTGTGTGAGGCAGGGTTGATGGAATCCATTTATGGAGCTTTGAAGATAGTGATTAGAGCTATAGATAAAAGAATTGATTTGTGACACATTAAGGTGAAGTTCGTCAATTTTAGGAGAAGGCATAGATCTCATTGTCAGTTTTGGAAAGCTCATCATAGCTATATCTTTAACTGCAGAACTATAAAATACTAACCAAGTTCCACCTTCAACATAATAAGAAGGTCAGTTGTATATGCCTTCAAGCACTAATATCAGAGTATTGTAGATTTTTATATGAACTGTGTCCCAAGACATTAGATTGGCAAAACAGGTTTAGTAAAAATCATACATTTGAAGTAGAAATATTTTGGGTTTTTTTCTTTTATTTGATATTACAATCTCTATCTTCTGTAGCTACTTCAGTACTAATCAGGTATCAGTTTAAGAGTTTGCATCCAAAAAGATATTTATATATTTCTCTGGAAAAGACACTTTTTTCCAGAGAACTAAAAAGTTGGGAAGAACCATCTCTGACAGCTTGCAAGCCAATATCTTAGAAGAACAAACAGGTATGAGCTGCAAAACCCAGTCTCTTAAATGAGCAATTTAGGGTAGGTTTGAAATGGAAATGTGGGTGATCAACTGGAATGGCTGCAAGATGGGAATGTTCCTTTGTGCTGACTGGGCAAATAGCTTCGGCAAAGGTGATAGCAGGCAGGAGTGGGAGGCAGTTGCCGCAGCTGTTTGGTCAATGTGAATCAGAGTCCACAAACTCGGTGGAAGTGGAAACCCAGCACTAGTGGATCCCCAGAATGCAGCATCTGCCATGTGGAGAAATGTATGTTGTCCAGCAGGGAACTCAGCCAACCTCCTTGAAAGTTACCTGTTTGGAATTGTTTTTTGGGTTTGTGTGTGCAGAAGGAATCTACAGCATTTATTTGGGGTTCTTGGCTCTAGCCACGAACCTTAAAAAAAAAAAAAATTACAAATGCAGTTAAAAAAAATCTTTTAAACATAAAATAATAAGTATTAAAGCATCTTAAGTAGTAAATATATAGATAAACTACAGTTATCAATATCAGATGCCATGATTGTGAATAATGTTTGGCGCTCACTTTTTAGATTCAGTAATTTAAAGGCAAGTTTTGCAGTTTTTCTCTCATTGGGGCTGGAGTGGGGTGTGAGGAACTTCACATAAAGTTTAAGCAATTGAAGTGTTGCTTGAAGTGTTGGTTGCGCATAAAGGAAATACACATTAACAAAGTCAAAACAGAAGCAGCAAAGCAACTTTTTAATACTGGTACTATTCTGATGGAGCTGTGGCCCACTGGATGAGCAAAGACTGGACAATGGTGGAAACAGATAAAAGCAATTAAAGAGGTGCATAACATGATAAAAAGTATATTAATTGTTCTTATATGTACCAGTTTCATCATCCTGAATATTGTATTTAGTTTTAAGGGTTCCGAGTGGTCAGGGAGAAGAGAGGTTGAAGAGATTAGTGATGTTTAAATTGCAGGTTGAATCAATATGAATATGAGGAAGTGTTAAAAAGGACTATGAATTGCATAAAGATAAAAGAAGAGGTCCTTAGGTGACATTAAAAAAGTAAGAATATTCAGTTGAAGACAAGGAATTAATTAAAATACAATCTCAAATGCATCAATAGTTTTAGAAGCTAAAAGTTTATTGAACAGCTGAGAGATTCAATACTAAGAATATCAAAACAACCCTCCCAAAAATCAGTATCCCATGTCTGCTGATGGTCATGTATGGATGCTTAGGAAAGGAAGAGGTTAGGTCACATAGATGGTGCCTTTTCAAACGTAAAGGAACCTGACATGCACAGTTTAAGGACTTGGTGAGCCAGATGCTGTATCCATGTGTTTGTGTTTAATAGCGTCATTTGGGGTTCTTTCTTCTATCTGTATATTTTTGTCATTCCACCTACACTTTTGGCTTCTGTGTTGTGGCAATGAGTCTCACAGTTGTAATTATGGTTTATGTGATGTAGTCTAGCCTTTCCATCTAGTTATTATAAACCTGCTGCCTGATTTCATCATTTCATGGATTTCATTAACAAGAATACCCAGTTACATGAAGAAAATCCTCTTTTTAAAGAGAGCGCCAACCATGACCCGAGGCTACATCTCTAAGCGAGGCTTTCTGCAATTATTCACTGGGGGGTGTATTGTTACCTGTAGGAGATAGAGTGTTCGCTGTTCAACTGTCTTCTGGTGGAACAGCTTCTGTGGGCTTCATCCTGGCCATGACTGCCGTGTACTTACAGTGAATAAGGTTGATTTCAGGATATTTCAAAATAAGCTGTCAATTACTCAGAATGAAATGGTTTGCCCCATGACTAGACAACATTACACACACTTTTTTGTGGCTTTCAGGGTGCATATCCTGGGAGCAAGACCTGCCTGCCTAGACCTCAGGGGTAGAACCTTTTCTAACTGATAAAACCAGCCATCTGTCCCCAAACTCACTTTATGTATGTAAATAAATATCTATGTAATAACAGGCAAACATGATGTTACCTCACCTTGTAGGTGTAAGTTCAGTGCGTGCTTGCTGGCCCTCACACTTAGTTCAGGTGTTCGCATACTGTAATGATGACAGAATAGGTTGGTTTCTGAGGCCCAGAACATTACCAGATCTCTCACTAACTCATAGGTATAACAAGCAAAATCAGAGATGTTCTGTCAAAATCACAGAAGTTCTTTTTAATTAAAAATAGGAAGTGGTTCCTGCTTGTTGGGCTTTGGGTTCCAACAGTGATCATGTAAAGTGTTTTGCAGTGAGTATTGAGTATCCTAATTATACTCCTTTGTTTGTCTCTTTCTAGGAGAAGCTCTGCCTACCACATCACATCCTAGAAGAAAAGGGCTTGGTAAAAGTGAGCATAACAGTTCAAGCACTGCTAGATGTAACCACAACGAAACAAGCTTTATTCACATGAAACTCCTCTCTGCTGTTACCAGCTCCACTGTGCCATCAAAGAGTCAAAATACTGCCCAGCTTTTCAAACTGCATTGAAAACAACCCAGTGCTCCAAGAGTATTCTTATAATTCTGATTTCAAAATCACCTTTCAGACTGTACCTGTGCGTCGAACGACAAACCAGAAACTAAACTGAAACGTTTTCTAGAGCAAATTGGCGCTTCACTGCTTTTTATAGCTCACTTTGTACAGTACTTACTGAAACAGTCACCTCTCTGCCACTTACAGATGTGTGGAGTACACAGCTGTCTTGCAGCAAGATACCTTTGTATTATTAACCTAAGAATCACTGTAATCATGGGGGGGAGGGAGAGTAAATCAGACTTCTACCACGTTAGGTTTTTCTGCAGTTGCTTCAGGCTATTACTGCCTTTTAAAAGTATCCAGACATCAAATATTTATATAAATATTATTTATTAGTGAGTTGTTATTCATCCTTTGGATGCAAAAATGTAAATTAGGAAACTGTATTTTATTACTGCTTTTTTGTGGTTAAACACTTTATTTTAATATAAATATTGAGTTATTTTTTATTCTACTTGGTGTGCAGTAGCTCTAGGTCTCCGTAAATTGTATTTTCTAATATGTAAGAGAGAAAAAAGCAAACACAAGAGGTGCTTTTCTGAAAAGGACAGCTAGCTGGAATGCCATTCTTGATCTCTTCAATTTGTGGAACATTTTTGTCAGCATTCCATTGAGTTTCCTACATTCCAGTAGCACTTTCCCCCCCCAACTAGTGAATTGGCTGAAACTAAGAGCACACCCATTCTAGTTGTATATAGATGTTAAAAAAAGACAAAAAAAGGAAAGATGTAAACTTGAAAAATAAATGTGAATGAATATTTTTGATCGCTTATTTTACTATGCACAAGACATTTAACTTTTGCCGCAAGAAAATTAACGATGTGCATTAGGATCATGTGTCTTGAGATAGGATTTTGCACTGTAACTTGATTTAAAGACTACAGCACTACAGAACAAACAGTAAGAAACAGCACAAGAACAGTAATGAGAAGAGTAACCAGGCAGCCAAAACTGATTTACTTGTTTTCTTCGGTGATTCCTTCGAGAGGAGATAAAGTTATTAAAATTGCGAAAGGCAGACTCAAAGACCTGATCTTCCAGATCCATCCTGCTGGGTCCAGGGCTTCTCCTTATGGTCTCCATCACTTCCCCACAGAACTAAGCACAATGTTCTGCAGTGGATGTTTGCAGGATTAGACCTCTTATCCCACATCAGCAATAGAAAATAAGATTCTTGTTCTTATCGCTACTTTAACGTATCATTTATTGTTAAAACATCACATATTTTAGATCAAAAAGTTGAATTCTTGCCATGCCTGGAACATCTGTTTTCCTTTCCTATGAGAAGCTTAGGGATGTAACTACAGCAAGCGGGACAGGAAAGCTGCATGTGGGGAAGAGCTGAGGGGCAGTGGTGAATGGTCAGCAGGGAGTTGGACATGTGTAATGACAAAAAGGAAGCAATGTGGTCGTGGGAGGACTAAATATTTAAGCAAGAGAATGGGGAGAGGACTGTTGTATAAAGGCTTTTGGGAAAGGTGATGCATACCTGACACAGACACGCTGTACTTAAACCCATCGGTATTCCAACAGTAGGTTTATAAGGGTTAATACAGTGTTTGAATGTAAACTTACATGATTTAATACCACAAATCAGGTATATAGTGACAGCAGTGTGGCAGGAGGAGTGTGGGCTCACAGCCGATGAGGCGTAGGGTATGCATGGGATATCCAATTACTTCAACCAAAGCAAAAGAGTTTATTTTACAGAGGGAACATTGACTTCAAGTATAATTTTCTGATTGGCAGCTAGCATATGGTTTCCTATAAAATGTACTGTGCACTTTAACACTAAATTAAAATGTATTTTAATATTTTACAGAGCTGCACAAATATCTGTTTTGTCAAAAAGCACGAGCAATGTAAAGAAAATAAGTTTTCAAGTCAGAGTTTATCAGATTTTAAATGCATTCACAGATCAAGTATAAAAAATAGGAATATTGATTTCTGCATCTTGAGGGGTAAAATGCAGGTTTCCTGAGTATTTTTTTACAATGTATATATGGCAACATGAAGCTTTGTAATTATTATTTTGACAAATCTTGGTTTTTTCATAATTAAAATTTTGTTTTTCTCCTGATAATGTCTTTCAGTATTTGCTTGACGCTGGCTGTAAATAAAGAGCTCTAAATATTTTGTGATACAGCTTTTTTTATGCAGTCTTAACCTGTACGGCTGAAAGGAGAACCTCCATGAACCTTTGTACCCTATTTATATGTGCAATAAAACATGCATGGCAAAGCTCTACTACCCTAAGCAGCGCACATAATGTATATAGATCTCTACTGCAGCTATAATTAAACTCTATTATTTGTAGAAACCCTTTAACAACTGTCCCTCTGACTGACAGCTTCTTGTAAAAGAGGTGGTATTGGGAGAGTTTGGCCCTGGGAATGATGGATGAGGGCTTGGGGATGGGTGCATTAACTGCCCTCTGCTTCTGGGGCTGGGTGTCATGGTGGACTCAGCTCAGAGGATCAGGAGCCTCCACCTTCAGTTTGCTCCTGCTCTTGTCACTGTGCAAGTGCTGTTCTTTTCACTGTTTTCCTCTTCTTCCCATGGCGCAGCTGCTTCTCATCCCTGCCCTCCTGAAATGCGGAGATTATTCCATATGCTTTTGCCAACAAACTGATGATTTCCTTATGCTATTGAGTCCAAGCAGTAAACACAGTGCCACTTTCTGAATTGGGCATAGAGAACCCAATGGCTGTGCCAATGCTTCTCCTATCTGCAGAAATGGGCAGTAGGAACTACTGCTTGTAGGTCCTGCTCCACAGCCCTCTTCCCATTCAAGTGCAGATTTTGGTATTGTCTCATTTCTCTAATGAAGTGTCTTTATCTTAACCAGGTGGTTTTATGGCTGGATTCGCTCACTTTTGGTAGTGGATTTTGGAAGGAAGAGCTCTTTCTGCAACAATATCTCCTGGGGAGATCCTGTGTTTGACTGCTGAGGAAGCTTAAGTGCCTATGTGGCTGTTGCGATACAGGGCCAGGACAGACTGGCTGCTGTGTTAGAATCTGCGCAGGGTGGTGAGACACTGGAACAGGTTGTCCGGAGAAGTTGTGGCTGCCCCATCCTGGCAGTGTTCAAGGCCAGGTTGGACAGGGCTTGGAGCAACCTGGTCTAGTGGAAGGTGTCCCTGCCCGTGGCAGGGGTTGAAACTTTAGATGATCTTTAAGGTCCCTTCCAACCCAAACCATTCTATGATTCTATAATTTAGGCAGGAGTCGTCCTACTGTGGTGTTCTGGTGCTGTCCTCACTGAAGGCCATATCCAACCGAGGCTTGCGCGCTGCCACGATTGGAGATCTGACAGCCTCATGCAATTCCCATCCCGGTGGTGCAGTAACGCCAGGGGTCTGTAGCCGTCTGGACAACTGCTGCACATGCCCCAGCTCTTCTCACAGGTTTGCGCTGTCCCGGACTTGTGGAGCCTGTCAGAACCTCACCTGAACCTGCTCCTGCTCACAAGCAAGCAGCAGAGGAGAGCAGTCAATCATTAGGAGTGCTGAGTGGGCAACGTTACAGGTATTTTCAGCTCCAAAATTATAGCTGGGCAGGTGCTTGAGGAAGCTGACACAGTAATGGATCTCCTGCTGGACTGTAAATTAAGGATACATACAATAAAACTTCCCACACCCATCCACAGTATTCTGGGAAACTTACAATTATGCCATATAAATTTATCATGTATAAAAGAGGGCTTCCCCACCACCGCCACGAAGGGCAAGCTGCTTCCTACCATTAACCCAGCAGCTTTAAAATGGTGGTTTAAAAGCACTTACAGTAAATTACAGGGTTAAACAGGCTTTTTAATCTCCTCTAATATCACACACAGGTGCATAGACTCCTGTTAGGAAATTAAAAAAGTGGCATGCCCATTTCCCTTAGCTACAATGATTTTTGCATTAGGCAAAAAATACTGCTTTTGACAGGTAACAAATGGAAATGTTTATTGTTAGAAACACCCGCCCCAAGCTGAACACCCCAACTGCTACTGCCCTGCTCCGTCCACAGCGCTTGGCCCAAAGCTGCTCCAGCCCAGCGTTAGCTACAGCCCAGGAAAACATTTGCTGGCCACAGCAGAGCAGTTCCCTGGTTGTGGGATGGAGAAGGAACAACGAGAAGAAGCTGCCACACAAGAAACAAGCCTTTGAGCCAATTCTGCGGTTCTGGGAATGGAAAAATCTAAATGTTTAGCAGTTTGTGTAAGTAAGAGTCCTGCTTTATAAGAAAGGGGGAGTTAGTGTCTGTTGTAAATACACACAGTGTGGAAACCTTGCATTCAGCATTTCAGAGAACTCCTGTAATGCACACAGCTGTATCTTCATAGAATAGTTTGGGTTGGATGGGACCTTAAAGCTAATCCGGTTCCAACCCCCTGCCATGGGCAGGGACACCTTCCACTAGGCCAGGTTGCTCCAAGCCCCGTCCAACCTGGCCTTGAACACTGCCAGGGATGGGGCAGCCACAGCTTCTCAGGGCAACCTGTGCCCATGTCTCACCAGCCAGCCTTCTAGGCTTGCTTCGGGAATAGGCAGATGCAAGACCAGTAAAAGTCGATACATAATTTAAGCCTGACACGAGCAACAGAAATGCAAGTTCCCAGCATAAGCCTCCCTGCAACCCAGAATCTAGCAGGGGCCAGAGAAACAGGCAGGCATTCAGCATTGCTTACAAAAGCAATCGATCCTACAGCTACCCTAGAATTCCTCTGGCAAGAGGGAGTCAAGGTTTGAGCAAGGATGAAGGTTCAGCTGAACCATGGGCAAGCGGAGTTTACAAGTAATTGTGTGAACATGAGGTTGACAGCTCACTGGCACAAGCTGTGTTTGTTAGAATGGTTTGGAACATCATCTAGTTCCAATGTCCTTGTCCCATACAAGGTAGCTGGCAGAATTCTACCACTGGCAACTAGTTTAGGCCTACAACTGTCAGGCCTTCAAAAATCCTGTTATCTTTTGTCAAATAAGCACACTCCGCAATAAGAGAGCATCTAGAGATAAAAACTGCCTTTTTTTTCTTCAGACCTATTTATCAGTTTCCTTTCAGTTCTGTTAAGTCCAAGAAAACCAGAAACAGTGTAAGGCCTTTCCCATTCAGCAACAATCAAAGGCAAGTGGAGAAAACAACCACTCCTCCTTTACTACAGACTGCTTCCTTCAAATGGTTTTTAAGAGGTCTTTTCTGTAAGTATCATCCATGAAATACTCTTCAGATTATTCGTTTGATGTTAATAACACGCTGGCCAGCAAACCGCTCTGCACAGCAAGCTGTTGTCTGTATGCTCCACCACACTTTGTCCTTGGAATGCATTTAGAAAGGCCAAGGAAAAATAAAGCAGCCACTTCACGTTAATTAAGTGGCTTGACTGGTTGTGCCACTAATGACTTCCTTCAGCATTAAGCAATGAAATGAACCCTAGTATTTAATTAGCCGAAGAAGGACACTTGTTATTCATCTTGAGGTCCCAAGTGCACACCCACATTCATTGCCTGAAACTAACTCATCAGCTCATCTCCATTCCGACCTAGACTGCAGCATGTACCTTCACGGCGTTCGGGGATTTTTCAAAGCATGCAAGTACATTCAAAATACTTACTCTAAAGCACACACAGCAAATTAAGTGGGGTTTTTATTTTCCTTAGCAGTACAATCAGAGGAGCTCCATTTTACAGACACTACTCCAGCAAATTATTTTTGTTTAGTTCACCTCTATCCCTTGATTTATAATGGTCAGATGATGCTCACATCCAAAGGGTTCAAGCATTAAGGTATTTTGCGTGATGTTTGATGTGGTCATTAATAAATGTAGCAATGAAAAAATAGCTGTGATCGTAACCCTAGAAAAAAAACAATAAAGAAATTAGCAAATACGTATCGTTCATGATAAAGCAATCATGCTAAGCTCTCTTCCAAGGACATTAATGGCTCTCCTGGTTTGATCTGTTTTAAGAACTCAAAAATACCTGTATTATATATAGAAGCTGCAAAGGATACCTAACAGGTCAAGTACATAGAACATTAGGAAGCTAAAGAAACAGAAAGTACCCTAACCTGCCCCAACCTGGGCATGTAAATCAGAGCTGGATAACAGCATCAGTTGCAGAGCAAGGTGCAGTCTGAGAGAACGGTCTCCCCTCACCAACATTGTCCTACTCATAAAACACATGGTATAAGTAGAACACAGCCCAGTGTGAATTGGTGCTCCAGCACTATGCTATAGTGGCATGTAAAACTCTGAACTACCACACTCTGTCAGCACTATCTCTTTTGGTGCAATCCCTCACTCTCCACAACTGGGATCCTCTGGGTCCAGCTGGAAGTCGTCAGTCACTTACAGACTCGAGCGCTTTCAGGCCGGTGCTGTTCTGGGTCACCACACCCATAGGAAAGAGCAATCCTTCCACCTTCCACCTGGCTCTTTAAATGAATTTAAGATTTCAAGCAGTTCCACACCTTTCCCAACCTACACAAACACATGCAAACTAAACCACAAAGGTTTATGCTTAACACAATACCCTCAGTACAGATGAGGAATCCAGCAAAAGCGTATCTGTCACTTTGCTCATACAGTGACTGTGATGCTTATTAAAAATCATTAATGCTGCTTCTTCAGCTGACCACCAAGGGATTAGCTTCTCCAAAATAAAATCATGACCCCCACCTAGTGGTGAAATGCAGCTGAACCTGATGGATATTGCACTCCCAAATGGCTCGTATTAAAGAAAATGTCACTTCTCACCCTCTTCTGCACATGACAAGGGACAGACCCACAGGTAAGTGAGAGCATGCCCCGTTAAGAGACACTTCCTTCACTACCCGCCACACAGACCCAAAAATCACAAACCAACCACCCGACAATCAAGGACTGCAGAAGCAACTTGCCTGCTGCAGTCTAAAGACTACTGGGACTTTCTGCTCTGTGCAGGCAGCGATGAAGTTATCAGGCAGTAACTGGCCCGCTGATAGGAACTGGTCATCTTTGCCTTGATCGATCAAGATGTCCAGGGGAGAGCCTGCATAGGACTTCACTAGTTGTGTAGCATCATATGCCTGACGAAATACAAGAGAAACAACATTCAGCTACATACATTAGACTGGATCATATTTGATGACTGCAAGAAAAGGATGACATATAGAGAGTACTGGGTGATACTGCTCAGGACATCAAATTATGCTTCAGAAGAGCAAGAAAAACAGGGAAATTCTGGACAACTGAAAAGTCATACCAAGTATGATCTAAGTAATTACGAAGCTGGCAGTTTGACCAAGCAGAACTTCCAGCCCAGGGCCAAATTCATACAGAACACCACCAATATCATCTAGTACCGATTCACAAGCTTGTACAGAAACTAGATTCTGCCAAAATAACTTGGCATCTTGATGGAACTATTTTGGCAGCTAAAGGTCAAAAAACTGGTATAACACAACTACGCTCACAGAAGGCATTGAACCTGAAGGTTACTATGAAAATTTGACCAAGAAAACTTGGTACAATTCAGAAACAAAAATGGCACACATAGCATCCATTTAAAAACAATTAACACACATGTATCAAAATCTAACTGTGAGTGGGGAACATGTTTCCTGTGGGATCTTGTGCTTGGTTCACTTCAAAATAAAAATCCCTTAAAAAGGTAGAGAAGTATTTAAGGCACTGGACAAGACAGATCACCAACAGACAGCAGAACACGAAGTCCTACACCAAGGCATCAGAGCCATGCTTCCAGAATGCCACCAGATCCAGAAATGAAGTGCAAGGGGAAAGGGAGCTTGGACTCAGCCAAGCACTGCGGCCATGGTATGAAATGATCCTTGCACATATTTACCTGGCAATATGAAGCAGAAATATTGAGATCAGAGAGTGTGTATCTGTGCCAATGGCAGGCTTAAGTCTATTCCTTTTGCCTGCTGTTGATCTACTGGACTGGATTTGCAGAAGAGCTCCAAAGCAAGTTAAGGGGTCAGAAAACTTTTCTTTTTTTTCCCCAAATAAATTCATTATGTGAAGCGTAAGCAAGTTTAACCAGCATTTTCTTAACATACAAACTACTCTGTTGAAAGCTGCTAGTGCTCTCCATTCCTGTAATGTTTTAATCAGACTTGGATGTCTTCCTAAGAGATATTTTAATCTAATTTACAAGGGATTTAACTGCAGCTTGTGTTTATTCAGGAGTCAAGAGTACCTGGTCATGACGATCCCCTCTAACTTAATTCCAGCAATGCAGTGCAGTGCTTATGCTGAGATGAAAAGCACTGAAGGGCCGCCCACATAACGCAGCGACATGCACACAAACACTTTTCTATCTATCTTAGCTATTCATATATGACTACTTGTATTTCAAAACTCAGGCGCTGGAGCTAACACCTAATGTCATCTGGTTTCATCCTGTTCCATGGGATACCAATTTCCAAGTATCCAATGGGCTCCTCTTCTACCTGCATCCAACAGGCTGACTCTGCAGATGCTGTGAAGCTCATCAGTCTCTACACAGTTTGTAGCAGCCCCTCTTTTCAGGCTACTACAAAACCCAGCTGTTTCATATATTGAGAAGTGAGTTTTTGAGAAACAGGCTGTATCCTAACTCTCCTTAAAACTTCTCACTGCTTTCATGAGCTACAGAAAGTCTCAGACTGTTCATAATTCTTTTTTGCCCAGATTTTAAGACCTTCATAAAAAAGAGAGGAATATAGTCAATTTGATGAGAGCCTTCTATCTTGTTCCATTTGTTGTAAGCACCATCAGGCAACAGCAACTCATATCCACCAGAAATATACAATGCTTATCTGTGCTTAGGGGTGTAGTAAACCAGCAGTACCAGCTCAGGGGCACACCAGAGTTTTGTTCCAGATTCCTGCTGCGATATATTTACAGATCACTCATTCACGTGTTATTAAAGGACTGTGGTTTCAACACATACCTCCCATTTGCTTACGTCTGATCCCAGATATCCACCAAGGGCTTTCTTCCCCCACTGACACTGAATCGGGTTGCAGATAGGAGCAAATGCTGATACAGACTGTTCAAAAAGAAAACATGAAAAAACCCTGTATGAATTAAGAAGAGTGATTTCAGGTAACTAAGAAGCAAATGAAAAGTCTTTTCAAAAATGTTTTAAGTTACTGCCAGAACCCAGGACTCCCTCAACCCTCCAAGCTAGGTACCCTAACTATTATCCTACTTCCCTCTTCTTTGTTTTTTCTAGCCCCACAGTTTTGCTTTACTTTTTGCACATCGGCCAAGCTACGAAAGGTAGAGCTAGATGCCCCATTCTTTGCTGGGAAATGTTGGCTTGAATTCTCTTAAGCGGCAGAGAAGGATTTCAATTCTACTGCTGGGTAAGCATGGTCAGAGTGGGAACATTTCAACTTCAACTGTATTTTGGCAGAATGTAACAAAAGCCTGAGGCATGGAGCTGTCAGCCAGTCTAAGCATGCAACAGTGCCTCAAGAATTTAGGTACCTCCAGGAGCAGGGGTCAAGAAAAGCGCAGTTCAGATCACAGCTCCAGGTACTGGTGTCAGAAGTCCAAGGCCTATTTTTACAACACTCTTTTGGATTTGTATCTGGGACATCAAAACTTCCACTCATGTCTTCGCAAGAAATGGCAATAACCATCTGAGCCACTGCCAGCTCTTCTGGATTTTGCAATTTTCAATTTAAAGTTTCATTCTTGCAGATAATACAATTAGCAGCTAAGTGCCAACAGTAATAATGGACATTTCTGAACTACTGGCTCCAAAAGATAGAAAGGTGAGATAAAAATAAAGCTTTATCTTACATTTAACTCTCTTATAATGCCAAGCTAATGACACTAATGAGCAAATGTTATGCTATTTTCAAAAATGCAGTTCCATTTTTGCAGCACCTGACCATAAAGTGCAGGGCCTGGACAGCCCATGGAAGGACTGATCCACAGAGGCAGAGCCCCTCATCTCTCAAACACCAATGCCCAATGTGCCCTCAGAAACGCATTTTACATAAGCTTATCTCCAAAGAGAGCAACAAAATTTCTCTCAACCCTCCTGAGTATAAGGAAAGGCAAATCAGTGCCAGCATGTTTGATTTAGGTTCAAGTAGAATACAGATGAACACAACTTCAGATACCTCGAATATTCCAAAAATCAATCTTTGGAACACTGACATGCAAATCTTTGGAGAAGAAAGAACTGGGAGTGGAGGGAGGGGATTTCCTCCAGAAACTATTCCGCATGCAGTTTGGGTACTTAACAGCTATACTTATCATCAACTGCAGTTAATAGACTCTGTAGTAAATTCTAAGCAAACACACATATAATGGTTTGCTGGTAATAAAAGCTCCAAAACGAACAAAACAAGATTTGAAAAGATAAAGCACAGCACACAACCAGATTTCTAGACAATACTGGCAGCATAAATCAACTCCAGAGCTAGAAGGAGCCCGTTCACATTTAAATATAACAATTGGTTTGGAAAAGCTGTAGCATCATCCAAAAGAAACTGGCCTTTTCTTAACTTTTAAATTTGAAGGGTGTTTTTAATTTCCCTGATACTCACGCTCCAGAGTGTTTTCTGTATTCTAATACTAGGTATCAATGGACTGCTACAACTAAAACTATTTATACATTTAACACTATAACAGAACTTGGTATTATCATTTTTTTTCTTCACTTCTCTAGAAACCCGTATAAGCCTCATAAAAGCTGCACTGTATCTTACTTTGTACTTTCCAGGATTCTTCAGAGCAAGAATAAGAGCTCCATGTCCTCCCATGGAATGCCCAAAAATAGACATCCGTTCAGGGTCAGTTGGAAAATTGGCATTTATTAGTTTAGGCAGCTGTAAAGGGACAACAGCGTAATAAAAACATTAGAGCAACTCCAGTATGTTTAGGAAAAAAGCACACAACTGATCAACATGTTTTAGTGCCAGGAAGCCACTGAAACCAAGGGCACATCTTTGGTTCTAGCCTGACATTTGTGATCATGGTCTGAAAGCAATTTGAACAGGACTGTAAAATCAAAATGAGACAATTCATCTGATAATAGGTAACTCAAAAGTATCTCTGTAGAAATCTATCATAACCCTGTAACGCAGGATGTGGGAATTTCCTAACAGTCCTATTTTAATAGATAGAGAAATATGTATGTGCTCCTGTAAGTGACCAGAATGGCCCATATGCTCCCCATATTCCCATCAACTTCAATTTTACTACAGACCACACAAACCACATGTAAACTGGACTCTCACCTTTCTAATACATACCTCAAGGATCTCCTTTTACACCTACTTAAAGAAAAAAAAGAAACACCCCAACAACAAAACCACCACCCAGCCTCCCAAGACAGACACTGCAAACAGTTTAAATGACCAATACAGCTGAAGTACTGGTGCAGTGAAATGCAGTGGGTTGCTTCAGAAGCAGCAGAGATTACTTCTTTATCTTACCCAACAACACTAGGAGAACCCAGCCGCAAAGTTACCTCATCCTTTATGTAGGAATACATCCTATAATTTGTTTTCCAAGGCTCTTCAGTGGCATCCACATAAAAACCAGCACCAGTGCCAAAATCCCAGCTTTCATCTTCTCCTTCAATATTGCAGCCACCTACCATGAAAATTCTTTCTGTAGTTACTGTCTTTCATAGAATCATAGAATGGTTTGGGTTGGAAGGGACCAGAAAGCTTATTTAGTTCCAACCCCCCCTGCCGTGGGCAGGGACACCTTCCACTAGACCAGGTTGCTCAAAGCCCCATCCAACCTGGCCCTCAATTGGAGAAACTGCCATAAACATCAGAGACCCTGAACACGAGTTTCTCAATCAACATGTCTCTGCCCCTCCAACTATAAGACAATTCACATTTTCATTCATTAATACAGCATTTGCAAGTTTTATTTTTATTTCAACAACGCTTTCAAAATGCTACTTAGGTATTACCTATGGATGTACTCAGCTTTTAACCTGTTTCGGTATCCCTTAACAAATAAATATAACATACAGATCTCTCCTAAAGTAATTCTGTAAAGCTTTGTCCAATTTACCCAGGGACTTACTCAAAAGTTGTCACTTACTAGTTGGTGCTCTCAGCTTGTTTCAGTTAATAGACCTCACCCTATCAAGAAATTGTGAGAAACAGAAACTGTACAGACTCTTTCCCCCAGAAGGACAGAACCATATATCACCAAATGGTATGTCCAGACCAGTTTATGTGCTTCAAATAAAGCCTGCTACACCTCCCTTTTTAAGGTTTTACAGCGTAATAAGTCTTACTGTTCCTATAATTTTTAAAGTATATAACTCACCTTTTCTGCAATTTGTTTCATTGCTCTCACCTATAACTTCCCCAAAAAACTTCAGTAATTTCTTCTGTGACTAACTGCAGGGTTGCATCCTCTTTTCCAAGGCTACACTTTCAAACTAATTTTGGAGATGTCTCCTTGAAAGTCAACACATCCCATCTAGTCCTTTCTTACTCTCCCTTTGATTAGCCTTTGATTTACCAGCTTGGTTTGCAGAACAGAATGTAATATTTCAAGGTGTATGTGACAGGACATAATGGCCTCCCCTTCTCCAAAATCTCCCTAGTTTCTGCTATCCCAAATTACATGGTTTTTCACTACTGTAAGATTACACTGCAAACCCACATGTAATTTGACAATCCCTGACAATTTGTGCAGAAATACCTGCCACCCTGTCACAGTGTGAAATCAGATTTTTACAAGGATCAAAGCTGAGTTTGCTCCAGTGATGTGCCCTTGAACACTGAGTGACTTTGTAACTTAACAGTCCGGCAGTCACAGGGACTGGGGATGCTTACACAACATGCTGGATATAAAGAAATCTATCTTCGGTCCCTTGGGGGTAAACAAAAATTCAGAAAGTCCTGTCAGGCAATACAGGCAATGCTGATTCTGCTAAAAGAAACTTAAGGAAAGCCTTGAAAACAGAAATCTGAAAAGGAAACTGCAAAATACTGGTCAAGCACACCTGTCTGGAAAAGCAAACCCCTACGAAGAAGGAAAAGTAAAGTCTGTCAGGACTGACAGAGGGTTTGTAATGATAGGTACTCCATGCTTTCATGCAGTCTTTTTCCCCATCCAGATACATCTCCTAGCTCCTGGAAGGTAATTCTTACGCAGTCCTAACTACACAGTTAAAAAGCACTTACAAGCATTTTCACTACATATGCTCTGGTCTCTTAATTTGTGATTACATTTGAACTGCTCTTCACTTGTTTCTCCAGACACCTCACAGATTTAAGAACATTTGGGGTCTCTGAGCTAAAATCTATGTGCATAACATGAAACACACACTGAAATCCATCTAAATAGCAAAGCAATCCTGATCAGTTATTGGGCTAAAAGGCAAGAGAGAAGCTGCAAAGAGGGTTTTAAAAGAAAATGGATAAATGAACTATGCAAATGAAGTTGCACATTGAGTGTCAACCTCCACAGATCACACTAAAAACAAGCCCCAGTATAATTATTCAATGTGTATTTCTGGATTTTGAACTGACACAACTTCAAAAACTACACAAGAAAACTATTTTCTGGAAAGAACATAACTTCATTTCCATATTACTCCTGTTCAAATCTGACCCACTGAAGCCTGGGAAATATTAGAAGACAAGAATTCTTTGTATAGAGCACTCATGAGACCTCAGCTGAATCCAGCAAATACTAAAGATAATACCCTGAATCCCCAAAAGACTGTAACCGCAGATCCACCATTTTCAGCTTTCCCATAGCACACATAAGCTCAGCCTTATAGAGATAACAGCAAATCATTTTAGAAGGCTATTCATCAGTAGTCTACTGCAGCTGCAGGGGGGAAAGGCTCCTAGTTTGCTCCTCTAAGTACTAGAATCCTCTGAAGACATGTATTTAACCACGTGTAGAAGACAAAATACAATAAAGAGTAAACATTACATCTTTGTGTGACAACACAGTTCTGCAGATTTTTTTAAAGTCTCAGCAAGCCACAAAATGCAGGCCAGTGTCTCTGATAGCACATGCCTCTCGCTTCCCCCTTCTTCCCTCTCCTCATTCCTGCTGAACTCAGTGGCCCCTTTGTTCTAGTTTTAGTGCCATGACAATAAAAGAATTTCAAATGTCAAACCTTCACTATCACATTATTAAGACACAAACATATACCTAGATAATACCATAGACAACATAACCTAGCAAACAATGCAAGAGGAGAGGTCATTTTCTGACTCAGTTGGGCAACACACTTTGTAGTAAACTGCAGCACTCCATTCTTTTGGGATGAAGACTGTACTTCAGTGTAACAACTGTTACCATGCCTCTTGTTAAAACTTACGTGGGCTTGTGTCTGGTGCGACTACAATAAGGCCATGTTCAGCTGCAGCTTGCTGAAAACCAGCTTTCGTTATAAAATTCTGTTCTGTACAAGTTAACCCTAGAGAAATAAAAACAGCATTGGTTACACATTGCTCACAGCATATCAAAACCCTTTTCATAGCTTCAAAACCCTTTTTCATAGAATGAATCATAGAATGAATGAATCATAGAACAGTTTGGGTTGGAAAGGACCTGAAAGGTCATCTAGTTCCAACCCCCCTGCCATGGGCAGGGACACCTTCCACTAGACCAGGTTGCTCAAAGCCCCATCCAACCTGGCCTTCAACACTTCCAGGGATGGGGCATCCACAACTTCCTGGGGCAGCCTGTTCCAGTGCCTCACCACCACCACATTAAAGAACACCTTCTTTATATTTAACCTGTATCTCCCCTATTTAAGTTTGAACCCATCACCCCTTGTCCTATCACTACAGTCCCTGATGAAGAGTCCCTCTCCAGCATCACTTTACACCCCCTTCAGATAGAAGGCTGTCATGAGGTTTTTGATGGGAAAGGTTTTGAAAATCAAGAGGGATTCCTACCTCCATAAACATGGAGAAGTCTTTTCACTATGTTCAACAATATTTAATAAACTACAGAAACAGACACAGTTGCACTTTTATATCTAGCTGCACTAACATTTGATCAAAACCAGGTCAATGTGTACTCTGTACCCCCCTGAGTGCCTACTCGTGTGCCATTACAGTTTCCTCAAGTAGTGTTTACTTAAATCCACTGATTACAGACACTGTTGCTACGGTTAACATTGTCAACTTCTGACATCTAACCCTGCACGTGTATTTTTCCCTGTACCGCCATTTCAGCTGTTGTGCATCACAGTATCAGACGTGCACTCTGACAAATCCCACATCCTTTAGACTGGATAAAGGCCCTTAAGCACTCTCGCTCAAAACCCCACAGCAAGACATTTTTTGTACTGCAGCAGGCCCAACTGAAGTCCAACTACAAATAAGTAACACTGCACACCAATGTTTCAGTTTTTCTTTACTGTGCTACTTGAGAAGGATTAATGATTATAGTTTTCTGTCAGGACAAGTTGCAAATAACCTAATTTTTGACTGATACACTAGGCAAGACAGCATCGTTTAGACTCAAAAAATAAAATGAAGACCATGACTTGGAGCTCTTCAGGCAATTTTGATGTCTCCAATTTCAAGGGTAAACATTTTTACCCAGTTCACTGTCATTCTACAAATGAGACCTACTAGCCATTTTGTGAAATGAATGCATACAAGGAATATAGTCTCCACACTACCAGTCAATTCTCCAGCTTTCTAAGCACAAGTCTCAAAAAAGCAACTCCTAAAATTACAGAACAAACAGAGCTTCTGCTTTTCATTTTAAATAACAGGGGAAAAAAGATGCAATTAATTAATCCTGGAGCCATCACCAATATAAATCTGACCATTCTGAAAGCAATGCCTTAGCGCTATTTATGCACTTTTGGTGCAAGACCCAGTTCTGTGGGAGATGACAGGAACAGGTGAAGGAACAAAGCCAGAATAACTGAGAGCACATGTTTGTCCATACAGCCTTCTCCCATCTTGCCTTACTTCCAGCAAGACAACAGCTGGATAGTACACGGCAGGAGCTGAAGAGAAGAAACAATGATGCTGTGAATGAGACAACTTCACTCCTGCCACACAATCCTCTTCAGTCCTTGGCCCTTTACTGATCCTACAGGGTTACCTCACTCTAGATGTGCTTGCCAAGGCAGCTAACAGCACCTCCCTTTCCAAGTTCACCAGTTGCTCCCTGCAAAATAGCACTCAGAATAAGGTGGCATCCAGAGGACTATTTGGCTGGCTCCCATGCGCTAGACTTTGTCCCCTATCCTGTTAACTGAAGAAGTCTGTCAAACAGAAGCAGGAGGTGTCCCAATCGGAAGGCCTTTCAAGAGAACCCCTAAACATATATATATGCTTTAGAAGAAAAACAATGTACATTTTAGAACAAAAAGGGAGAACATTTTGAACACTGAGCATTTCAGAACACATCCCAGTAGGCTACCCCTGAAGCCAGCTGCACCCATCTTTATCACAAAACACTCAAATTAAATGTGTGCTCCAGAAGACCATCTTTTGTAGACCGCAAGAGCTGCCACTGTAGTGCCTCTACATCAGGTTTTCAGTAACTATAGCTCAGTGGCTTGAAATTAGTAACTTAAAAAAGATAATTTGAAGCACATAAAATTCATGTTACTTACCAGAGAGCCAATACAGCACAGGACACTTTCCAGTTTCTGCTTTTGGAGGCAAGTAGATTCCAAATTTCATTTTGCATTTTAGTTCTGCACTGTATTAATAAAATATTCCTTGTTACTACCACTACTTAATTAACAAGGTCACTAACATTAAAAAGAGAAAGTTGAATCAATGCATTTTGTTTAGAGAGATTTGTTGGGTGAATTATAACTACTAAGTTAAACAAAGTGAAAAGCAATTTTAAAAGTCAGCCTTAGCCTCCTGCACTGACAACAGCTAACTTTCTGTCCTTGTTTCAGCTCGTACTGAACGTACTTAAAAGAGGCTTACAAATAAGCCACATTTTTGCAGTGCTGCTAACCAAGAACAGTTTGAGAACTGAATTATGCATCCCAGCAACATTCAACTTGAGCTTTGTCTATTAAACTGGAAAGTGATTTGTACGGAAGAACATAATCACCTGACTTGCAAAATATACACGGCACAGCATGTCCCAGCAAGAGAGGTCTTCAATCTGCTAAATCTACAGATTATTTTTAATTGCCCAATTAATACTAAAGCCTAAAATTTTCAATAAAACCTTATCTAAACACAACTAACGATTTTTTCTTTGGATCAGAAATGGAAAAAAGAAAGGATTTTCTTTTCACCTTCACCACACAAGAATCTATCTACTGTGTCTGACTGCCCACAGCATTTTTCAAAAGTGCATAGAATTGAAATATCCGGTAAAGCAAGTGGAACTTTGTAAACATGGTGGTTCTCTGTGCTGCAAACAAGACAACCCAAAGTAATGGAGCTTCATTTTCAAAGGTAAAAATACTGGCTTCCCATCTCAGATCTGCCGTACTAAGTATACTAGACATGTTAAACATTAACATAGAAATATAAAAACACAGCCAAAGCAGCAGTATACAGCATTCCTTACTGAAATACTGATATTCGTGAGAACACACTATCTTCCTCCAAGCTGAAAACACTGACAGGAACAACAGTATGGATTTACTGGCCCATGCTAAACATCTAGGTTGCTTTTGTAGCGTTTACCTGTCATGTTCAAACACCTTCTGGAAGCCCTCAAAGCACCTGTTGCTGGAAACCTGTTTCAGTGCCATGGCTTCAACTGCAAAGGGAAAAAAAAAATAGGAGCAAGTTAAATTTGAAAATAAAACATCCCTGGACTTGGAGTGAGTTATGAGAACACAAAAGTTGAATACAACTTAAACCACCTGCAAACACTTTCTGATGTTTATTATATTTTTATTTCCCCACAGAAACAGGGGAGAGGGAGCTGAACTCTTGCAAGCAGAGCTGACACAGCCTTCCTGCTTTCCTACAGATCCACATCTCCAATCACTTTTACTTCTGCAGTAGTCACAGGTTGCTCTTTATCTACCAATGCTGCTACCAGACAAGAAACCTCATGTGCTCTGCTTAGCCTGAGCTGCCCGTGTCAGTGTATGGTTTAGTATTGGGTCTAGTGTATAGATCATTTGTTTATTCCTTGAAAGTGGAATGTGAGTTAGGAGGTATGTCAGAGTATATAGCAATGGACATAGTACATGCATGAAATGCCTTTCCTATCATTAATGTAATAAGGCAGATAAATTAATGTATAATTATACATAAGGGAAGGTAGGGGGGAAGTTAAAGAAATGTTGGGGGGGCATTCTGTGTTCTTGTAGTTGAGATTTGCAACTTTTGAGGCCACAGACCTTGTAGAAAAGCCAAGTGAGAATCACAATGACTTATTCTGTACTTTTTTCAGGATTGTTTTGGGTTACATGGCCAGGCTGCTACTGCCATGATGACCCTGCAGAAGATAAACCTGTCCCACCTCTCCTTCACTGTTCATGCCAGTATCCAACCCCTAACTACCGCAATACTGAGGCCTGTAATCATCTTTGACAGAAATTAATTACTTCGCTAAAAGCCTGGGGGAGAGCAGCAGCACAGGCCTCGCAGAGAAGCAGGCGGCTTATTTCCACAGGAAGCAGTATTAAAAATACAAGCAAAGAAAGAGTTATGGGAGTTTTAAAAAAGCTGGTAGTGCACTCATAACAAACTTGCTAATGAAACTCGGGAAGCTTGGCACAAATGGAGGCGCTGTCGCTTTGCACGGCCCGTAAGGCCAACTAGGCAGCTGAAAAGGGAAGAGGCCTGAAGGGTTGACGCCAAGAACACCCTGAGGAGAAACCAGGTACCATCAGACCGGGTAACAAATGTCAAAACGAAAACGTTCCCTCCCTCATACCTGAGCGCTCCTCTGGTGCGACAAAAGCCGCGCACCACGGGCAGCCCCCAGGGCCTGCTCCCTGTCTCCCACCACCCCCGCGGGGCTGGAGTCGAGGAGTCCCCGGAGAAGCGCCTTACACCCATCCCGACGGCAGCACCGAGCCAGGGCCGCCGGAGCAGCACGCAGGGCCTGGACCCGGCTCGCCCGTGACCATTTCCACCCAACCAGTCCTGCCCGCTGCACCAAACCGCTCTCCTGTACCTCCATTTTCCCCGCTCCGTTCGCGGGTACACCCACAGGCAGCGGTCCCTCCCACCTGCGGCCCGCTGCCCGGGCCCGAGGGCCCACACGGGCCCCCCACCGCCACCCCCCTCCTCCAGCAGCGAGGCCCCAGCCTCTGCGCTCCTTGCCCCAAGCAACCCCGGTGGCCTTTCCTTCCCCCGCTCCCTTACCGCGGAAGAGCGGCGGGGCCAAGCGGCGGTCGGCGCGTACGGGGGGACGGCCCCTGTGCAGGCGCGGCCTCCCCCCGCACCGCCCCCGCTCCCGGCCCGCCTCCAGCCCGCGGCGGGAGCCTGAGGCGGCTGGCGCGCGTCTGACATGGTGTGTGTTGGGCCCCGGCCTCCGCTGAGTTTCAAGTGCACGTCCCCTGGGGAGAGCGGGAAGGCTGCCTTGTCTGGAGGGCCGCGGGTGCTGCTCTCCTCCTCAGGCGCTCCTCCAGCTCTCCGGCCCAGGGCTGGGGCGGGGAAGGGAGGTACGGCTGCCTGCGGCGTTGGCACCTTTCGTGGCTTCGTCTGCGAGGGTTGCCTTCCCAGCTGTAAAGAAGAAACTCTTGAACTGTACAATAAAGAAAGAAATAAAAAGGTAGTCCAGAGAAACTGATTACAGTGAACCATTCAAAACATCAAGTGTTTTTGTTAGAATTATTTTCGCTCAACCACTGAGACCTAAATGGGGGAAAAAAGTTGCCAAAGCAGCCTGAACTTTGACCACTGCATCACTAAATTGAAAATGTTTTAAGTCTCCTCAGCATTTCGGCATTCTTACAGCAGCTGCCACCTGATGGACTCCGGATTTTATAATAAAACCAAATTCTAGTTTAGGTAGTTTTTGTCATGACACCTCACTTGGAAGATCACCAATAAAATAGATACTTGGCAGTGCTTTCATCCTATTTATAACCTAAATTCTTGCCACTTCCTGCTGTTGAAGGGTATTTTTTGTTTTTTTCGTTCTGATTGCTAAAAGAGTGCCTTCAGCAAAACTTTCTCACTCTTTTTAGTCTCGTACCATGTACTGCATTAGCAGTAACTATTTTTTCCCATAACATTTTACAGGCTGATCATCTGTTACTTTGCTGATGTGACAATAATTCGTCTATTTTTAATCCCTAATTCTAGCAAGAAGCAGTACCAACAACTTTGTCACTGTTACTTTCTACTCTTCCCCAGCAGATCTGTTTGGACTGTGACTGCTGGACCCTGGATTTGGGCCACCCATCCAGCCTTCCAGAGCAGCTTTCCTATATCCTGTCTCTGTACTTGAATATAGCTAGTACAAATAGTCTGTCTCTAAGCTGTTTAAACTTTCTTTTCTCAGTTTTTCTTTTGCAAGCCAGGTTTAATTTGTCATTAATCTATTTAAAATGTGTTTCTTCACTAGTATTTCTCAAACAATCTTCAAGTTGTTCCTTCCATCTCTGCATGCGTTTCATAGCTCTCTTAATGTCCTACTCTCTAGCAAGATACTGTCCAGTTAGTTTGTTATTAGATCTAAGCTTTAGCCAATCTGTTTTCGCTCTTCTATATGTAGTCAGCTGTCATTGCACACATCTCATTTTCCACAGTATCTGCAATTGTATTTCACTATAAAACCTGCCTGCCTCAGCACTGATACAGATTTTGGTGTGTTCCTGGTCTTCCTGTCCATGTCTCTCAGGTAACCTCTGTCCACTTTGCTCCCATTTCAGTGACATACTCAGAAGGATGCATTTGGCAGCCTGCTGATGAGTTTATCTGGCCTTCCCACATCTCCATGACATAAGAATATAAGCGTTATGTTGTATGTCTTTTCAGTCAAAAATGACTGAAGTAAATGTGTAGGTAAATAATGTGAGAACTGTGTTGCAGCCCTCCAGAGAGCTGTTTTCCTGGAAAATATTATGGGTTGTGTGTAAGAATGTGTGAAGTGGAAAACACACTGGGATAGTGTTGAGGACAGTGTAAGGCAGAGAGAGCCAGGCTGGTGCAGTCTCTTCTGTGCTGTGGTATAGATCTTTCTAGTATCTTTGGTTATGCACATTTGTTTAACCTTAATGCCATTTCTGTATCCTTTGAGATGGTGTCTGCAGCAGTCACCAGTGACTTCAGTTTGGTGTCATTCTGCATATAATTTCAGATTATCTATATAAAAACAGATGTGAGATGGGCTTCCTGTCCTTCATTAAATGGCTTCTCTCCTTACATGGTGTAGCAGGGCAACCAGTAGAAATGAGGATATTAAAAGAAAAAAAAAAAAAAGACAGGTAATCACTTTGGAAAATCTCTTGGCTTATGTACTCTTGCCTTACATATTACTGTATCATTGTATTCCAAGTATGGCACATACTTCTCCAATATACCTTCTGTATGTTCCCCTTGAACACACAGTACTTTCAACTATTTTACCACTGATCTACTCCAGTGGTGAGATAAGATTTCACATCACCTACCTGGCTTTTTTTTTTTTTTTTTTGACATAGGTAAGAATGGCTTTGTATTCTGTCAGAGACCTTTTGTCTTTTCACCACATTTTTACCATCCTTTCTCTACTTGGGGAGACATACCATTAACTTCATCTCACTCAAACACATTTGCTGTAACGCTTCCAGCAGGGAACTTCCACATTGTAGGAAAGCAACCTGTATGTCTTAAGCTTATAGTACCAAATTCTTCCTTTCCCATTTCCTTTGTAGTAAGTACAGTCCTTCCCTCAGACATGCATCCAGGTACACACTTTTCCAATGTTTTTGTTGTGGGAGTCTGAATTAAGGATGGTAGTTGCTAACCTCTTCTACCTAATTGCTGTGGATTCCACTGCTAGTGCTTTTCAGTCATTTTTTTCTCCACTTTTATACGTGATCTCATCTTCACTTTGATTATTCAGAGCACTGAATTCACACTTCACTGTATTTTGCCAGGAGATAATTTGTATGTTGTTCTTTTCTGTAAACAACTTTTCCAGTGTTCTTTATAATAATTGTTCATAATTAAATCATTTATGATTCTAATGACATATATATCTAAACTGTATTTACCATGCTTTTAGTCATTTCCAAACAATATATATGGCTGGTAACATTATATTTTTATATTATATTCCAAGCAACATATGGCTGGTATTATCTCTCCGTATATTTCATGCTGACTGTATTGACACAATCTGCTTCAAGTCTTCGCCATTTCAAGGGAGAAACTTTTTCCAGGGAGGAGGAGAATGTTCTGCGACTTCATTGTTATGGATTTACTTTTCTATTTCCCCTTCTTTACCACATTCATCTATCTTATCATTTGTCTTAGATGGAAGTTAGATCTTCCAAAGTTTCTTTTCTTCCACTCCATACTCTCAAGATTTCACCTGTGTGCAACTTGTCATGTCATTAGCTGCTTTCCCTTCAAGGCAGCTCATTACTTTTTCCACAACTTGCCAGAGGTGCTTCTTAGCCAACAAAACCCATGGTACAAAACACACCCTCACTTATCTGCCTATACTGAGGTTTTTTTATTCTTTCCTCTGTTTCTTGCTTTTATTATTTCCTTTTTGTTCGTTAGAGACTTAGTGTGTGTGTCATTTGAGTCCATAGGCCTTTTTGGGAAACAGTGTTGTCCTTTGGTCTTGCCTGAACTGTAGTGCAAGTTACAGTGGTGCTGACACTAGCTGTCTCCTCTTTGTATGTTCTTTACAAGTTTTCTGATTCAACGGGGAAAAATACCCAGTATGTAATAAGAACCTAATTTGATTAAACAGATTAGCAAATGGAGAAGTTTCTCTCAGCAGCTTTGTGAATTTGTCTTTGGTCAAGTTACACAATCTCTTCTGTGGCCAGAGATGATTTCTAGATCAGCAGTTGTCTTTCGTCATTCTGATTATCAGTATAGCTCCCCTGGCTTCTATTTAATTTGGCCATATCATGTATCAGTGTTTCTGCAGCACTGCACTGGTGATCTGGAATGGCCTCAATAGCTCTGAGCTGCTATGAAGTTCAGCACGTTCATGAATCCTCTTTGCAGAGAGGCTGAGGGAAATATATACACAGAAGATCTTCAGTTGCAGAAATAAGCCATTTGTTATAAGAAACTAGAAAAAGTGTTTGTTGAAAAAAATATCTTTGTCTCTGGAGTAGTTAAAGCACTGAAAACTTTTCCATGGAAAAAAAATAAGGATTTTTCTTTTATTACATTAATGTGAGTAAGAATTATTAGTAGTACTTTATCATTTCAGAAAAATGCAAACTTAAGCACACATTACAACTGATACTAAATCCAGTGAGGTATATGTATCTGATAATACTGACAGAAAATATTTTCCTCTTAATGCTTTACATTTAAACAAGTCTTGCTTTTTTTTTTTGGTAGTAAATTGACTGCATGTATTTCTATTATGTCTTTTGTTTTCTATTTCTTTCTAGTACAGATTAATTTTGAACTTACAAAGAGTCTGCTTGCTTGAGAAATTTTTCCACATACAGTGTTAAATTCCTCATGTTGGATTTATTGAGCCTTTGAAGCTGACATTTTGAATTGAGATATCCAAATAAAACTTGAGGTAAAATTGCAGCTAAAGAAAGATACTGGGTGACAGGAATGTAATAGTTAAGATCTGACTTAGAGAACTCCAAAGCACATTTCAGCCGATAAATAATTTAGTAGAACATTAGGTCTTACCTTATTAATGGGAGCCCTGTGAAGGAGTGAAGACATAAATGCTATTTGTTTAGGCTTATGGTTTCTTCCCCAGGAGATAGGCTTTTCTTTAGGTCTGACAGAATAAGTTTAGATCAGCATCACCAGCTGGCATTCCTAGGATTTCTACTAAGCCTGGAAGTAATACAAGTACATTGGACTTTCTTGGTCTTGGGTGCAATTCATGACACAGACTTACAGTAATTTGTCAAATTTAGGACCAAAATAGCAGATAGAAGCTTTACATTGTGTATCAAACTCTTCTTGTGCAGACTATTTAAATCTGTTATCTATAATGATGTAAGAAAGACAGTGAGTCATGCGAAATTACAATACATTAGGTTGCTTCTGTTCTTTATTTAAAAGACTGTTTTAAGGAGCATGGCTTTTAAAAATGCTGAAGAAAAGGCAGTATTTTATTGCTGTCAGAGATTGAGTATGGTGACATGCCTAGATGGCTTTTGGAACATCTAGATGGCTTTTGGAACATCTAGATGGCTTTTGGAACTGATGAGATCCCCAGGAGGAAGAACATTCATTTCAATATTATGTATGGTTCTTAGGGGAAGTACAGGCAAAGAGTCAGAAGATTTCAGACATCATTTAAGATGAAAAAGTAAAAGTAGATGTTCACATTGCCCTAAGAGACATAGCCAAACAACTTTATTGATCTGAATTTTAATAAAAGATAGTGGTCTGCTGAATGTCCTCATTTAATTTGATTCAGGCTAAGTAACTGAAATCACAGAAAAGAATAAACCTTGAATGGAACAAGTTTTCACTCACTGATATGTGGTATTGTTTATTTATAATTAATGTCTAAAAGTGAGCAAAACAAATGGAGTGAGAACCCTGAACTTCAGGAGAGCAAATAGTGGTTATTGGCAGGATCCAATGGGGGACTGCCCTAGCAGGCAAAAGATAGCCCAGAAGAGCTGGTTGATCTTCAAGGAAAGCCTCCTCAAAGCACAGGAAGAGTCCATTCACTTTGCAGAAAAAGGAGCATGGCACAGCGTGGGTGAAGAAAAGACTCCTGACTGTGCCAAGTGCAAAAAGGAAGCCTACAGAAAGTGGAAGCAGGGATGGGCTACCTTTGGAGAATACAGAAACAACTCTAAAGCATGCAAGGATGGAGTTAGGAAAGCCAATGCTCATCTGGGACTGAAACTAGAAGTGATGTGAAGGGCAACATGAAAGGTTCCTTTATGTTCATTGACGGCAAAAGCAAGGCTACAGAGACTGTGGGCCCACTGCTCAATGGATCCAGGTAGCTACTGACAAGGAACAAGGAACAGAACAAAGTACTCAGTGGCTCCTGAACAGAGGACAATGTTTGGGAGCACTTTACTTGTGGATATGCACAAGTCTATGGGACCAGATGGGATGTGTTAAGGTGGTGTTGAGAGAGCTGGCCAATGTCACTGCAAGACCATTTTCTATGATGTATAAAAGGTCAGGGCAATCCAGAAGGTCTTATTGATGTTTGGGAAAAAATGGATGTGACACCCACCTTCAAGAAGGGCAGGAAGGAGGATCAAGCAAAATAAAGGGAGGTCAGCCTTACTACCATCCCTGGGAAAGTAATGGAACAAATCCTCCCAGAAGCCATTTCAGGGTACCCAAAGAACTAAAAGGTGATTGGGAATAGCCAACATGGATTTACTAAGAGCACAGCGCACCTGACCAGTCTAATTACCTTCTGATGAGAAGTCTGCCCCAATGGACAAAGCGAGAGCAGTTGAAGTTGTACACCTTGGCTTTAGCAAGGGCTTTGCAACAACTTCCCTTGGTGTCCTTGCCTCCTTTTAGCAAGATTAGTGATAATAAGGTGGATGGAAAATTGGCTGGATTGCTGGGCTCGGAAGGTATTGATCAGCAGTACAGAGTCCATCTGGCAGAGTGACACCCCTCAGGGATCAATACGAGGGACAAGACTGTTTAATATCCTTATTAATGACCTAGATGATGAGATGGAGTGCAATCTGAGATATATAGCAAAGAAAAAAAACAGATTATTGTATTCCCTGCAGTAACAGAGATGAAGAGAGAAGGATCATAGATCTTTTTGAAAAGAAGAGGCTTCAGTTCAGAAATGTATTTTGGAGTTTTGAAAAAGGATATTAGTTGCAGTAAGGAAGGGAGATGCTGTTCTGTACTATTGATAATATAGGTCATTGAAAAAAAAGAAAAAAGCTTATTGCCATTGACAATGACCAGGTCCACAGTGCAAAACACTGGACAAAAGACTATTGAAGCAAACCTTCTGACTTGAAGAGTTCACTGTCTACAAGACAAGAAAGGAGAAAAAAAGTATTTTTTGCACCTCATATGTGGAGAACGGAGATACAGATTTCCTGAGGCCAGCTATGATGAGTATTGCTTATGTGGAAACTTTATCCATGACATTATGGATGCAATTCAAAATACTTTGGTGGAGTCCAGACTAGTATCTGGACTAGTCTGCTTCTAAATCCTGAGATTTTCCACCTTCATTTGGTCCTGAATAGTTCCATCTCTTTCACAAGCCGATTTCTGAAGCAGATGTCCTGCCTTGGATTAATTTTCAGGCCCTTGTGTGCTGCTTCCCAAATGACTACTGTTTCATTCTCAGGGGGAGTCTCAAAGAGGAACTTTGGGATAATCTATCTTTCTTTGGGTCATTCAGGCTCTCACAACTGCTGTAATTCAGCTCAGAAAGTGCCTTTTAACCTGCTTTTGCTTCCTACTTCTGCTGGTTACTCAAAGGAATTAAATCTGACTCATTTCAAACACACAAATCTCAACTGCATTGCTAGGAAGTTGTTGGTTGGGGGTTTTTTTACATGTCAGTAAGAACTGCAGATTCCCAGATGTTGTTTGGAAATCTCTGTTCCCTCACCACTGGCAAGCAGAGGCTTACAGGGAGGCTCACAGGGAGGGGACCCTCCCCCATGCCTTTAAATTCTGGGTTCTGCTCCTGAGTGGCTTCTTTTGCTTTTCCCAGCAGTCGTTGCCTTTTGTAAAGATAAATAAATGTAAATGTAGTCTGACAGTGACTGCAGTAATCTGTATAACATTTCTCTTTCCGCCCTTTTTTTTTTTCCTTAGATGTAAGTCTGTAAGGTGAAACCTCACTTAAAATGGCACAGTGTGCTCATCTTTAATCACCCGCCTACTTGGGCAGATCAGAAGATGGCACAGTTCAATCTTTTCACTTTCCCCGAGGTGATTGGTGCTCAAAAGAGCCATTCAGCAAATAGTCTATGCTCTCCCTCAAGGACCTCAAATGTGATTGTTAATAGTCCTCTTACAGTGGGAAATTTATCCCCTATCCACAGCTCCAGGCTTAACCTTAGCTCTATCAGCCCCAAGTATTTATTTTTGAAAAGCAATATTCTGTGGCTACATTTTAGCTATTGTTAGTTGTGAATGAAGCTATTTTATACTCGTGGGATTTGAAGGCTGAGATTTTCTCCAGTAGACAATTTGAAAGGGTAATTCTTTCCACTTGCCTTAAATGCTCATTTTAGGCTGCCTCTCTCCATTGCCTTTAGAAGCTGGGTCAACTGGCTCAGACCTGGACACTTAACTGGCAGATCCCTAGCAGTCTGAAGCCTTTATGACTCCATGAAAAATGAGGTTTTGAAAAAACTTGCACCCCCTTTGCTTTTTCTGCAAAGAGGCAGGGATCACTCAAACATCTTTGTCATTTCAAATTATTCAGCAGCAGACACCTTACAATACAAGTGTGTCGTAAATCTGCTTGGAAACTCAGCAACCATCATTTTAACTACTGTTTTCTTTGCTTCCATTTCCTGCGGCAGTTGTGTGATTGCATGAACACAAGTTTTATTACTGGGTTCTTGAGAGCACTGCAGACGTGTTTAAGGATTTTCAGACTATCAATCTTTTTATTGCTACGGAACACTTAGAAAGAAAATAGTGAACTCACAAAATACTAATATTTGTATGGTAATCTAAGAATTAGCAAATAATCTCCTTGAAATTTTTTAGGTCAATTGCAAATGCACTTCAGAAATATTTATGGAAGAGCAGGAACAGAAAAATGCCTTAACTTGTGGTTAGTATCTCTTGAGCCTCTGAGGAGGAGGTACCATGTTGATCCACATACATGCTGACGCCCTTTACGGAATACATCCATGGGCTGGTGTATGTTTTCTACATAATTCCTGTATGGTTTTCTCTTTTGTTTCATTATCTTTTTACTGACATTTCGATTTGAGGTAAATCTTCTGACACATGATTTTGCCCAAGCGTCCCCAGTGTGAACACTGATTAAAAAACAACCAAAAAAAAAGAGAAAGTTTTTCTTTTTCTGTTTATATATTAAGATCTCCTAAGAAAAGATCCCAAGCCTGGTTCTCTGCACACTCTGGGTGGTACAGTAGTCATATTTAAAATACATTATCTTGTGCATGAAAAAAAAAAACCCAAACAAGACCAGCACTTGAAAAATTACAGTGTCTGGCCATGATGAAGTCTTAATTTTTCTCCACAACCACCTAAAATTCTTTGTCCTGCAAACACTAAGAATATGAGTAACTTTACACTTGTAAACGGACACACTGAATTTGGATAAAACTGTTGAGTTTGTCAGCTTTTCTTTTATAGTAAAATGAAGTTTTCAATCTGACTGAAAAATGTTTAGTTTTTATGTAGTCAAATAACTGTGGACAGAATTAATTATGGTTTGCAGAATCATTGTTAGAACTGTTTTCAGGGTCAGATAACATGATATGTCTGTGATTAAATTACATCAAACAGAATATGATTCAATCAAGGAGGCTTTTGAATTGTTGTACCTATTTGCCAGGTTTCACATGTCAAAGCTGCAGATATTTCAGAGAACTTCACTGCATTATATACATTTCCCAGAGACCCTTTTGCTGTATTTCAAGGAGTGTCCTCAGAAGATTATACTATAAATCTGAAGACCAAATACCTTCTTTTCCAAATATATTTGCTTTTATGGCTTGAAGTGCCACATGGGTAAGTTAAACGTATTCTCTTTCAATTGTCAGCGCAAAGTATGTCAAAATAGGTAAATCTGGCAAGGAGTTTTCCAAAGAGCATAAGAAATTATGGTATTTTAGAGCCTATGTACAGCAGCCTAGTACTGCAGAGGTAAAATTGTGTGGATTTTCAATTCAGGGATCTTGTCTGGCACATTTCACCTCACAGATTTGTAGCTAAAACAGTATGTTTCCCTTTGTTGACTTCTGAAAAATATGCCTTTACATGCTTTTCTCTACACACTGTAAATCTTGATGAAATCTTAAGATTACAGCAGCGTTTTGAGAGGACTTCTTATTAACAGCCTATACTTTGATATGCACTGCAATTGTAAACAAGAGCGCATATGCTGTGAGATCTGTTGGAAGACTAAATTTGTTTTAAGGAGGTTTTAAGATGGAGAAAACAAAAGGGTGACAAAATCCATTTTGTTTTCTGATTTTAATACTCTTTGTGAAAGGAAATACAACCAATAGATGGCCCTGTGGTTCTGTGACTCAGGTGTTATTTATGTCTGTCCAACTGTGCGATGCTATTTATTTGTGCTGCTGTGGTGAGTTGTCCCTGGCTGGACACGAGGTGACCACCAAAGCTGCTCTATCACTTCCTCCTCAGATGGACAGGGAAGGGAAATATGACGAAAGGCTCGTGGGTCAAGTTAAAGAGAGGGAAATCATTTACCAAGTACAGTCATGGGCAAAACAGACTCAATCTGAGGAAATGAGTTTAATTTATTACCAATCAAATGAGAGTAAGATAATGAAAAATAAAACCAAATCCTAAAATCACCTTCTGCCCACCCCTCTCTTTTTCCCCAGCTTAACTTTACACCTAATTTCTCTACCTCCTCACTCTGGCAGCAGTGCAGGGGGACAGGGAATAGGGGTTGCAGTCAGTTCATCACACGTCTCTGATCCTCCTTCTTTCTCAGGGGAAAGACTCCTCACACTCTTTTCCTACTCCAGATTGGGATCCCTCCCCATAAACTTCCCCATAAACTTCTTCAACATGGGCCCTTCCCACAGGCTGCAGTTCTTCACAAACTGCTCCAGTGTGGGTCCCTTCCATGCGTGCAGCCCTTCAGGAACACACTGCTCCAGTGTGGGTCGCCTGTGAGGTCACAAGTCCTGCAGCAAACCTGCTCCAGTGTGGGCTCCTCTCTCCACGAGGCCACAGGTCCTGCCAGCAGCCTGCTCCAGCACAGGCTTCCCACAGCGTCACAGCCTCCTTCAGGCATCCCCCTGCCCTGGCGTGGCATCCTCCACGAGCTGCAGGTGAGTATCTGCTTCACCATTGACCTCCATGGGCTGCAGGTGGACAGCCTGCCTCACTATGGTCTGCACCATGAGCTCCAGGGGAATCTCTGCTCTGGAGCCTGGAGCACCTTCTGCCATCCTCCTGCACTGCCCTTGCTGTCTGCAGGGATGTTTCTCTAACGTATTCTCATTCCTTTCTTCAGCTACAGTTGCCCAGTTGCCCAGTAACTTTCCCCCCCTTCTTAAATACATTATCCCAGAGGCTCTACCACTGTCACTAATGGGCTCATCCTTGGCCAGTGGTGGATCCATCTTGGAGCCGGCTGGCATTGGCTCTATCGGACATGGGGGAAGCTTCTACCAGCTTCTCATACAAGCCGCTCTTGTAGCCCCCTCTACCAAAACTTTGCAAACCCAATACAGTTGCTTATTAGTCTTAGAATCATAGAATCATAGAATCATAGAACAGTTAGGGTTGGAAAGGACCTTAAGATCATCTAGTTCCAACCCCCCTGCCATGGGCAGGGACACCTCGCACTAAACCATGTGGCCCAAGGCTCTGTCCAACCTGGCCTTGAACACCGCCAGGGATGGAGCATTCACAACTTCTTTGGGCAACCCATTCCAGTGCTTCACCACCCTCACTGTAAAGAGCTTCTTCCTTATATCTAATCTAAACTTCCCCTGTTTAAGTTTGAAGCCATTCCCCCTTGTGCTACCACTACAGTCCCTAAGGAACAGTCCCTCCCCAGCATCCTTATAGACCTCCTTCAGATACCGGAAGGCTGCTATGAGGTCTCCATGCAGCCTTCTCTTCTCCAGGCTGAACAGCCCCAACTTTCTCAACCTGTCTTCATATGGGAGGTGCTCCAGCCCTCTTATCATCCTCATGGCCCTCCTCTGGACTTGCTCCAACAGCTCCATGTCCTTTTTATGTTGAGGACACCAGAACTGTACACAGTGCTCAAAGTGAGGTCTCACGAGAGCAGAGTAGAGGGGCAGGATCACCTCCTTTGACCTCATTTTTGGTCATGCTTCTTTTCATGCAGCCCAGGATACGGTTGGTTTCTGGGCTGCAAGCACACACTGAAGCTGGCTCATGTTAAGCTTCTCATCAACCAACACCCCCAAGTCCTCTTCTGCAGGGCTGCTCTGAATCTCTTCTCCACCCAACCTGTAGCTGCGTCTGGGATTGCCCCGACCCAGGTGTAGGACCTTGCACTTGGCTTGGTTAAACTTCATAAGGTTGGCATCGGCCCACCTCACAAGTGTGTCCAGGTCCCTCTGGATGGCATCCCTTCCCTCCAGCGTATCAACCGAACCACATAGCTTGGTGTCGTCAGCAAACTTGCTGAGGGTGCACTCAATCCCACCATCCATGTCACCGACAAAAAGATGTTGAACAGGGCTGGTCTCAACACCGATCCCTGAGGGACACCACTCGTTACTGTAAATCTGTCTTAATCTTACAGTGCTACTTCTTAATGATATTAATTGGCTTATTACTATTGCAAATACATTGTTTCTGAGACTGAAACGTTTTAAGCTATATGTACTTATCCAAAGGTATACATTTTCAATACAAGAATGGCTGTCCTTAGAAAAAAAGAGAATGATAGCAATGGCTCTTTTTTCACCAGTTTACAGAGATAGTTAAATTTTGCAATATGTCTTTCTCTTTGTCCAGCAAGATACTTAAAAGAACCTTAGCCTTCAGCACATATTGTGCTGTGTATACATATATAGGAGAAGTTAAACCAAACCAAAATAACTACTTCAGACAAACCTCCAGTTATAAAACAACTGATGGTATTTAAATATTTTAATCTGCTTCACTAGCAGTGGGATCTGACGAAACAATAAAGCATTGGAACACCATTTTACATTAACATTACAAAATACAGCAAATGTTTTTATGTATTTACATAAGCAAACGTTCAGGTATTCAAAATAGAATGCATCTCACCATCTGGCAATAATTACGTAAGTACAGTGCATGGTTGGCTGGAGGGGATAGATACATAGGATTTTTTACCCTGAAGTGTGTTAAGGATGCACACCAGCTTAGGATATACATGGTGAGCTTTACGTCTTTGGACATTTTTCAGATGCAGTCTTAACAGTAATAAAATGTTGCTCTACTTGAAAAATTGTTGATTCAAATATTTTTTCAGACAAAGCGAGTTTTTTGGGTGCAGATATGGCAGACTGACTCAGCATGCTTTTCCTGTAAGGTAGAGGAAGGTCCTAACCTCTGAGCTAGTCTGTGTGAATGTCTTCTCTTTTTTTGCCTGGAAAATTACAAAAGTTTCTTTCCAGTCTGATGCATAATGAAAACATTTTTTTTGCAAGATGGAAGTGTTGCTCTGAAGCTGGTCATACTAAACTGTAGTGTTCATCCCAAGCGTGGGCCCAGTGCTAGAAAATCTCATTTAAAACAGCTGAACTTCATCTGTCTGCAGTATAATGACTCTATTAATTGCTATCTACTGATGAACAACATCCTGCAGATCTGGCATGGTGGGTAGAAAAAATTCAGACGCTGACTCTGTCATCCTCACTAAGGCAAACCACACAAAAAAAAATCTGTTAACATTTTGGTGCAAGGTGGCAGAATCAGGCCTCACTAAACTGTCAAAGATGTTCATAAAGAGCTGGACATAGTGGTCTTTATCTGCTGTGCATTCTTGGCTTTGAGAGGTTTCTTAGGCAAAATCTGCTGACCATTCAATAAAACCACCTATCTGAGTACTCACAGAATTAAAATGTCAGGCATCAGATATCGCTGCTTCTAAGCCAAAAATAAGTGTTATCTTACGTCCAGCTGTCAATTAAAGAAATGCTGTCAAGTCTCCTGGGTCCAAACCATTGGTTTTATTTTAATAAGCTGGAAAAAAGTTATTGTTCAGAGTCATCTTGTAATGAAACATCAAGCAAGTAATTGAAACCGTCTCTGTAGTGAAACATTCCCTGTCAGTATTTGCAACCTGAGCAATTTGACATTGTGAAAGAGGAACAGAAGGTGAAAGGAAGAAGAAACAAGGGGGCTGATTTGCTCTTCCACGTGGGCGAAATGCAGACAGTAAGCAGAGAGCATAAGAAGTTAACGTTAAATGCTCAGTTTATCAAGCTCAAGCTGGTGAAGGAGACCAGCAGCTAGACCCTCAGGAGTCTGGGGAGGAACTGAGCTTTGAAGAAGTTCAGGGTGCCATATACACCACATAGTATGCAGGCAGGCTCTGCTGCATGGCACTAATGGGCAACAGGACCTGAGCTGTCTATCCCATCTGCTTTTTATTCTTGCAAGGCCAGAGACACTTGCATCAAGATGGGCACAAATTGTACAAAACATGGCAATTCCCACCACTGGTGGAAGCATCTGTGCTTCCTTTCCCCTCAAACACAATTACAGACCTTTGATCCTGTGTCAGTATTCATCATATGAATCCAATCTGGTTTGGTAGCAGATCCTGAGCCTCAGACCTCCACTCGCAAAAGACCTTTGGTTTTGTTACTGCCTACTTCTTTCCTGAGATGCCTGATTGCAAGGGTGAATCCTCAAAAGCATCACTCCCATTGTGGAGACATCTGGACACCAGGAGGTACCCGAATACCCTGTATCTTGGGATGCCCTGCATTATGTGTGTTTCATCAGTGCTCCATCCCTTGCCTGGCTGGCATCTGTGATGTGAGCTGGCCATTGTCTTTAGTTCAAACCCCATATCTACTATTACAGTGGTCCTCATGCTCAGCTGCATTTATCAGATTCCCCCTGAAGTCCCTTCTGTGCAATCACTTCTGGGCACTCCTTACACAGCAATGTGTGGGAGCAAGGTATGCATAGAGAGGTAGGAGCAGTGAGTTCATTTTTCCCTCTGCTGAAGCTGTTCAGTTTGACTGGGGTGACCAAGTGCACCTAGAGCCAGAGAGACTATATAAGCCGCCTTGGTGAGTACAGCGTTTATACCACGAGATTTATCAGGCCATCCTAAATAAACAGTTTTGGGGGGAAAACCATAAATGGGCATGAGCCGATGGATGACACACCACCACAATGGGGCCGATGGATGACACACCACCACAATGGGGCTACAGCACAACACACTGACCCAGGCGTAGAGGCTGAGGGCTGTGGTGTGAATCAGTGTCACCATGTGCATGCAGAGCTCCTGTGTGAATTGTGCACAGTGGCTCTGACCTATCCCACACTGGAGGAAACGGCTCATAAAACTGGCAGATTTAGTTATCATACTGGCATAAGAAAAGTAACAGCAGTTTCTTAGAAATCAGCCAAATACCCAGCCACATTTTAAGTCCTCCTCTGCCACAGATCCGTAGTTGAAGCTAGAAATCTTCCTCTCCCAAAGACCCCCAGCTAGTATGCTGTAATCAGATTCGGTTTATCTCTCTCTCTCTCTTTCTTTGCCTTAGTGGAAATTTAATTGGTCTATGAAAGCTGAACAGCTTCAGGAGAAGGACTGACGAAGACATTGGAGTTTGGCTTCTGGGTAGGCAGTGTTTTTTTCAGAGTGGACAGGATCTGAAACTGGAATACATCCTGCTTCTGATGATTATAGCTGCAAAATTCATGGAACAAATAAAATGCTTGGATTTAGGTTTTCCAGGTGGATGGAGCATTTATATTTCTGCTCTCCAGCAGCGTCCCACTGGCTTCAGTGTAATTGTCGATGATGCCCAAAAAGAAACAGTTTCATGACTAGGCATTTCTCTCAAGAAATGTGTTTGACGTTCTTTAAGTAATATATTCTGCCCTTGGAGCTATGCAGATGAAATACAATGCCACTTATAAGTCGTGTTCTTTCTCAAGTGGGCCCCATTTGCCCGTACATATTTCATTAAGGCTGAGTCCAAATAGTGCAAGCTACTTACCATTCCTGAGCAATCTACAGTAACAGCAAAACAGTGAAACCAGGGAAAACAATTTTGAGCCACCAACAGTTTTCTAATAATTCTGGCTCTAGAAGCCCTAAAACAAAACCAGAAGGAAATTCTTCAGAATGGCTTTTTTAACCAAAGAAATGATGAGAGAGGATCTGCTGCAACATTTTACTGGAGGCTTTACTCATGCAAAACATCCACTGATGTTACTTAAATCAGACTCTGTTGGAATCAAACACAGGCATGGATTTGCAATCATTCCTGAAATTATTTAGCAATGTTGCCCCTGATTTTCCACTCTTCTCTCACTTCATTTCTATGTCAACAGCAGTGGGAAGGAGCAGGGAAGCAAGCCAAATAATTACTTTTGAAAAAAATAGTTTAAAGTTTTAAACTGAACAGATTAAACTTTTTGAATAGAAATAAAGTACAAGATATGAAATAAAGATCAGGAATGGTGATATAGAAACAAAGGGTCATTCAAGTATAATTTACCTTTGAACCATAGAACAAATGACAGAAAGCCCAGTGACATTTCAGAATGGCCACTCAGAAAAAAAAAATAGCCATAAAAACACTGTTACCAAAATGTCCATATCATTAATCTATACAGGTTTTAATAGATTTTTCTTTAATACTTTAAAATTTATTTTAAATATATGTTAGCAAATTAACCATCATTTTATTTAAAATTCTGTAAAGTGCTCATTCAGTTAATGATAACAAAGTTCCATTGTAGCAAGACAAATTAGCTGGAGCCTACTCTGCGAGAACATCAAAGGACAGCTTAGCTTTCATTTGCAAAAGGAAATGCGTAGGTTTCTTCACAGCCCGTGTTATAATACAAGAAATTGCATTTGTTTCTTTAAGAAATATATCCTTTAGAATATTAAAAAAATAAGTTTAATAAAGCCTGTGCTTAAAACAGCCAAAGTACTGTATGAAAAGAAATTGCACATTTGATACCATTTCAATCCTGCTTTTCATCCACAGGATAATATGAGGAGTATGTGATGTTCTTGGTTGGTGTCTTGAGCAGGGCTGATTTTCCTAAGCTATCAGAGCTTCTCACAGCCAGGTGAAGCTCCCAGCATATGCATGGTGGTTGTCATGGCAGCTGCCGACTGTCACACACCGCTAACCTTTTCATTTGCTGGGCTGATACTTCCCTTAGAGGCACCATCCAAATGATGTATTCCTATCGTGACCATCGAATAGTCCTTAGCCATCATTTTTGCCTCTTTTTTCAAACTCTTCATTTGTGCTAGCTGGAGCTGGCTGGAATTATATGCAAGTGCTGGGATAGTGTTCACTAAAATCAGCTGGAAGGGTTTCTTCTCCTCCTTGTAGCGACACTGAATGTAACGAGAGAAAGCTGAGCGGTAGGTTTTATTGAACAATGTATATACGAGTGGATTGACAGCTGAAGAAAGGTAGCCAATCCAAACAAATACATTAAGTAGTTCTCCAACGACTTTTTGATTGCATGACTCCTTGCAAATTACAGCCATCACATTGGTGATGAAAAACGGGCACCACATCACGACAAAGAGAAAGAAGACAATGCCAAGAACCTTGGAAGCCTTCTGCTCATTGCTGATGGATTGCATGGTTCTTCTTCCAGAAGTTCCCACGTCTCTGTTCAAAGAGCGCTGAAAGAGTTTCTCTGAGGACAGGGAACTCTGAGGGAGGAAGCTAAACGAAGCAAATTTGGTCTTTGGGCCAATGTCATTCACACATAGCGTGGCTTCCTTCTGCAGTGATTTGATAGTTAAAAAGTAGGTGACCACCATGATGGTTAGAGGGATAAAGAATGACACAAAAGAGCCTATTAGGACAAAATTGTCATCTGCAAGTAGGCAGCTGCCTTTCTTAAACACTTTGGAATCATCTTGCAGTCCGAAGACAGGTACAGGCATGGAGATACCTGAAGGTGGATTAGAGAAAGAAAAGGTTAAACACAATAATAAAAAAAATACTATTTCCAGTCATCAAGGAAAAATAAACAAAACACTTTAGCTATACGCAGATCATTTCTTAAAGAATAAATAGTTACAGGACACAAATGAACACTAATAGATAGAGCCACAATTGACAGACATCCCAAAGCAAACTGAATTTATACAGGGGAAGGAAAAATACCGCATCTCATGTTTTCTCAGCAGCACAATGCTAGTCCTGTTCTTGGGACGTTGTGCTGGAGCTACACTAAGAAAAGATACCTTGTGTAACATTGGTCTTGCAGATGTTGAATTTCAGGTCTGCCATCCTCTGGCATTTGTGCTACCACCACCTTTACAGGGTCCCTGCAGAGAAGGGCAGGGGGAAAGCAGCACTGGTGTTACATGGAACTTTAGAGTTGCTCTAATCTAAAATCCCTCTCTCCTTCAAAGAAACCTTAGCCACAGGTAGAACACATCTGCTTTCATCAAACTGTTCCATGACACCTGGTAGCAACAAAAGCATAACTCCCTATATTCCTAGATTTTGTCCCCCCTGTAATGATATACAGACTTGCTCCTTGGTTCCTGCCATCTTAACAAAGGCTTTTATCAACTATGATCAAGATGATACCATGTCTCTCTTTTGTGAGGTGGCTTCAGAGTGGTCTTGCGCTGTTTGTTACAAGAGGATTAAATGTGTTCTGGGCACTGGTTTCTGAGGAGGCTGTGAAATACTGATTTTAGGAAGAAAGATAAATTTTTGTCCTAGGTCTGAGAGTAATCTTTCACTTGGTCTTTTTCTTTTCTCCCTATGATCTCATTACAGTTGACAAAATCTAAATGCTAAAAAAACCTTTCCATGGCAATTGTCAGAGGAGCGATGGGGACAAATTAAGTACTGAGAGACATCAATATGAGGCAGCCCAAGATGTGGTTCACCCTGAGGGAATGCAAAGGTCCTTTCACATCCCTGAAGGCAACAGCAGGCGTATGAACTTTGTCTTCCCCTGGAGCATGTGCTGCATCCTTGCCCTGTCATGAACATCAAGGCCAGGTGATGAAGTTCATTCTCCTTGGACTGCTCTGACTGATTCAAGCCCACTCAGTCATTTCCTCAGGGACTTCTGCAAATGCTGCTAGTGTCTGAGCAAAATCAAACAGCTGCTGTTTCTTTGGTTGTTGGTTTTGGGTTTTTTTCAATATTTGTTTCCTCCCCTCCCCCCAGATGGATGCTGTCTCTCCAAGAGAGGCAATGTTCACACAGTGAAAAGGATGATGTGAAGACAGTGGAAGTGAAATTGTGAAGCAGAGAAGCAATAATGCAGCCCTGTTTGGATAAATGCAGTTAGGAGTCTGACTCCTGTGGAAAATTAGCATAACCCAGGAGCTTCAGCCCCCTTTACATCTTTGAACAGAAATCCCAGATGCTGATGTGGCTTCTGAGGAAAGAAAAAAAAAAAGACAGAAGAATTTTTTATGATGCAAGGATGATGCTGTGCCCTGCCTTGTCCCTTGTGTTCCCAAGAATGTCCTTACTGGTTCACAGATGAGTCCTGAAACTCATGCTCTCAACAACATTTCAATGGTACCTCCCGCTACTTCCCTTCCTTTCCTTTCTTCTTCCCACTTTTGTTCTTAGACAGGGAACCCTCTAAAAGTACAGGCTATCTCTTCATTTCACACGTTTCCAGTGCCCAGCATAACAGCTCCAGTCCTAGAGGGAGGCTGTGGAGTCCAGGCACAGTACAAAACAATAACATAATAATATTAAAATATTATTCTCTTCAAATATTCCATTCTTTTGGTACTTCTGGAGCTTCTACAAAATTCTTTATTTTTCTAACACCACTGCCCTTTATTTTCCTAACAACACTGTAGCTTATTTTATCTGCACAGCTTTGAACTGAGTCATGGCAATGCCTTGGGCCAGTTTACAAAAGTGCTGTTCTTATCTGCCCAGGGCAGAAGCTAGTGGAGAGCTTGTGGTATTGCCCTTTCTGTTTCTGCTGCACAAGCCCTCAATGCTTGAACTTGTCTATGAGAAGCCAGTGTGTGAGATGCAAACTCATGCAGTGTGCGGGTCGAGCTGATGGAAACTTCCAGTGACTTAAGGAAAGCTGCTGCCTAAAAAGGTCCGAGTCAGTCTGACTGATGGCACAGAGGGAGAGGTCACCTGCAGGAGCCACATTGCCCAGCCACAGCTGAGTAATCTGGGGTGTGAAACACCTCCAGGGAAATCGGAAATGCTTTGAAGTTCCTTTCCTTTTTTTTGGATGAGTTGAATGATCCTGAAGGCACCCAACACCTCCCAGCATTACACTTCAGCTGCATGAAGGCACAGCACTACTCAGAGCAATACCACAAGTTTCCCATCTGGTTCTGCCCTGTAGTGATAACAGCAGGGCTGTTTTTTCATTTAATTCAAAGACCTAGCATGAGCTGCAGAGATAAAATAAAGAATGGTAGCCACAGAGTAAAAAGATGCCTTTCATTACTACAGACCTTATGGTTCAGCCACATCAGGAGGCATGGGAGGAGAGGAAGCAGCATTCGAAAGAGGAATATTTTCATTTAATTGCAAACCTTTTCAAGTAAAAGGCCAAAGTCAGTTGCAAGTCCTCACCCAAAATACAAGGGCAGCAGTTCCCCACCTGCTTGTTTTGTTGCTAGCAGCTTCTGGAGGCTGGCATCTAAATCCAGATTGCTGGCTTTAAAAAGTGGAAATGAGCTTCAGCTTGTAGCTGGAGTTTCCACTTTTCTTTGTCATTCCTTTAGCAAGGGCAAAAGTGCCATTCACAGCAGAGCTATGGCAGGCACTGCTAGTTGTGTGATTTTTTCTGAATGACTGTTCACAGCATCTTTCCCCTACAGCCATGGGTAACTGGCCTGTATACAGTTTGAAAATACCAGAGGTACCATGGTTTGGTAGCAGAGAACATTGACAGCTGTAATGTGCTTTTTGTGCACACCCCAGTTCAGCTGATGCAGAGGATCTCACAGATGATACTGTGGTATTCCTGTAAGGAATAAATCAACTTCCAGCCCCATTCTCTCTTTTCATATTTCTACAGGGACTAATCTTATTGCTCCCCTCCCCAGAGGAGCAGAGTTTGTCCCTCTTCAACAGGTAGGTACCTTCAAAAGGTAGCTTCTGGCTTTTGTAGCTTGAGGATAATAAATCCCTGAGAGGACACAAGGACCAAAGGCAGTCATGTTTAAACTGCAAACAACAGAGCTTCCATGCGCAACCCATGTCCACTGTTTTGACAGGATTTTTAGGCAGCATCACACATGGCCAAGAATGTCACCCACACATCACTCAAGTTTGGTCAAGATCAAGCTTGTCCTGTAGACACATAACAAAAAGTTGTGGACTAAGCTGTATTAGCATTATTGGAGCTGACTGAATTCATTCTTTAAAGACTGAAGCTGACCGATTTCTCCTTGATGATTCAGATGTATAATTTCTTGCTGTTTTTATTGTCCCTGCTTTACAGCTCCCTGCTCTTGGTGACTGTGGACATTTAAGAAGGCACAGGCTGTGCCTGTGTATTCAAATGTCAAGAGCTTCACAAGAAACGATCACACAGAGCTACCAGCTAGGGATGAGCAGGTATTTGGGAAACAGACTATGTGCAAGCAGTAGATGGGGAGGAAACAACCCGACAGGGCTGTAACAGAAGAGTTATTCTACAACCTGCCCATTCCACATCCCTGGCTCAAGGTCAGTCTGGAAAAAGTCTTGATATCCCCTGAGTGCTTTTAATGGTTTATCTTATTCTGCTTCCAAACCAAACTAAGCTGAGGCACGAGGAAGCACTCAGCACAGAATGAGAGCATTCATTCAAGCACTGGAGGTACATTAGGCACTGTGTTTCCCGTAGACATTCCCACTTATATCAGAACATTTTCCCTTGTGGACAAACCCTAAATATTATGTTCCTCTGGTGGAAGGTGGTTTATTTATATAGCTTGATTTATAGACAGGTGGCTGTTTCAAATTCTATGGACTTTAATAAACCACAAAACAGAACCCAAACAATAAAGATGAGTAATAAGTCCTGCATTAACCCTTAAGCATTTGAGCACAACTTGAGAATGACAACAGGCTCTTGAAAACACCAACGTTGAGAAAGCGATAGCATCCTTCTTCTTGTTCTCTCAAAAAGCCTGGGAAAACTGATGAAGTTTGATTTAGTGGTACACATTCCTGGCTTGCAAATCTTCAGACATATACAGCAGCCATAAAACCACTTTAACTGGACAGGTAAACTGGGTTTGCAGCTGCCTTATGCTGCTAAGACTATCAATAAATCAAAGCTAGAATTTACAATATGCCCTGCAGAGTGGCACACTGGGGCTATGCAGGGTGAAGAGGAGGAGAGGGGAGTGAACTGTTGAAGTCAAGGTTCTTTCTGTGAAGTCTCCTTCAAGCAGAGACTGTCAGTCAAAAGCTTTCACCTCACATATATCCGTTTCAATCAATTTGAATACAAATGAGCATTACTGTATGCCTTAATAAATGAACAAGGGATAGAAAATACCTTTTAGAAATGTCATTACAGCTTACCAACAAAATTCAGTTCACCTTCACCTGAAAAAGAAGAAAACCTCCCCAGCTCAAGTTTTAGAAGTCATATTGGTTCAGACATAGTCAGGTTATGGGCCAGACCATGGGCCACAGCACAGAGATGTGCTGTGGCACTGGAGACCTCTGAAAGGATTGCTGCTTGGAGAAGGCCAGTCTCTCCTTCAATGTGGCAATATTGTCTTATTTCTTTAGAAAAGCCCATGCCTGGTATCTGGTGCCTTTCTGCACTCAGAGAATGTTCTCCTTTGGTACATCTGCATATTCAAACAACAAACAGCTGTCCACGTATACTAATATGATACATCCTAAGGCACGCATATACAATGCATAATCTCTGTTTCATGTTGTATAAAAATTTCCATGGTGAAACATGGATATCACATTATTTTCAATATTTTGGACTGAAATAATCACACAAAATAGTATTTATTCCTTGGGGCTACTGTGGTGCCCTGTGTGGACGTTTGCTTGCTCTAGGAACACAAACCACACAAAGCCACTTGTGGGGGAACCATGGACCATGTCCTCCTCTGAGTATCAAGGATGCAGATGTGTCTGGACATTATATCAGGAGCTGGAGTTTAGTGACAGCTACTTATGTGCTTTCACTTAATCTGCTGAATACCCATTCAGTCTGGCTCCATGTCTCTGCCTGGCATGTGGCATTCACCATTATGGGACTCATCATTTCCCCAGACCTGCAAGCATTCAGCTGATTTCTGCATGCACCTGAAAATGTTATTCCCAACTGACTCACTTCCAGTCATGACAAACATCCCACTGTTATAATATTGTTGCTGCACAAATAGTGCCAGCCACATTGCCAATAGCAAGGTTATGCAGTTTGCTGATGGGTAGCAGTGCAGAAGCAGAAATTTCCACCTGGGGAGAGGGGACGTTGAAAAGCTCTGGGTGGATCAGAGGTTTTCAACATCCCCTCTGATCCATCAATCACCACCTGTGGCTGCATATGGTTAGCATGAATGTTAAAAAACTTCTGCCTTTCCTAGTCAGCGTGGCAGTGTCCCCAAAGTCCTAGTCTAGAATTTCTCTTCACATGTGAGACAAGCACAAACCTCTTCCCTAGTTGTAGGTACACATGTTGGTGGGGACAGGAGTGGGTGTGGAGCTTTTTCTCACAAATCCCCAAATAATATTTGCTTTCAGATGGATTTCCTCGAGAGCTAAGTGAGTCACAGTGCTGCTGGAACATCATCTCCTTTCTGCATCTCAAGAGGCCATCCTCACAGGACTGGAGTCAAGCGGGTCCAGCAATTTTCCTGATCACTGCCTATACGCCAAATTTAGTTTTTCATTTGAGGGCACACACAGAGCTGTGTGTTCTCTGTATCTTTCCCTTGGAACACTTTATTTGGTTACGTATGTTCTATTTAATGAAAACAACTTTATATTTAAATTCATATAGGGAGTACCAGGTAATACTTGGATTATTCTGTAAATTTTGAAATGGCTTTGTTCTTGGCAGCTCAGAAAATCTCTAAGGAAACATATAATTCAATTTTTTTTATGTGAGAAAATTATTGTAAATGATCATTTATAATAGTATAATTCCATAAATCATCTTTTTCACTTTAGAAAAACAAAATCAGAAGAGTCTGTCTTACTGATATGTTTCTCCTTTATGTCCTCAGTCCTGAAGCCTGTTTCTTACAAGAACAGAGATGTGTCTCTCCAAATTAATTTGTAGGACTGTGATAATAAATTGAAACAGAATTAGAGGAGCATTACAGGAAGGATAGAGCAAGAAATGAAGGACAGGTGCCCCTTTTTGACCCAATTAATTAGAAACCCAGGGCTCCAGAGTGGGCTGAGAGAGAAACTGCTGATGGAGTCACTTACTGCTTTGGTATAATCCTGTTCACTTACAAAATGTGCATGCAGTCCTGTTTCCTCAAGGCAGCAAGAATCCAACAGCAGGAAGCAGTTTCTTTGCTCGTGGCTGTAAGTGCTATTCCTGCCTATACACACCTCAAATCCCCTTTCTTAGCTGTGCTGCAGGGCTGTTTACAGCAGTTCTTTGTCCTTCATGTCTTGTCCTTATTTCCTTGTTCAATTTTCCAATCCTTCTGAGTATTTGAGGAAGACACAACCTTTTGCATGGCAATTTCCAGTAGAGCCTCTCCACCAACACAGTCTTTGCTTTTCAGCTAGTGGCGTTATCTTTGGTTTGGGCAAAGGCTTCTGCCAAGGTGCTTAGTGGCTTCTCACAGCTATCTCAAATGGAGAGAAGTTATCCCTCTGTGTAGTATGATTATCCACTAAAGGGACTAACAGAACCATATAGATGTCTACACTTATCAAATAGCTAGGGGAAAAAAAAAAAAAAGGAAATATTTATAAATGTCCTGAAGAAATTTAATTTGAAAAAAGGTTTAGGAACTGGGGATTTCAGATTATGCCATTCATATATGCAGCAAGCCAAAACAGAGAATATTGCTATTGCAACCAATCCCTCTAAGAGCCAGCACAGGTTTGCACAGGCTGCCTTCACCTTCTGCTGACTGCAGTGGGCAGAGGGGAGGCCTCCAAGGGGTAAGAAACTGATGGACAAAGATGTGCTGCCTTCAAAAGCAGGAAGGAAGTCACACTTCCCAAAGCTAGTCTTGGTATTCATTTAAATATTACTTTTTTTTTTTTTTTTTAGTTATTTCCTAATGTGCTTGTAGTTATTTCCAGCTACTGACTTCCTTGGCCCTTGACTGCATGTGGCCTCATTTTAACTGAAGCTCTGCAGTGTTTCTGTCTTTGCAATGTAAAAGTCTTTCTGCTTCGAGTTAGCACACTGGTGATTTGCTGTATGAACACCCACAGGTAAAACCTTCACCTCTAGGGCCAGCAAATAGAAAGAGTATGTTCTTGATCAGTGGAAACCTCAGAAAATTGAAAGATTTCATCAATTTATACAGCAATTTTCTTTTAGGTGACACATACTTGTGTTCCATCTGCTTGTTTACTATAGCATTTATATCTACTGAGGCACAGAACTTTTCCTAAATAAGTAAGAGATATCAAACTGCACAGTAAATAACTTTTTGTACAATATGGCTAAAGAACAAAATAATGTGTACCACATGCCAGATTCTTCCATAGGCCTCCCATGGATTCAATGATCTCCCTTTTACTGTGCTTCGTTAGACCTCATGGTCTGATTCTGAATATTTTAGTGATGTTAAGCAGGAAGAAAGATGTCAAAAGACCCCAGCCCTAGACTCAGTGTGTCAACTTTTAGATAGAAAGTAAATCTCTTTGCCTTGTATAGATTACTGTGCAAATAGAAATCATTATAAATGCATCTACAAGGAGGAAGAGGGAGGCAAGAAGCTATCTGGGCTTACTTTTGCAGCAGAAGGCTGTACAGAGCTGTTTACCTCCAGGATGTCCAGGACGTTAAAAGCCAATAATGGGGAGAGACTAAAAATTCTTTTTCTCTTTACTGGTCCAGAGGAATCCAGTCAACCTGATCTCCAGTAAGGAACATGCCATTGTGCCATGTAAAGCAAACTTGTCTACCTGAGAAAGCACCATCCTCATGTTTCCCCATGTGAAAATTTAGTCCATCCTTAGAGACGAGACAAAGAAATGCTTATGGGAGTAATTCAGCAATGTTTTGGCACCACATTGCCATGTCACATCTGAAATGAAATTGCTCCTCTTTTGCCTAGCTCAGTCCCATGGTTTCCAGATGATGCCGAGAGCACATGGACAACTAGCATCAGAATAGCAATGCTGAAGGAGCACTGAGGGAAGGGCAAAATCCACTCCATACCAGCGATCTGCATGGATGTCATAACCGTCTTCTGCTGCGACCTGGGCTAGGTAAGATTTGCATCTGGCAAGAGGTTTCTCCTTCTCATTAGCTCTCCCTCAGGCCACCTATTCCTGTGACATTTTCATGGGGAAAAGTCAGAGGAGGGAAGGTCAGGGAGACTTGCCTCCAATCTCAGGTGCATTTTCAAATCTGAGAGTATGAAATATGACAAGGAGTGGAACGTACAGGTGTCTTCTTCATACCAATTTATTTGCAGTGTGATCTTTGGTGAGATTGAGAGTTATCACTGTCCCCGAGTCTGGAAAGCATAGAGAGTAAGGCAGTGTCTGGCTAAGCATGAACAGGAGGCCGAGGAAGCAGCTTGCCTGGGGGATGCTGGCTGAGCAGAGCTGAAGTCCAAGATAGCCAGACAGCAGCTACAATCCTGCCATCCACTGGGAGTCAGGAGGGAGCTGGGTTTAATGTTCTCCTTCAGGGGATGTAGACTGATGACAGCTGTGTAACCACTTTATCCATGGTGATTACAAGTGATTAGAAGTGACTAACCTTATGATAAAGAGCTGAATATTTAGTTTGAAAAATTGCAAGAGGTGCCATAGGTCTCCAGCCTAGCTCTGTGCAGAGGGATAAGGTGCTACTCATTCATATTTAAAGCTCCTGGATGGACAAACCTGCTACTTCTGTGGCTCAGCAAAATGCAGCAAAGCAGGTCAAACACCCTTTTTCCTTTCTGTGTATTGTACTCAGTTAATGTTATTTAAATTGCATTGGTGTTTTTAAGTAAGTTCCCTGTAGCAATGGTTTAATTTCTAGTCAAAAGGAGTTACAAATTTACAGTTGTCACTGGCTTAATACGTTAATTTAAAAAGGAAAAGACCCTCTAAAAGGGATCAACTCCAGCCACTTGTGATATTCCTCCTGTTTAGCACAAAGGATCTTTTTCTATTCCATGTCACACAGCTTCACTGTTAAGGCCCCTAGGAGAATAGATTTGGGGATAATTGCACTTTGAGAAAGAAAGACCATATGTTTGTAACAGGATCTTCTCAAATCACGTCATCAGTCTGCCTTTTTAGCTCCTGAGGGCTCCTCAGGGCTGATGTATTACATGCTATGATGCTACGTACACAGTAATACTTAAAAGAAAAAAAAAAAAGTAGTAATAAGATGGAAATTATAGAAAGATCTTAGATATTCCATTATCATATGCAACTAATGTGATGGCTCCTGGAGCAATCTAAGTCACAAGATCCTCTGCTATCCCAGTTTTTATACTTCTGGGCTTTTAATTATTGCTTGTGTTGAATGCTGATAATTTACTTAACTCTGCCTTAATCCTCCACTAAACTGAAGAGTGATTTCTTCTGGTATCTCTCTGAGATTGCTCCAGCAGTGCTGCTTGACCTCATTGTGTAGTTTAAAAAGAGACTGAATGTAACTATCAGATAAGTTGTTTAATCATTATTATTATTTTTTAGCAATAATTCTGCACTGAGTCTGCAGGGCACAGACAGCCAAAACTGTAATTCTTCCAGATTTTCTAGACCTCAGACCAGGTCCCACTTTAATCCAGATCTTTGTCTTGTTTCTCCACACCTCCTTTTGTGGTTGCTTGCAGAGGCTGCTGATAAAGCAAATGGTCAGCTTCTTAATAGTTATACAAGGAAACTGCATGAATGGCTGGAGAGTTACTGGGGTAGATATTCTGATGCAATGGATAATTTGGAAGGAAAACCAGGTGAGAAGCAGGTTAGAGACCTGCTTTGGTCTGAACATTATTATTCAGGATCCTGTGCTTTACGCTTCCCTCCCCACCCAGTGGGTAATGCCCTTCACCCTGACTACACTGCTCTTCTGTTAAATCAGTCAGTGCCCTGGTCACTTTTAGAAGACGACAGGCTCGAAGAAGAGGTGAAAAAGTGTCTAGGTAGGTGCTATAGCACAATCCTTAGGCTTTTCTTTCTGCTAAATGTCACAAACCACCTTGAAAATGCAAAACAAATATATGAACTGCCCTAGCAACAAGAAACAGCTACTCTGAATGCTGGGGGTACGTCCTGCAGTGGTATGCAAGGCAGCACTGGTTTTAGCCTGGGAATATTTGACCTAAAACTTTTGGGCATTTTTATGCTTATAAAGTAAAAGTTACGCTGTTTACTCAGTGCACCTGAGACACAGTATTTATCTCAGGAAACTCACAGTTCAGCTCAGGCTATAATCCCAGCAATAGTGGTCAACTTGACATTTCAAAACTCAGACCAAGTATGAAATCATAACGAAAGTTATGTTCTACCAGAAGCAAACAAGTCTTCCCAGTAGGTGTGATTTACTTGCAACATAAACACAGGGCTGAATACCGTGAAATAAACGGCTCCAGTTTTCATCAGCCAGAAAAGACAGCCCTTATCGCGATGCCTCAGCCTGCTTTCAGGATGTCATAGGAGTTTGACAGGCTGTTTTCCATTAATGAGTCTGGAGGACATCATAGGAAAAATTAGCTGACAGGTATTTCTACATTTGTTGTAGGTAATTAGGAATATGTTGTCTCAGCTCTGACAAAACCCTTGACTTATTAGCCGGGTTTCTGCTTAGAAATGATGCCAATGGCATGGGCCAGGAAATGCATTGGGAAAGTTAATTGCAGCCTGGATGTGATAGTTTGTAATGATCCTGATAATCCTGCTAAGGATTTAATTTAAAAGCAGAATTCTGTGATACATTTTTCTTTCTTAAGATCATAAAATGCAAAATCTGGCTTCAATAAAATTTAATTCTTTAAAATACATAAAAGAAGCTGTAAAATTGCTCTGCAAAATTTTAAAAAGAATGAAAATGTCTTTGTTTTTGACATTTTCTTTTATGTAATACAGTGCTACTTTAACAACACATTTTTAATTTAGGAGGTGATTAAATGCAATTACAGTGTAAAAATGAAAGAGTTTCTAAATCCCAACATGATTCCTTGTCCACTTCTTTTCTGCTCATTTATACTGCATATGGCTTTTGCTATGCAGAAATCCTGGCTCCTCTGATTAGAGATGCTCAAGTAATTTATTGGTCAATATAGGATCCCCTTTTGAGCATGTACTGTTGTAGAGACCTACTGGGAAAAGATCAGAGCAGGCCTGTGAATGTGTCCTCCCTGCACTTTGCAACACTTCACATAGCACTTTCTGCAGAAAAGGGCATCCTGTGGTAGAACCTAGACTCATCCTTCCCTCTCTGGATGTGGAACCCGTTCTGCACCCTTGTACGTATTGCATGCTGTGCTGGGTACATGAGTGGCTTAAAAATACAGCGTTTCAGAGAAGGAGGAATAGGTCATATTGCCAGCGAGCAGTTACTTATTCAGTCAAAGAATCCCGCTAATAGGACCAGCTTAGTCCAATTGCACCTAATGCTTTTTTGCCAGGAGCTTTAGGAGGAAGAGAAATATGGTCTTCAAGTCAAAAACCAAAAAAAGAACAGACAATGAAAAAATTTTGTCATCAGCATCTTGACTAACCAGGTTCTTTCCACATAGCTCCTCTATTAAAAATACAGATTTATTTTTTAAAACTTGCCCTTAAAAATAAAACCAAAGCAGAAAGAAAAGCCACACATTTATGTTGTGACCACTCATATTGTTTTTTACCTGTAAAGCAGAATGTTTCTTGCAGAAGAGGTGCTCGCAGAATGAGTGTGCCTTTTTAAGAGGCAAAACCTTCATCTCTTTCTGATAATCAAGTAATTACACAGAGAAAATGGTAAATGTATACACAATTACTATTCTTCACTTGACAATACATATGTACTAGTATAACGTATTGTTCCCCATCCAGAGGTATGCCAGGTTGCTCAATGTCTCTGGTTTGGAAATGTGGCCCTATGGAATTTTATGTTGTTTCTTTATATGGATCTTTCCAGATTTGTAGAATTTATAAAGCAGTTCAAACATTACTATTCCTTTAAGCACTTTTTTGTAAATAAAAGTGTAAGGTTAATAACACCTCCTTGTCAGATAGTGAAAAAACCCCATACAAGTTCAAAATGGAAGCTTTTTTAACCTTCATAATTTTGAGAGGGAGATTATCAACAGGTAAGCTGTTGGTCTGGTGGATGACATGTGTTCACTCTTCTGGGAAGAACAAATCAAGCAGAGGATTCTGTTACATGGGAAATACAGGAATAACTTACATCAGTGAGGAAAGTAAACATATTTATGTCTCTTCCTTGGAATCATCTTAAGTATTGTCTCATAACCAGAATACATGTGCTCGTCAACTTAGAAATGTGCATCACAGCACTGAATGTTAACTTCCCTTGGAAACCTGGGCATGAATTGCTCCTTTACTCATTAGTTGTTGCTGCTGGTGGTGTCATTAGTGTGGGATGAACTTTGTACTGGCATAATTGTTGACTACTGAGCCTCATACATTGTGTCTCTGTACAATAAAACAATGAAGATCCTATATCTGTGAGATGGTGATGAAGCTCTAATACTTTTACGAAATGTTCCATGGCCCTTTGCTATAGTTAATGCAAATTTCTCTGTATGTTGTGTCACAATTTTTGACAACATCTTTATGGCATTTTATTTTTATATTGGCATCTACATCCACAAATGGAAAAGGTCCCAGGAGATTGCCCAAACACAAAACCTACAACGTTTGCCCTTGAGATTCCCCAGCTGGAAAAAGCAAACGGTTTGTTCCCTCTTTGTGAGATGATTTCCTAAGTATGGTAAAAAAAAAAAAAAAAAAAAAAAAGAAAGAAAAAGAAATGTTAACTAAGAAAATTATTATAAATACCACTGAGAATGCAAAGCCAACTTTTCAAAAGAAGAAATGGAAGTGAAGTGAATGACTGCATGGTAAAGAGAGTAGTGTAGCAGATATTTCAAGTTTAGCTCCAGCACTTCCAAATTTAGGTGCTCAACTTTAAATCTGTATTGTTGGAGTACAGTGCTGTGTGTAATTAATTGCAATTTTATGTATTTTGGCAGTATATTCCATGTTACAACAAGTGGTCTTTTCCTATGCCAAGCCATCCTTAAATTAGACTTGAATGAACTAGTAAATTATGTCATCTGGAAGAAATGTAGGATGTGGCGGATCCAGAACAGGGATTCCCAACCTGCAGCCCCTTGGCTATTTGTGCCTTTTGAAGACAGTAAAGGGACTTTCAAACAAAAGCTGGCCTTGGCAGTAGGAGTGAGCTGAAGGAGGCTGGAGCTGTCAATAAACCACAATCCAGAGACAACAGTAGATGGACTCTACCAGTCTCAACTGCTTTCCTGGCCCTTTGTACTCTGCAGGACAGCAAGAGGTCAGGCAGAGAAATTGTAAGCTGCCTGCGAGCCTCTGTTTCACCATAAAGCCTCACGCTGCCAAATTATCAGAGGGCTCAGTTGCCGTGAGCTTGTTTCATACACCTGGAGGTAGCTTTTTGCACCCTGCGCTTTGGAGAATGTTGCTTCACATGATGCAGTATTTCTGCATTTCTGAATTTTAGAGAGTTGTGTGATGGGAGGTATTTCACCAGCTTCATCCAGCTCCACTTGGACTTTTTTTCTGCATGAAAAATACTGAATAAATCTAAGTTGTTAGTGACTAGGGAGAGCAGAGACTGCCTGGAGGCAGCAAACAGATGTGTAGGCTGAGTGAGAAATGATAAAAACTCAGCTAAGAGGATTTGGGCTTCATCAAACTTCACATTACTTAGACCATTAACAGAGGAATAGAGAAAAATAAGGACTGAGGAATGATAGGTATAGGGGCTTAACATTCATAATTCTTTTATGTGGCACTTTCAAGGATTTTGAAAAGAGAGAATGATGTATTCTTGGCCTCTTGCAGAGCAGTAAGTTTCTTAGGCTGACTTAGCACTCAGAAGTGTTTTACCCTTATTTTTCAGCATAGGCTGAATACAATTCTATAGATTCCAGTGAAAGACTTTTCAAAATCCAACTCTATTTTTTCTAGGAAGAGGAAATGGGAAATGCTTGGGCTTTTTACACCTGTTTTCAGTAATGACCTCTGTGCTTTAAAACAAATGGAATAATTTTGAGAGTTTAATGGGCTTTTGCCTTCAACAGCTACAAATAATCTAATTACCTAGCCACTCTGGATACTGGATGATTTAAGAATTAAAGACACAATTAGAATCTGTTACAGTAATTAGAATCCATTCTAAACCAATTGCCTGTGGCATTACATGGTCTGGTGAAAGAAAAACTGCTGTCTAAATGCTCTTCTTCCAGTGAATGCAAAAACAAATGTTAATACAACTTTTTTTTTTTTTTTTTTAACTAAGAAAGTCAATATAAGTAAATCAAATTATCTGTGGGGGTTTTATGCTGTTTTTTAAATACTATATACGTCAGTGAAGTCAACAGAAGGAAAACCACTGGCTGACTGGTCTTTGGACCAAGTCCACTGAATTTGTGAATTTAGTGACTAAAAGGAAAATTACGAATTTAGTGAATGAAGGTATTATTACTTAGATAAATTAAGGTAAATTAAAAGTCATAATGAAAGAGACATGGTAGATTCGGAAGCACTAAGAGAACTTCTGCATGCCCCACAAATCAGCTATAAGTATTTGCAGGAGTCAGTGAGCAGGTGGGTAAGGGTAATTCAGCTGATAAAATGTTTCTGGATTTCCAGATAGCTCTGACAACACTGTTTTGTAAGAAACTAAGCTCAATAGCAGAAGAGGAAAGATCCTCTGGAAGTAAAAGTATGGGGTGGAAGACAGAAAACAAGGGGTAAGATTAAACAGTTTATTTCTACAGTGAGGGCAGTAGAAGGAAGCGTCCCACAGCCTTCTGTGTTCATCAGTGCTGTTCAGTTCATCCATGACCTGTTTGTGTGGACACTAGCACTGAATAAAATGTGCTAGTAACACATGGCTATTGGCTGTAGAGAATTGCAGAAGGTCCTCATAAATCTCAGCCAATGGATAGCAAAGTAGCAGATGAAATTGTACATTGGTCGGGGGGTAACCCTGTTTACTAATGCAAAACTATTTATCATTACTCAGGAAAGAGAGGAGTGCCATGAAAATTGTCAGAGAGATGGAACACCTTTCCTATGAAGAAAGGCTGAGAGAATTGGGGTTGTTCAGTCTGGAGAAGAGAAGGCTCTGTGAGACTTTACTGTGGCCTTTCAATGTATAAAGGGGGCTTATAAGAAAGATGGAGAGGGAATTTTTATCAAGTCCTGTAGTGACAGGACAAGGGAAGATCGTCTTAAACTGAAAGAAGATAGATTTAGGTTGGACAGAAGGAAGAAAGTTTTTTTCAATGAGAGTGGTAAGACATTGGCACAGTTTGCCCAGAGAAGTTGTGGATGCCCCATCATTGGAAATGTTCTACATCATGTTGAATGGGGCTTTGAGTAACTTGATCCAGTGAAAGATTTCCTTGCCCATTGCAAGGTCATTGGAACTAGGTGGTCTTTAAAGGTCCCTTCCAACCCAAATCATTCAATGATTCTTTGATTTTGGAGTCACTGAACTGAGCATCCCTGAGCTCAGTGTGCAGGGATGATCCAAAAGACTAAAAGAAAGGTAGGATTTATTAAAGTGGGAATTTATAACAAAGCAGAAAATATTACCACACCACATGAGTTCATCGTGTGTCCATCTCCTGAGTATTGTGGTCTGGCCACCTGTGGATGTAGAAGCACTAGAAAAGATTCAGAGAAGGGTAAAAGATGACCTGGTCACATGTCCTGGTTTTGGCTGGGACAGAGTTAATTTTCTTCTTGGTAGCTGGCACAGTGCTGTGTTTTGGATTTAATATGGGAATAATGCTGATAACACACCGATGTTTTAGTTGTTAGTAAGTAGTGTTTACTCTGACCAAGGACTTTTCAGTCTCTCATGCTCTGCCAGTGAGGAAGGGCACAGGAAGCGGGGAGGGAGCACAGCTAGGACAGCTGACCCAAGAGGGCCAAAGAGATATTCCATACTACGGAATGTCATGCTCAGTATATAAATGGGGGGGAGTTAGAATCATAGAATCATAGAATCAAATAGATTGGAAAAGACCTTTAAGATCAGCAAGTCCAACTGTTACCCCAGGACTGCCAAGATCATCACTAAACCATGTAACTAAGGGCCTCATCTACACATTTTCTGAACACTTCGAGGGACAGAAACTCCACCACTTCCCTGGGCAGCCTGTTCCAATGCCTGAGCACCCTTTTGGTGAAGAAATTTTTCCTAATATCCAATCTATACCTCCCCTGTTGCAGTTTGAGTCTGTTTCCTCTTGTCCTGTCGCTTGTTACATGGGAGAACAGACCAGACACCTCCTAGCTCAATCCTCCTTTCAGATAGTTGCAAAGAGTGATAAGGTCCCCCCTGAGCCTTCTCTTCTTCAGATTAAACTAAACAACCCCCAGTTCCCTTATGAGCCATTCCTCAACAGACTTGTGCTCCAGGCTCTTCACCAGCTTTGTTGCCCTTCTCTGGACCTGCTCCAGCACCTCAATGTCTTTCTTGTAGTGAGGGGCCCAGAACTGAACACAGGATTCGAGGTGTGGCCTCACCAGTGCCAATACAGGGGGATGATCACTGCCCTGGCCCTGCTGGCCACACTATTGCTGATACAGGCCAGGATGCTGTTTGCCTTCGTGTCTACCTGGGCACTCTGCTGGGGTGAGGGCCATGAAGGGCTGATCACTGCTCAGGGATGGGATGGACATTGGTCAGTGGGTGGTGAACAACTGTATTGTGCATCACTTGGCTTTTTATTTTGGTTTTTGTTCCTCTCTTTATTCTTATTCTTATCCTTATTCTTATTCACTTTATTTCAAATATTAAATTGCTCTTATCTCAACCCACGGGTTTTACCTTTTCCAATTCTCCTCGCCATCCCACTGCGGTGGGATAGGGGAGTGAGTGAGCAACTGCATGGTAGTTAGTTGCTGTTTGGGATTAAACCACGACAGCGTGGGATACTGCTGCACAGAGCCTAAATAGATTTGGATTCAGCCTGGTAAAACAATCATTGAAGGGGGCTATGTAAGAGGATGGACTAAGGACTTTGACAGTGAGGGAGGTATTGAGGGTCTCTGATCAGAAGATTCCTCCCTCTCCCCCTGGTAAATTGAGCCTCTACGCAGGGGAACATAATGTCCTTCATTTCCTTCTCTTGCTTTTTACCCTCCATGTCATACACCATGACAGTTCACAAGGTGTCAGCTCAGCTGCAGACTGCAGGAGCAAGGGGAAGACAAAGGCTATCTAACTGATGCTGGAGGGCAAAACCTTGAGAAACAATTCCCCTTTCCAAATTTGTCAGTGAGATGGCAGCTGTGGAGAGCATTGTGCCAGATTCCAGCTCTGCTTGTGCCAGCTATAGCTATGGGAAAATGCAAAGAGTTAAATAATTTATATCCCTGTCACTCTAAGTAGCACTGAGAGCCTGGAGACTGCTAAATGATATACTGAGCACCTCTTTGCTCGGAAAGCATTTCCTATTTGTAAATGACATAGAAAACACCTCACTCTTCAGAAACCATTTCCTACCTATTCTGAATCAGATGGTAGGAGATCAGGACAGGGTTGAAGACTGATTGACAGCAAGTTGCATGGGTGATCTGGGATCTATCAAAGTTCCTTATAATACTGGCGTTTATTTTATTAGTATAGCAATATGTCATGGTGCAAACTCACTTCAGCCTGGCTGTGACTAGCTCAGCAGCTTCTTTATAGCTTGCTGTGCGTTTGCTTCCCTGTTTGTCCTCTGGAGCACATCACATTTGCCTTCACGACACGGCTCCCAGGGTGGGAACCAACCCATCTTCCTTCAGCTTGTCTCCCCATGCCCCTTGCTTCCATGGGACTAGCAAGCCAGCTCAGCGCCGCTTCATTCCTGCACACATCAATGTGCTTGCCTGCATTCATTTATGTCTATTTAACCCTATCAGCCCACCCATTTTCCTGATCCACTGTTCTCTTACATGTGTCCTTATCCAGCTGCAGTAGAGCGGGACTCTCCTCTCAAGTCATGCCACACTTCAGTGCTTTCCAATAAAATAAGGAACTGTATTTTTCAGAGTTATATAAATAGGACCATGTTCCTATCACTTGCCATAGTGATAACAAATAACATCTGCGGTTCATCTGATCACTGTTACAAGAAAATTCTCCAGACAGCAGAAAAAGTGTTTTTACAAAAGGCAAGTTGTTATTAGTTATTACTGCAAAGAATAGTCCTAACTTTTGAAATTTAATAGCAAGATATCAAAAAACTAAACCCTCCTGCTACAGAACATAGTCCATGTTATAACTAATAGGGCTTAAATAATATTTTTTTCTGGATTCATTTTAATAGTGAGCTAATTCAGATACTGTAGCAGTGAGCCCTTATCTGAGGAAAGAGGCTGAGTGGCATGGACTACTGGTTTGTCCCTCGAATGGTCATTCTGATCATTCTGTGAATTTATTTGTGTTTAAAAAGGATGGTAATTTCACACACACTAAACACAGGCTCCACACACAAATGCAGAAAAGCACAGTATGTACAAATTAAAGGAATGCCTGACCTTTTTATGTTATATGGAGAATGCACTGGAAATGCTTGCACTTAGCAGTGTCAAAAACTGGAAAAACTGGACAGAGTTTTCTACTGGATTGATGAAAATGTGACTAGACATATAAGGTATGATTCATCTAATCTAAATGAAGACATCCAGATCTGAGTTGCTTTAGGCTTCCTTTTTAGTTGAAAACTAGGTATTTTTAGGGTGGAGTTCACATGGCCTGTGCTAGGCATCTATATCTGATCAGCTGAATGCACCCCAGGGCCACATGTGATGCTGCTGAACCTCACCAGGTCTTAGAGGATGCAGAACTGTCCTCCTGTTGCAAGAGGGTTCCCACTATTTCTTGCTGTGCAGCAGAAGATAAAGCTATTTTAAGTCACAAAAATCTTAGACTGTTTTTTCTCAGCCTAGGAGCCAGAATCAAGAGAAAGGCCAGGAGACAATTCGGAGACCCAGGCAGGCAACACTGTTAGGCATCATCTCCTTTCCTTCCTCTCAGAAGAATGGTAATGGATTACAGTTACCACTTGAAATAATGTGTATTAGCCAGGGAAGCGGCTAATCAGCTAATTATCTTTGATCGCAGGCAACACTTGGCAAAAAAGTGAATTTTTCCTACTTCTGAACAAGTGAGCTGCCAGTGCTGGGGAGCGGGGAGAGAGGAAGGGGGGCAGGAAATTCCTGGTGCCGTGAGACTGCTCTGGACCCAGGATGCTGTCACTGTGGGAATGAAACAGTGACATTCCCATGCCTAGTTTTGAGCCTCTGGGTTTTGCTAGTGCAAAAAGGAGATTTATCCAGTGAATCATTCAGGGCACCCATTTTAGGCTGTAACTCTGAACTGTCCTGTGGAGAAACTCCTCTCATTTACAGCATACACAGAATGTCTACTGTCTCCTAAACAGGATCTATAAATACCCCATCATACACACCAAGAAAGGAGAAAACATGTGCCCATAAGAAACATCTCTAAGCAAATAATCCTAATAAGAAATTGGGAACAACTGACTTACATAAAACACTGAAATATTTTTTTAAGTTAACATAATATTTTCTTGTTAGATGTTAAGGTGATGATCAGTATGGGAAATAAACACATCTTTAAAACAAACTTGAACTCAGTAGTCCTATCACTAATGTATATTCTCCTCCATGTCCCGTTGTTGATTTCCATTGCATAATTACTACGTTACAGCACTTAGGCTGTGCAAGCAAAATACTGCAGGCAGAGAATACAGTTTTAGACTGCAGCATATATGTCACATTCTCTCAAAGGCCAGAAATCTGCAATTACATGCTGAAATATTGCCTCACTTACCAACTGATATGGTCCAAACAGCAATTATTTTTGCAAAAGCCTTAGTTCTTGAGTTAAATCGGCTGTGATGGATGGGGTTTCGAATGGCAATATAGCGATCCAGTGAGATGGCACAGAGGTGCATGATAGAGGCAGTGGAGAAAAGCACGTCCAAGTAGATCCAGACAGCACAGAGCTTTGTAGGCAGAGGCCATGTGTATCCTGCACAAGAGAAAGTTGACATGAGCTAAGAACGTGGCATACATCTTTGTTGTGACACTTATGTCTTACTGCATGTATCCTTCTAAGAGGAGCTGGTAGTAAGTGATGCGTTCAATAGAAGCTGCCTGGCACTGTTTTAAGAAGCCTTTTTTATTTGCTTGCAACCTTCTAACTCCATAGCTTTTTGGATTAACTCTCCTTCTTTCCCAGGCTACAGGCAGTGTAAGTTTGTTTCTTTTTAATTCTATTTGCATAATACTAGTGCTTGATGTTATAATTAACCATCTCTGACAGAAAATCTATGGAAAGAGAAGCAATTTTGTCATTGTAAACCTGTAAATTCTCAATTTTATTTTAGGACTTTTTATCCATGTAATTACTGCATTATTAACACCTGCTGATATGCAGAGCTGCCTAAATTCTGAACCTGAAACTTTAGATTTAGTGGCAGCTGAGGAAAGAAATGTATTTTGTTGTACACCACTGATATTTATCTCACCTGTCTTTAGGCAACTACCATGTACTTAAATAAGGATATGCTCTTTATCAATGAATATTGATAGACTCCTCCAGAGAAAGCAATCCAAAGCAAACACATTAATGTTTACCAATATCCAACCTATATCTTCTTTGCTGCAAATTAAGCCTCCCCCTTATCCTTGCTCTTCCCAATAGCCATGAAGAATAATTGATGGCTCTCCTTTCCAGAAGCTGTTGGAAGATGGCTATCATGTCTTGCCTAGTTATTTGGATTTTTAACTCATCCAGACTAAGCAAAGCCAATTCCTTTATCTTTTGCTTACAGATGATGCTTTTACAACTTTTGTACTTCTTGTTTCTCTGCCCTGGAATCTATTTAATTTATCCATATCTTGCTTATCATTCAGTGACCAAAACAGGACTCTGTATTCTTGCAAAGCCCTCCCAACTGCTAAGTGAAATGCAAGATTGCTTCACAGGTCTTGCAGGGAATGTTCTTACTTACAAAACCTGGAATGATAAGTGCTTTTTGTATAAAAATACCATACTACTGATGCATGCTTAGCTTATGATCCTGTTCAGCATTCCTGAAGCCTGGACAAATTTCCCCAGCAGTAGTTGGTTTGCTATCGTTTTCCTAAGTTGATATTTTTGCATTTATCCTCACTGAATGTTGTTTGCTCATTTGACTTTCTCTTCAGGGGTCCAGATTGTTGGCAATTCTGATCCAGCCCCTCTGACTGTTTCTAACCTCTTCCAGCTCGGAGCTTTTGGAACGCTGTGTAAGCTCACACTCTATTCACTATACAATTTGCTAGCAGCAGTACTGAGCAGACCCAGGCTAAGCAAAGCCCTCCAGGACCTCCATTCAAAGGCCCTTTTAGTCCTTCAGGGAACCAGTAATAACTCCCCTTGGAGCAAGTTTTACAGTTATCCGTGTCCTTATCTTGTGGTGATTTAGTTTAGAGTATATTACCCAAGCTGTTCATGACAATGCAGCACTGGGAAATGCCAAAGCTGGTATTATGAGAACACACTAGTATTTTTGGGACTGCCTGACTCCTTTGGAGATGCAGGACAAGATTTGCAACAGAAGGAACAGAGGGAAAGGCAGAGGAACTAGGTCTGTGCCTAATTAAATTTAGTCTCAGTAAGCACTGAGGAGACCTATTTCTTGGTGATCTTGGACTGCTGTAATATGAGCTGACCTTGACAAGCCATACAATATTTATGGATATGCTTTATCTTGTTTTCTGATCTTCCAGTGGGGAATCTGGTCTCTGGAATGTGTTATGTGGGGGCTGGCTTTCAGGGGCATGTCTTCCAACAGTATCTCTCTGTCAGGACAGGACAGTTTACACAGGGAAAAGCGATAAAGTATTTTTACACTTGACAACATACATCTGTTCTCTTGCTTCAGTGGCCTTTGGGACCAGATTTGTCATATCCTTCTAGATGTCTTGTCCTTGCTCTAAGCTTGGATGGGACAGGGATAAAACAGCACCCATTCTATGTGGCACACATTATGTAGACATTTTATGTGGAGCATGGCACAGGGCACCTTTGCCTTGTGCCATGCTTTGGCCACTGTCAAATTCACCCCTCAACATATCCAAGGGGAAACAAAACAAAATAAAACTGGATGCAATTTAAAGACTGGATAGGCAGGACAAGTTTTACAAGTTCCATGATTTCATATGGACCATGGGAGCTCATGCAGTCCAGGAGCTCACATGAGGCAGTATCATCCAAGGGATAGGAAAGTGATGCTTGTGCACCTATACATTTTCAGATTGCGAGACTGATAGTGAGGGCACTTAGCTCCTAGGATGAGACAAGATTTTCTTCCTGATGTAGCTAGATAGTAGCGACCAGGAGAGGAGATAGGTTTTCTCACAAGGCCTTTCAGGTGAGGAGGCAAAAAAGCCAAGCTGGCCAGGATGGCTGGGCTGCTGCTTTGTTGGTAATAGGAGGTGCAGGAAAACTGTTTTAAGTGAAAGGCTAAGGAACTGCTGTAAGGAAAGAAGAGAGGAGAGTCTGTAGGCATGGCCAGTTGCTGAGGAGCAACTGTCCTGCTTTATCAGAAGCACATCAGCTGAGACCACATCTGGGGTCACACTGGGGTGGACAGGAGCCCTCTGAAATGCCTCATCCTTCCACTGCAGCAAGGAGTTACACAGCATCTGCCAATAATCCTGACAGCTGCTCCATGCTGTTGCTGCCGCTGCACAATGCGGGACGAGCCTCCGAGGCAGGAGCAACTGGCATCCAGCAGCCTATGTTTTTCTGGGTGGGAACCAGCACTGTTGTTCATCTTTGTGAGTTTTCTGCTCTGTGGGCACATCCACCTTGGCAGCACTTGCTGAGTGTCTTTTTCCAGCAAAGGCTGGTGCTGCTGGCTGGATGGAGAAGCCTTCCTGTCCAAAGGGTGCAGGCTGGGACAGGCACGTGTCCGGTGTGGCTGGGCACCTGAACAGGAATTGCCCGTAATAACTGTAAAGCTCTCAAGAAAATCATCTCTCTTCTGAGAAAAAGTTACAATCCCCGTTCAAGGGGCTGCAGAGTGGGTGGTGAAGCACTCTTGTTCAACAGCCTTGGAGGTGCCTCAGCAGAGCAAGGTACGTGAAAAGGCCCCCAGTTTGGGCTCAGGACTGTCAACATAAGTGACCTGGCTGAAGTTGGGTGGCTGAGATTGAGCAAATGCTCCTGTGTAAAGGGAGGTTTCACTCTGTGCCATTGCTGGTTGTCCTGGAGATTGATGGTGCACTGTGATGAGGTGGTTCTTCTGGTACCTGCGTGCACCACCAGATGGTTTTTCACTCCAAGCCACCCTGCAAAGACCTCCCCTCCTTGACCTTGCAACGAAAAAAGCAAAGCCAACACACTCCCTCCTCTATGGCTTTAGGTGCCTGCTGCTCCTCCACACCGGTGATTGCAAAGGAGGGGAACGCAGCCTTCCTCCACAACCATTTCATCTTCACGGTGTGCAGGAAATCCTGCGTCCCGACCTCCGAATCACTTCCGAGCTGCGGACTTTGGGCGCTCTTTTCCCCGGCACAGAGCTTGGCCAGCAGGAGTCCCTGTTGCATGTCGCAGGGAATCACACAGGATTTTACAGGGTTTGCTCATCTCACACATGGGACGAATTCTGCTCCCGCGGTTCTGTTTTACGCTGTTTTTCCCACCAAAGATAATTGCATCAGTCATACAATAAATCACAACAGTTTTGCATCACTTTTTGCACACATCATTTGCTGTTTGCAAATGCTACTTAGGGCAATCTGTGTAGAAATACTGAAACTGGGAAATAAACTTCCAGTTTTCTGGATGAAATCTCTCAAGTCACAGGCTCATGCATGGACTGTTAGTCCCAAAATAGTGAAGCAATAGAAAGCTTTGTAAACAACATCACTTTCCTCCTGGCATTGTCTGGCTTCTCCTTGAACTGCAGCAATTCAGTTGTGGCACTGGAAAACTCATTTCTCTAAGTTTAGGGATTATAACAGCCTGACAGTATTGGCACCGAACACATAAGCTGCTGCTTTTTTTCTGTGTGAGCTATGCTGCAAATAATTTTGGTGAAAATGAGAAGAAAGATCTGCTATTAATCATCTGCAAGGGTATGAACTGTGAGTCATTATTCACTTAATTTTTAAATAACTTCTCTTAAGAAATCATAGCTATGCAGTTGTAAATGTTACTAAAAATTAGGCAGAATTAATTCCCATCCACTTTTTTTAACTCCTACAATATTTATTCCAGCATTTGCTGCTAAATAGATGTCTAAACAGGGTGTTGATGTTAAAAGAATTATTTACATTTGTATTACTTCATTTAAACAAATTAAAGGGGTTGCCTACTTTGAATCTAAAGGTAGTTATTAGTGCTTCTGTGCATATTTGCAGAGCATAGTAACTGGCAGGAACCTACATTCTCATTAGGAATATTGAAAATCATGAGCCAGGGTTAAAACTGATAGAGACAACATCTGAGAAATAAACTAATGTTCTGGACTGTGTTTAAAATGCCTGTAACTAGAAATATAAAGTAGGAAAAGATACAAGTACTTCACCTATTCTTACATCTATTAACCAATTACATATATTTCAACTTGTATGGAGTGATTACAATTTTTTGTGGTAAGAGAATGAAATAATAATAACAACAACATGTGCATGCAATGTTTAAAGTTTCTCAAAACATGCAGTAGGTTACACAGCTAATACTCACCGTAAAGTATGGTTAACATTGACACAGGCATGACAAGGAAACCCAGCAGCATATCAGCTATTGCGAGTGACATTAGAAAATAGTTAGTGGCATTCTGTAGTTTTTTCTCCAGTGACACAGCCATGATGACAAGAATATTTCCAGCAATGGTTAAAACAATCACTATCACTGTCAGCAAAGCTGGCCAGTTTTTCTGTGAAAGCTGAAACAGGGAAGGGTAACACGGTGGGCTCATGTTACTTTCACAAGAAAGATTGGTTAAGTTTTCAGAGTCCACAGTCAAGTTAAAGAGATGTGATATATTAATCTCTCCAGCTCCATAAACATTTCTGTAGAGTCTTCTCTCATGATTTATTTGTATTAAGGAGTTTGCAGTTGGGTTCATAGAGCTGTCCTCATTAGGAAGAATATCCATTGCTAAGTCTGAAACTGGTGAGATAAATAGTGAAAAATAGGAATTTTTCACCCTTTGTCACCATCAGGCTTTATATTCCTCAGTTGTCCATGCCAGAAGTTGAAGGAGCACAATATTTTGCCACTAGCATGATGTAGAAAAACATACCAGAATTACTCCGAAAGCTGAAATGTTTTGTTCTCAGTTCCATAGGAAGTCCATTGTTGGCACACATTGAAAATCCAGCTGAAAAGCAAAACCAAGCTGTAGGATAGAGAACGCGGACTTGAGGCTTCAGAGAGCAAAAATGTTGGAGACATGAAAGAGAAAAAACTTTTGCAACCACTAGGACTCCCCTCTGGAGCTACATCTTATTGCTGTTGGTAACTGTAATCACCCAATTTTAAACACAGCAGTATTAAAATAGCTTGCCATACAAAACAGCAGAGCTCTCACTTCCCTATTAAGAAAGTTGATTAAAGATTCCATCCAGCATCTTTCTCTTGAAATAATTAGATATGCTCTTATTTATAGTTCATCTTCCATAATATGGTCATAATAAGTCCCTGACTTCTGTTGTATTTCAGTATAATTTTCAGCCTCATATCAGAGATTACACATTCTGCTCCATGCTGATCTTTATAGCTAATTGTACCTTTTGGCCCAGCCTCGCTTCAGAATGGAAATTAAACAACTAGATACTATGATAAAAGAAATACAATTTAAGGAAGACTTACATTGTACTTCAGAGCCCACTCTCAAACTGCAGTTAGGTGCACTTTGTACCCTGATTTACCATGTTCTTCACTGTGTTTAGCCAGTTTTGTGTCCTTTTTCTTCAGTCTTCTCCAAGGTGGTGGTATTTGGAATAGTTTTTTTGACTTCTAAACTGCACACTTGAGTGAAGCCAGTTTCTGTGCTGTGAGGCTTGCTCTTTTCTTCTGAGAGATAGGCTGCTTGCCGACTCCTTCCTCGTGCATTTCCCCGCCCCAGGGCAAGCTATATTTAAAGTAATAATAATATCAGAGCCCTTCTCGAAGTGACACAAAAGCACACACACACACGAAAAGGCAGCCTGCACAGAGGAATTACTGATTTCAACAGGAATGGAATTTCTTGCTCACTGCCTTGTTCGGTTTGTCAGACCTCCCACTATCTGGATGTCATAAATTGCAAGGTAGCAACGGCAGAGGAGGGCAGGGGCGGGCAGACCAAAGAGAGTCTTTTTCGTAAACTGGCAGTTTTTGCAGTGTGTATTTCGGGGGTCCTCTGCTTGTGTACTTTTTCAGGGCACACTTTCCATTTGCAGAGGATGGCTTGCAAACACATGCAATTACAGTGTTTTACAGGATGCAGGATTAAAAGAGACAAAATCTAATGCTCTTGATGGTAGATACTAGTGAAAGATGTAAATGTGAAGTTTTCCATGTAGAGGGGGAATTATGCCAGCCTTAAAAGGAAGGAGTAATATTTAATCCCCTTCAGTTTTAACTCCAGGTCTGTGCTGACATGTTAATCAAATTGGCAATGGATATTTATAAAAATTGAAGTCACTCTGATGTCACGCTTATTTCTCAAGAAATGGATGTAACAGTTAACTCTAGCAGCCCAAGCAAGTATCCTAGATGAAGCAGTTCAGTAAAGCAAAACAGTATAGAGCAGAGGGGGGAAAAAAACAGCCTTCCACCATTTCTGCCTCCTACTTCTGCTGCCAGGACATGGGTGAAGAAGTAGCCAACTCTTCAATTTGCGACCTTACTCCCAGGTTTTTTGAGACTTGTGGTTGTCAAAATGTCAGCTGAGTGGGTCCGCTGCTCCCCTGCCCATCCTGAAATATACTGCACATTTCCATCATGTAGAGGGCAATGCATTTACACAGGCAGGCTCAGGCAGATTGCAGTAAGAGATCAGAGAGGTGCAAGTGTCACCAGGCACCAGTGGATTCTGGTATGCACACAGGAGCTGCAGCATGCACCCATAGCTCAGCTCTGTGTGCAGCACCCCTAACCCATGGGGATCCCAGGGGAGTGCAAACACATGGAGAGTTACTACAGCTCAGCTGACATGTGCTGATCTCTTCAGGGGTCAAAACCTTATTAAAGTGAGTCTTGGAGCACCCACCAAAGAACATCCGGATCATTAAGGCACTATTACAGGAAGCTTTTCACGGTAAGTTCCTTTGGAGCCAGTTTTGCTCCTAGCTGAGTGCAGACCAACAGCCGTCACAGCAGGATGGAGCAGCCAGGCAGTAGCTTCTACTGATGGCCACGTGGGAGTTGGAAATGAGTCACAGTCCCATAGGAGACGCCAGAAGACTATCAGGCAACACAAGCTAGTAAAAAAGGCTGATAATGCTGAGTTTAGCAAGAAATTTTTCAGCCCTGGCAGTCCTGTCCGGGAGCCGGAAGAGGCCCTTTCTCTCTCTCCTTTAATATGATAATCAAGTGGGTTACTATATTCACAAAGTCAATTTTGCATCCATGCTTCAGAGAGTTCATCAGCTGTCCCTGTGAAGATGCAAGCAACGTGAGAGTGCAGATGTACTGCAGAAGTTGGGATCTGCTTCTGTTGAACATGGGTACTGTGCAAAATGAGGCACAAGACCCCTTGTCTAGGGTTGTAATCCTTTGTGAGGAACCCAGGTGTCCTGTTATTTACTCAGATGGCTCCCCCTGAGCTCTAACAACTCTAATGTAACAGTCATGGGGGGGAGGTACTTTTTTGCAGGTGAATATCCAAACTGTGGGTGGGAGGTTGTAGCTGCCAGCAAAGCCCATTTTCACCAAGCAGAGCTATGCACCTTTCTCCCACTCCAAGGATGGGATGGAGGTTTAGGACCCGGTCTTATACTTGCTTGAATGAAAATGTTAAGAAATAGTCTGTGTAAAAGATTTGTGAATCCTGATTTCACATCTGCAGCTCCCTGTAGACCTGAAGCAGATGCCTAAAGGACCTTCCTGTTCCTTACAGAGTAGCTTCACCTCCCCTTCATTAAAATGGCATGACTTTTCACTCCTTCCTCTGCTCCAATGACTCATTTAAGACTGCAGCTCCACTCTGGACATCAGGAACATAAAATGTGATTGCAAACAGGCTGAATGTTGCCTTGTCTAAGACCTTTGCAGGTAGAGTCATAAGCTCTTCAGATAGGCACTGCGCATTTCCTTTGGTCTAGCTGTAGGCACATCACCACAAGGTCTGAGTGCCTTCTGAACAATACTCTGTCCCCCCAGAAAACAATTTGACATATGTGAAACTGAGGCACAGGTAGATTAAATGACTTTTTTTAGGTTTGTACATGAAACATGGAAGAGTCAGAAACCACTTTTGTGTAGCCCATTGTGTCAGAAACAAATATGTTATCTTACAATGTCTGCTAGCAAAGTGTGTTGGATATGTTACTGAGCACAAGTATAACGTATTGTTTATCTCAGCATTTTTTTTATTTTGACTAAAAACAATGTCTAAAGCCAGCCTTGATGATTGCTTTGCTGAAGGTGAGTACCTCTGGAAAACTGTAGGTTCCCCGATCTTCCATTTTTAAACAAACAAGCTTGCACTCTGATAGCAGCAGAGCCACACACATTGTGACCTGTAATCCCAGGCAGTGTGTCTGCACTAAAACCAGACGGCTGTGGTCTGTCCCAGACAGAGAAGCAAAATCTTAGCTTAAAATGGTGATAATGTGGACTGTGTAAGACATAAAGCATTCTTTAGAAACACAGCTGGTATGGGAACAGTGTACATATTGCTTTTTAATTTCTGGAAGACACGAATATGGGAGATTCATGACAGCCACGCCTCTGTTCCCTAGCTCTGCTTGGAAATGTTGTAGGTCATTAATCTGTCCTCTTGGGCAGGGTTTTTATGCTTGGCATGGTACACATAATTGCTTTCTGGAAATGCTGCTTTTCAACAATTTCTTCTGAAAGAGAAGTAAAAAAACCTAGTTTACATAACTCAAGTTTGGTGTTCTCAGGATTATTTCAGGTATAAAACCCCCTGGTTTCTGAGTTTGCCATTGCCCTCCTTGGTGTTTTAAGTGGATTCTGTAATCAGTAAATGTATAAACTGCAGAGGTTAATTGTTCACTTTGACATCTGAAACTGAGGCAAGTGGAATATTAATAATTTGTATTATGGTCGAGACTACTTTTATGTGGTATCTTTGTTTACATTTACCAGGGGCTGTTGGAGCAGTTAATGTTGTGGTGCTGCAAGACATGAATCAGAGGCTAGTTATTACAAACCAGAACAAATAACTAAACAGCACTGCTCTCTTTTGAGTGCATGCTCCACAGTTGAGCTTATTCTGGATCTCTCAACCTTCTTGACCCATGCCATTGCAGTGATGTGAGAACAGGTTGACATGAACTTTCTGAAATCCACTCAGGAACAGCATCCCTCAACCTTGCTGTCCGCTAGTGGTGATCCTGAGCAACCTGGGTGTTGCAGTACCAGTACACTGTGTCCTCCCATGGGCCACGGCTCCTGATAACTGAAAACCTGTCATAAGGGTAGCTGAGAAACTGGTGTGTTGTTGTGTGGGTCTCTGCAGTGAGACTGGCTGGCTGTATTGATTTGGTCTGGACTGCTTTTGAATGAGAACTGAATATTAGAAGTTGAGGCTAAAGGGAAAGCTGGAATAACACAGTTTAACTATAATTTCTAAGTATAATACATCCTAAGCAATCTGTAGTAATAGAATATATATATTTTATAAACTTTTTACCAGGACATGTAGTGATAGGCCAAAGGGGAATGGCTTTAAACTGAAAAAGGGTTGGTTTAGATTAGATATTGGGAAGAAATTCTTCACTGTGGGGGTGATGAGACACTGGAACAGGTTGCCCAGAGAAGCTATGGATGCCCTATCCCTGGCAGTGTTTAAGGCCATGTTGGACGGGGCTTTGAGCAACCTGAGCTACTGGAAGGTATCCCTGTCCATGGCAGGGGGTTGGAACTAGATGATCTTCAAGGTCCCTTCCAATCCAAAACATTCTGTGATTCTAAAAATAACTGAAACTCTCCAAACTTTCATGTCTATCCCACATGACATGTGGAATGCATGCAAATGCTAGTTTCAGTCTCTGCTCAAACCCAGGTAAAGCTGTGGTTTATCCCTTACTTTTAAAACCCCATCTGCCTCATTCATCCATGAGTTTTTGGAAGATATGCAGTATTCCTGGTGGTTTTTAGAGAGTCTTCCTTTCTAACCACTTTATTCTTTCAGGATCTGCATATTACAATCCCAAGAAGGAGGTAAATGTGAGAGAGAACCTGGAGCTCCTTAGGGCACATCTTTTATCTGCTTAAACCTGTGCACTGAAATGAGCAACATCATTACACTTGCAACCCCTTTTAGGTTGATATGATTCCAGCATGATTCCGGTGGAGTTCAGTGGAACTGCTATGGTGTAGAACTGATGTAATGATTAGTTGGCTGGAAATCAGGGACAGAAAACTTTCTTCTTGTATGCAATTTTGGCTATTTAAACATTTTTTTTCCCATATCAAATTTTTTTCATGGGAGGAAAAGTTCTGAAGAAATTCAGTTTGGAAGTATCTAAACATTTTGTTGGATTAAAAACATTTTCTTATGAGCCATGTAACTGGCTGAGGTGCAAATTGTCTTATTCCCTTATTCCCCAGGACAATTGATATCCACCATAGCAGCAAGCCCAGAGGCAGTTTGAAGTTGAAATAAAATATTCTTGTTCAGATAAAAAATAAACCGAAATGTTTGATTTGGGTCAAGCCTGTGTAGTGAAGGAAATATTTTGTTTTGATTTTTCCCAAAGGAAACCTGAATGCTTTGGGCAAAACTAATTTTTTCTTGCATAAAAAGTTGATTCTATGGAAACTTAATTTCCCACTAGAGGCAAAACTGCTCTGTCTGTTAAGCTTTGTGCTGAAGCAATGAATGGCCTCTGATGCTTTAAGGAGGAACTCTGCACCGTTATTTAAAGAAACCCCTCTAAAAATCTATAGTTTATTTTAGTGAAATCTGAAGAGACAGGTTCTTCATGTCTTTCTCTCAGCTGTAACTATTAACTATTTATGCACTAGACAATATATTTTCTACCACCATAGGCCCTTGCAAACATTCAATTTACTAAAACATGTTTAGTTTTAGATATTTTCATTTCAGCTGTGCTAGGAAGAAGTTGGCAGGTTGGCTTGTTCTGAGACGATATTATGCTATGCTCTGATCATCTGAGTTACAAATTGGCCAGTTCCTCTGCAGGTAAAATTTTATTTCATCCAGACACACATCAGTGCAAATCCCATGGCATAAAGCTCTATAGTCCAGCATTGGTACCAGAATCTTTTCCACTAATTTTTTATTCAATTTAAACTGCCAAGCAGAGGTGATCATTTTCCACTTGGTTTGCTTCAGTTTATTGCTTAAAGATGAACTCGCGAACTTGCTGTCCACTATTAACACCCATCATCATTGGAAGCCTTAGCTGTTATCCAGTGAAATAATGTGATGAAAACCATACACCATATTGTGAAGGTGGCATTGTGGGAACCTTCTGCCAAGCCAGCATCATCTGTAGGGCTTACACTTGTGTTAAAAGCTGTTTTAGCCTTTTATCAGGTGATAGACGCTGCAGAAGAAGGTGGGTGCACTTCATCCTTCCGTTCCCTTCTTCAATAACTTCCATTGCTTTGTAACAGATGAAAAAGTTTTTATTTTTTTCCTACAGTCACTGCTGATGCTTACTTGTCATTTTATATCCTGCAATATTCCAATTAGACTTTTTTTTCCTCTCTCAAGGTCAGTATGACACTACAAAAGGAAACCAAAAGCTGTTTCAATTTTTTTGTGTGTTTCAGGCGCTGATTTGTCCATATTTCTCTGGGCTTTTTTTTTTTTTTCCCTCTTGTTCCTCTAGTAGCACATAAGCAGAAAAGCCAGAGTATGCTGAATCCATGAGGACCTTGCTACATTTCTTCTTGGACATTGACAGATGGAGAAGCATTTAAAAAAAAAAAATAAATCAATACTGAATCCAAAGAGGTGGGTCACCTCTGCTGGTTTAGCAGCATTACCTGGCGGAGGGAATAACCCAAACATGTTTGTACTTCCCATCTCCCCAGAAGGTCATGGGTGCATCAGCGTATGGCAGACACTGCCAGAGATCTGTGAAATAGGTATAGAGCTGCCAAGCCAGCAGGAGTTAAGATTACAAATATTTTTTCTCTGCATACCTTTTTTGCTCTTTGAATCTGTCAGAACCAAACAGCTGCAGCCCTGAAGTGATGATGCTAAAAAAAAATTAAATATAGCTGCTATTTGTTACTGCTCTCTATTAAAACTGGCAGGTGACTGCTGTTATGTTTTCCCCCTCTTATTCGTGGGATAGCACATTTACTGACTTGTTAATTTACAGTATGTGATTTATAACTATCAAAGTGGAAAACATTATGCAGTGCATGAATTAACATCAGTATGAATGTCTGTTATTGAATATGTGCTATATTTCTAGAAATACCCAGCTATTCTTCCTTGGCAAAGCTAAGATTTTTGATATCCAGTTTTGTTTGATTATATTTAACTAACTGATTAGAACAGCTTTAATGGGTGCATGCAAGAATTCTGTAAAAGACAGTCCCCAGTAGGTCTAATTTTGTGTGAAATTAGGCAAAGTTGTTGTCTTTATGCAAACATAGTCACACAAAGACACACTGGCTGAATCCTTAAATATTAGTCATGAAACTGTGACTGTGACTTGTCAACAGTGTAAGTTACCATTATAGGCTGGGATCCAGTCTGCCTGTTTAAGATAGATATCCACCTGAATTGTAGGTGCATAGAAAAAACAGTTGCCTTAATGGAAAAGCAATTGAGTCTGTCCATTGATAGTCAATGAAGAAGCTTCTGTTGAAAGGTCAGGAAAGCTAAGGCACTGTGCAGTTCTGGTGTCCTCAACATAAGAAGGACATGTAGCTGCTGGAGGAAGTCCAGCGGAGGGCCATGAGGACGATAAGTGGACTGGAGCACTTCCTGTATGAAGACAGGCTGAGAAAGTTGGGGCTGTTCAGCCTTGAGAAGAGAAGGCTGTGTGGAGACCTCATAGCAGCCTTCCAGTATCTGAAGGAGGTCTATAAGGATGCTGGGAAGGGAATCTTTGTTAGGAACTGTAGTGATAGGACAAGGGGGAATGGGTCCAAATTTAAACAGGGGAAGTTTAGGTTAGATATAAGGAGGAAGTTCTTGACAGTGAGGGCAGTGAGGCACTGGAATGGGTTGCCCAAGAAGTTGTGAATACTCCATCCCTGGCAGTGTTTAAGGCCAGGTTGGACGGAGTCTTGGGCGACATGGTTTAGTGTGAGGTGTCCCTGCCCATGGCAGGGAGGTTGGAACTAGATGATCTTAAGGTCCTTTCCAACCAAAACCGTTTCATGATTCTGTGATTCTGTGGGAGAAAATTTAGGGATGCTCATTCACTGGGCTGCTGTGCTGTATGCCACCCTTTAATAATGTCATGTAAGATGGCATTTCACATACCAAGTTAAAAATTGTATCTTCAGAGCATCTAATTCTTAAAACAATGAAAACTGAGCAGCATAAGATATTAAAAGAATTGTGTTACCTCTAGGTATGTAAAGAGTTATTTACACCTAAATGTGACACTGTTTGAACTAGATGATTCAGCTTAACTGACTGTGCTGAGACTTGGCTGTTACTTCCAAAGTTTCAAATGTTGTATTTCTTTCAGAATAATTTTACTATAATTTAAGGTGTTGCAGAGGAAATGTAGCATCCTTTTGGCTTCATGGTGCAACTTATTCCCACCTTTTTTTTGGACACAGGTACTTTTGTGAGTAGGTTCTGTCTACAGAGCCCGTAAAATTCTACCATGAATGTCCTGCGGAGATCACAAAAACTTACAACTTGATTTATAAAAGAAGGTCTTACTATTTACCTAGTTTAATAGACACTGCTTTATCTCTACTCTAGTTTCTGACTATAACTGGAATCCAGATGTTTTTCTTCAGAACACTTAAGGCAATCAAAACTATTTATTTAAAGCACTGAATCACTTAAGGAAACAAGTGGAATACTACTGAAAGATAAATATTTTTTCCACTGGGGTTTGATATCTCTGTAGACATTTTGGCTTTCATTTTCTTCCTACTCATTTTTGGGTCCACCAAGGATCCGAATATCAATTTTCCTATCACTTTCTACCAGGAATGCACATACTTTAATATGGAATACAAGTGGAGAACCTGATCACTTCGTGTATTGCAATCTATACCCTCCCACACTTTATGGCTGAACACCACTGTATTGTGGAGTTCAAGAAAAGAAGCACATATAGTCTCTTAGGGAAATCCACACTCACTGGGCATCTCCATATCTTAGACATTGATATTGTATAAACATAGGCTGTCGCTGAGCATCAGAGATTTGTGGATCAGGCACAGGAATCCCTGAGGGCACTTCTGGTCTGAATGTTAAGCTAGATTTATTGAAATATCTCTTTTAAATGAACTGAGCCTGATGTGTTTCTTGTACTGGAATATGCCTTCTTAATGATCCTTCCTTGAAAACTGTTGATGAGAAGCAGGAATGAGAGCATAGCATTACCATGAACGGTATTAAAATGTTGAATGGTAAACGTTATTGCCTTTCTTCCAATCACTATTTTTTATAATGCCTATTAATACAATATAGGGCACTCCAGCTTTCTGTGATACACACAGAGTCACTTAACTAATGCATAGATCACCCTCTTGCACACCAGTAAATCCCAGTTAACTGCTGGTCTGCTCTGGTTATCTGTGAGGAGTCCTGAGAGATGTCCTGGCATGACCCACTGCAAGAAAGATGTTTATGTGTAGGCATAGGACTAGGGCAGATCAGTATACTTCCTGCAGCATAATTATCCCTCACGAGAATGGCTGCTAGCATATTATGTAGCCTTGGCTACATAATCCCACACATGTCCTCATGGAATACTATCAATGGAAGACTTCATGAAGATTGTCAGTGCTGCTGCAGCAAGGGCAGGGAGGATAGATGAGCACTCTTGGACTGCCGATGGGATGGATGGATGGATGGATGGATGGATGGATGGATGGATGGATGGATGGATGGATGGAAGGCACCCAGGAGAGCCTCCCAGGGTGACAGTGTTCCCTGGAATATGCTGGCAGATACAGGGTGGTGATAGCCCCAGTGCTCCAGTAACTAACTAGGACCTGTACCACAGCTGTCACATAGTGAGCAGAGGCGTTGGCAAAAAGGAAGGCATTTTTAATTCACGTGTGAAAGTAGATATTCAGGGTGATGGGAAGGAGAGATACCAGGAGCTGGGGCTGCTGCAATGTGACAGGACCTGCAGAACAGAAAGTGAGTGGTATATAGGAGGATGGAGAAGGACTTGATGTTTGATTGGTGAAAGGAAGAAAGTGGAGAATAGGAAGATCTGTCTATCTGTCTATCTATCTATCTATCAGTTATGGTATGAAGATTCATAAGAGTCAGGTACCAGGTATGCAGAGTCAGATGAGTCTTTGACAAAAACTCCCATCCCCTGTGATCAGTTAGATTCCATCGTAAGCCCAGGAGTGACTCTTCCACATCCATGGTTTGAAGTTTGTTACTTCAAATGCAAAAACTCACAAAGTAAAAAAACCCCAAGATTATATCTTTGTCCAAAAGTCTCTAGGCTCCTAAGGGCTCTCTTTAAAGTTTTAATCCTTTCTTGGCTTTCATACACTGTCAAGTCCTTATTTTAATGCCCTTTTTATTCTTCAGTATTTCTTAGATTACCTTATCTCCATGTGTTTGTCAGGCATGCTGTAGAAAGAAAAACTTTTCCAAGTAACTTAGACCTATGTCCCTTTTTGGACTAAGAAAAGGAAAGCTTGGCAGTGAAGTACAGTGTCTTTCAAACCACTGGTAAATGAATGTAAATGAAAAATCTTATGTTCTCACTCCAGTCTGTTTCCAGGTGTGGGAGGGAAACAGCTTGTCTGAGCCAGGTCCAAAATCTGGTCCATAGGGATCTTCTTACTGCCATTTCCCAAGGTGCTGTGCCAGTATGCTTTCCTGTCTGAGACTGACTTTTAATACCTCTAGCACTGTAAATACAGTGACAGACTGAGAGTAAACAACGGACAACCTGCCTTTGTAAGGGAAGGCTTGGAATGGACAAGTGAGCTTTCACTAAAAACGATGTGTAGTCAAGAAGCAATAATTTGTTTCAGAGGTTATAATGGGGAGCAAATTCAGAATAGGGATTTTTTGCAGGGGCAAGCTCCTGGTGCTACTGGAAGTCCCACCATGGAGTGCTTGGCAGAGGTTAGAAGCTGCATGTTTATATGTGTCTGGATTTACTTCTTATAGGAAGCTTTTGGACTGCACAATCTGCCAGAGAAAAAGCAGTGGGAAAAGCGTATCTCCTTTCCTGGTTGCCTTGTAGGAAGAGTTATTATGAACACAACTCATTTATCAGCAACATACTGTTTATTACAGTCAGTTGTGCATAGGGCAGTTTGAAAAAGACAGAGGTGCCTACAGCATTTTGACTTTGGAGAGACACTTTTGCTTTAAGGGGGTTGCTTCTGTCATTTATGCCTTATACCTTGTCCCCAAGAAATACATCAGGAGAGGAACAGAAATCAAACTGTTCTGTGGCACTGGAAATTTTCAAGGCTGCAAGATATACCTGGCACATGCTAGATGGAATCAATACATCATGCAGGAGAGGTACAGACATTGCACTGAATTGCTTCTTTGATGCTCCGTGTGTAGGGTTTAATGTAATGTGTGGCATTAAAATGCAAGACTAAAGCCAGAATTTTGCCTATGAAAGTAAATCTGGTATCCACCCAAATTCCTGATGGGAGATGAGCCTTATATTGTTTTCTAATGGCCAAAACCCCTGGGCTCTGCCAGCCTCGCAGAGTCCAAGTCCTGAGTCAAGGGCTGCTCAGTGAACGCCTATTTCCTGTACATATGTGCTTAAATATCAGGCTGCTCAACTGGTGCATCCAGCTTGAATTATCCTGTGCTGGTGATAGGTGAACAAAGAAAACAGCATCATCCAAGACAAATAAAGAAAGACTTTGTAAAAGCAAGAAGCAGTTTATCCTAACTGAATTCTCTGAAACCAATAGTGTTCCCACTAATGTAACAATCAAGTTCCACACAAATCAAGTTCTCACAAAATGTAAACTGGAGAATGTGGGGCAGAAGTTCCTGCATCAAAATGCATAAACCATCTCAGTGACTCTAAGTACTCAAAAGAGGTGATCCACACCTCTTTTACAGGCAGTACTCTGCAAAATGCTTCCTGGCATGGGGACACAATGCTTGCTGGGACTTGAAGGTGGTTTTCCAAAATGATTAAATCAGTGCTACGCACGCCACTGCCCAGGCTGTAGAAAATTAATTATTATAGCAAGTCATAGAAACTAGAAATCAGCCTAGTGCTTTTAGAAGGCTATCCCAGAAGGCCCTGAGCTCCAGGAAAAGGCAGTGCATCCCTCCTGCCTGCAGCTGTCTGGGGCAAGACTCCCAATTTCTCCATCCTTCTGATGATGTTTAGATAAGTTGTTCCAAGTTCCCATAACATCCCTGGCATCTGTGTGTGTGCTGGCAAGTGAGAGCAGTTAATTACCGCCTGTAATCTGCTTTCTATGTCCCTTTCCCAGCTTTTGGGGTGAGATAGTGGTCTGGGTTCACATATATGGTGTAGCTGACTTTTACGAGATAAGCAGCTTGGTGCTTGCACCCTGTGTCTCTGTCTCACTCGTGCTCCCTTCTAAAGAACAGGAATGAGCCATTAGGTTCCAAATTTGAAAATTGGAAGCACTCCGGGGTGTATCATCAGCTGGAGAAAAATCCCATCATTATACTGCTACTACAGCATCCACCTTATTTGTGCCTCCGACTCAAATGCATTGAACTTAATTACACAGTAGTACAACTCCAAGACAGATTTAACATATTGGAATAAGAAAAGCTTTACAAAAAATACAGTCCTTCATTAAAAATTCAAGTGGAGTTTCGGCTGGCCACAGCAAAAAACAAAGTGATGTCAACGTGTGGGACACAGCACAAAGAAGCAATATTAAACTGTTTTAATAAACACATGCAGATCTTGAGCTCGTAGTCGTTTAATCAAGAACATGGAGTCAACAGATGGAAAATCCCATTAGGTCATCTATTTTGTGTCCCTGGCAGTGTGGGACTGCTGCAAGCAGCGTGCTTCTGTTGAATCAGTCTAGTTCTCCACGCCCCAACCATTGGGACACCCACTTCCCAGAATATCTTCCTATGCAAAGACTTTTGTTTTTTACCCCTCCATGATGAGCAGTTTAAATTCACCTTGTGATTTCATTTCCAGTTCCTAATTGCATCCTTTTTGCTGAAAGAGGTAACTCCCCTCGGTGCTCACACACTTCAAATATTGATAAGAAAATCGCCGTGTCTTTTTTCTGGTACAGGTGTGTTTAAGCCCAGTTCTGTACATAGTTAGCCTTTTAAATCTTTCTTCCTGCAGCGCCCACATCCTTTATGCTGCTCTGCTTTTATAATTTCTCACTGTGCATACATCTTAATATTTCAGCTTTGATGGTAATACAGCAGTCAGGACAGGTTTGCCAAACCCTTGCCTCCAAAGTGGAAGATAATTAATGTTATTGTTCTTCTATTTTACAGTTAGAGATAGACATTTTGCTTTTGCTTGGAGTCTCTTCCCACCACCTTCTGGGCTGGAACATTGTCCCCTCCAGTGCAATTTCAGCCACATGCAGTCCTTGAAATTGTGTCTGCAGCTTTTTCCTTTAAAAACGACGTGGGGAGGGAGGGAAACAAAAAGACAATGTGAATTAGGAGCTTTTGCCCTTCCCATTTCACAGCTGTTTCATTCCATCATTAACCCTGTCAGTGCTAAAAAGGGTTGGGAAAAGCCAGGCATGGGAAGAGGCTGGTGACAAGAAAAGGGGATAAAGTAAGGCAAATGCTTTTCAGGACTGATGAGCATTAGTGGGTAAATAGCATTTTTGAGCAGGATAGGTGCTGAGGGTATAGTGAGGATTACATGGGGAGGTTGAACCAGGGAGGCCAAGTAGGGATGAGGTGGCAGGAGGAAGAGATACGGCAGTAGTGGCTGATAGGATAGAGGGATAGTGGGGGAGAGGGAAGTGGTGCAGTACTGCTGTCAACTAAGTTTATCACCTGCTGTGTGTGTAGGGTGAGAAAAGAAGACTTCATGGTGCAGCAGTGAACATGGGGAGGATGGATTTGTAACCTTGAAAAAGAGTTAATGCTCTGGGAAAACCTTCTGTACTAAGAGTATTTCTTGATATAAGATGAGGTGGCATGGTAAGATGGAGCAGAGTGAATAAGCATTAAGATGGAAAAGTCCTCCACCACCATGTGCTTGACATAGCAGGGAACTGTAACAAAGAATATTGGCAGTGGTAAGAGCTTTAATAACAAAACTCCCCTCAGAGGAGCAAAAGGACCCCAAACTCTAAGGGAAATATCTATTCAAGGATTCCTCTTGTAGTTTATTAGCACCAGAAGGGGAATATTCTGCTATTACAGAAACATCCCTCCTGAGAAGCCCAGGGGTGTTCATCTAATGCAGCAGGAGCTCCAATATTTGGATAAAGTTGTGAAAACAACATCATCTTCATGGATCCTGCCTGTTCCCGCAGGATGATAAGTATTCTGAAAAATGTTCACTCTTGCAATTAGTATAAGGAAGCCTTGTGTATCAGTTGGTTTTGGTTTTAGCTCCAAGATGCTTAATGGTCACAGGAACCTCCCTGGGGGTGACAGCCAGAGGAGCATCAAGCAACCTACTGGGCTTTGCAAGCAACCCACTGGAACAGATTAGCATGTAGAAATAATGCTTGTTTAGTTTCTGAGCAGTTTTCACACATTTCTTCAGCTGCCCTCTTACTCATAGGATTTTAGCCACATTTCTGGGTTTTTTTCTGCTTTAAATATGCAATCCAGATTTTCCTGCTGGAAATAGCAGCAAACAAGTATTTAAGTGTTAAGCAAGCTTGACCCTTCCTATTTTAAGACTTTGGCACTGCCACATCCATAAGCATCCAGGGGGAAAAAAAAAAAAGAATGTATTTTCCGAAAGCATAATGATAGAAATTCCCAAACAGTAAGCGGAATTGAGGTAGGAAGTTCCTTTTTTGACTACTTTTGATTACTTTTGATTACTGATGGCCTGCATTCATTAGTCACAGTGGTGTCACCATCCCTTGTTCCAGCTGCATGTGCTTGGGCAGGGTTTTGGACAGTGCAATCAATCTCATTTTGCAAGATGCTTTTTGTTCATAGTCCAGCTGGAGGTTCCATGGTATGTGGACGGGCATTTTCATATGGGTTAACTGCATGCCTGCTTGAGCACAGAAGCACCAGGCTGGGCAGTTCCTCCATGTGAAGCAATTTAGCAATCAAAGTTGAGGGTCTGTGAATGATTGCTGTGAACCAGCAAATATCCCCCTTCCTGTTCCAGCAGGAAAATATTTGTGGGTGCTTACCCTGTCCTATACCTACAAATAAATGAACAAATCAAAGCAGGACTGCCCCTGAATTCTGACGGCTTGTTTATACCCCAGCACCTCAAGAAATGTTGAATTGTTCTTGCCTTGTGGGAAGAAAAATGAACCTATGCTTGGGCAGACTTAGAGGGCAGATTTCGCCCAAGGAGTGCCTGGCCAGTGGAATGTTCTTATCTATATAAGATGCTGATCTCAGCCCTATCAGTATGTTTTATAAGTTACTGAACTTGTTTTTCTTGCAGAAGTCTGTGCATTTGGCTACCCTAATTTTAATTCCTTTGTTCATTCACTCACCATGCTGTTTTCCTGACTGCATGTAGTCCCTGCCACCAAAGGGTCTTGAGAAATTGCTTCTGAAAACTGAAGTTGCAAGGAGTCCTACGTCTCTGCTTCCCAGATCTCTTTACAAAATATTATGTTGGATCTGGTACTGTATTTTACAAGCCACACTGGAACAGCTTAATCCTATAAGCTTTGTCTTAAACAAAATCTAAATAATCCCTTTTTGGTTTGAAAAGAAGTCTTGTTTCTCACTTAAGATGAAGAGTAAATCTTTTGTCTGCAGCAGCAACTAGTCAAGCTACAGAGCTCTGATAGTAACAAAGCATATTTTTCTGCCTAAAATTTTATTTGGGAGGTAATCACTTCAACTGGTGTCTGCTTAAGGATTTAAAATTCCCAGTCTCTTCATTCTAGCAGAGCCTGATGTGAAGAATGGCAGATCAGCAAACAGAAGCCAGGCTAGGAAGAGGCAAGACCTTCAACTGTGACTTTTTTTGGCTGCAGCATTGTTTAAAAGAGAGGTACCTCCTCACCCTCTCCCATGGTGGTATTAGCCAAGCAGTGGCCCACTCTCAAAGCCATGTAGGGATGACAATGCTGCTGTTGAAGGAGCATTGAGGACACAAAGCACTGAGAAACACCAAATATGCCCTGAGAGAGAACTGGTTGAGTGGATGCAATCTGAAGAGGACTTACTGTGAGAGAAGAGGTGCTGACTAGCTTATCTTTGTGGGATATTTGATGCAAAGGCACAATGAAGCATTTTTTGCTAAGCAACTCCAGCATGGAGTGGTTGGAAATGAAAAGCCTAGACAGGACTACTTTAATTTTCATCTGTGTAAAAGGCTGGTCCTCCAAAGCCTTTTCTGACTAAAATTGAAAGCAGGTGTGAATCATATAGAGATTTAAAGGCTGGTAGAGTTTTTTCATCCTGGTTTGGTTGAAATAGTTGGGGGTTCTGTGTTTGGTTTCTGTTGCTATCTGGTGAAGTAGATTAGAGTGAAGATGAGGTATCCCTTTTCAGACATATGTTACTTTTATGCTACCGTACAATGAAAACAAAACATATCAGGACTACAAAAAAAGCAACAAGTGGGGCTTAACAGGAGAGGTGCAAATAAGTTGATTATTACTGGAGGTATACAAGAAGGGGTGATGGACAGGATGTATCTGTAGCATTCTAAACAGAATAAATGGAATTAGTGATGTCTAAGCAAGGAAAAGGGTGGAACAGAAACAGGTTGATGCCAAGAGACAATTTTTCTTTCACCATCTTGCCTCCTTCCCTTTCTGTAGAAATCCATCACAGGGAACCTTGTGAATACAGAGAGGACAGCAGATGTTTTGCATTGAATTAGGCTCAATGTCCAGAAAGGTTTTTTTCTCATTTCTAGCATCCAGCTCTAATTGTGAGAGTATAGAAGATGACAATAAAACCCTAAATCCTGATGTTATTTTTACTTGTACAGTCATAGTGAAACTTGTTCAGAAAAATATTGGTCTGAGGAAGCACAGAGAATACCAATTTCTGACATTTACTCTTCCATGAAAATCAGATGAAAGGCTAAATTCAAAATAAATGTGCCAATTACTGTATTAAAGTGTGATTTATAAAAATTACAGTCAGTCAGTGTAATGTCATACTGGTTTGGTAATGTAAATACCTGAATCAGCTTATTTTATATAACTCCATATCCTTATTTGCAGATTAAGTTCTTCACAGTTTGTAGCTTTTCCAGGTAAAATATCATCCTCTGGTTTAGAAGATTAAACTAATCTTCATCTCATGGCAACAGCTCTGGTTTGCGTCCTAACATTGCTGTTGCCAAATGATTTTGTGATTTTACACATTCATACTAAGCTAAATTGGCAGTAGGAGTCATACGCTGAAGCTACAGCACATATCATCATCACAGACTGGGAAATTGTTTGATTAAAACAATTTCCTATTTAGCCACAGTGGGCAGCTCAGAAGCCACTCAGGGCTTTGCATGTGGGAAACATGCAAAGGAATTCAGGACTGAAAAAGGGAAACAGTAATAACCATACCCTCATCTGGCATATAATGTCATGGATCGTGCAGCTCTGATCAGAATAGGGAAGAACATGTGTAAGACTCAATGCATTAATAATTGCAGATTCACTTGCTGGTGTGGACAGAGAGAGGATGGTGTGGTGCAGTGGTACAGATTTCACAGTATCTTGGAAAATGCGCTGCCTGGCCATAACTCTTTGGACTTCAGCAGAGCTAACCTGAATTACCCAAGATCATACCTTGACCTTATATGATAATCAATTACATAATTAGTCATTGACATAAGATATTCGTTAGAGCTGTTCAGAAAAGAAAACATTCTTTAGAAAAATACTGAGATTTTGTTAAAAAAAAGGAGTATCTATTTGATTAAAAAATTAAAGGTTTTCCCTCAGAATCTGAAAGTGTTTGAAAGAGAGCAAAGCTTTCTGTAGGAAAGTTTTGTTTAATAAACCCCCTAATTTTCCCATTACTGCAAAGTGTAAATGGAAAACACTAGATGAGTCCCAGTGCTTGGGAGTGGATGATCTTGTCAGACTTCTGTATGAGCAGAGCCACAGGCTCCCTTCCCTCCAGGGTCTTTGCTTAGGAACAGGCAATGAGAAAATCACAGCTGAGAGTTTCAGATGCAGCAGCACACACATATTTCCACCTACCAGAGAAAATAATATTTACCTCCATAGATGTCTTTTTGTGCATGTGGCTTAAACAGTATTTACCTCTCCTTTCTTTTTTGCTTTTTCCCACCTCTGAAGCCTTTTCATTTGTGCACATTCACATCTAGACTGCTTTTTGTTTTAGAGGGAAGGCTTTATAATCGTAATTCACAGGGGCTCAGGACCTCACAATATGTATTAAAAACATTATTTTGACCTTTTTAGTATTATACCAAATGCTGCTAAGCAATTAAGGCAATAAATCTGTGTAAACTGAATGTATAATTCCTCTCCGGAATAGAAAGGTATGAAAATTAAATGTCAACATCTACTTTGGTGTTTATGAGTGCAGCCATAGAATGTGAATTCATTGCCTTACCTGAATTCCAATTTTGTATATATCGCTGTTAGAGGGACCTGGGTTGTTTGGTTTTTTTTTCATTTCATGAGTTCAGATACATAATCTCTTTGTTAGCACTGAATATTCCACTTCTGAGGGACTTTCTTTGACACTGTTAGCTGCTGATCCTGTAGAAGCAGGTACATGGTTTTAAGAGAAGCACAGTGCCAAAGACAGGGTCTCAGGCACGTAAGAGTTGATGGCAGTTCCCAGCTCTGATAGTGGGTAGCCTGGGCCAAATCATTTCAGCTCTGTGTTTTGCTTCCTTTTACAGTATTTCTTGTCTCATTGGACTTAGAAACTTCTGGAGGCAAAAACTATGTCCTATTCTGCTTTTATGCCATCCCTGGTGCCACCAGGGGACCATATGCTCAGCCCGAGAGCCAGCTGAGGCTTATACATGGTACATAAACACAAACACTAATCATACACACTGCCCTCTCCTGTCTGCCCGTGCATTGGGAAGGAAAGGTAAGAGGAAAGGGGAGCATTTTTTGCATTAAGGCACCATGTAGAATCTCCTACTGTTTGGAGCTGAGATCATGATAGCTGTGTGCTTCTCTACCACCGAAGAATTCCTGAAACTAAAAAAGATAAAGAAAAATCCTTGCCAGAATACAAGAGTAGCCTCTTGTTATTTTAGTGTAGACTAGTCTGGTTGTTCTTCACTGTTTACTGAATTTTCTTAGCACAGCAAAGGCAACTGACATCACTTCTGTGGACATCACTTCTGTCTCATCTACCAGCCCGTGCTCAGGTGGACCAAATGCCACAGTTGGATGATGAACCTGACAAGAATATTTCCTCACCAAAATGTGAATCTTTTTCCCTTTCATTGAATTTTTTTCTTGTCAGTGGAAGATACAGCCTGATGATCAAGTTGGTGTCAGCCTAATTAACATTTCCATAATTTAAAAATGTGTTAAAGAGGGGAGAGTTTGATTTTAACATTCAATTTTCTTGCATTTTTATGTTACTAAATTAATAAAACTGCGGTGGATGCCACTGACTCAGACTGACATCCTCAGAGAGAAATAACCTTGCTTCAGGTGCTAGCTGAAATGCAAGCATAAATAGCATCTGCGAAGCCAAGCCAATAACCTTCTTTTCTTGAGTTTCAGAAAAGTTGAGATTTACTCAAATCCAATTAAAAGAATAACTCTGTGAATTAATTAAATTGTGCTTCCACTAAAGTTGAGGCTTAACTAGTTTGCTGCATTTGACAGAAAAGAAAAAGAACTTCTATCAAATAAAGAGTGAACTGAAATGGTTTCTGCCTTTGAAGTAACCTGGGAATTGAGTGCCCAGCTCAGATTAAATGGTAAACTTGACTATTTTCATGTAGTTCCTTGATGGGTTCATCTGTACTTGCAAGTACTTGCATGATTACCTTAGTCATCACCTGCAGGGATGAACTGCCTCTGACCAGATGTATATCAGTAATCACCTTGCACACTTTTGAGAAGAGACATTCTCTTTCCAGCAGACTTTCTGTTGGGCACATGGCAAGTTCTCCAAATGCTGCTGTGCAATGCTGTGGTGGGTTGACCTTGGTTAAGGGCCAAACACCTACCTAGCTGCTGCTGACTCCCCCTCCTGAACAGGACAGGGAGAGAAAACTATGTGAAAAATATCATGGGCCAGGATTCAGACAGGGAAATTGCTTACCATTTACTGTCACAGACAAAACAGACACAACTTGGGGAAAATTAATTTATTGCCAATTAAAAATGGAATAAGATGCTAAGAAACAAAGGCAAAAATTAAAACACCTTTGCTGCACTCTTCTTCGTCCCAGGCTTAACTTCATCCCTTCATTCCAAACTCCTCTATCTCCTGCTGCTCCAAGTGGTTCAAGGGAAATGGGGAATGAGGGGTTTACAGTCGATCTGTAACAGCTCCTCTCTGCTGCTCCTTCCTTCTCACACTTTTCCCCAGCTCCAGCATGTGTTTTCCCCAGGGGCTGCAGTCCTTCAGGAAAACCTGGTCCAGCATGAGGTCTGCCACAAGCTGTGAATATCTCCTCTGGCATAGGGTCCTCCATGGGCTGCAGCGTGGATACCTGTTTTGGTGTGGTCCTCTCCATGGGCTGCAGGGGAATACCTCCTCCAGTGCCTGAAGTGCCTCCTCCCTTCCTTCTTCTGACCTTGGTGTTTGCGCTGCTGTTCCTCACTTTTTTTTCCCTCTCCTTCTCTCTGTGTCTGGTATTTTCTGCCCTTTTTCAAAGATGCTTTCCCCAAGGCACCACCATCTTGGCTGTGGGGCTCAGCTGTGCCCTGCGGTGGGTTGGTTGGAGCTGGCTGGAACTACTGTGTCCTGCTCAGGGCAACCCTGGCCTCTCCTCACAGAGACTGTCTTGCAGGCCCCCATCATCACGTGGGCACTGACACTGTACCAATGCCCAGTGAAAACCTGAAATTCCAGGAGTTATTTTAGCAATATTTGTGACTTCACATTGGGCAGGGTTCCTTATGACCTTTCCAGCTTGATGGCCAAAGCTGAAGTTAGGTTGGTATCACGTTTTCCTCCCTCACAGAATGTATCTCCTTCCCCATGCAGTCTCATGAAACTCCAGTTTGGGACATTTCTTCACTTAGTTTTATTGCTTCTCTTTAGAGATGATGAAGAGTTCTGGGTTTGCTGATGTCAGTCCCTACTCCTAGGCATTTGGTGTCCTGGCATATATACTCCCAGGCATTAGGCTACCAACAGGAAGGTACTATAAGAATTTTGCACTGGAATAAAAGAGGTGCTGTCTTACAGTTTCAATATGCTTCTACTCGAAACTAGCAAACCTTTTATAAGCACACTTTTGAAAGCTCTGTCAAGATTTGATAGTAGAGGCACTTCTGTGTGCTGGTATGTTGTTCCCTGTTCAAAGAACTATACTGTAATTAGATGCACTCAAAACAACTTTGAGTGTTGGTGAAAATAAAAAACAATTCTTACCTACCTTATGCTGATTCACACGTTGTGTAAAGCTGGGAAATTGCAATGCCCCTTAAAGTTGAGAGTATACTTACTGTGCATCTAATCCTTCCACACTTTTTGAAACATTAACTTTTAATAGATGTTTACACACTAATTGGGCTGTTAGGTATACTCTCTGAATCATGCAGAGTCAGATACCAAGGTATTGATGTTTTATTAGTGAAATCAAAGAATATGGGGGGGGGGGAGGTGTTGAGTTGGTTTTTTCTGTGGATTTTTTTTTTGTTTGTTTTTTGGTTTGTTTTTTTGTTTGTTTTTTGTTTGTTTTTTGTTTTTATTTGGGTTTTTTTTAATTATTAAAAAAGAATTTAAAAAAAAATTATTTTATTTTATTTTTCCTAGTCGAATATGTTTTACAAAATAACCTGCATAGGTATGCAGAATATGACTGAGAATATTATCTGAGAGTAGAAGTTCTTGGTAAAGCTGGGAAATTGCAGTAACAACAAAAGAAGAGTTTCCTTATCTAAACACTACCTACATTTTGCCTAAAGAAAAAAGATAACTGAAGTACAACAGAAAGGCTGGACTAGAATTTAATTCATAAGTAATATATATATGCAAAATATTTCTCAGTGGTTAACTTCGGAATTAGTGGCTCTGGGGAGTTTTTACCCTGTCTTTGTAAAGGATTTCTTCCTTTTTTTGTGGAACTGATGTAGTCTTCTGTCTTAAGAGGTATTACCCTAAAAATATAAGGCCCCAATATACATTCGAAAGAGAAACTTAATTTAGGAATTCATGCAGACAAAAGAAAACTACCAGAGGTGCAGTATGCAGACACTGGTCAATACTAGGACACTTAGGGAGGTGCTATGAAATCTCTGTTTCTATGACTGAAGTGTTTATGTGGAAGTTAGCTGAAAGATTACTATACCAGCTTCTATAACTGCTTCTCTAAGGGAGTTGTTCAGTTCTGACTCATAAAGAAAAGCCACTCACTGAATCACCAGGTCACAGGTCCAGGTGAGAATTAAGCTGTGCTAGAGGCAGTTTGGAAGAGTTGTTGGCTGTTAATTGCAGCCAGTTCTCAGACTGACTGTCAGCAAGTCCAAGAAGACCTCAGGCCTGTCTGCTGCTGCTCCACTCCCAAGAAATGCAACCCTAGTGTCTTGTTCACTGGGTGGCTGATCCTCTCTGACCTGCTCAGCCTTAGACCACGATTCCCTAATCCTGGCTGTAATCTTCTATCGTGGCAACTGAAAACAGACAGTATTTATTGGGCAGAAGATACTCCTGTTGGCAGTGGACTAAGGAAGGTTGTTGGAAAAATGCTTAAGAGACTAATGGAGTTGAAAATAAAGGTATATCAAAACCTGACCCTCCAGACATGTAGTCCCACCAGTGCTTGGAAACCTAAGCCAACTCAACTGGAGCATAGAAGCTGTGAGACCATATTGCTTCTTATTAACTCATCACAACAAGTGCTAACAGCAGCTCATGGTAGGTGTAGGTGTTTGCTCTTTTCTTCCCCTGCCAGCAGTTTTCTGAATATAGGAAGGAATACATTTCTGAATATATCTCTGGTGCCAGGAGATGATAGATAGCTGAAATCCTCTTGTATCCAGGACAGCAAAATCTCATGGAGAGCTGTTGTCTTCTTCTGGGAAGAATTACTGTTCCTTATTACATGGTAAGCAGAAGCATGTACCTTACATTTTCACTGTAAAATTTTTAGTTTAAGAAGGTTTGGTGCAATATTATGAAAAAGAAAACCTCCCAGCTTCCAAAATAATTTTCTCAGTTCTGTTTTCTGTCACAGCTAAAGAAATAACAGTAGCTTTCTGTTTTTTTTTCCCAAGTAAGACAAATAGAAACTAAGATCTAATTCTTCAGAGGGGTTGAACCAATTCATGACACTTTTTACGTTTAGCACTGTAGTCATTTACTGTGACAAAGTCCTCTGCTTGTGTAAGGAGAAATGTAGCATCACCATGCAGTTTGCTGACACTGTCTAATAGAACATATGCCTGTGTTTTGACAGGGAGGTGGCAGATGTCATCCTGTGGAAAGCCTGGGGGAAAAGTGAAGACATGACCTCAAACTGTACTTCTGCCTTCAGCCTGGCAGCTCAAACCTCCCTCTGCACCCACCTCACTACATGTTGTGCCTAATACCTGCATCACCCAACACTAAAGATGCTGCAGTCAACGGGGAATGTAAATAACCAGAGTTCATTGTTCAGTGGTTTTATGCTCCCGGTCTTCACCATCCACTTGTCTGGTATTGTGAGTGGCTGGCAGAGACGCAGGTTTCGTAGGGAAAAAGACAACAGGGACCTGTTGACAGGACATTCCCTGATGTGTGATGTGGCCGCAAGCAGGCAGCTGTGTTAACCACCCGTCCTGAGATCAGGAGTGGGATTAAATTTCTGCTCTGCTCTCCTGAAGATGGACTCTTTGATGACTCTCACTCTTCCATGGCTTCAGAAGCTTTCATAGTGCAACAACTGAATGCACAACAAATACAGTCTCACATACAGATGCACGTATCTTCTGATTTAACAGAGCAGATGCAATTTCTGTGCATGTAGAGAAGCCAGATATCCTTCTGAAATAAAGATGCAAACTCCTTGGGGAGATGTGTAATGCTGCAAAGAGCTGAGGGCAAATTGAATTTGAGAAAAGAGACAGGCAGAGGGTAAAAGCTGCATGAATATGTAAGTCTGCAGAAGACATTACTGCAGACTCAGCCGTAATTAAACTGCCACAGCTGCTGTTTCTCTGACACCTTTGGAAGTGAAAGATGCTTTAACCAGCAGCAAAGTCAAAGGAAAACTTTAGGTATAACGTAAGATCCCAAGTTGCCCACTGCAACTGGAGAGAAAACCATTTTATTTTACCTTGTCACTTTACAGACATCCATAATCAGAACTGAATAAACTGCTTTACTTTGGATCTACTCTGGAGTAGATTGCCCTGAAAATGTGGATATCCTCTTCCTTTTTTATGTGCACCTTGGTCATTTAGTCCCTTTCCCAGTGAGATGGGAGAGGGAAGATTAAAAAGTTTCAGAGGTTTTCAGGGTTTCTTTTACTTTCTTGCTTTCTATTTAAAAAGTCTGCTTGTGAAAGAGGAAGGGAGAGGAAGAAAACAAAGAATGAGACTCTTTAGAAGGAGGAAAAATCAGGGAATTCTCCCATTCTTCCTATTCACTCTGATTCTCTACTTCTTTCCAGCAGAAGGAAAGAAAGAGGGAGGGAAGGAAAACAACTAAGTGAGGAAGGTGATGGCAAGAAATCCAGACACTAGAGGTTATGCTTTTAATAAGGCAACTGTATTTGCTCTTAGATTTTTGGTCAACATTTCCTGTAGGAAGAATGATTTTGAAACCAGGTCTTCTTGTTACACATCATTATTTGTGTATATGGCGCTCTACATGTCTGCAAGAAGCCAAAGTCATTCTGAAGTGTTTGCCTCAGTGCAGACAGATGTGGCAAGAAGTCTAGCTTAAAGGTATGCTAGTAGAAATGGATGCTATACTTGTTGACACCAAATAGGTCTCTCTGAGGTAAGAAGATAGGCAGAGCACTGTAATGCTACAAAAACTATTTGGGAATATACAGTCATCAAGTGAAGTGAAACTGAGGTTAATTCAGGGAAGCTCAAATTGAATTTCAAACATAGCACTCAAAAAGCACATCCAAGGAACAGAGTAAGTCTGCATATGTGAAAGAAAAAAAAAAATGAACAAGGAGTGTGGGTTTGCATGCAGGAAATGAAAAGCAAATTGATAGCCGTTCCACAAAGGCTGGGGGTATAAAGGACAACCATAGAACAGAAGGAAAGAAAGTACAGAGTTTGACAGACCATTATCTGTAAAGGCACGAGTGTGAGAAGCAACTGGCATTTGTGTCTTTTAAGGAAGCATTAGATATAGGAAGACAAAAAATAACCCAAGAGAAAGGGGACTACCTGGGTTGCAGGCAACATTTCACACCAGCAATGCTGTAAGCCTTTCAGCACTCTTCCAGTTACAAACCTGTAAGGGTATAGTTCAGCTGCAAGATCCCAAATTGCTCTATGGTAAACAACACCAGTGTAAAATACATTTGTGATATGACTATTTCTCAAAGGCAGTCCGAAGAACTGCATTGTTAAATGGTCACTCTCCTCTTGTAAATGTTTTGCTTTTATCTGTCCTATTCTTTCTTATGAACTTCCAAATGGGACAATTGACATTTTCTTAATTAAAGATATTGGGTCTGAACATAATGTTTGTAGGTTATTAAATTTATATCAGACTATTCTTCAGATGCTGTACTTTCCTTCTTGAGGGATCCTGCAGCAAAGTGAGATACTATGATCTCCTTAATCAGAGACTCTAAGGCATCAAAGCATCAAAGCTAAATTAGGATTTATTAGACATTGGAATATAATTTGTATGTGAATGCTATAGGTGATAAGGGTTTCCCGATGATGATTATAGATCTCAGCTGAGCTTGGGTACCACAGTCTGACAGCATAAATCATTAGGAGTACATTACACTTCCATTTCATCTTATTTTCAGCCAGAAGGCTGAGGCAGGGAAAATACCATGAGTATGATGCAATTTTGTGGTCCCACCTTTTGTTAAAATCTAGGCTGGGACTGAAGCAGCAATCAACACCTCCTGCTTAAAAAGCATTTCTTTTCAGTTAAGTCTCAGCCACTGAAACAGCACCTCCCTGTTCAGATGTCCATCCTGTTTTCCTCTTAACACTTGGATCGTATCACATCATGAGTAGGCATGTGCTTGCTGGGTGTTCACTGGAGAATCTGTCACAGGAATACAAATCTGCTCCAGTGATTTTAGAGTAAGTGCTCTTGAGAGCAGTTTGAACCATCTCACTATAGCCAAGACAGCTGTTCCGTTGTGAAAGTCAGCTTAACATATGGTTTCTAGTGATCATATATTTATATTGCATACAGTATAAAATAAAACTAAAGGTGCTTGAATTCTATGAAGACAGCAAAATGCTATAAACCAGAAATGGAGAGAGAACAGTGATTATATACAATCTGTACTAGACTAGCAGGAAACATTACCACTAAAAGGAGAAGAACCATGAAAGGGAGGACTTCACTACCAGGACAGCTGTCTACTTGGCAGCTAATACCAATGGATACTTGATGAACAAAATCTCTCTTGGAGCCTCTGGTGATGACAGTAACATTATTTAGCATTTGGCATGCTGTTTCCATTTGGGGGGGGGCTTGGTGGGAAAGCTCTGAAGGTTGACTGTGTAGAATTTATGTTGTGCGCATGTATGAATTTATGAATTACAGAAATTATTAATCCTGGAAGGGATGTGAAGAAGTTCTTTTAGCTGTCTCCCTTCTCTGGGGAAGGATAAGTGGCCTTGGCACTGCTTGTAGCCTTGTTAAAGTTGCCAAATATTCCCAAGATCCATGTTTCCACATGTCACTATGTAAGGTTTTTTTCTTATATTTGGATTATTTATCTCTTGTGGCAAAGAACTTTCTGTTCCACACCTGGTGCAAAATGAAACCATGGATTTCAGTCATCTTTAAAAAAATTCTGTTTATATTTGAAGACACCTGGCGGACATGGGAAATATTTGACTTCTTTTCTCTTTTGATAGTATTTTCATTACTGAGAGGTATGTTGTCATGTCCTTCTTCCAGTGTCTCTATTCTAGATGGAAGAAACAAAATTCTTGACAACCATTTCTCATCAGTCTGTTTTCTAAAGTTCTCAGAAATAGTATTTCTTCTGGGCTTTTCAAATTATTTTTCTTTTTTTTTATTCCAGACGGGTTCTGAACAGTGCTGTGCAGGGGCAGAAAAATTACAGTCTTTGCCTCTTACGAAACCTCTGTTTGTATATCCCAAAATTGCATTAAGGTTTCTTGCAGTAGCATGTTCTTGATGCATAATTGGCTTCTAATCTACTATAACCTCCAGATATTTTTTTCTGTAATGTACTTCCTTTGTTAGAAGAGACAGTGGCAGCTAGCTGAGATACCACCTAGAAGTACCAACAAGTGGTCTGTTTACAAACTGCTCCCTAGTCTACATGGCTTTATATCCTGGTATAATCTCCAGTCAGGATCTTAAAAGGCAAAGCTATAACAAAGTCCCTAGTCTGGGAATGTGGATTCATGCCACAGGAAACTCTAAAAGCTGAAAAGCATCTAACAGAGAAATAATTCTGGGGTCAATTTAAAAAATATAAGGCTCGCCAAGTCTCCTAATCGTAGTTCTTATAAACGAAAATGAGTTATATTTAGGACACATATGGTCAAAAGTAGCAGCAATGATTTTGGAAACTGGATTTTGGAGCTGTTAACATTTCAATCATCTGTAAATTACTTGAGGAATCAAAGTCATCAGTTCAATAGTAGTAGGTACTGGCAGTGTTCTTGGCTTGTTACTGCACTATTTTGGGATAGGAGTGGAGAAAAGAGGATATCACACAGAGTCAATGCTAATACCCCATCTCTCATATGGAGGTCTATATATTTCTCCCTGATGGTCTTGTATGAACCTCAAATTTACTCCAGAAAATTACAGCTGCAACTCACCAGTTTAACTCTGTTTCCTGCTATGACAAGGAACTGAACAGTCATAACCAAAGGAAGAAAATTCTGAGTTATTTTGAGACAAGAAGAAGACAATGTGGCTTTTTTAATGGGAAAGGCATCTTCCAGTGAAGGAAGCAGACTTCTGTGGCAGAGCTGTGGAACTGTTGTTTCTTCTGCAGAGAGTTTCAGGCTGCATTTCTATTTAATTGGCATCAAGCCCGCTTTCAGCTACACTTTCCTCTGAGCTTTATTTTGCACTCAGAACTACACTTTTTGATTGAACCCTGTCTTACTATTTTCTCACCTACAACTTTTCCTTTTAGAAAGAAACTGTGTTCACCTAAGTTCTTCCTCTCCTGGTCCCTCACCATTTTTATTCCACTTCGTTGCCACCACTGTAGCTAAGAAGATAAACCCAAGCAACAGCAATCAAACAGTTGGCAGTGAAGGTGAAGATAGTACAAGTCTAATGGGAAAACTTACTGGGAACAAACAAAACTGTACAAAACTAATCAGGGATATGTAGTCCCTTTAAATATGATAAATTATAAAATGCCCTTCATCTTACCTCTTCATTGCTCTTAAGCTGAGCAGCATTTCGTGAAGTAAGTTTGGTGTAGCAACTAGCAAGAAACTTTAATAGGAAACAGCTATTTCAGTTTGAATTAATCTCAGTAAGCATACACAGAGAACAACGACATACATCCCAAGGCCTGGGAGGTATTGTTTTCTCAAACCATGCCTCCACAAGAAAACGTGTGTTAAGCAGAACCTGGCCTTAGCTTGAAGTGAAGTCACAGACCTGCTTTCTACCTCTCTGGGTACCTAAGTAAGTCAAAGGTATGGTTACTGTCAGATTTGAGGAATGTATTTCTTCTTACATGGAAAGCTTTGAAATCTCAGATCTTGACTTTCTTTCATGTGTGTACCCAAGTTCTCCTTAGGGAACATGTTCTGTCAAGGACTTGGAGGACAATGCTGCTGGCTATCAGGGCTCTCACAAAGTAAAGTGCAGCTAAAAGAAGAGAGGTAGTACCGGAGCTGATCTGCTAGGGAAAAGGCATGATGGAAAAGCTATTGCCATGAGGTTGTCATCAAGTTAAGTCTCTCATAATGAATAATTATAGGATGCTACTTGCTTCTCTTGTCATTTTTGCTAGAATCCCGTGGCATCTGCAGGGAGGCAGGCAGAAAAGCCTCTCCACACAATTTTGAGCATACTCCCTTTGTCCAACAGACAACACTGGGCTCTGTCTTGAGCAGTTGGAGCTGGAGTATTGCTGTTAGTGGAAGAAGTTGGCTGACACCTTCAGAGGAACTAAAATCAGAAGTCCAAGGTAGGTCCTTTTTTTTATTTCTCTTTATTCCTGAGAAATATGTGTCTTTACACATACATACAAGCGTGCTAACGTGTGAATGAAAGGAGGGGGAGGTGAGAGAATGAAAATTATCCTATTTGATGTTTTTATTCTATTTCCTACAGCAGAAGCTGGCAAATGTAATGCTCAATTGGTGTAAATAAAGATTAAAAGATTGTTACACAGCAATAGGTGATTTGAAGCTAGTTGAAATGAATATACATTTTTCCCACCCATGTGCTAGCAAAATAAGCACACATGTTTAGGAGCCATTTTCAATTAACATTAGTTTGCTTTTATGCCTGTGCATTTCACACTCCATTAACAGTCAGTACCTTGTATGGAATCTATCAATGTAAAATCTCTTTCCCCGTATGCAATGAAAAGATAATGAAGATGTTTTATAGAAAGAAAGAAAGAGAGAAACAAACAAGTTTACTTCAAAAGATTCTTGACTCTAGAGACAATATTTCTAATGAGGAAACTGGTGCCTTAGTGAAAAATGTATTGATGGTAAAAATGAAAAACAGAGTAGGATAAACATCTTTGTGGACATCTAAGAACCGGAAAGAAGCTAGCTCATTTAAACGACCCCCTCAAAACTGGAAGAGCTTGTCTAGGTACAATTTAAAGTGAGTGTGATCATGAGTGAGTGGTAGGTGGCCAGGAGGTGCGAAACTCCTGGTTTCTCAAGAACGGGATCTGTCAGAGCACAACAAACATGACAGCAGCTGTGCTAGCAATGAGATGCCTTACCGGACCTCCTGGTGTGGTATGCAGCTTGAGAACATAGGTACATACATTTGGGTGTTTAACATGAGCCTGATCCTAAACTATTCTTGTGTTCTATCCTTGTAGTTGATAGGATATGAAAAGCTAGTCATCTCTTCCTAACAGACATGTATGTTTAGCCAACTAAATTTCCTTGTAGGATCCATTGACTATGGTGAGCAGGGGCTTGAAGAAGTAGCCCACACATCGGTCAACTGCCAGTAAGGTTGCCCTAGGATATCTTGCCTTATCTCCAGCTGCGGATCTGGTATCGTATCTGCCAGTCCTATGTGGGTACCTTGGAGGTACCAGATTACTTTAAGTGTCAATAAATGGTTTCATTAAGTCAATTGACGTCCTAGTGACGACAACAGCAGTTCTGTGTCATTTACTTCTGCCCATACAAGATTTTCATGTTCTCTATTTTTTTAGTGCCCCATGAACTTTAGCAAAAATACTTTCAGATCCTTTTGAGACAGGGAAGATCTTTTGTGCTCTTGAAATGTGGAAACTGCATGTAGAACTGCCCTGTTGGAGTATACTGGCACTGCACGATGACATTGCTGAATACATCTAGTTCACTTGCCCTGTTTGCTTCGCATTGGGTCAGGAACACTTCAGCTTTGAAAAAGAGAGAAAAAAGTAAGTAGAACTGTCAGGGATACATAGAAACCTAAATGAGAAGAGAGTGGGTGGTTCCTGAACCTTTAAGGAAAAAAGAAACAATAGTGTCAAGTTCCATTTGACATTATGATTGCAGAAATGTTATTGGAGGGCTAAACAAATGACATATAGTTCAGGGACCTCAATAAACAAGTTCAGATAGAAGTAATGGGGTTTGGAGATTAGGGAATTGTATCAGATGACACAGATGGGCACAGAGTAGAACACTTTTATTTGGTCACCATCTTTGGCCACATTGCTCATGTAGAAAGCTTCAACTCAGCCAGACTGCTCTTGAGTATTATCTACCTAGCTCTGGGGATTTGAGGGTAGGTGTGATAGATAAACACTTTTTCTTTACTCTCTATCCTTTCAACAACAATTATGCAGGGCACCAGAATATGCCATCTACAATCTTTGAGGGAAATAAGGAGAAATGGCGTGAAAAAAAAAAAAAGGTAATATATTATTAAAGAAACTTTATGAAAATATCATTTCCCTTCAGCAAGTTACGTATTTTTCACACAAGTGCACGTCTACTATTTTAAAATATTCAAATAAATTTTTGAAAACTTAATTTACTATTAAAATGGTGCTTATTAATAGGCTAATATGTTTCAATATCTATTTGCTTTCTGAGACAAACTTATTAAGGTCTTCATATGAACAACAGAAATTAACTTTGTTTGAAGCTCTGTCAGAAGATTATCAGTATTTAGCAGGATTCTGCAATCTGCCCAGTCTTCTTCATAATGAAAATATTATTTGCAGGGTTGCATGTGACTTAAGACTGGATGTAATAAAGTGGTTTTTAATCCATATGGTTTGATAAACTGAAAAAACAACAATTTTAATAGAATATTACCAATTTCCAAGTATAAAACTCCTGAAATATGTACAAATAGGTTACTGAATTGTTCAGTACACAAAATTTTTATACATACATATTTTTTATGACCTAGCCTTTTGTCAGGTTTCAACCTTTCAGTATTGTGTATGATTTCCTAAAAAAAAAGTGGTTTTTTTTTTTAAAGGGAGCTAGATACAGTTAAGATATTGTTGTCCCTCAATTCAAACAGAAATTCATATTAATTTCATGATTCTGAATAATGTACCACTTCTGCTTTTACCTGTTTTTTTATGTCATGCTTTTAAATAAGAATGGCATTCTTGACCAACAAATCCATTGTTTCTATTTTATTTTACTTTTCAGGAGGTCACAAACTTCAGCATATATTGGATACTCTAATTTTGAGATGGTTGTAAAAAGTCTTCATTTGAGAGAAATAAAAGTCACCAAAAGACATACATTTTATCTTCACAAAATTTATTGTTTTTAAAGAACTTTAAAATTTCAGTGGGGAATTCTCATCCATTCTGTAGGAACTTCTCATAACAGAAGCATTATGTGATTCTTTCAATCACAAGACATGGAAAGAGCCGTTGAGCAGGCTACCCTACCCCACTGCTTCAGACTGGCAGAGTTTAGCATCTCCAGTAGTTTTGAAGATAAAGAAAAATTGACAAAATTATTGCTATGCACCCCTCAAGTTTATCTATTGATTTATCTTTTGAATGCTTTGCTGTATTGTATAGACAAAGACAATTAGCAAGAAGCAGCTATTCATTATCCTTTTCCATTCATCTGTGGGCAGGAAGGTGTATCCCAAAGTCATCATTAGTACTACAGTGATATATTGTCACAAATGATGCATTGCCAAATTCCAGCTAGTTGACTGCAGTACACACTTTACATCTGCAAGCAGTTCTTACTGTTGAAAGTCTTCAGGTGTCTTGAAAATAATGGATTTTCCACTTTTCACCACGCAGTTGCAAACAGTTTATCAAAAATATTTTTGTATCTATCTCCATGGTTTGCATCATCAGTGACCATAGGAAAAAAGTTTGTCATTTTCTACATTGGTTTTGAAGTCATTCTCAATTGAAAGGCAAGTTAATATTTTGTGAATGATGTCTGAAGTTGTTGTCTTAAGATAAAACATTTTAGCTATTGGAAATGTTGGAATAGCGTATTAATTTTGTTATCAAATTAGAATGATCTGCATTTAAAAACTGTGTGCAATTTGTGGTAGAGTGCTGTAGTGGCCATTTTCTTTTCTTAGGAAGTAATGTTTCAAAGATTTCCTTCTGTTTCATATCAAGAATTATTATAATCATCTACATTGCTTACAAGCAATTGAGAAAATCTGTCTCTGTAACGTACAGTAAATCTTATGGGAACTATTGTTTTCTCTACTGAACCATGAAAAGTAATTTCTGTACTCATTCCAGGAATACTCATTCTTCTGTTTTGTCTTAAAAACTGTGTCTTGACTTGTTGATAAAATGCTGTTATCATGATCTCTACTGTATCGTCAACCACATGAAGTATTGTCACCAACTACTTCTAAATCAATAATGCACAGATAACCACTTGGTTATAATCAGTCACTCCAGCTCACAAAGTTTTGGTCTAATAGACACTTTATGTGATACAGTCAACAGTTAGCTCTGCTTTTGACAAACATTTTAGATAAAGTCCTCTTCAGATTTGAAAAAGCTCCATGTGTAGTATAATCCCAGCTGCAGTTCTTTGCTTTTTGTGTTGCTATGGCAGGAGGAACAATTTCTGTGAAGAATTTATAGAGAAATTTTACAACCTTTGGTTTTAAGAGTGCTCTGTAGATGTAAACTGATGCCTGAGATCTTGTCCACAGCCCCGCCGCTCCCCCCCGCCCCGCTCAGACACCAGTGTGGCTTGGGGGAATGAGAGCCATCTTTGGGAAAAAATAGTTTCACCTCAGTTGTACAAAGCCCCCATGGTGAAATACTTCCCTCAGCTCTTCCCAGCTCTTTGATGTGTTTCTTGATTTGCCAGTTTCCAACTTTTTTCTTCATGGCGTCTTCTACCCTAGTTCTCTCTGAAATGCTTTGCCTTGAGGTTGAGTGTGGAATGAGCCCACCTCTTTCCCTAGCTCCAGGCTTCTCATCAGCAGACAGGCTGACACTCAGTGTACAGAGCCTGATGGGGCTGAAGCCCTTCTCTCCTCATAGCTGAAGAAGCTGGATGAAAATATCAGGAAATTTCTGATAAGACATCTGCTAAGGACCTCTAGCTTCTCCAAATAGGAGGGCTTATTCCCAGGTTCAAAGCTTTACCTTGCACACACTCCATACTAAATTTTTGCAATAAAATATGCTAGACTCTGCATAAGGCGACTGTTGCTTTTTATGTAAGCATTCATTGACCTTTCTAGAACTTTCTCACTGCATCCGATCTACCTGAGCCATAAGTGGTGTTATATATATAAATACCATACAGTATTCTAAAGGTTCTCAAACACAAATTCCCATCTATGATTTTTTAATTTTAAGTGTGCATGTCAGATCAGTATTAAATAACACAGATTTCCATTTTGAAGTCTCTGTGGTTATTTTCATTAAAAAGCTACATTTTATGATGCTGAATTCAATTGCCTGTAAAAATCTTCTATCTGCTTTTACATTTTTAACAGCTGTATCAGGTTGCAGTGGTACTCAGCTGTAGATGAAGTCAGATTTTTGTATGCTCTGAAGCTAAATTATACAGGTCAAATGAATTGTTCGTTAGAACTCAGCAGTGTCTGAGAGCCTGCAACAGAATGCCTGATACCTAGGAGAAAATATTAGGAGAGATAAATGGTTTTAGGTTGTGTATGTGCTGACTAACTGAAAACTTTACTGCCTGCAAATATTTGAGCAGTGAAGCTGGTGAAGGTGTTTAAAAAAGATGTACTTAGTAACAAAGGCACAGAATTATAAGCCATAAATGTGATAGGTGAATATGTTTTTTTTAACGAAACTATTCTTGTCAAGCAAAAATTTCCATCAGTAAAATCTGAGAGAGGGAAGTAATCTCACCATATAAATTCTGTTAGCTCATCACTTAAGATAGCTGCAACAATCCTACACCTGCTAGTAGAGGGAAAAATGCAGTAATAGAAACATTTTTATGGTAATGGGGCATTGATTAAATGTCACAATAGGTTTTCTGGCAATAATGAAGTTTGTAGACAAAATTAAATGAAATAAAATAACTCTGTGGCACCATCACAAACAGGAAGGTAGAAAGAAATGGCTGGAAAGTAAGAAAGAATGTTTATCAAATCCATGTCAGTTTACCGATATTTCATCTATGTTGTAAGTGGGAAAAAAACTGATCAGCATTACAAAGTCACAAAAATGAAGGAAAAATCATACCATGGTTGCATGTGCAATCACTATTCTTTCCCCTCTGCAAGGAATATCATTACACTGTGTGGGATGAATTGGATCACAACAGGGGAAGAAATAGCGCAGAGGAATATAAGTAGTCTGTATCAGGTTGGATATGGAGAATTAATCAGAGAATCAAGATTATTCAGACACTTATAAATTTAACTTTTTTCTTTTAAAGGAAAAGCTTGAAAGAAATCTTTGTCTCTATAACCATAATAATCTCCTCCTCAGGAGCAGGTTTTACAGGCATGCTAGCAGAAAGGTCCAGCACTTCAGTTGCTGTATTAGCTGTTGGCCAGGTGTATTTGGGGTGCATGGCAAGGTTTCATTGCGGAGGGCTACAGGGGTAGCTTCTGTGAGAAGCTGCCAGAAGCTTCCCCCATGTCTGATAGAGCCAATGCCAGATGGCTCCAAGACAGACACACCGCTGGCCAAGGCCAAGCCCATCAGCGATGATGGCAGCACTTCTGGGATAGTGTATTGAAGAAGGGGGATAAGTTACTGTGCAACTGGGCAATTGTAGCTGAAGAGTGAGAATATGTGAGAGTAACAAGTCTGCAGACAGCAAGGGCAATGCAGAAGGACAGAAGGAGGTGGTCCAAGTGCTCCAGGTGCTGCTTGGAGGTCAATGATGGAGCAGATATTCACCTGCAGCCGATGGAGGACCCCACACCGGGGCAGGGGGATGCCCGAAGGAGGCTGTGACCCTGTGGGAAGCCCGTGCTAGAGCAGGCTCCTGGCAGGACCTGTGACCCCATGGAGAGAGCAGCCCACACTGGAGCAGGTTTGCTGCCAGACTTGTGACACTGCAGGGAACCCACACTGGATCAGTCTGTTTTTGAAGGACTGCACCCATGGAAGGTGCCCACGCTGGAGCGGTTCATGAAGAACTGCATCCTACGGGAGGGACTCATTATGGAGAAGTTCATGGAGGACTGTCTTCCATGGAAGGAACCTCGTGCTGGAGCAGGGGAAGAGTGTGAGGAATCCTTCCCTGAGGAGGAAGGAGTGGCAGAGAGAACATTTGATGACACTTGAACAACCTGGGCTAGTGGAAGGTGTCCCTGCCCAGGGCAGGGGGGTTGGAACTAGATGATCTTTAAAGTCCCTTTGCACCCAAACCATTCCATGATTCTCTGATGAACTGATCACAACCCTCCATTCCCTGTCCCCATGCACTGCTATGGGGGAAGAAGTAAAGAATTCAAGAGTGAAGTTGAGATGGGAAGAAGGGAGGGGTGAGGGAAAAGTGTTTTAAAGATTTGGTTTTATTTCTCATTATCCTACTCTGATTTATTTGGTAATAGATTAATTTCCCCAAGTCGAGTCTGTTGCCCATGATGGTAATTGCTGAGTGATCTCTCCCTGTCCTTATATTGACCCACAAGCCTTTTGTTATATTTTCTTTCCCCTGTCCATCTGAGGAGAGCAGAGATAGAGCAGCTTTGGTGGAAACCTGGCATCCACAAGGGTCAACCCACCACACCAGAGACAACTGCCATCCAGACAGGAGATGGGTGGCTGGTGTCCAATGCTGTATTTTTAGAATCTCGTCAAAGGTGCCTGACCCTGATGGATTGGACAGATTTTGCTTTATGTGCCAGGATCTGATGGGACTATGTATAAGTGTAAGGATAATTATGGCCAGACCGACCCAAACCTGTCTGGGTTCCCCCATTTCCTAGGATCTTCCAGAACTCCCTGGTGCTGCTTGGCAGTGCTATAAACCAATGTGTAAATCCTCTTCTCTCTTTTTTAACTTGTTTTAGATCTTTGCCAGCAATATTTTTTCTTGAGGATTTCAAGCCTTAGTGGGGAGTTTGTGGTTTTTACAGGTTTGTAACTCAGCCACAGTTAAATGCAATTGATGGGACAAAATATTTCTTTAGCCTGAGGGCTTTCTCCTTGCTAAATTTTTAAGTTGTTTCTGCAAACTGCAGGGATTAATTACAGCAGCTTTAAAAAACAATAAGGGTCTAGCTAGAATGGGATGTGTTAGTGCCTTTTATAGGGTTCACTACCAGCTTCCTTGCAAAGGGACCTGTGGTCATTTTAGTCGCCTCCTGTGGTCTGCGGGCATTGCTATACAACCTCGTGTATGGAATACCAAAGTAAAAAGAGCAACTACCAGTGACAGTAAAACCTGCATTCCCAGCCTCTGTATTCACCTCCCAGAAGTTGTGTCACACACCAGGAACGAATATTAGCTATATGGGCCACAAAGAGAGGAAAGAGATGTCATTCTGGAGCCTGGTGGTTGGGGAGAGAGGTGAGGTGGGCTTTTTGCCTCATTCTCAGAAAAAAAAAAATCATCTTTTCTTCATCAAGTGTTAATACCACAATAGATTTGTCCCATCTGCATTTTAGCTTCTGCTAGATATGTAGGGTGAGTGATCACACATGATGATTATGTCTGAACACCATAAGTTCTCCTTCCAGCCAGTTGAGAGACATAGACACTTTCAGGGCACAGTACATCTTAAAATGTGCCTGCATATACTATGATGAAGTCTACTTCAGTGTCTACTGAAGTCTGAAGTACCTTCCTTATCTGCCTCTCACCTCTTCCCTGTCCATGTGCTACCTTATATGTGGCAGAATTGCTGGTATGGGTGTGCAAAAAGATTCTGATATGCAAATAGCAAAATTGTAAACCTTTGATAAATATGGTGGAATGAGCTGGGAGCATCTCTGCTGGCAGATGTGAGGCAGCAGGAGGAGGATTGTGAACAGCTGGGCGAAAGATCCTGAGCAGTTTTACATGCCACTGACACAGGTGTTTGCTGAACGCACATTTGTCTATGTCTCACTGAAAAAGTAATATTGGCAAAATCATAACCCTATTGCTCCAAGTCAAAGCAGTTTGATTTCAGAGTATACAGTTTGGGATTTATATTAGTGTCTCACTTGTATAGAACTTCTAAAATTGTTGTACAATGAATTAAATATGCCACACATAGACAGGTGTTGAAAACAACAATTCAAAACATATGTAGATATTTCTGCCCTATGCCCAGCCTCTTACTGGGAAGGACAAAAGCAGCTTACCCTTTTAGGAAGCATCTGGCCATCTCTGCTTTCTCATACATTTCTTATTATTATTGACTGACCATCTGTAATTTCATAATACTCTCTATTAAATAATTTTTCTTTATCCACTGTTTCTATTAGCAGCTAAACAATTCATCTTGCATGGTATTTCTTCCACATAATTGTAATATATCTGACAGTGCCTAATTGAAGGTTTAATAATTTCTCATTTTGTTTACTTAGACGACATTAATGACACAAAATCTCCAAAAATTAATAGGCTTGTCTAAGATAACCTTCATTTACCTTCAAATGCCCTTTCCTGAACAAGTGTGCGTAAGAGGATTTTCAGTACTAAAAGTGTGCTATAATGCCTCATATCTCATAATATTTCAAAGACATGGTTAGTAGCTTCTTTTTGGGACATTGCAGTTACTTAAATAATCATCATTGTGTCCATTCTACACAGTTATTTTATCTGATTGCTCTTTTTTCTTAGGATAAAAATGAGTCACATAATTTTACATTTGTAAGCCAAGGCTCCTTCCTAGAGAAATTCCAGGCACTGCTCAGGAATATCTGAATAAAGTTATCAGTTCCTACCTATCTACCTTCTCTTTTAAGGTCCTCAATGACATACAATGTTGGAGGGATCTCTTTAACCTCTCATTAGCAGGATGCTAATTAGGAATATGCCTGAGTCTTCCTCACCTACCTCAGTAGACTACATTGCTTGAAGATGTGAGCTTCCTGATACAGGAAAACTGTGTTAAGTGCTAATGTGGAGATTAATATCTATCTTCCTGTGGTTTACAGTGCTACAAATGTACCGATCTGGTCAATAATCTGAACCTTCCTCTTTTCTGACCTGGTGAAAATCAGCAAAATCTGATATCTCTTCATCTCTTTTGATCAAGATTGAAGTGCTAAGTACATTGCTCTACTCCTGGCTAAAATGAAAACCTCTTGACACTAGTTGCCCAGCTTTCTGTTATTTATGGTGTTGCTTCAGTACATCATGCTTCTTTACTGTAGACAAACACTTATTTGAATTAGTTTATTCCATAGCACAGAAAGATGATGAACTTTCATTGTAAATTCTTGCCCTGTGATCTCAAAAATATTATACATGCCTAAAAAGAGATGATACCTAAGGATTTGGGAGCAACTATCTCTGTGTGCTAGATTTTGTAGAATACAGAAGATGATTGAATGTTTTTGGAGACAATGCTGATAACATGATGTAAATTGTCAGAGACCATCTGCTGTGAAATTGATTGACCATGATTCAGACAAATATTCGGAGATTTAGCAACATTTAGGAAATCATGTAGAGATTTTACTTTCTTCTTCTCTGCTTTCTTTTCCCAGTGGTCACCTTTTCTACTAAATTTTAAGTGGATTTATATTTAAATTACTGTTTATGCAAAAAGGAAGGAAATACAATATTGATCTTTCAGATTCATGATAATAATATCATGGTATTCAGGATAAGATTTTCTTTGGATATAAATAAATTCAAAGTATTTATTCCAAACATATAGTGTTGCAAAAATAAATTGAATCATGTATAATTATAAATACGGGGTTTAGATGTTTATCAAAATGTCTCCTATTTTTGTGAATGGCAGAGATGTTTTGATGAAACCTGTTTTTCAAGATGGTTTTCCTACTTACTATGTATGTGAACCTCTCTACTCAGCACTGCGAGACACATCTGGAGTGCTGGGTCTGGTCCTGAGCTCCCCAGTGCAAGACAGGCTTGAACATAACTAAGCGAATCCAGTGCAGGGCCACAAGTTTGCTTAATCTTATCCATGTGGAAAAATACCTGATGGAAGGGAATGAAGAAGACAGAGCCAGGCTTTTCTCAGTGGTAATCATTGAACATAAGGTAATGGGCACAAACTGAAATATGGAAAATTCAATTTAAACATAGGAAAAAACCTTTTCAATCATGAGAGTTGTTGAATGCTGGCACAGGCTGCCCAGAGAGGCTGTGAAGTCTCCATCCTTGGAGATACTCAAAGCACAATTGGACAAAGTTGTGAACAACCTGCTCTAGCTCACCCTGCTTTGACCAAACCACCTCCAGAAGTAACTTCCAATCTTAGCTGTTCTTTTTTTTTTTTTTTAAAAAGCAATACTTTTTTTTTTTTTTTTCCCTATTTCTTAGGTTTTATTCAACCACACTAATATTGTTTGTCACCCGTGGAAAGATATTAACAGAATAAGCTCTCTGAATATTGTCAATTCTTTTGTCTAATTGAAGAGAATCTGGGAGAGAATTTTCCTGGTAATCTCTGTTTGAGATGTGTTTGAGCTGTGATAGTCTTTGGTAAACCCAGCCACTACTCAGTAGTCTGTGGGCATGGTTGAGACTTCTGCTTGTAAGCCAGAAACCCATGGACTTCGGTTTAACACAGAGATTAAGGTTCCACCACTGAACAGTAGCAACGCAAATCATCCTTAAAGAAGTCATTACAGTGTAAACAGTAGTGCAGTATATGCCTAATGTCTCAGCTATGGGAGCTGCCTGAGCCATCCAGGAAAGGAAAGACAAGAGTCACATTGAGGATTGGATTTTCCCTGTACTCTCCTCCCATCATTTATTTTCCCCTATTATTGGGCATTCAGGATTCATGAGGGCCGAAAGGGGAACTTGGAACTTGGACAGAAGCTATTGCCTCTTGTGTGTGCACAAGGTCAGTTTAGATGTCCTCTCCTGACCAGCAATTTTATTGTGACAAGGGGAGGAGAGCTGCTCAGAGAATTTTAAGTGTGCTCATGGTGATCATCAGCCACCCAGACTGGTCTCAGATAGCCCATGTACTGAGGGCCAGATTGTAGGCCGTCCTTGACTCCCATACCATCCTCTGACAGGTGTGTTGAACTCCAGGATTTAGCACAAGGGGACTGTCAGCATTACCTTTCCAACACCCTTTTGGTTCCTCTCCTATGCAGAAAGAGAGAAAAAGCATCTGCGATAAAGCTGTATTACAGCTCCACTTTGATAAGAAGTACTGTGTAGATTGCTGTAATGTACGTAAAAGGTTTGATACGTACCTAGGAGTCCTTGAAGATAACTTTAAAGATGACCCTAATAACCAGCATAGATAGATGTCTAATGATGGGTCTTTTTAAATCAAGGAGTAAAAAGCAGCAGTAACCAAATTCAGATCACACAGTTTTAAGCTGTGTGTATTCCTGCTAGCAAAATTTATATCTGTTGAGATGTGGGCAGGCAGATAAGTCCAATTTGAATGAAACTGGAATCCATAAGAATTGAAAACATCATTTATATTCCATATCATAGTGGTATGGCTACCTCTAAATACAAATACATATGCAAATACTTTAAAACATGGCTTAGATATATGATTGAAATCTCTGTTTGAGCAAAAATGCAAAAAGTTACATAATTTTTCCACAAAATCAAGTTATGCACCTGAGTTTTTTACAAATACATGTGCTGCTGGCATTTCAGTATGGGCTCTTTAAAATGATTTTCTGCTAGTGTCCCCTATCATGTTCCCCTGTGCATAGAGAAAAACTAGACCAGACAATTTCGTATTAAAAGGTTTACCTGAAAACGTTTGTGCTCGCCTTTTGGAAACAATCATTTTGTGACTGCATTGAGAGCCATGACTGTAAGTGACAATACCAGACATAGCTTCCTACTCCCAGATCTAAGCCCAAGAGACCTCTTAAGCCTTTTTTTTCCCAGACTGCAGAAATGTGGCCTCTGAGAGTGCAGGACTGCAGAGAAGTCAAATCTTTCGTCTTGTACGTTTTGCTTTGGTGTCCCAACAACCATCTCTCACTGACTGTGTAGAGAGACCAGATACGAGAAAGAAAGAGCTCTGTAGCTTTTTCCCTGGATTAACATGCCAGACTGCGTGGTATCTATAAAGTCCTGTGCCGTAAGAGAAAGGATGAGGGGGCAGGACCTTATACACCGAGAGAAGGAGCCATGACTGCTCTCCTGTGGTAGATATGTACATCCTTCCTCTCCCCTGCAAATACTGTGTGACAACACTGCAAAACAGTTTTTCCCTCCAGAGATACTAATACTTAAACCAATTTCTGCTGATGACTTAGCACAATTCAGGGATGAAGTGACATCAGCTGAAGCTAGGAGAAATCAGACCAACTTTTCAGTTTTTTTGGTGACATAATTTGAAGAAAGAGCAGCTGAAGACTCTCTGTGAATGCAACTCAGTGTATTCTTCCTTATTATGAGTCTTCGCAGGTGAACTCATTCAAAGTATGGGGAAATACCATTCTGTCTAGACTAGCCTGGACTGTAGAAAGTTCTTAGGTTATACATGAGACCAGTGGGAAGGAGGATAAGCGCTTACCGGTGAAAGGAGATCTCTGATTGAAAAGTGTATCACTACCTGTTTGATGGCAAGAAGAATGGGTCTCTGCATGATGAAATGACGTTTCTGATTCACCTTGGTGGCACACTGGGACTAGCCACATTGCACTGAAAAATAGGAAAGCCCAGGACATGTCCTGACAGACAGGGTTATAGTGCTGTTGGGACCAGAATGTATGAGTGAGTAAATGAAAAGCTGTGCCCATACTAAAGAGTAACATATACCTAGGTTCCTCTCATCCAGACAGAAGAGCTTGTGATTCAAAATCTGTTTTAACAATTTCCTCTGTTTGTATAAGCCCTTATTTTGCATTGTTGGTGAGACAGCTATTCTGAACAAACAGGCACAAATACTCAATCATAATAGTCTATTTGCACAACTATACCAAACCCCTGATGCAGTATAATGAACTGTACCATGTGCAGATACGTCACTACAGCCAGGGAAAGAAGCCAAAGTGGGCAGGAAGAAAAGCTTGTCTCTACTGATGGAACAGCTAGTTTCAATACATACTTAACAGTCATAAAATCAGCTATTTGACATCAGCTCTAGAGACGTACAGGTTCTCAGTATGTCATGGCCTGTAATGCTGACTCAAATCTCTACTTCAACTAGATGTGGAGATCCAGGAGGACAGGTCTTTCCAATAATTGAACAGCATTGCTGTGTGCAATGAGTCACTGGTCTAATGGATCAGGCTTTTCCCCTGGTTTCCCAGGCTAGAATGAGGATGGAGCAAGTGAGGACTGAATGAGACCTTTTCCCAGTCCCCCTCCCAGCAATGCTCGTTCTGCCTTTGGCCACAACAGCCCACCCTACTTTACAGTATTTCAGGCTGACGCTCCTTGTTCTTCTGCCGCTCATGTGTCTTTGAGCAGCTGCTACTTCATATCTACCTTCTCCTGTCTCTCATGTTTGCCTCAGTTTCCTCTCCTCTGCTACCAATGCCTGTTTTGAAGCTGCAGTATTTGGCTGATTTTTCCCAGAGCTGCATGACTTTTCACACAAATTCCCTCCTTCCCTCAGCTTACATTTCTTCTACTTTTTTTCCCCTCAAATCCCGCCTCAGGACCCAGTTCTCCCATAATTGCTACACCACATCAAATGTTCACATTCATCAGGAGAGTTGCAGGCACTGGGAGGCAAAGCAGCCAACTCATACTCTGTAATCTTATGATGGTTTTTTTATTCCACATCTGGCAGTGGAAGTTTTCTGATGCATGTTATACAGTGAGCAAGAAAGGTAAAATTAAAAGCCTGTTGGTATTAGTAGTAAAAGCTATAGACCTGCATTTAGGCAACTGTCACGATTTAAAGGGTTATTGTGACACTGGGTTTGCACTATTTCATAATATCCAAGGACACAGAAGCTTTATTTTCAAAGTATCTTTATTGCAGATTACTGCAAATTATTATTAGTAAAAGAAGTATACTTATGATTAATAAGGCAAATATATATATATAAAGTTATTGCAAAATTAGTACCAGAAAAGCATGTATATATATATCAGTAATCAATAATAGCAGCTGGTATATATTTAAATACTACAAGTTACTATAGCTAGTAAAGCAGCAAATACAGTTATGTTTGTTTATATGTACACCTATATATATTATTCAAAATATAAAGATATCAACCTGCAGCCTGTGGTGCAGACCATGGTGAGGCAGGCTGTGCCCCTGCAGCCCATGGAGCTTCATGGTGGAGCAGATATCCACCTGCAGCCCATGGAGGACCATGCTGGAGCAGGGGGATACCCGAAGGAGACTGTGACCCTGTGGGAAGCACACGCTGGAGCAAGCTCCTGGCAGGACCTGTGGTCCCAAGGAGACAGAAGCCCACACTGGAGCAAGTTTGCTGCAGGACTTGTGACCCCATGGGGGACCCACGCTGGAGCAGTCTGTTCCTGAAGGGCTGCACCCATGGAAGGGACCCACACTGGAGCAGTCTGTTCCTGAAGGACTGCACCCCATGGAAGGCACCCACACTGGAGCAGTTCGTAAAGACCTGCAGCCCATGGGAAGGACTCACATTGGAGAAGTTAATGGAGGACTGTGTCCTGTGGGAGGGACCCCACAATGGAGCAAGGGAAGAGTGTGAGGAGTCCTCCCCTGAGGAAGAAGGAGTTGCAGAGACGATGTGTGATGAACTGAACATAAACTCCATTCGCTGTCCCCCTGCATCATTTCTCAGGATAGGAGGTAGAGAAATGAGGTTTAAAGTTAAGCCAGTGAAGAAGGGAGGGATGGAAGGAAGGTGTATTAAGAATTGTGTTTGGTTTTCATTATCCTGCTATGATTTGTTTAGTAATAAATTAAACTTTTCCCCAAGTCAAGTCTGTTTTGCCCATGACAGAAATTGCTGAGCGATCTCTCCTTGTCCTTAACTTGACCCATGAACCTCTTGTTATCTTTTATTTGCCCTGTCCAGCTGAGGAGGGGAATGATAGAGCGGCTTTGGTGGGCACCTGGTGTCTAACCAAGGACAACCCATCACACCAGATAAGGCTGTCATCCCAGACAGGAGATGGATGGCTGGTGTCCAATGCTGTATATTTAGAGTCTAGTTAAAGGTGCCTGACCCTGACGGATTGAGCAAATTTTGCTTTATATGCCAGGATCTCATGAGACTGTGTATACGTGTAAGAAGAAGTATGGCCAGATCAACTCAGATCACCAGGGCAGACCCTGTCTGGGTCTCGCACTTTCTAGGATCTTCCAGAACACCCTGGTGCTGCTTGGCATTGATATAAACGAATGTGTAAATCCTCTTCCCCCTTTTTTAACCTGTTTTGGCACTTTGCCAAGAATATATTTTCTTGAGGGTTTAAAGCGTTAGCAGGGAATTTGTGCTTTATAACAGTTCCAGCCAGGGTCAACCCACCGCAGCTGGACAAGATCAGCCATTATCACAAGCAAAAGTAAGCGCTGAGAACCCAAGTCACTGGTGCTTTTGGAATATCTGTGAACTAATGGACAATCCAGAAGAAGTGGCCAAAATAAACAGCACTAGCCACCAGGGTGCAAACCTGCCAGGGAATTGTTAAAGCTGTGATCACTAAAACTCACCTGAAGAAAGAGGAAATGCATTTGAGTTTGTCTTTTTCTGCTGAGAGTGTCGCTGGAAATCTTCAGCTTGCATTGAGGAATACTGGCTTGACAGTGAGAAAATGAACATATAAACAGTGAGCAGAAGGGTTCTGGAGTTGGACTGTTGCCTCTTGATGCTTAAAACGTAGTCATACCAATCAAAAAATTGAAAAAGCTTGAGAACATTTTTGGCTGCATTATCTGGTGCATAATAACATCATTCAGATACCATGTGCAGCTATCAACACCTCCAGAGAATGCCCCATCTAAGTACAGAATAGTCTAGAAAAATATTTTATGTGGGGTCAGAATTACACAATGCAATGAGAGGAATATTCATCACCAGTAGGCACTGTTGGGGTAGTGCACTCTAGCAGAGCGTTGCAGCTGGGGAGACTTGCAATCATTTTCTGAGTCATGTATATTGCTCAATTTTCCAAGCAGAATTCCAACCTGCAAAAAGATATAATGCTTTTTCCCCTCATGGGGAGGGGCAATTTAAAGACAGGTGCTGAAAGTATAAAATATAATAAAAGCTCTGAGTTGCTGAAATACCACGGCAATGAGATATGTGCAAGTATTTAAATGATATCTTTACTGTAAAGAGCTTTTTTCCCAGAGGTTTCTCACTCTCTGTGCTACCTCCAAAATCATAACTCACTGCTGATGAATTAGAGGAATGAGATGCACATTTGTACAGTCTCAGAGTTAGTGGAAGCTACATTCCCAAGTTTACCCAGCAATAAATTCTCATTCAACAGAATGGAATCCTTTTGACAAGAGCACGCCTTTTACACTTTAGGATCTGCAGAAGAATTCTGCAGAAGGGGTGTCAGAGAGCACATGGCAACCACATGCTGCTTTTGTGAGGGAAAGGGAGTTAGACAGTCTGAATTAAGCAGTTCATACGTAATGTGTCCTGGGGCTGATGCAGGAGGTTGGTGCGAGGTGTCAAATAAAGAAAGAATTAAATAGAGCCAGTAGAATCCATCTGAGCAGCGCATTCTGACAGTATTTCTTTGCCCTCTGGCCTTCAGTTTTAATTGCTTCATTCACACTGCTCTCACACAATTATCCATAAAATTGGTCAAGGGATTTCAGAGAGGATTAGCAAGATAACCCTTAGAACATACTATGGGTTTGTCCAACTCATTGTACTCTGAAAGGGTAGAGGAGGGATCTCTAAAGATATCATGTGGTCCATCCATCTGTGTTGGGGAAGAATCAAGTCTTCTTAAGTCTTCTTCAGTAGCTGTTTGGTGGAGACATAGCAAACAGTACTGTGAATCATCACCACCCCTACAGCAATCTTTTGCATAATCAAAGATTCTTAAAACAAACCCAGTTCTTTCCTCCTATATCATGTTCTCTAAGTCTCTTATCCCTCTTGTAAGCTCCAATAGTTTTACATTCCTTCAGTGTGTAAGGATCACAACTGGATCCACTATTCCAGCTGTGACTTCCTCCATATGAAATAGAGCAGAATAATTCCTGTAATTATTCTTCCTGAGTCTTATGTGTAACCCCCTGTTAATAAGGATCTATAGTCCTCTTTTTGACCCTGCAGATTCACGTAGTTGACTCTTTTCTTACTGATCCATTATACCCTGTAGTACTGCTACTTCCGACATCATTTCCCATTTTGGACTCATTCATGTGATGTCTCCTTTAATGGACCACTTTGCTCTCCTTTTCCCAGAATTCTACCTTTCAGATTTCACACTATTTTTTTTTCATAATTGATTAATTTTAATTTTGAACCTGTCCTCCAGAGTGCTTACACACTTTTCTGCTTCATGTCATCTGCAAATTTATATGTACTTTTAGTTCATTAACAGTTCGTAAAAAATACATAATTGATGGGATCAGGATGGGTTTCTAGAGGACTCCATGTGACAGAAAGACACTGATAACTACTCTTTCAACTCATTTTAAATTTAATTCTTCCAGCCTGCTGTTGCAGCTCCCTTCTTCTTACAACCCTCAGTCATTTTTATTCCACTCTCTTTATAGATTGCTCTGTCTCACATGCAGGTCAAAGGGATGGTGGGAAGGAGCCTGAATTAATAGCGAAGTTCAACAGATGTTTTTGCTAAACAGTCAGATCTTCAACAAGAAGAAAGTAGTTTTACATCCTCAGTGAAGTAGTCACCACAGCACTGGGCAAAGAAAAGATCATCTCTGAAATCCAAAAGGACACAGTAGTCAGATGAGATCACTGTTCTTTGCTTGAAAGCATTAGCCCAGCATTGTGATGTTTGGAAGGGCAACATGTGGTCAGTACTTGAGTAGCTCCAATTCCATTACAAATAAAAGGGTGGAAAAAGGAGGTGTTGGCTATTTAAAGAACGCTTAAGGTACATTTCACAGAATCATGGAAATACTGGAAGCAACATCAGAAGGTCATATAGCCTTGTCTCCCACTCAAAACAGGACCTAAACCAGTGTAGAATTAGCACTTCTTGCTTCATCCAGCTAAATTCTGAAAATCTCCAAGGTTAGAGATTGCACAATTATTTTAGACATCTCTTCCAGCATTGTGACATACTCCTACTAATAGCGTACTTCCTAATGTCCAGTCCTACTTGCTTGGTCCCATGATGTTGATGTCTCCACGTCAGATAGACAGCACAAGGAAACCATGATCGAGGTGAGTGTTGATCTCTGCGCAAAACCAGCACATTCACAGATGGTAAAAGCTTGTAGGGTTAAAGTTGTAACAGCAGCTGTTAAAGCAAAGGCAAGTTGCTTCATAGGGCTCTGTGATGAAACATGATGACTGAGCACTGCTCCATCCTATCTATCATCTCTATGGCGTCTAAGCCAACTCATCTAGACCTGCTATCACACTGCTGTTTTTAACTGCAGGAAGCTCACAACACTATGATGTTGTGGTAGTTGTCTGATAGGTTGAAACACTAGGCAACGTCTTATAAGCGGTAGCTACAGGGAAGGTGGCTGTAATGTTGTGCTCAGGATGGTGACAGCCCCGTTGCCCTGGTGATTTGAGCATATCTGTTTTGCAGAAGCAAAATTCTCCTTAAAGACAGAGGGGCTAAACCCACAAGTTATATTTGTATGTGTGCCCTACAGCAGTATTTGACATTTCTCTACCATCATAGTGGCATCATTGATCTTTGTGGTATTGACAGTACTGTTGAGGTCTTTACTCTAGAATTCCCATAATCTTTTACTGCAATTTCATCTGAGATTAAATGGTTAGCAATCGATAAGCCTGTTTTACCCCACCCCTCCACCCCGCCAAAAAGACCCCAAACCCAGCCTCTTTCATTTAATTTCTTTATTTTTCTTCCACAATGCTGAGAAAAACAACAGTTACACTGGAAATAATATGAATAATTCACTCCAAATGTATGACAATAATTTTAAAATATAAACATTTCATTTTTAAAGTTTCATAAAACTACCAAGCAATTCCCGTGGCTATAGGTTTTATGTATATCATATATAGCAGAAGACAAAGTATAACTTGATAATACAGAATTAAAAAAAAAGTATTTTGAAGCATCCAATGTCGATAGGTATGCAATACAGGTACCTCCTTTTTTCATTTTCTCTAAGAGAAGGCAAAAGTTATAAAGAAAATAAATAATCACAGATATTCAAAGGTGCTGGCTTCTTCTTACAAGGTGTGTAATGCCCTCAGATATGACTTTTGGCAGTAGGTACTCGTGGGAGCTTTGTGCCTTATATGAAATTTGCGGTTCACTTCTCAGGATTTTCTTAATATTTCCCAGATTGAAAATGGCATTTTCCTGATGAAGTCCATACAGCCTGCCAGAGGCTTGCTTAGAAGAGGTAGGAAACAGGCATTCCTCAGCTCCAGGAAGAAGGTAGGGGGGAAAACTCCAGATTGACCAGAATGAAAGGTTTATATTTTCCAACAAAAAATAATTTCCTATTAAATTGGTAACATGTCAAGACTGTGAATTTAATTCCCTCATGTTTTGGGAGGCAGAAGGAATTATAACATGCACAGGTTAAAGCAGCAAAAATTATGGCTTTTCTGGCAAATAGGCTAACACTAGCCCCAAGTTTGCTTTTCCTCTTCCACTTGCACTGGCAAGACTAGGGGTAGCTCTGTCAAAATCCAGAAAATGATAGTCATACCATAGTGCATAAGGACAAGGAGACAAGGGGTCTATTCTTTGATTTCAATATTAAAATGCTCATGCAGTGCAGATCTGTCTTCTGGCTAGCAATAGGGGCGCTCACACTGTTTTTCAGAATACTGTCATTGCAATTGGTGTAAGCGTGGTGGATATTTAAACTCTGTGAAGAAATCCACTGGTTCTCCTTATGTATGCTGTTCATTAACATTTAGGAAACGGGCAAATTTTTTTCTCAGTAAATGCCAAGAAAAAAGATGTATTTGATTTTTGCCCTACAACACACACCTCCCATCCTAGTATTTGTGCTATAATTGCACTTCAAATGAAAGCATGAAACAGGTCACCATATTGAAAACGCCTCCTCAGAAATCAATGAATGTTTCCTATTCTGGATTGCATTAGAGATAAGAATGCTGCAGTAATTCTTTTCATGAGGGAAAAATATAGAGACCTTTATATAGCACTATAAATGATGTTTCTCCAGGGTAAGCAGCAGCATTTCTCAAATAGCTGCTAATAAGACTAAATATGGTAGAACATTGTAGTGAATCACAGTGTTGGGTTGGGTTATGCAACCCTCTAAGGTCACTTACATAAAGAAGTGAACAACTGAAGTGCAAGCAAGCTTCTCTGTTAATTAATTTGTAAGGCATGCAAGTGGCATTTAAAGAGAAAACTTCTTATGGCTGTGTTGCAATGGGATGTGAGACTGACAACTGGTGTAATTGTTCTCTGCGTTTCCTGAGCTCAACTGAAACAACCACCGAGTCCATACACTGTTGGGAATAATGCTAGTACAACATTTGGATTTCCACTGGCCTCGGGCAGAAGGCAGATTGCTGCTATGGCTCAAACGGCTCAAATTATGTAGCTGATTGTAAAATTCGGGGGATGGGAAGCCGGAAAAAGTAGGATGTAAGTACTCCAAGAAATGTCATACAATGAAAAGGAAAAGCCTTTTCCTGTAAGTTTAGAAAGTCTTGCCCTTTCCTGTCCCTGAATATTACTGACCTACTTGCACCTCTAAAAATCATATTGCTACACATTTGTGCTGATAGTAAAAGGAGCAAAGTTCTGGGATTTTCATAGCAACTGAATTGCCTTTCTGTGTTTTCTGTGTTTCCAAGCCATTCAGAGTTTTCCACTGGAATAGGAAAAGAGGATCCGTAATGTTCAATAAAAGACATAACTTGAAAATCGAGCTGCAGTAGAAATATGTCAGAGCTTATGAAAAGAGGGAATATCTGTGTGTGTAACATTTCATTTTTGCCCTTTAAGGAATTCATAGACATGGCATTTGTGTAAAATGATTCATATTTGTGCAAGAAGGAAATATATCAAAGACCAGCTGATTATTTGACAAGGAAAAGTTTCATCTTACATCCATTAGTTGCAGCTAAGCTTATAAGAAATTAGCCAGTGAGTTAATTACTGGCATTGTGGATGGCAATGCAAATTGAATGTTTGCTTTACTAGCACTGTGGTACTTCCCCATATGATCAAAAGGGAAAGAGGACTACTATACCGAGTTTTTTCAGCTTAGGCTCTGTACTCACAACCTGTCTAGTCACTGTTATATTTCAGAGGCATAGCAGATGTCCAGAAGGACTGAGAGAAGATTTTTCTATTCTCTCAGTCCTTCAGTGGCAAAGATTAGCAGTTTCAGAACTTCTCTGTGCTCTGAGAGGCGTTGAGGAGGATGCAGCTCACTGACGAGCTAGATAGACTTTGTATTAAAAAATGTGTATCACTAAAGAGTTTTAAAGGTGCTGTTTCCATGTTAGACCAGGGAAAAGTATCTTTAGAGCCCAACTCAGCTCTTCAGAGGGATGTGGGCAGCTGCTACTATTGATCCAAGCCATCAGTGAAGTTATAACACAAAACAGGTCATGGGCCTTAATTCATAGACTTCCATAGGATAGAGGAGAAAGGTGCGACATGGGATTCTGCTAAGTCTTCTCAAAGAATCGGGATATAACTGCTCTGTATACAGCATGTTCTGTTGCATTTTCCTTAGTTTCCAACTGTGCTATCTTTAGCTTGTTTTGCAGAAATCTTTGAATGCTTGTGAGTGGAGTGACTCTTCCTGGTAAAGAGTGCCCAGGAGAAATTCAGGAGAGGGAGCTAATGGGAGGAGAAAGAACCTGCATGAGCAATAAAAAAATAAGAAAAGCTGAAACGCAATTAGTTTACCTAAGGGTTTTTTCACTTGAAAAAGAGCTTTTGTTTTGATTTTCTGTTGTTTAAAAACTGTGCTGAAAGGTGCGAAACAGCATGAATCCATTTTTCACAATTTCATGTTGCCTGAGAAGCATTACAGCAACAGGTCTGGATGAAGGATGGCAAGAGAGAAGTAAAAACAGCAAAAACCAAGCAGAGGGTGACCAGGAAGAAACAACTGCCAACAGTTTTGTGCCACAGAAGGAAAGAAAGAAAGGTGAAGAAGGGGCAGGACACAAGGATGTGTCCCTTCCTTCTTCCAGGCACCATGGCCAGGGTGTAAGAAATCATTATTATTAATCTTAAATCTGTGAAAAATACTTGTGATAAGGATCACTTGTAGGCATTTATCAACACTAGCAATCAGGATTTCCTTCACTTTTTAATATCCTCAAAGAATGCTGTGACTCAAGTGAGAAAAAGTCAAGCATTATTCTCAAGCTCTGCAAGAAATACAGAGAAAAAGTCTACTTTTCTCCATGGAAAGTAAAGGGAAAACTCTAAGGTCGGATTTAGCAGAGTCCTGCAATAGTGAATAAAAGATTAAAAAGTGCTTGGCAGAGAGTTTGTATTAATCAGTGTTTTCTCATGTGGGCATGTTTCCTCCAGCAAGCCTGTAAACTTTGATTTTGTGTAATTGGGAGGTTAAAAGTTCTTCTAATTAGCATGGACTTCTATGGGGAATGTAACACCTAGTTTGCAATCTTAAAGGTGAGGGGTTTTTGAAATGCTGCTAATTATGAGGTAAATTTGCCATTTGAAGCAAAATTAAAGTGTGGAGCCAAATGAAGCCTCAGAATCACCATCTTTGTCAATGTAAAAGGAAAGATTAGATGGTTACATTTTATAACCTTTTATGACTTTAGAGATAGTAAAATGGATATTAAGAACATGTGGTCAAATGTGTCTATTTAACAAATCATTTCATGATTGTAATGATTGTGATCAATTTTTTTCCTGGTGTGGTATTAGTGGCTTTACTTGACACACAAAGGCAGTAGAGAAACCCTTAAAATCAGATCTCTGGCCTTAAAATGTAGGGGAATAAAGGTGAAATTGCAGTCTCTTCTGGAAGAGTCAGCTAGAACACCAATAAAATGTCTGATTAAAGATGATTGACTGAAATACATTTTTTGACTTGTACTCTGACTCTGGCTCCTAGGGACAGAGAAACGAGACTTCTCTATGGGACACCAGACCACCTGCTGAATAAAGATTAGAGTTAGTGAGGTTCACTGGAAGTAGCCCTCAACAGAAATTTATTAGCTTTTATTTCTTTTATTCAGCACATGATTAGAGAGCTCTGTCTTCTGCATATTAAAATTGATCATACTGCGCTTTTTCTTTTACACATATTTCTCCTATCTGGTGTACAGATGTAGGTGGAGGAATTATACTCGTAAATCAATGAGTGACATAATTATTTTCCCTTTTATGTATTATATGGACTTCTTCTCTAGAGTCATTCATCATAGATAAGAGCATTTCTTTGCAGAGTAACATATACCAGTACTGTGGCTGACCTACAGAGTTATTTGATGGATCTGGCATGGAATTAAAATATCATTTCAGAACTGCATGACTCAAATCTGAACACAAATTTATGGACTAAACTCTGCCCATCACTAGTTCTATTGATTATGAGGGATTCAGGGTTAGACAATTGCAATAACTTCATTTCTTGTTAAAAAATAGAAGGTGTATTGCCAAAGCATATTTTCCGGAGGTAGAGAGTTTGGGGAAAAGAACTACAAAAGGGTGACATCTTCCAGTCACTGGGCCTTATGCTGAAATTGACTTTCATGCGCACATGACAAATTCAATGCAAATGACCAATGAATTTGTAAATGAAAAGTTAGTGTTACACCTTGTTTTATGAAAATGCAGTAAGATAAGAAGTTCCGCTTTTCATCTGAGTGGTGACAGCCAGCCTTTTATACATAGCTGTATTACATGCGATCCCAGTATAGCAAAGTATTTTGGTTGATCACAAAACATTTAGCCCTCAATAGCAAGAGACGTGGGCAAAAATGCATGTACTAAATGCAAAAAGACATCATGCCCACAGCACAGGCTATCACATTCTCATCACACTTATTCTCTGTCTCACTATATTTGAAGTATCGCATCCTGACCTTCCAGGAGCTCCACCCCCTGAGCTGAGGGAGCCCTAAACACAAAATGCACCAAATTGGATCCTATGTGATTGGTATCTCCACTGTCTTAGCTCAGTGGAGGTGTTTAAAGCAAGATATTTTGTCATACAGAAGACATAACTTGTGAGGGAGTGGGTAAAGGCAGTCTCAAGGCACTGAGATCAAAGTCTGCAGAAAATAAGAGTGACTGTACAGGACACCTCACCCCATTTCAAGTGTAAAGCTCAATTCTTTGTTCTTGTCTTACTAATGGGAACAAACAGCGTGCAACAAGGACTACTAGCAAGAGAAAAAGTGCAGTGTCTAATGGGTTATTAGTAGACCATCACACATGAAATTGATGCCTGATATAAGAAATTAAAAAGATATTTTCATCATCAGGAAGATCAAATGGGCTTAGATTTAACCCTTTTCCAGTGCATTATGTTGTTGTAGGAGATAATTTAAAAATTGTGGTTTAACAATTGATGAATTGTCAAAGTCTGTGTTGAAGAAAGCTTCATTAGATCAGTGACCTTATGGACTGAAGACCAAACTTCTCTTTTAATGACAGTTGTCTTTATGAGCTACATCTGCAGCCATGGTACAAAGAAGGAATTGAATTTTTGAAGTAAGGGACTTTGCCTCAATCTCTTAGGTGCTACTGAGTAGAGCTGAAGAAGGGTAAAATTAACACTGCTTTAATCTTTGGGGTAAAAGTAAGTAGCTAAAATGCTTCAAAGCATATTGAGGATGAGAGGTTTTATTGAAAGCAAAAAAACATACCACCACTGTGAGGCTGAAGAGTTTCAAGGAACTACAGAGATCTGTCAACCAAAGTTTCTAAATCCTGCCTACACAGTTAAAAAGCATCACTTTTGCCTCAGAGGACTAACCTATCTTAGCAATTAACTCAGTATGAAAGGACAAGATTCTAAAATAAACATAAAAAAAATCAAAAGCCTCAGTTCCAGGCTGTTGTGAAGGAACTGGAAAGGTGGGATTTGGTTCAAAATCAAGACATTTTAGTTTAGCTGTTCATGTCCAAAAGACCTTAATTCAGATGTCTATGTGTAAATGGATTGTCTAAGCTCCTGTTAAAGTCAGTGAAAAGCCTTACAGTTGGTGAAGCCTAGAGAATGGCTCTTCTGACCACCTACCTAGAATGATTCAACTGCCTAAACTACTGCCGTTTGAAATGCCCCAGGGTATCCAAGATCCTGAAATCATAGAATGGTTTGGGTTGGAAGGGACCTTAATGATCACCTAGTCCAACATCCCTGCTATGGACAGGGACACCTTCCACTAGACCAGGTTGCTCAAAGCCATGTCCAGCCTGGCCTTGAAAATTTCCAGAGATGGTGCATACACAGCTTCTCGGGGCAACCTGTGCTCAGTGCCTCACCACCTTTGCAGAAAAGAATTTCTTCCTTATATCTAATCTAAAGCTATCCTGTTTCAGTTTAAAGCTATTACCTTATCCTATCCCTACATGCCCTTGTAAAAAGTTGCCCTCCAGCTTTTTTAGGCCTTCTTTAGGTACTGGAAGGCTGGTCTAAGGTCTCCCTGGAGTCTCACACAGGACCTGTGGGAGACCTTTGGGACTGGTAGGTGGATACCAGGCAGGACACACCATTTTGAATGTCACTAGACATCCTTGTTGAGACACCTGAGTCCATCCAAGAGAGATATCCTGCCTTGTGAGCTGGGTCTCATCCTAATCTCTGCTAGCAGTACTAAACAGAGGTAGTCCATGTGCAGTTACCTGAACTGCATATGTTCAGGTGCCTTTTGGGATGGCTGGAGTGGCCAGCCATCTGGACAATGGTGTGGGAGGACTAAGTCTCCTTAAGGTCCTGCATCATATCCGTGGCAATAGCTCAGCTACTGCATGTGAAATGGCACTGGATGTTAAAGCATGGGCAGCTCCAATTGTGCTGGAAGCTTTGATGCCTCAGGCATTTCCATGTGGACACATGCATTGGAGTATCATGCTTTCCAACTGAATCCCTTCCTAGTTGTGAGTTCAGTTCAGACCCTTGATCAAATTATCATGGTGTAATGAGCAAACTAAAAATTCTGTGTGGCAATGTGTTGCAGGTTAGCTAAAGTCTCTGTTACAAAGTGGTAAACGAAGTTAAATACCCACCATTTGCTGTGGTTCCTTGCACAAAACATACACAGGTAGCAGATTTTAGTGCTTGTCTGATAACTCTAGCATGCATTTGAGGCTGATGTGCCATCATTCATCACCTTGTTGAAAGAACAGGTCCAATTATGAGGTTCTATGGGTTCCTGAAATTTGCTTGCATGTGTGCCACTGAAAAGCTATGCAATATGTGGCAAGAATAGGCAACCAGTAAAAAGTAGTAGGTGTTGTGGAAAGTCTGTATCTATCTGAGTTAGAGGACAGTATCAAGGAACTAATATATTTGGAACAAAAGAAGCCTTGGCACTGGTATATATTACATACTAAATGGAAATTTTAATAGTGATGCCGAAAATGCAAAGATGCTAAAAAAAAAAAATACAGAATCTGTTCAGAAAAAGCAGAGTGAGGTCTTTGAATTATGAGGTGTATGTTGCTGAAGTATATCACATTCTCTTATTTAACGGATGACGAATGACAAAGATTTCTATAACTGTCAGTCCTGCACTACTTGCAATCAAAAGGCAGTAACTGTATTTTACATTTGTCAGGAGTGTAATTTCCCACTCAGTCTCACAAATGTGCAAAATCCTGAAAGTGCTTCCTCTGCGCCAATATTCAGAAGTGCAGCAAGCTGACCTGAAGGTTGTACAGCCATTTAAGGGCATCTGCTACAGGACAGCTAATCTATGAATAAGTACATAGATAATTAAGATAAAAGAATGTAAGTAATTAATGAGACTCAGTATCTACTAAGGATCTAGCTGTTATCAGACAACTCTGGTATAAGTTTTTAATGAGATTACAAGTTCTGTTGGCAATGGTAGTTGCAAAGATATGGTATTGTTCAGACCTCTACAAAGTGTTTGGTTTAGTATTACACAATATGGTGAATAACAAGGGAGCTCTCTAGGGTATCAATACACTACATGTTGAGTAGCTTAATATCTGACTGTCTCAAAGATCTCAAAAAAATATTGTCATCAATATCTTTATCGGACAGTGTCATTTCTAGGAGTTTTTGTAGAATTTGGTGAGAAATTCTGTGATATTCAACAGTCTCACCTGTTTAGGAAGCTAATACAAAATCCCTATTGATGCAATCCTAAATACTGTCAGAGTAACAGGACTGCCAAAGAGAGAGAGAGGTTCATCTCATGGTACAGTAGGCTACAGCCTAGCCATAGCAAATGATCCATTTTAAAGCAGGCAATGCAGACCATTCTTGCAGAAAGAAGTTCTGTGCCCTGGAAAGCATCAACTGAAAATAGAATTGGCTTCTAAGGGAAAATGCACGAGCACGAGCTCCTGTATGATACAGAGGCAAAAAGTGCTAATTCAATTCTTGTCAGTATAAACAACAGAATAGTGAGTAGGAGGAGGAAATTGACTTTTCTTTCTGTGTGACATTATTGGGACTGATGTGGAATAATGTATACAGTCCTGATGTCAACATTTTAAAAGGGATGTTGAAATACTACAGAGGATGTAGAAGTAAGCCGCAGAGATGTTTTGATGGCAGGAAGGGGAAAAAAAGAGAGAGAACAGTGAGAGCTCAATCTGTTTATCTTATCAAACAGATCAGAAGACAGCTTAATTACAGCATGTAAGAACCTTCATGGGGAGTAAATACCAGTTACTTGAATGGCTCTTTAATCTAGCAGAGAAAGGCACATCAAGAGCTAGTGGCTGAAAGTAAAGCCAAATTCAAATGAGAAGTTAGATACAAACTTCTAACAGAGAAACTGATTAGCCACTGGGTACAAAGGAGCTAATAAATTCTCTGTGACCTGATTTTTTGAAGTCAAGGGTAGAATCTTTTCTCAAAGTGTATGTTTAATCAGGCCAAAGTGATCCATCTTAGTATGGAGGTAATGATGTGAAAGTTACTGACTCAGGAAACAGACCATGGTAGAAGATCAGATTGTCTCTTCCAGACTTGATCATTGTAAATCTTGGGAGTACGTCTTCCAGTATTGAGTCCAACCCTACTCTTAATTCTTCTATGATTTACTCTATAAACCATGGTGAGGTTCATTTCTAGAACTGTTAGCAGATATCTGGGCTTAACACATCACCCTAGCAAAACAGCAGAAAGGTGATACAGAAGGAAAGATGGAGGAACAATTCACCTAGGTATTCCTCCTGGGGAAAGAGGAGAGGGCAAGTAGACAAGACGTGGCAGAGGTCTGATCACTTCCCAGTGTTCCCAGCACAACACACAACACAGAAGGGCCTGTAGCAGTTTGCTAGTTAAATACTAATCTCGATAGAAAAGGGAATAAGACTGTTGCTGCTGAAACTCAGGGATATACAGAAAGGCAGTGTTCACCCAGCAAGGAGGTTTTATTGCCTGTTTATTAACAATCTGTTCATTTCCCCAGGACAGAGATTTTGCAAGTCAGAAGTGAGGAATATAAACATGTAGATTCAAAAAATTGGCATGAATAAAATTAATATGTTAATTGTATTGTGACAGTTACCTAGCACTTCATTACAAGAGAATTCCAGAGCTCTTTATATTAGCTCACAGCCAATAATAAAGGAATTAATTCTAGGTCAGGTTCTGGCACTTTCACCAACATTCAGTGTACTTCCCTCCATGAATAGTTCAACCAAATGAAAGAGAATGTTTGTATAATGTGACAGCTTCCATGCAGTAATAGCAATACCAGACTTCCATGGAGTTATAGCAATACCAGGCTTTAAAAGGCATTACTTGTGCTGTTTTGGGGTATTTCTGTACTCCATAAGTGTTGAAGAAGATAAAAGTTTGACAAGAAAGCAACTTTTAGAGTAACTTTCATAGCACTGAAATCCCCTTCTGCTCAGTATAAGAGTTCTTCCTCTCCTCTTAGTGGGGTGCCTGAATTTCTTGGCTAGAAGGAGAGAAAGCACGGATGTGTCATAGGCATAGTTTGCTCCCTTGAAACAAATACAAATATCCTTCCTCTGAGAAAGAAAAGTCCTGTGAATACAGTTGTGTGATAGCCCTCCAACACATAATCTCAATCTGGAATGTGTATCACCAAAAAAGCAAAATATTTTGATTTCTGGGAACAATTTGTAATCCATTTATTCAGAATAAAAACTTTCTAAACTATCATCCGACAGATGTTACTCAAAAATGTTTTACTAAGTCCCAGCACCTCGAAAATATTCCCACGAAGTCTTCCTCACAGCAACACAGGCTTTGACACATTGTTGGATAAAATGCCTGCAGCAAGAGGAAAGCAGATGCACCAAGTCAGCTAAAGCTCAATGCGCAAAGCAAGAGGGCAACAGTTGGCAAGTATGCAAATATGATATCTGTTAAATATGCCCTCTTAGGATTGCTTGTATGCAAGGTGATACATCTTCAGGACTGCCTTCATGTAGAAGCCAACATTGCTTCAGACTACAAAATCTCTTTCCTGTGCAATACTGAATCTTAATTTGGTGGCTTTGTGGTTTTAACACCTTAGGATCTCTATGACTAATGTACAATGCAGAAGCAGATTACTTAACTCAGGGCACAATTAAAAGATTTCCTCCTAATATGGTCTGAATCAATACCATTCCACAAGTTAGCATTAATGTTGAAGTAGTAAAAAAAGCCCACATTTACAATATTGCAAGGGTTATTTAGTATTAATGAAGAGAAGCAGGATAGATTGTGGTACTTTCTTGAACTCAATATTGAATATTCATGGAATCAGATAAGCACATATCCAACACAACTTTTAGCCGTATGTTTAATTTTCAAACATTTCACTGAACAAGAGTATCATAGGATTTAGGGATTAAAAGGATTTAGTAGATTATCATGTTCACACAGTTCCCTTTTCTTTTGGAGTGCCAAGGTAAGGAACTCACAATTATTGTCTGCATTTTTCCAATGTTCTGTCCACGCAATTTCTGTATTACTAAACAATAAAGCTTACACTACTTTCTTTAGGACATTATTCCTCAGCCTAATGAACTTCATTATTAAAACATTCTTTCCCCACTTGTCCCAAATTCATTTTCAGTTTAGTTTTAGGTTTTTAGGTTTTTTTAGTTTCATAGTACCAAGTGCTGAATGCAATAAAATAATAGTGAACACCATATAAAAATTAGTGAGGATTAAGTTGCGATACTTCTGTAATTCCTAGCACTGTTGGGAATTGTGCAATTATATCTCTGCCCACTTAGTTAAAAGTTTCCTCCATTGCCATCTAGTTGACATGCTGATTTATTGATGGGTGAGAGAGAATAACCCAATCAGTTCAGCTAGCAGATTCCAGTGGGAGGAGGTCAGCAGAACATCTGCTTTGCAAGTTGCAGTTGTCTACTTATTCATATGCAGAGTTCTGTCATCCCAGGAGTAGTTCAATCATATAATATGCAGACTTCTAATAAAAGTGAAAAATCTGATTTTATTGAGTTCTCAGAAAGTTATTTTTTGCTTCACTTAAGCTGAGAATTCTTAGTTTTCCTCCACAATATGTGAGTTTGTCATGTCAGATTTACTGACAAGACTCTTGTGTGCCTAAAGAATTATCTCCTGTTATTGCATGAGTACAGATTATTATTATTTTATCTCTGTTAATTACTCATTTAAATTAATTGGTTGACAGCTGTTACTCAAGTTGTGGCTATGAATGGGCCTGGATCAAAACATGGATCAGAGCATCCTTAAATGACAAGAAATCTTGGATGCACACATGAGCCTTAGAAACAGCCTTTCTCTATATAGGAAGATAACGCTCATTTCTCGCAGTTCCAAAAGCCTCCAAATGCCTGAGCAAGCGCTATCTGAACCTGCATTTTCCAGTTCATGACCCTTTGCAGCTCTAATAATAGGACGTAGATATCTATTACAGCTGTAGTAATACGGCTATATTTTGAATTAGTCAAATCAGCAATGTCATTCTGGATACTGTCTGTCGCACTGACAAGCATTAGATGCTTGTGCAAAAGTAGGGGGGGAAATGTGAAGTTGCAAATTAAAACCTGAGCAGAACAGGGAGGCAAACAGCTGCCTATGTGTCCCACAGTATCCAGCAAACTATGTCCTCTGAAGAGCTTCTGTCCTCTTGAGTACTTCATGCCTCTCTCCCTATTCTATTTACTGCCAAAGACACTGAGTAGCTCCTCTGCTGGTGGGAACTGTTGCAGCTTCGTGGAGCACAAATCACCAGCACCAGCACGTGCCTTACATACAGCTAGCCTGTTGGTTGCCTGGGGTCCCAGGTAAGAGGGGCTTCTACAGGACCCCTCTTCCGACAGGTTTTCTGTGTTTTATGACATCAGCTCAGGGCACAGGCAGGATTAGGGGATCAGATAACAACACACACTGCAGTAAAATGGACTCTTATAACTTGCCTAAAAACATTCAGATTTTTGTATCTTGGGTCTCTGTGTCATCCTGAACTTGAATTTAATTACAGATATCTCCTCTGGCTGGCTACCCATGTATTATTATCCTGTATATCATCCACTTTTTGACATTTATTTGTTCAAAATGAAAATGACCTTTACTCCTGGAAGATAATAAATTATTCTTAGAATTATAGTAATTCCTGTCACTTGAAGTAATGCTTACCCAGAAAGACATATTAGCACCAAATGCAGGAGAAATAAAAGCAAGAGCTTCAGATACGTGAGCAATCAAGATTGATAGATGATGTGTACTGGTGGCTTGCCAACTCTGTTTGAGAAACAAAATTCCCCTAATGCTCCACAAATTTCTTTAATATTCAATATCTGCCCACTTCCCACTGTTGTTCTTTTACAGTCTGTGTCACAGACTGCCATACATGACCTGCGGAGCAGTTGGCCAGCTGGCAGGAATTTGAGTGGGTGAGGAGACTTGCTAAGGCACACAACCAGGTGCCCTTAACTGTTGTAATTTTATTGCAAAGTAATGATGTCAGTGTAAATGGGACATTCCATCGCAATGAATGCTCTCCAAACATGCCTGAGGTGATGAAAAATATGAAAAGTAACCCATATCAGAGATGGATTATTAGAGACTCTAATTTCCTATTCATCACTAAGTACAGGCACACAGCATTTAAGACCAGCTTTCCTGTGTCCCTGCCTGGGAATCACTTTTCACAGTGGTCTGCCTGAGAAGTGAAGTATTTGCATCCCACCTGTTAAAATGGCATAATGCCAGCAGGAAATGTATTTATCACATTGAATGAGAATTCCAGTTTAGAAGAACATCTGAATTTTCTTCTCCTGTCTAAGTGAGGAAACTATCCTCAGAAATGATTTCCAGAGCTCTGGAAAACTTATAAGGTAGATTGGCGATAAATCATCTCTTTGCATGCTCTAAGGAGTCCCATGGTAAATAATAAATGCTGAAGCCAAGTGGCTCAGCTGTTTCTGAGTCTTTCTGGAGCATGCTCAGAGGCAAACCAGGAAGAAGTGAAGAGGGAAAACCTGCATATGGAAACTCTTGCAGGCTTAATATTACGTGTCATTGAAGAGGTTTTAGCACATTTTTCTTACCACTTACTGGACATATGTAAGGTGACTATTTGGAGATTGTTACTTAGAATATCCCTGGTGTAACAAAGAAAGGTTTTTCTTGAGAGAACAAAAGTAATTCAGACGGTGCTGAAAAAAGAGAAGTGTGTGAGGAAGCTCAGCAGCCCACAAACCACAAGCTGAACAGAGCTGAAGCCAGCTTTCCACCTGTGCAAAATCTGGAGGGGAATAAGGTCCAGCAGCAGCCAGCTTTAACCTTCTGTTCCAGCTTTGGCACAGCATGGGTCATTTTGATTTATGTACAAAACGGAGGCTGCACAGATGGAGAGATTATTTTCCTAATGCCATGCAACAAATATTTTTTCTTTCCAGCAGAAGATGTTTCTGACCACTCTCAAGGCACTTTGAGCTTTGTGTGCAGTTGACAGAGAACTGGAGCACTGTGGATGAACTTCCCTGGTGCTGAGGAGCAGCACAAAGCTTTTATTCCACCAAAGTCCCACTTTAACACACAAAATAGGATTTACACGGAGCTCAAGAGCTATCCGCAATTAACATTTTTTATTCTGCTTCAATACCAACTGGTGTATCCAGCTTTTCTCTTTATAATTGTGAATAAAGACAATAGCTTTAACAAAAAACGTAGAAAATGAATGCCATGGCCCCCACAGAAGCAAGAGCCAGCATTCTCAGTGAGGTACATCAGACTAAAATTTTAATTGATGTCAGGCTCACAGGCTCCCTATAGTCAGTTGGGACCAGGTCGAGGGGCGCTGAGGGACACAGGGCTCTTGGGACAGGGAAAGTCAGAGCCTGGGAGAGTGGAGAAGCATGCAGAAAAACAGCTGAAGCCTGGACCAACCCCAGAAGTGTGTCCATCTTTAGTCTGGTACCAAGAGCAGCAGTGCGGGGCTGAGAGCCCTCATGTTTTAATCAGCCTGTCAGGAAAATTAGGGTAAGGTCACAGAAAGCCAAATCCTTCTTTCAGAATTGGGGGAGACAGTTCTAGGAAGGCAGCTCTGGAGCAGTTTTTTCCCAGGCTGAGGGGAATGAGCTGGGATCATTACAGCCTTGTCTCCAAGGGCACTGGCAAATAAACATCCCACAGAGACCTCTGAGAAGTAAAAGGTGAATTTCTTAAGAGCATGTATCCTTCAGATTTTATGTATTTGAAACAGTTTTGGATAAGAATGATGTAAAGGTCTAGCTATGAGAAGCCAGATATAGTTTGTTGCCTTATAGTAGGTTCAGCCAGTCCATTTTTATACCACTGTGGTGAAGAATGTCTTTCTGGGCCTAACCTTTACTCATCCTCTTTCTATAAGCTGTATTTTTGTTTCCACTACTACCAATGAACAGATTCTCAAATATGAGATCTTGAAGAAACAAAACTTATGATTAGATGACAGAATTATGTGGATCCATGCGAAGAGTTCATTTAGGAGAAACAAACTTAATCAGGAATAGTGATTATATTAGTAAAAGGGTAGTATAGACACCTAACAATTGCTATGATAGATTATAGTTAGTCTAAATTATTATTTCTGTAGTCTGTGTTTACTCATTATGTTTTTCTCCAGACACTGAGAATTTCTATTAAACCTTTTCTGGGATTTCTTTATTTTCCTAAGTCAAAAGCATCTAAAATTCTGACATGCATCTGGTTTTTAAAATGCAGTTGTAAATCCATCATGCAGAATACCCAAAAAGCTTCTCATACATTATGCTGGAACACTTCATGCTTGCATAAATTGCTAGTTTTATGTGGAAAGCTTCCTTGGAGAATCTCACAAGCAACGATTAGCCTGGCTGTAATTTTGCATTATACTTCCACAACATGCTCTCTCCTTTCTCTTGAAAATATTTCCACTCTTGCTTCTTGGTATATTGCTAACAATATACCAATATTCTTGGTATATGTGCTAACAATAACAGATGATATATTACTTCTTTATTGACCAGCAAGCACATAATCCAACGAAGCATTACAATACCAAGATTATGTGAAAGTCAGCATTCTTGGACCAGCCATGGGAGCTAACCTCAGTATGCTAGACATCCACAGCTGCTGAATCACAGATTTAGAAAGGAAAGAAAATGCTTCAGAGAAATTGGTTCTTTGAGAAAGGAAAATTTCATGATCTGTTCCACACATCCTCAAACTTTGCCTCCTGGAAAGGCAGACTTGAAGAAGAATCAGATTAGCAGCTTGAATAAATTTGGAATAAGGCTTACAGCTTTATTTCATAAGTACCCTTCCCCAATAATTACCTCAATCTCCCCCAAACCCTTTATCAGACTAAGCACAACAGATCTTGTTCTCATCTTTCCCACGTCTAGCCAGACCATACAACACTTCCATATTCTCACCCCTCTTATTGCATTTTCATCTCCTTTCCACTTTCCTTTCCCTTCAGCTTCAGCTCTCCCACTGTATTTCTTCCCCACTGGACTGGAAGAAATACACCTGATTGATACACTTCAATTTTACCTGTTCCTGGATTTATGTAAAGGTGATTAAAGACTCAATGACTGCTGTGATGGTGCTGGAGGTACCATGCAGTGGTGGATTGGTTGATTCCAGGCAGAAGGGGTCACATGTGAATTCTTCCTCTTGTACCCTGAGAGTGGACATTACTAAATGGTGACCCTCACTTATCTAGCCATTGATGCCCACGAAGACCTGAAACACTCGACAGCTGTGACATGTCAAACTTGCCAACAAATTAGGTAGAAATTGGCCAGTAGGTTCACTAAGTGTCAATTGGCAGAAACAGAAACAGAGAACTAAGGTAAGTATAGGTTACTTTTATCATCTGGAAATTGGGGTAAAGGAGTTGTAAAAGAGTCCATCTTTAAGAGCACATTTTCCTCATGAAAATTACCAGCTGTACCCACACTAGTATGAAGGAGTGGACATCAGATAGTCTAACTTCCAGAAGCAGTACCCTAATACCAGTCACAAAACTGGCAGTCATAAAATGGCCATAAAGTAAATCAGACAGCTATTAAGGTGAAAATGACTGCCTATGAAATAAACCTAACTGTTATTAATATAGAAACACCACATCAAAATATATATACATTTTTTTTACTTTCTTCTTGGCCCTTTAGAACATCATTGTTTTAAATTCAGATTAGGAATAATGTATTAGGAATATTATCACTCAGTTCATGGCTACATGTGTTCACTTTTAAATTTTATTGTGCAGATCTGTTCTGTTAATTTTTATGGCTATCTATCTACTGTGTATTAGAAAAAAATTCTGCAAATGCAGATTTGCTTGGGCTCGTGCAAAGTTCATGTTGAAAGAAAAATAAGTCACTTCTTCACCTGGCTTCTCTGCCTGAAAAACCGCATGGAAATAGAGGAAGTAATGTACTGCAGGGGAGAAGCCATAAACTGTGGATGTGAATTATATAAAGAGCTCATGACTACCATTAATCATTTTATATCACAGATTCTCCATTAAAGCCAGGGGCATAAGAAGACCTGAGCATACCCTCTTTTCAAGATATATAATGCCATGAATTCACATGAATTAGCACCAGCAGGTATCTACCAAAGTGAGGGAGAATCAAGTCTCAAGGCAGCAACTTTATTTCATGTATAATGACAGAAAGGCACATAGAAAAATACTTAGTAGAAAATTTGTGCTGGTCTTGTGTGTCGTCCTGGCTTTACTTTAGAAGGGCTGCTTTGTGCCTGAGGGAAGAGCCAGGCACCTAGCAGTGACATTTATGGAAATTGTTTGTATGTGTTATGATCAGAATACCCACCTGGAGGCTGGTTGTGCTGTTCAGAGTGGAGAATTGTGCATGCCAGGGATATGTTTCCTCATAAATGCATGCATATTTTTCCCAGCTTTGTCATGGGAATTGCAAGAAACATTTGTAGATGCAGGAGTCTTCAGAGAAAGCTAACAAGACAGAGTGTAGGACAAGATACTGTGGGGGGAAAATGGCACAGATGCACTGAAATCATTAAAGCTACTCTGGTTTATGCTAGCTAAAGGCCTTATGTGGAAATGAACAACACATTTAAAAAGCATTAGAAAAGCAAAATTCTAACCTTAGCTAAACTAGGGACTGAAACTTAAGCCTGTTCATGCTGCATGAATTTCAAGGAATTTATAGTTAGTAGTATTCAGTGCTACTGAAGCATATCTGCAATTGTCAAAATGTTGATGTTAATAAAATATGTGGTTAGTAAGATAGGCAAAGCTCCCTGGCCACCTCCTCACCACTCAATATGTTTCACTTCAAAATGCAACACAGACTTATTTAAAATTAACTGAATGCAAATATGAAGTGTGCTTTGCAGGGGATCTGACTCTGTTTGCTCTATTGAAGATGAATAGGAGAGGGCTCATTGAGGGAACCATTATGTCCTGTTACTGCCATTAAAACAATTTTAGGGAACATCAATTGCTGTTCATAGCTGTGGCAATATCTTACTACTCATTGCAGGCAGCAAATAAGGAGCCATTTGAAGCATTTCCTGGCTCTCCACCTCCCAGGGTCAAGCAGCAACTGAGATCCTCCATGCATTCTGCTTTGAGAAAGTAAAAGAAACTTGAGGTGGCTGCCTGTGATGCTGCAAGGGGTGGCATTAGCACCACTTACTTGTTACTATGGAGATCCATTCTGTCATCCCACTATAATAATTTTGTCAACGACATTTTGTTGTTTGCTATGAGCCTGCTGTTTGAAGAAAGCATTTTTGCCAGAGATTAAGAAGAGCTGTTTGAGTCTCCTGCTTGTACGTCATGCAGAAGAGAGTTGAACCAGTGAGTGCAGAAGTGCATCAGCAGTGCACCAGAAGTGCATCTTCCTTTGCCAGAACTGAGCAGGTCTGCAGTGTGGCTGACCTTGAAGACCCCATGTAGAAGGTGTGGGTTAATTTACAAATTACTACAGTAGCACGCACTTACAAGATTAACCATGTGCAAATTATCTGAATAGCTGTACTCACATTAAAATCAACTAATGTGTTATGTGAGACCAAAGGCATGGGATTCTTCTTTGTACTTTGCTCATGTTCAACATATTTATGTCTTGAACAAAATAAAGCAGTATCTTTCTGCCCCATTCTCACCATATGAATTTGGTATTCCTGGGGAGACTGTAATGAGTTGTCTGTTCTAATGTCCCAAGTTAAGATTGGCTGTGCTGGCACTGCAGATATTTATTCATATTCATAGAAATATGAAGATTGATATCAACAGAGTAAGAATGGAAATGTGTGTACAAAAGCAACAGAGGAAGCAGAATGATGATTAAAGGGGCAGGCATGTGTTAATCACCACAAAGCTCATAACTGTGATTTCCTTCTAACAGAAAGGAGGAACAAACTGAGCTAAAGTTAAAGTTGCCAAGTGGATGAAGAATAGGACTAGAGCTTATCAGGCAAGGAAAATAAAAGTTGTGAAATTCAGAAATTTTGTCTTTGATGCACAAGGGGTGAGTCAAAATCACAAGGCAAGCTAACCAAAACAGCATCTACTCCTAAAATGTACAAAAGGCAAGTCCAACACTCAAGAAACATGTTAAGGCCTCAGCTGCTGATGTCCTTTGTCCTCTACATTGCATACAAGTGGTCCAAGCCTGCTTGTGCATATGTGTCTTGATATTTTGAGTTGATGGGTCAGAAGAAAGCACATGAATGAAAATTATGAGAGGCTGAGGAGTGGATAAACATGACTTGCTTAGAGATTTCAGATTTGCAAAATCAAAGATCCATAAGATCTCTTGCAGAGTTCTGTTACAGTAATTTCTTACAAAATTAGTACAAAGGTCTGAAACAAACTGAAAGATTTTTCTAAAGGTTAGTATTCCTGGGATGCTTTTGTAGTTGTGACACTTTTCTACTGAGCAGGAGAATCATTTATTAGACTAAGCAGTATAATTGGGAAAAAATATACAGGCTTTTCTGCAGAGTGCATCTTTTCTTAGGATTAGCAAAGGAAAAGAAAAGAAGTTCAGCATTTCGCATGTAGGGAACTACTGCTCTGAATTTATCTTAATTACATTAATTGCTTAGACACTTGTACAGTTACATGAATATTTGCCCACTGGAAGATTTATTTGATGTAGATACAACCCCAGCCCGTTCACAGCATTGTATCGTATGAGGACTGTGCCGTAAACCAGATCAGCAAAATCTGCTGGTGGTGAAATAGCAGCTAGAAAAACAAAAGCTTCTTTTTCATTTTTTCACTTGCCGGAACATTTCCTTAGTTTGATTTAAAGCACCCTAGCGCTCAGAGAATCAGTGTAGGCAACAGTGGAGACAGGAAAGAGGAACATGAGAAGAAACAATGGGGTCTTCAAAGGGCACCAAGAACTACCCTGCTTTTCCTGACTGCCTTTGAAGCAGAGCCATCCTGCTCAGCAGCCTCTGCTTTGCTTCTCTTTTCCCTTGGGCTTGTATTTATTTAGGGGTGCTAGAGAAAAGAAAGGAGAGGTCAGAGGTCTGGAAACAGCTAATACGGGGCATGGATTTCCCGCCCATCATCAGCAGGCACAAGTAAGCTACAAACACTGCAGGGAGGAATCAAGCATAGCTGAACTGTTTTGGAGACCAAATGGTTGGATACTGCTTCAAGGGTGACATTAAAGCTGTCATAAGTACTGCCATCATGGAGCTGTATTTGCCAAATGGCAAATTACAAATCTCCTGGGGGACAGTCTTCCACAGTGGACCTTCTTCATGGGGATATTAACAGACCTAATAATCGGTGATCTTGACTTAATCTCATAGACTTTAATGAAAAGGTAGCAAGCATCATGTTCCTTCCAAATTTGGCATATATCTTTGAAAATTCTCAGAATGGCAAAAAAAACCAAAGGGCAGCTTAAGAAACTGCACACCCAGCCACCAGGCAAGAGCAAAGGAAAACAGGGCTGTGCAAATTCTGCCTGACTGACATGGCGTGCTCTTCATTTTGTGTTTTCCAGGGCAGCCACAGCTTTTTCCTTGGAGTAATTGATTTTTTGAAATGATAGTCTAGTGTAGAGGGACTTGAACAAGCTGGGATTATTTCTCTGTACAATCACTGACAAGTACACAAGGACATTTTAACAGCTACAAAGTAAAAGCAGGCAGGCTGTGAGAAGGGCTGCATGGCATGACAAAGGCATGGCTTTTGCTCTGACCATTTTCAGTTAAGTCAAATTTCTCTTTTCTGGTCACTGAAGATCCTCTAAGATTTATTGGTAGGATAAAAGGTCAGGCCAGTGTCAGCTCTCTCTTCACATGTAAGAAGTCTCCTTTATAAAGCAAAATAGCCTTTGTTTTCTCAAACTAAGCATGCCAGACTTTTGCAGACCTAGAAACACTGCTTGAAGTACAACTAACACAGGGTATGTTCCTTGCCCTAAGCTTTGCACGCTCGCTGTGACAATGCAGGATATATGTGGCTCAGCTTCATACGAAACCTATAGCACTTTGTGACAAATAAGGTCACCACCTTCTGGGAAGGAGTCCATTGACTTAAGTACTTCATGTCAGCCATGATGTGACTGACCAGTCTTTTCTGCAGGTTAGGACACAATGTGGTCTATGTTAAGCAGTATGGTGGGACCAAAGTCTAAGTCCAGCACTCACCCTACATGAACTATGGCTCCTATAAACCCTGCATTGTTATGGATGTGGTCATACAGATGCTTTAATTGTAAAGTACCTTTAGCACCATCCCAGCCTGCCACTTCCCCTGAAAAGCCTGTAAGTGGACAATTTCCAGCATCTGCTCTGCTTTTGTTGTCTTAAGCATGGATGTTCTGATTATATGCAAGATTCGAGAGGGATGTCACTATCACCTAAAACTATGGAAGTGATACTTCCCTATCCTTTTCTGCAGACATCTCACTTAAATTCAGGTTAACTTTGAAGTTGTCTTTCAGTGTGTGCTTCACAAAGGGCCTGAGTCACCCTGGGGCTGAGCACTGTGCTCTGATCAGTGTTATTTCTGGCTGGTTCTTGAGGAGCTCCATCAGTTACCCCATCCTGCCAAAATTTCCTCATACAGTATCCCTCCCACCATGTCCCACGTAGCTCTTTCCTGTCAATCCATGAATTAATCTGCAGTCTCCAGTTTAACTACAGTACCCAATGCTTTGCAGAAGTTCAGATGCATGAGCTGTATTGCTTCTCCTTTAAAACTGAGTCAGAGATTAAGACAACATTTCATGGGAAGTTCTCATTTAGCATCTTTGTTACATCAGCGACGTCAAATGTTTTACTGCTTAAATTTGCACCTAAACAGTCGTTGCCAAAGCTTTACGTTGGAATACTACTTTTAGTGTAAATGAATTTTAGAAAACCCAGATGTCTACACTTAATGATTCTTGAAAGATTTTAATTTCCCACCATGTTTCTTTGCTCACACAGGCTCATTAACTTTCAGCCCGAACACAGAAATTGCTTCCCTCTGATTGTACCCTCTGGTTTGTTAAAAACATTTTTTTTTCCGTGTCAGCTTTATCATGCAAATCACATGATTTTCTGTCATTACTATACCATTTGCATGGTTTGTAATCAGGCTGATTTTCTGGTTTCATTGCAGTTCCATTAGCTGCACAAGCATGTGTAACTGAGGAAGAGACTGCACGACAAACTAACGCAAACCTGCTGATGTATTTGGTAGCTATTTTGAGTGTGATCCACTGCTGTACCTGTCCAGCTTTATCACACTGGACAGGGGTAGAAATAGAACAGAAGGGGAGTAATTGCCTTATACCACTAAAAACCTGCAAGAACATAGTGCTAACAACTGTTCGTGAAGTTACTGAGATCTAGGTTCACAGAGAGAAATGTCCACCATCTGTGTTCAGGTGTGCCTCTGCCAGTGGAGTGGCTGCTGGTTTGATTTAGAACCCTCTGCTCCCTACCCAGGGCTTGGAGAGCTGAGCTCCAAGGCACTGAATCTGCAGCCACCCACAAGCGGAGCAGGTCAAACCTGCCAGCAGCAGTGTATGCAGTGGGGGTGTCATCAGCCCTGCCTGGTTGGTGTGTCACACAGGAGGGATGGGCCTGGGCCCTCCCCAGAGTTAAAGACTGCCTTGACTATGAGGGTCCCACATGGGAGTGGAAGGCAACACACTGCTTCCTGCTGGGCTTGTTCCCCAAAGAAAGCATGGCCGAGCCTTGCACCCTCAGGGTGCACACCAGTGGGAGCCTTCTGAAGGCCAGGGCATGGCGGGGGGGAGGCCCACAAGACACCACCCTGGACATGACTTTTCAAGGGGAAAGGCAAAGATCGTGTGCTTGGGATTGGGCACATTCTTCATGTTCTTCTCAGTTTGTTTTTAATCTGAGCTTTGGTCTCACTGCCTCTAGCCTGCAGTCTAATGATACCTGCCTTTTATAAAAGAGGAAAAAGTTCAGAAATTCAGATGTAGGAAATCATTTTAGGTCCAGACTTGCAGTCTACAGATTATGCCTCTCCATCAAGTGACAGCACTCAGTGGAGAGCCCTTAACACTGTGGACATCGTTTTTAAAGAAGAATCCCATACACTTCCCTGTGCTGTGTAACGTATTGCAAAGCCAACACCTGTTGTAGGCAATTGGGTGTCCCCCTAGACACCAAAGGTGTGAACAGGACTTGTAGCTTCACAGTATTTTTTATTCAAATATGAAAAATAAGGGAGAAAGCAGGAGTTTGTTAACAGAAAATGTTGCCTTCTCTATCACACTGCTCACGCTCTCTCTGTGTCTTTCTGAGAATAACCCTGTCTCTACATTATGAATTTTTTATGTAGAAAAGAAATTCCGCATGCTTCAAAAGTCGTTATATGGACTGATGTTCACGAGAAGTTTTAAATAAAAAAGAAATATTTCTAAGCTGAACATTTCTGCAAAATATTGTTTGTGTAGTCAGCATTGCAGTCCTGCCAAAAAAGGCTGATTAACTTTGTTCAGTATTGTTGATTTTGTTTACTTGCTAGAGATAGAGCTTTGATCACTTCACTAATTTTTTTTATGAAATTTTGGATACAGATTTCATAAAAAAATGAGAAATTACTTATGAAAACACCCTCAATTATTAGAAGAAAACAAACAAAAACTTCCAGAAAAATAAATGCTTTTTTTTTTTTTTATGTTTTGTATGTTTTGGTTGACTCTTCACTGTAATATTTGTGAAGTTATGGCTATTCTCTTTTCTTATTGAAGATCCCAGATTGTTTTCCAATCACCTTTTTCTCTTTGACCATTTCACAGTTCCCATGTCTTGAGGTATGTAGTAAATACTCTGTGCAGATGACTTATATAGATTTCATAAATGGGTAAAAAGAGTCTTAAGGAAACAATAACTTTCCCAAAGTCACAAAACAAGGTCAAAGTAAAGCAGCAGAAGTGTGATGGCTTGTCTCTGTGGAGAAGATTGTCACAGTAATTGTTTGAAAGATTAATCTTTGTCACAAATGATTGTCACACAAATTAATCTATAGCAGAAAGAATTAATCAGAGATCTGCTCCTTGTGACAACAATTGTTACTCATAAGCCTCAAAATGTACTCCTTGCAATAGTAAAATTAGTAAAAATGAGTCCCAGAAACACAACATAAAATTAATTATTGGCAATTTGATGGCAACTTCATGCCAAACTTTCTGCTGAGAAGCTGGGAGGAGGGGCCCATGGTACCTGTGGGAAAAGTTTGGGAGCACAAACCTTCCTCAAGCTAGGAAAAGCTGCACTAATAGCTTCAAACCCCAGTTTGTCTCTGCCTCTGGCTGATGGAAGAGTATTTGTTTAGGTTGAACCAGGTCATATAAGAAACATGTTCATTCCTTGCCTGGTGTGCACTGCAGCACTGTGTCTGTTTTACATGGATACGAGCCTACTGAGTGTGCGGGATGGCTGCTGTCAGCCAGATGCAGTGCTACCTTGGCATGGACCTGTGTGCAGGTCTCACCGCATCTCCATCTCTGACACGGATATACGGCTTTATGGTTCTTCCCGCTCATCACTGTATGGAAGAGGGAGGACGGTCTGTTGGCCTCTTCTGAGCCCTCTGTGGTATATCCCATTTCCTTCCTGACACCTTGTCCTCACAAAGCATAAGCAAGGGGAGAGATAACTGCTTTCTTGGAGTAAGAACTAAAAGCTTTAAAATTCCTTCATATGTGATAAATCAAATTTGAGCTATGATTCTTGATCCCCGCACTTCTAGTGGAGATAAAAAGACTAAATGAATGTCTAATGCTCCCTCCCCAAGGAAGCTCACAGAAGAGTATCTGAGATGAGAATTAGAACTTCAGATTCCACATCCTATCCACCATTAAGCAAAACCCTGCAAATCTTACTCTATCAACATTTCCTTCCAGATGCCTGTGGATTTAGCTGACTACAGGCCAATAATTTCGTTGAAAAGACTGCAAGGTCCTTGGGGTCTCCTGCTACCCAAGCAGCCACATTTCAAGATCCCCTGGGCATGCACATCATGCTGCTCCATGAAGGGGTTGTGTTACCTGTGCCTGTGTTAACTGGTACTCTGCCCCTAGGAGTTTCCCTTGCAGAGCACCTTATACCCTTTTTTGCCAAGGGAAGCAGACAGAGATCTTTGCAACTCTCTTCAGCATCTTATCATCTTTGAAACTTACTCATCCCCAACTTGAATTTCCATGTCCCCTTTTACCTCTTTCTCTTTGGCCAAGAAGGTCTTTCTGCTTAGATCCTCTTATCCCATTGATATTTATAGTGAGTGACTATATAAAGTATAAGTAAGTGACTGGTTTGTGTCATACTCCAGGTATAATCCTCTTTGATTTACCATTCTCATTTGTCCCTGTCTACTGGAAATATCATTCCTGATGCATCCTACAACTGCATCAACCTTTGTGTGGTTGAATCATGTTGATGACTCATGGCCATACTGTGAATGATTATTTCCAGTCTGGGCTTTCTCCTCTCCTCGCATTATCACAGTTCAGCCCCCAGCTTACAGCAAATCTTTTTATTAGTCTCTATGTGCCTGACCTGGCACTTCAGGCTGTTAAATTTAATTTGATTTTTATTGCTTCATTGCTCAAGATTATCAGGTTCCTCGTATATGATATTCTAACCTTCCTCTCTATTAACATTGTCTCTCAAATTTCTGTCATTAACTATTTTTATTAGTTATTTTCTGCCTTGATATTGTGAATAACTGACATAATGGCTGATCCACAACATATTCCACTTAGAACCTGCCTTTTGCTGGCTTCATCTTCCTTCAGTGTTAGCTGTTGTTAACTACCCTGAAGCCAGATCTTTTCCTAAAACTAATTGTAATAATCCCCCTTGTCTTTGCCTTAAGTACTAATAATTTGTCCTTGGAATGTATGTGAGGCTTAGCAGAAGGCCAGGTGGGTTGTGTTTATTACCTTCTTTCATCTAAACATAGACCAATATATCACAGAAAGATATCAAGGTTATCTGTCAAAATCTATTGCTGTAAACTCAGGTTGCATTTCATCCCATTTCCTGCTTATCTAAATTTTGTTAGGTAGTCTTTCTTTTGAAATTCGTTCCAACACCTCACGTACACTGGAAACCAGGCTAACAGTCCTGAAGCTGCACTAGTCATTTTTCTCTTTTCAAAACATAAATGCTGTGTTTGCTAATTTTGAATGCTAATGCACTAGCCACAGATGAATAGGCTCATTTAGAAAAGCTTTACTGCAGGACTTGTGATTTCACATGCTAGTACTTCCTGGCTGAAGATTAACCTGCTCCAGAAGTTTCAGCACACTAAACTTAGATTTTTTTTTCATCCTTGCCTGTTGGAATTTTCCTTTGTGAATATTCATTCTTATTAGGGTAAATAAGCGATATAAAGAAGCCCAGTTATTTTCTGTCTCAAGCATGCACTTTCTATACAGATACTCCCAGCTTTAGTCTTTTCCCTTTTCCATAGGCTGATCTAGCAGATTTTTATTGCTACAATTTTAGATTTATAGCTATAAACCCCTAGATATTTATTTTAGATTCTAGCAGAATTTTCACATAGAACTTCTGTCATCCATTGGTATGACCTAGCCCACAAAGCTTTAGGCAAATATCATAGTGTCATTGAAATCTACCAGGGTGCATCCACACCTTGCAATGGACCAATAATACCTACTTCTTGATTCATCTAATATTATTTCTCTTAAATCCCATATGTTGATGTGTTTACATTTTTGTTCTGATCAGATCCTGGGTTTTTAATCAACTGTTTAGGAAGAAAACTCATTATCTTCTATTTAATAATCTTAAAATGTTCTTTATCATTTAGTTCAGCTTAATTTTTGTCTTACCCATTAACAGATAGATACAAATCTAAGTTTGTAATATTCATTTACATAACAGATGCCATTATACAGTCAAATGTGTCTCTGCATGTGGACACATTCCCCCTAAGGTGAATTACATTTTGACAGTTTTCAGTGCCAGATGTTGCGTCTGGTCAGGTTAGACTGGAGGTCTCTTTCCTGTATAGAGTTGCTATTCCTTTAAAAGTTCCTTGAAAAGCTAGTTGGAAAAAGTTTCAATGACCATTTTTTGCCAGAAAATTCTGATATGGCAAAAGCAACATTGTTCAGGAATGAAGTCAATATCTACTCATTTCCCATTTGAAAGAAGATTTTACAAAGTCCCAATGTCAGATACTTCTGACAAGGGAAAAAAAAATCCAGAAGGCTTAATTTTGTCAGAAGTTCAACTAATTGCAATAATGATACAAGTAGTAATTATAAAGTCAATTTTATCTGAAAATTCGTGTCATGAATTCTCAATTTTTTGTTAGTCTTTTTTTCCTTATTTTGACTTATTTTTAATGTCAATTTCTGACAGAATAGAGAATGGAGAAAACTTTTCCAACCCAATCCTGTTTCCTAAAAAAAAAATAAGAAAAAAATCTTCCTATTCATGCAAAAACCTCCTTAAGTTTCTTCTGCTCAAGGTTTTACAAGAAGAAGCACATTGGACAAGCAACATGCAATACTCTGTGTGGATCCTGTACTGCATCAGTCCTGCATTGCTGCTGATACTAATACAGTCTGCTATTGTAGGCTGTCATGGGAAGTGGCCTGGATCTTGTGACTTGTCATTTCTGTTCATAACTGACATTTGCTGAGCCCCTCCCAAGGGCTATTTTGTAGCCAAAGCCGTAAGAAAACTGAATTTTATGATTAACTCTTCCCGGAATTTACTTGGTTTCAATCAGTAACACCAGGTAGCTTCTCTCTGAGACAGTTTTTGGTGCCGCTGCTTTAGTCTTATTACTGAAGGGCAAACTGAAGTAGCCCTTTTATTGGGTCTGCTTAGAAACAGTAAATAAATAAGAAGAGTAAACTAATAGCTCACACTAAACTTCAAGATATGGAAAGTGAATACAGGCACACATGAAATACTTTAAGGCATGAAAAAATAACCTACAGTTTTGGTGGAGAGACTAAAATGATTTTTTGTATTCGTATATCATACATATGTATAGGACGGAAAATTCTTTCAAGCTCAGTCTCCACGCCAAAGCTCACAGACTTTTTCTTGTCCTTTTCTTTGCTCTTATACAGCTCAGTGCCCAGCTTTCTAAGCAGATGGCATATACCATGGCAGCTGTGAACTGGATGTTTCTGACAGGTACCATCACAGGGACATACCATGCAACCTCATGACACGCATCAGAGTAGCGTGGATAACTAGGCATGGTCAATATATAATGAAATAATGAAAACATAGTGGCTTTCCACAGGATCATTATCCTAAAGGAGCCTTAATGTGATGTGGGCATGCAGGGACAAATGCAGGAGTCCCGCCCCTATTGCTGAATGAGGAGTGCTAAAGTGGTGAGCGGCACACTGAAATACAAAAAAACTACTTAGGCCAGGAATTAATGCAATTACTGCACCTATTTGAAACTGCAGAATGACTTGACAGTGGGCAGAGTATCATTGTTGTAATGAAAATTTACCTAGAGCCACAAGTTGACTTGGCAGCCTTCAAGGAGTGAGGATGCCACCAAACACTCAGTATGGGACCTTCCTGCTTCACTTGAACATATCTACCTTTAGCACCCAGTGTTTTCCTGATGTCCACCATGCTAGGCTTGTGAGGATGTGTGCTTACTCCAGCACATTTCAAGTAGCACTAGATGTCTGTGTTCATACACCTGCCTTCTGCCTCAGACACTCGTCTACCAAGGGATTACTCCTACATCAGAGATGTCTTTCTGCCTTCATTGACTGGAGGAGCTCTGGGAATGGGATGCACCATATCTGCACAGGGCTGGCAGGTCTGATGTTACAGATGAGTCACATTCCTCTAGGTGGCTGCAGGAGGTAAGGCAGGATGCATTAGGGTGTCTGACATAGCATTTATGTCTATATGCAGGAAAATGAATCATGCCACAAATGATTACCCGTGGTTAAACACTGTACTGCATTGCTCATTGCTTAAACAAGGTGAAGCCCACCCTAAAATTCCCTTGCCTTCACTTTAGGAGTTTTGTCCTTTCCAGCTCAGGTTGGTCGGCCAATATTTCAAGCCCCATGGTTTATACCTGTCAAGAACCCATAATGATTTTGCTTCAATGCCTTGTAGATACACGACAGTGGCTTTATACTACTGCTTGGATCTTGTTTCCACTACTTCGAACTTAAGTCAGAGACACGGACAGTGGGATTGAGTACACTTTCAGCAAGTTTGCCAATGACGCCAAGCTGTGAGGTGCAGTCGAGACACTGGAGGGAAGAGAGACCTTGAGAGGGATCTTAACTGGCCTGAGAAGTGGGTCCATGCGAACCTCATGAAGTTCAACAAGGCCAAGTGCAAAGTCAGGGCAATCCCAAGCACAAATACAGGCTGGGCAGAGAACGGATTGAGAGCAGCCCTGAGGAAAAGGACTTCTCAGCATGAGCCGGCAGTGTGCGCTTGCAGCCCAGAAAGCCAACCGTATCCTGGACTGCATCAAAAAGAGCATGACCAGCAGGCTGAGGGAGGGGATTCTCTCCCTCTACTCTGCTCTTGTGAGACCTCACCTGGAGTATTGTGTTCAGCTCTGTGGCTTCCCTATCCCTGGAAGTGTTCAAGGCCAGGTTGGACAGGGCTTTGAGCAACCTGGTCTAGTGGAAGGTGTCCCTGCCCATAGCAGGGGTGTTGGACTAGGTGATCATTAAGGTCCCTTCCAACCCAAACCATTCCATGACTCTATGATGCAGAGGGGGAAGCTGGGTTGTTAACAATTTCTTGTTTCTACTGAGCTCTTTGCAATGGTGCTGGACTGGATTGTATGACTGGAATTCAAGTACCTCCATACTCTGCAGCAGCTGTCTGCATTGCAAACACATCCACTGTGACTTCCTATGACATGAGAATGAAAGTAAATGAGCTTTGCTGATGTTAGTAATCACTGTATATAATACTAGCTTTGTACAGTGAAATGTTTAACGAATGCTTATTCTTGATGTGCTGAAATGGAAATACAATTACTCTGTACTTGTTGCTATCAAACACAGTTTAGGTATTCCTGGGAAAAGTAGATGGGATGTGGAAATTTAATATTTCCCAGATGAAGAATGAAGGGAAACATGGCGAAAGATGTAGCCGATTTCCCCCCACACACACTCGCTGCCCATATATCCTCCCTCTCCCACTAATTTTGTCTCTTGCCAGTAGCTTTCTGAGATTGCTTTTCCCACTGGTCTAAATATAACTCATTGAGTTATGCCTACTGCCTGTCACCAGCTCTTCTTGCTACATGTTAGCCTAATACATATATCAGTAAGATCATAGTCTAGATTATGCATAGTACTGCACACACTGTATGAACCACATTACTAGTTGGGAATGGCATCCTCCCTGAAGCATAACAAAACAGATTCAAACTTTACTTCAAACATTCATTGAATTTTTGTGGAGACTCCTATTTGTGTGTTCAAAGATGAAGGAGAAATCTAAAAATATGCAACCTCTTAGAATATAGGAAACAAAATATTTATGTTTAAACTCAGATCTTTAGGGTTGACATTAGAGTCTTACTGGTTTTCTCTGCCACATAGTAATGACAGTTTCAAAGGGAGTGAGTTAGCTTCTTGTTACTGGATATGACTGAGAAGTTTATTCCTGGAATAAACTCTTGGATGCTTTTGTTCTTGGAAAAAATGTTCAGCCAGTTCTTAGAAGAAAGAATTTCTCCAAAATGCTCTAATAATATTTTAGGTCCCAGAGATTTATGAAACTAAGTACTCTAGCTCCAGACAGGTCTCTTGGTATCTTGTGAGGCTTTTTACTATCAGAAATCTTCCACACAGAAAGAATCACTACCAATGCTTAAAAGTAAGCATATGCCAGTTTTTTCATTTCTATATCACTAGCCCAGTTCTGAACTGAATCAGGAAAGATATGGGCCATTCATAAGCTACATGGGAGCATAAAACCATGCAGGGCACTGTAAAGACCAGACAACCACAATCAAGTGTGGGGAAGGTTAGTGTTCAGGTTTCACACTTGCTGTGTAGGATAGCAGAAAAGTGTGTTCTCCATGGGCAAGACAAAAAGAGTAGGTGTGAGCAGTGGCACAGATCTGTGAGGTGGATAAGGGGCTTAAAGAGGTGGTGTAGTCTCTTCATGAGCATTGCCTCTTATGGGACGCACACACATGTTTCAAAGCTGTTGTATTGAGCTTTTGAAAAACTTTGCACACCCTTGGCTTTGGGCAAGAGGAAAACTTTGGAACACCATGGGCCAGATTTCCTACAGAAAAATATCCAAATGCAGCAATCTATTTTTAGCCCAATTTCGTCGAAAAGCGTGGCACGCATAATAGTGTTCTCAGCATATGTCTGCCTTCTCCTGGGTAATATGTTCTGAAGAAATTGGCTAATTTCAGCCACATGGGAAAGAGGAGTGAAGTTCCTAAGAATATTAAATTTACTCGTTTCTCATGAAAATAGGCTGCTAAGTGAAGGGGTACTTTTAAGGATTTCAGAAAAAGGGCTGTTGGGTGAGTTCAGCTCTGATTAGAAACCAGAGGATCCGCACAGGAATACTTTTCTCAAAATGTAATCCTCAATAAACTCAGTTTTCATTTGTTCTGATGCTCACAGGGCTGAAAGTTTTGCTCTAGTTCTGCAAGCCTTATCTCACTTCCCTCAGCTTCTTCCTTTCTTTACCTATCTGCCCTTCCTCTGCAAAGGAGTGGGGGCCTTCTTTTTATTTTGCTCAGGCTTCACATCGGAAATATGGCTTGTGAATAGGAACCACACACACCCTGAGGCAAGACAGGGACAGCTCCACTCATGAAAGGCAGTGTCAGGACCTGCTAGAAAACTTTAAACTTGGGAACTTCACAGTGGCAGACCCTGGGGAGATGGGATGTTGGTATCTTCGGACATGGCAAGCAAGTGGTATTGACATACAATGTCATGTGCTTGGAGACAATCAGGAAGTACCAAAGTGATCCAGGTGTAGCATGAAGCAGAGTGAGCATTTAAAAATACAGCTCTGCAAGGCCAGGGGGCTGTCACTGCAACTACAGCAGTACTTGTATGACTTTGAAGAAACACTGCAAAAGACCACTGTGCAGTGACTTATCTGTTGAACAAAACTAATGAAGCCATAACTGCAAGGATAAGAATGACATTTCTGTCAGTTTTCTCACCCACGGTTTTGGTGATCACAATGACTAGAGCTGTATTTAAATTGCTGTACTTGCTGGGGAGTCAGGAGAGATTAACATACCATAGGAGTTAATTTTCTAGATCTTTTTCTTCCTTTTATTTAAAAGCTTTTGCTTTCTCCAAAGGCTGGAAAGATAAAGGAACAATTCCAAAGTTTGTACTTTATTGTTTCTTATGGTCTTATAATTGTGTTATTTACATGTTCATCAATCACTGAAAATACAGTTGTACCAAATTTGTTCTACCAGAGTTTTACCAGCTGAATTTGAAAAACAGATAACACCTGGCCACAGGCCCCTATTGCTTTGAACACTCTCAACTACCACCTCACTAAAATGATCAAGCTGAAAAAAAGCAAGTCTTACAGCTTCTTTTGTCTGCAGGTTTCCAAGCATCCAGTTATTTGTACTCTTCATTAGAAGTGCTCTACAGTGAATCTCCTGTGACTCTCCTGAACTTCAGTGTGAACTTCAACCTCTCCTGAACTCACCCATTTCCCATTAACTTTGGCAACCGTGGTCTTTGCAGGCTTCTTGTTCCACAGAAAATCTCCTGCTCTTCCAACTTGGATGAGAAAAAACAAACTTGCCTTTGGCTCTGTGGGATGTTGGTTATCCATCAAACCTGAAAGCTTGCAAGGGCAAGGTGGAGGTGAAGAGGAGCTCTGCATCCCCAAGGTTATTTCTGGTTCTCTCAAGACCTCTCCCTGGTGCCCATATTAACCTTCCCACTTTGATAAGAAAGTTTTTAAATGGAACTACTTGAAGGCTATGTTTTATTGGTTCCCTGACCAAGGTATCAGTTCTGTTCCTGACGGAAATGGCCCTAAGTACTTGTACACTTGCATGCCTTCCAGAAATGCTGCTGGTTCTTCTTTTATTCCTTGGTTGTTAAGGTGTGATGATACCTCAAACTAATCAACTCTAGATGTGAAAACCAGAAAGGCTTTTGGTCATATGAGTTTTGCACAGCTTGCTGGAATAAAAGATCTGAGAGACTGTCCTTTCCAGCCTGCTTTGCTAGCGTAATATAAGGCATTATTTCTCCTTAAATTTTTTTCCTCTTGTATTTGGAGTCCATGATTGCCACAGTATTGCAATCTCTGTAATTTTTAAATGTAAATGCATATAAATAACCTACTTCACTAGTAAACACTGATAATCTGAAATTATTAGAGTCTGCCCTTCTTGATGATCCTCAAAATATAGGTAAACTTTAATAAATGGGCAATTACCTTATTCTTATGGTGTCACCTTGTGTACTATCATCTGGTGCAGTGCTGCAAACTGGAGCATCTCTTCTTTAACTGACTTGACTTTACTAAATCACAAATAGTTAAGTGAAGCACATGTTATAATAAAATATAAAAATAAAATATATTTAAAAAAACCAAAAACCAACCAAAAAAAACAACAACAAAACCTGTGATACGAAGCTGTCTACCTGGCCACTTTCCCTCAGGATCAAAGATAAGAAAGATCAGCTAAGTAATCAAACTCTTTCTTTAATCCAGATATACAAACTCGGGAGTTTTTTGGTTTATATAGTCCAGTGATTCAATATTGATGTGGGAAAGAGAGATTGGATTTGCAATAAATGTGCATTAGCATATAACCATTTCAAAGAAAGGGGTATGATGAAAGGTCTTGGTCTACACTGTAACTTTAGCCAAGTGGTCTGTGCTCAAGGGGAATATACCACCGTTGTGCTAAAGGTACCCACTGTCTTGTTTATGTACAAATTCTCTAATGAAAGCAATGAAAGCAGCCTACAAATATTTTAGTGAAATGTCTGCAAATATTCATCCACCAGGGAGAGTAGAAATGCTCCTTGTAAGTAAAGGAGAGCAGAAAGCCTTAGGTATACCTGCCTGGACAGTACTCTTAATCCTGTTCATTATGCCATTCATTTTTCTAGCACATAGCTTTTCCTGTTAGGTCACTTACATGTCCCCAGAAGCCACACCAACTGCTTGTGCACCAATAATCACTTTCAGATAAACTTTTTGGATCCTTAATTTCATGGATATTGAATGCTGAAAAAAATAAATTCTGCTGAAATTTAATGATGTTGCTGAGGGACAAGTGTATAGGTGTAATTTATGCAGATTTTTGGGAGGTTTTTTCCTTCAGTCTCATACTTGCTCTGGTGACAGGGGAATCATCTGTCATCTCTTCTTTTCCCATACGCTCTTCTGTCTCCCTTCTGTGTTCTTTGTGAACTAAAATAAGAGCTGAAGGTTATGTTTACCTTCTTCAAAACAGCCAGTGAACTGGAAAAGCCCCTTTCTCTCTGAGTTTCCTCCTAATATAATGAACTTAGGGAAGCCAGCTGCAAAATCCACTGATCATCTTCCAGGTTTTCTGAAAATTTTCCTAGCTGTACTTTTGGACCCTTCCTGCCACCTTCCTCTCCCTCACTCCCAAAATTCTTTGAAGGATAAATAAAAGTTTGATCATTAATTACAATTATTAATAACAGACTGTGACAATATGGATCTTATGCGACCAGTGAGAATAGTTTGTCCTCTGCAATGTTGTCACACCATCGCCAGTACCTGATCTAACTAATCCAGGTCAATAAGAGTCCCTGATACAGCATAGAATCATACAATCATAGAATCATAGAATAGTAAGGGTTGGAAAGGACTTTAAGATCATCTAGTTCCAACCCCCCTGCCATGGGCAGGGACACCTTGCACTAAACCATGTGGTCCAAGGCTCTGTCCAATCTGGCCTTGAACACTGCCAGGGATGGAGCATCCACAACCTCCCTGGGCAACCCATTTCAGTGCTTCACCACCCTCACTGTAAAGAACTTCTTCCTTAATTCTAATCTAAACTTCCCCTGGTTAAGTTTGAACCCAAACATGCATGACAATCTGCAGTGCACTCAAACCTCCACAGAGGCCTGGGAAGGATTCACATTGAAGTCTGAATGTTTTGCTGCTTTGATGTTAAGTAATCTGGGAGAGAAAGAGAGAAGGTTAGGGGAATAGGGGTAGGAGTCAAGGACAGGTTTGGGAAGAGGAGGCTAAACAGACTGCAGCTTATTTTGTTAACACTTGAAACTTTATTTTTAAAATAATGAGAAAAATGGAAAAGGAAAAATGGGATTAGCAACACTAACTGTTTCGGGAATTTCAGATATTTCTAACTGTGATGAAAGCAAACTTGGTCTTGTTTTCTGACTGCGAGAAGGCCTACAATTAAATAAGGAGCACAGACACAGAAAGGAAGCCCAGATTAACACCCATTTCAGATGTGAGGCACATATCCTAAGTCTGGCTTAAATTCTCTGTTTCAAGCTTAAGTTTTAAAAGTTTAATGTGTTCATCCCTTTCTTCAGCTTGCGTCCACTGGCAGCTGGAGTATTAGTTTTGCCTTGTAGGCACAAATGGTAATTGATTTAAGAAAAAACAGTAAAGGATGATCACTGCTGCTGCCATGCTGGAGGTTTCTGCCTCTCAGCAGCTACACAAAACACAGTGCCAGGGCATTTGAAAAGGCAGCATCTCCAGTGCAGCTGGTGGGAGGGGATGGAACTGGGGAGAGACCAAGAGTTTCTTGGAATGGATCAGTCATGGCCAGCAGATCTGCACATCTGTTTTCTTTCTCTTCTCTCCCAAGCCAGAGACCTTCCACTACTCCACTGTCCCACGAACACTAAATGCCACCCATGGGGGGACAGTGCTTCCCATTTGGCTAGTGTCTGGGTTTCGGCTGGGATAGCGTTAATTTTCTTCCTAGTAGCTGGTGCAGTGCTGTATTTAGTCTGACAACAATGCTGATAACACATCAATGTTTTAGTTGTTGCTTAAGTAGCAGTTACCCTGATCAAGGACTTTTCAGTCTCAACCTCTGCCATCGAGGAGGTGCATGAGAAGCCAGGAGGAAGCAGAGACAGGACACCTAACCCAAACTATCCAAAGGGATATTCCATATGACAGCATGTCATGCCCAGTATATAAACTGGGGGGAGTTAACCAGAAGGGACCAACTTCTGCAGTCAGTGAATGGTGAGCAGTTGTACTGTGAATCACTGCTGCTTATTGTGAGTTTTCCCTCTCCCCTTCTTAGTTTTATATACTCTCCCCTTGCTATTTCTCTAATCATTATTATTGTTGTTATTAGTAGTAGTAGTATATTTTACATTATTTTCATTGTTAAACTGTTCTTATCTCAACCCGCAGGTTTTACATTCTTCTAATTCTTCTCCTCATCCCGCCTGGGCAGGGGCAAAAGTGGGGGGTGAGTGAGCGGCTGCGTAATATTTAGTTGCCAGTTGGGTTTAAACCACAACAGCTAATAAGAACTACTGGCAGGGCTGTGGGAGTGAATGGTGAGCATCCTGCAAATGTTCATCAAATTCATTGTGATCAGGAACATGGTCACCATGTACCTTCCTGCAGCAGCTGTCCCTGGCTGCAGACACCATACTGTCTGCCCACCCACCTCCCCTCTCCCAAGACAGACCTGCCACAGGGAGCCCCAGAAGGAAGCCTGAGAAGTTAGCTACACCCAACACCAGCCCACAGTGAGGTACACATATGTGATCACTGTGCCCTTTAGACCACCCAGGCTGTGGGAGTAGAGCAGATCTTGCCAGCAACCTAATGAATCTCTGAAATCTGGCTTCAGGGTAGATTCATTTACACATTTAAAGCATGGCTCTTTAAGATAATGAAAATAGGGACATTTAGATCCGAGCTTGTCACCATAAGATCCCTTAATAAGCACCTCTAGGATACAATTTATCTTATTCAAATGAGATTGAACCAAAATAGGTAAAATTAATTGTGTCCTTATTTCTCCCCAGTAAGCACAAAGGGAGTCTAATGTAATTAATTCAGAAAAAAAATATCTGCCATAGATATCTATGGATGGAAAAAAGGAATCCCACCCATGGGTTTAATTCTTCTACAGCATAAGCATCAATAAGATGGGTGTCTACATATGCTCCTCATGTGATTAAATGACAGGAATAGACACTACCAGAGAGCTACCTAGTGAATGAGCCTGTCTGAAGATGAGATAACTCAAACTCCAGAAGTGCCAGTTAGGTGTCTGAACTTTGAGAAGAATCTCATTCTGAAATAACAAGCATCATATTATGGTTTAGCCCTTAGTTCTGTAGCCTGATGACCATTTTATTTCAGGGTAAAGCAGCATCTCCAATTTCTTTCTAGCAAAAGACAGAGAAAATGAATAGAAAAAAAAAACCCAACCAAAACCCAAAAGCCAAAAAAACAAAAAACACCAAAATGCAGATTTTTTTTTCCCAGAATGAAAAATACAGATTCTTATCCTTTTGCAGACAGAAGGGGCTCTGCTTAGTTGCCCATACATAGGCCTTAGAGACTTTCGAGGTATCACAGTGTACCAGAGACCTCCATATCAGGGCTGCACTTCTCTTCCTGAAAGGTTCCTTTACAACTACTCCCCCAGGGCCTGTTCTCAACGCCCCTCCACAAACACATCTGTCTTCTGTCCCTAATCGCCTTTGCTGCTATCTCTAATGCTCTGTGGGTTATCTGAGGCAGCATGTTGCATCCTAAAGAAGCTTTCAAAGACCTTACTTTAAAAAATTTCAAAGTTATCTGAGGTCAAAAAACCATGGTAGATTAGAGCAATTCAGAGAAGATGTCGTTGGCCCTGTTCTTGTTGACATTGATGGGAGAAGTCAAGTTGGTTTCAGCACCCTGACTTATTCTCAGTGATGACTGGAAGACCTCCAGTGGTCACTTCAAACCTGAATTATGGCACGATCCTATGATTCTGTGACTTAGTCTGTGTCTTTTCCAGAGATGAGTCTATGGACAGTGTCTCACAACCAATAGCAGTTATGCAAAAAAACACTTCCAGTATATTTTTGAAGTTAAGTCTGGTATTTCCAATTTCCTTTATCCGATAGTTGTTGTAGTACTTTGGCAGCCTCCCATTTAGTCAAGGGCCCAGAGCTGGTGATACAGAGCTCAGCATGCTGTGGAGCTGTGGAAGCTCACCCCAGCCTGAAAGAGATTAATCAGTATTGTTGCTTAGATCTTTCTATCTGCCAGCTCATCTGGTAAACTTCAAACATTACCTTAGATCATGGGAAGAAATTTTTTTGGTAAATCAGTGGCAAATGACCCACTGACTTTATTATAGCATCACTGGGCTGTCAAGAGCAAGCGAGCTGTGCCTTCATAAAATCTGGGAGCCATAGTCCTTGATCCAAGCCCTCATAATTCCTTTCTCCATCCAAATATTTTATTTTTATAAAGCCAGCAGCAGAGTGAAGGTACTCTGCTCACAGGAGACATTGTTATTTCCATCGTGTGCTGTTAGAAGTGTCACTTTAACATTTCAGTTCCTCCAGTATAGGGTCTAATCTTCTGACAGTTCAGCCTCATGGATCACCTTTAAATTGTGACAAGCAAGCAAATCCACTGATTGTTCCATCTTCTACAACCTTCTTCCATCACTGCTCCTTCTTTTTGAAACAGAGTGAAGAGCTAGCAAAACTCTCTGTTCATTTTTCTTTTAAACTTTATGATTATGCTCTCCAGGGGAAAACTGGGTAACAGTCAAGTTAATAAGCTCACAAACCCAGGAGTAAGAAGTTACTGAGACAGAATAGAGTACCTAAAATGATGCTAACATTCATTTCTCCTGGCAAATCTGTGCTGGTCTCGCCAGAACTCTCCATTTACATTTCCCCTTTCTTCTCACTCTTCCCTGGACCTCTTTCCTCATTATGCAGAAAACTTTCCACTTTGTCCATCTTAAAACATTCCTTTCAACTGCACTTGCCCCTTCTGACTGCTGCCCTTGCCCCATCTCTTGGCAAGAACTTTACTCCTTCATTTTGATTGCATTTTGTTGTGAAGGTGCTCTCCACATTTCACAGTTTCCTTAAGCTTTCACTCACAACTAATCCTCAGCGACTTAACACAGAAAAGCTTAGCATCTGTGCTTCAGGAATATCCTTAGTGACCTGTTGTCTGCTTTGACATTGCTGATCATGTTATTCTTCAGAAAACGTTGTTTTCCTCTGGTTGCTGTGATTGTCTTCCTGTGGATCCTCTTCCAGTCCTCAACAAGACAGCGTCTAACCAGCCTTCATCTATTGATACACACTAAGATCTCACCCTGTTTCTCTGACAACTCTTCATGGATGTCCAGCTATCACCTATACTTATCCCTTCTCCCTGTGGTATTAGTTCCCTGAGGTAGTACCCATTCCTGGGTCCTTAGCCTGGTCATCAACTACATCTGTAGCTTCTCTGCATCTCCTAACATCCTGAAGTTCGCCATGATCAGCATTGCATAAATGTCATGCTTGCAGTCCATCCACACACAGCTAAATCTTTTACAGCTCTTATCATCAACTCATCGTAGTTGTTGCAATGTATTTTCCTTTGGCTTTGATAAACACATTTTTTCCCTTATCTATTCAGAGTGCTACCACTTACCTATTATTGTCCATGTCTTTGCATCCTGCTTCTCTCTCTTGCTAAATTTAAGTGGCATCTCTATTTTTAAAGCCTTTCATGGCCAGTCACTACTCTGCCCATCACCTATCATTCAGTTCTTCAAAGATCACTGCTATCTTTGATTGCTCTGTGGTGTCGTGGATTTTTCCAAACTCTTGCTCACTAAATTCCAAACACATTCCATTCTCACCCACACTGGGAAGATAATGCCAAAAACTATCTTGCTGTCATTCAGAACAATCCTTCTAACCATATTTTACATAATATCTACAGAAAAATTTGGAAAAGTTCATCCTCTCTCTGGCAACCTGATATCCCCTCCCATCAATTAGCACTTGTTTCCTTGAAATCCCTCTTTACCACTCTGGTGTTATTAATAGTCTCTTGTCTTAAATTTAAAGCCTGACCTCCTGTTGGGCAAGGGACATATTTTATTCTGTGACAACCTCTATATGTCACAGTCATGAACATAATGGTAATAATAACAGTGATAATGAGAAGAAATCTGTTCTGATTTCAAACTCAACATAAAAATTTAATGGCTTTAAAAACATCATTCACCTGTTGCTTTGGCACACATTTTACAGATTCATCACTGCAGTAGGAGGCTACAGAACATTGTTTATAGAACCATGTCATCTGTGCTGTATAAGCACATAGATAAATGACAACAAAACATCACTAGTAAAGAGGGTTTATTCTTATTTTATCATATGGGACAAATAAATGTGAAGGCGTACTTTGAAAATACCTTGTAAATTCTCCTCCTGTGACACACTTGATAACTGGATGGCATTGCCCTCGCACTGCCTGAGCCAACTGCTCTGCTCTCAGCAAGCTCTAGTCCTCCATCCCCTCCTCCTCTCCAGCTGTATTTTCCTGGAAGATAAAATATGACTGTGGTGACTGAATGGAGTTCCCTCCTACCTCCAATCCATTTGTTGTCAGCCAGATTTCCTTTCCAGAGTTCTTTATGATGAAAATTACCTTTTAATTGCTCCATCATGTGCCATTTCTCTCTTGTCCTAAGTGGCATATGATGAGACATCTTCTGCTCCTTCAGCCTGCCAACTCTGATAGCATGCTGCCCTGCCTGCCATTTTGTGCATCAGACTGATAAGAAATTTCCATCTGCAGAAAGAAGAAAATATAGAGTGCAATAGCCACTGACATCCAATTTTCCTGAGCAGTCGAATTTTATAAACTGCATGTATGGAAAAAGAACAACAAAAAGTAGTCTGTGGCTCAAGGGAGGAAGGGGTGCCCTGGCATGGCTTGCCTTATGTTAGCCCCATGCTAGCCCCTTCCCATCCCTGCCAAAGAAGAGGGTCTACCTAGGGAGACACTGGAGTTCAGCAGAACTAGAGCACTGACAGTCTTGCTGAGCTTCAAAAAAGAAGTGATTGTGAAACCACCTCATCAACGTTATATTTAAGCTGCTCTGAAATTTGTGTTTGGGTTCTTTTGATGAGTTTCTTGGAGATCCACGATCAGAAAGGTGGAAAACTGGCAGAGTTTTTGGTCCCAGGATTGCTTTTCAAGAACAATCCAGCTGCTATCTCGTAAAGATGTTCCATGTTTTACCAAACAGAACAAGGCAGAGGCCAGCTCTCTCTCAGCTAGCTAACCTGGGCAGTTGTGCAATCTCATGTGACTTAATGACTACTGTTGGGATACAGGGCCACATGTGGCTCCCATTTCTACTTGAGTACTGCAATTACTGGGGGCATAAAGCTGTAAGTGAGGAGAAAATATTAATTCATTATACTTGCAAATTATATTCACAAGTACTTAGATGGCTGATTAAGCTCTCAGATCATAATTCTTCAAGTTGTGGTATCTTCTTCCACAAATGAAATACACCCACTAATAGATGTGTAATTGAATATATATATTGAAAAGTAATGGTGATAACTCAGGCAATTAATTTATTTAATAAAGGACATATTCCGTTAGTCATCTCTCTTGTATTCCAGCCAGAATCAAGAAGAAAAACATTTTCAAAACTCCATGAAAGGGATATTACAATGTGAGGCCTCCTTTTGCCGGTCTTCATTTTGTTTATTTTTCACATTTAGAAGTGCAAAGATCATAGAGGGCCATCTGCCTATCAGCCTGGGGCTGTTTCATTATGCACATAGATAATCACAGAAGAATCAGTTCATTGCAATGCATCCTGGACATGTGTAGAGCTGAATGTGATTTACAAGAAATATCTTTATTTTTTTTCAGTTTGAAAATGCTAGTTTGTCAAAACTCAACTTTTTTTGTGACAAAGGACTGCTTTCAGTATTCTTTCCAAGTCAAAAAGATCTGACATTTGTTTGATGTCTTGTTTCAGTACCTTCAAAATGAAATGCTTTACTTTCTTATTTCAGAAATGTTTTCCTTCTGAAATGTAACTACAGCGAAAAGTAAGATTTATTATGAAAAAGATCAACATAAAAATAAGCATTTCCACTGCTCTAAAGCTAGATTTGCTGAGGAGGGTGATTGTTTGTTTCTTTTGGTCTCTTTGAAGTTCTTGGGTTTTGACCCAGTTTGGAAGCAGAATTTAAAATATTTCAAAACTGAGAAACTGAGAAAATAACTGCTTGCCCTATTCTGATGTGAACTCCATGTCTGCATTCAAATATGGTGACAAGTGAGCCTCATGTGATAAGCTGCCTCACTTGATGATCTCCTGACTTCTCTGTAATTGCACTGTTGGGATTTATATTTGGACAGATTCATGTGAAATCCAGTTACGTTACTGGTCTTTTTCTTACCCACTCCATCATGTTCGATTAATTAATCTGATTGTACTTTTTCTCCTTAAAATCCACCTGTGAAACAAATGATTACATTTCAACCAAGAACCATCCCAAGCTGATTGAAGAGTCAGTTTAAGGATTCAGTATAGACACACATGAAACTGGTATGTTTTGTAGGTCAGATTATTATTTTTTTGTCAATCTATTTTTGAAGATTTCCAATCCTAGCATTTCATTTGCTGAAAAACTTCAGGGGAAATATTGTTCATAAATAACAGGAGATTACATACAAGGGACATGAAAAAATTGTCTCAAATCAGGTGATCACATTTACTAAGAGCACTAAGAGTATTTAATGAATAATCAAGAATGTTTTTAATACGTGTTTTTTTCAGTTCATCTACTAATTCACCTTAAATAACATGTCCAGAGTTTAAAAGGTTAAAGTGTTAATCCTGTGTGGAATTCCCCTACAGAAGCTTAATCCACATAGGATTAATAATGCTACTTTGACATTTAAGGAATTTTCCTTTTTAGATAATTATTACCAATGTTGAAAACCAGCTTTGGATCCAATTTGTCTTTTCACAATAGTGCATCAGTAGATAATTCTAAAGTTGAAGAACATATTGTCTTTAGTCATATTAGGCTGCTTAACTGCAATTATTATTCAATTCAACCTCTATCAGTCATTTATTTTAAGTCAGTTTTCTAGTAGAAGAAAGCTTTTCTCAGCCTCTTTGGCATTTTCATTGTTGCTAGAATTCAGAATTGTACTAAATGATTCTTTTTGAGCTATTTGCTGTATTTGAGATTATTGATCATAAATTTCTTGTTCAACAATTGCCTTAATATTTGCATACAAGAGAATTTGACTTATATCAATTAATTTCACCCTTTCTCCTGTTTGGGGCACTGGATAATAAGAACTGTAATCTTGCATTACTCAGTGTGCAGCATCAGTTCTTTTTGCCTCTTGTTAATAAACCGCTTGCATAGATCAGATCTTTTGGTTGACGAAGTCCATATTTAGCAAGTGTGCAAATGTGTGCTTGGACTCAGAATTCGAAAGATTGTGGATTTATCACATTAGGGCCTTCAGTTCAATTTTCCATATTTATTTTCTCCAATTCTGTTTCTTTCTGTTCTTCCATACTATATAATGGAGTGCAGTGTTTTTTGAGGACTGTGTTATCTTAAGCATTAGCCTGTCTTGTGTCCTTTGGAATGAAACCATATAGTCAATCTCTTTTCCTTTTGGGGAAGAGGATCTGTACTGCTGTGGAGAGTTTGAGCCTGGTGAGTAGAAGTAAATGTTCTTTTTTTCCTGGTATTTGGGAGAGCTTAAATGTATGTGTGTACAACATAAGTTGTGGGCTTTGAGCAATAGCAGCATAATTTCTTTCATATTAAACCAGGTAGAACTAAAATTCTTTTAGAAGGGGTTTTATCTTCTTAATACCAATATTTGAACTTTATTACTGTTAGAACTTCTGCTGATGGGCATATTAAACTGTTTTCATGCAGATTCACTACTCACTTTTCTGAAAGTTAGGTAAGGCACAACTCTTGCTGCAGGATTTTATTAACCCGACCTACAAAAATGGTATTATAAAATGGTGAAGATTCTGATGGCAAACACACTGCATTTAGAAAATATCAGACTTCAGACTGTCTATGCAACCTTGTATTGTGATGCAGGAGTTACTCTCTGGTGACTACCTCCCTACTGTACTGTAATGCAAATGCACAAGTTGTTGAATGAAGGTTATTTTCACCCTCCATGTCTATTGTATGACAACACAACAGTGCCAGAAATTGAGGACAGCACTGTCTGTTTTAAGGTTATGTGGTTGGACAGATTCTGTCCAACCTCTTCTGACTCCAACCACAACCATACATCTCCAGATATTGTCTCTGCTTCTACTATCTCCTTCTTTTCTCCCTGGCTTACTCTCTATATTTAGTCCAGCCCCTTCCTTTGTTTCTTCTTTGTCCTGCATCTTGCCACCCTCCTTTTCTTATCCTTCTGTAAATCATCTTCTCTTTTGTCTGCCAAAAGAGCCAAAGCTGATGACCTTGTTCCTCTGACTGTGGCTGACCTATAGCAGTATCAGTAAAATAGGATAGGATAAGGTGGATAGGGTAGGATACGATAGGATAGGATGGGATAGGATGGGGTAGGATGCGACAGGGTAGGATAGGATAGGATAGGATAGGATAGGATGGGATGGGATGGGATGGGATGGGATAGGATGCGATAGGATAGGATAGGATAGGATAGGGTAGGATAGGATAGGATAGGATAGGATAGGATGGGCTAGGATGGATAAGATAGGATGGAATAGGATAGGATAGGATAGGATAGGATAGGATAGGATAGGATAGGATAGGATAGGAGAGGGTGGAATGGTATGGGATAGGATAGAATAGGATAGGAGAAGATAGGATGGGATGGAATGGGATAGGATGGGATAGGATAAGATAGGATAGGGTAGGATAGGATAGGATAGGGTAGGATGGGATAGGATAAGATAGGATAGGGTAGGATAGGATAGGATAGGGTAGGATGGGATAGGATAAGATAGGAAAGGGTAGGATGGGATAGGATAGGATGGGATAGGGTAGGATGGGATAGGATAGGATGGGATAGGATAGGATGGGATGGGATGGGATGGGTTGGGATAGGATAGATAGGATAGGATAGGATAGGATAGGATAGGATAGGATAGGATAGGATAGGATAGGGTAGGATGCGATAGGATAGATAGGATAGAATGGAATTGGATGGGATAGGACAGGATAGGAAAAGATAGGATAGGATAGGGTAGGATAGGGTAAGATAGGATGGGATAGGATAGGATGGGATAGGATATAATAGAATAGGATGGGATAGGATGGGATAGGATAGGATAGGATAGGATGGGATAGGATAGGATGGGATAGAATATGATGGGATAGGATAGGATAGGATAGGATAGGATAGGATAGGATAGGATAGGATTATTCAGTTGAAAGGAACTTAGAACAGTCAAAAGTTAAAGAATATTATTAAGGGCACTGTTCAAATGCCTCTTAAACACTGACCAGCTTGGGGCATCGACCACCTCACTAGGAAGCCCATTCCAGTGTTTGACCACCCTCTCAGATAAAAAATGCTTCCTAATATCAAGTTAACCTGCCCTGGCACAGCTTTGAACCACTCTCATGTGTCCTATCACTGGATATTAGAGAGAAGAGATCAGCACATATCCCTCCACTTCCCTTCCTCAGGAATCATAGAATCGTAGAATCATAGAATCATAGAATCATAGAATAGTAAGGGTTGGAAAGGACCTTAAGATCATCTAGTTCCAACCCCACTGCCATAGGCAGGGACACCTCACCCTAAACCATGTCGCCCAAGGCTCTGTCCAACCTGGCCTTGAACACCGCCAGGGAGGGAGCATTCACAACCTCCCTGGGCAACCCATTCCAGTGCTTCACCACCCTCACTGTAAAGAACTTCCTCCTTATACCTAATCTAAACTTCCCCTGTTTAAGTTTGAAGCCATTGCCCCTTGTCCTACCACTACAGTCCCTAAGAAAGAGTCCCTCCCCAGCATCCTTATAGACCCGCTTCAGATACTGGAAGGCTGCTATGAGGTCTCCACACAGCCTTCTCTTCTCCAGGCTGAACAGCCCCAACTCTCTCAGCCTGTCTTCATACGGGAGGTGCTCCAGCCCTCTTATCATCCTCGTGGCCCTCCTCTGGACTCGCTCCAACAGCTCCATGTCATTTTTATGTTGAGGACACCAGAACTGTACGCAGTACTCCAAGTGAGGTCTCACAAGAGCAGAGCAGAGGGGCAGGATCACCTCCTTCGACCTGCTGGTCACGCTTCTTTTGATGCAGCCCAGGATACGGTTGGCTTTCTGGGCTGCAAGCGCACACTGCCAGCTCATGTTAAGCTTCTCATCAACCAACACCCCCAAGCCCTTCTCCACAGGGCTGCTCTGAATCTCTTCTCCACCCAACCTGTAGCAGTGCCTGGGATTGCCCTGAGCCAGGTGTAGGACCTTACACTTGGCTTGGTTAAACTTCATAAGGTTGGCATCAGCCCACCTCACAAGCCTGTCAAGGTCCCTTTGGATGGCATCCCTTCCCTCCAGCGTATCAACCGAACCACACAGCTTGGTGTCGTCAGGAAACTTGCTGAGGGCACACTCCATCCCACTGTCCATGTCGCTGACAAAGATGTTGAACAGAACCGGTCCCAACACCGATCCCTGAGGGACACCACTCGTTACAGGTTTCCAACTGGACATCAAGCCATTTACCACAACTCTTTGCGTGTGACCATCGAGCCAGTTTCTTATCCACCTAGTGGTCCATCTATCAAATTGATGTCTCTGCAATTTAGAGACAAGGATGTCATGCGGGACAGTGTCGAACGCTTTGCACAAGTCCAGGTAGATGACGTCAACTGCTCTGCCCCTGTCCACCAGTTCTGTGGCTCCATCATAGAAGGCCACCAAATTGGTCAGACAGGATTTCCCCTTAGTGAAGCCATGTTGGCTGTCACCAACCACCTCATTGTTTTTCATGTGCCTCAGCATGCTTTCCAGGAGAAACTGCTCCAAGATTTTGCCAGGCACAGAGGTGAGGCTGACTGGTCTGTAGTTCCCTGGGTCTTCCATCTTCCCCTTCTTGAAAATGGGGGTTATATTACCCTTCTTCCGGTCATCGGGAACTTCACCTGACTGCCAGGATTTTTCAAATATGATGGAGAGTGGTTTAGCAACTTCATTCGCCAGTTCCTTCAGGACCTGCGGATGGATTTCATCAGGTCCCATGGACTTGTGCATGTTCAGGTTCTTAAGATGGTCTCGAACCTGATCCTCTCCTACAGTGGGCCTAAGGTCTTCATTTTCACAGTCCCTGCATTTGCTTTCCAAGATTTTCATGCTGTGGTCAGAGCATTTGCTAGTGAATTTGCAAAGAAGTCATTAAGAACCTCAGCCTTCTCCAAATCCATGGTAGCCAGTTCTCCTGATAGCTTTCGGAGAGGGCCCACGTTGTCCCTAGTCTGTCTTTTATTTGCTACGTATCTATAGAATCCTTTCCTGTTATCTTTTACATCCCTTGCCAAACTTAATTCTAGCTGGGCCTTAGCTTTCCTAACCTGGTCCCTAGCTTCTCGGGCAATGCTCCTATATTCTTCCCAGGCTGCCTGTCCTCGCTTCCACCTTCTATAAGCTTCTTTTTCCCCTCTAAGTTTCCTCAGCAGCTCCTTGTCCATCCATGGAGCTCTCCTGGCCCTCCTGCTGCACTTTCTTCTAGTCGGGGTGCAACACTATTGAGCACGTAGCAGGTGATCCTTGAATATCGACCAGCAGTCTTGGGCCCCCCTGCCCTCTAGGACTGCATCCCACGAAACCTTACTAAGGAGGTTCCTGAAGAGGCCAAAGTCTGCTTTCTTGAAGTCCAGGGCAGTGAGCTTGCTGCATGCTCTTCTCACTGTCCTGAGGATCTCAAACTCAACCATCTCGGGATCACTACAGCCAAGTCTGCCCTGGAGCGTCACATTTCCAACCAGTCCCTCCCTGTTAGTGAGCACGAGGTCAAGCATGGCACCTCTCCTTGTCGGCTCCTCTATTGCTTGAAAGAGGAAGTTGTCTTCCACACAATCGAGGAACCTCCTGGATTGCTTCTGCTGGGCCGTACCGTTCCTCCAACAGATGTCAGGATGGTTGAAGTCCCCCACAAGGACAAGGGCCTGCGAGCTTGAGGCTGCTCCTATCTGTCTGTAGAGCGCTTCATCCACAGAGTCCTCTTGATCAGGTGGCCTGTAACAGATCCCCACCGTAATGTCCCCCATTGCTGTTTTCCCTTTGATCCTGACCCACAAACACTCTGTTACCTCATCACCCGTCCCCAGACAGAGTTCCATACTGTAGGGATCTGTAGGGAGCGATGAGATTGCCCCTCAGCTTCCTTCCTCCAAATTAAACAAGCCCAATGTCATTAGCTATTCCTTACAGGACATTTCTTCCAACCTTTACACCAGCTTTGTTGCCTTCCTCTAGACAAGAACCTTCACATCCTTCTGAGATTGTGGACCCAGGAGCGCACTCAATATTCCAGATAAGAATGCACCAATGCTGTATAAAGCAGAATAATCACCTCTTTCGACTGTCTGGTTATGCTGTGTTTGATGCACAAACACAGTCTTTTTGGACTGTTGAAGTGAAAGTCCTACGGTGCGACATACACACTTGGGCACTCCAGTTGGTTGTTGCCTTTGTTGTTCTGAGTGGACTAAACTGAATACAGCATCCTGATATGGTCCAAGAGGTGATTAAAGGGGGATGATCCATTCCCTCCACCTACTGTCTCTGGCCCTGTTGATACAGCCCAGGAGGCTGTTGCCAGGACACACTGTTGGCTCCTGTGCAGCTCATGGTCCAGCCTTGCTCCCAAGTCCCTTCTGCAGATTTGCTTCCCAGGCAGCCACCTGCCTGCACCACTGTAGGGACTTCTTCCTTCACAGGTGTAGGACTTCTCATTTGTCTTCATTGCATGCCATAAGTTTCCTGTTGACCCATTCCTCCAGCCTGTCTGCCCCTCTGGATGGTAGCCCTGCTTTTAAGTCTATCAACTGGTCTCCCCAGCTTGCTGTCATCTTGGTGCAAACTTAATGAGAGTGCACTCATTTGCCTCATCTGGGTCACTGGTAAAGATGTTAGATAGGACAGATTCCAAGAGGAGAAGACCCCTGCAGTATGTCATTTGTCACAGCCATCCAGGTGGAGTACAGTCCATTAATTGTGGCCTTCTGATCCTGATCATCCAGCCATTTTTATATCCAGCCAACTCATCCAAAAAGTATATCTCAACAGGATACAAAAATATTGTGGAAGACTGCGAAAAGCCTTGTTAAAATCAAGGTAAAGGTACCCATTCCTCTCCTCTAATCCACAAAACCAGTCTTTTTATCACAGAAAGCTACCAGGTGGATTAGGAATGATTATGTATGATTAATGCATGGTAAATCCATACTGACTATATTCCCTACCACATTTTTCTCACTCTTTTGACTAGAAATGTGCTTCAATAGGATTTGCTCCATGATTTTCTTTATGGACTGCAGTGAGGATGATCAACTTTTATTTCCTATTGGCTGTTTTTAAAGATGATACCATTCTTCAGGTGTTGGAGACCTCCCCCAGTTTGCTCAATCTTTCAAGTATGATAGAGAAAAACCTTGCAAGGACATAAGACATCTCTCTCATTGACCTTGGATGCAGCTTCCCTGACTCTTCTGCGCTTCTGTTCCTTTCTCCCACCCAGCCACCCACCCATCTTTAAATATTTGTAATTATTTTTTCCACTGCCAGGATAACGGCCTTGTTTATTAGTGAGGGTTACTCTCTGTTAAAGTAATCCTTCTACTTAGAATCATAGAATTGCAGAATGGTTTGGGTTGGAATGAACCTTAAAGATCACCTAGTTCCAACCCCCCTGCCATGGGCAGGGACACCTTCCACCAGACCAGGTTGCTCCAAGCCCCGTCCAACCTGGATTTGAACACTTCCAGGGATTGGGCGTCCACAACTTCTCTGGGGCAACCTGTTCCTGTGCCTCACCACCCTCACTGTGAAAAACTTTTTCCTAATATTTAATCTGTATCTACTCTCTTTGTGTAATTTAATTTGTTGGGCTGGTTTTGTGTCAGCCTTACATTTCAATACAATTTTTAGTGTTTTTAACAGTCTGCTCTTTTTGTTTTCTATTGTTAAGGATCTTTGTAAGTTCTCCTGATTGCCCATTACAAGCACAGTTAAAATTCTAAATTATTCTTCTTTCTCTATTAATCCTTGGCCTTTACACAAAGGAGACGAAATAAAAGGAACTTTTGTCCTCATTTATTTTACATTAGAAATGGAACTGAAGAAACTTCAGCTATTTTTAAGGTATTTATGAGACAAAAATTATGTCATTGCTGGGTTATTTTGCCAAAGCTCTAACAGATGCTTCAACATGTATTGCTCCAAAACTTAAAATTACCAGGCAGAGAGGACTGAGAGAGGACTATGTTATGCAATTACATAGAGTTGTTGCTAGAAAAATTTGATCTTCAGATCTTTGCTTAAAACCTAGTGGGCATTAGTACTGCTATGTCCACACTTTTGTCAAGCATATCAGGAACTGCCAATCCCCATTTACATGAAAATGTTATCAGAATGTTTCAAAATAGTTATTTCATTTTTCATTCATTTTAATTAAAAATTACAGTTTAAAAAGTTGGCAAATATTAATTGGGAAGCTATTCTGGAAATGGGTCTGTTTCGAACACTGCCAAGTGTTTGCAATTTAAAAAAAAATTTCAGTATTATTTTCTCAGTAACAAAGGATCTTATTCTTCCTGCAATCTGTGGCTGATGCTGTAGGCCTGGAACAGTTTTACTATAAAGTTGTTTTCTGTAGATTAACATTTTATAGTCTTTTTAATCTCTTTGAATTGGATAAGGATCATTCATATCTGCCTCTCTACTGAAAATGGAGTATTCTCAGAGGTTTTAGAGTGGGGTCCTTCAGAACTTATATTTTCTGGCAGGTTGATTTTTATGGAGTCAGACTGACAAATAATGGCTTTGACCGAGAGGGTGTTTTTCAGAAGTGTTCAGCACCAACCATAACCCAAGGAAGTGTCTAGGTAATTGACTTGGTAATAAAAAGAGAGCAATGAGAACAGCAAGGAACTCCCCGGCTTTGGAAATGTGGTTCAACAGAGGTGCTACTACCCAAGGCATATTCACTCAAAAGTGCAAACAACAGAGCTTGATATTTGATTTTACTTCTCTTTTTTTACCATATCCAGCTACAGGGCATCTGGTGCAAATGCCTAACTGCTGTTTTCAGATCAAATGTCAACTTTTCCAATTTCAGGTTAATTGAACACCCAGTCCAAGGCACTCTGCATGACTTTTTCCTGGTTTCATTTCCTGTGGCTTAGCATTGCAGATGGTAGGAAACTTAGCCAAGTGAGCTCCCTCTGTTTATATGTCTTGTCATTAGTTTAATGAGAAGCTATTCCAGTGACTCATTCCCTCTTTCACTCTAAGGTTCTTGCCCTTAAAAACCTGTCCAAAAAAAAAAAAAAAAAAAGAAAAAAGGTGAGGATCTAATAAAAGCAAAATTGAACTGTCTCTCCTTTCTTTTTCTCCATGCTCATAATTGTGGGATGAGGACAGAACTTTGAAGTCATTTAACCCTCTGCTTCTACTGAAGTGCCTGATGCCCAGAAATTTTTCTGGGAGAGGGGTGCCCAGGTATTGTTCCTTCTTAGGGGGATTTCTCTGGGAGGATGGCTAGTTAGACATGAGTGCCCTGTGAGCAGGAAAGGTGTGGGAGAGCCAGGGAGCCATGCTTTGCTCTCCCTTTTTCCCTGGTAGCGATGACTAGTCCACAGCCCATTGCCCACCTCAGGAGGTCAGACCACAGGCAGTCTGCAGCCTTCCTGGAGATGCAGACCAGCAAAGTGATGTGCACAGAAGCTGGTGCCAGAACCATGACCATGATATTGGTCCTTTGCATTCTAGCCCACTTGCCCCTTTGAAATTTTTGTGGAGTGAAACCTCACTGCTTGCCTGCTGCTGACGCAGAACTCAGAGTAGAGCAGTGCCAGGATCTCAGATGTCTCAGATGTAGGATTCACCTGGAGGAAGGAGCTACTCTAGGCTGTCTCATTTAGATCCATGTAGTTTAGGGAGAAATATTTGTATTCTGGACCATTCTACCACATGTAGGATCAATTGAGTATATTTAGTGTGCTTTATTTCAGAGAATCAAAGAAAGGTTGAGGCACCTCTTGAGATCACCCAGTCCAACCCCCTGCCCAGAGATGGGCCAGCTACAGGTGGTTGCCCACAGCTGTGTCCAGTCAGGATTTGAATATCTCCAAGGATGGGAACTCCATAGCCTTTCTGGGCAACCTAATCTTGTACTTGACCACCTTCATAGTAAGAGGTTTTTTCCTATGTTTAAGTGGATTTTCCCGTATTTTACTTTGTGTCCATTGCTTCTTGGCCTTTTACAGGATACCACTTGCACTTGCGGAAGTCCAGTATGTCTATATCCTTGCACTTGCGGGCCCTGTGTGGCTGTGCAATGCCCTGGCCTCTCCTCTAAGACCTCTGCTTTTCCTCACTCAGACACATCATATGACAGAGCTGGAGCTTTCCTTCATTTCTTCTGTGAGGAACATTTTATTTGTCCAGCAGAAGCAGCTTCTGTTTCCAGTTTGGGTGAGTGGCTGCAAGTAGGGATGGATGTGTTTAATTGACGGTTCAAACTGGTAGAGATTTGTCTTCTGAGAAAGTATGAACTGAACTTGTAAGGAAAGCCAAGGCTGTCTAGCTTCTAAACTGTGACTAAAAGCTCCAAAACATGTGAAATATTTGACAGGAAAAAGCAATATGGATAGTTTCACTTGATCCATGTCATAAGATAAAGGAGACTGAGTTGACATTAAGCAGTCCCTTCTCTTGAGGCCTTTTTGCAGCAGCCATAGCAGATCCTTACATATTTGATACCACTCTGCATCCAAGCTCTATGTCGGTTCAGATACCAGCATACAGCTTGGATTATGACCACTGTCAGGTGTAATACCATTAGTAGCTTGCTTTCACTTAGTTTCCCCTTAGATTCCCTCATTGCCCCAGGTGATAGCTAACTGATAGCCCTTACACAGTATTTGTTCCACTGGGACAACAATTTTTTGTTGGGTATGATGAAGAATGTGCAGATGAAGCAGAATATTTGTTGGAGTCCTGCACCGCTACTACAAACTTCTTTCACTTATCTGTGTGAATGTTCTTTCACTAGTCTAATACAAGGGCATTAGAAACTATGTTCTCAGCATAGAATCTGCCCTTGCGTGGCCTCATGTAGCACCACTAACCCTCATGACATAATACATGTAGTAAAAGCAGTATTTCACAACACTGTTTTGAAGCCTCACTTGGTCACTTTCTAATTATTATTTTTTTTTCTCTGTCTTTTCCCCTATGAGGGGTGTTCCTGAAGTAGCTGAAAGTTAGACAGAACTGGGTTAGCAAAAGCTAGTTAAACAATAAAGAATATCTATCTGGGAAAAAAAAAAACCCAAAAAACCAAAAAACCAATAAAAGATAGTAAAACAATAAAATATCTAAACAGGGAGGATCTCAGGAGGTCTGCATCTCAACATGCTCCTTGCAGTAACATGAGTATTGTCTCACAGACCTTCCTTCTTTGAAAATGTAATAGGTTGCAATCATGGTAACAACTGAACTCCTCCTTCCTCTCCCAAATAATAGTTTAGCCAGGATGCTGCTTTGGTAAACAAGAAAGGTGCAGAACTATTGCAGTGGTAAGAGCTGTATGGATCCTCTTGTTGGAGATCCCAATAAGAAATGTCTCCCAGAGTATTTTTCTCCTTAATCCACCTTAAACTTCTTAAGCAGGGTAGAAGGCAGCATTGCTGCTCAGCAATTATAATACCATTGCTGTACCCTGTAACAGCAGGCCTTGTCTATATGGACTTTTCTGGTTTTAATAATTGACCTTGTTTGTCAGGCTGCCTGGCATGTGTGGCCACATAGACAGGCACTTCAGTTCAGCTGTATTTCCTGCAATTGAGCACCAAGCTTATGTGCTGTTTATTGAAACAGAGGTGAAAAAATGGAAATCCAATTGGCATCTCCTCTCTATCAACATCATCAAGTGACAGCTAGGCCAGGGAGAAGCCTTGAATACTCCATAGAGGAACGTACATGAAGAGAAAGCAAGGTCAATTCACGCAGTCCAGAACAAGAGTGGCTTTGATCCCACAAACATGCACATGAAAACCCTCATTTTTACAGAATAGGATCCCTCTTCAAATTGCAATCAGTGTTTCAAAGGGGATTTAAGGAAACTGGCATTTACAGGGATCATTTTGAGGGGAGGCAGAGGAAACGTGTCTCCGTGCCACTGTTCTATTCACTGTGTGACCACACAAATGACAATGCACTTCTTTGAAGTGCTGGCATGATATGCCAGCAATGGCAAGCCAAGTCCTACTATTGTTTCCAGCTGTTGATGTGTTGCACATTTTCACAACAGGATTTACATTTAAATGAAGGCATTATATACGTGAAAACAAATAAGACTATTTGAAAAGTAACATTGCAGATATTCCAGCTGGTACTGTGGTTGTCTTCCCACTCTCCTCTCCTTCGTGGCAAAGCGGTTTTCTGACAGGAGCGTTTTCTGAAGCGATTACTTTGAAGCGACTGCACCTGCTATCAGAAAAGACTCATTTATTTTCCCTTTCCTTCTTCTCTCTTTTTTAATATACTTCTCCTTCTCATCACTTTGGTCCTTTTTTTTTTATTATTATTATCTTTACTTTCTTCTTCTTCCAATGCTGCAGTCACAAATGTGAAGAAGACACAGTGGAAATGAACAGCATGTGCTGAGGCAATGAAATACCAGCCATTCTTTCTGGGGGCTGTTTTCTCAAGATCTCCTGAGTGAGTTAAAGATACATGTACCTCTTCTTTCTTTTCTTTTTTTCCAGCATATGTTGCTAGGAAGTATTTCAAACAGGCAATAGTCTTCATATCCTTTTGTTCTAAAATTAAACTTTATTTCATGGACCACTTCATAGAGAATACTTTTAGTTGATTGGATTTTAATGAGAGAAAAGGACATTAGGAAGTTTGTGCCAAGAGGTGCTATATAAAAATAAATGACTGGTGTGAGCTGCATTCTCCCTCTAATTAGTACTCTTGATGAGTGGGTAGTGTCAAAGCAGTGGGAAATGCAAAGAATTCAGGAGATCAATATGAATTCAATGTTACTATTCAAGTAAATATCTGACATATAGCACTATATAATCAAAGCATCCTCCAGCTCTGCAGTGTAATGATCAAGACATGGAAAGGTCTAAATAACACATAAACACCACTGGCATAGCATTTATACTATTTCTGAATTGTACAGCAAATTTTTCTAGGGATACCCTTGAATGGCTGCTCCCCACTGGCCCACAGCACTGCCACATTTTGGATCCTTTTCTCTGAGAAGCCCTTTCTTGTCCAAGAAGAAGTACTCCTAAAGTCTGTTCTGATCCTCTTTTAGGTCCCAAGATAAAGAAGTAGTGAGGGAGCACAAATAGGAACCACTGCTCACAGCATTCATGAGAGAGTATCACAGGCCAGCCTAACGTTTGTCTTCCACTCACTCTAGAAAGAAAAAGAAGGAACACCACACAGAATACTGGTAGTTGTACATTGTAAGCCAAATTTGCAGCCTTCCAGGCTGTCACCACACTCTTCATTGGCCTGAGTAAATTAATATTTCAAAAAGTCATCATCAAAACTCTTCCTATACTCATTTTTAACTGTCCCTGTGGAAGAGCAAAACTGAAATGAACAATTACTTTGTGTTGGTATTGCAGTACCTCAGGAGCCCCAAACCAAGCTCAGATCCTGAATTTGACAGCCTAAAAAACTGAACTGGCACAACTTTCTGTAAGAAGAGATTCTGATACAAGCTTCCCGTTACTTCTCCCCCAGCAATTGAGCATACCTGGGTTAGGGGTGCCATTTGCTCCTGACTTGAACCTTAGTGTATACTGAAAATACAAGGAAGCATTTTTTTTTCTTGAAGTAAATACCTACTTTATCATGGAAGCAAGAATTTGCCTCTATGGCAATTAGGTCAAACCACCCTCAGGATCTTCCTCTGCTTTGGGCAAAGTGTCCTAACAGTATGAAGAGTATAAAGGAATTGCATCCAGCTTTTCTGCATCTTCAGGAATGCTTTTATTGTGATGCTCGTGTGCCTGCACACACCAGGACAAACACTCATCTTTGGCGTCTGAGCTCACACCTTCCTTTTGCTATATAAAAATATGCTAGAATATTAAATTCAAATTGCACAGTGATAAAACAATCTGTAAGCAGGCTGTAACGTTCTCAGACTCCAATATGTAGAGGGTAATTGCAGGACACCAGCTGCTACTATGTTAAGAAGCAGTTTTCTTCATTTTTTTCTATTTAAAACATCTGTTCTGTTTATAGAACCCTTCATTTTGGAGATTTTGAATTCCTTTCAAGTATATAAAATAATTATACATGTCACTTTCTATTTGATTTACTTGCAAATTTTTGAACACTTTTCAGTTTTATCATTTTGAATCCCAGTAATAAGAGTAAACAGGCATTTGGAGGGCTATGTAAGAAATATTATTGTTGTGTTGTTAACCACTACTCTAATGATGCAGTGTTTCATCAGTTTGAACACAGTGCATCATGTTGAAAATTGTCCTGATTTCTTCGAAATCTCTGAATCTGAAGAGACCTGAAAGAACAGGATGGCTTCTTTTATAACTATATCAAGCTGAATCAAGAGCAATTTCTGTGAATAGAAATGAGTTATTGGTGTTAATATCAGTGAAAACAAAATTTGGCTAGCTGTCCAACAGGGAGACCACCTGCTGTGTTTCTGCAGTTATTTGTTTATTCTAATTTATTGTTATGTCTACAGTAGCATAACTTTACCAGCAAAACATGAAAAGGCTCTAGGTCTGTATGCAAACCTCTGGTCATCTGTTTTAGCGAGATACCACACTGACAAAGGATGCTGTTTGGAGCTGTAGCAGCATGGGCGCCTAAAATCTAAATTGCTTCCTCTAATGTAAGGCACTTAACTGAGGGTATTAGATCCCAGACTCTGATGCTGCACATGATGAATTGTAGGCATCTCCAAGAGTAATTCAGATTTTAGAGGGAGATCAATCACTCTGGGAAGGTACCTACCATGTTCTAATGCCTACAGAGAGAGCTGAGTAGAAAGCTGCTTCAGGTAAAAAGATCCTAGAGTTTGATGCAATAGAGCTAAGCGTACATTGTTTTTATTACATGCACTCTTTTAGCTAAATAACTTGTAGTATCAGTATGTTACACTGTGTTAAAAATACATGTAGTCTATAAAGAAGAATCCTTCATGCAGTAGTGGATTTTATAAGATTTCTTGTATATAAGGATTTATAAAATGCCCCACAGTATTTTTAATTTTAAGCTGTTGTACAGGGAAGATTAAGGCAAGGAAATTCAAGCAGAAAGAACAGCATGAAAGTAGCAATGAGAGAAATCTGTGCAATATCTTCCCACAACAGTTTCCTATGTTTTAGGAACAAAATAACAGCTGTCTTTGCATATATAGATCTTAAACAGAGCAACCAAAATGCAGAGAAAGGGATAAGATTTCATGGGTCACAGTTACTGGATTTGTAGTACCCAGAAGGAGGGAAACTTGAGGAAGGATGTGAAATGGGAGGACGAAACTTTCAGGGTGCCAAAAAAACCCCAAAACCTTATTATAATTATTATTTTAAATTTTTTGCAAACTGTATATAGAGGCATATTTTAAAAAAGCTTTAAAATGCACCAATTCCAACTTTGGTTATATTTGGGATATCAGAGTCACAAGAGGACTTAGAAACATGGAATATGCCTAATCTTGTGGTGCTCACTTTATAAATAACACTTGTAAGAGTTCAGATGTGTACTGTCGACTAAGTCTGAGACTAAGACTAGATCCAGGCACACCTAGACTCCATCAGGAGTTTAGAAAGCAAGGGAGTCTATTCTGAACCTCATGACTCAAAAGGAGGATTCCTTATTCCTTCCATTTCTTCCATTAGACATAACCAATTGTCCAAGTCTGAGACTAAGACTGGATTCAGCCACACCTAGGCTTCATCAGCAGTTTAGAAAGCAAGGAGGTCCCATCTGAACCTTAAAACTCAACAGAAGGATCTCCCTTACCCTTTGTGCCTTCAGTCTCTATATTCATCTTTAGCTCAATTTTACAAAGATATTCCTTTGTGTGCTTCATCCACGTAATAAGTAATTGACTGAACCTTGCCATCAAATTCTGTTAAGTAATGCCTTTATAAATCATACTAAAACTGCTCTTGCTAATACCTTTGATAGTCATTCTCTGAGTGACCCTAAACCACTCATTTCATGACAAATCTGGATAACAGTTAAACTCCTAACAAACATTCCCATTTACTTAGTTATTGCCCAGACTTTCTCAGTCACATGTAAAATTCTTACGACATTTCGACGTCTCTTCTTGGGCATGGCCAGAGTACTCCCCACTGTGTTAGTGCTAAGCAACTACCTAATGAGGACATACACTTATTCCTATGCATATTCCACCTTCAGGATTTAGATCACTTGGTGTCAGAGCACAGATATAAGGACCTTTTCTCTAGTGGAAGCAAGGCTTTCTCCTTCTCACTTGCTGCTATTCTACCTGATAATATCCTGGTCAACACACCTTCTGAGGATGTGCTGATCTTCGGTTTATTTCTCCCCTCCATCTGAAAATACCTGAACCTGCTTCAAAGATGAGACTGTGAGGGTGGTGAGGGTGGTAAGACACTGGAACAGGTTGCCCAGAGAAGCTGTGGATGTCCCATCTCTGGAGGTGTTTCAAGGCCAGGTTGGATGGGGCTTTGAAAAACCTGGTCTAGTGGAAGGTGTCCCTGCCCATGGCAGGGGTTTGGAACTAGAGGATCTTTAAGGTCCTTTCCAACCCAAACCACTCCATGATTCTATGATTTGGTGGATGCTGCTTGACTCTCCTGTGTGTGATCACAATGATTACCCCCTGTTTCTGGGCTGTGGAGGAGGACGAAAGGAAAGAAAGTCCTTTTTAGCTTTTTTCCTAGGACCACTGCGTCTGATTTAGGGGAGTGTCAGTTGGGAATTTCAGTACATTAAAGAATGATATTTAGTATTTAGAAAGCCGCTCTTGTGTTTTGTGCTATGAATTCAGTGTTTAAAAAAAAAAAAATATTTAAAAGAAAAATAAGAAAAGAAAAAAAAACAAAGAGAGAGAGAGAGAAAAAAAAACAGCAAAAGACACAGGCACCTCTTTCTAGCAAGAACATTAGCACCTCTGATCCTGAGAGGCAATAGTGACATTCCTACCACAGCATTTCTTGCCAGCTTAGATATCCTCTTTGCATGGCTCCTGTGCACTGTTCAGGCAGCCAACACTCCCAACTCAGCAGTGTGGATGCCACTAGGCAGCCCATTTAACATTCACCAAGGGAAATCTCAGAGTTATAACACTAAATGTCTTTTAAAGAGATAGCTTTTACTAGTAACAAGCTTTTACTTTCCTTTTTACTGCAAGAAACTTACATTTAGCTATCCGTTATCAGGTAGTTTATAATGGAAATAGGATGGACAAGTCACCGTGAGTTTTGGAGACATCAGGGGAAAACCACAGGATAATATAATCATCTTTTTGTTTGCACAGTACTTTTGTGTACAGGACAAGAAAACTAAAATAAGGCAGAAGAACCTCACTTAGCTCCAGGTAGGATTTCATCCCATGCTTTACTGGAGAGCTCAGGACAATAGCAACATCATTTCACACTCTACCACAACACTGCTTTTCATTACAAACTTGATAAATGGGTATTCATTCAATATTTATTTTTTATTGACATTTTTTCTACTACCTGTTAACTACTCAAAACGACAGTGTCATTACTGTTGCTGTTCTTCAATTATCTTGCACAATTTTCCTACTTCTTTCCCTGGGCAAGCAGGAGGAGTAGGAACATTTAAAACCAGACACACTGGAGAATCTCCCCACTGCAGAGTACTTCATGTGAACTGCTGCACAGAGGAAACTGAATGCAGTACCAGGCATTTTACTGATCCTACTGAAGGTGAAATTAGCCTATGGATTCTAGATGCTTAAATGTCTATTAAATGATTATTTGCCTCTGTATTGATGTTGAGTGGTCTAGTAACAAAAAATTTTACACACTGCCAAAGAACATTCAGACTAAATTAATTTCGCAAGCAGTCACTTTCACTATTTTTGTTCTGCTTTGTAGATTACATGTAAGGCTCTCAATGCTAATACAATTCTATCCTATTAAAAACAAAAAAAATGAAAAAGAAAAAAAAAATGGTCTACTGCAGTAGTATAATCTGCCAACAGTACCTTGTGTTATTACCACAGTTCTTTAAAACTCGAGCCAGTTGGGGTTGGAGATGTCACTCTGTCCCAGTTTCCCCTTTTATAGATTGGTCTCAGTTTGGAGGAAGTAGTCTGGGAAGAAAGAGGAGAAACTTGTTCTAGCAACAGAGGACCAAGGACTCTATGTTGTTGTTTTCACCCAAAAGCATCTAGACAACAAAAGCATCCAGCAAACCTCTGAAACAGCCTTGGGTTGAAGCTGAAGCACAGCTTCCCAATAAGTTAAGTCCCCTGACAAATTTTCATGTGTCTCCAATGTTCAACTTTTTTGGTCGATGAGCAACAGAGCTATCATATAACTGGGTGCCAGGAGGGTGCATAAAAAGTAGGTAAGACGGCTCACTCTCTGGAGATATCTATCCTTCCACTGAGTGTAAAGGCAGCCTCTGCTGATTTCATGTGTCTGTCTGCAAACAAAACCCCTGAAGCTAGTCCCTCCAACCTCTATTACCAGTGCAGGACTGTGCTGTCATTAGTCTGTATTCTTGTCACTGACAGTCCTTTGCAATCCCATCTCAGTGCAAACGCTAGTCAAGTCTCAGCTGTATAGCAAGGAGATGTGGGCGACGACCAGCCCTACCTTCCTATGCACTGGTTTCCCTGGAAAGGGAACTTGGGTACACATCCCAGGCAGAAGTTGCAGTGTGGTGCAAGTGTCCCTGCATCCCTACAGGTCCCATCTCTAGATGACTGGGTGACTCCTGAATCCACCATCTTCTATGGCATTTCCTGATCTGCATTCTAGCTTGTGACAAACCCATTCCTGAAGAAGCTACTTTTCCTCATGCATGGAAAGGATGCATCTACAGGTAGCTCATGTTGGTGAGCGGTACTGCAGGACGTGGGACAACGGACAGCCTGAGGTGATCCAAACCTTCTTTTATGACTCTATTTAGTTGGGAATATTTTATCAAAGTCAAATATAAGAAACATTAGCGCTTTTAACAAAGAGGATGGATAATGGGTTCCAATAGCTCTAACTTGCATCTGAGTGTCAGGTGGCTAATAAAACAATCTATCTAAAATAACTTCACCTGTATTATATACACAGGCAATGCAGACAGGGAGGTGCATTTGGAAATATCCAGAGGGACATCCTGTCCCAGTGAAGCAAACTTCCTAAACTGAGAAGATTCCTTCCATAAAATTTAGATAGTAGTCATGGACTTAGCTAGGCAGACTGGACTTTCTTCCAGCACCCTGAAATAATGTAGCAGCAGCAGCAGCAGCATTATCCTTTCACACCTTTCTTCATCTTTCTTTCCTTGAAAATTTAATAAGTGTATTGGATATCTGATGACAATAATTAATCTAATTATTGTAATTAATTATATAACATAATTAATCTAATCTGCAAGCACCTAGTTGTTGATTGAGTTCCTTGGGTTTGGATCCTATCACAAAACACTTTTTCCAAAGAGAGGAAATTATATGAAAGGCTTTTCCAGGATGGATCCAAAGCTGATTCAAGATGAGAGCTCTACTTTTCCTCTGTATATTTCATGGTTATGCAACAAATTCAGTTAATTACAATAGCTTCATTTCTTTCAAAGTCTGAAGTGTCTCCTCATCTAAATTTGCATACCCAGAGGCTGAGGCACAAAATCTCAACCAGTTTTGTTATGTATCCATCCTCAGTCCATTCTGCAGCTGAAAATCCAGAGACCTCTTTTGTCTCTGCTCACATGCAGACTCCTTATTTTCTGATTAAAATTGCCCTACTGCCTCCAAAAAATATATCCCTGCACATTGCTGCTCAACAGTGTAGGTGAAAAAGGGTTAAAGCTGGGGTTTTGGCTATTATTCTTCATACAATAAAATATTACCAAGATCCAAAATGAGATGGAAAAGCTATTGAAGCACTGTGATTTTAAAATACGGAGACAAACTAATCCCTAATGGGTTCTCAACGCAATTCTTTAGGGACAGGTTTGGACTAGTTTCATTACTTTACATTACATTAGTACATTACATTACTCTGTGTCAGTCTCACAAATAAATTATCATAGGCTTTGTAAGCATGTTGATGATGATTGCCATTTTCCTATAAAGTTCCAACATATACAGTATTTCGTGACGAACACAATAGAATGACTAATGTAGGAAAGATTCTGAATAAAATTAATTCTCTTATGTTGTAGTACCATGGTTGTGGATAAAATCCACTGAAGGATGAGCAACGTCACAGCTCAGAAATAATTATCGCATCAAACGGGTAGTACTTTGAGGTATATACCACAGGGAAATGGCTTATGTGTGTTAAGAATTTGTCATCATTTTAAATATAGCCTGATGTTTTAGGAATAAATCAGTATCGTTCCCCTGATTTGTCATAACTAGAGCTTTGCTGTTCTACAACAGCCAAGAATTAGATCCGCAGCACAGTAATATTAACTATTGTCATGTATGTGCCTAGATGATTTTACATGCAGAGTTTGCCAACCCAACGCTTGAACTAGCTTGAACACTTAAGAAACGTATTACTATATTTGGACACAATGGATCCATAAAGGCATCTGACTGTATAGGGCACGGAATACAATGATCACAGGTACTTGTGACTACAATTTGCTTTCTCCAGGTTCTGATATTTTTTGCAAGTTTAGGGCTTATGTAGGAGATGATTGACATAAGAATAAATATGGGTGTATTGTTAATGAAAGATCTACTGAAAATTGATCAAACTCCTTACAGTAGTGCAACTAGCAAATGCCTCTATTCCATCCACTCCTATGGAGACCCTTACTTCCAGATGAGAGTCTTTCATTTCTAGATATTCTGAAGTTTGGATGTCAGAAGCAAATTTTCATCTCTTTTTTTTTTTTTTTCTTTTTTAATGCGTTTATTAGTATTAGGGCAAAAAGAAAGAAAGAAAAAAATCAGAAGGAAAAAGAAAAGATTAAGAAATCAGAAACAGCACTTATCTGTGTGACAGGAAAGAGACATCGAATGAAAAGAGCTTGTAATTTAGTAAAGGCAGTTTGTCCAGTTAACAAATAATATGAAATGTCAACTCTGAACCAGACTGTGCTCGTTGACTTCAGCAACACTTCTAAGAACATAGAGTAATGTTTCCCTCTGCTCCATTTTCCAGAACCTGGCTGAGTAAGAGTCCTGTCTTCGCAGCATCCTTCCTGTGTAGGCAAACAAAAAAGACTAATTGGAATTTATTGGTTTGAAGAAATTTGTAGCTGAGTGCCACTTCCTTTGCATACTCTGGCTGACTCCTCACAAAGCTCTTTGCCTTACCTCCTGCCTATTTCATAGCATCTGAGCTTTACCACAAGCAAGACACAAACAGCACACTTTGGAAATAATGAGATGAGCATTCTCTACTCTGCTATTTCCAATGTTCTGTATAATTGCTGTTGTTAAAACAGTTCCTTTTTGTTGCCTAAGAACTATGCTCTCCCCTGCTGAAAATAATAAAGGATGAAGTAAAGAATAACTGAACACTTTGGAAGCCCCTCAAAAAAGATTTCACTTGGTCGAAAGTTTTTTTTTAATCCTTTGTGGTTTGCTTTTTACATCATGTTTAGCTGTACAATACACTTTTTCAAGGGCATTATATACACTCAGGATCAACTTGGACCTCTTCAGATGCTGTTGATTTTAACCACAAAAGTGGTTGATTTTAACCACTTTTTCCTTTTTTTAAAGAAATTGTTGGTCTTGGTTTTGCATACACATGACACATTAAGATGCACATTAAAATTGAAGTGTTTTAAAGGTTTTCAAAGCAAAGAGATCCCCATTTTTATTTCCATACTCCTTTTTTACAAGGAAAGCCATGTATTTCTTGGCTGTTATTGAAGTCTTTATATTCAATAAAAGATTCAGACATCTTCAGTATCTCTAAGTTTAAAGGGTTTCTTAGAGTTTCAAGTTCTACCTTGCATGATGAAAGTTGTTTTTCTGTCCTGTATTTCCAATTAATTCTCCAAGAGATTAACTTGGAAATTGAAGCTCTGGAAGAAATATCCAAATACCACATATTCCAGTTCTGGTACGTTTCCCCTGACATTCTGTCAAACAGTACGCTGCTTGCAATCTCATTTAGCAGAGTCCGGTAGAACACTGCACACAGTATTTACTCTGTTCTTAGCAGAATCATGCTCCACATCTACCCCTCTTTCTGGAAAGGATGGCCTTCATGGATACACTCCTCTTTTGCTGGGTTTCTGATGTTTTTCGTTGTGGGAACCAAACATTGAATTGCTTCCAAGAGCAAGGAAAAACTCTCTCTCTTTTTTTTTTTCCTAAGGGAATAGGTCATTTTTGGCAAGTTGGCGAAAGAATTTTTGCAAGTGGTTCTAGATTTGTGGCATTAGAGACTCTTACAGTCACTGATGTCTAGTTAACAAAACTAAACAGGTGTCTATCCAAACTCATCTACAAAAAGTAATAGATCCTCCTCTAGTGGAAACATGTGTACGTCTCTCCAGCAACCTCAGATTCGTCTATATTAGATACAAACTTGGTTCAGGCTCTTCCAGTTGCCTAAAGAAACTTTTATTCCCAGTATTTTTGGTAATGTTCTTTTCTGATGTTGCTTTCCAGGTGAAATTTCCCCTTCCTTGTGCCACTCTAATTTTGGAACATAAACCTTTTCATATAAAGTATTCTAAAAGCCAAAACAAAAAAAAAAATCCACACTTGCTGCAAATCAATAATCACTGTTACTTTTACACAGGGAGGACAAAACTGAGAAGGCAGTGGGGTTTAAAGGTAGGATAGTCTAAAAAGAAAAAACTGAAGAAAGAAGAGTTAACTTTCATGACAAATCAATGGTTAGTCAGCTCCCAGGAGCTCTGTATGACCTTATTCTTTCAGACTATCTAATATTTATCAGCTGATAACTTTGTGGCTATGAGGTGCTCCCTACACTGTGTTCTCTTGGATAAGCCTATGCTAATGCTACCCAGAGTTTTGCAAATAAACCTGACTATAATATTATGCATGTTTCCAAGCCACCTAAATATAGCCTCTGTACCTAGCTGTGGTCACACATAAGCCCAGACCTTTAATCCGAGCCCTTTGCTGGAAGCTCACATTTCCCCAGATCCTAAATCCAGTGCCTCGAAGAGATATGCAACTATTTGCATGTTCTCACCATCACCCTTAGGTTATGTTCACACTCAGGATCCAAGTTAGTCTAATTAATAAACCTCAATACTAGCAATGCAACATCTTAACGTCAGTATTTTTACTCTGAAACTACTAGAAAGCTGACCATCAAAACACAGATAATTTTACAGTCCAGACGACTTAGACATGCCCAAACCATGAAGAGAGATTTACAACAGAAGCCAAACTCACTTCTTGCACAAGCTTTGCACTGAAGCCCTGGGGCTAGTGGTGTGCTCCCCCAAACCAACTCCGCATAGTGTGCACATATCAGATGGATATATAGTTGACCCTCCAAAACCATTAGCTCTTGTTCATTATATTGGAAAACTGGGCTGTTTCCCTTGTCTTGGAAAATTATGATCCATACATTTCCTAAAGCCATGTTTTTAAATCTTAAGGCTTTGGATGCATAGGATGCATAGAAGAAGCTCTCACAGAGCCTTGCTCCAAAGCACAGGCTTAAGCTGAGGACTCTGATCACACCATAGTCAGCAGGCACCGATACATCCTGTACGTCCTCACAGCTATGGATGTAATAAGCATTTTGTCGAACTGGGACCCAACTGCTCTTTTCTCATTCAAACTCCTATTACCCCTTCTTACAAAAAAGTGTACAGTCAAAAGGAGTGTGACTAGCAGGTCAAAGAAAGTGATTCTCCCCCTCTACTCTGCTCTGGTGAGACCCCACCTGGAGTACCATGTTCAGCTCTGGGGACCTCAGACAGGAATGGCATGGACCTGTTGGAGTGAGTCCAAAGAAGGACCACAAAGATGATCAGAGGGCTGGAGGTTCTCCTACGAAGACAGGCTGAGAGAAGGCTCTAGGTAGACCTTACAACAGTCTTCCAATACCTGAAGGGGGCCTGCAAGAAATCTGGAGAGGGACTTTTTCCAAAGACTCATAATGATACGGCAGGGGGGAATGGCTTTAAACTTAAAGAGGGGAGATTTAGATTAAATATTAGGAAGAAATTCTTCACTATGAGAGTGGTGACACACTTGCACAGGTTGCCCAGAGAAGCTGTGGCTGCCCCCTCATGGGAAGTGTCCAAGGCCAGGTTGGACGGGCTTTGAGCAACCTGGTCTAGTGAAAGGTGTCCCTGCCCATGGCAGGGGGGTTGGAACTAGATGATCTTTAAGGTCCATTTCAACCCAAACCACTCTATGAGTCTATGTCCAGAGTGTGAAACTGGGAAGACTGAAGTAATCATGATCCTTCTTGCCATGTCTAGAACTCAAAGTCTTTCCAGGTGAGTTCTCTCAGTGTCAGGTGATTTCTGAAACACATACATGGTGAAATTTAGCATTAAAACCCCAAAAGAATAAAATATTTTGCACATGTTTTTTGCTGTAGTGATTAAATGTGGATTTAATTTCATGGACCATTTTATATGGCAAAATATACTTTGGAAAGGTACTGGGGACCTGAAGAGATTTCAAATGCCTGCTGAAGCTGGTAATGCCTCAGGGACAAGGACAGAGCCTTATGTCCACCCCCAGTTCCAACCAACCCTTCCCAGAGAGCCTGCATGGTGGGAGAGGGAAAGCAGTATCAAGATGTTACCCACTCCCTTTGGAGGTGAAGTCTTGCCTCTATATAAAGTTGCACCAGTGGCAAAAAGGGATATCTTCCTCAGATTTTTACAGGACTTTATCTTCTTAAGGGAAAAATTGGACTCAGTTAATGTGCATCAGACCTGTCCTGGCATCTGCAGACACCAGCTCAAAGATATTTGCAAAGGTTATTAAGTTTTTGAAGGTGGTATGGAATTGAAAATGGTATTCTATCAGTAGTTATGCAATTTTAAGAATATGTTGAAGAATCTTGGTTGACTTTTAAGTTAGAAGTTCTTACTTTGTGAATATCTGAAAAATTCATTAAAAGCAGCTAATCCATTTGTCCAACTGGCAGAGTGCACACAGAAGGTTATGTGTTGGGGTTGGATGTCCAAGCTACATTTTAAACTACTTTTCATAATGCCCTCCAGGAATCTGTACACTCTGGTAATGATCTTACTGAGAAGTCATATGTTAACTTTAGTATAATCACTGATGTTTTATGCATATGATGTTTTATGATGTTTTATGACTTTTTTTTTTCCAGAAGAGTCAGGAAGAGGTCACAGAAAAACCTGTGTATGTAATATGGACTCCTAGAATAAGGTAGTTTGTAGTTTGAAAGGAGCCTCTGAAGTCCTCTAATCTGCTCCCTGGCTCAAAGCAAGGCAAATCACAAAGTTAAATTAGGCTGCTGAGAACCTTGTCTAGTAAAGTTTTGAAAACTACTAAGATTGCCACAGCCTCCTTGGGTCCCTCTCCCAGTGCTTTGTCATTCTCATTGTAAGGGATTTTGTCCCTGTGCCTAACTGGAATAAACATTTCACAGTAAGGAAAACAGCGTAGGCTTTACCAAAGAGCTGTTAAATCACCCACAGATTACTAATCCAGTCACTGAACTGCACCTAAGTAAGGCAATGTTGATTTGAAGGGAAAACACGTGTTACATAGCATTAGACATTGTTTCAGGGCATGTTCTAAGAAGAACTAAAATTAGATTAAAACATTTAAGATAAAAAAGATATTCTGGGTGATTTTAACAATTGTTGTGTAGATCTGAATAGAACATGTTTTGCAAAAAATATCAAGGTGATAGAAAAGAGGTGGGTGAAGATTGTCATGTATCTTTCTAGAAATAGCTTTCAGATAACTTTTCTCAAAAGGTGTTTTGGTCTTTTAGATCACATAATCAAAAAAGGCCAAATACAAGAATTAATATTTGAATAAGGGTTGTCTTAGCTTCCATTTTTGGACTTCTGAGTAATTCTTGGAAAGAAGGCATTCATATGGAGTCATTAGTGCAACACTTCAATTAATTATACATGTGGAAGTCATCAGGAAACAGTTCTGCAGCTGAACTGTATTTCCTTTATTGTAGTGCTATAGTGTGGACTGTAGAGATAATGCAGGGAAAACCTTTGCAGTAGAGGTCGATGTTCATCCCACGATTATGATGCTAAGGCTTGACTTTGTAGAACCATAGAGAAGCTGTCATGATTTATGTTAATCCTTTTATCTCAGGAACACAAACAATATAGTTCAGTCTATTTGTCGTATCCCATCGTTTGCAGTAACAAAACTGTCCTGAGGAAGAGAGTAGAAATCACACAGGGCCTAACAACAGAAGGATGATACAAATTTCTAACCCCTCAGTAGTCTGCAACTCTCCAGCTCACGTTTTCTCTCAGAATTGTGAATGAAGTCAAGGTGTCCCAAAATGACCAGTGGTTTTCAGTGTCTGCATTTGGGGGCAACTTCAGGAGGGCTGGTAGGAAAGCTTCCACAGACAGTAGCTATCGGCAGCATAGGCAAAAGGTTGTTCTTCACGATGACAATCCCCCTGATTCATTTTTCCCATGTAACAAAACGTTGGACAACTACCTTGTGCTTAGCCTCGTACTATGGCCGGAGCTATGACTCCTCACACCCAGGTGGCATGGGTGAGAGCCTGCACTGTTCCACACTACAAGCCAGGCTTAGGTGACTTTTAGGTGTGATCCTGAGAGTTTGCAGTTAAGCTTTGAGTTGTGCTTCACCAGCAATGGGAATATACCTATAATGGACTAAGTTTCAAAATCTGCATGCTTAACACTTTAGAAAATGAGCATCTCTTAAGGGGCCTGAGGTTAGTCACCTCATGGCATTAGTCACATTAATGGCCTGAGCAAACCAAGAACAGCTTGTTTTCTACCTGTTCTAATATTCCTTCCTTCCACCCCACACAGCTCTGTATGGCAAACACCTACATTGCAATGGCCTCCTTGTGCTACACTCAAACACATCAAATGCCTTGCTGAGTGAAATCACCAACATAATGTCTGTTCCTCAGTTTTGCAGCTTTATGTTTTAACCAGTGGTACACATGCAATCTGAAATTTGGCTCAAGTCCTGGGGTTTTTTTTCCAAACCCTGAACTTTAGAGTTTAAAATCTTCATCCAAACAAGCATCAGATTCCCACATCTTTTATTTCTGTTGTTTGGATTCACTTTGATAGTTGGCAATCTGATTGTGTTAGCAAAGTGCATTACATTTAAGTCATATCCTAGAATGAAATAAAAAACATCCAGACAAAAACAATAACAAAGCTCATTATTTTAATGATTCTGGAAAAACATACATAACTGCAGCTGTTCAGGCTCAATAAAGACTTTCTGTAGGTTTGTTGGGGCTTTTTTTAAACGCCAGCTACTTAATGAGTTCTCAATTTTCCCCAAGTAATTTGTAACCGGTACATTCAGGCAGTAGCTAATGCCTTTGCCTCCAACATTTCAGTTCACCAGTAATAAGGGCTTCAGCAAAGCACCACATTGCTGTAAGTAAGTGGATAAGCAAAATCTATTCTGATTCCCATTTTCAAGTGCTAAAAGGAAAGGAAGTTTCTTACTTTTTATCTCTGCTCAAATAACTTGTTCAGGGAAAATAATGAAGGTAAGAATTATTTTTGCTTGCACATGACTATATTTGGCTATTATTTCCAAACCAAGCAAATTCAAGATGGATTGAACTCCTCCTGCAATTTATGTTCCTGTCACTCTTGTTTCTGCCAGGCCTAATCAAGCATATTGCAAACAATTTCTTAAATGAAAGAGGAATCATAATGTTCCCTCCTTCTCAGGTCCAAAGTAGACCAAATCACAGACGTGAAGTTGTTCATCTTCATTACAACCAGAGGAACATCCTCTGGTTATAGAGAAGGAAAAATAGATTAAAAACATGCTTTCCTATTAACAACTTCATTTCAAATTGTCGCACATGCTCTGACACTGGCATTCCTGGGTGACACTGGATAGCCTGTATTATTGATGGAAGGCACCTCTGTGTTGTCTTGTACAAAAACAAAAAACAAACCCAATTATGAGGTTGTTTTGGGTTTTTTTGGTCTTTTGTCTGGAAAGATCTTCAACTGGTGTAGGTTTATATACATGTACATTGAGGTTTATTGCCTCTACTGGGCTATAGCATAAGAGACCATAGTAGCCAGAGGCATCCCAGGAGGATCATGGCTTGGTTGCTCATTCTGAGAGGCAGATGTGGAGACTCTTCAGACTCTGTCCAGCCCCACTGGCTGCACCCTGGGGTGCAGCGTGGACTAGGTCCAGAGCACCCCATTGCAGTGGTCAGGGCAGCACAAACTCCCCTCCTGGAGTTTACTTCACAAAGTCCCACCTCTTTACCAAAGTTAATATTTTTTCTCTGATGGTAGATGGCCCACCAAAGACCTGCAGTAAAAGGCATTGTCTTTATATCTTTAATCTCCTCATAGTCTTCTTTAGAAGTTACCGGCTGGCATCTGATGTTCCCAAATAAATCGCCCTAATATCCTAAGATGTTTAATAAATAGCACAATAAACTTGATTTAAAACTGAAACACTTAAGACTCTGAAATACTGAGACCAATTTCTTACCCTAGGATCCTTATTCTCTGGAATCCTTTTACCATCTAATTTATTTTAACATCCCTGATATTTGAATTTCATGAGGAAAAAGAAAGAGAGTTTCACAATTACACCTAACTCCTCAGCCTGCAGTGCTGCGATTTGCTTGTTGCCTGCTGGACAAAGCTATACAGCACATCCTTCATTGGCATTTCTTGTAACATGAGCAGGGTGGAATTAGTAAAGCATAAGGCTGTTCTGTGTGCACATAAGCTCTTTGAACCCTGTGGCTCTTCAAAAGCCCTGCTCAGCAGATACCAGTGCTGAAGTAGTTTAAATTCTGGTTGGTTGGCATATGTAAACCCAGCAAAATCTTCCCGTAATTTCCCCATTTTACAGGAAAATAAACTTCATTCCCTTTATTCTCTTAATATTTAATGACAGGACAAAAGACAGGACAGGTTCAGAAGAAGAGCTTGAGAAAGGTTAAGCCTGGAAGACCCTAGACCTTGATGATTACTGCCTTCTGATGGGATGGCAGCTGGATTTGAGACCTTCCTTTAAACTACCACGCAGAATGGGAATTCTGAACATATGCTGGGAGTGCCATTGCCATCAGATTGCCAGCTATAATGCAATTGCCCCTTGTTTCTGTAAGACAAAGTTGGCTGGGTTTACCTGTAGACTTAGAGAAGTAGTACATAGCTGAGAATCCCAAAAGGTGACAAGCTCCTGTATCTACAACAAATATGTGATCAGTTGACTGTGAGAGCTGGGCAAGGTCCTTGTAGTTGGCATGTTTCCCAGGCTATCTTGAAGGCTTCTTACTCATCTGTGCTGATTTTAGGAGTTCTGGGCAAGGGTGTACAACTCTTTGCATAGGTCCTTTAGCATACATTGAACCACAAGCAACAGGGCAGCATGTTATTGGGTAGGAAATGCCCAATGTGATGCCAAGGTTCCCTCATAGACCCAGCCTGAAGGACCTGATTTAGAGACAGTCTTTACAACAATGGCTGTGTTTTTTCCTTGCCAAATGAGAACTGAATAGCCCAGGCAGTATTTCTTCCTTTGTGAAAGCTTGTGCCATGTTAAGTTGAGAACTGCTGTGTCATCTAATTAACATTGGCTTGGGCATTTGCAGATCTGACCACTTGAAACTAGCTGTCAGAAACCATGCTCATATTTGGGAAGAAAAGGTCAAGTGAGAGGTTGTTTTGGGTGGAGAAATTGAGCCACTTGTAGGTGTTTATCTCTAGTGCTGGGACTCACTAGTCTATATTCCTTATTACAAGATATGAAGAGATGGAAGGTCCTTAAACTGGGCCATGTAACACCCAGCCCGGTTGTTCTGGGGGCATTGACAGAGACAAGCAAGCGGAGCACAGTACAACCCAACGGTACAGACAAAAGAAAAATATATCCTGAAGGCAGGAACAGTGCTTCAAATGTACCTTTCAAGGTTTCAGTTAATACCGTCTTTACATCTGGGACCAAGAGAACTGAAAACAGTTGCCTGCAGTCTTTCTTCTAACAACTTGGTCAAGACAAGGTGAATTTAAGGAGCTAGTCCTGTTTTATATGATAATGGATGTGCCAGGCAGCCATCAAAGGAACAATGAAAAACAGTTTAACCCCCTCTTCTGTGAAAGGACTCAAATACACAGCTCTCACTTGGGCCTGAATCGCTGGATTGCAAAAGATATTCTCCCATCTACGGATTTTCATGGCCCAATGACTGACAATTTTTTTCCAGCCAGGGGAACAGTTTGAGTAAGTAAGCATAGAGGCTACACCTCGAGGTGCAAGTCTCGTATTTAATGTGTATTTGATGCCTGAAATGTTACAAAGTTTCAATCCAGATCACCACTGTTCCTTCCTGCTATATTTTGAGCAAGACTAGGCACCCAAAACCACCTTTGTGAGCTAAGTACACTTGGAGCAAACCTGCTAGATTTATTTGAGTGCTTTGAAATGGTGGGTAGGTTTACATAAAATAATCGGAAGATCCACACAGATGTCTCTTTTTAATGTCATAAAAATATAAGCAGGAGACATAAAGAGGCATGAAATACAGGAAACATCTGCATCCCTTTTCTCACTGGTTTTGAACAAACTGTGTCATCTCAAGAGTTTGTTTAAATGGCTTGTGCTCAATCGTAACATTCCATCTGGAATGTTCTTGCCCAAACTGACCTCACTCATTCATCTCACTTTACAGCCAGTGCTGAAAAGGCAGGTGCACTCTACAGTCCATAGAGATAAAGAGCTGCCTCCAGAGAGCATTTCATCCCATTTTCCTCAGACACAAGCTTTAGGATTAAATATATTGGGCATGGGAGGTGCTTGCCTCTTAACTGTCTGAAGGTATTATCGTTGTCTTAAACTAGATCTGCTATTTTTAGACACTTGAATTTAACACAGTCCCGTCCTCAGTGTTAGCATTGAGACAGATTTTTCTTCCTCAAGAAGGAAGTACTTTTCTTAAAAAAAGTATCTTTTAACAAGTCAAAGAGCCTCTGATTCCTCCAAAGCCTCCATCTGTTCTTCCTTCCAGTCCTTCCAGTCTTCCCAGTCCAGACAACAGAACAGGTGAGTGAGGCTAGGATGTGGAAGTATAACTACCTTCTGCAGTGGTAAGATGAACCTGCTTCCTCCTTTGGTCTGCTGAGCAGGATCAATTCAGGTGTTCACAGGACTCAACTGATGACTTCTTATTAAATGGATGCCCAAGTGAAAAAAGTGAGGCAAGAATACAGCAAAAGACAACTGTGAGACTTGGGCTACATCTATACTACGCAGTTCCACAGTTGAACTTGCACCAAACTCAGCAACATTTTAATGCTGTTTCAACACTGAGCTGTTTGTTCCAGGTATGTCCATTATGCTATCTCCAAAACCCAAGCACCACACTCCACAGAACAGTGCAAAGCTGCTATATTAGTAGTACAAGGAACTACATGGTGAAGTTGTATCTAAAGATACAGGCAACTCACAACAGTTAAGTGGAATGCAGAAGTTGTACGTAGATGACACCCGAAACATCCTCCAGAACCCACATCCAAACTATCTGCAATGTAATTTCAGTCAGGTCAATAGCAACCCTGTTGAAGTCAATGGAGATACAACAGAGATTAATTTGTCCCTTAAAGCTTTAATAAGAGGAAATAACCATCTAGCTCTATACACATGCTTTATTTAATTTTTGTAAGATACAGAATGACAGTCTATATAGAAAGGCAGATTATTATTGTGCACTATCCAAGCATCTTTTCTCAAAACTAGCCTTTATCCATCAGGAAGAGCGCATGCCCACTTGTTTCACTTACTGATGTCTTTCCTCTTTTATAAATATGGATGTCTTATATTATTGTGGCTAATGTTAATAAAATCTCAGTTCATGTAAACCCTATTCCAAGCAAGTGATGCAATGCATGAAGCCTGCAAGTCTATTAAAAATATATAAATAAAATAAGTATTCTTTCAAGGATCACATGCCCAGGGCAGTGGACTTATCTTATTGTCTTTCTGCGTCATTGCCTTCTTCATTTTGTGGAAATGAAATTGATTTGCCAAGTCTTGGCATATGAAAGAGGCATATTTGCTCACAGGGATTTAGCTACATGGGTTCATCACAATATTCACAGAAGTTGTATAGCCAGCTCTCCACAAAAAACACAGGAAATTTACCCTTCCCCAGAAAATGTGAATTTTTACTAGCAACCTGAAGTGTGAAAGCAATAGTTTTAAGTCAAGAAAAAAATGGTTTTAACAAATAAATTTGTAGTAGTGGTGTTCTGTCCCTTCTACAACAGAAAACAAAATTTATGCCAAGAACTCAAAGTAGGCACTTTTTTATGTAGCCATGTTCACAGCGTCTCAAAGGAGCTCCTTTTCATCTGATCCATATCAATAGGCACACAATTGCAGCAGGCTTTATGACCTCTAAATAGAAAACCATAGATTGTGAAGTTTGGGACTCCATCTTCCTCATAATCCGCTTCAAAACCGTGTAAAACTTGAAACTTTCTCATCCATTGTGAAGATGTCTTGGGTCTCAGTGGGGACAAACTTACATGCATGTAAGGCCAAAAGCAGAAGACATCTTAAACTTCTTTAAGAGAAACTATAAAGTCTGTTTCTTACAAGAGTATGAATATTTTTCATGGGAAAACTAGTGGCAGAGTTATTTTCCTCTGTATTTTTGTATGTAAAGCCCATTTGATAGTGTGATTCAGTAGGCAGGAAACTGAGCCACTAAAATAAAACCCCTGGAAAATACAAACTGTATTAGAAAGGCTAGCAATTACTATTTTCCTTTTAATGGTTCTAACTTTGTAACACAATTATGATTGGGTTTACCAGATTTAATTCCACACATACAGGAAGCAGCCCGTTCCTCATTCCACCATTCGCAGTGTCCTGCTGAGCTTTTAATAGAATTCTGTGGGCATGATATAATTACACGTCTAGTAAGGTGTTTGTGTCTGCAATATTTCTCATAATACAATGTGTAAAGTTTTACTAGTGTCACTTCAGAACGTTTAAGAGTTGTAAGCAGCCAGAAGCCAGAAATGTGCTAATTAAGGTATACAACAAAATATTAATCAAGAGATCTGGAGGAGGAGGAAGAGAAACAACTTCGGTTAGTCACACCATTATATGGCATCCAGCATAGCCTGAAAGAAAAAGCTAGCTGAACTGATGAAAAGTCAAGGAAAATAGCCAGGAGACCTGTCGGGCATGCAGTATGAGAGTAGGGACCACATGCCGATTCTGTAGATACACATGAGCTTCTGACAAAGACCATTTGCGGAAGAAAACAGTGAGTGTTGAGGGCACTGCTCATGAGCTTTTCCAAGAGCATTTCTCCACACTTGCTTTCCCAAGACACATATTTGAATAATAATCATAATAGGGACGTTAAACATGCCATGCTAAAGAAAGCAATGGTTAATTACTCTGTAAACCTCCCTTCACCATTGGGTAAAGCAGCATGCTTCCCTCTGGGGGTACCATAACTGGTTAAAGACAGCACTGGAAATGTTCCTTAAGTGCAGGGATCTTTCTCATCTTTGCTGACTCAGAAATCTACTGGTTTGCTTCAAAGGCTATCCTTGTTGTGCCAGTTTTGGCTGGAATGGAGCTAATTTGTGCTGAAAGCAGAGTTGATAATTCAGGCATGTTTTCGTTATTGCTGAGCAGTGCTTACACAGTGTCAAGACTTTCTCTGCTTCTTTTACCACCAGCAAGTAAGCTGGGGATGCACAAGAAGTTGGGAAGAGACACAGCGGAGACAGCTGACCCCCACTGACCAAAGGGATATTTCATACCACATGGCATCATGCTCAGCATATAAAGCTGGGGGAAGAAGAAGGATGGGGGACATTCAGAACTTTGTCTTCCCCCCAGGTCATTGTTGCATGAGATGGAGCCCCACTTTCCTGGAGATGGCTGAACACCTGCCTGACCATGAGAAGTAGTGAATGAATTCCTTTGCTTGCATGCACGGCTTTTGCTTTACCTGTTAAGCTGTCTTTATCTCAACCCATGAGTTTTCTCACTTTCACTCTTCTGATTCTCTCCCCCATCCCACTAGAAGAGGGTGTGAGTGAGCAGCTGTGTAGTGCTTAGTTGCTGCCTGGGGTTCTGTCAACCACACTACAAGTATTCTGCATTTTTAGCTTTGTCATCCTGGAAATTCTAATGCATATACATTTTATTGCAAACAACTCTGATTTGCTAAGGAGCCAAACTCCTTTATCCTACCTTGTGAATTCTGGAAGGTGACTACTTTCTGTTCTAGTATTTGAGAATGCAAGCCAATGCCCCACACTAGAGTACCAGCATTTGCCTACAGTATTGCAATTACAACATCAGTTTTGTGCCATATTGGCCTGCTAACTGGCAGTCAGTTTTACTGGCAGCCACTGCAATTTTTATCCAGAAAAATCCTATGGATGGCTACATATGAAAACAGGCCTACAAAGTCAAGATGAGGCCATGCAATATTCCAACCAAAACATCAAAGGTGGCAATTTTGTTTTATTGGAACAAGCCAGGGAACAGGATGCAAGACAAAGAACTTCTTCAGTTTGGATTAATCTTTTTTTGGGAGCTTGTGTAGTACACATATAATAGATACTCAGGGCCTCTGTCACCTCTGCTTTTTAGGACTTCTTTTCATCAGGCAACTTTTTCAGTATTGCAGCTATAGTATTGAAGAATGAAATTCTTATTCCAGCCTCATGCTCTTTTCCTTCCTACAATGATTTCAGACAGTGTACTGAAGGAGGGAAATCTGCTTAGAAGTTTTCTTGGCTTTTTGTGTTACAGAAAGATCATAAGTGATGAAGTGAACCCACATGCTCAGCTTAACTAGCCCGAAATGCATGGTTTTGTAGGGATTTCATATCACACTGTGCCCATAGCTCAACCTAGATACCACGGCATTTACCTTGGGCTTTTTGATCAGCACAAGTCAACAAGGCATTAACTGCCTCATGAGAACTTACATCACCTGCCTTGACATCTAAATCCTATTTTACTTTTAACTTATGTCTTCTGGAAGCTTTCTCATCAACACAATGATCAGGATATTGATTATTTGAAAGGCAAAGGTTGCAGGACTAGTGTTAAAAAAAAATAATAATAAATCTGTAAAAATAGTTTGGAGTCCTAATAAAAACATCATATATCCAGGTGGCTTATGGTAGAATTGCACAAGTCAGCAGGACTACCATCACATCACTCTATGTCTAGTTTTAAATTTCAGACACACAGTTTGACAACAGCAGAACAACATGTCTGCATCGCTGGACGACCAGTTTCATACTTGTGTTGCTAGAAAAACAGATTGGAAGTTCTCAAATCTTTAGAAAAGAAAGAGATGACTGTTTCCCTGATGTCATAAGCAAAAGTAGGTCTTTAAGGATGACAGTCTAACTCTGCAATGTGAGCCTTGTTTAGTAGTGGGTTAGCTTTGAGGCCTTGAAGGCTATGGGCATGAACAAATAAATGCTAGTCAGTGTGAGTTAGTCTCACCAAGGCAGACAATCAGTGTAGGAACAGATATCAGCCTTGCCCTTTATTTTCATGGGTGCATGAAAGAGGGTCTGAGCCAAAATGGTGTATCTAAATGCAGTCTGGGGATGTCTCACAGTAAGAGAGGAGAAAGACAAGATCTCTGTAGCTCCCCAGGTCACCATTGCCATGTCATCACTTCAAAGACCCGGAGAAACTGAAGAAAATACTGAGCTTTGAAAGATTTGTACTCAGCATGAGGTTATCGGAAACATACAAACTTTGGAAATAATTACTTTCCCCTCTTCCTCATTTTTATGCTTTCTTTTTTTAAAGAAAACTCAAACTTCATCATTTTGCCTTTCCACAAGAACCAAATTCTCTATGAAAAAAATTTTGTTCTTTACTATTGTTTGCTTACTGATTTCATTGCAGTGGGTAAAATTCCCAAAAAACAAAGTTCCTGTAATTATGTGAGAGACACTAGATGAAAAATATAGGTCTGTGTTCAATAACCTAGCTCTTGTCCAGTATCTTGAAATATTTGTGGAGTGTAAAGCTCTACACCATATGATTTGATTAGTCTAGGACAATTGTACCACTTGAGATTATTAATAGTTCTTCATAAATAACTGGGTAATCAGGTCAAAACCAGTTTATTAAAAGATTTTGAACAATGAATGAGGGAAAAAGAGTATGGAGAAGAAACAGGCTAAGTTACCCCAACATGAAAGACTTGTAGTGCAACTCATGAACTCTGTAAGGGCACTGAGAGATTAAAATATCCTGGTCAGACCCTAGAACCATTATAAGCAATGATGCTCAGGAAGGATCTTCATTAGCAGCTTCCTGAATTATGTTGGTGTCCAGAATTACTCTTGACAATCAATATTATCTGCTGAACAAACACATTGGAAGACATTGTTCTGCTTTCAAAGGTCTTACAGTAGGAAAAACACACAGGGAGAAGGCAAAAGATAACACAGTTAGGCAGATTAGTAGTTAGCTTTGTTTTATTTTAATTACAGAGTGAATCGGGGGTTTTTTGGGTTTTTTTTTTTACCAAGGGAATTTTAGGCTCTATGTAGAGGTGTGATAGGGATATGAAAGACTGTTGCTTTTTTTTATGTAAGTAGCAGAAGAAACTAAGTGGTAAAAGAAAAAGAGGCAGAAACTGAGAATAGATCTCTTAAAATGCAGTGTAGAACATGAAGAACATTTATTTTTGTAGGTTCAAAGGACTGATTGGTGCTAAACAAAATTTAAGGATTATGACTCTTCTTGCATTTCTGTGGAAAAGGGTTGAAAAATACCGTGTCACATCTCTCTGGTTTCCTAAAAGTCAATGAGTGGTACAAAAAAAAACAAATAGCGGTTTAATTCTCATTATACTTTTCAGTGATCTGGACACAAACATTTTGGATTTGGGCACCTCTGCAGATAAGGAGAGCTTGGAAGAAAAGTGAAAAAGACGTGTTCAGAAAATTAGGTCACAGAATCACTATATATTTTTCTTTCTGGAAACAAATACTTGGAAAATATCTTTAAAACATAAAATAAAGGTCAGTAGAAATTAGTGTAACACAGAGGTAGCTGAAATTTGGTTGTGGGTTTTCTGGAAGTTTTTCAGTCTCAATGAGGTTTTACATTCAGTACAGGAGGTGTTTCCAGCAGGATTATCTTTCAAAGCATCTGCAGTACTTAAGAGAACTTTCTCTGTGTACAAAAAAAATCATTTAATAAAACATGCAGAAAAAATACAGCTCACTGGATTTTGGCAGAGAGATAAATGACCAGAAGGAAACTTCCCACTTTGGGTTGTATCTCAGAGATATTGTTAATTCCTGTCTGAAGTGGCACATGCCATCTCACCAGTAAGATGGGATTAATTAGCAAACACTTTGTGAATCATGTGAGCCACAGTTGTTCCCAAGTGCCTTTCATTATCTTGTTTTAATATTCTTTATTGACAAACAGAAAAGCCTACTGGCCTAGAATTGAGCAAGGGCTTACTCCGGATTTGCTCTTGGCTGTCTTGCACAACATCATGAATGCCTCTATCGAGGACCAGCTCCAGCTTCGGGAGGACTCAGAGTTCATCTGTGAGAATTTCTTTGTCAGGCAAGAGCTCTGAGCTAACCCCTTTCTCCAGACAGCTGCAAGTTCAGGAGAGCTCAGGCATCACCACCTGTGCAAAAGACAGATCTTGGCACATTTCACCTAGTTCCCTTCCCTTGGAAGGTTGTGGAAAAGCCACAACCTGAGCGCTGGGGGTGCAAACACAATTTAGTGACAGAGGAAAAGCACACTGGGCTCCCCCACCTAACTTATAACCCAGAGGCGTGGTGAGGCATTGAGCTTGTTTCACATTCTCCAACAGGAGAAGCCCTTTCAGCAAACTAAGATGGGTCACAGAGGTGGCGGTGTTTGGTGGTTTATGTACTTCTACATAGCACCCTCATAGTGAAAATGCTTGTCAGCAAGACAAAGATCCAGGTTTAAAGTCTGAAAATGTTAAAATCCATATCTCTGTGTCACTGTGTTTTAGAATAAAAGGTGACACAATTTTTAATCAGCTGGATTAAATACTTTCAAATACAAAGTATAATAAAAAAGGGGAACACATTCGCACAAGTTATTCCAAAGGCCAGGAGTTTCATGAAATTGAAAACAGAATTATCAGTTTATGAGATAACAATGCCTGTAATCATATAGATGAGGTTTTATGTATAACTATTATTTACGTGACAGAATAACACAAACCAACTAATCTATTTATATAAGTGGTGCATATATATGACATTCACAGACTTAAAGAGGACAGTTTTCTTATGACTGTAATATTCAGTATTTTTCCTCTGTTCTTCTGGAGCATCTGGAACTGGGTTCTGTGACAGTCCTCACCAGAACCAGTCAGATCTTTGGATATCAAACACCATTTTCTAGCTGCATAGAAGAGTGTGTAGGACTTTCTAGCGAAAGTCTGGAAGGAGAATTATGCCTAACATGAAAAGAAATCTACCTGGTGAATTTTCTTGGAAAAAGGTAGAAGGAAAACATAAATAGCACTTTTTTAAGAGAAAATGCTGAAGCAAATCAGCGCTGTTGTTTTGGAGTCGGTATTCTGCACTGCACAAGAATTCCCTCATCTGTAACGATAATACCTTTCAGGCTACAAGGACAGCTAAATGGACCAACAGAGCAAGACCAGCTTCATTAAACTTTATCAGTGATGCCACTGTCTAATCAGCATTTGGTTGTTGCTGAGAAATGCATATCATTGCAAATTAAGCTAGTGCCCTTCAGGATCAAAATGGAAAGTTTGGTGTAAAATCGGACCTATTGGTAATAGCATTAGCTACTGCTAATAATGCCAACTGCAATATGACTGATGGATTTGCTGTTCAAATTCTGTGGAGGAAGCATTTGGGAGAAATTTCTTAATTTGCAGGTCTCTAAGGGTGATGTCCTGGTTTACTAGCATGGAAATATTCATTATAAGACATGGATTTCTCTTTAAGCTGCAAAGGAGTTTGGGACTTGTAGGGTTTGCATTGTTGGCTCTTTTAATTATACAAAATATTTCACAAGCATAAGTACCTTTTCAATGACTTACAACAAGTTATGAGCAGAGCTAAATTAAATGGAGCATAAATTTAAATACATGTAATCTTATTAGACATTAGCAAAATAATTTTCCCATTACAGCTGAGTGCATTTGTGAGGGTAACAGCCATTCCAGAAAAACAAATAAATAAATAATGTTATATTTGGGTGGATAATTTGTTCTCCTTATTGCTTAAACTTTCAGTCAGCAAAGTTTAACTATAATTGACTGTCTATCAAGGGAAAAGTAGTGTTATTTGAGTAGAAGATTTTTGGAAGAGATTTCACACCAGCCTTGGAAACTTCACACCAAATAAAAAGCTTTGCACGTTGCACATCCCTTCAGGATATGCTACACACTTTGCCTAGGAATAGGGGTAACATGGGAGGGGTAACTTACTTAAAAGAGCAGAGAAAACTTCGCCTTGGAGAATTATTATCCTAGTCCTTGAATCAGTGGAAGAATATCAAATACTGTAAAAAAATACATGAAGGCCCAAGTCTGGAGACCAATCCTTTACAAATCACTGTCTGCCAAGTGCCTGCTGACCTCTGTAAACCCTAAGAACCTTCAGCTACTGTTGTATTAAAGGAAAACTCAATTGATTGGCAGAAACATACTCATAGGTTATTTCTTAAAGTGTTTCATTTTTCATGTGTGCTGCCCACCGAAGGACACACAACATGGATTTGCACTGTGTATTTTTTTGCACAACTGGAAACTGAAGAGGTAGTTACATGAAAATACACTTCCACACTTGCAGATTTTCCAGAATCTCTCTCTTTCAGTTCAGCCTGAGCAAGATTATGCCCCGCTGGGTTTTCTTGGAAATAGAGATTGTGAGCCATCATCTCTGTAAGAAGTTCTGGAAGCTGCAATGAGATAAGAAGGATGATGCTTTCATCAGCTCTTTTAAACTGATCCAGCCTGTACTTTTCTGAATTACATATTCACAGCTGGCTGCTCCATCATGCTCCTCATCCTTGCATAGCATAAACTGTGCGGAATCTCATCTTCTCGAAGAATATTGTGCATTTCCATCTGCTTTTCACAAGCTCAGTTATTCTTCACAGGAAAGTCTCACTCTGAAGCTTTCAAGGCACATACTGCTAGATGATTGCTCTGAATCTTTATATGGTTAATCCCATTTCCAATGGCAAGCTAGTCTGTGCATTAGGCCAAACAGCTCTTAGTTGCCAAGTAGCTGGCAAATGCTGGTAACCTGTGACTGATCTCCCAAACTAACAAGAAGAGTCTCTAGCACCACATGATTTCAGATTCTCTGGGCAAAGCAGATGAACATATGAGCAGCTGAAGAAATTGTGTTTGGAGCTCAGGCTCATCAAACTGAGTTCTCAAACAAACATACCAGTTAAAATGCTCTTTTCTAAATAAAGCATGAACTTCTTCAAAGAAGAAGCTCTCCACTGCCTGGCAGAAACAGTAGCAAGGTCTCTGCTCCTGCAGCACAGAAATCCTAGATATTCATGCTAGGGAAGTGACAGTCTAACAAAAGGACACTGGAGGGTTTGGGTAATTCAGATCTCCCTATAATGATTCAGTTGGTGCCAGGAGTTTCTGAGAATATTAACAGCCTGAGAAAGTGGAGGATGAGCTGGCATATCTGGTGGCATAAAAATAGCTGTCTGGTACCAATTCTGGGGAGTCTAGATGAAAAATGCTGTGTGCTCTTTTAAGGTATGGATATTTCAACTCCCAAAATTCAAGATGCTCCTCTCAAGACAGCAATAAGTTCCCTGTGCATCAGGTATGAAGAATAAAGAGCTGGTGAAAAACTCAGAACAAGCCCATTTTACAAGTTTTTTACAAATGACAGTATTTGAACCCTTTACATTATTTTAAATTCAGATTTCTTTTGAGACATTTGTGTTTCTGAAGGCAGCAAACAAAATTTTTAACTCTATCTTTGAATTTGGGCAATGGTGTAAGACCTACCCTTTCCAGTAAAACTTTTTTTGCCTGAAACTATACACACTTGTTCTAATGTAAAACAAAGCAAACAAACAGCAAGAACACACATACAAAGACGACAAAGTATTTCAGTTTTACTGTGCTATAGTTTTGCTGAGTTTGATCTATGCCTTTGCCTTGGGTTGTTCTGACAAAATATTGATTGTTTGGTTACATCTGGTGAAGAAGAAAGGGGATTGCATGGGAGAAAAGGGAGCTGAGAGGCATAAGGATTCAGAAATGCCATTTGAACAAAATCTTAACTCCTTCTCATTCCATTGTTTCTGAGAAGAAAAAACACTGCTGTCACAAGTGGAATGTCTGTAACAGTTTGTAAAACCAATTCAGATGAGGGTGAAAAATTAATCTCTAGTTCTTGCAGGCTGGGCAAGTACTCTGCCCACTGGATTATAGACCTGGCTAAGAAATACTTTTCTCAGTTATATGGGAAAAGGAGGAGTATTGTTGGCCTTTTTATTACTTTTTGTGCAGAGCAGAAGAGCTAATGAAATGGGCAGAATGGACAAATTTTCTTCCTCCTGAGAAGAACCAATAAACCGGTGGGTTGGCACTCACTTGAAAAGTGGAGTACAGCTTCATTTGCTACTTCTGCACAGCAAATGTCTACTACCTTTACCTACAGTCTTGGAGATGCCATAAACACTAAGCTGTTATCTGCTCAGCATAAACTGTTTTCTCTCTGTCTACCTTTTCAGAAGACCTGGTGAAAGATGTTAATTTTATCCTATGGCAGAAAGGGAGCATCTTTAACATGATGTGGAATGGGAAATCCAGCTGTGCTCAGGACAGCTGTGCATATTCATTAACCCAAGACAGGAGGAGCTGTATCTTTGCTGGACCCAAAAACAGGTCTTTAAAAAATATGACACATAGTATTGCCAGCCAACCTGAAAATCACCTTTCAGGTGTTTGACTGTTCTTGATAAATCCAGAGTTCTAGTGAGCTTGCAGTCTAAGTTTCTTTAGTATCAAACCAAGTGTTTCTAGTCCTGAACCAATATCTACTGAAATCTGTACCTTCAACAGACACTGGGTCCTTTTTGTGTCTGGCTGATATACAACAAGAGGTCTGAAATTGTCTTATTCTCTTTCCCAATACTACCCTTCTGCTCAGCTTCTCCTACCCTATATATTAAAATCTATTGTTTTTCCTTATTTGTATTTTCCACACAAGCATGAACATTTACATTCCAGACATGCAGTAGCTGAAAAATGAAAGTGAACAAGCGAACAAATAAATTTCACAGAAACTGCAAGCAATCATTAATATTTCCAAACTTGGTCATTTTTTTATTCATTTTCATAGTTTCAAAATAGTTATTTCTGTTTCTCCAGACTAAAGAATGCAAGGGAATATTGACATTTGACACATATTAAAACTGTAGCATTTTTCCACATATTATACTAAAACCATTCGTTACTGTAAGATAAATTCTTAAAGATCCAGAGTTCCAAGTACATTAAGAACTCCTGAATGTCTTGGATTTTTAATTAAATCTTTAGTTAAAAGCCTATCCCATGTGCTAGCACTATTGTTTTGTAGATAAAACTAATCAGCTGGACTATGTCTTTTTTATCTTCTGCAGCTGAAACATTGTTCCAGTGTCATGATTTTGTTAGAAACCAAGTCAGATTGTGGCTCAAAGGACTGCCACTGGGAGCCTGTGCTGGAGAAGAGTGATCTCCAACAGTACACTGAGAACAAAAGATGTGTACATGGCCTGTAGCTTCAGAGGGTGGTGGAATAAGCTACACTTTGAGTTGAAGACCTACATGGTCAGCTAAAATATCACAAAAATCTTAAAGCAGATCTTGTAAGGGTCATAAAAAACTTTGGCTGGACTTCAACAGGGTTCAGTCTCTAGGGCAGATGCTACTGCAGGGGCCACAAAGAATATAAACATGTGCCCTGTGTTGGCGGTGTCACCATAAATCACAACCAGACAACATATACATTTTTCCTCATGTTTCTTATTCTCATATTCTTTTGAGAAGCAAGCCTGGAGAAACAGACCCTCTCCCTACATGCTTCCAGCTATAGTTATCTTCTCAGGAAATAATCAAGAAAACAGAAAGGGCTGTTCTGGGTCCTAATACACATAGCTCCCACCAGATAGTTGGTTACAGTCTTGATAAGAACATCTGCAATCTGTCAATAGTGACTGTAACAGGAATAAGAGGAGCCCATATTTCACATTCATCCTTCGGCTGACTGTCATGTGTCGCTGGACTCCACAGGGCAAGGGCATCCACCAAAGGAGTTCCTGCAGGGAAAACCCTACTCAGTTACACCCTCTGCTTCCCATAAGGGAACAAATGGCCTTGTAGCACTGATACTCTGATTCATTCAGCTCAGCGGAGGGGCCTGAAAGAAGGTAAAGAAATAAGAAAAATATTTTTGGCCCAACCATCCATTACCCAATAGTATAAATTAGGGAACAATATGTTTAGGGCTTTTCACTCTCTGAGTCCAGTCCAGTGCTTTTGATTTTCTATTGCTCTTCACGGCACATTCTTCTACGTGCCACACACCTTCTTTTTCACTGAAGAATCATTATTTTATTCCCAAGGCCTTATTAAAAAAAAAATCTGTATTGATTCCCTTACAAACCTTATCATTAGTTCCTGTAGTTTATAACGTGAATTAATGGTGTGTTTTGATTTATAAAATATTGCACAGAACCTCAAGTCAGGCTGATCATCCTATTCTGTTGTTTTTCTCACCAAATTAATGACAAATATTTTATGTCTTTAAAAACAATGTAATTGAAATCTTGCCTATTTTCTTGTCACTTCTTATCATAGTATAAGATGATATGTTCTCCAATCTAACAGACACTGCCAAATGCCTCACAAAGTGTTGCTTGCACTGTATAAGGATAAGCTACTTGATGAAACATTTATAGAAGGTATGAAATGAAGGCAAGAGCTCAGTGAAAAAGGAGTAGCAGTCATATATTGTGCTCTTGAGAGAAGTAGGGGTATAACTCCTCCAGCAACATAAATGCCTCTGATCCCTATCAACTGGGAATCCACTCCTGAGCTGGTAACTGAAGACCCTTCCAAGTCTGAGCAGACCTGTTCATCAAGACATTTCTACAGAGCTGTCAACTGCAATCACAGGTGGAAAACATGCCCTCCTTCCACCAAACTCAAGCTGGCTTCCCTTTCCTTTTGATACTTAACCCAAACAAAAGACTCCCTTTGCAGGTCAACTCTTAGCAATTTTTCCTCTCAGCTAAGTTCTGCAGAGGAGCCCTTGGTTTGTTTGTTGTTTTATTTTTTTCTCTGTTGTTCCATTATTTTCCTTAGATTGTTGAAATTTAACTATTACAAACTCCTTCAGGGCTTTTGGGATCCACGCGTTCTGCCCACCACCCCTGCATATGCCACAGAGATTTCCTCTGCTCATTAGAAAATGCTTTAGCCCTTGTGATACTAACTCTGAAGTGACCCCATGCAATTTGCATGGATGCACACTCTCTAAGACTTCGCATATCACAATACCTACATCAGCTTCTCTGCACTTTCATGCAGTGCAAATGGAAAGGCCCCACTGCTCTGCCACGCCAGCCTATTGCTTTCTCGATTTCCTATGCCATAAGGCTTCTTTTCTTGAACCTTGTGAGGTGCATGAGATTCATCGTGCCTCACGTCATAGCTGATTTGTACAGTATTAGTCATCCAGACTTCTTTTGCCAACTAAGTGAAACAAATTATAAGGAGAAAGTTATATTAGCAAAATATGAAATACAAAATCTTCTAACTAGATATATAATTCATCACCTGCTACCATGTGAGCAGGACATAAGGAGTATCATACCACAGATGGTAAAACTGGGAATGAGAAGTAAAAGTAGGGTAACACCACCCTACTCACACATGTACTTTTCTGTGCACTGAGTTTTATATGGTCTCTTCTGGGGGACAAAAGCTAATAAATGCCTGAAAAGCTGCCTGTGTTCGTTTCATTGCTCAGCTTTCATAATGTTTCACTGGGTTTGTATTTGGGTTTCATTTTTCCCCCTCTTCCTGACTTCTTCAAACCTGCTTTCTAAACAGCAGTATTGTTCCTTCCCTCTGTTGCCTGTCTTCTCAGCTTCCCCCCTTCTGTACTTTCCCATCTCCACTCAATCCCCCACAAGCTATTTCTCCTCCCTTGGGCTCTCTTATTATCATGCCCTCCTCACACTCTTCTATCTGCTGTTTTCTCTTATGCTTATCACTTCAATTTTTTTTTTTTTTCCTCTTCCCAGGACTTTCTGTTCCTCAAACACTTTTCCCCCATGTCTCTGTCTCATAGTGATCTGCACACACTGACACGCCACCATTTTTTGCCCCAGCCCTGTGTTCATCTGTACCATTGGTACCACGCTCCCCAGCACAGGCAGAGGGTAAGGAGAATGACTAAAACATGCTGGTGGAGAATGATGTTGAGGGCCAGAGAAGACAGGGGGGAAAGCCTTTTGCACCATGATGCATGCCCTGCACACCTTACTCCAATGGGACTATGCTTGCCATAGCCTCAGCAAACCAAGACCAAGGCTTTAGCAAATGCTCCCAGCTGAGGGATCCTCCTCTGGATGGGTTTCTCACAGCTGCAGGGAGGGAGCTAATGGTAGTGGTAACACCATGACGCTTTCAAGGCTTTCTAGACTCTTCTCTCTGAAGTCTTTCCTAGGAGCAGGCACACTTTCTGTTTTCCTCCATTAATGAGCTTGGCTAATTAGCCCCACTGCTGCTTCAGTTTCTCCAAGCCGCAGTAGCCCCACACACTTCCTTGAAGCCTAAACTATGATTGCCCTTTTCTCTGTCTTGACCTTTTCCCTGTCCTTCTTCAACTGTTTTTTATCAGTAAGCTACAACAGGATCAAATGCTTTGATTTCAAAGCATTTTAGTATTTTTTATCCTTCCAATTAATTCACATTTAGCAAACCGACCTTCAGGGTCTTCTCAGCTAACAGCCTAGCAGCCAAACAAACCCAAATCCCCATCCGCAGATATCTTTTACCACCTAAAATACAGAATGATGGAGAAGAAAACCTATTAGTGTTTTGTGCTTTGACCCTCTGGTAAGCCAGTGGAACTCAAGAATGGAGTTAAAGGCTGTCTAAGGCAGATTGCAAACATGCCAGAGATGCTGAAGAGAGTGTACTGAAGCTGAAGCAAACACACACACACACTCCTCAAAAAAAAACTTTTAACATCTTCCAATTCACTTTGTAGGGTTTGAACACAGCAGCCTGAGCAGTGTCACCATGCCTGCTGCTCATGGCAGACCCACTTTTATTATTGGTACTGTTTGCAGAGCTGATGAGAAACTCTTATTGAAGGCCACAAAAAAGGTCCATCACATCCAATTGATCCTGCCTGTCTCATAGCTTAGCACTTCTCTATGTGCCCCAGGCAGTATTCACAGGTCTTAAGAAACAGAAGGAACTTCTTTGAGCTTCTTCTGGGGCCCTGATGGGGCATATTCATGCTTTTCTACCAACATTTCTTTTCTGACTGAATTGCTGAAATTATATACTTCCTCGTGCAGATCTTGTGTGTTCTTTCAACTTGTTTGACTGGTTTTTGTTTCTGCAAAACTGTTTTTTGTTTTTCTTTCCTAAATTTCAGTGTCCATCACATCCTATTTCACCAATACAAACCAGAATATTATGCTTCCTGCTATTGACTTTGTGACCCATTTGGGTGTAACAGGCACAGACATGGAGATTCTCAGTGGATCATTGCTGGGAGCAGAAACTCAGAAAGGTAGAAAGCAGTCCTTTGGCCTTAACATTAATGTCTCTGCTATTCCTACTATCTCTTAATGCCTGAAAAACACAGAAGAAAAATTTCTGAGATCACTGGGATCTCTTGTTTGCTAGTGCAGTGACAGTAAAAAAAAAAAAAAAAAAGAGAAGCCAGTTCATCAAAGGCATACATCACACATATTAAGTCTTATAGAACAAGATGAAGGAAACAAATTAAGAATGCAATGTTTAACTGTTATCATTGCTCTTATTTTTACAGGTCAAAGGTGCATTGAAAGCTTCTAAAATGTAACGGTGTGTAGCTTCCAAAATCAGTAGTGCAATTATATGTATTAAAAAGCATGGATAGATTTGAAAATACAATAATTTTGAGATAAGTCAACTTGTAGTACATTCTCTGTGTTATAGGACTCTTCCTCCCCAGAAACCTTTGATTTTCACTGGCTTTAGTTATTTATGATTTAAAATAATGACTTGGAGATTGAGAAATGTGACCCTGGTTCAGGAAAGCTTTAAAAATGTGCTTCAGCAAGTTTTGAGCTGTTCTTCAATATTGACCTGAATGCCCCCAACAAATTATACAAGACAATATTCTAGGGTGTTATCTGGTATGCTGCATTCATCTAATGAGTCAAATAATTCTTTAGTGTTTGTAGGGACAGATGTGAGATTTATGCCTCATGAAAATCTTTAACAATGCGTAGGATGTGGGAAAAATGATAAACAAGAGATACTGAGATAAGAGACTCAGAACATTGTATGAAGTCATGAACAGGGGCACCTGGCACAGCCAGGATAATATAAAATTATAAATGCATTTATTTAATAGAGCTAGATTGTTCCTAGGCATGTAGGGCTGCCTTCCTGCCTCCATGACAAGCATGTTAAATGGGAATGCAACTTTGTGGAGAAACTGTGAGACACTTAATTTGCTGGAGTAGCAAAGGGACTGAAGGATGACAATTCAAACTGTACATGATGCGGCTATTGCAAAGGCTGCTTTATTTTGTTTGGCCCTGGGTCAGGAGACTGGGTGCTGCTGGAGGAGCCGAGAGTCCACTATCATGTTAATTCAGGAGTGATCTCCTTGAAGCTTGAAAAACTGCAGCTTTATGTCCTGAGCTTTAAAGACACTCTGAAGATCAGCTTCGGATCTGGGAATAATCCCATTCCTTTTGGCAGTTGGGAAAAACCCTATTCCTCTTGTCTATTGAACTCACCGAGCTATGCAGCTGACTTTGCAAAGTCCAAAACATAGACTCTATTTTGATCCTTATAACCTCTGCCCTTACTTCCAAACTTTCGCAGTTTGCCTGTTCACTGGTTTTGTTGATCTTTCCTTCTTTTGCTCTATCCCCTCTGTGCCCAGTTCACTGCAGTGCTGAGGCTCCACAGACTCCAACAGGATGTCTTTACCCTTTCAAACTGGGGCCCCTTCTTCAAAATATGCATCATTTATTTTCACTTATTTTCAACCTGTGATTCTGTTCCTTCGTGTTTCACTGGGTCCTATCACAACAGTGTCCCAAGGTTGCTTGTTTACTAAATTTGAAATCCCACTGCTGACTTCCATAGTAAGGATGTGGTCAAGTCCACATTTAACTTCTCCAGTTAACTCTTTACTGTCATTGTCACCCTCAACCTCCATTTTCTCTTCATTCCACCTATGGCTCAGAAAATGCCTCTCTCCATTTTATGTCCCTTCCTTTATCCTCTGGCACTAAAGCTATACAGTATTCCAATCCCATGACCAAACTTATTTTATTTTTTATAGTTAATTTCCAGCTTCTCAGATACCTCTGGTCTTGAATGCTGGGAAAAACTGGAAGGATTCTTTGATGTGAAGTCCACAGAGCTATTGAGTCAGTCGGTGGGTAACTGCTCTCATAACCTGTGTTGTCTGTGTGTGAGCTAGTAACCCTAAATTGCGTTCGTAGCCATCATCAGCATTTTAAAGGTGGGATTTCTCCAATACATTGTAGATGTCTTTAATAGGATGATATAATTGACAGCCTAAATCAATCTATTTTTTCCTACTAATTACAATAGAACTTTAAAGTGGCTACTCCAAGTGGATCCTACCCTTAGAAACAGAAATGTTAAGTTTAGTATGCAATTCCTCAAATCAAAGATCTCATCTATTCTAATATGGATTTTCCATCCTTAAAATATGTAAAAACATTCTCTAAAAACATTATTCCTTTGAAGATAACACAATTGGAGCTCAGAAAGGTAGAGTGACTTGCTTAAGTTTACCAAACACCCTTTGTTCAGCACTGAATTACTATAGCAGTAGTCATTGATATTCAAATTGAGAGAGCTGGAACCAAAGCATCCTGACCTGGTATCTGTCACTTATTCCTTTAAATAGCAGAACCTGCAGACAGATCACGAAGAGAACAGCCCATTTTCTTTTCCTTTGCACCCCAAATTTGCCCATACACCCCAGCTACAGAGACATCTGTGGGACTTCTATGGCTGGTAACATCATTACAATGTGATTCATGTGATGAGAGAAAACAATACTTGGATTTACAACTAATATTTCAATCTGTAGATGCAAAACTGTGGGCGTAATTTACCATTGCAAAAAGTGGGCCCTAAGATCTTGGACCTTTTAAAACATTTACTCTTTAACAATTCCTGTGTCTCCAATTTCTCTGTCAAGAGAAAAGAATAATAATTTTTCTATAGGCATGCTCATGCAATAGATGAACATCAAATACTGGCATTAGGTGTAATGCAAGAACAAATTCTACTCTTATAGCTGTCCCTTATGCCTTCCAGGAGTGAGAGCTGTCCATTTTCTGCAACACCCAGTAGAGCTGGACAACCTTCACCTGATGGGTGGAATAAAATAAAGTGGACATAGTTTAACAAAGAAGCCACATTTCCTATGGTATCCAAAAAGTTGAAGGAGAAGGACAAAGAAATCTTGAAGTGCTTGGTCCTGAATGTAGGAGTCTAATTGTACATTGCATGTCCTTCATTTCTTTTTACCTTCATACCTCATGCTTCTATGGATTATTTTTCTTATGCTTACATAGCAGATGCAGGAACATTACTCTCAATGTTGACAAGAAAACACTTGTTAAAGCTCCACATGCTCATTTTCTGACACTATTTCTGACTTCCCCACAGAGGATAATTCCTCTGTGACAGGGGCTCTTGTCTTTAGAGGTCTAATCCATCAATGCCTGTGGACACTCATTCAATTCTGACTCTCATTAAACAAACTCAATATCCTAATGCCATCTGGACAAATATGTTTTAGGTACCATAGCCGGCTGGGATGAACTCTAGATCCAGACTTGCTACCTTGATTAGATACAGTCATTAAACTGAACTTGCCTTACACTCATTAAAAACTTAAATCACAACAAGTATTTCTATTTTCCTCCCAACCATCAGCTCCAGATTTAGACTAGTCTAGGTAACCTTGCAAACCACATACTCCAAAAGGAGGAGCTCCTTTTCCTTCTTTTCTTTTTGTTCAGCGCCAACCAAAAACTTGATAATAGACATCACATAGGCATGTGTTTTAATAGCTTTTCCCAGATTCTCCTCAGCTGACCTGTTACTGTCTGAATCATGTTCTATTGCCCCAAAAATGGCCAGAAGGCTGGAGCACCTCTCCTATGTGGAAAAGCTGAGAGAGTTGGTGGTGTTCAGCCTGGAGAACAGAAGGCTCCAGGGAGACTTCATTGTGGCCTGTCAGTGCTTAAAGGGGCTGATAAGAAAGATGAGGACAAACTTCTTAGTAGGCTCTGTTGCCCTATATTTCGCCTAAAAGGAAGAAACTTTTTGCAATTAGGGTTGTGTAACACTGGAGCAGAGAGGTGGTAGATATACCATCCCTGGAGATATTCAACGTCAGGTTGGATGGGGCTTTGAGCAACTTAATCTAGTGGAAGGTGTCCCTGCTCATTGCATGGGGGGTGGACTGGATGACCTTTAAAGGTGCTTTCAATCCCAAACTATTCTATGATTCTACATCTGTGTTTATTCCCTTTATCAACTTCCCCTGAGGACATAAGCCTGTCTTTAATGATCTGAGCGCCTTGCCATGGGCTAAAGCCTGAACTTCACTCTGGTTTTCATTGCTGCAAGTGATGTTCCAAAATCACTTATCAGCCAAGAATGGCACGGGGCTGAGTTGCAAAATGATGATTTGTCTATTTTAGTGCACAGATGCCATCAGTCCCCCAAACACTGACGTTTCAGGTCCAAAAGAGCATCAACATGGGTTTAATATTTTGCATTTGCATTAAAATGCTACCTTCAGTGTAAGCTGCCTTTCTGAGGGATGCTGTCCATGCATTTCCCAGAGGGGAAGCAGCTCTCGTGCAGCAGCACCAAGCAACTTGTTCCTTCCTCTGAAAATGTAGAGAGGAGCAGCAGGTTGAAAAAGTCCTCACCTTCTACAAACACGTCTCCCAACTAAAATGAAGGTGAAGAGCACTGTCACACTGAAGGCGGTCTTTGTCTCCATGCTGTACTGCAGAGAGGGCAAAAGGGAGGTTGCATGCAAAACATTAACGGCAGTGAGTTCTGCTGAAAATGACTGACTGCTTTAATTCGTGGCAGCACTGCAGGTTCCCACCTGACAGCCTCTGCGAGGCTCCTGATTGCCAGGCTTGCACTGATTTTATCAAGACTCTGAATGAAGCAACTGAAGAAACTTCTAGCAACTGCTCCTTCTGCCTCACCCCTCTTTAGGCGGCACAGCACCCAGTCTTTGCTGGATGAGACCAAGCAGCAGCACAGATAGGTGCTCTCTCACATGACAGAAATGCAAAAGCTGCAGCATCTGGAAGGTATTTGTCTGAAATTTTTGCCTTTACATAGCTGTTCCTCTCCAGATCCTGCCACCTGCAAACTTCCTTTGCTATTCACTATTTAATTAATTGTTATTTCTATACCTATGGTACTAGAGTCGCTGAATCAAGAGACATTTCTGTTGAGGCAGAAAACCCTCTTCTGTCCCAATGTGACCTGGCAAAGAAAAGTCCAAGGCACAACAGCCTGTGATTCTAGCTGGCCTTCCACCTAGGACTGCAGTCCTGAGATATACTTTATATGCGTTTTTCTACAACACCAGGAAACTTACCTGTGTTACCAGTCATCCCACAGTATCATTTTTCCTGACCTTGTCAGCAAGATGAGTGAATCCTCCCTCTGGAGATTATCCAGTGTGCACCTCCAGGCTTCTCACATGTGCTTTTGTAGTGGAGAGTATTGACAAAGAGGAATGGAGAGTAGTGGAGAGTGACAGGTTAGGTTAAGGAGAAAGATACTGAGATTGTCTTTAAAAGACTTAAGGAAGTCTGGCAGACATCCGTATGTTATGGGGCTTGTCCATTTCATCGACTTACTGCACAATGTGTCACCTTTTCCTAAAACCCTACATACTGCTGGAATCTCTTTCCACAGGTACTATACAGCACAACTCCCTTGCTGTTTTCTCACTGGTACCTTTAACTATTTACCTTTAGCTATTACCTCCTTCCTTGTAGTCCGTGCTTTTTATTACTGCTGCTGTATTTTAACATGTAGTCTATTGTCAGTAAATGAAGTCTATTGCTCTCAGGAGTTTCTACTTGTATCATGTTACCAGTTTTGATTGCAGTATGCCCCATGTTGGGTATATATTTCTCAGTAAAGTGTTCAGGCAGCATTTCTGCATAAGGAAAAGCTATGCTAGTACTAGACACCAAGAAATTCAGAGATTAAATTAGAGTAGCCATCTGAGCTGGCTTCATGTTTAGGCGATGTAGCCAGTTGCTTAGGGTGACAGACTTCTGGGGACAAAAGGCGGCACCCATTCTGCCTCTGCAGCTGCAAAGTAGGCAGCTGGGCTTTGCAAGGTGAAGGTTAATGCTGAGTAAGTAGGGAGAAAAGCCAGTATGTGGAGATGTATTTTGGAAGGTGTAGTACTGTCTACTACCACAGTGAAGGGGTCTCCCACTTATGGAGGCTGTGTAATAGCGTATTACAGCAACTGTAGTTAACTCATGTAGTTCAAGGTGTTACACACGCAGTTGTCCGCTCTGCAGGAGGACAAACGCCGGTCCTCCACAGACAGGCATTTCCTGCCAGCTGCAGGGGCAGAGGTGCACATCTGGTCATCTACGCTCCCACAGCCTCCAGTGAGGATGGAGTCACTGCTGCATGGGCTGATCTTTCACAATCATGGGACAAGGGAACAGACTGCAGCAGCCCAGACTGAGATCCCCTGCATTCTGATAGCTAGCAAGCCTCCTTCATTTGGCTTGAATACAGCGGAGGGCAAAAATCTACAAAATTCATGTGGCGTTACTTCATCCCCCATGGAAATCTGTAGGCATAAAAATAACCACTGCCTCTGGTAGTCCAACAACACTTGCAGCATTTGCTGCTATATTGTGGTATCAGGCTGAAAGTGAGCCCATCTGCAATCCAGCTGAAGTGTCAGCATCTTCCTGTTGTTGTAATTACAGACTTTGACTCTAATAAAGACATGACTAGTATCAACTCCTCCTGCTCACCCCTTGCGTACTCAAATCTGTGTATGTGATTTTTCCATGGGTTCGGTGTCTTTAAAAGGTCACATCTGGGGATGATGTAAAACATCATAGATCCATTGACCCACCCAGTTGTCCCCCATTCTGTATTTACTTAAATGTTTCTGCCTGTATGATATTTTGCACTGTCACTAAATTACTTTTTTTTTTTCCCCCACAGACCACTTTTCCAACTTTTCAAGTTTATTTTGGAGTCTGAGCCTGTCTCACAGTCTCTGATAACTTGTTTTACAGGGCAGCTTAATATCTATATTGTCTCCTCTATCATCCAAGTAACAGGCAAAAACACACAAAGAAACAATGCTGAGGTTATGTCAGACTTCATTAAAGTCTTCAAGAAACCCCTTCCTTTCTGACAAGGAACCATCAACAGTTTCTTTTTATAGAACAGTTGTCCACCCAGTGTTATACAAATGTTTCCTTAGTTCATTAAATGTACTGGTTTCAAATAGTTTTCTCCTGACTAATCTACACTGACAGTTACTCAATCTCTCTGTAGAGGCTTAGTTTCATTTTGTCTTGTTTTGTTTCAGAGTTCTTCCAAGAATTGAGTTAAGCTGTTTGGTTGTGGTTTATGTTTTGGGTTTCTTAATTCTTCATTTCCTTTGCCCTTCTTTTTCAAGGTAGGGCCCATGTATGTCCTTTTCCAGTCTTCTGGTCCCTCACCCACCCTCCAGGTGCTGATTCAGCAAGTTTGCTAAACTAACCCAGAGACAAGGTCCATCTGACCTAGCTCACCAGAAAACATCTTTCTCAACTAGCCATACCCAAGCAAGTGGTTTCATTCCCAGCAGGGAAAGAGTGAGATGAAAACATTAAAAATTTAATCTTAAAGCTTTTTCAACAAATTAAAATCCCAACCCAAAGGAAAATATTGCAAAATTTGAATCCTGAAGCAGATTTTACTCTGAAATTATTTTGTTTATAGTTTAAATGAGGGGAAAAAAAAGAAGAAGGAAAAGAAAAGTTGCCATTTGACAGAGACTGCAATTCATTTCAATCTCAATTTTTCAGGTTAGCTGAAGAGCTGAAAAAATCAATTGTTTGCACAGCTCCTGTCCTGGAGCCTTAGAAAATTGCCCTCTAGAGACAACAATTATGGGAGTTATGGTGCAGAACACCATCATGGAAATTTAAATCAGTTTTAGATCATTGTGGAAGACGCCATCAGAGCTGTGTTTTGAAGTTGGCCTAAAAGCAATTTCTGACACAGTAATGAATATGGCTTGGCCTTCCCTGAGCCTTTTCATCTGACACCGTTAAGTGTAGTTACCTCTAGTGCTCTTCATGCTGACAGCATCAAATGATAGGGAGATTTCTTGTTGTAGGTGAAATCTGTAAGATGTATTGCTGTATGACTGCTGCTGGGAAAGATGAGTTGCTTTTAACCTTTCACCTTATTTGCATGCATGGACCAGGATGTAGTGGCCTTTCATAGGGAATTCAGCTCTTTCTCAGAGTTGAGTTTGTCCATTGGGGCTCAACAAATGGGTTGTTGCTTTCTTCAGACCTTCCCTAATAAGGAGACATTATTCAGCAATGAGTGAAAAGATTGATGAGGGTTTGGTGCTTTTTTTTTTCCCAGTAATACAACATCAGTGAATGGAATTAATTAAGAAACTATTTGGTTTAGACTTTTTTTAGACTTTTTTTATCACTCAGTGTATGGTCCATGGATACAACACATAATTCATCAACAGGAGAGTTGGTGTATTCTGTCATTATCACTAAGAGACCACTACTTTAAATTTATTCCCTGTAAATATTATGCTTTTATTCAAATATGACATCATGCAATTTTCTCTTTGCCTTTCCACATCTTCACAAAAAATAAGCCCCCATTTCTACAGCTTCTTTTGTGCACTCTTTTTCTGAAAGGCATGTGCTGAACCAATATTTTAGTGTGGATATTAGGTAGACTTTTATTTTATTTTTTTTTTAGTCTGTGAAACATGTTTCCTTTTACTAACTGGGAATGCTGGTTTTTGACTGATAGGTATGAGCCATTGCACTCTTGAGTAAGATCAGGTAGAACCTGTACTTAAATTGACCCTGGGTACCCAGAACAGGATGCAGATGAGTTTACCTTTCCTATGGGGGCCGAAAACGTGTGGGGCAGGCTTGAGCTGGAGGGTGTTATAAAACAGGGACAGCATTTGGTGCCCTAGGTGGTTTGCAGCTTAGCTTGAAGGAGACACAGCGTACGGTGTGGTCAAAATCTAGGAACGTGCAAATGCTAAATACATGACAAAGCAATGGGTGTTATGGGGTAGCAGTCAGAGATCTCTTGATTTGCTTTGCAGTGCACTTGGAGTCATTACTGAAGAAACGCAAAGTGCAGTAGATGATCCGACACCTTAGCTGCTGGAACTAGGACAGAAAAGCTGTACAACAGCATGGGTGGGTGTGCGGAGGTCAGCCCTGGCCACAGCCCCTATTGCAAGGTTTTCCTGATGGCCACCAGTGAGAAGCAGGGCTGAGCCTTGAGCAGCAGCCAAATCAGCAGGAGCAGGGATGCTCAGCACCTTGGCACTGAACGGGGTTTTAACTGCAAGTGCTCACCTGGAGTTCAGGAGAGAGCAGTGTTAACACACGTCACTCACTCAGCTGTGCTAGAAACTGCAGCAGTCCCCCAAAAATGTGCTGCTGCAGACACTACTACTGAAGGCATTGACTGAGTTGAGCAAGCAGTCAGTGGGGCAGTGTTGTTGGTGGGTTTTTCTGAGACAGATCAAGAATCTGGCTGCCCACCACAGATGGCAGGTGCCTCAAAGGCACTGCAGCCCCTGGTTCACCTGGTGCTGGGCCGTGGGCTGGGCAGGGAAAGCTGACTGTTTTGTCCCAGTCAGCAATCACAAGGGAATTTGTGCTTGACACTGTGAGGTCTTGGCGAAGGGAAGGTGGCACCTTCAGAGAGATAGCCTGGTAAGGCTTTCCCTTTGCCTTTGTCCATCAGCAGATTAACTCATCTATGAATACCATTCATATAGTTCAGCCAGTTTATTGGTAACATAAGGCCATGGAGACCCAAAGAAACCCTGTAAGGTTATGAACTTCACTCAGGTTCAGCCTGGTAAAGAATTCATGACAGTGGTAACTGGAGTGTCTTCTTCAGTTGTTTGCCATTCAAGGCCTTTAGTTGCCTCAGCTGCAATTAGTCCACATGCCTTGCAGAAGCGGCAGCTTGACCAGCTATGGTGATTCATCCAGCTATTGTATGGAAAAACAATCTGTGTGTGTGTGCATGTACACACATTAGCTCACAAGCTGACCTTCCTGGAGTCTTTAAGTGAAACTAAAGAGAAAAAGAGTTGTGTATAAATTGTGTGTCGTATTCATCTTCCTGAGCATTTTAGCATTCAGCATTTCCTGAAAGCAATGTACGAAGCTAGGGATGGGACACGAGTTCCATTCACAAAACTACACAAGAGAGGTTTTCCCCCGCATGTAGTGCTGAGGGCAATTCTTTCGGTTGTAAAGGACCTAATTTTGTGTCCTTTGTTTGATACACACTTTGACAGCAGCCAAAACTCCTGTATCCCACAGAAATGTCTGATCCCTGCCCTCAGCATCATCTAAGGAGCCTTTTCCAATCACTGATTTTGGGGTTCTTTTCTTCTTAAACAAGCTTTAACCTGTCATAGAAGTAGTCTTGAAGGCTAACATCAGTCACAGAGGTTGCTCTCATTAGGGTCCCTTTATAATCAGTGGGCCACTTGTATCTGGAGCAGATACATTGTTTTGATTTGAGTTCATTTTCAGAAGTGAGAGGTGCTGTCAAGATGATACCTGCACGAGGTCTGTGCTTTTGAAATCCATTCCCTTTCACCCAGAAATGTGCCAGCTTTAGTATTACACATAGTCTGGTTCACCCTGACTGCTTTTCCTCAGCTTTGCTCAGAGGTGCATTGAATATCCATATTATTAACATAAGACAAAGCTCGTTAGGATTCTGGGTGCTTTAATGATTCTTGTAAATCACATAAAAGTAAAAAGAAGCAATGTTGTAATGTCTCTGTTGCTAATATAGTGTATACAGACAGTGTAAAAAATGTTCTGAATCTCACTGCTTTGAGTATTGTTTCTTCCAACTTCAGTAATAAAGAATGAAAGGTTAGTCGTTCATACTTGTAGGTGCCCAGCCCTTCCCTTAGCAGGCACCTTGAGTAGTCAGGAACATTTCTGTTTAAGCTTTATCAGACAACTGCTTTTAAGGGATGGTTTCTTAATGCAGAAAATACCTTCTGGGTTGTCCCGGGTTCAGCTGTAACAGTTATTTTTCTCCTTCGCATAGCTGGTGCAGTGCTGCTGAGAGAAGGAGAGACAGGACACCTGTCCCGAAGTAGCCAAAGGGGTATTCCATACCACAGCATGTCATGCCCAGTATATAAACTGGGGGGAGTTACCCGAAAGGCCCAGATCGCTGCTCTGGTCAGGCTGGGTATCAGTCGGCGAGTGGTGAGCAATTCTATTGTGCATCACTTGTGTGCATTGTTTGTTTCCCTTTCTCTTTTAAGTTTTATATTCTCTCCCCTTGTTAGTTCCCTAATCTTCATTAGTAGTAGTAGTAGTAGATTTATGTTATACTTTAGTTATTGGTTTAGATATGAGACTGTTCTTATCTCAACCCGTGGGGTTTACATTCTTTCAATTCTCCTCCCCATCCCACCCAGAGCTGGGGGGAAAGGAGAGGAGTCAGTGAACGGCTGCTGAGTTACCAGCTAGACTTAAACCATGACATAGGTTTTGCTTCTATTAATTTTACGTAAGACATTTTTGTTAGCCAAAATTAGATAGCACCACTTATTTATGAATAACCCATGAAGGAATGCATGAGTCAATATGAGACATGCATAATAGGGGACTGGGAAAATCAAAAAATGTCATCTATGTAGAACAATCACCAAAAGAGACAGGAATTTTCTTCCCAGCTCTATGAGTTGCTTTCCACAATGCATGCTTCTCCCATCCTTCCGGTATAGGGAATAAGCCATGATTATGGTGGAGTTTTTTAGCTGTGCAGATCGAGAGGCCTCAGTTTTCTTCTACCCCTTTATTAAATTGTTCCAATGACTGCTGCTGAAAAAAAAAACATCTGGCACATGTTGTGATGGAGAAATGCAAAGTTATAATGGCAAAATCCTTGCCACTCACAAGATTTTTTGAGCTCAGCCAGTCCTGCTGGATGTGAGGTGCAGCTTCTTTAACATTACTATTCATACAATTCTAGAAATGGACACAATAGATATAGACCTGAACAAAAAGTTCAGACCTGAACAAAAGTTACAACACAGTGAAAGAAAAAGTATGATAAACTCATGAAGGAGGTTATCACAACCGCATTGTATATGTATGCATGTGTGCGTGCATTCACATATCACTGCGTTGACAGTTCCTCACATTTACACTGTCACCTGAAACAACCTACTTCAAGTAGTTAACCTGTCCAAGACTGTTGTTCAGTAACTGTAGTAATGTAGGTTAAAAAAATTAGTTTTCCCTAAGAAATATCTACAGAAATAAGAAGAAAATACTAAGTCCTTCTAAACCAAGACCAGATTTCCACAGGTGGTCCCTTCTGCCTTTATGAATTTCCCCTTTGTTTTCACTGGAAAAAAAAAAAAGGCAGTTTTGTGTCCTTCCTTTCTCCCACACACTCCATTCCTGCCCTAACCCGGTCTGAAATTTCTATAGAAAAAGAATCTTCAGGCTCCCTAGGCTCAGCTTTTCTAACCCACCACACCTGGAACCAGAAGCAAAGGAGGGAAATCAGCATTTATGGGTTGCACCCCAGGAAAATTGGAGTCTGGAAACCAGAGTGTAACACATGACACTGCTTAGCTTAGGAGGAGCAATAATGCCATTTCTTTCTTTCAGACCATGCTTGAAACCTGTCATGCCTCACAGTCCAAACAGGTTCACTGTACATTCACAAAGCCTTGGCAGCAATTTGTGAGCAACTTAGAGGTAGACTGAAGGTAGTTTCTAATTAACACAAAAGCCTGCTGGACTTGGATATGGAATCAGACTGTGATTTCCCCCTGAGATTTTGATTCTTTTCAAATGAGGGATCAAGCTGAAATTCATAGGCTACATCGTCGAAGTTCACTTTGCGTTTTCCTAATAAGACGTAACATTGAACCACATCTCAGTGTACAGATGAGCACATTTTAGAGCTGCACAAACAGGAAGGTCGCAGCTTCCCTAGTAGGCTAAGCTACAGAAGTAGGTCACAGGCAACTCAGAGATGTAATGAGAATTGTCAATGATCTGGTACCAGGTGATGCTATCAGCATCTAGGTGAAAACAAAGCAATAATATCCCTGGCCCATTCACTGCTAGATTTTGGTCACTTCTGCAGGTGTGCAGAGAATTCACAGGAAAACCAAGCACACCAAAATATGGGAAAATGGGCATGAAAAAACTTGTGAAATTTGAGCCACACTGTCTAAGAACTTGCCCAAAACCAGCATTTTCTCTCTCTAGCACCAAGAAGCTGGGAAAAGCTGGCTAATATTTTCACTCTGTCCTATCCAGTGCCTGAAACAACTAGGAGGAACTTGCAGAGAGATCACAGAATCATGAAATGGTTAGGGTTGGAAAGGTCCTTAATATCATCTAGTTCCAACCTCCCTGCCATGGGCAGGGATGCATCACACTACACCATGTTGCTCAAGGCTCTGCCCAACCTGGCCTTGAACACTGCCAGGGATGGAGCATTCACAACTTCCTTGGGCAGCCTGTTCCAGTGCCTCACCACCTTCACAGTAAAGAACTTCATCCTTGTGTCTAACCTGAACTTCCGCTGTTTTAGTTTGAACCTCTTGTCCTACCACTACAGTCCCTGACGAAGATTCCCTCTCTAGCATCCCTGTAGGTCTCCTTCAGATACTGGAAGGCTGCTATGAGGTCTCCATGCAGCCTTCTCTTCTCCAGGCTGAACAGCCTCAATTTTCTCAGCCTGTCTTCGTACAGGAGGTGCTCCAGCCCCCCTATCATCCTCGTGGGCCTCCTCTGGACTTGCTCCAACAGCTCCATGTCCTTTTTATATTGAGGACACGAGAACTGCACACAGTACTCCAAGTGAGGTCTCACGAGAGCAGAGTAGAGGGGCAGAATCACCTCCCTCAACCTGCTGGTCATGCTCCTTTTGATGCAGCCCAGGATATGGTTGGTTTCTGGGCTGCGAGCACACACTGAAGCTGGCTCATGCTCAGTTTCTCATCAACCAATACCCCCAAGTCCTCCTCTGCAGGGCTGCGTTGAACCTCTTCTCCGCCCAACCTCTAGCTATGCCTGGGATTGCCCTGACCCAGGTGCAGAACCTTGCACTTGGCTTTGTTGAACTTCATGAGGTTGGCATTGGCCCACCTCTCAAGAGTGTCATATCATCGCTCATAGAGAGGCAGCAATTTCAGTGTGCTATAACCCCATCAAAATCTTCAAAAGAAAGTTCGTGTCTAATGTGTTTGCTGGAGCACACTGCTGCTCCACTTAGCCATCAGGTTGCTCATTTTATGTGCAAGGGATATATAGCCCATAGCAGTGGAGATCTTAAAGCATTAGTGTTTATATCTGACTTCGGTTAAATTTTTGTACCGTAATACAGAAGGAGAATGCTGACTTGTAATTTGCCAGAAGATTTCTGTGACAGGTAAAATATCAGGTGAAATTAGAAAGCAGATTAAATATGGTCAGAGTATATGTTCGGGCTCTGAAATGCACCCAGTCTAAATTGGTGTATGTAGGCAGTAAAATATGACAGTGAATTGACATTTAAATTGCAAAGCAATTGTTGAAGTGATCAGCAAGTCTGGCTTTAGAGCACATTTTGGTAACTCATAGATATAACCATTAAAAAAAATGGGCCAGGCTTAATTGACAAGACCACTACCAAAATTCATGACCAGAAAGATCTTACCTTGCCTGAATAGTAAGATAAAGTTCATTAACGTGAGTACTTTGTAGTGATTCTCAGATAGCTATGTGAGTTTTACTGCATACATCCATCTCCCCTAACCAGATCTTCTAGCTCTCACTCAGCATCCCTGTAATAATGCCTGCTGTAGACGTTTTCAGGTTTGTTATAGTATTTCTTCAATGTGTATTGGGAGTCACTTGGAATACATGGAATTTGTGCCGATCCCCTGAAGAGAGGTGAAATTCATACACAGCTGAGAGCAAGCAGTGGTAATTCATCTGGCTCAATGGGTCTAGTCATGGCAATGAGTCCTAACCCAAGAATTAAGATCTTCAAAATTTTAATCCACAAAATTAAGCTGAGGCAAGTTGGTCCTCTGGGAGAAGGGGCAAGGGAGAACGTTCACTCTGCATAATAAAACCAGCTTAATTCAGGCTCAGAAGTTTGTACAAACAAAACTGAAACACCTTTATCAGAATAATGAGTAAAAAGTCTAGCTTTTCCGTGTACAAAAGAATTACTAGGCAAATTCTCGAATGCTATGGTTATTTTGTTTGCTTAGCAATATTAGACACTGTAGTCTTCTCCTGGAATTGAATTTCAGTTTTTCCCTTCTCACTCTACTACAGTTCAGACATTATTTCAGAGATGCTTTCCTTCCACAATGTGAGGCAAGCCCAGTGATGTAGATGCACAAGGCATACACTAGGCAACCTAGTTCCAGAAAATAATTATTTTTGGTTTTGACAGACTATATACCCTTCAAAATAATCCAAGACCAAAAGTCCTAATAGTCTAGACCAGAGAATCATAAAATCCTAAATGACTTAGGCTGGGGGGAGAGCTCTAGAGGTCATTGCTCATAGCAAGGTCAACTCTGAAGTTACATCAGGTTGCTCAGGACCTTCTCCCGTCAATTTTTCAGTATCCCCAAGGATGGAGCTGCTATAATACCATTCATGTGGCTGCTGTGTCACATTGTTAATATGAAGTGATGATCACAATAGAAACAATTCTCACTTCGTTTGATACATAGTTACATTTACAATCAAAGAAACAGTTAGAAAAATATTAACTTTCTACTTGGAGCAGATTTCCTAGGTTTTTAAGACCAGAGGGACAGCTGTCATCCTGTCCAAACTCCTGAGCAACAGAAACTGGAACATTATCTTTAGACAGGCTGGAAAGTAGTGTTCAGGCACCCATATATCTAGCAGCTCACCTCTGTGAAACTCCAAGATCACTGGGAACAACCTTTATATTTTCAATCACAAAGGATGGTTTTAGCTGAAGTTCTGCAACTATGCTCCACTTGCACAACCTTCTACTCATTTGTGGAGACTCCTTCATTTCTGTCTAGCAGACAAAGAAGCTTAAAGGGCTCTCTATGTTGAGCAATCATTTCAGGTTAAATTTTAACCCCTGTGGATTGGTTATGAAGTTGTTATTCAAACTCAGTTTGAGTACAAGGATTATGTGCATGATTAAAGGCTGTGAGATTGGCCCTTTTGTATTGTAACTGTAAATCAGGATGCAGAAACAGTCTGTGTCTGCATTTGAATGTGCTAAAAGCTAGGAATTTCCAAATCTCAGCAGGAGCTGTTATCAGGAAGACTTTCTGAAAAGATCTAGTCCTTTGTAGTTGCTGGGTAGCTGAGGTAAGGAGCCTGTTAACATCTTATTATATCTCCCGCTGTGTTGAAAGATGTAGCTTTCTTTTTAAACAACATTTTTGTCTCTACATGGGCTGAAACACATCTTCCGTGGATCATGTAGTGATAAGGCACCTTTTCTCTCTTCCAGAGTGCTGGTTTACTGTTAGGGTACCTGAGAACCATGAGCTGCTTCATGACTGTACTGTTGTGCTGCCCTTGTAACAGCTCAATGCATCAGTTAACACTTGCCTTGGAGATAGGTAGAAGTGTGCCAGGTACACATTTCCTCAATATCACATCACACTGGACCTGCAGCAGCATTCCTGCACATCTCCTGCATTGCCTCTGCAAAAGCACTTGCTGCAAACAAATAAAGATCAAACCTTGACTCCTCTGCATGTTGGTCATTTAGCCATATTTTATCCTTGGCTATATTTGTAGACTCCCAGGGAGGAGTTCTGGACAGTAATGGATCTGTATTTTCAGTGTAGTCCAAATTCAAATTTCAATAGGTCTGAGGTATTTAGCTCCCTTGCATAGCACTGGTTTCTGATATCTGGTGGATGAGTCTTGCTACGAAGACAGAAATCCTAAACTTCAGCTGACGCATATGTCTTTAACATGTAGCAAAGGCCTTGTGCTATACCTGGTACTGGTCTAATGTCTCTTCATAAAGTTTTTATTTATACCCCACTCAACTGCCTCTTTGGGCTTTCCCTCACCCTACTGGGAATGGGCTAAGAGGCAAGAGTAAGGGCAACATGCTGCAGCACCAATGCTCATCCTGATGCAGTCACATGCTTCTGCTTCAAGCTAGTGCTGAGAAAGGGCTGCTTGAAGAAAGCAACTGCTTAGCAGTATCCAGTGCAGTCCTCTTATCTGCTGCTGGTTTGGAATGATCTACCTGATGTATTGCCATTGTTTCCTAATGGCGCATACTCCTTAAATAGGTTTCTAGTTCAACTCTAATGGACTCTTGCTCTTCTATTCAGTGAAAGTCTGTTTTCTTACTTTGGTAGGTGGAAGTTTGATGCTAGTGTGGGGTAAATCACAGTTGCAATGCTACAAATTTCCAGCTTATCACACTAATTTAGGACCTGAAGTACAGCACAAAATAACTTCAAAAGTAGGCAAAGAATTGGAAGGACACAATATGTTTATTTTCTTTGCATCTGTTAATAGGACAGGGGTGGAAACAATGTAATTTAGTGTACTGGTTAAGTTGAGGCTAATAAGGCACAAACCACATTTGGCTGACATACCACTTTTCTTGTCTCCATCAGAAATGGAAGAAAGGTCTGTTTGAAAGGTCAGCATTCAGCTAAAAGTTTAGATGGGTCTCTTTTTCTTCAGGATTCTGTTCCAGTTTACCCTGTGGCTGACACAGTAGCAATTATTGCCTGCCCTGCTACATGCTAGGCAGTCTCATATCCCACTGAGGAATGACATCTTTAAAGAACAAATCAAGTATATTGCCCAGTCACGAAGATGATCAAATGGCTGGAGCACCTCTCCTGCAAAGACAGGCTGAGAGTTGGGCTTGTTCAGCCTACAGAAAAGAAAGGCTCCAGGAGACCAGCCTTCCAGGAGCCTACAAGAATGCTGGAGAGCTGGAAAGGGACTCTTCACAAGAACATGTATTAATGGGACAAGAGGGAATGGCTTTAAGCTGAAAAAGGGTAGGTTTAGATTAGATATCAGGAAAAAATTATTCATTGTGAGGGTGGTGAGGCACTGGAACAGGTTGCCCGGGAAGTTGCGGCTGCCCCATCCCTGGAAGTGTTCAAGGCCAGGCTGGATGGAGCTTTGAGCAACCTGGTCTAGTGGAAGATGTCCCTGCCTGTGACAGGGGGGTTGGAACAAAATGGTCTTTAAGGTCCCTTCCAACCCAAACCACTCTATGATTCTATTATTCTATGATTCCAAAGAGATTTCATGAACAAGGCACAGAAAATACTTGCAGCCACCTTTGTTTATAAGAGAGGAAAACAAACCTCCATGTTACTAGAAGGTGAATCTTTGTGTGTGTTCTGGCAAGCAAACAGATTTTGCATGCCTCTCCAGAAACTGTATCAAACTGCCTATGGGAAGTTTCTGACTACAAGAGAGAAAGATTAATAATGTTTCTCTCTTGGATAAACATTTAATTAGTGGCATGCCAGCACCAGATAAATGTTTAACCTTTGTGAATAAAATATTAGGATATAAAACATAATTATTTTAAAACTATGGGGGAAAAAGGCTATTGTTTCTACTATGCTATAGCTCACTTTGGAAATTTATGATTCACCTGATGGACTGCATTTTCCCAAATATCAGTGACAAAGCTGGGGCATTCAGCTTTTGTGGAGTTGCACAAACAGAAGTTCTGCAGCACATACATACAATCCAGGCCTGCAAAACTGGTTTGAAACCTCAAGAAAGTGAATTTGCACATAAAACTGACAGTAGGTCTTTTGAAAAACACAATATGCTTGCTAACTTTCCTGTAGACCCCCACCAGTGCACAGACATAAAATGTAACAGCTCAGTTATTTAAAGTATTTTATCTTCTCAGAGGATGTTTATTTTGAACACAGGATTAAAGAGTTTTTATTTGTATAAGGAACTTGTCAATCCATGATTAATGAGCCATAAAATATTTTGGTTTGTTGCTCGACATTGCCAGCTTAATGGGAAAACTTACATTTTAGATACACTCTGACAACTGCATTCACTTGTTTACTGCAAAGCTCTTTGCAGTAACATGACTGTGACTGGAGACAACACTGCAAGCCCCACTTCTGCAAAATTTTTCAAATACCTGCCTAACCTTCAGCATGCTCTTCACTCTGTACATTTTCCCCATATTTTGCTAAACTAGGACAAAATCAAAACAGCACTATGCAGGTCTATTTTTAAGTCTTTTGTGATACTACTGGATGCACAGATAAGCTTTATCAGGCTATGCTGCTGCCATTCTCATTTCAGATATGTGATATTCAGCCCATCCTAGAATTCATCTAGGAATAAGGATGGAGCTGAAGATTTTGGGGATGTCCTAGGGCAGGACTCACACAGCCAAATTATCCCAGCTGTCTGATCTACGGTAGCTTTGAGCAGCTCCGTGTATTGCATAACTCAGAAAAAAACTTCTTATTCAGAGTAACAACATGGGTAGTTATTAGAGAAGGCTTCATGGCATTACATGAGCTTGGAACATTATAAAGTGTAATAAGCAAGACTTTCAGAACCGAGTATTTCCTTCTAGGCCTCTGAGCATAGATTTGGTACCTATAAAAGTGGTTTCACTTTCAAATGTACCTAAAACCCCATGGAGCTGATGAAAGTTATATAGTTTCAGAAAAGATAGCTTATATTTTTAATATACTTTGCCTGAATTTTTTTCCCCCAAGCGAGCTTCAAACTCCTGCATTTTTGTAGGGTCAAGAGAAACAACAAAGTTTTTACCCCATGGGAAATACAGATATTTAGGCAGTTGATTTAATATGGAAGAATTACACTGAATCCTAGCACATTTATTTTTCCCTGAATGCACTATTTCCATGTAGTTTTTGATATGAAAACCCTGTTTCAATGGCTTGTTTCAAGGCTGCATCAGGTCTATGGCCATTTTAAGACATAGCAAACTCCATGCAGACTATAATTCAGACATCTTAGTCTCCTGTTCTTCCTAAAGGTTTCAAGTTGTCTCTAAGCTAGATCACCAGCGAGGTTGTACTATGGATCGTCAAATAATGTGTACAAAATGCTTTGTCATGGAGGAATAGCCCAGCCAAGAAAAATCACTTAGGGAGTTGGAGAACATGGAAGTGTTTGGACTATTAGTTTTGTGAGGCACAGCAGGATCTCATGCCAGTTCTCATAAACACTCAATTGACCAAAATGAAATGAGCTGGTTGATTCACAAAGCTCAAATGTGTGGATTTGGGCTGATCTTTCAAAAGAAAAAAAAAATCCTGTTGGTTTTTGTTGGTTTGGGGTTTTGGGGAGGGGAGGCGGTGTTTGGGGGGGTCGGGATTTTTTGGGGGGTTTGGAGGTTTTTTGATTTTTTGTTACTTTTTTTAATTCCCACATGAAATGTAAAACTAATCAACAACAGTTAATTTTTGGTTTAAAAATGTCCATGTTGAAAAAAAATCACTTTCCATGAAGTAAAATAATTGGGAAAATATCACTATTCTTTTATGTAAGAAAAAAGGTGAAATTGCACATGTTCATGGAAATAACTCAAAGAAGAATAGCCAGAGGCAATATTGCATAGACAAGTGGGGTTTTGGAAGCATATAATTTCTCTTATTGAAAGAGAGGTGAACCTTGTTTTAAAATGATATTTTCTTGTCATTCAAACTGATTTAGCATGCTCCTTCCCCAATCTTTTCTGAACTTGTAAGAGTTGCTGAAAACTCATATTGAGGAGGAGCTGACCAAATTACTTTTTTATTCTAGCAAAAAGGCTTCCCAACTGCAAAATGACATTAACCCATCTTTATTATTAGACCTTGTCAACTTCGAGCTGGATACGGTGGTAGTTATGAAGAACAAAGAACTCTCTGCTGGTTGTTACTTTATGGTTTGTTTTTTTTTTTGAGGAGGAAGGCTTTTCAATAGTGCTTTTCTTGAACTGCCTTGCAATTAGGTACAGCTTTAAAGCTTTATACATTATCTTTTCAACAGCTGACTCAGTTTTGCAGATGAGATCTATGGCTATTGTGTTTGTTCCTGAAATGAGTAAGAGATCATCAACATAAAACTAAAATGCTTTGGAGAATGATGGCACACCAAGAAAAACAGGAGCCAGAAGAAAATTATCAAGAAATACCAGAGGAAAAGGTGACCCAAATTTAACCAAAGAAATTATAAAGCTTGATTTCTGCTATTAAGTGAAAGAAATCGGTCACAGCCATGTCCAGTGAATCCTTCTCTCTCTTTGCAAAAAAAAAATATGTGTATTAAGCTGCTACCTTTCTGCACAGAATTGAAAGCAGAAGACACTGAGAATAAAATGAAATATGTCAGTAATTGTGCAAGCCGTGTCATCACTGGTGAAGAAACCAAGGTTTTCTCCCAGTCATAGAATAAACACATAACTTGCAAAAATAAATCAATAGAGAAAAACAAAACCTAGGACATGAGACAGAAGATGGTTTATACATACGTCTGGCAGGGAGCTGACAGAGGCAACAGAGCCTGTCTCAGTTGTAAGGCAGCAGCTGCCTGCTGTGGGAACAACAACCACTTATTTTCTTAGGACTCTGAGTCAGGACATTTATCCTCTAGCCTTAAGTATAGGCACATGTTTTCACACGGGAGTTCCTATGAATGGGCTGCATACAAGAAAAATAATGTTTGCTTGTTTTTGTGCCTTGAGACTTGGATGGAGAATCAAGTTCTTAATACAACAGATGTGATGCTTTGCTAGCGCTTTATTTACCTTGCTGAGCACAAGCAAAACCTCCAAAAAACATGCTTAGCCCCACAAAACCAGAGAATATGGACAGCAAGAGACCTTCCAAGACTAGAGATAAACCCTATGCTTCCTTTCTAGAAAACAGCTTTGACTCAGGTTTGCAGCTACAGTGTTACGTTCTCTTCATGGAAGGAATTAACAACAAAGCAGTGTGTAAAAGTAGAACACAGACATCTAAGGTGGAAAAAAGTGGTCCTTGTAAATGTGGTACACAGGGAAAGCCATTTGCTCTTTGTGGACCACTACTTGGAGTATCTCCTAATAAGTTTGTCAAAGTTAGATAAAGCCCATGAAGACTTTACAAATATTTACCTGAATTCACTGATCTCCCTTTCTGATGCGATATATCACATGTATATGACAACATTGTTCCTGTTACTTACCTTGAAAACTATATTTTCTAAAAGAGAGGAATAATGAATGATAATTAAAAAAAAATCCAAAAAAATCACATAGCTAACAAAACATGTTCGCTGGTTCAACTAGAGATAGAGTTTCAAACAAGGATTGAATAGCACTTTCAAAAATAACATCTTTGTAAGTGAAAGTTACAATGGCTGTTGTCCTCAGAGTGGGAATCATAACAAATCTGCAGTCAGATCTATATTGGTATATTTGTTTATGCAGATTTTGGAATGACACGTGCAATCTGAAAATGCTCTTCCCTGCATCATCTGCAGAAGCAATAAAAATGCTGAATGATACCCATACAGTTAGTGCATACACTTCCCACTGATAAACTTGTTCACACAGATGAACCCAAACTGTACATCAGAGCATTTACTGAGAATATGGCTGAATTTCTATGACACAGAAAATACCTCTGGTTAAAAATGATAAATACTGAAATGCATATCTTCTAGCTTGATTTTTGCAAGCATTTCAGATTGGGAAAGCAAATGGAACCCCAAAACATTTAGTTGTTCAATTGATGGGGAGCAACTTGACTGACAAAGCTCTACACACATCCTGACACCTGTCAATCATAAGTAGCCCATCTGGGCCCTGCTCTATTTATTCCTATTCAGTAAAGAGATATTGCAAAGGAGGCAGCTGGCAGGGTGCAGGGAATGCTTCCTTCTCCCTTCATTTTCATGCCTATGCCTGCAAAAGGCAGGATCTAACCATAAGGACGCAGGAGGAGGGTTTTATGTGAGACCAGGAAAGAGGTGAGGCAGTTCTGGCGTAACAGTGCAGAAACTAATGTTGCACACAGCTGGATGAGGCTTTGTTGAAGTGGCATGCAAGTGGGACACACCGTAGCAGGAAATGTCAACCAGATGAAGCTATGTCTCCCATTGTGCCTTTTCCCCAGGCAACTCCACCGCACAGTTCACATAATCATAACAAAGAGCAAAGGGAGTGTGGTGCCCAGCACTGCTCACTGCTGAGGACCACCAAAGAAAAAAGCTATATAACAGAGAGGCCCTGGATATTAATATGAACATTATATGGTAGTTTACATGTAGTCTTTACTCTGTGGAAGGACACCCTCTTTAGCATGGGGAAGCACATCTAAAAATATCTACTGTCTTATTGGGCTTGGAACCACAGGTCACATAGTAAAGCTGCCATTTGAAGAATGATATCATCACATACAGAATACCAGAAAGATGACCTGGGCAGGCCTCCAGGATGCCAGCTTTTTGTCCTGAATACCATGAGCTGTATCATTGTGCTTACAAACTGGAATCAGAGGGTCTGGACTGTCCAAGGGAGGTACATGGAGATGTTCAAATTGCTCCAGGGCTGCAAAGCAAAGCCCTGTGGGAGCCCAGGTCCTGCTGCTAAAGTGCCCAGCGCACTGCACCATGACAGAGACACCAATATGTTCAGACATAGAAGAGGCTTTGCCTTCTTTTTTTGATTTGCATTGACTTTTCAGTTCTTCACAGATACTCACACTGCCTTTCAAGACCTGTGTCATAGAGAAATAATAAAAATACAATCCTCTGTGAAAGTATGAGGAACCATTTTTCTTTTCAAGACACTTATTGTCCTCTTTCCAGAATTTAGCTTAGCCAGTACAGAACTATATAGACAATGAAAAAATGGTGTTTCCTCACCTTTGTTCTTACTTAAATTAAATTCATCTGAAAACATTACCTCTTTTTAAACCCAGTCAAGCCCAGAACTGCCAGAAGCAAGGAGTCCACAGGTTAAACAAGCTGACCGAGAGCTGCTGCAATAACTACCATCCCCAGGGGGGCAGCTTGGAGAGTTACAGAACATCTCCTGGAAAGGATGCAAGCCTGACAACGGTGAGCTGCTCCCCTGGCACACTTTGTCACTACAAATGGCCCAGAGACACACAGCCTGGGAACCTGATCGACAGCCTCAAAATAATGTCCATTGACTGAACTCAAAGACACGTTCCAAACATCTAGGGCATTCACTGGGGAACGTCCCAGCTCTTCAAGCACATGGTGTACAGAGGGACTAAGATCTCCCCAGTATTGTTTCACTGAGGAATAAAGAATGCAATTCCTCTTGTTTAACTTTCAGTGAGTAAATGTTGCGCCTGTGACTTCTCTTCAACATCTGTCTTTGGACAAGAAAATTCCTCTGGAAGTACTTTCTCCTTTCTACTGACCATAGGGGGATGCCAGGGTGACAGGTTCAGATACAGATGTTTCAAAGCAAGAGATGACTCATGTGGAGCATATGTACCTATAGGACATGTAAGGGGACAGGAATTTTGGTATTTAAGAATTATTTTTTTCAGATTGACAAAAGCAAAACTTCAGAGGCTGTTACTTTCATTCTGACCATCCTCACACTCTTACCTTTCCCTTCTCCATGATCTCATATCCTGGGAAAAAGCAGAGCTGACATGGGGGAGAGTTGCAGGTGATGGAGAGTTGCAGGGAGGGGTGGGGTGGGCTTCCTGAGTGGACAAGGTACCTGCATGTTATGTGCAAATTCCTTTCCTTCTGATCACCATTTGATTTCAGCACACAGAGATGAAGCTTTCAATTCTTATATCCTGCTTCTTCCTCTCTCAAGACAACCTCCTTTTCTACTCTCTAAGAAGGATTCTAGGCCATTCTTAAATAATTTCCATGCTGCATAAAGACTAACCAGCACATGAAAAACATCTCTGACCCAGAGCTGATCTACAAAACATTTTTGAAGACTGTGAATTCCTACAGGCTAGCATGAATCTCTAGGGCAATGACAAGTATGCAACAAAAATCACTACTCTGTATGACAACCTGCTGCTGCCTGTCCCACTCCTGCCACTTCGATTTCAGCATACACTTCAAAGTCATTGTTCCTTCTGTTTTTTTTTTGACACAGAGGGAAAAAAAGCAAGAGACTAGCTGCAGAAACACATGGCCTGGTGAGAGCCACGGCACAGCAATATGCTGACAGTGAGCCCCTGAGCATTTGGGTGAGCAGGTCCCGCTGTCAGCAGCACGGCCAAATCCCACCAGCCCTGTTCAGCAGCCACCAAGTCAACATGCCACAAGTCAGAGGCTGTTCTGGTTATTTGTCTCACAGCTCATTTAAACTATAAAAGCACAAATGGGCTTGATTTTATTATTACCTTTGACTTCAGCAGATGTCTTGTGCGTAGTAACTGTCTCCTTAATATTCCTGTGGAACAACTTTCTGCTGCACTGTACTGGGGGAAAACATAATTGCATCAGAGGCAGCCCTCTTCCTTCACCGAACAATTCCCCCACCCTGCATCATGTTTATATGCAACTACAGCCTATATTTGGGGTATTTCAGAACTGATAGCTCATTAAAATGGCATCTTAGCCATCAGTCATGACCTTTCATCTGGGAAATAAAGGAAGTATAAATTTTAAGCCAGCCAATAAATCAAGCAAAGTTCTAAACCTTTAAACCCATAGAACAAAAGAAAAAGAAAAAAAGATGAGTGACACATTGGACAAAACTATTCCATCCTCAGGCTCAAAATGAGGCCATGCAAAGGGTAGGCCCTACCACTTATTTTTTGTTGGGAAAGGAAGGGGACAAATCATTATGTGTAGGAGAAGCAGGTCTTCCAGAGAACCTGGAGGAGCTTAGTGTCTCTACCTTCCACCTACCTGTCATCTGTAGTCATTCCTTATAATGTAATTTGGCAATATGTGGAATTTTCTGGACAGATGCAGCTTCTGTACTCTCACCTGGTTACTATCTGTTGCACTATGTGTGGAATTCTCTGGACAGATGCAGCTTCTGTACTCTCACCTGGTTACTGTCTATCTGTTGCAGCAAGGCATTGCTGCAACAATAATCTATTTGCTGCAACAAATCTATTGATCTGGTTTTGTTTTTAAACATTAGCTGGACAATCAATTCACAGCTCCCATTTGGCACCAGGGTGCAGATTCCATCAGACACCATCAGACACATTGCTCCAGTGGAAACCTGGCGTACCAAAACTTAGCAAGTACCTCCATGTATTCAGGTGTCTCATCCATCCTTTCCCCCCCAGATTCCTTGTATGTAGCAAGATGAGGAATGTATGTAGTATTAGGAGAGGCCATGAAAGGACAAACATCCAATGCTTTCAGGAAATTGTTAGTGGTTCTTAAGCATCGCTTTCAATCTAAGAGGATGGGAGCTAGGAACCTCATCATCAGAGCCTTTCCAACAGTTTCAAACACCTAAAAAGCCTGAAATGTGAACAAGCATGCCTGAATATGCTGGTGATGTTGAAGGGTCCATCTGTTACTTGTTCGCAGCACATATTGTCAGGAAACCGGGAATGCCACTCTTTTACACCTTTTCATACTCTCACACTGCTTTGCATTGATAAGATTTCAGAAGCACATTTGTGGCTCTGCTCAGAGGGAAATATGACAACGCAACTTGTCATGCTTTCTGTCTGCTGACATGCCTTTTCCACAGACAGCAAACTGGGCTGCTGCTGACCTTGTTGTCTGGAAAGACAAAATCCCATGGGATTATGTTTTCTCTGTTGTTTTCAGAGGTAGGTGTTTCTTTCTTTTGCTTCTTCTTCATCAGTACTTAAGTCCCATGACTTTAATCAATATTGTGTCTTGACTTTCCCGGCTTTGCCATAATTTACCCTTCCTTTCCATTTGAACTTTATGTCATTTCCATCTCTCCCTGCTCAGCTTGTACCTGATCTTGTCAAGCAGGCCTCATGAAGCACCAAAGACCACTGGCTATGTTGGTTTATAATGGTAACAGGGGAGTTAGAGCATAAGTCCAGAGGCATGTGGGACAAAAAGCTCAGAAGTGCTCAAGGACTTTCAACATTTCCACTTCGTAGTGTACAGCCTGCAATGATCATGGCTGGCTGCCTACAGTACAAACCCCCTACTATAGTTTTAAAGCCTTGATTATTCTTTAGGGCATAGCGAGGGATGTCACTTACTGCAGGGTGACGTTGCACTGTGGAGTGGTGAGGGTGTGAACACCCTTGGAGTGTTACCCTTGGAGTAATTTGCACACTCCAGGGTGGCTGGGTGAGTTTCATTTAATTTGGGTTTTGTGGATATCTGAATTTTACCCCAACATAAACATGCATGAGTGGATGCTATGATGTAAATGAGAGGTGCAGATTGAGTTCCCCTGCAGCCTTAAGTCATGGTGAGAGAAACAGGCAGGCTGAAACACATTTAAGCCATTTTCTCATACAGCATCCACCTTCCCAGCTCTGAGTCACACCCTTTCTCCACCCTGGTATGTTTGGAGCTGAGGGACATGGAGTGAGAGAAGAGTCATGGCTTTGAGACAGAGGCAGCACAGAAACACTTCAAGATAGTGGCGAAGGAAGGCAGTAACAGATTGGAATATTACAACCTGATACTAGATTGAGCTGATGCTAGACATTATTCCAAGGTATTTTCATAGAAAGCAGTCATAAGTTGTTGAAGAGCTGATATAAACTAAATGACTAGTGAAAGGAAATCAAATTATTCAGTGAGCATTGCTGCTACTTGCTTAATGGAATTAAGGTTAAAGGGAATTCCAAATACGAAGCAAGCTTTAGTCCTGAACACCAGAAGCTCAAGAAAACAAGGGAAAACAAAAGTTATTCAAAGCCAGCATCTGTAGGCAAAGGATGCAGATTTGTTCTTAAAATGACTGCAAATAATTGTTACAGAAAACTAAATTCCTGTTTGGCTGATTATCTGTTTTGCATAAATGTTCTGGAAAAGCCCTAGGGCATTACCAATTTATCACAAAATAAAAAATTGCTACTTACAGGCAACCTTCTGAAGTTCATTTAAAAGGGCAATGTGCTTTTTCAAGTGTTGCATATTTGCTTTTGCTTGTGCAAAAGTAACAAGAAACACAATCTTTGCAAGTGCATCCTTTCTTAACAGAGAAATCCATGCTGAAAACATTCTTAATAAATTCAGTTCACATCACTATGATGATGTTTGTCTAGCAATACCTTGGGAATTACATTTAGCTTTAGCATTAATTAATTTGGTGCGATTTTGATGTGTTATTGACATATTTTACATCCTCTGCTGGATCCGAATTACCCCAGGATAATGGAAAATTTTTCTATGCATGAATTTTCAAAATGCCTTTCAAATACAACAAAGCATACAACAAAGAAAAGCAATCTTTCAGGAGCATCAGCATGCAAGATGGAATTTCTAGTTTATGATCTGCACCAATGTTTCCTGACTAGTAATGCAAAATCTTAAAATAAATTGAATGCCACAACAGGCAGATCCTTGTATCATGGTTATAGCAAATCATTAAAAACTAGGTTTTAAAGTTCATATCTTAGAAAAAGGCTGTGTGGGAGATGAAATGAAGATTGTGATCAGTTTAAAATAACTCACAGAGAAACTTTACTAGTACAATGAAAAACTTTTGAAGCTCAGTAGTTTTACATAGCTAACATCAAACCAATACCTTGGGTTTAGCTACCAAAGAGGGAAAGGCAATACTTGAGCCACACAGGAGGTAAAAGTTAGAATTTATGAGAAGAAACTAAGCAATGGAAAATAAAATTAAATATTGGGGGTAAAGCAGCTGACTGTGAAGTGTCTAAGAATAAGCTGCCAAAATTGCCACAAACAGTATATGAGCAAAGACAAATTATCACAGGCAACTATACTGCACTGTTTGGCAGCAGGGGTGGTTTATCTCTCTTTTAATTTGGCATACTACAGACCCGAGTCTGCCGCTATTTATCCATTTATACTTAAACCATGTTTCCTCTACTGCTTGCTGTAGCTCAGCACAGCAATGGCAGCGAGTACGACAAAGAGGAGTTTCATGCAGGAGGAGAGGTGTTGGTGCAGAGCACATGGAGAAAGGGTGCTATTTTGGGGTTTTACCATACTGCACATGCTGGACCCCCTTGCTGACCCTGCCCTAGGTGGGATAGGACAATTTGGCACAGGTAACCTCCACCAAGAGGGTGGAAATACCCTGTGACAAAACAGGTGGTGGATTCAGCTATTATTATAAGAGTTGTGATGATTATTTAAAACAAGCTCCCTTTTAATATTTGCCCACAAAATGAGAAAAAGGAGGAGATGTTGAAGCTAAGCAAATACCTGGTTAGACATACCCATGTGGAAAGTGTTTAATAAGGGCAGTTACATTTAATAACGGGGGGCACACCATCATTTCATCTGGATAAGAAACAGGCAGGACTTGAAAGAAAATCTTGCTGTCCCTTTGTTGCCATGACAGCCTTATGAAAAATATAACAGAAGATAACACAGCCATCAAACTCAGGATGTGAAATTCCAATGAAGTCAGGATATTGTCTGATAGACTAGCTCAGTAATTCAATAAGAGCTGTTAACTTCCAAAATCATACCTACGTATACCAATGCTGGTGTGAAGGAAATAAATCAGAGAGAATAGCTGCATGGTCTTGTTCAGTCCTTCTGGAAAACAGTGAGACAGAGGGACTAGCAGCAAGGCTTTCTGATGTATTCTTCCCTTTCATGTCCACAGAAATATTCAGAGTTCCTCTTGAATGTGTCATTGTGTCACCCTAGCTAGATTTCAGTCTGATGTCTTCACATTTTCACTCCTAGGATCTGGCACAGTAAAGTTAGATGACACAGCACCCCACTTTGAGCTAAAGCAATCTTTTACATCCTTTACAGCCCTACAGCGACTCTGAATCCTGGTAGGAAAATACTCGGTAACTTTGAGAAACAAAACATTTTTGGTAGTGTGATTTTATAGGCTGATTTTGCAACTGAAGTTTTGGCAGCTAGCTTTTACTGCCTTGGCCAAAGCTTGCTAATAATTGAGACGAGCTATTACTTTTGCAACTGTGTCTGCTTCAAACTGCTGCAAACACCTGACCTTAGTTTTGAGTTCCCATAAATCTGCTAATTAAAAGAGACATGAACTCTAGACCACATGGAAGATGGTGGGATTTCTCTTTTCTGTTTGATGTCTACTGGTGGCCATCCAGGAGTGTAAATCTTGAAGGATAAATTAGAGGCAAGACCAGGAAATGTGAAAGAAAAATTATACCAAAATGAAAGTGTCTACAACATTCCAGCAAAAAAATAAGAACATGAAGGAACATCACCTTGTAGATGCAGTCTCCCTGCAGCTCAGTAAAGCCTGATGCAGGCCCTGATTAACATATGAATTTATTTTATTGCCACAGATAAAATATGATCCTTTCCATGGTAGAAAACAACAGGAGATCACGATGGTCTTCAAAAAGAGATTGCAAACAAAAACCACCTACTGGGATCCAGCCAGCATGAATAAAAAATTCAGAGACATAAACGATCCATGCCAATGAAACCAAACACGTACTAATGTACTACTTGTTGCCCTGACACACAGTGATATACTAAAGTATATTTAGGGTAGGCCACAATTTTTTTCAAATTTACTGAACATTTCAAAGCCACAAAACAAACAAACAAACAAACAAATAAACAAACAAAACCCCAACAGCAAAAAAACCCCCAGCTGATTATATTTCCCAGTTGCTAGGAAGAGAAAATGATGAATTTGATCTTCCTATCTGCCTTCCTCCTCACACACACTCTGCCATGTCATTTTTCTCCCATGCAAAACATATGCTGATTTTGCAGAAGGTCTCATACTTCCTAAACCCAGCCCTATGGTAAAAACACACATCTTTGACACTGAATCAGTGCTGTGCCAATGGTCTTTGCCAAAGACAAGCATCAAGCCAGCAGCATGAAACCTTCTCAGCTTCAGATGGTTCGAGCAGGAGGACAAACCAGAGGTACCCTTGTCCTCCTGAGAAAGCTAGTCTTTTCTGTTCCTAGGGACTTTATTCTTTTGTATGTAGGATGAACTGAAATGAGTATCTCTTCAGGCAGAGCATTCTTCTATCATATGTCATAGAACCATAGAATCATAGAATAGTTGGGGTTGGAAAGGACCTTAGGATTTATTCTTTTACTGAACCCAATAACCTGGTTTTGGCTACAGCAAAGCTTCCAGAAAGCATTCCAGGGCTAATTTGCAAACACAAATGAAAAATCCACTGGTTCCAAGGCTAGTTCCTTCCCAGTGATGAATCACCATCCCTGTAAAAAGTGTATATCTTATAGCTCTTCTGATTTTTAATTGAAATTCTCATGTGCATGTTGTTTCTGGTTCCAGTAGCATTAAGCCAATGAATCACCATAGCTCTGATCCAGCATGACAGCTCCTACACGTAACAGAGAAATCCATAACCTTATGAAACACAGAAGGCTAAATGGACAAATGCTTCTTACGTATCAAATCTACTGGCACATGAACCACTGCACGCTGCACTGAGCTAACAGCGTTCCAGATACAGGCAACTATCAATTAGGATTTTTTTCATCTAGTACCGCAATCAAACATTCAGAAAGTCAAATGCTCGTAGAGTTCAATCCCAAATACACAACTTTCAGTAAGTGTACAAAATCTGCAAGCTACAGAAAGAGACAGACACATAAATGTCTAAGCTTCAGGCTGAAGCTATGAGGACAAAATGACAGCATCAGCTGCCTTTTTATCTTGCGTGGTTTGAAAACTGCACTGGAAGCTACCCAGTGCTTTCACAGAGTACTATACTTGAATGCTGCAGTTCATCTTCCTCATCTCTCTGCTCATCAATGTATCTGCAAACATCAAGAAAGACTAACATTAATTGTTCAGCTCTCCAGACTGGTTTCTTCATTAGTTATAACTCCTTTTGTGGAGGCGAAAATTGACAAAATCATGTTTTCCGACAAAGCTTTGACTCATGAGGGCTCTGCTTTCTTCACTTTGAGGTCTGCTTGCCTGGCCCAGCCTGAAGATAATAAGAGTCCTGGTGGTTGGCAGGTGTGTGAATATAGAGAAGAACCACTGAATTCCACAGAAAATAAACACAAAATTGGTGTCTGCAACCTCTCAAAACACTGAGTGTGCGTGTGTAAAACTTCCTTACAACAAAGTCTTGTATTGCTCCAGCAAAGAGTCAGGTTCCCAGTGCTTTGCTCCAGGATGCTTTGAATGCCCTGAAATGCCCTTGCAAATTCATTTTGTTCACAGTGAGGCCCCACATTTTTGGAACAATTTACACCTAAGATTCTGCTTAAGCCTCACTTAAACCAAATTGTAGTTAAGTAAATACTCTGAAAAACAGGGCTGCATTGCACAAACAGCTGGAAACAATGCCATTAATAGAAAACATTAGTAAAGCAATAAGCTTAGGCACCTTCATTAATAAACCTCATCAGTTCACATATACAAAGCACAATGCAATTAGCTTTCTTCAGAACAGCTTCGTATGCAATGCCAGCAAGCAACAACTCCATTTACTACAGAACTAAATTTTTCAGAAATGCACATGCATGTTTTGTGATGATTGTTCTAGGTGGCCCTGGCTTGGTAGGGGGGTTGGACTACATGATCTCCAGAGATCCCTTCCAACCCTAATGATTCTGTGATTCTGTGGCTTCCTAATTGGAAGCACCAGTGCACACATGTCCCTGGAGCAATGTCTGGTTAGACATTAATACTCGCAAGTAACTGTGAATGACTTCCAGGTAACTTTATGTGTTAATTGTGCATTGATTTGTCCTGTTGCATTGCTGAGAACCAAATCCAATGCATCAGACACAGGATACACCCATGGCAGTAATTCCTTGCTCTTAAACCATGTCTTGCTACACTGAAGTCTGTTATGTGCTGCTTCTCTTTGCAGGACTGCGATGCCAACAGAAAATCTTTGTAGAAATTATCAAACCCAGTGAGTGTATCTGAGTGACTGAAAGAGTGTAAAAGGATTAAATTATGCTGCTAGCGCAAAGACTGGGGAAGGGACCCATGCACTCTTTGCAGCAGGGCACCAAGCTGCTCCTGGTCTGCTGGGAAAAGTTTGAGTTCCATCAACTAGTATGTATGTGCTATAAACTAAGATTCAATTCTAAGTGCTCAGGAAAATTTAAGATACTTTCATGTATTGTAACATTTTAGAGATGCACATAATAATGAGTTTAGGATGCAGTTTATGTACTGTCACATAGTTTAGTCAAGCGTTTGTGTCAGGCTTTTCCCCTTCACAGCTCCACGTAGCACCTTGTTATCATCCGACATACTGTTTTGAAATACAGAGTAATAGACTCTAAGATGTTTGAAAATCTCCCTACTTAACAATGAAGTAAGAGCTTCACTCCTCAAACCAGCTGGAAAACAAACTTAATGACAGGTTGACTTAAGCAAAGGGGATCAGGATTTAACCATAAGTGGCTGAATACAAGGTTGAACTAACAAACTGAAGCAGCAAGTCAGTGCACTTCTCACACGGCGAAGAAAGGATTGCCAGCTTATACAGACATGCATGAGGTTTAACTGCAGAAACTCTCATGATCAAATGGACATTGGAGTAGAAGTGAAACCCCCACCACCACACACTCCAATATAGGAATCAATATAGAAAAGGTACTGCACTAATTCCAAATTAATAAAGTTACTTCTTCCTTGTAAATCAGGGAAATTTAAGGTGTAATTCTTTTGCCCTGTCTTGGTCACTTAAAATTTATATTTAATTATGAATTGATCATCTTTGGTGCCCTTCACAGCCAGAGAAGAGTCACCATGCTGGTGGCTCTAATACCTTGTAACTGGTGATGATCTTTACAGGATTTTGTTTTATAGATCTTTGTGTGTACATGTGTACAGGTACACACATACATATAACACATGGTGTTTCAAGAGAATAATATTGTACACAACAAAAATAGTATGCTTTATTAAGTATCAACGTAATTAAGAAGGTAAGAACAGTTAGTTGTTATACATTGGAACACAAAAAAACCCCAAACCTTCATCCTTCATGTTTGGTCTGAATTGCCATGTGCCCATCTCTGCGAGCCTGGGGAGTGAGCACTGAAATACCAACCAAAGGCTACTTTAGAGAGGTACAAGTTCACAAGTACTGTACAACAGATTTAAACATTAGTATATATACTTTAAGAAAAGAAAACCAAATAAACAAACCAGTAAAGCTCTTAAAACTTGTTATATATTGTTAAATGTTGTTGTAACATGTTTGTATGTGTTGCAGCAAGCTTGTGCGAGTTTGGTAGTTACTCTTCTTGCATTATGCTACTACTAAATACCTTCATTAAGAAAGAATGACAAGGATTTTAGGGAGGATAATAAGTTTCTACTGGGTATGGATCCCACCATCCCTCAGAAAAGAGCTGTCCATCTCAGTCTCATCAGACCAGCATCTCCAGCAGTAAGACAAATTCCATCCAGCCATGCCATTTCTCTGCATCTGAGATAAAGGATGTCTATGGGACTACTTCAAACTCTGATATCTAAATTTTAGACATCTGAAGTTAGTGTATGTGAATGACACTAAGATTATTTCCACTCATGAAGAAAGACCTGAATAATAGGTATTTTTATATCAAACATAAACTTATTTTTTTCCCCACTCAGCTAGAGAAAGAAAGACCTTTGCGATGGCAGAAAAAATGTAGTGCAATCTGGTACGTATGGGGAACAAAGTAGCACCATGGTACCCTGAGCCTGCCACCAGCATCACTCTCCCCACATGTGACCTAAACGGTTCAAGGTGGCCCAACTACAGTGCACTGCAAACAAGAAGTAGCTTGTCTGAAGCTTTTTATTTTCCAAGCAGCTGCAATACTGCCTTGCATCAATGTCAGCAACTTTGATTATTTATTCACTATACCGTAAGCATTATTTAAAGCATTATTCTTCCAAAAAGAAAGCTAAGTGCAAGTCCTAACAGGGACTCTGGCCTGAATCTCAGGAGTGGTTGACTCATATTATTTTACAGAGGACTTATAGGACAAAACAGCTTTAAGAGTCTGCATGGGCCCTGTTCCGTCACCTCCACCTCCTTTTAGTTCAGCTGCGTCTGGTGAGCCAAGCAAGTGAAAGAAGTGCAAACAGCTCACATACTTCTGTTCTGGCATCAGTCCAGTGTTCATCTCCACAGGCTCCCCAAACACATGATGTTACTGCTACACCTAAATAACAGCTCTCACCCAGCTACAGTGGGTAACAATGCCTAAAATGGGGAACAAAATCACTTCAATATTCTGCAGGAGTGCTATCTTAAGACAGTTTGGGGGGGAGGCTTTTGTTCATGATTCCAGCTCAAGGTCTGCAAACTTACCTTCATGTCTTCTGCTCACAACCTCTCCCCACTCTGTCTGTAGGAACTGTTGCTTTAGAGTGGGTCTTTGCTGCAGTGTTAGTCTGGGTTCTTGTGCAAAGACTGTTTTTTCTGCCATGCACAAGAGAGAAATCCCATATCAAGTGGCTGCAGCAAAACCAACTGAGGAGTCAAGATTCTTTGGATTAGACCTGGACTGGCAGGTCTAACCTTGCAAATGAACACAAAAATTGTTACCTCTGCCACCCTGTCCTGCAGATTCATAGAAGGCCCTTGTTTTGTTGACCCCTTAACTCCTCCTTTTGGTACTGGAAGTTGCCTAGACCACTGGAGCATTTAAAGACCAATTCCTTCCCATTGCTGTGTTGGGTTTCTGCCATCCTGCACTAGGTTTTTTGGTAGGAGTTCAGTAACATTCATCACTTGGGAATACACCAGAAATCAGAAACTCTGAAATTTCTAAACAGATAACAACAAAAGGACTCCCAAAAGAGAAGCCTAAGCGTGGGAAATAAATAAAATACTGAAGAATGTGTTCAGGAGGACCAAAGAGAGCAGCTCAGCACTTGACAGATCAGTAGTATCTGTTTGATATTTCTTCTGTTGAATTACTGATGATTATTCTCAATTTACTGTGTGGTACTGCCAGTCTGGTCTCAAGGCTGTCTTGCAAAATAACAACTGACCAGCTCAAGGGGATTTTGTTGATTGTCTTCACTGTCTGCATTTCCACAACATGGCATGCTTCTGCATCAATGCAAAATGCCATCGGCATCCCTTTTTCCTGGAACATGGCTTTTATTCACTGCCACAATAGTATATCCCTTCCAGTTGTTGGCTTAGTTTACTAAATCAGAAGAGTAATGGCACTTCCAAACAGGTTTTCTCACAATTCCAATTTAATCTTGGATTGGCACAGCTTGTGATCAGAGGCAGGAGGATTTCAACCTAAGAAATGATTATATGCAGCACTGAAGTGAACAGAGCAGCACAACTAGAATCTTGTGTGTGCTTGCTCTTCAATGAAAGCATACCCTTAATATAAATTACTGTCATTTTATAAGCAACAGCTTTCTACAGTACGGAGAGAAGTGGAATTTGTGTTAAATGTGGGTAGGTTGGGGGCTAAACAAATTGCAAAGCAAAGAGTGAGAAAAGCAGATCTGAGAACATTTGGGAGAAACTAGCTGCAGGGAGGCAGTCATGGAAGGAGGATGCAGCTTGCTGAATGAGATGCTGAATTCCTAGAAAAGAGTTGGCATGGCTCATAGAAAGGACTTTAGACTAGAAAAAAATGGAGAAACTGGGCATGGTTTTAGTTCTCTTGAATAACAACTGAGGTAACCAAAAATATGGCAACAGCTGATTGAGCATGAGGAAGGAAACTCATACTGATAGGAACCAAAGTCAAATAGCTGATAGCTCTTCCAAGGGACTGTTTGTCTCCCAGTTGGGTTACTGAGTGTGGCTGGTGAGAAACTGCTTCCCATCACACACTCATACAGGAGGCCTGGCAAACAGACCAGGCAAGGTCAAACTATTGGAACAGGATGTGAAATCAGACACTATAAGGAATAACAGCATGTGGTAAAATAGCAGCCGCATTTAGAGCAGATGTATTGAAGAAAAGCAGTCTGCAGAAAGACAGAGATGAAGCTAAAGGCAGTGGGGTGCATCGACAAAGGAATTGAGTGTAAAAGTGCAAAGGTAGAAACAATGGCATGGACAAAACAGTATCTGTCTCAATCTCACTGGGGAAAAAAAAGGGAAGAGAGGTTTCACTGGGCTGAGAAAACACTACGTAATTTCATAAGGAGGTCTGGCTGTTACAGATATTTAGGTAATGTTATTAGAAAGAGAGCTTTACTAATAACCACATTGTTATATCCTAGATAAAGAATCACATCTATGTCTTAGATGAATGTAGAGTAAGTGTGATGATTAATTGCAGGGTAAGTTACTTCTAGATGGGATGGCTGGAAGATTTCTCCACCAAATAGCCAAAAAAACCCAACAGACTGTATGCTATTTTTACTGGTCTTGGAATTGCTGAAACCATTTTAGAAGGTTTGATCATTAAAAACAAAATCCCAAAGACTAAGAAGCTGAATTTAAATTAAATGGAAGAGCATGCGAAATAGGTCTGGATGTTCTGCACTGAAGACAGAGCATTACGAGAAATTAAGGAAACTAATTAAATCACCTGATGTTGAAAAGATCTATATAATGAGCAATCGCAAATATTTCTGCTGTTCATTAGGCACTAACTACTTCTTACAACTTGATTTGTGCAACCTTTCAAAGAGAAGAATGAGAAGTTGGCTAAACCCACACACAGTGGAGAAAAGATCTGTATATATGCACATATATAAGGCACTGGTTTAAGAGCAAGTGGGTTAAAGAATACATTAAAGTGACTGACTGTGCACACATTTAGCATAGAAATAGTGAGGTCTCTTGCCTTTAGAGAAGGAAGGTTATGGGATGACATTTTGGTCAAAGCAGGGGCACAAAACCTAACTAAAGCTAAGACAGCTAGACCAGTTGATACATTATGGCTGCAGCAAAAGAGTGACTCTGAGGCTCAGGATGGCCCTTCCTGCCTGCTGTCTGCTCCAAGCTATGTAATGCTACTGTCAGAAGTGCAGTGCTGCTTATGAAAAACTGCTGAAAAGTAGGACAAACTGGACATCTTGCTTGTTGTCTCCTTACTATAACAAACAATACAGGAAATAATAACAGAGGAAACTGAAGACAACATAAGTTCAAAGGTGCAACTTTCAGCTGGCACTAATATTCCAATATTGGACTACATGATTTTGCTTTTGATGTGCAGGATGCTGGCTGTTGGGCTGGAACTGCTGATAATTACATGGCGTTGATTTTTTTCTGTCTTTCATAGTACCAGAATTGATTGCTGATGCTCAGAGCTTGCCAAAGTACATGGGCTGAAGGGAAAGAGCTCAGACTTGATAAAATACTCTCTTCCATTGCTAGCAGTGCCTTCAGTGATGAAGAAATAAGAGCTCAGCCCTGCAGAAGGCCTCCTGTGTTTCTGCCCACAGTGCTGCTGACTGACACTAACACCAAAGAATTTGGCTGCAAGGACCCCTGTTGCCTGAGGCATTTACCCTTAGAGTGTATCTACATGCAGCTGCCTGAGGGCCACCCTGCAGATGTAAACCCCACTGGCCTTCAGTTTGCTAGGTGGGATTCTGTGAAAGTCAAGACAAAACACAGAGGGGCTGAAGCAATGATTTGTACTACCCTCATGACTGCTAGCCCATAGTTTTCTGGGGCACTCCTCCTTGGATATTTCCTTCCTACAGCATAGAGAGGAAACCCATTATATAGGCAAACATCAACTTCACCTACATATTGTAAAGCACCTGAATACAAGACTTTATTTCTTCTTTCCATTTTGCTTGATTTTCTTTCTGCATCCTCTTGGTTTGCCTTTTTGCTTTACTGTCTGTTTAAGAATAATCTGAGGTAGAGAGCCAGAAGAGTGTCAGCACGTGCTCTGAGACTGACCAAAGAGGCAAGCCGCAGCAGCACCATAAACAGCCTGATACTTGGAGGAGCTTGTCAGCTCTTAGAGTTGTTGAAAGATCATTTGCTGTGCCCGACTGACTGCAAATAAGGAGTGCATTCACTTCTTACCCTTCCCTGTAAGATATGGTATGCACAGCCCCAACTGTGGAGTACAGCACAGCTGTTATTTTTTACCACATCCAAACTACACTGAATTATTTAAATATTCTATAGTTATCAGATAAACTCATTTTTCTTAACACTAGAGTATCAGGGTTATTTGTGGGGAAGGGGAACAAAGGATGCTTACAGTGTGCTTCATGGGCTAGCAGTTGATTCTTACATGCTCTCTAGTAAGTCCCTCTCATTTTCACCTGCTTTATATATAGCAGCGGGTTTTTGCTTCTCTCTGGCAGCACCATAGAAGATAGCTAGTTTTGCCTGACCCACACAGTTCTATTTAACATTCAAGCCTTATGTTGCCATTCTTACTATTTAAAGACTCAGCAGACAAATCCCAATAGAGGAAAATATTAGCAGCACCTATAAGAAGGATGTCTTAGGTTAGTCACAGCAAGACCAGGTCTGCAAAGAGGGGAGACCCCATCTTGTTCATTGATAAACCTGGGATTCTGGCACTCAAACTTCCACCTGCTTCACACCTCTCTGAGCTCAAAATATTACCAAAATATGAGCCTTATTATGGTAGAAAGTTGTTTTAGACAAATCTGCACTGTGTGCTACAGCTCTAGTGATCCTCAAAGGAGCCATGGAGCCCTCTGCAATGACTAGCATACCAAAATCATGTGGCTAACAATAACATCTGGTACCAGTGAGTAACTTATATCACTTCCATGGCAGCGGAAAACTAAGAGGTTCTTAATCTTGATTATTTTTTTTTTTTTTTTTAAGCTCCAACAGTCTAAAAACAGATTTGTTTCATTTTTTTAAAACCAAAATAAGAGGACAGTTCGTGACAGCTAGAACAGCAGGTGGCCAGCAATCTATTCATTTTAAAGGAAGATGACTAATCTTGTCCTGTCACACATGAAAACTATTTCAATATCAAACAAAGAGTCTAATTTGGAGAGACTGCATTATCTTCCAAGCACTTGAACCCTGACAGCTTCCTTCTCTATCTCACACAAAGTTCTCCTTGCATCTCATGCACAATTTCTGTAGCACGCTTTTTAAAAGATTTTGCAACTAACTGCTCCCTTGCACCAGTCATCTGGCTGCAAATGCAGATGTATAAAGCGTCATTAATTCTCCTGAGGAAAATGTAGCGGTGGTCACAGTGTGAGCTTCAGTTAGAGATAGGCAAGAGGAATGTGTCAGAGGCAGAGAGTGTGAGGGAAAAGGAGACATTTATAATTTTGTTAATTTTCTGGAAGTAGAAGTTTTTTAATATTTGAAGGAAAATGAACAGATATCTTAGGGGAGTTTCCCTCTTTATGAGGATAGATCACAGTGCCATTCAGATAGCTTAACACTGATGTAGTGGCAGTGAGCAATCCTAAAGCCTCTTGCATCGACTTTTGAAGGATTTTGGCATTACAGCTCCTCCCACAGATCTTTTTCCCACCTTTTCTTAATAAAAATTAATAAATAAATAACTTGACCGTATGTCTAAGAGCTTCTTCCACCCAGATACTCTGATCGCTAGAAAGACATCAAAGGATCATAAAGCACCGTATTGGTTAGAGCAGCCCATAGATCTGCAATAGGAACAGCTCATTGAAGCCTGGGAAGTGAGACTACATTGCTGCCCTTCCTTTTAGTCTTTCATGAACCACAGAGTGGGAAGATCAGCAGATTTAGCTAAGATTGCTACCGTGGTTCAGAAGGAGCAATCAAGACAAAAGCCCTGTTCCCATCTGCACTGTGCTAGAGGTCTGTGATCACTTTACACGTCACTTAAGTCCACTTAAAAGCACTGATGGCACAGAGTCTGCCTTGGAAACTTTGAGTGTCTACTCTTCAAAACAGCAAGGCAGAGAAAATCAAGTTGTAGCAAGTGGCTCTTGAGCACATATAAGCTTGTTTTCAACAAGGGGTAAGTGGAAGACTTGAATGGATTTTCACCACAAGAATAAATGGCATATTCTCAACATAAATTGCAAGCAAATCAAAAGGAAAAATAAAAGTTCTCTGTAATTCCACCTGAGTAGACATGACAGGCAAAGCTTCACTTCAGATGATTAGTCACTGGCAACATAAGAAACGGCTGAAAATGGAGTCTGAGCAAGAAACAGATCAGACACTTTTATTAACCTGTAATCTGCTCTGTCTAAAATTATGCCTTTGGGGTATGCCCAATTTGACTGCAACCATTCAAAACCATTCAAAAACATTCAAAACATACAGGAGAACCATCACTTCTAATCCTTTTCCCTCCAACAGACAAGTTACAAAGTACTTACTTGTTTCATCCATAGCTCATTCTGAATGCTTTTAATATCATTTTATCTAATCCCACGTGGGCTGGGACAACAGTCCTTGATAAGCAGTTCACAGAGTGCTGAATATTAAAACTTAATGAATGTTAAAACTTAATGAACTCGCACCAGCACCCTGTCTAGCTTGCTGGCTTCCTGGCTTGCTTTGGTGCCCAGCAGCACACAAGGAAATCTAAAGAGTGAAATATTATCTTCACACACACACACGAAAAAAAAAAGAGATAGAACAACAAATAATTGAAAGAAATCAAGCAATAACCTTAGCTCGGGGAAAAACTATTTCTGCAAATTAATAGTGCGATGCTTGAAATAAGGCTGGAGCGATATAAGAGTCAGGAGTACCTGCAAGTTCAAGAGCATATAAGCATTGTTTCCATGACTTCAAAGCATCATCTTAGTGCCATAAAGATCCATAAGCAGAGAACAATCCAAAACCACTTGTGACATGAAGTGCTCTCAAAAGAGAAGGCAACATCCTACAAACCCAAAAGTGGTTACTTTTAGAAAAGTTACTATTCTGACACTCATATCTTCAGCTTGAAGCTAGTGGTTACCTGAATATAAATAATAAGAGCTAAGAGAAGAGAGGTTGAGTGTTCATCCTCCTGCTTCACTCTCCCTTGATAAGCCTTGCCTCACTGCAGCAGGATTTCAGAGCTGTGAGTGGTACATGGTTGTGTTCTTGGTGCTTCAGGTTATGGAATGAGTAAAGCATAAAATGATAACTGAAGACTGGAAGTCTACTATTGCTGTGAAAGTGTCTCACATTTCCATGTTTTTTTAAATCTAACAGCAGAAGGTTTTTGAATAAAGAAGAGCACTATATGGCATTTAAATAGCAGATCAAATGTAATTATGTGTAAGTTGGAACAATTATATGAAAATCATGCTATAAAGAAAGGAGGCAAAGCACTCAGCCATCTCAAATGAAAACGCCAGAAGGGACCTAAACCTTCATTATAGACTGATGACCTGCTAAATTACATTGCCGGAGCACAAGCAAGCCCATCATTGACAGACTAATTCCAGCCTACCTCTGTGGAGAGATGAGAAATCCTTCTCTCAAGTCCATACCCAGAAAGCAGATGAAAAGAGCAATGAAAATGAAAAGCTTCATAGGGATCTGCTGGACCTTACTAATACTGCACCAGAACTTGATTAAAGAGGTTACAGGGGGCTTAATATTTCTCCAGTTGTCTCATCAGAGAGACTCTAATAAGAAATGTAACAGATAGCTTGAGAGTGAGGAAATGAGGACACTCACCAAGCCATTAACTCTTGGTAGCCAGTTATTCTCATAAATGCACTCTTTCAAGTTGTAAGCGCAAAGCAGTCCACCTTGCTTAGCAGGAATGCAGATGATGGTGTCACTTTGGGTGCAGAGGAGGGTGGGAGTGGGAAGCACTGCTGGAGTACTTCTGCAGTACACAGGGGACCCAAGGAGAGACACCCATTAGCTAGAACTGGCTTTGGGGCAATGTGAGGCACCAAAATCAAGCTGGTTAGCTCAACTGTGGGTCAGGGATCAGATTAATAGAGCAGCACTGAAGTAAAATGGTTACCTGATTTTTAAGACAAGGGCAACACCACGATGTATTGTAGCTGAACATGTGCACTCAAAACTTTCTTGGGGTGTGCCATATGCACAATAGAGCTATTTTACTGCTCTGGTTCCACCTATGGACTTGGAGCAAACCTTTTAATTTCAATATTCACACATTAGGTGAAATAGGACCATTAGGTTTGCCTGCCTTTCCAGATAGTAGTGGTAATGATAGGCTTGGTTGTGGCAGCTTTACTAGCAGACCAAGCAGGATTATTGCAAAGCTTCACTGGCTTAGGAAAAAGTTTAGACCTCTCTTCAGCAGAGATGGACTGTACAGGGCTTTGCACACCTATGCTGGCTTCTGCTCTGGCTGCAGGGGTAATCAACCATACCAAGGGGCTACACCAAGAAGCAGGGAGCAAGCCCAAAGCAATGACATGCAGAGGATGTGGAGATCAGTTTGAAAAAGGCAGGTTCCCTAAGCAGAGAGGATACAAGGAACAGGCAAAACCCTTCATTTTTGTGAAGTGTCACAGCTCTTCACAGGCCTTGGGTAAAGGGACCACAGCATCACTTCCCAGAGACTTTTATCCATCTGAAGATAAATATCCTGTCCCTTAGCTGAATGTGTATGGAGTCATAAAAGTAAAGGATCTGTTCACATTTTTTTCCTATGATCTAACTGTTCGGAAGTGGGGGGTAGTTTGTGCATGCAAACTCACTGAAGCATTCCCCCTTGGTTTGGTAGCAGGCAGGCAGAAAAACATGAAGAGGTGCTCTGCAGGGAAATACAAAAACTATTGCAGAACAGAAGCCTTAGTCCGGCTCTGAGATTCAGATGGATAGAGCTCGTCTGCTAGACTATAGAGAAGTACAGTCAATATCAACTGCTCAGGGTTAGCCCTGTTTGCAGAGAAATGACAGGACAAACATGGTGCTCCTGCCACAGCCCCTGGGAGCAGGGTGCAATGATCTCATTGCTCTTGTCCTAAGCAACCTGGGCCGCTGGACTCTGGGGCAGAGGAGAGCAGAGATGTCTGGATGACTTTGCATGGCATCAGCCTGGATCCAGAAGGACTAATGAGCTCTGCATTAGTGCTAGCCAGTGACCCTTCCTGCACTCCTGCGCTGTACTTCTGGGAATTCTGGAGTCCAAACTGTGCTCAGACACAGCTCTGGGTTAATGGTTTAGCTTTGGCCTCCAAACTTATCCACACATGGCTATGGGTTAATGATTTACATATCTAGGGCTCAAAAGTAAATGCATTTTTCTAATGTAGAGGCCGTATTTCTCAAAGTTGATTGTAATTTTGAAAGAGTTTAAATGAGAAGTGTTTTCCTTATACAAGTCAGTCTTCGAAGCACACACCAATAAAATGCATTTGGTCAGCTCAGTGACTGTGAGAGTAGCAGCCCCACCACAGCATTTGAGCCATACTCAAGGCAACATTGTCTCTTGCGCTGGGACTAATGTAAAGCTGTTTTACCTGTGCAGACAGGTGTATCTGCATAGAGCTGTGGTTTATGACAGTACAGCCTCTATGGGGACACAAAAGCCAAAGACAGGAAAGGCAGGAATGAGCATTAACAGCTGAATCAGGCCCCTTTTACTCCACAACACATGCCCAAGTGCTATCCACCATGGCAATGATATCATTAGCGCAGCATCTGTCACAGAGGAGCATTGTAACTTCATAATGGCTGAGGAAGAAACAAGGGCCCTAATGGCAAGGTGTGCTAATTGACAAACGCATGAGGAATCCTATTTCAAAGGGTTATGGTTTAAATCAGGCTTGTGCTAGAACATTTTCCTGGATCCAGACACCAGGCAGGATTGCTGGGCAGGAACGAGAAGGGTCTGACAGGAGCAGGCTCAGGTGGATTTTAGGCTGTTATTGTTCCTAGAAAGTAATGACTTATTTTAAGTGATGCAAAAATGATGAAGATGTTTTCTTTACCATCATTCCTGCCTTGGTATGCAAGGCTTGATCCAGACAGCCTTCAAAAAGTTAGAAAAGAAATAGGAATTTTCCTGTCAATGCAATGAGCTTCGTTTCATGCCTTTACTTTGTGTTTGAAATTTTGAAACTTTGAAATTTTCTACCCAGTGACTGTCAAACAACAGAGGAGCATATTACTCTTGTTCATATACTATTGTGATTTTTTTTTTCCACTGGAGGCAAAACAACAGCACTTTCAGATGGAGTTAATTCTGCATTAAACAATTAATTCTTTTTATGTGCCTCCAGAAATGATGAGAAAAGTTTTAATTTCATTAATACACCCTCACTTCAGAAGGATCAGAATGTGTGCCAGCTCTCTGTCTTTTGAATAATAAAATCACCATGTTTGGTAGGAAAACATAGATTACAGCAGTTTAATTAAGTGAGTTCTGGAAAAAATTACAAATATCAGAACAAATGTTCATCATTAAGTGAAAGGCATTTTGTTTGGATGGTTTATATACTTGGCAGGGGAAAACATGTCCTAGACAAAGACAGATTTCTTTCTGCTATTCCTAGAATGGAGCTGTATTTAAAGGTGCAGGCAAGATGGGGTTTAACCACAATATTGGGCTAATCAAGTGTACCCTGGAGCAGGAGAGAGAGCATATGGTACCTACTTAGAAATGTCCCCTCTTTCTTCTCTACATGCAGATCCAATGTTAGAAAGTCTAACTCTCATTTGCTTTCCAGCGCAGCTGAGGAAGCCAAGTTGCTTATGTAGGAAGGGATATTAGTATTATAATTCAAGCTGGTGAAATTCAGATTTCTTATCCTGGGGGAACTTCAAGGCACCGGCATTTGGTTTCATCTTACATCACAAAAGAAAAACAAAAAATACTTCAGTGTGATAGTTCACACATATTTTGTTTCAGCTGTCTCAAACAAATGACTGTGATAATAAAGGCAGACTGAAATGTTAGAACCTTTTATCTAACAAATATTTTGATAGTTTTCCGCAAATATTTTGACACAGCCATAATATGCAACCATGAATTCATTTGATTTCTTTCAAATAGCATTTGCTGACAGAAAGCTGTTACATTTACAATTGTTGACAAGCTCTGATTGGAGATTAACTGGTTAATGGTGAAGGAACGAATGTATTTCTCCACCAACGGCATATGGCCAAGCCCTGGGATGCTTAAACCTCACCTAGACCTAGAAGCAATTTGGTGTTAGGGTGATGTTTCTGCACACAAGAGATTGGGCTTCTCTCTGGACCAGTCTGCAGAGTGGATCTCTCCAGAAGGGACGGTTGTTCACATCATCCTCTGCTACAACAATGAGCTCTCAATCCTTGACTAACTACCTTCTCCTAAGGTAGCTGTGAAAAGAGGACTAAAGAAAAGGAAGGAAAAGCATATTTAATCTCCCCAAGTATCCGAAATATCCTTACTTAATGTTCTTCAAGTTTCTTACTGCCTCAGCAAAGTCTTTCAAAGGCACATATTCCAAAAGGGAATTGACTGCAATTCACTCCTCCCTAGTCTGTGATTGATTTTGTTGTTTTCTCCTCTTGTTTGTTTGCTTGGGTATAGATGCATTACCTTTACACTGTAAGACCCTCAGGGTACACAGCTATTATCTGTCACACCCCATTTACAACTGATTTTTCTGGCCATCTGTGGTGCTAAGTAACAAAGAAGACAGTAACAGTAAAGTCAACTGAAGAGAAAAGGAGCCCCCAGATGTCCAGAGAACAAGTTGGGACAAAGGAAGAGTGAGGAAGGAAGCAGGGGAAAAGTGAAGACAGCAGGCAGTGAAAAACTACTTAATCCTGGCCTACCAGGTGGGATATTGGTCCCTTGGGGTGAGCTAGAGTGCTCAGCTCCAGCCGAGGCATGGAAATAAGAAGGGCTGTTGTACAACTGGATCTTTCACCAAGGAGACACGGGTAAAAGTCAAGGCACACAGGCACTTCCAACTTTCTGCCTGGAGTAAATGCCCATACTAGAGGCATTGGTCCCAATTCACTCCTGCCTCCAGTACGGGCGCTTAATGTAGGTGCCCAGGCTGGAAGCGCAGTCAGCCAGGCTGCCTTGGTGGAAGGAAGGAGACAACTTCCAGTTGGGAACCCCAAGCTGGAAGGGATGAACTGGAGCCAGCCTGCCAAGTGGGCAGCACCCACCTTCCACAGCACAGGCACTGATGGCCACAGCCATGGGTAGCACTGCCCAGCGCAGAAAGCAGAAACTATCACTGGAATTTCATCCACAGCTGAAGGACAAAAGCAGGAGGCTTTCAGAAAGGGAGACTTTCTCTTGAATGTCCCTGACAGGAGCTAGCAAAGCCAGGTCCTAATCTCTAGCAGTGCTCTTGGGTGCATTAAATTAACATAATCATTTGGTAATGCAAAAGTAATAGGATGAAATGAAGCATTGTTCAAGTTAAAGTACTGGGAAATCACCAGTCTCTTGAGAAAAGAAGTGAGAGATTATCTTAAACAAATCTTTTAAAGGCCACTTTTTTCAAATCACCACTTCTCTTTCCCTCTGCATGGTTGCTAGGTAATGTGTATGTAATGCCAGGCTCAGATGAGATCTGATTGCTGCCATGTTATCACGGCATACTTGGTATTCCACCATAAAAAAGAGCAAAGGATGAGAAAAACTCTCTAAGAGAAAGGGGTTAAAACACCGGGGGGGGGGGTGGGGGGGGGAAGGGTGGGGAGGGCCATAATCTCATTGAGCAGACACCAAAGAGCAGCAGCAGTGCAGAAATGGATCTGGCCACTCCACTGGGAGAGAACATATCTGTTCTGATCATCTATTGTACCACTGTGAAACACAGTGGGACAGAATACAGTTCTGATTAAATCAGCGTCTAAGATAAGAGAGATACACCCTAATTAGCCCATTCTGAATGGTAATAGGCAGGGATAATCAAGGCTAGAAGCTGCACTGGAAACAGCTGCTCAGAAATTACCAGGACAAATATCAAAATGAGGAAACCTGTGGAAAAACTGAGAATGATGAGGGAAAAGAAATGGTAATGAATCAATAATTGTTGGTTTGTATCTAATGATTCTCAGCCCAAAGAAACCCATATTTTACAGCGTAATAGGGAAACTAATAAAGAGAGGTCACTTTACCCAGCGTTGGAAATGGAGCTGCCTCTTGCGTATCTGGTTGATAGCAACAATTATTAACAGTACAACAGCAATAATTCAAATCTGCTTAGGTCTGGAACTATAAAATACTACAAAATCCATCTGAAACATCTGGTAGGCATGTTTCTCAACCTCGGCTCAGGTTTGATTGAGAAGGCAGTTTTGAGTTTATCCGTTCAAAAGCTGTGTTGGTAGGACCAAACTCTCTGAAGCGTGCAACGCAGAAATGTCTGTGCCTGAACTATTCTCCCTGGCTCCTCTTACAGACAGCAAAGGGAAACAAGCACTTTCAGTACACAATTTTTGTGATCAATGACAGACATTTATTTTAAAATGAGGTTAATCACATCCTAAAATTATAATCATATCCTGGCTATAAAGGGAGCCTAGGCAAGTAGTTTTAATGTGAACATCTTTACTGTAAATGTATTTATTTGTGTCAGATCAAAGCTACTTGATGTATATAGACACTAGATGCTGTGTGCAAGATAGTAGGCTTTGCTGGGTTGATTTATTCTTTTATTTTAATGAAGACAAGAAAAATGTAGCAAAATTAATGTGTCTGCAAGATAGTAAAGTATATGCTTCTCTGGTAACCATTTACAGTAGCATGATCCTTGGCAACATGGAAAAATTACTCTTTTCTTAAAGCTTTCTACTGGTTTTGAGAGTTACTGTTTTCTCTGAGTTTTATCTTTTTCAAGAATACTAAAGGGAATTTGCAATTGAACATAAATGAATAATTATGGTCAACATTCAGAAGAGGCAAAATTGAGTACCTAAGTATTGCCTCCAAGTAGCTGATTCTGAAGCTGCAACCAGAAGTACAACAGAAAAAATCTTCTACAAACTCTTGTCAACAACTTCAGTGACATTTAAAACTTCATATTCTTTTACATTTACAAGAAAAACTTTCATAGTAGGTGGATAATTTTTGTGCTCAATATATAGCTATATATATTGTCCGGGAGTCTTTCTGCAAATGGATGAAATTCGTTATATCTAAAGACATGATAAAACTGAACCATACTCTGTAAGGTAGAGTGTGATGAGGAAGCAGATACAATGTAATGTGGAAGTCCGTCAAGAAACAGTGTTATGGAGATCTAGTAGGATTTTTTAAAATGTATTCAGAACAGATGGTATGATAGGTCCATGTCCTCTATGCAAGAGAGATCAGAAGCTGGAAGAATGGTGTATTTTCAGTTCATTAGATTAGGGCCATCTGGCTGTGGTGGGAGATTTTGAACTGAGCAAATCCAGGTCCTCACAGAGCCCTCAGGAGTCAAAGCATCTCGGTTCTCTCACACCAACTGCAGAATGCAGCTCAACAAACCTGGGTGCCTAGGACCATTTGGGATGCCCTAGGATTTCTGAGATACCTGCATGAGGCTGACCTGCTCTACAACATCAGCTTCAGCACAGCATCAACAGACTCTGCAAGAAGCTCTTGTTGTCTTGCTCATCGACAATAGCTGCAGTCCTGGAGCCACTGGAGAGGAGGAGCTCTAGGCTTTCCAGGGAATTTGGAGGACCCTGTGGTGATAGGAAGGGTGACAAAAGCCTAAGCAGAACAGCCAAGTACAAGACACAGTGAATGAAAAGAGGAAGCTCTATTCAGGAGATAGAGCAGTGCATCTGGGGGGGGACCAGTGCATCTCCTCCTTGCATGCATCGTATGAGTCACCTTGGGCCAAATCAGTGAAACGGATTTTGGCGCCTAAAAACCATGCCCAGGGAAAGCTACAATGCAGTGCCTCAAAACAGTAGTCTGCACACTAAGTTTTGGGCAGTGTGCAAAATCACCTAGTAGGAAACTCCAAAGGGATGGAAGTATCCTCCTTTAGACATAGACACCTCCATGAAGCCAGGATCCCCACCAGGCACCCACACAAAGCAGCTGACAACTGCCTCAGTCTTTTAGAAGTGGCTGGAGGGCAGAGTCCTTGCCTTTCCATAAAGGATGGGAGTCTGTTGTCCCTTGCCTGGGAAGCAATGGGCCACAGTACCACCATGAAACAGTGCAGATTCCCATGTTTGTCTCTTTCCAAGACAGTGTCTTAGGCACAGAACCAGAAGCAAGCAAGGGAGGAAGATGGAATCCTTCATTTTTGCCTTTGTTATCGAAACATGAGGTCTCTTGTTCTGGAAGATGAGAGCACAACACAGCCTTACCCTGTGGCTCAGCAATTTCGAGGTCCATGTGCATAGGGGATGTCTGGGGCTTCAGCTCCAGCTGTGTATTTTGTATGAAAGTATCCTGGACAAAATTGTACATTGGGTCTGATGCAAGGACTGAAACCAGGAATGCTGCTGAGATGTCTGCACAAAGTCCCCATGGAACTGGAGGTTAGAAAATTAAATCCCCACCCTAACCCAAAATCATCACTGCAACTGTGACCCATAGCACAGATCTGTCCATCCCAAATGTGGTCCTCCTCACAAGTCTACCCAAAACCAGTGACGCATGCACTGTCTGCTGCACGTAGGAGATGCACAGGCAGCCTCACACAGCCACTGTCCAGCAGACAGAGATGGTCTCAGCTGTACACAGGGTCTTAACTCATCCCTCAGCAATCTATATGTATCTGGAAATAACAACTATGTTGCTGTAACCATAGTGATCTAAATAACTTAAAGGGTTAGGTAGAAGTGACATCACCTATTAGACCAATTACTGCATGCAGGAATACAAAAAATTCTTCAGGTCTTTTCAAGTCACTCTTCTTCTCCGTTGCTGTACACAAATAAGCGTGTTGTCATCCTTGGGATATATTATTTCAGGTCAAAACTGAGATTAATGATCCTTTTTCAAGAAATCACACATGCTAGCACAACACTTGGTCTGAAGGCCAGTTCACCCCTGTTGCGGTGTTCTGGGACCTCTGGAAAACTACCTGGTATAATCACTGGATAGTAGCCCAGGAGAATTTTTGTTTTGTCTAGGGTTACCAACACTTCTCTCTGAATGATGGATCGTCTACATTATACAGTTCATATTTCTCATAGAACTTCTGCTCGTAAATCAAGAGGGATACAGCCTCTTATGTACTTCATCTGATAAAATATAGATTAGTCTGCAGGAAGATTTTTGGAAGTCACATGAAAGTTACTCTGTGTTTCTTCTCACCAGCCCTGTTTGTTAAAAACAAAAAAAGTCCAAGTAGAATTAAAAAGGTATTAGTATAGGGGTAATTCTTGAAGTCAAACTGAGAGATTATTTTTCACATATAAGTAGGTGAGTACGTAGTTCAGATTATATATTGCTACTGAGGTGCAATGTAATGTCCCAAATGTCCTACTTACTGAAATCCTACAAACACATGAAGTACGTTTGCTTCCCTAGAGTTTATCCAATATGAAAGGTAACCTTGTAATGCTGTCAGTGTGTGCTGACACAGCACAGCTTACACATACCTTGCAAAATCAGTGAGCTATAATTACAGAATGAGGATACCCAGGTCAGCATAAAAGGTGGCTGTAAAAAACTGGAGATTAATAGAGTTTTGCTTCTAATCTGTGTAAGCAATCCAGCCCTCACTTTAAGGCATCTGAGTCTCATTTTCACCTGCACCAATTACTGCTTTCAACTTGGTGTAAAACAGGACCAAAGCAGGGGCAAGTGAGGTCTCCCAGGCGCGGTTCTCTCGGCAGGAAAGAACATATAGCCCCGCTGCCAGGTGGCATTGGTGGAAACTGGAACTGGAAAGAGTTCACAGGAACTCTTGCCTGCCCTCCAAGAAGCTTGCTCTGAACAACTTCCCAGGTGCCATGAGCTTCCAGCTCCGAACTGTTGATACTTTTCATGCACAGATGAGACAGGGAGCAGGGCTCAGACTGGTAACCTCTGCAATGTCCTAGTGCAGTTGCTGGGTCAGGCTATGATGGTTACCAAGGGTTGTTCATGAGCACCACCAGAGATATGAGCTGACAAGGTTCCAGGATGGAGGAATATGGAGAAAAGGGGATGGCAACCTCTGGGAAAGAAAACAGCAAAGGAGGAGAGGATGTGTTGTGGAGGAAAGGAGATAAAGGAGTCCCTGGAGCAGTATGGCAAAGGATGTACATATTGGCTAGGACAGACTGATGCCAACCACTACAGGTCAATTTTACAGTGGAGTCAGTGGAGTGATGTTAATTCACAAGACCTGTCATGTGCTCCAGAAAAATATTATGGGGTGGATTATGCTCATCCTGCTCACCCTTACTCTGTCAGTAGCTCTGAGGACTGAAGCAGAGGTCATCCACACAGTAAAGCAACACAGAGTAAGTAGCTCATCACAGTGGCTGGAAGCTAGAGAGAGCATATTAAAGCAGCAGTTCCATTCTTCCCAAATGACATAATGGAGAGGTAACAGATTTCCTGAGAGGCCCAGTCAGAAATTGTAGAAGAGCACATTTCCAATTACATACTCAACTAAAAGGTGACTAGTTGGTGTCACTCACAATCAGGCTCACAGAAACGATGTACTGTATTTTTGAGTATGACATTTCGTGTCAAATTCAGGTAACAGAAACTAAAGCACAGTGTTCATTCCCCCCAGAAAGCGTACACTTACAATTTTTTAGCTGCAAAACATGCCCAAGTGTAGTAGCTCACACCACCCAGGCCCAAGGAAATTTCTTTATATGGAAGTTTTGGAATAAATAATACGGTGGGAATCACTATATCTTTTCTACTGCAATTTGCTGCTGCAGGAAACAGTTCACATTTGCTCTCCCGATCTCCATGAATCTTGAGGAACCTGTACCTGCCACAGGACCACCAACCTCTGCTCTGGCTCTTAGAAAAGATGACAAAATTATCAGAGTACCTGCCCCTGCTATGAATAGCCATCATGAAAGTTCAATGGAATTGGAAAAGAGGAAGGGGAAAGTTTTGGAAAGAGGAAGGGGAAGTTTCTGGTAACTTTCCCTGTCTTAATCTCTCATCATTGCCAGTTCTCTGATCAATTTCAAAAACAGTGTGTACTCCAGTGTTACTATATGAACCTCTCCAGCCTTGTCATATATTAAGTGTTCAACTCCTGAATGTATGTGTTCCTGAAGACTCTGTTAGAAGGAAAGTAAGTTCCAACCTTATTTCCTTATCTTCTGCTCTTCTCTTCCTGATTGTGGAAAGAACTTGACCAGGTATTTATTTTTAACTTCATTACTTTCTGTGTGGTGCTATAGCTATTTACACACACAGAACTGCATAGAGTCAAACACTACATGCAGCACAGGATCATACGTAAACCTCTCATAAGACAGTGGAGATTTCAGGACTGAATGCAAATAGAAGTGTTCACCAGAGCACAACAGCTACCAAGAATCAAGAAGAAAATTAATGAACAAAGTTCTCCTCAGAGAATTAAGTAAATGGCAAAAGGAATAAATGACAAGGCTGACATTTTAATAGAGAACTTTCCTTCTGAGTCACAGCTGTGGGTTGTGAATTGTGTTGGGCTTTTACTGAAAGGGTGTTGATTAACTCTTCAAATTTCTCAGCCACATGTGCTATTTAACACACTTGCTTCATGTGTCCATAAGCTATTTTCTTCTCTTTTTTTAGGACGTGATTTTTCAGATTTCTTTGCAGTTTTTCGACTCTCCTTCATTAGCAGATGCTCTTGAAAACCACTAGATTTATTTTTTTTTTTAATATAGAAGAGGAATACAAAAACGGTATTCATCCTGAAAATAATTGTGAGGTTTCCCTCTAAGCAGGAGAGGCCTAGCTCTGCCATTTCTACATAAAATTTATTACCTGGTAATAAATATTCTGGTAGAATGGGTGTACAGTGTGTAGATATGTTATAATTCTTATGTGCCCTTTCTACCACTGGCAATTTACACTCTCTCAAAGCATTGCTTTAAGTTGTTTTCCAGCATAGAATCACAGAATAATTAGGGTTGGAAAGGACCTTAAGATCATCTAGTTCCAACACCCCTGCAATGGGCAAGGACACCTCACACCAGACCATGTCATCCAAGACTCTATCCAACCTGGCCTTGAACACTGCCAAGGATGGAGCATTCACAACTTCCTTGGGCAACCTGTGCCAGTGTCTCGCCACCCTCACAGTGAAGAACTTCTTCCTTATATCTAATCTAAACTTCCTCTGTTTCAGTTTGAACCCATTACCCCTTGTCATAGAATCATAGAATAGTAAGGGTTGGAAAGGACCTTAAGGTCATCTAGTTCCAACCCCCCTGCCATGGGCAGGGACACCTTGCCCTAAACCACGTGGTCCAAGGCTCTGTCCAACCTGGCCTTGAACACCGCCAGGGAGGGAGCATTCACAACCTCCCTGGGCAACCCATTCCAGTGCTTCACCACCCTCACTGTAAAGAACTTCTTCCTTATATCTAATCTAAACTTCCCCTGTTTAAGTTTGAAGCCATTACCCCTTGTTCTACCACTACAGTCCCTAAGGAAGAGTCCTTCCCCAGCATCCTTACAGGCCCCCTTCAGATACTGGAAGGCTGCTATGAGGTCTCCACGCAGCCTTCTCTTCTCCAGGCTGAACAGCCCCAACTCTCTCAGCCTGTCTTCATACGGGAGGTGCTCCAGCCCTCTTATCATCCTCGTGGCTCTCCTCTGGACTCGCTCCAACAGCTCCATGTCCTTTTTATGTTGAGGACACCAGAACTGTACGCAGTACTCCAAGTGAGGTCTCACAAGAGCAGAGTAGAGGGGCAGGATCACCTCCTTCGACCTGCTGGTCATGCTTCTTTTGATGCAGCCCAGGATACGGTTGGCTTTCTGGGCTGCAAGTGCACACTGCCAGCTCATGTTAAGCTTCTCGTCAACCAACACCCCCAAGTCCTTCTCTGCAGGGCTGCTCTGAATCTCTTCTCCACCCAACCTGTAGCAGTGCCTGGGATTGCCCTGAGCCAGGTGTAGGACCTTACACTTGGCTTGGTTAAACTTCATAAGGTTGGCATCAGCCCACCTCACAAGCCTGTCAAGGTCCCTCTGGATGGCATCCCTTCCCTCCAGCGTATCAACCGCACCACACAGCTTGGTGTCGTCAGGAAACTTGCTGAGGGCGCACTCCAACCCACTGTCCATGTCACCTACAAAGATGTTGAACAGAATCGGTCCCAACACCGATCCCTGAGGGACACCACTTGTTACAGGTTTCCAACTGGACATCGAGCCATTTACCACAACTCTTTGCGTGCGGCCATCGAGCCAGTTTTTGATCCACCGAGTGGTCCATCTATCAAATCGATGTCTCTCCAATTTAGAGACAAGGATGTCACGCGGAACAGTGTCGAACGCTTTGCACAAGTCCAGGTAGATGACGTCAACTGCTCTGCCCCTGTCCATCAGTTCTGTGGCTCCATCATAGAAGGCCACCAAATTGGTCAGGCAGGACTTCCCCTTAGTGAAGCCATGTTGGCTGTCACCAACCACCTCATTGTTTTTCATGTGCCTTAGCATGTTTTCCAGGAGAAACTGTTCCAAGATTTTGCCAGGCACAGAGGTGAGACTGACTGGTCTGTAGTTCCCTGGGTCTTCCACCTTCCCCTTCTTGAAAATGGGGGTTATATTACCCTTCTTCCAGTCATCGGGAACTTCACCTGACTGCCAGGATTTTTCAAATATGATGGGCAGTGGTTTAGCAACTTCATTCGCCAGCTCCTTCAGGACCCGTGGATGGATTTCATCAGGTCCCATGGACTTGTGCACGTTCAGGTTCTTAAGATGGTCTCGAACCTGATCCTCTCCTACAGTGGGCCTGAGGTCTTCATTTTCACAGTCCCTGCATTTGCTTTCCAAGACTTTCGTGGTGTGGTCAGAGCATTTGCTGGTGAAGACTGAGGCAAAGAAGTCATTAAGAACCTCAGCCTTCTCCAAATCCATGGTAGCCAGTTCTCCTGATAGCTTTCGGAGAGGGCCCACATTGTCCCTAGTCTGTCTTTTGTTTGCTACGTATCTATAGAATCCTTTCCTGTTATCTTTTACATCCCTTGCCAAACTTAATTCTAGCTGGGCTTTAGCTTTCCTAACCTGGTCCCTAGCTTCCCGGGCAATGCTCCTATATTCTTCCCAGGCCGCCTGTCCTCGCTTCCACCTTCTACAAGCTTGTTTTTTCCCCTCTAAGTTTCCTCAGCAGCTCCTTGTCCATCCATGGAGCTCTCCTGGCCCTCCTGCTGCACTTTCTTCTAGTCGGGGTGCAACACTCTTGAGCATGTAGCAGGTGATCCTTGAATATCGACCAGCAGTCTTGGACCCCCCTGCCCTCTAGGACTGCATCCCATGAAACCTTACTAAGCAGGTTCCTGAAGAGGCCAAAGTCTGCTTTCTTGAAGTCCAGGGCAGTGAGCTTGCTGCACGCTCTTCTCACTGTCCTGAGGATCTCAAACTCAACCATCTCGGGATCACTACAGCCAAGGCTGCCCTGGAGCGTCACATTTCCAACCAGTCCCTCCCTGTTGGTGAGCACGAGCTCCAGCATGGCACCTCTCCTTGTCGGCTCCTCTATTGCTTGAAAGAGGAAGTTGTCTTCTACACAATCGAGGAACCTCCTGGATTGCTTCTACTGGGCCGTACTGTCCCTCCAACAGATGTCAGGATGGTTGAAGTCCCCCACAAGGACAAGGGCCTGTGAGCGTGAGGCTGCTTCTATCTGTCTGTAGAGCGCTTCATCCACAGAGTCCTCTTGATCAGGTGGCCTGTAACAGATCCCCACTGTAATGTCCCCCATCACTGTTTTCCCTTTGATCCTGACCCACAAACACTCTGTTACCTCATCACCCATCCCCAGACAGAGTTCCATACTCTCTAGCCTATCACTGACATAAATAGCAACGCCCCCTCCCTTTCTGCCTGGCCTGTCTTTTCTAAACAGCCTGTAACCTTCCATTCCGACACTCCAGTCATAGGAGCCATCCCACCATGTTTCTGTGATACCAATGACATCATATTCCTGTAGCCTTGCACACATCTCTAATTCCTCTTGCTTGTTCCCCATACTATGGGCGTTTGTATAGAGGCACCTTAGCCGAGCTCCAAATGCAGCCAACTCAATGGCTGGGGCAGCTGGAACATCTCTACATCACTCCAAGCACTTATTACAGGTGCTGGCAACTGACCAGGAGTGCTGGGATGGATCAATGCTCCCCTCCCCCAACACATCTAGCTTAAAGCTTTCTTGACCAGCCTGGCAACCCTCCTACCAAAACAGCTCTTCCCCTTCTTTGTCAGACCAGCTCCACCAGCCTCCAGTAGATCTGGCCTCCCAAATGGAGCCCCATCTTCTAAATAGCCAAACCTGACTATGGCACCACCATTCTAACCATTTATTAACCTGCCAAATGCGCCTAGCTTTTTTAAGGTCCTCCCCTTTGTCCTGGAGAATCGATGAAAAAACTATCCAAGCTCCAGAGCCCCTAACCACCTCTCCCAAGGCTCTGTAGTCCTTCTTAATGTTCTCCAGGCTACTGCTATCTATATCTCTAGCACCCACATGGACCACTAGAAGGGGGTAATAGTCAGCAGGACTTACTAGAGCAGGCAGCCTCTCAGCAACATCCCTGATCCGAGCCCCCGGCAGGCAACACACCTCCCTCGAGACTGGATCAGACCGGCAGATGAGTGCCTCTGTGCCTTTCAAAGTAGAGTCCCCTACTTCTATGACCCCCCCACTTTTTCCTGGAGGCACCAGTAGTGATCCTCTTTACTGGTGCATCAGCAGGATGCTCATTAGGTGTGGTGGGTGCTTTCTCATTAGCCCCCTGCAGAACTGCGAAGCGGTTCTGGGTGGGGACATCAGATTTAGGAGGAAGCCCCTTGTTGTTAATTGTCCTCTTCCTCCTTTTTTTGTTTGTTTTTCTCGTGACTAATTCCCAGCTGCCTGGGTTGCTACCCTCCTTCTTTCCTATGTGAGCAATGCTGGACGTTTGTGGCCCCTGCACAGTCTGGGCCTGGAGCAAGCAGCCCAGCTTCCTCTCAGCTTCCCTGGCATCTTTTAGCTCTCCAACAGCCTCCCGCAGCTCAGCCACCTGCTGCAGGAGGACCTCCACCAGGGCGCACCGAGTGCAGCCCTGCCCATTGTGCACCCTCGCCTCAAGAGACCAGTCGAGGCACTTTCTACACTCCGAGGTCTGCGCCGCAGCCTCCCCTCTCATCGGCTCTGTCTGGGTGCCTACGCTGGCCACCGCCGGGGCACAGCTCCCAGAGCGGGCCCTGGTCCTGAGGCGAGTGCTCACCATCCCGCTCCCTGCCCGCGCAAACTGCCGCGCCACGCCCTGATCGCTCGCGCTCCCTGGGATGGGTTTTTAGCCACTGAGGGCTGGTGCCGTCACTCCTGGCGCCGCCCCCTGTGAGTCAGCTGCTCGCGTCAGCGGAGCTGCCGGCTCCTGGGCAAGTCCTGTCGAGGACTTGAGGCTCCCTCGGTCGCTCTTGCCGCTCCGAACTGAGGCTCCTGGACGCTGTGCTTCCCCCGCTCCGGTGTTAAAGGCGTCCTCTCTGGAGATACCTCGGCAATTGTCCTATCACTACAGTCCCTAAGGAAGAGTCCTTCCCCAGCATCCTTGTAGGCCCCCTTCAAATGCTGGAAGGCTGCTCTGAGGTCTCCACGCAGCCTTCTCTTCTCCAGCCTGTCTTCATACAGAAGGTGCTCCAGCCCCCTTATCATCCTTGTGGCCTCCTCCGGACTTGCTCCAACAGCTCCATGTCCTTTTTATGCTGGGGACACCAGAGCTCGCGCTCCCCGGGGCGGTTTTTCCCCGCTCGGGCGGTGGCTCCCTCCTGGCGCCGCCCCCTGTGAGTCCCTGCGCGCGTCAACGGAGCTGCGGCTCCTGGGCAAGGCCCGGCGAGGGCTCGAGGCTGCCTCGGTGGCTCTCGCCGCTCAGAGCTGAGGCTCCGGGGCGCTGTGCTTTCCCTCGCTCCGGGGTTGAAGGGTCCTCTCTGGAGATACCTCTGCACATCATGTATATAGCTGGACGTTACCTAGATCCCAATTACTGATACTTGCTTTCTCCCATAGCTTTTTATCTTGGCACCTAAAGTTGAGTATTTATTGCAAATGGAAATTAATCACTCAGGTTTAAATTTATTTTATTACAAACCTTGTGAGATCAGAGATAAAAGACTTCATTAAAGTTCCCTGATACGACTCCAAAACTGCTGTGTGTCCTTCACTAGTGGATCTTCCTATTCAAAAAATTAAAGGGAAAGGGAGAAATGCAGATGTCATTAAGCGTTATTCTTGATACACCGCTTTAGTCAAGTCCGTGTTGCTTTGCACAGAACTGGACCACAAATATACCACATAGCACTATGCCCATGGGGAATAAAAGACAGCTGTCAAATATTGCCAAACCGTTTTCAGAGGTTTCAGAGACTACATGGTGGAGAAATGGTCTTGGAAGATGTTTCACTAACAAGTCTCAGGAGCTAAATTCTAATCCACCTTGGAGAGTCAGTAACACTGAAATTAGTCATAGTGTAGCCTGTATGTCAGTACATCATTATTAAAATAAGCAGCTGGTTCCCATTAGAAATAGTATGGGAATGGCACTGATTGGTTCATTTGTAATATCTTCTCCAAAAGACACCTTGGAGGTCAAAATTTTCAGGAATCAATGTATTTCTGAAAAGTCCAATGCAATCAGCTGCATATTATAGGTGACCAGTGGCTGGAACCAAATATCACAAGGAGAAAGGAGGACTATGAAATAGCAAATATTTACAGTAACTGCTCAGAAACCTTCTCATTTACTATCACAGTGACTAACTGCTATGGATAATAAAATGCTTAAGAAAAAATGGTGAATACACAGATAAATACAGTGGAGAAATGAGGACCCTACTGATAAACATTTCTAAAATCAGGTTATTCTAGCAAATTTGTAAAAATTGCTATCCATGTGCTTAACAGTGAAGCACACATGCATGTCACCTGGTAGCTAAGAGGACCAAGAGCAGTTAAGGACAAATAAATAGAGTGCCCTGCATCTTGTTACTAAGCTTGATTTTCAGCACTCCTTTAACATTAAAGCAGTCCAAGGACCTAATTGGATAAATATGATGAGCTCAGAGATGTTATCTCCACTGCCTTATAGGAGAGCAGAATTTGCACTTTTGAACCTTGTGACATGCTGACATGTAATAATGCAGATTTCAGATCCACTAAGAAACTGCTAGTTATTAAATTCATTCTTCCTATTTTTAGTCACTCTAAGACCAAGTTACGTGTTGGTCCTTCACAACTTGAGTGTTACCTATTCCATGTCTAGTCATGAGCTTGAAATGCCCTCTCTCACAGAGGGAACGCCTGCACCAAAATCCCATACACGTTCAGCATACAAGGAATGAGAGTAATGATGAAGAGTTTTGCATTGCTAGGCAGATCTTGGGTTTTTGCTGGAGAGTGGGTGTGATAGATAATAATGAGCAAAGTTCACTGCTATTTCCTAAGAAGTAGAATCAGTGCCATTAGTGGGGGGTTTCTTTACTACTCGCACACTTTATCCAGTCTGAGCATTGTACAGGATTTAACTATGTCTCACTCAGCCATCAGGGAATACACTGAACTAACACCTTTACCCGGTGATTTTCTGCATGAAGTTGCAGGAAGCCATATGGTTTTTCTAATTATCCATTATCCTCATTATTCAGCCACTGTCTGATTATTAATTCCAAAAAAATCTAGCTCAGCATTGAAGATTAGATTCAAGTTACTTTAGGTTAACTTAAAAAGAAAAAAGAAATCTCACTGACAAATTATACATTTATTAAGATAAATTAAAAGTAATGTGTCATGTCAAAGGTTACAACACAAGGCTGAGAGATTCATCACTTTTTGCAATTTTCCCTGATGCTTTATACCTATCTGGGACACACTACCTCCAAAAATAGAAGTTTCAGTCAGGAAGAAAGAAGGAATGCAAGGGCTTTACTAGAAGAGATAGAGACATGATCATCCCACTCTACTCAGCGCTTGTCAGGCTGCACCTTGAGTACTGTGTCCAGTTCTGGACCCCTCAATTCAAGAAAGATGCAGACAGACTGGAGAGGATCCAAAGGAGGGCCACGAAGATGATGAGAGGGCTGGAGAACCTGCCCTATAAGGAACGACTAAAGGAATTAGATCTTTTCTCCCTGGAGAAGAGAAGGCTCAGAAGCACCTCATCACAGTTTTCCAGTACTTTAAGTGTGGCTACAAAGAGGAGGGAGGCTCTCTTCTTTGTATGAAGCCACATGGAGAAGACTAAGGGCAATGGGTACAAGTTGCCCTAGTACACATCTAGGTACTAGGCTAGGTTTCATCTTGATATAAGAAAGACATTTTTTACAGTGAGAACAATCAATTACTGGAACAACCTCCCCAGGTATGTGGTAGAGTTCCCATCACTGGAGGTTTTCAAGATCCAGTTGGACAGGGTGCTAGACAATCTCATCTAGACTTCCTCTCCCATGAATAGTTGGACCAAACGATCTTTCTATGTCCCTTCTAACCTGGACTGGTTTATGATTTGTGAAGAAACAAATAATGAAAAGTGCTAATGCATGGCTTTTTTCCTAAAAATTTTAAGTTGGGATGGCCACATTTTTACAGGCAGGGGATACAATCATAGGTTCCTCCTGGAGGCTTTAGACATGTGCATTTGCCCTAAAGACAATCTCCCAACCCAGCCTCTGCAAGGTCTCCCTTACACTAAGGCTTTGCTGGTGCTGTGGAGACACTCTGGTGTCTCTTCCTTATTTTCGTGCCACGGTATTCACACTATCTGATTTTAGGCCCTTATATATAGCACAGTTCAGAGCCCCTAAGCAATGACTTCACTGCTACCTGTCTTTAGGCCACCTCTGTAGAAGACTTTCCCTTCCCTCCAGCAGACCTGCAGAGTTTGCTCACCTGTGTCTCCAATGTAGGTCTCACAGGAGCCGTGCCGGTGAAGTCAAGCAACTTTTAGCAGCAGCTTGTGTGGGTTGATGAACCTTCCCCTCTTCCCTTACACTGAACATTCCTCTGCCACACTGCATAATGTGGTTCAGTATGTCTAATGATGACTGATGGGTTGCTTTTTTACTGAAATGTGAGATGAAAAATCTGACATGCTGCCCTATAACAAACTGGGTGTGAAAGACTTGAAGATGTTAGACTGCATGTCGGAAATAATTTATGAAAAAGTACAACTCGTGAACACTGCCACCATTGATGCAGAGTACAGAGTGCTTTCTGGATATATGACATCTTCATCTTCTAACATGAAAGGATTTACCAAGTAACACAGATGTAGAAGGTGATGAGAGGTGTTGTAAATGCACTAAAAGTAGTTGCACATGTCACTCTATTTTCATGAAAGCAATATCCAAACCAAATCTATTCCTCTGGCCTCATTGCTGAACATCTAGACACAAGATGTACCCAAAATGAAGAAGGGACACAAAAGCAATTGTCAGGACATAACAGGTTGCACTCAAGCAATTGCAGAATTGGCAACACACATCCTGTCTCCAGCCAAGAAGTCTGGACAGAACTACACAGCTGGTGAGCTGGATCCATACTCCAATTACATTTGACAAGATGACAGAAATTCTGAACTCTGGATAACAATCTATAATCTGGACTAATCTATAATCAGTCTGGAGGTGGATAATCTCTGTAGCATTCCCTCACCTCTGTAGTTATGAACAACAAATAAGCCAGGTAACTTCATCCGAATTCATGTTTATATCCCAATACCACTATCTTAAAACAACAAAGGAAAAATGTGGGAAAATGTGAGCAATATTTAGTACAAAAATTTGGCCTCATCCCCTCTCTACGACCTCACAAGATGTCAATCTCATTTCTTTCTTACAAATTGAGATTTCTAGGGTTTTAGCTTTTTATAAGTATTTTTACGTCTTTTCTGAAGACTTAGTAATAATGTAAAATGAAGGTGAGCCAAATCTGACAAGGAGGAGGTGGGGAATACTGGAAAGCAAGATAAGATAGATATGTGCTAAAACCCAGGAAAGGAGCTTTTCCATGACCTCCCACAAATTTCTGACATCACTAGGCAATATTTAGTGAGGTTATGCACAGAAGTTTGCAAATAAGCCACACAGTATCATCCCAGCATATGCCATTCATGCTATGTGATGAGAAATAGAGGCGTCATGCCTGTGACTGGTAGAACATCCTCCTTGTCCCTACTTAATGTGAAGAAAAGCCTGAGCTAAATCTGCCTGATTCCCCCTGCAGCCTTCCCAGTTGTCTTAAACAGCCACAAAACTTTTGCTCATCTTTCTGAACTCTGGAGTTGCACCAAGTTTTGATTCTGAAGAGAAGGAAAGAAATTTTCTCAGGATGTCACGCAATAAAGATTGGGCCAAATGTATCATCTGCATTTAGAGTAATTGGACACATTTGTTCCTCAGAGTTGTTTACCCACTTTATCTTTGCAGTTTGGTGGCAGGTTGCCACCTCTTGAGAGGAAGAAGGTATATCTTCCAGTGTGCAGTTTCTACAGCATGAAGTTAATGAAACATTCAGATGTTTAATCGATTCTTGTCACTTTTCTGCCATCTTGCTTCATTAGGTATTTCCTTTGATCTCTAACTTGTCTCTTCTGGCTTCTGCAACAGCATTATTTCTCATGGAGAATTAGCCTTATCTGACAAAAGCCATTTGCCTTTTATTAAAATATTTCACGGGCTGTATGCAATGGCACTGCTGAGAGAGGGCTCACCAGAAGTGTTTGTCATTCTATGTACTTTATTGACTTTAAGGTTACAATCATGTGGAAGGCTGAGAATAAAAACCTTTGCTAGAGAGGGCCAGAATGACTTCATATCTTGTAAAGTACCTTTTGATTGTATCTTATTTTACACAATGTCCTGGTTTCAGCTGTAACAGTTATTTTTCTCCTTTCTAATAGCTGGTGCAGTGCTGTGTTTTGGCTTCAATCTGAGAACAATGCTGATAACACACCGATGTTTTTAGTTGTTGCTAAGTAATGCTTACTCCAATCAAGGACTTTTCAGTCTCATGCTCTGCCGGTGAGGAGGGGCACAGGAAGCCGGGAGGAAGCAGAGACAGGACACCTGACCCAAAGTAGCCAAAGGGGTATTCCATACCACAGCACGTCATGCACATTTGTTCCTCAGAGTCTCCCAGTACATAAACTGGGGGGGAGTCACCCAGAAGGGCAGATAGATCGCTGCTTGGGTCAGGCAGGATATCAGTCAGTGGGTGGTGAGCAATTGTATTGTGCATCACTTGTGTTTATTGGGGGTTTTTCCTTTCCCCTTTTATATTCTCTCCCCTTGTTATTTCCCTTATTATTATTATTATTACTACTACTAGTAGTAGTTTTATATTATACTTTAGTTATTGGACTGTTCTTATCTCAACCGGTGGGGTTTACATTCTTTCGATTCTCCTTCCCATCCTGCCTGGAAGGGGAGGGAATGGGAACGGTGAGCGAGTGGCTTCGTGGTGCTGAGTTACTGGCTGGACTTAAACCACAACACGCAATCACTCTTTCAGCTTGGAACAATTATTTTTCACTCGAAGCCAGATTTTCCTTGACCTGGCTTATTTTTTAAAATTAATGATATTTGCATATGTAGTGAAAATTCTGCAAAATTTCAGAATTTCTTTGCATTGCTTTGAAAGGCGATGACATTTTGGAGAGGTTTTGATTTTTGTTACAGCAGTGTAGCAATGGACTGGCAGCTAGCCCTCCAGTTAATGCTTTGCAATGAACCATACAAGCATTCACAGCCAGGGCCTAGAATTACCAGTTGTGGTCCTGAGGCCTATCATGACATGTGCGCAGAAGGAACATATCCATCTCATTTGATCAGCTGTTACACAAAACATCCTTTTCTGAAAGTGTGGCACTCTCCTTCCATTTGCTTCCTAATACCCTATGCAGGGACTAATGTGCAAAGCGTATTAGACAAGTCTTTAAGCAGAACCCTCACAAGACTGGGTCAGGGATATGGCCACCTTGTTCTGTGACAAGCATTGCCAGTCACCCTAGCTGTGTTCCCCCTGGTTTTGTCCTGAAGTTGTACTGAGACCTTGCAGGTCCTCCACTTACCAGCATGGGCAGAAGGGGAGTATAGGAGGCTACGAGCCTGGTAGAGCATGGATAGGTTGAATGCATGCACAGGGCAGGTGTGAGCCTGAGACATAGGGCATCTCATATCTCAGAGGAACATGGGAGCTGAAGGAGCAAGTATACCAGAACATGAGCCCTTCTGGGGTGAAGTTACCAGAACAAGTCCTAGCCCTCCAGAAACACCAAATTGGCTGAGGACCAAGGTGGGAAGGAGATGGCTTGAAGGTCAGGGAGGCAATATACTGAGAGACTCAGCTGCCCTGTCAAAACCACCTTCCATATTTCTCCTCTGACACCTCCCAGAGCTCCACTAATCCTCCCCATATCACCTCCTGGCCCTCTGAAACCCTTCTGGCACAGGGAGTGCTCTCCTACCGAACCACTGCCATGCTGAATTTTGCTGCTGTCACCAGTGGGCTCTGCACTCTCTTTCACTTACTGTTGGCAGCTCCAACATGTGGTTCATGCTTTGTGGCACAGGGAGCCATGGTGAGGAAAAGAGGTGGGGAGAGAAGAGTCAAACCTTTTAATTGAGATTAATCGCAGTTCTAAAAACACACATTTGCAGTACTTCAAACTCTCAGCCATGCACTCTGTTCAAAATAGGGCAGCAGCCCTTGAAGAGCAATTGAATTTAATTGGACATCCATTTGCCATTGTCTATCATCTCCTACATAACACTGAGTCACTGTGCATTATGCGCCCTGGAGATGTATGTTCCAAACTGAAGGAAAGGAGCAGATAAATAAAGCAAAATATTAAACATTGTGAGTGGCATTGTCATGTACCAGTGGAAAAAGCTTTTCCCAAAAGTAGCTCTTGGATTTATGTTAGTTTTATAGTGATGGTTTTTGTGGTGGAAATACAGACTGAGACAATACCTATACAATTCTTATATAGGATAGATATGATCTTTGAAACTAAAAATAGGTCACATCCATTTTTCCTAGAAATTGTAGAAAGCTCTTTCAGGATCATAGGCCAGCTTTCAAGTCAAAAAAAAGAAGCCCACAGTCATTTGTCATAATAAAAGAGGCTTTTGAAGCTTTTTACATCTCTCTAGGAAATCCAAACTTTCAACTCAGGGGCTTTTGAACTGACTCGGTCTTTAGTAGTATTTTAAATCCTATTATACTGGTGATGACCCGAACTCCAGGGCAAAAGCTGTCCCCATTCAATAGTCCAGCTGGTGAGGCACTTAAGCCCTTTCTGGCTCTACATGTTGGCAAGAAAACAAACTCATGGCAAAAGGCAATGAAAGAAGAAATCTTCATCTCTGGGCAATTGTATAGATGTATGTGCTGCTAATTTCTCAATAGGAAGGTAACTCAGGGAGTAACTCCCTGAAGGGAAAGAGCTTGCTCAGCTTCCTTTCAGACACTTTGGGAGTTCTTGTTTTCTTCAGTGTCATTCTTCGCTTGCGAAATCCAACCCTCACATACAACACTCACACGCTGTGCAACAGCCTCAGATGTCAACTTGCACTTGTGCCTCCAAGCTGTAGGAGCACAGGCTCAGAAAGCAGCTGGACAGCCAAATGCTGCCCTGGGTGAGGAAGAGGACTAAACTTTCTTCGCTTCTTGGAGTGCAGCACTGTTACCTGAGCCCAATTCATCCTCTCTTTCAGGAGCTTCTTATTCTGTCCAGTACCAAAACCTGCAGGCATTTCCTACAGAAGTGGGAAAAGCCATGGGTAAACGACTGTTTAACTTCTGTACTGATCTTGTCACGTAGGAGCAATACAGTCAGTGGAGTCTGGTAAGCCAATGACCACACGTGTATCTACTTCAGATTGAGCTGAATTTTCCTGTAAACTGTCGTACAAACTCAGACCAGTTCCTCACACTTCATGGTGTAGCACTCTTTGAGGTGTCCTTGGGGATCCCACCTGGCTGACTCTTTCTGGAGCTCCCATTCCAGAAAGGCACACATATCCAGCAGTTCCCATGCCAAATCTGCTAGACCCTTGAAGAAGACTCAGATAGCCAACGGCACTTCAAAGAGCACCAGATGACTGTATGCAGGAAGTAGAACCTCCACTGACTATAACAGGACACATCTATATTTAGACGCCTGAACAGACATGCCCACACAGTGGAGTTGAATCCCAGCCCATCTTTGCCAGTAGCACCACCTGGGACACTGCCAGCTCTTTTGACCTGTGAAAAAATGCAAGGTAATCTACCTTAAGGCACTATCAAGGAGCAGATCTCTATGTATTTCTCTTATGCTTCCTAGATGCTATACATCCTTGAGGGCCACAGGCTGCAGATACAGCCTAGAGGTGTCTGTGATCCAGATAGTGCTGGGAAAATGAATTTGCCCCCAAAAGACATCCATTACGTGATTCCCACCAAGATGTCACTTGGTGAATACAGTGAAGGTTCAGCCCATCCCCTTGATACAGAAACATAAAAATGTCCATACATATCCACATAAGTTATTTGATGTCCTCAAGGTTATTGCCAGGCACCGAGGTCTCATCTCAGTGCCTGGCAAGATCATGGAGCAGATTCTCCTGGAAGCTATGCTAAGGCACATGCACAATAAGGTGGCTGGTGACAGCCAACATGACTTCACTAAGGGCAAATCATGCCTGACAAATCCTGTGGCATTCTGTGACAGGGTTGCAGTGTTGGTGGATAAGGAAAGAGTTGCTGATGTCATCTACCTGGGCTTGTGCAAAGCATCTGACACTGTTCCGCACAACATCCTTGTCTCTAATCTGGAGAAGCATGGATCTGATGGACCTTTTGTTGGATAAAGAATTGGCTGGATGACCGCAGTCGAAGACTTGTGGTCAACGGCTCAATGTTTAAATCGACACCAGTGACAAGTGGGGTTCCTCAAGGGCTGGTATTGGGACCAGCGCTTTTTAACATCCTTATTGATGACATGGACAGCGGGATTGAGTTTAGGGATTAAACACCCTTAGCAAATTTGCTGATGACACCAAGCTGTGTGGTGCTTTCAACACACTGGAGGGAAGAGATGCCATCCAGAAGGACCTTGGCAAGCTCAAGAGGTGGGCCGGTGTTAACTTCATGAAGTTCAACAAGGCCAAGTGCAAGATCCTTCAAGATCATCAGTCCTATACACTTCCATGATTTCACTGCATTTAAGAGGGCATGTCTAGACATCCTCATTATGACCATAGACTTATTTTTTTATGGTAACTTTATAAAAACTAGAACAGTTTTTCAGAGTGCAAATCACATTCAGTACTTTCTGTTTTCTAATATTCACAAAAACTGGTGGAAAATAATCACTCTTTCATGGTTGAGCTTCATGGCTGTGCAGGAAAGTTACTTGTCTTCTTCCAAACATGTCTCTGACAGACAAAGCTGGTCAATAAAAAAGTTTCTGTTGCTCTACTTTTCAAACTGCAGGCCCATTTTCCCAGTAGGAAAAAAGAAAGGAAATGCTATCTTTCTTTTATGAAAGAACACCTTTTTTAGAAGTATAGTTAAGCCATAAGCATAGGGTCAAATTTGTAGGAGGAATATTCTGTTTGACACAAGAGTAGTGCTCTAACAAAGGATGCTGATTTTTCTCATCTGACCTTTGCATCCGTCTCATGATAGCAATTGATGCAAATGTAGATGATTGCATGTAGACAACTGTTTAAAATTTACACTTGCTTTTTCCATTTTGTAATGAATCCACCCTTGAAGACCCAATTTATAAAATAACTGTAAAGTATGTGATCTTTGGAAAAAAAAAAAAAAGTGCTAATGCGTTTCAATACCAAAATACGTGTGACAAAGTATGCCTTTTTTAAAAGAATTGAATTAGTATTCAGGACAACAAGCTTTCTTTACTGCAAAAATAAAACACATTAAATATTCTTTTTTATCCTTATGGGAAACCATGTAACTGGAGTAATTTTAAATCAAGCTAAGACGTTTTAAGTACTTTCTCCTTCCACTACAAGAGGGGCAAGGTTGAATTGCTGCAATTACTCTAAGTTCGTTTTCTATATGGTTGCTCCAGACACAAGCCTTTTTTGATGACTGGTGTGTAGCCAATGAATCCCCAAGACACAAGTTCTCCCCTTACCTACTGCCCTCATGCCTCACTGAGTCTCATTCCAGTAAGAAGGCATGATGCACAAGCAAGGATTAGACAGACTGCATAAACCAGAAGATGCTCACACAATCACTGGGAACATCTAGTTTACACCTATTTACACTTGCAATTCAAGAGTAATTTCTCATTTTTTATCATCTGTTTTCAAGGAACAATGCACTGTATAAAGATCAGCACTGAAGAAAACCACATGGGTTTCAGGTTATCACTAAGTACCTCCTGTTCCTGAGCACAGCAGAACACAAACCAGCCAAAGAAAGCTGACACACACCTAACCAAACCTAGTCTTCCAGATCCAACATAATCTGGATTCAAACCAGCACTGGGACATGAAATCAGCTCACAGTCACTGAGCTGGGACTTCATTCAGGAAGAACAGGAGGCTTATATCTATTCTCATCCTCCTAGGCCCTTTGACATGGGTAAGGTCTCAGCAGAAGTGATGGGAATCTAATAAGATATAATAGACTGAGTACTACTTCTGATGAAGAATCATCTAATAGGTGCTCACAGAAGACTGAACCTGCATCTCTCTTGCAGAAATGTGAAGGACTGGCTGACTTTGTGATTCTTCTTAGCAGTCATATGCAGCTCCTGAGCAATCTGGTTAGACCAAGTGAGCCCAACACCAGAATAAGCAGGGGAGATACAACTCTACCCACCATTATACACAGATATTTTCTGGCACCAGATTGACCAAAAGCTGTGGCAAGGTCAGATAAGATGAAGAAGAGTAAGCAGGAGTCAAACCTGAGCTAAGTCTCTATACCAGTGGTGGGCAGAGGAAGGACAGTGACAAGTCTAACACCAGAGAGCAGTGTTATTTCTGTGATAGGTGCCCACTCAGTGATCAGTTCATCATACAGATTAGGAGATCTTGGGTTGTCCTTACTGATGCAAAGCCCTTTCATCTTGGTGTGGAAAGAAAGCAGGAGCTCCAGCAGATCCCTCCAGGAATTTTGCTTACCCACCTTCCTTCAGGCTGGCTGGAAAGCATGTTAAACTAGAACAGGACTAAAATAAACAAGCAAAACAACCCCAGGATTTCCATGTGAAGTCCAGTCTTCCCAAGCATCATCTTCTTCTATTATGTTCAGGCAAAAGTGGGCCAATTTTTTTCAGTCCTGTCTGTTAAGACATGAAAGAAAGAATGGCAAAAAAAATCCTTTTCTCACAGATTCAGTCCAGTGTTATCACAAATCGTCTGTGTTCCTAGATCCTGTTTCAGCCAGCTGAGAAGCAGAGGAAGTGGTAAGTCAGCTGGCAGACTGTGTCACCCCATGCTACAAGGTTCCTATATCTTGTTGCCTAAGGTAAAAATAACCCTTTTTTTCCCCAGAAAAGGAGACTTAATTGAGGTAATAATACATCAAGATCAACTGCACATTTCATTTCAGCATCACTGATAGGCAAATCAATTTCTGTTCACTCAGAGTAGTGCTTTTGATTTCTCTGCTGAGGCTTCAATGGTCTGAAAGAAACACTTTCCAAAATTCTCAGGGTGAAGGCTGCGGATAGCAATTAGATTCAGGGTGGCAATGCAACTATCTAGAAAAGGAGTCCAGCTTTCCCATGGAGGAAAGACAGTGTCTGTGAGGGCTGAGTCAGGTAATGAAGTACCTTAGTAGGTAGGGACCATTGCAACCCTTGCATGTGGTTCTTCCAGACAAAGAAGGTTGCTTTGACTCTATCATCTCTATATGCATAAATACATGTAAATACATGTTTATTTTCCTTTAAAGTCCCTTCTGAAACAAGACATGTCACTGCATTCATTTCCATTCCCCAAGTGCAGAAAGGAAGAGAGAACAAACAACACGTTATTCATATTGTATAAAGTTCTGTTGGAATACACTCAGATACTAAGTGATAACATCTATAAAAATCTCAACAGCATAGACTTCACAGTACATCTCACATGTAAGACATGGCCTAACAAGAAAGGTTGGTCAAGGCTTGTCTGCTCCCTCTGGCTCAGGGGTAGTGGTACCATGCGTTAAAGACAGCACAGCGATGTGCACATGCCACGGGAGCTGTGGGTGGTATTAGGAGAAGATCAAATGTTGGGTTTCTCACACCCACCTGAAGCATGCTGACTTTGGCAGAAATGCGTTCCACAAGGCTCTGGAGAATCAGATTTTTCTGGTGTCTCTACAAGAACTTATTCAGAAAGGAGCTTCCTTTAAGCCTCTGTTGAATACTTCTGTCCACCATAGAAGCAAAATGGGATTTGTAGAGAGAGGTAGGTTCTCTTATTAGGAGGCTGGAAAACACAGCAAAGCTTTCAGGCACACAAGCTGCCTTTCCTGGCAAAAACAGGAGCCGTAAGTTTCAAGCAAATCACAGGCTGAAACCAGCTGCTGTAAGTTTGACATGCTAATGCTAATCAAGCGAATGATTTCAGAGTAAAGGTGGCTGGTATCTGCAGAGCCAAGGAGGAGTGTTAGCAAAAGATTGTAAGGTTAACAGAGTGAAAATAAAATAATTGACAACCGAAGGACATTGAGACATTGTAGGGCAAGGGAGGAGGAAAACCATAGTATCCAGCAAGATTTTGAATGTTATTATCTTGACTTGTATTTTGAAGATATCTTGCCATTACTATAAAGAGAAATGCATTTAATGATTTTGCTTTGGTGAGATGAAATAAACGCTTGTAATGAAATAAATCCTACAAACCAGTGATGTTGATTTTGTTTAATCTTCCTGCCAACCCCCACATGAAAACAATAGGGCCGATCCTCTTTCCATTGAAGTCAACAGTAGGAAGAGGATTAGGTTCTGCGTGAACTAGATACCTTATGAATGAGACAAAGCCAGTAACACCTAATGAGATACAATTCATTCTGTACAGGATGGCCAGCCTGTAGAAGCAGACTAGAACCAAGACCTCACAACTGAAAAAAAACCCAACCCAAACCAAACTTGCTAGACCACTGCCTCAAGTTCAACAATTTATTGTATATCCCTCACTTGTTGGCACATACAAATGTGTAAACGCTGTCAACAGAAAATTTCTGAGCCTAGCAGAGTAAAGAGAAATCTTGCCATGTGCAGCAAGAAATGCAGAATTTTTTCTCTGTTATGTTTCAATATTCATGCTTACTATCTTCAGACCCACACAACACAGCCACGTTCTTAGTCCTGCTCATGGGATCACTTCATGGAGAGCAAAGCTGATTTAGGATCACATTTTGAGACACAGATGGTTGAAGCTGGGATGGCACTCAGAGGAAGCCATATATGTTGCACTGTCCATATGGTCTCCTCTAGGCATCTGCTTTTGTCTGCTGCAGAAATGACATACTGAGCTAGGTAGACCTTGGGTCTGACTTAGCTTGACCACTCATATTGCAGGAGTTCTCAATGAACTCCAAATAATAAGCTACCCCAGGCTGGTCGTTCCACTCCTGGTGGTGTCATTGCTGCCTCTTTCACTATGCAAATGGCATTAAAAACTCCTATTCCCTTTAGGCATGTCTGACAAATGAATCTTTCATTCATTGCTGATTTTGAAAGTTCATGATCCCACTCACTGCATATTCTCTAGTTTATTCTCTTTTTAAAGGACCTGCCATGTTCAAGATCCTGAACTTCTCCCTTCTGATAACAGAAAGAGAGCAAGCAAATTTATGCACCGTGTCTCTTTTTTTCATCCCAGGCATGTTTCTGACTACTTTCATCACATTTGCCATTTCATCTGATGAATTTCAGCCTGCAGAAGTGACTGCTCACTCTATAAAATGAATGAATGAAAATAAGGCAGAGCTAATCTGCATCTTGTCAGAGGTGTTTACCCACAGACATTTTCCCTTCCAATTTTAAACAAATTTTAATCATAAAGCTCCTTGTCCTCCTTTTCTTAAAAGCACAAATTGTCACCTCAAAACCATCTATTTTACTGTAAACCTCCATGTTTCTTAAATGCATATTTTATTATTTTGCTATTCTTATGATTGCGAGACTAATGTTTAATTTCTGGAAAAAAGCATCTATATTTATTTTGAGACAAATCATGTATTTGTTGCAGGAATAAGAGGTAAGCAGTCACTCCAAATCAAAATATGTTTGCTAAACAAAAAAATGTGTTAGTTTTGTTATTCTCATGCCTATTCTCATTTTCAATACAGTTTGTATTACTTGCTGTGCTCCTCCAAAAATGCTCTTTTTCAAACATGAGTTATTTCTAAACTCAATCATAAAATTTTTTTAAATATATTATAAATATATTCTCTCAATAATAGTCACTTCACAGAGGACAAGTTTCACCCAAACCCAATGGAAAAGTCTTGATTTAGTATTTATAATTAGTCCAGAAACAGCTAAGGGGGAAAATGTATTTTGCACACACATTCATCCAGACTTAGAAGCAACCAACCTATTAATATTATAATTTGTGCAAAAACAACTCTTACACAGAAGGCAAAAATATAACAATAGAATTATTCTCTGCCAATTATTTCTCCTTCTGCTTATTTTAGTTTGAGAAAACAGGTCAAATTTGTTCAACAGCACACAAGGTTAACACTGAAAAAGAAACAAATGAAAAACTAATGTTTTGTATGAAAATCTGTCCTGGAGATTTGGAAAAGAAATCCCCCAGATTTACACAGAGGAACCTCCATTTTTTTAGACACTAGATCTCCATGACTGAGATATGTTACAATTAACACACCCCTCCAAAAAGCTTACGGTGATGCAGCAGGATGGGTTTGTCTGCATACTTCTTTCAGATCCAAAGTCATCCTACATCCTCGCTCTCTGCATGCCAGAGGACCCCTTCGCACTGCCCAAGGCTTCCCTGTAAACCCTCTGTTAATGGGAGCTATGTTACAGAAACCAAGGCGTAGCAGAGAGCCTTAGAAAGCAAGGCGTAGCAGGGAATCCTTCCACTAGACCAGTTTGCCCAAAGCCCTGTCCAACCTGGCCTTGAACACTGCCAGGGATGGGGCAGCCACAGCTCTTCTGGGCAACCTGTGCCAGTGTCTCACCATCCCCACAGTGAATAATTTTTTCCTAATATCTAAATCTCCCCTCTTTCAGTTTAAAGCCATTCCCCCTTGTCCTGTCACTACACATCCTAGTAAAAAGTCCCTCTCCAGATTTCTTGCAGGCCCCCTTTAGCCACTGGAGCTGCTCTAAGGTCTCCCCAGAGCCTTCTCTTCTCCAGGCTGAAGCCCAACCCTCTCAGCCTGTCTTCATAGGAGAGGTGCTGCAGCCCCCCATCATCGTGGCCCTCCTCTGGACTCATTCCAATGATTGTTCTAGGATACGCCAAACAAATTAAGCAACTGCAGTTTCTATTTTGGACTTTCCATTTCTGAAGCACTTGCACAAAGATGACAGGTGTGGGGAATCCTGAGTCAATACCTCCTACTGAGGAACAACTACAGAGAGCACCAAAGAGCTAACAGGGAAGACGCAGGCAAATGTGTCCTTGCACTGCAGTTGTACCACTGAATAATGTCCTGTTTTCTGTAGACAGCACTGACATACCCCAGAGAAGTGCCCCAGTTACCTCCAGTAGCTTCAGTCAGTGATGTCGATAGATGCCCATACCTACTTCTGAAACATGGATGATTTTTTTGGATATTTAAATATGCAGTTAGGATCCTAACCACAATCACCTGTCTCAGAAAAATTTCAGCATGGATTTTAGAATTTTATTTATTCATAGCTGGCAATGATTTTCCTGGTGGAGGTTAGAAGTTCAATGCTAGAGTGTGTCTTTAGTACGCAGGTTTTTCAGGCTGACTTTCTTATCTATAACACTGAAGCAGAAAATGTGCAAATATAGAGATAAGCAGCAGACAACAGGAATAAGAGGTACCAAGTGTCCTCTGAAATTTCAGGGTCAGTAAAATAAAGCAAATGTAAATATTGAAAAGTATGTTTGAATATTAATATACATCATTATCTCATTTGTAACTATAATATGTAAAGTGATAAGAGTGATATTTAAACCAACACAAAGAATGATTAGTTCATAAGCACCAGCCCATTTGAATATGTTTTGTTAAATTTAAATTACTTCAGTATTAACAGCTGTCTTTAAAAAGGATGTAAAATACCATTGACCTGAATGTACAAACTCTTTAATTTAATTCATTTTAATTGTATTTTTACTACTGAAGGAAATAGGATTATGGAAGTTGGCAATGTATGGAGAAAACTTCTGAAAACAAAATAGAGTTACTGAAAGGACTTAGCTAGGAAAATGCAACATCAGTCCTGAAAATTTCTCTGTGAAAGGAAAAAATCTTTTTTGGTGTTTAATTTTTTTAAAAAGCAGTCCCAGGAATACATAAAATTAGATATAAACATTATGTAGCAATTTTTGTACTTTTTGTTCTAAAAGGTTTGCTGGAGTTCCTCCAGAAACTACAGAATTGCTCCATGAAACTGAACGCTTGTGTTACATTGGAGGGCTTCATGTCTATTAGTTTTATATATCTTCAAATTTACCAGATTACAAGGTGCCAGTCTCATCACAGGCACTGCTGAACAGTTCATGAACATCAGATGTACTTGAATGTTGTTTTGAGTCTTCAGCGTGTCAAATTTTCACCAATAATCCACAGAAAAATTTGACTGTAGACCAAAAAAAAAAAAATGCTCACTTCTCTAGGATTACCAGCAACTACTTCTAATCACCATTAAAAGAGAGGATGGTCGTGTTTTCCCCGCCTGTGGTTTTTTCCTGTTTTTTTATTGCATTGAAATCTCAGGGCAGACTTGTCTTATACTTTGTCCGCCAAAATGTAAATCCATATCTGTTTTCATAATGTTTGTCAGCTCTTGCCAGCAAGAAGACACAGGCTAAACTAAATACTGCTTTTTATTATGATTGCCAGGATTACCTTTAAAGGAGGAAAAAGCATTCACGTAATCTGAACAACAAAGGCATCTTCTGAGAATCTGCAGAATCACAAAGTCTGCGGAAAAGACTGGTGCTTCCTGCTTATCCCAGTGCTGATGTGGATTTCCCCTCCCATTTCAACCATGCTTCACACCACCCCCTGTTCAAGATTTTGGGGGACAGCTTTCATCAGCTGCAATTTTAACAATTCAGGATTCACATCATATTCACACCCATGTTTGTCTACACTGGCTCTTCACATTAAATCCAGAGGATGAGGTGGCCTTGTTCAACCCAGCAGTTCATGGGTTTGCTCACTGCAATTAAATTATGAAGCACTTTGACTGGAATCATTCAGATTTCCACTGAACCATGAGGAGAGATTCACTGGCTTGGCTTGACTTTACAAGGTGAAATCTGGGTTGCACTGTCTTCTTAAGTTTTTTTAGTAGTTTTTGTCCTGAGGTGCCTGTGGAAGATGGACGGGCACACCAAGGATCCATCCTTCCCAGGCGGAGCCAAGCACCTATCCCCTTCTCACAATCTTCTCAGAGCTGTGCAAACCCCAATGGCTGTGAGGTGTCCCATCACACCCCTGATTGATGCTTGGCACGGTGCACAGAGAGCAGAGAGGGCTCAGGACTGCTCTGGTAGAAGGGAAGATCACCCTCTCCAAGTGAGTCTTGTAACCCCTGAGCTGTGGTGTTGACAAGAAAGGGACATTATTTGATGGACCTGCTGCTTTGTGTGGACCTGACATAGGTAGCTCCATTTAGAAGTAGAGAAGCAGGTACCGAGAGAAAGTTATATGTGGATGAAGGGAACAGTACTGTGCACAGTTCTGGTGTCCCCAACATAAGAAGGACATAGAGCTGTTGGAGCAAGTCCAGAGGAGGCCACGAGGATAATAAGGGGACTGGAGCACCTCCCGTACAAAGACAGACTGAGAAAGTTGGGGCTGTTCAGCCTGGTGAAGAGAAGGCTGCGTGGAGACCTCATAGCAGCCTTCCAGTATCTGAAGGGGGCCTACAAGGATGCTGGGGAGGGACTATTCATTAGGGACTGTAGTGATAGGACAAGGGGTAACGGGTTCAAACTAAAATAGGGGAAGTTCAGGTTAGATATAAGGAAGAAGTTCTTTACTGTGAGGGCAGTAAGGCACTGGAACAGGTTGCCCGAGGAAGTTGTGAATGCTCCATCCCTGGCAGTGTTCAAGGCCAGGTTGGGCAGAGCCTTGGACAACATGGTCTAGTGTGAGGCATCCCTGCCCATGGCAGGGGGGTTGCAACTAGAAGATCTTAAGGTCTTTTCCAACCCTAACCAGATTCTATGATTTAGAGTTACACAACACTGAATAAGGGTTTTGATAGTGTGAGGTATCAGTTAAGGACTTTAGATGTTTTATTATTATTTTCTAAGCCATACATACATGCATGGGATTTTCCTCTTTTCACTTGAGTGGTTTACAGTTCATGCATGTAGCCTAACATACATCTAACATACACACACACATAAAATGTGAAAGTGAATGGAGAAATAAAGGCAAGTAGCTAGGAGAAAAGTTGGCAAATTTAAAGAAAAACCATTAACTGTATACCATTAAAGCTCATCTCAGACTCCCATGTCCATCCAGCATCTCTGACCACTTTTACTGTCTCTTCTGCCCACTTTCCCACCCCTTCTGCCCAGGAAAAAATAACTACTTCTCACCTCAGACAATGGAGGCTGTGTGTCTATAGCCTCTGCGTGTAGAGCATCCTATCTATACCTGCAGGATCTGGCCTCACATTGGCTCTTCGTTTACATCCTTCCTTTGCAGCACATCCCTCAGCCAGTATCTTTCCAGTCATACACATTGCTCTGGGCCATTTGCTCTAAACACATTAACCCCACTCTGAAAGATGCCCTTTGACATTTCTCCCACATGGTGGAAAAGTAGCAGCCCAAATCTGACCTCTCTCAGGTTTCAAACAAGTGCTGAGCACGATCACTGTCAGACCTAATCCTAGGCGTAAATTGTAGACTGTGCAGCAGTGCTGTGTAAATAACTACTTCTTGGGTGAGCTGTCTGTATAAACAGGAGGAAAAGGACATGGTATTTCTATTGTGAAAGGAGCCCAAATATTTCCAGAGAAGACCTGGATATCTTTTGGCCAATTAGTTACATGAAAAGTTCTTTCCTTTCACAACTTCTTCAAAACCCCTCTGGACTGAATGCAGTCAGCCTGGGAGAGCAGTGGCTGTGCTGAAACCTCCAATTAATCCAAACCCAAGTTAACTGCAGCCATTTCTTCACAAAGGGCTCTCAGAGACACAGATCATGCAACATCCACTCCCTCAGCACATTCAGGTTTCACAAGAAGAGCAATGGGGACCAGCCTCATCCCTTCAGAGCAAGGGAGCACAGTTTGGTTTCCTGTTAATGGGCAGATGATAGCCATATTTTTCACTGGAAAAAGGTCCAACATATTTCACTCCTCCCTGTGTAAAGTCACGTTGATGTTAAGGATCAAATATCATTTGCTTTTGCATCTGTGAGGAAACCAGACCTTGCTGTGCGTACTCAGAAGCTCTCACATTTTTCTTTGAAAACTCTGCAATCTTTTTTCTTTAACCAGAGGAAGACATTGTCACTTTTGAGCCAGAAAACAGCACGAGATTTCCTCCTCCAGTGTAGCCAACAGCACGTTTAAGAAACACAACGGTTTCATGCACAACAGAGTTACTAAAACCTGGTTTCTCAGAGCTTTACATCGTCTTTGGAGCTACCCCAGCTTCCTTCCTTGTCCTCTGCGTGGCACTGTTCCAGCAGAACCCTCCTGTCAGGATGGAGCTTTGCAGAGTCTGACCCAGGTTAGGAGCAAAATTTTAAAGAAAATAATGGAAGCCTTGGAAGTGACAGACTTGCCTTAGTGTTGATTTACTGGTGTTGCTTTGGATCATGGCCATAGCTACCTGATAAGATGAAACAGAGAAGCAGTTTGTTTACAGACATAAAGCTGTTGCCATTTATTTTCTGCATAATTGTCTGTGTTTTGAGATTCACAGATGGAGTCCCTACATACGAGTTTCTAGAGGTCCTGGGGATTCCCAGATTGTAGCAGATCTGTTCATGTCAAATTGTTATCAGCACCATGCTGTGGACGCTGCTGGGAACCGGCTTTGATGGTTCATCAATATTGTGAAACTAAGGAAGATACCCTGCTGTCCAGCATGCTTTCAATGGGAAAACTCAGGAGTCAATGATTTAAACTAGCTGCTGCCTACTTTCTCTTTCCAGTGCCTGCATCTTTCCCCAGGTTCTTCTCTGTCCAAGGATGAATATTCATAGGGAATGTTGAGGCTTTGCCTTTCTCACCATCCCAGCTCACTCCAATATTTTCAACCAAAGTGTCCCTTCGAAACAGGTTCTGCCATGTACGGTCTTCTATCCCAACAGGGTGTCAAGACCAAAGAGCATGTCACAGCATGCCACTGCATATTGGTGACAAAAGAGTCCTGGTGGAATCCAGCTGCCTGAACGCAAAAGGCCCAAGCCACAGCTTCACTTTGTGTGTTCTCTAATTATCTCCTTACACACAAGCTGATAATCCATAGGGTACAACTATCACACATTTTCCTATGGGTTGTCACCTTCTGTCATGTCTCTAGACATTAGCAATCTCAGCACACGTTTATGTAAAACATCTTTGAATGTCATATTCAGACATTTCCCAGTGCGTTTTCTTGGTGCATAGTAGCAATGTGTAAAGCACAAAAGCTTGGGTAGGTTTTTGTTAGTCCTTTGAAAGACTGCAGACCTGCAGCCTGATAGTCTGTTCTCTGAATGCTGTTCCACAAACTTCTAAGCTTCCCTTTAGGCCATTTTCATGGCTAGTGACATTCTACTGAATAGTCTTCAGACTTGCCTGAGCCAGGTATCCAAATTTGGAACCTCTTCACCCTGTTTACTACAAAACACATAAAAAAAGGGGCCAGTGCAGAATGTCTTGTGTTTCACCCCATATTGGTCACTGGATAGACCTAAAACGGATATGGGAATTCACATCATGACCACTCTGTTTTGTAAAATAGCAGCTGGCTTTTAGAAAGAAACACACTTCTTTGCCTCAGATGGCAAGTGATGTAGAAATGTTTCTATGGGAATGTACCACTCATGCCCTTTAGACTAACACTTATTTTTACTATGCTGCTTCCACTTCATGCTGTTCTTTCCATTCTGTTATCTTGGTCAGACTCCCTGACAGATGGATTGATGTGTTTGTTCCCAAATGATCGGGAAGATTCCTCTGTGACTTTTTCTTGCGTGAAGGATGGAAGGTAGAAGAACAAATATTTTGGAAGAAAAAAAAAACAAACCAGATGTAAAGTTGTGATGTACTGTAGCTGTACATTCTGGTATACACTGTTCTCTCTAGTAAGAGGAAACTACTTTGAACAAGCTTTCCAGGTTTCAGCTAAACTTGAACTTGCCATGGTGAACACCATCAGAGCTGGCAGCAGCCTAAATCACTTTCTACTAAGCTGTCCGAACTGCCTGTAAGGAGATGACCAGATTTCATTTAGCTGATCCACTTCTTCCCTCCCAAAGGGATCTCAAAGGCAACCAAGCAGATAATGATTCATATCCCCTAAGCATGGGGTGATCTGGGGCCAACCAATAGAGCTCAGGGCTATCATCATTCATGCCTAACATGTGGGCAGCTACTAGGCGGGACTGATGACAAAGACCTATATTGTGAAGACTCCAAACTCCATCCCTTGCACTCAGTATACTGTGTCTTATCGCATATAGCTCACTGGCTGAGCAAAGAAAGAGCACATATAAAACCACAGACACCGGTACCCAGCCCAACTCATGCAGAGATCACATCTGAATAGCAAACGTAAAGACGCTTCTGCTTTCCTAAAAAGCATAATCATAATGGGAAGTGGGTAATCATTCTGCTCTCTTCTAAGCTCCCGAGCTGCCAGGAACAACACATGATAAACTCTGACAGTTCTGATAAACCAGAGTATTAATAATAGACAAGGACGAAGCAAACTGCCTTCAGATTAAAATACTGGAATGCTCCCAGTGGGTGTGTAAAGAAGACCTTGCTGAAATACATATGCCATAGGCATACATTCGTGCTCAGCAGAAGATACCAAAGTAATAAATTAGAGATGCACTTCATATTCTCCACTGTGTGCCTAATAAGCTGAGTCACTTTAAAGTTCTTTATTTGCAAATCCCATGAGAGGCCTGATAACTTTATCCTGTCTCTTCCTTTCCACCAGGAGATATATGAGGCTCAAAAGTTTAGCTCTGGGAGAGAGGTGCCAGCTCCGGCTTGGTGGCTGCTGAAGAGACTCTTCTGAACAATGAACATCTCTGCTAGGAAACTATGTCACACTCACTGTTGGGAGGTCTGGTTGAAAAGAAAGTCTTCAGATTTCCAGAGCTATTTCTGAAATTAGAAGACAAAGAAAAAAAAGAGTGCATCACTAAAAGGTAAATTTTTCACCTTCATGCTTTCTTTCCTACTACATTTCAAAACTCAGCGTTTTTCCTTGATCTACAGATTCATAGTCAAAAACTGGGGAGAGGTTGAACTTTTCCATGTGCATTTCAGAATGCTTGCAGTCTTCCCAAAATACTTTTTTAAAGTAAGGAGGATGTTAAGAAGAGTGACAACTTGTTATCTGTGTTCAAAGTAACAGCAAAAAGAATAGTTATAATACTTTATGCATTCTGTATATCTGTAAAACACTGCAAAATAATCCATCATTATTACTTTTATTGCCTCAACACTAGTAATAAATAACTTGCATTGTCATTGTTTTACCAAGTGCAGGAGATTTACTCCTAGATTTTGCTGGCTTCTGCGTAATTTAAATTAAATGTTAATTTAGGTATTACAGAAAGTACAGAAGGTACAGAGTGCAATATTAAATTTTTGTGAAGAAAAAAATCTGCCTTCTGCTTCCAGATACATTACCCACTGGTCCCTTGTGTAAACTGTAGGAGACAGAGACAAGAATTTATGGAGCAGGACATAGTTTGATTAATTACTGCTTGGAAACCTTCTTCCTTGTTAGATTCAGATGCTTTAGAAGTGAATACAACAGTCATAAGATTCCAAAGGGAAGTGAGAATGATGGAAGGGTTTGAAACAAATTCATTTTAGCTTCATTATACAACCTCCAGGCAGTTTCGGAAGAAAAACAAATCAATCAGCAAGCTGGAAGAGTAGGGAAATTATTATTTTTTAAAAGGATGGAAAAGACATACAAAAGAGAATAAAGGAAAAACTGAAAGTAAAAGACCTTCCAAATATATTTTGAAGTGTATTTCAAAGTTGCCTGAACAGATTTTTCAAAGATGAAGTAGAGCAAGAGAGCTGAAACACTGCAAATGGAAATGTAGGCATTCACAACCCTATAGAAATAAACAGTTACAAGATAGTAAGTATAGCAAACGGTTATTGGAAATTACTAATATTTCAACTGAGATGGGTGAAAATAGAAAAAATAATTGTCAGAATGCTTTCTCCAGTTTCTCTAATGCCCGAGTCCTGATAGCTCAGACAACAGTGTCTGAGCACTGTTGCACTGTTAATGAAACAGCCTAAACACCAAAACTGAGAAAGTTTAGCAAGGAAAATGACTCTACTCTGCGTCTCAGTGATAGATGCCTCAAAGCATTAGCATGCAAACCAAAATGAGATGTGGCAATGTTTGTCAGCATCTGTTTACTTCATCTAACTCTGTTAATTTCCTTCTAATGACTGCAATTTCACTCCTTCCACTCAGCAACTCACTTTTCATAATGGTTCAAACACTAGCCACCAACTTTGCAAGCTGTCAGGACAAATCCCTTTGTTACCTGCTCATTAATTTTCATGTGGACTGGGTGTTTATACTGGTAACAGGAGTGAGAAACTCCCATCAGTTCTTATGAAGTTGTTCATTCTTTCTTCCGTCTATTGTAGATACCTTTCTTATTTCCTCACTTAAGGATTTTGTAGATGTTTTATTCTCCATATTCCTGGACAGGACTGTGAGAAATGTCAGATTTCTGTTTCTAGGATGAAGCAAAATATTTCAGAATTTCAGAAGTCCTTTATCTTAAAAAAATTGCAACCTGAGAGATCCTTATTAAGTCTCCAGGACTTTGTGACACTTCTGCTATTATTTAAAAGAGGTCCACATATGTGGATTTACACTGGGAGAAGAGTTAAAAGGGACTCTCATGCTCTCCTACTCCACACCACACTGTGTAGGTGCAGCAGCTGTCCTGTCCACCCCTACAACAGAGCAGTAGGATTCACATCTATGGACTTTTAAGTTGTTACGGTGTTGGTAGGCTATGCCCACACTCACATCAATGCTGCTTGCACTCCAAGTTGTCTAGAAGCCACACAAGTACTTTTAGCGTAGGTACAGAGAGACTAGTAAGACCTACTGAGAGAGTGTGACTTTCAAATTTGGTTTAGCACCATGCTAATACAGCAACATGGCTTGACAGGCAAGTGACCGTACAACATAATGGAGCCTAGGAGCATTGTGCGCTCATCATGTTTAGTGCCATCTTCTGGCCTGTTGCTAAAAGCTTGTAATTAGGTCACTGGCATTGAAAATCCAGCCTTGAGTAAGTCAAATTCATGAGATATTTCCTATGAAGTTGGGAGCTTGGCTTGAGAAGCATGAGATTTTAAAAAACAATAATGAACCTCTGGTTTCCATTCTTTTCATTAACTGCCAGGCTTTGTTACTGAGCACATTCATATGATTGTAAACCTCCTCTCAGGACTTTATTGCTGTTGCTTCTTAACACCTCAGAGCCTGGACATGGCAACACAGTGGGTTGTAAGAGGTGGCAGATATTTGATTTTCTTGATTGAAGGTTCTCCTGTGAGGATCTGTCATCTTGTTCTATTCTTGATACGATCACAGGAGTTGATCAGTTCATTAGGTTTCATTTGAGTTCTGCTACAAAGGGTGAGATTCTGCCAGCCAACTTTGTGTCAGTTAGACCCTCTGAAAAGGGAGTCAGCTTTTGAATGGATACCACCACCATGACAAGGAAGGGCGACCAGCCTCCTGCATTAGCCCTCAGTTGTTATCATCAAACACTATCCTCAGGTTTTGATAACTTTAAAACCAACTGTCCACCACTATTACCTGTGATTTCCTACTTCCTACCCTGATTAACAGGTATCTGGGTTATCCCTACATATCTGGCATTACCTTTCTAGTAAGGAAGCCTTGCCAAAGGAAATGAAAACTGTTCTACCTTTTCACAGATGCAAAAGCTAGGAGGTGATGCCATTCAGCACGGGATGCAAAAGCATGCTAGGTAAGGAATATAGTTCTCCTGCTACCAACTGACAATGCCAGTTTGCTAATGGAACTTTTTATTCTGCTTCTGGTTATCTTTAGCTGAGGAGATTCGCAAGTATTACTTTCTGTGATAAAAAAATTGCTTCCTTCTACACAACCCAGTTCTAGACAACTTAAAACCTGAGCAAGAAAACTGCCTCAGCTAAGATATAGCATTTGCATAGTCAAAGCAATTGCTTTTTTAGAGTTTGTGCCAGTTTTGAGGTGGGCAGACAAGCACAGCGCACACTGATGACTTTGTGCAGCCATCCATTCTAAACAGCAGTTATATTGCGACATAATGCACCAAGGTCTTCACCAGCAGATACCTTTTCCTGCTCAGTCCCTCAGTCCTTGTTTGATGAGAAGTTTTTAAAGATATGTTAGCAGCTCTTATTCTCAACAGACTATCCCCATGAATTAATGTGAATCAACAAAATCATTCAAAACCAGGGTTGGGTGATGCTTTGTAAGTCATGTAACTCAATACCTTTCTCTGATCCCACATAGGTATAACTAATCACCAGAAAAACCTCTCTAATATGCACTGGCCTGGGCTATCTGTAATACTGCCCAAAGCCAATGCTCCAACAAATTCCCATAGTGGTCTCTTCCAGTTCACATCTGAACATCTATTTTGATAGTTAAGCTGGTTAGTTTCTATCCTCCTACCCAGTAACAGAGAAGAATGATCACCACTCTAGTTTTATCAATCAGTTTAAACACAATTGTCATGTCTGCTCACTGACCATTTCTAGAAAAAGGACAGTTCATTCATGCTTTTCTTCTACAATCCAAAGCTTTTATCATTCTTGTTCCTATTTTCTGTATGGCTCATACGTATTCTCATTCTACTTTACAGGTTGGTACCAGTACTCCAACTGAGGTCTCACCTGCACTGTGGAGAAACATACATTTATTTCCATGTTCTTTGCACATTGCACTTTTGCTAATACATCCCCAGAAAGGATCCAACTTGTACTCCACTCCAACTCTCAAATGCAATTTCACAGTACAGATGCACTGGCAGATATATCTCATTTTATAGCTGCCTTTTACATTTGTCTTTCCTAGCCACAGTTCTTTGCTCTTGCCTTGGTTGAACTCCATCTTGTTGATTTTGGATCATTTCTACAATATATGTAGAGCATTTTGAATTAAAATCCGGCCTGACAAAGTGCTTTCAGTTCTCACCAATTTTGTTTCATTTGCAAAGATTATAAGCATTTGTCATATTCCATACTCTAAAACATTAATGTTTATACTGAGTAAAACAGACAGACCTCTGCAGGACTCCACTTAAAATGTGCCCCTAATTTCAAATGGAATCATTCTTAACAGTTTCTAGAGCAATTTTGATGTAATTATTCACCCAACTCATCATCATTTCCCTAACTTGCTTATGCAAGACAGTGCCAAAAGTCATACTCAGGTCAAGATATATCACACTTTTTACTGCCCCCTAATCAGCTAAAAGGATGGTTTAACATAACTTGTTCTTGACTACTCCATATTAGCTGCTATATATCACCAAATTATTTTATGTATGGTGATACATAAACTGCTTTATTGAATAGGTCCTCCTTTTTTTCACTTTATTGGCGACCTCCTTTCTTTTCTGTCCTTCATCTGCCCCTTTTTCCCCTGTTTGCTGGGATCTCTGGTGGGTGCTTGTGAATGGACCAGAAACTGCTGCAGTTCCTCCCTAAGTACTTGTTGGAGAGCTCATTTGGGACCAGCCAGCTAAAATGCCTCCAATTTACCTGAATATAAATATTCTTCATCATGACCTTTTCTTTTTCTGGTGTAAATTTGTATCCTTATGTTATAATTCATTACAGCAAGTATCCACTCACAGTTAACCTACTGGGACAAACTAAAGGAAAAAAAAAAACAAAACGAAACAGGAACTGAAGGAATTAGCCTGCCCTATGTCACCTGCCATGCTTGCTGCTTTCCTGCATTCACACAGCCTTTTCTAGATGCCTTTCACAAACCTCACCAGTTGGAACATGTTCTGTGCAACAGCCTTTCAGTCCTTCTGTGTACTTTACTGAAGTCCAATAACTGAACAGGCAATAGCAATCAATATCTGAGTAAGAAAATTGACATATTTGAGAACTTTATTCATGTAAGTACCTGCTTTTCTTCAATACCTATCGTTTTCCAATACTTTTTCCTGGGTTCTGCATCCATAAAAACAAAAGATAAAAACAAAACTCCTTTCAGCAGTTATCTGGATACAGCCTTCTGCAGCTGAAGCTGTGGTAGATAGCTGTCAAAGCATAGTTAAAGCACAAAAAAAAGGCAGCTTTCCATGTAAATTCATATGGGCACAAATGGAGCTGCTAAGGCTTCTTTTTGAGAAATTAACACAGACCGTAAGCTAACAGAAATTAAGGTAATAGAACCATTCCTGGCTGGCCAGAAATACGAGTCTGAAATAGTAGAGGAAAGACATTACTGGTATATGGTATGTTAATAGAACTAGTATTTTCATGCTAAGCCTATTATCTCTGCAGTTCATTCTGTCAGTCCTTTAAAAATTGTAAAACTTTATCTTCTTTAAATCATACATTATGCAGTGGTTATGTAAATACTAAGTACCTAAAGAATGGCTGATCAACAAGTCTTGAGGACAAGTACCAGTCAAACATTTTCCTACAGAACATTTTTTCCACTGAAAAAAAAAAAAAATGCTTTGACAAAACAGAACCTTTCTGTAGGCACATGTCACTTGCAATGAAATCTTGCAAAAGAAAAACAAAAAACATTTAGTCCTCTCAGGACATTTTGCCAATTCAATTCTTTCAATCCTTTTTAAAACACTCAAGTTTTCAGCTTGAAATGACATTTGAGTTTTCAATGTTGTGGTATTAAAAAGCAAAAGTTACTCAAAGCATTTTAGTGTTATCGCTAAACTGAAACACCCATGCAGATTTCCAAATATTTCTTAATTATTTTCGTGGGAAGTGTCAAGAGCTGATAGCTTTAGTTTAAAACAAATTTTAACATTCCGAAAACTCCTGCAAAAAGGACAATCTGGTTCGCTCCTACTTTCATTGGGCCTGCCTCAGATAGTATTTCAGTGGAAATACATTAAAAAGGCATTAATGAACTCCAAAGTTGCAATGTCCTCAGCTGAAGAGCAGCTTCCCATTTCTAACACAATTACTATGTCAGTAGCGTTATGTGTTACTTCGAGTATTGTCAGTGACAACAAAAGCTGACTTTGGGAGTCATTCCTAGAGGATCTTTGTTTTCAGTTGGGAATCTCAGGAAACAAAATCAGTTTTCCTTCATCTGTGCAGAGCCAGAGTCCTCCTTCACACACCTAGGACAATTAATTGTTAAACATGTTCTAGTTCTTAAATTAAAATTATTTAATTATTGTCATTTTATGCTGCTATTAATATTATCCTGGTTATCCTTTGCCCTTTGAGCTAGGTTCCATCTTCAAACATCTTTTGCTTCTTGCAAATGGGACAGGGTTCTCAACCACCATTGAAGAGAAGAGCTCTGCAGAAAGTTGCACAGGGATGGGTTTACACTGGGTTTGCAACACACAAAGGAGGGGGATATCCTGTGTTTGCATGACACAAACTCCAGATTTGCAGACGAAGGAAAAACGAATTTATTGTAATAGGGTAACAGTTAAGCTTATAATTTCATATTAGGAAATGGAATTCCAAGTGTATGCCTAAAATAGAAAGTAGTTCTCTAGACTTCATTTAACAATGCTGTATTCCTTTAATCATTTCAGTAACTTGAGTAATCTATAAAAAAAAAACCACAGGCCCTATTCCCTAGTCCACCTCACAGCCATGTTCCTGTAAACTTCCCAGCACTGTATTTCTCTTTTCGGTGTTGCTAAATGGCTGACAGGACCAGCATGGAGCCAAAGACATAGATTTATTCTCCTTCTCATATGTCAAAGTGACCTTGACTAGTCTCTCTCAACTGCTTTTCACCTTCATGGAACTTGGTTGTCTGCAACTAGGCTTAAAGATGCCATGTGCAAACTGTAAGAAACAAGGCAGTACTCCATCTGCCCCTTTGCCTTGTTCGTGGGCTCTTCTCGTTCTTTCTAGCTTATTTTGTTTGCATTCTTGTCATGACTTTTACTTTCAAGGTATTTTTTCTTTCTATTCATAATATGTTTAAGAAACTGTGGTACATATAACTTGTTATATCCAAAACATTTCTGTCCCAGTGAACACTAGACAGCCTGTGTGTGACTTGCTGATTAAGTTGGGATAGATCTGGCATTAAGAATGTTTTTATCAAGTCATTTCCCCCATTCTTTTTAGGGGTTCTGCTATTACGTCTTTCCAAGTCCATATTCTTAACAGTGAGTTTTTCAGCAGGCAGTTGTCCTGACTGGCAGCTGAACAAAGTGTATATGAATGTATGAACATATGCATATTCTTGTTCCTTCACACTTGCATGTGTAGTTGGACCCTTGGGCACTCAAATGACAACTTGCATCAGCAATTGCCTGTCCTTCACATGAAGTATGAAGATATGCATAAGTCATGAAGCTTAGATAACAACACGGAATACCTGTCAGTACTTCATTTGCCACTTGTTTGTGAAATTCTTTACAGATATATTCACCAACAGAACTCACTTACCAGTGCTTTGAAATTTATGCTAAGTTTTTCTGAAGTATGATATTAAATATTTCCAGCACAGACCTTATTCTTGTTTCTTTAAATAATTTGATTTTAAAGAAATAACATTGACTTTCATTTTCACAGAAAAGCTGAAATGTAAAAAAAAGAAAATTAAAAAAGCTAACTGGCAGCTATTTTTAAAGGGCAAAGACTAAAGCACAACTTTTGATTTCCTGTTTCAAGTGGGTGGAATTAATTTTTCATCCGAAATGTTTTCCATTCAGACACTAGCAAAATGTATTTAATGCTATTGCAGTTACAAACTAACTGATTCATTTCCATGCTGCTACTATTGACACTCATTTATGCAGACTGCATAGAAAAAATAATAAATGCAGTTTTAAATAAGCTGTTACAGTTTAAGTCTGAATAAAAAAAATCAGGCAGGTAACAAACACACTGAGCTGTTAAATATGCGTTTATTGCAAATAATATTTTAGTAAGAAAATACTTCACCATATTCATTTGAGATTCCAGTGATTGCTTAAACAACCCTTGCACCAGTTTTTTTTCATTCCTACTCAATGCAATTATGGTGCTGGATGCAAGATGCTAATGAATCACCAGCACTGGGTTCAGAAGTTCAGACTTTCCCAGTCCAGCAGCTTGCCCAAGTTGTTCATAACACCCATGTTCTCAGTAGAAGGGCTCCACCAAAGCAAGTAGCAAGACTGAATCATCACTTCTCAGACTAGATGATCTTGGGCTTCCTGGACTAGATCACCTTTAAAGGTTCTTTCCAACCCAGACCATTCTATGATTCTTGAAGAAAGCAGCCAGCACACAAGGTTTCCTACATAAAGTGAAACCCTTTCAAAGCTGACTTGGCTAACAGCAATTCCAGATTTTTCCAAAAGTCCTTTGAAATATATTGTACTGCATAAAATGGGTGGAAAATATGGCCATTTTCACAATTTATATTTTGCCAAAGTCCTTTCGGAAGTGTGTTACTGTTGTGGGTTAACTCCAGTGGGCAGCTCAGCCCCACATTGCCCTGCAGTGTGATAGGGGAGAGAATAAGAAGGATAAAAGTGTGAAAGCTTGTGGGCTGAGGTAAATACTGTTTAAAATGTAAAGCAAAGCTGTGCATGCAAACAAAGCAAAGGAAGGAACTCATTCACTACTCACAACCAGGAGGCTGGTGTCCAGCCGTTTCCAGGAAAACAGGGCTCTATCACACTTAATGTTTACTTGGAAAGACAAAAGCCAAAATTCTGAACATTCCCCCTTCCTTCTTCTTCACAGCTTTGTTTTATATTATGAAGAAAATTAACTCTACCCCAGCCAAAACCAGTACAGTTATGGAAGGAGCACAATCTATCTCACATCACTGTCATTACCTTCTCTGGAGACTGGGCAGATTTCCTCCTCTTCTTCAGAGAGAAGGGGAAGGACAATTAGAAAGTTGTTAATTTCTTAAGTTATACTAGTTATGTGAGCATCAGACCTGTAGCTTTCACCAGCTGAGGTCCAGCAGAGCCCATGTGAAATATGGCTCCAGTGATGAAAGGTTCGTGGTGCCAGCTGGATGAAATCCCTGAAAGAGTCTGTTCAATAGTCCATGGCTTCTGCCCTGAACACAATATTTTCCTGCATCTAATCTTTACAAGTAAGGAAATTGCCTCTACACAGGACCCAGTGCATAAAAATATACAAACAGGCAGTACGGGTGCCCTAGCGCTCCTCAGCAGGAGGTGATCTCCACATAGCTGTGTCACTGAGTCAGCACAAAAGCAGGTCGGATCCTGCGTAGAACCCTGTGATCGTGTTCTTTCAGATGTCTCTCCGTTTGGGTCCTCAACATTTGCTCATGAATTTTTTTTTTTATAATTCTGCTTTTGCACCATTAGGTATTTTTAGTATAATTTACCCTGAATTGGACCCCCTTTAGTTCCTAGTATTTAAAGCTCACCTGCAAGGTTGATATGAAATTTTCTCAGATCCTTTTGCTTTATTTCTCTTTTGGAAGTCCTGCATTAATTTATGGCGAAATGACAAATCACAACTGAATTTACAGAACAGATACTTTCCAAAGTATCTATAAACCTACTCCTACACACCTCTCAAAAGTAATGTCATGCAATGTTTGGTGCAATGGTTGTTTCTCTGTGGATTGTGAAACACAGCAGTACTGTCTTGGCCTGTTTTTTAAAAATTAGCATATACATGCACTGCTGTGTGCTTAATATATATCCACAGCTAACTCATTCACCAGACCTAACAGGGAATATTATATTTATTGCAACTTACCAGCAATGAAGACAGTAGAAATGAAGGCTTCTGAAATGTGTTTCTACAACAGAAGATGCAGTCAGATGAGACTAGAGCAATAAATTTGCACAGGTAACCAGGTAAACCATGAAGAACATATGGCTGGAAAGAGAAAATATCTGGTAAATTTCGTAAGTGCTGTCTGTAAACATGCAAAAGTTGAGCATGAAGTTCTTCAGTTAGCAACAACATACCCAGGATCTTCTTGTAGCTTTTATTTTTGTATTGTGGTAGAGTACCAAATTTCTTCTCATTTAAACTAGACAAATGAAATGTGTCAAAGCAGATAAAGAAGACAAGACTAGTACACTTGAGACATCATGTGAATGGAAATTTTACTGATGATATTCAGGGCCCTCTGAAAACTTTTGAGAGCTTACTCTCTAAGGAATAGCCACTCCTTTACCCACACACTTGTCTAAGCACCTTTGTGCCCAACCTATTCTGCTGCTTTGTCAGTATCTAAATGTCTTTGTGGAGGAAACACTCCTTCTCTGCTTAAATAAAGTATCTCGAAAGAGAATTAACTAGTATGCCAGTGTTGCAAGAAGGCTCAAATGCCTTGAAGGTTCAATGGATTGACTGCACACAAGCTTGGAATGAATTGTCTATATAAGTTGCTTTGACATATTTAAAGAGTGGAAGCATTATTAGAAGCAAATGTTACACAAACAAGTGCCCATTCCTGAAATTTGTTTAAGCAAAAGAATGCTTCAGTATGATTATCTGAAATTGCTCATTTCACGTCATCACTATTGCTCAGCAGAGATATCATCACCCATTCATCGCTTGTATTTTATGTAAGAATGATGGGCCTGGCATGTATCTAGAGGGTACCACTGAATGACACAAGCAGCCGCAATTGAGCGATGAGTCTTTGTCCTCTTCCCTTGTTCTGATAAGAAGCAACTTGTACAATCTTGCAAATATTATCTGTTTTTTATGCAATTTACCTGGAGGTGCTTCAAACATTGTAAATTCCAGAAACCTTGAACTGTAAGAAAGCATGAATAACCATTCATTTTGTCACACTGGCTCTCTCTTGACTACTGTGGCACAATCACTACTGATTAAAATCAAAGAGATAGACTCTTAAATCATTGATGGCCTTCAGTGTCTATTTGCTTGTGTGACTGCCTCTATTCACTAGGAAAGTGTTAATCTCCCTCCATCACTTCTCTTCTGAAATAGAGCAGAATTACGAGTCCCTATAAGCTCCTTCAGAACTGAAGAAGCCTTTCTTCCCTCTGTCTCTGCAAGGGTTGTCCTTGTCACATCAATTATCAGTGACATTTCCCTCTTGAGTTTCCTGAGCTTTTTGCAGGATCCTTGCTGGAATAGGCAGATGCATTTTCTGATATTATAAAACAGGGTAACATTGTCAGAAAATGGTAGCAAATTCCCCTACTAGTTTATTGTATGCCACAGTATCAACACAGTGGAAGTTACGGAAATTTTTAGGAGGTTAGAAAATGGCTGCTTAGAAACACATCAAGATCTACACCAACAAATATATCTAAGAAGAATCTTAAAAGATGGCAATGAAAATATATCCTTGTAAGAGTACTCACTTTACAATCCACTTTCAACACACTTTTCCTTTCATTTTAGTTTACACTGCTGTAATTGCGCAAGGAAGTGAGAACTTACACATTTCAATTGTATGCCCCTGGGCCTCCAGCTGCAGATGGATGTGAGCCTGGTTCTGTAGTTTTTTGCCATGTGTCCTGGGTGCTCGGGGGCATCTAAAAAACCATTACAGACCCAAGTCTGAGCATCTTGTCTCACATGTAGATATTTTACAATGTGCAGCACCACAACATAAGATTTGGTTATTTGGGTATTTTGGCTTGAAGTACATGTTTAAAACTGCTGACTTCAATGTACCAGTACCATCCTAAAGGACAGTGGATTTTCATACATCTTGAAATACCTGGCTGAACTGAGGCCTTTGAGAACCACTTTATCAGAAAGCATCAATGTTTCATCAAAAACTGGCCATGAAAAATCCTACAAGCATGTCAGGAGTCCAGGGATAAGCTCACAATTCACTTTTGTATATCCATGCGCACACTTCTTTCTACTCTTCCAGGGATGTCTAGAACTGCAGGTAGGGAAAGTCTGCAGCTCACAAAAATCACTTCCAGCCTAGACTTAAATAACCAGCTAATTCCACGGGCAGCTGCCTGCCCAACACACATAAGCTGCCAAGCACTTGCCCAGGGTCACAGGCAGATGTGGCAGCCTGCCCCCAGCTATGATTGCTTGAGTGAGCTGCTGCAAGACTGAGTGTGTCTCCAGGATCTGCCATTTATCCTGCAATAACCCTCATTTACCCTCATTGGATTTGTCTATGTGACACAAGGACCTGAAAAATGCCATCATTAGATACATTTTCTTCTCAAAAATAGGTCTGTTCTGTCCCATTTATGCTCTTGCTATTCCTTTGGAGGTCATTCCAATTTACTAAATACCATAAGACTATTTTGCAATGCTGAATGTTTTAAACCTTTGGCTGTGAGCTTGCATGCTAATTTAGCATACCAGAGCACATGGTTTCAGCAAGTGCAGAGCTGTAGAATTACTTTTACAAATGTTGTTAATATGTCTGAATGCTGGCCCTGTCCCTTATTACTGTGTTTTATTGCCATGCTGCTGACAGCAACACCCCATCATATATTGGCCATCCCATCATCAGTCAGTTCAGCTACACAGCAGACATTAATTCTGTTCTGGGAAGACATCATTCAGCCAGCCAGTACTGTCTGGGATTTTTTTTTTCCTCATAGCTAATCAAGAATCTGACATGTGATGTGCTACATTTATCTCACCTCCTAATAAGTCGAGAATAGGGATGTCTTCTTGTTCTGTGATTTTTGTGTAGTACATCCATGTTACGAATGCAGTTAAGAGGCACAACAATTTATCACCCAAGGCCTTTAAACAACAGTAGTTTTTTTTAAGGGGTGCAATGCTAGGAGCTGGGTTTGTTTCACCCATCTGGAGTGTCCACTCAGAGAAAGGGACTCAGCCAGAAACCCACAGACTTCCAGTAGAAACTGGTTGTTAACAGCATGCTCTGTACCAGCTTGTTGAAACCAAAGATTAGGCAACATTTCAGGGCACACAAGGAGAGCTTGAAAGTCCTGCTCATGGGCCAAGGGATCATGAGAACAGCTGCTGGGGAATCCTTGAGTGGTCTCGCAGAGCAGTAGCAGTGTAAAGGCTGAATATCAAAGCCACTGGGGCATATACTAGGAGAAGCCAAGAGAAGGGATGTATCGACGGAAGCTTGAGGTACTGTCAGGTGGGAGGAGACATCAGATTGTTATCTGAACAGACACCAAGTGAAATGGTGTAGACAGAGAAAAAGTGGGGCACCTTCAGACATGAAGAACAAAGCTCATTGCTCAACAAAGCCAACATTCACACTGCTTTTTCATTTTTCAGTCCAAATGTGAACTGCTCTAAACTAACACCTTGGAGCTAGAAAGGCCATGAAAAAAAAAAGAAAAACCAAACCCTACTGGCTCCTTCTCCTTTTCCAAATCCACCTTCATCATTAACACCATAACCTACAATTTAGAGTACATATGCTACAAAACAGGGCCTCTGAATCTGGCCCTGTGTGACCTGGACAACCATCACAGCTTGGTCAGACAGTCTGAAACTTAAGCCAAGAGAGACTTGCAAACAGCTTCCCACACCAGCAACTTCACTTTGCACAGGGCCAGCTGAATAGTACAATATCTGTCCCTGTGCATGAAGAGTTTTCAGTTTTCAAGGCCTGAGAAGGAAAACCCAGAGTTTATATGGCCTCCTACCTTTTACACTGTGTTAAAAACCAAGTTGTTTCTCCAGTAGAGGGGTTGACATACCTGCAGGAATTAGTTATAACACCGTGATGCATTAACTCCTTCTGATAAGTACAAAATAAATAATCCATTTCTCCAAAAGAGATTTTTACTAGTTTTTGAAGTGAAAGTGTCAGCAAGATTCAGAAATTAAAAATTACAGTGTGCCTTTAAGGATAAAAATGAACTAGCTGGAATAGAAGTGCAAAACCACAGCTCTAAAATAGATGGATGGGAAAAAATATTTTGCAAGAAAAGATCCATGAAACTTTTTAGAGAATGTTAAATTAAATTTTTTACGATCTAATGTATAAATTCTGAAGGTTTAGCTATACTAACAGAGTTGATCTTTTCGTTAGTTATGCTTACACTGTGATACTCGCAAAATTCTCAAGCACTCTTAAAGCTGATTTGAGATAATTATTTCATTAATTAATCATAAAAAATGATCCCTGGTGAGATAATGAAAGGAACTTGAAATATGTAATTTTGACTTCATTGTTAATAAAATCCTATCACCTAGATCTTGGCCAATATAAGGAATCGTGGACTTCAGTTAAGCAAGATATTTGAATGTGTATGCCTAATCTGGAGGTATGAATAGTCCTATTAGTTTCAAAGAAGCAACCTGATAGAAGAAAGTTAGTTATTGGACTAAAGGTAGGCATATGATTACTTACCTTTCTGAATGAGGGCCATGGCAGATCAGATGTGTCTCTAGGGTAATTCCACCTACAGTAGTAGATTGAAGCATGCATTAGCTCCAGAATAACATACTCTAGCCTATTTTTGAAGCTCCCAGACCTGAAATCACCAACTCTTTTTCAGCATATGAAACCAACCTGCTCCTCCAAGATCCAGGGAGCGCCAAGAAACTGGTTAAGATTCTGCATTTCTTGTGCCATCTTAAGCATTATTTGAAGTTCTAAAACCCATATGCCACAAAGCATGTGACAGTTGTAGCCAGTGTTTGTAGGTACAGTTGCATCCCACTGTGGTGGAATGTGTGGCCTGAGGAAGGGAGGCAAATAGAAGCAGGCTTCTGTGAATACACACCTTCTCTCCAAGCTTAGCTAGGATTAGAGGCAGCATCCACTCTAAGGTCTGAAATGCCTCTTTTCCGAATGGGAGCAAAAATTATCAAATTCTGCCCCTGCAAAACCTTCTGTATTAAAGAAAATCTAGACTTGTGACCAGGTGGGGACGGGAGAGGAATACATAGCCATCAGTGGAAACAAGCCAATTTGTTGCCCTGCGTGGTCTGATTGTGTTCAAGAATGCTACAAAGTGGGTCTTGCCAAGCAAATGACATGCATGCTTTGCCAGAAGCAATCTTTCTGCTTGGACTCCTATCTGAGACTAGTGCCTTAATCTTTAACAAATTGATCTTTAACATATTGCTTTATTTTTATGTAAATGCATTTGCTTGTATGACAGAAATCCATGTAAATGCTATAACTGCATCTAATTGTCTCAAAAAAGGTTATTTAGGTCCATTTTATCTTCTAGTTAATGGCATAAAACTTTAGATGTCACTTTCCTAGCAGAAAACATCAGAAGCTGTTTTGCAGAGCTAATCAGCCCTAGAAGGCCTTACCCTTGATCCAGCATACCATACAGGGCAACACTTGATACCATACAGGGCAACATTTCTGTCATCGTAGAAATTCAGATTATGTCTTGAAGCATTAAGTCATCCACAGATTAAATTGAAGTTCCTTGCATGGCTCATTGAGGTTTCAGGAACAAGACTAAGCTCTTCATTTTCATGTAGCTAAGAGTAGGAGCAAGACTGACTTGAGCTCATACTCCATGTTCTTCTACCTTTGGCTAGAGCGGAAATAGAACAACATGTTTCTAGTTCGACTGAATCTTGCACAACTGCGTTTGTGCCGTCTTCCCCATTGTGTATGATCTCTGGTTGTTTTGGTCCACAAAGCAAAAAATTAATTTCTATTTCTTCTTCATATTCTGTGCTTCTCTGATGCCCAACACAGGTAATGTCTATCAGGAGAAAAACTAGCAGTAATGGGAGAAGAGTAATGATGCACAACAGTCAGAATTCAAAACCAAAATTGGACATTTAACCCCAGTAACCCGAAGGAAAGGGAACATCTTTGGTGTCCAAAAATAACAGCCCTCCAATCCCCCATGGTTTTAAAGAGAAGGAAGAAGAAGTCATCTGCTGCTAATGCTAAAGATATTCTTAGCTAAACTATGTTTCAACAAGAAAATAAACCAAACTGTCATTCCTTTATCATAACTGAGTAGTAAAAACCCTTTAAAGAAAAGTGTGTTCAATAAACTTCCGTCAAAATCAAACAGATATTTATTAGCTAGAGCAAAGCACAGATAATAAGAAGACATCACATTCCTGCAATAATTTTCAGTAAATCTACAGCATGACAAGAAACAGGGTCCTCAGGTCTGCCTCCCTAGCCTGCGTTTTTGTCCAAATTGAAATGATGGCACAAGCAGGAAGTCTCTGGGACATTGGATCTCCAGCTTCTAAACAGTCACGTATACTTGTTCAGAAAGCAGGGAAAATGAAGGAGGCAATAGAAGGTTACCATGGGGAAAAGAGGAATGAAAACTGAAGAGAAGCAAAGGGTAGAAATCTAAGTGGTATTGGAGAGAAAATTAGATGTGGAAAGAAGTCAGAAGTAATCGTAACAAGGAAGGGTTTCAAATTCCAGGGGAGGAGATCCCCTGACAGAGAAAAGCAGCATCCCTATGCTCTAGGTGGACATAGCAGCAGCCCATTGCTCAAGTGAGTTTGGAAATGCTGTGGATGGCTGTGCTAATGAAAAGCTTGGCTGAGAGTAGGAAGAGGAGTGGTGCTCTAAACCTCCAGGGCAGAGGAAGGTAGTAATTACTGGAACTAATGAGTCCTAGCTCTGATTTCAATGGCATGTCATTATGCTGGCATATACCCCAAAAATGAGATACAAACAGGAGAGAAAAACATGAAGCAGGAAGAACAGATGCAGGATAATGGCTGTTGCACATGAAAACTGAGAAATGTAAACCTGCATTGCCATTAACATTATTAACAGCAGCACAGTCATAAACTAAGATAAATTCACCAATCAAAACCCACAGCTTTACAAGTGTGTCATGTAAGCAGGAGCAGTTAAGAGGACTGAAGAGCAAAGACAGTTTTCTAATGGAACTAACTATGCAATTCACCTGAAGAGTTAATCACTTCACATGAGGTTATCTTCTCTGCTGGATCTAAAACGTCAATTTATCCAGAACTCATTTTTAAAGGGAAATACAGCTTATTCCTGTGAACTGAGGGGGAAAAGTGGTGATTCAATTAATCAGCTAATCAGCTAAGAACAAAAGGTCTTTAGACAGGTGTGAAAACCAGAGCAAGCAGAGGTCCAGGACAGACTAGGTCCATGCAAGACTCGCTCACTTAGTGCCCTGTCCAGGGATGGCAACGACATGCTATGCCCCACTACTTACTCAAATGAAGACTTTCCCAACTATTTGAAATAAAATCTGTCTCTAAGTCAGAATTTACTGTTTGTATGATCTTGGATTTTATTCAAGCTGATGGCTGGCTTTCAAAGTCATTGCGGTATACGCTTGCAGAAGTATTTGAGCTGAAGGTCTTAAGGAAATACGGAAAATATCACTATCAGTAATCACACAGCCATCTTTCTTTAAGTAATTAGGAAGACAGGAATACTTTGGAGATGCTAGTGCTCCACCCAAAAGGCATTCCCTTCACAGTGATAGGTCTAGAAAGGCTCCAGGTGATGCTGAGTTCAGTCAGCCAATTCTGCCAATCCTGTATAACGAGCTCTTGCACCTAATGCAATTTTGATTTCAATGCATAAATCTGAATTGATGTGAAATAGGCATTCACAATATCTCATGTTAGAAGGAATATTTTAGTTGAATTTTTGTTGTGGTTTGAGATCTACACCAGCTTTACTTACTTACTACTTTACTTTTGTTATTCAAAACACTTCGGTGGTTTTGTTGGTTTGTTGGGGTTTTTTTACATTTGCAAAAAAATCTGCTTCCTTGTTCTTTCATTTATGGCAACTGCAGGAAAACAAATACTTTTAGGAAAAGAGTCTTCTTTTTCCAGCTGTACTATAACTAATCAGCTGAGTTTACTGGTAGTCTGTTATGAAGAGACTATCTCAGTCCTGTACTGATCATTGTTACTTCATTCAGCAGCCAAAGGATGGTGAAAATCCACAGGGCTAAAGCTCATGAAAACCAAATAGACATGTTCATTCCAGTGCTTTACACTACAACCTTTTATTTAGCTATTTATCAGCTGCTCTTGAAGCTACCTAGGAAGATTAATTAGTGGACAGTCTTGCTCCAAGAGCAGTGCCTTTCAAAGGCAGCTCCTTAGGACTGGTACAAAGGGTCCAGTGATGATGTGTCTCCATCTTATACTTCTTTTAAATACAGGGAAGGTTATTCTAATGGTACTTACTGAGACCCTTAGGATGTTTGGCTAAATGTGGTGTGTTTTATAGGCACAGAGTGGGAGCTGCACTCAGAGCACTGGGCACCAGTAACACCACGAAGCCTCCTTGCAGCCATCAATGAGCCATTTAACACCAGGATTTGAGTATTTCTGCAGGGTGAAACGAAGTATTACAAAAGCAGGCGCCTTATTTTGAAACTAGCCAGCATGGGCACAAACAGCAGCATAACCTGCAGGAGCAGAATGTTTGCGCTAGCTGGTGTCCCCACATGTGTTTTTGGATTCCCCATGAGCCCTGAGCTGCAATCGCTGTGATGTGAGCTGGCTAGTTTAAGGCTGCAAAAAGTTACCTAAGGCAGACACAGTCACAGGTTTTGTTCATGAAGCCTCAGAAAGAACAGAGCAATTCTGAGGTAAAACTTTGTACAGTTTTCCCTAATGTAGCCAGATTTATTCTTACTTTGGAGTATGCATTCAAGACATGGAGCTATTCCTGAAACTCCCTTCCAAAAGACACGTGGAGGCAAGCCCGCAAACTAATTTATTTTTTATCAGTCAGGTGCTTTTTATCAGTAAGAAATTACCCACAGGAATGTATATCTGAGACAGAGGTAAACAGACAACAGAAACAGGGAGGCTGTTATGATATATAGTACACTTTTGCCCACTGCCTTGGGTAGAATACATACTTCAGCTTTGTAACTTCCCTTCTCAGATTGTTCATGATTTGCTTCTGTTTTATTGCTGCTCTATATTGTTAGATTGTTGCTCTATATTGTTGCCCTATATTGTTAAATATAGGGACATTTAAAAGTCCTTGCCAAGAGGAAAGACCCTCGAGAAACACACTGAAGCGCAAACATTAGGGAAAGTTCAGATAGAGAACCAAACAGAGCAATGGTGAAAGGACATCTCATGTAGGAACAGAGGACAGGGACTCAAAAATCTGGTGATGTTCCCAATGCTATAAATAAAGCCTCTAGCAGAACTGAAATAGAGTCCAAATCTTTAGCCATAGCTTACCAGCTTAATCACAACAGTGTCTTCTCTTTCACAGACAAATTCATCTTTTGCAGCAGAGAGAAAATGGTGTTGTTACAATGTCAGATCCTGAGGCTTTATCCTCCGATCCATTTCCAAAATGACTGTTGAAACTGAAATACCATGTCTAAAAGATAATGAAGTTACCTAGGCAGTTAATCAAGTATTCAAAGCCGAAGTTACATGTTTTTCTCTGTTTTAATCTCCCTCTTTAAGAGATTTTCAGGTGAAGGTTAAGTATTTCTAACCCACACATACAAGCTGTGCTCTTGCATTGCCTGATACATTTTAAAAACACATTCTTCACTGTAGAAATCCCTCTTCTTCGCTGTAAAAGAGAGATTAAAAGAGGTTGTTTCTGTTTGTATCATGGTTTCCCTAAGCGTCTTGTGTGATTGTATACCAAAAGCACCAAGCCTTTTCCTCAGACAACAGAGTTGAGGCACCTGTATTTCGGGCACAAAGGAAAAAAGCTTCATTGGTTATAAAGTGCCATGTGCATCTCAGTCAGATGCATGGAAATAAATGCTAGCATCTGTGGTGGATTGACCCTGCCTGGACACCAGGCACCCTTGCTCCGGCGTGAGGTCCTCCATGGCTTGCAGGTAGATATCTGCTCCTCCATGGACCCCCATGGACTGCAGGGCGACAGCCTGCCTCACCATAGTCTGCACGATAGACTGCAGGGGTATCTCTGCGCCAGTGTCTATAGCACCTCCTCCCCTCCTTCTGACCTTGGTGTCTGCAGGATGTTTCTCACACACCACACATTCTCACTCCTCTCTCCAGCTGCAATTGCTGTTGCGCAGGATTTATTCCTCTTCTTAAATACATTATCTCAGAGGCTCTACTACTGTTGCTGATGGGCTCAGCCCTGGCTATTGCTGGGTTCGTCTTGGAGCCGGCTGACACTGGCTCTATCAGACATAGGGGAAGATTCTGGCAGCTTCTCACAGAAGCCACTCCTGTAGCCCCCCTTCTACTAAAACCTTGCCACACAAACCCAATACATTCCACCCCTCGCTTCTGTGAATCACGTATTTAAGAATTATCACTGGAATCCACATTCAGCACACAGTCTTCACCAATTTCACAAACTTCACTCACATCAACAAAAATAATTCCCCACACCAAAATCAAAGTAACAGTTATCCCAGGTATCCGAGGTGCCAGGGCACTCACAAGCATTGGAATTTTGTGCCTGCGGGCTGAGCTCAGGACAGCCATGGATGTGTCTCTATTCTCCTATGTATCAGACTAAAGACATAAGACATATTAAAGAAGATCCTCTGCCCTTTGTAATGAAATTAGTTGCTGTTGCTGCTACCTTTAGTTGTCATTATTAGTGACTAAGACACACAAAACTGTCTGGGATGCCTTACTTGAGGATTTAGACTTGTTAATGAGATCTCTCAACAATTAAAATATAAGTTGCATTCAAATGACCATGCCTGGTGGATTCTTAAGCACTGTGCTAATTAGTTTGTATTCTCAAACATGTGCTGCCAGCCAACACCAAACATGCTGCAGGTGGATTTTTTGTCTTGAAATCTGCTCAATTAGGACCATTTACAACATGGTCATAGGCAGTCCTTCTGCTCCTGTTCCAGAACGGTCACATTAGGCTACTCCAAGCTTAGCTCACCTTTCACTCAAATGGGTAACAACACTGCTCCAAAACCCATGTGGGGCTACAGCCACCAAAGCAAGGTTTCCAGCACTGAAGTACTGCTTAAAATATATATTCAGCTAGAGTAGCTCTGTGCAAGGTCTGCTGTATTTTGAGGGAGTTTTTTTTGTGCTTACAGCTCCAGGACAGAGGCTGGAGCTGCTCAGCTGGGTGGAGGGATATTTCTCTCTATCTCCCACAGTGGTTGAGCAGCTCCATGCCAGATCATGACTGGCAGCTAGTACCATGCATGGCCTCATCCCACAGGCTTGGGGGCCACTGGGGAGCCTCAGCAGCACCAACAGACACCATCAGCAAAGGGCTGCTACAGTCTAGGTACCAGGGGCACATGGACTTGATTTCAGGAATTAAAATGTTGCCCAAGTCCCACTGGGGGTGTCTAAGATCTTCGGTGGCTTTTGTGGTTGTGAGGTTCCGTGGTGAGGTGAAGAGACATGGTCTTTCACCTGCTGTTTGGTCAGATTGCCCCAGTGCTGGGAAGGGGAACAGTTCACCCACCATGCAAGACTATTGGAATCTAAGCACTTTGTCTTTGGGGACATAGGACAGGGCAACGCACAGAGCCTGATTCTTTGATAACACCAGTACCTAATTTTGCTTTTTAAACCATTCCTATCATTCCATTCCTTTCATGTCATTCTGAGCCCCAGGTATTATGTCACCTCAGCAGCACACACAAAGGAGATGGACATGTGTGCTGGCAGCTCCAGTACCGTTGATCCTCACATCTGAGTGATGTTGCCCACGTGTGCCAGCCAGCACAGCAGTAGCCTAGCAACACTGCCTGCACCAAGGTGTGGACACACAAAGTCCTGCTTGTTATTAACAAAGAGAAAGGACAGATAGAAACAATCATGGTGTAATTAATATATACCTGTCATTCTCCACCATGTGGAGTTATTAATATCAGCCCTTTCAAACCAGAAATGACAGGAAGCAATTAAAACTGATATTTACGATTAAATAGGAAAAGCAACCATGGCTTAGCTGGATCAGAGGAAATACATAAAACATGCAGACACTACTGACAGTGGTGTAATTTTATTTAATCAGTAACAAGAAGATGTAGACAAGGAGGTACTTTATTGTAACAATGACACTTCATAGAAGACCTTGCATTCCCAGCTCAAAAACCCTTTACAGTATCTACCAGTATTTTACTACAGAAAGTTGTTTATCTTGTAAGGCACTTGAAACAACATACATTGCCAAAAAGCTGACAGGGGAAATTACAGAGATATAGAAAATTGCTTTACTGCAGTAGCACCCCGCTGAGCATTTCCCTCATGAAAGTAATTAGACATTTAAGACAAAGAAACGTAAAAACCCTTGAGGTGTGCAAATTTCAAATGCAGTTGACATCGTTTTGGTACACAATAGGATTTGATTAGTACTTGCAACACACGACACACTACAGAGCATGAACAACATCTGCAATTACAAAACCTGTGAAAGGTAAATGCTTTACTTTAGTGGTGTTTCAAAATTCATGGGGCGGGGGGGAAGTAGGCCGGGAAATAGCCTTCAGCAAGCTGACCAGGTCCTGAGCTTTCAAACTGGAGTCATGATATTAATGACAGAAGGTGTTCGGTGTGTTACAGTGCAATGAATGATGTCTGTGTAGCTGTAGCTGGAGAAGCGACCTACTTTGGAAATATTTTGACCTGGAAATTCTCTGTCTGGAATTGCAGCCACATCAAAAACAGCAATTGGCACTCTTGTCAGCTTTCTGTTTTGCCTTGGGTAAAGTTACAGCGTCTCATAGATACTAAATGTAAGGAATGGACCTGGAATTGCCTAACTCTTGGCAACATCACTTAAAATAGTCAAATGTTTACTATAATTTTCACTTGCTATGCAGCTGGTTATAAAATGTGCAATTATATCTCCTGGTTCAGCAAAGTGAAAGATAGCCATTCCAAGAAGACATTGAAAGAGTTCACCCGGGCAGCTGCACGAAAAACTGCTCTGTTACCCAGAGCGGAGCCACAGCTGGGAATTGCCACGAATTGTTCAGAAAATGACCAGACTCCTGCGAAAATTTAACTCCAGTTCCTGTCAGCGAAATGCATTTACAGCTCACACACTGCTCTAGCAGTTTGCCTCTTCCTTTAGCACCCTTTATTGCTCTATGCCTGCTTGTGTTCAAATAATCAGGTTTTAGCAGTAATTAAAGTCTAGGAGAGCAAGGGAAGAGAAAATTTTCTGCTTTAATTGTATTCCTGAAGCATATAAAAGTACTACGTTTCTTTTTTAGAAGGTATAATAAACTCATAGTAATTGCTTACTGTATCATTTAACTTTCCTAGTTGTTGCAATAAAAATTAATCCTTTTATTACTAGAAAATAATTAGGTAAATAAAAAATGCCAGGAAAGAGTTGGTGTTTAGATCCACACTGATGAATCAGTCACAGCTGGAGTTTTGAGATTCAGGTGTGTTCCCCTCAAGAGATTTGGGCACCTCCAAACTCCATTTTGAGAAAACAACCTATAATGATGTATATATAATGACATATGCTAGCTATGAACACACAGAGCTTTCAAAAAATATGTGTATATACTAAAGGTTCTAGAAGGATCGCTGTTAACCTCATATTGAGGCTGCTGGAGATTTCAACTCAGGAAAACACTTGAGCATATGCTGAAGTTTTGATTCAGCCGTGTACCTAAGCAGGAGCTGAATTCAGTACTGTTCAGATGTACCTGAAGTTTAACCCACACCTAAGTCTTGCCACAGCCATGTTTTCCACTACTGCCACCACAGTGGCCATCTGGGCTCTGGCAGTGAACTGATGAATTGTGAAGCACGACCTGATCTCCAAAGGATGGCAACTAGTTTGCTTGGACAAGGAGTATGGAAGTGGCTGCTGGATGTGCATTTAAGAACCTGTGCTCACCCACTAAAGGCATGGGGAATGCTGATGGATGTTTTCCTAAGTGTGATTTTAAAATTTATTTTAAAAGTATATTTTAAAGTATATTTTAAAATATACTTTTAAAAGTTAATTATATGTATAAACACATATATAGAAATAGAAATTTATCTATTTCAATGGGATGAAGAGCACTGGATATTCTTGTAGCTTGAAATGTTATCCTATAAAAAGGATTATTAATATTTTGTTTAACATCAAGAAGTAATAAAGTAAAAATCTGTTTAAAATCCAGAGTGTTAAAAATCCAAATCGATAAGAGTTCAAAACTGAACGCCTGAAGATTTGGCTTCTTTTTGTCCAGATTACATTTTTTCAGTTCTTTATTACAAGCTGCAGCTTTTCCAGCAATTGTTATGAGAATTGTTACCCCTCTCACATCTGTGTGTGATCTGAGCTCAGACAAAGCCCTTAGTATTGATGACTTTCCATGTTGTGGCCTATAAAGCAGCAACAAAAACAACAAGCTTGCAGATGAATTTGTCAGTCAGCCGTGTTAGCTACCCCACACTGCTTGTAATCACACTTGACTCCTTCCTATATCAAATTATCCCACCTTTATAAAGGTGTTAACTGGGGGCTGCGTGAATCACACTTCTCCTTAAAGAGAATGTTTCCCGCAAAACATACTTTGAGGAAGGAGCCTATCATAGAATAAAACTATCAAGGACCTTATAAGACATGCACATCCTACCCCTACACAAAGAAGAAATGGTTGTGTTATTACCTTTGCTTTCCTCCCTTACAAGGGAGGAAAATGTTGCCTAAGACTTTTGCTGAACCTTTTCATTGGAGATGGGAGGAGGCAGCTCTACTCAAATATATCAGAAATTATGTTGTATCATTGAGATGGGGTTTTTAATACTCTTACTCCAGATCCTTTGCCATTGTTTTCTTTCTGTCTGCAAAGAAACAAGTCATGTATCCTGTCTTCCAGGCTGTTTATCTGGTTTATCCTGATCTTTTCATTCTGTCCAGGCTGCTTCCAGATCCCTAGGTAAGGCAAGACCAGGTGCTTTTCCAGGTTTAGGAAGATAAATTCAAATGAAAAAAGAGACACACGCAACTGCTGTTTTCTAAAGTGCTTTCTCCTCCTTTTTAACTTTTAGAAAATATATGAGCACAGCATTCACTTTCATTGCTGTCTGAAACTTGCAACACATTATTTTTAAAGTAACTAGCATTTTGTTTCTGATCTAGCTTTGAAGCTAGCCCTCCTTTGAGCAGGAGATTGGACTTGTTCCCTCCTAAGGTCCTTTCCAACCTGAATTATTCTGCATCTCGCTTTGTTTGAGCTCTGCCGTTAGAAGCATCAAGAGGTGTTGTGGTTTAACCCAGCAGGTAGTTAAACACCACACAGCTACTCCCTCATCCCCTCCACCCCGGTGGGATGGGGGAGACAATTGGTAAACAATGTAAAATTTGTGGGTTGAGATAAAGACAGTTTAGTAGGACAGAAAATGAAGGAAAATAATAATAATAATAAAATAATAAACAAAACAAGTGATGTACAATGCAATTGTTCACCACCCACTGACCGATGCCCAGCCAGTTCCTGAGCAGTGGCCCCCAACCAGCTTTGCCCCTGGTTTATATGCCTAGCATGATACCACATGGTACGGAATATCCCTTTGGTCAGTTGGGGTCAGCTGTCCCGGCTGTGTCCCCTCCCAGCTTCTTGCACACCCCCAGCCTACTCACTGGTGGGGCAGGTGAGAAGCTGAAAAGTCCTTGAGTCTGCGTAAGCACTGCTCAGCGACAACTAAAACATCAATGTGTTATCAACATTATTCTCATACTAAAACCAAAACATAGCACCATACCAACTGTTAGGAAGAAAATTAACTCTGTTCCAGCTGAAAGCAGGACGGGAGGGAACTGCAACTGATAGTGATGTGAAACTCACTGCTGCAGTTAACAGTAGCCTCCACCTTGCTAAAGATCAAGGTCTGCTACAAAGAGATGGGATCTACCTAAGTGGGGCAAAAGCATCTTTGCCAACTGGCTGGCCAACGCAGTGAGAAAAGCTTCAAAATTAGGAACAATAGCAGTGGGAGATGATGGTTAAAGTTAAGTGAGGAAGTGGTGGACCAGGATAGCAAGCAAAGAGTTCAGGGTGTTGTGGGCACAAGACCTTCTAAATAACACAACAAGGCTGAAGGGGTCCGCTCCCAAGTCTGTGCTCACAGATAGGGAAATGCCAACATGGCAGCATTATGTGGAAAGCTCTCATGCCTTTTCTGCGAGACTGGAATGACTGGGTGCCTCTCTGAAGTGCCTGTACACTAATGCACACAGCATGGGGAACAAAGAGGAATTTGAGGTCTGTGTGTGATTAAAGGGCTATGATCTCGTTGGGATCACAGAGATGTGGTGGGATAGATCATGTAACTGGAGTGCTGCAGTGGTTGAATAGGCCCTTTATGAAGTGTGCGATGGTGAGGAAGGGGAATTACCCTTCATGTGAGTACGCAGTAGGAATGCGCGTTGCTCTACTTGTTCATGGGCTCATGAACACTTGGCTTCCATCTTGGTATGGAATCAAGACAAAGCCAAAGTGCACATCTGGTTATAGGAAGAGGAGAGCATTCCTGCTGTCATAGTTCAACCAAGAAAATTGTCTATTTGCTGTAAATTATCTTTTATCTGATAGAGGGATCAAGCCAGGAAGAGACACAGATCATAACTGGTATTTGCTGGTATTTACCTCTCTGGTATTTACTAAAAACCTTTTATCAGTAAAGTGTTATTAATAGCAACTACCTGTTAATTTAGTACATTCACTTATTTTTTCACACAGTTCACTCACCCATATACACACAATCACTCACAGTACGTCGTTTGGAGCACCATTTGAAAGGCCTACCCAAGTACACTCAGAAGCTGATGGCCATATTGATATGCCAGTGGCTTCTAGATAGGTGTTCAGAAAACCTCAGAGGGTTATTTCCGTCCTCTCTATGTAGTCTTATATTCTGCATAGAGCAGCCACTGCTTTCTTGGATGTTGTCCAAGCTACCAACTGGAATTGCACTGATGGTCTTGTACAGATCTGGCTAATTTGCTGTCCTGAGTTTGCCAGTTCTTGCAGATCTCATAAGACCACAAGTCTCTAGCACTTACTGGTACTTGTGAGACGTTCATGTACAGACCTCTCTGGTCTGTTATTTTCTGCTCACTTGTTCTCCATCCACAGACATAGGGGACTCAAAGGTGTTATTCCCACAACTTGCACAGAAAGTGCCTTTATGATACCTTGACTCCTTGAGGAGTAAAAATCGGTCAAAAACAGCTTTTCTTCATTCATCTCAACATGAGCCTTGACAGTGTCAGGCTGCTTGTGTATTATGCACACAAGTTTCGTCTGACAGGCAGGATGCTGTGATACTTCAGGCTTTTCTGTGTCTACTAATAGATCCAGTCCATTCTTCTCCCGAAAGCCATAGGTAAGGGGCGCTTCTAAGTGCTTTCTTTCTATGAAGTTTCAATACAAGAGAAAGCAAATTGGAACTGGATAATAGGTGAAGGCTAATTTCTGGTTTGATCATTATAGTCAGGGCATATATTCTGGAACACAAGAATCCAGCCCAACAGCACTACTGAAAGCCAAACCAGAACAAGTACTTGCTCAGTAATGCAATAAGGACAGATGAGTGGTGGGACACTGTACAGAGCTGGGGAGCAAACATCTGTCCAGCCTATCTATGGTATGGACATGTCAGAGCTTCAGGCTAATGCTGGCCTTGCTGAAGTCACTGACAGGATTGCACCTGCATTTCAAATATTCGTATTTTGTGCATCAGATAGATGAAAAGAGGTGCTTATTTTAAGGCCTGCATTATGAAATGCTGGGACAAAGCCAACATTGAACAACTGCAGCAACCTGCAAGTATTTGTGCTAGACCACTCTCAAGAAGGATAACATGCAGTGTCCAAAATGGGACTGTTATGAAATCTTTGCCACCCTAGTTAGCCTCTGGTTTAAATTCTTTTTGTTATAACACAGTTACATCTCACCCATGATACTTCCCTGCTGTGCTCTTTTGTCTTCATGAAAAATTAGAGGTGAAGCTCAGACATAAACTTTCTGAAGCAAAGTACTTTCCTCTCATATTTTTCATTATAATATAACAATACAGATGCTTCAGCATTTAATGAGAGGGGAAAAAACATGATATGTGTCCCCCGTGTTTGGTCTCAGTCATTTTAATAACTTGTTGCTGGGAAGCATGGGGTATGGCAGAAAGCACCATCCTGCCAGCTGGTGATTTGCAGTCCATTCCCAGGCCCAGACTCTCCTGTTAAGCTAATACAATTCCTTCATCATCTTTTTGTTGTCTGTCTCTGCACTTTTATCCCTGCTCTAAATCTTCAGACATTGCAATGGCCAGCACGCTTTGGCACAACTGTCATATGGCAAAGATAGAGTCATTTAGTTATGTGTGCAGGCAGCACTGTGGGAAATGTGACATAGCTCATCCCCCTCCTTTCAGACATCATCTGTCATTCAGCTAGAAAAAGCACCAGCAGCAGCTGGGAAGCAGAGAGGAGTTGATGGGCTGCATGTGTTAGCAAGAGCATGCACCTGATGGCTCTTGCATTGAGCTCCTCCTTTGCTTGGGACCCTTAAAATAGTGGACTGGCAGCTTTTGTGTATACAGTTTCTTTCCTAACTTGCTTGAGTTCTTTTAATCTCTCACTTAAAACCTTAAACTAAAAATATTGTGGTATGGGAAATGCCAGATATGACACTGAAAAAGGGAAAGTTTATCAGCCGCTCTCACCTCCCTGCCTTCAGCTATGCCCTTGGCTGTAAATGCTTGCGGAGGCACCTAGAATTTCAAAAGCAGAAAGTTTCAATGCAGTTCTGCTTCTTTTTTGTCCTGTAACTCTATCAAAATCAGATGGGAAGTGAACCAGTAAATTGCTTTCCTGCTGGAGACACACAGAGGAGTGGATTGACAGCAACCACCACCATTTGTGTCATCAAACGAGCTCTTCACAAGACGCAGCCTTCACACCTGCTCCTAACCCTGACAGGTCAGAATTGCTTCTAATTATGAGATTCACAATTATTTTGTCATGCAAAAGCAGTTCAGTGGATTGATACAGGGTAATGATAATTAATGACTCCGGGGTAACCAAAACCTTTCCCTCATTCCTTTGGGCATCATCTCCAGCAGCACCCACATGCTTTGCGCTTCCCCAGTGCTAAGAGCTGAGGTTGAGCAAAGCCAGGGAGCTCTTGCTGTACCCTGGAGGGGGCACAGCGCTAGAAGTCTTAAAGCACCATATGTATTCTGTTCTATTTTCTCAAACCTCACTTTTAAATGAAGATGCTTACAGGCAAATATAACTGTTCACACCAAAAGAATCATAAACTTTGGGTGAAAGCATCAAATACTGGGTATGTAGTGATGTTAAAACATTTCTTTCTCTCCCCTACTCTTCCCTGAGGAAGCTTGTGGACTAGTTCTGGACAACCTGACTTAGTTCAAGATGTCCTTGCTCATGCAGGGGGGTTGGTCTAGATGACCTTTGATGGTCCCTTCCAACCCAAACTATTCTATGATTCTATGTTTCTATGATTCTGTGATTCTATTTCACATGGTTTCAGTATGGCATATACCATACCCTAATATTTTGCTTTTCCCTTGCAAGTCCCAAATAATAACCTACAGACTCAGTACACTTGAAAAGTTCTGGAGATGGCAAAAAAGATAGGATGAGATTAGGGTTGTTTATGAAATAAACCGCACAAAGATGAACCCTTCGCAGGATGGAGCAATTTAAGCTATTTATTGGGTGAGTAAACTTGGAGTTAAATGTTATTTATCCCCCAGTCCATAGAACGGTCTTTCAGAGAAATGTCAGCAAATATGTCATGCCAGGTTTTAGCAATCACTTTGAACTACACTATAGAGCAAGGGACATTTCAGCAGTTATTCTGAGTAAAGCCACGCTTTGTATCTGCATGCTTTCCCCTTAGCTGTTTTACCTGGGAGTTGATGACATAAGATAATAGAGAGCATGCCTATAAATCTTGCATGATGTGCACTTGATGTTTTCTGAATGTGAATGCTACCGAGATTAGGAAAATAGACAAACTCTTTAAATAAAAACGTGAAAGTCAGAAGAAGGTCAGAGAAGCAGAGGAACAACTTCAGCTGCCCCCTAATCCCTGAGATAGAGATGGGTAAAGTGGTGAAAATGCATTTTCAGTTACTGCTGAAAATTACACAGGAAATTACAGCAGGAGAAACAACCAGGAAAAGTCTTAGTTTGTGCCAATAAAAAAGCGTCACTTCATGGGAGGTCAGATCCTTGTGCTATTTCCAACACTGTAGATTGCTGGGTCATCTCTGCTGTCTTGTCCTCCTCGTTTGTCCCTTATGAGCTCCTAATTGCTTTGCAGAACCCACTTCTTTCATCCAGCCAGAGGCTCTGCCATGTCCACCTTGGCATCAGTATTTGTTTCTCACTTCTGGTGGTTTTAGCAATCCTGTCACCTGCATTTTCCTCCTGCTTTCAAACTACCATGTTCCAGCCCACAGTGGCATGGGGTTAGGCTGAACACAAGTCAGATGTGCTTTATTAGAGAGGCAGCCCTCCTGCTTTGCTCTGTGTCTGGCAGCTATCTCTCTGTATTACTTTAGGTCTTGCATTCTAGATTTTATTCCCTTCTGTGGTGTCTAGATAACAATACTTTAAATTTATTCTCGATGGCATTTGAGTCAAAACCGATTCATCTCAAGCACTGCTGACATTAGTTGCCTATGCTATGAAACAGCCTCAAACTATTTCGGTGAACAGGGGGAAATAAATGGAGCTATCTAATCAATATAGCAGGCTGAACTTGAAGTACCCATCCTTTATTTAAGCTTCTTTGCTGAGAGTCACTGTTTTATTAATCTTAATCCTGAGAACTGTAGTGAGTTGAAAGAAACTAATTACTGACATTCACTACACTTAGCCAGGAAAGCATTTCTCTATTAGGAGTTCTGCAGGAATACAGACACGCTTTCAGGAATGAAAGGTCATCAGCAAAGGTGTTTTTCATGAATAAAAGTAAACTGTCAGCAATGGAAACCAGCATTGCGTGGTAAACCACCATGGAGAGGCACATGGGAACATAACATTGTGCTTGGTGACTGCGTACAGCCACACCGCTGCTTCCAGCCATACGCAGCTCCCTGGCTGGGAAATGCAGCTCTCAGGATCAGACCCTGCTTTGGGTCCAAGTGAAAACAGAGACAAATGCCAGGTGCTCAGGTGCGTAACCTTCAGCCACATGTTATGTCAGCTGTGCTTCACGAGGGTGCAAGTTTCTCCAGAAAGGCTTTCCCTGGACAAACCTAAGAGTAAATATTTGTGCAGCAGCAAGTACCAAGCTTATGTCTGAGAGGAAGAAGGCTTTGCATCACTTTTCTCCTTCTTCTCAACAGTACAGAAGCAGAACAAAATCTTCTTCTAGACATTTCAGCCCATGGAAACGCAGCCCACTCTGTTGCGGCTCAGCCTTGAACACAATGTCTCTCCTAACACGAGCAGAGGGGTTGCTGTGCGTGGTTATGAAACATAATAATTCAACTAAATATCAGTTTGCAGAGGAGATGTTCCAGACTGTGACGTGTTCCTCCAGAATATTAATCTAGTGTTGGGTAGCAGTGATACTGCCAAAATACCCAGTTACCTACCATCCTAGAGACACTCAGGCCAGGCTGGATGTGGTTCTGGGCAACCTGATCTAGTTCAAGATGTCCCTGCTCATTGCAGGGGGCTTGGATTAGATAACGTTTGAAGGTCCCTTCCAACCCAAACTATTCTATGATTCTATGATTCTATGATCCAGCAGTTATCTTCACAGGTAGCTCAGACCCACAGTTAGGAGAAAGCTGAAGCCTGGCTGGTGATACCACTGCCATAAAAAAATTAGATCAGGTTGTCTATGAAATAATAGAACATCATGAGCAGGGTGCCTCCTCTGTTATAACCCTCAGACTCTGGCACTGCCTGTTTGGGATGGATTTTTTCCTAGTGTTTTGTGACACCGGTGCCAGACATTTCCTTTCCAACCAGAACGATGGCTGGGCCACTGCTTCAGCACTGGTTATTAATGTACGGAGGTGGAATCTAAACCAAATGCTTTAAAAACTGCTTGGAGTGCCTTCAGTTGTGTTTGTCTCATGCCTTCATAAGTGATCTTTTATCCTCTCATACCACTGATTTTCTAGGGAAGCTGGAAGTCGGGGAGGGGTAAGAAGGGGACATCTTTGCACATCTATAAGCACAAGGAAGGATTGGCACCCATTCCTCTTCATAGCACTGCCTGTGGTACACCTGCTAAACTGTGACTGGTGACAATCTGAACAGAAAAGGCACTACATGATTCATATGCCAAAAGGATCTTCAAAGCTTCCTTTTTAAGCGGATGTGTAGCAACCCCTCTGCTGTTACCCAAGTACTCATTTCTCTGATAGTACTGAAGGGCACAGCTTGATGATCAAAAAAATCCTACAAGCACTGAGCAAACAGGAATGGAAAAGGTGCTCTCCTGCGTGAAGCCCGTTGGGCGACTTCACCCCGTGCATGAATGCTGGACTCCTGAACTGCTGGAGCCTCCAGCCATGGAGAGCTCAAAGCCTACAAAAAAATTGTTAGATTTTATTAGACTTTATTAGAAATAAAGTCAAAATGCTCTGTTAGACAATATAAAGCCAAATGGCTTGTTTCCTACAACATATTGCAGCTGGGCGAAAAGTAGTCCTTCCCTCCATGAAAAACTGAGAAATTCTTTCCTGGTTGGAAGTCCTGAGTAAGGACTTCTGCTTCAAGTGCCAGAGCCCCACAGAAAGCCCCTTCTAGAAATCTTTTATTTATTTATTTATTTATTGAGGAAATACATTTGCAGTGCCTGGATATCTGGGACTGGGAACCAGTTGGTTTCTCAGACTTCAGTCCTAGCACCATGGCTGTCTCTGTAGCACAGGCAAGGCTCGGAAGTGGTGAACAAGATCACCAAAACTCAGCCAGGCTCACCTTTGTTTGTTTAATTTCCTGGGGAAATTCATGTTTATGCATATGAATCTAAGGGATCACCTGCCTCAGCCCCTTGGAATTAGGCAGCACCTTGAATGACAGAGACACTGGAGAGGTTTCCATCCCACTGACTGCAGCCAGCAGAATTCAGAGGAGAAAAAGTGCCAGTGGCCCAAATTTACTCCTGCCTGTCAAGCAATAACCATCCCAGACACAATGACAACTGCATCCCATAGAGACAGAGCACAGCACCACAGCAGCGTTCATTCTCCTAGCTGCAGCGTCAGCCACACTCATCCAGGTATTAACAGTCCTCACAAGCAGACTCAGTTGCCCTGAGGAATGCACTCACGTGTAGGACAGTCTCAGGTCATATAGCTATGCAGAGAGTTGCACCTGTATTGGATAAGAAAGTCACAGTGACTGGCACAAATTTGCTCAGTCATTAAATGTGGTTCATTTCAGATGATATATCTGAAGCAATGCTTGTTATTACATCTGCTCAACTCATGTATTAACTGATTCAGCAAGCCAAAACACAGTACAAATATAAAGCCTCAAAAGAGTCCTCCAAAGAAGCAAGATTTTGGTATCAACTACAGTTTCGAATCTTTCAGGCAAATTGGAAAAAAGCCCAAACACTGAAAAAGGCATTTGTAAAGGTCAGTCCAGCTATGGACAGTCTGAAAACAAAAAAATAAAGTCAGGGGAGATCATTTCCTCTTATCTTTATCCATCCAGAAATTAGGTGTTCAGTCTAGACTAATCATCTACATTTATGTAGCCAGCAGTTCCCCATCTCATGTCCCAAGGCAGGTGGGATGACTTCTCTCTGGAACTGCTTATCTCTGCCGTGGATTATGAAGGAAACTGAGAGAACTGGTGGAATGTAAATGCCTGACTCTTAGGTAAAGCTGGGTGAGCCAAATCCCCTCTTTAGTGGTCGTTAGCTCTTTCCCCCATGTCAGAAAACTTCACAATTTGCAGAAGTCATGGTGCCTTAGTCTCACCATAGCCATGGTCATGACCACACATGACAACACAAAGGTTTATTTGCAGCTGCAATGCTGAAGAGCAGCTAATGCCCCATCCCCAGCAGACTGGAGAGAACACAGTGTAAAGAGCTTTGGCAACATTAACTTACGCCTCTTGACTGGGGTGCGCTGGTCAGTAAGGAACTATGGGGCCATGTGCCACCTGTGCCTCAATTTTCAATGCTACATTTACCTGTAAAAGCAGTGCTGTTCCAGCAATGGTGCTGCAATGCATAACACAGCATCCCTACCAGAGTCTGCTGTGAATGACAGCATGTTGTTTTTAAAGTAGTTGCATGTTTCCCTCTTCCTGGCCCATTATATATTGCTAGCTGTATACTGAGGAACACAGCTCAAACTGCTGTAAACTGAGAAATACATGTTTATGTTGTGTGGTGGATCGGGGAGAGGGAAGGTTTGCTGCTATAGTGGAAATACTGTTACGAGCATTGATAAATGCAACTTAAACATTATCTTTGAAAAAAGGTCTTTTTCAGTGTCCTAACATACTGCTCCTGCCAAAGGCTGCTAAATAAATCTGGGGACTGTGTTGAAGGCAGATCCACAAAGTCATACCCACAAGGAGCTCAGTGCTGCAGCACAGTGCAGGACAGCTCTGTCTGCGGAATGCCAAATTCCCCCTTGCCTGTCTTCATGCAGCTTGCAGGGCCAGGGAAATCCCTTCTCCCTGGGATGCTGAAGACGCTATTTTCCTCCTCTCTCTGCTCTCTCTCTCCACATGCTCCTACTCACATTTCTCACACTGCTCATACCAACTTTCTCAATCTCACTACTACTGGCTGTTCTCAGACCATCTCTAGATTGCTGCATGGTCACACCTGTAGGAAGAAATAGGCTCCTTATTAGCACTTTCTGAAGCTAGATCTATGTATTACCATGGGTGAGAAGTACCTTATACCACTCCGTGATGGGTTTGAATAGCACATCTGTGATCCTGGAAGAAAGATGAGAGCAGCAGCAAAGACAATTGCTATGCCTGCAACACCATCCATATGTCTATAGCCTTCTGGACTGCAGAAACCCAGCCCTGGAGCTGATCAGTATTCACTTCACCCATTGCCTAATCCTGCATGCTTCAAAGAGTAACAAACCTTTCTCTCACTTTCACTGTGCTAATAATTCTGCTTCTCCATATGCTGAATGTTTCACACCCATTCTGGGATCCAGGAACTCAGAAATGTTACACATATATAAAATTTTACCCAAAAGAAATGTTGGCATGCCACAGAAGCCAGAGCACAGGAGTGCCCTCCTTTGACTGCCATGGGAGCCAGGAAGGAAATGTGAAACTAATATTAAACTTTCCAAAGTCCCACATTGCCCAGGGTACTCAAATTGCCCTACAAAGCAGCAAAGCTAAATTTAATTGCAAATTACACCATTTCCAGGAGGAGAATGTAATAGTGGTTTACAGCATCCAGTGAATAAAATTGCCTGAAACACCCAACCTGCTTGTAGAGCAGCACACCAGTGTTGCTTCATTCCAGTTATAAACATCCTAAATCCTAAATCACAGGATTTACCAACTTCAACTTTATTTTCCTTCTTTAATGAGAATCATCACTAAAGTGCAAAGTCATTCCAGCTAGTTTAAGTCTCCTTAAATAGGAGGCTAACGGAAAAGCACAAAGTTCTTTAGAGGACAATCCAGATCTTCACTGAAGTGAAATGCAATCTCTTGAGGGGCAGAAATAGCACAAGCTTTCATAAAACCTCTGGTGACAGATTAGGAGCTATTGTCTGGAAATGATCCAACAAACTCACTACAAAGTATTGTTGTCAGCATGAAATAGAAATGTGATAATAAGAAAACCTACAATAGCCCTCAGCTTATTTATGTTTAATATTTCTTACATCTCTACTTTCTTTTTCGGATTTTTGACTGCAAGTCCTTCTCCCTTCTTTCCCTCCCCCTCTTTCCCTCCTTTCCTTTCTGACACTCATTTATTTCTGGCACCAGATGCCTGTCTAATATCCTATGTTCCCAGGCTTGCCTCTCTCCTCCCCTCCTCCTTCCTTTTGCTGTGAAAGCTGAGGGCCTCAGCCTGAACACCCCTCATCCTTGTGAACAAGGGTCTGTGAAACAATTTATAGGCATGTGCCCTAGGGAAAACACATCCCCCTTTGATAAAGCACACATGTGAAGAAGGAACAGGAGTTACACGTAGAGGTGCAGGATGCAATGCTGAAAGGTGAGGAAAGTTTCTCTACAGCCATTGCCCTACTGCCCATAAATCACAGAACTGCTCTCCACAACATTTCTTTTCATACACAAAAAAAATAAGGCACCTGTATGAGAAGTATCAGAAGACATCCAGAGAAATTAAACTTTTTCTGTCATCCCTTCAGGTCTGAGGCAGGGGACAAGCCTTTCAGGATTTTTTCCCTTATTCCTGCCAATCCATTGAAACCAACAGCTCTCCTCACACACTGCAACAGGAGCTGGTGTCCTCTCCACTCCCTGTCGTTCACCCTCGAGCATGACCTCTTCATACTGCAAGACAAGTCACCTTCCCCATTTTTCTCTCATTCATGTCCTGCTTTTCTCATCTTCCTACACAGTTCATCTCGTGCAAAGACCTCCTGCCATGGCATTATAGACATGCATTTATGCAGGATCCTTACAGAGCACCAGCACACAATGCATCTAGTTCAACTGTCCATCATCAACATCTGGCCGTTCTGTGGGGATAGTCTCATCCTGGCAGGTCTTGGACTTGTGTCAATACCATAAGCTCCTGTTTTTCTATCACTTATAAAAATTAAATCAGATTGAAAAGATCATCAGCCTGAGGTGTTTACCAGAAGGACATATCCTTCTCCCTGCCCTCAGCTTATTACAAGCCCATCCCAGGGAGAGGGCATAACATCCCTCTCGATGATGTCCATGAAGTCACTAGGACATCCTGCAGTTCCCAGCAGCTTTATGCCAGGCTCTCCTCAGGAAACTCCCCAGGATAAGAAGCCACATTATAGCAGAAAGAAAAGGTACCCCATCTTGGAATAGAGCAGGAGGCAGCATGTCCCACACACTAGTCAGCACACCCACGGGGTAAGCCTTCCACAGGGAAAACTGTCTGAGGAAGCATTGGCTGAACTGGGCCTTTACTACCTCCACTGCAAAGCCTTACCATAGCATTTGTTCAGGCTACAAGTCATAATGCAAATGATCAAAATGGAAAAGTTGGCAGAGCAGTGGAGCTAGCAGGGAATTATCCATCAGTACACATTAAAATTGAATGAATAGAAAAAAAGCTTCCCTCTTCCAACGAGAAAATAATGACGAAGGTAAGATGAAAAATGAGTAAGACGAGAGAAAAGAAATTTTCAGTCCCTTTGGCAGCTCAACAGTCATAAGCCTCACATTAATTTTAGTTATAGAGAGATGATGTATTAATTAGGTTTAGCTCAAGGCATGTGATTTTAATTAAGTATCTATTCAAACTAGGAAAACAGGAAAATGGTTTCTTTTCTTTCCTAATTCCTCAGCAAGAGCTGAATATTTTCTTATATCATTTCAAAGAATAACAAACAGTTCTTTTTAGGACTAAAGTCTGAAATCCTTAACGAGGCACGGAAATGAAATCAAAGCACAGACTTGTGTAATACACAGTTTACAAAAATTAGTCAGATATTAGACTGAGAAAACATCAGCTTGTTTAAATAGCTGTATATTTTATATCTGAGATGTGACAAAATCCCCCATGGTATTTGAAATATCACGGTGCTTTCTGTGAGCCTTCTCTTGCAGAATTGCGCAATGATTGGTGCCATATAAATGCTTCCAGGAGGATCTGACATGCTTCAGAATAGCAACCAGTCAGCCTGCCAGGTAGAAGCAGAGTTCAAATTGCCAGGATGTGACTCAGCTAGTTAGTTCCTACTGCCCTTGGCTATAAATACAAAAGCAGTGGAGTGATACATTTCAAATTCCAGATTGTAGGTGCTTGAGCTAGTCCCCTAAAATAAGTGCCAGAGCTCCCCACCTAGAGCACAGAGAAGGAGGCAGGTGTCCTCAAGTCTTCAGAGGAAAGAAGTCTGCCTGTCCACATCTGTCTTATACAGCACCGATATCAGGCAGATAATTTGGAGATCCTCAAATTAAAATATTGCTTGACCTGTGGGACTTTTCCAATTCCTTTGTGAGAGTACTTTGCTATAATCTCTGTTTGGCATACAGAGTGGCCTGCCTGAAAAGGCTATTCCTGCCTCCATTGCTCTATCTACCTTGAGGTACTGTTAAATATCAAGTTACCTGTGGGGAGGGGAGAGGAAGGCACGTGTCTAGAGGAAAGTAATTATAGATAAGGCAATATGTGCACAAGGTACCCAAAAGCCAGACTGCTTCACAAGCTGCTCATAGTTTTTCTCATGTAAACTAGGAAGCCTACTTTGTCCTCCTTCGATTTTACACATCACCTTGTGTGATGGAGCCAGGAATCCTACAGGGATGTCCACATGGCGTAAGTGATGAAGCCCTGAGCCTGAAATTTCACAAAAAGCTGCAGTTCACTTTTAACTTTCACACTGGCAGGAACATGCAAAAGTTTAAATAGAAAATAAATTTGCTTTCTGGTGTTCTGTTCTTGGGAGAAAAAAAAGATAAAAAACAATCTACACATAGAAAAATGACAGTCGCTGGTTAGAATAAAACTCTTTACAATGGAAGCTGAAGACGGCTTGTACAAGGAGGCTGGGTGCAATGTCTGTGGTAAATTGCATCTTTTCATACTTTGCTTTTATTATTGTAGCCTGACATCACTTGTTTGGCCCTAACCATTCATGCTTTTCAAAAGCCAGTTTGATTATTTGTGTTTATTCCAGAGTAGGAGGACTTCGGTAACGTTCATGAAAAAGAAACTAATATAGTGGCTTGAGCCTTTTGGATCACGTAATCAAACCTGTTCTTGCAAGCTGTGTGTGAAATAGACTGGCAGCTCAAGGCTTATGAAGAAGATAAATACATTTTGCCACAACACATCAACTGACCTTTTTCCTATGCATTTACCAGTAGGGAAGTTGTACAAAATGTTGTTGTTTTTCAGTCTTACTAAACCAGCTTACAAAGAAAGTTACATGTTAACAATGCAGATGAGCTCTGAAACACTCTGTCTCTTTTCTCCAGCCATTGCAATATTGTGAATTTGGGAAGGAAGTTTCCTCCTGGAGAATGTGCACAAGTCCATGGGCTCCTGAAGGAGCTGGTGAATGAAGTTGCTAAGCCTCTCTCCATAATATTTGAAAAGTCATGGCAGCAATATGAAGTTCCCGATGACTGGAAAAAGGTAAATATAACCCCCATTTTCAAAACGGGAACATTGGAAGACCCAGGGAACTACAGACCTCAGAGGAGTATGGGGACTTCCTTGGGGACACCTGAGAGAAGGAGGGCTTGTGACCTGTCCTTCAGGCAGCAAGCCAGCGAGGATACACAGGTGGGCATAGGCACCAGGGATATTCCAAAGTGCCTGGGACCAATGGCTGGGAGTCAAAACGTGGCCACCTACTAGCATGAAAACAGGTACAAAGTGCAGATGTGAAAAAAAAAAAAAAAAAGATTTAGTATTTATGTATACATCCTGAAGAGTTGCTTTCTGAACTCAGTAGCATACAAGCATGCAGGTGCAATACCTCACTAGAGTTACAAAAGAGACTGCACGTACCTGGGATCACAGTGGGAACTCATACCTCTGTGGTTTTGCTCAAAATGTCTCAATTGCATTTCCAGTGTTTCAAAAATTGCTGTAAAACTACAGCTTCAAGAGTGCTGTTTCGATATGTCATCTTTCCAGAAGCAGAAAGGACCTAGCCAGCATGACAGACATCAGTATTTAGCTGATGTAAACTCAGAAGAGCTGTTCTGCACAGCAATCCGAACTCCTAGGGTGATACTCAGAGCCAACAGCTGCAATCAGCTTCAGAGAGGATTTACACACCTACTCACAAAACCATTGTATTTGTCCTCTGGTATAATTTGCTAAGTGAGATATTTTCTGATCCATCAGCTTTGAAAAAGAAAACTTTCCAACACACAATTCACCCTTCTCTCACCACATCTGTCGAGGTTCAATTATTAAAGTCATTCAAATGAAGATGCTTTATCTTTTTGATTCAGAGCAGGCTCCATTTCAAGTGCTCGCATGTACCTTCTCTTGGGGCTCTGAATCAAAAGAAGGTGAAGCATCTTCATTTGAATGACTTTAATAAGATCAAAAAAGTGTGGAATTGTCATACATTGAGTTTCTCACTTTTTTTTGTTGTTCCAACAGCAACATCCTTTGGAATCATCTTGCTTGGCAATGATTCAATGCAAGGAATTGTATAGTTAGGGATGTAATTGTGCTCTGAAAAAGTTATAAGGAAGAGGAAGAAAAACAACTTTTTTGTTTAGAATGTCTCTTTTTAAAATTATCTACTACCTACAATGAAAAATCTCTAATATAGAATAGCACAATAGTCCCAGAGATAACAGTGCTTACCTCTTAAGTTAATCAAACCAGGAATGCTCCCTACTGAACAAGATATAGCAGAAGCGTGCATAGGATTTTGTCAATTATTTGCAGAATTGACAGGGTCATATACTCAAACATGACCTCATTACATAGATGTCTCAGAGTTATGACAACAGATAGATTGCCTGCTATAAACAACATAATAATTCAAAACTGCTTTTTTTACTGGGCACTGTTCATGACTGTGTAATCAAACCTGCTTCTTCACATCAGATTTGCAACAATCCTTTACTTCAGATGCACAATTTGTAAAGCATTAGGGATACAGAATCAAATCAGCTACCTGTTCTTGAAACAGTTACCATCTATACCTGTAGCTAGTCAGACGCAATTGTCTTTCCATTTACCACACACCTCTGATCACTCTGTGGGAATAAACCAAATGAAAGGCCTGACACAAACCTGCAGCATTTTTTTTCTCTAGTAACTCAGAGAGTAGGAGTTTCACTGTAGTGATGTGCAAAATTTTCAAGTAACTATAATGGCTGTCTCAGTACTTTGTGACCAACTTGAGACATTTCTTACAGCTCTGATGTCAAGCTGTCAAGCAAGTAACTGTAACGGCTGCCTCAGTACTTTGTGGCCAGCTTGAGACATTTCTTACAGCTCCAATGCAAACATTTTGCTTTAAAAGTCAGCCCCTCCAGCAGGACACAGGTAGGAAGCCAACCTGTGCAATGGAAATAGCTGCTAAACGGCAATTGTTGCTGTCCTGCACACTTATGCAGAAAAGATGACCAGTCTTGGTAGGAACAAAGAATTTTGTCTAAACAATAATCAGTGAGAGAAAAGAGTAAGAATAAGCTAAATTGTGTGTGATATGAAATCAATGTTGACCATGCTTTGAGAAGGAGGTTGGACTAAAAACCCTGTGATGCCTCTTCAGCTTGCATCGCCTATGATCCTAGTGATATCTCTGCTCAACTCGTGTGGCTACAAGGCACAGAATGAGGGAAATTCACCTCAAATCAGCTAACAGCAGCAATTCTTGCTAGGCACAGGGCTTGCCAGTGCACTTCTCCTCTGCGAATGGAGAACCAGAGGGAAATGGATGACACTAGTTAATAGTCAGGCTATGGGAAATAACCTGGAACTGTCAGCACTTGGAATGTATCTCCAACGTGAGGTTGCATCAGGAGTTCCCTGACTGACAAAAGGGTCAAGGGAGAGTCAGGAGAGAGGGGAGACTGCCATAGGCAGTGCTTCAAACTCCGACACTGCTTGACACCTACTTATAGGTTTCCTTGTGAAGGGCAGGTGCTTCGTCTTAACATGGCACTGCTTAGTGATCTGCAGTATTGACCTTCCTGAAAAGAGGAGTGAATTGCATTTCAATCACAATGAGCTTTTAAAGGAGAAAATAATAAGGATGCATTTATTTGAAGACAAACCATCTTCCTGAACAACAACAAGAAGGATTCCACAGAATTGGTATGGATTTACTATGGGCTTCATGCTGCTCTTCTACTTCAAGCTCCATTGTACTTGTTTAAGTTTGATCCACTGCAGAGTAAATATGTGTGTTTAAGCTAAGCAGAAATTAAAGTAATGATTCTTAAGCAACAGAATAGCTTCTGATTTGGTTTCAGGCAATCTCAGAAGGATGAACACATCTGTGAATACTGCTGGTGAGAAACCATTCAAACTGAAATAACTGAAAACAATCTAGCCTGGCCCAAGTGTGCCACAGGTAGCCTGAGGAAACCTGCTGTAGTTTTTCTTGGAAATATTTCTGTAGAGATCTTTTGCAGCAGCCAGAATAGTTTAAAAAAATAAACTTTGAATGACTTCTCTCATTTTAGTATATCTGTCTTTGTACCTGAGCTATAAGAGATGCTCTGCTATGCCAAGACATGCTCTGCTACGCCAGAAAATGCAGAAAGGGCACATCAGCGGGTTTCAGGAAGGATGGAAACAAACATGTGAGGCTGGGGCTCACCAAGCAATGCATGTTCCCTGTGAGTGCGAAGTGACGCACTGATTTGCAATCCTGAAGGCCTTTACAAAAAACGGTCCAAGTGAGTCACAGAAGATTAGAAAAATCTTAAGTAAAACGTCTTGTATGTTATAAAAATGCATGCATTTTTATGCACGTGGTTTTACTTTTTATCCCCTAATTCTCTCTCACATCCTATTGGAGGCAGAGAGTGAGCAAGTGGCTGTGTGGTGTTTAACTACCTGCCGGGTTAAACCATGACAATGTCATTAAATCCTTGAGAAGAGAACCAGGAAAACCAATGTATGCTGAGTGGGTTGGAACTAGATGATCTTAAGGTCCTTTCCAACCCTAACCGTTCTATGATTCTATGATTGCCAGTAGCAGCTGTATTGCTCAAGAACCGGGAAACCAGTGTGCACCTCTGCAACCGTCTCTCCTATCCCACCTTGTGGAACTGAGATGCTGCCAGCAACTGAAAGTGTAAAGGGTGTAGCAGGGTTATCTCAAGAAGACAGCTGCAGTGGAAAGCGTATTAGGCTTGCAGAAATTTGAGGAATATGAGTTCAGACCATTGAACTCATTTGGATGCACACTTAGCAGTATCAATGGATGCATCAATCAACATGCTTTGTCACCACAGGCAACAGACAGAAAGCTGGAAAAGAACTTTGGTCTTATATTTTCTTAGCTGCCTTGCTTCCTGTTCTTCTTCTGGATTATTATTAGATTTATGTTAGGAAAGTCCATTTTAAGTGTGGGTTGCCTAGGCAGTCCAATCTGGCCTTGAACTGGTCTGTAGCAATCAGTTCACAAGTGAGGTGGGGACCTCATGAGGAGATTCTTTTCTAGTATCTTTTTCCAGCATCTTTTTGAAAAGATGTTGATTCTAGAATGGTACCTGGGATTCCAGTGTGGGTCCAACTGGATTTGCTGGTCAAACGACATCTCCAGTTCTCATCGCTTCACTTGCCCACAAAGCACAATGGCTTAAAGCCAGGTTGTTCCTTTCCTAGAACAAACTGAAATATTCTTGAAGTGTTCCTTTTATTTTTTAATAGTATTCACTATGCTACTCTGGTAACCTTAAAAAAAAAAAAAAAAAAAAAAAAAAGGGCATTAAAACCAGTCAGCATGTACTGCAAAGCAACATTTCAAAATGACAACAGTCTGTAAAGGCTGAGCATAGGATCTTGTGGACTCTTCCACCCCATCCTTAATCAGGGTCAAATCTTTACATCTGGCTGCACTAACATCTGTCTTTTTTTTTTCCTTTTCCTTAAAGACAGTCTGTAAAAGCACTCCATTTCCTCCTCCTCTCTTCAGCAGTGTTTTAGAACAAGTTGTAGCCTGGTGCAGCTTTATAGAGCAGCAGTTTTAGTGAGAAGTTTTACAAGAGATGGAAACCATGAGCTCTTTCCACTTTTCATTTCCTTATTTGGAGAGTCAAAAGTCTTGCTGTAAAATACAAAGAAAACAACAATTCAGTAGAATTTAACCTTGTGCCATCATGGGTGGGAAAAGGAAAGAATAACAAAAGTCACCAGGGTGAAGAAATATACAGTGTTTTTATAAAACAAACAAACCAACAACAGGAAAAAATATAAACCTCGGAACAGTTTTAAAGGAAAAAGAACTTTCAGATGTGCGTGGGTCCAAAGAAACCAAAGACACATATACAGTTACATGTCAGCCTGTTTGTAGCCATAAGAGCACAAAGTCAACATGAAGCAAATAACACCAGAAACTAATTTCAGGATACACTTCATTTCTTCAAGCACCCATTGCTGCCCTAAGGGAGAACAGGCAGGGAACATTCAGTAGCATCCTGGGGAAGTTGTGATAAATAACACAGCAAAGGCAGCCCTGTGCAGGCTGCCTAGGCTGCCTTTTACCCCTCCTGTTTACCTGTGTAGTGCTAGTATTTAATCATGAAATTTTATGAGGTTTTTTTGCCTTAGGACACTCACTCACTGCACAACCTGCAGCAAGTCAACATGTTCTCTTCTTGTTACTCAGTTTACTCCTTGACACATAGGGCAGTATTTAAGCCCGGCTCTGACCATCAAAATGTTTGTATGGATCAATCAACCTCACATTGATTTCTTCACACAAAACTCCCTTGCGTCAAGGGAGCTTTTTCCCATTTCACAGGTGGGAAGAGAAAAGCCAAAATGCAGAGGGATATTTGCAAATTCTAAGTCCTTAGGCTGGGAGATCCAGAGTTGCATCTTTGAGTTGTCTGGTATTAAATAGCACTTAGCATGCACAGTCTGAAAAAGAAAAAACATCTCCCTGTGACCAAAGTTTCAGCTTTTAGCATGCAGGTTCTGAGTCACAGTTCAGCTATCCAGAAAATAAGGACCATGAGAACAGGGAAATGTTTGACTGAAAAATATTCATGTGTTGTGTCTATGGCAGAGGCAGGGGCAGGATCCAGCTCTCTGAGGAAGCACTGGGGCTCTTGCTGCACGCTCCCGGCTTTGCCCATTGCACACCAGCCAACATCTCCCGCAAAATGCAGACTATAGTGCTGTCCTTATGGGCTTTTCAGAAAGCATTGGAGAGAATCTATCATCAAGGTTTTATATGTGAAATCCTGGAAAATACATATAAACCATTCCCAGATGACTTTCAATGAAGGTGAATATAGAGTTCCCTGGTAGAATTAACATTTAATGTGCAGATAAAACAAAAATGGGGAAACACTTCTCTTAATATTTGGAAAACACGAAAATAATTTGCAATAATTCTACCTGGGTTCCTCATTTAGCATTAGCCTTAACCAGTGTTACACAAACAGATGGGGTTGGCATAACACCTGCATTTCTTTTCTTTTGCAGGCAAATAAATCCTCTGTCGTTCAGTGGTGACTGCTCAGTTCTTAGAGCGAGACTATGTCCCCTGGACTGTTTAAAGCTGGAAAGGATCTTCATGTCCATCCTGAAGACACTTCAAAGGCCTCTGAGCACACAGGGCACACAGGCATTTGGCACCTCCATGTCCAGCAGACTCCCGGTGCTCGAGTTAAAATGAACGTGGCAAGTGGTTACACTTCTGCAACAACCCAAAATTTTAGTCTTGCCTTGGCACCTGAGGAACAGGGGAGGTTCTGCCTGGACCTTTGTGCAGTTTTAAGCTGTGCACATATCCTGGGATTTGCATGCTTTGTAGGTGACTTGTTTGTTCATCCATTTGTGTGAATAATACATGAGTGAATGACACTTGAGGCTCCCTCTGCCATAATGAGAATATGTCCATTATAACCTGCTGATTGATTCTTGAATTTCAGCCTGGCAACCCAAACAAACAAGGTAAACACTGCAAAAACAAAGCCAGAGATTATCAACTGGCACTACGCCACTGCCTGCCTCCCCAAAACAGTGTGGCGTTTACGATTATCGCTGCAATTCTCTCTCAAAGCCCCCATCCTGAGTTACTAGGTAGACTTTTGAATACTTCTAGTGATGCCTTATTATTCACAGAATTAATTACTAAATAGCATCCTCAGATGCCACTGTATGAACTTTGCATCTAAAATCATTCATTTATTCAGTCCATCAGCCCACTCAGGTACGTGACATCACCTCTCTTCCCATGTTTACAACAAGAGAGACACAGGAGAGTTACTTTGAACTGTCAGCCTTGGATATCCGTGGCTGCTGTAGAGTCCTAATGTGAAAGCAGGGAATTGTATAATTCATGACCATGTGCTGCCTCCATTTGGAATTTTCTCCCGAGGACACTACTCAAACAATACAAAAGGCAAAGCATTTGCTATTGCAAGAGCCTCATCTCCAGGCTGTATGCAGAAGGTGCAGATCTTCCTCACCCTCCAGCAAAGCCATCGTGAGGAATGAAGACAGAGAAGCTGAGAGTGCTCAGGTCCTTCAGTGAGCCACCTGCACCACGAGCCTTTTGTCCAAACAGAAAGTTTCTAGCCGTGCGATGTAGCTTTTCTGGTCACTCCACACTGACTGCATTCTGTGGCAGGGTTGGCATCCAAAGCTGCACATTGTAAATCAAGCCATGGTACATGGCCAGTAAATGAAAAATATCACTGTGAGTAATGGATCAGTGAGCCCAGCACGCTGCAAACTAAACATGGTTTTACAACCCCTTTGAGTTGTCATTGTGTAATAAGTCTCTGTTTTGAAGGCATGGTCACGCAAATTCTTTCAAGCACAAGATGCTGAGAAGCCCTGGGCATTATATCAGTGTGTCTTTAGCTACATTTATCTTACCTTTCAGTGACTGATGTTCTAGCTGTGTAAGTGCTCAAAGCAGGCCAGTGTATAGCTGCATGGTCTACCACCACTTCCTTGTATTACCCACAGCCAGGCTGCTGCTTTTCAGGCAAATATTCCTGCCATGGGATGTGGCTGGTGCTCTCTGCTCAGAGGGAGCCCAGTACTCAAGGAAGACAAGAGCTGCCTTGTACATGGGAGCCTTGCAAGCCTGAGCAACTGGCAAAGGGCACAGGGACTGCAGCTCCTGCTCCTTCCTGAGGTACCTGCATCAGGGTCAATGCCTGCCAGCAGCTGTCAGCAGGATCTTCCTCCTGTGCAAGGGTCCAGCTCGCAGTCATGCAAGGCAACAGCTCCTGCTCAGACTCATGGCAGCTCCTGAGCCAAACCCTCATTCCAGCACTGTACTCTGTTCCATATTCTGAGGCTTAGTCACCCTGTCCTATCCCCTCAGGACTGACAGCCCTCAGGTTTTGGGTTAAACATCCTGATGGATGTAGATGTTGAGGAACATCTGGACCTGGTTGAGAATACAGGACAGAGGAGACTTCCTGAATGCACCTTCTGTCTCCTGCTATCACAGGTGGACCTGGTTGAGAACACAGCACAGAAGAGGTCTCCTGAATGTACTTTCTGTCTCCTGCTATCACAGGTCTCCGTCTCCTGAAACCTCTTTAATACTTGCAACATCATCATAATGCAACCTTTCCCATGGGGTAAATGGCTAGGCTTGAATGGGTTTTTTTTAGTTACTGTTGTCTGCAAGTTTGAGCAAAAATGAGAAAAAGGCAAAATAGGTTCAAGCCTTTTCAGGTTAAAGAGGACTTAGAAACCGTTTTTCTTATTTCCTGAGAAAAAATAAGTTACTAGAAAGAATTAAATCTTTTCTCATACCCTGTCTTCTAAGCCCCAATTTACGCATACCAAGGAGCAGATAAAAATACCGCAGCAGCAGGTGGACAGTTATTTCAGGAATACTCTCAGTTCTTTCTCATTTCCCCCCTCAGACCAATGAAGGATGCTAATCCTGCTTTGAGGCACCCGGTTCTCCTTCTTTCACTAGTGAGGTGTCACTCAGCCTTGTGAATTCCCCTCCTGGAGACAGCAGCTCTGTTCTGGGCACTGCAGCACTTGAACATCACACTATGAAAGTCCGCTTTTCACACCTTCCTTCAAACAGCCACAGGAACAGAGTTTTATTTTTGATGCTAAAGATGCTCCACAGGCTTCTGGCTTGAAGCATGTTGGCAAGGTCTACCAACCTGCATGCTACCAGGGTGCCAGTGTAGCAGATAAAAATTCATGGAATGGCTAAGAACTGGAAAAGACTCTGTTTTAAAAGAAAATAAAGAATCTGGTCTAGAAGAATATTGTTAGCTCTCCTGGTGACTGGGTTCTTATTGCATTAAAAAAAATTGAGATTTAGACATTATTTCCAGCCGTCAGAAAAATAATATTGTAAATGCAAAGACTTTACTGAACATGAATAGCACAGGTGGCAGAAGGAGGCAGAAGAGGGGAGAAAGGGAGAAATAGATGTAGAGGTGAATATCATGATTGCTTGTCCTGGGTGCAGAAGGCTGCATGCATAAGCACTCACATGGACATGTATCGCAGCAAAAAGCTTTTCTCCAGCTCGGGCAATCCCAACACCTGATGTAGTCTCAGCCCTAACACTATCCAACCCTGCTGCACTGTCCACAGCACCTTTGCACTTCTCCACAGACACCAATGGTCCATAATTTGGGAGATCTTCTTTACAGAAATTTGATCCCCCATATCTGACTAGTTTTTTCTTTCCCAGAAACTAGAGATTCTCATTTCTGTTATTAATTGTGAATCTTTTACCACTTGAGTGAAAATTACATTGACTTTATATACAAGACTCCAGAAATGCTGTGTGCCATGAAACTCTAGCAGAGCAGGGTAGAAATCCTCCAGTAACACTAAGCACATTAAAAATTGAGTTTTTGCTGAATAAAACATGAGAATGAATAATGAAGTCTGCACAGTATTCCTTGTGTTATTAATTTGATAGTAAGTTTAATTAACTTAATGCTGCCCTAAATTTTAATTTTCCTTATGCTGCAGAATCTCAGAGTAGAAATTCCAAAGGGCATTACAGGAGTTATAGAGAAATCACCAGGTATTGGTGTGGGTGAAGAGGAGACCGCTGGAGTTGTTGGGAATGTAAGGCACGGGTGACTGTGCAGGAGAGTGGAGCACAAACTTTGGTATCTGGGTCTTCCAAAATCATCAGTAATTAAACAACACACAAGGCTGGGTTAATTTCTTCCAACAGCTGAGGTAAGCTGAGGTAGATTGGGAGGATGTGAAGTGCCCTGTGAGCCTGTGCTTAAGGAGCATTGCTAACAGAGATGCATGTCGTTGGAGTCACACAATGATTACTGTTCCATTGAAAATTTACATTTCTGAGCCCAGTTTGGTGGCTGACCCATCACAAAGTGCAGAAAACTGACAGGTGCCAGCAGGCAGCACGAGGAGCATTCTTTGTAAGGAGAATCTCCAGAGGAAAGCATGCTCCAGCAGCAAGGACCACCATTAATAAAATGGTGCCTTGCCAGTTGCTCGGATGTGAGTGTCCTGCTGATGCTGCCTCTGAGGTCTCAGCAATGCCACGATCTGACAGGTTTCATCTCCCAGATGATTTGCCCACAGGGCTGCAATCGTCATCCTGCAGCTGGCACTGGCAGCTTTGTATACTTACATCCAGCCACTAAAAATCTTCTGTAGGGAACATTTTCACTTGATCTCCAGGCAGAGATGCACTCCAGAAAGAGACATTCAGGAAATTACCTTTGATCTATATATTTATTTAGCAGGGCTCCAGGTATAGTGGGCTAGAACCAGCCTACCCTAACACAAAGGACAAGAGCCTGATTGCCTTAAAGCCATGGAGGTCCAAGGTAGTCCAAAGGTTGTCAGTCATGGACAAAAGCACTCAGAAGAGAAGGAACCATGGAGAGTTACTCTGTGTACTTTAGCTATTCTAACAGCTAGATCTTGTATGGCCAAGTAAATCTGGGCACACAAAATTTATTTTTGTGATCCTTCACATTTTTCATGGATTTTCGGTTGCAAGCACAGTGTACTGTATTGCAGACCTGCTTTCTAGCAAACTTTCCCCATTTCCTCAAAGTTTTCATTGGTAAATTAGGTAGCTGTGCTGCTGGCTGGCTGCCAAGCAGCTCTTTTCATTGCACCTACAAGACAGGATCCTCCTAAATAGGAGTTGTCACTGACACCCAGGAAATTACCTTTGTCTAGAAAATAGCATGTTTATCTCTTTGAGGGGCCAACCTCAGGCCAGTGGAGCACAATTCCAGAATCCTCATGCACATCTGCCTCAGTGGGTTTTGATTCCTGGCCTTCATCCTTCCGCCATCACAACAAGGATGCTTGGTCCTCATCTGCAGCTGGATGGTGGGTCTCCTTCACTGTGAAGGAGAAATGCCACCACAGTTCTCTCCCAGTTCCCCCCCAACATGGTATATATCCTTCTGTGACACAGAGAGCCTGGCAAGAAGTCACTTAACCCAGGCTGGTTGATACTTCCATGAGGCAAGAGGGTACCAACATGCCTGGTCTCAGCCAGAAACTAGTAATAAACCACTCACATTAATTCCTTGCATGACTGACAGCTTGTACAGTAGTAAGAAACATAAGGTTCAGAGCTTAGAGGTTTGCTATTTCCTTTGCTATTTCCACCTTGCCTTCTCAGGAACAGAAGAAACATTCAGCTCTTGGTGGATTAATGATTGTTCATGATCTCTCTGAGAACCTAAGAGGGCACCTGATCTGCCACAGGAGAATGAGTGCTTCCTATACAGAGAAGGCATGACCTTCACCATAGGTTAAAGATCTATCAGAAGTGGGGGTGAAAGAGGGAGTGGGGAAGATTTAAATCTGAAGGCGATCCCATGAAGACCTCAAGAAAGGTTTAAATATGAGCATATTTAATCAGTCTTGAAATGCAAAGTGTGAGCTGGGCAAGCAAGCAAGATCAAGTGCAGAGTAAGAAGAAGACATGAACATAAAATAAATCAGCAAAATCTAATTTTCTTTTGTTTTCTTAAGATAGCTTTATAAATCTGTATGACTGTCTAGTTTATGTCCATTAACTAACTACTTCATTTGCTTTAACTGGAACTTGGCTGGACTTTTAGGGGATTTCATTCAGTCTCCACCAGCAGAGGGACTGGCATTTTGAGGGTGTCTGCACAAAGCCTCTAAGGTCTCCCCCACGCATCCAAGGACACCACATTACACCTCCACCTGGCTAGACGATCTGCAGGGCTTACCTCTGCTCCCGGTATTTGGTATTCCCCCCTCCCAGTAAGTACCAGACATTTCTTCAGCAATTGGGCGGCATTCACAGTGAAACCAAGAAAGAGCAAAGGGCAGTTACACATCTAAGCTGCCAGCCACTGGTAGCTTCTGAAATCAAAGAGAGGTGTTAAGCCTAAAGCTGACAGTCTCTCATATAATCAGTAAAGACAGGCTCCTCCTAAGCATAGTCTTAGGACACACATCTTAGGGGCCTGACTTGAGATCTCAGGCTCCTTTGGAAAACCTGGAGTGAGGCTGCTGCTCCCCTTCATCAAGCTCAATTTTCCCCTTTGATTATCAAAGAACCAGAGACTGGGCTCCTGCCACTGAAATTAGCTTTTATCCCTTCCTCTTCCTAGCACAGCATCTACTTGCAGCTATCTGGCCTACAGTTCTGTGCAAAAAGCCCTTACATCTTGAAAGCAGACTTTCAAAATCTATAATGCTGTATTTTAACTCACTAACGTTTAGGTTCACTCCACTATTAACTCCAGCATAAACAAGAGAAGATCTACCCACAGCACAGCTTTATGTATTTCAAACAACTCTATTTGCAGTTATAACAGCAATAGTTTTCCTTAAAACAAATGTTTGTCCCTTCTCTTAAAATTCATTCTTTACATTTAGTTCCTTTTTCTAGAGGCTGATGGATATTCCTTCTCTTCACTACTTCCACGGGAAGGTGAATAGCTCCCTCAAGTGCCCCATTCAGTCCTTCATCTATTGGAAAAGCATAGCTGACACCTCCCTTGGGAATCCCTCTGTCTCTTTTGCAATTCTAACTGCTTCTTATGACCCAGCAGCTGGAATATGAATCAAAAAAATCCATTGCCCAGGAAAGAAATTACCATCCAAGCTGCAGCCTTTCCCTCCCTCCTGTTTAAGTGCAATAAAAATGGGGGAAATTATCATCCAAAAATCTGGAAGTTTGTAGAAGGAGAGTAGGTTTTTAAGTAAGCAAAAAAAAACCCAAAAAAACCCCAAAACCCAAAAAAACCCCCCAAAACCCCCAAGAGTATGTTTAAACTGATTTCTTCATTGCAAGTAATTTTCTGTGTCTCATTTTGGCAGCTTTCATTCTGTGAAAAGTGACATTACAGACATCAGGGGCATGAGAATCCCACACTTCAAGCTAACCTTCCTTTGCCCAGTAGGAAATACTGATAAAATAGATACGACAAATAATAAATATTGCTAAAGACCCCAAAACATTTGTCTCAATGGAACAGTATTCTTCAGTTCAAGCTGAATTTACTAGCATGCCAATAACTTTTTTCACAAAGAATCCTTTCACCCAACAACCCTAGATGTTACTCAGGGCCATGTCTTGGCAGGTTCTGATACCTTCAAGGCTGAAGACTCCACAACCTCTCTGGGCAACCTATGCGAGTGTCTGACCACCCTCACGGTAAAAAAGTCTTATGTTTAAAATTCATCCCTTTTTCTAGGAGGATTTTATGGAAGCCAGCATCGAAAGCTTTGTGAAAGTCAAGATAATACACACTGGTCTCCCCCTGTTCTCTGAGCTAGTTGTTTCATCACACAAGGCAACATTTGGTCAGGTGTGATTTCTCAACCACGTCCTCTCCATTTCAGAAGGTGAGAAGGCGTAAACAGCATATGACAGCCTCACCAGTCAGCCTCAGAGCCAGAGAGAGGTCCCATGCATATTTCATTGACTGGTGTGTACATGACCATGGAAGTTTAGGTAGGCGGTAGGTGAGTTTTCCTGGAGCATGTGTGCTGCACTTGAGTGTTGTTCAAATAATGCAAACAAGGGGACAAACTATGTCTCTACTTTTTCAATTGCTGCTGCTAGCAGCAATTGCATGCAGCTAGCAGCTGCATGAACCTGAAGCATTTGGTTCATTTTCGTGCTCACTCCCAAAAATAGTCCATTTGATCAGTATGCATATGTGCATGAACATCTCTGTGCATGAGACAAATGTGCAATAACAAAGGAAAAGCAGTTGCTGACAACCAGAATGTGATCAGAAGCTCAGTCTTGAGTTCAGTCAGGGTTTCAGATATTTGAACAAGATAAAAAGATGCAAAGAGGAAGGCAAGCGTCAAAACTTCACTGCTTCTGGCCTTAATCAGTTTGAACATATATATTTGCTAACGGATTCAAAATTCATTCGGGCAGCATTGTGTTTTGGTTCACTCAGCATCATCTCATCTCAATTCTAGTCTTGGGGGCAGAGACTCTCTTCACAGCCTACTCCATCCCTTCAGAGTGATCTAATTCCTGAAGGTGCCCGGGAGAGCGGCACAAAGCCACAATGCTGCTCAGCCATGCCACCCTGGCCTGGTGCAGGAGGTGTGGAACCCCAGCATGCAGGACCTTCCAAGCCACCTTCCCAGCAGGCTCGTGCTGCAAACAAAAGTGGTTCGATTGCACAGACCTCCTACAAGACGCAGGCTGGGACTGTCAAAACAGTTCTCTGCAGCCTGATTTCTATCTGCCAAATACTTTGTTAACTTTCCAGGCTGCATCCAGGTGAAAACAAGACAGATCTACTTATTCCAAGGAACCATTGCCATACGCTTAGTATCGGCTCATGCTGGGGACAGGAGGTACCGCCCAAAGCCACTAAAAGCTCCACTTGGCCAAGTCTGTACTAACCAGCCACTACCAAGTCCTGCATCCCCTACACCTCTTAAAATGGTTAAAATTCCTCAGAGTGGTCAAATACAGACTTGTCCAACCAAATTAAAAGAGGACATGAAAAGTTGGTGAAGGTGGAAGAAAATGAACTCTGAAAATACATAAGAACTGCAAATAACGTTGTGTCTGTGTATCAATCTAATGGATGAGGTAATTATAAGGTGCTTGTGAATGTTAAACACAAAGTCACACTGCTCCAGCAGGTTTGGGCTGATTTAACTCCCTCAGTGTGCATGTCAACTGATGAGAATCCTTCAATGCAGAAAACTACAGATCTGGCAGGAGAAGCTGTGCTAACACTGATAATACTGATGAAGTTGTCTAATTACAGGCAGGGACTAGCAAAATCTGGATACTTCCAACTGACTTGCACTTTTGGAGCAGTGAAAATGGGGAGACATGCAGTAAGCCACGTTAGCCTCTGCGAAGTATGAGAATCAGTGAGACAGCAAATGGATAATACAGGGTAATGCAATATAGACTGTATAAAAGGGGGAGGCAAACGCCTCAGCGTTTGGACTGCTAAGTGATGGAAAACGATGTCATGTTCTCCCTGCCCCTGCTCTTGCTTGCATGAGACATGCCCACACTCTGCTGCCAAGTGCACTTCTTGAATGAGGGAAACCTGAGCCCAGCAGTCATGCTGTCCAGGGGGTTACGTGGCCAGAGAGAGCTGACAGCAGAGTGCTAGGGCAGAGCCAGCCCTCTGACAAGGTCACCGCTTCCCACAGTGAAGAAAAGCAGAGCAACGTGAGCTGGGAAAACAGGAAAGACTTCAGTAAAACGTTTGGATAATGCAACCCAAATATGCAGCTAAATCCAAAGGTCATCCAGCTGCAGTTCCAGCACACTCTCATCCATTTTTTCTGCATTACTTTCTTTTTACATCACAATGATGTTCTCTCCCTCTAAATCCTCTGTAATTAGCAAGTGCAGACTGGGTCTTTCAGAGCAGCAGTCTCAGGGGACTTGAAGGAATTTAATTCCTGCTGTCAAAGAGGCTGAAAATTTCAGGGATGCAACGACATGCACCCTGACACCTAGGCTTACCTGATACACATGCTTCCCTGACACCTAGGAACAAGGAAGCATGTTCAAACACGAAGGAATGTGCTTCAGCAGAGAAGTAAGATCTGCTCTGCTAAACCCAATCAAGCTGAGACCCTTCATTGCCTACCCTGATTAGATTACTTTTTAGATCACTGCCTTTATGGTTCAGACTGCTCTAACCAGCTTTCTACAGGATATATCTGACCTGGAGGAAGGTAACCCAAAGAAGGGTCATTGTGAACTTATCTCTGACTTTTAATTATAAGCATAGACATAACCACAGAGAAAAGCTGTCTTCAGTGATGCCCGTCCTGGAAAACAAAGCTAGTGAATTTTGTTCTTGTCTTCAAGTGCACATACAGCCTCTCCTAGCTTTATGCCATCTACACATTTAATGAGCATATTCTCCCATCACAAAAGGAAAACACCAGCTGGAGTCAGACCTGGGACAGACCACCGCTTGATTTAGGCCTCTGAGTCCTTCCACACTGCATTGTACTGCTACTCCCTTGACTCTAGGCCTGCCCAGCTGCTATTGGTTTCATCAAACCAAGCTGTCTGGCTTGCGTAGAAAAATGCTGCATTAGACAGTGCCAGATGCCTCACAAAAGTTGAGCAATGTGTCATCTACAGCTTCCCTTTTATCTACAAAGCCTATTACTCTGCTACAGCGGAAACTGGATGGTTTGATGCAAGTCACCCAAGGCTATCAAAAGCCACCAGCGCTTATTTTCCAGCATGTTTCACTGTGTTACATTCACATGCCATTAAGGCAGATTCAGGCTTCCCCTAAGCTGGGGGAACATTTGTTTAATCATAGAATCAACTAGGTTGGAAAAACCCTGGGCCGATGGGGGTAGCAGCTCTTCAAGGGGACGTCTTCTGTAAAGACTGTAAAGACATCGCAACTACTTGGAGCAGCTACTCACCAGCAAGGGAGGCCAGGCACATCCAATACCTGGTATGGTTCCCTTTGGTGAAAAGGTTTGATGTTGCCTAGTGCAGGAAAGGTCAAAAGTGTGGAAAAAGAAAAGAGCTTTCTTACTGCTGGCTCGTAGGAATGAGGACTCCCCATATCCTGGTATTGTCCCCCAGGTATGGTGTTATTTTTCAGTGAACACAATTCCATTCTCTCTACAGCCTAAACTTGCCAAGTGCCGAGTGCACGGCCCACTCCCAAAGCTACCGACAGCTCTGCTGACCCAGACTTTCTGCAAGCAGCACTTAAACAGGTAACAAAGATAGTAGTAACAGAGATGCATAGTGCAATAACAACACATCACCCTCTCTCAAGTGATGCTCAAAACAAGAAGCAATACTGGCTCTTTTCCCCCAACTAATAGATCTTTTCTGTTTAAATGTGCCATGAATAACGAGAACACTTACCACTAATAGTGTTACTTTGTACTGCAGTAAAATGATAAACACTGTTGCCAAACTCATGTATATTAATCTCACTCTCAGTATGCTTATGCATACACATCTAGACACACATGCACATATATACATGTACGGAGATGTATACATGATCAGTCTCAGAATCTAGGTGAAGTATAAAACCAATACAAATATTTTCACACTATTTGCAGTGCAGTCTTTTACTCAGGCTGTACCCATTCAGACCCCTTCTCATTTCCCTCCACGCTGCCCCTCGACATCTGCAGAAATCAGCCATCATCGCAAAGGAAAGGACAGACAGGTAAAGATTTCAAGCAGCAGCAGAAGCTGCAGCAGGAGAAACTGTAGGAAACAAGAACACAGACAAAGGCTCCTCAAGTGTTTCTGAACTTCAGAGCAGATGGAGACCAAATATCATTTCAGTCCAGAGCATGATACAAGTTCAGAAGAAAGTGAGAGAGGACTTAAAAATCAAACCAAAACATCCCACCCCCCCCCCCCCAAAAAAAAAAAAAAAAAAAACACCACCACAAAAACCCAAAAAAACACCTTACTGAATTCCCCTTAAGGAAACTGAATTACCAGAAATGGTGGTGGGTCTAACACACACCACCTCAGGTTCTCTTTCTGCACTTTGAATTTTTGCTTTCCTAAAACCAATGAGCTAATTAGAGCCTGTGAAATCAAAAACAGTGTTCCAGAAATTATCTGCCCTGCAGACACAAAAGACAACTCTGTTTTGGGGACAAACTATCCCTATTGCTGTGTATCTATTGCTCACACACCATTCCCTGTCTCTGTAGACAGCTGTAGAGTTTCTTGTATTTTAACACATGAAATTTGGAGTCAGGTAAAATACACAAACCAAGAAGTTGAACACCTGCGTGTACATGCCCTTCATTAGGCTTCCTGCACTTTAACACACACTTGAAGAGAATCTTTCATTACATTTTAAGGATTAATTATGACATACCATCTTACAAACTAATTATTTTAATTAACTAAAAAAAAAAAGGGGGGGGGAACAAAAGTAGTTTAGTTTGCATAGTTTTTCAGCTATTCGCCTCAAATGAACACACCTGATGTGCTAAAGCTCACCTGCAGAATAGCACCTCCAGAGTGCAGCCACTACCAGCTTTGAGTAGCTTTGCCTCAGTTGTGTTTACCTCCAACTAACAATACTTCAGACCCCAAATCACTGCTGACTGGGACAGTATGTATGTGAGGCATTATTTCTTATCCAGATCCAATATTTTTCATAGGCATTTCCTAGTTGTTTTAACCCAATCAGAATACATCAACCAGCAGGATCTATACTAATGCTTGTTAGAATTTTATTGTCTGTTTTTCCATGAAAGTCAATTATTTCACTAAAGTATCACAGTGAAAAGTGGTTTAATACATTAAATAGAAACTGGTTCAGTAGATAACACAGGGAAAAAAGAACCCATATAAAATAATAAGAGACTTCATCTTTTTGAATAATTATGGAGCAAGATCCACCCTTAATGTCCACCTGAGATATCTTCAAGCACATTGGCCACAATGTACCCCAAGTCTAACACTTGAGGCAGCTACAGAACATGAAAACAGACAATTTCTGAATTTGAAGGCAGGCAGTGGTTACAATATTCTTACAAAAATGCACTTGCTTTTATGACATCTCAAAACAGCTACAAAACCCTGCACTGATAACAACTGCATCAAAAGGCAGCAAGTCATCTTATACAAACTCCTTTTACTGCCATTAAAATCCCTGCTCCTTTGAAGCTCTTATCTGTAAGAAGTTGTTTACACATTTTTCATGTTTTGTTTACTTTCTTAGAAATTCTGCTTTTGGCCGTATAGACTAATTTTAGTAAGTTCCCATTCTTACACATCTTTGATTATTAATATTGCAATACAGTATGGGTAAGGAAGTTTTTTTATAAGGCTTTAAGTTGATTCAGACAGTTCGTATATCAGCTTTGGGCTCTTAAATTACCAACTACACAGCAAATGGATCAACATTCCTTGGCTGCAACACACTTTGATTTAGGCAAAACAGTCTAAAACATAGCACTGTAGTACCTTGTTAATTAAAGCCATCTCCATATGCCTAGTTAGTTTTAAGATACCTAAACAGAAATCAGTCAATCGCTAATTCTGTTTCTTCATGAAATGAAATAACAAGAAACAAATGTTTCCAGACCCCTGTCTTTGGAAAGAGGCATGCCTGCCACTTACATACACCACCTATACATTCCATCCTGGCCACAGTCCTTCATATTACTGTTCACACCCCTCCCATACTACCTGTGGCACTATATTCAACCCCTTACATGAATTTCTGTTTTCAAAGAAATTATTTCTTTTCCAATTGGGAAGTATTTAGCTACAAAGCCATGAGCATTGCTTAATTAACTTAAAGCAACTCCCTGCCACTCTACAGATTGTTATTGCACACTCTGGTCAGGAAATTGGATGCAGCCACCCTCCTATCCCACAGCTATTCTTCATCCTTAGTTAAAGGAATACTATGGGCTTTAGAATTACTCTAATGGCAAACTACTGCTTTCCGTCAAGCCTGTTACTTGTGAATACATTTGAGAAAGTCGGTATTTTGCATTCCTCTCAAAGATGAAAATTATTTTGCCTTGGCTCCCTTCTCTACTCAACTACATTTAATATTTCAAATAGGGTATAAAGGAAATTCTGGTCTAACAGCAGGATCTAGTTTTGCCTCCATTCTAGTCCAGTATTTGTACTAACATACCACCTCCATTTTTCATTTTTGACAACATCAAGTCACTTTTGCCTTACTGTTCCTCCTCCTGATTTAGACAGAATTAGGCTGGTGTATTGAAAAAAAATTACCTCTGTATGAATCTGGAACATCATCATTCCACACAGATTTTAAAAGTTAAGAAATAAGATTAGAAGCAAACCCACAGGCTAGAAATGAATTATATTCTTGAAATTATTCAATGCTTAACAAATCTATTCAAACTAGTTACCTCTGCAAATCCATTCAAGCCACTGAATAAAAGCAATTCCAGGCATACCCACAAGCCCAATTTGGCATGCTGGATCAATAGCACACAGTACTCAGTTATGTGATACCAAATAGCAATAGGATAGGAAAACAATCCCATTTAAATTCAGGGTGAGCTTAATTTCTTTTTTTTTTTTTAGTACTGCCAAAAGACTACTGTAATACAACATACTAGTTTGAAGTTTTTTCATTTATTACCCTAACTACCTCAAAACTGCGTATGATTGACTGTAAGTTTCCCCGCATTTCATATAACCCTTTTAAGTCCTTAGTTCATGATTATATATCTCATTTTGAAATCCCACCAGACAAGTGTTCATTATTTTCTGATAAAACTACACTATCATTAGCCAAGAAAACAGCATTTTCAACAACAACAACAAAATCAACAAGCCTACAAAACACAAACAAAAAATGAGTAAGAATAATTAACAGCATTTGGAAATTAAGTGGAAAATGGATCATCATCCAAGTTCTATGTAATGACAAAATCAACAGCATTGTAAGGTGACAAAAATAAATGCTAATTTAATAATAGAAGCACTATTTCCCCAAAAAGTGACATTTTCCTGCATATTTGTTTGTGCAGAGATCAGTTACGGCCACTTCAGTAAGATGTTATATGCATGGTATCTGTCCAAGCTTTTCAACACAGCGTGAGTTCACATGTTTTTAATCATGCAGTGCAATTCAAGGAGGGAAAAAATTAACATATATGCTATTGTAAATTGATTCCAAAAAAGCTTTTACCTTGCTATCTTACATTATGGCTTAGTCCATGAGCATATGTAATTTATAAAAATGGTGACATATAAAGAAAAAGACAATAGAAGTTTTGGGAGACATTTTATTAATGTACAATTTTATTAGCGATGTACAATAGACATTTTAATTCTCTATGTATTCTGTCTCCTTGAAGTTTGGTAAATGCTTGTTCATATATAAAACTACACAATGCTTTTTTTGCAAGGACCAGAAAATGTGAAAATCTAAGTGCTACAGTATATTTTGTAGTGAATAAACACGTTGCCCAGAAGAGTTACCAGCCACTTCAGTGAAGCACTTCTAAAAATGTTTCTGATCAAGTTCAAATGCACCTGTTCATAAATAATGATTGGTTTGCTCATGTCCATTATACTGCTAAGGACAACTGTCTCCAATATAAAATACCGTTTCAATACACTTCTCCACATGGACAACTAGATAATCTAGTCATACTTACTTTTAACCAAATTTACAAGTAAAGTAACTTCAGAATTTATTCAGAATAATTATTTTTCAACCAGAAGCTTTACTTTGGACAATGCAGAAATATATTGCAAGTGACATTCTGCAGCAGAAGCTGGAGGCTTGAAAACAACTAAGAAGGACTAGAAGATCAGCAATACACGCTTTTACAGGAACTCTGACCATTCTGAATGTTAACGTTAAAAACAGGTACTTCAGTTTGTGCACCTGTCAAACAATCAAAACCTCCACAAGAAAACGAAAGCTATCCCACAGAACACAGTATTTCAGAGAACATGTTAGACACCAGCATTACATTCCCCATTTCAAATTGGCAACTGAAATTTAACATCCACATGAGCTTGTTTTGCTAAGCTTACTATTTCGGAGAGTTTCACCACCTGAAAAACAGAAAATAAAGACTGATTTCAAAGCAATCCTAACTTGAGTGAGCTGGACCAATCTTTTTAAACAAAGTAATGCCAGAGAATCATCAGCAAAATCCAGGGGGAGGAATTATTAGTCCAGTGCATCTTAATCACTTTTAAATGAAAGATCAGTCAAGTCTATTAGAAAACATCTCACAGTTATACAATGCCTGGTTCTCATTTACAACCCAGTATCTTGATGAAATGATACAAGTTTTAACCTTCATGTACCACTGTTTTCTTGGGAGGTGTTGGGGTACCCACTCACAAGAGATTCTATATGTTTAGAAGATATTTCTATGAATTATTTCCTGCTTAGAAATTTCCAGGGCATAATAGCTTCTGACTGCATAGTAGTTCTCCTTACAAAACATACACTTACTAATTTGTAAAACATTTTCTTCAGGCCCTGATAATAACCAACACTGTGATTTATGCTAAGCTACATTTAGTTAACTGAATGGAGTTTCAACTTTTTAATATTCTGCAACCGATGCTATGTTCTGAAAATATTCATAACTACCTAGCTTACCATTTTTGCAGCTTCATCCAAGTCATCACACGCAAGGATTTTGAGGCCACTAGCTGTTATTAAAGCTTTGGCATCATCAACTCGTGTACCTTAAGAAAGGGATAAAATGCCACTTTTAGTGAACAGGAGACTACTACCAACACAGCGTGTTCTAGGAAGCCTGTTCCAAAAGCAAGTTCGTGAATAAATCTAGAAGACAACAACTTCAGCAGTTATAAAAGCAGGAAATGTCTTTTTATTAACTTGCCAATCCTCACCATCTAAATTCAAGGTTTGCCTTACTTATCTACAGTCTTCAGACAACTTGCTGCACAATATATAAGCTCAAGAACATTTGTCAATATGGACAGAAATATATTTAACATGTATTGAAGCACACTCACCTTGCAACCGTACCACAATCGGTATTTTTAGGTCCAAATCCTTTACTGCCATAACAATGCCTTGTGCTATCACATCACATCGCATAATGCCACCAAAAATATTTACCAGAATAGCCAGTACCTACAGAGCCAATGACAATATTAACATTAAAAATGGTCAGAGACACATCAGATGAAAGTACCACTCAGCCTTTCAGTGTAAGGAAAATTCAAGCTTCTTAAGTGTAGCAAGAGACTCTGCAAGACAGGGAACATTTCTGTTCTAGAGAACATCAGCAACAAAAGTGCACTTCCATCAAGTCACATACAGCAGAACTGTTACTTCAGGGAAAATGCCTATCCCAGGAAACTTCCACATTGTCATTTAATCCAGCATGAGTTGCAGACAATAGCCATTTCTCTTAATAGGGTGTATTCTGAGTAGGTGCTTGAAAAGACACACACTCAGTTTCTGTATAAACCCAACATTGTACATTATTAATCATGTTTAGAATATTCTGAAGAGAGCTGTTTGATTTTTTTCAAGCAAATCAAACAGATGAAACTCCAGCAAAGTCATTTAACAACTTCATCTGTTGACTGTTTATCTTTCCACTCCTAACATTACTCCAGTAGAGGTACTTCCCGCACTAGTACCTCCATATACTGAAGAAGCCATGCTAAAGAACACAGAAAATTTATAAAACTCATGCATAAGACATGGTTTATACAGTCTACTTAAAAGCTAGCATGCTTAGAGGTAAGCTCTCTGAAATATGTTTTATTCAGGAGGACTGAGCCTGAGGTTCAGGGGAAGTATTTTCCTACTCAAGTGGTGGAAAGGAGTAGTAAAAAGATCATGGTCAATGATGAAGGATGGAATAAAAAAGGGGCAAAAAATGGGAAGACAACACTGAAAGACAGAACAAACTTAAGAAGACATGTGCAATTGCTTAACAAATGGTAGCTTGGCTCTCATTATCCTGCAATTAGACTAGCTCATCTACGCAAGATAGTTCTTGCTCCTGCTACTAATGGGTAGAAGAAACTTAGACTGACACCCCAGAAAGCTATTCCAAACAATCCCTGAACTAAACCCAGAGCAGCAGCCAGAGTGTAGTCCATGACACCAGTGGGCTGCACCACACTGACTTTCAGCAGCAGGAATAACAGCTACAGTCATCATTTTTTGATAGAACAATGAGCACCTGAAGGAACGCAAAAAGGGAAAGATCTATTAACAAGTCTGTTTGGACACCCTCTGTTCATGCATCAGCAGAGGACTGGCATTGTAAGAACATGTCCCAAATCAACAACTCCCAGATTCTTCTTTGTTTCTTCTCTTCTCTCTGTAATTGAGGTGCTCTGTGCCTGTGTGCCTCAGTTTCCCATCGGTTTGCTGAAAGGTGAAGAAAGAACAAGCCTTATGAGGAGCAGCTGAGGGAACTGGGGTTGTTTAGCCTCATGAAAAGGAGGCTTAGGGGAGACCTTATCGCTCTCTACAACTACCTGAAAGGAGGTTGTAGCAAGGTGGGTGTTGGTCTCTTCTCCCAAGGAAGAAATGATAGAAGAAGAGGAAACTGCCTCAAGTTGTACCAGGAGAGGTTTAGACTAGATATTCGGAAAAATTTCTTCACCAAAAAAAAAAAAAAGGGCTCTCAAGCACTGGAACAGGCTGCCCAGGGAAGTGGTGAAGTCACCATCCCTGGGGGTATTTAAAAAGACCAAACTTCGTCTGGTGCTTAGGGACATGATTTAGTGGTGGACTTGGCAGTGCTCGGTTAATGGTTGAACTCAATCATCTTAAAGGTCTTTTCCAACCTAAATAATTCTATAACACTCGTGGAGAGTGTGTCAGACCCTGCATTTGTTAACAAAAATCTTTCCAACGAGGAAGAAACTCAGGTTCTCTGTAACATCACTCATTATTTGTTTCTGGCCCTTTCCAAAGACGAGCAAGTAGGTGATGAAATTCTGGTGCAAAAGTAGCATAGCATTACCAGATACTGCAAGTCACTCCTGCCTTTTTCAGTTACCTCTTTTTTCATATTTTTCTTTCTTTTTGAAAAGTCTCAAACTATTGTTGAGTTCCTATCATCATAGAAGTGCATTGCAATCCAGTCTGTGCATTGTCTTTCTGGATTATAAAGCTCTTCCTTTAGTTTCAACATTTTAATAATATGCAAACACTTCTGATAAACTTTCGACAGGATAAAACATTAATGCCCTTCCAAGGTCATTACAAAATTATTTTATCTTACATTACATATAATTAGTACCTTAGAAACTTGATTGTGCACAGCACAACGAATATTCACCTCTAAAACACTATGCACAAAACAGAACCACCTGCAAAACAGGCCCAAAAGACAAAAAGAAAAAGAAAGGAGAAACCCAAGTGAATACTGCTTTTGGTTTAAAGAGCAGGCAGGAGGAATTTCTGACTCAAAGATTTCTAGAAAGATTCAAATACTGCTCTAACTTCAACCAGATGACAAAAACCTGCCTACTCAGTACACAGCCAAAGAACCTATTTTTTAAAAAAGGGAAAAAAATTCATAACATTTCTAGACCTTCATTTGCACCAAAATTAAGCTAACATGTCAATTTTCTTTCCTTTTTAATTTTATGCTCGTAAAAACGTGTTCTGGAGAACATGCACTAAGCATTGACTTTCAAATCACAGCCTGGACCTTGATATGCCAACTCTTCCCTCACCTTTTTATCAGAGGTAATAAGCTTAAAGGCTTCTGTCACTTGCTGCACTGTAGCACCACCACCAACATCAAGGAAGTTTGCTGGAGTTCCGCCGTGAAGTTTAATTATATCCATTGTGGCCATAGCTAAACCAGCACCATTGACTATATGAGAATAAAGATAACATTTAGGAATTCAGTTTATAAATCCATTAGGTCATTTAAAATTCATTAAATAGAACATACCCAAACAGCCTATGTTTCCATCCAATCCTATATAGTTGAGATCTGCTTTTGCAGCATCCCTGTCTCTTTGATCTTCCTGTGTCCAATCCTGCATATCAAAGATCTTCTTCTGACGATAGGCTGAATTACTGTCAAAGTTTATCTTTGCATCCATACACATCACTGAAAGGAAAAAAAAAAAAAAAAACACAAAAAACAAAAAACCAAACCATTATTTAATATTAAAATAATAGCTCAACTGCTCCATAAATATGTTAAGGTATGTCAAGTCAAACCTGGCAGCTGGCTCATGCAGTCCAAACTTACACTTTTGCTGGAAAGACAGACTTAGCACTGCACGTAAATACAAGATTCTCTCGAGTTTACTCACAAAAACAGCTGAATCTCTAACTGCAGGGAAGATAAATGTAGTTCTTGAGACACCTTAAAAGCAAAGAAGCTTACAACAAGGTGTTTGATAACTCTGGGCAATTTATGCTTCAATAATTAGCATAAAGTTAATCCCTACAGAAGATCTCTGGTTTGGGTTTTTTTAATCCCTCTTAGTTTTCTGCTTTTAGATTAAACAGGAGGGTGTGTGCACATGTAAGCACACAGAAACACAATGAAAAGACATCTAAGTTTGAAGAAAAGCTGTCAGAAGAATACACACAAAAGTAAATTTCACTTAGATATAGCAGGTGTCATGGAAAATCTAGAGTATTCTTTACATCAGAACTAAGTTTCTGTCCATACAAACATAAAAATTCATCTCTACCCCTCACTACAAATGATATAAAAATGACAAGGCATGAGAAACAGATGGGAGAGACTGCTCCACAGTGTTCATTTAAGCAGTATTATTTAAAAAACAGCCTAACACAATAACAGTAGAGTAGTAACAGTATAACAGTAGAGTAATTGTAAACTTTGATGAAGGAGCTATTTTCATATTCATGTTTAAATTTAAAACTGTTGTACTTGAGTTCAAGTACAAATATTCTCCACAGATTTGTTTTTTGGCGACAGAGGAATTGATTGTGATTGAGTATTACCTATTTTGCAACTGAATGTGCTAAGAACCTTATAAACATCATCACTTAAAAACCTATAGTCTTTCAATACATCAAATATCAAACTCTATCAGTCATTCTGATGCCTGAGCAGTAAAGGCAGATTTCTAGAAGGTGCTACTATTCTGGTTACCTTTTCAGTACCAACATTGAATACACAATATGGCTCAAGTTTCACTTCAAGAATTTAGAAAAGATCCAGCTTCCAGAAATGCTTTATCCTGGGTAGCCAAACACTCGAAAGTGGAAGACGTGTTATTTTTAAATAAATAAAAAAAAAAAAAAATTTTAAAAGAAATCTATTTAAACTTAAGATCCTACTTAGCAATTAAGAGCAGATACCTACTATGCTTAGATTCTCAAATTTATATACTTTATTAAATTTGGTTTTGACTATACCATGTTAATGCTAAGTCCTCTTGCTGTATACAGCTGAAGTTTTAGTAGTGCAAAGCAACTAAGATTTATAAAAATGTCAAACTGGTACATGAAAAATATAAAGAAGAAACATTACCAACTCCTGATGAGTCTTCCACCATAGGATTTATTTCTATCATGGTAGCATCATATTTCAGAAAGAGATTATATAATTTGATCATATTTTCAGCTGCTTCATCCACCAGATTAGGAGGAAATCCCATTTTTTGGGCAAGCTGAAAGTAAAAGATCCGTTATCAGTTAACTGATTTAGTTACGAATTAGGAATGTCCCAGTTTAGCTATTATTTCAGTGCCAAATGAATTTGTAAATGCAGAACCTCTCTTGTCTTCCTGGAAACAAAGTAATTTTTGTGTTTGAAAAGATTGTTTTCAATACAAAACACTGCACTTACCCTAAAAAAGAGCTAGTAAAAGATCAACATCATACACCTTTACAAGCTACATAAAAGCTAGATAAAGCACTGCCATGCAGAGTTGGATGTGTATTATCTGTCACCTGAAAATACTTATGTATCTAGTTCAAATCCATTTCAAAATGTCAAAAGGGTTTAAGACAACTCAGCAGGTTGAATGCATGCACACTTTACAAAATGTAGAAGCAATCCCGCCATCCTCACTAACGCGTACTTGTCCACATGAACAATTACCCTAACAGTTTGCTCCTTTTTTATGCCTTCCACTATATCAATAGGCTCCTTAATTATCGCATCAGGATTCTCTGCAGCAACATCTTCAATATTAACACCACCCTGAGAACTGCCTATCAGCACAGGACCCTGGAACAAAAAGGAAAGGAAAAAAAGCATAAGTAATTTTATTAGACACAATAGAAATGTATTCTTCCCATAAGATACCTCACAGCAGTAAAACCTTCTTGTTTGTTGGAAATTTTTTTTCTGTGGGCATTTACTTCTCTAAGAATGTTACCATCTGTTCAATACACTTATATAATAACATAATTTTAACAACATCTATATAATAACATTTTAATAACACTTTCTAAATTTTAAGGTGTATGTTTGGTCCAGTTTCTTTTAACAGGGAAAACTTTCCTTTGTATACACTGTAGTAACAGAGCAATTAACACAGACATACTAGTTTTAAATTTTGATCGACAATTCAACTTAGTAATCCTATGCATTTTATCTTCTAGGTTGTCACTAGAAAAAACATCTCCCCCTTCTCCACTCACCCCTACACAAACACACATCAAATGTCAGGCACTCATGTATTCATTCCACCATACTCCAACCCCAAGGACAAATCTAGGTCTGCAGACCTAGTGACAAATTACTGCAAACTATTCCTGTTCTGTACAACAACACTGAAAGTAAGTTACAGAGTTCTGACAAAACAGAACTCAATTATGCAACAATAAAAGAAACTAAGAAATTAAGAAACATTGCAGCAGTTGTTTTTTTTTTAAGCTATCTAAATCTCAATGAAAACCTTAAAGACTGACTACCATGGAACCTAAAAATCTCTCCCCATGGGAACAGTTCTCCATCATACATCCTCCAACATACTTGCATCATCTCAACCTGCTGTCCTTTATCACCACCCGCGCATGGATTATGACAGATGGTGTACTAAGGCAGCATTTCCTATCAGCACAGGTCTTGAACATTAAAGAGCCTTATAACTGTTGACAATTAATTACAGAAAGCGTGACACTGGTTCAGAGAACATGCTCACTTAGCACACCACTCCACTCTCATCACCATCCTTCCAAATGGAAACATATAGATGGTAAATTATTCTAAAACTAATAGCAAGGTTCAACGCAATGAACATTTCTGGATATTCATATTCTGAACCATCAGGAAGCTACAAAACATTATAAAAATAACTCATCATTCCACAGAATTGACCAAAGTGAATAATTTTGCTTAAAGCATAAGAAATCTTGCCCCTATTGGCAAATAACACCCAGGACATCAAGTTCCACTTTGAACAGACTATTTTACAGACTGTTTTCCCCTTAAAGGAAGAGGAAAACACAGCGTGTTATTCAACCTTCACACTTCCTTCTTTTGAAAGGCATTTCCTCATCATAAGCATCCTAGACAAGATACAGAAATTACAAGCACATCTAAAAACATGACTTCAAAAGGCAGCAGTAAAATCAAAGCACATCCCTATCAAAAGACAATAACCCACATGGTTATGCTCAATATACACTAATAAGATTTGGTTTTTTATATGAGATCAAGAACAAGTCAGGAAAATATGTTTCCCTTTATCTAATTTGCTTAAACCAGTTACAGTAAATTCTGTTTCCACTAAGGATGCTTGCTTATTGCTTACACAATTTTAAGATCATAAAATCCAGGCATTTACGGTATTTTAATGCCACCTTGTGGTAAATCTGGGGTGCATACTGTAACATTTGGATCTTCCGTGCTCTATTCCAAGTACAACAGAATGTAAGTGCCTAAGTCACGTAACTGTACTAAAACCCAACACAACTGATATTTTCCTGTCAGAGAGAACACTACAGAGGAGGAAGAAGGAACAAATACAAAATTTAACTCTTAATTTTGCATCAAAAAAAGAATAAGATTAGTTTCCTCACACAGAAAATTATTTCATACTGATGCCAGAGATACTCCTCTAATCACCAAGAACAATGCCCGTGCAAGCTCTTAAGCACTGGAAAGACCAAACTCAGTTTTCGTTAAGCTTCAGAAAGTAAAGTTCGAAGATCTGATTTACTCTGGCTTTGTTGAAGTTATCAACTCGTTCTTTGTGTTCCATAACAAAACACTAGTCTGTCAGAAAATACACTCACACATTTCAGTAACTGGGTTTGAACTGCAGCCTAAAAAACTATATACCCACACATACAGAACATACACAGGGAGTAGCCTATGGCTTTCGTCTTCCTTTAAGTTCTGAAAACAGACCTCTAGGCCCAAATCTTCTTACCAAAGAGTACTGGCATAACAAAGCTACCAGCGCTCTCAAAATTGAGGGACACATCTGTGCACCTCTGGGAACCTCCACACACTGGAGAAAAAGAATGTCTGATTTATCCAGGACCATTGGCTCTTCCAAAAGGCTTTTACTTATCTTGTTCCTGACACTCCTAAATAGTGTGTACATGTACATGCACACACATAGCTGTCTTTTTAAACTAAACTCTAGTATGAGCATCTAGATAAGTGCAAACTCAAACCAAAATGATAATAACCCCCTCATTCCACCCATCTCCCCTTCAGCTATATGACTCTGAACTTCAGTTGGGACTACTGATACTCATTTATTATTTCTTAACTTTAAATTGTAGCATTACATCTTTAAAGCATTTAAAGACTAAGGTAATCACGTTGTCAGAGAAACAAAATTTAGCTTATGTATATTTCTGATTTTCAAAAGCAAGTGACCAGTACAGTAAACCATTTTCGTATTTGTTTGTGGTTTTTAATTCAGCTATAACAAGTTAATTAGTTTACTTCTATTTCTAATATTACTCACTTGAAAAGACCTTTCCATTGTTATTGCAAAATAGTATTCTCTCCTGGGATATCTGCGCTCACAGATAAATACTTGATTGCATATCCTGCCCTTTTCTCCTGTCTGCTTGGTAAACAACTTCTTTCCAATCATTCTGGAGGAGATATCTTTTGCTTCTTCTGGACTAGAATAAAAGAAGCTCAGAACGTGACAAACTGCTGGGAAAATACAGAAGTAGCATTTTTTTAAAAAAATTACCTAATATTTGTTATTTTGAGGTTAATAATTAAAACACGGATTTTAAACTAAGCAATAGGTTCAATTCATAAAATGAAACTTTCAGGTTTTCCCACTTGGTTGGATAATTTAGAAACAACTTACGAAAAAACTATTTTCACTCCTCCTTTGAGGCCACCTTCAAATGTTCCTTTTCCTCTACCACCAGCTAAAACCTGCGCTTTTACCACAAGATCCTTTGAACCTAGAATGAAAGAAAACCCAAAATTTGTCATCTGTGACCACTAAAACAAATTGCCCCAGGTAGAATAATAAAGGCTGCTTTCATTTTATCCCCCCTTTTCCACACCCACCTCCCTTTCCCCTCCCAGTTCAAAACACAGATATGTGAATCAAAGACAGTATTATAACTCACACAAGTTATTCTGAAAGTCTCAAACCACCCACAAATTTCAGCTTTAGGCTGTTCTGTGAACAAACCTTGGTGAGTTAGTGTCCTGGTTGGTCCAAGCGTGTTGATACTTTGATGTATCTTTAAACCATGTTTAAATCACAAATGATTAAGCACCCAGTAACAAACAGTCAGTATCTCACAGACTGTTAACAAGATGACACTGAATATCTGACATACTAAAATCCAAGATTTTCCTCAATCAAGTACAAATACCCTGTATCTGTAACCACTGACTTCTCAGCAATGACATGTAACTGTGGCACTTACCCAAGCCAACCTGCAGACCCATTATAGCTTCCATTCTGCAGAGCACTGATGCATAAGCTTGAGTGCTTTGCAGAAGTCAGAGGCCTAAGCAAATCTGCTGTTTTTCCCAGAGTAGGCAGAGAAGCCCTTTAGTTAGCTTCAACTGTTTAAAAACCCTTTACAAAATACCATTCTAAGTAGGAGAGACTATGCATTTGGGTTTAAAAAGTAAAGTATGAGAGGATCATCAAAAAAGACCAGGATGTTCTGGAGTGTCATTGAAACATAAAAAGCAATGAAAAAAATTCAGTTCATCAAGTCATTTAAGGTGATAAAGGAAGAAAAACAAAGACCTGAGTAGTTACTCAAGTTCAATTACACTGAATACACTGCAGAGAGCAACTAGACTGCAAGATATTAAGAGCTGTCCCACTCACTTTTGTGTGGCACATCCCATCTTTTCTCATGCCACCATTAGCTGAACCATCCCGGTCTTTCTAAGCAAAGGAAGAACTTGCTGTTCTCTTGGATGTGAAAAGGCAACCATGGGAAAGCCTAAGAAAATTGCAGTACTCCAGCAAAACTAGCAGCTATGGATACTGAAGATTATGGCAGACACAATGTGGTATTGTTTCCTATTTTGACCTGCATCCTTCCTGGCCAGATAAATTAAACTTGCATAATATCACAAGCTAGGGTGGCTATAAGCAAAGAGAATGATCAAGTTATTACTCCCAACCAGCTACTTGTAAATTTTCCTTCTTGGCTATCTACCTAACGACAGATCTCTGAATTCACAACTGATATGAAGTCTGTTGACACAAGAAGCATGAAGGTTATAAACACAAAAGTATATGTTGATTTACTATAGTCTAATATTTAACTCAGTTCCTAAAGACAACTCTTTCTTATGGCTACTAGGTAGTACTGGCAATCAAGTAAGTGAACATGGTTTATAGAAGCCACGCAAAACAAGACTTAACTTTTATGCAATTACTTTGAGTACAAAGCTTGCTTTAGAAAACACTAAGCCTCATGTGTGAATAAGATTACAAATAGTAGCTTCCTGGGTAAATAAAGCCACATACTCCAACATGCAAGCTTAAAAACAAAGTTCCATCCATTTGAAAACAATTTATCTTGTGTGTGCATACAAACACAAAATGTGGAGAAGCATGACTTCCTAATGTATCATAAAAGAGAGAGGAAAATACTTTATTATCTGAGTTAGGAAAAAAAAATAAAACAAAACCCCTTTCTCACTGGCAATCCACCTAGGCTCTTTCACAAGGCTCTGAAGTGACTCAAATATTTAAGATTTAAAATATTCACAGCATTATTTCACTATTTTGAGATTTCTATGGAAGTTTGATATCTCACAATGATTCAGAACAGATATATTTAGTAATCAAGCCTAAGAGATTTAACTTACAGTACACTAGGAAGCTCAGAAGAGAGGGTCCTATTTCTCCACCCAACTTTTCATCTCCTACACTAAATCCAGAAAGTAAAAGCTGTTTCTACAGAGAAATTTTCAGAAAGGCCGTAAAGTTCACCCACAGGCACCTTCTTTGTAGTCATTACTCCTCCTAGCAATAAAAAACAATATCTAAACAAGTCAGAACCAGATGCCAACTAAAGCTCCAGCAAGATCTCAGCTGGAACGTTACGTTTAGCTCTGGGCATGATTATAAAAGTAATTTACAATGGGAAAGACTGGTTACCAGGATTATCACTGAAATTAAGACCTTCCCATACAGGAAGGGACTAAAAGAGCTTGGCACTTCTTTAAATCTATCAAAGGAGAACAAAGCAAGAAAATGACCCTGGTCTTTAGCCATATCTGGTGAGGCACAGAGCAAGAACACACAACTACGTGTACAGCATCCACTCCATTTCCTGTTCTACACCAGCCAAAAGCAAAAGCCACCTACCAAGGAAAGTCAGTTCTAAAAAGGGGCACTATCTTCTTTACATAGAAGATACTGAAGCCTGCCAGAAGACATGAAGGAAGAACGCAAGAGTCACAAGGAATTGGGCAGAGTTGTTCCCTCTGATATTAGTAAGACAACAATTGTTATGAATGCTAGGAGGAAACAAGGGGTATGGACTGGAGAAAATAGCCAGGCTAACAGTTCTCCCTTAACAGGATGTCCTTTTGCCACCATGAGAGGCAAAGTATTGGGCTAGATGCACCACTGCCCTCATCCCATACAGTATTTCTTAAGAATTTAATTATTATGCATGATTACACTTTGGCAAAATATAAAGACTGAAAAAAACGTGAGAAACAACCTCACACTTTTTGCAATCAGTTTTGGTCATAACAAAGTCGTCATTGCAACAGAATGCAGCAATTGTGGCATTAAATGAGCATGATAGTAATGACTTGTAATTTGTTTTCCTACAGCACTGCAAGCAAACTAGCTGCTTGATTGCGTAAACGCATAACACTTCAAGAATTATTTGGCCAGCTATGTTTACAAGTAATTAAGCTGCACAGATGTACCTGAAACTAAATTTAAGATAAGATGTCCCAAGAAAACCTTAACTTAACCCATGCAGAAAGGTTATTGTTCAATAAACTTCTTCCCCCCCGCCCCGCCTCCTCCCCCACCACAGCTCCTTGAAACTAGAAGGCAGAAACGTTTGGTCACACACCTCGTGTGCAGCCACAGCACTATCACAGAGAACTGCTGAGACACAGTAATCCAAGAAAAAAAAACCTGGAAACCAGCAGGTAACATTTTTCTACTCAGTATCAACAGTTGTGCCCTTCTGCTTTGCTTACACTGCTCTGAAATATTGCTGGGCTTTTGTTTCAATAAGAAATAGCAGTTGCTGCCCTAGAGCAGGGGCATATAAAGTTAGGACAGTTTACACCAGCCAACACTACACCACAACAGCAGTCCTATCCTGCCTCCTGTCCTCAGCTTTTCACTCCAGCCTCCTTTCTTGTGCCAGCATAAGCGTTTGCACGATCACGCCCTGGAGCATATCAGAAGAGTGACACTGCTGAAGGCAAAAGCTAACCCAGTGGACAGTAGTTTTGTGAGCCTGTGCGCTGTGTGACAAGCACAGTGACAAGGGCACTGAAGTGAGCAGGACTGAAACCAGGACATTTGCTTTTGGCCACAGGAACAAACTGTAAAGCCTGAACACAGGGCACTAGAACTACACAATAAACCTTTAGTACAGCTGTCTCAGGCAAACAAGCTACAGACCAACACACAAAACTCAGAACAAGCATTTGTTAAGAGCTGCATTTCCATATTAATGGCAGTCAGCACTAAAAGCATGTGGAAGTAAAAACAGTCTGAAAAGAATTAGGAAATGTTTAGAAAATTAAGAACAGATACCAATGAGAACATGTGCCTGAAATCATCAGAACACTGAATCAGCAACAACAACAACAAAAAAAACTATACAGTACTAACACTACAGTTAGTACCTTCATCATTTATTAACTAGACAGCAAAAGAGTAATACAACCAGGAAACGGCCAGATCTTCATTTCTAGCAGTACTGGTATTACTTTATTGGAAGGAATAATTTCTGATTCCATAACCTAAGCTTTCAGAATGGGAGACAGGTCTCTTTCTCCTTGCATGCATGTGTAATCTATGTAAATTACAATCTTACGATAACCTTAAGAAGCAAGAAGGTTTGTTGTTCCATTGTATCTCTGGAGTTTTCTATGCAAGTAGAAAGTCTTATGATTACGGCAGACAAACTTTATTAAAATGTTCTGCTTTGCAAGTTTCCATTCTGACTTCTGTCAAATATTGACTGTAGTGGCAGTACTGCTTTCCACATATCACAAACACCTTCATAATAATTGTGCAAGCCTAATGTGTTCTGACAAAACAAACAACAGTAAAAGGCAGTGATGGTTAATAACATAGTGCCAATCGAGTTCTCAACTACCATTCAACTGCAAACTTACCTTGGGAGAGAGACAGACACCCGTAACTTTTGCCTCAGTTACTCTATTTAAAAGCTTTTAGTTCCAGGAAGTCTCTTCATTTAAAACACAAACCGATGTTTTTCTTGTTACACAGATATAATAAAATCTCTAAGTTTAAACAATATAGTTGTATTTACTGGAATTATGGAGGGAAAAGATGAGCATGTAACTAACAATGTACTATCAACAGAAGTCTCAACATAAAGAGTATGCAAAATTTAACTCTGCCAAAACAGGCAGAGAATCTCTTCAGAGTACAGTCTGTGTTTTGTTAGGTACAGCTGTTTAGAATTTAACTGACCACTACAGCAGATTTTTATTTTTTTTTTAATTTAAGACCTGCAGTATTTCTGCACATTTACCAACCTAGATCATCATCTATGTCCTACAGCATCTGAATAAATGCTCTGGAGCTTCAGACTACAGACAACCTAAAAGACATCAGTTAACAGAGTCAAGCAGATAACTGACTAACAGGGAAAACAAATAACGGCAAAACAACCAAAAAGTGTTAGGAACAGAAAAACCTGGATGTGAGCTTTCAGTGTGACACAGAACAAAGGAGGAAAAAAAGGGGAGGGGGGAAGACACACACACACACACACACAAATAAATAAATAAATAAATAAATAAAACTACCAACTTAATCACAGACTACCAAGGAAAGCGTGGCATACACAAGCAGGAAACCACCCCGGCTTTTGTGCTACAGTGCCTGGAATACCTGTTCTTTTGAAGAGCTAGTAAGGAAAAAACTAGTACTTTACCTAAGAAAATCACGGCACACGTACTGAACTTCAGTTTCTGACTAAATCAAGCCTGAGATGAACAAATCTATACATTACCCAAGTTTACTCATTCTTTTTTTCTTTAACAGACGCAGCTTGTATGCTTAAGCAATAAACAGAAAAACAAAGTAACAACATTGCAAAGAACTCGAAAGTCAGAAAAGAAACATCTACTGACAGAACTGGTTGCAGGAATAGAGCCAAGTCAATTACTTGACTCACTCTGTAGAAAGCATACCAAAGAGATCATTCTTTATAATCCACACTGATAAGGAGATGAACTAGATCTCTTAAACTGCAGTAGTAAAAGTAGCAACAAATTCCTTTGCTTTCAGCTTCAAGAACTCTGATGTAGAAAGGTAAAACGTTATGCACCGAGTTTCTCAATACCTCCTATTCTGAACAGCTTTTTATTTTACTGTAATTTGACAGTCTGCCATAAGCATAAAGCTGTGGAATTCAGTATTTTAAAATCCTACAAAACTACCAGAACATAAAACCTGTTTCAAGATGTTAATCATTTCAGAAGTCTTAGCTCTCAAATCATCATGTATAGAAGCATATGCTACAAAAGAAAAGCAGGCTTTTCTACAAGCATACAATATGTCACTCCCTTCCACCCAACTGTTAACAGAGGAAGGCATCAGGAAGCATCAAGTCTTCAGTTACAGCAATACATACACTTTCATAGGTGCTGTCTTAACAAATAGCAGTACATTTCAAAGGCTGTGTTCTGCTGAGCTACCTGCTATCACACTGACAAAGCATCCGCTCTTCAAGAAGTAAGTCTTTAGGTTTATTAGTCATGTTGTTGATAACAAATTTATATCGCATTCTAAACCAGCACCAGTCACAGTGCTAGCTGGAATGCACACATAGGCTGGGAGAACACCATACACTTAGAGGCTATCATCAAGACATACTGCTGCCTCTTACCAACACTCTGGAACAGAATTTACTCAGCTCACTTTTTCACTCATGTAACATATGAAGAACGACGTATTGCAAAGCCCACAAATAACTAAAAATACTATTGGGGTTGTTATTTTTTTTTAAATCAATAAAGTCTTTAAAGACTTCAGATGCAAGTCTTCTCAGCTCCGAGTAGAATGCACTCTTTCAGGGCACAAATGAGATCTGGAGGTCTTGAATGGAGACAGTGAACTACTGGAGAAATAGTAAGTGAGCAGTGAGATTTACAGGAGGTCCAAACCTACTGTCAGAGACTGAATTACTCAACCGTAGTTATTTTAAAAGGGTAATAGTTGCATGAACCAGTATATAATAAAAATTTACTTGAAATGAGATGGAAGGCTCTTTACAAGGAAAAGTTGCTTGTGATAAGTAATAAATTCCAGTGATGACTCTCAACAGCCAAATATGGAAAGGAAAAGCTATACGCAAACCAATGCTGTGATAGTTACAATAGACAACCTTCCCATGACAAACAGAAACTATTCTTAAAAAATAGAAGCAAAGGAATAATCATTTGCAGAATCCAGCTAGAACAGAAATCTGAGCTGAAAGCAGCACTTTAAGAAATCTGATAGCTGCAGCAGAAACCAAATTTTCAAAAAATAGCATATATATATATCTTTTTTCCCCTTAAGAATCAAACCAGGTTTAAGTGAGCTGTCACCATAGCTCAGAAGTTGCTCACAGCATCTAATTTCATCTCAGTTTCCTTAACAAAAAATATTAGAAAAAATATTCTAGAGAACAACGCAAGCTGAAATACTGCATTTCACTTCACATGCATTTCAAAATTTCTTCACATGTAGGTAAACAATTTGCTCTCTTTAGAATATTTTGGTCAGAAAAAATATTTAGTACAAGAAAACTGAGGGAGTGGACAGGAAGCAACCTTTCTGGCTTCCAGACTATTTCATCTAACTTCAGACCTCAAGATAAGCACAGCTTTAAATGAAATTCTAACAAATTTAATTATTTTTATTATTTAAAGAATATTTGGTGCACTCTTGTAACTAGGCTTTAAGACAAACCTCAACATTCCTATGTCTCAGCTTGATTCTACCACACTAGCTACCTCGCAGTGACAGTAACCGTCAGTATGGTTAAGGTTTGGCTTTATTCATGCAACAGGCTTACGCTGATGTAGCTACAGCCACAGCTAAACTATGATAATCTCTGTTAATGAGAAGGTTGTGTTTGTTACACATTGGGATAAAAAGTTACCCATTTCTAACTGAAGCGAGGTATTTGCAAAAGGAAAGAAATTCAGTGCCAAAACCCAAGTTTACAGAGAGCAGGTTTCTGACTAAAGGTTATCAGGAGAATGTGGATCACCACTAGGGAAACAGAGTAAACAGTGTTACCAACTATCTTTGTAAGGGTTTAGACAAACGTGAAAAAACAGTTTAACACCTAGAAAGAAGCAAAAGATAATCTATCTACTGGCAACAGCTCTTACATAACAAAAATAAACAATGAGCAGGTGGACCAAAAAGAAAGTGAGATTTTTTTCATTATAGTAGAGATTTGGTTTGTTTTTAAAGCACATACTAAAGGTACTAGTGGGGAAGGGAAAAAAAAAAAAAAAGAGGGTAAATGGTTACAATAACAAAGAAATCCAAAACACTGGAGCAAAGGATAATCTGTCACCATTCAGAATGAGTTCTGGACAATGTTTTAGCAATGCCTCAAACACTCAAGCTCCTTCACTGTGTTCTCCTTTTGGGAAGTTGTCCCTTCCTCAAGTACCAAAGAAAGCCATAGCACCAAACTCAAGTATGTGACTGAAACCAGAAGCCCTGAATTCTTTTATTCCAGCTTATGAAGGAATGCCAATTTATATACTTCACAACTTCATTATTCTGACCCCCAATAAACTGCACAGGGTCACATACTGCAGATAAAAGGCATACCTATGACCTCACATGAGTGAGACAGCTATAAACTAGCACTCGGACACACTCACTTCGCTACAGGAGTCCTCTCTGAACAAGGAACAAAACAAAGGAATCATGACCTTCGAGTTTCCCTGCTCTCTACTGCAGAGCCACAGGCAAAGGCTGCCTCATTTGCCACTAGTAGTAGTTCTGCGCAAGATATTAATGTAAGCAAAGTCTGATTTGTGAAGTTTAGATCATGCTACAAGCTCAACCTTAACAAAAGGAGCGGGTCTGAATTTTAAAGCATTCCCAGAAGTATTTTAACACCTTTCTTTCATACTAAGGAAGTTATAATTTTGTGTCATTTATTCTCTAGTGGGAACAAGACAAATAAGGCAGGCAGACAATACCTGAATTTCTGGGACATCATATCTGAAGAAAAAGCAGCTTTTCAGTTCCTTTCTACATCACAAAGCTGCCTAACTTGCTCTAGAAAAAACGTATTTTTTCCAGGCCTCATTTCTTGCCTTAAATGTACACATGAAACTGAAATTAATCTTACAAAACCCTAGGAATCACTACAAATGTATCCATCTGGAGGTGAAAGAGATTTAGGCACTTGCATATGAGAATGGAATACAACATGTAATATCCTTTATTAAAGCTGTGTGATATGCCTACTACTTGGGGGGGAGCTTTAAGCTAAAAAAAAATAAAAAAAATAAAAAAAAAGATCAGTATTAATGGCTCAAACAACAGAAGCCAACTTCTATATCACATCCCAACTAAAACAAAAACTTTTACTAAGACACATAGCAGGCAAAGTGGCAAATTAATAATAGGCAGTCAACCCAAAATTAAAGCTCAACTCTAAATACAGTATTTAAGCACCAGGCAAAGAAGATTAGATTCTTTTTCATCAACAAGCCGGGAATTTAGCATATTAACTACAAGCCCTCAAACTACAAGCCCTCAAAGTTCTTCCCTCCTGCATGAGGTAGTTGCATTCTGTCACAACAGCATGTTCACAAAGGAACAGGATTTTACTCTTCTTCTGCAGCCTAAAGGAAGTATGCTTTGCATCTTCTGTTTTATATGAGATCTTGGACTACAGAAGCCTTACCTGCCACCACCACTGAAGATCTGCACACAAGATTTCCTCTAACATTGAGAGCAAAAAGAAATCAGGATTTGCAGTAGAGTCTACTGCTCATCTCAAAGTAGTTTAGGTAGCTGTATTAGTCTACGCTGACACAATTTATACCTGCCCCATTCCTTCTAAGTGAGACTCACAAGTTACTGGAAAAGTATCTACAACATTCAGGATATGGGAATGATAATGCGCAAAATACATGTTCACAGCCTTTAATGGAAGTACGATCAAGTCCTTCCCCATTTCAGGGACACAGTTTAGCCTCGTAAACAAGTCTGAATAAAGATACTTGGTTAAGTAAAACTAGGTCACTTAACTGATTTCACTGTGTGAAAGCACACTGCTTGTGCCCTGAGCAATCCTAAGCATTAGAAAACATCAGATTAAGATGATGTCAGCTCCAAAGTAAATACTCAAATCTACAAGAAAGTTGCTTCATAGGAAAGGCTCTCTTTAAGAGAAGATATGTTCAGAACTCCAAGAAATGTCTTACCAGGAAAGACAGAAAAAGTAGTTACACCTTGTATCAATCCCATGCCTAAATTGTATAAGCTCTCTTTAATATTATACCTATTTCTTTTGCTATTTTGTAAGCTTCCTCTGGTGTCTTGGCAACTAGTCCATGTGGAACAGCAATGCCAGCCTCCTGCAACAGTCCCATGCTCATGTATTCATGTAGTGACAGATTCCTCTGTTGCTGTTGTTGCACCTGAAATCCATGATTATTGAGTATTCCTGGACTTCCACCAAGTACCTGAAGGAAAAGAAAAAGAGAAAACAGAAAAACAAAAAGAACAAAGAACATGACTCTTGTGAAAAACTACCCTCTTTACTTAGGTTAAAAAAAATTCTATCTATTAAACAAGTACAGTTTAGTGTACCAATGTAAACACCTGAACACTTAATCCTACACTTCTTGTACATTACCCTTCCACATTAATCATTCATGTCAGGTTTGGTATTGGGGTTTGTGAGGGGCAGTGGGAAAGAGACAGTGAAGCTGCTAGCACTGACAAGGATTGGCAGGGTTAAAACACCCTTGAGTATTTAGCTACCATTTAAGTACTTAAAGGGATATATCTGTAGGAAAAAGAATCTTGAGGAAGGAGAAAAAAACCACACAGAACAGGTTAATTCAAAAGTTCTGGTATATTGCCTCTGTCTGCCAAACTTGGGAAGCCCTGGGAAAGAGAGGAACAGAAACTAAAGGAAATTTGCATTTATTTTGGGGGTTGGTTTTTGAGGAATTTTTTTTTAGTATGTACCATTGGCAAAAGTACCACAAAAATCAGTCTGTATTAGGAAGTTTTTAACAGACTGGATTTTTAAGGTTTCATTTCATTTTAAATAAAGTAAGCATGGAAACAACACAAAAGCTTTACTATGGCATTTCAAGCTAGCAAATCGACAGAGCCTATTTAGCCTCCAAAGGATTCTTTCTGCAAACAGGAGGCCTCTTCCTTGGCATGAAACCCAAGTGAGAGGTGCTGACCGCTGTAGCTGCTGGTTTTGGCACTGACTGACCAGCCGGCCCTGAGGCTGTGCGTAACACGAGAGGGGAACTCGAAGCGACCTTCCTCCATATGAAGGAGAAAAGAGCTGCACGGAGCATTTGTTACACACTTCAGCCTCCCACGCTCTTCGCTTTGCACTGCTTTCCTGGGGTTCTACAGCCAAAAACAAGACCATACCCCGAAAAGGCATTTACTCGAAACAATGCCAGAGACTGTGGAGATGTGAGCTGGAAGAAGAGTCTACTGGCACAGCCCTACCCTTGTATGAGTAAGGTGACGGCGGAAAAGGAAACATCAGGATTTACAAGACAATTTAGGGAAGGGGGGGTTGAAAAGCAAAGAAAAGGGAACCACGCACTCAAGACCTGCCACACGCAATAACAGCAGCTACGGTGGGACGTACACCAAAGGCAAGCGCACGGCTGCCAGCCCCGCCGCCGCGACAGGGCAGCACCGGGCGAGCCAGGACAGGACGGCAGCGGGACGAGACAGCCGCTCCTCCAGCCGCCGCTTCGCAGCGAGAGACCCTGTCCCCAGCCAGCCTAGGCCACAACCCTGCCCACTCCGTCCCGCCCTCATCCCCGCTCCCGAGCGGCCGCTACCTTCGCCGTGGCGGTGCCCAGCGCGGCGCGGAGACCGCTGCCCCTCAGCCCGGCCGACGCCCGGCTGCAGATCATGGAGGCCGCCATGGCTGAGCCCCGTCGCCCTCAGGTGCCCCTCCCGGCGCGCATGCGCCACAGCCGAGCCGGGGCGCGGCGTGCAGACGGAACGGGGTGGAGCAGGAAACGATCGCGCGACTCCCCTCCCTCAGTGACAACCGCCCGCGCCGCGGGGGAGGTGCGACTCTATGGTCCCGAGGGCCCCGCCCATACCCGGAGCGATTGTGCTGCCCCCTGGCGGGCGGACTGAGCCGGGGGCGGGCAGTTAACGCCTTCCCGACCTCTCGTTTTTCAACGATTTTGGTTTACAAAAAAAGGTGGTTTTCCCACAGGGATCCTAAAAAGGGTTGTAACCCACCCACAGCAGTCCCACCCACGTCGGCGTCAGCTGGCACTGCGTGTGTCAGGCGGGAGGAGACAGCCCCTTCTGCCACCATCCCCCCCGGTTCTGCTTCAAAATGGAAAATTTATCAATATTTTTACTCTGGTTTCTTTTTCTTCATATTTCAGGATGTCTTCGTGCAACAACTCAAACACATCCATTATGAACTGAACTGAAGACCGAATATTTATGGGTACTTACTTGCAGCCCACCTTCACTCCCCCTTTACCAGGCTCCTCTCCCCATGACACAAAACCTGTTAGTGCCTCACACTGCTTGAAGCTGTGTCTCTGCCGTCGCAGTGCAGTGTGTGTACATTCAGCATGGTGGCCTCAAGTCACATCGTTAATGAACCTAAGCAGGGGACAGGCGTCTCTGCAGAACCCAAAGAACAGGTCGTGTGACTCATTAAGAGGGGAAGCTTCTTCCTTTAAAAGAAAACAGTAATTAGGACAAAGAGTAGTGGCCTGAGCAACCGGAACGAGAAACGTCCTCTACCAATAATGAGGAAAAATGCAATTATTTCCATATGTCATATATTTCATGTATGTCAAAGCTAGATGTAAAGGAAAGGCATGCTGGAGCTGTGATTCTCCTGAGTTTTGTAACTGGGATTATCCAATAACTGGAGGGGTTGCAATTTTTTGTTCTGAAACTGAAAGTGCACTATCATAGCTTCTCCTTGGGTAATTATTGCAAAAGACAGAGTAACCACGGTTCCGGTACTTAGCTTCAGGTCCTCTGCTGTCCTAGTGTTATTGCCACCCCTCAGCACTGCAGTGAGCTCAGCAGTGCTTAGCTCTGCACGTCTTACATTCAGTCATGCAAGGCAGCAGTTCATGTCACTGAACCGGTAACCAGCTGCAAAATTTTGACAGACCGTCCAAAATTTTCCAGCACAGCTGACAAAAGACTTCCTTCTGCCAAAAAGGGCACTTAAACTTTGTGCTGTTTCTCTCCTCTGTAGACACAGTGGCTCTTTGCTAGTGTGTTGGATTTGGCTGGGGTAAAGTTAATTTTCTTCACAGTAGCTGGTATGGGGCTGTGGTTTAGATTTGTGCTGAAAATGGTGTTGATAACACAGGGATGTTTTTGTTATTGCTGAGCAGTGCTTACATAGAGTCAAGGCTTTTTCTGCTCCTCTCCCTACATCACCAGTGAGTAGGTTGGGTGTGCACAAGTAGTTGGGATGGGACACAGCAAGTGATATTCCGTACGATATGGAATCATGCTTAGCATATAAAGGTGGGGAAAGAAGAAAGAAGCAGGGAGACATTCGGAATTATGGTGTTTGTCATCTTCATGAGTAACCATTATGTGTGATGGAGCCTTGCTTTCCTGGAGATGGCTGAAAACCTGCCTGGCCATGGGAAGTGGTGAATGAATTCCTCAGTTTTCTTTGCTTGCAAGCACAAATTTTGCTTTACCTCTTAAACAATCTTTACCTCAACCTATGAGTTATCTCACTTTTACCCTTTCGATTCTCTCCCCCATTGCGCTACAGGGGGGAAGTTAGAGAGTGGTTGCATGGTGCTCAGTTGCCAGCTGGGTTTAAAGCATGACAGTGCTTTCTTGGCACCCAGCATGGGGCTCAAAGGGTTTGAGATAACAACAGATTTGGTTGGAATGTGCTAGAACGAATTTATAGTTGTTACTACTGTTTAGCTATTAATTGGCAGGCTCCTATGCTTGGCATGGGACCTACTTGCCATACTGTATATAGGGTCTAGTGCTAGTTTGTGGCTGCTTTTTGCTTTTGCTGCTTGCTGTACTGCTTATCATCTTCCTCTGCTGTGCCTGGGAACATTCTGATAACAGCAATGGCCATACGCCTGGGCTGGCTGATGGCCATAGCATCGCTGCTGCTTCTGTGCTGCTTTACCGGCTGGAACTCCAGTGTGAACTTGAATCAAAGGGTCTGTGACCTGTGGATGAGTGGAAAAGGTGACCTCTAAGTCACAGTGGTTGTGGATAAGCCTATGCCACAGCAGGTATATCCCTGGAGAGACTGTGGCTCATAGATAAGGCTCCACGTGGAAGGTTGGTAGGTGAAAGGTTCAATGTAAGGAAAAGGATTTTGTTTGCAAAAGTGACACTTCACACAGCTAAGCTGTGGAGAACCTTGCCATGGATGCTGCAAATGATGGAAATTTACGTGTGCTTGAGTGGAGTCTTGGTAGGTTTAAAGAAGAGAAACAAGAAGAGGGCTAGTAAATACACAGAAGCCACCTCTGCCTTAAGAAGTCACTGAGCCACAGATGGCTGGAGGAGAGTAGTCAAAAGCCCTGTCATGATTTCTTGCCTATTATATTCCAGACATCTACTCTAGACTGCCAGAAACTGTCCTAGATGGATTTTTGTCCTCAGCAAATGGACACTTTTATATTCTTCTGTCTCAGTCTTCCCTGGGATTGCATACACCCAGAAGTTTCATAGAAGCTGGAGCACAATCCATCTCTGCAAGCCTATGAGTTGTCCAAGGTCATTTAAACTGTTAATGGCAGAGCTACAATAAAACAGAATTGTCTCACTTACACTCATTCCGATGACTGAATCTTGTCTGTACACAGCAGAGCAAAGAGATAATTAACAAGCAATGAAGACAGTAGAACTCTCTCTCCACAGGACAGCTGTAATTTGTCCTATTGCTCTTGCACACCATTATTCCCTATGAAGAAGACAGAAGACAACTTTTGGGCTGACAGCATATCTTGATGACAAACAGTACTCTTAACAGAACCAGACATGAATGATAATTCCATCACCGATATAAAAAAGAATATTCCAGTATTTAAAAAATACAGGAGTTCATGATAGTCAGTGAAGGTTATAGGAATCAACATTGCTCAGCTAGGCACTTTCTGAAGTACAATATTAAAAGCAAGGATTTTTTGTTCAATAATAAGAAACTACGTAATGTAAAAAATCTCATAGGTCATGTAAATTCTTATATGAAAAGGTAACGAAAAATTGTTTGGAGTTTAATGTGAAGCCAGGATTGTGGAGAATGATGCAGACCATAAATTTATAACAAAGGTAGGGTCAGGGCATAGGCAAAGTTAAAGTAGGCTAACTTCTTCAGTATTTCTCATCTGTTATTTGGAAACAACTCGTTCTTAAGTAGAAGGATCCTTTGTGGAAATTCCAGTATTTCAGCTGCAGGTGAGCAGTCTTTATTTTTCTTTACTCCGTATTGTCCATAGCTTCATTATGGGTCACTCTACCACATCACTAAATACGCTGACAGACAGGCCAGTAGCACACTGGGGATGCTGTGAACTCTTGCCTACTTTTTATCCACGTATTTCCTAACAAAGAAGTTCTCTAGCAGCATACTATTTGACAGTGACAGCCATGGAAAAAGAAGAGACCAAGTTTAGATGCAAAACCTGGAAAGGAAGTCAGGCCACATGGGACTTAACCACTGACCCCACCACGTCAACCCCTCTTTCTTTTTCCTCCACTTCCTAAGAAGTTCAGGCAGGCAGATCAAATTCGTTTCTTTTTCTGCAGTGAAATTCGGATAAACATTGCAGCACTGAACCCATGAAACTGGTCTTTATCATCATAATGCACTGACTATATCTTTAGGTCTGAATCCTGTCTAAGCTTTGGAAGTCAGATCAGAGGCACATAGCTCAGGGTCAATGTTCAACAACTTACTGTTATGCTAAACTAAACTGTTTGCAGGTAAGAATCAGTGCAAAACATCGTCACATAGGACTTGCACAAGTACTAAAAATTAAAGGTATTACTTATTAGTGTTTTGTTGGGGATTTTAAAGAGTTGGAGCAAAACCTGTTTTCTCACCCGTTTTTCTTTATTACTATTAAAGAGCATTTTGTGGACCCCAGGAAATTCTAGATGAAGACATAAAAAATTTCAAATCTTTTATAAACTGATGGGAAAAGAAAAATTATTTGGCGAGCAATTAATATTAATTATCAGTATGAAAGTGTATTTGTAATTGCAAAGAACTAATATCAAGGAAATGAAGTGGAAAATCTCAAATTATAAGAAGGCAAACTGAAACAGAATAGATGCATTATCAAAAATCTAAAGATCACAAGAGTTGTTTGCCACATGTGTAGATGGGAGGAGGGGAAAGCCTGGATTTAGGGATCGAAAGACAACACATTTTTACATCTTGGATTAACAAATTGCATGACAACCTATTGAACAGGAAATAACTCCTGACAGCTATTCTGTGATTTTTTACACAAGTAATGATAGGAATATGTAAAATACTCAGACATATCTTGCAAGGATCTGAGTTCTCGAAGTTATGTGAGAGCAAAGAGCAAAGTCTAATTTACTGTTATTGAACCACACTCTATTGGACAAGCCTGTTTTATCTAAAAAATCCAAAGCACTTACTGTACAATATCCTAGTAGAAAATACAGCTACCAACCTTATGCAAGACTCGGCTTATAAGCATGTCAGTATTTATTCCTGTTGAATCAGGACAATTTAGTGATTGAATCTAAATTATAAAGGTAGCCTGAAAAAAATTGCATTTGGTTTCTCTCCTTGTTTTGTCTAAAGCAGCTACTCTTTACATTTGGACTGCAGTATCAAAAAAAAAATTAAATGTGTAGTTAAGTACACTGGCACTTTCAAGTGTAAATCTTTGTACCCTTATTAGTATAATGTGTATCTTTACTGCAACTTCATACAAGCTTGAGGAGAAAAAAAAAAGAAAAATTCTCAGTCATGGAATTATGCTATCCCATAGGAGGAAGCTGTAGATTATCAACCCTTCCTAACTACCACCTTTCCTAATGTTAAAAGTGGCATAGCTAGAGTGGTGCTCTAGCTATATTTACCTGGTCAGTGGAGAACCACAGCTGCATAAAGCAGGCTTTATGCAGCTTTATTTCCATCCTCATGGAAAAGGCTCTGGCACATGACTGAAGTCAAGTATCAATAAAACAGCCCAGCACAGAAAGGGCACAAGAGCTTCTGTCTTAGAGAAAAGGGTGCAGCATCCTACCATGGCAAAAAGGCCAGGATTTTCACCCAGAAACACAGAGACGATAACCTCTCTTTCCATCGTTGCACCTCAGAGGCAGCAGATGCCAGCTCATTAGATCATATCTTGGCTTTACTATGGTTTTGACTGAACAGTCACTTCTGGTGACTTAACTCACTTGCTGATACTGAACATGACAAGGGCAGATAGCCCTGATTTCTCAGCTGTGAGGCAGAACTACCTCCCAGTTCTAACTGACAGCATCTTAAGGAAAAGTAAGAGGGTAAGTTTAAGCTGAAGGGACTGGGATATGCCATGTGAGGTGAAATACTCAGGTTGTAACAGCAAGCCTTTAAAAAGCTCTGTGCACAAAATGGCATGTGGATTTACTGACACTAACTTGAATAGATTTTCATCCTTTGATCACTGACCATCTTTTTGCTCCTGAAAGGCTTTTTTCTTCCCAAACCCAAATTATATTTTCCCAATGTATGTCCTAGAAATAAATTAATAGATTTTGCTGAAATTACCCCCAAAAGTTGATGCACAAAGACAACATGCTAGAAATTTATGGCATTAATATTTATGCTTTAGTATATTTGCAAAAACTAAACCAAAGGAACCAGAAACTGCTAAGCAACTTCAACTATAGCTGGTATCTCCACAGGAAATACAAATCATCCACACATACTCAGATTTCTGTAGCACTGTATGTGCCAGGAGATCTCAAAGGACTTTATAGATCCAGATCTCTGTAATTTTACAAGTTTTGTCATCCTTTCTTGGCTTTAAGGAGATGAGTGGTCTTTAAATTAGCCTAATTTCTGATACTAATTTCTATCAAGCAGTAACATTACAACAAGGGATGATTTATGGTAAGAGATCTGGTGATTTAGTGGAAGCGTAAGTATCACAGAAATATTTCTGCTAAAATAGAAGTGAGGAAACAGTTAACAATGTTAAATTTTAGATTTTCAGTATTACGGTTCAGAGTAACAACCAGCTGCTTGAATGCAAGTGAGAGAAAATCCATCTTCCACGCTCACATTTCAGTCCGCCTGCTGGCAGGACTTTGGTGCCATGCACTGCTGTCCTGAATGACAGCTTTGCAATGTAAAGTATTTAAACTTAATCTTTACATCTTCCAGTTCATACTTGTGCTAAGCAAATGTAAATTCAGCTAAACAGTAAATTCCACAGCCAGGGAACCACATGCATGAAAGTCTCAGAAAGATGGATGTTTTCTGGTTGTGTAGCTGCTTTTCAAGCAGCTTTTGTACATTGTGTTCTTTCCTGGCCTGGTTTCTCTGTGTGTTCTTCTTAAGGAATGCCTGTGTACTCATTTTAATCTGACATAAATCTGGCCTATTCCTAACATGATCAGTCCTGTCATCCTTGTTCCCAGCTGCTCCTACTTGCTGTCTCCCTTGTGCCAATTCACTCACTCACATACTTGAGCTGTAAATGGTATCAGGGAACCTATCCTGCTAAAGAAATAATCTTTTCCCAGTTGGCTGAGTCAGGTTTGGCTTTATGCTATGTTTAATCCGATCTAATTCTGTCCCATCCCCTCCCTGTGCTGCCCACAGCATGCTAGAAAACAAATTCATGAAAAAAAAGTGGGGTTTTTTTTGGAGCCGGATGAGTTTACTCATCCAGTTCACTGCACAGCCACTTCAATAGCAGCACTAGTGTGAGGAACCTTGGGCCTGAAAAGTAGGTGCCTCTGTTTCAATAGCAGCCTGGACACATGCTGGTTTGAATACACTGCTTTAGCTGTTCACCTCACAAAAGGTGAGGTGATGTCAGATGAAAAAGCCTATAAATCAAAATCTTGCAAGCTTTTCAACATACTACTATAGGAGATGCATTTTTACTTTCTCATTCTTTGCTTCTTCTCTTCCCTTTTCTTCAGTATGTGTCTGTTCACTATCAAACTCACAAATACTGGCTTATATTCACAGTATGTGCAAAACCTGAACTTGTATGCCCTAAATAAATCCTAATTAGAACAGATTCAGTCAACAAAATGCTTTTTATTTTCATTTTATTTTCATAAGTATTCTTTATGTTAATGACCACAAACGTAAGATGAAAAAAATGAAACTATTAAATACAAACATCTGTATAAAAGCATTATTTCAAAACCTTACCAAAAAAACCCCCAAAAAACAGCGCTATTTTAAAGTCCTGTAAAGGAGTAATATTTCACATCCTTGTGATCAATAGGACGGTAAAGGGAAAACCTTAGCCTACTGACAAATATTAGTTGTTCATAAAAATGTTTTTATATTCTACATTATTACCTTTATATATTTGTAATAAATTGTATACTGCTACCATTTTAACAAGCATAATGACTGTATGAATATTTTTGTTTTTAAAAAGATGAGTAGAATGACAGTGGCCACCCTCAGACTCGTTTGTAGGTGCTGTTTGGTACAAGGTACAGGAAAATGGCATACACAGAAAGAATATTTTCATTGTTCAGATAAACAGTCTCGTGGTGTTTTAATGCACTGAACCAGAATGAACTTAGTGGATGAGGAGGAGCCTTTGATAAGGCTTTTTTAGGATCACTGACATCTTAAAATGTAAACACAGAAGTGACATAACTGACTGATGTTTAAGCTGAGATTAGGATACTCCAGCTGTACTGGAGGGCAGATATAAAGGAACGAGCTTGGTTTACAAAAAATCAGTTAGCTGGGCAATGTGCCCAAGATTCTTATTCTTTTTATTTACTAATGTCAGTAATTCAGGGTGTGGGCTGACACTACAGCTAAAGAGCACAGCCAACTACTGTCAAAGGGCAGCCTTGCTCCCAGGATGCCCAGGCAGACTCCCAATGCTTCCTTCACTGCCAACACTGGGACTCGGCTGAAGCTGTGCTAAATCCATTCAGACAGAAAATAATCCCACAAAAAAGTAGTAATTAATCTTCAGCCAGTTTGGCCCTGTGACTTTCATAAGGAAATGAAAACAGCTGTAGATGTGTATTTTAAAACCTAACAAAAAAAGAACCTCTATTTGAAAGTCCTGCAAAGGAATAATGGTTTATATCTGCATTGTGATCAAAAGGCTGGGGAACATCTGACAAACTTTACAGTTGTTTGCAAGGAATATGAAAGTTTGTACCTTGTATTCTACATCATTATATTTCTATAATTAAATATGAAAATTAAGGGATTGTTTGGTAGCTGAAATTTTGATATCTTCTTTATCAGTCAGGAACTGTCATTCTGCCGCTGGAGCTCTGCTTAGCCAAGTTTGTAGTTTCTTTTTTAGTAATTTCAGAAGGGACTCCCTGGTGCCAGACCCTTTACCCAGCAGATGCTGTGCGCTAACCCAAGAGGGGCCACTGCTTAAGATGCGAGCACATCTGCAGTCCTGGCACCCTGACCTCCATGGAACAGAGCTGCATCTTCTTTGGTTTTAGGTACGCCTCATTTGCTTTTCCAGTTGTCAGTGGCCGCCCCCATGCATTCAGAGGCCCAACACCGGCAGTACAAAGCGCAAAGCCGTCCGTCCCCTCACAGGTCACCCACAGCCTCCCTGAGCACAGCGCCCCCTAGCGCCCCGCCCCTGACGCTTCACCCGGTGCAAGGTCGGCGCTCAGCGAACAGCGGCGCGCGGGCTCCACCCAGCGGCTCCGCCGCCACCACCTGCGGGGCGCACGTACCCTGCTCACCGTACCTTCCCCTCCCCTCCCCTCCCCAGGCACCGGCCACCCAGAGCTGCCCCCGCCCGCCGCGCCACAGCGGGGCGGAGCCTCCCGGAGAGCCCACGGCTACCATGGGCGAGGCGGCGCAACCCCCACGGCCCGGGATCGGCGTGGGGGTGGTGGTCACCAGCGCCGCGCACCCTGGCTGCGTCCTCCTGGGCAAGAGGAAAGGCCCAATGGGGGCCGGCACCTATCAGCTCCCCGGAGGCCACCTGGAGTTCGGGTAGGAGCCCCGAGCCCCCCACCCCACACCCTCCCCGCGGCGCCGCCGGTACGCGTGCCCTGTCCTGAGGCGGCCGTGCCGGGCCGTGCCTTTCCCCGCCCGCAGGGAGAGCCTGGCCGAGTGCGCCGCGCGGGAGACGCTGGAGGAGGCGGCGCTGCTGCTGCGCGACGTGCGCTTCGCTTCCGCCGTCAACTCGTTCTGCGCCGCCGCGCGGTACCACTACGTCACAGTCCTCATGAAGGGGGAGGCGGAGCCGGGCGCGGAGCCGCGCAACCGCGAGCCCGAGAAGAACGAGGGTGAGAGGCGGCACCGGAGCGAGGGGGAGCGCCAGCACGCGTTGGAGCTTAGTTTAGTGTGCTGCTTGCCTTTATGACCACATGTGGTGACAGACCGAGGTCAGGGCGAGGCTGCAGGCACGTTGATTCCGCAGAGCTGAGCATACGCTCGCTTCTGGTAGAGTCAAGACTTAACGGGAGGAAAGTAATGAATTTAAAGTAACTTTGTGTTGGTAATATCTGCGCAGTCCATCTAGACTTACAGAGGAGGAATTGTTACATGATTATCATACAATCAAAGGATAATTTGGGTTGGAAGGGACCTTAAAAGACCATCTAGTTCCAACCCCCTGCCACGGGCAGGGACACCTTCCACTAGACCAGGTTGCTCAAAGCCCCGTCCAACCTGGCCTTGAACACTGCCAGGGATGGGGCAGCCACAGCTTCTCTGTTCCAGTGTGTCACCACTCTCACAATAAAGAATTTCTTCCTTTTATCTAATCTAAATCTCCCCTCAGTCAGTTTAAAGCCATTCCCCCTTGTATCTCCATGTGCCCTTCTAAAAGGTCCCTCCAGTTTTCCTGGAGGCCCCCTTTAGTCACTGGAAGCTGCTGTAAGGTCTCCCTGGAGCCTTCTCTTTTCCAGGCTGAACAAGCGCAGCTCCCTCAGCCTGTCTCCACAGAACAGGTGCTCCAGCCCTCTGAGCACCTTCGTGGCTTCCTCTGGACCCGCTCAAGCAGGTCCACATCCCTCTTGTGTTGGGGACCCCAGATCTGGACACAGTCCTGCAGGTGGGGTCTCAGCAGAGTAGAGGGAGAGAGTCACCTCCCTCGACCTGCTGGTCATGTTCCTTTTGAATCAGTCCAGGATATTGTTGGCTTTCTGTGTTGTGAGCACACATTATTTTATTCTCTGGCTTTTTCTTTTTTTGCTTTTTCTTTTTTTTTTTTCTTTCCCTGCAGGTTGGGAATGGGTTAAGTGGGATGAATTTCCTCCAGCAGATCAGCTCTTCTGGGCCTTACGCTGTTTAAGAGAGCAAGGTTACAATCCCTTTACAGAAGAGCTCGATCATCTGAAGGGGTACACAGGAAGTCACCAGCTGGGGTAAAAAATAATGGCACATGATGTAACAAGCTAAATGAAAGACCTGCTTTTTGGTGTAAAAGAGAAAAGGATACCTCATGCTCACTCTGCCCATGGGAAAATACCACCCTTCCTGAAGCCAAAAAGATGCTGGATGTTTCAGTGCTTTGACCATATCTCATGTGAGTTGTCTCTCATTCCACAGCTATTTCTAGCTGTTGTGGTTAACAATTGATGTTTTCTTTTATATAAATCTCAGAGTGTTTTATTTGGTTAATCTTTATATGGATGAGCAGCAAAAGTCAAGAGAAACATACTCCCTTGGTAACAGTTGCAGCATCAGGCTCAAGAGGAACTTGTTTAAAAGTGCCCTGCTTTCTATGTAAAACTCATTTGTCTATCATGCTGCTTTCCTTATCATTGTAAATATATAAACAAATAATTATGAATCTTCAACCAATTTTTAAACTTAGCCTTGTCTTGTAGCTTCAGTTAAGATACTGTCATGAACGAAAGTCATGTTCTACAGACAATGCCCCATTCTGCAGACAACAGTCTATACTTGAAAGTCAGAGTATTATAAACATGAAAAGGATTGTTGATGTTCATGATGAAAGGCTTGTTGCAGGGGGTAAAGATTCCCCAATCCTTCTTGCCACCCCCTTTCATTACAGAGTTCCATTTGCAGCCTCGGTTACATTAGAATTAACCTGCAGAAGTGTTCCAGATCTCTACAGTTGATCTTAATTCCTGATCATGTTACTAAACTCCTAATAGTTCAATGGAAAGGTGCCTAAAGTGTTCTGCTAGGCTGACACAAATAACATTGCACAAACTAATCTTGATTGATAGGTGTAGCTCTACAGTAGACAGCCATACTTTGGGGCTAAAGAGGGTTGTAGGTGCTAAAAGCACAGATAGATGTAATTCTGTATGGCCACTGGATTTGATAGATGTGATGAAATGATTGAACTGGTAGGCAATGAAATCACGGTACAAAAACACGGTACACACACACACACAAATTTGTACAGAAACAATGAGTTTATATTTTTTCATTTTTCTAGGATCTGTAACCAGATCCTAGATTTTTTTCCAGCTGTAGTTCATTAGAACATCAGCGATCAATTTTAGGATATGACCTTTTTAAAAAATCATTAATTGCCTCTTTTTTTTCTCTTCAGGGTTCTTCTAAAACACAGTTTTTGTGTTTCCTTCCAATATATCCGTTGTACAAAATGTTCTGATATCTTTAATTTCTTTTGAATAATTTCTTTTGAATAAAACATAAGCACAATATTGAAAGATTAAATTTGTCTAGAATTATGAACTGACTTGTCAGTTGTTAAAATAAACGAGCTTGAATGGTTTAGAGCTTGGAGATGGCTCTTTTTGCAGACAAGCAGACAGAGGGGTATGAGGTGTAAGGATGCTACTTAATTATCGCAAGCCTCCTGCTTAGAATGTGAAGTATTAACTCAGGACAGATATTCTTTCTCTGAAGTGAATAAAGAAGATAATGTTATAAAGCAGTTTTGAAATGGGAAATATCACTGAAAATTCCTTTACTACTGTATCTCTGTAGAAAGCTTATTTTTTTCTATTCAAAAGTGGAGATTTTCTTCTTGAAAGCAACTTTATGTACACTGAAAATTATTCCATTCAACTGTCAACAAAGAGGCTGGAGGAAGAGTTGACAGATGTCCTGCCCATCTGTCTCAAAGAGTAAAGGAAAATAAATAGATATTACAATTATTTAGTATGATTTAGTGCAATTTAAAATTTTAGAAGGCATCTAACTCCTTATGTGAAAACAGGGGTCACTGTAGAATGGTTTGTCATGCAATAAATATTTTGTTACCATTAATGGTTATATTCATTCTATCTGTTGTAAATATACAAGCAGTGACTGAAATGAGGACACAGACAGTATCACCATATGTCAGGGCTTCTGTATCCTTTCTAAGTGGACTGATGAAAGGACTACAGTGCACTACTGCAGTCTCAGCTGTCAGCAATCCCTAACTTAAATAAATTGGGGTTTATGTATCATGCATTTGTACTTTTTTCCCCCAGAAAGTTTGATTCTCAGTAGTTTTTAGCTACTAAGGCTCACTCCTTTCAACTAAATGTTACGTTTACTTTGATTTTTGGTACTTTTGCTAAATAGGAAAAGCTATTGGGTACACATTTAATAACAGAACACTCAAAACTTTATGGTTTGCTTAACTTATTGTAATAGACAGAATTCACCTAAAATGGCATTATAGTTGCCTAGTATTTAGAAAAATACTCCTGAACAGCATATGGTTTGGAGCACTGATGTAAAGAAACTCAATAGGATGCATCTTACACCCAGACTCTGATTTTATGCTAAGTGAACAGAGGGCAGAACTGTTGTCTTTCTTACCCGTTTCTTAGATGTAACACACTGGTCCCATTTGGTCCCTTTTAATACTTCAACAGACTAGCAAACAACCCAGGGGGAAAAAAAGTGTTCATTGTTTCTGTTCACTCTTATGTCTGGAAACAATCACCCACCTCCACAGTGAATCACATGAGAAAGCCATGTGAGAGTTTTGGGTAGACTGTACATTACACTTCCATCACTATTAATTATCTCTATTTGTATTTCATGCCAAGAAAAGTACGTTCTTACAAATGAAAGACGAAAGAGACTAGTGAGCTGTGGCTATGTCATAAAATGTGTTGAGAGAGGGGCATTTAGGAAAGAAAATACTAATCCCATGGTACAAAGCATTGAGAAGCTGCATTTTGCAATACTGTGAATGATTCTGATCACACATGTTTAAGAAAAAACAATGTGAACTTGAACAGGGATAGGCAAGATTAACTAGAGCGATTGAGATGGGGCAGGTATATTTGAGTTAGCATGAATTAAAGAGGAAACAGTCTTCTATGAAGACGCTGGGGATAAACTACAAAGAGGAAAATAGGATACTGAACAAAGGTTAAAATATATATGAATAATTTCAGACTGCAGAATAGAGGTGAAATTTTAATAACTCTGAAAATACTTCAAAAAGGAACAGCTGAGACAAAATCAAACTCCCAATTTCTCTTAAAACAAAAAGCAGTGCCCCATATTATGCAACTGAACCTGACTGAAGTCCTTTTCATTTCTACATCCTTATGGGATTTGTATGTATGTTGGTCATATGTAGCAGCATTACTGACAGCAATATTTGAAAGATTCTCTGAGCAAACGAGGAAGTACCTGATTTATCAGATACTTCCTGTGAGGAATCTACAAAATGGGAGAGTGGAGAAAATTTGTGATCTATCCTTCAGGAAGCCTTGCTGCAGGGCAGAAACCTGTAACTGCCATGAGCAACAGTTCACATTAGTTTCTGATCTGATATAGGGTTTACTTAAGAGAAAAGTAGCCATCGTAAAACGACTCGAGCGAAACAGACCAAGGAAAGCAAAGCCAAGTGCCTTTGGAAAGATGAAAGAACACTTTCCTGCATTTCCTGCTGAAGTAAACAGATCAGCAGGTTCAAAGAACTGAAAAAATTATAGACAAGAATAAAGAATCTATGAGCACTTTGAACTGGAAGGAGCTGAACCTGCAGTGTGGCCCAAAGCATGTCATCTCCAGGCCCAGGATGCTTAACCAGAATCCTTGCAAATGGATGGGCACTCTGCATGGCTGCCTCCGGGTCTGCCCAGTTATGTCTGTATCTGGCAAAGCTCAGTTGAAAAGGACAGGATCTCAGTTCCTGACTCCTCAGCTGCTTCTAATACTGACTTTGCATTTTGTGAAGGGGAAAATGGAGCACAAACTTCTGAAACTCAGTCAGAATTCAGCCACATACTGGGATAAAATGTGCTGAGTACTGAAGTTACACAGTAACTCATTTAAGATTGAAGTTTGCAAAAAGAAACATAAAGTTACATCAAAGCTGTTTATTTATGACAAATCATTTATTATATATTACAATAATTACAAACCTTTACACCTTATTCCCATGTTTTTGTTCTCAGCTGATCAAAACCATGGATTTAGGCAGTGACAAAAAGAAGATATTAAAATTACAAATGTCATGTCTCATTTCTGTGCCATAGAAAAGGCTATCATCAAAAAAGTAAAGTTACTAACAAACATAGAAGGGGATTCCCCTTACGCCTTTTTTCCCAGGAACTTTCGTCATCTAATGTATAGTAAATATATATATACACCATATCTCTTGCAAACATACCCATTCACACATTTACATAATCGCTGGAAATGTGACATCTCTCCTCCAGCAGAAAGCTCCCAGTCATTTTACTCGAACATCTAATGCAAAAAAAATATTCTAAAGTCCATGGTTTATAAATTAGTCACCCTATTTCTGAGCCAGCTGTTATCTCTTCCCTACGCAGGGCCACCAGTGTAACAAAAGGATATTGTAGCTTGTGATGAACAGCACCCAACCTACCTTCACCACAGGAAAGGTCTACTAGGGATACTGTCCCTCTTGTACCTAGTCTGAGTCACTACTGCTGCTTGAGGAGTCTGTTGACATAACTTCTACATCATCTTCATTCTCTTTATTGTGTCCTGGAGGCTCCAACATGAAGTCATTGCTATGATTAGGAGGTAGCATGTTCATTGACATATCACTTGACTGCCAAGGATACTGAGGAGCCAGCACATCTGGAAAAAAGGGGCATTATCAAACCATCAGATTTGTATATCAACAAACTCAACAAGACAGCTCAGCCAGAACTCCAGTTTAGAATTGATCTTACAGTCCTTCCTGAATTTTGGACAGCTGAAACCCTCCATCACCGTAAAAGCCTATACTGCCTGAGAGGCCTATTTATGTAGATGGCTCTTGATCTCTCATCACTCCTCTTCAAAACAGTATATATGCATACAGAGCCTTTCACCTTCAAAGCACAGTTTGAACTGACTTAACATTCCAACCACTGGCAGTAATGAAAATGGTCACCCTCTGTCAGTATGCAAAAAGAGATGAAAACATTAGATTAAAAAAAACCTAAAACCTTGAGGTAGACTACAGAAATTCAAAGTAAAAGGATCCAAATTTCACTGAAAATACCTTGGGTATTGTTTTTCCAACAGCAAATATGGCACACCAAGAGCAAAGGAGATGAGCATCCTACTACAAAACCAGGGCCATGGAGATACTTGAGAGGTGAGAGTGCCCCACTGTGCCCCAGCCAGGCCATCTTCAGTTGCCTCTGACTTCTCTCCCCTCTGGCTGTTTCTTCTCTTCTACAACTTCCAAAGCCATCCCACACCGTACTCCCTACCAACCTATCCTCCTCCCATACTTCCTAGTCTCTCCCTTCCTTGCCCCCCAAATAGTTCCCATTTCAAAGCTGCAGTACACACCTATATGCCGTTTCTGTTCCCTTCCTTTAAATTAATGCTCCTACTGCTGTGCTTCAGTTCTTCTCCACTTACTACCAGGCACCACAGCTAAGACTATGCCATAGAAGAAACCAGCTATCTCCCACTTACAGCAAGAATTAAAAATAATTAGGTAGAGTCAGAAGTGAACAAAAGCCCATGCACATGACACTTTGAGTACAAAGAGTGCACTGTCTAAGCAGGGAGTCTCTAAGAATACCTCTCTATGGGAGACATATTCTCACTCAGGTGCTGTCTTAACTTAGAAGCACACAGTTCTCCACACACGTAGTAGTTTCTGATCTTTAAGTTCTCCACATATGAACTACAGCCACAGTCTCCTAATACCAGATGCATTACCTAGCTGTACAGATATGACCTACCAGCAGATGTGAGGGCAGAATGCAGCCTTTGTGCCAGTTCTGAGCCAGCTTTAGGAAGGCCAACAACCGTACCAGCTGGTCTTGTCCCAGCTGTGGTGAAGTTAACCAACTTTATTTGAACCAGCTGAGAAAATAAGCCAGTGTTTTACATCCTGTGGCCATACTTCAATGCTGGAACCAGCCCATTATTAAACCAGGCTGAATGTGTGTGCTAAGCAGCCTCCAAGTTTTGAGGCTACCAAGCAGCCCAGTGGCTGGCTTACAGAATCACTAAGGACTCAGTAATCAGATACCTCCCTGCAAAAGTCACTAGAAGGGCTAAATCCCATAATGAGCACTCTCAGGACATGCCTCCACACACCAACAGATTCAGGATCCCTACACAAAATGTCAGGGCAGCCTCTTTCTTTCAGATGAAGTTTTGATGTTTCCCTTTTACCTGACAGTCGAGTAATTAAGAGAATTTCCCTTAACATAGGAGATCCAGATTTAATTAACAACTTTACTTGAGGAGTTTAAATCCCACATTTTCCAGCTTCTCAAGGAAAAGTCCTGAAGATTGGGCTTTCACTTCTTACAGAGACAGGACTCAAAAGTAAAAGGAGCAAGTCTGCATCCTCTAAGGCAGAGGAGCCAGCCATTATGGGCTCTACCAAAACTTAAGCAAATAAATGCTCAAACCCCATGAGGAAGACACAACCTTAACATCTACTGTGACCATGCTTTGAAAGAACAGAAAAGGTACATGGGCCCATCCTCAGCATTTCCCTGGTGGGCTGCTATAGACAGATGTCAGGGTCCCACTCCTATTAGCTCACTGACCCATTTTACTCAAGGCCAGAGGTTTAGAAAGCAAGATGGTGCAGAACTTCAAGGCACTTCCTAGCAGGTGATAATGGGATAGACAGATGATGAGAAACACTAAACCCAAGTTTACTATCTCTCCAGTGGAGCCATGATACAGACGTTTTTAATATATTCAGTGTAATTTTTGAAAACAAGCTTTCCAGACCACCTGAAAGTGGCTTAACAGTTGGGTAAGAACTGTTACAGATCCCCTATGAAACCAAACTAAGAATTGTCCACGATTTAGTCTAACCATGGTAAATTAATGCTGCACAGGTACAGAATCACTGGATTCTTGATTCAGTTACTATAATTTACTGCTAAATCCTATTTTAGCAAAAATGAATGAATCTCACTACAGTCAATGGAAGTGCCCATTTCACTGAGCAATTAAGGGACTAAAGCTCAATTCCTACACTCGAGGTACTACCTCACCAGCTGTCCTTTGCAACGTCTTTTCAATCCAGAACTTCTAAGCAAACAGTCTTGCTATACACAGCATAGACTTAAAGGAACATAGGGGATGACAATAAACATTTCTTCCAAATACAGCTTTCACAATCCCATACTTTGTCATCACTACTAAGAAAAGATTGCTTTGAAAATGCTGCTTTCTAATATGATATCACTTAATTTACAGCAATTTAAAATAAGTGAAGTGAAGGGTAATTAGGTGATTTTTGCTTACACTGACTTAGTTGTAGTGTCTGCAGTATGATTTACCATGAAATAAAATAAAATACACAATTTCTAACTTTATTTATTAGATCACTGCTGCTAGGGAACAACATAGGCCATAATTTTCATTATTTTTACTCTGATTTGCCTTTGCAAATGTGTAATTGCTATGACTGTACAAAGAATAAAGAAAAATAAACAAAACAGTTTCTCTTACCTGGCAGTCTGCCCGCAGCAAGTGCATCCCCTGGTAAGTGTCCATTAACTCCATTGGTGGATGGGTTGTTCATCTGACCCAAGAGACCACTCCTCATTTCCAGATCTGTAGGATATGGCCTACGTGGGTCCCCTTAAAAAAAAAAAAAACACACACACAAAAAAAAAAGAAAAAACCCCAAACAACAAAAGGAATGTTTTTCAATATTTAGCAATTGTCTTGCAGACATTAACTTTTTCTTCAATGCCTAGTTTCCTGACCAAAAAAAACATACTCTGATTGCTTGGATCAGCAATGAGCATCACATCTGTTTTGTTAAAATCCAAGGCTGTGCCTTTCACTTAAACTTTCTCTGTTCATTCAACTTGGCAGAGAAGCACATTAAAAAGCCACAACAAAAAAAAACATGTTTAGAAGATATCTTTTCTCTCCCTGCTACTTCACAGCTAAACAGTAATGGCAGGAATTGGAAAAAAAAAAACCAAACCCTCACATTCTCATTTTGGACAAGAAGCGTAGTTCTCAAAATTGAAACCTGACATGATGAAAACCCTACTTCTGACTCTACTGATTACTAACATCCTCTGAAAAGAATATTATAAGGGGCAGGAAGGAACACAACTAAGCACACGGAAAAGCCTTCAACATACTTGGTTCTAACCTACAACTGGGGCCAACATTCCAGGGAAAAAAGCAAACAAAGAGCAGAGGAGGGCAGCCAGTTAATGGAATGTGAAGTTTCATAGCCTTTTGAAGATGTACATAATAAAGTCTACAGGACTTTGGATATCCATTTTTTATTGAAAATATAAGCTAGAAGAGCTGAAAACAATGTTATTCTAATAAACCCCAGTGTTTATCACTGTATAAAAGCATCATAAGACCAGGTACTGACCATGCTTCATTATAAAAAAAATCTGTTGCCATAAACATGATGGTTACCTGGTACCCATGTGAGAGGGGCACACACAGCATTGCTAGCACTGATCCTATGGGCATATTTAATTATTTCTTCAGAGGAAATGGCACCTGGAAGAATGGAAGAAAAGTTACTATATTCTCAAGAGGCTGCATCATTCAATTTTTTCAGAATATTGGGCATTAATAGCTAAAAGATTGGCCATGTAATTTTGTCAAACATTAAGAGCATGCTTCAAATGCAGTGACTACTTAGAGGATTCTTAGACTATGCAAGACCAACCTTTACAGTGAACTGATTTTACAGCCACGACTTCAGCACACCTTCGATGGCAACAGATCTTTAATGTTGTAAAAAACACAAACCAATCTCTTAAGCAGTGTACTTGACAAGCACAATTTGTAAGAAACCTTTAGCACCTGCTTTATTATGGAATTTTCTGTAGTAAAGAAATTTTTTTGTTTGTTTAGTAACTGTAGGGCGTACATGTAGCAGCCCTTCTAAATATGGGCATGTGTTACAGTAACATAATGAAATTCCTTGGGTTTTTTAGATGAAAGAGATGTAACAAAATGATAAAAGACACTTAAAGAAAAAAAAAACCCAACCCAAACACTAAGAAAATGCCTCCCAAAAAAAACCCCAAAGAAGTCAGTTTCACTTGGTAAGTGCCATAGTGTCAGAAATTGTTACAGGTACAAACCAGTATCACCAGCTAGCCAGCCTCTCAAATACAGTGCACATGTACACAAAACATTCTCTCTCTTTCCTCAGTAGACCTGCTGAGGCAATTTGGTGCAACACTTGGGTAACCAGATATACTATTATCAGTCCAAGAAGAGTGTTGAGACACTCGAATTCAAGTTAAAACTAAAGACATGTTTGCCACCAAAAAAATATTAATTCCTGCCTTTATTCTGTTTATAGGTTCATAATGAAATGGAAATTTGTTTACACACAAACCATCTGAAATATGTAATAGTAGATTAAAAAATAAATAAATAACAGTAACTCAAGCTCACGAGCAACTTTCTTTACAAATGCATTTACGTAGTATGTACAATCATGGATACCCACCTTTTCTTGCTTTTTCAATTGATTTCAGCTTTTCCTTTGCTTGATAAACAGCTGTTGCCTAGTTGTAAAAAAAAAAAAACCAAACAAAACAAACCTTCAAAGCATTTTTAATTTGCAAACTACACAAAGTCAGCTTCATGAATAAACCCTTGCATTTAATTGCATTTTAAGAGAGAAACTGTTCGGTGAACATTTTCAAAATATATAGAAATAAAGTAGGTTTGGAAGAAAATTAGCATTATAAAACAAAACCGAATACCACGATAACTAAAGAGTATTTGACTACTGAAAAAAAAAAAAAAGCCAAACCACTAAGCTTTTATGAAGTTTTAAATATTTAAATCTTCTCAAACACACCAGTTCCTCCAGAGCCACCTTTTCACAAGTAGATGCTCAAAAGCAAACACATCATTATGAACTTACCAGTATGTGCTCTGCTTCTTTTAGTTGTTTCTGCAGCTGCTGAATATCATTATCCCTCTTTTCTACTACCTTTTCTAAAAGCTGCATTTCATGATGGATTTTCCCCTGATCAACTGCCAACTTCATTAGCTCTTGAAACTCTCCATCTCTCTGAATCAGCAGTTCCAGGATCTATTGAACAAGAGTTTTGTAGAACTTTTAATTTAGCTAGAGTAACAATACACCCTCAATCGTGCTGTAAAGAAGAGCCACTGACATTCATAGAGTATTTCTATTTGCATGAAAATGAAACAAAATTTCTTCCTCTGTTTGCAGAAGCAGCCTATGAAGCATACATCAAAATGAACAAACAAACAAGCAAACAACATGAGGACCAAGAACGCCTTTGTAGTGGGGCCAAAACCTAATCATCACCATTAGCTATGCTCAGCACAGAGAAGGACAGAGGGAGAAAGAGGGTGGTGGTGGGGAAATAGAAGCATTGTGCTTACATAAAGAAATACGGTTTAAAAAGTTAGCTTACCTGGCTCTCCTCTCCTGGTTGTGGAAGCTTCTGGTTTCTTGAAATTGCCAAAAGTTCAATTAGTTCCCTGAAAGGAAAACTCAAAATTGGTGTTTGTGCAATCTTGTAGGTCATTATTTGTAAATCACAAGTCATCCCCAAATTGTCAGTGTACTGATATCATTACAAAAGTATGCATGGACTTGAGTATTTTATAGTACAGTGTTGGCAAGGATTTCTCAACTAAGAGTAATTCTGTGAATAGTCTCATGATTGGAGCACATTTTCTTCTTTGTTCTTTGAGCTCATGAAGCACTTGTGCATTTATACTCAATAAATGTGCTGAGTTCCTGCCAAACTACGTAAGACAAACAGAAGCTGAGAGAAGAAACAGCACAATAAGACACATTCATACCCTACTTATACTGCCTTTGTTTGTCAGAGGGTGTGAAAGTTGTCCTCACCATTTTACTTCTCTACTTTTCCTCTATTCCACCACCACCCCCAAACAGAGCAAGTTTCACACTTGGGCTTAGAGCAATTAAGTCTACACTTTCAAGCACCTAAAGAGTTTGTTGTGAAATTACTTTTACAAGTATTTCTACAATAGTATATTAGTTGTATATCAAACACAAAAAAACAACAAAACTAATAATCTTTGGGTGCTAGGTTAGAAGCACTTCTCAAACAAACCTCTTGATCACGCTTCCAGGTACCCATATACTTTGCCACCATTCTGAAAAGCCATCAAGAACCTCGGCGGGAACTCACTAAGCAACAAGACCATAATGCAAAAAGGCATTTCTGTAAATTCAGCAAACTTATTTGGCTTCTAATGGCATGAGTAATTGTCTATCTGAGGACACTGTCCTTGGAACAGTATGACTCTCTGCTTGGTCCAGTGCAAGCAGCTGAGTGGGATGTATGACTTATACAGCAGTGGGGCCAGAACCTTAAAATGATAACAGGTACTTTTCAAAATGTCTGAGAAAGCCCCTCACCAATAAAGTTCTGAGGAGCCTCTTGGTCTATGTCTCTTGGTCACTCCTGAACACTAAAATGATTTAAAACAACTAGAAACGATTTAAAACAACTAGAAATTATTTAAAACAAAAGAAATTTGTCATTATCACTAAAGCTTTATTCTACCTGACCAACACTGAGCAGTAGCAAGTAAAATGTTATAAGTAGATCAGCTACCGCCACCAAGGCTGGTGGCATGGAGGGTTGTAATTCTGCCCTGTGTTAGCCAGAAAACACAGACACAGATTCAAAACTATGCAAAGGCCACAGACTGTTGCTTAATGCTTGCCCCTACCACCAAACCAGTATCATGACTGGGAAAGGCCTAGCTCCACAGTGCTGCAACCGTTTGCTAGTCAATAGGCAGATTCACTAAATGCTTTTGAGGGTAGCTCTGGATTCATTATTGCAGAATAGTCCAAATAGTCCAAACTGTCCCAAGATTAAAAAGAAAACCAGAAAAAAACCAAACAAAGCAAAACCAATCAACAAAATAAAGAGCAATGGGATTTTGTTTTATTTTTTTCTCCACAAAAACATATGCTCTCCAGCAACCCATATGTCACAACAAAATCTAAACCTGAACCTAAAACCTAACAAGTAAAAACAAGAGCAACTGACCAATATATTTTCCTTGTTGTACCAGGGGTAATCACACAGAAAGAGCCAGCCCCATAGATAGCATGGGTTATTCCACGTGAAAAAGTTTTCCTAAGCTCCTGCTCTCTCTCGAGGAGGAAAATGACCAGGAACCAGTTTAACTGCACTCCACAACATGGTGGCCAGCCTGGGTGAGGGTTATCAGTCCAGCCACAAAGAGCATGGACGAAGTACCTGAGCACTTCCATCACTCCAAAGACGGGCTCTGCAGCCTACTTTGAGTGGGTTTAACACTAATACTGGCAATGGCCAGAACGGCTTGAGTCATGCAACACTATCCACAAATTTCCGACTTAAGCGCAATTTTTAGTGACTAATAAAAAGCCTAAAATCTAAGAGGGAAGGGGAGGGAGGTGTGTGCGTGCGCGCATTTCCCAGGAAACGCAGGTGTCAAGCAAGAAAGCAAGTTAAGTGGTAGAATAAGGAAACTCTCCTGCTCTAAGAATAGGAAATAAGGCACCTCTGGGGCCAAGGCTCTGGAGGGGAGCGCAGGGCCGGACCACCTCCCTCTCCTCCCGCAGGAGCCGGCCTGGGGACGGCAGGGGAGCCGGGAAACGCGCGCACCCAGGCCGGGCCCTGCTCTCGCCCCGCACACCAGCGAGGGTCGGGTCAGGCCGGGCCGATCCGATCCGATTCTATCCGATCCCCTCCCAGCCCAACCCCAGGGACACCCGCTCCTCCCGCCGCCCCCGTCGGAAGCTCCGCGCACGTTCAGCGCCGAGCGCCCTCACCCCACCCCCGGCACCCCGCCGCCAGCCGGGGCCCTCCCATCCGGGCACCGGGGGCAGAGCGCGGTACCTGGCCAAGAGCTCGAGATCCTCCAGCGCCGCCAGGAGCCGCTGCCGGGTGCTGCTCCGCTCCCCGCCGCCTCCCCCGGCGGCCGCAGCAGCCGCCGCCGCCATCACGACCCCGAGCGCAGACCCGACCCAGAACCACCTCCCGGCGGCGGCACCAGGCCCGCGCGGGCGCCCGGCCGGCAAGTGCCCCCCTGCGGCGAGGCTGCGAGAGGCAGCCGGCTGGCGGCGGGCGCATGCGCAGGGCGGCCCGGCAGCTGCAGGGCGGTTCCTCCTCCTGCCCCGGGCGGGAACGGGTAACGGCTCCCGTGAGGCGCCGGGGGAGGAAGGGTCGGGCGGCAGCGAGGATGGGGCTGTGCACGTCGCGCAGAGCCGTGGGTGTGAGGGGAAGGGAGGTCACGTCTCCCTCGGCGAGGCCAGATGCGTGGTTGTGAAAGCCCCCTCCTGGAGCTGGGTCGTTACACAGCGGGGGTCTGCGCTTGCTGTTCTGAAAGCATTTCCAGTCCCCGGATTTCCATAGAAGAGCCTCTAAATGAGATTCAGATGTTCGCTAAAAACACAGAAAACAAACGGCAGAAGAAAGGGCTTGCGACTAAATTGCGTCTAAAGTTTTTTAACTCAAATTATGACAGCCCTGGTGTCCCAAAATCCCTTAGGTGTTTTTTATCAGATTGAGGATGAGCTGGTGCTTTATTAACGGCTAAAGAAAGTTACTGAACATGTAACAAAACCCCGGAGCTTTAAATGAGACAGCACCAAGAGCTGTGAACTGGGCTGTCTGTCGCGCTGGTGACAGGAGCCGTGACCTACTTGACATGCCATGTTGTGGGTGCAGAGGTGTCCAGCCATGGAGGTTTAAAGGCAGCTTCGCATGCATTACAGATGCCGACATATGGTGATGGGGCTGGTAGCGGATGCAAACCCTGCCAGAGGTTCAGCTATAGCTAAAAAATACCATGTTTTTCTTGTTAATGTTGCTGTCTATGTGCTCGCGCTGTAAACAGGCCGCTAACCCTGGGTGGGGTCACAGAGAAGCCAGTGGAAGTTTTTATGTTCATGAAGGTTTCAGTAACGTGAAGAGACTCGGAGCGAAGCCAGAGTGGAGGGCAGATGAGGGAGCATGGTGTGAAAGCTAATCTGGGGCCAGGGTTTACAACCAGGGCAATCACTTCCACTGAAGGGCAGTGAGTCCCCAAACCCCACATCCTTCTGCTGTCAGCAGGCAGCTGCAAAACCTGCCAGCAGACAGCGATTCTCTTCTCTCCTGATTAGAGAAAGCACTAGATGAATGATAACACCCCGACTGCGCTGGTATTTACTCTGATTATCTTTTTACCCTCTGCAATAAGTATGTCCCTGAGAAATTTACACTTACTAAAAAAAAAAACCAAAAGACAAAACCAGGCAAGAAGCTCATTAGTTGGTGATTCTTTGAATTGTGGTTTAAATAAACAATTCAGCATGATGAGATTTATGATAAAGCAATGAGATTTGGCAACCCTGAGAAGAAGATAACTCTGCCAACAGGAGTTATTTAAAATTCATTTACAACATACAACAACCCTCAACGTTCTGATTGTAGATAGTTTGGGAATTCTCTTTAAACTACATAGCAGGTAACATATCATCAAATAATTCTGTCCTTTAAATAACTTCTGAATACTTTTGTTTGTTTGTTTGTTTGTTTGTTTTTCTCCTATGTTTGCCTGATTTTATTCAAAGAAAGATGTAATTGGTGATGCTGTCTGGTTGTGCATCCAGTTCACTGATCTGTAAGTGTCTGTATGGGTGCATAAACAGAAAGAAATAGCAACTTTGAAAACAAAGCAGTCCTTCTGCTATATAATTTTCTTCCTCATATCCATTTTGACATCTGAATTATTTAGACCTGAAAGTACTTCTCATATATTTCGGGGCCGTAATACTGGTTTTGCTAGAGCTAAAAGCTTGTGGTGTTAATAGGATACCCAGACTTGACTGGCCAAGGAGTGAATATCAGATGTGGGAGGGTCCTGTAGGCTGGTTTTTGCCTCTTATTGTGCCCAGGGGCCTATTCCCTCCTTTCCTTTTGACAGCAGTACTGCTCCCACCCAACCAGGCCAATACCACCAGTCCTTCACTGGAGCACCCACCCTTCTCTCCCCACTTCTCAAACTGCTGCCCCTCTTCCAGTCAGTGTGCTTTCTACTGCCCAGTCATAGAATCACAGAATCAAAGTATGGTTTAGGTTGGAAGGGATCTTAAAGCTCATCCAGTTCCAACCCCCCTGCCATGGGCAGGGACACCTTCCACTAAACCAGGTTGCTTGAAGCCCCATCCAACCTGGCCTTGAACACTGCCAGGGATGGGGCAGCCACAGCTTCTCTGGGCAACCTGTGCCAGTGGCTCACCACCCGCATAGTGAAGAAAAACTTCTTTTTATCTAGTCTGAATCTGTGGTTTTTTACTTTAAAACCATTACCCCTTGCCCTATCACTACAGGCCCTCATAAAAAGTCTGTCCTCATCTTTCTTTTAAGCCTCCTTTAAGTACTGGAAGGCTGTTACAAAGTCTCCCCGAAGCCTTCTCTTTTCCAGGCTGAACAAAGCTCAACTCTCTCAGCCTCTGTTCACAGGAGAGGTGCTGCAGGCCTCTGAGCATCTTCGTGGCCTCCTCTGGACGCTCTCCAACAGGTCCATGTCCCTCTTGTGCTGTGGCCTCCATAGCTGGACACAGTACTCCAGGTGGACTTCACCAGAGCAGAATAGAGGGGGAGAATCACCTCACTCAACCTGCTGGCCACGTTTCTTTTGATTCAGTCCAGGATCTGGTTGGCTTTCTGGGCTGCAAGTGCATGCTGCCAGCTCATGTTGAGATTCTTGTCAACCAACACCCCCAAGTCCTTCTCCTCAAGGCTGCTCTCAGTCCAGTATCCACCAGCCTGTAAAGTCCCAGGTGTGGGACTTTGCACTTGGCCTCATTGAACTCCCCTCCCCTTGCCATGGGAATGCAGCAGTGGCTGGGAAGTGCAAGTCAATAGGCAGAGACTTCTGCTCCGGCCTATATGTAGGAAGACAGGGTGAGACCAGAGGCAGAGGGAATGCTTGCCTGTTCCAAGACGCAGAAAGTCATTCAGACTATGTCAGAGGGGTCATCTCCTTTGGGACAAAGGGAAAGGCTGGGTGAAATGGGCTCATGCCCCAAACTTGCCCTGTAGGCCCATTGCTTTAAGACTGAGAGAATAATTTGCTGAATAGACTTCTGAGACTTGCTCAGACAAAACAAGAGAGCCTCTGTTTCCCCAGTGTTGGTTCCTCTGTTTCCTCAGTTCTTCAGTACTTTTGGCCTTCTTTCCCCTGAGTAAACTTTTTTCATAGTTCTGTTGGTTTTGAGCCAGATCTGCTTCTTTAAAGCTCATGCCCCTCCTGAATAACTAAGCGTTCTCAGTAGTCTGAGAACATTTTAGTTGTGTGGCCATGAACATATCTGTCTGTCCACAGTGAGACTCTTAGATGTTTTAGAGCTCTTTCAGATTCCTTTCAATGGCATACTGAATGTATTACTAGGAACCTGCTAACACAAGCAAAAATAGCGTATTTTATCTTGTTCAGTTCAGTCTTGTCTCTTCCAGAATGGGCCTTAAAGTGATGATCTGCAAAGCGAAAATGATTCCTTTAGACAGATCCATGAGCAGCTGAGCTGATCTAATAGTTCACCAACACTGTGAAGCTGAGATGTTGCTGACTCCTCATCTCCCAACCACAGATTTTCACTGTCCTTTCACTCCTCCTTGGTGTTTGCCATATGCTTCTATGAGACACTTCAACTCCATAACAAGACTGAGGAAAATTTAATTTGAGAGAGGGTGTTAATTTTCTTCTGGGCTAGTGAGTGAAACCTAACCTCATCATGCGGAACATCAGAGTGTAGTTTCATGTTACAGCTAATGTAGGATGACTGTGGGCTATTGCTGAAAAGTGCAGTCTTCTCCATCTCTCTCCAGCCATGTATCGTGCCTTGCTCCTCCTTACATGAGGTCCAGTGGCTGTGAGACTGCAGAACAAACCAGGTGAGCAAAAGAGTTCCATGGAAAACCATAATTTTTGGACTTGATTTCTGTCAGATAAGCTCATTGAAGCAGTTGACTTCAGGGCTAGCCATTGCTAGGTCACTAGACACAAGGGAATATGTGATCAGGGAAGGGAGCTAGGGATGCTACTCTTAGTCCTAGTTAAGTGAAATTCAGGCCTAGGATTCCTCTGGTGCAAAGCCTTTCCATCCAGCATACTATTGTGATTTCTTAACTCCTGGTGTTCCTACCTTACTTTTCATGAACTAGAGGGTCACTCTGGAACTTGGAAGTTGAGTTGTAGATAATCGTATATAAGAAGCCCAAAGCAGGTATGTGTTTCAGTTTCAGGCCACAGTGCTTTTCACCTGTCTTCTATTTATACATTCCAGATGCTAAACATCAAGTGTTCAGTTGGTAAGTGCTCAGTATACCACACCTGAAAATAACAATGGAAAACATTGAGTATAGAAGATACGTAACTCCCGAAGGCTCTCAGGTGTCTGGCCATGTGTAATAAAACATTGCAAACAGTATAAATAAAAAGGCAGGAGGATAAGCAAGGAGAGCAAGTAGGGAAAAGGACAGAACAAATACTCATTTCCACTTCCCCTAGATAATGTAAAAATAAAATCCTTTCTGTCAAATATCAACTAAAATAGAAATCAAACATCTTGAGCTCTGCTTGGAAGGATGCCACAGCTGTACTTCGGCCTGTGGAGATGAGAATAATCATCCCTTATTTGTCAGGCTGTCTTTACACCATTAATATTTTTAAATGCCCCTGATAAATCCTCCATTTCTTAATTGCTGTTTAAAAAGACATCTTTATTTCCCTGCTCACTTATGTTAGATAGTGATTTTAGACCAATGAGACGAGAAAGGAAAAAAAAAGAAAAGTGGTTTTGCTTAGCTGGTGTAATTCTAGAATAGGTTAAAGATGAGGTAAAAATAGATAATACTATAAGCCAAAGCTTATTTTTTTGTGGAAGGGGTGTGAAACACTACTACATATGGCCAAAACCAGAGTTTGGTACGCCATTCCAGACTGTTCTAGCACAAAATTAGCTCTGCTTTGAGCTATATTAAACCTGAGTTACGCTGGTGTAAATTTGGGCACAGAGCCTTCAAGACAGGAAGTCACCCAGGCAGAAAGCAGTCATGGTTTTCAGTCTGCTGGAGGGCTGCTTGGGACCAGTGCTGCCTATGAAGTAGGAGGTGTTGAGTGGGAGAGAGAATCAAAACTGGCCCTGGATAGTGAGGGGAAGGAAAGAAAAAAGAGAAAAAAACCCAAAGAATGTCCTTTGAAAAGAGAGAGCTTGTTTGACAGCTTGGCCACTAGAGATACTCACAACCCTGCCAAGTGTTCCCAGGAATAAAGGAAAATTTGGGGGCAATTAAATATGAGCTCTTTTCCCTCACCAAGCTAAAAGTTAACGCTGACTACTTCATGAAATAAAATATCCAATTAGGGATAATGAGACTCCGGGGGTAACCCCCCAACATATATTAATTTTGAGTCTTCATTAAGTTATATTTGTTTATTTGGAAAAAAACAAATCTTATTTTCCTTGCGGCTCCTGCTGTAACCTGTTTACCAAACACTACTGGGACACCCACACAAGCTTTTATAGAAGCCAGGCTGAAATTCAGAGTTGTTTACTTCCCCTCACAAAAAAATCCAAGGGCAGTGATGACAGCCGCAGTCCCTGCTCTCCCACATGCTGAATTCCAGCTAGGCCAATAGAAGTTGTCATTTAGTGGGGATAAATCTTTTCTCACACCCCCCTCATCCTTTTACTGTGCCCCATTGCCTACTAAAGATAAAGCTGTTATCTCTTCCCATTTAGATTAGATCACCTGTCTTTTAACTGGGTGAGTTTATCTTCTGACCTCGAAGATGCCACAGAGATTTTCACCTGCTTCACAGTAATGTGCCTTCCAGACAGGTTTTCAAATACCTGCAACTGACATCAGCTTCTGCCCATGGGATTCAGAAAGAGCGGAACACCAGCCAGAAATAGAGGTAGCTGGCTTAAATTAGCTGCAAGGACTCAGGTCTAGGGTGAAGATAAAAAGGAAGATTTATTTAGAAACATACAAGAGCAAAAATTATAAAAAAAAAAAGGTTTCTGAGCAGTTGGAGATGGGTAGAGGTAAAACTTCTTGTGAAAGATGAGTCTTGGGAGAAGTGAGACAAGCTTTCATTGGCAGCTGAGGAAACAATAATATGATAAACTATTCCAAAAGCAATTACAGAATGACTTGTACTCAGCAGCCAAGCAGGATCCCATGGGAGATTCTGAAATCTAACAAAGTATTAACAGTGCTGGTTCCATGTGCAAACGAGGGGAAAGTTCATAGCTGTTAAGCCTGGGAAAGGCTATTACGATCAGTAGTAGTCTCTCCTGTCTGAAGTGGGCCCTACAATTACATTCATGGATCTCTGCTTCAGGACTGTGCCATTTATTTGGACATTAACATATCAGGCAGAAAGAAACCGCACTCTTCATTGAAGTGCTGGCAGATTTATGATGTCTGTAGATGGGTTGCTCAAGGGTTGGTGGTAGGGCCAGGTGAGGAGTTATTTCCATAGTTTTGATTATCCACAAACTTAGATACTGTAAGCTCATTGAACAGTCACTCTTCATTAGTGACTTACGTGGGTGCTTGCAGGTGGCCAAGAGAGGCCTTTAGAGAGTCACCTCATCTGCTTCCGAAATGGATGAAGCCATTCAGCAGCATTGTCAATGCAGAATCAAAGACTGCCTTTCAAATTCACACCAACCCTCCCTCCAGAAGACAAATCCTAACTACAGTTCACATTTACTGGTGTATGTCTCCTTTTTAGCTCCAACTGCAACACAATATTGACATGAGGTCATGAAAAGCCATGCAGCCTTATCATGCCACCTTGTGCTAGATAGGTGGCAGGCAAGAAAAATAATGCTAAGAGTTCATACATAATTAAAATAAATGTATCATAGAATCATAGAATAGTCAGGGTTGGAAAGGACCTTAAGATCATCTAGTTCCAACCCCCCTGCCATGGGCAGGGATGCCTCACATTAGACCGATAGATATAGTTTCATTGGTATCTAGGGCATTTTGAAATCCTGGGTGTTTTGCCTGTTCAATCTAAGCTTCTAGTGGAAAGTGTCCCTGCCCATGCAGGGGGGTTGGAACTAGATGATCTTTAAGGTCCCTTCCAACCTAAACCATTCTGTGCCTCTATGAAACACATTGTCTCTTGTGTCTTGTAAGAACACAGAATCTTGCTCAGGTCCAGGATGTTCATCAGAATTTTATATGTTATGTATATGGCAATACTGGCATTGGAAAATGCTTTGTTAAGAGCCCCTTAGTAGGCATGAACTTGGGCACATAAAGCATATATGCAAAATGCCCTCTGCAATACAGGATATGAAGAGCAACCAGCGCAATTTGTCACATTTTTACAGACCCTGAAAAGTGTCATGACAGGAGAATAATTTACATTTCATTGTTTCCTAAACCTCACCAAAGTCCTTTCATAATCCCTCACCTGCCCTGCCCCCAGCAAGAGATACATAGTCATTTACAATAGGAGGGAAAATGGCCAGGCTGGGATCAGAAGTAATTCTTGTCCCCAGGTGCTTCATAAATCACACTTAGATAATCTGGTAGTAAAGTTGGTAATGGAAATGATGCTGTGGCAGTGAGTTACAGCCATTTGCAGGTGGTGTGGCAAGGAGTTCACCCCAGGAACCCTCTTACTCAGTCATCTGCTTCTTCCCCCACAGTAGCTCTTGTGCTTCTAATTCTCCCTTGTCTCTGATTTTGTTCTGGTTACTCAGGGCCTGAGTCATACACCTTGAAATAACAGTCACCCTCATTTCCAAATTCAAGCTTCAAAGACGCATGAATAAGTATGGTACTTCGAGAAATTAAGGTTCAGTTTTGCCAAGGATTGACCTTGTGAAGTGCTGAGCTTTTTTGCCCTCAGTTCAGTAGCATGCCTCTCCCTGTGTTTAGCTTTAAGCTTTGCACTTGGTTGCTTGCAATTAAGCACATGTTTAAGCTGTTTGGTAGATTGTGGCCTGAGTATACAGTTCCTGGCAGATTCCAGTCTTGCAAGACAGAGTGCTCCGGGACACGTTTGTGCTAGGGCTGCACAAGTACATTTATTCTAGATGCTGATAACTCTGCCAAGTGCTTCTATAGACTCTGCCTCCCAAGCCCTGACATTTTGTCCTGTAAAATATATATAAAGTGTATATATTTTATATATATAAAGTATAGTTCTACTGTTCCTGGAGCATTTCCACAAGCATGGAATTGTATCCAGCATGGATGCAGGCAGGATACTTACAGAGTTGTGGGCAGTCGAATGGACTTACTGGGTGGCTTCTGACATGACCACTCCACTGTCACAGGAGAGTATCCTTCCACATTCGTCCAACAGCTCAAACTCCTTACACAACCGGTATGGGTTAGATACTAGTGCAGGAGATGGCACTATATTGTACTCTTCCCGCCAGCACTGACTATATCTTTCTGTTACGTGCAGCTGCAAGCAAAATCAAAGAATCTGATGGAGTATGTCTAAACTTCTGCCTTCACAATAGTCCCAAGTCCAGACACATACATGTCTCTGGTATGTCAGGGTGAGCTTTAGGTGTGCACCAGCCTATCCTTTTGCCTCACCCTCTTCTTCACACCTTTTTTTCATGGGAAATAAGCTCAGACCAAAAGACAACCATGACACATTCTTCCAGACCCCCAAGCAAGGAACATACTGTCAGGTATTCCAGACACGCATTATGCATGTAGCCACACGCCCTGTGGTGATTTAGGGACTTCAATCCTTCTCTTTGTTAACACTCAGCACCCATTTTGGAATACAGTTTTGAAAATTTACTTTCCATGAAGCATAGATATTTCATAAACAAGCCTGCTTTTGTCTTTGTGAAAAGGCTATCCCATCCCTATGGGACTTCTCCTTCTCTCTGGCTATCAGATGTCCTCTGCTCATTAGGATCCACATAAAACTCTTGTCTTGTGAATTCACACCTGCCTTTGGTTCTGTCATCTTCCTAGACAAACAGCTGCCTCTCTCTCACTGAAACACACAATCCAGGTACCAAGGTGCAGCCTCACAAAAGAGGACCATGCCAGACTCTGCAGAAATAAAATCCTAAGTCCACAATCCTCCTTCTCACCCAGCTCTTCTTCCTGGCCTGAACATAGGTGCCAAGAAAACAAGAAATGCAGAATTTGAAGGACGGAATAGTGTTTTTGTAAATAGTAGCCTAATGCTACAGAGTTTTGTAAACAAGAGGAGTACTCAGTACAGGTTTTTAAGACTATTCATGCAAGCAAATGATATAGCAATTCTGTTCTGACATAAGCAGTTAGAAAAAGGTTTCAGACTTCGTTAAATTCTGCCTGTAAAACTTTTTTATCTATAAACCTTAAAACTTTTGCAGAGAGACTTTAGTTTTGCTTTTTTACATTATTTTAGTGCCTGTCTGTTGCAGACCTCGTACGAGTATTTGCTGTTAATCCCATATGCCTGATTACCTCAAGGCTTGTTTTTATCAAAATAAAAAGCTGTGGTTTGTTTCAACATCTGAACATCAGTGGCAGGTTAGCCATGCAACATCCCCAGTCTCAGACTGACCTCTGGCAGTCCTGCTTCCTGGTGGAATAACAAAACCATGTGTTCACTTCCAAACACCTGACATGCACTCATTTTCCAAAAGCAACCGTACATAGGAAGGGAATCTAACCTTCAGTCAAACCCATTGTCTTTATGTTTTGGAGAGATGACAAACTTCTGTTAGCAGAAGTAGAATTGAAACAAGTCCTTTCCAACTGGAAGTTTCACACGTTTTCAGGAATATGCTAACCAAAGTTTGCTGAAAATAAAATGGAAAGTGATGCGGAAGCTGAAGTAACTTCACGTGCTATATTCAAAGCCAGACTGTGAATGGATTTCTTGAAATATCAAATTCTAACTGTAAAAAACCTGTCAGAATGCATCACTTCTGAACACAGACATTACAGACCGTAGGGAGATGAATATCTGTGATTGGAAAAACAACCCAACTGGCATGTAAGGGAATGCTTGAAGCTTCCCTTGTTATGACTACAGTAAAAATACACATCTATTTGCCTAGAATAACAAAGCATTCATTCTCTTTCCTGCTTGGAGCTGTTGGGCATTTACGGCGTGTTATTAGCAACTGTACAAATGTCTTGTGTCTTGAAAAATCAAAGGCATTAGTGAGTAAGGAGAATTAATACCTTCCCTATAGCCCTGCCCCTGGATTTCCTTATGTGTTTTGCTTTAAGGAGTCACTGGAGGGAAAAAAAAGCCCATAATCCATGCTGGAATCAATGACTGGTGCTCAGGACCTCCATCTCTCAAGGGAGCACCTTGAGAGTTGAGAGTACAGAATTGGGCTTCCTATTATTGCTTGTGCGTTTCCTGGCTTTGTGATCCTTCAGTGCTTTTTTGTCAAGTGGTCTCTGCGGTGAGAGAGCGGCTTATGCAGCTTAGCCTCCTAGTTCTAGCCTAAGAAGCTCCCCTTTGAGAAGGGAGTTGCAGGTTTGAACACCGTCCATCTGAGGAGAACCCTGATCTCTTTTCTCTTTGGGTGGATATTCAAACCATTGCATATTTCTCCTCGGAAGCCATTTTTCAGCAAGACACATTTGTTCCCTGGAGCAAGAGCTAGTTACCTAAATCTAGAGGTGACAGGAAGGAGGGTTCAAAATATGTTCTGGTCTCACACATGCAGAAGTCTAAATCTGAGAAGTGGAAGAATCTCAGCTCTCCTCTGCCTTCTCATTTCCCACTGGCTGGTTTTGTTACTAGGAAAAGGATGCACCACAGCCTAACTCCCTCTGTGCCTGGAAAGGGAAAGAAATGCCTAAATGAAGCTCATGAATCACAGTCCTTGAGTACCTGCCTAGAGATAAAAAACTCAGCTTGAGTCCCTTGTGAATCTTCCTCTTTTGTTCCTAGTGCCTCAGCTTAAAAACATGCCTACCATGCATATGAAAAAAAACTAAAAGGTTGTTAAAAGGGGAAGTATCTTTATTTCCTTTCTTTATGCCATCCGCTAAATGTTTGTACCCCTTCCCTTGCATGAGATGCACTTGTGCAGTGGTCTGATTCAGAAAACAGATTCCTGAGGAAAGAAACCACTTTCTGACAGGTTAGACTCTAGCTAGATTAGCTCCCTGAGCTTGTTTTGTCTTCTGGTTCCACTGGCACCGATGCCATGCAGGACACAAGGCCAAAACGTGCCGGAAAGGAAGAAATGTGTGAGTGAAGAGGGAAGGGAATCAGGCAGCAGTAGCCCAAATTTAGAGCAGCTTATGCTGTGTTGGAATCGTACTCTGAGGTACAGTTTGGGCTGCTATGTGCCCAGTGGGTTGCCATCATCCATATCTCCTGTAAAATAAATCTGTTTGAACTGCACACAGGGTCCCAAAATAGATTAGATATCACCCACTGTAGGGGGTTGCGATTAAAAAGAAAAGGAAAAAAAAGACTTGGCAGAGAGCAAGGCCCAAGGGTGGGTTTCGTGTGATGCTGAATGCAATTTAACAGCTTGCTGCTGCTGAAAGGGGGCTGATCGTCTTTTTTTCCACCCCCACAGGCACATGCCATTAATGCTTGCCTTGCAGCAACTCCAGCATTTATCTTGCACGTATTTTAAGAGTGGGTCAGTTTGCCTTGCTAACCGCATCAGAAAGCAAAGCCAGCAAAAGAGTGAGTGGTCTGCAGGGCTTAGGAGCTGAGTCAGCTTTCTTGGTCACCTGCCTTGGTCAGATGAGCACCACACGGAACAATGCCAGGGAAGGGGCAGGAGGCCCGGCTGGGAGCGGGAGGGTGCCGGGGGAGGCAGGAGTAGGATCGCAGCGTGCTGGCAACACCAAGCTGCTAGGTTGGCTCAGTTTGCTATCAGCCCAGCTCTTCTTGGACTTTGCTATCTAAGCACATTATTAAACGCATGCAAGTCCTGCGTCAGAGCCCTGCCAGCCTTTTACTGCTATGCATTATGGGCCAAATGAGTTTGCAGATCCTTGCAGATTCAAGAACCAGCTTTGTTGGCTCTTGCTGGCAGCTTGGGCAAGTTGTGGAACAGTGCTGCAATGTGCTTCCCCTCTGGGAAATTCTGCTTACTAAGGGAGCAATCTAACTCCCTTCTTGAAGCTTTTGGAGAATCTGTATCGCCAGCCCCCCAGAGAGGAGCTGCAGTAATCCAGATGCTAGGCAACAATAGTAGGAAATGCTGTGATGAAGCCTGCATTCAGTAGGGAAGAATGTCACTTAAGTGACAGAATACCTACTTGAGAACTTCCCCTCTTTGAGCAGCAGTCTAGTGACGCCTTTGTTAAGAGGAGTTAACATTTTGTTCACTGTCAGGTCAAAGTGTTTACAGGCAGCAGTCAGAATGGGCCCAGCCTCTCTCTGCTGGCGTTTATAAGCCAAGAGATTCACAGATCTGTTTCATAGGTCACAGCTCTGGCCCTTCCCTGTTCCCCAAAGTGATTTCAGTTAGCCAATAGCCAAGCAGTAAAGAGAGCACTTTCGCCCCTGAGGTGCAGGAGGATCCCATTTGAGTGATTACAATCTACAAAGTCATCCACATTCCTTGGGCAGAGAAACCATTAACTCCGTCCCTGAGCCCAGGCACCCAGGCAATGGGATCCACTCAGGGCGGTTGATACCCACTGATTTGGTAGAAGCTGCGGTGGAGACATGGGAACCTTTCTTCCCCTCCCACACAAGGAACAACATGAGCTTTCCAACATCCTTCACACTGAAGTCAATTTGCTTCCGTGAAAATTCCTCTGTGCGGTACATCTGCCGAATTCCTCCCAGCAGCATCTGTTGCTGAGCTATTGTTGAGTATGTAACGGAGCCATAGGAACCCCGGACTCCAGATTATTCCTCACAGAATCATTCAATTTCTGTGTTTTTATGCTGCCAAGATCTGGAAAGAGGATGTGTGCACTTACTGACAGAATTTAGGAAGGTTCAGTAACATGGCCAGGGATTTCTAAAGAAGAGGTGTCCTGAGTTTTTTGGCAAGGTTGAATGAAGCAGGCCTGAGTCACCAGTGGTGCAGCAGAAATTCCATATCTTCATTTGGGATGGTGGTTGCATTTTCTGCTTTTCCACGCTTATGCCACAGTGTGCATTGCATTTGCACCCCATTGCAGGGCCTAGTCATGCAAAAGAAATGATTTGTGGTGGCTGCATTCAGTGCCTGGTGTGGAGCCTGCTTTCAGAGAACATGCTTGCCTTAGGCTTGCTGCTTGAGTCTTCAGATATGCTTAGCATTAAAATGTGGTTAACTCGGTTTCTAGCCCAGCTGAACTTTTACAATTAAGACAGACATTCTGCAGTGAAATCAGACTTTTGTGTTTGTTTATTTTTAGCTTCAATGCAAATTACAGTGATGCAGTCATGCTCTGAGCGTATGTGTGCTCTTGGGCATCTGTCTCTCCTCCCTTTGCAAATAACTCATGGCCATTCTGAGCCCAGTTTCACTTACAGCTAGCAGCTTCAAACATACTGGGTCCCTACATATTTCATGAAAGCAAACAGTTGAATATAGTAGAGGGAAAGTCTACAGCCTTATATGGAAGAAAATGTGTACCACCAGCCCAAGCCATGTTAGGCATAAAAGAATCTACACAGGAGAGCGATATTCTATGTCCCAACCTCACGAAAAGTTTTAATCAGAGGTGGCACCGCCAGAGAATCCCACCATCAGATGAAAATGAGCCAGAAACCAGGTTTCATTTGCTGTGTCACATATGGAAATACTCAACGACTTAGGAGAGTAAAAAATAAATACTCATTGTGTCTCCCTGCCTTCTTGCTTCCCTCCTTTTGCTGCAGGCCTGTAATACAGAACCAGGTCCTGTGTGACCAGGAAGCGAGGGTTGATAACTATGCATAGAAGGCTTAATTTTAAGAGAATGTTCATGGCAGGGGGGTTGGAACTAGATGATCTTAAGGTCCTTTCCAACCCTAAGTGTTCTATGATTCTATGAAATTTATCATTTGAATTTGAACATGGAACGTTTTATTTCCCATGGTCTTGTATGTCTTTTCCTTAACCCCACATTAGTTAGGTCTTAGCAGGTCACTGCATGTTTGGTATGTCCATCACTGAAACTATAAAATAGGTGAATTAAAAGGCTTTATTGGACAAAAGTGCAGTAAAACCGTGCTAGCTTTAAAATTCTGGTAGGCTTCTAGCTATTTTCAACAATCCACACATCTCCTGTCTTGTGGTGAGGGCCATATCTTCCCAAAACCGAATGCTTCATACTATGAATTTTCTGAATCGGAGCATAGCAAAGTACTAACAGAAATATAATATAAATTTCAGTTGCCAGAAGAAATAAACTAAATGTTTTAATGTGCATTCCTGGTGGCTTTTACTGTCTCTGTCTCAGCCACAGTGTATAAATAGTCACCAGATCTTCTCAAGTATTTGGAAGTCTGTAGCTTCACAGAACCAATACATATGAGTATTCAGAGACTGATGTTGTAATAATTACTAATCATACTGTAGTTTTACATATATGGTACAACCTATGCTATACCTTCATTATTATGAGTTATTCTGTTGACTTCAGCACATTTATTCGTGTTAGTAGACAAATGCATTGTCCTCCCTATACTGGTGAAGTAACCAGTGAATGTTCTCTGCAACTAGAATTTGAGTGTCCACACTAATAAACTGGAAGAAGGATCCCTGGCAAGAAGGATCTTCTGACACTTGACCTGGGGTGTGCAGTCCTTCCCCACACAGTTCCTAGATGCAATGTGATAATCAGTCAGCAAACAGCCACCCTGTTTTGGGAGATAAGAAAGTTTAACAGAATGGGTAGTCACAGTGGGACTCAGTGGGATCATATGCACGTTTAATTTACTAGCATAGGCATAGACTTACTATCTTGCAGTTGCTAACATGAATACAGCTAATGTGAATTTGTGAATATAGAAAGAATCTCCTTTAAAGTCTGACTAATTATTTGCTGCTTTTGCTTATCCATTTTGTTCTTTTAAAGACTTGTTTAACATCAGTTCCTCCTTCACCTTTGAAGCCCAGCTGTCAGCATTTCCCATTTCCACAGCTCACCCTTAAACTAGGGTAGACTACTTATGCTCCCCTAAGTAGCAGCGATGTCAGCAAGTATTGCAGAAGCAATGCAGAGCTGGAAAGAAAGACCTGAACTCATCTTTGGCAGGCTTAAAAACCTGTCATCTCTCAGTGCAAGAACAAGCCTGGGTAAGAGAGCATTAGCTCAGAATGCATTTTACATTAAAATTCAAATACTGTCATAGGAGAAAGATGCTTTTCTTCCTTTTTTTTTTTTTTCTCTTTTTTCCCTCAAAGGAAAACATTCCAGTGCATATTTTGATCATTGTTTATTCTGCTTCTGATAGAAGCCTGAGAGAAGAGTCAAAATAAGAAAATATTGTTCGAATAAAGCAAAACTTGAGTAATTGAGAAGTCAATATATGCTTTTTATTAGTCATAGATGTATATATTAGTCAACAGTTTTAAACATGTTACAACCTGCTGTTCAGTCCTCAATTACTTTTCATTACTTTTCCTTACTGCTATTTTTTCATACTGTCAAAGCACCTGGAGGCCCAGTCCTGACTGAGGACTAGGGTCCTCATTTTGCTCACACAAAGAACTTAGGCATGATGGGTTTATCTTTCTTCCAAAATGTTTGTTCAACTATGGGTATTACTCAAATGATGCAATACTATGAATATATACTTATGATTATCATGGACAGATGGTCTTGAATCAGCCCACTGTGTTTTGTTGTTTTAATAAATTATATGCTTTAATTAACAGAAATCTCAGCCAGACATTTACCTATCAATTTTCCATAGGCTTCTTTTGCCCTTTTACTTGTAACAGCAGCCACTTCACATTTAGGTGTGCAGAATATCTATATTAACACAACCTTTCGTTAGAAATTTTGAAGCCACCTGTGAATTAAGTGCTTACAGGCAAATAAATATTCTCTTGGTGCACTCATCTGATCATGAAAAGAGCTGACGTTGTCAGCATTCCTTGCTTTGCTGTAAAGTATTATTCCCATTTTACAGAGGAGGGCAGTAAGAAACACAGTTTAGTCCCTAATTTTTGAAAGCTGTTATCAAGCCACTTGTACCCTCTGGGTGTGCCTAAAATGGTGGGACAGAGACTTTTCAGTTCCTAAAATGTACCCTGACCATGTTGTAACTGTGTAAGGGAATAAGGTTCTGATGTATAATTTTTGTCCCTTCCTGAATCCTGGTTTCCACTGGAAAGAAATTCACATATATGGGAAAAGAAGGCTCTACAGTGTGCTCCAACTGGTCTCCACTTGGACAGGCAGAGGATCATGATAGGAGTGAGGACAGCGAAGGGGAAGGACAGAGGAGGGACGCACCCCCACAGTACCCCACACATTGCCTGTTACCAATCACAGTAGATATATGGGGTAAAAAACTTCCATTAGGACTGGGGTCCAGATAAAGGAACTTCCTGGCAAATACAGGACTAGGGCACATTTTTTTGATTCAGGGTTTTGGTCTTATTCCAGGATCATTCCTTCCCTCATTTCTGTTTGTTTGCTGCTACAGAACCAGTGTGGATACTATGAGATTACATATTCATATTACAGCTGCAAAATAATACTCTGTGCAGTTTACACTCTCCTTTTTAGAATGCAACTTTTGATATTTTGCAAAATAGCAAAAAATTGATAGCAAATCTGAGAAAACAATAAATTTCCTTCCTATGGTCAGTTCATCTGTAATCTCTCTCTACAACCACATTTTTCCTGCCCCTGATACTCACCTACAGATCACAAGAAGTTTTTTTCTGTTTGTATTTCCTTTATTACTCTTCACCTGTGGCAAGTATTTCAGTTTCCCTGCAGCAGACTGGCATTTGTTCTGGGATGTTTCAAGGGGAGCTAATTTACATCAGGAAATTGCTTCAAGGTGATCCATCTGGGACAGTCAAAAAGTCTGCATACTCTGTATGTGCTATGTAGATGCATTTTGTTATTTCTTTTGTACTTCACACATCACCTCTGGCTCACAAGCATCTCCCCATCATGACCAGTCTTTGTCCTTTTCATAGCAAGTGGGCAATAAACATGTGGTTGCCAATTGTGGCATCCCAAAACAACGGGGAGGGAAGAGTCCATCCGAGCTTAATCAACAGCTGGAGACTAAAGAGGGCTCCCATGGGTCAAGGCTAGCTTCCAGCTCTGAGGCGAACAGTGCTAAGGGACAGAAACAGGTCCCTTCTTTGCCTGGAGATATTGTGAAAGGACTGCTCAGAACGTCCTTCCTTCCTGCACAAGGTTATTTTGTTTTCTGCCAGGTCCCAAGTTGGAAATGCAGGATGCTTCATTTACCACTCAGCATCAAGTCAATGGGTGCCATGCAAGAACTTCAAATGGATTGAATAAAAGCAGTTCCAGTGGGGAATTTACTGACACATCCTACTGACACTGCTCAGATTCAGAGCTACATATGTGCTTAGTCATAGAAGAGGCAAAACACTGTATTTCTGCAAAGGTCCATTTCCCTTTCCCTGTCCAGCTTTGATCTCAGCCAGAGAGGGAAAAAAAATGGGATTGCTTGATTGCTTCAAAGTGGGGAGTAGCATGTACTTGAAGTACACTGCCACATTTCCAACCAGCCCATGGCATGGCTCTCATTACTCAACACATGTGGCTTTTCTTCTTTCTCTTTCTTCCCTCTTCCCTCCATCCAACCAACCCCTTTTTTGATCAGTTGAACTGATTAGGCCAACAAAAAGCAGTCCTTCAAAGAGGCTACACAGCATTAACAAACATATGCACTGAATCTGCTAATGCCATGGCTCATTTAGACAGAGATCTCCATTCTTTCTGCCCTGCATCTTTCTCCAGAAACATCAGGATTATCATTTTACACTGCCCCTCAGGTATTCCATTACACTCCTGAAAACTACCTTTTGAGAAACGCTGACAACAGTTGTAGCTGTCTGTATGCTATAGACTGTCAAGCAGATCTGTCAGGATCATAGAATCAGAATTACCTAGGTTGGAAAAGACCTTTAAGATCGAGTCCAACCATTACCCCATGACTGCCAAGTCCACCACTAAACGTTGCCACTAAGGGCCTCATCTACACAGTTTTTGATACCTGAGTTGTTGTCTTGTGTGTCTGTTCTGTTGTTTTAACAGACAACTTAACTGAAGTTAACTGAAGCTTAACTGCCTAGTCCTGAGAGGTAGGGATCTCCTGTCTCGTGTCTGTACAGCACACAGCACCGTGGTGTCCTGTGTCCATCACTTCAGGTTTCTAAAAATGCATGCAATCAGATTGATCCTAATTGCTCTTCTCCATTTCTAATGCTTAATCATATTTTGTGTAATCCTACTCCCCCTGCCTAAATGAGTATGAAATTATACTCATACCAGAAAAATCCACAGGGATGGGAACAAAAACTATTTCCTTGACTTCTCATTAGTTTTAGGGACTGTAGTGTGTCTCCTCAAGGGCTCCTACACAGGGATTTTGTGTCCTGCATCTATGGAAGTGCTATGGCCACACTGTAACAGGCTGCTCAAACGCACCACCCCTACAGATTTCTACTGCTTCACCCCGAAACAGGCAGCCTCTGCCTGTAGCACCTTCAGGGAGTGGAATTTCCCAGCCAGATCCGCCTTTCCTATATCTCTCCCCAAGCAGAAAACAGCCAGCATGAGATGGTACTGAGAGCACAGCCCTGCTCCTGTGCTGGTGCTTCCTGAGACAGACACGAACCTGCTAGATGAATGCTGTGGTTATAACCACAGTGTTAAAAAAAGATCCTGTGTCACTGAGTATTTGGTGATTGCTTTGTGGTGGAGAGAAAGCTGTCTGAAGCTGTGCAGTTCAGGATGTGTTTTAGTAGCAGTGCAAGTATATACCCAAACAATGTGTTAGATTAGAAAAATACACAAACTGTTGTGTGACAATAACATAAAAGAATCTTGTAAAGGTACTTATGCCTCTATGGAGAATAAAAAAATAAAAAAATTTTTATATAAAAAAATACTGGAGTATGGATGGACAGGCCATATGTGCAGGGTTACTGGTTTGGTGGAGTTCTGAGAAATGGCATCCTGTAAACTGTCTTTTCAGCATCTGTTCTTTCTGAATGCTGTTGCGTGAATGCCCTCCCAAAGCACTGGACAGACTGAACACAACTTGCCATCACTCATAAAATATTGCTGTTCAGGCCATGAGGATGTGCTGCTCTAGCAGAGCGCATCCTCGCTCACCCTTCTCCAGAGTGAGATATGGCTCCCCGGAGGAGATGGCAGCCAGGAGGGAAGTTCATGCTTGTGGTGGCTGTGGAAGTGGCTAGGATTAACTGTCCTCCAGGAGGGTCTGCCTGAAGAGTGTTCCCACCCCGGTAACCGAAGAGCCCTTTGTGGAAAGCAGGTTCCTGTCCCCGGTCACCTTTAGGCAATGGGGGGGAATTTACCACAAAGCAAAGGGGCCTCAGAGGAGCTGGTTCCTGGAAACTCTCAGTTCAACTGGATCCCCACTCTGTGAATCTATAAAATTTGTTCTTTTTAAAGCCACCTTTCATACTGTACACAAAAAACCCTCCCTATGTGATACTTTCCATTTCAGCCCCATGTTTCATACCTAAGACATCACACGGTCATTTTTACTACCTTGCTAGTGGCTCAGTGTCCCTCTTCACCTACTCCCTGCTTAAAAAGTACCCTAATCACTCCCACCTCCCATCCTCCATAGAGACACACCAGTGTACCCCAATTTTTCCACGAGGATATCAATTCTCTTCCTGTGCCAAGGGCTCTCTGTCTATACCATTTTCTCTTGCCAGCTACCCTCTACCTAGTGAAAAGATTTTGTCTTCCTCTCATTTTTCCTGAGGTCATGGCTTAGCTGACCCTAATTTCCTTATACTAAGGACTTTATGCTCTTCTTTTCTTTTCAATCCAGGCTCCTCCCACCTCCTTCCCTCCCTACCTCCAGGGCTGGGTTGATACCCATTCCCCCACTGTTATGGGGTTTTTCTTCTGTCTGGGAGAGGAATTACTCAGAGTGTGGGTGTGTCCCAGCTGTATTGAAAGGATAAACAGAGAGGATGGATGGGCACTGTTATCTTGGAAGGTGTTAATGGATTTTTAGTTCACTATACACTTAGAAAAGTGCCTGAGACTGCAGTTCTGATAAACATAGGGGAAAGGCTCTGAACCCTCTTCACTTCTTCTTACTTCTTATTAAATATTTACTAAAATCAAGAGGATTCTCCCACTCCAGTCATACCAAGAATACTTCCTGAAATTTGAGAAATAAACGGAAACTGTTCAGAAGTTACTGCTTTAGAGAAGACAGAGGTACCATGAAGCTGAGTGTAGGGCTCAAATACTTGGCCCATAACACTTACAAAACACAGGGTGTAGCAAATATGATAATGTGATGTATTCAAAGATGTTTTCACACTAAAGAACATCTCTTTAGGCTTCCTAAACCAAAACAAGACGACAGCCCCCATGCATACTGAGAAAAGCATCATATGCCAAAACATGTCTACCCACTATTTTTTTTTTATAATACTTATCACTTTCTTCTTAATTTGGGTTTAAAACTAGCATGAAAATTGTCTTAACCTCCACACTCCCAGTCTCATTAAATTGTCTATTTCTCTTCCTCTTTTTCCTCTGGTTTATTTGGTTTTGGCTCCTTCTCCTTCACTCCTGGTTTGTATTTATTTGTGTTTGTTCTTGTTTTTCAAATATGGGACCTGCTTCTATTGTCTTTACTCAGGCGATTCTTTATTGAAAGCAAATGGGAGTCTTACTGGAGAAAAGGCAACGGAAATGATCCATGGTTTTCATATTAGGATCTTGCTTCTGTGGCAAGCTGCATGCTGGTAGAGATATTCACCAATATATAAGTAGGCTCAGATTTGATCACAGATGACTGGTTAAATACTATGTTTCCATTTGCAATTTATGTAAGGAATTTATTGCTCATAAAGTTTTCTATTTTTAATCTATTTTTAAAATTGTTTCCACCCAAAAGGGGCTGTAATATTTAGGGATCTAATTCTTGTGATATGAATTATTGAAGACTGAAGGAAAACTAACTGGTTTGCTGGCAAGGTACGTATGTAAAAACATTGACCCATGCCTTTGACTGTTGATGGCATCTTATCAGTCATCTGAGTGATGCAGTTTGTGCAGAACCCTCTGTATTTTGCTCTGTCACTTCCAGAAATGGCCAGGTGTTTCTTGGCTTGTAGATTTTAGTAATCTTAACAGGGGATTGCAAGCTCCTTTTCTAGCAGAGTGAAGATGTATGATTTATCTCTAAGGCAGTCAAGACTCATAAGTGCACATCTTCAGTCCATGGGAATATTGCTCTTGACTTCAGTAACTACAGAACAAAGTCACAGGCAGGAAGACAGATCTTCTTCGTTTGTCTGAGCCTCCCCAGAGCAGATAGTTGAGAATTTTTCTTAGATTAAGACTACAGTTTTCTCTCTGGGTTTTCATGTTTCTTTACTAATTGCCATTACTTTTATTTTCCCTGCATAATTTATCTCCCCAGTGAGAGTCTGAGCCATCCTGAGCAAGTAGGTAGTTACCTTGCCACAGCTTGTTTTACCCTGTGCGGGTGCACTCAATGCTGTATTATGTTGGATACAGAGAAGTTCTTACCAACAGACCACAGGGATTTCCTGTGGAAATATTTCTTACATGTCTTTCAGCTTCTTCAGTGTTTCATTTTTGTAATCATATCACTAACCCCAACAACCAGCCTCAAAAATATAAAGGAAACTTGATTTGTTATCTCTTTAAATAGCTTGAAGTAGCTTTAAATAATCTTGGAGAGAAAAATATTTGGGATAGATTGCTTTTTTTTTTTTAGTTTTTCTCTATAACCAGGCAAAAGTTGAGGCTTTCTGGGGAGTAAACATCTTTCCACAAATCCATTCGGGATTTGAGACAGTGATCTTCTTGCAAACTTTCCTGAAGGAAGTTTTAAAACAGGTTTAAATTGCTGCCAGATACCTATTTTTCTTTGGCCCAGGGAGAATACTTAACAAGCAGTATGCTATAGCCCACTCCAAATTCTGCTGTCATTGTAACCCATGGGTTTAACTTCTTTCCTCTTCTTGATATTGTGAGCAATAATGGGAAGTCTGCGCTGTACGAAGTGAACAAGCCACAGGCTGGGGACGCGTGCTTATTGCTCTGCTTTAGTAGAATTACTGTATCACAAAGGAAACCTCCCTCATGCCGAGTGTTCCTGGGGAAATCTTTCCTTGCTCCCGTTAAGCCAGGTGATCTTTTTGAACTTACAAATGTTTTAAAATATAGATATTTAAAATATATAAAAGGGGCTGAGCTCTTATACAAGTCTAAATTGAGTAGAAAGGTAACTAAATGTCCACGCATCTTAACCTTACCCCAGATGCAAAGGTAGGGATACCTCTGACTACTGCCATGGGACAACTGGTGGATCCCATCCTCTGTTACTAGTATTCTCCTTCAGCCCCTCTTAATTTATGTTGTTGTTCCTGTTGTCTTTCCTGTCAGGAGAAGAAGGGAGAAAAAGAGTGGATGAACACAGAGATCTCAGCATTTGGGCCATTTTACACCTCTACCACCTCCAACATGTTCATTACCGGGCCAACAGTGTCAGTTTTTCCAACGTACATCTAAAGCAAAGTAACTGTGTGCTGCTGCTGCCTGCAAAGAGCCGTTTCACTGCTCCTTCCCCTTCCTCCCCCACCAGCGAGCTCTGGCTGCTTCCCTGGAGGCAACTCTAGGGATTGTGCAGCTGAAGGAGTGAGCGAGCAACTCACAGCTGATCCAGCGCAAGCTCATGCACCAAGCTAGCGCAGTAAGAAAAAGAATCATATTACTCTTGGATCCAGTTTATTGTGACCGCACCAAGGCCTGCCTCATAGGAAGCAATGGGGGTGCAAGTAATAGGGGTAGCAAATACATGCAGTTAGGCAAAATTAGGTGTAACATGAAGCTTTTGAAGATAGCAGGTGATGCTTTAAACATGCATGTCTGAGTGCAGCCTCTGACTCCTGCTGTTTGGGAAGGTTTGTCCTAGGTGTGGCAGAGAGCTATCGGAGAAATTAACCCTTCAGCACAAGACAACCACATTGAAACCTGTTTAAACAAGATAGAGCCTTTCATGCTTTCTATTGTGTAACTCAACTCATGCAGCTTTGCAGAAGTTTATCCTTAAAACCACCAGATGCTAGGTAGAATTAATCTTACAGCATCAGGCTGGAAAGGTGAGTTCCTTACTTTTTTTTTTTACCGAATGCTGGTAAGCATAGAAGAGATTTGAAAATCAACAAAGCCAACAAACGCATTAGGGAAGAACAAAGAAACAAAAAAGGCCTTGACAAACAGAAATTTTGACAAATTTGGTAAATGAGAATTTTGTTTCAATCCCACTACTGACATTCCACCCCCCCTGCTTGCTTCGAACCCCCAAAGGAACAGCAAGGGTGCTGTCTGAATAGTTTATACCACAAGAGTGCCTAGGGCACAAGGCTAGTTAGCTTGTGTCGCGCAGCAGTGTGCATGCTCACACTTACACAGGGTCTGTAAAGAGACAATCACAGGTCCAGAAGAGCCATGAGAACACAGCAATATACAGAAAATTGGGGGGGAAAGGAGTGAAAACAAGCGTGCAGAACAAGGTAAGATGATTTGAACTAGTGAGGTGAGCAGCCTATCACTTCAACCTCAGCAGAGCAATCATCTTACCTGTGCATCAGGGCACAGAAGGCTGCATCCCAAGTCCCAGGACTGCAGAGGAACAGTAGCAGCAGGGTCTCACAGTGTGGGGGTCCATCCAGCAGACTCAGTGCTTCAAATGTGGCCTCATCTTCTCCTCTGTATAGACATCATTTGTCCCAGGGAAGAGCAATGCTATAGCATTAAGTTATATTAATTAAGTTATGCTTAATATTAAGCATAAATATGTGAGATCCTATTGATCTGGCTGGGAAGCATGAGATAAGGGCAACTTTACAAATCTGTGGTGACCCAGCTGCCACAGATGTGATTCTTCTGTTGGGCTATGAACACACATAACTTCAGCAAGGTTATGGTTTTTGATGGACACAACAGCGCCTTCCATGTCAGGGTGACCCAGGGACAAAGACAGGAAAGCTTGCATCAGTAATGATCTGCCATGAGATCTAATGACCAATATGAATGGGGCCACATGCCAGCCAGGGAAGGCCGAGAAGGCCAGATGAAGAAGTCTGTGTTTGATGCAGCAGAAAAGGAGACAAAAGGACAGGTACAAAAACCTCCTGAGGCCTAAACAGAAATTTGAGACTATGACACTCTACACTAGGGTATATTGCAATGGAGTAAGGTGAATTTGTCCTTAACCTCTTAAAGAAGGTGTTCTAGGGTAAATTAACCAGTAGTTCTGGAAGTCTTAGGTGCTAACAGACAAAGCAAAAAGGAATGATAATATCAGCTCAATAAAGCCTAAAAGACAAAATACATTAGCAGCATGTATTTAATGTATAAAAAGGCGGAAAATGACATTTGTGGGGCCAGCAAGGAGAAGGTAGCTGTTACGACAGTAGAAGACAAGGGCTTGCACACTTTTTTTATTTCTGTGAATGGAAATGGGAGAAGGAAAAGAGCTTAAGGGAAAAGAGAGGGAGCCTTCAAAGTTATTCCGTGTCCTTAACTTCCCTGAGAATTTTTTTCTTTCTGTATCCGATTTGGATTATAAAATCCCTGGGGCAACAACAGTCTTTAATTTGAGTCTTCTTCAGTACAGGCCAAATCATTGATGCTTAATGAGCAAATACAATGTCGATAAATTAATATAAAAGTTGCCTTCCTGCAGTGTGGCGCTTTATAGATGACACCCAGTTAGAAGTGAAGTAAAAACATTTGTATTGAACCTGAGCACAGCATCAGCTTTAAGAGCAGAGCGTGAGTCCTTCCACTGCCTTCAGACGAGGGAGGATCTGGCTCATGTTGCAAACAATTCTTTGAAATTAAGAGTGTGCAACTGCGTACTGTACACACAGGTATATTTCTGCATATTGCATATGGTAATTTCCTACCACACAAACTACAGACCCAGCCAGGCAAGCTGCTGTGGACCCTGGGGTTCCATGGGGGTGCAGGAGCCGGCCATGCAAAGCAGTTTGCTGAATTATGGCATAATTCATTGCTGTGGTGCCACTTATGCACTCTAATGGGCTTTATTCACAGCAGGGATGACTGAGGTGCTGGGAGGCATGAGCCAAGTTGAAATAGATTTGTCAAGCTTATTACATGCTTTGTTGTAGTAGCTACATTTTAGACAGATTGTGAAAATTATGTTATGTTTTAAGATTTAGATTATGATACTGCCTAGAGACTAATAAAAATTGGGGATTCTGCTGTAATGGTTGGGTCCCAAAATATGCAAGAACACCAACAGTCTGCAGTCCGAACCATCTGCAAGCTAAAGAATGGCAAAGATTTATGTAGCATTTGGTTTGCCAACTTCAGCAGGCTCTGGGTTATTAAGAAGAATATAGAGGCTGATAAACAGACTCATATGCCTTTTGATGTGTTTTCTTTCCTATCCTGTTTACAATAGTAAGTGCCATCTTTTCCCTTCTGCTTTAGCCATCAGGAATTTATGTTGTTCTTTTTGAGTTGTTACAGGAAAGGTAGATTTGAAGGTGGTAGGAAGTTTAACTCAGGACAAAGCTAAAAAAGTGCTGCCATGGCCATTTCCCCCCCATCTAACCAAAATAAACAATCTGGAAAAGATTTCCCAGATCAACACATCAAGCAATGAGGAAAAAAAAAATCCTTTTGCTGATAAAGTGGCATTCCCAGCACAAGGTTTTGTCACTGAAATTGTACAAGTAAAACTATGAGTCTTACCTGGGTACTAATGCATCTAAGATTAAGTCTACTCTTGGGACAATTCCTTGTGAATGAATTCAGGGATCACACAAAAGGGACAGCGCAACAGCAAGGGGTTTTGGGGCCATTCGGCTAAGAATTTGGTAGATGAGACTTCTCTCAGGTGGAGCTGAGGGGGCTATGCAGAGAAGAAGTGGGGTGGAAGGCAGAACGGGGCAGAGAGGAAGAGCCAGCCATGGTGTGAAAAGCCTTCAAATGATGTAAATGGATTTCAACTTCTAGCTGAGAAGGCAAGCTGAAGAAATGTCTGTCACAGAAACAACTTTCGCTTGTCTTCTCCCTCCCCTTGCCCAAGAAATGAGAATGATATACATAGTTAGACAGAGATAGATAGATATATATAGACATAAAACTGGGAAGAGGGGTTGAAGGAAAAGCAAGACACACCATAGCAAAATGTCATGCAGTTAACAAGAAATGAAGAAACAATTAAAAAATACTGTGACACCATATGGAACTTACCACGTTCGGTTGCATTTAAAAGCTTTCTAAAAGAAACTTTAAAAAACCTACATCCTCCTCACTTCAAAATAGTGTCCTCTGTTGGAAGACAATATCATTATTTACCCACCCCTTGCCCCCTGCAGTTTTACATGTTTGAATCCACAGATTGTCTAGTACAGGCATTAGAAACTTACGATCCCAGTGTAAGAGACAGCACGTAGGCTGGTTTTGAATTGTAGATGGGCAAGCAGAGGTATGGCTTGGAGCATCGTGGCATTTTAAGAGAGACATGAGAAACAGAAAGTGACTTCCAGTCCTGATGGATGCAATAGCCATTTTCCACTCAGGGCAAACAAGGAATCAGTGAGATGCCCCCTTTTTAGTGTCAGCTGAAACAATGGAAAACGTCTGCCCAAGGACACAAAACACACAGATCCAAACGGCGTAGGTCATCTGTTCCTAGGGGGGTCCGAGATCAGTGGGGCAGGGCACTGGAGGAGCTGAAGCCTTGTACATGAGAGAGAAGGGGCAGAAACATGAGAGAGAATGAGGAAGTCGTCCGGATATAAACTGAGATGCAGCTACTTGCCTGAGAAAACCCAAGGCTGTGGTTTTGAGAGATGTGAGGGGCTGATTTAACACTTGCATCTAGGCCTTTCTCTCCACTTCACCCCTCCTCCCCATTCTTGGCCATGCAGGCCCACTGTTCACACTGGTGCTGGTCCTTGTATCTCCCTAAACTCACACAACTCATCAACCCAGCAGAAAACTAACCCAGGAAAACTTAGATATGCCCAGGTCATACATGTAGCACAGGCACCGTGTGGGATTGCTGGTGGAAGGAGGGGCGTACAAAGAGTCAGATGCGGGGGAAGACGAAGGGCAAGAGGAGGAAGAAGATAAGGCAAGATTTCCTTTCAGAGGAACAGAGCCATCCGATCGGCCCAGCTGCCTGTGAAACCACAGCCTGAAAGCAAGCACGTAGAAGCAACGCACAGTCTTGAAGTAAGCTGAGATGTTCTCTTGATGCTTTATTCTTTTTCCGTTCTCTAACAGGAAGAACCCCAAATATCCTAAATTCTCGCTAATCAAAAGGTCAGGAGTGGCAAGCCCGTAAGGGTGCTGCTCTACCCCAGCTGTGGTAAGCCACCATGATTTATAAACATGATTCAAGAAGCAGACAGAGTATATTTGATCTGGACAGATAAGAGTGTATGCTGCCCAGGGAAAGAGTTACATATACTTTGACATATATAATAAAATGCCATGCCTCAGCCTTGAGTGTCTTCTGCACGCCTATCCTTCTGTGAAGAAGATCTGAAGATGTCATTAAGGACAACAAAGCAAAGCAAACCTCTGAACCGCAGCCTGTGTATGCTAAATATTGCCCTGAGTACACCATGCGCCTGCACAGGTTCTCATTGAAATAGGAGCACAGGTGTCACCCTATGCTTTTCTCAAACTGGGAGTGGGACAACAAAGTCCTACTTATAAAAAAAAAGTTAAAATCCATGGCAGTATCCTGGGAAACTGTAATTTATTATAGTCTTATTAATGTACTTTATGGTTTTCACGTGGAATGCTCAAATACTTTTTATGAAAGTTCCTACTAAAGCAAAACCTCCAGGATCACACCAAATATGGTCAGAAATTGCCTAGAGAAATCTCTGTTTCGTGTCTTCCTTGGCACCCATGACTTTTTATACTTCAGTGAAATACCTCCAAATGATTCAGTTAACCTCTGTTGAATTTTAAGGTAGTTAAAACTGAATTCTTGGAATACCTGGGTAATTTGCAGTCTTGGGTACAAGCTGTACCATCAGCTGTTTTATCTTGAGATCACATAAAATTATCATGGTTTGCTTTGTGGATTTTACATCTTTATGAGAAAAAAAAATAATCCTTAAATTACCCATAGATTCTCAAGTGAAAATACTTCATGATGATAGCATGAACCAGGTTAACTTAGCTTTTCTGTCAACCACTTTAGGTCAACAATGTCAAAGGACACAGATGACCAGACACACAGCGTAAGGACAATGCAGGGGTAATGCCATGTCATGCCCTAGTGAGAAAGACCAAATTTTGCCCAGGTCAGCAGCAGAGCACCCGCTGAGCTCAAGGACTGCCATTTGCTTGCCAGGTATCTTACTAAGAGTGACAGAAATATTCCTCTGCCAAGCTCTTGCCAGGAAAGCAACTCTACCCATGTGAGTCACCAAAATTAAATCCTTCTCAAAGCAGGCTATAAACATATAGATATTAGAACAAAAATCTTCCCTGTGAGAGTGGTGAGGCCCTGGCACAGGTTGCCCACAGAAGCTGTGGCTGCCCCATCCCTGGCAGTGCTCAAGGCCAGGTTGGACGGGGCTTGGAGCAACCTGGTCTAGTGGAAGGTGTCCCTGCCCATGGCAGGGGGGTTGGAACTCAATGATCTTTAAGGTCCCTTCCAACCCAAACCATTCTGTAATTCTATGATATCCACAAGACAACCACACACATCACATAGTTTTAATGAAGAGCACGCTACTCAGGGTGGTGTGTTGCGTTCATTTGTCTTCTTACACCCGCTGTATTGGAGAGGAAGGGGGAAGGTCACGCCTCCACTTTCCGAGTACCTCTCATATCCTTCCTGAGAGGTTTAACAAGTGGTAGACTTGTAGAAGTTGTGGATGCCCCATGCCTGGAAGTGTTCAAGGCCAGGTTGGATGGGGCTTGGAGCAACCTGGTCCCTGCCTGTGGCAGGGGTTTGGAACCAGGTGATCTTTAAGGTTCCTTCCAACCCGCACCTTCCTGTGATTCTATGACTTTACCTTCATGCTGCTGATACAGCATTTTGGGGATTTTCTTCCCGACCATAATACCCATAAGTTCAAACAAAAATCAAATTACAATGGCAAGCCGAGAAACGCAGACAGGGCACCGGGTGAACTAAACCGCTTGTGCCACACGTGTTCTCCGGGGAAGGTGGGACGCCTGTGCAAAGCTGCAACCCTACGGCCAGGCCAGCAGCGTGCAGGGCCCGCCAAGCCGCCGCCGGGCCGGGGCTGGGGCCGGGGCCGAGGCGCGGGCCTGCCCCGAAGGCCCCACAGAGGAGCCAGGCCCGGGGCTGGGGGAACGGGCCCCCGGGGCTCCCCGCCGAGGCCGGCGCAGGCGATGCCGCCCGGGGGCACTGTCAGGCGCCGGTAAAGGTGCGCCCTCCAGGTGCCCGGCAGTGCCCCCGGGCGGCATCGCCCCGCCAAGGGGGGAGCTGCGGCGGGGGACCGACCTAGTCCCGCGGCCACCCACCTCACCACACCGCGGCGGGCTGGGCCGGCCGGGCGGGCGGAGGGCGAGGCTCCGCCGCCCCAGCTCCCCCCTTGCCGCCCGCCCTGTCAGGCACCGCCTCCTCTTCGGCTCTCCTCCTCCTCCTCCGCTAGCCTGACAAGGGGACGGGGGCGGCCGTCGCGGCGAGGCGGTAGCAGGGGGGGCGGCAAGGCAGGAGGCAGCCTTCGAAGCTCCGCCGGTCCGGGCTCCTTGTCGTCCTTCTCTTGTGTGCGGGGCACTGAGGAGCGGCCATGGTGAAGGTGTCGTTCAACTCCGCGTTGGCGCAGAAGGAGGCGGTGAAGAAGGAGGAAGAGAACAGCCAGGTGCTGATCCTGCCGCCGGACGCCAAGGTGAGGAGGGTAGCGGGGGACCGAGCCGCTGCGGCCGGCCGCGCTGCGCGGCGGCGGCTGGCGCTCTGCTCTGCTCCGCTCCACTCCGTTCGGCGCCGAGCTGTTGTCGGGGGGAGGGAAAGGCGCCGGGGACGATTTAATTCTTCATGTGCTCACTCCCCCCGCGGCGATAACCCGCGGGCGGGCGGGCGGGCAGGGAAGGCTGCGCAGCGGTGTGCCCCGCCGCCCCTCTCGCCTCACGCTTCTAAAATGGCTGACAGGAGAACGAGCTTTAAAGCTCCGCTTCTCCCTACTTTGGGGATTTTTGTGGAGGTTTGGGTTTTATTTTGTTTTTTTAGCCCGACAGCGCTTGGACCGCGTTCAGCTCGGCTTTTAAGGCCGCTTTCGTCTCCTCTGCGGCGTCCCGTGTGCGGACCCGCGAGCTGAGGGGACAGCCCAGTGAGGGGCTGCCGTGGCTGGCGGTGCCGAGCCCGCTGCCCGCCCGGTCCCGCAGCCTGTCCCCGGCCGCCGCCTGCAGTGGGGGTGTTTGGGTCGCTCACGGAAGTTGGTTTGTGTGGAGGCGGCGGATCGCGTTTGGTCTTCACAGCGCGTTTAAACCTCTGCAGCCGCACGGATGAGTCCGGCAAGCGGCTAGCGAGCTTCAGGGCAGGGAGCACTTGGCGAGGACCAAGGTGGTGGTTTGGCCGTGCTTGTGCCGCAGCGTGTTTGCAGAGCCCGGTGGTTGTGTGTCACAGCGAACTTCGCCTTGGAACTTGGGCTGGCTTAACTAAAGGAACAAAGAGCTGCTTCCCCCCGCCCCAAAACAGCACCCAAACTCCAGCCGCTGTCGTCTTCCCTCCGCGGCTCCTAATGGCAACAAAGAACAAAACAGCAACGGCTTTTAAAGTTTTTGAAGTGCAAAACTGCTCAGAATAGAATGGTTTTGGGTTGCAATTTCTGTGCTCCCGTAGTCAAAACCAGTTTTTAATTAGGAGTAGTGTAATTTGCTCAAAGCTCTTTGAAAAAAGAATGAAAACTTGAAAAACGGCCAGCTGCGCAGAAACAGCATGCCTTGCTGTTTTCATTTGCTTTCAGTCTTTTGTGCATCAGGCCTCTGAATTGCCAGATTGGATCTGCAGAAGAGATAGTATTTATTAATTTCCTGTGTCTTTGTGATGAACTTCTGCCTGAGAATATAATATCTGTGGAATTTTTATCATAAAGTTGTGTTCCTGGTGAGGGTTTTGCTGTGATTTTGATGGGGCCAGGTTCTTCACCTGCAGAATCCATCGTCATTTCAGAGCCCATGAGGACCACAAGATATTTTCTAGTGACATCTTCCTGGAACAGCAAGTGGTTAAATTTCACACTTCTACTGGATGTACTGCACCTATAAAACTCTGACCAAACTATTTAAGTCCTTAGAACAGTGTGCCACAACAAATGAGACAGTATCATTATTGAAATTGCTTGCAATTACGAGAAGTCCATTAGGTGATCTGTGTGCTTAGTTGTTCCTAGTGGGAGTGCCATTCGCTAGAAGGTCATGGGTTCCTCCAGCCCAGTTTGAGCTGTGGAGTTCCTTCCTGACCCCAGGTTTGGTGATCAGTTTGACATCAAGCACATAAGTAAGACATAAACTATAAGTCCCAGAAAACAGGTTTTACATGCTACCTTGGAATCCTGATCTTCTCCAGTGGTGTTTATTTCCAGATAGCCTACCAATTTGGGCTTGTCATTCCTACTGCTAAACAAACAAAACACATCTGGCAAATTGTACACTGGGGAGCAAATCCTCGTGACCCTGTCCAGAGACTGACGGAAGCGTGTTATTTGACTATTATTTCCTGAACCCAGAGCTGTATTCTTGGAGCTGAGGACAAGACAGAGGATCTGCCTTGACTTTGCCCGGGTCTTAGTACTGCTTTCCTTGCCTAGAAATGAGACTTGCAAACATTTATTAACCAGGTCAAAAGGTGGTCTGGTCCCACTGTAGCTACTTATAAGTTCTTGCGCTGTTATCAGGGGATGAACATGCCTGAACAAGGCTTAAAACAGTCCTAAAATAGCATTCTAGGAACGGATGCTCTGTACAGATGAAAATTCCAAAAGCAAATGAGTGCGCTCTTAAGGGACATTGAGCCTTTGACATTCTCCTTGACACATTTCTATCTTTCCTCAGCAGAACTGCAGACTTACACCTATCAGTGTGCAAAATTCCCTTGAATAAGCTTTTTTTGAGCTTGTGTGCTTTAGAGCATAAATACAAGCAGATCTGAGCACAGTAGCATCATCTGTAGTTTTAGTAGATAAGACTATGCAATCCATGCAGGATTAAACAATATTGAAATGAATCGTGTCATGTAGCTATAGAGATATTTGGATCCTTGAGTCTGGGAGTTTATTCCCAGATCTCAGACAAAAAAGAACTGAGGGCCATTTTAAAACTTGATACCTTTGAGGTAAGTGCAAGATATGCACTTACTCTAATATGAATGCATTAGAAATGAATCTTTTCCTTCCCCTCCACAAGGAACTTCTATGTCTATGTAGTTCTTTGGAGGGAAGAGTTAAAATAAACCACATCTGAAAAATGCATTATTCATATCACTTTATTGCTGGAAAACCCTTAGCTTCAAGTGAGGTTTGAAGGCAGTATGGGAACGTGTATAGAACAGTGAATTCTGGTAGGTTGAAAAAAGGCCACATCTCCAGAAGAGGATATATGGGACATTTGCTTTCCCCTCACCAGTATCTTTACAAACATTGTTTCTCTAGGACAATAAATAGATCTAGAGCACAAGTGAAACATGGAAAAATGAAAAATACTACAACCTTTGACAAAGCTTTTTTTTATGAAGAAAGTCCTGGGAGGTGTTCTGGACTGAAGTAAAGGGAAAACCTTAAGAATGGAAGAGGATCAGCAGAATTGCACATTCAGAATTTTATTATCAAGAAATCCCAAAGATTTGAGCAAGAGATATTGGTAAACCAGTTGATATTTAATGAATAAACCCAAATACTCTGAAATGTCCAGAAAATAAAGATTAGTGGCATGAGCTTTGGGCTCGTTCTTTGACAGTCTCATTCTGCTGCTTTTCCCGGCACGGTGTCATGAAGACTGCCACTTTGTCTGCCATCACAGGATTACTTTCAAGTAGATAATCTGCCTAGGGCTTATTAAAGAGTGTTTGGAGCCAAAATATGCTGATGATGTAGTATAGAGATACTCTCATCTCACCAAAAATCGTCCATACTGATGCAGACAGTAACAGGAAATTAATTGGGGAATGGAGGAGAGGAAGATGCGAGACGAGTAGGGGATGTATCATGGGAACAGCAGCTTAAAAAAAGCTTTTGCAGAACGCAATGATCTTATGCATTGGAGTGTGCTACTTAAAAAGGAGTTTAAAAACCAAGAGTGCTAATCCTGTCTCTGCATAAATCACCTGTCAGTACTGGTGTGTCTTCTGAAAGTATCTGCATCCATACTGTAGGCAATGTTACAACTCTGCTACTGCTGTTGGGATGATACTTCTATGCCATATGCAGAACACTCTTAGTGGAGGTTCTCAGGCCACATTTAATTTTCCACTTTGCTCGTTGTCCGTACAATGGGCTATTTTATGACCCAGTTTCCCAACGAACAAACAATGCGTGGTATTTTAACATTTCTCCCTGCAATAGATCTTTGGAGAGCCAAAGCTGGTTCTGAGCATAGTTGAAGTCTTCAGACATTTTGCAGAGTCCATTCAATAGTTTAAGATCTCCCCAAAAGTCTTTGGGCCCTCAGTGACTCTCAGGCAGTTGCTCTCCTCTGCTGGGGCAGGTGACAGCCTTTCATTTCTTTCTTTATTTTCTTGGGGTACTCAGAATATCTTTACCAAGTACAGCTTTATGTGGGAAGCTGAGGGTTCACACATGTATCACAGCTGACCTTTGGATAGCTGTATCTGCAGAGAGTTCAATGTGAAAGTGTAAATGTTAAGAATTTTAGAAGCAGCAGCTTTCTGCATTTATTCTTTATGAGAACATACTCTGCACTCTAAAATTCATCTTTTTTCTTTTCCGTTGTTTTTCAATTTAGCTTAATCTTTTTTAAAGCATACTAAAATAGGCACTTTTAACACAGAGTAAGAGGGTCCACCTGGGAAATACTGTTGAGCGACTAATGAGTACTGTTTTTCCATGTAGAAAAACCTTTAGATTTTGTATAATTGATGTTAGATGTTTCTGAAACGAAGGTGTTGGCTTTACAGTTGCTATACTCTGTGTGTGTAAATATGTCTAAATACTATGTAACATATATGCTATTTGTAAGTATACACACTAATAAATAGCCATCTGCTTATTGTTTTGCTGTCAAACAAGCAGGTTTTCCTACTTCATGGGACATGTCTGTAGATGAATATTTTGGGATTGATTGGTTTGGTTTTGGTTTCTTGGAGGAGCTTCCTTATTCCCTTTATAGCCTTCCTCCAGCCACATTTTCTATAGGCCTTTCACCAGTCACCATTGGGAAAGAGCAGTCTTTATTTTGCTGTGCTTTCCATGATGCAACTAGGTCACTAAACCGACCAGCTTCTGCTATCTGTCAGAGCACTCTGGCTTAAGGCATGATTATTTAAAAGAGGAGCAGAAGTAAAAAATCCTAGCAAACTGAATTTGCTCCCCCTTCTCCTCTCTGGCTGTGTTAAGATTTTAATGAAAAGCTACCAAATCTCAGATGAAAACCCTCCAGTTTCAGGCACAAATGGTACACAGGACTCTGTTACTTACCTGTCTGTATGGATTCCTGCAAGCATAAATTCAGGGAGTTGAGTTAGAAAACAAAATTTGTGCCAGGAGTTGTTAATGAAGAACTTTTCCTAAAGAAAGAAGCCTTGTGGTTGATGTCATCCTTTTCATGGTGAATCTGTGCTACTGGTTAAGGAGTGCAGCTTCCTGAAAATAGGATTGCTGTGGTCTTGAGACGTTTGGCTCCTGAAGCTATTCCGTAGAGGCTGCCAGCAATTGAGAGAACAATAATAAAACTCCAAGGTCTTCAAAAGTTTGTGGTGTTCCTCTGGAAATCTCTTGCTATTTTGAAGTGAGTTTAGGAACTTGGAGTTAGAAGTTAGAAAGTTCAGAAATTGATCTGGAAAGGCTTGTGTCATCCCCATCCCCCCAGCAATGGAAATGAACCCATGGGACAGAGGAATTCTGTCAGTGGTCCATATTTTGCTTCCTTTTCTGTTTCTCATCGCTTCCTGACCCGAATAACAAATACAAAGCTTTGGTTGGCAAATACAGCTATTTCCCAGAAGAATGATATTTAATATTTCAAACAGGATGTATTCTACCAGACCTTTGTGATAACTGCTTTGTCAGTTGTTTCTATCATTTACATTTTTGGCTGGCTGAGCAAGAGCTGATGGCTGTATGTTAGAGCTTATATGAATTCAGTGCAGGGATGAACATAGAGACAATGCAAATACTTTATGCAGTTCTAAATAGTTTCTCTTTTCAGATTAACAAATTTATTCTTAGCTGAGGCCCCTTGCCCTAAAAACGTATTTGGAGACCTTTTTTTGCTTAACATAGTCATGTGGAAAAGTCTGTAATTAGATGAAGTTTTATATAGTGCAGTATCTAGAAAAACTATCCTGTAGTGTATTGCTGTAGTTAATGCCATAAATACTTCTCTTACATTCACTCCTGTCTTTCTGTGCTGTAATACTCTCTTCTTTCTGATGGGCTTCAAGAAACTAGCTTGGGTATTAACATTGCCAAGTGGTATGAAGAATAGTGCTTAAACAGAGGCTGTTGGAACCAAAAGTTCTGTTCAGTGGGAAAAGCTAAAGTTAAATTAGTTCATTTCTGAGGATGCGGATCAAGCTGAAATGCTGAGCTTTCCTGTAAAAACAAACATTTGAAAGAAAATGTTCTTGGAAACAACAACATTTTCAAGGGAAATGATTTAGACTCCTTCCATTGTAATGACTATTTAATCCAACATATGAATGTCTATTTCAAGAAAAGTTTAATTTCAAAACATAACGTGTATGTATATTTTTTCTGTTAAGTAGTTCATTGAACTGTTTACAATTGCAAACAATCTTAACAGTTTTGTTTTAATAGACTCAATTTTCCTTGTTATTTGCATGGAGTTCTTCCTTTTTTTTTTTTTTTCTTAGCAATTAAAATAGCACTTCTTTCTCAGCAATTTTATGCATTTTTATGCTAATGGTTGTTTGAGGGGGATATAAGAATGGTAAACACACTTACCTCCAGTAGTGTTTTCAGTTAACTCTTCTGCAGCTGTGACTTTGGAATATTTTGTCAGCATTATCCGTATTTTCTATGCAGTAGCCACTAGGTACAGGCACCAAATAGCATACATACAAAGAATATAGTTCTCTCTGTGACACTCAGGAAGTACCTTCGAAAATAAATACTGTGTTTTAAGTCTGAGTCATTTTGAATGTTCTTTATTCTGTGCTTCCAAAAACATTATGATGTATTTAAAACATAAGAACTACAGCTGGGATAAGTAATGGTGTGTTCTGGTAGCTATTGCATAGACTCCTTTTTTTCCGCTTCCCTCCCCTCTTTAATGCTATGATTGAAAAGGTTAGCATTATCTGGTTTTAGTCTCCTGATCCATATGAATAATACAACATTCATTTTCTTCCTATTTATGTACTGCTTTTTATCCTCAGTGGAAATTACTTTGAGTCTACAGATGAAAAGCATGCTAATTTATAAAACTCAGATATCTGTCCTAATTTTACAGATGTGGTAAACCAAAGGAATGAGATAATGAATAAGATTGAGCTCTGCAATGAAGTCAGAAATGGTTTTGCAGCAGACATCACGTGGCCCAGGGTTTGGACCACAATGGACATAGAGAGAGACACAAGCTCCTAGCATCATCTGCAAGCAAAGGTTCTTTGTGCAACAGCCCTATAAAATTCACCCTGAAAAAACACCCAGCAAAGTAATATTTGCACAACAGTTATTATAGAGGTTGTGGGAAAATAAGTTGGTATCTTGTTTGCCCTTTCCATGTAGTGTCAGTTTGTGTGTGTTTATAAATATTTTTAAGTTGGTATATTATTAAGTATATAATATGTATTATTTTATATATATATTTACCCCCACACACAAAAATAAAACCCACAGGCATTTTAAGAGTAGAGTTCCCTGAATGCAAATCCTTGGGTAATTTGTGGTTGTCTTCCTCCCAGGGTTCAGCATGCTTTTGATGGTGGCTTTCTGCTGGTTTGAGGGTAGAATGAGACAGTGGGATGACTGTGGAAAAAGTACGTTGGGAAGATCATAACTGGGAGGGGGCAGTGATCTCTGGGGTGGACCCTACATGGTTGCTGAATCATAGAGATCTATTTATTTATTTTTAAATATACAGTCTGAGTAGAAACCCCTTACATTTACACGTTTGAAAATGCAGTACCCTTTGCAAGGCAGGAGGCTGAACATGACTTTCCACGGCTGCTGCATACTGTGGTGAATTGTCTCGCCTAAGGTTTGCAGGTTTGGGAAGCTGTCTTGGTGAGGTGTTTGAACGCTGGCCAGGCTCTGTGTTTCTGCAGGGTGCCATGCAGTCAGGTGCTGGGTACTGGAGTGTGTGCTCCACGTCAGGCTTGGAATAGTCTAATTGCAGTGAAGTCCTTCCGATTGTTACGACACTTTGTTCTAGAAAGTGGGTGTAATTAAATGTAAGCCTTTCAAGGTCAGCTCTTTTGTGCTGATATTCGTAAGTGCTACAATTAATTATTTGCATGTAGAATGGTTTCCAGTGAGAGAATTCTGCTTGCTGTACAGCTACTACACATCTTAATTCACTAATATATGTATTAGCAAGGTATGTTTGTTTGAGGACAGAGCTGTAATTTAGAGAAACCCCAACAGGCTACAGTAATGGGTGGAACAAAACCTCATGAGTTTCAGAAATAACAAGTGCAAAATCCTGGACCTGGAGCAGCCTCATCCCCTCCATCAGGACCTCGCTGAAAGGCGCAGGGTTCTTGGTGGACAGTCAGCTGGGCATGAGTCACTGGCGATGCTGATAGCTGGCAGCTTTACAGTCCAAACTGGTGTGAGTCCAGCAGGGGCCAGCATGGTGATCGGGGCTGGAGCATATTCCCTGCGAGGGGTGGCCAACGGAGTGGGGCTTGTTCAACCTGGAGATGAGATAGCTGCAGAGGGACTTCACAGCAGCCTCCCGGCACCCAGGGAGGTGGCTGAAAAGACAGTGGCCGTAAATTGCGAAATGAGAGCTTCTAACTGGTTATAAGCAAAATATTTTTCAATCTCAGGAGAATTGAGTGCTGAGCAGGTTACCCAGAGGAGCTTTGAAGTGTCAGTCATTGGAGGTTTTCAAAACTTAACTAGACAAGAGCCCTGAGCAACCTGGACAGACTTAAGAGTCCACCCTCCTTTTGAGCAAGAGGACGGACTAGAGACCTCCCAAGTGGCTTCTGTGATACTAGATTCTACTTTTGAGAGAAACTGAGACACGGTGTTTGAAACTTGCTGGAGATGACATACCATCTGTGGCTGAACTGGGAATAGAGTTATTAAATTCTGAGGCTCAGTGGTGCATATGTGCATGCTAATGAGATCTCTTGGGTGAAAGAGCCAACACCGCTTGGGAAAATAGCCTTGAGAGAAATCTAGGTTAAATCCGCATAGTGTTCCATCATACTGATGTCTGAGATTCAGGCAGTCGTAGGAAGAAAGCAGAGACATTGCAGACATAAGAAGGGAGCTGAAAAAGGAAGAGACAGGAACTGGAACAATCAAGGTCAAAAAGATAATTTAGTATTGATCCATTTTAAGTGGAATAGGAACCTTCTAAGTTCCTGTTTTCAAACACTGATCTAATTCAGGATAAAGTTGACAGAAATACTGCATTTAAAGTTACAGATTTATTTAGTGTAGGTTTTTTTGAGTATGGTAGAATGCAAGTCAATTGTAAGTCAAAGAGTACAGGTGGAGAAAAGGGTTTATTTTGGCAATGTGTAAAAATGAAGCATTTTTCAAATTTGGACAGTTTAATGAAATGCCATGTTTGACATGCTGCAGCCATGAAGGGTGTAGTGATTCTGTTTTCTGAAAGCAAAATGTATTCTGAAGAAAGTCCCGTATAACCTCTTAGATTGGGGGTTTCATGTGAAAAGATAAACACCCCTCAGGCACCTCTTAACAGATAATCTGTGCAACCTTTCATCTGTGTGTTTCAGTCTGTGACTTGCAAACTGTTGCACCAGAACACTTTTCTTAAAACATTTGAGAATAATAGGTGTGAAATGCAGAACAAATTTCTGTCATTCTGATTTATTAAAATATAGGTAAATTCATCAACATTTATATACCCTATAAAAAACCTGGCTTCCACCACCTCTTCACTAGCCAAGCTTATGAAAACTTTTTGTATTCAGTACAGTACAGAGGCAGTTGCAGATCTCTGTGGCTGTCAGCAGCACAAGAACTTTTGAATTCAGCCTCAAGACATTTAAAGACAACACATTTTCCAAGTATTGTAGGTTTTGTTGAAGTTTCAGGTTGGGGGCGAGGTGGGAGGGAAAAGGCAGAAGAATCATAAGGCTCCAAACCAAAGGAAATGGAGGATGTGTGGAGCTTTATTATCTGTCTAGCACAGACCCAGCATCCTGGATAGTTTTTATTATTTATTTTTAATGAAGCAAGTGGTTATGGTTATTTATTAATCATCTTCCTGTATTGTATTAATGTTAATTAAAAGCTGTAGATGTGTGTCACAGGATGGCTGTGATCGTAAGGGGCCTTTGGAGGTCATCTGGGCCACCCACCCTACTTGGGCAGGGCCACCGAGAGCTGGTTGCCCATGATAATGTCCAGTCGGATATTGAGTATCTCCAGAGACTCCACAACCTCCCTGGGCAGCCTGTGCCAGTGCTTGTCCACACAGTAAGAAGGTATTTCTATGTACAGAAGGAATTTAAAGTGATATTAAGATCTTGTTGTGCTAATCGCAGTAGAGAAAAAGAGGAGAGCCATCCTTGGTCCTGAGTGTTCACAGTGAAAACACAAGACAAGAGGCACAGGAGTGGCTGGTGGAGCAGGGTCAAGGTATAGAGGTATAGAGCACTTCTGTGGCCATAGTCCAGCTCCTCGTCCCAAGAGTGAACCAGATTGATGTGGTGATGGTTTACCTTGTAGCAGTAATGAAAGGAGGAAATGGAAATAAGGTGTGCCCAGTGCTCTGTGAGTGGCAGAGACTGGTGAAAGATACAGGGGCCGTAGACACAGGGTAAGAAGGAAATTATAGGAAGACTTGAAACCACTGGATTTGGTGGTGAGAGAAGGGAGTTGGTGGGTCTTGGAACTGGACAGAGAAAAGAGGAACAATTTGGGGAACACAGTTTGAAGACAACAGTAAAATATGGTGTGTGGTGTGTGGTTAGTTGCACAGTTGCTGTAGACTGCCTGGGATGAGGATATAGCCAAAAGCTGTGCTTGTGAATTACCTGAAGAAAGTCCTTACTGGTCTACAAAGACAGAACTTTCAGGCCATTTAAATAAGTGTATTCAGTTTTGGTTTTGATTTTTTTCCCCACTTTCTAGTCCATGTAAGACCACAGCTAACAATAAAAATAACCATTCTTAACAATACGGCTCCCAAATTTAACTGAAGTGGCAGACTAAATAGTTAGAAGCTTCTTCCTTCTTTATCCATCCTCTTTAGTTGTTGGCTGCTATCAAATTTCGTAATGACTTATCTCAGAAGTGGAAGGCAGTGTTTAGGTAAATCAGGATTACTCACATCAGTTACGAGTTGCAGGATTACTCTTCCAAAGCATTCTTCTTTTATTGTCACTCTATCTGTGGGTGAACTGCTGATTCACATGCTTTACATTCACTTTACGGTTGTAATTTTCCTTGACTTCCTGCCGAGAAATTGAACTCTTCATGTTCCACCATGTTTCTCTCTTGGTTTATTTCCTGCTCCCCTTTCCTTGCCTATCTTCTGATTTTTCTTCTCCCTTCACCTCCATCTTTCCCAATACGTGCAGCTACCTTCCGACCCACCAGCAGATTCCCTTTTTAAGATGATCCTGAGCTGGCTGCTTATATTAATGTTTCTATTTCATGATGGTTATGATATTGAACCATGAAATGAATCATTTGACAGATTTGACAGGTGCCTCATTTTTTAATAAAGCACCCCCATTATTTGGCTAAAGGTAGTGTTCAAGTAATATCAAAATGACCTTGGATTTTGAACTTTCGAAGAAAGCTCTTGGAGTGTATTTTCTTCTTGCTGCTGGATTTCTTAGTGCTGTACAACAGATTTTGTATTTACGGTATTATTTTATAGAACACATATAGATATTAGAAATATAGGAAGAGGTTAGTAGTACCAACTGCCTAATAGATAATTTTTTAATTAATCTCCTTGGCTATGTAGGCTACGTGACTACTGTAAGCAACACTAGAACTAAGGTCTGGTTTTCATGCAATTTAGGCAGAGCGCCTTTGGCCAGATGGACAAGCCCGTGTCCATCTTGAAGAAGAAGAACTGGCAGTGCTGCCACAGAAGGGTCGTAGTGTTCAGATACCAACTGCACATAAACAACCATAGCTTGTTTTCAGGCTTCATCGTCTGAGTAGAAAGAATACATCACTCCTTGTGATAAGGGAGAGATCTCTGAAGCATCTATTGTATATAAAGTCTGTTTTCCCAACTAGCAAGTTAAAAGACTATTGTACATAAAATTTAAATTTAATTTTATTAGGAAGCATAAAATTGCTGCTTGAGAGGCGGATCAGTATTATGGCCTTCCAGATTTGCAGCATCTGCCAAGTGAGGAGTCTTGCAAAAGCCTGCCTTAATTTCCCATCTGCAACAAGTAATAAATAGAATACCAGGCTTGGAGCAGCCTTTAGGCAGCAATACCATGGGAGGAATGCAGAGCTCTTTCTAAATTAAGTTCTTTTTAAATTGACTGTCTCTTGGGAGGTTTTTCTACAGATGTCAGATTTACAAGTCAAAGCAGGCAAGCCTGACCAAAAGAATTCAGTTTATATAGCCGTTGGTCAGTATTTTATTTCAAGACTTTTTAGCCTCCCTCATTAAAAAACACTTTTAGGGAGTCATCAGTAACTTCCCTTCTCCCTACTCCACTAATTAAAGCTGCACTTGGTCAATATTTGCCTTTAGGAGGCTCAGTCTGCCCCACTGCACGCTGTCCATCCATGTGAGCTAACTGACATGCGAAGGACCTCGGAAGAAAACTGTTGTGAACAGCCTCTAATCAGTTCTATGCACATTAGTTGTAAGCTTTTATATGTATGTGTGTGTGTGTATATCTACACACATGCACACATTAAATGTCCAAAATTATGTGTCTAACAGTGTGTATTATGCTGCAGACATTTTTAGTAATACTTGTAATACTCAGTAATACTCTGCATCTGATTTTTCAGTGAATCAAAGACTCTGTGTTGGTACTGAAAGACGTTTCCCCCTCCCAAAATTATTTTTATTGCTATTGTATCTACTTTTAAATTTGGGCCATTATCTTTTTGCATAGGTGCACAATGGTCATGCAATATTCTAGACTCCCCACAGCATATCCATCCTATCTGGTTTAGGTGGATTCTTACCTCATTGATTCACATGTTGGTGTTTTTTTTAAGACATATTAATTGATGTGGCCTTAATTCCTGCAAAGGAACAAGGTCTGATAATCTTCTCACCCATTTTCGTATGAACTAGACATATACCTTGTAAGTTTTTAGACTGCTTTTCTTTTATAATGTTAAAGCAATTATATTCCACTATGTACAAAAAGCCACAAGGGGAAAATCTAAGTAATTACCAAGTCTAATTATACACATTTGTGGCTCAGTTTTGGAGCTGCTTGGAAGAATTTTGTGCTGTTACCCCAAACATGAATTTGGTCCTTTTTGAAATTCGGCATTTATTTAAAGATAAAAAAAGTAGCATTAAAAGCGAACAGTGAAAAGAGCAACAGAATATATCGCCAGTAGCTGTTAATAACTGCGAATGTTTGTAGGTTTAGGGGCATTAACATTTTTTCTTTCTTTTAATCCACTCATAAATACGTCCCTGTGATGATTTCTCTGTTGTTGAGAGGTGCTTTGGTAGTTAGTTTGTGGTAGCATTTGTCCATCTCCAAAGTGTTTCATGGTTCGGGTAATAAGACAGAGTGCAGCTTTCCATTAGCTGCTGTGGTCACTGATCAAGGCATCGTCATTGAAAACTGCTGTCATCTCGTACCTTCTTTGTGAGAAGAAGACAGATTTGAATCTTGCCAATCTCAAATAATAGAGAATTTAATACTTCTCATTTTCTATGTATAGGAAAATAGTTCCTGCAGAGCTTGAAACTATTCAGGTTGGGAAATTCTGAACCATTTAATTTTAACATTCTGAACCATTTAACTGTAGGATTTAGTGTACAAGTGGCAGAAGGATGCTTCTGTTTCATGTCTTGTCCATCGGAAATAGGCTAATCAAATGTTTTCCAATTAGAACAATTCAGCTCATCGAGGGAAACAAGCCAGTATCGGGCTTGCATCCAGTTCCTCCTAAGGCATTTTGCATCAGAGAAGATTAGTTCTGTGGCATCATCTTAAGGTTGAGGATTCACCAGGGAGTTGGAAGCACACGGGGTAGGGATGAAGCAGAAGAGGGGAAAGAAAAGGACCGGAACAGTGATGATGAGTTATTACTGCTCACGAAATAGAGAAGCATATTTTTAGAGGTCAGTCTTGACCTCAAGTACACGATGCTTTCTTTTGTCAGATACCTCTGGCAGCGGAACGCTGACCTAGAGGAAAATTAGTCACTGCAGCTGCAATCTCATGTTGTGCTCTGGCTTCAGAAGCCATCGCTGCTATCTGGGAACAAAGTGCAGTGGGAACTATGTGGGGAGAGGCGCTAATTCAGCACTGTCCCTCTTAGTGGGGATCCACTTTCACCTAATGTATTTTCTTTCAGAACATGAGTCACCTGGAAGGAGGGTGAGCATCCATCACACTTTCCTCTCTTGTAGTGCGGACGGTCAGATTCCTATATCGAGGGACGAATTAGTCTTTTGGGTCAGTTCAGCCCACACTAAGCCGTCATGGCAACGATACAGAAGCTTAGCCAGCTTAGCCACAGGACAGCTACTAATATGAGTATAATTTAGCTTCAGTTAGGGTATTTATAATAATTTAATTTAAGGTGGTTTTAAACTGCTGGATAATGTACTTAGTTTTCAAATTCAGAAGAGGGAATCAATTCTGTGTTCTCCTTCAACAGCATAAAGTGTTTTCAGTGTTACCTAGTGCTTGAGGTTCCTCTGCACTGCGATGCAGAACTTTCATGCATTCACCTAAGCAAGAGACTAAAGTGGGCTTGAACTCTTGCTCTAAATTCAGTGTGCTGTTTTCAGTAGGCTGTGGACAAATCAATGCAATAGGCAACTACAAATACAAAATAGCTTAACATGCTACCACTAGGGATGCCTTCAGAAATAATAATGATTAAATTTAGCTGCTGTTAGAAGATAAGAGAGTTGTATTAAACCTGTTGTTTACATCTGTCACCTCATATATCAACCCCAAATTCTTTAGGGTGTAATACTGATAAACTTGTCCTTCAGGTTCCTTCAGCATAGTAAAAGCTACTTTCGCTTTCCTGATTATTTTTGGGGCCTATGCAAAATTAATTTGACGTTGATCCCCGTTACCAGGGTAGGGTTCACACTGTGTGTGCCTTCTGCAGCCACGTTTCCCAGATGCCTGTTTTGTTAGTCTTTCTGAACTTAGAAAATGATGTAAAACTGGAAGAGGCAACTATTCCACTAGTGGATGATTCTGCTTGGAGTTTAAAAAGCGGGGGGTAAAAGCAGCACTGGGAAAGAATACTCTATATTCTTCACTAGGGAATATTTTGGCATTGTATCCCAAAGCCAGTTTGCTATCCTTTTTTTCTGACATTAATTTACAACAGTTTAAATGACATTATTTAAAAAAGTTTCAATCGGGTGTCCTTTATGCTCTGAAATATCTGGGGAAATAGTTACCTAATGATACAGGGCAACATAAAAATAAAATTCCTTGTTTTACCTGGTTTAGATTTATAATTGAGATGATTTATAAAAGAATACACAGTGAATCTTAACCTGACCTGAAAGTTAATTAGATTACCATGGGTATTATGTCGTATTCTCACTCTTTGCAAACAGCCAGGTTAAAAACCATGCAGCCAGTAATCCTGCGATTCTTTACACTGAATTCCTTAAATAATTAGTAATGTAAAAGCTTTTAAAAGCTGCTACTTGTCTTTTCATTCTGGTTTTTCAGGCCATGGCAACTGTTTTCTAGCCACGCTCACTTTGTCTTGTAATGTATCCCAGAAATGTTGGTTGGAAGGGGCCTCTGGAAGTCATCTGGTCCAACCTCTCTTTAGAAACAGGATGGTTACCAAAGCAAGATCAGCCATGGCTTTGTCTAGTTGAGTCTTGAAAACCTCCAAAGATGGAGATTTCACAATCTGATTTACTGCAGTAGTTCGCAAGGTAACGTAAGACAAAATCTGCGAACTATCTTCACTTTGACTCTAAATTCTGAATCAGATTTTGGCAGCAGTTGCCTGGCAAAGCAGCAGCATTGCCACTTCTGTATGAAAGATAATTGCAGTGTACTGTAAAGGTGGGTTTCACATCACCTAATTTTAGCTGCATATGAAGTAGGTACGTAGTTTGTTAACCAAGGAATTTCCCTCTATAACCAGTGAAATCGGTGCCTCCAAAAGACTGCTGCTCTCTCTTGGGGATTGTTGGGATGAGTCTGTCTCAGGAAGTGCCTCTTTCTCCCTGCCATTTACAGGGGGGGTCCCTACTGTTAGACTTGCTTAGATGGCTTCAGCCAGATGAGAGGAATTCCTTCCCAACTGGGCCAGGGCAGCGTGGGGACTACACTCACAACTTTGATGAAGTGGGAAATCATCCTCATTAGCAAATACTGCAAACTCCGCCCATGAGGCAGAACATCAGCTGACAACCAGAGCTATCAATGCCTCCTCAAGCGCTTTTCTCATGCTCTTCCTCCATTTTATGGTTTGGGTTTTTTTGTTTATTTGGCCATAATGATTTTGCCCTGGTCATCACTCTATCCTGTTGGTTTTTTTGGTTGCAAAGGGGTAATGAATTGCTTTGTATTTCTTTGATTTCTGGTATTTTCCCAGGATTGTCATGGCTTGGAAGAGGGTGACTCAAAAAGATGGTTTGTTGATTTTTTTTATGGATGCAAGTTATGCAAACACTTGGGGGAGGAAAGAGCATTGTGATGTGGCTGATAGAGGAAAGATTTTGCAAGCAGCAGTGTATTGCTTAGGATGCCTGTGGGGCCTGCATGGTTATGCAAAATAGTGCCCCAAAGGGGAAACATCCTGTCATTCATTTAGCAAAACATGAACAGCAGAAAGAGGCATGGCCAACATAGTCTCAGAACAGAAAGGTTCCTTAACAACAACTTACAAAGCATCTTTTTCTCATTCCCACTCTTATTATTCTGCCAGCAATAATGGTAAAGTCTCTTCCGTCCTGATGGAACAACATAGGAAAGGATATGTTTTGCTCTCCTTATTACCTTTGATCTTTTGTTGGTTCTTCAGGTTCACTTAAATTGCATATACCAAGATAAAAAAGAACCTGACCTTTCTGCACTGACTTCCTCACTGTGCTGATGTTGCAAGAGGTTAACTGAGAACGCTTATTTTTCTGTAAAGTGGCTCACTGTGTGCTACTAGGTATCTCAGGAGATTTTGTTGCATTTTTTTCTTCCTTAAGACTGAAGTCTGCTGATTTAGTCAGTGACGATGGCATTAAAATTACTGCTAGTACAAGTTTTCCTAAACCTCTGCTTAAACAGATGTTTTAAACTTTACCAAATAAAATGTGTTTCCAAGCAATTGTGATAAAGTGCATATAGCTTTTTCTAATGGATGCAAGGTTTGTACTTGTTGCGCCTGAAGTATCTGTTATGTGTGTCTTGGGAACACTGTGCTGAAGATCTCTCTCTGATGCACTGCAGGACCCTGAGGATCCTGTGCCTGTCGGGCAGAGGAGGGCCTGGTGCTGGTGCATGTGCTTCGGATTGGCCTTTATGCTGGCTGGCGTGATCCTGGGTGGTGCCTATCTGTACAAATATTTTGCATTCCAGGTAAGTCAAATACATTTTGTTATGGGAGGATTGTGTTTTTCTCTGTTATGCCTTACATTTCAAAGAGAGAGGAGGAAAAAAAGACTAAACCAAACAGCCTTTCTGCTCTTTTTGTTTCCAAAACTTCAGCATTTCTAAAGGCAAAATATGTGGCCTGCTCTGAAGTTACCTATTAGCAGAGGAGGGCAGAAGCGAAGCTGGCAAATAAAAGAGGGCAGTACTTTTGAAAACCTTACTTTGCGGAGGAAGGATTATATCTAAATAGGGCTGGGTTTAGGAACCCCAGCCGTGTCCCAGATTTTCACCTGCTCTCACTGTGTTCCACAGTGCTGAATACTGGAGGTGGATTAACCCCTTGAAAGCCTCCTTGTCTGACCCTAGACTTCTAGGCACATGCAGTACTGCTCATGCACAGGAACAGGACTGCTCGTCAAAGCAGTGCAATGACTCTCCTCCTTCCTAGCCTCCACAGGGATACAAAATACAGGCCCTGCAGGAGAGTTGGGAGAAGCTCAGTCAACGTGATTAAACATGCTCTGTCAAGTCTAATCCATGTTGACAAGATCAGACCTCTGACAAAATGTATTTTCGGTCTTTAACAAGTGGCACTGCTGCAGTGGGAGCCCTTTGAAGGCAGTGGTGCCAGGGAAGTGGAGCATTTACCTGAAATATGGGAGACCTGAGTTAAATGTTGTCCTCCTCAGGGAGAATTGTCACTGGGCAGTGCTGGGTGTGCTGGGCTCTTGCCTAAGTGGTGTGAGCACACCCTCTCTCCTTCAGAAACTGCCAGGGTTGCAAGATTCACAGGGTCAGAAAGGGAGAGTATAAGTAAAACATGAATCCCTCTAGCCCTCTGGTTAGTGCATGTAATTATAAGGTATAAATTCTGTGTTCTTGTCCCTGCTACTGGGATTATTGTTTTCTTCCCATTTTAGTAGCTGCAAATGAGGAAGGCAAAGTGATTAAATGTGAGAAATTCTAGCTGAACTTGCAGTTTATAGTGTCTTTGGCTGTCATGTTAACCTGATTTACAGGTTGCAAGCGATGCTTAAACAGCATAGTGTATCTTGGTGGATTAACAAGCTGAGAGTAGCTGAAGGCCCCCTGTAACACTAACTCATGTTCCATCCATTCCACCCGCGGTGCTCCACCTTTCACATGGCAGCTAGTGGAAATGGAAAGTGCCTTTTCATTCAAATTTGTTTATGTCAGATCTGGGTTGAAGGAAACATTCAGGAATTGAGCTGACATTGCACTGAAGACATGTTTCCAGTTTAGAACTTGAAACTGGTGGCATGTGCGTGTGCATTAGTTGTATGTTTCTAAAGCTATCTGGGCTATAAATTTGGGATATGACTTCCTCTGACTCAGGACTTTGTTTTACACTTGACTTGGGTAACCTGCCATGTGTACTGTGACAGGACACAAATTGGTTGTTTTAATTTCTTTCTATTACCTGTTTGTCTTTTAAAATTGTTCAAAAATATTTTAGAAAGTGACTTTCAAAACGTTTGAAGCCTTGCAAAAACTAAGCAACTTCACAGAATAATCAGGGTTGGGAGGAAACTTGCTGTCATCTGGTCCAACCCGCTGCTGCAAGCATGGCCAAATTAAGAGTTAGATTTGTTTTTTAAAGGTAATTCAGATGATCAGTTTCAGTGTTTTAAATTGTAATTATCAACCACAGTTAAATAATAATTTAATAATAATGCGCATGCATATATTTATTGTCTTTCTAAAAATAAGATCCAATGTGCTACAGCTAATGGATGCAAAATGGTCCTGTTGTGGATAGCAACTGGCTCCTGCTCTGGTGTATAGGTCAAATTAAAGGGAAGACATTTCATCTAGGCTGACAGGTTTTTCTTCTCCACTGTGCTTTGAGAATATTAGTTGAAACTTGTAGGCTGCTGATGTTTTTGTCGCTGGGTTGTTTATTTTTAGCAGGGTGGCGTGTATTTCTGTGGAATAAAGTACATTGAAGACGGTTTAAGTTTACCTGAGTCTGGGGCAGAGGCTCAGAGTGCTCGCTACCACACGATTGAGCAAAATATTCAGATCCTGGAAGAGGAAGATGTTGAGTTTATCAGTGTGCCAGTCCCTGAGTTTGCTGATAGCGATCCTGCTGATATCGTCCATGACTTCCACCGGGTATGAAATACTTCTGAAGAACTTGAAAGCATTTAAAACAGGAAAAATGTTCCCCCTCAGTCATCCTGATAAATGTACTCCCTAATTATTGTGGTGGGGAAAAGCAGAGGGTGGAGGAGGCAGGAGAAACGTTTTGATCAGCAGCAGGCTGCAAGCAATTATTAACTGGGCATACAAAGTACAGCATTATACAGTCATCATGAGGTAGTCTGTAAAGCACCATTTGCAAATACAATTCTGTTTTTAGAAAGGGAAAAAATCTTAGAGCTGTTTCTTTTCATTAATATGAGGAAGTAAAGAGAATATAGTTTGTGCTGTGCGAAGTCCACCAAGCCAGAATTTGACCAACTGCTGTGGTGCCAGGGGAGTTTGGAAAGGGCCATCGTAGTTTTGACCTCAACTTGCAGGGACTGATTGCGTCTGACATGAGTAGGTTCAAGCACCCCCAGAGGTGTTCTCCGAGCATGGCTCAAAAAGCCCAAAGCAGCAGCAGAAAGGGAAGAAAGCAATGAGCTGACTGACCATGGAAGAGAGCTCTTTTCTCACGTGCCATAGGAAGCCTTGTGCACCACAGGCTACTGTGATTCCTAAAGGCACTGAACTAGGGTCTCAAAGCACTTTTAGCTCTTTCTTTCTTTTTTGGAGAAACAACATTGTTTGATAGGGATCATGGTAATGAATTTTTTGCTAAGGCAGTTGACAGGCCTACAGCTCTCAGTATTGGCGAGAGCTGTAAAACATTTAGAAGCCCTTCTTTTCTGTAGCAGCCTGATGGAAGCTGTCTGATAGCGATGAAATGTTCTGCAGCTGGTTTTCAGGAAGTTGAATTTCTGTGAACATTTGAAGACTTCACTGAGCAGCTTTTTAAAGCACGGCTGAAAAAGAATAGGGAAGTGTTCTATTTTTTTTATGCAAACCTCAGAGTTTACAGTTTTCCAGGCAGAATGGGTTCTATCTATCAAATATTCATAACCAGATCTGGAGGAAAACATTGCTTGCTCAAGCTATGTCATTTAAAAATATTCCTGAATATATTTAGGGAGCTTCTGTTAAGAGTTAGAGCAAAGACTCCAAAGAGGGAAAACCAGGAAAAAAAAGGAAAAAACCCCCCAAAATACAGTATTTAAGAAGTGAATAGGAATAATATTGGAAATTTGCTTTTTGATTTAATGGGTTAAAGGCCCTGCTCTAAAGGTCAGTGCAAGGATCATTTGCCGTAGGCACAGCACTTACTCCCATGTAATGAGATTAGTTGCACTGATGATTGCTGTCCTGGTACTATTTTGGCTGTTGGGATCTTAGTGCTCAGCATTTTGTATACGTCTGCAGCCTCAGACCTTTCAGCAGCTTGAGATAATGTTGTCTTTAGCAGGAACAGATGCAGGAAAACACAGCTCAGTGAACAGAGCCATCAGGATAATTCCCTGAGCTTTTACATCTCTGTCTTTATCACATAATGACAAATATTGCAGTTCAGGTACTATAAAGATAATAATTCAGTTAGGAATAATCATTAACGCTTCGAGTCAGTATTATTTTTGAAAATAAAAGGATTTTTGTTGTGTTATCTGTAACAGTATTATTTTTTTTTTCCTTCTATATTTTGTCCTTACCAGCAGCATTTCCCCTTTCCAGTATAACAAAACATAAAAGCATGGAGATTAGAGCAAGCCTTTTGCCCTGTTGTTCCAAAATGCAGGCACTAGGAATAAATGAATACTGTACTTGATTCCATAACAGCTCAGCTACACCTTTGTAATTACGTTACTGTGGTGCATTTGAGCTACTTATCGCCTGCTGCCTTGCACAAATCCTGTCATAGATTTAAACTCTCAGGCTGCCTTTTATTTCTGCATTTATCTACCCTCGAATTGGGGTTGTTTGGACAGGTTTTATAGTGAACAAAACAATAATTTGAAGAACAACACGAGGCAATAGCACTTTAGCAAAGTCTGTATGTGAATTTCCTGATGTTCTTGTAATTTTGATTAAAATAAATATTTCCTCAACAGAGACTCACCGCCTACCTTGACCTTAGCCTGGATAAATGCTATGTGATTCCTCTCAACACTTCTGTTGTTATGCCACCAAAAAATTTCCTGGAGCTGCTCATCAACATCAAGGTAGGGTTAAATCGTAAGTGATTTCTTTTTAAGACAGGGGAAGAAGAGACGTTGTCCCCTCACCTAACCCTGACATTCACACAAAGTGCATGTGTTAGAAAGTTAACTGATCACTAGAGATCTTTGCAAAGAGAGAATAAAGTCTACGATGCTCTTAGTTAATTAATTACCATCATGAAGGAGTTGTTCCTTTAATTCAGAGGAAGGGAAACAAACCTGATTTTACTTTTCCATGCTACAAATTTGGCTGACAAAATCGTGTGAATGTGGTGTACCTTGACTCTTTGATAGAGCCTTACGTGTTTATTAATTTGTAATCCATTGTAGCTAAAGCTTCCATGAAGCATGTATGTACTGGACTAAGACTGGTTAGCTAGATGCTTGAAGTGGATATACTGGGAAATCCTTTTAACGTGGGCATTGTTTGAGGCATGGGTCCCTAGGGTTGGCCCCTAATTTGACCTGATCTGGTGGCTTGAGGGTGATGTACGTGAGGTGTATTGGATCTGCTATGCGCGCTCTGGGAAATGAGATGTGGCACAAGGTGTGATGGACTAGTGCTGCGTCTGAGTTCATGAGGATTCCACCAGCCTTGAGGTTCCACCTTCCTCTTCCCAGGGAGGTTTTGTTGAAGTCCAAATAACGATTTGGACTGTATGGTTAGCAAAACCCACTTAAGATTCTGCAAGCACCAGACCTTCAGAACAACATTCCTTGCCCTTATAAAAGGACCGTGGAAAGGACTGAGATACCACAATTACTGAACAGCCCAACACGAGTTTTCAGTATCACGTAGTGGGAGCTCCTAATGACTTCCCAGCAGGGTTTGATGATTGAACACTACTGCTGGGCTCGTGGTGCTGGCTGGCTTGTCGCCACCACAGGGACATGCTGTTCTGTTAGGAGGAGAAACTGGGTGAAACATAATGGCCTGTGAAATTGAGGAGGCCAAAGTAGAAAATCTAATGGGATCTCTTACTAATTTAATATGAATCATCTTTATCTTTCTTTTTAACGCTCACATATGTATGTTTTAATGCAGATTTGTATAGCATTTATCTTGGTTTTCAGCCTTCTGGTTTCTTTATAGAACAGCAAAACACTTCTGGTGGGGAAGAGAGCTGATAACTTGTGTCTAAGATTTGGGGAAAGTGTTACAAATTTCATTTTACTGGGCTTTTGTAACTTCAGAATTGTTATTACCGTCTTTGGGTTTGCATCTTCCAAAAAAGGCTTTGGAAGTAGGCCTCCAAGAACCATTTCAGCCGTTTCTGAGTGGTCTGTGTATATAAATGAATTCCATGTGAAAAATGACTTCACAAGTAAGTCCTCTGCTGCTTTATTGCTGCCTATTTTGAGACTGGCTCTTTAACCATACTTTCATTTCCTGTACGCAAGGATGAGGTGGTGTCTGTAAAACTCAGTGACCCCATATCTTTTTAGTTTGTGTATGCTGTTCTGTTTCCATTTTTAGTTCACACAAATTCCACTGTTAAAATCTGTTCATTTCCTACTGTGTCATTAGTACTAAATCAAATACACTTGGTTTGCAAGTAAGAGGATACCCAGGCATCATGCATTTAATTGGAAATCTGTGCAAAAGCAAACTGTTTTGATCATTGTCCCAAACAACGAGTGCCCTAATTTTATGAGACATCTGTTTAATTCTCATTGTATTAACAAAAAGCTGTGGGCATTCGATGTCTCAGAAAATCAGGTTAAATGTTTTGTAACTGAAATTTGGGAAACTGTTCTACAGATGCACAAAGTGAGTAAATTTCTGCTCGCTGTCCTGCAGACATACTGGTTGCACAAGGAAAATATGTATGATATTAAAGTGCTCATTTGAATAAAATGAGCTCTGAATACATGCAGAGGGCATTTAATGAAAGTGGAAGCGCTGTGGGCTGTTTTGTTTCTTAGGCTAAAATTACGGCTTTCTTTTAAAGAACCCCATTTCTATATATTGATACAGTTTGTTTGAATGTGCAGACAGTGAAAGGCCTCCTTTCCTCGGGAAGCAAAGCTGAAACCCAGGTCTAATATTTGTTCATCCACCTCCTTCCTGTTGCTGAGCCAACTGGCCAATTTTAACCATACGCGATGCACCGAATGTCTCAAAGACAATGATATTTGTGGCTGTGCTGGATTCCAGTGCTTGGCAATTGCTCCTGCAGCAGCTGGGCAGAGGAGGTTCCTGCACTGAGCTCCCCCTCCTCCTGCCCCCCCTGAGAGGGCTGAGAAGGCCGGGTCCATGGGGTGGTCCGGGAGGTCCTGTGGTTTAGAGGGCACGAGCCCGTGAGTGTCCTCACAAGTTGCCCCAAGGCCTCAGCACCACCAGTGCCCACTCTGCCAGTGCCCTGCTCTTCTGCTTGGCTCTGGGGCTCCCTTGGGGCTCTCTCCTGAAATTCGAGAGACCAGACATTAAGATACAGTAATTTACAGTAATTTAATTACCAAATATCTAGTGGGATAATTTGGGAGTGTGAAGTCTTCCAGGCTCTTACTTAAAAAAGATCGCTGCTGTTTTCCTCATAGTACGTGCTGAAGAAAACTTTCATAATTTAAAGTGAGTTTTAGTCCTTTCTTTACTGAAGAGAACAGCATTCAGTTGGTAACTCTTCAGCATGTCACTTGGACTGCAAAGAGAGTCTTGTTTTGCAATGGAAATTTCAAGTTGTTTATTGTCAATACAGGGATCTTTCACCACAGAAGTTGACTTTGTTTCCATAGTAAGTGATCGTTTTATTTTAAGCAAGCAAGCAACACCTTCTCTACTGCCATAAACAAGAATCACACTAACAGGATTTCTTAAATGAAGTAATACTTGAAAGAAGTTGATGGCCATTTACCAGTGGCAGTATTAGGAAATGGGCTGACAGCCAAGTATGTGCATCTTTAGATGCGTGCAGCGAGGTGTGCGCAGAGCTGGGTTCCTCCATCACTTCAGCCATGGCAGAATAACACAGAAGGGGCTGCAGAAGGCTTCGGAAGCCTTCACGGCTCTTTGCTTTTTCAGCATGTTGCCTTAAAACACCTGATATACCACCCTGACTTTCTAATACCTTTCCACAGACACAGTTGTGGGAATCACCATAATAACTTATGGGGCTGGAGGGTTTCATCTTGCGTTTGGCTTGAGGGTTGTGACCCACTCTGAATATGGCCAAGGTTTCCCAAACCCCGTGAGCTACAGCTGGCATGCTTCATAGCAACTCCATGTGGAGTAAGCTTCTGCCAACTCCTCTTTGGGAGCTCCGCTGATATGTTGTTAATGAAGTGAAAACTGGATGGAAGTGAGGGACTGATCCCTGACAGCGGGTGCACCTGGAAGGAAACATTTCTTCTCTGCTGAACCCTGATGTTACTGTGGCAGGAGCACAGTGGACGTGTGCATCAGTGGACATTTTGTGATCTTTTTGAATATAATCATTACGTATTTCTGTAGTGCAGTGCAATCATATGTACACATTTAGAGTAAAAATCCTGATGGTAATACATATTTTGAAAGAATTCGATGAAGATATGTCAACAGTCGAGTTAAAGTAACACTTTAACAGTGCTTCTTGTGTACTTAGACCGGGAAGAGACAGCTTTTGACAGAGCTGTTATATTTTTGTTCAACAGGCTGGAACATACTTGCCTCAGTCCTATTTGATTCATGAACAGATGATTGTTACTGATCGCATTGAAAACGTGGATCAGCTGGGATTCTTTATTTACCGCCTCTGCCGTGGCAAGGAAACCTATAAACTACAGCGCAAAGAAGCCATGAGAGGTAATGTTCCTCCTGCCATCTTTGGAGTTGGCAGAAAGTTCAATAAATAGGCTTGATTGTGTTGAAAGGAATGACTCTTACTAAAGCGGGGGTTCCTTATGGCAGTAACCAGCTCTGTGGGCTTAAGTACGTCTGATATTTTCTGTGGAGCTATGGAAATAAGTCATTTTATTGTGCAAAAGTGGTTAAGGCCCCGTGAGCCAGGAGCTGCTACAATGTGTGTGTGTGTGTGCGCATGGTTGTGTTTTCTGGGGCTCAGGCTTTCATTGAGGCCTTTCTTTAATCTTGTTTCTTGACCCACCCACCCCAAAACAAAAAACCCCAACACTTTAATATATGAGAAGCCATAGCCTTTTAGTCCAAGAATTGGGTCTTTTTACGAGGGCATGTAGTGATAGGACAAGGGGGAATGTCTTTAAACTGGAAGAGGGTAGATAGGAAGAAGTTCTTCACTATGAGGGTGGTGAGGCACTGGCACAGGTTGCCCAGAGAAGCTGTGGCTGCCCCATCCCTGGCAGTGTTCAAGGCCAGGTTGGACACAGGGGCTTGGAGCAGCCTGGTCTAGTGGAAGGTGTCCCTGCCCATGGCAGGGGGTTGGAACTAGATGAGCTTTAAGATCCTTTCCAAACTATTCTATGACCCTATGAATTCTTCTTGTCATTAAAGCCATTTTTAAGTTAGTTTAGTTAGTGGTTTATTTCTTTGTTGTTTCCTCACGTCCCCACAAGCATTTTTGTAGATGCACAGAGAGGGAGACTGGGAACTGATCTGGGTTCAAACTAGCCAGTGGAGGGGTTGGCAGGTTGGTTTTAACCACAAGCACTACCAGGGATTTGGGTCACTACACCTTCAGGATTCTTCCTGACAACTGATTTTCTCCGTATGAACGTGTGCCTGTGTGCATTCCTGAGCAGGGATCAGAGAAGGGTAGTTCTCATTTCTGGTGACATCATAGCAAATGTAAACCCATTATGTCACTGACGTGCCTTCATCCTCTCTTCTCTTTGCCCTTCATTGTTCTTCACTAACACAAACAGGGATTCAGAAGCGCGAAGCTGTCAACTGCCGAAAGATTCGACACTTTGAGAGCAGGTTTGCTATGGAAACACTCATCTGCGAGCAGTGATGAGCAATATTCCTGTTACCGGAGACTTGCAAACTACAGTATGACCCCTCCCCTCGTGTTGTGTGCAGTGATTATTTTTTAAGATTTTCTGTTATGTAAGTAGAGGACAAGGCTTTACTGCTGAACACCTTCCGTACTCCTCATCTCGTGAGACGTGGCCAATCAGGATGGGTTAGGATATTTTCCTTATTTCCAGGTGTGGTGTTCTTCTTATATTTGAATAGCAATTGTATAAAGACTTAGTTGCTAGCGCCTTTCATGTGATGAATCTTGAATACTAGGAAGAAGAGGAAGTCTTTGAAATATCCACCGGTTTTTAATTCAGTAAAATTGAAAAGAATTATTAATGTACAAATGGACTGCAAGAGCTACTTCTAACTGTAATATTACCTGCTATATAGTTTGTTACAGCATATAGCCAGACCTGTATTTGACTCTCCCTAACAAAGTGCAATTTGTTTCATTTTTAAAATATTGTCATATTTACCTTTTTAGATTGATTTCTGACTTGATGTTTTAAAATGGCAAGTGTTTGCTGTAACAATCTTTTAGAAGATTAAGAAGTAACTTATGTTACTAACTTGTATATAATCCATGTATGTGCAATGGAAAATAAACCTTATAAACCTGTTTGTCTAAAAGTCTTGTGTTTTCTTTTGCTATTACTGGGGGTTTTTTTTTGAGGAGGGGGCTACAGTTCAATGTAAAAGTTAAAATTAATGCTTTTTACTTGCAGTGCTATTTTTAAAAGGAGATAAAAGGGAATAGGCGATAGGGGTGCCTGAGAAATGAAGCATGAATAGAGAAGCATGTTTTTTCAGTTTCTTCTTCATTTAAAGGCAATTCTGTGGTGCTTGCTGAAATTCTGGTTGGTATTTCCACACTGCATACAATCACAGTGGAGATCCAGAGCTGACCTGAACGTGGTGTTAATGTCTGAAATCCCTGTCCCAAGTAGTTGTCAAATGAAATGCATAATGTAGGACGTGCCATGAGTCAGGCTGAGCCAGCTAAGAGCCAGGAGTGTTCATGGCAGGCAGGACACCACCAAGCTGTGTGGAGCAGTCAACGTGCTGGAGCGAAGGGATCCCATCAGAGGAACCTTCACAGGCTTGAGGTGGGCCAGTGTAAACTTCATGGAGTTCAACAAGGCCACATGCAAGGTACCACACCAAGTACAAATATAGGCTGGTGGAGGCTGGATTGAGAGCAGCCCTGAGGAGAAGGACTGGGGGTGCTGGTTGACAAGCAGCTCAGTGTGAGCCGGCAGTGTGCACTCGCAGCCCAGAAAGCCAACCGTACCCTGGGCTGCATCAAAAGAAGTGTGACCAGCAGGTTGAAGGAGGTGATCCTGCCCCTCTGCTCTTGTGAGACCCCACTTGGAGTACTGTGTACAGTTCTGGTGTCATCAAGACAAGAGGGACATGGAGCTGTTGTAGACGGTCCAGGGGAGGCCACAAAGATGCTCAGAGGGCTAGAGCACCTCTCCTGTGAAAATAGGCTGGGAGAGTTGGGCTTGTTCAGCCTGGAAAAGAGAAGGCTCTGGGGAGACCGTAGAGCAACTTCCAGTACCTAAAGGGGACCCACGAGAAATCTAGAGAGAGATTTTTTTACAAGGGCACGTAGGGATAGAACAAGGGGAAATGGGGTAGAGGGTAGATTGAGACATTAGGAAGAAATTTTTTACTGTAAGGGTGGTGAGGCCCTGGCACAGGTTGCCCAAAGAAGCTGTGGTAGCCCCATCCCTGGCAGTCAAGGCCAGGCTGGACGGGGCTTTGAGCAACCTGGTCTAGTGAAAGGTGTCCCTGCCATTGGCAGGGGGGTTGGAACTAGATGAGCTTTAAGGTCCCTTCCAACCCAAACCAACAGACAATTCTATGATACAATTCTATGATTCTTCATTTCCCTTTGTTCAACTTCATGGCATTCCTGTCAGCCCATGGGATTGAGCTTTGCCAGTTAATCTGGAGCTACCTCAAATGTCACTGCTACCATTCTGTATTGTGTCATTTACACTTAAAAGTGCGATTCTTAAAGCAAATTTCATTTTTTTTTTATTGATATGATGGGCATCCTTGTAATGGCAACTTCTGTGGGGGAGAGTTCAGGATAACATCTATCACAGTACCTGCTGTTTTGAAGCTGGTTGCAACAAAAATGTTCGGTGGGAAAAAAAGGGACTAACTTCCAAAACATGGTTGGAACATCTCCCCACAATCTACTTAAAAGCTTCAATGATATGGGAACTGACTTGACTTTCTGCTCAAATTTCGAGCATTGATTCATCAGGAAAGTAGCAATCTTCAGTATAATATTTGCATATTTGTTTGCAAACCCCCCAATATTTAAACTGATTTTTAGATAATATTGCCCCAGAGATGTCTTTTGTCTTAGTTTAATTTAGTAAAGAACCTTTGGACTAATCTTATTTTTCATCTCTTAAAGGATCTTTTCTTAATACAGAGGGAGGATGCTTTACGGGGTTTGGAGCCATTATACAGCTGTAAACATGCTGTCATCCTGCTTCCTGCTATTGTGCATGTTTGGATTGAGATAAAATAATTTGTTTTAAAGGAAGTTTCTTAAATACACAATACATATTCGTTTCTTCATCTGCATTTGGCTTAATTTACAGTTTAGTCATAGTGTAGGTGCATTAGATATAAAATGAAGAGTAAAATTGTTATTTTCTAAAAGCTGGACTTTTATCCATTCTTGATGCTGCATGGCAGTCACAAACATCAAAGCCTCACACCAATACAGGTTAGATGCTCATGTATAATTTATATTTACATGGCTATACTTCGGAGTAGATATAAGCAAGCTGGAAAACCCTCTGGGAAAACTTCAGCTACAGACATGCAGGATGTTGCAATTGTGTGCTTAAGGTCAAATGTATGTCAGGACAGGGTGACAGGAGCGTTCTCTGGAGCCCTATGTGATGCGAGAGTCCTGCTGAAGTACTTCTAAGCTGTTTCCCACGTTTTCATGAGCTTAAACATGGAACTTGTTAATTTTCAAGTAAGCCTTGCATCATCTGCAGCTTGTTTTCAAACTAAAACTCAGTGAGAAGCTGTGGTGTGTCCTTTAACAGCGACACAGGCAGATGAGGCTGCCGAAGGGATGGCAGAGGAGGCAGAAATAGGTTTGTCCTCACAGACAGGAGGTTTATATGATCACACTGCACACCTGGGTACCAAATAACTTCTGCAGCTGTTGGATGGATGGTGGAGGGAAATTTATTTCTATCAGTAGTGTAGAAATAAGCATGGGGAAGCAGAGAGAAACTCGGGTACACTGAGGGGAAGCTCCCAGTGCGCACTTACATCTTACTAAATGCCAGGCGGTTTGTATGGGAAGATGAGCTAAAACATCCAGGATGCAGGAAAAGCTCGTGTTGGAACTTGTGCCCTCTTAGACGACGTCAATGAAGTATGGGACACAAATCCATGGACAAAAATAGCTCTAGGAGCTGCCTGTGCTTTTTCTCCTTTTAAATAATAATAAGTGTACAATAAACAAATCTAGCGGTGCTGTACTGAAGAAAACCACATTTCCAGGCCAGTGAATTCCAGAAAAGGGTCAGGATAAAAATGACCTCATTGGACAATTATCTGTGTGACTGTTTCTAAAGCTCCTTGTAAGAAAGAAAATGAATCCTAATGCTGAGACACACTTTGCCACTGAAGCAGCAAACTAAAAGCAGTGCCACTGTCCTGTGCCACCGTGCTTATTTGGTGGCAAGGGATGTATTGCTCCCTCATGGGCCCCGAGCAGCCTCTCGTGTTTTGGTAGGTCTTTATACGTGTCAGGGTATTGAGACCAGCTGATATGTATGATCTGGGCTTGCAAAGCAGGATAAAAGCCTCCAGTCTTCCCTCCTCCTCTTGCTGTCTTGCAGCTTTAGTAAAAAGCCACAGGGCAAGTTTTGGCATGAGGAAAATACTGAAGGCCTGCAAGACAGAAAATGGAAGAGTTTGGTTACCTGGCATGAGGCCATTCTCTGGAAAGGTGGGTACAGGCTTTTGTTCCTGCGGGTTGGGTGGGAGCGTGGAAGTCTGACACGTCTGTGTGAGCAGAACCTCGTGGTTTGGAAATACTAGCAGAGCTGTACTCACTGACATTGCTTGTTCTAGTTGCAGGAGGGTGTTTTATTGTTATGGAGGACGCAACATGGAAGAGCCTATAGTGCTGCTGTCATACCATGGGTTTTTCTGGAATACTAGACACAAACGTTTTCACTGCCATGGCTTGGTAAAGAGCGCTGCCATCTTAGGCGCACTCTTAGCAGAAAGAAAAACCCAAGATCACGGGGTGGTTCAGTTCAGCATAATGCCTGTGTCTGTTCACTGCAGGCTATGGCTGCTAATTTTCAATTGGGTTTCAGGTTGTTGGTTAAGATTACTTTGATTCCTGAGCACTACTTCCAGTAGAGCATATCCTGCTTCTTGTGGGCCTAGGAAATCTTGGAAGAGGAGGCATAGGGAGCCCGCCAGCAGCAGGACAGGGTGTTCCCTGTGTTGGAGCACACTTCCTCACATGGCGAGAGGAAGCAGAACCTGGGCCTGAGCAGGATAGGAAGGGAGGGACTGCAGCAGGGTCATTAATGGGGCCGTGTAATTGCAAGCAACAAGAGGGTTGTGGTTTGTTGACCTTTATTTCAGTACCAGTTGGCAGTACCAACCGAAACAAACTGCCCTGCAGAGGGGGCACACGGAATGGTTCTTCTTTTCTGCTGTAATTGCACTTGCACTGGGGCTTCATCTGATCGATTGCACCAGTCAGGGGTTTTATTTTTAGTACCCTGGTCCTCAATGCTAGCACAAATCTAAAATAGACACGACTCCAACAGCCATTTTCACTTACAGAGAACATGCAATGTCTAAGGTCCTTATACAGTTATAAGTAGTTATGATCTTTCTACAGATAGATAAATATTATTGTCTGAGTAAAAAGAGAAAAAAGTGATGCTCAAGTCTAAAAACTTCGATCAGCACAAAACCACTCTAAACTAATCACAAAGGGAGAGCACCAGAAGCATCCGTGCAGCGGCCTGGGTTGAGGTTTTGCATATAGGCATCATATACATGCAGATGTTTCTCCATCCAGCAACATGAGCCACAGTGTCCTTTCAGATCCCAGCAGCAATTTGGTCAGACACTTTACTGGTAGAGATTCCTGCCTTAAACTGACCACCACGGTACCTGAGACTTCAGCAGTGCACTACGTAATGCTCGGAGAAGAGCAAGTCACAGATGTGTGTGAATGTGGAGTTAAAATACTCTTCTTATTAATAACGTGTATATATGGAGAGAGGCTTTGGACTCTTAGAGGAGGCAACATCTAACAAATACCTCTCTGTTCAGAGAGAAATGGGTTGAGTTTTGTCATGGTCCCAGGATTTTACATCACTGTAGAAATATTAACTTTTAGAAATTATTTTTATTCTTCATATTTTGAACCGAGTCTTTGTGTAGGATACTTAGGGATAGGATACTAGGAGCCAGGCTCACCAACAAGGGGTACAACAAGCTCCAGAAGAACTCGTTTTATCATAACTGTAACTTAAGAGGCAGAGGTCTGTCGTAACATAGAAATAAGCAGCTAGTCTTGGTAGAATATGAGGTGCACTTCAATCGAGCTTCCCCATCACAAATATTTTAATGAAAACTAAAAAGTAGCAAGCTTCTATCACACCTGAGCAGTGAGAGTCAAAATACAAAGGCTTGGTTTCATTTGCAATGAAAGCATGACTCCAATTCCTACAGGCGACTGCCATGAAACTATAGCAACAGTTTTCAGTGAAAAAAATCAAGATAATAAAATTACTTAAGATTGTGTAGCATCTGGAAACAATGAGCCAGGACAGCCTGACTGGGCAATGTTTCACAGACTGCCATCTGTCTATGACCTCCACTTTAAAAGCTGTTGCAGCAAGATGTTTAGAATAAAGATATTGTCAGGTCACATAAGACATTATTATTAATACTCTGTTTGACCTTGCAGTGTTTCCTTCATTTCTTGTAAGAGCTGCTTTTCTTCTTTCCTTTGTAATTTTATTGCAAAAGCCCAAAGGCTCCATTTAAAAGAAAACGTTTCAAAATAGGATTAAAATGTTCAAACCACCATATCTAACAAGGGGGGCGGGGAGAGCGCAGTGATTTACATATGGTTTTACACATGCATGTGCCTTTCTTTGGAAGTACAAACATACACATTAAGTCATCTTACTGCAGTTCAGATGTAGCTACTACATCTGACGCTCCAGAATGGAGGATTACAGGTTACTGTAACTCAATTCATCTGCTGCCTCCCTTTTTCTCCCTCCAGTTGTAACTTGAAGCATTCTGAGATTATACTTTGGTTGTTTAGGAGCCCTTAATGCCTTGCTTGATGAAAAAGCGCATAAAATTTTATTTGAGAAGGAGCTTGGCACACCAACATTTTTAGAAAATTAGTATTTACACTGAGGCTGGTTGTCAGCTCTTTAAAAGGATATGATATTCCCTGAGCATTAGCGCACAGAGGGTTATGAAACACAGATTCTTTGCCTATCATTTGGATGATCTAGGGTCTGGCTCCAGAAGCATGTTAAAGCAGCTGTGAGGGAAGCAACCCAGGAGGGTGTGTTTCCTTCTCACTGACAGCTGGGAGGGTCTCCACTGGCTGCGACCAAGTTTTCTGGGATGTTTTGCTCTCATTTTAAGTTCTTAAAGCCAGTGTGAAGAGAGGGCAATGGCCTCGTCTGTTGTTCAGGGGTTTAGCTTACTTTTCCAAGCTGGTAGATCTGCCTTGCAGTTCCACTGCAGACAACACACAGCCCCAGGCTCCGAACCTTCCATGGCATCTGGTACCATCTGACTACAAAAAGTATACAAATGTGCTTAGAACCAGGGCAAAGTTACTGTCACAGTTTTACTAAAATCATAATAAGGAATGTCTAAATCCCACTATAATCTGCAATTCAACCACTTTATTTTGAGCTTGTGTACTTTGATTTGCCTCAGAAATCCCATTTGTCCTGTATTCACTTTACTGTAATTTGTTTAATTCTAATTATGAACCAGAAGAAGACTGTTCTCCTGTTTGTAAATAAGTTAATGAATATAAAGAAAAAGATTGAACAAATAGTGTGTGAATCTTAAAAATACTTGGGAATTTTTATTGTATACCATAATTGTACTAATTTTATTTTTAAATCCAGAGCTTTGAGAGCCATCTCACTAAACCTAGTTGAGTTACAGATTAATAAATGTGTGCATGTAGTAGAGAGTCCTTACATACAAATGTTTTTGCTTTTTCTAAGAAGTTCTCGTAACAAAAATCTGAAAGTAAATGTGCTCATCGCTTGCAGCAGTGATCTGCCTTCTAAATGCAGATATGTGGTTGCAGACTTCAGAGTAGACTGTTAAAATCTGTGCATCAGGGCACTGGGGATTTGAATCTTGTTGGCTTAAAATCTAGAAGATGCCTCAAAGCCTGGAGAATTTATTAAATTGTAATATTATGTAATTGTAATGCACAGTAATGCTTTAGAATCACAGAATGGTTTAGATTGGAAAGGACCTTAAGATCATCTAGTTCCAACCCCCCTGCCATAGGCAGGGACACCTTGCACTAAACCACGTGGCCCAAGCCTCCATCCAACCTGGCCTTGAACACCGCCAGGGATGGAGCATCCACAACTTCCCTGGGCAACCCCTTCCAGTGCTTCACCACCCTCACTGTAAAGAACTTCTTCCTCATATCTAACCTGAACTTCCCCTGTTTAAGTTTGAACCCACTACCCCTTGTCCTACCACTACAGTCCCTGATGAAGAGTCCCTCCCCAGCATCCTTATAAGCTCCCTTCGGATACTGGAGGGCTGTTATGAGGTCTCCACACGGCCACCGTATCAGGGCTCGGATGAACGTCAGAGTGAGATGGCCATAAAGGATTTGTATTTCTGTCCTGCTCCATATCGATACATTTATTTACGTTTATGTACAGGTCTACGGTTCTTCCCATGTCATAGAAAACATGTATGGACTGCCTCCAGCTTGTGGAGTGCCTGAAATACCACAAACAGCTATGCTATCGTCTCTGGAGTGGCTGAAGGACGCTGGAGGACCTCTAACGCCGAGGGTGCAAGCGCTCATTTCGTGAGGAAGCGGCGCTGGCCACCTCACCGAGACGCCCTGCCTCCCTCGGTCACCCGCCGCCGCTCCTCCTCTTGTGGCACCCTCAGCGCTGACTCACGTCAGCTGTAAGCCCGCGCCTGGCAGGCCGTGAGGCGCCGCGGGCACGCACAGGCGAGGCCGCCCTCCCGCCGCTACCTCAGGGAGCCGAGCCGAGCCGAGCCCCGCCCCGCCCCGCCCGCGAGCCGCGGGACGCGCCCTCGCCCACGCTGCCGGTACGCAGCAGCTCTGTCTCCCATTGGCTATCGCGGAGAAAGAAACTGTTCATTGGCTGAGCGGCTGGTGCGGTCAGCTTCTCCTTCCGGGTTCCGCGGCGCGCGGAGCCGGTCTGTGTGTCGGGGGCGCGGCCGTCGCTCCTCCTCGTCGGCGGGACGGGTGGGGTGGGGGAGCGGCAGCCGGCCCGGAAGTGACGGCAGGGCGGCTGGCGGGGACGCAGTTTGCCCGCAGGTTGGGCGAGCGGGCGGGCGGCAGGGGCAGCCGCGGCGGTCGGGAGCCCGTCGTTACTGCCGCCTGCGGCGGGCGCTTGCACGGCGGGGCCCAGTGGCCGCCATGCCGCCCAAGCCCCCCCGCAGGGCGGCCGCCGCCAGGAGCCAGCGCGCCAGCCCCGACAGCGGCTCCGCGCCGCTCGCCGCACCCCGGTAAGCGGCGCCCGGGCCGGGACCGTCCTGCGCGGGCTGCGGGCTGCCGCGGCGGGGCGGGTTGGGGAAGCGGGCGGGTTGCCCCGCCGCCGGAGGTGGCGGGCCCGGGGTGCTGCCGGGCTCCTGGTGCCCCGTGGGGCGGACTGTGCCTCTGCCTCGGCTCCTCTGCTGGGTGGGGCCCTGTCACCGGTGCCCTTCCATAGTTCCCGGCCCGGTGTGTAGTTGGCGTGCTGCACGGAGTCTCCGCTGGCGATGTCTGTTGCTTTTCCTAGGCTCGACATCGGCGAAGCTGACTTCGTTGTGCTCTGTGATGCTCTGAAAGTGTCCGAGGGCGTGAGGGAGAAAGCCTGGAAGACGTATGAGAGCTTATCGGCTGCGGATGGAGCTCTAGTGAGTACCTGCTGCTTGTAACTCATACCTCTGGTGTGGTATCTGTCCTGTGCCCGTTAGTATTGAACTAACTTCGGTGGGCTGGGGGGCAGGTGTCTCTCAACCAAGGCTTGTGCAGCATGACTGTTTTTACTAAGTGCAGTTAGACCGAAGTTGGATGTTGCCATGTGTGTGCCTATGTAAATCGGTTTCTGTATATCTCCTTTTCTTGTTAAAGTTTTCCAATAAAGGTATGGACTCAAGAATTCTTTTGGATTGGTAATAACAATAGAAAACAATACCATGTGATCAGCTAATTCTTCAAACCGCAAGTTATTTCAAATATGTCCGAGTCAGCGTTATACTAGTCATCCTGTTTTTCTATGTTTCCTTCCCACTGCATCTTTCTTTATGAGGCTGCAGAAGGGGTCTGAAAAAGGGTGTTGCAGAGAAAGGGGTGTTTGCATGTTAAACACTTTTTCTACCTGCATGCTAAACTTTATGTACTTATCGTTCAGGTATTTCCGTTCAAAGTTAGTCATTGGGCATGTGTAAACAGATTAAAATGTTAAGTTCTTTTCTGATTTTTTTAATTCCTTCTTAGTATATTGCTGCTGTCTCAACAAGCTTGCTTAGAGAACAGCTACAATACAATTAAATCATGACTGAGGCTTTCTTATACAGACCAAATTAGAATTTAAGATACCTGGGGTACTATGCCTGCTCTTGGGCTAGCATCCATGTATTTGTTGCAACTTCTGCTTATTCTTCTGCATCTTGAGCTGACCTGCCACATCTGTGCTGTCACTATCTGTGACAGCATCTGTGTTGTCTGTGGTTTTCAAACCACACTATGGGTATACCAGCTTTTGATGCATCTGAGTTTCACAACACAATACAGTTTATAGCATGGGAGAGAGACTGTGTACAACTTCTTAAGCAACAGATGCAATTTCTGGTCATGGATCCAAGGGAATATTTATTTAAAAGCATAGTCGAGCTCCTCTATATGAGCTGAACCAGAAGCAGTGAAAAAAGTGAAAAAAAAAAAAAAAAAGTGAAAAAAGCAAGTCAGGTTTCAGTATAATTCTGCAAATTTCACTTACAGGTGAAATTTTGTTTTTCAGTGTCAGATAAGATGCAGGGTGTTTGAAACCTTTCCTTTCAGCATCTGAAGATGACCTCCTTTACCTATTCAGAACAAGGCAACAACTAGATTTTTGTTATGGTATATAGCTAATATTTATTGTCTTGCAGTTAAGGCTTATGCTAAGAGCCTTTCATTGTGTAGGGAAAAAGTCTCCATTATGTTGTGGTTGCATGAGGCTTTAAGCAACCTTCTCGGAAGGTGTCACTGCCCATGGCAGGGGTGTTGGAGCTTATATGGTCTTTAAGGGATCTTCCAATCCAAACCATTCTGTGGTGATGATGATAAATCCAAAGCCATTTCCTCAATATTTCTAGTGTATCAGCAAGGTGTTGAAATGAGGAAGATGACAAGCATGTGCCTCCACAGGGAGCTCGCAGGCACTGGAGTTGCTTCTTCTAGTTGAGACCAGTGCAGGCTTCACTCAAGTTTGAAGTAAAGTCAGTTAACAGCCTGGCTAATTGCTGCTTCTCTTTGCAAGTGAAACTGTTATCACAGGGAGTCTGGCTTCTCAGGGTGACTCTGGTTCAGGTTGCAGGCACTCATGAGGAGGCTGTATTTAAATGCCCATTTCTTTCTCCCCTGTGGTGAAGGTAATGTGCTGGAAAGGCTGTCCCAGGGTTTGTCCTACAAGCACCAGCTGTGTATGTTTTAATCAACGTGGTTCAGTGCTAACCTGTTCAGTTCTGAACTGCAGCAGAAGCTGCTTACGTAGCAGCTTTCTGTTCTCAAGCAAAAAGGGAAATAGCAGGACACCAGTTGAGACAAAATACCTACCAGAACATTTCTGTTTAGCCCTGTTGTTGGTTTGAACTTGAGGAAGCTTAAATCATCAGACCACTGATGGAAATAGAGGTAGCATCTAATGATCCCACTCTCAAGCCATTTACAGAGCATAAAGACCTGAAACCTTACTTTCCCTGGCTTTGTTCTTTGTGGTCGATCTCAGAACTGTGCCTGCCAAGCCTCTCAGGATGCAGAGGGGACTTGTAGCACTAACTAGGAAGTGGTGTGGTCCAGACATTAGATATTGTGGTAACTTGCAGAGATTCAGGGTGCAGATGTGGGCTTGGGCCTAGTCTGAACACCTGCTGTATCCTTGCTCAATGAATATTTAGTGGCTTAAAGTGAAAACATCTATTAGTACTGTCCTTTTTGGCTCACTTAGGGTACATGTAATCAAGCGCAAAGAGACTCTGCAAGCAAGGTATATGCAGCTTAAAAGTATAAAGCAATTATTTTTGGCGCACACACACACACACACACACGACTGCTAGGATGGTGGTAGACTTATCAGCCTGCCCTTCAGTGAGAGACCTAGAGTCTTTGCTGGCCAGGCAGGCATCAGTCAGGAGGAGAAAGAATCATAGAATGGTTTGGGTTGGAAGGGACCTTAAAGATCATCTAGTTCCAAGCCCCTGCCAGCCGCAGGGACACCTTCCACTACATCAGGTTGCTCAAAGCCCCATCTAACCTGGCCTTGAACACCTCCAGAGATGGGGCAACCACGACTTCTTTGGGTGACTTGTTCCAGTTATGTTAGTATCCTCTGCTCCCTGGAATGAATCTTCTGTGCCAACATCTACTGAAGCCACTGGCACCACCAAAACTGGCTGGCTTACTGCTTTTTTCCTTCAGGATGTCACATCTTTCCACACAGGTATTTTTTTCTTTTGAATCTTTGTGCTGCTAATGATCCTACTTCTCTTTGAAATTTTACCTTTCTTATCTTGTGCAGCTCTGTACTGTAGCTTTTCTTACATTGCTCTCAAGTTATCTTGTTTTGGCAGCAGTTTAAGTCAAGGCTGTGCAGCTGCACCCTATCACAGCTGGGCCTGGAGTTCTTGAAACAGCTGAACCCCTGTGAGAAGTGTGGAGGAGAATGTTACACAGTCTTTCTGGAAAATGAGGCTGACTTGTAGTTGGAAAAACTAGACCTGCGTGGAGGTCTAGTTTTTGTTTGTTCAAATTGTTCAAAGTGCTACAACTGTCTGTTATATATGGTGGTGTTTTCCTTTGTAGCTGGAGAACATTAAGGCTTTCCTCTGTGACAGCCAGAGTTTAATTACATTCTTCTATAATGAAAACATAACTCAAAATCTCAGATAAAACCCCAAACACTGGTTCCAGAAATGGTGGACTGAATCAGCACCGTTGGTGTATGGTGTGATGGAAGGCATCTGATGCATGACCAGAAACATGTTTTATTTTTTAAATTCTTTTTATATCCAGTGAACTCCCACACAAGTTTATTGTAAACATTGCAGTGTATATGTAAATAAGAGCTTTTGCATTAGTGTCACACAAGGACTTTTGTTCTTTCTGTCATTTCTCTTTTGTACCAAACCAACCTACCCAGGAATACAAATTGTTTTAGAGTTGCTGTGCTGTTTTTACTGTTTTAATTTAAATCTCTTACACACTGACAGTTGCTGGCTTAGCAGTTGTTTCTGATGCTTGCTTCTCTCATGCTCTTTAATTTTTATAACTGTCCTGAAATCTGTATTATGAATCAATGCCTGTAAACTCTAGATGGACTAAATAGGTTTAGTGGATTTACTAATGTGCTTTGGTGAGCAGCATGTGATTGTTGGTGTGAGAAAGACTAGGAAAGGTACAGGAAGCCATACTAATACTGCTAGGAACAAGTTCAGGGCATTTGTTATGTTCTGCTACTGTTCGTTTTGGTAAGGAACAACAAAATGAGAATCTGAAATATAATATTGGGTGATGTAAGCAGAAAAAAGAAACTTGAGTGAATTGCTGCTTACTATGTTTGAAAGAAATGGTGTAAGGAACAGATGACATGGAACCAAACTTCTTCAAAGAAAATTGAAGTGGTTTAGGAAATTGATATAAATAAGAATCTGCCAAGGACCTTGAGGCATAGGGTCTGGTGTGCTTCAACCTCATCAGTCCCACTTGCTGTAGTATGTGGAGCATAGGTAGGAGCTTCATTTTTTGTTTGCTGTTCATAGCACTCTTTGGGAAATGTGGCCCACTGTTCTGCTGCTGCTCAGCTGTTCAGGCTCATGAATTCCTGAGTCGTTTTTATTAAGTGCCTGTCTAACCTGCTATTAAAAAAAATTCTGGTGGTGGAAGATCTGCAGTCTGCATAGTTAGTCCTTCCTAGTTTAACTCTTACCGAAGTACTACACTGATCTGTTTCTGTGTTGCAATTCAAGCCAGTGGTGATTAGTCTGTGCCCCGTGGGTGTGAGAATGCATTATTGCTGCCGTATTATTTTTTTTCCCAGAAAGTCTCTTGCACCTAAAGATGTTTCTGTCGTCTTTCCTTATTTTTAATTGCTCATCTTACTTTCTGAAATTTTCTCCAACTGATCACTTACACTGGTATGCAGATGCTGCAGAGCACTTGATTCGCATGACAGCTGAGCTGTGTTCTGAGTGGAGAGAACTTAGAAGGTGAGCTATATAGCTGAAGTGGAGAAGTGAATGAGTTCTTAAGTATAGCAAGGTTGCTCTATATAGACCAAGAAGTTAGTGATGAGCAGGTCAAATGTTCCAGATCCGTAAAATTTCACATTTAAATTAAGTCCATTTTGGTTGCAGTTTCTTATGAAAAAGAAAACATTGTACTTGGTAAACCACCTCAACCTCATGTTAAAAGACACGCAGAGGTTTCTTGTTTTTGCCAAAAGCATGAAACACACGTGAGCTAATAAAGTCTTTTATGTGTAGAGCTTTGTCTCTTATTTATAGAACTGCAGCCAAACTGAACCTGAATCCACTGAAGCTTTGGGTGGATGATCAGAATTATAGGTATTTTAGAATCTTCTGTTATTAAACAAAAAACAAGGAGCTACCGAAAGTCCCTTAGCAAACTTAAATCATCACCATGGCATCTTGCTGGTGATACTCAGTATTTTAGTAGCAGATGCGCTGCATGTATGTGTATGCACTTTAAAAGCATCGCTAACTGGCACACAGTTTCTTTGTTTACTCTTCTTCTGCCCATCCTGAGGGAAGATTGGTGTTGCTCTCAGTCTTGCTTCGTGCAAGAAAAGTGTAATGGGAAGTTTTCCTATCAGAAGAACTATTTTCATCAGTTCAATACTTTTCATTGACTTGTATTACTTTTAGCTAGTATTATATTTAATCTCTTGAGAACTAATAGTAATCTTCCATTCCAGACAATGTTCAATAGAAAATTTAAGCCTCTTATTGCTGAAAAATGGAGGATCTAACTGTCTTTCTTCAGAACTTCTTATATGTAGACAGTGGGTACAGTATTCGCTTTCAGATTTTTCTTTTCTAGGAAATTTTTCCTATGAATTTTGATTCTGATCAGTTTTCTATTGTGAATGCTTCTTGATTCTTTTTCCCTGCCATCTTACTCCCTTGTAGCCATAAACATATCTATGAATGTTTCCTGTACCATGTAGCTCATTCTCTATATTGATTAGGGTGTGTAGCTGAGTTTTTAGTAAGCCAACAAGTTCCACATAATCCCCTTCAAAACTTAAGGTATTGGTATTCACAGTGTGACATCCTGTATCCCATTTGAATCAAAACCACATCTACATTTGCATATTTGTCATGTACATTTCTCTTGACCTTCTTTTATACAACAGCATTTGAAGTTTCTATTCCTGGGTCACTTTTGTAGGCTGTCATCAAAACTTTTATCAGTGTTGGCAGAATAATAAACATCTCTAACTGCAAACTAGAACTGAGACTTCCTGTCACCATCTCCTCCTGTGACTGGTTTAGCACTGGAGAACCTCTTGAGGTAGAGAATAGAAGTTATTTCTGTTAGTGCCTTTAGCATCTTGCAACAACATCTGCAAAAAAGAGAGGCAAGAACCCCATTTCACAATAGTTCAGTTTGAGCATTTTAAGCCTATAACTCCTTCATGTTGTTCTCACTAGATTTTTGCAAACTGATGACCTGCTAAAATGGATCAAATTGTGGTAATAGTAAGTCCAGAATAAAAAATAAATATTTTGAAAGAGTTTGTAAGAGTTTTAGATCTTTTCCTAAAGAAAACTATATTGATTCAACAGAGCTGACCTATGTTACCCAGAGTTACAGCATTGGTTCCACAGAATCCTAAACAAAAAAAGAAAGAAAGCTGTATAGACTATTAGATGCTAAATAATCTTTGAGTTAGTGATTGGTAGGCTTTGATTCATGACGAGTTGAAATAAGGTCGCTGGAAGTCATCTTACTGAAACTGACCGACAGCCGAGGGCAAACACTGAGCCCCTGTCCTGCCAATTTTCTGTAGTGGTGGTGTAGCAACAAAGATCTTGAGTTAGGCTGTGGTCAAGAAGAAAACCCTCAAAATGAATTTCTGGCTGTGAATTTGTCTAGTGTCCATTCCCATGCCCTCAGTCCATCTGGGATGAATCATCTGTCTTTGGCTGTAAACAAACTGTTAATCTGTGTTATAAGATTGGCTCCCCTGGAGTTACGGCTCTGGCAAAACAGTTGAAGGGAATGATGCTGCTGCGTTTTTGCTTTACAGTCAGCTTTAATTCATTTGTGTAGGAAAGAACTTGAAAAAATTTGTTTCAGCCTGTTCTCTAATGGATGTCAAATTGGACCTAGAGCTGCTGAGAGATGCACTCAAGTGCTGCTCCTTTGTTGAAGCAGATGTAGGCCTGGTTGTTGTTGGGGATGTGTTTACAAGGATGCCAAATGTCTGAAGAGTGTTTTGAATTTGCTGTTTTAGGAGTCTTACAGGGCTGCACCCACACTTAGTTCTGTCTTCAGAATAGCTTTGTTTCTGAAACCCATGGTATATCTGGTTTGTTTTTTTTCTCCCCTGCTTCTACAAAACGTTGGTTTTTAGAGATTTTATGCTGAGATGCTGTTTTGGTGGAAGGGTACTGGAATCATAACTGATGGTTGCCTGGCTCCAAGTGACTAGGTTATGAACCATCAAGGTTGAACTCTGGATGGCATATCTGTCATTGTAGGGTGGCTTTTCTTTGGTGAAGGATGATGAGTTACAGCTTGTACCTTACCTTACTTCTAACCAGCAGAAGACAGACCTTGATTGTACATGTATGGTAGGAGAATGCCTGAAGGTGCTTGTTACTGTCACGCTTTACTAAACAGATGAGTTTGTGGTTTAGCTGTGATAAGTGGTTGAGACATAGCTGGAGAATAAAGTTCATAAGTATTTATTGCCTGTCCTTGTAATGATTTTCTATTTATTTCTTAGGGGTTTTCTCCTGATTCCTTAATCTTCAGTGTCTTGTTACAGTCAAATACAGTAACTTATAAAAAAGTAAATCATGGCTTTTGCTTTGCATAAATGTTCTGTGGAACATTATGTGGAACAGCTCCTATTTCAAAGCTTTGCTGAACTGTATGGGTAAAACTGATCTTGCACTCTAGGAGTAAGAGTTGGAGTGCTTGGTCTTTAATCTGTAATGTAAAACTTGTAATGGTTTGCAGTTATCAAATAACTGGTTGTTATAGTTAAATGTTTGCTGGAAGATATTTTGTTTTACTATTTCTAATCCTGTTTGGACAAATTAATGCTTTCCATATATTAGCCACTTTTATTGCATAATAAATATAAAAGCTCTTTTCTCTTTCTAAAAGGTTTCCAACAAGAAGAAAAAGGAAACATGGGGAGTCTGTATCTTTATTGTAGCCATTGATCTGGATGAATTAACATTCACTTTCACAGAGCTTCTGAAAAGTATAGGCATGAAGTAAGTGAATTTAAGTGTGTGAATTTACTTTCAACAATTAACTAGTCAATATTTTTATGAAGAGAATGTTTTTAAAGCATTGTGAGCCTTTATGCATAGCAGGCTAGTTGATTTTAAAATGAAAGTTACTTATGGGAATTCTGAATATTTTTGTAACTAGGAGGCTTGCTATCACATTTTAGTTGAGGAAGCAATGATACTTGTTTGGTTCAGCTGAGATTGGCTGTGATTGTGTCACACAGCTGATTATTGTTCTTACTCAACCTAAAGTCTTCAATTAAACTTGGTGGAAATTACATTTAAAATATTTTCCTTTCTTTTCCCGTGTTAAGGTTTTCTATAAAACCTTTTTTCCAACACTAGGCCAAGGCTAAATCCACAAGAAGTGGAAAAAAAAAATTACTCTTCAAATAGTTTGCCAGCATGCTACTCTTTTTCAAACATTTTAAGGCCAGCCTAAATTCTGTGCTTTTGTACATGCTTTTTCCTAGGGAATTTTTTTTTACTGTTACATTGTATATTCACTAAGTTCATAATACAGAAATTAAGATTATAGGACAATACCTGCTTTTAAGGTAAACTTAAGTGGCAACAGCAATAAGCATACCTTGTGTTAGATTCATCTAAGGACAGAAATGTAGTGCCATCTGCCTAATAACTGTATTGAAAGCATGTGCAGGAGCAGAGCCCGTCAATACTTTAGGGCAGGAGGCTAAGGCAGAATGCTGGGCGTGTTGTGGCAGTAGCCCCAGGCTTGGGCCAGAATATCTGTTTACTGGAAGTCATCTGTTATGATTGGACTTCTGCATGCCTCTTCTATCTTGCATCATCTCCCAGAGCAGTGGTCAGGTTCTATATTTCTATTTAATCTCTTCAGTCTTGGCTGACTTGGAACCATGTGGATGAAATCTAATTGCATTTGTGCAGCGACTTTCATCATGTTCCACCCGAGTACAGACCAACTTGTGCTGCAAACTGAAAGAGACTTTTTCCCGTAGGGTTTCAAAGAGTAAGCTATTACTCTGCTGGTTTTGATTTTAGCAATACTCAATTGCTTGTTAGCCCTGGGGTTTTTATCAGCGATAAGGTCAAACTGGCAGAGATTTTTACCAGTCATCTTACTCTCTAGAGCTACACAGATATATATTTGAAAGCTTTTTCATGCCACGGTAAAAGAATTCCTAAATGAACTTCTGACTGGGTTTATACTCTGTTTTTTAATCTGACGAAGGTAAAAAAAATCTCTCGGAATACTGTATTCTGATAAAGGATCAAAATACATTTGATACAGTTGAAATAGTTGAGTGTATTTGATAGCTTCCTCATTAATTTTCAGCAATGTGCTCATTTTGGTTATGAATATTACAAGATGATGTTTTCTTGTTGGCTGTAATATTACATGAACGAGTAGGGAAAACTTGTTCCCCGGTATAATAGTATTTAGAAAGTGTGAGGATGTCCTTGCCCCCAATACCTGTTGCAAGACTCGAAATTCCATATAATTCAATGCATTCATCTCTGTTTTCATTCCTGGGTGTCTCTTCAGCATGGATGGAGCCAAGGTTCGTGTTGTTAGAGTAGTAAGAACATTTCTGAAGTAGAACTTTAGGTAGAACAGAAGAGTGGAGATGTCTGCGTTGGATCTCTGTGCTTGTACTGGCAGAGTGAGGAAGAAAGTTGTGTCTACTTATCAAATTCTGACTTCCAGAGATAATACCTGTGCTAGCCAAGAAAACTAACTTTCTGTATTAGAGCCCATATCACAAGATGCCTCCGCTACCTAGTTGAACAGTATTCTTGCACCTGGATAATGTCAAGGTTGGGCTTGAGGTAGATAAATAGTGTTTCCCAAGGCAAGCTTCTCAGTCACTGCTAGTTGTAGTAAGAATATACTGCAGTTTAGTGAAGTAAGGCAATGGGTTTTGGTGAGGTGGATTGTTTTTTTTGGTTTGGTTTTTTTGGTTTTTTTTGGTTTTCCTTGGTAAGAGTTACTTCAGACCACTTATTCTCAGAGTTATGATAATCTGTTATATTTTTTCCTTTTTTTCAGTGTATGCTCGTTTTTCCAGTTTCTGAAAGAGGTGGATGTTAACATGGATACTGTAAGCACTAAAGTTGATAGCACTGTATCAAGGCTGAAAAAGAAATATGATGTATTACTTGCACTATACCACAAGTTTGAAAGGTAGTACGTGTGTTTTGTTTTGAAATTATGAATTCTTTATGGCTGTCAACATTTAAGTACCTACATTTTTCAAACTGTGCATTAGAAGAGACCTTTTAAACTCTGTGCACTAATATTTACAGAACAGCGAAGTGGAACTGTTTACATGCATTGAATAAACACATCTTACATTTTTACTCTATTACAATGGTTTGTTAAACAATCCTCTTGTTGCAGTACAAACAATAGTAAGAGTAGCATGACATTAAGCTTTCTCCAGATACAAAGAGGATTGTTATACTATCTAATATTTCTTTCATTTAATGGACTTTCTGTTTTTACCTGCGCACCAATCCCCAAATCCTGATCCAAGAGTTTCTTTCTAAGGAGCTCTGGAAAGAAAAAAGGCACAAATAAGATAGTTTTTCTCTCTCATATCTGGAACTGAAGGCTGTTTGTTCCAGTATCTAGGGGTGTTGCAGAGCCTGGTCTATTAGCAGTTCTCACTTGTAATCAAGGTAAATCTTCCCAAGTGTTTTAGCTGACTATACAATAAAAATAGAGGTGCATTCTCTTTGTGCAGAATAAATTGAATGTGCATATGGCAAAGTGCTAAGAGCTTTCTGTGTGGAACTTAAAAATCGGGAAATTCTCAAATGGATGCTTTTTTTGAAATGCTGTTACTCTGAGGTGGTAGGTTGCTGCACTCTGTTTTAACTTGAAGGCAGAGATGATAAAGGCATTAGATGCTTTTGCAGGCAAATAAGTGTTAGCACAGACGTGCTAACATCTGTATTGGCAAGATCTGATAGCCTCTGAGACAGTTTTTAATTGGTCTGTGAAATTCTCCATAGCATATACCAGTAAAAAACTGTTTCATATTAGTAAACATTGAAGCATCATTCCTTGGTGCTTGTATTGTTTGATACCATTGCTTCAGAATGCTGTGGTATTTCTCACCTGCAGAAATCAGAGTCACTGTAATGTGTTGCCTTTCAAACCACAAAAGGCTCTCAAATATCTCTTAAATGACCTTTGAAAGGGGTAGCAGGTCACCCCTTGGTAGTTTATAGAATCAAGGCAGAAATATGATAGAAGTTTTTTGTCTTTTCAAAGTTCAGTCAGTCACATTTACTGTTATCCTGGGTGTAATGTTTATATCAGAATGTTTTTGTAAAGTTTGTTGTTGTCTTGAAGCTATGAAGTTCTATGAAAGTTGTAAATTTATTTTTTTTTTTACTAATTGCAAGTCTTTCTGGGCTATAAAAGTGTCATTGCAGATTTCCACTGGCATGTTTTTGGTTTTGCTCTCCTCTAACTCCTCTTCACTTGCTTGCTTTTTTGAAACTTGAATTGCAGTAACAGTTTTTTTCAAACAGGATTTGAAAGGGTTTTTTTCCCTTTCAAGGGAAAAACAAAAAGGGGTTTTGTTTTTAAATAAACTGAGTCTATTTCTTGAAATGACATGTACCTAGAATAATTAGGAAGCAACATTAAACCACAGGGCTTGCAGTGACACTGCAGAAATAGTGAAGATTTTTAAATGCCCTTTTATAGTGTTCTGCACAGCCGTAGTACATACCTTACTGTGTTTTACAAGCCACTGAATAACAATGTACATATAAATCTTGTCTTTCTGGAAGAAAAAACCTAAATAAAAATTGTTTTGCTGTTTAAGCTTTGACATACACAACAGCATTATTTCAGCTCTGGCAGGGCTGTAGTTTTCTTGTTAATGTGTTGTCCAAGAGTCAGCATTTCTTTTTTTAAAGTTAGAATAATGTTTTGTGAACTGGCATGTTTTTACTGCATTGAAGTCAAAGATATTGCATAGTTTGCTTTCAGAAAAGTGTTTAAAAATAAGAATTTATTTTTATTTTCTAGGACTTGTGGCCTTATTTATCTGGAACAACCTAGTAGTGAGTAAGTTTGACTTCCCTAAATTGTGTTTGTTAAGATAAGATGTAAAACATGTCAGCATTTTATCCTTTAATGCATCAAGGTTGACCTACGTCACAGTATGTCAAGTGTTTAATTTAGATTTAGTGGGGACTTTAAGTTTCAGTGAGGTGATGAGAGCCACAGAAGTGATATATATTTGATTACTTCCTCCATGAAGGATCGCCACCCTATGATGGGTGTCTCGCCATGGTGGAAACGGAACATTTGGAGAGTGAGTTTCCTAATCATAGCAACAAATGAGTGGATGAAAAGATGCCTTAGCGACTCCCAAATGAGCTTGAGTTCATGCTGTGACTGGAGGTAGGGCATTAGTCAAAGGCACCAGAGAGAAAACAGCTTGTAACAGTTAGTTATCTACATTCACTTTCTTTTCCATGGATGATATGGACATTTCCTAGTTCTTGAATGAATTTACGGAGACTTAATTTTTTCAAATGTGTAGTCATATTTACGTAGGGAATGGCATGAGATTATTAGTAAACTTAACTGTATGGGAAATGTTGCATGTTGCCTTGAATTGTTCCATAGACAGTTAATGTGTCTCTACAGGATTTCTGCTGAACTCAGTTCTGTATTAGTCCTAAAAAATTACTGGATTACTTTTTTGCTGGCAAAAGGTGAGTTTTAATTAAAAGACAGTTACTTTAATGAATATTGTTGAAGTGAGTTTATGGATTTGTTTTACATGTCCGGCAGGAGACTAGCATCCTTATTACAAATATGCATAGTACAGGCCCAGAATGTTTTGATTGCGTGGCTTTTGTAACAGCCAAATTGCACGCAAAGAAGTATTACTATTCTTTTCACTGGTATATAATTCCTGTATATGAATATATATGTACTTAAGCTTTCTAAGATGATTGCTTTTGATTTTTTTTTTTTTTTTTTTTTTTTACTTTAAAGGTTGGTATTCTTTATTTGAGTCTATTCTGAGGTGCTTTATAGTCTGTCAGTATTTTCATAATGGATGATTACCTGAAAAAATTGGCAGATTACAAGATAGTAAATCCCTGAAATTATGTCATTTGAACCATTCTTCCTTGAAAAGACAGAAGTCCCAGTTAAAGCCGAGTGATGAAACAATTACAGTAGTTCATGGAGTCCTGGCTCATTGTACTACTCCTACAAAAAGGAAAGAATCATGTATCTTAATTGCTGCTTACTCCAGGCCTGTGTAAATCAGCAAAGTGTATGCATCTCTGCAATGGAAATCAGTCGTGGATCAACAAAGCTTCATGGAGCTTTTTCACTAGAATTCTCCAAGCATAAACATAAAGCAAAACTCACAAAGCTTTTTTTAGCCTGTTTTTTTACTGAAAATAAGGAAAGCTAAAATTTACAAGCAAATAGTTGAAGTCAAGGGGATCCTGGGTGATGCTTGGCAATTCTGATAGAAAATAGTTAGGAAAATTGCATGAGGAAATAAAGCATAAGCAGTGGTCTGTAGCTGTATTGAATCACTGTCGGCATTCCAGATTTCTGTGGTGAACGCCATCTTGGAATGGCCCTGCACATCTTCTCTGGCATCTGAATCGTAATTTGGGAACTGTTGGAATTACATAGTTCTAAAAGTTCTTTTCCTGCTAATATGTGTGACTTTTAAGTCATTTCATAAATTTGACAGGCTCAGCATACAGTGTGATACCATGTTTTGACTTTCTCCTCACTATATGCTGTCAGCTCCTTAGCAGCTTCCACCAAGCTTGTGTAACACCACAAAAAAGGAAGAATTGCTCAGAAATAAGAGGTACATGTAGGTAAAATAGTCTACACAGTTACTCCACTGTAGTAAAATGAAAAACCAGGAATGAGCACTGAAAGGTATGCATAGTGAATATATATGTATGCTATCTTTAAAGCAACAAACCTCTTAAGAAGCACAAATTTGAAAATCAAAAGCTTTTAAAGAACACTGTCATTCTGTGTCATGCTTTCTGAATTCTAATTATAGTGTTTTATTAAATGAACTTCTGAATATTTATATTTTTCAAAATTACTTTTAAAATTAAGTCAAATATTTCACAAAGATTTTCTTCACCTTTTTAAATGTTTGCAGGTAAAGTGTTACAAGTGGAAGATGATCTGGTGATTTCTTTCCAGTTGTTGCTGTGTGTCTTAGATTATTTTATCAAACTGTCACCTCCTGCTATGCTCAAGGAACCATACAGTAAGGTTTTTTAATTTTGTTCACTTAAGTAGGAAATAAGTTAGTTATATTTCTATTAGAGTCATGCTAACATTCATAATTAACATAATAAAACTTCTTAAGCTTATTAAAATGGATTTTTTGATGTTTTAGTTCAATTTAGATGATAGCGAACTTGAATTAAATTATCTGAACACCACAGTGTTTTTAATATAATTATTCTTTTTCTTTCCCTTTTTTTTTTTTTTGCCTATTCCTACCATCCATTTGCTATATTCTCTGCCGGTAGAAGTTGTTTAGGGACTTGTTAGAACAACAGTTTTACTCTGGCAAAAGAATTCATGTTCTAGTCAGATGATGACAGAGAACTATAATTTAGGTTTGTTTTGAGTTACAAAAGGCAAAGATGGTGCTATGACTCTTATTTCATTGACGTATAGCTACATGATGACAACAGAAATGTACAAGATACTGGGTGATACAGACATTTAGAAGAGTTATATGATGGGTAGAAAACCTAATTGCAATGGTAGCTCAAAATAAAACAGTAGAGGTAAAATCCCTTTTGTTAGTAGGTAGTGTCTCTATTTTAAGAAAAATATAATGGCTCTTCACTACAGAAACTTTTATTCAGCAATAATTTTTTGTACAGTCAGTTTTTATACCTAAAACCTGGAAAACCTTGCTAAAAAGGGAAGCTAAGCATTTATGGTGACTTTCAAAGATAGAATTCTATTTTTGTTCGATATATTCTTCTGCAAGCTATGGAATTGATATATTGAAGTATTTGGAGTCACAGTGTGTAGAAAGCAATTTTTTTTAATACTAATTAGTTTATTCTCTGCTGGGTTTGGATGCAACACTAATGCTTATAAACACTGTATTTATAGAACACTAAATCTGCTTGCTTTATTTCTTTGTTTCACAACTAAATATCCACTTGGGTTATAATTTAATAGAATAGATGATGTATTCACTGCTATATTCTTTAAGTTCCCTTTTTTGGGGGCTATTTATCTGACCTAGTAATTATTTGTTGCAGGTAAAGACAAATAACCTCACTTTTACTCCAGTGCCAGTACAAATAAAGGGTGGGATAGGATGGGCTTGTGGCAAGCAAGTCTCTACCTACCTCCAGTACTATTTTGAATTTAAATTTGTTCTCCTTAGTAGTTCAGGCATTATTATTGCTACTACTTATTTCGGATGTTATAAAGCAGATCTTTTTCAAAGAACACTGAACTGAAACTACCTGGTTTTGAATTCTGTGTTCACACTGATTTATAGTTTTTTAGTGAAATTATGAAGACTAGGAGCTCATTAATAGAAACAGTTTGGTTCTGTGCGTTGTATCTTCAGAAGAAACTTGCCACTTAAGACTTAATTGCAAATATGGGTATCACTGTCATAAGTGTAAAGCATTAGATTCTAACTTGAAGCTGTGTGATATGTGCAGGTGCTGTGTAAACTCTCAAACAGTGCTTCATTCTTTCAGGAAATAAGAAAATGTATTGTTCAAATTCTCGTAACTGAGAGGCTTTGTGTTGTGCCAAATGATGTCAAGCTTTACAATCTGACTAAGGCTGAGGGGATTAAGGTGCAACCACCTGAGCAGTGTAGCTTGTCAGATTTTTCTCAAAACAGTTATCGAATTACAGATAGAAATTATAGATGAGAACAGCATACTGATTATAGTATTAAATCAACAATATTTAATTATATTAACCTATGTTATGAGTGTAATTCACATACTTCAAGCTGACAGTATTGAAGCCATCTACTTTGAGCTTAACAGAGTGAAGTATTTTCACCTCACTGAATTAAGGTGGTTTTTGTTTTTTGGTTTTTTGGTTTTTTTTTGGAGATCATCTTCAAGGTGAACTTGTTTGTTCCTACTTGTATTTGGGGAAGGGAGGAATTCCCACAGAACCATATTGCAGGTTCCCACCAGCACTTAAGTCTGTATAGAATCAACTAGGTTGGCAAAGACCTTTAAGATCATCAAGTCCAAACATTACCCCAGTTCTGCCAAGTCCACCACTAAACCATGTCACTAAGGGCCTCATCTACACGGTTTTTGAACACTTCCACCACCACAGATTCCACCACTTCCCTGGGAAGCTTCACGGACTTTATTAACCTTCAGACACATAGCATGAAGTTACTCTTTCAGCTTCTTGTTTTACGCTTCTGTAAGAATACAAAAAATAGTTACTCCTCTGTGAAAAGGTAAGACTTTCTTAGCTTTGCAGAACACATGCTTATGTAAGTAGTGCTTATACATAGCACTACTTACAGAAAGTGCTATTACATTGTGTTGGATAGCTTTTTAAAAACAAAATGTCCAAATACCGATACATTTAAAAAATAGTTTTATTTTTGTATAGGTATTCTGCAGTGAAGGTTTCTTACCCAGCAGAACAGATGAAAAGGGAAACACTTAAGAAGAGGACTTGAAAAATCATATAAAAATTTAGATAGGTTTAAAATTTTAATTCTCTTCTTTAAATGCCTCTAACCTGGTGATTGTTCTGAATATCTTTCCAGAGTCTGCTGTGACTGCAGTGGCTGTTAATGGTTCAGCTCGAACTCCAAGAAGAGGTCAAAACAGGAGCACACGTACTTCAAAGCAAATTGATACCGATACAAAAGTTATTGAAATCCTTTGTAAAGAGCATGATTGTAATTTAGATGAGGTAATGCCTGTGTTTTAAAGCCTGTTAGACCTTGCTGCTAAGCCCCATCTGGAATATTAATTTATTAAAATGTTTTTTTTAGAATCTCAGTACTTGTGCTTGCTTAACTATTCTCTCAAGTTCAGTAGTGAAGGTATTCTACCATTCTGTAGCTTCTCCAGAACATAGGTAAAAAAACCCAAAAAACCCAACAACCAACCAGATGTAAAAACCCAACAGAGGAAAACCCAAGCTCTTTGGTATGGGTGACAATTTTGCGAGGGAAACTGAACGGTGAAGAATGGAGTATGAAGTTAGAGGCTGATCAAAGTGTGTAACATGTGGACGCAGGGTTGCTCTGGGGTTTCACAGCTGCATGATATGAGAAAATGTACACAGCAAGTACACTGCTTCTGTGGGGGATTTTAAAGACCCCATTCTCCTTTCCCTTCTCTGATATATCCATTCCTGTGTAAAAAGGACTAACTCCTGAATATCCAAGCAGATGGTGGAAGTGGAAATGTTAGAGGACTGGGAAGAGTGCAGTTCTTTCCTGGTTTAATAGTTTAATGCAGTGCATAATCCATTGCTGGAACATTATGTAAGCTTATGTATCACATGGATATGTAAGCAATTTCATTTTTGCTTTATAGAAAACAAAACTGTTATAGAAGTGTCTCAGTTTCTTGATTTAAAGATGCAAAAGCAGTGTGTGCGTGGCTGCCTCTGTCTATTACTAATGTTATGGTTTTTCTTTTTTTTTTTTTTTTTTTTTTTTTTTTTTTTTTTTTAGGTCAAAAATGTGTATTCCACAAGCTTTATTCCCTTCTTGAATTCTGTTGGTATTGTAGCTTCAAGTGGGCTACCAGAGGTAATTGGAGGAATTTAAGACAGTTCAATAACAGTGCTTTACTTCATGCCGAATTACTTAAGATTGCCTTTACACATTGATGAAGTTCTAATAGGTTCTTCTAAAATCATCTAGCAGAATGCATTGTTTTTCAGGAATGTGGCTTAGCAGGGATTACAGTCTTCATGGAGTATATTTAGCTTTTACATTTGAATTTTATAAATGAATTTCCTGAGGCTGAACCAGTGCTTTTGCTCAAAGCAAAACATGACATTGGAGTTGCATATCCATGATCTTGGTGAGGCCATTAATCAAAAATACAACTATTAAAATATCAGGTCTCTGAAGTCAGTCTATAAATGCATACAGTCTTAAATTACACCCCTTAATTTAAATATAATTGAGACATGTTACTGTAGTCATGGTGGAGAGAGATCCAAAAGATGAGGCTCATTTCAAAACTGGCAGAGTTTGGACTCTTGTGTTCATGTAGAATTACTTTCATCTTGCTGAGTTGTAGCCTGGATGCAGCAGACTACAACTACATGCAATTGCATGCAAGAGTGTGCCTTAGAATGTAACTTCTTGCAATGTGTTTATATCCATCATTCTTAAAAGAGTGAGTTTGTCTGTGTGTCACCTATACATGTGGTAACCTGAAATTTTGAAGCTGTGTAGGAGGTATTTGCAGCTTGCTTTTTCTTGGGACTGGGAGGGGACTAATTTGGGTTTGTGTGCATTTGTTTCCTGTTTTTCTAGCAGGAATTTGCCAGAGCACAGCATCATTTAGCATGTTTTGAGGGCTCAAGGAACAGATAATAGAGGTGACTGCCGCCTTCTGCAAAAGCACAGCAGCAGATTTGAAGTGGAGATTAGTATCTGGCCCTAATAAAAAATTCCTTCTAATTAACATTGGGCACTCAAAATAAAGAAATCAAACCAAAACAAAAACCAAACCGAAAACTAACAAATATTCCCATGAAATGAAGTCATATCAATATGGGATCTAATCAACTAAGAAACGTTTAACAGTAGCTTAAAAAACAACAATGTGGATATGAAATAATGGTCTATGTTTTTTGTAGAAATAGGCATGTCTCAAGAGCTACAGCAGTACAAATATTAATATGAAATGGGGAAACTTCTTATACTCAGAACAGGAAGCTTTGAGTTTGGGCCTTGGCCTTCATCTCCAAACCAGCAGAGGCAGGGACTGAGCTAATTGTTTTAAGGACAGTCATTTTACATTTCCTGCTCCTATATACACCTCCTTTTTTCTGGAGGGGAAGATTTAAAAGCCTGGAAATGTTAGTTTGATTTGCAAGGCTATGTCTCCCACTCTATCTATTTTTAGCTTCTTTACAGTGCCAAGACTTACATTTCTTCAGAAAAGTGTCATGATCTTGGATTGTTTTATCTTATAAAAAAATTATCTTTCTTTGCGTGTGGGAATGATAATTTTCCTCTGGATGTATTTTAGCTGTTGTGTAAGAAGTGACTTTGTGAGCTCCAAGGTCATTCTCTTAGCATTTCAGCATTGTATTCATGAGGTGGGACTAGCTTATATTATTCAGTAAATTCAGTCAAACTCATTCCTGTAAAGTTAAGTTGTTGGGTTTTTTTTTCTCTCCAATATTTTTTGAGGTTGAAGTTATCTCGAAACAATATGACGAGCTCTATCTCAAAAACAAAGATATAGATGCAAGATTATTTCTGGATCATGATGAAACTCTACAGCCAGATGTCATGGCACGGTAATATTTCTATTTGTTGCTTTTGTTTTATAATAGAAAATGTGAACTTGCATTGTTTTCTGCCTCCTTGTGTTATAAATGTAAATCTCTGTATCCTGTTGACCTCTTTAAGTTTGTTGTTCAGCTAAGGTATTTCTGGCATCACCAGACTTGCTCTACATTATCACTTAAATAATGAGAAAACATATGGGTGGGACTCTACGTAAAATTGTTTGGAAGCTCTACTGTAATTCTCACTCACTCTGTGCAAGCCCCTGTCATCCAGGGGAAGCTGAGGACTCATAAGGAGAAGGCTGAGGCCATGTCATGCTAGTTGATTAGATATGCCCGAGGCAGTGTTATAGCTCTGGGGCCAGCTGGCATGGAATGGCTTGGGGCTTAACTGTCCAGACTCTCCTTCCTAAAACCAGATGGTGGCATTTGGAAGCTGCCTGCCGGAAGTGGTCTTCAGCCCATTTCGACTTCCAACCTGTACCCAGACATTGTTCGGGGCATGATAGTTTGCATGGGACAAAAGCGTGGTGTGGGTGGTTTAGAAGACTAAGAACAATGAAGTACCAGTACCCAGGCACATTCCCTAGTGCTGTTCAGTAATACAGATGTTATGGATCTGCTGGAGTGGGTCCCAAAGATGCTCAGAGGGCTGAGGCACCTATCCTATGAAGAAAGGCTGAGAGAGTTCAGGTTGTTCAGCCTGGAGAAGAGAAGGCTCTAGGGAGACCTTATAATAGCCTTTTAGTACTTAAAGGGGGCTTAAAAGAAGAGGACAGACTTTTTACTAGGGCCTGTAGCGACAGGATAAGGGGAGATGGCTTTAAAACAAGAGAGGGTGGATTTAGACTAGATGTAAGGAAGAAATTTTTTTATGTTGGGGTGGTGAGACACTGGAACAGGTTACCTAGAGAAGTTGTGGATTCAAGGTCAAGTTGGATGAGGCTTTGAGCAACTTGATCTAGCTGAAGATGTCCCTGCTCATTGCAGGGGGAGTCAGACTAGATGACCTTTAAAGGTTCCTTCCCAAACTATTCTGTGATTCAGTTTCATTTTTTCGGTTGTGCACTTAAATTCCAGTGTTTCCTAACAATTCAGTGTTTCCATAACTTGATCTGAGGTCACAGTGTGAGTCTGTGACTTTGTGCTAGAAAAATACATTCATTTAAGATTGGATTAAAATGGAGGTAATACCAGCTATACTTATAAATTAAGCTGTTTGTAAACGGAATTCTAAAAAAGAAAAAAGAAGTTGAAAGGAAACTTTGGAGGTCTTCTAGTCCAACATCCTGCTCAAAGCAGATCTACTTGGGAATTGTTCTAAGAATTGGAGTGGTTGGATATCTAGATCTTCTAAAAATCTATTTCACAGTTTTCAGATTAATAAGCTTTGATAAAAAACGTTATTTTTTTGGATTACATTATTTATTCATGAGTTTGTTTTCCAATTCTGTAGCTCACAGGCGGACAGGATGCCACTAAAACCCAATTCAGATGAGGAACATATTCTCATACTTCCACAAACTCCTGTTCGGTATGAGTTTTTCTTTTAAGCTATGTTCTTTTGTTTAACATCCTAACTAGAAATATTCATCTTTAGAGTAGTTGTTTTAATTTTAAAGCAACTGGGGTTTTGGGTTATGGTGTCTTTTTTCTTTTATATAAACCAGAGTGAAGTTCTGGTCAGTAGTAAGCAGTGAGCAGGTACTGAGGGGTGCTGACTGCCCTCAGTTCCTGGTGCAGTTGTTGGAAAACAGAAAGCTTTTTACTGAGTTGTCTAAGAAATATATATTGTCTGTAAAACAGATTGTTGTATTTGTTCTTGTGAGACTGCAACTTTATACTTCCATGGTAGTACTTATGTATGCTCTATTTCCATCTTCCTTTCCCATCTTTACTTTAGCTCTGTATCTTCTGGCTTCCTTTCCCGATACCAGATTGTATATGCACACACATTTCTTCTCCCGTGATCTTTTTCTTCTTAGTATTGATTTTTCTGTAAGGGAAGATTAACCATTTTTCCCTTGTGCCACACAGTTTTTTGACAAAATTGGTATGTTTTTTGCCTAATGGTGCTTAGAAATTCCTGGACACGCAAGAACCAACCAGCTGTGTCATTGCAATGTCATATGCTATGTGGACAAACAGAAAAGTCCCCCCAGAGAGTCGTTCTTAAGTCATAGACATTAGGGTCATGACATTAAGTCATAGACATGCAGCTGAGATAGATATTGATCAAGTTGTGAAATTAAAGAACTTTTAATCACCTGTGTCTACAAAAGGCTTTATTTGATTGCCTTAGTGGTCTTTTCTAGTCTTATGCTTCAGATCTTTAGGTGCCAGTGATGCTTTTTTAGGCATAAAGGCATCAGTTTGCCTTTCAGTTCCCAGACTGAATGTGCGATTTTGGGAACTAGACCATCTGTGGCATGCAGTATATTTAACAACAAGTTCCTTGACAACTGCCATTTTTGGCAGATATAGGTAGCTATTGATGCTTTTCAGTTATACTGGAAGTAAAACCGTCTAACATTGTGAAAGGTGCTTCATAAAAGTTTTTTACATGGACGCTGTATTAAGAAGGTCCAGGAGGACCAAGTTTCTGCACTGCTAAAACTTTGAAATGTGCTGAACCAGCTTTGATCTTCAGAGGAGGCTGAGCAAGATATTTACATTCTCTCCATCCACACTTGGGCTTTTCTGTGAGCTTTCCAAAACTGATGGCATTTAAGACAGTTCAAGCACAGGCTTATTCACCAGCAGTGATTTGGGCTGTATTGTTTCTCATAAAGCCACAGAATTGTCACTAGATGGCAGTAAACCTTTGATCAGCAGCGCAGAGTGGAAAGTGTATCGTTAACTCCCTGTATTAACTAGACCGCCTCACAGGATATGTTGAAAGCGCCATACTTATTATTTTGAATCTTCTTATAATGTCTTCTTTCTGGATGTAATCACTTTGGATCTGGTCTAAAGCGTCCTGGAATTGGTGAGAATCTAATAATTTTCATCAGTGGATTTGTGTCTGGTCATTTATATAGAAAGCAGTAGATAAAAATGGGTGTAAGTACTGTTTCAGAGCATAATGAGAATGGGTTGTCTGGTTTTATTTTATTTTTTTTATTATACTGTCCTTATGCTTTTTCTTATCACTTGCAGTGTTTTGGCAGAAGTCCACATCCTTTTCCCCTCCCCTAATATTTTAAAACTTAAGAAGATTTTATATTTAAGATCCTTCTAATCTAGCTACAGATAGAGCAGATAGAAAAAGGATTACAGAAATTGTAGCCTTTCTATTGGAAATGGAAGGAATTGAAGGTAAAGTAAGAATTTAAGTTTTAATGTGATTTGAGTTCAGATCCAGGAAGGGAGAAGGCTCTGTGTTCTCATGCTGTTGCCAACAGGAATGTTGACAACTCTGCCTCTGAAAAATGTATTTCAAAGCATCTGTGTTAAAAAAGGCTGCATTTTCATAGAGTCACAGAATCATTTGAGTTGGAAGGGACCTTTAAAGATCACCTAGTCCAACCCCACTGCAGTGAGTCCTTCTTGGCAGGTCTGCTCTCAATCCCTTCATCCCTCAGCCTGTATTGATACCAGTGGATGCCCTGGCCCAGATGCAGGACCTTGCACTTGGCCTTGTTGAACCTCATGACGTTCACATGGGCCCACTTCTTGAGGTTGTTTGGGTCCCTCTGGATAGCATCCTAATGGTGTGTCAACTGCTCCACTCAGCTTGGTGTTGTCTGCAAACTTGCTGAGGATGCACTCAAATTGTTTGTTATTGATGAAGATCTTAAGCAGTACTGGTCCCCGTACAGACCTCTGAGGGACACTGCTCATTACTGATCTCCATCTGGACACTGAGCCATTGACCACTACCATCTGGATGTGACCATGCAACCAATTCCTCATCCACCAAATAGTTTACCCATCAAATCCCTATCTTACCAATTTAGAGGCAAAGATGTTGTGTGGGACCTTGTCAAAGGCCTTACGGATGTCCAGATAGGAAACATCCATAGGGCTTCCCTTGTCCACTGATGTAGTCAACTCCATTATAGAAGGCCACTAGGTTGGTCAGGCAGGACTTGCCCTTGCTGAAGTCATGTTGGCTGTCTCAAATCACCTCCCTGTCCTCAATGTGCCTTAGCATAGCTCGTAGGAGGATCTGTTCCATGATCTTTCCAGGCACAGAGGTTGAGGCTGACAGGTCAGTATTTTCTTGTGACTGCCATATTTTAATACACTTTACTTATTACACTTGGGAACAGGTGACCTGAAACATTAAAGCTGTTTTCATTCACCAGACTTTGTATTATTTTTTTACAAAAGCCAAAGAGGGTTTGTTTTGTTTTGGGTTTTTTTTTTTTTTTTACATACAAGAATTATAATTCCATTTTTATTGCTTTTAAAAGTGCTTGTTAGTGTTTATTACTCAATTTATGCCCTTTTTGGTTATTTACTTATAGATTATAATAATTCTAATAATTAAATGATTAGATAAAATTAGATTATTAGAATTTAGTGGGTAACACAGTACAACAGCATTTCCCAACAGGTTGTTTGATAACTGGGGTGAGAACTAAAATCAGAGTTTTTTGGGGTGGGTTGTTTGTAGAATTGCTGTTCAGTTTCTGGAAACTGTCAAGCCAACCTTAATGTGTATTATGCATTTTATTGTATTTTTCCAGAGCTGCAATGAATAACATTCAGCAATTGATTATGATTTTAAACTCGGCAGCTGATAAACCATCAGATACTCTCATCAAGTATTTCAATGTAAGTGACTAGAAGGAAGATTGGTGAAAGATTCTTGGGATTATTGCTCAAGTAAAATACTCGCCTGTAGATTGTATGTGTTGGGAGACTTCCTTTTTAACAGTCATTTTTTGAAGAAGTATATTTTAATTGGGATGGTTTAAATGTAATTACTCGTTTTGGAAAGCACTTCTGTCTAATTGATGTGTTGTGGAACGCTTTAAGTTCTTAAATCTTTTTGCTATTGCACTAAATACTAAGGTTTATTTTTGTATGTTTATGTATGTATGATGGAAAAAGAAAGGGATATAAAAGGGAGCTGAAGAAAAGGAGTTTCTGCTTGGAGGGTCTCATGTCCACATTCAGCAACTTAAGTTTCTAACTTAAAAGGCATCAGTGTCGATGATACTAGTTGCATTTAATTGAGTTAGTTGCAGCTAGTTGCATATGAGACATGAAGTGGTTGTTACTGGAAATTGATGAACATATACAACGATTCTATCTTCTTAAATGCTCCACTTTTATTTATGCGGATGAGCTATATTGAGAGATACTACAAAGTGAAGCAGGACTAATGTGATTAAATCATTTAAGATGTTTTTGCAGTAAGATGTCCTTTCTTTGCATTTCCTTCCCCTGCCCTCCTTCTTGTATTTTATTAGAATTGCACAGTGAACCCTAAGGACAGCATCCTGAAACGAGTGGAAAATCTTGACCACATCTTCAAAAAGAAATTTGCTGAAGCAGTTGGACAGGGATGTGCTGAAATTGGCTCGCAGGTAACTAGCATTTTGGTTGAGTATTACTCATTTGAACTCTGTTGGTACTAGCTAATGTGAGACCTGACTTACTGACTGTCCTCCTTCAGTGCATATCAATAATGGTAAAAAGTAACAATATTCTTTTCAACTGAGAAACGAACAGGTATTTTTTCCAAAACAGCTGCAAAGATAGTATTCCGCAACTTATTTGTAAGATATAAGGAGCAACAAGAAGTGGGTGGAAATATGTTGGAAATATTTTAATGAAGAATGAGAAAATTGCAGGGTAAAATACATTTAGTGAAACATCTATTTATATTCTTTCATGGCTTTGTTCAGCTTTGAGAAAAGAAGGCTCAGGGGAGACCTTATCAGCATGTTTCAGTATTTAAAGTGTGGCCACAAAGAAGATGGAGACTCTCTTCTTACAAGGAGTCACATGGAAAAGACAAGGGGAAATGGGTACAAATTACTCCTGGGGAGATTCTGGTTGGACATCAGGAGAAAATTTTTCACAGAACAATCAGCCATTGGAATAATCTCCCCAGGGAAGTGGCGGATTCCCCAGCGTTGGTCACTTTAAAGATTCAGCATGGTTCTGGGCCATCTAGTTGAGATCATGCTTTGCCAAGAAAGGCTGAGGTCCCTTCCAGCCTGGTATTCTATGATTAAGGTAGCTTAGCCTGAAACTGCAAAAGGTGACTCACTTCCTTATAAAGTCAGTAGGCTAGCTGTGCTTTCAACAAGGGTTTTGGAAAACAAATCCAACCAAGTTTATACTTGACAGCCTGCTGTCTGTCAGCTCTACTTTTTATCCTGTTATCTGTGAATCAGCATAAACACTTGATTAAGTCTTCGTATGATTAGGTAGTCACAAACCTTAGTAGCCTTTGAGGCCTCTCCAGTGCTATTGGCAAATGGAACTGGGGACGGACAATGACTTTATAGTGGCTCTTCAAAAAAATTAACATGTTCTTAGTTGTTAGAAGATGAGGGTCTGCCTGCTGTAGTCTGTTTAAACTTGATTTATTCCTGAATTTCTTCTTTTTTAACAGAGATACAAGCTTGGAGTACGCCTGTATTACAGAGTAATGGAGTCAATGCTAAAGTCGGTAAGTTAAATCCCAGTAGCTTAGTACTGGCATTGCATTTACAAATACTAAGAATATTCACAAGTTTGATTTTATTTATGTATTTCAGGAGGAAGAGCGCCTCTCAGTGCAGAATTTCAGGTATGTGCCCCTAAGTTGTTACCAAAGTCTGCTAGTTTAACGTTAGGACAAGTATTAATAATTTTCTTTCTCCTTAGCAAACTTCTGAATGATAACATCTTCCACACATCTCTTCTGGCATGTGCTGTTGAGGTTGTCATGGCTACATATGGCAGTAAGTTGAAGTTTAAATCCTAGATAGCATTGTTATTTATTGGTAATTATTGCCATTTGTTCTAATACATAAAACACAGCAAATAACAAAAAAAAAAAAAAGTGCTTACCGAAATATCTGAACTAGTCATTAAATACAAAAAGGAAGAAACATCAGAAGTGAAAAAATGTTGTGCTCTTGATAATTTTAGTCCATTTTCCCTGCAGGAAATGCTTCACAAAGTGATGGTGCCAGTGCTGAAACAGACTTGTCTTTCCCATGGATTCTCAATGTATTTGATCTAAAAGCTTTTGACTTCTACAAGGTGATTGAAAGCTTTATTAAAGCGGAGCCAAGCCTAACAAGGGAAATGATAAAGCACCTAGAACGTTGTGAACATCGAATTATGGAGTCTCTTGCTTGGCAGTCCGTAAGTAGTACTTTAAAGTAGTATTTGTCCTTATATGTGCGTATCTAGAAAAAGGAAATCCCACACAACTCTATAAAATAATTTGTGGTCTCGCTGAGATTTATTTGTGGCAAAATAAATTACAAGAGCAAAACAAGATTAGTTTTGGCATGTCTTCAGGTTTTGGGAAAAAAAAAAAGAGGAGTATGTCAGAGAAAAAGAAGTCAACATAGCTCTGCTGATTTATGTGATTGTAAGCTAACATCATTTTACTAGTCTGGCATGAATCATGAGGGTAATACCCTTGAACACTATTTTGGTACCAAAGGCAATAAATTCTATGTTTTTATTAAGTTAAGTTTTATCCATATCCCACTTGGCAGGAGGGCTTTAGTTCTGTGCATCTGATATGTTTGTTAATAGTACTTGAAATACTGATTTGCATTGTCCTTTGCACGTCAGTCACTTTGGTATTTTTTGGATGCCATTAAAATAAAATGCTGGGAGGTTGCGTCGTTTTTTTAGGCTAGATCTCAGAAAATCAAACATTGTTTCTTTATATTGTGTGTTATCTATAAACCAAAAATATGCTATTTATGCCACAGAACAGGAGACTACAAACACTTGTCATTTTGACCAGACACACATAAAGCGACTGTTTAAAAACCCATCGCATATCCTACAGTTCTGGGAAGTTTAAAAACAGTATGCCATAACTAATGGGATAGTTTAGTTGTGGAGCAAGTTTCTTTTTTCAGATTAATCTGCGTATGGTTTGTGTGTGACTTCAGAGTGAAAAGTTAACAGTTTTTCAGTATGGGTGATACTTCACCAGGCAGTGGCATTAAACCCCTGGATTCAAGGAGCATTGTTGTGCCTCAGTGGCAAGAGCCCCATCCATCTCCAGGTTTCTAGCTCAGGAGAAGCATGCTCGCCTCAGTTATATGGAAGCAATGCCATGCTTCAAGCTGAATCTGGTGGACCACCTTGTACCAATGAGCCCTTGCCACTAGATCTTCCTTGCCGACAGAGTCAATGGGCACATGTGCCTCTCTGAATATGCCCTGTTACGAAGGTGAACTTTCCACTGCGGGAGCCAAGACTTGTGTATCCAGCTCCATGCTCATCACCATGACACTGTATGTTTCCCAGGATTTCTGGTGCAGTGCTATAGCTGCTGTACCAGAGTGTAGATTTTTCCCTCTCTAAAACTTTTACATGTTTGGTGTCTTGGGAAACGCACATGGCCTCTCTATTGCTGTATGAATTTCTTTGTGATTTTGGCATTCTTTGAATAAGAAAGCACTTGGGGCTGAGAGTCTTTCTACCAAAGCCTACAGAAACAGGGAAATGAGGCAGTACTTCAAGAGGCAGGCATTATTTTAAGAAGCTTGCAGACACATAAAAAGTGCTTGTTTGAGAATTGTAACATTCAGAGGACAAAAGGCAGAGGTGCACCTACCTAAGTTTGACTCTACAAGCAAGAAGTGGCTCCTGCTACATTCTGCATACCAGTTTACAGTCAGCTTACTGATCAGCAGTAAGCCACATCTACCAGTTTCTACCCAGTAATTCAAGCACCACATGCAGATAATTTATCATAGAATCATAGAATAGTAAGGGTTGGAAAGGACCTTCAGATCATCTAGTTCCAGCGCCCCTGCCATGGGCAGGGACACCTTGCACCTTGGACTTGGGCTTTCAGACTGGAAAATCCCAAGCATTGTGTTTTCAAACATTACAGGTGTAGTTGCAGACTTGTGTGAAACAAATTATAATGTCAACAAGCACAGGATTATTTCAGGTTTTCTGAGTGGTCCGTTTAAATGTATTTTAATGTATTGAATCTATCTTCTTGAGTTTTCAGAGGTGCATGTTTGGTACTGTTTGGGGTGGATTATATAGCTGATTTGAGTGTTAATAGACTATTTGAGTTGGAAGAGACCTACAACGCTCATCTAGTGCCAGTAAGATATGTGGAGTGGAGCACAGCAGAGGGAATAAAAAGAAATGTGCAGTCCATGTATCCAAAGGCCCTTCTGCTTCATTGAGCTGCGTGCCATGTCTCACTTGGATTTCCACAAGCACAGAACAGTGTACAGTCTCCTGTTGCCACAGGTTTGTCACTAGAGGGCACAGCAAGATTCCCTCAAGCAGCTGGAGCCTGTGTACAGGCACCCTGTGATTCTGCGTGGTGGCCTCCATTGCGTCTTCCAGCTTCCCGTAAGGGAAAGGCTGTGAGTTGTAAGCAGCAGACTGCACAGTGCTGGCTCAGGAGACAAGAAGTAGTGAAACATTATCTGTGCTAAAATATCTTGCTGAGTCTCTGGGTCACTGCAGTGAAGGACCTGAGACCCATACATTGTAAGGCTGCACATAGAAACCTAAAGCCATGAGTGCAGAAAATGCACCTGTAGCTCATACCTAAATATATTAGCTGAGTTAGTCTGAGAAGCGTAATTTATCAGCAACAGGAGAAAATGCTTCTGTGGCTGACTTGCAAGGCTGTTGGTCGGGTGTCCCAGAAAGGTTCAGCTAGTGAATGAAGCAGTCGTTTACCATATTCTTCTGCAGTTCATTACCTGGATATTGTCTCCTGAAATGGTGTATGAGGTCTGCAAAGTGTCTGATTAATTAGTAATTCCCTCAAGAAGGGGGAGGCAGTTAGGGTAGTGTAGTGTAGTTCATACCAGTAAATATCTTTTACCTCCAAACACTCGGTAAAGGAGGAGAGAAAAGCTGGATGATTCCTGCTTAGTGATAAAGAATATCTCACCTTAAGTGATTGCTTTGGCTTAATTTTAAACAAATTACCTGATAATCCAAAAAAGATGGAATGTCAAGAAGATTCAAGTTTTCTTAATACAGTTAGAGAATGTTGTGGTTTTTTTCCCAAGAAGTGTTAAAATGAAGAAAAATGAGGAAAAGCATGGAATGAATAAAACTTACGCAAAAAAAAAAAATCTAGCTTGGTAAATAAGGATAGAAACATTTGAAAAATATTGTAAATACTTGCATAATGCAACTCTGATTCCCCCAATTATTTTCCGTGTGTTTTTGTTTAGTTCTTACCTTCCAAATGTACAATGAAATGTACATTGCATTACAAGGCTTATCTGCTCATTGGAAAGCCAGGTCTGTATTTATCCAGTCTTTATTCATTCTGCTGACTGCTTTAGGAAGCAGGACTTCAATATGAAATTTAAAGGGACTGAGCAATTGAATACAGAATAGCTTGAATTTGTTGTAGCTTTACTCGTCACAGAGCTTTTTTTGGGCGGAAAAACCAACTTGCATAACTTCCCTGAAGAAAAAATCTGAAGTGCATCTGACCTTTATCTGACTTTGGAATCTGTATCAAATGAATGTGAAGGATTCTGTTTCTTACTGGGATCTGAAGATAATATATCACTCCTTTGCTAGTCATTGTGAATATGTTTATTGCTTTTGCATAGCTAGCTGATTTAGTCATCTGTGCTTTAGGAAAGAGTTGAAACTTTTCTAGGTCATCCTTTTAACAAAAAAAAAGCATAGTGAGACAAAAGCTGGAAAAAAGTTGAAGGTTCTTCTCAATAATTCTTAATTTTGAAAAAGGGGAAGATGATTAAATCAAATTGTTTTTACTTAAATCTTTATTGAACTGTAAAGGGAAAAGCTCTATTTATCCACTCAAATATTATTTACCAATAAGGTCATGATGCAGATTATGTGGCGATCAGTTTAGAATATGTTAATAATGCTGCATAATTTTTTTATTGGTGAAATAGAAATATACCATACAACATTCTTTACTGTAGAATATTTGTGCTTCATCTCACTACAGTATTTTTGGGCACTATTTTAATTTCATAACTTTAAAGGGGACCAAAATTAATTTATACTTAAAGGTGCCTGTAATCTTTCATTTTATTATATAAATATGATTTAAACCCTGGCATAGTTAAAATTTGTTTCCTATGAAAGGGATAGCTTGTTGCCTGCCAGCCTGGGAGTTCATGCTCAGCCTTTTCCATAATTCTCTCAAACTGATCTCTCTTCAGGCCAGCCAAAAAAGTAATTGTTGTGAATATCTCAGTGAAGGTTGTGCAAACAAATTCCAGAGTCTCTGAATTTTCCTTAGAGAAAGCCCTGTCAACTGCCATGTCACATATTTGTCTAGTGTTGCTGCTTGCTGCAGTTCATTAGGAAGAAACAAGGAAGAGCAGGTCTTCAGTGCAAGCAAATCAAAGTCTATAAATGTTCACAGGCCATTTTAAAAGTGAAATATCTATAATATATAAAATTATTTTGTTTCTGGGAACAACAGGACTTAGGTTTGGGTTTTGGGGTTTTTTTTTTTCTGTGTCATTCAGGAAAGTAAACAGCTATGGAGTATCCATCTTTGTTATCTGCATCTGCAAACAATCCAGTCATATTTCCCTGCCTCTCAGCTTGCATTCTGCTTGCAAGATGTGAACAGGGAGGAACAGGCAAGGTACTAGATTTCTTTCATGCTGCTGCTTAGAGAATGTGCTTCCTGCACACGCCTTTGCACACAGCAGGTAAAGAGTGTGGAGCACACACATGTTCTAAATCATCACATTTGGCATACTTGAAATAGTTTGGGCCATACTACAAAATACTTGCTTCAAGCCAGCCTTTGGTGGGCTAGAGGTGAAATGTGTGAAGTCCTTTTGCTCTGTCAAGGTTAAGCTGCCCAGTAGTGGGGCAGTGGAAGAGTCGTCGTCTTCTTCACTGGAGTTGCAGACCAACCACAACCTTGTCCAAAGGTAAGGTAATTCATGTCAGCCTGGTAAGGCAGGTTAGAGAAAGAAGCATGGCCACGCTTTCCTGGTTAGCTCTACAGAGGGTAAAATGTTCTGTTGTTAACCTGTTAACTCATCCCTAGGAGTTCAAGTGGTATTCCTGGTAGGAGTGCAGTTTTAAAAGGTTATGTGGTAGCTTTTGCTGTTAACAGGGATGAGAGGCAGCTGGGTCACCTTCTACAACCCCAGAACAGATGTGAAGGTGCACTATGGCAGGCTAGAGGGAGTTCATTTGCAGCCTGATTTGGTCTGCTGGCTTCAGCTGGTTTTCTGGTGTTTATGTGTGAGAGACAAACAGATGTTGAACCAAAAAAGTATATTGCACTATAGCTGTTCACACCATAGTTGTCTTTGGCTGTATTACTCTTTAAATTTGTATTTTATGCTATCCTAGTTTGTATTTTTTCAATGGAAGAAGAAACACCAGTATTATGTGTTGCAATTTAGAGTTGTGGTGTGGTCTGGAGTTTCAATGACTGATGCAAGATCAGGATGGCTCTACAAGGTTACTTGGCTTAATAGTTAAAATATGATCAGAAGTAGGCAAGTGTGCTTCGCTTTATTTATAACTTGCTTCTTGTAGCATTGCCTAAACTGTGCTCCATAATGCTTCTCCATTAGCAGCTCCTTCTCTGTGGTTTTTATTGTTAATTAAACATTTGCAATGAAATCTGCAGTACTGTTCTGTCATGTATCATTGATTTAACATAACTTAGTGTTTGCATTAAGTATTCGTCAACTGTGTAGTTAATGTTTATACTCATCCCACATGAGTATTGGATGTATGCTCATCCCACAGATACCTCATCCCACACCAAAGACTTCTGTTGGTTTTAAATTATACAGCTCATTGTGGCAGAAATGCCTTCCTGAGGAAAACCATGTATTCCCAAAGAAGACATTATTGCATTAATACGACAAACTCGCTGAGCTGGAATAACAGCAGACCTACTTTGATCATGCAGTAAGGAGAAAAATATTAAATAGGTATGTTTAAGATTTGCTTAGAAACTGTTAGACAAATCCAGGTCAGCGTAAAGCTGTAAGAAGTTACAGGTAAGCAAGTACTCCTTAGTACTTTGGTATAATACAAGCTTAATTATGCAGCCTCCTAGTCTTTGATTGTACAAGGACACAGTTAGTATCGAGCTCACCATACTTGAGTGCTTAGTGCCTGTTGCCTTGGATGCGGTGTGCAATTTCAAATTAGGTTTCTGTGCTCTTTGTAAGGAGAAATTAAGCATCTAGGAATGGGAGTTAGTATATTTTCTTGTGGTATGTATCTTTCTCAGTAATGTTTTTTATTAGATTTACGTCTGAAGTCCTACACCTGTTCTGGACGTGGATATCTACATGCAGTTTGAAGTCCTCTTTTTGATTATGACATCTTAAGTCATTCCTTTTAAAACTGCAATAAGTAAGAATGGTCGTACTGTCAACATTTTAAACAATAGGTTATTGGATAAATCGTTTACTGTTATCAGAAGAATGACTCTAAAACCTTGTTGATAGGCAGCCAAGTAAAGCTGGGCAGCAAGGTCCAGGTATTGGGGCTGCATCTGTATACTACTGGCCTTAAAGGGACAATAGTCCTGGCTTGAGTATTGCCCCACAGTCATCAGTGGTGTTTTGTTGGTGGTGTGTTCCCTCCTGGCACTTTCTGGCATTTGTCAGCACTCCTTTGGACAATGTTTAGGCAAGATTTGGGGCATGGTGCAGGTCAGGGGCTATTTTCAACTGCTGGAATGGGTTAGAAGCGGAGAATGTTTGGCTGCGTGGGTGCAAGCTGTGCTTTGCCACTTACCCTCAAGGCTTTAGGACAGGCCACAGCTCGTTGTATTACCGACTACAGACATAGTCATGGGCTCAACCATGTGAGTGACTTCAGTGCTGGCAAATGAGTCATGTGTTTCATTGCTGTCTCTCCTCTAGGCTCCAAGAGTTGTACATGTTTCTGCACAGCAGCCAGATTCTCTTAGAAAAGCTAAGAGTATATCAGACATACTCCTTTCATGCCTACTAAATTTTGTCTTTCCTTAGATATAGGAAAACCTCATTTGTGAATGAGGGACAGCCTTAGGCACAAAAAAATGCCCGGCATATCCAGACTGACAACATTTGCAAGCATGCTCACTGGCAGGATATAAGCCACCTGGGGAACTTCACTGTTACAAAGACAGGCACCTCAGGAACTGCAGGCATCAGAGTGCTCTTGCAGACATCGCCCATCTCCTGTGATTGTCTGGATTTTAGGCACTTAGTATCCTGTCTCAGCTGGAGTTTACTATGGACAATGATTTCTAATGTGTAATCTTCTAGGGTTTTTCTTACAGGGGAAAAACTGTGCTAAGAGTCACCAAACTACACCATTTCATATGCTCACCATCCTCCCTTTGAAAAAGTTATGTTGGAAGGGTGCAGCTTTAACCTTAAAGAAGGAACTGAGAATTGATTTGAGGTTTTCTGTCTGTACATACTAAATATACTTCTGCTTGCATCATGAGTGTGTTCAGAAGCGTGTGTGTGATGAGAGAGGTCGCTGCCACCACTGCTGCTTGGTGTGATAGTGCTAAAGGATCATATTGGTTCTGCTGCATGTGCTTTTGATTGGGTTTTGTTTGGGTTTTTTTAATGTATGTATATATGAAGGTTATGAATTAGCTCTGACACTCCAGTTGTCACAGCTGTGGCTGGAAAGCCTTCTATGGTTTTGCCTTTATCATACAAGGCACATTCTTACAAGTCTGTAAGATGGCTGCTTTTTCGGTATTTGTAAATATACCATATAGTATCATATATATATGTTTATATGCTTTTTGGTTTGAGCATATACACAGACACTTTTTAATAAATGCATGAATAAAATATTGTGTTTCTTCCATGCCATTCTGGTACTCTTTCTAAAGAGTTTCCTTTTATAGAAATCATGCTGTGCTTTTTGAGGCTTGAAACTTTTATCTGCCTTAACAGCTGAAGGCAACTTGAAAAACCAGGAAGAATACCTAATGATAGTCTTCACTGTCTGCACCATCACTCTGAAAATTTCCCTTGCCACTCCTATTTATCATGAAGATGACTCAAGCTGTTATTCATGCTTGGGTGTTACCACCGAGCAAATCCTCTAGGCTACTGGAAGAGAAACCAGAACACTTAAAGCCAAGGTCCTGTGTTTCCTGCTTTTGTCTGTGTTGGCAATGTGTTCACTTCTTGGTAGGCATTCACCAAGTGTACAAAACACTCACTGGGGTTGTAAGATATTGGTTATGTTAGCACAGTGTTAATGGATTTATCTGTTGCAGGTCTACCAAGTCAGCCCAACCCTTTAGATGCTATTTTGATTCAAGTACAAACACGACTAAAGGGCTTACCTAAGACTCAGTGACTATGCAGAGTTTTCATTCTGTAAAATTTGGATGCCATTCTTGATAAAGGATTTAAGTTTTTCCCTGCTTCATCCACTGCTTTAAAGTATGGAGTTTCTCTTGTTAGGGGGATATGACTCCAACATTGTTAGGCTTCTACAACTTGGGTATTGAGGCTTCCTCTATACTTGAGACAGAGCTGCACTTCCAGAAAGCAATTAATTCTGCATATCTTAAGCATTTACTTTTTTCCAGAAAGTTATTCACTTTCTGAAGGTACCTCTCTCCACTGACTTTAGACAGCATATGTCTCAATGACAAACCTAAACTAGGTGTATAATGTTTGTTAAGGTTAGTAAAAGTGAATCGTATGTTTAATACTAGTTTTCGTAACTATTTCCTCCTTCCTTCCAGATTAAGGGGGCATTAGCAAGAGGCAGTTATTGAATTATGCCTAGTTTTGCTTTAGGTGGCTACTTGTGCTGTATATCTCATCTATAGTCACTGTTGTGGTTTCTGTTCATGTGGAGGTCATGTACTGTTACCATTGTGGCTGTGGAAGCAGAGGATGTGTCATGATCCCTCTGGCTGTAGATTCACAGCTGTGATAGGGAGCTGGTGTTTATAGCCTGTGCCCAGTGGAGCTTGCAGCTCTGTTGATGCAGCATAAAAATGTCTTACCTGTGTCTGCACTGGTCCCAAGTACAGAATTAGCCACAGAAATAAGTCTTGGTTAACATGATATACCCCCCCCCCCGTCTCTTTTTTTCCTTAAGGTTCCCCTGATCATTAGTACAATTTAAAAAACAAATAGTGAAATAGTTTTCTGGGATTCCTTGTTTTTCAAATTTTTGGTTTTGTTTTTTTTGGGTTTTGTTTTTTTTTTATATTGTCCAAAGTTTTGGTGGTCATACCACAGCTGGAGATCTTTCACTTTAGTCCTACTCTGTTTCTAGATAGTTTGAACTTCATTTTCATCCTGCAACATTGCAATATCTGCATTGCAAATACTTTGTAGGAATGTTTAAAGGTTGCCCATGAGGAAAAAAAAATTAGAATTCAGGGAGATATACTTGCAGTTCTTTGATTTTGTAAAATCTTGCTAAATTGAGCAAATTTGATGTGGCTGTCTCCTTAAATACAAAAGTAAATAATGCTTGGGTTAAATTCTGTGGCTGTATCCCAGCTGCTTCTTCCTTGGATGGGATTATGTTCTCTAACTTTGTAGTCTTGCCAATCTTTGTAGTGAAACAAAATTGGTGAAATGGGGGGAATGAAGTTTTGGTTTGGTTTGGTTTTTTTTTGTTTTTTTTTGTTTTTTTTTTTTTTTTTTTGATCTTGCTTATTTTATCCAAGCCACAGTCCTGAATAACTGTCATAAGTTTTTTTTATTATTCTTTCTATCCATATTGCTATGTTATTTGAGCCATTCCATAGTTAACTTTACTATGGAAGATAAAGTAGCTTCTGTTAGGAAGCAAAGTAGGTGCCAAACAAATGTTCTAATGTTGGAGGTTGTTGGGTTTTTTTTTCCAGCTATACGCTGAATTTTCAAGCTTGTAAGGGATAACAGTATCTTGTCAAGCTCAAATTGCCAAATTATGTCATTGAAAATGGGTTTTTGTCTCTCTGCTTGCTGCATTTTCTTGAAGATGTTGCATGCATAAATGCATGGGGGTGGTTTTTGTTATTTTTTTTTTTTTGGTTGGTTTTTTTTGGGCCAAAGAAGTGCTTTTGTGCCTGCTTTTATACTGTATAGATGTGCTGTTATATGTTTGTATCACTGAGTCTATGTCTTACAGTAACTTTCCAGTAATAAAAATTCTTTGTCAGGGACTAAGAAACAATGGTTTACAATTGTTGCGTAGGCATAGTGCTCCCCGTGCTCCAGAAAGGTCATCCCTCTAGGTTTTGTTAAAGCTCTTCACTTGGGTTGGGTTTGCTTGTCAGAATGGGTTAGGCACAGGCTGGTGAGTGCCTGTGGTACCGTTGAGTGCTGTGCCACTAACGTCTGGACCTGTGCGCATGATGTTCTCCTGAACCCCTGAGCAGAGGCTTCAGGCTTACTCACTTAGATTGCACCTAGTCTGAACCTGGCCTGGGTAGGTACCTAAACTATGATCACCATGTCCTTCCTGTTTGGGAGCTAGCCTGCCCAGAGCAGAGCCTGTGCCTGGCATGCTCTGCCTCTGCCTGCTGCACCTTTCAGCAGCTCAGAGGAACTCTCTGGACTTATCTGCACAGAAATAGCTGCTGGTGGTTTGTTTTGGGGTTTTTTTTTTCTGCACTTGTCTACCCATAGGAGCATGTGAGCATGCAGTATATATGGTAAAGTTTCTTTCACACATAAAAGGTGTTAAATAGCTTAAGTAAACAAGCAGATAGAGTTTTTGAATTTGATTTCATTAATGAAAGATATTTTTGTTAGTGCTGAAAAGGCAGATATTGTGATACTTGCTTTGCCATCTGTATTTTCATTTTTTTGACGTGTTTTGCTATATACTTAACAAATTTCTCCATTAAGAAATATCTGAAATGCTGTGGTTACAGTTTTCATTACTTCATTATAGATGCTTCCCACTTTAGTCAAGTGTAGTTCTGATGTTGCGTAATTGCACAGAAGGGTGAAGACTTACAACTAATGTCTGCAATTGACTTGCTTTCATAAAGCAGCAGTTTTTGCAGAATTCATCCAAAAAACAGAAGAGTTATCATAGCCATGGTTGTTTTTATGTGAGATAGACTTAAGGCCATTTTCTAGGGAGTAACTTTGGATGCCTCCTGTTACTAGCATTGTTATTTAAGAGATTTTTTTTTTTCTTTAAGGCTGCAACTCACTCTATAAAAAGGTGGAGTTAGTTAGGAAAAATTTTAAAGCTATGTGTATGGAAAAGTATTCTTTTATCTCTCCATAAAAAGATAGGGACTTCTTGTTAGAGGCCTGCCTTTGTTGTTGCTTGTGGTTTGATTCTCATGTTTAAGCTGTATAAAACAGCCCTTCTCAGTGCAGGACAGCTTTCAGTTGTTACAGCTGGAGCAGATAGATTGCTTGTTAAATAGAAAAGAAATAATCCAAATTCTCAGTACTAGAATTTTTAGTTTTCCAACATAATGGTAGGCTTATAGAAGACCAGATGACGTGTGCAGGGTTCTTTGTTGTAATTTTGTGTTAAGTTCAGTTTTCGTATGGGGAAGAACTGGGCTTGCTTTATAAGCAGCTGTTTAAGAGGAACTGGAGTTGGGGGGAGGTGATAAATGTGAAAGTCTTCAGTATCAAAGTAGTATTAGAGGATTAGAACAAACTTCTCCATCCAACTTCCTGCAGAAGTATTAGACTCTGCAAGCATGGCTTTCTGAATTTGCATTCACCTTAAACGAGCTCTGTTGAGTACGTTCTGAAAACGTGGTAATTCAGTGATTGTCAGTTGTATTTATACAATTTTTTCAGCACTTTGATAAGTAGATAACATGTAGTTAGGGTATTTACAACTTCTATATTTAGAATCACTCTGATTTACATTTTGCCTTAACTTTTGAAATGTATCCTCTCTCTTTCGTTTTGTCAGTGATGCTCAAATGCCAGTAACCCTGAGGTAATAGTCTAGTAAAAAAGGGAACTTACCAGGACTTACAGGTCTGCCCAGGTGCAAGAACCTTCTAATACTACATTTACTGCTGGAAAAGTATGAACAAATTGCTCTTCATTGGTAGAACCTCTAGAAAATAACTCGGAAGAATAAGTACTGCTAGAGGATACTGTGCTTAAGTGGGGTTTTCAGAACTATCAGTCTCAAAGTGAACTTCACTGGGTTCACTGTAATTTTAGCTGTTTATGTAATTCTGAAAAATTTTGTCTTGTTGAAATTACAAATGAAAATCACTTTCTCATTTGTAAGAGATGATGGAAGACTCTGTAATCAGGAGTGATATGGAAAGGCTGAATGGTGCTCCAAGTGCTCCTTGCCTCTTCCAAAAGAAATGAGGAGGCAGTAATGAAACTAGTGGATTTGAAACAAAAAAGGAGGTTTGAGTTTTCTTTAGTTTTATTCCCCCTCCGCACAGAAACACCATGTGGACTTTTTTCTGCAAAATGCTGTGCGTGTTAAAAAGTTTACTCGCATTCAAAGGGAGACAAGACAAGATCACGGAAGAAAAATTTGATTGTTGCTGAACACACGAACACATCTGACCCCAAATGTCCTGAGAAACAGCTAGTGAAGTGGGACAGCACTTGAACGAGAGAAGGCCTTGCGTGCCTCGCCTACTGTTATCTTCTTCCCCAGGCATCCAGCTTTGGCCGCTGTTGGCGGCAGGATCTCAGATTAGCTGAATGTGTGGGGTCTGATCCAGTACAGCCATTCCTATCTTCTGCCTGATCTCGTGAGCTGTGTTTCAATCTTTGCATTTCTGTAACTGAGGTTACTTTCATCAGAAACAGAAGTTTGTAGGTTGATTTCAGTTAAGGATAATTTTCCTACCTGAAGATTTATGGTTTGGATTTTTTTTGTCTCCCCAGCACTTCTGGATGAAAAATACAAAGATGTGTTTGACTTGGTATTTCTGTAAATGTCAAAGACATACACTGAGTGAAACAGATTGACTTGCATTCTATTCCTGAGAAAGACAGAAATCAAAATTTCAAGCTGAATATAAAATATATAAATGAGAAGTATTTTGCTTTTGAAGTGATGGTATGTTGAGGTATATCAGAGGTGCTGGTAGAAAGATTGTTTGTTTTCCTTGTCTTTTGAAAGTGCTGGTTAAGTATCTAGTTATCAATGGCTGCCCACCTTGGTTTAGATCAAAAAGATGCTTGCAATCAACTAAATTTTCACAGCTTTTATTTTTATGGTAAGTATGCAGTATCTGTGCTCTGTCGATGAAGAAACCAGAGTACAAAGAACAAATTTGTAGGTTTTGATCCTAAAACTGAAATTCTAACCCCTCTTGCATAAACGTATGAATAAAAATAATGTACTTTCAGGAAGTACTGGATGCAACACATTCAGATGCTCAGGAGCTCTGACAGCATAAGCCTTTTCTGAGATGCTTAGATATGATTTGGGAGCATAACTCCTCATCTAGATTTAAATTTTGGCATAAGCTATTACCAGAGTGGTGGCAGAGTTGGTATCAAAGGCAGGAACAGGTGGAAGGAGTGCAGCCATTCAATGAAAACATTGCTCCATCCACAGCTCTCCAGGATAATCTTGTTGCAGAACCAGAAAGGGTGGAGAAAACTTCATCCAGTCCCGAACAGCTGGTAGCTTGGCTTGATATCAGCTGCTTGTGGGAGGTACAGGTTCACTCCCCCTCTTCTGAATCAGTCAGATCAGGAATTTCTCAAGTGATGGTTAGATTCTCTAAATTACAGATGTTTCTTTTTTGACTGTGTTCTTTTTTTTGTTGTTTGTTTGTTTGGGTGGTTTGTTTGTTTGTTTTTCCCTGTGGAAAGAGTGAAGTATATTTAATAACAACAAATACATGTTTCCTCAGACAGTTTTGAGATCTTGAGATGTTAACTGGTTGGAAAGCTATTATACTGTGTTGCACTATGCCATCGCAAAAAGCAGAAGCTACTGCCCTGGAGAGTGAGTGCAAAGCAGAAAGAGCTACTCTTCATGCTTCCCCAAACTTTTTTTGCTAATACACCAAGGAAAGTCTGGTTTAAGTGGGAGTACACATGCATATGACTTTATCTGCTGCTTCAGGTTGTAAGTCTGTGATTATTTTTTTCTTCCTGAAGTTTCATAATCTGAGGAGTAGCTTCTGTTTACCAGGGTGAGGCTTGGGGGTGCTCGCTGCTGTAATGCAGAGGTGTTGCTGAACAAGTTATCACTCAACCAGTTGACAAGCTCAGGGAGAGTAGTAGCCTAAGAAAAATAGCCTAGCAGTGACATTAAGGGCTTTAGTCTCAAAGTTTTTGGAGAGAGTCTAATATTAAACGGACTCTTTAGAGAGATGTATCTTTAGAGAGATGCGTTAGAGATGCACATCTGGCTTTTGAACTTTGAATTTGCCAGTGACTTTGTATTTGTCAGTGGCATATGGAAAGTCACAGAATTTCTACTCATGCTGGGCGTTTTGTGCATTTTTCTGAAGTCAGATATGAGTCAGAAGAGTTTAGGATTCCTAACTGCGATAACTGCCTGTTTTTGTATATTATTCAGACATTTATATCTATGCTATCTTTGAAGCTTAAGTTCATACTATTTGAATTTTCCTTTCAAAAGTTGTGTGGGTTAAGATTTAAAATTCTGTTAAATTTGAAATTCAGTCATTAGTTTCTAGCAGTCTTTGAGTAACTCAGTGTTCCAGTAGTAATAGGCAATGTACAGTTGTTTTATAACAATTAAGCAAAAGCTTCACAAAGGGAAGTAAACTCAATCAGATAATATATGCACCCTGACAGCTCAATGTGCATTTTCTCCAACATTAATTTGTGCTTCTATATACTGATCTGAAGTCAAAATGCCTCAGGGGTATATCTGTGTTGCAGCTGACTACCCTAAATCTAAAGTGCAGATCAATTTTAACTCACTTTGCATTCTTGATTCATTGTTTTTGGGGAGGAAAAAACAACACTTACTACTTAGTTTCAGCTTTTAAATATTTATTTAATTTTACAGTGATGTAAAATTAGTTCTGAGGAATATGTACACAATGTGCTAATAGCTGGGAAACTTACAGACGAGATTTTAAAGCACTTTTGTCTATATATTCCTGTTTGTAACAGTAATATAAGTAGATTTCTGCTTTTACATGGCTTTGACTTTTCCAAGTGTCTTGGTTGACTTTGCCAGCACATAACCCCGAGTAATTAATTTGTATACTTTATAAAGTTTACAGGAAAATGGCATTTGAAATTTTAAATGCTCATGTTAAAAATATTTCTAGGACACAAAGATTGAGAGGAAGTTTCACTCTAAAAATCACTGTATCTTGAATTTCTGTCTGGGAAACCAAATTGTTTCACCAATTGTGAAATACTTCAGTTGATGCACATGCTCATTTCTAGTTAGCAAAGGTCATGTTTTTCTAAGAAACTAGTACTTTGAGATTGAATTACCTTGTTTGAAGGATGTTGTTTTGCTCAAAAGACATGTCGAGTTTAAGAACTTTTCACGAAAGAGTTTAATAAAGTGGTAACTGTACCAAGAACTGTGGTATTGTTATAATTACACAGACATCTGAGACAGAGATGAGAAGAAAAACCAGTTTGTCTGAGTTGTTTCCAGATGCCCTAAACTACCAGAAGACTTAATTGCTTTATGGGGGCCAGGCTTGTGGAAAGAGCTTATATTTTGTGAGATAAACCCGGGAGAAACAAAGTTCTTACAGCCCATTGATTGAAGCTTCCTATGAATACAATGGTCCCTAAGAAGGAAGGTGCAGGGAGAAAGGCAGGAGTGAGGTATAAGATACAGGGAGAAGAGTAAACTCCAGAGCAGGCGCAGGAGCTGAAGTGATATAATTAATATACTGCTGTTTTCCTCAGCAGCTGGATCCTGCAGTGCAAACCAGATACTTTCACCCCTATCCTCAGTAACTTGGAAACCAGTATCATTATTAAAAATAAGCAATTGTTTTAACTTCAGAACCACCCCCACCCTACTTTTTCATTTGTGTTTGACTTGACAGACAGTCCTTGGACTTTGGTTAACCTAATCTAAACCCGAGTTTGTTTCTAACATACAACCTGTCAGAACAGACATCTGACATAAATTCTTAAAATACTTTTTCTCTGTACTATTATGCTTAACACTTTTACAGTCTTATAATAAATTTTTTCTGATGTGAAGGAAGCGTAACATTTACATATCAGGATATATTTCCACAGCTGAAGAAATGTGCAGGCTTGTAATTCCAGTTTAGTCCCAGCAGTCTTTTAATACAGTTTATATTGTGGAGTCACTGTCAAATATTTTCATTTTTATGGTCTGAAGGCTGTGTTGAATGAAGTTTTCTGAAACTGGCCTTTCAGAGAATCTGATGTCCCGGGGTCTAGTGGACCGGTTCTTTTTTATCGAATTCTGGATTGTATCTGATGTGAAGTAATAGACTATAGGGTCAAAACAGCAGTTTGAAACAGCGATGCACAGAGTGATGGGGTACATAGTCCTGACTGCAGTTACCACAGAACAATTAATCCAGGTCTGTGTTCTCATAAGGGAGTAAAGTATTAAGGTAATGTTATAAGGCACAAAGCAGAAGCAGAATATCACCAAATGGACAAAAATCATTTTGAGTACCTTTTTCTTGCTTAATTTATTCCGACTTAATGTAAGGGGTTTATTCAAAGTCCGTAAGACCATAGTAGAGCAGGTCACGTTCAAGATGAGTGGAATGAAAAACCCAACGATTTCAATGAAGATAACAATCCGGGATAGGTAGGTTTTCCATGTGTCCTCTGAAAAGTTTTCAAAACAAGTCCTTTGTTCGGTATTATTCCGGCGATTTGTAGACTGGAAAAAGCTTGCTGGTGTGCTGCCTGCTAACACTGTTATCCATACTGCAGCACAGACAATTTTTGCATTCCTTTTGGTTCGGAGAGTCTTGGATCGAAAGGGGTGTACTATAGCTAAAAAGCGATCTACGCTTATGCAAGTCAGAAATAAAATGCTCCCATACATATTTGTATAAAAGAGAGTGACAGAAATCTTGCAGAGAATGTCTCCAAATGGCCAGTTTCTCGTTACGAAGTAATAAATCCTGAAGGGTAATGTAAACACAAAAAGCAGATCCGATATTGCTAAATTAAGCATGTACGTTGTAGTTTCATTTCGCACTTTTAATGTACAAGTAAAAATGTAGATAGCAACACAGTTTGCTATGAGGCCGAGAACAAACACCATACTAAAGATACAGCCATATAAAGTATATTTAAAGGAGTCCTCAGTGGAACAATTAGAGCTTACCATTATAATGGTATATTTCAGATTCCTGTGATTTGGAGGTTTCTCTGGTATTTTTATTGAAACTTTTGTAAAATTCCAGAAGAACTTGAAGATATATTTGAGCTGTGTAATTGGCAAGTTTGTTGCACTGTAAAGCTTCAGGGAAGAAACACAAGCTCTGTAGCAGGGGAGTACATCTCCAGCAGTGGTCACCAGGAGGTCAGTCTTCTTTTCCAAGTGCTATTTGTAATCACATAGCCAGTCTTCAGAAGTCAAAAATATATCATTTGTGGCTGCCGAGTTCATCGCAAGGCTTGCTTAGTTCCATTTTCCCCCTTGATTCAATGAAGCTGCTGTAAAACTTTCTGCCTTACTCTCGGCTGCAGATCATGGTGGTGAAGTCTTCTCCATTCAAGTTTACTGGGCACGTACGCTTTAGAAAATGATTTCCTGTATGCCGGCAAAGTGTCGGCACTTGCATTTCTCCCTCAGCCTTCTTTCTGTTAAACAAGCTTTCCTGCTCCTGGGAGCGCTTGCCTGCTCGCTCGCCCCGTGGGGCGGGAAGCAAGCTGTTTGCGAGGGCAGAAATGAAATTCCAGAGCGTGTTTGTTCCTGCAGAGCAGGGCTTTTGCTTCCCGGCAGCCTCTCACCAGCCCGGCTCCTTCTGAGGAGGAGAGCAGGGAGCTCAGGCAATTTGTAGCATGACATCACAGGAAGAAGTTGAACTGGCAGGCTGAAGAGTGGTTTCAGTTCAGTTTGTTTGCCTTACTCTAATCTGATAATGTGTGTGCTGGGACTGTACCTTGCAGGCGTGCAAATGGTCACCAGCAGAGTGCTGCAGCTGCAGCCTCCGGTTAGCTCTTTCCATACTCGCTGTGAAAGGTCCTTTGTCAGTGTTGCTGGAGTGCGAAAGCTTCATCGCAAGATCTTTTTCTGCAGTTATAAGGAGACTTTTTAGTGTCTGAATAACTCTCATGCCTTAAAATTCCTGTTTATGTTTGGAGATAGTGGTTATCATGGGCTTTTATATTTGATATGGGATTGAACTAGTGTTACATTTTTGGATAGATATCTTTGCTCGTGATGGATAACATGTTAAAGCAACAGAAATCAGCCCAATTCCCTCAAAACACCAGTACAAACCTCAGGAGGGACAAAGTAACATTGATAGGTAATTAAATAATTTCACCAAATAATTGGTGAAAGAGAGAGGCGTACAGATTATTAACCTGTGGGTTGCTCGTGGATATTCCCAGGACTGAGGTGTGTGAGAGTGGGAGGAGAAATTTTTAACTTGTTATGTATTAGAAAGCTTATCCCAATCTTTATTGCTAATCAGAAAGATGGTTCTTTTTACAGAGAATATGCTTCAATTTTTGTATAAATTTTGTGGTACAGAAAGCATTTTCTTCAATATGGAAGCATAGAATTAATATACCAAAAGAAATACTGCACTATGTAATTGTTTCTGATAATATTAAGGAGGCCAGTTATTGCACATCCACAAAATACTCCCATTAGTGATTAATGAGACGAAAACATGTTGTAACTAATTAAATTAAGTAAATATAAAGAAAGCAGCTCTTATTGCCTGTAGGGGCAGATAGAAGATAAATCTCAGTTTAGACAGACTCATCTATTTAACAACAGCTCGGATAGACTCACTTCTGGCATCAAAACCAGTCTATTTCTAATGCTTAGAATAACAAATTTCTTCATATCTGGCTGGGTGGCATGGTTCTTTTGAACTAGATTTTAATCAGTTGTACCTAAGCAAGGCTCTGGGCAAAACCTTTCTAGTCTGCTGTAGAGGAGAGTAAATAATAGCACTTCACAGGGGTTTGGCATAGTTGTTTTTTTTTTTTTTTAATATAAAGTATGTCAGGCAAAACTCAGAAACATGTAAAAATGGCTCTTGCTTATTTTAGTTCAGGTTTTCTTGATAAGTTTCTTCTGTCAAACTCTGTCAAACTCTTGATTCTGAGGTGAAATCAAGTAGTTTCACTTCAATAGGCTATAACCACAAGAAATCTTTTGACGTATTTTTGAAATTTATACTTAACTGTAAAGTGTAGTGCATTTTCCACTTCTAAGTCAGCAAGAAACAAAAATGTGAACTTGGTGGAGTCTCTTGTGTGTCCAACTCAGCTTGCACCTTAGCATAAAGTTGCCTTACCTGGCTTTCCTCACAAAAGCAGTTGTCACATGTTGCTAAATTTTGCTTCTATTCCCAGCAGCCTCGCATGGTGAAAGGGCAGTTTTCGTGCAAGAGTCTAAGAGTTCTGCAATGGGCCATGGGACCTCTGAGCTCAGTTTTCCTGCTCTGGCTTTGTTTGCGCAGGGAAACTGTGGGGCAGGATCAGTTACTGGAATGAAAATCCCTGAAGTACGGAAATCTGACATTAAATGTCAAAATCTCAAGCCGTAATTCACTCTAAGAGAGAGAAACTAATGGAAATGAGTATGTCTCTCATTCGCTAAACTTGATTTTCCGTTTGGGTGAAGGTGTGGGTGCACAGACACAAGGTGCTTGCTCTTTCTTTAGAGGAAAAAAACATCTTAAGCATTAGTAACGTAATAAAGTCCTACAGGGCTTCCAAAGCCAGCAAATGCACTGTCACATGAAGGTTGTCAGATGCACAAAATGCTGTATGTAACTCCATTATTCTGTAACTAATGTTACTGCTTTTAGAAACATCACTGTATCATGGTACAGAGATTTGTTCTCATTTCAGTTAAGCAAGCTTATGTAAAAGAACTTGTGCTTATTGTTGTAGTGAAGACAACCCTGGCAGGACAGTATTTTCTTTGCCCTAAGTGTTATTTGTCCAGCTATCTTCATGGGGTATAGCATTTTTCATCTGTTCACTGGAGTTTCTCTTTGAGCATGTGTATGTACAGGAAGGAATTAATTATGCTTGAGACATAGGGCTGGAAGCCAGGAAGTCTGTTCTGCCTGTGCCACAGATTTGCTGCTCCAGCCCTGGCAAAGTTTTCTATGATTTTGTGCTTTTTAGCTTCCCTCTGTGTAAGAGCTCACTTCTTGTGTGAGAGTTCACTTCTTCACTCGGATGAGAGGCCATCTTAATTGTTAAATATGTTTTGGAGTCCATGGATCATAGACTCATAGAAGAGTTTGGGTTGGCAGGGACCTCTGGATAGAGAAAACTCTATTAAATATGATCCTGAAATAATTACAGTAGCTAGTGAATAGCAATAAAATGTAGGAAGGTTAAAATTTTGTATTTTTACGTTAAATTCCTGCCAAGCAAAAGGATCTCTTGAGAGACTTGATTCAACTCTATGATTCAAGTCTATGGGGAAGTAGGTGCAGAGAAAGGAGGGTTGGGAACTTTGACCTTCTCAGTTACCTTTCAGGAGCTGCCTGCTCAGACACTCATAAGTCACTGTAAGACTGCTTCTGGTAAATGGTTTACTGCCTTCTTAAAATGCAATGATGGTGTCCACCTACAGAGACAGTGTGAAGTAGTTAGCGCACTGAAAATTCCTTTTTTCCCCCGTTTAAAATTTTCCAGTATAGTAGGGAAGTCTTTAAATGAGCATTAAAAGACTTATTTTTACCTAGCCAGGCTAATCCTGTGTAGTCAAAGACTCCTCCATATCCATATGGTTAGCTTAGTGCAAATGGAACTACACATACAAATTACAAGTAAAAGAAAACTGTAAATACTTTCTGCTGAAAGCTTGACTGGCCTTCTAGAACCAGTTTTCCTGATTAGTTTTTGTTTTACTAGCCATATTCTAATACAGAACTGCCAAAAATCTTTCAAATGTTAAAAAAAGGGGCAGGAGAAGCTGAAGTATTTCGGCTATGAGTCTGTTAGGTTCTCTAAGTTAAAATAATTTCTCTATGTGTGTAGCTGCTTAAAAAGAGAAAAGGAAGCTCAGAATAAAACAAGAAATCTTCATTCCTGTGCATTTGGAATCCTTTTCTCTCTTCTTTGGAGTTGTTTCCATTTCCTTTATAGGAAACGCAACTGCTCCTGCTTGCAGAAAGAGGAAACTATTTCTCTCCTTTTGGATAAATCCAGGCTACTAGAGTCTTCCCCCCCCCGCCCTTGGATTGTTGGAGAAGAGGGCTTTTTAATCCTAAATATATGCATAGCAAAGGTATTTTGTTGTTGCAGTCTCTCTGAATAACTTGAGAACAGTAGATTGCTTTGAGTCTTTGCTCTTACAAATAGGTGCAATGAATATGACTATCATGCTTTAGGAAACGCCACTTTTAGTCGAATTCTAGTTCTGAAACAGTTCTTCACAGTATTTGTTTTGTGTCTCTGTGTGTGTAAGGAGTTTCTTTGAACCACTTCAATTGGTTATATGAAGTCCCTTCCTTGTCGTTTCCTATACTGTCCTTTATATAGCTGTTTTTATAAAGAGAATGGACTACAGAAAACATGTTTTACTTAAGGAATACTGCGTAAAAGCTGATATAGGCAGAATGGAAAATCAGTATGTGTTGATTAATAATTTTTAAGCAACTAAGAGGCAAATAAGAATATTCTGTTGCTTTCCTAGCTGGAACCTCTCATTTGAAGTGGAATTTCGGGTCTAAAGTGCTGCTCTTGGGACTGTGTTCAGTTGTTGCACTATCCCTTAGCGTGGTATAATCCTTTAGAATACTTGCAAGACTACTTGAGGCTTTCTAAATACTCTAACTTATGGGGGAACTTTCTTAAGAGAATGAGAAAATGAGAGAATCTTTAAAATACTAATGATTTAACATTCTTTTTCTTGTTTCATTTTGATTTTGTGTAGAAGTTTTTCTGGAGCAGGCTTTTGGAGAAGCTTTCCATGCCCAGTGATGGAGAAAAGTTCTAGAACTGTGTCCTGGCATTTGTCATAAAAGTTCTGAAGATACTTTTAGAATATTTAATTTCAGAAAATATTACATGTGCCCTCTGCTTTCATTTTGGAGCTTGTTCTTGGCATTATTTGGTTTGTTGTCCACAATAATTGAGACAGAGATTGAAAATAAGGGATTGATTTTTTTTTTTTTTTTAGAGCACAATACTGCAAGTTTGACCATAATTTTTTTGATAACACTGATAGAAATGGACAGTGTCTAACAGTACAAAGAAGCTTTGTGATCTCAAAGGTCCAGTTAGTGCCAATGAACACGTTAGGCTTACCTGGAATATGTAAATAGTATTGTAGAATATGCGGATTGGTTGTTTGCATTGTAAATGCACATTGGAAGTTACAGCAGTGTTTTAGGCCACTAACAGATGTCTGATAAATATTTTCGTGAAGGTTCTTGAGTTGTACTTTTCTTGTAACTCATGGAAAGTCCCAGCAGCAGTTTTCACTTATATTCTCAAATGTTTTGATGTGCAAAGTAAATTTTTCTGAGAAAATGCTTATAAAGATATCTAATGGGAGCAAGCAGTAACTGGATAAGATATTATCAACATGTCCATTTGTTATCTGATACATTTAAAATGTTGGTCTCCGCTTCCCTCTAACATATGCAGCAAAAGCAGTTAAGAAATGCCATACACTTACCCCTCCCTGCAGCCTCGACTTTGGAATCTTCATTTTCTGTAGTTACAAACAGTGTGTATGTCTGATAGGGGTTGCTGATTTAAGCCCCTGGGCCTTTATAAAGTCTTACTTTAAGGGAGAACTTACTTTGCGCGAAGAAGAAAATCACCATTTCCATTGCATCTTTGGAGTAATTTAATGAGTTCACTTGGCAAGATAGGAAACTTGAAAGACAATCAAATGGTTCTGCTACTGTGTAGTACAGTATTTCTCAGAGACCCCATAGTGTATGTAGTAGACATTGTACAGATGTTTGTTAGGGACAGTGACATTGAGAGTTGACGGTTTATAACAGGTATTCAGATACATCTTGAGGTGATGTTCAGAGTTGCACTTTCTGGATAAACTTCTTTATGTATACTGCAGGAAGGAAAATGGAAAGAGGATTAGTAAACAATCTTAGCAATATGGTTTTCAATGGATAGGAATAGGATGAAAGGAATTTTGAAAATATCGGGAGATGCCTTAATTAGAACAAAATACCTGAGTTCCTAAACTCTTACTTGCGTTTTTTGAACTTTAAAAAAAAAAAAAAGTGTTTACTCAGTCACTCTGCAAATGTGATTGAAATAACATCAGTATTTGAAATTTCTCTCCACCTTATAAGCAGGAAATAATTTAAATGGCTTTCCCTAACACTGTGGCAAATTCTGGCTCTACTCAAACTTACACTTTCTAAATCGTAGGATTAGAAATTCAAAGTTTAATTGGAGTTGGCAGAAATTTGCTAAATATTGCATGACTAAACATTGTTCAAAATACTGTGCAAGTGCAAACCATGACTGTTTATGAAGGGGAAAAAAAAAAATCAGCTGCCATAGTAAGCAAATACTAGGAATGATAGGAAAGAAATGGAAGAAGCTTCATGAATTATTTAGAAGCTATTCCAAACATACAAGATGAAATGGGTCAGGGAAACAGAATTTTTAGAAGGGTATTTGTAATTTGTTTAGTTCTAAGGTAATTACTTTTTTTTTCATAGATCTTTAAAGCTTTTGCCTAGCATTTATTCTCTGGCTAGGTTTGAGGTAGGCTGGTTCCATGTCAGGATTTCTGGTGTTTATCCACGTAGTTCCTGAGGATGTATTTCACTTTCATGCCAAATTACTTGCAACCACAGCATCAAGTGCTTGCAGCCTCTTGCAGTTTTGGCCAAATGGAGGCCTCTGACTTAGCACAAGACAATTTTAACCTCTACTTGTCAGAGACAGCAGAAAGCCTGCAGTCATATTCTCTTTTTTTATAAAGGATAACATTATGAAGCCATTGAAACAATTTACCATAGTCATTCAGTAAGATTTATGTGATTTCATGTAGGTAAGAAATAAAAAACAGCAAAATACAAACTATGGTATTAATTTGGTCTCCTTAAAAAAAATGGAATGTAAGAAGTGAGGAAAAAAAATTTTCATAAGAGTTGTTCAAGCTGGTAAGCTAATTAGTATAGATAAATACTGATATGAAAATGCTTCTCAGGGGAGAAATGTTGCCAAAAAGCAGAACTTGGACTTGATTAATGTGAAGAACTATTACTTTGTAAATGTGTAAGTGAGCAAATAACCTCTTTAGATTCTCCATCAGAAGATCATTTAAATGATTGTTTAGTGTATCAGTACTGGTAAACAGCAGATACAGGTACTTCCCCCTGCAACTGCTCTTTCCTTCCAGCCCATATCCTGAGATTTTAGGAAACAGTACTTTATGGACTTTATTACATTGTTGACTATGTTTAGCAGTTGTATTTTCAGTGTGGCAATCAGCCAATACCTAGGAGGTAAGAAAGAAAATGTCAAATCTTTGGAGGAGGGACAAAGGACATGGTTTTCTATATTTTAAATTTTTTGCTGAAATCTTGGAAAGAATGGAGTGAGGCTCTCAAATGCAAAAGACATCGTGTACATTAGAAAAGAAAAAGCCATTTTTCCATTAACTAAGCTTCTACAGAAGTCTGAAGGCTGGCTGAAAGGACATCTGTCACAAATAAACCATTTTCACTTGGATCTGTGTTAATAATCTTCCTAGAAAGGGCAGTGTGTTTGTTTAGGAGATGCTGGTCTCTGAGATGAAGAGGGGTGATAAAGGATGACAGCTTTGTAAGGCAAATATCTCATGCGGATTACACTGAAGACTCTGTAAGTTTTGTTATTGACTTCAGCGTGGTGGATGCTTTGGGCCAACTGTCTCTATTACTGATATTGGTTTCCGTTTTCCAAGTTACAGTCTAAAGACACATGTCAACCAATCTAGAGAGTTAGAAAATAGCAGACAAAGATGCTACCGGTATTTTGTGTCACCTGCTGTTAAAACACAGAATAGAATCAGATAGCAGATAAATCCACATTCTTTGAGATTGTAATTTGTGGGTCTAACTTTAGAAATGCGTTAATTTTCAGCTTCTTATTTCATTGGAAGGGAATGGTAAAACCTGTCTTGTTTTTGCTATGACTTAGTCATTGGTTTGTATGCTTTAGAATACCTATAGAAAATGCCCACTGAATGACAAATCAGGAACTTGTTAGATACTTAAGTTAAACAAAAAAATAGGGAAGTCTGCATAGCAGAACTACCTGATTGTTGCATCTGAGATGAGGTGCCTTGTATGACCTTTTCTTAAAAAGGGACATTTACCTGTAAGGCTTCTGTCTGCTGTGTTGCTGCACTTGTGGGTGCACGTTGGACTGTAATACTTTACATATTTGCTTTGGTCTCTGTGAGAGCTTTATAGCAGTGTATTTGTAGTGAAGTCAGTGGAGCTGCCTGTAACACATACCACACAAACTGAAAGCAGAAATAGGCATTTTCTCTACAGTGAAAGTGAAGACAGCAGAGTCAGATTGTATCCAAAGCAAATTAACTACTTTAAATTTGAAAGATAGTTCCATGTGCTCTTTGTCTATCTTCCTCTGAGATATCAAAACATTGGAATATATAGATGCACAGAACAATATAAATGTGTATAGAGTCATAGAATGGTTTGGGTTGGAAGGGACCTTAAAGACCACTTAGTTTCAACCTCCCTGCCATGGGCAGGGACACCTTCCACTAGACCAGGTTGCTTAAAGCCCTAAGTCAGTGTGAAAACAGTCTGTTTCCTTACCAGAAGCAATGTGTTGAAATTTAAGGTCAGCTTGTTTTTTTAAGTCCTTTTATTCTCTACATTTCCTGAGGCAGGTTTTCCTTATTGAAATATAACAGAAATCTATGGTAGCTATGACTTTTTAATTTCATTGGCATGTTACTACTTTTAAGATAATCCTTTCAGAACTCACCTCTATAGAAGAATTGATTTTTTATTTTTATTTTTTTTAAGTGAACCTTTTTTTCTGTTCCCCAGTCTTTCTTAAAAATGATTTTCCATTTCTGGTAGGAGGGAGGAAGGTGTTTAGTGGGGAGCCGTATAACTGGGATTGGAAACTATTTAAACCCATCTGAGCATGCTCTGCATATGCACTGTTCCTCCTGCACAGTCCTGTCAATCAAAATGTTCTTTTAGTTGCTTTTGCTATATCTGTGCTAGCTGTGCTGAAGGCTGTAGGTGTAGCTGAAGTCTTCATGCCAGTGAAAGGTAGGTTTTACTCCACATCTATATAGTTCGAGCATGCTAAGTTTCAGTATTACACTCCGTGCTGATGGCAGGAAATACTCAAAGTAGAAAGTATGTGAAAGGTGGGTTTAGGAGAAATGGCTATGCTGCAATTCAGGTTTGTTTTTCTAGTGCAAATAAGAAGAGAAGCTGTAAAATTCAACAGACTTCAAATTGCATCATTCTCCATGTAATGTATGACCTTTACACTCTCTGAAGTTTGAAAGGGAAGCATTTTAGGGGGCTTCTATAAGCCTTGCAGTTTAAAATTCCTTGGAGGGAGAGGAAAGCTTCCAAGTCATGCCAACCTTCCGGCATTTGCTTAAGCTGTAGAAATTAAACAGTACCAAGTTCAACATGGTTATATGTAACTTCAGTAAAATGGAGTTCACAGATTTCAATCAAATCCTGCTCAATGGTAGTTCATAGCATGATCAAGTTTCAAAATTAGTATGATGCCTTTTGAAACACTGATCAGAGAGCTTCTGTTCTAAATTCGCAAATAAGATACCACATCCTGATTGTAGTATTAGCAGAAAGAGCTTGAAATGCTTTTTGTTGGAAAAGATATTGACAAATGTAAGGTTTCTGTGGGAATGTTTTGGTGAAATTTCTTCCAAAAAGGCTGACTGAATTTAAAAAACAGTAAAAACTTTAGAAGCTAATTTAGTGTTTCTCAGATTTCAGGAAGTAAAACTAGGAGCAAGACTTCAGTTTCCTCAAAATAGGATGCAAAACATAGTGGTTTCATCAGAAACATTGAAACTTTGGGTTTGCTCCTTTTAAAAATTACCAAGAGTTTCTTGGTCAAATAGAAAAGCACTTTGTTACTGAAGGATTTCACATTTTTCTTGCGTGAATTACAAATATATTGCTTTTTCACGAGATCAAGAGAAACATAGGTTTCAGTTTTTTGGTAATGTAATGTACCTTGTCAGCCAAGTCAGTTTTACTGCTTTTCTGATATGTGCTCTTCATGTATTGCCTAATGCTACTGATAAATTACTTCAGTCACATACATTCTCTTTTGTACGTGTTGCAGTTTTCAGTTATATGCCAATAGAAATAAAACCAAAAGATAAGTGTTCAAGGAGCAAGTGTTGCACAGGGGAAGGAGAGAGCAAAGGCTGTGCAAATTTCTTGATTTTCATGAACACATCCACTCCCTACTCTTAGGAGTATCTGAGCACCAGAACAGCCCCCACCAAAGCATCAAAAGTGTTCTCAATTTTGACATTTTAGGCTTCTGGTTGCCCTTCTGGGTCTTGCAAGGAGCCTCTAAACCCAGTGCTGGCTTCAGGTTCCAGAATGACTGGGTGAAGGGCTGCAGGTGGGAAGACTGGATGCTGAGTATGGGTCCATCACTGTAGTACAAGGCCTCCCGACAGGGAGGGAAGTTTTTTGCATCAGTGCTATTCAAATGTGAAGCAGGGGATCTGATATGTGGTATTTCAGGAAAAAAAAAAACCAACCATGATCCTTGTCTTTCTGTAACTGTTGATTTTAAAACTTGCAGAAAATTAATGTTGCTTTCCTAGATCCTTGTGAAGTTGTCCAAATAGAAGCGTGCTGAGTTTTAAGCGCAAGTTTGTGTTGTTTCCCTGGGCATCAGCAGGATCTAACTTGCTGTTGTACTCCAGCACTCAGGCACTTTTGTTCACAAACACATTTTCTCTAAAGTCAGTTATCTTTATGGTGTACTCCTATAGTTTATGTAATTCAGACACCTAAGGGGAATAAAAAATAGCTTGGTCTGATTTTTAACAAGCTTGAAGGAAGTTAAAAATGAGAAGGATAAATTGGCAACAAAAATCTTACAGTAGCTGACTGTACTGTAACTCTGTGCATCTATTGTTAGTCAGATAATCCTGAATGACTGTGTGTCATTACTTCCAACCATTCTTTCTACTGTCCCCCAAACTGGCAAGGTGAAAGGAAGTAGCTCATTTTATATGAAGTAGTAACTAGCAATTGTCCTCTACGACACCCAGTTATCATAGTATATTATACCATTGTATTTACACAGACAAGCATTTAGGCTTGACCTTATGGTGTAGACTGGAAACCGAGTGTTTTAAAGCACTATAAATCAGTAATTTCTTGCATTATTTTGCTCTAAGTGGAGGAAATGTTCTGCCTTCCAGCATGGTTTGCAGAGCCTGAGCTAACCTTCACTGATCAGTCTTCAAAGAAAGATTTTTGGTGTGGCCAGGAAAAAAGGCACTGAATATCTCATGTCTGGCATTGTTTTCTGTAAAATAATACTGGCCTAATTTGGAGAGATGTTAGTTTGAGCTTCTTGAGCTTGTTCCTGAGGTCCAAGTGACCGTAGCTGTAGCTGTAGTTTACCACATAGACACATACACTTGGATCTGAAATAAATTGTTTAGAATTTTTTGCCCCTTTTTAGCGTTTTTGCCCTTCTTTGCTAGCTCAGCTGCTACTTTGGTGTTAGAAAAAAATTAAAGCAGATATGTTGCATTGTATTAAGGTTTCTTTAGCCTTTTTTAAGGATCCTTGAGTAACTCCATGGATACCCCATGTTTTAGTGTAAGATACTTCTGACTCCCCATCATTTACAAAGGGATACTCATGTTTGACAATTAGTTACATGTTTTCCATCTCAGATTGATGAAAACCTGATGCTATCATGACATACTAATTTTAGACTTGTTTCTGATATGGTTATACAAATCAACAGTTCGTAGCTAAGGAAATCAACTAATGCTATAGATCAGTGAAGTTGCCCTCAAGAGGAATGGGTTAGAGTGAAGTGATAACCAGAAAAAAGCCAGGGCAGTAAGGAGATCAGCACTTTTCTTAGTAGAAAGTACTGTAATATCTGCCTCAGAACTAGCTGCAAAAATTTGAGAGAGAATGGTAGGAAAAACACTTATTAAATGTTAAAATACTAGGTTTGTGAAATTATTATAAAGTAAGTATAAAAGGGGTGGAACATGAAGAAAAATAGATGCTGGTGTCTTTTGGATCTGTTTCAGATCTATTTTTGTTTCAGATCTGTTTGGACAAGTTAATTAAAAGTTTGGGGTGTTTTGAGTGATTCTTATGCTTTTCTGTATCACACAGTCAACGCTCAATTATTTATTTTCAGTTTGGGAGGAATGTATTTTTAATGAGGACTAAATAATAGCCGAAGACTTTTCTTGACCTTCTCTTGTTAATCTGATTTCCAGTGCACTACTCCTTACCTCTTATATACCATATTTTGTTCTGCTCATGAAATAACAGCTTGTAAAGCAGAAATGTTTAATTAGAGATATCTTGTTAAATTCTGTCACAGGAGTGCTCAGAAGCTCTGCATATACTTCTTCTTTAAAAACTAAGCAAAACACAATGCCACGTTTTGTTTGCCTTGAGCAAATAGTAGGTATAGACCAAAGTTGGCTTGAGATACTCAGTAATGATACCACAGAAGTATTGGTGCAAATGAAGATCAAAACTCATCTTAAGGGTTGGGTTTATGGCCCAAAATGTAACTGATAGTTTTGTTACTTCAGCTTTTTCTTTCTTCGCTTTGTCAGGTATAATTTTCTTCAGATTGAAATATTTTCTAGAAGTGGTTGATAAATCCATCACATAAAACAGTTTTCCTGCTCATGCTGCCTTCCTTTGTTATGAAACATGGCAAATTGTTTTTGGAACTCCAATTTGTTTTCCATATTTTTTCTTTCAGATTATATGAAGCACATAACAAGGTATGCCAGGTTGGACGGGGCTTTGAGCAACCTGGTCTACTGGAAGGTGTCCCTGCCCATGGCAGGGGGGTTGGAACTAGATGAGCTTTAAGGTCCCTTCCAACATAAACCATTCTGTGATATTTATAGTCCTTTTTGCTTTTAAATATCATAGAGCATCTGCATTTAATGATTTCAGGATGTGTACCATCCCCTAGCTAGTATTACTTTTTCTAGAAACTTGGTCTTTTGGTACGTGCAGCTTATCCACATCCTCTGCAGATTATCTGTTGTATCTTTTCTCATTCAGTACATAATGTGTTGATTCCTTGGTTATGTTGGTAAAAGATACTGTCCTGCTCTTTCAAAAACTGCTCTCTGTAAAGTTTCCAGGCACACTTACCACTTTTAGCTAGATTAAGAGAATTGGTGGTGGTATGTTGTACCTAAATTTGTCCAGCTAATGAGAAACTAGAAAGAAGATGAGACTGGAAACTGAATTGCCAGCTTTAACTGAAAATCTTAAGAGGCGCTTCATTGTCATGTCTCCACTTGTATTTGGAAAAGTAATTCCTGGAACTGCACTAAATGGTTGTTCTGGGAACTGGGACTGTGTAAATCAGTTAAAAATGAAACTGCTAGAAAGTGTGATGTGGTAATATGGCAATCTGATTGTTATGATAAAAATGGCATAAGTAAATCCACGTTACTGAGAGAGACATTTTGTGACCCTAAAGTTATTCTAAAGAAAGTAAGTTCTTGGGAGCTGTTTTGTTCCTCACTGTAATAATTTTTCATATATGGATATAAGTATAGAAGTGTTGTTCTTAATACTGTGTGATGTCAGTTAATGTCATGGTCCTTTAAACCATCTCTACTTCCTTTTCTGAAAAAGTCTTCACACTCTGTAGTGTTTTCACAGTGTAAGGTTGTTGATATAATTCTCAACCTCAGGGTTTTTGGCAGGACATTTTGTTGCTGACTGATAGCATTTCTGACAGTCAAATGGTTCACATTGGGCGGATTTTTAGTTTGTCTTGTACATGTTTTCTTGTGCAGAGGGGAGGGAAAACTGGTATCGGTTCAGTTTGTCTCTGAGGCCTTTGCATTTCGCCTAAAAATCTTGTAGTAAGATTTGCCCAAGAATTATGTTGCAGCCTAGTTACATGGCAGAGCTACTTCAGATATAGACTGGTTTTGTAGCACCACTGCCAGTGCAGAACCCACATCCATCTAGAAGAGGCTTGTAGCAATTGCTTTGGGGGGAAAAAACCAAACCCTATGTGGCATACGAGCCTACAATGCTATTTGCTTGGATAATGTTAAGCAAAAAATACATAGTAAGCATTATTGTATTCTGTAGTGCTTTGTGGATCTATGTATGCAGTTGTCTTTTGAAGCAAAGTCAATTTTCCACACTCGCCTTTTGTAGCAGTTACTTCCATAGCTGAATACTTGTGCTGTGTGATAAAAGAGTTGGTTTTGGCTTTCAGTCCTACTAGTTGATTATTAGTTTGGTGACTCTGATCCACAGGCTACTGTACTGGCATAATAACTCTGTTTTATTTTTTTGCTAATAATTCTTTAAGCTTTGACTTCTGAGTGTTGATTTGGGGTTTGCAGAATTAGTCACATTAACTATATATATATATATTTAAAATAATGGTAACATTAAAGCCCTTGTTAAAAATATAAATTAAGATAATTTTCATCTGTTTATTATTTTTGCTTTTATCATCATTGACTATTATAACTATTTTATCATCCAGTCACTGAAAGTCATGAGATCTTTTTTGCAGTGATTTTATTTTTCCTAAGACTGAATAATTTTGTGCTTCTGGCAGCCTTATCTTCCCTGTCCCTTCCACATTTCCTTGTCACTTGTGAATGTTAAACAGAGCAGTCTCAGCAGAAAGCATGAAGACTTCACTGATAACCTCTCTTCACTGTGAAAATTGACCATTTATTCCTACTTTCAACATCTGTCATTTAGCTAGTAACTGCATTCTTATCTGTCCTATAGCATCACTTTCTTGAAAGACCTTTACCTGAAGGACCCTGTCAGAGCTTCTGATTGGAAGATATGGAGATCTTCTGCAGGATCACCTATCCATCCCTGGCAGTGTTCAAGGCCAGCTTGGATGGAGTCTTGGGTGACATGGTTTAGTGCAAGGTATCCCTGCCCATGGCAGGGGGGTTGGAACTAGATGATCTTAAGGTCCTTTCCAACTCTAACTATTATATGATTCTATGATTCAAAGATGTGTTGGCTGCTTTAGAGAAGAAATCTGGTGATTTGTGAGGCATGACTTCCCTTTCTCTGCCATGGTACTACCGCTGAAAGACGGTGTCTCATGTCATCCTCCAGCTGCTCATTTCTGTCTCTTCATTCATGCAAACGCATTACCATAATGTAAACTGGATAGGGGAGCTGCTCTGAATGCAAAACAAAGGCTACCCTGCCAAATGTGTTTATGTAAAGCAACAAAACACTTCCAACTAAATAAAACCAACAAAACCTCAGTTCCCTGGACCAGATCTCCAACTCTGTTGACACAAGAAGAATTGAGGATGGTGGGGAGGAGAGAGGGAGGATGCAGGTGATGGAGAAGTTTGGGACTGTGTCTTTTGGTAGACTTCTGGCTTGTACTGACATAAGAGTGTTTGTGAAGTTAAGGCTTTAATGTGCTGAACTCCTAAGTTACTCAGTGACCTGGCTTTCCTTCTGTGACTGGAGAGATTTGAACTTCTTGTTCACTAGGCCTTCAAATAGCTTTTGCTAAGAAATCTCAGTTTCTCCCATTAGAGATGCTTGATTTCATATTAATAAGTATCTGTATTCAGTAGAGACTGCCTAAATCAGTTCCTCATTTCCACAATGGGTCCTATGTGCCGGACCAGAACAGTTACTCTTTTTCTGGTACAATAACTCTATTAAAAAAAATAAAAAGAATTAAAATATGCAAAACTGGAATATTGAGAGAACTGAACTTGAAAATTCCAAACAGGCTTGAAGCTAGGTCAGCTGCTCACATATTTTGCATCAAGGATTTCAAATAATCAAGGTTTTCATTATTTGTAGGTGTATTAATATGTGCTTGTTATTTCCTCCATAGTTTATGACTTTCTAAGCCTCTTGTTTGAGGAGGAAAAGCCTGTCAAAATATCGCTCTCAATGACCAGAACTAATTAACAGTCACTGTTTCTTTTCTGTCTTTTTTTCACCTCTGTATACGAAGCATTTAGATAAAAGTAGATCCTCACAAGGCCTGATGACAGTATTAGTTAATCTTAAATGCTGGAGATGAGTAAGGTAGGAACAGGACTTGTATTTAACATACATTTGCTCTACGGAGTTAAAAGCAGATCTGTCAGTATTCTTATATGAATTAAATGATTAACACAGCATTTGTTAATGTTTTTCCTTATAGATTTTTGTAAGAACAAGCCCTAATAGGAACATAATTTATATAACACAACTTGTGTGAATTTAAAACATGGTCCTTAGTCTTACTGTTTTTTTATGGTAAATACTATTTAAATTTAGACTATGAAGTATGTTTTGCTTTGGCAGGCCTAAATTATTTCAGAATTCTGAATACCAATTGTCACATGAAGCTTCTGAAAATACAGTTGCAAGCAAAAGTCAGCTTTCTGGGCATGCAGTTCTGTCATGGGAAAGAAGCGTGGAAGTAGCTCACACCAATCCAGTCCTTGCACTTCCATTCCAGAGCTCTCAATTCTAAATACGTTTTGTTTTGCCTTGCAAAATCACAGCCATCTTTTAGCATATTATGAAGAACGTTTCTTAATGATATGTATTGTGTTGACTGATACAATAATTTGAGCTGGTGTTGATGATTTTAAAATGAAATAAACAGTCCCAAGGGAGCTTGGCATTGAAATAGATACATAGTTTAGTGATAAACATGGCATTGAAATTTACTGTGAACAAGTAACTAAAGCCTGACAATTGATTAGAAAATTATTATAAAGAATAAAACCATAAAACAATAGAAAACAGACAAAAATACTGCAGACTGCTAATCATCAGTGCTGAGTGAGGCTGCTCAGGGCCTTCCCCTGTGGCCAGTGAGTACACCCAAACCCCAGAGTAGCTGTTCCCCAGGTTTAAGGATTTAGGTCTTTTGTTTAATCATTTTATGGAAGCCAAAGTCCAGTTAAACATGTTGGGACAGAGCTGCTGTAGAGACCAGGAAGCTGGGAAACACCTGTGTGTCCTGTAGTTTCTCTGTAGCCAAATAAAGCTTAGCCAACAAGAAATTCTGCTTGTTTTGTCCATAAAAGGAGTTTTCAGACTGGGATAAAACCATTGCAGATGCTCGTGGTGCAGGGAAGCATCCTGCAAAGTCTCACTTAACAAAGCCCCCACTTAATTCACCAAGTTTAGCATTGCAGAGTTATAGTTAGCCCTGGGTAGTAGGAGAGGGGACTGAGTCAAATTTCAGTCTTATTCTTCATTCTGATGCCAGTGGCTGTTTGATCCTGCAAAAGTTTAGGCCTTAATTGGCTTTCTCCTTTTTTGCATTAATAAAATAGGGCTTCTCTAGGCACTGCAGGGAAGTCTTAAATGAAAAGCAACATTTCACTTAGTAAGATTTATTCTGTGGCTGCATCTAATAACATTAATCAAATACTGAGCATTAAAGAAAAACTGCAAAACTCCTTTCATGTGAAAGGAATTCATTGAAGGTGACCTGTTCACCTGAAGTGCTGCTTAAAAGCTTTAAAAAGCAATATAAAATTTGTAAAAGATAATTTGAATAATGTCGCTTTAGAAACAAGCTACTGATAAGCATTCCTGTTCAATAAAGCTGGGCCCAGGGTTAAAGTTCTTTTGTGACTATTACTTAGTGGACTGGTAATTGTCTGGTTAATGATATTATATTTTGCTCATTTCAGCAAGAGGTAGATTGTTGAATACCAAATAGTGGGACTGAATTTGAATAGACTTTGCCCTGATAAGCTTGAAAACTGCAAGCTGCAGAACATGTTTCAGATTCACTAAATAGAAGTCTTTTTCATGTTTAAATACAAAGAAAGGAGGCAAGGTTGTAGTTAATCCCATCACTTTTGCAGTTTGGGTGGTAGATGCATGTGAGAAAACTCGCCTCTATTTCTACATTATGGTATACTTGTTTTTTTTGAGGCGCCATGTTTATCTTGCCACAATTTTAACCACAGTGTCAATCAGTATTTGTGGGAGCCAAAAAAGATGTATTGGACTTGCTGTATCTCACTACATGGTTTCTGTAAGTAAACATTTCTACACAAAGAATATATTGCTAACGAGTTCATCTAACTGCTGGAAAGCAGCAGTAGGTGTCATCAGTTCCTGTAGGGTAAAGTTTCACATGCCAATCAATTGTGAAACATTTATTGTCATTTGTGAACAGATTATTGTCATCAGTAAATATAGGAGATGTCATACTCCCCATTTTCTGCCTTTTCCTGCTTTGCTCCTAACCTTCATGGTATTGCTGCCCTGTCTTTTCTTAGTGCTTGTTCTGGCTCTGCTTATGATTCTTTGCAGGGCTGGCTTAAATCTGATTTTGCTTTTTCTGTTTACATTCTGCTGATTTAGTGCATCAAATTGACTTACATGGAGGTTGACTGATTGTCAAGGCTGGCAAGCAGAAGAGGAGGAGTGGAAATGGTGCAAAAGTAGGCATGTCCCTTCCATAGGTAGCAAACTGCTGTGTTCCCCTCGCCTCATGTAATGAAATCACACCTTGTGTAGTGAAAATTGGAGGAGGGTTGAGAGAGGACCTGGAACTGCTGGTCTCAAGTGCCGATTTCAAACATAGTAACTTTTGCTTCTGTTTCTTGACCTTTCATTCCCCTTGACCAACCCCTTTTCCTCCTACTGGTGCTTTCTTAAAAACAATACTTTCCTACTCCTTAAGGGCTAAAATGTGAAATGATTCACTCTTAGTCAAGGAATCGAGATGTTTCAGCAATGAAGTAGTGATTGCTCTGGGAAAGAAACTTGGATTCTTCAGAGCATAGTGAAATGCTGGTGGGACTAAGAGAAAGGAAGAGGCCAAGTGGCTGGAAGGATTAGAAATGGAGAAGGTCATGTTTCTCTGTTTCCAGCAAGGGCAGCACTGAAAGAAACAAGTGAGAAGAACACGCACTCCGAAGTATAGCGAAAGGTGTTGCAAACTAGCTCAAGAGCTGATCTGGCCGAGAAATGCTAGAGAAATAACTGTGTGGTTATGAATCACTGATGTTTTTCTGCTGTGGATGGAACAGCTCCAACAGTATTGCCAAAATCATAGTTTAAAAATTACACAATGTGAGAAATCGTAAATCTCGAGTCACTCTCATGTTGTTGCTCTGAATTTTTAGTTGATGCACTGCAGAAGAGAAGTGTTCGGGTTTTTTGGTGGGGTTGTTTTTTTTGTTTGTTTGTTTGTTTGGTTGGGTTTTTTTGGTTTTTTTTTTTTTGGGGGGGTGGTGGTGTGTTTTTTTTTTTTTTTTTTTTTTTTTGTAAGAAGGCTAAATGGAGCAAGTTTTAACACTAGTTTTAATTCTAGTAAATCCAGCCTAGTTTCACTAGGCCTTTTCTTACTGCCTTAGACAGGTGATGCAACTTGCTTTACGTGTATGCTGTGCTCCTGTTTCTTATTGTAGCTACAGGTTTGTCATCTGTGCCATCATATTTTACTATTAGTAACATGAATTTGTAGGATCAAATACACCTCAGGCAATCAGACGATACATTGTGTGCAAAGTGTTGAGACCATTTGGAGAAAAATGGTTTTGCCCACTTCATTCCCAGTCTTATGGACACTGCTTTCCCACCAAGAAGGTGAATATTTGCTAATCATATGTTCTTTTGCTTCTGGAGTTCTGATGGTGCACTGTTGGAAGGCAATATTGTGCTCAAGGATGAGTCTCCCATTTAAAGACAATAAAAAAACAAGCCAGCAACACTGTGTTTTCAAAATTAATTACATATATGATGATGCTGAGATGTTTTCCCATGAGGTCTTGCTGTCTCAGCAGAATTCTACTCTGTGCATGACACACAAGCAGCAAAATCTGAGATTTTGTTTCTGCAAGACTGCCATTTGTTACTAACATCAGCATAGTACTAATGTTGTTTCAGCCAGAACCTTCTCCGTTCCACTTACATCCTCCCTGCATCACCTCCTACCTCAGGCTTTTAGTAGGTTCAGATTTACTCCAGCTGCCTTACATATCAGTATCAGTATGCTTAACATACTGATAATTGACCTAAAATCCAAATGGGTTTTGGTTCTGGGCATGAGGGCAGAGAGAGACTTAAGGTATCCAAAGTGCCTCTAAGCTCTCTTGCCAGAGGTAGCTCTGGAATATGATACTGCAGAGATCGATATAGTCCCCAGTGCAGTGAGATGAGTTATGACCTATATTATTGTATGTAAAATATCGGGTAGGTTTCGTACCAGAAATGGTGACACTAAGTAGAGCAGTAACTTTGAGTCACTGAGAGGAGGTTGGTGGGTTTATGCTTTCTTTATTTTGTTTGGGTTTTGTTTGTTTTGTTTCATTTTTTGAAATGTGACCTGTTAGGTATTTTCTTGTATTGTCTGCTCTTCAGGAATGGCTATTTAATAGGAAGTAATAAGAGCCTCTAGAGTACAACTGTGTCTCACCTCTGCGGTTAGCCTATATCTAATGGTCTGCCGTTGAAACAGAAAACGTGTTTGGCATATTTAATACTTAAAATTTGTCAGTTAAATAGTTAACATTTACCTGGCAAAATGTGAGTGTTCTGAAGTATTTCAAAGCATTAATATTCTGTTTAGGATCATAATTATGGGGTTGTTTTTAGAGAAGAAGGAACAAAATCCATCCGCTGTGGTTTTCTATTTTCGGAATAATGAACTGTTACTGTCATTTTTCTAGGGGTCACCTCTGTTCGATCTTATCAAGCAGTCAAAAGAGCGAGAAGGCCAAACTGAACAGCCTGAGCCCACTTCCACTCTCAATCTGCCTCTCCAGCATAATCACACTGCAGCAGACCTGTAAGTGACATGTTAATATCACCTTTAATATTTAACTCCACTTGTATTCTGTTTTCCTACTTGTTAGGCTTGGTACTTAGGTTATGTTGGAGTGTTGTAATTGCCGCTGCTTATTATACATGTAAATTTAACTAAATCTGATCCTGAAATACTTTTTCCAAGCCCTATCAAACTTGTAATTGCAAACTGTTATCTTACTTGCCTAGGAATAAGTCCTTTTATCAGGTATTTAATCAATAACTTGAAGTTTTAATTCCTGATATGGGAATAGCAGGTTACAGGGGCAATTAATTTCTTCTAATGGGGCAAGAGTTCCTGCAGGTATTATTCATGTGAAATTATTCCTTTATCCTGTGATGCTAAGTGCTTAATACATGTTGAATCTCCAGCTATCTTTCTCCTGTGAGATCTCCTAAGAAGAAAGGACCTCCTCTAAGTGGTACTTCCACTTCAGATGCTCAGCCAGGTGTTACCCCTCAAACACAGAAGCCACAGAAATCTACCTCCCTCTCTCTGTTCTACAAAAAAGGTTTGTTGCTTCTGTAGGTGCTGAAACTGCAAAGTTAACTCTTGTTATTTTTCCTTTTGGGGTTTCGGAGCTCAACACCTCTTAAACGATTATAGTAGAATCTGTAATAAACACTGTGCAAAAACTTCCTTAGCTGCCTCTGGAAGAAACAGTAGGACAGTGCCAGCAGGTTAATGCATGCACTCTACACACTGTGAGTTCCAACTGAAAACCTATCTGCTGATTCTAAGAATGGCATATGGGCTCAGGTGGAGGCTGCTTCTATCAGAGCATCCTGTTACCAGCAGTGACAATAAATAGGTGTTATGGGAAGCTTAAGAACTGAGGAATCGTGTATGGTGCTTCCCCTGAATGCCTTCCCAAGATTTAACTTTCGCCAGCTTAGGGGTTTTCCTCAGTCTTTTGTAATGTGTCTTTTTAGTGACTCCCAGTAGATTGTGTTCCAAATGCTTGTTCAGACTGTTTTCTAAGTGACCTAGACACACATGCACAGCATTGTTTGGTGTGGACTCCTGTGTGTCCACTGCCTGTTGTATAATCTTTTCCATGTATTTTGATTGAGCCTGGCATCTCCTACCTTCATTTGATGGCTTATAGTTTTTGTAGTGGGAAATGATGAACATTCAATCGCTGTCCATCCTCCATCATGTTCCTTTTGTTTTGTTTACCACTCTTATTACAATTTCAGTTTATTTTATTTCTCTGTTTTTGAAGTGTATCTGCTGGCCTATCTCCGACTGCGTACCCTGTTCTTTCGGCTTCTCTCTGACCATCCTGACCTGGAACCCTTGATCTGGACCCTCTTCCAGCACACACTGCAAAATGAGTATGAGCTTATGAGAGACAGGCACTTGGACCAGGTAACATTAACAAAAAAGTTTTGAAACTGAACAAAATGTTCTTTAGCCATTAGAAATAGTAACCTGAGTTTTTATTTCTCCTGATCACTCAAAGGAGAAATTAATTTAGAGTGAAGTCTAACATCATGTTTTTTAAGTACTGGTATCTTCAAATACCATTTACAGCTATTTTCAAAATAATGAAAACACAACAAGTTTTCTAATAATTTGCATAAGAAAATACTGATTTTATTTGGGAAGACAACTTGTGGCTGATAAAAGTTTTGTTATTCAACCCTAAAATTGCAGCATATGAAATGAGTTTGAGAAGTTATTATCAGCTGCAATTGATTGTTGTACAGAACTAGAGGAAACAATCGTTGACTTATATCCTGGAAGTTCTTATAAAGCTGAGTTCCATGCTGGTTTATAGAGCACAATCAGTAATTGAAAGTTCATCAACTGATTACTTGAAATGAAGAAGTTGAATTAATTTTCTGCATTTCCAATTGTCTTGTCTTTTTTTCTTTTATAGATCATGATGTGTTGCATGTATGGCATATGCAAAGTAAAGAATGTAGATCTTAGATTTAAAATAATTGTTTCGGCATACAAGGAGCTTCCCAACACAAATCAAGAGGTATGGAAATTTTTTCATGTTATCCCTCCATAAAAATGTTATAAACTAATTATTTATCTCTGTCTAAAACAAGATAAAACTACGCTTGAACATACAAAAGAAAACTTCTGCTTCACTGCATCTCCATTTAGTGGAGGAGAAAACTGGCTCTAAATGTCTCTTTAAACATCTCACACAAATAGTTTGGTAACTCTCCTCAGAAAGCAAACTTTATTCCAGATTTTTACTTAAAGATACTAAGTAATGGTTTATGATACTATTTTGAGACTAGATGAAAGATTCAGGTCTAGAGCTAATAGGACTTTCAAACGCAACCCAAGTTCCTTTAAGAGTTAACTTCCATCAAACTTCCAAAGCGGCTTTCAATAGAAATATGGTTAGATATCAAATAGAGATGTATGGTTGTATATCAAACAGGTGTGTATGTATTAAAGTTGCAGGTTTAATTCTAACATTAAGTTCCTTTTTTTGTAAGGGCCTTACATTTTTCCATGAAACAGTAACTAAATTAATAGAAAAAACCTCACTGAACAGTTAATTGAACTGTAGCATCCTTTAGTAGCAGAATTTCTCATAGAGTATTTGTGCATCTTGGCTAAACTCCAGACTTTCATTTCCAAGCCTAAAGAACTGTTTTATCATCAGGACAGTAATGATTTTTTTAGCCTTCCAAGGTGTGTGCAGTAGTGACAGTTGTGTGTTTAAAAATAAATGGAGCTTAAATGTGGAAAATGTTGTTATCAACACATTTGCACTAAGGTGCTGTGCCAGTTAATTAAGTAGATGCTTATACTGGTGTTTATACAATTTCAGAAAAACAACAATTTATAGAACAGTTCTAAGCAATAGTTACAGTGGCTTGCATACACTGCACATGCCATCTTAGCTCTTATTTGACACAGACTTTATCTATGGTTTTATGAGTTTTTCATCCCTCTTTTTTAATCTGTGCATGATGATTTTCTCACCCTATGTAGACTTTCAAACGTGTTCTCATCAGGGAAGAACAGTATGACTCCATTATAGTTTTCTACAACTTAGTGTTTATGCAGAAGCTGAAAACGAACATTTTGCAGTATGCCTCCAACAGGGTAAGCTGTTGTGTTCAGAGTTCATTATTTAACAGAATAGGAATATATAGACAATAAAGCCTTACAATTATTTTATTATTTTTATAGCCTCCCACTCTATCACCTATCCCACACATTCCTCGCAGCCCTTACCAGTTTTCCAACTCTCCTCGGCGTGTCTCTGCTGGCAATAACATCTACATCTCACCCTTGAAGAGCCCATACAAATTCTCTGATGGGTTTCAGTCACCCACAAAGATGACTCCAAGGTCTAGGTAGGTTATTGACAGGCATTTCTTTGACTACATTAAAGGTATTTGGGGCATTTTAGTGGAAGAAAAGTAGAAAACCAGAGAGCCTTGTTTGTCAGTAGTCTGTGGTTGTTACATCTTTTCTGTTTAAAAGTTCGCATCCTATATTTGGCATCTTTATTCATCTTCGAGCACTTTTCTGTTTCGGTTTAGTCAGTGTGCTCAAGGAGATTTTTTGTTAGGGGTTTTTTTTCTCTTTTATTTAGGACAGTCATATGCAAGCAGGGTTTTCTGACCTAGTTGTTTAAATGTTGGCTTTGACTCTGGATCACACTCCTGAAATACAGAGCTGAGCTTTGTATGCTTGTTTAATACTTTTATGGGACAAAATGGTTCAGAGTATTTAGTTGACTGAGCAGAACATTTCAAACTGTTGATCATTAGTTCTTAGAAGGGAGGATGACAGCAAATGTGGACTTTTCAAGCTAGGATCAAGTGAGCCCCATTGCACCTGGCCCACTGTGTAGAAAAGTTAAAATATTACTGTGTATTTTGTGTTGAAGTCCTGCATGGTTTTGATTAGCAAACACCTAAAGGTAAAGATGAAAGGATGATTATCTGGATACCCAGCACTGAAGTGTCTTCCTGCTGATAAGGGATGGACTGTGGGGGTCTCTGATTCTTTCAAGCCACAGTTTCTTTTCTGTCTTTACAGTTGATTTGGTAATTCAGTGTTCTCTCACCTGAACAGAAATATCGAACAGTCTCAACACAGTAAAGCACACTATGGGTTTGCACTGTTAGTGCAGAGAGAGAGGAAGAGACTTTGTTAATGTCCTATGCTAAGCTGTGCAAATCAGTTCTATCGTTGTTAAATGTATCTTACTCTTAAACACTTCTCTTCTTCATTTGGCAGAATTTTGGTGTCAATTGGGGAATCATTTGGGGTGAGTTTTAACATTTTTAATATTTGATCTTGAATGCATGTAACTCGGAGGAATGGGCTGGCCTGCTGACACCTGTGGAACTGGCCAGAGAGTGTCTATAAGTTAATGTAGTGTCCTGTGGAATCTGTAAGCCCACAGATTATTGGGGTGTTCTGTTAACTCCTTTCAAATATCCAGTTTCCAGTACTTTTAATGTTTCGCATTTTACTTTAGTTGCTCTGACAGAAGATAGAGTTCTTAAACTGCAGAGTTGTAGAACTTCTAATTTTTCTTAGTGGATAATCTGGAAAGTTTGAGTAGTTTCATGATTTATTGGCAATTTTTTCCTATTTTTCTTTTGTCATTTCAGACTTCTGAAAAGTTTCAAAAAATCAACCAGATGGTGTGCAACAGTGACTACCAGCTGAAGCGCAGCGCAGAAGTAAGCGCTGCTCCTAAGCCACTGAAGAGGCTGCGCTTTGATACAGAAGGGCAAGATGAAGCAGATGGAAGGTGAGGGATTGTTCTTGGCTTTTCAGTATCTTATGTATATTTGGTTCTTGGGGCCTCCATCCTAACTCCTTCCTGACATCCTGACTTCTGTTAATTTGTGAACTTCAGGAAGTATAATAAATGAGAGACGGTAGCTTTATACTTCTCAATTTCATGTCAGAAGTAAGGATTTATTCAGTGCCTGTACATCCAGCATCCCAGTGTTACTGCTGAGTGCTAAACCATGATGTTTAGTCGGTCTTTTAAAAAACAAACCCCAGATTTTTTAGACACATGAGATATCAGGCAACTCTTGAGTTTAGTGTGGCCAAAAAAAAAGAGTTTGCATTTTTGTGAGAGAAGGCACTAGCACTGAAATGAACTAACCTTGATTTAAAGTTATCTTGTGAGGATAAAAAGTTATCTTTTTTTTTTTTTCCCAACTTCCACTTAATATATGCTTTCTGCCTGCAGCAAACACCTACCCCAGGAGTCCAAGTTCCAACAAAAGCTTGCAGAAATGAGTGAGTATGATTTTTTTTTTTTTTTCATTAACTGCTCAGCAGTAAGTCCCTCGGATAATCCAGTTCGTGCCCACTCAGATAAAAACACTGCTCAACACTGATGTCATTTTGGCAACTTGCTTAGTGTTTTGTACTTGCTCCATTTAATCTTGAAAATGCAGATTATAAAATGGAAATCCTCAAAAGCCTTTTTGAGGGTGTTAAATGGCACAGCAGCATAGAAGATGCTGTATTACATGGGAATAAGACACATTCTTCCTGAGCACTAGAATTCTTGAAATGGGATTACATACTAGCCAAGGCTTTCCCATTTGTTGTAATGACACACCCTTAGCTGAGAGCTCGCAGGTAGAAAGAAATCAGTACTAACTGCAGCAGTGTTTAGCTGACCAGACCACCAAAAAGGCAATTATAGTAAAGGAAAATTATATACACAGGGAAATTGTAATTTTGTATGTTGCTTTGCTGTCCTTTATGCTAAAATACTCAAGGCTGCTTTTTCTGTTACTGTGGATCAGCATTTCTCTCTGATTTTATGGGGTCACTCCTCTGTTTTTAAAATTAAACTCAAATCTAGCTCATGAAAAGCAAAACAGCCCCATCCCTGCATCTGAGCTGTATTTTCCACTCCCAAGAAGGAACACTCTTGGTCTGACCTGGCATTCTTACTCTCTGGTGGAATCTGAGCTCTGTAGCTGAGTGGATTCACCCATTAAATATTCTTACCTAGCAAGTGTCTGCTCACCAAGCTGGGTATGTGCATGGATCCAGGCACCTCCTGTTTATTTTAGGCTAGGGGAAATGTTTCAGTGTTTCCTTGTGGCAGAGGTTAAGAAGGGATGTTCTATCTTGTGTCCAGTTGTGTTAGCATGCATTACTGAGGGGGGAAAAACGGCATTTCCTGGGCTGGCTGGCTTTGTGACATGGGCACTGCTCACCCCAGAGCATCTGCCTGGCAACAGAACAAGGTCCCTATGTGATATAGTCCATCTCCTGCCTGGAGGAGGGAAACAGACAAAGGGAGGGTACAGAAGCAATGAGAACTTGAGTGAAGAGGTGGAATGAATTTAGGATGTGCGAGATTGAGCAAGAGCTACTGAAGCAACTCAGAGGCACGTGTTTATTTTCAAATGAGGGACTTGTTTTATTTAGAACAGTGAACTTCTGTTCCTTGTGTCATTACACATTTTTGCAATAAATAATCACCTCCAAAGTATTTCGGAAGAAAGTATTTAATCTTATTCTTTGTTTGGTTTGGCTTTTTTTAGCATCTACTCGAACAAGAATGCAAAAGCAGAAACTGAATGATGGAAATGATACCTCAGCAAGTGAAGAAAAGTGAGATTCTTCTCAGGACCAGGGGCTGCACTGCAGGCCCTCTTAAATTGTTTCTGTTTTACAGCCTTCATTAATTGAGTTGCTTTTTTAGTTGCTTTTTATTCTGAAGTGCTAGTTGGAAGCATTTGGACTTTTTAAATTTTTATATGTTTTTCATGATACTTTTTGCCTTATGATGTAGCATATATCCAATGTAAGCCACTGAATTTAATTTATATATTTTTGTGAGGATTTTAAAAACAAACTTGGAAGGTGTCTTAGTTTTCCTATTGCAACATTACTGATTTAAGCCGATTCAGTCCACTTGGACTGAATTTCTCTGTCTAAAGACAAGATATTAGCTAGAATGATTTGAAATGCACTATTTTTTTTCTTAGATTTCATTTTTATATCCTCATTACTTGCAAATTTTGAACATGAGGGGCCAGATACTGCAAAGATTTCTGTCTCTGTATATAATTAGCACATCAAATTCCCATTAACTTAAACTGCACAGCAGTCAAGAGACCTTGCAGAGTCAGGGCCTCACATCAGACATAAACCTGAATGCAGAGTGAACTCATTATGTAGCTGTACTACTGAAACCAGTACTTAGTGTTCATGTAGTTTCCGAGGGCAGTTATGCTGTCCATCAGTTTGAATTTCATGGAATATGAATCCCACAGAGAATCTTCCAAGAAGCTGAAGCTTCTTCCCATATGCAAAGTACTTGATGTGCACTTTCTTCTCTTGGAAAATCTCGAAGTATTGAGATTCCCACCTGGTACATGAGACTTCAAAATTCTAATGATGTAGAATTTTCTTGATTTCTTCAGATTTTCACCTAACCATAGCCAAGCTGAACGAGCTTGAGAAGCAGGCACCAAACCTCCTTCCTGTAGCTGAAAGCTGAGTGTCTCCAGTGGGGTTCCAGGTAAGCATAGCCTGGTCTCTAAAAGCACAGGGCATCATCTCTCATCGGCCTTGCTGCAGCATCCGCACAAAAGCCAAACTTGATGAGCCCACGCTGGGAAAACCAGTCTGCCTTCTTTTACTGCAAAGGCAGAGTTGAACAGGCAACTTCTTGTTGTAACTAGCAAAAAATCCCCAAAACAACCCCAAAACTTTTTTCATCTTAAGTATTTATAAGTTACTGATTCAGATACTGGAATTTTTCTTGCAATGACAAAGTGTTTGCAAAATAGGTAAGGGAAGCACATATTTGACTTCCAGTGCATTAAAATATGAGTAAATAAATGTTTTGCTTCAGAATTACCCATTTTTATGAAATTTAGCTTTTGCAGCTACTTAAATTACAAAAGTTATAGTAGAAGAGTATGCTATTCATTACACAAACATTTTAAACCAGCATCTTCTCCGGCTAGCTTATTTAGAGATTGTTTAGCTGATCCTAGAATAGTTACGGCACTACATTTGAAAGATCAGATCTTGCATTGAACGGAAGCTAATCTTAGGGCTACTAACAATTCTACGAGCAGCACACTGATTCGTCAATGAATTTTAAAATAAAGCTGGGTTATTTTTTTAGTTTCAGTACAGCTTCAACTTCCTTCCTGAAAAATGTAACAGTGTTAAGAGTACCTTATGTTTATTTTCTCACTTTTTGCAGTTTTACAGAATATGTGTTAACATTGTGCTACACTGTTCTGTTACAGCAGCTGAAGTTCTCCCATGATCCTTTGACTGTATTATTTCTTTACTGTGACAATGTTTTGGTTTTTTTTTTTTTCAGACAGGAGGCTTTACATCAAATGTAAGAGAATATTTTATACAACTAATCAGTTTCTCTCCTTTCAAGATAAATAAAATAGCTTTTAAAGGATTTATAGTTTGCAATTTTCTTAGGTGAGAAGGTGACTTCGTATGGTAATGAAGTATGATAATGGTGTAGGCATACAAGAAAGCTGGAGGGGGGCTTTTCACAAGGGTGTGTAGAGATAGGCCAGGTTGGACGCGGCTTTGAGCAACCTGGTCTAGTGGAAGGTGTCCCTGCCCATGGCAGGGGGGTTGGAACTGGATGATTTTTAATGTCCCTTCCAATCCAAACCTTTCTGTGATTGCATGATACTGTGATGTCCTCCTGCATCCTCCTTGACCATGATTCTGCAGCTGGTACAAGCAGAGGTCAGTCCATCTCCAGTGACTGATTTCCTCTTGATGCAGAGGTCCAAATACTTACACTGCTGGGCTTCTAGTTATCTTCAGAAGTTTCTGTAAGATATTCTGGACATCTTGTTCTCAGCAGACCTCTTGTTCTAGGGTTACTGTTGGTAATGCTTTGGACAGACACAGGCTGGCATTGTGTTCTGGGTCACTGTCATGGCACTTGCTGAGGTGCCTGAGGCGGTCCTTCAGAGAAGCTGGTGTCCCATCATTTCACCACCCTGCTTTTCCTCATCCATTCTTTCACTCTCAAACTGCTGGAAATGGGCCAGGATGTCAAAACTCCAACATAAGCCACCCTGCCCTTCTGGGCTGGATGTCTGGCCGCAGGCACATCAGTCCTGCAGAGGCTGCCTGTGTTGCCCTACTGGAGTCCATCGGTGCCTGTGACTCACGGCTCTGCTGAGCTGGCAGTGCTGTTTATAGAATCGGTGCTCAGGATACTGTGTGGAGTACAAAGTGCACTGGCTGATGTGCCAGTCCCTGCCCCTTCTACAAACACATTTTCAGAGTCTTATTTTTAAGCAGATACATCTGCAAATAAATGTGTATTGAAACGATCAGATTTGGAAATCTTACAATGTAAGATCTAGAAATCTTAGAAGAATGCCTTTCTTATAGCAAGACCTTGTTGTATTCAAAATGGCCTAGAATATTGAAATGGTATTCCAGGAAAAAAAGAAAATGAGGATTCAGAGCAGAGGAATTGGATAGAAAATGTGACAGGCATTTTAAGTAACAGTAAAGCAATGGTAAGGATTGCACTGCTGGTCCAACTCTTCCTTTGCTGGGGAGAAATGTGTATTTGTGGAGAAGATTGGTCTCTGCCCGAGCCCTGTGTGTAAAATGTGTGAGGTGAATCGGCTTGGCTGGTGTAGCCACCTTCAGCAGGATGAGCTGACTCTGAGCCTCTTCAGTTGCCATTATACACCTTAATCTCCTCCTGCCGTCCCCCGTTTCCAAATGCTGTTTGTTCTTACACGTCACAGGACCTTACTTCCCTGCATTTGACTTGCAAGTGAAGAGTGCTAGTCCAGAGTAGTAAATAGCAAGCTCCTCACAGGTACTGGAGCAGACATAGGGAATGTGTAAAGTGTGTGTTTTCGAGTACAGGAGCGGCTGCAGGAAGATACCAGTGTCTGATGTGAAACGGCTCTGGTATCTGGCACCAGCATCTGGTGGGATACGGGTGCAAAGTACAAGCTGAAATACTTCAAAGTGTAACAGATAAGCTAGTCATAATGTACATTTGCTTCAGAAACAATTATTGGTGTTTTGAAGAGTTTTATTACTAAGTCACCAGGCCATTAATGTCTTTGAAAGGTGGAAATACACTTATGCAAATACTCCAGCTTTTTTTTGCAGACTCAGTTTTCATTCTGCTTCAAATGCTTTATCCGGTGGCAGTTATTTCCTGAGGAACATAAATATTATCTCTGTTTTGTTTCTTTTTCTCCCCACTACTACGTGGTCAGCTCATTTTACAAGCATCAGTCTTTCATCACTTACTGAAAAGGAAAGAATCCCACTCATACTTTTTTAAATATTATGGCATTTTTATTAATGGCCTATTAAAACCAGGCAAGTTTATAAAGAAACAAGAAACCAAAACTTATTTCTGCATCGTTAAGTGGTAGCCAATGAGTCCTGCGTCTATGGGGTAAAGAAATGCTTTGGAAAGCCCATGGCAATTTTTTGGATCATGTAAAACCAGCTGTTCACACAGCTGTTGGGCACTGTAACAAAACTCTAGAGGAGGGCACTGGCTGACGCTGCAATGCTGACTCTTGGCTTCAGTAACTCAAAAGAACCATTAAATGACCCTATCGATGCCTGTAATTTCTTTTTATTTCAAATTCCATTTGATTCCGGAAGTTATCCACCTCATTCCCTTTCTGCAAAGTGGAACACCCCCCTCTCTTTAAATCTCAGATACAATTTTTGTCTGTGGTGTCCTAAACCAGAACAATATTTACATATTTAAATACTTCATTACGTATTTAACCCGCAAGAAATGTGGGTTAGTTGCAGACCATCTCACAATTGTAAAATGCATCCCTAATTTCTCCTACAAGGACCCATGATTTGGTTTCAAGCACATTTATATACACACATCCACGTTTAACCACCTAAGCCAGGATGTTTTTTTAAACATTGACCTTTAAGTGCCAAGAAAAGTGCATGCGATGAAAGATTGAAAATACTAATAAGTAAATGTCCCTTTCAGTGTAATGCTGTCCCGCCCAGGCCAGATGATACACACTGCATGAATAAAAGCCAACACTGACCCACTGCATCTTTAGGATCACCCTCATTCAGTCCAGAGATGCTTTTACTCAAAATTATAGGCTTTGACAATTACTCTGAAATTGCAGTGAGGTTTTAATGTGTACAAGTAGGTTGGAAATTATGAGTAGGAAGGAAGTATATTGAAAAAAACAGTGTCACTATTGGTTATATTAAGCCAAAAACAACTCGCTAAGAAAGCGTGCAATTTGGAGTACGGTAGTTGTTGAACTACTGGTTTTGAACTTGAGCCAGCTTGAGAGAGCGGCCTTGCTCCCCTCTGCTATCACTCCATGGAGTGGTGTCTCTATGGAGCTACTGAGCAGAGAATGTTTTCAATCAGACCTCAAGTTAAAATCAACTTCAAGAGCAGGTTTGGCTCTTGAAGAAAAACAGCAGAAACCTGTGGAGACACCTTTTTGGAGTACATATATTGGGAAGGCCAGAGCGATGGCAAGGCCTTTGCAAGGGGCATGGGTGCCCAGTTTGTTCCATTTCCTGGTGAGGCTGACTGAATGTCAGTGCAATGCCAGTACAAGCTGGTATCTGCAGCTTGGGCTGTGGCCATCCACCCTCCTTCTGTGTGCTCCTACAGCTGAGAGAATGCTGGCAGGTGAATCTGGCAGTTCTTGAGCCCAGGACTGAAAGGGGCAGACTTCACTTCAGCCATCCCTGGCCTAACCAAAACACCTGGAATTGCCCAGTCTTGGCTTAGGTAGAATTGCCTTGTGCCTATGCTTTGGTAGGATTAGTGCTGGGCTATAGCATATAAGGTTTGCAGCAAAGTTGTGCCCTGCCATGGTACTGTTCTGCTGTCTGTGGGCCTGAGTCAAGTGCTTTTCAGCACTACCTTATCAAAGCTGATCTCCGGGGAAGTTGTGGTTTTGATGAAACTGCATTATGTACTGGAAAGTTTTTGACCAGTTCTGTTTGAATACAAAATACTGACACAGCTGCTGAAGTATGGACTGGTGCTGCTGGAGGAAGTTGTACTGAGGGGGTGGCAAACATGCTTGTTAGCAGGAGATGATCTAATATATTCCTAGTGAAAGTCTGAGGTAAAAGTCTAAAACACGAGTAATTTTTTACCACAGCATTTTCCAAAATAATTTGCTTATGGCCCCTTTCTTAAGTAAATTCTGCTGTCTGGATGCCTCACCCTTCCACTCACACCCACAGGGAGTGATGTGAAGAAAGGCACTACTCAATACTTCTTCTTGTCTGAGGATGTGCTTCTCCTTTTCCTCCTCAAGGACCAGGATTGTTTGAGAAAAGATCCTCCCATATAACAAAGAACAGTTATTGCTACTTTAGAAATGAGGAAATGAGGCTGCAATCATTCAAGGGAATTAGGTTCTTAGAAACCACATTTAGGGATTAGAAAAAATCATCGAATGATTCTGTGGCACAGCAAGGATCTGATGGAAGGTCACAAGACTAAGTATATTAGTGTACTGAGCCTGGTCATCCAGCTTCTTACCTTCTCCATTTGTAAAATGCCTCAAAAGGCTCTTAAAGCCACTTCATCCAGTCAAAATATAAGAGAAATAATTTCTTAGGGTAAATTCACAGTTACCTAGTAGAAAAACTCAAGTAAATGCTTCATGAGCTCAGCATCTTCTGTAACAGGGCAAACCTCCCTCTGCGCAACACTGGGTGGGGGTTTCATCTTAACTCGCTTTAGTCAGTTAGTTAGAAATTAAGCATCTACTCTGCCTTAGCCATCCAGTCCCCTCAATGAGCAGTGCTGAGAGAGGCAAGTCCAGAGAGCAGCTCCTCTTGCCTAGAACAGACTTGTAAGGTAAGTGGTATCGTACCTCCCAGCACTGACCAAAGGAGAACCTGAACCAATGTATTTGGACAATGTGTTCTTATTGCCATGTGGAAAATAATGTGAGTTTCACTCTTATGATTTAATTGTAAGACCCATTTTATCACTTCGAAACTCTCTTTTTCCCCATTTTTCTTAAGGTGGGCTACCTGGAGATAGATAGTAAGACAGGAATAAATAAACCTCAAGTGGAACTTCCCTTTCCTTGACATTTTGTTTGGGTTTCTTTTGGTAACAAGCAAACAGATGGTCTTCTCAGTACCAAAACATACAGGACAATAATTCATGTCCAGCCAAATACTGTGGATGCTTCCTGGCCCACTGGGGTGCCAGGGAACATGCTTGGTGTAATGGAAAGGAAGATGTTTCTCATTTTGTCTATAACAATGGACGTAAGTGCCAGGAACTCAAAACTCGTAACGTCCAGCTGAAGCTCTTCATGGCTTATGTATTTACACTCCAAATATATACCAAGTGAGACACATCCTCTTACCAATCAGAAAGCCTCTTATCCTAAACAATTTATATTACTTCATCATATGTTCAGAAAAACAAGTTTCTATCTTCACCGTAAGACAAGCCAGGCAAGCAGCAGCCCACTATGGCATATTAACATAGTTTGGTGATAAAAATATACTATGACAGTTTTAGCAGCAAACAGGTCAGTGTCCAAATGCAAGTTGTTTAAAGAAAAAAAAAGAAACTCAGACAAGATAATGACAGCTTAGTTTGCTTGGCTATAAGTGGGAAAGGGTAGTTACTGCATTACATTTTTGTTGTTAAATTCTGACTGTTGGCAATGAACTCTCACCACACACCTATACTGCAGCCACCTTTACAAAACTTGTATGTTAGTGGACTTTTACACATTTCCTAAGCTGATGGACACTGAGTCTTTCTTTCCAAATCTTTGCACCTGGTGACCATGGATCCAAAGGAGACGTATTTCCAGAGGGAAGAGGACATGCTCCTCAGCTTGGTGGCAGTCAGACCTCAGTTTCGGAATGCTCCCACTCTGCTTGCTTTGCTAATGAAGTTTTTCAGGAGGTCGTGGTCCATTTCAGCAAAGCCTTGAGTTTGTGTAACAACAGTTAAATGGTTTATGCAAAATCTGAAGCAAAATTCTTCCAAGTCCTAGGAAAAAAATTGTGGTAATTTGTAATATGAATGACTGAGAGCAAAATTATTATTTTATTTTTTGTTTTAAATCTGTCATTTAATTAGCAGAGAATATCCCAGATTGTTCACATTACCAATGCCTCTTCTGATCAGTTTGACTGGATCATAAATGATAGTATGAAATTTGTTCATACAAACTATTCAATAGCCCCCCTCCAAAAAAACAGGAGTAGCCACCTAAATTGACCCTAGAATTCCATCGCATTGACTGAGTTCATGAGAAAAGTTATTAGTGAAACCATCAACTTTCTCCACATACGACTGCCAGAGCATCAGTGGCTCCTTTCTTTTCCTCCTTGCACTGAATTCAGTAGCTATCCTGTGGAAAACAGCAGATATCCTAGTCTTGCTGAAAATAAAAGGAAAATAATATGTAACATTTGATGATGCTTAGTGAACACAAGCAGGATGTTAGGATACAAGCATCTTTCTTGGTGAACCCAGGAGCTGAGTCCCCCTATCTAGGAACTGGGATTCCTAGATGGCAAAAATGGTTCTGTCTTGTCCTGGTCTTGCTGCTACAGGATGTTCGGATATGCAGCACAGAACAGGTACAAGCCATTAGGCCACACAACCATGATTTCACACAGTAAATTTTGCCCACTCAGACTCCTCACAACAGTGGCAGTCCTTTCCGTGCACTAGGTCAATCCCCTTTAGCTGGTTCCTATGCAACAACTTGCTGTTGAAGGAAAATTAATTGCCTTCTGCAGCAAGCAGAGCTGGAGCCAGCAGCAAGGCAAGTCTAAGTTGGAAGTATGATCCATGACCTATAAACTCTTCAAGGGTTACAGGAAAAAGAGGTCTCTTAATCCATGCCAGTTTTATTCTATGTTAACTACACAGACATTGCAGCCAGGGATTAATGGTAGAAAGACATTTAGCAGAAAACCTGTGTATTTCTCTTTAAAACCTTTTCCTTAGATTGTTTCAAGTCTATTGCTCGTGTCAAGGTGTAACTAAACCTTTAACAGAGACCAAGCAGCACAAAATATCCTTCAAAAAGAAATACGGTAGCAACAATGCACAGAAGTAAATTGTATCTCTCCTCAAAAAGAACTGGAAAATCAGGAAAGGGAAGGCAAGTAGAAGAAGAAATCAAAACCATAGAAGAAACAACAACAAAAAAAGGTGTAGAAGATCAAAGACATTGCTTAAGTTTCAGCAGGTCTCTGAAATGCTGCTGCCAGACCTGAGGCTTTACAGTCAATGTGCGAACTTCTACACTAAATGAAAATAACACCAGCTGCCTTTTCTAGTGCTGACCAACAAAGACGACTATAGATATCATAGAATCCTGGTCACTAATTTTGCAGTTTCAAGAAATACTGGGGTTTAATTCTGTTATATAGAAGATGCTTAAAAGTTTCTACAGTGCTATATTAGAAATATGCTATAAAATAACGTGTAGTGTTCACATTTAATGACTAATTAACTCTATCTTTTCAAACTTCAAAAATATTAGGCCACTTACTTTCATAACCCTTCTTTGGGCAGTTTTTTACTGAAGTGCTGATACACTACACATAGTTCTCAAACCAGTTTTTGCTATATTAATGTAGTACCTCTGTAAGATCCCAGCTTACTTGACGATGCCTTAGACAGACTATCCCGTGTCTTTGAGAAAGAAGTCTTTGCTGCACTTTTCTGAAGCAATTCTACTGCAGGTCTCTCTGAGCTGTGGCTGTAGGGAGGAGGGCAACAAGGCGCTCCTGAGTTTGGCACATATTGCACCCAGGGCAGGTGAACCAATTCATCATTTGATGATTGTGTTAAAATGTTACATGTTTGGAAATAATACTAGGTGTACAGAATAAAACACTGAATCATAGAAGGAAGAGGAGGGTGACATATATTTAGTCATCTAGCCAATCCCTTTTATTGTGTTTCAGCCATTATAAACTCCAGTACTTTGTCCAGGCTAGTTTTATTACTTCACAATACAACTAAATGTACCTTTAACTACTTTTTAACTACTTCACATGACACAGGTCAACTAAAGGTACCTCTGCTTTGAAGATCTTGAAAACTATTGGAAAGCTTGTAAGAGGAGAAACTCCAGAGTAAACTTTGAATGAAAACTGGTACTAGGAGGTTCCAATCACTGGGTCTTGCCTTCCTGATACCTTGGTTACAACTGCCTTGTAACCAGCAGCTGATAATCTTATTATCTACTAATCTTTATGAAACTCGCTGACTTCCAGACTCCTGTTTGCAACTCCTACACAAATTTATCTCACCTAGTATGCTGCCTCCACGCCGACTACTGCAATGTTTAAACTCAGTTTTTGCTTCAGTCCCTTCTTTCTACTTGCTTCCTGTACCTGGAATTGTTTATTAAGCCATTGTATTATACTTCTAGCCTTTCCTCCTTTAAAACTTTACCCTAGTAAAGCCAGGCAAAAGCTGAAAAACCAAGTGTGTTTAAAAAACATTGTTACCAGCTACAATTTTTGGCTCTTCTAATAGGTAATCTTCTTTTGTAAAGCAGGAGAAATCCCGAACAGAAAGATGAGGACTTCTCAACTGCAGTGTCAGTTATAATAAAACAGTTACTAAGTCTAAAATACATATGCAGACTTCTTGAATAATAAAATCCACCATACCATTATAGCCACAATCAGCACAACACTAAGAAGTCGAGAAATGGAAAACAACTTTGAAAGTATTTGTCTGTTTACAAAAACAGTGCTTGCAGTAATGCTGATAACAGGTTGAGTGTTAGTGAAACATTCCAGAGCCAAGGACAGACCAGATGACAGGATACAGGGAGAGGAATAACAATAGGTAATTTGTTGAATGTCAGCATGATTCATTGTAAACAACACAGCAAAAGTGGATTTTGTTTTTTTTATATAAGCACAAGCGTAAATAGGGGAGGGCTTTACAAGTAAATTCTCCCACTGCCTGTAAAAGGTGGTACCAGAATGACTGTACCAGACACCGGCAGACAAAATGATTCGGTGGAGAACTCAGGAAGTGAACAGGCAATGCAAAATCCAAAGCAGCAGCAAACAGCAGTGAGAAATTTGCATGCCATGCCATGTCAGATGACAAGGCAGGAAGCACATTAAGAATCCTGACTCACAAGTGCAAGCCAAAAGGCCAGGAAGAAAACACTAGGAGCTCCATTTTTTTTTTTTTAATAGCTTAAAAAGGGGGAAACAAACATCTGGGAAGCCAGAAAGGGCAATTGCAGTAATCATGCCTCATCAGTGAAATGCTAATGGTTTCATTTCTCAGAAAACAACTGTTTGGCTGAAGAGAAGTTCTCCTTACCTGAGCTTCATATTTGACAGCGGCAGAAAGAAGAGCAATGGCATTCTCTTCACAAATGCCTTGTTTGATTGTCTGCTGGCAAAGCTTTTTCAATCTGTTTTCTCTATACAGTGTTGCCAAATCTAGCAGTCCTGTGAAAATTCATGCAGCTTTAACTATCCTGGTGCAAAACATATTAATTTCTTTTCAAAGTAGTTAATTACCCTGTTGTTATAGGCTGAATTAATCAAAGACTTATTCTATTTTTTTCCCCTAGATGAAGTGTTCATTTTTAAAGGTCCTCAACAGACATATCAAAAAGGGGCCTTTTTATTACTCTGTAAGTGTTCTGTCATCTTGTTCACTGTATGGTATCTCATTGTAGGTATCAATTAGTGACTTACAGGGAACAGCTCCCTTTTCATTCATGATCAAATCACCGCAGTTACTCAAACAGAAAAGTTTTAGGGTGGCGTTAGTGCTTTTTTAAGTAAAAAAAGTTCTTAATATGAGAAACAACGAGTTCCTTTTGAACATTTTGCATTTTTGATCTCATTGCATGCCCACTACGCATTCTCCTTGGACATGTTTCCTGCTACTGTATCCCTTCTTCCGGACACCTGACAAACTCAAGATTTAATTACTAATAAAACTTAAATTAACAAGCCTTGCTTTCCTCATCCTGTTATGACACACAACTTGAACTTTTCAGAACTAGTAACCTAGGGTTATTTCCATTTATGGTAAATACCTATTGCATCTTCAGGAGGGAGCCTGATGTTGTCTGTATACAGGTATTCCAGGAAGGCTCGGTAAACAGGATAAGAAAATTCACTCATTTCTATAATTTCATCATCATTATTCAGTATGGAACGGAAATGTTCACACCTACAAACATGAACAAAGATTGTATACTGTAGAGAGTTAAGCTTGAAACATGAGCTGCAGCAAGAAGTTAGTAAAAAAAGGTAAATCAGTCATAACAGACTAAATACACAACTATAAACTCTAGCTAAATGATTTCTTAGTTTGAGCATGTTAATTTCTTTAAGCCTTATAAGGCTTATAAGCTTTATACATATATAATTCAGAATATTCCTTTATTTCTGTTATTAATATTTTATGGTAGGCTCCATTTCTACTTCCAATATCTTTAAGGATGGTCCATGTGGTTTTCATGTCATTTTCTTAAATACTTTATACATTAACTATGAATTTCATTACCTGACTCGTAACAGATAGAGTTCGCAATTAATTTAGACAATTCTCACATTTTAACCTAATTTAGACAATTCTCACATTTTAACATCACCTAATGAGGAAGCAAATTTTTAATATTCTAGATAACAATTATTCTGGTGTCAGTCCATACACAATTTAGTATTAATCATTATATTCAAGGATTAAAACAATTAAAATGAAGACACTCTCACCCAGATCTTTCATCAACTTTTTCTTTTAAGTCTGAAGACTTTTGTGACAGACAAGACAGAAACAAGGAAAAAGCCTTGCCTTTGACAGCTGTACTCTGCAACTTACAGTTCACAGAACTTACCACTCCCCAAGAAAACTCCTGTAACATTTGCATTGTTTTCAACATTTTGCCAATGTAAATGAACATCACCACCTTAGTTAACTTTTCCTATAAGAGCCACAACTTAATTGGACTCTTTTGTACTACACTATTTACTTTTGAACTCTCCTGCATCAGAATGTGCTTTTCTTTAACTAAAAATTTAATGTAAAAGGTAGGTTAGTTTCCTTTTTACATCTCTGGGACAAGTCTACATTGGAAAGACAGCATTACTTAAATACAAATGAAAAGAAATTCTTTAACTATCACTTCTTCACATTTGATTTTACTTTTTTTTAAAGAACTTTTTTTCTCAGTATTACATTTTTTAACAAAATAGATAAAACTCAAGTCAAATTCATAAAAAATTAAAAACTCATTATCTAGCTTCTGCCACATCTTTTACCACATTGTGGCATTGGAAGAGGCAGACCAAACCCCACTGCTTTGTCTCCCAGAGCCTCATGTTAAGTAGTGGTGACCACACTATCCGTCCAGCTGTGGAACAGACCTTGGGAATGGTCTGTTGTCCCAGTGGTACCACACAAAAGTAGAAAATCAGAGAGAAGGTGGTGCCATTGCTCCTTCAAAAATAAATGAGTAAATAAATAAAAATCAGTTGGTACTTATCCTTCAGCCTGCAACACACCTTGGAGCGACTCATCCTTTGGAGTGTCTCTCTCGCTCTATCTCTCAGCAGAGACAGACCAGACACCTCATTTTGGCTGGTTAAATGCAGAGTAGACAAATCCCACCCAAATACTCAAATGTATCTGTTTCTGCAGGCATGTGTTGCTTGCCCAGCCCCTTACTGAGCTGGGTGTTGCCCAGCCATTTCACCACCACAGCAAGGTAATAACCACCACCAACATGATCTAGTTCAACAGCAGGCAGAGAACAAGATGGAAAAAAGTTCTTATGAGTAGCAAAGAAATGGCTGGATAATGAAAAGGAACTTTTACCAGCACTGCATTCATTACAATGCTCTGGAACAGGCTGAATGCTGCAAAATAGCATTTTAAATACATTATCCTCTGATCCAGTTGCATCATGAGACTGTAAGGCTTAAAGAAAATATTAATTCTGCAGACTGTGCCTGCATATTATTTTGACAATGCCATACATTTGAATCCATTTCACAATTAGACTCCCATTTTCTTCCCACAATGCCATATAATGTGAGAAAAGTAGAGCAGGCAAAAAGAAACAAGGAAAAGTTACATGTAGTCTGATTATCAGGAAAAAGAACCTCAGAAACATTTTGGGGATACACAAGATTTTAAGTGGTATCTGACACATGGCATTGCAATCAAAAACAGTGGACTATAGGCATGAGTGTAATGTACAAGCAATGAAACCAGTAAAGGGAAGAAAACAGTAATATGCGTAATTGCAGTAGTAAGAGGAGAGCAGAAAAAGGAGAAAAAAAAAAGGCTGTAAAAACAAAAAAATAAGCCAGCCTAAAATTCAAATTCACTGATAAAACAAGCAGGATAAGAGATCTGATAATCTGATATTCTGATTTGATAGCAGGATAAGATATCTGATAAAAGGATAATCTGAAGAGCATCTACAGAAGTTGCTGAAACAACTGAAGGGTCCTGTGGAAGAAAAGAATGGCAAGAATAAACACAAAACCCTCAAATCATCCCAGTGGAGGAAGCTAAGCATATGAAGGAGAAAAAACTGATTCAAACTACCGGGAAGGCAGCAGAAAGAAGCGAGCCTTTCCCTCAGCAGAAAAAGGTTATTAGAAATCAGGGTCAAGGCCATTTAGGTAGCACGAATGAGGACACATGTCAGACAGAGGGAAGTAATGAAAAGGCTGGTAGTAAGCAGCATGTTTAGAAATTCCAAGCAGCAAGGAAATGAGGAATAGAGAGCAACAGTGAAAGAATAGCAGGTGAATCCCACAACTGAGGGAAAAGGGAGTTTGTAAGAATAAGGCAAGAATTTTGAGCAGTAGTTACTCAGCACAGTGGACTATACTATCCAGTTTAGTTTATATTTAACTACAGAGTTTGTGCCTTACCTAATTTTGAGAAGAACTTTATGAACATGAATGTATTTTCCATCTACTAGAAACTTCAGGTCTGCAGTTTCAGGGTTGTCAAATTCCTTCTTTAGTGACTGGGCTACTGTTAGATGGTCATCAGGCTCTAGAGTAAAAAGGGGGATTAATAGTAAGTAGTAAGTAAACAAGTATCTCTCACGATAACATCCTGAGTATCTGTCAGCAATTAACAATCTTGATAAATACAACGTCTCTGTAAGGCTAGTAATAAAACCCAGCAGACTATGCATTCAGTGTGAACCCTCAGAAAAGCAAATAAAGTGTAGCTTTCCTCAAGCCTTACTATATCTCTATTAAAAAAAAAAGAAGTCCAATTCCTGTAAGTCATCTATATAGGACCAGAAGAAGAAAATTAATACAGTCTCGGAAGTTTAATGCTGCATCTGATAGTAAATGCTGTCAGTCATCACTGGGTAAATTATTCTAAATGAAAAAGGATAGTTATTCTAAGATCCCTAAAAAGTCACCTGCCCAGTACAATATCCCCAATGGTAAATACCAAGTTACAAGTCTACTCAAAAAGTGTTTTCCCTAGACTTAGGGTGTTAGAAGCACTCCATTTGAATGTCTGCATATTCCTGTTTGTGTCAAAGGTAAGTATTTCCCACTGTGCACGAAACCTGCATTATAAAGTTACCAGTCAGCTTTGAAGAGCCATCTGTTGTCTGCATGCAAATTTTGATTTCCTGACTGTTTCCACCATATTTGCTAGCCTCACAGAACTATTTTCTTTTACAGTATTAAAAAATGAACAGCTCCCCCAAGCCTCATTCTTAACCCAGAAAACATTTTGCCTTCTTACCATACAAATACACATTATTGATTTATTTGTGGGTCAGTAATAAGTTGTTCCCTACAGAAAATACAAACAAATGCTAGGTCCTGTAACCTAACAAGCTAGAAGTAAAAACAGTATTCTGCTGGAAATGGAAACACCTTCACCATAACCTCTAGAAAAAAGTTAACACTTGGATACCGTTAACCTTTGTTAAGCACAATTATTTTTCATTTTATTTAAAGGATGTCACTTATGGCCAGGTATACCCAATTCAGGCAATAATTATCAAAGTGCACGGGGTTACAGGTAAAAGGATTAGGGGGGGAATGCAATGTAATGATAATAAAAAATCCTTCTGATATAGTAATACTCTAAAATACTTTGTTAGTTCTTATTTTGTACAGTGTGGTTTTTTTCTTCAGACCTCTGGTCCCTGAATAAGTAACAATTATAACAACCAATGCAAAGCTGAAGCTCTTCTTCAAAGCTAACTGACAATTCAGATGTCCACCGATACACATCTCCAGGTGATGACTTCTAAGGCCAGCAGAGGTAAACTGAACGTAGTGCAGTTCAGTTAGGAAATTCTCAGAGGCAAAACAGGTGCTTTTATTTGTTACAGCAGCAAAGGGGGAACCAAAGGAAGGAAATGAAGAGACAATTCACACTGACAAGGCACAAAGCCAAGAAAGCTCCTTAGTAGTCGGTGCTAAGAATTGTATTAGAAACATTGGAACTGCCATAAACAAGGAATGAATGGGTGTGGAAGCATCAGAATACAACATATGGAGAAGGGCCGGAAGCATGGTAGATGTCCATAGCACCTAGTTCAGCAGATGTTAAGATCCTAGGATGCAGCTGCCTGATGATTCTCACCACATGTAGATCCAGAGACAAACAACAGTGAGTCAGTCCTGACAACTTGCCAAGGTGGGAGAGGATGAAGAGCCTAGTCACCCTGAGCTCCTAAAGCATGTAAAAAGGCATATCCAAAACCAGCACAGAGTTATCTAACAAAAAAGAATCAAGGACACATGATGAGGGCCTGATAGCCAGCATCCTTTACCCTGTGTCATCGCAAGGAACCCTGCTCAGATCACCTGAATACACGTTTTAGTGCGGGAATGCTAGTCAGACCATTTGGCACGTATGAGAATGCGGATTTGAAAGGGCATCTGAAATTAGGTTTGTTTAAAAATAAAACAATCTTTTCCTCCTCTAAGATTTTACTCTGTGCTTTGCTACAATGTTGCCACAATGTCGCTACATATTTCGAGGGACCAAGAATTCAAGGTCAAAACCCCCAAAATATAAGGAGCTGCTACAATAAAAAATGACTCCCAGGGTGTGAGAGAGTGCAAGGAGGCTGGCTGTATTGTTCACAGTAAAAGATGTGTTGGGAAATAGCTATGGATATAGTCTTAACCACACTGCATTAGAGAGAATGAATATCTCTGAGTATTAATGAGCAACATGTTTATTACTAAATGGGTTACTTGGAAGTCTTCGGCACAAAGGTGATAATTACAGGAATGATCATATATAATCCCAATCAGGACTTTTAGCTGACCTAAACCAGCATTTCTGACTTAAACCATCATTTGTAAAAGAAGATAAGAAAAGATGAATTTGCAGAAATGAGCACTGAAAAACCTCACAGACACTTTCAGTCTCAAACAGTTGTCTTCCCTGTGAGGAATGAAAAAGTTTATGCTTCTTACTTCGTTCCACTCTCCTGTGAAAAATTCCTCAATATTCTCTGCACTAAACTGAAAAGGCAAGAGGAAAAAGTGGAAGGGAAATTCCAATAGCATGAACTAGTATTTAACTGGGCAAGAATAAATGGAAGATGATTCTATGAAGAGCACCAGAACCCTGCTACTGTACGTAAGAAGATACATATATTAATAATGTCCCATTCATAAAATAACCAACTGCTATGGAAGAAAACTCTGAATATACTATAGATACTTTTATGTAGAACTAAACTGACAAACACAAATTTACATGGAATGAACCACCCCCACTGCCTGGGATTTTAGTGCAGTAACACAATTTACATCTACTTAGTAGTAGGCAAATACTAGGAATATTAAAAATTTCCCCAGTAATTAAGCATGTCTCTTAATTCCAAACAAGCCACCCTAGAAAGCACAACAGCCTCACCTAGAGAAAATGGGGGCCTTTGGACTGTGCCCTAAACTGCAAATTTTGGCAAAGCACTTTCCTGAGAACAGTATTCTCCATTTAATCCTTGAGTCTCTCAGAGCTGAAATATGAGTACTATTAACAGAATCTCCTTACTTTGGCATCCAGAAAGCACCAAGGGAGCAAAGAGTGTCCTATAATTGTCAGACAAAAGCATACAGCAACACAACAGCAATTACATAGGCAGTACAGAAGTGGAAAGGAAGCATGATGCGCTCATCATTACAAATTACAAATTAACAAGTTGTTGCATTCTAGCTTTTAGCTTAAGCTCCCAGATGACACCTACAGACAACCCAAGAGTCTCATCTTTGATTAGGTCACCTAAGCCAGTTACTTTATTAGCAACCAATATGGAATTGCATTTGTAGCTGAAGAATGAGGTCTCTGTTAGCCAATGCTATAAACTTAACTCTTCCTAGTCAAGGCCAGCAAGACAGACCTTAATGTTGGTCAAATATCTGAGATCCAGCAACTTGTCTCTTTAGAAGCCCAGGTCATGATCACTTGTGATAAGATTCTTAAGTGCCTGTGGCCAATTCTGAACATTAGTATTTGGCTCCCTCAATTCGCAGTAATATACTTAAGGGCATCAAAGAAAGCTTAAGGATTCATAAACATTCTGCATGGCTCCCTCAAGTCTCCAAATTCAAACTCGGATTCTCCACTTGTGGCCATTTTACAGTAACATTCAGTGGTTACACACAAAAACACCTCTCCCCAAACCCAAAGCATTCCCCCACAGAAATAAAACACAACAGTGAAACAGACAATCACTTAGCACTGCCACCAGGCTTTTATAGTTTTTACAGTTCTGTATTACCACTTACACATATGTAATATATGATTATGCTTGTGCTTCCAGTATACATTTTTGCAAGAAACTAAGTTCAAGCTTCAAATACATGCAACTGCTTTATGCACTAATGATTGTATTTAGAAGGTGTTGAAACAAGAAATATTTAAGCTCACCTACTGACAGAAGACGCCACATAACGGCCGGGGTAGCAAAGCAAGCAAACACATCGTCAGTGCAGGCAAAGTGCGTGAGGTGGGGAAGGATCACGGACTGCCCACGGCACTGGCCCCACATGTACACTTGGCCACTCTGGGTTTTGGCAGCTGATGTGTGAGCAGAGTGGCAGGCTGCAATCTCTATAACTCTGAATTTACAAGCAAACAAAGAAAAAAAGCAAGTCATTCTCTTAAGAACAAAATGCAGTGAAGAAGCTCACTACCTCCTGTCTTTCTCTGGTGCAAAATGTATTTGCAAGCATGCATGCACTTCCAATTGCAAGAATGTTTTCCAGCTGTACATAGCAAAATTAAAAGGGCTATCAATGTTTTTTCAAATAGTGTGCACTGAGAAAGTGAGACAGCATCTTGGGAGTGAGGAGACACTGTTGCAGCAGAGCAGCATTATCTGCTGCAGCACATGCTCTACTGACCCCCTCAGCTCCCTCAGACAAAGCTATGATGAGTTTCAAGTCTCTAAATGTCACCAGCGGTGCTGGGCAGTGAGGTGAGTGGCTGCATTAAGCTGCAGAGAAGGGGTACTTGGAGAAGATGAAGGAAATAAGGAGACATTTAAAAAAACCCCAGGTATTTGCATTTTGGCTATAATTGAAAATTAATGAAAAACTTTTTCCTGCTTGCTTATTGGTAACAGTTACAAAACAACAATTTAAACATACTTCTAATTAAAATACTAAAGTGTCGTACTCACACAATTATCCTTACTTAACGGACTTTCATTTTGAAAATTAAAAATTAGAACCAAACAGCACTAAAAGCTGTTTCTAAGTGTATTTTAGCTATGTTAGGCTATCTCACTAATCCTAACACTGATTTAGGATTTCAAAACTCCCGCAGTGGATTACACAATCCACTGTTTTGCAGTCTGAACTACTGCTTGTTTACTTGTTTTCCCAGCTGCCTGGGGCTGGGAAACAACTTGTTTAAAGCTGTATGTACAAATCTTGCAGGCTTTAGTGAGGTAATATCCTCACTGACACCAGGAATGCATATTCTGGCCAGCAAAAGGGAAAGGCAGCATAAAATACCTTTCAATACATACATGTATTGAAATGTGGTAATAATTTAACTGCAGCTGAAGCGTCTAGAAAAAAATCAGTTACAGTCTAAGCAAAAGCGCAAACACATGAAGAAATATGTTCAAAACACATATAAAGAAAAGTTCAAAACCAGGCCATGTCTCATCACCAGAGAGGAGTTGCTTCTTCCTTACAATAACTGACACAAGTTTAAGAGGGACATCTCACTTTTCTTGTTATTCACAACGTGAGGCCAAAATCAAGACCTCAGTAGTAAGGAATAGATTCAAATTTCTCGCCACATATATACATGGCTTTACATCAGCAATAGAAATAACTGCCCCACTACCCATCAAGGACCTACAGGAAAATATTCAACTTGTAAAAATCTAAGCATGATTTTCAAGCAACACTACAAAGAAAGAGCTCCTCCCTTTCTCTCCGTCTTGGGTTATTGAGCCAGATTTAATAGCAGAAATAACACTAACTGCGGATGTCCACTCTTCAGTTTTTCTGTGTGCACTTCTTGTCAAAAGTAGCATATTAAAATACAATTTTTATTCAGAGACAATAAAGCCTTTATTGCTGACTTCAAACAATGAAACTACACCACTGAAGAGAAACTGCAATTAAGGCCTATGAAGTACAGAATGAGCCAAAGCAGAAAATAGCATATTCAGTCTCAGAACATTAAGTTTCTCTTTCACAAGGATGGTTATGGGGCAGATTCAAGCACTGTCCGTGAAAATTCTGCTCACATTTAGCAGAACCAGCATTGTAAAACATTACAGGTTATTTAAAAAAAAAAATACATTAAAAATGACATAATTTTCTGTAGCTCTTCTGAGAGCATACCAACTGATATCTAACTGCAAGACTGTATTACCTGTCTTTATCCACAGCAACTGTCGTAGGGTAAGACTGGTTACTTTTATTCCCAGTACCTAACTGGCCATATGAATTGGCTCCCCAGGCATAAATCTGACCTTCATCTGTTAGTACTAATGTATGTGCATAGCCACAGGCAACCTGTAAAGAATAATAAAAAGAAAAATCTCATTTTTATGTAACAGTAAGTTAATACAGATAGATACATGTTATGATACACATTAATTGACTCTCTACCAGTGTAAAAATTACAAAAGCTACAAATACAGATAAGTTTATTAAAAAGGGAAGCAAAGTAGATGAGGTGACTTTAAGGAAAAAATGTATCATGAGGAACTCTGCCAGATGATCTCAAGAGTACTGCAAAAGAATAGCTAGAAATTGAGATAGAAGGAAAGCTATATGACAAATATGAATAGTATGGAGAAAAAACGCAGAAAAAGGCAGATTGTCTTGCACTGACCTTGCTCTATGGGCAACTGCTCCAATGTAGATAGCTTACCACTGTAAAAATAGGCAAGGCCTCCCTGTCTGCTCCTCTCCTCTCTGCCAGCCAACCACACAAAACTGCCCCTCCCTTTGCCAGCTCTAGTGCTCACCAGACCCTCTGCTGATATAACTTACATCACGGGAGGGCAACTCTCCACAGCTGAGCCTGGGGACAAACACTGCCCACACAAGATAAGCAACATGAGCAGCCAGAAAGGGAAGAAAGGAAAGAGATGAAACTCTCCATCTTGGTGGCAGCACACAACTGTGTCAGCTCATAATCTGCTGTGGAAGCCCACTTGGTCCTGCTGAGCTGCCTCCTCAAGCACCCCACATAAGGTTGCTTGAATATCCACTTTACAACGTGTATATGCAGCACACACCACACAAACAGATACACAGTGGTAAAACTACCAGCAACAGCCATGCTCTGTGTGAGTTAACGTAACCTGTTATAGCTAGATGGCTAGCAATTACCAATTTACACTGTTCAAAACTAGCTCACGTATCTTTATATAATCTGCAAGCAGAAATGCTGTAAGTACACGTAGTCCAATGATATCCATGAAACATATGATGTGCTTTAAATTAAATGAATCCTGAAGTTATTTACTGATTGGAGGTCTACAGCTTGGTATAGGATCTAAGTCAAACTTACTGGAGCACTCACATTCTCTAAACAGGAGAATAAATACAGGGGAAAATAATACTCACTTTATCCTCCAACAGCAATTGTTACCAGCAAAGCTACTGTCTACATCCTAGGAACTGAATGTAAAACTATGTAATTAAATGAGTTTATTTTATAAATGAATTTTATAAATCCATAACTTCCCTGAGTAAATGTAATACATAGGATCCAGAGTTCCAAACACTTGTAAATTTCTGCTAGGTTTTCTTGCAGAATGTGTCATTTTGCTGACAGTATTCTCCATTTTGGATAAATCAATTGCAAACTTTCAGTAACAGTTCTGCTGTTACTTTAAGTATTTCTTATCAGTCAAAAGAAATTGCTAGGTATTCTGATGGCAGTCCAGATATTTGGTAAATAACAATAAGTGTAATAGCCATCCAAGATTGAGACTAACCATGGAATCGTATCAACTGTTGACCAAAAGCAGTTGGAGACAATTTGTTTAGACTCCAAACACCAGTTACTCACTGTGGCTGGAGTGCAAGTCTGAAAGTGATATTCAGTCTGCCAGAAAGACAAAACGCTAAACTGCAGCATCATCCCAAAAAAGAAGGGTTTAATGAAGAACGGGGTAGCCTAAGACGACTTTCTCATTTACTAAAATAACAGGTTGTTTGGGGGTTTTTTAATTAAGTTTTACATTAAAAAAAAAAAAGGAAAAGCACACCATTTCTAATGGCCTCTTTAAGTAAAATCCTGGCCTCACTCAGAGTAATGGCAAAATTCCCACTGAACTCCACAAGATCCCACTTTCTCCCTTACTGACAGAGTTTCATTTTAAGATACATGTTCTTATTCTTATAAACAGTGCTTCAAACAAAGAGACAAAGGACTATCTCCTTTAAACATAGCAGGTCTTAGCATATTTTCAATTGTTCCCAAAGGGTTTGACATGGAGTGTCACACACATACCCGCTGTACACGAATGTCTTGCAAAGCTGCTATTCGGCATGGTGTTGGCTGATTGCCACTGCTGCCCAGTCCAAGCTGGCCATTACCATTGTAACCCCAGACATAGACCTTAAAAACAGAGACATGGACTTCAACTGCTTGCTACTATCATCTACTTCTCTTGAAAGCAATATAACTGCTTCAGAGTTACAGTAATAATTTTCTTCAATATTTCCTGTCCCCACACCTTAGGATCTGTACTTTATATGTAGATACACACAAACACACACACACATATAAATACCTAAATAAATGTACATATATACACACACGTCTACGTTATTCGGCACCACAAATTTTGGACGCTGTTTCTGTTTAAAATACCATCTGCATGCTCATCTAAAATTCTAAGCTTCCATATTCATGTTGCTTTTTAAGAGTTGGATTATGTAAGACTACAATATTTTAATATGAAGAGCAGAAAATAAGTGATTCATATGGGTGTTTCCCAGCAGAGAGCAAATTCAGCACGAATACTTCCCTTTTTCAAAGAGCTAAATTCTCATTCAGAAATCCTCTAAAAGAAAATAAAACACACTAAACCAAATATAAACTGGGAGCTATATACAACAGTTTGAGTGGGCTGTTATTAGCTTTATGCTGAACATAACAAACAAGGAAAATACTGAGCTCTGATAATTTCAGTGACATATGTTCTACTGCAAACAGTCAATAGCTACTTTGGTATAAACTGAAATGCTTTGAGCGAAGGAGCTAGAGAGGATGTAGGCGGCCCAAAATCTTCAGCTCATATAAAGTAAAACAAGAACACTACAACCCTCTTAGTATCTTTGCAATGAGGGTAAAATGCATAAGAGGGATTCAAGGGGCGCTGCAGTAGAACAAATGTATGAAATGAACTTTTATTCTCTCTGTTTTCTTGGAGACAACCTGTGCATATATGAGCACTGAAAATTAAAATAGCATTCACTGATTATTCTCACACTCTTGGTACTCAAGATTCTAGTATTGAAAATAATTTATTTTTCTATGAATGCAGCAGACACCAGTGGGATAACATATTAATCATCACTTTCATTTTCTGCTAGAAAATACCAGCTCTAAAAATCAGTAAATCACTGATACAAACTTAGTTATTTTTCATATGAGAAAATGAAATTATCATGAAATGCTAAGTATACAAATATATAGATTCAGTATGTTTTAATCCCATAATTTGTAAAAGTCTCCTCACCTCCACAATGCTATTTTTAAATTTGAAATTTGATACTTGAATTCCTTCAACTCCAAGCCAACTTTGAATGCTGATACAAAGTAACAGCTGCTAAATTTTATGAGTAATCTCATACACCAAAAAGCCATAAATTAAACGTTAGTGAACCATTTTCCTTATTTACTCTACCTCCTTTCTAAAGGAAAAACCATAATCAGCATGGATAGGAAAGTGTGCTGAAGTATATCAGAATGTGCAGGACAATTTATGACAAAGGTTTTTACAATCAGTTTAAGGAGGCAGATTTGAGGGAGTCTGGAAAGGTACACTTCTTTTCTGAGTAGTAGCTCATTAATGAAATGATCTAATCCCATGATATTACATCATACAAAATTCAGTCAGAAAGTTCACTTAAAATTTCTTACCTCTCCATTTTCCACCACAGCCATAGAGCACATCTGTCCACAAGCTATATTAACTACTATTTTGTTTTGTAGGCAGCTGGTAACTCTCCGAGGAATTGGTTGATTAGCTGTTGAACCCGATCCAACTTGGCCTGAGTTATTGTAACCCCATGTATATACCTGTTGTAAGAGAATTGTCATAAAAGATGACTATATAACATACAGTTCAAAGCACTATTCAAGAGAGAAAAGTTATATGCATAAAAAAAAAAATACATTTTGAGTTCAAGGGGATGTATTCTTTTAAAGATCTAGGAAGATACACAGGCTTACAATTTACTTGTTTCTATAAAAAATATGCCACTCATAATATTCATATATTCTATTACGCTCCTCCAACCAAAGGTAGGAGGCAACACGACAACTGAGTTAATACTGGAAGAATTCACTGCTAGCTTTCCAGAACCCAAAGTAAAATGGCTAACTGGACACAAATGGCATCTTGAAGTAAATGGCAGAAAACTTTTTACTTCGGTGGGTAGAACTCCTTACATGAATGTGATTTATATTACTGTCAGCTTTAACTCCACTAAGCATTTACAGTTGAGTATAGCATAGGAAGGAACTGGCTGCCCTCTACAAACACATTATAATTTGTTATTACAAGCGGATGTGGCATAAAAATCAATGATGTTCTACATGCACTTAAAGCAGCTAGACCCTAACAGGTTTTCTATTATTTTTACCAAACCTTCCTGTTGCATTAGCAATGCATTAGCATTGTGAGGGCAGCAAGAAGCAAGGTGTAATGCTCTAAGTGCAGAATATTTTCCTGTTTCTCACATACGTGAATTTCATTAAGAGAGATTTATTCCAGCTATTCTCACCTCTCCATCAGATGTTAACACCATAGAATGATGAGAGCCACAGGCAACTTCGATGACTTTCTTGTTCACCAAGTTAGTAGAGACTTGACAGGGAATGAAACCATGATTTGTTGTACCATTGCCCAACTGACTATAAGCATTATGACCCCATGTATACACTTCTCCATCTGTAATAAAAAATGTAAAAAGATGTTTTAAAATCTGTTTTTCCAACGCATACACAACATAAAATTACAAACTGAAAAGTTGAATTCAATAACAATATGCACATTTAACAGTGTGTGTATATATATATATGTATGTATATATATGCCCTCTGGAGCTCTTAATCCCACAGACATACCAATACTACCTTCACATAGTGTTGACCACAAATCTAATAGGACAGTATCACCTACTAGAGTTCCCTACTACAAAGGCAAAATGTGCTACACTAAACCAATATTTCTTTGCAATAATAGGTTAAATCTAATTACTTTGTCCTGTCAAAAGCAAACAACCTTCTCCAACATGAGAATACAAATTCCAGTAAACAGGTGAAACAGCCACATAGAAACATACAACATAAACTGGAGATTTATTAACACAAGTAATTAACATAACGATTGTGAAATAGGTAATGGCTGTCTAAAAGGTAGGTTAAAAGAGGCTGAATCGAAGTTATTCATGGGATGGATTTACGAGTACAAATCATCAAGGATCAGTTCTGGATGTGTTCTTTTGCAATACTTCATCATCTGGGTAAGGACTATGAGTGTGTCAGTAGATCTGCCAGCAACAAAGCTCAGAAGAATACAGATACATCTATAAAAAGCATGCAGAATGGTCTTAAGACTGCAAAAAATAGTGGAATGTAATTGAATATAAAGAACAGTCACACATGTACAACACAATTCCCCTCACCTAGCTTTGGTCATCTAATCTGGATTACTCAAAAAAGATTTCTTCTCATTAACAGAGAAAGAGAGACGAATGTTATCATCATCAGTCAGGCTCTAATAGAACCTCACTGGGAACACAATATTAGTTCTTTGTCTTCCAGAATAATGTACTTAATTACGAACAGAAGGGCCACTAGCATGATGTGGATAATAGAGTGTCAATGAGACAACACAAAACTAAAGGTTGAGAGGCAATATAACTGGTCTCACATCCAAAAGTAGGCACAGGAGGGAAAAAATGCATTCTAGCTAAAGGACGCTGTTGGCACGTAAGGGTATAATGTAGCCACTAATGCATTTCAAAAGCAATCAGAAGTTTCAAACTTAACTGCAAAGTAAAGAAAATTTCCAAAATTAGCAACAACAACAAAGCAGAGCTTGAAAAACTTTTGAAAAGAACTAGCTACGAACAGAGCTATCTGACATGTCATATTCACCAATGCAAATATGTTGGACTTGGCAGCCTGGAATGTCTATTCCAATTCTCTCTCTTATGTTACCAGCACAGTCCTTCCCCATCTGCTGGACTAATAAAAGTGGACTATCTGAAATACAGAAACATATATTTGGATCATACTTTACCTTCTGTAGCAAGAACTACATGAGGGCCACTTCCGTAACTCAGACAGGCTATCTTTTTGCCACACAGAGAATCTAACCTCCTTGGTTCAATAGTGCTCTGCATGTCACCTGTTCCCAAACACCCACTGCAGTTCATGCCAAGCACAAAAACCTGTTATAAAAGAATCACAGAATCATAATTTAGGTTGGAATGGAGGATGTCCTCCAAAGGACATCTAGTCCAACTCCTTGCTCAACAAAGGTTTAAATAGATCAGATGACTCAAGACCATGTCCAGTCAACCAAGTCTCCAAGGAAAAGATCTCACAATCCCACCAGGATTTAACTGCTCACATGGTGAATTCTTTTTTCCACTGCCTCTCATCCTGTCACTATGCACCTTCAAGAAACATCTGACTCCATCTTCTCTTTACCCTCTGATTGTGGTAGGAAGCCATTAATTTGACTTGAAAATGTTTTACTAGCAATCAGACATTTCTGCATGCAACTTTTTCCAGTTATACTATCATAGCACTGGCTTTCAGAGTAACTTTATGCATAACTGACTAAGTATGTCATGTTCATATATACTCTTGGATGATTACCTCATCATTTTCAGTTGCATACAACACTTCGTTACCAGCACTGCCAAATACACAGGCTTGACGAATTAACTTGAGCTCTTCTTGAGAACAGAGAGAAAAAATCGGCCATTTCCCAACATCCAGCATCTTCAGGGCTGACAATAATGTTGCTTCCAAGACCTGATATTATACAAAATTACATCAAATACCTAGACAGAGATAAATGTGTATGTTTGCACAGTAAAAATAAAAAAAAAAAAAAAAAGGAAAAAAAAAGAAACAAAAGAGAAACACCATCCCCTTTTTCAACCACAAACCAGTGTTTTAATTCTAGAACTATACTTGGAGGGAAGCCATTAAAATAAACAAATGAAATATATTGTGATCCAGAAAGAAAGGATCTATATGCATGGAGAAAAGTACCACATAAGAAGTTAAATGATGAAGTCATATTTTCACTATATTCATACAACATGACTGATAGCTTATAGAATTCAATGTACACGATTCTAATATAGAGTGTAAAGTACACATTGAAAACTTGAAATTAATGTGTGTCTTCTTCCCCAAGTGCTAAAATTTACTGTTAAAAGAAGAAACCATAAAAAAAGAATATACTTATTTTTGAAAAATATACACTTTTTTTCACACATTGAAAATGGAAACTTGAGACAATTTTTCCTTTCTCCTTTACTTTTGAAACTGCATTTCAACAATTACTGCATCTTTGGAAACTTCCTAAGAATATCTGCATTTTATGTAAGTAGACATATAATAAGAGAAAAAAGATAATTATACATTTCCCAGCTCATCCAAGGACCAATGACAAGTTTATAATTAAAGGAAAAGAATAACGGGTCTCTTCAGTTATTAAAATTAGTCAAGCTAGTGTCTGAATCTCATGCAACATTTCTACTCCTTTAGTATAGCATAAATCAGAAAAATGTTGCAGTATCAAAATTTAATAGCAAAATTTGCATGGAGCATGCATCCAATTTTCTTTACTGAAATTAAAACAGGCTCTGAAAGTGAGAAAAGGAAATAGCAGCATTACTTGCCAGATCAGAACGTAAGGGCAGGACAGTAAGAATAGATGCTGCCTATCACAGGCATTACACAGTTCACCGTGTAACAGTGAGGATTGCATCATTAGTTTATTTCTAGCAAGTACCAGACTTACAAAATGATCTGCTACAGAATGTAATTTTTTCTACCTTTGAAACAAAGATGTGAATAAATTCTAGCTTGGAGTCTGAAGCATGTTATGTCAGTAATAAGGATACCGCTTTTTTGATTAGTACCACTTACTATGAAAAAATAATAGAAAACATTTGAAACTACAGAAATAAACCCTAAAGTAATCCTGCATTAAAATCTTTTCACAAATAGCAGTTAATGTATTACACATTTCTTTATATATACTTCTGAGGAAGAGAAAGGAGGGTTGGCCATCACTAAAAAAAGAGTTGTGGTTTTGATCACACCAGTTCTTTCCCCATCATCCACGCACCAAGTAACTGACCAATTTCAGCCAAATTTGCAAGTGAAAGGGAAGTAAGATTCTGCTGACACAATCCATTTGGCAGTAGGCAGCTGGACAATCAGACATGTATGTTATGAAATATGTCAGGAAGCAAGTAGGTCAAAGCTAGTCGTAGCACATGCCGTCTTCCATGACACATAGCAGGGTTATAAGAGACAAAGGATATGAATCCATATGGAATCAGGCTTCATTCATCTGGTGTTTGCAGAACAATTTGTTTTATGTCAATAGGTTAGCATGAATTTTATGGAGGATCTTAGGTACTTCTAAATCATGATAATGCATACTGAAAGCATCACAGACTACTCTTCCAATTGCATCAACTAAACTATATCCCACTTTTGCTCAAGTCTCATGAAGCCCGAGGTTCAAAAGGACAGTCAGGGTGCCCTTCAGTTGTACAGATTCCCTTAGTGGAATAACATACTGGTTCTAAAATGTGGGCTTTAAATTCCAAGTGCACAGTGGGTCAGAACCCATTCATCTTGAACAGAAAAGGTTTTTTCTGTAACCTCCTTCTACAAAGCATTCATGTTCTACTCTCGTAATTAACAGGTTAAAAAAAACCCCAAACTATAGCATTTTTCAATACTAAAATAATACATTGAAAGAAAAAAATGAACTAACATCATAAAAAGCAACCTAGGAAATTTGTGTTTGTTTTTTTTTTTTTTTTTAAACGAAAGAAATAACCACAAACTTTAGCAGACTAAAAAATATCTGTAACTTACATCCAGTCTCTGGCATTATTAGTTACATTCAACTCAGTCAGAGGTACTCTCTTACCTTTCAAGATTTTATCCTCTTACATTTCTCCATTATATTTTGTCCCAAAAACATTAAAAAAAAAGAGGTTGGACTCTCAGCCTGCCAATATTTATGTCCCGTAAGTGATCAGTTCCCTCATTATATTGCACAAAGTCATTAAAGACAGAGTTAGACCAGAATTTGAGATTTCATCTGGTCCAGCTACCCAACAAGGTATACATCATGAAACTTCTTTACTTCATTTGACCTCAGCAATCAGTTTGAAAGCTGGTCATTCAGTTTTATTTGTCATACAGATCACCCTTAAAAGGCATCATCATTATTAAGCTTAAAATCTGAATGATGTTTCATTAAGTTTTACATGCAAAGTGTTCAAAGAAAAGAGAAAAATGAGAGGAAGTTCTTGCCTCAAATTATGCTACAAAAGTTAATTCTAACAAGTTTATGTTGTTGAATATTAGGCTGCAACACCTAAATTTACAACTTAATACTAAATTAAATCAGCCTTATAAACCAAAGGAGTAATTCAATCCAATTAAAATGAATATATTGTTCTTCTAGTATTATGTGGATCGCATAAGCAACATTACTTTTGCTAGTATAATTTTTCTACCTATGGCTTTGGTTTTCTGTTTATTTTGAAAGCTACTAGCACGTACTAAGCTACCGCCAAATGGAACCAGGCTTCTTTCTTTTGAATAGAGCACTACAGAATTCTCCATACAAAAATCACACTCTGACCTTGGCACTGATTCCTCGAGAAGGAGGAGACTCATCCTCCATATGGATTTGTGCTCGTGTCCCCCTGCAGAGAGAACACTGTGGTTAAAATCACCGTATCATACTGATGCAACAATACTTTATGGACCTATACACACTTAATACTAAGTCAGAACTAGCTGCTTCTGTGGGGTGAGAAAACAATAAACACAAAGCTCACTCAATTTTGGTTTTGTATTCAACTGTACAGTGATCAGTTAGACTCTGCTCTTCTGTATTCTTACCTAAAACAATAATGCTTGGGCAAAACTTTTTTTTTAAACAAGTAAAATTAACCAGACTGTGATTGGAAGGAAAGAAGTTTCATTAAACACAATATTCCGATGTCTTTTTGTTGCAGTAAAAATAAATTTAGAACCTTGCTGATGTAATTTTTAAAGACATTTCTTTCAGGAAAAAGAAAAGGCACATTGGTTGAAGCTTTCTATTTCTGCCTTAAACCTTCAAATGCTCATCTTGCAGTTTCATACTGAAAACTAATGCTAGAAAAATACTTGGGTCTTTTCAGGTTTTCTGAGAATTGTTAAAATAGTCACTCTGCTTCAGAAAATACTGCCAACCTTGTAAATTACTTGAATAATTTCTATGATGTGCATTATCAACAGAAACAGATATTTGAGATCAGATGTACTACTAAGAATCTGGACAGCATATTCTAGCAGTCTGAGTTTAGGTCTTGGAATCTGAAAGTTCTGATCCTGGTTTTGGTCTAACTATGGCCGGTCTTTGTGTAAGGCACATATATTTCTATGGTCAGATAAGACTGAGCTAAAGAGCACAAATACTAGTTGTAATAACCAAGTTCTATTAGCAGTCTAAAACCATTTAATCCTAAATATTTAAACAGGTTTGCTGATTCATTTGAATATAAACATTCTTGTAGAATCTCTCTCTAGGAACTTGGCAGGCAAACAAAAATTTTCAGAACTCCACTTAGTACTTCCTCCCACTTAATTTCAGCATTTATGAATTTCATCTGCTGAATCAAAGGTCTGTCTGGAGCTTCTTCCCCAAGGACTCTAACCACAGGGTTAGCAAAGATTAAGAGGAAAAAGTCACAGAAAAGAGGGACTTGCTGACACCTTTAGGAAAGGAATCTAGCCTTCTCTGATATTCATGATTTGCCAGCAGTTTCCCACAAGAGTAGTCATTAAATGATGCTAACTTCTCAAAGTGATCTTGCACAGGAGGACAGACCAGTAATATTGTCAACAGTTACTCCTATTGAACAGGTCACATTCCCTTACTAGGAAGACTGGTTTCAAAATTATCTTCCTTCTTCATGTACAGTGAAATGTCAATACTCCATCCAGTGCTGACGATTAATTGACAGAACTCAGCTCATTATTCATTATTCCATTGATGCAGCATTTCCCATTATCAACAAACTTCAGACCTTGAGAAACAGTAAGTGGTTGTTTGAAAAACTGCCAACTCCAACTCAAGTATAGCCCTTTCCCCTTCTTGCTTCTTGACATTACACTGTGACTTCTCAGCTCCTGATACAAGCTCTACTGGCTGCCTACTAATTGCAAGAGCAAATCCGCATGCAATTTAAAGGTTAGATCAAAGAAATTCTGAAAGACTGAGTATTTACAGTCTGAAAGACTGACATCCTTGACCTTGCAAGGTAGGAAACTGCTACAGAAATTTCTAATTGAAATTATCTGAGATAAGATGGCTTTATTGTCTCAATCTCCACAGAGACAAAACTTCAGCCAAAAACATTTTGTCAGACACCACCTCTCTCTTGGCATGACAGCCAACTCCACCTGTTGGCTCTATGGATGGACCTCCAGCATAACCCCACTGAAGTTTTCAGAGGCTCATCTACATACAGTTTGATGTATTGGAGCTAGATGCTTGAAACCTATTTGCAAAGGCCTTCATTTCAGCAAAAAGAAATCATCCCCCCCCAAAAAGAAATGCGTTGTCAAGAATGAAAGCAGTGAAAGCTAAGATGCAAGCAACACACAGAAGAAAACATAGGCACATGAAAAGCAAGGAAGATAGTGGGAATATTGTTCTCTTACCCATGCTTAGCACCATGCTTCAATACCACTGTGATAAAGAGCAAATACATCAGGCAAAAACTTTCTGAAAGAGGTGAGAAGGCAGGAAAGAAAACAGAGGGCATGATTTTTCAATTCTTCAATGGTTTAAAATAAGTGTTAAGGTCTGGTGTGAAATTTCTGCCCTAAGTGACAAAACTGCTTTGAAAAATCATATATAGATTCCCGGAACACCTTCCCCTCACCTCCAAAAAACCCACTGTGGGGTTTTGGGCTAGCAAGACAATTTGACTGATTTGGTTTTTAAAAGTAATGGTAAGACACACTGCTCATACTAACTTTCTTTATTTCTCCTATTCCTATTACTTCTTTTTTTCCCTTTCGAACTGCTGTCTATCATCATCACTGATGTAGAACAGTGTATGGTTTACCAGCAAGCAATAAGTGGAAATGACTGAAAAAATGCATCATCACAGGGAAAATGTTTATAGCAGAAGAAAAAAAAATAAATCTCAAAGTCTTTTCTCATTCTGCAAACCCTACAGTCACCCTGAAAAAATAATTTCAAAGCTTTGGCTGTCCATTTACCTGACTGATCCAAACCAGTAGATTTGAATAAAACTACTTACAACTATCAAGAGAAACTATATAACAAACTAATGAAAGCCAGAAATACAAAGACTAGAAAATAGTAATCAAGTTTATACTAAAATTATACCTCTAATAGACTTACTGAAATGTCAAGGTCAGCAGCTACAAAAGCCTGATAAGATGTTGCTAAAAAAATATTTTTACTTAAAAATATTTACACTTCTTACACACAAATACAAAAATACCTTGGGAAGGCAATCAAGTGTTTCAGATCACAGAAACAAAGCAACAACTACCTTTAGTGCTGCAAAGCATTATAGGAGGAAGCTGGAGTCATTTGCACATAATTAGTGGTTTACTTCTGCAGTAAAAGAAAAAAAATATAATGAGCATTATCTCCAGACCTTGAAGGGTATTAAAATAATCAAACACTTTCTTAGACAATCTCTTGGGAACAGGATGTCATTCCTGTATCTAAATCTAAGCTAATGTAATCTAATGTAACCCAAATCTAACCTGAGCTGCTGAAGAAAAACATTTTTTGCATTTTTTAATGTGGCTGATCCCAGATCTTCAGAAAATTAACTTGAAAAGCTCTTTCTCTTTGCTGAATTGTTAGCCAAACTCTGAACACACTCCAGTTCCTGTAATCCCTGCATACACACAAACATAATAAAATACAACTGATGTAATTGTTAGCTCTTGATGATTTTAAATGCTACATAAAATTTAATTTACCATAAAATTTATTTGGTAGAATTGAAACCTATACTCATTCTTAATTTGACCTCCTGACATGAGAATTCAAGGAACCAGCTTTAGGGAGACAAAAGTATTGTAAAGATCTGGCCTTAAAAGAACTTTATTAAAAATATTAACCATGTAATAGAGAAAAAAAAGTTCAAATAATGCAATAAATATGTGAAAGAAAGCGCTATTATATTTTTCTAAATTTAAAGAATCCCACCTGCATGTGGGAGCCTGTCTGGACATCAGTTCAATGCCATAGGAACAGCATGTCTGCGAAGAACCCTTCTGTTACTGTGTAATCCTAAATACTATACTGCAGATAACCAGCTTGCAAATGCACTCATTTTGTTATGCCTCCTCTAAGTCGATGTGACCTAGCCCAAATTGCTAGCAGTCTGCAGTTACTTGATCCAAGCAAACACTGAGCCATGTATCAGGTCTATTTGTTGGATCTTTGACCTCAGTCTGCTCTAGCTGGAAAGAAATATTCACAGCTTCTACAAGTTCTAACCTTTAATCACTTCCTTAGATGTCCAAGGAAGGTCATTATAGCCTCATCTGGACTAAATCCTTAGTTTATAAAATGTATCTTCTAAAACATTCTACGCCTAAGTAAAAGAATTAAACGTAAGCATTACTAAAGTACACCCAATTTTCTTTTCTACATTCCTTGCTTACTTCAGTTTAGCCCAGCTTTCCAGCACGTAGGAGACTTGGTCCATGATAAGGGCTCCTGCCTATAGCTGAGAGCACTACATGCTGGGTCACTAAGAGAAGAGGTTTTTCAAGATGATGTCTAGCATGGTTCCAGCATGAATTTGGCTGTAGCTACGCTTCCCCGTAACATCAGGCGCCTGCCAGAGCACTTCCCACGAAGCCAGCATGCAATGTTTGCGCAGGTGGGAGGATGGTCCAATCTTTCCCTGACACAAGCCAGAATTTGCCTAGGTATATACATCAAACATATACATCAATACGGATCTATAAACCAAACAATCACACACACAATGCATGTATTCTATACCTGGACTGAGAAATATGGCAGTTTAAACTTTTATAGTTACAGGTGTCGGTATAAAAAGATACTTTATGTTATAGAAGCAAGAGATACAATAGTAAATAGGATGCGAAAGAGAAGTTAGCCCACTTCCTCTATGAGCAAATGTGTGTAACTCTGTTCAGGGATTTCTTTAACAGTCTTCTGATACTGGAACTGCCTAACGATAAGCAGCAAGAGCACTGGATTAGATGTAACACATAGAGGTTTCCCAACTCTTAAAAAACAATTAAGAGACAAAATGTTATTCTTTGCGGTATAAGTTTAAGCATCCAATATTAAATCTACCCACCGCAACATTCTCCTCCAAACTGCAACAGAGCATATGCATAATGCTGCCAAGGTTATTTTACCGCAACCTTATCACTCAGCGGTCTTACTTCTACTCTTCACTTACATGATCAAAGAAGCTTTAAAAACCAACTGCCTATAACTAACACAGAATTACTTTTGTCAATTCCCACTTTAGAACTTTGCTTTATTTTTTATATTTTTCTTTGCTTTTCCATCCCTTTTCTAGCCTTTATTCCTAAAATCCTTTTTCAGATGGGTAAAAGTTCTTTTCAATAGATGTTTTCTCATTTTTTCAATATAAATTCAAAATAGATTCTAGCTTTGCCATAAAACAACTCCATTCCTTCTTTCCTTCTAAGGCCCTCAGGACTCCCGTACAAACATGTATCACTAATTAATCCTCTTGATTTTTTAAAGTCTGCCCTTGTAAAATTGAGAATCTCAATCCTGTCTCCATTTAGTCTCTATTTTATTTCTATTTATTTAATCTCATTAAAAATGTGATTCAAGATCACAAGCTGACTAATATACCAGGTCATCTCAGAATTTTTCACACTACTTACTGAGGGCAAGTCTAAACCAATTCAATGCTTATTTGGTAAACAGCAACTTGTGTAAGAACAACTGGATTGCTCCATGCCCTTCCCAAATGATGCCGTTATCTGTATCTAAGAAAGAAATCCACTTGTGATGTAACTCCTCTCAGTAATCAATATCCTCATCCAAATCCAACTCTTGTATTCTATGGCAGACACCATCAAAAGCTCTTATAATTTTCTTTTCTCAAAGGAACAATACACTTGACTCCTTTTTTACCCAATCTTCCTGTTACTTTACAGTCCATCACCTCATTCACATTCCCTGTCATTCTATCACATTCATTTCTTATATTGGACAGGATCAGCTCTCCCGCCCCACATTCAGCAGGATCATTATTTCTCCGTGTTTCCCTTTCCCCACATCTGCTCCCACATCCTTCAACATTAGTTCAACCTAAATGGTTTCTGATGGTGCACAAACACGGTTCTACAGCCAACTGTGCTCACCACTGTTAGAAATCTCATCTCCACAAGGAAACACAATGCAACCCTCCCATCTCCCTGATGTTAACAGCCCTTGTTTTCCCAAGCAGTCTTTCTCTGCTACCAGCCATTTATAAACCGGGTGCCTGGTAAACATAACCCAGGGGAACACACCGCACACAGAACAGGCCTCAGCACCGCTCCCTCCGCACGCCCGGCCACGGCGGGGTGGCTGCAGGGCAGCTCGGGGACGCGGAGCGACCACCACCCACAGCCCGGCTTCAAACGCGGCCGCCGCAGGCCCCGGGCCCGCCACACCCACAGCCGACGTGGCGGCGCTGGGCGGGGCGGGGCGGGCACGTCCGCCGGAGCGTGGCGTAACGGTCTGACCCGCGGCAGCCGTGCCTCCGCTGCTCCCGGCCGCGGGGCGCGCAGGGCCCTGCCGCGGAACGGAGGGGCTGGGGGTGCAGTGACAGCGGCAGGGCCCCCCCCTCCGTAGCTTACCTTCCTCGCAAGTGGCGGCGGCTCCTCCCTCCAATGAGACAAGGGAGGATGCCGCCGCGCTCAGGCGCCTCCTCAACCGCGAAGGGAGGGAAGGAGGAGGGAAGGGGGTTAGCGCCTCCCAGGGATCCACCTACTGCAGCGGGAGCCTGGAAAGCGGCGGGCGCTGTCCGCCGGGCACAGCGGGGTTACGGCTGTGGATAAGGCGGCCCCACGGGGCCTGGCCGGAGCTGCAGTGGCTGTCTTTCTACCAGAGTGCTGCTCTCCTAGTGAGCCGAGGCGAAGAGAGAAGCCCTTCTGTAACTGCTCTGCCAAGGCCTGTCTCTTTTGATGGTGTGGCTGCCTTGGGAGACTTAGAGGCTCAGGGCGTGCACGGCATTGAGGGAGATAACCACATTCTGCCAAGTCTCAGGCTGTTGCCTGAGCCTAAATATGCATGATGACAACACATACAGAGAGACACATGGTCAAAGGCAACTGTTAGGGGAATGTCAAGCATTGATGTGCTGTTCCATTGTGCGATCATTTTTTTTTCCCAAGAGAGGTGAGAGGGTATAGGTATTTCTCTGTTTCTCCTTAGATTTATGTTTAAAATTGTGTTTAAAATTAAGCGCTTCCAAAGAGGATAGACTAGAAAAATTTCCCTAAAAGCAGCAACCTGGCTGTTTTGCTTGCTTATGTCTCTTACCTTGGGTGTGATAATGCCCTGATGTCTTACTGTGGTATATGTTCATAGAATCACAGAATCATAGACTGGTTGCCCTTGTAAAAAGTCCGTCTCCAGCTTTTTTATAGGTTCACTTTAGGTACCAGAAGGCAGTTATAAAGTCTCCCTTGACCCTTCTCCAGGCTGAACAACCCCAACTCTCTCAGTGTGTCTGCATAGGAGAGGTGTACCAGCCCTCTGATCATCTTCGTGGCCTCCTCTGGACTCACTTGAGAAGATCCACATCCTTCTTGTGTGGAGTCCCCAGATGTGGATGCAGTACTGCAGGTGAGGTTTCACCAGAGTAGAGGAGTAGAATCCCCTCCCTCAACCTGCCGGTTGCACTCCTTTGGATGTAACCCAAGGTACAATTGGCCGCCTGGGCTGCAAGCTCATGCTGCCAGGTCATGTTGAGCTTGAGACCTTTGCTGTGGTATCCAATGGTTAGGTTATTGCTGTGGAAACCTTATTCAAAAGGAGAAGGTTTGCTCTGGGGCTAGGGAACTAACTTTCTATAAAAAATTAAATTCCGTCATCACCTAGGGAAGGTCTTGGGTTTTCTTGTGGAAATCAGAGCCTCATAAGAATGTTTTTATATTTTAAAGACTGATGTACTTGGATACAAGACTTTGGATGTCCAAAAATGGGGTTTGTACCTCAAGTGGCAAGAACTTGTCCTTATAGTTACCAAGGGAGTAGAGACAATATGTTCTCCATACTTGCTGTATTGTATGACAATCTCATGTGATAATGATACATGTAGCTTGCATCCTGTTGTTCGCATATATCATGCATGAACAGCCTGCATTGCTGTATTAACTACCAATGCTCTTTTCCAATGCACTCCCTTAATGCATGCATGTTCTCTGCCACTGACTGTGGCATTCCCTGCTGTCACTATCTCCTTTTAGTTTGTCAACTATTTCTTACACTTTTCTACAACTTCCTATGCAGGCATCCTAACCTGCAAAGCACGTATATTTTCTGTTCTGTTGGTTCAGTCACTTTGGTACTTCGAAGATAAAAATCAAGAGTACTTTTTGCTAGGAGTGGTTTCTTCATTCAAAAGAGATACCCATAATGATTTGTGTAGACTGTGGGATGGAAGGCAGCAAATTTTTTGGACACTGGGCTCAGTACAGGCTATATGTGGTGCCCAACAGGTTTATTTTCTCTTTATATAGAATAAAATGATCACTCTGTAACACAAAGCAACTTCTTGAGTGTTACCATGTTCTCTTCTCAGTTTTCTGTTTTTGTGAACGCAGTTCTTGGGGGGGAAAAAATTGCTGGGTCTCAGATGCATATATAAATATAATAATATCCCTGATATTGTTATCCAAGTCAAGCACACAGTGGTAACAAGACCCCTGGAAGTTGCCACTATTAATTTTCAGACTGTCAGTAAAGAGTGTCCCCTAAAACAAGTTCCGTCTTGGGCTGTGAGCTGTTTATTGATTCTACAGTGCACATTTTAAAACAGTATTGGGTATTTTCCTTAAAGTTAGGCTCTATTTAACTCAAAGAAGTGCTGTTTACTGTGTTAAGCTGAAGGTCACACTTAGAATCGGTGGAACAGAGGGTATATTTGACCCACTGAAACAAAATGCAGTTTAATACAGTGAAAGATGTAAATCTACAAGCAGAGAAACAGCATTCTGGAACATTTAGGTAAAGGATTGAGGTCAGTGAAAAACAAGAAGAAGTATAATGCCAGAGGATATAAAAGTGAAGAAGGCTGATGTCATACCCAAATGTACAAAAAGAGGAGTCAACAGTAGTTAAAGGTAATTTGCCTCCAGTAATTAGTATTTTAAGCCAACCAGTGTGACTCTGCATATAATGCTACTATGCACTTAGACAAGTTGAAAATAGGATAGGAGGCATGAAGATAATCAATGGTTTGAAAATAAGAGATAGTTAAAGAGACTAGTCTATTAAAAACATTTAAAGGTGATTGCAGTTTATAGGTCCCTTACAGTGAGAAAACATTAGGTACTGAGTGGCATTTTTAATGAAAAAAGTCATAGCAAGAAGCAGTGGAGAGAAATTAAAGCCACAGGAATTCAAATCCTAAATGGAGCATGAATTTCTGAGAGTAAAAGTGGAGAGTGGTCTCCATTTTTATGCCTTCAAATAAAATCCTGATCCAGTTACTTCTGCTCTTCCTTTCAAGCTGGTTGTTCTACGCCTGTCTCATTTTCTTTCGTTTGAGCTGTCTCCAGTTTGTTTTTCTTCTTTCCTAAGTGTAAGGCTGGATTTAGAACTCACCAGCACTGAATGGAAGGGAATATGTGCCTCTCTCATGTCACAAACACTCTCGTGCATATATACCAGGATTGTATTTTCCTCTTTTCCCACTTGCAATGTATTGCTGGCCTGTGGAGTTTGAGCATTGTCTCTCTTTCTTGATTTATTTTTCATATGAATTTCTGATTTTGTCCTTGATCTTTAGAATACCTTGACTGAAGTTGATCTAATTTTCTTTTCTGGTTAACTGATGTTAATTTTGCTTGAATTCATCAGGATTATTTTGTACACTGTAAAAATATAAAAAAATAAAAATAGAAAAATATAATTAGACATTAAATGAGAATGCAGCAGGAATCATAAGCAGTTGCAAATCAGCAAACTGACTTACCAATCCAAGCACCAAAATACTCTGCACAGGATTTCAGTTGTTTCTCTTCAGTACTGTATCTTCAGTATGAAGCTGTTTATTTTTTCAATATCTAAGCATCAGTTCAGCGCACCAGTGCTGTTTCAGGCTGCAAGTTCTCCACGAAAGGCCTGCTTGCCTTCACAGAAGGTCCATTCTGCAAGCCTTCCAGCAGTTGCTGGGCAGATCTGTAGGCCATCCGGAGCACAACAGTGCAATGGTCTGGAGCCTCCCACGTGGGAGCCAGGTGCTTTTGGAGATCATGCTCTTCTGTGTCTACAAAACTGGAAGCAGCATAGAGCATGGCCATGTTCTTCTCCAGGACTACAGAGGAAAGGAAGGGCTTAGCCTGTGTGGTTCAGTCAGGGAGAGATTTTGCATCCAAACACTTGGTTTATAGTTGTCAATCTGCTACACCTTGATATAATCATGATACTACAAGGGGAAGTATGCAAGGATTACCACTAAGGAAAAGAGGAAGCGAAAGAAAGGAAACAGAGAGTGGAACAGATCTTTTTAGAGAGCCACTTGGTAAAAGTGGAGATACTTGGAGGTAGTAATATTTATCTTCCCCCAAATAATTTCATGAAATTATTATTTTATATATATATAATTATTATATGTATTTTTTTGAAGCATCATCTCTTCTCACATGCAAACTGTCCTCCCACAGTAGCATCCAGAGCCATGACCTGCCTCTGTCATCTTAAACTCAAAATCAGCAACAGAATTCTGGCTGGAGCACGTCAAAACATATTGTCTTGAATACTGCCCCAGCCATCCATCCAGCACCATCAACAGACTGAACTCGCTCGCATTCGTGAGCAGATCTCCCTGAAGTATTTGAAGCACTGGGAAGGGTTTCTGTGCTTCCTAGATGACAAGAATGTTTTTGACAGACGTATTATTTTGGGGCTTGCTACAAAAACATGGACTTTTGTAGTTCTGATTCTGTAGTTACAACTTGTACTTGAGCCCTGCTACTTGTACAATTTGTACTTGAGCCCTACTACTGTACCACTAAGCAGAGTCGGCAGAGGTACAGACTTATTTGCTAAACTCAGTTGCAAAATAAAGTTGATAAGTAAACCTTTTGTTGTGTTGTTTCTTCGAGAATCCGTCAGCAGGAAGGCAGTGAGAAAGCTTCTGACCTTAGCAGGGTTCCCATTACCTATGTTGTGGTTTTGGGTAATGACATTTCAGTTATGAACATCAGGGGAAAATGCTGTTGTCTGCAGAGGTAGTAGACAGCACAAGAGGACCATTTTGACCCTTGTGGAAGCAAAATAATGGAAGTGGAAGGCAACTGTAGGCTGGTAGGTTCTGCCAAAGGGTGTGAGATGGGAGGAAGTGTAAGAGATTTAGGGCTGGGTTTATATGAAGTTGTTAGAACTAACGCAGACAGAGCAAGTTAAAGGAGGAAGTTGTTAAGGAGCAAATACTTAAAAAGAGTTGTTGTGTTGAACAAAGGTCCAAAAAAGCAATTAAACATTTTTATGTTCGGGTTGGTTGCATTCCTGAAAGTAAAAAGCGTCTTGGCAGATAGAGGCTAAGAAGCTTCAGTTATGCTGGTGGGTCCATGAATTTTCAGACTCATGAAGTCTGGTTTTGTGTTCTGACTACATCCCTACTTCATTTCAAGGGAAGACTTGGGCATGAAGTACCTTATAGTCACTGTGGATCAGTGCATCAAGTAATTTTGCTGTAACAAAATGGTTCACTGTGGTTAAGTAGCTTTATCTTGACCATTTTGCCGTTTAATATTTTTTTTCCATCTCAGGTTGGCCAAGATCCAAGCCATCCTTAAAATTCTAATTACATTATCTTAGTACTGCCCTGCTTCATTCCTGGCTACTTGCCTCATTAATCTATTTATTAATAGCCTGCTACCATAAGTCTAATTTTAGCTAGTACAGTAGGATCATGTCATTGTGAAAGAGGTAAACATCATACTAGGATGTTTAAAAAGAGTATCTGAAGGTAGAAAAGAAACTTGTCCTTTTCTTGGTTCTGACAAAGTTTCAAAGGAATATTATTTGCTGCTATGGGAGCTCTAGAAAGTTGTGAAACACTTGCAAAAAGTTGTGTTTCAAGAAAGCTGTAAAGCAAGTAAGCAGTTCAAGGAAAGCTAAACTTAAGAAACAATTAAAACAGAGCTGGGGAAGAACTGGAGGAATAGGGATTTTTAGACAGAAGAAGAAAGGACTGAAGGAAAAGAACATTCTGAAGAACTTAAAATGCTACTGCAAAGAGGAAAGTGATTTTGTTTTCCCTGCATGAATCAGGAGAAAAACTGAGGTAAAGGAGATTCAGCTTTGGCCATAAGGAAAGCTGCTCTCACAGAAATAATAAGGAAGTTGGGAATAGATTGCCCAGTGAGGTTGTAGTTTCCATCATTTGAGATTGTATATCAGAAATAAAATAACTTTTGTTGATCCTAATTCAGGTCATGGAAGTCAAGCTGAGGTCCTTTCCATTTTTGGGATTCTATCATTAGTTCCATTTACTGTACAGGAAATTACAAAATATTTGCAATAAGAGTGGTACAACCTGTAGCTAAAATGGGAACAAGTGGCAGATTTTAATCAAAGTAAAATGTCTTTCATGTAAATGTTGGTTAATAACTGAATTCCCTTTAAAAATCCATGGAAGTTCATGGTTTTTTGGGGGAAGGAATGTTTTAAGAATGGAGTAGTAGATTACAAGTTAATCTTCACACAGCTGAAAGAGCAACAAGTCTAGAAATAATCATGTATTTTGCTTCCATATTCAGTAATGTCTCATAGGTTGGGCCTGTCAAATCTTTGTTTATATCAAAATGTCAGTTTTGCTGTGATTTTGTGACACTACCCATTATGTTTACAACAAGTCAGGATTTTCCTAGTTTTGAAAAGTCATGGTTATGGAAATAAAATTCTTTGTGATTTTTGTTTAGAGTAAACATTTTACTAGATAGTCCCTTGCTCCTCTTCAGCTTGAGTATAGCTTTTTTTGACATCTTCAATAGTACTGGTTTTCACTCTAATTAATCCTTTTTGATCTGTTCAAGATATACTAAAAGAAATAATGTTTCATTATCAGTCTCAGTGAGAGAAGGAGCAGGGCTTCACTACCTGCATGATTACATCACTTAGAAGCTACATATGAAAAATTTGCTTTAAATTATTTTTCAATATTTGAAGTTCAAATTTTAATGAATGCTGATATAACTTCTGAAAGCAGTTTTCTTTTAAAGTTGCTTCATACTGTGTACAAAGAAGAAAAACAAAGACAGAAACCAGAACTGCGACTATTACTATTTTCTGTAAGTAATGTTACTTAGTTTGCTGCAAAGATGCTATTTCTAGCACTGCAGACATTATTTTTTCAACAAAAAATGTTACAGACAGGAAATGTTTTGGATAGTGTAACAACATTTCCTGATAAACATTTTATCACAGCTTGATAACCATTTCCTGTTGCTAGAATTTGTTTTAACTATTGTCATTTTGTTGTTTTTCTTGCTATAATTAACACATATGTGGTGGGGCTAAGTGTGCTTATCCTGACAAACAAAGGTTTCGGCAAGTCAGACACTTAGTTATAATGTGATGCAAGATTTTGTATTGTCCATTTCCCTTCATTTAAACTTTGCCTGGAGCAATAAATGAAGTAGCAATACACGTGCAGCATTCTTGGAACTGGGAATTCCCAGAAGGGTGGAGGTTCCTCAGTATTTCAGATAGAGCATTGTCTGCTGTGCTGTCAGTGATTTCAGTAATCTTCTAAAATAGTTTTAGATGGGAAGGTCAGAGTTCATGTAGGATCTAATTGTTCAATGCAAACATTGACTTGAATTGTCCTGGAGGGGTATTAGAAGAAATCTGGGGCTTTCTAAAGCATTGTACTTGCAAATTACTCATTGAAATGGGACTATACTCAAGAATTTTACTCTGTCAAAATGTCATGTTTTCAGTCAATAATGGCACTTTTACCATCTTTGGAGTTACCTGCCTGCTTTAGTGGTAAGAGGCAGGCAGTATCACTCACAGCTGGTTCTGGTTCTTATTCACACAAAGATCAGAGGCATATTTGACTATGCCTTTACTGAAGCAGCAGATGACCATGACACAGCCTCTGGCCTTGAAGCCTAGAGGCATAGCCTAGCTCACCTCCATGTTATTTAGGGCTGTGTTTCCGTTAAGATCAGACTAGACAATCAACACTACATAGCTCTTGGCCCTGGAGCTCCTCTGTGCTGTTTAACATCCTGTGGCCTTCAGACATAATACTTATTTATGTCTGTGGGGTTTTGTTTGTTTATTTGTTTTTTCCAGTTCATTGTGTTTGAAAGTGACTGTTTATTACCTTTTGTTTAAAAGTTTCAACTCCTCTGTTTTCTTTACCACAATTTTCAAGAAAAGTAAAATTTAAGGCACATTACTGAAAGAAAGCATGTAATATTTGAGGGTGCAAAGCCTGCTGAGATAGCATTGAGGAAGTTTGTAGGGAGTAGGCTTGGAGCAGAGCAGTGTTGTCTATAGAGCCCACTTGAAATGGTGCTTGGTGTGCACTATACCTGAACTGTGCTAGTTGGCACAGGCCACGTCTAGCAGGAAATCAGCTAAAAAACAGTCTGGATGTTCAGAGGTCAAGTGTTCAGGCAGTGTGTCCAGGTATGATGACTTTATGGAGTCTAACTAAGGCTTTGCCTTAAGTTTTGTTTCTGTCGGAAGGGCCTGAGGAAAAAAAACTGTAAGTCAAGACTTTAGGTAAAGGCCTGCATGCAGAGGACTGAATTTGGAAAAAATTTTGATTATTGGTGTGTTGTGGGTAGGTATATTTTTCATACACATCCTGAAGGTATCCTCAGAAAAATATCCAAGGAAACAGCATCTGAAACAGATGAAAGTAAGTTTGTATGTTTGTTTGTTTGTTTGTTTGCTTGTTTGTTTTTAATTAGGTTGGAACAGGGTGAATATATTCCTGCAAAGAGTTGATCCAAATCATGCAACCCAGTGCTGACTGCATAACCTATTCAGGCATCTGAAAGGTGACATTGATGTAATCATCTGTGTCACTTGCTGAGGATGTGTGTAAAAAATTGAAGTGTTTGTGGAACAGGAAAATGAACTCGCATCCTTGATTTATAATTCCAAAGCAGAATTGGCTACACTGAATCCACTAATGGATGAAGTAGATCGATTTTCCGTTATTGGACTCTAGCAATAAATAAGTAAGGCAGTGTGAAACCTATGTATGGATAGTGTATCCATTATCATCTGCTTTCTACAGAGCAGACATCTTAGAGACATTTCCTTTGACCGTAATGAATAAACCAGTTTTAACACTCTAGACTAAAAACGTAAAAATTATGGTAGCATATATGTGATGAGGTGTAAAATTTTCACTAAATTGCCTGTAGTTCTGTAACTGTGTTATTAAAGGACAAAGCAAATGCTTTAGCATTGGTCTTAGCTTTCTGGCAAGGAATATATACAGTAACCTTGTAATAGATATCTTGGGTTTTGTGGGATTGATATTGCTTAACACAAATGTCTTAAAAACAGTATGCGTTCTTTTCACTGGCGGTAATTTGGAAGTCACTCTATGGGCTGTTGAAAAACTAAATAAAATCAAGCAATTACTTTTTGAATACATGTTAAAAAGAACAATATAGATGATAGAAGCATGCCATTTTATCAGAAGCCAAGAGCAATATTATGTTATTTATAATTCCTATCAAAATAAGAACTTGAAAAAAAAATTGTCAGGAGAAGAGAAAACTTTTTTTTTTTTTTTTTTTTTAAATTCACAGCATTAGTCCTGAGAGCTCAAACAAAAAGAGCTCAAACAATTCAACCACAGAACTTCCTGTTACAAGATTCTGGTAATGCTAAAAGTTTGCATGAACAAGTGAAGGGAGAGCGATCAACTGAGATTGCTCAACAGAGTCTCCAGCTGAGGAAGCCTCTGAGCTGTGAATGCTCGAAGGCTAGGATAATATTTAAAGGAAGTTTCATATTTACTTACCCTGTCCTTTTCTAACACTCTCTGCCAGGGAACAGATTTTGTTAGTACTGGGGAGAAAGCACTCGCTTTGGTAAAACTTTGGCCTGACCTCTTATGACCCTTTTTCCATTCTGTGTCCTTATGCAGAGGATGTTTAATTATGTGTCTAGCTTTTGAGATAACACTGATATGCACTTTTTACTTCCTGTGAGGAAATGCTCAATGCTTTCTGGGATTGGGGTTTTTTTTGTATTTTGTTTTTAACGGAAGCGTTGCTGCTGTTTGTTGATATGAGGACTCTTCTCTATTAGGGTCAGAGAGATTGGAGATTTTGGACTAGTCTAGGAAATGTGATGCAAGACTAGCTGGGAAGCTGGACATGTCCAAACCCACACTGAATCTAACATTGAATATATACTATTCTAAACCATACAGAAATTAGTACCTTAAAAAAGGAAGCATATAATATATTCTGTCTAAATATAAATTATTATATTGCCATTAGAAACATAGTATTACGTACATGTATATGTACAACATACATAGGTATTGATACGCTTAAAATGCTACACTAATCCCTGATATATCAGCTCTAAAGTTGACTTACAGAGTGCCGTACATGAGATGATCATTTTTATTAAAAAGCAATGTCAAAAATAAAGCAAGAACTTGAAATGAAGGTGAATCAATTAAGCAACAAGTCTGGGTCTACTTGAGGAATCGAACATTCCTAAGTATCTCTCTTTATTTTCAACCTTAATGTTGTAGGATTTTTTTTTCAGTTTCTTCATAGCCTTATTAACCTGCATTTTGAGAACAAGTGAACACGCAAAGACGACTTACCTGCTCTATAACTGCTCTGCTTTTGTATAACTTAACCATGTGCCTTGTTACGCACCTTCTGCTTATGCTTCAGGATCTTAATACATCTAGTGTGTACTTATGTTAAAATCTTTTCATCCTGTCCATCAATGACTTTAAAATATTTAGTTAATTAAATTAGTCCAGTGTCAGCAGATAGCAGTTAAGTCAGTGTCTCTGGACAGTACCTGGCACTCTTTGGAAGAAATGTGATATAGAAATAGAATTTATTATTTGCTTTTAAACTCCTGTTTTCCTCAAAGTGGTGTGTGACCATTAGTTCTCACAATACATGGGGAAAGGAAAATAAGCAAGTTGCTCAGGGGAAAAAGCTGGAACTATAAACTGGAGTTGCTCAGACCAGCCACATACAATTTGAGTTCTCAGCATCATTTGAAATATTCCTGAAACCCTCAATCTTTTCCAGTGACAAGGATCTCTGGACCACCACAAGGTTTTCAATGTTCTTTTTAGTAGACTGGGGAATAGTTCACATTGCACTTCACAGCTTTTTCATATGATTCTGTAATTGCAAGTCATGGTTTGTGGCAGTTCATCAGTCACACTGTCAGCTTCTCTTTGAATGGAAAAATGAAGATGACTCTAAAAGTGTGATGGAAGTTCTGACATTCAGGGGAGCAATTGCTATCAGGAGAGAAGTTGGAAGAATAAAGAAGCCCTGCCAAAATGCTTATTTTGTCCTAATGTCAAAAGCCTTTAATTTAAGAAAAACTATTTTATTGGCATTGTAGATACTAATTGTGCTTTAAAGATTAGCAGTGGAGCAGAATAGTTCATCTGGAAGTTCCTGATTTGCATGAAAAGTGTGAATTCCATCTTTTTTTTTTTACTCCACTTTTAACTTGTTTGTCTTGCAGTGCTATGTTTTTTCTCTTTCATTGCTGCTGCACATTTTATACACACATGTTCTACAGTATTCCTTTCCTTCTCTTTTCCTCTTTCCTCTTAAATGTTGTATGCCTATGTGTGAAAATCCCACAAATGGGGTGAAATTGCTTCCATCCTATCTTGCCTGCAGTCTAGACATTAATTGCTCAAAGCAGGGCTCTGACTGCTCTACTGTAATACAAAAACCACTTCATAAAAACAATAGATGCAGAAGTCCAGGAAGCACTTTTGGTATGTAAATCACATTCTTCAGTAGAGTCCCTAGCCCAGTCCTGTAATTAAGCACCAAGACAGAGTTACCATCTCAGGTGTTATTCCTCTTTGCTACTTCCTTTTGGTCTGAGCATCATGCATAAGCATGCCGCATGGTAAAAACCTGAAGTTGGTGGCACACAACTCTCCTAAGTCAATGTTCAGGGAATACAGATAACTTCCAAATGATGGTAAATTCCACTTCTTTCAGTATCAGAGGTCACACAGTTTTGTGCACCTTACAGCTTTTCTGGTGGTTATCAGTTGTCTCTCTTTAATGGTTTTGAGATAAAGGCAGAAGGGTCCCAACTGGTCCTGACTGTTCAAGTAATGTATCCAAATTGGGATCCTCTGGAAGAAGTCTAATCACCCTAAGTTAAATAACTGATTTTCCGTCAGTGGATTAGTAGTTCTTGTTATCTAAAACATTTAGATCGTACAATGTACACATCCTTACTGTGAAATATTTCTTTTCCTTTCCTTTTTAAAACTGATACAGAGACTCAAGTGTGAAATACATTAGAAAAAATCACAAAGGATTTCAGATACAGCCAAGAATGTAAAAAGGCCTCCTGAGGAAGAGTTCAGTGCCTGAAATACAGACTCTTCAGTCTTTCCTTTGTTATCTAACTTCAGAAAAGAATTACTAATGTCTGGCACATTGCTTGGATATGTGAATGTTGGATCTACATATTAATTTGAAAAGAAGGCTAGGAAAATAGTACAGTTTTAGGTAATGGGTCCAATCAGCTTAGCACAGAAATCCTTAAGATCTCCTGCCTGTATGAGGTTCAGGTGTTCACCTCATAGATATGCATTCCACTGACTCCATGTTCAAAGGGCAAACTTGGTCACTTGCCCCAGACCTTCTTATCTGTAAATCAGGTGTACTATCACTGAAGGTATTTTGTTTATGTGAAGGAGGGCTTAAAAACAGAACAACTATTTAGCCCATAGCTCATTAAATAATTTTAAGGGGGACAGATTAAAAAAACCCAAAAGACCAAAAAAAACCCCAAACCAAACTAAAAAAATATGTGTATAAAAGCTACCATGTGCAACCAGCTGGTAAGACTCCAGCTGCTAGGCAACTGAGTGCAACATCACAGCTTTGTGTTAGCCCTGAAATTACTTAACCACATCAGGTAGGAACAGCTCCCTCCAGGAACATCAGGACACAGCTGGAGCACATCTTGATTTGCTGCTTCCTGTGTAGTCTCAGGGTGGGGTGGATGACATGCCACAGGATCAAGTGGAAAAGAAATCCAAAATTCTCATTTGGAGGAAAGGTGATAAGCAACAGAGCTGTGCCTCACTCCAGCTGTTGTTCTCTAGCCATTGCCATCAGGCTCTTCTCAGCTCCATCCTTGTAGAGAATGGAAAGGGTGTGAGGAGAAAGGCTCACTTGGACAATGGCCACTACCCAAGAAATGCTGGGGCTTCTTTGCAAATTCAGCTAGAAAAACTCTCTCATCAGTTCCTCCCTAAAGAGCCTCCTCTCTCCCCAGGCAAAGGGAAGAATGCTTTTTGCATCTCAATAACTTCTCAAAGTACACAAAGGCCTAGTTTCTCAAGGGCTTGACTGTATTTCCAGACCTGTACCAAATGCCATTTCCAGATCTGTATGCCTGTGGGTCTAATGGCTCTCAGTACACTAACACCTGGGCCAAAGCAGATCCCAGACCTAAGCTTTGTGCTTGCAACTGACAGAAGGGGGTCTGCTTGTGAGCAGCATAGGGCAGTACAGTCTGGAGACCTCTTTCCTGAAGTCAGGGAGCCAGACTTTGTCCATCTTTCATGTCAGTTGCTACTTCTCTTTTTGGGATGAGATGGACTAACGAAACCCAAAGAACCCCTAAAATGACCATCTGGAAGTGTGCACAACACACCAGCCTGTCCTTGTCCCTGTGAGAGCTGGTCAGAATGAAAAAACAAATAAGACCAGGACTTCCAACTGGGCATGTATGTAGCTGAGCTCATTCACCAGGACACTCATGTCTGAGGCTGGGCAGTGGCTTTGTGCCAGTTTTCATAACAACGTGGAATCAGGAACCTACATTCTACCCAGGTCCCAGTTTCAGTACCTAAGTCCTCTGAGGTTCTCAAAGTTACATGCTTGTTACTCTTTCCCATGCGTCATTAATGGAAGCATTATGGTTTTATGTTTCTTCCTGCGATACTTTAACTAGCCAAGAGAATAAAACAAGATTATATCAGCACTGCAGGATTTGCTTTGTGAAGAAAAAAATATCAAGATGCCATCTATTCTTCCAGACAGATTTAGAATACAGATTACATCAGTAATTAGAGAATAGAACCACCCTTAGCACATTTTCAAAAGATGGTTTTTTATGCTTTGGAAGACTGATTTGTGTACTGCTTATCTATAAAAATGCAACAACTGCCCCTCACATACCTTTCAAAAAAAAGCCTTCGTCTGAAATAGAAATAAGGGACATATTGTTAATGAAGAAATTCAGTAACACTGCAGGCTGTGATTGGTATTGTTGCTGTAATAGAAGCTTGCACTAGAATATCATGCAAGTATTGTGCACGTTACAGCCACATAAAAATGTGAAGTAAAAAGTGTGTTTAAGTCATGAATCCAATCTATGAGATGCTGAGTATCACCAGTTGCCAGGTATCAAGTTCTGATCACCTCACAGTTGTGGCCCCTCTGGCACTTTAGGGGACACAGATAGAATATTCTTGAAGAATAAATTTGCTTTAAAAGGGTTAGGCACAATGTATTTATGGTACCTAAGTCTCAAGGTTCAGGGAGCACACCAACCAGTCTCTCAAAGCCTTAAAAAAACCATTAAAGATCTCTTTAGATTTCTGCTGCAATGCTGAAGCTTAAAGCACTTCTGAAATCTCTTCCTGAACATCCACATTTCTCCTATCCCAATTTAAGGCTGCTTATGCTTCCTATCTATCTGCCCTGGTTGATAGCAGGGTCAGCATTCCTCCAGGAAGGATTTAGGACTGTTTTGTGTCTTGTCCATGTGTTCTAACTGAGACAGTTTGGAGAGGTCAGGCACAGTGTGGCTGGTTCATAGGGCTGTTAAACACCTTGAGAACACCCTGAGAAAGTAGGTATGGTTTTCCCTGGAGATACAATCCAGGCTGCCTCTGAAGACTTCCACAGGTTATTATGAACAGGCAGTAAATCCAGCCCCAAGTTGGGTTAAAGTTTGCTGTTGCAGAGCAGTGCTGACCAATGGAGTAGGATGGAGCTTCCCTCACTATTTTGACTCTGCTTGCAATGGACTCTAAAGTGTCCTACCACTTCTGTCTCTCTGCATCCATCATGTTTAACAGAGCGTTAAATCACCTCAGTGCTTATCAGGTTGCAATGCGAATGTAATTGCATAAGTGCTACTGGAGCTAAATGGGAGTACAAGCAACAAAACCGAAGAATGAAGATACTTAGGTTGAGTACTGAGGCTTTTTTTGATACTTTGGCTTTCAGACTATGAACAGGATTGTGTAACCTGATTGCCAGTATTTTCAAGCTGACTGAGGAAGTCCTTCAAGACTTCCATTCTATGGTTGTAGAATCACCATACTTCACGCGTGACTGTGACATGTAGGATGGCCATTCTGCAGCTGCTGTCATTGCTCCTATGTAGCATCCTACACACTGAACACCAAAGTCATGGAAAGGCTGCAGCCAGCTCAGTAGAGGAATAGCACTGAATGTAGCTCAGTCTTATTTAAGCACCTTCTTTAGCATCCTGACCAGTGTTATTTCTTGAAGGTGACAGTTAGGATGCTTGGCCATGAAAAACAACAGTAGCGATCAAGAGAAAGTCAAAACCCAGAAGTAGTCATAAGCAAATTTTACTGAATAAACGAAGAAAACTTCAGCTTCATTTAGAAGGTGTAACTTGATGTCTCCTTGCTGGCATTTTCTTTTGTCTCTATCACAGCCTACTTTTCAGCTCTTCCTCTAAGCATCTCAGCAAACGCAGTTCCCCCCAAAAAACCTTTAGGCCACTGGAGTCATGTACAGTTTTCTATAAAAGCATAAAAGAAGGAAGAATGAAGCCCAGCTGTTTCTTCTACATTGTAATGACAGCAAGTCAACCATAGAGAATAGTCAACATATCTCAGTCCCTGGTAATCCTTCTTGGTAACCACCATTTTGTGTCTGTCTTAAAGTCCATTGTGTCCTTTCCCTTACGGAAAATGTTCAGGAAAAGAAAGTTTGCTCTCAGGTTCAGTGCCTTGGTGTTGCCAGGACACAAATCTGTGCAAACAAATATTAAGCTCTTTAGGGCTAAGCAGTAATTATCCAGCTTTGCCTGCTGACTGGCTGACTTGCTGCCAGGGGACTGAAGCAAGCCTTGCGACTTCTAAGTGCATTGCCTGACAAGTGACAGAACACGCAGTGGGGATAAGGGTACAGACTAGCACAGTTCAGTGAACAGAAAAATAAACAAAATAGAGCTAAATGGGTGTGGCCAAAATAGATATTTATTTATCTGGAAGCCATCTGGGCTTCTGGGTGCAAGATTCCTTCTGCCAATGCTGGGATGGAACCATTCGAAATTTCAAGAGGAGTTTCTCCCAGCTCCAGTTTACCAAAAGTATTTCCTTTGTGTGTTTTTGTCCCCTGCAAGAGCTTCATGTATAGAGCGTTGTTCTTCAGAAGCTCTTTCTGTGGCTTTTATTCCTTCTGAGTGGAATTTATTTCTTTATGAAGAGCTATGGTTACAATCCTACCTAACCCAGCTCTCTTCTATCTTCTACTCAGCCTACAAAAAGAAAACTTCAAGCTTTTTTTACTTCTTCCTCCTGGTTCTTTTAATCCAAAGGGCTAATCAAACCTGTAAGTTAACTGAAAAAAAAAATACCAGTTACAGTGAAGCAAAATCCCAAACTAATATTGGTTTTCCCTCGGAGAGAATGAATTAGGGATGCAGCTGAACTTCAGTATCACAGCCTAAATTAAGGGAGTTTTAAATTATATGTGAAGCTTCAATTTGCTCATTGCTCTTGTTAAGCAACAGGAACCTTGATAGAATGGAGTTCTATAAAGCAAGATAATTAAGAATTAAATTATGAACCAAAAAGTACTGTTCAAATTGTACCTTAATCTTCCCTGCACATGCATGCTTTGCCGTCTACTCTATGGGAAAACATTTCAGAGACAGACAAAAATCACACAATCAAATAAATATGAATAAAAGTAAACCTATATGAAGAACACCAGGCTAAAAGTGAATCTTTTCATAATGTGGGATATCAAGAGGAATGTGGTTTGATTCCCCAGAAGCAAGGGGCTTCACAGAGGTACAGGTATTTTCCTTTTTTAATGAATCTAAAATATTCCTTCTTTCATGTTATGAAAAGCCATGACCTCTTAAGCAGGAACTGGAGTTTATAGTGATGTGAGCTGAGAGAAATGTCTGTGTTCCTTAGTGAGGCCAGATCCAGTCCCCACACAAGCAGGCATCACAGGTGGGAGCATCTTTCCTACCTTTAGGTATCTACAGGGTAGATCTCTACAATCACCCATGTATCCTTTATAAACAGTGAAGGATAACCATCATTTTGAGGGGTGGTTTACTTTATTTCAGATGTCTGCTGTAGGACAAGATGAATTAAATCCTGGCAATGTCTCTTTCTTTCTGCTGATTATAGTAGGAATTTAGGATGGTGATTGGCACAGACATTGTTGAATGGAGTGAATCATCATTGGCTAGTGGGCTTCATGGGCACATGGCTGCCCAAAGCCTTACAAAGCAACAGCATGATCACCTACTGAAATGTAGCATGCTCTTGGATCATTTTTTGATAATTATAACTTGAAGTTGTTTATTTGGAGGTGTGTGTAGAAATACCATTATACTGTAGTGAACTCTATATGATACCTGATGGTTTCAGGTGGTTTTCATCAGAGCAAATTGCTTTCATTGACAATGCTTTTTTTTTACTCTGACTTGTAGAAAGAATTAGAAATGACTGTTCTCTGGCTCCATCAGGAAAAGCTGAACACAGTCTTTGAACACTTAGGTTTAAATTGAAATCATTAACTTTTCTGGACATTTAAATTACAATTACAGTATTAATCAACATAGGTAAAAAAAATCTTGGTCTCTCTTTAGAACAGTGACATAAAAAATAAAAAAAGACATTGGATATTATTAGTTTCAATATGTACTGGGTTACTTAAAATGCAAATTGCTTTCTGAAACCTTAATCCTGAAGGTCTAATTATTGGTATCTATTCTTGTTACTGACTAGCTTTCTCTTTCCTGGTTATGCTAATAATAATCCTGGTGCTATTTCACTCTGTTCCTATTTTGTGGGAGTTCCTTACTGGCTATATTTTCCTGGGGTTTTAAACCAGCCTTTCTAAATAATAATAATAATAATAATAATAATAATAAAGAGGTCCATATGGTCACTGCATTCACAGACCTCTCCCCCTCCCATCCCCTCAGCAAATGACTTTTAGACTGCTTGTACTGTTTTAACCAAACAAAAAAGGGATAGAGGTTTCCAAAATAATTGCACTCCTACCAGATTTGTGGAGACTGATACCTAGATAGAGGAGGTGGCTGAATAAAAGCCTTTGCTGATGGACAGACAAGCAGACCTAGGACATGACACATTGATTCTACCCCAGTGTGCACTTTTTTTTGGTCCTTGGAGGAGCCCAAAGGGGCTTGGCAGGGGGGGATTTGTGTTATTGTAGGATGAGTACATGGATGCAGATGAACGGAGGGGACCCAAAGCAAGAAGTCTGATTTACCTTTTAGTTGTGTCTGTCTGCCTTTCCCCCCTTCTTCCCTGGTTCATTTGCCTTCACTTTACCCTCTTGGAATGAACTGATAAGAGCTTTCTAAACTTGTCCAAATATGCAAACAGACTCAAAACAGAGTTCATTTGACCTTGATTCACTGCCTCAGAATAAACATTTTGGGGCATTTTTAAGAAAAGTATGTAAAATTCCAGGAAAAGTGATCTGCAGTCACAGAGTTTTAATCTGAACTCCTTGAACTTTGAAGCAGGGCTGCTATTTCTGAGCCAGATAGTGACACACACTTTGTATGCACCACAATTAGTGCTACATTTATTCACATGTAGAAGCCTCAAGTGGGATTGTGGCATCTTTGAGCTTGATGTTTACAAGTGCATAAGCACAAGAGAGAGAATGAAACACAAACAAAAAGAAAAAACATTCAATAAAGTTTTCTATGAAGACTAGAGATGGCCAAGAACTTTTCACCAAAGCGATTCTTATCACAAAATGCCAGTTATTTGAAATGAAAACTCCTTTTGCACAAATGCATTCATTTCAGCTACATTTTTTGTGTGAGATGATAGGAAGAAGTCCCAGGCTTGGTCTGCCCTGTGCAGAAACCTGTTGCTGTCTGGAGAAGCACCAGGCACAGACACACATATGTATGCAGGGTAAAAACTTCTATGGAAATTCAAATACAGCGCTGAAGCTCTTATGGTCAATCCTGAAAGTCTTATCACAACCCCCTGCCCAGGTGTCCTGCTTGTGGAATGATCCATGTGAGCCTGGCCATGGGAGCTGCTGCTTGGCAAAGCATGGGCTGAGCTACCCACAGCTTCTCCAACAGGCACACTGGCACTTCTGCCCTGGGGCTCGGGCTCTAACTCAAACTGGGATCTTACTGTGAGGGAGATTTTCTGCTTTGTAAGGAGAAAATCATGATGCATCTGGCACTCTTATGATTTTATACTAACCACTGGGTAAACCCTGAGCTTAGGTACAACTTAAGTTATTAAAGCACCGCTATAGAACATTCTTTACTCCATCTTGGCTGTGAAAATGAGGTATTTTGAAATTCCCACTTTGTAACACCTTGAGGCGATTGGAAGAGACAAATAATATTCTAAAAGAGTATTTGTTAATCCTTGACTTATATACAGCAATGAAATTTGTTTCTTAAAAATTCATAATCTGGTATTAGGGTGGACTGTTACTTGCTGAGTAGCATCAACACAATCTTTCAATGAAGTCCTGCTGAACTTTGAAGGTTAACTACCTTTTTTCCTGTTGATCTTTTCTGTGAGCACTTACAATATTTTTAAACACAAAAGCTTGGGCTTTTTTTTTCCCATAAATGGAAGTAAGCTGTTTTTTTCAGACAGTTTCATATATTGTAATTACTTCAGTCATCACAGTCTTTTATGTTTTGAACCAGAAATTGTAAGGCAGATAGTTGTGTTTGGACTGATGAACGCCCAAAATTGCAGTGAACTGAAGGAGACAGTGTGCTGGCTCCCTCTTGCTGAATGGGTTTCACATCTGAAAACTTACGGGTTTTGGGTTAGAAAAGAGAGCCTAAAGCAAAATTAGAAGAAAGAGCCAGTGTGGATTATTCTGTTTAAAATAGTGGAAAGATTTTGGGGCAAACTTCCTAATTCAACACCTTGTTGTGCTGGCAGTTTTATTTCAGGGAGTGGAAGAATTGTGTCCCACTCCTGAAGCGTATAGCCGACATCGGCGTATTACTGCAAATTAAAGCAGTCTGCAGACTAATTTTAGATGTGTTGAGAGTGAACCAAAGAATTAGGAAGTTGTTGCTTTCAATTTTGTTGTGAACCTGTTCTCTCTTAGGGACATCAGGCTTGGAAGGAAAGAGAATCACACAGTACTTATTAATTGATTTGTTTATAGTGAAGTATATCAGATACATTGTATTTCATCATCTGTGGTCTCACAGGCCCCCCTAACAGTGAAAAATAATTAGAGAGATTGTTTTTGATGTCATTTATGCCCAAGATGCTAAGCCTAGTCACTTCAAATGTAATTGATATATGCTGTCAATACCCAGGACACTTCATGCTCTTTTTCATCCCAGTGAAAAAAATTAGTTATTAAGCCAGTTTATCAGTGCAATAAGGATTGGTTTCTGATTGTGTTGGATGACTGAAAGTAGAAAAGCAGGTGGGGTGTGTTGGGAATCTGCCCTGTGGCTGTCCACCTTCTGCCTCTGTTTTCCTTTGTCAACACATATCAGCTCTAAACGCCTACCTGCAAGTCAAACAGCAGCAGCTATAACCACACTTGCAGGGCATACTACTACTGTGAGCAATTTCACTGACAGGCCCTTTGCCTGCCAGAGATTCTTGCATTAAACTGTATGTGCCATCATGCAGGAAAAATATGGGTTGTTGGAAAGTGTTACTAGACACTGTTTCCGTATGTTTCTCCAGAGGAAGAGATACTGCAATGTGTGAAAATATGATTAGGAACAAATCCTGACTAGGGCAGGAAAGATTTATTTTGGCTGCTGCTGACAGCTTTCCTCTTTAAATTTTAAATTTTTCCTCAGTTCAGACTAGATACATTTGCTTTGTTTCGAAGTGGTGATGGTTCTCGAGAGCTCTGAAACCAACACCTGGTTTGAATTTAGCAATATACGGTGTAAGAATATGGAGTTAATTTTTCACTGTTGAACTCCTCCAGATAACCCAAGAAAGGTAAGGGTTTCTTCCTGCAAGATCATGAACCGATATAAAGAAGATACAAGACCATGGCTGTAGTAGCCTTTCTGGCTTTTCTGGATTTTAGGCCATGATCTGTGAGTGATAAAGCTGTTTATGCTGCAGAACAAACAGGCAGGGACGGATAGAAAGGCACATGCCATGGGATCACACATCTAAGCAGCTGTGGCACCTAGGAGAAAAGATGGAGCTCATTGTGTCCTTGCGATCAGGATCAGTTCTGTTGACAGCAGCCAGTCCCTTGGCTTCTGCAGCCATGCTCTACCTTTGCTCTCAGCAGGCTGCGTAGAATCAAGCTGTTATAGATATTTAGGTATAAGCTTTTGATATACTGACTTTTTAAGTTTACCTTTTGGGTAAGATCCTTCTGATCAAATTGGACAGTGTCATATCAATGTCTATGTCTGAGCTACTTGTGATACAGAGCCAATAGAGAGGGACGGTGGTGTTGTGACATGATTCTTTTTTAAACGTCTGAAGTAGGTCAGATACACTGGCTTAGACATGCCTGCTTGCCTCCTTTTACTATAAAAAGCATGTGAGTAAGTAAAACTACACAGACTGTAAGTTATGTACAATTTGGCACTAGCAGAAATTCTGTTTTAGTAATAGTGCTATCTTACTACCAAACTATAATATTTAATATTACTGTAATAGTGTCTTGCCATTTTCTTGGAATTCACAGCAAGATACTGTTTAGATAGGAACTACCACTTGGAATCAAAAGGCACATTGAACATTTCCTGTGACCTTAGCCAATGCTATATAAATAGAATCAGATTATGGATGTAGTAAGATATTCATTCTGAAATGACTGAAAACAAGAGAGCAGTGCCCAGAATTAGAGCTACTGCAGAGGAAGAAATTACTGACTTGGCGCAAAATAGTTTCAAATTTTGACTTCTGGCCACAAACTGGCCAGTAATTAGTCTGTGAAGACAAATTTTGACAGATCATGGAAGGATGTAGATTTAGAAAATCAGTGAAGGAAGAAGGCAGCCTTAATTTTACTAGAGCTTCAAGTGTATAATTGATTCTAGATCATATTCTAGATTGCCTGCAATTAATTACCTGTAGTTTGTAAAAGAGGCACAGTAGTGGTGGTGAAGAATGTAATTTGATAATTCCCATTGTGTTCCCCAAAGGACACAAGAGAGAGCACAAGACAGGTTTGTTGCATGGCACTGTGCATGTACTACTTGTTTTGTGAAACAAGGCACTCTATGCTATACCAATCTCTGGGTGCTGTCAGGTGTCAATAGCTGTAACTTGCAACTCTGTTCACTTACATATGATGGGAGATGTTGGCAATGGGAGCAAAATCATCTTTCCTAAAGCATGTTTTATTCTAGTGAAGCTTCACCAGAATAGCTTAGTATAACATGGCTGTTTTCCTAAAATAACATTAATAATTCAAAGGTTTGACTCAAATATTCATACTCAAGTGTGCAAATTATTGCAGCAGCTAATTCTCTTAGTAGAGAGAAATATAGGAAGAATGAAGCTGTATGCAATTCATGCCAAGACAGTGATACTTACATAATTATATTCTATAAATAACGTTTCCATATATAATTTTGTATGTTCCAGATATGCTGTAATGTGGCTTTTCCACCCAGAGCTGCAGGAAAAGGGAAAGATGAGAAGTGGTACCTCATCGGCAGCTCTGGCCAAAGGCATTTTGCTGTGGGGTACTGCTTCAGGCTGGACTTTTCTGTGGCTCCTGGGAAAGCTCCCTTTGAAGCTGCTCAATATCAGTTTTTAGAGATGCACTCTACATCCTCTCCAGAAACAGTCCATATTTGAGTTAGGGGGCTTGTCTGTAGCCCCTTTTTCAGCCGTACACAAGGAATGCCTGGTTGCCTTTGACACAGGTGCAGAAAAGGGGGGAAGGTGGCTTATGGAATATCACTTATTCTGTTTTAAATAAGTGATTGCATGATCGTGGAGGACTTTGAGCAAGAAGGTGGGGCATAATCCGAAACCTAACTCACAGGTTCATTGAGCAGTTCTGAAGTTTGAAGAAATCTTTTACCCACTGAAAATGGAAAGGTAACAAAAATTAAAATAGCAAAGCACTGTTACAGTCTTTGATTACCATTTTGGCCAAGAAGCTGAGACTGATGTATTTAGATCTAACAACAGAGATGCCCTGAATAAATGAGAGCTATCCGCACATTTTGCACACCAAGCTGTGCTAAAAGAACATGAAGGCTTTGGACCCAAGCTCTCAAAAGTTAGGAAATGCCAGGAAAAAATTACACAGACAACCTTAATTTTTCCCCTTTGTACAGACATGTTATAATAGTCTTTAGCTGTCGGTTCCCTGGCTATTTTTGCTCCAAATCATTTCTGCCTTAATCTGCACAAAGAGGAAGAGTGCTGATTGTTCAAGAGCTGCTCCTCAGCTGTTTGTTTTAGCTTGCTTTAGTCTTCAGCCTTTGGCCTGGTTTACTGACACTGAAATTAGGGGACAGCTGTCCAAAGTTCCCTCTGGAGTCAGTGGAGAGACATTAGTGCTTCCTCAGAGATTTTCAGTTCAGTGTAAACCATGAGTTACTTTCTGGAAGTGTTTCTTTCTCTCCTTTCTGCAGCAGGTGAATAAGTGCTTGTATCATGCACTTTATGTGAGTATTTGTTAAGGTGAAATAAAGCTGGTCCATAAGGCTTGTTTATGGTACCTTGTTCTGCTCCTCTTCTCAAAACAATGCTTAATTTTCCTATGTGATTTGCCATGATACGTTACTTCACTGTCTGACTGCTTCACAAATTATAACTTTTTCCGAGATCCTCTAAAATGAGGAGATAACACAACTCCATTTTTTCTGTTGAAAGCTGAAACCCTCAGTAGCATTAAAAAAAAATCTGCTAATTTAGATTTTGGTGCACTTTGCATTATATATGGATGAAGAGGGAGCTCTCACTCCCTTTGGCTGTAGCTCTGTGCAGATACATGATCTCCAGATCAGCTCAAAGTGTTCAGGACAAGGCCAGAAAAATGAAGTTTGTGAACCTCTGTGAGGGGTTTGGTGTAGGTGACCACCCCAGGACCTCACCAATGCTCTCTCCTGTAAAGGGCAGAGTTTACTTCTCCACAGCGGCATTCAGTGAGCTGAACTGCAGAGCTATCTTCTCCTTCCCTTGCCTCATTCATCAGCCCAGCCTAGAAGTTCTGTTAGTCCAGGTGCTCCTGCTCCAGGTCCCTTTCTCTTGCCCCCCTTCACTTCCCCAGCTACCTCAGTCTGAGCTTTCATTCCCCTGAGCCACATCAGGGACCTTCGCTTGCTCAGCTACCTCAGTGCAGTGAAAGGGTCTCCCAGGAATAGCTCTTTACAAGAATATCCTTAAGGAAGATGTTTTGGAAGTAGCCATCTTGGCTCCTGTTTGAAGCTACAGTTGAAAGGCCGTCCAGCAGCACACAGGTCAGCTCCAGCACTATAGTGGGACTCTGGTTCAGATAAATTAGCTTTCAATTGCAGTAGTTTTTCTTGCACTATTTTGGCTTTGTTTGTAGGTTTCTCATCCAAAGAAAAGTCTGACCTCATTAAAATATTGGCCCTATGGGCTTTGTGTCATGCCATGAGCGCTATTACTTACGCTTACCCCAGGGAAAAAAGCATGCCAGCTTTCAGTTCAGAGGTAGAATCAGACATGACTGCCAACTTTCCTATATTTCAGGTTTTCCATATCAACATTGTGGCTTAAGTCTGAATGTTTTTAAAATGCAGAGGCCAGAAAGTCTGGAGTCCACTTTTGGATTTTAGTTTAATCCATTGCTCTTGGGATCAAAGACACAGGTTTCCTCTGATTAGGCTGAGTTTGGACATGGTCCCAATAAACACTGGTTATTTTCTTTTAGCTGAGAATGATTTGGATCGCTCTCCCTAAGAGTGTAACACTGAAGTCATAAGCTTAGTTAAACAAAAATCAGAAGGTAGAGTTAATGTTTATAATTGCTAAAATATATATATACATATATATATTAAAAAAAAATCACAAGGAGCAACTTTGTATTAGCTTATTATGGTTTTTTGTGTCCACGACTTGTTTTTCTGGCTAGAAGAAAGAACAGATGTAGAGGCAATGAGCATGGGGGCATTTCCAAAAGCATTCTTCAGTCATCTAATTCACAGTACATTTTGTTTTTCTGTCCCACTGGTCAAGCATCAGTTCATTTATATCTAGGTTACTAGAGCATTGCTAAACCAAGCTCTTGAAAGGTCCCAGTGACCTTCACTTTCTCATCAGAGCTGCACGCAGCAGCCACCCCAACTCTCAAATGCCTTATCACAGCCTCTGTTTCACTCAGTGTCAGATATTGTGATCTCTCTCTAAATCCATCCACACTGAGAAATCAATACATTACAAAACTTTCTTGACTTTTATCCGACAGATGCCTTCCTCTGTTTCTAAGATAGATCGCTAGTACTTCCTTTACAACAACTGAAGTAAGCTCAGCCACCTTGGCCTCTCAAGCTGCACTGTTTGCACCACAGCAACGACCAGCTGACATGGTCAGCAGCATGCAGCTCAAAACCACAGCCTCATTAAGTGAGAAATCTGGCAACCACAGAGGCCAAAGCATCTCATACTTTCAGTGTTTCTCCCATATTGCTGGTAAAACTGGCTCTGATGTTTTTCTAGTTAACTTTATGAACCTGTAATGACCTTGTTCAAGGCTTCTGCCTTGGGTTTAGCTGGCTCCCCCCATGAATGAATCAGGCACCCAAATCACACATAAGCCCTCTTTTAAATAGGTATTGAAAACTCTCTCTGTTTAGGACTATCTTGTTTGGATGTTCTGTACTGGAACCCCTGTGTCTATAGATTATAAAACTTTAATGTCTTATGCTTTCTTTTCCATTTTTGAGTAAATTTTGGTGGAACAAATACTTTCAGAACAACATGGATGTGCAGGTAGGTTTTGAGCTCAGAAATCATGGCCTGTCTACTCCTATGGAAACATGCTAAAGACTTTCTACCAAAGGCATGAAAATTGTTGTCTCAAGCACAAAACCAAACAGAATCAAACCAAGAGTCATTTGAACCCAAGCAGATGTCGGATGGAGTTTAAACCTTAGTGAAGATCCTTTCCTGATCCATCTGCTGAAGTCTCATGCCCTTGAGTAGTCCTTTATAGTGGAGGGACAGGATAGTTTTTTTACTGAGGGAGAGCTAAGAAGAGCAGCCAGTTCTTCTGTCTTTATGAGAACAACACTGGAAGGAGAAGAGAGGACTGCAAAATAAGGGGTGTGTGTAGAAACACAGCTCAGGTAGCTACTTTCAAGATGTGGCAGTTGCAAATGGCAATTCCCAGCTAATGGGATATCATGGATAGCTGATCTTATGGTCCTGATGATCAGGTTGTTCTGAGCTGTGCTATGGCTTGTCTGGGTCTGGTCTTTCTCCTATATCGCTCTATTAGCAGACAGGACAAGCTGCAGCCGCTGTTACCTCCTTGTTGCATGAATGTCATGCAACATCTCCCTCCTAAGTAATGGGGAGAGACTCCACGTGTCCAGTACACACCTGAGTGGTGACTGTTGAGTTAAAATACAAGGTTTCACAGTGTCCAAAATATTGATGAATCCCAGACTGCAGTAAAGGCATCACGAAAAGTTACTTCTCAACATGCCAGGAAAATCAATACAGTTCTCCCACTTTTTCTCTCTCATCTGGAAATGGTTCCTCATCTGCCCTAAATGGTCTACAGCAGGTGGCAAAGGAAAAAAAACCCCATGATTCCCACCTCCCCACCCCAAAGCCTACCCAGCAGCAAGCCACAGTCACACACCCCATTATAATGTGGGGCAGTTCTGTCAACCACACACAGTGCCTCACTGTGGGTCTCCCAGAGACAAGGAAAAGGTGAGCAGCATCTGCCTAAGTCAGCTCTGAGAATTCCTGCTTCATGAAGAGATCTCATTCAGGGAGTAAATCATATAAAAAATGTGAATAAGAAGAGGACAAAACCACTTTAAATTATCTGTAGTATCACCGAGGCTTGGAAAAGTGGAGAACACTCTTCACTGAAAGGTGTCCTTGTAATTCATAAAAATCCTGTGCATGAGAAATGCCCTTTTACAGTTTGCAAACGAGGCTGAGCTGCGTTTTATGCTCGACTTAACTTCTATGGTGTGTATTTTATTCCTCTTCTAGATGGCGCCAGTGTCTCATTACTGAGACGACTCCTTTCTCTTTATGGATCTTATTTTCACAATTTTATGTAATGACTGCTTGTGTAAACCACTGAAATAGGTATTTGTCAAGACCCAGGTTTGCATTCCTTTCTGCTAACTCTTGCCAGCTGCTATTATTTTTCATACAGTCTTGTCTTTATGGAATGTATGCTTTCTACAGATGTTAAATTTTAGTATTTCTTTTACACCTGTTTTATACTTTATTATTGTTATATGGAAAATGCCACTTTACATGAAATCTGAAAGAAGATCAATAATATTACTCTAATTTTTCTGCACTCCTGGGCCCTCAGGAGAACAGAATGGAGCCTGTGTGTACTGAGACATCCCAGTTCATGAGTAAGGAAGAAATCAGGGATGTTGCTTGGTCAGCTTCCTACAAAAAAGGTTTTGTGGTGCCCTTTCACTTGTAGCTGGTGCAGTTCAGTTTGTCTTCTATATACCACTGTAGTTTTAAAACTCTTTACCGCCTAATGTCAGTTCTTCCTGCAGGACGGATGTCTTTGGTTACAAAGAAATGAGTTTTCCCACACTCCAGCTGTTTCAAGAAGAGCTGATGGCTTTTACTTTCAGATACATCATGCAAAAACCCAAGAAAAGGAGCTGTTAGTTGAAAAGAGCTATTTTTTTAACTAACTTTTTTGTTCCTAGGCTGATATTGCTTTGCGAAGTCTAGACTAACTTTTCGATTGGTCTACCCACCCTGGCTAACATATTTTATTATATTGCTCTGCTATTTAAAATCCATATCTGTCACAATGTTTTCTACAGCATGTGTCATCCAAAAAAACAAGTGCCCTCGGTAGAAATGGGATTTTCTGGCCTTTCAAGTAGGAATGCTGAAAAAAGGAGGATTTTGCAGCATACTTGAAGGTTAATCACAGTTTTTATCATTTTGATTTCCTTCAGAATCTAATTCCCCATCGGCAACCTTGAACTGAAAACATCTGTCTGTGACTTGCTGTTCTGATGCTGAGATTTGTTTTAGCAGCAAGCAGTTGCTTGGGTGGTGCAGGGAGGAAGTGGTATTGCTGTAGTGCTCTGGCCCTGATGCTTTTTGCCCAAATTCTAAGATGGGTGTTGCTTTGCACCTGCAATGCCTCAATACCACAGTCTTGGTAATGTCAAGGCTCTGCTATTTGCAGCCCTGCAGCCTGCTTTTCATTCACAGCTCTGCAACCTCTCACTAAAGCTACTGTGGCAGCACATTTCAGAGCTTCTAAAGCAGTGGTTTTCCTTGTTGGCCTCATGCTCCTGTCATTTTTCATGCTCTTTTCATGGCTTTGCAACTGCAAACCCAGATACTGTTATGATGGGTTTTCACAGAAAACAGCTACCACTATCATGGGACTGACACCGCATTTCCCCTCTTTCTTACCTCTCATTTTCTAGATTTTTAGTTTGTGTTAGAGAAAACTAAAATATAGTTTGTAATAAAGTAAATAAATAGAAATCATTTTAATACTCCATAAATATTGTCCAATAATGTACATGCAATGCTTTCACCTAATGGGCATATTCCCATCAGCACTAAGAGCCTCATGAACAGGAACAAGTAGTAGGGTGTTCAAGTACAACGAAGTCTGTGTACCTGTAGGGAAATAATACAGTCACCATTGGTGCCAGCCACTGGATAGAAGACCCTGAGAGGGATGCTCACCTGGGTCCAAATCACTGCTTTTCCTGGCTGGTCATTGGAGAGTTTTCACTTTCCCCCTTTTCTCTTCTCTGGGATTTTTATTTTTATTTTCTTCCAAAAGTAACTGTCAGCATTAGAGTAGGTATAAGCCATCAGCTGCAGACCCTGCAAGTAAAACTGCATGTGCACCTCTCTGAACATCCTTTGTGCCACAGGGAAAACAAATATAGTCTTCTACCACCCTGCAGTGACATTGAGGTGTCCCTAAAAATAGCCCACATGCTTAAATCGCATAACATAATGAGAGTCCCTGGTCTCTCTTTTGACATGTATTATACATGTAGAGAATACCTGTGTATATAAAAGGAAGTTTTGAGTTCAGACTGAAAACACCTTCATTAAGAGACTTTATTCCTGAAGCCACTTCAGTAAACAATAGGTACTGTTTTAATCCAGATGACTGCAAAGTGTCACATGAACCACTCTCAGGTAACAACTTGCTTTCTGCCTTTAACAGGAACCGGCAGGGACTTTGGCAAACTCTGTACATATAAATGGAGATCAAAGAATGCTCACACAGAATTCAGTAGATTACTGGAAAGGTTAAAAACCCCTTAATCAAATAGCAAATGGCAAAATTATATGACAGATGGGCATCCAAAGTACTCATTAAGAGAGAGTGCAAGAAGGAGCATGCCTGAAATTATGCTCTCCCTATTCACGCGAGACAAATTCACTTTGCGAGCAGATTGACACCTCTTGGAGAAGTAGTTCCAAGTCAGTTTTTAGGTATTTTTGGTATTTTTATAACATGATCACTCCTTCTTCCAAACATACAAGGGAGAAGTCTGACCTTTTCAAAGACGAACTGAAGCTTCACTACAAACAGGTCTGTCTAATAGAGGCTTTGCCAACCTGTGGCTTGCATTACACGAAATCTGTTAAGAAAAGCTATTGAAGCCAGCTACAAGAAGGGGGAGCAGGTTTGTAGCTAATGAATTATCCAATTTTATGTGGGGCATTTAAGCCTGTGGGCATTGTGGCTGCATGTGCAGGCACTCTGGCTGTATTTACACTGGTACCGTGCTGCTGGCAGTACCCCAGACCAAACCCTGTGCCATCCCTGCTGTCCCAGTGCTGCTGCACACCAGGATGGCTGAGGTCCGTGCTGCTGCTGGCAAGGACAGGCTTTCCTGGGCAGGACACAGCTGGCACATCTGGCCTTGCTCAGACCTTGCACTACCCTGCCAGAGCATCTTCTGCCTCAGTGCTGCTTTATCATAGAATCATAGAATAGTAAGGGTTGGAAAGGACCTTAAGATGATCTAGTTCCAACCCCCCTGCCATGGGCAGGGACACCTCGCACTAAACCATGTGGCCCAAGGCTCTGTCCAACCTGGCCTTGAACACCGCCAGGGATGGAGCATCCACAACCTCCCTGGGCAACCCATTCCAGTGCTTCACCACCCTCACTGTAAAGAACTTCCTCCTTATATCTAATCTAAACTTCCCCTGTTTAAGTTTAGTGCCAAGGGACTCAAATTTACCTCACAACAGGTATGTGCCTGCAGAGATTTTATGCTTGAGTAGCTGCTGTTCCCAGCCACAGCCTGTCCTGGCTTGAAAGTTTGTCATCACCCTCCCTAAGTCTTAGCATGAGCAGCCCAGATAGATGGGCCTTTGGGGCACCGTGTGTTGCAGCACACAGTCAGATTTAGAGGACACATGGAGGTAGAAAACCCAAACAAGCAGTCTTAGGAAACCCTGATTTTGCCCTAGTGATTTCCACTGGAGTGTGGGTTGGTTGTACGGGTGTCTGACTTCTGCATGTCCCACCTGGGCATGCAGGGAAGTGTCTGTCTCTCTTTCAGGAGCCTCATTGTGCCACGGGCTAAGGGCACAGTGAGGTCTGTGGGGCCATCAAAGCTTCTCTTGATATTATCTGTCTCCTGCTGAATTGCCCTGGGCAGGCTTCCCTCGTGCGCTTGGTGTCTGAGGATGCCTGTGAGAGCCCTGGCTTTGCCCACAGTGTCTCTGAATACCAAGTGCAGAGGTGTTAAGCCTGGCACCAGAAGCGGAAATAAAATGTGTTTTGCTTGACTCTGTGTGCCTTGCATCCTCACTCATTGCATTAGAGCTCCTAAATCCTGTGCTGTTCCTTCCTCACACCCAAAATGGGATCTACCCAGAGGACAGTCATTCCCCCTCTCCCGTAGCCTAGGTGAGTGGTCTCTGGTGTCTGTGGGTGCTCTCAAGATGTGCTGCTGTTGTCTGAGGCTTGTAAGCGTCTTCTGTGGAAGAAGGCAGGAGGCATTCAGGCCTTTTCTCCATCCAGAAGAAGTCCTCAGTGTGCTGGTCATTTGGCGGTGAGGTCTGCATTATCTCATGGCCAGCGGCTCATTTTCCATCTTCTTCTGTGACAGGAGGAAGACAGGATCATCAGTGAAAACAATGATCTCATGTGCTGAGGCATGATATGAGTTAATGGGAATGGAGTAAGCCCTTCCCAGCACTTCCAAAATAAGTTAGGGATTAGAATTCTACTCGGCATCTGTACCTACTTTTTGTCGATGGTGTTAGTAGGTGCTGGACAAAGAGGCAAACTTCACTTTTAGAGATAGCACGGACAGCTTGAACCAAATTTACGTTCAAACACTGACATTAGAAGTTTCCTCAGAAACTGTGTGATGGTAACAATTCACTCTTAAAACTGAGAAAGAAGAAATATGCAGTGACAATTGGAAAGGTGTGGAAGGTTTGTATTCTTCAAGTCAGTATCTTTTCTGAGACAAAAATCAAACATGTAATAGCTACTAGGATATAACACACTTATTGACCAGGTCAGAAAAATAAGAGTTGTCAGGACTACCTGAGTAATCCAAAATTGTTTTAGTCAGTCTGTTCAATTAATCAGAATTAGCTGCAGATAAATTATTTTCTTTTTAATTTCTGGTTCCTGTAGATGGTGTTGAAGCACTTCTTAATGCAGTCTCTGCATATGTTTATTTTGCTGGTTCATAAAAGTGCAGATACACTGAAATGCATCTCCTGAAATCCTAACCCTGCTTCCAGTTTTTTTCTTAAATCAGCAGGGAGACTTGTTTTTCAGATTTTTTTCCTCTGTCTACATGGAGATATTATTGAACTGGAGATCTCAAATGCAAGGAGCACTGTATTAAGAAGTCCACTATCCATATTTTTAGTCCTTTAAAATTGAACTGCCACACTCTAGTTTCTTTGGAGCATTCCAGCTCTGCTGGGCTCTTCAGTTCAAGGGGCTGCAGCGCTCCCGGGCTCCTTTCTGACACTAGTAGAAAGTACTGGCTTGAAGACTCTTTCCCTTCTGACAGTCAGGGACTTGTCACATCTCAGATCATCCTTGACATATAATCTCTCACGCACAATAAAACCAGCAAAGCCCATCACTCTTCATTAGCACCTGGCAAGGAGAGAGAGCAATAATGTAATAAACCTTTGTGACATTGTCCTCAAGTCTCGCTGTGGTGGCTTGGGAGCTGATGTGCTGGATGTACTATAGCAATTGCTTTCAATAGAATGGTACTGGAGGCACTGTTTAAGGTGCCATATAATTTACCCATTGTTAATAACCAGAAACATACATTTAAAAAGAAAACACTGCATCTCAGAATCAGTGTCTCTGTGTCTTAACTAGCATCTTAAAGATCTTTCCCAACCTAAACAATTCTATGATTCTATAATGAGACAACAGCCCAAACTTATTTCAAAATTAATAACCTTACCTTTTATTCACTTTCATGATTTTGTCACTGGTGAGGCCATGATGTTCATGTGTACCAGAAATGAATGCATATTGATTCACTTCAAAGAAGTTCCGTTACTTCATAGATAAGTAATTTTGCCTTAAAAAGAGAACCTTTCCTATTTGGCCATGCATACACTAGACATCTGTAGAGTTTTAGCTTTCTGATTGCTTAGATCAAAGCCATTAAACTGTTCCTGAAGGCTTTTTGTTGCTTCTGCTAATAAGTTGCTAAGGACAACCAGCCTTCAAACAAAAAACATCCAGGTGAATTTCAGTAGATAAAGATTTGGTTTAGCGTAGATAGCCAGTTCTTCACAGTCAGATGCACTCTAAAATAACTCAGCCTGGTCCTTCAGCTTCTTTTGGGAGTTTTACAATAATTCATGTAAGAAAGCCATTTGCAACTTGTAAACTCGGGTTTGTGCACATACTCCAATTAAAGAAATATCACTCCATCAGCTGACAGAGGTGCAGTCACAAAGATGAGGCACAGAAATGTCAGTTCAAGCCTTGTTCTGGAGTCAAAATGAAGATTGCATAAATAAAACTCTTGGTCTCTCAGACTGGAGAGCCAAAGATGGATGGATTGTAAGACTAGCCATCACTTCCCTCTGTGAACTTTTTGCTAGTAGTTCTAGGGTACCTTACTCACCCCACCTCCAAAGGTTACCTTGGCTCAGGCAACTTATTGTTTAACTAGACTCCAAGGAGCACCCTGTGCCAACAGCCAAGTGCTTGTGCATCACCAGAAAAGAAGTGTAAACAGGCACCTTTTATACTAACTGGAACGTTGTCTATTGGCATTCTGATAGTGTTGTTTTCTGTGCTGCAATGGACTTAAACAAGATCATAGCCCTGATGGTGTTCTCTCATGTTTGTTGCGGTGAGGGTAAAAGGGAATAAGGACTCAATGGCTAATTCATTCATGACCACTGATTTAGAATCATAGAATAGTTACAGTTGGAAAGGACCTTAAGATCATGCAGTTCCAACCCCCCTGCCATGGGCAGGGACACCTCACACTAAACCATGTCACCCAAGACTCCATCCAACCTGGCTTTGAACATCACCAGGGATGGAGCATTCACCACTTCTTTGGGCAACCTGTTCCAGTGCCTCACCATCCTCACAGTAAAGAACTTCTTCCTTATATCTAACCTAAACTTCCCCTGTTTAAGTTTAAACTCATTTAACCCTTGTCCTATCACTACAGTCCCTAATAAAGAGTCCCTCCCCAGCATCCTTGTAGGCCCCCTTCAGATACCGGAAGGCTGCTATGAGGTCTCCATGCAGCCTTCTCTTCTCCAGGATGAACAGGCCCAACTTTCTCAGCCTGTCTTCATACAGGAGGTGCTCGAGCCCCCATCATCCTTGTGGCCCTCCTCTGGACTTGCTCCAGTAGCTCCATGTCCTTTTTATGTTGAGGACTCCAGAACTGCACACAGTACTCCAAGTGACGTCTCATGAGAGCAGAGGGGCAGGATCACCTCCTTTGACCTGCTGGTCACTCTCCTTTTGATGCAGCCCAGGATATGGTTAGTTTCTGGGCTGCAAGCGCACACTGTCAGTTGTTGTTCAGCTTCTCATCAACCAACACCTCCAAGTCCTTCTCTGCAGGGTACAATCTGAGGTACCATTAAGTAATGTCTCCCACAAAAGCAGCTGCTTTGGTGAAGTCTCTTTTTCCTGGACATCTCCACATACTTTTACCTTTAATGGGGAATGCTTCAACCCCTGTTACTGCTGAATCAGTATGTGTGCCCTGCTAAGTGGCAGTGGTTTTGTAGAATCTCTTTGTTACCTTCTCCCTTGGGCAAGATATTTATATCAAAAATAGAAATGCTTGGTTCCTTATACTTAGTGTGGGTGCCTTTGCTCAGTAGGCAATTGTTAGTATAGTTTTCAATATCTTTTCCCTTCTTCAGGAAAGGAAATTTTTTTTTGTGGTCAAGGAGCCCTTCCCTTGATTCATATCCGTCTGTTTTCTCATAAACTCATTTTTGATTTACTCAGAAATTTGCTGTTTACCAACCAGTTCATGCTTCAACTCTTGTCCTGAATCTTTGAATTACCAGATAAGATGAGTCTGCTATAATAGTTTTTAGCTATTCCTATTCTTTAGCTCATTTCCCGGATCTACTGCAATTCCCATGGCTATAGCTATACTAGCAATAAGTATGCTGGACCATTCTCTCATATTGAACTGAATGGCCCAGGTCTATATTGCAGAAGTTTGACCCTTTTAATCTTTCTAACTCTCTCTCTTTTCCAAACCACCTATTGCAATGACCCTGGTAACTTCCAAATCACGCATGGAAATTGGGAGAACACATGTTGGCACTGCCAGTACCAGATTGTTTTAACCATTTAACACTGTAGACCATCTGGCAACATTTCTGATGTCTGAGAACATCTCTGGGCATGTGTTATTTCAGTCTTATAACTGTAACTTCTATTTCTTAAAATAGCTGTTTCCTAGACTCTTGGTCTTCCCAGGAATCTCTATTTGTCAGATTTCCCAGTGGGGATTTTTCCAGTAAATAACATCTAAGGTTTAAATTTTTTCTACTGTAAATACTACTACTGTTTTTAGTAGTTTTGAAATCTTAAATACACAGATCCATTGGTAACTGCTGTCAGAACCTCCTTGTCCTGTATTTAAAAAGATCCGAGGGATGGCTTTCAGAGGGCACAGTATGCTGCTGACCCTGTTGCCAGTCTTCTTCTGTCTCAGACGCTGAGGGTATTTTTTTGCTTGCTAGATTACCCCAGTCCTGTCCAGTTTCCATGAACTCTTCTGCCAGCCAGAAACCAGCACCAATGTCCAGTGCATGGTGGTGGAGTCAACATGAGGGGACAATTTCCTTACTTCTCCCATGACTGTCTCTGTGTCTGTCCCCACTGGGCATCACATTTTGTCAGGACCTCCTTCCTCCTGCTGCACTGCAACAATCCTTCCCTCTCAGTCTGTGCCTAGCTGCTATTTTCTTGTTGCAGACTTTCTTTGATACTCTTCCCACAACTGGATGAAATCTGTTAACAAAACCATTCTTTCCTTTGTTTCTTGATTTAAGACATCACCACCATAATTTACCACCACCATAATTTACATGCCTTGGGGCTTGTTTTCCTAGGTACTGAATTTTATCTGTGCAGCAATTGGAGACTCAAACCCAAGACAACCTTCAAAGGACCTGACTCTTCCTCCTTATTAATTAATCTGGGCACCAAAGGCTTCATCCTCTCCCAGGACTATTTTGAATGAGAGTATCCAAGGTTTTGCCAAGCCCAGCTTTATCAGTCTAGGCCCTGGAAAACAAACAAGCATTTGAAGTCTCAGTATTCTTTCATAACTGTGTTAGTAGCAGTCCACCTCTTTCTATTGCTGTCTGCACTTTATTAATACTTTTTCAAACATAAGTGAGGATCATTGCTACGAATAAACCATAATTCCTACAAAAGAATTCCTCATCTCTGTCAGCTCAGGTTTCAGTGTTGATCTGTGTGCTTTGCTGTTCAGCCTGTCTTTATCTATTGATTAACAATGCCAGTAGAAGTGATCTCTGCCTATCTTCTGAGCCCTTTCAGTTACAGTCTGACAAACACTAAATATGTCTGAATTAATCATCATTCCCTCAAAATCTTCTGTCTTAAAATTTCCTTGTGGGTATCTTCCTTTTTTTCCATGCAGTTTTAACCTCGCTTAGGAAGGAATTTCATTTTCAGCATGGTCCAGGTGTGGCCTACTAATGCTTCTACAAAAAGAGATTCTCCTGCATCAGACATATATTTTTCAGGTTTAAGGCATTTAAGTCAATGTCCTTAAGTCAAGGAATTAAGCAAGTGCTTCATTAAGTCTTTAAATAAATCCTTCAGGAGTAAATACTGAAATATTTCCACCTTAAGGTAGAAACCACAAGAAATTGAATCTTTTTCCAGGGTTGTCCTAGTATTGTTGTATTTCCCTTCCTAATCAGGAGGAAGTAGCTGCCTTCCCCCCTTCCCTCCCCCAAATCGTATATCTCAGAATTAGGCTGCTTCTATAAGTTTAGCCCTCTGGAGGCAGAGATACCTGCTGTAGGAAGGAAAAGCTGCAGCAATGATCAGTTTCATCATCACCCATATAAACAAACAGATGAGTTTATAGCAGTGACTTGCTTGCCAAGTGAACCTCAAAATGCATCTGAATGAACTTCTAGGAAATACTGGAGAGGTATTGGTACGTGTGACCTGTGTTCAGTAGGATGCTGAGTATCAGGATCTCTGGTTGTACTGTCCAAAATGCTTCTGGCATCTTGTGCAAGACAGGAAAGAGGCAGAGATGTAACTCCAATACTTGTGTGGGAAAATGGTATAAAGAGGAGGCATAAAAATTCCTTGAGAACAGAGCAAAATCCTAGAATAAAGGGAGCACATACCAGACAGATTAACTTAATTTGAACCATAAAGTAATCATACTGTTGGCGCTTAAGAAGGTCATAGATCAGTGTTTAAACAGAAGTGCACATGGTTTGAGATGTATCATTGAGTAGAGAAAAAGTAATTGAAATTCTCTGTTACTGAGTAAAGAGCAGGACAGAATATTGCAATATTCACACGGGAAATGGGAATAGGAAGAACAGCTGAAGTCTGGAAAATGGAACAGAGAGACTAGAGTGGAAAATTTTCATGAGGATATCAGTATAACAGGTATATCAGAAACCTGATGGAACTCATGATGATACGGGACACAAAGTATTTTAGGAAGGAGACTTGTGGTGATAGAAGAGCTCTGCTATATGTTACAGAAAACATTAATCATGTTAACAAAGTGTTCACAAAGGAAATAAATAGAATCTTTGAGGATTGAAATCCGGGTTTATGAAGGAAAAGTATTAGTATGTAATATTATATGATCATATTCTGAGTGTGATTATACTTCTTACATTCTTTCCTGGTATATTACTGTTGTTAGATACTATTACATTATAAAATCACAGAACAGTTGTAGCTAGCAAGCACCTTTGGATATTGTCTAATCCGGTCCTGCTTGAGGCAGGGTCAACTGAAGTAGATTGCCCAGGACTTCATGAGGGAACAACATTAGCATATAGTGATTGTTACTGTAGAAAAGCCATTTTGTAGTCGTGACCATGATATACTTGAATTTACATTTTCAGGATCAAAAGAAGCAAGAAAGCCCAAAGAAATAAGTAAAACCCCATTATAGCTGTTAAATTTCACAAAGGGGAACTTACTTTTACAAAAGTGAGGGTGTTTTTGTTTATTAAGAATGTGTTTATAAAGGCATTGAATCTCTGCACACAGCTTCAGGACCACTTAAGGGTACCATAGTGGAGGAACAAAGCAAACGCCTTCTGCTAATTGAAAAAGATTTGAGAAATCACAGAAAGAAGGCAGCATAGAGAAACATCATGGAAAGGAATGCTATTAAAAACAAGAAGGATTCCTTTGAACAACTGAGGTAATGCCCAAATAGGGTGAATGGAAAGGCATCTTTCCTTGTGGCAAGGCACTGAACAGGCTGCCCAAGGAAGTTGTTGATGTTCTGTCCCTAGCAGTGTTCAAGGTCAGGCTGGATGGGGCCTTGAGCAGCTTGCTCTGGTGGGAGGTGTCCCTGCCCATGACAGGGTGGTTGGAACTAGATGGTCGTTAAGGTAATTTCCAACCCTAACCATTCTATGATTCTATATGTAAGCTGCAGTTAAGTGCAAAAATGGAGCAAGGCAGGCCAAAACCCGCCCCCCCACCTAAAACCTCCCAAATAATCCAGGAAATTGTTTACTGCAACTATTAATAAATCCCAAAACCACATCAGGATCAAGAAGCTTGTCGGGATTTTTAGGGTAGCTCAATATTCTAAGTGTGAAAGATGCAGGAAAGAAAAAGCCGCAGACAGAAAAAATGAATGTATTTGTACTTTTTGGATCTGTCCACTGAGGAAGAGGCTGGACAGCCCTTCTTAGAGGACTTATCATGAACATGTCTCAATTTTAACTAAAAATGTCTTGGAACTATCAGGCAGAATTAGCATTATTACTATTACTTGATGGTTTTTATCTAAAGTGCACCAAAGGAGCTCCAGGTAGAAATTGTTGAATTTCTCATGGTAATGTATAACTTTGCACTTACAGCTGTCTTAGCAGCAAAGGAATGAAAGATAGTTAATGTGAAAAATTGAGCCACTAATTTGGAAACCTGGCATATGTACTGGGCAAATTAGTAGTAATGCTATTAAAGAACCACTGAGAATTAGTGGATAGATGCATAAACCAGACATATTGAGGAAGAACTTTTTTTGCAGCAAGGAAGAAATTTTACAAGGGAAATTGTGTCACACAAATATATTGGACTCCTCTGAAAGAAAAATCACAAAATAAAGGACATCTGGATTCAGCATATCTGGTCGTGCTCAAAAGATATTAAAAAATCTAAATCTAAAGGGACCTATAAAGTAATTGAGCAGCTTTGGATAGAAAGGAAGATCCTTGTGTGAGTAATCAGGAGAGAGAGGGTACAAGCAAATGACCAATTTTTAGAGTGAAAGGTGGTTGCTGCCGGTGTGTTTCAGAGGTCTTTGCTGAAACTTTATTGTTCCAAATAATGAAATAATCTAGAAGAGAGGAGATAAAATATGAAGATGATATGCAGAATACTTTGCTATTCTGAGGCTTGACTTTGCAGAACTGCAAAAGCAGCATGTGAGGATGAATAACAGAGCAATTAAGTGACACATGAAATTTAGTAGAGACAGATGCAAAATGATGCACATCAGAAGCCTCCTTGTCCAGCAGTTTTAACTTTATAAATAAGATGGGGGGCTCTGAGCTCACTGCTGCCTCTCAAAACTGAGAGCTCATTGTATGAAGACCTCAGCTTCGAGTTCAGGAGCAGACAAAAAACCCCATGTTACTATACCACTGTGTAAATCTATAATGCAACTGTGTTTTTAACATTCTGTGCAGCATCTAGCTCCCCTCAGGGTATTAACTCAGAGAAGGTTTACAGTTAAAAATGACCAATGCACACACTCCAGCTTCCATACACTGAATGGGTGTGTAGGCTGGGACCCTTCAGCCTGCCAGAGGTGATAGGAGGTTGTGGCAAAGGTCTACAAAGCTGTGTGTGGCCTGGAAAGGTCGAATACACATTGATTGTACTCACATTGAGTTTGGAAATAAAAGGAAACCTTTCGTCCATGGTAATGCTGGAAAGCTGTATGTTATCTTCCAAATGCACCATGCTTTTCTGTACAGGCTCAAGGGGCCAACAAATGAAGTCAGTGGGAACCATATTCAGAATAAGCAAACAAAATTCTCTAGCTAAAAATACTTGTAAGGTACTAAGGGGAATTAGCATGTAAATTTACCTTTCCTACATTTCTCTGTTAGCCCAGCTGGAGACTGGATGCTGCTCTAGGTATATAGTCATTTTGAACCAGCCACCTTTTTCTTTGTACGTAGGAAGGAGCAATTTTTTCCTGCCCCTTTTCAATAGAAGTAGTATGGAGTCTCAAAGAAACATAGTAATCAGAAGGTTCAAAAAAGACGAAAAGATGTGATTTTCATGGAGGTAGTTCTAATGTATGTATGTACATATATATAATGTACATGATGTAATTCTGCAGCACATAGTTTCCATGATATGTACTTTGGCAAAGGAACTCTTCTGTGCAAGATATCGTGGTTGACAAAGGTTGGCATGGTCAAATTCATTGAAGAAAATGTCATCAAGGGCTGTTAAATCTCCAGGCAGTTCTGCAGCAAATCCTTAAGCAAGAACTGTTGACAGCTGAAAGACTGTTCTGGGGAAGCATCACTACATACTTGACTTTTTATTGAACTGCTCCACAGGCATCCTCAATTTGTCCCTGTCACAGGCAGGGAGCCAGGCAAAGTGAGCATTTTGACTGATCCTATGTGGCCTTTCTTGGCGTCTGATTTTCACTTGCAATGATGTGAAGAACGTGTGTGCAAATCCATAGGTTTGATCTTCCAAAACCTGGCCTTCAGGATAAAGATTTCTTCTTTCCTTTTTTTTCCTGACACCAGAAAGAGCTTTTTCCTAGGCACAGACACAGTGGCTGAGATGCAAGTCTAATTCTTATTGTATAGTTTATAGTTCATTTAAATAAGGCTACCATTGTGCACTACCAAGATGGTCACTGCTTTCTAGCTATGGTCTCTCATGTTGCTGGTGAGCACATGCGTGGCCTGATGGTCACCCAACACTGTGTTGATACATATTGGCCAGCTCTCACTAGCTCAATTTTTTTCCTTCCTTTAAATAGTTGCATACAGGGAAGCAAAATACTTATGTTTCTATGGCTGTGGTCTGCAAACATTGTGTATTGTATCTCAAGAAACAGTCAAATATAATTTGACCTTAGCTGTGGCTAAGGTTTCTTCTGCTAAAGCAAAGGAAGCTTTCATTTTAAAATGCTGTGTTAGCTTTACTACGATTTGCCATATCAAACAGAAAAGAGCCTCTGTTGCCTGTTTGTAAACTCTTGACATCATAGTAAAATTGTGCTTTCAGGTTTTGGTTAATTTTAGCACTTCAGTCTCAAAATTCCAGTTCTAATATGTTTCAGCAGTACAAGTGATGGATCTGTGCACTAGAGACATGAAAAATGAAAAGCAGAACACATCCCTAAAGTGGGAGCATGCAGTTCCCACAGCCAATTTGCCTACACTAGCAGATGTTTTCAGGATTGCCAGTCAAAGGGAAGTGGAATTTTCTAGGGATATATCTGGAGGATGCATAATGGTGCTGATGCTACTGAAGTATTTAAGCTTTATGGAGATGCAAGTAGAGGATACATAAACCTAGGAAGTTTGCTTAACAAAAGGGAATGGCACTGCTATATTGATATGTAGAAACTACTCTATTACCTACAGAGGTTGTAGTGACCAGGCTTGATTATTAGAAAAGAAAGTAAGACATGATACTATTATTAAATTAGAATATCTGGGTTTTTTGCTAGTGTCCTGGTTTCAGCTGAGATAGAGTTAATTTTTATCCTAGCAGCTGGTACAGTGCTGTGTTTTGGCTTTAGTCTGTGAATAATGCTGATAATATACTGATGATTTAGTTGTTGCTAAGTAGCACTTACCCTGACCAAGGACCTTTCAGTTTCTCATGCTCTGCCAGTGAGGAGGGGCACAAGAAGCCAGGAGGGAACAGAGATAGGACACATGACATGAACTAACCAGAGGTATTCCATACCATAGAATCTCATGCTCATTATATAAAGCATGGGGGAGTCAGCTAGGAGGGGATGATCACTGCTTGGAAATGATTACTACTCAGGGATGAGCTGGGCATTGGTCAGTGGGTGGTAAGCAATTGTATTGTGCATCGTCTGTCTTGGGTTTAATTTCTCTCTCTCTTGTTGCTATCTCCCTTTTCATTACAATTACAATGACATGTACTAGTACTACTACTACTATTATTGTTGTTGTTATTATTATTACTACTATTACTATTAATATTAATATGACTATTATTAACTATATTTCAGTTATTAAACTGTTCTTACCTCAACTCACAGGTTTTACCTTTTTCCAATTCTCCTCCCCCTCCCACTGGGGGGAGTGAGCGAGTGGCTGTGTGGTACTTGCTGGCTGGAGTTAAACCATGACAGCTAGAATTGCCTTTGATTAGTGGTGAAGTGAAAGGTTTAAATTATAACGTAATGATGCTAGTACAATATAAGTGCTAATACAAATTTGCAGAAGTAATTTAGCTAGCTCATAGGAATTATAGTTATTATCCTACTGAATGCACTTAAGACATGCCTAGGAAATGAAAGTGTAGAACAGAGCAAATGAAGTGCAAAAGATGTATTAAAGGTGTTGTTCTTTGGAGCTTTCCTCAGAGTGATGTTTTTTAGAGACTGTGTCATGTAGTCCTATCAAGTAATAGGAAGATCTGAAAGATAAATAGCTGCCATGATTTTAAAGCATATTAACTTCATCTTGTTTCCCCTTTACATAAGCCTGTGACTTTCTGTAAGAACTTTAGTGTCACAAAATAACCTGGCAAAGTTTGAGCATCTCAAATAGACGTTATGGGCCTCAGTTGCACTCTCGTGTGCATGGGTACTAGTGCTTGTAGCAATGAAGAAAAATTACATTGCTCAGCACTGAGAAACGCAAAAGATCAGTTTGCTGTTCAGAGACATAATTTACGCTGGTAAGAGCCTTCCTCACCCTAGCACAGTGCCACACACGCTGCACATGTGGGTTAGAGGTCCCAGAAGACTTAAGAGGGGACCTTTGGGTTTGCTGGACCACTCCCCTATCTGCTTGACAAGTGATGTTCTCATTGTGAGGAAATCAGTCTAACACATGTGAGATTCCTGCAGCAGCAATGCTTGTGTGATGCATATGAGGGTCAAATTGTGGGAAAGCGCGAGGTTTGTGTGAAGAAAGCTGCGAGATTTCATCTGAATTGGAAATCTGCTGGCGGCCTGCTGTGTGTTTTGGCTCTTGTCTATCAGCCAGGCAAGACGTTGTTAAGACCAGTTTAGCATGTGAAAGCAAGAGCAGCGAGAAATGTGCTAGGCAAACAGAGCCTTAACCTGGGAACACAGTATCAGACTTGTTGCTAGAGGAGTATAACATGATGCCATGGAAAAGGGATGGTTAATGAAGATGCCACAAACAGGGCAGACCCTCCTCATGGGAACCACTTCATCTTCTGGGGAATATGGTTTTAATGGTGATGCAACACAGGTACAAAACCTGATAGATCCATGTGGGCAGACACTCTGGCCAGTACCCCCACTTTGGAGTGACTTCCGTTTTGCAGCCATGAAGGTGTGTTAGCTGAACTTGAAAGATGTCTGGGTAGAGGGGAGGACACTTCCCCCAATTCTCCAGATTCACTAATCATATAAACTGTACTAACAGTTGCCTTGTGGCCTGGGAATTTGACAAATTCCTTGTCCTAAAATTAGCTGCACCAAAGCTTCATTTGCCTGGTTCTGTGAAGAGTTAAGCAGAGCTAATTGTGGCTTAGACAGTAAGTCCTGCTGCAGCTAACCAGAGCTAGAAAAAGTACATTTTCATCATGTCATTCTTTTTAATGAAAAGTAAAATGAAAGCTAACGCAGGAGATCCTGGGTGAGAGAAAGCTTTATTATGTACAAAAACTTCTCTACTTTTCTCCCAATCTATTATGTGAAAAATGAGTCATATTTTTGATGGTAGCGAATAAGAAAAGTTGCGGCTGAGGGACTGTGAGTACAAAGGGAGGCAGATGGATGGGTGCTGGAACATGCTGAACAAACAGCTTCATTTTGTTTATTCTCTTCTAAGGACTCAGTCTCTGAGTATTGGGAGTGCTACATAAAGCTAAAACCATTGTGCTTATTCTTCTCTGGTGGCATGCTCTGGATTTCAAGAGAATTACAGCTTTGGTCTTGTAGCAACAACAACAAAGTGGAAGAAACATCTTTGCCAAATAAAACTGAATTAAATCATGTGTTTCCCTTTATTTATTTCCTGCAACAGAAGTCCAGTCAGCCTCTGCCAGCTTGTCCTCATTGCACTGAAGACTCTGAAAGCAAAACATGAGGTAGTTTAATCAAGATGGAGTGAGCTATCTTCCTGTTTTGCTGTAAAACCCCATGCAAGCTTGACTGACAGGCACTCGGTTGCATAGCCAGCCCATGTCACGCTGCTCAGATCTTTCCAGACTGGTCCCAAGCAATAGTTGTTCTGGTGAACAAGGTCATCTGGTGACAACCAACCACAAAGATGGGTGTCCAGGGGCTGGGTGCCCAGGCACATGTGGGGTGACAGCACACCTTAGGCTCCTCTAGTCTTCTGCAAAGACACCCAGAGTTCATATTTAAACATCTATGGTAAAGGACAATGACTGCATTAATCAGCTCAGCACAGCAACTTCCCAGTGTGTGGCAGGGTGGGATGTGCTTCAGGGAGAAGGACCTCTGGCAGGTAAAAGATATCAGCCTTGGATGAAAAGAGCAGGGAACTTGTGTCCCACACTTATTCCCATGGCTCCCTAAATTCTGGCCAAAAAATTTAGCCCTAATGCTTGAGTTCAACCTTTTTATTGAGCATGTGTATGCACATATGCATTTATATTACAAATGCACCTGCACACAAATGGGTTCTCTGTAATGGCTTGCATCTGAATGCACTTCTGTGAGTGCATGCATATAAATGCATACATAGAACTGCACTTACACCTGTTGTACATGGACATACACAACCCTCCCCACATACAGAGGGAGCATGAAATAGCACTAGAAATGTATTGGATAAGAAAGCAAAATGACTACAGTAAAAACAGGGAATTTGGTTTCAAACTTAAACAGGTGAGATTTAGGTTGGATATAAGGAAGATATACTTTACTGTGAGGGTGGTGAGACAGTGGCATAGGTTGCCCAGAGAAGCTGTGGCTGCGCCATCCCTGATAGTGTTCAAGGCCAGGTTGGACGAGGTTTTGAGCAACCTGGTCTAGTAGAAGGTCTCCCTGCCCATGGCAGGGGGTTGGAACTGGATGATCTTAAGGTCCTTTCCAACCCAAACTATTCTACGATTCTGTGATTCTATGAATTATATTAAGATGCTGTGGTTAGGGAATGGAACTGCAGTGAGGCACATTGTTGTCTGTGATAATGTTTTTGCTAAGTATTAGCAATGATTACATTGATATGAAAGTGGATTTGGTGGTATTGGACTTTGTGTGGAAGTCTTGCAGGTTGTATGTTACAGCAGTGATTAGCCACTGGATATAAGAAGTAGAACACCTACATCCTGTCATTCTGCTTTTAGAACATTGTTGTTGTTTTTTATCCAGCTGTTGAGTCATAGAATCATAGAGTCAGGGATATTGTAAAGGGTCAGCAAAAAGAGAAGAAAGGAAGCTTGTTTTACTTCAAGTTTCTGTATTTGTATGAAGGGATGGTTCAGCAAAATAACACAGGATTTGCAGAACATTTAATATGAGGTAAACAGATCAAAACACAGAGCTGTGTGCATGGGGAACTGTGGAATTGCATACATGTGCCAACATATACAAATTATAAGTCTTTTTAGGAGACCAAATCTTAAAGTAGAGATAACTAGATTAGTTGCCAAATCCTTAAAATTATGCACTTTCATTATCCCGTCAGTTTGCAACCCTGTAATGTCTAACACGCAACCAGACATAATAAAGATTGCAATTGCAGACTGTGATTACTCAAAATATATAAAGCAAGCAGGTCACTTCAGCATCATGGTGGTTAGAAAGTAGAGAAATGGCTGTAGAAGTAGAGAGAGAGGTTTTGAAAGTTACACAACACAGAGAAGACAGAACATACCTGGTGCACTGACAACCTTGCACATTTTAGATCTGAAATCCTTTAGGTAGTTGAAGTGAAAAAAAAGTTATTTTTTTCTAGTCACACATCCTGAGGCTGTCTTATTTAGGTTTTAATCCCAAAAGGCATTATTCTTTCCAATGGCTTCAGTGGACTTTAGATGATGGCCTTAGAAAGTGTTTGCTGTTGCGTCCTGCTCTGATTCAGTCATTTCAGAGTCAAGGACTGTATCGATTCATCTCCTGGAAGAGCACTAATACTCCCAGCTGCCGTTGGCTCCATGGCTTTTGGAGACAATCAATTCTTCCCAAGGCCCCCAGCCACCTTTGGAGAGGTTGGCAAAGACATTTCCAGTTTTAGTACTTCAAACTTAAAAAGGAACAGTTTATTTTACATAAAACATTAGATGTCTTTTTTCATTCCAGCTATATATTAATGTTCTTCTGCCCTCAACAATATATTAGTGAAGAACAGCAAACAATTAAGAAAGGACCACAGGCAATTAAAAAAGATGTCATTACTAATGTTGCAAAAGAAACAGCTTGAAAACCTTCTGTGCTTTTCCTTTTTGAATAACCCCTCTTAAAATTGCCCCTGCTTCTTTCCTCTTCTTCATGCAGCTGTCACTTTCATCTTCCCATCTATTCAGCCTTATGGCTGACAGCAGATGTGCTACTAGCATTGGATGCTGTTTTTTTTCTGGATTGCATGGAAAATGAATGTAGGCAATTTTAATCTCTAGAGATAGATATGTGTTAGTAGGCTAAGATGCTATGTTGAAGACATGCAGCACTAAAATCTTCAATGGAGGTAATCCCTTCTGTTTGTTTGACAGATCCATTTTTACCAAAAATCTCTTGGCATGAAAAAAGTTAAACTCTGCCACTGGAAGTTAGTGCCTGAAGACAGCAAAACATTGACTGAGTGCCTGGAAAAATATGCAGGCTCCTTCATCTGGGTTGTCTAAGACACATCTCACCCCAGCTCCCTGGTGCTGGGGATTGCCATGTCTCCCATGCACAATCCCTGTGGCCGTGGTGCTGCTGAGCTATCCGAGCTGGTGTGCAAATGCAGCCATGCCCCATGAGCTGATGAGCTTGCATGAGTCTGTTGGGATGTGCATGTGCATCAAGATTTAGGTGGGTTTCAGGCAGCTTTCAGGCCCTTCTGCTGAGGTGTGAAGTAGATAACCTGCCCAGTGAGACTGCAGTGATGGAGGGATGTGCCAGACAACAAAGTGTCCTCAAACAGCAGGTCACCCACTTTAGGGTGACACAATATTGCTGTGAGTGGGGATGACTGGCCCTATGGAGCACATAATAGCATGATGTGTGTTTGGGATGTCCCAGGTGGCTTATACAGGGAGTGTGGGAGACAGGCTTCTTGACTGGTACTCCCACCAGGTAGTGCCATGAGGACACTTGAACTATCCTATAGAAAATGCTGAACAGGAGAAAGAGTCTAAATTTTTGCTTCTACATGGCCCTTCTTTGTGGGCAGTACCCCTGTGCAGGGCTGGAGGGGAGGTGGGTTTGTGAGGAAGGAGAAGGACAAAGATGAGTCACCCCGTCCTGCTCTTCTGTCTTGAAACTGGGCTGTCATGGAGCCAAAAATGCAAAAGGGAACAGAAACGGAGGCAGGATGTGGAGTAGCTGCAGCCCAGAGGGGTGATTTGCACTCTGCTATGTCCTTGATCATCTACGCATTTTATGGGACTCAAGATTCAGAAATAATCTAGGCTGTTAACTGTTGAATATGTGATATACACGCATCATCATATGATGAAAGTCTTTGATTCTTCATGATATTCTGAGATGTCTTCTTCAGAATTACTGAAGTTTTTATTAGTAAGATATGTAATAAACTCCCCTCGGAAGCTGAGTCATCCAGCGACTGTTTCTAAAAAATCCCAAGCAGTCACTCAGGATCTAACTCGTCAGGTGCAGGGTGAGTTGGCAGCCAACCTCATTTACTCAAAGCCAAGCTAAAAGCAAAATACAGAATTACTTTATAAAATGAAGGAAACAGTACTCTCCAGAAGGCAGGGTGTTTAAGAAGGTCAGTGTGGGAAATCATCCAGGGAACAAAGATAACCATATCCTATGGTGAAAGAGATGTTCTCAAAACACATTCAGGAAAATAAAATGTGATCAGTGTCTAACTTTTCTGCATGTTTCGGTCTCTGACCTTGCCTATCTGAGAACAGCCTGCCTATTAGTCCTAGAATAACCATCACCATGTGCCATGTGATGGAGATGTCATCAGACTGCTACTGCAATGCCTAAAGCAGTCTCTGCTGGTTGCAGATAAGATGCAGCCTGAGTTATTGGGGCATCTCCTGAGTGAAGACTGAGGCCATAGCTGTCCTCTGGCTGTAGCACCCCACACTGCTTCCTGCCACGTGTCACAGCTCCCTCTTAAAGGGCTCTGCCCTTCTGTTGTGGTTTAAACCCAGCCGATAACTCAGAACCACGCAGCTGCTCACTCACCCCCCCTTTTTCCTTCCCCCTGCTCCCGGAGGGATGGGGAGGAGAATCGAAAGAATGTAACTCCCACGGGTTGAGATAAGAACAGTCCAGTAACTAAGGTATAATACAAAACCAATAATAATAGTGATGAGGGAAATAACAAGGGGAGAGAATACAATTGCTCACCACCCGCCGACCGATACCCAGCCGGACCCGAGCAGCGATCTGGGCCTTCTGGGTGACTCCCCCCGGTTTATATACTGGGCATGACGTGCTGTGGTATGGAATACCCCTCTGCTAGTTTGGGTCAGGTGTCCTGTCTCTGATTCCTGCCGGCTTCCCCTCTTCCTTGTTAGAGCATGAGACTGAGAAAGTCCTTGATCGGAGTAAACATTACTTAGCAACAACTAAAAACATCAGTGTTATCAGCGTTGTTCCAGGCTGAAAGTCAAAAACACAGCACTGCACCAGCTACTAAGAAGGAGGAAGAATTACTGCTACAGCTGAACCCAAGGACACCTTGAAATCTGCCACCAAGATGCTTATGGGATCATTTCCACACTGCTTCAGTCTGTATGGGCTGGATGAGCAGAGGCCTCCTGTTTCAAGTGTCAATGACTGAATGGGGTTAGGGAGCACACACAAGTCACTCTGCAGGCAGACCCTGGCAGATAGGGAAACAACTGGGATGGTAACCAAAGGGGCTTAGGTGCCACAAGAGTTGGCAAAGTCTAAGTTACCCAGTGGTGGTCTCTGGTGGGTCCTAATTAACTGTCATGCTGCACCTTGAAATTTCACCTTGATGTGGATCTCAGATGTGGATCAAGGAGCTTTTTAAGCTTACTTTGCTCTCTCAATGCAAATGTAGGCAGATGTTCAAAATCACCACTTATGGATTTTGTGTTCACCCCAGAGACAAAAGGTGTTAGACTAGTTCCCAGCCAAGCTGGTTTTCCTTTTTTAGCCCCGTGCTGAAAACAACATCCACAGAGCTGCTTGCAAGCTATACGTACCTCTTCCATGGGCATAGGGATTTGTGAGCTCTGGTAACATGGATCTTTGCAGCCATTGCACGTTGCCACCATGTCCCTGCATGGGGAGTGTGCTGAGAGGTCTATTTGTGTTCTCAAATCCACAAGTAGAACTAGAGTGGAGAGTGATAAATGAGAATCAAGCACAAGTAGCTAATGGAAGATAGATTACAATCATTACAAATATGAAGCACACTGGGGTGTAGACAACCATATATGTGGGGGGCAAGAAGGTTTTTTTGGAGACGACTCAGCTGCTGAGCCATGGTAAACAGCCATGCATGGACTCCTAACCTGCTGCTGATACAAAATGCAACACAGCAGCCAGAGAGTGCCTGAATATGTCCGGTCCACCTGCATGGGCTGACAGGACAGAAGAGGAATAACCAAGCTGTTATACCTATAGTATGTATAGATACCTATTTCATAACTGCTCCACTGTTTTATTTCCATAACTGTTGCTCCACTGTGAAGTGGTAAAATGTTAAGGGGAAGTAAGGCATTCACTGCAGCCACTTGCTTGTGGCCTAACTATGTATTCTGTTCCTATCAAAATTCAAGGAATATTAGTCCCTCTGCTCTGTAAACTCAACCTTGAACTATGAGCTGAATGAGATTACATGCCGGCTCCTAGCAGCCTGCTTTCAATTTTGTTCTTCCTGCTTTCTGCATGAAAAGACTGGGAAATAACCCCATTACATGTCTTTCCATAATTCCAAGAATTACATCTCTAACAATCCATGTGAAGGTTATATGGGGATCTCCTCTAATATTTTGAGCAACCCTGATTATTGAAAGCATATATATAGAAGTGTGGGCCCAAATACAGAAATCCAGAAAGCTTCCCAACATGCCACGTAGCTGCAGAGCCTCTTTCATTGGGTGAAAATTATGAAAGATTGCCATGTGATTAATAGCACCGCTCCTTGAGCTGAGAACATTTCTCTTTTAAGAAGATGTAAGATCTTTTAATCAGGATTTACTTCCCTTTCCTACTGCTCATTGTTTTTCTGTGGCTTCTGCATAAATAGCACTTGGGTTTTGCATCAAGTTTTTCTGTTTTTCCCTTCTGTTAAAAAACCCTGAAAGTTGTGAGCAACAGCAAGCAGAAGAAGGAAATACTGAACACACCAGAAAGCACGCGAGCTGAGGTAGGACAGGATTTGTCTGCTTTTTCTGGTGTAGATTAAAATGTTGCAATGATTAAAATACAGCCTACTTGTATTTCTTATTACTCACAGCAAGTTTTTTATTTGCCAGAAGCTGTGATTGTTGACTAAAGTTCTCTATGAGAAAGCCGGTCTTGAGAAATTTTTTTGGCAGAAAAAAGGGTAGATTTATGTTACTAGGCATGTTTGCCAGATGGAAGATAACAATCAAATTGTGGATCTGATTAAGCAAGTCTTGTTTTTTAACTAGATGAAAAATACGTATTTGGTTTATGGCAAACTTCTAAAATAAAAGGTGTTAAATGTCAGATTCTTGATTTTTCTTTTTCCATTATTGTGCGTGTAGAAAGGTTAATAAAATGCCATGTTTTGATGAATTTAGTGTTAATTCTAAATATTACATTCTGGTACATTTACTCTTGGTTACACTGCTCCTGAAACATAAAGTGAATGCTAGAAGCAAGCTAATAGAAACTTTAAAAAAAAGCCATGAGAACTTCTGTTTTTCTCAGAAGTGCAGTGGCAAATGCAAGTGATCTCCTATATAGCAGTGATATCTTAGTTGCCTTCCTATTTGAGTAATGAACTGTGGTGTTTGGGGTCCTTTTCAGGCAAAGGGTTGTGATAGATGCAGAGAGCATCTCTTTTTCCTAGCATATAGGAGGATCTATATATTTATCACTTAACATAGCAAAGAACTATATTTTCAATGAACAGCCTGATTTCCCTACTTTGCGTGTGCAGAACACCTTCTTAAAAATAGGTTCTTTGATAGCTCCTCATGTTTTAGTGAGCGCAGTGCTCTAGAGCAGCAGGTCTGAGATCAGCAGTTTGGAAACTAAGAGTTTCGTCTTCAGAGACAGTGGAGGTTTCATATTTACACTGTTAGCAGCAGCACTCCTCCACGTCATGTCTTCAAAAGTAGTGTATCCTTCTGTCCAGACATGGCATAGAAATCGATTCCATTGTCCACTGAGATGCTGGATGGTTTGATTGACTGTCCTCCACTAGAACTGGAGGTAGCCCAAGGCTGTTGACTAATGCCACTTTCCCAGTAATAGCTTTTTGACATAGAGGGTGGAATCTGTATTAATATCGCTACAGGCATTGGTCTCACCTCACCAGCAGGAATTAGGGTCAACTCAGTGAAGTCAGCTATGGTTGTTACACTGCCAGCAACTAGGAGCAAGTTGTGACTGTAAGAAATTTGCTGGCAGCTCAGACCAATGTCCATCTAGCCTAATATTCAATCTCTAATGGTGGCAATAGGAGAGGCTGGTTAGAGACAACATGAAAGCCTGATCACCTGCCTGATCACCTTCCAGAGTGCTTTCCCCTTGCATTTACCCACCTTCTTGAATACTGTCCATGGGCACTGGGAAGCACATCCCTGCCCAGTCTTCTGTTTCCCATTTATTGTCATTGCATTTGTCCAGTCTTGTTTTGACCCTGCTGAGCCGCTCTGTGGCAGCAAGCTCCCAGTGCTGTACAGAGGAGCACCCACTTTCATTTGTTTGAAAGCAGACTCTCAACAACTCTGCTGAGCACCCCAAGTCCCCGTACTGCAGGAATAGGAATATGAATAACAGAGTGCATTCACAGTATCTCACCCTTCATGACTCTGTAAACCTTGACCACATCCTTCTTCAGCCACCTCTTTTCTGTACTGAAGAGTCTCAAGCTTTTTAGTCCTTTCTCTGTCTCCTTGATCATTTCATTTGCCCCTCTCTGCACCTTCTCTAACTCCATAATCTCTTTAGTTGGATACAAAGACCAGAACTGGTCAGTATGGAGATGCATGGAGATTTTATACAAGGTGATACCCTACTTTGTTCCCCATAACCTTCTTGATGATGCCTCTCATTTTGCTGACATTTTTGTCTGCATGTGCTGCTGCAGCCAATGAAGAAATTACTTCAGTAAGTGATCAGTGATGACAATGCCAAATGCCCTTTCCTGAATGTAACAACCAGTTTCAAGTTCATGTTATGTAGACATGGTTTAGATTATTTTTCCAAGCATGCATCACCTTACATTAAAATACGCTAATGCTCATCTGCCACCCTTTCAGCATGGCATCTGCCAATCTGGATAACTGTCTTTTCCAGGTTATTGATAAATATATTGAATAAATCTGGTCTGACTACTAAGCCCTACAGACTCCATTGCTGATTCATTAAGCCCCACACTTACCCTTCAGCCAGCTTTCAGGGCACAAAAAACATGCCTTCCAGCTTTCTGACAGCTTAGTTCCTTAAGAAACCCTTGGTGCAGAGCTTTGTCAAAGGCTTTGACAAATGCAACTGTATAAATGCATACATATCCATATATACATATAAAACAACCCCTGGACCCTCTTCATCCATCATTCTCACAGCCTTTCAGCAGGTGAATGGGGCAGGATCTCCCTTTTCAAAAGACGTGCTGACTCTTTCTCATCAGACTGGTATTTCAATGAGCTCAGTGCCTTCCTTCATTACAGACCCACCTCAACATACCAAAGGTGTAAATCAGTCTCAGCAGTTAATAGCTCCCAGGACTAAGAGGACCTACTCATGGCCCTTGAGCCGCCCTCTCAAGCCCTTCTTGTAGATGTGGAAGCTGCACTGGTGACGTGTCAGTTCCATGGCACTGCGCCTGATTGTAATGGTGGGTTACATGCCTTGGCTGGCAGTCTCACAGTATCCTTCAGGATACCCGTATGAATGCCATCTGGTACTTATTACTGTCCTCCCACTTATCTGGTTGGTTTAATACTTCCTGCACACATCCATTGAGTGGACCTGGCTCCTCTGACCGCTTTGCTGCATCAGGCATGAAAACACTCCAACAACTTTGGCAGGGAAGAGTGAATTCACTGAGTTTCTCTGCTATGGCCTTCTCGTCCCTGGAAGATCTTTTGCCACCAAGCAGCCCTGCCAGTTCCCTAGTAGTATTTCATATTTCAGTGGGTTTACAAAACTTACTGTCAGCCTGAGCATCCTTTACCAGGTGTTCTTCACTTTTTTAATTAAATGCTCTTAGTTTGTTCTCCATATTTGATCTGCCATGATACAAGATTTCCTATTCTCTCCATTTAGACAAGCCGCCTGCTTTCTAAATGGTGATCTTTTCCTTATAACAGTCTTGCTAACTATTCTACTGATAGACATCAGTCTCAATATTTATTAAAATGTCTATTTCCTTTGGAATGTAGGCTTCTGACACAGTCTTTGTTGAATTTTCTGTTTATTTTTGTAAAAAGCCCCCAAATTCTGTGGGCTTCTTCCTTCTGGGACAGCTTCTGTGTCCCACAGTGCTGCCAAACATAGCTCTACTGTGATTGCCAGTACAGGGCTGCCTCCACCAAAACCTGATGAACTAGGACATGTGCAGCACTAAAGATCTAATGTAGAATACCATCTTGTGTTGTGGATTTGGTTGCAGGACTAATTATTCTAGCAATTGGGCATTGTTGCATATGGATATTATATCTCATTTTACTGCAGCATCACATCTTTTTAAAGGCACCCAAAATCTCCTGCTATTGCTACCTGCTTTCAGCTTCCTAATCTCACTTAGCATTTTCTGATGACTGTCATCATCATGATGAGGAATTTGGTAGTTCATTCCTGGTTCTATGTTTTTATGATTAGACTGTGGAATGTTTGCCTACAAGAACTCTGTAGTGCTTCTCTTTAGCCATAATATTGTTATGCTGTTGCAAATTACATAGTCCTTCATGCACAGTGCCACTCCTCCACCTGTGCATCCTACACTATCATTACCATAAAGCTGGTAGCATGGCAACACAGTCTCCCACTGATTATCCTCTCCCCTGCAGGTCTCTGAGGTTCCTCTTGCACCAAGGTTGCTGTTTCATACCAAGCCTGCCAGCTCCCCAGTCCTATATTTGGCTTTGAGCATTGGTGCAGAATTGCATGTAAGATTTGTTTTGGATCAGTTGCTCAAGATAGCGTATGTCAGACAACTGGATTTGTGGGCAGTTGGATTTGCCTTCCCTAGTTATTGCTGTTGGGCTTTATTTCCTTTCTGGCCTTGTCAGAAGTGCACTGGATATGAGTTCACTGCCCTCACAGGTCTCATCAGTTCACTCCCGTGACCATCAGATCCCCTGTTGCTTCTAATTAAATACTCCCTAGCAAACCTTTCAGTCTGCAGCTCCAGCAGCCTGGATCACTCCTAGTGCAGTGCAGTCTCTCATTCCTGTATCACTTGCCTTTATCTCCAAAGATCCCTCAGTTTCTTACATACCTAAATTTCTCCTTTCTACTGCCTCATCGATGCACTGAAATATTGGGTCAGACCTGAGCTTCTCTCTCGCCTTGTAGCTGAGCCCCTAAGGTCCCACCTTGATCCCTGGTGCCCACAACCACAGCCACCACCGGCTCCTCTCCTGCACACCCAAGCAATCTGCACAGACATCTCATGAGGTCTGCTCCCCAGGCAGACCTGCTCCTACCCTGCACTTGCTGAGCCATTCTTGCCTCAATAGAGCTATCCTTGTCCTTCCGTGTCCCCAGCCCCTTGCCTCACACATGCATGCACAAAACCTGCCCCAGGGAGGCAGCCATACACGTCACGCTCTAGGCAATTTACAGGGTAGCCCCTACTCTGCTGCTAGACTGCTACTTGCATCTTGAGCTTAAAATATGATGGTTTGGGGGTATTTTTATTTGTTTAGTGTCTCCTCCAATTAAACATATCTCCTCTTACTTTTGCTCTTATCAGTTCCCCACCCGGCTTGTACACCCATCTGTTTGTTAAGGGTATTAGATTTACCTTAGGCAAGGAATGTCTTTCTGTTATCCCCTTACCTTAAATCACACTCAAGCCAGGCTAAGATAAAAGGAAAAGTATTTCTTCATAATAAATATATACAATTTACAATATATATGTAATTTATAATAAGAGGCAAATATTTTTAATAAAATCCATACTAATCAAACCATAAATGTTTCTAAAACACTTCACAGAGGTGGAAACAAAAACCCACCAAAACCCTACATCTGATCTACTTACATAGCATTTACATCAGAAAAGCCTCCCTTTTCTTGCTCAGCTGACATGCTCTCTGTCTCCTGCCAGGTGATTGTCAGAGCTCTGGGACATGTGTCAGCTGCTTCGGCTTGATAGCTTCCATCAGGGAAACTCATATATAGAAAAAATCTCCTGCTAGAGGGTATCCATCAGATAAATCTTGCAGTACTGCTTAAGAGGGATTCCCATTTCAGACTGTCCCTATCTCTCCCTTTTTTTTTTTCCTCAGGGAGCTGTTAGATCTTACCACCAATCTCCCTTCTTTTAGGGGACTCTATAGGTCCAGTCTCTCACCCCAGCCCCACCCTGTTCATTCCTAACCCAGGAGACCATCTGGACACTCTTGTGAAAACAAAGTTTATTGCCTGTCCTTAGATATGCCATTCTTTCTGTTTATCTAGGAGCCATCTCCCAGCTTTAGCTCCCACACCATGGCTTGAGTTTGCAAATTACCTCCCATTTACCCCACACTGGGAATACCACACTGGGTAACTGGGAGCCTAGAGCACCCAAATCTAGAGCCCACTTTTCCCCCTAGAGGTACTCCACCTGTGCAAATAAATTAATTTCAAGTTGTGAAGCCAGTGAGGTTCAGAATAAGAGATACAACACAGTTGTGTACCATCAACCCGTTATCATTCTCACTGGGGCAAACTAACGCATCTAGAATGCCATGTAGTTCTGGTTTTTAGGCTAAAATTTTCCATGCTTCATCTCTAGAATATGTTGGCAGATGCACAGAGGGAATTGTTTCCCACTGTTAAACAAGCAACAATACTGTAACTTTCCTCTCAAAATACTGCTAGCTGTAGGTCAGCTGGGGGAAGAAATTAGGAGTTCGGCAAGGAAATAGACTCTAATGAGGAAAAAAATTATTATTTAGAGTGTTTTAGTAATGAGTGGTTTTGATCGGATTGAATTATAGCCTCATAGGAGGAAAAATGTCACTCTCTGTGGACACAGCCCATTTTCTCACAGGCCATTTTCATTAGGGCTGCAAATACAGGCTGCCTTGGAAGCTGCAGTGCGTGTAGATGACTCTCTGATGCAGAGCAGTTGAGCACAAAAGAGACTGAAAAGTGGTAAATGAAGAAAAGGCCCCACAAAAAGAGACATAGGCATCCATCAGAAACTGACAGGAAAGAAGATATACAGTGTAAGGAGGAGGGAGTTAAAAATGGAACCATGCCTAACTAGCACAGTGTTTACCCAGTGTTTAAGGTAAAAATTTCCTTAATTTATACATTCTGACATACATCAATATACTTCTGGTATTGCTGGGGAAAGTTCAGTGACATGCTGCCAACAACATACCAGAAAAATTTCAGTAGTTCCAAAAGGCAAATTCAGTTCTTGTGGCTTTTCATCCTAATTTGAACTGCAGACTTACCAGTGGACAGCAATTTCTTTTGTGATTTTGATGTTTCCATGGTAGGTAACTGGGGACTCAAAAACTCCCTGCTGCAAAATGGCTGACAGCAAGTTGGCTTGTTTTGCACAGAGAACATCAGAGAATTGCCATTAAAACACTCACATAGCACTCACCTTTAAAAGGCAGTGCTTTCATAGGTTGAGACAACAACCAGCTGCTGTAATACTGAAACTCTTTAGAGATGACTTGGGGATTTACGCCCTGAGATGTGTATTTACTGGGACATCACAAGTAATTACTCAGTAACGAACCTTTACTTTCCACTGCCATCCGCATCTTACAATTTCTGCCCTCAGAAAAATAGTCCTGAATAGCTGAACTCCCAGCCCTGCCTGTAACACAGCACTCACGCCACTTCTTTTTACTCTGGCAGAAAGACAGAGAGCCTGGCTCCTGACTATGAATATTTCCAAGATCATGCTAGTCGACAACTTCACTAACAGCTCCTTCAAGTGTACGATTGATAGCTTCAAGCAAGTTATTTATCCCACCTTTTATCTTTTTATCTTCTTCTTTGGTGCTGTTGGAAATGGCCTCTCCATTTATGTTTTCTTCCAGCCTTCACAAAAGAAGACCTCAGCAAACATTTACATGCAGAACTTGGCTGTTTCGGACCTCATGTTTGTGAGCACTTTGCCCTTTCGGGCCACTTATTTCCTGTTGGGATCACACTGGATATTTGGTGAGATTGTCTGCAGGATCATGACATATACCTTGTACGTGAACATGTACTGCAGCATTTATTTTCTCACTGTGCTCAGCATGGTTCGTTTCCTAGCCATCGTCTACCCATTCAAACACTGGAAAGTAACCGACATGAATTATGCCAGGATAATATGCACAGCTATATGGGTCTTCGTGATGGCAGTCTCCAGCCCTCTGTTAACCAAGGGAATTGCTGGGTACGTAAACCCAGACAAGTGCTTGGACCTCCACCCCTCCAGCACACACAGGCTCCTCATGATGAACAGCTTTGTCCTCATTGTGGGCTTCATTCTGCCCTTTTGCATAATTATTGTCTGCTACATCTTTGCAATCAGAGCGCTGCTCAAGTCCAGGAGTCCGCAGTGCAAGAAGGCAGTCTGTCACAAGAAGGCATTGTCAACCATTATCATCACTCTTATCCTCTTCCTCCTCTGCTTTCTGCCGTATCACATACTGCGAACTGTCCACCTGATGCACAGCAGCTGCAGCCAGGCCAACCTGCCCATGCACAAAGCACTGGTGGTCACTCTCTGCCTCGCTGCCATGAACAGCTGCCTCAATCCCATCCTCTATTACTTTGCTGCTGAAAATTTCAAAGCAAGAATCAGAAGTTTGTACCGCAGGTAGCTGATCCAGAGTTGCGGAATGATGTATATACAGTCCTGATAGGACATCTAGACTGGGTCCATACTATTCATTTCCAGAGGCTGGCACAAATGCCAGGCATCTCTGGAACAAAAGCGTCTTGGCGATAGCTTGTTGGGGCTAAAACCAAGGTAGGATGATCACAGGTCAGGTACCTTGGTATTATCCCGGGTCCTCTTCTATGTAGCAGCACAGATATATGTCTAGTGTTCGTTATCCCCAAGAGAAGGGATTGAAAGGGATTTACCTTGCTGCCTGAGTCCACTTATTTCATTTCACAATGCTCAACTGGTGACTTGAAGGGAAACTGTTCACCTTAGTGTCTGTGTCTGGACTTCTCTGTGCTCCATTTCCCTGTGTGTGCAGAGGTGCATGGATTGGATGCTGTGATACCCATCAGATTCACAGGGCCCTGTCAGTTCCCTTTGAAAATACCGGTTAAAGGTTTACAGGTAGCAGGAAAATAAAGCATCACTGATACTTTCTGCTGAGGCTGACTTTTACAATGCAGAGAGCCAAAGAGGACCTGGCACTGGCTTGTGCTCCTTAGAAGGCATTAACATTCCTGAATTTTCCACTCTAAGGAGGCCACCAAGGTATTTTGCTTAACATTTCACTGGTTGTCAGGTGAGATAAAGATCTCAAGCAAATGGCGTCAGCATGAGTAAGAAAGATGACTGGGGCAGCGAGGGCAGGATGTGGGTGCACAGAGCACCAGGCTGTAGCTCTTCATGTATGCACCAATTCCTTTGAGGTCATTGCAACACTTGTTTTGATGTGCAGTGTTGCCAGTGCTTTGCTGAAAGCAAGGTTAGGCAGCTCAGTTCCTATGTAGGGGTCCAAAGATGAGCTTTAAAAATTGTTTAGGTCCAAATAATACTCCTGAGTAGCTAGGGAGCTAGGCTGTGGTTTCCTCCAGACAGGTAAACCAGTCTGATAGCAAACTGCTGCCAAAGGCATCCCTAATCTCTCACCTCCTGCCTGCTCTGAGGAGAAAACTGGTCCCTTTTTTCTTAGGATTAACTTCCAGTTGCTTTGAACTCCCTGACACTGAATGCAAGGGGGAAGCACTAAAACAGGAACAGGAGGAAAGACGGGCAGCAGAAGAGGAGTAGGACAAGGTCTGTTTATAAAGCAGTGGGGAGCTACACCTATGTGTACTTTGGAAAATCTCACCAAATGTCTGCCTGCATTTTCAAATCTCCAAGTATTTTCTAAAATGCGTTTCCTAAAAATCAGACCACTTGCAACTAAGTGAAAACAGGCTGCAAACTCAGCTTGACTACATTTAGATTTTACATTTAATTACCTCATTTTGTAAAAAAAAATAGACAAGAAGTTTTGTAATATTTTCGAGGAAAGCAGCCTGTCCCATAAGTAAACTGAAAAAAACCCGCTGAACGCTTTCCCTCCATGTGGAATCCACACAAAGGAAGGCTTCTGTCAGTGAAGATACTTTCATAGTGCTCTGAACTGTCTTGGAGAAAGCAATCTACAAACTGAACATTATTGCTCCCAAACAAAAATAACTGCAGCTAGCTATTTTCAGCTCTGTATGAAATATGCAGGAAACAAATCATTGCTGGCCAGGTGGAAAAGTACTTGGCAAATCACTGGAAAAGTCACATTTTTCTTGGCTATGTGAGGGTTATGTTCAATTGCAAAGCCAATCTATTTCAATTGCTTTATGCTGGCTTCAATGTAAGCACAGAGTTTTATCATAAGTCTTCACTAAAGTTCATGTTCCAAATCCTTATTTCAGTAACTGAGTGGCATACCTGCAAGCTGACAAAATGATGCCATGTGAACTCCTGCAGTGCTTGGTCCCATGCTATTGAAGAAAAAGGGGATATTGCCACTGGTTTACAATGGGAATGGGATCCAGATGGTAGCCTGTGCAGAGAGATACCAGACAAAGAATTGGAAGGAACAGGGCTAGACCTTTTTCTGTGGTTTTCACATCAGGAGTAGACCTGTGCAGGGACAAGTGACAATATTGGAGCCTCTGATGAGAGAGTGTACACCTTAAATACTACAAGGGAATGGAAAAAATTAGCCATGGTATATTCTCACTGACGTGTTTTTGTCTGTATCTATCCAATGCACCCTATTATCAGGTAATTTTGCATCTAGAGGATATATGTATCTCACTTACGAGGTCACTTTTTTTTTGTATTGACCACGCTCTAACTTTGTAAGCAATTGAATTAACTGTCAAACCTTTGTTTTAATAAACTCGATTTACTACTGGCTGAAGATATGGTTTTTATTGATTGAACAGCTAACAAGGAATCTCCTTAGAGTGTAAGGGGAGAAAGGCCAAGAAAGAGATATTGCATTTCTGTAAGTGGACCATCATTTCACAAGAGAGAAATGCCTTTGGAGGTGTGAGAACATCCTGCTGCCTTCTTCACTTCACCAGCAAAATAGTGGTGGACATCAGTTAAAATCTGGGGTGCAGATAAAGTAAAAGAACTTTTTATATTATTATTATTTGCTTGCAAACAAATTCAAGACAATCTTTATTAGGAAACCTTACAGGCAGCTTTAACAACACTTGCATAAATGCTGTGTTCCCATTTACTACCATTTCTCCATTTGGTATCCTTGCATGTCTCTACTTATGGAGCTGAAGACCAGGATTCTTTGCTGTGGAAGTATCATAGTAAAAAATGTAGCAAAAAAAAGACACCATATTTATTCTGAAAAATAAAGCTCTTGACAGCTAAATTACTAGCAATGCCTCTAGCTCCCTCGAGGGACCACCTCCCTTAAAAAATATTTTGATATGTTCCTTCAATTTTCCAGGAGACAAAATCTAATAGCTACGTGCATAGAAAGCTAAAGCAATGGTAAACTTTTGAGCTTGAAGGAGATACAAGAACAGGAAATTCAGTCATTAAGTGACTGGTACACCTAAGTGTCAGCAGATGTTACACCTTCATATGTATGTTTTCCTGTCATGCAGGGAAGCCCTGGTACTTCCAGACAAAGGTAATTTTTCAGTCCAAAGCTACACCAGAGGTATAGAGAGATTTTCTAAAGTAATCTCACTGCAGCCTGAACCACACTCTGGTGAGACCCCACCTGCTGTAATGCATCCAGCTCTGGGATCCCCAATGTAAGAAGGACATGGAGCTGTTACAGCGAGTCCAAAGGAAGGCCATGAAGATGCTCAGAGGGCTGGAGCACCTCTCCTGTGGAGACAGGCTGAGAGAGTTGGGAGTTGTTCAGCCTGGAGAAGAAAAGGGTCCAGGGAGACCTTAGAGCAGCTTCCAGTACCTAAAGGGGCCTACAAGAAATCTGGAAAAGGACTTTTTGAAGGGCATGTAGTGATAGGACAAGGTGTAATGGCTTTAAACCGAAAGAGGGTAGAGTTAGATTGGATATAAGGAAGAAATTCTTTATTATTAGGGTGGTGAAGCACTGGAACATGTTGCCCAGAGAAGTTGCAGCTGCCCTATCTCTGGAATTGTCTAAGGCCAGGTTGGATGGGGCTTTGAGCAACCTGGTCTAGTGGAAGGTGTCCCTACCATGGCAGGGGGGTTGGAACTAGACGATCCTTAAGGTCCTTTCCAACCCATTATTATGATTCTGTGATACTATGATTTTTATTTTAAGCAATGCATTATCCCGTTCATTTTCATGATATATCCTCTGCCTTTGTCAACATGTGTCCTGTTACCATAGCTTATATTTTGCTTTAGTTCCTAAGAGTGTCTAGAGAAAGGGGTGCACATTTTTCTCCTCAGCATCTCCTTCTGAGGTGCATGTTCCTCTATGCTACAACAGCATGTTGCGCTGGCAGCAGAGCAGGCATTGGACTTTTTCCGCCTCTCTAAGGGCTGCCAACGCTTCTCTTGGTCCTTTGGGATGGGCATGATAGAAATGACCTGCTGCCCCTCCAGCTGATGGGGGGGGAAATAAGATGCATCTGAAATAACCAAGTAATTGCAGTCAGGAGTTGTCAGATGCTGTTTCAATAGTGACACCATCCCCGGGCTAAAGTTTTGATTTCCTGCATAGTATCTGAGCCAAAAGACAGCCTATTTAAAAGACAGTGTAAATGAAGTGTAAATGCAGATTCCATGAGAGAACACAGTATTGTTCCAGGCATTTCAGCTTTATGACAAGCGCCAACTGTGACCTGCCAGGTGATATGACTGGTTCCTACGTGGCTATGCAGTCCTGTGCCTCTCACACTGTTGTGCTGTGTATATACAGGAGTCTTTCGGGACATCTGTGAAGACAAGCAATATAATTAATTGCATCTAGCTAATGTTATGTAGTTACATTTGTCCACCACTCAACAGCTTAAGGAGGCCAAAGAAATTAAATAGCGTCCTTTGCCCCAAATTCCCTTTTCAACTTTCAGAAAAACTGGCCAGATTTCCACCACTGATTCTCCTCCTTTTGATTTTACAGCTGAAAGGATAAAGCAGCCTAACATGGAGACCAAAGCCTGGTGACTCAAGTCACATTCCTGCTCACAGGAGCAAAATTTGAGCCTTTATTTCTGAACCTGAGAAATAAATCTCTGGACCTTGGTCCACCACTCATATTGCCGCATGTAGAGCTTGAATGCTCAGAGTGGCAGCTGGCAGATTTGCTCACCATGTTTGCTATCTGCATTTCCAGATGTTGAGATACTAAGCATGTTAATTGATGGATGATATTATGTCTCTGGCAGGTCAGCTCCATGCTTCTTCTGAGGCCCAGCCCCAAAAGCACTCCACAGCAGAGAAATCCTTCTTGTGCTTGGTTTCTCCTTGCAACTAGTCTCTCACCAGAGTTTCAGGATGTTTAAAAGTGCTTTGCTTATTGCTGAGATATTGCTTTCATGCTGTAATTTAACCTTTTTTCCTTGGTGACTATGAGGACAAACAATCCAGAAAGAATGAGTAAAATAATCCAGCTCAAGAGCCATCATATATCTTTGAAGGCCTTCATCACTGCAGCTGCTGCAGTCTCTTCTGGTGGTCCCTCACCACTAAAAGAGAAAATAATTAAGCCCAGGTCAGGAATGTGAGTATGCTCTAAAAAACAGAGCCTTCAGATTCACCTTTTTTTTTTTTTCCTTAATTTTGAATCTCGTTGACCATTGAAGACATTGAAGCATGAAGAATTCCCTTTATAAAGCTGCTAGCAGCAGCACATGCACACCTAGATCCCGGTGTGGCGGTGTGTGGAGGGGACAGCTTGGTGCTGCTACACCAGCCTTTCACAGGCATACAGTTGCTTGGGCAGCCTATGGACCTGGGTAGGAGCACACACTCTGGCCACCCATGGTTGAGAACCTTCCTATTTCCTGGGCATACTCCAAATACACCTGACTTCATGGCAGCACAAACCCAGCCTGCGTATCATCTCTTCCTACACCTTTGTGTTTTGGTTGTCACACAGAGGAAAACTGGTTGCAGAGACCAGGTGGGAAGGTGTAGTGGTTTAACTCAGGACCACGCAGCTGTTCACACCCCTGCCACTTTTCTCGCCTCTCCGGGCAGGATGGGTGGAGATTCAAAAGAATATAAACCTCACAGGTTCAGATAAGAACAGTCCAATATCTAAAGTATAATATAATAATAATAATAGGGGAAATAACAAGGGGAGAGAATATAAAACTAAAAAGGGAAAGGAAAAAACCTGTAAACACAAGTGATGCACAATACAGTTGTTCACCATCCATTGACCAATACCCAGCCTGACCCGAGCAGCGATCTGCCCTTTCGGGTGACTGCCCCTGTTCACATACTGGGCATGACATGCTGTGGTATGGAACACCCCTTTGGCTACCCTGGGTCGGGTGTCCTGCCTCTGCTTCCTCCCAGCTTCTTGTGCCCCTCCTCACTGGCAGAGCATGAGACTGAAAAGCCCTTGGTCAGGGTAAGTGCTACTTAGCAACAACTGAAACATCAGTGTGTTACCAGCATTGTTCTCAGACTAAAGCCAAAACACAGCACTGCACCAGCTACTAGCAAGGAGAAAAATAACTGTTACAGCTGAAACCAGGACAGAAGGACATGCTTCAGCAGGTCACTGAGATGTATGGCAAAACGAGCGTACCCAAGTTGTGTCTCTGGCCGTGCCATCTTCACTGAGTTGTTAGCACCAGGTGCAATTTGAGACTGGCCTCTTCCTAGTTTCTTTCCCTTCAAATTTCTGATTGCACTTAGGTAGTTATTTACACGTGAGCTAGCTGGGTTGAATAGGTGAAACTTGCCCTGGAAAGCAGAAGAGTGGATGAGCAGATGGTCCAGTTGGAGAGCGTCTGAGAACACGTTGCCCCATTCTCAGAGGAATGGGACATTCAAGCCAATGCTCAAAGACAAAGAAGCTGATGTCTGCCTGCAGACCCTTCTCCAGGGTCTCTCATTTTACCATTCACTTTCAGGACCATTGCAGCTCAAACAGCAACCTATACTCTCTCAGGGAGAATCTAGCTTGCAAGGAGTAAGATGAACCAAAGGCCTACTGACACAGTCTGTGGTGGTGCTTCTTCCTATTTTCTGACCATTCAATCTAAAGCTTGCATGTCCCGCCTTTCTGGAGAGATCCTGCAGACCTGACTCAAAATCAGCAAAGCTCAGCAGCACACAAGGACATGACATGGGTAGCTTGGCAATGAGGAAAAGAATGTGTCCTTCAGGTTGTGCCATGGAAGGGGATAAAACTCTGGACTTCCCTCAGACACCAATTCCAGCGATGTACTTTGCACTGGCAAGAGCCTAAAAGCGTTATTGTTGTCTCCAGCCAAATTATCTTTGGCTTCTGCAAAGCCATGAGCAAAAAGCAGACCTCAACACCCACCACAGAGCTTTCCCATGGCTTTGAGCCAAGGCAGCATTGCAAATGCCCCTGGGTGGGCACTACTCTTAACTCATAATCAACTATGCTATCAGGGCCACCAACGTGCTGAGGCAAAGACAGACAGGATCTAAAGAAGCCTTTCCAAACACCACTCCCCAAGTAAGACCTTTTCTCCTGAATAAGCCAGCAGTAAGTACCTTTAAAAACCACAGGATCTCTTCATGAAAGCCCTTAGGCAATTGTGTCCTCTTGAGTCATCTTCTACAGTAAGACTGTACACACAGCTACTCATTCAACCAAACCAGTAAGATTGATGCAGAGAAACTCACCTATAAAAGGGAGCTCCCAAACCAAAATACCCCCTCTTCTATGTCCCCTCTTGGGCCAGTACACCTTGCTGACCCACCCCTACAGTTTATACCCCATCTAAGGACAGGGCCAATGGGAAGATATGGCTTTGGAGACAGTCCAAGACATGCTGACAGAGGGTTTGTACCCAGAAGAGAAGGGGCAAGGACAGCAGTCATTCTTTCCCCCTGTGGGAAGCCTGGGGTCTAAGGATACCCTGACATCTGCCGATCTCCCCTGTCCCTCTCCCCACCCGAACAGGCATGTGTCAACTTACTTACCTTGGTGGCCCAATGGGTGGGGAGCCAGAGGGAAAATTTTAAGTGAAGCATGACTAATACTGACTTTAAGGTGCGTGTAGCTGTATGTTTCACAGGGAACCAGGGTCACGGGGTAGAGAGAAACCAACAGTCAGGGGAACAATGCCAAAGACTTTCTCAGAAAACAGCAAAAAGCAAGGAACTTATGAAACCTCTACCAGGAAGTTTTGGCAACCTCTCCATTTCAGAAATTCATCTAGTTTGAATTAGTATACCAGGAAGGAGCCTCAGAAGTCACAGAGGAGTATGCCCCAGTTGCTCAGGGTGTGCCTTCTGGCTTGATATGGCCATTATCAGGCCATCACATGAAGATACAATATACTTGCCCTCAGAGTTCCCATCCTGATTCCTAATTTTTCAGTACACATTTAGTAGTTTTGTATTTTATATTTAGCATCCAGTAATTAAAGGCAACAGCAGAAAATTAAAATATCTCAACCATAATAAGAGGGTTAAGTATTTTCAGTCATGTAGTACATTAAGAAAAAGCATGTGTATATACGTGTGTGTGTATATATATATTCAGGCACATACACACTCTCACATTCGTTTATTAATTTATTTTTCTATGTTTATATACTTATATACATGAACATAGACCTTAATTTGCAAAAAGTCAATGAATATGTATTTGGTAATCAGTGCCAAACTTCTCAAAAATAATGTCTCGTACAATCCTGTTCCATTAATATCCCAGTAATGGATTTTAAAAAAGAACACAATGGGACTAGCCAGCCATCCCTGCTCTACCATGAAATTGCAGTGTAGATCTAAAGTATAAGAAAGTGAAACTTTAGTCCCTAAGTGTTGTATTAAAGTTCATACCCGCTCTGGTGAAACCTGATACAAAAACAGACCCCAAACCTTCTTGTCCTACATCTTGCTTAATTTTGCTTAGCATCCTAATTATGAGACAATTTCTACTTCCAGTTTCACTGGGACTCCTGCTTTGGCCTGAGGTGATAGGTAAAACCTTTAACATGCTTTCTTTTTTAAGACTTTGACAAGCTTTCTATTTTTCACACACATCAAACCATGTGGAAAAGATTTCAAAAATTTCTACTGACAGCTGTGAAATCAAGAACAGACTTTTGGCCTGATGCTGGTATAGTAAAACAATGTTTCTTGCCCTGTGGTGTACAGACCAGTGGGATCCATAGATTCTTGTAAGAGACCTTCTAAGACAAGACATCAAATCTGCTGTCAATCATCAGATTAAATGCACTATTGGGTGGTTCACACCTCCAGAGGAAAGTAGAACGCCGTCATGAAGCATCGTTCCCAAATGTGGGCATGTCGCTTCCCAAAACGCAAATGTCTGTGTTCAGTGCATGCACTACCAGCATGTGTAACCAAGCAAGGTTCAGCAAGGCTGAACATCAGATTTGAGACATTCTGTGCAAGCTCCACTGGTGAGTGCTGCACACTGCCTGGGTTCCTGAGCACTTCCATTTGTGTGGGGAAAAGAAAAAGACCTAGCAAAAATTCAAACCCTTCAACACCACACTGAAGAAAGTAAAGGGATTCTATTAAATATTTAGGACTTTTACCCTGAAACCACTCTCTCCCATCAAAGGCAATGTTCCCAATTACAACTAATTTATCATTGTGGAAAGCATCAGGAGAATTCCAATTTTTAAAGCGGAATGAAGCGATGAAAATGTAATACCCAAAAATAAAGATGAAATAAAATTATATTGAAGACTCATGAGAAATTGAAATTGATTTGAAGGCCAATATAATCTTCCTCCAGTAGAAGACAGTATTATATCTTCTTCCCATACACAAATGTATGAGAAGCAATCAAATTTTATTGTTCCAGAAAAGATGTGCCGTAAGCGGAGGTGGTAACAGAACACAGTCAGATTGTTCTGCTGCTCTGGGGACTTTTGCTCATACACTGTGGGATTGCCCAGCTGCCTCTCGCAAATGTAGAAAAATATAAAATAAGAAGCAAACTGCACTGATGCTATATTTTCAAGATCCAAGCAAGATTTTTAGTAAGAAACAAGCAAAGGATGTTAATAATTATCTTCGTTTCTATGGGAGGACACATGTGAAAAAGTAAGTCTGAGCATTGGAAGAAGCGAGTATGAACACCATTAACTATAAGAAGGTCAAACTCATGTGCATGGAGCTGTGTCTTGGTGTGGCCAGATGCTTTCCTGGCCCAAGCAAGATTAATTAAAACTAGTCAGATTATTCAGACCTCAATATTTCTGTACTGTACTGTGGTGTACAATAAACCTGCATGGGATGGGTGTGGAGGCAAAGTCCAAAGTTTGAACCAGGACTGTGAAGCAATCAGCAAGTCACTACCCTAAAGAACAGGGATTTTTACCTTGTAAAACACACAAGGGTAGAAATTGTAGCAGTGCAAGGTTCAGAGAAATATAAAGAGGTCACATAGGGAGGATGTGCCTTTAGAGCATCCCGAGTACATCTGTCTGCCGGCAGGTATAAAACTCCAGTGCAGGACAGTCACCTCAGATAACCTTGGCTGGTGACATGTCCCCCAAGCAGGAGAGCTGTGAAGAAAGTCCCAGTATATTTTGCAGAAAACCCTCCAGTACATTAAACGTGGTGTCATTTTCTTCCCATAAAATATAGTACATGATAAGGCAGGAATAATTTCCCACAGATTTGTGATACAAGAAACCAGCTCCATTTCTTTGACGTTTCCAGTTGTAAGAACTGCTTCACATGGGCTCTCTCCTTGCAGCTGGATTTTGCTCTGTCCTTACAAAGGTCAGCTCCTCCTTCCACCCTCACACAGGTCTGCTGCCTGCCGAACGCTGCTGCTCCACCAGCCCAGCCTCCCTGGCACTGCCGGCTGGTGCAGGTTTCCTGTGCAAACACCATGCAAAGGGACAGATATTAGGTCAGTGCTAGTGTCAGTCAAGACAACTCTTGAGCCTCCCTCTTGCAGGATGACTCACAGAGCAGATGGAGACTGCGGATGGGTAGCTTTAGTGATACTTCCTTTGCAGAGCCCTTGTCTAAATCAGCCCATAAGAGGCAAAACAGCCCTTCGCTCTGATGGTTGGAGAAACCAGCTGTGGGAATCACTGAGCTTCAGACACGTGCAAGTTAGAGGAAGAAATCTGGGCATGTCCCTCTTTATTCTTCACATAATTAGCAGAAGGAGATGGTCATTTCCCAGCACTGGCTTATTCCACCCTAACACAGGGGATATATGATTTTCCACAACTGATCTTAATGGCAACTCAGGGTGATTAGCTCAGTTCTTTTTTCTATCTTCTAGATACCTACACTTGGGCAAGACAAATCCCACCTTAAATCTCTCAGTTCTCTCTCATGAATACCACAGGGACACAGCACTAGAAGAGATCTGAGAAATGATGCTGTTCTGTTGCTAACAACAACATCATCATATGTCCATGTACTGATCAGAGGCACCTGAAAAGCAGTTAGACTACTATAGGAAACCATTTCTTTGACACTCCTTTTCCAAGCTACGGTGCTTTGATGGCAAGAAACAATTTTCCAGTTCCACTCTACATGTAGTTGTGGATGCTTTGTTCATGCATTGACTCTTCTGTGCTTTGCACAGTTGTTTTTCTCCATGTGGAGGTTATCTGCCAGATATATTATTGAAGGGAAATATTTTTAGTTTAGTTTTTGCTAGGTCACATGTCACATACTCTTGGAATAGTGTCTCCTCATCAACCTGGTTGTTCTTCTCTGCATCCATTTGATGCTGAGTGCATCCTCCTGGACATGCATGTTCACGATAGTACATACTGTTTCAGCTCAAGTGAAATAAAAATCAACAATGGCACATTTTCCTGCCTTTACTGAGATGAAGGATAAATTACTGGACCGATACATCTCCAAACGACACTGGATTTTTTCATGGTTACATGGTGTTCCCAGGGCTCATATTTGCCCTGTGGCTAACTCATATGCTTCTATCCACTCCCTCTTTTGTTTTTTCCACTAGAGAGGGTCATGCATCTGCGCTTTGTTGTGAGCCTTTATGGCAGTGCCTGTGCTGATGAGGCACTGGACCAGCTTGCACCCATGCTGTCGTGTAGAAGTGCTCTGGAGAGAACTGGCTGGAGCCCTCCAAAATGGAGTTGAGAGTGAAATAAGAGGCTTGCAGAGAAGCATATAATCAGCTTCTGGGCTTGGCCTGGCTCTCTTTTATGTAGCAATGTGGAGATACTCAAAGAGTATGTGGTCTTATGTTTTGCACTACTAAAGTTGCTCCTGATTTCCGTTTCCCACAGGATTTTTGACATGGTGTAGTTCTTTTTAAATTCTCTATAGTGTGCCCACTTTTTGTGATAGGATTGTCAATAATAAGGTAAAAAGGGGTGAGTTTCAGGTCTGATTCTGACAGACCCACAGTACAAAGTTCCTTCCAGCTTCCAACTCCTTCCTCCAGCACTACTTGCTGTGACCTTTCTTTAGAGAAGGATAAATGACTGTTATTTTTTTATTTGCTCCATCTACCTACATCTCTTTTTCTTCTTCTTAAGTAGCAGTACTGACTAAGAGCTGGTCAGTAAGTGCTCCTCAGCTTCAGGGAGCTACTGGAACTTTTTGCTTGCAAGTGACATTGAAGAATGTGGATGTCATCACACCAACTGAAGGAGCTTGAAATGGGTTCAAGCAGGAATAGGTCTATAAACTAGTTGTCAAGGTCCAGATTTCTGGGAAGACCAGCATGATCAGCACAGTTGAGGTGGAACTTCCCCAGCTGCTGCATGAGCATGCACACAAGGGAAACAACGTGAATAGAGAGAAACAGGAGATAATGGAAGAAAATAGAACATGCAAGGCAGGAAAAAACAGTGGTGAGAAGGAAAGAAAACAGAAACGGAAACTTTTTAGAGGGATAACTTATCATAGCATGAGCCAGCTTGTGACATCAGGCATGGACTTTTCCCATGGGACAGCACTCTTTGGCTTTCCACATTTCTGTCAGATGAGAAATTGGTGTCAGAAGCTCAGCGAATGACCTGTCCCAGGAGAGGAAGTGTGAGGAGTTGGCCAGGCAGACCCTGGTTCCTCGCTGCTACTGCTGGGAGCATGGGAGATCCAAGGGTCAGGACCTGGCCTTGATGAGGAGGATCAGGGAAAGGTGGTGTTAATAAAATTATTACCTTGGTGAATAAGATCTTTGTACCTCAATGGGTGCTGAAAGATGTTCCCCAGTTCTAGGGGTATGGTTATAATTGTGTTCTGGTGTTAACTTCTGGCATCAGTTAAACTTACCACTTCTCCAGCCACAGAAAATTGGAGTTGAGGCACAGACCCAAGGAAAGGGAGAGGGGAGCAAAGGGGAAGAAAATATACACTGGAAATGAGAACTAGAAAAAAAAGGAGAAATAGTGGGCAATGCAGAAAAGTATGAGCAAAAGAAAAGAAAGGGACAGAAGAGAGAGGGAAAGAGAGACAGAAAATCTTATTGCCGAAGTTCAGGAAGAAAAGCCATTCAGGGGCAGAGAGGAAAGACACATGCTGCAGTTAGAGAAACTGTATAGAAAAGCTTAGTATACATCACCCTCACTATGACTGCTACCTAAACCCAATGCAACTTAGCACTTACCTGATGCATTTTAGAAAAGTAGGGAGCGCAAAGGAGTCTGAGTCACTAGTCTAAAAGGGTTTGCTCGTATAGTAGCAAAGAAGAAGAGAGGTTAAGCATGCGCACACAATTCATGTTGTACCACTTGGTCTCAGAGACCCTGGGCTGTTCTCTGTGCTGGTATAAATGTATAGCCAGTGAGATCTGGGGAAGGTTTGGGTTGAGATACTGATTACAGTGGAGATGTCTAAAATAAAGACAGATGAAGCCGCCCTGGTGTGCTGGCAGCCTATTTTGGACTATCCCCATTGCTATTTGCACTGAGCAAACTCTGCCACTTCTCCATTGTGTGATGTTGAGCCACTGACTTAAACTTGTAGCATTTCAATTCCACACGAATAAAATTTAACAATTACTATGAACAACTGCATTACTTAAAACAGCAGCTATAACAGTAATATCCCTATTCTTAATCTGCAAGTGCATTGAGCAGGCTTTTGTCAGAATTTGGAGGATTTCAGCTGGAAGGAGGGACTTATGAGTATGAATAATTTTGCCTTGTCACACCAATGTATAAACTCAGTGTAGCTCCACAGAGGTCAATGAATTCTTCAGATTTCTACAGGTGGAGCTGAATACAAAATGTGAGCAGCCTTGCAGATTTGTGAATAAAAACAAAGTAAATCCTGCTGAAGGACTTTTAGAAATTTAACTAGACTTCATACTAACAACCACTGCATGTAGTCTGGTGTTTCTAAATATGATTTTTTCAATAAAGCAATGCAAGTTTTTAAAATGCAGCTATCACACAGCAGCAGAGCGGGTGAGCTCAAACAAGTAAATCCCTAGGTAGAGATGACATCACCAAGGTCTCTAAAAGATAAACTTTCACCTTTCTGAGCTAATAAAAAAGAAGCCTATCTTCTTGCTAAAAATACACCATACCAGCAAATTACATACACTTAAAGTACACATTAAAATGCAGAGAGAGCCCTCTGGGATTTGAGGACAAATATGGTCCTGTGCCAGAGCTGACTGATTTAAGACTGTTAAAGTGATGCTCTTAAACAATTAAAAAATATCCGCCAGTCTCTTTTGTCTCCCACTATGTTAGAACAATTCCATGGTGATGGGATGATGCTGATGCACAGTGACATATGAGAGTGGAGGTCTGTGCTCTTATGTTTCCAGTCTCCAGCACTCCAGAGGAAGGACAAGGAAAGTGGTGGTTGCCGTCAATCAGAGTCCTTGAACAGCACAAGGCTTGGAAATGTTAATATACCCAGAAAGATAAAAATAACTGGAATTCACAGAAAGGACTGAAAAATCATGTCACGTTTCGAGAAGGAAGGTCTTTCAGGATGACTATCAAGGATGAGTATCACAGTCTCCAGGGACAGAGCATCAGCATGTGTCAGCTTGGATTGATCAGCTCTTTTTTTCAGAAAATTATCCTAGGTAAGTTCTCAGTGAACAAAGGCTGTCCAGGTATATCCTGTAAAAATGGTCCTGCACAGCAGCAGGAAGGTGGGATGGGGTGATATTATCCAGCAAAAGAACTCAGAGCTGACCCTGGCAGTCTAATCCATGGCTGCTAGGTGCCATGGTGTTTGGACCCAGCATATCTAGGTGAGGGTGCTGCAGGGATCCTGGAGAGCCTGGGTTTACCTGTTGCCTGCTTTCATTTCTAAAAAGATAAACTCCCTGAAGGCTGTAAGGCTGGAGACCTTGCTGGTCTGTTTTGGGCACAGCACCCACCAGCTAAGGGATGGGAGATTTTTTTCTTCAGGATTCTAAGGAACTCTGTCCAGTTGTGTATGGCCTTAGCCTTGCCTTACATGGAAATTGAGCAAAATCAGTCCTTCTGAATGTCTGCCAGACGCATGAATAACATGACCTCCTACTTACATGACAACCCCCTAGCCTGACGTGGCTTGCTTTTGCTTCTTAGATAGATGGAAATTAATTCTCTGTGCCCTGTCCCTAGACTTTCAGGTTTGCAGCAGAGGTGAAGTGCAGAGTCCACAGGACTCTGCCCACAAGAAGCAGCACATATCTCCAGAGCTCCCCACTGATGGCAGAAGGAGAAACCCTTCTGCTAGCTTGGAAATTCCCAGCAAGCTGGGATGTGTCCATGGCTGAGGTCCCCTCGGTTGTCTTTTGGGGGCTGTTCATTGCTATCTCAGGGCTCTCAAAACAACAGCAGCAGAACTGGACTGAAAGTGGGGGTCAGGCACAAGGGAAAGAGGCCACACAGGCCAGTGAGACCCAGTTGTAAGGGTTGTTGCACTAAATAGTAACCAGTTGTAAGGGTTATGGTGTTACTGCCTGTGACCTTGCCTGTAGAGGAAATTAGGGTTAGCTGCATCAGCCATTGCCAGGAGGAGCCAGAGTGGGAGCTGCTGACATGTTTCTGGAGGGGGAAGACACTTTTTTCAACTTAATAATGATGGATTTTTAATAGGCCAAAAGCTGGGAAAACATCCAGGTACATAAAGTATCTTCATCAGAAAACTAAGTGAATGAGAGGAGAAACGCATTGTTGCTGTCCCTTTTGGGGTCATTTTGTTCTGGTGCTTTTAGCCGTATGCATAGAAACCCTTCAAGGAAGATATACAGCTTAAATCATACAAGGCAATGAATTATTGGTTATTACAAACAACTCCTGCTACCCACAGACTACAGCCCTGGAGGAGGGAGGAGCAATAGCAGCATGTTAGGAAATGGAGCTGAAGGAAAAATCCTCAGCTCTTCATAGGTCACTCCTGCTGTTAGCCTGCTCACAGTCTAAGGGTTTTGAAGATACTTATGGGTGCTGCCCCACTGGAACCTCTTGTAAAAGATGATCCAGAGTCTGAGCCCTGAGAAGAGGGATGAGAGGCATCCGAGTGCCTACTGCAGCTGGTAACTACATCCCAGGATCTTCCAGAGCTGCCCTAAGCAAAAAGACCCAGGAGATTTATTGATGGGATCTCCCAGGAGCCCCTTTGAGGATAGTGTTTTTCTGCCCTGACTGTAACACCAGCACTTTTGTTTTCTCCCCAGGAGTCTCAACCCACTAAGTGTTTGTTGTCATGTGTATTTTTACCCTGCTTCACTATAAAAACAAAGTTAAATGGCCATATAATCAGCCTGTCATTTCCATGCACTAACTTATAAATGCACAAGCCAGTTTTGACCACATTTGGCAATGGAAGCTGAAGGTTTTAAGAAATAGGTCTTTCTATTAAAAGGCATGTATGTTTTAAAATGGTATTGGAGAGATGAGAGACACCCAGATTCACTGCCCCACAGACAAAAGTCTTCAGCAGAAGCTGAGCAGTCACTTGTCCTGCAAGCTGGATTGTCAACATGCTGATATATTAAGGGACACAGAAGGGCGTGGGGTTTTTGCACCAGGAACAGGAGCAGGGTACAGGAATCTGTACCATGTACCATCAGATGTCATGTGAAAAACAGAAATTCAGTGTTTGTTCCTATTATAAAACATCTTGTTTTCCCACAGTACAAGGAAGAGTGATTTCCTGGTAAAGAACTAATGGGTGAAAAGTCAGGATGTGTTCCTGCTTATCTGGGGATGCCACCAGCTTTCACAGATGGAAGAAGCCTGGAAGGGTTTCTATACCCACACACCCAGAGGTAGTGTGGTAAGGTCTCAAATCCTCCCCTTGCTCTCCAGCATATACACACACATACCTGTTCATACATGCACACACCGAAATAAGGTCTCCTGAGTGGCAGTGCAAAATGTTTTTTTCATTTGAGGTGCCTGGTTGGAGTCAGACACATCTTCATATGCCTCATATGCACGTCTCTGCATGTTCCAGTTTACAGAGTCCTGCTTATCTACCAAGGCCCAAACCTCAAGAATTCAAGAGAATAATTTGTCTGTGATTTAAAAAAAGAAGTCATTGGTAAGATCTTAAAAGGAGAATACCTTGGTTCTTAGAAATGTTTTTATATTAGCCTCATAGCTATTTCTCTCCTTTCTTTTGCCACATCTGTGTACACACATATACATGCCCTGGAAGTATGTGTGATGGAAATTTCCAAATTCGATTTATAAAGCAGGCTTAAGAAGCACTAACCTCCTAAGGAAACATCTCAGGTTTGTTACAAAAAATCAAACCAGGCATCAGCAATAACTAGTTGTCCAAATGTGCTCAGCAAAGCTTTTGCTATAGGTACTTACACTCAGCTAAGTTCTCTACCTATTACTTGGTGATTCACTTGATCATTCACTTGAAAAATTGCTATATGCTAAGGAACTCACAGCTCCAGATCATACCACACCTGACAGATGGACACCTGAGTTGAAAAGCTGCTGCAAACCTTGCTTATAGATTGGGGGTTTATAGGTGCTGAGTGAACTCATAAATGTCAATACACAAGCGCACGCTACCTCCTTACACCAGGAAAGTACATTGCCAGAGCACAGCACAGCAAGCCACACCATGGGCACAATTCAGGCATTCCAGCTGCAGCCAGCCATTTCCCTGGGCACTTATGACTCACAGGGGCTGAGCTAAGGGAAGCCTGAGAAGCCTAGGAAAAAGCTGTTGGGAAAAGGTTTTCTCACAAGCATTTATTTCCCTTCTTATTGCACAGCCACCTCCAAACTACCACATGTAGGGCAGGCATGGAATAAGCCCAGTCTGCTGAAGACATTCCTAAACAAGCCTGAAGGTGCTCACCTGCTGGTCATGGAGCTGTTGTGTGGCATTGCCAGATCTCAGGGTGCAGGCAACCCCCTTTCTCAACAGGTCCACACGCTCTCAGTGCTCTCCTACTCTCACGTGCAGCTTGGTTAGGATGCAGATCATTAACACAACCAGGAGAGGGTGTCTCCAGGTCAATGGGAGGTCTAAATTTCCAACAGTGGTGATTCAAGGCTCAATTTAGTCACTCACACCTAGGGCTCTAGTGCCACTTAGAGGTCCTTCAACATTGTTATGGGGCTAATAAACATGACAATGAGTCTTGGGACACCCAAGAGCATCCCAAATGGCACCAGGCATGATGGATGCTAACACACACTCCCTTCTCACAATTAATCAGCTCAGTGACTCATTAAGCTCCTCTGGGTGACATGGAAGTAGGTTTCAGGTTTCCAAACATCCCTAAGGCTTCATTTGTGATGTCATTTTAAATGGTGCAGGATATCCTGCCTGACTCACCAGGGCATGGGTCTACTGTAATTACTGTGTCATATCTGCCAGCTTGAGAAGGTGTCATGGCACCACAGGGCACCTCAGGTGGCACCAGGTGACCCCTGCACATGGCTGGAGCTGGTAGCATAGACACCCAGGTGGAGGAATCTAAGCTGGACCTGGACCCCACCCCAGATACTTAAATCACATAGAAATTTGCAACTGCAACTTCTGCCTCTGAGTTTTCATTGCAGTTTAATCGGTATCAGCAGGGCCTCAAATCAGCCCAAAAGACACTCAGGCAAGTACTTTTTACTTGCCTCCTTCCCAAATTGAAATCCACCAAATCAGGTTGGTAAATTGTGCTATTATGTCCTAAGATAGAGACTGAACAGAGGGTTTTGGCATTTGACCATCCAAGATCCTTCCCTGGTCATTTGACATGATGAGCACGTAATAGCAATACAGTCACACTTTGTAGTTCAGTCACTGTAACAAAACATCTGGACAGGTAATCGCTGTAACATTGATGAGGACAACCCACCGTGCTCTGTCTGTACAAAGCTTCTACTGCTTTTACCTGTACTTTATTCCAGGTAACCAAAGAAACAAATCTAAAATAAATTTAGCCACTCTTAGTCCTGTCTTTTTCCCATTAGCTTTGCAGTATCTGTTATTAATATGCATAATATTGGCTGTACAGTAACATCAGGTTTTATGCTCCTATAATCCTTAGGCTTTGTGCTGAAATTTTGGTCCCAGTACTTCGTGCTGATTGCCTTGCTCCACAATTACTGCCCAACAGCAGGGATTAGTCAGTATTTCAGCACAGTCAGAATCTGGTGGGAAATCTTTATGTGTACCTGTTTTTGGTAAAATATCTTTCCTCCGGTGACTTTCTGTATGGCTGAGTTATGATTCTGACAAGATCACATAGCAAATCCATTCCTGTCTTTTTTGGGGTGCTTGTAAGGACTTACAAGCCCCTGGGATCATGTGCTGGGACAGGCCACAGTGCCCATGCAAAGCTCTCTAATGATGTCTTTAGTATGGGGTATGACAAAAATATACATGGGAAAAAAGTACCACTGTCTGGCCTGCAAAAGACGGACAATCTTGCATTTAATTGCTCCCATTACCATGCCTAAAAGTCCTTCAAAGACAGAAAAGATGGGCCAAAGTATTGCTGTAGGGTTTTGAAGCAGTGGGTTAATAGGATGAAGGGAAATGGTTTTAAAATAAAAGAGAGGAGATTCAGGCTGGACATGAGAAAGAATTTTTTTACAATGAGGGTGGTGAAACACTGGCACAGGTTGCCCAGAGAGGAGGTGGATGCACCATCGCTGGAGACATTCAAAGCCAGGCTGGATGTGTTTCTGGGCAACCTGATCTAGTTGAAGATGTTCCTGCTTGTTGCAGGGGATTGGACTGGATGGCCTTTGCAGGTCCCTTCCAACCCAAACTATTCGTGATTCTATGATTCTATTAGAGCATCTTTTCCCTCAGAGAAGTAAAAAAATAACTAACAGTATATAAAGACGTTGAAGCGTAGTCTGGGTTTGGATGAGACAATTTTGAGAAAGACTCGATCCTGCCACCTGAACATAGACCCATGTTACCCACCAAGAGGTGGAAGTGGCTGGATGGCCATTGCAGCTGGGATGGACAAGATGACAGCCTACACTTGGCTTTTCTTTGTCAAAGGTGGAGCTGCTTTAAAAAAAACCATACAGCCCAAAGGAAGCAGCAGTAGCTTGCTGCCTTTTCTCCCTGTACAGCACGAAGGATGTGGTTTTCCCTTTTCATGTGGTACTTGCCACAGTTGTCTTTTCTGCTCCCTCAGTTGGAGGATGCCAAACATCCTTCTGTGAGGGTGCAACTGGAGGTCACATGGAAATTTCAGTTCACAGAGGGTGTATCTCCATGGCTGATTAGTAATGTTTCCCAGATGGTGCCTTCATTATTTGCTATCTAAAAATGGGACTAACTCCTGCTACGCTTTGAGGTCCAGTCCAACCAGCTTTTGGTTTTGGTTTTGGGCTTTTTTTTATTCCTTTGGCCCTGTCTTGTTGGTGTCCTCTGTTTTTAAAAGCTTCTTTCCCTATTTAAGAAACATCTTAGATTAAGACATTGTCAGATCATTTGAATGGCTAGAACAGAAAAAAACCCCACAGGGCTTCTTCCTCTCCTTCTTTAATGGCTGCATCCTCCCTTCTTCTCACATATTTATAATTTTTTTCACCCTCCTAATTTCTCATTTCTCTGTTTTTTCCTCTTGTACATTCTCTAATGGCAACTGTATCTTCTCCCAGAGTTTCAGATACTGTTTCTCCAGCTGAGCCTCAAACCCAGTTCAACTTCTTCTTTTCAGCTTTGAATTTAATTCCTTTGACATTTGTTTTTGTGTGTCTATCCATCATCCCAATACAAGTTCTTTAAGATGAACCCCAGATCTTTTCCCCTTGGACTTTTCTGCATCATCTGTCACTGCAGGCAACTCCATTTTCTCCCCTCTGTCTTGCAATCTGGACTCTTCTTTCCTTCAATCACACTGAATCTTGTCTCATGAATCTTGTAGTTTCTTTTTTTAATATAATCAAGACCAGTCTTTTCACTGCTATCTCCAGTCTTAACACCTGATTCATCTTCCGTCCTTGCGACAATTCCTATAACAGATAGCTGTAATGCTGCTAGAATATTTCAGTAAGGGATTAAATCCTGCTCATCTATATTTTTTGTTCAATCTGAATGATTTGTTGCTCTGTGATAAACTGACACTTCTTCATGGACAAAGCAGGCCTCAGATGTAGTCCTGTTCTGTGTGCCGTTAATTGTGTGGTCAATACCACTTCCAAACTGACCTATTATTGAACAAAATTTTGTATGGTATCTCAAATTTCTTTTGCTACTCCATTGCAGGGTCATCTGATTTGTTTTCTGCTCTACAATAATTATTTCATGTCACTCATTATAAGTGAACAAATCAATTCAGTTTATATGCTCTGACTCTTCCTGTCTAAATACTTACTCCAATGGACTGTTTTCAGCTTGTATTCTTCTCTGAGCCACTGACAGGACATGGCATGAAAAGAAAGATTCTTTACTTGCAAAATGATTCAGTGCTAAACCTACTTGAATGGGAAAGATTATGATTCTTCTATGTTACTTCTTTATTTCAGCTCCTTTATTTGCACAATCTGTCTCTCTTCCCCATGTATTTTGTGCATTGCCAGTTTAAAACTTTACTTATCTGTAACTTTACTGCTCATGCTGAATGCATTTACCATGTGTTGATTAGGAGACACCTGGAAGATATGCCAGTCATCACAAACACTCTTGCTTTTCAGTCACATCGGTTACAAGCCAGGTCTTTAGAACCCCATCCTCACCCTTCAACTCTTAGAAGATCAAAGATCCCTGTATCTTGTACATTTACATGTATATGAAGTATCCTACAGGAAACTAGTAGGGATGCTTCTCTTTACGTGGTTTAAGTCTTTGTCACTGCAAATAAAACTTCTTTTTGTAAGTACTGGGATGGATTTTGCTGTTTTGCATAGCTTGGCCACCTGGGAAATTGCAGTGACAAGGATGGAAGGTGCATGCTGCTGCACATGGATTCATATATATTATACATACATATACACATACGTGCCTACCCCTGCCAGGGGAAATCTCCACCTCATCTGAACATCACACGGCCCATGACAAAAGCTGAACGTGTCTGATTCTTCCCAGCAGAGGTCAGTGGTATCTTAGTTGCCAAAATTGCTCCATGCGTCCAGTCCAGCATGCACACGCAAAACTGCCTGGGATAGAGGTGCCCTGCAGAGGGGTGGCTCAGGCAAAGTTTTACACCCAATGTTGGGAAATTTCATATCAATTTCTCAGTATAGATCCATAAGCATTTTGCATATGCAGTACTGCCTTATCTTTTTCCTGAGATGTGCACTGAACCTTTCATTATAGCAAATAACACTTGTGGCTCACTGCAGCTTCCTTTTCTCATTGGTTCTTCCCCCACCCCCCCCTTTAGATCATGTTGTTAGTATCACTTTGGCCATTGTGGCCATTTTAACACAAAGTTAAGAATTCCCACAACAGTTTTAGTTGCTATCGAGAGTGCATAATATATTAAAAAACTTTCATTTTATGTTTTCTTTCCTCTTTTGCTGAAGATAAGAACTACGTAAAATATACTTTCTCTTTCATTGTTTTTTCCCCTATCTTTATGCCTCAACCCTTCTTCAAGACTCATGCTGCCAATATAAAGTATGTATCAGACATAAGATGCTGGAGACCTTGTTTAATAAACTGAATTGCAGAAGATAGTTGTGTATTGTAATTTTCAGCATAACTTTTCTTTTTCTTTCTGAAAAGCACTTAAAGCTTTATTTCACATTAAAGCTTTATTTGACATTAGAGTTCAGAACAGCTCAGCCACCAGCTCTACAACAGAAACAGCAAAGTACAGGTGAATGGGAGCAAACTTCGAATTAGAGCTCGGCTTGGCTCTGTTAATTTGTTTCAGATTCACCAGCCTTGAACCACTTGATATATGGCAATGACACTCTTGTAATTCACAGTTACTCACCATTTAAACAACAACACAAGAGATGCAGAGGGTTTCATAGAAATTAATGACCCCCCTGGAGACCTACTGACCTAAGGCCAAGGCCCTATAACCTCGATTGATCATAAATTCCCAAACAACTGTTTTGGCCAGAGTTCATCATTGCTATTGGAAGCTGAAAGGCATGGAACAAAATGTAAGATGTCTGCTTTCCCCCCACTGCCAGGTTCTGTGATGTGCCTGCCCTAAATTGCCCTGGAAATTCTGGGAACTGCCAGAGAATTGACTTCCCTTGTGTAAGCTCACCATGTTCCATTTTATATCTTAACTACCTCATTTCTCCGATTTAGAGAATAAGCTGCAGCACCTTGTAAGATTGTTTTGTTCACAGTCTTTAACTCATCTTTCTAATGATAACACAAGGTACATGCTTATGTGCTACAGCCTTAATGTTAAAACCAAAGACACCGAAGTCTAATCACCTACGGGTTTTTCTGCTCTCCTTCCAATGTATATTTGTATAGTGCCACAGGTTTGACAGATGAGCTATCCTTCCTAAAGTAATGAGGAGACCCAACCCAGAGCAGCCCAGGGAAGGGCACAACCCTTGGGGACCAGCGGAAGCGATGCTCAGAGCTGTCACACAGCACATGAAGTGATTTCTAGGTTAAGGATGGTATCAGATCCATGAAGAAGTCTAAACACTTCCTTATAATGGAGATATCAATAACTCATTGGTTTTGGTTCATCAGGAATAAGCCATGGAAAACCTTTTGGGTCATGTTAGGACAAGGGAGCAGGACAAGCTCAGGACTGTATTGTGGTGTGTCCCATGCTGGTTTCAGTAAGGATGGTCCCTATGATGTCAGGTCTGCCTAAACAAGGTGGAAGATCCTCTCCATGAGGGCTTATGCCTGCAAACACTTCTGTGTTTGGCCTGGCCAAGACTTTTCCTAGCAGAGGCTTCAGAAAAGCTGATGCAGGAGGAAATTCCCACCAGCAAGCTCTGTCACTTGCTGTTTATTACACGTCCTGCTGGACCCGAGGCAGAAGCAGAGACCACCCAAAGGGAAAGAGTCTTTCAATGTTGCATGAAAGAGGTAGAGAGCTGCTGGAAGAGCAAGGAGGTGGCTGGGCAATACCTATCAGGCTCAAGGAAGTGCTAAAGGGGCAAAGGCCTGGTGAGGGGCAAGGAGTGTAATGTCATTAATTTTTGATCATGCTTTTGGGGGAGGAGAGGCTAAGAAATTATAAGGCATGCAAGAAGGCAGGGGAGAAGGTGAAGGATGCTGGAAAATGGACAATTTTATACCAACATCATTTATTTGCACTGTTTCAGTGTTCTTGGGGTATCCCATATTCTATCACAAACTTGCAACCAGTCAAGTGAAAGGAAATGTGGGTCAAGTGGAAAGAAAAGATATATATTTAATATCTTCACAATAAGATCTACTGGTCTGAGGTGCCAAAACCACATGAAGAAGTAAATGTGCAGCCTTATTTAAATGTTTCTCCACAGATATACTAATCTGTTGGACTTAATTTTGTATAATTTCTGCACCTGGAAGATTTAGCCAGGTAATCCACCTGAGCATTACTGTAGAGCTCTTCCCTCCACCATTTACTAGCAACATGCTATGCTAATGACACACATCCCGAGGAACTCTGAGACATGGATCTTATTGTTGAGATACCCTTCTCTGACTTGTTTCTTCTTTGCTTCAAGCTTGGGCTGGGGTAAAAATTCAGTAAAAATGTTTAAAAACTCAACAAATTTCAACAACAATGGACAGAGACATCTCCCCTCCAAACCTTGGGTTCTTCAAGGTCGTCCAGCTGCCCTAAAGAAGGGAAGATATGGCTACCAACTGTGTTGAAAGGAGAAGGACTGTGAAAGGCAATCTATATATCTTCCCCATATACTCAATTAGGGTCCCAACCATACAAGTGTGAAATCAGAAGAGGGTTCCAGGGGAAAGTTCAGCCTTTTCTGGTTGCAGCTGCTGAGCTGTAAGAGTAGTGAAAATATAACTGGCTTATCCATGATCAAAACTTCATCTTAAAACATGCAGGTTTCTTACCTACATGACTTCCGTCAGAAAGCAGAACTGTCTTCCTGTTACTTAATGTATCATCTGCTTGAAAAAAAACACACCAGATGAAAGATTTCAGCAAATTTTCTGACTGTTTCCTATATTTCAGAAGGCAAACAGCAACACTAAAACAAACTGAGCTTTTAAAACTGCTCAACCAACAACTAGGTGTTTTCTTCATATAGTTTTCCCATTATAAATATACTGGCAATACAGCATAAACCAGAGAGGGATGGCTTGTCAAAACATAAAAAATCTAAAAATAGGATTCTCTGTTATCTACAGTTTATTACAGCTGCAACTGTACCCATTTTAGGTTGTTTTTCTGCAAATATTTTTATGGGGTTTTCTGCTTGTGTGGATGGATGGGTAATTGGATGGATGGGTAGACAGATGTCTGGAGAGGGAATTTTATTCAAGCAAATGGAGATCCAGCATGTCAACAAGTATATTCATGCCAGAATTGCTTTCCCGCCTGTCATGGATAGAGACATAGAATTAAATATGTATAAATAGGTATATGTACGATTATTGGCAGAAATGTGAGCTAAAAATGAAGGGGGTATCTTTCAAACTGATAGCATTTCTGCTTTGTCAGGAGGAAAATCCAGCTATTTAAAAACTGGGACCAGCATACCATGGAAACATAACACCCTTTGCTGTGCAAAAACAACAACGAAAGATGAAAACATTGTTAAATGCTTTGATTTTTCCTAGGCTTATTTTTCAACTATCTGTATCTGAAGATGATGACTAGTCCTCTGGAGAGCAGGGAGAAGGGAGGCAGTGCCTGTAATCAGCCTGATAGGTAAAGTCAGTTATCCACACGTACCAGCTGGCTCCAGAGCTGCGCCACACTGCACATCAACCTCAGTGCAGGATAGACTCAGCCAGGTCATTGCAGTGAAAGATCCTGCAGGCAGCTCCCACTCAGCACCACAATTACACCACCTGCGTGGCCTTGCCTTTATCTAAGTGTGCAGCAAGAAAGTTCTCCTGTGAACAGCCTGTCTGTTGGATGGGAGAAATGAAGAATGGAGTTTTCTTGTAAGAAAATCCTGTAATAGCTTGAATGACCAAAATGGAGTAACCCTTTTTATAGATGGGATGTGCACATTGTGCTGCACATGATGGGAGGCTCGTTTGGTGCTGCAGAAACTTGAGGTTCCCAGCAGCTAAGGAGATGTTAGTTTACCTCTAATATTCTTTATTTATTTATATTATTAGGCCTAATAAATAGCATTTTAAATGATACTTTACAGAGTCTGGGTGCATTCCTTACCAGGATCATAATAAACCAGCTAATGTGCAGGACAGACAGTTCCACAAGAAGCCATCATACACGCCAGGGTGAAAGGGGCAGGGAATGGGGGCAGCTGCCTCTGCTGAGAGCTGCACTTTGCTGCATGGTCATGGCCATGGAGAGAGGGGAAACTGGAGCCTGGGCTGAGAAGATTGCTTTGCTGGTGCTGGTCAGGTCATGTCCCAACAGCCAACCTCTCTTCACCATCCACCCTCTGCACTTGGGAGCAAGAAATCCTCCATCCTTTTAAGAGCGTAAAATACATATTGGCATTGCCCTCTGCTGGTCAGTGCCGGCCCCATCGCGGGGTTTGCTCTAATGAACACTCACAGACCCACAAAGCACCCTTTGCTCCCAGCCCGTGGGTCTGCTGGAACCCAGGCAGGCCAGGCATGGGCAGCCACCACAGCAGCCACGAGGAGCTCTGTGGAGAATACTACCCTCTGCGTTTTATTAATTTATTCATTTATTTTTTCTGTACTTTCTTGTTTTTTCTAAAGGACATCTTTTGTCATTTATTCATGGTTCACATTTGCTCAGTCTGTGTGGGATGGCTCCTCAAGAGACCGAACCGACCACTCCTGCTGAGCACTTGTTGCCCTACAGGGAATCTGGGCTGTGCTGGTAAATTTGGTCAAGGGTATTGTTCCTATTCCCTGGAGTGATGAGCCCTACTCATAAGGAAAACCGCTTGAGGGCTGAAAAAGGGAGGGGGTGATTGTCCTTCTAGGAAGAAACAGAACAAGAAGATCAGGGACATCTAGAAAACTAAGATTTAATTTAATGGGCCTCAGTTTAAACTGCAAATTTATCCAGCCCTGTTCCCACATTGGAACCCCTGGGAACAGGGCTAGATAAAGTGCTTGTGTGCAGATACGTATGAGAAGCATCAGCGAGATGGTCAGATCTTGCTATTTTTTATGTTGTATTATTTCATATTCACATTACTTATTTAAATTGTATTATTTAAATGAAATTATTTATGTTCATAGTATTCATCTATATTACAAATACTATTTATCATATTCATAACCATGGTGTTTATATTATTTATGCTATTATTATATATACTTTATATTATTCTTATTTTTCTGTCATGGATTGGGGGTGTACCAGGCCAAACTCAAAATGCAAATAGCAGCTGCAATGTACTTTAAGCATGTTGCATCAGCCTGTGGGTCTCCATGATGCTGCAAAACTGGCAAGTGCAGAAGATCATCAGCAAATAAGGAAAATGGGGAGGAGGAATGTAGGGACACAAACCTTCTGGTCTGCATTCAGGGCTTTGCACCCATGCAGCCAGGCAGGTCTCCTCCCTTCTCACGTACTGAGAAAACACATATTTGTAGGGATGCACTTATACTGGGAAACACATTTTTGCACCAGGATAACTGCCTGCCTCAGTATGTACCAGTTCACCTGTGTGCTAAGGGAGGGTGTCCTTTGAGACCCAAAGTGATATTGAGGTTCAATTTTCTTAACTTGCCAAGAGCTTTTTCTCAAACTCAGGCGGACACCATCAAAAAAAATCCTGGGAAGTTAAAAAAGAAAGAAGTAGCTGGTGCAATATCTGTCCAGGCTCATGTTAAATCTGTTTCTTTTGATTGCAGGGTTTAAACACTGTGAGTATTAGAGCAAGCCAAGATCTGAGAAGTGCTTAGATTATTCTGTTTTGTCCAGCTTCCAACAAAGCCCAGCTAGGACACACGTTCAGGTTCCGGGATGCTGTGAAAAGCATACTGCGACCAGGTGCCACAGTGCAATTATTGCTAACAATGCTGCAGGCTTTGAAGGGGGTTCTGCTGGATTTTGGAGCAGATGTCCTACATCGTGCAGGCTTTGCAGTCACGGGCAGGGAGGCTGCAAGGCTCATGTCAGGTACCTCACAGGATGCCAAATCCAATAACAACAAAAATTAACCCTGGGACGTAGCATTCTACATGCTGATCTTAAAATTGTTCCTAGAAGATACCCGCATTCACTCACTGAGATGTTGCATTTGCCTTACAAGCGCGGATTCCTGAGCTCACAGGCTCACATACTTCACTTTGTGCTAGGAAAAAGTTCTCTGTGTGGTTTACTGGATAAAGCACGTGGAGGCCATGCCTTTGCCTTCTAAAGTCTTTCAGGAACTTGGGGGCAAAATCTGCCACCATATCAGGGGCATTGCCCTTTGTCTGCTGGGATAGCCCCCATTTAAAGCCCTCGTGCTTAACAGGGACCTGGCATGTAAATCTATTTTTGAGGCTTTGCCATGTTACCCTGCTAAGCCTAGGGGAGCAGGCAGTAACTTCCTTTTGCTGTAACTTCCTTTAGCACTGCTGGAAAAAACAAAGAGGGAGATTCATAAAGCAAGCTGATGCCCAAAGAGCTTGTGGATTGCAAGGTATTTTGGTGCTATGATACCAGGATATTTTGATCTATGGTGCAGTAAGAGCAGGGAGAAGATACTCTGCTTCAGGGAGACTAAGGGAGCAAATAAATTTAACCTGGTATTTTGAGTCCACATGCTCCTTCCATGTATCTTAGTGCTCTCTGAACATATGAACACAATACCCAACAATTCCTCTGCCAGGAAAGGTCTTCTTTTTCTCCCTGTTTTACAGGCTGGGTCTCAATAAGTGTGCATTTCAGATGCCGAATGAACCAGACCTAGCTACTGCACAATGATCTGTACGATCACCGCCATCCCAAACAGACATCTCAGACATCACTTTTTTCAACTGAAAATGGGTCTGGGTTCCTATGCTTAGTGCAGGTGGGCTAAGCAGGGTGTTCAGCTCAAGGGCTGAGGCACCAAGATTGGGCCCCCTAAGAAGCAGAGCTCCCCACACTCCCTACTCCCCAAAAGGAGGCAAAGGCCATGCTGGGATGCCAGCAGACAGTCTCCTCTCCCTGCCCAGGGCAGCCAGGGCAGCAAACCTGCCTCCCCAGCCAATCTCATCTTATCCGCCTCCTCTGGGCAGCAAAATTCAGTTTTGTATAGACCACTGGGAAGCCTAGAGCTGGCTCTGGAAGACAGCCCCAGATGTACCATGTGAAGGCACATGAGCTCACAGCAACAACCAGCTTTTGCCTTCCATCTGCTCTGATTAAATATATTTGTGACAAACTGGCTGTGCATTCCTCCAGGAAAATACTTCTGGGGTTTTTTTAAATCTTGAATTGAAATAAAACTAAAATGACAAGGCAAAGCTGTTTGAGAACTGGGAGTTCAAAACCATGTCTTTTTGAGGATGAAGTCCTTTTCCTTTACAACTTTTGCCCTCTCCCATCTGCTACTTTCTATAAAACAGGAAAGTTATCTTGGGAATCAAAATTTCCCAGTTCTTTTTCAAATGGACACAAGGTACCGTGCTATTTTAATCTTTCCAGGTGTGCATCGAGAGGGGAAGGCAGGCAGATCCTAGGTACCACCTTGGCTGGTCCAGCAAGAGTCCCAGCAGGCCTTCCGCCCAAGAGAGCAGAGACCTCCCTGTCTCCAGCACAGCTCATCCCATCGCACCCAGGGTACACTGCTTCCAGCATTTCAAGGACACCGTGGCCAGCATCTTAAGGAGGATGACAGCAGAGGCTATGGAGTGGGTGGTCAACCATTGCCTAAGCTGTCTTTCACTGCTGATACCAGCATCGGTGAGAGCTCAGCCTTGAGGGTGTATGAAGAGGAGCAGTGTTACACACGGCAAGCCTTAGTTATCTGTATCACTGATGTATATTAGATATCAGGTAGGAAATGAACATGATCGATCATTTCTAAATCAGGCCTCCTCTGGGAGCGCTGTTCACTGGCTGTGATATATGAGCCCTGATGTGTCATGGAGGTTTTCACAAGCCCCCGTCTGCCCCGGGGGCTGACGAATGCTTCGTGATGAGATCCGGACCTTCGTCTGCTCCTTCTGTCTCCAGCCCATCAGCCCATCCACTGGTAATTGAAAGCTGCCTGGAAATTACTAGTCTAAGTTTCTGCAGCAGAAGAGAGGCTGCTCTTGTGGATTTCCTCCGTGGTTTCCAGCAGCCTCTTGTTATGAATGTCAACTCCCTGTGTTTCCCACAAAAAGAGCTAACAAAGCCTTCACACGGCTGTTTGTTATTCCACTGCTTTTTACATCCTTCTCTCATGCCTTTTTGAATGGATTAAGAAACCCTCAGATACCAGTACCTGAGGGAAAACTCAGCGGCTCAGCTTACATGCAAATTCCGCATGTTTGTAATTCAAACTGTGTTGATTAGGTACAGTAAACAAGTATTGATTCCGACTAGATGGTTTATGTAACTAAGCAGCGCAGCAGGAATGAAGCATTACAACTATTACAGCTGCATGTGCAAATTACAGAGCTCTCATTTATTGGAATAGTTGAAATGAACTGCTCCTGCTGTGCTGATTAGTTAAATAAGCCATCAAATCAGGGAACATAACCATGTGCCGTAACACCGCGCGCAATCTGGAATTATGTATTGGACTGTAGCATTTGTGATTCATACTGGCTAGTCATCTGTCTAACCAACTCAAGGCAAAAAGAGATTTTTCTTATCCCAAACACATAATGTGATATTTGTTCTCCCCAAATATTGAAATGCAGACTTAGCCTGTGGTGACTGGCTAGGGCTTTAAAGTGCTTGTGAGTATGAACTGCACAGATATTAAATGTTAGCAGAGACCGGGCAGGAAAGATTTTGTGACCAGGAGCCATATCTAAATTCCAAGCAGGGCTGGCCATGGCCTGCATCTCCACCAGATGTGAGTGCCGTCTATCGGTGTTTTGGCAAAGCAACTCGCATCTGTCAGGTGTGGCTGGTCCCCTTGGCCAGCTGGTTCCACAAGAGAGAACTGCATGAGCAGCCTCATGGTTATTTTTGTGGAGGGTTTATTTTCAGCATTTGTGTTGGCTGTAATTGTTATACCCATACAACATGATGGAGAAATAAAGGCAGCAGTTTGCAGGCAGGGCTATGAAGATGTGTGATTATTCCTGCTTATATGGTCTTAGATGGCTATTAGCTGCAGTAGGCTTGCTATGGCCTCCAGCTGGGTAGATGGACTAGTTGACCTATGAATGTTCCTTCCAACCCAAACTATTCCTTGACTCTGTGAAATCTTCTGCCTTTGGGAAGCTGCGTGAGGGGCAGGCACACTGTCCTCCCACCCCATCTTTGTGCTCTTTCCTGTGTTGACTTCCTCCTCCACCCAGAGACCTCTGGAATTCCTGCTTAAATGGATCTTTGGTCTGGCTCAGTAAGTCTGTCCTCATTTTTTACCTCTTGGACTGTCCCATCTTGAATCTATCCTCTGCCTCTTGCAAAATTTCAAAATAGAAAAATGTGTAGAAGAGATACAGGTGACTGCAGAGCTCTGTGTGGTTGGGTGACATTGGGCTGAGGACTGTGGGTTGCATGAAGAACCAGGAATGGATGTGAGTTGATATTTTAGGCAAAGCTGGTGCAGAGAGCAAAAAAGTGACCTCCTGGGCTGTGCAGCAGCCGTAAGGGATGTGCTGAGAAGTGCACTGACATGGCACACAAATTTAGGGGCTTCAAAGTGACAAGTTTGTCCTTCGAGCCCATCCTCCATGTTTATTCTTCACCCTGGTCTATTTCTTTCATCAGCAGAGGATGGAGGGGATGGCTGGGGTACTTCAGGCCAGTGTCAGCCCTGCTGCAGTCTCAGTGCTACAGAAAGTTGAGTAACTCATTCCTTCACCTGGATATAAGTGCTTCTATCATTTAACTGGATAGCCCACTACATTAAGCTCGGCAACATGCTTGAGTAGGCTTTTGGGGTGATGCCTGGCAGTCCTTGCACAGCACATGTGAATGAGGCATGGTCTTACAGAGCTGGGGAGCAGCACACACTAAACCACACAACAAAAACCATGAGGTACCCAGGCTGGATCCGATTTTGCAAAATCTGCCCAGATCTTTGGCGTAAGCCCTGCAGAGATGTGATGCAGGCTGCATATCAAGCAGACCTGAGTTATGTAATGTTTTACAGTGACTGGTAAGATTGATGACCTGGAAAATAGGATTTGGCACTGCTGTTGGCAATCAATGAGTGTGCTGCTACCATGTGCAGGTAAGGGGGGGTCTCTCGGCCAGGCTGTGTCTCAGGTTCTGGCTTGGGTTTGCTCCTTCCCTACACTGACGTACCCCCTGACTTCAGACTGACCTCCTGTCCATGCTTGGGTGTTTTCCCACTTTCTATAAGCACCCTGTTGGATACCTCTCAGTGGCCTGGAGAAGGAGATGGGCTGCACCCCCATCAAATTTGTGGATGGCAATGAACTTGGTGGGAGAATGCACTTTGGAGGTCTCACCCAGCCTGAGTGTTTCTCTGGCTCTGTAACTCAGTAATACTGCACTGCTGTTCAAAGAGAGTTCATATTTTGCAAGGCAAATCAGTCCTATCCTAATTGTAAGTGCAGATTACCAGGGGATAGGTGAAGCTTTACTTCTGAGATGCTCTGGGGAATTCTGGGGTTTGCCTTCCAGTCCAAGCACATTGGCAAAACAAATCAACTCAGGCTTAACTATGGGTCTGCATCCTAGAGTTGACAGGAAATGTTAACTCCTGATTTGCAGTGCCACAAGCGGGAAAAGGATCACACCTTTGGTCTATCAGCCAGGCTCCATGGACTACATCTGGACCAGATGACCGCCAGAGGTGCCTTCCATCCTCAACCATCCTGTGACTCCACAATTGTATTTATTTAACACGTTCTCACAGAATGCACTCATGATATTGTACAATACTCTGTTACAAAAGCCCAGTGCAAATACCAACTCCTGGATTAAAAACAAAGGAACAAATGCAGTTATAGGAGAGCAGGAGGGTTTGTAAAGGGCTCAGCACTGGCAGATATCTCAATGACAGTGATTTTCTATTACTCAGCCTTGGTTCAGATCTGACACCTAAGCAATATAAAAATGCACATCAAAAATCCTGAAAACTGTACAGTTTTGCAGTACCCTTCAGAGTGAGCTTTAACACAGCCCCATCTGTGTAAGGAAGTTGTTACAGGGGCACAAAAAGTTGGAAGAGGACAGATCATCATAATTAACCCCTTATTATTGCCATGAATAAATATTATAATAAAAATAAAGAGTGAGTTCTATCTAAAAGCATCTTCCAATTCTTTTTGGCCATGGAAGTACATTACAATCAGTAAAATACATGTACAAAGGCGGAACACCTAACTGGATCCTATGGGGAGCTCCATCTCTCTGGGATGCTCTGCTGAGGCACCTCGGAGCCCTTCTGAGCTGAACCAAAGCCAGTGTTTCCCAGAAAGCATTCAAAAAAGTCCAGTAACGTTTGCCTCTAGGAAGGAAAAAACAGTGGCTTTAGGAGTGAACTCTTCACTGCAGCTACAGCTAAAGGGGACAACTTGCTAAGGACAGTTATGTGAGGGCAGGAGTTTTGAGCTGGAATGAGGAGAGGAAGTTTCTGTCACTGTCCACCGTTTTTGAGAGACTTGAATTAAACTGGTTTTGTGCCTGGATATTCGCATGGTCTATGGGGTGAAGATGGTCCTCTGAGCTGTGCTGGGAGCCTGAGGTTCATGGTGGTGGGGCGCTCCCTGTCCTTGGCAATATAGAGTGCCTGAAGCACAGCTGGGCACCAGGCTGTCCCAGCTGCCCATAAGGCTAGTGACAGATGTGGGCAGCAGCCCTGCACATCTGCCTCCCAGTACAGTATGGTACTTACTGTGGTAAGGCCAGAGCCTTGCAGCGTCTTTGCTCTGGCATAAAGCATCATAAAGCACTCAGTAAAACACCATCGGCAATGCATGAAGTCAACAGACTTATTTTAGATAGCTAAAAGCAAACCTTGCTCTTGCCTCTAGGCCTGAGCTGCTTCCCATTTTGAGGAGTGCAGAGGAAAGAAGATGTGACTCAGCCACTCCCATCTCATGTACTGCAAAGTCCATATTATTCAACAAGAATGTCAGAAGAGGAAAGTCATTTTAGAAAAACAGCCCAAGTAAACCCAAGAAGTTAGAGGTGTGGGAGCTTTGAGAGGCATTAAGGGGATCACGACTGAGTGCCTCTTACATGAGCGCGGGGGCTGCCTGGGCAGAAACACACATAAAGGATGCTACCCACATGGCACCACTCACCCCAGCTACCCTCATCCCTTCCACAGCCACTTTTCTACCACCTTTTCACTTTCCACTGACTTTTTTCCTTCTGCTTCTCACCACGGGACCTTCCTGTGGCCCTGCATGCTGTATTGGATTTCAGCATCTAGGTACTGACTGGCTGCAGTCAAGCTGCCATCTTTTGTAAAACTTCACTCCCCAAGCCCTGCTGTAAAAGGGTGTTACCAGATACTGTATTTATATATATTTAAAAAAAAGGAAAAAAGAACAGAGTATATTACAATCAGGAAAATAAATTCAGAAGTGTATGAATTCCTCAAGAGGAAGGTGATGATCATTTTAGTTTTACTAGTGTTGCATATGCTTGCTGGCTCTATTTTAGAAGTCGTAGGGGGTTGCCTCGTCTCCATTGCTATTCACATTACCTGAGCATTTCCCACAGAGCAGATGTGGCTTTGCAATTTCGTTTTGCTTTTCATTTTTCCTCCCTGGCCCGCTGGGAAATCACTGCAGAAAGCACACAGCTGCACACACTTGTGCCCAAGCGCAGCGCACGGCCAGTGGATGATGCCAGCCCTGCCCTGGCACCAGGGAGAAGGGCATCCTGGAGCCAGGCACCCGCTGCATCCCGCAAGGATCTGTGTGAAGGGGGATTCACACCTTCCTCACACGAGTCTTCTCCTACTCCCTGTAAGAAGGTTCAATGGCAAGTTAAATTCTGGAGATTGTGGATTTAGCCAAATACAGGCCCCATTTTAAATGGCCAGAAGAGCGTGCCGTAGCTTTCCTCTCCTGGCATGAGCAGAGTCACTGCTGTGGCATCCTTGGAACACCAGGCCGGCTCTGGGACGCTGCTGGTCAGCAAGGCGGTGCAAGCACCATGAGCAGGCCTTCTGCAATCCTCTTCCAGCCTGGTCCCTCAGGAGATATTTCTCCTCAGTGTTTTTGACACCACCACCTCCAACTTTTCTGGCAGTGCACACAATGCCCACTTTTGCTAGCCTAACTGATGCCATGCACACAGCTCAGGACCTACATGGTGCTGTGACTCACTGTAAGACCTGACTCAGCTGGGTTTTTTGTTTTGAAGCTATTCAAAACAATCACTTCAAATGCCACCTGTGCAGCTGCAGAAGGGCAGTAGTGTGGGTCTAGAGAGGCAATGTGAAGTCCAGGACAGCAGGTTGACATCTCCTGCTCCTTTACAAGGCTCCTGGTATCTTGGACCAAAAGCAGCATGCTATTGCTTTATGCAGTGCTTCCTTCATCATTTTTTCCTTTATCATGCACTCTCCAGTGGCATGGGGTCCCTGCATCTGGCAACCCAGCAGCCCTCAGGAAGCCCCAACAGCTACAGCTGGCATCTCCTGACAACACCTAACACTGCTGACTTCTGTTGATTCTTACAGCATCATTTCTGGGGCCCCAGAAATAATAATTGTGACTTGTTTGTGAGCAAGGAGCAGTGTGAGGACTTATTAAGGAAAACATTGAAAACAGAGCCCAAGAAAAAAGGCCAGGATGTGTCTCCTGGCATGTAGGAAGGAGCGAGATCTGTGCAGAGAAGCGCAGAAACTCACAGTGGGAGCTGGCAAAGGCAGTTGAGTTGCAAGCGTCATTGGGTTGAGAGGGCTCCCAGAGCCACCAGCAGACCTGAGGTGACTTCTCCAATAAGGGAGGTCTGCATGAAGCATGGGCAGCAGGAACCTGGGCTGAAAATCCTGGGGCTGCAGGCTGTGAAGAGACTGAATGTGCTGAGCATGGACATGGAGGAAGAGGCAGGAGATATCACCCTCACTGGAGGCTGGCTGGATTCCCATCATCTGTGCTGGCTCCTGCCCCTTCCCTCCCCTGCTCAGTGGGTGCTGGAGGTCAAAGGCAAAGGTCTGATGCAGAGACCTAGTCTTTGGGCACCATTCAAGTGAAGGAAATGCTGGATTGGCCCAAGATTGTATAGAGGTAGAAAGGCGGGGAGCAGTGTGTAAAGAGACACCACGAAGGAGGAAGGAAAATGCAGGAGAAAAGCCTGTGATAGAGCTTCAGGAAGTCAAACTGGGGAAAGGCAGGGTCTACAGCAGCAGGACTGGCCCAGGCTCAAGCGCAGGAAAATGATCTCTTGAAAACAAAGTTAACCCAAGTTAACTGCTTTAGAGAACCACAGACATGGGTCCAATGTCATCTGTATTATTGTATTTAGGTACAACATTTGGGTCCAAGGACCTGCATATTTGCTGCTCCAATTTATCTTTTTCATAATTAAAAGTAATTATAGGTGGATGTCTGCTTGATTACTCATGTGCTTTTTCCCATGGACTATGTGACATATACTGCTGATAGACTGTTGCCCACTCCCTCATCCTGCCAACATCAGAGCAAAGAGGAGATTTTTCCTCTACTCACTTTACAGCTAAGGCACCTGGATTTTGTTGGCTTCTGGCACTCTTGGTGTGTTCTCAAGGCAAGGAATTTTAGGGCCGTGCTGCTTTTGAGTGGGTAAGTATTATCACAACTTTCATTCTCCCCTTTGGTAAGAGCTTATTGCAATGCATGGCACCCTGACTTTCAAATAATAAGGTAATTGCATCATCACCTAATCAGTTGCCTTAGAAACAGATTTCCTAAATTTCCCTGTTGCATCTGCATGTTCATAAGTATGAAAATCAGACATGAGAGAAGGAAAGGAAACAAAAGACAATCCAGGGCTTTGTAGGATGCGCTCCATGATGGGAAGGCACCTGTAAGGCTGTTTGAGCCTGCACTTTGTTTACTCACCTTGGTCATGTCTGTGGCCCCCTCGGTGATGCAGCAGCAGCTGGTGCCAGCTGAATGGGGGGAGCAAGCCTGGAAAATTACTGGCATCATCCCTGCAAGGTTTGGTAGCACAGAGAGAAATAGATTATGGGCAGATCTTTGTATTGGCAACAACCAAGGGAGAGCTAAGGAAGGGCTGGGAACCCAGCAGACAATGAATTTACAGTTTTAAGAAAACTTGGGGTAAAAACCTTCAGTGCTGGAGTGCTGTTTACTCGGCGATGCTCGATTCAGCAAAGGCTACCTCAGCAGAGGTCATTTTCCCAGAATTTGCAGCAAGCTTTCCGGATCAGCTGCCTGCTCAACCCAGGCTCAGATGGCCCACTTGCGCACTCAGAGGAGGCTCTGGAGGTGATGCTGCTTGCCATTTCAAAGGCTTCTCTCCAGGCAGATCCACTGCAGCTCAGTAACCAGCAGCCTCTCAAATCTAACATTGAGCCTCAAGAAGCAGCTTCAGCCTTTCTTGAACTAGCAGCAGATGAGGGACTGTGCAGCTTGCACCTGGAAAAGCTGTTCTTCTCTTTCCTGGTAAGCTTCACAGGAGAAATGTGAGTTGGGACCGACCTGGAGATAATGGTGCAGGAGTAGTTGAAGGTGCCTGGGGTCAGCACTAGGTGCACACAGTACCAGCATTCGGGCCAATTGTAATGGCCTAAAAACAACAATTCCTTGGAACGGATGGGAACTCGTCCATCTGGGCACAAGTCCTGCTTATCCTGCTGGAGCCTGTGCCAAGCCTGGAGATAGGGTGACAGGCTTCTGCCTGCCCTGGACATCCACACGCCAGACCCATGGAGCCCCTGCACTGCCCTCCCCTGCTTGTCCTTTAGGGACACATTCTGTGGAAGCACTGGGGGAAATGTTTTTTTTTAGTACTCTCCACAATTTGTGGCCTAATCTTTCTTTGAGGATGGAGGTAAGAGCATCAGTGAGGGTGCTGGGCTGGCCGGACTCCTCACCCGCCCCAAGCAGTGCCAGCACTTAGCTTTGAGACCTCCCCCATCGAGAACAAGCAACTCACAACAACCACAGAGTATTTATCTGTGTAAACACACCCCAGCCGATAAGGCTGAGAACAAGCTCCAGTCACACATTATAAAGTCCAGCTCAAAGAAGCCATCTCACTGACTGTAGTCACCCGGTGCTGCTCATGTGTGGGATGGGAGGAAAGGCTACAGTGGGAAGTCAGCAAACAGAGCAGATGATACACAGCCAGCACAACGCGGCTGTTCTATCAGGAGTCTTGTTTTTGATTCCCGTGCTTAGTCTCGAACTGGGTAAAATGCACGTGGAAATTAAAGCACGCCTTGCTAAAAGGTGAATGTTGAATACAATGAATTAAGAAAGCACAGTATATAGAGAGCACTGTAATTATATCATCAGGGAATATCATGTACACTGTGCAATGCTGTGATTCATGATGTTACAAGTAAATAACAGGAGATTAAAAATGTTCTTGGGTTCTCATCTGTAATGTAGCCCACCTTAAGGTTATACTTATAAAATAATCAGTGGAAAACCACTGTATTTCAGAGCTGAGTCACAGGTGGTCACACCGAGTCAGAGATGAAGGTCTTGCTGCATTTGCTCACGCTAAAACCATGAGCAAGGTCCTGGTTATCCCCAGATACTTCCAGAGATTGAAAATACTGGGGAAAACGTTACTGGATCTTTTCGGCATGGCCATGGGAGGTGGGATTATCCCCATTTTACAGATCGGTTACTTGAAAAGCAATTCCTCAATGGAAAATGTCATGGTACTCCCTGCAGCAGGAGAGGCGCAGGGCATCTCCCTGCCCCTGTTCAGTCTGGCAGAGCATGTTACCTTTGGTGGGTAGTGGTACCCTCCACTCGAACATGCAAACCCTCTCTCACGGCAGCACTTCTCTTTTCACAGCATGCCAGACAGGAGTGAATTTGCTTTACATGCTGCTAAGAAAGGCTTCAGCAAATACTCAGTGTCAAGTGGCAGGAATCGTCATCCCTGGGAGCTGCTCTGGTAGCATGGGCATGTACACGGGGAAGTCGCCTTACACAAGGGCAGGAGGTGAGAAGCAGAGTCCTGAACCTACTCACCTATTTCATCTCCCACTGTTGGAAATTGTAAGAAATCATTTCTGTAATCCAGACACAAGCCTGCGTATAAAACAGACAAAGTGCAAACACAGGAAACCTTGATGGTATGGGGCAGGATTTCCCTTGCATATTAAGCTGAAGAGGGATGATATACATGCAATGATTAATTTCTGAAACCAGGCCAGAAATTGATTTGATGGTAAACAAAGAGAATATTAGTACTGGATATTTAGAAATCTTAATATTTATATGAATTTTCACAGCTAATTTGAGAGGTAAAAAACCCCTCTGCTTTTGTCTATGACAGCAATCACTATACTGAGAAGGAGAGGCAGGGAGCTGGCATGCAGGTGGACAGCTGATCTATGTAGCACCTGCAAGAAGTCTCATGAGGAGCAGTACTGGCAGTGAGGTGAGTACCAATGAGGTCTTTGCAGTAATACCTATGGGAAAGCTGGACATCCCTACCCATGCTGTAGCACTATCCCTTTGGTCACTGCACAGTAGCAGAGCACCCTGCTAGCACTCTAGCTTTCCACCTCTCCCATGGGAAGCACAGTGAAAGAGGACTCTGTCTCCACAGTTGCCATCATTCAGATTTAGACATCTGATGAAAAGTTTTCTTGCTGCCAGAGATGCTCACTACTCACTAAACCCTTTGGGCCTCTCAGTATTAAGCTCCTTTAATAAATCCAAGCCCTTGTACAGATTCAAGGTGGTTAGTGATACCATTGGGACAATGAAATGATCTCCCTTAGCAGCAAAGCTGGCTGTGGATCACTGGGTCCCTGCCCCATTGATCTGAGGTCTACCAGAGTTGATTGAGAAATTCAGTGGGGTTTTGACCAGGTCACATCACTGCTATTGCCAACACGAGTGATGGATCTTAAACTGGTGAAGTGATACACTTCTAGCCTGCTTAAAGCCATGGGTGATGTGTTCATCCAAACAGGCCATAGGATTTATGGACATGCTAAATCCATGAGTAAAGATGCTAGCACAACTGGACATGTTTGAACTAACAGCTGACACTGTGTCCTTCCAGCCAGCAGCTGGGTGCAAGGTCTGGGGCCAGGCAAGCACGGAGCAAACAAAGGTTCTTTTGTTCCTCCTAGATCTGCAGGGGGAAGTGTGACACTGCTGCTGGCTTCATGAACCAATGGGGTCTGGGAACGCTGCTGCAGCCAGTACAGTGTGCTGCTGAAGGTGCACAGCTGGGAGCATATGGTCAGTGATCTGGGCAGTATGCTCCAAGGAAAGCCTTCCTGGCTTTCCCCCTGTTCCTGAACTGACCTACCTGTGGGATCATGCTGGTATCAGAAACTGGAGCTCAGCAAGAGCCCACACAGATTCTCCAGGAGAAAGACAGAGCTGTCTTTGCAAGGGCAGCACTGGGATCAGACAGCCAAGGCAAGGGTATCTCATGTATGAAAGTCCTTACGGGCTTTCAACTCCATGCAAAAGCTGTATTTGGCTAGTCTTGATGTGAGGGCAGCAAAAAAGAACAAAACAGCAATAGATATCCTTGGGCCTGGGTGAAGGCTGTAGCAGAGCTTTACTGATGGAAACCAGGCAAGTTAATGGTACTACAGAGAGGCTGGTAGTGCTGGCTTTCATTTCACCTCCAAGTTCTGGTTTCAGACACTTCTCAATGTATTGCTACATCTCTCTGTTGATAAGAAAGGACTCTGGGCCAGCCAGAGCTGCCAAGCAAACACTGAAGGACATTGTTATTTGGTTGCTGCTAACCCAAGGCTCTGCTTCAGCTCTCTAATATCTCACCACAACCCAGTCATGACTCTGAGAAAATCCTGCTCACCAGAAACCTACTAAATAATGGACTGTAAATGTAAAAGTTTGTCCTTCGTACTATTAAACAGTCAGGTGAAATTCTCTTTTTGTACATAATAGTTGCCACATTAAATCATAAAATAAAATATGAGCTTGGTTACTAAAGTAATTTACCAAAGCTCATTACTGTTTCATATACAATAAAGGAGACTACCACAGTACAAATGCCAATTTGGAAAAAAAGCCAGAAAGGGATTGTTCTCTCTTGCTTGTCCCTGAGGAACAACACGGGTGAATTAGGTGTTTGGAGGTGCCCCAAGCCTTCACAATCACCCAGATGTGGTTGCTTTTGGGAATAGACACCACAAACCACACAGCTCTAACGCAGAGGGTGAATGCTGCTTAGTTCTGGGACAGTGCTTGGAGTGGTGCTCAGAGACTTGTTTGCAGTGGAGACAGCTCTGGAGTACTTTAAAAACCTTTCCCAGTGAAATAAATATGACCCTTGGAAAGGGAAGAGAGGGTTAAGTGTCCCTTATGTCAGCCAGAAAATCCAAAGCAGTTTTTATTAACCCGAGGATCTTGCATTAGACAAAATATTTACATTGAATGTCATTGCACTAGGACACATACTCCTTGCAAGAGCTCAGTAATAAGAGGTCACTTCTGGCAAGATGTCCCTTGCTCCATGCCTCCCAAGCACACCACCAGAGCCATTAGAGCAGACACACAGGGAGCCTGCAGGCACCACTGCAGCTGGGGGAGCCCAGAAACAAGGAGGAAGTAAAGGTGGGAGAGGGTGCGCTCAGTGTCTGTGGTTGTGTGGGGCCTGAGTGTAGCAGCTGGAGCGGGAGCAGGGTCAGAGGAGTCGTGCCTGGGGCGCCATCATGGGAGCGATCAGAGCTGCTGCCCTGGGGACTCACGTGCCCAGGTGCTGGCCACTGGGCAGGCTGGGCATCTGGGACCGGCTGCTGCAGGGTTCACACCCTACCTATGTGTATGTATAATTTCCACTGATGGGCTGTGATCCTGCTCAGTTGGTGTTGTCTTTACATAAGTGCTGGTCGCATCTGTCTGTGTAAATTAGTAAATACTGCGTAAATCAGTATGTATGGCCATGGGTATATGTGTGTGTGGCTATGGGGAATACAGGCTCAACCTTCTCAATAGCTGGACCTGGAGGCTTGCAGATGTGTCAGACTCGCCTCTGTCGGGTTGCTCCCTAACAGGTTACACATTCCCCTTCAGCCTTTCATGTAAAGCAAGGGGCTTTAGTGTCGCTGTGGACATCATATGTGTTAGCAGTACCAGGAAGCAAACTGCTGAAGGCATCCCCAGCAGAAGGGAATCCTCAGCCCTGTGGCAGCCTGGTACTTCCAATGCCTGCCCCTCCTTAGTGCAGGGACACACACAGCCAGCCCTCCACTCGCCCTTGCCTTGGACCATCAGGGTCCCTGGGCCTCTCTGAGCAGCTCATTTCTGATGGCCAGCAAAGCCTGCATTCAGGAATGGAAGTGAAGATTTAGCAAGGTCAGGCCATGGCAGAACTGCTTTTCTGCTCCGCACTGCATAGATGCAAACTGACACCTGTGCTGCAAAGGCTTCTTCCACTTTCCCCTGACTTTTTAGTGTTTTCTCCTCGTTTTTACACCCTAAAATAAAACTCTCGTAGCTGGGGTGGGAGGGAAGGGGAAGTATCAGTCTAATGCCTCATAAAGCAAGCCTCCCCTGTTGTTTGGAGCTATTCTGTTCCACGACTAAAGCTGGACTGGATATCTTATTCATAATGAGCACTTTAAGCTTTTTCTGTGATGTTTGTGCTTCTCCCTCCTCAGGCCCTCCCCTTTCAGGGCATTGACGTGGGTAATGATTTTCTCTGCAGAAGCAGGGTTCATAATTTCATACTACGAATAAACATACAATTTAGCCAAGGGTGAATTCATGACTGTAACTCATTCTGAAACAGGGCAAGTCTTTTGCTTATAGACAAGAAGATCATGTGGCCACAATTGAAATTTAGGCATCAGAACACTAAGTGGGAAGTTCGCAGAGTGGGATCCTAATAGAAGCAGCAAAAAAGGAGCAGGACACAAGCTGTCTCCCTCTGGCACCTCCCTGCCTGGATCCTGTCTTTGCCATAGGCATCCTTGCCAGGATGAAACCCTGCAATGCCTTCCATGTTAAACACGTGGGCTTTATTTTGTTAAGTTTGAAAAAGCATAGAAATGAAATGCACTCCATTTGGCAGGGAAGCTGAGGATCTGTGGAGGCTGTTGAGTCACTTTGCTTGAAGAAAGGAAGTATGAAAATGAAAAGACAAGATCTTTCATCAGCTGCCAGTCACATGGGGATCCTTGGAGCACCGGAGCGGGATTACATCCTTTGTACCTACAAAAAAGCGAGGCGTGCATGGCGCACTATGGAAAGACCCGAGAAGGAAGGAAATGCCCTGCAGGAAAGGAGATGTAGCTTTGTCCTGATTATTCAGCTTATAAAAAAATGAAGAATAAGAGAGTCTGGTAGAGGGAAGACACACAAACAGTCTCAAAATCTTTCAGAGCCATAAGACTGTTACACAAGGCAGTCTCATGCCTGCAAAGACATGCAGTTAATATTAGAAGTTGAGCAGCCCCAGCAGATGAACCTAAGCACTCATTTATATTCCCTGCCAGACTATAGCATCTGTTTGCATGCTTAAATGCTGCCTTGTCAATGTGTGAAGATGGACAATGAATCAAGTTGGCATGTCTGGAAATCTGGGATTGCAGCATTGTGCTCCTGCACAGACAGCAGAGCTTCCCAAAGAGGCCTTGCTCTCCTTTCACACTCGAGTAGGTGCACGGTATAAACACTGGCATGCACGGCTTCAGAAGTCACATCAAATCCATGTCTGAAGTAGCTCACATCAGGAGGTGGTTAACATGTGAAATCAGCCACATACTGAGAGCTGAATCCTTTACCTGGAGAGTTACCCAGGGTTACAGATGCAGGTGTTGCTCGGTGAGCTGCAGACATGGGAAAAGCTGGCTTATCCAGAGAACTGCATCCTTCATCCCCTTGCTTTTGCATGGCAGTAGCCTGGCTGCCCTGTATCCTTTAGGACATCCTCCCACAGGCAAGAAACAGCACATGTTGTTTCAGTATCCTGTGTCCAGATCACCTGACGAGTGAGTGCATGTCCAACACCCACCCGGCTGCTGCCATGGACAGGGTACCAACAGCTGGATTCACCCTGCCCTTCCCTCCACCAAGAGCTGCATTGGTCCTTCCCTGAGAAGCAGCCAATTTTCATGACACATGTAGGATAATTCACCCTGAGGCCTCCATCCTGCCATCAGACTGGACTGAAACAGGCCAGCAGGTTCACAGGAGTTTTGGGAGAAGGGACAGATGGAGATGATAGATGGACAGGCAGATGGGCAGCCTCATCACATCAGCCTTGTTTCTTTAGCAAACCAAGCTAAAAATAATAACAGTAGGAGACAGACATTTGAGAAGCTGAGAATACGGCACAAATGTCATGTGAATCATAGGTCCTAAAAGGATGCCTGGGCTATCTCAGGCAACTGCATTTTGTTATTCCTTTCATATACCATCCTCAAGGATAGCTTGCTCTTTCATTCCACCTACTCAATGGAAAGCTTGAGTTACCCTTTATTTATATGGTCACTGAAAACATCCTCTTAATTTCCAGCTTGAATTTGTGTTACCTTCTTGGACAACTTAATTGAAAAAAGAACTTAGGCTGTGCCCAATGAATTTTAAATTAAAAGGAAAATGATGAAGTCATTATTATGCCAGATATATAAGAGCTGAGACTAATGTTCAGGAAACACAGATTGCAAAAGTCTTGTTGGTCTGAATGTAAGTGAATGATGCTTCTTTATGTCTGGTAAAACCTCTCAGACAATGCATTCAGGAAGCCAAGGCTGGATTACCACCCATGTTCCTGAAGCCCAGTCTCACTGACTTCAATGGTTTGCATCCTTTCATTATCCCTGGTCCTGATACTATTACTAGTATAACAGTTCACAAACCATTTGCTCTGCAGTGAGGTCCTGTTCTGCATGGTGCTGGGCTTAGAAAAAGACTACCTCACTGCTCAAAAATCCTCAGTTGTTGCAAGATGGCTTAAATGAAAAGTGGGGCTGAAGGTGAACTTGCAGTGAGCCGAGAAGCAGAAAATATTTTGTGTATGCTGGGAAGTACTAGCTTGTGCAATGACTTTTCTCATCATTCTTCATTTGGCTCCTTGAGAGGAGAGGCAGTTTTTCATGCAACAGTCATCACCTCGCCTGAATCCCACAGCAACAGCAGGGCTGATGTGTTAGTGCTACCTAACAGTCCTGACATTGCCACCTGGAGAAGACAGCCCCAGGATCAGAGTGCAGGCTGTCTGACAACACTGCGTGTCAGACGCATGCTGTACAGTAAACGCACAATCTGCACTTGCCTGTATTTTGTTGTGGATTAAGTAAGGCACCTTTGGGACACACACAACAGCAGCTGGACCTTGCTTTCCCCCTGACACTCTGCAGCACTTTGTTTTGTTGCAGCCTTCAGAGGAAAGGGTCAGGTTGAAGGAGCTTCTCTAGCTGGAGCTGTGAAAACACTAATAAAGTCTGCACTGTGAAAAGCTCACCAGTTAACACGTCAGGGCACTACAGATGGATGAAATACGATGAAAATGAGAAAAAAATGGTGAAGAGGCAGTACAGGAGCAGGAGCAGAGGGATTAATTTACTCAAATTAAAGCATCGGAAGAGAAGAAAAAGATACTTCCAGAGTAGTTGTCACTTCCTAAGGTATAACATACATGTCACATGAAAGGCTCTTTAGGCAGGCCTGTTGAAACCAGCCAGCTCTAAACGGAGCTTGGGATGCCAGACATCTGCATGAATTTGTTGTGATGAGTTGCACCTGAGATGTCAGATGTTTTAGTTTGGGGGCACAGTGTGGTGGCTTCAGCTTTGTGAGATCTGGGGTATATTATTTAAAAAATAAAGAAGTATGAACAAAGGATTTCATGGTCCCATGACAAATTCCTGCTCCAGTGTTTAGGTATGACAAGTAGGCGCTGCTTTAGTAGAGGACTTTCAAGGGTGGAGCAGAGCCACTTGAGGAGACTGAAGAGGATGTGCCATGAAGGAGAACATGGCGAGGGAAGCCTTGAAGGTTTCAAGATTTCTCAAGCCTGTGGCCACATCAGCAGCACCAGTCTGGACCTGCTACAGTAGATAAAAACCCAGATTTGCCCAGAGTTTGAGGGTTTCATACAAATTCTCTCCTAGTTAATAAAGTGCGCAGGACTGAAGCAGCAGTCCCTCCGCAAGCCACAATGACTTCTTGGGATCAGGAAGGGCATTTCACGTGCTTCCTAGAAACTGGCGGTTCACATCTGAAACCAAAGACCCACTTTATCGTTCCAGTGTTCCAGGAGCATGCACAAGGGGAGCAGCAGCAGCGCCAGCAGCAGGAGGTGGGGCAGATGCAGCAGCTGAGCACAGATCTTGAGGAGAAAGAAACCTGTGACCTTTCCCAGACTGACTCGGGTTTGCGTGACGGGACGGAGGATACAGGGAGAGGCTATAGTGATGTGTCAGGTTATTATCACCTGGGTGTGAAGGGCCCTCGGAGAGGCCAGTGAGGTGCTTCACCAGCAGGAACAGGTCAATGTCTGGCTTTGCCAATGTTTCCTAGCCCATTGGCATCGTTGCCCCTCCCCAGCTGTAAATGCCAAGCTGGCCAGACAATATGCAGGGGAAAGGCCGTTTCACCCTAAATCAGGGCATGTCGCGTCTGCCTTCAGCACACAACCTGTGAAGCGGGACTGAGCACCCTCCCTGAAGTCCTTACTTGTAGACAGGGCATGGAGTGGTCACCCCCAGCTCTTTCAGGAGTCAGGTAGTGCTTTTGGGGTGGAACAAGTCCAAATGCATTTAGAGGGTTACCTTAGGAGAAGAGGACCTACAGCTTATTGCATTTATGCCTAACATGAAGGAAGCTGTTGGGCAAATCCTGCTCAGGGCAGGTGCAAGGAAGAGATGCGTCTCATCTGCAGGCACCACCAGTGTCTCCCACCACCATCCATCCCTGCAGTGCCATCCCCAGCCATGTCTCAAAGCTCCAAACCATCTTCCTTCACAAGCAGGTGGGCTGGCAAGAGAAATCTATTTTCTTAATGGTTCCTGCATATTTTTGTGTATCATAGTGAGAATGTCTCCTGCTTCAGCAGTAGCGATCAAAGGACATAAAGCCAGAGATACAGCAGCATTGTGCTTTGTCAGTGCTGTAACTCTAGTTAACCCCGGATGAGAACACTATTGCTGAAATAGAATAACAAACTACTGGGCAACATGATCTCCTGTTTCTCAAGTGATCAAACAAATTATTCATCTTTCTAGACTGAACCTAAACTGACAGCAACCTTCTCATTTAGAGCAAATTAAGGATCTCAGTCTATAGAACACAAATTGTGATTTTTTTTTTGTTGTTTTTATCTGTTCTACTAAAATGAAAGTGGGTTTTATAATTTAAACATTCCCACACACTGCTGAATTAATACAATTTTTTTCCATGATTGTTCATGCAGCACAGTAGCAGGCTGAATCCAGCAGAGTTAATTCCCCAGTAACTCCTCCTGAACATATAGGGTGCATAGTAGCTCCTGGGGACTCGCCATGGAGGCCTTATTGTGCCAAGTTGTGCACAGAGTAATAGGAAATGGCAGTGTGTGCTTCAGAATTTCCGCTGTAAAGGCTTAAGATGATGGAGAGGTGGGGAGTGACAAGGGGATGCCCTCCTTCCCCTGCACATGACCCCCCACAGGGTGCGCCTGGTGATATTTGGCAAAGCAAAGCCTGGACCATCACACAGCTCCTTTCCCGGGTCCCCGATGTGGTTATGTCCAACCCTGCTTAGCAGAGGGATGAGCCGTGACAGAGGCAGGAGGAAGGTGGAAGAGATGGATAAAGAGGTGAGACGTTGTTTTGGAGCTGGCAGCTCTGCCCTGTGCAGCTGTGAGAGCCTGAGCAGCATCCCATCACTGGGGTGGCTGGGGCTGGTTACAGCACAGAGCACTGCTTCCTGGAGGGCCAGTCATGAGCAGAGTGTACCTTGTGCCATTGCCATCAAGGGGGTTTTGCTGAAGAGGTGAGGATAGGAGGACAGTGTGGTTCCTGCCACTACTGGTCTCCTCTGCCAGAGACCTGCATGGTGGGACACTGCTGACTACATCAATGCTGGTCACCTGAGCAGAATAGGGTGTTGAATGTCCTCAGATGCAGATAACCTGATTTTCCCCAGTACCATGCAAGTAGATATGAGCTCCCTTTATGAGTAGTAGGAGATGAGGGCTAGTATGGGTGTGTGGCTGGGGTCTCTCTGCACACCGGCAAGGCTGGCTCTCTCCAGAGTGCCGTAAGGAGCCTTGGCTCCCTGTGGTCCTTCCTTTCACATGTCCCACCACCTGCAGGACTCTCTAAAATGCCACGTCTGCCTGGGGGTGCAGCTGCAGCCCTGGAAGTCATGGCCACATCTCAGGTAGCCTTGTGGTGCCACCCAGCTGGCAGGAGACTCCAGCACACCACCACACTGCTGCAGCTTTTCACATCCCAGTGCTCCCAGTTCTGCCCCCAGCAGACCCCCAGCTTTTCCTTCACTTACAGCTTTGGAGCATCCATCCATGGCAGACAAGCGCACACACACAGAGGTCATGTATGTTGTGGGTGAAAGGAGTCCATCACTATGAGCAGCAAGCATTCCAACATGACTCCATCTCCTTTCCCATCAGTGACAGTGGTAGCATCTCTGGGATAATGTATTTAAGAAGAAGAGGGGTAAAAAACTGTGCAGCAGCACCTGGAGAAGAGAGGAGTGAGAACATGTAAGAGCAACAGCTCTGCAGAAAGCAAGGGCAGTGCAGAAGGAAGGGAGGATGTGCTCCAGGCAGAGATTCCCCTGCAGCCCATGGTGTAGACCATGATGGGGCAGGCTGTAGCCCCTGCAGCCCATGGAGGTCCACAGTGGAGCAGATCTCCACCTGCAGCCCACGGAGGACCCATGCTGGAGCAGGGGGATGCCTGAAGGAGGCTGTGATCCTATGGGAAGCCCATAATGGATAAATTAAACTCACTTCCCCAAGTTGAGTCTGTTTAGCTCATGATGGTAACTGGTGAGTGATCTCTCCCTTTTCTTATCTCAACCCACAAGCCTTTCTTTGTATTTTCTCTCCCTTGTCCAGCTGAGGAGGGCAGCGATAAAGCAGCTTTGGTAGGCACCTCACATCCAGCTAGGGACAGCCCACCACAAGGGTTTGTGGGACTTCCTGAGCAGGAGATTGTGTCTGCAATGTCATGTGCTTAATAATCACAGTCAGAGGTAATTTATTCAGTCTGCCTGGAATACCTTCACATGGTTTCCACCTTTACAATTACCGTAGCAATCAGTTTCATCATTTTACAGGTACTCTGTGAAAAAGTACTTTCTTTTGTTTGTGTCAAACCTGCTGATGGCAAGAGTCCTTCTAGTTCTTACAGTGTCAGAAGTAGTGAAGAATCTCTACTTCTTTCACCTTCTTTATGGCATCCCAAATTCAACGGAGCCCAACAGGGTGTATAGGTCTCTATAGACCCTCAGCTGCTTGTATCCCAGAGTAGAGACTCCTGGTCTGCTTTGCCTCTTTTAGTCAGGGAAATGTTTTATACTCCTGATTGTCTTCCCCTGAGTGTTTTCTAGCTCTGAGATGGGGGGAACAGAACTGATCCTGCATTCACAATTACACTGCTCAGTAACATAACAACATTTTCTGCCCTATTCTTGATTAATTTCCCAACAACTACCTTACAAAATCTTCAGGCCCTTTTGCAATAGCACTGCCGTACCTCTTGGCTAAGAGTTTCAAACCATATTGCCTAATATTAAACATCTGAGCCCACAGAAAACTGTTATCTGACTTCTGAGTGCTTCCCACAATCCCCATTGAAGTTGTTCTACAAAATTTCCCCTGAAGTGCAATCAGGTAAAGATACATACATTCCTCTAGGGAATTAACCTACATATTTCTAGAGAGCAAACAACCATCTGTCTCTATCTGAGGTATGCACACTCTACAACATGCCTGACTAAGCCTGAGCATTGCCCACGTCTCCCCTGTGACAGCCCTGAACACTGGATATCAGAGGATGGAGCACTATTTCACCCCACAGACACCTGCTGGCTTCAATAAATGTTAGCCAGACTTTATAAGGAGTCCAATCCATTAGAAATTATTAATTAAATTCAATAAATGCATTTACCTATTTATCTTTTAGGAAAAGGAATGTCATTTATGCAAATGCATCATGAGTTGGAATTAGGCTTAACTGCAATGTTAGCCTTGGTGATAGATATCTGACTTATCCTAGTACATTGCAGAGTCAGATCAAGCTTGCTGTGTCCATATCCATGTTTGTATTTCCTTGTGTGCTCTGCTAAGCCATCAGAAGAGGTAAATCCATATTTTTCTGGTCTTCACCAGCTGAATACCTCTGTTCTTCCCCATCCTTCTGCAGGAAAATGTTTTTGTCTTCCTCGGTAGAGTGCAGGTCATGGTGAGGCACTGGAAAACTCTCAGTGGTCTCTGGTGAAATACTTCAGTCTGTCAACACTGGAAATCTTGGACCTCCCCAGTCTGCGGTCAATGTCCCATCTCTGAGAAGGGCTGACAGAGGCTTCAGAGGAAGAAGCTCAAAATCGCGTCAGACATCGACAAAAAGCCTATGCAAAATGACGTCTAGCTCTTCCACAGCGATTTTCCTCTGACCTCAAAACTATTTGCAAAAAGGGTCTGCATAATTTCACTTTTCTTTAAAACTGAAATGACTCATTTTTACCTAATAAATCAGGAACTTAATGATGTCAGACTTCTGGTCTTACTCCTGGGATCTACTAAATAGTCTACAGAGTTTTCCATAAAGTTAATGACATTATGGACAGCATGCCCATATGTAGATCTCCTAACATATGTAGATCTTTGTACTGTGCAGTGGTATTGACCCGCATCATGTCACTGCTGGGTACTCTTAAGCAGCATGGATCCTAGTGGCAAGGACCAAGCAAATGCTGGGCTGGGCTGTGTTAGCAAAAGCATAGCCAAGGGAAGTTGCAAAAGCATAGCCAAGGTCAAGGGAAGTTATCATTGCCCTTTACTCAGCACTTGTGGGACCACATCTGGACCACATACAGACCACATACGGTGTCTGATTTTGGGTTCTCCCATACTTGAAAGGCACGGGCATAGCGGAGCAATCCCAGTGTAGGGCCACCAAGCTTGCCAGATGGTTAGACTACATGGTGTATGAGGTGAACCTAGAGAACTCAGCCTATAAAAGACTCAATATTTTCCTGTGGTTCCATGATTTTGAATATTGAAGTCTCTAGAAATTGCACCAGTTCACGAGTGGGCAATAAATCCTTGGATATGATCTGTTTACCAGTTGGTTGAACATTTGAGAAACCTTTAGGACGAAAGTCACAACACAGAAGTTAAGATAGTTATCAAGAGCTTTTGAAGTCAGCTGTAATGTGAGTTTTGCAGTTTTCCCAGTTCCTCCTTGTTTAAGATAATAACTTTCATGCTGAACCGAGGGGCACTCAAAATACTTCATCATCCAAGCAAGGTTCCTGATGCCATATTTAGCACATCAGTTTAAAGGGAGTTTGAGCTCAAACTGTCTTTTATATAACCCATTGTACTAAATCCCAAAAGGTGGAATAAGGCTACTAGAATCAGCTGATACTAAGTGAAAATGTGAGTAATGCTTGAATGTTTCAGAAAATATATTTTTTTCTCCATAGTTAGCAATGTATGAGTCACTCGGGCTCCCTAGCACTGCATGAATGACTCAAAACTCCGCTGAGAGCGGAGGCACAAGCAGTTCTCTCTTTGCGCCAGATTTTCTCCTTTTAAATCACCCTTGCTGTATCTTACCCACTTCAAAAAAAGGAGAATCTCTTCCTTCCACTGTCCCCATGCAAGCCCAGATAAAACATCGTGCACAAGAATGGTCAGTGCTCATTGTGATTGAAAAAAGCACAGAATATGATGCAGTAAAGTGAACTCAGTTAACCATTTTTAAGAAGCGAAAATGTACCTAAACCAGTCGTTTTGCAGTGCTTCTCTGAAGTTCTGGGAAGACCAAGGACACTGCACTTTTAATCATGTTGGACCCAAATGTCTGCTATGAAATTTTCCTGTGCAGCAAAGCTCATAGTCTGGGGTCTTAGAAATTTTAGCCAATCATTTTTTTGGGAGCAAGTTTTGAATTGAGTTAATTGTGCACCTTGAAACACCTCAGGTCCTGGAGACCTGTATGGTTTTACAAACTAGTAATCCCTGCTCAGTTTAAGCAGGCTAAATTGCTGCTGGGAGGATCCACCTTAACTTGTGCTAGATATCTCCATCAAAACAGTACACACATCCCTACCTTTAGTGATTGCTGGCCATATGCCTGAACCCAGGTTCCCTCTGCAGAGCTCTAGCAGCTCTTTGGGGTCACAGGCAAATCTGTCTTTGGTGTCACATTCCCCCTGTCTCCTCACTTGGTGCATTACACTAATCATTTACTAGGGACTGAAAGACGGACAGAGAGAAATCATGCTGGTCTGTATATTAGTTTTCACTCAAAAAAAAAGTACTGCATAATCTGGCTATTGCCTAACCCCATTACCTCACCCTGAGGCTGATCACCAGCCTCTTGTTCTCCAGATCACAACTCTGTTGCAATAACCATGGGGTGTTTTGGACAGTGTTCATTTCCTCTTCTCAAAATCCTTCCACCATAAGACCAGTCTGACCCTCTTGTCACATAATGAAAAGAAGTGTACACAATCATTTGGTAGAGCACATCTCAGTAAGGTGAGCCACTGGTTTCAGTTCTGCAGTTCGTTTCCTATTTATGAGGAAGTTACCAAGGTCAGAAGGAATTACTTTGATTTGTTTCCCTAAGCCATTCTTCCCATTACACATTTTTAATTCAGCTTTTTCAGAAGTTTGAGTTTAATTCTCTTTCATTCTGCTGATCTTCAGTCAAGCAAATACCTAGTGTTCTGTCCCACCTTAAGCTGCTTCATACTTCACCAGTGACAGCTTGTGCTGTCAATGAAAAAGAAAGGTTCCAGTCCTCAGGGCTGTTAAGTGCAGCCTTCTGGATACAACACCTTTATACAGACTGAAGCTGTCCAAGAGTCATGAACTCTTAATGCTGTTACCACAGTTTGCTAGAATTTCTCTTTCAAAGTTAACCATTTCATTGCTGGCCAACTTGACCATCTGGAGCCAACAAAATGATCCAAGAGTGGGGAACTCTGCTAATTAGGCAGAAGCCTTGCCTGCTAAACAAAATTGTTTTGGATGAGTCCCTTCTGCTTGTCTAGAGCCTCTTCAGTTGCCACCATGAAACACAGCATTCTCCTGGGTAGATCATTCATTCTTTTACCCTGGGGCTTCTGAAACGGTTTTTGGTCACAAGTCTCAAATTATGGTCAAAGACCGTTGATTTTGCCCTCTCTCAGCTACCCAGATTCATTCTGTTGGTGTTTAGATACCTCGTTCAGGAGTTCAAGTTATGCTATAGTCAACTGAGAAAACAGATATCCAGAAGAAGCATGTGTATATATAAGGAGCAGGAGGGGGAGTTGGACTTGTTCACCCTAAAGAAGAGATAGGTTGGAGGATCTCACTGCTCACCACAGATGCAGAGAAGACAACTGAGAGAAACTCTTCCCAGATGTGTACTGCAATCAGACTAGAGGCAACAGACACAAACTGCAAAAACAGAAATTCCAATCAGGATTTCAGAAACATTTTTTTCACCAGGAGGAGGGTGAAATATTGGAGCAAGTATTGGAGAGGTACCGGCATCTCCATTTTTGGAGATATTCAAAACTCTGCCAGACAAGACCCTGAAAAACATGCTGTAACTGGATGGGCTCTGAGTCGGGGATTGGACTAGAGGACTTCCAGAAGCCCTTTCCAACCCAAGTTTTCTTATGGCTTAATAGTTCTGTGCATTTGCAGGACATCTCAGATACTGACCAAGAGCCAAAGTTACCCATCATGTTGCTTTTCACTGTGTAGTTTAAGAAATTTTACACTGGTAATTTCCACACAACTTATAATGAGTTCTCTCTTCTGACTAGTTCATAGGAGCTTAATTTTGTTTCAGGTGGGGACCTATTTATTGTATAATCAAAACATTTCAGCCATAATGCTATCTGAAATCTTTTGGACATCATGTAAAATTACTCATGTCTGCCTTTCTTTTTAGCCCCGCTTAGTGGGTCTCAGTTTTCCTTTGCTCATCATTTTATCAGCAGAATTATTTCTGTATATAATATCTTCCATTTGCTAACTTCTTGCCTGTTGGCAGCAAAGATATTTGGCATTGAAAATTGACAGAATATCAGGATATGTGGCCCTTTAACATGATTAATTAGTGTTTGGAAAGAACTTTGTAATCAGTCAAGGAAAAACTGAAAGGCTGTGAGGGTTAACAGAGAGGTCTTTTCCCTCACTTTTTGCTTGATTTGTTTTATAAACAGTGACGCAAGCAAAAACTTCAGGACCCAAACTGGAAAGCCACTTCTTACTATGTTGGATTAAAGGAACAGAAGATCACTGGAAGGATTTTGTTTGCTTTTTGAAAGATATGACAGCCTTGGCTTGCTCTATGCATTTGCAGGCAGCTTAGTTCTCCATCAGCCTGTGTTTTGTCAGTTAAATGCTTATCTGAAGCCCTTGCCCCGCAATCTTACTGAGCAATGGCTTTCTCTCTACTGTCACTTTCAAAGCAAAAAATCACAAAAACTTGTTTGGCATGTTACCTCCTATCAGCTCTTATTCAATTGTGAAAAGTGGCTTGAAAAACAACAGGAAACCCAAGAAAATGTGATAACAAACAGCAGCATGTCAGGGTTTAGGAAAGTGTGATTAGAAGCACCATGGAGACCATTGTCAGGTCAGATCTGTCTTTCTTAATTAACTGAAGTTGAAGGGAAAATAGCATGTTAACAAGATTAACACATGAAATTACCAAATTGTAGATGTTAATATCATCGGTAAGTATCATTCCCTGTATTATCTCAGAAGATTCTAGCCTAGGAAATAATTTTCATCTTTGTATCTATGTTTCTCACTTCTATTTTCTTAAAAAAAAAAGAAAAAAAGAAATTTCATCTCAAAGAGTTTGAAAATGTTCTGTGAGAGCCTCCTGAGGACTGGACTGGAATTGGCCTTCTTGTACATTAGCTCAGAGATCAAAGTCTTTCACAGGGAAGAAAAGCGAGGCTTTTGGCTTTTCCCTGTTTTCTAACATACAAACTTAAAGATCTCCATACAAATTTGTCTAGGTCGCTAGAGCAAAATTCTAGCCTAAGATATGAAGCTTCTCTATTTCCTTTTGACATCTGCAGAATCAGATCCTGGAAAATTAGTTTAGGGCCAGGATTAATAACTATGGTTTTATCCTATTTTAAAGTTTCTTAAGAACTTTCCCTGGAAGGATGGAAAAGAAATGGTCTTGGAGACAGAGCACAGAAAAACATTCCTGTGAAAGGAGTGGGGTTTTTCTTTTGCAGAATCTTTATCAGTGGTTTGGAGTTATCTAAAATCACTGTTGGCAAGAACTGTGACTAAGCCAAGCACTGACTAACAGGTAAGTAATGAGGAAGACAAGTAAGTAGCAAGGAAGACAAAGCTTGCCATAGAGACCAATCTGGATTGATCAGCACATCAGTACCATTAAAACATAGTTTGTAATGCACTACAGTGAAATGAAAAGATAAGTGTGCATCAGTAAGAAGGCAGATAAACCTCTTTCTATATTGAGAAGTTCTCCAGTCACTATACATTTACTGGTAATGTTCATGCTTGTAACGAAAAAATAAAAGATGCCACTGGTAGTACTGTCAAAGGCTGCAATCCTGCCAACATTTGTATAAGTCAGTCTGAAATCATTGAAAAATAGAGGAGGAAGGACTCCTGCCCCTTTGATGTCTGTGCAGCCTTGGCCGCTTCCTTAAGCACGTGTTTTGGTGGGAGTCTGTAGTCAAGAGCAGCAATTCTATTTCAGTCTCACCTGCCCTTCCTATTCCTCTATCGCAGATGGGAATGACTGGCAATTCATAACATCCTAGAAAACTTTGGCAATGGCCATACAGATGCTAGTAACTGCTCCTTCCAAACATGCAGTCCTGTTCCAAATACTCTCCTCTAAAAACTGACTTTCTCTGTACTTTTTTATAGTGCATTTCACAAGGGCTTATGCAAAGAAAAAGTAAACAGCTACGACTATAAATCATTCAGTTCCCCTAAACCATAACTCTTTTATTCTAACTCGTTTCCTGGGACGGAGGTATGTAGCAGGCTGTTCTCAATATCAGAGTTAAATGCCTTCCTCCATCATGTCACAGTCCTAGTTCCCAATAAGACACACATGACAAATCCAAATACAGCATGCAGAACATCTCATTGAAGTTCAACATGCAGCATGCAGAACATCTCATCTCTCAAAGAGCGCATATGACCAATCAGTGTTTTAATATTATTCAAAGTGCTTGCAGATACTACCTCAACAGCAATGCCAACCCAATGCCAAAAGATTGCAGAAGTGTTCTCATAGCCGGAAGATTAATAAAGGCTGCCTCCTTCGAATAGATTCACTGGTTGGCAAACTCAATACCAAACCTTTTCCAAGCCCTAAACCTCAGTATAAACAATGAAAAATATTTTCACACTATCTTCTACTCCACAAGTGAGTTAAAGTAGACATCTCACCCCAGCAAAAATACCCAAACACGTTCATCTGCTGCCTCCCTGGGGCCTCGGTTAAGGACATCACTAAGAAACTTCCTGGCCTGGAACAGCTCTTGGGCTATTACCCATTACTGCTTTTTAATGCGGGTGGTGATGATTCTGCAACTTATACTCCAATGGTGATCAAAAGAGACTTCTGGGCCTTAGGATGGTTGTTAAGGGAATCTGGAACACAGGTTATTTTCAACTCTATTCTTCCAGCTGCAGGCAGTAACACTGGAAGAAACAGACGGACCCAGTCTATTATTACATGGCTCCATGGCTGGTGTCACTGTCACAATTTGGGGTTTTTGATAATGGGTTGCCCCACACAGCACCAGGCCTGTGGGCATCAGATGGGATACACCTTTCTCAAATGGGGAAGAGGGCATTTGCTCACTAGCTAGTGGGGCTCATCATTGACATAAATTTAAACTAGACTTGAAGGGGGACAGGGATAACACCAGGCTTGCCCGTGACAAGCTGTGAGACAACATGCCAAAGTTAGAAGAACAGGGTGCTGGCAAGGGCCCTCTGCTCTGAGACATACTGGCTACACTGGAGCATACTTGAAGTCTTATGCAAAGGGGCTCCTGAGGTGATAGAAGCCAACAGGGAAACACCAGTGAAATACCTCAAAGGAATTAAGGGGTGTTCCTCTAAAAAAGTGACATGGCCAACAGCCCAGCTGAAGTGCCTCTACACCAATGTGTGCATCATGGGCAACAAACAGAAGGAGTTGGAAGCCACCATGCTGCTGGAAAGCTAGGACCTAGCTGCCATTACTGAAGCTTGGTGGGACGAATCCTATGACTGGAGTACTGGCTATTGATACCTACAGGCTGTTCAGAAGGGACAGGCAAAGAAGGGGGTTGGAAGAATTGCCCTCTACATCAAGAAATGCATAGAATGTGTAGAGCTGTCTCTGAAGAATGGCCACAAGCAAGCTGAAAGCTTATGGGTAACAGTTAGAGACCAAGGCAACAAAGGGAACCTTCTAGTTGGTATCTTCTACAGGCTGCTCGATCAAAAGGACCCTACTGACGAAGTCTTCTTACTTCAACTACACGAGCATTGCACTCTCTGGCTCTCATCCTGCTGGGGCACTTCAATCACCTGAACGTTTGGTGGAAAAGTAGCACAGTGAGATGTAGGCAATCCAGGAGATTCCTAGAATGCATTGAGGATAACTTCTCAAGCCAAGTAACAGACAGCCCTACCAAAGGAGGTGTGATACTGGATCTGTTGGTCACCAGCAGAAGTGAGCTATTCAGTGAGCTGTTTGAAATGACCTCTCCTCCACGCCCTTTACTGATTATCCTCTTCCTCTGCCCTTCGCTGTCTGTCTTCTTCTTCTGTGGCTGCACAAAGCTTAGCCTGAGGTTCATAGTGAAGCCAGAAGGGCAATGTGCTCAGCTCCGCACCACAAACCACTGGCTAGGTACACAAGGACTTGTGTATGGGCACATGTTAGGCATTTGAGTGAGCCAAGCAGACACTCCCAGCAAGGTTTCCAACCTCAAGCTCACAGTGTCTCAGGGAATGACAGAGGAGGAGGACATCACTCAGAGCTCCAGCTATGCATGCAACAAGTAGCTTTTCATGGGTGGATGACTTTAAGACAACAGATGAAGTCTACCATTCTATTTTTTTTTCCTAGGTGAATCTTTACTGGTATTTAATCTGTCTCCTCACAGACTCACACAGCATTTCTGCTTTAACTTGATTCATTCTGGGTTAGTCAGCAGCATGTTTTTTCTTGGTTTGAACCCATCGTCGTCATCTCCTTGGTTATTGTTGCCCTGGGTCTCTGCCACTGGCTTAGCTCTCATCTAGAGCTACAAAGGCACCAACTCTAGGCATGGCTGTATGGAAGGGAAAATGACTGACAGATGCTTCCTTGGAGACATTTTTATTTTATGCAGGCTGTGAAAAATTTCTCAGTCAAGTGTTCATTTCTTTAGTAATAAAGTCAGCCAGTAAGTTAAGGGCCTCTGCCAGTAGCTGTCTCCTTCATTCAGAAAAGAAAGTTTTCAACTTTGAGAATGAAATTCCATGAACAAAGCAGGTTTTTTGGAAGCCTCATCTAGACACAGTCGTTTCAGAGTAAAGAGTCATTTATTTATTTTTTTTAAATAAATACGACCAAATTGTTCTAAGTTCCATAATCACCAGCCGCCATGAAAATCAATGGGAATTATGCACATATACCTGAGGAAAAATGTCACTGGTAGTTCTTAGAAATGAGAGAGGAATGAATTAAAAATGGATTTTGGATTAAAAGTATCAGAGGGATCAGCTGACTGTGCTATAGAAAAGAGCTGACTTAGAAAGCCTTAGGAATCAGGGTTATCACAGAAATTTTGCCAAGGCATTTATCTATAGTGGTAGATACTGCTGTTTTGACTTGCATACTGCTAGAGAAATATAAGCTGCTTTATTCACTTGTCCCAGTTAGATTAGTCAAGTACTTAAGCACTTTATCTTTTAATTAATTGTATTGGCTAAGTGTGTATTTAAAAAGTGAATTTCTGAGCAGAAATACCCTATGTATTCATCACTTCTCGTACACCCCTCTTCTCCACAGTCTTCCAAGCACTGAGTCATAGCTCCATTTTATTCTATTCTTTCTATTGCTGCACAGCAATTGCACAGTCTATGAAATAAATATATTTGTTGTTTAATCATCAGGGGGACCAGCCATTCATAAGAGAAGGAGACAGCAGCCTGTGCAGAAAGAGCATGATTTAACAGAGGATTGCAGAACGTCATCTGGCTAAAAGTCAACTAAACTTAGCAAATGGAAGATTTGGAAGCCATGGTCATCTCTTCTGACAGTTTATTTTAAAAGAAAAATCATAAAGGAAGAATATACCTGCTGGTTTTATGTTCATTGTGTCAACCTGCCAACTTATTTTCTAGAACTTTGCTAATCTAGAAGAAACAGAAACTGCATGTGACCATTGTTGTGGGTTTGGATTGTAAAACAAAACTCTAAGCAAGGCTTTCCTAGCCACTTATCATTTTATTTGCCCTTTGTGGATGGAGCAATACCGGCTAAACACAGGCATGATTCCAGTCAAACGGCTTCTCAACCTCATCCAGGCCAGCATGGGTTAGCAGCAGTTATGCTTCCCCAGAAACATAACCCTGAACTTATCCCTAGTTAGCACTGCAGCGCAGTCCCTGCTTCCCAAGAGCTCAAACAGAAACAGAAAGGGACACAGGAAAGTTTGGCCACATAATGTTAATTTTAACAAATGTTAAATATATAACATCTGTTTTCAAAAGCTCCAAGATTGGACCAATGAAATCACAGTGATCTTCTACTTCAGGAGAAGTGCAGTTTGCCTTGATGAAAACATGGTTTCAGGTTGTTTCTCACAGGTATAAATATTAATTCATCCTGAAATTGTAACTGACTAGATAAATCAAATGCCCTCAGATAATGGCTCAAAACAACACACCCAGGTCATTCTGTGAGGCTGTGCAGGCAAATAGCATGTCTTGAAAGGTTGTGCTGTCAGGGTGTACTTGGTCTGCTACAAAGCACTGTGGAAGAACTGTCTGAATAAAGTCTTTATGGGAAAATTTCAGTGGAGTCACATCTGGGATGTGACTTCTCTCTTCAAGCCAACACTTTCTGCTTGGACCAAGCTTGCCAGACCTGCCTGGACCTGCTCCCGGATGATGCAGCAATCACTCTTTCCTGCGCAGGGGATGCCTGCTGCATCCCAGCAGTGAGGATGCTGGCTCATACTTGCTCCCTGTGAGCTAGCGCGGTGCTGAGGACATGATGGAGAGAGGGCTTGCAGTGCACTCTGGACAGACACCCTGCCCAGGCCAAACCTATGTGCCTGGGAAATCTGCTGCAGATTGGTTGTTTCCTCAGCCGCTGGGATCGTGCAGTTTTAAGGTATTAGAGGTCACATTGCTACAGCTGGTTTCTGAAAGCACCAAGTTAGGACCAGGGTCAAATCAAACCAAAAAGGAGGCATCAGGTGACAGACTAAAGCTCTGGCAGCCAGGGGCTTGCAGTTATGACTTTAAGCCAAGCTACTGACTCATGCTGGATGTGTGAACATGAGCAATGCAGTTGGCTTCTTGCTACCTAAATCAGCTAAGCTGGAAGATTGAGTCATGGCTGGACCTCCCAGAATCCAGATACGTCTGAAGTGACCTTTCTAGAATAAATAAGTACAAGTTTGCCCGTTGCCTTGAAACTCCACATATAAGTGTTAGACTGTGCTAGAGAGCTACAGCGAAGAGGATGAGGGAGAGGATGACATAAGCTCCCCCTTCCTCCATACACTGGGGAGCTTCTTGTAGAAATGAATAAGGCTTTTTCTCTCTTGCACTGTGGGAATGCTGCTTTCCAAGATGTTTGCGCTCAGCTTGCCTAAATATACACTGGTCCATAATACAGAGCACACAAATGTATCCAGGACACCGGAAAGAGAAAAAATGCATAGACTCATGCAAGAATGGAGGCTGAAGTGGCCTCTGGAAGTCACCCAGGCTGACCTTTTCTATCCTCACCTGCAGGGCTATCTTCAAAGTTCAATCAGCCGGTTCAGGGCCCCCGTCTAGTCAAGTTTTGAATACCTACAAAGACAAAGCTTTTGTGGGCTTTTGAGCAACCTGCTTTAGTGTTTGATCACCCTCACCGGAAATTTTTTCCTTGTGTCTAATCAGAATTTCCTTTGATGCAACTTGGTTTTCATCTTTCTGTGTGTACCCAGAGAACTGCCTGGCTCTATCTTCTGTGTAATTCCCTTTCAGGTTAGGAAACTAGCCCTTAGTTTTGTCTTCTCCAGTCTAATCCCATCCCCCTGGCTATCTTAGTGGCCCTCAGCTGAACTTGCTCCAGCTTTTAAATATCTTTCTTGAACTGGGGTCCCTCAACTGGACACAGTAATTGATACGCAATCTCGCCAGTGCCAAGTAGAGCGGACTAGTCTCTTCCCGTGGTCTGCTAGCTATGCTCCTCTCTTGCTATGCAGTCCAGTATGCATCCACTTCTGCAAGGGCACGCTGCTGACATATTCGACCTGGGGCCCACTAGGACCACAGGTCCTCTTCTGAAGAGCTGCTATTTAGTAAGTCAGCCCTCAGCTTGAACAGTCATATGGGCTTTTCTGTCATGGGTGCAACAACATCAGGAGTAAATCTGTGCTAATCAATACACCTATTGCACTGGTCAGAGGTGGTCCATAGTCAGAGCAAGCTTTTGGCAGTCAAGACAAACAGTTGTCCAGGATAAAAAACTGCAGGAATAGCAAAGTGTCGCAATCCTGCTGCCCAATTTGCTTTTACTACATAAGCTTTGGAAACCCAGGCTCATTTGCTGCTGAAGTTCAAGACATATGTACATGTGGATGTACGACTATTGCAAGGCAAGATGGGACTCCTATAAAGCCATCACTGTTACCTCATCTCCCATATGCCTGGTGGCAGCTGGAAGAGCAAATCCAACTCTCCAGGGCTTTGCTGCTGTGACTCTATCCCAGTTCAGCTCTTCCAGCTAACAGAGGGACTTATTCTCCCCTAGGCTCATACAAACCTAGGCAAGTTCTGTCTGTGCTTTTCAGTTGCATTACTGAAATTCTTCACATGTAAAAAGCTATAGTGAATTAAATTATTATCATCCAACAGTACAACAACAATGTATAGATGCAGTGTGAAATTATATTCCAGATTTAAAATTAGTTCTTCCAAATCTGCACTAAACAACCATCTCAGCAATGCTGAACACTGTAAGCCCACTAACCTTGATAAATGCTGCATATGCTCATCTCTCTAGAGAAGCTGTGAAATTTATTGAACTGTGTACAAAGGAAGGCATGTCATGATGAACTGCATGTGTAGGGCAGGGTGACTCAAAGATGCTCCTCTCTGCCATTACATCCAGGGCACAGGGGCACTGGAATACAAGACTCTGTCTGGTGAGCAGAGACTTATTTGGCCCGTGACCACAAGAAAGGGGACAATCTGGATCAAACAGTTCTTATTTTACTGGTCCGGCTGGCTCCTCACTCTAGGTGGGCTCCTGAGAATGGCCCTGAGACTACCTGTGGCTGAAGCTGCTCCAGGAAAATGGGAGGAAAAGTCTGGGTATCACTGTATATCTGCTCCCCTGGAAACCGAAATCCCTGTTTTACCCACCCTTGAATGAAATAGCAAGTGTGTTAGAAGTGGAAGAAATCTCTGGTTGCTGCTGTGATCTATTATAAACTTCTGTCTACATGTCCTGTTAATGATTCAGCTGTAGAGGTGGTGCGGAGGCAGGCACGGTTTTGACACCTAGCCTGTATGGCCTCTGCGGAGGGATACACAGGAAATAAGTGTGTATTCAAAGATGCAAGGCTACCACACACCTCTCTGAGAATTATAGCCAGCTTTCAGCACTCTGGTGACCTTTAAGACAGAGAGGAGTTGTAGTTGGCTCATCTGAAGCAACAAGGGAATTAATTTCTGCCACAGTGGGCATGTTGTGCTAGCACCCTGCCAGAGAGGACCTGAGGAGAGGACTCTGTGCTGCCCATGGAGAGCGAGATAACATGAAGACACTGCCTTTTTGCACTGGGCACAGTGAAGGTCTTCCTTCACCTCCTCCGCTTCTTCACCATGGAGTGTCTCATGTAAATCAATGTTATGCTCCTGCCACATCCTTTAAGTGTCACAGCAGTGACACCCAAGTTAGATTACAAGTGCCTGGGGCAAATTCACATGAGTCCTACTCCTAATGTGAAGTCAATTAAAATCAAGTAATGCAAGAAGCACATCTGGTCCTAGATGTTCATGATAATAAAGAAACCCCATTATGGTACTCATGCAATGTTATTACTAAATAGCAATTCTTACGATAATCATGTCAGGAAGAAGCCTGAATGACAAAATTGAGACATTTGTTTTAAGGTGGATTTCAAGCCTTTAGGGTCTGTAGATAAATAGACTCCATTTTCTGTTCAGCTTATTAAAAAACAAGACCTTAAACACAGTATTATGCTGTACAGTCAGTTCTGCACTTTGAACATCTCCTCCCCAGCAACTCCAACAGAAACCATTACAAAGAAGGCACCTGCGGTTCTGGTTTGGAAGAATGACAAAATTAGGAGTGTATGGAAGGTTTAAAGCCAGGATCCATCAATTCAGTAACCCAGAGCAACACATCAACATCTGAGTGGTCTGAAGCAGCTAGCTCAGCCTGATTCTTGTGAATTTAACTTAATTTGCTCACTTCAAGCTTTTTTTCTTTTTTGTATGATCTATGAATCATTGCATTGTCCAGAATGAATACCAGCTGAATGCTTCCCTGGCTGAGAGATAACAGAGCCCCTTGCTTAGACAGGAAAATGATTTAAGAAAATCAATGGTCTTGCTTTGGTTACAAAATAAATTTTAAAAATAACAGTATAAGAGCTAAACAGTTGGGATGACAGCAGAGGCACGTTTCAGTCCACTGCCCTTCCATACCAAGAGTTCACCTGACAGCAATTAGATAAACAATTTTCTCAGCAACATCAAATCTTAGGCAAAGTCCTGTAGTCATTATTTCATCACTAAAATATTATGACCAAACACATTACGGACCTCCTTTGGGTCAGTAAGAGAGCCCCTTGCACCCTTGCCATAAGCACCCTAATACAGGGCTGTAGCTAGGACTGGCCTAGATCTTAAGGCCAGCTGATCTTAATAGAATGATGCCATTAACTTCCAAAGTGCTCACAGTCATCTACAGAATTGAAAGTGGGCACTGATAATTTTTAGGCTGAGGCACAGTTCAGTCCTGTCCATAGACATTGATCTTGAGCAGCACATGCAGTAATTCTGCGTTTTCCAGGTCAGGGACTCCTATGCTTTGGTTTTTTGGGGTGTCAGGATGTGGTGGTGACAACATAGCAGTACTTCCTATCCTCCTCCTCCTCACTTTGTTTGATTTCCACCTCCAATATACCACAAGAACATACCTGCAACACACCTTTCCCTTATCCCCTCTGTAGTAGGACCCTGCTAGCATCTATTTTTGTCTACACTGCTAGAAGCAGCAAAGCCTGGTGGGTTGCTTCTGACTCTTGCCCTCTCTGTGAGATTACATGGTGGTAAGAAGTTGTTCTACTTCTTCAGTACATAGTGATTACTCATATTTTTCATGAGAAGCTTTCTCCATTATGAGTTTAAACTGTGAGGCAAAATCACCTCATATTGTATGAACCCTGGAGGAAAAAACTGGGCATAGAAAGAGAAGATCACACAGCTTAGAACAGGAGCCATTGCCTCCTTTGACTCTTCCAGAGACAGGTCTACACAAGTGTATGTGTGAAAGTACTTAAACCAGCAGAAAACTGCTGCAACAGTCTCCACGTGCAATCCCAGCAACTCCAGATGCTCGTGATGCATGAGACTGCCTTTTCTTGCAAAGTAGATGTGCCTGAATTCCTTAGGAGCTGGCAAATAACAAACAAAAAAGGAGACCCTAATCCCCTTCTCTCTTTACCCACATACAGAGTCACATATGCTCAGCTGCATGATCACACCCTTGCTATGTACACAGAAGAAAAGTAGATAAATGATGCTGGCTAATCTACCTTGGGGCCAAAATACCTTTAAGAAAGAGGTCCAGGAGAACTACTGTGTAATACTTCTCTGCATCAAAGCATTGTGAGAGTTAACGTGATGAGTTAAGCCTAGATAAAGCTCTGGAAACTACTTGCTGTCGACAGAGCCTCTGTGAAGCCCCCAAAGAAGCATCTATGACAAAATATAGCAAATCATGAAGCATTCAATAAAGGTCTCGGCTGTCCCAAAAATTAAATGAAAATCTGTCATTTTTAAGTTGATTATTTTTCTAAAGAAAGGTAACTCCCAACCCACACAGCAAAATGAATCCTTCTGTACTCTGAGTTATCTGGCATGCACTTGGTACAGAAAAGTCACTGTTTCCCATTGCTCCACACCTCTGATGGAAGAGTGCAAACAGACTGCATAAGCAGCCTCCTCAAGCTCAAATGGGGCTGAAGGAGGACACAGGCTCATCCCTGTGCAATCCCTGGCCTTGCACTGCCCAGTGTAAGCCAAAGCAGCTTTTTTTTCTCATCATTTTGCCTGAATGCAATGCCCACACAAGGCACTGGATTACCACCATCTCCTGGACTACACAGGAGATCTGGTATTAATACTGGCAGAAGAAGTTCCCTCAGCTTGCTCTGGCAGGCTACTTGTAGGCCTTGATTGGAGGTCTCACTCCAGAAGATGATACATCCACCCCTACTGTAATTCACTTCATGGAGGCCAACCTTGACATTACCTTTCACCACAAGGTCGCTAGCATTTCAACTGAATCACCTACACTCTTTTAACATCAGTCACTGAGTGGTTGGTTAGAATGTTCAGTCACAACAGATGTGGGCAGAGTTTGGATTAGTCATGTAGGATGAAAAGGCTTCGTCAGCCACTCACCCTTAGAAATGACATTTCCATACAAAATAAATTTAATTTTAAAAGCAATTGATTTCTTAGGTATTGAAGAAAAGCTTCCTTCTAACTGAACTTCTGTTCATTGTGAGCATTACTGAAGCTTTCACTGAAAAATGTCCTGTTTCATGCCCAGGGCAGCAAACACTTGTCTTTGAAAAGGTTTCTGATACTCTGCAGTCATCTTCTGCTTCTGGTGGGTCTGCATGGGAGGAGCAAAAGGGAAGGAAATGCTTGGTTCTCTGACAGTGACCCAGAAAGAGCTGCCATCTGAGAGAAGTGACAGCTGAGCTAGCAGGGGTCAGTCCCAAGAAGTGATTATATCCCTACTCTTTTACACACACATTCCAGCAAAACTCATCAGGGTTCCCAAGGACAGCAGGCTTTTAGGAGGAATGGTAGGACTGAAAGGAAACAGAAATGAGCCTGAACATGCAAACACCCTTAAACCATGATGCCCAGGTTGATGCATGACTGAAGGTGGACATTTGCACTACTGTGTTTAAAAACTGAAGAAATAATAAGAAAAAAACAACCAAGAAGTTCCAGGTTCAGTCTTGACTGAAGTATTTGCCAGCTGTCCACTCAACGCTGGAATAATTGCTCCTCGCATGCCTTGGGCCCAATCCCAGCCCAAAGGGGCCATGCAGTGTGAAGAGGTGCTAACCTCCAGCAAGCGTGCCTACCTGACCATGGGCCCCCTGCCATTTCAATACCCCCATTGCTCCCTGCCTAGCACAGAGATCACTGTACAGGGGCTGTCATTTCTGTCTCTGAGCACCTCTACATCACAGCAACTCCCATAGTGGTGTGATCCCAACTCATGCCCCAGAGGGGGGCAAATAGATGGTTTCCATAGAGCCCATGTTTGTATCCCACATTGACAATCATGGTGTGGACGACGGAGGAATTTGGTCCCATCAGTAGCTTTTGCTCCAGAGGTGTCTAAGGTTCAGCTTTAAGTGGAATTTAACTGTGTCTTCTGCCATTAAAAAGCAAAAAAATGAAAAGAAAAAGGACGACACGAAACTTTCTGGGTGATCACTGCAAGGTGGGTCCTGTGACGAATTCACCTGAGACAGGTGGTCATCTATACAGCAAAGTCGTGGCTGGGACCTCACTCTTTGTGACCCAAATATTCAGCTAAAGTGTTTTGAATGAAAAAAGTTGGCTTGCAGTCATCAGTCCACTGTGGATTGAGGAGAATCTCCAGTGGGAAAAAGAAGCTTATTAAACAGATGCTACAGAATACAGCAATATGGGGCAGAAAAGAAAACAATAATATGAAATTACTTCTGCCTCAGATACCCCGTACAGTTTTTATTAAAGTCAACAGGAATTGCACACACAGCTCCAGGAGCAGGCACAACCCATCAAAAGAGTGTTAAAGCACAAGCTATGGGGAAAATTGAAAGGTTTGAACTCTATGAAGGATAAATAATCACAGGCCTCACTGCTTTTTACAAAGAGTAAAACTTGCAGATCTTTTGTGTGCAAAACCCTAAGTCTGACATCTCGGAAGAAGAGGAATTTTGCACCATTTCCCACACAGAGAGGTGCAGCACACACTCCACAGGCAGTCCCAGGTGGCGGAAGCAGTTTGGCACTTCCTCCCCTAATGGAGAAGCAGAAGCAATGATGTAGATGCAAACAAGCAATAAGTAAAGCTTCCTGAGATTTTTGCTCCTCAAATAGGGGAGATTTATATCTCTTGCAATGATATTAGATCGCTTTATGCACTTTAATTCGGTTGGTTGGTTGGATTTTTTTTCCCTAGACTAGGTTAAGTATTTATGGAACTTCACAATTTAAACATCCAAGGACTATGCTGAGTGAGTGGTCTGCGTTAGGTAGGAGTCATGTGTCATGACAAAATCCACAGTGCTTTGCAAGATTAGCTGCACAAAGAGATCCTTTCACTTAACACTGACACACAGCCCTCTTGCATTTCAGCTGCTTAAGAGTGCAAGCAACATTTCACCACGACCTCAGACAACAAATGAAACACACTTCTGTGTTTCTGACAGAGTGCTCCTAGCCCACCCCCATGGGAAGTAACGCTATTACTTCCCATGTAGCATTAGCTACAACTAGGTCACATCACCTCATGGTTGAAGATGACAAGATCATGCATATAGCAATGCATATAGATGATGTCAGCTCAGCTTATACATGGTAACTAAGGAAGCCACCAAGGGAGCTTAGATTCGTGGTCCTGGTTAGGTACATGTTTGACGAATCATTTTTCTGCTCTGTAGGGAAACAGTAGCCCAGTGAAAGAGGTAGGGAGTAAGATGCCTCTCTCTCCCCTGCAACAGAAACTGGAACAACCCTAAGCTTTCCACACTGCACGAAGTGACTCCATGAGTCATTCAGTGCTCCCTTTCAAGGACTCCCACCTATTTATGCAATGAAAAGCAAACAGAAGTTCTCACTATGGTTTAATGATGTCATTGCAGAGCTAATCTGTTTGCTACAAATCCTTGCAGTCTTTAAATTTGCCGTCTAAGTTCATACCAGGTTTGTAATTTACACTGTTGAAAGGCAACACCAAAATATACCAGTCAGCTGAATGTGTCCTAAATGGACAACTCCAGACATGTGACAAAGAAAAAATCCCATTAACACAGGAAACTTCTATTGCTATGGTATTTCTTGCCTCAGGCATAAAGAGCTTCTTCTTTGGGAGGGTAGTGCAGCACTGGAACAAGGACCCAGGGACATGGTGGCATCTCCAGCCTTGAAGATTTTCAAGACTTGGTTGTAACAAGCTATGTCTGATGTGACCCAGCATTGATGATATTCCTGCTTCAAGTGGGAGGTCAGCCTAGAGCCCATTGCAATCAACATTTCTATGATCCTGTGAGCTCTTCCTGCAATCTCAGTATATTTCTGATGCAAAGAAGTTTCCACGTTAAGAATGAGAGAGCATACAGATTTACATTGAATGAAAGTATACTGGATCTTTAAATTATCTTTACATGAAAATGATGGGCATTTGAGAGGGATGTATTAAGGGACTTATGCAGCTGTGTAGAATACTGAGGGCTATTTAGGGGCAGGCCCCGAGAAAACCATAACTGCTCCCATATGCATTGATGCCAGCTCTCTTGCTAAAGAAGAGAATGTCAGAGGGGGATAGTTGACCTTTAAGACGCCAGCACAGTTGTGCTAAATTTCCCTTCTCAGTGAGAAGTCAGTCAAATGCCACCATTCATTGTAGAACTGGTCAAAGCACAGGATAAAGCTGCTGCATTTTTCACACTAGAGCTTTGAAACAAGCCATTTTTATTTCTCATCTCTCATTCAGGCCAGCAGCTTTAGCATGAAGTCTTCCTCTGCAAATCAAATTGAGCTCTAGAGACTTTTATTCACCTTTCCCAAGCACTTCATGTGCTTTAAGATTTCCATAAAGCAGAAAACATCTGTATGAAGACTCTGTCAATGACAGAGATACTGCTAACACTGAGTTGCATGTTATTTCACATGATGATGGGCACTGTCATCTTAATCCATTTTCATATACCACAAATCAATTTCTTTGCAGGAGAGGAACAGTTGTTAGGTGTTGTGTACTCTTTCATGTTAGAGCTGCCCCTTTTACCTTCTCATTGAAAAATATCCACTGTTAATCCATGTTCTGAATCAAGCTTCATATTAGTCTCACCATACCAGCGTGACTAATGCTTGCCCTTTAAACATCCTGTGACACTTCTAACAAACTTGTCTGGTACTGACCAAATTCGACCTGAATAGCCCTTATATCATAAAGCTCTTGAGTACTTGTTCCGTTCCCTTCTCATTCAATTCTAGGGTTATTTAGGTCTGGCAGCTCCAAAAAACTGACAGAAAGGGGATTCCTGCAGTGCCATCAGTAGGATAGCAGCAGGGAGCCAGAGGCAGGCTACCCTAGGGTCCTACAAGCCAAGTCACAGGGAGCAGGGCTGCTGTAGTTGTGAATCTCTCGAGGCTGCACAGATGCACTCAGGCAGCTCCTACCAAGCTGAAATGTTATTTTGCCCAGTACGGCTCAGCACGTCCCTAGGGAAATACACCAGGACCTCTATTTCTCAAGGGAAACAGAACGGGACCTGTATGCAGATAAATCCTATAGACATTCCCCAGCCTCTGACTCCGTAATTCATTAACAAATAGACTAAATGTTTAAAATCCAACCCTCTTGTATGATTTTATTTTCTAAAAAGCAAACTCTCTCTTTGTGGTGGCTTTGGAATGGCCTCCAAATATGAATTGTGAATGCCTGATGCAAAAATAGTTGGGGTTTGCAAAGCACCTGAAACTACAGATTTTCAGTTTTATTTTCAGTGGGTTCCCAGTCAGGTGCCTGTGATATGGATTTAATTGTCAGTGGTGTTAACAATTTCACAGCTCAGAGAGGGATAATGATTATAGCATTGAATGGCTCTGATAATCCTCAAAATGCGAGTGTGTGTACAAATGTGTGTGTAAGGATAGAAAAAAGAAAGGAAAATTAAATAAACCACCTAGGCCACCACCATATGTATAGTGAGTTCTGAGGGTAATCAGTTTACTTTTCTGTAAAGAATTTTCTGTAAAGAAGGGGCTCAACACTTAAAATCTGGCTGTTAGGCAGCTTTGCCATTCACAAAATCTCCATGAAGGGAGGAGTCTCAGCAGAGGTTATGAACCAGCAACTTCAGAGTGGGTGGTAAAATTAGACAAAATCAATCTTTCCATCCCTCAGAGCAGACACGGCAGCAGGTGTGGGTGGGGACTGAAGGTGCACCACAAGGGAACACAAACAGCCTAAAAAAACCCACCTTTCAGTGTAATGATGTCATATCTTGTTGCCAACACTGACAGAATGCTCATGCTGTCTGCAAAATCGTTATGTTCCAAGAAAACCTTCCTGAGGCTTAGAAAAAGTATAGACACTGAGAAAAGAGACAAACTTTTCTTTTAAATTTCCTTCTGTGTGGAACTGGCTCAGTTCTAAAGTAAGCGCTATGGAAATAGCCAGGCCCTATTGAAAATGTCTAAAAAGGAAAAACGTCACCTCCAATTATTTTGTCATGTACTGAAAATATCCTGATCTTAAAATATCTTGAGAAAGACCCTGAGACTGAACAAGTAATGCCTTTGCTCTCTCCGTGTTGTCAGTGGTGCTTCTTGTCCCTCACTTTGTGAATTCCGAATTCAAAGAAAAATCTGTGAGAAAAGAAAAATTATGACAAAGACCTCAATACCCTGAGAATCATTTCTCTGCTCCCCAAGGAATGCTGCTGTGAAAATGGCCACACTGATGTCAACTCAGAAGAAGATAACAATTGTGTCCTGTGTTTTGATGCAAGCAGATACAACAGTGAAGAAATGTAAGCTCATTGATTTCCGCTACATTGATGGTGTGAGATACCATCTTATCTTTTATATACATTAGTGAAGGTGGTTAAAAAACAGTGTATCTTCACAGCATTCTTTCTGTAAGACAGGTTATTACTGTTCAATTCCTACAAAGCCAAAAGCAAATCATATTAACATGACCAGATTATAAAGAGTCTTAAATCTTTCCTGTGATATAATGCCTCACCCTTAGGCGTACATGCCAGCAGCACATCTACTGATCTGTCTGTAGTAAATCTGATCTTTTTCTTTGGTTAAAGATGATCTTTTAGGTACACTGGACTATGCAAAAAATCATGTGCAATCTCATACCTATCATCCCCTGTTTTTACCTTGCAATATGTCTATTGTGAACATTTTATAGTGTTCAGAAATTCATTAACTGGACCACAGGAGAGATAAAAAGTGGCTATTTCTAGAACTTTTTAAGAAACATCTTGATAAATGCACATAAGTATTTTCATAGGGAGAAACCAAAGACCTCTTTTCTCACTGCTTAGTGGGTATGTGTGCGTGCCTGGTGAAAGGGACATTGCCAGTCAGAGTGGGCTGTGTCTGACCTTACACAATATATCAGCTCTTCAATTTAATGGTCCTCCTAAATCCTCTGGGTACAGCCTCCTTACCTGGGTATGCAAGATCCTCATAAGGCTTAATGGTTTTTTGTTTGGCCAGCAAGAGACCTAGCTCCTATTTTATGAGTTGTGAGTTGAAGCACAGAGAAACTTTGGTAATGGTCAAAAGTCACGGGAAAAGTCATAGGGAAGTGGAACTGAACATGACTAAATGAACCCAGCATCTGAATCACGAGGCGCAGCCCTAAAGAGCTTACACGGCTCATAGCAAAACAAGTGAGGATGACAAATATTTATGTAATAGATACTTGGAATGCAAATGGTATGCATTGGGTAATGCAGTGCAAAAGTTCTCTGCGATAACAGCAGAGTTTGCTTAAGGTTAAGGGATACTCATTCCATAAGGCAGCACCTACCACAATTTTACTTCCACCCCTGAGGTGGCCCCCCCAGGCACAGGTGGCTGTCACTATAAGAGCTACTGGGTAAAATACAAGCTCAGCCTCTCACTGCCACTCCATTAAAGGAAATTGCTTGGATTTGGTCATTGAGTTTGCTTGGTTTCAAAATTATGATGTGGCTGTTATCGGAAAGATGAGTCAGTGAAATGAGTTTTGTCATTCCGGAGGTGAGGGTTATTGGCTGCTTTTTGAAAAAATGTAACCCCAAGAGGCCTCAGGGCAGCCTCTGAACCAAGTTTTTGCACCATGTTCTAACATCATCCTCGAAAAAGACAAATATCCTGAGTCATCTGGTGTCTGTATCTATGTTTAATAGACCTTTCTCTGGCTTCAAGAGGGTTTCGTTTGATCAAAAGTGGGTGAACCATAAATATATGACACTAAACTGTATTATTTCATAGTAAAAGAGTAGATAAGCAGCAGCATATTTGAGTGCAAGGTAATGCTAAATTTGGCTGGTTTACTTTGCTATTTTCGATCTCCACAATATTAGCCATGTGATACAGCACAACTTCCTTTCCCTCCGATCAGCCCTCTGGAATCCGAGAAAAGGGAAGCAGTTAAATATCAAATGAGAGAAATTACTTCTTAAGTGGGCATCATTTTTAAACTGCATGCTTTTAGACTGTTAGAAGAGCATTTTTCTTGGATTGGAGTTATAATACTGAACACAATTATGCTAACATGGAAATGCCTAGAATTTGAAAGTTTAATAACAGAGTAGCTACAGATATTTTTGAACATTTGCATTGTCTTCGTAACCTTCAGGGTGTTTCTTGCTCTTGCACACATAAGCACCAAAGCCTGTACCTCTGCTGCAAAACCTTATGTAGAGTACTGTGCATGACTTCAGGCTCCCCAGTACAAGACGCTTGTATACTGAAGCGAGTCCTGCAGAGCACCACCGATGTGCCTAGAGTTGGAACACCAGCTGTGTTTTGGAGATGTGCAAAGGCCCGTTTCTATTTAAATTTTTTAATTATCCTATCCTTTTCCCCTTCTTTTTCCTTCTGTGTGGCCAGTACATACCATCCTGCTAAGCCTATTGACTTCATCTCAGTTTGGCAAATGAGTATGTATAGCCCGGGCAGCGATTTGATTTCACCAAGCTTCTAGGTGTAACCAAACCACACAGTCATCCCCCCACCTCTACAATAGGGTAATAACATCTTGGTGGATTTTCCCCAGACAGAAGGTGAAAACACCCATCTCTTTGTTTTCCTGCAGGACAAGCCAAACACAGCACTTCTGTGCATGGCACTCCAAGGGGGGTGCTCAAGCCACACTCTACGGTATAAATCACATCTCAAATGTTTTTTTGTAGCCAGTTACTTAAGTGTATTTCCAGAAAAGCACCTCAGAACACGAAAGAAAAGACACCAGGAAAAAAAAATACCAAAACATTTAAAGCTGTGCTTTGCTTCCCGTCCAAGGTTAATTTTTTGATTCTCTGAAACTACAGACGGGTGACAAGAAACACAGAATATTGAGAGAGTGCAATAATCTTGTGCAAACCTCTCACACCCACACACTCTCCCTTTTCTGGGTCTGGCTGACTCATACAAGTCAACTTCAGGGAAAAAATTACTCTAAAACAGTACCCCCCACACTCCCCCGCCAGCAACTAATCTCCCCTGGATATAGGGAAGGTTCTTCTTTGATCTCACCTTGCTAGTTCAGCCAAACCAGCATTTGTAGGTACAAAAGCAGAATTAGGGAAAGAAAGCCTCACTCAGTAGCTGATCCTTCTTCCTCAGGTGTATTTGTTTTAACACAGCAGTCAAGGTCCAGTGGCTGCAGCAGGATTAGAAGGTGACTCAAGAGTAAATGTTCAGGAGAGTTCGTAGACCATCTGCTGTGTACCTTTTTGTTCCAGCTGTCTTATTCTTTCTCTACCCACTCTGGCAAAATCTGTGAGCTAGTTCCCTTATGCCAAGTGTGAATATTTAAGTTGCTGGATTACTCCATCAAAATTTGTTTTCATCTTTCAATGAACAAGGCAACACTTTGAACCTGATGAGCCACTTCCTGTTAGCTCCTACCCAACAGTTTTACATTAAAAACCTGGGGATAATATTTCTGTGCAATGAGGGTATGTGCACAGATTCTGGTGCTGGGATCACAAAATGAGAAAAAAAAAAAACAACTGGAAAAAGCCCCACCAGATCTGGAGCCATTAACAGGGTAGCTGCACCTGCTTCATTGCTTCGAAAAGATGGACAAGAGACCTTGGAGGTAGAATTGCAGGTGCTCTGCTTCTGGGACTCAAGCTAATGTCTCCCCTTGGCATCACACTGTGCACATATCCAGATACACAGACCTAAGGCAGACACCATGCACAGCCCAGACATATCCTCAGATATATCCAAACCCCTTGGAAAGCTCTCTTCCTCTGAGTTTAAAATTTTGGTAAATCCATGCGTGTGACCTCTGATCTGAAGGAAAATATCAGGATATGTCCAGTAATAGCTAATAGCAATCAGTTACACAGACCACCATTTAATTTGTGAAAGATCCAGGGGAAACTCTCAGTAAAAGCTGACTTTAATATTCATTAAAGTCTCTTCAAAGACTGTTTTCTCTGGCAACCACAATGAACTTTGCAGTGTAGAAAAGACAGACTTTCTTTTTCTTTTGCAGGAAAACACAGCTTTCAATTAAGAGAGTACCACTGTCATGCTGATTTGGACATGAAAACGACAAATTGCTTTCCATGTTCATTTCTTAGTAACGTCTTCCATCCACCTCTGTTTCTCCACAATAACGGAGATAATTGAATTCCTTCTGTGTGAGTTTGGTAAAGTGAAACTGTGGATTGGAGCACCTTTTCCCTACACAGCTGGCAGAGAGCACCTGATCAGGAAGGCTTGGATGGGATGGGTGAGTATCTCGCTGCATTTCGCCCACAGCGGTAAAATACCAATTCCTGCAAATTCAATATCCAAGAGTTTGGTGGCACCAAAATGTCGGCTCCTCTTTCCTGCTCAAAGTTTGATGTTTCCTCATCAGCATCACTGTCATTAAGTATTTACTGGCCAGCACATCTCAGGCAATTCACAAGAACAAACCCATTACTGTGTTACCATTCCTGTCTTACCAATTACCTGACTTAGGTGCCTATACTAGAAAACCAGCCTCCCTAGTTCCTTTGTCAGTCAATGGAAAGGGGCAAGTCACTCCCAAGGACAACTTAGAGTAAGGAACTCAGGCATGTTTTCCTCTATTAATTGTATAGGAAGATGAAGCTCTTGTTCAGATGTTCACACTTAGGTTCTATACCTCTCTTCCCTCTACTTCTAATTTCTTATCTGGAGAAGAAATCTCTGCAACACCAATAACCTGACAACCTGACTGCTCTAAACCACCAGCACTGAAAAATTATTTTAAAGATCTGAAAAAACACCAAACCTTTCTCTCTGTGGTAAGATAGGAGAATCACCAGGGAGCCTTGACCATGCTCCATGCAATCAACATGGTACAGATGAGCTTAGCTTGGACTTGTGCATTCCTCATAACTTACCTGTATCTCCTGTTTATACCCAAAACAAACTGCTTTAATTAAACATTCAGATAGAACAAGAAAGAGACAGATTAGGAAAAATAGAGTTTATAGTAAAAACATGTATGACTTAACTAGTGGATAATTGTATTTAATGAAGCAGTTGCTAAATCTTAAGAACACTGTCTTGCCTGTTAATTGCTGTATTTTAGCCAAATAACTCTACCAAGTATATTTATCACTGAGAGAGTCTGGACTGTAAAGTCAATATGGAAGACTATGAGCAGAAGCATTCCTTGAAAAAGTATATAAGGGGCATTGAAATTTTGATTATTTTTTTCCTGCTGGGGGAAATTTTTCTCCATAAAAGCTATGAAGGAGAAAGAAACATACCACTGTCTCATTTTCAAAATTCCTGGGAACCAAACCCACTGTTTTACCTATGATTCTGTCAGAAAAAAATTGCTAGAAGGACTGCATAACAACTACATTTGCACTAAAGCAACTGGAGAGTAGCTATTCTGTCTGCAAGACAAAATATCTGTTTAGAAGATGGTTTTCTACAGACATTGAATGTTATTTTCCTGATACATTCCTAAAAGGACAATTACAAGTAAGATTAATAAAATGCTGTGGATTTAACTCAGTTTGGAAGTATATCAGAGATTCAAAACCTAACCAGAATGATTTTACAAACCACAAGTAATAGAAATCAAAGGAACTCAGCTAAAGTTAAAATGAGGAATAACATCGAAAGCACTCTGTGCTTGTCTTCCAGCAAACATGATGAAGGAAACAAAATTTCAGATGCAATTTAATTTGCCACAACCGACCATATCAATACATCATGACCATGAGAGAAGAGAACATTTTCCTTTTACTTATATGGTCATCACAAACAACTTTCATCTTCATTAACTCTCTAGAAGAAGATACACTTGGAAAGTTTGCATTAAATAGCACACTGAAAAATCAGTATTCTTATTTTTCATTACTTCATTGCTTCTTATTCTTCATATACTGTGACTGCTCACAGCTTTATAAGAATGACTAAACTCAGGCTAAGAATTCTTACATATGCAAATCTCCCAAGATCACACAATAGCACTGACAAGAAAAAGCAGAGGCATGGGGGATGAAAAACACTGTTCTTCCAACCAGTGTAACACATGCAAGCATTTACAAACAGCCTAAGCACAAGACCACCTCTACATTTGACCATACCCATGGTGCAAAGCTTGGGGTGAAGGAGGAAGCCATGAACCCAGTGAATGCAGCCCTGTAACGATTCCTTGCAACATGAGCAGCATCTATTCTGGCCAAGTAGGCTGTCAGGGCATTGCATCCCAGTCACTTATGGATGCGGTACTAAAGCCATAGGCAGGTACTGCAGCTCTGAGAAGTTTTGAGCTATGCCATGAACCAGGCAGGGACTGGCTTCAGGACCAGGCAGATGGAGGACTCTTGGCTTTCCTTTTACAGTTAGAGTATAAGCCATCCACATATTTTACACTTCAGTCTCCAATACAGATGAAACGCCCCTAAGAAGTGCCTATTGCTCTCTGTTGACTGTAAGGAAACCTGGAGTGCCTGGCTGGTGCATAGAACATGCACAACACCATTGCCAAAGGGACCCCTATCAAAATGCCCACAGACATGACCTTTACGGGCATCAACTATTCCTATTCATTATTTAAAGGGACTGCCCACTGTCTGCCAGGTTAAGGAGCCACATTAGTTTTTATAGATTTTTAGGAGCAGAGAATCTACAAGAAACAGAACTTTTTCAGGAACAGTGGGAGGATAAGTATACGTTTAAAATAGTAACGAACGAGGAAATGAGTCTCATATGTCATGCTAACTATGAACTCATTCATTGAAGAATTCTGAAAAAATGTCACTTCCCTTCCTAACAATGAAAATAGTCTCAAAAGCACTTTGAAATCCCAAATCCAGATATAACAAAGACAAAGCAGTATGGAGTTTGCTTATATGCTTGACTGAATTGATCAGAACTTATTTAGCCTTTCCACACTATGAGAATTAATCTAAAACCCTCAAAACTGGAACAAAGAAAGAAGATAATTTCCATTAGCTTTTAAGTATCTTCTTACAGAATTCTAGCACAAGATAAAATAAATACTATCTTTTATATTTTTTTACAGGGCAAAGTGTAGAAAAAACTAACAAAGCACAGAAAAATACAGAAATGCTATGTACAGCTGTATTACATCATCTCAGAATATTGTCAGAGGGTGACAGACTGGAGCCATAAATAATATGTTTCAAAACCTTCTGTGTTAAATGACTTCAATAAGTTCGCTGCAAAGTGAAGAAAATATTACAGCTGAAAGACAATATAGTGGAGATGGAAATTGTCACCATATAAACAGGTATTAAGCTGAAAGCCAGATTAAATCATTTATCCTATGAAATTTATTTATTTTTTTTTATAACAAGGAATACGTAATACATGAAACCAAAAGTTTTCTTTTGGTCTCCAGTGATACTTGTGTATTCTTACATCCTACAAAGAAGAGGAAGAAAGCCACCAAGTGCAGGCAGGCCTTTCAGTCCCTGTGTGGACCCTTCCCAGGGTCCAGTTAAGCACCTGTCACCATTTCCATTGTAATTCATCTGACTGCAAATCATCTGACTGCTATTCTAGAAGTCAGCAATTTTGTGAAGTCCCCTTTAAAGTCGATGAGAAAAGAGCCATTTTTGGGGTGTATCTTGATATACCAACAGTCAAGTGGCAAATCCTGGGTATTAAAATTGTTGTTATAGCTAATGACCTGGCTCAACACCTTTTGGAGAAGTGCAACTCCTCACTGAAGAGACATTGCTTGGAAATGAGTGGGAATTCAATGCGTACAAACTGGGTAAGCACAGCTTCTCTAAGTGTGAAAAAAGGTAACTTTATTCAGCATTTTGAGTGATGAAGTAATACAAATGCACATACTCATATGGAATCATGACAAAGCCAGACATTGGGAAAAAAAAAGTCAATCAGATAGTAACAAGGGGGTCAGATAATATTAAGAATAGAAAGAAATTCACTTGGTACTATTAGAAGAAACTATTAGAAGAATAGAAATATTTCATAAAAGGGCCCATAGACCACCAGTGGGCTCCACCCGGCACCCTGGAGAATGAACAAGGCTCTGCTGTGCCCAGAAAGAAAGGTCATACGCTGCGGGAAGTCTGGGCAGGGCAATGCTGTGAAAGTCTCATGCCTCAGTGCTTGAGACCAGGAGGTCTGTGCAATGTCATCTGCAACCACTATAAGGCCTCTTGGCATACTCATGTAAATAAGAACCAGATCCTTTGATTTCAAAATCAGTATTTTCGAAATGTAACAAAGAACCTCTGTGGGAATGACTAAGTCCAGGATAGCTGTGCTGTGGTAAACACAAGTTATTTTGAGTTATTCACTGCATAAACCCATAGGAATATATCTGTATTTTTAAATAGATGCTACTTCTCCAAGTAGCATAATGGTTCAGGAGAGTTCATTTTAGTGGTCCATGTGGAAAATAAATTCACTTTGAGAGTGAGATTTAAGTGTGAAGAGGACTGAGCAAGAGAGTGAAAAATAAATAAGACTCCTGTGATTTAACTGTGGGGTGACAGATACAACCCTGTAATTAATCTACCTAATAAAATAAGAGAGAAAATCCCATATACTTTTACCACCCAGAGATACAACTTTATTGGTGCACCAGCACTTTTTTCTATACCCTATACCTGAAATTTCATGACTCGAGGTTTGCCATACGGCTCAAAATATGTGTGCTATTGCTACCACAGTGATGTCAAATAGAGATCATCTGGTGTAGAAGATCGAGGAAAACAGGATGCTTTCCTCTTCCAAGTATTTCAGAGAGGGTGCATAACATAACCTTCACATTTACTGCTTAAAAGCACATTAGAAATTAGTGTCTCTGAAAGACTGCACTTGATTTTTTACCACTCAAAAACCTGGTTGAAGCAATTTTCAGTTGATTGAGGTTATTTTGTGGAAAACGACAGCAGATTTTCTCATACTTAGAGAATTAATTGTGTTTTTCCGCTTGCTGCACTGATGACCGCTTGATGCCCCATCTGTGGGTTATCAGGAGGCGTTCACTTGCTGTTGTCCATTCTGACAATGTCTCATCCACTTTCTATCTCCCCAAGTCAGGGCAGACAGGAAGGTGAGTCAGTAACATCATTAACTGGCAGCTTGTTCACTGGATAAGTACCATAGCAAAAATACAGGAATGTCTTATTGCTCTCAAATGTTGTTCAAATACGCTGGTACTAAGTTAGGGAACATTGATTCAGCGTGGCTTTTGTTAGCCAGGGTGGACAGAATTTAGCTTGCAGTAGCTCAAGGAAAAGAAACTATGAGAAAACTGTCTCCTCTACATACACAACTCTAATCATCAAGTTAATAGATGTGCATTCAGATCAGCAGGGAACTTATTTCCTCTTATTTCTTCTGCTTGTGTATGACAAAGGAAAAAAGAACAGTTTTAGGGCAGCATGGTCTGAGACATTTGGAAAAGGGTTTTAAATTTAGAACAGAATAGACCAGCAGTTCCAAAGAGCGGTTCATCTAGCTAAAGACTGTCACTGACAGTATTTGGACTGAGAGATAAAGCTAAAAAATCCTGTAATGGACAATCCTTAATAGTGTACCACCAGGGGAAGTGTCTTTCTGACCCTAAATAGGAAGTGGCTGACTTTCATCCTGGAACACGAAGTCTAATAAACTCTCGCATGTTATTTTCTATTTAAGGTAGGAACAGAAATTCTTACTCAACTCTTCCTAAAACATTTGCTTGAGTAATGAGTTCTGAAAATCTGTGTGCGTTTTGGAGAGACACATTTAATCAATTTGAGGTGTACTGCCATTTTAACCTCACTGGAAACTCCCTCGAGCTCATGCTTTTGCAGAACCTAAGAAAATTTTGCATATACCCACTGTATCATCCCTTGTTTGTTTCTTCACTGCATCTAATAGCCTGACCTTTCTGTCTCTGCCTCACACAGCAGCCTATTTTTGCTGCTTCCTCTAAACCTTTCTCTGCTATATTCTTATTTCAGAGAGGATCAGAGTTCAATGCAGTGACTCCAGCTATACCACCTTCCAACAAGGTTTCCTAAAATGCTGCTGGACATAGTATCCCCTTGTACTAACATAAGGCTCCTTGGCAAACTGTCTGCAAGCAACAAAATTGTGCTTGGAAAAGTGAATAAGTGTTCTAAGAGGTGTGTGTAAAACTAGATGACAGGTTCTCTGTCTAACAGCCCACAAGTCTAGTCTTGCAGGTATTTGGGGGTTACTCTTGTGGTATGTGGAAATCTATCCCAAGAGAGGCACTGATTGATTCGCCAATAACATAGTATCCTAACACGGTCCACATTAGCCTTTAGCATTGCAGTATAGCCCCACATCTTTTTGACACACACCTTGCATCACATGCCCCTGAAGCCTGAACTGTCAAAATACCTGATACTAGAATAAACATATAATCTTTAGCTATTGCACATTAAAAATCGTTAGCAGGAATACAGAAATTCTTCTTCCACCAAAAGAAAATGTCTTTAGTGAAGCTAGCAGCCCTGAGCACAGGACCTGAAATCCCAAACAACCTAGATTTGTAGGATGTTGTGAGGCTAGAGGAGTCTGATTGCTTCTCATAAAAACCCTTGAAGAAGTAGAATGTCATCTCTAAAAATACAAACATGCACTAAACGATTGGAACAGAACTTTCGATAGGCAAAATAATCTTACCCTGTGCACTGAGACAGATCTGTCTAGACTGTTTTCCTTATCTTGCAGCCAAACTGTTCTCCCTGTAGCAGTCAGTTATACCTTTCAGTGGGCTCTCTGTCCAGACACACAAAAATACCCAGAGGAGGATCTCTGTAAAAGCACATGTTCTGTTAGGCAAAAGATGTTGGAACTGCGTCACCAGATAAAGACAATTTCTTTCAAGCACCTTGGGTTGGAGTCGTTAATGAACATGCCACCATGCCAGCAGCAGAAAGAAATTAAAGAAAATAATCTTAAATTCAAGAATGGAACACGAGAAAGTCCAAGAGGAGCTGAGTCCCTACAGATATACAGAAGGCAACAACTTTTATGTGCGACACTACTCAACCTGGGCAGACTTGGCCTCTATCCATTTTCATTTGAAGTCAGAGGGAATTAAAAAACATTGAATAGCGAAAAAAAAAAAAAAAAAAGTAAAAATCAGGTGGGCTGCACCACACTGAAAATAAAACCTAAGGGTAGTGTCTAAACTAAAGGTGCAAAAAAATATAACAAAACAGAAGGATCTGTGGCTGATCTAAGACTGAAGACCCAATATCCTGGAGGAAAGATGAGAAAGAGTTAACCAAGTCTTTGATGACAGGCCACACTGTGACTAGAATCTGAAATGGGGATAAAACCACATAAATCTCATGCCTTTTACCAGGAAACCCAAAATTAACATTTCCCCAGACATCTCAAATTTTACATGAAACAAATTGCTCACTGGACAATAATGTTTCTGTAGTAAGTACCATGCTTTAATATCCTCAGCAAGATGAAAACCCAAACACTACATGAAAAGACGTCTGAAGTAAACTATCTTCTCTTCATTTCAAGTGTGACACTGATGCTCCACATCAGTTACTGGTATGAAGAACACAGACCTAAATTTAAAACTTCAACCTTAAATTTAAAAGATGATGAAAACCAGAGAGAGGGGGAGAAAATTGCTTAAGAAGCATTATAAAAATGATGAAGTTCCTACGTCCATATTTTAATAAATGATCATGAACTTTCAAGTACTTACCATAGAAAGAAAACACTCATGAAGAAAACGTAAAAGATAATCACTGTCTCTTGTGAGTTTGATGCCTATTTCTCAGACAAAAGTTTCAAATCACAGCTTTGTCCCCAGAGAGCTCTGCTACATCCTGGGTTTCATCTTTCCAGAAGAGAATGTGATCTGCAAACACAGACAGGTATTTCTTGCACAATCCTGGGTGAGACAGTGGTAGAACTTCCCACCAGCTTGAGGGCTTTCTACTGAGGCAAGAGGGTCATGATGACTACTTAGATTGTGTCCCTGGACTCTTCTCACTTGCCAGGGCCTTTGGAGTGGTGCTTATCTACCCTGGAAAAAATTAGGAGTCATTCCTAGGACACCAAAGACCATGGTGAAGAATCACTATTTTCCCTTTTTACGCCATCAGCAACATTTCAAGTTGTGTGACCCTCATTTCCAAAGATAGGTCCTTTTAAGAAAAGAAAGGCTGCTATCATTTGGAAGGTCAGCATGTAAGAAATCTTCTTGAGTTATCATCACTGAACACATCCATTGGTTGGATTCAAAGAACATTTGAGTTAAAAATATCACATAGAAGCTCAGATTACTTATTTTTATTTCTTATTTTTAAAACTTTATAGGGACCACTTGTCAGTTGTAGATTTGTTTGTAGGAACATGCAAATATAAACAGAAGCTGCTCAAATCCACAGCCAGTAGTGTCTCCTGGTTGCACAGCAGTATGTGCAGTAGTATTCAGAATCAGACACACACAAGTTTTAACAACCTACTGTCTCTGCTTAGAGGGGAAGCAACAAGTTACTTGGGAGAAAATTATAGCAGAATTAAATAGTTTTCAGTGTTGAAACAGAATCTAGCAGAAGCAGAGATGCTTCAAGGAAAACAAAAGGTTTTCACTCAATTGAGCAGTTTTTCCTGGCACGAACCTAAGACCATAGCAGGTACTTATGCTTACTGCTCATACCTCACATATAGTAGTGTTCATCACTAACTATATCAACATACTGAACTGGACAAATCCCTGGCTGATGCCTTTGATTGCAAAGGGGTAGTTTTTCCTTAGAGACTAACACAACATAATCTAATTTTTTAATAGCCTTCTCTTTGTTATATTCTTTTTCACAGACAAAATACAAAAGCAGTTGTAGATGAAAACTGGCATAGTGGGTCAGGCCAAAGAGCAGTTCTTTGTAAAAACCCAGCATCCTGTCTCCAGCAATGGCCAACAGCAATGCAATGGGCAACTGCACAGTAATACTTCTCAATAGTTTCCCAGCCCTTAGCAGTTTGTGGCTCAGAGACTCCTAAACCAGAGGTGGTGTTTTTGTTTTTAATAGCCCTTCATGGCATAGGCTATTTCCTTTGCTAATCCTGCCATACCCCAAACTTTTCTGCAATAAATGCAACTGCATAAGCCAAGCGACTAGCAAAATATTTCATTTTGCCCAAGAGTTGTGTGTACATTAGCCAGTAGCACTCTTTGTAAGACCACACGAAAGCAAAATAGGTGTTCTCCAGGGGCTAAAACAAATTCACTTACAACACATGATGATTAAAAAAGAGGGAACTACAATTCCAACAACAATATGTAGCACTTCAACTGCTTGTAGCACTGAGCTGCCTTTGCTATTTCCTGCCACAGGAACCAATTGCCAGTTGCTTGACACTGTTAACATTTCTAAGACACCTCATCAACCATGACTTCAGCTTTTTCCTGCATGGAACTTCAGAAAACAAGACTGTTCTTTGTGCTCATCCTGGTCTGAAGATCTTTCAATGGCTCCATTATTCTGAACCTAGTGAAGTATACTTGATCTCCACTGTCGTGGAGGTTTTAGGTGTGAACAGTATTTGTCTAAACACACAGATGATGCTTTCATATCATCTAGATACTTCATTTGGAAGAAAGAGACTTGAAATAAACATAAGGGGAACTGGCTTCCTCCAAGCCACCATGAAGTAGTTAAATTCTTCCAGAAAACCACAGAGAATGTTGGCGACATGCTAAATATTCAGTCTTCTTGGGAAAAAAAAAAAAAAAGAAAAAAAAAAATAAAAAAAAAAATAAAAAAAAAGAAAAAAAGAAAAAAACCACAGGAAAATCTGAACGAAGAGACAAATTAGTATTCCATGAGCACACCGAACTCAGGCTGTTATCTTGCCAGACAAGGACTTGCACTGCAAGGCCTTTTTACTGAACAAGCTTGAAATACACCCTTATGTGAAGAGGTTGACGAAAACTTTCTTCAACTTCTTTGTCTGCAAGCACAACATAAGCCTGGTATTTCAAAGGACTGGAAAAAAAAGAGCCACAGCTGAAACCCCCAAGCCAGCATTTCAGGATGAGATAATGGAAATCTCGCGTGTCTCAAAATTCCTCAAGTTAGAGACAGAGCTGGTCAAATGTGACAGGTAACTTCCTTGCTACTCAACTAGGTCAGAAAGTCCTAAGCACAGTCGGTCCATTCTAAACTCTGCCAAATACAGCTTTTTCACCAAAAGAAAGCCAATCTTCCAGAAAATTCACACTTGATTCTCAGTGGTCCATTAGATGAAAGCTACCATTTATCCTGAGAGCAAATCTCCTGGAAATATCTAAACTTGGGTATGAAAATCCTGAATATTCAAGAAGGAAAAAGATCCTAAATAAATGCAGAATCATAACCTACCCACTTAAATCTTGCACACGAATTTTATAAACATTTCTGTTGCCATACAATTGATCTTTTAATGTCTAACATTTCACCATGGTTTGAAAAGGAAGGCTACAAAATTATTTTGAATCAACTCCAGCCAGAAGCTCAAATTCAAGGTATGCTTCTGGCAAACATTTTGATTACAACCAGAGCTGACTGATTATTCAACTTTATCTATCATGAGCCAACAGATAACTAGGAGATCGCTAAAGACAGTTCAGAAATATCTCAGCTCACAAAGCCAAAACAAACATTAGCAGGTTTTGTAAGTGACAAGGCCAATAAATATTGCTTTGTTTGTGTCTACAATCACTACTCTAAGTAACATTTCAAAGCAGGAGATAATATGAAATCACAGCTTTAATTCATGATGGGAAAATCACAGTTCAACTAGTGGCTGATTTCAACAAGTAAAGATTTGTAAGGTACAGAATGATCACTTGCAAGAATGCCAAGGTGAACATCATTGCTGGGCATTTTTCACCATTTGTATTCTGGGTTTTTTTGACTTGAGTTTGAAAAGTAATATTATAACAAATAGGTTTGTGCCGTACAAAGATATATTTTTCCACTTTAGTAAAGTAAGATAAATGAACTTGGGGTCTAAATCATGTAGTTCTTCTTCCTGTGTATGTAATCCCTGACTCTATTTTGCTTTTCTGTTTAGCAAATAAATATCTCAGAAATTATAAGTCACACAATGAGACTGCTCTGTCAGCTAGGCTCCAGCTAGTGTTTTTGAAGCCTAAATCTTGGCACCAAGTTTGAAAATTTTTGACTAATTAGTATTTCTTACACAGTTTGGTTTGGTTTAGCATCTTAAGCGAACAACCTGCCATGCCTGTTCCTATTAAGCAACACCCAGTTCTGTAAGTAAACCCATTGAAATTGGTGGATTTATTCCATAAATGAGAAGAATCAGCAAGCAGGAAATGGCAGTTTCCAGCTACCCTTTGAATCTGACAAACTGCAATTTCCCTCAAACTCCTGATACTCTTGGAGTTACTTCTGTAACGCAGGAATTGAGTGGTTGAATTTTGTTGTCTCTGACGGGATTAGCATTTCTATCCATTTAATCCTCCCATTCATTTTGGTACCATCATTCTAAAATTTCAGCTGGTTTAATCCTGTCAGAAGATGATTTACTTCATCACCCATGCCCTGAAAAGCAGGTAAAGAAGCAAAAGAGCTGTGGATTTGTGTCTTTTTAAGGTGTCCATCAGTATTTTGAGAAAGCTATGGTAAAATACATCATAGAATACTTGTTCTTTAAGAAGTGTCAAAGAACAGTTTTAGACATGATAAACATTTTACCATATATCACGGCTCAATGTGTTTTGAGTTCTACCAGTTTGCCAATTTATGTAAAAACACAGATGATCATATCAATTAAACACATATTTTACCATTGAAATGAACCACACCTAGCATTAAACAGTTCTCATCAAAATCTGATTTTGTTGCATCATTCAGACACTAAAGTGGGATTTTTACAGTTCAACTACTTCCATACAAATCAGAAAACAGCAAATAATTTATAATGATTGGCAGCTTCCTTGAAAGCAATCTAGACAAACACAGTGAGTGTTCTGCAGCTCAGGTGAAGACACAGCATAGCTGAGATGACATGGAGGAATCAGTAACTCAATTTTGTCATCATTAAGTTTTCTGCAACTTTTAACCAATAATCAAAATTAATCCTCACTCAACCTTATAAAGCTGCTAACATCTTACAGCTTGTTTATTTTAGGGGAGCTATATTCATGCATTAGTTACCTGTTTTAGAAAATAAACACTGGCTGTATTTCTTTAATTTTGTACTACACAGATGCCACTTGTCTGGCAGAAGACAGCAGTGCTACTGACCTCATGGCTTTCGCAGTCCATAGTCCAAACTGCTGCCCCTGTGGTCTGTGAGACCATGGTATATGTTCCCCGTAGTGTTCTCAAATGAAGTTTGGATGATAAACCTGTTTTTTGGTGGTACACAAGACACTGTAAAGTTTAACTGCGAGTCCGTTGATCCGCATTTAGGAATCATTGTTCTTACAGGCTCAGGGAGCCCCATGTGACAGCAGCAGAGCTGCCACTACCAAGAGTGGCCACTGTTTCCCCTTCTGGCATAGGCACTACAGGTGACCTACAAATTCAGCTGAGGTGTAAAAATAGATCAGTCGCTGTAGAGGGGGGTGCTGTGTGTAGGAGACTTGCTGAACTCCCCAACTTATGTCACATTATTTTAACTTCAGAACTGGAGGTTTTCCTCATTTCATCATAGAATGGTTCACAGAATAATTTGGGTTGGAAGGGACCCTTAAAGGTCATCTAGTCCAACCTTCCTGCAGTGAGCAGGGACATCTTCAACTGATCATGTTGCTCAGAGCCTCATCCAACCTGACCTTGAATGTTTGCAGGGATGGGGAATCTTGCAAGGGTGAAGAGAACTGGAGAACTGGATCAAATGATGTAGATTTTAAAATTAGCATGAGTTGCCCAATTCTGATCCCAGGCACTACATTGCTACATATTTTGATGAGTAAATACAACTTAATGCAAACATGAAACAATGACTTATAATACCAATTCTTCACAGTTCTCCAGAGGCAGTAGCTTTGTGTGACTGAAGAAATGAGATCCACAGAAGGGAAGCATAACTATACAGTCAAGACTATTATCTAAAGAGGGTACTCTGCAAAAGATTCCCTTGATGGATTTATCTTCTCAACTCCACTTTACTAGGCTTAGCTACAATATCAATTTCATGAATGTTCATCATTAGTACTTGGATGTATATCAGGTATGATACTGTAAAGAAATTCTGTCTCCATAGGTCCTTCTAGGAAGTTCTACAATGGATGAAATCAAGAGCATTTGGTCGTCACCTAGAAGTAGCTGAGATCTGTATAGGCAATTTAGACTGCTAAATAATTCCAATCTAGTTTAGTTTTGGTTTAGAAAGATCCATTTATTCACATAAGCCCCTAAAAAGAGACAAAGAGACAAAGATATTGGCTCTCCCATGCCTTCCACTCACTTATAATATTACTCAGAATTATTTCCAGGTGATTTTAATTGGTTTTCCAGAAGAAAATGGGATTTTATATGCAGCTATTTTTATATCTATGACCTAAAAAGGAAGGAAGCAGGCGAAGGACTGTGTCATGCAATGCAAATTTGCACACCATTAGAACCAGAGTTTGGATGGGGAGAAGAGCCCTAAACACTCTCATCTTCCCCTATCCCAGCTGTATGTCCATACGCATACACCCACAGCACTGCACAGATTTCTGAATTTCCCCTGCAAGGGATGTGAGGGAGCAGCACCCCTGGGAAGCCAGGAGGAGGCATGCAGAGTGCTCTCTCCCAGAGCTCTCAGGCAGCGGGGCACATACAATCAGTGCTGCATGCGCCCATTCAAAACCATATGGTCTGACACAAAGCCAGCACCTGTGGCTGCCTACAATGATGCCCATGGCCACTGCTGCCAATGCCATTCCCAGCCCCACCACTGCCAATGAGTGGTGCCTGACAAAAGCAACTGTGGAAACTCTTTGCTATAGTCTACCAAAACTGCTGGCTAATTCTGGAAACCCGTATTGCAACTGGAGTAAAGTAGGAAAATCAGTGATCTCCTAACAGCTGTAATTGGCAAAGATCTCTGGTTTTATGCCCCTGGATGGCACAACCCACAAATGCTGTGCAGTGGCATTTGTTCAGCCCTGACTCATAGACAGATGAATGCCATCGAATGAATCACCAGCAGCACTTTCCGCAGTACCTAACAAGGTAGCTCATCCAAATATTGATCAGGCCCAAGTCTCTTTAATTTTTGAGATCTGACATACCGTAGTCTAGGATGCTGTTTCACCAGTGAAATGATGAGTTCTGGAAAGGGGGCCTATAGAGAGCAACCAGGATGGCAAAAGATTGGCTAGTGCATCCTTTGTTGACAGGAGCGACCTTCTGCCTGCTGTTAAGCTATAAAAATGATATCAACACTGGTGAAATGCGAGAGAAATAGCAACTTAATAACAGAGAACTTACCGGCAAATTAACAAAACCACTGTATAAAACATCTTTCTGTTCAGTCCACTGCTGCAGAAGGTCATTAAGCCAAACAGTGCAATAAAATGATTTTCATCCATAACGGTTGAAAGGACAAACATTAAGCAAAGGATAGTCACAAATTAGCATTCAGGACATCAGCTGGGCTTTGCAGGTGTTGAGGGAAGATAGCTCCTCCCTGCATAAGCGCCTGGCAAAGCACGTTTCTTCCCCTTTTCCCCCAGATGCTGGACATGACACGCTTGGGCAGTGGGCAGGGGATACCTCAGATGGTCACAGTCACACCTGCACTCCTGGGACCTACGCTTGGCCTCAGGGCAGCTGGGTTAAAAGCCCTTTGACTTTCGCTGTGTTAACAGCCCTTCCTACCCTTCACTCTGCACACCTAGGGCCCAGGCCCACCCAGGTCCAAGCCCAGACCCCAAGTCCAAGCTCCAGCCCCAGCCGCAGCCTCGGCCCAGGCCGCAGCCCCACGACACGGCCCCGCCCTCCCCCCAGGCCCCGCCCATAGACGTGGCCCCGCCCCTCTCAGGGACAGACACACCCCCCCGCGAACGGGCGCATTCCGCGCATGCGCACTGCTCCGCGGAGCCCACTGCCCCCTTGCGGCCCCTCCCAGCCCTCCGCAAAGATGGCGGCCGCGCGGCGGCGGGCAAGGCGGCGGGGCGGAGGCGGCGGCCGCGGCAGCAGCAGCGGTGGCGGCCGAGGCAGACAGTGACAGGTGCGGGGAGGGGAGGAAAAGGCGACAGAGCGGCGGCGGCCGAAGCGCAGGTACCTCGAGTGGGCGGGTAAGAGGGTGGGGGAAGCGGCCGGCGCGGCGCCGCCCCTGCCCGAGCTGCGCCGCCCCTGCCCGAGCTGCGCCGCCCCTGCCCGAGCTGCGCCGCCCCTGCCCGAGCTGCGCCATCGGGAACTCCCCTCCGCTCCCCGCCCGGCTGCCGCTGCCCGCCGGTGCCGGAGACCGAACCGTTAGCCGGGAGAGCCGGCGGGGCCATGGCGGTGAGTAGGGGCGCTCGCTGCCCCGAGGCGGCTGGCAAACCGCCGCCTGTCCCTCGGCAGGGTGGGGAGAGGGGGTGCGAGGGGACCGGGGCAGCGCCTCCACCTGCCCCCGGGGCGGGCGGGCGGGCGGCGGCAGCCTGGCCCCTGAGGAGCCGGTTGCCCGAGGAGGGCCGGGAGCCGGCGCCTCCGGCTGGAGCCCCGCAGAAGAAACTTTCTGTCGCCCTTCCCGGGCTTCTCTGCCCTCGGCGATGCCTCTCCCGGCCGGGGCGGGGGATCCTCCTGTCAGCGCCGGGCGGCGGGGCTGGCTCCTAGGGCAGGGCTGGTGGCTGCCGCGGAAGGAGGGCGGTTGTTCGCGGAGGAGAAGCAGATGCGAAGCGCGACCAGGACAGCTGAGCTGTTTGTGACAGGCGGGGAGGAGAAGGAAGTGGTGGTTTTCAACACCTCTTTTCGGTGGTGGTGGTGATGTTCTCCTGCTAAGCCGTAAAGATTCCCTCGGAACTCTCAGCTAAAGGGGCTGAGCATGTGTTTCTGTAGGTAGATAAAAAAAATCTTTCCTAGAACAGTGTAATCATCTGGCCGAGTACTAGCAGAGCTATTCTTTCAGCTAGATTCCTGCCCGATTCCTCCTTTCCTGAGTATTACTCAAGACTGGTAATAAACCTAAACAGAAACTTTTTGTTGCTTCCAGGCAACTAGAAAGTGAAAGCAACTAAAAGCAAAAATGAAACTTTTCAGCTGATTTTTCATGTGCGAAGTAAAGAAAATAAGCAATGGAAACGAGAAAATATGTTGGCTAGGAGCAAATCGTGCTTTATGAGTGGCATCTTAAGACGCGTTAGTAATTTGTTTAACCTTGTCAAAGGCAATTCATTAGCTACCTTAGATGTCAAGTGTTATTCCAGATCATATCATATTATGAAGTAATTTCTGTGAAGTGTTCTTTGGTTTTAGAATTTAAGCCTCCACTTATTGAAATACATATAAATATCTTCAATTATTATGAAGACTTCAAATCTCTCTTTTTTTGCTTCTAAGTACTTGGTAGCTTCTGTCTTAAAAGCTATAGGTCTCAGTTCTTCTAAGCTTTGAGCTTAAAAAAGCTGTTTTGTTGTTATGGCAATGGGCAACTTTCTGCCTTACGCAGCATAGAAGTGTAACTGTAGCCATGATGTGAATCTGCATCCATAGATGTGTTTATATTCTGTGTTGTGAAATAGTATGAATCACAGCAACTCGGCAGTCCTTCAAATTTGGAAAGTACATTCAGTTAATTTTTTTTCTGCCTTTTATTTTTTTAGTGAGGAAATGGTCTCAAATAACTATGAAATTTCATCACATGATGAATGGGGAAGTAGGAAGCTTTCAGGTAGGGAGAAGGCTGTGCACATATCTGACAGTATGAAGTAGCTGAGTACCTATAGCTCGCAGTGTTGCAAATTGGATAGAGTTCTTAACACCTGGTGTTCCTACTAAGCAGGGGAGCAGGAAGGGTGCTGATCAAGTTTGGAAACAGCACCTAGTTCTAGATTCACTCTGTGTATACAGAGTATACCGAAGTCATCTTGATGCGTATGGATTGAATCTGGCATTTGTTTTGGCAAACTACACCAGAATGTTTTTTCTGGTGACTTTGGGGGGTGGAAATTGACATGCTGAATCCATTACATTGGGGCATTGGGCACGGATTTTGGCAGATGAAGGCTTAGTTAAGAGAGGTGCAGATCCTCGTTCTCAGGAAGGTCAGCACTTGCTGGTCAGTTGCTTAGGTCACTTGGTCAGGATGAGGGCAATCTGCTTTGAGCAGAGTCACAGGCTGACTACTGTAGATGATAATACTAAAGCAGAATTAGATGAGTGTCTCAGTTTTTTCAGGGCAGTGGAGAATCTTTAAAGGCTTTTTGCTGTATGACAAACTCTATGTGTATGAGTTACATGAGGCTCAGGTGATTACATACAGCACTGAAGTTACCTGATTTTAATCTGTTAGTAGCATTTCATTAGTAGCTACTAATTTGTAAACTTAAGACTCGAAACCTTTTGATTTTTGTAGGCAATAATGTAATGGAATTGCAGAAATTTGAATTATGATTCAGACTAATAACTCATTTGCTTTGGGCTGTGAGTCCTATGGGTCTCGCAATGCTTTTGTTAGTTATTCTTTGCCTTGTGGCCATTTAATTTTACTTGAATTTGGACCTACATCAGCTAAGTCAGTGTTACACTGATGATCACTTTGGCTCAAGATACCTCAAAGAGATCTTTTGTAATTATTATTGCAACTTCAACTACTTACCTGAACGTGCTTCTGCAGTGTTCTGTCTTAGGGCTTACTGGGAAGCTAAACCCTCTGGCTTCAGGAGTGGTACAATTTTTCATCTTTGTCAATACTTTCTCTTAAATGGTTTTAACTTCTAAATGCTTTTAGGCAACACGCTAATTTACTTTGCCAGCAGGTGACTTCTGAGATAGTGTATGATATCGTAAATGTGTTGGTCTCTAGCAATATTGAATGCTCAAAAGGTGTTAAGTGCTCGTGTTCTGACTTGTTTATTGATATCTCTGTCAAAGTAGCAAATTCTATAACCTAGCCCAGTCACCTTTTTGGGGGTGGATTGGGTGAACTGGCAAAGATACAGTCTTGTTCATTCTCAGACAGGTGCTAGAGAAGGCAGTTTTTGGGAGCTGCAGGCCCGCTTCCCAGATAACATTGTTGTCTGCAGCTATTGATGTTTGTTGTCAGTGCCTCCTAGAATCTGAAGAATTCTTATCTTCCTCTAGCATCCAGCAACTCTGTACCTTTTTTCTGACCTCCACCTTCTAATTGTTATGGGATTTCAAGTTCAATCTCAGCTAAAATGTCTACAGGTAACATGTCGTGTTTCATCAGTGTGTTTCTGTGATCTAAGATGTGAATTGGATTCTCTCTGTTATATCTGTCAATAACACTTCTATATTTTATCATCCATTTCTTCAAGACTGTTGGCTTGGGGAAATTCCCAAGCAATTTGTAGCAAAATTGAGCTTGGCTGCAGTTTATAGTGCACGAGTTGAATTGTGAGCCATTGCTTTTCCTGTAGAACCAGATCTAGTAAAAATAGATTTGACTTGGACTGTCAATTCTTTAGCTTAACTAAAAGATACTGTCTGTATCTCAGGAAAGCGATAACAGTTCAGAATGAGTACACTGCTGCTTTTTCTGTTCAGCAAACACAAACAATGTTTATTTTGCTCGTGGGGCCAATGTTTCCTGAGCTACAGAAATGACCGTTTTTTTGCTCGTTCTTTGCCCGTACAGTAAACTTTGAGCTTCTTTAATGCTGATGTTCACTTGGTGCCAGTAGAAAAACACCGTTAGCCTTTTTCTTAAACTTGTCTGTCCATGAAGTTTAGTGGTTTTGTTTATGTTCGGTAATATTTTGGATTATCACCTTGGGATCTGTATTTTGTAGGGCTGATGAGTAGAAGATGTTTAGAAAGTGTCTGTAACACTTAATAGTATAATATGTTTCTTGTAGGTTTTCATCTTTAATTGTTCCAATTAAGTTACATTTAATTTCAGAGGGAACAAGTATTTTCGAAGGTGGTGTTCCATCCACCCCGCAGAGATCTGATCCTGTTCCAGCTGCTCACATACTCTTGAGCCTGTAACCAGTGAAAATATTCAGACTTTTTTGCTAAGCTGTCATACATGACTTCAACAAAATTTAAATGGAAATAGAATTTGCTATGCCCTTTTGCCAGTAGTGAAAGAGATTTTTTAGCTGTTGTTTTCATGCCGGACTCCACTGTATAGTGAGAAGTCTTTTTATACTCACCTGTTACGTCATGTACCCTTTATTCGTTGTATTAATAATCTGCTTTGGTTGGAATACGTGCTGCGGAAACTGTTGGTCTTCATTATGATGGCACAGTTGTGTAGAGTACTATACTACTATTCTTCTTGGATGTATTGGTTTAGAATGCTTTTCTCTTTACAGTTGTAGTACCTCAGGAATAGAATATCCTTGCATTTTCCAAACCCTTTATTAAAACTTCAACGCCACGTTCATTGGCAGTGTCTTCACAGCACCTTTCAATTTGAGTTAGACTGGACATACTTTCCCCTCTTTGCCCTCCTGGTTCCAAATAGACTTTCACTGTTTGTGTCTAGGCAAGCACATTTGTTGGTCTGAGTCTCACTGGACCTACCTGTGTATCTACTAGTTTGCTTAACTGAATTCATATTTTTATCTTCCTGTAAGTTTTTGCTTTTCCAGGATGTGTGGTTCCTCTTCTGGTCATACTGTCCCAAAACATCACCTAGGTTAACATTGGTACCTTCTCTTTCTGTTTGGCATCGTCGTTGCCAAACACCATCCCAACAGCAGTTTGCAGAAGTAAAATAGGAGTGCTTAATACACCTATACTGTACCCCCCCACACCCCGGCTTTGCTTCCGGAATTGTTCTGAAGCATTTCAGACAGATTAAGAAAGCTGCAAAACCTCTTCATTTATAGGCAGTGAAGGTGTTGTACATTTATAATTAATGAAAAAAATATATATTTAATTACTTTGGGCATAATGTAGATATTTTCCTTTTTGTCAACTCAAGTTTTCAACCCTGGTTTAACCAGTAGAATTCATTTTTATAGTTCATTAGTAAAAAAGAAGCACGGCACTTTCTAAGGTCTGATAAATGTCTTCTGCTTTCCAGAAGCACTAAAACAAGTCCTTCTACTTCCTGGCTACATACAGGCTTCTATAATACAGCGTCAAAAAACCTGTTTCACAACTATGAAAATTTACAAAATTGAACCAATGCATTCCATGATTTAAAAAAACTATTTATCCAAGTCTGGGAAATTGTCCAGAGGGAAAATGACAAGGTCCAAAAGGATTTATGCTATGACAGGTGTTGATAGATAGGAACTTTATTCAGTAGCTGGGAGTGAAAAGAAATACGTGGCACACAGATGTTAACTTTACCTTCTGCATGACAGTTCTTTTTGTATTTGCTTCGGGGTTTTTGTACGTTGGTTGCGTTTAAATATGTGAAGCTCAGTTCTTAATGTCTTTTGGTCTTGAATAACTTGAGGTGAAAATGAACTTAAACCTAGAACTTTATTGTTACCTGCAGTATAAAGTAAAAAAACCTGTAGTTCACAAGTGTAAGTAATTCCTTGTAAATGCTATTGAGTTTCCCCAATGTACAAATCCAATATCTGGCAAACAAAGCCCAAGCTTAACTTACACAAGATCCTACAAGCATGGGCTGCTGCCAAGCTTCTGTCTCATTTCCCCTCGCTAATGTAGTGTACTTAATACCGTATCTTACTCCTTTGATTACAAAATAAATCCTTCTTCTCTAACTTCCAGTTCTCAAACTGCAGGGTTTGCTTCAGTTTGTTCTTCTTTTAACTGCAAGAACTGTATCTACTAGATGTCTTGACAGAAGGAAACTGAGATATAAGCAACAGAGTATCAAGTGTTTTAGTTTTATTGTAGGGCAGAGGAACACATTTTTTAGATAGTGGTAATAAATCAAGTAGTAATCATATGTAAAAAGTATGCATGTAGCTGAAAACTAATCTGTAAGCAGAAATTAACTGGATAAGGAAGTTCAACACAAAAACTTTTGTGACTTGCAGTGTCTTGGGAATGAGAGAGAACAATGACTAACTATATACTAGTATTTCAAAATATCTATTGATAGGCTGTTAGGGGACTTGCTACAGTAAGAGTAAATATCATAAACTACAAGAGTTACCATGTCTCTGCAAATCCTATAGACTGTTAAAAATGGGCAAGACCGTACTTCAAGAAGACTGTTTCTTTACCCACCATACTTTAAGAAAACTGTTTCTTTACCCCTTTAGTCTAGTATGAAGGTAGATTGAAGATGTTGAAACAAAGTACTAAGAAATGAGGACTAAAAGAAGCTGCAGAAATAAGTAACGATTGTTGACAGTGATCATTGTTAGATGCAGCTGAAATGTAATCTGTTTTAATGTCTTTGGTCTTGCTAATAACTTGACTGCCCACATATAACAATATTAGTATATATGTGCATTCCACTCAATGGCATGAGGATAAATTACCTTAATTCGAGTAATATATCTTAAAAGTATTTGGGTGCATTTAATTATGTATGTCATGACAATACAGCTCCAAATAGATTAGTTTCTGATTTTGTGGGTTTATTTTTGTTAACGAATTGACAACTGTTTGGTGTTGCAATTTCATGTGTAAAATAGGAAGCTGTGAGCAGCTTTGTCCTCTTGACTTGATTGGGCAATCAAGCTAGCTGGTCCCATGGTGTTTTGACTGACTAACATTTTTCTTGGAGGATAAGTTGGAACTTGGGAGAAGGGAGTTCTGGTATTATCTGAGAAACCTGCTCTTGCTGGTCTTCCCTTTCAGTAGTTGCAGAGACTCCTCTATTGGAGAACTCTCCAGTGAGTAGCATATTCAAGTCTTCAGAAGTAGCATTCATCTTGAGATGCTGTTTGACTACTCTGCTTTAATTTTTTTTCTATATGGTGTGCAAGTAACTGCTGCAGTACCATTGTGACTAACCTTAGAAAAGTTTAGCACCTGCCAGGGTGGCTGCCTCTTGACCTTGTTGCTATTGTTGTCTGTAGCTTTATGAATGCTGTTCATTGACACTGGAAGAAACAGTTCCTCTCTGCTTATACCTATGTTTGGCATTTGTGTATTTGCATAAATGAAATGGATCAGACAACTGTTCTATGTTGAAACTGTCCGGTTTTTGTAAGATCGATTTTAAGCTAAATCTGTCGAACAGTTTAATTCACTGTGTTGTTGACCAGTTGCTTGCAGTGGTGCAAGCGGGAGCTGCTAGAATGATTTAGCAGAACTGACTTACAACAGTTTAAAGTCTTGATAAAAGGACATCTCCCGAATGTGTATGTTAGACCTCAGAACACCTTCTTTTCTGGTGAATTTTTACTTTTAGGAAGTTGTTTCCATAAGCCTGTCTTGACTTGTCATGTTCTATGCTATTATCCTGTTCCTTATGGGAGCAGAGACCTTCAGGTTTTCCAGAAAGAATCAGTGGAGAAGAAGTTTAAAATCTATTAGACATGTAGCCTCATTGATCCTATGTCATCTTGCATTTGGATAGCGTAGTTCTCAGTTTTTCAGAATGAGCAGGAAAAAGCTGTTTCAGAAGAGCTCTTTAGAAGCCGCCCATTCTGCTTGAATCATGCACTCCTTGTAGGTTCAACACCGGCAGCTGTCTCTGCAATAAATTTATGTCACTGACCAGTTTCATCACATTAATAAAAATATATCCCTGTTTTTAGTTTGCCTTAAAGGAATCATATAAAAAATTATTTTCAAAATGTCCTTGCTGCTCATAGCTTCAGAGTTGATAACAAATGAGGAAGTAGCTTGATTCTTGGCATTGAATTTGATTGTTTTCTCAAAAACTAAGCATGTTCTTAAACAGAAATGAAGGCAAGAGTAATGGTTAACTGGGAAAGGCCAAGCTGTTTTTGAACCTGTGTGATTTGCAGAAAATAAACTGAAGGAAATCCAGTCCTGGCAGAAACTTGAAGAACCCAATTTAGCTGGTATAAAAGTATAAAAGTAAAACTAGGAAAGTTTAAGGAAGCTCTTGAGAGTAACAAGAGTGTAGAACAAAACAGCCCCATAGTTTAGATCAGCATAGCATAAGTGGAATTGCATTGGAGATCTTTAAGTGGTGCAAAAAATAGACTACGCAGTTCACTTTCCTAATGTCTTTTTGAGGATGCTTCCAAGAGTGTCTAAAAGGCAGTTGTTCCTGTAAGACAAAAGAGGCCACAGTATAGCACCCAAACAATGTGTGACAGTGAACCAGATTCATGTACCCTCTAAAGACTAGGTGCAAGTTTGCAGCCAGGTGCTGACTATTTACTCATTGATTTTAAAATGCACACTATCAAGTTAGTTCTGGGTAAAATGAACAGATTGATTCTGATTTGTGATATGGTTGCACTTATCGCTTCCTAAAAGTTACAGAACCAGTTCAGTCTTCTTTTGTTGGAAGGTATAAGAGGGAGGGGCAAATAGTTGGAAAGTACGGAATTCTTCTTGTGCAATGACTTCAAGTTATATGTACTTCATCCAGATAAGGACTGTGGATGGTTTTTTAAGAGTCTAGCAATAGTAACAACATTTACAACCAGAATGTTGTGTTTTCAGGTAGTCTCCATTGCAATGGTCTTGTTATGTACTGTCCAGAATTTAACAGTTGTGCTGGACAAGATGAGGTGGTAAGTGTCTATGAACATATTATGCGTGTCTGAATGACTGATTTATCAGTGTCTAGTTCTTTATGTAGTCTTCACCTTCAAAAGTTTAGTTTTCTACATCAGCTCCTAGTAAGAGCTTAGCCTCTTTGGCTCAGATTCAGAAAACTGCTGGCTCATAAATACAAATTCATTAAACTTGAACAGCTGGAGTGTTTCCAGTTATCTACTATGCAATCTCATATAAGTCATAATACCCATGACACAAATGCATGAACTGCATTTGAAACTGATCTTAAATCATTGCTGTTCACAACCTGGAGTATGAAGGTAACCTGACTTACCTGATGCGATGTTAAGGTTTACCATTATGTGCCTTGACCATTCTTGCTTTGGCCAAGGCAGTAACTATTGGGAGTGAGTTAGATGCAGTACCCTTTTGGGCTGTTCAAGTGCAACCTGCATTTGCTCATCAATCAGTATTTTCTTCATCACAGTACTGCATTCACTTTACAACTTTTAGTGTCTGTCTTCCAGTGGTACCTAGTATGAACAGAGGCATGTATTGCGTTTCTCAGATTTCTTGGAGAATTGTGTTTAGCGAGTGTCTGTGACACAACTTGAGAGTTATGGTTGTATTTCCATGTTTATGGTAGAGGTTGTAGATTCTTTTTTTCCTATTGGGAGTTCCAGTACTTATTAAAACATTTTGCATATCTTGATTTCTAACTGTTTTGATGTAGTGTTTGTTTCTAATGAATGTCAGATTTTGACTTTGTTGATTTACTATATGAAACTGTACTTCTTTATAATTGCCTATCTGCAACTTTAGTATTATAAACGGGACTGAAGGGAATAGCCATTTCAGTTTCACTTAAAAGATGGTTAAATTAGTGAAATAGGAATGTTCCACAGAACAGCTTCCTTCTAACACTCCTGTTCTGTTGGAAAATGTTTCATCAAGTTTTCCAGGAAACACTTTTCTAAAACAGGAAAATATTTTATGAGGAACAAATCACATTTTTTAAATAAATTGCATATTAATTGAAATAATAAGTTCAGAACTGAAAAAGAAAAGCCAGTATACTGTAACTGCCACATCCAAAACTGTGTGACTAGAAAAAATGGTGAATGTATGGGGAAAAAAAAGTAAATCATCCTGTTCAATTCTGATTCTTAAGAACAAACACAAAACTCTTCAGCATGCTTCATAACTTTAATAGCTCAGCTACAATCTTACAGATTTCTGGGTAATTATTATGCTCTAATACATTTCTGTACCAGCTACATCACTGTATCTGAGCTTTTTCCAGTAGTGCAGTAACGTAACTAACATCTGTTGCCTATGCTTTGTTATTTCCTCTTCACTCTAGACATGTATTTTGTTTCTAGAATTTTCCTCATTTTCACATATTTGTATGCCTTGGGCACTTTCATTTGTCCTCTCTTATCTGATGACTTCTGAACTGGATGGCCAATTTGACAGATTGGAAGGAATCACAATAGTGATTATTACAAGTCTCAAATTGGCAGGCAGGATACATCTTCTAAGGACTAGGAAATAATAAAGAATAAATTCATCTCACAGTAAGCACTAAAGGATGGACATGGTGAGTACTTATGAATGTCTCAATCACAGGAAAAGTTTTAGTAGTAGTTGGCATCTTGAAAAGAAGAGTCACTCAGATGTGAGGCTCTAATCTGAATAAAATAGGGTTTTATTATTTCAGCTGTTTGAAAGATTTATTTTTAAAGTGCACCTGCTGTCTTCATGTTGAAGAAGGCAAAATCAAAGCATTTCATGCATTCGGATTGGGCAGTGGTTTTATGGTCTTTTTGGTTCTGTAAGTTCATTCCTTAGTCTTTGGCAAAACCTACAAACCTTGTTGTTGTTCTTACTAGAAGTTGTCTGGACGTGAGGATAAGCCTTGCCTGTGATTCCTGGATGAGCGTAACTGCAGGAGGACATGGGTGAAGGAGGAATGGACCCCTGCTCTGCCGTACTGAGCCCACTGGGAAGCCATTATATGGCATTATATAGCGACCCCAAATTGGCAGCTGGTTTTGTCACTTCTCATGGAATAGCAACATGCAGTTTGGAAACATTTAGTACTGCTTTCACTGAGCCTGTTCCTTATGCTGTGCCTTTCTGTGTTAGGCACTTTTGTCTTGTCCCTGCTTAAACTTCCATCCTCTTGTATAGAATCAAGGCTCTTATGAACTGCCCTCTGTAATAATATATCTGTTTGTATCTGTTGGTTACCAGATTTGGCAGAACTAGGATGTGAAAGAGTGTTAAGTTGCCAAGTATTGTGGTAATAAGTGGGTAGGTAGAAAAGGTGCACTCTAAATCACAAAAACTGAGGAAAAAGCAGCAATGCAGATTTCTCCTTCTGTATGCACCAGAGATGCCACTGTGGAATGTGGCCTTGTAAGCCCTCCAGTTGTGGGAAAAGCAATTGATTGCTTTTTATATCAAACTCAATAACCAGAAGCAGTGAATCTCTAGGAAAGGAGTCTTCCTTAGTGTTTGGGGTTTTTTTTGTGCACAGTACTGTAACTAGCTATTACTTCATTTATCATAGTAGTGCCACAGCCCAACTGAAATGAAAAGTAAGTTTGTGTTGTGTGCTTAATACACGAGTATACTTCTTCGTTTGTAATTATCCTCTAATGCAGCTTTCCTCCTTTTTCTCAGAAGAAAGGCTAAACTACAAAGTAATTGTATTATGGACGTACCCCAGTGCTATGGGTATGTCTTCCAAAGTTTGAAGCTTAAGCCTGCGAGTTTGAGTTTTGGTTAGCACTGTCATTGTTACTTTGTCTCCCAAGCTCTTAAAAGCTGTCAGATTCTCAATTCAGATATTCAGACTGCTGTCCCCTCTTTGTGTTCCAATGTATCGAAACCCGTTTAACTTTGGCATTACATGTCGTATTTTGATTGACTGAAATTCATAGATTTTTTTTTTTTTTTTTTTAATTGACTCTGAAATTAATAGAAAAATTCTGCTCAGCAAGGGCTTTGCAGATTGCCTTCTTCAGCCCTTTGTCAGGACCTTGCATGGTCAGGTCTTGGCTTTCTACAGCAGTGGTCTCCAAACTTTGTTGATCATGCACCCCATCAGTAAAGATGTTATGAGTGTGCACCTCCAATATATGTACATTTTAAAATCATATGCATATGCTACTATACTAATACAGTATGTACACTACAAAATATGCACAAAAAAGGAAAGGATGAGATAAAGATGAAAAAATCAAAAACAGAATATTTTCTTCTTGCACCCCAAGGGATTGTCTTGTGCACCCCACTTGGGAGACTGCTGATCTACAGGACTGAGATTTTTGCAGCTTCTCAGGGCAACCTATGCAAGTGCTACACCACTCTCATTGTGAAGGTGTCTTTCCTGCCCCCCAGCCAGCCAGAATTTCAAGTGGTGTAGCATATGTGCATCACTTCTTGGACTTCTGCTGCATGCCTCCAAGAAGAGTTTGATTCAAGGCTCTTGATAAGCATCGTTCATGTAGTAGGATCCAGCCAGTAAGTGACCCCTGCCTGCTCCAGTGCTCTTAGCTTCTCGTTGTCTTTCATGAGTCTAAGCCCAGTAACAGGCTTTGTAGCATCTTTCTTATACTGAGTAGGAAGAGGTGGCTGGGAAGAGCAAAGCTGGATGTGGTATTCCAGATGCCACCTTATAAATGCTGAGTAGTGGGGAATAATCACTTCCCTTAGCCCATTGGTTGTGCTTCTCTGCTAATACAGTCCAGTATGCTGTTAGCCTTCATTGTTATAAGGATGCGTGCTGCTGACTCATGTTTTACCTTGGTGATCCAGCTGATTTAATGCTGGTAAGTTCTTCAGAAACTGTTGTTAAGATCTGCTGCCAGTCTTTTGGAGATGGAAAAGCTGATCCTTTGCACATGCAGAGGAAACGCACTGCCCAATGATCTCAGCCTTACAAGATTCCTTAACTCTTAATGAACAATTGACTGAGTAAAAAGCAGAGTTGTATATGACTTTAGAACATGAGAGTAATGCCACAGAAATGGTAAAGGGCCAAATCTGAAGGCATTTAAGGATTGAGTTAATTGTCATTATAGTCAGGAAGGCAAACTTGCTTACTGAACTATTGAGTGGCACTCAGTCTTTGATCCTGAACAACATTTAGCCTTTTGGCTTGTTGGTGTAATCCATTCTTTAATGGTTCCTCAGGCATAAGCCCTGCAGTCTCTAAGCAAATCATATCCAGTAAATTTAGATGTCTTCAATTTGCTTCAGTTTTGATAGCTTTCAGAAAAATCTTTCAATGTCTTTTCAAATCCATGTGGTAAGAAAAATGAATAACAGTTCAGTTGGGGGTAGTGGGGAATAGGTAGTTTGCTACCTAAGTCTCATATAAAACATAAACCTACGCAACTTGGTTGAAATCTCAGGAGACCTTGTACTTTTCTTGCATCCTAGGACAGACTCAATGCAGATTCTGAAAGAACAGTGACAGCTGAGTTAACAATCTTGAATTACATTTGGATGTCTACTACTAGTTCAGTATGTTCAGTAACAAGACAAGAACTGAGATAGCTGTTCATGCGGTAGTTGCAGTGCATGAGTCAGTATAGATTTCTAAATAACCATGCCTTTAATGCGCCACCAGTAGAAAATCACTTCTCAGCTGTTTCTGTGCTTAGCAACAGTGTATTACCTATCTATTCAACTAATGTGTCATTTTCCTTGTCTGGTCCTTTTTAGTATGTCCACAAGAATAGTGCAGTGAGTTGGCCTTAAATAAATCCTTAGATTTATCCCACGTGTTATTTTATCCCTTCTGAGGGCTGCCGCATCCATTAGTTTTCAGTGGTGCAGGAAATCTGACAATAGGCTGGTGAATTGTTTGTAGTGGCTCTGCAGGAGGAACCTGACCTCTTGTCCAAATGCAAGTTGCTTTTCTTGAGTCCTTTTCAAGACCTCACTAAATCCCAAGTATATTGGGAAACTAGATGGAGTTGGAAGACAGTTATGTCATCCAGAGCAGTTTTATGTGGAGTGAGGCTGAAATTATGGTATGCACATACTTCAGTATGGAACAATATTTTCAAGAAGTTGTAGTCACTTGTACTACTCTTTTGAATAGGTATCAGCTTTACATCAGCAAATTGGAGACAATCATTTTAGAAAGAATAGCTTTACCCTTATTAAACCCTTTTGTTATGCCTAGCTTTTTAAGCTATTCATGTCATTTTAGTGGAGTAAAATGACTTGGTCTCTTATCACTGTCATGGTTTGTCATTTCCAGTCTTCCTTCTGACTTCCCTTTTTTCTCTTCCTCTCCTCACACACACACACACCCTCCCCCCCACCCTGAGAGCTGAGTTAAAACATGTTCTGTAATGAGAAGCCAAGAACTGATACCATCCCTTCCTATTGGAAATTCACATGCTCAACAACTCTGTATTCACTGTTAATATTTAAGGGCTGTCTGTCCAGTTTTAATCCATGTAATATCTGTTCTCTGTTTTTGTTGATGAGAAATGTTGTATAATTCCAGATAAGGTTTAGGATTGTTTTTCCAGTTCTCTTATTTGTACCTTTGTCAGCAATATCTGTCACTGGAAGATTGTCATAAAGTCAATTGGATAAACTTTTTTTCCCATCAATCATACTTGTCTTTTAAGTCTTTACAAATGACATCCAGTGTCAACTGTTCCCTTTTATTTGGTCTCAGATTGCTGTTTGCTAGCAGGCCTAGATTGTCCCATTTGCCCTTTTACAATAGAGTAAATAGTCTTGCATTAAATAGAGTATTTAATGCAAGACTTCAGTTTTCTTCCAGACCTCTAAGACTTTGCAGGACTCAAGTTATTTGCAAGTCTTTTTCAAAGATCTAGGTAGATCTCTTCTTCTGGAAGCCTTGAATGCAAGCTATCGGGGTCTGCTGATTTAAAAGCTCTACCTGTGCCCACTTTATATCCTTGTCAAGTGTGACATAATGGCATGTTTACTGAGCATTTTTGCTTATTTTGATGCCAACCTTTTGTCCATTTTAGCTGACTTCTCTTTTTGCCACACAGTCCTTCTCCCTTTTCAAATTCCTATCTGTCTGTATTTGTCCTCAAAGCCAAAAAGAAAAGGCACCTGCAACTGGTGGACAGACCACATTGTACTGTCTGATCAGATTACAGACACTGACTTGTATAGATTGCTGCCTTTGACTACTGATAGGAAAAAAGCTTTTGATGATATGTATAGCATAGACCCACATTGGTGTGAAGTTTATACCTTTAGTCTTCAAGACTAGCTCAGTGGCATTGCAGAGAAATTTAATATTGTATTGTCAAGAAAGCATTGATTTATTTTTTCCTCTAGATTGATAACACAGTTGGACAGGTAGCAGTTTTGTTATTGTTGTAGAGGGTGTCAGGAATAACACTGTACCTAGTACCTCCTGTCAGGGTTTATCGATGAGCAGCGTGCTTTGTCTCCAGAATAAATCAAACATTTGGATCCAGACATGGAAGTTATCCATGTCTGTGCACCAAGGGTGGACTGTCCACCTAAACACTCAGGTGCCTGTGGGAACCTAATTTTCATACAAACCTAATCATTAGACACCTGTGTGAGAGAATGGAAAGCTGCTCTATGGAAAAGGACCTGAGTGTATTGGTCAACAGCTGGCTGAACATGAGCCAGCAGTATACCAAGGTGGTCAAGAAGGCCAACAGCATCCTGACCTATATCAGAAATAGTGTAGCCAGCAGGACCAGGGCAGTGATCGTCCCCCTGGCACTGGTGAGGCCACACCTCGGATACTGTGCTGGTTCTGGGCCACTCATCCCAAGAAAGACATGGAGGTGCTGGAGTGGGTCCAGAGAAGGGCAACAAAGATGGTGAAGACTCTGGAGAATAAGTCTGATGAGGAATAGCTGAGGGAACTGGGGTTGTTTAGTCTGGAGAAGAGAAGGCTCAGGGGGGACCTAATCACTCTCTACAACTACCTGATAGGGAGGTTGCAGTGAGGTGGATGTTGGTTTCTTCTAGCACATAATGAGTTGCACCAGGGAGGTATAGATTGGATATTGGGAAAAATTTCTTCACTGAAAGGTTTGTCAGGTATTGGAACAGGCTGCACAGGGAAGTGGTCGAGCCACCATCCCTAGAGGTATTTAAAAGACATGTAGATGTGGCACTCGGGGATATGGTTTAGCGGTGGACTTACTTGGCAGTGCCAGGTTAACCTTTGGACTTGATGATTTTAAAGGTCTTTTCCAACGTAAATGATTCTATGAATGAGTGAACCTGAGGCCAAATGTTAGGTATGTCCAGAGCTGTTCCAGTCTTGGAAGGGCTAAACAAGTTGTCATGACAATCATATTTTAGTCAGTTTGGGTTATGTTTAATTCTCATTGGTGTCCAATTTGATAGATGTGTTTTGATTTATGGCTAGGGAATGATGATAGCACGGAGCGCATGTTATGATTTCAGTCAAAAGTCATTGTCTGTGTGTGATAAAGGAGGTTAGTGCTTTCTTATATAAGAGACTAGACATTAGCATGGTGACTTGGGAATAACAAGGTGGTTTCAAGTTAAACCTGGGGAAATTCAAGCCAGCTTATTCTGGGAGTTTGTTGTATTATAGCTTGAAGTATTGGAATTACCTTTCTGTCTGTGACACTTTAAGTAGGAGCGCAAAATATTTGGAGCTGTAAGATGAAGAGATGGTGGAAGAGCAAGCCTGGCTGCAGCTGTCGTGGGAGGAAGGATGCCTTGATTCTAACCTCTGCTTCCAGGCTGTGCATTCATTTTACATTAAACAGTTATTGGATCATATCCTGGGAAGTTTACCATCAAACTTGCTATCTGGAAAGATGATCCAAGTAACTTTAATCAGCCTTTGCCACCTGCAGAAGTGGTGGGGACTGACTGTATCCTGGAGGACTTTTTGATGAGTGGGAAAGCTTCTAAAGTAAGGTAGGAATATAAAACTCTGCCCTCATTGCTTGGGAGACTAATTAGTCTGGCTAAGCAGGTGTAAGTGGTGATGAATTCTTAAGTAATCACAGTTAAAGTCTTTTAACCTGGAGGAATTTTTTTCCCTACGTTAATCTTTGCAGAGTATACTAGGAAAGTAAATGAAACCTCTAAAATAATTTCAGAATGCTTTTTTTCCCAAGTTCACAGCTTCATAGGACAACCTTCACTATGGGAATAGCTAAATCATACTGTATATGTATAGCTGTACTACAGGCTTATAGTGTGTTGTTAATGCATTTTTTAGAAAATGTGGAATTTTTGTTCTGCCCGAGTCTTCTTGTACTGACAGCACTGTGCTACAGGTTTCAACCCACAGCAGGTGTACGACGACAAACAGGTAAAAGCAGTCAACTGGGTGGGATGAAGATAGTCTTAGAGAATGCTTCTGAGTAGTCAGCTGTAACAACAGCTCTTCAAGTTAACCCAGTAGCATCTCTAGAACTTGGTATTGAAGTCAGTGTCATTAAGTTGACTTTATCACTCCTTGAATTTTATCAAATATTTCTTCATTTAAAGTAGGTTACATGCTACAGTAAAAGCATTTGTTTATGAGCAGACAGTATATCTGCCTTAGAAGTTTACAGGTGTTTGCAGAGAGTTTCATTAGCCAGATGATATCAAGGCAAAACTTAAAAAACCTGTAACTTTACAGACTGGCTGTGCAATTTCAAAAATGTACCTACTTGTTTTCATCAGGCTACTGTAAGTACTTGCTAAGAGAGGCAGTTCAGCTTTAGAAATAGTGTACAAGCTATTCTCAGCTTAATCTTTATGTCCATGTTTGATGTTAAGCAGTTTTCAGATGCAAAATCTGATTAACTTGTGGGAATTCTGAATGTACAATTCACCTCTAGTGAATTCTTTCCATCTGTCTTTGTTTTCTTAAGAAATATCAATTTCTCAGTTCTTGTTGATCTTATTTTTTGATTTATTTCAAAAGCTAAGTGCACTGAGTCGGGCTGGGATGGAGATAAGACTAGTGCACTGAGCCAGTATAATTTAGTGGTTTTATTTTTTTTTAGTAACAAAATAAGATACATTTTCAAAAGCAGCTTACTAGACTCGCAGTGCATATTTCCAGCATGGAAAAATGGTAATCACCAGCTTTTCTGGTCTTAGTTCTTCCATCTAGTCTTCATATAGCACTAACACACAAAATACCAAGTCATAAGTAATGTGTTTTATGTAATTGAAAGGAACGCTTGGCTGAATCCTGCTTTCTGTTATGCTGTTACTTGACACTCATCAGAGTTGAAGTGGATCACTGCTTTCGTGGGCCTCTTGCCTGTGTGGCTTTTTTCTTGTCATCAGGTTTCATGTAACTTTACAGTGTGTGCTAGCAAGGGCTTTTTCATAGCAGTTATGAGGATTATGATTTTGTGTGCAGGCGTTACCTCCCCCCCAAGTTTAGCTGCTGGGTAAAGCTGTTAGAGGGCCACTGGTTGTAAAAATGACACAAATGGCACAGCTTTAATTCTGGGTCAAATTTATTTTAAAAGTAAAGAAGTATCAGATTGTGCAGAACATCTTTTTATTCTTTTGTCTCACTTGGACATTTCCTAGTAACTAGTTGTTCCTAAAGTAAGTGTCTCGTTCGTTATACTAGTGGAAAAAGTGGATCAGTAATTTGGAAAAAAACCCCAAAAAACCCAACAAAAACCAAAAAACTGGTAACCCTGTTCATAGATCTTGGGATTTTTTTCCTAATTTCTTATAAAGAACAACACTATATATGTAAGTTCTAAGGAAACTGCTTCTTTTATTTTCCCCTTTTCCCAGTAGGCATTTTGTTAGTGGTGCCAGTGAAACTTAGGGAAAGTGTTGGTTTATAATCCAAGTTAAAATGTACAGGTTTGTTAGCTCCAAGGCTGTGATGTAGTTTCATCTGAAGTTAAGCCGCTAGAGGGGGTCTAAACCACCCTCTGTATAAAGAAGTCATACTAGCTGGCAAAACACATCTTCAGGTTTACATGATTGCTGGAATATTGTGGAAACACACTTTCTAAAGGTATCCAAGATTTATTTTTTGTTGTTTTTTTCTTAAAAAGTGAGGCTGTTTTTAACGGGTACTTATTCAGAAATATTTATATAGTTTAACCATTTGAGTAATTTTTCTTTGCAGGTGAGCTCGTGAATTAGCGTACCATCGATGATGGCAGAACATCCACCGTTACTGGATACCACTTCAATTTTAAGTAGTGAAATCCCTCTTCTAACTTCCCCTATTGTAAGCGGGGATGGAGCACAACAGGTAAGGAAACTTCAGTATCTTTTTTTTTTTTCTTTTTCCAGGAGTATCATTGACATATTGACACTGTAAAAGGTAGTAATCCTTCATCTGGAATATGTTTTGTGCAGCTTTGGTCATGCATGTGTTTTAGGGATTGAGTTGAAGGTAGAACTGGTGCAGGAAGAGATTTGTAAGGAGTATGAAGCAGAAAACCTGTCTTGTGGAAGAACATCTTCATAGAAGGATGGAACCAAACAGCTATCAAGTTGTCTAGCCATGCTCGAGTCTTAATTTGGAAGGTATATATTCACATTGCTACATGACCTTGTTGAGGTTACTAAATCTTCCTCTATGGTAGGGCTTACTAAGTACAGGCACAACATATGCTAACAACTCTATGGCCTCTAGGCTGACATTTGCTTACAACTGGGTATCTTGAATGGTGGGACTTGCTTTTGTATGTTGGTGTCTGCCTGGACACTTCTTCAATTTTTAATTTATTTTTATATTTTTTTGGCAGAAAACTATCAAGGTGATAGTAAAACTTACGACTGTGGTTTCAGAACACTTGAGAAAGGTCAGCTCCAGTTAGGAAGAAGTGTTGGCAAAAACGTGTGCATTCTGCATAACTTTAACCTAGGAAGAATATTTTAACCCCTACCTAGATAAGCTTCCAATGAGAGAAAAGGAATGAAAAGTTAGGTGGTTTGAAGTGATTGAGAGATCGCTGCCTGTGATAGAGACTGAACTTGATCTAAGGAAGCCTCTTACAGTCTGTCATTCCCATGTTTGATCTGTATGCAGAAGAAATAATCATTTATCATAAAGAGAAATTAATTTGTAGAGTAAAAACACATACAAGACCTCTAAAATGAGGCTGGAGAATGGATTGCAACAGTTCATGAGATAAGGTTTGGGCTGCAGAGAGATATTCACGATGTAGGGAAAGCTTAAATACAGAGAAAGAGCTGATAAATCCTTTTTAATAAATGTATGGATGAAACATTGTGGGGAAAAGGACAAAAAACAATACCCAAACTTGCTTTTCTTTCTAATTCTTCTTTCAAATACTGACATTTAAAAGTAGTAAACTGTAATATGCAAGAGGAGAACTGCTTTTGTTTCCTTACATATTCTGCCTTGAAATGTTCTATTTTAAAGCCTTGCAAACAAAAAAGAATAAAGCATGCCTACACAAATTAAACATACCACTAGTGTTTCTTTATCCAATTGTGAATATTCTTTCCTTTTACTCTTGTTGTTTGAAACTTCTTACGGATGTATCACAGAACCCTTCGGGTTGGAAGGGACCGCCAGAGATGATGCAGTCCAGCTTTCCCTGACTCAAAGAAGGTTCAATTAGAGCAGCTCACCCAGGACCATGTCCGGTTGGCTTTTGTGTATGTACAAGGATAAGGGACTCAACAGCCTCTCTTGTAGTTTGATCCTCAATATTTAACCCACCCTCACAGTGAAATAATTTCTTACACTTTAGTGGAATTTCTGTATTTCAGTTTGTGCCCGTGACCTTTTGTCCTTTCACTGCGTACCAGTCTGGTACAGTTTTGTTTACGCTCCCACCTTCAGGTATTTGTGTACACTGATAATAAAATCTCCCCTGGTGTATCTCTAGGCTGAACAGTCCCAGCTCTCTCAGCCTCTCCTCTTTGTGGCCCTTTGCTTGACTCTTTCTGCTATGTCCATGTTCTTCTTGTACTGGAGAGCCCAGGACTGGACCCAGAACTCCATATGTCTCACCAGTGCTGGTTAGGTGGATCACCTCCCTTCACCTGCTGGCAGTGCTCTTCCTAATTAAACCCAGGATACTGTTGGCCTCTTTTTGACTCAAGGGTGCCTTGCTGACTCACATTCAACTTGTTGTCTGTCATTCCTTTTCTGAAACACTGCTTTCCAGCCAGTCAGCCCCAAGTGTATACTAGTGCATGGGATTATTATTCTTCAGGTACAGGACTTCTCATTTCCCTGTGTGGAACTTCATGAGATTCCTGCTGGCCCATTTCTTCTACTTGTCAAGGTTGCTCTGGATGGCACTGCAGCCATCTAGTGCATCAGCCACTCCTCCAACTTTGTGTCATTTGCAAACTTGCTGATGGTTCACTCTGTCCCATCATCCAAGTCTTTAATGTTTATTATCTTCTTTATCTGCCCCAGTATCAGCCACTAAGGTAGATGACTAATGAGTGGTCTCCTGCTGAATATTGCACTGCTGATCTGAACCCTTTGAGACTGACACTTCAGCCAGTTTTCATTCCACCTCAGTGGACTTGGATTGATTGATGAGAAGCTCAACATGAGCCGACAGTGTGCACTTGCAGGCCAGAAAGCCAAACGTATCCTGAGCACATCAAAAGGAGCGTGACCAGCAGGGTGAGGGAGGTGATTCTGCCCCTCTGCTCTCCTCTGGTGAGACCCCACCTGCAGTACTGTGTCCAGCTCTGGGGCCCCCAACACAAGAGGGATGTGGACCTGCTGGAGCGAGTCCAGAGGAGGGCCACGAAGACCTCTCCTGTGAAGTCTGTATCTCTCTGGAAATGTTCAAGGCCAGGTTTGGACAGAGCTTTGAGCAACCTGGTCTAATGCAAGGTGTCCCTACCCATGGCAGGGGGTTTGGAACTAGATGATGCTTGAGGTCCCTTCCAACCATAACCATTCTAGGATTCTAACACTGTCAAAAGCTTTGCTACAGTCATGATAAACAGTAGCTACTCCTCTCCCCTCATTCATCAAGCTAGGAATTTCACTGTAGAAGGCCATCCAGGTTTGTCAGGCATGATTTCCCCTTCGTGAATCCATACTGACTACTCCCAGTCACCTTTTTATCTTTACTGTGTTTGGGACTGACTTCTAGGAAGATTTTCTCGCTGACCTTCCCGGAGTTGAAGGTGATGTTGACTGGCCTGAAGCTTCCTGGATCCCTCCCTCCCCCTTGCCTTTTTTGAAGATTGCAGTGACATTTGGTTTTTTCCAGTCCTTGGGAACCTCCCCTAATCACCGTGACCTTTCAAAGATAGTTCAGACTGAGTTACTTGTTCTGCCTTCTCCCAAAATAAGACAATCAAGCCATGCTGTCAGGCTTACTCTGTAATGGTACAAAAATTTGAGTCTGATATAAGCTTAAACGTTGTTTGGGAGATACTTTATCATTAAAATGTCGTCTCTTTCTCCTGCCAAGCAAGATTAAAACTGGAGAACAAGCAAAGAATTTTTTCAAAGAAATTAACTGGGGGCGGGGTGGTGGTGTCTGTTACCTTTCTTAAGGGAAAAACATCATATATGCTGTTGGTGTCCTTTTTTATTTAAAAAACACCAAATGGCTAATAAAGAATACTGTCTAAAGTGGAACTGGTAGTGGTAGTGTTTGTTTAAAAAAGAAGGAAAAAAAAAATCTTCAGAAGGCATTGAGCAGATTCTCAGTCATCAATAAAGTCAGATTCTTGCTTCATTTCATGATAACTAGTAGTTACAAGACAGTGTTGTCTACCGTTCTGTGTTCCACAATGTCTAGTGAAAGTTGCGACTTTCATTTTCTGTCCGTCCTTTGCACCTGATACGACTTCATGACTCATGAAGAGTCTGCAAAAGCATTTGCTTCAGTAGCAGGAAACTTTACTCGAAACCCTTTTTGTGTCTGGTGATTTAAAAGCCATCACTAAGTAGAAAATACTTTGTATATCTGAAATTTGGGAAATCCAGAATTGAAGGTACTGCTTACTCTGTCAGGGTTGCCCAATTTAGACTTGGGCCACAGAAGGGTCAGGCAGGCTATTATTTATTTATAAGGGTCTTAAAGTCGTTATGTTTCGTTTATTGGTGTGCTAATGAAAGGGGTGTATACTGTCAAATTAAGTGTGATGTATTCAAGTACAAAACATTGTAATTCTGAGTCTTTTTCATATTAAAAAAAAAAAAAAATTAACCTGAATATTAGTTCATTGTATTCCCTTTCTTATTTTTTTCTTGCAACTTTGAAGATAGAAGAAGTATGAAGACTTCTGCGTTCATGGTGGAGTTTCTTGTTTTTCTGAAAGTCTCCTATTTGCTTAGCTGCAGTACACACGTTCTGTAGTGGTTACATTCCTTAAAATGTGAAAACTACTTCTCCAGTTTCTTTCATAACAGCATCATGGTGTTGGATTGCATAATCTATAACATAATTAAGTGCTGACAACTTAATTGTGTTCCCGCAATCAAAATTCAGAGCTGTTTTGTCTGTGTAAATAAATGTATATGTTCTCCTGTCTGCATAGTGTGAAGGTTGGACTGTAGCTATTCTAATTAGTTTGCCGGTCAGTCCTGACTGAAAATGTATTGAAAACCTAGTAGAAAACTTATTTACTTATTTGTTTATGTGTTGGTATTTCCTACATTACACTAGTTGCAAGTTTTTGCTCAGCAGTAAAACATCTGAGGGTTGTTTAATCATTTCCTTCTCATTGCATCTTAAAAAAGATAACTATTACAATTAATGAGACTTATGTTGTATATACTGCATCACTGAGTTACCAAATGAATAGAGACCATTCAGTACTTTTCTGGAACAGTTCATATCATCAAGATAATCTATTTCAAATACTCGAAGCTCTGCTAGCAGTTTAAATATGAAGTAGTAGTACAAATATTTGAACATGTTAAGATGAAAGGTCATGAGCTTCAAATAGTGGAAGTGTCTGATCAGGTTAAGGCCATAACTTTCCACCACGTTTTAGAACAAAACAATCCACAAAGTTAGAGGAATGTGCATGTTCAGGTAGAAAACATGGAGAAATTAAGTTGTGCAGATGTTCATATGCTACTCTGTGCTGCTGTGGGAGGCTTCTTTGTTCTGTGTCCCACAGAACAAGAAACTACTGTTAGTTTCATAGGACAAAACTGCTGCAGAGGAAAATCAAAGACCGAGCCTGGTAGCTTCTCACTGTCTGTTAAGCACAGAAGTATGGCTTTTGCACCTTCTCATCACTGTGTTCAATGTGAATGGGTAAGGTACTACTTATATCTTGATGCGTAAGATAGTGGACGAAGTATGGAGAAGGTCCATAGGAGTCAATAGAAACCAAGTGACACTGAGAAAACATGGTATGAGGACGAAAGTGCTTGAGAGTTTTTCATGTGAGGGTAAGTACTGCAGTGAGGATTTACTGATTGTTGCTGAGGCTGGACAGGAAAGATGTGCTTGATTACATGAGTGGTGGGAGGAGGTAAATTCATGATTGAGAGGAAAACAAGGAGGCAAGAGTTCAAACCACTTTCTTTAACACACTTTGTTTTCCTGGTATTAGATTGATGTTAAATTGTTTCAGAAAGTTTCTATAGCACCCAGTGCTATTCCAAGACAAATCAGTAAGTTGTTGACCCAAGTTTGCAGCAGCCCTGGAGTTCTGGACCCTCTCTGCCTTTTCTGTACCTTCCCACTATAGCTCACTATAGTTGCAAAGTGAGACATCCCTATATAATCATGGTGTCCTTTGTTACCAAAAAGGTAGATAGCACTCTCAAAGTAACACAATACCTGTTAACCATTTCCGTTTCTTGGGGGAAGGGGATACATAGTGTTTCACCTTCAGTCAGCTTTATTTCTCAGCAAGGTATAGTGACGAAGTAATACTTCTAGTTTGGGAAGCTGGTTGCTTATCCTCCAAACTTTATTCAGAAGTTTAGATGCTTAGTGAGTTTTCCAAAAATCCCACTGTGCATGTATATATATGTAGTACGTATCCCTGTGTGTGTATATATGTATACTATGTGTGAGTTTAAGTGCAGATTCTTTGAACTGAAATAAATGTTTAGCTTCAAATCTCCAAGTTAGTATTTCTAAAACAAATTCCTCCTTTAAAAATTTCAACCTCTGATCTGAAAGGTATTATTAACCTCTTATCATAGGAGGAAGTCTTCAGTCAACAGAGTAATAGATGGCTATAAAAACAAACAATTCTGAGAATCGCTTTCAGATTGTTTACGTACATGGAGTCACAGCAAAAATATAATGGTGAAGATGTAAACTAGATTCCTAAATGACTTTCCTCAGTTTTAGTTCTGATGCTTCTGTTTCTGAAAAGCATATGGTACATTATCAAGTTCCAGCTTGCTTTGTTTTTGCCTTGCTGCTGAAAATGAAGCCTAGAACTGCATATGTTTCATGATCTTTTCCTCTACAAGAAAAAAAAAGTGTGCTAGAAGTTGTTTTACAACATACACTGTTATAACTGTTCTCACTGCCTTCCGTATTGTGCTGTTTCCCTTTTATCTGTGTTTTAATTTCATGAAGTACAGAGTATGTGCATGGCTGCTTCTTTTTTTGCGGGGGGGTGGGGGGAGGTTGTACTTCCCCTTTGACTCTGTTGAATTAGCAGATAAGTCTAAATTTTTCTTTTTGTAAATTCATTAAAGTGTGCTTTAGCTGACAATTATTCTTCCATCCTTCAGTGACTTCATAGCATTGAAGCGCACCAGAACCATATTGACTGGAACTCTTACGCATGTAATGCTGCAGTGCCAGCTTATGGAAGCTGATTATCAAGCTCTATTTTTTCCAGGCTTACTTTTGTGTAGCAGCCATCACTGGAAAATACATAAAATTATATGGGACATTCTGTATACAAAAATCTCTTCTATAGAAGTTCTTTGATTGGTGTTTGGCTATGATTTTTGAAAAACAGCAGCATAAAAAAAAAGCTATGAGGATGTGAGTTTTGATGCCTCAAGGTTATCAGATCCTTCTGTATCTAAGTTAATCAGTTTTTGGCCAGGAAGAGTAAAATTTTGTCTTAGTTCCATCGCTGGTGGTGTTCAGGGCCAGGTTGGATGGAGTTTTGGGTGACACGGTTTAGTGCAAGGTGTCCCTGCCCATGACAGGGAGGTTGGAACTAGATGATCTTAAGGTGGCTTCCAACCCAAACTATTCTATTATTCTAGTTAAGTGTAAATTATTATTTTTGCCTTAGAGATCAGAATTTTCTCTTATGTCTTTATCCTTGATTGCGGATGCATTGAAAACTTGCTTTAAATTACCTAGCAGAAGTCATCATCCTCAGCAAAAAGTGTGGATTCAAAATTCTTTGGTGTATAGCTATAGAATCATAGAATGGGTTTGGGTTTGAAAGGACCATAAGATCGTCTAGTTCCAACCTCCCTGCCATGGGCAGGGACAGACACTAGACCATGTCACCGAAGGCTCTGTCCAACCTGGCCTTGAACACTGCCAGGGATGGAGCATTTACCACTTCTTTGGGCAACCTGTTCCAGTGCCTCACCACCCTCACAGTAAAGTTATATTTAACCTGAGCTTCCCTGTTTAAGTTTAAACCCATTGCCTTTTGTCCTATCGCTACAGTCCCTGACAAGAGTTCCTCTCCAACATCCTTGTAGGCCGCCTTCGGATGCTGGAATGTTGCTATGAATACAGTGCTGCTTGTGGTTAGCAGAAAGCAGCATCAGATTTATTGCACAATTTATAAATCCAGATATATTTATTTTAATATTTGCTGCCTGAATCCAGATATATTTGTTTTAATATTTGCTGCCTGAAAATAAATGTAGAAACAAGAGTGAAGGCTATGAACTATACAGGCTGTGTAGTTCATAGCCTTTCCTACTTGTATTCACTGTGAAAATTCATGGAATGAAATATCCTCATAAAACTTCTCTGAGTAATTCTCCTTTCTCCCTAAAATATTGTGTTTATTTGTGTGATATGAATCCTAGATTAATTTTGGTCTCTGATACAGTAGATTCCTCCCAAGATACTTGAGGCAAGATTTCCCCTGTTGAATGAATCTCTTCAGAAATGGCCATTTGGGAGAATTGGATGACATCTGAAATCTGATTTAAAGTCAGTTAGTCACTGTAGGTTTTTAATATAGTCAATGGGGAGAAATAAACATGTCTGAAAGATCTGTACTTTTTTTGGGGTTTTGTTTTTGGGGTTTGTTTGGGGTTTTTTTTGGTGGTGTGTTTTTAGGTGAGAAGGTGCAAGTTGCCTGGAGCTGTAAGCATTGAGGTAGTCCAGTTCCTCTCTGCAGTCCATTGCGAGAAGGCCCAGTCCCCGAGTCTGGGTGCTCCTCTGTCAGTTAGGTTTGGAAGGATATGCTTACGTCCAAGCAGTGTCCTGGACTCAGGCATGTTCCTTGGTCCCCTTCTCTCCCCTTCTCTGTGCTACTGGACACTCAGTGCGGAATAAGCCTGGACCTGAATGCCAGAGTCCAAGACCTACAGTCACCCTTATTGCTTACATACATTTCCTCAGAAGACAACTGTTTTAATCTCTCTGTAAGTGGTTACAAAAATCTAACTGCTTTGCAAAGTCATATTCTTAACTACAGAAACTCCACTTGTGGAATATGTGAGAATTACACACTGTGCAAGCGAGTAACCTGAAGCACATCTGCTGCTAGCTGAAGCCTGTGTTTTTTTTCCCTAGGAAGCATTTCTCTCCCAAGAGGGTGGTCAAACACTGGAACAGGCTTCCTGGAAAAGTGGTTGATGCCCTAAGTCTGTCAGTGTTTAAAAGGTTTTTGGACAATAACCTTAATAACATGCTTTAACTTGGTCAGCTGTCAATTGGTCAGGCAGTTGAACTAGATGATCCTTGTAGGTCCCTTCCAACTGAAATAGTCAATTCCATTCCCTGGTGATTGAGAGGTTTCTCTATTTATAACTGGACAAAGTCCATCTAATCCTCTGCGTATTACAGAATTATACACTTTACAGAGCAGCCAGAATCACATTCTCCAGGAAGAGAGAGACTCAGGTTTACACACCATAGCAAAAATGGGTCTGGACTCCCCGTTTTTTCCCTTTCTTTTTGAAGTCAAGGAGAAAATGTATGGGAAAGGATTGGGGTTGTAGAGATTTCTCCCACCAAACCCTGACTAAGCCTTCCCAACCTGATAAAATTGAGGATGCAGCCTTTAATTTCTCTTCCAGCTCAGGTTCATGTTGTCACAGTGTTTTGATATACAGTGATACCCAGATTTGCACAAAGCTGGATGTATAGGGCACTTTATCAGGGGAATGAAAGGCTGCTTTAGAAGTAAACTCCTGGCATACTATTTTTATTTTTTAAATGAAATGCTATTTTGAGTAACTACAGAGTAAGTTCTTCCTTTGGCACTCCCTTTTGTGCTCCATTTAAGGTAGAAATGTTAAAGACACATCCATCAGTCTTAAATATTATGGGTTTTTAACTTGCTGTATCACCCAAACGGGAATCTGAGCTGTCAGAAGCAATGTTGGGAAATATAAAATTCTCTTATAGTCCATGTACTTTCTAAACCAAAGGCTTCTATGTTCCTTAAATCTTCTAAACTCTTCAGAATCTGAATGTCCAAATTCAGTTTCAGCTTGCTTATTTGTATTTTTTTCTTAATCGTTACAAGTACATTGCAGGAAAGGGGATAGTTTTTAAAGGATATTTATTACAAATTTTGGTTTGAGTTGTTCAGCAGAGTTCTTTCAAAAAGGAGAATGTGGTACCTTTTTCTCCCACCTATCACTTCAGCCCTTGAAACAACTATATAGATTACAGAATACTGCACTGCCAGAGTGAGCTCAGCTACTACCTGCCTGGCGAAGATCTCCACCAGTAACCTGCTGGTACTTACTGGTTGTAGGGGAGAGAAACCAAGTGTCTGTCCTGCTTCCTGGGTCCCCTGTCTGTGCTTCAGAAGGGTGAAGGAAGTCAGGACAAGGGCTGAAAGGGCTCTGTCTCAGCCTACAGAAGGGGAATCAACTGTAGCTTTGTGACCTTTCTGAAATAATGTATTCAGCTTTAGGCCAAAGGTTGATCATGACTGCCTTATAATGTTGGATATTGTTTCTTGGTGAATGCCTAACTGGTTGCACACACTTACAGACATGTCCAGATACTACTCACAAAGAAATTCTTTTAAGTAAAGTACCATTGACTTGCGTCATCATTAGCAAATCTGTTAACTGTCGACCTCACTTTGTTCATCTTGGCTAACTTTCATAATGTTTGTAAGATTCTTTTTTTTATTCATTACTAGATATTCTATGGAAGGAAAATACTAGCAAAGCTCTCAACAATGGCACAACTGTTCAGCTTGTTTCAAATGTGAGCTAACCAGCAAACTCATTCTTCCCCTCTTCTCAGCATTAAGGTCTTCACAACAGAGAGCATGGAAGCAGGCAATCTTCAGAAGTAGTTTTTTGGGGGGTTTTTTGCATATGGAAAGACCAAATAATACCTATTTGACGTAGAGTACTTTGTGGCAACTGCTGGTACAGCCTGCAGTCAAAGCGCAGGAATTGCAAAGTACATACAGATGAAGCGCAGCTGAAAAGTGTCTTCAGTTTTGAGGCTTAACTGAAATAATTGCAAGGGTGTTTTGATTCCACAGGTGGTGTGAAGAAGTTCGGATTATTACAGGAAGATAAGATTATTTTATTAATTTTAAAATACAATAACTGAAAAACCTGTTGCAAATCAGATAAAATCTTCAGAGTGCCTGGCTTTTTGAACAATGTCACATGTACTGCTTTAGATTTTTAGATTTTTAATTGGTGTTTGGGTTTTGTTTGTTTTTTTAGAAATTAGGTTTTTGGTTCTCCGAACGCTTAGTAGCATCTTAAGCAACTGGGAGTTTTGGGTTTTTTCAGTTGTAATTTTCAATTCAGACAATCTTTGCTAAATTACTTAGTTTTCCAAAATTAATTCAGCAGTCTCCTAAGTTTCAGTGTATCTAAATACAACTGAAACGAAAGTTACTCCCTGATTCTGTTTTGGACTGTTGCAAATATGCAGATTGATCAAGGAAAGTGCCTACTGAGGGGAGCAGCCCCATCACAGTATTACCTGAGAGCTTAGCCCTTGCTACCGCTTTGCTGTGCTGTATGAGCTCAGATTTGCTTAACAATGTAAAGCTGAAGTCCTGTGGACTTCAAACAACAAATCATTGTGAAATGAGAATAATCTGATTGAAGTCTTCCAGTTTTTATTTCTAGAGGTTGATGTGTCTAAACATTGGCCAGGACCAGATGCCTCGGAAGGCTCCAGAGTTCAGTGACTGCCCCTAATACTGCTTCCTTCTAATTCCCTGTAAACAAGGATTAGTTTAAAACGTTGAAGCACAAATGTTTGTCTGTTGCATTATCCAGATTCTTTGAAACACTTCTGTTACCCTAATGTTTATGCTTTGACTGATTTAAAGATATAGTGAGATTATTTTAAGTAGCGAATTTTCTGCGCGCTATCTGCTAACCACAGACTGTGTCAATGCTAATGAAACAGATTGGGTTTGCTGTAAATGAGTCAAATAAAACCTTGCTTAGCCAAGCTGTGAGAACTGAGAATTCAAAAGAGAAGAGACAAAGCAGAAACAAGTAAATCAAAATTGTGACTATTTCTCAATAATGAAGAGTGAGGCATACACTTACGGAACATGCCCTGACTGACACTGTTGTATGTGGACACTAACAAGTCTTGAACATTCACAGTGGCCTTAGATGCAGATTTTATCGTTTATCTTTTACTGATTCTTCTCAGAAAACTGTGTTTTTACAAAACAGGACTCCAAACCGTCTTGCCTCCTCAGTGATCAGCTTTCTGCTGATCATCTTTCACATTAAGAGAAGGGGGGAGAAACATGAGTACAGCAAGAACTAAAAATAACTTGTTCATAAATAAATATATCTGCTAGAAAAAAAAAATCATCATTTCTCAGATATTTCTAACCTGCCTTTCTACAAAAAAAAAGAAAAAAGTGAAACCTTATTGAAATCTATAGGTTTTGAATATCAGTGCCACTGAACAGTCTAGTCATCTTTCCAACCTCTCTGTTTCCAGTGGCTTCTAGGGATATTCTGTTGTCTTGGTGCTTTCAGTGGTGCTGACAGTATCTTGTAGCAGTGGTTAAAGATGAAATGTTTGCTGATTTTATTATCTGTCAGCAGCTTTTTAGAAAAATGATGCAGAATCTCCTGTTCTCTCCTGTGAAAATACACATAGGCTTCAGGAGCGTGTCAGTGAAAAGATGGCTTCCTTCTCTCGCTTCCTTCAGGAAGTGCTGCTGCTACCTTTGTAAGCTGAAATAATTTGCATTGTGGTGTTTTGGTTTTTTTTCAAAATCCCAAACATGTAAATTGTAACTGCTATATATTATGTAACATTTACTTAATTCTGTGTGGATTTCCTCCCTAGTCCTGAAAACCAAGATTTGTTAATGGCCTTTAGTACCCGGATCTTTCCTGTTCTTCATTAGGAACCAACATATATGGGGCAGTTAGATCCCTCTAAATTATCAGTCACTATTGGCAAATGCTGGGGTAGAGAGTTGTGTAGTTGAGGGAAACCTGTAAATTGGAATTTGCTCAAATAAATTTGGTGGAAAACAGAAGATTTTAGAACTTTAGTGTTAAGAGCATTATATATCGTATTACTTGGACAAAGATCAATGTCTATAGGACACATAAATAACAAGAAACCTGTTTTCTTCTGTCATTCATACTAAAACTAGAAGCTATTTAAGGAGAAAAAAAAAATAAAACTAATTTTACTTTTCCTTATAGATACCAAGAAATGTTGTGTGCTTAATCTGCAATGAATTAGTGTGGTACAGTACAGAGCTCAACCTAAAGTTTTCAGAACTCTTTATTGGTTACTAACCTACATAACTGAGAGGGGAAGAAATCTTTAGGAAGTCTAAAAGAAGATGGAGGTAGAAGAATCTTATGAAAGATGACTAAGTAAGAATTAGTTGGAAGTAACACTCTTCACAACCATGAAATTCTTAAATTGTTTAAAATTGCCAAAGGCCTAAGACACTTTTAATATAGCATTTATTACTGGTGTGTCAGCTGTTCCAATTTAACAATCTTATGCTGTCTATAAAACCTGTTACATAGATCTTTTGCATTTTTCCATTTAATCTGTTTTCTAAGTGAGTTTGATCGTGGAAGAGAGTTCATAGCCTCATTAGCATCGTTATGATACGAACAGCAGATCTTGAACACACAATCAATGGAAAAATCACTTGTGCTGCGTTTTAACTGACATCACCTTCACTGGACCACAGATGTGATTCCATCTGGCAATTCATGTGCTGCTAATGAATAATAACACTCAAGTGTTTCAGTGTTCTTTGATCAGTAGCATGTAGGGACATACAAACATTAGTCCTAATAACTGGGAAATGCTGGCATAGGTGAGGTGACAAACCCAAATCTCAGAAAGTCCATGCTGGAGCTACAGAGGAGTTAACATCTTAAGACTGTGTCCAATTTTCCATGCTCACTGGACCACACTTTGTGGAGCCAACCTAGATGTAAAGATTTTCCTTGCAACAAGAGACTGTATGTAGGTGGAAAAAACATCATCTTTGGAGACTGAATGTTTTCAATAATAAAATAATGCTTGATATGAATAACTGAAACCTTGAGCCTGGAAAGCTTTTAATTGGTGACAAATTTCATGCTGCTGAAACATTAGGAATATGACTTGAAGTAAAAGAAAGAAGTTACTTTTTTATTGTAGGTAGGCTGTAGGTTTGAGTCCTTTTACGTGAAAGTGTATGTGCATGTACACTGGCTTATTACCTTTGAAAACATTACTGTCCAAGTAAATTTTTAATTTTTTTTATACCTCAGGCAACGTTTAATCAGGAATCTCATATTGTCACATTCCAGATACTAACTGATTACGAAGCAGTTTCATGTATCTTGTCTACCTATGGGTTAGGACAGACCAGAGTGATGCATATGTGGTATTTGAAGTAGTTTCTCACAAGGAGGGAGGGCTGTGTGTTTTGCCCTGCGTAGCTGCCTCCATAGATGAGGGTATGCCAGTGGGCCCTGCTGTCATTGGGATTAAAGACTGCAGATGTGAGATTGCCAGAAATTAATACTGGAGGTTTTCGGTTCAGGTCTTAAATTGAGACTAATAGAGGGAAACTAACTCTGTCAGCCATCTGAAATGTCTTACCTTTTATTAGATATTAATATTTATTTCTGGTTATAGTGTTATTTAGGGCAGATGTATATAAATTATAAAGCAAAAGTGGGAAGCATGCTTCTTTCCTTTCATGGCTTTTAATAAATGCACAGTACAGAGTAAAACAGTATTTTAAGAGTGAGCACAATAGAATCCAATTGATTATTTCTTTGGTGTATTCCTTTTTTTTTTTTTTTTTTTGGGTGTATCTTATAAAGTGGCACCCTCCCTCCCCCCTCCTTTCTGCCTGATTTGCAAGCTGAAGTCATGAGCTGCATCGTAGATTCAAGTATAAAGTCAGGAGCTGGTTCATTCCAAGCTAGTATATGCTATCTGGGAATCAGGAGGCTAAATTAAAAATGCATTATAAAATAGCATATATTTGGAAGCTTTGTTCTCTTAAACCTGAACCGTCTGTTGACTGACGTTAGATGATCCAGAAGCAGATGCTGCAGCAGCTATTTGTTGATTTAGTTGCTATGGTGACATGATACATTCGTGTACAGCAGGAAGCTCACTGTACGTTGGCTAATTTGATAGGAAGGAAGGCTTGAGGTAGGTATTGCTGACTATATTGTTAATTGATCCTACCTTTCACATCCTGCCTCCACACACTTTGTGGATGCACAGCTACAGAGGAAGGCAAAGGGAGATACTCTGGCGTGGCTCTAGGTTAAGGTGCCCTGTTAAAAGAAGGGGGGAGGCAGTGCTCAGCACATCACCGAAGATTACCTCAGTATTGAGTGAATGGAACAGATTGGAGCAGCCGGAGTGGTGACTGTTGAATCTTCCTTCATCCTTTGTCACTGTGGTAGCACCAGTTGAATGAGAGAAATAAAAGGATGCGAGCAACAGTAAGTCAAAGTGCTAAGGCTTTTGAAATGGGTTAGGAGATAAATCATGTCACTAATTAACATCTCGATTGGAGCTATTAGTGCAGAAAAATGTAATTGTTCTAAATACTTACCCTAATGACAGAGGATAAATGTAACTCTGCCTGGAAGTTGTGTTATATTATAGTCACTCTTTTCCAGAAATACACCTTTTTTAAATCTTGTTGCTGACAGACTGTTAAAGATGCAGTGTACATCTTACAAAGAGCTTGGCTGTACCACCCTCTTTACAGGTTTAATTGAGTGTTTTAAAAATGTTTGGAGTCAGAATGATCAGGACCATTAGCTACAGTGTTATCCTAAATGCAGAAAATGTTCAAAAAATGAATTTACCTTTGTCCTTCGAGCTAAAAATCTTCTCATCAGTACTGCTGAGCTAATTCGAGTTGCAGTAATTTTAGACAAACCACTGCTGTCTTTTTTTTTATGTTGATAGTGCATTTAGAAATATGATTTTGGTAAAGTCTTGCCATTATTTGTGATTTTTTTTGCTGACAATCATTTGCTACTGACTCAGCACCTGTAACCATATAATGCTAAATGTAGATGTTTCCAGATTAATAAGAAACAAACCCAAAAAACCCCAACCCCTCTTGTCTTTCCTACAACTCAGAAAATAATGTTTCTGCTGGTGTAGAAGTGGATTGTGATTTGATTCCCTTTAAATTATGATTTCAGAGGTCCAGGGAAATGTTTTGGAACACTTTACTCCCTTGGTTTCTAGAAAGTTAGTTTGGAGGGAAAAGAACAGAACACCTTACAACCCCCAAAACCACACACATTCCCCCTCACCCCAACCTACTCCAGAATGAGATTAAAACAGAACTCTGCTTTTCAGTAGTGCTATTTTGCTGCAATTTGTAATCTATCTTGTTGTACAGGAAGTCTTTTACTATGTTATTTCATTTAAAAACAAGCTTTAACCACAGTTGCAATATACTTTAATTTCTTCTTATTATATATTATTTTAGCAATGGATAAAATTAACATATTCTAGCTTTTTCCCCCCACTTTCTCCTTGCCTTCTTACTTCCCCACATTTTTCAGTACCTTAAGATGTATGCCAGACTGTGAATTGACTTTGCTGCTAAAGGATTGCTTTTTAATTTTTTTTTTTTTATGTTATGATATATTTAGTGGTTGATATATTAGCATTGTTGATATGTATATTCAGAGGTTTTTAACTTGGCTGAAAAATTTGTCCCAGATTTCACTCATTCTGGGAAAATATGTAAATTCAAAGCGTAACTTCTTTGAGAGAAAGATATCAAGTAACCCATTCAGTTCCTCTCCCCTTAAGTGTGAGGTGGGGGGTGGCTGGGAAGAGGGAAGGATTCCAAATATCCCTTTACACTGAAATTCAATCCGGTTCCTTTGGTTTTCTTTCCTTTGTGGCAGTAGACAGTGCTAGCCTGTGGAGAGAACAGAGTGCCAGTTCTCATATGGGCTTATCCCACAATTTCACACATGACACAAAGTGTTTAATGTATTTTGGTTCCTTTAGCCTCAGCCAGGATTAAAAAAATTAACCTTTTTCTTTTCCCCTTCAGGCTGATAGTCCTCGGTACTGAAGGATGTGAGAGCTAAGATTTTGGGGCAGGGGGAAAGCTTGATGTCTATAGATTCTTCTTCAACGCAAATGCAAAAATATTTCTGTCATATCCCAGTAACTCTAAAATTGTAGTTTCAATCTTTCAGCTAAGACTGTTCATTGGAAATAAACCCCTAGGCATTAGGAAAACAAAGTATTTTGAAATGATATTGTATATTCAATAGCTAATAATTTATTCTACAGACAAACAAGCTTTTGGGTATGAAAGCATTTATTTGGGCAACGCAATTTGTTACCTGCTACAAAAGATTTGAAAATGTGTCTGTGAATACCAAACTTGTAAAAAAAAATTTACTGTATCTGAATTGAATCTCTTAATGTTTGTTTGGGCTTAGAAGAGTTAGAAACTGTATTTCAGTCAGTCCAATTCTTTTAGAAATACAGGTATTATTTGAACAGTGGCTGTAAAATGCATAATTCCTAAAATCGTCCTTATGTGGTAAGGATAAGCTAGACTCTCTTCCACAAACCTTATTCAAATCTGGCCTTCAGAAACTTCCTCACGTTAGGTAGGTCTTCATAACTTTATGGAGCAGGGATGAGGAGAAGTTTAGCAACTGTCTTAATTCTGGATTTGTTTTATTTTGTGCCTGTATGAAAAATCATGTAGTGTCCTTCTAGACACAATCATTTGTGGTTTGGGTGGCTTAGGGTTTTGGGTTCAGACTAAATTTAAACTTACAGAACCTAAAAAAATAAATTAAAAATATCGGTTGTATATATATTAGCAATAATTTCTGTATGTAGGGTTTTTTTCCAATAAAATCTCTTTTGCCTTACAGAACCACTGCATATACGTATTGAAGTGGCAAAATATTTTTGAGGTGCTGTATTTTGGCTGGCTGTATTATGTGTGTGTGTTTGGGGAGGGAGCCTTTAAGTTTATTCAGACGTGTAATGGTGAGCAAAAGCAGAAAAGTATGTCAAACTTGCTATGAGATATTTTTATTAAGTTTTTAGAGCTCATTGAGTTATTTCAGGTTGTACTGATCGGCTTTTTTTCCCTCCATAAGGACAAAAATAGTTTAGACTTTTAATTGTATTTACAGTTTCTGCTGTGGAAAGATATTGCTTTAAAATAGTGAAATAACATGCTTGTGGATTAGTCCTAAACTCTTTTGTTTTCCTGCCGTGTAAATCTTCACCTCACCTACAGCTCTTATCAGGATGAATCCAATTTTTGTATTGTTACTTCACGATAATATCCATAGGTTTTATTTTGGTCTTGCTTACTAATCACCTGATGGAGAACAGTCATTAATTGTGCCAGCCTATTTATAGTTTATCACTTGTTTTGTGACTGAGAGCACTGGGAAAATTTTTCTCTACTTGTTGTAATGTAAATACGTGTTTGTGATGATGCCTTTCTTTCCTTTCAGCTGGCTGAAATTATTTTGAAACCTGACAATCTGCTAATATATCACTACTTCTGTTACTAGGGTTGGAAGTGCAAGTAGAGAGAAATGCTTGTAGAAGTGTGTCTCTTACTGACAGAATGAAGGGTTATTTTTAATTGTTATTTCAGTGAACTTAATGGGATTTGGGGCCATAATCAGTGTGCAAGCAAACAAATTCAAAGCAAGATTAGGTAGCTCTGTGTTTTAAACTCCATTCTGTCCCTCACTGTGTTCCAGTGAAGAAATACCTTAACCTGCATATTGATCTGGTGCAAGCAAAATGTTAGGCTGCTTATGAAAGTATTCTGTATCCATAAAGACAAGGATTAGTAAGATATAAATCAGCTACATTTTGTATCGTTGCCATTCTGCTTTTAAAAGACATTGCTGTGACCATATTGGTGAGAGCAAAATACCTCTAAGAGTCTTATTTTGGCTTCTGCAGCCCCTGCTTCTTGCTGATAAGTTACTTCTAGACCTTGCTGGAGGTAAGCGTTAGCATTTGGCCTTAAGGTTTTTCCCTTTTTTTGAAGCAGCCCTCTAAGTCAAGGTGGCTGCAGCTCTGCCTTGCGCAGATCTCCCTTCCACCTTTTGTTGCTTATATTATTAGTCTTACAGGGTTTTTTCTGACTGCAGCCATTTTTATCAAATTCATTTCTTGTATTAGAAATAAGCTGAAGACATGGAAAAAAAGAAACATTCAACTCCTTTCCTGGTTCAGTCTGCAGAAACATCCTAAAGTTTCTCTTGCAGATAGTGAAGAGTTTACTGAATAAAAATAAGAAACATTGAGCATTCTCCTCTTGGAATGTGTGTACTGCCTTTGATTCTTTAGTTGCAAAATGAGAATACTTTCTTATCCTACTCACACTGATGTAGTAAAGCTAAATCATGTATGAGATCTTCAGATGAAATTATTGTTAAATTATCATTATAGCTGTTGATAGTTGTATGTCTAAGTCAATGTTGCATGGCTCTGCAGGATGTGATCATACTAAAGCTACTATAAAGTGATATTTTAATTTGGAATTCTTTGGGGAGTGAAATATTATAAAATAGTGTTATATAGAGTTGTTGTATTCTAAGAGTGTGTTTATCGTATAAGGCCAGTTCAAATTGTGATTTAAGGTGAAGAACAGATTTTCAAAGCTAATTAAGAGGGTGTCCCTTAACTAGTCCTTCAAAAAGCTAAAACGTTGCAATGCTGCTTCAGGCAACTGCTGGGAATTGTTTATATATTAGTAATTTAAGTGTGCTCAACAATGTTCTTGGAGACTGAGGCTAAGTGTCATGGAACAAGTCAGTTCTAGTAAACCAGCTTTTCTTCCAGAGTGTTTGCAAACTGCCTGATAAGAGTGGTCTCGGGAATAGTTTGCAATGTTGTACTCAGGAGTACTATAACATGGTTCATCTTTGCTGGTGACTGTCCCAGCACCTGGGAATGGTCCTGAGTATTGCTTAACTTTGCTAATACAGATGTGGGTTTAGGTACCACTGATGTGGTCAAGGGGATGAAGCGGTTCTTCTAGGAGAGATTAGAAACATTAGGACCACTCGGTTTGCAGGCACTGGGACAAGGAGGGAGAAATTGCTAAAGCTTAAAAAAATATTGAAGGAGGTGGGTAATATTTACTCAGAACTGTTGTTCAGCAAATCCCATAGCACAGAAATTAAGGAACATTTAATTACAGGAGGTTGTGGAGGCCATTCAAAGTGTAAGTGAACTCAAAGAGTTCAGGCAAACTTGGGGACAATAACAGAAATGGACTGCAGGAAGTGGCCTGGCTCACCTGCTCTCCTTAAATAGCATCTCAATTGATATGTTAGAGACAAAATATTGGGCTAGATGGGCTGCTGATCCAGACTGTGAGGACATTTCTTGTGTTCTTATTTGGCAGAATTATTATTATTATTACATAATTCTTTGGCAGAATTATATTATTCTTATTATTTTAAACTGAGCAGCTGCCTCAGTTTAAAAAGCAATTTCAGGAAAAACATAGTGAGCTTTCTAGCATATGGTATGATTCAGTTTTGTTAGGAAGCTGGTCTTTGCCAATCCGGGCTATGTTATCTTGAACTGACAGTTGACGGGCAGCGAAGTAAATGTTTTGAAATCAGGAAAAAAGTCAAGTATTCCATGCTAAGGAGGGGATTTAATGAATACTATTCCTTTTTGCAAAGCTTTTCTATGTTTTTAGGATGGATTTTGCTTTTAATATTGCGCAAAGAAGAAACCACTGTAATCCATACCTATTTAATTAAACTACTACAAAGCTTAGCAGTTGTTCATTTGATCTGGATTTATCTTCCAAAATATCCTTTGTAGAGTAAATTAAGTACCATTGAAAAGCGTGACATTTCACTGTTAAAACTGACAGTCTTTGGCAGCTGATGTTTCGGGTATTTCAAACTTTAGTCATTGGGTTGGTCATTTCATTTTATTTAAGCAAGAACTGTTTTTAGCATAAGTATGTAGCTGCACTCTTGTCAGCTTGTATGCTAATCTCTGGAAAGAGATTCTGTACTGTTTTTCATCAGGAACTGTATTGAGGTCATGTAGATCATCATTAAATAACCGTTTCAAGGAAACTATTTAAAGTCCCAGTAGAAATGACACAAAACTAGTTGTTGACCTAATACTCCCATTTCTTAATAGCAATGCCTTAATATGTTTTGAACTTGAGACAATATGTTGAGTCAGAATTGTGTTAGCATTGAGAAATTACACTTTTAAATATTACTAGATTCTATTATAATCAGTTATGCTTTAAAAGTGCTTGTGGGATTCTAGGGCTTGTATCAAGGCCTCAGTGTCTTAAGTTCACATTATTTTTGTGAAGCTTGTGAAGTCCTTCATTAGAGTTGATTTAGGAAGAGAAATGGCATTTGAAAAGTGGCTGTGTTAAACGTGCCTCCCACAGAGATTGACACATCACAAATGAGGTTTTTCAGATTATCATAGTTATTTTAAAGGAGCAAGCAACAAATCTAGATATAATAATGCATGTTAGCCTTTGGATAGCAGAGCTTTAGAATGCCTTTAGTAAAGCAATGGGATTTGTCACCAAAAAATTGAGGCATGGGAAGAGAGGCCAAACTATCAGATTTTTCCAAAGCTCTTTACTTAGTTTGAGCCAACGTGAAGGTTTTGCCCAGAAGAGGAAGGAGATCAAGGTCCAGAATATTCACTGTGAAAGACGAGGGCCTTGGTTTTCATAAGTACTGATATCATGGTTCGTGAAGGAGCTTGTTGGCCAATGAGATGTGCAAGCCTGCACCAAGCCACCCGCAGTGGGATTAAAGAGCTATAAATACTAATCAGCCTGTAGATTTTATTTGCCTAACACAGTGCTGCGAAAGATCCATCTTAACTTTCTCTTTAGAGACATTTTCTTGCATCTTCGATTATTTGCAGCAGACTTCTATTAGATAAGCGGGAATCTCTGTGAGTGATTGTCTTCGGCAACATCTCTTCTGACCAGAAAGATATCAGTCTTTCTCTCTGTGCACAGCTCTATCTTTTCTTATTTCAAATTGCAGCTATTGAGGTGGTGAGTAAGTGTCAGAAATGCCCTTCTCAAAGCAGTGAGTACTGTATGGGGTTCAGCAGCGCTAAGGCTGGTCCAGCAACAGTGCTGGTCATGTTGACACATGTTACCCCAAAACAAAGGCTTTTGAAGCCAGCAGTTCTTGAAACTTCTGAGGCTTGATTCAGACTCTCTTTTGGCACACTTGGCAACAAATACAGCCTATCTTTGAGCAGTTGTAAAATACAAATGGGAGTGCACAATGTAAAAGCAAGGCTGAAAGTGGAGCCAGTGAAATAAGAGTCAGGCATCAAGTAGACTAATAGTCCATTGACAGAAAGGCTCTATTTCCTCTTCCTGGAAACTGAGTATCTAATTAAACTGCATTAAGTCAGCGAGTCTCCCCACCCTTTTGAGCAAAGTTCAGATGTCCTCAGAGATGTGAAAATCTAATGACATCCTGAGTGTTTCAGAACAGTGCTGGGCTCCATCAGGAGACCTGTTGCCTCATGGCACAGCTGATGCTGAACAGTGTGCCCTCTCACTGTGTTACCCCATGGCTGACGTGCTGAGCCTTTACTTTTGCAAGCTAGCTGTGAAGAACAAAGTTCAGCTCTGGGGCCCCCAACATAAGAAGGACGTGGACTTGTTGGAGCAAGTCCAGAGGAGGGCCATGAAGATGATCAGGAGCATCTGCCCTATGAAGACAGGCTGAGAGAGCTGTGGTTGTTCAGCCTGGAGAAGGCTGCAGGGAGACCTTAGACAGCTTCCAGTATCTAAATGGGGGCCTACAGGAAATCTGGAGAGGGACTTTCGACAAGGGGTAATGGCTTTAAATTTAAAGAGGGTAGACTTAGGTTAGGTATTAGGAAGAAGTTCTTTACTGTGCGGGTGGTGAGACACCGGCACAGGTTGCCCAGAGAAGCTGTGGCTGCCCCATCTCTGGAGATGATCAAGGCCAGGTTGTGCGGGGCTTTGAGCAACCTGGACTAGTGGAAGGTGTCCCTGCCCCTGGCAGGGGGTTGGAACTAGGTGAGCTTTAAGGTCCCTTCAACCCAAACCATTCTATGATACTCACATAGGGGAAACTGCTATAAAAGAAAATCAGGAGACATAGGGCCCACTTGCTGCAGTTGGGCCAGTACACGTATTCCCTTGCTCAGATCCATTCTGCTAGCTGGAGCCTCCAGTTTGGATGTCCTGCAGCAGAAGTCTGGAGGAAGAAAACCAGCAGGTTCCCAAGGCAACATTATTGCTCAGGTTACCAACCTCAGGCACTCACAGAGATAAAAATGGGAACAATGCAGGAATACCAGTCATCCCCCATTCCCTGTTACTTTAGAAGAAGGAATCAAGGGAATTATACCAGCCATTGCCCTGAAACTTGAGGGCTTTGCAGCTTTTCTGTTTCTCATAGTTCGTATGTTAGAGACCAAGAATATTGAGCTGAAAATTGTACAGATTGACATGTCAGTTGCAACCAGAATAGCTCCTCCTAGGAGTCAGGGCAAACTAAATCAGCTGAAGACTTGGTTAAATGTGGTTCTCCAACCCACACGTAAGAGATGGAAAGATGTTCTCGTGTATTCCTGTGATGCTTTTAGGTACTTTTATTCCGGTATAAATTTCAAGCTAAAACTTTCAATTGTAGCAAAGAAGGGAAAGAAAATCAATGAGAGATGTCTTCAAAAAGTTACGCCTGCTTGGGGAGTCTGAAAAAGAAATTGTAAGAACTTATCTACTCGTATTTCTCTCCTTCCTCACGTTCTGAAGGTGATAGCCAGTTGTTAAATTGCTATCTTCCAACACTTCGCAATAAACTCTGGCAGTACAATATTTTCTGAAGATTTGTAAGTTTTATTTGAAGTTCATGTCTAAAATCCTATTAAGTTTAGATTACATTGTGAATGCCAACTCTTACTGAATTTTGTATTCAGACGCATCTTAGAAGATGTGAAAAATTTGTTAACGTGTAAATAGTGATAGTTAATTGTTTTTTCTCAAAGAGCCTAAAGCTTCCGGAAACATCTTTCTCCAGTAATAGCACTGTACCACATGAAACAACTTAAAGCAGTATTTTTAAAGTGCATGCTCAAAACTGAGCTAAATCAGTATTGAATCACATGGCCCAAGTTAGAAAATGTGAATATCCATCATATCCCATCAGCGTTGCAGCTATTTTAGGGTAGTACTTGCCATCTTTCATTACTTCGTAAAGTTGCTCTACCAGAGTGGGAGGAATTCGTATGATTTCTGCCTTTTCCTCACCCTTTCCTTTCTCTTTGGTATTCCTAAAATGAGTAACACACAAGTTTCCTGGGTTTTTTTGTAAACGAGACCAATTTTACTTTCTTTTAGCAGAGTAAATTTTTGGCCGTAATGTTGAGGAGTTGTATATATAAAGATTTTTTTGTCTCTGATTCACATCAGGAGGAGGAAATACACTCTATTTAGACACATGCAAGCAAGAGCGAAGAAGAAAGTGTCCAGAAAGGAAATGGTGAAATGCACCTGCTCTTCTGTTGTTTTTCCCCTTTGTTAATCATTTTAGCTGGGTTCTTCATGTTTACAAACTTGTTCTGTCAGAGAAAGGGAGGTTTCAAATGGGAATACAGAAGGCGAAAATGGTTAACAGGCTTCTGCTTTGGTACATGTCAGACTTTCTCTGTTTATTTTGGCTGATAAAGTGTGCTTTGCTATCAATTCTGCATTGCTTGGGTTTATGAAATTAGGATAAACAGCTTTCCACAAATAAAACTATACATACGCTTCATGCTGCACATCTGGTGCACTTACTTTGTCATGACTTAAATAATGTTTTATCATTGATGAATGTACAAACATGTTTGGATCATATCTATAAGGAAGTGACACAATATTTCCCTTATGTTGAAAACTGTCAAGTGGTTCTGTTGAAAATTCAATCACTGGGAATTCTAGGCTTCCTTCGGAAACTTCATGTAATCGTTTGATTAATGCTGAAGTTAATGTAATTTGTTCACATAATTTAAGCTGTACAAATAGATTTTTAATGATACTAAGCAGTTGAGAAAATAAAATTTGTACAGGTACTGTTTTACTCAGTTGTTATTCTCTCCTTGGTTCTTTGAAAAATGTTTGTTTAAAAATATCTGCGCTTGTTCTTGCTCTTATCTCTTTTTCTCTGTGGGATGAAGGCAGCAAGCAGTATGAAGTGAAAAATAATGTATTTACTAACCAGGGGAAAAAAAAGGTTTTTTCTTTCCCAGTAAAACTTTATTTTATTTCTTTTTGCAAATACCAGACTTTTGTAACATATTCCTGTGTAATGGTTGTAAACACTCTTTTATTTTTAAGGTTATTCTTGTGCAAGTTAATCCAGGGGAAGCATTTACAATAAGAAGAGAAGATGGACAGTTTCAGTGCATTACAGGTAAAGCTGATAACTTTATTTTAATATTTCCTGAGGCTGGATCAAGATTAATAAAAGGCAGTTTGTGTTGTTGAAAGTAAAAGACTGACAAATTATTTTAAATACAAGAGCTGTTTAAAGACCTAAAAGATTATGTGCTAAGGATCATTGGATTTAGATTTCATTACCATAAACAAAGTACTTTTTCTTATATTGGATGAAATCAAATTACTTGGGGAGGGGAAGAGGGGAACATTTTCAGTTTTCAAAGCAAACAGCGAAGTGCTCTTGCAGCAGCTTTTGACTTACCTTATTCATCACGCAGACCTCAAATTAAAAGCTACAGTTGTTAATTTGGTTTGAGTTTAGTTTGGGTTTTTTTATTCTTTGCTGTCACGTGGACGTCATTTTCCTGTCCCAACAGTAGCTGTGTTATCCCACTATCAGTTTTTCATTATATCTAGGAGGTAAATTATGTCCTTTCTGAGTTCTAGCAAGTGCAGCTTCAAAATACAAATGCTTCATCTAAACATAGCATCCCCATACGCAATGGTCAGTTGTTTTCTGTTCGGAATGAAAATAGCTACCAGTTAAGCCTGTCTACAACTGCAAGAAATGAGCAGTCATGCTGCTGATCAGAATACTACTTTAATGTGTTACAAGAGTTACAAGTTATCCACAGATTCAGCTATAGGGGCACTTTTTTGCATATCTTCTGGGCCAATGAATCCTACCCATTTTTTTCTGGATGTTGGCCCAGCTTCAACAGATACCATTCCGGGAAGTTGAAGCAAGTATTTTCCAGCTCCTTTCCGCTGCCTCTCTCCAATCTGAGAAGAGAGGAAAGGTCTGATTTCCAGTATCATAGGCAGGTCCTTTGTCTACAAAATAACTGATTAAAAGGACACCTTGGACTGTATTTAAGTTTATATCAACAATTCTTTAAGTCTACATGTGTTAGCACCATTTTTCAAAACTTCGTGCTGATTGCATATGATTGTTGCTTCCTTTGAGCCACAAATGGATCAGTATTGCAGCTTACAGTTGAAACATGGTGTGTAATAATTATGTGGCAATATTAGAGGGAAATGGGTTTTGCCTTGCAATTCAAGTTAAAGAACAGGTAAGATGTATTTTACTTCTGTTGCACAAAATACTGGCATGCATTTTAATTTTTGATTTATTAGATGGGCTTGAGGGGGGTGGAATGACTTGATACTTTACTTGCATGGTCATCTTTGAAGCAGGAAGTCTGTGGTGAACTGCAAAAATACTGAGATCATATATTTATAGATATGGTTCTAGTCTTTCATGGTACAGCTTTTATCCTTGCCTGGTCCCTCTTGTTTTCTGAGTAGGCAGCTCACTATTGTGATTTGATTCTTCATGCTTTAAATATAAAAGTGAGTGTTAGCAATTATTAGACAATTGTTTCTGGGACTCCCTGGATGTAAGCCGAGGTATGGTCTTTACAACTTTCCTGAAAAGTGGCACTGGCAATCTAGGAATCTACATCCCAAATCATTTCCACAGCTTTTGCAAACATCCTGTTATATATTCTCCTTGTCCTTTCCCCTTCCAGGAGATGAAAGTACAGCTTCTAGTTGGTAATAAAACAGCAAGCATAGAGGTTTTTCATACCTGTACATTTACTAACCTTAGTACACAATCTGATTTGCACATGATCTTATGAATGTTGCTTTTCTGATCTACTCTTGACACTCCTGAGACATTTCTGTGTTTTTAGTGCTATCCTGTTGGATCTTTCTACTTTTGGGCTTCTTGGGTCTTTCTGGCTTAAAAAAGAAATTCAGTTAGTAATTGATGCTGTACCTTTCTCACTGTATGCATTACAAATACTGAGGAATGTCTATTTTCCTGTTTTCTGTGTAGAGATTTGTGTAAAGGGAAGCATTTCAGATGGTGTACATTGTAGAGAGTGATTGGGTATTGGTGTCCTTTTTGCTCTGCCACAACTTCTCAAACATAGTTTGCTCTTGACTTGGCTACAAAATGGATGACAAGCCTGCAAAATGGGTTACAGCCACAGAAGACTCTTGCATTGACTAAAGAAAGCAAGTTTGCATCAATTCCCTGTTCTTTTCTTCGCTGTATGTACTCAGTTATTAGGTCAAAGCAAAGTTAAAGATGCGGAAATACTTAATGAGTGTGGTTTGGAGGAAACCTTATAAACATGCAGATATGCTTATTTTTAAAAAGGCTTGAAGAAAGCGAAGACAGCTGAAATTTAGTGGAGATGCAGTCAGTGGGAGTTTTATTTAGTCATTATAATGTTTCTTAATACTTTTTTCCAGTCGTAGTTTTTCCTGTAAATATTTACCCATCTTTATACCCTTTTCTGACTGTACTGACTTAAAAGTCTCTGTGAAGAATGCATATTTAGCTTTTTCTGTGGTGTACTATGTAAAAAGAGGTAGCATTACATACGTTAAGCATGTATCTATATACCACTTTGCAAAACCACAGCACATATTGCTCATACAAAAATGGAATTATGTACAACAAATATATTCTGTATTGCAATTAATTTTTTTGTCTTGTATCACACTCAGAATCCACCTTAAGGAAAAGCATTAGTAGCTTCTTTTAAAGCAAAGATTTTTCATGAATTGCATTTAATACTTTGTTACAAGTGTTCTTATCTGTCTCGAAATGAGGCTTGTAAAGCTTACATGCATAATTCACAACAGTTACTTATTTGTGATAGAATGGTAAGTGACACCAAACAAGTATCTCTTAGTTTCTGATGTTTACTTTTTAGAATGAGCTGGTTCTCAGAACTTACTTTACTTCGTATTTTGTGATATGTTCAGTATTCTACAAATAAAAAGGGCTTCAGTTCAATGCTGAACATAGTATAGTTTTTTTTTAAGGAACAGAAAATTTTCAAGTACTATTTTTCTAAGTCTGTATTCTAATTTATACTTAGCAAAATGGTGGCTAAAAAATACGTTGTCTCTTTGGAGTAAAGTCTTACTAAAAGATATCCAAGGAAAAAGGGAAATAAATTGAGATTACACAAGATAGTAAGAATTTGGAATGTTACACACTGACCAGAGATGAAAACAATAAAATGTAAATCCAGATTCTTGCAAGGCAGTTTCCATGGGCATATATTTAAATTGAAATTATATAACTATAGTACTAAAATGGAAGAATGGAGCTGCTTCTGGATGGATCCCCAGTAGCAGTACAGATACACAGATACAATAGTTTGGGTGATCTGGTATGTCACTCTTCCTTGGATAATTCTAGATCTCTCTTGTGCTTTGTTCCTGGCCAGTTCACCTTGAGATTGCGCTGTCTGCTGAAGTCAATACGGATTGTTTATAAATCTAGCCATAATGTTAATTGCATTTTCTTGCATCATATCCCTGTCTGTTGGAAACATTAAGATTCTCCATCAATCTTTGTGCTGCTCCCGTCAGTTATCTTATCTGTAAAGAGAACTATCCTTACTTTGGTTGCTCTGTATGTAGGGTAAAACTTCTCAACTTGAAAACAAGGAGAGTCACTGTGTCTCCAAGAGAAAGAGGGGGTGTGAATAAAGTGAGTGGTTTAGAGCTGTCCTTGGATCAATGAAGTAATGAAAACTTAAAGCACCAATTAATGGAGAAGCACATGGTGGTTTTTTCTGTGAGCTAAGCTTCTGAAGAAAAGGCTGCAGTTATACCCAGGTCTCTGCAGGTATAACTCTCACAGGTGATCTGTAAAGCTTGGACTGTTTGGGAACTAGGAGAAGTGAGAAGTGGCTTCTTAATGTAGACCTCTTCCATGGCAGTTAAGATCGCGTGAAAAGGCTTTTAAGATTATTTCCTGTGTTTAAATCCAGCAGTGGTTGGTGAAGGGACCTTTCCTCCTCGGTGAATCACATTCCTTTATTCTGGTGGAGTTTTGATGATTTAAAATAACCTGTGTATTTTAATCTTGGTGTCTTACATTTATATTTCTATAAAATAAGAATTGTGGTTGCTTTATATTTCTGTAGTTAGCAATCCTGGATCTTAGTTGCTTTTCCATTGTGTGTATTTTAACTTAAATACAGCTTAAATGAGCTGTATTTCATTTATAAATGGCCAATGGCCATTTTTCTGGTTTTATAAAATATTTCTTTTGGCTGCAGAGTGGTTTGACTCATAGCAATGATTTCTGCTCCCTCTTGATGTAACTTCAATTTAAACCATTTGTCAGTCTCTTGCTTCCTAAAGTATCTTGCTAGATAGATAGGAAGATATCTGTCTGTGTGTCCATGTGTTAGATCAAAATGTTTGTTTTCAGAAGAGCTCTTTTCAGTTGATGAAACTGTTCTCACATACTAGAAAGACTTCTGTGGAAACTTTCCTTAAGCCAAAAGTTTCTTCTGTTAAAGTGAAATAATCAGCTACATTACAGTGATTCAGAAAACCTGGTTTGAAATGTATGAATGGGTCTCTTTGTAGAAGTGAATTACTGCAGATCACTCATTCATGAATTCTTCCTATGGCAGAATAAATGAATGAAGATGACTCATCTTGAGCACATTTTATAACAGCCCCAAGTTCCAGCTAAGGGCTATTAAATGTTACTTGACATAGTAAGAGAGACCATGTTCTATATGTCTGTGCAAAGGAAAATTGCCGTTTTCATAATAAAATAAGAAAAATTATGTAAATTAGAATGAGTCATAAATACTTCATGCTTTGAAATTAAATGAAGTACCAGTATTAAGGTTAGTCTCTGGGATAAAAGTTAAGCAAATTTAACCTCATTTTTTCCTCTTTAAAATAAGGAATAAAGTACTTCTGAAAAGTGTTTTCAAGGAAGTCAAGAGGAAAAGATGATCACATAAATTCTGAGACTACAGTAGTGAAACACAAACTTCAGTTCATTCTAAGATTAACTTGAGCTTTGCAACACCAACTTCTGGTTTGGAAATGGCCTTCAATATACACATTTTAGAAATTGTTTTATAGACGTGTGGTATTTCCACGTACCAACAGTCAAACTAAAAATAAGAACATGGGTATTGATCAGCTATGCAGGAGCATGACTGCAGAGGAGACTTGATTCTCTCCTGTGTTGCAACAAGATGATAAGAACAGGAAGTGGCCACAAAGTGTGGTTGTAGCAGCTTGATTTGGAGCTATTTCATTTCAAAGTAATTGTAAGTAGGAGGTGCTCTTTTTACAGGTTAGAGTGATAGACAGGGTGCATGAATGCCCTTGCAAATTTTTTTGAACAGACTTTCCCTTCTGCCTTTTACAGGTAGGTTAGCATAAAAGTTGGATGGAGATATGGTAAATACCCTTCTGGTAAGGTAAAAGAAATAATGATGGATGTAAGCCCTCACTGTAGTGCATGTAGATTGCTCATGTATTGGCTTTGGCACATAGGAGAAATCTAGTCCATAATTCAAGTACTATTGGCAGGTAAAACTTGTCTATAAGCCCTGCTGCTGCAACTTTTCTAGTGCTACTGTGGGTACTGTGCTGAATTAAAGCTAGCTCAGGTACATCTACTTGATTCTGTAGTCCTTTCTCCTGTAGAGCACAGGCAGTCTTCACTCGTCTCAGGACCATCTCTCAAATTTGTTTTACTAACTCAAAACTTGGAAAGTGAGGCAAAACAAGGTCACTCCCCTGACCAGAATAAAACATAGCAATCCAGAAGTCTGTTGTTTAGATCTGTCTCTGCTCTAAGAGTGGCCATGAGAATTAGCCTCCTAACAGAGCTCCCTCAGCCTTCTCTGGGAGCTGCCTGACCTTCTTCTCCCTTAAACATTACTTGACCAGGTCTTGGTGGTCCCAGTCTCCTCCAGCCCTTAAAGAGGCAGTCAGGGATGGGTACAAGAAGCTGTTGCTGGAAAAGCTTACTTTATCATGCTGCTTTTCTGCCAAGAGCAGCTTACATTACTGCTATGCCCACTTTTTTAGGATTATAAATACTAGATTTCTAAAACATGCTATTCCCAGAAAAAACTACACTTGGCAAAAGTTTTATTAAAAAGCAAACTAGACCTGTTTTATCACCTTCTGCAGCAGCAAATTAAAAGCAAACACAATAAAAACCAGATTAAAAGAGAAATGCATTAATTCACATCTCTTTCACAGTGTCGGTTGTAGTGTGGTTTAGGGAAAATTTAATTTTCCTGTCATTGATTTCAGTTTAAAATGTGTTAATATCTTTATATCGAGAAAACGTTTGCCTTGGTTATTTTCTCATTCTTCCATTAGATATTTTTCTAACTTTTATTCTATCTTATTTCACACATTGTGAAATATGAATGAGTTCATAACTTACTATATTCATTATAAGGTGTTCAGTCCAGTTCTCCTTTTCCTGTCTTGTTTTCCTGTATATTCTGAGGAGTTCATACTCCCTTGTATCTTCTCTAATGTCCTCTATTCCCTCTTTTCGCTACACTGCATGCTCCACACTGCAAATCCAGCCTGACTGTAGGAAGGTTCTGGAGACATTTGTTTGAAATATCAGTGCTTCAGCTGCATACTGAAGACATCTAATTTTAGGTGTCTAAATGTGTGTTTCTATATGTGGCCTTGGATCTAAGCTCCCATTATAACTAGTGAAGATTTAGTCACTAGCTATAGTACAGTCAGTGCTTTTCAGCTGACATCAGTTTGCACTGAATAGCTCTCCAGGCTCCACTGTCTGACTGACTGGATCTCCACTTATAATGGGAGTTTAAAGTCCTAACTTGCATCCAGACACATAATTTTAGATACCTAAATGAGATGTCTCCATTCTGGAGCTAAAGCCTGGCTATTATAAGCTGAAATAAGTGAGGCTTACATCCTGAAAACACCTCATTTGAGTGTGGTGTTTCACAGTTGTACCCAAGACCCTTGTCTGTCCTCAAGCACTTGAACTCTTTGAACTCATCCAATTCCATGAGCATCTAGCATCTCACACTTTACAAGGATGGTGCCAGTACTTGGAGGTGCATGTTGGGAATGGAGTTACAGCCCTAAGTTGTAGGTAAAGAATGCACCTAAAACTTGGTTTCCATGACTGTAGTCAGTCATGTCTAGCCCACAAGGCTGTGAAGGATTAATTCAAACAGCTGAGATTCAGATGCTACTGTGGGCTGAGCCTGGAATCAGTTGGATGAATCTTGTATGAAGCATGTTAAGCCTGACAGGTCTGCTTCTGGCAATATTATAATAGTCCCCTGGCATTGCAGTCAGTTCATCTGATTTCTTCCCTGACTATGCTGTTGATGAGAAAGAAAGCATTACTTGCTTTACGGGGAAGAGGGGAAAATTTATGTAGGATCTCTTCTTGGTTTCTAGTGTAAGTAGAAAGTTTGTCTAACGTAAGTAGTTAGCAGTTTGAACTAAATCAAAGATCAGACATGCTGGCAGAAGAGTTTGAAAAAGATTTTATTTATTATTTTCACTTATTTATTATTTTCACTTAATATCCTAACATTTAGAATAACTTACGATAGCTCATGATGAAAATCATAAAATATGACATCATTTTCTGTATCCTAATTGGATGCAATTTGGTTGATTGAAATAACAAAGTTCCACGAAGATTGCTAACTTATTAAATAGAGAAAAAAGTTTCTCAATTTCATTATTTCATTATACATCCTGGTGTGTCATCTGTTGTAAAATGCTACAGATTGTTAGACGAGGCCCCAGGAAATTTCTTTAGAGTTCCATCCTGTGAGATTCAAGTCATAGTGCTGCATCCTTGATGTATGTATAGCTGTAGCTGAGACAGTCTTCAGACTTCTGCCAAAGAATTACTGTTTACAAATAGCTTCGAATTAATTTTTATTTACTCTTGTTCTATTTGTACTCCAAGAAGTAGTTGTGGCTGCTTTATCTTGTGGACCTCTGTCAGGCATGTGGTAGCTGTTAAGGGTGGAAGACAGCCTGGGAAGGAAACCAGTCTTTGTGGCTGTGGAGCAGCTCTCCTGGCCGTTACTTTTCTGGAGTTCCTCAAAACAGAGCAAGCTCCCCACTTACACGCAGGCTGCCACAGCCACGCCAGCAGCTTACAGGGACTGACATTGTTCTGTCTCATGCTTTCTCCACTGATGCTAAAAGTTGTTTTGGAGACAGAGGGCCCCCAGGTAGCAACAGAAAGAGACTAGGAGGTTAGTATCCCTTTCCTGCAATTTCACCTGTGCAATGCTACTGTGTTTTCTGCACAGGTCCGGATACACTTGCCAGAATGTAACGTTTAACTGAATGTTGCAACTCTGAATCCAGGGATTTTTTTATTCTGTTCTTATTTTTGTTTTTTCTAATGGATGAATCAGCAGCACATGGCTGCATAGATATGGCTGTTCATGTGTTATTAATAGTACATGATAATAGTTGTCTTTTTTTGACTGTCTGTTAAATGACTGAGGTTTTGTCAGCTTGCATGACTTACATGATCATGACACTCTTCAACTTCATTAAAATCATGGTAATATAACTTCCCTTTCCCTTCCTCCTTCTGCAGACATGCAGCAATCTGTTTTACATCTGAAGCAGTTTATTATCCAAATGAAGGAAAGGAAGAAGAGGAGAATGATAACAAGGTCATTACAAACATATAGGCTAGCTGTGCACAAATATAAACAGCTACTGTGTAATGTGAGTTAAAGACCAATTATAAACATGTAAATTCTGCCACTTAAAGCCATTAAGAAACAGTGTAATTACATGGTGTTGCAAACAAAGTTGGAAGGGCCAGATTAACTGGTAGTAAATACAGCTATCCACAGTGCTGTTCTTGTTTTGTTTTTGCCAGAGAAGCTCTTTCTCATACTGCAAAGGGCTTTCCAGTTGTCCTTCTGGAAAATGCAGTTGTCTGGAGTAGGTGCCCTAGGACACCACCTAAAGAGCCTCAGATCTTTTCAAGTGATTGTACAGCACCCAATAACTTGCAAATGGGTCTCAAGATAATGAATGGTATTAGAGCTACTAGAGAAGCTGACTACACCTTCCTTCCCATTTGATTAATCAGCTATTATGTAAGTATATGGTTTGTCTCCTGTGCCTATTCTCAATTTGTTTTTCCAGTAGCCCATTCTCCAGCAGTTTTGATTATACTTTCCCTTTGATGCTCTACACATGGGCCATCATCATAAATACTGTGTATACTGTGTTTCCCTTGAACAATCAGTTGTATTCAAAGGTAGAATGGATGTGCCTTCCAAGGCACTCAAAGAAAGAGCTGATATAAGCACTATAAATGCCAAACTGATAGTCTGTATTATTGCTTCATTAATAATTCTTAGAAGGAATTAATATGGAATTGTAGTTTCAATAATATGTAAGTTCCTGTGAGGAGGATCATAAGTATGCCTCATGATGACCTCTTCGTAATGAAGTATTGCAACAACCCTAGAAAAATATTACAAAATACGGACAGGTCATTTGAAGTAGGAGGACTGTGCTGAACAAAGACCACAACAGGACTGTTGTGTCCCACAGTAGGGAAAGTCCTGTTCAAAAAACAAGCCAAAAAACCAAACCACTCTATTAAAGCATGTGGAAACAATCATATTCCTAGGAAGAGGGCAGGGAAAGAACTGTTCAGTCCTGGAGCTGTAACTTAATGATACTGCAGCCTTCTCTTCTAAGAATCAGAATGTAAGGTGAAGATGACAGATAGAGAAAGATGAGCCTATGGAGAGTTGTCAGCCTTTCTCTTTTTCTCTGTTCTTCCCACAAGTTGCATTTAAGATTAGTTTCTTGAAAGAGGGAATTTAAGTGAAGTGCTGCTGTGTTACATCCTCAGTTGCTTTAGCCTTGAAGAGGTTGTGCTCTGAAAGGCACTGCGCTCTTGGCAGAGTTAGTGTTATGGTTTATGCAGCCAGGAGACATCGCAGTAACTCCTTAAGTAACAGGCAGATATTTAGAAAATTATGTGAAACATACTTAAGTTTGCATTTATTTTTACTTTTTATTAGGTTTTCCATATATTTTGTTTCTCATTTGGTGGTCAGGCACAGAATTGTTTTGTTCAATTTAAAAAAAATTTAAAAACTTAATCTTACCTAGCTTTTAAATTCACTTAAATCTGAAATCATAGCTGACTTTTTACTCTTATTTTTTCAAAGGACAATACATAAAAATGAAGCTGTCTTTCAGGCAGATCCTTGCAGTGCCTAAGGGCCAAGATGGGTTTGGGAATTTGAGAAGCTAAACTATTTTTTCTTCTTAAAGAGATTTTTGTTTTCTTTCCCCCTGAATTTGATAATAGGGGGTCAAAAGCAGAATGACTATCTCTGATGTAGTGTGACACTACTGGCAGTACCGTTTTGGGGAACATCTGGTGACTAAGCAATGCATCAATGAATGAAAATACTTGGTAAGTTACAAGGACAGTCTGAGCAACTGGAACCAGTTAAAGTTCTTCCAGCATGAATGAATTTTAAAAATCATCTGCTAAGAAAGCTGAAAAATAAAAGTGCATATTAGCAAATGCTCAGCAGAGATACAGAGGGCTGGCTAGTGTGAGCCTAACCTCCAGTCATTTCCCTGATTTGTAAAGCAAATAGATACAAGGAGACCACCAAACATAAGGTTCTGAGATAGATTGTTGACGTTTTGGTCACTTTTTACTGTGGATTTCTGGCCCGTGTGTGTTAGAAGAGTGCTATTCTGCACAGGTTGTAAATCTGACATCATATGTATGTAGCCTTTTCAATAAAATATTTGTAAAAAGTCTGGTTTTATCCCTACTACACCCTTCTAATTCTTGATCAAAGAAAGACTGCATTAAAAGGAGGAAAATGTACCGTGGAAATACCCTATCTTTTCTCTTAATTGCACTATATATATCCCATTCCTTGCATTCCTTTCCAGCAAACATATGACACATACTAGACCAGGAATCTTATTCATATGCCCACAGAGCTCTATCTGTAGGGTTTTTTTCCCAGTTCATCCTCTCACAGGCCTTTAAAATACCATCCAGAGCACCGATTTGCCCATAATAGCCTTCCAATTGTGCATTATGTTCATAGGATTTCAATATCTTGTCGTTTTATTTTTCAGTTACTGAGCCTTGTCCTCTCCTCTGAAAAACAGATCCATTATCTTTGATGGGAAAAAATCTAGTCTCGTGTTGGTGACAGTAGTTAAATAGAAGGGTGTTTCAGTTTGGATTCTTTTCAGAAGCACGTAAATGTGTGTTGCTGGATCACCTTCTTGTGCTGCTGGGTGTGGACAAGCAGAACATTTGCAGGTAAACATTTCTGCACAGCTTCAAGAGAGCTGGACAGAGGTCTAAAGTGCCTGGGAACGTGACACATAGAAAAAGAGGCTAAATGTCAGGTAAGGTTAAATCTATATAGGATATAGTTTAGGGGATATGAAGACCAGTGGGAAGTAAATAGAAGGACTAGAAAACGAAGGTGTAAAGAACTGCAGGTATGCGGTGGAGTCTTGAGGCCAGATACATGCACGTTCCCTGTCTCTGAGCTGCAAAATTCAAAGCATAGCACAGAGTGGGTTTTGATCCCCATCTCTGAAGAGCTTTGGCAGAGTCAATATAACTCTTTTGGGTTTGTTGTTTTTTGGGAGTGTTTCTTTATGGTTCTAAATTGTGGATGAAATAGGACATAGGAATTGAATGGTAAAGCATGATGCACAGCTAGCCTAGAATGTAACTATATCCCTTAATCACTTGGTAACCAATGCACTTGGATATCTTTGACCTATCAAGATATTCTAGAAATACTTCGCATTTCAGCGAAGCTGATCATCCAAACAACTCTAACGGCATAGGAAATCTGTATTCCAGAAGTGGTAAAAGAGCAACAAGAACATGCCTTAACTGTCTAAAGGAGTGTTGTTTGAATGGTATCCCTGAACTGGGTGAAATGCAGTTATATACAATGCAAGGCCATGGATCAGACTAATACATTATAAATGGGGATCTCCTCACTTGAAACTTGAGCAGGAGGAAGCAGACAAGCTATTTGACTTACAAGATAAGTATTACCTCCAGTATAATGTATCTAAAGGTTACTGTGATCGTAAAATGCATCAGGGCAGTTGTTGCTAGTATGGCTTGGAATGTTTAGCAGTATTTTACAGGATTCTGCAGAGACTTCAACTGTAACTTGGTAATTCATGTTTACAAAAGATGAAAGCTGATTCCAGGTGTTGTAGAAAAGAGCTATTAAGATACTCAGGAGAATGACGAGCCTGTTTTATAAAAGGAGAATAGAAGAGCTTAGTTGGTTTGGCTAAAAATGAGTTTTGTTTCAAACAGGTAGGTAAACACCGGGGATTTAAAAATAAATAGTTAGTGCCAGAGCTGGTTTAGAGCCCAGTTGGATGTCAGATGGCTGTGAATAACTTTCATCTAATTACAAGAAACCTCCCGGCTACATAGGAGAGTAGTGCTCTGGAACTATGCTCCAGTGGGAGAGGTATGGGTAAAAACTGACTATTTCAAGATCAGTTTTGATGCTTTTATGTAGAATCCATTTATGATGGATCTTGATGTATGATAAAGGGAGAGAGGAATGGAGCTGCAATTGCAGGTGAATAGCCCTGATTCATTGAGGTCTTTTTCAGTCCTTGGGCCCTGATGGTCTAGCAAGAGAAAATTTAGATACCCTGCATCCAGACAGTAGTGAAGCAATAAAAAGGTTTCTGCACAAAGGACACTCTTACTTTCCAGCTATTGAGCAATTTTCTTGTCTCAGCTCCTCAGTAGAGGGATAGATTGATCCATACATAATGTATGGTAAGTAGCTCTACTGTAGGCATGTGTCTTTTTCCCTTTCTTCTGGTTTGGAATGACAACTTCCATATGTCTGAGCCGAGTCAGTTGTTTTATCTCTGGCCTCTTGTTTGGCACAGGTAAGTAAATTCCTTACATATTCCTTTCTGGCTCTGAGTTCATTTTGACTGCTAGAGCAGTGGGTATGTTACTTTCTAAAACGTATTTGGTTACAGAGCAAATTGAATTCAAAGAGAACACTGCAATCGCATAGGCTTATCTTTGTGTCTGGAGCCTGCTTACTGCTTTACCAGACACTTTCTTTCTGGTAATACATATTTATTAATGTTGTTGAAAGCTTTTTATCAACAACAACCTGTGTCATAGATGCTCTTAATGTTTGAGCTTATGTACTTTCCCTGTGTAGTAAGTTGCTTTAGATTTGGAAAAAATAATTCCTTGTTGAAAGGATCTGTAAAGAGTTCATTGTGGAGAATCAAGGAGCCTTTGTAACATCAACACGAAAAAGACCAAATTTTAAATTTCAAATGCTAAAATGAGTTTAAAAGATTAAAGTTTTTTAAAACCTTTATTAGTTAGCCTGTGATGAGGTGGGGTTTTTTTTTTTGGTTTTGGGGTGGTTTTTTTAGGTAACACAGATCCTGAAAAACACTTCTGAATCTCTTTCAACAGCAAAATGTGAGGAATTGCAGGTGTTTAGTGATCTGTACAGTAGTAGAAACATTTCACAACAGAAGAGGCTGCAGGTGTTGGTAGCAAGCATGGTGCCTTTCTGTTTTGCTGCTCAGTCTGACTGAGAACATCAGTTCTTTTTTATGTGCGATTTTGGGTTGATTAATTTGGGACCAAATTTCTGCAAATTTTTTTGAGCATGAAAATTCTTGCGTGTTGACCTTACATCATTAGCAGAATCAGAAGTCTTAATCTAAATGTTTAAGTATTTATCATGTCAGCTGCAATGTTATTAAGAATTTTCAAGATCAGTGGGTTTTCAGTCAAACTTTTTTCCACTTTCTTCAGAGCATCCCCTGTTTTAGCTTATCTTGTTATCAGTGAAGAAACGGGGAAAAGTATCTGTGCGACGAACTGTAATCGCAAGGGGTCATGTTCAGAGTGTTTGGATTCTACCTCACTTCTAACTTCAGAAGCTTTTAGCTGCAGAAGTCTCAGGCACAGTCCAGGTCACTCATCAATCATGGCCTAATCCTGGCAAGCGCATTGAATCTATTGCTTCTCCTGTTTTGACCATGGAATTCCCTAATGCCTGTAATTGAATAAAACATCAGGCTGCAGGGGGGCAGCCAGAATCCAGACATCAAAGACATGCCAGAGCAGAGGCAATATAGAGGCAGTATATAAATGTTGCCTTTCTCTATCTTCAGAAAGAAAGGCTACTTTTTTACTTGGATTATATTAAATTTATCATAGAATCATAGAGTGGTTTGGGTTGGAAGGGACTTTAAAGATCATCTAGTTCCTAACCCCCTGCCATGTGACACCTTCACTAGACCAGGTTGCTCAAAGCCCCATCCAGCCTGGCCTTGCACGCTTCCAGGGATGGCGCATCCACAACTTCTCTGGGCAACCTGTGCCAGAGCCTCACCACCCTAATAGTGAAGAATTATCCCGAAGTGCAGACAGTATCATCAATAGGAAATTGGTTAAAGCAGTCACCCAGAGTTGAGGAGATCTGATGTTTTTAGCTCTACGAAGAATTGGAGCCTGTAGCTCCCCAATTCCAGCAGAGTCCCCTAGCCACCAGGCTCTGGGCTATTCCGAGTTTAGGCTTTTCTCCATGTTGCCTTTTAGAGATGTGGCATTTTCACCTCAAAAAAAAGTAAGATTCTAGAAGGGAAACTACCTTGGAAGGAAATCTGCCTTTTTCTATTGATGTAACAGGGATTCCTGTAAGATTTAGGTGAAGTCGTGGGTTCTGGTTCCCATTTTAAAGGCTGGCTCTGTATTTTCCATTTAGAAGCTCATGGATTAAAGGAGTTAAGCACCAGTAGCTTGGACAGAAGTTTAGTGTGTTTCATTCCAGTTTCTAGTGACCCATCTTCAGCAGAGGTGACCCAGGTTATTCCATAGCGTGGTGTTCACAGCACTCTCCTGGACAGGAACAAGCTGCAGGGTTAATCTGCTTGAGCATAGCATAGAATTTAGCCTACTTTCTAACTGAACAGGAAGACCTCCTTTTCTTGACAGTAGGAATCTACTCTCAGAAAACTTCATGTACTTTACTGAAATTGGACACAAGAGTGACTAAAGCAGGCCCGAACCAGTTATCTGCTTGAGGACACACTGTCTGTGCTTAATGATTTGTGTCATGTGGTATGAGGTGGCTCCCTGATAAACGTGCAGAAGCATAGAGCCATCCTCTGGAGGCAGCCAGTGAATCACCCTGCTGAAGCCAAGTTTTTGCTTTAGATGCTGCGAAGTGTAAGGTGTGTAACATCAGATGTTTTCAGTTTGCTCTTATGTCTCTTTTTTGTCATGTGATGATTGTGTAACTTGCTAGGGCTTGTTCCCTACAGTTTGTGTCATGACAGGAGAATTTCACATTACCAAATGGCACCTTTTGAATTGTCAGCTTTAGGGACTGTTTTCTTCAGTCATGATTTGAAACAAGAATGTGTAATGAAGAATTACTTCAAGTTTTATTTCATAGTTTAGAAACCTACATCTGAACATTTGTTCATGGAACTGCAATGTTGGTAGAATCTTTGTTGGTGGACTCAAGTGAATGCCTCTAATGTAGGCATAAAAATAATTGCATGTGGTGAGTCTGAAGAGAGGATTTCCTGTAGGACTGAACTCTCTTTCCATTTCTGTGTATTGTTACAGAACATCTTTTCATCTGACCAGAACAGCCAACTCCCCTGATGCAAGAATTACATTTAAGAGAGTAACATTTCAGTGGGACAGAGCTGCTGGTTGTGAGGATTTGTTTTGGTTTTTTTTTTAATCGGGAGTTATCATTAGCCATTTACCTGTACTTAAGAACAAGACTAAGCCATGGTTTTGCACCCTAGAACTCTAGTTGTGGAGCAAATGTCATTCTAGATTTACCTAGTTTTCCTTCTTTTGCTAAGTCATGTAGAACCCTGGATTATGGGACTCCTGGAAGGCTGACACACCTCGTGTTCTGCTAACTTAGTTTTATGTCTTCCAGTGAGGAATGACCACTTCCAAATTGGTCTCTTTAAAGAAAGATTTGTGTGGTATTTATGTTAGACTAAATGGACCATCTGAATCTATATTCACTTATATAATTAGCTTGCAACCTAAACAATTCAGAGGTGTTCAAATGAAAGCACTTGTTATTAAGTAGATTCCAGGGACTCAGAATAGTACATTTTTAGTACATCTTGGATAGAAATAAGAATTTGAGTTGGGCACTGAATTTTCTCTTGGCGGTCTTTTCTGGTATTAATTTCTTGCTTAAGTTTCTGACACTGTGTGTTGTAATACTCAATCACAGTTTGCACAAACAGAATGTTGTTACATCCACAGAGTCTCATCTGTTTTAAAATAGCTTTCATTCATAGTTTTAAAATACCTTACCCTAGAATTTGGTAAAATTGTTTCTGCATTTATATGTATGTTATTGATTTTCGTAATACATCATATTTGTGTAAGTAATATTCAATAAGTCATATTCAAGTCAGAATCTGTATGTAGATACATATGTGTGTGTAATAATGATGGGGGATGTTAAGGAATTTACACAGAAGAGGGGGAGCTTCTCTGAATGCCAGCTCTGAGACAGCAGAACATGCCAGGTAATTTTGCACTCTAGTTTCAAATCAGTGTAGCCAGGTAAGCATGCATAGAAAAAATAATTAGTGTAATAAGTTGAATATAATGATGCAAAAAAAGGCCTTTACAAGTAATTATACTACATAATTTCATTTTTAGCACAACCAGGCGGGGAGAGAGTTGAAGTTAATGCTTTTTCCTTCCAGCATCTCTCTTCTCTGTATCATCATGCTCTTTTGTAGAAGCCACTGTCTACAGGCCAAGAACTGCCAAGTGTTGAGACTCACTTGTGCTGTTCACCTCTTAAGCACAAGCAGCTATCAGTAGCAGTGCTTAAACTTGGTGGTCTGCAGTGCTATATGGCCAAAAAAGAAAAATCTGCTGAGAAAACCACAAATGCTAGTGGTAGCAACTGTTAGATGACTAAACTGTAGTTTATCCTGAATGTTGTGAATCAAATGGAACATGATTAAGCAGTATGCACTAATATTAAATATTAGTCTGGGAAAGTTACGGATCAGTACTGCTCAGCCTAAATGCCAGGAAATGAGGCTCTTCTTGAGGAAAAGGCTAACCAAATATGTGATGCAGTTAAATTAGAATGACTGCAGCTTATTTTTCCTGCTAAGAATAAACACATTTTCATCAATGGTTTTCTCTGTTAATAATAGTATATCACATTTGACTCACTTTGAAATGCAATGATTTATGGTTCACCTGATTTTTAAATTGGAAGACTACAAGGGAGAGAGAACAATTTTTTGACATAACTCTTCCACATAGTTACTAAATAATTACCCAGAGTCTAAACCTAAACCAGCAATGAAACGGAGCAATTTAACAATCTAGGCTGCACAGTACAAAGTCCATATTGTATTTCCGCATTAACATCTTTGATTCATTGGTACTTTTTTTTAATGAAGTAGAATAGAGTTATCACCATGCCACACAATTGCTTCAGAAAGAATGTGTAAAAACTTATTATTGTTGTAGTATTTCAAAAGACTAAAATCATCCTTCTGCAAGCTCCCAAGTGTAACTTCATAAAGTTTGTATTGTTCAAAGGCATGGGCTTGCAGCCTATTTTAATCACAAAACTGCACCATGGTCATTGTTTAGAACCAGGTGACATGAAAGCACATTTAACATTTGAACATTGAAACCATTGTCACCTTTTTCCTTTGAAAGTACATGAGGCCATTATAAAAGAAAACTGATAGCTGTATTAATGATAAAGTGTTACAGGAACCTGTCATCTCTGCACTTTGCCTGTGAGAAGGGATTTCACATCCCTTTTTTTTTTTTCCCCTGAATATGTATGTATGGTTTCATGGGAAAGATCAGGATCTCATTAGGACGTAATCTTTAGAAGTTAGGCTTCATAGCTCCCCCCCCCCCCCCCCTTTTATCCATTACTCCAAAGTCTATGTGAATGAAACTGACGCTTTTCCCCCCTGCTTTTGAAAGGAGCTATGTGAATGTTTTACCTTCAGTTTTGCCTTGCATTCACCAGCCTGCAGTCTACTGATAGATTATTTTTTTAGCCAATTAATATATTTAAATTGATGTTGCAGCTTTGTCAGCTGCTGTTCCCCAGGCTTGATGGCAAAAGTAGACAGATGGATCGGGGAAGGGATTGTTTTGTCAGGACAAATTTGAAGCAAAAGGAGTATGTTAAATGGACAACATTGCAAACTGAAGTCTTGTGATTGCCCATGTCCTTGCAGTGTTCACAGTTCCTTCTTGTGCCTCCTCCCCAGCTCAGGCCTAACAGTAAGTTCTGTGTTTGATTTTCTTTTTTGTTACTACTTGCTTTGATTACATTGCACCTAGTAAATGTAAAGCTGCTGATGCTTTGTCATAATTTTTTAGTGCCTGTTAACCCTAAAAGTACTAATTTGGGAGTATTTTCCAGACACGGCTTGCAAGACAAATGTAGATCAATTGGTGGTGTTGGTTGTTACTGCTTTTTGTAATTAATTGTAGCTGCTGGGAGCCCAAAATAAAACTTTGAAGCCTTGGCCGTTATGTAAAAGACAGAGTGGTGCAACTGTTTGTGGCATCAGGGACTATTGATTTACTGCAGCCCGTCAGTGTTGGAGGGGTGGGCTGCTACGTCAGCTGCGCGCTCTATTGTTTCAACTGCTGTGGCCTTTGTGTTTGATCCTGTCAGTGCTTGCGTCAGTGATGCATATCATTGCCTGCGTGATGTCAAAGTGTGGGTGTTCGGTTATAGAGCCATAGTTAACCTAATGTGCTGCAGTAAATCCTGAATGCTGTTTCCTCCTGGGGATAACAGTGATTCATCGCCGTTCACATTAGACTAATGCTAAGTATAGCAGTGCTCATGAGCCGCAGTATCCACATAGATTAGTATCAAAGTCATTGCAGCTTTCTAAACGTGATGTCAGAAAGTGTTTGGAACCAGGTCTGTTGGTGTGCCTCCTTTCTTGGGTGTAAACTGATTAGCAGTTCAGCTGAAGGTAAATCCTATGGAAGGATTGGGCTGAAGTAATCCTTTAGAACTTAGTTACACTAATTAACGCAAAAACCTGAAGGATTTGGGCCACGCCAGCCAGTGACAATGGTTAGAATAAGGGCACAGGCCAGAGCAGGACGCCTGCGGGACGGCTGAGGAAGCCCTCCCGGGCGGGGATGCTGCTCCCCGCCGCCCACCCCTGTCAGCCCAGGCCGCGCCCCGCTTGTGCCGCCTGGCAGCTGGCGCGGGGCCCGGCCGCGGCCCGGCAGGGCGGAGCGCGGCTGAGCGGAGCGGGCCGCGGGGCGGGGCGGAGCGGAGCGGGCAGCCGCGCACCTGAGGGAGCCGCCCCGCCCGCCGCCACAGCCCCGCCTGCCGCGCCGCGCCGGGGAGCTCCCGCCCGCCCGGCCCGGCCCGGCCCGGCCCGGCCCGAGATGAGCGGTAAGGTGTCCCGGCCGCCCGGCGGGGCCGCCGCGGTGAAGCACAAAAGCGGCAGGGCAGGGCGCGGCGGGCAGGCAGCCCCTGCGGCTGGCGCTTGTGCGGCAGCGGCGGACGGGGGAGAGCTGTGGTGGTTGGGAAACAGATGCGGGGAACACGAGCGGTGCTGAGCCCCTCTCCGGGTGATGGGCGGGCAGCCTGGGCGCTGGGCGGCCATTCCGGCCGAGCCGCGGCGTTATCAGCGCGGAGCTGTGGGCGTCGGTGCCCCGGAAGCGCATCGGCGACTGCGGGCGGTGAGCGCCGCTTCCGCGCTGGAGCGCCGGGTGTCCGCCGTGCCGGGGTGCTGCGGCAGACATGGCATGGGGCGATGCCAGCGGGCAGGATAGAGAGAAATCCTGCATCCGCTGGGCGGGCGGTGCTGGCATCCTCCCGTTTTCAGGTGTTCCTGTGTTCAGATGAGTTTGTCGCGGCCGCAGTGACAAACCGTTAATATTGCCATACGTTTATGGTAGCTGTAATGAGCAAAATGAGGTTTTTACAGTCTGCTCGAATAGTCGTATTAAACTTCACCTGCTATTGCTGCGGGGCTCCCTTTGCTGGGATTTCTTTTACGAGTTTCCCATTAAAGGGCACAAGTTTCGTGTACTCTTTGAGAGGCACCTTGGTGGTGGTGGGTTTTTTTTAACTTAGGACAAAATGCTTGGCAAGTTTTCCCCTTCATAATAGTGAAATAGCAAGTTTCAGGACAATAATAAACTGGAAGTGCGGTGAAACATCTGTTTCTTGGGTTTGGTTAAATAAACCTTTAGTGTGTTTGATGAGTCATTTGTCAAGAAGAATGTGTGAAGCACAGTGATGTGTTTGTTTTCTGTCCCACAATACCTCTCTTCTGGTTATTATGTAAGAGAATTGTATACCTGAGAGGATATGGAAGATTCGAGATTTCCTCTTAGAATCACAGAATGGTTTGGATTGAAAGGGACATTAAAGATCATCCAGTTCCACCACCCCACCTCCACCATGTGCAGGGACAGCTTCCACTAGACTGAGTTGCTCAAGGCCCTGTCCAACGTGGCCTTGAATAATCAGCTTTCATAATACAGTGATTTGGATGAAGTCAATCCCATTTACGCGCAATATAGAAAATTAGATGTTTGATTAACACAAATTCTGATGCTGTTGTTTGCTGGTACCTTATGATCAGTCTTGCCTCGTGGCAAAACGCACCAGCTTTGTCATGCACCAGTCTAGCTGATACCTGAAAGCATGAAAATTCCTCTTGCAGTGTATTTCACTGACGTAGAGTTGTTTCTAAAAGGAAAAAAAGTACCTGGTTTTATAGCATATTAGTATTTCATCTTTAGATACAGGAAAGCTGCCTTTTTTTTTTTTTTTTTGGTAGTTAGTAATATGCTTTCTGTCAAAAAAATCAGTAATTTCACTGTAAACACCCTATGTTCATTAAAATGTATAAAGTCTGCCAACTTTTTTCCATGCTTTTAATTTTCTTGAATCTTCCTCTGCAATCTGATTTCATTCCACAGCCACTTGGAAATCTAATCAAAGTAAATTAGAGTCCACAGTTAACATCTTGAATATTAAAGATATGTTTTCATTAATTCTGGAACTTTAAAGCGTTAAGGATGGGATGCAAGTTTACAAACTGCTAATTTGACTCTATTGTAGCACTGCAGTAACTTTTCAGGTTCATACATTGCCTCTATGTCTTTTGTGACCGCTAGGTTATGGGTATACTGGAAATGGGTTTGTGGATCAACCTTTGTACTGGGTTGGAGATAACTGCTTTTTTGTTTGCTTGTTAGAGAGATTAAAGCACTAAATAAATAAGCTTTAAAAAGATCGTTAAACAATATTCTTCAGATGTCTAAAGCAAAACAAAACAAAAAAGCCAAATATACTTCATGCCCACCAGTTCACCAAGGAACAGGCTGTTCATGTTAGAGTTCCTACATTTCCCAAGGACATTGAGTTTGCCATGAAAAGTTCAAATAACTGGGGTCTTAATTCTCAATTTACCTAAAACTTTTCTGGTTTAAAATTGTGAGTTTAATGAAAGTGTTAGTGTTTTGTGTTTGTTATGGAAAAAGAACAAGTAAGCAATACAAGATACAAGCTGTGTAAAGTCCACCTTATGTAAGAATTTAAACCATTATTTGGTTGAGTGGCGACTTACAGTAAGTATGCTTCCACTACTGTTGATCTTTTGGAATTTATTGTAAGCTAATGCACTGAAGCACTCTCAGCTTCTCTTTTGCTACTTTTCACTTCACTTTATTTTTACTACTTCATACTCAGCAGAAACTTTCACTGAAACATTTTTGATTTTCAGCTGAGCACAAAGACCTGAAGAAGGTTCAGTTCTCAATTTATAGCTTGCTGTAGTCTTTACATTCTTTGCTGTTACACAGTTCAGTTAATCTTTCAATTAAGACCTTGTTCTTAAACAGTGTCTTAATCTTTATAAGTAGTACATTGCCAGATTTCTAGATCTTACTCTAAAGAAGTCCCTATAGTACATGTAATCAAGCTCAATTACATGCTGCTTTTTTAAAGAATGGGTTTCGTTCCTCTTCAATGCTCTTGGCGTTTGGACAGGGTTATCTTTATTTTTGTCAGGTTCATACTTACCAAAATGAGGTATGCTAATCTTACATACTGTACTGTGCATTTACTTAGTACTGTCCGTTTGCAAATCTTAACTGAGTTTATAAAACACTAATGTGGAACTAGTAATGCCCTTTCAGAAGTATTATTGAAACTTCACCAACAGTCAGGTTGTTGCTTTTGGTGGCTTCACTACACTGAATGGGAAGTTTGGAGAATGGAGTCTGGAGTGTCTGAATCCCAACCTTATGTGCTTAACACAAAACCTGGTCAGATTCTATTGTGTTTCAGTTTTTCTTTAATAATTAAACTTCAGCGATTGTTGCCTTGTGTATTTTAAACACAAGAATGTAAGGACGTCTGTAGGCAATCCTTTTTGAAGCCTGTGCCAATGTGCTTGCTCAGTTAGAGGCCAGTGTCAAATGCTGAAGGGGATAGGGCAGGCACACAGAAATAACTTCCCTGTTTCTAGCTTCCTGAACCAGAAGTAATGCTTGTTGTTTTTTTTTTTTTCTCCCAGCTCCTAATGGATTATCTCTCTCAATTTGTTTAATTTCTTCTGAACCTAACCTTTAATTTTTCACAATGTTCTTGAAGCAGTGAGTTACATAATTTAACTGTGCACTTCGTGAGACTTCGCTTTAAAACAGATAAACCTTTTACCCAGTAATTTAATTTAATATCTCTGGTTTTTGCACATGAGAAACTGTAAATGGTCTATCTTCCCATTTTTAGGCAGTTTGTGGGTGTTTTGTTTGTTTGGATTTTAATAGGTCTTTTGCTGTTCCTCTGCTGCCAGCTCTTTTACATTTTAACCATCTTCAGGTGGAAGAATCCTGGTCTCTTTAATCTTTCCTGATAAACTGCTGGAAAGCCACTGTAAACCTCCTTTCCTTTTGTAGTTCTTTGTGTTCTTTTTGAAAGGTGGAGACAAACGCAGTGCTTTAAGTATTGAGGTACAGCATGGATTTATACCATAGCATAATAGTGTTTTCTGCTTGTTCTCTGTCCTGTTAATAATGATTTTTAATGTTCACTTTCTTTCTTTCAACAACACTCAGCTGGTATTTCCTTAGAAATACCTTTCCTTAGATACATAGTAACTCCATAGTCTGTTTATTTACAGCTAATTTATGACTCATCACTGTACATAAATACTTCTGGTTTTATCCAGGTGCATTACTTTGCACTTATCAACACTATTTCTTCTGCTTTTTTATTATCTGATCATTCAGTACTGTGAGATTCTTTGCAGCTCTGACAGCATACCAAAAATTTGTCACTTTGCTGTTCATTTCCAGAAGTGAATACATTGATCAGGTTCTTGTTTGGGTGCCTGTGGGACTCCTTTGGTCGCACTAGGCACTTTGAAAGCTGATCATTTGCTTCTCCTTATTTCCTGTTCTCAAGCCAGTTAGTTATTCATGAAAAGCCCTCTTCCCTTTTTAACCAAAGGCAGCATTACTTCTTTAAGAGTCTTTGAGAAAGATTGTCAAAGGCTTTTAGAAAATCCAAGTATGTTGACAGCATCCCTGTGCTCTTTGAAGGTATCAGATATTCCAGCCAGTACTTTATCTTCAAATGCTACCTTAAAACATTTCTGTTGTGTCATATTTATCTAAGTGGCTGCGAACTCTGTTTTTTCTGGTTTGCATGGTACAAGGATCATCATGGTATCACAACTTTTCCCATTAGCAGGAGCAGAATTCCTGGTTTGTAATGGCTGGCTTTCCCCTGGGACCTTAAGTTAGTGTCCTGTTTGCCACCTCCCACTCCTGTGACACTGAGACTACTTCAGGTGATAAGGCTATAGTAATAGAGCAGATATTTTGTAAGTCATTTTCTTTACAACTCTTTAACTGAATACTATCTAGTTTCAGCCATTTGTTCTGAATATTTTGGTTTGTTTCTGCTTTAAAGTCTCTTCTTTTGTCTTTTCCTCTCAGGACACTTCTTTTTTGTCCTCTGTTAAGAAGTTTTGACATAAGCTCTTTTGTGAGTTTCCTGACAGAGAAGGGAAAAATACCTGGTTAATTTTTTTTTTTTAGTTTCGTTTCTGGTTTTCTCCTAACTGCTTCTTAGGTTTCTAAGAGTGCCCTTTGCTATAATTTTATCTGTACAGTGCATTGCCTTTGTTTATCCATGTTATCCTGTATAGTTTTCACAGAGACTTTGCAGTTCAGTATGTTCTTTCAGCTTTCTCAGATCATTAAATGGTACTGTACTGAATATTTTTGTAACCCATTTAGGTCCTGCTCAGGTTCCAATGATGTCCCCAAATGGTTCAGTGCCTACTATTTATGTGCCTCCTGGATATGCCCCACAGGTATGTCCCTTTGTTTGATTATTATTTTGTTTCTTTTCATGCAAATTATGAGAGTAAAACCATAATAGCTAATTCAGTAAATAGCATCAAGTTTCAGAGTCACTGTGGTTAAGCAAGTATAAAAGGGGAGATGGCCGTGGTATCTCTGTGATGGGAGACTTCTCACGCTGGGTATGTGTCTGTTTAGTTACATATTAACTACTTACATGACAATAACAACCACAGTTCCTTGTTGAGTTCAGAATCCCAATGTACTAGATGTCCTCTGAATACAAAATACAGTCATGACCCAGATAGCTCATTGTGCAGAACCTGTACTGATTTCTATGTTTTCTCTTGGCACCAATATAATTTTATATAGGCACATAGTTCATGTCCGGGAAGTTCCCTGCAGGTAAGGACTAAAACAGGTCAGTTAGAAAAAGCGTAGCAAACAACATGGGAAAAATGTCAGCTGTCCATTACGGATAAATTAGCATATAATACATGCTTCCACAGCTTGTCTTAAAATGGCACTTTCATTTTCTCACTGCGGTGAGATTCCTAGTTTAGATGCCCAAAAATTAAATGTGAGCTAGATAATATGGACTAAAAGGATGGTTCCTCTTGGCTGTTTTTGGCACCTGTATTATAATGAGATGTGTGGTCTTCTAGAAGTCTTTTTCTTTCCCTTAACTACAGAACCAGTCTAGGGGTTAGTAGGTCAGACCCAGAAGTTAGAGCAGATGAATACAGCTCACCATAATGTCATTCTCATGATATTCTGTTGTTGTGACCAGTCTACCTCTGACTTGGCTTGCATCCAATGGTGTACACCAAGAGGAGACTACAGCATGTAGAATGCAACCAAAAAACCCACAGTGCCTAGCACATATTGGTCTAATAATCTGAACAGCTTAAGAAATTGTCCTTTAGCAAAAGAAAAGGCTGTTAGATTAGGCAAACTTAACACTCTGTGGGTTTACCTTTCATCTGTTGAAAGTTGTCTGGTAAGTTGATTTATGTATCCTTCATAGTTGAGTTCCCAAACAGGCAGAAGAAAAATGAATTAAAAATAATAATTAAAGTCCATTTATCTTTAAGTCATAGTGAAAAGTCTTGATTTGTATTAGAACTCATTTTTAAAGAACTGAAACAATTTTTGAGATAAATGAATTTCTGAGTAATTTCACCATGTTTCTAGAGTGTGTAATTTCAGTTGATGGGGCACTTAATGTTTAAAAAGTTGTGTAACCTGTGCCAATCACAATAATATTTATAAAATGAATTTATCCTTCCTTTGAGAATGACTTGCAGTAGACAAGCTGAAGGACTGGGCCTTGCTGAGGCGTGCTTGTTAGCCTTTCATTGGAGCTTGTTAGTGCAAGCAGGTGTTGTGCTAACACAGTGCTCTGGCTTTCGGAGTGAAGGTGCTTCACTGTACAGAGTGAAGCTCAGAGTACAAGTGGAACAAGCTCACGTTTGCTGTCTGCATTTGAGTAGAAGTATCCTAGTGCTGGAAATCCTGTGGTTTATAAGGCTTGTGAAGTGTTTACTACTGACAAAACATAGCAGCTGTTTAGTTTTAGGGTGAAAGTTCCTGTTACTAGCCAGGAGATTTGATAGTATTGCAAACAGGAAAGTCTAAAACTCTTGAGCTAACAGTTATCCCAGACTTAATGCAGTCCCAGCAAAGTAACTTACATGGTTTCTTCATGTAAAATATAATTTTGAATGTCAGCAACTGCAGGTATATTTTAAGAGAAATTGGAAATCAGCTAAATGTGCCATCAGCCTGAAAGAGCAACTTCAGCATAACCATCTTTTGTCTGTCCATTTTCATTTAGTTCTGTTATGCCTTTGCTTACTTCAGTTCCTGTTTGGCAGTGATACTTCCTCTGTTAAAAGTTGGGCATAACTACAGAATAAAGCATATTTATTTTTCTTATATCACATAAATAAAAAGCAATTCATTGGTTGATTAGCTTTTACCTTCCTTTTTTGTAGTTGTAAAACTCTGAAAGAAATCACATCTTTATTCATCCTCTCTAAACTGTCTCTATTCACTGTCTGTAGTGAATTTTCCAGCGATATTTAGTTGGCTAACTCAGACAAACAGGCCTAAGACAGAACTACATGTTTTGCCACTACAATTAGGATAATTGATAGCTTGTTTACTTTTTTTAACATAAAATTATATAATTGACATGATGCTCTTACTGCTTTTGGAGGGTTTTTATCTGTGTAGTTGCCTGGGAGAGGCCTACCGTTGAGTTGATATTTGATTTAGAGGCACAGTTACAGACTTATCAAACTCTTCATTTTACGCTATTAAATTTAAGGTCCCTGCTGCTATAAATTAGGTATCTATTTCTGAGGTACTTAGGCTATTAGCAGACCCAAGAAAACAAATAAATCATAAACTAAGTAGCCTGAGTTTTGTTGGTTTGGATTTGTTTGTTTTGTTGGTTTTGTTTTGGTTTTTTTTTTAAATGGAAACTGCTTCCTATGTAATCTGAATCTGCTCATAAAGTCATGATATTGCAATTCTTCTTGTAAGCAAAAATGACTTAATTAAAACAACATTTCTGTGTTTAGATAATTTCACTGGACAGCAGAAGTTCTATTTGTATCTGCTTCTGTTAATACATCCTGCCTTTAGGATACCACACAGCTATGGTTGAACAGATATGAAGAGTGTTGTCTTTAGTGAAATTACTCTTTCCCAATATGGGACAATTTCTGTGTACTGAAAATAGCCCCTTTCTTGAAGTCCCATGGTGTATATGTGTTTTAAAGCCGTGTTCACTTAGGTAATTTATGTTAATTTTCAGCTCTCTAAGTAAGGTGGGATCAGCTCCATTGTGCATACTTTTATGTCTTCTGAATTTTATTGCATATGCATAGAGATCCTCATCCTGTCATTACACCAGAAGCATACAGCTGTGTCTGCATAACTGTCTTTCTAAGTACAGTAGTGAAGTTTTGAAACAACTTCCTAGACCAGCCTCACTACGTTGCATTGGTTCAGCTAGCAAGATCATTTTGGGGGCTACAAATTAGGTCTCTGTCAGAGAAAACAAAAGTAGAAGTTCCATTTCAGGTGTACCAGATGCACACCAGCCCCTAATGGAGACATGGTAAAACCAATGATTGATCCTCCAAGGAGCTTTCTGTCATGCACTTGGTGGAAGTGTTCACACCGGGGCATGGGACTAAATCTAACCAAGCATAATACCCTTAAGCTTAAACAGTGGAATTGAAAGCAGCTTGGCACTAAGAGCTTTGATTTGTTGATCTGCTCCTCTTGCACCAGGTTGCTCATTGGCATACATGTATACATGTTCCCACCTCATTTCAAATGTCAGTGAAAACTTAGGTTGTAGGGTTTCCTCGTTCCCTGTTTTTGAATGTAGTCATGATATTCCAGATGCCATTCTTCTCCCCTTTTTCTGGATAAATGTTTAATCTAAAAACTCAGATGGCAGTGTCTGCTGAGGCATTATTTTACAGCATTTTACTAGGATGTGGAGAACAATTTATTCATTGGCATCCAGACACTAAAGTTATTAACACGTGGATTAAGTAAAATTACATCAAGATCATCTCTTGTATTTTTGTGTCATGTATTTTTGTGAGTGCTTTCTGCTTCAGTTCTTTCAACAATATGTGTCTTTGTGCCTGCTCTCCACCAGATTCCTATATGCTACAGACCCCAGACAACCTACATGTGCCATGAGCAGCACAACTCAGCTCCTTTCAGTTCTTAAAAAGAGCCTATAAGGAAAGACTTTTTAGCAGAGCCTGTTGTGACAGGATGAGGGGTGATGGTTTTAAACTAAAAGAAGAGAAATTCAGGCTGGATGTGAGGGAAAAAATTCTTTACAATGAGGGTGGTAAAACGCTGCTGCAGGTTGCCCAGAGAGATGATGGATGCGCCATCCCTGGAGACATTCAGGCCGGGTTAGATGTGTTTCTCGGCAACCTGGTCTAGTTGAAGATGTCCCTGCTCCTTGCAGGGGATTGAATTAGATGACCTTTGAAGGCCCCTTCCAACCCAGACTGTTCTGTGATTCTAAGTATCTTACATGACCACGCTTAATCTCATCACAGGATTGCATATGCTACTTTTGTTTCTTTGAAATTCTAGCAACATTGCTAAAGGCTGCACTCGAGTCCCTCAGCCACAGGCTTGTCCTGTCACATCTCCCATTTGCCATTTTTGCACAACAAGCCTCTTTGTACACCAGTCTGGCAGAGCCTGACACAGAGGCCCCCGTTTCGTGTGTAGCATATGACTTCCTTCAGGGTGCAAGACAGGCAAGGGGGGAGGAAAGAAAACAAGATCCTTTCTTAAAACTGCCTTGCATTGTGAAGGAGCCTTGCGAGGGCTGACTACCATCCTGCTAGGTTTTTTGCTTTAACAGCTTGATGCAGACAAAGGCTGTTGCTCACTATCTGGTGCAGTATGGCAACTGCCTCCTGGGTTAGTGTTGGTGGACTGAGTTGGGTATAGAACAAAGACCAGACACTGTTGTGCTTTTTCTATCACTATTTATGAGGAGTGAGGTCTGTCCACCCACCAAATCACTTCTAGGGAGCAATCTAATTGTTATGCTGTCGAGCAAATATGAGGAGCAGTGTAGCATACAAGCAATATGAGTGAGGGCGGAAGCAGGGCTCTGGGGAGAAGCTCGGCTCATGCCGTAAATGTACCTGGCTGTTTATACGATGTCATTACAGTCTTTTTTTTTAAAACATATTTTTCCCCATCACATTGAGAAATGAATGGCATCATTGCAGTTAATACACTTAATGTAGGTAGCCCTTTAATCGTCTTTTTTTTTTTTATTTATGCTCTCCTCCTGTTTTCTGAAATTCAAGGGGTTTACTATTCCTAGTTTTGTATCTACAGAAATGTGCCTTTCAGACTGTCATTTCCCTTTTGGTGCGTTGTCTCTCACTGTGCAGGTTATTGAGGATAACGGTGTTCGAAGGGTTGTGGTGGTTCCCCAGGCTCCAGAATTTCATCCTGGTGGTCACGCAGTGATACACAGGCCTCCACATCCCCCACTGCCTGGCTTCCTTCCTCTTCCAGCCATGATACCCCCTCCACCACGTCATATATACTCACCTGTGACCGGAGCTGGTGAAATGGCAACACAGTACATTCCACAGTATCACACCTCGCAAGTATACGGGGATCTGGGTAAGTAGCTTATGAAATATTGCAAGTTCTATCAAAGGAAATAATGCTCTACTCATTTCCAACATCTGTTACGCTGATGTCTGAGTTTTGTCAAGCAAGACTTGCAGTTCGAAGGGGAGCTATACACAAAAAATTTAACAAGGATACCAGTCTTGTTTCTACTGAAGGTTGTTATTCCAGAAGAAGTTATTTTAATGGATCACTGAACAGACAAGTCAGATTAATTAAACATACAGAGTGTTTTGTATGTGTATCGGTTATAGATTTGCCCAGGAAAGCAATGCAGGAAGTGTTTGTAGTGATTCAGCTGATGCCTTCCTCTGAGATTCAGAGTTTTAAGTCCATACCTGAGCACTGTTCTGAGACCTCGTCTTCTAAGTATCCCATTTGAAGCATGAAACAGGAGTTCTTGGTATTGATTATGAAAAAACATTTGCTATTCTTCTGTATAAAACTGTATGCATTTAGTCCAATGTCTGTATTGAAGTACAACTTGAATGATCACGAGTCACCAACCTGAACTTAATACTGTAGTTTAAGATGTCTTTTATAGTGCTATTTGCATCTGTCTTTTAATAACGTTTAGAGGCAAAGTGTATGTGTGTACTAACTCAGGGGTTGGGTTGTTAGATTAATATTTACATTTCTGGCAGACTTGTTTTCCTTTTGATAAACTTCTGCAGTAAGGCAGGTGCTGACCTTGAAAGTCTTTGAGAGCAATGCCAGGTTGCTGTTTTCAGAGAAAAAAGCTAGACACTATAGAGGGGGAGACTAAACAACTTTGTCATGTTGCTGTAGATGTGTAGATTCTCAGTGTTCCGTGATACTACTAAAAAACACCTCTAAAAATGTCCTGCATGTGGTCACTGTGCTTAAATAGTCATCATGTACAAAGCTGTCAAATAAGAATGGACTGATGTCTTCCTGGAATTCTTAGTGTTTCTGTATTCTGAAGTTGTACTTTATTTCTTCCTTGCAATACTTTGATAACAGTCCTTTATTAGATGCTTTTTGAGTGCTTATTCATAGTTTTATTAATTTCTTGGTTTCCTGTAGATGGCAGTTATTTGCTTTTAGTTTGCTAAATTAAGAGGTTGGAGTATGATATTTAAATGCATAAAAGATAAAGGATACTTCTTAATGGAATAGTATTTTTTAGATTTCTGCTGCTAGGTTATATCCCTTTAAACATGAATTCAGTGGTTCTGCAAAACTGCTAATGTAGAAAAAATTGATAAAGTGAGATTCTTTGGTTTTGCTTTGTTTTAAAAATATATGTACGATGCCCTTGGATTTAGGGAATTAAAGGACTAGGGATCATAGAATCATAGAATGGTTTGTGTTGGAAGGGACCTTAAAGATCACCCAGTTCCAACCCCCTGCCATGGGCAGGGACACCTTCCACTACATCAGGTTGCTCCAAGCCCCGTCCAACCTGTCCTGATGTAATTTGTTACATGTTTGCTACAGATTTCCTATTTAATTCTGGACCACGACTTTGGCTATAGCCATAAGAAGTCAAATCTCACAGTTAAGGTCCTGTAGGAGGAATCTGAATTTAAGGGCAGGAAAAACCCAGAAGCGCTTATAGCATGGTGGTTCTCTAACAAGAGCACTTAAATCTCTAATGGTAGTAAAAATCAAATTGGTAAATAGTCACATCTTATCTAGTAGTCCTCTGTCAAATTCTCTGAGAATTAAGTTAACCTAGTAAAACAGAAACTAAAAGTTCTCTAGTTTTGTGGGTTTTTTCCATCTTGCAAGAGAGTTTGTATTTAATCTTGTTTTCTCTACTTACTGGCACATAAATACAAAATAATGAATTCGTTCTTCAGACCAAGTGATACAACTTACCTGAAACTGGACAAATTCTATGCTGGTTTTGAAGGATGTATTTTTTTTAAATTTTCATCATTTGTCATAGATGGGGTTACACTGAGGAAAGAGTTGGTGCCATGCGGTACACTGTTTTGAATTCTAGAGTCAGTAAGCTGAAGTGGATAAAAATGTTAGAACCAGACAGAAAAGTTCACCAATCTGCAGCTTGGTTTTTTTCACTGGTGTGGTACTGACTCATTTCCAAAGCCATGTTCTGACTTAGAGGTGGGACTTCGGTGATACGGCAGCAGTGCCTCAGGTTACTGTGCACCACTATAGTGTACTTACAGGATGTAGCCATACTATCTTCAGTCTTTCAGTGTCTTTCAGTTGCCCAGTGCTTTTGTGGGGTTTTCCCCTGTTGATTTCTGCTGAAGCATCATTAAAGTGATAGATCTAGTTGCATTCCAAAACTTAAAACTTCTGTATTTCTTTATTCAGCATTAAAGCAAACCTCCTCCTGTGTAATAAAGTAGCACTTTTTTCGTGTGGTGACTTTATCCTGTACCTTACAGCTCAAGAAGGATTATAGAAACAGTTTAAGAGTAATTTTTCAGTAGAAAAGAAATGTGGGAAGGAAAGATTACACTTTCTCCCCTCACATGTTGTTAATGTACAGTTAGTGTATATCACTTTACATGCTGAACGCTTCAGTTTTCCAATAGGAGTAAAGAGGTAATTTTACACACAAGTGTGCACTTAGCACACATAGCATTTTCCAATAAGTTTTTTAATTACATTCTGGTCTTATTTTTCTTTTTTTCCTCTTTTCATTTAGATACTCTGCCTGCTCATGGAAGATCCAACTTCAGAGACGAAAGGTCTAGTAAAACATACGAAAGGTTACAAAAAAAATTAAAAGATCGACATGGAACTCAGAAGGATAAGTTAAACAGTCCTCCATCATCTCCTCAGAAATGTCCTTCTCCTACAAGTGAACACAACGGACTTACGAAAGGACAGGATGCAGCTGGTATAAGCACAAGTTCTACCAAAAGCAAGTCTTTGGGTAAAGGAAAAAGCAATTCTCAGACAGACACAGAAGTAGAAGGTAAGTGTTAACAAAAATAATATATAATGCAAGTCTAGTATCTGGAGGAATGTAGCATTTGTAAATAGAACACCACACTTAATCTTGAAGTTGGGTAGTAGCCCATAACTGCCCCGACTTATATAGAATGGAGTTAAGAGCAATTGATCTGCTCATCACACTGGAACAATGGGCACAAAAGAACGAAACCACTGGCTTGCAAGTCTCCACAGAGACTTGAGGAAAGAAAAATCTGTGCTTTGTCCAGAGTTATTGGTGCTTACATTTTAAGGAGTCGCTGGATATTGCTGGACTGCTTGATATTGCAGAAAACATGGAAAGAACCACGTCTGATACGAGTTGAATGTAGATTTCCTGTTAAAGAGGAATATTTTGTGAAAGATATACTGTTGTTACATAAAATTCACATAATGCCTGTCCCTACCAACTCATCATCGACAGGCCTTTGTAGAAGACGACTGGTCCTCACACTAGTTTCTGGGAGTTAATGGTTTTTAAGATGCGACCATAGGAAGTGTGTTTATCATTAATACCTGTATTTCACTGGAAAGCTTGTGATCTTGTAAGTGGACTGAATTCACTGAGTGTTGGTCCTACTGTCCTTGAGTTTGATGATGTGTCACTATGGAACTTTCAGGTCACTGACATAGCACTTCAGATTCAGAATGCAACTGGTCATCAGCCACGTCCAGTTTTCTCAGGATAGGGAGCTGTAACTTTTGATGCTGAAGGAAACAAACCATGAATTTCTCAGCTCACTGAAGTTTGCTTTGAGGTGATGATTTTGTGCCAATATATGTTAGATTGCTGTAAACCAAAAGGAATGTGAAGAAAGTATGTCTAACCAAGACCAAGAAATCTCAATCTACAAGAGCTGTTTGAAAACATGTGAAAGCTTAGTAGCAAGGGACTGAGATACAATCTGAATTCAGAATTCAGAAGTTGGGAACTGTTGTTCCAGACTTGAATGAACAGTTGTCACTATACTTCCAGAGCGGCATTTGTCTTGACTTCAGTTTTCTTTCAGTTAGTTAGTACTTACCTGTGAGCTAACTTTTTCAAGGCACTGGTGCTAAAATGTACTGTTGCTTACATATGTTACAAAAATTTTATTAAGGGCTCCATAGAAGTATTTTATATGAAAAATGGAAAAGCCCACTCTTCAAAATTATTTCATTCAGGAGACATTTGGGAAAATAACGTGCTGTGACTTAGACCTGTAATAACAAACAGAAATGCATTTAATTATATTTCTAAGGCAGTTTGTTGTTGAAACTAAAGTTGTAAATAGATTTGTCCTGTAGTTTTTAAAGAATTTTGCCAGGCTTTGGTTTTTCTTTTTAGATTAAGGCAGGTTAAGTGAATTAAAAATGCCTGGCCACATCTCCAAAACTGAGTAGCCCGTTCACTTACACTATTGAGATAATAAAATTTTAATACTGTGTGGGAGAAGGTACATAAACCACTTTGGATAATCTTTGAGCCCTTTATAAAGCTCAGCTTTACTTTCAGCTGAAACAAAATACCTTAGATTCTTTCCCTGAGACGTAACTGAAGGCTCAGGTAAGATTTGCCCTTGCATTTGAGGGAGGCCAGCAGTGTTACCAGTAATCTGCCAGCTAACGTGCAATAACATATTTAAACTACTGTAACTTGACTGCATCTACATCCAAAGAGAAAAATCTATAGGAAATAACTCAGCCAAGAGCTTAAGTACTCCAGAGCAGTAGTTTATTTAAAGTTATTCATTAATAAAAGATAACCAGGCTTTCTGTATTCCATAAATCATAGAACGGATTTAGAAATAGTTTTATATGAACAACGTCTTTGAGAGCTTTTTTTGCTTTTATGTTGCCCTAGATGAATGCAAATTGGCAAGGTGTTCAGTTTCATAGATACTTCAGTCTGTGTGCAGTGTTTGAATTTGAAGAGCTGTTTCACTGTAAAGTCACTGAACAATATTCATGGGTACTTCTTGTTTGCTTTGATTTTGTTTTTTAAGAAAAGGATGAAGAAACAAAAGCACTTGAAGCACTTCTTTCTAATATAGCCAAGCCAGAGGTAAGTAAATAAAGCTCTCCATAAAGTCAGAATGTATCTGCTGCTCTTTTACACGGTTATGCCTCCTTTTCTCTTTCCATGTTTAAAGGATTTTTAACTTCCCACACTAAAGAAAACTCACTTAACTTCCAGTCACTGAAATGTAAATGACAAAAGTAATTTTTAGTATATTAACATTTATGAAGCTAAAATAGTCTTGATACTTTTTATGTGGAATTCTTCTTGGCCATTCTGTGAAATCACAGTACTAAGAGAATTAAAAGAAATATATATAGAAAGAGCTTGTAATGTTGCCAGTAACATAATGGTGATGCTTAACACCATCTCTTACTGTGAAATCTGTTCTCAATTTTCTGTAACATTCTTAGTTCAGGATAAAATTTACATAATGGATATCTCCAGCCATGTGAGATACCTGGTGAAGTTCTGGAAACCTCACCAAAAATGAGGATTTTGAAAACCTTATTTGAAAAGTAAAGAAAAATTGTGACAGATTTCTCTTTAAGAATCTCTGGCACCTTGAGGGAAGAGAGACATAAAATTTGCCAGGAACGTGTGTGTAAGCAGTGGGCTTCTGTCTTACCTGCTCGAAAGCCTACCAATTTCTTTTCAATTTGTAAAACTATAATTCATAATTCTGCATAGGTACTCTTTAAAGCACGGTTGCCAAATTCCCTAGTCTCTTGCATTTTAGAGCAGGCCTGTGTTCTTTTCTTTCATCTTCCGGACCTTCCCTGGTCCCAGCCTTTCTGTGAGGATTTATACAACTTTATATATTTATACTGCACTTCAATCCTCAGTCCACCAGCTTGCCTGACTAAAACTGGTCCGTGTTCCCTATTGTAAACTACAAAAAGTCAATGCAACTCAAACTCCAGGAGGAGCTTGCCATGGGTTTTTCCAGTCAGTCAGCTACTTCCTCTTTCATCACATATCTTCTCCCCTTCACCTCCCAGAAAACCTGGCACCAGTTTTACTGCCCCGGTCTTGATTCTTCCTTCATATGTTGCTTTACAGCCTGATGAGGAGAGACTGAGAGAGCTGGGACTGTTTAGCCTGGAGAAGGCTCAGAGAGGACCTTATCAATGTATATGGATGTGTGCAGGGCAAGTGCAAAGAGAATGGAGCCAGACTCTTTTCAGTGTGCCCAACATCAGGACCTGAGGCAATGGGCACAAATAGAAACACAGGAGGTTCCCTGTAACATAAGGAAACACTTTTTTACTGTGAGGATGACTGAGCACTGGCACAGGTTGCCCAGGGAGCTTGTGGAGACTCCCTCTTTGAAGATGCTGAAAAGCTGTCTGGACATGGTTCTGGGCACCTGGCTTTAGGTGACCCTGCTTGAACAAGGGGGTTGGACCAGATGACATCCAGGGGTCTTGTCCAGTGTCAACTGTTCTGTCATTCTGTGGTGCTTCAAGGGCTGAGCAGGGATAATAATTATAGAGGAAATCCTGAATGCTTGGTATCCCGCTGGGTCCAAGCATCAGAATGTCTTCAGTGCATGTTAATATGTTTTCAGTGCACCTGTGTCTTTGGTGACTAAGTATCATGGAGGTGGAAGCTGTTTGAAGTAAATCATGTAAGAAAGAGTTGAGAGAGCTGAGATGAAGAAAGGGAGAGGAGTTAGCTGATCCTAGCTGCTGCTGTGGTGTACATAGTAGCTGAGACAGTCAAGTTCAGTAGCACTTAACAGCATGACTTGGCAACTGGAGCTGATGGAGGGGGCAATAAAATTTCTGGAGAAGCTGGGACTGAAATGAAAGCTTAGGAAGATTAAGGTGTGGGAGAGAAAGGACGTAAGTGGAGAAGAGACAGTTCTGACAAGGAGCACAAGTCCAAAGGATAATCAAGACTTGAGAGATCTGAAATAGATGAGGAGTTTAAGTTGAGAAAATGAGACCAGGAACAAACAGAATAATAGGTCTGTTCTATTTGGAAGAACAAGATGGAGAGCAAGTAGCTTTTATACTTGTTATTTTTACAAGCAGGCTGATCATGAAAGAGTGATGGAAGTACAACTGAGTGGTGGAGATAGTGGGCAGAAGTAGCAAGAGACTGAAACTGCATGAGAAAGATGAAGATTGATGAGACAAGGATATCAGAACTTTATTGAGGGACTAAAGGGCAGAAGTCTGGGATGGAGTAAACGAGGAGTACACACTGGAATGAAGAAGCGTTGATTAGGACCAGACTTTGAAAAGGGAAAAAAAAAAAGCAGGGTCAAAAGGGGTGATGGTTCTAAGAAACAAATTCAAGTCTACATCTGATAGCACTGATTTTTATTCAGGGCCTGGAATGTAATCCAGCAAGTACCTACAAAGTCCTACCAGCAGAAGTTTCGTTTTCCTGCCTTTTGTTTCACTGCTGAGCTGAGCTGTGCGTGTCATTTCCACAGATGTTAGCAAACACCTATTGCTATCACTCTGTTGGGTCAAGCAGTAGACACTTGTGCAGTGGATCTGAAGGCTTCAGGCTTGCTGTAGGATGGTGACAGAAAGAATTTAAGGGAGTCATTTGCCATTAAAAACTACACGTATAAAAACATATATTAAAAATATAAACAATATATAGAGACACACATGCATATTATAGGAAAATATGCATTCAAATGCTGTTAGAAGAATTCTATTCCATTCTCAGAGTGAAGCCAGAAAAATTTTACATTAATGCTGGTCCACTGTATTCAAGATTACAATTGCTTTTTGTTTTGTTTTTAACACAGCAACATGCTGTTCTTTCTGTATGGTCCCTGCCATTTACTGTACAAAACATACCTGCTTTGGGAATGGGTCAGGGCTGTGTAGCTAAAGGGGCTGGTGACTTTGACCCCTTTTAACTCTGAGTCATGAGAGTCTGTTCCAACAAGGGAACATGTGCCTAGTTTAGCCACATATGGCATCAGAATGGATGCAGAAACAAATTTTGCTGCAAGGTTAGGTTATTGCAAGATAATGCTGTCACTGGGGCGTGCTGGACAACAGCATTCTCGGCGTCCCTCAAATGACGAATGCGTGCTGTGCTCTTCGTAACTTCGTGAGAATGTGGATGGTCCTTTCTGTACTGAAGAGAAGTACAGGGACTAGTTCTCTAGAAGAATGCACAGTCCTCTGACAGCGGCCAGGGCATGCAGCATGCTAAGTCGGGGTGTCATCAGTGGTTGCATTGCCAAGGAGAGCAACTACTCTGAGCTTCCTGGGGTGGTTAGAGTGAGACTGTGAGAAGTACTATCAACAAGTGATATCTTTTTCTATCTTGCTAATTATATATGAAAAAGCAATAGACTGCCATTACTGTGTTGTTTTCTTTCACTTCCTTCCATCATCAACACTCAGTCATCCATGCCTTTTAGACAAGCATGCTATTTCCCCTCTCTGCCATGTCCTTACTTGAACGTCATTGCATGTAGCTCTGTGTCTACAAGTGATCTCTTTGCAGACCTCAGAAGGCATCACAGGCTTAGGCTGTAGTAGACTGCTACAGACTAGACAGTGTACACAAGGCAAAAAGCCAGATTTCCAGCAGTTGGAGAGGTTATGCTTTGTGAAGGCAAAGGAGTGTCAGAGCTGTGGGTGGGTGGAAGACAAGCTGATGCTGCAGCTTCGGGGAGTGCGGTATGATAAGAGAAAGGGAAGCTGTGTTAACTACTTGGGCCTTGCAAGATCAGAAGCAACCCTCCCACAGTTTCTCCAAGGAAACATTTTCCTTGCCCTCCCACAAGTGAACCAGGAGATTGTGTTATTTCACACGTTTGTTGTACTCATCAGAAATATTCCTGTAGAATTTTGGTTAATGTTTTGCGTCAAGCACTCACGGTGGGGACTGTGTTGCGATGCTCTTCTTGATGGATCATCAACACCCTGTTTCCTGGTTGAACTTCAGTGCTGCACAGGCAGTCCTGCATGCTGGCTGTGGTCGTGGTCATATGATCAGGTGATCATACATGTGTTATCCAGTACTGTGTCCATTGCACCATATCCTGCTCCAGAAAGCTAAGAATAATGCTGAAGGCTCTGACCTGTCCTGGGCTACCCCATGTCTTAATGCCCAGTTCCAGGGCATGCATGTCTAAATCAGGTGGTGGGGTCCATGGTATGCTTTCATTCACACATCTCTTTCAGTCTGTGCAGTCTGGGGCACATCAGCTTTGCAGCCTCCAGGCTCCCATTAAGTGTTTTTATGAACATGTTATCATTTTCTTAAACTTTTCTTAAACTTTTCACCCTTTCATACATGGCAGTATTAAGTCAAGTTAGTAGTTACTGCCACCGGATGACCGTTCTACTTAGGGAGGTCTTGGACTTTTTACACCAGATTTAAGATGGAGTGGTTCTGCAGGTTGCACCATGCTGAGTCCTTAGCACTTGAACAAAGTCTCCACCAGCTGTCATGTCCACTGACCAAGTAACAAAGCACACAGAAGAGAAGACAAGCGGACAAGGCAAAAACAAAATGAAGAATGGAACAGAAGGCTGAGTATTTAATAAGGAGAGGCAATAGGAACTCAGAATTTGAGGATTTGTTATATAGCAGGTAAATCTCTTGGGAAGGCATCATGTTTTGTGGTTCATGCGTGTTCTAGGTTTGTTTGTGGGTTTTTAGGACATCATGCACCTCACTCACCAGTTAAGTACTTTGTGTACTGTGAATGCAATGCAGTTTGCACGTGCCAAAACTGCTCTTTTGTTTGACCCAGATGGTATGTGTAATATAGTTAATGAGGAGATTCACTTTTGCAAGCTGGACTGCTAATGAAGACGTGCCCACCTCTTAGTTTGCTCAGTGCTAGGGCTTAACTCAAGTATTGTATTCTGCTTTGGAAAAGCACACAGTGCTCAGAGCTGCAACCAAAATAAATCAATTGCAGCTGCTTGAATAAGCATACAAAGTAATAAGTATTGCCACGTTTTCTAAAAAAGCCACTCCTGAGTGTTTCAGGGCACCTAAAAATAGTGGATTCTTCTGATCTTAATCTTTGTTCTTCAAAAATACTTTTTTCCTCTTCATATTGCAGAGATTTTTTGAAAATATACTGTTTTGTGCCTGAGAACTGATGGGAATTTCTGAAACTTTCATAATTCTTTTCCATAATAGAGCTCCGGCTAGTGTTCCAAAAGTCAAGTATTGGGATATTATTAAACGCCAAGGGTAAAAGACAATATTAAATAATTGCTTCTTATGAAGAAATTTGTAATTAGTGTCAGATGATTCAATCACGTGAAGCTGAAGTTTTGTGTTAAAATAATATATGCTGATGTAATCTGAAATTACCATAGTGCATATGCACAATAAAGTTTTTTACAGGAAATCTTCATTTTTGCAGTTCTTAGTCTTTTAATACTTCGCTTTTGTCCCTTAATAGTCGTGTGGGGAAGAATATAGCTGAACCTAGACTTGTCGTTTAGAATCATTGTCTTAGCTGGAAGTTGAATCTGAAAAGCAGTACCAAATCTTTTATGAACAAGTCGAAAAGGACTTCTTTGATTCTTATCTTCCCATGCCCCATATGCATATGTATACATGTGTATGTATAGAGAATTTATATAGTTTTTATACATTGCAGCTTTTTGTGCACCATTAGGATGTTCTTAATTCCCAGATTCTGTGAATACTTTGCATTTCTGATTATGTTCGATTCCACTGACTGTTGCTTTTAAGTTTTTGCAAATTGGCCATAGCAAGGCTTCAGCTTTTCATAACCTTTAGTCACTCTGTTTACACAAAGTAAAACAGCCAGAACAACCTACATAGTCACTGATTTTTAGCTTGGTACATAATACTGCTTCATTGTGTTGTCATCTATTATTTTTCAAGTCTTATGGAAGGTTTACATGAGTTGACCAACAATCATTGCCCTGGGGAGTAACTCAGGATAACAGTTTTTTATCCAGTCAGAGACTTAAAGAACATTTCACCCTGTTCTCTGTTGACACTTGTTGATATATAATAATTTCCACTAATACTCTGGGCTTAACTTTACTAGTGAAAGTCCTGTGAGTTGTCTGTTACTCTGGAGTCTGTAATGTTGTCTTTGATCTCCCTCACACTCTTCCTGCTCTCTCTGTACTAAACAGTTGAAACCTCTAATTGTTTAATGTTCCAGTGAGATGTGTGGTGGGTTGACTGCGGCTGGGCGCCAGGTGGTCACTAAAGCTGCTCTATCACTGCCCCCCTCAGTGACATTATTTCTTAGACACAGAGGCTCATCTTATTTGATTTTTCCTTCTTTCTGTTTGTCTGTTACCAGTAAGTCATCTCCTCTCTACTTCATCCTTGAGGTTGACCCATTCAGGTTTTTAGTTCAGTAGATGATAGCAATTTAAGAGCACCAGTTGTGAAGATAGCATTTTCATTCTGATACTCTGGTAATAGATTTCCAAAAGCAATTATTCCCAAAATAGATATATATTACAGTCATATTGTAAAACTAGTCATTTCATATAATGAAATGTTGTCAGTTCTCTTGTGAAATGTTTGGAAATAGGAGGTGGGTGCAACATACAAACCACAATAGCAGGCATGAAATATTAACACCCACAAATTTCTAGAATTCCTTCTGGAATGGATCCTAAAAACTTGTAATCACATGCACACACCTGTGCACTCACCTACAGCAATACGAGAACCCCCAGCCCCTTGCAGCATGTGTAGGTTTCAGGCAGCACCTACTCTTCAGGGAGTGTGGGTGCCCTTAACCGCATGTCTCCTTTGGGATTTGTTGGTGCTTTAGCTTTGCATGTAACTCTGTTATTCCCCAAAATCTTCTGTTCCCTACAATCTGCTAATCCACAGGCCACTGAGAAGGCTCTCCAGCAGGTCACATGCGCCCACCCAAGCTGTGGGTCCATGCATACTGCACCCCAAACTGCTGGTACTGTTGCCAGCCATGGCATCCATCAGGCTTGGATAGAAGTGGCAGTCGTGGCAGGTTTTGATCATTGGTCTCTTCCACTCCAGCATCTTTTATCCCTCTTACAAATTTTCATATTGCTTTTATACTTCTGAGGTTGATTACTTCTTCATTTCAGAAGTTTGTGATTCCCCAGTTGCCATGTAATCCACTTGAGGGTCACTGCCTTTAGCATGTTGAGTCTGCTGGGGCAAGCGCTTCTCAGACAGATGGAGGTGTTGCATTTGTGCTGTTTATTACTCATATTTCTATCACACCAACTGTTGTTATCCAGATCTTTCTGCAAAGGGTGCAGAAAGAGTGCAAAGGGTGCAAAGGGAGCAGTGCAGCCAAGCACCACCACAGGAATTCTTTAGGATGTTGCATATATATGTGTGTGTGTGTGTATATATATGGACCTTGTGAGCATGCCTTCATCACAAGCACCTGAGCTCAAAGGACATTACACAGAGTACTAGATTAAAGCCTCAGGTGTTGTATCCCTATTAATATCCTGATTAAAAAAAAAAAAAAGAAAAAGTGCTGGGATAAGTAACCAAATAGGTTCTAATGTAATGTGAAAGTGTACTTGACACTGTTACAATTAAATGCACAAAGTTTATTCATGAACCTGTTAGAGTAATGCCAGGCATTCTGGAGAAATTCCTGAGCTTCTATATATTTCATAAGAAAAACAAGTCGACAGGAAGGTATTCAAAATATCATAGTGCTAGTGACATAAAAAAAAAGTCTGAAGCATTGTCATTTAATTAAATAACTGAGATCACAATACATGTTTGTCATCTCTTCTGCTTCACAAATTATGGAGTTCATTTGTATGTAGCCCACTAGGTGGCATTCATTACTTAGAAGTGTCTGCACTCAGCCCAGTGCCCTGGGATTGCAGTTTTCTCCTGATGTTTCTTGTATTTCTAGGTTGATTTCATCTGTAAAAAAGTAGTTAGTAGCTATTATAGAAGTATGAATACTCCAATATACTAATGATGTATGATTTCCTTCTCTTTATTTGGTCGCTTGCGGCAAAGCAGTATTTATATATGATAGCATTTAAATGGCAGAGATCTCAGAAGTTGTATTTCTACAGGTATCAGACATTCAGGCAAGAACAGCACTGCTTATGTGGTCACCTCCATCCAGTGATACCAGAGAAGACACTGACAAGAACGACGTACCAGAGGTTTATACTTACGAAGTGATGGTTTCAAATACCGGAAAAGATGGAAAGTACAAAACTGTATATGTGTAAGTGTTCATTATTTTTACTTAATTGCTCTTGCATTGAATTATGTTGTTTAAAACGTTGTTAAAAAATCTGCCTGCTGTCTGGAGATTTAAATAATTAGCAGTTTTGTGCAACTTCATTTCAAAATACAACTACTTTTTTCAGTAGAATTAGTTCAGGTTTATTACTGAAGTCTCTACCATCAGTTAGAATGTAAAGACTTTGTTCTTAGGTGTTGGAGACATGTTTTAATATCATTTAGCTATATTTCAGCCAGCTGCACTAGAAACTAGGGGTTCTCAAGTAGTGGTGTAGACAAATTGTAGTTGTAGTTACTTACTTCAGCACATACTTCTGCTACCAGTAAGGTTATCCCTCCCTTCCCTGAAAATCCTTTAGGTGAGAGACAATGAATGATACAAGAAAAAGTAAGTAGATTTACACAGAACAAAACTCTTCAATTGTTTCATTCCTAACACAATGGAGAAATATAACAGTAAAATTTACCATTAAGGATGTAGGGCTCTCTGGTAATTATAAATCTTTGTATCTAGCTAGTTTATCTTAGCCACTTTCCATGGGTTTCTTAGGAGCAGTACATGAATCATAAGTTGGATATCCCTGTCCTTGAAACTAGAGGAAATGAAAATGAGCTTTGCTGATATAAGTGGATGTCAGCAAAAGCAGATTACTAGATGTTACTTAGGTGCCTTTTTTGTTTACTAGGCTCTAACAAGTAGGTATGTGCAGTCATGGGCAGTTTTAGATATTTGATTTTGCAAGGCTGAACTGAGCTTCTGTAGGCCCCAGCATTTAGATGTTTTTTATGTAGTAACATACATGTATACATATGCAGGTGGTCTTACTGCGTAAAGAGGAAAATAATTAGTCTTTAAAAAACAAACAAACCAACAACAACCAAAAAGCACTCCAAAACCACCAGGGCAAAAGAACAGGAATCAAACACAAGAAGCCCCTAAAATTCAAAGATAAATGCATTTACATTTTACTACCAAAAGAGACAAATTGTTAGCAAATACATTTCTTAAAAGGAGTATTAGGTGAATAAGTTAAATGATAAGTGTCTTCTTGTAAATGTATGGGATTCTGAAACAGTTTCTTAAACAAAGTCATATCTCTTTCCAGTGGAGAAGAAAATAAAGTTACTGTAAATGATCTCAGGCCAGCAACTGATTACCATGCAAAGTGAGTATCTCCTTTTCTATTCATTAAATTCAGTTTTAGAAGTTTCAGTGTATTTGTGTGTTTGCATAAACCTTTAGAGATTGTCTTTACCACTTCTAACCCTCCTTTGAGTCACAAATCAACATTTTTGGCTTAGTTGACCACTCAGTCCATTTTGGAAAACATAAGAGAAGATTGTTGTGCCCGTACCCAACATCCATCCTCTTTCCTTCATGCCAGCACAGTGACCTTTTTCTGTTCTTTGAGTCAGGCACAGATGTTGCTTGATTTCTCTCAATTTTCCACAACAGCAGAGGAAGGTACGTTGCACAGAAAGGTGCTCACTGCTGGCCCACCTGAAGGTCACCTTATGCTGCTTTTGCTTTGCTCCAGTAGAGCAGTGAAACTGACCCCATATGCTTTACAAAACATGCCTCTAGCTCAGTGTAATTCTATCCTTCTAGCAGGATTTGCTGGAGAAATAGCGTAGGATTGGAAAGATGCAGTTAGGTGTTCTTTTTCCCCTCCCTTTTTAAGTATTGGAGGGTCATCTGGAGCTGAAAGGTCAAAGAAAGCAATCTCCTGTGATGAGCAGGATGGGCAGACTGGTAAGAACAGTTGAGGACAAGACTGAGGTATTAAACAACTTCTTTGCCTCAGTCTTCACTGACAACCTCTCTTCCCACACCCCTTGAGTGGATGGACTGCAAGGCAGGAACTGGTGGAGCAAAGTCCCTGCCACTGTAAGCAATCACCTGATTCTCAGCTGGGGAACCTGAACATACACAAATCTATGGGACCTGACAAGATGCATCGCGGAGTCGTGAGGGAATTGACTGATACGCTTGCCAAGCCACTCTCCATGATATTTGAAAAGTCATGGCAGTCAGGTGAAGTCCTTGGTGAAAGTCAGTGAAGACCAGAAAGTCTAAACTATGAAGGTAATGGACAAATCACATATTTGCAACTGCATGCAAGCACAAACAACTTTGTGTTCAGCATTAGTCACTGTTCAGATGTCTCTCCCTGTTGATGAAATCTACAAGGCCAAGTTTCCTGTGACTTGCTGTTCATGCAACAAAAACATATAAAGATTTTTGCATCTTCATAAGCAGGCAACTTGGGTCCTATACCAGTGATCAGAGGAAAGGGGGTTTTTTTGTTTTGCTTTGTCTTTTTTCTTTCAAAGGAACAGATGAATCGGAAGAAAGTAATGTGCCAGTTCACTCAAGGAAAAGAGACAAGGCATAGCTACGCAGCAGGGGGAATCCAGAAGATAATCTGGTGTTTTCTTTCAGAGACAAGCTGTTAGAAAAACAAACCATTTCTCTTTGAGACAGAAGCAAGAATTCCCTCTTCTGCAGTACATGGAGAATTAATGCATAGCCTTCCTAAAGGAAAGGACAGGGTGAACAGACTCAGCAGAGCCTTGAAGAAGTGCAGGGGATACTCTGAAAATATATCAACAGTTTCATTGTGCTCATCTGACAAAAGCAGTTGCAGGAAAAGAATTATTCGTAATATCAGTTAATGTTTCTACAACAGATAATGAGCCTGCAAGATGTTGCCATTACTTTCCAACCAAAGTACAGCACATAACAGACAAATTTCAAATGTGAGACTGGCAGTGCTGGTTGGTAATGATGTACAGCTATAGTAACGGACTCTTTTCTTTCTCATTACTTCTATCGACCAAGATGCTTCCACCAGTTATTTATTTATAGCATTGATATTTTAATAATAAGGTAGCAAGGCAGTAACTTAATTCTGAACAGTCAGTTTTCTTTGGAAACTGTATATAAAGATATTGAAATAAAATGTTATTGGCTCTTTTCCTTTTTAGAGTCCAAGTAGAAAGCAACTGTGTAAAGGGGAGCCCTTCAGAGGCAGAGAGTTTTACCACAGCGAGTTGTGAACCTGATACTCCAAATCTGCCCAGGATAACTAATCGGACCAAAAATTCTCTTACTCTGCAGTGGAAGGTAAGAATTGCTTAACAGCTTTTAAAATAAACATTTTAAACTCTTTGAAATTGTTTCAGATTTGTCAGTAAAATGCCAATTCATTGAAATGGAAAACTTTTGTCAAACATTTAGTTTCTGTCACAGTTCCATGGCTGGAAATAGGTGTACTGGGTTAAATGTGAACTTCAGTAAAAAGAGGAGGGTTCCCAGAAAAGTGAGAAGCCATTGTAGATAAAAGTTACTGAGTTCCAGTCCCCTACTGTACTGTGGAACTGATTCCTTTCTCTGTCAGTGAACCTAAGCTTCTTTGTGCAAAGCAGAAGTGGTCTGGAAGACTGAGATTTGAGCAGACCTGCAATCTAGCAGCTCAGAAAAGTACTGTAACGTATTACACCACTGCCAGAATATTTTATCAAGGTCTAAATTAAAAAAAACCCAAACCCATAAACATGATACAAGCATTCATTGGGTGGAGACTGAACTAGGACTGTCTTGGCAAGTGAAATAATCATAAAAGGGGAACATCTTTTGCACTCTGCTGGTCTTGTCATGATTTGGCCCATACATGCATTTTTCCTTAAGTGGTCTTGTATCCAATTAGAGCTCTAATTTTCTTCTTTTCTTTTTGCAGGCATCTTGTGATAATGGCTCTAAAATCCACAGTTACCTTTTAGAATGGGATGAAGTAAGCAAGTTATTCTGTTTTATTTTAATCGTGTAGGTTTTTTTAAGAAGTTGTTTGTGGCTGTGCACATAAAGTTGTGTGAAAATTATGGCTTCTGTCTAGAGGCATGTGACAAATATGTAGTTCCTGAAGCAATTATCAAAATATGGTTACTGCCCATTTTTTTTTTCTTAGGGAAATGTAAAATAATAGTATCTTAATTGCATGGTTCTGCCACTCTGGATAGTGTTTTTTTCACTCGTAGTCCAGTACTTCTTTCAAGAGCTGACATTGAAGGATCATTTTCCTGTAACAGTCCTTCTTTTGTGCAAATGGAGTGGATCTGCTATGGAGTGGATCTACTATGCCCCCACAAGCATCTTCAGTCCCTACCTGGACAGCTATCCTGAGATGGCAGAGCTGCAGAAGCTTCACGGCTTTTTCCTTCCGATCCTGTGGAGCTGGAAAATGGAAAGGAAGGAAGCAAGCCTTCAGTATACCTACAAAGTTTTGTAAACTACCTGTGTGGGAGATTCTTGAGTTATGTTTCATTTCATAGAATGAGTTTACTTCACGTTTGTGTGTTACTTTAATTGATGGACACATACATAACAGGGTGAATAATGTGATTAACTTATTCCTTTTTAGGGAAAAGGAAATGGAGAGTTTTGCCAGTGTTATTATGGCCAGCAGAAGCAGTATAGAATTACTAAACTATCACCAGCAATGGGGTACACCTTTAGGCTAGCAGCCAAAAATGACGTGGGAATGAGGTAAATACTGCTGTTACATACATAAATATGGAATGCATATGCATGCGTGTGCTTGTTTAGGAAGAACATATGATGGCATTTAAAGAAAAAAGTCTTTGGTCCAAGTGGAACGAAATGGAATATAGAATATAGAATAATTCAGTTGGACAGGACCTACAGTGATCATGTAGTCCAGCTGCACAGTTAATTCACAGTATGATTGGATTGTTTGGTTTGCAGATTACCTGTGACCCTGCTTGAGCAGGGGAGGTTGGACAAGATGACCTCTAGAGATCCCTTCCAACCTCAGCTATTCTGTGATTCACAGATAATGTATTTTGTCCAGACGTGCTTTGGCTACATACTATAATCACAATGTATATGCATACTTAATATATTAAGTGCTGTACAGCTACTTCTGCCAAACTTAGCCTCATTTTGTGAACAGCCTGCTCAGACATTTGTACACAATACCCCTAGAATGGGAGCTTGAGCATGGCACAGACAACCTGGCTGCTCTCACGTGAAATCAGCTCAGGCTGTGCTGTTTTTAGTCTTTGTAGATCTATGTTGACCACTGAAGTTGCTACCTTGGACGTGTTTCCTACTGCATGTACTTGTAATAGAATTTTTGGCTAAGCTCTGCATTGTAGAGACACACACAGTGCAATTGTGGCTTTTGTGTCCGATGTAGTAAGCACTTGTACTAAAGTTCTGGGGATCATGCTAAAAGACAAGCAACTCAGCCAAAGTGACTTAATTGAATAGTTTAAATGCTGCAGTGCTTGTGCTGGTGCTGTGCTGATCCTGGTGTACCTTGTACCATGCTCTCTGCTGCTCTTGTTTCCAGGGAGGTTTGGCATGGTGCTAGACCTCATGTTAGTTCCTGAAGCTGGTGTAGCAATTTTCCAGGGCTTATCATCCTTCCTTAAATTCAGAGTTGTAGTGATGACGGTATGAAAAGGTGTCAGTAACTCTGCTAGAGCAGGAAGTCTATCAGAACCCCTGCTGCCACCTGTAGGTGTATCTGTATTGTGCTTCTCACCGTGTCCTGTTACTGGGATATGTACCTTTAGATAAGCTGTCAGTCTCCTGTTACCCTGGGAAATCGACAGAATATGATATAACCATATCACTGAATTCTTCTGAAGTTCTAGAGCTTATTACGAATTCTTAGAATATGGAGTTCTTGCTTTTCATTGCTGCTTTTCAGAAGTTATAGAGTTAAAAACTTTGTTTTGAATTTTTGAATGAATGACATCTGACTTCAGTAGAGAATACTGGGTAACACTTGGACCATGAGGTCCTATGTGGCATAAAAACAGGGCTTCTCTAGCTGTCAGCCTAAAATTGTGATTTGCATTTGTTTTTTTAATTCAGTGTTTGCAATATTATGAGCATTGTGCTGCAGCTCACCAGGGTCGTGTTTTTATAGCATGAAATAGAGGGTGTGTGTTGTGTGTCCTTCAGCTGGCACAAGTTGATGCTTGAGAGAGTGTGGAAGGACAGCCAGATCTGGGGTTGTAATTCATGCTGGGCATAAGAAATCCTTTGCAGACTATAAAGCATGTGAAAACTGCAGCTGGTGCAGGAGATCTGAGGCGTGTGCTTGGAGGCTTTGGAAAGTGCTCAGGGAATGTGTTGCATGTAGTTGCAGTTCCTATGTGTTCTTAGGCAGCTGCTTTGGGCACTATAGTCAGAGGACACTATGGTGGGCTAGAATGACTTTTGGTGTGCTCTCACACAGTCTTTATTATGTTACTGCCTTCTGGATGGTATTTCTGGAATGAATTATTCTCTGAGTTGCTCCTGGACTTTGTCTTAATGAGATTTAGTTGGAACTGTAGGGTCCAGTGCTCAGGCTGTCTTCCTGTTCCCCTGTGATGTCTGAAGGCAAATGTACCCTCTAGGAATACCTGCACATATTACAAATTCCTGCAGCATAAGCTGGTAGAAGGTACTGACCAGTTAAGTACCCTTCTTAAAAAAAATCACACCAAATAGATTTTTAAATCAGTATTTCATGACCTTGTAAAGTTGCCATTTATTGTCTTCATGGTACTATTTAATTAAGAAGTCTCTTGAAATAATATTTATTAGGGTAGAGGGCCTGATTCCTTGTGAAGAATGTTGAGAACCTTAGGTATATGGAGGCAGAATTTTGTCTAAATGATTTTGCCAGCCAGAACAGGTATTTTATCTTTGAGTTACTCATCTTTTTAAATTTAATTCTAACCACACGTGAAAGAGTGGCTAAAGAAAACTGGAAAAAGAAAATCTGTTTAAAAGATATATAGCATTATTGTACTCCTAAGTGAATTGTCTTTCAAATGTGGGTATTACTGGAATACTTGTATGATTTCAGTGTGTTTTGGAGTGGGTCAATCAAGTAAAGACATTAAATCTTTTAAAGGTGTGGGGTTTTTTACCTTATATCTGCTGGTGACTCCTTCAGTAGTTTTTTGTGAACAAAAGGTAGGTTTAGTATTTGTTTAGTCTCTCTTTATGCTTTCTCTAGCCTACCTAGATAATGCTGGAAAATTTTTTTAGTAGCTATATTGTAGGTATCACATCAGCTTCATTTCAGAATTTGCTTGCTTGTGACTTTCTGTGAGAAAAAAATTACTATTCCTCCCAAATTCAAGAAGTTTTCTCTTGTTTTGCACTTTCTCATTTCTTGCTTCACAGTCTCTTTCACAGTCTGCATATCCGCACAGACTGTATGTCTGCTTTGGGTGCTGTCAACACTCTCGATGATGAGTTGTCTGTAATATTTCTTCCTTTTTGGTTTGTTTTTTTTAAATGCCAAAAATACTTTAGAGCAGACCAAAATTTACAATTTGTGCAGTATTATAATATAGGTTGGGTAAGAGAGAAAGTGAAGTTGAGGTATCTTTATATTGAGATTTTTCAGGAAAGTCAGGTTCTGACACACAAGATACTTACCTGTTACTGTTGTTTAAGCCATACAGAGAATTTTGTTTTCAGGGCTTCCTGATGCTCACTTAGGTGATGCCTCGCTTTTAGATTAAAATCACATCTGTGACATTAGTTTCACATGCTTAAAAAAACTAGACTAGCTCTTCAGCCTGTGTAGATGTTTCTTCTGATCTGATGCACCCTCTCAGCAAATGCCAGCTGAGAACAGGTGGGGTTTTCGTAGTCTAGCCAGATACATGTCAGACCATCTGTGCAAGCATAGTGCCTGTGTACTGACTTTAGCATCCCTCAGTTTTACAATAGGTCTTTTTATGTAACTTATTTATATTTTCACTTCAAGGTATATATAAGCATCATCATAGAATCACAGAATAGTAAGGGTTGGAAAGGACCTTAAGATCATCTAGTTCCAACCCCCCTGCCATGGGCAGGGACACCTCGCACTAAACCATGTGGCCCAAGGCTCTGTCCAACCTGGCCTTGAACACCGCCAGGGATGGAGCATCCACAACCTCCCTGGGCAACCCATTCCAGTGCTTCACCACCCTCACTGTAAAGAACTTCTTCCTTATATCTAACCTAAACTTCCCCTGTTTAAGTTTGAAGCCATTACCCCTTGTCCTACCACTACAGTCCCTAAGGAAGAGTCCCTCCCCAGCATCCTTATAGACCCCCTTCAGATACTGGAAGGCTGCTAGGAGGTCTCCACGCAGCCTTCTCTTCTCCAGGCTGAACAGCCCCAACTCTCTCAGCCTGTCTTCATACGGGAGGTGCTCCAGCCCTCTTATCATCCTCGTGGCTCTCCTCTGGACTCGCTCCAACAGCTCCATGTCCTTTTTATGTTGAGGACACCAGAAGGAGCAGATAAGGTTAACAGTTGTGTTAGGAGATTCACTGGCGTACACTCTATTTGTTCTGCAATAAGACTTTCATATTGGCAACTCTTAAAGTAACCTAACATTGAATGAGGCTATTATTCTATTATTTTCTATTATTTTATTGTTTTCTATTATTCTGTTATTCTATTCTATATATCTGGAATGGGTTGCCCAGGGAGGTTGTGGATGCTCCATCCCTGGCGGTGTTCAAGGCCAGGTTGGACAGAGCCTTGGGCCACATGGTTTAGTGCAAGGTGTCCCTGCCCATGGCAGGGGGGTTGGAACTAGATGATCTTAAGGTCCTTTCCAACCCTTACTATTCTATGATTCTATTCTATGATTTTCTGAACCACTAGAAAAACTAGTACTTCAGAGTATATTTGAAGCACATAATTGCTGTCTGGAAGCAAAATTTTTTTTTTTAGGTCTTCCCATATATGCTTTTGTGTCTTCAGGGTTTCATTTTGAATAGGAAGGACACTGATATTAGTACATTATTACATATAGAGCTCAACTGTTTTAGAATAATGACTTAATATGAAATAGCAAAACGTTTTGGTTAGTAAAACATTGTAATTATATCCTGCAAAGGTATCTTTCAATTATGAACATGTTAACCTTGTTAAGATGTTTTCTTACTGAAAGACTCATGGGCAAGTTAAGTCATCTGCATGTACCAGCTTGCAACTCCCAGTTGTGCACATCTGCAAGAAACTGTCATTGCTGTGTTTAGTAAGAATTATGTTTTTCTAGATGTTAATTACTGTGTCTAGATAATTTACATACTGTCTGTTTTAAACAGTGGTTTTAGTGAAGAAGTCCTGTATCATACCTCAGGCACTGCCCCAACCACACCAGCAAGTCCTTTGCTGATTAATGCTGGAGTTACTTGGCTATCCCTACAGTGGACAAAACCCTCAGGAACACCGTCAGATGAAGGAATCTCATATATATTAGAGATGGAGGATGAGAACTCAGTAAGTTTAGACTACTTATTCTCAGTAAGAAAAGACTATAATGTGTGTTTGATACATTATTGTATAAAGCGTAACAATGATTACTTTTGCTAGACTATTCTGCAAGGATCTATATTTTCTGAAATTAAGCTAATGACTTGTAATTGCTGTGACCAAGCCACACAGCTCTCTTCTTTTTATTGTCACAGTAATTATTAGTGTTATTAAGCCCAAGTCCTGTAACGGCTTTTAAATTACTTTTAACCTTGTGAATTTGCATGTGACAGTTAAGCCTTTTAAGAGCTGGATCAAAGTAATTGCATCATGAAGAGTGGTCCTTCTAGATGTAATTTCAGCCTAACCACCTTCCTTTTAAAATGCATCCTGTTCTACCCTTCAAAAGTGTTAGATATAATTTCTGTTGACACTGTATATGCTTTTCTTTGCTGTTCTTTTCTCCTTTCCTGGTTGGAGAATGGTTAATTAATTTCCCCCTCTCCAAAAAAAACCCTTGTGTTTACACAATGAAGTTGCCTTTATTATTTTGTCAAAGGAGCATAACAATTACAGTCTGAAACAGTAATTTATTTCTATGAAGTATGTTGCATGGTCTAGCCTGAAAATATAATGTTTCAAGTAATCCTGTTTAATTCTGCAGGGATATGGTTTCAAGCCAAAATATGATGGTGACGATCTTACCTACACAGTGAAGAATTTGAGGCGTAGTACAAAATACAAATTTAGGGTAAGAGCTTTTTATATATTTGGTTTATGGATGGTTGTTTTGGTTTTTTCACTAGAGTAACTTGAGGTTGACTCAGAAGTGGGGAGGGCATTTTTTAAGGAAAATCAAATTTGATGCCAGTTCCTTACAATTTCAGTCTCTTAAGACTATTGGCTGAACACCTGCTTCATTAATCATCTCTGCAGAAGGAATGAGAACCTTTGCAAAGGCATAACACAGTTATCTTGAAATTCCAGGCCACAAGTCAGTGTTCTTTACAGTTGGATTTTTTAATTTGGCTTCTACATGTGTAATATTACTTGGTGTAGCCATGAGGTTCTTTGATAGACTCTATAAACACATCTGAAAGTGTTGGGGTAAGGAGCAACTTCAGTCAGAAAAACATTTGTTGGTGCTAGCATAGGACTGAGCCCAAGTTAGTAAATCATTCATCTTACCATGGTGCTGAGCCCATTCTAATAAGCTTTGATGGCTGAACTTGTTAGCTCAGGGTAAACTCTGGCTTAACAATGTCTTAACAATGAACTTTTCGGTGTGGTTAAAAGCCAAAAAAAAAAGCATGCCAGCTATGGAAAAGCACCCAGATAGCCATCAGCAACTGTAAGGACCTTAGGACATGCAGAGATGCAGTCAGGAAGGCTGAGGATCAGCTAGAACTAAGTTGGCCAATGATGTCAAGAACAAGAATGGGTTCCAGATACATAAGCAGTAAGCAGAAGCACAGGGAAGATATACATAGGCCCGTTACTAAGCAGGGCAGGGAAGCAAGTTAATAATAATGCCAGCAGAGGTTCTTGATACTTTCTTTGCCTCTGTCTTTCCCAGCATAGCTGGACATGAGATCATAGGATCAGGTAGCCATGACAAACCGTGTGTTGATCCGCCGGTGGTAGATGAAGGTCTCGGCTATGGCCTTTTGCAAGGGCTCAACCCACATCAATCTATGGGCCAAGACAGCATCCGCTCCAGGATGCTGAGACGTGGCTGACATTGTTGCAAGGCCACCATCATGAAAAAGCCATGGAGGTCAGGGGATATCCCTGATTACTGGAATAGGGTAAATGTTATACCCATCTACAAGAAGGGCCCAAAGGAGCACTCGGGAAGCTACAGGCCTATTAGTCTTACTTCAGTCCCTGGGAAGGTAATGGAAGCATCCTCCTAGAAACTATTACGGATGAAATAAAGCAGGTGATTGGGAAAAGCCTACACCAAAGGCAAAACATGCCTGACTAGCCCAATAACCTTATACCTCAAAGTAACACTTTCATTTGGCCTTGGGGAGCAGTGGATGTTGTTTACCTGGACTTCAGCAAAGCTTTGGACATTGTTTCCCACAGCCTTCTCCTGGACAAATTGGCAAGCTACAGATTAGATAGGTGGTCTGTGAGATGACTAGAAAACTGGCCAACAGGCCACACTCAGAGGGTGGTGATCAGTGGTTTTTACTCAGCCTGTCAGAAGTAGCATCCCCTAGGGATTGATACAGGGCCCCATGGTATTCATCTTCACAAATGATCTAGACGATGGAATTAAAAGCATCCTCACCAAGTTTCCTGGTTACACCAAACTGAGTAGTGAGACGAACACATCAGGAGGGAGATCCATCTTACAGAGAAGGTCTTGCTAGACCATTTGTCTAACCTGTCCAGCCTAGAAGAGTGGACTAGCAAGCACAGTATGAAAGTTAACAGACAAGGGCAAAATACTGCACCTGGGTCAGAATAACCAGAGTCCAGTATAGGCTCGGAACAGTCTTGCTGAAAGGGACCTGGCAGTCCTGGTGGACAAACAGGCTACTGTGAGCAGTGCAACACTGCAGCAGCAAAGGCAAATTGAATCCTGGGCTACATCTGCAGGGGCATTACTAGCAGAGATAAGAGGCACGATCATCCCACTTTATTCAGCTCTCGTCAGGCCACACCCAGAGGACTGTGTTCAGTTCTGGTCCCCACAATTCAACATGCAGACAGACTGGAGAGGGTCCAAAGGAGGGCCATGAAGATGACCAAAGGGCTGGAGAACCTGCCCTATAAGGAAAGACTAAAGGAATTAGATCTTTTCTCCCTGGAGAAGAGGAGGCTCAGGGGAGCTTCCTCACAGTTTTCCAGTACTTAAAGGATGGCTACAAAGAGGAGGGAGCGAGCCACATGGAGAGGACAAGGGGTAATAGGTGCAAGTTGCACTGGGTGAGGTTTCATCTTGTGTAAGAAATAAAATTTTCACGGTGAAAAAATCAGTTACTGGGACAACTTTCCCAGGGATATGGTGGACCCATCACTGGATGCTTTCAAGACACAACTAGACAGCGTGCTAGATAATCTCACCTAGGCTTGCTTTCCCCTGAAAGGTTGGACCAGATGATCTTTCGGGTCCCTTCCAAACCTGGGCTGTCCTATGTTGTAAGGCACTCTTGAGCAGTTGCTTGGGTTTTGGAACAAAGCTTAAGGCATGTCCCACATTATGAAGTAGAGTCAGAATAATCTCATCTCTGTCTACAAAGGAAAAAGTGTTGATAGTAGTTGTCTTGCTTACGCCCAAAATACTTGCTTACACCTAAAATCTGAAGGAAAAATTGGGAGCTTCTGAGGAACAGCATCTTTGCAATATGAAAGGTAGTAGTTTCAGGGCTGATTGATTTGTTTTGAGTTGACAGTAAAACATTAAGTACTCCTTTTCAAATGAGAGCAGATATTTTGCACTGTTGAAGATGATTACCTTGTTAACTAGAAAGAGTTATGGTGGGGATTAATCTTGCAGTACTTGTTGAGGTTGTTTTTTACATAACTTAATATTTAAATAATTTAAAATATGCAGTGTATTCCAAGGACTGCACCAAGCTAAGACTGTTATGGCCACACATGATCTAAAGAACAGCTAATAACCTTGAAACTAGCTTTTGCAGGACTTGATCTTAGTCTTCCTTTGAAAGTAATCCTATATGTTAATCATACCCATTACTAGTAAAGATATAGTTAACTTACACATCCTAATTTTGTCATTAAAATAAAAAAACTCAATGATTATACCCTATTTTTCTTGACAAAACAGTAAATGGAATTCTCTGTTCGCTCATTCACGGGGCATAAAGAAGAAACTAATGTTGTGTTAATCAGGTCTTTTTATTATACACAGGAGAGACTTAATTAGTAATAATAGTCCTTAAGGCTTTTGAAAGAATCTTTAGAACCATTGGAAACCTTATTGCAATATATAAATACTAACTGGGCTTGTTCATTTGTGCGGGTGCAAAGACAATCAGATGATTGTTAATCTTGTAAACTGTATCAGGAGGTTTAAAGTCTGAGAGACTTGTTAGCTCATATGTCCTTTTCTCAATCTGTGCTAACATTACTGCTGTCATTTCGATTCTGCTCATTTTTAAAACAAATATAAAAGCCAGAAAACCTTTTTTTAGGTTGTTCAGCTTTGAACAAATGGGAATACGTAGTAAACTAGCTGCAGACACAACTAGAAAGTAAAGAATAGCAATTTGTTTTCCTAGAATCACAGGAAAGTCCAGATTGGAAGGGATTTGTGGGGATCATCTGTGTTAAACTTATGTGGAAAGCAGTGTCTCAGGTTAGGCAATTCAACCCTGTTCTAGCCCTGTTGAGCTGAGACTTCCGTATTTCCAGCAAGGGAGATTCAACCTCTTCTCTGGGCAGCCTGTTCTCATGGTGATTAATTTATTTTCTTATATCTGCCTAGAATTTTCCCTAACACACTTCATGTCTACAGTCTCTTGTCCTGTCATCACAGATTCTTGTGAAGACAGTATCTTCATCTCTTCTATACCTAACTTTTAGGTATTAGAAGGCTGTGCTTATATCCCCCTTAATGAAACTTTTTTTTTCTTAGACAGAATAAACCTTCAGCCTTTTTTCCTATATCAGGTTCTCCAACCCTCTAATCATCATACTGGCCCTCTTCTGAACTCTCTCCAGTTTCCCAGTGTGTGTCTGGAACCAGGAGGACCAAAACTGCATGCAGTATTCCAGGCATGGTTTAAAAAGAGTTGAGTTAAATGGCATAATCACATCCCTCGTTCTGCTGGCGAAATTGTTCCTGATGCAGCCCACGAAACAATTTGCCTTTGCTACTGCCAGGATGCTTTGCTGATTCATTTGGCTTGCTCTTCACCAGAATCCCAAGGTCCTTCTCAGCAGAGCTGAAATAAGAAAAGCTGACTAGCTAGTCATATCCCAGACTGTACTGCTGCTTGGATTATTCCATCCCAGGTGCAAGACTTTATCTTTGTCAAAGCTCATACAGTTCTTGTTGATGCGGTCTTCCAGATTGTCAGAGTCTGTATGGTGGCTCTTCCTTCCAGCATCTCTCTCTCTGCTCCTACTTTGGTCCATATGCAAACCAGGGGAGGGTGCATTCACATCACATTCACATCCAAGTGATCCTGCCATCCAGATCACTTCTAAATATCTGACATTGAATTGACTGCTGAGGAAATCCAATCATGAGCAACTGCTAATTTGCCTTCAAACCATTAACCACCACTCTTTGAGCCTGGCGTTCTATCAGGTTTTCCACACCCGTCTTGTGGTCCATCTGTTCTGTCTATATCTTACCAGCCTGTCTACATGGATGTTGTGGGAGACCACGTCAAACTAAAATCAGGGTAGATGATGTCCACAGCTCTCCCCTCATCTATTGAGCAAGTTGTTTCATCTTAGAAGGCACTCAGGTTGGTCAAACACGATTTACCCTTGATAAATCTAATTACCTTCCTATCCTTCATGTGCTTGTAAATAACTTCCATGATGACCTTTGCCATAATTTTCCCTGGGACTGAAGAGTTTGTATCACCTTTGCTGTTAATACAACTTACCCATGAAAACACTTTTTTATCTCTGAATATATTTCGTTAAAAGAAGGTACTGTAGTAGCATGAGAGCTCTACTTAATTCATCCCAATTATTCAGGTTTCTTTAGCAGTTGGTAAAGCATCATTTTTTGCTCTTTATTTACTTACATTAAAATATTTTTACCTCAATGGGAAGAAATTGAAATTAAACTTTTAATACTTGCAAGTTCCTTCAGTTGAAGTTTAAAAATGGCCTCTTTGCAGTATGTCTTTTTCATCATCTTTTGTTTCCATGCTTTAATAAAGGTTTTTTTCTCATGCGCGTAGTTCAGTATCAATAAATGGTGCAACTCCAATAAGGAAGAATTATTCTTAGACCTATCTAATTTCTGAGCATCTTGGATGGTTTTAAAAAAACAAGTTTTCAGATCCTTGACTTGAAATACAGTGGCTTGTGCTATATTGAGCACTCATACATTCCATTAATGTCACTGAGACTTGCATGCCCTGATCACCTTTTACAGTCAGGCAACTCTTAAGCATCCTAAATAGAAGCCAAACTTTATGCACCCACGTTTGAAATTTGGGAGATATGGAAGGTTATTCTATTATTGTGGTTGTTGTTATTACTACTATTATTATTATGCTTTACAATTACTAGGGTTTTGGGGGCTTTTTTTAAGGATTTTTTTTGCTTGCAGTTTGCAGGAATTTTTAATCTCAGTATAGTGACTGTTTAATGATGGGACTGATGAAAATGTAAAATCAAGGTATATAATAGCTTTAGTTCTTGTGATAATTTATTATGTAGCTGTCTGTCTAAGCATGCATATACATTAGTTTGACCTTACCATTAACAGTGAACAGCATAACACTAGCCAGTGTATTTGTTCTGTTTATAATATTTTTTAATGTATTTGCAGGTCATTGCCTATAACTCAGAAGGGAAAAGCAGTCCAAGTGAGACAGTAGAGTACATTACGTGTGCAGACAAGCCTGGGGTACCTTCAAAACCTTCAGTGAAAGGAAAAATTCATGCACAGAGTTTTAAAATAACCTGGGGTAAGGTTGCTGTCCACCTCTGTTTACAGTATGTCCTCTGTATTTTATATATATAAATATAATACATATTATATAATAAATAATATATAATATATAATATATATATATACATATGTATATATACACGCACATATGTGTGTATATATACACATACATAATTTTTATATATATAATATTTTTATATGTATTTGTATACAGAAGTCCGAGTTTTGCTTCAGTAACATTCCAGTTAACTGAGCCATTATGATTCATTTTCATGAAACTAAGAGAAAAATTTTGAAAAAGATTGAAAATACTTAGGGTAGAAGCATAATAGGGTGATTATGTGGGAAGAATAATATACAAATTATAACAGGCACTGTTATTGCAGGGGACTACAGTAATTAAAAAAAACAGTAGTGTTAATTTGTGTATTACCAACTTCTGTTTCTCTGGCGCAAAAAGTAGATGCCATGACATGTGGGTTTGTATCAAAAGAGAAGATCCAAGTTCAACCTGTCTCTTCAGCGTTTGGTTTTGATACATAAATATTTTTATTCACTAAGTTTCTTAAGAAACTTTTCTATAGGCTCAGGTTTTTTTAGCCTTATGCTGTGAAATAGAAGGTGAAACAGTACTGTGTGATGCAGAAAATCAAACAGTTCAAGGTATCATTTATCGTCAGAGGTAAACCTCTTATTTCTGTTTAATAGCATATTTTATTTTTTGCATTAATAAGAAGAAAGTTACTTGTAGAGTATAATTAGAACTCATGAAGTCCAGTCTTGCATCTTTCCAGAGCGCTTTGCTACATCAGGACCTGATTCTTGATCTTTTATGGATGATATATAATGTATGAAGTTATTAGAAACACCTAATTTGTAAATTGAAAACTATCTAAGATATCTATTTATATGTAAAACCTTTAATAGTCATTATTAACAGTAATGCTCTTTTCTTTTTAATGTGATAACTAATGTGGTAATTCTATTTTTTATTTGGAGTAATTTGTTACCTTCCAACCAAGAAAGTGCTATATGCCATATAATAAGTCTCATTTTATTTAGCATGTGTGAGATGATAGTAACCCTTGCCTAAGAGGCAACACCATTTCATCCAACACATACATAATGTAATATTAAGGCAGCAGTACCTTTCTGTATTGAAGTATCATGCTGTCTTTATGTTTGTCCAAAGTATTCTTTTTCCACATTATTCTAATATTGCTGGTCTCTAAGTCAGCTCTCAGAAAGAGTTGCAGGATTATATGTCAAAGATAGGTCTGTAGGTTCATATCTTGTACACGAATATTATGCCAGGGAGGATAGTGCTCTCAGTTCTTAGTGATGTATTAAAAATTTCAGAGGTGAAGTTTCAGGAACTCCTGACTTCTGTTCCCTCCCAGACTGTTTAGGTTTTTAAAATCCTGTCCTTAAATCATTTTGAAATATTCTTATATGCAAATCAGTATGATAATCTTTTCCTATCTGCAGTCCAAATTACAGGACCATTAGGAACTATGTCTCTGAAACCGTAATCAGGCAGCCTTCCAGAGCACGTCAGACTAACTGAAACATTTGCTGTGGCATCTCCAGGGTGCCTGATTCACTTGTCACTCTTCGTCTGTAGAGTATATGGTGGGGTTGTGAGCTGGCAGCTTCACATAGTGGAGAATTCGAGTGATTTGTGGCTATCCTGAACTAGGATGCTGTCTGTCTAAATGAGCACCCATCTCCAGTCAGCTGTTGATTTTGCCTTTTGTAAATTCTCTCCAAAAGCTATAAAACCATTGAATTTACCTCAGTTGTAATATTACTGGTTTTTTATAGATCCACCAAAAGACAATGGAGGAGCAGCAATAAATACATATGTTGTAGAAATGTCTGAAGGCTTAAATGGTAAGTATTAGGAGCATATGTTGGCATTCAGCTGTGGGTTTTTTTTCCTGTATATGTGCGCCTGTGGGAAGACTAAAATGTGTATTATGATAGGGAAAGGCATTGCAAGGGACTGCCATTAAAAAAATCAGGGGTGTTGATACTTGTCTACGGGAGGTTCTTTTTTTTCTGCCTTAGAAGATGCCTCATAACTGTGTCAAAAGAGGTGCTCCGTGGTTTACTTATTAATGAAATGTATTTTGTTTTGGAAATGAAATGGCACATTTCAGACATTCTAGGGTGAGAAACAGTTGGATGTGTGATAGATGAAATTAAAACTAGTGTTCCATTTATCACTATTAAAGGAGGACAGTAATGCCGTTGAAGTAACTGTTTCTGCTATTTGCCTTCCTGTTCCTTCATACAGAAAGGAAGTTAGCAATATCTCTAAACTGGGCATAAAGCTATCCAGCTAAATTATTTTAAAATCTAGACCTCTTAAGTAACCTCATAAATTCAGAAACACAGTCACATTGAGAATGAAGGTTCATATTTCTCCAGTGCTGTGTCAGATGAAGACAGCACACTGTGGTAATGGTAGCCCTGTCAGGGGTCTCAGCTGTGGTTCTTTTGATACTTAGTCTATTGCTTTCCTTACTCCATCATGTGTCCACATTAAGTCAGTTTGGAATGATCTTTCACGCAGATTTAGTGAGCTGTGCATTATGTTTCATACTCAGTCCTCTAAATTCTGTGATGTACTGAGTTGATGGAGATTTAATTAAAAGTCCCCACATTCCCTGCTTAATCTCTTCCAGAGAGAGAGAGAGAGAATGCTAAAGAGTTTCTGATTTAAGAATCTGTCTGAATAGCAAAGAATAAAATCAGTATTTCAGATGGTGCTGGGCCATTCAGGGAATACAGGAATAAGCTTGATCAATTGTAAACTGTAGTAACAGTCTGCAAAATTAATGCTCTCATTAAAAGATTCTTTTCCATGAAAAACTTTGCATTTGTAGCTTTCCTGTTTATTTGGTTATTATGTTTGAATGTGCTTTCTAGTCCAGTAGTAACTACTTCATTAGAAGTAAATTCTCTCCTCGTTAATGTGAATAAGGAAGATATTTCAGCAGATCTACAAAAATTTACCTGGGAAACTATGAAATGGTTGCATCTTTTTTCAGGAAACTCAAAGCAAGCCTTAATTTTTTTTCTAAACATCAGACACACACTTACTTAGTGAAGCTAGGATCCCTGCTGTGGCCGGTACTGAAGCGTGGCAAATTACACCTTGGTTCATTGCACACTTATTCCTAACCTTTCAGGAAACAAATGGGATACAGTATACAGCGGAGCTGCTAGGGAACATGTGTGTGACCGACTAAATCCTGGCTGTTCCTATCGGTTACGTGTATATTGCGTTGGGGAAGGAGGACAAAGCACGGTAATATGAGCTAATATTTTTATTAAATAAAATTTTTCACTCTTAAAATCTGGTCCAGTAGTTAATCAGCAAATATTGTACAGAAGTGTCTAACAAAATAGCCATAATTAGTACCTAAAAAAAATTCCAGTATTGATGCACAGTATTTCAAGTTTCTGCCCATTTCTTAAAGAAATACGTGTGAATATTCTTTTCTGATATTGTATTTTGTTTAAAATTATTTTTCTTATTTACAGAAATAGATACTATGTCTTTTCCTGTGTGAGGTATTGGTAGAACGTCACTCCTTAAGGCCTAACCCAAGACAGCAGTGCAAATTTAATGTTTTCTATGTGATGGGTGGAGTACTCTGCCTGAGCAGCCAAGTCAGCCCAACAGGCAGGGGAGGACAGAGTGTTTCCCCTGGCTTTTCAGGGTTGTGCTCTATAGTCTCTTCTCATGCTATCTCAGCCACAATCAAAACGTTTACATAGCCCTGCTTTTCAGTATTCCCAACCAGTTTGGTGTGCCCTGCTATGCTCCCTCATATATACACATTACATACACACTTGCACTGTCCCTTCTGTGGTGTAGTTCAGCCTCCAGTGTCACAATGTCATGCAGTATTCTTCTCCCTTCTTCCCAACAGCAAGTGTAACAAAGCCAAGTCTGTAGAGAGTCAGGCTCTCTACAGACCTGCAGCAGGGCTTCACTGTCAAGCTGAGCTCCTGAAAATCTTATAGCCTTTCATTCTTGGTGTTTGCCATTTCTTCCCCAGCCTCCCTTTCCTATGCGTTCTTCTTCCACATAGAAGTCTCCTGCAAAGATAGCCTTGCCCACAGCTACCTTGTCTTAAGAATAAATCTGGACTCTTTCAGTGCTGGCTCAGCTGCAGTGCTTTCCCTGTTGCCAGAGCTAAGCTGCTGTTGTACAGGGGAAGGGGGAAGGCAGGATATTGCCAGTCTCCTAACCACAAATGCATATATGTCTTTGGAGACTTTTGCCCTGCCGGCCTCCTTCTCCTCAGCCCAACCCTATTCCATTAGTTTAGAATAAACATTATTTGAGTACCAAAGAGCAAATAACTTTCAGAAAGTCCAGATACTTTACGAAGGTGTCAGAAATCCACAGAGGAATAGTAAAGAAATATGTAATTAAACTTTCTGTAGCTTGTCATGGACATATGCCTCATGAGAAACATTCTGCTTTTTAAGTAGCATCAGTTGTTCAGTGCAACAGTACATTTCAAAAGAACTGAAAAGCAGCAGAGCTTCCAACCCACTCTTCTGGAACATATGTAGAAAGCAGTTGTGAAATGAGACTCTAAAATACATCTCTTTTGTAAACTAAAAGACTTACCAGCTCACATTTGTTCTGTATCACACTGAAGCTAATTACCACACACTGACTCATTTCTGTCTGCATCCAGAATAGTCAATGCCATCTGCTGCTTGTTATGCTATGTATTTTTGCATGCACTTCAAATCAGAGGTGGTTTGTTACACATCAGGTATTACTAAGCAATGAAAAAGTTGAGATTTCAATGTTTTTCAGTCTCTTCTGATTGACATTTCTGCCCACTTTTGCTCTCTGAGAGGCTCTTGTACAGAAAGTATACACCCTTAGAGTAAGGTTTTAGAAATCATTAAACTGCACTTTGTTGGAAAAGAGAATGAGTTTACATTGAACAAGTCGTATTTCAAGCATCTATGCTACGTTTGTACTGATAATTAACCACAGTTTTTAATTGTACCCCTTGCATGTGTACCAAAACACAAAAGCAAAAGTTGATTTCGCATATTGTGTGATTACTGTAGCATGTTTTATATAGGTATTATGAGAAATACGTGCCAGATTACTTAAGCACTTTCATGTATATGAAGACGTAGTTGATAAAATGGAAGATCCTGATTCTAACTCAGTTATTTGCCTTTACTAGTGGCATAATAGGTAGTCCTTGTTGTGGCCCCTTCATTAATCTATCTTTCCTTTGTAGGCATCTGATTCTTTACTGGTGCAGACACCAGCAGTGGTTCCTGGCCCATGCCAGCCTCCAAGGCTACAGGGTAGACCAAGAGCAAGAGAAATTCAGCTGCGCTGGGGTAATTCTATAACTGTTAGTGAGTGTAAGGGATACAAATGTGTTATGTGTTAAAATGAAATGAGCTTTTCATTCTTTCTGATTTTTAGGACCACCTCAGGTAGATGGTGGTTCACCCATTACCTGCTATGGTCTGGAAATGTGTCAGGCAGAAACGGATGAACACAGAGAGGTTTACCAAGGCTCTGATGTTGAATGCACAGTAGGCAGCCTTCTTCCAGGGAGGACATACAACTTCAGACTGCGAGCAGCTAACAAGGCTGGGGTAAGGAGACAGTCTGAAAGGAAATTAGTTCCAGAGACTGCAATCACTAATAAGGATCTTCTCTTTTAAAAGAAACATTCAACAATAATTTTAAATTAGGATTTTCTAATGTAAAGTCATTTGATTCACATAGCTTATTGTTGTGTGGGAACAGACAGTTAAACATCAGTTTATAATAAAGAGGGGTTTAGATGAAGGGAAAATATCTCATTATGTCTTGTATCTGAATAGTAGCATTGGGAAATGGTTAGAAAATAATAAGTACTTTATCAAAGCATTGTTGCAACTTTAATATTCTCATGTGAAGTAAGGTAGTAAATCATTTTCTGAATACAGCTTTGTAAATTGACCTTTATTTTTACCACTGTTGGTGTTCAAGAACATAATAATTAGCATTTCATAGCTCTTTTTTTTATAGTTAGTTTAACTTCTGAGTACATGTTCTATCAGATACAAGACTATTTTCTCTATTTGGAGTATTAAATGTGTTTAAATCAGCTGTTGCTGTAGAACAAGCTGTATTAAATTATGTTTCCAAAGTCCTTATTTGAAGACAGAGAGGCAGGCAGGGCTGCTTGCATGTGTTCAATAATATTCTCTTCATAAAAATTATCAAAACCAGTTGCTGTTTGTGGACAAGTCTGTAACTTAAGGCTTTAAAGCATGACCTAACTTCTTACCCACCCTCTGCTAAGAGTGGTTTATAGCTCAAGCATTTTTTGAATCCTTTATTTCTTTGAGACAGATATAAATAGGTAATTATAAATTGTGTGATTTACAGTGCAGCCATCATGTAACTTCAAAATAAGGACTTGGATAGCACTTTCTTGTTTTGCCTGAGAGTTTGAAATGTCAAATTTATTCTGTAATTTATTAATAATAAATGTAAATTTATGCTGTATTCATTTGCTGTAGAGAAGAAGATTCTTGCAGCTATTTTGGAGAATAGTCAAATACTGAAATAAATCCTGAATCCACATTCCACAAATACTAATTTTATAAGCAAGTAATGCAAAGTTTCAGGCTACTATTATATTCTGTGATTCTCTAAGATATATCCAACTATGGTAAACTGTTCACTTAAAAAGTAGTAATTTTATTTTTACAATTTATTTCTATCAACTCCCTTTTTAATAGTTTGGACCTTACTCGGAAAAGTGTGAAATAACTACAGCACCTGGGCCACCAGATCAGTGCAGGCCCCCTCAAGTGGCATGCAGATCTGCTGCATGTGCTCAGGTGTTGTGGGAGGTAAGAATGCTATGTTACACCTATCTGAACATGATTGTCTTCTACATTTTCAACTTTAAAAACTTAAAGACTGTGTTTTATTAATCACATTTTTGAACATACTTAACTGATTATCCAGTACTTGGTCGGTAAAACCTTGTGTCATTCGTCATGCCACTGTAGGTGACAGCTGTAAGTTTGCAGCCTGCAGGTACTTGAGATCTTTGTTCTTTTGTTTAAGAATTTTGCCATAACTGCAGCACTGCATTTCTGAGTGGTGCAGGCTCTTAAAATTTTTCTTTAATGTAGTTATCTTTCCTTAGAGCTGATATAACCACATATTACAATGGATTATTCTGCATTTGCTGGCTTTATAAGATGATTTAATTTTATATATCTACGTCAGAAATAACGTAGCAAAAGTCTGCTATAAACCCATAGTATTTAGATATCTGATTAAAAAGATGCAGTAGATAAAAATTAAGCTAGTAGAAAGGAAGGTTCTATCTGGGAATACTCTTTAAACACAGCTTTTCAGTGGCTTGAGATGGAGTGGAATATCTGAGTTACAGAACTGTACAGAAAAAAACTCAAAAGATTCAACTATATTGCCTGGAAGGTAGAAAATTAATGTTTCTTAATGGATGTGACAGAGGAGCTCTCCTTAAATGTCTACAAGGCAAAACCTTTTGAAGAAATCTCTCACAATGTTCAGGTAGGATTAATCTGACCAATGTTAGATGTCTCCTGTATAGAATCAGAGTAATTAAGCTACGAGTGGACCTCTAGATGTCATTTAGTTCAGCCATCTGTTCAAAGCAGAGCTAACTTCAAATTTAAGGCAGGTTTCTCAGTGCCTTGTCACATCAAGTTTAACTTACTTCTAAAGATGAAGATTCTGCAGCCTGGTCAAGCTGTCCCTGGCCAAACTCTCTCATGCTGTAGATTTTTTTTTGTCCTTTATGTCTAGTCAAAATATCCTTTAGTGCAAGTCATGATTCTTGCTTTTTATCTTGGCACTGTGCCACCTCCAAGAATTTGTTGTCATCTTCTTTTACCTACCAGTAAGTAATTTAAGGCAGCAGTAAGATCTCCCCTTTATCTATCATGTTGATACCAAATAATCCATACTTTTGTTTTTCATTGCAGTCCCCCTTAATGGCCTTTCATTTGGCTTACTCCTTTATGTCAATGTCTATCTTATATGGGGGAGCCCAAGACATGACACAGTACTGGAAGTGCAGCCTCACAAGTGCTGAGTAGAGGGGAATCATTACTCCTTTTAGCCTTCTTGCGGTTTTTTTGCTAGTACAACCAGTATGTAGTTCGCCTTCATCAGACACACATTGCTGACTCACATGCAACTTTCTCACCAGGACATACAGGTTCTTCTTTTGGTAAAGTTGCTCCTCAGCCAGCACTGTTCTGTCCCAGGTCCAGGACCTTGTGTTTGCCTTTGTCTTAGTTGGACTTCCTGAAGTTTATATCATATCCTGTTTGTGGAAGTTCTTCTGGTAGCCATACCTTCAGCATATCAAATGCTGCCCCTCCTTTTGTTGTCATCCCTGCATTTGTTAGCTTGTGTTTTCCTACTTCTGTTAAGGTGAACTCTTAGATCTACAGCAGCAACAGTGGTAACATTAAGAAATGACCCCATCCTCACTGACAGCTGCACAGCCATCCACAGCTGTATTAGTTCTCCCACCAAACACATCTCATTGTAAGTGAGAGAAGGGGAGTCGTTATCAGTCACATCTCAAGAGCATCAAATGTTATCCTTTGAAATGTTTGTATTCAGTCACTTACCTGCACATAGCTGAGTGCTGAAAGTAGCAAATACTCATCTTTCAAGAGAAGGGTAAAGAAAAAAACATGCCTTGGAGCAATTATTATCTGCCCCTTGGCATTATTGCTGTCTTGGAGTATTTAATGCAAAACAGCAGCAGCTTTTTTCTTCTGTTTTCTTCACAAGCTAAGAAATTTTCTGTTGAGGATTTAAATTAAAAATCAGCAAAGAAACGAGAGGGTAACATTTCTGTGGAAAGGACCATATAGATGTTATGAGGTTGGTTGATTTTGTTTTTTTCAGTCAGTGAATTTAACTTCTAACTATTTATATCCATTTTAAAGGTTCCAGTGAGTAATGGAGCTGACGTCACGGAGTATCGCCTGGAGTGGGGCGGTGTGGAAGGATGCATGCAGATGTCCTATTGTGGGCCTGGGCTCAGCTGTGAAATGAAAGGGCTTTTGCCTGCCACTATTTACTATTGCAGGGTTCAGGTAAAGACATAAAACTATTGTTAGTGAAATCTGGAAACGGGAACTGACGCTCCCATAAAAATGTGGTCTCCTTTGCCTTTGCAGGCAGTGAATGTCACAGGTGCAGGCCCTTTCAGTGAAGTAGTGGCATGTATGACTCCAGCCTCTGTACCTGCAGTTGTGACTTGTCTTCGGGGACTAAGTGAAGATGAAGTTGAAAGTCTGCACTATTCTCCTTCCACATGCCTTGCTATAAGCTGGGAAAAACCTTGTGACCATGGATCTGAAATCCTTGGCTACAGCATAGACTTTGGAGATAAGCAGCCAATAACTGTTGGGAAGGTTCTGAACTATTTTATAGACGGCTTACAACCAGATACTACCTACAGGTATGCCGTGCACAGCTACTTGACAACCTGCTGTTGTTCCACAAGAGCCGATTCTTTATTTCTTAGTTTCCTTGTATTTTTTATTCTTCACATTACTCTTAGAGAAGAATTAGTGCATGGCCATAAAGCAGAAGGAAGCTTTATAATGATGATCATCATAAACAGATGGTTTTATTCTCTTTCAGGAACAATTATGTTAGTTTGTTTATTGTGGTATTGTTGTAACTAGTTAATGTGTCAGTTTGACTGAATTCAGATTACAGTTTCAGATTCATAACTGGTTTTTGGACTGGTTGCTTCATAAAGAGGTGACCTCTAATCTGTTTGACAAGATAAAGTCCATTGAAGGAAGGACCATGTGCAGTCTTTATTGACTGGATTATCTGATCTAATGACAGCTCATCGCAGCTTGCAATGTCTTTTCTGCAGAAATACCAAGCATTTGGGTGGCAATCAGCATGAAGAATATCAGCTTGAAAATCTATCATTTAAATCTATTTTGAAGAATTTTAGTTGCTAAAATAATCCTTTATGTTTGGCCTAAGGGTTACTGAAAAATATAAATGTAAATATCAGTAATTCTGCCTGAAGGCGCTCTACATTCCTGTTACAAAACCATGTTCTCTCAGTGTTAAAACTTAAAGGAGAATGTCAGTCCCACTGAAGTCAGAATTTAAGCCCACACTGATTTCAGTATAGCTAGGATATCATCTGGCTACGTAGTTTCCTGAATCCTTAAAGATCTCTTTCTGTTTTTTTTAATGCTGTATGTAAGACTAGAATAGTTTTGTGTGCCTTACAAGTATTTAACAGTAATGCTGGCAATTTGAAGAGCCACTGCACTCTGTGTCAACAAACTATAAGAACCAGGAGCTTCTATTGCAGAGATAGTTCTGTGCAAAGGCCAGGCTGGATGGGGCTTTGAGCAACCTGGTCTAGTGGAAGGTGTCCCCTCCACTAGGGACCATCTTCCATCTTGTTCCATCTAGTTCCAACCCAATGAGAGTGGGTTTGGAACTAAATGATCTTTAAGGTCCCTTCCAACCCAAACCATTCTGTGATTCTATTCTATGTTTCTACCCACAAAAGTGCTTTTATAGAATGTACTTGCCTATTCTCTGTGCAAATAAAACAAAGCATATATTAACCTTAGTTCTGTGCTATAATAAATTATCATAATGTTAAATACTACTGTAGTGAAGGAGAAATATTTATTCATAAGCCTGCACACATTTGTGTTTCAATATTTTGAAATTGTGTGATTGACAGTTTCACAATTTAATTACTGTGATTACTTTTTTCCAGTTACCTAGATACAGTTACCTGGATGTTTTAGACAAGCAAATGTTCATTGGCATATTGAGATTAGCTCGCTTTGCTCTCTATGGCCACCTGTGAGATATGCAAAGAGTCTCAGATTTCTGTTTTCTGCTTTTTCATTTTTAGAAATGAATTCATTAGTTAATCTTTTTAATTCTTACTTTTGTAGACCTAATGCCAGCATAGTTTTCCATGGAGTATCCAAAAAAATAAAAAAAATCCCTGAATTTTGAGTTCTACAAACCCCTCGGCCACATGTCCTGTGACTTCTAGTTTTCCCCTCTCCCTTTCCAAGCAGACCCAAGACGGCTTGTGTTTGCAGCACCCAGAGATGTGTTACCGGTGAAGAGTTCCAGAATGCCTGTAAAACTTCCCTGTAGTCATCCTTGAGCTCACCTGATATAATAGCCAAAGATACGGATTCGCCTCTTTTAGGTTTTAGGGTTTTTTTCACCTTCCCTCATCTCTCCAGTGCGGCTATCAAAAATTTTGGTACAAAGCCTGCAGGGTCAGGAAGTTGGACCACTCTTGAAGTGGCCGATAGAGCTTTTGCATCTTTTCACTAGTGTGAATGATGCAAATATGCTAACGCATTTTTATTTTGGAACAATCCAGCTCCTTAAACTGTGGCAAGAAAAGTGACACTCCTGCGTACTCATGACAGTCTATCAAAGCATAATATTGATACAAGTCTTCACTGTAGAAAGTACCATCTGTTTGGTGCCATTGTTTCTCTTGAATGTGAATGATGGAAATGACCAGTTATTTTTTAGAATCTGATTTCAAGTTAATTTATTCTCTCTTTTCAAATACCAGAGTACGAATTCAAGCCCTAAACAGTCTTGGAGCAGGTCCTTTCAGCCACACCATAAAACTGAAAACAAAGCCTCTCCCTCCAGATCCACCTCGCCTGGAATGTGCTGCATACAGTTCTCAGACTCTCAAGCTGAAGTGGGGAGAGGGAACTGCAAAAGCACTAACTGACTCCATTCAGTACCACCTTCAAATGGAGGATAAGAACGGAAGGTTGGTTTTGCATCCTTTTAATCTGCCCTGTGTCAGTGTGGTCTGATGCTTGGGAGATGGCAGCAAAGGGCAAAATATATAGAATTTTGCTGAATTTACCACAGACATAGGAGATCATCTTGTCTGGCAAGACCAGAAGGGCTCTAGTGTTCCTTGCTGGGAAGCACAAGATCAGAAACTTTTTTATTTATAGTTCAATATGAAGAGTTTAATGAAATGTTGCATACCAGCACACTTTTCTCTCTCACATTTGGTCAAGTATTTTGTCAAACTATCAAGTCTAATCAGTCTTGTGGATTTTATGTATGGAAGGGGCGAATCCTCTACTCTGTTGTCTTCATATGCAGTTATTTTTAGTGGAAAATATGTAGTACAATGTATTATTTTAAGGGAACCTTTCTCTCATGTTAAATTGGAATGTAAGCTGATGGTACAGCAAGTACCCTTGCCTAAATGGTAAAATGAACAATACTGCCACACAGTGTAGTGTGTCTGAATCTCTGAATAGCTTTAGCTTGGCAGCGAGGCAAAACATCTACTAGGTGAAGATGCTCTGTTGTGAGGAAAAGAAATTAGACTCATAACTGGAAAGAAATTCATTGCCATTACCAAATACTATGTCGTGCTCAGATACTATCTGTTTTAAACGTAAAAGAAAAGTTGAAGTAGGAGATAACCTCTGCAGAAAGAGATGAACTTGTGCTGTGTCCTGGGGATACCGAAATTGAAAATTGAATGAGAGCTGCCAGGATCAGTCTGTTTAAGAATTATAACATGAAGGAGAGTGGCCAGCCTACAAAGCTCTCACAACAGGACTCGGTGTGTGCTGCAAGCGTGACTCTGGCCTCTTCGGCAGGTCTGAGGAGCTTCATCAGTCACCCATCTCTGACAATGATGTGCAAGAGCAGCTGGATCCATGACCCCTTCTTAGCAGTAGTAAGAGAGAGTTGCAAAGGAGCAAAAAGCTAAAATCTAATTACCTAATTTTGAAAAGCTGAAGATGTTGGGAAACTATGTGGCCAAAAATAAACAGTGTAAAACAGCTTGCTGAAAGAGAGAACTGCTGTCCTTTCCCATTGCTTCAGGTGCACAAGGGTTTCTGAAAATGCTTAGGATCATTCTTGCCCAGAGACAATCTGTAGTACTCTTTGTGTACAAGAGATTTTTATTTCAAAGACAAGAGAAATAAAAACGTGGCCCTGGAAAATAAGCTTATTGTTCTGTAGTAATGCCAGGACACTGTTTAACTCTGAAATAAGTGTTTCTGGGCTTCTCAACAGATTCTGGGAAATTATGGGAATAGATTTCAAGACCAAACTGTAGCTTCTTTGGAAGTCCTTTCTGTGTTTAAAATAAGCTACTCTTTCCATTTCCAGGTTTGTATCCTTATACAGAGGACCATGTCATACATACAAAGTACAAAGGCTCAGTGAGTCAACATCATACAAATTTTGTATTCAGGCATGTAATGAAGCTGGTGAAGGTCCCCTTTCTCAAGAATATGTTTTCACTACTCCCAAATCTGTTCCCGCTGCCTTGAAAGGTACAGGTGCTTCTTCATTTGGGGGATGAGGGGATGACAAGTTGGTTTTAGTATTGTGTTATATTAGGGGTATTTAAGATGCTAAGCCCTTTTCCAAATGCAGGCAGGGATAGTAAGGAAATGCTCCTTCATTGCCTAAAGCTTCTAAAATATTAGCTCAAAAAATCAGAGACTTGAGAGACTTCTGCATTCTTTGACATAAGAAGGTTCGTACTTAGAATCCTTGCTTACCAGGAGAGAGTGACCAGGCTGTTAAAATAAAGTGAGGTGAAAATTCTTCCTATCATGTTTAGTATAATTTTAAGCGTAGCAGCTATGGGTTGGTTGGGGTTTTTTTGCATATGATACACACGTGCAGTGCGTTCTGTTGGATGATACATAAACAAGCAAGAGAGACCTGTGTAAATTGTTAGTTGTTATTCCAGAAAATGTTGCAGGAAGAACACATTTGAGTCTGAATCTTTTGTTTCTCTGAGATAACAGATAGAATACAGGATTTCGTAAGTGGTCAGAATATAATGACATTAAGTGATGGGGAAAGTGGAGCTTGCTGTCACCTCTGTGTTTGCTCCCTTCAGCGCCAAGGATAGAGAGGATAAATGATCACACTTGTGAGATCACGTGGGAGGTTCTGCAGCCCATGAAGGGTGATCCAGTTATCTACTGTCTTCAGGTCATGGTGGGAAAAGACTCGGAATTCAAACAGGTATGATGTGCTTCAATTACTGTATTTTAATTCCATTTGTATTTGTGGTAACTCATTTAGATTAAAGATTATTGTGTTGACAGTATGGTTTTAGGCACCATGCTAACTTTTTGTTACTAAGTAATAAAAGGTAGTATCTCATAAAACCGTTGTCATAGAGAAAAAAGATTTAAGGAATGTAAATATTGCACGAAGTTGCACCTCACCAATGGTGAGGAAATTGTCCACTAATAGGAAGAACTGAAAAAAAGAAGACATCCACCCAATGGTACCAAATTGAGACTTGTGAGAAAAAGATCAAAGAGTTCTCTTTGCACTAAGAGCTTTCAGAAGGCAGTAAGCAGTATTATAGAAGATTTGACTTTGACAAAGTCATACTTCTGTACAGAGAACTGCAGGTAGGAAAGAGCTCCTACTTTTGCAATGAGCTGTAGGGAAACTTTTAATGTAATTCAGTGACTAGTTTTTTACCATAGGACCATTTCAGTAGTAGGGCATGCTGTAACTACAAGGGTCAAGCAGTTGTGAGTGTGTTTTAATGTCAGGTTTGATTATCCAAAGATGCAGCTGGGAACCCAAGCTACAAATCAGTCTGCATTTAAAAGAGGATGTGCAGTGCTAATTTTGCATCCCTATAAACTGCCTGATAATTGACGTGAAATCAGACTTGGAAACTGTTTCACACTGTTAAGTAATCAGGTTTCTTTCCAGAAAGGAAACACAATTCTGGCTTATTATAATTTTATTATAGGTCGATACTAAGTAAGTTTTGCCTGTGCTTTGATAGATTATAGGCCTTAATATTTTCATAATTCATAACTTCTAGTGTAGTGCTGTGTCCATGAGGTCCATTTGTTAGATTTTTCAGTAACAAATGAACCATGCTCCAAGCTATTTGTTTCCTTGCCATGTGAATATTTTTTATCGTAACCTTAAAATTGCAAATGCAGTATGAAGTATGTAAGTGAGGTATGGTCAGTGCTGCTTCTCGACATGGAGTCAGATCAGGCTGATCATTGCCAGATGAGCTGGACAAGAAAATAAAGGTTACGCTTTAAGCCTGGAAATAAGAAAGCAGGCTGAGATGCATGATTCCTTTTTCCTCTCCAGAGCAGTTCAGCACAATACATTAAAATAAAATGAGGAGATGAGTTTGCAAAACTTAAAACTGGAACAGTCAAGAAGTAAACACCATGTAAACGGCCTTTAAGATAGTTAGACATGATGGTGACAGTTTTCTTTGATGTAGACAAAAAAGAAGTCCTGGAAGCTCACTCCAAGCTGTTTACTACCGTTTCCCTGCCTAAACTTCACTCTCCTCTCCCCCCCAGTCTGTCAGCCAAGTTACTCATGCGTTTCTCCCTACATGCTTAGGACAAAATAAGTTAGTAATCTGCTGTTTGAGTATATACATTAGTCAAACTTCTCAGGGGGTTAGGAAGCAACCCTATAAATACCCTAGCAAACACTTTTGAGGGGAAGGCACTGGGGACAAGTAGCTGTGGCCAGTCACCTGCTTGAGTAGGCTGTGTGTCTGTGCCCTGTTTGCTCGCGACGAAACGCATGACACAAATGAGCAGAATTTAGAGGAAGCTGCACTTCCAATGGCCTGCCCTGTCTCAGGAGGACAATTTCCTGGGAGCAATTTCCTGGGAGAAAGGAAAGTCTCTAGGTTGTAGGTTCCAGTAAAGCTCAGCTGCCTTGGCTATCAGAGGGCTTTCCAAGTCTATGAGGAGCCTCAGGCACAGCAAGAGCTCTTCAAACAATAAAATCGGAAGAGGTTTCCTGCTTCTTTCTTTGAATGGTTGGTAGTTTGCATCGTGAAATACTGTCTAACAGGATGATAACTGCAAGGAAAACTTCTGCATGATGTGGTATTTCTGTATTCTGCTACCGATTAAATAAAGCAAATCCAGATAATGAGGTGTGAAGGGGTTTAAAGAGAGAAATCAAGCTGTACTGTGCTACACACCTAATAGCTCAGTACCTACTGATATACCTGTAAATGGAAAATTGCACCCACATGGGGATGGGATTTCATTGGCTTTTACAAGACCTTTATGTAGCTGCAAATTAATTAATTTGAGGAACCAGCATTTGGATTTCACTGAATTAGGCACTCTGTGCTGGAGAGTTGTGAACTCATGTTAACCAGAAGACTGGGAGACTCTTGGAGAACACCCTGACAAGCCATCTGTGTTTTGGGATCTGATGAAACTGAAAATCACAGTGAGGACTCCTTGCAGCTTTCCTGATACAGTGTCTACTGGGATAAGTTAATAGTAATTTAAACACAAGGTATTGTAGCTACAACAAAGTATGTTGCATTGGATTAGACTTAATGTAGTAGCTTGATATGGAGTTAATTACGTAAAATCCTGTGAAGGGATATTGTACATTACGTCCCACGGCATAGTATTTACATTGTAAGTGGTCACTAAAACAACATAAATCACCAGGGTTTCTGGCAGAGTTAATTTAGCGTGTACTCACCATGCCATAGAAGCTCTTGTAGTACTTTTCCTGTTTCACCAAAAGGACTGGAGCCTTTACCTGGCGTTTAAATTGCGCTTGTGAGCTTTTTGTCCATTTTCTTCTGCATGGGTGAAAACACTGGTGAGGAGTCAGCCTTTTTACAGTTACCTCCACCATAAACAAAACCACAGAGATGTGTATGTAGGATGTTTTTATTAGATGTATCTGTTTGTTTTATCTTTACTGCTAGATTTATAAGGGTCCGGACTGGTCATTCCGATACACGGGCCTCCAGCTGAACTGTGAATACCGTTTCCGCGCGTGTGCCATTCGCCAGTGCCAAGAGACAGTAGGTCACCAGGATCTGATAGGCCCCTACAGTGCCCCAGTGCTATTCATCTCTCAGAGGACTGAACCACCGGCAAGCACCAACAAGGACGCTGTGCAAACCACAAGGACACAATGGTCACAGAGCGACCAAGTGTGCGCTGCTGTCATCCTTGCACTTTTCGCTATCTTTTCCATTCTGATTGCTGTTATAATTCAGTATTTTGTAATAAAGTGAAGAAGAGAGGTTTATTTTAGAACGCTGCCCATTACATTTTACTTTCTCATAATCTAAAAGTAATTCTGTTCTCTCGCTTTTACAAAAAAAACCAGGCATTTAGCACCGTCATTGGGACTGATGCAAACCTTTTCGGCCACTTTAAAATGCTTACTGGTAGGTGTAGGCTGACACATGTTATTAGAATGCAAGCCACAGAAATACAATCTTTTCTTTAATATGCCTTCTTGCAGTACAAACTCTATATGGGGCAGGCAAGGTGTGTTTAATGACAAGGGTTTGACCAGTAAACATAAGTGTAAGAACGGTTTCCTGACCCACGCTTCTTGTAAGGGTTGCTACCGTCACAGGGAAGAATGTGTAATCGCATTGAAAACTTACACTAACAAACTTGTGCTGTATACAATATTAATCTGATGCTGTGAAAGCAATTTAGCGCTGTATTTCTACCTCCTCATTTGTCTTAATTATTTGGGAAGCAGGATTTATGCTGAAAAATAGAAGGGGCTTTTCTCAGGCAGCAAATAATAAACTGGATGGAAGAGTGTGCACGAAGGAAGCTTCTTACTGATAAATGTGGAGTTCTTCACTGCAAGTAGATGTTTTTGAAAGACCACAAGGGGATGGCACAAGTGGTTTATCTTGCCCCCAGGATTTGATGTTTACTTATAAAAATGCCTCTTTTACTTCTCAAAAATAGAGAAGGGAGAGTGTGAGAGAACTTCTTAGACTTCCTACTTAAATTGAAAAACACATTTCCAAAGTTGACCTTTGATTGGATGCAGTTTATACAGATGTCTGTGCCCTCTGATTTTGGCTAGTTAATAGTTTTTTGAGATAAAATTCATCATTGAATTTTTGCTGTTTCCCCAGCATTCACTTGCCATATCCACCAGAATCAAGCACTGCCTTTTATTTTTTGTTTTCTCTTTGTCTTTCTTTTTTTCTTTCTTTCTTTCTTTCTTTGGGGCACCAAATCAGAAGACGAAGCGTAGTAATTTGCACCAGAAAACTTAAAAGCTGCTTTTTTCTTGAGATCCTAATGTTTAATGTAATGTCTCTTTGGATACTGTACCAAATTGTTGATTGCATGTAGTTAATGTTGCATTAGAGCACTTTGCAATTGCATAACTCATCAATGTTTCGTGAGCTTGCGTTTGTGAGTTCTTGAATGATCAGACTGAATTTTATCAAGTATGCCATTGAACATCTCGCTGGATGTCAATGATTGCCAGTGACACAAAGCTTGTAGTGAAACTATCTTTAAAAGAAAAAAAATCCTTGTCTCATCACACTTACGTTATTTGTTATACACTTTGTAATTAGCTACTCTTAATTTATTTGAGTTACAAGATAGTGGATCATTAATGACTTCTAGTTGTGTTCAGTTTAGCATTTTTAATGGTATTAAACACTTCTGTTGGTCTTAATAATAATAAAAAAAGGAACCTCTGTCTTGTGCTTTGAAGATCTCTGAAGAATTTCTCTTATATTAGAACGGGCATGTATTGTAATTGTTTATACGTCCAATGATCTGTGCTGTAGAATAATGTTGCTGAGTTTCGTTACTTTAAAAACAACAAAAGAGAAGAAATGGCGAAGAACTCGGCCTCCGCGTGGCGAGAGCGCTCTGTCTTTAAAATGTACTGTATGTTTACACTTTATTTCCAATTTGTCATTTGTACGTATAGGCTGATACCTTCCCGCAGGACAACTGATGTTTTCTAGAACCTTCTTCAAAGTGCCATGTTTGGCAGTGCAAATGAGGTTGCGTGTAACAGCCCAGAGATTTCTTACGGTTGAATGTCTAAAACGGTAAGATTTGTTACTGCAGTTAATCTGCAGTGACTTCTGTTTTTCATAGTAAAATTCAAATGAGCTCCTATTTTTGATAGTCATTTAATAGTGTATTTGCCATTTGAGCCTCAGTGCATATTACTGCACCGAAGACAATTTTTAATGTAATCTTAATTTTACCTCATATACTGTACATTCCAAAAATAAATTAAAAAAAAAGAGAAAAAGAGAAAAACTCTAAACTTTTTAAAACGTTATAGATACACTACCAAACATATCACTTTACAATTGTACAACATCGGACTCCATGAAGACGAACCTGTATAGTCTGATAGAAAATACATAAACTATGTAGCAAAGTATCTTTAAAAATCTGTGGAAAATAAAAGTATCATTCTTTTTTGTGGTGGTCGGTCCGTGCTGTTGGCGTGCACCGCCGCTGCTGGAGCACGCTTGCGTTCCGCAGCGGCTGCCCTTGCCTGGGCCAGGGCTGATGGTGGCGGCTCCCTGAGGCAGTGGGACCACAGGGAGGGGCGGTGGGTGCAGGGACTGAGGCCTGACGAGCAACGCTGCCCCGTGGGTGTTGGGGGGGGGGGGGGGGGGTGAGGCAGCCATGTCCCACAGGGGTGCGTGGGGTGGTGGTGGGAGCAGCAGTGAGGGCGAGCCATGGTCTGTGGCTGGGGTTGGTGCTGCTGGGGTGGGTGCTCATCCCCATCATGGCTGGCTGCCTGGGGCCCTTCATGGGAGGAGTGGTGGGTAATGTCCCGACGGTGCTGGTCATCTACACTGTCACAACGTGAAGACACCACCAACCTCTGCCTGAGCACCATGGCTGCCTCAGACCTGCTCACCCTCCTGGGCCTGCGCATCAACTCCATGGTCTCTGGCCCTGGCCCTTCATGCAGCTGCTGTGCTGCCTCTCCCACTGCCTCACCGAGGGCTGCCCCTGTGTCCTCCACAGCACCACCCTCACCATGGAGCATTACCTTGCCATCTGCTTCCCCCTCAAGGCCAAGGTGGTCGTCACCAAGCGCAGGGTGAAGGCCTCCATCGGCATCCTCTGGGCCTTCGCCTTCCTCTCTATCACCCCCTTCTTCTTCCTGGTCAGTGTGGAGCAGCCCAACGACGATCCTGACTTCAGCCGTGAGTGCAAGCGCACCCCATAGAGCCCAGCCTGCTGGCCACCATGTTCTAGGTCAGTCACATCTGCCTCAACACCCTCTACAGCTTTGTCAGCCGGGAGCTGTGGTGGAGAAGCCCACCTTCCTGCGCGGGGTAGGGATAGCACAGCAGAACATCCCGGCCATGCTACCGAGCCCTCCAGCGCCCCCAGAGACTGCTGCGGCAGGGATTTTGCTCCCTCACGGCTAAGGCTTCAACTGGTGTGTAGCACTGCACATCAGCAGTGCGACCGCCTTCATAGGAACAGCCTTTTCTGAACTTCACCAGGCAGAACCGAGCATGAGGTAGTCTGCAACTTCAGAAGAACTGAGGTAACTTCAACCATCTCCTCCAGTGGGCACCTCCGGGTAGTACATTTCTGCTTCTGAAAAAGAAGGTTGACTTTCTAAGTGTCTTTCGTAGCTCTCTGAACAGTAAATCCACTGGTTGCCCACGCAGGTTGAAAAACAGCAGCTTAACCTTTATGAGCTGTTGGCAGAAAAATCACCTAATACCAAAGCACTTCCTGCTGATGTAGGATGCTGTTAATTTTTAGTTCGTTTTCTTAGTCTTAAGTTCATTAACGTTAGTGTCAGGCTCTGGAAAGTTAGAGATCATAGTCTGCCCGGGGGCTTTAAACTTTGTAAACAGTGATCAATTGGAAGAAAAAAGAAGGAAAGAGAAGGAAAGAACAGAGAAATCCAACTATTGATTAATAAGCATACAACAAAATGCCCTGGTTTTGGGGGGTTTTTTGATCTACCTTTCATGAAGGTTTTACATGCTACATGGGAGACTTTGGTAATCGGCTTAGCATTAGCACAGCAAAATGGAAAGAAACAATAAGCCCAAGAGAGTACATTTTGCTAAGTTATTGGAGGAAGGTGTTTGTATTGACATTGGAGTAGGCACAAGGTTTTCCAACAGAAACACCCATGTCAAATAAGGTCTCTTATTTATATACTAGCAGCTAATCCACTGTATCTATAAGAGTTTAGATATTCCTATCACTTCCTCGTCACCACAGTGTTTGGTAAATGTTAGCAGCATGTCTCCACTGCCTCATGGTCTGGACTGTGCTTACAGGCGCAACGCTGGTGGTATGTCTGTGCTTGCCCTCTGTTAACCCTTGTTAATTAGCATGTCTGTGGTTCAAAGTAGTAACAATGGTGGTTACTGTATGCTGGAGTTTCCTGCAATGGTGTTTGCTGCCGCAGGAAGGCAGAATTCAGCGTCCAGCTCAGACACCTCAAGATGGCAAAGTTGAACCTGAGCCTTCTCTGGGTTTTAAAAATCCGACCAATTCGTCATTTAACAATCCATAGCTCTGAGTCACTGAATAAAAAAAAGAAGACAGGAAAACCCTTAGCTCACTGCACACACATTAAGCTTTCTTCTTCTGTTGGCTTTGATCTGGGGAAGAGCAGTTGTCTGCAGGGTTTGGCTTGGGATGCTTTTGCCAGGGAGGAGAGTGTCATTGAAATGTTATAATAAAAGAAGAGCTGGTATTTTCTGTTTGAGCAAGTTACTTTTAACAGCAATCCTAGTAAATGTATGTAGACAGACTGAGGAGAAAAAAAGCTTTGTCACGTTGATACGTAGCCGTGAAGCTTCTTCTACATGCCTGTGGTCTCCTGATAATGGCTTTTCCTTTATCACTAGCTACTAATTGCACTGGGAGGTAAACACTTGCCAGGCAGAAATTTCTATAAGTACCACAAGCAGGAGGTGTGAGCAGGAGGAGAGAGGGAAATGCCCTTTTCCAGGGCGGATAGCCCTGGCACCCCTCTGCTCTCTAAGCCTGCTGGGTGTCCGGGCAGGGCCCTCTGCAGGGCCCTCTACAGGTCCCTTGTGGCTGAGACCCGGTCTTGCTACTCACGGGGTGACCATGTTTCTGCCAGGAGCTTCAGGCTTGGGCTGCTCCTGCTCAGCCTCAGGCACCGCAGCAGAAGGCTTCTGCTCCCAGCGGCAGACTCCATGCAAATGGCCTGGTTTCCTGGGAAAGTCATTTGTATCCCTCTTACAAATATTCCTTTTGCATGCTTAGTAGAATATCAGTGAGCTGCATTCGTGAGCTTGCCATGCCTTTTTGTTAGTGCTCGGTCACCACCAGGTCAAACACTTAGGAAACGGATGGAGTTTGGGGAGTTTCCAGGCCTGGCACTGCTGCTTCTGGCGATTGTGTAAGGAGGAATGTTGCAAATAAAAGAAAATAGCCCTTATTTATTCCCAGGAACCCCATGTCCAGATGCAGCCTGATTCTAGAAAACTATCTTTAAAATAAGTACTTCAGAAGTAGTTTCCATACTATGGAAAATATACAGGCTATAAAATATAAAGGAAAATAGACTAGAGCAGAGCAACTTTGCCAGGCAAAGAGAATGAAATCATAGAATCATAGAATCACAGAATGGTTTGGATTGGAAGGGACCTCAAGATCATCTGGTTCCAACCCCACTGCCATGGGCAGGGACACCTTCCACCAGACCAGTGTGGGAAAATGGGGCAAATTAGAGAAAACTCCCACAGTCCCCCAAAGTTATACGAAAGTTATATGAAATAAAGAAATTTTAGGACAAAATGTAGCTGCTACTCGCAGGGTGGAATGCAGTTGGAATCTATCCTACAATAGTTCCCCAGGCAAGGTATTGCTAAACTGCATAGCAGCTGTCAATCAATGAAGAGAGGGGAAGGTGTCGGCTGTAGAGCCAGCAACTGTGGCAAAACTGCTTTCCTTGGATGAAATTTGCCCATTATCATGTCACTGTAATACCAAAGCACACCTTCATCTCAAAGCTACCCTCCTCCAAGGTATGAACACCCCGCACTGAGCATGCACTCTATATTTTTACTAATTGTATCTTTAAAAGCAAAGCAAGAGAATTTTACACCCATCAGTAACAAAAGTTTGTGTGACTGGAGTCACTCAAGCTCCACCTACAATTCTATATTAAATAATATAAAAGTGAATTAGGAAGGGGACAAGTTAGTGAAGACACCATCATAACCGCTGGGAGTGGTCAATGGGCCGAACCTCTCTTCTCCCCCACAGGGACACCTCTTGGGCAAGAGCTGTACTCTCTATGTGCTTTAATGATTAACTCCAACTGGCTTCTGTATCTATTACTTCACGCTTGTTCTTGCAGTTAGTGTATGCTCAACAGCAATCTTCGAACCTTAATCTGTCACAGATCTGCATAAGTCACTCCCCACCATGCTGCTTTTCTATCTGATTTCCATGTTCATTAAACAGCTGTACAAAGTGTAGAAATAAATTTGAGGTATGATATGCCCTGGCTCTAACGTAACTTCATCTGCATTTGCAGCATGATAATAATATTATGTCACCCTTTCACATAACATGATTCTAAATTGAGTATGTAGTAGACTACCTAAATTAAACATTACCTGTTTGATAAGTATTCTAAAAATGGAAGTTCTATTCTAAAATAAAGGTGGAAAATCAGTTGTTTCTTTCTGTAAGAACCAACATTTCTCTTCTCTGTTTAAACAGATACATGTGTTGATCCTCCTAAGACAGCAAAAGCACATTTCACTCCTGGTAAATTGACACTTCAAGGTTTACTGCTTAACTTCCACTCAGCAAAATACACCCATAGGTATGATGTGTACTCAGTTTTAACTAAAACATTTTCTGGATTAGGAACAAATGGTTCTTCTGGTCCTTGTGGAGCATCTGTATTTGGGGGTTTTTACCAACTGGTATGCAACTTACAAAGAATTTTACAGTGCTTTATCACAAAAAGACAAACCAATCCTATTTTATTGTCCCCTCTCTCTTTGGAGGTCATGTGAGCCAAGCAATTAAGATTTCTTCTAAGGGCATTTCCCACAAGGAATTGAAACCTTTAAACATCAGTTTGCAAATGCCCCTATTCCAGAAAGTAATTGCCACAAACTGGATAGCGGCACTGGCTTTGCAGGGTCCTTCCAGGGAAAAAAACACAGTGCTGGGAAGAGCCTGCAGCAGCAGCAAAGACCCACTGGGAAAGCACAGAGCAGCCTCGGGGCATTGTGAGCAACTCCTTCCCTGCTCACTACTGTCCACCAATTTTGGTACCAGGGCAAGTGGAGGGGACTGTCACCACTCTGCCCAGTTTCCATGTGCCACCCACCCTCTCTGCGTGTGCCATAGGCTCTCCTCTCAACTGGCACGGGCCTGGGTTTGTAAATAAGAAAGGCTTTTGCTGTCTGTATTTCTCTTTACACTATCAGTTAGAATAATAATTTTAAGACGACAACTAGCCAGAAGGGCACCAAAGCCTCAGCACCATCACTGTTTTATGCAAGGCAATTGATCCTTTGGTGAACAAAGACCTTCTAAGTTCAAAGCTGCTCTTTTACTTGCTAAAATGATGCTGTCTCCAAAGGCAATGTGCAGCTGGCCTAGAAGAATAGAGGTGCAGGGACACATGTTTTCTCCCTACAGTCATCCCCTTAAAATCCTATTTCCTACTGTGCTACATAGTTCCCACAGGAAACAGAAAGCCTGAGGCTATGTCTGCAATTCAAACAAAGAGATTACACAAAGTAAACCAGAGCCAGGTATAAAGCGACTTACGTGTGTCCCAAACTGCGCTGAATGAACTGAACTGGCTAAATATCACCCTGGCCTTGGATCAGTTGAGCCTGATAAGAACAGGCTCCAGCATCCCTGGGGCACCACCTGCTATTTGATTTAGGATCAGGCTTAACTCCACCAAAATAAGCCACTAACTGGTTTACTGTCACTGTATGCTTCTGGGCACCTGTGGTGCTGCACTTGAGCTTTGGTGGGGATTTTCTGGATCTCAGAGGAAACACCGCAGTGGAGGGCAAGGTTTGCATTTGAGGAGCTGGGAGGCAGATACAAAACTAAACCTCTTGTGCACTTTGTACCAGTAGATCTTAAAACACTTTCTTGGGGGCAAAGCACAAGTCCCATTGTTGTATATTGTTTTATTGTTGATGTGGGCTCAGTGCCTCTGACGACAAAGCAGGCATAGACTTGAAATAACAGGATGAATATCAAGTGACCAAGGATCCCTGGAGTCTGCCCAGATGTCACAGGTGGAACACTTATGAGCCTCAATCACTGGGAGCAACATCAATCCTGTCTTCTGCTCAGTGTCCCTACAGCAGCAACCCTCTAGTGACCCCAAATGTTAAGGTTGATGCCACCCAGTGCTCTCATGTGCCACACAAATCTCCAAGCATGTCACCTAAGCCTAAGGCTTCCAAAGCATTTAGAAAAGCCAGCCAACCTCGGACCAGAAAATGGCTGTCCAGGTTGGGAAGTACCTGACAGAGGTGAGCTCTGAACCTCCTCCTGCAGCAGCTCTGAGCAGCCATATGTTGAGATAAGTCAAGAAGTAACAGGGCAGAACATGGTTTCAGGGAAGATGCTCTGACACTCCATGAACCCTCTGGGGAATCCTCCAAGAGTGATGAAACATACCCTGAGCACAGCAAAACAATGAAGAGTTCTCAACCAATTTCTCAGCCACATTTAAATGCAATAGGTCATTTACATGACTGTTAGGGAGCCAAGAAGTAACACATACACCTCAGTTAAGTTGGCAAGAACTGAGCCCCCTAAAGTGCAGTGAAGAAGATTAAACCCAAGAAATCAGGTGACCCTGGCAGACATGAAGGCAGAAGTTGTGCTCAATCCTCAGCAAAGTTGATGGGGACTGAGGACTTCAAATACATACATTAAGTAAAAGTAAACAAAAATACAACTAAAAAAATAACCAAAAGAACAAGACAAGCGCCAACTTGTACAAGGCTCTTTCAGGCTATGTCTTGCTTCCGGATGTGTCCTTTCTTCTTGTTGCTTCTTGTGTGAATGCAGCCTATCCAGAAAGCTTCTGTAAAGACCATTTTACCAGCATCTTTCTAAGATCATTTTACGCTGCTCTTTGCCTTCTTCCACTGGATTCCTCCTCCCAGGAGCAAACATTTTTCACCCCCACCTTGACAGTCATCTCTGTGCTATCCAGTGGCTGACACTGCTGCTAAGCATCCTGTGATCACCTCCATTTCCTGGGGGCAGAAGGAGTTCCCAGACAAGAGTGCTAGCACCTCAGCCCACTTGCCTGTTTGGGAAGAGGTCTCCCTCTAAATGCCCCCAAAGCTAATCATGCTTGTGGCTGCCCATCCCTGGAAGGGTTCAAGAGCAGCCTGGATGGGGCTTTGAGCAACCTGGTCTAGTGGAAGCTGTCTGTGGCAGGGGAATTGGAGCTAGATGAGCTTTAAGGTCCCTTCCAACACAAACTATTCTACGATTCTGTGATTCCCATTGTAACATCCCCAGGGCTGGGCTCTCGGAGGGGCTGCTGCTCAGGACAGGTTTCCCTGCACAGCACCTCCGCTGTCTCAAATTGCACTCCTGCCCCACGTGCTCCGAGTATTTCCCTTTCCACTGCACATACTTCAGTACGCTGCTCTATAAAGCAAGCACTCTGCTATCTGTTCCAAGTTCATTTATACAGGTTTTGTTTGGGTGATATCAGTGTTACCTGTATCAGAGCTATACAAACAGCTTCTTGAAAAGAATTTAAACACATGGAAAATGTTTGCCATTTATCCCAGCCCCTTCTGAAAGGTGTATTTTTATGCTTTCCAAGCCACAGTTTGTAACATAAAACCCTGTCTTGATATTTTGATGTATAGGACACCACTCAGTGTCTGTCAGCAATTAAAAAGTTAATTTGTGTTTATTAACATTCAAAGCATGGTAGCACTGCCTCAATAAATTCTTGTGTTTCTGTAGTATCTGCAAGTATTATGCAAGTATTTGGAGGAACCTTGGGCAGCACTGCTGATTAAATGCATAATATGGATATAAAATGCAGTCAGTTAATATGGCTCAGAGAAACAATGCCTCATTATTCAGCTGCTGAATATATAAATTCCAGGCATCTAAACTGGCGTACTTCAGAGGACCAGCACATGGGCATGGACACAGCATTAGCCTCTCATTCTGTAATCTTTCATAACCTTGGAATGACCCAAACCTGATTGCCTTTCTGATACCAGAGCAACACCATGTCTTTACTGTGCTAAATACAGACACCCTCAGATATAACATCATCTACCCTCTACTGCTTCCAAAATCAATACAAACTAGGCACATGGATGGCTTCATGGGAAGTAGAAACAGGGTTGTGTGAGGTTGTCACAGGGCAGGAATTAGATCACTCAAAAAACCACCACCAAAGGTTTCAGAAAAGTGGTTTTATTGAAGTAAGATGTTGTGAATGTGAGACAAAGTTTGATGGCAAGGTTCACTCTATTACTTACTGCAGAGGATATAATAATGATTCAGAGTTACCAACAAGAAAACCAGTGCACTATAATACGAGGTTGTGTGTGTTATCAGTCACTTACCAAAGATCTGCAGCTGGTAAGAGGTCTCTCAGCCTGAAGGAGTAACCTGAGAGGTGATCCAGCTCAAGGGGAGATCACCAGTGTGCAGCCAGCTGCTTAGCTCAAAGGCAGCTTCTGAAATCCTGCCCTTTGAGAATTACTTCCCGGAAAAGGATTTGGGCATTCACTTTTTTAATGACTACAACATACAAGTGATTCTCCTCCTCTTTTTTCTTTACTCCAGACTCCGTCCACAGCCCTTCTGGGACCATAAGATTTCACATGCTTTTAACTAATACTTTAACTGCTTTCAGGGATGTATCACATTCCTTCCACAAACCATTGTTTCTTTATAAATATAGGCATTTTGGAGGTGAAGTAATTCCCTTGTTTTATGTTTCAAACTCTTGAAGCTATTGTATACTAAGCCCCTTTTGTAATCAGTAAGAATTACCCAGTTAATTACAAGTCATTCTTTTCATAGAAGATATTAAACATGAAATCTGGATATATTCTAATTTAACTTCCATTAACATGTTAGCCCATGAATGGAAGCAGTCAAACCCAATCAAACTAGCTCATTCTTCAGGAGCTCCAGGCCTTGACATCCAAGAGACAATCTTACCCTTAATTATTGACTCAAATCAAGACAAAGATTGGTTTTAAAAAAGCACCCAAACCAACAAAAGCCACAGAACCAAAGAAACAAACCAACCAACCAACTCCTTTCCTGCTCTCTTCCAACCTTTCCCTCACCATGGCCTTGCAAAGTAGCAATCCCAGTGCCAGTCCAAATGTCGATTCTTACACGATGAAGAGTTTTGGTCTCGTCACAGCATCCACGACACATACATTAAAAGAGGAAAAGCAGATCCATGTTCAGAGCTCGCTCTACAGTGACAAGGCCTTACTCATTTTCCTGCACAGGTGTAATCACTCTGTAATAAACCTGCACTGGAGAGAGTTGCTACCAACAAAACCAAACCAGCCTGGGGAAGCTCTGCTCTTTCCGCAGAGGAAGCAAGCCACATGGGTGAAAGGATGGGGTTTGCCAGCACAACATCTCTCGTGAAGAACAGTTGTGCTGCAGCAATGGCAGAAAGGAACACGACTTCCCCACACTTCAGCCAACCTACTTACACCAGCAAAACGATCAGCAACGGTACAAGAGAAATGACCCCACAAACAGAACTCCCCATGCCGCAAGCCCCCTGTTCCCCAAGCCGGACGCAGAAGCCGCTCCTTTGCTGTGAAGCTGACCGCGTGTTCCTCGGATCTCTCTTTTGCCCGCGGGCTCGGATTTTCCCAGGAAGGCCACCGAGGGGCAGGCCAAGGCCGCGGTGCGACCGTGACAGCCACCACCGAGGCTCCCCGAAGAGACGAGACGGCGCCGAGCAGAGCAGCTTAGCGCGGTCCGGTCCGACATTAAATCCCGCTGCGGCGGACCGCGCCCGCCCGCCGCCGGGGCCCGCCGCCCCGCCCATCAGACAAGCCCCGCCTCCTCTCTCCGCCCCGCTGGCTATTGGCCGGGGAGCCCGCCCGTCACGGCGGTTGCCATGCGGACGCCCCGGCCGCGGCGACGCCCCGAAGGAGGAGCGGGGTCACCATGGGGGAGGGCGGGGCGAGGCTGGGGGGGCGCGGGGCACCGGGCGGTACCGGCACCGCCACCGGGACCCGCATCGGCACCGATGCACGGCGCAGAGGAGGCGGCGGAGGGGCCGCGGGTGAGCGCGGCGAGCACACAGACCGACAGCATGACCGGTGAGCGACGCCCCCTGCCCGCCGCGGAGGGGCCTGGCTGCGGGAGTGGGGGCTGGGGCCTGCCCCGGCCGGGAGGGAGCCGCGTTCCCGGCGCGGTGGGGAGCGGGTGGTAACGGCTGGCGGAGGGCAGGGGAGCGACGGTGGGGGGAGCGCTGACCGGTCTCTCGCGGGTCTCTTCTTGCCCACCGGGTGCTTCGAAACGCCGGGCACCGTCCGGTGTGTCCTCTCCGCGGGACTCTTCCCTCCCCGGGGCTGTTCGGCCCCCCCCTCAACTGCTATTTCATAGGGTGCTCCTGCCCGTTACAGACAGGGCAATAGAAGTATCCCCGCCCCCTGCTTGCCTGTGCTCTTAGTCATAGGGCCTTCCGATCACATATGCTCGTGTTTTATGTTTCCTCTCCGGGCAAAATGATTTTCCACTCTACACCGTTTATATTTAATGTGTACGAAATGCAGTCTGCATTAAAATGCTTGCCTTCTGAGGGGTGTCTGTACTAACCCCTGTAGCAGGGCCCATGAATTCTAGTAGACAGCAACTTTCTCACAAGGCAGATGAGAGATCCCCTTTCTCACAAGGGGACGCTGGGATGAAGCAGATTTTGATAGATTCCATATATATCTCATCACTGCAGGCCCAGCAGAGCGGGGTATACATACAGATTGCCTATGGGCTGTATATATAGCTCTCGGACTGAGGACCACGACGGGGTCTCCTTGATGGGTAAACGGAGGGGGGTTTCATCCTAGTTTTGGGAAAATCCTGTTTTCAAGTGAGTGAAGAAGATGAACTCTGAAAACGGTTTCTCATTTACTTTCCCCAGACAGGAGTGATGTCACTGATTTCCTCCCTGATGATGTCAAAGCACAGTGCTAGTTCCGCGCTTGTAACATGACTTCTTTCAGACTTTGCACTAGGGTTGCAACCGTGGCATAATGCTGTATCTGAGCCATATCCGGATGGGGAGTGCCCTGCTCCTTTCTGCTTGCAGGTGCAGGCATGGCAGGGTTTTCGATGCTGGCCTTCACAGAACACTCTTCCTTGAACCTGCCTTGCCTCACTGGGGTGAGATCCCTAACCTGGAGGAATAAAATCATACCTTTGTGTGAAGCAGAGAAGCTGCATAAAGTAGTGAGGCTGTGGGGACCTTGAAAGAGCTCTCCGTTCATAGACAGTTTTGTTCTCAGTAGCAAAGAACCTGATTCCTTTTCTTCCCCAGTCTTCTCTAGTTGCTTTAAATTTTGTAAGATGTCTTCCACCTTATTTCCAGGCCACTTTAACCAGTATTCTCTTCACTCTGTTGAACTTAAGGGAAGCTTTAACTAAGTTAATAAAGGTGTGGATACATAGATATGGTAACTGTGACCACGGGTCTTTCTTTCTTCACCATAATATTCTCCTGCTTCTCATTGTAAATTCATGTCAATTCACATTCTTCAGGTACATTCTTCAGTTTGTTTCCCATATGTTTGACAGGTCACATTCAGGTTAGGTCCAAGAAAACAAACAGTAATTCAAACTTGTTTCTGGCGTATTCTGTTTTAAGTCTACTCCATGTGCCAAATCGTAATCCATTTTAGAAAACATGACGGGATACATGTGACTTGGTATCAGTGGCACTGTTTATTTTAGCTTGCCATTTGGGAAGTGTGCATGTGTGTGCCACAACAGGAGTGAACAGGGGCTGTAATGAGAATGACTAAGACAAAAAAATTTACTTGTTTAGATGTGGCTTGTAGACTTACTTTTACAGTTTGTGTCTAGGACAAGTGACAACAAATCTTCATGTGTGCCATGTACATTTCTAGCACACGTATCTGATTGTGCTGACCAGTGTTCCTTGAAGTGCTTGTGCACAGTGGGAGAGCATAGCTGGGCAGCCTAAGGAGTCATGGGCAGTGTGGTACTGCTGAGAGGTCTGTAGTTGCTTTGCAAAATCGCACTTTTATGTGAAAAAAAGCCTGCTAAAATACTGCCTGAAAATGGTACTCCAGTCATGGGTTGCATGTTTATGTGCTGTCCTAATTGTTTGGGTTCACAGACGTGTCATTAAATTAACCTTCTCCCCCACCAAAGCAATCTTAGTATGTGATTGTATCTCTTCCTACCTACTGGAACTGCTTAAAGAAATGTTTTTCTCTTTTCTGTTCTTACCTCTGTCTCTTCCTCCTTTGCAAAAGCTTTAACATTTGTTGGAAGGGATAAAACCAGAAATAAAACTACTGTCCAGCACACCTGAGATGTGCAGAGCAATACGTGTTTGTTACAGCTCTCTGGAAGCACCCCTGAAATAGGGACTGGAGCTTTTTTGAGATGTAATTGAACTTGCCAAGTGTGAGGCAAGACAGCTTTACATCTGGAATGGTGCAAGCACTGGTGCAGTACTTCCTCCATTTTCATTTGTGGGATACTCAGTAATGCTGAGCACTGGCCCTCCGCATGTCCAGTTTTTGAGCAGAAGCATAACACAGCACAAGGTGGTGGGCTGAGAAAGGATTCTTTGCTACCCCTTTGGTTACTTAGTCAGAAGTAACAGCATGAGACATAGGTTTAATTTTTTTTAAAACTCTAACCAAAACTTAAGCAGACTAAAAATCCAAAAGTAGCTTTCTGCAGAACAGATGTAGCTGGAAGGTTTCACCATGGCTCATCCACTCTTGCTGCAGGTGTCAGTATAAGATCATGATGCATACCTAGATGTTTTTGCTTTCGCCTGTGGTGAGCCTGAAGCTGAATCAGAAGCTGTGTCTGAGATTTCTGTAAACATTTGTGAGTCATTTAAGCACTTTAAGTTATGTGGGATCTGATCTTTGATTTCTGCTCTTCACCTCTGAGCCGAATTAACTCACTGAATTTCACTGAAATTTCATCATTTTTTCTTGTTGCACATATCTGAGCTCTGCACCCAGATGTGACCATTCGGAGTTGACAGCTACTGCCCTGAAGAACACAGTGTGGAGTTAGCTGCTGTAAATAGCAGAAGTGGTTGATGAACCAGCTTCTGTGGCAGCTGTGGGGTACAACAACAATGTGGGGTATCTTTATAAATATTCTTTAATAAATATTTCTTTTTTTTTTTTGTCTTCTAATGACAGGTCAAATGCCAAGACTTTCTAAAGTCAATCTTTTTACTTTGTTCAGCCTCTGGATGGAGCTCTTTCCTTCCACTGAGCAACAGAAGAAATCGCAGGTAAAATGTCTATGCTTGGTGTCAGTTGGTCTTTCTGAACAGTTCCTACAGTGAATGGAACATAACTGCTCTTTACACCACAGATAAGTCAGAGAAAAAAAAAAACAAAACCAAACAAATCCGCTGATAATAGTTTTTTCAATTATTTCTTGGAAGCAGAAAAAAATCCAGTGCTGGGAGAAAAGTAGCAGGCTGGTTAAATAGCTACTTCTGAAAATCCTTGAAAGGCAAGGTGTACCCCAGACAGCTGAAGCAAATGCTAAAAAATGGGGAGTATTTTAAGAGCCTAACAAAAGAGGCATGGTGTATACCCGGCACTTTGGAGCATATGCTGATTGTAACTTTACGAACAGCGTGCTTGATGGTGTAGAGGTGTTCTTTTAGAATTACAGTGTTCATGGTTGTAGATGAGTTCTCTTACAGAGTGGAGGTGCACAGGACTATCTGAAATGTTTGCTGATCAAGAACTTGTAGATAACTACCTTAGTCACAGTGAAAAGAAACCGTCTTTGAGAATGGATCTGCTAAATAGCAGCCAGTTACACTTCAGAGTGTCCTGGAACAGCATGTTTTCTTCTGTGATCAGAGTTCTTATTGTGATTACTACATTGTGCAGAGCATAGCTATGTGCTAAGATCCATAGCACATGGATTGGCCAGGACACAAAAAGATAGGAAAATAATTTGAGTGACAGGCCTAATTTTCAGAGTTTGGTATATCTGAAAGAGGTATAGATGAGTCTATACCTGTATCTATAGATTATGTCTGTCACTATACAGATTTCAAAAGCAGTTTCAAACTTAGTAATTCAGTTAGGAATGGCACTTGGGCTATCTGTAGGGCTTTAGTACAGCCTCATTTCTGTAACCACAAAGAAATTGGGTAATTTACAGATCCGAGGTGACACTGTTCTGGTAGCAGCCGAACTGCATAATTTGAAGTTTGAAGTTTCACCAGTTTCATCCAACTAGCTTGTGTCCAGTTTCCTTATGATACATGGGAATGCACATGTAAGAGCTCTTGTTTATGGTATGCAGACTTTTTCCATGGAATATTCTTTAGAACCAGGATTCATTTCTATAAATGAAGAGACAGAAGTAAAGCTAAAGAAGCTATTGGCTCCCAGGATAGTCAAGCTTAAGACAGAAATTAAACTGATAGCATTTCCAGATGCTGGATTATTCAGAGGGTTTTACAGCTATAATTGACAGAATTTTCTGTGCTGCTCCTGGATTTTGGTATGGGCAAAGCAATGACCAAAAAAATCAGGAATTTGCTACAAGTCCCTGTTTGAAGTTTGACAGGAGCACAGCACTCTGGTATTAAAAAGCACATGTAGAAACTACACAGACACACAGAAATATTGCTTAGGGAAGTGTTAACAGAGATTGTTTAATGATTCATATCACAATTGGTAGTGAAGACCCATATGCTCTAATCCTGGTTGGTCACTGTTACCTAAGGAAGAGCTGTAACATTGCTATGGACTTGATGTTGAAAAAAAGTAAAATAATAATAATAGCAATGCATTTTTCTGTAGGTGAAGAAGAGTGGCCTAGTTGTGGTAAAAAACATGAAGATTGTTGGTCTTCATTGTTCCAGTACAGACTTGCATGCTGGCCAGATTGCACTCATAAAACATGGATCAAGACTTAAAAACTGTGATCTTTATTTCTCCAGAAAACCGTGTTCAACTTGTTTAAAAATGATTGTAAACGGTAAGCAGTGACTGTAGTAGATTAAGGGTAAATGTTATGCTTGTGACTGGTGGTGTCAGAAAGCCCCTTTTCTCTTTGGATTGTCCCAGTTATGAAAGCAAATCCCTAACGTGTGTGGCCTGCACTGATATTTTCCACAAGGCTGAAAACAATATTGAATGTACATTTTCCTGGAGCTGATGATCAATAGATAAGGGTTTGCTACTGAGACCCTATTTCTCTGTGCAGCTATTACTATTGGTGATGCTTGTCTCTTGGTTGGGATGCACTGCTGAGATGCTGACATACCAGTTGCGTTTTGCCAAAGCAACCTACACTAAGCCTGATGATTAGGCCTAGATAGCTACATTTTTCCTTGCGCTCCCATTGCTTGTCAGTGGCACCAGAGAAAGGATGTCTTTTATGCAGAAATCACAGGGAGTACTTTAGGTTTTCATTTTCCCAAGTGAGATGAAGAATATCAGATTATTCACTTCCTTAAATGGGATCTGCTGACACAACCCTTCTGCAAGCATTGATTTTTAATCTCAGCAGCAACTTCTGTTAGTGCTAGCTTTTTTGTGTGGTGTTAATATATCTGGTGTAGTTAAGATGCAAAATTAGACTGTCACAAAGATCTTAGAATTTAGGAAACTCCAATTTTTGTCTACAGTCTGCTTATCAAGTTAGATAACCTCTTGATACTTGTATCTACTAGCATTTTTGTTGTCCAGACACCCCTTAAGCAGCACTTGGGGCCTTAAAGGAGTAAAACCAGGGTTAAGCAACAGTGTTGAATATGAGGTTTATGTTCCACCGTACTTGTATGGTTCCTATTGCTGCATTATCTTCTCTTCCAGCTGGGGTGAACAGGATTTCTTACTGGCCTGCAGATCCTGAAATCAGCTTGCAGAATGAGGCGTCCAATCCCATGCCTACAGATGATGCAAAGCTAGATGCCAAAGCAGTAGAAAGACTGAAGTCAAATAGCCGTGCTCGTGTGTGCGTGCTGCTTCAGCCCTTGGGGTGCTCCATGGTGCAATTTGTTGAAGAAACTTCCACTGAGTTTGATTTTATTCAAAAAATAGTAAAATCTCAGCCTGACTCTGATACTGACTTTTACACTGCATGTAGACAAGAGAGAATAAAAGAGTATGAAAGTTTATTCCTAATTTCAAATGAGGAAATGCACAAGAAAATATTGATGACAATAGGACTGGAGAACCTCTGTGAAAATCCGTACTTCAGCAACCTGAGGCAAAATATGAAAGATCTTGTCTTGGTCTTGGCAACAGTGGCTGCCAGTGTCCCTGTGTTTGGATGCTTTGGATTTTACAACAGTGAATCACAACGAACAAATGAAACAGACCATCAGAGTTTGCCCCAAGAAGTTGCAAGGCACTGTATGATACAAGCCAGACTACTCGCATACCGGACAGGTGAGTTGTTACAGTACTGCAGGAAGAATGGGTCTCATGAGCAGAGCAAGTTCCTCATTTCAGTCTTATTCTTCCAAATAACTCCTTGAGCAAGCTGCTGAATTCTGTTTCTACATCTGTGAAACAGGAGCAGCAGTAATAGTAAAAACTCCACAGGGGTACCTAGTATTGTGTGCGAAAACTTTCCAAGAGAAACGCAGTGCAGGTATTTAGGAAATCCTGCCCTGCCAACATGTCCAACACCTATCTGAAAAAAAGACTACAATGGCATTTAAATTCTTCAAGCTGCTCTGAGGCTGTTTTTACTGTGGCTTCACAAGATGCTTCTGTAAGCAAATACATGCCAATATTTCGAGCAGATTATGTACACTTCTTCAGAAAAAAGGAGTGGAACAATGGCCTTTCAGTAAGGCATTGAGTACAGTTATATTAAATTTCCTAGTTCTAATCTTATTAGTGAAAATGCTTTTATATCTGATGGGGGGTTTCTTCGCAGGGATGCTGGAATTTTGATGTACATGGGTTTTGGGTAGAAGGATAGTTATTGACCATCTTTTGATGATACAGATGACTTCTGTTAGCTACTTTATTCTGTCTGGGTAGCGATGCAGCAAACTGGTACGTTCTTGCAGAGAACAGAATATGAAGAGCTAAAACTTGGTAGTACTCCTTAGTGTTGGCTTTTTTCATGTAGATAGGATAGTTGCTTTTTTAAAGGTACCCTCTGTGAATTTGGTCACCAAAAGTTGCAGAAGAGATGGCATTGTTAGAAATAATTTAGAAGTTTCATGGAACCAGTTGTGAGGGTTTTTTGTACATCTACTGCTGTACAGAGCACAATGGAATGACCAAACTTGACTATTCATTCTTGAGGCAGCAAAATTCAGTTTTACCTGTGCTGTTCAGCGTGGACTCAGGTCTGTGTTTTGAGCAAACTCTTACTCCACTATAGTCCTGAAATAAAATAAATAAACAGCACACACACATATTTAGGTGCTTTGCATTATTATAGGATGTTTTCTATGCTGACTTAATATACATGAGTGACTAATAAATATGCAGAATATAAAGTCAGCCCTCATAAAATATATCTTTGGGAGGAAAGATCCTCTTTGAGGTGGCTGTATGTGTTAGTGGTACCTAGGATGATGGAAATAGTTAATTGTCTTCTGTGTCACTGGAAACTTGAAACATTTTTTTCTCCTTGATAGCTCAGTTTTTACTGGTCAAGACTCTCATCGGTAGCTACTGGGGAAGATTTCCAAGTTTCATGAAAATCTTCCAAGTCACATAATGAAAGTTCTGCTCTGGTTTTCCTGTGGTGGTGACAGGAAACACCCCCCAAAATAGGATTATTAACATTTTGTTGCTGAATTAAGTATAAAATACAACTAATTTTGATAGGACTTCAGACCACAGAGCCATAAACTTCAGGAATGGCAGAAAGTAAGTAATTAAATGGTAAACACCTAGAAAGTTTTTATCAGTTTGCCGTCTCACATGTGGACCTGTCCACACATATTCTTGGCACACATATTCTCGTGTGATATATGTATTCACACCTTAGCATGTGTGAACAAATGTATGTAGCAGTGTTGAATGGCTGGCCTTGCAGTTAAAGTACACCCGCCTTTTGCAGTAGACTTGTATGACATAGAAGCTCTTAATTTTTCTGCATTTCTTTTCTCCTATCCATGAAGCAACAATGAATATTATTCCTTACTCTAGGATGTCATATGTTAATGTATAGGTAACTCAGAAGTGGTTTATTTATTATTTGCTGCTAAAATGTTATGTATTTTAGAGGACCATAAAACAGGAGTTGGAGCTATTATTTGGGCAGAAGAAAAATCAGTAAGTATTGAAAAAGTTACTCTTTCTTGCACTCACGATTCATCCACTTGTATCTGCTTTGAGCTGTTATTTTGCTTCAAGTTTTTGCACGTGCATTTTTCATACACACGCACAGCACTGTAGAAATCTCATTCTTTAGTAACTAAGTTAATGACTGCTTATTTGATAGTGCTGTCAAGATGAAGGGGAAGTATAAATGAGTTCAATAACTACCACAGTGTCTCTGCTTACTTTTCCAGTGTGCCTGTTTCCCTGGCCATTGTCAGTTATTGCAGGTGTCCTGGCTGCAGAGTTTTGCCACAGCTGCTGATCAGGCAGCATGTGCCTGTTCTGCAGGTCCCTCTTTGCAGCTTTTATTTTGGAGAGCTCCCAGTACAATCAAGCCTCACAATCTCTGAAGGATTTTTGTTGCCATTGAAATGCCACAGTGGCTTTAGCACGTTTCTTTTTGGACCAAAGTGCTGTTTTTCTACAAATATTGTAACTGTGCTTTTTCCATCCAAGCATAAAGTTTTTATTCCTTAATGTCTCTGATTATGCATGTTACCAGTCCCAGGGAGCCTCATTCTTCATGTAGCTGCAACATACTCTTCATTGGTTTTTAACACTGCAGTCATCAGCTGCTCATTGCTGTTTTCTTTCTTGTCCTGATATCAGTCACTGATTGCTACTTGGACAGCCCACTGGTCACTTGGTCTGTTGAGAGACAGGTGAAGCACAGTCTCTGGCACATCAGGAACTAATGCCAATTTTGGACATTGCAGAAAAGGTCAAGGACTGAATCCTTCCTACTTTTTGTTCCTGCTATCAGTACTACCTGATAAAAGGAAAGCCCCTAAAGTCTGGTGCACTGTGTTGTGTGCAGTGTTACAGTTTAGTGGAAAAGCTCCATACAGACACAGACCAGTCAGCAAGAGCTGAGTTCTCTTTTTAACTGCCGTAACTTGGCGTGAACTGTGAAAGTACACATTGCACAACACTTTGACTTAATACTCAGTGTAAATGTCTCCTACTTTAATGGTTTGCTTCCTGTTGCAGAGAAGCTGTGATGGAACAGGAGCAATGTATTTTGTAGGCTGTGGTTACAATGCCTTTCCTGTTGGATCTGAATATGCTGATTTTCCACACATGGATGATAAACAAAAAGATCGGGAAATCAGAAAGTTCAGATACATTATACATGCGGAGCAGAATGCCTTAACATTCAGGTAATGGGCTTATTTTTACCACAGAGAAGCATGAGATGGTTCAGAAACAATTCCATGACAACTGCATGATGTCACTGTGATGACATGTGGATTGCAATCATGGTCTTGCTTATGCCTGTGATGCAGAACTTGGATGTGCATGGATGCAGTCAGCTTCTGGGGTTTCTTCAGATTTCTTAAGTGAATTTGGTTTTTAAAGGATATTCACTCCGATGCATGGCAGCTGTCCTTCAGGTACAAGCTACTGCCCCTGTTTCCTGCTAGGACCATGCTGTGACCTGAAATATGAAAGCGTGGCAATTGTTGAGGCTTCAACAATGATATATGTGGAGAGGTGGGGTGGGTGGTTTGTTCACACCCAAACTAGTCATCACTGCGTACTTGTGTACTTCATTAGGAATAAGTGGCTTCTGAGAGTAGGTCATAGAATCATAGAATCACATAACACAACACTTCTTTGCTTGCTTTTGTGAGGTATGAAGTTTGTCACCATTAAAAACTATCGATATAGCTGAAACTCTGTTTTTGACTGCCTGTAGGTGTCGGGAAATAAAGCCAGATGAGAGAAGCATGATATTTGTGACAAAATGTCCATGTGATGAATGCGTCCCTTTAATCAAAGGCGCTGGTATCAAGCAGATCTATGCAGGAGATGTTGATGCTGGAAAAAAGAAAGCAGACATATCCTATATGAAGTTTGGTGAAGTCGAGGGTGTAAGCAAATTTACAGTAAGTGTCCAAATGTTCTATAGTCTAAAAACTCTGGGCAGCATTTGGGGGGAGGGTGGAGTGAGCAGTTGTATGCAGCCAGCATAGAGGTGTGTTCTCTTGTGCTGTTTAGTCAAGTGAGTGGAGCTGAGACGTTGCTCTGTTATGACGCTGGGGAGAAGCGCTGTGCCATATGCCAGATGGTGGGGCCAAGTGTGCCTGTTTTCTCTAATTGCCTTGCCCATTTCCCTCTAACTCATTGCTGTTGTTTGAGGTGGTCTCTTCACACTGAGGTTCTCTGCAAGCCTCCCTGTCACAGCACAACAGCTGATGTGGGACATCACTGTATGTTTACATAGGCCCTTCCAGCAGCTCCCAAAAGAGCTGCAGTGGGTTTTGAAGGTGGCCAAGTGCACCTGCACTGAGGGTGCTCACCGTGACAAACAACAGCACTGTTGGTTTGAGCAAGCTCATTTCCCCTTCTCAAGGGAGTAAATGGCCCCACATCCCTTAATGGCTTTTTATTTGCGAAGTGTGTGTTGGAGGTGGAGTCCTTTATTGCCTGCCTCACGGCTAGTCATGCCTTACAGTGAAGAACAGTGGGGTACTTTATCTTTCTCCCTTTGCTCTTTCTTCTGTCTTCTGGAATAAGTAAATGTTTTCTTCTTCTTTTATCAGTGGCAACTAAATCCACTGCACACCAATGCCATTGAATTCCATGACCCCACAGCCAGGGAAAGTAAGTATTTTTTCATTAATTCATGTTATGGCTGAAGTTAGTAAGTGAGATCATGTTTTAAACAAACCTGAATTGATTAGTCTTAATCTTGATTTCAATTAGTTAAATTTTGCTGTGAAAACTCCTCTGAGCTTTTTGAATAGATGAACTAATAGTAAGTTGAAAACAAGCTGGTTTTAACAAATGCTTGGCACTGACGCACACATTACAAAACCTAGTAATGCTGTTACCAAGGTCAACAATATGCTGTTTGACACATAGATAATTTCAGACTACTCTATGGGGGTTTAGATTTTGTTCTATAAAGACTTTTTATACTGTGTTCTATGAAGAGTGCCATTCTTTTTCAAGAGAAATTGGACTCCTCCAAGTCATTTAAATATGTTCTGCAGAACATTTCGGTGTTTCTTTTATGAAGTAGAATCTATGCCAGTGCTTTTCAATCAACATTTATTTTTGTGTGTTTATGTACACATATATAATATAAAGGTCACAAAATCCTTGTTGACCTGCACCCCTGTAGCAAGGGAGCTGTCATCTTCTGAAACAGAGTTTGGATGAGTCTTATGTTGAAGCCTTTTTGTGCTACAAAAGGGATCCACCACTGGCATCTACTGTCAGCTACCAATCCTTAAAATGTTTCTCATCCAGAGGGGAAAATAATGTGGAAAAAGAAGCTAAATAATTTTTGTGCCTCAAGCACAAAGATACAGAGCGTAAGGATAGGGAGCTGGCAGTTAGTCAAAGAATTGAATACCAGGCTAGGAGCATAAAAAAGACTGAAGGTGGGTTTTGTAGCACATGAGTAACCACATACTACAAGCTAATTCTTTATGTGAACTAAATTAGTGGAGACATCTCTTTGTTAGCAATTTCATCCTGGGCTCAGGAAAAGGGGTGAGGAAAGGGCTCAGAGTAGTGTGTATGGCATTAGTAATCACTGCAGAATGTTAGGGCGTGTTCATCCCTCTCTCCGCTAATGGATTTTTAGACCCAGCTGGAGAAAGATTCACCTTTAATAGGGCTCATTTCTCTAACAATGTTTTCTTCAAGATGGTGTGCTTGCATTTCAGCACTGAACTGGTACAAGTTGCTTTCTTTCCTTAGGATGTTTCTCCTGCTACGATTACTGCATGGTCCTCTGTAAGGGAAAGAAGACAATCTCTCTCCCCGTCCCTGTCCCCAGTGTTACTCCAGTGGGCCTGTATGTGTTGAGTATTTAGACTACACTTACTATTGTATTAATATTTCACAAATATTTTTTCTCTTTAGATGGGGTCCAGAAAACGAAATCACTAGATGACCAGCAGCACCAAAGCAAGAAACTGTGTCTTGGTCACTATTGAATAATTAAGCACTTCTGCAGTCTCGCTCTGTGTTTTTTATAATGCAGCCTGTTTGCACTTTCAAATAAGAAAGAGTTTTATTTATTGTTTGGAAAATGATTTCTAGAATAAGTTTATTTATGATGTCTTTCATATTTTATGGAATTACCTGAAGGTATTTTTAATTTAGAAGTTGTTCTTGGCAAAAAAACGCTGCTTGTATTTTCTGTGAAAGTAACTGGGTGGCTGATCAGTGTTAACACATTAAAAAAAAAAAGGACTGAAAGTTTATTGCTGGCAGATCACAGTAATAATAAAATGGTACCTTTTCGCTTGGTGCGTGGATTGAGGGAATGGATTTCTAAGTTCTGGGCTAGCAGAATGCAGAAATAAGCCCTAGTTTTACAAGTACAATTGTCAAGGGAACCTTGTAGGAAATGGTGGATAAATAATCATTAGCAGTTATTCCTGTTCCTGAAAGCGGCTTTTACTTCTCAGTTTGCTTGTATAAAGGAGATGAAGCCATGGGGATGGCCATTGTTTCTAAGTAAGTGGTTTAAAGATCAAGCTTCTGTCTCATACACACTGTTCCAACTACCATAGCAGCAGAGCTATTTTGGTTTGTGGTACCTGCATTGCTGCCCTGTACGCTTCCTCAAGTGCAGCCCATCTTAATTGATGCAGGCAAAGATTAGCTCTGCTTTTCTCAGCTTCTGGATGCAGGCCTGAAAGAATTTGGCTGTGTGCATCTCACTGGCCCCTACATACCATGTGAAGATTTGGAGTGCTTAGGTTTTGTTAATCTTCACTAACAGGCTTGTAGGACTACAAAAGCTAATAAAGCACCCGATGTCCTGTTATTTCTTACAGAGGATGATCTGTACCAGTGGAATTGCCCGAATCTTTTCAGGTGCCAGTCTCTTGGATGACACTTGGTGACCTGTGGAGCAAGGGTGACATTAAAATAGCCAGTGAAACTGCATTCTAATGCTGTTGCCACTTCTGAGGGGGTGCTGGGTGGGTAACCAGAGCAGACAGTTGTACCCAGCATCTTTTGAGAGTTCTCTCTCCTTACTCCCATCTGTTTTGCATATGCTGCCTTGAATATGACCTCTAGCTGTTTGTTTTAGCAGATGTTCCAAGACTTTCTGTTCACTCCTGTGCTGAGCCCTCAAGTGCAAACACCTTAAGCCTTTTTCTGCTGTTGCTGCTGGTAGAATGTATAAATGGCCTTTTCCCAGTTCTTTCGTGCATGGTGCTCTCCTTAAAGTCCAGGAAAGGGAATAATATTTTAAGATGCTGCTGAAGGTTCTATTTGTTTCTTTTAGGCTTTGGAAAAGGTTGGAACTAGATAGGAAAGCTGTGATCAGATAGTGTGCAAAGCATCCATAGTGTTGCATTAGTTACTTGGAGTCTGTTCTCACCCAGTTTGGCTACTGGTCCTGTAATTTAATGTACAGTTCTTGATGCTTGGAGCTGCAGCAAGGAGCTGTGATTCCCTAAGGCTCATGGTCTAGCTTCATTCTTGAGTACCTGGGCCTTAGAACTGGGGAATGCTTATATCCTCTTAGCACCATGAGGATTCACTCTCACTGGAGCTGGAGAAGCTTCTGTTTGTCTGAACCTAGTTAGATTGAAGGCTACTCTGGAGCTTCTGGTTGAGTGTGGTACATGCAGGTAACAGCAGAAATCTCATCAGGGAACTGGCTGACCTCCTGCACCGCTGCTGTCTTGCTAAGGAGGGTGCATATCGCTTCATTTCCCAGGACCAGGGAGAGAGTGGAGGAGAAAAATCTGACCCTGCTGGTCAACTAAGGGAAGGATGGTGAAATGTATTTTTACATCACACCTCAAAAGAGTGCTTTTTCACAGTAGCTCATGAAGAAATTGCTGAACCGTCACTTCACCAGGTCTTGTAATCTAATGTGGAGGAACCCAGGCCCTGAATCTAGGACCAGTAGATCCAGCTGCAAGAGCTCCATGCCTTACCTGTCAGATTCAGATTTCAGGGCCTGGGGATTAAGTTATTGGTTTGGATGCTGTACAAACCTCAGAAGAACAGTTTTTTCCTCTCATCAAGGATTATATAGTTTCATTGTTTGTAACTTCCATATGAGATTAAAGTCAAATGTTGGTGTTTCATAAGCAAGATTATAATCTATTTTTAAATCATAAATATTTTATTTTGGCATATTTCCTCCCCACTTCTTCTAAGCATCTTGTGTTAGAATAATTACTCTTGGCTTTTTCTATAGATCAGAAGAACACTGTCCAGATTAGAGTAAAAAGTCTGCCCCAATCCACCCACTGAAACCTTCTTGTTTCCAAAATCTGTTGGCAATGCTCTTCTACTTGAGGTAGAAACAGGGAAAAAAACAGGGGCAGGTTTAAGACTCCTTCAAATTTTATACTGCTCCATCAGCTGGCATCAGAACTGGTAAAGAAAGAAGTCTGTGTTTTTATAGGGACAGCTGAAAATGGAAACTCCCTGAAACATCACAAGCAGCCTAGGTACATGGATAAGCAAATCGAGATACAAGTCAAATATCACGCACATTAAATAACTACACTGCAGTGAGTGCTGCTGGAAGCTGGACTTCACAAGGAGTGAAGATTCAACCTTTACTTTTTATTGTTTTTTAAAAAGAGGGGGTTTTGTACAAAATATTCTGTGAAACTCAGAATTGCTTGAACAGCTGAAGGCTTGCAAGTCTGGCTTTATTTCTGTCTTGCTACATTTCTGCAGATTCCTCCAGGGACTCTCAAGTTTCTCTAGGCTCTGATGATCAGTATAACCCTACTTTAATTCTTACTGGGGTTACACAGTAGGGTCCTTATCCTGGCCAACAGGAACAATGTGAGTGGGGTTTCTCTCTCAGCCTCTGGACTCTGTAGGTGCTGCTGTGCCTGTCTGCTTGCCAGGGAGAGCCACGGAAGATGGGACATCTCCTGCAGTGCTTATGTTGCAAATGAACTCTTAAGATGTTTGTTTCTTACATTAAAACTACAATGCATTTAAAATCAAGAAATGTAAAAGTTATATATTTTATATATTGTATGAAATTCCCATATGCATTTTGGGTCTATTCCATTCGTTTCAGAGCAGTCATTTTAATTGTAGGTATTAACTATCGGTAATAATTTGGCCTCTTGACAGAACAAAAATTTGCTGTTAATTGTCTGCCTTACAGCAAAATATGTTTTCTGCTAATAAATTATTAATCTGACAGTAAGTACTGACATGCATTTTTAAGTGCTTTTGGTTATTAGAAGCAGCATAACAGAAACAGCGTGCTTTGAAATGCTCACGCCCTTTACCCGCCCGGTGCTGTCCTTGCTCCGGCAGTCCCAGCTGTTTGCTGAGCTGCATCAACTCCTGCTCTGCCTGAAGAACGTGTCTCAGCATGAGACTGTGCCTCCTGCCAGCCCCAGGAAAGGGCTGGGATCCCCCCCCTTGGTCCTGAGAGCATTGATGAGCATTCATTCCCTCTTCCTCAGGAGAGTCAGAACTGCCTTAGGGAGCATCGCGTGAGCTACCACCTCCACAGCCTGTTTCTTGTTTGAAAGGATGGCAGTGGATGAAGCTTTGACCATCCAGCAGTGCATCCATCCTGCTGCACCTCCTGCCTTGCTGCCGTGGATCGCTGCATCTGCATGCACAGCACCTTGATTCACATTCACCTTGATCCATAGTCGCTGCAGATGGGGATTGTGGTAGTGACCGTAGCCATCAGCTGTGTTAGCCAGCAGCGTGGCTGAAGGGGAGCAAGTGTAGCATGAAGCAGGTGATGCTGAAGGCCTGACCCATGGGTGGGTTTACACCCACCTAGCTCTGGCCCAGGCATGTGGACTGGAGGCCTCTTAGCCAGCAGGAATAGCATTAGAGCTATTCCTACACTTTGTTTTCCTGTTTAACTGCATCTGAAAGGAATCTAGTCAATGTACGCCAAGACTGGCTCGTGTCACTGGGCCACATGCAGTAAGCAGGGACAGATGGGAGATGCATTTGAGGAGTGCTCTTGAACTGAAACATCGTTGTAGACAGACAGTGAGCAGACAGTGGGATGTTGTCAGGCGGGCTGGCAATGGGACAGGCTTCCCAGAAACATGTTCAATGTGGGGATTACTCTGAAAAGCTTTGCAGTCGTCTAAAGAGATTGTTTTGGCCGTTCTGCCTGCAAGCAAGACTTCAAATACCTGTTTGGCTTTGTTACATCCAGTAACTGAAATCGCTTGGAGGCTGGAAAAGAAGAAGGGAGAAAAAAGAAGAGACTGAAAAAAAGAAGGGAGACAGTGCGTGCTGATTTCTAATAGATCTGGGTAAGTGTTGTGTTTGCATGGCAAGGTTTTGGTAGCAGCAGGCCTACAGCGGTGGCTTCTGTGAGAAGCTGCCAGAAGCTTCCCCATGTCCAATAGAGCCAATGACAGCCAGCTCCAAGACAAACCCAGCAATGGCCAAGGCTGAGCCCATCGGCGATAATGGTAGCATACGTATTTGAGAAGGGGGGAAAGATACTGCACAGGAGCAACTGCAGCTGGGAAGAGGAGTGAGAATATGAGAGCAACAGCTCTGCAGACACCCAGGTCAGTCAGCAGCGGGGTGAGGAGGTGCTCCGGGCGCCAGAGCAGGGGAGGTGTACGTGGAATCCTCTCCCGATGTGCCCCCGTGCCATTGATAGTCGGCGGCTGATCCTGCAGCCGCTGGCTGAGAAGAGGCACAGCGCTGCCGTGCCGAGCCTGCGGCTGGCTCAACACGCCCGAGCCAGGGACGGCTCCTCGGTTACCTCCCCAGCTCTGAGCCGGGTTTGCCTCAGCCGCTCTCTCCCTTCACGCTCCTGCCCAGCGGGAATGACGAGCGCCGCCGCGAGGGGGCGCTGCTATCAGTTTAACGCGGGCGCGGCTGCAGCGGGGCCCGGGGGGTTCTGCCGCAGCTCGGCGTGTTTCACCCTAAATACCGCAACTGGCACCCAGGGATCTGCTGCCGCTGCGGGCGGCAAAAGGGCGGGTGTGCTGTGCTGTGCTGCGCTGCGCTGGCGCGCCGTGTGAATGCCGCACGCTGCAGACAGCGCAGGACATGGGCAGGAGGAGAGGAGAGAGGCTGGTGTGTGTCGTGTGGGGAAGGGCATCTCTTGACTCGCCACAGCACAACCTGACCGTGTTTGGGCGAGGAACAGGCGTGCAGAGGAAAGTGCTGAGCACGGCTTTTCCCCTGGGGTATTTTGCAGTGTGACATTCATCTCCTGCACTCCAAGTATCGTCTGTTCGTACCTGACATTTCCCACCTCGCTTTCCTGAGGCGCCAGGCTCAGCACTGAGGTCTTCCTGAAGCTACAGGACATGGTGCATTCCCACCGCTGTTGAAGGGATGGGGTCTGTTCCAACTTTAATGGAGATGGTATTTCTGCAACATGTTAATCACTGGCACTCCAGTGCATGAACAACAACAAAGCCTTTGCAGTCTGCCTGCGTTTGTTTTCTCCTCCTTCACCTTCACTGCTCAACTCTCTTTACTTTGGCCCTGGTGAGGTCACCTCACTGCTTTGCCAGTGAGTTTTCCCCCAGGGCAGCTAAATTTCTAACTTGGAGGAAAAATAAGGGGTTGAAGCAGCCTGGGAAACCATGAAGCATCTGAACAGGCCTTAGGGACGTATCACTCAAATGCCAGCATAGACACATCCCCTCCTCCCCAGTGTCCTTTCAGAAATACCTGAAGGATGTATGTAAGACAGTATGAATGCCAGTACATTCACCTGCAGGGTGAATTCATTCCCATCACAGGGCAAGACAGATTTAGCTAGAGGAAACAAAACCAGCAGAAGCAGAGGAGCGTAGCTGCATAGCAAGGAGCAGTATTTATTAGCAGGAGAGCCGGGTCTTTCATTGGAATGAACATATGCCTGTCCTCCCCCTGCAACGCCTGCTGTCCCCTGGGACATCCTGCGTTCCTGCCTGCTAGTAGGCCTGGCCCCGTGTCACTTTCCTTTGAGCCTCTGTCAGGAAGCATGAGCCACTGTTGCCAGCCCACAGGGAGAACCTGCTCTACCCCATGAGCTAATTGCGGCTCTGCCCTTGACACTCCTCAGGGCACGAGGCACGTCCGGCTGTGAATATCATTCTCCCCACACACCCAGCTTTAACATGGGGAGGAGGTGCCTTTCCCTGCTTCCCCCATGGCAGTTTGGGAGCTCTGCTCCCTGCAGGCTCCTGATTGTCCTACACACACAGAGCCCGTTGGGCACCTGACCACAAGCACCCGCCGGGTTTGCGCGCTGCCGGCTATCCGCCGGGCAGGGCAGCGCCGCGGTGTGCCGCCCCTGAGGGGCCAACCCCGGCTGCATGTTCACGAGGCTCGGGACAGATGCAGCGGGCTCTGCTGTGACAGGGGCATTTTTAAATCTGCTCCAGCCCCTCGCCAAGCCGGCTGTTGTAGCAGTGAGGTGAAGGGCGCTGCCAGAGCTGTGTGTTAGCAGAGGTAACATACCCTGCAATTTGGAAAGAGAGGGCCTCTATTCATGAGAGGTGAGCAAGGCCCAAAGACACAGTCCTGTCTTCTCTGTGCCCTCAGAAGAAATAACTCCATTCATTAAAAGACTGGCAGCTCTTTCCAGGAGAGATGCACTGGGGATTTGGGTGGGTTTTGTTGCTCTAACTATGAAGGCTATGGTGCCATGACTGGACTGGTGCCTGTTGTGCATCCAAAAGACTTTGTTCATATCTGTTACCTTAGTGGTCAGGTCCTGCTTGTGCCCAACAACTCATTAAACCCTAACATGTGGCCACACCTCGAATCCCGTGTTCAGTTCTGGGCCCCTCACTACAAGGGAGATACAGCGGGACACACACTGGGCCATACCTCCTGTGCTGCACTGCAGCAGGTACCTGCAGCCTCACCAATGGCCAGGGCAGTGCGATATTTCCTGGGGCTCAGGCTCAGCAGCAAAGCCCTCCCAGCTGTTGCCAGTGCCGTACAGTGATGAAAACCAGCCATGGGGCTCCTCTAGCAATGGTGAATTACAGCCTTCAGCTGCACGATGCTCGAGATGGAAAAAGTTATTTTGACCATGGCTTTGCAAAGCCTCTCACAGCTGATGCCACAGGAAAGAGGGTGCTTTTCTGATTGTTCTTCCTCCTTTCATATTCCTGGAAAGAAGAGCCAGCTCGAGGCAGGCGCTGGGGAGCGGGACCGTGAGTCAGGAGGGCTGGGCTCGCCCCCTGGGGCTCTCAGGGAGCTTGGCCAAGTCAGCCCTGTGAGGCGCTTGGCTTACAGCTAAACCACGCAGCCAAAACTGGGTTTCCCCTTAGGCTTGTCCCACATTGCCTGCCCAGCAGCAACTGTGCTCAGAGCTGGCTTGGGCCACTGCTGCCCTGCGGCCTGGCACACCGCAGGCTTAGGGATAGGAGCCTTTGCTGGAGACAAGGCCCCCCTTCAGCATGGCCTGGGTGGCAGGAATTTCAGCTCCTTCTCTTCCCCAGGCCACAGCAGTGGTTGCCTCTCTTGCTATGGGGCTGAACCTCTCACTAGAGGCTCTGGGACATCTCAGGCCCAGTCTTAACAGCCTGTGCTGCTCCACTTGGTGCACGCGTATGGAATACACAGGCGTGGGCCCCAGTGAGCAACAACATAGCTCACCAAGTTTGTCGCTCAGTGAGGGAGGAGCCCTGGATTTGCTCTGAACAGGTATAAGCACTGGCTGAGCTCTCTGTGAAAGTGCTGGCTGGAAGAGGGAACACGTGAGTTCTTGAGAATGGACACTCATTTACAGCAAAACCTGATATAAACCAGCAGCTCCAGGCCTTGGGCTCCGGCAGTGAAGGCCCCTAGGAGCCTGCACCGGGGAGTGCTGGCTGGCTCCTGCTCAGACCCCGGGAGCGCTGCAGCCTGGCAGAATTCCCACCACCCACCTGCCCTGACAGGAAAGCAAGTGGCCACTTCAGGTCCATCAGCACAAGAGCTATGCAACAGGCTTTCACTGCTTGGCAGCAAATGCAACAAACCCCTATGGTCTACGTAATCCCCCAGTGCTTGATGCTGTTTAGCTGCAGGCAGTGTGTACAAGTCCAGTGGGTGATGTTCAAGGCAAACACAGGGTGAACCCGACACAGGTGAATTGGCAGGTGCCAAAATGCAAGTCCAAAAATGGTCAAAGCCATGGAAATCTATATTTTTATGCCAGAGTGCTTAGTGAAGAAGGGGGAGGGCTAAGTACGATTCCTTTTCGTGTCATGGAGACCAAAGCCTCTGCCTCATAACAGCCTTCATCCCCAGGCATAAGACAATCTGCATGAAGGTGCTTCCAGCCAAAACGCTGAAGTGCTTCCACTTCAGATGGAAAAATGAAGCATTTGTTGGCCCAGAGCAAAAGCCTCTCTTCTGACCAAACATCACTGCACCCTTTGGAAAGAAGCCTGGGTTCTCTTAGCCCTGCTCCGATTTCACAGACAAGAGCAAGGCACGCACTAAAGAACAAATGGGATCCTGATTTCCTTTCCCTCATGCAAGTGCTTCTATCATTAGATTACAAGGTCCAAGCCATTCTTCCCTTCTCAACTGATCTCGTCCCCGGGACATGCAGATTAAGAGGCTCGAGCAGTCTTGACATCCATACTTCCTGAAGGCCGGAGTCCGCATCTTTCTCCTGGTTTCACACCTGCTGGTGTACGTGCCATTATGGACAAGGAGAAGCTGTTGCTGCTTCTGAATCAGATTTTAACCTTTTCAGCACAAGCTGCCCAAATCCCAGGACAGAAGTTTATGGTTCAATGATTCCTGGCACTCTGCTGCAACAAGCAAGGTTTTATGAGCAGGATCGTACATCGCATGTTGGCAGAGATTCATCCGTATGACCCAAACCTTCCTGAATACAGGGTGGGGACTGGAACGGAGAGGCTGCAGCCCCAAGCATCCTCCAGCTTCTTTCTCTCTGAGCACTACAGTCTTCTTCCGTGCCCTCACTCTGATGAACTGCAGCTCCCCCAGGTATTAATTTCAGAGGACTTGTGAGTTCCTGGTGGGAGCACTCACTTAGGCAGAACCACCATGATTGAATGCACCAAAGGAAATTCAGAGCTCTACCATTATTTCAAAGCTGCATTTGAAAAGACCTCATTTTCATTTAATTAGGGATGTGTCCCCACCTGCTGTGAAGTATTATTATGGTGCTTAATTTCATCTTTGCCATCTCTTTTGCTTTTTCTTCTTGCAAAGAGCTAAGCAAGTTGAGCTTGGGGAAGACTCAATTACTTTGAGGTGTCTTGGCAATACCTAATTCAGAACTGGTTTCTTGTGTGATATGCTGCAAGGGGCCTGGCCCATGCCATTGTACTGTAAGACCACTCCTCTTTTCCCCACCCCCCTCTCCTGCAGGCACACATGCACACAGACCGCTTTTTCACAAGCCCTCCTTGCCATTTACTCCAGTGTGAGTCTGATGACTGCTCACACTGGGAAAGGCTGCAGGGACAGAGCCTGTTGCTCTGTTCCCTGTTGGCCACATTGAACACTGGGGGTGGGTGTAACCTCCCTCCCCATATTACAGCCAGGTTTTGGTGTCTTCAAGCGCTCTTCTGTGCCCAGACGACGCAGACAAGAGCAGCTCACGGTGCTGACCACCCTCAGATGCACTGGGCACCTCTGCATGGGTCACACTCACATTCGCAAGGGCAGGAATTCCCCAACAATACACCATTAGACACTTTTTCCAAGTGCGGGCTGGAAGCCTGATGTTCTCATGTGACTCCAGAGGCTGAGGCAATTGGACATGTGTCTCTGTGCTAATCCAGCCCCGGAGGCCAGCCCCACCCCAGGAGCTCAGAGCACAGCCAAGTGCCCTTCACTTCCAGGCTCCAAATCCCAGAGGATCAGACTTAAATGACTACTCTGAGGACTGTGATTCTGGAGACGGCCCTTTATCAACCCGCTGATAGCGAGCGCTGCCCAGGGGCTGGGGGAGGACCGCCGTCAGGCTAAGCTGGACTGCAGCCTGGGCTGCAGGCCCCCTGCCAGCCAGGGCTGCAGATGGGATGCTTGCAGAGTGCTGGAGCTCTGAAGGCAGGCAGCGCTCATCTCTCTCTCTCTCAATCTGCTGAAACTGGTTGGCAAAGGAGAGAATGAATTTAGCACTGTGCAGTCTGGCTATCCAAAAAGGCAAGAGGAGAAAAACCAGAGATAGAAATGAAGGTGATCAGTAATCATGCCTTTAATAACTTGTAAATATTATTATTCTTTTTAAATTCCAGGCGACTAAGATGTAAATTTGTTGTGTATATCTGACATCCCAAAAAAAACAAGTCGACAATCTGTTCCGTTTCATCCCTTTTCTAAAGCACATAAATTAATGTATCAGTCACCCCAATATACAACAATGAAAAGGTCTTGTTCTGTTTTTACAATTCAGTGTCACCTTTTTATCTGAAGCATTAGCTAGAGTTTTAGCTCGATAACTGTCTCACAACAAACAGGAAAACTCAGAACTTAGGCTGTCCAGAAAAAGTCAAGAAATTCCCACTCCCTGCTCTCAAACTCCACTTCCTAATACAGCATCAGTGTAACATTATCATTTCAAGACCCCCAAAAACTCTTCAAACACACTTGGGAAACACTGTTTGGACCACAGAGCTTATTAAACTTAACACACTGATAGTGCAACAGTTTCATCTTCTGCAACTTCAGCGCAGAACCTGAATTCACATCGGGGTGAACATGGACAGCAAACGCCAGACTACAAGTGGCCTTTGGTGCTACACGGCCTCCCACACTGGTGCTCCACAACAGCACCACGTACCTAGGGCTGCTCACCACCAGACTGCTTGGGAGCCGAGGGGATAGCCAGTGCTCGAGCAGAAGGTAGATGGCGTACAGGAAGATGGGAGGCAGGCAGAAACAGCTCACCTGGCTGATGTCTTCACCCAGCACTGAATAGAAAACCTCTGATCTAAGGGAAACTAAAACCTTAAAGATGAAAGAACACAAAAAACTAAAGCAAAAATGTGACCTTTACTGCTTTTTCACCTACCGCTGTTTTGGCTATAGAACCCTATAAGTGCAGCTAACTCCAGAGACAAACATACTCTTTCACAGTCTTGTGTGTGTGCAGCACTAGAACAAAGTCACAATTACAGGTGCAAAGGAACAACGTTACAGTCCTCAGAAGACCTACTCTGTGCACACACTAACAGCTTGAGTTTGCTGATAAAGTTAAGCAAAGAGGTTCATTCTTCTTGAGCACAAATGAAAATCCATCAAACCAGCTTCTATTACAGCAAGATTCTAAACGGACATAAATAATTATAGTCTCGATTAAAAATAATATATTATTCTAGATTTTTGGTTTTTTTAGTTTTCATGTAAAACCCCTATACTCTTGACATCTAGGAACAAAGACAAAATAAAAACCAGGCACTTGCTGTGCCTTCTCAAGCACTATTGTGGCGTTTAAGGGACACAGAGGAACTTAACAAATGAGATTAATGCCTACAGTGGAAAACAAGAGGAGTTCTTCATGCCGTTGGCTTTTTCAAGTCTCGGATTTGCTTAATCAGGTAGTTCTTCTCATCAGTGAATTGTTCATCATCCGTCCTCTCTTTCTGGAAGTTGCTCAGAAACTCAATTAGCTTGGGTTGGTTTTTCAACAGGATCTCCACAATAGGCTGTGTTTTGTTTGGACTGGCCACAAAAACCTAACATGCAAACAAAACCAGGCACAGTGAGACTCAGAGAGAGAGAGAGAGAGAGAGGAACGTCAGTCACAACATCCTCGTCAGTTACGTCCCAGCAAGTCAGCTGAAGGCTGGCAGGCAGATACTCTGCTGCTACACACCTTTTCCCAAGGCAGAGAGAGAGGAGTTACAAACATGTTGGTTCAACAGCAAATTGAAGCAAAGCTGTTCCTGCGTGTGGTATTGCTTCCCCTTAATTTTGCTCTTTGTTGATGAAAGCGTTTGATTGTAAACGCAGCTGCTGAGAGCGAGCCATCAATTCTCAGCCTCTTCCACATGCAAGACTTAAACACACAGAAATTAATTACCAGAATGGAAAAGCTTTGTGTCAGTACTGATATCATTTCCATACTAAACCAGGCCTAAAATTAGACTTGCCAGCTTTGTTTTGGTTTGGAAAAGTATGTCAGAGGCTCCGCTTCCCTCTGCCTAATCCATTCATGGGAGCGTGGAAATTTCCAGCAGCAGGAGCGCCATGGTGTGCCTGGCACCTTCGCTGCCCTCACCAAGCAGAGGAGGGTGGCAAGGCAGGGAGGTGACCCGAGACACAGATACTCACCTGGTGCAGACAGCCCAGCACTGTGGGCTTACTGATCTTCTCAAACAGTTGTGTTTTAGGGATAAACCTAGCCATATTCTCATTTTTCCTCCACAAATGCCTAAAGCGACAGGGTTTCCCCTATGCCACGACACTGTTTCTTTAACCTTTCCCTGCCTTACATGCCGGCTGACAATAGGAAACTTCAGGCCAGTTATAAAGGCCAGCAGTGGCAAGCTCTTCCCAGGGACCTCAGGCTGCTGCAGGGATGTGGGAGGGGCAGCCGGGACGTGGGGCCAATGGTTGGAACAGGCACAGCACACCCCCGGCCACCCCAGGAGGGGCTTCCGCATCTGCCTCGCACTGAGGTTACCATGGCTGGACAATAAAACACCGCCCCAGCGCTTGTGCAACAACATAAATAACTCCAGTTATTCTCTACTAATGAAAAGAAATTAAGGATGGACAGGACTGGAAAACGTCCAGTTTCGCTCCGAGCCTGTCCAAACCAGAATGAAAACAAACATCTGCTGACAGCACAGAATGGCATGTTGTCCAGCCGAGCACAGGCGGCACCACCGCTCGCCCGGCCCTCGAGCTGCTGGCTCCAGATCTGGGGCTCTTCTGCAGGTTCATTTATTTCTGGGGAGATTGTGCCCACATGAAAACCTGGACCAGACCCAGCTGCGCGGGGAGGAGCTGCGTTACACGATGAAGAACATGCACACACCATCCCTGGGGGCTCTGTTACAGCCACTTGTCCCCAGAAACAACACCTGGTAAAGCCTGGGACAGGATTCAGATGACCTATTGTTAAGCTTCGCACTCCCCAATTAGGGGATGTTATACAAATGGTATGGAAAACTCCACATGTGGGGAATGTGTGGAAGGAATGGGGCTTGGCACACACCAACAGCACCACGCTAAGTACTTCTGCCCAGACAGGGATGAAACACTTATTTTGTTTTATTCCATAAAGGTGAGGTAATGCATCTACCCCTAAACCCTGGCAACCTGATGCCATAGGAGCCTATGCTTTTGTCTCCTCTGGATCCCTCCTCCTCACGCCACTCCTAGGAGTCCCTGCTTCAAGGTGCTTTTCCCTCTGCTCTGGGGAAGGAGTTGCAACCTCTGCCATGCTGGGTGAATGCTCCCAGGCCCTGAGTCTTTTCCCAAGTTTTCCTTGATCTACTGGCAGTCCATGGTCCCTGTGATAGTACAGTATCTACAGTTGTCCACACTGTCTTTGCACAGGCTTCCACATCACCTTCCTCTGATTACTAATCTCAAATAATTTCTTTTTATGCTTACTTGCCACTGAAAACTTCTCAAAAGTAGCACAAAGAGCCCAAACTCACAAGGATCCCTTCAGAGCATCCACTCTAAAATAACAGCTTTCCTGCATGATGCTCCAAGCACTCAAAGTGTAGCATCTTACCAGGGACACATCTATCAGCGGGTCAGACAGCCAGTGCTCTCACTGCACTTGATGGACTGTCAGTAGCTGATTGTTCTGTTGCTGCCTGCAGCATCCAAAAGCAATATCCCTCCTTTGCAAATAACTTTGACACGCTGCTATTGATGCATCGATTCCCATTAGACTGCGGAATAAAGGGGTTTGGGATGTAAATCACTGCTGAATGTACTTTACAGCTTTCCAGCCTGTGCCTTATCTAGGGAACACGAATCTTGGAGTTGCATGGGTACGAATGTTTGGCTTTGGCTGACACTGCGGTAGTTCATGCTCTCAGCTCAAGCAGCCCCACAATGCAGCTCCCCATGTGCTGACCTACAGCAGGTCACCAAGCTGATGGAGGCTGGGTACTTCAGGATTCAGACTGTGATAAGCCCCCAGCTGTCTGGACAAACTTCCTTTGAGAAAAGCAGTACGTAAGCCTGCAGGCAGGGATGAGGAAAGTAACCATTACAGATCTTCATTAAAAGGTTTTCATTTTGGAGCTCAGTCAGTTTCCCCCTTGTGACCAGGAGAAAACCATCACGTACACTGGCAGGATCAACATTTTCAGAAACAGTCTGATTACAATGCAAATGGAATCCTCTAAAGAAGGCCTGACCTTGAAGTGCTGAACAGCTCCCTTCAATGAACATTAGGCCTCCTTATGAAGACAGGTGAAGGCTGACTTTCAAAATGAAGAAATTGAAATCATTCCTCTTGTAAAAGCTACCTGGTCTGCAGAGAGAACTGGAAGGCTTCAGTGGTAAACCTAATAAATACCAGCATTTCACACAGGCCACTCAACTGGTATGACTATAGCAAAATTAAAGAACTTAGTTTAATACAAGACATCGCATCCTGTTTATCTTCCTGCTTTATTATTTATAGATTATAATCTTCGCCTTGCAAAACTGTCAAAACTGCACATGCAAACAAAGACCATCTCAACTGCCAGTCTTGCTCAGTGTCAACAGGGACTCGTGAAGAGACAATATTAAAGTGCCAAAAAATTCCTGAAATGTTATTCAATACTTCAGTTAAGCAAACAAAATCAACTCTGCCAGTATCAACTCATCAGCTTCACAAAGCCCAGGAGCAGGACCACCATGAGACTTCACTTTTAAAAGAACCCTCCTCATTCAGAACGGTATGATCACGGAGGAGGAGATAAACCCCTGAAAACAGGAATCATTATTAACGCTACCTGGGACAATTTTACTAAAATGAAGTTTAACTGAGGCTAAAACACTTCAGAGAACTTGGTTTCACCTATGGTTTTATTATGAAAGGTTGGATGTACTACAGCACTTAATTCAGACAGATGAGAGACAGAGACGAAGTATAAAGAGAGTACTCATATCGAAATCTCAACTCTAAAAATAGCTGCTTCAGTACAGTTCCATCTTGTGAATATTTGAAAAAGGGCTAGAAGCAAAATCACCTCTGAAGCTTCAACAGTTGTCCAAAGTGGGACCGTTGCTCTCTTCTCCATTAGAAGTCATACACTGTATTTCTTCAAACAAATGTCAACATCACTTGGTTTGAGAATCTGACCTTGTTTCCGCACAATTAATAACCAGGCACCACCACCCTCTGGGACTACAGCAGAGGAAAAGTGATTACAGAGGTTGGATACCCTAGAGTGGGTATTTTAAGACTTACTCTGGGGTCACACGCAGTTGTACTGTGTCAGGAGACTGCACACAGAAGTGCCCTTATGGCTCATGTTACTTACAGCACAATGCTTCACATAACACCTCTCACCCTTTGAACTCTCCAGCTAAGAAACACAGAGGACACATCCCCACAAATGTGGTTCCAGCCTCCTACCAAGAGGGAACTGTCAGTACGGTCCAATTATGTGAGACCATTTGCAGCGTGAGCTGCTGGAGGTAGCTCTGTAATGGGCATAGAAGAGAATGGAAACATGAAACTAAGGTCACAAAACACAATGTACCCGTTCTATTTTTAGATTTAGACAGTAAAATGTATCTTGCTAAATGTCTGCTTAAGACCAAGTAAATTGCATAATCCTAACTCACTGCTAAAGGGTGTTTTCCTCAAAATAATCTAATTGTTTATGTGAAAGCCAAGAGAGCTTGTGATTAGCCTTTAGTTGTAAATGTGTAAGGTCAAGGGAATACTTGCACCACATTCACATACGTCTGAAAGATCTGGTCTCCCATGCAGGAGGCAAACTCAAAGCAGGCTTCAGTAATAACTGTCACAAATCCATCTCCAGGAACTGGAGAGCCCTTCCCAATATTCAGTCCTCCAAGTGTGCATGCTCAAGACTGAGACCTCTCCAATGAAATCAATGCAGACAAGAACTGGTGACTCTCAAAAGCCTACAACTCTAGGTGACCCCACTGGATTGTTTATGGAGGAGGAGGAAAGGGGTGAGGTGTATTAGCTTTTCCTGATGATTAAACACTGGCTAATCCTCATGCATACATTGTCTGGGACATCCAGCTTTATCAAGCAGCCACAAGCCTTTAGGATGGTGCTGCAAGGCAGAAGCTCCATTTTGCTTAGGCAAAAGGAAGAGAAGGAGCTGGAACTAGGAGGAAGATCAAGTATCTCCTCAGTGGAGAACAGAAGGCACTGCAAGTGGACACTCTCTCTTCAATTTCCCACCCAAAGCATCCTGGATAAGTAAAATATCCTCAGAGCTTAAGGATTAATGGCATTTTTAGCCACAAAATGTTCCTGCAAAATATTTCTGCACTAGAGAGTGCTCATCGTTTTCATCTCTAGCTTACACTTTTGAATCTTTAATAACTGGAAATTGCCTCTGGTGAGAATCACATGCCTTTTTTGGGGGGGGTCAGCTGGGGCATGGGAGTGTTGGAATCTGGATGCTTACAGAACAAGCCCTTTTTCATTTCAACTGTGTCTAACTGGTGAAACATCTAAATCAGGTAATTTAAATCCAAATCTTTTGGCAGCTCAGACAGAGCAGCAAGTATCTACTTCTCAGCAGACCTTTAATTTCAAATCTCTGTGGTCAGTCTACTGTAATTTCAACCAGCACTGCACAGGTATTTTGCAAGCACAATTTTAAAAGGCAGTCACAGTTTAAAATTTATGAGATTAAAAGCTGAAGGCAAGATTCCTCCCCCAGTTACATTAGCATGGAATTATTACAGCTGACAAGAGCACTGGGCTGAGAGACACTAACCCAGAAACAGGAGGCAGGGACACTGCAGAGCAGGGCACAGCCAAGCAGAAGTGTTTCCCTCCATTCTCTTAAATATTTAAGGATTTTCTTTAGTAGTTCTCAAGGAGTTAGAATTCAATTTAAGAAGTGAAATTTGAGGAAAACTACTTTCTCTAACACGCTCTACAAAGCTAATTCACAACCCAGTTTTCTATAACATACCCTGTAACTACTCTGCCTGCTGGGGAGAAGCTGAATGCTACATCCAGCTAAGCCAGATCCTCAGTGAGGACCCCAAAGGAGAGCTCTGCTGCACCTCTAGAGTTACTCTAGTGTGCTGCTGGTAGTTATAAATGAGCAATTTCCAGCTGATTGGGTTCTGCTCTGAGCCTGCAATCTCCCCACAACGAGCACTATGCATATGAGATAGCATGAGGAATGCCATGGCACCGCTTAAATGCTGCTGATGGGTACCACTGGGAAAAACCCAAAAATATCCCATGGAGGTTGGTATCTGAGGATGGGATGTGGCCCTTTGAACTGAAGAGACACAGCGCTACCACCACACACTGTTGTTTTTGCTGGGCACCGCAAGGCCTCAGCATTATGTCCACATGGTAGCAATGACAAGTGGTCAAGCAAGGCTGAGTCTACAATATCTCCACTCTAACTGGAAATGGGATGTATGTTTACTGGAAAAGGATAGGAAGAGAGAAATGGGAAGGCAGAGTGGGAGCAACAGCAATGCATGACATGTTGCGCACTGGAGCCCTTTCAAGTTATTCCAAATCCTTTCAAATGCCTCTTAAACTAAGCAAAATCAGCTGTTCCCAAGGCCTATCATTAATTCAGGAACAGCAACTCATGTGTTTCATACACAAAAATCTGGCATTTATTCACAGAGTGGCTTCAAGAGCCCAATCCTCTGATCTCTTCCCTTCATAGGCATCTCAAAGGCTGCAAGTGTTTGGAGCCTGACTTCTCACTTATCTTGGAGCCACACACCTCCTGATAAGAAGGAGGAGAAGTTACAGTGGTTCGGCTGACTATGGAGGAAGTCAGCAAGGGAACGGCTTACCAAGCTGCTTATTTCAGGAAGGGATTTCGGTTTTTTAATCCTCCTTGAAGCTTGTTTTTTTGGAAACTAAAAGCTTTTTGGAGAAGCTGCACATCCTCTAAGCCTCCACACTGAAGATCTGAAAGCTTTTTTCCAAATCAGAAATGGCAGAAGTACAAAACTTAACAAGTCACCCTGAATTCGTGGAGGGTGATGTAACCTTTTTCCAACAGCATGCCTTTTGGTGGGATCTGGTATCTTTCTTAACCATCTTGGGGAAGGATATCCTTTACAGGCCTAATATTTCTCTACTGAAAATCACTAACAACTCTGTTTACGTAGGCTGAAATTAATGTTCATTCCAAATTAAAGGTAGTTTTGCATAACAACAATCCAACTCACCCTGTGTCCCAGAGCAGAGAACTTTTTTGACAGGAAAATGGTAAACTTTTCACTTATTAACATTAATCATCATAAAAAAAGGACACTGGTTGGGTCTGGTAGTTGTTTGAGACTGCATTAATGATCACTGCAAAAGGACGGAAGGATTAATCTCATTTCAAGCTCAGATTTACCAAATCTTTTTAATACCTTTAATGTGTTCTCACTGATGCACAGCACTTTTAGTCTTAATGGAGAGCTTTAAGACTTTGGTTTTCAATCTTTGCCCAGACAAAATGAGCTAAGAACTGGGGGAAGGTACCCTGGATACTACCTAGAAGCTGTGTATTTTGTTACCTGTAGCATCCACCCCATTGTTACTTGACTGACTACCCTCAGCCCAAACCAAAACGATGCTGCTTTGATCTCACTTGAAGGAAGGCAAACAGAAATCAGTGGCTGAGTGACAGAAAGGTTTCCAATGAAGACATTCTCAAATGCTGGAAGCTACTGTAAACCCCAACCTTTGCCATAATTTTCTCTGGGCTCTCTCTTGCCCACCTTGAAAGACACTTTTATGAGGAGAAGGGAAAGTCTGCCACCTCTGCAGCTCATACTAGCTCACCTTGAACACATGGAATGCTTCAAACTGAATGTTGGGGCTTTTATCTCGCAGCAAGTTCATCATCAGCTTCAGATTTTCTGGTTTGCTGATGTATTTTGTCATGATGGCGAAGTTGTGTCGGTCCAGAATCAATTCACCCAGCAACTATAGACACAGTTGAAAACAGAACAGTTTTTTAGGCTCACCACTTTATTTCTGGATGCAAAGAAAGCAACAACATACTTTAATGTTTGCCTAAGAGGTTTCAATGTCACTACCTTTAAAAAAAAAAAAGTAACAAGACTTGTTATTATGTAGTGAGTTACTTATTGCCCAGTAATGCTCATCTTCTAAATACTACAGAGAGGGATCCCATACATAGGCTGGGTGTAATAGGAGCTGGTGAGAGCCAGTCAGGACAGAAGCAAGTGCAGTGCAGCTGTCCCACAAAGACACCTTCATTTCATTCAAAAGTTACATTAACACGCCTATCTGGTCCCATCTGCAGGCCATGTCAGACGTGGTTGCTGTTAGCAGCAAGCAGCACCAGACAAACAGAGACTACCACGTTGCTCTCAAGTTCATTTTAACCTACGTTCTGAACCAAAGTGCAGACTTGAGGTCAGAGGAGAAATGATAGTGCTTGTTCCACAGAAATGGCCCACTGCTTCACCACAGATCCAGGAAAGAAAAGACATAGCAAGATCTTGTGTATTGTAAGAAGAGCACTCCAAGAACTTCTCTCTTTTTTTGTTAGAGAGTGCATGGCTGCTCCATTGGCATACATGCATCTGAATATCCTGCATAACATGGAGCTCAAATTTAGAAGGGAAGTGCTGAGAAACTTGACTTTACCTTTAAAGATTGTCTCTTTGTTACGTAATTCTCAGAATGAAGGAGTTTTTCATAATCCTCAAAGATCTAGAGTAACAAGAAAACACAAAATGCATCTGATTCATGTCCAACCTGCCTCCTCCTGGTACTCCCCACCCCAGAGCAGCAGCAGAGGCTGAAGTAGTGCCACCATCTCACACGTGACTGCCATGCCAGGCCCAGCTCTCATGGTCTTTTTTCTTGGCTGGTTATCATGCAGTGAATTAATGCCCAGGAACACTCCTCTTCCAAATACCACAGAGGGAGATACCACATATGGACTGGATGTAACAGGAGCTGGCGAGAGCCAACTAGGACAGAAGTAAAGCCAGTGCCTGTACAGCCTTCTCTTACAGGAGGGTGAATCTGCTGCCAGGACATGTGGGACCAGCACACAATGTCTACTCATATTGCACTCATGACTTGTTCTGTGAACTCAAAACAGGTGATGGTGCATCCCATACTGGCATATGCCAAAAGCTCCTTTGGTGAGGTACCACCAATTAAAACCGCTTGCCCAATGAGGGTCACCAGGAGCTGAGCACATGCTGGCTTTGCATGACTGACACAAGGCAATCTTGTGGTCCAGAACACTGAGAAAGAAGGCTACAATATGTTCAAACCATCTACCAAACAAGAAAACCCCCCAACATTGCTGTCCAAGACCATCTAAAAATATGCTCCCTTCCACAATTTATATTTTTAAAGTTTAACATTAAATAAATGCAGAATGGGGACTGTTCCAATGCAGTGCTTCAGTATTAAGAGGAAAGATTAGCAGAGACACTAATTTTGCTCCAGTTAAGCTGCATTTGTGACTCAGCAGTAATAAGCGTGATCTTTATTTAACCTTTCTGCTAACCAGAATGAAAGAGATAGTCTTTGGCCCTTTCACTTTGGCAATGAAATAAAGAATAACTCAGGTAACATGAGAACATAACCCACAGTCTCATTGCATGATCCGTATCAGTCCAATTTTAGTTGATTCCAATGGAATTTTTCTGACCTACATTTGGTTCCAAACTGAGGCAAAAAATCAAAGTGAAAAATGGCAGCTAACCAAGGGGCTAACTGCCTTAGGATGGTAGGAGGCACAGTCACACCTCAGTCCCCTACTTAGGTACCTGTCATTTCCAGTAATGCTAAAACTTCTTCCAATAACTCTTTTCCTCTGTCCCAAAGTATTATAAATAACACCAGTACAGCCCTACCAGTGCTGGAATATCACAAAACTGTTTAAAAACATGCATTTTTTTTTTCCCCATGACCTATTTACATAAAAAGTTTACAGTTCCATTTACACATGAGGAGATATGAAGCATGCAGAGAAGAATAAAACTTGCTTTTAAACTATTAGTTCTCCTGAAATCTTAGTGCGTGTCCCCAGGTGTGTGCAGAGGAGGGTATTTCAAATGCCCTGTGAGGATTCTGCTTTAATAAAAGCAGTGTTTAGTTCTGCTGTCCTATGTAACTATTTTACATGAAGCATGAACCCCCCCTGCTATTGAAAGGGCACTTTTTCCAGCTAAGAATGAACAGAAAAAAAAATCTTGTAGCATTTATACTTACTGCATCATAATTTTGTTCCAGAAATTCTGCTACCAACAATTTGTGTCGTGTCAACAGGTCCTGGGGAAGAACAGAGAAAGGTTAACTGAGAGAGCATGCTCATTTGATTGCCCCTTGATTTTCAAATCTATGTTAGCATTTTTTTACCAGGTCCTCTTTTAGAAGATATTTACAACATGATTTCTATAAACAGAAAACATTTAAAACTAATACTGCATTGTGTATTTAGTAGGATTTTAAGGAGAACTCAGTTAATGCTAACAGAATCAATATAAAACTATGCTAACCCTCTTTCTTATATTCTTTTTTCCTTCCACCTTTTCTTAAGGTCATTGCTCACTGAGCGCAACACTTACAATAATCTGGGGTACAGGAAAGGAAGAAAGTAAATTATGGAGGGACCAGCTATGGTCCCAAAGTCAAAAGTGATCTATATGCTATCCTGTAGCTGGAAATTACACTAAACTGGATCAACTGCTATTGTTCACTTCCAAGAATACAGCAGGGAAGACTCAAATTCAATCACTGTATAAATCCATTTAGTTATTTAAAGCCTAAAAATTGGGCACCAATCTAAGCTAGCCAACCAGGCTCTCCCTCCCCAGAAATGGTTTTCAGGGAGGTGGGATGAATCCCATCTGCAGCTCTTTTTCTGCCCAAGGTGGGCTTCCTGATACAAGTACTAGTAGCAGACTTTTTAGACAGCTGAATTGGATACCTCCCATGCTAAAAGGCCAACTAATTCAAATTTAAATTAAAGCAGCCTTTCCCACAGAATAGGAATGCTGGTGCTCAGTGACAGAGACGCAAGTGTTCAGCTCCAGAAGAAATCAAGCCTCTTTACTGGATGAATAGCTACAAAATGAAGTGGCCAGTTTGAGGCATTTATCTTATTGCCTCTTTTACAACATAACATTGATCACAATAAATGCCTGATGAAGTCCATTCAAGTCACTGTTTTTTTGGTGAATCAGTTTCTGCTATCTTTTTTATCAGTTTTCCTTAGTTTCCCTAGCCAGTCAGACACTGAAGCCGATGAGCAGCTAAAGCAGATGCACAGACACATCCTCTACAGCACCACAAATAAAAGAAATCCTTTCCATACTAATCCTTTAATTTATTTTTACCATCAATTACAAGAGGAAAGTGGAGTGCTATAAAATCCAGTACATGTTTTTAATACATTCCTTTATGTAGCAGGGCTGCAGTGACAGCAGTTTAAAAGGCTGAGTGCAACAAACATGATTCATGAGCTTTTATGCAGGACACTCTGGAGGCAAGTACAACAGTTTTCAATAGGGGGCACAAATGGAATATAATCCAAAATGAGGTTTTCATAGAAAATCAGGAGAGAGCGTAGAGCAGCAGTATTTAATCAGCACTCTTTCAACTGCTGCTTGTACCCTCCACAGCCAACTATATCTCTAAATGCAAGCTGTTTTCCTCTGCATTTTTAACAGCTCTTTTTCCTCTCTGCAGCACACCTGGCTGAATTTAATTAAGAAGTACATCTCCAGATCATCAAAAGATCCAGGATGTCCCTACTATAAATATCCTCACATTTAATTAAGCCCTTCTCTGGTGGGAGGCTTCCAGCTCTGAACCAGACACCCCGGTGGCAACACTACAAACACAACACAGGGGCAACAGAACTGAAAACATGAGCTCAGTAATCAGCCAGCAAGCAATCATAGAATGGTCTGGGTTGGAAGGGACCTTAAAGATCATGGAGTTCCAATCCCCTGCCACGGGCAGGGACACCTTCCACTAGGCGAGGTTGCTCCAAGCCTCATCCAACCTGGCCTTGAACACTGTCAGGGATGGGGCAGCCACAGCTTCTGTGGGTAACAACAGCGCTTGTTTTTACAGTATTAAAAATGAGGTAGCTCCATATTTGACAATTCAATCACTTCTACATCACTTCTTGCTTTTCCAGCTATTCAGAGTAACAGACAAATAGGAGGTGAGCTGAGAGCTGGTCTGTTTCCAGAACCGACCATGTATCAGGTGCTAAGAGGCATTTTTTTTTGAAAAGGGCAGTTTATAGCTTTTCCCCAAGCATTTTAAAAGGCGATCTCTGACCTATGTCTGAGGATGAACTGCCCTCACACTCCTCTCTTTCTAGTGCACGTGAGGATGTAGAATCCTATTTTTAAATCCTGCTAAAAATACACTGAGTTCACAGGGGACAGAAGTTAGTTCTGCAGCTGTAGATCCATGTACGACATCAATCCCGCTCTTCTGGGGGGAGGGTTGCAGCAATGTATGGTCCTTGCCACAGCTTAATTGACTCTTGTCCCAATCCTGCCTCCTGGCTGGAGTGACAACTGTCCATCATCACCAACACACACTGCTGTCCTGCTCAAAGCAGGACCTGGGGGAAGGATGCAAATCTCTTCTGTCAGGCTGGGAACAGAGTCCAGGGGCATTTTTTCTGACCACAGACAAACACTTTTCCAAGCATCGGGTAAAATGCCAGAGACAAAAGATTTAAATATCTCTGTTATGTTGCATTTTTATACAGGCCTGCACTACACTTTTACTTGTCTGTTTCTGTGCTCCTTTCACTTTCATTACATCTATGAACACCACAACAGCACAACTTAAAATAACTGAAAGATGCTGCTATCGCTTAATGAACAGGTGGTTCTTCTCACCTCATTACTGAAGAACGCAATGTTATCTCCACTCTGCAGATCTTTACCCCATTCAGGAGGTTAGTAAAAACCAAGGCCGGATTTCAGCAATGACATTCCTTACAGTTATTCCTAAGATCTATCAAATCTTGTTTCTAATTAGCTTTGAGAGGAAAGACTAAACAATGTGTTTCTATGACAGCAAGGAACTCAAGGATAGCAGAAAAAAGGAGTTGCATCTATATTTAGAAGAGTCTTTACCTAAAAAGAATTTTCCCAGCTTTCTTAAATTATTTTTCAGAAATAAATTAATCTTCCTTGTACATTAAGCACCCAAGTTTGCTCAAGGACTGTATTAGCACCATGCGGGAAAGATGATGGTCACATACAAACTCCAAGAAAATTGCAGACTTCACCCAACTTCATTTTCAGCACAACACAGGCTCTACACAGTGCTTCCACCTACTCAGCTTGTAGCAGTATGGGCCTTACACTGAACCATGGGTCACAAAAGTAAGCACATGAATACATTGTAAAATAATCCACGGGCATAGCATTAATCTAAACTTGACTGCTGATCTCAGAAGGGACAGCAAAAATTACAAGGATTTCACAAGTGAATTTTAAATGGTTCCTTCTATTTACAGATTGTGGTCATGATGGGCAGCGGTTTTGTCTCTGGGGGAAGGTAGGGAGAGAAAAAGGTCATGCATTTTACAGGAACTGTATGTAATACATGATTAATTTGAGTTTTAAATGGTTGCCTTAAACACCTTTGATTGTCAAGATGAAGAACATTAATGAAATGTAAATCTGTATTGAATTAAAGATTCTTTGCTGACTTGATCAATGTCATGAATTTTATCCTTTACTGAACAATAAAAAAGCCACCCAGTTTAAAAGCAACACAACATTCAGTGATGACTGCTGATGGAGTGCCATTTTTGACACTAACACTACGAAGCAGGTATCGAAGAATTTACCTTGAATGTAGCAAAGGCATCAGAAGCTATATCAAATGTTGACATTTCCACATATTTAAAAAAATCTCTGAACTGTTCTGAAAAAAGTATGATTTTGGCCAAGGGTTCATGCCGGATACACTCTCTCAGCATAATTCCACAGCGTAAGGCAATATTTGGGGATTCATATCTGAAGAATGAAAAGAAACAGAAAAGATCAAAATGTAGAAGAACAAAGATTAACAGGCACTTTTCTAGCAACAGGGAACTTCGTAGCACAGGGAATGCAGGCACCAGAGGGGATACAACACATGGGCGGCAGCTCACAGCCACAGCACTGCACCCAGCTTCAGGATCTCAGCCCAAAGCTAAGGAGCAGATTAGGCTGCCAGCATTTTCCGCTGCAAGCCTCTGTCTTCCCAAGCCAAATCCCATTTTGGTGTAAATGTGCACTTCACCTCCTCTCTGTGGAAGAGTGGGGAGTGCACAATGTTTCAGCAGAGCTTCTTCATCCTTTCAGATTTATGAGAATGCAAAGCCTGTACAATATAACAATCTCCCTTTTCAGATTTGATTCTGAGCTCCTCAGTTTATCCAAGAAAAATATAACACCTCATGACCATCCATCACCTCCCACTCCTCTTCTAGAGAACGTTGCTCTAGAATATTAATACCTAACGAGGAAGGTGGAAGGAGTTTATCCAGGCAGTCTACATAGGATTAAGCTTTCTGTAGCTCTTAAGATCTTTTTTTTTTAAAGTTCCTAAGGAATTCTGCCCAATCCCTCTCCTGCAAAGGCTATGACTTTGTCCAGGATACAAGTACTCATTCCTCAGGTTACAATTCTGTTATGGCACAGGCATTGCAATAGCCAGGAGCCAGCACACTTCTCCATCTTGGAGAGAGAGATAGAGGGGGAAGCAATTCAGATCATCTTCTATTTCTATAAAGTCCGGATTTCTCTAAAGCTGAAATTAATCTGAAACAAAACTGTCAGAAGCATAATTAAAAAAAAAATTAAAAAAAAAGAAAGGATGAAATCCAACAATAAGAAAGGACTTTAAATGAACTTCTTTCAGCGATCTTCAGTCATGTGAAAGTGGTGAAGTCCAAGGGGACAGAAAGCACGCTCTGTTTCAATAAACCGGTTATACTATATCAGAACTGTGTATTATCACCCAGAGCTTATCAGCATCATTTTTCCTTTGCACAATTAATTCCTATCACTAGGCCAAAAGAGAAAAAAAGAAGAAGAAAAACACAAAATGCCATCTGTGCTGTAAGTGAGTGGGCCCTCAAATTTACCACCAGCTTGCAATTTAAAAGAATGGTAGTGTTTTGCGAGCATACCAGAGCTGCATACTTCAACCTGATGTCAACAATAGTTGGCTTAATGAAAAATGAACTACTATTCCAAACAGGCAAATGAAACTTCCCACCCTCAAGGAAATGCAGGCACTCAAGCCCCTGTTTGTTTCCTTTTGGGAAACATTTGCAAACGTGAATTTGTAACTCTTTAGACAACGGAAATTCGCTGATGTTTCCTGTCGAGGCATACCTCTCCTCAACTCCATCAACAGGAATACTAATTTTCAAGGAAAAAGAGGAGGAGTTGCTCCTAGGAGTGCAGCCAGGAAAATATTTAATAGTTGGCTAAGGAATATTTTGATTGGAATAAAAGCAAATTGCATTGTTTCCAGCACAATAACTTCTTAAAACATAAGTATCAACAGAATCATTCTTAGTCAAATGCTCCATTATATGGAAGTGGGTTATGGACCTCTGGCTGTTCACATAAGCGAGGGAAGTTGGGTTTGGCTCCTGGAATATGCCTGGAAGAAGTGTACAAGCTGCCCAGTCATAACTGGCATGTTCTCTGCACCCACACTTACATGAAAAGCCACCAGGCAGTAATGATTGAAATGCATTCCAAAATCACTGCTAATGAGCAATTAGTGCTCTATGCTGACATATTCCCAAAGCAGAAGAAAATATTGAGGAGCTCTCTGTTCAGATGACCTTACAACCTGAAGAAAACCCCACTTACTGACTACTGGGGACAATCAGAAAATGAAATAATGGACTTGAAAGATATCAAAACTCTTATTGTGGAGGCTGAAAGAGGCAAGACAGAGCAGAGATGTATCTCAGTGCAAAGAGAATTATACTTGCATGGCAAGTGCAGAAGATGGTACAAGGTAAGGAGCACAGGCAGGAGATCTGGAAGGCATTGAGCCTGGGAAACACAAGGTCTTGACAAATAGCTATATTCTAATCCGATTTTACACTAACTTCTATAGCCCGAGTTTATCCTTGGATAAAACCTAGGGCAGATCTGCAACTTCAGCCAATATACCATTAAAGCTTTAACTGCACTATGGTATGAAGAGGTCATCACAGAACAGATCAGGGCAGTGACTAAATACATTAGAGATAGCATGTGGCATGATATGTATTCACAAAGGAGCTTATAAATCTGTCACTTGTGAGAAACAATGCAAGTGCCACAAACTTCAAGTCCTTTACAGGCACTGTACTAGAGAGAAAGTATTTTAAAATACAAAGGACCAAAGTTATTTCTGGGCTAATGCAATATGCTGACACCAAAGAAAAAAAACTGGCCCAAATCTATTGAGTACTCTCTATACACCAACCATTGTATCCATCTGAAATCCTACTCATACACAAAGCCTGCGCACACAGAAAATAAGATACTATTAAAGCAAGCCCTCGTGCAGCAGGAAGGTAAATTAACCTACCAAAAAAAAGTTAAAAAAAAAAAAAAAGTAGTGAACTATGTGCTGTATGTTTTTCTGAAGCTGAGAAGCTGGAAGGAAGTAGCCAGCAAGTAAAATGAAGTCTAAAAGCTAAGAACAGTTAGTTATCTCAAGCTGGCAGTGCTGCTGGAGTATTAGGCAGGAAACACTGGGCGGGAGCTCTGATTCAGGATCCTTCCCACTCAACAGAGCTCACATTATACAACAAAAAAGCAACCTTTTGTTGATGCTGTTGGAAATTGACGGTCAGAGGAAATTTTACATCCAATAGAAGTAGAACAATGACAAGCTTTTGCAATAGTCCCATGTTCTTTCTTTTATTGTCATGGTAGAAATAGCTTTTTTTTTTTTCTCTCCAGATAATGTTATAGAATTATCACAGAATCACAGAATGGTTTGGGTTGAAAGGGACCTTAAAGATCATCCAGTTCCAGCCCCCTGCCATGGGCAGGGACACCTCACAGTAGACCAGGTTGTTCAAAGCCCCGTCCAACCTGGCCTTGAACACTGCCAGGGATGGGGCAGCCACAGCTTCTGCGGGCAACCTGTGCCAGTGCCTCACCACCCTCACAGGGAAGAATTTCTTCCTAATCTAAATCTACCCTCTTTCAGCGTAAAACCATTCCCCCTTGTCCTGTCACTGCATGCTCTCGTAAAAAGCCCCTCTCCAGATTTCTTGTATGTCATTAACACTGAATGGTACAAGCCAGCCAAATTCACTTTCCTTCAAGAAGATTCTTATTTCACATATTTCACTTAGCATTAAATAAACATGAAAAAGTGTCCTCAAGTCACCTTTTCAAGAGGTGGTGTCTATCATGAAGTGTGGGTTTCCCAGTCTCATAGCTGACTGCACACAAGCACTGCACGCTGCCTGCATGCAGCAAGCTGCGTGTTCAGGGCCCTACCCTTGTTGTAGGTACATGTTTTAAGTACCATTTATAGAGAGCCCCAGCAGCAGGACACAGGCAGGTAAGGCAGCATCACGTCTGACATCATTACACTGTTCTGCAGCAGCTGCTCAGGTACCGTCAGCCTGTTTAAGTCTGTCTTCTGGACTACTCATTAATTCAACAGCACTTTCTAACAAGAAAATCTAGAAATGACAATTCTGATACAGCGCAGTGCTGCAGAGAGATTGCCAAGAAATCATTAACAAGGAGCCCGAGGACCAAACTAACATGGACACGCTGCTCAACGCAGCAGGAATCTCCAAAAAAGCACCCAAGTGATGCCACTTAAATACTTCCAGTGGCTCAGGTCACCTACAGCAAAATGTCTGTCAGCAGCACATATGCAGAACATAAAATCTTTACTATCATCTTAATATTCTTGGTTCTTACAGATGCCAAAGAAGATCTGGGACATGATCCAAAAATATTTTTTAGCTTTAAATAAAGCCGAGACATATGGTAGTGATACACGCCCAACATGCAAAACCAAAATGAGTGAAAAATTGAAACAGCAAAGACAGAGAAAAGGGAAAAAAATGATTGTATCTATCTATGAAATTGAAAACAATTGTACAACTTAATGAAGACAGAGAGAATTAGCATCATTGTCCTGAGACTACCAGTTTGAGGTTTATACAAATGGTGAATTTTAATGAACAAATGAAACCAGAATCCATTTAAGTAGCAGAGTGGTCTCCTCTCTGAGGAAGCTGGCAATTTGTAACATAAAACAAATCAAGAATTTCAAAATTCAAGCTAAATCACTATACTTGTAAGAGCAAGGCTCAGCTCAGCCCATTCATCTGCCTGGGCTCACCACTGTCCTGCCTGTGAGGAAGGCAGCAGGTCCACACCTCCTGTCGCAGCAACCAAGAGCTTTGCCACGACGTCCAACCACAAGCTCACAGTTCTTGAAATCCCTGGTACTGACTAGTTCTCTCCATTACCTTTTTTCCCTACTCAGCTGTGCTGGAATGTGACCAATTTTGAAGGGAAAAGCTATTTTAGAGGACTCCTGTGCCTATCCCTCTCCTGGCTCAGGTCTGCCCCTGGGAGAGGCTGGCTGAAAGGAATTTTGCCCTTGGGGCTGTAACTTCGTCATGCACAAACCTCAGATGGCAATTAAGTATGTTCCTAACTCTGGCTGTGGAGCAAATGGTAAACATGAATATCTTCAACCTCAAGAGCAAGAAAAGCAAGGGAAAATCATTCTCTTAAGAACCATTAGTTTAAAAGGCTTATATCATCTTTTTGATGTGCTGTTGATAGGCTGTTACTAGTGTGACCATACAACTACTATGAGTCCATGTTGTTTCATACTGATCAGTATTCATACTGATCAATAAATGAACTTATTTCTACATCAGTTATTTAATCCCAATCACATGTATTGTCATTTATTTTGGAAAAAAAACCCCAATCAAAATCCTAAAGGCAAAAGAAATGGACCAGAAAACAGCAGACTTCAAGGGCTGGAAAAGCAAAGCTTCTCACTGAATGGAAGGTGCTTTTAGTCAAAAGTAAAGGGAACAGAAATCTCAGGAGTTTTAGGCCAACACTTGGGCACTCCTGAATGCAACTACAGCTGGTGTCCTCCGCACACAGCAGTCTATGCCTCTCCTTGGCCAACTTACCTTGGGAACCACCAGGTCACAGCTGAGCACTGACTCCCTCAAAGGTTAACACACACACACACACACACAAAATATTTAATGCTGAAAGTTGTGGAGTTCATTACAGAATTAATTTAAAGTTGAAGTTCACATGTGGCTACAAGGGCTGGAGAAGCCTGTTCCCCAGACACAACTATTCTTTTCATGCATTTTTGCTTCCCTGCGTTCTAACACATGGTGGTCCAGTTTGACTCCAGTTATTTACAGACACCACTCTAAGTCACTCCTGCAATGCTAAAAGGTCTAAATGAAACTCAGCAGTCATCAACAATGCTACAGAAGAGTTTGGGGCAAGAACTGAAGTACAATCATGTGGGGAGCACATAATTATTCCAACATGAAGTTTGGTGAAGAAATAATGGCCAAATAAAATAATCCAGTCATTAAAAGTATACAGTTAAGTAGAAAGAAAGTCAATATGAAACAAAATAAGAGATCTGGGACAACATCTCTTTTTTTTGTTCAATAAAAGTGACAAAGTAGATCAGCCGCAGTGCCAGCATGTTCCAGGCAATGCTGTTTAATGAAAATCAAATTAAAGCACCCACCCTTTTAGAAGCATGAATAGGATATGTGGATGGGCACTAATGTATTCCACAGTAGGGCTGCGTGTGCCAATTTGTCTTCTCAAGATGTTGTTAAATATCTGGGAAACGTCCTTTTTGCCCTGTTAAAGAAGCAAAATATATCTTCAACTGGAAAAACATAAACAAATAACCATTTACTATAACCTCTATTTAAAGTAGAAATTAAACTGAAAAGAAAACAAGCCAGTCTCTTTTTTTGGGGCGGTTCTCTACCTCATACTTGCCGTTCAATGCCATAAGAAGGCTTCCTCTGTTGGAGTGGCTCTGAAGACTACTGATCCCCCCACTCCCCTTTACACCTTTCTTTTTCTAAATGAAGATATGCATCCTCCTTATTCTGTCAAACAAGTCCCTGGCTATCTTAAATAGCAACATTAAAGTACAAAAAAAGCAAGCTACTAACTCGAGCCAAACACGCTTTTGTGGTGTGTACTATTGCTCCTGCAGCCTCCGAATTTGAGGGTTACAGGGTTAAATTTAAAGCTGTGCCCACTATTTCACTATGAAAAATAAAATAATTACTACTGATAAAACAGCTGCATCACATACATGTTTCTGCTTTACTCACAACTAAGATCCTTCACTTTGTCATTATTCTCTCCTGAATACATGTATCTACACAATCATGTTTTGCCTTCAAATGCTTTCCTGTGCAAACAGCTTTTCAGAAGGTCTTTCCAAATTATGTTCCAAATTATTCAGCCACAAGGTTTGCCAATACATCTTGCATTAGAAGTCCTCTTCCTCCCCCACTGCTTTCTCCCATAGCCACAGGAGACAAATTGATGTATGAAATTCAGGGAGGGGAAGACCACTGCACTAATGACCAGTAACCAAGGCACTGAGTCAACAGCGGGTCACTATGCGCAGGACAAGCTAAAGCAAAAGGTTACTTACAATTTGTACATGATCATCGATCTGCCTCAAGAGGACAAACATTCCATGGCAAAGAACTTATTGAATGTTTGAAGCCAAGGAGCAGAGAGTTTCGCACAAAGGGAAATTCCCAGGTTTCACCTCTACAAACAAATCACTGCTGAGAAACACAAAATATTCTGCTTTCCTTCTCATTCCAACCCAGATGGTTTGGAGACTTGGGGACATGAGGAATTAAATAGGAGAATCAAGTCAGAGCAGGCCAGTCCATCTGCCTTTGTCTGCAACACTTCTGACCCTTGGACATTCTCTTAATTAGACTAATTCTCTATAAAGTCATCCTATTCTCCCCTATCTTTACAGCACCCGTAACATATGCCTGGAATCCTATGATCACCAGTGGCTTCAGAAGTTACTCCAAGACAAAACAGATCCAGAGAAGAGCTATTGAAAGGGTGAGGTGAAAATGGCCAGAAATTAAGTGATCCTCTCTGCTATGCCAAGTTTTATATCAGTTACTTAATATTAGGTGCACTGCAGCATTCTGTGCAATAGCAGAGGCAGGGGGCTTGGAACTAGGTGATCTTTAAGGTCCCTTCCAACCCAAAGCATTCTGTGATTCAATAATCTCTTTATACATCTCAGAGAGGACATATGCATATATATGTATATGTATATGTGCAATTATATAAAGTTTTCTAGAGACCAGTGATGGTGAAAGCCCAAGAGAAGTTGGTCTCTCTGGGTTCTTCTGGAGGGGATGAAGACAGATAGGATGGAACCAAAGCAGATTTCCCTCAACACCAGACATCTATAAAGATTGTAGAAATACTTCTACAACACTTCTTACTTGGATCTGTAATTCAATTTTGCCTATGAAATTCAATTTGCCATACGAAATACATATGGCTACTAAAGCACAAGATAAGGCATCATGGAGATAAAGTGGCTAGACAAGAACAAAAAACCTGCAAAGGATGTCATTATACAAATAATAAACTGCATTATACCTATACCATAATTTAGCTCATGTTTCAAGAGAAAGTAAGGGAAAGCTTCTAATGTCACCTGTCTTGAGCTTGTGGCTATTTCCTGCCTCTTTCAGTGGCTTTACAGCTTGTGAACCTTTCGGCTAACACACAGTTAGCAACACCTATTTGTTTAGTTGACCTTTTCTGTATGCCCACTTCCCTCAGTTCTTCAAAGTTCAACAATAAACTTTGTCTTTTAAATTTCAAAAAACCCAGTCTGACCTTGATTCTGAGCTCCTGCCCAAACCCAGCATTAGTGCTTCCAAACAGTATGTCCTGGGTTCAGCTGTAGCAGTCACTTTTTTCTCCTTCTTAGTAGCTGGTGCAGTGCTGTGTGTGGCCTACTGCCACATCACTCTGAAAACGCCCGATCTCATCTCACAAAGAACTGTCATGGTTTAAGTCCAGCCAGTAACTCAGAACCACACAGCCGCTTGCTCACTCCCCCTGCTTCTTCCTGCCCCTGCTCCTAGAGGGATGGGGAGGAGAATCAAAAGAATGTAACTCCCACGGGTTGAGATAAGAACAGTAACTAAGGTATAATACAAAACCACTGCTGCTACCACCAGTAGTAATAATAGTGATGAGGGAAATAACAAGGGGAGAGGATACAATTGCTCACCACCCCCCGACCGATACCCAGCCCGACCCGAGCAGTGATCTGGGCCTTCCGGGTAACTCCCCCCGGTTTATATACTGGGCATGACGTGCCATGGTATGGAATACCCCTTTGGCCAGTTTGGGTCAGGTGTCCTGTCTCTGCTTCCTCCTGGCTTCCCCTCCTTCCTGGCAGAGCGTGAGACTGAGAAAGTCGTTGATCAGAGTAAGCATTACTTAGCAACAACTAAAAACATCAGTGTTATCATCGTTGTTCCCAGGCTGAAAGTCAAAAACACAGCACCGCACCAGTTACTAAGGAGAAAAAATGACTGCTACAGCTGAAACCAGGACACAATATCATCACCAAAATTATATTTTGTGTCTTGAGTGCCAGAAGCAATAAACCTGTGTCTTCTATAGGCATGTGATGGACATGTGCAAGTCTCCCCTATAGGCACACCTGCCCCCAGCCACACGTGCTGTAAGTGTACTGGCAGATGAAAGACAAATGGGACAGGACTCAGGTCTGTGCTTGTGCCTTTTTCTTCGTGTGGGCATTAACTCTGGTCTTGCTTCTCTAAACAGCCATCAAGTTTCATGAGGTCTTTGAAAGCACATCTTCAAAGGGAAGTACAGCTGTGCAAAACTGGGATCAAAGCGAGCAGCAGGGTTGGTGAGGAGGAGACGGGGAGTCAGGGCAAAACAATGTAACCTGCATGAACATTCCCTTCAGAAATCAGATTTTCAAGTAATCTATGATTTTGCTTTCTACCATTACATACAGATAAAAAAAAAAAAATAATGTGCATGTTCTAAAGTGAGGAAATTCTTGTTTGACAAAGTAACCTAAATACCAGCTGTGGCCACCAATATAACAAAATGGAAGCAGAGAAGTTGATACACTGAAAAAGTCCATGGGGACATTAAGACAAAGAAGCACATGCTCTTACTGTCCTCTTGTTCAATGGCATTTAGTTTCTACTGTGTTGCCAAAAAAGCATGTACATCAGCTTTGTTAAATGATTGAAAAGGTTGTATCATGGAAAAATCTATTTTGCAATAGAATATTAGAATTGCTTGTAATAGCAGTAATTCAGCAACACATTAGGTATTTCATTCAGTGCTGGTATTTGAAGACTGTGGGTTCAATATGTCCATACAGAATGTTTTGTCTGACAAAAGCAATACAGACTGTCATGTAACTAAAAGAATGCAGTAGTTTCCCTTCTGTGGTGTATTTGCTGACAGTATCTTCTCCTCCCCCCCTCCCCTTTTCTCTTAAAAACAAATAAATAAATTACTGGATTTTGAAGGTTTGGGGTTGTTGGGTTTGGGGTGGTTTTTCTGTAATTAAGACATGTAACAGTAACCAGGGGTAGCAGGGGAAGCATTGAGGCAGCAGGATCTCAATAAATTCAAGCATAAAAAAACCAAACCCAACTCCTGAACTTAAGATCTGAAGAAAAGTGAGAGACCTTCACTAACACCACTTCCAAAAATTAACAGAAAATAAATAGAATCATAGCATGGTTTGGGTTGGAAGGGACCTTAAAGACCATCTAGTTCCAACCCCCTGCTATGGGCAGGGACATCTTCCACTAGACGAGGTTGCTCAAAGCCCCGTCCAACCTGGCGTTGAACACTGCCAGGGATGGGGCATCCTAGCCTCAATGGGAATGGGGGGAAGAGAGGAAAAAAGAAAACATAAATCTATAATTTCTCCCTTTCATTCATTTACAAAATGGAAAGTAAAGAAACAACAAATAGTTTTGATAATAGGAGAAAACTTCCACAAGCAAATACCTCCCACAAGAAGTGGCTCTGAGAGCGTCAGCAGGGAACTGATTTTTAAATTCAGCAGCTGCCACGCACTATCCATTGGGTACTGCTCCTGCTTCAGACCTCAGCAGCGAAGGTTTGGTTCCTGGGAGCTGGGGATTTCTCACTGTTCAGAAGCGCTGGGACACTTGTGACGATCCACCAGCATCCGGGAAACACAGAAATCATGGGACTCATAACAGCAGTCCCTGTGGACCGCTATCCCAGCTGACCACAGACCACAGGAACACTGTCATGACCTGCCAGTGACAGTTTCTTCCCAGTCCTACCAGTCAAAGGTCAATTAAAAGAGTTTATAATTATCCTGAATCACTGCAATATTTTCTATTATAATTCTTCTCATTTTTTATAAGTAAGTTCAGTGGTTTTTGTAATTGTCTACAATGTTTTTTGCTTTAACAAGACAACTGGCAAGGAGTTCTATGGAATGTATGATTTTTTATATAACTACATGAAATTAAATAATATATATACACATATATATTCATATTAATATATTTCTGCTGTCAAAAGAAGTTATATTCCTTTCTTCTTTTAATCCAAATCATTAAGTGGGGGCAACCCAATTTACCTTGCCACCTGTTTTTAACACCTTTTTCACCTCCCTTCCTCTCAATTAAACTGTACCAATTTTTTGCAGTCTGTGTCACATGATATTTTCCCATGATTCCAGTTATTTTTATTCCATGTCCCTGCCCCCTTCTAAATTGGACACGCTCTTCAAAGACAGCGGTTGGCTCTAGTTTACGATCCCAAGGAGGCTCATCATCACTGCAGCTTACAAGGTCAGTCAGAAATGGTATTCTAAGCATCATTTCCTATCTAGTTTGGACACACATGGCAATATTTCTTGTTTTGTTTTAACAAATAAACAGAAAAAAAAAAAAAAATCAGATGCATTGCATTTACTTCCAGTATCTGAGTACATCTATCAGGACACTGACCAATCTACAGCATGTGAAAACCAGTTTTGAATGCAATGAAATTATTTAGACATCAGGAAAATACAGCTCTACTCACTGACAACACTGAGACCAAAGAGGTGAAAAGGTTTCTGGATGCTGACCTACCTCAAAATCTATCAGCTGCAGGTTGGCAATAAGTGTCACTAGAAGGCCACTGTTGTATAGCTCTTGCGCCAGCTGAGCCACAATTTCTGTAGGTGGCTCCTTGTCTGTGGTCCCACACAGAATTTCCTTCATTGCTTGCAGAGATTTTGACACTTCCTCTGATGCCTGTTTGCCAGCACACAGGTTTTGTTTAAAAAAAAAATGAAAGAAAAAGAAAAAAAGCATTTTACTTTAAAAGACAAGCAGTTCAAACCAAAAGCTTCTAACCATACTGACAATGACTGTTATCTGTCGTAAAATGGCTTAATAATGTACTGTAATCCCTGAGGCTGGAGGATCCACAGAGGATTCTGCAGGTCCTACACAAGCACAGTTATTTTCAATCTAAACACAACATGCCATCACTTACAGACCACAGGCATAAAATAGGGGCAGTTCCTGAGCAGCAGCCCCCGACCAGCTTTCCCCCTAGTTTATATACTGAGCATGACATCATATGGTCTGGAATACCCCTTTGGACAGTTGAGTCAGCTACCCTGGCTGTACCTCCTTCAGCCCTTTGTGCACCCCCAGCCTGCTCGCTCGTGGGGTGAAGTAAGGAGCAGAAAAAGCCTTGGCTCTGTGTAAGCACTGCTCAGCAACAACTAAAACATCCCTGAATTATCAACATCCCTCTCATCTTAAATCCAAAACACAGCACTGTACCAGCTACTAGGAAGAAAATTATCTTAGCTGAAACCAGGACACCCTGCCAGCTTTGCATTGCCACCACCTATTTCTCCTCATCAAGTGTAGTTTGAGCCAGCATTTTCTGCAAGGGATTTGCCTACTGAGCCGGCAGGCACTTCAATCTCAGGTTGGGGAATTAATTAAACGAAACAATTGAGCAACCTGGTCTGGCATGAGGTGTCCCTGCCCATGGTAGGGGGGTTGGAACTAGATGGTCTTAAAGTCCTTTGTAACCCTAACCATTCTATGATTCTAATTTGCTTTAGTAAAGCTCCACAGCTGTTACCAAATGAACTAAAATAAGTCTTTCATCTTTTGCTCCCACCTACTGTATATTAATTTTGTGCAAAGTTTCAGGTATCTAACGTAGAGGATAAATCATGAATCACTTTGCAAAATGTCTTGACCAGAAAGATTATAACAGGAAAATGAAAGAGAAATGCATGTAAACAGGTAACAGCTTAGTGTTTGTGGCAGTCAGCAGGTTTAAAAGTGAATGATAACATCCCACTTCCCAAAGCTCTGGCTCACGCTCTCCTCCCAGGTTTGATCCACTTCGTATAAATAAAGACTCCGTGGAGCAAAGGTGTTATTTTTTCACGTGTGTGTGTGTGTGTGCTTTAAATCCCACCACCTCTAGCCATGGGGCTATGGAGGCAATAGCTCTTTCTGGGTTGGGGTATATTTAATACACGCATGACCGCAGCAAGCCTGGTTGGATTTTTTGGCAGGGAGTGGGAAGGAAGTAAAGGACAGGTTTGAAAGCAAAGCTGAGAATGAGAGCAAAGTGCCAGGCAAGACGGTTAAAGATGCTGAAGATAGGACAGCATTTCACATCTATATTGCAAAACCTTTATTTGAAATTAGTGTTTCATTAGCTTAGCAGGGGAAAAAAATAAATAAAGACACACACAGAAAACCCAGGAGTCATTTGTAAAAGCTAACTGCACATTAATGGATGTTCAAAGCCAAATCAATGATTTCAATATCTCTCTCGCATAAACTGAAAGGAAAAAATGTCATACTTTCATATACCACCCCACCAATCTGCATAAAATAAACCCACAGTCCTGCAGAGAGGCACCTCTCACGTGCTGCTGATCTTCCAATACCTTAATACAGATTTAAACCACAGGTTTTATTCACATCAGTGAATAAAAACCCTAGAAAAAGCCTAGAAATCCTTAAAAACAAAAAAAGCAAAACCAAAACCCCAATAAAAAGCCACTTTCACATTATACCTACCTGGAAGATTCAAGGATTGATTTTGCACACTATAAAGAAATGTTCTCCCCCAATCTGTTTGTACCTACTCTCAGTTTTCTGCTAGTTGAGATAGGTCATGATGAGCAGTGTGTAAATGAATATGACTATGTGATAACTTTAACCACAGCGGAAGTCTTGCTCCTTACCATCGCTCAGCAAAAGAGCCTATTTTTACCTCAAATGTCAGTGGTATGTCACTAGAGATATCCCACAGAGTACAGATGGGATTAACAACAGGGGTGCTATCTTGGAAACTAAAGCTCTGAATCTTTAGAAGAGCTGTGCAAATATTTTCATATCAAAGGAAAAACCCATACAGTTTTGGCTTTTCATCCATTCTTCTGGGCAGGGTGTGAATATCCCTGGCATTCTGTGGCAAAAAACACATTAATTCCTTTCCTTTCAAGTATAAGTAGTCCCTTCTGATATATAGAAAAATCTCTGCTAGACTCAGCTTTAGGTTTAATTTTCAAAAAGGAAAGCAAAAAGCAAAATGAAAGAGAACATGAAACTATAGAGCACTGTGGTGTTGATGGGCACAAGTGGGCACCACAGATGTATTTCTCTAATCATCTGCCATCCCACCCGCCCACCTTCTCAGCTTTTCTACATGCAATTTGCATCTCATGTTTAACTTCCTCCCCATTCACATCCTCTGGATAGTCTGTGGTTTGACATTCAACCTACTACCAAAAGCCATTCCCGGTCAAATCTAAGGACAGCTCTTTGGTGCCTATCCTTTATAATCTATCTGGAGGAAAACTGTAATCCCAAACACAGATTCTTAAAATAACAGCCACTTCTACCCTCCACTTTGACATTCCCACTTAATCTCACAGCATTTTTAGAATAATACCCTAAGTACATAAGCACTGTTTCTGGGATGGAAACTTGTTCAAGACTCAGAAGAAAAAAAAAAAAAAAAAAGGAAAGACATTCCAAGATCCAAAGACCCAAGATCTGTCCAAAACAAACAACAAAGCAAATACATTCACTAAAATACATGGAAAATACAAGCTGACAGAAACATAGCTGCAGAACAGCTTGTCGTAAGAAACCAGACTCATTCTGACCCTTTGCACAAACCAACAAAAGCCTCAGCAAGGCACCCTTCCCCCAGCAATGCCACTAGCAGAACTGCAGCAACAAAGGAAAAAAGATTTGCTAGAAATTCCAAAGACTATTACGACTTCTATGCTACTTTTTATTTTCCATCAGTGGCAACAGCAACAATAGCAAAGTGCTGCAACTGCCACTTCAGCAGAAGTTACAGAGCAAAAGAAAAGGTTTCGTGAAATATCAAAGCACTTTAAGCCATTTGCCTCAATCTTGCAATTAAGCACAATCTTATTTCTAGCAGATTTTCCTTTTGCCCCCTAGGTGTGAGTCCTTCACATCATGACTTAATGTATGCCATTATATTTAGAGAAGCTGGTGTGAACAGAGGGGAAAAAAAAAAGGGAGAGGAAAAAACTGAACAAAGAATCCCAAACAGAACAGCTTACATATATTACATGGAAATGTCAAAAGTGGATATGCTGAACTTTGGACAGTTAAAAGTTGCAGACAGGGACAACAAAGCACAAGATGAAACGCAAGCTGATTCCCAGCACACACATTAATTTAGTGTTTGTGCTGCTGTCACTGCACAGACGTCAGGATCTTGACCTCCAAAAAAAACTTAGGATGGAAAAGACCTTTAAGATCATCAAGTCAAACTGTTACCCCAGGACTGCCAAGTCAACCAGTAAACCATGTCACTAAGGGCCTCATCTACATGGTTTTTGAACACTTCCAGGGACGGCAATTCCACCAGTTCCCTGGGCAGCCTGTCCCAATACCTGATTCACCCTTTCAGTGAAGAAACTTGCAGGTTTCTAGCCTACAGGCATCTCAGTTCGCAACATCCAAACTTGGGAGGATCCAATTCCGCCACAGAACACTAAAATCCAGGGTGGGTACACGGCTAAGTCTCAAATGAGTTACAAGGTTGATTTGCAATAGCTGTGTAAGGGCAGTAAAGGAGAGCACTACCCATACACGCCTGCACAACGAAGGCAGCCTTATCAACAACGGCCATCTCTTCTCTGCTTTCACCCAACACAGGACTAACAAGTTATTTCCAACAAGAAACACCTCTTTATCCACAGAGTATAGTTTATAGTGACCGGCAACCCACAAGAGGTTTCTGGGTCCATTTTGAAATAAAATGTTTTGTGTAAATGTTGAAATCTAACAATCCTTGGATTACTCTGCTAACCCTGCTAGACCAGGTGATGTACAATAGACTTGGAGCTGGAAAACTGACAACATAGGTAAGCCTTTATAACTTCTCTAAGTTAAATTATAAACTTGTTCAACCTCCCCTGCTTATAAAGTTGATTTTTTTTGTCACCATTAATGTGTCTTTCCAAACCTACCAACAGCTTCAACAGCAAGAGCTGGAAACTTTTGAGTTAAACATACTTTTCGCAAGCTTGTTTTCCTCATAGATCTAAGTCTTATAATTGCTGAGTTAATGGGACCATAACACAAAGAAAGGAGCTTATGAAGAAATTATACCCTGAAATTCTATATGAAAATCTTCCCCTGAAAGACCTCAAGACTCTCCCTTCTGCAGCCTAACATGCATGTGAAGACCAGCCCATTTGGTTCTAAAGGTCCAGCCTTTATTATACAGAATGGGTAACACTACTATGCCTACTGACCTATTTCCACACTCCAGTGGTGATCTTCCATTCCCACAGTGCTAATATCAGGTTCTTCAGTTTAACTTGCTTTGCCAGGTCTAGAAGACAATTTCTGAGTTTTATCTATTTTTTTTTCTGACTGATCCCTAGAGGAGGGCCAAAGTGCATGACAACATTCTTAGGGCAGTAATTTAGCATTATTAAGGAATGCTAAACAATGGTTAATTTTTTCTCTATATTCCACAATTATACACAAGGCACTTCAATAAGGAATTTCTTGATTTTTTTCATTAAGGGATTACAAAGAAATCCTAAGAGTCTTTTTTTCTGTTCTTCTAAAATCTTCCAGAGAGATTTTAAAGAGTAGCATGGAAGGCTAAAACAAAGGTCTTATCTGTTGTTCATGCAGAAAGCTGAATTTTTATTTCCATAATCACGGATTGGGACTTTCTATACTCAAAAGGCTGTTTTATTTGCAACACTGCTTGTGCGTGATAAAGCAAAACAAACGAAGCAGAGCATTGACTTCAGAAATCAAAACTTCATAAAGTCAGTTTTTTAAAACCAGAGGTACTTTACAAACAGTCCTCAACTGCAGCAACTTAAATTTTTTAGCTATTTCAACTGGCTTAACAAAAATTACCTCTATTGACTAACCTTGACCTTCCCCTCCAGTTTCACATTTATCCTAAAAGGGTCATATTAGGTGCTCACAGTCCATACCTTGTCAAAGAGAGAGACAGATGGATCTCCTGTTATGCCATGTAGATCCATTGCATCTTTTTACTCCTCTCCAAGGAAGATTACAGAAACCGTAATGGGGAAAGTATCAGGCCTTGAATAATCAACAGTCTGAGCTCCTACACCTGAACTGCAACTTTTCAAAGCTTTCAGTGGGGTGTCTCTATTTTACCTCTGTTTCACCAACAGGTTAGAAGTTTCACACGTATGTACATATGTTACAGGTCAGAAGGGCTTATTCTTACTTTTACTCACCCAGGAACTTAATATATTACCAACTATTACAGGAAGAAAAAAACCAGACTGCATGAACTTTTTCCACCTTTCCAAACTCAGATATCAAATATACATAAGAAAAATACAGGATGCCTGACATCTGTCATCTGCATAGCGATCAAGAAATCCCCAACCGCTCATAAGAATACAGCGAATAGGATCGTATGTCTTCTGTTTGTGTACCTAGTATATTTCCAGGGCAAAAATCTCCTAAACTGTTGCTTGCTTGCACAGCAGCAGACAGTAACACACATAGATGCCTGCCAGTGTGATGTTAAATACTCCAATGTGTGATTCAGTGAACTGCCAGTATTCCATGCTATATAAAAGCAAAAAGCTCCTTGGTTTGGCTTTATCTTGTTTAAAAATATTCTGTGTGATTCAAACCAATTTTCCTCCTAAACGAATAGTGCCAACACAACTCTCTACATGCAACTGTAAGCATTCCCAAGAAGAGCCACTAGCGGAATGTGAATCCAACATCTGTGTAGTTTCAGGGTCATCCCAATTGACTTATTCTTGGTAAAATTTCATGCTTAACAGACATACAGGAACAAATTGTGGACATTTCGGATCAGGAGGCATGAACTCTTGTCATTTAGCAAAATAATAGTACTCAAGGAAGCTAGCAAAGACAATTTGGCCAAGCAGGCACAACAGGGGAACGCCTTGTAAAAAGATGTATGATTAAACGAAAGAGACAGGTTTGCCCCACCTGGACATAAATTCCTTTCCCACTGTTAATCCTGCAATCCTGCACTTAAGACAGAACTAAAGGTTGTAAAGTCCTTAAAAATAATTTAAAAAACAGGCAACAGATGAGACTTTTAACTCTCAGCACCAGCACCTGATTGTATCTGGAGTTTCTCCCATCTCTAGAGTAGTAACAGGCTTTAGCAGAACAGGGAAGCTGAAACATGAAACGCCCCACAAAATCCCAGGACATGCCAAGCTGAAAGGAAGGCCAAGCCCTTCTTATCTAATTCCCTTGGTTTCAGTGTGCAACAATGAAGTTGAAGGCAATTTTGCAACTGACTTTGGCAGCTGCAGAATCTCATCCATGAGCATCCATGTTCACAGTAGTCTTACAACCATTCTTCCATGCAAATGCACATCACATCCTTCGCACGCGCCTCATCTCACACCCTGGTCCCCAGTTGCTATATCAACACAGGAGCAAGCAAGGTGAACAGGAGCTGATAATGGCTTCTTGTTGTGATGTAAAAACACAGGATTTATTGATATAAATATTTGGTTCAGAAATCTTACAGTCTTTTAACTGTAGCCTTAATAAAGTGCTGCTCTCCTGACCCTTCTGAACAGTACCAAATTTGTTATAGTACATGGAGGTGAAACAAAAGACAGATTGCAGTGACCTACCTGAACAAGCAGTCTTGTTAGATACATGCAAGTGAAAGAGGCAGAAGCTAGACACTTCAGGTTATTTTACATCTAGCTTCGCTATGTTTCTGAACTGACTAAAGGTGCTGCAGCCTACAGTTCTGCCTGCCAGGGAAAGTCAGCACGGTGCCCTAAACCAGCTCTAACTCACTTGGGTTCATCTTCTGCCACCAACATGTCTTAGACCAGCTACGCTAGAAACTGAATCTTTCAGCCCATCTAGGCCAAGCACAAAGATCAGGCCAAGTTTCAAGGGACCCCAGATCTGTTTGCTGTACTGAATTAAAAGCCTGTGACACTCTGAAGGCTTTTTGCTGCCGGGCAGGTTCAGAAAATGTTACCAAACCTGTAGGCACCGCAGATGGCACTGAGTCACGGGTGCTGCGCCCGAGAGTGTTTGGTTAGCAGTGAGGGTGATGTGTTCAAGGACATCCTTCAGTGACATACTGGATGCCACCTGCAATGCTTTGTGCTGACCAGACTTAGCAATGAACACACGACTTGGAGAAGTTGTGTCGTCACTCCCCTTTTTTTGTGAGATGGGTCAGGCATCGTTTCTATTAATGTGCTTTTACAACATCCACTAACAAAGGACATGGTAGCATATCAGTAGTAAATGAAGCGGTATGGCCAGCGCATCACATGCTGTCTGTTCTTCCTCAGGTTCAACAGATCTGTCTGCTTGATATCAGGATTTCTCCTCTCTTGCTCCCTATTTAGATGCATTCTCCAAACGCTACGGGAGTTCATGGCAGAAAGAAGGAAGAGAGTCTAAGCTGTGAAGGCTTCATTTCCAAGATAGTTTAATACTTCCCTGCTTTTCTAGTTCATTCCAGAATGGGTATTTCTCATTAAACCCAAGTACAGCTTGCTTCTACATGGCCAAGGTTAACTTTTTATGGCATTTATAGAATTCTGTAATAAAATGTAATTAATTGCTCTTCACCATATCAAGACTGAACAGGATGACAGCAATTGCACGTGCTGCAAGAACACCTTATTTCAGATGTTGGAGGGAACGAAGATGGTTGATGAAGAAGGCAAGAAGGTTTTAGTCCACTTTTTCAGTTCTGTCTTACCCTACTTAGTCTCCCAGTTGTTACGTTAGATTTGCCAGTGCTGCAGTATCTTATTTAAAATAGATGTCACTAAAAAAATATAATAAATTAAAACCAAGGTATTAGGAAGAGCACCTCAGAGGAGAAGGAGCCATGTGTGGTGGTACTTCCCAACCTAAGGTCTATGAACTATCAGAATGTAGCTGAGAAAACGTCAAACCTTTAAGCACACATCTATCCATGCAAGCAAACAAACAAAAAAAACCCCTCACAAAATAAAAGAACCAAACATTCAAACTTAGCCTATTTTTCAGCTGAGAGTTTTTAAAAAGCATTATGGCAACACTACATGCATTCATAGGTGGGAAAAAAGAAAAAAAAAGAAAAGAAAGGATACATGGAGGAACTGGGTCAAATTCAATCCTCATCTAAGAAGATAGATGCCAGTGCAGTCAATAAAGTTCAGTCAAAATCTGAATGGGTCCTGTTCTATGACTAGCAGAAAGCATCATTAATAAAGGGTGCAAACTTCTGTATATGATGTGTATACACGGAAATAAGTTTCAGAAATATGTATGATTGCCTTTATACTTAAAAGTGGCTTCTCTGTGTCCTATCCACCAAGTTGTGTCCTTCCCCCTTCTCCCATTGCTCATAAAGCCTTAACCGATCTGCTGCAAAGCTCTACCTGCATACTGCATAACTTGGCAGGAATGATTTTAAATAACGCATTATTTAAAAACAGCCCTTCCAAAGCACAGATGGTTCCTGTTGAAAGTCCCACAAAGTTCTGCTAGCAGCATCGAACCCCTCCTTATCCAACCTTGCGCCTCCGCAGCTGCCCAGGGCATCTTCACCTCAAACTTACAATTTGTCAGCTGGAAAAGGAAACGAGGAGGTTCTTCACTAGCCCTGCAGTTAATTTAGGCTTTGCCACACTTCTCTGCCAATTCTGGCTGTATTAGCAACTTTTAGCTGTCTCAGCCCACATACCACATTGGCTGCACTACAATAACAGCTCAATGGTCACAGGATAAATCTTCCTGTTTAAGTACCCCAGGCAAGCCCTTGTTGGAAGCTATGCTGAACACAAGCAAAATCAGGGATGCTCCTAGAAGTCCTGGGAACCTCGGGTTTATGGTCAGGCACAACAGTACCCCTCCAGGTCTCGCAGCAGACAAGGAGCCAGAAATCTGAAAACTTGGAGAGCCCTGATGCCAAAACTTCCGCATTCACAGGCCCACAGGGTCGAAAACAAGCCCTGGGATATCCAGGGTCTCTGGTTCTTGCAGGGAGCCAGACCTCTGCACCCTTTTATGAAAATTTGACACGTTTCCTCTCCCTCTGGAAATCAAACCAGAGGTAAATTTTAAAACCTCGCCAGGTCTTGAAGAGCACAGAGTACAGCACTGTGCTTTGTTTTACTTAAATTTCTCTAATCATACTCATGAAAAGATGTTATTCATTAGTTTTACTAAGTAAGTTTTGAAAACCTGTGTGCCATTGAAAGTCTCCTCCTTGCCTTTTCTTCTCAAACTCAAAATGCAAACAACCCTTAAAAATAGTTTTACTAAGCTAACAAACCCATACGGACAGTAAGAGATGTGATGGGGTGATTGTTTTTGCAAGAGATATTTTTCCTGCCATTTTTCAAGTTTATCGTTGCCCCTGCACTAAAGATATTTTTTACCATTCGCTTCTCTAAACTCAAGGGAATGAATACAGCTATTTTCTTTAATAGGTATTTATTTCAGGACAGGCTCAGCGTAACACTTTAGATGAAAGGTAGCATTGCTGAGGACTCTCACATCTTCCCTTCTGCAGGGAGGACAGCCCTGTGCGCTTCCCCTACATTGCAGTGCAAAGTCCCAGGTCAACAAGCTGCATAAAGTGTACGTGTGAATACCATAAAAAAAAAGGCTGCTTTCCCCTCTTTCTGCCTTGCTGCTGAAGCACCTACCTTGTCCCCGCTCCCTCCTCTCCCCCGATCACCCACATTTACCCCAGGAACAGCCTCCATCCCATATTGATAAAGTATGGCAGAAAATACTGAAAAACAACCTCCTCCTGTAAAATGAATGTCATCATTAAATTCACGAGCTGTTTCCATCCTAATACTCCAGGGGAATGCTCCCATCTCTTCTGCTTTGTGAGGAAAACACACACCAGCTGTTCTGACTTTTATGAAAAATTTACATTGAGTTCTTGATTTTCTAAGAAGTCTGAATTTCATCTCTTTTGTCACTGACACCCAAATAAACAAACCAGTTGAAAGCTAAAAATCCTCCAAACCACAACCCAGAGGAGTCATGCTGCAAAGCAAATAGAGAAGAAACCCGAGTCTAGAGCTTCTGCTTTGAATGTCTTCTTTAATCAGGCTCCGAAAGATTAATTCAGCAGGGGAGAGAAGTTTCTGTTGGTTTATTTAGTTACTTATTTTAAGTTTTAGTTCAGAGTCAAATTCTCTCAGTGCTTTCAGTTAACTGAAGATATTTCAGCATGAGACATCAAATACCAGAGGCCACCCTGAAATCCGTGTGACTGATTTTACATAATTAACACACACTGAGCTATTTGCTTTGAACCAAAAAGTTTCAAGAGGATTTCACTAAGGGTGTGAAGGGCCCCATGCCTACCTTTTGGGTTGGGCTTGTTTTAATACTGGCTCATTTGTAAGGTGGGGGAAGCACAACATGCGCACACAAACAGCAGCTGCACAAAACCAGCGTTAATGTCACTTAGCTGCTATTTCTGTTTCCACCGACATTCGGTTTTAACCTAAAATTAGTTTGTTGTTAATTAAAATCATATACTTCTGCTACAGTAATAATGTAGAAGACTGGAGTGTCAGATGCCAAAAAAAGAAAAAAAAAAAAAATTATTTGATTTTATGTGAGCACAAATTCCTAACTGGGAGCATTTTGTATGCTGGGGTGCATCTTCTCAACTGGTTACTGGAAAAGTGGCAAAAGTTACTCAGGTTTGTGTCACAGAGTTAGAGAAGAGCAATAGTATTAGCAAAAACTTAGCACTATGATTAGAACACGAGTATCACAGCTTACAGAATCACAGAATGGTTTCGTTGGAAAGGACCTTAAGATCATCTAGTTCCAACCCCCCTGCCATGGGCAGGGACGCCTCACTCTAGACCAGGTTCCTCAAAGCCCCATTCAACGTGGCCTTGAACACCGCCAGGAATGGGGCAGCCACAGCTTCCTTGGGCAACCTGTTCCAGTGCTTCACCACCCTCACAGTAAAGAACTTCTTCCTAATATCTCATCTAAATCTTCACTCTATCAGTTTAAAGCCATTCCCCCCTTGTCCTATCACTACAGTCCCTGATGAAGAGTCCCTCTCCAGCACCCTTGTAGGCCCCCTTCAGATACTGGAAGGCTGCTATGAGGCCTCCACGCAGCCTTCTCTTCTCCAGGTTGAACAGCCCCAGTTTTCTCAGCCTGTCTTTGTATGGGAGGTGCTCCAGCCCCCTTATCATCCTTGTGGCCCTCTTCTGGACTTGCTCCAACATTTCCATGTCCTTCTTATGTTGGGGACACCCAAAACCGTATGCGTACTCCAAGTGGGGTCTCACAAGAGCAGAGGAGAGGGGCAGAATCACCTCCCTTGACCTGCTGGTCACACCGGTCATTTAGGAAGCACTAGCACCCAGAACGTTGGAAAGTATTAACAGAGTGAGATCGTTTTTATATGTATCTGAATCCATACAGCTTTGCCATTTTATGCAAAGAGGGCTCATCTGTAGTGTGTACCTACACATTAATTGGCAGTCTCATTTGTTATCCTACTAAAACAATTAACAGTATAGTAGTTTTCAAATATCCTTCCAAGCTGTTTCATTAGATGCAGTACTGTTTGAAGTAGAAGGAGATCAGCCTTCATTTTGGCTGAGGCTCCCGGATCTCAAGATTTTCTGTCTGACCCCAGATCTGTACCTTACTTATGCAAAAGCCCCCTGATTTCAGCAGAACCATTCAGACACAAAGCTACTCACAAGTGCAGGCGCTTGCAGAATCAGGGCACTGAGCGAATACAATTTTATCACCAGCATAAAATCCTTATTGGTCTTCAACAACATTATCTCATACCTTGTCTGTCTTTTTTTCTTGTTTTTCCAATATGGTCATGTTTTCTTTCAGAATTTTCACAATCTCAGCAGGATTTTTGTGCGATTTACTAAACAAAGGCATGGTTTTTCTTCACCTGGATTTCTTCCTTCAGGAGACAAGAGTTCTGCCTTAAATCAAACAAGAAACAAGAATAGCTTTTAAGGTTTATACAAAAATGCAATAAAAACACACAAAGACATAGAGAACAAGAAAAGCTTATGCCTCAGGCACTGTGTTTTGCTTCAGCTTTTCAGTAGAGGAGTAAAATTCCTCGTGTACAGTTACTGCAGGTTCATCCAGGATTCACAAGCTACCATTAGCAAGTGGAAAGCAACTACTCAGTACTTTTGCAGGAGCTGGATGTTTCCTAAGGCCCCTGACCTACAGGTCAGCACTCCACTGAGTCTATGCCTGTGTTCAGTGTTTTTTGGACACTACATATTCCACTACGTTTCTAATAGGGGTTTTGGCCAAGCTTCACCAGCTTCATCACGATGCAGATAACTGTACACACCAGCATATCAAAAATGTCCTTCGTTTAGAGCACCATAAGTTAAGCTCCCAGTTTCTCTGCCATTGCTCCTTCTTCATCTGCTTTTCTTTTTCAGCCCAAAGCATCTCCAGAGGAAGCAGTTTAAGTTATCCCCTAAGCCTGACAGACATCAAGAATCTGTGGGTCAGATCTCACTTGTGTAAAACATTGCCCAAATTAAATAAGGAACAGAGAATCAGGCCCAAATAGAGACACAAATGTTTTCATGACATTTAAATGAAAGACTGAGCATTTTAATGAAAATGGTTCTGTTTAATTTAAAACATTCTTCTTCTGTATGTCTGGAAAGGCAAATACCACATCACTGTATTTATACATGAAAGAAACCAAATAGCTTAGTTTCTGATTCTACATAGCATGAAGTTGCGAATTCTTATGGGTTTTGCTCAGGGTTCAATACAAAGATATGCTGAAGTCAATGGATGGACTACAGATGGGAATACATTCTGGTTAAGGCAGTTTCCAGGGAGCACAGCACCATTTTGACTGCACTCCGGTTTGTACAATAACAAAGGAGGGAGAGGAAAAAACCGTTATCCCTTTCCACAACAAAAGACAACCATCACCATCTCTCCACGCACGCATTTGCAAGATTAGATGGGCATATACACACAAACCACTTCAATCTCCTTACACTTCTTCAACTTTCACAATAAATTAAAAAAGAAAAAAAAAGAAGTTTTATACAGAGGTTTTCAAGGAGTGAATTAAATCAGCACGATACACACAGTCTAAAGAAGAAAACCCAATGGTCCCAAAGAACCCACTTCTCTTATGGTTTGGTTTTTTTTTTTACTATTGGCACACTACAGAGTCCATCAGGCAGTATGGCCCCATTTGTGCCATACATCCATGTGTTCTTAATTCCCAAATATCCTATGGAATTAATACCCAGATTAGATATACTTTCTATTACAACTATAAATAGTAGCCATATGAAATAGCCAAGTACAAAATTCAAACCACAGGAGTACTTTAATAAATAAATAAAATCTATACAGAGTCTGTTCTAAAATCTTACTAAAAACATTTCAAAATATTTTTGCAGATCATCTTCATAAGAGGAGTTTCTATGGCATGCAGAAAATATTTTTAAATGTCTTATTTAGACTAAAAGTTCCTTTACAGTGTCCAGAGTAGGGGAATTTGTATATAGCTTCTCATTTGTTGCTAGGTCAGTTTTACAGGAATATTTTCACGTTCAGTGTCTGAAAGCTCACCACTTTCAGATTTTCATTTTCAAGCTCCTCACAGTTCAGTTCAAACTCATTTTTATTCCTGCAGTTTTGGCTATGTAACTTTCACTCCTTGGCTGAGCTCTCAGCTGTGGAATCTTGCTCCCATGGAGCTCACAACTGCAAGCTTTGGCAGCACCATCCAGCTAGCAACAGAGCAGAGTCACACCTCAACGTGACAACGTGCAAGACTGAAGACTGGTTATACTAACGACTAACTCCTTTGGGTATGTTCAGCTACATTACAAGCACTGGAAAAGACTGGGATGCAGTATTATAAAAGAAATTTGTTTCAATGCTGCTAGGAAGCACCAAGCACCCCCTTAACCCCACACATGCTGCAATGAGAAGATTAATAATACACAACACACTTTAAGAACCTGATTCTGCATGTTTTTATTATCTGTGGCATGAAGAAATGGCATGAAGACGTGAAGATGCAACAGAGAGAGAGAGCAAGAGTCTGAGAGCAGGAGCTTAACAAGCATGTTGTGTTTCAGAAGGTGGGGTATGTTTGCTCAGATTGCTGAAGCCACTCCATCTTCCCCTTTTAGAGGTCTCAGGCAAGGAAAACTATTTAAATTGAAGTACACATGAGCTAGGGGTTCTGAGATTTAAAAAAAATGAAGTCCATATTTCTAACTGAAATGTTGACTGCAAATTATAAACACATTTTCCTCCCCAAAGTAACTTACGTAGCTGTCTAGAGTATGGCATCTGTATTCAAATAATCACAAATTTTGCTATAAAACTGCAACAGGCAGGCCAGCACTTTTCCATTGACAGTTCCAGTCTCACCATCAAGTCACCACAGCACTGCTCAGTGATAAAATACCATTTCTCTTCTCTTCATAACCTACCAGTGTCCTAATCGCAACAGCAAAATCACTGATAATAGTCAGGAAGGGACTCAAGAGACTGTTTAGTTCATCCCTTCACTGAACGCAGCCAAGTCTCTGTTTCACTTCATTTATCAGTGTTACATACAAAGCAAAGCATCTGCTGTATGCAAGTGGAGGGAGACAGAGAAAAAAAAGGGGAAGAGCCCCAAATGTATGTCAAAGAATGTTTTTGGATTTACCCCTTTTCAGGACACAGTTTTTAACCCATCAACATGCGGCTAAAGATGATCCATCACTTCAGAAAATACATACTGGCAGCTGCAGGTTATGGTCCCTTTTGCTTCTCCAGGCAGGAATTTTCTAGGGGGACATGAGCTATTCACAATTACAGGTAGAAGCAAATGGAGGTAAAGTCACTTTGCTGAGATTTGGGAGTTCTACTGCATAGTCTTGTGGTTGGTTATTCCATGGGGCACATGGCAAAACAAGGCCTCCTTTCCTCCAGCTTTGCTCCTCAGGACTGGATTCTCTAGCATCAAAGAGGTCTGGCACAGCTGGGCATTTCTGCCGTGTCCTCCCTGCATCACTCTCTGCTCTCTAAGCTTTACTTGGAAGATCTTCTCTTCAGTAGAGGCATTAATTTGGTTTAAATTCCCTATTCCTTTCATCACTTATTTTGAGTCCACTTTTTGGAACTCCCAGGCGTCTAGCTCTCTGTCAAGGTTGCCTGAAATTGGCCAGGAAGTTCAAAAATTACCATGGGAAGAGAAGTATGATGAGAGATGGACAGTGTGACCACATAAGCTTTGTTTTCTCAAGAAATCAGTCTAAAAATAACTGAAATACAAAGATGAGTGATGAGTGAAAAGAATGTAACAGAGGCTTACCAAAGGTAGCTCACACTACAGTCCCTTATGAATATATTTTTAGACAGAGAAAACACAGTAGAAGCCAGGCATCTAACATTGAAATACACTAAATTAAATACAGTAGAAAATAAACTAGTTGAAGGAAAATTGTCATGTTACAGGAAACTGATTGTCTGAGAAGGTAAGAGCAATTTGGGGATAGGACTGCATTTAGAAAGGCATAGGAATGAAGAACCTACCCCAAAATTGTGGTGATTCATAATAGGAAGATATTCTCCACACAGAAGAGGACTGGAATATCATTACCTGAGAAACTGGATTGCCTCAAGGACTGAGATAGTAAAAATAGGATAAAAAATAAGAGTAGAAAGTATCAGACAATGCTGAATAGCAGAAGAGCCAGAGACTTTGTAGATGCCCCATCCCTGGAAACATTCAAGGTCAGGCTGGACAGGAGTCTGAGCAATCTGATCTGGTTAAAGACATCCTTGCCCCTGGCAGAGGGTTGGTCAAGATCACCTTTAAAGGCCCCTTCCAACCCATTCTATGTGTCTGTGAATATCTGCTTCTAGCTGAGGACTTACTATGAGAAATGACAGACACCTGGTGATTACACCTGAATTTTACAGACAGGAGAAAGACACATTCTAATCTGTGATGAATTAAGAAAGTAATTGCCAGTAGAAATACAAAGGCATTCATCTCTTTGTACAAAGTCTTGATGGAACTTCATACAGAACATTGCACACAATCCTGAACACCCACAGTCAAGTATAATCAACAGAGATTAGAGTGGGTGCAGAGAAGGACCCTAGGCTGGCCAGAAAAAACAGGAAGACCAGCATGTCTAAGAGGCTAAAATTGCTCACCTTGATAAGCTTAGAATAAAAATACAGGGTAGTCAAAGAAGTTATTTCAGCTCACATAACAATAACACTTCATTTACGCAGAAGCAAATGGCTATAAACTGCTGATGAATAAACTTATGCTGAAAATGTAAATGTATCCAACCACTGGAGCTTTGAGATTTTGAAATTACCTACTCTACCAGGCACACTACAGAGCATCTGTTTATAAATTTTTGACACTGCTGTCTGGCAGTGAGGGACAGGGCTGAATGAGTCCCTTTCTTTCCTACTTTCTAGCAAAACTTTTTCTGTCTAATGGTTATTCAATGTGTGTTTTTATAATATCAGAAATGCATTGTGGACACTCCTGAATTCATAACGAATACCAGCCAACTTCTGAAGCATTTAGCTGTGATGACGTTCTTTTACTGGTGCTTTTGTGAGGAGCTTATGAGACCGAGGAAGGAAACAGCTGTAGCTGTATCATACCAGAGTGACTCTCCTGGCCTCAGAGGTTCTCTCTCCTGGTCATGGGGAAAATGCCCTGGCAGCACTGTAGGAGGAATGATGGTTTCCAAAGCCTGCTGTTGCCATCAGTATGAACAGGATGTTTCAGCCATCAGACCTGGAGAGTCCAGCACATTTTATGAGCCTTACTTTTACAAAAATACTTTCAAGGAATATAATTCCATGTTTGTTTGGGAGAAAAAAATGGCACTGACTTTATTTTAGGTGACAGAAACACCAAAAAACACCACTTCATAAATGTTTGGTTGTTTCTGCGTGAAACTAAAGCAGCAAGTTGAATCCAGAAGTGGACAAGGTTTACAAGACATGAGTTTTAGTGTATTCAGTAAGCTGTCAAAGGTAACCCAACATCCCTTCATACTCAGGGCATGCTTTCCCTCAGAGGCCTCCAGCTCTGCAAACATTTAAGTGAGAAGTAAAACACATTTCAGAAAAACCAAAACCCTATATACCTGCTGTTACTCTGCCCTCTGCAAAGGGAAAAGCTGAAGCACAGAAAGATTAGAAGACTTAACCAAGGCCACATTAAAATAAAAAAATAAATCAGTGGCTGTGTCAGGAATGAAACGTAGATCATCTGAGGCCACAGCCTATGCTTCATCAGTTTTCAAAATAACTCCTCTGCCAGTTGATCTGTTCATAAAGGGAAAGCACTAAAAAAAAAATAATACTGCAACTTGAGCTCTTTAATACAACTATAAAGTACAGTAAGAAATCTAGTTCTGTTTACAGGCACCCTCCCCAATGTCTTCACTTTTAATCTCATACTTCCCCAAAAGATTACAGTGCAACTGAGCTAGTAAGCATAATGCAGGAAAAATGCAGACAGCAACATCACTTTACTCACCAGCCCATCCCACTATGAAGTGACTCAGTTAAGCAGCTCAGTAACAACTGCTTCCTGCTGCCCACGAAGGCAAGAATGGGAGAGAGCACGTGAGCCCATCCATGCACTCTCTGCAGACGTTCCTCCGGACAAGCATTTGGTCTTCAAAAATGAATGAGCAAAAAAATTTCCTTCCCGTCACGTATCAGACATCTGTCTTGTCCGAGTTCCTAACGTTCAGTGACTTACTGACCAGAATCAAAACAATAACCCAGATTGGGTGAGAGCTTCTTGAATGGAAAAAGAGACCTTCATTTCCTATTCACCCCAATCTACCCAAGACCAGTATATTTGAACGAGCACACTTTCTTCATAATTTTGCCTCATTCAGTTTCTACATAATAGAAAAGACGCTTTATTCCCTCCTCATTTTTCCCTCCTGCCATATTTGGGGAAGTTGGTGCAATCACAGATCACATACTCAAACCAGGGGACGGAAGCTCCCATGTGTGCCGATCACCTGGAGAAGCCTAATCCATCCTCCCCCATCCAGTCCCCTAACGCAACCCAGGTTTCATTCGATATGCAGAAGGAATCAAGGCTACACAACAAGTAACTTCTCTGCAAATCCTCAACAAATTGCAGATTTTGGAAGGTGCATTGCAAATGAGACACCAGACAACAGAAGAAAGGGCAATTTTATGGTTAAGGTGAATGAATGCCATCTCTGCTTGGCAACAAGATTATTCCAAAAGGTCAAGAATTTACTTGTCATAAGCCTTGCTGTTGGATACTTGTTGAATTACCTGGAATGAAGGTGGATATTGGCTGAAACTTCACCTGAATACACGAAACATTGCAGTAATGCCTGCCATTACCATAAATGTCTTTTTTTTAGCAGATGGCAAGCATCCTGAAGATCAGATGTGGAAAATAAGTAGAAAGCTCTGCCCTTAATCTGATCACCTCTGCAGAATAAGAATACCAGTAACGCATAGTTGTTCAATACTGTCATGAAACTGAAGGCATTCATAGTGATGCTCCACTCAAATGCTGTGGTGGAAGCACTCAAAGAAATTAATAATTTTTAATTAAGTGCCTGAATACCCATTCAATAAAAAACCCAAAAAGCCTATATAGCCTCTCAGCAAACACGGGGGTAAAATGAAACACTGAACAGCAACCTGGCACTGAGGCAACAGTTTGAAAAAGGCTTTGTTCCGTGATGGTGACACCCTGCTCCATATCTACTCACATCCCCACAGCCTCTGTTGAAGTGGTACAGCAGTTTGCAGGGCTACGTGGGAAGCCTGGTGGGGAAAAAAAAGATCACAGGGGTTTCCAGTCCAGTTCTCCTCACAGTCTTACAAAGAGCTGGCCCAACCAAAGAGGAGAAGAAGGGGCTGGAAGTTGGGTAGAGAGACAGGGCTGCTGGAGATGATGCTACAGCTTGGGCATTCACCAGCCAAACCCAGAATGAGGCAGTGATGATGAGAAAAGGGGGTGTAAATTTACAAACTTAAAGAAAAGTCTCCAAAACAAACTTAAAGAAAGAATCCTGAGCAGGGTACAGAGAACAGACTACATTGGTAAAGATAAATGCCAGAATTAAAGCTAGGAACTCTTTGAGTGTTTGACTTTGCTGCCTAGTGTCCTTTTATTGCAGCAAGTCCTGTGCTACCACACCTACTATTATTATTATAAAATATTTATTACAAAACAGCATTTGCACATTGCAATGCCAGGCAGCATTCATATTCTAAACCCTTGCAGAAGTGGCATCCTGTGGCATCATACTCACACTGCAATCAGTCATGTCTATCATAGGATTACACAGGCTCTCCCACTCACGCTAATGAAAGAGCTAGAAGGAGTAAGTTATTACTTTATGTTGAATAAAACTAGAAATGTAAGAAAACAGTGGTTTTACACCACCAAGTTTGCAGGATTGAGGAGTCAAGAATATTTGGGATCTCTATTTCCATTTGTCACCATGGAGGTCTTTCAAACCTAAAAGATTGAGAATTCAATTCCACGCCTAACTGTAGTCCGTAGCAAAACTCCCACAAGCTCAGTCATGCAGAAAGAGGTCTCTTAACTAATGTCTCTGAAGTACACACAGTTCTAACAGAACAGCACTTAACAGCTTTTCATTTACTTAAGTAAAAGGGAAAACAAGTTAAATTTCCATTTCTGGTAGTAACAATAACAGTAGAAATAATGGAAACTGGTAATATAATTTAAATAACACGGGCAGCAGCCAAGAGGGAATGGGACTTCCTCTAAACCCATTAGCGAGGAACATGAATACTATTTTTGCTTTTTGTTGGATGTTACTGAAAGTTACCTCTCTACACAGCATTCACTTGACCGTGTTCTCAGCAAGCCTGCTGTGTTACTTTCAACAGCTTCATAACACATTAAAATCATTTTCTATAGCAGTAATTTCACTTTACTACTACTATTAGCCCAAGAAAGAGTCATTGCTCAGAAAAAACCCCATTCCCTTAAGGTCAATGAAAGTTCTGCCTGATAACAACTTCACGAAACACCCATTGCACAGAATTAGCATTTCAGGTTGACAAGACCTATTGCCTGTAAGTAACAAGATGGTTAATTTACATATGCCGTTTCTTGTGACAGTTCACACACACGCTCATCTTCCCTTCATCTCTAACCGCTTCCCACTGTCTTATGCAAGTGGCCACGCTCTCATTCCTCTGCACCTCAAGAGCCAGTCCGCAGCTGCAGGCAGTCAGCGGAGAGGAGCAAGAGAAATGATATATTGCAGATATTTTATTTTTGGAAACTGCACTGTAAATAAAGCCATTTCCAGAGATATTCCATGGACACGGAGCGCTTGGTCGCGGAGCCAGCGCCTTATGTAACAGGAGGAGCATTGTTTAGGGTTGCCTGCTTTAAAAAGCCACTCTTGGTAACAGAGTTTACAAAGCTATAAAAAGCTAACAGCGTGACTATCGAGAACCAGCAAGCAAGCGGCTTGTTACGAAAAGGCTAGTGCTAACTGGGAAAATAAAAGTTTAATTAAATCCCTTAACTTTCTGTCGCTCAGAAGACACAATCTCAGCCGACACTTACCGTGTGAGGGAAGGTGGGGGCTCCTAGGCAGCCCTGCGCAGCCCCATGGCCAGGTGCTGAAGACAGCTCTGCCGCCTCTCCGCAGCCCACGCCGCCGGCAGCCGCCTTCAGTTATCTCCCATTTAATTCCGCTTTATTCCCCCACGCTGATTACCGACACGTGGCAGAGACAAGGGATCCCGCTCCTCAGCCTCCCGCTCCTCTTCTGCCAGGCGGCCGTCAGCCTCTGGAAAAGTGCGAGCAGAAAGGATCGCTTGAACATGCACAGGCGCTCACAAGCAGCTGTAAATTTCCACTCCCCGCTGCCTGCGGCCGGACTCCCGGCCTCGCTCCGGCTCCTCGCCGTTCCTGCTCCAACTAGCTCCGTGGCTGGGTGTGCATTTTTCCCCGCTGCCCTCCCCGCTTCCCACTCCCTCACTCGTCTTGCTCGCAGGCTCGCACACCCCCCAACCTCCACGTCAGAGGAACGCACGGAACAGCAAAGGAAGACGCGCTTGCTCTGCCGAGAGACTTCCCCAGGGTTAAGGGAGGAGATGCGATGATTTCGCATCACTTCTGTAAGTTTCCATTCCCCTCCGAAGTCTGTCGGTGCAGGGGAGGCATCGCTGACGGGTCCTCGCACCATCACGTGGCGGAGGCTGCTGGAATTAAATTATTCACCTTGCCGCCCTGCTGAGAATGCAAATAAGGGAGCCCAACGGCGGGTTGTTGTTACAAGATAATAATAAAATCAACATGCTCACGCACCGCATCTTCCACTGGAGTCCTGCCCAGAGAAGCTCAAGTTAAGCTGCCTGACTACATATTGTAACATAAAGATCCATACATTTTACCACGATAATACTGGAGGGTCAAAAATAAACTTACAGTATAGTCTAAGCAAAATTTAAATCCCACTGAAGAAAAACATTAGCCTAAAGTATTTCTTCAAAGGCTAATGTGATGGGGGGGAATCATACAATTAAAGCATTCTGAAACAAATACTGCCAGCTCCTATCAAGCACACAAACACAGCAAAATGCAATTACAGGGATTTTTAATGCTTCACTTTTCTCTCTTGGCAACTATTGCTCAGCAAATGCCACATATTCCCAAAGGGAACGGCAAGCACCTTCTACTCCGCTCTGGCTGTCTAACAGGCACTGAAAGCAGCGAAAGGAGGATGCTTTACCAGTTACCGTGGGTACTGGTGATGGGATTTAAATCCCATCCTCATGGGATCTCAGCTGAGCCCCAGCAGGAATGAGAGCCCAGTATGTATTTCTGCTGAACTCACCAGCTTGGGGAGTGATTTCACCTCTCATCCCCTCTTCTTCAGGGCAAATCCCAGAGTCCTACATTATTAAAAAGACTTCTGTATGCTACATTTGCCTGGGGAGCTCATCTCAGCCCCCGTCGCACAGCAGCACTGTAGTTGCATCATATCTTGATTTATGGCTCACCTGCAGTAGCTATTCACAGCCCTTCATTAAAGACAACCAAAAAAAGCATGAGAAACCTTATTTCTGAGAAATACAGACAAAACAGCCATCTTCTAAAGGACTAACGTCCTTTGCTAGTGATCCCAGCTCTTAACCAAGGCAAACAGGAGTAACCAGAATTGTCACTCTGAAGACACAAGAATCAGCAACTTGCCCATCCGTCCTGGTCTCAGAGGCAGAAGTTGTCCCTGTTCCCTCAACCTTCCTGCATCTCCTCCTGCATTTGCACGGGAGGTGCCAAGCCAACCTCAAATTAGCAGATTTGTGCTCTTGACTTTCCTGTAAAGTACGCCACCATTTGTGCTTATGCTTTACTTCACATCATCAAGATACCTCAGCTCCATGTTTTTGGACTGCCTTTGTAGCAGCACTGGGAACAGGCACTAGCGCTGCTCCCGCTGCACCTAAATGTGCTGCAACAAGTGACACCAAGTGGCAATTTCCGCTCCAAACCAGTAGTGAAATATTTCTCCAGCAAAGAATTAAAGCCTTCACGTCAGACACCCCCAGTCAGGTTTGCGCTCTAGCCCACCTTCAGAGAAAGCTCAGTGAAGGATGCTGTGGATGCCAAGCTCAGAGCAGGACGAGCCACCCCCTGAATCACCATGTTTCTCCACAAAGCTCAGCAGGCACGTGCACAACCAGCACAGGCTGACATTTCATGACGTGAAGGACTTAGGGGAAAACCTGATGCTGGGCTCCTCTTCATGGGCGCCCTGCTCTGCCCCAGCTCGGTTGGGCCTTTCTTGTTTATCGGATACCACAGCCTTTGGGTAAACGTCATGGCGAAAGCCAAACGATAAAAACTCTGCCCTTGGGCTACTACTGAAGGCACCAGCTTTTCCCAACGCAACAAAAAAAAATTAAGTACACCATGTTGTTAATTTCTACTGTGTATTTTTAAGCAAATAGCTTTCTTCCCTCTAACTCTCCTGAAGGAAATTACTTCCTTTCCATAAAGCATCCACCACGACTTCAACAGGTAAAAAGAACACCCCTGTGCTGCCCCGTGGAGTTCAGCATTGGTGGGTGCTACCCTGCAGCTGAATAATCACCAAAAAAAAGATTGAACAATCACTAAAAAGCTGCTTCAGCTGCACATTCTGGGGCCCTACTTGATAATCTGTGTGTCACTGAGTTCCCTGAAGTATTCACAGATTGCTCTGAGTGAGCAGTCCTTTGGAAATGTAAGAAATTTATCTAGAAAATTACCATCCTCTGTATCAGACTAAGTATGCCTGTTTTCCACATTCTGAGGAATAAATTAAATATGCGCTCAACTTGCAGTTCAACTCTACCAGTCTTCTACCTGAGGAAATACTTTTGGGCTTTAATAGGAGCCCTCTACACACCAGGAGAGCAAGAAACATGCCTACCCCCAGCCCTGCATTGCAGCAGGAGAAACAGTGCAAAGCAGAGTAGCTAAAGGGGCAGGGAAAAATATTTCTCTGCTATTTCAATACTCCGTTTCATCTTCAGTGCAGTTAATTCTCAGATGACAGGAAAAAGCTCTGAACCATCCAACAGGAATTAAGCTGTAATTACTCAGTGCTCTTACCTGTTTGGTTTGGTCGTCTTTTTTTATTTTGCTGCCAAGATGTTACTAAATATTTCAAAAGAAATGTTTTATTCAATTCTTAACCTGTAGCCACCTCAAATCTGGAATGATGTAATTATAAATAGCCAACAAGTCTTTATAGTCTCAAAGTACACTCAAAAAAAAAAGATCCGTGCGCTGCTAAAGGACTCCAGCCTCCACATATTTGAATTCCATTATATTTGTTTCCTTTAAAGTGAGCAGAGTCCTCAGGCTAAAGCATGGTCAGAGTACTTTTGAGAAATGCTCGTCCTTGTCTTCGTAATTTAAAATCATGCCATCTAATAAAGACCAAAGGAAGAAAAATCCAGCCCATTACTCCTGCCCTTTCCATTTATTTTCCAAAGTATAAAAGAGAAATTAGGGAACTCAATCAGTGTTGTGGCAGTAAATTACAGCAGCAGATGATAAACACATATTACATATATTAATTCTGCCCATTTAATCACCCACTTTAAGTCTGCCTACCTCCTCTGAGATGACTTCCATGATTCTAAAACCCTAAGCAGATGCAGATAACAATAATAAATTATAACAATCATCACCATCCATCCTCCCTTAACCCAAAACTGCTCAATGCCAAAGCCCCAGGGCACCAAAATTCAGTTGTCTATGGCAACAGGTTTAGTTGTGTAATACTGGATATCAAGAGGAGAAACTTCAGAATACTAAAAAGATTCCCCCATCCTCCAAAACCTGAAAACTAAAGACACTTCCCCCTGCCCAGGATTTCATCCTACTCTTACAGATTCCAAGATATCAACATTATGGCAGTTTATCGGGGTGGAGGGGAACTAAAACTGTATTACTTCTATTATCTACATCATAAACTGTTACACTTTAACTCAAGCCATTTAGCTTTACGACAAAGTGATAGAAAAAGTGTGCCCAACAGCACTTCTAAAACCTCGTAAAATAAGAGACTTTACAATAACTTTGTGTTTCTATGTTATTCTACGAGCTCGCAGATACTTATTTTCCTCAGGTCCGCTGCAAGAGCAATGTGGCCACTCCAAATTAATGCTATCAAGCTCTTCTTCATCTAATCAATCCCCAAACAGGCAAACACCAACATCCCCGCTTTCTCTCTTTTTCTCCCCAGATAATCTCAGAAAGAGACAAGCTCAGAACTGCTTCTATACACCAATCCCTCCAAAACAGTCACCAGTACCAGAAGGCAAATTAGCATTTGGCTGCTCATCCAAATACGAAACAAGACAAAAAAGGGAGTACAATGTACGGAAGGGCAGGTGGTTTTCCCTGTGGCCATTTAAAAAGCAGCAAAGCTTCTGGCCTCTCTCAGGAGTAGAAAACTGACATTTCTTTAGCGAAGCGTGTGGGAACAGAGCGCAGCCAGCGGCAGCGGCAGACCTGTAGCTGCATTTTAGCTGAAGTAAGCAGGAGGATTTAAATGGATGCTTTGTATAAGCTATTCCTAAAAATGTAAATATGTCTTCAGTGGTTTTCCCCTCTTCTTCTTCCTGGCTCCCTCTAGTGTTTTTAAGCACATACTGCCTTTTCCTTCCAGTTTTATCTAATGCAAACAGTAAACAGTTGCTAAGATGTTTTGGGGGGGTTTGTGGGTTCTTTTGCAGTTGCACTAGCTTTCATAAAGTGCTCAGGAGTTTTTACTGAACATATTGTTCACATGCACATCATTCCAGCAATCACACACCGACACTAGCCTTTCTACCAGAAACCTGTATGTAACAAATACTTTATTTACAGGCATTTTAGTGTATTTTAAAGGCATCCATCAGCTCCATCATTAGAGAAAGTCAGCTAAAATTAATCCATTTCCTTGCTAATTCCCACCCTGAAACAGGAATCACACCTAAACTGGAAGTTACTAAAACTCAACAGCTGAAAAATAAAACAGATTGAAATTTTATGCCTGAAGAGTTACTTATAAAACGTTAATTACATCCCTTGTCTACTGTGTCCCAACATACAACACAATTAAGAACCATACCTGTACTCCCACTTTCATGAGTGAAGGAACAGTGACATCATTTTTGCCTGTAGACATACACAAATAGAAATTAGTCCTCCAAATTCAGTAACTCCCTGAAGAGCTGAGCAGGTATTTTTAATACAACTAAAGCTCTCACCTCTCCAGACTGCTTCTATCCCAGCTCTGTACAGCCAACCATTTCAGTGGCTGTGCGTTTAAGGTCCATTCACAGAATTAAAAATGTGGAACAACAGAAAGAGCTTTGCTGAAGATCTAAAATTTAACCTCTCACCACATGTGTACCAATATTACCGTTTGTATCACAGCATAGTAAAACCAAAAAAAGTTATTTACAGTAGTAACAAACAGAACTTATACACAGTCAAATAAGCCCTTGCTGTCTCGTATGCTGGAAGATAGTCCTTGTATCACTGCTAGCACTTTTCTCCATTAGATTGCAAAATTCTTTCATGTGCACAAGAGCATTCATCTGCCATCTCCCATTTCTGAAATATTCAAACAATATCAATAGTGCTTAGTCTTCTTGCAAATACTGAGTTTAGTAGCTCTTTCCACATAACTTCAGCAAGCAATTTTCTTACTGTTAGGCACAAGTTAGCAAGACAGCATGGAGTACTGCATGTTAAGACATGCCCTTCCAACATGCTCGCATACGCAAAAAAGCCTATTCCTCTATTGACCACTACTACAGAAATCTAAAGTATTTTTCATCAGGTGCTCTCAAGACAACTTGTAAACAAACAAAATTAAGCTTAATTTGAAATGCAAGTTAAATGCTCCTGTGAGGCACTCACCGTAACAGCCATTTTAGTATGAGGATACTGAGGTGGCACCAAGCAAACGCTCAAAAATGTGCACTCTAAGATGTACTGCTAAAGAATGTAAGTAGACAAGAACTGTCATTCCAGATCAGCCAAAGCTCCATCAAATCCCATCTCCAAGAGCAGCTGACACCAAGTGCAAAGTAAAAAAGAAATATATACCAGAAGAAGGACTACTCTACTCTTTTTCTGCTTCTGGCAATCAGCACCTTTGAGGTTTCCTGAAGTGTCATCCAAAATCACCACGTTAAACAGATAGAAATGGCTCCACGCCTGTTCACTTTAAAGATCCTAAAAAAGCAACTATTCTTCTTCCTGGGGACTTTGAAATTGTATGTGCAAAACTCAGATACAACAGATCATTCCACATTGCTTCTGACTATCAAGACTGAGCAACCAAGAGAGCTCAGACACTGATGTTTTCTCTCTGTGAGCGATCAAACAAGAAATCAGCACCATCAGTGACTTACTGCATTCCAGTTAGTTTCTTCTTCAGGACAGCAAGGACCAGAATTTACCTGCAGAACCATTGTATTTTTTCAACCAGAAAGTCCCATATAGAGGTAGGATGTTGTGCAAATGAAGAGATGAGTTCAGACCAAAGTAACCAAGAGTCAGTTCCTCTTTGTGTCACACATTTCTGCATGATCTTGGAAAAGCCACTTAGTCTCCCTGTGGGAAAATGAATGCAGTCAGGACCATAAGGTGCTTTGACACTAGTAATGGAGCCCAGAGAAACGCACTAGGCAGTGCCCAGCTTGCTGCATCCTTTTCTTGCACACTGGGATAACAATCTTGTGTGATGCACATCTCCAGAAACCATACCACAGACAAAACAAACTTCTGAGACTCTTCTCATTCAAGTTAAGAATTCTACCAAAGCAGAAAGGTTGAACCAAAACCAGAATAATATTAGGCTACAAGAGCCTCAACTTCTGCTTTCAGATGAAGAATTACATGGTTTTTCCAATGTCAATGAAACTTATGCATTATTATAATTCGTGACAAATGGCTGTTATACTGAAACAAGTATAGCTCTAAACTGACTTCTCCAAAGTCACTCAAGAAAATCTCTGGCAGTCAACACTGTTCCCCTGGAGAAAGACAACCCAGTTCTTCTTATGGTTTGCTCTTCACTAGTCTTTGTCCTGCAACGTTAGTTTAACATATTGGATCAGGAGAGGGAACCTTGAGAATGAAAACTCAAACTCAAGTTGCACATGGAGACATTGTCTTCACAAGTACCCTGAAGTCATCCCTCCTGACAAACAATGAAGTATATTCACCACCTGTCAGATTGCAAACACATTTGTCTTCATGTGCTAGATAGATGGTCAGTCAATGCAACATTGGACAATGCAATACCGCTTCACTTCTGGCCCATGATAAGGATCATAACATGTCTGTAATTTGATCATCCCACATGTTAGTTGATGAACGGTGCCTGTTGTCATGAATCCTCTGTCACAGATTTTGGTCACATATTCTTCTGGTCCCACAGTAGGGCCTCCAGTGCCTACCTAAAGAGCTATGTAGTCCATCCTGCCCAAAAGTTGACTATCCTGAACCAATTAACCTGTCCAGCATTCTATGAAGTCCAATAGTGCTACTCCACGTACATTCCCAGCCTACTAAAAACCATCCACTGTTCTCCCGATCTGTGCTGCCCAACATCCGACATAACAAATTAATTATGTCAGACACATACAACCACAAAGTGTCCAGTTAAGGGCTGAGTTCCTTTTGTTTTAATTAATAAACCAGGGTCATTCCTTGAATTTCTTAAACGGCAGAAGGCTGGCATTTGGAGAAGAGAAGGCTCTGGAGAGACCTTAGAGCAGCCTTCCAATACCTAAAGGGGGCCTACGAGAAAGCTGAAGAGGGACTTTTTATAAGAGTAAGTAGTGATAGAACAAACAGTGATGGTTTTAAACTGAAAGAGGGTAGATTTAGATTAGGTATTAGGAAGAAGATTCTTCCCTGTGAGGGTGGTGAGACACTGGCCCAGGGTACCCACAGAAGCTGTGCCTGCCCCATCCCTGGCAGTGTTCAAGGCCAGGTTGAATGGGGCTTGAAGCAACTTGGATTAGTGGAAGGTGTCCCTGCCCATGGCAGGGGGGTTGGAACTGGATGATCTTTAATGTTCCTTCCAACACAAACCATTCTGTGATTCTATGATTTTTTTAGCACAGGCAGTCTGTCCTGTGCTAAAACACAGGACCAACACTCAGCAGTGTGCTTATCTTCAGGACAACCTCTGTTTTGGAGAGCAGCTGAGGCACCTGGGTGTGCTTTGATTCAACTCTACCTCTGGGTAGTCTCAACAGTGAAGATCCCTAACAGGCTCTGGATACTTGGAAGAAAATAACTCAGCACATGACATAAATGGCAAGCTCTAGATATATAGTTTGTGTCAGGCCAAATATACTGACAGAAATCTTGGCAAACACCACTTCTCTATATGTCTCCGAATGAAATCTGACAGCTCCTTTATTACACAGCATACAGATCTATACTTACAATCACTGTCATCCCCTCTGGAAACAGGACAGTTTTCTTACACACGTGCTCTCTTCCTGAGGGAAGGGACTGATAATTTTTCCCATGTGTGTGTTTTTGCAGTCTGCATTTACAAAATAACTTTATCTGCCACAAAAATCTGTACTTCTGAAGGGTAAAACACTGCTACTGTCCAACACAAAAAACCCAGAAAGCTCTTGATTAGCACTGAAAGTGAGGGGTACCCCCTCACAAATGAAAAAGGAGGGGGTCTGAGGAGCTGTATCAGCTCAGACATGAGAAGTTATCTGGTATCTTTGAAAACAACAATACTTATATCCTAATCAGAAGCTATCAGAGTCAGCTGAACACCTGCAGAACACATTTTCTAATATCATACATGTATCCAGGATCTCTTTTCTTTCTCTTGTATGACATTCCTCAAAGTCATGTCCAAGCCTACCATCACAAGGAGACAAAATTTCATACCTATTAAACCCAGCAGAGATTCCTAAACTCAAGGAGTCAGAGCTGTAGGCCTGATAGAGGAAATAAGAGAGAAAAGTCCCCAAACCATTTCTTTCAAAACAGCAGTGCTCATAAGGACATAAAATGATGTCTGGCATTATTTCCAGTTTTAGAGTTTCCACCCCAGTGCCAGTGAAAAGAAAAGGCTTGTTTTCTTAGGGCAGGCAGAATCCTGTGAGAAGGTCACCTAGCGAGAGTCAGACCAGTTCAATTTTCCATGACCACAGCAAGACAGTCTCTACCAGCTGTCATCATGGGATGGAATTACTTTCACGAGCATAAGAACTTCCATTGAAATATTTCAGCACACAAAGACCTGTCTCCAAACAGCTGCGTATCAGCCGAGTAACTGAAGTCGTAAACCTAAGCTATTTAATATTTAATACCTCGTCTTTTAACCCAACAACCACACTGCCTATTTTTATGTTTTTCCATTTAAAGAAAAATACAGATGACATGGTTAGGAAGTTTAAAAGTAACAAGCAGTAAGAACCTGTGACAATTTACATAGAACTGGCTTTTCTTTCAAAATTGAAGACAAGTTCTATAGGCTTCCTATAGACTTGAGAAATAAGATCTTATTTGGAAAATAAGTTTGAAAGAGATTTTTTCCTCTTCTTGAAACAAGGAATGATTGTCGTTACTATCAACAAAAGATTTCAAAAACTGAAAGATCTACTCTGGTTCTCGCAAAGCATGAATTATTATCTGACTTAGCTCAACAGCTTCTTGAACAAGAGCAGCTTTTCAAAAGATCTTGTATCTTGACATTAATTTCAAGTGCTGGAGGATCTATGAAGTCTATCAACAAGCCAGTGCAACAGTTACCTAGTTACCACTCTAAATAATTTTTCCTTTTACGCAAATTCATATTTTTTACTTCCTGCCTCCTGCCACTGTAGTTCCTGTATTTATTCTCCACTTTGTTCATGCATAGGTACATGATCAAATCCTTTCAACAACAAACTCAGGATTTACTTCTTCACCACTACCTACATTAAGTATATAGGTAAGTTTTTCCAACACCTACAACCAGTACTGACTTCGATTTTAAAAGACGTCTTGAAGTGAATCCAGACTTCATTATATTCCAGAAGTGAGGTGAGGAGTATTAGAAAGGAAATCTCCCATTCTGTGTTCAGTGTACTCAACTACGACCAGCTCTTGGCTACACTTATCTCCAGGGAGTGTCCTGTTGACTGCCTGTTGCCCGTGAGCCTCGATACCTTGCAGTACTGGCGTTTTTTTGGATACTGTTCCTCATCCTTGAGGTGCATCCAGCCTTTTTCCATAGTGATTGACATCCCAAGCTAATAATGCTCTTTGATTCAAAATCACAAGGCTATGGCATCATTTGTCAGTTTTCTTCTCTACATGGCCTAAATAAAACTGTCAGGAAGGATTTTGCATTTTCTTCCAACTGTATTCATTTGGGACCAGGTTTTTTTCTGCAAAAATACATGCAACAACAGAACATCACAAAATCATCTCTTAATTCAATGATTCTTCTTTGAGGGTAACATTTTCAGGAGTCAGTTTCTAGACCGACTAGATCAAACCCTTCATCTAACTGATATACCAGACATTTTATAATATCTGTTTTCTACTGGTCATCTTGAATAACATTTGCTATGTTAAAATCCTTAAAATTTTGGACAGTTTTACATTAGCCATTAAAAAAATAATAACAAAATTCCTCAGTATCCATAAATTTGTAACACATTTTCTGAAGTGTTCTTTCAGTCTTTATTTACTGCTGTAATATGATGGACTTGTTCATAGTTATATCATTTGTACTATTCAGCTTCGTTCTCACTACAGATGTACATAACAGTTTTGTCTTTTCAGCACTGCTGTTGACAACTTTAGCTCGGCCATCGGACATGTGTCTGATCACTGTTCTTTTTGTTCCTGGTATTTTTAGAACTTCTTCTTATTACCCCTACATCCTAAAGAAAATCTAGAGAGTTTTTTTAACCATCCTTGTAAAAAAATTATTTATTCCTATATATTGGCTGCTGCCCCTGAACCACTTCTAAATCAAGATGGGACTCTTCCTTTGCTTAAACATCTTTCTGTATTTAGCTCTGCACATTCTAGTTACCCTCATGTTCTCATATCCCCCCCCAACTTTGACAGATACTCTTGTAGGTGATGTTAGAAGTATATTAGCAATGTAACAGCATGTCACATCACACAGAACAGATTTGCTTAGTTCCTCATGGTATTCCTCCTCAAAGATGGGAACATCACATAGTTTTGCAGCCATCTTCTCCCATAACCTTATGAACTGTGATGAGACCTTATGAGCAGTGATGAGGAGAGACTCAGTTTAGAGGGTGGAGAGACCTCGTGAGAGAGGAAAAAATATGGATAACATCTCTGTGCATGAAATTTTCTTAGCATTTAGCTGCTGCCTAAGAACTAGAATAGCATGAGGATACTCAAGAAATCCTCTGGCATATCTTCCTTTCCCACTAAAGGGTGGAACACAGATGAATCACAGGGGCATGTATCTCCTTAGAATCACAGAATCACAGAATAGTAAGGGTTGGAAAGGACCTTAAGATCATCTAGTTCCAACCCCCCTGCCATGGGCAGGGACACCTTGCCCTAAACCACGTGGTCCAAGGCTCTGTCCAACCTGGCCTTGAACACTGCCAGAGATGGAGCATCCACAACCTCCCTGGGCAACCCATTCCAGTGCTTCACCACCCTCACTGTAAAGAACTTCTTCCTTATATCTAATCTAAACTTCCCCTGTTTAAGTTTGAACCCATTACCCCTTGTCCTACCACTACAGTCCCTAAGGAAGAGTCCCTCCCCAGCATCCTTATAGACCCCCTTCAGATACCGGAAGGCTACTATGAGGTCTCCACGCAGCCTTCTCTTCTCCAGGCTGAACAGCCCCAACTCTCTCAGCCTGTCTTCATACGGGAGGTGCCCCAGCCCTCTTTATCATCCTCGTGGCCCTCCTCTGGACTTGCTCCAACAGCTCCATGTCCTTTTTATGTTGAGGACACCAGAACTGTACACAGTACTCCAAGTGAGGTCTCACGAGACCAGAGTAGAGGGGCAGGATCACCTCCTTTGACCTGCTGGTTACGCTTCTTTTGATGCAGCCCAGGATACGGTTGGCTTTCTGGGCTGCAAGCGCACACTGCCGACTCATGTTAAGCTTCTTGTCAACCAACACCCCCAAGTCCTTCTCTGCAGGGCTGCTCTGAATCTCTTTTCCACCCAACCTGTAGCAGTGCCTGGGATTGCCCTGACCCAGGTGTAGGACCCTACACTTGGCTTGGTTAAACTTCATAAGGTTGGCATCGGCTCACCTCACAAGCGTGTCAAGGTCCCTCTGGATGGCATCCCTTCCCTCCAGCGTATCAACCGAACCACACAGCTTGGTGTCATCGGCAAACTTGCTGAGGGCGCACTCAATCCCACTGTCCATGTCACCAACAAAGATGTTGAACAGGACCGGTCCCAGCACTGATCCCTGAGGGACACCACTCGTTACAGGTTTCCAACTGGACATTGAGCCGTTTACCACAACTCTCTGCGTGCGGCCATCGAGCCAGTTCTTTACCCACTGAGTGGCCCATCTATCAAATTGATGTCTCTCCAATTTAGAGACAAGGATGTCATGCGGGACAGTGTCGAATGCTTTGCACAAGTCCAGGTAGATGACGTCAACTGCTCTGCCCCTGTCCATCAGTTCCGTGGCTCCATCATAGAAGGCCACCAAATTGGTCAGGCAGGATTTCCCCTTAGTGAAGCCATGTTGGCTGTCACCAACCATCTCGTTGTTTTTCATGTGCCTTAGCATGCTTTCCAGGAGAAACTGTTCCAAGATTTTGCCAGGCACAGAGGTGAGACTGATTGGTCTGTAGTTTCCCGGGTCTTCCATCTTCCCCTTCTTGAAAATGGGGGTTATATTACCCTTCTTCCAGTCATCGGGAACTTCACCTGACTGCCAGGATTTGTCGAATATGATGGACAGTGGTTTAGCAATTTCATTCGCCAGCTCCTTCAGGACCCTTAGATTAATGCTGCTTTTTTGAAGGGAAAAACCTCTTCCAAACAACGCACAACCTACATACTACCAAGCCAATTTGACCTCAGGGTTCATTCAAACCTGTCTTCCTTCAAACTTGCCTTTGACCAAAAGCACTTTATCTTTTACTTTTGTATTTTGCCCAAGGCTATGTGCGACACTTGCAATAAAGCAGTACAGATGTCACAGGCAGTTACAGACCTACACATGGATTGTAATGTAGAAGACAAGACCTATTAGTGGCCTACAAATGAGGAGGAGTAGGACCAAAGGTCAGCACAATTTCTGTGTAATGAACTTGCATTTAGAAGGTTCGGCCCTACTTATCTCATTTCTTAAACCAATCTATCAAAGAAAAACTCAAAAAACAAACAAAACAAAAATGATAAAAAAAAAAACCCCAAACCCACACTTTGCCCAGAGATTGTGATATACCCAGTATTTGCCTTAACAAAGGACTACAACCATCCTCCAATCCTGCCCTTACTCCATAAAGTTCAATTTCATGCCTTCTTTCTAACAACAAACAAATCATATACTGCAGACAGCTTCCCATGCATCCAAAAGCAACAGGTAGTGAACGACCACGAATGGGTCTTTGCTTATCTGCAGAAGTGAAAGACAGCTGCCTCACTGCCAATGAACTGCAGAGAGCACACAATGCAAAGGTACACTTGAGGAGGGAAAGCTGATACAGCAATGCCTCCCTGCTGACATACGAAAAAAGGTGTAACAAAGAGCTGAAGGTTACGTGTTGCTCTGAACACTACAGCTGCTGGAAGTGAACTCTCCACATAATTTTAATCTCTCCATATCCAATGATCTCCAGTGCTCTAATTTAAAAAGCCCCACACAACTTCCTTCCCACACTTAACAGCAAGTGAACTATATTCTTTGCTGCAATAACTTTGTACATATGAATTTGTACAAGTACCTCTGTGCTAGATTGACACGGGGTCTTTAACAAAGACCATTCAACTGTCCCCACATTTCAAAGCCCAATTATGCAAAGATTCTTTCTTCCATCTTAATTCTTATCGCTTGCAACAGGAAACACAAGACACAAACATTACTGAGATATCAGAAGGTTTTCTTAAAGTCATGCTGTAAAATAATTTACAGATGTTGTTTCACAATTAAGTTGCTCTAAGATTACATTGCTGCCAAAAAGGGAAGTCTAGCCCCTAGTGCCATCACCTGCTTCGCATCGGTTCTAGGAATGGCACGACTGCAGAGGGACACTGATCAGCCTGCCGGGAACCCTGAAAATTTAACAGCTGGAGAAAACCAAACCTCCCATTTCTGCTAAAAACACATCTTTTGGAGAAGAAAGAGGAATTGTGGAGGGACTTGCTAAATATAACTGGTGTGAAATTTTTGGAACTACCTTTATTATTAATTTCCAAAGCAGACAATCCAGGATACAATACTAAAAGAACAAAGGAAAAGAAAAAATCCATCCACCTACTTTTTTGGAGGAGAGGGGATGCAATTTTAAAACATTTCTACAATACATGGTGGCAAAAACAGTGAACAACCAAAAAACATCCTGTCTTTTCTTCCTCATTCCCATACTCTGGCTGCAACCACATATCTTGATCTGCTAATGCAAGGATTACAGCACCTTGCTATGAGTTTATCAACAAAATCAATTCATTTTAAAAATAATCCTTCACTTAAAACTTACGCTACCAAACCACAACTCATATAACTGGTTCATCACCAACTTCAACAGAAACCATATCTGCACACTAAAGTAAGCTAACCAGCAGTATTTGGTGGACATTTTTTGGGGGGAGGTGGGCAGATACACATGAAATCTATTTGTTTAGCAGCAGTCAAGCTTACTAAAGCTTTTTATTTTTACTTTTTTTTTTGTAATGTGAGTCTGCATGCAATCTAAACGGGCTTGGTATTACTTTGTAACAAACAGCATATGTAGCCACTCCTGTGAAAGGAGTGCCAAATTCATACATTAGAGTCACTTAAGTAACATTTCCTATGAAAAAGGGTTGCAAAGGCTTGGGCTGCAGTTCATTTTGCTTATTCAGTGCAGCCCTAAGGACGACTCCCACAGGGCTTAGGGCAGCTCTGCCAGGTGCTGAATGCCATCCACAGCAATCCAGACACAGTAAGTGTTCTGCCCATACCACCACTTTGCTCATATTAAAGAAGCAGTTGCACAAACACTTTAAACTGGGATAAACGCCACTGTCAATACAATCAGGAAGCAATCCATCCATCTCCAGATGCTCATTTTGCACTTGGGCTACCCCAGTTCCCTCACAGAAGAAATACCAAGGGGCTGCACAGCAAATTAGATGGGGAAAGTCATTCAGATAAAATTAGCTGAGCCAAATAACCCCAACCAGTTCCCTGAGCAGTTCCCTATTGTTGAGCGTCTACACCATGATGTGTATTTACCCCGTTTTCTATGGCCGTACTCAATTCCTTTCAGTATATTTGAAACCTTAGAGGTTTCAGTTTTATTTGAAACCAGCTATTCCATCTACACACAGTAATGACTTCAAGCTTTTGTCATGGGCCTCCTTTTATGGCTTTTATTGGGTCAGGTCCAATTCCATGCCAGGCACTGCCTCCCTTTGCCTTCGTACAGCTGCTACCAAGAGAAGCACTAAGCCAACAAGCTTACACCAGTTGGCATCGCAAGGACAGCTTCAGCTGTGCTTTGATTTAAACAAATAAAAAGCAAATCCAAAAGTTGTGGAGCACTCCATGGAACATCTCTTAAGAATGAGAACACCGCAAATTCACTAAATCTTGAATATTGCTTAGAAAATTCTGCCTGCTACATCTTCATTTAATGAAAATACTTTGTGCACATACTTCATTCTGCATGCAAACCCACAAACAGAGCCCATCAAAGGGATCAGAATTGCAACCACTAGCTTTACTGCAGTGAAAATTTATTTCAGATAAATATATAGTTATGTTCACATGGAAAAATGAAGATAAAAAGGTTTTTAGGCACCCATTTATTTTGGTTTCCTTTCATCACATACATCCACTGCCTGGTGCCTCGAGACCTCAGGCCCTTTCAAGCACAACTGTAATCACAGACTTTCAGATCTTGTTAATTCATCCCAGTCACCCAAAATTAGAGGGCAGAGTTTTAGGTCTTGATTAGTGTATTATAGTGGGGCTGTGGCACAGCAAAGACAATGCATGCTGCTCTGCTTGGCCCGACGTTATCTAACATTTAAACCAGTCCTTGTTTTCTGTGTTCCTGAAACTGCCTGGAATCTACGTTGGCAACAAATACTGAGATAGTAAGACAGAAATACAGCTAAAACTGAAAACGTTTCTACTACATAAACAGTCTATAAAGATTAAATGCATTGCATTACCAGTCTCCAAATGCAGGCCTTGAAGAATAAGCCAGCTAGTGGATAGTTAAGAGTTTCATTGTATTAGGCCAGAGTCCAAAACCCTCAAGCCAGTTGGTATTTAACAGACATCTAGGTCCTCCACATGAAAGAAGTCTATTGTCTAAACAGTGACACAAATTTTTCCTTTCCTTTTCATAGCCGGTCTCTGCCTGTGTTTTAAGATTCCCTTAGGACCATAACAGTATGATTTTAGAAGCTCCACTTCTCAAATGGACAATTTGTTTGACACTAAATTGCCAGGAATGCAAACATGCTTACATCACAGGTAGAACAACATCATTCTACAAGCTTCTCAGAGATCCCAAATCTCCCCTTTCTTTGATTTAATGGCTGGGAAAAATTAACATCCAAACAACCTGACTGAAACCTACTATACCTACAATAGCAACAGAATCACAAAACAGAGTAACAAAAGATACTGAGGGTATGAAAATAGTCTGTGGTAAGTCCAATTAGTAAGCAAGGTACCTACAGGGAATATCAGTCTGTGTCTTCACAAACAATGATGTGTTACAACATGTCTAAGATAAACCAAAGGATACCCCACTGAACACATTTGTAAAGAAGCAATGATCTGTGATCTATATAAAATTGCCTTTTCTCTGACCTGTTATCTTACTCAGGGTAACCAGATGCGTGAAAAACAAGAGACTACATATAGACCGTACTTGAACTGATCAATGTCATAAAAGAGAATATTATGCATTTTGAAAGAATGAAGTGTGGATACTTATCTATAAGGGAGCAAGTTAACTCAGCAAGAAGGATAAGAGGAAGGATGTGACAGAAAAGGAGTACTCAATTGATATGAAGTTGCTTTAAGAAGAAGACTCAATGAAACAAAGAGCAAATCCCATCAGAAAAGGACAATAAGCTAAAGGAGAATTATAAAACATTTTCTGAATGCCCACGGCTTTCCAAAGTCTATGGCTTTGACTGCTTTGCTATTTTCTGGAGTGCAACTGGTGTCTCTGTACCTCACCCAAGCCTATGTGGCCATATGAAGAAACACCCAAATCCCTACCGTGCTCGAGACTATAAAAATATCACTGGAGAAAAGAACTGGATGAGGTAGTTCCTTTTGGACCAGCTTCATCTCCTCCCACTCACAGGAGCCATTTGTGGTCTGCCTGTCTATGAAGTTGTTCATCTGAAGTCTTTAAATACAACCAGAACTATGTAACACACAAGTGTAATTCAGCAACTCCATCAAGAGCACCATTCAGCAGGACAGGCAGCCCTTTCACTGTCACCCTAACAAAGGTGCTAGCAAACCTGTAATCATGTGGAATGGGCTGGCCTCACCTTTTGGTGCACTTAGTCACTCCAGGTCTAGACTGCAGAGCCCCGGGAAGCTCAAACCACTGCTGAAGGAATGCTGTGGGCAGGTTACTGCAATGCCAGATCAACATCACTTGTGAGCTTCTGCCACCTTACAAGTCTGGGAAGAACTGAGCTCACTGGCAGAATGTGCTGCTGTGTTGCGGAAAGCCTATTTCACTGTTCTAGACAAAAGCAAAACCAAGGAAACTCAGATATGCTTCAAAACTGCCTCTTATAGTCCTTAAGACCTATTTCACATTCTTTTGCTTCAAATAACAAGCAAAATATGTTACTGATTTCTCTTTTGAGAGGCATGTAGTCATGTGCTTCCAGCTTCTTCCATCACTCCCAGTTGCTTATAAAAGCTTCTGAGTGCTACTAACACTTTACAGGGAGTAACACAGACTACACCAGTGTTAACCTCTTCACTATGTCCTGTGCATTCACTTGCTAGAATACAGAAAACTGCATTTCCAGTCACACTGACATAAAGCATGTTGATAGCTGTGTGAATGCAAATGCCTGATTTCAATCGATCATAAATTTCCTTTCAGCAGATTCCTTGCACTGGCCTCCCAAGGACAGCCTCAGCACTTCCACGCTCTCTTTTCTGGAGCCTGTATCTCCATGACCACCACAGTGGTGTGTGTTCACTGACTAGACCCCATGGTGGCAGGTGGAATAAGCTCCAGCAGCTTGCTCAGAGCTGCAGGATAACGCCATGCACTCCCAAGTAAAACTGCCATCATCGTCAGATTCCTAATACCTACATTTCAATGAATTATTGCTGGAAAAAGGCTCAAGCTCATTTGCTCTCATGACCATGAAGCATACAGCAAGTTTATAATCACAAAACCCCAATCAAATCATCACACTATCAGGCAAGCAGACATATACAACCCTGTTACCCAACCATGAATACAATTATTTAACAACACTCATTGTTTCTCAGATCGCTGTATCATCTCCATATTGCTGATCAACGTTTACCACATACTTTCAAAGAGCACAGGCAAACACAGGAGGCCATTTAGGAGGCATTTAAGGAAGGAAAAATTTAGGAGGAATTCACCTTTTAGAGCAACTTCTAATTACTACAATCATTATGATGCTGGGCTCCATCTTCTCTGTATTTGGTACATTCCCCATACAAAATTTGTACCACCACAAGTGTTTCATAACACAGTACTCAATTGCACATATATTAATAATTCAGTAAAATGAAATTACTTAATCTGCAATCATCATCTCATAAAGCACTATATTCCAAGAGCAAGAACAGCCTATACTTAACATAAACAATGACAGGAGAGAAATCTTTTTAAACACATAAACTACTATTTTCATTGGGAGATTTGTCAGCACATTAGTAATGCTGAGCCATCCTGTCCCAGCAATGTTATTGTTCATTGTCCATTTCCCTCAGTAGAATTAGGCTGTACTCATGGGCTGATCAGTGAACTTCAAACACAGGCATGGAGGTAGAGGTGCCTATGTAAGCATTTAAAAGGTTTTATAAAAGTACAAAGCAGATGCTGGACATCAGATACTTCTGGAGAATCCTGGGTCTGACCAGAGCTCTAAGCCATATAAATGTAACATCCCCCCCTCCCCAACTATCCCCCAAAAGTATTTCTTTATACTTTTAATAATATCCACAAGATTGGAAATGATTTGACAATTATTTGAGCATATTATGCTTATGTCTACAGTATAAAGTGGTGGTAAAAAAGAAGTGACACAAAGCAATGACAAACCACCTTGAAAAATTAACTGGGTAAATTATTGCCTCTCTAAAAAACACAGACTTTACAGAGGCATAAAGCAACCACTTATATAGTAATGCTGCTGAAAAAATTAAGGGCAACGTAAACTACTTTTATTTTCACATTTTGAATCAAAAGGCACTAACAATTTGGCACTTCAAAGGGTACAGCTGCAACCAGCAAAGGCAAATGGCAGGGGCCAGCAGTGAAGTTATGCAACACATTCACTTATTAATATTTTAATTTGTTCAACTGGAATCAAAGGCCCAAACATCCCTCAGTTAACTTGCCTTTATTCTCCCGTCCTCCCCACCTGTGTGCCTGCAGCCCCACTGAGCTCAGCCAGCTGCCACGACCCCTCTCACAGAATCACAGGATGATTTGGGTTGGAAGGGACCTTAAAGCTCACCTACTTCCAACCCCCTGCCATGGGCAGGGATACCTTCCACTAGACCAGGTTGCCCAAAGCCCTGTCCAACCTGGCCTTGAACACTGCCAGGGATGGGGCAGCCACAGCTTCTGCGGGCAACCTATGCCAGTGTCTCAGCACCCTCACAGGGAAGAATTTCTTCCTAGTATCTAATCTAGGTCTACCCTCCTTCAGTTTCAGTTTAAAACCACTACTCTTGTCCCTGCATACCCCTGTAAAAAGTCCCTCAGGCTGTCTTCATAGGAGAGGTGCTCCACCCCTCTCCTTGACTCTTTGAACAAGACAGCTTCCCGCCCGGGTCTGGTGACTGCCCGGACTCCACACCAGCTGTGGGAAGACCCACAGGCATTGGGGGCGCACAGCAGGCTGCCGCACCCCACAACCACACGCTGAGAGGCCCCACATCCCCCAACCCCTCAGGTCAGGCAGGCCCCACCAGACCCAAATGAACGTCGGGTCCATCCCTTCAGCCTAACGCTCCCCGAGCCCTCACCCTCCCCGGCCAGGCGGCCGCTCCTGCGCCAAGATGGCGGCGCCGCCACAGCGCCCCCCCGCCGCCAGCAGCCGCGAGTTACGGCCCCGCCCACAAGATGGCGCCCCCGCCCCCCCTGCCCGCCCCTCTCCCGAGCCAGCGCTGCCCCATTGGCCAGCGCCGCGCCAATAGCTTACGTGCGCGGCCCACCTCCTGCGCGCCGCCATTCGCTCTCGCGGCACGGCCCCGCCCCGCGCATGCGCGCTACCAAGGAGACGCGGCCGCCGCGCGCCGCGGGGGGGCGGGGCTGCGGGCGCTGCGGGGGACGGGGCGGTGCTGGTGCGCGCGCGCGGGGCCCGCCGCGGGGGCGGGGCGATGGCCGCGCTGAGGGGGGGGCGCGGATGGCAGGGCGGCGCCCCCTGGCGGGCGTGGAGCGCGGCGCGGCCCCGCTGAGCGCTGCCCGCAGGTACCGTTACGCGGGGTCGAGCCAAGGGGAGGGGGTTGCGCCTCGGCCGCGCGGTCCCGCAGCAAAGCCCCGCGGGGGCTGCCCCGGAGAGCGCCGCGCGGCGGTACATGGGACCTGTCAGCCGGCGGGGGGGATCAGCCCGGCCCGGCCCGGCCTGCCCCGGGCCGCAGCCCGTTCTCCGCAGAGCTCGGGGAACGCGTGCCCGGAGGAGCAGCGGGGTGCGGGTAACCCTGCGCCTCAGCGCGGCACCGCACGCACGGCTTTCATCCTTTTCTCTGCTTAATCCCCAGACAAGCCGAGAGGCGTTGGCCAGAGGAGGGTGGAAGGTGCTGGAGCGAGGCCCCGAGTGGTGCACGAGTATCCTAGGGCCGGCCCCGGCACAGGCTCACCACATGTCAGCCCAGGGCAGGTGCTGGCCCAGCGCTCCCAGCCTGACGCGCAGACCAGCTCCTGTCCGCAGGCCCCTGGCGCTGACCCTGCAGCGGTGTTGGAGGACAGCGAGAGCAACACGGGGCTCCCCTACCTGAGCTGGGCTCAGTGCTGGTGGTACCCCAGCGAGTGTACCAGCCCTCCATGCAGCCGCCCCAGAAGATGGAAGAGAAACGTAAGCCTTAAAACTGATATGTTTTGAATAGTCATTGGGCAAATCATGTGAAAAACCTTTCAAGGAATCAACAGTCTTCACTTAACCTCTTTTCCCAGTCAACCAAATGAAATTTCTGTGCCAGAATGAATGGATACGGGGTTTTTATCAGTTATAGCATAGAAGAGATTAAGTAGCTAACTTATAAGTAAGGTGCATTTTATGCTCTCTGTGGTGTTAGAGGTGATAGTCAGAAATTTGGTATCTTCAGTGTGGTTGCAGAATGCTGCCTTACTTCTCCCTAGTGGTATTACAGTGCAGACATCTCACTTTATCTCACATCTGTTGAGAAGCAGATTCAGTAATTATTTTACCTAAAAAAGCCTTAATTTTCCCCTAAATAAATCAGTTTAGTTGCAATACTGCTGTATAGGCAGCAGTAATTTGAAAAAAGAGAGAAATGTGAGCTAATAGGCAGTGGGGATTATGTAGGCTCAGCTGAGTATGCTGGAAAGTCTGGTTCATCCCGTGACAGCTTCATGCTGGAGGGATAACAAGAAGTTACCTATGTAATAAAGAATTCCCTCACACAGCTTGTTTCATCTGAGTGTTGGCTAGGGCCTGACGAGATGTGCAATGGCTATTTCACCACAACGCTTTCTCGTGCAGTGCTCCCACTGATACCTGATGGAGTATTTACTGGTATAAATTTTGGAAAACTTAGTAGCTACAACCATTTTAATTTCTCACCTGATCTCTTACTTACTTGTCCATTCTGCACCTCTCGCAGCACTGGGTGACCTCCTTGAAGTGGAGAACCTTCCCGGTTCCAGGGAGGAGAGGCTTGAAGGTAGGATAATTTGGATTTGTGGAGGGAAAGGGGAAGGTGGTATATATTTGGCGCCACTTCTGGTGTAAAAATGATAACCAGAAAACAATAGTTTTGTCTTCTATGGTGTGTGTGTAAGATGTTAGCAGCACTACAGATCTTATATAGCAAAAACGCACCCAAGTATTTTTTCCAGTAGCTGGCATGAGTAGCCCTGGCCTTGGCTGTTTTTTTCTTGCTCTGGCATCATTCCCCTGCGCAGTGCTGAAAAAGAGACATATATGGCAACAAGGATGCTGTAAAGTGAAAAGACAATCCCTCCAGGGGTAATGGCCTCAGCCAGGGTTAGAACTGTTGCCGCCAGATGCCAGTGCACACCCTGAGTCATCAGCTGGTGAGATCATTTTGAGCGCTGACGAGGTAGATGCGTCCTGTATCTGTTCATTCCCTGTCCCCCTGGCTGGGGTTGGCAAGAGCAGCGTTAGCACTGGAGAGCTCAGTGGTGTGGACATCTGTCTTTTCTGAAGTGGCAGTTGTACTGTGAGCTTCATATGTGATCTTGGCTTCTCCATGCAAAACCAAGATTTTGCTGCTAAAGTTTTGGGGCACTCCAGCATGAGAATTGGGGAAGGATTTCCAAGGTGAGTGGTTTGAGCACTACACATAGTGTAGTGTATGTTTTATAGAGTCATAGAATCACCTAGGTTGGAAAAGACCTTTAAGATCATCAAGTCCAACCATTACCCCAGCACTGCCAAGGCCACCACTAACCCGTGTCACTGAGGGCCTTGTCTACACGGTGTGTGAACACTTCCAGGGATGGTGATGCCAGCACTGCCCTGAGCAGCCTGTTCCAAGGCCTGAGCACCCTTCCTGTGAAGAAATTGTTCCTAATCTCCAGTCTAAACCTACCCTGGCACAGCTTGAGGCTGTTATCTTGTCTTATCACTTCTTACTTGGGAGCAGAGACCAGCCACCTCCTGGCTCCATCCTCCTATCAGGTAGTTGTAGAGAGTGATAAGGTATCCCGAGCCTTCTCTTCTCCAGACTAAACACCCCAGTTCCCTCAGCTGTTCCTCATCACACTTGTGCTCTAGACCCTTCACCAGCTCCATCGCCCTTCTCTGGACCCGCTCCAGCACCTCAATGTCTCTCTTGTAGTGAGGGGCCAGAACTGAACACGGGCCCTGCCCCACCTTGCCTTTCTTTGCCCCACCTTGCCCCGCCCCACACCACCCCACCTTGCCCCTCCCCACCCTGTCCCCCTTTCAAAGGTGCAGACACTCGGAAGAGAAGAGCTTCTGAACCAGGAGCTTAGAAAACACTTCTTTAAACAAAATGTTCTTTATAAATATTTCTAGTGGAGGAAGGAGGCACGATATTAGGGTTGTATTAGTTACTGCAACTGACATCACTTGGTGAACAAAATTTATCAAACTGCTTTTATGTGAAAGTATTTTGAACCTTTTTTCCCTGGAAAACGTAACGAAAATACTGATGGGACAGGATAGCTTGTGTAGCTAAGCGAAGTTACAGTTGTTAACAAAAATCCAGGTGTCTTTTGTCTAATATATTCAGTTCATGTGTCACTTTTTTGCGTTTGAGTGGTGATTAATTTATAGTGGGGCTAATTTGCTGGTGTTTGGAGAAAGGCTTCCACAGCACCTTTTGTAGATGTGCTTGAAAACTTACTTGAAGAAGGATCATGGGCCATTGGAAGCCATTCTAGTTCGTCACTTGGCTTCTGTTTCACTTTCATTATTAGGTTTAGGAATAGACTTCTGAAGGTTTAAGCCTACAGAAGAAGATAGTTGTCCTGCCTGCTTTTTCAGAAGTGCCTCCCAATGAAATGAGCAGGAGCCTTTCAAAATTCCACTAGAGCTACTTGTGGTTTTAGACTTTTTGGGAGCTTTACAGTCTTGTAAATGGAAATTTGCATTTCAGGTGATTTGAAGACCTTCTGGACACAGTTGGGAGGTAGAAGAGTGGATGTCATATTTGAGCAGGTGCAAAATGTGCTGCTGTTACTAAAGGAAAAGATCAAAAATGGAACTGCCACAAATGAAGGTTTGAAATCCTTGTGATGGTTAAGCTGGACTGCTGGGGGGCTATGGCCTGCTTTGTCTAGGGCTGTGTGTTATCTGCCACTATTCAGGTATCTCTGAATTTAAATTACTTGGTAATTGGCATTTTTAAGAACTTTTAAAAATATGCCTTCTTTTTTTGAAAGAATACTAATAATTTCAGGTGCATTTTGCCATTTTCTTGTTTTGCCTGTATACCTTTTCAAACAACATGTGGCTCTTAAGCATATAAAACTGAAATGTTTATTCTTGAGAAATAATGGAGTATCTGCAGTGCCTTGTGTTTTATCTATCATCAGAAGGTTTAGACTTTCAAGTTGATCTCAGTGAATGGAATGGGTTTGGGGTGGAGTTATAATCGTGTTATTTCATGTCAGAGACACCATTGTAACTTGAAACATTGGTAGAAAAATGTCACAGTGATGCATTGAAGATTGTTCATGATTTCCAGGGAAATAAATTTCCTGTATCTACACCAAAATCAGAAGTCTGATAAGCTTGGAGCAGTATGCAAGTTTCTTTTTACTGGTTTATTTAAGTCAGAAAAATTACTTTTTTTTTTTTTTTTTGAATGAAGTTATCCATGTACCTGTATTATATGGATCTTATTGTGCCTTCTTTTTGTGCAAGAAAATGTACAACAGTGTAAGATGCTTTAAGACAGGTATAGCCACACACTGCATTGTAGTGCTTGCTCTAAATTGGTAGCGCATTTTTGTGTGTATTGGAGCTGCCACATTGTGATTTTTATGACAAAATATTACAGCAGTGCATAGATAAAAGTTGAACTTGAATCCCCAGATGGCACAATGAATCTGTGACATAGTTAAATTTGAATTTTTCTATGCTTTGTTCTGTAAAAATTTCAAACTAAAATATTAACATGGATTTTGCTGACATTTGTCTGCCACCTTGTAATATTTATTGCATGGGGTAAGAGGTTGAGACAGCTCTGGTCCCTTTGTGTTCTTATTATCTGAAGGCCATTTCCATCAATTTAGGAGTAGGTCTGCCAAGATCCAGGCCTTTTATCCAGAAGATGACTAGTCTGATGACGAAGTAAAGAGAAAAACTTACACTAAATTTTGCTTATGGCTATTACTGCTACTGGTTGGTGTGTGCTTGGAAACATTCCAGCAGCTTTCCAAAAGCCAAAAGATACTCAGTGCTGATTCACAGCTACTAACACGAGCTGTAATGTTGTAGTTATTAAGGGCTGTGGTGCAAAAGGTTTCTAATAGCGTCAGGCTTGCAATGCTCTATTTTAGTATTGTGAGGAAACAAGTGTTTCTTGAGGACTTACACCTTGTTTTCCCTATTGTCATTGTCCCTGTTATCATTACTTAAATTACACTGAATATGTTTTGTTTTGGGTTTTGCACAGAATACTGGCAGGCTTGGGCACTGGTGAATGAAGCTAATGTAGGTGATCTCTTAACCTTGACAAATGGTATGTGCGTCTCGATTGTATTTATTTGGTGTGTGGATTTAATTTGTCTTGTTTTACTCACCAGGAGCTTATTTCCCTTCGTTGAAATCAATAAAATAATTCTGAGAAGCCTGTTAGCATTACAAGGGAAAAAACATAATTATTAGTTGTCTCAGGTACTGGACCTTGGACTGTCACCTGGGTTTGTATTTTTGTGGTTTGTGTGTATGTGCATATGGCTTGTACCAAGTGAAGAGGGCTTGAGTTAGTAAGCCTAATGAACCCGAGCTGTCTGCAAGCAGAGTGATCTTGTGCGTGGCTCCTCTAGCTGTAATACCCTGGCAGCCTTTCACCTAAATTAATGAAAAGAAATCTGTGTATGTGTTTCACATGCATGTTGTCTCCATGAACTTTGAAAATAAAATGAGCAAATCACCTGGGCATCTGTGAAAGAGAGTACATTTTCATGATACATTTCTGCCTCGGGTTTATCAATGCACACCTACATTTTACCCTTTGGGGGAAAAGAAAGGAGAGAGAGGGAGACAAGGAGCAGGAGAGAAGGTATGAGAGTGTGTGTCGTGTCAGCTAGTCACTCACTTGCACACCTATATGCAAACACATTACTTTTGTGTAAATTGTAAAAAGCAGTAGGGCTTTTTAGTAGGGCACTTGCTAGCGTGCTCTTTGTTAGCTGTAGTTCACAGCAATGCTTTGGTTTTAATGTATTTTGGCAATTATCTCTTTAGTAACTAAAGTAAGTTTGATTATAACTTGACATGTGGATTGATGAAGTTCTTGCTTGCATGGAAATTTTTGCAGTAAGTGATGTGTTTGATGGAGATGGCATACAGGAAACCAAACCCAAGCTGCAGCCTCTTCTTACAGATGACAACACTGCAAAGTCTGTAAAAGGTTCTCGAAGGTCGGTGTATTTATTCGTTTATTCCAGTTCCTTATTTACCATATTCTTCAAGGTATTTGAGCAATTTTAATCTCTCTCTTGTATTTCTAAATTCATCATTTTAAACTCAGTTTTGAATGCTGCCAGTTTTCAAAGTGAAAGTATTTTTAATTTGACCTACACGGAAAACCTGAGGTTTTGAGTAGACTTGTCTGATTTACCATGTGAGAAAATTGCAGAATAAAACACGGCATTAGGTCGTGAAGGGCATGTAGTGATAGGACAAGGGGGAATGGCTTTAAAATGAAAGAGGGTAGGCTTAGATTAGGTATTGGGAAGAAATTCTTTACTGTGAGGGTAGTGAGCAGGTTGCTCAGAGCAGGTTGCCCAGAGAAGTTGTGGCTGCCCCACCCCTGGAGGTGTTCGAGGCCAGGCTGGATGGGGCTTGGAGCAACGCGGGCTAGTGGAAGGTGTCCCTGCCCATGGCAGGGGGGTGGATTAGATCATAGAATCATAGAATAGTAAGGGTTGGAAAGGACCTTAAGATCATCTAGTTCCAACCTCCCTGCCATAGGCAGGGACATTTATGGTCCCTTCCAACCCAAACCATTCTGTGATTAAAGATCCATGAGTATTACCAGGATTGTCGGGGTAAAGACTTACGAATTTTTGAGTTCAGTTCTGAGGCTTTCACAGACTGTGCAGATTGTCAGGCACATGAGTCTCTCTGTACTTGGCCTCCAGTAGTGACTTGGAAGATGGGGTAAAGATATTGTGGGCTTTTTTCCTAATATCTTTTCAGTGGTTTAGTATGTAAGTTCATTCTGGGAAGAAGCTGTTGCTTTTTTTAAATTTTATTTTAATGCCAATGAATATGTCTTCATATGATGTTAGGACAGTAACACAATGAGAACAGTGATTCAGAGAAGCCCTTGGCCTTCTAGCAATAGGCTCTTTCCTTCCTGTACTAATAACATTGATCACTAAAATCCTGAGTGTTCTACTTGTTTTCTAAGCTGCTGCTCTTTTTTCTTTCTTTCTTTTTTATTCCAAATAGCAGAAATAAGGAGATGGAAAAAACAGGTTCAGGGAGTAAAGAAGCATCTAGTAAAATTCAAGATTTACCTTCAAACCTGCAGTATCAGAACCACAAGTGCTCTAGTGCGTGTCTTGCCAACAGAGCAGCAGGCTCCTACAAGGGTGAAAATCCTCTTAAGATACCGATCCTGTTTCACTTCCAAAGACGCCATGCAAAAGCAGACTGCCTTTCCAAATCACTGGATGTGAATTACAAAGCTCCTTGCGGTCGGAGTCTGAGAAGCTTTCAAGATGTACAAAATTATTTGTTTGAAACTGAGTGCAATTTCTTATTTGTTGATTACTTCTCCTTCAACACATATGTACTGTTGGGCAGGAACACTGTAAATCCTGAACCCCTTGTGTTTGATTTTGATATTAGCAATGGAGCCGAGTCTGTGCCCGTTTCCTTCTGCAATGATATTGACCGTGCAAGATTACCTTATTTCAAATATCGGAGGGCATCATGGCCACGAGGATATTATTTCAACAACTTCTCCAGCATGTTTGTTGATTCATGTGACTGCACAGATGGCTGCATTGATAGGTAGGTAGAAAAATCAAATGCCAGACATGTGGTGCATGATGCCTCAATAGTAGGCTGGTGTCACTAATGGAGGTGCACAGTACCCAACAGTGACGAATAACATAGGACCAACGCTGCTGGAGTATTTGGTAGTTGTCTTGTGCCATGCTCTGTGTTGACTGACACCACTGTGTCTTTGTCTTCTGCAGAACTTGGGTGCTCCTACCTGTCCAGCCCCTGTTGTAGGGGAGAAAGCAATCAGCAGGTGGATTACTGTGTTCCTTTCCCTTTCTTCCCAAATTAGCAGTGCAACTCCTTCAGGTGGAGCTGGCAGGCACATCTCTCAGCTTTGGGAAAGGAGTGGGAGAGGGAGAGTCTTGTGCCAGCAGAGGAATGCTCATTTTCCTGGCAGGCAGTGAAGGATCATGCATGACAACTTCTGCTGCAACTCCTGCTGTGGGATGTTATCCTAGAGATGAATGGGACAGCTGGAGAGACCAGATCATTTGGAACTTAGGAGGTTACTGAGGGCAGAGGAGGAAACATCCCCATTCACAACCTCTGCATCCCATCTTTCCCTTTGTCTAAACAGAAGCTAGAAGTCACAGAACACATTAATGTTCTGAGCAGTTCAGATGATGCTGCTTATTGCTGTCTTTTTCTAAAGCTCAGTAACTCTGGGCTACATGTTACTCTGTGGGAACTTGTCACAGTTAACGTGAGTTTGGTGATAATTTTGTCCACTTTCTTGAAGGGTGTTTGTGTGATCTATGCTTATAGGTGTTATTTGGTGCTGAATTCATTTTGTATTATTGATAGCTAGGGCAGTTGCATGTGCTGGTGTGCAGTATAATTGCCCATAAGCCAAATAAAGCTTGAAATCACAGTCTAGTATAATGAAGCTTCAGTAATTAAAATTACTTAGTTTCAGCTGAGTGGTGGGGAACAGGGAACACATAGCATGCTGCTTCTTTGCACTTAACTCTTCCAAGAGCTGAGATGCTTTTGATGTGCAGTTTTGGGGTCCAGGACTTGATCCATGAGGTCTTTGGAGTTGTCATGACATGAGATGGTGAAGACCAGCATTGTTGCCTGAGTTCTCCAATCCACAGCATGAAATTCTTCACTTCCTGGGAGCTAGGGTGGGAGGGAAAACAGGTATATATAAAGGGGTGGTACAGTCAAGGACATTTTAAATTATCTAGATGTATGTTTGATTTACGCTGCCCCAAATAAATTCTGAGATGTTTTACTGATATTTTTTTAGGTCAAAATGTGCATGCCTGCAGCTAACTGCAAGAGGCTGTAGTAAAACTTCTCTATCTCCAGGTGCTAAAACATCCTGTGGATACAGTTACAAAAGGCTAGAGCGACCTGTTCCTAGCGGGTAAGAAAGACAGAACTATTAACTGTTATTTCATTTGTCTGCTCTTACTGTACTCCTGTAGTGTAAGTGCTACAGGACTAAAATAACTGCAGTTTCTGGTTTACTGAAAACTTCCATTTTTGTCACAATTTTACAGACAGATCAGGATGACAGGTAAATAATTAATGTGACTTGAGTAATGGGAGGAATAAAACTCTTTTGTACTGCAGGAACTACAGTTTTCACAGCTTAGCTCGAGGTCCAAGAAGAGTATGAAGATTAACATAGTATTAGCTGGTCCAGGAGCTCAGGCCATAGCTGGCACATATGCTGGTTCATTCAGGCATGCCAAGGGGAGGAGGGACACAGGAAGGAAACCTTCCATGGGGGAAGAAGGTCTATCACAAGACCATTATAGCGTGTGTCAGCCAAAGAAGCAGGAAGCAGGAGCCACCCTTGTTTTTTGCCCTATATGTTGTCCACCCATTTGCTCTGTGGGACCAGAGTCCTGAAGAAATATCAGCCAACTGCTATTGCCAGACTTGGTTATATGTGACTGTTCCAAGAATCTCTAAAGCCATCCCAGTGCTGCAAGTATTTGCCCTTTCTCTTACTCAGCTCCCATGGGTTAATACATGGCCTGGGAACATGCCAGGAACCTCAGATGTTTAGGAGAGGAATTGCGCAAGGTAGCGTTCTGCAATAGCTAAGGGCCAAACCCATAAGCTTAAGGACCTCTTTCAGTCCTTTTTTCTGTGTGATGTTAGTTTATGTTTGGTTTGCAGAATTAAAGCTGCCAGTGAGCCTAGAAACAAATGCAAAAAAACCCAACCAAGCAAACAAACAAACAAAAAAACCCAACAACAACAACAGAAAAAAACCCCAACAAAAAGCAACAAAACCAAACCCCATAATTGTGAATTCTCTAAGAAATGTTTCATTAAATTCTAAAACCCATGACAGGTACAGTCACCTCCAGGCAGACAGGTTGGCTCTGCTAAAATTTGTTTCAACATAGAAAGAGGTGCTTCACAGGGATTTCTGCTTCTGTGTGATAAAATAAAAAGGTAGCATTTATTTTTCTTGTCTACTTCTACCAAAATCTTTCTGACAGAGTATTAAAATTGATGAATCGGCCATCAAGAAAGTCATGGGCTTCAGAACACTGCTGCACAATCAGCTTTAGTCAACTGCTTTATTAATGCTTAGGAGGGAAATTAATAGTAACAACTTTGTTTTGGTAATGCATTCTTTGACATTGTGTTTTGTTTTGCTTCTTCTTGACAGAATTTATGAGTGTAGTGTGTCGTGCAGGTGTGACAAGATGATGTGTCAGAACAGAGTTGTACAGCATGGCATTCAAGTCAGGTTGCAAGTGTTCAACACGGAGAAGAAAGGCTGGGGCGTCCGCTGCCTAGATGATATTGACAAGGGGACTTTTGTTTGTACTTACTCAGGTAACAGAGGGTGACCCGTAGAATATGTAGAGTGTAATTCTCCCTATCCTGTGGCCTGTGCCCTGGAATTTTTTTGAGAACAGGGAAATACGGGGTTGGATGAGAAGTGAGTCAACAATGTTAACTCACAAGATGGTCAGGTGGATGAAGAACCTTGAAGAACTCTGCAGGGCGATGATGCCAGGCAATCAAAACCATTCTGGAGCAAAGCCTGTCTCAGACTGTTGATTTTTGCCTCACAGGTCTGTGCATCCTGTGTGCCAGGGCTAGTTTTCTTTCAGTGTAAATGCATTCATATTTTGCTTTCCCAAATAATGTTCTTGGTTGTTGGTTGGTTTTATGTAAGTTTGAGCTGCGATAGCAAGTGTGATGCATCTTAGCAAACAACCAATTTAAAAAATACATATCTTTGCCCCTCTCCCTCCTCTCCAGGCAGATTAATGAGCAGAGCTGAAGTTCAAGTACTGGGAGGTGGTGGTCAAGAGCTGAAAGAAAAGAATGGTCTGAATAACAGAGTCCATGGCTTTTTTTCCAAAAAAAGAAAACTCGACACTGATTGTTCAGACTCTGTGATTGAACTAGTGCAGACTGGCAAAAATGACATTCCTGAGAAGCAAGAATCTTTGTCTCAGACTGTGGATAATGAAAATAAATCAACCCTGTAAGTTTACAGAAGCAAACTTAAGCATAACAAGACTAATATTCTGCTGTTCTAGAAAGTCCTTTGTAAAACTTAAAGTGCAGCTGAATGTCCTCACCTGAGGGTGGTTTGTTGGGATTTTTTTCTCAACTTTTTTGTTATTCCTGATTATTTCTTTTAGTGGGACAGTTTTTCCTCTATGTTAATTTTATTTACTGTGTGCACTACTTGGCATTTTTAGAAATCCAGTTTCTCTCCTGGGTATACTTGGTCTGTTCAGGGCATTCATAATTATGCTAATTTGAAAGAATTAATAGAAAATACTTGAGATAAATGATTTAAAGATACTTGATAACACTGAAGAGTTTGATAACAAATTAGCCACCAACTGTCCTGTCCTTTGCTGCCAGTCTCTAAACCTCTTGTTCTTTGTAACATAACCTTTCCTCCTAGGAGCCTTCACCTTTCCTGTAAGGAGTATGACACCACCTCACTTTTGCAGGTGATTTTATGCAAAAGTTTCTGGTCCTGTGTTCATTTTACAGTCAGGGTTTCATAGTCTGTCAGGATTCTTAAAATCAATCTTGCTCTTTTCATATCAGATGATTATTGTAGATAATATTGTAGAATCCAGGACAGTGTGCTAAGCTTGACATGCCATTCACCCAGACAGATTGCCTTTAAAAGGACAAACAATGTTATCATGTAATATTGTCACAACTTCTTGTGGCTACTGCACCTTTTGAATTTACAAAGGGGTTTAAATCTTAAAAAAGCCTCGGAGAGTAGCATTTGTTGCCATTATCAGTAGCCCAAAGAAGTACCATGTTGGTTTCTTTGTGGCAAGAAAACACATCTAAATATTTTACCTTGAAAGTTTTCTTGAATAAGAGCTGTTACTTTTTGCTAGACATTGCACAGTTACTAAGATTAGTTTTGAAAGTGGTGTTTGCTGCTGCACTCTGAATGTAATCCAAATTAATATGATTTTAGATGTTATAATTGTATATGCCAAATACTGCTTCCCATCCTTCCTCAACCTTCTCCTCATGTGAAGTAGTGAGATTCTTCTGTGGGAGAGTATTTTCTACATCTGGTATATATTGCCGGTCTGCCCTTCTGTCTTCCTCTCTATCCCTTGTTCCCACAACATCTTTCTTTTCCTGTTTGAAAGCTGCGCTGTCAAAACTGTTGCAAGTGGTAGCAGGAAAAAGGTAAAACTCTTGTCTGTAGGTGCTCTATTTTGAGATGATCTGATATAATAATCGTAAAAAAACAGAGAATTTGGTTCTCAGCAGGAGAACTGGGAAAAGATGTAAAAGCAGTTGCTGATCTCTCAAAAAAGTATGAACAACTGGGGTTTTTTTTACAAACACTATTGAGAACCTAATCTATGTCCTCCATTCTTAAAGGCAAAATAGTCACAGAACTTAGGGCAAGGCCAGACAGCAGACTCTGCTGTAGTCTGTTCTTTATGAACTAGAGATTGTTAGAGAAATGTGTGTGAGAGAGATACTTAGGCTCTTTTTGTCTTTATAATTTCCTTTTGACCTTTCTGTACAGGGTTCATCCATGGAATTTAAGCATTGACACTGCGAGAAAGTCTGGAACTAGAACAGTTATTTTTCATAATCACCAGCAAAAAATGGTAGTAAGTGGCTTTAATAGATTAATTTTTCACTGTGCTGAATATGTATGTTAATTTTGACCTTTTCATTTTACACATTTAAATAGTTCTAATGATTTTTCTTCATGGGACTGTGAGCTAAGCTGGTGTGCTGGAAGCTATAACCCATCCCTTCTTCATTACCAGTATTTCAACATGTTCCCTGAGACCAGCATTAACTACTCTCACAGCCTTCCCTTCCACACCCTTCACTTACACTCCAGCCTTGAGAGTCTTAAGAAACCGTTCTCCCTGTCCGGTTTCATCTGGGTGAGAGTTAATTTTCTTCTACTAGCTGGTGCAGTGCTGTATTTTGGCTTTAGTCTGAGAACAATGCTGATAACACACTGATGTTTTAGTTGTTCCTAAGTAGCACTTACCCTGACCAAGGACTTTTTCAGTCTCATGCTCTGCCAGTGAGGAGGGACACAAGAAGCTGGGAGGAAGCAGAGGCAGACCTGAACTAGCCAAAGGGATATTCATAGAATCATAGAATGGTTTGGGTTGGAATGGACCTTAAAGATCGCCTAGTTCCACCCTCCCCTGCCACAGAACATCATGCTCAGTATATAAACCGGGGGGAGTTAGCTGGGAGGGGCTCCTCAGGGGCAGGCTGGGCATCGGTCAGCAGGTGGTGAGCAATTGTAGTGTGCCTCACCTGTCTGACTTCGGTTTTATTCCTCTCTTTCTGTCTTTTTTTTTTCTCCCTTCTCATTACTATTACTACCATTATTATTGTTATTCTTAATAATAATTTTAACTTCCGTTATTAAACTGTTCTTATCTCAACCCATGGGTTTTACCTTTTTCCAGTTCTCCTCCCCATCTCACCAGGGGTGGGCAGTGAGTGAGTGGCTGTGTGGTACTTGGTTGCTGGCTGGGGTTAAACCACAACACTCCCCCTCCACTCCCTCTTGTAGTTAACTGCAGAGTTAGGGGGTCAGAGTGATAATATTCTTGTGGTGTCTCCCCAACAAATGACATAGCAGGGAGAGAAGAAAATCTCAGGAGCTGGACACAGTTTTGTGATGCAGTGCAGCAGTTGGGAGAGTTTGATCTGACCTGGGTGCGAAGCATTGCCTGCAAATACGTGCAAAGGAGGGAAGCTGGGGAAACTTACTCTGTAGGTGTCATTGGTTTCATTGCACTTAAGAAATGTACACGGGATTTTCATGCTAACATTTGGCAGCACTGTCCATTCTCAAGCTCATATAACTAACTGCCTTTTTGTGGTGGGAGAGGAGAAATGCTGCCACATCTGTTAATTTTGTTGAAACGGTGTAAAAAGCATGTTTGGGCTTCGGTTCAGTAACTTACACAAACGTATGTAAATTCTGATTAAATTGGTGGGACTTAGGCGCTTACTTGAATATTTTATTGAGCAGCAAGCTCCTTCCAGGTTATTCTGAATGATAATTTGAAATAAAGATAAATGTTGCAATTGCAGTAACTTTTGAAACTTAGCCATAGCCATGCGTTACAGCAGGTTTGAAACTTCAACGCTAGAGTCCTAAAAGCCGCTTGCTATCCTTTGTTGACCCAGAGTTGCATACAGCAACAATGCATCACAACCTTTTCATTATCTTTTATTCTGTTTAAAGGAAATTGATACAATGGTGCACAGTGCCAGCTCAGAGGAAGATAATAGTTCTCAGATTCATCAGTCAAGCAAAACAAAACTAACCAGTGGAACAAAGAAAGGAAAAGAAAGTAGGTTTGCAGAGCTATAAATACTGCACTCTTAGTATAATTGTGCCCCATCAGGTGATAGACTTAAAATGCAGAAAGCGATGTTTGGATGTGGGCAGGCCTGTTCTCAGACTAGAATGACGTTGTCTGCATAATGCTTAGGCTGTCTTAAGAGAGCTCAGTGGTACAGAAGGTATTGCTGCCGTGCATGATATATTGCATTAACTGGTACAGGGCAGTCTTTTGCCTGCAAAGTTGATCTTGGGTCGTGTCGAACAGTCCTGACAGCAGCTTCTCAAATCCAGTGCAGTTGTGGGAGACTCAGTCTTGTGAATCTTACTGTGTTACACCTAGTACACAGGTGTACTAGGTTGACGTTCCAGTCAACAAAAATTGAAGAGGGTATAATGCAGGGGTGGAGGCACCCCAAGCTGGAAAGGCAGTATGAAACTACTTGCATCTTGTCTCTGTCTTAATAACAGTTTGTGATTATCTCAGAAATTAAGGTGGAGATAAAATGATAAAATGCTATGTGGACGAAGTCAATCTGGAGTGGGATTTAAGAACAAGAGACTAGCTTACTCATGTGAGCAAGCGTTTTAGGCACCACAGCAGGAAACAGTTTTTTGTGGGAGGATTGATGAGGGGCGTGGAAAAGGGTGGTTGTGTTATAGACTTGTAAATAGCAAGGAAGCTGTGTACATTTTGGAGAACAAAGGTTGGATGGGTAATAGTTCTGGGACAAACCAGGCAAAGGTTTAGGCTGTCATTGAAAAATAACTTGTATGTCCATTGACAGAATCCACTCAACAGCAAAAGGAAGCACATCCGATGGAAACTGGACAGACTGAGTCTGCTGATGTGGACAGTGCAGAATGCAAAAGAAAGAGCGTGTCTCTGCAGGGTGCTGATTGTGGCAAGTCAGGTGTGCTGGATGACATGTGTGTTGTGAGGCCATCCAAAAACATACCACTAAAGGCTGACTGCAAAAAGGAGAATCACAGGCAGTCAGAAGACCCATTTTGTGAGGAAGCTGATGGTGACAGGATGCTTCTGAAGAATGCTAATGAAGGAAATATTTATGTACTGGATGCCACAAAAGAAGGAAATGTGGGTCGTTTTCTTAACGTAAGTAAAAAGTTGCATGTGCTTTCTTGGTTGTCTTAGCTTAAATAAATAAATTGTGCACCTGCATAAATGGGAAGGCTTTTGCACATGAATGCAAACACATACATGTGGTAGGTGCATGACAAGGCAGGGGGTGTGGTGATACTTGCATTCTGAACTGACAGAACAACAGGTTGGGTCACACCGGCTGTTAGTGCCTCCATGAGATGATGCATACCACATACCAGCTGTCATTCTTGGCACCACTAGTTACCCGAGTGAAATATTCCCCAATAATGAATGGCATCTTTCTCCCAAATTTTTGAACAGCCTTTTTGGGGGGTCCATAGAGCAAATGGCACGTTTTGTTGAACCACAAGCCTTCTCCCAGCCTCGTTGGTTTTTGTTCCCAACCATTGTAAATTCTAGCTTGTGCTGGTTTAGGGTAAGTGCTGTGATGTTGTAGGAAATTTCCCTACTGTTCCATCGTATGTTCAGAAAGTAGTCTGTCATATTGTTTACATATCTGCTAAATAACTCTCAGTTTTGACTTGCCAAGAAAAAGTAATGAATTACCAAGTACTGCAACTAAGACAAATGGCTCATAGACTCATAGAGTACATGTTTGCATGTACTCTGCAAGTGACTTGTTTCTCTTCATTGGCATGAATATGTGTCTTTTACAGCAAAATCCTTGCATGTATTTAAGGTGTTCTGCCTTCCAGAGATAATATGGTGTTTAGTAGTGCAATTTATTGAAACCTTTCTTCCGCATCCAGGAGCATACACGTGTTCCTACGAGCACCTGAATAACCTTTCACATCTCGTATCTCTTTGCCAACATACACAATCATTTAATCTATTGCTTGCTCCCTAGCACTGCTCCCCTGGCTGACAGCAAGAGCATCTGTCACATACTGAGTATTTGTGGTGCATCCTGAATCTAAGATGAATTCTCCCCATAAATTTCTGGAGGACAGCTTGATACAAAATGACTTGGTTTTCCTAGGCAAAAATACTTTCATAATATGAAGGAAATAGTACTTGAAAGAGGCACAGTTACTGCGAGCATCAGTGGCAATGGCACTGAGTAATCAAGGTTCTGCGTGGGCTGGAGAAGGGAAGAAAGAAACTACCTTTACTGGTGACAGATACCTGACACAAAATATCTCATGGCTAACGATGAGGTGTTGCACTGTTTTTAATTCAAATATTCTGTTTTACAGCACAGCTGCTGCCCCAATCTCTTTGCACAGTGTGTTTTTGTAGAGACTCACAACAGAAGTTTCCCATGGGTGGCGTTCTTCACAAACAGGTGAGGTTTTGGAAGTTGAATGCTGTCCATTCAAGGCACTAGGAGAAAAAGCAGTGCTTAGTTATTAGGAAATAATAACAACAGACAGATGTTTGGATCATGAAACCATGAAAGTACCTTCTTGTTGGTGACTTATTATTGAGCACTAAACATTGAAAAAATACAGCTGTTTTATCACGAATGAGTTTTTCTTCAGTTTTGCACTGAAATATAAAGAGGGAAGCTTCATTTTGAGGGAAGTCCATTTCAGTGATAATTTTCAGTGGAAAAATAGGTTTAATTCAGCATGGTCATTTGAAAGCCAAGATTCACTGATTCCAGTGTTGTGTCTCAAGGAATGGCCAGCAGATCTGTGTCCTATAGGGCAGGATTAGATCCTACAGGGTCTTAAGGCTGAGACACTTTGTGGGCCAAACAAGCTGGTTCCAGGTTTTCTCCTTGCAGCTACCAGAAGAAGCAGGACTTTGTGTAGTCAAGCATATCCTGGGGAGGTGGCATTAGGATGGTGAAAACTTCCTCTGAAAGCAAAGGATACGTGTCTTCCCTTAGTGGATGACAGAAAATGAGGTGCAGAGAGCTGGTGCTAGTGAGATACAAGAAGGCAGCAGCTAAACCCAGGGTGGGAAAGATGAATTGTAGGAATGAAGCTAACTGATGCACGTGGCAGCAGGTGTACTAGGTGAAAACTTACAATGGAGAGGAGAGAATTCATTCCAGACAAACTCCAGGCAGCACTGATCCTCTGTGGAGCCTTGCAACCCTGGTCCATACAGACACAGATGCTGTGGATTGCGCTGCGAGGAGGGCTTCCAAGAACTGTGAAGACAATGTTTTGAAATATGCCAGAAAAAGCTTGTTTAGTGAGAGTCTTTCTTGCTCAGGTACTTGGTAAAGAATTGTCTAGCGGGGTCTGAGGCCAGTGGAGAGAGGAAATAGTGGTCAGCAGAAGACACTTAGGGAAGAAGACTGTTGAGGGGAAGTTGCCCTGGCTGGCCCTCCTGCTTTCTGGCAATCACCCTTTTACAGCTTTTTTACATTAAGGACTGCATCTGGATCATTGAGCTTAATTGTGAACTTGCTCAGTCACCTTTTCATTTGTTTGATGTTTCTGGCCTCCAGAACATCCTAAGGCAGCAAGTTCCAGGTTGCAATTACGTGATATTTGCAAAGTCCTCATTGTTTGTTCTCAGCCTGCTGCCTGTAGTTCACTGAATGTTCCTTATATCCAGTGAAGAATACGGGAGAATTACTCTCTTAGTAATACTCCTATTTAATTGTTGTTTTCCTCACTTGTCGCTCAGCATCTAAGACTGAGGTATTTAGTTTGGCATTCGTTTGGGGCAGTGAATTTCCTACCTTAGAAATTTCTTCTCTTTCATGTCAAAGTGGCTGGTTCATGAGTAGCATGTGCTTAATTCCGAATCTTAGGCTTTGTGCATATAGGTAGTGCAAATGCATTAAAACCTGGCTTGTCAGACCAGAGACAATAGTCTTCCTCATCAGTGTATCTAGAGATCTGTTTGAATCTTAGTGATGCACTGTACACAGGAAAAATAACAAAACTGTCTGTGTTCTCATTTAGATTTATTCACTTCTGGGTTTTTTGGGGGGTTTTTTTTGTTAGATTTTTGTTTCCCAGAATGGAATTTGCCTCTAAGTTAGAGCAGGCTGTTCAGACTCTGAACCTATTGCACTGCTTGATAAATTCTTTTCTCTTAGGTGTGGCTGTTTGCACACTCCATAGCTCTGGTAGGCCAAGCAGCATGCGTGTGCCAGAGACTCCTTTTATCTCTTGGCTCTCTCCCAACAAGCTCCCTGCCCCTATGTTTTTAGGGGTTGCATGTGAGTGGTTGGTGACAAATTGCAAGCACAGTGTTGTTTCACTTGGTTCAAACAAATTAACTATTTTATTTCTTAGGCATGTGAAAGCCGGAACTGAACTCACTTGGGATTATGGTTATGAAGCTGGAAGCATGCCAGAGACCGAGATTTCCTGTCAGTGTGGAGTTCAGAAGTGCAGGAAAAAAACCCTATAGGCAAAGCTTTCTTACTGTCAACACATGTACCCGGAGATCTATATGCTGGAAGGGACTACTGCGCAGTGAACAGTACACTTCAGTCTGTGGAGCTAATTACATTCAATTAAAATGCCTTTCACTTGATCATTTTTTAAATTTATGTTTAAATGCCACTTTTCTAGTTTACAGAATTAGATCTGTTTGTCGTAACAACAGGAATCAAAGTTTTCCTAGATAATTTCTGTGCTCTTAGTCTTCATCATTCTCCCCTCCTTTTCATTTGCAAACAGAGTGCTCAGTGCAGTGGAATAACTCAGGCTGCTGTGCCACATTTTCCCAAAAATCAGAGACATGCCTGATGTAGAGCAACAGTTAGTTGATGTTTTCTGTGCTCTTCCACAAGGCTGAGTCAGCAAAGCTCAGTTTTCTGACACTCATTATGAATGGAAGTCTCCCTATTTGGGGGCCGAGAATTATTAGAATATACCTAAGCCTGATGGATGCAGTGGGACAAATAGTCTTGAACAGAGATGAGATTAATCAAAACAGTTTTTCAGAGCTGTCCTTGCTACATAGTGAGCTGGGCAAGTCCTGCTGCTGCAGGAGAGAAACAACTGGGTTTTGTTGGGTTGCATCCTGTCAGGGTCCGACTGGAGAAAACCCCAGTGTCGGGCCCTGTTTCGTTCGTGATCCCAAGAGTGAAATTAAGACGCAAACGAGGTCAAGTACTGTAATCGATTAGTTGGTTTATTACAAAAAGACAATTATTAGACAAAAAGGAAATTACTGTAATAAAGGGGACAGCGATAGAACAGTTTGGAAAAAGAATGGAAATGAAGCAAGGATTCAGGGTGCAGAGAGAGAGAGAGTCACCACCATGGACGCAGCGGTGTCCTGGGGATCCGTCGTAGTCAGTGGTGGGAGTTCTTCAGGGTTTGTAGTCGGTATCGGAGCAGACTGTCCCCCAAGAGTCCGTGGTAGTTGTCGGAGGTGGGTGTCCTAATGGAGGTGTCCTTCTAAAGTCATCCCCTCGAAGGTATCCTTGGAGGTGTCCTAATGGAGTTGCCCTCATGGCGATGTCTCATGGAGGGTGTCCCTCAGGGTTGATAGTAGATATCCGTGGAGAGTGTCCTCACGGAGGTGTCCTTCTGGAGTCATCCTCATAGCAATGGCTCCCTTTCGTGATGACCTTTTCCCCCTTTTATAATGAGTTGGGGGGAGTACCTCTCTTCTTCATGTCATGTATTACACATTCCTGGTGGACTACTTTCCCTGGTCTTGCAGCCAGCTCTTCAACTGCACATGTCTGCAGCAATTCTTGGGATGATGGGCAGCAATTCCTCACACCAATCCTTGAGGTAATGGACAGAAGAGTCTTAGCTCTTTCCCGCTTATCCCTCAGGCAATGGATGGTGGAGTCCCAGTTCAGCTCTTCACACCCTTCTCCCAGGCAATGGATGTTGGAGTCTTATCTCAACTCCTCCCACCCATCTCTGAGACAATGGATTGGTGGAATTCCATCTCAGCTTCTCATACCAATCTTTGAGACAACGGACAGAGGAGTCTGATTTCAGATCAGTCTCTCACACATCCGTCTCCATGTTTATGACACAGAGAGAAGTCCTTGAGAAATCCAGTGTGCCTCATTTCAGTGCTGCGTTGTGTAGTGGAGGACAGAATCCTTGCCGTGTGGTTTGTTGGTAAGAGAGAAACAAGCCACATGAGGTAACACTGAGTGCAGATGCAGGAGGTGGCTCTGAAACGGAGCAAGGGATGGGTGTGCAGAGGTGTGGAGTTGGAATGTGTTGGAGCCTTGCGCAAAGAAGGTGATGTCGCAGACCGCTTGAAGAACCAGCGCCAAAGGTATCAGCACAAGTGGTTTCATTGAAGTAAGATGTTGTGAAAATGAGATGAGATGAAGTTCGATGGCAAGGTTCACTCTTACTTATTGCAGAGAGAGGATATAATAATGATTCAAAGTTACTAAGACAAAATCTAGTGCACTATGATATGAGGTTGTGTGTGATACTGGTCACATACCAAAGATCTGCAGTTGGTAAGGGGTCTCTCAGCCTCGAGGAGTAACTTTTAGAGGTGTTCCAGCTCAAGAGAAGATCACCATTGTGCAGCCAGCTGCTTAGCAGGGAGAGCTCAAAGAAGGCTCACTTCAGGCTGTCGTATTCATGGAATAAAGTGGTTGGCTTGCAGTCAGATTACATGTTATGGAAAAGGTAAACATGAGACTCCTTGTACCCACAACATTCTTTGTTCCTTGATAAATGAGTCTTGGAAGAACCACCTGCTATTCATGTGTTAATTGCACAGCAGGTGTTGGTTTCCAAGCCCATATGCATCAGTGCTCACCATGTCACCCTGTTCCTGTGGGGGTTTTCAGAGAACAGGTTGGAAATAGAGAAGTTTTTGGCCTGGTTGTGGCTGAAGCCTTTGCTTCCTTTGGACACTGAACCAAACTACCACAAGTTTGGTCAAGAGTCAAGGGCATCCATCACAGATGGATTTAAAGCTGGCCCCGCAGCTCACCTTACCTTCACTTCCTGAATTTGTGGAGGTCATGCACAGCAGACCACATGGAACTGGGTGTTGGAATTTGTTCGGCCATTAGCAGGTTTTGTCATTGGATTTCCCGTTTTACAGAGCAGAGAGAAGTGCTGTTTGCAAGAGTTAGTGATGATTTAGGCAATTGTATATGGGAGAGAAACATGCCTGTGAGACACTGCCGTGGCCTTGGAGTAGAGATTGCAAGCCTATAGCTATACTGCAAACTGAAAGAGAAGCAAGAACCAGTTCTTGGCCCCGAGGCCATGAGGCGGCAGATGACTTATGTCAATGTGGCTTAGGGTTACTCCTCTTTTAATTGGGCTGCATCTCTGCTGTGTAACTGTGGAAGAATGTGGTACCTGTGGCCCTAAACTGGTTTTTGAGTTTGTTTTGGATGCTTCAAGTTTAAAAAACATGGAGTTGTGCTGCAACATACAACGCGCTCGAATTTCTCAGCAGTCTCAGCATGCATGAGGACTGTTTAAGCTTGTTAAAAGTGGACCTTCAATAGAGACAACAGACCTGTAAACCATTCTGCTTTACAATGAAACCTCAGCTCGCCTCTCCCATGGCCCTGTTTGAGAGCTTGACATACTGTGGTTCTGATTTTGCCTGAAGCCGCTGATGTTCAAAGAGCTTGCAGAATCATTGCACCTGTGTGAAGCAGGAAGAGGAAATGTCTCAGTGGTGTGGAGCTGCTCCCACTATTGCGTACGCTTTGCGTTACCTGATGTGCATTCATCATCTGCTGACACGGGCAGCTGGAGGGGATCTGCCCATATATGAGCCGTCAGGTTTACCAGCAAGGAAGCACCAGCAACGCCCCGCAGCGAGGGCCTGTCATGGTAGGCAGTCTTATATCCGCTGTCGCCCGAGGACAAGCCTGTCTGACCTCCTGACCCAGGGCAGTGCTGACTGGCGCCACTGCGATCGTCCTGTCCTTAACGTGCTGGCCAAGTATGAAGCCAGCACAGGGCAGCTGCTGCCCCTCCACAGCGGAGGAGACTAAGCAACACGCCTGATGGCTGCGGGAGGCACACAACCCTGTCCCAGCCTTTGCTATGCATCTTCTGGACCAGCTGCTTGATCAGATGTCACCCTGCTAGCCCCACGCTGGGCACTGATCCTGACCTCCCCATTACATCCAGCCCCTCACCCTTTCCTACCTGTCCTGCCTAAGGGACGTGCAAAAACCAACGGGGACGATGGGAGGATGCAGGATCTCCTCTTCCCCGCGGGAGAAATTCCTCGGGACATGGCTGCCCGGCGCCGGCCATCGAGATCGGCGGGCGCGGGTCTCGAACCCGCGATCCCGGGAGCCGGCACTCCCAAAGGCGCGGGGGATGGGCCGGGCACCCCTCCCTCGCTCACCCTTGGAGCGGCTGCGCGCCTCTACCGCCCCTCCCCGCCTCAGCCAATCAGCGCCGGGGGGGGGGCAGCACGCGGAGCCGCGCTCCCGCTGCGCATGCTCGGCGCCGCGGTTGGGCAGGCCCACTTCCGCGCGCGGGAGCGGCGGGGGGAAGCGGCGGGGCGCGGAAGTGCCAGTGCGTGCGGGCCGGGCGGCGAGCGAGCTGCGGTGCGTGGTGCCCGCCGCCCCGCGGTGAGTCACGCTGCGGGGGTGGGAGAGCGGGGACTGGGGAACACGGCTGCCGGCGCCCCCTCGGTGGGTCAGCCCTCCCCCCCCTCCGAGTGTCAGTGAATGGGCCGTGCGGGAGCTGAGGGACAGCGGGGCTGTGAGGGCGACCCCGGGTTTACCTCAGCGGCCGTGGACGTTACCGTGGAGGCACCCCGCGACCAGACCTGCCCGGCGCTGAGCCTCCCGGGCTGGGAAATAGAGCGAGCAGCAGCCCTGCGAGGCTTAGGGCCGGGGCAGGCCCGACGGGGTGACACTGGCAGTGTTCCAGGCCAGGCTGGACGGGGCTTGGAGCAACCTGGTCTAGTGAAAGGTGTCCCTGCCCGTGGCAGGGGGTTGGAACTGGATGAGCTTTAAGGTCCCTTCCAGCCCAAACTGTGATTCTGTCATCTTGTGAAAAGGTAAGAGTTTCGATCTAATGAGGAACTCTGAAGTCACTCATCACTTGGGTCAAATATGTTAGCATGTACCTTTCTAAAACATTATTTTTTATATATAGTCTTAAAAATTCTTCCCCTTTAGCGAGTGAAAGGTGATAACAGCGACTGCTTTGGTTTTCTGACTAGTGACCGTTGGCTGTCTTGGTCTTGCAGTGGTGCTATAGTGTTACCTGTCACTTCGAGACCGAGGCACAGCCCTGTTACACTGTGGCTGATCGTGTCTCACTCATAACAACCGAGACACGGAGGTTGTGGTGTGAGTGGGGGGTGTCGGGGGGTTATGGTGGGCACTCGAGAGGTGCCTACAGCGGTTATGGTGAAGACCACCAACCCCCCCTGGTTATGGTGAGACTATATGGAAGTGGCTCAGTGACTGGAATGACCAGTGAGTGACCACCAGTGACCACTGGCTGTCTTGGTCTTGCAGTGATGCTACAGTAAGTTCTGAAAGCATTGCAAAGCTGGGTGTGTTTGTGCTGCTAGTCACTGGGGGGAGAACAGGGAGGGGGCTTGTGTAGGTTATGAGCAGCAGTGCTTCTGTCCCCATGGAATGCAAATGGAGGATACAGTGGGGGTAATGTGTGTGTCATTTCCTTTCTCCCTACTCCAGGTTATCAAATCCTTGACTATACTGGGGTGAAGAGGAGGGCAGGGCAGGAGCTAGGGCACTGGGTTTCAGTAGCACGCTGGAAGTCAGGGGACTTGGGTTCTTTTCCTTACTCGTCTGTGATATGCCGAGTGACATTCTGTGCCCTAGTTTCCTTCTGTGTAAAACGCATGTATTATGTGCACAGATGCTTTCAGAATTGCTTCTGGAGCAGAAATCCTTAGACAAACTGGTCATGTTTCGCAAGGTGTGTTTGGAAGTGGCACAGTCCCTGCACACTCAGCAATAATGGTTGCTTCTCTTTTTACTTTCTGTTTCGTTTCTTGTTCTCTTCCATTTTGTCACTGTTGGAAACAAAACCCAAACTGCTTCTAGGAAATGGCACAGGTCCTGGAGGAGCAGCCAGAGGCTGTGACCGGTTCTGTCCATCAGCTGCTTCTCCTGTCTTCTGTTTTGCACCTTCATTTGCTCTGTTGTTAGTGGAGGGTAGTGGAAGGGCCTCTACCTCTTACACATGAATTAGTCTCCTTTGGTTCCCCCAGTCTGCTTCTGTGTCAGTCAAAGTGGAAGCTGCTGTGAAGAGCTGCAGAAGGACTTTGTGACAGCCAGTGATTTGACTGTAAAATATCAGGTGAAAATCCATCACTGCAAGTAGAAAATGATGCCTGAGCAACAGCCATAGCACTGGTACCCTCCATCATATCCGATACCACTTAGGAAAGAGATCTGCGGGGCTATAATACTGCAAAAGTGTCAGCTCCGTGCTCGGAAGCACAGTCTAAACTGTGATCGAAAATGAAGATTTATTAAAAAAAGAAGATAAAAATACAGAGTGCATCATGACTTTGTACTGCAAATGGTAGGCCACCATTTTTGAAAGTAATTTTTTCCTCATGGAACATAGCAGGAGTAGAGAAGAGATTGGGTGGAACAGCTTCTGTGCAAGGAAAAACTAAGTTTCAGATTCTTCAACCTGAAAAAGAGACAGTAGGAGAAAGAATAACAGATCTATGTTGTCACAAGTGTTACTGGAGGAGCTCAATAAGGAACAATTTCTCACCTTTTCACACAGATCCTGGGGTCTCCAATGGAATTCAAGAGCAAGCTTAAGACCTGCAAAAGAAGGGTGTTGTTTAGGTGAAATGTTACAGTGTGGAACTGAAACCGTGTGCTCTCCCTCCTCACTTGAGAGCAGCCAGCCAGATCCATTGCCCCATTTAGCTCCCAGTAACCTCTCCCTGGCAGTAATGGGTAGCAGAAAGCTGGGGAAGGGACAGGGCTGAAGCAGTGATCCTGTAGGGGACATGTATCGGTATCGAGCTCAGCGGAGCAGCAGGTGAAGGCTGGCTGCTTCTGTAGTGAGGAATGGTCTTTCCACCACCTCAGGATTCCTGCAAAGGTGCTGGAGTAACCCCAAGACTGACCTTGACTGAGTGCCCTCTGTTCTCCTGCAGCACCAGGATTTCTTCTGAGCCTGTGGGAACACCAGGGACTGTAGACTCTGCCTTCAGCCTCTTCCTCACGAAATTCCCAGAGCCTGTAGAGCTGGATCCTCTGACTGGGCCTGAGCAGGGCCTATGCATCTGCATCGATTCCAGGTATGAGCTTGCTGCAGAGAACTTCTCCTGAGTTCTAGAGCATTCAAACTCTAGCTTGTTCTGCTTTCTAATTTAGTTCTGTCTTTGTGTTCTGTTCTGTTTCTAACATTTCCATGCATTTCTGTTCGTTTCCATGGTATTTATTTTGTGCTTAAGTTCTGAGATGGACGTAATGGGTATTGGAACTTGGTCACTATCCTGCCTTGCTTACAAGAGACAGGAGAACAAGGGAAAAAAGCCTCAGATGTGTGGAGACAAAGTCACTTGCTGTAACTTTAAGATTAAGCAAATTCTTGATGGCAGAGTTAGAGGAAAAAACCAAACCAAACCAATCCCCCCCCAGACAGATCCCCTTCTACTCTGGTGTTCTTACTTGAGACTGCTTCCTCTGTTTTATGGAAGGGAGATGGGAACTAATGAAAAGAGTGGTTGGCTGTTAAAAGCCACGAAAAGGTTGCGAGATTTGCTGGATTTTGACATTTCCTGCCCCTTCATTTCCTGCCTGTTTTGTGCTTGGGCCTTGCTGCCTTTCTCACTGGAATAATTTAACTTCAAATCTTCTTACTTTTTGAAAGTAAAAGCAAACTTTTCTTACGTTATCTTACAGGAGTTTGTGCTGTCAGAGGTGACGTCTCCAGCAAAGGGCAGGTTGGAGTATCACACCTTGTAGGAGTGGGAAGTTGTTGAAGATTTCTGCAGTGGTCTTGCACGGAAACCACAGATAAAGTAAAACTTTTGCTCCTACTGAGTGACACTCTCAGCTCCTGGGGGAGGTGGCTTAAGGCTTATTCGGAAGCATTTAGACTGTTTTGTGGAATAAGTAGCTGGCCTTAACATTTTTCAGCTGCTGGGGGAAAGGAGAGAGACTGTGTGAATAAGAATGATAAAGACTTGAGTTGCCCGAACAAGTGGTGAATGCTCCATCCCTGGCAGTGTTCAGGGCCAGGCTGGACAGAGCCTTGGGTGACATGGTCTAGTGTGAGGTGTCCCTGCCCATGGCAGGGGGGTTGGAACTAGATGGTCCTTTCCAACCCTAACTATTCTATGATATGGCCAGGAAAAGAGAACAAATGTCCATGGGGTAAATCCCAGGGTATGGAGAAAATGATGTGGCTCATATTAGCGCTCATTGAGAGAGAATATTCAAATCTTTTGTTTCTGACTCTGTCTTCTGCCCCCTTTTACTTGCAAACCTTTCCGCGCTGCTTTGCTACATCCATTTTTCCGTAAGAAGTTGGTGTTTACTCCTTGTTTTTCTGGAGGGCAGGAGGGAATTAGTGTTTCCTCCTCGTGAATTCCTGCAGGGCACTGGAGAAGTTTGAGGACAGCTGTTTTTCTCTCCTCTGTTGACTTGCAGACCCACGTGTGGCAGAAGTAGCTTATGGAAGGCACTGCTATGAATGAGTGACCTCCTCCAAATAAAAAGGGTTTAACATCTAGGGCATGACTTGCTGGCCCGCCCTTGGGGCTGTTGTTAGAGCAGGTATTTGCTGAGCAACCTTGAAAATTCTTGTGTTACCTCTTATGACTTGTTAGTGGCTTTCCAAGAGGAAATAAACTAGTTTTCCTCCTGCTCTTAGGTGGTGGAGCTCCTGTGAGCTGGTTTCCATCCCACTGCTCTCCCAAGAGAAGGCGTTGCCTTTTTACTAGTAGTTGTTGCTGGAGGAGCAAAGCACCAAGGTTCAGGGGATGTAGGTGAAGGAGCAGTTGGAGGACAAGTGCTTGCAAGCTCCACTGTCCTCTGTCCTGCTTGGCCTCAATTGCTTTGTGTTTTGTCCCAGTTTTCCTGCTCCAGGTGTTTTGTGGATAATGGCGAAGATGGTGAGAAGAACGTGTGCGTTTTGCTCAGATGGGGAGGCTGGTTCTGTGATGTATATTGCCAAAGAGCGAAATATTGCAGCTCATCAGGATTGTCTGGTGAGTGGCTTTGAGTTGGCTCGTACCTAAGAGGAATGGAAAAGAAGGGCTTGAGTGGAATTTTCCACTGCTTGTCCATTTTTAACATAGCTGGACATGTTGGTTTGTAGTGTTCTCATGTGTCTGTTCCTGGTCAGTGGTTCGAGACACACGTGTAGTCTAGCAGTAGGAATAGGCCTTCTTGAGACAATTCTCGGACCGGAGAAAGTTGTGTGCTTACTTAATGTCATGTGAAAGGAGGGGACTTTCTCGACCCCTAGTATTTGCTCTGTCTATCAGTGCTCCAGGAAAGCCAAGACCCTTATGCCCAACCAGTCTGTCAGTGTCCCGTTATAGGGACTCTTCACCTCTGATCCACTCCTGCTGGATTGGAGGGCAATTCCACTGACCTGTTCAGGGAAATATGCCAACAGCATCAGGGGACCCCTCAGCGGGTCTGCCCACTTTATCTGAATGTGTTACCCACTGCCAGCGGCTGCTGGCTCCCATGAAGGACTAACACTGGCAGTTTATGGAATAACTATTAATATCAAATCCTGACAAATTCAGGTTCGTGGATTGCAGGTGATAATATCTGACTGCAAAAACAGATTTAAAGCAATACACAGACAAGCTCTAATCTCCAGTAAAAGTGTTCAATGCACACAGAGTGCACATCTTACCCAATGGGTGTTCCTATGAAAGGAGCAGACAGGTTCAGCCCATGTACTGATCCCAGCAGTTACGTTGGAGCCTTCCCTGACTTTTCCTCCATCCTCAACTTGCTTTTGTATGACTTCTTTATGTTTAGGTGTGACTCCAGTCATACATACCGTAGTTACTGATTGGTGTAAAATTCTTCTCCCTTAAAGATACAGCCAAGAAAAATACAAAGCTCATGCTCAGTGAGGGGTGGTCGTACCTTGGAGGTGGGGAACTTTGGGATGGAAGTGTGCTTTGGTGTTACAGTGAGATATAATGAGCAAGGTTTACCTAAGGGAAGTGATTTTGCCACAGTTGCTGGCTCAGCAATGCACATCTCTAATATTTCCCATCTGGCAGCTGCTATGCAGCTTATCAGCTGTATGGTGCCATCACGTTCCCGGTCCTGCAGGGAGCACAACAGAGCCTGGCCGCGGTGTCTCCACTCTGCTCCACCCTCCGTTGCTCCTATAGGATAGCAGGTTGTGTTGCCATGGTAGAGCAGATTCCGTGCATACCAACCGTCCTGAAAGTGACAACTGTATTTTACCCTAAAAAGTTGTTTATATTACTGCAACTTGTGTTAGACCCCAGTTCCACCACATGCCCCCCAAGTGATTTTCCCACACTTAAACCTTTGCAGGAAAATATTCATATCACTTGATATATCAAGGTAAAAATCTTTCCAGTCTGTGCCTTATTTAAAATAAGGAATAAAAATATCAGAAGCTGATTGTGTAAAAATAGCTGTCAAGCTCTAAGCATGCTGTGACCCTAGAATGTATTCATTCTTCTTGTGTGAGTGTGCCTCCCCTTTATTCCAGGGTCTCAGCGGGGCTGGTTCTTGGTGTGCAGAATCTGTTACAGATGCCACATTCTCCCTTCATTGGGGGTCACTTAGTGCAGGAGATGTGCTTGCTGCTGGAACAGCTTTCTGGCTTTTCTCATTTTTCTGCTACCTTTTTTTGTTTGTTGTATTGCTTTGGGGTTTTTTTAGCAGAATATTTCAGAACATTTGATACCTGTTTCACAGTGTTACTTGGATGTTTTCTTTGAAACAGGTTTTGTTAGGGTTATAATGTTGCTCCAATGTTGAAACTTTTTCTCTCTTCCTCTCCCCCCCAGTTGAACCAATTTCTCTGCTTTAGGCTCCTCTGTGCTGTTCGGGATTTTGCAGTTAGCTATCACCTTCTGAGCAGACAGACTGTGCCTGCCTGTTGATGTAAGGGCAGCTCAGTTTTGTTTGGAATTAGCTCTATAATGCTATAATATATAGGGTGTTGTCGTGGTTTAAGCCCAGCTGGTAACTCAGAATCACACAACCGCTCGCTCACTCCCCCCGCTTGTTCCTCCCCGCTCCCGGAGGGATGGGGAGGAGAATCAAAAGAATGTAACTCCCACGGGTTGAGATAAGAACCGTCCAGTAACTAAGGGATAATACAAAACCACTGCTGCTACCACCAATAATGATAAGGGAAATAGCAAGTGGAGAGGATACAATTGCTCACCACCCCCCGACCGATACCCAGCCCGACCCGAGCAGTGATCTGGGCCTTCCGGGTAACTCCCCCCGGTTTATATACTGGGCATGACGTGCTGTGGTATGGAATACCCCTTTGGCCAGTTTGGGTCAGGCGTCCTGTCTCTGCTTCCTCCTGGCTTCCCCTCCTCCCTGGCAAAGCATGAGACTGAGAAAGTCCTTGGTCGGAGTAAGCATTACTTAGCAACAACTAAAAACATCAGTGTTATCAGCGTTGTTCTCAGACTAAAGTCAAAAACACAGCACTGCACCAGCTACTAAGGAGAAAAAATGACTGCTACAGCTGAACCCAGGATAGGTATATATATCTATAATGGGGTAATGGTTGGGCTTGATGATCTTAAAGGTCTTTTCCAACCTAGCTGATTCTATGATTAGAAAAAAAGTTGCTAAGAACTTCCCCTTCCTCAATTACCATCATTGCAGCTCAGTGCTTCTGTGGGAACGAAAGTGGCCCAAATGTATGTGTATACATTTTCTGTGGGTTTCTCCCAGGCTTTGTACGATGTTCCTAAATGTTCCTAGGTTTCTCATGCAGTCAACTGTTGTCAGCATTGGACTGTATGAAAATCTTATTACAGAGAAATATTGCACCCAGCTGTAAGGTTGAGCAGCTGGGGAGGTAACAAGATGCTCAAGGTGTGGAGGTCTGTCAGGTGAAGAGCTTCTCCTCCTTACTCTGGCCAGCTGGGCTTGCAGACTTTCTTCATTCACACTATTACTAAGTTCACTTCCTCATCTTGTTATCTTTTTGTAGCTCGCTTTCAGGTCATGTGAAATCTCCTGTATAGACAGAACTACTTTTGACTGGTAAAAGGTTTAAGCATCTTGTTCAGCATAGGTGAAGCCTTTATAAAACACGGAGAAAAATCAGCCTTCTTAGGTAGGGCAAGTTCAAGAAGAAAAGATGTGCCCTTCCTCCCTTTTCTGCACTGGTGACTGAATCCCTCTGTTAAATTTTAATATCAGCTCTTTTGTCTTTAGTTATTTTCTTCAGGATTTGTGGAATCTGAAGAGTATAACCCAGATAACCTGGATATAAGGTTTGATGTGGCATCAGTGTTGAAAGAACTCAAGAGAGGAAAGCGGCTGGTAAGGAGTCTCTCTCTGAATCTGCACTTAGTCCTGTCTCAGAGTACTGAAGGTTGTCTGGCTAGTTTATGTTTGGAAAAAAAATGCAGAATAGTACTTATTGCTCTACTAAGATTGGGGAAATTCCAGATTTAAGAGTTAGAAACATTGATTTACATTGTATTTGGTAAAATTTAGTTAATGTTATATTAAAATGTGTTGGATATCTGGCCTTCAAGTCCTTAGTCTAAGTTTCCTAAGAGATTTTGGTAAAGGACTAAGCCAGTGCCTGAAACAAAATTATGCAATCCATGAGTGTAAAGAGAAACACCTTCTGGTTTTAGCAGAAGGAAGGTTATTTATATGAGGTTTTCTTACTGGCTTTGTCTTCAGCTGCCCTCCTCCCTTACATCCTGGGTGGAACTCTTTCCATTACAAAGTTAGCCTAGAAAACATAAATACACTAACACACTAAAAGCACTAATACAAGCACTAATATTGAAAGACCTTGGGCAAGATTTCGAGGAGGGGGGAAAATTGCCCAGTGCCCTCATGTGATGATTTGCATAATTTTACAAATTCATCAGTATGAAATAAGATAGCAAAAAGGTGGCTGAAATAACGACCAGGATGGGAGGTTGCAGGCGTGAACTTGCCTGGTGAGTTACACAGAGGCGGCTGCAATGAAAGATTGGATTTTCCTGCAGGATAGCATTTGCCTTGTGTGGCAAGATTGTCAGGAGCTGTGTGCAATGCTTACCTGTGGAACCTCATCCTGTTCTAGGTGTGCAACTTCTGTCGCAAGAAAGGAGCCACTGTGGGCTGCGAGGAAAGGGCCTGTCGCAGAAGTTACCACTACTTCTGTGCGCTCTGTGACGATGCAGCCATAGAAACGGATGAAGTAAATGGAGTCTACCGGTATTTAACCAAGTATTTTCTAACTAATGATTGTGAACAATTTGGTGGTGCTGTCAGGGAGAGAGACTTAAGAATTGTGTGGTTTTAAATGTGTTTTATAAAAGGAAATATGGTTTCTTGAAGTGATGCTTGATCCTCTGTTCACAAGCAATAGGGGAAATGTTTTCCTTTGAAAGGAAAACATCACAGCAGTGGGAGGGAATCTGTTCAGTGAATGATCAGTAGGCCAAAACTGAGGAAGTCAGTCCTTACTGGCTAGCCAGCCAGTCTTCAGGGACCAAGGTTTTTACTAATATCACTCAAACTCTCAATTTCTGTTGGCTCAGAAGCTTCATTAAGCGTGGTCGAGGACGGAGCACTTCTATGTCTGTTCGCATCAGGCAAATTCTGGTAGAGAACTTTGTATTCCCACCAAACACCTTCTTCTATTTCAAATACATTGTTAGTATTAGCACAGTTAACCAGACTTCAGGTAAACTTTCTGTCCTGACCATGCCAGCCCTGGCCTCCGCTGCCCTTGGGCTGCGTGTGTTGCTGCTAGATGGAACGAGTTGTTTGGAGGCTGTAGGTGAAGGGGTTATGAAACTGGGACTTTAGGGACCTTTTAAAGAGCTGAAATTATAGTAACATCTGAGGTACATAAAACCCCTGGTGTCCACCTCTGTGCAAGGTCAGAGAGATCACAGGCCATGTTAGTCCTAGACTAATCTGGTAGACCATCTAATCAGTACTTGTTTCAGGAGGATGTGGACTAGTGCAATCCTTAGCAGCAGTGGAAGGTGGGTCTTTTGTGTCCCTTGTGCTCCTGGCTGCTTCACTAGCGCTCTCAGTCCAAAATAAATAGGTCTTTCTGCAAAGCTGTAAGCTCGGCCTTATAGGGCAGATTATATGGTTAGTTTATGCTTATAAAGTCTTTGGGAGCTTGCAAAGCTCATGAAAGAGTGTAACTGGGAAGAAGGAAGCTTTCTGTGATCACAGAATAAGTGCTGTCATCATGCAGCTTTGCAAAGGATACCTCAGGCTGAAGATGACTGAACTTCTCATGATGTTGAAAAATGAATGGGACTGATAACAGCCTAGATGCAAACTGGTAAAGGAGTGGTTGAATACATGGTTTGGCCTGGTGGGTTTCTGAGTTGGTGACTGTGGAGGTTTGGAAAAGGGACCTTTAAAAATACCTTATATTAAGCAGCTCTGAGACTGGTTGCTTGTCCTGTATAGAAATACAGGAAAGTAGGCTATAGCAACCTGTATTGAAGAGATGAAAAAGGACTGGCATAGGGAAAGATGGTGAGGCAGGTTTCAGGGATTTGAAGCCAAAGACTTGTGCACAGTACCAGGGGCATAAATAAAGCACAAAATTTATAGCTAGCCTGAAATTACTGGAGAGAAGATGAGAAAGACTTGAAAAACAGTGGGTGGGGATTGAGAGCCCCCTGCACTTTTTCATGGTGAAATATAACATACTGAAAAGCATATCCAAAGAGAGAATTCCATCAAGAGAAAGAGAGCTCTGGTGGGTTTAAACTCTGAGTTGCCGTTGTTGTGATGAGCAGCAGTGATTATCAAAACCAGGAGGCAATAGTGCTATAGAAGTGGCTACTAAAAGGAGAGGTGAGAAATTAGTGTAGTTTTTACTGCCATCATGCAGAAATGGTAGTGGGGAGGTGCTTCCAAATAAGGTGGCCTGAGTACTAAAACATATTGTCTGTTCTACCTAAGGTGTTCTTGTACTTAGGAAGATTGTTTTTAACTGAGAAAGAATAGAATTAAAGGGTGGGAGGAAAAAAAACCCAACCTCCAAAGGGCAATATTAGAAATTCAGGAATTTAAATAAGGCGTCTCCTATACTCAGCTGTCTGACTGAATTGTCAGGTATACATAGATCTGGGGTTTTGTGCATCAAAATGAATTTAATGCCAAAAAGCTGGCTCCTCAAGGAGACAGGCTGCGTTTCTTAGGTCACTGCTTCTGTTTTGTTAAAATAAAGGAATGACAATAATTAGAAATATCCTAGTAAATGCAGTTTCCTTTAAAAATTGCTTCCAAACACTTGAGCATTAGGCTGGGCAAATACATCTGTAATGAAGAGATCAGCTAAATCACACTCCTGACAAAGCAGTTTTGCTTAAAAAGTGATTTGGGATCCTTCTGTAAGAAAGGCATATTATAGAAGCTGGTTCATTATTGTATTCAGAAAGATAAGGAATATTTCCAGCTGTATTTGTCGCATTTTGCCTCTTCCAAGGAATTCACCTTGCTCTCCTAGAACCAGAGAAAACGTTCCCATCTCACATATTACCAAAAAGTCTTTAAGGAACAAATAGATTGAGCAGCTTTAAGCTACGGGATCTCAAACAGGGTGCCCTACTTCCTCGGGATTTGAGGGGCACCTCATTGGCAGGGGAAAGGGAAGGACATTGAGATCTCCAAGCAAGTAACTGGCCCTGTGCATGGCAGTTCCAGCACATGCAGGGCTTACAGTTCAAGCTGACTGGGAAGCAGATGTATCTAAAGAGGTTCTGGACCCGGGCTGAGCGGGACAGGGCAAGGGGGCAGAACTGCAGTAGTTACAATCGAGCAGTATCAGTACTGTGGTATTTCATCTTGACAACATCCATCTCATTTTAATAAGGCATTTCAACACGAGCACCTCTGCCACGGAGGTCACCACACCAGGTGAAATGTGTCTGACTCGGGACTGGAACAGTGAGCAGGTCCTCAGAGTGGGGTAATGGAACTGAAGAGTCGAAGCTTCAGTGCTCAGAGTCCACTGAGGCTCTGAAAGTACAAATACAAGCTTGTGCATGTGTGGGATTTCAAGACAGGTGCTTTCCTAGGTGGGCAATGCGGAACAAATCCTGATCATTCTTTTTTAAGCATCTTTCAATGAAAAGAGGGGAAAATATCTGTTAAAATCAGTCAGCATAACTGTTTACATATTTATTAATACTTTTTCTCTTTTTCTTAAAATTAAACTTAAATTTTAGAGTGTTCTGCCCAAAACATGACCCAGGCAATAGGACCAATCACTATGGTGAGTTTCTTTAATGGCTTCATTGATTTAATTTGTTTTAAAAGTTTGCATCCTAAAGTCAATGACTTATTTGAACAAAATAAATGTTGTTCCACCTTTATATTGAATTATTCTGACTCTGTGCGGGCAGGTAGGCCCAAGCAGCTTGTAAAATCCATGTGAGACACGAGAGTTGATGAGTGATGCACAAGCTTGCACTTGATTAGCAAAGAGGGGTTGCTGCAGGAGAGGTCACCTTCGGATTTTTAATGTGTATTTACATGAAAACATTTACATTTGCATCTCCTCTATTCACTGCAGTAGCTTATTTAAAATAGGGCCTTTCATTCTGAAGGATCCCAAAGAGCTTTCTAAGAGTAACAAAAGGGTTATACAACCCCTGTTTAAGGATTGCTTCCTTTTCTACAGAAATGCAGCTGAATTGGGCAGTCCTGGTCCTTGCTGATTCACAGGTAGTTGGGAATCTCACTGAATTAACCAGCCAAAGTAGTGATTTTGTTAATGGAAAGCACACAATCCCGCTCAAAATGGAATGGGTCCTAGCCTGGCCTTCACTTAGAAGATAAGCTCGGTCGAACTGGGAGCACTGATGCTAAGAGTGGGGTGCTCCCACTCAATGTGAGCAGTCTTTGGCTACTCGTGACAAGGCCTGTCTCCACCCTGGTGCCGCTCGGGGTGGATTAGGTGACTGTCATTTAAACTTCTAGTTACAGGTCTGGGGCTGCTTTGCCAGCCATACAGTCCATTTAACACTGGATACTGCTGTGGCTCACTAACCAAATGCACCTTTATTTCACTCAGTAGTTTTGCTTTTTATTTTATCTGTAGTTCCGAGGCCTGACATCCCTCCCTTTTTAAAATTAATTTGATTATTTTGGTTGTCAGTCTGTTGGGTCTGTCCAGGGTCCCAGCTGGTCTCCTGCTAGTGCTAGACAGGGCCAGGATTGCTTCCTGTCCGGTATGAGATGAGATCCAGGCATTAGATCCAGCCCTGTGGACCACCTCCTTCAGAAGGAAGGCTTAAATCTCATGAAGTTGAAGGTCTTCGTGTCTGCAAGTGCTGCGTGTACGGTGCATGGCCTGTTCTCTTAGAAGAGGGATCTCCTAGAGGAGATCTTCCAGAGGCACTTAATTTAGAGGCCTTCTGTTTAAGAGGGGTAAATGGATTCTGCTGGCAGTGGCTGTCCTGCCTCCTGAATGAGCGCTGTGGCTGCATGGTAGAGTTTTGACTTTCAGGATCCAACTTGGGTGAAGCAGCTCAGCCATTCCTCTGGGGCAGGGCTGTGTGGGAGCAGGAGCTGTACAAAAGGATTGCCTCACCGGGCTTGTTTTCCCCTGGTAGCTTGGAGAAAATGGGATCAGGGAACATCCCCTGGTTCTTGGTTCAGATAACGTTCCTGTGCTGAAATGTCAGGGCTCTGTTGTGTGGTTGAAAGGGGATAGAGTGCCTTAGGGGCTGAGAAGTCTCCTTGCAGCTCTTCAGCAAGGATGGGAGGGCAGTTTGGACTTGGAAACAGGCTCCACCCTCTGCTTAACTGGGAGTGTTGGATGTGCCTAGAGTAAAGGCTCACAAACATGGAAGAGCAGAGAATGGTGTGGGGAGCAGGAGTTGGGCTGCTCCTTGGACTGCGCTCCTCTTCTTTTGTAAGGCATCCCTAAAGCAAACATCAGGAGAAAATCCTACCACATGTCAGCAATGTCATGTTAGACAGCAAGGAACACTTTGTGCCTGCACCAGCATCTCCTAGACTGCTCCAAATGAGTCCATCCAGCTTTATTTTGGATGAAGTGAGAGGCTAATTTCCTTTCAGGCCATGGAAAATGCAAATGTACAGCACTGGTACCCAGAACCCAAACCTGTTTCAACAGCCTTCCTGTACCAATTCCTTATGCCTCTTTTCCTGTTACAGATCAGGAACAGGAAAAAAGCTAAGTGCTGCCCAAAGGGTGTAGGTAAATGGGAGAGGGGCGTGTAACCCCACTGCATTTAAAACCCTCAGGTTTTGGTGGGTGGTTGAACCCTTCTCTGGCTTTCTCTGCTCCCGTTGTGTCTTCCTTGCAGAGTTACCCTTCTGTGCTTGCGATGCTGTAGCTGTTACTAGCAACTGCCAGTTAAGATGTTGGAGAGAGGCTGGTGCATGCTGACAGAAAGGACAGAGTGAAAGCAGGTGGTTTTGCAGAGTTCTCAGACCACATCACTGAAAACACTTTGTAGCATAAATACTATTCAACTGACAAGGCTTCTAGGAGGGTCATTATATCGATGTATGTCTCTGGGACACCTAAAATAGTTCTTTATGTAGTCTCAGTTTTGAGGGTGTATTAACATAAACAAGAATTGACTGGGAAAAGAACAGTCATCTTTAATAAATGTGCCTGAAGTTTTTACCACTTAGTGCTAGTGTTGCTGCCGGGTTCACTCTGCCATAATCAAAACTCATATGTTAAAAACTGGGGTTTGCTTTATACTGAGTATAAAAGGCAAAGTGATAAGCTAATGCAACAGTGATTGGCACTTCTTTCTAATGGCTCAGGCTTGTTCTTTTTCTTATGTGGAAATAATGTGAATTCCACTGAAAATGTTGGGTATTTGGGGAAGCTGAAACAATCTTGCCTTGCCACCTGAAGTGCCTGACTTCTGTAGCTTTTGGGGAAAAGAGAGAATTTGAATGATGTGAAGTCGTCAGTCTGAGGTTGATGCATTTGTTGCTTTGTTGTTTCTTGATTTCTAGATACAGCTAATAAGAGGAGAAGACATACGTTGAAATCTTCCACCATCACAGAACAAATGGTAATCACAGAACAAATGGTAATTCTGAATTTAAGTAGTTATAAACCAGGAACCCACTTCTGCTACAGCACAGGACTTCTTAGTGAAGTGTTTTGACACTGTGCTCAGAGACAGACTTCCTCCCAGAAGCAGTAACTTTTCCTTTACAGCTGCCTTGTTCTCATCTTGTCATCCTGTCAAAACAAACACATTTGCATTTGGAGCTGCTTCAGGCAGAGCCAGTGATGCCCTCGGGTAACATGGCACAGATGCAGTAGAAGCCTCTGAACCAGGCTGGCTCAGTGGCTGTGGTCTTGACGTGACTGAAGAGAGCTTCCCTTCGGGGTTTCCTTTTCTCGGGAAGTACTGCATCCCTCAGATGTGCTTAGGGCTTGACGCAGTTTGCATGAACACCTGCTTTTCATGAGACACATGGCCTTTTAAACCGGCACTTAGTGGTTTGTGAGCCTGTGCTCATGGTATATGGCAGGTTCCCAGTGCCCATCAGGCTGTTCTCAGCGCTGCTGGTGAAGATGGCCCTGCAGGGGTTTGGGAGCTGTCAAGCAGAGCATCCATCTGGTTGCAGGAGTAGTGGTTTTAGAGGCTGGTGTTGGCTGTTGTCTCCTCAGCACTATGCATGGGAACTCCCATTGACTCTGGGGACTTTCTCCTTTCTAGAGGAACTGGCATCGAGCTTTCCTTGGGAAAAAAAAAAACACCTTTCCCAGGGCTTGAGATTAAAGGGAGATTGCGTGAGGGGATGTGGGCAGTCTTCACAGCTTTTACGTAGTACTCTCTTGAGGGCAGGTTATTTGTCTCCAAGAATTTCTGAGCTGTAAATCCACATACATTCCCAGTGGTATAACAGATTCATCTCACCAGTTGCCCACAGTAATGTGCTATTTCTGCTGCTCTCCAGCACTCTCTCAGAAATCAATATAAACGTTGCAAATGAGAAGCTGAGAGGCTCCAGGATTTATACGTGCAGGATATACTGTTTACCATTGTGTAAGCAATGCATGTTTGCACTGGTGGAGTTCTGTGACAGAGCTTAAGGATTATCTGTAGTACTGTGGTATGACATGGAACAACTGAGAATGACTGTCCAAACGAAAGAAAAGTATTCCCCTTCTCTGAAATTATAGAATCACAGACTGGTTTGGGTTGGAAGGGACCTTAAAGACCATCTAGTTCCAACCCCCCTGCCATGGGCAGGAACACCTTCCACTAGACCAGGTTGCTCCAAGCTCCGTCCAACCTGGCCTTGAACACTGCCAGGGATGGATACAGCCACAGCTTCTCTGGGCAACCTGTGTCAGTGCCTCATCACCCTCACAGGGAAGAATTTCTTCCTAATACCTCATCTAAATCTCCCCTCTTTCAGTTTAAAGCCATTCCTCCTTGTCCTATCACTACATGCCCTTCTAAAAAGTCCCTCTCCAGGTTTCTTGTAAGCCCCCTTTAGTCACTGGAAGCTGCTGTAAGGTCTCCCTGGAGCCTTCTCTTCTCCAGGCTGAACAAGCACAGCTCTCTCAGCCTGTCTCCATAGGAGAGGTGCTTCAGCCCTTTGAACATCTTCATAGCCTCCTCTGGGCTTGCTCCAACAGGTCCACATCCCTCTTGTGTTGGGGGCCCCAGAGCTGAACGCAGCACTGCAGGTGGGGTCTCATGAGAGCGGAGGGGAAGAATCACCTCTTGACCTGCTGGTCATGATGCTTTTGATGCAGCCCAGGATATGGTTGCCGGTATTCCATTCTGGAGGGAGCTAAACATTGTCTGCACTGGGAGTCAGCAGTAGGTGTTTGCTCACATCTGTGCTATTTGCCGATGCAGTAATTCTGGCGGTGGTGTCCCAGGTGTTGGGCTTTTCTGAAAGAGATTTTGCTTTGAAGCAATTTTTGTTTCCCTTTTTAAAAGCAATGTCGAGAGAGGAATATCTCCAGCTTTGCAGAGAAGCTGACTGTATTCACAGGTCTATGGGCTGCTTTTTATCTCTCTGCTAATGTAGAGGCAGGGTAATGAAACCAAAGCGGTAAATGTCAGTATGATGTAAAAATATGTTATTTTGATTTTCTTCCAGAGCACACAAGAGACAGCAGAAGAAAACAGTTTACGAATACTAAAAAGAAAAAACAACAGGCATAAAGGTGTGACTCGCTTTAGAGAACAACTGGGAGATAGTGTGATGGGTTGTGTTGAAGCTCAGAGCTTGGAGCCGGTTGATAGCAGCTATGCTGCAAATGTATCTCCATTGCATGCTGGGATTATGCTGCTGCTTGGGAGGCATTAGTGGGGATTATTCACCTTCCCATGGCTGTGCTTAGTACATGGGCATGTATTGGAACAGTAGGTGCTGCCTCAGGTTTGGTTCTGAATCTTTACTACCCCCATAAAGAACAGGGATGTCCTGGGTTCAACACAACAACTAAAAACATCGGTGTTATCAGCATTGTTCCCAGGCTGAAAGTTAAAAAACACAGCACTGCACCAGCTACTAAGCAGGAAAAAAATGACTGCTATAGCTGAACCCAGGACAAGGGAACATGTCAAGAATCCTGGAATACTTGTAGGGCATCTGGTGTAAGTGAAATGACATTTCTTTTGTCACAACAGTCTCCAGTAAAAAGTACCATTGTTTTCTAACGGAGACTGGCAGAGTTCCCTGAGCTGTCCCATAGCACTTTCCTTTTGAACAGCCCATTGGATGGATCTTACCGAAACCTGTCCCTGACCTGCTGCTTTGAGATGAAGACAAAAGAGGTGGTTATTTCCCTGGCAATCCACATCTGACAAAGCAGGCCTGTAAAATGGGCTGTGACAAATGAGTTTCATGCCTGGATCACCTGGAGTAGAAGTAGCCTCAATTTTCTTACGAAGTCCAAGACTGATTCACTTCTTGCACTGGTTCTATCTTTCAGTCCACAGGGTGGTCCTGAGTATTGGAAGGAAAGAAAAAAAAAAAGGCAAGACAAATCCCTTGATTTCGTCTGCTGGGGGTAGTGGGAAGCTTTAGGAATGGTGCCTGTAGGGCTGTGGAGATACTTGCTTTGGATGAACAAAGCCAAATCTGGTGCTTGGGTGATTTTACCCCCAGCAGTGCTTGCGTTTGCCTGAGCATGTTTTTGTTCCCACTGGAAAAGGCTGAGTGGGTAGATGGAGGAGCCAGAGATTTGCCAAAATGGTTGTTTCTGGGAGGGGGACTTTAGCCAAAGTTCTAGTTTCTGAAGTGAGCAAGTAAAGGCCACTTCTGACAAGTGTGTTTTTGTGTTTCAACAGTGCGAATAGACTTTCTTAGGAAATGCAAGCAAGCTGGGCTCCTGGATGACATATTTGAAGAAATGCTGGACACACTTCACCTGGCACAGGAAAAACTGATGGATGACAACACTTCAGAAACGGGTATGGAGACCCAGCGGGGGAATCTGCTCTCAGAGCAGAACTGCAGCTCTGAATGCCCGGCCCTGGGTCACCTTCCCAGGGATACTTCCACAGCACTAAATCATAACTCAGCAGGCTCTAGCAAGGCCTTCCAACTTGAATTTTTGAAGCCACCTTTTGCCCACTGGCATAAGCATAGGGAGGTTCAGCCAGACCACTTCTCCCAGGTCTTAGAGAAGTCCTGAGGAGAACTGGAAGGTTTTCTTTGGGTCATGAGTCTGTGTCGTTCTTACAGCTTCACAAGAGGTACCTGCTGTCTGTTAATATCAGCGCACTCTTTTGAGAGAAAAATCCCTGAGTATGTATATTTTAAGTCTTTGGATGATTAGTTAGAACTTTATTGTCAACTCTTACTGTGTATTTGAGGGTTTCATCGGTTTAAATATTAGCTTGTATGAAACACTTTGTTCTTGGAGGATTCCACTCCAGTGTTGCTCTGCCCACAACACAGTTAAAAAGAACATTTCAAACCTTCTTCTCCTATTGTCCTCCCAGCTGTACAAAGTTATGAATAATACCATTGGATAAAGAATGCTGATTTATGCAAAGTAACTGAAGTGTATGCATGGGAAGTGAAATGTCCCACCTGGCTAAATCTTCCTCATGAGCAGCATGTGTGTAACACAACAGCAATGAGGTCCTTGGAACAAGTCCAGAGGAAGGTCATGGGGATGATTGGAGCACCTTCTGTATGAAGACAGGCTGAGAGAGTTGGGGCTGTTCAGCCTGGAGAAGAGAAGGCTGCGTGGAGACCTCATAGCAGCCTTCCAGTATCTGAAGGGCGTCTATAAGGATGCTGGGGAGGGACTGTTCCTTAGGGACTGTAGCGATAGGACAAGGGGTAATGAGTTCAAGCTTAAACAGGGGAAGTTTAGATTAGATATAAGGAAGAAGTTCTTTACAGTGAGGGTGGTGAAGCACTGGAATGGGTTGCCCAAGGAAGTTGTGAATGCTCCATCCCTGGCGGTGTTCAGGGCCAGGTTGGATGGAGTCTTGGGCGACATGGTTTAGTGTGAGATGTCCCTGCCCATGGCAGGGGGGTTGGAACTAGATGATCTTAAGGACCTTTCCAACCCAAACTCTTCTATGATTCTATGACATGTTTAGGGCCTCACAGTCTTCACATTAAGAACATCTTAATAGTCATGCGAACTCTGTAGGTGTTTTGTGTTCTATTCTGATGGAAACCCCAGTTATGAAATGGAGGCATCCTGGGCTGGGTTTTAACCCTGAACAGTGCTAGCGCTGTCCCACATGTCATGCAGTCTGTCAGGAGGAGTTGGTGTGGGCAGCCCTGCTGTTACACATACAGTCCTGGATGAAACAAGGCTGAAGTGTATGAAGTGTATATATATTCCTCATTTTTAAATGGACTGTTCACATGACGCAGACCCAAAAGGGAATTACAGGCAGGTCCCCTTTCCTATTTTCTGTATGGAAACTACAAAAAGAACATAGAGTTGACAAACTGATCTTTCTTAATATGGATTATATGAGAAGGAAGACATCTTAAGACCTTGAGCAGTCAGTATAAGTAATTACTGTTTTGTGCTACTTCTAACGTAGGGCTCTGCATTAGTGTGAGGGTTCTGAAAGCCTTTACTTGGTAATACTAAATCAAATTCTCTCTTTCCCTAGAGTACGAAGAGACAGTAATGTCACTCTTTGACTGTGGACTGTTTGAAAATATACTGACGAATATTCATTCAGGTATGTGAGAGCAGCTGTCAGAGCAGCAGCAGTTGCTCTGGGGTTTGGCACTGAGGCTGGTTTTCTGAGCATTTTGATAAAATGACCATTGAAAATGAAAATTCCAAGGAACTTTTTTTTTACTCTCCAACATTATCTAAACAACTGAAAAAAAGCCACTGGTACCTGAATCTTTAGAAGCAGCACTAGAGCTGGCTAGCTGACCTGAAGGGGAGGCAAGTCACAGTTCCACAACTTTCAAAGACCTCCCTCTCCTGCAGGGTGCTCTCCCATCCTGCCTCTGCAGGTTATTGCCCTTCTTCTTCCGCAGCCCCTCTTCGGCAGCTTGGGACTGGCTGTTGTGTTTCAGTTCAGAGTGTTAAACCCTGTGAGCAGAACCGACCTGAACCTGATGGCAGTTATGATGAGCTGAGAATGCCTGGAGTGAAATGAAAAGAAGGGCAGGAGCAGTTGCTCAGGCCCACCAGTGTGGAAGGGAACTCTGGGTTGTAGACTCTGCTCTCAGCTGTTGTAAGCACCAAGGTCAAAACTGTTTTTCAGATAGGCAAGTCTCTTGCTCTGTTTCTCTCTCTGACAGTTAGCAGCCTTGTTCTAACTTCTGCTGTAATTTATCTCTATGAAAAGGGAAATGGGCTTTAATTAGCTGAGGTTCAGTGCATGAAGGTGATGTTTGGTGATGTCTGCAGTTTCCCCTTCACTTGACTGAAAAAGCCAGGCTCCTCTTGTCTCCTCACATTTAAATTCTCCTTCTGGAAACGGGAGCTATGGGTGTTGCCGTTATTGGAGACAAGGTTCCACCAGTGCATCATCTGAGGGCATTAACACATCTCTGCTCAGAACTCCTCGTGTGACGCAGCTGTGGATCACACTTGGTTCTGTCACAGCTGCATCAATTATTTCATCCTTTTCTCAGCTTACAGGAGAAATTCTTGATATTGGCACTTACATACACACAACCATGTGATTCTTGTGTATAAAAGTTGTCCCCTCTCCAGTTCCCTGCTACCTGAGTGGCTCAGTTCTTCCTGCACCTCACAATCCTCTTTTCTCATACTGTCAGCCTACTTTTAATTTCAAGGTCAAAAATGGAAACACACATCAAGGTTGATTCCAAAACTGATCCAAGAAGAGCTCTTAAAATGCACCAGTGAGCTTGCTTACAGTATATGGGTCACAAAGTGGTGACTCTGCTGCTTTGTGTTTTCTTCTGACATATTGATACTTCAGCTAGTTCCTTGTGCACAGGACACAGTCCATCTCTTCATGAAGAGACCAGGCATAGGGGGTGTTAGACTAAAGGCTCTGCTGCAGAAAGGCAGAGTTTGAATGTTAATGCATATATAACATGGTTTTAAATTAATAATAGGTACATACAAATAAAAGCTTTTATCACTCTTTTTTTTTTGTAATAGGAACAGAGGAAAAAATCCAGGAACTTCTGGAAAGCAGAAAAAAGCTGGATACTAAGATTGAGCTACTGCAGGACTTGAAAGAAGTCGTCCTTCCTACCCAAGAGAACGCTGCGAGTACATCTAGTACAATGTCTGAATAACCCCCAAGTCTGTCTGTAGTGGTGTCAATATTTAGGATTTTCTAATGGTAGAAACCATAGAGCCTGTCTGGTCAATGTCTCAGTAATTCCCTCCCCCTCTCACCCCCTACCCCAAGATAGGGATACAGGCAAGAAGTGGGTGTTTTACTCATTTTTATACCTCACTGTTGCAATAATTTTAAGTTGTCCCTTTCTTTACATTTTTACACACCAAATGTAGCTTTTTCTCAAGCTCAATGAAACCCTCCAATGAAGACTTTTTTTCTCTCAGACAAGGGACCACCAGCTGCCACAGAAGACTTGCTAAAGTCATTTCAGCTGTGGGAGCCCTCTTCTGACTGTGCTGTAGCTGCTTCACTGTCTGCAGCTGGACAGTGATGGTTTAAGGATCATGTTGCTGCTTTGGCTTTCCAAAGAAGATAAAATTAGCAGAACTTGCACTCAAAGAAGCCTTCTGAATTATAAGCAGGAGTTTGTTTTTTTAATTAAATGATTCTTGATTGACTGCTCAATGTATGACTTGTTCTGCTGTAACAGTGTTTGCAAGCAGACCCAAAACTGTTGGGCATCATACTCTAAACAATATGTAAAATGGGTCAAAGAACAAACTGTGTCTTCCTTTCACCGTTAAGAAAGGATACGACTTCCATCTGTTTTGTCTTTAAAAAAATGTTTTGAATACAAAAAAGCATTGTTTAGCTACAAAAGGGTAAGTTAACAAAATAAAATGTTTATAAGAAAGCTGTGCATTTAGTCATGCTCCCTTGCCCCACAGGACCCACCTGAGGAAGGGGTGTGCTGTCACACCATGGTTCAGCAGCACCTTGCCTCTCTGTCGCAAGCTGAGCAGGACCAGAGTGATCCATTGCTTGTTAAATGCCTATGCTCTCTCCATGGCTGGTACAAAGTCCTGTTCTGTGTGAAGGTGGTGATGGATAAGCACAAAGTAACAACTTTCACAAGGTGAGCTCCTGAAGTAGGACTATGAGCTATGCCCCCACAAAACAAAATACCAGTATTTTCACATGCTTACACGGTCAGGCCTGCTGGCTGTGGAGGGCTAGAAATACAACCTTCTGCCTGCACCAAGGATTCACCAGCAACTCCCACCTAAGACAGTGTTATAACATGGAGCATGGATTTATCTGGTTTTGAGGGACAAAGACAAAATTTTTAGGGAAAGACCTAAAAGCTCACATGAGCTCTTTTTCCCTATTTACTGATGAGCTTCAGAGCAGCTTAGAGGACAAGTCCTGTACTCTTGTGTTCCACCCCCTGCCAAGCTCAACCTTTAGCCTAGAGCTTGCAATCCAAAACAAGCTGTTTATTAGAAACATTTCTGACACATTTTGGAAGCATTCTGTCAGCCTGTCCTAGGCTGAACTCCCAACATCGTGCTGTAGAAGCTCCCTGGCTTCTCTCAACCACCCAAAATTCTAAGCTCTGCAAAGTCACAACCCCAAAGTTAGACCTGCAGTTAACCTGAACTTCAAATCTGACGTTCCAGGTCCTTTGCTCTACTCTGTAGTTGGTGCAGATGTAGCACCTTAAAAGTATTCAGTAAAAATAGGAGTGTGTGTCCATACATATGTGCGGTAAGGTCACATATGGAAGAGCCATAGTTTGTCATCACTGGTGTCTACAAATAAAGCTACTGTTTTCTGAAGTTGAGATCACACGTATGTGTCACGCACAGTGAAACTGGTAAGATTCAGTCATACCTGGGCTGTAGGGTTGGGCTTTTTCTTTTAAGTAAAGCAACTCCTATGCTGTAGGTAACACAAAAAGCTTGCCAGTTTTTTCAAAGGCCAAAGAAGTTCACTAGGGAACAGGTATAAAAAAAAGTGATTTTTATTACGTGTAGTTTACATTTAGACAACACTTAAATGCAAAACCCCTGCTTTCAGAACAGTGTATCCCTTCCCCTCCAAGGGAACTGACATAATCTGGAGTCATTCAAGAGGGAATTTTTTCCAATAGCCATTATAAATATTGCTTGAACAGATTACATGAAGTATACATTGCAGCTTACATTAAGGTATACCCAAATACAGAAATTTACTTCTGATTAGATTTGCTAGTTACCCCTTTCTTCAAAGTCACTCGCATAGGCTTTGCGGATGGATGATTTGTGCACACTTTTCTAAGCACCAGATGCTTGGTTAATCATAGGCAAATGGCAAAGTCATTCACAATCATGCAAATGCAGAAGGAGATTTCCACGCCATTTGCTTCTCTATAATCCCAGGGAGTTAATGATTTAAGTGACATCATTCAGTGGCTCAGTCAGACTAGTCTCCAACCCCCAAAGAAATGGAAAGTCTTGCCAGGCAGTGCTAGAACTGCAATTTCCCAGGCTAAAGAGGCATTCTCAACACCGGCTGGTAGCCCCTGCACACCACCGTGTTTCCTCTCTCCAGCTGAAATCTTGAGCTGGTTCCACTATCCAGGTTTGCTAAATGCAAGTGAATATTTTGCTTGACATTTTACAACAGTTCACTCTTGAGCACAGAAAACTTTTGTTTTCGCTGTGGCCTTTCATGTCTTCTGGTGTAAGAGACCAGGCAACACTCACTTTTACCTGTACAGTTACAACATCCTGTTACAACTGCAGAAACCCCCTACAAACACCCATAACTTACAGCCTCATTTCAGTTCTTAAAGGCTCCACATTTACTGGCTTTAGCAATGAATTCCTTTAGCAGAGGACCATCCATTTGCCAAAATGCTATGGTTTGTGTCACTTCTGTCAAATGATTGACACAAAACTTAAAGCAGAATTCCTCTAAGTCCTAAACAGAAAAAAGAAAAGAAGAAAAAGATCTTATTATCTTTGCTTCCTCCAGCACAGAAAATGACATTCAGGCACAAATGCATTTATATGCTTTATTTTTACAGATGATACAAACACATTAACCCAGTGGCTCCCAATGTTTTTCCCCCACACAGTCACTATGTAAATGCAACAGAAAATAATAATTCTACCCACATATCATGGTTACAAGGGGAACAGTAACCATAACTGGTTCTCACTATGTAGCTGCAGTCACAAAAATCAGCTGTTATGAGGAATATGTGTTTTAAAAGTCTTCCCACTTGAAGAGCTTCATCTGCACTCACTGACACCTACTAAAACCTGATACAAACAGGAGACCTCGGGGTAATGATATACAACCAAGACTGTGGATTAAGAAAATTCAGCTCTTTTGTTTGATAACATAAACTCAAATCTATATGTAAGGCTGCTTGACTTCTTGCTTAGTGAAGGGCTTAACTGAAGCCTTGAAGTTGCATGTACCCAGACTCTCTGCAAACATATACTGACTGGATAGTTTTAAAGCTAAGTTTAGGCAGAAAGCCTTTCTGTGCCTTAGAAACAGAGTCTTGTTACAAAGTATTTCACAGATATCCCAGAAATGATTCAAAAGAAGTAGAGTGGCACAATACAGCACAGCAGTTCTTGCAGAAAGTGGACTCTGGATATCTGAGTCTACTTGGAAGTGCCTTCCAAAAAAGCCTCAGAACTGTCATTGCACCCACATGATGTCAGAGAGAAAGGATGTCTTGGAAAAACAAGACACAGTTGTTGTCAATATAAGGTTGACCACAGAATGCTTCCCACTCATTTATTTCCAACCCCTCTTCCGAGGAGGAAATCTACTCTCTATGGCGCAGAGCTGAGCTGTTGTAAGGAGGCTGCTGCAGCCCTTTACAAAATAGCAACTCCTCACCCTGTTCTAATTCCTTTATTGTGTTCTAGGTTTGTAGAACTAGTATTCCACACGTGAGAACACCCCCTTCCCGAGCTGCTCAGCACCCTGGGCGCTGCAGTAAGGCATAATAAATTTGCAGAGCTCTTTAAGCCACTGATTAATATTCACAATACTGAACACTACAGCAACTGTGTGCCAGGGAGAGTTCTTGACACAACAACAATATAAAAATATATCCTGGCCTAAAACCAGGCATTCTGAAGCTGCAGATCTTGGCTTGTGTGGCATCTGTGCAACGAAAAAAGACAAGCTTATTAGAACTGAACACTGACGGGTTTCTTGTTTTTAAATAACAGAATGAACTAGCATTTTCAACAAAATTACATCGTACACATTACAATATTTTGCACTGCTTTATTTTAAAAAAATCATATTCCGAGTCAATGCAACAAAAGCATACAATAAACATATTGTAATATTAGTAAGTAACTTTGGAATATTTAAAAGTTCTGAATTAAAAAAAAGGCTGAATTTCATTTGCAGATGGATGCACTCCCAGCAAACTGTACTTGAAATATAGGCTTAAGTGAATAAAGGCACAAGGTACATCCAAGGATTATTTTAAGAGCTACAATAAGCAGCCACACCTGACCTAATTCTAGCCACTTCAACTCAGTCACCAAAAGAAAGTACAGGAGAGTTTTGTATCATGGAGGTATTTTAAATTAGCGAAGCAGCTTCTTTTAACTGTTGTCTTCCAGATGCACAGTCCCTTGAATGAACTACATCACCCGAGCAATTTCAAGCTCCCATCGAGCATTACTGCATACAAACCCCACTTTTTGCTTAAAAAACAACCCCTCAGTGTCACTCATTCTCTCCTCGATGTAGCATTTAAGCCTATGGTTCTAACTTTATTTAGCTAGCAAGGTACAGCCAAGGCACAGTAACTGGATTTCTTCTACACTTTAAAAGCAGAATCAATCACACACTGAACACTCATTCTGCAAACAATCTTTTGAGGCTAAAATATGGAAATCTTCCTATTTTCCATGAAGTCTCACCAAAGAAATTGTTATTCACAGTAGAGCTGAAGCCACCAGTCAGACACTAACACAGCCATTTAGGTAAGGTATATCAAACAAGCAACACATGACAAAGCTCTGAAATAAGTTAGGGCACCTGCATGCCAATGACTGGATATTAAGTAAGCAATGAGCTGATTTACTAAGTACCAAAACTGCTTTATAAGCAAGTTAAAAGCAAACCAAAGGTGCAAACATGATGCACAGATGCTATGCTGAACACAAATAGCCACAGCAAGACCAGGAATACATCCTAGTTAGTCCACGAAGCAGCATGTTAGTGATCTAGTAGTGAAGTCAGACATGGTGCAATAGGGAAGTTTCTCTAGCCTTCCCCCCTTTTCGCACACTTGTTCTCTGTCTTCAACATTTATCAGGCCCACAAAGCAGTTCTTATTCTGCCATTTCATCATACTGTGAAGACTGAAAGTGTATTTAACTGTAGCTAAAACAAAACAAGCCAACAAAAGAAAAAGAAACCCAAATGCACTCAGTCCCCAAACCTACCGCCATACGACATCACACACAACACACAAACTTACAAGTAAGTAACTTCAGGCTTACAAGACTGCTTTTCATAATGTTAGTGGTTTTGCTTTGTATTTAAACCCCTCCCCTGTTTCAGAGTTAGTGTTTCAGAATTTTTTTGTTACAGTCATTTTCATCTCCCCCCCAAACAGTAACTCATGAAGCTTGGCACAGCATCATAACCTTTTACCATGAAATTATGCAATGCAAACATTTATAGATAATAAGTCTCAGCCTGGAACTTAAGTTATCTTTAGCTATCTGTGTACTAGTTCACCTTCCCAGTACTGCTTTATGGGGATGTGGGAAGATACATCTCTCAAGGCAAATACAGGGTTTTTAAGTCCAGCATTCTCAAATTCTGACAATAGGAAATAGTATTATCTGATAGTAAAGGAGAGAGCTTATATGAAAAAATAACTGGCAGTTTTTCTCCATAGTTTAAGTCAGAAAGCAGCCACCTATTTAAGAGATTGAAGTTTAGAAGTTTACCTCTGCATCGTATCTGACAGCAGCAGAGAGCAATGAAAATGCATTTTCCACAGTAATTCCTCTCTTGATAATATGCTGACACAGTTTTTTCAGTCTGTTTTCACAGTACGAAGTAGCCAAATCCAAAAGCCCTGCAATTAAAACGCCACTGTACGTTAGTCTGTTGTAACGATCTCTGCCCTTTCAACAGCAGCTTATGCTCCCGGGGTACAGACTGCATGTGCACTCTGCGTGCCATGTTCTATGGCTCTGTAAGATGCTTTTTGCTAGTGGGTCACTACTCAGGAAAATTAATTTAACCGTTACACATGAAGAAAGGCCTTTTATTGCCTCATGCCGTAATCCTGTAATCTCTCTAAATACACAAGCTGTTCCACTGCTTCGCATACCTAACTGCTTGTGAGAGTGGAACTGTTACAGGACAACCAGCACGACATGAGCAAAAAGCTACCATTACAAAAATCTGTGCCTGAATTACAGCTTCCTCTTTGCTCTGCTGTCCAAGTTTCCTCTATATTAGATCTGCTGAGATTCTCTGATATTATCTAAAACAATAACTGACTCAATTTAGTAAAATATTCAAGTTTTTTAACCCAGAGAAAGTTTTCTCCCAAACTTGAAAAAAATGCTCATTGCTTATTTCTAAATACGCTTTTGCCGTGGTAAATTTGCTACAACAGTATTTTTAAGACACGTTAATTAATCACCAGTAACACATATTATAGGCCAGACTAGAAGCCTATATTAATATACATATTCTGCATCCCTTGTCTCAATTTTTCTGGATGTTGCTTTCTAACGTAATTGGACCACAAGCAATACCTATTGCATCTTCAGGCGGAAGGTCCACACTGTCAGTATACAAGTACTCAAGAAAGGCACGATACACAGGATAAGAAAACTGGTCTATTTCTATCACTTCCTTCATATCCTCATTCCAGTATGACTGGAACATGGTTCTGAAGTGTTCACACCTAAGAGACAAAGACATAATCTGGAACACTATTATATGAACACATGAACGTTACATTACAGTTACAGTCCCCCTGAAATACATTTTTGGGGCACTCTGCAATATTCACAAATATTTTACCATACCCCATCACATCCAGTGGTCCACATTTTGGTTCCTAATACTGTGGGCATTGTTACGCATTAAGATAAAACTCTTATTTGATCTATGCTACAGAAATGTCTATGTATTCATTGCAATCAGACCAACTTAACAGAATTTGTTATCCTGGGAACAACAGATGGGCTTAGAGAAAATTGAATATGGACCATTTTAAGACAGAGTTTTGATTCCACTCTTTTTACCATCACTTCATTTAAAGTGATTATGGATACATAGATACTGTATATTACAGGTTTAGGGGTCCCTCCCTATCCCTTACTTTCCCCCATCTTAGATGTGATACTAAGAGTTTATACAGAATAACCAAGAGCTGTGAAACATGACCACTACCTGATTTTCAGCACAGCTTTGTGGACGTGGATGTACTTTCCATCCACACGGAACTTTAGGTCTGAGGTTTCTGGGCTGTCAAACTCTTTCTTCAGAGATTCTGCTACCGTTAAAAAGTCTTCATGCTCTACAGAAACAATTTTAAAACAAACAAAAACATGTTAAGCATCTTAAACAGAACATACACATCACTACCTAATGCTAGCAGCTCAACTAAGAGCATGTCAAGGAAAATAGGTCAGTATTAGAGCTCCGCTGGCTTAAGTGGTGAAATGGGAGGAATGAATTAATGCAATACCATTTCCTGTTGACCAGGACTGCTCCGCAACAGCTACAAGCAGCAGTGGTCAGCAGTTCCCATTCCAGCTCATTGCACAGAGGTAGCAGAGCACCATGGAAAGCACCTGGAGAACTTTCCCTCTCTTCTCCTGAGCACTACTCATGAGTTTGCCAGCCTCCTCACAGCTCACTGCTAGCGCTCATGCTAGTCAGGTCAGCTCCGCAACATGCAAACTACCTTTGCAGCTGCACACTGCTTTTAATGGGAGTCTACAGCATCACCTGCAACTCAAGACACAGTGTACAGTACTTCAGCTGCACTGACATGGTGTGATCTGAGCCTAAACATAAGAAAACGTGTCACCAGTTGGCCACTTGTTTGTGCTGGCAGACTGGATATAGCCTGCAGGTTGTCTGTCAAGGTCTTTGCCAGGGCTCACGAGCATGAATTATCACTGACACCATTATACTCAGTTTCTTAGTCAATTATGACAACACAAAATCCAACAGCAGTCCTGTTGAGGAAGAGTTACAGTAGATACTGTGTTCTTGCTACAACCAAGGACACAGGGCTTTGGCAATTTTGAAAGTGGATTAAAGCTCGCAGCTCTTCAACAGTTCTTTATGTTAAGGCCCATGACACTGGTCCCACAGAGGTCCCATTCTGTGTCTCTAGAAATCATACATGAGTTGCAGCAAAATATGGCTCAGGCTTGTGGTAAAGCAAGATCTCTGGAGTTTTAGAAAAGCTAATTTAACCCACTATTTGAAGCTTCCATTGGTGCATCTTAAAAGTGCGTTTCAAAACACATGGCGCCTAAGAAGCAAAGTACGGAAAAGAAAAATAAGTGGATTTCCGCTATAATGGGATGTGGTCTACCTCCTGTGTCCCACAGGACTGCAGGTTATTCATCCATATACTATCCACAATTACCCTTCACCATTAGGGACAGCTAAATTAGTTGGCATTTTAAAAAGAATACTGTTGTAACAAACTGCTGTAACAGACAAGTCATGTTTGTGCCACAAAAGACCACACACTCCTATAATTTACATGGATCACCCACAGAACCTGCAGCTCACCAGGGCTAACTAATCCACACTTTGATCCCTCTCCATTTGCTCATGTGATTTTTCTTCCTAGGTCATCAGCTTAGCTTAAGCTACGCAGCAGATCAACTTTCACTCCAAATACCTTAAGTTCATTCCTCAAAAAAGGCTGCAGATTTGTACTTCACCACAGCCAATCCTGAGTGACTGATTCATTTTTTTGGCAGAGCAATCATAACCGGAAGTAGGACAACAACCTTTATGCAGAGTTAGTTCTCACTAAGAAAAAACGCCAACCAAACAGAGAAAGAAAAAAGTTTTTTTTAACCTATATGAATAAAAAGGTGGGGAAGGAAAACATGCAGGTGGAAGATGGAGATTAAAAATACCCCTACAATTAATGCTTTTTATTTAAATATTCAGTAAGTAGGACTATCAGAATAAGAGGGGAATAACCCCCAACAGCTGAGAGGAGTTAAAAAGCAGGTACAAAAGTCAAACACGTTGTTATACTCGGTCTGGGAATACTTCATAAAAACCAAGAACTTGAAAGGTACTGAAAATGGGGAGATGTCATTTAAACAGTCTTCACTATCAGCAACAGGCAACAGACTGGACAACCATCAGACCTCTACTGAGGACAAGACTAACACCTACCGCACAGGATTACAGAATGGAGAAAGTGAGACTGGGATAAAACAAGACTTGGATTTACCCAGAAGCAGATCATTTCAAGCTACTCATCTCTCTCTGATAAAACTATTCAGTTTTTCTCTATAGATGAGATGCTGTTATCTGGACCTCTATGAATGTGGTAACACACTAAATGAGAAGTTAAGATAGAGAACCTGGGTTAGGACAAACCACATGCAAAGATAAAGTCTGAGACTGCAGAAAGGTCACTTGGGATGTGATCTGTCCACAAAACCAATTTTGTACAGGAACTAACAAAATTAGGATCTGTTGTCAATATGAAAACAGATTAGATCTCCTAAATGATCTGAAGAACTGAAGCAGCAGGTCTAAAATGAAAATATCTTCATGTTTTGAACATGAAGACACCATCATGTTTTCAAGGAAGTGCAAGATAAGAGCAAGCTAAGCACTTTATAGCATATTTGGGGTTAAATATGAATTAGCAGAATGTAAATCAAAGACAATCAAAAAAGGTTTGGGTTTATTTGTTGGTCACAGAGACTGCATCCCAAGGTGTAATCCAAGGTAGCATAAGAAGAGAGTTCCGACAGAGAAAACTATTAGAATCTTGTTTTAGAGGGACTATTATTTATAAATCTGCCTGTCTTTGAATAAAAGTCAAACTAAATCAAGTTGAGAGAAATCATCTCAAAAAAAGAAAACCTGGAATTCTGTTACTTTACTTTCCTAACATGAAACACAGGAGAGAGATTCACTCCTTCATATTCATATTGGAAGGGTAAATACTAAGAATGGAAAGCTAGAGACAACACTGACAGTTCAAAGTTGTTAGATACCAAAGTAACAAGTGTCAGAAGCAGTCTTCCAAGTAAGAACAGTTTTAAGAGAAAAAAGTTATGTTTAATGATCCAGGAGTACTTCCCTGTCCTGAGCTGGAGCTCAAACAATACAAATGTAGGAGATACTCAATATTCACAGTGAGCGGTAAAACAGAGTCCTCTCCTGATGTATGCCAGCAAACAATCGTGTTAACCCTATTCTGGATCCTTAGCTGCTGAAGACTGTTTTCTTCAGAGGAAAAAAAACCTAGCTAAAAGAGGCAGTTTTAATCGCCGGTTCTCCTTAAAACAGAAACCAACCTGCCACAAAAACAGTATCCTGTACTAATCACTACTAATGTACACAGAGATTATTGCACTGGCTGCCATGTTGGAGCTTGTTCTCACCTACTGACAGAAGACGCCACATAACGGCCGGGGTAGCAAAGCAAGCAAACACATCGTCAGTGCAGGCAAAGTGCGTGAGGTGGGGAAGGATCACGGACTGCCCACGGCACTGGCCCCACATGTACACTTGGCCACTCTGGGTCTTGGCAGCCGATGTGTGAGCAGAGTGGCAGGCTGCAATCTCCACAACCCTGCGAACAGAAGAACCCTTGTAAGATACTTACAGGTACGGAATCAAGTGACTTTCCAAATACCTCACCAAAATAACAGCCAACCAAACTATGCATCTACACTCCTGTACTTCTTTCTTTGCCCTGCACGAATGTGATACTGTTTGAATGGGTATTTTAAAACTGCAATGACATTTTCAGACTGCTTGTAGATTTTACTATAATCATGTATTGCTTCAATGATGTCATTCTCATCAGTTGACATTGCTCCTTTTCTTCCATAACCATGGGAAAGGGATGAAAAAACCCCAGAGGTTTGGTTTCCCCTTTAAAAACAATGCACATCACTGTTTCTCAAAAAGAAATGCTTATGGAGCTTATGAAACTTCCAGTTCAGGAACAGGCAGGAAAGTTCTAGTACAAAGATTTTTGCAGAGCACTTTTCAGAACCTCTTTCAAACAGATGTAAAAATCATCTCACACTAAGTTCCTATGTGTTTTTCAATAAATGCTTTATTAAGAAATCCTTCTACCTCCCCCTTTTTTAACCCCCCCTTTTTTTTTCCTTATTCTTATTTAGACAGAGATGTGACCTATTGCCTATATTTCTACCTTCTTATTTTGCTGTGAGTTTCCTTTCCTCAACACTGAGGTTCAGCAGGGAACATGGACAGTGCTTCATTTGAGGAGAGGTGAACACACACACTTAACTCCACATTCTTGAAGAGCTATGGTTGTTTTTCAAATGAAGTCTATATAGTATTTTCACCCACCTCACATAGTTCCTTAAAATAGTAGAGCTGCTGATGCACATTTATCTATTCTGTTCTCCCATTGCTCAGGCAATCCCTATCTTGCCATCTGAAACATTACAAGAACTGAGAAGAACCACACTTCCATTAAAAAGGACTGCAAGGATGTTTCCAGTGTCTCTGTTCACACGATAAGCAAAAACCAGGGGAAGTTCCAGCGTTAGTTCAAACTAAAAGCTATGCTTTCCTGGTTTTATTCCATGCTAAAAAAGCATCAGAGGATTTCATGCTTTTGCGCCAGAAACAGATCAACTGGGACAAATAAATGTCTTTCCAAGCAATCTAAGAACATACATATCAAAATGTTTGTTCCTTTACAGAACAATGACATGAAGAGTTAGCTTTTTGGTGAAAAGTTTTTTTAGCACAAAGCCCAAGTTAAATTTTTTTATCCAAGTTAAAACTCAGGAAGACTCTCCAATCACTTTCAGTATATGTATCAATAATTTCTGGCAGATAAAGGGCTAATGGGTTATTTTGCACCATTATCACCTTCAGAACTTCTTTGCAACATTATGGTATTTCAGCATCTCTGCAAGAGACATCATAAAGCAATTATTTCAGGGACAACTTTTCATCTTAGCTGTCCATCTAAACTACTTCCTTCCCCAAACTTTCCTTAGCAGAAGAGATTCTTATTTCCAGGGTAACTATACTATACTTAAAAAGTATAGTAGAATATGCACTGTAACACATATATAGTACACATACAGAATACTTACAGTACGTGTACAGAATAACATGTTAAGCAAACACTTCACATCAGAATTCAGGAAGCTGACCTTCATAGCTGTTCCCCCAAGCTAACACAAAATAAAGTCTAAAAGTTCCTTACAAGCTATATGTGCAATATTCTTCAAGATAGCATCATATGCCACTTCCTAAGGAACTGTCACCAGCATTACATATAAATGACAGAAGAGTTCTATAAATGAAAAGACCAGGAGAAGCAGCAGTAACATGCTTCATGGGAAATGACAGCTCACCCACTTACAGCACTGTTTCCAAGGGAGCTGCATCAAGCAAGATGAGTAAGTTCAAGTGACTTACATCTCCCTTAGATTCCAAGCAGAAATTTTATATTTTCTCCCTCCTTTAGTCATTGAACAAATACCATCTTTATTACAATTCCATGCTTGAGTTCACATACACAATACTAAATGCAACAGTTGCCCTTAGTTCGCTCAAGAAATAAACTGCCAAGAAAACAAAGTCGATCTATTTGCAAACACATATATTTCTGTTCCAGTGCTTTTTAAAACAGTATTTCATTTTGCTATGCTAGTGTCAGTTCCTTCATAGACAAGTCAGCCCCACCTCAGTGGTGTGATGGTTCCTTTCTTCTTCCCCACCCCTTTTTAAGCTCTTAAATAATCTCAGTTCTGTGCAGCTTTTAATCTAATGTGAAGTGTGAGAAACAGGAAAAATAGGAATGACTTCCCAGAAAGACAAATCAGACATGGAGGAGAAAAACCAATCACAAATGCTTCTTAATGAAGTGGAGATTACAAGTTAAGAGATTTACAGGTTAAGGGATTTATGGACTAAGAGGTTTCCGAACTGAGGTACATTAATCTATAGGTATACACACGGGCCCAGAAAATGGGACCAAGGTCCAAGCTTGTAGTGAACAAAAGCCATCCCAAATATGAGGATGACAAGGGTGCTAGAAGAAGGTGGACAAGGGTAAGGGCAATTCTTTTATGAGTCTAGGAAATTAAGAAACTACAAACTACTAACTGGTACCACTGATAAAAGTGTTATTATCTGTCCTTGGCTCCAGCAACCTTGCAAATTGAGTTCTGTTCACATGGTTGGTCAGCCTGTCAGAAATTTTTTTTCCTCACATCACTCCTTACAAAGGCAGTGCTTCCTCCCCCCTGCTTTTTATTTTTTAAACGTAGGCCTCAATACAGCTTCAAAGCTTGGCTTGTTGATTTCATAACTGCATATTTCTTAACCAAAGCAACCATATTTAGAATAGCCTAACAGTCATTCATTATCTTTCACTATAAGGTAAATACAAAGCATGTTTACTTTCAATAATCATTACAGACAGTAAAAAGCATTCAGTCTATAGTAAACAGCAAATTACCATCCTTTCCTACGCTTCTAACATTTGCCATAGAAAAACAATCCACCGTGCCCTACACAAGCATGCTTCCAGTGCTAGAGACTGCATAACACATGCTCAGATTTATCAACCCAGAAACAGCATCAGCAAGATTACCTTTCTTTTTCCATCATGATCTGCACCGGGCTTAGCTGGTTACTTTTATTGCCAGTTCCCAGCTGCCCGTAAGTGTTAGCTCCCCAGGCATAGAGCAAGCCCTCATCTGTTAGTGCTAGTGTGTGTGCATAGCCACAGGCAATCTGTAAGTAAATGTATAAGCATTACTACTAAAAAAAACCAGAGATGAGAAACACAATTATAGCACATATTACCTCAGTCTAGCTGATGTTATATTTCTCAGTCATTCTTCATTTAGCACTACAATGCATTATTTCTCAGTATTTAAAGCTAACAAAATACATTAACTGTAAATACCAGAAAAGTCCCAACTTCATTGTGTTCATTGGTTACTGCTAAATTATTTACTGTACTTTTGCAAAGTCTCCTTAGCCCTTTCAGTTGCAGACTCATCACACAAACAACAGTGAACTCTACCATAGAACCACAGAATAGTTAGGGTTGGAAAGGATCTTAAGATCATCTAGTTCCAATCCCCCTGCCATGGTTCAGAATTTGATATTTTGAATACAATACAAACTATAAGAGCTGCAGGCCAACAGCCAACAACTGTTCAACCCAAGTTACCACATGAGGCTCCACAGAACCTTACTAAAACCCCAGGAAGTCACAAATTCTAGTTTTATTCTTTAGCTGGGGAAAACAAAAACAACCCCACCACCAAATAACCAAACCCACATCTTAACTCATTTTCCCTTTTCCCTCACTTCTGAAGGACTAATTAGACTATTCATGTAGAATCTAATTTGAACACCTTGTTCCCCTTCTTTTCCTGTCTTTACCTAGTGCGTTTCATTCAGCTTTATAACAAAAACGCAATTTGTCTCCATAGCATAATTTACTCTTAGTTACACTAGCTAACTTTAAATCATTCAGAACATTTACAAAAGCGAGTATGTTACAGCTTACTTGCACTTTCCATAAGCCTAATATAATTTATAAGATATAAAAAAAATCAGTATTGGACCATGAGATCTAGAAGCAGGTGTATGATTCCAGACACAGTTTTAGCAGGTGCTAGCAACACGAATGCATTTTCATTTCCACATTAGACATACCTGGAGGATACACACACCATGTAACGCTGCCACTCTGCAGGGTGTTAGCTGATTGCCGTTGTTTCCAAGACCTAGCTGACCATTACCATTGTAACCCCAGCCATACACCTGATTGCAAAATGAAAATGAAAAAATGAAATAAAGCCACTCCTCAGCAGAAGTACAGAACATTTAAGACTTAGTGTCAAACACTAGTCAGAAAAGTACACCTTATTAAAAAAACCCTGTATGTTATTTCAAGAGCAGTATCGAGAAGGCTAAAAGACATTAAATATACTACAACTGACTGCATTCAACTTTTCCATCCTGTGTTTAAAATATATTTGTCTTTGAAGTACTACGAATTTTGCAATAAACTTACAATACACCAAAATCTCTCCCATAGTGTCAACATTTTACTTGACTTCTACACCTTCCTTTCTCATTATTACTTTATTTTTTTTTTTAATATAAAAAGAAATTAGTTACTCTGATCAGCTGGTTAGCTACTGGATTAGTTTAAACTAAAGTTCCCTGTTTAGTTCTACTTTTTTCCTTCAGTTTTGTTACAGTGGACACATCAAGACAAAAATATGTACAACGAAAGCTCATCTCAACCCCAGGGACTTTTACAGTCCCTCCAGCCACAAAGAAATGCTATGCTCTGAGTTTGATGAAATGTAGTAAAATTGAGGTTACAGTTCATACCTAGAAGCAAGATAGCACCATAAACCTCCGTGAAACAGAACAGTTGCACAATACTAGGGCAATGTGCAAATGCTGAGTTCAGTTTTGTTGCTGGCAATCAAGCAATGTGTTTAAGAATCAGGATGAATCAGTGTATTCTTGCAGAAAGATTAACTATTTAACTTTGCCCACTTTCAAAAATTAATGTAATTGACATCTGTTAAAGAATCTATTGAAGACAGTATCTCCAGTTAATTGCAGAATTTTCCTTAAATTTATCTCACAGAAGTTATCAGCATAACTCTATCAATACAACTCTGTAACTTGAGCACTCTACGTCAGCATTTCTTCATGTTCAGAGGTTAACCTCGTTAAGTTCAGGTAACGTAGAACATGAGCACACAGCAATGCTTACCTCACCATTGTTTACTACAGCCATGGAGGAGGTCTGACCACAAGCAATGCCAACTACCACTTTACCCTGTAAACAGTTTGAAACTCTACGAGGAGTTGGCTGGTTTGCTGTAGATCCAGATCCAACTTGACCACAGTTATTATAGCCCCAAGCATACAGCTGTCCATAAAAACAAACAAGCAAACAAAAAGTAGTTTAAGCCATAATAATAGTAATGATAGTAACAAACTATAATCTTACTGTAGTCATTATCAGAGAGAGTAAACTGTCCTACTGAACAAGCTAAAATGCTTAAAATCAAATTTCAACAGCTGAAAATTATATATATAGGACTGATCTAGCAAATATGCATATAGGACTTTTTTCAGCTTCTTGCTACAGAATTGGAGTATCTGACTACAACAGGAAAACAAAGGAACATATTTCTGTATTAAACATAAGTCAGACTATAAGACACAGAACATGGTGAGTGGACTGTCTTTATATTTTCATTGCCCCATAACAGCTACTATGAAGAAGGAAGCATAAGGAAGAAGTTCTTTAATGTGAGGGTGGTGAGGCACTGGAACAGGTTGCCCAAAGAAGTGGTAAATGCTCCATCCCTGGTAGTGTTCAAGGACAGCTTGGATAGAGCCTTGGGTGACATGGTCTAGTGTGAGATATCCCTGCCCATGGCAGGGAGGTTGGAACTAGATGATCTTAAGGTCCTTTCAGACCTAAACCATTCTGTGATTCTGTGATAAGAAAATTAATTCTATCCCAGCCAAACCCAGCACATTATGCCAAGTATTTCCACAAATACTTACAACTTCAATGCCCCTCTGAAATTCCAGATGTATCAAGTCACAAGGGCTTCTGCAGCCAAATCTTGCTAAAAATAAAACTCTCCTTAACGTATTTCGCTGCTTTCAGTATAATCAATTCTGGTACAGATTAAACCTCAGAGCACAAATAGACTAAACTCCTGCAAGGCATGCTAGGGATGGTTTTATAGCACATTAACTAGCCACAATGTCCAGCAAGCTGCAAATCCCAACTCCATGGTAAATACAAAGAAGCTTCCCTGATTCAACTGAGATTTCAAGCATGTGACATTTATTACAAGAGACAGCATGGCCATCACAGGCAGCTACCATACAGCAGCTGGCACCACTAGTTTAACTAACACATGAACACCCTCTCCCTCCTGCACACACACCAAACTTTATGGTTTAACTGAGTCAAATGCGACAGCATGAAGATCTTCCCTAAAAGCAGGCTCTCCTTCCAGAAGCAACACTTAAATTAACCCAATGCGTCTTTCCCACCCTCAAACACTGATTTGCTACTTTGTATTAGTGTTACACTATGACTCTACTGAACCATAAGGGGCATGCTCAGATTACCAGGATGGAAAGAATTGTAGTTTACATTTTCATTGTTAGGAAGATTTTAAAATTAGAACTCTTCTTTTGTTAAAGCAGAGCTGAAACCAGGCTTTCCTCCATGCAGTAACATGCAACTCAAATCAGATATGCACAGATTGCTCAAATCTGACTAACTGGAAACTAATTGTATGTGTTTCCCATGACATGTAGCCTTAAGCCATGTAAACAAATAGAATAAAGCAGACTTGGGTATAAACCAAGTGCTCTTTTATTAGCTACACACAAAGGTATTCAGAGGTGTGCAGAGCAACATTCTTTCACAGCAGGAGTGTGGAAATCATGAAGACTACAAGAAACAGACTTAGCAGTAAGCAGTGAATACAAACAACACAATAATACCTCTTAAATAACAGACCTGCAAGTAAATCTATGTTACATTTTGCACCTTACAAACCATTATTTCACCTGTAAGTGACACCTTTCTGGTCTCATCCCTGTAAGACATACCACAAATGAAAGACACAACAGTTTACTAAGCTTTTATTCCATTGTTTTTGTGGTTGGATGGGGGTTTTTCTGTTGGGCTTTGTGGGAGGCTGTTTTTTTGAGTTGGTGTCCTGCTCTGAAGAGCAGGACACCCTAGTTTAAGGCAGCAGGAGAAAACATTATGCTGTAACTACGCTATAGAGAAATGTCAGACTGCAAGGTCACCTGCGCTATTCATGTCAACAAGGAGATTAAGAGATTTGAACAGGTTTCAACTTACATCCCCATCAAATGACAGCGCCATGGAATGATGAGAGCCACAAGCTACTTCCACCACTTTCTTTACTAACAGATTTGTGCAAACTTGAACAGGAGTAATGCCCTGATTAGTTGTGCCATTCCCGAGTTGGCTGTAACCATTGTGCCCCCAAGCATACACTTCACCATCTGCAAAAATATTGAAGTTTGTGATAAAAACCACCAAAAATTCCAAGGAAATTAAGATAGACAGAATTCTAAGAAATTAGCAAATGTCAACAGGAAAGTGAAAGGACATTAACAAAGAGCAAAACTATTACAAGAATCATCTGTATACTAAAAAATTATATACTTCATATGTAACTATTTTATACACATATATCACAAAATAAACCTCTTGGTTTATTGTAGAAATACATGGAAGTGCACAGGTAAGACTGATTATGTCATAAATGGTATGAGTAAAACTCTGTAGTTGCACATAACGGAAATGGAAACTTACTTTACCTATTACTGAGTACATTTAGTTCCACTTAAGAACAATGAGAAACCTTTACTGTGCATTAACCAATTAAGAAGTTAATATAATTACACCTTAACCCACTCTTGTTAAATGCAAGTGGAACTTAAAATCTGTTACTGATATTTTGATACTGTTAATTTTCTACCTTCAGTGCAAAGTACAACATGGGGTCCACTTCCATAACTGAGACTGGAAATCTTCTTTCCACATAAGGCTTCTAATTTCTTTGGTAGTATTGTGCTCTGATTATCTCCAGTTCCCAAACAATTACTGCAATTCAGTCCAAAAACAAATACCTGAAAAAACAGAGGAATACTGATTTCAAGTGATTTATACTCAGGTAGGGACAGACGTGACAATATCTAGGTCTTCATAAAACCAGGACAGAGTTTTGCCATGGACTCTTGAGGGCTAGAGACTTCACTCATGGAAGTTAACAAGCTCAAGAGTCAGCATGGGGACACTTTGGAAGTTAACTGATGAGTTTAAATTCTTCACATCCATGAGGGCCTCTCATCTGTGGTACCTGTACTATAAGAAGCATTAAACTGTGAAAGTGGAAGACACCACCTTCTTTTAAAAGCAGTTTGTAAAGAGCAGCCACAGTTGTACTGTGGGAGGCTCATCCTTCAGGCAGCTTTGATAGGACTTAGGGGAAAAAAAAAATAAAATAAAATCCTGCTCTAGCCAGTCTTACGAGAAACCTTCCCATTAATACACCCCAGAACATCTGGCTTGTTTTCTTTCAGGAGCGTAATGCTAACTCACATTGAGTTTCAGAATCATTGAAATCCACAGATAATCTTCCGCTATACTGTTACTAGGCAAGCCATAACCTAATTATGTATCTTCATATCTGGAGCACTTGCACTTAATTTCAAGCTACAACAACTTCTTTTGAATTCTGACTGTCTTCAAAAGTGCACGTAATCCATCCTGGCCTTTGCCATTTGCAAGTTTTCTAAATACTCCATGTATATTGCCCCATACAGGACTAAAAAAGAAATTAAAAGTTACGTCCAGCATACTTTGAAATACACAAATTTCACACAATGCTTTTGAGCAACTATTAATTTGCAAGTATTCGGCGGACTCTGAAAACAACTAATTGTAGGGTATATGTTCCATTTTATTACAGCCTTACCTCATCATTGTGCGTTACATATATAGCTTCATTGGCTGATGTACCAAATACACACGCTTTCCGAATAGATGCTATTTCTTGAGGTGACAGTAAGGTAAATATTGGCCACTTGCTTACATCCACCATGATGCTGCTGTGTGTCATAATGTTTCTACAAGTAAGATGACATTGCTGTAATAAAACCAGAAACCTATTAGAAAGTCTATTTTGCACTTTCATCAGCAGGCAATAAGATAACTTCCTTTAAATGGGAGAAAATCCATGTGTTGTGGCTTTGAAAGTATAACATTCTGTTCTGTAACAAATAATGTAATTACATATGTATGAAGGTGGACAAATAGCAAGTCACGGGTAGGGCGCTGGAAGAACAGGCATTTTCTTAACAGAATATTTAAGTAAATTGTATTTGGTACAACTGAACACCTGCTGTTCTACAAGCAAACATTCAAACTTTGCGACTCCCCTGGTGGCAGAGGAGATTTCTGAGGGAATTTTCAGAAGGCATTTCAGCTGGAATTTCACTCATTAATTTTTTTGTAGTCTTACAACTTATATATGCCACACAAGCAAGCTGTTGATGTATATGTGAAACCTGCAAATAAAAATAAAGCAGAGCTGTTGAGCACATGACCCCAATCTGCCATCTCTCGCATAATCAAAAGCTCTTATTATGGTCAAAAACTATTTGTGAGAGCACAAAAGTATGAGATAAACTCACAAGTTTGTACAATTAAGCAGTGAAACACATCAGAGAAAAGTGATCAAGTAAAACTGTCATAATCTGTTGGAAACAAGCAGACAACATTAAAAGCTGGAAACATGCAGTGGGTATAGACATCATGCGCCAATGAACACAGACTATACAATCCATCCTTCCACAACGCTCCTTCTTCCCAGTCTCTTCAGGACAATTGCACCAGCTCAAGAACAAAGCTGACAGTCAACACAAATATAGAGAGCTTATCTAGGTCTTCGATCCTGCACAAAAGAACTGTAACATCGCTCATACCCTGAAGGGATTCTGCCACTGCTAACCTATGATAAATGCTAAGGAGTATCATCAAGTTTTTTGAGATCCTTAAAGCCCTAGATGGAGAATTCCACAGAATGTCAGTGACATGAAACAAATCACAATAAACATAAAAAAAATTAATAAGATAAATCATTTGCTTCTGACGATTCTCAAGACTGTGCTGACAACCAAGACATGGCTTCAGAAAGCTATTCAGAACCAGCAGACAATCCCAAAATACAGATTTTTCAGTGCAGATGTTTAGTGGAAGGAGCGGGTTTGTTTTTATATTTTTAAGAAGTTTGAGAAACACTGGGGTCACAGTGGAAATATGTATACAAAAAGAATCCAACACAAACAAAACCCAGACTTGTCTCCTGATCAAATTTTGTAACCTTGCTCCAACAAACCCAGCTCTACTCTATAGGCACTTCTCTCACTAAAAGCCTGACTTCACTCTACATTTCAGGTTTGAAGCAGGTCTTGAACACACCTGAAGTCTCCAGATGGCACACTCATACTAATTATATTTGTAGAACAGCTTTTAAAAGTCTACGTGATACCACGACCACAGCACATTCTATGCAGCTAAACAGATTTGAATGCACTTAAGCCTTCTTAATTTCTAGTCAAGTTACAAACTCAGGCCTGTCAGGTGCCAAGATTCGTTACCTTGCTTTGGCAAATCTTTTAACATATGACACTATCAATCAGTTAGGAGGAGACAGCGATGACTTGTTCATTTGCGCAGACAAAGTAATTGTTCCTTTTGACTTTCCCTATTTATTTTGCCTCGTGTAATGTACAGTTGGCAATGCACAAGCGTGTCATAAACTGGACATTACAAAAAACTATTTTCTTCACAGAAGTTCTTTTCAACATATCCTGTCAATTTAAGATATGAAGACAAAAATCTTATTTTGATGGAGAATGTCCAGTAAATTAACAACTTCTAAAGCATCCTGAGAATATACTCTACCCTTAAGGTAACCAGTTTAAAATGTGCTCCCCTTTCTCATCTCTGCACTAGGTCTTTAATCTGGTTGGCTTATTTTCCACTACTGTATGACTCAGTTAATCGCTCCTCTTCAACAAAACATTTCCAAGCACTTCCCAAACCTATGCGAGTCACACTGCATTTTCCACACCTCAAAGCTCAACTGGGTATCTTGTCAGAAAAATTAATACCAGTAGACAAAAGAAAAGCTTTCAAGCACACAAGAATTTCCAGATTGAAGACATGAGCAATGAACTCCATCCACAGATGAACCACCTTACAATTTCTGACTCATGTACCACTGCTTTACGTAAAACAATGCTGTATATTTCCAATTTCAACTATTACTACAATCCTACAAAGTTATTTCAAAGGTTTTCCTTACAAGGTTTTTAATGGCAACTCATCTGCCACTGCCAAGTTAGTTTCTTTAATAAACCTCAATCCTAAAACCTCTCCAAGTTTAGCACAAAAATCTTTAAACAGAAGACATCTCTCTGCAATATGCACTGTTTCTCCTAAACACAGACCCTATTCCCCTCCTCTACCACTATTAAATGTTGCCCCTAGATGCTGCCATTTGCTGCTATCATCATTCAGTTGCAACATTTTTGCACTAGCAACAGCAGCTATTTTTGTTCCTGCTTATATCTAAATGAGTGAAATTACATACAAACCTGAAAGTTGTGGGGCTTATACATGGACTTACTGTTTCTGAGCTTTAACTGTGCATGGAAAGCTGCTTTAACTACTTATTCTCCATTTTCCTCAGAAAATAAGTGCCCAACCTAGGTATAAGCACCACCAAAACAGAAATCTAACTAATTGTAGCATCCTCTAAGACATACTGCACACTTTCCAAAAGGGCAGACACTCTGCAATATGGTGATTGACCTCTCACACCAATCACACTCAGACTCCATCCTTGCACAACATTTGTCTGAACACGAGGGGAAAGGTGCGTGCAGAGTTTCCTCTGGGCAAATCCTTGCTATGACAGACTGATCTAGGAGACTTCGGTCATGTTGTTGCAAGCAGCGGCACAAAGAAAAACAGTGTCCTTCACTTACCCTTCCTGTACTGCATCAGTAAGAGAGCTAAGGTTATTGTTTACTCCTCCTGATAATCACGCAGAGGCCTGGACCCTGCCACATTACATATTATGCAAGGTCTGCACCCTAACTGAAAGTTTGTATCTGCAAATGTAGTAGCAAATGCACGACACGGAGTCCAAAGTAATGGTTACTTTAATCTGTAAGCAAATAGCTGTTTCAATGTATTAGCTCTCAAGCTATTGTTTAGATTCCATATGCAACATGGCAGCAGCGGCTCTAAGGCATATCTGTCACGTAGCAACATCTAGATTTTAAGTTAATTGCAGTTGAAAGCCTTAGGAGTATAAAAGTCATAAGCTTAAATTTGGTGCTCTGGTAGATAGCTGCTTTCAGAAATACTGTATGTCACTGCTTTTAATTGTCTTTTCATTTCTGCTGCATGATCCAGTGATAAACAACTATACACCATGCACCTTTACTTCTACTGCAGAGCTAACCAGCAGAGGGCACTTACATCAACAATACCTCTCCTAACTACTTTGACATCTTCGAAATTATCCAACAATCTCCGTATACAAACAGGAACAGAAACAAAGATGATTGTTTAAATTTCAGTGAGGCTAAAAATAAGCAAGAAAGGATGACTTGTTGAGAAGGAAACTGAACTGGCCGTATACTGGGATAAAAAGAAATTGAACTCGGAGCAGTCAACAACATTAGGGAAAAAAAAGCTAGATCTGCTCAAGATTTAAAAAAACACCACATGGTTTCAGAGACATAAGCCCTTCAAAAATTTGGTGCTAAACTGCTCCCTACGCATTTAACTTGTCACTAGTTTGCTTTTTAAAGAAAAGGTGTACAGGCTGATTCTCAATAATACAGGCAGGTAAACATGCATCGCTGCCTTAAAGAAAAAAAACACAAAACAAAACTAGAAAATCCACCAGTATTTACAAAATGTTTTGTTAAATGATTTTACATAAAGTTTCATAGAGTTTATAGTTCAGTTAAACAAATCCATGCTGGAGAGAACAATAGCCTAATGCAATATCCTACCAGGAAAACAGTACCCATTGTCATCACAACAAAAACACCCTATAGTTAACTCCTCAAAGATTATCCCCTAATTTGTAAAGACTATTTGAACAGAATTGCGTGTTTGTTTGCCTCACTCTTTCCTCAGGCTCCAGTGTTGCAGTTTATTCTGGCTGGTCAGATTCTCTCCTGCACAGAGAGAAACTGCAGGGTCAGGCCTTCATTTCTCCTAATTGTCTACAGGAATTATAAACAGAAGTGAGAACACAAAAGCTGGGATATCTGGCTTTAGATCAACACGAAATGACCGGCACACTTGATCCTTTTTAAGTACACCTCAACCAAGAAAGAGCAAAGTCCCAAATGTAACACTAATCTTCTCCATGTTTTCTCCAGTTTATGTCTGGGGTTTTAATCTCATATTTCAGTATTGAGAAAGAACATGGAAACAATACATACTACTGACATTAATCAGGTATGTGAAGCAAGTGATGTTATTGACGTTTTCTCCCTGCCAACAAAAGGATATTGCACTCCCTGAAATCATGTGCCTCAACACTTTCCTTAGACCTTACATAATGCAAGATTTCCGTGACAAAATCTGTGTGTTCAAACCTCTGCACGATTTATTTTTGGGTGCCTTTTATGAGCAACACAAGGAAAGAAAATCCTGCTGATCTCAGAACTGACAACTAGACCTCCTATTTGCTTTGAGTAACCGGCTGAAAGAGATACAAGCAAGCAAAAAACACTATGCAGACTACTGAACGGAAGAGTGTTCTAGCCATAGGAAAAAACCCTTATTAGGATAACAGTCATCCACACACCATAACAAAGCTGTAATTGCCTTCTTTTTCTTTTCCTTTTTTTTTTTTTTTTTTTTTTTTTTTTTTAAGCTGAACCATTACCGCAACTTACTGCACTAGTCACTCAGGACAAGACATCTTCTAAAGCAATACCTACATTCCAATCCAATGCATAGAGAGAGCATTCAAAGGAAAACATATTAATGCTCTAAAGGATTATTGCATCTTCAAAACGCTGTTTTTCCTAAAAACCTTTGTGCTCCAAACACATTTCCATTTACGTTTTCTCATAAACCCACCCTTGTTTAAACGATTCAAGTCCATTTTACCTTTCATCAGTAGACGACAACATGCTTTCCGAAAAAGATCACTTAAACTTTGTAAACCGGAACTCTAAATGTTCCTTTTATAAAGTAAAAATTCATTTAATATTAAATTTAGCAGAACTGTATTAAAAACCTGAAGAAACACTAATTATTCGTGTTTCTTCACGAGTCCAGCGAGGGGGAAAAATATGTGGAGAGCCTTCGGGAAGCAGACAACAAAGGGAAGGATGAACTGAAACACCATGAAACCGAAAAAAATCAAATCAAAACATACTGTGAGCACATACCGTGAGCTACGCCAAGCAGGAAGGGAGCCTTTCAGACAGCTGTGTGCGAGAAGTCACAGGCGGACCAAGGGAAAGCTTCGCCAAGTCACTTGGATGATGACCCCCGACCAAGCCCTGTTTACACGAGAAGGACCCTCTCCTCCCCCGGACGGGCACCACCGGCCCTGCCGCCCCTCACCGGGGGCCCACCCCACCCGCTCCCCACCGCGCCCGCCGAGCCGCGGCCCTCGCAGCGCCTCAAGGGAAGCTACCGCGCCCAGCGCTCCTCACCCAGCCGCTGCGGCATCCCCCGGCGGGCTCCCCGCGGCCGCCCCCGCTGCCTCCGAGGCGCCGCCGCCACAGCCGCTGCCGTTACCGGCCGTTAGGACCGTTACAGCCGTTCGACGCCAGCCCCGCCGCGCGCCAAAGGGGTCCCGACCGGGTGCGCAGCCCGCGCCCTGGCACCGCACACGTGACAGCGCCCGGCCGGGGCGGGGGGTGGCGTGTCACGTGACGGCAAGCCTCGGGAAGGACCCCTCCCGCTTGACCGTTCGCGCGCGCCGTCACGTGGCCGGCGGTAGGTAGTTCCTCCCCTCTCTCACCGCCTATTGGACGCGGTAAGCGCGGCCACGTGATCCTCCGCTCAGCCCCCGCGGAGCCGCCGCCGGGGCAGGTTCGGGTCCCGGTGCCGGTCCCGCCGTGAGGGGGAAGCGGGCGGGCCCCGGGGGCGCGCAGCTCCCTCCCGGCAGCTCGGCTGCGGCTCCTGCCCCGGCTGGCATCCCCCAGGCATCGCCTTGAGGCACCGCTCCCCTTGGCGGCAAGGCCGGGTGGCACCTTTCTGCCTCCACATCCTCACTGGCGTGGGGCCGAGGGGAGAACGAGGTGGGGCCGCACCCGGCCCAGGCCCCCTGCCCTGGGCACAGCCGGGCAGCATCTCGCAGGGCTGTGGTAGGGTCTGTGCTGGTTCTGCTGCAGGTCTGTAGTGTCTGGAACCAGCTGCATCCTAGAGACCGTGTTAACTGTCTCCTGATGCAGTCACTTAAAAGCTTGTCTGCATTCAAAGGTATTTAGCCAGCATGTAAGTGGCTGTTACAACTTAGCATTGGCATACAAAGAGTAATGGGTTAAAACTTAAACAGGGGATATTCAGGTTAGATATAAGGAAGAAGTTCTTTACAGTGAGAGTGTGAGACACTGGCACAGATTGCCCAAAGAAGTTGTGGATGCCCCATCCCTGGCTGTGTCCAAGGCCAGGTTGCATAGGGCTCTCTCTAGAGCAACCAGGCCTAGTGGAAGGTGTCCCTGCCCTTGGCAGGGGGTTGGAACTAGGTGAGCTTAAGGTCCTTTCCAACCCAAACTGTTCTATGATTCTATAATTTTGTCTCTTTACAGTTCTGTGTTTACACCTGCAGAGCTAGTACAAGACAGAGCTGGGGGAGGATGCAGGAAAGGGAAGATTGGAGACCAGCCCTCCCAAGAGAGCTCTTTTGCTACCCGAAGTTGTTACCAGGAAATGCCTTCTGCTTTTCTTAATATTTCCTTATTTTCCTGACTGTGCACAGGGTCAGGAGGCAGCTGAGGTTTGCAGCAGGAGGGGAACTGACCAGTCTGGAACATAAAGCAGTAGGGCAGAGCCCACTGGAAGTATCAGTTTATCTTTAGGGGCGGTCAGCATAGGAGAAGGCTGTTTAATAAAGAGATTATAATTTTAAAAAGGGAAAAAAAAATCAATTTCATTACCCAGGAATCAAGTGTGGACGGGTTGCTCTGAGAGGGAGTCAGTGATGCTGAAGAAATTCTGCCCTGGAATATGAGGTGAGGAAAGCACAGCGGTAGGTCCGGGGTAAAAAGAAATGTTCCCTGCCAAATTCCTGCTTACTGCGCTCTCGAGTGACCTTAGCTGGCATCAGGAAGGCACTGCTGAATAGGCTGTGCAAATTCTGGAGCAACAGAAAGAGAAGGCATAAATAAGGAGATACGTTGAAAAGTGTCATCAGAACCTCCATGGGAAGCCCTAAAAAAGCCAGAATGGGAACATGCACAGCGCTTAGTTTCAGCTTGTGTTTGTAACTCCACAGAGGAATCATCAAGAACAACTGCCTTTCCTGACAGTGCTAGGGAATGGTGCGAAGGTGGAGCTGTGTAAACAGAACTTTGATCCTATTTAGTACCTGTAGAACAGACCTGCTTAGTTATGATACACAGAAACCTGGTTGTTTTAGCAAGTACTGGAACACAAGCCCCCAGTCAGGTTTTTTATTCATGTGGGTTTAAGTTTCTTGTTATTAGTTGTCACTAATCAGTTTTTACTGTGTGCAGTAGGGCCTTAAACAGTAGTTGCTGGCAGTTTATACCGTGTCTGAACTTTACAATTGGCTGAAACAGCTAAAAAATTGCTCTGTATGGAGCAGAAGTAATTTTATAATCTCTCAAATAACTAGTTTCAGTTCTTTTTCTTTCAGTTTGGCTTTTTGTAAAAGCTAAGAATAAAAAACAACCTCCCCCCACCAGTTTTTCTTGAAGGAAAGGGATATGAAACCTTATATCCATCTTGGAAAAGTTATGACAGACTGGAAACATTATGAAAGCATTAAATACGCCAACTAGGCAAAGCCATGATATTCAGAGGCAAGTTTTGTGGAATAAAAGGAAATACTGTTAAAGACCATATGAAGACGATGTGTGTAACTCTTGCTGACTTTGGTGGGTCAGCTCAGATGCTGATCCCTCTCTCTTACACTGACAGTCTCAGCTAACATCTCTTTTTGGTAACAGTAGCAGATGACTTTGACGTGCTTTTCTCAAGTGACTGAACTGAGAACATTGGAGATTCAAAATGGACAATAGCTCAGCGTGGAACTACACCCCAAACCTTAATGCAACTTGAATCAGTAGTTTCATTCCAAGTATACATTGTCCAAACTGGAGATCACAAAGGCGTGTGTAGTCATAGATAAATCCAAGTTTAGGAGGATTTGTAATCTTGCCAGTTGTAGATTGAAGGGTCTGTTCTGTATGGGCAGCTCTCTAAGTGACCACAGTGAAGAGTCACGATGGCAACTGTCAGTGACCCGTTAAAGGATATTATAAGAAGAACGTTATTCAAAGTGTTTCTCTCCTCATTCAGCATTATTTTTTCCACCAGTTGGTTAACTGTTTTCACTCAAACTGCAGAGCCCTAGGATACGGTGCCAGCTAAATCTGATACGTAAACTGTCTGGAGCTAAATGCCACCTGCATGGAGCTGGCATCTTAATTCCAACTCTGTTCTGCAGTCCTCACCATCAGCTTTCTGTGGATGTGAAAGAACAGGTACACATACAGCTGTTGTTCAGCAAAACCTCTTTCAAAGTGATCTTGCTGCAAAATGGTTCCAAAGGCCTCAGGGCTCGAAGTTCTCCTCTAATCAAAACAGGAACTCTGACATCTGCCGTTTGGCAGGAGCTGATTCCACTGATGGTCTCTCCATTGAGAAATGTGTGGGATAACATTGACACTCTGTGGCCAGCCTGATAAAATGCAATCTCTGGATTTTCACAAATTTTCTTTGCTTTCATCCATTTTACCAGGTAGTAAAGTTCAGTTTGTAGCTTTCATTCTTGTTGATAATTTCCAGTATCTTTTCAATACCTTTCCTTTATTGTTAAAAAAAATGTCCTAAACATGTAAGCTAAGATAAAAACTAAGACCAAATGATAAAACTAAACCTTGCATCCAGAACCCCTGAATCTGAGGAGCGCTCAGAGTGAGACTCCGCTGTCATTTTGGAACTTGGCAAATTGTAGGAAGTGCATTTTCAGGTCCATGCTTACATCGTTGTCATTTTAATCACATTTTTTTTCCTGTGGAACTGGAATGAGGGAAGGCCCCTTAAGGGGAACTGGATTTGTATATTGCAATTTCCTCCAGACTAATCTGGAGAGATGAGCTTTGTCAGTGTACCTCCAAGCTGTAATTTTTACTTCTTAGAAGTAACAGATATTACCTGTATTATATATAGTGCAGGTAGGCAGTATGGTTAAGCACCATTAGATAGCCCCTGTAGGTCTTCCTCTTGGTTGCAACTGAAGGAATAGTAAAAGAAAACAAAACACCAGTCGTTGGTTCATAGCTTTTACATTCAACAGGTGGAGGAGCAAATACTAAAATACATGAGTGGATGGTTTTGGCACACATAACACTGATACTTTTGTAGATGTACCCATATTTTGCTCTTCTTTTCAACTAGAAACATTAAGAATGATGGGAGAATTGAAATTAAAGCATTTCAAGATAGTCAGAGCTGTATTTTAACTAGTTTCTAATGTGAAAACAGCATATATGCAGTATGTAGCATAGATGAATGTATGACCTAAACTGGGACAGAGATCAGCCATAAGAGGAAGAGCTAATGAATAGTCTCAGAAAAGGGAGCGATGGTGTTAGGATAGGTGAGGAAACCAGAGATGCTCAGTTTTTAATTGCCTCGAGGAGACAAAGCTGAGATGTTAGGATTCAAGGAGGCAGAGACCTGTGAATTAAAGACATAAGAAAAAGGACCTGGAAATGAGAGTTCCAGTGGTATAGACAGAAGACAGAGCATTACCAATTTATATTATATTGTAAAAACTAAACCAATTTTGGTAGCACTTGAATAGATGAGTCTACAGAGAGGACCTGCATCCTAGTAAAATTCTAAACAGCTTTGGAAATGATAAATTCAGAGATTGGAATAACAATATTTATTAAAAATATTCTTCAGTCATATACAAAAGACACGGTAGTTCAAACGGAAATCAAAGCAAGGCAAGTACTTTTCCTTTCCTTATCAGCTGCAGCACCTGCCAGCTAAGGGATGAGAACATGAGGGAAAAGTCTTTGGTCTGTGCTGTATTTCTCCACATCTGCCTCATTGTCAGGGTGCGGTGAGGGCTCCCAAGGGGGTGTCACAGCAGAGTCTGGCAGTCAGGACCTGTCCCGCTGTCCCTAGCCAGGGAGCAGACAGGCTGGGGGCATGCAGGGACAGCACAGAGCAAAGACTTTTCCCTCATGTTCTCATCCCTTAGCTGGCAGGTGTTGCAGCTGATAAGGAAAGGAAAAGTACTTGCTTTGCCCTGGACATCAGGTACCCCCTTGAGCATCAGGTGCCCCCTTGAGAAAGGGGGTGAGCTGTGGCACTCAGTGCCCTGACATCTTCTCAACAACTTTCTCCTCCAGCTGTATGAAGCATACAGAAATTGAAAAACAGGGAAGTGTTCATTAAACAACACCAAAAAAAGCAGGAAACCTTTCCCAGATACCCTGGGAAACATCTTTTCAGGAGGGCTGAGGGCAAACAAACCAATGCCATGTCATGGTCGACACTGTTTCAGGCAGTGCTAGTCGGTCACAATGAGGAGAATATCACACATGAACATTCCAACAGAGACTCTATTTGGACCTGTCTTGGGCTCTCCTGACATTTCCAGGTACCAGGACCAGCTCATTGTGTCTGTTCAACCTGCTGTGAACACTGAGCCCAACCAAAGCAGGAGCTGAGCTTCTGCCGCACCACTGAACTTGTCACAAGCAGGAGGCTGCTGGAGGCCATAGCCACATGTAGGGAAGATCTTTGAGACTGTCCATCCTGTAGTTTTCAAATCCAAACCTGTGATATGGGGGCTGGGGCAAACTTGTGTGGTTGTGCTCCAAGGCAGAGCTCAGAAGTAATAAGCTCTTCTCTTCAGAGTTTAGCCATGGCCAGTTTAGTGCTGCTGGCCAAACACCCTGGGACAAGTGGTAAGCACCAGAAGCTGTCACAGGCAGGGACACCTTCCACTAGACCAGGTTGCTTAAAGCCCCCTCCAACCTGGCCTTGAACGCTGCCAGGGATGGGGCAGCCACAGCTTCTCTGTATCAGTGGTACAGAGAGACAACTGTATCAGTGTCTCACCATCTTCATAATAAAAAATGTCTTCCTTATGTCCAGTAGAAACTTCTTGCAGTTTAAAGTCTCTTTCTTCCTGCTGTCTATGCGCCTGGAGTGAGGGCAAAGTGCTTTGACAGTGAATACAGTGATCAGGACAAAATTCCAGTTACTGGAATATTTAGGGCATGGGGAGGAGGGGGATTCAATACTAGTCCTGATTATTGCTCTTTGTGATGAATACCTAGGAAACAGGGAGATGCATGCCTAACAAACAGCAAACAAATTGACTGAAGTTCTGTGAAATTGTGAAGAGCGTTAGCAACCACTGGCTTTGACCCTGTGAATTCAGAGACATGCGGCAAGAACCTTAGTTCCACCCATGTAAGACGTAGCTGGGGTAGGGGCTGTCCTCATCTCTGAACAGTTTCTGAATTATTTAGCGTATGGTCTTTCTGCTCCAGCAAGAGACTCACTCAGAGCTCATCTTGGCTGCTTTTACTTTCTTTTCTTTCATTCTTTCTTAAACAGACTTGCAATTGCTCCTATGTATTATTTATTGGAGGTACTATGCTTTTATAACATAACTGTGGGTGGAGCAGAGTCTGTAGGCACAATTTGCACCCTACGTTTGGGATAATTGGCAGGAAGAAAGAAAATAGGCTGCAGTTCAGTATGAGAATTGTATGAAAATGTAAAAAAAACCAAAAGACTATAGAGTTGCCTCTATTTGCCCATGAATTACTCTATTCTGTGCCATAGAAAACCCAAAAGCAAAGTTCAGTAAAACTGTATCCTAGTTGCAATCCTTTCTCTGGCTTTATTTCTTCTTTTTATATCTTTTTTTTTACAGAAGCAGCCTACTTCTGTAGCCTGTTAGAGAGCGATGCAATAAAGACTCCATCACATCATATTTCAAATACTCAATTATTCATCAGGTGGTAGAATCTCCACCCTTGATTCCTGTATCCATGTTTTAGTTTACTTAAAAGAAATTACAGTGCTAAGAATGTCTGGTCAGATGAAACAGATGTGTACCACAGCCACCTGTCAAACCTCAGAGAAGATGAGCAGTAGCAAAGGCAGGAGAAACATGAAAAGATCAAGAGACAATTCACTCGAGCTACTGGTACATCAGAAAATGCCAGCTATGTTGATCTTACAGTACCATGCGGTATGGGCAGGAGGGTTTTCCCAAAATGGAGAACAAGCAGATTAAGGAGCCAGATACCAATGTAACTTATTGTAAAAAATGAAGAACGCAGACAAGTGGGTAATCCTTAGAAAGAAGCACACGCTTCAGAATATATAAAGAGTCCCCTGAAGGGCTAGGATATGCTGCACACTGTAGTTGTCTTTTTTTACTCCCATTTAGAGAGTTTTCTGCCCTTTTTGCACTTACAGACTGGTTTTAGAAAAGATCATACGTGGGCATACACTGCATGATGTATCAGATGCATGGTGGTGCATTTATACTGTCAGATTACTCTGCGACAACTGCTGTAAACAAGCATTAGCTTTTGAACTAACCAAAAGCCTGACGATGATAACGTAAGTGATGTGGATGATGGGATCAAGTGAACCCTGATGAAGTTTGCTGATGATCACAAGGTCAAGTTGGACGGGCTTTGAGCAACCTGTTCTAGTGGAAGGTGTCCCTGCCCATGGCAGGGGGGTTGGAACTAGATGAGCTTTAAGGTCCCTTCCAACTGAATCCATTCTGGTTTGAGGTCCTTTCAAAGGTGGCTGGAGAACAGCTCTGCGTTAATGCCAGGACATGAGATCTGCAGCTGCTTTCAGTTCTGCATGTCTCTGAGCAGCCTTTTAGGAACAAACCCCAACCAATAAAGAAGGTAAATACCAGCTTTGCTGAGACTCTGCCTGGCTGCTGCTCTTGCACAAGCGACTCTGGGAGATGTTTCAGCAGCACATTTTTGCCTCTGGCGTGTAAAGTTCAAGCGGTGCTGCCTTGTTAAACATTTTTTCCTTCTTTTAAAGAATTCTTTTTCCCCCTCAGCCACTGACTGACGTGGCTTCACTTACAAAAGTTAAAATGTAGTAAATACCTTGTAGATTTTCACCTCAGGGAAGGCGTTTTGACTAGTTGTATTTCAATGAGACATTAAAAAACCATGTGTGTGTGCATTTTTTAAAATTGCTGTCATTTCTCTCTGCACGACAGGTAGTAAAAGCTGATGCTGCAGAGATTGATTTTGTACTTTTTAACGTAAGACTGGCAGAAAAATTGTCAGTTCTCTTGTTGCTCATGTTTAAATCCACACCCTTAAGCTGTGATTCAGCAAATTCCTAGAGTAACGCTGGTCTGAAACCCTGGTTCCTCCTTGTCCTGTCCTGCCGGGGGTGGATTTCCTCTTGAGAAGCCAATGAACAAAAGCTCATTTGTTTCTGGACGTGGTGAAGGGGAAACTTCCTCCAGCATCTCTCCACCTCTTCCTGCAGAGTCTTAGCTCTCTTTTGCACTGATCAGGTCATGAATGAAAATGGAAGTGAGCGGCAGCAGAGCTGGGGTATAAAAATTGTTTCAAACGGCACTCCCTGGCTCTGTTCCACACCTCAGAAATAATAAGTCTCATCTCATTTTAGCCACGAAGACAAGCAAAAGCAAGCTGACTGTGTCTTTAGCATTTGCTGTGTCTTCAGCAAATCTAAAGTGCTCTCTCAGAGAGGCAGGACTGAGCACTCTCTTATTAACTGACATTACCAAGGAAATACACTTGCTTTCTTCTTTTGGCTGCAATTTTTGCGCCACAGTTGCGACAGCATCTTGATGGGGAAGCTGATCTCCAAAGGCCGGCGCAAAAGAGATGCTCGAGTTGTCATGCTGGGGCTCGACTTGGCTGGCAAATCCACCCTTCTGTACAAACTCAAGAGCGGCCAGGCTGTGGAGACCTGCCCGACGGTGGGCTTCAACGTGGAGTCTCTGCAGACACCCTGTGGTGTATCCTTCACCCTCTGGGACATTGGCGGACAAGGCAGCCTGCGGGCAAGCTGGCCTGACTACCTGGAGGACACCAACACCCTCATCTTCGTGCTCGACAGCACAGACACAGCGCGGCTGCCCGAGGCGGCGGCAGCACTGGAGGATGCCCTGAGCCACCCCAGCATGGCTGGCATCCCCGTCCTCCTCCTGGCCAACAAGCAGGAGGTGCCGGGAGCGCTGGCGCCAGCCGAGCTGGGGGAGAAGCTGCGGTGGGGACAGCTGGCCAGGCGCCGCTGGGTGCTCCGGGGGTGCAGCGCCCACACTGGGCAGGGCCTGCAGGAAGTCCTGGCCATCCTGGGATTGCTGCTGCGGGGTCTGGAGCAGAGCTTTCCATCCCAAGAGCAGCCCTTGACAGGGCTGGTGGGGAGCAGGGAAGCCCCAGAGCAAACCTGAACCTCAAGTGGACCCTTCCCAGTCGTTGCTGCCAGCAAGTTTGTTGTGGAGGATCCTAGCCTCTGGGTACCCCCTAACCTCAGCAGATCTGCAGCTGGCCCGCACCATGGAACACGCAGCCACTCACCACTGAAACCCACCAAGACGACCTCCAAGCAAAACTCCCATAGTGGAGCATTCTTGGCCCCGTCTCTTGGACTCTCACCACCGGCTGCAGTTTGTCTGCTTTTGCCAGGCTCTGTTCATTCATTGTGTGCGTGTCCAGTGCTTCAGCAGGATGCTTTTTGTCAGATCGATATAAACTATAACAGAGATGTGCACAACAGACAGAAGAGGTTTTCTTCTTTCTGTGGCTCCCAGCCCGGATGCAGCTATCCTGATGGGGTGGTCCCCAAAGGGGGGTGTTTGAATGTGTCCCATGCTGCTTCTCTCTCAGCTTGAATCCTGCATTCATCAGCTGGAAAAGCAAACAGCCTCTAAAAGGAATGGCTAAATGGGAGCAGCAGAAGCACAGGACTTGAAATATCTAACAGCTAATTGGTTTTAGTGCAGCATCTACAGGTATAAACTTCAAGCCATGGAAGCAAGTAAGGATTCAACGGTGTAATGCCGTTTGAGGATGTGTATATATTAATTTCTGCATTTCTTGTTTTGGGTCTTTCTTTTCCACTTGTTATTTTTATCCAATACTGATTTAATGGAAATGGTACCTCATTTTCCTTGTATTTTATTTAAATATAAAGATATCAAACCTGACTTGTAGATGGTTGGAAACACATCTGCGTGGCCAGTCAACCTCTAAATATCCTCATGATGGCCTGAACAGCCAAGATGAAATTCCATCTCTCAGACTTTTTGAAACTGGACAAGACCATTCTACATGCAATGCTTGATAACCATTGGCACTTATAGGCACAGGCAGGTTGGTAACCAAGGGGCTCTCCACACTTAGCTGCATCAGGGCAGCTGAAATGCCCCTGGCAGCTCACGACAGGGTTGGGTGGGTCCCTTATTGCAGTGATGGTCTTTGATCTTGCTCAATCTACCGTTGGAAAGACCAGTAAAATATGTGCCCGAGGGCTCCCTGTACCCAAAATGCTGTTTTTCAGGGTTAAAATTAAGAAATGTCATAGTATTCCCTACTTCGTTATGATATGAATGAAAGTGGTGGGGGAAGAGGGGAGAAAGGACACATTTTCAGGCAGCAGAAGTCAGCTGTTTTCAAGGAAGAACATATTCAACCTAGAAACACCAAGGAGAAACACATGACAACTTCTGTTCATACCACAGCATTTTACAGTTGTTAAGGAATTAATCACCCAGCTGTTACTGGTGCTGTTATTAGCCTCATTTCATAGAAGGCAGCAGCTGGAATAGAGAGCTTAAATGGTCATGAAGAAATAGAATCTGACATTTATAGGAAGATCTCAATAAAAGAAATCCTTCCCAATGGAAAAAGTCTTGAAGGTTTTTTTTAGCTGTGTTAGTGTAGAACTGGTATATGCTGTAAAATAGTGCTCCTGTGTTGATCTGTCCTAAGTGATCATGGTTATGGGTATACTTAGCACTGAATTGTATAATTCATTATATGACAAACCTGTGCTCATGGTAAGGAGGACAAATCACGTCTTTAAATCTTTGCAGTTAACATCAGGTTGATCTGCCTTTGGCTTGTTGTAGGTGTTCTTGTTTGTTTCTAACACACAAGTCTCAAATGCACATGTTGAGTTTGACTGTCAGAGCCAGACCAAGCTGGTTTTGTGAGACAAACCAAGTGCTAATACCTACACATAAATGAACAAACTCAGGTCATCTATGCAGCCTGGTTGCTGGTACATGAAACAGCCACATTTTCTCGGTGGCCTGTCTGGCCATTTTGAACACCAGTCCCATGGGCACAAAGCAAAACACTCTTGTGTTGCATTGTCATGCCAAAAAGAAATCTCCCTGCTGAACTCACTGGTATTTTGGTCTTGTGTCTCACTGGTACAAGGTAGAGTATTGTACATTAGCATGGGGGATCAGCAGTAGTTTAAACTCAACACAGACTGAAGGGTAGTCCTGATGATGTTTTACTCATAATTGACTCTTGATGTGTGTATTTGACTGTACAGGACTGTCTGATGGTGGTTAAAAAAAGTACTGAAGCCTTCCCAGTACCCCATGAGTGTTTTTTAAGCCCTTTAAGGAGGAAAAATAGGCTCTTCTCACAGTGAATAGAGGTAACCACCAGTCTTTGGTAGATACCACCAATTAAAAATCAAAATAGCAAGGTAGGAGGTGGGGAAGAAGGGTTTGTTCTTGGCACTGGGATTCCTGAATGCCTGAAACTAATGAAGCAACATCCTGGTTACTGAAAATGTTCTCACTTCCCCTGAAGCAGTAATTTGGCAAAATACCCCTTCTCATGGGGCATCATGTGATTTACCATCCTTGTTTTCTGGAATGGGGTTTTTCTGGACACCCGGTCACATTACTCAGTTCATTTATGCCATTGTTGGAGACTGTCAAAGCGATGATGGGTCTTAATATCTGAAACAGCAACACAGAGTTTACTTCTAATTATTTTATTTTTTCTCCTGCGTTGAAAGCGTGTTAAAGCAAGTCAATCTAATGAGACCTGCACTGCTCTAGTCAACAGCTTATGGGATGCTCTGCAGCAGTACTTAAATGCTTCAGTGTCAAAACTGCTGCCTGGTTCAAAGGGAGCAGCATGGAGATTTGCAGGAAGAAGCCACCTCTGGGGCAGTAAGTTTGTTACCTCTTTTTCCTGGTAATTCTGCAAGAGAGCCTCTGCCACACAGAGCAGTATTAATCCCTTAAACATCTGTGCTTACAGACTCCAGCCAGGAGGGCACCCTCAGACTTACAGTCTCCCATCTTCCATGTGACAGATGTCACAGCCTCTGCGCCGCTTTCTAAAATAACACAGCTTCTCTCTTAGTAGCAGGAAGAGAAAAATCCTTCAGACACTTCCTTGTTTCAGGTTCCTCACAAATTTGAAGCATCATTTGAGTTATTGGCCCCAGAGCCCACTCTGGTTGCTCAAGATCCCCTTTTAGTGGCTTTTCTGGATGCTAACTCCATCATAGAATCATAGAATAGTAAGGGTTGGAAAGGATCTTAAGATCATCTAGTTCCAACCCCCTGCCATGGGCAGAGACGCCTCGCACTAAACCATGTCCACTTGCTATCCCTGATGTTGGCTGTCTCAAAGCCAAAGGGAGAACTTTAGAACAGCAGCCTGTTCTCTTTTATTTCTGTCTTATCTTTTCTTCCTTTCTCTCCACCCCTACCCTGCCCCCAGCAACAAGTATTTGCTTGGGAATAGTTTCACTGCTGGTTTCCCACCCCCCACTTGTTGTAACTGGCATCCCACCTCCAGATTCTGCTAGTAGCTTACTACAGCTTCATCAGCTCTCTTTAACAGAGCTGGTCAGTTTTTAGTTGTTAATGTGGTCTGCTTTTCTGTGATCATGAATCTGGTGGCTATGAGCTAAATGTATTGGCAAAAGCGGCCAACTCATAAGATAGCAAGGTTTGGAAAGAACATCTGGTCCAACACCCTGCTTAAATCAGGTTGCTCGATGCCTGGTGCAGCAGTTTTGAATGTCTCCAAGGATGGAGGTTCAACAACCCAACACTTTTAGAGGCTTTTGCAGTACCAATCTTTACAGTAACATAACAGGAATCCATAACTGTGCATTACTCTTCCCAGCCACCAGTCCACTGAGAAGAGCCGTACTGGGAAGTATCTGCCCTTGCTTGGAGCTGTCAGAGCAGCCACCTTGCCCAGGGCCATCAGCTCTTCCAGTCCTGGGACCTCCCATCCCTTCTCCACCTTGTGGGGATCACTGCAGTGGGAGCTGCTGCCGTGTCCTGCTGCCTCATTGAAAGAAACCGAGACACTTCAGCTGTCTTTCACACTGTTTATGGAATCATAGAATGGTTTGGGTAGGAGGACACCTGAAAGATCATCCAGTTCCAACCCCCTGCCACAGGCAGGGACACCTTCCACTAGACCAGGTTGCTCAAAGCCCCGTCCAACCTGGCCTTGAACACTGCCAGGGATGGGGCAGCCACAACTTCCCTTATGAAAGGGCGTAGCTGATTGCTCACTGATTCACTAACCTTTCTGAGGAGCTGGATTTTAAAGCAGCTTCAACAAACCCTTTTCATGACTCTGAACCCAGCACAGATTTATGTTTGAATTTTTGACAAGAAGTTTTCCATTTTCCCCCAGAGAGAAGGAAACGGTGAGCTGCTAAAAAACAACAAAACAACCACCAGTGTTAAAACCAGCACAGGAAGGACAATTCACCTTTTCCCCTTCCCTTCACCAGTACAGGAAGAATGATTCACCTTTCCCCAGCCTCTTCACAACTTCCATGTTTCAGCTATTCCGTGACACAAAATGGTTTCTCTTTGCACATTAGCTGAATTCTGCTCCTGGCACCATTTCTTTGTTCGTGGATGGACCTACCTGCCACCCGACCTGCAGTTACAGATGGAGCTTCTCTGCTGGGTTTCACCACGGCCTTGCTGAGAGGCCTGAGATCAGAGGGGAACCATGCGATGCCAGGGCTGCAGGGCGAGCGCATGAAAGGGTGACAGTGAACTATTTAAAGAGGGAACAGGCAGTGAGAGAGAGCTGTGACCTGCTGTAACGCTGGGAAAAGAGTGTTAGGGCAGCAGCCAGAGACCTGGGAAGCGCCTGGGGAAGAAAGGGCAATAAGAACTTAAAGAAAAAAAAGCTAAGAAATGCTCTCTTTTCAAATGCAACATGAAAAAAAAAGATTGAAAATATAAACCTTTATTTAGGAGACAGGCTGTATAATGCAGTGGAATGTCTTAATTATCGCTTTAATACACCTAATGGCTGTAAATTAAATTCCTGCTCTTAGAGAAACCCTGAAATACCACCTATAAGGATTCACCACATCTAACCGACCAAGAAAAAACAAGGAGCAAAGCCACGTGTGACACCACATCTTAAGAAACATTATTAGTGTTGCCAAATGCTATTAAAAACCAGTCATGCAATTATGACTGTGGCAAATGACGAACTACAGTTTGAGACACTACCCCCTTCCAGGGGTTAACTAACTGGCCTTCATCTAAACTTTCCAATACTTGATTTTTTCATGATGCATTTGCTTGACTTACAGTCCTGAGCTTGTTGTCCAGATATTGTTAAAAACACCAGGTGAGGGCTGGTGTTTGGGTTAGGACCTCAGCGATGCATCCATGGCTGGGAGCATGTCATTCCCCCACCTCATACTTCACACAATGAGATTGGTGTAAAATTCCTGCAAAAGGAAAAAAAAAAAAGCTAAATCAGCCAACTGCTGTGAAAGGTGACACCAAGCTGATGATGGGTTGGAACTAGATGATCTTTAATGTCCCTTCTAACCCAACCCATCCTGTGATTTTATGATATCAGCCTAAATTTAATAGAAGAAAGATTTGGCCCTTAAACATATGAGAGAAATTTGAAAATGTGAATCCTACAGATTTAGAAATGGAAGTTTGTTAAACTCTATGATTCTTCTTGATGTAACCTGGGGACTGCTTCTCATGCTACAAGTATTCCTCAGAGCCCTATGAGTTTTTGACTCTTACCCTAACCCCAACCACCTAAACAAGGAGAAAAGCTGCAAGTGTTAAAGTGTTAACACTGAGGACTTGGGGGCTCTTTTCTTCTCCCCTCTCAGAAACCATCAAAAGAACAGGTTGCTAAACTGCACCAATGTCAATGTTCCTTCCGAGCTGAGTTTGTGTGGGAGCTAAACATGGTGGAAGAGAGGCAAAAGCTCCTCACTGGGCAGGTTTCATTGCCCAGTGAGGCAATGAAAGGCTCTGTGCCTTGGGTTGGCCTCCCAGGTCAGGCTATTCCCCTCTGTTACAGCCGAGAAACTTACTTAGTGTGTGCGTAACTTCCTCCTGACTTACTCAGTGTGTAGTTGCTTGGAGTTGTGAAGTGGGTGGCTGCATGGAGCACTGATAGTTTCTGTTTCTGGGAAGATCTTTGTCCTGAAGCTACAGCATGGAACATGTATTGCTGTGTTGGCTGCAGCTTATTCCCGTGCACTGTATGTGCTGGGTTCAATTGCTGAATACAGAGATGTGCAGTGCTGGGAACGCATGATGCTCATTCCATAATGCTGTATACCAAAACTAGGTATAAATAAGCCTAAATTCAGGCAGGACATGATGAAATCAAACAGTCTGACACCAACTTCCTAATTTTCTTGAGTCAGTAGTTTATGACTTGAATGAGGCAACCTGGTTTGGGTCTAGCTTTTGTTTTGCAGCTGAAACTTCCTGCACTGTCCTTTGTTTATTGGGTTTGGGGGGATTGTTTGGCTGGATTTTTGTTTTTTTACAGAGGTATATTTGCATTACTGCTTTACTTTTTTTTTCCTTTTTAAAAGGTTTACATGACTTTTAGTGCAGTACTTGTACTAGTGCCATGGGTATAACGCGCTGACTTCAAAGTCACAGCAAGTATGTTCTCAAAAGCTCCTTCCTTGTGCCTGTTTTCTTTCTTGAGGCACATCACCTTCAAGAAAATGGCAAGAAGCTCCATTAAGTTCCAGCACCAAAATGAATCTGAAATCATTTATTTAGGGTGCGTCTCCCATGAGGAGGATGACAGGGGCTGTGTGGCTGGAGCACTGGTGGCCATGGACCGGGCAGCTGGAGAACCGTGTCTCAGCAGACTGCTGCTCACTGGTGATGAGATCAAAGTGACAGGCAGGAGCTGGGCAAGCCAGGGCCAGCCCTGAGGATGCAGTAGGGCACAGCCTGCCATAAGCCAATCTGTGGCGTTTTTGGCTTCTCCCTCTGGTCAAGGCCTTGATCTTTCCCAGACAGTTAACACTCCAAGGTCCTGTTCTCCAGCAATTTTCCTGCATTAGTACTTTCCTGTCAGCAGCAGCACATGAGCTCCCATGCAGTGCTGAACATGGCTAATGGGGTCTTCAGCTCTGCGAGGGGAGGCAACAACAAGGTCATTTGTTACTTCTGCTGATGGTGCTGGGGGGATAAATAGCAATGTGAGGGATTTTTGTTTTAATGTAGGTTGAAAATAGTGTGCAGAAAAGAACAACAGAAATATCGAGGCTGTTTTCTATATTGAAGACAGAGCAGCACCTGATTGAAGGCAGTCACAAGTGCTTCTTCCAGGGAGAAAATTCGGGAGAATAAAGGTCTCTCTAAGGGGAAAGCTCAGTGGGAACCAAGGGACTGAAATAGTGCCTTCCTGCCAGGCTGTGGTGCCCGTACTGCCCAAAGCCCTCGGGTTGCCTGCAGCCATCTCCACCAGGACACGTCCCCAACCCTCCCAGTCATTCCCATGCGCTGCCTTTGAAGAGGTATTTTTCCTCAGGGGCACAGTATATTTTGTCCCCATCTCTCTTGGGCAGCTCTGGAGGCTCAGGACCACTTTCCTGCTCTTCTCTGCTGAGCTTCCCTTGCTTTGCCAGTGACAGGTCCATCCCATCTTGCAGAAATGAGGCATCCCTGGGAATGGTCTGTCATATTTTGCCTTGCTGTTGACCTTCCCGCAGGAAGAGGGGAAGCTACTTCTCCATCCTCATGAAAGCTTCACCCTGAGGTGTGCCATGCAGATACCTTACAACCGGTGCGGTGCTGTAAGGCTGCTCCAGCCCTGTGCTAACCCAAACCTCTGGAACTACTGCCTCTGTTGAGGGATGGACTTTTAGCATTGGTGTTCATTTACACTATTATCAAAGAAAAGGACTACTGTTAAGAGCTGTCAAAAGCCAGAAAATAATGATGTGTAAAGTGCATGCCTGTGAGCAGAACAGACCCTCTCCTGATCCTACATCCCTGGAAAATGAGGGCTCCAGCTCTGCTCTCAGCAGGTATTTTTCTTCCCGAGGAAACCTCCAGTTTGTTCTTTCCAAAGTCCTTTCCCTCCATTTTCACACCTCATGTGGGCCTGTGTGAGCTTGTCCTCTCACTGCAGAAGCCAGTGGCTTCGTTCCCCCACCATGCTTTAGTAAAGCAGCACATATTGCTCCTACATCTAAGACAAAGCGGAGCGTTGCCGCAGAGCCACCAATTGCCAAGCGGTTGTTGTCTGTGCAAGTGGTTGTGGCCTGTTGAAAACAGCCACATTGCCATACCCAAATGTGGTTAGCCAGCGCAGGCCAAAAAAACCTTAATAAAAATCCAAGGCCTAAGAGAAAATGTAAGAACAGTTCATCAGCTCTGGGAGCGATTGTTCCTCACAGCAACCAGTAGACAGGACATTGATGGTGCCAGACTGATTTAAAGCATTAGAGCTTTGGAGGTGACAAGTTTCAGACTGGACTGGAGCAGAAGTTTATGCTTCTGATCCAACCACAGAGAGCCAGGCAGGGGTGAGGGCAGAGGGGGACACCTTCCACTAGACCAGGTTGCTCCAAGCCCTGTCCGGCCTGGCCTTGAACACTTCCAAGGATGGAGCATCCACAACTTCTCTGGGCAACCTGTGCCAGGGCCTCACCACCCTCATAATGAAGAATTTTTTCCTAGTATCTAACCTAAACCTGCCCTGTTTCAGTTTAAAGCCATTCCTCCCTGTCCTGTCACTACATGCCCTTGTAAAAAGTCCCTCTTCAGCTTTCTTTGTAGGCCCCTTCACGTATTGGAAGACTGTTCTAAGTATCTCCAGAGCCTTCTCTTGTAACAGTCTTCCAATACGTACAGGGGGCCTACAAGAAATATGAAAATATATAAAAATATATAGAGGATAAATATATATATTTATAAATATGCAAGTGCTTAAGTCAGGAAAACTCCTGGAGTATCCTAAGAGCTCAGATGTTAACTAAAATACCAAATACAGAAAAAACTGTGACTACTACAAGCAGTGACTTCTCCCCTTCCCCTCAGTTTTTAATATTTCCAGCACAGATCTCTGGTTGAACTCCCCTAGAACCACCTTGCTGGATAGCAACAGCCATGCAGAGCTCAGTGCAGACACTTGGCTCCGTGCTGCTGACACAGAGGTCAGGTTTAAAACCTCAGCAGTTTGATTTACAGGGAGAGCAGGAACATGCTCCTGCTGCAGGAGCAAGATGCCACCTCGCTAAATACTCCCCTTGGACTGCACCCTTTTCTCGGCACAGAGCCCTGAAACACTGAGATTACAGAGCTGGAAGTGAGCGTTATTGCTATGTGTCCAACACAGGGTCTGCACATCCAGCTCCGTGTAAGTGTTCACAAACGAGCTCTTTGGGCAGAATTTTTCCATGTGAGACACAGGCACCAGCTTGTGTTTTAGCAGCAATTGAAACCATTTTCATTTGCTTCCAAACATGCAGAAAAAAGATAGGTTTTTAACCTCTTATTTTTTAATTTTTAATATTTATTCTAAACCAGTAAAGGCAACGGCTCAGAGACATGAAACATGACAGAGATTGAGGGATGCAAAAACCCTTTTTGATGAAGCTACACATTTTCTGGAAATTTTGTATGTATTTTATTTAAACATGAGAATTTGACAAGTCCAAAGACAACTCCTACCCACATTTCATCCCGAGATTTCCTGTGTGCTGCTGGGCTTAAAATGACAAAGCCTGAGACCATGCAAACCATTCCCAGAGAGCTAACGTCAAATACTCTCACAATTACAGGAATGGGGCCTGACCTCACTGTGGTCCTTCCCCTGTAAGCTAGGGTCACCACGGCAAGGGGAACAGAAGGACTTTATCCCTTAGTTTCAATGTAGGCAATATCTAGGTTTCAGGGAGCCCTAACAGGACGCAGAAGTACAAAACGGAGGGGAAACCAGTTGTAAACTGTACTGAACAGAAAGGAACAGCGATGAGTCAAATCCCAGGGCAAGAGATACAGCTTCCCTAAGCATCTCCCTGCACAAACCTAGAACTGAACTTGCTGAAGCCTCTGGCAAAATATTTCAATTTCATCCTCCCTTTTCATGTAGAGAATTTGTATGAGGGATCGTCTGGCTTCATGAGAGAGGGTTAAAAAACCTCCAAAAAAAAAGGGAAAAAGCCACTGAAGATGATCAGCTTGCAAATAACCAAGATGCAGACACAAGCTCCCTTATGCTTCATTTCAGCACATTAGAAAAATCTAACACCACAGTTTTTCTCAGGATTCCATTTAGTAAAGAGGACAGCTAATCCATCCTCCACATCTTCATGCATCCCTGGGTCCTGATATTAACTTACATTGAGCAAACCGAAGGCTAACGTCCTCCTCCTGCAGCTCCCTTGCTGTGCCCAGGGAAGAGCCTTCCTGCAGGATATCTCAATCCTCCATGAAACTTGCTATTTTTCCTGAGATACAGGAAAAATGTATCTCAGGAATATTGTGTGGCGACATTGACCCTATTTTACTGCTGCAGACGAAGGCAGAGCAGTAAAGACTTTAGCCTTCATTTTAAAACATAAGAATCATGGGTTTAGTATTCTTAGGTGCAATACACAAGGCTGTAATGTCCCCAACACCTATTTTAAAAACTAAGGTTGAGAAAAAATAATTCCTATGCTCCTTTATAAACTTGATGCTGCTCAAGAAGGCTGTATCGTGAATGCATTTAAAAAGGAAGCTGCTCGTGGTGCTGCAACAGCAGCTGGACACCTCTGGGTCTAGGCCAGCAGCACAGATCAGACCTGCGCATTACTGCTTCTGCAGCAGGATAACGTATACGCAAACCACAATCAGAAAAGCGCAAAGCTGCTCTAGTTTGTGATCCACATCTTAACACGAGGTAGTTTTCCTGAGCAGTCCGAAGTAATGCACCACCCAAAGCAGGCCTGAGCAGCTCAGGCAGGCCCAGCTCACTCTGCCCGCACTGCTGCTGAGTGGATGGTGGCAATGGTGACAAATCCCTGCAGCAAAATCTCCCAAGGCTTTGCCTGCTGGAGCTCACAGTTTTCTATTTTTTTTCCTTTTCATCCTGAAAAGTGCTTTCTAACGGCTTGGCATAATTTGTTGTCCTACATATGTTTGAATAGAAGCATAATTATGACACAAAAGGGAGTATTTTTTTACACCACAAAGTAGAAGGAACACAAGGCAACTAGGCTGCTTTGGTAGAAATGACTGGTTTGAAACACCCTCAGAATCTAGAGGGGGTTATGGTTCTGATTAGAGTAACAAAATGGGCCCGAACTATCATTCAGGCCGCTGGTATTTTTAAAGGTTTTTAAACAATATGCCTGTCAGTGGACCTTCTTACTCATTTGTTTAGCAGATCAAGCAAACAAAATGAAACTAACTGTATTTTGAGAAGTATGGGGAACATGCAAGATATCCTCTAGGTTTTATTCTAAGTAAGATGTCTCTTAAAATAATGCACTCTTTATTCTAAGGCAGTGCCTGTCAAGCCATCTAGCTAGACCTGCTGGATGATTAACAGGTTGCCAAAACCCACCACCATTCATTTTGTCAATTGAAAACGGAGGGAATCAAAGAGATTGAACTGCTTTTGGAAATGGGAGTTGGGTTCTTCTGAAATCTTTATGCTTTATACACCCGTCAAAGAGCATTTGCAAAGATTTAAATACAGTCCTGGAAGCTCATCTCCATCATCAATGTACCCATGGAGAGAGTGTGATTCACCTGACTGACACGCAGCAAGGATGGCAAAGCCATAGCTGCAGAATCACAGGCACCTTCAAGCAGTTCAAGAAGTTTTCCTCCACTGCAGCTTTCACATAATTAAAGCAGGACTGTACTAATTAGGGGGCTGCTGGACAGTGCAAGTCTATGGCACCTCCAGTCTACCCCTGAGCGTCCCCCTTACGGGATTGCTCATGCCTGAGGTGAGGGATCCCTTCCAGCTATGGAGTGCCGTTGAAGGCCAGTCTCCTGCCTAAAGCTGGTTTTGACGCACACCTCCTCCCAGCACACGCTGGGCAGGAGTTGCTTGCTTGTACAGCATCCTGAGCTTAAAATCAATGCTGGATCAGCACTGGGAGCCTGGAAAGGACATTTCTAGAGGTAGAACAGACTGTGAAAGTTTGAAAGTGAAGTTGCTATTTAATAGTTACGTGGATCAGCTGCAGCTCACTTACCAAAGCCTTGTATACGTGTTTGGGAAACATCTCCCTTAAAAAGTATAAAACTCCATACTGGAACAGTATCCAAAGTTTCAGAGATGACTGCATTAGCGTACTTTATTCATTCTTGTATAACATACTTCAAACTTTGATGCGGAGTTCTGCTAACTAATATCTAGTCAAAGACAAAAACTCCTAAGTCAATCCATGAAGACTAAGCAGTTTCATAACCTTCAAAATAAGTTCTTGAATTTTTTATAGTATTTGATAGCAGCTTTTTATTGGTTACAAAACCTAAGCCCATATACAAAATTAGGAACACATTTAGATGCCTCTTTGAAAGAACGTTTTAGTCTATTTTAACTGATAGTTTAAAAAAATAATAAAAACAATGCAATTTTAAACACTGTTCTGAAAACGTAAAAGTGCAGCAATATACTTTGTTTCCTTTATTAACTATGAAATGGTGCAATCCCAATCAAAAGCTGATAAGGTCACAACAGAAAGAACTGAGCAAATGCTTTGTCCTGCCTTACCCAGTTCTCCGATGTTCACTTTTAATGTAATGCATTGAGTGCAAGAAAAGGATCAAATCTTCACAGTAGTGGAAAACTGTTGTTTCAGTATCAATTTGTATGTCATCTCCAGGATAATAGCGAGTGCAGGCGGAACAGGGTATCCGTCAGTCTATATGGCATACAGGGAGACTAAATTGAATTAGAAGGGGGGAAATATTTGTTCATGTTAACATCTGCTGGAACTCTAATTTCACAAAAACTTTGTGACCTTACCTAACTTTGACTTTTTATTGTTTAGTTTTTTAGCAAACACCACACAGTTTCAAGATTTTTAGACTATAGTGTGTGAATAGGATGCAGTTACCATATGAAGCTTCAACTCAACTTTTGGGAAAAGAAAAAAGGCACAATGAACTTCAACTCAATTTTATGTGCACAAGAGTTGAAAAATCTGAGCCACCTTAAAGAGAAATTGATTCTAAAATTTATAAAACCTATAAATAATCAGAGGCCAAACCACTATATTAAAACAGATTATCTAGCAAGTAAAAATCTTGCAGTTTAAACATACGCTTGTATCCAGTTGAGATACAAGACAACTCACTCTTTAAAGTGGCTCCACCTTGGCAGATATATATTTAATGAATGCACACCTGCTATGCGTTGTTCATCAGTGGAAAAACAGCTGATCCACAAAGCTCTGATGGCATCTGTCCTTATCTTCATCACAGTAAATACAACCCACATCCAATAACTAAATTAGTTTAGATTTTTCTATCCCTTCACATCAATGCATTGGGAAATTACACCCAGTAAACAACAGCAACAAAACCAGTTTGTGTGATAGCTTACAGAATTTCAAAGTTATCGCTCTTCACCCCAGCAATACCAAAATCCCTTTGAAAATGACTGGGTCAGACGATTTTCCAAAAGCAATGACCTCACATACCTTATGTAAAGTTATTTAATGTGCGCTGCACATCAGGTTGATGCTGAATAGCGGCAGCTTCCATACAGCCTCACACGTCAACCAGTTTGTATCTTTTTTTAATCATGTGAATAAGATTTGAGACTAACTTCTGGATTACTCTTCCGATACTCCAAGAATGAAGCTTTTATGACGCTTCTAAGTAGTTGCTGGTTTGTTGCCAACCACATCATCATAAGCACTGATTACTAAGTAAAAAATAGTTTAAGACTAAATTACAGTAAACATGAAAGCTCCACAGTTTAAACCCAATATAAATCAACCATATCCAATTATCAATTTAAAACAAAATATATTGACTACTGAAAGTTGAAAGCAAGATTCTTTTAAACTAATACATTTTTGGACAGATATTTTTCTTTTTCTACAGTCTGGGACTCTTGCTTTCAGCTTAAACAGAAGTTCAAGTCCATAACAGGTTGTAGCTCAGGTAAAATACCATGCACAGCATTTGATTACTTCAAAACAGCAGGAACACACAGGCTGAAGTGAGTGGTCAAATAGGGCTCGCTGTTCTCAAAAATTAGGTATAATGGCAAAAGCTTTACCAGTCCAAATCTACAGTTCATTCTCCAACCCTGGTTTCTGAGGCAGTTAATGAACACACATCAATTACTGATAGCTGAAGTAGTTTTTTGTTTTAAACTTAAGTGTTTAATCAATTGCCAAGTGTTTGTTTGTTTTTGTTTAAGTTACTTTTATTTCAGTTTCACCAATGAAATTCATTTGGCTTGCATTTTTGAATCTATTCTTCCACATAAAGTATATGAAAATATGTTTGTGGAGGACGATGATGGAGGCTCAGAGCAAACTGGGCCCCTGTGAAGTCTTCCAAAATGTATGCATCATACCAAAGTGTCTTGATCCACAGCGCACCGTTTTCCAAAGAAGCTACTTTTCCGTGGAAAGCCAATGTGCCACCACTATGGAATATTCTTAACAAAACTGCAGATTGCGGTTGTCAGCATGTGGCACCAGGAAAAAGGCAAAAAAAGGTAGTCGGGACTGTTAAAAAGAATTCTGGAACAGTTTGAGAGATCATGCATATGCATTTACAGTCCATGTGATAGTGATGTTTGGCAACTGCAAAGTGACCGATACATGGCTTGCTTTAGAAGCATCAAAACGAAGAGGCATGTGTGTCTTGGAGCCTTTTGTTTCTTCACTTGGTAGCCATCTGGTGGTGCTTCATACTGGTGTGGGACAGAGAAGCTGCACTTTTTTGAACTTAAAAATTAAATTCTTTTGTTTGAAGGTTGGCCGTTGGGTCAAAGTTGTAAGTACCTCCTTGAGTGGCTTCAGGAATGAGACTGGGATCTTCGTCGATCTATAAAATACAACAACAAAAACAAATGAGAAGCCAATTCCCTGTGCAGTTCAGTACGTGTAGAAGAGATTCACAAATGCCAATCTTTTTTTCTTTAATATTATTGCAATATAATTAGATCAGTTTTTCAAATTCTATTTCTCAAATATGTTTAAAAAGAGCAACACATCAAATCTGTTCTAATACCATTAGCGAAACAAAACGCTAGAGACCAGGTTGCTGCTTGGTCAAAGCAGTTACTATTTTAGCTGTGTGATTCAATTTTCAATGCCAATTTTTAGTACTGACGGAGTTGGCTAATCACTAGTTGTGAATTCCAAAATCAGTTTTGTACTTTCTCCCATTTTCTTTCAACATGAAAATAATCTATATCAGCAGCTAATAGAAATACTTATATAAAGCTTAAAAGAGTACTCAGTATATCCTATAAGAATCTGAAGGATTCTTACACATTTCAGAGCAGTTTTATATAGCTCTCACAAGCCAATCTGATTTTTTTAGAATCCAAAAGTACATCATTACTCTATGTATATAGAATGAAAGGCATCAGTATCCAACTTCACCCAACTTCCTCAGAGCTGTTAGAATGTAGGTATTTACCACCTCTAGGAACAGCAAATAACATGGTCAGTAATATCAATATGCACAACTTCAAACGTTACCCATCCTCCTCCAATCACCAGCTGCATCTATTCTCCAAACATGCCACCTCTACAAATCAGGCTGCAGGAACCACATGCCGTGTGTCATTCTGAAGAAGGTTAAGAGCCTTTTTGGGGGGGGTCCAAGCTTTCTGAGATCTGACCTTGGAGTAGTGCAGAGTCAGAAATGACTCATCTAAAATCTTTGTTTCTCTTTATTTTGAGTGACAATACCTAAATTGGAGGGTGAAATTAAAGCCTTTGGTGACGGCAACAATCTGCGTGAGTAAGAATGGGGCATGTCATGCCCAAATGAAGATCAAATCTGGTTTCAGAATGCTTTGCAAAATGTTTGCCAGTTGATAAATTAGCACTTCTGCCTTCTGCAGGAGTACTACAAAATAACGTTACCTAAGTTCACATGCCTTTAACACAATAAACTGAAGTCAGGAAGCCGTTAGTGCTGGTCCTTTACAAGGCTGTGCACTTTACAGGGCTCAGCAAAGGAGCAGATGGGATTAAAAGTGAAGGGATATCTAGTAGCCAGCAAAATCTCCTGAGAATACAGAAGATCCTGAAGTGACAGAAGGCAGGAAAACTCCTGGCAGTCAATCTTGACACTGACAAGCAGGATAACATAACCAGGCTCTTACCTCCCTAGGGCAATTTGAATTTTCTCTTTTTTCCCCCCCTTTTCTTTTCCCTAATCCTCAAACAACAAGGGTTATTTTCCTACTTGTAATTACTGCCTGAAAATTTGTCTGGTTTTATGTTTTAACTCCTATCTTCCAGTCATGGAATTTCTAGCATTTTAAGTTTTAGAAGCCCCAGAAAACATGGTAAAAGTATAAACAATAATCTGAAGTAAAGTCTTGCTCCTGAGTAAAGGAGGTAAATTCAGCAAATCAGGCACAGACTAAATTGTGTTAGTTTAAGTAAGAAGGAAACGCACAAAAGGGAGCACTGACCTCAAAAAGGGATATTTTTCCACCCTCCCCAACTAGACTCTTTGGTTTAGCTACAGAAGTCTCAGAGTTATTCTGGAGACTATTAGACATTGCTCACAGAATCAGTGCAAGCATAGGGAACTCTTCACATATCTTAATTTCTGGTGACTAACTTTGCAATCCCTTGATGGGCCCAAGAACTGAAAATTAACAAGTCCTAAAGTTAGAGCTGGTATCTGGAGAGTTCAATTTAAGAGAAGAACTGAAGACATAGTTCTGCTAGGCTGCAGAATGACAGACACCCTGGATGGCCTTTATAATTATTATTTGTCTTCAAATTGCTTGCTGAAATGCTTCTGAGGCACTCACAAACAGCCAGTAGCAGGAAGAGCTAGAACCCAAAGGCTCAAAACACTTAATCAGCATGCAACAAAATATCAGATGGTCGATCAGTCAATTGCAGAAAGTGTTAACAGTTTTGATGACTCTTTTCAATACAGAGTCCAGACTGAGCAATTACAGGCCTGAAATATTGAAATACAGTAATCTATCTGAAACTAGGGATTCACCCCTCCCTCCAGACTGATGTCCGAGAAAGTAAAAAGGAGAGCTGAAGAACTGTTTAGATTCTAATCTCAAGAAATTACATGTCAATTTATGCATCAATGTGACAAAATTAGGTTAGTGTCAATCAATTTATTAGGTGAAACCAGAGCAGTCATCTTGATGTTGTTAAAGAAAATTCTTGGTATCGAGAAACTCTTCAAAGACTTGCAATTAAGGGAAGCTGTACTGAAAAAGGAGCAGGAAAACTGACTTCCCAGACATTCCCTATGTTCATCACAACTGGAACTGAGGAACAATGACAATGTACTTACTAAGCTAACAGCACAGCGCATACACTCGTCAGTCTTTAGCATACTTACATCATCACCAGAGAAATACTGATCTATGATTTCAAATGCTAGTTTATAAATGTCTTCATTCTCATGCTGTTGCAAGGCTTCGATTTTCTCTAACCCTGAATAAAAAGAAAGTGGAAAAGAGTTTTGTAAGTTTAAACTGGAGTTACTGACTACTTTGAAAAAAAGCAAGAAAAATAATGAAACATTACTACTGAAACATATAAGAAAATATGTAGGTCAATCTGCAAATACTATCTACAAAGTAGCTATCTTTATCTCTTACAAGAAACGAGAAGTAGTTTGGGAAACTTTGTATACCATGGAATATCCCATTTTATGAACAAGGGATAATGCAATCTTCTCTCTTTTCAGATAAAACTCTCCGTATTTAATTTAAGACTCATGCATACTGCATAGCTTTTATTTCAGTCATTGTGCTTTCTGTATATCAGCAAAAGAAAGTAGCTACTTTTGTGTGTTGCATAAGAGTTTAAAACAACAAGGCGACAAAATCTCCAACCAAAAGCAACTTAAAACACTAGTCCCACTCTCAAACAGGATATGGAACAATACAAGGGAAAAACTTCCAGTGTAGTAAGTTCTTCAACATCCCTTTAATGTTATCTTACTATAATACATTAATTAGCATGTGCTAAAACTTGGATTGCAGTATCAAGATGACTCCTCATCCTGCTTCGGTTTGTAATAAAATAATCCTAACAACTGCTTCCAAGGCAATGAACTAAAGCAAAAATTGTGTTTTACCACAGAACAAAAGTATATGCAATAATCAAAAGAAAAGAAATACAATTCTCATTTAAATCTAAAGAATACTCAAGCTACAGAAAGTTCCTTCAACAATTGCTTCCAACATGACCATCTCTAAACCAAACTAAACAAAGTAATTTCTCTCATTATAAAAGTCTCACTTATTCGAATAGCCCATGGTAAAAAAATGCTGTAGTAAACATGAACAGCAGCAAGGGGAAGACAGAATAATATCCACCAAATTGAATTTTTTAAAAGCCTGATAAGTACTAACCTCCACACTCCTCTATAATTTCAGCTATTGTGCTGGCCTCATCGCCAGCCATTATCAGGATGTTTTTCAGACCATCCAGCACCACCTGTACCACTTGAGAATCCTTTACTGAGAGTAGATTGCAGAATGGTGGGATCACATTTTGCTGTACAAGGTATTCAACCTAAATAATGAACAAAAAAGTGCTTTCAGCATTGTGCTTCTTACAAATGGCATGTGCAATGTTTTAGTGACAATTCGGAATTCTACTACACATACCTGATCTTTTCTCCCACTTATTGTCAAATTGCTAATTGCCCAAGCAGCCTCCTTTTGTGTTCCAAAGTCCCCCTGAAAAATAAAATTAATAGCTCATTAAAATCAGCATGGAAACATCTGTCAAGCTTATTATTAAAAATCACAGACTCCTCATGTCAGATTTATAAAAAGAGGATGACAACTTGCATAGCTGATAGTTTGACTGACCTTAGCCAGCTGGTGTATGATCATAGGGATTAGCCCAGCATCTATTACAGCTTGAACTTGTTGCTGGTTTCCTGCTGTGATATTGGAAAGGAACCAAACTGCTTCCTACAATTGGACAAAACAAAAAAGCAGAACACTTTTAGCAACTAGTCAACAGATGAAAAAAAAAAACCCTCAAAACCCCATACCAAAAAACCCAAACCCAACCAAACTATACAAAACAACATTAAAACTTCAAATCATACCATGACCAATCACTAAACAGAACCTCCAGGTTTCATCCCCAATAGCACTTCTAGAACACAAACTTTTATTGGACTGTGGAAGCCAAACATGCAGGGGATCAACTGCATGATTAATTCATGGGGCTAGATTATTACTTACACAAGAAGTGTCTCTATACATCAAGAGCAAAACAAATCACAGCAGTTTGAGCTGTCAAAGATAACTTCTTTAGAGCTCCTGACACTTGACAGGGCCTGAAGAAACAGAGATTCCTTACAAACAGATTCCCCCTCAATGGTACACTAAGCGGTGGAACCAACGTGAGCTAAACAGAAACAGTCTCCTCCTCTGCCAGCCCCATCTGTGTAGTGGAAGATGGCACAATGATTGCAAAATAAATAAATGCAAGTAACATGAAGTACAGCTCTGAAAAAGAGGGCACTGATCACTTTCTTTCATCAAACTTCCCCTATTCCATCCAGTCCCTGCTGCAGTGAAGTTACCACTGCCAAAAAAGGAAGGAGAGGAAATGCAGGGAGTTTTTCAGAAAGGGACAGTGGTACTCCCTACTTCCTTGAAGGTGAACATGGACAAAAGAACAAATTCCACTATGAAAAGGTAGAGTGGAAAAACTGGATGAGTCTTATTAAACTCACTGGATTCAATCAAAAGTAACACTTTTAGTTACGAAAAACTATAATGCAGCTGTAATACAAAAAAAGTATCACACTTCACAGCAAAAAACATCAGTCCTCTCAGAAAGCACTAGGCATCAACACTAATGCATGGATCCGCAGTACGGCTGTTTGGCTTTAGTCCTAATGAAGCACCAGGCTCAAAGGCTGTGTCTTTACACAAAATTGTTCACATGCTGGAAATAACAGCTGCAAGAAATCCTTCTGTAATTCTACAGTTTTATTTCGTAAACAGAAAGATCAAGTTAGGAAGAAACAAATCATACCTTGTTTATCTTCTCTTTTGGATGCGTCAGGAGATTTGGGAAATAAGACAAAACATCACAATTGAGAACAACTTGTGTCTGTTCATCAGTACCAGTTACTATGTTGCCTACTGCTCTCAGTGCTGCTGTCTGAATATCCAAAGTGGGAAGGAAAAAAATTGCATGTTAAAGACATTGCTGTTATTTTTGCCAAAACAAAGATCATTTAAAGACGTCTCTATAAAAACACTTTGAAAAATACAATTTAGCTCTTCATCCTCTGAGCTACATCCCCAAAATGGGTACTGTTTCATTAAAACATAAGTACACAGTACAGCATTTTACTGAATAGATGCACTGTAGCTCAACTCCACAAGTGTAAACATTATAAATTAAAAGGATATTAAAACAATAGAAAAGTTAATTCATCATGTATTTGATTCAAGTTACAATTACATGAACTGTTTCTAGGCTTTGACTATGTCTGCTAAGGTTGCTTACTTCTCCACTCAGCTCTCCACTACAATTTAAAAACCCCACAACTACTTTTCTTCTTATTGACTCTCAGTTGACTTTCAGAAATGGACTGTATATAGAACCATAGAATGGTTAGGGTTGGAAAGGACCTTAAGATCATCTAGTTCCAACCCCCCTGCCACGGGCAGGGACACCTCACCCTAGACCACGTTGCCCAAAGCTCTGTCCAACCTGGCCTTGAACACTGCCAGGGAAATGTTTTACAAGTGGCAGAAGAGTGGAGAGACTCCTTTTCATTAAGTGAACTGGTCTGACAAATTTCAAGACAGCCAAGTCTCACCCAAAGTACAAACTAAACAAACATGACAAATGCACAGATACATATAAAAGGTCCTGACTGCAACTGTTCATTTACAAAAAGCGAGCACACATTAACTAACTGTTTCCCTTTGTCTTTGAAACCAATCAAAAAAGCTCAGTTAACCCTCCCCTTTTGCAGTTAATTAGAAATTTACTTTACTAAAAGGACTCAGCATCTGCAAATATTTTAACATTCAAAAGGTCCCAAAATACCGATTTCTATGAGCTATTCAGACAGAGTATGCACATCCATGTGTGCAGCAACAGAAAAGAGCACATGTGACTTACTCTGGAAAATGTAAGATCTATTGTTGCTAAATATTTTAGGACTACAAAAGGAAGGCACCCCAGTAGTCACAGAGCGCAAGTTAAACATTAACTTGTCACTTTACTAAAATTAGACTATATTATTAAAATACTATATTAGAACTGTTTTGCTCAAATTGTCTTTCATATTAATAATCTTTTTTCCCCAGTGTAGGTAACTCTTTTTGTTCAGTTTTACCTGTAACAGATGTAGCTATAAATGTTCACCTCAGTACTCCACTAATAAATACTTTCAGGCACATTTTCTTAGAAAATACCTTAGAGAGGACTATTCAATAGCAACTGAACCAGACTTACTTGAACTTTAACCTCCTGGTGACTCAGAAGAGGAACTAGAAAAGGTACAACTCCTGAATCAATCACCATTTGTATCTGTTCATTTCCACCATCTGTTAAGTAGGACAAAGCCCAAACAGTGTCCACAAGAATCTACAAATTGGAAAGAATATGGTTTATACATTGAACAGTAAAATCCACATAATGGAGGCTTAATTTAGTGATCAACATTCCACGTCGGAAGTAAAGGGGGCGGAGGGAAGAGCATGCAATTTAGTTACAGCAAAACCTCAACTATGATTATGATGAGACCTAACTAGTAAAATTTTCGATTATTATGTACAGCTATGAAAACAGGGGCCATTTGCTCCATAATTTCTGTATGTCCTCTCAATTTTTTTTAATTCAATACCACATTTTGGTGCATAAAGTGACAGCATACATCATCTCACAAAGGTAAACTGTTGGGCTTGATTTGCATTTCAAAAGATAGCCAGCTGAGATAAGTAGTTGTGCTAGTAACTTGCTGAAGAAAATACTAACCCTGCCTCCTACCACTACTGTAATTTGTTACTGTGCTCTTTTGATTACAGAATACCTAAATTCTCCTAGTCTCTAATCCATCTATCTACACCTTAGTATTTCTGATCCATAGCGCAGTTCTGAACTGAAACTGCAAACTCTTCTGGATGTATGCCTTTTCCTGCCTTCGTATTAAAATCCACAGCAAAGGAAAAGAGTTCTTATCCCAGCTAAAAGACTAGCAACTATTGTAAGGTGTCAACTGTTCGAGCAAAGCAAAAACCCACAGAGAAATTACTATCATGCAGGGCAATCTTAGTATATTGAAAACCAAATAAAGACTAAGTCACTGATGACTTGATAAGGATGATTTGAGAGCCCTCAAAAAAAAAAAAGGTACAAAAGATACAGTCATTAAAAGGTAGTATCCAAAGCAGAAACAAAGCCAGCAGAAAGAGGGATATCACATCATTTAGAGATGATGTTAGGAACCACAGGAAGAGAAATCTGAACCCCACTGAGGACATCACCTGTTAAGGTACCTAGATCTACTCTACTTTTAAAACACATACCCATTTAAAATTCCCAGCTATTAAGACAGCTAAATACCATAGTCCTGAAATGTGGGAAGGACTTTGAAGTGCTGACCCACAGGCTGCTTCCACCCAGCTCCTTGGACCAGACAGCACAGACCTAATGCTTTCCCGACACAGCCTGCTGCTGCCCTCACCTGCTAATGCCACGGGAACAGCAGAATGTGCTGCAGTGGAGCCAGTATCACAGCTGAAGCAGTGAGAGATGGTGCCTGACCAGTTTGCTGCCCCATAGCCCTGCTGGTGACAAGAGCAGCAGCCGCCAGAAGCGCTCACAGGACTGTTGGCTGACCTACCTGCATCACTGACTCATCTTCAAAGATAGGTTTGCTGCTCCAGTACAAAGAGGCTGGGACCAGACTGGTACCTCCAAACTAGCACCTGACTCTCAGGATCAAAAAGATGGGCACCCTAATTGAGATTAGTCAAAACCTGGCATCGCATGGTCTTACATCTACTTCGAGAAGCTCTCACACAATCGTTGCCTGCAAAAGTTTTCAAATTTGGCAGGGAAAAAAAGCCTATAGGTTAGATGTATGTTTGGTTTTGCTATATATTTCCATTCAAGTTTGTCCAAATTACGAATTGGAAAGTCACCATTTGCTGTCTCCCACTCACATTACACTGGGAAAACCCTGGCAAAATCCCAGATTAAACTGTTTGCAAATATTTTGTGGAGCCAAGCCCACTTCACCATTAAAAGAGCAGCAGAAACACCACTACCATAGCGTGGAAGTAACAAAAGACAGTTCCACCAATCTTATGCTTTATCTCCAGACCTGCCACAAGGATTCAATCCTGCTTCTCTAAGTTGAAAGATGGCTATAGGGAGCAAGAGTCAAAGACAAAAAAAGTCCTGACAGGAGGAGGAGAAGAGCAGCTCAGTATCCTTTACTTACACAGATCTTTGTTCCTGAAGTCCCAATATAAGACTTCAGGAGGTAAGTCCACCACTCTAGGACTTTACTTAGAAAATGTATGTAAACTCATGGATCAGAAATGTTGGAAGTACTGAAGGTTTAGTATTAAAAACCTGAAAAGTTGTCAAAGGTGCCATAAAACAATAGTTTATTGCTGTTTATTGAAGTATATTTTCATATGTGATTTCCTTAGCTAAACAGGTTGCAAAGTCAGGCTCCCAACAGGTTACAAAAGTCAGATTGATCTGTATGATCACAATATTTGACTGGACTGATACGTGGAATAATATATTTTTTTTTCCTAGACATGCATTACATATCATCTATGCAAAATTGTAAACTGGGTCAGAATTAAAGTGAAGCTGATGGTAAAGCTGGCACTTTAAATTTTTTGTGCTCAATTCCACAAAACAGGTGTTCTTAAAATGTAGTTTCTAGTGTAAAGGATAAAAAAAACCCCCACTTTTAGAAAAGATATTTCAGAAATTGTATTTGCATTTTCCTTTTCATGCATTTACTACAATTATATTATTCTTCATATTAAATTGTGCATTTACTACTTAATTATACATAAATTAACACACAAAACCAAGTTTGCCACTTAAACACAATCTTGCAGCATTCTCTCTCTAGAGAAACGAAAACTTTGGAAATTACTTACATTTATATCTGTATGGTAAATGAGAACACACAATGCTGGCAAAATCTGAAAAGAAGTTCATCAGTCATTATAGTAGAATAAAACTGGCTGTATAATCATGAATCCGACTACTGCAGTCACAAAGCTTAGCTTGAGACTGCATTAGCATATTGCATCCACACACTTTTAGCAGGTCATTTCCTCAAGGTATATACATATATATAATATTTAATATACAAATATACATATATATGATATTTAAATTTTGTAAAAATAGAAGACAGTACTGTATTTCAAAGACACACAGAGGGAAAAGAAACAACCAATAGAGATAAGACATCCCCTGCTATTTTGAAAGCTTTGTTACCACACAGTATAATGAAAATCATTAGCCTAACATCAAGACCCTCTTGGACTAAAGTAGAATTTTATTTTTGTATTCATGTTTGGAGAAAATATAAAACTGAGCCATGATAACACTGCTTAGAACAGGGGTTTCTATTTGGTGAAACTTGTAAAAGCTTCCCTGCTTCATTTCTAAAAATTCATTGAACTTTAGTTGCTAACAATATTATACTTCATGTGGCTTCAAGAACTGTACCCACACATTGGAATTTATCTGAAAAAGGAGAACTTCATGCACATTATAACTCTAGTTCTAGTCAAATAGCATCACTTTACTAGGTGTGCCTGCTTTATAAACACTGCATTTGCTCTGTTCACCAGTTTAAAAGGACTTTCAGATGCTTCTTTTCTCAAGTGGGGACTTGACATTGACTGCATGTTCACAGCTAGTCAAAACACAAACTATACTACATTCACTAATTTATTTTCAGTAAGAATATTTCTATGTACAGAATCACGTTTGTAGCCTTTTTATGACAAAACCATGAAATGCTGAGTAACACACCTTCTAGTGTGTTAATTTTTTTGTTGTGTCCATTTTAATATATGGCTTATCAGTCTTTAGTCTTACTCAGTTTCAGATGTTACAAATATCTTTATTACAGCCTTAGTAAAAAGCATTAAATTGGTCAAATTACCTCCTGTAACAACTGGTAAGTGGCACAAGACAGTGGCAAAAAACATGCATAAATTCATAGTATGACAATGTAAAACATTTGCCTCTAGCCCAGAGTATAAAAAATTATCTGTCTCGTAATTCTTTATTTACCTCCTGAACTGTTTCCATAGGCGGTGGGGGGTCCTTATTCCTGCAGAGATTTACAATGACCCATGTGACGTTCCGAAGGAAGGTGATGGGAATGGAGGGATTGATGAAGGACAGAAGAGGTTTGACAACTCCCAGTGATATGACATAATCTCTACACTGAGGACCATCACCTACAGAAATGAAAATTGTTGTAAAAGAAATTACATTAAAAATGGAAAATCTTGAAATGTATGCAATGGCATGTTGGGATATTGAAATTCTATGTTTCCTCACCAGTAGTCTACTACTAAAAGGTCATGTTCAATTACATATACATAGGTATAGATACGTATGTATATTTTATGAGATACAAAGTTTTTCCTGTTAATATTTGTGTAGCAAGTGATACCATTCTTTAGAAAAATACAATGTACATAAGTAATTCTGGCCACATGAAAAATTATATTAAGCCACAGAATTTAGAGGAAACATAGTCTCATATGATAATGCCAATGTTCAAAAGTCAAATTCTAAAAAGAAACGCTCCCTGAATTCAAATCATTATAATGACAAAAGTTACCTATAATATTTCCGAGAGCCCAGACAGCTTGCTCACAAACATTCTGGTGTGGTGAATGAAGTAGTCTCAAGAAGAGGGGTACTGCATCTGCAGAATGCAAAGATTGGATTTGTTTTTACTGCAACATGGTGTATGCACAACACTTTCATTGATTAATACAAACCTCTTTCTCTACCATGTCTTATACATGTTTCTATTATGAAGAGCATACAAAACCTCAGTTAAACATTTCTATCGTATCTATAGAGAGGGAAAAAAAGACTCGAGAACAAGCCACTATTAAACAATGCTCTTCACATGTAAAGATTTCCACATATTTCTCTTAGTGATAGGCAAGAGCCTCAAGTATGCAGGTGCTAGGTTTCATGTGCTCGTAATTCAGATTTTCTAGTTATCCAATATCACAATACATACCTAAAAGAATGACATGCCTACTTGTGCAAACGTGCTTCAAATCTTGACTTTTAGAAAATAGCTTCCTCCCAAGAGGTGGCTATAGTTAGTTTCCTTATGCGGTGAAGATTTACATCCATCTGCCAGTCCTAAGACACGTTTTAATTTGCTCTTATATAATGCAGGCAACATACCAGATTAAGGACGTGTTACTGATTTTAAATATCAGTCTCTGCTAAATTAAATATGTTTAATAGAGCTAAGAAACCATCCCTTTACTATTCCCATGCACTACTTCCCTTCAAACAACCCATACTGCTTGAAAGACACCCATTTTTAAACTCTATTTATGATCGTACTTGTCCTATAGTCTGAGTGAAGTAAACAGATCAATTTATATACTGTTGAAGGAAGTAAGTTTTTCTTGTATGAAGAGTTTCTCAAGTTTTAAAAAATTGTAACACAATTTGTGAGCAACTATGAATCAACATGCTATTGATAATGTAAGCGATAATAAGCCAAAAAACCCTGACGTATTTTCCTGAAAAACAGAGTAATGATCAATAAAGATAACCTAAAATTCCTTCCCTGGCCTAGATGAGTAATTCACCAATTGCCTATAACTGACAAGTTAGGAGGGACAGCAACACACTGTTGCTCAAGAACACTCTCTGTTCTTTCAACAATCATCTTGCTTCCATTAGCTCAAGTGGAATATTCCAGCTTCTTTCTTAGTGATTATCAAGATTATACTTCAGTCATATGTGTATTCAACATATTTCAGAGAAGAGGGTCAAGTATGTAGTTTTTATTAGACTGCAAACCTGGTATGCTTTCAAAAGCAGAATGAAATTACTTCACATCAGCACCCAGGCAGGAGAACAGTCTGAGAAAGCAGGAGCTGCAGGTTACCTGATCTACTGCTCTCAAAAAATTAATTACTTCTGCTCCAAATTGTCTTCTGACGAGATCTTTTCTGTGTATATAGTACTTCTCTTTTGCTGGGCCTTCCAACTGCCATCTGTCCCTCTTGATTGCAGAAGGGCACCTTCTTTTATATTTAAGCTGCACCAGCCTCTTCTACAGTTGCAAGGGTCTATTGCTTTGTTTCCTCAATCCATCCCTTATCTAACGGGAGCTGGAAAGGCTGTTTTCCCTTAGTCATCTCCCAGCCAAAGGAGCAAGACTTTTAGACTAAACTTCTTCCATTTTCTCTTCAGGAATAAAGCTGGGAAAATACTTTTTGCTTCTTTAAAGTCATTTTATCCATTTTCTTCTTTTCAAGAACTTGCTAAACAGAATCTGGGAGAGACATATCTCAGCCTGAACTGCAAGTAATCGTTCAGGTAACAGCAATGCTCTTTTTCATTCTGAGTTTTTACTTTAATTCTTTTTTCTAGATTTTTTTCTGCAAAGCTAATACTATAACAGCCTTTTCATGAGATTCAATGATAACATTGGAAGAAAACAATGAACAAGTAGGGAAGGATGAAAAAACTTGGGACTAGATTTTCAAAGATATTTAGATGCCAGAAAAGCATCTAAAACCAGGTGGCCAAATCACATCAGGATTTTTTTAAACAAATTTAGACCTTTTTTTTTTTTTTTTTTAAAGGCTTTGGATTTTTATCCAAAGCTCGTTTTGATAAGCATTCTTATTCTATTGCTCCAATAGCTTAACTATACAGAATCTTAAAATTAGTGAGATACTTTATTAGCTATTAAAACATACAAAACAGCATTTTGATTTGAAAGGCAAGTTCATATACTTTAAAAAGAAAAAAAAAACAACAAATAATCAAGTCACCATTTTCCCATGTAAAACCACTGAATATTAACAAGCCAAGACAATTAATATATTTGCTTATCTATTGTCTTGCTGTTTTATGACAAAACATGGTATTTAACATAAAGGTGACTGTTTTAAGATAAGGATGCTGATACATAAAAGCTACATATATAATCCTGAAAAGTTAATTTGAATAATTTATCTTTGATTAACTTCAGAGCTTCTTTCCTATCTCTTTCCATAATGGAAGTCTCACCGTCTGGTTAAGCAAGAAACAAAGGCAGCAAAACAAACTCAGTGTGTACAGGAGATACTAATCATACGGTCAAGCAAAGGATGGTAATTTTAACTTACATAACCCTACATAACTATATGTGTTTAACAACTTCAAACAATTAAAATTTATGAACATATCTTTGAGGTAGAAAGTATTACTTCCTAGCATGTTTTAGCCGTAAGGGATTTAATGGTATAGGATTTCAGAAATCAACACAAGAATTAGAAAGGACAGACATTTTTTGTTATAATATAATATAACATAACATAATATAATCTATTTTCTTTATTGGAAAATGAGGTCTGGGAGCCTTAATATTAATTGTAAGTGACAAACAGATTAATCTTTAAAAGCGAATGTAGAAAATTTTTGAGAAAGAAGACAGACATGCATTTATTATTTTAATGGTTAACAAATGGCATTTGTTACCCAAATATCCCATTTTGCCTTTTATCCACAACATCCACCACCCCCCAAAACAAATTGTAATACTTACTAGACTGTACGACAGCTTGAGTCTGTGCAGAAGTGCCTGATGCTATGTTAGTCAATGCCCATGCAGCTTCAAATTGTAATGAAGGACTGTAATGAAATAATTTTATAGTAATAAATTGAAACATGATCTGCAGATTATTTTATGGTTCGTTTCAGATTACTAGCTGTATCTACTCTGAGACAGACACTTTACATTTAAGCAGTGCCACTGGGCTAAAAGTTAAAAAAAAAAAAATCTAAGCCTGGACATTTCAGGGAAAAAGCTGTAAGAATAAAAAGATTTTACATTCTATAATCTTTTGTAAACCACCCATCATTCTGACTTCATATTGGTAATAAAAAAATACCAAGTATATGGCTTTTATTTGTGAAGCACATAGCAACCAGTGAAGCTGACCACTACTCCAGCCAACTAATTATCTCCTGTATGAAAGATTTTTAGCACCCCTCATCATAAAATTTAATTATGCCTCTCTACTGGGTAACAGAGTTCTTCACATCCAACTGATCCAAACACCATTCGTATTTAATGAAAAAAGTGCAACTGCCTTGCTGCTGTTAGTTCTCAATACATTGACCATGTCTGACCATAACTAATACAAACTTGGCCCTTCTAACGTTACAACCCAGATCAAGTGTAAGCTGGTATACTGGGATAAAGACATTTTCCTGCTCCATCACAGACAGGCAAAAGATCTAGCATCAGTATCAAATGACAGCATCATACCTGTATTAGAACTGACTTATTAAATGCAGATAAAATTAGTTGCTAGTGTTATGAAAGCTGGGGGAACATCTCTTCCAAGATGTCTGTTAGCTGTTGTCTATGCAAACAGCAGTTTAACAAAACAGTTTGCATGAAAACTGTTGTTCAAGCAAATGCTAGTGCTTCAGGGTTCTAGAAGCTATAAACAAGTTTACAGCTTACGGTGGTTAACTAACAGTAAAGTGTCTGGATTTGGGAGGAGCAGAGAATATCTACTGTTAGATGACTTTTTCATTTTCATGCTTTTCTGGGTCTTTATCAATTATGTGTTATACAGTGTGACAGCACCTGCTTCCTTTAAGTTTTTTCTGTGCATTTTAAGGTTTTATTAGAGATGGGATTGGGAAAGAATTTCATAGGAGGGCCCAAGATGCATAAATACGGATGTGTAAAAACAAATAGTACCAGTCAGCAGCTATCTATAAACCTTTACATTCTAGGCTCAAATACATTAAAATTCTAGTTCTAGGTCAGTCCTTTTCTTCCCCTTGTGATAAGCATTCAGATATAACATGAACAATCTGTGCTTTAACAATCTGTTATAGAAAGTCTTTGCAGAGTTTACCTCTACTAAATATTATATAGCAATCACAATTAAAAGAACTGCTTAAGAAAATGTTTGAGTTCAATTTTGAAAGGCTTATTACACATTTACAAAGGTACATCACACAAAAATTAGATAAAAAAATTAAAATTAGAAGAAATTTCACGGCACTAAACATCCTACTTCTAGAGCAGACAGGCATTCATGACCCGTTTTAAAATGATATCTGATTTGAACATCATTGCCAGCTGCCTTCTAAGCAACTGTTTTGTTAAACAAGCTAGAAACAAAGCTGCTCATGCTTCATTTTTTTTTTTGCAACCACCAAATTATACCCAAAATGCCAATTTGCAATTTTGAAGCTTCTAGCCTTTATGGCTGCAGAAATAACCTTGAAATTGAAATACTGTAAATATATTTATAGCTGGCTGAGACCAAAGATAGGCTAAAACATTTACCTCAAATGTGTTAATCCCCATCTATCTGAATAAGAGGCTCATGGATTGTAGGACATGGCATTTTTATTACATGCCATTAAATCCGTGCAACTACATGCTCAATGTTCTCTACCTCCTTTACTGAAGCTCTTGTTTTCCAACAAAGAATCATAACAGACAGCATTCTCATTCTGTTGTACCATCACATGAGGGAGCTGCACAGAGCCAGAAGGAAACCCAATTTGCAGTGAGAATGAAAGAAGCGGGAAACTTAAGCTAATAACCTTAATGAAAAAGATTACAAGTGTATTCTGGCAAAGAGAAGAGGTGTCTTTACAACCAGGCATATTCTCTGCCTTCACACAAATACATAAAATAAGTCTGAGACAAGTTTCTTAAAAAACAGTCAACAAAAAAATCCAAAATATTAAAAACAAATGAGAAATGTAATAAATAGAAATTAAGTTATTTCTCCATTAGTTGGATATGATCATGGAAGCTCTAAAAACTAAAATGACATTTCAGTGGCAGAATAAAGATTCCTGGAGAATTTATGGTTTATAATCATGGAATGTGATCCACTCTGTCGGATTATATGCTGCTATGAATCCTCAGTTTAATTTGAGGTAATGAGATGTGGTTTTGGATGCAATTTTCGGTAAAGGTGAACATTTGTAAAAGTATACTTACTTATCATCCCTTTCTAGGCATTTTACCAGGATTGGTAAAATTCCTGATTTTATTAAGTCATCAATAGGTGGATTTCTGTCACTGGATAGGAGTTTTCTGTGAAATTAAATGTAAAAGTAAAGTAAGTAACTTTCATCATGAAAAGTGTGTGGGAAATACATTTCTGTGCCTTTATTTATTTTTACCTTGCAGCTTGGACAGCACTCAGTTGGATCACCGGGTTGTCACTTGTGGCATTCTGGGGGGAAAAAAAAAAAATCACAGTAAACCCAAAAATGCACAGAACATGCACTTCTAATTAAAAAAGAAAAAAAAAAGTTAAATGTAACATACCTGCAGGATAGCTTCTAGTGTTACATTTTGCTTGAAAAGAAAAACAGAGATGATTTAGCAATTTTGTTGCTATATTCTTTTTAAACATTTAATCCAATCAAACTCATTTCAACAGTGTATAAATTCATAATCTTGCTTTCTCATAACTGCAAGAATTTCAGTGTTGAAGTAAACCCAGAACACATTGTTTTGGGACACCACCAAAGTTTTAAAAATAATTCAAGAATCGAAGAACTTACTGCTTTGAAGTCAGCATCAACATCAGAATCTTCTAAACTTTCTTCTTGGGGAACATTTCTTTTTTTCAAAAGATGTTCGTCTCTTTTGTTCTGGAAAGGCATAATGACACATAAAGACCCTTAATGCTTGTTAGTATCAGGTGACAATGTAACGGCCCCTTTCTAAATAACAGTTTATATTAGATTGCTTTTTTTTCTAAGGCATTTGTAACTGCAAATAGAATTTGCAGCATCTCAGATGTAAAAATTCAGCAGCTTGCTAATCGTAGACAGAACTATGATAATTCATGACATTTGAATGAATTAAAACTTACAGTTTGGGGATCAATTTTCTAACAGACATTTACAATACACAAAGATCTGCATGACATTAACATTTAGCCATACATAACAAATTATTTTCCAGTGTAAGGATAGTTTTCAGCTAAACCTGCTTCAAAGTTCCCCGGTTACATGTATTTTCATCTTGTGTGTAAAGTAGCATGCTCCATGTACGCTGAGACAGGTAGTATTTCCTATTCACAGGGTTAGCTTAGCCTAATTTCAGATTTAAAACAAAGCACCCTCCAGCCTTCGCTCCTTTGAGGAATAACTGAAGAAAAAATTACCTTTTCTCTGGTAAAATACCTAGTTAACATTTCTAGCTTGCTTAATTAGAACATTTGAACATCCAAAGCCCTAATTTAGAAAGGAATAAAATCGCCAATTGTGACTGTATCCAAATGCATCTTTTGACAAATTTAAAATGTATTAAAAGTATTCCAAAAGTATTCCAAAAGTATTAAATGGTCTTCTCTAAATTTTAGACTTTATCTTTTGTTCTGTATGTCTAGAGGTACAATAAAAAGCAGTAAGGGCAATGGAAGATGATGATGCAGCACGTATGTCTGAAGACCTTCTTGTGTCTTTTTGTTTGTTTTAATAAGCACATTAAGATTTCAATCTCTAATGAAGCAAAACACTGAAAAGGTGCAACAAACAGCTACAACACCTAAAACAAATCTATTACACAACCAAGGAAAGGCAGGCTTTTCAGTCTTCAAACAATTATCTGATAACCAAGCAGTACTGACTATAGAGAGTGTGTTATATCGTGCCCTGCTTGTCATATATGAAAACGCCTCTGAACAGAATCAGATTTTGAAGGAGTCCCCAGTACATTTCTAACATGTTTTTTTCATGTTAGAAAAAAACAGCAATCTCAGGTCCAAAATTTCTGGGACTTCCCTATGTTCCTTAGACATTTTAAAAAGAATTCAAAACTTTTCCAGTTTGAAAGGCTCCCAAGCAATATTATTTTTTTTTCCCAGATAAGAGGATGTTAATCTAAAAGCACCAAAATAACCCTTGAATGCAGAAGATGACATTCCACAAACTTAGAATAGTTTAATTTTTGTCACGTCTAAGTACAGGAACTAAATCCTCAAAGAGTGCACAAGATCACCTGGATTAGCTATGGCAACATCTCCAGAGCTGTACAGTAACAGCAACATACTCGGAGCACATCATACAGACAAGCACTGAAGGTATTTTGTTGTCAAGTGTTTTTGGAGAGAAGGAGGACAGAAATGAGCAGGCAGCTAAATGCCGAAAAATTAGCGTTATGCAGACAAACTGCATCAGGCAGGCAGCTGGATTCACCATACAGACCTATATATTTCTCCTATTTTTCCGCACCACATCCTTGGCACTGCAATTTTAAGCAAAGAGCAAACATCATCCAACCCCAGTCAATCTGGCTTTGCCCAAGTACAATTCATTTTCCTACTGTTTGTGTAAACCATAGCCTGTATTTTGGCAACTGCAGGGACTGGACCCAGTTTCCAGAGGGCCCCTCTCCATGACCATGTCAGCTTTTCCCCCCAGTGCACAGCTACTACACACATCCATCTGCAGAGGAAGCAGTTCCTTCCTGCCTCGGATGAATGGCTCCTGGATCAGTTGAGCTGTTATGGTAAAACGAGCCAATACTGGGAGAAGGAATTGAAGCTGGAGGAAGGTCCTGATGTCTTCAGCAAACTGTCCTCTTCCTACTCTGAGGTGTCATCACAGATCATGGTGGTGAGCAAGTCCACACATGCATGTACAGGGAGACATACTCAGTTACGAGGGTGGCAGACACTGGCTCAGCAGATTCCCTGACTTCAGAAAAGATGCATCCTGAAGGAATTGGGGTCTTTGTGCAGAACTGTTGCCACGGTCTGCTGGAGCAAGTTAAATGTTTCAAATCAAATAATTTCCTGGGAAAGGTAAAGTTTCTTTGTCACTAGTGGCAAACTACCGGGGTACAAGGCAAGGGTTTTCCAATTCTGTTCCTTCTAAAATATCTGGTTGGATTTTCTACATCTCATGCTCAGAAAATTCAGGGAGGGTTTTTTCTAAAATATGTATAATGTTAAGAATTGTTATCCACACCGATCCACTTGGTGATATCTACTTGTTTTACAAACAGATGATTCAGTATCAGTGGCATTCAAGCATTCAAGTATGTGTTCTGCAACATCTTGCAATAAGGACAGGTGATCTTTACTTTTAAATTTATGTAAAAATGCCTTTTAGATGCAGGCCTCTTGCAGATCCTTTTATTTAAAAAAAAAAAAAGAAAAGATGAAATACCTAGAATAGTCAAGATTCTAGCAAACAAACTATTTTTATTGCACTTACTGAAAAGAAAATTCTAGTTAAGAAATGTCACATTACCTCACTTGTTATTTTTTGAAGTTTCTTCTGCCAGTAAAAAAAAGATAAAGCTTTTTAAGAGTTCAAACAGCAGATTCTCCCATTTAAGTGTTTCACACCACTGTACTAGCAGATTCCCCCACCACTGAATCCTCTGACCTTAAGGAACTGGCCTGGTATCTGGGGAGAGAAACTGGTATGTCACCATTCCTCATTGCTCCCCACAAAAGCATCTACACTGGCACAGAACAGATGCACCTCAGACAGCTTTGACTGAAACCCCTCCAAAATGCAGAGGGTATGCAAAAGCCTTTTAAAGTCATATTACTGCACTGCTATTGTAAGTGAAAACTTAAATAAGACTAAAATCTTCTCAACTGTGTTGACATTAAATAGATAACATCCACTCGGAATGAAGTTCAGAAATAATATTAAGTATTCACACACACATAGGTAGCATCTATCATACACATTACTTCTGCCTGCAATATTCTTCCTTCCAAAAACATATTAATAAGAAACAGTCAAAACCACATCATGTGTTTTCTAGCTTGAAAGATCTAGAAGTTTTGGGATGCAAAAAGCCAAGTCACACTGCAACGACTGTGGTACGGAATGTGTATCCCTCTATGGATGTGTGTGTCTCTTCAACATATACAATTACATCATTCTGAGCGATCAACATTTGTTAGGGTTATGCCTCCACTACAATATAACATAGGGGCTATGGTATCCATTTATTCCAGAAAGCAAGAATTAAGATGTATCTTGAGATGCTCTATCAAACCTCCTGAAACATTAGGACGGCAGAGGCTGGAATACAGTAGTGAATCACAGAATAGTCTGGGTTGGAAGAGACCTTTAAAGTTCATCTAGTCTAACGTCCCAGTACAATACAGAGTATATAGCTGGAACAAAGTGAGAGTCCCACTGTGGGTGACTGAACAGCATCTTCACAGACTGGCAGGAATGAGCTGCATGGCCTTCAGCAGCTGAATAACTGGAAAATCACCTTCCACAAACACTAGGCAGTAAGTCTAGAGCATGCCAGTGGACAAAGTACTGGATTATTCCACGGCACTTCACCCGAAGAACTTCACAAAGTCTATCTGCCTGTAACCCTTCTTCAACACACACTTCATGTTTATTCACGGTGAGCGCACTTCTGTAGAAGTACTGTTAGCTGAAATAATTTGCTTGAATAGTATTTAGAGGAGCATGCACAAATTCTCCCTGCTTGTGGTCACAGAATTGATGATGAACACTTCTAAGTTCTTCTAATTCCCTAGAAATACTGCCGGGACTTGGCCAAAAAGGAAAGGAGGGCACGTGGTAAATAAACACATAGTTAGAAAGAACAGTAACAAAGCAGTAATTTGTTTCTCTCCTAGAGCAATTGTCCATGCATACATCGATGCAGTGGGTATCTCCAAAAACTCCATTTACCTGGAGGAGAGTCCCATGAATCCCTAGATGAACAGACACAGAAGGACTGTTCTAATGGTGACAACATGCCCATACAACGGACTCCACCTAACTGTACAGCAGATACCAGGAATGGAGATATCCTGCTGGGAGCCACCAATGGAGAAGATGGTAACAAAAGAACAACCTTTCAAATTCTGGCCCATCATATACACATAACCTAGGTTTAAGCTCAACTATGGGACAGGGTCTCTTGAGAAAAGCAAAACTACATCAGACTAATCAGAAATCTTGGTATGGTAAAGCTGAGTAACAATGAAAAGCCTTCCACTTGCAGCTGCATGTTAAAGAAGGCCATAATATACACCACAATTATGCTAACCGAGAGCCTAGTTCCCTCCCATTCCAGCACGCAAGTTAATAGCTCCTTAGAGAGCCTTTTATACCTGCACACAACTATCCAATTCCTTCGGCAACATGAATATGCCTAAGAGAATGCTTCCTAACGTTAAAGTTAACCAAAATAAGTATGAGTAAGCTTGTAGACATTAATGCTGAGAAATTCTACGCTCCTTAAGTCAGAGCGCTGAACTTTATAGGTCATAACTGACCGCAGGTTGATGCTACGGTTTCTGTGAATGCTGAAATTGCACCAGTCATATGGTGCAATAGGCTCCAGGGAAAATTACCTTAGCCAGGGAAAGTAAGTAGAAAGCAAGAATGTTCCTGTAGCTACTCACTGTTTACAGATGGTTGGGCTGAAAAACGACTGTCAAGAACGTATATAGAGGAGCTTCCACAGCAGCCTGAAGCAGAAAGGCTAGCACTGAGAAGCACTAACAATTTCTTAGTAAGAAAAAGCTATTCTTACTAGCATTTCTTATAAAGTCAAAAGTGTTCACGGAACCTTCTGGTCCTAAAAAGTGGCTCTAAGGCTATTTGAAACAGCTCTGTCCATTTGCAAAAGCATCTAATTCCTAGACAGCTAAACCACTGTAAACAGTAATTTGACAGACCAGTAACTCTGCTGCATAAGGTAAAAGGAACCTGATTTGCAGCTTGGCATGACCTTAAAATGCCTGCATTTTGTCCTACTGTGACAAACTGAAAAGTTTTTGCCTAAATCATAGCACCAGCCTCTTCTGCAAGCTCCTGTGGTGAAAATGAAGAAAAATGGGCATACCTGGATACAGCTGTCCTGTTCAAAGCCTGGTGAAGTGCCCTTTCAAAGGCTGGAATCCCTGATGAAGGGTAAGACCTTGCCATCAACAAAACTAAGCACATCTTCAAAAGGGAGGATCCTTAATCACTGCCTGAACCATGTGTACTATGTACAATAAAGTCCGATAGTTTATAAACAGCAGCTATCCATTGGTTTCCAGCACGTCAACATTCTGATAGAGATCCCACTACAACCGATACCCACCGTTTGCTTCACTGACAGAGGGAAGGTCAGACTGCACGAACAGTAAATACGCAAATCCTGCAGATCCTGGTCATTCTTGTTTACCTTCTTGGAAGATAGCCACAGGATTCAAAAAAATTGCCTATCAATGCAAACAAGTTCCAAAGACAGCATGACTAACTGCAGAAGAACTCTTGTGAGCAAAGAGGATGTCCATAAAGCTCTGTGCTGCATTCCACTTAGTACTATATGACATGGCCTACAGGATACTCCAATGGAGCTGTGAAAGGTGTTAAATATAAATTTATACATGCTTCTCAGCATTTGATACACAGGAGAACTCTACAAAGAGTCTCAACTCTGTTGGGAAGCTTCAAGGTCAAAAGAGAAAAGAAATAAACAAGAAAATCTTTGCCCTCAGGTAACAAACACCATTATGAAATGTTTCTTCAGGTCAGGGAAAGTTTTAGGAACTCAGCAGCTAGTAGGAAGTTCTTTCAGCATGAAAGTTAAGATATTTGTGTTTGAGTCCTCTGGGGACAAAAAGCAGAACATCAAGAATATCTCAACATTAGGAACTGGAGTGCTGGCTGGCATTAGCTATACTCACAGACGACATCAGCTCTTTCCTCTGCTCTTATACCCTACGAAAGACTACTGGGTTAGGCCAGTGATGGAGACAGATTCCGGTCACCTGGATGTCTCTTTTAGGCTACCACTGTTGTGACAGACTGAGCTGAACTTCTAGCTTTCACTTACATGTAATCTCCAATTTTGGTTTTGGGGCGTGAGGGCACCTGCCTTAGTCCATCATGAAGAAAAAGAAAATCTCTACCACTCCAACCTTATCGTGTTCAAGGGAACCTCTGAAAACCTCTACTGAATATCCTCTTAATGGAAGTTTCCTTAAGAGGGCTATCTAGCCTGACTGAATTTCTATTAACAGCTCTTGAATATGAACCTGGGGGAAGATTTAATTTCTTTAATGGTTGAGAAAGGACCATTAGTTGGCTCTACTCGCTGTCTCAGAACTCATTAACACCTAAAGAGATTTAATGAAAACTCCTGTAAACCTGTAAAAAGGCTGAACAGGTCACCTGATGATCCTGCAATCACAGATATCAAAATTATATCCTGCATGCTTAGTGAACTAGGTCTCTTGCACCCAAAGGCAGTCAAACAGATTCCAAGACTGTTCTTCAGATGTAGAGCATAGCTAGATATGCGGTTAGAAGACAAAGGCAACTTTTCTACCTTTGAGTTGTGCTAACTCATCTTTCTGAAAACAGACAGCATTGTGCCAGTTGCACCCACCCTGATGGAAGAACCATTGAGCCCCAGTACTCAGTAATAAATATATCTGCTGACTCCGGTCTCTGAAGAAATATAAAAATATATCTGCTAGTTCTAACAGATATCTGCTGACTTTGGTCTGGCTCAGGTAACCACAAAATCTGCTGATTTCGGTCACAACAAGGTTGCACAACTTGCTATTCCTAGACCCACACTTTGGTCAAAAGCCAAGAACCCTCGGACCGTATTTTTGATCACAGATCATATTTGACTATGGTATAAATGGGGTCCTGCCAAAGGGCAAGAGTTGAGTCAGTCCTCCTCAGAGCAGCAGGTCTGCAGCCAAGGACTCTCCTCCTGAGTTGGGATACTGCCCAAGGTAATTCCTCGAGGCCAGGAGCCCTCATCTTGACTTGTGAGGTAAACACATTTTGGGTTAATTCCCTTTAAAACTTAAGCTTAAGTTAGTTGTGTAGTATTTGATTCTGCCTGGTATCTAGAACCTGTACTTTGCTAATGTTATCGGAGTATTAAATGATTTTTCGTTAGAATAAATTTCCTCTGGGGCTTGTAACCTACCTAAGTCAGTTTTGTGGGCCTTTGCAATAGTGATTAAATAGCATGCTAAACTCTGAAATCTTGACTAAGTGATACAAAGGTTTGATTATGCATATATATGTATTCCTTTAGACAAAAAATGTTAACAGTCTGGGACTAGGAGTGGATACAGTCACACCTAAACTCCCCTCTGAGAAGGAGCTTGAAAGCAAGGAGGCCCTCTCTGAATCTCATGACTCAACAGCAGGGTCTCCCTGACAGTTTCACCTAACCCTGTCCTCTATGCAGTAAAAAAAAAAAAAAAAAGTGAGCTTTGCCATCAAATCACATTGAGCCACTGTCACATTTACCACTGAATTTTGTTGTATCAATCTATTGTTGCTTCTCTCTTACAAGCTAAGTGCCTGACCCCTCTGCCACATGCAGTCACAATGTTCCTGTTTGGTTAGTGCACATCCTTCTCAGGTTGACTGAAAAATAAGTAGACATATACGTGTACGCCAAGTGAGTGGCCCAACAGCCCCAAGCACAGAGTGCAAAGACTGAGGCCTGTTAAGTTAGGCTCTTACTAAAATGGATTCAAGCAAGCCTCCAAGGAATTTCTTCATAGCCCTTTTCATCTAGGTTGCCAGAAGAATACATTAGGAATATAATTTTCCTCCTAAAGCATGGATTTTTTTGTTTGATTGGGTTTTTTTAATGAATCAGCCAAGATAGGGCAAATGGAAGTTCTGTCCCAAGAATTTGCACTACTAACACTGGATAGGGAAGCCTCTGGCAGAACATACTAAGGGTGCTTCAGTCTCCCTGTGGTTGTAGCTGTTTCTTGGAAGTTGGTAGACTTACACGTAAAAAAATGAACTTTAGAGTGAATGAAAAGCTATACACTCACACTGAACTGGGAAACATGTGAAAGGAAGCAAGTTTACTTGGATTTTTTTGTTGTTGTAGTTTTCTTTTGCAGTCTCAGACTTCCTGAGAACCAAGAAAAGGTTCTTCCCCACTTTAGGTCTCCCAGCAACATAAAGACAGCCTTCTTTCTTCAAGACTCACTACTTTATTTAAGAGCTATTATGGACATAAGCAATCTTATCTAAGAAAGATCAGAGTAGGGACAACAAGTACAGTATGCCAGAGAAACAGGTAAAAAAGACATATGCCCATGGCTTTTGAATCCACCACTTGTTTAGCAAATAATTGCTCTGCCTTGCATCAAACTTAATTGGCAATTAGAGCTTTCATGAGGCCTCAGAGGCAGCTGAGTTTGCCAAGGAAGTCAAAAATAAGCCTTGTGAGAGATCCTGGAAGTTCTTAGGATTCCAGTTAGTTAGCAGGCCTTAAAGATGGACAGGATCCTCTGTTTCTGCTGGGGTCAGGAGTATTAAGGCTTCCTTTGAAGGGTGGCATCTAACTCAACGACCATAGCACTGACCCGGCAAAGGACTACCTTTCTTAAAGCATAGGCTTCATTTAGATACGGAACCTTAAACTAAATCCTAACCATGACCCATCTGTGTCACTACCCTTTAGGGTAAGATTAATCAGCTAAGTTAGTCAGTTAATTCCAGGGTCCCTGTTGCTAACACATCAGCCTTTGGGTTTCTGTGATGCTGAAATTTAGTGATAATAGTTCTAAATCAGACTTTGACAAAACACTACATTGAGACCTTTAAATTCTAAATCCTAAATCTCCATCACCAAAAATTGCATTATCTTGTCTCTCTAGAAAGAGAGATGGCTACTTTTTAAGCTCTCAGGACCACTGCTGTACTAACAATACAGCCAGAGACCAAGACCATCTTTCCAGAAATGTAGTAGGTCCATTCCCAAAACACATAAAACACATGTTCAGCAAGGCCAATATGGAATCAGAAAAGGGCACCTGACCATCAGGAATGTCATTTGACTGGCTCACAGTGCCAACCATGTCTCAGCCAGAATTCTGCCAGATGACTGCTACCCTTTTATATCACAGATAGCTTTATTAGCTCAATTCCTAAACAAATAAGTGATTGGGAAAAGAAAAAGGGGAGGGAGGGGGTGCCAGTAAAGAAGTAAAGTTTCCTTGTGAGTAAGAGCTGTGATGTGAAGATAGTGAATCCTCACATCACAGCAAAGATGTGAAAATTCGTTTCTTCACATAATAATAAAAATAAAATATTTTTATTTCAAATAAAATATTTGCAATACATTCTTGAAACACAGAATGTGTTGCAAATGCACCTTGATGTCTAATCTCAAAGGAATAAACACCTCACACTAATGCATGCAGAAATTGTTTACTACTGTTAAAAGCTGTGATTTTTTTGATTTATTCCATCTTACAAAACAGAGATGTAAGCAACTTCATCAGATCCATTTATTTAATATTTATACACATGATGATTCAAAAGACAACCCATGACTATGTAGTGCTTCAGAATATGCTCAATTTGCCCGTTTTCTTCGAAAGCCAGGTGTACACTTAGCCTGTAGATAGCTGGGAAAAAGGGAAGATACCCCTTTGCTTTGAAGAGGCACCAGTGGATTACTGGGGTCATGCCAACAGGTATTTCCTGAATTTGGTATTCTCATGCTAGAGTAGCAGCGTTAGCTGCAGAGATGAAGACAGAGGCAATGATACTACAGCTTATCCTTTCCACTGCTGGAGGTTAATAAAATATATCCCTTTATATTTCAGTCCCAATTCTGTACCAGAAGCAATGGCCTCATATCTGCCACAGAGTTCCCACAGCAAACCAGCTGCCCACCAGCACCAGTTCAGTTGCTGCAAACCACCAACTCGGACACATGCTGAATCTCTCTTTATAGCAGGTTTCTTCTGGTCTCTGCAGTAGCTAATGTTTGGCAAACACACCAGAAGAACACAACTTCCTGCATTTAAGAGTTCTGCAGCTGCTGATCATCTTGATTTACAGTCTGATCTACATCCAGACCTCAGGCTTCTCTAAGTATCTAACTGATCTTTGCATGTGCAGTTTTCAGTGAAAAGTCAACTAGGAGCTCACAGGCTTCCTCTTCCTCATTTTCACTCATGTATTACTGGCACATATAAGATTCCCTCCACACAGAACAATCCATTGCCTTAAGTGTATGACTTGCTCCCCACCATGTTTCTGTAACAAAATGGCCTTGAAACTGTGACCTCTTATAGAATCATAGAATAGTTTGGGTTGGAAACGACCTTAAGATCATCTAGTTCCAACCCCCCTGCCACGGGCAGGGACGCCTCCCACTAGACCACCTCACCCAAGGCTCTGTCCAACTTGGCCTTGAACACTGCCAGGGATGGAGCATTCACAGCTTCCTTGGGCAGCCTGTTCCAGTGCCTCATCGCCCTCACAGTAAAGAACTTCTTCCTTATACCTAACCTGAATCTCTCCTGTTTTAGTTTAAACTGATTACCCCTTGTCCTATCACTACAGTCCCTAATGAAGAGTCCCTCTCTGGCACCCTTGTAGGCCCGCTTCAGATACTGGAAGGCTGCTATGAGGTCTCCACGCAGCCTTCTCTTCTCCAGGCTGAACAGCCCCAACTCTCTCAGCCTGTCTTCACACAGGAGGTGCTCCAGCCCCCATATGATCCTCAATGATAAAAATGATATGGCCTTTACAAAAACCAATTATGAGAATTAAATTAAACTTAAAATTTTCACTTTGCACTGCAAAGCTCTCTCCAAGGACTGCACTGGAATGCTCATGTGCGGTTTCAATTTAACAAGATGCATGATGATATGCTGCATTAGCTAAGCCATCTTTTACAGCATTGCTTTGCTTGCTGGCATAGCCTGCCCAAGTGCTATGAATGACTCTTCCCAGGACAGATCTCAGTTATACAGCGAGTTTTACACTGAGTTAACACACTAGTTCTGAACAGAAAGGGTCTGTAACATGTCAGCATCATATTCAACTGCTGATAATTCAGTTACCAAAATTAACTACCTGAATCTTGTTTTAAGCAAAAACTGGCCAATTTCATTTTTCACTTGGTACCTGTCACTGTATGTAAAAGTAGCTTTCTCCACACCCCAGACATCTGCCAGTACTGATGAGGCCACAGTCAACTTAAGCTACTTAACACATTCAGACATCTTCAGCTAGTTTCTTTGATTAGGAAAATAAGAAAGCATTAAGCAATTTTTAGATGACACATCACGCTCCTGTAAGAACTAAGATTATTTTTTTTCCAGTCATCTGGGTTCAATTAGGTTTCTTTAACCAGTTCTTATAGTCTCTGGACGAATCTTACGAATACTTATTTTTTATATTGTAATGAGATACAGAAGTTTTTCTGTAAGACCTAAAAAAAACCAAAACCAACAACCCCAAAACCAAAAAAAGTCTCTTTTTTAAAGAGCAGAAGGATCCCTGGAAAACACTAGCACAAGATTTTTGGTAGCTCCTACACAATCATGTGATAAGTGCAGACAAAATTTCTGAAAAACAAGTCGAGCTAATTTCTATCAACATAACTTGTATTTACAAACCCTTCACTTTGATTTTAGCAATGCTTCTGTCTTCTCTCTGTTTGCAAATAATGGAAAAAAAATTGAGATGAAATTTGGTGGGTGTACACTCCTAAGCAAGCACCACTCAGACTGTCCATGATCCAACTGGCAAACTGGAGATGTGCATCAAATAGGAGACCCAAAGGAGGTTAGCCTATATCTAGAATGTTCAAAGCAAGCACTTCCGTCCAGTCATTCATGAAAATATTAGAAAACATGGGTGATACTAAGCTGAGGAGGCCTGGAAGCATACTTGGGAACAGAATGGGAATTCAAGTTAGGAAAGCTTGGGAAAAGCAGATGCAATTTAAAAACCAAGAAGCAATCATGTTTAAAACTTCTGCATTTATTTAACTATGCAAATGGAGAAGATAAACAACTACCATTGCTTTCAGTTTTCCGACGACACCAAGCTGTGCGGTTCGGTTGATACACTGGAGGGAAGGGATGCCATCCAGAGGGACCTTGACACGCTTGTGAGGTGGGCTGATGCCAACCTTATGAAGTTTAACCAAGCCAAGTGTAAGGTCCTACACCTGGGTCAGGGCAATCCCAGGCACTGCTACAGGTTGGGCAGAGAAGAGATTCAGAGCAGCCCTGCAGAGAAGGACTTGAGGATGTTGGCTGATGAGAAACGGAGCATGAGCCGGCTTCAGTGTGCGCTTGCAGCCCAGAAACCAACCGTATCCTGGGCTGCATCAAAAGGAGAGTGACCAGCAGGCCCAAGGAGGTGATCCTGCCCCTTTACTCTGCTCTTGTGAGACCTCACTTGGAGTACTGCGTACAGTTCTGGTGTCCTCAACATAAAAAGGACATGGAGCTGTTGGAGCGAGTCCAGAGGAGGGCCACGAGGATGATAAGAGGGCTGGAGCACCTCCCGTATGAAGACAGGCTGAGAGAGCTGGGGCTGTTCAGCCTGGAGAATAGAAGGCTGCGTGGAGACCTCATAGCAGCCTTCCAGTATCTGAAGGGGGCCTACAGGGATGCTGGAGAGGGACTCTTTATTAGTGACTGCAGCGTAAAGACAAGGGGTAACAGGTTCAAACTTACACAGGGAAAGTTTAGGTTAGATATAAGGAAGCAGCTCTTTACTGTGAGGGCGATGAGGCACTGGAACAGGTTGCCCAAGGAAGCTGTGAATGCTCCATCCCTGGCAGTGTTCAAGGCCAGGTTAGACAGACCCTTGGGTGACATGGTTTAGTGCAAGGTGTCCCTGCCCACGGCAGGGGGGTTGGAACTAGATGATCTTAAGGTCCTTCCCAACCTTAACTATTCTGATTCTTTGTGGTACTGCAGGAAGTGTCCAAAGGATATAACACGATATAATGTTGTTGTGTCTGTCAACATACTCAATATAAATAGGAATACTGTGTTAAGAATTGGTTTTCACTGTCCCACTTAAACCTCAGCTGCGGCCTGCATCCTTCTAGACTTTCACACTTCCAGAAAGATACAGGCAATTTGGATCTGAGGAGCAGCAACAAATCTAATCTAGGAAAACAGAATGTTCAAGGAAAGGGTGAAGAACTGAATTTGTCTCAATAGCATAAAACTAAAGGGGCCAGTATCAGTCCTCAAATATACCGAAGGTACCCAAAGGCAGATAAAAGTTTACTCCTTCTCTTCACATAAATCGTCCAAGAGTAGTTTAGCTTGTGAATATGTCCTCTAGCAGCAAGCCTTTGAGGTGCCTAGAAAGGCTGTTGGAAAAGTTATGAATGATAAGGGTGCAACGAATGCTGTATTTAGGCAGAGCACTGAACTAGATCATCTCTTATGCTCGTGATCTTCCCAGCTATATTGGCATTTACCCAATATAACCAAAATCCGACCCTAAAATTAACTCCCTCTATAGCACAGAAGCAGTAATTTCCAGAAAACAAAAGAACAACCACACTTTCTAAATGTTAAAACTCCCCCTTTTCCCATTTGGAGACTTTAAACATTCGAACAGCTGACAGCTCTGCTGTAATAATATGGGAACTGGTACAGAGACTGAATATGGATTATTTCCAAGCGATTCACTGGAGTAAAGCAGTCCTGTTCTGCTGTACTGAGCTTAACGAGTTGGAGATTAAAACTAACATTAGAATCCATAGTTAGCAGTCTGCAAATTTACAACTTTTCCATGTAAATTTAGGGCCACAAAGAAAAGCTTATGGCAAAAGATTTTGCTAATAATCTCGGGTGTCTTAGCTAAGTAACACAGCTGATAAATAAAAGGAGACTCACCTTCCGCAATTCAATTGTAACTTCATTTCTGTGTCTTCTCATAGTCTGTAAATAAAAAAAAGAAGTTACTTGTATGTAATGAAAGTAGTATTTTGGTTTGGAATCAGTTGTTTCTAGGTCAAAAGTGCAGTTATTCATCAAAAGATAAGGAAAACAGTGTGCATAATTTATAACTCAATCTTTCCTAGCTAGACGCACAAGTTGGTTTTTTGTGGGTTGGTTGTTTTTTGTGGGGGTTTTTTTTAAAGACTGTCTATCTTACAGAAAGCTTTGTTATAAACCACAATAAGTATCCCAGAGGCAGAAAACATTGACTTCCCCATGGAGTTTCACTGGAATGACTCTCCGGCTGTTGATACGTGCACATCAAAAGAAGCAGTAAATTGAGGTTAGACAGTCTCATATTCACATATGATCATATTCACAACCTAAACATGTAACCTATGCCAGTTACCTGGCCAAAATCAACCATGAGTGACCAAAGATGACTGAGCTGAATGCAAACAAGATTAGGCTTGTGGCAAAAGGAAACAAAGAAGTACAGTGGTATTGAGTTTATTTCAGACCTACAGCCTGAACACTGTAAAGGAAAATCAGCCTCTCAGCTCCTTAAAGATACAGGGCACTCAGGACACATTCCCTACAATGCTGCTACACCTCTTAGCTAAGAGAGGTTCAACGTTTAACAAAGAACAATTTTAGCCTACTGAAGGCAGTCTCCCTTGGTTCATTTTACAGTCAGTGGAAAAGACATGTACCATGAGAATGCAATTCAGAAGAAATCAGGACTGGATGATCACTGGCAGCCTAGAAAGATCACCCACACCAACTAAAATTAGCCTTTTAAAATACTTTCTATGTCCTATCCTTGCTACTGACCTTCACTGCCACTATCACGTTCCTTTTGAGTTAGGGCAAATAACATCCCTGAGCTAAAAAGTATCAGCAAAGACCAGCAACACACAGAAAACACCACCCCATGAGCCATCAAAGGAAATACTGAACATGCTAAAGCTCCAACACAGGTAAATGAAATGAGCAGACAACACACCATGACTCTATATACAGGGCACAGTTCCAGTGCTTAGAACATTATCTTAGCTTCACTGTTCTCAACCAGTTTGCATTTGTATTTGTATTCATTTAATTACCTTAGGTTGACTTGAAAGTAAGGAAGGCTTGGTTTACTGTCCACTGCTTGATCAACCAATTCACTCAAGTAAGCATAGACACAAAAGTTCTCCTTTTACTTCTACAAGCATGAGCTACTCTACCTTAAACAAAGCAAGTCCTCATCACAGCAAGAGGACACTAGCACCACAGCATGTACCAGAATTACACTTCTTCCCCCTGCTCCATTATTTTGCTAAATCATTTGGTTCTTGTGCTCATCTGAGCCCACTGCAAAAGCTCAGTATGACAGGACTGGACTGCTGGGGAATGGGAAGGCACTGGGTAGGCAGGGAATGGACAGATGAAGAAACTGAGCAGTCACTGCAACTAACAAGACCAGTCATTCTAGCTTCTCATTCTATTAGAATTTAATGTTTGAATAATCTTAACAGTGTCAAATTTAAGGGCACTAAGTATGCCCTTAAATAGGCTAAAAATGTTTTTCAGTACTTCTCTATGATAACTTGGCATTTCAATGGAAGAAAGACAGGGCTGCCTTGGATTTCTGCTGTAATACCTCCTCTTCTTGATCATTCTGAATGGGCTACACACTGATGTTCTTTACAGAACTTTCCACTAGTAACACCTACTCCTTAAATTTAATCTTTTATTCCTACTTATCTTAAACTTTAAGAGGTACTCCATTATGTTACAAACCAGTTAACCCAAGTGTCCATTAGCATTTTCTCCTTAAAATCCAGAATTGTACATGCCAGATTTGACATCTCAGTGATTTAACTGATGCAAAGCACAATTTACTTTTAAATTTACTCTCTAGTTAATATACTCATATGTTTTTTCATTTATCAATGTGATAACACTCTAGAATATTTTCTATTGAGCAGAAACATCAGACTGTATCTGGAGCTCTTTAGGGGTCAACCATAACATTTGCCACCTACCATTCTTCTGGAAGCAAGGCAGATTAAAGTATGACTATATGCTGTGTTCAACAGTTCAAAAGCTTAGTATTTTTGGTTTAGGAAAAAAACCAAATACAGTGCAGTCCCACACGAGACATTACTATTTATTTCATCGATTTACTCTAAAACCTTCTCTAACAATGCTTTGACTACAGATGGTTACTCAGAGTCAGCCATCCATAAAGGCTCTACTGGGAAGACTCTAAGTTTCTTTCTTTAGGCAAACAATTCACTCAAGTTTTCAATTAGGGGTTTATCTTGTTTCATACTTCCATTATTTCAGCCCCACTGATCCTACCCTATTACAATTCTGTCTCAATATTTTTTTACTAGTTTTTTGCTTTTATCAAGCTGATCTTCAAAATATGACTACTCCATTATGGTTTTACATTGAATATGCAAGAATCTCCCAACTTCTCCTAGAGAGCTACCACTCTTTAGAAAGATTCTTCAAGAAAGGTCATCAACTATGTGGACATTTTTGCTGACTTGTAGCATACATTTTCTGAGCTTTAATACTCTTAAGGCATCCTCCGTACTACCTGGGGTTTACCCTTTTAGCTGTTCTTTTGCATTTTCTTTTGAACTTACTATATGTAGTTTCTCGTTCAAAGCAACTTTGGTACATTTTCTCTTTTTCCTTCCTCCCTCAAAAGGCAGAATAGGCAGTACTCACCACTAAGTCCGGAGCTGCTTCTCCATTCACAGAACAAGTTGGTTGACAACTGGGGATATCATTTAGCCTTAACTTCACAGAACTGATGAGTGCTATCTGGCCCCCACTGAACTAAGTGCTCACAGTCTTGCAGAGTCTCCTGCTGACACAGCATCTTTAAAAATTCAGCCTATGTTGGTGTCACCAGGATCATCCAAGAATCAGCAACAGTGTTAGAGCTAGAGTCTTCCTACAAGTATATGAGACTGAAGTTCCCAGAGCCTATGGTGCATTCTGGCAGTTAAACTTGGTTGCCATGGTCTCATCACGGCCAGTGCTCTCAGCTAGATGTATGCTAACATTATTTCTAACCTGACAGTTTATGACCCCAATAAGAGATGATATATTTACAGCTTATGTTTCACATGAAACATTTTAGAAATACAGTAGATCATCAGTGCCTTCCTAGAGCCTCAGAAGTAGTAAACATACTACAAGCCAAAAGCATATAAAAGAAGCAGTTTAATTATCACTACAAGCCTTCCTTTAAGGAAACATTACCACTGTAAGCAGAATACCACACTTTTATACTACCTGCAAGCCCCAGCCTGTAGGAAAGCAATAGGCATTAGGTCGTAGAAAGGTTGAACATTTTCCCCAGCTAACATAGGTCAGCTAAGACTGAGAGAAAAAGTTCTTCTGCAACTTAACCCCGCGGATTCATTACCAGCTTTCAGGCTGGGAGGACAACCATCTGCTAAAGTCTACATCTGCAACAACAGCTGAAGCCTGGTGCGATGTTACCAATGGATCTAACACACTGTTTTACACCTACAGCATTTGACTGGTCACTTCTCAGCTTAACGTACTCAAACTTAAGTAACTTCATATCACACTGAAACAGCTCATCTCAAAACGACCCCCAACACAAACTTGAACTGTTCCACTGAATAAAATAAAAAAAAAAAAAAAAAAAAAAAAATTAAAAAAAAAAAAAAATCATGCCCAGTCTCAGAAAGGGAAAATTCAGCATAGGCAAAATCCTACAAGTGATGGCAGTTTATTCTTGCAGAACCTGAACTGTGAGGCCTCTCGTAAACACAAAGGTAGAAAGTAAAAATGAGTACTGGTCGGCATGTACTATTATGACATAAGAACATAGAACACTTACCAAGTTGTGCTACAACATTACATCTCAATCGTTACACACTACTCAAGTCAAACTTAGGTTCACCAAGCTTTTGTAACAAGACATTTCTTCTCCCTGGTTCACCATCTGTGAAGAACAACTACTTACCAGTGTGTTTGACAGCCTGACGCAACCACAGTAATGCACCACATACCCTAACTCTTGTTACAATTCAAAATTAGATGTTCAGTAGGATTTCTAATTTCAAGTTCCTCAGCATTTTTGTTATTTTATACAATAAACCAGGGAAAAAAACCCAAAAGATCTATGAGATGCTGTTAAATAAATTAGTGTTCTCACTTCTACCCTGAATTTCTGAATACTCTTCCAAAGCCAGTTACAAAATGTTACATGCCAAGAACCTCTCCCTAACACCTTTCACTTGAAAGAAAAATACTCCCTAGTTCCCTCAAAGTTATCAAAACCAAAATGAATTTTAAATGCCAATAAAGAAGATCATCACACACATTAGGGCTGTCATGCTAAGGGCTGCAAAGGAACCTTGTTTCATGGTGATACACACAAATGTAAACACACAAATGCTAATCTTACAGAAGACGATATTTAAGAGACACCAGACCTTGAAAACAAAGCAAAGCCTCAAGTTAATGCCCAAAGTAAGGCTTTGAAGAATGCCACAGTCCCTAAAAGTGCATTTGACACACTCAGTGGACAAATGCAACATGGAATACAGCCATGCTCATCAGATCAGTGTTTCAGCTCTGGCACCTCTCTTCCAACAAGAAGCTGACAAGAAACTCAAAAATCAAGTGCAGAGCTGCCTGTGGAGAAGGAAAGGTTTTCCTGATTTTTCAAGTTGGTATTTGATTTATGACCACCACAAAACTGTATACAAACCTCTTGATATCAAACAGCAAAGGCTAAAGATAACCCCATGAAATTCTTTATTATCAGCTTAACAGTAACCCTTACCACCAGCACATTCGAAGAACTATTTTAAGTGACTTAACATTTGGGACCCTCTGGCTCATCCACACATACTTCACAAGAACCATTTGTGAAACCCTGTACAAAGGCACCCAAGATGCTCACCACATGTTAAAGAGCAAGTATCATTGCTGTAACACTATCACCTGATGTCTTAAGGCAGCCCATGCACATCTTCCTGGCAAACAAGCAACAAAAAAGGATTACCTTGAAGTTTTGAATAGCATTGAGATTCTAAGGAGAGAGTTAAGTCTAGCAAGTTTCTCTGGCTTCTTGAGCCTTTAACATAAAAAGACCCATTTAAATGCTGCCTAAAAAGGCAACTCGTATAGCTTCTGTAAACTAAAAATAAATAAATAAATTTCAAATAATCCCAAACCCAATCATGTCTAATGTAATAGGAACAAGACAACATTTTCCAAAACCCTCTGCAGCAGATACAGAATATAACGCGTTTTTCCTGGAATGAAAAAAACCAAACCAAACCAAAACCAAACCAACCAACCCCATCAAAACCCTACCAAAGTTTATACAAGACTACAAGAAAATTCAGGCTAATTGAAAAGGACAAAATCAAATTTGAGACAAAGCGGTCAGAATAGTCCTTCTATTTATGAAAGAAGGATCTAAACATTGGTACCACTTGCAGCAAAAGAGATCTCATTCACGATGAAATAGCAGAACTAGTCTTAGGGTTTCTGTTAATTTGAAATTTCTACTTCATATCTAAAAATCAATCTTAACGGATTATAAGCACTTTAAAGTCCCTTAGTATATCATTTTCAGAGACAAGAAATTCTGGATACTTGATAAGATTACTTCATTCCCAGTTACAGTACAAATCTGAAAACCCAAACTATTTAAATGTATGAATGATACAACTAGTGAGAAGCTCATGTTATTCCATTCCATTTGTTATGCTAGGATAAAATCTTCTTAAATGAAATTAAAAACTAAGTTTCGTCTACAAGGTGTTTAATAATGTACATTCTCTGTACAGGAAAAAATTGTCAAATGTTGCAACAGTAAGTGGTATGAATTTTAAACATTTTTAGCTATAGCAATTCTGTCGGAGGGAAGATTAAAGCATAACCATCATTTAATGACTAAAAATCCATCTACCATTGTAACAACGAGATCTGGAGCTCAGTGTGGTGCTCACCCAGACTAGCCACCTCATTAAGTGGGATACCTGAGGAGTGTCATCTTTTAATCAACACATTTACACCACTTCCACTGCAACAGGAGCAAGCCCAGAAAACATGAGAGATGGAGAGGCAGGAAACAGATGTGTTGATGCCAGGCAGCGTACCGATACCGCCAGCACGGCTGGCCTGCCAGCTGCTCCACAAGCAGCTAGCTGGCTGCCCCTGCTCTCCTGCAGCCAACCAGCATTCATCAGGCTGCGGCTAGCCCACCGAAATGGAGAAGCCAGGCTCACCTTGATAGGATGAACACCATACACCAATGCCAGTTTCGGCTATTCCGCAGATATAAAAAGATACGTTTTCAGGAACTTTGGTATGATGTGCATTTAGTTGGTTTTGAAAATCCAGCTATTAAGTCGAAAAGAGAGAACGAGTTCACTGACTGATTCTAATTTCTCTGCATCTACAAAACTTTATTAGAAGATAACTGTCATTTAAATTCCTTGTTTCTGCTCTTGCGTCTCAACACTACAGGAACCAATCTGAGAAAACCAGAAGACACATGCTTACAGGGAAAGAGCTACCCTGAATACATATCTGGGATAGTAAAGTAGCTTGATTAAACATAAAGAGTATCCGAAGAGCTTAGCATTTGCAAGTCAATTCCAGACTACTTCCACCTGCCTAACTGAAAGAAAAAATCTGGCCCAGTTCCAACAGCTGGATTGGATTTAAATAATACCTCCTCTCTTGCATATGAGCATACTCTAGAGTATAGTTTACAACATAGGTATGGGTGCAATACAGTGAAAGAAGAAGGTGCTTGCACTGGTGAAGTAAACACTGTTCTTCCTTAGAAATCACTTTACTGGCCTTTTTTCCTTATTCCTTCTCTCAAACCTTTTAACAAACATGAAATGCTGCAATGCACAGGAAAATGCAGAAGCCTCAGGAGCTGCGCTGGTTGTGGGCAGAAAATGTGCCTGTTTGTATACAATAGTTGAGATTATTAAGGTCATCAGCTGCCCATCTTTGGTTAACATTAGAAGTTAAATATTCCATATTTGCATAGGAATATAATTTGTTAGTATGCATAAAGTTGAAGCTTGGACTGATGATATTGTTCTACTTGTTCTGGTACAGCTGGCTTCAGCCAAGACCTAAGAGACAAAGGGACACTGATAGAAGATGATACTGCTGTTCTACCTGTTCACGCTTTCAAAGTGCATATAGCTTACTCCAAGAATTGCAAGCAAATCATAATACAGGAAGGAAAAATTCTGGGACTACTGCATTGAAATTCTGGGACAGCATCACAATGGTCTGAATGCAATGACTTAATCACAACTAAAAGAACAAAAACCAACAACACTGCACACTGATCCCTTCTATTTCTTTTGGGCATGCAGAAAAGATTTTACATCCATGCCAAACCAGTTTAGTCAAAATTAACCTCTCCTGCTAGGTTTATTCCCTTAGTTACATCATGGATTATTACCCAGCCTTCCCCCTCGCACCCCCATGTACGTTCTAGGCAGACTCTTCTTCCCCACACCTAGTTTTGAGCTTTACCTAATTATGAAGCTTTATTCCCAATAAAGCTCCAAACTGTCTAAGAAAAACTAATTTCCCTCACCCCCAGTCATACAGACTACAAAGTTAGAACAACTTCACCTCTGGCTTTGTTATCACAGTTCCGTATTAAATTATGCTGACCCACTTAGAAATGCAGGCAGGGGGCATGGATTCCACACTAGAAGCAACAGATCTACCAAAGCAGCCCAATACACTTACAATATGCCTGTACCCTGACCTGAAATTCCAAGGGAGTTTTATTCCATTTGATTAATATTTGACCTGAAATGTATCTCCTCCTCTTTTAGGGAAATATTCTATTATTTCGCAGAAAGTATTAGAACTTGGTTCAGATTCTTCGTATGCTGCAAAACCTCAATACTATAAAGTTTCCTTCTGGCTTGTAACCTTTCATGCAGTACTAGGTACATTAGGAGCAGAGTGCAATATTTACACTACTGTATTTTATGCCATAATCTGTCTGGGACACATGTTCCTCAGGGTTAATAAAGATCCACTTTAGTGGATCTGCCACACCATTTTATTTTTCTTTAATCCCCAGTTTGGGGCCCCTAAAATGAATAGCAGCTGCTTTTTGTCAGCCAGTCTGTGGCAAAATAATTCAAGTATCTGAACCTGGCTACTCTCAGCAAACTGGATGCATGAGATATACACTGTGACTCCCTTACTTCATGATGGGTAATGACTCACTGAAGTCAGACATACATGCCAATGAGGAAAGCCACAAGCCTCCAATTACTGTTGCTCATGGTGCTGACTCACCTGAAAGCTCTATGGAAGCAGACGAAGCTGCCCATCCACATTATATACTTCTGCTCCAAAAGATCTTGGCAGAAAAGCAATTGCTAAGTTTATTTCTTACCAGCTGTTTCATAAGCATATTCTTCGAGGTCCTGATATCCTCTCTGCATTTGTTTAACTTGCAGATTGAGCTACCACTGGCAAGGGAGCAAGATGTGATCACTCATGTTTTTATTTCCATATACCAGTTTACAAGTACAGACATATCAAACAATCCTCAGGAGACTGGACCTGAAGCAATTTAGCTGGCTGCATTCAACACAAATTGAACCAATACTGAAGGACACAAAGCAGTCCAGAAGACAAACAACATGTTATCTGCTGGTTTAATAGAAAATATAAGAGCTGGAATTCTCTACTCAGTATCAAAACTCAACTGGGGGAAGGAAGGAAGCCAGAATCTAGTAGATTTTCAGTTACTGCTCTTGTGTGAATTAAGGACACTATACCTAGTCAAAAGTTTTACAACATTTCCATTCAGATGTAGATCTTAACAGTGTTAATCACGCCTTTACTGACATCAGACCAAAGACCATAATGTAGCCGTATGGGCTCCACTTGAAGTCAAACCAAAGTTCCCAGGTAATCCCACAGCACCCCAAGCTAACTCATTGCAGCACAACAGTTGGTCTTTGCAGACCAACAGGCAGGCAGCAAGGATCACCAACTAATTGAAAGTTCTCTTTCTGTCCTATGGTCCTAACAGAGCAAGGAACGTGCCCATGTAGCATTCCAAAGAGTGGTGGCAATGCAGTTACTGCTATCCCCAGTTTGACAAGGGTCCACTTTGAAGAACTTAATGGTGAAGCGTGATCACTTATGCTACCGCCCAAAAGAAACTGGTCTGAAGAATACCTGTATCAAGTTTGTCTTCTTTTCCTGCACTTCTTGGAAACAGAAAGGCATCCTGAATTTTACAATGATGCCAGCTCTGCCTTACCTGAAGCGTGATATGGCAAATAAGCACCAAGAACACTGACTAACCAAGATAGCCTAATTACAAGTGATTCCTGCTCACGCTTTTCCTTTTAAGTTAGAAGATTAAGGCTTCTTGACACACTCTAGACACATACAAGGATTTGAAATTTGGTTTAATGTTACAGTAATCCGCTTTTGCTAGTACACAAATTTCTATTTAGATGTGTGAACACTAAAAAGATACTTGTTATTTTCCTGTATTGCATGAGTGGCGTAGCGGATGATTTAGAATCTCCTAGAAACAAAAGTTGATCCTCTCCTTGAGGGACAACAAGCAAAGCATCTACGTGACTCCTTGATCTCTTCCAACACATGACACCAACTCTGTCCTCTCCTAGAATTTCTAAGTAAGCGTCCCTCCCATTCCCTTACTCAGTAAGGCAAGTACACCGACCTGTCTAGTCAAGCAGAACAGAGCAGCTGATTGCCACTGCAAAAGAGCAGGAGTCCCTTTCCTATTCTATAGTCTAGAAGACCCCAATTCACAGGTATAGGTTCAGGTTTTTTCTAACAGATGTCACCAGAAAGCAAATTCACCACCTTTAATGCCACCTGGAGGCCTGGGAAGAATACAGGGACATTGTCTGGGAAGCTAGGGATCAGCTCAGGAAAGCTAAAGCTCAGTTAGAATTCAGTCTGGACAGGGAGGTCATGGATAACAGGAAGGGCTTATATAGGTATGTTGTAAAGACAGACTAGGGATAATATTGGCTCTTTCCGGAAGGAAACGGGAGAACTGGCTACCCTGTATTTGGAGAAGGCTGAGGTTCTCAATGACTTCTTTGCCTCAGTCTTCACTGGCAAATGTTCTGACCACACTGCCCAAGCCTTGGAAGGCAGATACAGGGACTGGGAGAATGAAGACCTTAGGCCCACTGTAGGAGAGGATCAGATTCAAGACCATCTTAGGAACCTGAATGTGCACAAGTCCATGGGACCTGATGAAATCCATCCACGGGTCCTGAAGGAGCTGGCAAATGAAGTACCGTCTACACTTGCGTACCAAATTCAGAGCTATAGGTTCAGGTTTTTTCTAATAAATGTTACCAGAAAGCAAATCCACCACTTTTAATGCCATACTTCACAGCCAAAATACTGTCTTCACTTTGTACAGGACATGAAATCAGAAAACAGCAGAACAAAATTAAGATGACTGCTCATAGTAACTTGGTGCAAACATCAGACTAAAATTTTGATCTCTGGATCAGCATAAAGACTTGTGTGTGTGTGTGTGTGTGTGTATGTTAATGTAAAAGCTTTTATAAATTGTAGATAACCACTTTCAAGAATCTAATTACAAAATGAAGTGTTTGGTCAGAAAGGCCTCAGACCCTCAGACTTCTGGGGCAAATGCCACACAAGACCAGACGTTCTTCAGTTTGCCAAATATTTATACTAGTTTCCCCTAGGAAGGAAAGAAAAAAGAAAAAGAAAACAGAAAACCTACTAGGCTAAATACTAGCCAGATACCTTCTTGTGCAATCTATGTTTGAACAAAGACACTCCCTTTCCAGATACTTAAACAGTCTTCAACTGTAACATCAAAGTACCTCAGACAGTCATTCTATGATTCTATGATGTATTTTTACAAGCACCTCCCTGTGAAGTGAGGAAAAAAGTCCTATTATCCCATCTATAAAATGGGAAACAAAAATTGCAATTGGCATACATTCACAGGGTGCCATGAAAAAAACACCCCAAAAAATCAAGTCCCTAGAGAGTTAGTCTATGTTCAATCACAGCAAGCTTTTTTGGTATAATATTACATAGCTTGAATGAAAGCAGATTTTTTTTTCTATTTTTTGAAAGATATAATCAAAAGGCAAAAAAAGATTAAACATGTGCTAGCTGCCTAATTAAATCTATGAAGAGATCATTCTGCTCAAGATGCAAGAGAAAACAACAAACCCAGCTGACAACCCAGAAAGAAGATGGAGCATTAGGAATTAGAAAATACACTCCAGCGACATCCCACGATCTTTTCTGAATCCAGTCATGTCAGCAACCTTCCTGATTTAATCATTTCAGTATCATGAATTTTAGATGCTTCTACCTCACTTTCATAATGTGACATAAGCCTTAATTCCATGTTTCTGCCATTCAGACATTTTGGGTATCATACATCTCTCCTTGAGGATACCTTCAGTTTCTCAAAATTCCAATTTATACATCCTTTCATAAGAAGGGTATCAGCTAGTCCTAAGAAGTTCCTTAGACTACAAAAAGTGGTCTGGTTTTGATAAACAAGGACCAATACAAAACTCCTTCAAACCTCAGCTATAGGGTCCACCAAAACACAGGTTACTTCGAGCACAGAGATACAGTGAGCCATCCCCCTATCATCAATGCGCATGGCAAGAGGGTACTGCCAGACTCTCAACTGCTAAAAGACGCCCTCACATTGACTGCGTGTGTCAGAGCTCCTTAAACATCTCTTCTTGTCTGGAAGGTTGCTCTTCACTGCTGTTTGTTCGGTATTATGAACGTTACCCACTACAAGCCTACGCTCTTCTTGCATTCCTGATGAACGAACAGTGGTAAACAGGATCCTGCTGACTCCTAGCAGGGCTCTCTCATTTCAGGATTTTCTCTTGATGTGGAAAGCCTTCTGTATCGGGCTGCAAGTCAGATTTTTGGTGCAGAGAAATCACTACCACTGACTTCGCATCTAACATTTGTGGGCATGAAAAGAAGCAAGAGAACCTGATGCCAAAAAGCTGCATGCGAAGATAGCATCTGCTGGTTAGGGTGACCTCTGCTTACCTGAGAGGCACGCACAATGTCTCTCTGCATAATCTCAACTTTCTGACTTACGCTGTAGTTGACTAAGAAAAAGGACCGGGATGTTCTGAGAACTGCAACTGGCCGGGAATCCCTTACTGCACCTCTGAAAGCCTGGCCACAAGTCACCCTAGCACCCTGCCTGACCGCCTTCTACCTACCTTCTCCTCATGCAGACAGGCTTTGACTAGGTTCCACACTAGCAAGTTTACAATGGGGTTTGAGCACTCATTAAAATACATCACCATCAAGGCTAACAAGCCAAACTATGAGGAACCCATTTCTCCAAGTTGATTTTGCTAATCACCTATCACCACCCCCAACATCCAACTGTTACTGACTCTGACAATAACCAAGGTTAAAAATGCACCAGAGACCCTCAGCTGGTCAGACATGACAGAATATGAGGGAAACGAGACATTCAAGTAAGTGTTTGAAATGCGAAGATACGAATTTTCTCTCCTGTTCCACAGTCATTCATACAGTATATATTCCTATTTCTACCTGCTGTATTTATTAAACACACACAAAATCAAGTTTAAAACTGACTGCAACATTTGCTTAACCTCAGAAAGGACACAAGTGTCAGCTGACCCATAAGAAACGATACAGAGCTTCCCCAGCAGACTTAATAGTGTTAATCTGACTGTGAAGGGACAACAATCCAGCAGTTAAGTATCATTAGATAAGGTATACCTTCTCCCCTTCACACTGACCTCTTTGAGCCACCGCTGGTCTTCTCCAGATCTGAAGGGCTGGCTCAGGAAGCCAAGGGAGAAGAAAACTAAAGAAACAAAGAACTTTGCAACTAGTTCACTCCAAGGCACAGACAGTTTGGATGCAGGACTAATTTTTTGGAAGAAACAAGCTCTTCTGACTACTCATGTCAAATTATATGAAGTGGAATGCAAAGCCCACAGCTTCTGCTGTTACAGAAGTAATCAGGAATATAAATTCAGTATCAGAGTTTCACAGTGCTGCATATTTTGATAGACAACTGATAGACTATTCTTGGAAAATCTATACGTTTTACATTTCTTTTTCAACTCAGTTCACTAGTAATTTGTCTTTACTACTTGAAGACACACCAGCAACTTCAACCAGTTCATCGCTTCTTCTAGCCTAATCTTATAAATTAGATGCCCAATTCCACTTCCAATCCCACAATAAATACAAATCTGATCACTCGTAGCTGGTATATCCTCCTAATCGCTGTCTTTTCAGATAACACAGTTATAGGGAACAAAACGTCCTGCTTAGATTTGTGCTGGAACTGCACAAATATTATGAAAGCCCCAAAGAACTTATGTAAAAATAGTTAAAGAGCTCTTAAAGCTAGTATGCTACTGCTACAACTTAGACCAGACTTCAACAGTTTACAAGTTAAAAATGAATCCTTTAATAGAAGAAACTTTAGAGATACCAATCTCTAAAGTAGTGTTAGAGTTACACAAGTAACCCTAGTTAGATACTTGTAGTGTTAGAGATACACAAGAATGAAGAAAAACAAATGCTGCAATTACAGGGAGATTAGCAAAGGCTTGGTATATCACAACAACAAACAAGCAATAATTTGGCCTCAATACAGCAAGCACAGATCCCAATCAGCTTATGAAGATTATGTTCATCATGAGATGTCATCTCCAAATTGTTTTCTCCACAGGTATTGCCAAAATCAACAATAATCTCCTAAGGTGTCTATGTCTTTAAACATTTTAAAATGCAATGCATTCAACTGATTTTGAACCTCAGAAGGAAAATCTAAGACAGTATATCTCCACGGACTTATTAGGTGTTTGTTTTCTGGCAAGAGTCACAAACATTTCACAGCATATTTACTTGCAGACTAACTAAAGTTTGGAAAAGTCTGTAGCAACAGTAACAGAGAAGGCTTCCCACATTACCTTTTTCTTCCTACCCACGTCATTCTTTCCAAGGTACAAACATATACACCTGTATTCTCTCAGGAGTATATATACTGGCCTGAAAGGGTAATAAAGCTGCAGGAGTCAGAGCTTAGAAACTCTGCATGAGAGTACTGGATCATATATTCAATCCAGTTCTCAACAGGAACCTACCTGACACCTGTGTTTTCACTTAAACTACTGAGATTCACGAAGCCAATGAGGCTATTGAGACAGCAGGTCCACAGTACCTTAAACCAACCTAAATCAGACGTTGCAGCCCTACTGCCTCCCAGGCGTTCTTTTACCAGTATGCATTCCTGTGCCAGCAAAGTGAAAGGCAGAAAGCTGATCAATCTGCAAAACTCGACTCCTGAAAGAAACTGGATTGCTGCAAAGTAGCTGGGAGTAACAGGCTTTCTGGGATTGCTACAAGGTTTATTTGTTTCAGGCAGTGTTTGAAGGGGAAGTACAGGAAGGCAGCAGACTAGTCAGTGCACAGAAAAGCATCAAGAAATGAGCTGGTACCAGCATGTCTGCTCATTTGTTGCACTGTGCAGATATTGTACCTCCACTGCAATAAGCTTTTGACACTTGACAGGAACATGGCTTTAAGTCAATCTATACCTTTCTCAGACGCCCAGAGACTGTACAGATTTGTACATTCTTGCCTCCACAGAATGGTATTCCTCTGCTTGCAAAAAAATTCATAGCAGCATGACAGAAAAACGTGAGTAAATTCAGGCAACCTCAAGAACTAGATCCACACTGTTAGCAAAGCAGCAACAGTAAATACACTGAACCTGCCAGAGCGGATGATGAAGAGCTGGGATAAGCCCAGGTTCTTCCTCTGCCTCAGCTGGGGTTGGGATGCTGAAGGCAGAAAATAAAAATGGATCCTTGAAAGTCCCTGGACCCAAAGGTGATACAGAACAAAAGGTGATACAATTGCCCCAAAAGAAACTGTAACTGAGGAAAAGACATCAGTGGCCAACAACTCTGAAGCTTAAAATCAAATAGAGCAGGAGTAGATGAAGAACAGCAGAGTGGTCGTGTCTCCTTTTGGTAAACAACCTTCAACAAATTTCAGGAGGTTAATCCTATGGCCTAAGCAACACAGTTCAAGGATTTGTGTCCTTCTGACTTCTGATAGGGGTATGACAAGTAAACAAAAAAGGAAATTTTAATCCCAGTCATTAAAGTGTTTTCACAGAAGGTTATTTAGGCTCTAACACACTAACTGCTCACCAGTTTGGTGGTGGGGTTTTTGTTTCGGCATTTTTTTTTCCCTAAATGAGTGCACATGGAGCTTTACTTTTGATCCAGTAAGCATTTTGCTAATTACATGACCACACAGTCTCACTGCATCACACACAAACCCCCCCAGTGAAGCATGCAGACAGCCCTACAAATCATAACATTCCCATTCATCAAGAATTTTCCCTCAGTTTTAGTGAAGGATGCTGATTAATCCTGACAAAAACAAATAGGCTGAATTATTTGATCTGTCACCTTAAACATCAGAACAGTGAGTCAACATAGGGTACCTGCTATTGTAATAAAGAATAGGTAACACTTCTAGACCAAGAAGGTGGAGGAGTCAAAAAGTTTAAGGGTGTTACTAGGCTGAAATTCAGCTGAGGAACTGCAAACAGAAAAATCAGAAGGTTCAAATTAGGTTTTCTAAAAGCTAGGCTAGGTTAGATGTCAAGATAAACAAATAGAGCAGTTACAAGGGGCATTACAAATTAAGTGATTGCAACTATTTAATCTTGTCCTACAAAGCTTTAATTGTATTGGAATAATCAGTGCCATACATTTAGAAGAAGCCCACAGAGACTGAAGAAGACTACAAGCCTACGAGCAACACTGGAAAGCCTTCTCTTCAATATATGGGACAAATTAAAAAGCCTTTTCACATTCCGGGAGAATAGAAAATCGAGAAGGTTGTGAGGAGAAACTGTTCTGGCAGTTGTATGTCCAGATGAAGCCACTAGTGTCTTGGCTCCTTATCGCTCAGCTCTGCAGGTTCAGGTTAGCTCTGTCTGCTGCTAATCACATGTCAGTACCTTTAAAAATAGAAGAGTCTCACTAATAAAAGCAAAAGTAAAAACTCTTATTAAGTGATTAACAATTAGCTTCTGGCATTTGATTTTGCTATTATCCCTTTTGGGGGCTAAATACTTTTTTGGAAGTATTAATACCTCAAAAACCAGAATTCCAGTTCTATATTCCCAACACTGCCTCCTTAACAGAGGAAGCCAACAACAAGGTAAGAAACTTCCACCAAACCTGAAACTAGGAAACGTAGGGTGAGGCTATGCAGGTCAAGGATTCAGAAGTTTTGACTTCTGCTCTACAGATCCATTTTTTTGCTCTTAGAAAAAGAGCACAGTGAGAAGTTGCAGGGGGTACTGAGGTCTGTCTTAACATAAAACTAAAGTACTTATTCACCTTTTGTTTCCCTTGAAGTTGCATTAACAAAAAGCAAAGACAATTATATGGCCTAGCAAACCCAGTAATAAAATATGAGTTAACTACAAATTAAAGGAGGGAGTATTTTGGTCTGCCAGAAGAGTCTGTACCCAGAGGGGATCAATAATAACTCACGGTATTTATTAGAAGCCAAAGGAAGATTACTAAAGAATGTGTTCAAAGGCAGTGACTGTTTCCAGGCAGAAGGTGACTCAAATGCCACTGTTTTCAAACTTACGGCTTTAATATTTTGGACTTTCCAAAGGATATAATCTAGATTTCAGACCATGATTTATTGCTCCATCATACCAACCACTTATTTTCTCCTTGGTGGAATTTGACAAAATGTGTAGATGCAGATCAATGCCAAGGATAGCACTGATGATGCCTCCTGGTTTCCAAATCTAAGTACAGAAAATTGGAGGCAGGATCTTTACATAAAACTCCTTATCATAGCACAGGGACCAAAACAAGTGTATGTTATTGCTCACAGTTGGGAATTACAGACAATATTTGATTTAGAAAAGAAACATTTTGTGGAGAACTGATAACTTTCACTAAACAAAGACAAACTGTCCAATCAGCAGGTCAGTCTGTGTCCCAGTATCTCAAGAGAAGCAGGGTAAGTAATGGCAACTATATAGCACTGCTGTGCTCTTCTGCTCTCCACTACAGAATCACAGATTGGTGTGGGCTGGAAGGGGCCCTAGAGATCGTATGGTTCCAACTCCCTGCCACCGGCAGGGACACCTTGCACTAAACCAGGTTGCTCAAAGCCCCATCCAACCTAGCCTTGAACACGGGCAGGGATAAGGCAGCCACACTTCTCTGGGGAACCTGTTCCAGTGCCTCAACAGCCTCACAGGGAAGAATGTCTTCCTAATATCTAATCTAAATCTAACCTCTTTCAGTTACCTTACATTGTTTTACTTCTAGAGACTTAAGATAGCTACAGTTCACATAGAAGGGTACCTCTAAAACAAACTTTAAATAAATACCATAATCAGAAGGGTCAAAAAGGTAGAGAGAAAACTTCAAACATTTAATACAAATTGTTTTAAAAGACACTGACACATTTCAAAAACTTTACAGTCCTTTAAATGAATCTACATTTCATTATAGGATATTTCAATAAGTGTCCAACTTCTGCATGTTTGTGTTTCATCTCTTTGCTGCTACCAGAAGAAAGATGTTTCTTAGATTTTAACCATTTTCAAAAGCAAGGGTGAAAGCTTTAACCACACTAACACTGATGGAGCTATCTACTGAACAGTCTTAGGCTCAGCCACAAAAGGAAGTCAGTCAGCACACTGGAAGAAAACCCCAGAGGATATAGTTCTCTGTAACAGCAAATACCCTATTCCAAAATAATTGCTCCTCCTCAGGAGGAAATGAGAGCTAAGCTACCTTAGCTGGTCTGGTATAACTAATTTCAGTCAAGCTTAGGTAGTCAACTCCCTTCTTCCCCGCCTCCAGAGAGGCAGATATTTAATTCCCCTAGTCTCGGGCATGCTATAATATAAGCAAGTATGGATGACAGATCAGTTCACACTAGGCATGAACATACCTAACCTTTCCCTGTTTAGAGCTCTGATGGATTCAGGCCAATGACTAAGAAAGCAGCAACAAAGCCGGTAACCAATACGGGGAGATGAGACAAGGACAAAATGAATGAGGAGCAGCAGGAAGAGTCTCACTGGATGAGAAGGGGAAAAAGAAACCCACCACGCCTCCTCCTTACCCTGAAAAGCAACTGCTAAACAGAAGGATGGGCAATTTTTAGTTCCTTTCTAACATTTACTAATGTTAGCCCGAAGTGTTGAAGTTACCATACTCTTTACATACAATATTTTCTGTGAGAAAGATTAACTGTCACCAAGTTAACCAAAATCTAAGATAAAGATTATTTTACACCGTGAATGTCATCTTAAAGACACTGCTGCTGCTCAGCCTGACCTGCATTAAATTGTCTCCACCCAAACAATAGCAGCAGAGGTGTGAATTCTGCTATATTACAAAACGTGCTTTCAAAGGACTAAAATTCCAGTCCTGCTGATTACAGAAGTGAATTTAAGTGATAAGATCAAGAGAAGCAAGGAAAACACCCTCGGGTAAAGTCAAACTAATCCGACACATATTTAGGTTTTCAGTCTAGCAAATCCTAATCCGATTCCAATCCTAGTCTGATTTCAGAACAACTCCCTCCTCCTTTCTTTCCTCTAACAGAAACTTAAACATAAGGTTTGGGATTTCCTCCCTTTTCAATTGCGACTAGAACTGAATATGTCCCCGGGAATGACACACAGATTCAGAAGACCTTCGGAATACCTCCAGGGAATAAGCTTCTAATCACCCAGCATCTCTCAAATTTGGGGGAGTAAACTACTACCCCATTAGCCTTAGCAAGCACCGCACTCCTTCCCGATTTAGATGGAGATGCCCAGCACACGATTACTGATGTGCCTGCCAGCATTTAAAAAACAGAAGGGGTGAAAAAAAAAAAGGATTGATCTAAGGCAGTGCAAGGAGAAGGGGCCAGCCCAGTGCACTGTGTGAAGGCTGATCGGACCGTGGGAGCGGCTCCCACCACCACCAGAAGCAGAGGCCCCCGTGCGCGGCAGCGGCTCAGCGGGGCACGGCCGGGCGGGCAGGGCAGCCCCTCGCCCCGGCGGAAGGGCTGTTACCGCCCAGAGGGGCTGGCACAAAAGGCAGCCGGCACCATTGTCCACCCCATCCGAGCCCCGATCCCGCCGAGCACCGGGGAGGGGGCGGCAGGACGGCAGGGAAGGAGGGCGGCAGCCGGGGCGGGAGCGGGGAGCGGTGGGGAGCTCACGGGAGTGCATCCCGCCGGCTCGGCCCGGCCGCAGCGGCCGGCGCGGGGCCCACCGGGCCCTCCCGCACCCCGGCGAGCCGCGAAGGGGGCGCGGCGGGGCCTGCACGCCGCTGGCCGGGACCGCGCTCGGCCCGGCCGCGCCAACCCTTCCCCCCGCCGCCGCCTCCTCCGCCCCCCGCCGGCCGCGCCCGCATGACGGAGGAGAAAAAAAAAAGGAAAAAGGGGGGAAAAAAAATCCCCGCGGGCGTTTTCCCTGCGCCGCCGGCCCCAGCCGCCGCTCCCCGCCTCCTTCCCGCCGCCCGCCGGCGGCGCCTCGAGCGCGGCCAGGCCCCGGCCCCGGCCCCTCCTCTCGCGCCCGCCGGAGGCGGAGGCCGGGCCCGGCCGGGTCCCCGCCGGCCTCGCACCCACCTCCACGTCGCGGCCCTTGTTCTTGAAGCTCTTGATGCGGTGGTTCTCCAGGCCGGCGGCAGCGGCGGCGGCGTTCTCAGCCATGGCGGCGGCAGCTCCGGGCAGCGGCGGCTCCCAGCTCCTGCGAGGCGGCTCCCGGCGGCTCGCGCGAGGGGAGGACGGGGGGGAGGAGAGGGGGGCGGGGGGAAGCGGGACGCTCCGTGACGAGCCGGGAGGGGGGGGAGGAGGGCGGGGGACCGAGCGCGCGCGCCGTTGCTGAGTGACGGGGAGTGCGGCCGCGAGCGCACGTGACGCGACGGTCGCGCTCCGCCAATCGCGGCGCGGCTCCTCCGCCTCGCCCCGCCCTGCGTAGCGACCCCGAGGGAGGCCCCCGCGGCGCCGGCGGTTGGGGACTGCGCTTCCCGCCCTGCACCGCGGCGGCGCCGCGCTGCATCCTGGGAGCCGTAGTCCCGGCCGGCGGCGGCCTCGCACGTGGAGCGGGCGGGAGCGCGCCCTGCAGGGCGGGCGGCGACAGCGCCGGCCTCCCGCCTCAGCCCCGGTTCCGCTCGGGTGGCTCCAGCTCAAGGCTGAACGTCGCGGAGCTCCGAGGGCGGCGGGGAGGGCCTGGCAGGGCGCGCATAGGCTCCTCCGTGGCCTCGCGCGCCTGAGGGAGCCCGGGGATCAACCCTGACAGGGGGTTGCAGCGGGCTCAGGGCCACCCCGGCCTCCAGGGGCCCCCGCGCCCTGGTTAGCTGCGGGTTTGTCCCCCCAGGTGCACCGCGCGGTGACCTGGCTGGCGTGCCTCACCGTGAAGCTGTCCTTGCCAGCTTCACCGGCCAAGGGTGCGTCAGGCGCCTGCTGTGCGCCTCCCTCTGTGTTCCATGAGTGCGTTGACATCTCTGTATGTCGCCTGGGAAATGCTGCACAACAAGCGTCTAGCAAATCCAGATATTTTGGGAAGCTCTGAGTCTCCTTCAGCTCACCTCCCGTGCAAGCAAGCCCTAGCTGGAAGGCAAATCCACTGCGTTGCAAACACACCGTCCATGCCACGTGTGCACACGGCAGAAGTGTGCATCCCCAGGGTATTGTACCTATTGTAATGGTCTCTTGTTAGTCCAACAAATTCTCCCCACACTGTGAAAATCACTGCACTCACACCCCCCCAAGCTGTTGGTGTGGCTGTGGTGGTAGTTGCATACGCTGCAAACAGACCCAGGACCTTCAGATCAGTAGTAGCCTGGGCACAGCAGATTGGGTCAAACTTAGCGCCTCGAAGTCACACCGCGTATTTCTAGGCTAGTGAAGAGGGTGTGTGGGGGTGATGTAATTGTAGACAGTGGTCAGCAGTGACCTTAAGACCCTCCACAAAGCGGAAAATTAGTTCTTTGGAAGAAAATTATCCAAGAACCAAACCCACGAAATAACAAAACCATGTAATGTTCATATCTAGCTCATCTTATACCACATCAGGTTCTGCAACAGACCCTTATAGCTATATATAAGCTTTTCACAGACTTCTTTCAGACTCTCTCCCTCTAATTGACAGCTCGGCTTTTTAATTGCCTCCCCCTAGCCCCTCTTTATATCATTCAAATGTCTGTAACTTGTAACTCACAGTTCTGGCAAAACAAGGCTTGCAGCCTGATGGAGATGAATAAAAATCTGGAAGACTAATGCTCTTCTTCACTGTCGTTCAGCTGTGTGCCAAATGTTCTTATCTGAGGGATCAATGTAGCACTTCCATCCTTCTCGTATCCAAGTGGTTTCAGCTCCCAATGCACATTCCTACATGCCTTTTCCCAACGGCTTTGTCTGGGTGTGCTGTACCATTATTACTAGCAATGGAAGAGGAGGAGCCAGAAGCAGAAAAAGCCCAAATGGCATGACCGATGTGACTGGTGTTTGTCAAGATCGCTAATGTCAGAGATGGCTTCTAGGCTCTGGCACTTACTCTTTTGAAGGAGAATTGGATCCAGCTGTCCAGCTGTCTTCAAGAGAGGAGCTAGAGCAGATTCAGTAGCTGAGAACTTTGTTTTACCTGCCAGAGAAGGTGGCCATAGCTGCCAGCTGTGGCTTACTTAGGCCTCACAGGATATCTGAGCAATGCTGATCCGATCCCTGCCAGGCAGGGGTGTTGCAGTTATCCTCTGGAGGAGGTGCTCACCATTGCCCAAACAAAAGAGCTTTGTTCAGCTCCATCCAACATAATCTCTGAGGCAAAAGGAAGACTTGCAAATAAAAAATTAAGGTCTCCAGACTGGGACAACTCAATTTACCAATCCATAAATCTACACCCATTCCACTAGATAGGATTTATAGATACAATAGTGGCGATGTCTTTTCTTCCTGATTTTCTCCTATTCATGATATAAGCCTTTCAGAGTTTCTACAGTGCATTTCATTAGTCTTAGTAGACACTCAGGAATTGAACGACTCTTAGACAGAGCTACATGAAAGTTTGATTAGTTTTACTGCCTGAATAAAGCTTCTTGGTGGAGCTCTTGACTAGATAATTAAACTTGTATGTACTCAGAAAAAACATTTTGATATAGTTAAGCAAATACTACTTTTTGGCACTGTAATTATCAGACAGCACTAAAATATAAGGAGCGAATACTTTGCTACTTTGAAACTGAACAAACTGTATGGTTCAGGGTGACCATTCTTCCTCACCATATGAGCTTCGTATCAACATATTTTTGTCACCAATACCTGTGAAATATATGTCAGGGCTATGAGCACATTAATAGGATTTACTGGGCCAGAGCAGGCTCCCTGCACTCTATTTCAGCTCCCTGCTGTAGTGATGCTGCAGCAGTGCTGGTCTCCAGCTCTACCGCAGCCCTGGCCTGGTTGCACAGGCTGATATCCCGGTTAGGGTGAAATGAGGCTTGTGGGTGATGGAAAGGGGTGAAAGGGAGAAAAAGAGGCTGGTTAGGGCCAGTGAGGTCTTTGGGTACCTTCAGTGTCCTGACAACATACATTTCATTGCTTAAAGCTGTGGGGAGGAAAGATCTTTCATAATTCAAAGATGTGAGATGATAACAACTCTTTGGGTGTCCTGTTACTGAGCAGAGTTGAGCTATGCTTGTTTCTGGGATGACCTGTTGGCTTCTGCAAAACAAAATGAACCCAACAGGTGATATTGCCATATTTTGGGAAGTGCACGTGGCTAGCTCAGAAACCCACCTGCAGCTCCAGAGTCAGAGTCCACTACCACTGTGGCAGCCAGCCACTTGTTCTTTTGCAGTCAGCGATTTTGTCTATGTCCACTGGTCAATAGAGCTGCAAGAAAACTGGCAAGTAAAACAAATGTAATGAACCTGAGGCTGCTGGCAGTCCCTCTGAGAAGGACTGGGGAGATTTAGGTGCAGTACTTCAAGATGCTGCCTGTTGTCAGTCCCACCCTGCTAGTAGATTAGAAGGTACAGGAGAGGCAAATAAAACATGTCAGCTCCTCAGTCTGTTCAGAGCCGTGAGCAGCTCAAGCCAAGACCTGTGGGGTGAAGGAGGTGAGGATGCCTCCCCAGCAGAGAAGTGAGGCAGTTGGCGAGGTGCTATCATCTTAAACTACTGCTGCTGGCTTGGCTGCAAACCACCCGTCAAGAACAGCCTGTAAAATCATGCAATTTGTAATAACAGAAAGGTACAAGGATTGTTATTTAGGCCATTAAGTTAACCTAAACCACTTATGGGTCTTGTGTCTTGCTTGCCCATCTCAAAATGGGATGCCTGAGCATCTCTGACTTGGGTGACATGACGGCTGTAACCATGTATTACCGTTAGCATGGCAGAGTGAGAGGAAGCTTTTCCCTGCAAAATTTGCCACTTTTTGTGTGCTAACTCCTAGCAGATGTTAACTTTCATGCCTTGATTTCTCGTGTCTGTTAGAGGCAGTGCGACTAGTACAGCCTTACTTAGACACGCATGTGGCTGGGGTCCCTGCCTGGATCACCCTGTCCCCACCACATGTATAGCTCTCCAGCAACCGGCTGAGCAGCATCTCATCAGATGTTGCTCTCTGACAAAAGGGCTGAGTAACGCATAAAGTAAACTAAGGCAAAGTCCCCTACAAAAAATGCCTTTGACACCCATTTTCCTTTAAGATACATGTATCATTTCAGTGAGACTGTTAATGCATGTTTGCAGTTCTCTCCATCACTGAAGTAAAAATTTGTCTTCATAGGAAAAGAGTTATGTTCTTACCTCATGGTAACTAAGGCTTTATAATGAATGTGAGATAAATCCTGGTAAAGACTCCTGCTTTGTCAAAGTCAGCCCTGAAATACTGTGAATGCTAAGAGGTAACACGCGCTCAAGGAGAGATGAGATAGGTCCACCAAAGAGAACCCTATGGAAAGTTGCTGTGTAAAAACATCCATATGCCCAGGTCAGGAAACCCCTAATCTGAAAATGGTTGGAAGCTGGGAAAGTGCTAGGGGAAGCATCACTTTTTTTTCCTGTTCTTATGCTTTTCTTGAGAAATCCGTTTACTAGTGTCTGTTGGAGATGCAATACTGAATAAGACAGACTTTTGGTCTGACCTACAATAGTCCTTATATTTACAGCAGAAAACTAGTGCTCAGTGAACTACATCACTATGAATTTGACACCCGAATACTCTCAAGGTACAGTGTGGTCCGCCAGTTTCAAAGCAGTAGGTTATGGATGTCACCAGTCTTTCCACAGTGTCTCCAAGGAGCTGGCAGTCTTAAATACCTCTCTGAGCAGTACACCATATCCTGCATAGACAGCATAATGAATGGCACTTTGCAAATCCAGGCAGCTCCACTGGGCTCTCAGGAGGTGTGGGGGCTAGTACAGAGCTCAGTGAAATGAGGACCCTCCTCAGGACATCTGTGCCAGGACCAGTCCCAGAGAGCTGCCCTTGCTGCTGCGAGAAGTCACTTCTGTGGGTGACACAAAGAGCTGGTGAAGGAGCTGGTGTGAGGCTGGCTTTGGAAGAACCAGTGAAGATCCCAGGGTTGAGATTTATACATACCTCGTTATCTGCAGACCAGGAACAGAAGCATTGAGGGAGCAGCTGGCTGGTCTGCTAGTGCTTCCAGAATCTGGGGGATGTTGTTAGTGAAGGAGGAACTGTAAAACCTCTGGTTATTCGTAGGCCCTCTGTGCTCAGTCTGAGCCAAGTTGCTGTCTCAGCATTTTTGTCCACGGTTTGACTGGAAGGAGAATTAGGGGAAGCTCCTCCTGGGACAGAGCATCACTTTCCTCTTCCGCTATTCTCACAAGAAACCCCAGAGTAAGTACACACTGGTTCCTCACCTTCTGCTGTTTCCCACTGTCAGGCAGCTCCACACAAGAAGGTGAGCTGTGGTTGAGGGTGACGGCAAAGTGGGCATGGCGGGGGGGCTTCATGGACAAGGGTCTGCTGCTACAGTATGCAGAGAAAAAGAGCTTGGTTGGGTGATGGTAGCTGAGGTCAGTCAAAAGCCCAATCACCAGGTAAGACCATGGAGATGAGGCAGGTGCCAGCTCATGTCAGGGTCCAGAGTGATGAGTCACATGGCCATCTACAGGGATAGAGGCAATGTAGCTCAGGCAGAGACCAAGGGCAAGAGCCTTGCTTAAAAGTAGTTCCTCAGATAAGCGGAGTGAATCCCTGCCAAGGCTCCTCACAGCTTGTGCTCAAACAGCTCTTTGATTCAAGGCCAGGCAGCTGCACTGTCAAAGCTGGCCCTGGGCCCAGGCAGCCCAAGCCCCAGGAGGAGGGGGATGTGCTCAGGGCTTGGGCACCCACCTGGGGCTGAAGACATCCCTTTGTACTGATGCCTGAGCACCAGGCTGCCGCAGAACCAGAGGGGTCACAGAGGCTTACAGGGTCTGGACAGCTTTCCAAAATTTAAGGCAGATGGTAATCAGGAGCCAGAATGCCCTGCTGCCCAGAACTTCAGCAAGCAAAGTGCCTGAGATACTGTTTGCAGAGCCTCCTAGGTTTTGGCCTTGGGATGCAGGTGCTTAGGAGGCTGGGCTGGGCTGGGCTGGGCCACAAACAGCAAAACCTGATGGCTTGCTGTTTTTTCTGGTAGGAACAACCCCAGGCAGTCTGCTCCATGGCCCAGAGCCTTCAGCATAAGCAGCCTGGGGATGCATGGCTTGAAGCCCAGCCCCAGAGCCAAAAAGGGCCAGGAAATCCCTGGTGCAGACTATGCTGCACCTGAAGGAGATATTGAAGAGATGCAGAGTTTACAGGAAAAGTCCCTGAGGACCTGGGAGTGACTGTCTGCAGAATAGCTCTCAATTTATATTTAGAAGTGGATAATTTAATTGGCATAATTGGGAATTTTCTTCTTTTCATTATGGATGTATAGAATATGGTAGTAGAGACAGCAAGAGGGAAGCATGTCTGGGAGGGAGATAACTGCAGAAGTACTCTGCAACCAGGTAAAAAATGTCATCCTATTTGGGAAACTGCAGGGGTAATAAAGATCTCCTTTAAACATGCAAGTCACAGGGTATGGGGTGCCACATTCATAACCCTCTGGAGCAGGAGAGATTTTCTTCATTGTCATGGTAAAGAGGAGGGGAGAGCCAGAGCTCCTGGGTGACATCCTTAATGGTGCAAGCCTATGTATTATAACCCTGGGGGTATGGTGTAGGTAGCGCTGTGCCAGCTATAAGATCACACATGGCTTCCCATGTGTCTGTTCTGGCCAAGAAACCAGGCTCTTTAGCCACGGCATTGCCAAGCTGTGGCATCGCTGCCAGGAGAACCCTGTCTCAGTGCATCCTCTAGGCAAAAGGGATCCTCAAAGTCCTCATGCAAACTGTGGAGACTGCGGCAAGGTGTGTATTGTCACAGTAGGTAAGGAAAAGCCTCCTTTGGAGCCCTGGGACTCAGCCACCCAGAGCCCTCTGTACTCCATCCTGCAAGAGTCATGGCTCAACTGAAGGTTGCTGCTTTCCATCTATGAGGAAATGGTCACTGGCCTCATAGGGACAACTGTCATCAGCCACAGTGTGTATTTCAGCCTATAAGCTCTAGCATGAAGAGCAACCATCTGTCCTCTTCTTGAAGATTGTGGGTGAGCTTGGGGCAATCCTCTATGGTCATACCTCATCAGCAATGAGGGTGATGATACTGCATATTCTTATGTGGTCACAGTGTGCGCACGAGATGGTCAACGTGGAGCTGGGTGTGCTTGCCAGGCCTGATGTTGGTGAGGTTCAGCAGTGGACAGGCAGCTCTGCTGTCACCACCTACTCCTGCCAGCTGACAGGGCACGCATCCATGGCCTGTCTTCACCAAAGGTATTGAATCTCCTGCAAACCAGCCTGTATGCCCATCTCAGGGCTATGGTTGAACTATGAAACATGGGAGTGACCTGTTTGGCTCTGGTTGGTCTCCCAGAGGCGACCTAGACAAGACAACCTCATTTTAGTGAACACTTAAAATGTCTGTGGAGTTCTGTGGTCTGCAAAGATGCAGACTAACAAACCTCCTTGTGCTGACAAGCAATGAGAGTGCATCAGACAGTTCTCTCTATTTCAGCAGTGCAAGAGTAGAAGACAGCTCTTCTCTTGCAGCCTCTGGTTTGGTGGATCCGTTTGGAGGATCACTTCTGGGGTAACCTAACTGCAGGTTTGGAGCTCTGTGGGTGGAGTTCCAAATCATAATGTGAAGCCATACTGCCGACTTCCTAAACACCATAGTGCTGTGACACTGCTGTTTTGAACAGGTATTGAGTGATACACATCAACTGACACATGTTAATGTCCATGGATGGATGGGGAAATGATGGTTTGATCCACTGTAGTCAGATGTATTTAGCTAGCACAGATATGAATAGCCAGCATGTTACCATCTGTATTGTGTTTGCACAGCAAGGTTTTGGTAGCAGGGGAGCTGCAGTGGTGGCCTCTGTGAGAAGCTGCCAGAAAGTTCCCTCATGTCCAATAGAGCCAATGACAGCCAGCCCCAACATGGACCACAGGCCAAGGCTGGGCCCATTCAGTGATGGCAGTAGCGCCTCTGGGATAACCTGTTCAAGAAAGGGGAAAAGTTGCTATGCAACTGGGCAATTGCAGCCAAAGAGAGGAGTGAGAATATGTGAGAGCAACAACTCTGCAGACACCAAGGTCAGCGCAGAAGGAGGGGAGGAGGTGCTCCAGGCGCCAGAGCAGAGAAAATCGGGTTTGAAGTTGATCTCTGGAAGAAGGGAGGGGTGGAGGGAAGGTGTTTTCTGAGATCTGATTTTATTTCTCATTAACCTACTCTGATTTTATTTGCTGTAAATTAAACTAATTTCCCTAAGTCGAGCCTGTTTTGCCCATGATGGTAATTGGTGAGTGATCTCCCTGTCCTTATCTCAACCCATGAGCCTTTTTCCTTATTTTTCTCCCCCAGTTCTGCAGAGGGGAGTGATAGAACAGCTTAGTGGGCACCTGGTGTCCAGCCAGGGTCCACTATACCATCACAAAGCATGACGACCAGTCTCAGATTTTGGCACATGTTAGCAATACACTTTTTCCCCTAAACACAGTCACTTAGAGCTGCAGGATTAGATCCGTACTGCAGAAAATAGGCCTATTTTTTTTATCAGAAGTTTCTCAAAATGGACTTGCAGTGACACCAAAGTATCTTTAGTGCTCACATTGTTAAAGGTTATCACATACAAGTGTTAACTTGTATTTGATCTGATTTTGCTAACTCAGATTAATTTTTTTTTTTGTATAAAATGACAATTTAATGCAAATAATTACGACAGACAAGGCAAAGATTTACTGAGGTGGATCTGGGGGGCTTCTGGTTTGCCTCGCTCACCTCAGTCCATCAACACAACATGCATTGCCATGCTGTGTGCATGTTGTGCAACCAGTGCCTCCCCGCACCCACCCAGAGCAGGCTGTCTCCGTCCCTGGTTAATGCAGCCCTGATTATAGCATCCTTAGAAAGGCGGATTTTGTTTCGTGTTCTCATATCCACGTATTAAGCTGCCCTGACATCACTTCATTTGCCAGAGCTGGCAGCACGGCCTGAGGTCACTTCACTGCAGAGATTATGCAGAAATAGAGGCAGATTCAAATAACTTCTGTTCCGCAAAGCAAGTTTTAGTTACTACTCTGGTAGAAGTTTATATACATATATGTAGATATGTATAATAGTTTGTTTTGTGCAGAGGTAAGAAAGTCACAGATGCAGTGCTATATGAATCTGGAACAAAGGACAATTCCCTTTGTGTGCCTAGATGGAAGAAAGCTCAAGTGTAGTTATGCTTCTGGTACCATCACAGACCCACTACAGCTGGCTACTGCCACCATCTCCTGCTCGTTTGAGGAGATGTTCTGCATATTTAAAGCCTGCAAATAATTATATATTTGGTACAAGGCTGTTATGAACAACATATAATATTATTATTGTTTCAGTAACTTCAATTTGTAAGAAGTCACCAAAACAGCAAGTCCCCACGCTTACACATTGAAGCCGGTTTCACATGATTATTGGCAGAAATGGCAATTTTATTTTAAAACCTCCTGAGATCTGATCTCAGGATCTATTTGGATCTTCAGTCCCCATGGCAATAGCTTCTCAAATCCTGAAAATAACAATGTGTGCAGCTATTTTGACTGAATAAACCAGACGCCACACATGCGTAAGGCTGAGCATATGGGTGCGTGCTTGCAGGGAGAGAGTTTTGTTTTGGTCATGTAAGTAGCTATTTTCCAAGCACATGTAGAGATCAGCTCTATTTGGTCAGATGTGTCAAGCAAGGGAGTGCTATTTTTACATTATCACTTTTTAAAACAGGCCTGCATGCATCCTTCTGAATAGCTTTCTAATGATACCTGACATGGTTCATGTGCACTGGAACCCCTTAGGCATCGCTCTTCGCAGCAAAACACTGCTGAAATTGTGCCACGGAAGAGGAGAGTCAGGAAAGTAGATCCTAACCTCATTTTGTATGTTCATGTGTTCCTCTTTGGACTGGAGCTGTTAATGGAAACGGGAAGCCTTGTGTGTTGTTTTGGTTAAGCATAGGAATTAGTTTTCATCTTTGATGCTACCTTAAGTGTTTGAAGATAAGGTGTGATAAAGGAAGAATCAGCTACACAGGCAATTTCTTTGCTCACAGCTTTCTGCCTTTCAGATGGGCCCTGTTTTGGTCCTGTGAGGGTGCTCCAGGATGAACCTCTTCCTGCAGGCCACCAGCTATTACATGGACCTCATCTCCTGGTTGCTCAGCTCTGCATCACTCCTGGAGCCTGCCCCCTATGTGATCCCAGTGCAGGAGTGCCAGGGGCTGGTGGGCACTGGGTCCTGCAGGAAGATGGGAAGCGTTTGCTTCCCCCCACATTGTTGTCCAGAGGATGTTGAGTCAGCTAGACCTGCACAAAGATTTATTCATGGGAATCTATAGCTGGTGGTGTGCATTGACTCCAACATAATAGCTGCTTTTTGGGAAAGATGTAAAAATGAAAGGAGAGAAACAGAGGGAAAGGAAAACTCGCCCACATGGTCAGCTGGGAGGAGAAGGAACAGGAGGTCCTCAGAGAAGTGTCCTCCCCTGAGCATCCTCTCTGGTGGTGTGGGTGCCCTCCCTGCAGGCAGATTTCCTATGGTAACTGTATGTATCCTTTTTTTCTTTTACCTCCTCAAACTGCCTGTTGGTTGTTCCTCCTTTCAAAGCTGTTAGCCCTGATGGGAGCACACACTGATGGGTCACACTGCTTGGTTGTGAAGCTTTGTGCATGCGTTTTGTCAGGTCCCCTAGTGTAAGCTGAGAGCAACAGCTCAGGAACAGGAAAAGAGGTGGGAAAGGAAGGTGATTCTCACATTGGTGGCCATCAATTCTCATGAGAGACCATCATAACAGGGCTCGCAGGTGCAGGGCTGTGAGAATAAGACAAAACCAACATGGTTTGATGAGGGAAGCCCACTGCTCAGCATCTCTAGAGAAGCCAGCAGCACGGTGGGGAGACAGGGAGCAGTGAGGAGGCTGCAGAGCTGCAGATAAGAGCTCTTAGTGTTGCACACTTCAGGCTCTGCATGACACAGAGCAAAACCAGAGCATGGCTGAGAGGTGCATGCAGAGCCAAGAGCTGGGAAACACTCCCAGATGGAGCTGTACAGCTCTAAATTGTCTCAATTATTATCACAACCAGCAGAGCGGGTGACAACAACCACTTCCTACAATGGCATCTCACCAGCTGCAAGGGAGCTTGCTTAATTGCAAGTGCCTTCAGCTCCTTGCTTGGCTCTCACAGGCCAACTGGCACAAGGGCACCCTGATGTGTCCCCATGGATCTTGGCTGAGGCACCCAAGGGCCAACGGCGCACTGGCCAGGATTGGGCAATGCCAGGTGCTTCGCCAGACTTGCCAGGGCCCTGCTGAAGGAAACTGGGGTTGGTCACCTCTGAGCTTAGCATGGGGTGTCTGGCTGCAGCCCAGAGGCACCGCTGCAGCCGACTGCCATTCCTGTCCTGGCATCCACTAATGCACAGGGACATCTGACCCGCTGGTGAAACAGACTCACCAACCGCTCTTTTCCAGCAGTGGGCCTTGAGCTAAGCCATTCCTGAGTTTGGCTTTGTCTTCAGGGTGAGCCTGGCAGGGATTTTTCAGCTTTTCTTTATCCTTCCCAGTGCAAGGAAAAGGGAAATATAAGGGGCGAAGCAAGGAAGGAAAAGTCAAGGCAAAGAAATGAGGGTAAGGCAAGAAGGTGGCAAGACAAAAAAGAAGAGGTCCGAGCAAGACAAGACAAGAAAAAGGAAAAGGAAGGGAAAGCAAGGCAAGGAAAAAGAAGAAACAGGCAGAGGCAAGAATAAGGAAAAATAGGCAAGGAGAGAAGAGGGGAGAGGAAAGAGGAGAAGAGGAGGTGAAAAGCAAGGAAGGAAGGAAGGAAGAAGGAAACTAATAAGGAGCACTTCGCTGTGTGTCTCAAGCTGCAGTGGGTTTAAAGTGCAGCCTCAAACACTGTGAGTGTTGGCAATGCTCTATGTAAGCCAAAGCACAATGATGACAACATAACACGAAAAATAAAAGTGAGTGTGGAGTAACTCTGAGGGGAGGGAGCTCTTTGTAAGCATTTGTTTGCAGATAGTTTTACGATGATTCAACGTAGTTGGTGTACAATCCGGCTGAGTTGAACTGGGTGTCAGCCAGCCCCGCGTGGCTACTAAAATTTAGCTGAAACGGGTATTTTATACCAATTTTTTCAGGTGAGGAGAGGGGTGCTGCCTTTTGGGCAGTACCTCTCGTGCCAGTCCAGCCTCAAGGGCTGGTTCTGCTCCGGAGGCCTCCACCATGAGCCAGTACGGGCAGTTGGCAGGCTGGTGGTGAACCAGGTCAGAGAACGGATCTGCGGGGAAAGAGCAAAAGGGAGAGAGTTTGGGGATTTGGTTTTTCTTTTCCCAGGCTTTTTTTATCCTGCTCTTGGCCAGCGACTAAGTGAGAGACCACCAGGGCCTCCCAGAAGCCCTGCAGTGGAACCTGCAGCAACATGACTCAGTGTTTCCCCTTCTGCCAAGGTAAATGCAAGCAGGGAGGAAAAACAACAGTGGTAAACCCCAAACCCCTGCAAGACTTCTTCATCCCCTTTGAAAAACGATAGCAACAGGGGCCCTCATTTGAAGGGACTCCCGGGTGGGTCTCCTTCAGAGAGCTCCTTGGCAGACTGCACTCCCTCCTGCCCCTCCACTCTGCACATCGCCACGTCCTTTGTCAGCACTCAGCACGCCAGCATTAAAACAAGAGGGAGGCCAAGTGGAATTGAAACTGAAAGCCACCCTCCTGGCTACGGGGAATTCCTTCTCTGGCAGAAAAGCAGCACCGGCTCTGCCAAAATTCCCGCTGGATTTCTGTCGTTATAGGTAATAAGTGAGAGTTCAGATAATTATGTCAGTGCCACAGATTTTAATTATTATTTTTTGAATGTTATATAGAGCATACTTGGTGAATCCCCGGCATTGCTCTGGCAGTGTAAAAAGAATATTCCTTCCTTGTATTTGAAGAGATAACAGTGCTCCAGGCTACAAAAGATAGATAACTGTGCTTTTTAATTTAAACTTACAGCCATGACAGCAATACAGGGGCCCTCTCTGCTCCAAAGGTTCTCAACCTGCACTGACTGATGGCTGTTATATCCAAAACCTGGTAGGTTGCTACGGGGAAAGTTCCAGAATGAACATCTCTGCTTACTACAGATGCTCAAAAGACTGAGATGCAGTGAGATGTAAATGCCTGGTTTGATAGCTCATATGTTTGAGGTTTTGTTCAGTCTCTCATTAGGTGCTGCTGGTGGTATGCAAGTAATTACAGTTACATTTTTGAGTGGTATCAAACACTGGGAATACATGTTGGGGTCCTGATGCTGGAGGGGAAATCAAAATCCACACATTGTGGATTATGAGGGAAGAAGGCCACTTACTCTCACCTTCACATTTAACTTTCATGTTTAACAGTTGAGGTAGAAATGATAAGATTTTTGTGAAGATCATTAGAAACCCATATTGGTAGGGAGAGAGTGAAATACGATTACACTTTGTAAATCCAGTAGAAATGCAATTCAGGAAGATGGATGCAGCTATTAAAACGTCAAGTCTTAGATATATTTTACCAATATACACATGTTATTTGGTGCTGTAGCTTTTGTAAGTTACTTATAGGATTAAAATAGCAATAAATCTCTCATAGTAAGTATTATTTAGCACCTACATTTCAGTTCATTCCCCAAAAGGATGTCAAGAAGTGAAGCAATGAATTAGAGGGCAGATGCCTTTCATCAGCTCTCCTTAATTGCTGCCCAGGTTGCATTTCTGGCAGGTCACCAGGAGACCTCTGCAAAAGTCTGTCATGGCAATGAAAGATGCCACAGTGATGGACATGTGGAATGCCGCAGCAATATGGATAACTGTCACAAGCATAGGTCCAAACCCGTCTAATACAGCAATGACTTCGCAAGGTACCAGCCCTTTCCACGACTCAAGGAATCACTTGCGAGAAGCCAAAAAATGGGGAAGAGACCCACAGCAGATGCGTGCTGCTAATGGAGCAGGGGTCACAAGTTGAACTGCTTCAGATCTAGACTGGTCACCACCTTTCCTTCTCTACATACCCTTCAAAATAATGGGTAATACTGTGTGAGTCCCTTTCCAAATGCTGCCCCATGAGTTCTAACTATATTTTGGCTTTGAAAGCATGGCGCCTGCTCTGGTCAATGATCTTCCCTGCACTTGGTGGCACCAGGGACCTTTCTTTGTCACTTTGGCAGAACCCTTATGCTTGCCATTTTCATCTACAGTATTTTGCTTGCAGCATTCAGCAAAGCTCATGCCCTGGTCCTGCAAATCTCTTCTTGAGAAGAGGGGAGAGCAAAGAACCCAGTTAAGGCTCAAGTAATTTGTTTTCCAAACATCATCTTTCATCTTTAGTTTTAGCAAGCGCAAGTCCTGTAAAGGGTGTTGGTGGCTGGTTCTGTTGCACAAGGGTTTCTATATAGAGAATTCAGCTGGTGTGGGGTTTTTTTTGACCATTCTGATGGGGCCCTTAAGCAGGTTTCCCCAGGAAACATGGGAATGGCTTTGTTGCTGTAGGACCATTGTTTTTCTCCTGCCTACCCTTCCTTTCTTCAAGCTATCCTTATATGAGGAGGTTTTTATGTAAGAAACCACATGCTATGGTGTAAAAATGCCTGATCTCAACTCAGTTTACACAGATCAGAAGCGGATTTAAGCCAAATCCCAAGAGTATCGACTCTGCTTTTGGTATCTATTTAAACTGGGGAGAAAGTAGGAAGACGAAAGATCATCTCCTGTAGCCTGCCTGAGCGAGTGTGGGTGGTATGGGCTGTACCCATCACCTTCAGCCTCTTAACACAGACACGCATCCTCCATGGCCAAAGACTTCTTAAATGCAGAGAAGCACATATAAACGATGAAATTACTGACCATGAATCACATATTCATTATTTTAAAGAGAAGACAGTGTCCTTGGAAGTTGCTGAGGGATGCGAGTCACCCTCTTAAAATCATTCGCAGTTCTTGGCACAATGCAGGATGAAAAGGTTAAATGAGCAGCAATGCTTGTTGAATTATACGCCAAAGCGGTTTCACAACAGCATGACTGTTTCAGTGTACTGAGTGTCTCGTGGTGATGGACATGGCAAACTGCTGACAACATCAGATTTTAGGTGAGCTTACAAGGAAGACACTGAAGTACAAGTGTTGTTTTTGGTGCACAGCAAACATCAGTGTGTCAGGGAAAGAAAGTGGGGAAAAGCTACTGCATTTTTGTGCCGCTTCTGGGTGACAAAAAATGAATTTATACAAAATCACATAGTTTTACCATATTTTGATAACTATACGCTATTTCGTCTATCTTCAATAAACTGAGAACTTGTGGCTTACCCAAGAGAAAAGGACCTTCTCCAGGTTCCCATGCTGCTGTGAGTTAAAATCCTTCCTTGGATGCTGCCTTAAAAAGTATTACCTCCTCCTCTAAAGTTTTCTCCCTGTGAGTGCTGGGACCTCTGCCCAGCAGAGGCTCCAGCCATGTAGGTCTCCAGGCAGGACATGGACCATAAATCCCATCCCAGGTCTCCATCAAAGTCACCCTGTGTTGGGAAGGGAGCCCATGGCCCAGACTGTATCTCTGCATGCACGCATCTGGCAGCTGCCTGGATAAACCTATGAGCTCAGAGTTGTGTAATGTGTTTCCTTGATGGATCATCCTATAAACACACCAAGGGATCCTGAGGCAACCTGACACCTGTAATCGGCTGGAGGAGCAGATATTGCTTTGGAAGGCAACTTGGCAGGGGAGGGCAGGGTATTTCTTCCCCCCCACATTTTTTCTCTCTGCCTGGTCATGGCAGGTTATTTGACAGTTGTTTAAATTGGCTGGAGAGTAATTGTTTTCCTTTTTAATAAAGCTGAAATGAAAGAAAGTTATATGATGTTAAGGTTGTGGGGTAGAAAGGAGAAGTAGAGGGCAGGGCTGTGTAAAATCACACTCAGAAAGTCACAAGGATTAACTGCTTATGTCCATGTTAGCCTTGTGCTGAAGGTGGGTCTGGTTTAAGGTGGAGGAAGGTCTCTGCAGCCTCTGCCATTGTAGGGAGCCTGGAGCACCTCCTGCCTGGCTGATGCTTACAGGGGTCACCCAGTGCTGCGCTGTCCCGCTTGTTCACATGGCTGGTTCCTTTGTCCCCTCCTAGTCACCGTCATTTGGATGCAATGGAGTCTTGCCCCAGAGCTGGGCACCTCTGTTCTCAGTGCTCTCTGTCCTCTCTAATGTGCCAGGGATGAGGGTCAACCCTCTGGGGCGGCCAGTTTTAGGCCAGCATGGTGGCCTGGGATGTGGCATGTTGGCTGCGATGTGCCTCGTGCCTGTTCCCAAAGGGTGCTACTGTAGCCTGCTGCAAAAGAAGATGATGGGCAGAGCTCAAGTTGTAAGGGAAAACATGGATATCCTGAGCTGATGTGCTGGGTCATGCCAGGTTGCAAGATGCTGGGTTGGGTGAGCTAAGACGGGTTTGTGCAGGTACGAGAAGCATCAGTGTAGTGTATAGGGCTGTGGATTTCATGCCAAGAGCCAGCCAGGCCCAAGAAAGACACTGGGACATTTAGTGGCAGGTTAATCTCTTACAGGAGCTGGGATTGCACAAGTAATTCAGGAACCTGAAAGCTGAACTCAGATGACATCAGTAAGGCCAAAGAATCCATAGTCAGCCCATGCTTTGGCAACGCCACATTGCAGTGCTCATTTTAGCTGAGGAAGAAAAATCTCTCTGAGCCTGGATAAGCTAACATCAATCAATCTGTACTGGAGTGCTTGATTTAATGCTTGTTTGCTATTTTACTTCAAATATTTTGAAATAATTAGCTAGCAAGTTATTTGTATCTTTTTTACACCCTAAATGCAGGAACAAAATACTTCTGTGCTGATGGATTTGTAATTTAATCTGTTAGTTTAATTCTTTCTCAATATTAACATTCCAAGAAGCAAATGCAGTATCAAGACAAAAAGCAAAAAGGCTGAGTGAAGAATATTTACACTATCATTTGCCATGTGTTAGTCTTCGCATAGCCATCACCCTCCTTCTTGTTATGTATAATATGATTAATCATTAGCCGTGCAAGGTCCATCTGCAGGAATGTCCTGAGCTTATTTCTCAGGCTTCCCTTCCACAACTGATGTGTCCTGGGGAGTTAATTGCTGTGAAATTCAGTTACAGATGATGCATGGAAATGTCAGAAAATATGGAAATGAACTTCAGAATTCACAAGGGATAAGGACGAGAAAATGAGGAGTGGGCAAATCAACATTTGGTGAAGATAAGGCACTTCTGTTAGTATTTTATTGTGACTTTCTTCTTCTGGAGGGAGTACAGACTTAAGATGTCCTCGTTAGTATGTCTGCATGCTTCAGAAAACAGAAATTGCAAAACTCTGCTATTTCAGTTCCTACATTTTCCTCTCTTACTCTCTGTTTAGGGTTTTCATCTGCCTCTATGAACTCTAGCAGCCTTAGGATGGGAAGGCTGGTTTAGCACAGCTGGCTGTGCTCTCAAGGCTCAAACTGAAGGTAAAAACCTTTCTTAGATACCTGGGTTTATTTTTGACTCTCATGACTCAGCAGTTTTGCTGATTTAACACAGGTGAGCACATAGAATCACAGAATCATAGAATTGTTTATGATGGAAAAGACCTTGAAGATCCTCTAGTCCAACCGTTAACCCAGCACTGCCAAGTCCACCACTAAACCATGTCCCTGAATGCCACATCTACACACCTTTTAAATACCTCCAGGGATGATGATTCCAACGCTTCCCTGGGCAGCCTGATCTAGTGCTTGGCAACCCTTTTAGTGAAGAAATTGTTCCTAATATCCAGTCTAAACCTCCCCTATCACAATGTGAGGCCATTTCCTCTTGTCCTATCACTTGTTACTTGGGAGAAGAGACCGATCACCACCTCACTACAACCTCCTTTCAGGTAGTTGTAGAGAGCAACAAGGTCCCCCCTGAGCCTTCTCTTCCCCAGACTAAACACCCCCAGTTCCCTCAGCCGTTCCTCATCAGACTTGTGCTCCAGGCCCTTCACCAGGACCCGCTCCAGCACCTCAATGTCTGTCTTGTAGTGAGGGGCCCAGAACTGAACACAGTATTGCAGGCATGGCCTCAGCAGTGCCCAGTACAGGGGGATGATGGCAGGGGGGTTGGAACTAGGTGATCTTAAGGTCCTTTCCAACCCAAACCATTCTATGATACTATGATCCTATGATCACTGCCCTGGCCCTGCTGGCCATACTATTTCTGATACAGGCCAGGATGCTGTTGGCCTTGTTGGCTGCCTGGGCACAAGCTGTCTCATGTTCAGCCGTCAATCAGCACCCCCAGGTCCTTTTCCTTGAGCAGCTTTCCAGACACTCTTCCCCCCAGCCTGGAGTGTTGCATGGGGCTCCTGTTGCCCAAGTGCGGGACCCGGCGCTTTGCCTTGTTGAACCTCATTCCACTGGCCACAGCCCATCAATCCAGCCTGTCCAGATCCCTCTGCAGACCCTTCCTACCCTCCAGCAGATCAATACTCCCACCCAACCTGGTGACATCTGCAAACTGACTGAGGGTGCTACTCAGTCCCCTCTTCCAGATCACTGATGAAGATATTAAACAGAACTAGTCCCTATACTGAGCCCTGGGGAGCACCACTTGTGACCAGCTGCCAACTGGATTTAACTCCATTCACTAACACTCCTTGGGCCCAGCCATCCAGCCAGTGTTTTACCCAGTGAACAGTGCATCCATCCAAGCCATGAGCAGCCAGTTTCTCCAGGAGAATGCCGTGGGAAACAGTGCCAAGGGCTTTACTGACATCTAGGTAGACAACATCCACATCCTTTCCCTCATCTGCTAACAGGTCACCTTGTCATAGGAGATCAGGTTAGTCAAGCAGGACGTGCCTTTCGTAAACCCACGCTGACTGTGCCTCATCACCTGGCTGTCCTGGACATGCCGTGTGGTAGCACTCAAGATGATCTCCTCCATAACCTTCCCTGGCACCAAGGTCAGGCTGACAGTCCTGTGGTTCACTGGATCCTCCTTCTGGCCCTTCTTGTACATTGGGATCACCTTTGCTAACTTCCAGTCAGCTGGGACCTCCCCAGTCAGCCAGGACTGCTGATAAATGATTGAAAGTAGCTTGGTAAGAACTGCCAGCAGCTCCTTCAGTACCCTTAGGTGGATGCCATGGTCAGCTGCCATGTCACACACAATTCCAGGTCCCTTCAGAGTCCCACAGCAGCTAGTGGTTGTCTTGCAGTGGAAGGTACTTTTTGTGGCACACTGCACCAAGGTCCTGCTTCAGAGGAGGATTTAGTGGCTGTGGTTAGCTCAGTCCACACCTCCCAAGCCTAAATCCAAAGTTGTGAACCTCAAAATCCTGCCCAAGCTGCTGCTGAAGTTTGAAGAGGGTTCAGAGTTGAGGACATGGCATCAATGCACCTCACACTTAGAAAGCAGAAGCAGCAAGAGCCAGAAACCTGCAGCCCAGCCAAACCTACTGTGGAAGTCCCGGGGCATAGAGACTTGGTTTGGGTGACACTCATTGTGCTGAGCACAGCTCATTGTCCCACTGGACATGGTCCTCCTGTGTCTTGGTCAGATCTGGGATACCAGAAGGTTACCATAACCTGCACAGGGACAGCTTCAGGCACCAGCAAGTGGTGTGAACTGAGAAAGCACCTTTTCCCCATACATAAGGGACATGATCTAAAGCAAAGCTCTGGGCCTGTGCTTGCTAAAGGTCTCTCTGCTTACTGTGTTGAAGCTCCTGCAAGACCCTCTGTCCATTCCCATCTGCAGTACCTGACCCACAGACATCCACCTCTGGGCACAGGCTTCTCTTCTCAGACATGTGGGAAAAGGTCAGTTTGAAAAACATCTTATTTGAGCTAAAACCACTGACTCGAGTGCATTGCATAGTCATACTATATCTTTATAAATGTAAATACATGAACATAGTATAGAAGTGTAGATTTGTGTTTGTTATTATATAGTATCAGTATGTTTCATATATAAATGCTCCACATGTATATAGATTTATACAATCTATATAATTTTTGTTTATAGAGACACATTATATATGAAATATGTATTTGTTTATGTTACATTTTGTGGTTTATGTGCCTAGTGCTATTTTCCTTTCACTTGTGGGTGGAGAGGCTTTGACGCTGTGAAAAGTGCATCTTTGAAGCACTGCGTGCTGAAAGGCAAAACACAGCCCAGCTCCAACGGGTTTAATCCACACCGAGGGACGCTCCAAATTCCTCCTGAAAATGTTGTTTTAAGGTTTCGATAGGAGAAATGCAGAGGTTTTGTGGAAGATGACAAAGGTCCAGCTTTCTGCAGGAAGGAGGGGTGGTTTTGCAGCATGTTCCTAGCAGAAGGGGAGAGGTAAGCAATGGCGAGTCTGTGTGTCCATGCAGTGGGGTTGCCTGGTTGCTGGATGTGCTCAGCCCATGTTGGGAGACACAGATGTTTGTGGAAGAGGAGAAAGGGCAAGGGAAGATGCCGAGGGAGATGTAAGCATGCTGGGGCTTGGGCAGGGATGGGATTCCTGATGATACAACCCACCTGCTACAGGATGCTGCAAGTGTGGGGGGGCATCACAGAGGTGCCACAGGGAAGGTGGCCATGCAAGGTTTGGGGCTGCTTGGAGATGACCATCCTGCTCCCCCTGACATTTGGGAAGCCAGATTCCCCGTTAGTGAGGTCAGTGCTCCCAAAACAACAGAAAGATCATGGCTTTGTTCTGGATCAGAACAGAGGGAGGAAGTAATTTAAAAACTGGGAGTATCATAGTACCATATAATAGTTTGGGTAGGAAAGGGCCTTCAAAGGTCATCTAATTCAACCCCCTGCAATGAGCAGGGACATCTTCAACTAGATCAGGTTGCCCAGAACCACATCCGGCCTGGGCAGAGCATGGCCAGGAACAGCCAGGTCTGGCCACAGAGAGCCCATGTGGGCCGTGCTGCTGTTAGCAGAGGGAAGCCATCAGGCTGAGACAGGGGAAAAGAGCCTGTGGCTGCTGAGCCATGAGCCATGTGCGAGGTTCCCCTCTGTCGTGTGGAAACTTGCCTGTGCAGAGCTCTTTAGGAGGGTTCCGCTGTGCTTGGAGGGAAAGAGCAATTATCTTCCCTGCTAGTGAGTTCTCAGGTTTATGTATATCCCCGCGCCTTCCCCTAAACAAGCTTTCCATACAGAAATTGCAAAGCTGAAGAGATCCTCTGCAGTTAGGGGAGAAGACATCACTCTTTCAGCTAACACGAGGAAAAGAGGCGAATGAATCCCTGCATTGTTATCACGCTTCGGCTTAGTCACTGGGGAGGGTAATAAACAAGGCAGACTTGGGTGGGATAAAAAAAGCGTCGAGTATGGTGAGATTATGAAACAATAGGTACTGATAGAGAGGCAGCACAGAGCCAGCCGCAGAGCAGAAGCTTTACTGAATGCCTGGGTTTGAATGAATCCTAATGATAATCATGGGCTACATGGCAATTCGTTTAAATAATGTGCCTCCTGCTTCCTCCCAGCCCGGCAGAATGAGTCCGTACATGTTAATTGCTTCATTTTGAAGAGAAAGCTCCTCTCTGTGTGGCAATGTTATATATTTAATTTTTGCTGTTTGTTTAATCTGCCCTTCTTGAAGTCTTTTGCTGGCTATAAAGGCATCTGCTGCTGCCGTTTTGCATTTTGAACAAAGGTGTTTGCATCCAAGCTCTGAAGCCATTACATGGAAGTTCACAAGGCTAAAGTGGAAAGGACTGATTGTTGCCCAAGATGAGGCAAATTTCAGGAGGGAAGAGGAGTTGGTGAGCCAAGCACATCACGGATAAGAACCCCAGCACTGCAGGCTCTCCGAACTTTGTGAAGGGTCAAGGCAGGTTGCAGCTCAACCCTCGCAAGTGTCCCACTCCTTCTCAAGCGAAAAAATGGTGTGAAAACTTGAAGGACACACAGGAATGTATCACTTAAGATTAACATAATAATAATAGTAATAATAATAATAAAAATAATAATAATAATTTGTTAGGATAAGATTCCTCAGTGATTATGTGCCATTTCATTGCTGAAGCAGAAGTGTACTCCACAATGCAGCTGCACTACTACAATATCAGTGGGAGCAGAATCAGAGGCAGTAGCACCTTTCTGGGCATCTGTAGCCAGACATCTGGTGCTGCTGCCGGACTTAAATCCTGCCCCTGTTCAGTTCCCCCCAAGACCCTTTCTCGAAGGGTGATTAAGCCATTATCGCTGCAAATGTTTTGTCATGACTTTAACTTTGAAAAAGGACTGGGGAATTGAATCCCAGCTGCTTTTGCACCCAGTAGTTTATAGGTGTGAACTAACATCCACTGAATTGTACTTTCTCTCATGTGGCCTTTGTTCCCACCTGACTGCAAGTCTGTCCTCTCCTGGGGACTGCTACTTTAGCTCATTTCATTTGCAGAGGTTTTTTAAAAGGTTTTTATGGGGCTCATCTCAAAAAGTGGTTGTGAGGGTCACCCTCTCCAAAAGCAGCCTATTCCTCAGAACACTTGAAACTCAAACTTATCATTTACTTTGGATATTTCACCTTCCACCAAAGCTTGCTGATTAAAATGCCACTACCACACTGTGGGATATTTATGAAGGGGTTACCATGATTAAAAGAATTAATTAGAATATACTGGGAAAAAGCAGGAATGTTTCTTGCAAATGCAAATAGTGTTGCTAGTAGATATTTTCCCAGATCTTATGACTTATCTGAAAGCAGACAGGCTTGCTATTTGTTTCCTGGAACTAAAAAGAAAGAGTTTTTCTTCTTCATTACCATCATTGATGCCATAGAAATCGGATTTCAACAGCAACATATTCAAAAGGCATCACAGACCTATACACAATACCATTTATGACTATTAGATATTAATTAGAACAATGTCTTTGTGCATGGTAGGGAATGTTGGTGGCCCCCACAAGGAGACGGAGGGAGCTGTACACTGGCGGAGCCGTGCTTGGGGAATGGATGAAGCTGGGGCCTTACATGATTTAGCTGCAGCCTCATGTAGTAGCAAAGTGCTGGAGAAGGAGTAAGTCCCTGCATGCTGCTGTCACTTGCCATCCCCTTGTGAAGTTGGCAGGAGGACTCGTACTCCAGGTCACTTCCAGGCTGTCTGCCTGCACCACTGGAGAAAAGCTCAGTGTCATTGTACGGGTGATTCCTGAGGAGGGGAAAAGGACCATTCTCTGTGTCGGGTCCAGAAACTCATTACCAAGTTTAGCTCTTTCCTAGCCACAGGACTGAAGGTGGTCCACAGAGTTGAATCCTCCCTTATCCTGCACAGCCCCAGTGTTCAGACTGTATTTAAAAAAAAAAAAAATATAATCAGTTTTGGTTCCAAGTTTTAACAAGCTTTCAGCTATAACTAATGAATGTCTTTAAAAGGATGCAATTGCACCTGCATTGGAGTCCCTTGGGTTTTGTGTGGGTTTGTTTTCACTTCTCAGTGAAGAAGAGATGGTTTTACATGGCTTACAAGTCAGACGGATGCATTACATGACCTACCACAGTCGTTCTGCAAATCTGCAAGGCAGGTGGCTTGCCCCTGCTCCTTTTTGAGATGAAAGATGTGGCCACGCAGCTAGGCTTCTTGGAACCGGAATTAGGAACATTTTAGCTTCTCAATAGATTGAAAAGCAAAATGCCTTCAATTGTAGGACCCTGCTCCCTCAAAATGCATCAGAAAAGGAATTACCCAAAATAACAAAAGCTCTCTCTGCCATGGATTGACAGCCTAGAATTAGTCTGAAACATGTGGCTCTGCAAAACTGTTCCCAGATTGTAGTGCTGCTCCTGACAGACACTCAGGCCTCGTTCAAACACAAAAGTTGTTTCACTTTCATTCTTCTAGTACTATATAATCCCCATGCCTCCTTCTCTTGCTGCTGAGTGTGGAAGCAGATATTCCAGCCAAAATGTATTAGTAGTGTAACTTACATCCATGAAAAAGGAGGAAATACGTTATTATGCCAAAGTACCTGTACAGGCCACCCAGAATTACACCTCTGTGTGCGTTTCAGAGGGAAATTCCACCCCTCTCCCAAACCCTGTAGTTTTTTTCTTGAACAACAGAGAAGCAGTGAACAGACTGGGCTTTAGGCTTCTGCCTAGGAAAAGAAAGACATTTTCTTTCTTTCCTTATTCCCCTCAGAACTGACATAGCTGCTGATCGTGCTTTTTTCCCAGTGTTTCAAAGGCGAATCTGTTCCCTGGTCTGGACAGCTTGTGAGACTTTACGGAAGCCTAATGCCAGCATGAGGAAGAGGATGAGCATGGACACCATTATTGGAGCCAGTGTGGACTTTTAAGTCAATTATGTGAATATTTCTTGAGTCTTACGAAAAACTCAAGTTAATTTGTGTGAAATTAACTGCACGAGTGCTATATACCCTTGCCTGTTTTCCGGGAATTGGGATTGAAACAGCTATTCCCTCTGCTATTATCCAATAACTTTCCAAAGACTCCCTTGGGAATGGGCCAACTTGGGAAAGGGGAAAAAGCAGTTTTGCTGCCAGCTGTTTGCTACTGACTCTAGCTGGCACCAACCAACCATTGCCTCATGGCACCATCCAGGTTCACTAAGCAATTAATCATAGAATGATAGAATCATAAAATCGTAGAAACAGAGAACAGTTAGGGTTGGAAAGGACCTTAAGATCATCTAGTTCCAACCCCCTTGCCATGGGCAGGGACACCTCGCACCAGACCATGTCACCCAAGACTCCATCCAACCTGGCCTTGAACACTGCCAGGGATGGAGCATTCACAACTTCCTTGGGCAACCTGTTCCAGAGCCTCACCACTCTCACAGTAAAGAACTTCTTCCTTATATTTAACCTGAACTGCCCCTGTTTAAGTTTTGAACTCATTACCCCTTGTCCTATCGCTACAATCCCTGATGAAGAGTCCCTGTCCAGTGCTAGTTTGCAATGCATTTAGGCAATTTTCAAGTTCATTTTTAGTGCCTGAACATTGTGCTACGCAGGGCACTGCTTGCAGGACTTTGAATATTGCTATGGTATGGGTTTTGGTAACAAACTGGGAGAGAGCACAGATAAAGGTTGCTGATAAAAGGCACCTTTTTCAAACACCTACAGACCGAAAATCAAAAGCTAAAGTTCTCCCAATTAAAATAACAATAAAAGGCCTTGATGAGACATACTTAACAGCAACTGTGTCTAGAATTTTTATTGATTACTGATTTACACTATTGTCTAATGCACTCTTCATGGGATCAGAATACATCATGCGCTTCACAATGCAGCCATGGCATGCCTGGATTTGTGCAACCATGTTTCTAGAGCAAGCTGCCCTTATTTTAACCTGCTGTGGCTGGGAACGTGTGTGGCACAGGGAAAGGGAGCCCACACCGGGCAAGTGGCTAACTGGCTGGAAGATGAGCTATGCGTGGATCAGGGTTTGCTTTTCAGCTTTCTTGCAGGCCAGTTTTGACTCCTCCTGCTTGTTCTTCACAAAGTGCCATCCTGCTTGTAGCTCTGCTCTGTCACTGCAATAGTAGCATCTTTGCATATGGTCAAAACAGTTCTGCTGAGAAATCAGGACTTGTGCTTGTTCCTCTCCTCAGAGGATAAGGAAACTGGGACCAGGTGGAAGCACTGTGACTAGGCAGGGCATCAAGCTAACTAGGAGAATGTGTTATATTTGCTGGAGCACATGGACACAAAGAAGCAGAGCCTGGCTCCAGGCCAGCACAACTCCACAGAAAGAGAAGATCACACAGATTGAGAGAGGAACCACACAGCAACCACTGCAGCCTAAGTTACTGTAGTGCAAAATGACTCCAGGCTCTAGGAGGAGTCCAAGCCACCAAGAAATTCACCAGTCAAGCTAACACCAGCAACTGCAGATCCTTCTATGTCAGTGCAACAGGGTTTGCACTGGTATAAATACTGTGTGTCACTGCATTCAGAGACAGGAAAATATGGAAGGAAGAGAAACAAAGGGCAGAAACAGAGATGGCCCTAAAAGGGAACTTACTTTCTTACAGAGCAATCCTGAAAGCAACAATAAGGTACTAAACAATGAAGTACAGCTAAGCAGATCATTGCTACACAAGGTCACAGCCTACCTTCCCCCACAACCGTCCTCAGTGGGAGGCTCATTGTGGAGCAGCAGATGCAGAGCCGAATTGGCAGCCGAACCTGGGGGATCTGCCCATTTCCCTGGGGTGGCTCTGACATCCCTGGCTCTTAGGATGAAGACAAAGGGTGAGGGAACAGAAATATTATGATTGCCATTCTACAGAGGAGAAGGAATAGGAGCAGCATTAAGGCTATCTGCACAACAGGACAGCTTTATCAGTACCGGAATAGCAGCGTGCTATCCTGCAAGGCACGTCTAGCGAGGACAGAGCTATTTCAGTGAAACTGGAATATTTTTTTTTAGCAGGGTAACACCCTCCTGAATGCAGTGAGGAGTGATGCAGCCACAAGCAGCGCTTTTGACAGTTTAACACTCACTAGCCCAGAAGCTCCTTCCCACTTGCACGGCTGTGTTAGCTGGGGACAGCAGCCCTTTCCTCTCCTCACTGATAGAGCTGGATTGGTTCACCTGATTCAGACTTTCTGTGTGACCTGGGACAAAATATTTAGGGTAGAGCTCTACCAGAGCGCTGCTGGAGTGGGAGAGGTGTGCTTTCCCACCAGTTAGTCACTGAATCTTCCCTTCCCACATTACCAGGACAGCAGCAAATGCAGAGGATTTTGGTTTCGTCCTCACCATTTGGACCAGCTCTGGCTCCTCTCTCTGGAGTCTCAACTTTCAATGTGCTGATCCTGCTGAGAAGCCTCCAGGCAGCTCAGTTTGCCTCCTTATCCCAAGTAGCATGGCTCTGCAAGGAAAAGCTCCAGCAATACATGGAGAAACGGAAAAAAGGCCATCTGTCACAACTGCTCACTCTGAGGAAATCATTCAAGCAGCATCAGCAGAGCTCTTTTGCTGTCTGACATACATCTCCCGCAGGGGCTTTAGCCGACAGGATTGTGTTGACCATTGCTTTTTAAGAAGAGACTAAGTTTCCCAGAATTTGGGAATTGTTAGCCTGCGACAAAGAAATGGCTGGCATTTCGCTTGTTTTAATACCAGTGGGAAAATGGGCCTTTTTACAGCAGATGAAGAAAAGATTATGAATTAGATGAGAAGAGAGGAAACAGGTTACAGGCAGCTCAATCCTCTCCTAAAGAAATCTGTGGCAAAATACAGACTCTTCAGATAATGAGATGGCCCTCCCTTTACTGTAATGTCTGAAGGTGTGTTCACACCCCCTACTCGGGGAGCTTAATTTAGGAGTTAGAACTACTACATTCAAATTAGTCATAAGTGATTCAGACTGTTCAGACTTGCTTCCTCAGACAATGGAGAGATGGAGCTGTGACAGGCATTAGGGTACGAGCAGTCTGAACACGGCCTCACACTCCCTAGATGTGTTCTTCTGACGTCCCCCCGGAGTGGGAAGCACCGTTTCCACCCACAGACGGGAAAAGATGCCTTTGTCTGGAGCACGCTACCAACTTGCATGAAACAAGCTGCTTCCACCAGCTTATCTCGATTTTGCCAGAATTTACTTTGGCCCAGAGCTGCCCTTTTTCCACACAAAACTCTCACTGAGCTACTGCAAGCATTATTCAGTGTAATTCTTTTTCACTTATGAAAAGGTCAAAAGCCATCTTATACTGATAAGTGCAGATATTTTAAGGCAAAAGGGAATTCAGATTTCTCAACAATGGGGATTTTAACATGTACTGCTTGCCAATTTAATGAGCGCATCCGAGAAATATGGCTCAAGTTTTCATGTTTCTTGAAGCTAGGAACTGTCTTGTCTGCTAAACGTGCCAGAGTTTTCCATGGATGTGACTTGGCTGCTATTTTTGCTCTCCCTGCATTATCTTGAATTAGATTGCAGGCACAATGCAACCTAAATACATATACACAAAGATATAATTTTTTTTCTTGGCATGTTCTGGAATTAGGGAAAAGTGACCTTAGTTTTACTTATGCACTTCTTTTCACACTGAATTTCTGGCATTTTAGCAGATGGCTCCCCACAAGAATGTTCTTTCAATCTCATTTAATCCCTAGCCCACCTCTCTTGACTGCAGCAAAGGAAATTCCAGTGTCTAAGCAACTCTTCCTCTTCCCTGGAAGTGTCAGACGTTTGGGCCACGTGGGGAGATAAAGAGCTCTTCTGCTGACTCATTTGGCAGCCAGATCAGGTGGGTTTCCTTAGGTCCAACACATGGCTAGAAAAGGGGCTAGGAAAAGCTAAAGTGGGGGGGAGGAAGGGGGAGAAAATCAGGGCTCTCACAGAAGCCAGTTCAGGAAGGAACTGGTCCTACTATTTGTTCTTGCAAATATTCAACATGCAGAAATTCAACATTCAAGCCACCAAGATTTGCCCCATCAGAGAGCTTACATGAAGGACTCAAGAAAAGGAAAGGTCAGACACTGTGCATCTAAGAATGATCCCTGGCCCTTTGAGCTTTTGCCTAGAAATCCATTTCCAAGATGTCAATAACCTGAAAAGTATTTTATTGTGGAACTAGGCAAGGAAAGGAACAGTGGAGATGCACTTAGGTTTATTCCAAATCTTCTGTCACAGGCTTCCTGCACATACCTTAGTGGCACAGTTCTGAATCTATTTATGCAACCAGGTGCCTCACTACAGCAAGAGGTAATAGTTAACCCCGTTTCCAAAAGCAACGTTGGCTCTTAACACATTAGGTATCTTGAGGGGGCTGGATCCTTGGGCCTTAAAGCCTGGATTCAGAGAGACCGGTAAGAATCTGTTTTGCTGATTTGCTCACAGACCTTTATGAAACCTTACCTCAGCCACGAGCTTGATTGGTTGACAGTATACAAAGCAACATAAACACAAACTGATAACAAAGATGAGTAAGTACTACAAAAATAAACTAAGAACTCACTCAGATAAAGTTACGAAATCCACATCAACTACTAGGACCCCGTTCCTTCTATTGTTTTTGCACACAGCTGTATGCATGGCAATGCATTCCCAAGAAAAGGAAAACCAACAACAATACTCATGGAAGTCTGTATTCTCACGAACATTTGTACCTGAATAGCAGATCCTGCCATCTCTGAATGCTCTTTGTAGGCCTGGGAGTAGAACTGCTCTCAATGGGATTTAAGGGACCCAATACACACCACAAAGTTTCTCTTTGCAGGACATCTATGTTACCATATCCTGGCATGATTCTTTTGTGGAAGAGTACCTTTTCAGGCACTTCTTGACAGGTATTTCTAGCTTTATATTACCTAAGTAGGATTTTAAGCTCATTGGAATAGTACTACCTGATTTCATCTATCCCCGAAGCACCACAAACCATTTCAGTATTACAAAAATAATAACTGATCTATATGCAGCCTGTACTACGTGCCCTGTCAGTTCTATTGTGGATGCACAAATGAAGACTTCGTATCTTGCTGCCACAGTATAATCTCAAAAGCACTCAGAAAACATACAGGATTTGACAATACAAAGTTTTGCACTCAAAGAAATACAGTGTCTGAATTGTAACATTCAAAGATGAAGAAAATATTTGGGTACAATTAGTGGAAATACCACAACCATTTCATTGGGAAGCATGATTCTTATTAAAATGAATTTGCTACTAATAAACATACTGCTAAATCTTAACAGAAAGCTACTTTCTGGTGCAGCTTTTAGTACCACGTATTGCATCTCATTCCTCTGGGCAAAGATGGGACTTGGAACACACCTGGTAAAACATCTGGGTTTATTGCCAGATACCGAAGTGACGTGCTGAGAGACAGGTTAATTCACATTCTATTTCTATGGTCCATCTTCTTATCTGTGCAATGGACCCTTGCTTCTCTTATGAACGATCACCACAAAACTGACTTTCAGGTGAAAACTGTGCTCCTTTCCATTTCGATAAATAGATGGTAATAATCTTTTATTCACACACATACCCCTTATTTTATAGAGTCTCCCTCTGTCACCAGTTACAAAACCAGAAGTTTTCTGATTCTTACACAAGAGGGGTAGTTACATTGTGTGGTATTACAAATGCGTATCTCTGTTTAAGATGAAAAATGAGCAACTTTGAGCTATAAAAGCAGGCTCTTTCCATATTTTTGGTGAATTTAGCAGCTATTTTGAATATTCTACATTTATCAAAATATTTTCCATTTCAAACACGAGCCTTGAAGGAGACATCCTTCTCTGAATTTTAAAGCAAGTCTACATTAAGCTCAAGGTAGCAGCTTCTACTGTTAAATATTCTTAAACACAGCAGACTTGAAAAAAACAAGTTGTTTTCTGGATGCAAATAGATAAAGTGATAATAATATCCTTAAATACTTCCTCCTTTTCCCACAAACATGGGAAATATCATTCCACAAGAAGCACTTTCATCTCAGAAGTCTTTCATGGCAAAGAATCACTGTTGCAGGCATTGTTGAAAGGTAGCAAAAGGAAAAAGGACACATGCCTTCCCATTCCTTTTACATATCTATATCTATGTATTCATATATAATCAGTTCGAGTTTGAAGAGCTGACAAACTTGGTGACAGAAACATTATGGTATATGGCTACTAGTACAGCATCACTTCAAGGAAGAATCACAGAATGATTGAGGTTGGAAGGGGCCTCCAAAGTCATCTGGTCCAACTGCCCTGCTCAAGCAGGGCCACCTAAAGCCAGTTGTCCAAGACCATGTCCCGATGGCTTTTGAGTATCTCCAAGGATGGAGACTCCACAACCTCTCCGGCCAACCTGTGCCAGTGCTCAGTCACCCTCACAGTAGAAAAGTGTTTCCTGATATTCAGAGGGAACCTCCTGTTCCAGTTTGTGCCCATTGCCTCTGGTCCTGTCACTGGGAATCACTGAAAAGAGCCTGTCTCTGTCCTCTTTGCACCCTCCCTTCAGGTATCTATATACATTGATCAGATCCCCCTGAGCCTTCTCTTCTCTAGGATAAACAGGCGTAGCTCTCCCAGTCTCTTCATCATATGAGAGGTGCTCTGGTACCTTCACCATCTTTATTGCCTTCTCCCGACACTTCACAGAGGCATTTCAGCATGTTGACTTCCTAGAAAGGGCTTGGGGATTTCTCCATAATGGTGACTTCTACGCACTTCCTTGCTTACATCCAAGTGCTGGAAATGACCCTGCTTAAGACCTATTTTGTTGATTTCATGATCCCCTTCCATCACACCCCCCATGCCCTTTGCTCAGCTAACCTGTCACTCCATCCCTCTGTCCCTCCCCTGTCATTCTTGGTTTAAAGCTCTCCTGATGAAATCAGCCATCCTATTGGCAAAAATAGCTTTGTCCTACATAGTGAGGTGGATCACACCTCTCCCAAGCAGACACTTATGTGCAAACAAACATAGAACCCAAAACCCTGTTGCCAACACTAGTTCTGCGGCTAATTATTGGCTTGTCCTATTAGCGCCCTCCTCCTCACTCCCTCTCCCCTCACCAGCAGGACTGAAACCACCACCTGGGCTCCCATGCCCATGGCTGTATTTCCCTGGCAGTATCATTTGCGCCCACATGGAATAACAGCAGGAGGCCATAGTCAGAGGGCTGGATGAGCTTCAGTAGTTCCTCTACAGCATCCCAGATCCTGCCTTCCAGAAGGCAGCAAACCTGCCTTGATAATTGGCTGGGTTGACAGATGCATGCCCCTGTCCCCTGCAGCTGGGAGTCACCCATTACAATGGCTCGCTGTTTATTCCTGGTAAGTCTTGCATGGTTTGGGGTTAAGTGGATCATGTTCTTTGCTTGAAGGCACATCTAGCTCCTCGTCAGCACTGAGAGAAGTGAGCCTATTTTGCAGTTGTGTTAGGTGGGGCAGGAACCTTCTTGCTGCCAGAAGCCCCTAGCTTCCATCCTTCCCCTTCTCCAGAGGTTTTGTTTACCTTAATAGTGCAAGGTAGACACTGCCCCTGCTTGCAAGATGGGCTCTTAGGCTTTTTGAGCTGTTAAGTCCCAGAGAAAATCCTGCCCTTTCATATTCTCTGATGTGGTGCAGGCTGCCCACTGCCTTCTGCAACTCCTCCATTTGGCAGCACAGCTTCTCCAGGACAGCACCCCTCCTGAAGGACAGAGGGACATAATTCCTGGCCTCAGAGAGAGGTCCCAGCCACTCCCTGCCAACCAGGATTTGGAGGGCTGCATCGGCCACCTGAAGGTCAGTCTGTGTGGAAGCAGTATTGGGTTTGCATGGCAAGGTTTTGGCAGTGGCAGGCCTACAGGGGTGGCTTCTGTGAGAAGCTGCCAGAAGCTTCCCCCATGTCCAATAGAGCCAATGCTGGAGCAGTCAGTGAAGAACCCATGGGAAGGACTCACGTTGGAGAAGTTCATGTCTCCTATGGCAGAGCCCCCATGCTGGAGCAGGTGAAGAGCGTGAGGAGTCCTCCCCTGAGGAGGATGGAGCAGCAGAGATAACATGTGAAGAACTGACCATAGACCCCATTCCCTGTACCCCTGCACACAGGTACAAAATTTAGATGTTAAGCCCCGGAAGAAGGGAGGCGTGTGGAGAAGATATTTTAGGATATGGTTTTATTTCTCATTATCCTATTCTGATTTGATTGGCAATAAATTGAACTGATTTCCCCAAGTCGAGTCTGGTTTGCCCATGACTGTAACTGGTGAATGATCTCTCCCTCTCTCCTTATCTTGACCCATGAGCCTTTCATTGTATTTTCTCTTCTCTGTCCAGCTGAGGAGGGGAGCGAAAGAGTGGCTTGGGTGGGCGCCTGGTGTCCAGCCAGGGTCAGTCCACCACAGAAGCCCCTGCCCTCGCAGGGGCAACTGCTCCCATGTCTACTGGGAAAACGAAACATCTACTGGGGAAACTGAAACAAAACACAGGAATGTTTCATTTAACTTAGATTATGTATCCAACCACAGCAAAGCAGAACAGATTTCAAGAGAGATGATAAAATTGCACTCCTGAGCTGTATACCACAATGCTGACAAGGGCATCATTCCTTTCAGGTTGAAAAGTTCTATCCAACACGGTCATTTGATAGAAAGGCTAAAGGGAAGGAAAACATGGACCATGCCAAATGAAAAGACAGATGCAGAAAATGGTAAGGTGAAAGGCTTTGAGAAAGCTGTCTGTATTTGAAAATTTCAGAATCAAGTAATTTCTAAAAATATTTAAATAAAATCATTCATTTATGCAAATGCATTAACCCAGGAAGAGCAAAAACCAAAACACAAACATTCAGTATGAAGACTTTCTTTACAATAAAAATTCTTTTAGGAAGTATATTAAATACGACAAGAGGAAAAAAAAAAAAAGCATCTCATAATTTATATTCAAGGGCATCACATTTTAGAACAATGTCTTAGCCATCAATCGTTCATAAATGATTCACAAAGAAATTAAATATGCTATTCTGTAAGAGAATAATCTAACTTACAGTTGAAGAGATAAGGCTTCACTGTAACATCTCCTACCCTTCCCACCTGGCTCTTTGCATACCCAAGCTGAGTGATCTGTACTTGCTCTCCTACCAGAGTAACGCAGCGTGGTGGTCCTCAAACACACAGGCAGTGCTCAGGTTTCATTTTCAAGGTTCAACAAAAAAGTATTACTGGAGCGCGTCATTATTATTTGCGACAATAAAAGCAAATTAAAAGCTAGGAGAAATAAATAAGTTACATTTGCCTGTCTAAGACTGACGGAATGGAATCAATTATACCTTGCAAAAAAAAGTATCTATCTGCTAGTTATGCCACTGTATGATTAGTCATTGTGCACAACTGCGACACCACAACTCCAAATCACAGGCTGGACACACAGTGCTCCCTTTAAGCACATAACTTCTGGTGACAAAAACTGGGGGAAAAAATAATCAAGAGAACCATCCATCTCCATAGCTATTGTATGCGTAAGAACTATTTGCTTTACAGAGCTCCAGTTTATTCAAAATACTGAACGTAATACTGATGACAATAATTTCCTTATTATCCTTATGCATCAAGTACAAATCGGAGAAAAACCCTGCTGCAAACACTCATTTTCAACTACAAACCATTGCCAGAAATCTCATATTTGCAGCACAGTTACCTGGTGTTGCAGTGAACACATTACTTCTGCAGACCACAGTCACAAGTACTTACTTAAAATACAGATATGGTTCCTAAACATAAAGTGAAGCTTTATTTAAATTGACAAAGCTTTTGTAACAGTGCAGGGTGCAAATTTTCAGTATGAAGACATTCAGAAGATTTGCTGCTCAAAAAGGATCTTTTCAAACCCTTGTGGAGGTGTGTGATAAAATTCACTGAACTGACAATCCAGAATGGCACTGTCATCAACTGCAGAAGAGAACCAAAAGAAGGAATTAGAGAAGGAACACTTACATGTTGATCCTTTACTACACTTGTCTTACTAAATTATACACCATGCCCAAACCACGGAGAATATTCTCCAATTCATCCATTCTGCTAAATTTGCTAAACAAATTTGCTAAAGCCCTACAGACATACCCATGCAGAGCAAATCATCTCTCTTTTCTGCTGTTTTCTTTAGTCAGTAATGGTCCTTGGTGCAGTCAATGGGAATGCTACCTCTGATTACACTGTAAGCATTAGCAGGGCTTCAGGCCATTTCCTTCAAATCTTCTACTCTATTTCTCCAGAAATCTCCAGACTAAGGACACTGCTGACACACATGGCAGGGCTGTCACCTCCTCAGCTGCACATTTTTCTGTCCACTTCCTAATTCTGCTGGAGCGTCAGCTGTGCGCAACGATTTTTCTGGAGATTTACAAGATTTCAGATGTCTGCAATGGTTGGTGTCAGACCATCTGTCTTAGCATGTGATCCAAAGAGAGCTTCTTTGCTTCTTCAAGTTGGAAGTTAATTTTTTTTCACAATACCTCTCCCAGTGTTGGATCCTCTGCATAATCCGAGACAAAAGTGTTTCTACATTGAATGTAGTATATAGAAAAGGAACTGCTGAGGATTTTCAGAGCAAAGCCTTCATATATTGCATTAGCAAATGGAAATACTTAACCAGTCAGAAAAACAAGATCTCCTTCAAAGACAACTTCCTTCCAAGATGAACCTGGTACACTAGCAATATTAAATCAAAACAGAAAAGCTTCACTTCTGTATTTTGGCTTAGAATTTAGGTATCTCAGAGCCAAGGTAGGAATTTTCCCCTCCTAGGCTCAGTTAAAACTCCTAGTAGTGTATTTGTTCAGTTCTGCAGTACTTACGCAGTGTTCGCATCTCACTTCCATATATGTGCTGCTGCAGGGAGCAACCTTTAAGTCCATATTTCTGTTTTATAGTCTCAGGCTTGATACTGTGTTTGCCTGCCCAACCATGTTTCTTTTTAAAAGGTATCTGTAGTTCTGGTCTGAATTATGGATAGAATAAATGCTAGAGAAATTCTCTATGGTCAAATCCCTTCACATGATTAGAAGTAGCTCACATTAAATTAAGAACATCTACAGTTAAAGTTTATACTAAGTAAGTACCACAAAAAATTATTTGCAAGCTGCAACCGTTATAGCTACAAGTAGGGGACATGATAATTATGATGAAATTATGCCCACTTGTGGAAGACGATAGTAAGAGCCTGGCAATAAAAGGTCAGTGCATCCTCCAGGCATGGAACTTCTTCAGTCAGAGAAACAGATGATTTACAGTAGGCTAAAATGCCACCAAATGTTTCCTGAAAGCAACCTGCACCCTTCATGCTATGTAACACCACTTCCAAAATATAGGGAAGATGCAACAACGAATTACCACACAGCAACTCTCCGCCTGCTGCTCACGGAGCGTTCTGCACAAGGAGATCCTGCAGGGCAGTTACTGTCCGCCAAAGCTTTTTAGCAGCGCCATCATGTGGCTTCAGAACACATCACAATGACCACACAAAACAATTCCCACTCTTAACAACTTGGAAAGATAAAATTTCTCATGTACATTTATAGACTTCAAAGGCTCTACAACACACCTAAAGCATTTTATTCCTGCTCATAAAATTCAATATTATGAATGTATCAATAGGAACAAGACCACACTTCATTAGGAACCAACCACGAAAGCTAAAAATTATCCACATCACATGGCTAATGGTATCCTGGTGGAGGCTACTACTTAAATGAAGCTCACACAGGAATAAAGATACGCTGGAGATGGCTGTAGGTGTAACAGAGGGAATCCGAGGAGCAGTTATCGTTTGCTGGAAGTTACAAGCCACAAGTGTAGCTTTGATTACGCACTGAGTTGGGGGAAGTGCTGCCTTTCAGATGAGATGTTAAACAGAATTCTGACTACTGGGGAACTACAAAACCACCGCCAAGTTCTGGAAAAGTAAATTGTTAACACATGTCTTGGCCAAATTCCAACTTCCATAATTCATAAATTCTTTCTTAAACCGCCTTTGCAGGGATTAATTCAATATGGTATTTGTTTCGTCTTCAAACTGCTGTGCTGTATTGATGGTTGCTAGCAAAACAGCTACCACGATCTGCTCACCAATTGCTGGATTTCAAAACTGGGCATCGGTTTGGTACAGCAGCTAGGAGCTGTACCACTACACAGCAGCAGCTGTACTAGTGCTACATTAAAGTTATTACTTCCAGAAGAAAATACAAACAGCAATTTAGTATCTATTTGCATTTAACGCTGAATGCATTTATGAAGTATGTGAAATTCATAGGCATAAATATCAAGCTTCAGAGAGAAAGCGGATTAGCCCACAAGTCTACATCAGTTCGAATTTGTTGTTTTTCTTTTTTCCATCTGCTTCACAGTTTCTTCACCTGGCAATTTTCAGGCTGAGTGCAGTAACTCCCAGCCTTTTGGACCCATACCAGGGAACAGTTTGAAAATCTCTGACTTACCATAGACCACTGGATAGACAGTCCCTCGAATTCCTGAAGCTGGACAATGCATGTTCTTCCCATTTAAATATACATTTAATTCTACATGGTCGTATGTAATGCCCTAAAAGTACAGAAAATTAACAAAAATCCCATCAACAACTCTATACACGTAAGACTGCTGCTTCATTTAGCTTTCTTAGCCACAGGCAACTTTTACCACCATTATGCAAACCGCAGCATCCTAGAAAACCTCACTTGAAATTATTCCTGCAAAGGACTAGAAGTTAATAAGTGACCAGTAACATTTGTATTTGCAAATACTCAGGATTCCTTAACGCTTACTCAGTTTGGATGCAGCACAGTACTGCATACCGCATCTCACTGAGTTTACAAAACAAATTTCCGAACTATTCTTCACCTTGTTAAAGAAACATAAAATTTTCAATTATTTCAATATTAAGCAGTTTGTGGTCTTCTTGTTTATATCTCCTCATGGAAATAACTTTAGTAAAGTCCATACTTCCATATGAAAACCTCTCTCAGCACATTTGCTCTGCCAGCAGCATGGTTTCATACACAACACTATAAATATGTCAATGACAGAGCAGAAAGCAAACACTAACAAGGTAATAAATTACTTGTTAGGTAAATGACTTTTGTCACTGTTTTGGGATGGCTGAGTGCGACAATTTGTGTTGTCCCTCAGTACTTCAGAAATCTATTTTTGTGACATAAAATAAACGAAAGCTGGGGAGTTAGCAGTAATACATCAGCTACTTTTCATAGAATCACAGAACGGTTTGGGTTGGAAGGGACCTTAAAGACCACCTAGTTACAGCCCCCTTGAAGCTGGTCAACATCGGTTGACCAAATGCTGAAAACAGTCTGCAACCATCCCAAAAAACAATTTCAGAAGGGGATTAAAAGAATAACATAGTATCTGAGGGTAAAGGACAGAGGCATCACATAGCTGCTTGGGACTTCTAAAGGTGAAATTTCTAACCATGGCTACAGGACACTGATAAAACGACAGCAACAAAACACAACTCTTTGACCAAAGTCACTTAAAGATTGTTTGAGAAACCTGGAATAGTGAGGTACAAAAAAATCTTAAGATTCTGCATTTGCTCTCATTCTTAATAATTTTCCCAGTGAGCATTACTCCCCTCCCCACTGAATATCTCACCTTCCCTACAAAAGTTTGGCTAAAAATACAATTCATTCATCATCCAGGACCTATCTCTGCTCAGCTCTGTCCTTCTAATCATTAACCAGTTAGCTACAGGATCTTGAGTTTGGCTGGGCACGGTGCATAGCTCTGTAATGCATTCTAGCACATTATTTGTTCAGGAAGGTCCCATCTCAAACACCGTAGGATCCTTGTGATGGGAGTTATCCATCAGGGAGGTACTGCAACCAGACTGCAGGAGAGCATTAGAGGCTACTTTTCAAACACTGGTAAAGTCTGTCCCTCATTCAGAAATGTATCAGTGAGAACGAAGACAGCTGAAGTCCACTGATATCCAAGCTGCTGATCCATCCAAACACAATGGGAGTTTGTATCAGCACTTCCCAAACTGGGAGATGCAAGCTGAATAATTGTACTGAAATGGTCAGTCTGACCACAGAGCTGTAAATAAGAGGAATCTGGGAACATCCGGAAAGTAAATAAGCCTTAAGGAACTCACCACCACATCACCTTCCTGAGGAAGGTTGTTCGCTGGTAGTCTGTTTTTCTCCTCATTGTTATAGTAGAGAGCTCCATCATTTCTCATCACCAGGCTATGGACATCTCGACCAAGTGGAATTTGATTCAAGTTTGCTTTCTGGGTTGCAACTCCAATACCCCAAATCCCTAAAATGTGACAGTAACATGGTAAGGAAAAAAAAAACCAAACAACCCAAAAATCCACATTATTTTGAAGACTGACTGAATCAGGACAGCATAAAGAATGTGTTTTTAACTAGTGCCATGGCCTACTACTAAGTATCTCTTGGACATAACAGGACTATTGTGGGTTAGCCCTGGGAGATTAGCCCACGAAGCCACTCACTCACTTCTCCCCCACAGACCCTAATGGGATGGTGGAAGAGGGAAGGAAGACTAAAACCAAGAAAACTTTTCTTGTGGGTAAAGACAAAAATTGTTTAATAAGCGAAGAAGAAGTGGAAGAAAGAAAGAAAACAAACCAAACCAAAGCAATGCAATGGCAATCACTCACCACCTCCCATGGGCAGACCAATGCCCAGCCAATTCCCAAGCAAAAGATGGCTAACCTCCCTAAATCCTCTCCTCTCCCTTTTGTTGCTTAGCATGGCAAAACATGGCATGGAGGATCTCTTTGGTTAGTTCAGGTCATCTGCCTTGTTGTGTCCCCTCCCCATCTCTTGTGCATCCCCAATCTTATTTGCTGGAGGGTCAGAGTGAGAAACAGAGAAGGCCTTGATGCTGTGTAAACACTGCTCAGAAGTAGCTAAAACATTAGTCTGTTATCAGTATTGTTCTGGTCACAAATCTAAAACACAGCATCACAGGAGCTGCTATAAAGGAAGTTAACTCCATCCTGGCCAGACCCAGTACAAGCAGTCACAAGAGATAACCAGCATGTACCCTAAAAAAAACTCCAGAGAATTGTAATCACTTCGCTTAACTTCTATTCCCAGAAAAATATGAAAATAGACTCTGAAATTGTAGGAGGATGTAAAAAATAAATCAAACTAGCATGGATTTGTGAACAACACGACTTCCTTCTCCAGCTGGTTAGACTACTTTTAGGGAAAAAGAAAAAATTGTAAATATGATAGATCTTGATTTGGTAATGTTTTTGAAACTCATATAACATTGAAATAGTCAAGATTATGAAAACATGGTCTAGACCTTTACAGCAATATGAATGCACAACTGGTTAGAAAACTGTATTCCAGGACTACTCATCATGTCAAATCAAATCAAAAGAGATTATTCAAGTGGGGTTTGAGGTTTTGCAGTGAATGCACAAGGTCAGACACTGTTCCATATTCACATCAATGACTTGGGTAACGTGATGATGTGCTTGTTAAATGTGCTGCCTATATCAACCTGACAGGACTGCAAGCTCTTCAGAGGCCCCTCAAGTTTTAAATGATCTTGACAAATCCATAAGAGGTCTGAAGTAAGGAAAATGCATTTGCTTTTTCTGAATTATGAAGAACAGTACAAATAGTAAGTGGCACAAATACAATAGTGGCTTGGCAGGCAGCTCACGGAATGTAATACGGGGGTTATCACAGACCACATGCTGAGCGTGAGCCTGTGCCCTACTGTTGTGAAAAACTTCTGGACATATGGCATATATAAAGCCGACATACTGTATGTACAGCAGATGAAGGATGTCAGCTGGAGCAGAGCATCCATTTTAAGCATCATGCCTCAAGACAAATCAGGTCAATTAGAAATACTCTAGAAGAAACAACAAAACCAATCAAAAATGTAAAAACATCACCTATAAGGAAACAATAAAAAAACCCAACCAACCAACCTGGGGCTGTTTAATCTGAAGAAAACTAAAATGAGGCAAAAACATGAGAAAATTCGTTTCAAAAGACAAAATTGCAAAGCAATTTATTCTAATTCTTACAGGCCCAGAATTAAAAGGACAAGAGTGTGAACACGATTCAGATTACACTTCTGAAAACTTTCCAGCAGCCAGGGTGGCCTCACAGATGACCCCTAATAGACTGCTCAGGGACACTTCTGGGAATCAAAGTTTTAAGTTAAGTGATCTACAATCCTCCTGCCTTGGGGCACAAGAACAGACGAGACACAGCTCATAGGGACCAGGGGAGTTTCTTTCCTGTGTTTCTCAAGCATAAGAACATGGATATGTATCTGTGTGAATAACGACCATATGAGTAACAGCTTCAGTGGATTCTTCCCCAACTAAAATTGCCAAGTTAAGATTGATCTGGGGTTTACATACAGTTTAAAACTAAGCAACTGGTTTGACTGCAAGGTGTTTTGGACAGATTTGTGTTCATGCTGCCTGCACTCCAATCCAACTGAATGCAAACAACCCTTACCCAGAAAGTGCCAGGTTCAAGCTCCAGCTGGTACTGTAAGGCCTGTCTGTCTCTGGACTAACACTTCCCTTCTTCCCTCTCCCTATGTGCTTAGGGAAAGAACCGCTTCATTTTCACAGTGTCTGTTGTTTTTAAAAATACAGGGTAACTTTTAATGTCAGAATACAGGCAAGCCTGGAGTGCACTCTGTACTAGTGAAGTTGATTGTATTAGTAAAAGCATAACGCTTCCAAATTCCATTCACTTTCAGCTGCCTTGCACTGTATCTGTGCAAAACAAACAAAGAAACAGGGTGCTCAAAGGCTCCTCTTGATAAGGCGGTGTTGGATTAAGGGCTGCACGTTTGATTTGAAGAGCAAAGTGCAGCACAAGGAGTGTTACCCTTGCTTGGGCAAATACGGTGCATGCTAAAAGCAAACGGAGGTAGACAAATAGCTATAAATATTGCTGGATAAACTGCACTAGTTAAAAAAACCCAAAAAAACCCAACTTCATAGCTACAGTGGTTTATGTGGTTATAAGCATTTATTTACCAAAAAACATTTCTAACATCTGCTAACTGAAAAACATGCATGTAACAGCATACAGAACGACATGGTGTTTTAGTGTGCGCACTCTCTCAGTAATATACTTACCATGCTTTTTAATATTTCAGAGCCACAACAAAAAAGAGAAAGAAATTTCCCGTTACACAATGTCAACTTATAAAACTCTCCAACATTCACAAGTTCAAGGATGCAATGAGAAAGATGCATGTGCTCAGCACTGGAGATACGACCACCCGCAGGCAATCTGACATACCTTCCAAGTTTAAAGTTGGACATTTTTGCTGACTAACCTGTGGACTGGATTTTAAACTCAAAATAGCTCTTGTTCTGATGCAAAGGTGCATTGGCTAAGCAGCCTCCCGTGCCACATATTCTTCTGCCGTTTTTAACAATCACGACATCTGTTCCTGCAAGAAGAAAAACACCCGCAAAACTTCAAAACATTTTTAGAAGCCTGGAAGCAGCCCTTAAAAGCCCTACACATTGAGAACCGTTTTTGTTCTTTCTGCCCAAGTAAGAGCTTCATTAGTCTGTGAGAATTATGATGATGGGCCACACTTTGAAGTAAGAAAAGGAAGGCTGTTTATGGGCTAGTTCATCTTTCAACTAGGGTTTATTTACTTAAAATCTATACACTGCTCTAATTTCGCCTCTTGGGTTTCACGGCACCATGCTGATTACAACCTTTGCTCAGCCACATCAGAAGCATAACTTACTATTTAGTCAGAAACGGTTCACTGTGAGACCAGAGCCCTGTACCCTGTCTCTATGCACTGGAGGAAAAAAAGTCTGCAAAGAGAAAAAAGGGCACATTGGGTAGAAACGTTGGATGGAATTGCAAGGTGGTTAATTATTCTCTGAAAAAAAATCCTTTTATTAGAAACATGCCTGCCAAACAGGATCAAAAAAAAAGCCTCCTGCCAAGTTTTCCTTCTACCGTGGAACGCTTCATCTTTAGGCACTGTTGTCATGGTCAGGAATACGGGAGACAAACAAAGTTCACTGATACAAATGAATAAAACCAGGCTAATAATCGTGCTTGAGTGGTGGGCCCTGGATCGGCCACACCGGCCTCGCCCTAGCTCTGTCCCCTGCAGCTGACCCAGATCCCTTCTCTCCTCACCAACGCCCAGGCACAGCTTTGTGGACAGCTCATCCTCAGCACGTGGTACGGACCAGGCCCCCTTGGCTCATTCTGCAGGCTCACTGCTGTAACCTTCTGCTCTGAATCACCACCCCTTGTGGGATGACCAGGATCTTCAGCCCCATCAGGCTGCCTTCCCCCCTCAGGGATCCCCTCTGAGACTGAGGTGCACCCCTACATACTCATTCTGCCGATAAGCCTCAACTGAATTTAAACCAAAGTGAGACTTTTTCCTGAAAACTCCCAAATCCTTCCAAAGAAGTAGCCTCAAAGCGACTTCCGCAGCGCACTTCACTGGGAGAAGAGAGGGCGCCCGGGGCAGGGCGCATTCCCCCTCGGGCCGGTACGGTTACACCGTATTGACACAACCCCACACCACACCGCGCTCAGGCCTCCCGGGGCCAACCCTCCCTCCCGCCTGCCTCACGGGTCAGCCCCGCCGCGCCGCCGCCAGCCCTCACCCTCCGCTCTCCCTCCCGCCCCACGGCCCGTCACGGGCGGCTCAAGGGGGGCGAGGGGAGACGCGGCCCCCCCCGCTTACCCATGCGCTGCGTGTCGAGGTGCACAGCCGGCATCTCCTTCAGCGGGATGTGCCCGGCGCCGCCATCCCTGCACCAGGAGAAGCAGCACAACATGGAGGCGGCCATGACTGGCCGGACCCCACGGCCCCGCGCAGGCGCAGCAGCAGCCAGCGGGGCGGGCGGGGCAGCGCCCCTTGGCGGGCAGGAGGTAGCGGGGCGGGCGGGCGTCCCTTCCCCTCTGCCCGCCCCGGCGCGACATGGCGGGAGGCGGCGGGACATGGCGGGCCGCGGCCGCCCGGGGCAGGCTGAGCACGGGGGGCTCGTGAAATCCAGTGCGGCGTGAAAAATAAAATCCCGTTAAACCGCCATCTGTCCTCAGGAGGTGAAAATTTAAATGAAAAGGAGTGCGGAGGGAAACCCGCTGCCTGTCTGCAGCTGAGGAGCTGCGAGTAAACGTGGTGGTGGCTTGAAGTGCCTGTGCGCAGCTTCTGCGTGCAGCCACCCAAAGGACAGGTTATACATCTATATATGTATATGAAGGACAATTTATATATGTATATATGAAAGAGCAAACTGATCATGATGGGCTAATGGTGGGCATCACATCAACACACTTAATGGTGCCGGGCCACGTGGAAGGGACTCCTTCATGGAAATGTCCTGGGCAGTTATTTCTGTCTCCAAGTAACAAGAACTCCATTTATCTTCTTCGGGTTTGGTTTTGTTTTGTTATATTCCCATCCCCCTCTTTATTTTAATTCTTTCTCAGAACAGTCAAGAGAGACAGGACACCTCCACACAAAGGTTTGTGCAGCCGGGCCCAGCCACCTTGCTGTCCCAGGGTGTCTCCGCCTGCCTCCATGGCATCTGCTCCCTGTGTGTTTCCTTTTCTCCCTGTCTTCCAAACCTGTCTGGTTAGTGCGTGTTAACTCTTAACTTTTTGGGTCCCGTTTGCTTCTAGAGCACCTCCTCATTAGTTCAGAAGCTTTGGTAGAGTGTGAAACTGAACTGTAAGGACTACTGCAGGGAAAAGCCAGCATGCCAGCGTTACACTTCACAATGTTTTTGCAAAGCACGCTTTGGGACCACCGTTATGTCCCTTTCATAGAGGCAGAATGCCACTTAATTAAAAAAGCTGTAGCTTTGCTTCTGGCCTCAGGTTAATCAAGTGTTTCTTTAGCAAAAGCCCTAGAGCTGTCCCTACAGCATCCACAACAGGCGCCACAAACAGGGCTCCAACAAGTATAGCAACTAGTGGTAACACGGCTATAGAAGCCCACCTGTATCTACTTCACATTTTTATTTATCTACAGGAAAATATCCAAGAAACGTTGTGCCATAAATTGCTGATCTGGAATGTTTTGCAGATAATTTAAATACTTATATTTAAAGGTCTGTTTCCTTCCGAACCAATTTGGGATGAAACTGTTGTTTCTCATGATTTTGTGGCATTTCACCTACAAAGCTCACTTACCGTTTTATTACAGTATATAATATGATGCAGTTAATGTAACCCATGTGGTACAACGTTATCTGTCTTCAGGAGGGGAAGGGGTTAAGCGGATATTCAAAAACCCGTGTTAAAAGAAATCTTCATGGCAAAAAATATCGTATTGGTCTGGATGGGCTGTATCAGTCACACTTACCCCATTACTTGAAACATGAGGTGAAACACTGTCTTCCTCAAAATTGTGCCTAAAACCAATCTGATTTTAAGAGCAGCTTTAAAATATGCTTCCTTTCTTTTATTGGACTTACTGTTACAGCCCATAAACATTTGGGGTCAAGAGCTCACTTCCTTAAAATATCCCAAATGGGATTAGTCTTGAACTTCTAAGAAGTACATATTAGGTGGAAGCTGATGTTTATTTATTTCGTATGGAGGGCATCATGATTCTCATTGGTGGCTTGTTGTTCACATAATTAGTCCCATTTAAGTCACTGCGGGATTTTTATTGTCTGTCACACACTGCGGGTTTGTTACAGTAAATGCTGAAAGACAAATGTTAATATAGTTAAAAAAAACCCCAAACCCCAAACTTAGAAGGAGACTCAAACTGCAGATGATTCCCCATGTCATTTTTTTCTCTGAGCCCCAGAGTCCTTTCTTCCCCAAAACGAGCACTGGAATATAAACACATCTCGCCACATGAAGTCAGCATTGCCAAGTCAGTTGGACTCCAGGAGCTGGGGCTTTGGAGAGCAGCGGCTGGCTGTGCCTTCCTGCCAGTTTCCTGCTCCGCTTCTTTCTTAACTTGAGAGGCTGGTTTTACAGGTGAGCAGGCTGCAGCACTTGTGGGGTAAAGTGCGTGCCACAGCTTGGAAAAGTTGCCGGTGCTTCTTCGGAGCACACTTACTCCAGTGCTGATGTGCTCGGTGGGCAGGAAGCCTCAGAGGACCAAGGTCAGTGCAGCTCTCATCCCTGCGCCCATCCTCTCTCCCTCCAGGAGCAGAGCCCGGCTGCTGAGCACCCTGTCAGCAGCTGGTGGCACAATGAATTGTGCAGGAACAGCAGCAAAGATGTTTGGGAGGGCTCCAGCACTAGGCAAAATCAAGCAGATAATAATACTGGTCCAGTGGAAGTAAGGCAAAATTCAGCTGGTAAGAAACATGGCTTATCCATATACCTATCTTGGAGGCTGAGGTAGGCAGTTCTAGCAGGATAGTATCCTATTTGTACATGTGCTTGTCAGCCTGTTTGGAGCATATGTGAACATTGAAATTTTTACACTGCACGAAGCACAGCCCCAAGGAAATGAACATCTGGGCTCCAGTATTTAGAAGTCTAACTGTGCTTGGTAATGAAGGGTTAATTCAGCTTCTGCCTTTCTTGAATGTGCATTTCTTTCACTGGGGAGGCCAAGTATTTAGGACCCTCCCACACTGGAAGCAAAATTATACTCAGCATGCCTAAACATGTTTGTTGCTCACAGGGTTTTAACTTTATTTCCTTGAACAGTAGCAGCAGAGACATTTTGTCTGGGAACCATGTTAGAAGAACAGGAAAATGACCGGTCCCATCCATTTCACAAATGCAGGCGTATATGGAGGTCCTGCTGAAAGAAAATGGTGGTCATTGACTTGTGTTGTTCTCTAGCTCAGAGCTTCATTCAGAAAATACAACTGTCTCTCATTAGCCCCGCAAAGTAGATCTACTGGTTGCAGACGAGTGTGTTCCAGAAAGGTTCCCAGATACCGCCAAATTTGTGGGAGAGAGGGAAACTCTCACCCATTGTTTTAATGTGTAATACAACACAATGAACCAGTTCTCAGAAAAATAATTCCTCTTCATCCTGTGAGTGAAAACCTCTGGGACTTGCTTCTCCGCTGCCACAGGCTTTGCAGAGGCACTTACACCTGTGCAAACCAGTGAAAAAAATAGTGATTAAATATGCTGGAATGGCTTTAGGAACATCTCCATGCAGCTTGCACAGAAGTAAATGATGGTGCAGGACTGGAAAATCCAGGTTTGTTTATTGAAAGCAGTCCTTCCACTCCCAGGGTCAGGCCTGTGGTTTGGAAGATGATACAGACAAGGTCTCAGATGAAAAACAGGTTGTGTTTGTACTTTTGAAATCTTCATTATAATGTGTTCTTGTGAGGATTAATGTTCTGTAGGAAGTCTTCTGGTTTATACAGCTAATCTGACGCTTGCCAAATCATAGAAGAAATTGTATATGAAAATTAATTTTGTTCTTCGTTGTTCTATTTACTTTGGAGGTCACTGCTCCTTTCCTCTTTATGCAATCTAAGCAAAACCCACCGGAGCAGAGCTTTGATCTCCAGGCAATCACAAACCTCATTAAACCTGACAGGCGCGCTGGCCGTGCTTTGTTCAGGAAGGAGCAATTCAATTCTTTTATGGCGTAAGACTGCTGAAGACTGGAAACCGCTGCCCACGGCAGAGGGCTGCGTGGCCAAGCGCTGGGATGAGCGGACTCGTATGAGCAAGCACTAATTTGGGGAAAGTCAGAGCCGTTTCTCGAGGGACTGCTCGCGGACGCGGCAGCAAGAGCACAGATTGGTTGCAGCTGTGTTTGCCTGTGTGCATGTCCGGGGCCGGAAACACCACGCCAGAGCCAGCAGACAGTGGGAGAAGCAGTGGTGTATGGCCCTGAGAAAAAGCCAAGGGACAGCTTCTTCTGGGCAGGCATCCTGGCTAGAGCAGCAAACTTGGACTGCCGCGCAGCACTCCCTCCCATTTGCTTCCTCTGCGTGCAAGGAAACGGGACGTGGCTGTACATTCTTTGTAAATAAATAGGATTACGCTAAGGAGCTAACTGAATTCATCATCGATCCCCGCTCCCACTCCTCCTGTGAAAATCTGGCAAAGTGCTGAATATTAGTCAACTGTGTGGGTCAAAGTTCTGTACCTGAAACTACAGAGCTTTCCAGTACTGCTAAAATAGTCACCGGGGACCCTGCAGGTATCAACACAGTCTCTGAAATTCAGACCTCGAAACAGCAGTTGCTCATTTCCATCGCTGATTACCCTCATGGATTTTTAATGCCTGCTAATTCTACAATGCATATTAAAAGTAGCTTTTATGGAACAATAACAAGAAACTGTTTTCTCTGATCCCTCGTTTGGAGTGTCTAATATAGTCCAGATGTATCTGTTGAAAAGAAATGTGGTCAGATATGATACAGTTGTGAAATATTTGTACATGAGTAAGGTGTTTGATACACAGCTGTTTTGAATAGTTTCTTTATTTGTGTTATCTTACAGTGTCTTCTTACCAAGCTGCTAGCTGCATCAGAGTTCTTGCAGGTTTATGTCTGTATTTAGGTCCTCACAGCAACTGCATCATACATGTCTGATTGTCCCTCTCCGTTTGAGGGTAGGCTCACACCAGCACAGCTGAATAAAGCAGCATGCTTCAAGCATGATCAAGTTGAAGATGCTCATGCTCATTGCAGGTGGGTTGGAGCTGGTGACCATTAAAGGCCCCTTCCAACCCAAACCATTCTATGATTCTGATTTTATGTAGTCACTATACAGGAGTGTGCTCTTGACAACTCTGCAATGGGATGTGAAGCCTTAACCTCCTTCAGTGGGAAGTAAAAGGCAGACTTGCAGCCAAGGATAAGACTGGAAAATGTCCCCAACTCATCTCTTTTCCTTGGTGTTTCACTCTAGGAGACAATTACAGTCTGACAGGTCTTTGGTAGCATGGCTTCAGAGAAGCCTTACTGATGGGGAATACAAACCTGGGAGGAGAAAAAACAAAAAGCACAAAAAAGTTGCTTTTAACTCCATCTACATTTATCATCAGTTTTGTGTTAGACATCTCCAGCACAGCACAGGGGGTGCCTGGGGCCTGGAATGAGCAGCTGGTGTGGCCGAAGGGCAAGGCTGTGTTACTTTTGGCAGCAGCACCAGCAATAGCTGGCTGGAAGCAGTTGTGAAAGTATGGCCTGTGGGGGCACTTGTGTTTTATGCTGATGTGTGTGCCGGCGGCCACCGAAACAGGCCCTCTCGCTGGCTCGTCCTGGCACTGGTGTTTGCTCGGCTGCGGGATCAGCTGGCTGCCAAAATTGATCCCACTGAAAACTTTTCTTTTGTTTTTAAACTGGATTAGCTTTCAGCTCTGTTGGCAAGCGGATCTAGCTTAACATGTGGCCGCATGAATGTTGGAGCCAGCAGAGAGAAGGCATCAGGAAAGCATGACTAAGGGAAGGGAAAAGGATGGAATGATCTCTTTTGCCAATAGCACAGTCTCAGCTTGGCTTAACCCCCATGAATCTCCCTCTCAGGGTAAAATTACCTGTTACAGCTTGAGTCACTTTAATGGCTTGCTTCCACAGAAAGGGAAAAATCTTGTTCCTCTTTTCCTCACTCCTCTCATTTTAGACCTGGTGATTTTCTGAACTGGTGTAACCCACTGAATCAGCAGAAAGCTCACCCTGGCGAAGAAAAGGGAGTAGTGTTCCGCTGGCATAGCGGGTGAATCAGCTCAGTAACACATCTGCCGAGGCTGCAGAGCTGGTACAAGCAGGAAGGGCAGCAGCAGCCGGCCCTGAGGCCGCTGACTGAACGCAGTGCACAGCTTCAGCCTCAGAAATCCCTGTTGTAATGCTTGGTAGAAGAGCCACAATCTGGGTTCTCTCTGCAGTTTACAGGGACAATAGGCACTATCCCTTTGTCTTACAACAAATGTGGTGTTTTTCTCATAAAGCTGTAAGTTGCCACTGGTTTATAATTCCTTCCACACTCCTCCCTCTGTATTTTCAACCCACCCATGGGTGACATCTGTCCTAACACTTCCCTCCAAGCAGGCCTCTCCTTTGAGCCTTGATTTCCCTTGGGTTTGTTTCCTTATTAGGTAGGGAAATATTGACACAGCTCTACTAATGCTCTTTTTCATCAGCCAGAACATTTCTCTGGAGCATCAACAAATGGCCCTGATGCTGCTTTGGGAAGACATTGTGCTCTGAGTTGTGGGAATACAAGCTCATAAGCAAGCTGCTATCAAAAAACCTCTATAAACAACAACTGGTTAAAAAGAGTATAGAAAGATGGACTCATGTGTGTGTGAAACAGGTGATTATGTGCAATTCTAGTGGTCAGATAGTGGTAAAATGCCCAAATTACATTTGACGTGCTCAGGACAGCCATGGTACACTTAAGCACGGCGCTGGCTGGGCACCGTCTTCGTGCGCTAAAACCAGAAATTCCATGCTGTGTTTGCCCAAGTTTAGGCGTTCATCTTTTGAAAGAAGGAAGCCCAGACAAGGAGGGACTAGAACATCTTCAAATGAAGAGGAGGTATCACAGGTGGGCAGGTGTCCAATCATGCCCACACGGCTCCTCTTCTTTTATAAGGGGACAGAGTAGGACCAGCGCAAAGAATTAGTGGTGAATAAAATGTACTCTAAAAATACATCAGGAAAAAGGTTATATGAGAAATGTATGAACTTAGTAACGAGTGAGGAATCTAAAATGCCGTATTGTTGATGATGTCTTTAACCATAAAATTACAAAGATTAGTAGAATCAGGAAGTTCTTGATATAAAAATGGCTGTTGGGAAAATGTAGATAAGGGGTACTTGGAAAACGTGAAGTACAAGCACTGGGATATCACTTGAACATGGTTTGGGTAGCGGAGGAGTGGATTAAGCTATCACTTTTCAGAAACTCAGATGACTTGATGATGGACAGATGGACAAAGAAGATGATGGACAATTAGAAGAAACAAGCAGGATGCTGAAGAGCACCTGAAGGTCTTGGTTGCTTTTATGTGGCAGCTCTGCCTTCCAGGGCTGCTTTCCGGTGGATGGTGGATGATGGATGAAATACCCCAGTGCGTGAGCACTCTGAAGGGGATTTTCAAAAATACGTGTCTTTGATCCACCTGTTTCTGTTAAGCTCAGCTGGGAGGGCAGGCCAGGCACCAGGAGGGAAGGCGAGGAAGAGGAGAGTTCTTCCTCTTCTGGCTGCAGAAAACTGGGGAACCACAGCTTTGGCGTGTTATTGAATGGGTTTAAAATTCCAGATCCCTAAACAATTGGCAGAACGATGTCAGCTGCATGAGGGAACTCCGTCTGAGAGAAATACAGTCTAGCCTGTGATATTACTTGTGTGGGTAGTCCTGAATGCGAACAGACTCTACCGTGCCGATGAGTGATGTGACTGCAGTGGGTGAGTGAAGAGTAGGGGAGTGACAGGGGTGCAGGAGGCGGAGTACGTGCATTTGGGAACAGCTTTCGATGTAGTGTTTCACAAAGTCTAACTGGGAAGTTCGGTTTGGCTTTGATGTGACACTTGTTGACTGAGAACAGGAGGACTGCAAAAAAGACACAAATCACAAAGATCCTCTGCTGTCTCAGCACTTCCAGCTGCGGTTTCACAGTCTGGTAAGCTGAGGGTCCTTCCAGGCAGATGTGGGATCCCCCGTGCTCATCTCCCTGGGACTAGCCTGTGTTACTGCAGGAGACCTGCCCAGGTTTGACAGGCCGTGGTACTCTCCAACGGATTCACTGGTAGGAAATGGTACAGCCAGTGTGTTAAAGCAAACAGGAATGTGTCTCCATCCTTTTATGAAGCACATAAGGATACCTGGCTAAAATTATGTTAATTTTTTAATGAGTGCTTTCAGGAGGTGGAAGATGCTCGGCCGGTCGCCACCCAGCAGCGCTCCTCCTTAGGCTGCGCAACGCGAGCTGGGGAGCTATAGCCCCAAGTTTGATTTAGCGGGGTTAATAAACAACAGAACCCCACCAATATCTCGGCGGAAGCACAGGCAGCCTGGCCACCGGCTGAGGCAAGCGGCATCCACCGCCTGCCCGCCAGGCCGCCCGTTCCTCCCTGCCTTCCTCCCTCCGGGCAGCCGCGGAGGCTTTCCTTGCCTCTCGCCGGCGAGCGGAGGAGGAAGAGCCGCCGCCGCAGCGCCTGCCCCGGGGCCGGATCGGCGGCCGCTGGCCAAGGTGGGTGGGCGCAGCCGGTCCGGGGCTGCGGGCAGCAGCTCCCGAATCACCGATCGCTTCTGCAGAGGCCGGGGCCGAGGCCTGCCCACCCGTTCCGTGCCGAGCGGCGGCGAGGAGAGGCGTGCGGCCGGGCGGACAGCGGGTGCCGGCCCTCGGCATCGCCCGCCGCGGTGAGAGGGGGCGCCGGGCCGCGCCGCGCTGGGCCGGGCCGGGCGGGTTGGCGGGAGGCGGGAGCGGCGGGCTGGGGCCCGGCGCGGGGGCCGTTCTGGACGCGGCGCGGAGCGGGTGCGGCGGCTGCTCGCGCTCTCCGCCTGCCCCGGCTTCTCCGCGACCCCCGGCCCGGCATGGTGAGTAGCGGGTGCCGGCGGCGGTGCGGCCCGCGCCCGGGCGGCAGGAGGAGCAGGCGCGGCCGGGCGGGTGAAGGCCGCGCCATTGTGCGGTCGGCGGGAGCCGGCGCGGCCGTTGTTTGGGGCGGCAGCGCTGCTCCCGCCTCGGCCGTTCTGTGCCTTGCGGGGAGGGCCCTTCCCCGAGCAGCGGTGCCCGGCGGGGCGGCTGTGACCCCGGGAGCGGGGCCGGGAGCGGCATAGTGCTCCAGGCGCGTGTCGGGGATCCCGGAGGAGCAGGGCTGTAGCCGCGAGCAGGGAGAGAATTCCTGCCTGGGGACGAGGGAGCGAGCGCGGGAGCGTACGTTGGCGCTGCTCGGTCGGCATGATGTCAGACCCTGTGGAGGACACGGTATGCTTGGGGCTGCAGCCGCTCTGAACCAGGGTTGCTTGTTCCTCCAGGCCTTTCTAGCGTTCTGAAGGCTGGACGTGTTTGAGCCACCTGGTTCTGCTGGAAAAAGCTTTGGCAATGGTTTAAAGCATGGCCACTTTCCTCAGCTCTTTGTCCGTCTGGATACCCACTGCACCCAGGGGTCAATAGTTCCATGCTTCAAGTGTCTACACTGGCCCTCCATTAGGTTGTAGGTCCTCCTGATGCTGGTTAAGATTGTTGCTGCTGGAAGGAGGAGCTCCCATCACCATTCCTCCTACCTTGTCTGTGCAAGACCTTTTTCAGGGCTGATTCAACAGACCAATCTGACAGAAAGCTGGGGAAACCGCTTGTAGAAGGCCTGACAAGGACCGGGGTCCTTGCAAAGGAAGGGAGACAAGAATTCTCCTGACTAGCTCAATTGCTTGTGGAAATGCAGCCTGACATGGTCAAGTTTTATTTAGAACACACTGTAGGAAGCTCATAATTCAAGAGCTACCTTTTTGTTTTGTTTGAAGGTTGGTGAAATTTTGGTTTTGCTTTCATCCTGCTTCTAGCTAATAAACCCAACGTCTGTGCTGAGAAGCACGCAATATGAATGTCTATGAGTGTTCCTCTGGAGTGTGGGAAAAAGCTACTGTGGTTATTTTTCCATTTATGTTTTGATTTCTTTGGCTATTCATCTTCCTAATGATAAACTGTGCAAGTCGCTCTGTCTGAGGTGGTGACATCTGCTGAGTTTGTACCTAGAGAGTTTATGTAGCTCAGGTGAAGGAAAAAAAAGCTGTGCCTTTTGGGCCATGTGCTACATGTGGAGAATTCCAGGGCCATCCAAACCTGGATCAGAAGTTACACAGAGAAACTCCCAGTGGAGAAGTTGAAATGTTGCTGTGGTTCCTCACACAAATACCAGGTTGCTAATACAAAGGGATGTTTCAATCCACAGGCAACTTACTCTCTGAAATTAATGTCCTAACGAAGACGGAAGTTCAGCTGCCCCAACCAGTCATACAAGTTTTCAGTATTGTTGGTTTGGTGTTAGTGGTGTTGTAAGAGGGGGAAAGAAAAATCCAACCTAGTAGACTTGCCCATTTCCTTTTTTAAAATCCGAGGGTTTTAATGATGTCATATAATGGTTTTGAAGTTCAGTTATATTTATAAAGCATAATTATTTAATGGGATAAGTGGGGTTGGAATGAAACAGGACAGTTTTATTTGGATCCTGAAACCTTTTTGTGTATCTTTTTTTATATTTTTAGGAGCATGAAAGTCTTCAGTGTTTGTCCGGCAATTTTACTGGAGCGTGTTGTAGTAAGCATTTTCTGCAGTGGTTTGCAGTCCTCACTGTCAGGCATGCAGAGCTGCTTTTCCAGCTCCCTAACTAAGAAGTAAAATCCTTCCTGCTAAAGGAGGTGGAGCAGAGCAAATGTTTTCTGCAATGTGGATTTCCATTTACTATAAGATGGAGAACTGACATTTTAATAACTGACATTTGTAGTTACTACCCTCTTAACACAAGCCAAACCAATCTCTGTGCTGCTACCATGGCTGAATGCTGGCAGTACAAGTGGGAAAGAAAGTGCTATTTATGAAGAGGAAGACTCAAGAGTATAGGGCAAAATCATAGTCTTCTCATCATCCCCTCCTATTTAGCAGTAGTAAGAGGATGGAAGAGAAGCATTGCTTATTCTGGTGTTGAGAGGTGCTTCAAAATCACGCTCTCACAGAAAATGAACTTATTGAATGGGATCTGTGGTCTTAGAGGAAACCTTAGGTAGTAAATGGGGTCCTTAGAGCTTTTCTCTGGGGCTTTGTCCCTAGCTGTAATGGTTCTTTGGGCTTCTTCTGCCCGATGACCTTAGTCCTGAGGTTGAGTAGAAAAGCTGGCAACTTTTTCAAACTCTCCTTATTCCAACAAAGAAATACCTCCTCCTCATCACTGGAAATGCATGTGAGGTTTGCTTACACCTCTTGAGAATGGCTTTTACTGAGAAGTCTCACTGTGACTGTATGGGTCCTCTTGTAAAAGAAACTCAGAACTGACCTTGCTTTTCTTCCCTGGAGTGATCTTTCCTTGGATCACTGGTATTGATTTTATTCTTCTCCTGTGCAGCATAGAATGGTTCGGGTTGGAAAGGACCTTAAGATCATCTAGTTCCAACCCCCCTGCCATGGGCAGGGATGCCTCCACTAGATCATGTCGCCCAAGGCTCCATTCAGCCTGGCCTTGAACACTGCCAGGGATGGAGCATTTACCACTTCTTTGGGCAGCCTGTTCAGTGCCTCACCACTCTCGTAGTAAAGAACTTCGTCCTTATATTTAACCTGAACTTCCCCTGTTTCAGTTTGAACCCATTACCCCTTGTCCTGTCACTACAGTCCCTGATGAAGAGTCCCTCTCCAGCATCCTTGTAGGCCCCCTTCAGATACTGGAAGGCTGCTCTGAGGTTTCCATGCAGCGTCTCTTCTCCAGGCTGAACAGCCCCAGCTTTCTCAGCCTGTCTTCATACGGGAGGTGCTCCAGCCTCCGTATCCTCATGGACTTCCTCTGGACTTGCTCCAACAGTTCCATGTCCTTCTTAGTGTTGGGAACACGAGAACTGTACACAATACTTGCAAGTACTGTGCATGTACAAGCATGGATCTTCTCTTGCAGCTCTCCTCTTGGCTCCCATGTTTTCCACTTCATATTTCTTTGAGGAGACAGAAACCTTAGTAGTAACATCAAAACTAGTTAAAAGAGCTCATTCATATGCCTTGCTGTCACAGCAGTACTTTGATGCTCTTTTTTTGTGATACACTTTTCAATTTATAAAAGGAATTTTATTACATATCTGTATTACATATATATGACTACATATTGTGTAATATGGAAATAATTTGTGCAAGGGAAGCATCTTTCTAATTATAGCTTGAAACTAAGTATTTGAGAGTTCTGGCTAATATAAATTGTCACCCATTTCGGTCTTTATTAGCTATTTGTTTTCTTACAGTGTGCTGGAAGTTATAAGGTGTCTGCCACTGAGCACTTGGCTTTGGTTATAGGCACTGTAAGGGTAAGGCACTGGGTCCCTTCACTGAGATTTTCCAGTAGAAAGAATTACATGATAAATCCTCTTCCCGTAGGTCCTGTCCACAGAAAGAAATTGCTGAGGTGTGAATGCCTTGAGAATGGAATTGGAAATAGAGATTGCAGACGAGCAAAAATGGTGAACAGCTTTGTTTCCTGATGAATTATCAGTGATTATGGGCAGCTGATCTTGGAAGTATTTTAACTTTTGGCTGAATAGCCTGAATAACCATGTTCACTTGGTTATTTAAGTATATTGCAGGAGCAAGAGGAAAGCTAACTTTTTAAGTGCGTGGTGACTCGCCTTTGGCTTTGCAGGTAGAACACAGAACCACGTCACATATTCTGTAGCTGAAGAAATTCTCAAGCTGGGCTTTTTCAGACACTTTTAATGTTGCCTTCTTACAGTAATCGTGCATGGGGTTTGAAACTGTAAGCCTTGGAGGAGTTGAGCAAGTAAAGTGTAACCAAATCTTAGCAAGGCGTGTTGGCTGGGTATCTTCTGTGAAAATCCGGTTTCTGTGTATTGCATCAGTGAGGAAAGACGTAAGTCTTGAACTGTTGTTATGAATACATGAGCTATTTTCATTCAGAGTCCTTGCTGGGTTTGGCAAGCCTTTTTTTTCCAGCGTTTCTAGTTGGGAGTCCAGAAATGGTTCTGCCTGAGCACGAGCTGTTCTTGTGCCTGCCATCTGGTGGCCAGCTAACTGGGCTGGCTGCAGACCCCAGCTGAGGCTCTGTCTTAGGGGTACTGGAGAAAAAAGTAGATCCTTTTCTCACTGAGCTGTGTCTCAGATGGAGATTGGGTTTTGCATGGTTTCCCTAGAGGAGAAATTCCCTAAGTTCCTGTTACCATCTTTCTTCTCTTTCCTAGGATATGATGGAGCTCCTAGAGGAAGATCTCACCTGTCCCATTTGCTGTAGCCTGTTCGATGATCCTCGTGTCCTGCCCTGCTCCCACAATTTCTGCAGAAAGTGTCTGGAAGGTATTCTTGAGGGAAATGTGCGGAATGTGCTTTGGAGACCATCCCCTTTCAAGTGCCCCACGTGCAGGAAGGAAACTCCTGTTACTGGCATCAACAGTTTGCAAGTCAACTACTCCCTGAAAGGTATCGTGGAGAAGTACAACAAAATCAAAGTAACTCCGAAAATGCCCGTGTGCAAAGTGCACAGCGGGCAACCCCTTAACATCTTCTGCCGGACAGACATGCAGCTGATCTGTGGGGTTTGTGCCACCCGTGGTGACCATACAAAGCACGTTTTCTGTTCTATTGAAGAAGCTTATTCCCAGGAGAAGCGGGCCTTTGAAACCCTCTTTCAGGGCTTTGAAACGTGGCGTTGTGGAGATGCCCTCTCGCGGCTGGATACCTTAGAAACCAGTAAGAGGAAAGCTCTGCAGATGCTGACCAAAGATTCTGACAAAGTGAAAGAGTTCTTTGAGAAGCTGCAGCACACGCTGGAGCAGAAGCGTAATGAGATTCTCTCTGACTTTGAGACCATGAAGCTTGCAGTGATGCAGGCCTACGACCCGGAAATCAATAAACTGAACACCATTCTGCAGGAGCAGCGGATGGCTTTTAACATTGCAGAGGCCTTCAAAGATGTGTCTGAGCCTATTATATTTCTGCAGCAGATGCAGGAGTTCAGGGAAAAAATCAAGGTGCTCAAAGAAACTCCTTTACCTTGTTCCAGTGTGGACATCAGCCCTACAATGAAGAGCTTTGATACCAGCCAGTGGAATGGCATAAAGCTAGTTGATGTGGACAAACTTTCCTTGCCTCAGGAAAACAACACTCTTAAATTCAAGATTCCCTCAGTCTTTTCGCGCAGATTTGTAGTGAATTCTCTTATTTGCTTGCTTATTCTTGCTGTCACCAGGATGTCCTTTGTGGAGTCAGTTGTTGACAATCTCCAGTGCTGGAGATCTCAATTCTTTGCAATTAACTTGTCCTATTTGGCAGATACGGTGGAGATAGCAGATCACGCAGTCTTTTACTGGGAACAGATGACAGATGGAGCTTCACTTCTAAGAGAAAAGTGTAAAAACTATACATTGGTTGTACTGGATAATGTTGCACAGTTTGTGTGCAAGTATAAACTGTTGTGAAGTAGGAATAGAAGAAGTAAGAGAAATCTGGTGAAGAAAACATAGAACTTCTCAAGATTAATTGGGTTTTCAAGACTTCCAGTGAAAACATTCCAAGATTCAAAATGTTTCCAAAACATTCATGCTATTCACACAGTTTGAGTGCTGATAAACTGGAAGATGAAATGGAGCTTTGAAAAACACATTGTTTTGGATTCTTCTTTTAGTGGTGATTATGGGAATATTATTCACTGTAAATCATTCTTCTTACCAAAATATAGGGCAAAAGTGTGTATGTAGTTTAATGTTAATTGTAGAATAAGATAAAAAATGTCACTTCCTCAGAGGTCACAGTTAAAAACACTTACTGTTTTTTCCTAAATGGGAGGTGGTTGGGAAAGAGGAAGAAGAGTTGTGACTGAGAAGAGCACTGTACTGAGAGGCTGGCTGCGGACTGCCCTGCCGCTGCAAAATAGAGCATGCATCCTTCACGTTCTGGAGCCACTTTCTATCTGAGGATGTTACTTCTCTCTAGAACAGATACATGTACTTTTTTGTATAACCAAATGTTGTGATGATCCTGTGCATTCAGATTACTGTAGGTTATTGTTTACATGTTCTGTACAAAAAAGTATCTTCAGGACAAGCATAAATTCTAGAGTAAAGAGAAATCAGTTGAGGTTGGTAAGAGAAGAACAAGCTAGAAGGTAGTACATGCTTTGCAGATAGTACAAACTTTGCAGTCTACTTTTCCAACATCAAATCGCAGGGATAACTGAGCTGTCTTACTAAATCCATGTTTCTCTGAAGCCACACTTTCTTAAAAAGTGGCCTTAATGTGTTGAATTTAGTGTGGTGAAAGGCATGCCTGGGTCAGCTGCTAGTGCTCTAGCCCTGCAAAGGTGGCAGGTAGAGCAGTTTCCTTCCTGTCCCTCTCTTGACTCCAGATCGTCATTCCAAAAGCCAGGAAAAATGATGGGATGATTCCTTGGAACAGAGTGCATAAAGTGACAGGAGTATGGATGTTGTTAGTGCTTTAGCATTGGAACATATATAGGCTCTTCTAGTGTTACTATATTTTTGTGTACCTTGTTTCAGGAGCTAGTTGAATTTTCTGAGTGTATTAACTTGGCTGTGGGATAACAGTGATCTGAAGTGAACTGTAAGCTTGAGTTCTCTGAAGTGCCCTTCTTTAAGAGCGTACAATACTGAGATGTATTGCTTGAAGAGCATCTAACCTCTTTTTGCAGTGGTCCTATGAACACCAATATATAGAATGAAAACATGTAGTTGAATTTTCTGCGAAACAAACATGAAGTGTGCCATACTTTGGGGATATTCATTAGCTTCTCTCAAGGTTTAATAAGTTATGACGGTCAATTCACTGTCTTTGCAAGCTGTTCATTTCAAAAATGAAACATTAAATTCCAAGAATCAAAGTTTCCAAGCAACCAAACCCTGCAAACAAAACTATTGTACATGATATTTACATCTTTGTTGCCTGGGAATACTGTCGCTGCTCCACACCTCACTCCAAACACTTGGTAAAAGCACTGAATGGTTCTTGCAGCTGCAGATGCCTTGCAGTTTAGGAAAGATCAAGTCACAGACACGTAGATCAGACAGTTACAATTTGTGAGTGGCTGAAAAAGCAATGAGTAATCGAGAGGTGGTAGTTGTGAGTGTGGGAGGGGTGAGATTTGTAACCCGGGCTTCTACCTTGCAGCAGTTCCCTGAGTCCAGGCTGGCACGGATGTTGAATGATGATGACCGGGAATTTAAACTGGTGAATGGAGAGTTTTTTGTGGACAGAGATGGAACTTTGTTTAGTTACATCATGGACTTCTTGAGGACTCTCCAGGTCTCCTTACCAATTGATTTCTCAGACTATCAGAGGCTGCAGAGGGAAGCAGAATTCTATGGGCTCTACCCTCTGGCTGACCTCCTGAGCCAGGAACACTTGCTGAAGCCAAGGCTGGAGATCTTGGAAGTGCGTTTTTCTCTCCAAGAGATGCAGGCCTTTTTCCGGATCTTTGGTTCCTGCAGTGCCACTGTTGAGACACTAGCTGAGCAGATCACGGTGTTCATGGGGCAGCAGTCAGGACAGAGCTGGAACAGCCCTTTTCCTTCTCAGAAACCACTTGTTCCGCTTCCTTTGGAAAGACCTTCTCATCATGACATGGTTTTTCAGTGCGGTACTGACTACTCTGCTGGTGACCAGTTTGTGGCCAGGTACTCTCCCTAGTGTGACTTCTCATTATGGAGATGTCTTTATGACTTGTAGTTCGTAAAGTACATGCTACGTGCTAGTAAAGCTCATTTTAAAGTAGCTATCAGACAGCTGTCTGAGAGAAATGTTTCCTTCTTTCTGCTAGTTTAATGTTATCTTTTTCTAGTTCTGAAATACTCAGTTTAATTTGCTACATGGATTTGCCTATTCTTCAGCTTTCTAAACGCTGATCTTGATGTTTGGGTTTGTGTTCAGTTGGGTCTTTTTCTCCCTCTACCCTTTCCTTCTAACTCGCTCTCCCAGGCTTTAGAATTCCATGGCATCAGTGACCTTCTAGAGGACTTGAAAAACACAGAGTAAAATCAAGCAAAGCAAACAAAATAAATAAGAAGTGAAGTACTGGGGAAGCCTAAAATCTCTACTAGCTCATGGTCCAAAAGACTTTCATATGGAAAAGGGTAAAAAGAGAACAGCTGAACAGGGTTAGAGACACCAGCGGAACTAAGATGCCAATTTGGGAGCTGAAAGCTTTTGTAGAGCCTTTTACTAGGAGGCGGGAGAAGGGGCAGATTATTAACTCTATGTTACACAGTGGCTTTTCTTTCGATTCAAGAGCCAGGTTCTGTTTTTATTAAGATTACTGTATGTCAGTGATTTTTGTGATAGCAGTATTGTATTCTAATGACAACTTACATTTTTTAAACAAGCTTTTGCTGGATGCCTCTATTGTATGGAGACACGTTCTTACTGTATAAGAAAACATAACCTAATTTGTCCTCTGTGGCTGTTAGAACATCTGGAATTTTATGGAAATTTTATTGAAATATTTCCAAAAAGGTTATTCTATCTGCATATGTGAATCAACACAGCAGTCTTTTGATTTATAATAAAGTTTATATTCTAGCTTCCTTTAGCTAAGCAAGTAGAAGAAAAACTACTTTGCATTTGCGAAGCAACATACATCTATGTGCCAAACCTTAACTTTATAATGCATTACCCATTTGAATGGACTAACGGTTGAGTAGGTTATGGCAATTTAAATAGGGGAAAATATTCTTGATTCTTTCCTTTATTTCTTTAGACTTGGTAAAAGTATTCCTCTGCAGAATCTTGAGTAATGAAACAAGTTCAGTTTGATTATGTTGCCTGCTGAATTTCTATTGACTTATTCTTCGTGGTGGCACAGACTCTTTTGCCTTTTTTGTGCTTTCTGTGATAATTTGTTGTACTTTCCTCTGAACTGTGGAACAGTTTCACCCTTGTCAGCTTATGTATTTTGTAATAGTATTTTTACCTGACTTCTGTTCCTCACGATGTCTGGATAGATTCTTAAACTGTACTTTATATCAAGTAAAATCATTTGAGGCAATGTGAAAATGATTTTCATATTTGTTACCACAAGACCTCCTGTACAAGGTAATTTTGCAATAAATGTCACTGTTTGTAGAGAGAGATCCTGTGTAATGAAAAGTGATGCTGTTGGGGTGAATGTGACTTTACTGTCCTTTCCATCATCTACCCCTACCTGAAAAACTGTTGTGGCATGATGTAGAGCGTTACATAAATGAAATGAGGTGGAGATTATCAATCACCGCTATTTCCTAAGGAAGTAAGTTTTGGGGTGGGGGTGAAAGAGAAGTGCTTCTTCCCCAACATGTAACTGGATGAGCTGGGAATTACTGTTCTAATAATGACGGGAAGACTTAAATTACCTTCAAAGGAGGAAAAAACTACGTGGAACCTTGGTTGCTGTAAACGCATGCAACTGTGCTGACCTGCAGCGTCTGAGGCCTGGCTTGTTTTTAAAAAAAGATCTATTCCATCCTTCAGGAAGTCATTGAAGTGTGTCGTAACTGCCTTTTTTTTTCTCATTTTAGGTATGTTTCCATAAAGCCAGATAGTAGAAAGCTGATTAATGGTACAAACGTGCTAGGCCTGCTGCTTGACACTTTACTCAAAGATGGATTTCGCCTCATAAGCAGCAGGACAGTCTCGGGTGAAGACAAAGTGGAATGCTTCAGTTTTGAAAGGGTGAAGAGGCCAGCAGGCCTTGCCCTCACGCTGAAGAACACCCCAGGGAGCTCTGGGGTGGCACAGGCAAAGAGAAGCCAAGTGCAGAAAGGGAAATAAAGGCTTTTCTTTTAATCTGTTGAAGGTGGAAGAGGGGTGTGTCAGTGCCAGTGGCCTTTTTTTGACTTGTTTCAAACTGCAACTATTGAGGGAAGGAACAAACAAACAACTTGTTTTTTTTTTCTAGTATTCGGAAGGAAAAAATTGCTTTCCTGCTTTTTACTACTCCACCCTCTTCAACTCTAAATAAAAGAACCACAGATTCAATACGAGTCTTGTGGACCAGAGTCCAGCGTTTTCAAAGGTTGTTTTTGTTTTTCTCTGTGGCTAAAATTTGTATTAGGACTCGCAAAAAATCAACTGTTCCTGCTAGAAAATTGTTTCTATATCCTGTGCTAATCTGCAAGTAGATTTTAAATACATGATACTATATGAGGAAATAACAGATTGACACAACTGTCATCCCAACAGTTTGGAGAAGTGGCTGGAGGAGGAATGCAAACCTCAACGACTGAATATTGCTTCTGCTTTCAAGAGATGCACGTATACTTGGCTCTCTTGCAGTTCGCTGAAAGCAATGTAAGGGAAACATCCCAGGTTGTATTGCTGGGTGGCTCCAGGAATGAGAAAGTGGCTCTGTGAAGCCACCACTAGTGAGTCATGAAATAACGTTACTGTCTCTTGCAGAATACTCCTCTGTCCTCTCCTCCCACTCTGAAGGCATTAAGCTGCTCTTCAGTGCTGAGAATGAAATGGTAAAGGTCTTTGTGAACAAAGGGTCAGTTGAGTTTTAGAGCTATAGAAGATTTTTAGAACTATAAAAAAAATGAAAATGTGATAAACAGTCCTTCAGATGGGAGAGTTAGTACAATTTTAAACAAAATAATAGTACAAAGGATTAAGAAACTTGTCAAGTGCAAAACATATTTAGGAGGAAGGCTTGGCAGGAGTGGCTTTAAGAGCCTTGGGCATGTTAGCCCTGTACAATGCTTTGTAAAGATGCCAAAATTAGCTCAGGTACCAGGAGAGGTAAGTTAATGAGGCCTTAGAAATTAAGAATCTTTTGTCCTCCCTTCAAGACAGGGAAAGAAGACAGCAATAACTTCAAGGGTTCGTTATTTGAATCTGACTTTTGATGTTGATAGAACACCATCTTTCCAAAGTTACGAACAGCCAAGTAGAGTTTGTTTGGGCTGTTTTGGCTGACTAGTTAGGCCTGGCTTTTCATTAGCTTCAAAGTGTGAATTTATAACTTTATTTGCAGCACTTAAAGATGGGGTGGGTGGTGGGAATCACCCATCTGTTTCTTGCCCTTAGGAGTTTCCATGAATTGGATTTTCCCAGGCTGGTGGTGCTGCTGTCAGACAGCTCTTTTCTTTTGCAGTGCATTTTAGCTTGACACAAGTTCACAAGTTCAGTGGCAACAATGAGGTCTTCTTGTTCCAGAGCTTTCTCGGTTGAGAATAACATGATTACGGGACTACAGCACCTAAACTGCTTACAAGTTTTATAATGAAATAAATGTTGAGGAATGTTACAGTGGATGCTTTCCGTTCAAATGGGATTTTTTTGTCAATAATGTCGCTATGTTCATCTTGATACATTTTTTTTTACTGTGAGAACCGTCATTCACTGGAACAACCTCCCCAGAGATGTGGTGGAGTCCCCATCGCTGGAGATTTTCAAGATGTGGTTGGAGAGGGTGTGAGATGATCTCTCTTGGGCTTCTTTTCCCACCAAAGGCTGGACCAGATGACCATTTGAGGTCCCTCCCAGCCCAGCCTGTGGTGGCCTTCAAGGGCAGTCTGCTGAGGGCAGCATTTGGGTGACACAGCAGACTGCCCTGACAGGTTGCTGTACTACAAAGATAACACTACCAGCTTTCCAAGTTCATTTTGATGTCCATGTACTGACATTCCAGAAAAGTTCCCATTCCTCAGCTTGGGATAAAATTGAAACCAATATGACAACTATTAAAAGGGTCAGTGACTGTGAGTATTGGTGAAGAGACCAGTCATAGTGAGAAACATAAGATAGAAGTGACAACTTCCTAGAGGGAAAGGCAAAAAAAAAAAAGGGGCTTGAAGCTGTATGTAAACACCACACCTTCAGCGATCGCTGATAGCAGCAATGTCAACTGAGAATAGTTTCAGAACACCTTGTAGTAACAAAATTAAGCTACTTCACTGACCACAGAAATAGTGAGTTTATTTTCCTGCTGCAGCAGCCACTTTGAAAATTGAAGTTTAGATTACTTTCTTCTAAATACAGTGAAAGAAAATAGGAAATATTTCAATTTTTAAAAGCCCTGGAGTTTCAACCTGTGCCATCACTCATGCTCCATGGCTTTGGCAAAGTGACTATTTGGAACAACCATTTCAGGAACAGCTTGTGATGGGCTAGTGCTGAACACTTCATGGTTCCCCTCGTGGGTTAATTTTTATTCAGCACAAACATCATCCTATGAATGTAATATTTTGGCTCTGGAAAAATGTTCCTCCTTTGAAGGAAAGCACCTTCCTGGATTTCTTTATACAGAAAGTGGAAGCAGCGCTGGTAGACCTACAGTGGTGTAGCTTCAAGCTATAACTAAATGGCAGTAATCATGGAGGAAGGGGTGAAAGTATGTTCATTGGCAGACAAATATGAAAATAGCACCAATTTACTGTGAGGATCCTCAGCTGGCCTGAGTAGCTGCTGCCTTCCACCTTGCAAGATTATTTATGTTACTGTAGAGTGTTGCTGAACCAGGATGGCAATTTTTTCTGTGTCCTCTTTGGAGTGTTATACAGCATATCCTGCAGGCACTGCGGCAGTTATTTAGAAGAAACACTAACTCTAATAGCTCTAGTAACTCACAACAGGATCTCTGCTGTATGGGAAGTTTTATTGTAGGTGGCTTGGCCATGCTTTTACGTGTGACAGAACAAGAAGCTCTGATTGCTCACATCTAGGTCTATATTTGATTAAATAGGAATAGGATTTTGAAACATTTAGACATTTTTTTCCAATGAGGTGGAATTTGGGATCCCTGACATGATTCAAGTCATTGCCAACTTTATCAACAGAATTCCTTTTTCCTGGAAGGTGCAAGATTTGCTGATTTCAGTAAACTTACTGCTGTGTTTGCCTTTTTATTCTTCCTTGGATTCTGCAAAGATGTGCAAACTGTACTGCTCCCTGAGATGCCGTAGTGCTGGAGCGCAGTCCTGTCGCTCACTTACAGCAAGCAGTGAGCCCTCTTCTGCTTTCTAGCACACAAGGGGATTGCCAGAGCAGTGAGATGACTAGGGGGAAAGGAAACTCAACAGTAAAGTAACACCATCCCTCTGTCCTACACGGACCGCAGGTTTACGTGGCAGAAATAGATCATCTAAAAAGAGGTGATAGTTTGCTGGATTTGCAACGGCAGGTGATTCAGAAAGACAACACTTCATTTGTCTTATATTTTCTTTTTTTTATTTTAATCACTTTTACCTCATTTATAGTTGGATTTCATCCTGTATTTCTATATTCAAGGCTGCCAGCGGCTTTATCAATAGTCTTGTGGTGCCTATTGGATATCTCAACAGTATAAAGACATGGCGCTTTTTCCATCCCCCTTTTCTCGCCCCATGTTGGCTTCTTTTTGTAGTGATTGGTTACATTTTTGTGCTTTTAAGTAACTTTCTGTCTGCTTCTTCACACCCCAGGAAGTTCTCCTATGTTCTTCTTATCTCTTTGGGGGCCATGTCATTTATTCACCACCTGAATTACTCAGTAATTTGCTGATACCAGAAAGGAGAGAGTCTGACATGAAATACTTCCCTGTTCCTTGGGTATTGATTTCAATGTTGATTTATGATGCGTTTTATTCTTTTTGGATGTACAGTCTCTACATTCTTTACAGATTCTGCACTCAGTGCTCATAAGATTGTATAATTGATTAAGAATAGATGTTTAAATAAAGCTATTGCAATCGACACTACATTTAGACTAAAAAAGACTGATCTCTTAGTGCTGACTGTAGTACTGGGAAGTTTCTCCTTTACTAAATAATTCCAAGCCATTTTTCACATCCCTGCATAGTTGAATCTCACAGAAATAGTACAAGACTCCACCCTAAGGTGCAGTGTATGAGGAACTAATAGCCACAGGGCAAAAGAATGATGCTGGAGTAACTGCATCCTGCCCTGCTTCAACAGGCTGGCAAACAGGGGTGCTGACTTTTGTTCTGACTTTGAAGAAACTTTTCTCCACATTGGGCTGTTCCCACTTTTTACCTGTAGGCTGGTTTCCAGTTTTCCAGTGCACAAAAATAACTCCTCTAGTCTGAGCTGAGCAAGGCTCATGCGCTCGTATCTGTCTCTGGAGGGGGTGAGTTGAAGGTGTATCCAACACACAATCTGGGTGACTTTGTTTTGATTCACAGCTGAATTCAGCACCAGGAAGCCGCCAAAGTGGATCAGAATTCCTGTTGGACATTACAACAAAGTGTTCAGAGCTTTGATTTTTTAATTTTTTTATTTAATTTGTTCTCAGATCGCTGGAAAGTGTTACTGAATATTCATTGGGAAACAAGCCGGGAGCTATCCAAGATGGGGAGGGAAACTCATTGCCTCTTACTCCTTCCCTCTGGTTTGTGCCGAACCATTGCCAGGCTCTAGCTTTACAAGGTTTATTTTTATCGATTTTCAACAATAAACAGTGGGAGGATATACAATAAAAGATTTACAGTGCATCATGAGGAAATACAACTTCTTACCAAATATTATATTGATCTATTCCCAGATGCTACTGAAACAGCTTATAAAATCCCAAAATGAAGTCCAGTGATGGAGAACTTCCTCTCTCTAGTGACAGATACATATGGCTGTTATGTCTTAAGAAAACAATAAAAGGGAAGGGAGTGACTCTGCTTCTCTGACCATATCTTCAACAGCCCAGTTAAATCTGTCAACTCAGTGTAATCCACATAAATAAAGAATTTGAGAATCAAGGGAATTGCTAGTGCGTCTGAAGAGTCCCACTCTTTGAAGCTGCCTCTCCTGCTGCAGTCAGGGCATAATTAGTCACAGAAGGCCTTGTTGTGACTAGTAAATGGATGGACCAACAATGATTTGAATAATCTGGAACCGGCTGGAGGTATGCCTGGAGCCCTGAGTACTCTCAAATGGGTGGGTGGGATGTAAATCACTAGTCATCATATAAAACACAAATAAATCTGACTTCTATTAAAAAAAAAAAAGGGAATGTCAGTTTTCTAGACCATCGTGTAGCTTCTGCTGAAATAACCCCTGAAGTGTGATCTGATGTGTAAATTTTTCCAAGAGTCCTTCCTCCAGTTCTAGTCCGCTTCCATTCTAACACAACAGTTCAATAATTGGTGGCTTCTTTCTGGTCAGAAGGATGATGAATGTAGCCCTAAAGGCTGGAAACACTAATGTGTGCAAGTCTGCTGTAGAGAATGAAGTTAGGGCTTTGCTCTCTAAGCAAGTTTCTGCTATACCAGTCAGCTGAGTGCTGGCTGAAACCATGAAGAATTAAACGTTGCAACATTGTTCCATCCTCATTCTCCATTGGAAAAAAAGGCAATAGATTGGAAACATCCAGTCTCGGGTTTTACTAGTACTTTGGAGATGGCAACTCAGTTTTCTTTCAATTCCAAAGGCAGTTTGTAGCTTTCATTGAGAGCCTTCTGAAAAGCCTATGTTTTTTGTTTTTGTTCCCCAGTGATAACTAAACTGAGTAATAAAATAATTGCTGACATACCGTTTTATTTACAGTGTTGTGTTCAGCAATAAACAGAAGGCGTGCTGATCCTTCCATCCTTTAATCTTTGTGTCTTTATACTGTGTCTTCAGCTCTCTCCTTAGCCAGGTCACTGGTGGGATAGAGGAAGAGGCTATGTGATAAGGGCAGGCAGAGATCCACAAAAGGCAGCAAATTCACTTCTTGCCCATCTCAAAGAGGGGGTTAAGAAATAAAATTTGGCTGGATAGAATCACTGCCTTTGTGGGACCAAAGAGACACAACTTATTGTATTGAAGGGAGGACAGTTAACAGAGCTGTCAGAAATTTCAGCGCCACCAGACAAGGAAAAGCAGATCTTATGAGGGTGAATGAATGGGTGGGTGATAGCTACTAAAGGAACATAGAAAAGGTGCAGAATGGCTTAGATGGGAGACTTAAACATTCATGAGACTATAGGGACGTTTTATTTTTTCCCCAATGTGATGAGTAAGTGGATCTGCAGAACATCTTATGTCAATAGTTTGCGTACCTGAAGAACAGAATTTCTCTCTTGGATGTCCTTTCTGCATCTGTGCTATGAAGTGAAACATTGCAGGATCTAGACATAACATGGGTTAATCATGTCGATACCTCACATCTGGAAACAGAAGCTAAGCTTTTGGTGGCCAAACAGACAAACTGCAGAGCAGAACAGCAGCACTGCTCTGGCACCACTGGGGTTATAAGCCTCCTGGATATGTCCTGTTGGTGGCCTTGTTTCAATTCCAGGTGCAGTAGGGTGAGCAGTAACTCTATTTGTAAATTCCTAATTTTCCATGAACTGGTAACCTATCTGGACAGACTGGTTTACACTTTTTTCCCCATTTGCAAATCAATCCTTAAGCCATGTAATTTTCCTTTGCTACCTACAATTGTTCAACAGATTGTCTTCTGAAGAGGGTTCAGTAAACTGTGCATCCCTCGAACACGTTAATGGCTTAACGATTACTATGGCCATGCCAAGAATGTAAATGAAAAACTGTTCACTAGTGCTCATATACAGTCCCAAGATCTCTATGGATATATATGGAAAAGGATGGGCAAAAGATCATCTTTTTGCTAGGCTCATCTTTCCTTTCAGAGATTCTCTGCAGAACATGGCTACAAAAACAGGCACAGGGACACTTGTGTGACTGCCCTGTTGTCTGTAGGTTGCCGTTACAAGAGCTGTACTGTAGCAATCTCTTGTGCTTCCCTTTTGAAAGCCTGACCCGTGCTCTCACTGAACTTCTGAGGTAGGTTTTGAATGGAAAAGGTGAACATCACATGAAGTCCCACAAGGCTAGCAGAACATTATTCTGCTATGGTTTTGATCACCTATATTCTGTGGACGGATCTAAACTTATTTCTTGTCTACACCCAGCACCAAGATACAGCCATGAGTGGAGGATATAATAACAGTTCTTAGGAGATAGCACCTGGAGCGTTCAGAATATGAATATGTGGATTTCTGTTCTTCTGAAACAAGTGGTGACAGGGACACAGGTCTTCTGGAGGCAATGACTCCTGCTACAAAGACCACACAGCTCCTTCAGGCTGGTCTACATCTCTGTGACAGCTGGTGGGCACTAACCTGTTATAAAACCACTTCAGTGGTTGAAAGGAAAAGGTAGAACTTAAACATCCTGAATGTTCCAGCTCAAACAGCGAGACAGTCTGTCATGTTGATGAAAGAAGCAGGTGAACTGCTACACACAAGGAAGTTGGGTTTTTCCCTCTTCCAAGTCTTGTGCTGCTTTCCTGGAGGGCATGTAGGTCTGTGTGGCTGGAAAGCTTGTGCTCTGTGATGCCCATGCTTGGGAACTGGTGTTTAGTCTCTTGAGGGCCTCAGAACAGTGTGCACAACCTTGTCTATACAAACAGACCATAAGGCTGCTTGTACTTCAAAAAACCCATAAAGAAGTTGTTCTCATAAAGATATCTCTGGAAATGTTGCTGTTGCCATAAATGATCTGTACTGCAGCACATCTAAATTCCTCCCTAGATGCCTGTGGCAAATCTTACCATTTGAAATTAGTATTTGCAATATTGATTAATAATATCCTATTTGGGACCCTCATTTTCAGAGTGTAGCTCTTTCTGTAGTAGTGATAAAACATCTTTTTGCTCTAGGTGTCAATTTTTGCTGTTATTGGAGGCAGCTTTCCTTCCAGAGGAGGCAGCCTTCAGGCAATGTTCTAGTCAAACGGTATTCAGTAATGGTTTTGGTATTTGGTAAAACTGTCCTGTCAGCTGGATCTTTGAAGGCTTTATACTCCCTGGATGCAAGCAGCAAGTCAGGAACTGCCTTGTGGTAAGAAACAGAATGAAATGTGGACATGGATGCTACTATGATAGCTGGTGGCATAGCAACAACAGGCTTTCACCTCGAAGGTGGTAATGACTTCACCTTGAAGGCTGAAGCTGAAGGTCTAGATTGGCACATCAAGGACACTTGGCATTTAAGAAATGTTAATGAGAATCTAGAGATGCTAGAAAATGCAAGAACTACCCTAGTCTGAGCCACACCTGACCTCTCTACCTAGCTAAAGAGAACCTTGCAGAAGAACTTTCAGTCCCCTTCTGGTTCTGACTGAGCAGAGGAACATTTCCCGTGGAATTTGTCCTACAGGATCCCAGAAACTTACAGAAAATGACCTCTCAGTGCCAGCAGAGTTGAATCGACACCAAAAACTGGACATCCATGGAGACCTACAAGGGGTGATTCCAAGCACGATTTGACAGTGGGGTGCTGGATTGCTCTGTCTGCTTGCAGCTGAAGAGTCCAATGATTTGACCTTGTCAAAATTAATTTTGGTGTTACTGATAATTTCTGCTTTAACATCATAGCTGTTGAAGGATCCAAGAACTGCACACCATGAAATAACCAAGGTAATTTGAACTCTGCATCATCAGACAGCCTGGTGTTCCCAGGTTTGAGCTATGCTTAACTTCAGAAGAATTTATGTAGGGGAAAATCAGGATCTGTTTTGCAAATGTTCTGTTCCTTGTCACCCTCTAATCAAGGTCTAGCAATGATAGGAGACTTGCTGACAACCTAGGGCAAGAAGTGGGAACAGCAAAAGTGTTCTGGTCTTTCTCAGTGTTTCTGCTCAGGCAAACTAGAACCAGAGGCCAAGCGCCTGTATCACTTGGGACACCTTGAAGCAAGACATTTTGCTTGCTCAGCCTTCTTATAAGATTCATGTTGTGCTCATCAAGCCAAATAAAATGTGTCTTATGCAGATGGTCTTTAATGACACCACTACATTACACAGTAAGTGTCTAATGCTAGGGAGGTCATGCTCATTCATGAGGTATGTATCAACAGAGAATTAATTTGTCCAAGGCTAAAGTAATTTATCCAAGGAACAAATAATAGAAATGCTACAATTTCTAAAACTAAACCCAAACTTAACAGCTATTTAAGTGTTAATGTAAGTATAAATTAGTGAAAAATTAGAGACTACCTGGCATATCACTGGCTAATGAAAAACTATGTGTAGCCACCAGTTGTCTGAAGAACATGGGGATGGCAGGACTGACACTGCTCTTGCACAGACACACAGTTAACTGCTTGCTCAGGTGCTGCTGAACAACCTTCTTCCACAGGAGTATCAGATGCACAGGTACCAACGGCTGCATGCAGTAACACTGTACCAACACACAAACACAGACACAGAGAAGAATTCCAAGTATTCTTGAAGATATTAAAAGCCAGGAGGTTTTTTGCTTTTGTCTATGTAGTACCAAGAGGAGGATGAAAGAAACTGGCAAAGGTAAAAGAAGCTCAATATAAATGATTTGGTTTTAATATAGAAGGGACAGAGAAATTCCTACCCCAAGGACATGCTTTATGGGGAGACAGAGTAGTTTCACCAGGCCCAGATGTCTCAGAAGAGCTATTTTTACATGAACTCTAAAATAAATGTGAAAAAATAAAGATACAGTTAAAGAATTTGACAATTACCATTAAACATATCCACTGTCTGGACAACTGTTCATAGCTAAAGAGAAAAAGGTGCAGCTGCAGAGGAAACTGAGATACTTTCACAGCATAAGGTAGTCCCTTCCTCAGACTATTTCCTTTATGCCTGCATAAGCATCAAATAATGGGATCACGATATCACACCTCTGCAAGTAACCCGTATGTTCTATGCTACTAGAATTGAACTAAATAAAAGTTACAGATACCCCCAAAACCAGGAGGAAGTCCAACAGTTTAATCCTGATTTGGAAACGAAGTAACCACTCCTCAGAGGAGGAAAAATGTTGTCATTTTTCTTATCAGAGTAAGATATTTGAATCTTCTTCAACCCAGAACAGGCTTTTACCAATGCCACTTATTTGAGAGGGATTGTAAACCCTCTTGTCAAATAAACCCCACCAATCCAAAACTCTCAGAAAGCCTCTTCAAACACAGCAAAAAAAAACCAAAAAACCAACAGTTTGGGGGTGGATTGAAGGAGGGAAGAGGTGAATCCCCTTGCTGGCTGCTGAACAACCATGAAGTCCTTTAACGCTGCTTGCTGCTCCCTGCTTTCCCTCTTCAGCAGCATTAGAGAAAGTCAGAATGTAAAGCAGTTTAAAGCCACCTTTTCTGGTGCTCTCTTCAGCAATAAACCCCAGAACTTTGGCATAACAGAGGTCTCTGATGCAATTCACAAATATTCAGTTATCTCAGTGTTCATCTACTGGAAACATAAGGTATTCCTTTAGTGAGCTTTAATGGGTACTTACATTTATTGTATGCTCATTTTACTGTTACTTCAGGAAACATCTTAGGAAAGGAATATTGAACTTTCAAGGAACTGCACAGTTAGTCCAATAAAAGCAAATTCTGCTACCCTTTGAAATTCTACCTGCAGCTTGCTTTCATCTGCTAATGGTAATAGTTATCACTGCCAACAACCTTTGAACAAGGCTATTTTGTGACTTCTTTTTTTGCACATATCCTTGATTTAACAAGAAAGATGGGGAACATCTGTGGGCAACTTCCACTGGGCACTTTTCTGGAAGAATAACTTGTATTCTTTCAGGCTTTTGAAACCAAGCTTTTCTGTCCCCTCGCCTTGAGATTGTTTCAGCCAGTTTCTTAAAGTCTGATGGATTTTGGCAAGTCATGACAATTTTTAAGCAGCTCTTTGGTCTGTCCCTGCTTTTCCCATTCTCCTCCTCAATCACAGCATGTATCCTTACACTCTGTAATTTTTGCCAACTCTTCCAAGATATCTGATTACAATCGATTTTTTAATGTGTACTGAAGGGGAAGGGGAGAAAGAAAAAGAATCCTTAGGCACTTTGGTTTTCATAGAATCATAGAATGGTTTGGGTTGGAAGGGACCTTAAAGATCATCTAGTTTCAACCCCCTGCCATGGGCAGGGACACCTTCCACTAGACCAGGTTGCTCCAAGCCCCATCCAACCTGGCCTTGAACACCTCCAGAGATGGGGCAGCCACAGCTTCTCTGGGCAACCTGTGCCGGTGTCTCACCACCCTCACAGGGAAGAATTTATTCCTAATGTCTAATCTAAATCTACCCTCTTTCAATTTAAAGCCATTCTCCCTTGTCCTACATGTCCACTACATGCCCTTGTAAAAGGTCACTCTCCAGATTTCTTGCAGGCCCCCTTTAGGCAACTGGAGGCTGCTCTAAGGTCTCCCCAGAGCCTTCTCTTCTCCAGGCTGAACAAGCCCAACTCTCTCAGCCTGTCTTGGTAGGAGCGGTGCCTGATGTTGGCCTTCTGTGTTGTAGTAGAAGATAATTCTCACATCAATTTCTCTACTACTGTTACAGCTATGGATTTTTAGCCACAAATTCAATTCTTCGAATAAAGATGAGCTTTTACAACCTAGGCCATACCTAATGCAGAAAGAGATCATCTCTCTTTGTTTATCTTGGAGCAGAAGATCCTGTGCCTTTAAGACTCTAAGACAGAGTTCTCCTGGAAACCTTTCTTAGGCCACCTATTTCACCATAAAAAGTGTCTTTTAAGCATGTATACATCATCAGATTCTAGACAATAATTGCTTGCAGTACATTCATACAGTACCTACAGCATTCCATCACCACATGGATATACAGTGACCATTGCAAGGCAGATTTTAGTTTTTCTCTACAAACACTAAAAAAACCCCAAACAAAAAAGCCAAAATAACTTATACATGTCCTTCAATTTCCAATATTTTAGACAATTATTTTGAAGAATAAGTTTTTGGGTTTCTTAACACATGAGAAAACACAAACTGGAAGTAAGCAACCAGTTGCATGGGTAGCAACGTAAGCCACATACAAAAGAACAGATTAAATTAAAGCAAACTTGAATAAAACCAAACCAAAACAAGCCTCTTGGTAAAACTGTACCTTGTTAAATAGCAGAGGCTCTCAGATATGCCTGCAAGAGAGATTACGATGCAATAACTCATTAATTAAGGCTGGAGCCTGTCTCTGGCTAGTTCACTGCTGGCTTACAAACTTTAATGTTTCAAAATCTATTACCTGCATTCTCAACAGAAGTTTATCTAAACACTTTGCATTAGCCAGGCTCTAAATGTGATATTAAAGCATGTTAGTCTTAGGATTTGATCACAAGGACAAAGTACTGTTATACATTTTCACTGCAGCTCTTTAAAAATAAGCTTCTATAGAGACATTAAGAAACTGAGTGCAGATACTCTTATTTGACCAAGGTTTAACATTTATCTTACACATAAGGTGGATAAAACTTGATTCAAATGTAATTTGTATAATTGCACACATTTTTCCCCCCTCATTTGTGATATGGGAATGAAAAAAATAGCTTGTTGAGTGCAATAAATTGCTGAATTCAAGTGCAATTCACTTCTGGAACCTCCATAACAATACAACCAACAGGGGGCTGTCTGGCTACATGATGTTATCGAATCTGCAGTGAAATCCTTTTTCTGACTGTACAACCTACCATCCCCGCAGGCTTCCTAAAACAGCTGTCACACAGGTCATTTAACAGATTTCTTACGTCCAAAACAGTAGAGTTCTCCTTCATCTTTGTCTGATACTACTTGAAATGTCTTATTTTTGTGTCTGAAGCTTCATTATACATAGATGGATAATATAGTTTATATATTTACTGATATGTCTGAAAATAACAGATACTGCTTATTGGAAAAGAGGGAGATTTTCCCATTGTCTTGAGGACAGAAAAGGTGAGCCATAGCTGTTGCCATATGCTAAGAAGCTGTATCTATGCGAGCATTTTTGTGTTAGTTTCATATGTAGATATCAATCTTCTGTAGAAGGAAAGAAGTAGAACCAAGATGTTGTTAGCCCCTTTGATACTGATATCAAAGAGCAATTTGATATTATTTATTTGATATTATTTAGTTGATATCTGCAATTAAAGAGCAGATAGGCAAAGTCTGTCTACAGGAGTATCAAGAAAGGAAGAATAAGGCCCTGAATATTCCTTACATTGCTTTAAGCAATCAAAATTAACTTTAATACTGGACTGCCATTCTCAGGAGCAGAGGGAACTTTTCCTTGGTGCCAGCACTGTTGCTCACACAGAAAGCACATTCAGCTGGTTGAGCTTACAAAAAATGAACCCAAAGTCATTCAGTGAAACCACCATGGAAGTATCAGAGCCAGGTTAATACTGAAAGAAACAGGAAGTCTCTGTCAGCCCCAAACTTGTCTGGCTTGAGAATCACAGGACTGTTGAACCATAGTCATATATTATTGTTGACTGTTCTAGCTGGTCCAATAATATAATCCCTGAAGCTTTTCCTTTGCCTTTATTTCAATAAAATATTAAAAATGTATACATTTGAGACTTTATATTCTATAATTTATGCCTTATATAGTTCAAATTTTATAACACTTAAAGTTTTTTGGAGTATTTTATGAGACATTCCAAAATGTTTTACTTTTAAAACCACTTAAAAGTGTAAAAGCTGCTGACAGAAGGTTCTTTTATAGGTAATAAAGCCACATGCTTGCCCTGCAAAAACCATAGGGAAATGTGAAACTTTCTATCCATGGCTGTCTCCTATGGCTATAAACAGCAGAAGAAAGCATTATGAATATATTATTACCATCTCCCAACAGAAGCTAAGTAAATCAGCCTCTAGCTACTTAGCACTGTAGACTTAAGATTGGATATTTGAACTGGATAAATGCTGCTATAACTAATTTGTTAATTTCAGAACTTTTAAACACAGGATTCAAATTTCACATTGAGAGATGGAAGCAATATTAGATAAATTTCATTTTATTTCTTAACACAGAGCTATAAGCAAATTAAATTTGGAAAAAAAAAAATACTGAGTTTTTGCTCCTGAGAGTCATTAAGTAACTTCCAACAGAAACGAACTGTTTCATTTAGGGTGCAAAAGTAATATCCCAGTGATACCAGCTCCCTCACAGAAAGACAAACTTGTGCCATTGCATTTTCTCCACCATTTTTTCTTATTGCTGCTTATAGTTAAATATTTTCTGATACACACAACTGCCACCTTAGAAAGGAGATTCACATATATTACAGATATAAGTTTTCCTTCAAATACATTTGAAATGTTTGTTTTAAATGAAGAATTGCTGCTCTGCTTCAAGTTAAACTGTGGTAAAATAGCAGCTAACAACTTTGGATATATTTCTATCAATCATTTCTTGTGACTTCTATGACAGGAGGTGGTGAGGAAGAACATAAAAGGAGTCTACAAACATTTCAAATTTCGATCACCACTGATAAAGAGAGACTTCCCCCAATATTTAACAAGATACCATGAGTAGGGAAAGAGCTGAAACATTTTCAGGTCTCTATATCCAAATATCAAGTACAGAACCACTTTCACTCAATCAAGTGTGCTATACGCAGTAGCAAGAAAACTGCTTTTGAAATTTCAAGAACAATGGCCTGCAGAAGTCCTAAATACATAGGTGTAAGTTCACTCGACATTTCTAAAGATGCACTGTTTCCCACTGTACAGAAAAAATTAAGTGTTACAATTTTAGTTCATTCTTTCTGCAACATAGATCCTTATAGGTAGATTTATCGTAAAATATGCTGAAGCTTGAACATGAACATTACCTTTAGTGTGTAAAAGGTTTTGCAGAATATTGAGGGTGTTACTCATGAAACCACATTCCAAAAATGGGACAAATAAGTGTTTAATATTAATAGCTATATATGCAAAATGAATCAGTGACAAGACAGGACACAAATCAGAGTATTTTGGAGTTCACAGGACTGGACGAACAGACCATGAATCAACAACGTGGAAACTTGGTTTCTCATCTTGAGCTGATAACAAGGAAAGTTGATTGCAGATCTGGTTTTTAAAAGATGCACAATATTCACCTCTTCCTCTGAGATCAGAATAAAGGCCATAAAAAATTCTTTGAGGAGATGGATTACTGTAGTACAGCTACTAAATAGAAGTGTTGTGTTTTTAAACAAAGAACCAACAGCCCTTCCAGATAAGTACCCCTATTTTAAATGTGACATGGAGATGTTGAAACTATAGTAGCATGCAACAATGTGAGGTACCTTGTTTAAGAAGAGACTGTCAACAGACATCACATCACATAATATTTTAATTCAAACATCATCTCCTAAGAAGCTCAGCTGCATACAGTTCACATACAGCCAGTGTTTCCTGTCAGACTCTTATGTCAGACACCTCTGAAGTGAAGAATACAAGTACTATGAAAAGAACAGGCTGGTAACTTGTTTAGCAACATATAAGGATAAAAGAAAAACATCCCATTCAATTCTTAGGAATTCTCATTTGACATACCCATGACGACATGGTTTCCTCTACTTGCAGTCTTTCGTTCCGTTGTCTACAGAATTTTCTACCAATTTCTACCTATAGCAGCATCAGGCTTCTTGCTTGCACAGGCCACAAAGATCTTCCCTAGCTCAGCACCACACCAGGCCAATCCTATCATTAGATTAAATATTCTGTATGATCATGAAGATTGCTTCATAGTACACTAACACAAGGGGGCAAATGAAGATTGCAGAATCTCAAAGCAGGACTTACCCAACTTCTTAGTGTTTCACTTTGTAATCCTAATGTTCTTTTTACAGTTATTGGGTTATGTTTTGTTTCCCACCACCCCCCACCCCCTCCAAAAGCATTTCCCCCCTTTGAGTTCCAATTCCCATATTAGTTGAAACACTTTATTTACTTCATAAAGATGATGAGAGAACTGAAGCATCTTTGACATGAAGGAAGGCTGAGAGAGCTGGGACTCCAGCCTGGAGAAGAAAAGGCTTGTGTGTGTGTGTGATCTTACCAAAATTTATCAATTCCTGCTGGAGGGGACAAGGGACAGTAGCAAAGCCACAGCCAGGCTTTTCTCAGTTGTGTTCAGTGACAGGACAGGAGGCAACAGGCACAAAATGAAATGCAGGAAATTCTATCTGAACAGGACAGGTTGAAGAGTCTCCATCCTTGAAGATACTCAAAACCTGACTGGACACAGCCCTGAAAAACCTGCTCTGCCTGTCCCTGCTTGGACTAGATGATCTCCACAGGTTCTTTCTAACCTCAACTACTCTGTTACTTTGGGATTTCTTTTCAGGACCAAAATTAATGAAGTAGCTGAGAACACTAATAAAGGTTGCCTTCTTCTGTGTTGAATATGATGAGGGGGATGCAACTGAGTGATTTCACAGATGACAGCAAAAGCTACTACTTAACAGTTTGCATTCCCTTCTGGAGCTGAAGCACAGTGTGCTCCTGTGAATGTTAGGAATGATCCGAGGTGTGCAAGCCCCTTTCCTCAAGCCTGACTCATTCTCTTTGCCTTGGGCCAGATCCCTTCTGTCAGGCTGCTGCTTCTTCAAATTTCAAGAAACAAACAAAACCCCCAAATTTTGCCCAACCTGTCCCAATCCACTGAATTTTCCATTTCTTCAGATCTGTCTTTCCACTATCAGTTCTCAGCTCCAACCTTTCAACAGTAGATTTTTAGACACGCTCCTCTCACTAGTTGTCTTCACTCCTATACAGCTGCTAGTCTCAGTTTATTTTCAAGCAGGCCTATCTTTTCTTTCCCTATTATATGAATTAAGCATCTTTGTCCTCATACAGTTCCTAAGCCTAGCAGAAACAAGCCTCTGACCTGAAAACAGCAAGACTTCCTTTGTTACATCAGACACAAGCCTTAGGACCTCAGAGCTGCAAAGCAGAGGGAGTTCCATTCAGCCACGGGCTATGGCTCTACCCATGCAGGTAAACCTCTGGAAAATACAATTGCTAATATTATTTAAGGCAACTGTGGACTGTGCAGAATAAGACCATCTTTTCAAAGGTTTAGGATCTGAATAACTTGAGTAGGCCTTCATAAGCACTTGAAGTAATTTTCTTAATCCAGATGGAAGTTTTGGTTCCTCAGTTGAGCTCTGGTTCTGCAAATGCTCAAATTGTATTTTCATCACGTCACTAAACTGTTACAAGCTGCTAGGACCACCAAACAAGGCAGTTCAACCTTTCCCCTTCTGCTTCTTTCCACTGCCTGCCATCCCCTGCCTTGTGACAGCTGTAGGGGTTTTTCATGGTGAACCAGAAGCAAGCAGTCTATTTTACTATTCACATGAAGGCCTGCACTGGCACAATGAAGTAGTCAGGAACAAATGGTCTGGCCACTGGACCTTGACACCGCCATGCAAACAGACTTACTTGCTGCATGCTCTCAGATCTTTCAGAACAGCTCTTTAGATTCACATCTACTCAGAAATCCCGGAGAAAATGCCTAAATACGTTAAAGTGCTGCATTTTACATGAGTGCTGGGATGGCCCTCTGCAAGCATCACAGTTTGCAATGTGCTAACAAAAATCAGTGACCTTTAAAGGGAGGGGAACAGTGGAAGAATAATGTCTTTTTCTTCTATAACTCACTGAGTCTGGTCTTTCCAAGGATTTCTAAGTTTTCAAATGGCTGAAATGCATGTGCATGTCTTTAGTGTTAAGCAGTTACAGTTTGAGCCAGATATAGCTTTTTTTTTTCCTCAGCAGTCAACCTCATTTTGGCCACATATCTTAAGAGACCTGTAGCAGGTAAATGTACACACAGAAGTGTTTACTTTATGAAAAGCTGTAAGCTATCTAATACCGCATAGCTTTACAATTGAGGTCTGAACTGAATTGGAAATTTTAGCCATCAGTACTTTCACCAGTTCAAATCTATAGCAGGGGCAGATGAGAAAGGTGTGAATTTTACTAGCACGTACACCAGGCTGAAATTCTATACAGTGAAATAATGCAGATTTATGAATTATAACAACTTGGATTCAGATTCATCTACGTCATGCTTGTACCTGTGCAACTGCAACAGTAGCAGACCTGTGAAGCCTTAAGTTGCAACAAATCCCCAGTGAAGATAAGCTTTTTTCTCATTTTAAAACATCTATACAATATATAAAGTTGAATCTGTGAGCACTTATTTGAAAAAGGCATGTGTATTTTAATGGTAAAATATAACAGGGCTAATAAAACGAGATTAGCAAGTGATACTGAGTCATGATACTGAAGAAAATAAAATCTTAAAAGGAAACACACTTTCAGATCTTGACTGTATCTAAAATTAGTGACATTTACATAACCATTAGTCTACATTTGACTCATCACACACTTCTTGCATGCAGCTTTTAAAAGGAAAGGAGCCCAAGTAATTTCCATTCTCACTGCAGCGATTTCAATCATCTCAATGAGATTTCCCTGCAAGAGAAAAATCTTAGTGGAAGATGAGGAAAAAAATTAGCAAATTCAGTCAGATTCACAGTTTAAACTTCTAACCATAAAACTGTTACCTGTCTATAGACACGGTGATTTAAGAAATGAAGTGTTTAATAAGTTTTGTTAAAAAATTAAGACATTTTTGCTTTATTTGCTCACTTTCCTAAAAGCATGACAAAACATTTCCCAGTTCCACTCATTGAGAAAATGCTATAAAGATGAAGACAAAATTTTAAGAGTTTTAATAAAGAAATACTGATATTTAAAGTAACACCAATTTAATAGTTTTTTCATACAAACACACTTACCAAAGCATTGTTAAGACAGGTGTAGCTTGAGATGGCTCCTTTAATAAATTCAGCTTCAATGTAAACCAAAGCATTCAAAGTTATACACGTTTATTTTATATTTGCCATCAGATACTATGAAGTCCTAAATATTGTTTCTGAATAGATGTAAATACAAACAAAAGCCAAGAAAATAAGCAATCAGCACAAATTGTAACAACAAAAAGGCATCAGGAAATACATGAAACGTCCTTTTTCATGACTCACATGCAGAAGTGGCTAGCCTTACTTCAGCAGCACAGTTAATACTGGAGATATTTACAGTCTTAACACCAATATTTACGTGCTGCTAAGGTATGACAGACATCAGCATCACAAGATTGACTAATTCATAAGTGATATTTCTCTTCAGGATGATGAAATCCTTGTATTTTTGAGGCAGCACAATATGGCCTGCACCTTTTCAAAACCCACAAACCATTATGTGCTGCTACGTTATGCCAAGGTGTCTACCATACTTCAAGGAAATAGAAACATATGCTGAAAGCTGAATGCAGAATTTTCTTATTGAACATTAATTTTCATGTAGTGACATCGGCTGTATTAATAAACTACAAAATGTTTATTAGACATTTGTCCTTTGCCAGGCTGACTTATTTATAGTGAAGCTCTAGACTGCATTGTCAACTGTGCATAATACCTTCATGGGACACGAACCAGGAGCTGGACAATTGTGTGCCTGATTAGAGGAACTAAAGAATATGCAGATGTTTGCTTCAAAACAAAACAAAAAAGTTTGGGTTATTTTCTAATCTAACTTTTGGTCATCTGTAAACCTCTGATGTGAAGAAAAAAAAAAAAACCCACCCAACCAAAACCCAAAAAACCCTCTCAACTTTCATGTGTAAGAAAATAAGAGCTAATTTCAAAATAAGCTTCTGCCAAGTACTGTTTCAGCAGTAGTCAAGAAGTTTGTTACATTTGCAGGTTACCCTTGCCACAGTTTTGAGGTAGACAGATTTACAAGTGCTTCTTAAGCCATTTCAGGTGAAAAAAAAAAATATATATTAAAACCCCCACAAAAGATTGTTAGCAAGAACAGTAACTTATCTGTTATTAGGATCAGGAGTTCATCTTCCGCCAGCCTAGAATGACCATGCTACTTTACTTGAAGAGGTAGGCAGAGTTCACATCCCTGCCAGATATCCTCTTGTTACACAAAATTATGCCAGCATTTCAAGTGTGTAGTCCTTTCACTGGTTCCCTAGATAACATGAATTATGCTTTCTTTAATGTTTTTACACCATATTATTAAGACAAAAAGTACTTACACAGCATGGACCTAAGCACTTCATTCCATTGTAATGAACCTTTTACTCAGTTCATGATAAAACAACTTCTGTAAATTACCAGGGCTATCTGTAAGCACAAAAATGTTCGGCAGGACACAAGCGGAGGGAAAGTTTGGTGATTTTTCCTTTTCTCCGTTCCTATTTTTGCTCCTACAATTACACAGCAGGATGATCTCTGCAAGAAGGGTTTGTTGCTACAAATGTGCCATTAAAGTGAGATTTCCCAGTGTAAGTTTACAGGTAGCTGCAGCAACAATGAAGTTTTTATACAGCTATCAAGGTACAAATGTTAATTTAGGAACTGTATAAAAGAGACATTTCCAGTATATTTTATACATGCACACTATATTTACACATTCCCTCCCTCTTACCACCTATATTTATTCATTTATCTTAAACTGGACAGCTAAAATAGGCAAACTAGATTATATAGGCACAACTTACACAGTATCTTGGTGAAGTAAAACCTGAATGCAGAGTCAAAATAATCCTAACTGTAAAGCTATGCTGTGACAGCTGGTCTGACCCCTTGAAGAATCTGTGCTAGGCACAATCCAAGGGAGAAAGAGGTAAAGCAAAATCTCCACCACATACATCTGTAACATGGAAGTCAAAGATAAACATAGATGCAGGCAAAAATGCTGAACAGCAGTAAGAGATCTGGGAAAAAAATACAAAAGATGTTCTCCAGCAAGAAAAAAATACTCTTTCTTACTTATAGATTTACCTTAAAAGATTGAAAGGAAATTACTCAAATAAGAGAGCTGCAACATTTAATACCTTTGGAAGTACATTTCTCATGTGTATGTTCAGGCCGAATTCTTCATTTGTAAACTACATGTGTGTTTAACTAGATATTGTTGTTTCATTTGCCTAGTTGTTTTTAGCTTCTAGCTTAAGCATGGAGGTTTTTTTTGGATTGCATAAGTAAATCCCTCTAAAATTAAACGAGACACATCATGAAATGAAGACTTGGCAGGACTATTATGCTATTTTCTACAGTAAGTACATTGGTAAGAAAACTTGCAGGTAATTCCGCCCCCACCCAAACATGAACACAAAACCTCACATGCATTACAGGATTGGTGGTGGAGTGGAGGTAGTTTATGGCTCTGGATTTTTTTTTTCCTTAAACTTAACTACCAAAATTGCCCCAAACCAACCAACCAACCAACCAAAATCAAACACAACTGTATTTATTTTCGATGCTGCTATTAAAAATATATTTTATCTGTAAGGAGAATAAGCAATTTTTCATGCAAAATTTAAGACACTATATGTGAGAGAAGGGCTGAAGAACAGGAAAAGGATGAAAGGAGGAAGACTAATATTAAAAAAAAAAAAAAAAAAAAAAAAGGTACTGACAGCTAAGCCAGAAATTTGAAATCCACAAGTGTCTGCATAAAGCTTTGTACCTCTATGTTTTGGTTGCAGAGCTAGTAGAGTCATACTATCAAGAGTGCTTCTCCTACCTCTATCGTTGTGTTTTAAGATGGGGTTTGTGGTTTGTGTGAGACAGAGAAGACTTCTATAAAAGCAGGAAATCATGTATGCAGGCAGCTCCATTAGACTCCCCCAAGTTCCTGGAAGTGAAAGGTCTGATGAGGAATGTGGAAGGAAGGATACTGAAGATGCAGAACTGAAATTCCACAGAAGCAGGTTCTCTATACATACAGAGGAGTCAGGAATACTCCGGACTGTTACTCCAGGAATACTGTTAGAAAAAACAGCTGAAACAGTTTTAAAAAAAGAACAACAACAACAACAACAACAACAAAAGAGAGAATAAAAAGGGTGTGTGGTTTTTACACTGGGGTGTTCCCAATCAAGGAAGGAGCCCTTCCTTGATTTCACTATTAGTTGATTTATCAAAGACCAAGCCTAATATAAAATATCATGTTCAGTTTTTATTGGTTTATGTTTAAGAGTTTATTACAACACCAAGCCCAATTCAATCCCTTTCTGACCCCATGAAAACCAGCTACAAGTGAATTTCTCGCTACTATAACTAGTAATAAGTTCCTTAAATGCTACTATAACTACTAATAAGCTCCCTAAATTCTGTGTAACATATTGTATCCAAAAAGGTACCACTAGCCACCAATGTGAGCGTTTAGTGATTTGGAGTAAAACATATCAAGGCCTTTCTATTAAATAGCGTATATTGTCTCAGTTGCCCAAGAACATAAGACAAAACATTTACCTTGTGCCTTTTGCTCATACAATAAAAACACTCTTCTGATATTTCTTGGCCAAAACACCTTCTTCGTTGATAGTTGCACATAATTTGTGCACAACCCTATTCCATTGCTTTTGTTACTTACTAACGCAAAGCAACACAGTTCTACTATGAAAACAAGTCTATTGCTTTACTGTTCATTGTGACCCTTTCCCAACCTTATTACAGTTTAAAATTAGAAATCTGAAGGTGAAAGACACCCAAAGACTCTTAGTATCCCACAGTCTAAGCAGTATATTATTTGTCCACCAGTGCTAACTCTCCCCCATAGCACAGACATCAGAAATTACATCTCTATATCTCAGTTTTCCCAGGTTAGCTTCTTAGTTTGAACTAGAAACAAGAGAGGCTTTGCGCTCACATGGCACAGTATGAAGTTAGGCAGCTCTGACAAGTGTGTCCTGTTCTGTGCATTCCATGATAACTTACTCATATGGTAGACAGCACATTTTGCAGTGATACACTTTTTGGACAACTGCTGGTGAATTTGCAAAGCTCTCCTCTCAGAGCTCACAGTTCAGTGCCACGAATACACCATTCAATATGAATAAACACACTGACAGTTCAACTCCTGCTGCAAATACTTTTTTTTTTTTTAATACTAAATTCATCTGGGCAAAAGACAGAATTAGAAATAATCTCATTCACTATTAAGAAATCTAAACACTTCTATTCTCAAACATCAAAATTGTAAGATCTAAAAATGTATGTAGCTGTATCTTGATAACATGCTGTTTACTTCTCCCCCCCCCCCACCAGTTTAAACAATAGTAGTTTCACTTTATTTTTGTCACATGCTTACTCAACACTGTAATATTTATACTGCAAACACACTGGAATTTTTAATTCTTGCTCATTCTTAAAACTTATATTTAGAAGTATATTCTTTTACTCCTGCCTTCTGGTTGCTTTTGTTAAGGAAGCTTCTTTCCCCCTAATTCTTAATGTCAGCAGCCTTTAAAGTGATACGTATATATTTTAAAAAGGAGAAAAGATTCAACTGAAATATTTCAAAGTATTACTTTATAGCTATCAGTGTACTTTTGGCTACTATTGCATTATTATTTGGTTTAGGTATAACCTATGATATTTGGTTACTTCACTCAACTTAATTTAGGCTGCTTTGTGATCACAGAGGAAGAAGAATTAAGAGAATAAACTATACACCTTAATTGCTATTCTCCTGAAGTAACAGTAAGATTTTGAACTCATGTTCAAGACTGCAATTCTAAAATACAATCTGTCTCTAACCTAGCAATTCTGTGCTAGGATTGGGGTTTTTATTCATTTACTTTTTTTTAAATCAAATTACTGTAATCCATCAATAAATTAACACTTCAACCTCAAAAAGGAGCAGTCATTCAGGATTGAGCTTATACACACTCTCAATCTATAACAGATCTCCCCATACATTCTACCAAGCAATTAAATATTTCTAAGACTATTACCAATTTGTGTTAAAAAGTCACAATTAATGCTTTGGATAATTTTCTGAACACAAAGATTTTAACAGAGATATCTAGCACCAATCTGTAGTTTTGCTTGTAAATTATGGGTAAGGTTGAGCACAAAAATTTTGACAATGAAGAGATTGTCTGTTAACTATTTCCTGATCGTGTCAACAATTTTCCCCACAGGACCATGGCAAAAGGCTGGGGGAATTGAAGAAATTGTTTGCGATGTAAAGTATTAATAATGAAACTTAAGCAGATAAATGATTACTGAAATCTACTGTTACTAAATTTGGAGAATCTATATCATGTGTCCAGCCATCTCTCCAAGGATCATGAACAAACATATCTAGACTAGCTGGAGAACTACTGCATAAGATAAACATAAAATAACAAAGCCAGCTAAAAATAAAAACCAGGAAGTAAAACCATCAAGAAATTCAGAAGTATAAAAATACCTGGAAATTTGTAAGCGCAGTTATTGTCTATCAGCATCAAATTCAGTTTTACATCTTGTTTACTTCATCTCAGTATTCCAACCACTGCTTAAGCTAGTTTAATTCACATATTCATTTTTATGAGGTGCAGTCGTCCCCCCCCACCCTTGCAGTCATGAAAACAAACCAAAGTGAAGGCAGTTATTTGGTGCTGCAATACTGATGCTTCTATTGGAGCAACGAATAGCAACGAAAATACAGAGGATTTATGTGGAAGGCAAGAAACTAAAGGTGTTCAGTTCTGACTTGAACAAGAACAGGATGTCAAACAGTTTTTATAGCTTGCTAATTGAAAAAAAAAAAGCAGAACTAAGGGAAGCTGATATAGCACACAAATATTATCAATGTATATTTTAGAATATTATCTGTATATTTCAGTATCAACTCTAGCTTAAAAATAAAATCAAATAAGACTAACTACTCCCACCTCTTTTCCCAGCTTCTAAAGAGTGTTTTGTCAGATGTTGATGCATTAACTAGACTGCTATATGAAATACTTTACAGGGAACTTGTAAAGTGTAACAAGCTCTGGGTTCTAACAGAGTTTGTAAAAGTTGTATTTCAGAAAAGCTTTCCAATCCCTCTTGATTGCACTGGTATAACTTGCACACAACTTTTAAAAATCTGTCTTCCCTGCACCTTTGGCATGCACACAGGAAGAAAACTGTGTGAACACTTTCAATCTGTATCAGCATTCTTTCTGCTTGAAAAGACACATACAAAATTAAGAAAAATGAAGCAGCATTTTCTATGTTCTATGAACTAAGTTTTATATTTCATTTAGTGGTCATTAAAATGTTCCTTTCTCTCACGATTTTATCACAAAACATATTAATACTCACTCTAGTGAGTGGCAAAAATAAGGCCAGGTCTGTCTTAAAATACAACTTCAGTTTCTGTATAAGTATTTTAAGAAAAATTCATAACACCTTTTCAGATTAAAATAAAAATCCATATACATTTTTTCAAGCTCTCCAATAAACATATCTTTAGATTATTGCACTATTACCTTCAGAAAACATTATCCTAGGATTATAGTTCAAGTTTACAAAACCTGAACTATATAGAATCATTGCTGGCAAAAGAGAAAATGGAACAATCCTCTCCAAATAACAATACCCATACAATACAAACCAGCTATATAATGGAAAGTTATTAAGATGGGGAAAGAGGTTCTCCTCTTGAATATACCAGATTCTTCAAAAAAAAAAAAAAAAAATTTTCAAAACATAACAGCTATTAGTTTTCTGTCCTTTTCATTCATTTCTAGCTTTCTTAAAGAATTAATAAGAAGAAGAAAAAAAATCTCAGAGGACTTGCACATTAGCCCAGGAAGCAGCCACAATCCTAGTGTAAGAGTGTGTGCTCTCCTAAGCTGGCGCCAGCCTTTTATGAAAGCAAGTATTGCTGTTTAAATTTTCAAACTCTATAATGTACAGCAAAGCATTTCTTGTCCTCAACAGAATACTTAGTACTTCAGTAATATTTTGAAGAAACCCTGGTGGTCTGTGCACAGGATCAGTTTCCAAAGTACTGCTGGGCAAGTGGAAAATACATTAGTCAGTGTTAACCAGACTGCCCTACTAGTTGCTATCTTATCTGAAATTGGTAAATAATAAAAAATCATACAACAGTAATATAGCTATATATATATATATATAAAAAAATGGACTGATATGTAAATAACACTACTTGCACTACACAAAACCACAAATCTTAAATTTTGGTTTTGGTACATTTCAGCATTGTATGGGACTATAATGCCTAAAGACAAAAACCAGGCCCATAGCTCAGAATGCAACCCCACTTGTAAAGGGCTAAATTTGCTGCATGTCTGCTTCCAAAGGTTTAGGGTCAGAGTGACAATGCTATAATATAAGGGTCAAAGCACAAAAAGACCAAGGCCACAGAACAAAGAGCTTTTCGTGTCCTGAAAGAAGTTGCTTTTTGTAAGCCTGCCTTCTGGCTCAGACAGTAAATTTGTCTTTTTCTTGACATCATCCCTACATGACTTCTATAAAATGCCAGACAACTGTATGACTTACAAAAGGTGAGACTGAACTGTTAGAAAGAAATCAACTCAATTGTTAAGGGAATCCACTAGTTAACAGCAGAGGAACACCTCCTAGTAATTGCTAGAACTTTTATGATCCTTAGCTGTATTTCTAAAGCTTTATTATTTAATCAGTCACTTCAGCAGAAGTTTCAGGTGTCCTTAAACCTTTGGGGTGCAGATTCCCAGCCATATCATCTACTGAGATTTTTGTTAATTTAAGGGTAGGTGAGGAAATATGCAGGAGCAGCAACCCAGAAGGCTGTTTTAATCTTCCCCCCACCCCTCAGTGAAATATTAATAGAAGAGAAACCATCTAACACGCTAATGTGTATAGTCCCTTTCCAAAATGTTTAGGGGTTGGTTCCCCACTTCCCACTTCAGTGAAATCCGCTACTCACAGAACTGTATGCACAGCAAATAAAATGGTGCTTTCTAAGGCTGACACAGATAGCTAAGCAGTGAAGTTCATTTTTCCAACTAGAAAATGAACTTCATTTAGGATATGCTTTTTCAAAACAACAATAGTTTTGCCAAATGAAAGGAACTTTATCCACTGGAGAGGAAGAGGAACAAAAAAAAAAAGGGGGGGGGGGGAAGGGAAAAAGATAAGGATGCTGGGTGCCTCTTATGGCTTTATATTAAGCTAGATTTTCAATATTTCACTAGCAAGCTTAAAGTAAAACCATTCTGAATTAACTAGAAGTTAATATATTAAGAAAAAGAATTATAATACAATACCTAAAGAGCACAAGTAGTAAAAAAAAATAAAATAAACTGTACTCTCAAGTCCTGTCAAACTGTATAGTAAATATCCACAAACTAAAAAGAAGACATTAACCTCTGAACAATCAGCATTTAACTTTTTTTTTTTTTTTAAAGGCTAGTTGACAGTACATTCTTTGAGCAAGTATCAGTCCTGCAAGAAGTCTCTCTGCATCATAACCCAAACCTATATGAAGGACTTGGAACTATCACTAAGTTGTGCATTATCATTTTTAGCAGGTCTAGAGCACGACATTTTGAAAATCAGATCTTCCTTACTTCAAGTAATTATTTTCCCCTTCAAAACAGATGGCTTCTGCCTTCAAAGTTACTATATTTAATTTTTTTTCAGTCCTACTAACTTACTTAAAGATGGAACTGGAGATTCAGATATGTGGAATTAGGTTAAAAAAAATATTACTTACCTTTTGACTGTGGAGATCTACAGTGGTTTCTGAGTTTCAGTGCCAGCAAAACAGAAATTTTATATTTTCAAAAGGAAGCAGATTCATTTGCTTTTACACTGCATTAAGCTATAATATGTCTGATTCCTATTTTAAACACTAACTGTAGCATTGTGGGTTTTTTCTTTCTAAAAATTTAATACAATCAAAAAAATCTCATAGGAGAAGCCTAGTGTAACATATGAAAGGCCTACTCCAATCATCCTACACTTTCTGAAGGAAATGATTACTCCTCATCTCTCAAGAAGCACTGGTGCGAGTATACTGATTCTCCTTGTGGTGAATAGCAGCCCACAAGTTAAGGAACTGATGCAAACTGGCAGATTTCCCCTTCTAATTCTGAGTCATATGCGTCATCTTTTTGTCAAAAGCTGGGAAGAAAAAGTCTCTCTTCCAGCCTGCCACATGAAACCACCTGCTTAAAGATAGAACAGACCAATATTGCAATATTGGTCTATGCATTGCTGGTACTTACACATTTGTTCTTGCTTTGTCCAAATAAACAAAATTCTGAAGACAGCCTTAATGTTAGCTTAACAACAGAACTGGTCTCTTTGATTTAGAGCCAAAAATCAAGCTGGTAAAAGGAAAAAAAAAAAAAAAAAAAAAAAGACACAAGAGTCATGTTGGCACGAAAATGCTTATTCTTAAATAGGTAGTGTCTTACCTGCAAGACTAAGCATTCAGTTCCTTAAAAGCTGATATGCATGCTTGGTTTAAGCACTTCAGTATTCAGCCAGATTTGGTATAAACACGTTCTCAAAATCAAGAGTTCATGTGTGTGATTAAGACCTCTTTATCACTGCACATGATAACCAAATAATTCCTCAACAGTCCCCCACCCTGCGCCCCTCACCCCAAAACCTCCCCTAAGCACCAGAGAATCTAAAAACTTCAGTGGATTAAATTCCACATGTTCCACTATTTTTTTTTTTTTGTGCATTTTGCAATTTAAGAAGTGAGAAAACTATTTTCTTCTTTCACAGACTCATCAAGGTCAGTCATCGTTGGACTATATACTGTGTGATGACACAATCTCTCTTCCAAAGGCTCCAGCACCGATTAAGGTTGGGCACATCCTTGCCAGCAGATTACATATTTTCAAATTGCACTGGAGTAGCTGATCAGACCTGCAGAAAACAGGTGCAAATGTTTACTGTAACAATGCGTTGTAGTATTTCTATTGATTTGTGGCACTGCCAGAGTGATTGTAAGAATTCCTTATAAAATTGATTGTATTCCTTATAAAAATCCTTGAGAACAGTTAAAGCAAGAACAAGTTTTACACATTTATACTAACTTATGTGAGAGAATGCAAAGATAATACTACTTGAAAAACTGGTACGGAGTTTGGAATGATCATGCCATTTTAATCTTAGGGGTCTTACATAAAAATACAAATAAAATGAACAATAATATAGATGTATATATAAGATTAGAGAGACAGGTATAAACATGCATACTTACAGAATTGCCTTGTGTTGAAATTTGTACTGTGGCACAAGCATTTACATGGCTGGGTGCATACATTTCAATATAATGAGAGAATTTGCATTGCTAAAATAAGAATTCTTGAGTGCTTTTCAAGAACCATGACATCACCACTTGCATTACAGGTTATTATTTACAAGCATTCAAGATGTTCTGTAAATCTATAACGAACATTGCAACTGTGAAAACTGTAATTTATTATGTAATGCACTGTTATATAAATTGTTTAAATTGTGCACAATACACACAGATGATCTCTCTTCCTCAGTTAAAATATTAAATACAGTACCTGATTGCTCATCTTCAACTAAATTCTTTTTTACATTTGGTGTAATGTATTTTCCTTGATAAAACTATGGACAGAGCATCTGTCTGATGCCTTATTCTGTTTGTGGTGTGTGTGGGGTTCCCCCCCCCCCCCCCCGTTTGTCTTTGCTTTTTTTTTTTTTTTAACATGAAATGAATTATTTATACATCTTATTAATTTGCATAACGTTGCAGTATGTTGTAAGAAATTTATAAGAATATATTTTACTCGCCATATATTCCATTTTCCCTGATACTTATCAAAAGGCACTTAAGTTTCAGCACAATGTTACCTTGCCTCCCAAACCCCGGTATCTTTCAGACAAAGGGTTCAATGTAGCACAGGAGAGCAAATTAAAAACAAACAAAACCCACCACCGAGTAAGTTCTACCTTTCTGACAGTGACAAGAGTGAGTGAGGCAAGACAACGTGGAAGATGTTTCTTAACTTCTAATTCACCAATACATAGGAACTGGCTTAGCTTCCTCCTCACTCAGTAGAGCACTCAAGACTATGAAAAGCGAGTTAAATAAATGGTTTAGGAGGGTAATCACAAAGACAAGGTTTGCCTGAAGGAGACCCTGGGAAAGCCTCCGTGGGCTCCCTCTTTTTAACACAGGGCCACAGGCACCCGTAACTGTTCTGGGGTAAGCTGCTGCTTTGAATTGCCCTCTAGTGTCAGCCTTCATGAATTCCTACCTCAATGACAAATTCTGTTCAGGTTTTTACATAATGGAAAGTGGGTCAGCAACATAAGTTATATTCATCTAAAAATAAAACAAACAAACAAAAAATTGAACAGCAATTTGAATGATCATTTTCAGGTCAGAAGACTGTGAGGTTGACAAATTAAGGATTACATACTAAAAATGCAAGAAGAAATCTGTATCTCTAAACAGGAAAAAAAAAAAAAAATCAAGACTAAACCTAAGAGATAACTTACCAACGTTATTGTATTTTACATTTCAGTTAGTTTCTTATGGAGCTTCACAAAAACATCAATTTCTGAAGCAAACACTCAGTATTCACAGCCAAATTCACTGTAATTACAGTGACATAGCTGGGATCAAAACCTTAATGAAAATTGAAGAGTTGCTGGTGTAAAAACAGAACAGAGTCTAGCAGTACTAATACCCTGGAAGGAATTATTCTCTCACTGCTAATTCAAGAGTCTCCTAGTTACACTCTAAAACTAGATGCAAAACAGGCACCATGCAAATGAAGATCCAGATTTTCAACCTGGTAAGTCCAGAAAGAAAAGTGCAAGCATTTTCCTGTGAGTTTATTTCAAACCATATTTTATCTACTCTTCAATTAATTAGAAAGGTCATGAATCTAGGACTTAAAGAAGTATGGAGAACATATTAGTAACACTTGCATATCAAACAGGCTATGGATAAATAGCATTAAGATGAGCATATGACCCTTTGTTTACAAAAAATACTCTGGTCATACAGAACTACAATCCCTAACTAATACTCACTCTGCCTGAGAAGTCAAACATACTGTTAGTTAGGTGATAAAACAAATGAAAAAAAATACACATTGGACTGCTGCTTGTGTAACTCCTGTGCTTGGCATTAAAAGCATCATTCTCCCTTCTCCTGTGAACCTGGAAAAAAATCTTTTGGTTTGGCGAACCTGAGGACAGGGTAACCAGTACATAACCATTCTTTTTGACATGGAGGCTTTTTGCCTGTGCAAGACACTGATGAAAGTGTGACAACTTAAACAGAAAACTCTGTACTGCAACAGACTTTTGAACATGTATTTTGATTTAGAGATGGACCTTCTCGTAAGACCCATGACAAGGTTTCACAAAAGATGAAGCATCTTCCTTTTCTAATTCCTGATCTTGACTAAAATATGGACTAACTTGTAACAGGAGGAAGCAAAGTGTTTTCAGAATTACTGAAGTGATAATACACTTAAGACCACAGTATATACCCATTCTAACAAGAGAAAATTTTGCTCCAAAAGAATACAGAAATTCTAAAGCCAAACTTTTGCTTTAGCAGATCCACTTCAAGTCCTGTCTAAAACTAAAAGTGACTTATATTATGCTGTATCTATTCTGAAGTAGAAAATTAACAGTTAAAGTTGGGAAGATCATAACCATGTTAATAATTCCAATACTTTCAAAATGTTTATGTTCACTTTTATATTAATACTTAAATCCATTTCCTCCTGTGAGGAAAGGGGGAATTAAAAGCAAAAAAAATCTCTCTCTTCATATCAACTAAGAGGTGGATGGATAAAATCAATACAATCTTTGGGCTGAAGGCTGAAAAAAACTAACAAAACCCCCAGAACAAGAAAACCCATAGGACACCCAGAGAAAGTGAAAAGCAAGCTCTACAAATATAGTGGGTTAATGGAAAGGTGTAAACATTCTACAGGTATTTACACATTGCTGAGATTTTTAAGTACTGCGCAAATTTTAAAAAATACCTATTGCTGATTTCTCATTTTAAACAGACTATCTTAGTAGTATATTTTGATAAAAAGCACTAATTTCCTCAAAATATTGGTGGAAAAGTTCATAATAATGCAACAGAAAAAGCTTGTTCTCTGGAAAAAAAAAAAAAAAATCCTGCCCCCAGCCAAGTTAGAAGAAAAAAAATTACTGTGAATATCCATATACTTAAAATAAATTCAAAATTAGCAAAGCTAGAAACAGTGGTTTATTTGAACACACTACTTAATCAGCAATTGCATCTTCAAACATGCCCTTTTTCATGTTAGTGTGTGAACAGCAGTCTAAAACAAGGTGGATTAACAAGCCATCAATACAGTAGCTGACGATTTAAGAACTCCCATTACATTTCTCACTCACCCACCCACAGCTTAAATGTATGGGTTTACATAAATTTCTACTTAGGTTTTTGTTGAAATAAATAAATAAATATATAAAATTGAGAGTAGTAAAAGAGGGGCACTGCCTTACTTTCGTATATTTGCATTTGAGTGAGAAGGATAAGCATTTAAATATCCCAATTAGCATGTTGTAACTATTTTTCCTAAAGAATTTGTATGTCATTTGTTTTTCTTTTCCTATTGCCTTGCAAGACCATTTTATCAACAGACAAGGAAAAATGAGGTGTAAATATACCAGTCTTAAATCCTTCCTATATACATGTTTCATTAAATGCCTAATCTAATAGTAAAAGTTAATGTCTATTTAAATCTAATAGTATACAAAACTCCATTTAAAAATAATGTTAGGGCTGGATCTGGTTTAAACTAACAAAATCCAGAAAATTCAGTTGTTTCAGATTTCAAAACTTTAAACAGCCATGCCTAAAATATCATAGGGTTTCAAACAATGACTGATTTTACATGTGTTGTAATAAGTAGGCATGGGTTGCATTTGTAGCTACATATCTCTTTCAGAAAAATTATTTAAGTTGCCTTTGAAAAGCAAGAAAAGTCCTTAAAGAAAGCATAAAAGAGTGGACAAAATAATCTGCAACAGTTCTTTTAGATGAGCAATAAGCATGCATTGTCAGCTTTCAAATTATGATTCAGTCAACAAGGTCTGTAGAGCCTCAAGTGTGTACCTATAGTACGAATAGTAAAAGTGGCCATGAAAAGTTACATGAGAAGCACTTCAGCAAAGAAGTCTGTACATTTTTATCTTCTCAGCTTCATTACAATGAGGTATTGCAAAACAGTTCACGAAGTCAAGCATACAATTTGCAATAGCCCCACCAACTATTTTTAAGGAGCAAGCACTGCAGCCCTTATTTCAGGCTCAGCTTACAACAAAATCAATGGTAATTTGCTAAAAAAGAACTACAATAGCAGAGGCTAAAAGTAAGAAAATAAAGCAAACACACCCCACATTTCTTTCAAGTTCCACCTACTCTCTGGGTCATGAAAAAGCCATGCTAACTACCAAATACAAAACAATTCTACTAAAAATAAAAAAAATAAATGCCAAATTTCAGCATTAAAATGTTCTAGAGCAAATTAACACCTGGAAAGTGGATTCTAATGATAACTGACAACTGCAGCACTCTTGAAAGATATTTGAGCTTGTAAATGAGTAAGACTCAATTACTGCATCACTGCAAAACTCTTCTCTTTGGACTTCATAAAAATTATTTAAATTTGTCTCAAAGTTCAAAATACTCTAATATCTTTTATTCATTAAAGGAAATAAAGTTTGCTTCTAATGAGAACATAATTCTGCAAATCTTTATTCATGGTTGTGAGTCATTAGGACTACCTGTGTATTTAAAAGTTTGCAGAATTAGGCCCTAAATTTAAAACCCCTTTGATTTACAGTTGTGAACCAGAAACCACCTTTTTTGCTGAATAAGAATCTATGAGAAATACTCTGAACTTGTGTCAGACCAAGGAACACTCCATCAAACTGTCACCTTTTAAATATCTCACAAGGGAGCCTTAGATACCTTTGCCTTGCAATATAATCCTGATTTTCATTTACAAGAGTATAATTGCTTTTGTGCAGAAAAAAAAAATGAACAAATTCAAAGAAGTGTTCTGTGAAATCCTTATATTCCTAAGAGAACAAGAAGAAAAGGAAAAAAAAAAAACCAAAAAAAAAGGGAAACCTCCCTCCAAAACCCTCAAACCAGCACTGCAGTACATTCAGAGTAGTTTCTGGACAGACTGTGAAATATTTATTTATTTTGGAGCATATTAGGCATGTTACCCAAACACTGTTAGAGCATTAATAAAAATACTTTCACTGTGTTTAATCACAGAAAGAAAGAAAAGGTTAAAAATTAAAGAATTACCTACTCACTAATCACAAACTGAAAAGCTTATATAAAGTTGTGTTTCACTTCCTATACTTTCTGTATTCAGTTTTGTTTCTCAACTGATAATTTTCCATAGGAGGTCTTAACTACCCTGAAATCATAGTATTATGTGAAAAATATATTCAGAACATGTCTACTTTGAATACTTCTGTAACAGGAGGTGTATTACTGGTAAAAGCCAGCAATTCTTCAGTTATACTAGCCATTAGTTACAACAATGAGGAAATATGAAATTTACACCTCGCTGGATTTGCTTGGTATAAATTAGCTGTTACTGGGATAATCTAAAATTTTGGGGTTTAAAACTTCTCTCATTTTATGGTACAATTACTTCCTACAAAAAAAATGTGCTCTTGAAGACAGACAGATTTGATTAGGGGTAAAAACTGGATTCCAGCTGAAAGCTGGCATTGCTAAAGTCACGACATGTTCATAAAATTTGTTGTATTGTAATATATTTTGCTGAAGATAAAGTCTTACAGTTTTTACTACTCCCTTTAGTATTTAAACAAATTTACTCAATCCAAGAGCAGTTACTATTTTAATTTCAATCGTCTATGTAAATGGTTAGTTAAGATTATTCATATACATGTAGATAGGTTATGATTACTCTGAATGGATTTCTCAGTTTCAGCCAAATTAGTACTTCTAGTGCAAAGCAGGACTTGCTATATGAGTGTAGCATATTCTGTATTAATTATTCTTAAATGTTCACTGGTTTACTATATGGTATGTGTTTACCAGTAAATAGACAAAATAAATAAAAATTCTGACTATTTTGGTACAGGCAGAGGGCTCTGAAGACCATTTCCTTCCTGTTTTCTGCTTCTTTGCTTGTCAGGTAGCTAGTTTACTAACGGCTTTAAAAACGAATTTTGCACAGTACATTGAAATGCCCTCAGCTAGCTCTCTGTTCTATTCTTTAACACACCACCCCAAGAAAAAAAACCCTAGTTATTTAAAAATAAACACTATATCATCCATACTTTGGTTTTGGATTAGCAACATTTCAGTTGGAGTAATTCCCAAAACAAGAATATGAGAACAATACTATATGGAGAATTTATATAAGTTCAATGATCAAGGCTGTTGCAAACTCAGCTTTTTATACATATTTTTGGCCACTTCATTTCCTTCTGAGCACAGCTTGTGCTAGCACTTTTACTTAGTCTTTTACTATTTTACAGAAGGAGTGTAAAGAAGAATTATTTTAACAAATAAAAAACTTGAACAAACCCAGCAGAACTGACCTATTTTGAATAATCTGAATAAGTTATACTACTATATACTTTTTTTTAATAAAGAACATGTGCAATAAGAGAAATGTTAATATAATATATACCATTCTCATGCTCCATCAACCTTCCAGAGAGTTTTTCAATCACAGGAGCAAGCCATTCTCCAGAATCAGCTCTCTATTGAAAGGTCGAAACCTGCAATAAAAATGTCATGTATTATAACATATTTCCAACACCCACAGTTTCATGGTTGATCCCCAAACATAGATGTAGGTCATCGGCTTGACCCTCACATTGTCTATGTTACAGGAAATCCTAATTTTAAAAATACTAATTTTTTTTTTAACCAAACTGACTTGATTAGGAACACCTGTGATATGCCTCTTTATTATCAGAAGCCTCCTGAAACAAATCAGATTAGCATGTTTCTGCTTTCATTCTTCCCGCAGCATTTGAAGATGAAAGTAAGAGGAAGGGAAAAAAAACCCAGGAGGTGGGGGGAGGGGAGGGTGTTGTTCTCCCTCCCCCCTCCCTCAGCCTCTCCTCCACCCTCAAAGAAGCAAACAGGTAAGTCTAAACTACTTAAGGGATGTGTGATTACTACTGTCATATTTCCTAAAACACTCTATTGACTGTTAAGTATTTAACTTCTAGTGTTTTCCTTTAAGGAGCTTTAATTTACTTTGCTCATCCAGGCAGTACCATTATTGCCTTTATTAAAATATAGCCTACAAATTTTAGCTTCTATAAAACATAAATGGAAATATTACCGTCACATAGTACTCTGAGAGATGAAATACAATTTTAAAATTAAAAAAAAAAAAAAAAAAGAAAAGAAGAAAAAAGAAAAAGAAAGCAGCCATGAGTAATTAGCCATGATCAGGTAAGAACCAAGTATAACTTCATAGAGGTAGTAACTATAGTCAAGTATCTACTGAAGGAAACAATATATTCACACAGCCAAATTCTTAAATTTATTTTGACTTTATTTTGACTTTTTCACTGCAGATACCATGACAAAACACATGCTACGCCTGACAAGTGAGTAGTTGATGCCTAGATGGGGTCACCTGTTTACAAATACTTCCATAAATTTGTTCTTTATTCTTTAAGTGTATTCCAGAAAATACTAACCCCCCCACTCACAGGTATGGAACTATAATAAGCACCCTGCTTTAACAAGAAAAAGGAATTTGTCTTTATTTTCATGTATTCCACACATCTTCTACTTCACATTTTAAAAAAGTTTCTGTTCTTAAACAGAAACACAAAAGTTCTTCTGAAAATCCTTTCCCCATCATGCTTATATTGATATTTAACATACTTAAAGATAATATTGAAACTTGGTCTTACATAAAACCACTTAAACTGAAAATACAAGCTTAAGCCCTGTTCGATGTGTAATCATCTTTTTCTCAGACCCAATCTTCAAGCGAATTTTAGTTCATGCTAAATAAAATAATTAGTTACAACTAGATTCAATGTTGAAAAGTTTATTAATAATCTATTTACTGTGGATACACTCATTACAGTGTCTGAAAACAAACTAAATAGTCACGGGGTGGGGGGGGTACTATTTCTAACAGTGGTTTCCTTTAGGCATTAATAACGATCACTGAAAGTCACTGCTATTTTTCAGTTTTGAGCAATATAACAATACCATCTTCAGTTTTAGAAGACATGACAGGAAACTTTTAACAAAATAAAACCTAAATGTATATAATTTACGTTTTCTACTGTTGTCTGTATCTGGTAATAAATGTGTGTGTGTGTGAGGTCATCCTTACACACTAGCAACTCTTCATTACCGAGATATGGAAAAGTGTTTAGAATGATAAGAAGTTATAAAACTTCATATTCGCTGTAAAGAGAACCTATTTTTAATGATACACTAAAATATTAGATGCAAATATTAGAGTAAAAAATTGCCAAACTTTAAGTGTTAGCTGCACTAGAGCTCAAGATCTACTACTCTTCTCTAATATTCATGCAAGCCTGCTGGAGTTCTCACAAAACAACAGACGAAGCTAAGATCAAAACTATTCCTCCATTGTGGCACTATCAACTGCCTAGTGAATAGATACAGCCCAAAGTTTCTTTATTAGAATTGGAGTGCTTTTAGAACTTACAATAAAGGGTTAAAAAGAAATCAGTATAGATATTGCCTTACACCCTACTAACCATGGGCAAAAATTTTTATACCTAGCTGATTCTAACCATTTCTGAAATTGTCCAGTATCCAAAATGAAGACATTTTTCAACAAAATTATTTCTTTCGAAACCTAACTTATCTAGCTTGTTATGTATTAACACATCAGTTACCTAAAAATTCTATGTAACTCCTGCCAACAGGGTACAAAACAAAACCAAAATTGCAAAGGAACATTTTCACTGAGTGAAAAAAAAAAGTTAATGGAAATCTGTGACTACACATCTCCACTCTGTCTGATGTCCCCCTTGTATTGCTGGGGCAAATAATTTTTTTTTCTACCTTTAAAATACATTAATAGCTCTATTTAAAAAATAGACAGCTGTTAGAAAAGTCACAGGGGACTATGTACAAGAGTAATTTGGAAAATGTTGTTTGAAGAGGCTGCCCAAGTATTACTGATAATAGGAAAGATCCTAATTTTCGAGATCGGGTTCCAGTGTTAAGATGTTAAGTGCTCAGAACTTGTAATAACATATATATGAAAAAAAAAATCCTCTGTGGAGAACACTTACTGGTTTACATAAAGTTATTTTTAGTTTTAAAAACTTCATCATAAAAATGTTTTTCTGTTTGTACACAGAAGCCTACAATCTCATTCCCTATTTCTTTCACAGACAGTCAGAAGTAGCCCAAGATGCGCACTACCTTTGACAGTTAGTAATGAATGTAAATTACTGAAATGACTTGCAATGGGCCTTTGGGTGTGGGTGGATGACTATCTACAAAACAGAATGAATGCCTGCAGCATATTCGTAGAATATAGTGACAAGCCTCTCAGTCCTCCCTTATATATTCAGTAGTTAATTGCTTCCCAATACAAATAACAAAATCCAGTAAGGTCCTATAAAAGAAATGCTAACTGTTACGTGGCTACTTTTCATGTGAAGAAAGGTCGTGTGCTTGTACATATGTAAAAGTGTTACAGAAAAGCATTGATACACCTGTTAGGATGGCTTTTGACATTCAAGATGGATGATATGTGCACCTTCCCTAGAGTTCACAGGCAGGGTGTACACAGGTAGTGTGTATGCAGTTCCACTTGTACTTCACTACAGAATCTGACTTATTAGTCATCAGGATAATTAAGGAAATAAAGACTACCATTTAGTAGCAAAATTTTTTCCATTACATTAGATTTTGGATAGAACAGTAAGAAGTTCAGAATTCCAGGAGCTAAGCACAAAAAAAAAAAACCAAAACAAAACCAACCAACCAGAACCCCCCCGTGACACCTTGTTATTGTATATATAGTCTGCCTTTAAAATGTTACTACAATAAGCTTGCTACCACCCTAACACATGAAAAAGTCACACAGCTGTATAGTCACACATTCAAATTACTGTTATTTCTGCCAATAAAAAAAAATAAATTAATAATCTCAGAGTTACTCCAAGCTTTAGTAGATATATATCTAGAAAATGAAAGGGTATCTCTTAGAAACTTTCAGTACAACTTATGGGCTAAAAATAGGAAGGAAAAATAATAAAATAAAATCAAATTAAAAAAAAAAAAAACAAAAACAAAACAACCCACAAAAAACCCTGAAGCTTATTTGGATGTTTTTCCTAAAAATAAAGGATTAAGCTGAAAAGAAAAAAAATTAAAAAAAAAAAAAAAAGAAAAAATAGAAAAAAAATTACACTATGTATGCTACATGGTATACCTAAGCAATATTCTATTAAGCATAAAACTTGAACTTTCGCTTATAGATATAATATAAATGTATATGTTTAGATCTTTAAGTTAATTTGATATTTCCTCTGAACGTAACTTTTCCAGGGCCAAGTAATCCAGTTAATGTTTGACATTTTAACTAAGGTGAAAAATGCAAGCAGTTCTATGAGGGTCCATTTAAGCTACATGCCTTTTTTCCCAAAATATATCTCAAAATAAGGAGTACATCAAGCATAAGAAAGTAAAACCTACTTAACAGACACTATATATTGATATTAGATTGCTTACTGCTTTCATTTTAGCCACACCCACCTTTATGTAATTGTAAAATATGGGAATGGTGCAGCTGAGAAATAAAAAAGCTGAAAAGAACAGTTGGTTTATGTAGTCAAATATGTCCTAAGCACAGATTTTAATTAAAATAAAAAAAGGTATAAAATTCATCCTATTGAACACGACTGTCAAATAGTAGGGAAAAATGCACACGCACCTGTACAACACTGAATTATAGATTCAGGTTTTTTATAAATTAGCTATGAGTCAGGACAGTTATTTCCTTGAAAGTGAAAGTCAGTGTCTGTGAGTGCACTTCCACTGCTGAATAGTGTAAATCTCTTCAAATCCTGATATTTGGAAGCATACACAGCTACAATGAAACAGCTTTGTGCACATTCCCATACTAACTGTTAAAAACGTTTCTGAAACCACTTTGAAAGTACCGATGCAAATCTAAAGAAATAAGTGCTAAATTTCAATAGTCTCGCTAGTACTGCAATTTCAGAGATTAACTGAATTTTCTAGCTTTCAGAGCATAAATGTATAAATTGCGGAGACAAACGAAGCACCTATTTCCAGGGAAAAGACTGAAAAAATGCAATTTCTGCACTGGATTAAAAGAATCCAGGGAAACTAAGGATTCGAGGCAGAAAAACCTCCTTGAACTAGTGTATTTCTGGATTACACAGAAAATACCTTGAATCACAATCCAGTTGCCATGCTGGAAACGCTAAGTTTTGTATTTCACTTTAAGACTACACGCTCTCAGCCATGTACACAGAAATCTTTTGTACAGCACTTCTGCACCCCAACTCTTCTCTACGTCCCTCCTACGTTCTTCGGTTAACTCGTTATTTTCGGTGGCGAGGGTGCTAAGCCCAAGGCGGCCGGTTCTGGCTTTGAACGCCGCGGAGGGATGTGCGGGGGGGCTGGTGGGGGGGTGAAGGAGGAGGGGGGAGAGGAGCGGGGAAAGGCTGTGACCCGGTCCAACCTCCCAGCCCCAGCCCCGCGACCCCGCAGGCAACCAGGGGGGGCAGCAGCCGGTCCGGGCTCCGCTCAACGGGCGCCTCCACGGGGGCCCGATGCTGCGTTCGCTGCGCATCCTGCGCGCCCGCCAGCTCGACGGCAGCCAGAGCGCCCGCCGATCGCACGGCATCGGGGAAAATATCCATACGCCTTCCTGCCTCCGGGAAAAATAAAATAAATAATAAAAAAAAAAGCAAAACCAACCAACCAAGCAAAAAAACGGTCGGGCGGCCGAAAGCGAAGAGGGAAGTAGGAAGAGGAATAAAAAGTAACGCTAGAAATTGTAGCTGGGAAGGAGCCCGCTGGCCTGCCAGCGCCCGAGCTGGCCGCGCTGCTGCGGAGCTCCCTACCCCGCTGCACGGCGTTATCCCTGCCCGCGCTCCCACCGAGGAGCTGCCGCGACAAAAAGACGTCTTGTATGTGTCTCTGTGCGTGTCTCTGTGTGTGTGTGTGTGTGTGTGTGTGCAACTCCGAAACGCGAGCGCCCACGCCAACCCCGGCCCCGAGAGGGTTAAACGGCGTCGTGGAGGAAAAGGCACCGTGTCACATATTATGTGTGTGCGGCGAGGGAATCGCTCCCCAGATCGACTGCGAGAGGGAGAGAGGGAGCGGATTCGGCGCCTATCACAATAAGCACGATCGCGCTTATCCAGCTACGAAAGCCCGAGAGCTGCTGGCCACCGAGAAATGACATAGAAACAGCCACCAAAAAATAGCTAAGCCAATGACAAATAGCGACCCGGGTGACAGAGAGAGAGAATTTTGTAGGCGGAGAAGAGGAGGTGAATGGCCAGCTCTGATCACAGTATTAGGCTGGACTATCTATGGGGAGGGTATTTACTCGTTTTTGGGGTGTGCGGGAGGAGAGGAAAAACACCTACAAATAGCTGGCACGATTCAAATGGCCTCGGATTATGTTTCTCCCCCTCTAGTTCAGGAAGGAAACTCGCGTTTTAACGCTAAGAGGGGGGAAAAATAGCCCTATGCAATACGCGATGAACAGCACTTCGGTCCTTCGTTAATACCCAAAGGGACAGAGATGATAAATGTGATAGCATGTGGCAGCATAACCGTCACCCAGGTTTCTGCTAAAGGCGGCTCCGATATCGTGACACGGGAAATTAAGCGCTTGAGTGGGAGGTGGAGAAAGCGCTTAAACGGAGAAGTTAATCTGCTAACATGGAAAGGAAACAAACGGAGGAAAAAAGCGAAGGTTGTCCTCTTATTTTGGGGGGAGGGGGGGACCGAAGAGAAAGAGCGAAGGGGCATTAATCCGGCTTACGAAAACACGGGGAGAGAGCAAGGAGGAGGCGGGGGGGGGGGAGGTGGGGGAGGCGGGCGAGAAAGGGAGATGTGCATGTAAGTGGGGAAGTCATCCTGGCTGCTGCTGCTGCAGAGCCGGGAAGCAGGAGCCGCCGTGTCCCGAGCGCTGCCCCGAAATTTCCACGGCGGAGGAGGGGGAGAAGGCGGGAGGGAGGAATCCGCGGGGGGTGGGGGTGGCAAGGAGCGGGGGGGATCAGAGGGAAGCCTGTCATGTCATGTCACGGAGGAGCGGGGCTCACACGGGGGCCGCGGCGCGACCCTCCGCTCCGGCTGTCCCGCGCCTCCCGCCCGCCCCGGGCTCCCCCCGCCCGCCTCAGCGCCGCTCTGCCCGGGGCGGGCCGCCGGGGGGGTGAGCGGCGCTCCCGGGATCCCCGCCGGAGCGAGATGCTGCCCGCCGCCGCCCCGGGGCGGCGGGGTTACCTGCCGGAGGAGGCAGCCGCTCCCGCCCGCTCCCACCCTCTGAAGCTCAGGGAAGCGAGTGACAGATCCGCCCAAGAGCCACCGGCGAGACCTGCCGCCGCCTCCGGGAGCCTCCCGCCCCCTGCCCACCGGGATCCTGAGGCGACTTTTCGCAGCGGCGGCGGGGTGCAGGTTGCCCCCGTTTACCGAAAACGGGCTTCCCCCGCCCGCCCGCCCGCCCGCCCAGTTCCCTCTGCCCCAGCCGCGCCCGGTCCCTCCGACTCTTACCGCCTATGCCGGTGGCGGCACCCGTTCCAACGCACGGCGGTGGTGGCGGCGAGGGGGAGAGAAGGAGGGGGAACGGCGGGTGAGGGAGGTGACTTGCGGCGGCGGCAGCAGTCGGCCCCGCGATCCGCGTCTCCCCCGCGGCAGCGATGCGATCGGGCATCACTCGAAAATGGCGCCGAAAGAGCAGGGCTCTTCATTCAAATTCGTTAGCGCCAGCCCCGCTGCCCTGGGGCATGCCGGGAAGGGAGGGGGGGCGCGCGGGGGGAGAGCCGCTCGGGCTGAGGCAGCGCTACGGACACGGCGCTCGCTGTCAATGCCGCCCCTCCCCCCCGCCTTTCAGCCCCCCCCCCCCCCCCCGCCTCCTTCCCCTCCGCTCGCAGGCAGCGCGCGCTCCACGCCCTCCCCGCTAGCGCGCGCTCCCGCGCTACCAACCCAACCGCCACTAATGGGGGGGGGGGGGGAAGAGGAGGAGGAGAGGAGGGGGGGGGGGGGGGGAGGAGGAGGAGGAGAGGGAAATGTCACCCGGAGTCCCGGCCCCGGGGGGAGAGGTGGCGCGATAGGGATGTGTGAGGGAGAGAGAGGGGCAGCGAGACCTCCGCCAGCCCCGCGGACTTGTCAAGGTAAAGGCGCCCGGGGAGGGGGGGGGGAGCGGGGGGGGCAGCGCGTTTTGGGAAGGTGGGGAGAGGAAGCCGGCGGGGGGAGGGGGATGTGCGCCACAGGACCTGAGGAAAATATGAAGAGCGCCTCCCCCCCCCGCTCCCCGCACCCCCCCGCGCCGCCGAGGACCCCCGCGGCTCCCGCAGCGCTCAGGTTGCAGCACCGCCCCCCCCCCCCCATCCGCGCACCCCGCCGGAACCGGAGCGTTCGGAGCGCTCGGTGCTTGCCCGCACCGCGCGGAGGCAGCGCGCGGGCCCGATCCCGCCCTGGCAGCAGCCGCCGCTCCCCCTCCCCCGCCCGCCTCGCGCGCTCGAAAGCACCGGCTCCGCGGCAGCGGCCCCGGCCGACCCGGCCCCCCCCCCCCCCCCGCACACCCCAGCCCTAACGCCCGGCTCCCTCCCCGTCCCGCCCGGGCTTGCGAACGGGCTCCGGCGGTGCGGAGCGGCGCGGGCGCATCTCGGGTCAGATAGGGCCCGGAGTGCCGTACGCTGGTCATTTGAAAATAAATATCTCTCGGAGGAACTTGCCGGAGCCGAGGTTCAACTGCAAGAGCGCTCCCGCCTCGGCCGCTCGCAGTGCTCGGGGGGAAACGTGAACTTTCATTTTCACGCCGCGTCCTCCCACCTCCCCAGCCCGTCCGCCCCAAGTTGTGGCTGGTGATAAGGTACCTGAGGGTTGGGTTCGCGCTCCTATCCCCGTTTCGCAGATGGGGGAGCCGAGATGGAGGTTGCGAGGCGCTGGAAGCCGCGGGGGAAGGCAGGCTGCAGTGCCGCCCGAGCCACTGCTTGCACTTGACTTTGGGCTGCTGGAGGAGTCGTTCCTGTGGGCTGTGCGGACCCCTGCCTCGGCGGAGCCCCAGCGCATCACTGCGAGCGGCTCCTCAGCGCGGCTGACTTCAGCGGGTCTCTTTTTTTTCTTTTTTTTTTTTTTTAATCTGATAGGCTTTTAGAAAGGGAAAGGAAAGCAGCCGAAGGCCTCAGACCTGCAGGCTGCTGTTCCCATGACTTTGGGGAAGATTTTCAAAAGTACATAATGAGAGTTTGGGAGCTCTGTTCCCACTGACTTTCAAAATCCTCCCTTCACGTCTGCGAGCTAGTCCTCTTAAACTCAGTTGGACTACATGCAGGCGAACGTTAGCAGGCTCAGGGCCTAATGCTTCTCCTGATTCCACTGCTCGCTTCTAGAGCTCACTGACAAAAATATAAGAAGAACAAGTTTTGAAGGGAGAGGTAATTGCTCTTTTTTTTTTCCTTTTTTTTCCTTTTTTTTTTTTTTTTTTTTTTTTTTTTAACTGAAACAGTTGAAAACAGCAGGCTTTGGGGCTCAAAAAGCTGAGACCATCATGGCTACGAAAACTACAGCTACTCAGAAAATACGTAATTCTGGAGCTCCTTACTGAAAAAGTAGTGCAAGGCAACATGTAAGTAATCAAATAGCTATACATATGTCAGTACTATACATTTATGTTGCTATTTTTTCCTCAGGTTTGATGTTTGGTATTGCTAAAGAAACTGATTTCTAATTTTTTTTAACCAAGTTCCTTAGCGAAAATCAGCCAGATGAAAAAACCCAACACTTCAGTTCGTAAAACCTTTCTGTTAAAAAGGAGGAACTATAAATGATTTGCAGTGCATTTACATTTTTTTCTCTGATTTTATTATAATTACTGAGTGAAATTTTCAAGAAGTGTGCCTTCCGACTGAAAGGAATGGTAGTAAATGTCTTCTAATTTTTTTATATTTTTTTTCTGAAGGTTATGTGCCTGTGAAAAGAGGACTTTGCAGTAGAAATAGCAATGAAAACAGTAAAGAAAAATATAAAATTATGATGTTGCTGATGCCACTTCTCTGTACTTAGATTATGTATAGTTTTTCCATAAAATAATTCCAGTTACTATTTTTCACCCATTTTTCCACCAGCAATGTAAGAATAAGATATAGAAGATAGTATGTAGTTCTGTTTAGCGGGACATATATGAATCACATTACTGTCCTTTCAGATGTCATTCCTAAGGTTTCACTGAGATTTTTAATGAAAGTGAAATTTTTACATCCCCTGATAGGTAATACCTGCTCTCAGATTCCATAGTTAATGCACATAGGCCTCCACCCTCTACAGACTGAAATGTATGTTATTAAGTGTAAGCATACTGAGTAGTTTCAGTAGTTTTCTTCGTTATTACACGCTTGTATTTCAGTCTTAAGAAGCTAATAGTGATACTACACCATCATTATTCTCAATATTACTTAGGACTGCACGAAACATAAACCTCATGTAGTACTTTTGATTTACATCTTCCATTCATACTTCTTAAGTTAAATAATGTGCAATTATAATAATTTAGGATCAGAATGGGTAAATATTTAACTGAGTATCAGAACAAATGAGAAAGGCAATTGCTATAGTCTAAAAATCCATGTAATACGAGGTGGGTATTGCATTCTCTGGCTATAGCATCTGGGAGAGGATCATTAGTTTGTTTCCTCAGTGACTAGTGAAGCCAGAAAGTCACAGCAGCAACACAGCTGAGGACAGAAGGGAGAGAAAGGGATTTTGAGCATCACCTAAAGTGATGTCAATTCTTTAGATCAAATTTCCATACCAGACAACGTGGGCTCATCAGAATGGTGGAAGTCTTATCTGCTGTGGTAGCAAATATGAGGTTAAGCTGCAGTTCCTATAATGGACTGCTTTCCTCATACAGTTCTCATTACAGCACTACCTGAGCGCCTTCTAGACGTGCCTGTCCCCTGTTACAGATTCTCCTCCTCAGAGAGTGTCATTATATTGCCAGAGAACCTCGTCATACTGTAATAAGTGACATGACCAGCATTTGTCATATTACCTGTTCTCTTGTTGCCAGGGGAAGGAGCATGTGCAGCTGAATGTTTTCGGTTTATTTTATCTGTCTTTCCTTCCATATACGTGTTATGTATTTATGGTAGTGAGGCAAGGTCAAAGTAATGTGTTTTGTTCTTCAAGCAAAATGCAGTTAGGTTTCTGATGGCCCTTAGCTCCTAGGCACATTTATTCTACAGGCTTGTACCAGCCCTGAGAAAGTTCTTTCTCTGGAAATTATAGCTTTTTCTCCTTTGTTGCACAAGTTCTCTTATGTCAGAAGAGGGAAACTGTTGACAACTGGATCCAGTCTAGAGACCTAGTAGGCATTTCTTTAGGAATCCTGGATTTAGGCCCTGGTGGATCTTGAGACTCTGGATTTGTAATTTAAAATTCTAGGTAAAATCAGTATAGAGTGGAAGAGAGGGACTTTTAGAATAACCCATGTTGGTAAGATGACATCCCCCCAGCTTCCTGTATTTGGAGTTTCCTATATGCAGCAGACTTTGTGCTTGGGTATACTGAATTGTCCAAAGTTGAGGTCCAGTTGAGAGGAGGCAAACCCAAAGCAAGGTATTTATATGTTGAAATGGCACGGAAGCTCATAGCTAGTCAGGGATGGTTAGAAAGCTGGAGGCTGTCTTCTGACGCAGGTACACATTACTTTACAAATTACCTTGCTTCGTGTTTTTAAGGTTTATTTTACTACTGTAAGGATTAGAGGAATTTGTTGCAATGAAAACTGGCATTGTGTCATTACCATGTAACTTTTTAGTTAGGTTCTTTGGCTTGCCTGAGTACTTGCATGTTACTCCATTACCTTCACCTGGTCCAGTTCCTAGGTAAGTTAGACCAGTTGGAGGGCACCAAGATACACACGCATGTAGTATTTATAATAATCTTTTCAATAATTGCACATCTACATATTATTTTAGTATTCTGTGTTTGTATGGCATGTGGACATACAGCCAGTGGAAATTCCAATTTTTTTTCTATTTATTTTTCTAATTTGAGCCCTGCCTTGCCCCTGATGCTTGTCCAGCCTTCTACATCCCTCTTATGGATTCATCTAAGCCTCTCTCCAGACCTATTGTGTACATTTGATATCAGTTGAAGTTTAAAATTTCAGTTTAATAACCTGATAGCTGTAGTTGAACATCCAATTCATGTATGAGTTTTCTACTTCCTTCTGTAGCCATTCAGTTTCTGATGTAGCCTGACAAATATAGAATTTGGAATTCATTACTTTTGCCATTTCACTCTGCTAGCAATGAGAGAGGTTGTAATCTAGAAAGGACTGAAGTGGACAGCCTTTACTATTGTACACTGAAAACGGAGTTCTGAATTTGCCAGTATAGACCTGGTTTAGGGATGCTTCTCCAGGCAGTTAGGGCTGCAAGAAGTGTGTGCTGTCTTAGGACTTGCATCTGCTTAATTAGATTTTCCTATAAATTTCCAGATTAAAATAAAACAAACAAAAACCCACCACAAAAACTCAAAAAAAAAAGAAAAAGAAAAAAACAACAAAAAACCAAACAAAAAAACCCAGAACAAACTAGATTTTTTTTTTTTTTTTCCTTACTGGAAATAATCTCCTGATTTTTCAATAGCCAACTTACAGTTTAATCTTTTTCAATTTCTAAAATGCTCAACATAGCAAGAAGACTAATGGTGTAGTCGAAAGGTTGGGTTTACCGTATTTCATTCAGATCTTACACTGTTGACTCTAACATAGCTATAGGCCTGACTCATAATAATGAACACATCCCTGAGAATTTCAGGCAGATTTGTTATTGAACTTAGGTTCTGTGGTAAAGTTTTGCTAAAATGGCCTAACTGTAACTTCTAAATGTTTTAATACTTTTGTGGATTTAATGGTTGTGAAAAGTGCTGGCTTGGTCTCTGTAAAAACTGAAGCCCATTGTTTATTCGTGGTTTAATTACAGAAGAGCAGTTGCCAAGTGATCTTCTCTACAGCACCCATGAACTTCAGCCTTGAACTGAAGAGGACTCATCAAATGGTGAGAAAATCATGTGGTGGTTGTGACCATCAAGTTACTGAGGGGATGCTCTATATCTTTTTTCTTCTAGAACTGAAGTTATATTTTTGTAGGGTAATTGCTGGGACCATAACCTAATCCCCTCCCCCCAGAATTTCAGTTGTTAATTTCTCAAGCTTTGCTATCTTCTTAGCAGTGCTTGGCTTTTCAAAAATAATTGTTAGTGATAAGCTGAATTCATTAGCTAATTTCTTTATTACTTGCTTTAATCTTAGTCTTGTGCGTGTGCTTAACTTTGTTCACATGTGTAGTTTTATCAGTCGCATCACTGAGAGGAGCGAAGTTCAGATATATGGAATTGTTTGAAAGATTGAAGCTTAGACTTTGCCTGCATTTAAATGAAATACTGCTGAAATGAATGCAGGAGTAAGGGATCTGGAAATGCTTTAGCTTGTACTAATTTTTTGCCTTTATGCTGTTTGATTTATTTCTTTTAAGATAGCTTGATGGAAGTTGTTCATTTGCTTCTCTAGTTTCCCAATTTCTGGCAAATTTTGAAATCCAAGCTTCAAAACATTTATAAAATTTTAGTGCTGCTCATAATTATCCTGGGAAGAACGGGTAATAATTTTATTTAACTATTTCATGAAAAGGTGACTGAATCTGTAGATGAACCAATTCTCTTTCTAACTCACTGCCTTAATCAAGTTTTTAATCTTACTCTAGCGCTGTTCATTAAGTAACAGTTCCTGTATGGATGGATTTGTTAAGCATACATCTTAAAACCAGGGAGTTTCCTATTTTTACAGCTATAGGTAAAGGTTGGAATATCGGTAGCAGAGGGTTGTGTATGTAAGAATATAGGTGTTGAGTGTTGGTGTTAGCTTCCTATTCATTTAGGTAAGTGACAGCTTAAAATAATGGTGCACAGAATGACGTATAGTTTGGGAGACAAATCACAATGATAGCAGAATACTGAGAGATGCCCCAGACCTTTTTTGGTATCTCAAAAAGCGGCTCAATTTCTGTTTTCCTATAGTAACTGTGTTGTAGAGTAAGGAGTAAAAGGGACAGAACCCTACTAGTGGTTTATGATTTCCACATTTTCTCCTATCTCTACGGCTGTTACCATAGAGATTGGAATAGGGGATATTAACTCTCTACCAGCTATTGACCAAACTGGGCTTGGAAGTGCAAGTGTGTTTAAATAGGCAGGACAGATGGTGAGCCCTTTATACCAATAACTGAACTACACCCTGTGTTAAGACTTACTTTAGTACTGTTATCAACCGCTGAACTAATTTAACCTTTGCCAAGGCTATTTACCATTTCATGTATTAAAAATAAGATTCAATACTTAAGCCAGAAAGAAGCAGTAGTTTTCAGGCAGAGTGCATTGAGATATAACCCAGAGGTCATTTATTTTTAATACAGATTCAACAATCTGTTTCTTTTTTCTTTCACAGCCATTTTTCCTTTAGTTTTCTTTTTGAGACCTGGTTCTTGAATTAACTTTAAGCATTTAACTGTTTACATTCTGCTTCATCAATCAATCTTGTACTTAAGTCACAATACTTGCATGACTATGGCTTTTGAGAGAAAAGTTTGAATTCACATTAGTCCCTTGTGTCTTGTACTTCACTTTGCCTATCTGATAGCCAGTAGGCTGGATCCAGACTGGTGCCGAAGTGTGAGCCTGCACATTAGCAGGGTAAGGAGTTTGGGCTGAGATTTGAGTGCGTGCTCGATACTACAGACCTAGTGAATGATTACAAAATGATTTAAATTTATTTTCAAATTTAAGCACTTCTTTGATTGTTTAGCTCAGCAGAGTTTAGATAATCTATGTGCTTACAGTTACATGGTTCAAGTTAAGTGGCTTAAAGGTTTTCCTAAAGCATTTTTGGAATTGATGTGAGTCTTTTACTTCAGTAGAGGAAGAGATAGGCCAATGTCAAACCGTTTTGAAAAGCCCATTCTCATTGTTCTGCTAAAAAGATAATTTTGTTTCTTTTATTCCACCCCCTTTTTGGTTAAATCGTGTTCACTTCCATGACTACTCTTATACTCATTGTTTCCTGCTAACCTTTCCTCTAACGTCCAGTTTTCTATTAACTTTTTCATACTGATTATTCTTTGTCTCTCTTCTTTTTACTGGAGTTTTGGAGAGGTAACTATATTTTTTTCATTTTACTTCCTTCTTTCATCAGTTCCTGGAATTCAACAACAAATAAACCCCTCTGATTTCAACTATGCCTTTTTGGTGAGAAACACACAAGTCAAAATTCAGGGCTTGGTCAATAGAAAGGGTATGCAGAGCACTGTAGATGTTATTTGTGGAAAAAGAAAAAAATTATCTGGGACTTGCATATTATTAAAAATGATTCCTTAAATTGAGATATCAGAATCTGGATCCAGGCAGCAGGTTCAAGATTTTAAGGTAATTCTTTAAAAATCAGTTATTAAAAAACCCCCCAAAACCCAAAAAAAACCCCAAACCAACACCACCCCCCAAAAAAAACCACCAACCAAAAACCTCATAAGAAAAGTCCAGGTATACTGAATAGATTCATTACACTTAATGTCACTGTTGTTTTACTGAACTATGTATCACTGAACTTCTCTTAAGCCTTACGAGAGACAGCATGGAATTGCAAGAGAAGCAGGGATCTCCATGAAGGGCGGTCAACTACAGTCTTGGTAAGTTCAAAAAAATATATATTAAATTTTATTTATGTTAAATTTTCACCTTTATGAAGCAACATATGTTTAGGGTCCTGTTCACAGTGGCAAAACAAAGTCAGTTTTTTTTTTTTAAACAGTCTCTACATTCTCTGGATTCATGTATGCTATCACCATGTAAAAATCTGTGTTCTGTTAGAGCTGAGTTTGTGGTGTAACTCCTGAATGAAAACATAAGTGACATAAAATTCATTAGTTATTTTCACAGTGATCATGCTACAGTTTTTTCATGCCCAGTTTCTGAACAAACCAAGATATATAGGATTGTGTTGTCTCCTAATAACTTTTGAATCCACTGCTTCATTTCAGCTGCATTTGATAAAGAGGTCACAAAGTCAAGTTTCTATAATTTGAGTGAAACTTAGCAGCTGGGAGAAAGGACTCAAATTAGTGCCCCTGGGGTAGAAAAAGCTGCAGCATGGACTCAAAAATTTTCTGTTCTGTTCAACCTATTGACTTGCCAGTCAGCATGCTTGGTTGGTCTGCCAGTCAACACATGTGAAGCTCAGACCTAGCCACAGCGTGAGCTGCCTCTTGTTCTCTAGAACTCAGAAGCTGGTGTTTTCTGCAGGAATTTAGGGAAATCTGTTTAGAAGGGGATGGGAAGCCAGCCAGGGTAGTGTCAGCCTGGGATTACTGCACAAGTGTGTTGGTAGCACATACAAGCACACTGATAGGTAACTAGACTTTGTTACGTCTGCTAGTCATGAAAAAAAAACCCAAACCCAACCCAATTTGTTTTTGCCAGGGCCTTCTAGTCTCCCAAACTACTTGTGAATCATTCCATTTTATGGTAGTTTCTATACCTGGATTAGATGCATGTTTTTCCTATCCACGTCAGAGAAGGGAACTGTTGAGACAGCTTCAGTATTTAATTTCTTTGACTGTTTAGATGTCAGCTCTGAGCTATTCCTTAGGCTGTCAAAATTGTAAAACTGTTTTCAGCTCTCCCCAGAAACTGTTATGTAGAGTACAGCTATGTGTCCCTGACCCATCCTACAACCTACACTTTTGTAGCAGTGCAGGAAACATGCATTGTATTCCAATTAACTTCCTTTGTGAAGAAAGACGTGGAGCTAGGCACAGGGACAGAAAGCAATATTAGGATCTGGCTGCATGATGTTACCACGTTGCATTGCAACTTGTGAAATGCTATATCTGTAGCTGCATGACTATAGGCACCAGGATTGTCCTGAAGGGTATGGTCTGCCTATTCTTTTCAGCCAGTGAGAAGTGGGCAGATTACACTTGCCAGAGGCACTGGTTTGTTCACTTTGCAGGCTTAGGTGGGCAGCACTAACTTGGCAGATGTCTGATACTTTTAAATTTTTTGTGTAATGTTAGACAGGGGCCAAGGTATAACGCTTTTTAAATAGAATGTAGCACTGTTCTTTAGAAACAGTTGAATTTCTCAGAATAACAGAAGCCTAAGAGTCATGCATATGAAACATAAAATTTAAAAGCAGTAACATGAGAAGAAACACTTCCAATTCAATATTGTAAGACAACTGCCTTGAAATTTGTCATAAAGCCTGAAATGTCTATTTTAAATTTTTCTGTTTGTCCTCCTGCCCAGTTGAAAACCATCAACCTGGCAGCAAGGAACGAAAAACTGTGATACTATTTTCTCCATTTTCCACTTATTTACTTGTCTATGTTTTCATGAAATCAAAGCCAGTAAGAGAACAACTGTTCATTAAAGAAAAAAAAAAAAAAAGACTGCATTCCATTTATATGGAACTTTTGTTTCTTCTGATTCTCAAATCCTTTCATTTAGTCCAGCATTTTCATTTTTTATGTTTCCCTAATGCTATCTTATTGAAGGGATGAAGAAATATCTTCTGCATGTTTCTGGGATCTGGTGGTTGTTCTTATAACCTTTATCACCAGTCCTCTTGCATAATGTCACCAGTTAAATATTATTTCATGGAACCTATGGCTAACCTGTTTTTAAATGGCTTATAATATGTAAAAACATTGTAGGTTATAATATTTTCCTTTTAAAGATCAACACAGATGTGTTTTTAATAAGAACAGTAAGGTCAGATTATGATTCAGTTTTGTGTGAACAGCAAAGTGATGGTATATTCTTGTTAACATTATGTTGTATGCTGCCTGTGTTTTAAATGGTGCTTACTAAGAGCTTAAACTTAGCAAATCATTAATTATGGTTGATTTACATAAGGATTTTCTGTTTAAAAAAGCTGATCCTTTTTAGTCTAAAAATGACTAATACTAAACTACTTTTTATCATGTATTTTTGACGACCTTAGTCTTGGATGCTGCTGTATGTGGTCAGATACTTTCACAATCATGAATGCTTCAAATTCACAGGCCTATGCTACATCCCCAAATGAGTGTGGTTGGACAGATTTTAAGAAGGCTTAAGCACTAAAAAGTGATATGCATCATAGACCAAAGAAACTAGGATAAGAAATTTTTAGAAAATGATTAAAAATGTATGTTTCAGATACATATCAGTAGATGCTCCCATAATGTGCTGTCACTACATGTGAAACCATAAGCAATTTTAAGCCAACATTCTTTAAAGAAGGAGCTAGAAATTCCTATAAATAATATGCAACTTAAAGATGCATGGAGCTTCTTTATTATGTGCTAAATGCTGTAATAAAACAGGCTATCAATAGGTTTTGCTGCATGTTGCTAATTTCTTTCTTCTTTTTATCCTGATATTTTTGCAGGTGTGTGGAGGAACAGGTCCTGTTCTCGCTGTTGTTGCTCCCACATAGGCGGACTCTGTAATTGATTATGTGTGGGTAGGGCCCTATTGAAATTCAGGAGATTCTGCAATAGTGCAGGGTTCTTTTTGTGAAAGTTCAGTTGCAAGATCAGGACTCTACTGTGACTCCTTACTGTGAATTCTGTCAGTGTATCATTGATTGTGCTGGAACCTGCCTTTTGGGATAATGTAAGTCCTGCTTTTCCCCCAAATGTACTTTAGACATGAAATAATCATAAAACGTTTCTGATTAGAAGATGAATATCATTTACATGCATTCTTTTAATTATTTTTTTTTTGGCAGTACCAAATACTATATTCCTCAAAACTTCTTAATGGCACTGAGGCTTTGTGGATAGTTGGTCACATGATGAGAAAATTCAGCTGTAAGTACATTGAAATGATTGAATTTTTCAATAGTTAGTCTTTACTGATGTTGACAAACTAACAATGGTAAAAAGGTGAATCAAGGGGTTTGACTTACGTCAACTGGCTTCAGTTCTTTTTAGAAAATATATACAATATATCCATTAAGGATTTCATTATTCTCGGGTAATTCACCATGTGAACCTGGAGTCCTTCCGTACTGCAGTTAGGTAGGGAGTTTCAATTTATTTTCTTTATTTCCAGAATAGTGTATCTCTGTCTTGCTCTGTATTTTCACCCATAAACTTTCTGAAATTTATAGATCTATAAAAACTGTTTATACTACCAACATTTGTGTAGATATTGCAAATGGATTTACTAACATAAATGTCTTGCTGAGTTGAATATTGAAATGTTAATAAATATACACTTATACTTGTGTCAATGTAACTTGGTTAAATTAAACTAAACTGAGCTGGCATTATGAGTGAATTTGATCATGCATGCTGATTAGCTTTAGTTTTAGGCAGGAACTGCATATTTTATTGCATCTAAGTACTTTGTGGTTAATCAATAATAATTACCCATATCATATGTCAGTGGATTCACCCAAAATAACTATAAATATCTATGCTTGGATTAAGAAGGAAGTTCTTTTCCTGTAGCTATGGGTACAGTCATTGCTATGACTCCTATTTTTACATACAAATGAGCAAAAGCTACATGTAGGTGTTTTCCTTGTATAACAAAAGGGGTATTATAAACTCCATGCCCTTTTTTATGATGCTGTATTTCCTTTCTGGTATTCAAATACAAGAACAGTTTCAATGGGGTCTTAGTATCTGAAAATGGAAGAACTGGAAATGTTATTGAATTTGTGAATAATTATTAAGGGGCTGTAAAGGTCTAGAGGAGGTATATGTAAAGACGATTAGATTCTTTCCCATGGAGCAAGGACACAGATAATAATTGGTGAGTAAAGATTAAGGAGGATAGGATTTTTTTGTTGCCCCTTTTTTTTTTTTTTTTTGCTTGGCATAAGAGCATCATGAGATGAAAATAATGAAGAAAGAGCAAGACCAAAGAAGAAATCATAAACTCAGATCAAAAGCAGACTAGAGAGTCCAATTTAAAAACCAAAACAAACAAAAAACCCCAGAAGATGGATGGCAAAAATATGCCTGAAAGGAGAATTAAATGCGTAGCTATTGGTATTTCTCATTGCACTGAATTAGTGATGGATTTAAGTTTAAAACTTCCAGTAAGTGTTTTTCGCTAATTTTTTTTCCTGTTGAAGGGGAGTATATGGGCTTTGAAGAAGACTCAGTGAGTAGTTGTGAATCACCTGTATAAACCAGGGATTCAAGATGACAGTTACAACTAAGAACCGAGGACAATGAGTTATGTATGCAAAACTAGAATTAGTGCTAAGCAGAAGCCTTATTTCTTGTTCAAACACAGAACTTTATTGAAATGTATCATGTTCAATAGCTGAAAACATGATTTCATGTTTGTTAGGGGATGGGAATTTTCAAAGTTCTAGCTTGTAGGTGAACAGTGATTCTTTAAAGATTTTGCAATATAAAATGAAATCAAGATTTGAGAACATTGGATGTTTCATTTTGCATAAAAAAATCTTGATCAGCATGTTTTGTTTTAAAAAATGTTTAGACCTAATGGTTTACTGTTTTCACATTTTAATCCCATTGGGCATATTTATTATTACTTGTACTAAAAGAAAAGGAGAGGAAGATTAGCTGTTGGCAAAAAAACCCCAAACACGACCCTCTAGGTGTGCCTGCCCCACCCCAAACCAGATCAAAAGAAGTGCCTCAGAATAGATCTAGTTTCGGAGGAGAAGTGGGAGAAAGATGACACACTAGTGAGCGGGGTATGAGGAATCCCCTGGATATTTCATATGTATCCAATTTTTTCACTTGTCACCACTGAGAGGCAGATCACCTAGGTGTGACTGCTTCTCTTTCTTGTGATGGCAACTTCCCAGTACTTTGAGAGAGAAAATGTCAGCTCTGTTCTGCCTAGCAGTACTGCTGCTACAAACATTATTTGGAAGAAAAGGAACTCTGAATTGTCTTCTGCTGTAACCAGCTCTCCACTACTCACTGCTGCTTATCCTCATTGTTGAGCACTTGATCTGATTGTGTCTTTGGTTTAACCCATGCCATAAATGACTGAAACTAGAACAGTGAGAAAGCAGATACCAAGAGAAGGAGTTGGTGTTTTGGAGGGAGTGAGCATTTGCTACGCAGCTACACATTGTGTGGGCTTGGGAATACTTGAAGAGCTGGAATACCAAACTACAACAACAGAGAGTAAGTTTCTTTTAGTGGCAAACCAAGGTGATAGCCCTGATTCTGTGCACTAAGAAGGAACAGCAAAGGAACGTGCCTGAACATTCTGCATGTTAGTTGTTTCAAGTGTAAGTGGTGAGATCTTTTTCTCTACTGGTGTTTGCACTTGGTTTGTATCGTGACTGTCCTGTCTTCAAGCTGGATGTAGCATGTTTTGTTTATGTTGAATGAGGCACCCATTATATTATAACATCTCAAACATTGTTTTTCTTCAACCCTTGAAAGTCAAAATGTGGTAGTGTAGATAGCTGTAATACGTTAGTAATAAATGTGACATGAAAGAATTTTCTCATTCCGCAGTATTTATAGGAAAAACAATGTTTTATGTGTTTCATATACCTCCTCCTGTCTTCTTTTCCACTCCTAAGCAGATCTAATGCATGAAAAGTTTCCTTAGTAGTGCCCTCAGTTCTTTATTTCCAGTTACAACTATTGGTCTTTTGTTAGTAGGTTTTTTCATATTTTGGTTGAGGGCCTCACAGAACCTCTTTGCATCCTCTATGAAGGACACCACCATGCTGTCATTTGTTTTAAGTCATCAAACCTAGGCTATGTCTGAGTTTTGGGAACCTTATTCCAGCCCTTTAAGGATGGTCTTTCTTCTCTGTCAGACAATTACATTTTTCACCTAGGTTGTCCATGGATCATGTCTTTATTAGAAAATCTTTTTCTTTTGCCTTGACAAATGCAGTCTTGCCATGCCCATTATCTAGTCAAAGTGCTATTCTACTGTAAATATCAGTTTCCAAACTTACTCCTTTGGTATTTTCAATTTCCTCCTTTGTTTTAAAGCAATAAAGATAAGCTATCTGTCTTTATTTTTAAGGCCCATCAAGACTACTTCTACCTGATACTTCTTCAGTATCAAGAGGTTGACTCTGGTTTTGATCAACATATGATACCAGCTTTCATCATTCGGTCATTAAATAATTAGACCACACTGGATATTTTCTCCTCAGCTGCCTCTCGTATTGGTTGACTTCTTCATAAACAGAACTGTTCACTATCTTCCTTTAAATATTTTCTTAGAAGTTTTATGTATGATGAAGCTTGAAACAGTCCACCTAGACAACAGTTATATTGCAGATATATAGTAGTACTGTGCATTTGTATTCTGCCGTAAGTTCTCTGTTGTCTCTTTATGTAGAATTCAAGCACATCTACTTTTTGTTTTGTGTTTACTCATGGCCCAGCATAGTGAGAAGTGGTCCAGGGTGAGACCTCCAAAGATTTATGGTAACACAAATAAATAATAATAAGTACACACTGGATATTGCAGTGTAGCTGTTGGATTCTGCTGTGCCTAATGTCACATCATATTTAATGCAGAAAGAAGGTGCTCCAGCTAGAGGCCTCACAAATGGGAAAGAAGAAGTGAGTTGCAGCCAACAGACAAAATGCTAGCCCCAGAGGCCTTCTCAACTGTCAAACCCAAGTCAACAGCTACTGGCATTGTGTCCTGAAGCATCCCTCTCTTCTTCACAGCAGTCAGAGCAGACTCTTCCTTCTCGTAGAAGGAACTAAATGCAAATATTACAAAGTTCTGAAGTGTCTGCAAAAGGTTAAAGGACTTTTTATCCTTCCATAGCATCCTTTTGGTCCTTAGTGCATTCCCTTTCTGACACAGCATCTTTTGGTACAGAAATCTTGAATGACCACAAGCAGTTGTTCCAACTATACCATTGCTGTCTGATCTCTGTTGAGAAGGAACCTACACTAGTTCTAATTTGGTATCTTGGTACATTGGTGTCTTGTAGTGCACTGTTTCCATTGTGCCTTGAAGTTAATGACTCTTCGAAAGAGTGGTAAGCATGAATTCCATAAGGAATGCCCCAGGTATGTCACCCTCTTTTTGGCAGTGGGTCTGCGTGTATCCCTTTTCTTTCTTTCAAAGGAATGCTGAAATGTCAGTGTATAAATTGTACAAAGATGATAGAATGCTTACTGCCTAGCTGGTACAGAGATGGTAGATTGGACTATGCAGACAAATGGCACTGTATATACCAAAGACAATATAGTCAAATAAGTTAATTCATCAGAATAAACCACAAAACATAATTACAAATGGTTTTGTATCTGAACAGGAAAAGCCTATTAAGAGCTCTGGACTAGTTGATGGGATGGAGACAGTGACTGTGAAGTGCTGTGGGAGACTGGAGAGGCTATACAACCTGAAAGCTTGATCATAACAAGAGTTCTTGGTTATCTATATATAGACTGGCTAAACTTAACATTAGGCCACATTAGGCCATCATGCACAGGCTGTATTTTTAGATATCATCAAGAACTACTTTTTGAGCAAAGCAGCTAGAGAATCCAGAAGAGGGGGGAGAGCCCTGGATTTAGTGTAGATTAGCACACAAGAAGTGACTGTAGAAGAGCCATTCAGTAGTGGTATATATCATACTCAAGTTTCTCATACTTGTAGGATTAAATAAATAACAATTAAGAAAAGTCCAGTATTGTTTAAAAAAGAATTGCATACAAATGAAGATACAATTCAAATAAATATTCAAAGAGACACGGAGACTTTGCTTCCTGATTCTAACCCAAATGAATATGAATTGTCCAACACAACTGAACAGTGAGGGAAGTTACTAGAAATAAACAGAGGTTTTCCAAAAAGTGAAATCCAAGCAGGCAAAGCAGAAAAGAGCACAGTTTTGGCAAGTTGAATGTAGACCTATTATAAGGCAGAACAGAAAGATTTTGAAACGCAACAGGCTAAAATCCTAAAAGCCAAAACCTTTTTTTTTTATTTTTCAAGTGTAAATTTTGCTGGGGGGTGGGGGAGGATGTTTAAAGACAGACACATCACAGAAAGAAACAAATGAACTCTTTGCATTGGCAAGGCTTATTACAAGGAGATTAAGAACATCCCCACATAAAAGTTATTCTTTATAGGGAATATTTCAGATTTGAAATATCAATAAAATATTTTTTTTTAACGAAATGATTAAACAAACATTCAGTTTGCCAGATTACATGTTGTTCGTTCAGTAGTCCTAGAGAAACTGAGAAATGAAGTTGGTGAGCCACGAATTGTGTTGTATAGTCTACCACTTAAATTAGCCTTCGTAACAGAGAAATGGAAAGTAACAAAGGCGACACTAGTTTTAAAAAGGCCTCTAGGGATGATTGTGGACTTAACGGACCAAGTCTGACTACCATAACACATAAAATGCCAATGAATGTGATAAAGAATATTGTTATTAGGAACATGGATAGGTGTAATAGCCATGATCTTTGCTTTTGTACAAGGTAGTTTTGTCGTAGAGCTTTGCTAGTTTTTTGAAGAAGTCAACAGATACACAGGAAAGGGCGACCCAAAAGTTTTAAGAAAGCTCCATAACCAAAGACTGTTACCAAAATGAAGTATTGAGTTACTTAAAATTCTTTGTCGATTAGTAAAAGGTTACAAGATGAGGAATGGTATAGAAACTAATGGGCAGTTTTAACAATGCTGCCTCACAGAGATATGTACTGGCACCTTTGCCGGTCCACCTCTTCCTAAATGGTCTGAAAAAGTGCACCAATAAAGATTGCCAATGATAAAAGGAAAATATTCAGTTGGAGTCAGACCTAACGTTGACCCTGAAGAGCTGCAGAAGGATCTCACAGCAGGACTTGCAGTGATCTAGGAGCCAGGGCTGTCACAGAGGCCAGATATCATTGACCCTGCTGTTCAGTCGTATCTATCAGCAGAGAGAGGCAGTGGCTGTTGGATTACAGCAGCCATCACCCTGTAGCTGTGAGCTCAGCAGGCTGTGACCAGTACTGCCACTCAGGAAGTACGGATTTGTAGCTGTTCTTTCTAACCACAGCAGGGGCTGCTAGCTGAAGATTCTTCCTCCTCATTTCTCAGGATTTCACAGCCCTGAAGAACTTAAGGTACAGGTTTTGATCCTGGAGGATCACAAGGGTGGAATATCACCATTAAACTGAAAGGTGGTACCAAGCTGCTCTGAGAAGCCAGGTCTCTCAAGCCATTTCACTGGTGTTCGCATGGATTTTTAGCAGCTCCTGCTAATTTCCTAAAATCATTCTGGATGTAGTTGATGCTAGCAAAAAGTGGCAAAATGGTATTTGAGTCAGAGAAGTGACACAGGCATGATGGTAAATTTTGAGCGTTGATGAGAACTGTGTGTGATATAGAAAAGGGTGGCGAAGAGGTATGGCATAGCTCTTCTGCAGGGACAGTAAATGGATCAGGATTCCTCAGTTTGGAATAACGTTGACTGAGGAGTAGGTAATGTGAGAAAGGTCTCTAAAACTATGAATACATGTGTTTAATAGAGGACTGTAACTCCCTATTTCTCATAATATAATAAAAGGGGCCTTTGGCCACTGTTCTGTTTAAATTAGGTGATCTTTAAGATGTCAAAAGGCTGCTTAGCATCAGTTTTATCTGCCATAGTTTTGTGAATAGATCTGTTCAAGTGCACAAAACCCACCTATTTCCTGGTCTTGAAAACTCTACTTGTCCTGAACCAGCTGTGGCCAAAATCCAACCTGTGCAGAATTACTGCTTTTCTGTAAATATGAGGTTGTATTCCTTGTTGATTGGTGATAAGTTTTCAGTCATGAATCAAATGTAAACTGCTCCCATTTTCCTAGATCTGCTGGTATTTTTCTATCTATCCTCAGCTTCTGTTTGTTCCTTGTTCTGGCAGTAGCAATGTTATAGATGGGCAGATCAATTTCACTTCTGTTGTTTGCAAAAATGTGAGTAATGGAGAATGCCAGTTTGCTAGTACTTCAGAAGGCTAAATGCAGTAGCAGGCCCTAAAATTAATCTCAGGGAGAATCAGATAAAGAAGTAGGAATGTTTCATACAGCAACCAGAAGGTCTGGAGGGAGGGATGGAGTAGAAGACATCATTGTACCTTTGAAACAGCTGGAATGGTTTCCAAGCTGTGGCCTACAAACCCCTGGTGGACTACAAGGCTATGGTAAGTTGAACAGCTGTTTGCCTAAACCATAGTTAACAGTGTTTTAAATAGTGTTTCCAATTAAAAGTTTGATCAGATGGGTGTGTGCGGTTTTTGAAAAATGTTAAGGGCTGATAACGATCTGTTGTTCCAGAAATATGGGAATCACTGTTCTGGAGTGTGTGAAAAGGTAGAGAGCACTCCCTGCTTTCTCAGCTTTAGATAGGTTGCATGCCCCTCCACCAGAAGCAACAGCAAGGGGTTCCCAGAAAGGAGCCAGAAGAGCAGTCTGGTAGCATTAACAATTCTGTTCCCACCAGGCCATCCCCAGAAATAGGATTGTGGGGTTATCAATCATTTTGTTGTCCTTAAGTATCACTAAAAGTCTTTGCTACACCTACTTTTCATAAATACTCATGAATAGTAGATTTATGAGAAGTGAGTATAGTTTTTCAAGTCTTAGGTCCTCATTGGGCAAAGATTAAACTTGTCAACTCCACTAGATTAAAATATATATCTGTCTTTGAATTAATAACCGGTTTCTTGTTGCCAGAAAAACAGATTTTTACATTTTCTATTCTGTCATTATTAACATAAACTTTCCTTTCAAGTATTAGCATGTCTAATTACAATATCTGTTTATTACTTTTAAAAGAAATCCCAATTCTATTTGACCAACTTCTTTTATTTTATGTCAGCTCCCTGAATGGTAATTTTACATTGTAAAAATCTTCTTTGTCCTCATATCAGGTCTCTTACTACCTTGTTTCCTACTGAAAATTTTCCAAACTCGTAAAGTATTTCTATTATCAGTGCTTTTAACTGACCTTGACATAGGTTACTTCCCATTGTCCTGAGTACCATACAAGCACATCTATAAGTAATTTGTGGAGATCTTGTCTTTTCCAACATTCTGTGCTTTTTTATGTTAGGAATTATGATGGTGTCAAATTAGAGAAATGCCAGATTGTAAGCCTTATTCAAATGGTATAAATATGTTTATCTTGAAATCAGTTTGTCTAATCTAATATTACTGTAGTGTATTTTATGGAATTCAAACAAAATACGGGAAACAAATGTTCCTGGCAATAGTGTTTTGAAAGGAACTAAAGAAAGTCGGCAGGCTCTGTGTAACCTTTTTTTTGTCCCATGTTTCTTACTTGTTTTGTTACATAGGAAAATGTAATGGAAAGCATTTGTGGATGTTTTTATGTTATCTTGCTGAATACCTGTTGCTAACTTATATGATTCTGAAGTTGTCTTTGCTCAGGCTTAAGCTACTAGCTGAATGTGAGATCGAGGGGAATCTTTGCCTTGTATTGGAAAGGAACATGTAAGGGAGGAGAGAGTGCCTTCTGCTGTAGTAGGGAAAAAGGTTGTTTCCTCGTGTCATTTGTGAGTGACAGGAGAGAGGGACTCATGAGGCTAGGCAAGGCACGTGCATAGGGAAGCAGCGGTAGGTGTATAGGTAGGACTGGAATGAGTGTGTGTGAATGAAGAATTCAGAATAGGAATCAGAACAGAGTTTCTAAAAGAGTTGGAGAGGTCACAGTTGGATAAATATATTGGGGTCAGTTGGAAGTCACTTAACCACACAACATGGCTACAGCCCTCTAGTTGAATCTAGTTCATGCTACACTTGCCCTAGCTACGCCCTTCCCTGCGTCTTCTGGAAATCCAGCTTCTCCAGTTCCTGCACATGACCCTTTTAATTGGAAAACCTACTTTCCTGTTTACTCTCTGAACAGTTACACACAAAAGTACAAATGGTCCCAGAAATCCCTCCCATCTAAAGCCTCTCTTCTGTCCCACTACACTTTCTTCTGTCTCCTGCCTATGGGGTTCTGCACTGCAGGTGCAGACAGTCAAACAAATCACAGAATAGCATCACATAACCATTTAGGTTGGAAAAGCTTCTTACGATCATTAAGGCCAACCGCAAACCTAACACTACCAAGTCCACCACTAAACCATGTTCCTAAGCGCCACATCTACACATCTTTTCAACACTCTGGGCAGCCTGTTTCAATGCTTGACAACCCTTTTGATTAAGACATTTTTCCTTACATCCAGTCTAAATTTCCCTTGGCACAACTTGAGGCCATTTCCTCTTGTCCTATCGCTTATTACTTGGGAGAAGAGACTGACACCTACTTTGCTACAATGTCGTTTCAGGTAGTTGTAGAGAGCACCAAGGTGTCCCCTGAACCTCCTTTTCCTCATGCTAAGCAACCCCAGTTCCCTCAGCCACTCAAGTCAGAAGACCCTTCACCAGCTTTGTTGCCTGTCTTTGGGCCGGCTCCAGCACCTCAATGTCTCTCTTGTAGTGAAGGGCCCAAAACTGAACACAATATTTGAGGTGTGGCCTCACCAGTGCTGAGGTAAAAGGGATTCAAGTGAGATGCTGCGGAAGTGCTGGATGCAAAATAATAATGGCTCTCCTTTCCAACATACAGTTTGCATATTCTCCAAGTGGGACATGTCCTGTCATTTGAAATCTGCTGATTGTGGATGAACTCTTTTTTTCACTCTTTTTACCCTCTCTGTGTAGTACTCATTAGAACGTGGTGCTTTTTTCCACATGATGAATTACGATTTTTTGGATAATGTTTGTCTTGCTAAACAGCAGAAAGGAATCTCAGATTTCTAAAGCGTGGTCCCTTTGATTTGCCTTTTTCTGTGATCTATGACCTTCCTAAAAAGAAATTAACTAATCCAGTGGATGATTGCACCTACTGGTGATAAATTGAATCACCAGTTGAACCACTGGATGATTGCTTTTCTTAGTTATTATTTTGCACTCCCTTAAAAGTTGTTCACACAGACTAAAGAGTCTGCAGAAAGATTGAAAGCCAATGTCTTAGGGCATCCCGAAATGTAAGGCTGTTTTTTTAATGCAGCAATTTTTCTGTTTTGTTTTGGTTTTTTTTTGTTTTTTTTTTGGCACAGAGCTTTTCATAAGTCTTAAGCTTTTATTTGTTTTCCGTCTTAATATATGATTACATACTTATGTCTATGACTAAACTCCGCTAGCCAGAAGCATCATTTCTCTAAAAGTTTCTATTCCAGTAATTAATTAATAAGCCTTTCAGCTGACAATATGGACAGGTTAGGCAGCAAAATCACCATAAGAATAAAAAAATAAAGCATACTTTTTTAGAGGGTGCATTTTAATGGAAAACTATTTTGGTGCTTCCTTCTTGGGCAAATTCTTATAGTGGATATAAAGATCCCTCTTTTAGTTAGTCAATGTTGATCCCTAAAAATTGGCTCTACTCTTGTTTCTTGTCATATAGCATTTTATCTTTAAAGACTGCAGGAGTTCTTGATTCCTGAGAGGTAATGCCTCGAAGTTTTGGCACTGTCCTCTACAAAGTAACTTATACTGGGCTGACTTTCTGTTATCATGTCAGTGAAACATCAAATGTTGATACTATGTGTGAAGCAACATTTGATATAATGGCTATTAAGTTACTCGGAAAAAAATCTTGTGAAGATGGATTTTGTGTTTAGAAGAGCTGGCATCTAAAAATGTATGTCATGGATACAAGTAATAAATGTTGTTTATGAATTGCTACAGGAGAAAAAATATTTACATTTATGTACAATATGCTAGGCTTAACTTTAGCTATTTTTATCTCCTTCTAAATATCTTATCACGAGCTGGTTGTAAAGTATTTAAAGACATGAATCATTTCATTTGTTGAGGCATTCAGTGCATCACTTAAAATGGCTACTAAAGGAGAGAAGTGTACGTGGGCTTCTCATAACAGCTAAGCGTAAAAATAAAGTATCAGAGATAATAATATACTTCCAAATCAGTAAAAATCATTATGTTTTGCTTTATGTATGAGCAGAGCTCTTCGCAGAATGGTGATCTTGTTCTAAGATTATCTAAATACATTCTGATTGCTAAACTTTATTCTGGTGATTTTATATCATTGTTGAAAATGAGAGAACACAAACACTTAAAATTTAAGTCACTGATCTTCAGCCATTCTGAAAACTTCAGGACTTGGTACTTCACCCCAGGAGTGGATCCACAGCCCTTTTAAATTTGGGAATTTCAGAAATTGTGAAGGTGGGTAGGGAAAAGCAAATGTGAAAGGAAGAAACTGAAATGGAGAGGAGGAAATTCTTTTCCTTTACAGAAGGAAGGGAAAGATGAAAAGCAACGTAATGAGCATAGGAGAAATAACAGGGTGAAAAGGGAGTAGTCAGGTAAGTATTTACACTAGTAGTTTTTATTTAGTACTCAGACATGTTATGCTCTATGCTTGCATGGAAAACAGTTTGAGACTTCACCTTTCTGACATAACTGCTCTGCTGAGCTGTACTTTACCCTCCGTGCATTTTTGCTTCTAAGGAAGGCTTTAAATTGACACTCAGAGCTAACCTGAGTCACAAAATGCATTATCCTACTAGAAAATGATGACTACCCAATGTTAGCTCTTAAAAATCCCACTATTAGACATCAAAAAATCAAAGCCAGTTTTTTATATATATTTCTGTTAATGCTAGTCACTAGAATTTGGGGCAGGGCACAGGCAGATGGGCTGGCAGTAACACTGAAGAGTGGCAAACTTTGCATGCAAAACGTAGTTGTAATAATGCTGAAATTGAAAATCAAAACTGTTAATTAACCATTATTCAACAGAACTAGGCAAAGCCAATTAATTCAGCACCAAATATAACTGTAAAACAATGGATTACTTACATCAGCTTTCATTACAGGTTAGACATCAGTGTGTGGATTTTATCCATAAGCTGTAATAAGAGAAAATAAATTAGGAAATGGGAAAGAAAAGTTTAATTCAGTAATTTGTTCATGTGTGTGTGTAGTTGCTGCATGATTCCCAGGAGTATATATGGTAATATAGTGCAGTAACTGTTTAGGGAAATTATGTACTTTTTAAACTGAGCAAGTAATTTATATAGTGACTACAAGTGGTCTTCATGAATTACCATGCTAAAAACTTGTTTTAAAATACAGAGATAGGGACCTCGTGTTTTCTTGTATTCACTTGGTGTAGTATGCATAAAATGCCTTAACTTTCCACCTGAGCAACACTTAAGTGTAACTGAGCCCTGAACCAATGTATAGCAGAGTAGTATCCCCTCTAAAGCTTCCCCATTGCTGACTGCAGACAGAAAGAGTGAAAATAGGTGGAGCAGGGAGAGGCCTTATGATGCCAATTCACAAATAATTTTGGAGTGGTAACATATACTTTTTAGAAGGTGGTGTATGAATTTCTGCTAATAGAGAGGTCTGCGTAAGAATTAAGCTATAAATTGCTGTGTGATAGGGTTCCTTTTCCTGTACAGTGTCTGCGTCACTCACCAGGCAAGAGTTTTTGAGAGCACCCAGTGAAGATATGAGTACTCAGAAACTGACATAGCTGTAATCTTTATGTTCATTCTAAAATGATATGAAATTAAATACAGATAAAACTTTTTTAAGTTCTAAACAAGAGACTTCATGCTGTATTTTATAATTAGACCTTGCTGTTAAGTTGTTTTGCATTAGTGTTACACTATTTTATGCTATATGACTCTAGAATTGTTTAGATTATGTAAATTCTTCAGTGCAAAATCCCATTTCAAGTGTGATATTTAGATTTTAGATTTTAAAGATGTCTTTTTAATTGCATTGTAACTGACAAGTCTGTATTGTCCTCATGTAATAGGCAGTATCAGGATGACTGTATTCTGAAATAGTCATTAGTGGAAGACCGTTATATGCATAGGTCTCCAGTATGCATAGACTCCTGCAGAGTCCCAGGATTATTTCAGTCAGACTTTTCATACTAACAAGGAAGTGCAGACTATGAACTGTCCCTTTGGTGTATATTCCAGCCCCCAGATCAGTGCCCAGGAGGAAAGCTTCCCTTTTCCATCCTCTTCTCTGGTTATTTAAGCTTTGGTATTGCACTTCTGTAAGAGCAGACTCTTGTTTTTGTGTCTGGGCTGGCAAGCTGGTGAAGGTGGTATGAACAGGTTGTCCCCATAGGCCTTCTCCACACTGAAGCTTCCTGCACAGAGGCTGGGCTATATATGGACTTTGAAACCAGCCCGTCACTCATGACTCTTGTATTTAATTATAGTTCATTTAAAACAACCATTATAATGTAAGTGTCCATGACCATGACAGAGGATTTCAGCGGGTTTTTTTTTCACAACAGTATTTACTGTATTTAATAACAAATTACTATAATATCAGCAGTGCCATTGTAAGTATCAGTTAAATGTGATATTGCCTGAATCAGGTCTTAATGTTAGTAATAGAGAATCCCAGTGATGTCAAGCTTTAATTTTTACTTACAGCAGGTAAACTTAAAGCACCAGTATTACCTGATTAGCCCTAATAGAAAAGCAAGCTTTCTTTTATTTGGGCCAGACTTAATTTTTGTGCTCAGTATATTGAACATGGGTAATGTTCAGTAATAAAAAGATATTAAGCAGCACAAACCTATTACATATTCTGTGCAGATGAAAGTCATTAGTAAATTTGCTTTGTTCAGAGTAAAGAAATTTGAAAATATGCTGTTTCTCATATTATTTTAATCCACATGTTGTTATCCATAGTATTAAGTTTAAATATATACTGCTAGATTCACAAATACCTAGGGAACTTCACAAAATTAATTACATTTCAGATACGTGATTCAGAGTCTAAGATTCAGACCTTAGGATGGGATGAATCGCCCTCTGGAGGTGCCCGTTTCAGTCTACTGACTTCAGAGGAATCCTGCTTTGAACTGACTAGCTCAAAATAAAAGTTAAGAGAGTGGCCTGTCACCTTAAGAGAGGAATAACAGAGCATTTCATACCATACTAGGTCTTTTCTGAAGAACTCTTTTCTTTTTAAGAATGGCTGCCTTATTCCTCACCTTTTCTGTCAGTGTTCTTCTGTACTGTTTCTAAAATGAATAAGCACAATTGTTACTGTTGCTATTTCCTGTGTATTTTGTTGTTTCCTGATCTTTTCAATTTGTTATCTTATATTTCCTTTTTTTTTTTCTTTTTTTTCTTTTTCCTGACTCTTTAGCTACCATCTCTTCTGAAGCTTTCCACTTGCTACCTCTCTGACCATCCTACCTTCCATGTTGAGAGTATTGTCCTAACTTCTGATGTGGAAGATTGCTGAGCCTTTCCTTTGATGCTGATACCAGTATTTTCTGTGATAGTACTGTAGTGAAGACATAGAAAAAGAAGAATATGGCACTTGTGGAATTTTTAATGGTTTTGAATAGTCAAGAAATATTGTTCTTCTGCCTTCATATAAAATGTGCTGGTTTCCTAATGTAATTTAACGATGTTTGTAGAAACATAAAATTAAATGTGAAGAATATAAATTCCATATTAAAGACATTTAACAAAATATAACATTAGTCTTTATTTTAAAAATTGAGTCCTACATGGCTCACTTACAAAAAGAGAGATAGTCTTACAAAGTTGTGTACTGGTAAAGTCTAACTTACTAAAAGGTGACATTATTCTCATCCTCCCTATGGTAATATTTTCTTGATTTATACCTATTGAAGTCCTCTCCTTCTCTTGAGTTCTCTGTCTCCTCCCTTTTTTTTTTTGTTCCTTTTGTTAACCTAAGTTTCCTGTTCCTTTCGGCACTGAACTCTCCTAACTCTTATGGTTCAATACTGATCCATTTTTCTCTCATTTGTGCATCCATTTGCCTAAAGTACTGCCTTAAGCATGATCATATATATTCAAGAATATATTTACTTCTAAACACTGGATGGATCTGCTATTTTAGGACTTCCAGTAAACCAGATAAGAAACTTAACAATTCAGTGACAGCATTTTAAGTTTTTTATGACACGTATGCGTTCATAGGATCAAAGTACCTTGCTTCCTACATCAATGGAATAATAATTATGGACAGAGATAAACATTCCTGTAAAAATGTAGACTTATGGTACTTGTTCAGTATAGGAATGCTAACTTAAAAGGAGCATCTGAATGAAAGCAAACATGCTGCAGTCATGAATAGTACGGCAGAAGTTTTCTGATTTTATTTGCAGATAAAGAGAAATGCTAATGGAAAGAATGCTTTGTATTGAAAGTAATATAAGCAGTTAAAGTAAAAAACAACCAACCAACCAACCACATCAAAACCAAACAACTAAAATATTTATATCCATAAAATCAGGAGAAACTTTGCAAATCATGCTTTATTATAGCATAAATATTAAATAAAAGTTAATGCTGTCTGAGGGGTAGTTACCTACGTATTTTTTAGCTATATTAAATGTTCTATAGATAATCTGAGTTCTTTGGATTGCAATAAAAGGAATGCCAAATACATGATAAAACTTAAATAGTGGAGTTCCAAACTTTCCAATTTAGATGTGAAAAATATGATTCTGAAGACTCTTCTCAATACTTACAGTAATTTGCAATAACAGTAATAATAGCAACTTACTAGAAAATTATTTGAGGTGTGGCTGAGAATATAATTTATAGGGCCTAAAAGTTTTTAACTAGTGTAGTTATAAGCAGGACTTTGTCTAATTTTGAGCCTATTAAAAACCACCTTATTTGTCAGATTAATTTACTGACTATGAGGATGACATTACAGACAAGGATTAGAAAGCAGAGGAAATTTGGAATCTCTAAACCAGTTACACTGATGATGAGTCTTTGTGTTGCACAGTAGTAGCAGTAAGTTTTGTGTTAGAATGAATCAACTGCAACTAATTTTGTAAAAATGATCCATATGAAAATGATCCATAACAAAAGAAAAAATATTAAAAACTATGTAAAACTTGTTAGGATTTTCCGGAGTATATCCTCAAATGGTATAAATTGCCTGCATAAAATTAAGTCACCACTGCTTACTGAAGATTTGTCCTTTCTATTAACTATATAATACAATAAAGATCCTGAAATAGTCCCTTACTTAATACTGTATTCATTTTATAGTAAAGTAGTTATGGAATAAGGTCTTACTCATCATGAGAAATAATAAAATTCTAAGAATGGCATATTATTGTATGAAGGAAGTACACCAAACTGACTTGAATAAGCATAGCTTTAGAAAATTTGGTTTTGAGAGTACTGTACTGATATTGCTTGTTAGGTTAGAAAACTATTGCTTGTTTAATAGTACTACTAATCTAAAAGAGTTGTAGTTTGAAGAGAACATTATATTTACACTCAAGTTTATATATGTTTGATTTGCCATTTTGGGGTGATAATGTCTCAGTTAACCAGTTAAAATGTCTATTTTTTAAAATATATGAAGAATAGTGAGGAAAGCATAGGTGGAAATACTGACAAAACAGGAAAGATTTTTCAGTAAATGAGTAAGTGTAACCACAGGGAAACACTTGCAAGAGGAGAGGAAAGTTGAGGGGATATTGCTACACTGAGATGTGAAAACATACTTCACCTACAAAGTCCTACCAGAAATAATAATAATGAAAAATTAGATCTTTCTGTTCATAAACACAGCTTAGGTACATGTGGTCTTGAGAGGAGAAGTACCACTACAATTTCCATGAAATGTTCTTTGATCGCATTACAAACAAGTCTGGCTAAGACATAAATAGAATATAACTATCTGTTGCTATATAAGGAAGATAAGGTGAGGGAAGCATAATTTATAAAACAACCACCCTGCTTGCAGATCCTGCAATTCATGTGGCTGGCAAAAACAAAAGTAATTTCACAAATGAAAGTGGAAGATGCAAAATCCATGAAGATTGTGTTGAAGGTTTGTTTCATTTGACTTTGTCTAGGATTATGAGTATCTCTATGATTATGATATATATACACACATGTATTATATGTATATTATACACCCATATATTGCTTTGTATATGAAAATAAACATGTGAAAAGCTGTGAAAGAGGAATGTGAATTAAATGCGAGAAATGTTTCAAAATAGGCAACGGGAGGATATTTTTGTAAGGTGCTTAAAACAGCCGGGAAAAATAATGAGAGTTAGTTTAGTCCTGGATCTGATAGTGATCAGGGAAAAAAAAGGTCTTAGATCTAAAATAAAGACTTTCTGAATGTACAATACTTCCGGTTTAATACAGCGACCAGAAAAAGGGTAAACATATTGTGAAAGTCACTGACAGAAATGTAAAGAGTTTGAAGAGTAACAGCAGGAAGCTGGTTCAGCAATAACATTGCAATAGAATGGGAAGAAGATTCCACTGTAAATAAATGTTTAGTGAACTATGAAATAGGAGAAAAGAAAACGGAACTGGAAATGGGAACTTTAAGCTTGCCATCATGCAAAGACAAAATTAAAAGGAAAGAAAGCTCAGAAGATGTGATGCTATATGAGAAAGCCTAGTTATCTGCTTAGTCTAGTTTTGCTAAGATAACCTGAAAATAAGTGAAACTTTTAAGGAAACATTAGAAATCAGATTATTTTTTTTTCCAAATGTGTTCAACTTCCAATTTTTCTCTTTGTTTCAAAAGAACAGTACTGAATAAAAGGAAATCTGAGACCACTGTTTACAAATCAGAGCAGTTGCTTGAAAAGGTGGTTGAAGAGACAGCAAACAAAAATGGTAATTGAAAGTGTAGAAAAGTAACTGAAAATATTATAGGGTTCAGATTCTGTACCTCTATTCTGCCCAGTGGAGGTAACATGAGATAGCCAAGATTAGTTCCTCCTCAGAGGCTGAGAAATTGGGTATACAAATTTAGTTCATTATTAAAATGCAGTTTGGGTCCCACCTATGTGGGCCTCCTCATAAGATAAAAGCCTGAAATATAATGCTTTTGCATTATAATAATAATGCAAATTATTATAATGCATTTACTTACGGTGTTTTATTCTAAGACTTCTGAGAAGGTCCTGATGCTGAAGTGGGCACACTTCAATATAGTGACCTCATTGTGCACATGATGGGATAAGTGCTTACTGAATATTTATACAGATTTCAAAAAGGGATATGCAATAATATCTTGGGATTAACATAATGTCTGTATTACTTTGATAGTTTTCCAGTATGTGATGTAATTACTACTAGGTTCCAGGTCAGATTTTGACCTAGTGAGGTCACCAGTTATTTTCACAATCATTTCTAATTTTACAGGTTGTAGAAAACTATGTGCAGGATGCACAAAAATGGGAAATAAAATTACATTCATAGACTACTTTGTGATCTGCGATTAACTGCTTAAATCTGAAGACAGAAAATAAGGGAAGAAAAGGGAAGAGAAAATGTGGCAAGTCAGACAATGTTGAAACAGGATGCATTAGCGTCCAGTTGTATGTTGTCGTTTAAGTAACTCAGAAGTAAAGAGAGGAATAAACTGCTCAAATAAAAACTATGCAGATTCTGAAAGGGGATAGGCTTCTCTGGTGAGTGCTGAGGACAAAAAGCACGGAAATAAATAAATTGGGCAAAATTTTAGGGTACTATAGATCAAAGGAAAATGGCCAGAAGTTGAGAAAGAAGGCTGGAAGTAGGTGTTTGGAAACAATTCTTAATAGGAAATGATTCTTAATGGAACATTGGGAAGCAAGTAGACCATCATAACAACTATTCAGCAATAAATTCGCCTGTAGATTAAGTATTTGGAAAAGCAGTCCTGCAGAAACTAAGGCAGCTTTTCTGGAGGAACTAACTGGCTCTTCTGTATTGCCATCAACCATATGTGCAATACAGTGGGGAACTAGGCTGGGAAATTTCACTTCTGCAGTATGAATGTGCAATTCGGCACCTTTGGCTTGCTTTGGCTTCAGCAGAGTTATGTTTTTGTGAATAATAGAAATCTATTCTTGCAAATAATCGAAGTTTCATTAATAAATCAAGAGAATATAAATTAAAAGCGTAAGTAGAATTATATATACATAGATGGAGAAAAACATAAAGCAAACCTGTCACATATATTACATATATAGCTGAAAAGTGTTCGTTCTTATAATGACTTTCTGATTTTAAAATGCAAATGCATTGTATGAAATTATAATACTCGGATCCCCTCAAGCACAGTTTTAGAAAATGATATAAAACAACCAAACAAAGTATTTGAAGTTGTCCACTTCCCTCTGAATATATTACATATTTTAAACCTAATGTCTGAAGTGACGGAACTGGTAGTTCCTGTTTTGAGGAAAAAAAGTCATTTTAAGACTTCTGTGAAAAGAGATTCTGAAAAATGTTTTGGCAGATAGTGCAGGTACAACTGTCTTCTAGAGAAGTGTTCATAAACTGCTTCTCTCCGTTCTGAATACGATCTGTGCCCCTCACTCCTGCTTAGATGATCACTTGTTGGGATTTTGCCTGCCTATGTTTCTCAAGGAAATATGGGGAGGTAGGTTTTAGGAGCTGCTGGATGCTAAGCTGGAGTATGGCAGGGAGGAGATGACTACATCAGAATTCTGGCTGAAGGGTAGAGGAATTGTTAAAAGGCTTTTCCAGAGATGGGGAATGGGTGGCTCTGAGCAGGACTGTAATGCTGCTGGGAGCCCTTAAGCCTATGTACTCATTTAGTATATTGAGAGCACACCTGGGTATCATGGGATTTGGATGTTTTGCAGATGGATAAACTAGATTACAAAGAACAACTAGTAAATTTCAGGAATTCATTATGAAAGTACCTTATGAATAAACTATATGCATATTAAAAAGCAAAACCAAACTATAGAAACCACTTCTTAGAAGAACTTTCATGTGTGACTGTGGTCTAGTTGCATAGTCTGTGCAAGTGAAGTAGAGAAAAGAAGCAGAAAAACTGGGCTAGATGTCAGAAACTGCTGCCCAGGTTTTCTTTTTTGTTTGTTTGTTTGTTCTTCTTTTCAAGGAAATAATCTGGAGATTCCTGGGATAAACTATCTCAGGTTAAAAAACGTAAGGAGACTCGATTCTCTAAAGTCAGGCATCTGGAAATAAATTTGAAGACGGATGGCTACTGTAGCCTTTAGAGCACTTCTTTGACCTGTTATTATCTTACATCCTTTGTTTTACTTTTCTTGGTCCAGAATATTTCTGCTTTATTCAGACAAAACTCATTGAAAACAGTGCAGAACATGACATGCTTCTACCATGAACAAATAATTGTGTAATCATCAAAAAGATACTCCATAGTAGATTTCAGCTAGCAACATCCTTCTACCTCAGTTTCACCAGACATCTATTTTGAGACAATAGAGAGACTTTGAGACAAATCTTTCTGTTATGCTGGATTCTCAAAGAAAACTAATTTTGTGCCTGCCTGATCATACATCTGTCTGCTTATTTAAGAGTATTATAATTCTTGTTTTAGCTGCTAAAATAGAAGTTATAGTATTACTAAGTAGGAGGTATACAAAATCCCTCTATTATCCAGTTCTTTGAAGAAAGGAAGAAAAATTAAGAACAAATGATTTATTCTACATTCAAAGAAAATTAAGTGTCATTACTGATTGCCAAAAAAGTTCCTGAAGAGATGGACAAATGTATTGTGTTTCAAGGGTCTGTGGGGCCTACTGCTCTTGAGCACCACAGAATTCTCAATAACGTTGAAGCTGCCGAGTTTTACAGGTAAAGCAAAATCAAAGAATGTTCATGCAAAGTAGCCAGAGTAAAAGTCAGTGAATAAAATTGTTGTATCTCTGTGTTAAAGTCTGGAAAAGGAAGATTATTTCCTGGTAAAGGTGAATCCATAGGAGAGCACATGAATGAAAGGGTTTTCGAATAGCAAGATTTATAAGGCACGTTTCAAAAGAGTTGTATTGATTTAGTCCAGAGAAGAGAAGACTGAGAAAAATAATGCAACATTTGAAGTTTATTGTGAAGAAGACAGTCATCAGTTGTCTTTTGTACCCACTTGTGGAAGAACAAGAAAAAATTATTGTAATTTACAGTGAAAAAGAACAGGTTACATATTTGGAAAATGCTTCTAACTACAAGCACAGACTAGAACCAGACTATCAAGTGATGCTGGAGCATATTCCTCGCTGGCAATTTCAAACAGATTAGACAAAAGGTTTCTGTCATCCAGATGCTCTTACATCTATCTTCTTTCATAATGGTTGGCTCCTCTCAATAAATAATCTGGAATATTAAGAAGTAATTTGAAAAATAAATTTGGAATGCGGAGATGAAATTGGATAGTCTGAACAGATGATAAATCATCCAAAATGTAGGTATCATTTTTTTTGTCGATAGATGTATTCTTGTATTTTGTATGCCTTTCTATGTTTTAATTTTCACTTTTTTAAATTCATAAACATATAATTTGTATTTGCAGATTGTCGATAAGGATAAAGTATTTTGCCTGTTCATGCAAGCAGTACTATGACTCTGTTTACACTACTTGATCCTCCGAAGCTGGTCTCAGCATCGTCAATACCCTTTTTCCTTGGCTTCTAATTCTGTCTAGCACACGTTCTTCAGGTATGTATAGCTTTGTAGATATTACGGGGACATATTCTGCATTCAAAACACATGCAGTTTCTTTTAAGTCACACATAGATAACCAGAGTTTATTATTTGACAGAATAACTGAAAAGGTCTGATTCCTAAACAAAACCAGAACTTTCATGATGAATTTTACTTTCTGTGGTTAACAGCCTGTTTTTACTGTGATAAGTAAAGACTGTTCGTAATAAAAATGAAACCTATGCTGTGATAATGGAACCCTCAAGTGAAATTGGTTAGTGATATTAGAAAGTATCACTTGTATTTCTGCTCCAAACCTCAAGATATTTTATTTTTCTGTACTCAAAAACAGTATTAAAGAATACATGGTAACATGGTTCATGTTACCAGCATTCATGGGCCTGATTACAATGTGAATCATTCATGTATATGCCTTTGTTAGAGCATAAAATGAGTGACATAGGAGAGCAAGGAATGAAGATGATTTGGCTATTCAGAATACTTGCAGAATACAGTCTATTCAGAATACTGGCTAGCATGTCCTTTCTAAGAAATTCAGTTTGAAGGATATTGAGAAGACCGTTTATTACTGTGATATTATTGTGATAATCTGTTAGCTGCTTAAGGACTTATGTTTTCATATCAAACAATTATTAAAGTCTTCAAATTAAAGTGTTTATCTTCCAGTGTTTTTTCTTGTATTGGATCTGTGCCAGGAAAGGCTGTGAACATTTGCAAATGGACATTTTATTGTATCTTCTTCCCTCAAATAGTTTTAGAGGCGTTTCAATTATTAGAAGCAGCTGTATTAAAAATATGAATAGTGTACAGAGAATCAAATGGCTTTCACTTGGTTAACCTCCTGGAGAGGAAGATCTGAGTGAGAGAAGTAGCACCCCTTTGCTTTTGTAGCTTGCTCTGTCTTATTATCTTGATATAGAACCAAGGGGTTCCAGTATAACTTTTCTGTTTCATCATCTAGACTTACCTAGCTTTGGTTTATGGGTTTTTTAAAGTAGGAGACATCTACTTATGCTATTTAAGAATTAACTTAGAAAGAGACCGCGAAAGTCTTACAACCTTTATAATACAAGCCAATCTGGAGAAAGATAGTTGTCAACTTGAATAGAATTATTCAAGAATATGAATCACAAATCACTTTACCTTTATATTAATGCAGTGTATATAGAAGAAAAACAGTATAGCCAGAGAAGCTTCTGAAGAAACATATCTAGCAAATAACTTCAGAATGTTTAACTCACACTTTTTTACAAGGATAGGAAAATATAATTCCTGGATATAAGTGAAATACTGTTTTAAAAAGGCCTCTAAAGACTTCCCATGAAAGTCAAAGTAGCTTATAATCCAAGATGTTTCATGAAGAGAGAATAATGGTTCTAAACTGTGAGATGCCATAGAGAATTGAACAAATTGAGAAAGATGAAAACAACTACTAAGGCTTCTTTTACTTACAATTGACATCTAAGGTTGTCTGGTTTTACTTGTCAGAACTTGCTTTTCAACATGTACATTAATGTAATTTTTTTAATAACTGAACATTCACATTTAAATTTATATTTTCAAGTTACAAAATGCAAACTATATTTACAGCTTTCCCATTTAATATCTTACTGAACAGTTTAAGTATAATTTTTGCTGACTAAAGAAAATGTTTACTTAACCAGAGGGAAGTTATGATGAGAAATTTAGTTTTCCTGCATATCTTCAGAGGCCCAGTGCAGTTACTACAGAAATCAATCCCCAGCAAGGTACCTGTATCTTTTTTGAATAGTATGATACTCAGAAGAATTTAGAGCTAATAATATAGAATGATCTAACTCCCATTTTCAAAGGTGCCAATGAATTTGTCATTTAATAATTCTGAAAATATTACTTACAAATTAAATAAGGACACTCTGAAACAGTAAGAATAATTAAAGGGTGGTTAGGAAGAAAAAGAATATATGCAGTTTGATTAAATGAGGTAAACAACCATCTACAAGGAAACTGGAATGATACAATATTTATTGAAGTTGACAGGAGAATGCATAATTGGAGGTAGAACTGGGAAAACATGGTGTGCACTTATTCTGAGTTATTCTATTTTAGCAGATTTAGTGATGTTTTAAAGTGGTGGCAGTCCCCCTCTTTGACATAACTGCAAGTGAACTGGACAAAGTAGTACAAATTGTACTTCAGAAAGTCATCCCTATGGTTGGATATAGGTTGGAAAGTGTAAGTCTTATTAGCATTTAAGAGTATGTAAGTTTTTTGGCCAATTTTCAGAAATAAATACGAAAATGTCAGGATTAAGAAAATATTTTCTCTGGAGTACTAGAAAGTGTATTTGTTCTGGGCTCTCCAGATTAATATCACGATGTACAGTAACAGTATAAAGAAATGGTTGCTTGCTTAATGCAGTTTGTGTGTGTGTGTTAATTCGTATAGCCCAGTTTTCCATCAAAGTTGGCCAAAGCACAGAGACTTATTTTAATTGCCCAATTTTTATAAAGAGCATGAATAACTCATCTGGGATGCTTTTGGCTGCTTCTTTGAGTGGTTGTGTAGATGGATTTCATTGCTGGTGTGTATGTGCCCAGTGAGTGCAAGGAGAAATTATTTGGACAAGCAGAGTCCATTAGATGGTATCAGCAGACTACTACTTGAAGCACTCTCATGTCCACTATCCTCAGAGCATTAAATAGTGACATGAGTACACACACTCATGATTTCATTATTTCCGTCATACCAAAAGGTAGAAATAATTCAGTGTATGTACTGCATGAGTCAATTAACCTCATATGTAATAGTATAATTAATTTCATGTTGTAAATTAAGTCTCCTTATGACATTAGCAAAATACAGTTTGAGTTAACATACTAAATATATCTCTTTAGATATGGATAAAGGAGTCATAAGTTACTGGGGTTTAAGATTTTCCCTAGTGTGATATTTCAGAGCGCAACATGTCCCATAGTAACATTTTCTAAGAAGAAACATACAGCAGGGGAGGGAGAAGGCTTCCCTTGAACAGAAATAAATCTATTTCTAAATTCCACAAGTAAAGCTATAGTTATGATTTAAGACAGTGACACTTATTCAGTATCCTAAAAGCTATGATTCTGAGCTGCTTGGACATATCCATTACCAGGGTCCTCTAGTACTGGCAGGGAAGTCTGATGAGGACAAGAGTAGTGTGATTCCCAGCACAAGTTGCTGCCCATGCACATAGCAAGGGATAAAGATTCATCAGCAATATGTCGTGTCTTTGATTAATGTATTTTAAAGTCCAGGACCTGAAAAGACCTATTTTATTCCTTGCCTGCTCCCTGCAGGGACCTTGATAGTGACTAGTTTTGTGTTGAGTGCCTTGTGTGTTTACAACCCTGATAGCAGTGATTGTCTTTGTATTTTCGGTATGGTGTTGTACATAGTGCTGAGTGACTTGTTGGTCTCGTGGCTTTTCTCTCTCTTACTCTCTACAAGCTCTCCAACTTATTAGAAACAATAAACACCAGAAATAGATTCCATTCTACGACTGATTGCAGAAGCAAATGTACCATTACAAATCAGTGACAGCGCTTTCTGTATCTGCAACTTTACAGGAAGGGTGAGGGGGCTAGCAGTTCAGTGTCAACTATCAGTGCCTCAGCACTTTCATTTGCTATTTCAAATTCAGACTGGAGTAGTAGCCATAATCTCCTAACCAATCACTAATCCTCAGGGATTTTGAACTGCCAGCCTGCAAGATGTCTATTTTTGCATAGGGGTCCATGCAGCAGAGAAAAGACATTAGATTCTTCACAGGAGCAGTTGACTATGTTACAGAGCGGTACCCTTCAGTCGTTCTTGTAAATCAAGTAGGAATTTTCTGTTAGTTTTCTGTTCCCTCTGCCTCTTCCCAAAAAAAGGAGCCATCATCACAGCCTGTGTCAGAAGATAAAGGACTGAAGTGCAGTACATCAAAAGATGATTGATTTGGTTCACACAGGTCTAAAACTATATGATCAATAGTTCTCAGACTTATAAAACCAGCAACATTGATTTGAAATACTTGGTATGATTTTGGTGTAATACGTCATCAGAGCATTTTACTTCCCTGAGCAGAGATCCTAGACAGTAACAGGACAATTAAATCAGCTTCTAAGTTATATTTTACGATCAGTGAAAACATCTCAACATTTATAGTCTCTCACAAAACATTCTGTACCTTATCTACATTGAGCACAAAGTTTACTGGAACCACAGCTTTGCAACTACCTGATACATGCTGCATCAGATGTTTATGGTACACGAAGAAGTCCTCTCCTGATTAAACTTGGAACAAACGGTGTCATCTTCATACCTTAATATACCAAGGGTTTGGGTGACAGACAGGTCTGTTCAGAGATAGAGATCTGCTCACATTCAAAATCTCTGTGATGCTTAGGGAATGCTTTGTCTCTATATAAACATCTCAGAGTCAGCACCCTCTGCCTTATACAAAAAGTACATTTGGGCTTGGTTTTCAGGGACTTACCAAACAAGTGCTGATGGTCAAAGGGATAATTAATTATATGTTCTATCAACAAGCCAGTAAAGGGCAAGACTATCTTCGGGAACTTTTAGGTGACATATGGCTTCGAATTAAGGCAGTCAAAACTAGGCAACATTTGGGCTTATAGTTGGTAATGCTGGAGGTTCTGAGCCTTTCTAATCTTCAGCATATCTAAGCATCATAGCAGGGAACCAACAGCAATGACCTGTCTTCCAGAGTTGCCCTTTTCAAACTCCTAAATATGTGCTTGTTCATAATGGACGCAAATAGTGTCCCATTCTAACTAGAGGGATGATGAGAGGTCCTGAAAAAAATTTGTTTATCTGTTTAATAACACGGAGTTTGTGTGCCTTTCTCTGTGTCTTGTGAAACTTTCAGTACAGTCTTTTTACCTGCTTAGCTAAACATACTCTTCCGAAATAATAATCAGATCCTGCAGCCAAACCCAGTATGATTATAGCTGATAGACTGGGCGTTGCCTGGGTGAAATCTGCTGACAGAAACTATTTTGCAACAGTACAGATCATTTTGTGTCAAATAGAGTCACTTTAACTAGAGTTACTCACAATCCTAAATAAAAAGACTTTCCGTTTGTGTGTCCTGGCATCATCAGTCTCCCTTAGCCTCTTCTACTTCAATAGTACAGGACTGTTTAATAGCTTTGACACTAACTGGAGTTTACATAATTTCTCTACAAGTGCGTTTTTCTGCAATAGCTGCTTATCTCTGTACATGGATACAATGCACCTTAACCTATGGAAAGATTTCTGAAAGCCTTTGTTTATATTCTACCTAAGAATGGAAACTTGTCTTACCTATCTGTATAATTTTTTACTAGTAGAAGCTAGGCTTTCCTGTCTGCTTGAGAAATATTCACATGCCTTGTAAAACACATAGCAGGGGAAAATGGGATTATACTGCATGGGTTTCCTACTGAAATAATAGGAAACTCTCACAAGCTTCTGCTGTTTTAATTATGATGTTAACCTTGCCTACTTAAGGTCTACGGCCAAACTCTAGAAACAATGCCCTCCTCCTTTAGAGGAAGCTTGAACTACTTTATCTTCAATTTTCTGCTTTGGTTTTTAGATGAAGTTTACATTGATTCCTTGAGCTTTAGTTATTAGCAAGTAATTTTCTTAGAATGGGCCTGATTTCTGTGGATTGGCAAATTTTCTTCTCTTCATTTCCACTCCCTACTATTCTTTTAGATTCTGCTTGCAGAAAGACCAGCAGGGTTTTAAGAGCACAATATGCATGACTGCATCTTTTCCTCTAATGCATCTTCCCTAACAGTGGAAAAGAATGGCTCTCTCAGAATGTGCTCATCTAAGCTTCCAATTCCCCAGGATCTTGGAAGGACTTCTGTGCAATAGCAGCTTCAGCATCTGCCACAGATAGTGGGCAAACTGGTGGTGGATTGGCAGAACTAAGAAATAGATTTCCAGCACAGGGGCAATGGACTCTTCTTCGGTGACTTTATTTACAGCACCCCCCTGACACTTCTTCAAAACAGCAATAAATGTTTTAAAATCACATGTGAAAAGGATGGACAGGGATAAAATTTTCGCCTTCTCTATCAATAAAAAAAGAGGGTGCGTCAGATGAAGCTGGCAGTAGGCAGGTTCAAAACAAATAATACAATAAATTATATTGTTTAATATGTTCATGGGTAGTACACTCATGACATTATTTACCTAAAGACAGACTGGATGACACAGTTCAGGTGGATCTAGGGAGAGACTGCACAAGACCTTGGAAGAGAGATCTAGTAAAGGTCACTGACTAGACAAAGCACGTCAGGCTCAGGAAACCCCCTGAGCTAAAACAAAGTTAGATGCTGGAACCCATGGGCATCATCAATGTGCTTGTCCTGGTCCTGCTGTTCTCTGAGAGAGTACTTCTATAAGAATTGGCTTATATCTGCTGTTGGAGATAGGTAAATGGGCCAAGTGTATCCCTGGCCTGAACCAGTCTGACCTCTCTTGTATTCTTAAAATAAGGTTTATTTATGAATCTTGGCCTACTCACAGTCAAAGTCCCTCTTTAAATTCAATCAACTACAGCCAACCTTAATAGTTCTCATTCCTCCTACTGCACTGTCAGCTTTGCTAGCTACACCATCTGTGGTATTTCAAAGATTTATGACACATGATAATGAAATACCTCTTCCTCACCTCTTTTTCCTCACTTGGTCATGCCCTTACCTAAATCAAACTTTATTCATCTTTATCTCTTTAGAAACTTGTTGCTAGCACTGTAATTTTGAGTAATGACTTTTCTTGTTCTTTATGCTGGCCGTCATATTCTCTTTACTACAGAGTGGAAATCTTTGAGCCTGCCAAAAAAAAGAGCAAGAAAATGAATAGAAAATCCATGGGATAGTGTTGTTTCCATCACAGTAATTTGGGTGGCGGAATTGCATTCTGATCCTTGTTAAGTGAATAAATCAAATCCACAGATCTGTAATGCCAAATCTGTAAGTCATGTTCCAAAATTCAGCAAGCCAGGATCACAACCTTTGGACATTCTCAGAAATAACTTTCCTTCTTTTCCTTTCAACCTGGGGAGTTGTCCTAATAGTGGGGTTATCCTCCTAAGTCACTTAGCAAGGACAAGGAAATTCAATGGGAAGCCTCTGTATTTAGAGAGATTAACATGTTTGATGCTAATGTTCAGTTCCCTGGTTAGTTTTCAATAGACAGGCATAGGTGAACACAGCTAGAGTTCAAGGAGAAGGGGAATAGGAAGGGCTGGAGGAACAGGGCTGGATCTAGAGCCCTTCATAACATCCTTTCACCCTCTGCCTCCTGCTGCTGGTAAATCTGCACCTGAACAGCCACGGCTTTAAAAGAAAAAAAAAAAAGCTTCTCCTGTTTGGGTTTTTACTGTTAACACCTCAGGTGTTGAGCAAATGAAGGCAAACCTCTGTGCCAGGGCTCTGTCTCTTTAACTTTGTATGTACACCAGCAGGCACAGTAGGAACCTGTTCTGTTTTGAATATACTATAGCATAAATGGCTGATAAATCAGAAAGGAAGGAATCAACTTTTTTCTATTACTTGTGTGGCCTCCTGGAATGATTAATATATATTTAATGACTTCTACATGTACGCTGTGTTTCAATTAAATGTTTCTTTTTTAACAAGACCACTTAAAATTAAGTATGGAAGTAAGGCAGCCAGTATTAAGGTTAAATTTACTGTAGTATTTTAAAATAACACAATAAAAATACTATGCAACACATTTTTGATGCCAAAGTTTTTGAGAAAGTCAAACCGCTGAAGGGATAGAAGTCCCTGGCAGAGCAGTTGGAACTCTAACATACAGAATGCTGAACTTGCTGCTTCTTTTTTTTCTTATTCTCTTTGAATGTGCTCATCTACTCTATATTAATGACTAGTATGTTCAAAATTGAAAAATCCACCGAGAGATGAGAAAGCAGGCAATTTAATTTTTGCTCATCAGGTCCCTGAGTGAAAGCTGTGACAGGATGTAGATGTACTAGTTCTAAAGTCTTGAAGGTCATGCTGACCAGAAACAATTGCTTAAGTTCACCAACCAGCAGCAATTAGTCCTTGTTGAATAAACCAGTTTTCAGTACAGTATGTTCTGATAATTTTTTTTCTTACATGCTGTGTACATCTATGGCTATTTAACTGATAAAAAATAAAGTGCTCTTTTGCTACATTTTAATTGAATTCCATTTTCCATCTACACACAGTTTACAAATTATAATTGGAAGAGTGAATCATGTGGTAAAGAAAAGCCATTAAATTTTCTATCATAAAATGTAAAAGTTAAGAATCAGAGGTCAGTTATATAGATGATTAAATAAAAATTGTATAGGTGTGAAATAACAACCTGGATAGCAAAAAGAATCATATTTTGTAAAAAGGGTATATTTTGTTGAATAAGGGCCTTTAAAATTAAGGAAGAAGGAAAAAAAAGGAAGTGTAAAACTGGACTAAAATAGTGTAAGAGAAGGCCTTTCTCTTTTTTGAGAAAGGTATCTAGAATTGGTAATGTAACTCAGAGACACAAACCAATCCACCCAGTCTGCTGATAACATGCACTTGTAGTTCTGGGTCCTAAACAAACACAATATGGGCCTTGCAAGTGCTTTAGAAAGCCCTGGTTAATAATCAGTTGTCCAGGAGTCCCCTCTGACCTGCGCAGGCCCTCCTTCTTCTTGGAACAAAACCCCAGCAGCTGTTGCTTACATGAGCCATCGTGGTGTGGTAACTGCACCCCTTGCCGCTGCCTCTGCCTCCCTCCGCTTTCTCACTGCGTGTAGTGAGAGAAACCTGCGTCTGCAACTTATGATCAGAGCACATTAAAGAAAGCTGAGCAGCTGAGTTGCTGAGACCTGCCTCAGAATAAGGTAGAGAGAGATGACCTACGGTTAGATGACCCTGACTATCAAGTGTGTTGCCTTGGCAAATAGTAATTGCTTGACAATTGCTCTAGGCTTGGAAAACATATGTTATCATGTTCATGCTGTATCCACTGATAGAGATTGTTTTCATTACACATACTGGATATTTCTAACTCCACTGAACCTACTGATGTGTGAAAACAGAGATAAGTTCAAACTAGAGGTCTCAGACTTGAAAGTCTGAAACTTGAAAGTCTCTCCTTTGTTCAAGTTACTCCTTTTGGCTAGCGGATGTCTGTCTTTGAGTCAAGAATCAGTCTACGGCCAGCAAGTACAGTGGTCTTTGAAATGCCTTTTTTGTTGTTGTTGTTTTTTGAATGGTGGCTTTGTTAGAGCTGGAGACGTTTCAGTGAAAGAATATCTCAGTTTTGTGCTTGGTGAATGCTATTGTGTTAATGATCTCCTTGTATAGGTTTCAACATTAAGGCTGTTGGATTTATTAAAGAGCAGTCCACACTCACAGCTTGATATTTAAGGCATAAGTTCAGCATTGATTGCATATTTTGTACACTGTAAGAACTTCAATTTTTTGGCCTGTCCTGTAGCAGAACTTCCTTTTGAACTATGGTCTGCAGTTACTGTTTCCTCCGCATTCGGCAAAAGTTTTAGTAATAATACAAACAAGAGCCTCTCTTAGTTAAAAAAGGTTTTATTTGCTTTGAAATAAAGTATTCCTTTTCCTGTAAAGCTGCTGGGTCTCTCCCTGAAATAACCTTATCTTTTTATGGTTTTCATTATACCTTAACACGTGTCAGCTCAGGCTGTAGAGAGATGTAAAAGATGATATGAATTTTTTTTGAGGTATAGATTGCTAAAATAAATTTTTAAAAGGGAGGCAGTGTGCGGTGTATAGCACTCATGGGCTCAGGTGATTAGAGAGGTGTATGCTTGCTGTATTAAAGAAAAGGCGGCAGGAGTCTGTCAGGGGCCAGTACATGGTCACTCATGACCTCAGGGGCATAGAGAGGTGGAATCCCTGGGACATGATTTGCAAGAGAATGTGTGGGCTTTGATTCATCCATTTACACAGCATCAGAAAGCAAATAGGATACTGCTTTCTTATTTGATGAAGACTTCAGTCATCCAACACAGCATCTTCCACTGAACTTCCTATCTTTCCCTCCCTTCCTTTCATGTGCCTCTTGCATATTTCCAGCAGGCTCTCCCTCTAGAATGATGGATCTTATGCATGAGAAAAAGACAGTTTTGCTACTACTTGTAAATATGTTGTCATATGACACAACCTGTCACTATTTTAATTCTTGCTTTCAAAAGAAATACCTGTATGTTGAAATCATGTACAACTACAATAGTAATATCTAGATCTAATATACAGCTTTTTATCTAAAGATCTAAACTTTTTTTTTTAAGCCTGGTATGTGATTTTGTCCCTTTTAAAACTAACAGAGCTCAAATAGAAGTGGCTGAGGCAAGATTAAACAGCATTTGTACCTTCTCACTGTTGGGCCGTTTGTCAGATGATACCATGATACAGCTCTTATAGCCTCTGAGTGCCACTGACTCACAGCCCAGCATCTCTGCAGTGCTTTATTCAGACTCTCCCACTGCACCTGAAACTTCCCCTGTTCCAGCAGGAGGAGGCTTATGGCTTCCTTCCACAGTTCCTACAGAAAGATCCTTCCCTGGGTGACATATGAGGGCTTTTAGTACCCTTTCCCATTCAGGTCTTTAATATAGGAGACTGGTGAGGGTTTGAATCACCGTAATTTTTGGTTATTTTATGTGGAGATATCATACAGCATGAGAACTCCTTTAAGAGGGATCTTCCCAGCTGGATTAGCCTTTTGACATTCAGTAGGCACTGCTAACTAGGCACCTTGCCTCTGGAACTGTGATTTTTGTATTTTGAAAAGACAAAGACACAGTTAAACAAAATGTTGCTAAACACTTACTTCAGATCTTAGATTTAGACTTTTTGTAACCTTAGTATATGTAGCCTTGGGACATCCTGTAACCATTATTTTGTCTCTTAGATGCAGTGAGAGGTAGGAAAGTTTTATTTGTCCCTATGTTAGGATCGAAAAGCCATTGGTGAAATTCTAAGCCAGGGACAGAATTATGGCCCGAGTTTCAGCTCTCATTTCCAAACCCTGGCCAAAACACCATCCATCTTCCATCTTGATATAGATTTAACATCAGCTTTATGATTTAACTTTAAATGTCTGTAGGAACAGTAACTAGCAATCTGCACTCAGATGGTAGGATGAAAGAGAGAGCAATTATATTCTTTAATGTGTTAATCAATCCAGTTTATTTAAGTTATGCTAAGTCACTTAAATGTTTTTGTTTTGTTTCGTTTTGTTTTTTCATTTATTTACAGGTCTACCTTACCTGTAGTGTTGAGCTATCGTGATAGTTTGGTTTTTATGACTTGCATCAAGTGTGAATCTTTCAAAACCATGGATCAAAGGTAAGTTAATTCAATAATATTCTTATTTATATACATCCCTAAACATATTGTGCATTTACAGGGAAAGTTTTCATAATTGAAGACTCTGCTCTGTTGAGAAGCCACAGTCCTGAGTAAATGGTATTATGAAGTAGTATATGCTCCTGCAGAGAGCTCTGGGAGAGGTTTTCTCCCCGTGCTCTCCAATATACCATGTGAGGAAGTGTGCATACTGCTCCAGCTTTTAAAATAGTGCAACCTGATCCTTTCTTTACAGCTCAAAGGGTGGGGGTGGGGAGCAAAGGTGAAAGAATGGTAGCCCAGATCCTCCTTCCCATTTTGGGTCTGGTTTTCTCTGTTGAGTGAAGAGAGCATTAAATGTGCATGACCATTATGAGGAAGGACCTCTCACCCTTCACAGTTCTTGTGACATAGGCCAGGTTTAATCTAGTCCGTGTTAGGAGAAAAGAAGTACACTTACAGGGTTATAATGAGCTTCCCCCTCATTTTCATTTTCCCTCACTGGTATGTAAATCATAGCTTGTAAGGGATAAAAATCTGTAGGAGTTACGAAACCAAAGTGATTGCACTAATGTGGAGCTCCTTCTAGTTAGTCTGCAGTGTTTATCACAGTGTTTAGTGTTGTAAAAATAAAAATGGAGTAAACTCCAAATCAAAAGAGACCATCTGACATTTTTCCAACCAACTACAAAAGGTAAAATTGATAAACTGAAGTAAATTACTAAACAAATCTGTCCAAACAAACATGGGCAATGTGCAAGTCAGGAAATCAGCTTCTTGGAGTTTCACTTGTGGGTAGGGATTTAGAAGTTATCCAGATATAGTAGTTCATGGATTTAACTTGGAAAGACTACCAAAATTAATATTTAGTCAGTGGTTGTGACAGCCAATCAGTACACTGTCATACAGTGGAATCTCTGTGAAATGTATTATTTTATAAGAAAGGATGTTCATGCACATATCACATTCAGCCAGAAACAAGGATACTAAGAGTCCTGAAAAAGTACAGTGGTTTCGATATTCTGTTTTGCCAGCTAGTGTTGCCTAGTTTTCGGCATGTTTATTTTTTGCTTCCTTGGGCAGTCTAAAGGACATATTTCTCATCTGATTTCCTAACTTCCATTCATCTTTTACAAAATATTTATTTGTAGCTGTAATCCAAGCTGAGAGCACTTCTTTAGTCTGTGTGAGGTGTATCTTGTGTACGTATTATGTACACATTTTAAAGTAATGCCCTGATTAACTAATATCATCTATACATATGCAGTACTCATAATGTTAACTGTACATGTAGAAAATATTCATGAAAACTACTACAGTACTTCAAAATATTCTGAAAAATGTATTACTTTTTATAAAGCATTAATGCCAAACTTGAAAACTGTTCTGTTAGACATCCATCAGTATAGCTAGAGACCCACAATCCAGAAGTAAGGTTCAAGAGAAGGAACTGGGGAAAACAGTACTTCTTCTCAGATAGTGGAAATGAAACCTGCGTAAAGATTTCTCCAAGAATGCTATCAGTCTTCAGTTAGAAGGGTCACGCTATCACTGGCTAGCTGCTGGAAGGAAGAGAGAGTTTTCTTTTCTTTCCCACTTTCCATAAAACACCAGTTACTATAAAAGGATAGCTGGAGCTGTGCTGCTTTCTTCCTGTGCCTCGGGCTCCATTTCTAAAACTTCCCCCCCCCCCCCCCCCGTATCTTATCCATTGTGAATAACTACTGCACTTTCCTGCTGTTAATAGTTTTGACATATGGCTGCAACAATATAAAATGGACATTTCAGATAACTTAAGAGCTGGGTACAGGCTTCTAAAAAGCAGTAACTGGACTTGCAGTCTTGTTAGTTATGCATGGCTGCTGCTTGTTAAAGTGCTACTGTGCAAAAGCTGAAACACTGGAACTGCTTGCTTGGAGAACCAGGAAGACTATGCTGTCTGTATCAGTCAAATTTCCAAATGTAAGTTAGTAACACCCTTCACAACTGAAAAGGTAGAAACGTGTTTAGAGTTTTAAATGAAGGCTGTGGAAATTCATAACGCAGGCCTTTACGGTCATGAGAGAAAACTGCTTGTTATCATTAGGAATTATGAGGCTGCGTTTTTTAAAAGAAGTGGGGCTGAAGTACAGAGTTACATTAAAAAAATTAAAAGTATCAGACAACCAAATGGTACAGTCAGAACCGTCACAGATACAATACTGCAGCAGTAGTAGACTGGTAATCTTTTTCAAGTGTGAAAAGGGAAAGGGATGGTCAGTCAGATGATCATGCTCCAAATTACTCATTTGTGTAATTCAGGTAATCAAAAGAAAAGCAGACTTAGAAAAATTAGTAGTAAACAAGCCTTATTTTTATAAAACAAACAAACAAAAATTATCTTGATCTTGCAGACCTGAAAAGCCTTTGTATTGTAACATAAAAATAAATGAAAACTACATACAGCATATATTAAAATCCGGGTTTCAACCTCCCAGTGCGTTAATACAGTTTCACTTTTCTTTGCGCTGTAGTAACCCAACTCTAGTCTCCAATGCTGTTAGATAGCTAAACCAGAAGGGGCTACCAGTGTGAGAAGATACATGTGTGTGCATACATATCTATGTACCTCCTTTCTTAACGGATTAATGTAAGACATACATATATTACAAAGAAAGTATGCTGCAAATTTGTTCGCTGAACACTAGTACCTTTACATGTGGGATGTTGAACTGACAGTTGTTTATCATCTCTGTGAGTGTGACAGATCTGCTGAGCAACTAATACTGACCCCAAGGCCAGAATTTGAGAGCGAAGTGGGTTTGCAGTACACAGAAACTTAGCTCATAGTGACGGGAGTTGGTTCCAGTTTCTGTGCCTCAGTCTATGAGCCACGTCCCTACCCAAGCTGCCTTTCCAAATCGCCTACTACACCCACCCACCTTTTGTTTTCAGAAAACGGACAGAGTTGCAGTTTGCTTTATACTCTCACCACTCTGATTTCTTTCTGTAACAAGCTCCCGAGCTGCAGAAGCAGCCTGGCAGCAGCACTCGAGCTCCAAGCACAGCAGAATTAGGGAGCCCTCCAGGAGCCAGTTAGAGCTCTCGGTCACTGGCCAACCCATTGCTTGTAGAAGTTAGCATGCTTCAGTTGACATTGATCCCTCAAGGGACTAGCTACCAGCTAAACAAAACTGGAACACAGGGCTAGCGAAGCATACATTCTCGGTGACCCTGTGTCAGGACCTGTGATCCTGTTGTAAAAGCCAGCTATGTTACCTCCTTGCCCTCTGAGACTCCCAGGGAATCCCCAAGTAAATGAGGGGGGAGTTACATCTCCTTCGTGTCTCCGTCCCAGCCTCTTTTGTTTGTTTTTCAGTTTGGGGTTTTTTTTTTTTTTTTTTTTTTTTTTTGTTTTTGTAAAAAGAGGTGATGGAATACTTTAAAAAGGCCTATTTGTTCCCTTATGAAGGCTTACTACAACAAAGCAAGAATAATTTGCCCCATTAATTATAGATAATGGAAAATGTGTAAGTATCTACGTGGTTAAAGAAGTGAGCAGCGTACTGTCATTGACGGTATCACGGCTGTTGCATACAGCCTGGAAAGGCAGACGCGCTTGAGTTTTACCAGTGGGTTAGAATATTTAGAAGCCAGGAGACCTATAAAGTCAAACTATTAAATACACCGAGGGTAGAAATGCTCGTTTGCTTGTGCAGAGGAAATAGAGCAAAGATACACCACAGCAGCGAGAGCTAGCAGGACAAAGGAGATACTATTGACTCATTCCAGACTGCCGACTTAGCAGCTCAACTTTGTTTCCTTTTAACTTTTGTAACAGTAGGAGCTCAAAGCTTCTCAGTCTATTTTCTGCACAAATAGAAACACCCAGACTTCAAAAAGTAACACACTTTGAAGAAACCCAAACCATTAACACATGAAAAACTGTGTGTGCTGCTAAACAGGGCTTCACGGTTCCTTGGATTTTGCAGTGAGTAAATGCTGATCTTTTAGTAATAATTTTACCCTGCTGCATTCTGGCAAACAATTCTCGACACGTATCAGTTTGTAAAACACTTTTTTTGTTGGTTTTAGTGTGATATGGATTTATTGACTTTGCAGTGGGTAAGTACTACTTCAATATTTTCACAGACTGAGTAAACCCCCCACAACACACGCTTTTCCTCCCCCCAAGTAGCATATTGCAACAAGTTTCTGACCCTATAACATTGCACTAGTAACACTGGGGGAAGCAGACAATGTGTGAAACCGAGATTTTGTCCTCGGTGCTTAAATGTATTTCTCATTAAATATGTATCTGTGTATATAAAAAATAGCTTTTTATTGTCCACTCTGGACAATGACGTGTTCAGGGCCACCGATGTGGCATTTTCTCTGTGCCAACCCCACCAGGAGCATGTTTCAGGCAGGGAACCAGCACTTCGTGTCCCCACTTGCTCCCAGAGGGGATGCGCCAGGCTTAGGTGGGGGTTTAACTTCACACATCTGCCCCGTTTACAAACACGCTTCACCTCTCTCTCGCAAGAAATCGCTTCTCGACCGCGTAGCATGCGCTCGAAACGTCATAAAACGTCACAAAACGTCATAAACGCCAATCAATCGGCAGCACCTAAACCACCTTCGTACCGGAGCGTCTAAGTTCGGTTTAACTTTTGAAGTATTTAGTCTTAGGCTCGGCTTTCCAACACACCACCACCACCCCCCCTCCCAAACCAGGCGGGGCCCCCGTGTTCTGGCCTCGGCGTCGGGGTCCGCGGCCCCCCCCCGTTGGTGAGGCGGGCTGTCAATCATGCGACGTCACAATACGCCTGTGTGAGCGCTGTAAACAGTCGGCGGGCGTGTGTGTGTGTGTGAATGACGCGGGGGCGCGCCTCAACCCCCCCCCCAGCCCCCGGATCGGGCGTGCGATCCGGGGGCTGGGAGGGGGGGGGTTGAGGCGCGCCCCCCTTGTTTCCCTGCGCGCATGGTAGCGGCACTAAAGGTAGCATCACTGGAGCAGGGGATGATGTAATTCTCCCTCCGGCCAGTAACTGCCTGCGCTTGCACCGATCCGACTGGCAAAGGGGAAGGGGGGGTGTGTTGTTTTACGCGTGATCGTATCAGCATCTCCTCAGCGCGCCCCCCCCCCTTTAAACCCAGCTCCGCTCACCTCCCCCCCACCCTTCTTCCTTGTGGGGGGAAGGGGTTTGAGAGGGGGGAGCCCCGAGGCGTGTGTGCAGGGTAAACACGCCGGTGAGCGCGGCGCCGAGCGGTAAACAAGTCTAAGGTGCCCTCCGCCGCACGGCAACTTGCTGCGGGCGGGGTGTTGTTCTTCCCCCCACCCCCCCGCGCACACACACCCGCACACACACACACTTCCCCCTAACAAAAGCCCGTTTAATAGCAGCGTCAGCTTTTGTTCGGCGGGCAGCGGCAAGCGTCCCCGCTCCCGATCACCTTATTTCACCGGGTCGTGCTTCCCCCCACACCCCGTCCAAATCCGCGGGTCCCCCCGCGCCGTCCCCCGTGCGCGCAACCCCTGCGCTAACCGCCTCTAACAGCCCCCCGCCCGTCCCCGAAGCGCCTGATTCCTCCTGCCCGCTCTCTGGGGCTGCAGGCAGGTAGGCGAGCAGGCAGCCCCCCGTTCCCGTTCCCGTCCCCCCCCCGTAGAAAAAGCAGTAGTTAAAGGGCACTTACTGTCAGAAGAGGAGGGGAGGAAGCCGTTCTATCGGTGCAAAAGCAAAATAGCCACTCGCAGGACGTTGCCAGCATAGGAGACAGCGAGGAAAAAAAATATAAATAATCTTCCAGTAGCGTGTGTGTTGAGGGGGGGAGGAGGGAGGATTCGCCTTTTAACCGGAGAAAAATAAAATCAAAAAATAACCGTGTGTGTCCCGTCCCCCCCCCCTCACCCCCCGGTTGCCTTTTTTGTGCAGTTTCAGCAAAGCTGCGAGGAAGTTGGTCCTTTTGTTCCACTATTTATAGATTGCGTCAACATTGCGAAAAGGAGAAGGCGGAGCGGTGGCACTTACTCCTCGCCGAGGGGGGGTGGTGGTGGTGGAAGATATCGGGGTGGAGAGGCGGGCCGGGGGGGGAAAGGAGGGGAGGACGGACAGACAGACGGACAGACAGCATACAAGCGGCCTCGGCGCTCTCCCCACCCGCCGCCCCGAGCACCGCGGGAGGAACCGGGCGGAGCGGCGGCGGGGAGAACCGCGCTGCTTCCCCGCCCGGTTGCCGCTGCCGCACAGCACCGCCCCGCGGGCAGCGAGGAGAGACGCGCTGAACCGAGCGGCGGAGCCGCGCCGCTCGGTTCTGCGCGTCTCTCCTCGCCGGTAACCTCCACTTCCATCCCCCGGTAGAACCTGTTGCGAGCCCCTCGGTTGGGAGCTCCGAGTGCAGGTGCACGCACCCGTACAACCCCATTTTCTTTCCGAAGTGGGCGAAGGGTTAATCCGGGAAAAACATTTTAACAACCAGCGGGTCGTGAAAGTTTGAACTGGGGAAGGAATGGGGGGGTTAAGGGGAGTGGTGTGTGTGTGTAACCGGCGCTTTTTTTGGCCGAAGGCCAATGTTTCTAAACTGAATGTAAACAAAGAAAACTGCAAACACCAGAGGAGGGCCTTCCACCGCCGCCGAGGCTGGGGAACGGGTTCCCAAACGGGTTCTGAGCCTAGACTACCTTCCCCCCCCTCCACGCCCGGTTCCCTCTCCCCGTCCTGAGCGCCTCCGGGCACCCCGGCCGCCGCCCTCGGGTGCCGCGGGGCGGGGGAGCTTTCCGCCGGCGGGGCCGGGCAGGGCAGCGAGCCTCAAAAAAACAACCCAGCACACACACAAAGTCTTCGGGTTTTTTTTGCTTTCAACTCGGGTCTTGTGGGGGTTTTTAGGGTTTTGTTTTGAGAGCGAAGGCTGGCCCCTCCCGCCCCGGGAGGAAGAGCCGCCGTGCCCCGGGCGGGCGGGCGGGCGGAGGCCGGGGCCGGGCTTGCCCGAGCCTGCCCGAGCGCTCCCGGCTCCGGCCTCGGGGCTCCGCGGAGCCGCTGGTGCTGCTGCTTGGAGAAACATCCGCGGGGCTCCTGCTCCGACGGCGAAACCGTCTATGTTTAGACGGGGAAGTCCTCGGCCGCTGGCACGACGGCCGGGTCTGGGGAGCAGCGGGAGGGAAGGGGAAGGCAGGGAGCCTGCGCGACCGTGACACCGGGTGTGCGATCACCCCAAAACACCCGCGAAGGACACACGGGGCATGCGTGCGCCCGGCAGAAATACAGCCCTCGGTCGGGACGAGTTTTGGGTTATCTTTTTCCCCCACTCCTCGCTTTTGTGAATTCTATGGGCGGATGATTTCCCCTCTTAGTTATGCTTCGTGACAGCGGCTGCCTTCCCGGTGATGCTTTTCTGGGGAAGAGTGGGAGTCCCTCGGAAATGTCCCCAGCCCGCTCACGGCCCCTGCCTGCTGCAGCGCTGGGGAGCGGAGGTGACGGCTGGAGACACCTCCGAGGGGTTAAAATCCAGTCCCTGAATGCCCTGCCTGTCCTGGAGCGTCCCCTCATCCCGGGCTTGCCTCTTCTCCGCAGCTCCGCGCTTCGCGGCGAGGTCTCCGTCCCGCTTCGCTGCTCTTGCGACAGGACACGGCGCTTGCTCATCCTCCGTGGGGACTGCGGCTCCTCTTCTCCCGCTCTGCTATGGGGAAAAAATAAAAAATAATAAAATAGAGGAGGAACAAAAAAGAAAATAACGAAAATCGCCCAGTTGGAAGACGGACAGTGCTCGGTGTCGCTCAAAAGACGGATCGTCTTTTGCGCACAAAACCCGTGGCCAAAGGGAACTCTGTTAATAGCCCTTTAAGTGATGGTGTAGAAACTGACTGGTGGTGGAAAGTAGTAACTAGTGGTAATAAAGAATAGATCCAAACTACGAGCCGTGAATAAGCCTTCCTGGAAAGAGCCGCGCTGAATGGGGAGCAGGGAGGCGATTCGCTTGCTGCTTCTCTAAATCTAGAAGAAAATGGGAGTGTGACGCTCTGGCACAAGCTTTCTTTAGAAAAAACCCCAAAACAACAAACCCACTGCTGTGAGATAAAAAATTAACAAAATAAATGAACGTAGGGGTGTGCTGGCAGTGGCTAGGGAGGGCAGGGGCGGGAGGTGAGACGCTCAGAGCCGGGGGCTGAACCTCGGCAGGAGCCCCGGCGCTCAGGAACGTTGCAACAGCACGTTGGGAGCCTTGAAAGAAAAGCTGAATTGTTCGAACTTGGGTACCTTCAGGGAACTCGTTCTGACCTACATCGCTCCTCCGAGTCAGCAGCGGCAGCCTCGGCCCCGGCGGCTCCGGCCGCGCTCCCGCGGGCGCCCCCCTTCCCCTCCCTTCCCTTCCCCCGCCGCTTCCCGGGTTTACAAATAAACCCGCCTGGATCGAGACGGTTTCACTTCTGCCGGCAGGAATACCTCCGCCTTCTGGGGTGGTTGGGGTTTGTTGGAGTTTTCTTTTTCTTTTTTAGTTTTTGGGTGTTTTTTCCCCCAGGTTTGCGGGCAGAGCAGTGTGTCTGCCTCGGGGCTGGTTTACCGGCTGGTCTGTGAAGGGAAAAGATAATTTAAACGGACTACAAAGTTGGTTCTTTCCCCAAGTTTTGACGAGCTATACTTCATTTTCCGCAGGGTTACCGATTGTTTCCTGCACCGAGCAATAGGTGCCTTATAGGGAAAAGTTACTACGTGTTGCACATTGCACTTAAGATAGAGAAGGAAATTGTATTTCTTATCAAAACCTTACCAAACAGCTTTCCATATTCCTTCCGTAATCTAATATGAAAGTAGCAACGATTAAGCTCCCAATGTCCACATTCTCAATACTCATATTTTAACCCAGCTCGGACAGTTAACCGGAGTTTTTATTGAACGCTCGGCACCAGGGGAAGAACCAAGAGCGTTTTACCATCTTGATTCAAGTAATCTTTGCGCGGCGTTACCGCATCGATCCAGCCAGGCGAGGGGCTGTGGAAATCACCCAGCCAGCTTGCTTTTATATTTAAAATGACGAATCGAAGTGAAATGACCTAAAAAAACCCCAACATCGCCTTTGGAAAAGAAGCGGTGGGTGCCTTTCCCTTGCCGCCTCCTCCCCCAATTCTCACTTCGTATTTACGGACACGCCGTTGATAGCAAAGTGAAACGACAAAACTCGACTCCAAGCGCCTGGATTTTCTGGTCAGGCGTTTGCCGGGGTTACACACCGCTCCGAGCGCCGCTTCTGCTGTTATCATCATTATTCCTCATACCTTTTTGAAAACTTTTAGGGGTGTATTGGCCAAGTACGGCAACTCCCCACATTTCGAAATGGGACGGAGAAATTAAATCCAATTTCCTATGTATTTTAAAAAAGAAACTTTCCCAACAGTGATGGGGAGATGATTTGACTCTCTTTACTAACAACTTTTAGCAGCGGTGCGTTTTCCCTCAACAGTGATATTTCAGTCTCCCTTCTTAAGAAAACCAGCGAAATTTGGAGTCAGCGATCGAAAGCGGCTCCCGGTGCCCCTCAGCGGGGAGCGGGGCGGGAAAACGCCGGCTCTGGGTTTGGGGCTCGGGGAAGGGCTGGTTTCGGTGGAGAGGTGGCCCCTCGCCAAGCCCCGTTTCCCTCCCAGCTGCGTTTGCAGCTGGAGTCGGGGGGACGTGGGGACGAGCCACGGTGGCGCAGACGCCTCCGGGCGAGTGCTGCCAACCCTCGCCAAAGAAAGTCAGCGCCTTCCCCTCCTGATTTGTTTTGTTTTATTTTATTTTATTTCAAAGAACCCGCAAAATTCCTCCGTGGTGTCACGGAAAGAGCGCGCTGGTAACCGCCGCTTCAGAGCTCTCCTTACTCACAAGTCCCAGATGCCACAGGCGGGGGAGAAGGCGTTTGTGCTGAGGGTGGGCGAAATAAATAAATAAAAAGATAAAAATCCGATACAGCCCGGGAGGAGAGGAGGGGGAAGAAGCGGGGGATGGTGAGAAGGGATTTGGCAGTGCCGGGGCTGACACCGTGCGGCTCCCTTTCCAGCGAAGCGGGAGCGACTCCGGCGTCCCGCTGGGATGGGAATTGCTTGGGAGTTCCCCGGGAGCCCCGTGGCTTTCCCCGGGCTGCAGCCTTCAGGCTCGGCGGGGCGGCCCCGGCACCCGCCGCCCCCCGCCCCGGGGGGCGCCGGCGGAGCCAGCCCCCTCCCTGCTGCCCCTGAATCCACAGAATGGGCTCGGAAGGCTGGGTTTTGGGAAACCTGTGGAAGGAACGGACGTGCTCTGCTCCTCAAAGCGAAGATTTTGGGGCTTTTTTCGATCCTCACTGAGATTTTTTGGACGTTTTTTTTTTTCCCCCCCCGCTCTGGAAACTTTTTTTGGGGTGTGTTTAGAGCCGCGTAATTTCGTCATTATTTCTTCAAACCCCGTTGTCTATACCCAACATGTCCAACCAGGTTGTTAAAGATCGGGATGTGTTTTTTTATTGCTCGTACCAACTGGATCTTTGCAAGGTTTAATGAATCCCGTGCGCCTCATCACGTTTCTTTCGGCGATGAAAGCCGCTGTGCGGGCAGGCTGCGGGCAGACTGCGGGCAGCTCCGTGCTGCCCGGCGGGGCAGGGCTGGCGGGGCACCATGGCAATGGATGTGGAAGGATTGTAGCCTTGCAGGATGTTACCAAGCCTAAATCAAAGCCCTGGGACGGTAAGAGCAAAGACCTGGTAGCTGTCCAAGAACAAAATCGTTATTTTTAATTGAGTAGAGGTTTGGGTTTTTTTTTTTTCCCCTTTCTTTTTCTTTTACTTTCCAGCGTGGCTGGAAAGTGGTTTTGTTCTGTGTAAATTAGTGGAGGTTTTAAAACCTGCTCGTTATGATCGACTAGCGGGAGGACATACAGCAAATAATGACAGCCTTTAGCGAAATACAGTAACCTGGGTTTGGAGAGCGGTGTCCCAGCGACGACTTGTGTTTTTTCCCGATTTTTTTTTTTATATATATTTCTTTTAACTTTAATTATTTCAGAGCTTTGGCCAGGATCGGGGGGCGTCATCCCAGAAATGCCCTGCGCGGAGAGCGCCTGCCGGGCACCGGGGGCCCGGGGATCTCCCTTCTCCTCCCCAGCCACGGATATTAAGTTTCTCTCCCCATTTCGTTCCCCAGTCCAAAGACTTGGCTTGCTGATAACTAAATCTCAGTATGACGGCTCACTTTCGTGCCACGCTCAACACCCCTCTCAGCCTCTCGATGTCAGGTTTCTCGGCGCCCCATTTTCGGGCACCCTTTTCTTCGGGGATGTCCTCAAGCCCATGTTTTTATGTGTCCCCCCAACTCCCTCTCCTGCCTCAGTGGCACCGGAGTTATCGGTATCGTCTCTTGTCAAACTTCGCGTAGATTTGGGTGTAAATTCAGGTAGTTTGAGCTCTACAGACGATTATGTTATCTTCTTATTTGGCAGAATTAAATCAAGCAATTTAAAATCCCGTCGTTACAAACACCAAACACAAATCTTCGGCTCGTTGGGTGTCTGCTGGTACTTTTATTTCTCCCGGTACATCAGGAGTTATTTAACATATAGAAATAAGCAAAGAATCACCTCCTTTTAGCAGAAGGTCAAGCGGTGCGATGAAGTAAAGAAGTTCAGAGAGTCGGGAAGAGTTGGAATATGGCTGAAAAAAGCATCAACAACTTTTTTTTGTGGGTTTTTTTCTTTTTTTCTTTTATTTTTCTTCTTTGATTTATTCTTCTTTTTTCTTTTCTCTTTTTTTTCTTTTTATTTTTTCCTTTTTTTTTTCCTCCTCCCCCCTTTTTTTTTCTTTTTTGTTTTTTCCCTCCTTTTTTTTCATTTTTTTCCCCCCAGATGTAACTGCCCTTTGGGCTTGAGGGGGCTGCTTCTCTTGGGCTCCTCTCTCCTCCGGGGAAGCCCCCGATCCCCGGTGCTGCTCTCGGGCAGTGCCGGTGAGGCGGTGGGGGATCCCTGCACTGGAGCCATGCCTACACCCGGCTCTGGGTCAGGCGGAGCGGGACGGGGAGCTGCTGGCAGCCCGCTGCAGAGCTGTTTCCCAGGCTAGTTCTGGCTTCCGGGAAAATGAGTAGTTACTGGAAAATGTTCAAGTTGCTCGGATGGAAACTTTCCGGTGTGTTGGAAATACGTGAGGACTGCGGCGGGAATGACAAGAAAAGTAACTTCTGGCTGCCTGGAACGCAAGAGAAGCTTTCAAGACCTGTTGGTGAATGACAGTCATTTTCACGCCGCTCCGCTGAAACCGAACCGCCTGTATTTGGGGGGATTCCGGCGTTGCCTTCCCCCTCCTCCCCGGGGAGCCCGCCGTGCCCCCCGCCTGGCCTGTGGTGCGCGGTGCCGCCGATCCGCGCTCTCCGTTGCCCTCACGTTTCCCCGCGGGGCAGCGGGCTCTCCCCATATGCGGCCGGTGTTCGTTTCCTCCTGCTTCCCCCGTGCCCACTTGCCCGCCCTGGGCCGGGCAGAGGGAGCAGGGCTACCGGGCGCTGTACCGGCACCGCCGCAGCTGCCACCTGCGCTGCGCTTCCCAGCCGGGGCCGGCACTTCGGCGGGGCCGCGGCTGCTTCCAAGTCATTAGTGCCTCTTCGTTATTATTATTTGTTTTAATTGTTCCTCTGCACCAGCCTCTTATCTTTTCCTCGCAGACACGGGAGCCAGTGAAGCCAGTGGCGTGCAGGCGGTTGCGGCTCGCAAGATCTAGCGTTTCCCCTCCTCTCCTCTAAACGCTGTAGTTAAAACGCTGGCGGAGTGGGGGTGATTCTCCTCCAGCTGCTACTGCTGGTCAGTATTTACCACCAGACAGTCATTTATCTCCCGGGCCCAGCTTATTTGTTTGTTTGTTTATTTATTTTCCGGGAGGAAAATGCGAAAGAAATTTGTGTCCGGCCATTTTCTACAAACTTGATACCCCGAGCTGCGGATTTGTCCGTGCTCGGACTTCCATGGTGGAGCTGGAGCGTTGCTGGTGTTTCCCCGCACCCGTAACTCTATGAACACGACAGCTGGGCTGCGAAGCAACCCGAGGGTCCCATCCGCAGAGCCCCCGGCTCCTTCTCCCGTTTGTGTCGTGGCGACAGTGGCCGTGAGCTGTCCTGGGGGACGATCAACCCTGCCCGTGGCTCTGGAACTGCCACCGAGGGGTGCGCCGGACGAGCCCCGCTGTCTTGTGCCGCCTGGCCGGTGTTACACGGGGTCCGGCCTCTCCCGAGGCCACCCGGGGGACGGGCGGGAGGAAGATGGGTCCCCACGGGGGAGCTGGGGCAGTGCTGGGAGTCTGGGACTGTGCTCAAGCAATGCTGGAGCAGTTAGGATAGTGCTGGGGCTGTACTGGCACAGTCTGGGACAGTGCTGGGATAACGCTGGAGCGGTTAGGGCAGTGCTGGGACAGTCTGGGGCTGTCCGGAACAGTTAGGATGGTGCTGGGACAGCTGGGGCAGTCGTGGACAGGCTGGGAGAGGTCAGCTCCGGGAGGGTTGAGCAGCCGGGCCGGGCTGGGTCGGGGGGAGGCAGGACATGGAAGGCAGGACAGGCACGGAGGGGCAGGCAAGGAAAGGGTCAGCTGCCTGCGGCACCTCCGCCGCACCAGAGCCCGGGCCAGGGAGGGTCTGAGCTGCGGTGGCACCCGCTGCCGCGGCCCCAGCCCCTCCGGGCGGCCGCGGAGGAAGGTCCGTGCGGGAAGGGCCGGCCTGCGGGAGCTGGCACCGAGCTCTCCGCGCACTTCGACCCGGGCTCCTCACAGCCACCCGCCGCTGCTCCGTACTCCCCGGTAATGCAAGGCTGCCCACTGCCTGTTGGCCGTATCCCGCATATCTTATCTAGCCCAGAGCTTGGAAAGACGGCAGGTAACATCAACCCCGCCTGGCTCCTCTACAGCTGTACCCGGTGCACCGTGTGGTTTCCTCCCTTATTTCTGGGGGTTTTTCCCCTCCCGGAGGGCACCCCCGGCGGCTCCCCCAGCTCGGTGGTGACCTGACGTGCTCCTGCTAACAGCCCTCGTTCTGCCTGTTCTCTTGTGGTGGCAGAATCGGGCCCATCAGCTGGAAACTAAGGGGAAAAAAACCCCCAAAACCCAACCCAAAACTGCTGTAAACATTCCTTTTTTCTTTTTTCTTTTTTCTTTTTTCTTTTTTCTTTTTTCTTTTTTCTTTTTTCTTTTTTCTTTTTCTCTTAATTATTTTTTAAAAGTAGAGTTATGTTTACATCTCAGCTGTGGCCTTTTAGAGCTCCCAAGCAAGCTGAAAGCTGCTGGAGTACGTTATGTACCCGTGAGTGTGGGACAACAGTTCCAGGGGAATAATTTAGACTTACTATATAGAGTTATATATAATTATACCAAAGATATCAATACCCGTCTATCGAAATTGAAAATGACTTGCACTCTGAAATGCCAGTGTCTCTGAAAAGACGTTTTCTTCATTACTTTTGCTTAGAGATATTCTTTCTTGGCCATGTGCATTTAGCAGACCAAATTCATTAAAGATGTGTGTTTTGTACAGTCCTGCAGGACAACTTTAATCACCAGTGAAATTCTATTTGACTTGGCAATGCTACAGTGGGGATTTGACTCATCAAGATGTAAATTAAGAGTAAATAGAGAAAAAATATTTCTCTGCATACATCCGAATGTATATTTCCTCATTTTAATAGATTAATTAATATTACTTCTTTATCATAAAGTAACAAGTGCCTTTGGGGGAATTCAGGGAAGAGTAACCACGATGATTAGCGTACTAAAGGGCTAATATATGGATAAACATCTGCACAGATAGAAATGAAAAGAGTTTGGGTAATGAAATGTGTTTGCAGACAGGGAGATTTGCAATGGGCAAACATAATAGTAGTGCTCCTGCTGAGGTGCTTGCTCATACTAGCAATGCTCAGTGCTAAAGGACGATCCTAGGTTCCAGCCTAGACTTCAAACTCGTTTTGAGTCATTGCTTCAAGGTATGTAAACTCTAGAGAGAAATCAGATTTCAGAAGCTTCACACCCCCAGCCTGTTTTATCACCTCACTCTGCGTGACTTAATGTGCAACTGAGTATTTATCACTCTTCTGAGAGTCCAGATTTTCTCATGTATTTTACAGCAAATAGAGGGACTTGATTTGGGACTTTGCATCCTACTTTAGAGGCTAGGTCCCTGAAGTCTGCATATGGTAGCATCTACCTTACAGGTACTGTACCAGATATGTTTCTTTTTCCTTATATTGCAGTCATTCTTCCTGTAAAGAAACAAAAAGGTGTGGGGAAAAACATCTAAAGGAGAAGAATGTGTCCTTAGGATCAGCATTTCTTCACTTTAACAGGTATTTTTAAAATTTCTTTTTATCAGCTGTAACACCCTGTTGTTGTTCGTATGTTGCCTACTTGGCTTATAAGCTTATTTGGATAAGGTAATCTTTGGGGAGTCCAGAAACCATCGAACTCATTACAGCAATTCTGTATACTGACTTACAGTGACTATGGAGAATTGTAGCATGCTTATAAAATGTCATAGTCACATCATAGCCATGATGGCTTAAGGATGTAAGCAAGACAGATAAAACTATAAAAGTTATATGAAAAGTAAGTCTTGTTAGTTATTAAGAGCATGTCAGTATAAAATGATATACAGAAAGTATTTGCTCATCACAAAATAGTTACCTTGTTTTAGTAAATGCAGCATCGCTTTTGCTACAGTTCATGTGACTCAACTATGTGTGACACTAAAAAAACTATAACACAATCAACACATCTTTGTATAGAGCCTTGCTTTCCACCTGTAACACACAACTGTTTCTAGGACACACTGGCTATCTCTGATACAGCTTTTGGGAAATGGAGAGCAACACCTAATTCACTGTCCAGAAGTACACTGGGATAAGAAACTTTGGCGAAGTTTTCCACATGAAACTCTCATCCATCTGAGAACATCCTGAATTACTTGGTGCTTGAGGAGCTTGGATGGGACCATAGGCTTGGATCCCCAAATGTCATCTGGGGTCCTCGGGTATCTGACTCCTGTTTAAATATTTCTTGTTAGGTAATAGGAGGTAAGTATCTGAGTAGCTTTAGATTTTGAGCCTCATTTTTTTCTTAGGCATTATATCAAAGATCTGTCATTGCACCTGTAAATGTACCTTTTCTAGAAAGTAACCTGGACAATGATATCCTGCTTCTAATGAAGGGATTTCAGCTTTTCTGGTCTAGTGTCCTGCACTGCACTGTTAGGGAAAGCTCCATTTTGTAATTGTCAGGGGGTGAGAGATTTATAGAAGTAAATCTCTTTGTTCCTGAGAATAGGAGAGAAGCATCAGTCTGTTGAAAGAACCTCCAAGTTTAATCCCATACAGCTTCATTTGGAAGGAAAAAGAAGAAATCTCAGAAACATTGGAAGAAAGCGTAGTAGGGTGAAAGTGAAAAAAAGTGGGGTGGGAGGGCATAGCAAGAATGAGAAGAGGGAAGCATGGGTCTAAGACATATATATATCATATATAAATCAATGTATAACTGGGCAATGTACATAATGCTCTCAAGACTCATACTGTAAATAATACGATGATAGAAAGAATTGTAGTTGAGGGATATTCTCACAAGTATGGGTAGGTGGAAGTTTTGTGCCTTTCTTCAGTAGAAACTAGTTTCAGCTGCACTAGAACCATTCACTAACACAGTGCCACTTAGAAGGACTTATCTGTGAGGAAGAAATGGCTTTTCATTGTTGTCATAGTTAAAATAGTTACTTTCATTACATTTGTTCATTTATTTCTAAATGTGGATGGCTACTGCAGGAACAGGTACAGTATATATACTGTAACGTGTCTGACTGACTGGCTTATCTCAACATCCCAGGAAAATCAGCTGCATGCCCACCTCACTCCAAGTTTGAGTGAAGAAATGGGCCTCGTGTGGTCTTCTAAAGCTTGACAGATTGTGGGTCAGTCCAGGACTTCCTATCAGGCAGGAAACAGTCTGCACAGGGGCCTTCCCATAACAACGAATGCCTTCCCAGACGCTCTCACTGAGGAATTACAATTTATAGTATTCTGCCTGAATGTGTTTTATCACACAGAAGGCAATTACATGGAAATAGTTTAAAATATGTGGGTTACTGATATCACATGCAGAGACACACTAATTATATGGGCCAATTGAAGAAACAAAACAACGCTAATTGGCAGAATAATGTTTTTTAACAGTAGCTCTGAACGTTCTACTGCCAGAATTGCTGCCTTCAAAGAGCTTTCTAGAATACATACATGCACTTGCCACCTTGCTACAAAAGTTGTCTACTGGAAAAGTTTGTGATTGTCTCTACTTTTTCCTTTTGGAGCCCTAGATCTCTGAGGAAGGAAAATAAGCATGTCATATGAAAACCCCCTAAAGTTTGTGCTTGATATTTTAACTTCCCTTTGCAAGGCAGCTGCTGCATTTGCACGTGTGGGAATCTGGTGAGCCATACAATCTTAGGCTGAGGATTTCTATTCACTAGGGATTAGCTGAACTGTTTTCCTAAATCAGTCACCAGATCTGGATTCCAAATTAACAAAGTGGTGCTGAGCTATAATGTAGACTCTAGGTAGCAGCTGTGCAAATTTATTCAATGAAAGCATTATAAAAGCAAGCTGTCTAACTGCCTTAGCTTTAGTGCAGTGAACTCTGAGAACTAGCGGACTTACTGAATTTACAACAAGTAAAAAGCTCAGGTTCATTCAGCTCCAAGGATGCTGAATGAGAAATGCTGGTCATTGCACAATTACTCTAAACACAACTACTCAAAACAAAAAGTTTAGAAGATGCAAAATGACTGCATTCTAGAAAACAGTGTTAGAAGGGACCTCATTGAACCTCTCCCTATGCCCTGATGACCCGCTATCCCTCTGTCTTTTCCATTTGTGAAGCTTGTTCCTAAAGACATCCAGGGTGTCCTGGGTTCAGCTGTGACAGTTATTTTTTCTCCTACCTAGTATCTGGTACAGTGCTGTGTTTTGACTTTAGTCTGAGAACAATGTTGATAACACACCAATGTTTTTAGTTGTTGCTAAGTAGTGCTTACCCCAATCGAGGACTTTTTCAGTCTCATGCTCTGCCGGTGAGGAGGGGCACAGGAAGCTGGAAGGAAGCAGAGACAGGACACCTGACCCAAACTAGCCAAAGGGGTATTCCATACCACAGCACGTTATGCCCTGTATATAAACTGGGGGGAGTTACCCGGAAGGGCAGATCGCTGCTCGGGTCAGGCTGGGTATCAGTCGGCGGGTGTTGTCCAACATTTGTTGGACTGTTCGTATCTCAGCACGTGGGGTTTACATTTTTTCGATTCTCCTCCCCATCCTGCTTGGAGGAGGGAAGTAAGAGAAGGGTGAGTGAGTGGCTGCATGGTTCTGAGTTGCCAGTTGGGCTTAAACCACAACACAGGGATGCAACCCCTCATGCAATCTATGCCAACGATTAATTGTCCTTCATGTTGGAAGTCTTGGTGTGTTTTCTGTAGTCACCTATAGACTAAACCATGCCAGTCCTTTTGCTTTTTCATGCTTTTTCGGCCTCTGACAATTCTTCTCTCTCTTTTCTGAACTGTGCCCAATTTCTCTTTTGCCATATCTCAAACTAGACTCAGTATTCCAGCTAAGAGTTGGCTGCTGTGGGGGAGCAGACAACTCAAGTTTCCTAAAGGCTGTCCCACTCTGGGGTTAGCTTTTTTTGTTTTCCCCCCACTTAATTGCAGCAATGCAGTTCATTATATCCTGGCTGTGCTTCCCTCCTTTCCACAGGGCTGTTGTCTTACCAATTCTTGCCTAGCCTGTATTTGTGCAGTGTGAAAGTGCAGGACTTTGTATACTGTGTATGTCTTACTGATTTGGCACCTACTTTTAAGACTATTTCTCCAATTTGTCAAGATAATCTGAATTTCAAACCTATCTTCCAGTGAGCTGGCAGACTCTATTAGCATGGGATTATCTGCAGTAATGAATAAGCATAATTTATCTTCTCTCATTCAGGTTTTTAATAGAAATATTGAGAAGCCCTATATTTAGCACAGATTCCTGAGGAATCCTGGTTTATGCATCCTTTCATTTCAATAACTAACCATTGATAAATGCTTCTAGTGAATGACTTCCCAGCCAGTTTGTACTCATACCATGCTAGTTTCCTCTAAACTGTGTTTCTCTGTCTTAGGTAGAAGAATAATACATGTCAGTATAAAAACCAGTCAAGATATGACACCTCCTGCTTCTCCCATCTGTTATCCTGTTGCAGAAGAAAACTAGATTAGTATGTCACTACCTAGCCTAGTAATCCAGAAAAGACTGTATACATTTAATTCAAACCTTTATGAGGCCTAGAGCAGCAGTTCTCAAACTATGACCTCAAGAGAAGGCACTGCCTATGAAGAGAGGCACCAACCTGGCTGAAATCAAACCAGAGAAGTGGGACTCACAAGCTGAAGTACATCTGTCAGGGTTGATGTGGTGCCATAGTCTGTGCGGTGGGACTGCTAGAGCTATCTGATGTGAGACACTGCCCTAGAGCCTTTTTCCATCCATCTTTTCTACAAGTGACTATGGTGTCTTGAGACACCAGTGTTTGAGCCAAGTGACATTCAGATGGCCTTTGTAGCAAAAGAAAAAGAAAACAGTTGGATCTCTGGAACACACCAAGAGAAAAATAAACCATTAAAATATGACTTTCATTTAGATATGTAATGACAATGCACAGAAGCTGTCCTGCAGAGGGACAGGTGAAATACAGTATGCAGCCAGAGATCTGAAACCTGCAGTCATTAACTTGATCATCCTTACAGGGCTTGCCGAGATGAAACCAGTATTAGGAAAAACTTGATGCACATTAATATAATTTATCCTTACAGGTGTACAGCATAGACCATGTCACATCACACCTCTTTATAGTCAGAAGAGAGAAGTAGGCACTTTGAGTCTGTAATTCATCTAGTCTGTTTTAGAGAGGAGTTGCACCCCATTTGTGTAGAGCATGATCTGACAGGCCAGGTGTAGACATCTGTATTTTATATATCTAATGTTAAGTTATGCGTTTTTTGCTTTTTGAGTCAGACACATAACAAATCACTTCTGGTCTCTTACTTCTTGTGGAAGGAGGGGCAATATCTCCACACTGGGGATGTACCGTTAATCTAAATTTTATGAAAGCTTGATATTGGCAGGGCACCTTTAAAATGTACAATATCTAAATGCCTCTAGTTATAATCCCAAATATAAGCATGATCTTTTAATCTGGATAGGTTGCTGCTCTCATAACTGCCATGATTCCTCTTGTTGCCTGGTTAAGAACTGCAGGTTTAGGTGGAGCCCCTCCTAGCCTTGAAAAAGTCTTAAGAAAGAGGAAGGCTTTAAGGCTTGCGTTAGGGAGTTTGTATTAAGAAACTGCCACTGTCACAGAGCACAAATGACTCCAATCTGTGAGACATGGAAGTTAATCTCAATAGTCTTCTAATGCAGATTTACTAAATAGTATTAAACACCTTATTCACTTATTCGGAGCATAAATCCAATATCATATAGTTCACTTCGCTTGGTGGGTCCAGATTAATTTTCTCAAAGTTCCTTGCCTGGACAAATCCTGAGCATGTCTTTGACCTGATAACAGAACTAAACTGTTTGTGCTACAGTATCTGTGGATCTGGATGGTGAGTGTCACTGATAGAGTTCCAGAAGACAGTGCCTACCCTAGAGCGGGTGGCTTCTACATTGCTGCTTGAGAAGTTTCAGAAGCCAAAAATGGCATGGGAGTTTTGCTGTAATCTGATAGATCTGATGACCTTGATAATTTATAAGGTCACAAATATGCAAGTCTGGTAGCATGTGTGACTAGTCTTTTAGGCTTGGCATATAAAACCCCAGTTTGCCAAACATTGATTCTGAAGGGGGTTTTTGCAAGGCACAGAGGAGAGACATTGTATGTATGCAACTCTAGCAGACACACCATTTTTGCTAGACTTTTCTCCCAGAGTTCTATGATGAAGGTAGGGATGTCTGTCCCAAAACTGAATTGGGAAATTCAATTAAATTCTAAAACTTAGTAAGAACTCCTGAGAAATAGTTAACCATGATAATTCATTGCAGAAAGAAGCAAAGGCAGGTGAAGCCCACACAGATGTAAAAGAACACTTGGCTTTAAAATGTTAATTGCCTGGTTTATACTTCTCCTCCTCTTGAAGGCTCCTTACTTTGCTGGAAGGCGCTGTAGTATTGCCATAGGACCCCACGGAAGTGGTGGGTATATGCTTGGGCCATCTAGAACAAATTACAAAGTATTTTTTTAAGGTCATTAAAATATAATGCCAGAAAATTGCCTTAATTCAGTGCAAGTGGTCGGCACAGTTTCTGAGAAGGTACATGGTTTTAACAGTCACGTTAGAAGATTGCAAAGTTGCAGTTTTCATGGTGAGCCCCCAGCCCATCTGTTTTGAAAAGGTCAAAGAATGAGATCATACTTCTGGGTCTGCGTTAACATTATTCTGCAGGGAAGTCACTGAAGAAAATGAAAGTGATCTTTACATATGACAGAGATAATACTGGTGCAGTGTTCTGAGTTTTCTTTGATATCTTTGTTTCAGGGATTTTACAGGCAACTTAAAAAGATACAAAAATACTGCATGAAATTGCATGCACAGTTTTGTATCACTATTTGCTATATATGTATTATGCTAAGTAATTGATGTGACTGTAAATGTGAGTCTGATTTGTATACATTAAAATAATGAAATTACACAGTATTTACAGATTCAACAATAATGTAGTTATGCACTTACTTCAATTTGCAAGTAGTACTCCTCCCACCACTCCAAATAAGACAGGAAGATTAGTGACAGATGACATGGAGAAGGCTGAGGTACTTATCTATCTTTTTGGCTCAGTTTTCAATGGTAATCTCCCTTCCCACATCTCTCAAGCTCCTGAACTTCAAGGCAGGGTCTGGGGGAGCAAAGTCTCTCCCACTGTAAGAGAAGATCAGGTTTGAGACCACCCGAGGAACCTGAACATGCCTAAGTCTATGGGACCTGATGAGATCCATTGCCGAGGCCTGAGGGAACTTGCTGATGTAGTTGACAAGCCGCTATCCATATACTTGAAAAGTCATGATAATCAGCTGAAGTGCCTAGTGACTGGAAAAAGGGAAACAGTGCACCCATATTTGAAAAAGGAGGATGCTGGGAGCTACCAACCAGTCAGCCTCTCCTCCAGCCACCCAAGATCATGGAGCAGATGATCCTGGAAGATATATCAAAACGCACGGAAGACAGGGAAGGTGATTACAGATAGCCAATATGCCTTCACCAAGGGCAAATCGTGCCTGATTGGTTAACTTAGAGTCCTTCTACAATGGAGTGACTGCATCTGTAGACAAGGGAAGAGCTATGGATGTCATCTACCTGGACTTTTCTAAGTACTTTGGTACAATCCCCTGCAACATTTTTACCTCTTGAATTGGAGACATGGGTTTGGTGGATGGACTGTTAGATGGATAAGGAACTGGCTAGATGTCTGTGTCCAAAAAGTTACAGTCAATGCTCAATATCCAAGTGGAAACCAGTAATGTTTGGTGTCCCTCAAGGGTCCATACTGGGGCTAATACTATTTAATATCTTCATCGGCGACATGGACAGTGGGAACGAGTGCACCCTCAGGAAGTTTGCAGATGACCCCAAGCTGAGGCGTGCAATTCATTCACTAAAGGAAAGGGATGCATCCATAGGGGCCTTGACAGGCTTGAGGAGTGGGCCTATGTGAACCTCATGAAGTTCAACAAAGCCAACTGCAAGGTCCTGCACCTGGGGTCAGGGCAACGCGCAGTATCAGTGCAGGCTGGGGGATGAATGGATTACGAGCAGCCCTGCGGAGAAGGACTCTGGGATACTTGTCAATGAAAAATTGGACATGAGCTGGCGGTGTGTTCTTGCAGCCCAGAAATCCAATTATATCCTTGGCTGTATAAAAGGAAGTGCGGCCAGCAGGTTGAGGGAAGTGATTCTGCCTCTCTGCGCTGCTCTGGTGAGACTCCACCTTCCAGTACTGCATTCAACTCTGGGGTCCCCAGTACAAGACAGACAGAACTGCTGGGGCAGGTCCAGGGGAGATGAAAGATGTCTAGAGGACATGAATATGATCAGAAGGCTGGAGCACCTCTCCTGTAAGGAAAGGCTGAGAGAGTTGAGGTTATTGAGCCTGGAGAAGAGAAGGCTCTGGAGAGACCTTGTTGTGGACTTTGAATATACAAAGGGAGCTTGTAAGGAAGATGGAGAGAGACGGTAGTGACAAGGAGAAGGGGCAGTGGTTTTAAACTGGAATTGGGTAGGGGCAGTGATTTTAAACTGGAATCGGGTAGGGGCAATGGTTTTAAACTGGAATCGGGTAGGTTTAAATTGGACATAAGGAAGAAACTTTTTATGCTGAGGTCGTGAGGCACTGGCACGGGTTGCCCAGAGAAGTTGTAGATGCCCCATCCCTGGCAGTGTTCAAGGCCAGGTTGGACAGGGCTTTGAGCAACCTGGTCTAGTAAAAGAAGTCCCTGCCCATGGCAGGGGGATTGGACTAGATGATCTTTACCTTAAAGTCCCTTCCAACCCAGACTATTCTATGATTCTATGATCTATTTTAAAAATGTGGCTATTTAAAAGATTTTTCTTTTTTTTTTTTTTCTTTTTCTTTTTTTAAGAATATGCCAGTATTACTGGCTGGTGTTATTTAAAAGAATGAGATAAGCCACAGTGTCCTAATTCTGGATGTGCCACACTTGTAGTCATGCATGTAGGCAAGTCATATTTTTGCTTCTGTATCTCTAAAATGGGTTGTTATCAAAGAATTATAGAAGGCAGTGCCAGAGCAGATCGAGGTCAATCTACTCCTTCCCTCTGACCAAGGCAAAGTTAGATTAAATAAACCTATGTTCTCCTTAACAGATATTTCACTAACCTGCTTTCTAAGACCTCCAAAAGTGAAAAGTTCAGAACCTCAAAAGGCTGCTCGCTCTAGTTTTCAGTAATTTTAGAAAACTGTCCTTTTTGACATGTGCACCTTACGTGTGTAAGCCTGATCTGTAACCTGAATCTCTTTTGCTACAAGTTAAGCCCATTGCTACCTCTTTTGGATCTTGACTTGAAATGGCTTGAGAATAACTTATTTTCTTGATCTCCAGGCATTCTTGCAGCTTTGCTTTTATTTTCCATCTTTCGTGATGTGCAGTGCCCAAAACTGGAGGTAATGTAACCTGTGCCAAACAGAATGTAAGGATTCCTTCATATGCCTTGTCAGATGTATATCCCATCATATTATGACTGCTTTTTTTCATAAAAAAATTACACTGTTAATTAATCTTTAGTTTATTTTTTTTTTCTCAGAACTGCTTCTTAGCCTATCATCCCCCATCCTTCATGTGCTCCCTAAGTGTAGAGCTTTATTCTGTCTCAGTAGAATTGCCTCCTATTGTTTTCAGAGCATTTCTCCCTTTTGTTAAGATCATTTAGTTCATTACTAACCTCGTCTGGAATATTCACCTATCTGCCAGTGAGTTGTGAGACCTGGGAGAGGTTTTAGATATTTACCTTTGGGGTAAATGTAGGTGTCCACATGTGAGGTGGGTGTCTAAATGGCCTTTGTAGTCAAACTAGTCAATACAATCAGTGAAGCTTAGAGACGGTTCATCTCACTCTTATGTAGGCATCCTCATTTGTTCAGCTGAACAGATAATTCATTGTACCCTTCATCATTAATTGATGTTAATTCAGTGTAAACATATCAAAGGAGGTCTGTAGGCCTACTTTAGCTTGGGAGACAATCTGAAATAACATACTAAAGCTCTCTGAGAAAGACATTGCAGTAATTTTATAGCTTGTGCAGTAGGAACTGGAAGTAGGAGCCTCAATTATGCCTTTCTTTCTCATCTCTTTGTTCACATAGAACAGCTCTGCCTCTCACCTGCCTACTTCTAGTTTTTAATTATGAAAATATTATGGAGGAATCTTGTTACAAAGCAACAGAAAAAGCTTATTTTTCTCTGAGTTTGTTAAATCATGGAACATATACTTTCTCTGCACAGGACTCCATCCAGGGGTGAAAAGCAACCCCAAACCCTGCATATCTCTACATTTTGGTTCCTTGGCAAAGAACAAATCAGCCTTAGTGTATCCTTGGACGTATTAGGGATAGTTTGTTACTCCTGTACTTCATTGCTATATTTATTGTTACAGCAGATGTTTGTTGGCAGATAAATAAAACAGTACTTAATATATGTGCGCTTTCTTTTAATGGTGAGCTTTATGAAATTCCCAGGCTTTAAGCTTGGTGTGAAAGAAGGATGACATGGTAGCCATAATCTATGTTTTGCTCTTGAGAAATAGGCCACATTCCTCCCAAATGTGCAGTTTAACATTCATTGTGAATGCCCAGAGAAGACTTGGGAGTCAAAATTGTTAGTCTTTGTAATGTGGAAGACTGTAATATGATGATAATATCACCTCCTAGGTGCATCTGTGCCATAAGGCACCAATTTACTGTTCTGAAATGCAGATGTCTAGGGTGGGATTCTTCTAATCTAAATGTAGATGTCTGCAATATGGATGTTTGTATCTAAGCATGTCATCTTGGTAATGTTTATGGTTAATGCAGAGGAGGAGGTAATTCCAGGGAATTATTCATCCAAACTGGTTTTGGCATTTACTTTATGATAAGAAGAAACACATGTTAGAAGTGTCTGTTTCTCTCTTCTAATGCCCTGTTAATGACAGGGCTGAGGCCACCCACTGTCATCAGCTGCACCCAAGACCAGGGTTTCCAGAAGACCGGTACTGTAGCAGCAGTCAGTGATCACTGAGGCCCACAGAGAAAGGGAGGACAGCTCTTAGCCAGCCTTTCAGTCACCCTCATTGATACCAAACAGCAAAAAGACACAGAGCACTGAGGCCAACTAAGCCAGTGCATTGCAGCTGGCGCTGCAACAGGCAGTGGAGGTTGAAGTCTCAGAAGCAAAAGCATAGCAAACTTTAGTATTTAGATCTTCAGTATCTTCCCAGTCATTGATAAAGCTGGCATCTTCAAGGAACATAATGTCCCAATATTTTTGTCTGATACTATATCTACATCTCCTGTTTCTGCCCCTGACGATATTGATATTCTTAGATGGTATCTCTGGACTAGATTCACTCTATATGTGCAACAAACCATATTTCTAGGGAGAAAGTTGTCTCCTTAGCTTTCCATTTGACTACAGGAAGTATTTTTCATCACAGATTGCAGTGAGGAGCTACAATCCAGGCAATCCTTCTGATGCCTTTGTTGTCAGTTAAAAATGATCTATCAAAGTCCATTTAGTGGGAACTTCAGCCAGACACTTATGAGTGCTGATTCTTTGTTATTTTCTCATTATGTGGTTCCTAGGTTTCTAAAGGTCTTGACATACATTCTCTACCAATAAGAAAAAATCTCTCCTCATGAGATTTGAGCATGTTGCTTTTATCTTTAATGGAGCCATGTTTGAGTGTCTGTCATCATGTTCACTAAATCATCTTTCAATGAAATCCACATTTTTAGTAGCCATTACCTCAGCTCAGGGATAAATAAAGTTCTAGCTTTTATGTCTAATCCTCCATATTATTTTCAGGTGAATAGGGTAATGCTGAGGCCACATCTTAAATTTATTCTAAAGGTGGTTTCAGGTTTCTTATTAATCATTATATCCACTTACCAATATTTTCTCCCATGACCCAGTTCCCCAGTAGAAGGATCAAAATGTTGATCCTCATGAATGTACTGCCTTAGCCAGAGAAATCTCTTCTGCAAATCTGTGATGCTCTTTGGTCTCAAACAGCCTTTGTTGTTCAGGATCAAATCTAAAAAGACGTAGCATCAAGTTCAAACTCATGAAAAATGGGTTAGCAGACTTTATCAGAGACATGTTTGATGCTATCAGGTTAGACCCACCAACCCATCTCAAGGCATGTACAACTAGAGCACAAAGTACTGCCACAGCATGTGCACAGCATCTACTGCAGAGTTCCAGTAGATGAAGGCTGTAGAAACACCACACGATCACTGATAGTCACGAAGCAGTACTTGTGCTGGTGGCACAGAGGCCTGGAGGACACTGGTTCTTCAGTCTTTGTTCCAAAGAACAGCTTGCAATCACTGATGTGACTGCACTCCTAATGAAACACCCAGAAGGAGTTTCACAGGTGCCAGAACATGAAGAAAGAAGAGTGGTTGCCTTCATACTGTAATTCTTTGATATGTTCTTTGCATGTAGCTCCCACAACCATCCCTTCTCTTCCCTTGGTGGAAGGCTTGTGGACTGAGTGCCGCTGAAGAACTGGGTGACGATCTGTTTAAATGCTTGTGGGATGAAAAGCAGAGGTGAACGGATTATGCACACACCTTGTTGTGGACATGTAGTAACATTAGAAACATTTGAATTCTTATGCAGAAGAGACATCCATTTAGAGCATATAGCATCCTGATGTATCATACCTATTACAAGGTTACGGACTCCCTGTATTGTTCCTTGTAAAACACTTGATGTAAAACACAAAAACACAGTGCTATATCTTTGCTGGGTATTACCATTGTTATTTTTAGCAGCAAAGAACCTATGGGTGCTAACTCTATTACTAAAAGTCATGAGTTTTTAATAGGAATTAGACCTCACTAGAAATCAGAAGCAGGATTTGGTTTGTGTGCTGCTAAATTTTCTTCATTAAACCCAGTGATATATAGCAAACTTACATGTCAATCCACAGAAGTCCTTCAGAATTGTTATTTTAAACCTCTATCAATGAACAGTTTATTCTGAAGACTTTCAAAATGTGTATGCATATGCATTATATACCTATATACTATATATATAGTGTAGTGACAAAGCAAGTAGTTTAATACATTTTATTGGTCCAGCCTGGAGTTCTGCATACATGAACTTGTGTGTGGTCAAAGAGACTTGCATATTTTTGAACTCTAAGTTGGCCTAATAAAAGATATCACTACAGTGCTTGCTTTGTCAACTCTGTTTTGCTGGTTCAAAATGACTTGCAAGATTAATTTTCAAATTTTAACATAAACCCCAAGAAAAATAAGTGTTTACTTACTGCAAGGAGTTGATTCCATGTTAGTGACCCTGAAGGAGGCTTGTACACAAGGTGCAGATTGTTGCCAATTTGATGTATATTCATGTTACAGAATATGAAAATGTGAAGTTATACCATCTTGAGGATTTTGTTTTTATAAGTAAGATTGGTTGAAAAAAAAGCTTTAAGTAATCATACTGTGTGTTTGATGGTGGAAATTAGTATGAATGTTTCTGGCAGTGGAATGATGTGATGTGGTTATATGTTTCTGTTTTCACTGCCTTCTCAGTATTGGCCTTTTACAAATACAGATTACCATGTCGATGGAAGGAATTTACAGCTTTGGCCCCCTTGTCTCACCCTGTGTTACAGCACCTTTTTTGTGCTTTATGTTACATATCCTCCCAACTGTATTTTTCTGACAGAAAAAGGAAATATCTGTGGACTGAGATCCTGAAAATGTGTGAGCTTTTTTTTTAATAGGATGAAATGAGTATTATTTCCCACTTACCTTGATTTCCTGTGGGGTGAAATTTTTGCTCCTCTGAAATCAGTAGCAAACTTTCTTCTGGGTATGACAGGATGGAGAGCTCATCGGTGATCCCTTACCAGCTAGTGATGATGCGTACTGGAAGCTCAGAAAAAAACAACCCATAATAATAATGACGGTAGAAAGAACACTTTTAAAAAATCAGGAGTTAGAACTGCCAAATAAAATCCACAAATAAAATCCAAGCTGAATACAAAAGCTATACATACAATACGTTTCATAGTGTTAGTTTTGGGGCCTCACAGCCTAGATAGATAGCTGCAAGATCCGTTTGTGTTATGTGGGCTGTTACACTACATCTCTTAGTTACCTCATCTTGTGGGCAAGGAGCTGCTTGCTCTGACTTCATGGAATCACAGCTGTATTTGTGGAGTGCTCTCGTCCTTTGGCACTCCCTCCGCTGTACATTAATAGGGTTTGAATGCACCAACATTTTCTCTGGAAGCAAACTTCAGAATTTGTCTTTAATCCTGATGCAGTGCATATTCAGAATTTTTTCTTTTCCTGCAGTTTAGTTCCAGAGGAAAACATACTTGACTGGTGCTCCCACCAGCCAGCTGCGGTTTAGAACAACAGTTAACAGAAACTGCAACAGAAATGGGGAACAGAGAAATGCAGTCTAGCAGCTTCAGTTATGTGGTTCTGTTTGCTTCTAAGGATTCCAGAGCACTTAACAAACAATATTACAGGCAGGGAGGGCAGCTCTGCCCATGGTGAAGGTTTTCTAACACTTCCTGTTATAAGATTCTGTTTTCATTTTTTTCAGAGCTTTACCAAACTTAACGTATTTGGGAAAAATTTATTTTTATTCAATGTCAGTCTCTAGGTTTTTTAATTTTTTTAATTGAAAAGTGATTGAACTATTTATAAGGAAAAGGCTAGTAAAAATATGTTTTTCTGCTTATGTAAAAAAAAAAAAAAAGAAAAATTTTATCCCTGTATTTTTAAAGGTTTTGGAGCAAAGGGAGACCTTTCTCTGCCTTTGAGTCAGGTATGTGCCTTTTGCCATACTCACAGAGCCTTTCAAATTTGGTCAACTGTTTCAAGACATGGAAAAAACCACGGTTACCAAATATTCCACAGAGATTTTCTAAAGCCTAACAGCAAATATTTCCAGATTTCATCTTCTCCGCCTTGTACAGCTCCTTCCCGTGATCAGACTTTCCATACAGTGTCTTCACAGAATGACTGAGCTGGTTGCACCAGAGGCCAAACCAGAGGCAACCCGTGTAGTATTGTCCCTGGGTGTTAGTTTGAGCTGCAGAGATGTTACTCAGTGTAACTAAGTAGGGAGCCTGGCCCTCCTGAGCTGGAATACAACTCAGGACTCCCAAAGGTTTTCATCCATGTGCTGTTGGCAAGCTTTCAGCATAGTTCCTCTTTGCCATTAGCCTGAATGCAGGTAGAGAGTTGGACAACCTCAACAAGGTCCAGAGCAACCACGTCTAATGTTGAAATTAGTCTTACAGAGTGGCGGGTGGGATCACGTGAGCTCCTGAGATCCTTCCTAACCTAATGTTCCATGTTCTATGATCTAATTCCCATGGTTCTGTGATTCTTTGCTGTGTATTTCTCTATTAGTCTGTGTGGGCCTGAAGCCACCATCCTAGTTGATGGATCTCTGTGGGCATGATGCACATAGTGGAAACAGGTTTTATTAGTTTGTTCTTAAAATCAAGCATATGCAAAACACCTCATCGAGATTCAAGCTACATGGACAAGTATCCTAAAATTAAGAATAACAGAATGGTCTCTTTTGTGTTGAAACACTGACTCTAGTTTTGTGATTGCACTGTTTTTTTCACATGGCTTCATCCCTTCACCCCTCCCTAGCACAAGTCTGCTCTGGAGATGAAGCAGCACTGAGAATTGGTGAATGATAACTGCAGAACTCTAGTTCACTTGTTGCGAAGGTACAAGGTATTTTCTGAATGAAGCAGGGCATGGCAGAAAAAGAAAACAAGGTCTCCAGGTTAAGATAGTTGAATTTGTCTCTGGAGAGCTGGACAGTATCCTTTCCTCTTCTACCATGCTCCTGTTTGGTAATGGGCAAACGTTTCCCAAGTGGTTATTGTCAAAAATGCCTTTCTGCTTGTGCCAGTAGTATCTGGGACAAGATGATTGTGCAAATGTCATCCATCAATCACAGCTCTTTCTTTGGTAATGTCATGTATGATGTTAGATTTAATAATGCTTTCATCAAGTCAGGTAAGGTAATTGTTGGTTCCTTATATCTGTTTATCATCTGATGTTCAATTTCTATTTATATTTACACGTTATACTTATAATTATTTATAAATGATTATTTGGCACCGAATGAGGCAAACTATCTTGAAAATCTCTGAAATTCATGGAAATGTTCAGGCAGCATATGCGATTGTTTCTCAAACCTCAACAGGCTTAATTAGATCCTGCAGTTCATTCATTTGCACTAAAGTCAATTGGAGTTTTTACATGTGGAAAGTCTGCAAGATCAAAAATTATGCCCAATGGGCACATAGCTCTCTAGAAGAACATGTCAGCTCTGGATGGTAGTATTTCTGACTTCCCATCGGTTAGAATCTCTCTCCCCCCTCACTTTTTGCTCTTTCTCAATTAGCTTCTCTTGCATTTTTATTTGAATGGTTTTGAAAGGATTCCTGGAAAAAAAACCTTGCTGCATATACTGTACATGTTTTCATTTACAGATCACTGAAATGGATAGGCAGATAAATAAATAGATAGGGTTTTCTGAGCTTGTGAAATAAGTCGCATAATATAAAACTCTCTTCTAAGTCTGTTTTGTCAAATATGTTGAATGATTTTTGGAATTATATTTCTGAAATGTATTTTGAGTGTTTCTTATTGCTGTTCTTGATCTATGCACCTTTGTTTGACAGTCCCTTAATCTGTCCGATATAAACTGAATGAATAGCAGCATTTAAAAATATGGCTTCAGGGAGTCCTTAGGAGGTCTCTTTGTAAGTGTACACTTACAAGTTCAGTGGTAAATTTATTTTATGAGGCATTCAAACCTCAAGAAAACTGAAAAGCATAATATTAATACCTGGTTTACAGCTACTAAAGTCAATGGGAACTTTGCGATTGATTTTAATGGTATTCTATGTCCTCTAATTATGAAAGTGGCAACGATGATATGCACAAAACCACAAGGAGACTGTTCTGTTTCATCATATCCTATTCTGTTTGCAGATGCATAAGCAAAGTACAATGTGGTTTGTTCTTGAATTAAACAATTCAGTGTTTGGACCTAATCCTGAAACCTGTCACTACTTTAGGTGTTTTGCTTCTCAAAAGATCACGGACTGCTGATTCTCTGTGTGGCTCACGAAGGTGACAAGGCAGGAAATCCAGCCAAATTTTCAAAAGGCTTTTGAAAATTACACTTTTGGTTTTGGCCTTACATCTGCCCTATGGTATGAGTAACGGAAGAAGTTGATGAAGCAGTTTTCTTCCTAATTGACTTGTTTTTTTCCATGTGACCAATTTTGACAAGGTTCCTGGAAATGCACATAATATCTGTAGTGCATATGTACATGTTTTCCCTTAAGGTACGCTGAAGTGTAGTAGAAAGTTTCCATGACGCTATTGTAATTCCAGGCATCATTTTCATATCATGTTAGTGAGAGTGAGTGAGAGTACACCATAACAAAAAAGACCCCCAAAATTCAGCTTTTTTTCTGCTAGTTATCAAGTGCAGCAGTCTGAACAGGCAAGATCTTGTAAGTAATTCATAGTAGTAAATAATGCTAGACAAAAATTCTCACAAACTTCTTGTTCAGTCTGCTTCAGAGGTATTGCTCATTTGGTGGCTGAAATGCTGGTCTTGCTTCACATTTTTAATGCTTGTGAAAGATTTAAATATTGTGTTGGTAACTGGATCTGGTAGCATGCTATGGACAAGAGCTCATAAAAAGTTTTTGGATGCAGCCATGCTCAGTTGGAAAATGCCACTTTTGTGGGGTAAAAATGCTGTCCCTGGGGTGCATCAGCTCCACTGAAGCCCCAGGGGGAGCTGAGATGAAGGGCTGCTGCACTGTCCCCATGGCCCCCACCAGCCACCCCTCAGGTCTCTGATGGGCTGATCAGACCACCAGTGTGGCAGAAAATAACAAAGTGGGTAAAGTCACCTCTTAAAGAGTAAATTCTGGTTCCTCCTCTCCAAGTCTCCCTGTGCCCCAGCATAACCAGCTCATCTTGTCCATGTGATGGGCTAGCAGCTCTCTGGTTTCCTCCCCTCGCCTCCTACCAGGCTGGTGGAAGATCAGACCTTTTAGTCCCCCTTCCCAAGCCTCCTGAGTCTTCAGGCTGCTGCCCCTTCAGGCTACCCAGCCCCATGGCTTCCTAATCTACAGGTGGCTGCTTTTTTTGAGGTATCCCAGTGTTAGGGCAGCCAGGAGTCCAGCAGCCCTGGGGTTTGTGCTGTCCAATGATGCAATTGCTTTGGGAGTCAGCTGGAAATGTTGTATGCTGGCTTTCCTATAAAAACAGTGTGTCATAAGTTCTCCCTTAGGAAAAAAAAAAAGCAGCAATTATTAGTAGTTATTGCTGGCTTAACACAAAATGTGTCTGTGTCAAAATTACTTTGGGAAAAGTTAGTTAAAAGAGAACCTGTGGAGAACATTCCAGATGGCTGCTGTAGTCCTTAGTTAATCTTTATCATCTAGATGTGAACAGAGATCTCTGTAGTATAGAGAAATAAAGAACATCTGGAAATTATGTCTTTATGGGAGACATGGCCTTCCTAGATGTAGGTTAGCTGGACAGCATGCAGGGACATCTAGTCTAGGTCATGTTTTGTCTAGAAAGGTTGAACCAGATGATCCTTGAGGTCCCTTCTGACCTGGGATTCTATGATTCTGTGAAGCAGGGACCTATTTCTCAGGGTATCCATAAACATGGTAAATGAAATACCTCTTCACCAAATGACTTCTCAACCAGTCCTATTTTAGACTTAGTTTTGATGAGCACCATGGCCCCATGAGCACCAGAGGAGGTTTAGATTGGATATTAGGAAAAATTTCTTCACAGAGAGAGTGGTCAGGCATTGGAACAAGCTGCCAGGAAAGTGGTGGAATCACTGTCCCTGGAAGTGTTCAGAAAATGTGTAGATGAGGCCTTCAGTGATGTAGTTTAGTGGCAGTCTTGGCAGTCCTGGGGTAATTGTTGGACTTGATGATCTTAAAGGTCTTTTCCAACCTAGTTGATTCTATGATTCTATGGAAGAATAAAAACAAAAGAAACATTGAAACAAGTACTCACAAGTCTACTGTGTTCACACTAGAAGAATCGATAGAAACAGGACTGCAGTTAAGGTTCCTGATTTTGAAGAGGAAAATTTTGATAAACTGCATGAATTAATTACTGAAGTAATCCAGACTAAGGACACAAGGGATTGAAATATTGAGGAGGTGTAGAGTTTTTAAAATTTCTTATGAGAAAACTACCTCCCAAGCAAAAGAAAAAAAGTAGTTTTGGGAAAGGCGCCATATCTAATTCAATGGGTAATTATCACAGAAAAGATGCTGATAGGTAATGGAGACAAAGGAAAAAGAGGGATCAGCAAAGAAAGCTGTGTCTCAGAAAGCAGGGTATGTAGCAATAAAGTAAAAATAAATGAAATGAGCTTGATAGAAATACCAAACAGTTCTTCATCTAGAAAAAAAATGTGGGAAAAAGAGAGGATCCTGTGAAGATGAACTATAATCTGTGTTGGATAAACTGATGGTGGTCTAGCACCAGGGCAGTCTGGAGGCTTCCTGAGGGTATGGAAATGGCAGATGACCAGCGGATGGGGCAGCAGTGCTCAGGACAGTTAATGGGCTCCACTCAGGGGAGTGGGTTGCTGTTCCAGAATTCAGGCAGAACATGTGTATGAAACTATATGTGCGAATGTCTCATAAGGAGGAAAGGGACCATGTGACAAGAACACAGTTTCTCTGTGTAAGAAGGGACGAGAGAGTCACATGGACAAGAGCAGACTTATTCATTTGACCTCTGGGGTGAAAAGCTTTAAACAGTTCTTGAAGGAAAGAAATTTCAATACAGCAAATAGGGAAAAAAGAAAAAGAAAGAAAAGAAAAGAAAAGAAAAGAAAAGAAAAGAAAAGAAAAGAAAAGAAAAGAAAAGAAAAGAAAAGAAAAGAAAAGAAAAGAAAAGAGAAAGAAAAGAAAAAAAAAAGAAAAGAGAAAAGAAAAGAAAAGAAAAGAAAGAAGAAATAAGAAGCCCTTGAACATGGTATGCAAATCTGAGATCTGATTCATTGATTTGCTGGAAGAGTGACATCTTTTAAAATCTAACCTTTCTGCATCTTAGTGAAGAATTTGCTATGGTGCAGCAGCATATTTGATATGTCCCCAGAAAATATTTTTCTCTGAGAAGAAGAAGACAAACAGGGAAGTAGGGGGGACATGAGTGTTGCTGCGTTGCTTCAGCCAAGACTTGCAGAACTAAGCCAACCCCTGGCTTAGGGCTAGAAGATCACAGACACCAATATGGAGGATGACCAAATAGCGTTTTATTAAACAACAGCAGGCATTTTATACCTTTCGGCCACACGGAAGTACCTGTGCTGACCCAATCAGAGGGCAGGTTAACAATTTTTACCTTTTATGGTATTGCCCAGCCTTGCCCCACAATTCCTCTCTCCATGCTATGGGGCTTGTGAGAGTATCTAGGGAGGGGCTCTCTCTTTCCGTACATCGCGATATCTTCCGGCCGCCAGACCTTAACTACCTACACATGAGGAGGCTTAGAGTAGTGAAATAGCAATTCTCTAATTAAGTTTACCTGCTGTTTTGGGTCAGGTAGTTGTGCTTTTTTTCCCCATGGTCTGATGTTACACCCTGTGCAGTCTGCAATCCTGTGCAGATGCAGAAGACATACACAGTGTGGATTCTCTCTTGTTTTGCTCTTATCAGAGTTTAAAATATATGACATTTTGGCTGAAAGCATATGTTTTTAGTTGGAAAACCATAAACGTCATTCTGGTGTTTGGGGTAGGATTGTAAAATGACAACTCAGAGAAAGGGAAACAGTGTAGAAGGGAAAAAAATACAATGCAAAAAATAGAAATACAAAAATATGCAACACTCAGGAACCTTCTTACTTCTCTGTGCAGAGGAACTCTTGTGGTTCTGGATCTGTATCATATTCGGGGGTCAAACTCCTGTATAGCACTAACCTTTCCTAAAGTGCTTCCTTGTCTGCTGCCCCATGGTCTGGGCAGGGAGTCTGCCTGCCTAGCAAAGAGAACTGTGAGCTTTCCTCAAGTGTGGTGAGAGCGGCGTGTACTTGTGGCTGCGTTCAGATCTGTCCCACAAGCAGAAGTACAGACAGATGGGTTGGTCCAGGTTTCCAGGAGCTCTGGTTCCCTACACAGCATTTCACTTCCTAGTGTTGTCCCCGTGTGCCCATTGCGCACCAGGGACTTCCAGCACTCACCAGCCTTTGGTGCTCTGAAGAAATGGGCACACTTCCCCGGTTGCAAACCTGGGCCTTGCAGATCTCTTCAGGCCAATATAGGGTAAGTAACATTCAGAAAACATAAGTTACCTGGTATACAACCTTGTGGGACAAATACTTGAGCACTGAGAAGTGGCTGCACGATGTGCAGCCCAAAGCAGTTACTGCACCCTAGAAATAAGCAGTTCCCTCTGACTTGGCTGCAAAGGACTGCAGTTGGAAGGAGGGGAATTTCCCTTATAGTGGTGTTCCCCAAAGGTCAATACTTTGACCTTTGTCAGTACAGTATTGTTTAACTTACTCATCAGTGACCTGGATAGAGTGCCTCCTCAGCAAGTTTGATGATGGTATAAAACTGGGAGGAGTGGCTGTTATCCCCTGCAGTGCTGTGCCGTTATTCAGAGAGATCTAGACGAGCTGAAGAGGTGGGCAGAGAAGAACCTTCTGAAATTCAACAAATGCAAGTGCAGGGTCCTGTGCCTCTTCAGCCTAGAGAAGAGAAGAGAGGAGGGGAGAGGAGGGAAGGCTTATGGGGGGATCTGATCAATGTATAGAAGTATCTGAAGGGAGGATGTCCAGAAGATAGGGTTAGACTCTTCTTGGTGGTGCCAGGTGGTACAACAAGGGGCAATAAACTAAAACACAGGAAGTTCCACCTGAACATGAGGAAGAACTTCTTTACTGTGAGGGTGCCTGAGCCTTGGGATAGGTTGTCCAGAGAGGTTGTAGAGTTTCCTTCCCTGGAGATATTCAAGAGCCATCTGGACACAATCCTGAGTAAATGTGCTCTAGATGACTCTGCTTGAGCAGGGAGGTTGGATTAGATGACCCCCGGTGGTCCCTTCCGACCTCAACCATTCTGTGATTCTGTGATCCTCTGAGAGAGGCCACAAAAAAGTACATGCTGATAAAGTCCCTTACAAATACAGAAATTATGTGGGTAAGACAAAAAAAGAAAACTTGATACAAAAGAGAGAAAGATAAGGACATAATCTTTTTGGGGAAGAAAGTACTCTTTGAAGTACAGAATCAACCGAAGCTAGAGGAAGCTGGTTACAGGAGGAAGAAAAGCATGTCCATCATGCAGAGGAAAAGCTACGCATGCAAAACTAGTGAGAAAATTAAACCATGGCATGATATATTGTTATTTCTTGTTCCGTGTGGATCAATTTAAAGTAATGCTTAATTCTGATGTTGGAAATCATTTCTGCAGAGCCCGTGGCTATCCCCAGGGAGGTCAGCTCAAGCCAGAAGGCCTTTGAGGAGGAGCCTTTTTGGTCATAGCATGGCTTAGCAGCTAAGGGAGTTTGGATGAGTTGGTCATAGGGCATATGTTGGTTGATGGAGGAAAGGATGGGACCATTTCTATGGGAAATGATGCTGGTAACACATTACCAGAAGTGATGAGAGCTCTTAAAAAGACTGTAGTTGCAGTGCTTCAATCCAAACCAGTTTCCTAGTAGCTCCCTAGTAAGAAGTGGGATGGGTCTGTGGCAATGATGCATATCTCATGATTTGGCGAGCAAGGCTTAAAAGCTTGAAGTTAAGAATGTCCTAGGTGAAATAAAAAGAATGGGACATGAAGGTAATCTCAACAGCAAGGTTATTCCATGCCATGTGAGTTAGATAAGTGGAGTTGAGGGAGCAGAAAAATTCTGCCAAATTTAGCCAAGTTCAGAGCTCTCATCCTTGTGCAGAGGCTTGTTTGAATCCCAGGCTTTTTCTATGCCACGCATGTATTTCATTTGCCAAGTATGGCATTAAAAACTGGAAAGACTACTTAAGGGTGAGCAGTAACCTAAGCTCAAAACTCAAGCTGACCTTTACTCTGACAAGAAAAGCAGTGCTATCACTTTGGGATGAGAAGTGTCTTTTTGCTGGATTATAGCACAGTTGTCAGTCAATTGTTGATAATGACATGCTCAAGGAGACACTCCTAGAACACATTTTCAGTAAGTCTCCTCAGGCTCCAGCAGTAAAATGTAGGAACATAATCTGCACAAGCATCTTTTCTGCAATTTTATCTGCTTTTCAGCTAGCTCAAACCTTGTGGGGATGGCCAAGCTATCATAGGTTGAGGGATTATATCAGTCTTTCTGCTTCCAGCCTGCTTCTGTTCTCAGCAAAGTGCTTACCCTGGTCTGAGGTCCCACTCTGAAGACATTGGGATGCAGCTGGGCTCTTTATGAAGTCATTGCTTTGTTCAGGAGGTTAAGGAGGATAAACTGAAGTTATGATAAGGTTCCAGCTTTTGATAGTCCCAATCATGTGTGATAAACAAGGACTCTATAAACAGAAGTATGTACAACCAGAGGTGGGACTGAAGTTTTGATGAACTTCACAAGAAATATGTTTAAAGAAACTCTCCAGATCTAAACTATCTGTTGAAATAGTCTTATGTGCCTTGTATTTACTAGTTTACAGCAATGTACTCCCTTTTCATATGTTTGCATTTACAAAAATAATAAAAAAGAATCTTTGGAAATCAATCACTTAACTATCATAATAAAGCAATGTTATCTTCTTTTCACAGATGGGAGAATTGAAGGAATAGAATTATGAAGCTATGCATCTGCTTAAAGCCATAAAGGCGGCCAGTGACAAATCGAGGAATAGAAGCCAAGTCTCTTGAGTTGCAGCCTAATGCCATTGAATACTGTGATCAACAAGACAGTTTGCCTTCTGATGTTACAGTGAGGTATGCCATAGCAATACCTATATATTAATAATTAACCCAAAGGGAACACATTTGAATCTGTATATTTGCCTATGCTCTTCTAAATAATTAGAAGGAATTGTTTGAATTCTAATTCTGAATTGAGTTTCTAATACTGTTTTCTTTGTAAGTGGGCATCTTTTTTCCCGCAAATATTTCTTTGCAAGTCATGTTTAAAACATACAGTTCTCAAAATTCGATTTATTAAAACTACCACAAGTTAATGTTCAAAAATATCCCAGAGTAGCTTCAATAATTCATATTTCTAGATATTTTAGAGTCCAACTACAGGGTTTTCTTCAGGGTCCTGAGCATCTACTCCTCAGCTTGCTGTTATAGAAGATGGTTGGCATCTCAGAAAGAGGAAATAAAGTTGTGTTCCTAATGAGGATGTTATTAGCATTGGAAATCACTTTTGGAAATATTGCTGTAAATGTGTTGAAAGCATCAAGATCTCAAGTCTGGCTCCAGTTTAGCTGGAGGGGAGGCTATGCCAATAGACCCAGGCAACAGAGGTGCTATGAATATGGAAGCCCATTACAGAGCCTAATGCTGCATAGTGTATTGAAGAGTATTTGTCACAGTTTTGGCAAAGGTACAACTTGCTTTCTGTCTCTCCTAGCTATGTCCTCCTAAACCAAGTCAGGAACATGTGCACAATACTTCTCTTTGAGATGCTAATCTTTTGGGGTGTTAAGCACCAATAGTTGCATTAGCAGCTGGTTTTACTTGCATTTGAGGGCTTGAAGCAGCTCAGCAGCTTTTTGCATAAGATGGGAGGGTTTTAAATCAGATTGGAAAACTATTGCTTTTACAAGATACTCCTTATATCACCTTTACAGTTTCCAAATCCTTATTTTCAATAGTTTGCCAGGACACAGGTGCTGAGCATGCTCTGAGAATATGTCAGGTTAGCTGCAATCAAACCTATAAAGTATCTGCAATTCATCCATGCTTCTCCCACCAGCAGGTGTCATTCTGGAAAAAGGAAAATATTGTAAATTCCTGAACTGGAGAATTTGGCTGTGGCAAAGAAGAAAAAAAATATGTTTGCTTAAAATATAGCTTTTGAAGGATACTCTACTCCAAATAAAAACCAAAAGAAAGTTGGCTGGTCTGCATTTTTCATTAATTTTTGTACAGTGTGTAATCCTGATGTATAGCCAAGAAAGGGCAGATGATTGGTAAAGCAAACCAGTGTCTAGTTAAAGCTGTCTTCTGTTTTTTACTGTTCTCTGTGTCACGTTCACCACTGCTTACTCGCCCCCCCATGACTATAAAATCAATGGTATTCATTAATCTATATGATGGGGTTTTGGCTTTAGTTCCCCCAAAGGAAACACGGAATTAATATGTTGAATTTAGATCTCAATTTACTTCAAGGTTAACTTAAAGTAATCTCATTGAAGCAACTAAAATTGGTAGAATTGCTTAGGACTTAGTCTAAAGTAACCAAAAGTAGTATTTCATTTTCTACTCCATAAATAAGCCTCAAGCAGAAAATAATCACATAATCATTTTAATGTCTATTAGAACATTTATGTTTTCCTTTAAGTGTCCACCTGGGTATTAGCTGCAGCCTCCTTTAATATGAAGAGACTCTTTTTGAGGTCTCATAATCACAGTGAGAAAGCTATGGCTGAGTTATAAAGAACCAAGGTCCTGCTGGTTCATTGCTGAGGGCTCTTGGTCTACCGAGTCTAGTCTTTTGGCAGTGAAAATCCATGCAGAAGGTGTCTTGCCCACCCTATATCCTACTGGAAGTTTGTTCCAACCCACCACAGCTCTGATGACTATAAATGTTTTAAGTCTTTCAGCCTAAATTTATCCAGGGCCCACACGTCTATATAGTCCTTTTATATGAAATAGGTTTTTCTCCTTTATTGTGGTTTTCTCCATGCTGATGTATTTAGAAAAATCAATGACACTGTCTTTCAGGCTTGTTTTCAGTAAGCCAGAGGTGATAGGCTGAGGGCAATGTGCCTTTCATAGCCTGCCAGGATGTCTCATCTCACCCAACATTGCCTTTCCCCAGGAGCAGGCTGTGGGCTGGAGGGGTTGTGGGGCCCATGTGGTTCTTTACCATTTGCATCAGCATGTAGCTGGGAACTTTGGGCTTGAGGATCCCAGACCAAACTAATGAAATTTGCTCAGTTTTCTGACAGAAGTTTAGTTTTACATCCCCCAGCATTATCTTAAGTTCAATTGATTGTTTTTAAACAAGAGCAAGCAGAAGTGTGCATCCTTCATAAGTGCCTTACATACGATATTAATGCAACAGCTTTCACATTCTACTAGAAATATTTCACCTGATTCTTAGTGCTGTATCTACTTTTCTTGAACCTTCAACGCAGTCGTCTTCCAGTTGACTAGTCCAGCCAGGCTTATTTTCTCTTTAGCCATTTCTAGAAGTGTTACTACAAAGGATTATTTGCTACTCTGATATGATGCTCCACCAAAACTCTTCCTGGAATCAAAGGGAAATTTGCTTGAGGAAAAACACGAGAACAAGCTCCAAGGCTTGGCTGTGAGGAGCACCTTCAAGTGGGAATTAATTTTGCATTTTTAGAATTTGTCATCCCAACAAAGTGATGTAAAATGATTGTACTGTAGTCAGCCATAAGTTTTTCAAGACGTCATTTAACTACCAATGTCACAACGCTTTTCTTGTGACGCGTATCAAGCACTTGGTTGCAGAATGAGGAAAAAAAGTATATAAATTTAGAATTAATAACTTCACTCTAAAATAGCTAAAAGCTGTAGTCTTGGGTTTGCTTGAAACCTGCAATAGCATTTTCTGATTTTTTGAGTATTTAACTTTGGAAATGTAGTGGTATACTAAAATTTGAAATTAGAAAGTATAAAAGTATTGTGAATGTGACCAGTTCCTTATGTGCTTTATAAGACCTAGATAGCAAATGGTGATGATCTCTAACAGGTTTTTATGCAGTAAGGTATGAGATTTAGACAAAATCATTTCTTTGGAGTTTTTACAATTTTTGTCATGTTTTTAGTTAAGTGAAATAATATAAAAATTTTTTTGTCTTTTTTAGTTTTCAATAGTGTTTTATTAATTTTAGAAGAAATGCATGTGTCTAAACACAGACCTGTGTCATTCCAGAGCCCCTAGGGATCCCACCTGGCCTCTCACTGCCAGTTCAAAGGTGTGGGTCTCCTGTAGGTCCCACATCATCTCTTCCAGCCTTGCATAGATACCCTGTATACTCCAGGGTATTCCAGCAGACATTAGGTACCTTCTTTTAGGCAGTTGAATTTGTCATTTAGATAAGTGATATTAAAGATAATATGCCTCTACAAATGCTTAACAAAATTAAAGATAGCACAGCTGTGAAGGTAATTCCATCTGAGGTGTTTTATTTAAGTTTAACAAGACATAGAGGCAGGAAAGTAATTTTGTGTCTAACAAGTACAGAGTTACTGTGTTCAATGGGATGTTATCAAGAATCTGTTTTGAATTATGGTGTCTGAGCTGAACCTGTGTGTGAGCTGGGAGCTGCTCTTGCTGAGGGTACGCGCCATGAAAGGTCCTGGCCAGAAATCTGGGGCTTTTCATCAGGAGCATAGCAGTCTGATGTTCAAAACTGTCGAGAGTCTCGCAAAAGTAAGCTTAATTCCTCAGTTTTCAGGCATGATGCAGCAAACTAATTTCAATGAAGAAAGCAGTAATTTCAGGTACCAGGGAACTCAGATAGAGGTAATTAGTGAAATGCTTGCATTAATTACATAGGCAATTAGAAACCTATGTTAATCAGGCCCTTTTTTGATGGTCTGCTGAATCAGAGGGAAGTTAAAAACCGTGAATATATTAGATAATGTAGTTATATATGAATTGTAAATGTGGGGTTCAGAAGTACTCAATTGCTCTATAAAAAGAACAATTTTTTTGTATGCAATATATAACAATTATACATTGTATATGTATAAAATACATAAAATTAAACCTATTGAAAGATAGAAAATTCTGGATAAAGCTCACCATGGGCATTAATTAGGATTGTATAAATAGAGAACACTTTCCCATGAACTTTTTTTAATCAGTCACTAGCATTACGAGCGATAGGAATTTGGACTACTTTTGTAGAAGTTTAAAAAATGAAATTGTTACAGAAAAATGCAAGATAGTGGGTCACTTACAAAGCAGTCATAAAATCTGATTTAGTAGTGTACCCTATTAATTTTATAATTTGCAAATGAAGCAGAACAACTGTTTTCATGTACTCTTTTTTTTTTTTTTTAAAGTCTTTATCAAGCTTCTTCAGGACGAAGCCCCAAGGCATGGCTGCAGTGGTGGTTTGAAACAAGGAACAGATACCCTCTTGGTGTCATTCATTTCACTGATTGCTGGGAATCTGAGCCTGAATGAAGGTGGAGGAAGGCTCCTACAGAGAACTGGGAATGGTTTGTCCCTTAAGAAGGGTATAATGGCATTTTTAATGTTTTTACCAAATACGAGGGCATGTGATAAAAGTTTATGGACTGGGAATTAATTGAAAGATTGTGAAATTGGAAAGAATGTGCATTATGGGAAACCTCAGAGAGCTACAACCTAAGCACCCTGACATTTGCGACCAAGCCCAGAGAATACCTCTTGAGTTATTGGAACCATCTCAGATGACTGTTATTTTTGATATGATTTAGCAGGCCCAGTAAGCTCCCCAGCCAGAGTGGGAAAATGCGTTTATGAATTCTAGTCCAGGAGACTAAAGTGCGCTCTGTTTAGTGAAAGATGTAGTTTATGGAATTAGCTATACAATTCAGATTTAAAAAAAAAAAAAAAGGCAGCATGAACTTGTAGCTGGGAGGTGGTACATGTTTCAAAAAATGCTGTTCAAAAGATAACGTGCTTATATCTAAACTCTGCTATCTGCAACGTAAAGGTTTACGGTTTATATGTATTAAGACATCTATATGATGAAACGTGAAATGTATAATTAAAATAATGACTATAAGTATAGAACTATGTAAATATTATCTAAATCATATGTGTAAACATTAAATAAACTGTTTCATTTCCAGACATTACAGAGAATACTTACAAATTTTATACAGTCTTTCTACCCCCACTAGTTTTTAATGTAATTGCAGTTTTAGAGCTAATCTATCTATGCATTTCTTAATATTTGCAGTTGTGTTAAATTTTACTGAGGAACAATTCAGTTTGGGGAAACTGTTGCACTTTATCCTAACTGTGGTTCGTGTCATTTGAACAAGAATTCCCTGAGTATTTGTCCCAAATACCAACATTTTTACTCCACTGGTAGCTGTATATTTGTGGTCACCTTACAGCAGTATGAGCAAAGAATGTATACAGTGGCAGTGCCTCTTCCAGAGAGTACCAGGAGGAAAACTGGATGTGGTCAACCCATACGTAATTTGCTTTTCTAGGTGGAGGTCTCATGCAGACAGCACTTTAATGACACGTTTTGTTTCTGAATAAGATGAAGGTAAAAGATAGAAACCATTTGGAAGCCATTGTTTATGTTTCCTGAAATGGGCTAAAAAGAACAGCTCTTCTGAGACACAGCTTTACACTGAACATATGCAGAGCTGTGTCATTTTTAATTCTGAAAATGAGTTTACCATGGTTAGGTAAAATATTTAGTTACTATTTAAATATTTTGATGTATTATAGCTCATACGTGAATTTTAGATGTCTACTGCACATAACACTTCCAATTTTAAATAACTGGTTTCATTAGGAGTTTTAGTGATACAAATTAATAACAAAAGGCAGTTAATACAGAGTGCAGTTATGAGACCAAAATACATGTGGTTTAAATTTAAAGAATTAAATGTTAGCATTTCCCTATAGAGAAAGGTTATTTGGGCAGTGGTGTACTGACATTATCACCACCCACAGAGAAGGGGACCTGTTGATCCTCTTGGTTAAGCTGAAGTTCAAAAGAGGAATATATGTCTAGAGGGTTTTCTTGGTGTAAGTGAATCACTCAGGAAAAATGCTGATACCCAGAGTCGTAGTGACCTTCTTTGATGGTTAGAAAGAGAAATAAGCATGCAATATTTTTGTCAAGTTAGAGGGTTTAGGTTGCTTGCTAGGTAAAATTGGTCTTGGTTATTAATATCGTGGAAAGTTAAATGATGACCATGGAAATATGATAATAAGTGCTGTTGTAAATTAGACAGAAATGGTTTCCTGTGGCCATTAAGAATGATAATCCAATGTGTTAACCATTGGGCTGATGGGCTGCTAAGAAAATAAATGTGGGAAGTGGATAAAATAAAGGATAAAAGTATGTTTAAGTAAGTGTTTCTTCAAAGCTTCCTTCAGGAAGGTGTTTCTGGACACTACCATACTGCTTCTGACAAATCATGTCTGTTAAGATAAAGGTAAGCAAACAGCATTCATTTAGCACTAAATAGTGCTATCTGTCTCTCTGGATTTCTGTTTAAGCAAATGTTTATAACAATTTTAGTGGACCTAGCTGGAAGCAAATTTATTAAAAATAACAATTGCTAATTTGCCACTATTTAATGTTAGTTTAATCTGACAACTCCGGAATGGCTTCGCCTATTACTCCTGGAAGAAACTATGTGAATAAAATCAGGTGGTTTTGTGGAGTTTCGTGGCAGACATGCACAGAAAAGCCAGGTCTCAGCATCACTGCATGTAGGCAAAGCTTGTCTCTGACCCTCAGTTTGACAGCTTGAACATGGGCTGAGCTAAACCCCAGGCTACCAGCACTCTGCACTTTGGCTTTTGAAACTTTCTGGGAGAGATGCAGTTTCAACATGAAAAATCAAAATACAGTGGTTTACAATCAGTTTTGCTTTGTTTGAAGCTATAACTCAAAGCAAAACTTCTGGGGTATAGGACTGTATGAAGCAAAACATAAGAAGGTTAACACAAAAACTCTGCAAACTGAACAAGCTAGTTTCACTCAGCTCTTGCAATAAGCCCTTGTTACAAGTTCACTTTTCAATTGTACATGTGTGAGATGTCAAAAATGAGTTGGTTTCACTACACCAACAGATGAACACAGCAGTTCTAAATCATCACCCTCTGCCCAAGCAAGGTCTCACTCTCCATCTCAGCTGACACTTCAGACATCTGCCAAGAGATGAAATTTTCTCAGTCGCAGGGTGGTTACATTTGGCTTTTGTTTGTTTGAAAAACAAGGGACTGGGGGAAGACCCCAATCCTGGTCTGTATGTGTTTTATAGTTGTATCCAGCTCTGAACTAATTATTTAAATCTCTAAATGGCGGGAGTCACCCCATATCTGGGAGGTTATCCAAGCATTCATGTGTTTTAAGTTCAAAGCGTGGTATTTCAGAGATGATGAACACCTGCTGCTCTTCCGAGCTGGTATGGGAGCTGCAGGTGCTCATGCCCTTTGAAGATCAGACCTCTCCTCCAGAGGTACTCTTATTTACAGTGAAGCGATGAGCAGCCCTCTGCTGTGCTTTCACTTTTTCTAAAGCTTGGTGCAACTGGCTTGAAACAAACCTATGAACTGCAGGGAGACAGAGCTACTTTTAGCAGTCATTGCTGAGTGTGTATGAGTTCAGACTGGTCAGGGCTCCTTTGTTTGCTGGGCAGCTGATCCATTTTCATTCTCTCCAAAATATTGAGGGACTGAACTCCCCAGCTTCCAGAATTACCACTGAGGGAGAAGCAAGACCATAGCAGCAGTGGAGCTAAGTGAGTCAGCGTCTAGATGTAGATCTCAGGCTTAAGCAACTTTGTTGAGAAGAGCTAGAGTGATGTTCAGAAAAAAAAAATCATCAGATAATCAGTGATCTTGTGTGTGGTGTTTATACTTTGCTTATTCATATGTCAAAATTTTGGTACCTAGGAAAGTGCAGAGTGAAAGGGGAATGACTGAGTTTGAAGGTTTAAGGGTATCTTGAAATACAGCTCAAAGGCTGAATTGCACGAGGATTATTGTGAGTGGAATTTACAATATAATGGCTCACGTCTGCACAAGAACAAATTTTATATGGTGTGAACATATGTAACTGAAAAAAATATTGGGCTGTTGGTGGAACACAAATATTAGATGACTCTGAATCGCACTGGTATTTTCAACCACGAGAGTCAGATTTGAGTCATAGTAACTTGTAAGTAGGATATATATATATATAGGCATATATAGCACGCAGACTGTAAGCAAGGCTTCTGCCTTGGGCTTGTTTTCCTCTCAAATTGCAGATTTGGTTCTTAGTTATTGTAAATCATTATAGCCTCAATGAAAAGTCAGATTAGATGCTTCCAAAATTTGAAAAGAAACCTGAACTAGAAACCGTTACAGTCTTCTATTTTCTTCTCTGTTTGGCCACTTTGATTTTCAGAACCCATGGCTCCAACGGCTCCATCCGTGTTACACCTGTCTTACACCTCTGCTTCTCTATGGTGCTTCCTGCATGGAGCTGGCATCAGAATTTGTGCAACCTCTAATTGACCCCATCAGAGCCCTCAGCAGGATCTAATCTTTCATTAGAGGTTGAAACTTTGTTAGCACTGCTCAAAGAGCACCTTTAACCCGAGATCTTTATTGGAAAACTCCTCCAGCCAGAGCAAAAGCTGGAGAAGATGGTACACGAGTGCCTCCTTGCAGCCCTAGAGGCACGTGTGGGAAAAAGTTCATTTTCTTCTTCTTTTCCCTTTTAATTCAGCACTTTGACTTAAAACATACATCTGGCCAAGCAGAGAGTAAGTTGTTGAACAGAAGATTGTAAGGTAGGATTAGAGGCTCTGCTTAAGAGAAAATCTGCTTCAGCCTAGAAAACAATCCCACCACAAAATAAAATTAACTTTAAAAGTAATGAGATTTTCCCCTGTTAACTTAATAGCAGCAAACCACATGTTTTAAACAATGTTTTAATTTTTTTCACCCCCCTTTTTTTTTTTTTTTTTTTTTTTTTTGTTTTGTTTTTTGGTTTTTTTTTTCTGTGTAAGGACTCATTTTTAGTAACAAACCCCAAACTATTAGCCTTGCCATGTTTCCACTTCTGGAGGAAAACGTGGACTCTTGCTGAGTTGTACTGTGAATATCTCAGAGATATTTGAATCTGCCACCAATAAAAAGGCCTCTAAAATGCTAGCATGTATTGTATGCATAATACCAGTTCAAGGTGGAGGAAATGTAAAAAATGGGAAAAAGAAGAAATATCTCTTTGGATCTTTAGTGCTCTCTGTTATTTTTTAGATTATATTTCTTCTGGGCTCCCAAAATCTTTAGTAACAAACAAGTTTTCTTTTAAAAAGTATTAAGTTATCAAAACATTTGCCAGGTCCTAATATTAAATCCTCGCAGTCAGCAATGTTTAAGTTCAGCCATATCATTTTGCTGAGTAAGTCATGCTAAAACTTAAAGTTTTCCCCTCAGAATGATCTTTCCAAATGAGATTGATATTGTGAGAAAAAAAGAAAAAAGAGAAGGACGCCTTCATCATGAGGAATTATGGAATTAATTTTCTTTATACGCTCTGTTTGTATAAGACATTTTTGTTAACTCTTAATAAAAATACCATTCAGCTGCTACTTTCATTGTTTTTATCCTGGGACCAATACAACATTGTCATTATTGGATATAAAGTGCTGTAAAAACAAATCTAATTTGTTAAGTTTATTTTGATAAGAAATAAATATAAAGGTAGTGCATAGTTTGTACAGTGCTGCTATCATAGGACTCCTGGGTATAATTTATATAAAGAAAATAAAAAAGCATACATAACTTTCTAGTTGATTTCCTTTAACAGGGCTAATTGAAAACAGTTTCTGTTATTTAAAAGTAATTTATTTTAAATATACTTTTTAAAACAAAGTTCTTATTGATATCCATTTTAAGTATAATATTATCTCAGTGTGGGATACAAGTAAAAGGTCAGATCTTGTAGGAGTATTTTCTGTATGACTCAGTTCTGATCATAGATAAACTTATTGGCGAAACAAAATTAGTTAACTTTTTCAGTACCAAAAGGTTGTTTTAACAGGCCACGATGGTTTCTTTCACAAATGCAGAACTTCAAAGCTCATACTTTTGTTCTGAAACATGACAGAGTGCTAATTTCCCTTTTCTCTATCTGATAAAAGGCAAAGGCTAGTGATTTTAACGTGAAATTAGACTCATTGAGATGCGGTATGTAGGCACAGTACGCAATACATTATTAATTTTTAGTCAAAGCTGTTGTGCATAGTGGTACAGCAACAAATGCAATTTTTTACTTCAATTATGCTTTTAATCTATGGACATATTGTTAAAGGATATTTTTTTCTTGTTCAGTAGCATAACACTTATATATGGATCTGATTACTGGAGCACTGAGAGACGCTGTATGAACAAAATGGCTGTATGTGGCATATCTCTAGGAACCAGCCTCTTTCCATATTGCTTAATAGGTTGTTCAATTCCTGTCCGGTTAACTGGTTTGCAACATTTCTCAGAAGTCCCTTCAGCTCTGCTTCCTTCTTTGTTTCCATTGCAGCAGTGCTGAAAATTCAGTGACTTGGGTTGCTTGAATACATGCAGTCGCAGTCACAGTCAACACCAGAAACTGCCCTTCTTCCTCAAAGCCAGATCTGGAATGATTCAAGGCTTTAATGGACTTCAGATCTGGGACCACACTCATGTCTGAGAAAAACTCTCTCAGACGTTAATGAACTGAAGCCGTCTTCATGGCATTTATGCAATCTCACCTCTATCAGCATGATTTAATGTGTTGGCTGGGGGACAGTTTGACTCATGGTGCGTTTTGCCTGCAAACTCACTCCTGCCACCTTTACTCATTTTGCACAGTATTTACTCTCACTGGCGTGTGTGAAGCAGTTGTGCTGCAAGGGATTAAAAGCGGTGAAGTCTTTCTCCAAATAGCTCCCAGAGAGCTACATTTCAGAAATTACCTGGTGGAGAACTCTCGAGACACAGATATTGATGGTGTTTCTCATATTCAGTGAAGTGGATGCATTAAAAAGGTCCAAGGGTGAAGATGATCTAGAAATCTGGTTTTGAAGGTCAAAGCACATGCAGCGCTAGCTGAGCTGTAGGAACACACTGGTTCTGCACAGCAGAAAGTTAAAACAGAAGTCTGTAAGTCATGTCCCAGGCTGAACTCAAAAGGATTTGGGGTGGAAATTTTGTCAGCCCTAGTCATATGCAGTGAAATATTTGTCTCATGCTGGCAGTGGCAATGAACTTTTTTTTGCTTCTATAATTTACAAAATATGAGCAAGTAGGTAGTTAAAGCATTATAATTCTTCCATGAATGGAATAATTTTGCATGGTATTTTCTAAGCAGAAAAATAACTGAGGCATGGGGAATTACTTTGTCACTCTCACAAAACATAATTTCATCCAAACAGGCAAAATGATGCAATTATCTGGGCAGATAATGCAGCACACTCTGCATGCATGGGCAGTGAAGATAACTCTTTATTCCATGAACTAGAGATCGTTGCTCTGGAAAATTTACTGGGTCACTTAATTATTAAAAGAGCAAATTCATGGTTTCTTCGTGGTCGAGTCACACTGTATAGTATTTTCTTTTTTGTTCTATTTAAATTTAGATGGGTTATTCATACTTCCTGGCAGTGGTTATGAGAGGAGGATGACTGAGAATTTGGTAGGCAAGTTAATCTCATTCTTACTGTGTTTCTAGAGCCACCCACTTTCCCTTCTTATGACTTGACACCAAAAAGTCCTTACCAGTTTTGCAGAATGAGACCAAAGTACTGACCTCCTGCATCCCTCCATCTTATCTTCTGCCCTGTTTTTGCTGCTCTCTGCTTTTCTTCTGCACATTTCTCATTTTTCAGCCCCTCTCACCAGCATGACACTCAGGTCACCTCCACACATGCCTCCTGCCTGCAGGCTTCTGGTGGGATTGATGTCATTTGAGGCCAGGGAGTCAGTAAAGAGTGCCCGCAGACTCAATGGGGTGAAGCCATGAGGTCCTCAGCAAAACCCCATCTCCAGCCCCGTACCCTGCAAATGAACATGCTCTTAATGTCAGTAAGGAATCAGTTGAACATCAGGACCACTGAAGCCCGATGGATTTGTGTAATGGGTGAGTACAAACTGGTGCTGAAGCCATTTTTCCTACTGAAGTGTTACAGATCATCCCCCCTACAGTGGGTGCTGGAGGGCATAAAAACATACAGGTTCATACCACAGCCCCGCTTTCAGTGCGAGTGCTTGTAGAGGTTGTGTATGGATCGCCTCTCTTCTTCTTGCCCAATTATTTTCATTCAGCTTTTAGAAATGCTGGTGACTTTGAGACCTTTGTCACATTTGGCTCCTTTGGCCAGGGAGTTCAGCCACTTTTCGAAGGGAAAAGGCACAGATGTGCACACACAGACACTGAAACTGCCTTACAAAATGGGACTAAGTTACAGACAACAGAGAAATCTTTTGGGTGTTCTTTTACTAGTGGTTACACTAGCCTTAGGCGAGTATTTTCAGCAGGATTTTGCCCAGCTGTGATGTCTTTACATGTTTCTCTTTCTGACTTACACTGAAAGATGACTGAAACAGGCCTGGGGATGCGCTACTGGTCTCATTATCTGAGACTGCAGATGGCTCAGTGCATCTTTTAACAGGCAGATTACAAAACTGCCCTCATGTCAGAGAAGTACACAAACCTTCTCTGGTAAATCTTCCTTGTGCACCTCCCAGTTTCTGAATTTTGCTGTGCGCTCCGCAATGCTCCTCCTCCTAAAAGAAAAATCTCATTGGCCTGGGCCTTTAAAATAAAGCACTGCCAAAATGTAACATCTCTAAAGTCACCATTTAGTGAGTGGCTGGGGAGGCCCTATTCTGCTTGGGGAAACAGTTTCCAGGTTTTAGCAGTCAGACTTGGAGAACTTTAAAGCCCAGCAGTGATAGCTTAGATCTAGAGGAAGGTTATCTTATTTTTCCCCTAGATGCATCTGTTGGTCTCAGGAAAGGTATTACCTCTTTCCATAAACCTCACCACATTTGTAGCCCTAGACTATACTGGCTGCAACAACAGTGAAAGTACCTTCAGCTTTTTATTTTCTTTTCCATTTCAAGCCTTCTAAATTCTATGTTGACCTTCTCACTGCTAGCTGAAGAGCAGTATATCTGACAATATTCCTGTCTTCATGTGGGACACATGGCATGACATTGAGGAATATGCCCAGAGCAGTGTCATGTGGACTTCACTTGCAGCCAGGTACAAGGAATGAAAGTTGCAGCGGCTGCCAAAGGACGGGTTCATAAAGTAGTTGAAGACTTTGGGAGTGTGGGAGTGGGGAGCTATGAGGTTTTTGAAGGATCAGGGCTTGGAAATTTCCTTTGGCTTCAGCTCTTGCAAAGCTGGAGCATCTCTCACTGACAATCAGCCTTTTTGACTGAAGTGATAGATGTGACTGAAGTGATAAAAATTGAGCGAGGTTTTCTGCTTCCCTGCTTTCCAGTGCCTCACATTCCTGAGTATGGATGTCTATCATTAGCGATTATGGACCTGAAAACTTTCCACAGTTAATGTGGTTGCAGTCGTGCAAATAGGAAGCAGTAGTGAGCTAGAATCACTGAGCATGGTCCTGTCATGTCTGTGGGTTGTGTGTTTTCTCTAAACGTTGACTAAACACAGTGTCTCGCCACAGCTGATTTTTTCCTGCAATATATTATCTGTAATAAAGCTGAAGCTGTACAATTCACCCATTGCCCTCCCACTGCATTTTTATGTTCTGAGAACAAAAAATAATCAGCCTTTATTTTTCAGTTTCGGGAGATAATATATATGCTTTTAATGTGCTCTTCAACTTAATACCCAGCTGCAGAAAGCACTCCAGTATGCAAGTGCAGGAGATGTGTTTATGTGTCTGGTCATCTCTGGAATGCGTAGCCACTGAGTGAAAGGCTGGGAAACTCTTGCGGGACGGCTGTGCCGATGATGACCTGCCAGCACCAACAGCCCCATCTCTGGTGGTGGAGAGGGAACATGGGTTCCTCTGCAGTGCTCGGGGTCTCCGGCTTGCTTGGAAGGGTGCTTCCTGCATCTCCTGGGGTTTGTCTGAGTCCTTTAGTGCCTTATAACTGGCACTCAGCAGTTTGTAGGATTGGGCTTTCGCCCGGCTGAAAAGAAAAAAACCTTCATTTGCGCAGGACTTCTGTGTGTGCAAAAGGCTCCTAGAAAAACTGTCAGAATTAAAATGATCACACATGTCCTTCAGCTTAGGAGAAGAGCTCTAAGTGAGAGCATGTGTGCTCCGGCTCTTGGGCTGAGAAAATGTCAGTCTGATGTGCTTGGGAAGTTCATATTGATACAAACAGGGAGGCTCCCTGCTGCCCACAGATTTCCCACATAAAAGTCCTACTGGTAGCCGTGGGAACTTAGCAGCAGCCACGCTGTGGCTAAAGTCACCACTCTAAAAATGTAGTGAAATTAGTGTTCATAAAAGTGAAAAACATGCCACAAGAATGAAGATGTTCTGATTCACAGCCGTGAAAATTACTTGTGTTCTGGCATAAAAAAGAAAAAAAAGCTGAATTTTGTAGTTTCTCTGGCTTTGGAAAGGGATTACTGGTGAATTTCTAAAAAGTTCCTTTGAGCGAAAATCTTGGCTTTCCACAAATCAATTTGTTGCACCAAAACACATCCTCCTCCCCCTCTCTCGTTGTGCCCATGATGTGACGCTGGTCCTTCCTGCCAGCCCCGTGGAAAGGGCCAATCCTGTGCTGCACAGTGGCCCCAAGTGAAACTGAGTAGTTTGTTCCAGAGCCTGCAAAATAATTTCCAGCAGCTGGGTTGTTGCTAATTTCAGTCCTGCCTTCCCGTCTGACCCTCACCTCACTCAAACTGCCACTCACTCTGTGCATTTTTAAGACAAATAAAAAAAAACAATGGGAGGCTATAGTGGACCAACGGACTTGTCCCGGTGTAAATGGAACATGAACCTGGGACCCAGAGGCAAAGGTAACACCAGCAATAATGCAGCTGTTGTAGCTTAACAGCATCATTTAGCACCATTTTTGGTTTGAAGTTCCCTTTTTTTCATTTTTTCTGCTATGCCTACCATAAGGAGAGGGGATGGCTGTGCAAGCTCTTGATACTAGAATTTGGATTTGTGTGTTGTATCTCTGTTCTAGTTACAGAAACTCAACCTCAAACAGGTACTTTTGTCCCACACAGCTGGTTTTTTTTCTTCCACCAGAAGGCCTTGAAACATCAACTCTGTACTCAAAACATTGATGACGCTTTCTCCCTGTGCCCTATCAAGCCTGTTTTCCTTGATTTTCCAGGAGACATGCTATGTAGCGATGAGCATCCAACCCTTGCTCCTCATGGCGTTCCCTCTGCCACCGCACTGCCTCACGGAGCAGTAGCTGAGCTGACCTCTCATCCAGCCAGCTATTGTGCTCTCCAGTCAGGCACCACCTTCCCATCCCCACCCCTGCCCCAGCAACAGCTTATGAGAGCAGCAATCTTAAAAATGAAACAGGAAATTATTTCAATAGGGGATGTGGTGGCTGACAGAGAAAAGTGGAGTATGTCTGAAGTGCACTTGTTCTTTCATGTGAGCGCAGGGTCCCTGCAGAACGTTGCAGGGGAATGAATGTTTGTGCAGACTTTCATGCGGCGGAGGGACCCGTGCTTGTTTTTGTTGTTGTTGCTACCAAAACCTGTTGTGATATCTGTCCTGGTGACCTGGGTCCAAATGCTGCAGCTCATGATGTGCAGCATTTTGTCCTGAGGCACCATCAGCACATGCGCGCTACTGCATGGGCATTGCCCGATGATCTGGCCTGCGCCCAGGCCACCATGATAACCCCTTGACTTCAACATCACAACTACTTCCTTACATTAACTCCATCTGGGATAGCTGTGCTTGGCCAGTAAATGATTCACTTGCCCACCACATTCCAGTATGAGATATCATTTTGTTTCGATGCCTGAAGGAAACACCTATCCAACCCATAATTTCTCCTGGGAAAAACCTTTAGCATCTAGTTGAATTGTTTAATGAGAAGGCTTTGGATGCCTTGGTCCTACATGTTGCTAAGAGTTCTTCATCCTCCCCTTTTTCTCCTGGGTGATCAGCTTGACGGAAGAAGGGGTCTGGGTGAGTGCTGCCCTGGGAATGCTGAGCAGCTGGAGTGTTTTAGGCTAAAAGATGCTGCTTGGCCTCAGAAGGCTGAGTGTTTGCTTAGAGGTAATGTCTTGGGCTTGGAAATGCACTTTTGGTCTGTGTCCACCAGCTCTGTGTTTACAGTGAACACTGATTTCTCTCACCAGCTGGGATAAGTGTTTTTTTCCCGTAGCATTCAAATGCTTGGAATAGAGGTTCAAATCCTTCTCTGCATTCAAACACAAACATACGATATCTGGGTCAGGAAGTCCCTGACCTCCAAATCACTGGAGGTTGACAGAATATATCATGAAAGTTTTATTATAGGCTTGCCCTAGTCTTGTACTCTTCCCTAGGCATCTGCTATTGCCAGCATTAGATACTAGACTAGAGGGACCTTTGGTCTGACCTCCTATGGACATTTTTATGGTCTTTTGTCTTTATCTGAGGCCTCCAGAGGCTAATAAAGATTTTGTAAATATAAAGATTTCATTGTGATCCAAGAAGTTGTGAGCATAGGAGAGCTCTCTCAGCCCGCGCTCCCTGGGAGCAGAGGTCTGATAAGAGAAGTGGGTGTCTGGCAAGTGCTGATGAAACAACTTCCAAAGTCTATCAGTTGCTGAATAGATGGTCCTCAGTGGGTAATGAAAATAACTGTTTCTGGACATTTCTTAACATACGCTTCTTTATACAGTGTAAGATTTAATAATTTCATGCAATATGCAGTTTATCATTTAGGTTTGCTTCTAGTATTGGGCCACAGCCGCACTGGAAACAACAGATCTACCTGTCTCCTTTGGCTTCTTAGCCGGTTTCTTCAAAGGATAAAGAGGTCCTGAAGAGGCTCCATGTCCCCTTGCCAAGCCCTGAAGGCCTGCTGAGAAGTGTGGGTACCAGTGCTTTTTGTTTGCTGTTACCTAAGTGGAGCAACTCTAATATCACAATGCTGTGCAAGAGTGTCAGGCTTGCTGAGGCACATGGTGTTTGTGCTGCCACTGGATGTGAGCTCTGAGAGTGTCTTTGGTGCACCAGGAAATACAAGGGGTTTTTGAGGCAGCAGATAAGCATCTGCTGAGAATCCTCTGAGCTTGTTTTCTCTTCTGCTTGCCTCTCCATTCTGCTTGGTCAGATGGAGCAAGAGGGACAGAAATTCTTTGTACAACTCAGTTTTCCTTTCCCCTTTTCAGTTTGCTTTTAAACAGCATTTCTGCATAAGGTAGAGCAGCCTTATAGCTGAGAAAGGACCTCAGCCTGGCAATGTGGAAGGTTTGTCCAACTGGCCCTGATACTTCACCTGTGCCTGCCCCTCTTTGAAGGCAGCAGAGCTGCTTTGCCAGATGAGAAGAGCTGAAAGAAGGAGGATGAATTTTTTTGATGTGAAAAAACAACAAAGAATCCAACAGAAAATGATTTTTACAACTCCCGTTCATTTTTCCATCTTCTTTTGCTCTCCCAAGCCTAGAAAAATCCTCTTCAGTATGACGTTAAGCCTGCCCGTGGCAGGGTAGTTGGAACTAGATGATCTTAAGGTCCTTTTCAACCCTGAGCATTCTATGGTTCTATGATACTATGTTGTGGAATGGTTTAGAGCTATGGTTTCCAAGTCCTGTATTGAAGCTGTTTAATCTTCATTGCAATCTTCATTGCAATCCCTGTGTCCTGAGCTGGAGCTTCAGTTGTAAAGAAGAAGCTATTTTTAAACTCAGGCCCTACATTCATGTTTTGTGCACTCCCAAAATAGTCCTGAAGATTCAGATGTCTGTGTGCTCAGCCCTGTCACCTCCCATGCCCATAACAGTCACAGCCCTGCCTCTGCAGCCAGAGCGCATCACCATGGAAATTTCGGTAGAGCTCATCCAGTTACCCTGGGAAGGATAAAGAAGGTTTTGCTTGCACAATTGGTGCTCTCCTGCATATTGTATGGCTTTAAAAAATCCAGTATTTTAGCCAGAATGAGCAAAATGTATGGTTCTGCTTAAAAGTTTTCTAAAAGTGACACATTAAAGCTTAAGAAGAATCAACAGTTTGCTTAATGTTATTTAAGTATCAATGTAATATACAGCCTGAAAAAAACCCCACTTTACATTGAAAAATACTCCTTTCTCCTAGGAGTGATTGAAATGGCTGGTGGGGATTTTTGCTATGAAACTGGAAAACACCCCAGAAGCAAACCCATGACGACTCATGGAGCATGTCAGCCTCTTCAAGAAAGTTTAAAGTATCTAAACATAAGTAACCACCTTTAAAACTGTATGGCTGTCTGTGCATGCATCTCACTTGCCTAATCTGTGGGGATCCTTGTTACTCATTCGGGGAGAGAGGCAAAGATCACTGAAGTCAATTGAAAGACACAGAGTGATTTCAGGCGGTTTTAGGTGAGGTCACGCACTTGGCTCCCTCCGGCTGCCAGCATCCTCAGTGTTCATTGCCATCCAAGCCTTTGGTGGTCTCTACAGCTGCTACAGCAGTTTCTGAACTGCAGTGAGAAGATGCAGTTCTGAAGGTTCATGTTTCTGAGATACTGGTCTGCCCCAGCACCCTCACACTGTGAGCTGGGGGCTTCTGCAAACATGGCCAAGAGCATCCCTCTGCTGATGGTAGGCCAAATAGACCTGGAAATTAAAGATTTTGGACTTTTTTTGGTAACAAATACCAAACTCTGTTTTTCTTACCAAATGGCATAAAGTAAGAAGGTTTGTGGAGGGATTAATAGCATCCTTTACAAATGTCATAAACATGCACGTGTTAACACAACCAGGGTCAACACACAGGATTTGCTGAAAGGCAGCAAACGTGTGGGCTCACCAAAGTGAATGGATTCAACTAAACTTCAGGGCTGGGGAATAAAAAGGGCAAAATTCCAAAGCTGCAGTTTACTGCCCGGTATTTTTGAACACAAATCTGTCCACTAAATAGTTGGTGTCTGCAGTCATTTATTACAAAGACGGCTGTGGCAGCCGATCGAGTTATCCAGAGGTGAACGCTGCACTGGGCTCTCCCTGTGCCTGAGGCTGGCAGAGGTGGCCGCATTCCCCCAGACCCCACTGAGGAGGATGTGTGCTAGCAGTGGCACCACTCCCATGGGGTGCTTTGGAATTGGTGCTGGCTGAGGCAAACGGGGTGCTCTCTGGAGAGGCCGGGTGCTGGCTCGGCGTGTCGGCGGGGACAGCTGTTGAGCACACAGACAGACAGCCACCCACCGCCTGCAATGTCTGCAATGCACACAGCTGCTGCCTGGCTGCGTTACAGAGGTGCCTCTGCAGCAGCACATGGGCTGCCTGTGATACCGGTGGCGGCTGTGAGCCGTGCTCCGGCTATATTTTACAAGTTGGTTTTCTATGGCGCTGCAAGCACAGGCACGCTTTTATGGCATCCAGAGCATTTCGCTGAATGATTTGGTAGTACGCTACTGACCAGACAGCACATTTCCAGATTTAGATTATAAGAGGAAAACAGCAAGTGGTAGGTTCAAGTGCAGGTCAGTGGATATGTTACACCAGAGCTCCTCCGCTGAGCACTGGAGTACTCGCGCTCCCCTGGGACCAATACTGTAAGCTGTGCTCAATAGAGATGGCCTAAGGTGTTTGCTTTTATGATTACCGGTACCATTCACACTAGGAAAATGCTGTTATCACATTGTAAACATAATTTTTAATATCTCAGAATCTTTTCAGTTGGTATTTGGGCTTTGAACACAAATGGATGATGTTAATTTTCTGCTGTTCTCTAGGTGTATTAAACAGCATTTTAGGAGGAGGTTTTCAGGAAAAAAAAGAAGGAAACAGAGGTGAAAGAATATTATGAATCTGCTGATGGGCTTGTTTTTAAATAGCCACTAGTATCAGCAGGCACAGTTTGGATGAGGAAAGAAAAATCGGTGCTGATGGCCATACTACAGATGGATACACATGGAACAACAAATACCGCAACACAACATCATCGGCATTCAGCACGAATAAGAAGCATTTAAATATATCACCTGTAACAAAACTTAAATTTACAGACAGCGTAAATCAACTTACTGACCCAGCTCATACACACCATGTGAAAGTCAGTAGGAGAGTATCTCCTGATGGTCTGAAGAGCAAAATGGATTGATAATGATGTTTAATAATTGCAAATTGGCTTGGAACACTGTAAGTTTTTTAGATTAAATTCTGTTTAGTTAAACTTTAGATCACCTTTTTCAGGGCAATATTCCTTTTAAAGAGGGACCCAGGGCTGCACAAGTCCTCTCTCCCCGGGTAAATGGCGAATGCAGAAAGCATGGTGGGTACGATATCACCAGAGAAAGCTGCTTACTGTTTTGTTGCCACAAGGAATGAAACACTTTTTTCACTCTCAGTGGGCTGAGCTGCTTGTGAAAGCATAGCCTAGGCCCCAGCCCCGTGTTTGCTGAGTAAGATCTGGCCCGTGTAGGAGTTAGTCATGAGTAACCTGCCCAGAGTTATGATTCAGGTTGCTTACGGCTCTCCCACATCTTTTAACGCAATGGTATTTTTAATGTTGGAGTGCATCATGCCCCTGGAGGCTTTGGGGAAGGTGGTCCTTGTCCCTGGGTGGAAAGGGGATGTGAGAGCTGCTACTGGCCCAGGGAGGAAGGGGGTAAGGGATAGGGACTGTGCCTGCACTGGCAGGGGACAATCACCTGCTCACAGCACAATGTGCTAAGTCGGGCTTTATTTTCGTGACAGGGAGACTCGGAGTGTTTGGAAAGGTGGGGTATTAGCAGCTTTGTGGCTTGAGGCTCCAATGCATTCTTCGGGAAGGCTGGCTTTGGTGTGCCAGCTAAAACCACTACAAAACACACAAAGTAGCACTTTTAGGCTGATAAAACTTCTTTTTCAAGCGTCTTTTTCCCTCACAGCAGCTGAAATCTCAAATTCCTACTTTAGTTCTTACTCAGGCAAATCTCCTGTGGACCTACTCCTATCCAGACCAGAACTGACCAAAACCCTCAGGTCTTGACCCAGAAGGTGCAAAACAATGCTGAAGTGAAGGTTCACAGAGCTACACCCCTTTCATTTAACCTAGTTTCCATATGACACAGGCACATCTGACTGTGCGATGGTGCGGTGCGAGTAGGGCAGATGCCATTCATTGGGAAGATATTTGTGTCGTGCCCATGCTTCTTGCAGCATGTCCCACTACACAGGACCCCTACTCTCACCCTTGCCCTGAGGATGTGGCTGTGCCAAGGTGGGGGAGAAGGGGAAAAGAAAATATTTAGATCTGCCTTTCTGAAATAAATGGCCGGTTTTTATTTTGCTTTTTCCTCTGGATTTGACCTTTTTGCACGGGCAAAGTGTGACAGATGATGAAATATATTTGGGTGGCAGGAGGACAGTGGGCACTCCATGTTCCTACCTGTTCCCTAGCTAGTCCCTGCTCACTGCTCTCCTGGAAAGTGCTGCACTTTTGCCCAGCCCTAGGGCAGGGTCCAGCCTCATGGAAGGGCCACAGCCCCTCATTGTGTGCAGGAAAGCAGTGCTTTGTGTGGGATCTTGGATGCTGCTGGCAGATGTGGAGCAAACCTCAGTGTGTGTAACCAGACAACTCCCTATTCACTGCACAGCTTGCATTCCCAAGCAGTGCTAATTATTCGAAGCAAAGCTGACAAAAAATCAAACTCCCAAACCTTTCCCAGGAGATATCCTTTCTCTTTGCCTTTCCACATCATGCTTCTCCGGCAGATCCAGTTAACCCCTGTGCCTGAACCTGCTCTTGATGGGGCACTCGTGGCTGGAGTGTGCTATGGGACATGGTGACCTGCTGGCACACATGGGCTGCATCTATCGGGCATGCAGACGGTTTTTGTCTGTGTCTGTTAATGAAGAATAAAATGAATCCCAAGAAGGTGAGAAGAGAGGGCGAGAACAAAAGTAATGGTACGTTTCTCAACTGTTTTGCTCAGGTTTTAGAGCTAATAGAAAGCTGTGCTTAATAAAATACACTACTTTAATGTGTCCTACAGTTAGCAAAGGGTGACAGTAGAAACCAGGGGGCATAAATGGGCTGTATGATTCTGCAAAAGGCCACCCAAAGAACAGAAAGCAAAGGGTTCGCACTGCTGGGAACAGGTGTCGTCGTGACTGCAGATGCAGCTGCAATTGCAAGCAGCCTTATTTTGAATATGAAAACTTCAAGCTGGAAGGCACAAGGGATGGCTAAAAGGGGGAAGGAAGAGGAGGCAGGTCTGTGCTAGGCGTGCTCAGAGCAGTGGTGCTGAGTTAGCGTCTCGCTGGCTGAGCGTGGCTTGACTACACTGAGCAGCCAAACAGCCTCCCCGTGACCTCCCCTGCTGCAGAGCTTCAGATGTTGCTGAAAAACCTGCTATTGCTGCAAGAGGTTTGAAGTATCACACTTCCAGGAAAGCCCAGGGAAGAGGAAAAGACTTCCACTATAAATTAATTCATTTGAACAAATGCCTCCTGTCCAAAATCAACAGGTATAGATCAAGCTGGTTGTCCATATTTCTGCAAATTCTGTTCTTTCTATGCCCCTTATTTGCTGCTCATGAATCAGTGACAATTTTATCCCACTGTTTGTCAAGAGCATGAAATTCCATAAGGTCCTATATCTCAGCTTATCATGAGGCGGCCCCTATTCTGTAAAAACACTTGATAAACTGAATATTTTGGTCTGCTTGATTGTTTGAAGTTAATTGTTGGATTATTAAGGATAAAATCCAAGACTGACAGAATTCCCAATTCCATCCAGATCTCAGTGATAACGACCTAGCGGACAATAGAAAATTGGGTCTAAACACTTAGGCTTCTTTCAGTCAGGACTTTATCTTATGTCTTTGTAAATTATTCTTCACCTCTGTGTCACTAGAGAATCCGCAGCCTTCCTTGCAATACCCAGGACTTGTTCATAGAAGTAGATCTGTTGTCTTTAAGAGGGTGACATGTTTGAAAGTGGCATAATCTGTCAAAAATATTTATCATGATAATTACTATTACTGTTAAATATGTGCAAGTAAATTATGTTTTTTACCTCATAAAAAAAATACTAGAATTATTTCCATTTTACTCAAATACTCTCTTACATTATTAAATAATAATGTATACAATAAATAGTAAATCTGTTGTTTAAGATTATAATAGTAAATAGTAAATAAAAGTAAATCTGCTACTCCTTATTACTATGAGTTTTATGTCTGGTTCTGTTATTAGTACGAGGTCTATTTTCACTGAAAATTCTTCAAATGTCAAAACATGACTAAAATGCAGTAAACTTCAAATAAAACAACCACATTTGAAAGAATGTGAAAAGCATTTTGGCAAATTGTTATCTTTACAGTGGTATCTTTGTTCTATATATTTACACAAATACACGGAAAGATATCGTATATTAATTACACAGGAAAGTCTTACTCATCTCTGTAGAAAAACAGGATAGAGATTTCACATGTGGCTCAGTTCTAGGACGATGTGATACTAGTGTCTGTGCTGTTTTCAAGATGCAATTCATCTAACTGGAAAAGGGTATGGTTTGGCTGACTAAACTCTGGAGTGATACTGAACGATAAAAGTGCTAAGGGGAATTTTTGGGGCGTCTAAAAGACAACGTATAGACTCTGTAGGTGTAAAAAAAAAACAACCAACCAAACCCAAAAAGGCTTTTTCTGGTGGTTGTATAAAAAACTTCCTGACATTTTATGATACAGGCTAACCTCCTCCCATACATTTAACCTCCCCTTGCAAAACGTAGCTGCCTTAACACTGAATGCAGGCTTGCTTGCATAGAGGTGTTATTTTGGCACTTTGGCTCATCTCACCCCTCTTTGAGAGTTCTACTGGGCATCTAGCATCCCAAACTGGAGTAGGCTGTGGTGCACATAGGCACAACCAGCGAGGGGCTATTGAAGTTATTCTTTACAAGGACCTTTTTGTTTTGGCTCAAGAGGAAGCCTGACATGAGCAGGACTTGCTGCTCTTTCTTCCCCAAAGTCAACCTGGTGGAAATGCCCATTTTGACCTAAGTTGCCACTTGCTATGGGTGTGCAGACAAATAGTGGCCATAGGTCTTGGTGGAGGCAAGCATATCCCTAGGTGAGCTCCTATTGCAGTGTAGTCTCAGATCTTTGTTCACCGATGTCAACCTACCACTGTTTCAGGAACTGGCTCCATGGGGAATGGGGAAATCCAGGTCCTTGCCGGGTGAAGGAGCACAAAGGGATCTTGTTTTCTGTGGTACAAGGTCTGGGCTTCCTTGCTTTCTGGTGCTGGACCTTCATTTCAGGCCACCAGAGCAAAGACATGATTGCTGCTGCTCTTTGTTGAGTTCCAGGTCTGTGCTGATGACTTTCCCATAAAAGCTTTGCTGCTTTCTTTTGTAGTCCTAGCCCTGGACTGCACAGCAATCCCGGCTGTGAACATTTTTTGAAAAATAGCTTGTCTCCAGCACACTGAATAAAAGCTTGAAAAGTCAGTGGTCCTCTTTCCATCCCATGCTGGTTCATAGAAAGCGCGTTGGGAACCAAAAAAGAGCACAATTATAGTTGAATCTTGGGATTTCTTTAGCAATAGGACTTCAGGAGTCCAGCAAACACCAATCTGGATGCAGTGGGCTTAGTGTGTTTTCTCCTTTACATTAAAATCTCATTGAACCAGGGAGGTTGCCTGTCAGGTGTGGGTGGCAAAGCTCTCAGATATTGATTTTCATTCTGTTCGTCTTGAAAGCAAAAACACATCTTTCTTGTTGCCAGGCACTGTATCAGAGTCCACAGTGGCAGGGTGTTTCTGTGCATCGTGGCAGTGAAGACAATAGAACATCCTGTGAAGTAACAGCCTTAGCAAAACACCACAAGAGAAAATTGTGAAAAACACACTTCTCTGTTCTTTTTTTTTGCACAGACTTTTGGTTAGAAACACAGACATACTGGATCTGAAATGGCTTTCTCTTGCCATTTGGCTTCTTTTTAAGCCTCAAGCCATCTAAAGCTCCACTCCCCTGCCTCAAACCCTGTTGAAGCTTGATGTGGGAGAACGTAGGCTTTTTTCCCACTGCTTTCAGTCACTGTCTGACATATTCTGAATGCGCCTTGATGTGTCCACTGCTTTTAATATTGCTGGCTAACACAAAGCCCTTGATTTGTTCTCTCCTACTGACACACACAATTTGTATTACTGTAGAGAAATATTGCTCTATTTTGCAGGGAGATTACATGGGAAAGCAACGTAAAAACCACCATAAAGTTGCTGCATGGTGCTGACTGGGGCAATCAGTTTTACTATGGCATTACACACTTATAGACTGGGCATCTTACATGCTAAGTATTAGTAGAACTTGATGCTTGCAAGCAGAAGGCTTGTTCTTGCAATTGCTGCTTTGAAGTTTATGGAAACTTTTCTTTTTCTCTTAAATTTATGAGTGCCTGTCTTCAGTGCTCTTTGGGACACTGCACTGTTAGAAGTGTGACCTCAGGAATGGAGCTTGGTATCGAGGTGCTGCAGTTTTCAGGAACAAAATGGCATTTTCTGCCTTTTTTTTTTTGAGAGACGTTGTTCCTATACCAGGCTGGGAAAAGACTGTGTAGCAACATACACCTCCCCTGTGTTTTCAGGCACATGCAACATCCTTTGTTACTCCCTGGCCTACGTCCATGTCCAGCCTTGCATTTCCCTCAAAGCTGGCTGAACTCTGTTGGTGGGTGAAATTATTCCTTTAATGTCTAATAAGTTTATGGCTGCAGCAACATCATTTTAATATCTTTTGGGATGGATGATGGTCTATGAAAAGAATGATATGCCAGGACTCAGGGTAAGTATTGACCACCTACATTGCTCGCTTATGCAGACCTTTGCTGGGGTATCGGTATGAAAACAGGAAATGATGTGGGAAATGTTAATAAAACTTGACAACAACAGCTCAAAAGGTGTTTGATCCACAGTTTAAGTGTACATAACTATTACAGGATGAGGAAACAGGAAATATGCTGAGGGGAAGAACAGAGAATTGTAAAAAGAATAAAAAGACTTGAAAAGTTCCAAGTCACCTTTTCTAAGTCAGCTGGCATGCCCAAAAGTGTTCACAGCACACAGCTCTTCACTTAGGTGTTGCACATGTAAAACCCAAGGAGCCAGAATAGAGATTCTTCAACAATAAATTCCATCCAAGTTACTGCCAAAAAGAAAAACTCCTAATGGAAAAAAAAAAAAGTGATTTGCAAGCAAGAGTTTTAAGATTTTCAAGAACAAATCAGCTTTCTGTTTCTTCAGAATCTGCGTTTGCCCACATCCTAGGATAAATGAAATGCCATAGTGCTACTCCTATTCAGAAGGAGTATTGCCATTTCATGATCACTTTTTTCTCTCAGATCCCCCGCATCCACCCCACATTCTTTCATAAGTAACTGAGTCATAAAAGAAAAAAAAAACAACCAAGCACATCCTCTTTTTCCTTCTGTGTTTTAATGCAGTGGGTTCTCTGCCTTCTCCTCGTTGAGGTTTGCATGATGAGTTCCCTAGTAACTCACTCTAAAGTGTTACTGAATGAAGTCTAGCAAATGTGTTAATATGAAAGAAGTGTTCCGGGACAAAAAAAATCCCTATGTTGATTTGGTGTAAGAACAGCAAATTTTTCCCTTATGTCACTGTTCATTAAACAGCATTCAAAGTATTTCAAACACTTGCAGTCACGATTCACAATTTATAGACTAAGAAACTGGGCTTCAGAGTTGAAAATATTTGATAATGAGTAAACTAACTGTGGAGTTCAAGTCTGCTGATTTTTAGTCTCTGACCCATATCCATTGGATGATATCATTTCCTGTAATAAATACACAGAAAGGAACCATTTTCTAATGTGCGGGACACCCATTATCTTTCTTAAAATGTCCTTTGGACCTTTGAAAACAGGGAGCAGTAGTTACAGGTTGCACAATTCCTTCTAGCCATGGGCTTGCGCAAGCTGATAGGGCTTTGGGTGTTCAAGAGAGGGGACAGAAAGTGCAAGACAAGGAAAGACGGACTGCGCAAGAACAAGAGCTTCCAAGCTGTGGAAAAAAAGGAGATTGCTAAGTGTCTTCTGGTGCCTGGGGCCTTGCATAGGATTCATCTGTCCAAGCTTTCATGGGAAGAATATAGGAGCATTGCCCTGGAAGCTAGGGACCAGGTTAAGTAAGCTAAGGCCCAGCTAGAATGAAGTTTGACAAGAGATGTGAAAGATAACAGGAAAGGATTCTATAGATATGTAGCAAATAAAAGACAGACTAGGGACAACGTGGGCCCTCTCCAGAAGCTATCGAGAGAACCGGCTACCATGGATCTGGAGAAGGCTGAGGTTCTTAATGACTTCTTTGCCTCAGTCTTCACTAGCAAATGCTCTGACCACACCACCCAAGTCTTGGAAAGCAGCTGCAGGGACTGTGAGAATGAAGACCTTGGGCCCACTGTAGGAGAGGATCAGGTTCAAGACCATCTTAAGAACCTGAATGTGCACAAGTCCATGGGACCTGATGAAATCCATCCACGGGTCCTGAAGGAGCTGGCGAATGAAGCTGCTAAACCACTGTCCATCATATTTGAAAAATAGTGGCAGTCAGGTGAAGTTCCTGATGACTGGAAGAAGTCATCCTGATGACTTCTTCCTGATGACTGGAAGAAGAATATAACCCCCATTTTCAAGAAGGGGAAGGTGGAAGACCCAGGGAACTACAGACCAGTCAGCCTCACCTCTGTGCCTGGCAAAATCTTGGAGCAGTTTCTCCTGGAAAACATGCTAAAGCACATGAAAAACAATGAGGTGGTTGGTGACAGCCAACATGGCTTCACTAAGGGGAAATCCTGCCTGACCAGTTTGGTGGCCTTCTATGATGGAGCCACGGAACTGATGGACAGGGGCAGAGCAGTTGATGTCATCTACCCGGACTTGTGCAAAGCATTTGACACTGTCCCGCATGACATCCTTGTCTCTAAATTGGAGAGGCATCAATTTGATAGATGGACCACTCGGTGGATAAAGAACCAGCTCGATGGCCTCACGCAAAGAGTTGTGGTAAATGGCTCGATGTCCAGTTGGAAACCTGTAACGAGTGGTGTCCCTCAGGGATTGGTGTTGGGACCGGTCCTGTTCAACATCTTTGTCGGCGACATGGACAGTGGGATTGAGTGCGCCCTCAGCAAGTTTGCTGACGACACCAAGCTGTGTGGTTCGGTTGATATGCTGGAGGGAAGGGATGCCATCCAGAGGGACCTTGGCACGCTTGTGAGGTGGGCTGATGCCAACCTTATGAAGTTTAACCAAGCCAAGTGTAAGGTCCTACACCTGGGTCGGGGCAATCCCAGGCACTGCTACAGGTTGGACAGAGAAGAGATTCAGAGCAGCCCTGCAGAGAAGGACTTGGGGGTGTTGGTTGACGAGAAGCTTAACATGAGCCGGCAGTGTGCGCTTGCAGCCCAGAAAGCCAACCGTATCCTGGGCTGCATCAAAAGAAGCGTGACCAGCAGGTCAAAGGAGGTGATCCTGCCCCTCTGCTCTGCTCTTGTGAGACCTCACTTGGAGTACTGTGTACAGTTCTGGTGTCCTCAACATAAAAAGGACATGGAGTTGTTGGAGCAAGTCCAGAGGAGGGCCATGAGGATGATAAGAGGGCTGGAGCACCTCCCGTATGAAGACAGGCTGAGAGAGTTGGGGCTGTTCAGCCTGGAGAAGAGAGGGTTGCGTGGAGACCTCATAGTAGCCTTCCAGTATCTGAAGGGGGCCTATAAGGATGCTGGGGAGGGACTCTTCCTTAGGGACTGCAGTGGTAGGACAAGGGGTAATGGGTTCAAACTTAAACAGGGGAAGTTTAGATTAGATATAAGGAAGAAGTTCTTTACAGTGAGGGTGGTGAAGCACTGGAATGGGTTGCCCAGGGAGGTTGTGAATGCTCCATCCCTGGCGGTGTTCAAGGCCAGGTTGGACAGAGCCTTGGGCCACATGGTTTAGTGTGAGGTGTCCCTGCCCATGGCAGGGGGGTTGGAAATAGATGGTCTTAAGGTCCTTTCCAACCCTTACTATTCTATGATTCTATGATTCTATGATTCATCTCACTGCCAAAGTCACATCTAGGACAAGTCAGATATATCACCCTGTAGCGATATATCAGTTTCTGGGCACCCACTGCAAAGGGTAGTAACCTCAGGTTTCAGTGTTAAGCTTCTGAACATAGAAGGGCAGATTCTTGCCCTTTGACCCTCCCCTGGAGGAGAAACCTGCTCAGAGAGAAAGGAGATGGAGATGTGAGTGGGCTTCCCTGCAGGCAGAGCTGCCCTGTGGCACAACAACCTGTTCCTCACTGTTCTTGTTTTAACATAATGCTTTGCCTTCTGCTGGTTTGGCAGATACAGGGAGCTCTGGTAGGAGCTGGCTGCCTTTGAGCTCTAACATGGGCTACACTTTCTTGAGGAAAGTAAGTAGATGAATGTGGTGTCACTACTTGGCAACTCAGACAAGACGTGCGACAACTTGTGACCAGCTTGGACACATCTGTTTACTTTTTTCCTTCCCTGTGCTTTTCATCCTTTGGCTTTATGGGCAGTGAGTGAGGTCTGGCCCTGCTCAAGCATCTGACCTACACATCATGTGAGCTCTGCTGTGTCGTTTCATGGAAACAGCCTCTCTTGGTGACAGCTTGTTTCTTGTTGCTACAGCTATGATAGCCCAACATGTAAAGATTTAATGAAGCCACATATTGAACTGCTCCTGCAAAACTTGTTAAGTGTCATGACGTGCTTTTTTTTTGTTTGTTTTTTGAAATGATTTTAGTGTAGGTTGGGAGAAATGCAGTGCTACAACTACTGACAGCTATGTTAAGCTAAGCACATGCTTGTTCCATTGAGTCTGTGTGTATATGCATGTACATACATATGCACACATACACGCAATTGGACCTCTCCTTCATCCCGTGTTGGAGGTTTGCCCCAACAAAGTGCTGAAGTCTATTGTTTTTAGTCTTTGAAATGCCCCTCCCTTGGGGCCATGATATCATTGCCTGGCATCGCATCCCATGAGCTTCCTCCAAAGTGCTTTCAAGTTCTCCTGTGTTAGACAGAATTACGAATTGCCAATTTTACTCATAAAGTGGAGTGAAATATCACCTGCACATTGGCCTGTCATGCTGGAGACAGTATGGCTGGTGATGAGTCTCCTTTTCATCATCTCCTGAAGGCAGGAAAGATAATACGCAGTCACCTATTATGAAACAGGTTTTTTATAGAGGATGATTTCTCTGTGATGCAGTCTTATTATGTGTGTTTAACTCTTCTTTGGGTAGTGATATTGAAAGCAAAGTAATCTTGTGGTTGGTGTTATGCCACAGTTCCCTTCTTTAAGATTGGCTATAAGCATGAGAGCACTTCCACTAGTCTTTTTTTTTTTTGAAAGGCAAAGAAAGCAATATCCAGTTTGACTAGCGAGTCAGCTTTTACCTTCCTGGTTCAGTTCATTGGTTTCCAACTTGCTCCACCATTTTTAGGCTCTTCTGACCATTTTGCTCACTGTGAACCTGGGCAGCTGGTATTGGCGGTTGCCTTGGGAAGGCACTGGGGGAAACATGCCTTACACTGTGTGTCCTCTTGGGCTTTCAGGGGGAAGCCTTGTTTGTTGATGTAGGGAAAAAATAAAGGTCAAGTGCAGGTGGGTTACATGCCAGCAGTACGGCTAAGGGAATCACTGGTGCCAGCAGCAGGAGGAAAATGATGGTGTGGAGACTAACAAGGAGTGAGGGGTGAAGAGGGATGACACATGCAGGATGCAGGGTGAGGTAATTCTTTCCAGCTGTCCCTGGTCCTCCTTTTATGTCTTAGTACTTTCCTAGCAACAGTCGCTTCTTTGAAACTCTTTGCCTCCTGGTTTCAGATAGAAAGCCATGGTGAAGAGTGGCAGTCTCTGGAACACTGTGTGCTGCTTTACCTGAGGACAGAGGGAGTGACTACCTTGCATCAATGATTTAAAAACTGAACCAACACAAACCTACCAAAGCAACTGTGAAAAACTCCTAACGCAAATTGGATTTTTCTAAATAGGAACAACAATGAAAAAGAGACCTTTTATGAACACTTTCCTCTTTCTGTTCATCTATTTATTAGAAAATGAGAGTGGATGTAAATGACACCAGTGAGTGATGTTTGAGGTAAAGGCAGGGCTTAGATAAGCAATTGGCAGTCACAGCATAAAAATCCTGGGGGAGCTGAACAACCTGCAAGACTTAGCTTTGAGGGACACAAGCTAGGTTTGTGGAGATACAGAAGATGCCTGTTGCCAGGGTCAGCTCAAGAGCAGGCTGTGGAATATAATTTTCAACAGTGTGCACAGCTTTACAGGCACAAGACCCTAACCGCCTGGCACAACCAAAAGTACAAACTACTTAGCGATGGAGAGCTTGACCTAAGTCTCCTTTCACGGAAGTAACTTCATAGCAATGAAGTCTTGGCTGTGCTGGCTTGGTGCAAACTGGCAGAGATAACGCATGGCTCTAGTGAGCTGACATAGGGCAGAGACCCCGGTATTAGGGCAATCCTTCCCTGCACTATTTGCCAGTATTCAAACACAGAATAGAGAAAAGAGCAAGGTGCAGGATAAGCCTAAGAAAAATCCATTTAAGTGTGAAAAGACATAAAGGGGGCCTACAAGAAAGCAGGAGAGGGACTTTTTATAAGAGCAAGTAGTGATTGGACAAAGGGGAATGGCTTTAAATTGAAAGAGATTAAATAAGTTAGATGTTAGAAAGAAGTTATTTACTGTGAGGGTGGTAAGACACTGGAACAAGTTGCCCAGAAAAGTTGTAGATGTCTCACCTCTGGCAGTGCTCAAGGCCAGGTTGGATGGGGCTTGGAGCAACCTGGTCCAGTGGAAGGTGTCCCTGCCTGTGGCAGGGGGTTGGAACTAGATGTCTTTAAGCTCCCTTCCAATCCAAACCATTCTGTGATTCTATGAGTCCTCATGTCAGAGAATAGTGACCGACGCAGTCTTCTCAGGGGCATTACTCTTGCAGCTATGCAGGAGCAAGCCAGTGGCACCTGGTACTTCCCCATACTGTAAGGGCAATTTATCTCCTTCCTTTCAGAGCTGCCACTGCCTGAGCTGCGCTGTCTGGGACAGCAAGCAGTATGTCATCTTGTCGTGGTACCTGGTGGCCTGGTGTGAGTCGTCAGCTCTTTGTTCTGTGCAGAAACAGGTCACCATGGTTAACCACGCTGACTACTTCAGGTGCGAACAGTTCTTCCTGAACTTGTATGTATAGATCGCTCTGTGACATCAACAGGACGGTACGTAGGAGGCAAGACATGCTGACTTTAGTCATTTAAACTTCTGACAAAATACCACATAAGGAAGCTATGCGGGTGTGGGGGTGAGAAGTTGCCAGAGATAACATCGACCTGTAGAAATAAATGGCCACTTGACAGCCCAGCAAATAATGGGGCTCAAGAAGTGAGCAATGTAGGGCGATGGCTTGGGGTGAGGGCAAGAAACCTCTGGGAAAAAGAAGAAAATATATTTGAGATAGTATTTAACTACGAAACATTTTCAGGAGCTCCAGGATATTCCTGTGCTGCCCCATGTCATGCTGAACCATGTGTTTTAACCAGAAGAGCCATAAGCTAGCTGTGCAGTGGCTCTGTAGGCAAACCCAAGCAGTATGAGGCATTTCTGGTAACAGAGTTCCAGCAACCCGTGTGCTCCATGGCCACTGGAAATGCTTGACAATCAGAAGGAGAAGAGGAAGCCCTGGGAAGTGCAACTGTCCTGTGGTGAAGCTCTAGACAGCCAGGGAACAAGAGGAGAGGTGGCAAAAAAAGGAGATGGTATGGTCACTGTGGTTGAGGTACTCTGAGACTGTAGCTAATGCTGCCAGTAACCACATGGAGACAGGAAAGAAAAGCCTGGCAGCAGCACCCTGAAGGCTTTATGCTATAGACTAAGGCAGAAATGCCACCGAGGTGAGTGTAGGACCTCGTCACACTCAGCAAAAGTACAAACTCATGAAGTAGAATTGTTTTATATAGTTCTTTCTCAGAGTTATATTAATATTTCAAAAAAACCATAGAGGTAAGTACTCCCACTATCTACTACTAGAATAAAAGCACTTTAAATTTTAATTTTTGTACTAATGTACTGCAAGTTTTATGCCAATAATTAAATAGTGAAATACTCTAAAGATTTAGGAAATTCTAACGGGAACAAGCACTTCACATTTTGTCCATTTTTAAAGAAAATGTTTTTTCCCATTTTTCCTAGAATAAAGAGCTATTTTAAACTGTTCCAGTCTTTTAATTGTTTCTGTATGACGAGTAAGTTACTTACATCTCTGGATCAGGAGTGCAGGTCTCTGGGTCAAGTTGCTGACATGTCATCAATAGCTGTGTAAAAACCTGGTAAATCTGATGATTGCTAAAATTTGTTGAACTAGTGCTGTACCTGAGGACTCTGCCAATATGTGGAATATATTATGCTGAAGTCTGAAGTATCCTGCAAGATAACTTCATTCTTTAATGTTTTCTGGAGACTATCTATCTGCTCAGCTTGCCTGACTGGGTCTGTGTCATGCTCTTCCCAGAAGTTACATCTCTCCCAAACTAGGTGCAAGACCTGGTCATGGAAGTTCAGTAATTTTCTGCTTAATTGGGACATTAGAATTCTGGTGTGGTCCTGACCAATATTTTCTAAACCTGTGTTTTTCTCATACTGTTTAATAAACATGATGCTTGACATCCCTGTGCCAGTGCATCTTGCAAACAAGCATTCACACATGACTTAGCGGTGCATAGAAGAGGTTGTAAACTCACCTATTCAGTGTTTCACTCATTCAGCTCTACAGAGAAACTCTAGGGAGAATAGCCCTCTGATTCTGAGATGCAAGTTAGGTTTATAAGGTGGGAACAAGCCCTCTGCTTTGTTGTGATGAATTGAGGACGGGAGAGCTCAGTGCATCCGGACCCACCGCAGCCTCAATCAGCCAGCCAGCAGTCAGCTCTAGGGCTTGCAGGTGTCTGTCGCAGGATATCTGTACAATGTTAACTTCACGGTTTATTAGCTTGGGAATATGTAGTTCATCCTGACATACTCTGTATTATCTGTAGTTTTATTGTTTAAGTTCCTGTATAACACCCTCCATAGCGATTCTGGAAGAAAAGCAGTGGTGAAATAGTAAATGAAAACGTGGGAATCTCACCTTTTTGATGTGTATGGGAAAAGGGTGAAGTCAGCATTACACAAATGATGAGTGGATGAACTATGCTTACCTCCACCTATGCTGTGCCTCTGAGCAGGGTGTCATCATGTGTGTGGAAGTGATGAAGGGACTAGATCTCAGGAGGGAATGAAAAACAGGCTGCAGAAAACTGGCGGCCAGACCCCTGCCTTCCACTGCTTTAGCACCAGAGCATCTTTCTGTAGGTCACGCAGCAGTGTGAATAACATCTGTCTCAGAGTTTAATCTGACGCCCTCTCCCCAGGGGGAGAAATATGTGCACTGGAGTGCGCTGTTTGGCTGGGGACAAGGGTAGCTGTTACTGGTAATGCTGTAAGCATGTTCATCTTAGAGAGGGGAAGAGCCAAGATATGGGCCTTGCCAGTGCAGATGGAAGTGATGCGAGCAGTGCCCAGACCTGGGAAGGCCCTGACGCTGCTGCAGGAAATTTTGGGATCTGTCATAGACAAACTTCATCCTCTCCCCTACTGCACCCTCTGAAGAGGCTGAGGCCACTGTCTGCCTGCAGGGCAGGTCCCCTGCTCACAGTTTGGTCCTTGTGGAGAAGCGCAACTCTGAGGCCAAGCGATGTCCACCTGGTGTTCTTAACTGGTCCAAGTCATGGTGGGCTGTGGACATCCCAGATCTGTACGATGGCAAATCCCACCAGAGCCTCCCTGTCTTATCTGTGTGTAACCTCTCTCCTCCCAGGTCCTCAATGGTTTACCTTTTCTCCTCACAAAAGGGTAAAATAAAGTCATTTTGGGGGCTCATACAGCTTAAAATGTGGTTATTTTTCAAGTTTTCTGCTTGTAATCAGCAGAGAATTTTGCTGTGTAACCATCTCCTATGAAACAGCGGTTGGGCATTTGGTTGTCATATGGCTGTGCTGTATAATTATAGAACATGTTATAGTTTGATGGATGAAGTCATTAAGAGCATGGTAATTAGTACCAGCCTGCTACTTTGAACTGATATGTGGTGTCACATATTCCTTACAGTGAATTACATCTGTGCACACACTGAATACAGCTTTCTAACCATCTGATGCCTCAGGCTTACATATTGTTACTCCGTATCCATCCAGAACATTTTTCATTCATTTTTAAAAATATACACACATCAAACCAAACAGCAGCCTGTAGCTTCCTCATGGAAACACCACTTTGGTTTTCTTTTTGGAGAGGAAAACTCTAAAAAGGGAATTTTGAGGCTTGCCGTGATGTCTGACATGGACTTGGCACAGGAAATGTAATCTTGCAGTGGAAAGGTGAAACTTTCTGCTGTCATGTGTAGGACCTCGAGCCAGAAGTAATCCTGGTTTCCTGGTTTTTTGACTCTGCAGAGTGCCCTTGCAGCCTCTGAAGAGCAGTGAGTGGTGTGCAGCTTTTTGCCCTGGAGCTGAGCTACGTATTGGGATTTCAGTGGTGGTCTATATGGAAATCCCAACTGAGGTTTTCACTGGAAAAGCTGGATGCATGCAGGAGTACAGAGAGGGTGGGAAAGGCAGCCCTGCAACAGGGAGAAGGCTGATGGCTCATCCTGGGGGTTGCTTGCTGGTGGTCACATCTTCACTGTTTGAAGCACCACACTTCAGACGTCTCTAAGCAAGCACCCACTTCCTACCTGTCTCACTCTCCAAGCCCCTGAAGGTGATCTGTGATGATCTCCCCAGTGAGCAGGTATGTTTCCCTCCTGTTCCATCCTCTGCCCCACCACAAATGACCTTAGATAAGCCTGAGCTACTGGGCACTCCAGTGGGATGAGCTCAAATACCACACTGCATTACATGGGGCAGACATGTCCTTGCATGTGGCTGGTAGAGGGGTGATTATTTTTCCTTCCTCTACCTGCATCATATTCCCCTTTAGAGTATCTCAGTAGGTGTGAAAAATGTGACTATCTTCAGCGGTATGACAGCTCTGTTTTGCAGCATAACATGCCGGTGCCTCTTGGGAATTACAGTGTTGTTAAAGATAGACTACTGAAGCTATGGTGTCTCACTTTTCCATCAGAGGTTGGACATCCCTGCTATGCCACATCTCCAGGGTATCTTGATGTCTCCCTATGTAGACAGTCACCTTACACTGGGGAAGAGGTAGCTTGAAATAGGGTAGTCCAACTCAGAGAGGATAACATTCAAACTACACTGAATTTGAGCTGGATTTGGATCAAAACCATAAAAAAGCTTTGGGTTTAAGGAATTTTTTTTTTTTTTACGTAATGAACATTTGAAATCTAGTCTGGGAAACAATCACTTTTAGAGGAAAAATAGAACTGAACAATCACAACTAAAAATTCCATTTCCTGAAAAAGTATCCAGCAAGAATTGCACTTAATCCTGTAAATAAGAAGTCTTTGCTGGCAAAACAGAGGACATATGAAAGAAAAAAGAAAAGGCTTGCACTAAATACACTGGAGAGTATTGGTTTGACGATCATACATAATGGTTGTATCAATCTCAGACTTCCATTCTCTGATCCATCTTTGCAAGGGGCAGAGCTGCCTGCTTTAGAAATTGCTTCTATTGCTTGCATCAGTTTTAGAGCTCATTTGTGGGGGTGGCAGGAGAAGAAGTGGCCTTTGTAAAGCAACAATCATTTTGCCTGTCACCCCTTTTCTGTTTTTTCATTCCTTTCGAATGTGGTATTGCTCTGCAGATGGCACTGAACTGTGCTGTAGATATAACAGTGAGTCGAATCTGCCCTCTACTCATTTCATTGTCATCTGCCAAACCATCCAGTTTCTAGTTGCCACAGGAAGCTTGAGGAAGATAAATGACTTGCTTACACACACTGTTTCGGCATGAACAGACACAAACAAAATATTTCCCATTCCATCCTTTTCATGCTTTTTTGCCAAATGTGCTGAGGTATAAGACGAAATCTGCCCACCTTGCTCTCACCTCCAGCACCGCTGATGAGCTGGAGGAGACCCTCTGAGGAGGTGCTTGTCCAAGCTGAGAGGAAGGTCAAGGTGGATTTTTGGAGGGACTTTTTCAATTCTGATTCAGTGCTGCATGCTGAATCATAAGGCAACATTAGAAGTCTATTTTGTAACATGGTGTGAGATGACAGACACTTCTTATGTGAACGAAAGGCCTGTGCCACTGGGGCTTCATGCCACAGTGTGAGAGCTTTCGGGCAGTGTTCTGCTGTGATGATATGGGTTCACCTTGACCAGATGTAGCATCCAAATCTGAGGTCCCTTTGCAGAAGGGAAGGAAACTGGCACATCTGGGTCAGCACCTCTCATCCTGCAGTCTATTCTTGCTATTTAAGGTGGGATTTTAATAGTATCTCAGCACCTTGTCTTGAGTAAAGAGAGTTTTCTCCTTTGAAGCAGATAACACCCTGTTGGTGAGTGACTGCTGTCACCACCAGGCTGGAGGACTAGCATGCTGGAACTAATTAACTAAGGTGCCTGATTTAAAAGGGAGCTAATCCACATGGTTTCATCTGGGTTTCAGGTTAAGTGACAACTGGCTCCCTTTTTCCAAAGCGACTGAATACACCACCCAATTTAGACATTGCTGCTATAGTTTGCCTTAATTCCTGCTTCAGTTTCTGTGAGCATTTCCTGCCTTCTAAAAGGCAAGACCAGGTAGCTAGTGGGGCTGTGCAGGAAGTTAGCTGGAGCACTTCCCACAGCCATCAGGACAGCCAGGACAGGACAGCAAGATGCTTTGAAGTCCTTATACTAAAGATTCGCTGGAAAAGCTAAGATCTTAATTTGCGTATTGAAATACAGTTGTTGCCCATTAAATTATGTTCCAGCCTGTGCATTACATGATACTGAATGAGAGAGGAGTTATACGGTAGGTTTTCTCTTTATCTCTTTGGATGGTTGCTTTGGAGATCTCTGGAGGGACCTTAAGAAGACCGTGAAGAAGAAAATTTGCATGGTTTTCCTGATCCAGAATCAACAACTCAGTCTGCTCAAAGTGGAGCAGTGTATAGGATTGAGTGGTGTTTGTTTACTTTTTCCATGCTGTGGACAGTGAGTGGATGCCCTGGCAGGTGTTGGCTGTAGGATGTTGACTGTGGACGGGCAAAGCAGGTCTGCAGCTGTCTGGGAAAAGGCAGAGCTGTCTCTGGGCTCGATCTGGCTTGTTTTGTGCTTGGTGGAGGTCTCTGAGCCCGCACCCAATCCCCACACCTGACCCCCCACCGGGACCCTCTCCATGGAGCTTCTAGCTATACGCACCTACTCTGCTGGATCTGTTATCAGACACAACTTTATAGCTGTGACTTATATAGCTTGTGGCTTAAACCATATGGTCATTCTTTTATGTAGTATTTCTGCTTACTTATTTTTCGTTTTCCCACACCCACTCCATTTATTGTTGGCTGCTTTCCCAGCACCTTTCCTCCAGAGAGGGAGTTACATAAATAGATCTCTGTAGGCTTTAGAAGGCAGATGCTGATGGATAGATCTTCCCAGATAGACTGCAGAGCAGTGTGAAACATACATCACCTACATACCTGCAGACATGGGAGTCACAAACCACGGTCCCCTGTGGCTGAGGAGCTTGATTGAGACGACAGTGCCACCGTGTTGACGCTGCCAACACAGGACCAGTGACAAACTCTGTGTTTCAGCTGCTGCATCTTATTAAATGGTGTCCTGCTCTGAGTGATTAGTCTGTCTGCAATCACTGGGAATGAATATAGGGCTCAGGGGGAATCAGGAATAATTGAGGAAATTAAAATCTGCATAATGTTTGCATTTTCTCCTTCATATGCCTCTTATAATGATTTAATATTTATGTACCCAGTATCTGGAAACATGTGGTTGACTTGTTTTCTTCACTTAATTTGCTACTGAAACATTTAATTACATTTAAGACTAAACATACAAATATATTTGCTTTGTATGGTTCAGTACAACTTAGTAGTTGCACTGCAGTGGTTCTGTCTTGATTCCTCACACACCCAGGATTCCCCTCGGTTTTAAGAGAGCCTGTGGTAGGAATGGTTACTGTGCCACTATCTCTATAGGGTTAGCATCTTCGTTTTAGTGAGGTTTCTTTATACTTAAATATGTTTCAATCACAGCTAATAAAACTAAAATCAAGGTAAGGGTCCCTCTAGAGGAAAACTGGGAAAAGATTATCTCTGCAGCTGAACTCTTGGGGAAACAGGCATGTTGTCTGGAAAGGGGGAGGGTGCTGGTAATTTGAGGTTTGGGGTTTATTTATGGGCCTTGCTGGGGCACGTAGCAGGAGGAAGAACTCCAAAATTGGATCATTGCTCTTTCAGTTGGAGGGCTGAGCCATGGGTGCATGTCTGTGTCCAGGGAGGGCCAGCTGACCCAGGAGGCGGGGTGAGGGGCTTACTGCTACCAGGTAGCTCTTCATCAAGAACGGAGGACAGCTGATCTTATGCTGGGCACTGTGAGAGAAGGGTGCAGCAGGAAAAGTAGTTATGGGTCTTGGCGCATGTGTAAATAGACAGCATAAACTAGTACAGCTGGCAGCTGATGTCTATAGCTATACGATCCAGTCCTTGGTGGGACAAGGTGGCCATACACCAGCAGCCCCTGGCTCCACACAGAAACTACTGCTGAGCTGCTCTGCTGCCCTGTGAGGTGTACCAACAGCCCTGGAGCCTGGCAGGGCAGCCAGCTCATGTCCAAGCCCGTATCAGTACAGCCATGGGCAGCTAATAACGAGAAATGACCCTTAATCAAATCTCAGATGTGGATGTTTCCAAATCGGGATAGGTCTGTGTCTGGCCTGAATTTTCCAGCTCATGCTGCTTCCTACAAAACAGGGCGCTAGCTTTCCCAGCGCTATTGCAAGTACCATCCTTCCATGGCATGGGGGAAAAAGCCATGAGCAACTAGAGTCCAAGCTACACCCTGGAGCCCCCAGAAGGCATGGGGAACTTGCACAAAAGAGCCAATGTCTCTGACGAGTGGAGCAAGACACCCTGAGCTAGGCCAATGAGCCATACTTCCTCCACACTTCCCCAGAGATGGGAAAACTCTTCATTGACATTTCTGGTACTGCAGTCAAAGGATCATTAACATTGCCCACTGCAGGATCAGCGCTAAGGGATGATGCTAATGGCAGGGAAATACAGAGCCTTGGAGTTGGGGTATGAAATGTCCCAGTTCACCTTGAAGACATTGAATATATTGTGTCAAAAGCCAAACTGTCTGTGTAAGGTCCTTGCTGAGAGACTTGGATACTTCCCCCATTTGAGAAGGGAGCTGCACCAGCAGAAAAGCCTCTCTCCATGCTTCAGAGCAGACGTCTGAGTGTGCGAGAAGCCTGCCTGGGTGTGCATCCTTCCTGTCTGTCTTCATGGTGCAGTCTGGAGATGTGCCACATTCATTAGCTTTTGGCCAAGGGAATGGCTCCATGTGCAAAGAGGAAAATTCCTCAGGGAGCCCACTGCATAAACCACTGTCTGGGAGATAAGACTGGACCTCAAAGAAGAAACTGAACCTCTCAGACCATATTATGTCTACATGTCTGAGAGCAGACAAGTGCCAAGACCAGGAAAAGCTGGATGCAGAAGGTTTTCATCAGGCGGAGAATTCTGTGGGCAGATATAGCAAGTTGGCTAACAAGATAAAGGCGCAAGAGCATGAGGAGCTGAAGAAACACAGTGAGGGAGGATGGGAGGCATGAAGCTGGATCAGGGTGCTAAGGCAGAGGGGATTTCTGGTACAGGCTGGCTCTGCAGCGCTAGACATCCCAAGAGAATGCTCCCAGACAACACCCACTTCATGGAAGAAAATGTGGGTTGGGTGCTGGCATACCACACACAAAAATGTATTACACTCCAGAAAAATGTGCTCTCCAAGGGACTGATCAGAACTTTTCATGGGATTGCTCCCATGCACACATTTTCTTAAAAATTGCTAAATTTACTCTGACTGGTTGTGGACATCTCCTGCTGTAAAGTCTGTTACTCTTGATTGCGGAAGTGGTATGCTTTCCATGTAGCAAAGGGAAAGCTTGTGTACCACTAGCCATGAAGTAGTTAATATTGGAGAGAATTTTATTGTAACTTACTAAATTCTCTCTCTTTATGGTTCACCCTTCCAACACTTTGTGTGTATAGAAATTGCTCTGCTTAATCCATTGTGGGATCACATCCTTCAGTTTCTCAAGCCCCCTCTCTGTTGCGCTCGGCTATAAAAACACTCATCCCTCTCTACACCTCACTTCCCACAAACACACACACTTTTCAAAACCAGTGGTCCATGAAATACATCCTGCAACTGTGAAATAAGACTGCAAGGCTTTATTTATTTATTTACTTTTACCTTCTTTTATGGCAACTGCTGTATCAAGATGAATTTGCTTTATATTGGCAGAACTGTGCCACTTCCAGGCTGTGACCTCAGTGGCACTCGTATAACACATGATTCTGCATATGCTAATACAGAGTTTCATGAACATATTTGAATCTGCTTCAGTTTCTTATTTTCTTTGGCTGTACTGGACTAGAGTTTTAAAAATTAAGTTAACTTCCAGTAGTAACATGAAGAGGCTCCAAGAACAGTCATGAAGAAGGTCTGCTAGCTGAAGTGTTGTGATGCTGAGAAGAATCTCGTTTTATTACTTCTTGACCCACTCTGTTTTCTAACTAGAGAAAAAGATTGTTTCAAACCCCATTCAGTAACATAGCTTTTGTACGTACAAGGGAAACCCGGATCCAGGTTAGGGTCCAGGGAAAAGCATAGACAGAAATTAAAATCTTTGGTTCATATTCAGTCAAATATTTTGCTTTCTCAATGTTTGTGTTTCTCTTTTGGGGTCTTGTCACTGTAAGTCAGCAAGAAGCTGCTTTCAGCTTTTGAATTTTGCCACTGGCTTTTGAGCAGTGAGATGAGGGGGAAAGGAAATGTCTTTTTTTCCCTGCCATAACTCACCTGATGTTCGGAGAGGAACAAATCAAGGAACGAGCTCAGTTTTCATGGAGCTGGACATAACTCCACGTCAGTGGAAAGAACTGCGCTATCTTATAGCAGGAGAAGAGCCCCTGGGAGCCCTCACAGTAACAGGGGCCTGGAAGGAAAGCTTGAGTCACTCAGTCCCATCTCCTTCTGCTGTCGTCACCACATCATACAGACCTTTCACACACTGATCACGTTCCATCGTAAAAGTAGATAGTGGTTTTGCCCCTGTTACTTGTATTACGTAGCTGTTTGAAAGCCTCGATTCTGACAGTGGGGAGAATACAAGTTCAACTATGCTAACACTGGAGAGGGTTTTTTAAAGGAAAATTCTCATATGCCATAACGGGATGGCAGCAGCCATAGGATTTATGACCTATTGGACTGCACTGTGCACATAAACAGCATAGGTGATTTGTGCACACCACAACATCCAAGGCAATCAGGAAAACAGGGTTAAATTACACTATATGGATGGCATGGATAAAATTGTGCTCCTCAGACTACTTTCAGGCTTGAAGATGTGGAATCTGAGTTAAGTTACTGAGGCATGACTAAGTTTTGGTCATGCTAGAAATGTTCCACTGTTTGTTAACCACATCAGAGAAAAATGGAGCTGTGAAGGCCCTGGGGGTTGGATCCCAAATGTGAATGCAACCACCTAACAGAGCTTGAATGCAGTCAGTTGGACTGTTTTTTTAATGCTATCCCAGGCATTAGTGTGAACGAGACCCTAATTGCAACACTCTGATTCCAGATATATGTTGTTGTTCCTGAAGGCTCTATTTTTATACAAATATGTAAGTGAAGATTTGAAAGTGAACAGCTCTACTCTTCTGTGTTTGCAGTGTGACAGGTATGACCAATAATGTGATGTGTATGTTGTTTGTCTTTGTTCTGGGGCTAAAAAGTGCAATTAAATCTATTTAAATGTTCACAATTAAGGCAGGTTCATTTTATGAGAATTGCTGTAGGAATGTTTGCAAAGCAGAGAAGAGTATTTTTGCAAAGAAGAGAAGTGCATAAGAAATAAGGTGGTGCCTCAAAAAAACCTGGGAAGGTGAGATACCAAGGTGGTTACCCCCAGTACAAATGCCACATTGGCACTATTAAAGGGAGTTGGTGTAGTGTATTTCATACCAAGTAAGCACTGTTTACTTAGATTTAGATTGCATTGGCATTAATATTAAAAATTTGTGCTTGAGAGGGAGGAGGTAGATTGAGATAATGGTCATAATGTGATTTCTTACATTGGCAACAAGTCAACCACAAACTTAAAATTTATTCTGAGCAACATTCATTATTAGCTTACCCCAGAAATAATGTGAGAATCCCTCTATAACCAGAAAATAGGCACAGTACATCATTAACCATGATGTCAGCCAAAAACCCAAGCACAGTTTTATGGCCTGATATTTAAAAATAGATAACAGACCGAAATTCCCAGTATGCCTGTTGGAAAGACCAAATTATTTACTCATTAGATAGTTTTAAAATGTAAGCAGATATGCCATAATGCAAGACAAATTTACAAAGAAAATTGAGTGCACTGCTTTTAGATCAGAGGCCAAACAAATCGCTGGTACAAATGCTGGTTTTGCACCCACTTACCAGGAGGTACACCTCCGAACTCTAACTTGGACACAAATATTCTCTTTAAATCTATCCTGGTTTCAGCTTTCTAGTAGCTGTGTTTTTCTGATTGCTGTGTTTTTTTGATTTAGTCTGAGAACAATGCTGATAGCACGCCGCTGTTTTAGTTGTTGCTGGGTCACCTACCCTGACCAAGAACTTTTCAGTCCCTCATGCTCTGCCAGTGAGGAGGAACACAAGAAGCCGGGATGGAGCACAGTTGACCTGAACTAGCCAAAGGGAGATTCCATACCACAGCATGTCATGCTCAGTATACAAACTGGGATAATTGGCCAGGAGCTGTTGATCACTGCTCGGGGATGAGCTAGGCATTGGTCAGCGGGTGATGAGCAATTATATTGTGTATCACTTGTCTGTCTTCGGTTTTCTTTCTTTCTTTCTCTTTGTCGTCTCCCTTTTTGTTACAATTATGATGTTATTATTACTACTATTATATTTTATTTTATTTCAATTCTCAAACTGTTCTTATCTCAACCCACAGGTTTTACCTTTTTTTCCTGATTCTCCTCCTCATCCCACCAGGGGCAAGCAAGTGGCTGCATGGTACTTAGTTGCCTGCTAGGGTTAAACCATGACAAAAGCTCACACTGTGCTCATTCTTTCTTGTCTTCCCTCCTCCCAGATCACTCCGCTTTTGTCACCCTTCTTGTTGTGGTTTTATTCCTCAAAGAGGCAAGGTGGATGCCATGCTTCCCCCAGGAACCGATGTCCTGTGTGTAAACTGAGCTAAGCTATGGCTTTGTTCTCCACTGCAGGGTGATATTTGGATCTTCAGTGCTCTAGACAAGGCCTGCCTGTGGCCTGAGTCATTTGGGAGAGAAAGGGTGGTCTTGGCTGTTCATCTCCTTAGTGATGAAGGAATGCTTTAGCATAAGGAGCAGCCCCTTGTACTACTTACCCTTGCAAACAGAATGTTTTATTGAACTCCTTGTGGTCTTTTTTACCTTTCTGCTCTCCAGACACACACAAATGCTCCAACCTGTTGTGAGCAGCATCCTTTTCAAAAACCTCAATTTCCTCCTTTTTGACCTGTGGGTGATGGTGCTGTTAGTACGATGTGCCTGCCTGGTGCAGTAGAACATGGCACGTAGTACCAGCAGTATCCTCACCTCTCTGTAGGAGTGCAGCAGCCACACGTGACCGCTGTGGCTGAGGGATCCCAGAACCACCAAACACCAGTGCCAGTGCAGGAGGCCAGTCCTTCCGACAGGACTGGAGGGATCTTGGGAAAGAAGGGACTGAAAACATAGGAAATGGGCTCCCTGGGGACATCAAAAGCAGCACCAGGGGCTGGCACCCAGGCAGTGTGGGAAGACAAGCATTGCAGCTTGCACACTGGCAGCCGAGCAGCCTCTTGGGAAGAGGCTGTGTTTGCCCAGCGCAATGGGTTGCTTACAAGGAGTTATTTGCTAGCTCTTGTTGTAGCAGGGCACCCATGGCAGCAGTTCCTCCTCTTTCCAGGAGAGTGTAGAGGCACATGTGCACTCACACGCACCCAACCAACTCATTAAACAGTAAAATAAGCATTTTTCTCTTACTCTTTCTTTTTTTTTTTTTTCCCCCAAGTATCCTGACTCTCACGTCCTCCCTGTATCTTCCCTGCTTTGCTCTGCACACCAGCTCCAAATCACCCCCATCTTTAATCGTCTCTAATGGTTGGAAAAAGCCAAGATGATTTATGGGCTTGCCACCTCCCCAAGGCCTCAGCAGGCACTCACCAGCGGACAGGGTGGCTGTGGTGTCCATCATCTTTGGCTGTGGACATGTGCCAGTCAGATTTTTTGATTTTGCCAAAAAAGGTATGATATGGTGTAGATATAGGACAATGTACCTTATTTTCCCAGTGCATGAACAATGACCTGCCTGGCAGAGAGCAGGCTATTTCACAGGAGATTACTTCATGTCTATCTTCAAACTCCATATCATAAAACCCCCAAATCTTAAAAAAGGAGTAGGGAATGATTTACTGTGGGGAGGTAGCAGGAGTGGGTGACCTCTTTCTGGTGTTGAAACATATATATAGACAAAAGATTTTCAAATGGAATGGGTTGATGATGTAAGGACTTACCCACACCCAAGAACCCATCATGATACACTTTTTGAACAAAAGAAAATTTTCAGCCCTTCTGAAAGTCAGGCCTTTTAAGAGACTTCGCATTTGGGCATGCAAAATGAGTAACTCAGAAACAGTAGTTGCAACAGACTGTGTTGGTTAACATCTCCTTGCCCTCCAGTTCTGCAGAATTTTATTTTGGAAAATTGTTGTGCTATATATATATCTCTCTATATATTTGTTATTTGTTAATTGGCAAACAGTTGCCACAGTTGTCCCCTTAGCAAATTTATTGATATATTTGCTGGAGAGGAACTGACACCCCCTTGTGTTGCTGAACCAATTGCTGGTCCTATGGACTTGGCCCCTGCGGCTTCCTCCCTTAAAGCTTTCCATTGTATCCATTAGTTTTTGCAGGATCACCCAAAATGAGTCCACTGACATCATCACATCATCGTGTTTCAGAAACTCTTCTTCACTGCTGTTATTTTCCAGCATATCTCACACACCCCTCTCATCCATTCTTTGAAAACACCTTGCCTGTGTAGGCAACAAGTTTATGTTATGTCATCTTCTCTGCACCCCAGCATACTGGAGGACAGTCTCAGAGCTGCACTGACACATTTCTGCTGTGGGATTTTTCCTGCTGCTCTACTTTCACAGTGTCTCAAGCAGCACCCCATCCTGCACTGGAGTGCCCTGGGCTTAGGTCCTATAATGCTATCTTCTTTCATTCTATCTTCTTTCTTTTTCATACTGTTTTTTTCCCTCTTTCATTTTATTTTGTTAATGCAGTCAGGAGTCTCTATTAACAGTAAAGGGAGGGGAGTCACTCTAGAGAAAACATGCATGAGCTGGGTACCCACCTGGTAACATTGATCTCTCATGCTGGCACAGAGTGTGTGACTGTTACTTGGCATCAATGTTTGGCATCATGTCACCAGTAAGTTAATCAACCTGAATCAATTGGTACTCTTGCTTGTAATCCTGAAATGGCTATTCAGGTGGATGCATTGTGAGAGTGTTTTCAAGAACAGAATGCTTTTCCACCTCTCTTAACCATGAAGCAAATGCCAGCTGCAGCAGTGTATATAGTGTCTTGCTTTAGTAGAGCAGGTGCACATCTGTTTTTTGGCTCTCTTTGTCCAGGTCAAAAATCTCCTTGCCAATAGTGTTTGACCCACAATATCTCTGTATTTGAAAATGAGATTTTGTTTTACTTTCAGAAGTTTTAATTATTTAAAGTTTACAATCTCCTCAAGAGTTCAGGTATTTCTTCTTGTTGTTTCATTACTCTGCTATAACTGTTTCTAAAGGTCACACATTAGCATTCTTCATGTACCTAGGTAGTTTTGGCTATATGTGGAGAGCCCAGTCACTTTGAAGTGGGTTTGGCAGGAGAGAATTATCCCTTTATTGTGGTTTCCTGTAATGTAGTCCCATTGTGAATTAGAATGGTGCAGAACAATAAGCATGACCTTTCCAGCAGTTATCACAGAAGAGAGCAATGGGGAGACATTGTGGCCAGATGTCCACAGCACAGACAGCAATGAATGACTTACTTTTTTTTTTGTGTAATGGACTTCTTGATCATATTTAACAGAAATATAGAGTGACAAGAGATAAAATAACAACCTTGTGTTTTTTTCTTTGAAAAAGCTTGGTGTATGCAGATGCTGGGCTGGAAGCAGAGCTGAGTCAAGGGAGTTGAGCCAGTGCAGGAGGGAGTGCTGATTCTGCTTTCAAAAGTTGGAGGAGTTGCTGGTTTTAGCAAGTGTGGAGGCCTCAGCCATTTTTAAATTTTTGGCTTAATTAGCTAGAGTTTCTCCATACTCGCTCCTCTTGTCTCAGCAATCACAGATACTACTGCAGAGGGACATTTGGAAGGGATGTGCTTCCAAGCGTAGGTTAGGCCTCTTGCCTGCTTCTTCTTCTATGCCTGTGTATTTTTGGAAGGAGAAGGGATTTTCTGACAGAAGTGATCTGATGTTTGGGAGATCTTTCCTGCCACCATTTTAGCATCATCAGAAGAAGGGTTCCTTGCTGAGGAGCCAGTGCAAGAATCCCTGTATCTCCTGCAGAGCATCCTGTGACTGTGCCCTGAGATATGCTCCAGTCAAACATCCCAGACACAAACCTTGGAAAACCAAGAGAGAATGGAAGATGGGGACTTGAATGAGGTCTCCTCTGGTGAGAAAAGTTTGTATGTATGTGGTGTGTGGGGTCGCCAGCAATATGAATTTGGTATTTTTCTGGTACTTCTTAATGCATCTGTGTCCACTACAGAGACCCACACCATTTGTCATGACTGTTCAGCAGAGGTCCAAGAGTTAAATGGCAAGGGTATTACACATCAGGTCTGAGATGTACCAGCAGAAGTGTAAAAGCTTGCAAAATGATTATCTGAAATTTGACTGGCTTTCTCCCATGCTCAAAAGTCTTTAAGTTTCAGGAGTAGTAAAACTGATCAGATTAAAAAAACAAAAATAAGTTAAGAAAGTTTTTAATGGAAAGACTAGAAAAGCCAGGGCTAAACTATTTTCACCAGGAGACCATTTGAGCTTCTCAATCTTCTCTGCCAACGTTTATTAAACTGTTTTGCTTACTAACTCTTTTGCAATTGCTTCCTTAACTGTGCCTGAAATTTTAACGTTAAACCACTAAATCCATTTTACAGCCAGAGATTATAATGTCGAAGAGAATGGATCTGTGAGTTTGAGCATTGACCCTTGAAAGATGAGACATGAAACATATTTGGTTCCTTTGAGACTGTACCCTCAACCTACAAGAATTGTTGGGGGCAGGACTGAGCCTGTGTTGGGAAGTGCAGAGTCCATCAGAGCAGAGTTTCCACAAGCTGACTGTAGCTATTTACTGTGTTGGATTTAAAAGTCCAGGCTCTGCTGGTGACTCTGCAGCAGTGTCAGTGAACATTACACCACTGTGCTCCTAAACTTATACCTTTAGTCATGAAAAAGGGGTTTTTAAGAAGGAGAAAAAGCAGATGAACCATTAAGGCACTGCATATGACTTCCATGTATTTAAGGTGTTTGTGTAAAGGTCGACAGTAAGACTTAGAGCACAGTCTGAAAGAAAACTAATGTGCTTGCAAGCACAATTTCAAGCTGAAAGAGGGGGTTAGTAAGATGGTTTCAGAAAAGACAGCTTCTTGGGGAAAGTTATTAAGCAACGGCTGCACATGGAGAATGAACAAATTAGAGCAAGCACAGGCTACAGAGAAAATTTAAGCAATCACCATTAGTTATGTAGTGGTATAGGAGAGAATTGGAGGCATCTTGTGGGAAGCAGGCTACAGCTGCTAGGTGGTTTGATTCACTTCAAATCTACTGAAAATAAGTAATTTCTATTAAAAATGAGTAATTCCAGTAATTGACAAACATTATGTCATAGCATTTGCCTGGCTTCTGAATAGCAATCAAGTTAATTTTAATCTTAACTGTTTACTTTTACTTTGTGCATTACTAAATGTAGCAGCCGCAGGCACCACCTCTTCCTCGCTCCCTAGAAGATAGAAAGTGAGAAATGGAGGAAGATTTAAGCATTACAGGCAATGATTCATTCTCAGGCTGCACAACCTGCCAAATGATCTCCAGAGTGGCACTGCTGCTTGGCCTGGAAACAGCTTTTCTCCCTCCCTCCCCCCCAAACCAGAAGGAAGGAAACTGATACTTATGGCAGGCAACCAGGGTGGCTAGAACTAATATTGGAGAAGTTCAGGAAACTAAATATGGGATCCAGGGTCTGGAAAACATGCCAAGACAGAAAAAAAACCCAAAAAAAAAAAAAACCAACAAAAGAAAGCCAGAGGAATAAAAATACAAAAATAACAAAGGGAAGGAAATAAAAAATAACCAAAAGAGATTCCATTACCAAAAATCAATCCCTGGGATGAAGTACTCATTAAAGGCCTAATCTTACCTTCCCTACGCAGGGATTGGTTTTGTAAGGGATGGCTAGAGGCTGAACAGCCACTCTTCTGACGGAACTCAAAAGAAGGGTTTTGGAGTATTTTTCTGCATAAAGGTTTCCAAATCTCAGGTAACTGCAGGAAAAGGATTAAATCTTGGATTAGGGCAAGCTGGCCATGGAAATGAATGGTTAAAATTCCCCCTCACTTCCAGGAGTCAGAGAAACGTGCCATCCTAACCCCACTTTGGGCTCAGCAAGAATCCGTTTCAGACTGTTCTCGGATCATATTTGCAATTACACTCTGCTAATTTATGTAGTTCATTAAATTCCCGGGGCCAAATGGTGCAGCTGACAGTTCTCAGTGAGATGTCGAGTACTGGCTGTTTCACCAAGGTGCTGCTGAGGAGCTACGCCCTTTGGATGTTCTCCTGGAAGCATGAGTAGATGTGAGAGCTATCATTTTTAGCGTTTTTCTAAAGTCCAAGATAAGCTCTTGCTTTGACTCTGATACAGAAACTGTGCTGTGGAAGCCTCGGGAATTCTACTTTTTCTGTATTTTGATTTTAGTGAAAAATGTAAGCTTTGCATGCTCTTTTTCTTCTGTTACGACTGTCCTTGATGTATTTCAGTGATGATAAGGTGATGTTGCTTTGAGGGACTCAATCTCTACAGACTTGGGAGCTCCAGCCCTCACTGATATGGGACTTCAAGGAGCTGCTCTTTTTGAGTGTCCAAGTTGTATTTTTCATATCTATGTTAATATTCTTTTATAGCTGAGCTTTTATGTACTGCTCCCTGCTTCTGGTTATGGCAGAAAATTTTTGGCATTGTTGTTGCATGCCCAAGTAAATCAGACTTGCCTCAGCATGTCATGGAGATGTTGTTTGGGTTTAATCCATCAGTGGCTTTGTTGGTTAAGATAAAGGCCTTGATTAGGCACTGGCAAAGATCTGAGAGCTGTGGAGGCCCTGGAGCTTCAGTGTAAACTGCTCTCAAAGCCTGAATCACTTGGGAATCTGACTACTTTTTTCCATGCTAGCATAAGCTAGTACAGCTGGTAGACAACTGTTGCCATATTGATTAAATGCTGGGCCTTTATGAATAATAGTCCCTCCTACATGAGTAGGATGCGGATGCCCCTTCTCGCAGCTCGGAGCTGATTTTCCTATGACTGGGTAAATCAGGGGAAGAATGGAGGTAATGCAATAAAAGGCAATCTTTGGTAAGGGTAAGGGTATTTTCAGTTTCACATAGCTGATATTTGGTACAAATGCAAGGGTCGTAGAGGTGACCGAATTCTCCTTGCAAAGCAAGGTACAACTACATCTACAGTCTCTATAGTAGTCAGGTACTCCTACAACCTTGTACAGTCTCTGCAGCAGTCTTCTTGCTGAAAAGAGAGAAACATTCAGCTGATGGACTCAAATACACAGAGGTTACAGTGTATTAAAAGCAAATTAAAAGGTCTTCTCAGCTCTTGCAAAATCAATCACTCCCATTAGGAAACATTGGTCCCTGTGTGTGCTGACCTTCAGTACAGATGATGTACTCTTCTCTTCGGCTGCCTTCCTCAAGGAACAGCTGCTTCTGTGTGAAGTGTTTTATCCTCACTAGTCAAGATGTGACCTCACATCTTCTGCAGTGTGTGCTCTGGTCTAAACACAGTCTTTTTCTTGTGCTTTTCTTAGTAATCTTCACAAAGTCTTCCTGATACCCTCTATTGTACATACAGGGAGCAGACATACAAAAAAATTAAGATCAGGACCAATTTATCATGCCACCTTTGAAGCTCCTAGGGAAGGGCTTAGCTCATCAGCAGAGAGATATCCACCAATGGGGCTGTCTCCACCTGAGCACCCTGTCTTGAAAGCCTGCAGTGCCCCTCCTGTCTGTTGGTGCCTCATGTATGCTGAGGGATTGTGCATAGTGAGACAGACACAAGCCTGTCCTTTTTCCTTCATTGATTATAGGCAGAGTGTAGATAAGGGTTTTGGGTGACACAAAGCCCACCCTTGCTGTGGTCAGCATTACGTAGCAGAGCTATATTCAGGCATGTTTCTACTGGCTTTATTTGCGTTTGCGAGTGTTTCATATTTTGGACCTCTGATTACCAAGCTGAGCATGCAAGAAAAAAAGGCACAAGTGATTAGTGAACTTAAGTGACAAGTTTGATTTCATTAATCTGACATTACATGGAAAAGCTAGTGCAGCAGCAGGGATAGATCCAATTCTTTAAAGCAGCATTCAACAGCCTGAGCTGTGAGATCATCTTTTTTCTTCCTGCCACCAGAAGTTGCAGAGGGTTTAACCCAACTCTCATATAAAGACCGGGCTAGCCATCAAAGTTCTACTCCAGCCTGTTTCTGATTTTGTCAGCCACAGCACAACATTATTAATAAAATACAGAAATAAATGTAGAAAAACAGGGCTGCATCTTCAGGTGCTGACTGACAGCCTGTCCCTGCAGAAGTGGGATGTGTAGCTGTGTGTCTGATGTACACAGTTCACAGAATTAACTCTGTTTTAGTGGAACCAGAATTTGCCCCAGTAAGAACTCAGTAAAAATTAAGAAAGTACTTAGGGATCCAGACAGATTTCTGTAGATATTCCATGCCTTTGGTCGTCTGAATGTAAGAGGATGGCTGATGTGATTCTTGTATTTTTCTTTTATCATTGGGTGCTTTCAGACAGCGCCTAATGCAAAAAGGATCTGGGGAGCTTCAGGTGAATTGCTGCTTACGCTGAGAAGGTTTATTCTGGTTAACTCCTGCCTTGCAAGCCCATTTTAGAATTGGACAGGCAAACTAAATGAACTCCTTCTTGCCCATCAAAACAAGTAAATCTCAATCAAAAGCTCCACACCATAATTAAAGTCCACATTGATTTCACTTTACAGTATTACAATATATAAACCAGAACTTTTACTTCCCAGCTAAGAAGTTTAGCTCCAGAATTCAGTGTAACAGCAAAGGTAGAGTACTATATGAGATTTTCACTTAGTTGCATAATTATAAGAAAAGACGGGATCCAAACAGCGTAAGTACTCAGGGAACATACTTTATTGTACAAAGAGAAAGCAGAAATGAAGGAAACAGAATCATTACCTGTATGACTTCAGGAGATAAATCATCAGTAAATATTATTTTAAGCAACACCACAGTTAACACAGAGCAATTTCACATTTGTAGATAATTTACAACTCAACAGCACTCTATCAACATTTTCTCATATGTATGGTTTGATTCAACTTAGTGAAAGACACCTCCCATCAGAGCTGAAACGTCTCTGAGGTTTTAATGATTTTCCATATGGAAAGGGCACACTCAGTAGCAAATGTGATCTGTTTTTTTCCCAGTATGCCCAAATTAAGTAACTCATGAATGCAGTGTCAATGAATACCATTGCTTTTAGGCAAGAATGCAGATCTGGAAGGAAAACAAAGCCCAGTGTTGCCTTGCTGCTTCAACAGATGAACTTCTTAGACACCCTTACAGCACACAGCATATATGAGAACAAAATGTTAGACTCTTGTTTCTGTTGGCTGCGAATAAAATCATCATGGGATACATGGTGTAAATATGACCTGATGTAATTCCCATTCTCCTACTACCAGCTGCTATCTGCTGAGCCAATTTCAACTTCAGCTCAGTTTCTTATGAGTAAAGATTGCAGACAGACTCTTGTCTTCATTTGTTCTGTCCAATTCAGGATGCAAAGCACTCCGGGACACAGAATATAGGGTGATTTTTATTTTTGCATTGTATGACTCAGTTTCAGCATATGAAACTATTCTTTGCTAATGCATTGTGTTGGGATTGACTCATCCGTATCTAAGGTGCAAAGTTCTTGAGTGCTTTAAGTTTTAGAAAATGTATATTATACCTTGTTTTTTGCTTGAATGTGTGTTTTAAGTTTTTGTTTAAGTTGTTTTGTTTAAGTTTTCATTAATAAATCATAGACACAGACAACTGAATCTTGCAGTTTAGATGTAAATAAGTCAATGGAAAAAACTACAGCAGCTTTCAAAGTTCAGCAACCAAGGAAATCTTTAGTCTTTGCCTATTTGTTACTCATGATTTAAACCTGTGGGTAATTATAAACCATTCAACAATTACACAGTGTTAAGGGCCAGTGTTAAAGATGCAGAGCCCACAATCAGTTGCAGGTTCCCAGAATTGCCCAGCTCGTGCCAAAGCACCAAAGTGAGTAGGTGAATCTTGCTGATTTCTGAGTTACTCTTAGCACTTAGATACCCCTTTTCTTTACCCTTACTTGGCCAGCGAGCCCTTGAAATCCTGCCCATCCTCTAGGTAGGAGAAGACAAAACGAATACAAAATACAGGATAAGTGTCACATTAATGGCTTGTCACACAAAGAAGCTCCCATATCCAAGTCTGAGAGACACCCTAATGGAGATAGGAATCCCTGGAATTTCCAATACGTTTTCTCCTTTTAACACAATAACCTGTGTGAAGTGACACACATAAATCAACATTTTTCCCTTTGTAGGGAATGTGAGGTTGGAGTTTGGCCCCCTCACTAGCTGCTCGGCATTCTGGAGACCAGCTCTCTCCCTTCGTCACCTGCGAAGGGGCCACCTCAGTCATCCCAGCAATCTTGGAGATTTATAGTGAATTTGTGTTTCAGAAACAAGTTGATAACCTTTGCACTGGCATGGAAGGCAGAACTTTTATTACAGGATTGTTAAGATAACAGTAGCTTTGAGCGTGTACTGCTGCTGTGTTAGGAACTAAATGGAAATAAAGCTCTGCCTGTCTGCTCAGCTACCAGGATCTTGGCGGAGGCTAAGGGTGGGAAGCACTTAGACAGCCAGTTGGTTGTTTCCTGCAACTCTTGTTTTAAGGCAGTAGAAGTGCACTCGGCTTTGCTGCTGCTTTGTTATCTAAGGAATCCATATACTAACTACCCTCAATAAAAAAACCCAAAACCAAACTATGACTGTACCATGTGAGCTCTGCAGGGAGCTTCAGCATTCCACATCTGGGGCCATAAGGCCTGTGAGCAGATTGTGGGGTGCACAGAAACTCTTTTTTTTTTTTTATAAGAAGTACCATAAATGAAGGGAAAGGCTGTCACCATTTGAAATTTTTCTTTGAAGTTTCTGAACTTAAGATATTATGTGAGAGACCTTTAATTGGTGTGATGAAAGCCCTGAAAGGAAGAATACTAGATGTGGCTTCCATTTCTCATGTATTCCTAATAATCAGCCTTTTTCATCAGTCTCAAGGAGCAGTTGCTTTCTTGGGCAATAAAGTCTTCTTTAGATAAAAACCTGAACAGAAGACTGAACAAGAAACACATATATGTTTTTGTATGTGAGACAGATGCTATACGAATACCCCCTAAACTGATATTCGGAAGCCTTTCCGCCCCCCACCCTCCCAAATGACTAGAGCAAGACAAGATATGATAACAATACACACTGGAATGTTAATTTTAAAATAGATAACTGCTCTGAAAACCCCTTGCCTAGCTCAGTACACTGGAACATCCCTGCGGCTTAACCTCCTGTCAGTGTGAGCCAGAGCAGGGTGAGGAATGCTTCTTACCTTTCCCAGGCGAACTCCTCTGAGGAAATTCAGAGCACACAGTTTGTTCAAACTCCTTTTTTCCTCTTTAGACTTATTAATTATTTCAGGTTGATGCATGAGCTCAGGGCTGAGCTGGATTCTTTTCCGGACATCTGCCTTAAATGAGTGCTGTGCATCTTGCAGATCCCAACAGATCTTGTATCACAAGATGTTACCCTCATGTCCTGTATACCCCCAAATCACTTCCAACAACTGGTATTTACACGCTGTGGGAAATACAGGGATTTGGAATGGCAAGACTGAAAGCAGGACTGAACAGGGGAAAGCTGAAGCACAAATGCCAGGTTTTGCCCTGCCTCCCTTACTTAGGTTTTAACCAGCCAAAACCCCTACCGAGTCAGCAAGATTTTTCACTTCCAAAAGAGCTGAGTGAAAACTGAGGGAGGGCTTCAGGCAGATCCAGTACAATAGCTGAAAAACAACACAACAAAGTAAAAAGAAGGAAGATAAGCAGAGCACACAGCTTAAGAAAAGCATTTTTGCTAGACAGAGCGTCCAATATCCAGCTGCGCCTCAGAAGAAGGAGGTAACGACTAATGTTGTCATTGTGATGGGACATGAGGCATCTGACAAAAATATCCTAGAGTTTCCTTTTTATGTTTTGGGCATGAGAAGAGAGTTTGAATTACAGGTAAGGAATAGCAGGTGTTAATGTCACTCTTCCACTTCTTACCTCTGAATTTGAAGTCCAGGCTATCTGCTTTCTTTTTCTCTCCAGGACAGTAGTCATTTTTTTACAAAGCCCTTTTGTTAGTATCCCATGTTTTGTTTGTGTACAATACTGTCAGCAATATCAGGATCTTTTTAGATAAAAGATCTACTGAATAGACTGGTTTGGGGTTTTGGGAGTTTACCTCAGCAGGTAATACTCCAGTAGATTTTTCTAGTGGTTCTCACTAGTTGGCTCTGTCTTATCTAATCAGACTCTGAAGCCAATCAATACAGAAACTTGCCAATCAGTGCTGAAGCATTTCATGTGGCTATATTCCTGAGGCTCACAGGAAAAAAAGGGAAAGAAGCTTAGAAGTACTTATTGATTTGTTCTAGTTAAATGCCGTCCTGAAAAAACAGTTACTGGATCAGCTGCTAGGAGCTGATCCCTGCTAGCTTTTCTGCCATCGCTTGATGCATTAGGCTGTAAAAGTCTTTATTTCTCCTGAGGTGAGATTCTTTTCTATTTTTCAGATGAGTGTCAGTATTTTGTGGCAATGTATTTACTCAACCTACCTAACTGGACTTGCTACCCATGGTTCTTCTCGCTAAGAGTCCTGGACTGGTGGTGTTTACAGACAGTCAGGTTGCTTAACGCCAAGTCTTTGCTTTTTCAGCAGTGTAGTTTGCAAGAAGTTGAAATGAAAGGGTTTTAGAACAGCAGAGTATCAACATATCCATCACACCGAAAGAACCTTCTTTCCTTGGTATTAGGGAAGCAGGCATAAACTCTGCATGCTCTTGTGGTACCACCAGAAAGCCATCTCTTGGCTGTTTTCCATTGCTAGTCTTTGGCCCTGGTTCTCAGCATTGCTTCTAGGAGCTCCCCAGAGGTAATATAAAGAATATTCAGAGAAAAAAAATGTGACCATTGTCTCTTAACATATCCAAAATGAGTACAAAGAGGTGGTGGTAATTCATCCTGAGCCATTCTCCTTGTTTTTCTTACAGCCCCTGCAATATACTACAGCACTGTATGCACATAGAAAATATCTCAGTTCATCAGACAGTTATAATACAGTGTTATAGGGACTACCATTCAGTCACAGGTGCTTATTTGTCATTATTTTTGTTCCATAAAAATATCAGGCGTGGAGACTTATCGTCAGCCACGGATGGTAGCTTTAAGACAGTTAGGCAGATACAGGCCAGTGAATCATCTGGCGGGTGTTTAACCATGAAAGAAGTGTCCTGGATATATTTTTCTCATATTCTTCCAGCCCATCATAAATGAGGTTGACTCTTCCAAGGATGCTGATTTACATCTGATCCTTCAAGGGGCTGAATTTGGTCATCCAGCCAAACCAGCCTTCACGTATACCCCTGATAGGATGTGCATCCATGAAGAAACTGGTGTGAAGTGTTGAAATGAGCCCTGGAGCCTCTTGTTATATTTCAATGTTGTGAATTTATCTTCTCTGTTTGCTTGGCATGCTTTTAGATTTTATAAATTCCAGCATCCTGGAATGAGAAAACCAGATGAAACCCATCACTCTCACTTCTTGGTGCACACCTGCCTTCTTATAAATGCAAGCAAAGGCCATCTGTGTCTTTTGATGCTGCAGGTGCCCACAGCTATGTTACAGTTTCAATCTGACTTTTTTCACTGTGAAAGCTAAATGAGGAGTGTAAAATGTTCCTGATTTAGTTTCTGTGATCAAAACCAAGAGATATTTCAAGCCTCTTCAAGCACGATGAATGAGGAAAAAGGCAAAACATGTGGGGTATGTGAGATTGCTCAACTCTTTCAGCCCCTCAATCTGTAGGGTGGAACAGCAGCAGCAGACTCCAAAGAGAAGGTGCGAGTTGACACCAAAATGATGTACATCTGGTCCTGACTGAGGAGCATGACTGAGGCATACAACAAACCCCACATCCCTCCTACAAGTGTAGGAGTTGTGATAGGTAGGACTCTGATCTTACCACTGAACTGATTTGTGTATCTACAGGGAAAATGGGCAAGCAATGGACATTTCTAAGGTTAAGTTTGGGCTACTCGTGGCAGCAGTATCTGACTGTACCCTGACATCATTTTGGTAAGGGAGCAGTTTGCAGCATGGTACAGAACAAAGCAAAGGTACATCAGTATAGGCTGTGGGGGCAACTGGGGAATTAGGGTTTGAGCACAAACCAGAGTGAGGCAGCAGTTGGCACATACCCATGGAGCAGTGCTCAGACAAGGCAGCCCTGCAGGAGAACACTTTTGCAGAAAGACTAGCTGCAAAATGTGCAATGGAAAGAAAACTGAGATACGAGGTGCAGCCAGGGGACGTTTTCAGGACTTCGGGGCTCACTCCAAAAGAAAGAAGCAGATAAGCTTAAAAAAATACAGACTAGTCCTTGGCAAACAAAAGAGATCAACAATACTTGGTTTCAGTATATTGTCCCTGATTCTGTTCTCTCTTTTTCTTACACAAATGACAATGATTGCCATGAAGATCAATTCTGGAATAAAACCTGTGCAACTAAGTTAAGAATCTGGCTTGTTTTCTGTCTAAACTTTCAAGCCGTAGTCTTACTGGATGTGTGCAAGGACTAAGGTCCTAAATATAAATGGTTACTGTATTTGCTTTCCTGTTTTATTACAGCTGCAAAAGTGAGCCATAACGATTTTTATTGTACATGATAGCATTTGTCAGCTACAGGACAGAATGAACTCAAATGATACTGATTGGCTCAGCCTTAAAGTGATAAACATGTCAAGATAACTGAAATCACTTTTTTCCTAACTGTGAGAATACAATACAATTTAAACCAGCTTTTTTTTTTTTTCTGCATTTTAATATTCCTATAATCAATCACCAACTATAAGTGTTTTATTATGACTATGGACACAAAGGATCAAACTTTTATGGCCCGGTCTTAGTTTTCCATCTGTAATCTGCGAGCACTAGTAATTGTGCAGCTTAGGTCATTGGAGTACCTGATTATCCCCACAAATCAGGTAACTAAGCATCTACGCTGCATGCTGGCATAACCAGGAGAATAAACTAATTCATAAAACTTGGCACATGTAAGTTGAAAGTCATACTTCAGGCCAGAAAGAAAATTTTGTTTTGCTTGTTTATTGTCATGATAACCCCAGGGATTATCTAAAGACAGAAAACTTATAAACATTTGCTTTAAATGTGCATTTTCTTTCAAGACTCTAGCTAAAGCCTAACCTTAGAGATACTTGTCCACAAGCAGGCAGCAGGTTAATGCTGTCTGGTAAAACACTGGATTGTATTTTTTAAGAAAATTTTGATTCAAAAGTATCAAAGAAAATCAGCAGTTATGGAGTCAGTGTGGAGATCCAGATTAGTGTTTGATTAAAAAATGGGAAAAGAGGTCAAGGAAGAAGTCATTAATTTACACAGATGAAGGTATCCGTAGGCACCTTTACAGGTCAGCATCTTCATAAATGGCCTAGTCAAAGAGGTGGTACCAAGGTAGCAATGTTTATGGGTAATTAAAAAACTAAAGGCAATTGAGATAAGTTGCGTGAAGATCTTATATTGCCAAGTGATTGAGTCATGAAGAAGAGACGATGTTTGCAGAAAAACGGACAGCAGGGACCAGGAATTCACTGTCAAAATATGCAATGTAAAACATCAGAAGAAAAATAAGACCAGGTATGTACATAACATACAACATAATATCTCTACCTAACGTCTGCCTTTCAGGAAAGTGTTGAAATTTGCTCCCTGCTTATTAGTGGTCAGAAAGACAAAGTGAGCATTAGAGGTTATTACAAAAGGAGCACAGAATAAAAGAGAAACTGTCATCATGCACCTGTATAAATACTCAGTACTCCTATATCTTGAGTCGTGGATGCAGACCTAGTCCCCCCAAGGTGAAAGAGATGGGACCAGGAAAGTTGCAGACTGAGATGTCCCCAACCTATGGGATGCAGAAGTTGGGAGCTTGGCAAGGAACATCTCACCCTGTACTTGCTGGGATCACAATGGGGTCCCGCTCCAGCTGGACTGAGTTCTTCCAGCTTTTCTTATGACCCAGAGGTAAGCAGAACTTATTACAAATGCAATGCCTTTTATTAGTCATGCATCATCCCTCCCTATTTGGATGGGACCCAGCATGGGGAGAGGCATCTTGGGGGACTCAGCATCCTGGCAGGCACCATTTGTCTGGGTTGCCCTCACCTTATGGTGGCCCTTCATCCCCCAGGCCTGTGCTGGCATGTGCTCCTGGAGGTTTTCCCATTTGGGCTGGAGGTAGTCTCTGTCCCTACTAATGGCATCCCAGCTGCCTGATGCTGTGGCCCTGTCCTCTCCCAGGCTGGAGACATTGGAAAGAAGGAAGGCACTACCTTCACTGTTGGGGGCATCTACCCTGCTCCAGGAAGACAGGAGCTGAGGAGAGAGGGGAGCAGGTGGAAGGAATGGAGATTCCTGTCCTTGCTCTGGGTGCAGGTATGGCTCTTGGCTTCCACCGCTGTTATGCTGTGCCTGCCGCCTCAGTCCCAGTGAAGCAGGCAATGGCAGTGCTGCCTCTAGTGCAGTGGAAACACCCATGGGAGGCAGCAAGAGGCTCAGGCATGCTAGCAGGGAGGACTGCAGGCACACACTTGTGTAAAAATTGAGAAGGCTAGCTGTTTGCTTATTTTCTGCTTGGTATGTTATCTTAAAGCATTTCTGCGGAATTGTCATGGACATGTGCCAGCCGAGGTACAGAACTCATTGCCTGTCATTCACTATGATAATGAAAACACTCGTGATATTTTCAGTTTAGAAAATAATACCCCTGGGAGGTAAGATTTTGCCAGGCTGTTTTAAAACTTTCCTTCATGTCCAACAAAATGTACGTGACTCAGCTACTAAAGAGGCATCTAAATAAAGAGGCTTCTCTTGTGCTTTATATTCACAAAACTCTCATTCCAGCAAGCAAAGAAACACTCCCCAGCTTTTCTACGTGTTCTTTCTTTGATCTGCAGAGTGCTGACAATAAAACATGTTTGTGTGAATCATAAATGAAGAATTATTTCAGAGACTGATTTTTTTAGGAATCCTGGTTATGATTTAGTATGACACAACTATGTAATTAAATTATAAGAGTATGTAGCTCTCTACATTATTTTCTTTCATTTAGTCTTTAAAAAATGCTTAGCAGAAGTGTAACAGTCTTGAGATGTTTTCATTTTAACAGAACTCAAAAGTCCTAATGCTATTGTGTAATATGGGAGAGAGTTTTAAATTTACTGTCTAATATGAATGCATGCTGTCATGCAGAGCCTTCCCAAAAGTATTTCAGTGCATTATCTGAGTGGTAGATGCTTTGAAAAAAATGCTTACAAAGTCACTCCCAAAGTACAGCGTATTCAGACTGTAATGACAGTGCAACTTGAAGACTACTTTTAACACTTCTGTGCATGTTCTTTTTCTGTGTCTGTACGGTACTCACATAATGGGGTCCTAGTCTGCTCCTGGGGACCATAGGAATGACCAAAGTACAAATAATTAATAAAATTAATACAAACCAAAAGTCATATGAAGAGATGTAAACCCACTGTATAAGGTTGTTATGTCAGACAAGGCCTACTGTGAGTGCTCTCAAAGTTTATGTGAAATTTGTTTCAAAATTCAAAGGATCTTTTCAGTGTTCGCTGCAATTCATAGTAGAACAGCTAAATGGTTTGCCATGAGTAAATTATGTTAACATAGCCTCTCTGCTTGCAAATATATTGGAAATTCACTCTAGTTTTGAACAGAGCAAACGTCTGCCAAGTGTTTTGGGTATTGCTTTTGGTGCACGCAGTGTTCATTTTATTTTGTGTCTCATTTTAATGTTCTTTATTTGTTCTGTGCAGATGACTACCACTACTTCAGTCCTCTGAATTGTCAAATCAAATTTTTAACAAAGAAACTGGGCTCAAAACTAACATGCTATGAAGAGCAAAGCTTACTGGCTAGGCGCAGGTAGGAGCACTAACATAAATAGTAACACCAAGGTAAACTAATACATTTGTGCAAATGGTGATGATGAGCAAATAGGAACAGCAGTGTGTGCAATGAGGATGGCTCCTCTAGAAATGAATGCACTGGGCTTTATATTCTACCAGTTCCAGGGCCTACTGTCGGAAAGCATTTAAGCACATCATCGACATATGAGCTTACACATTAATAACTGCCTCCTTCAAAATTAATTTGTTCTTAGGTCATAGTTTTACTTTTTTGGAATAGGAGGCATGATGGCAATAGTGTAGGGAATGATTTTGAAACAGTATTAGATCTATGGATTTGAACAGAGAGAGTTGCCAGCTCCCAGTGGTGTCACATCCTGTAAAATATTTTCCTGTAAATGGAGATAGAGCTGTTTCTTTTATTTTCTTTGTAAGTTTTCATTTTATAATAGAAATGGGATATGCCACGCTCTATTTCAAAGAGATCGGAGTTATCCTTGAGTAACTCTGTTTATCCATTGGCCTCATGCCTTTTGAAGTATCCATACACCTAAGTAGCCAGATCCTTTAACACTTGCAGTGCTGTAAGTCAGGAATAGCTGTACTATAGTAACTAGCATCACATCAGCCTAAAACCAGTGAAAAGGTAAGCAGGCCCAACCCCAAAAGTCACGTTGTACATGACAACACATCTCTTCTATCTTAAAAATTAGTGTTTCATTAGATGGTAACTTTGTGGAAGTTTCACACTGATTGGTTTCCCCAAAGGGGAATTTTCCTGATGGTAATCTTCCCACTAGCTGTTAGAAGAACAACATTGGCTTTTAAATCTTTTGCATACAAAATCACGTGTTCCCTAATCACCATAGTTTTAGACATCCTCAGGACAGGCCACAGACTTGGCTCTCCCCCAGTGATGAACATCTTTCTGATGTTCTGCCCAGTCTTGATCTGTTTTAATGGGAACGCAACCTTCCTCAGGCTTCAGAAGATCAGTTTTGTAGTGCTTTTGTGCCAGTCACTTAGGCTATGGATCAAGGACTGAATCTCATTTACTCTGTGAACAGTTTAGACTTGAGGTTTACATGAGAACTGTGCCAGTTATGATCTGGCCCATTTCACTAAAATATTTATGCTAGTAAAAGACCAAATGTAAACTCAGGTTACACCAGAAATAACCTGTGCTTCTGGGAACACTTGTGTTGCAGGTTAACTGTATTCACACAAAGATAAGGTTTATATAGCAACAACTATACAGCTTTTCCATTGCTTTAAGCGAGTTCTTTTTACAGCAGTTTTAAAGATTTTAGGCTCAGAATTTAGCCTAGACTATAGCATTTGACAACTGTATTTGAATTAGCAAACAGTGCAGATCAACAGGAGATTTGTGAAGCAAAACAGTTGGGGCTGTAATCCTGGCATCCATACCATACATTCTTCAGGGATGTTTGCTTTGCACTGGCTCTAGAATGGGCCATGCACAGCGTTTCTATTAGCTGCTGGAGTAAGTTGGCTTCATAGCCACTTCTGCACCATCTTTGTTTGAAAGGAACTCTGTGTGCTCTGAGACTACTCTCTGTGATGTGAACTAATGCACATAAAGTGGGGAAAACCTGGAGCTCCACTTCAAAGTGTGCTCCAGCTCCAAACTGAAACCCTGAAGTAGATGTACCCATTCAGCCAAATGAATTAAAAACTTGCATAGAACAACTACCCTCATGGCCCTTAGACACTTCCTATGGAAGCGGAATATTGAAATTGAATGCTTTCTGGGAAGCAGCCACTGAAAAAGGATCTCAAATGAAGGTTTCCAAGAGGAGGGGAAATGCTGAAGGACGTGACAGAGAATGGCACAAGAGACAGGAGTCTACAATGCCACATGGCAATAGGAAAAAAAGATCAGCATTATTTGGCAGTGCCTAGGGAATGGCACAATGCCCTGCACAGCCATTCTCTTTTGTCCCTAGACTCTGGTGAAAGCGCACCTGGACACTGCATTTATTTCCTGATGCTTAATGCTTCCTTCCCCAGACAAGCCCCAGAGACACAAAGTAATTCCAAAGAGTTCAAAGTTACAGCACATCCAGCAAGAGACTGATTTGTGAGCAACAGCTTCATCTTGATTTACATGATTGGCATTTTTGTTAATTTTGGGAAAAGCCAGTCGGATTAAATTGGTGCTTATGGAGCCATATACAACTTCTTGTGCCACCTGCTAGTTCTTAATTTCCTCTTTGAGTCATTCAGCACTTATATCGACGGTTCCCTTTAATGGATCAGTGGTGATTTTTCTGATTTGACCAAATCATTCTCATACTCTGAAAGAGCTGAAGCAGCCAGAGCACTTCTTTAACTTTGCTATCTTGAACTGGCTGTACAGTGTGGCAAGGAATTGAAAATCCACAGAGCCTCTCCTCCAATCCCAAATTACAAGAGCAGGTTTAGAGATGGGGGAATGACTACGAATCCCTGAACAGAAAAGCTGTGCTTGCTATCACGTTTCAGATAATCACAGTTCCTTCCTCCACTAATGTATACTTCTTGGATAAGCAGCAATAATAACAGTTATATGAAGAGGATAGACATCTTTGATATTATCAGTCTTTTGTATTATGAAATCAGGAGAGCAGTCAGCACAGGTAATGCAGCTAGAAAGTCATCAGCTCTTCCTTCAAGCTCTCAGATTACATTTTTTACAGTAAAAAACTCTTGAGCAATTCCTCTCAATACACATATTGCTCCTCTATCCTTGTAGTCACTTAGCTCAAGAAGAAGGAAACAGAGACAGCTGCATTGTCTGCAGCTCTCCAACAAACATGGTGGTTCCAGAATATGGCTTCTTGGTTATTAAACATTACACTTCTAGACATATCAGCATTAGTTAATTTTGTATGCAACAAGCATACTGAGCAAATGTGGATGTAAAAATAGGAAATGCGACAGGGTCAAGTATGGTCTTACTCACAGAGGTGGGGAGATGCAATGGCTTGCAGATCCGATCTGGGTCAGAGGATGACATGGCATAAAGTAATAAAAATATAACCAAGTCTTTTAGTTACTGAACTTAGTCATATAATGAGACTCTGTGCTACAAGTCAGCAGTTCTTCATTCTCTCTCCTTGTTTCCCCTACTCCCAATCTGTCTTTCCTGATGCATCTCATGCTCCCAGCTGGATAACAGAAAACCTGCCTCAGCTGCAAGCTGTTGGCTGGAAGCCATGTGAGAATTTATGATGGTCCTAGTGCCTCTGGAAGTAGTCCAGGTGGCATCATCTTCGCAGTTGTGATTTCATTTTATGCCTCTACAGGTTGAAGGAGTTCTCATGCCTAAAGGCCCTTTTCTGGATGGCTTCTGGGGACACCTTGACCAGGCTCAGAAGTGTGACTGTGACATATTTCTCTCCACTGTGAATTTAAAATAAAATGTTTTTGAGGATCCTATTTGGAGTGAAGTGGGTTGGAAATGCACTTTAAAAAAAAAAGTGTAAAGTGTACTGGTTTTTACACACATAGTTTACACTATGGCTGAGCTAATTCCACCTGCATTTAGACATCTAGTCTAAGGTAGTTGGTAGGGATTTTTGAGAGCCTGCAGAGAAAGTGGTACTGCAGAGTGTGATCCACGTTGGACTAATTTAGGACCCTAAGGCAAGGCATTGCTCCCGGGAGAAACATGTCTCAACCCAGTGACTTGAGGGGGTCCATAGGTACAGTTCAGTGGGATGAATCTCTACCTTTACGATGTGCCTGTGTAACCATGTAAGCATGGGTCTGAGTTCGTTCTCAAGTCTAAACTCACCTGCCAGCCCTGCCATTAGCAGGGACTCCCAAGCATGGCCCTCAGACCTGGCTTTTGCCTGGGGAGCTCTCTGGAAAGGAGGAAGCCAGGCTGGCTTAGGGTCTCGGGTCAGGCACGAGCACCCATCCACACCTTCCAAGCTGCATGCCTGGATTCTGTCCGCTATCAGGTGGTATGGCCACGGCCCTTTCCTATATAGAGTGGGGTGTTTTGAGTAAAGACTGCCACCAGGTTACCATCCAGCAACCCAGTAGTGCCCAGGTGATTTGGCTTCATACCAATGGGTATGCTTTACAAAACCCCCTTTAAATATCTCCTGACCTGTTGACAATATAATCTGATAAACCATATAATCTTATAATCTTATAAACCATAAAATCTATGGTTTTCCGTGTCCCACCAACCACCTCTACATGAACCACACTGCCTATGTAATATTTGCTGGAAAGAAGGACTTGGTTTTTTTTCCTTCCCCTCTCCTGAAGTGGAAGTAGTTAAAAAAAACCTGGACTGAGTGAGCAGCAGCCCAGTGCTCAGCGTAAGGCACTGTCTGAAAGAAAGCAGATGTCTTTCCATCCGTCCTCAGGTGGTAAGATGTCTGGCACAATTACTGGTGCAATGTATGGGGCAGGCAGGAGCATTTAATTTCTGGCTTTGAGCGTTTGGGCTACTTCTCATCTGGGAGGTGCCTTTTGAAGGCCACCTTTTCTGCCTGTCTTTAACAGAAGGCAAGCATTGGATTCTGACATAAATATCAAATCAGAGTCAAATCACTCTTCTGTACCTTCTTAGGAGATATAAAGGGTTTGTAATGTTAATACTGTTTGCTGGTGTGATTTCCTTCAAGCAGCAAGGCAACACCCTCACTGAAGATATTGAGAAGTCATTCATTGTCACAGAGTACTCTGTTATTTTTAAAAAGCAGGGCAGATTTTATTGCTTAACTAAATCTTCTTTTGAGGGAGGTGGTGGTAGGAAACAACAAATTCCATTTTACTCTACCATTCATGTCAAAACATCTGCATCAAACATTCTGTGCATAGTGACATAGCAAAACAAACATAGAGCAGACATTACAGATGGATGGCTTGTTGACAGATTAGCAGATGAGTTTCCCGTATGTTTTTGAAAAACATAGCTCCCTAGACATAATGTACAAAGGGGAAAGCTGGGATTAAAGATCAGATAACAAAAAGCAAGGTTTTCTTTTCAGTGTTTACTATTCCAATTCCCTAATATCACAGAAGATATTAAGAGCAAGTAAAAAACAGTATGCCACGTCCAACACATCCAACATGTGAAACACGGACATCTTTCAGGACTAAAGCTGTAATTAGAGCTGGGTGAAATGTTTTGGTCTTTTGATTTATGTGGAGAAAAAAAATAGAGATTCGGGTTACTGAAGCTGCTGGCAAAATTTGTGTTGAGTTCATCAAATTATTTTGGCTGAAAAAGAGCTGATTCCTTTAAAAAATGTTAAAGGTTATTTTCTAAATAAAATGTTTTTTTGTTTCCAAAATGATATTTTGTTTATAAATGTACCTTACATTAAATACAGGAATTAAATTACACTTTAAAATTAATCATATTTGACCCAAAATAAAATACTTTTGTTCTTTCTGGCTGTTTGTTTGCCAAAGAACCAAAGAACAGATTATTTGCACAAATCTAGATACAATATGAGTTGTGGATCATTTTAAAGTAGCTCTACTAATTCAGGCATGTTTTAATAAGAAAACTGAGATTCTTCTCCTGAGTCAGAGAGTAGATAAGTGTCTCGGCTAACTCTCCTACCATTTTCAGTTCTCTAAAATCTTACCAGAAAAGCAGATCTATTGAATTGCTTAATCCTTTTGGTGCTGCCTTCTCAATCAGATGTGTTATCAGTTTTTCTTGCTATGTGAAAGCTGACTCCTGTATGATGTTGGCACCAGGAGTGAGATGGTTGCAGTGCTCAAAAAAGATGTGCCTCGTGCTGCATGACATACTGCATGGTGTGCAATGCATCCTGTTGGATCCATCAGAGACCAGCACTGATGAATGTGCATGTTTTGCCTGGGGAAGGCTGCATAGTGTCACTTATTGGGAGGTTGAATAACTTGGCGTGGTGGATAGCAAGCTCTGAGAAATACAATGCTAAGACATTTAGGAGAATCATATATAGTTCTGCTCTGTTACATGCAGTTTGAGGTAGAGAGGAAGGAGGAGGAGGAAGGGGAAGGCATCCCCACAGTAATTTCTTGGTGTTCCTCTGGCTAACTTCAGCCAGATAGCATGAGGAAAGCCTTCTGATGGATGCCTTGGGAGAAAACATGGCACAAGCTTCTCCTGCAAGTTACCCCAGCTCTGGGTATTTAAATTGGGCAAAATCTAGAGTTGATCCTTTACAGTGTGTGAGCACTGCTGGTAGCAGGAAATCCCCAGTTCTCCCTGGTAGCATAAAAATGAAATTAATGGCCAAGCCTTACATAGCTCTGCGAGGGGTTGGAGACCTCTTCCTTTTCATTCACTCATCCATACATGGGCAGCCCTAAACTAGCTGGTGGGTTTTACAAAACCTAATAGGAATGGAATTATTTTAATGTATTGCTTTAATTTTTTTTTTTAACTTTCCTTTTATTACATGATGACAGAAAAATCCAATATATAATCCACTGACAGCTAGCAAGCGCCAGAGCCCAAGAAGTCATCTTACAAAGAAGGATATGCAATTTTGTGTTTCCATCAAGCGTGCTAGAATAATAAGTCAGCTGCCACAAGCCTTGGAGAACTGGCTAGGATTGGACCTCCTACAGCAAATTGTAATTAAGATTGTAGAAATTTCCCTTTTCAGGACTTGGTTTGCAGAATATAAGGTCTCGATATTTTTTATAAGCTTCCTGTTCAGGCCACTATGTAAGGCAAACTAGGATAATGAGAGGAGTAGAATTACCTCCTGTCTTACCTTCAGACTGTTCCACCACAGTGCTCTATTTAAAGTAGAGGTTCCGAGTGTGTCCTGACGAACTGGATACCACAACCCATGTTCGAGTCTGTCAGAGCAAAGCGTGTGCCAGCTGCTTTCCCAGGGCATGAAATGCATGTCACCTTCCAGCAAACTTTAGATGCTTACCTGTGGCACCTCCATCTGGTGCCCAGTTCCCTCAGGTCTCTCTGCAATCGGTGAAAGGAGGTAGGCCTCTTCAGAGGTCAAGGCAACCCTCCTGCAACTCAAACTGAGTTCTGGAGAAACTCTCTCACCTTCACTAGCTGTAAAGGGAGTTCAGGTCCCTGCACTTCTGTCCAACTCTGGCACTGCAGAATTTGGAGCCTTTTTTAAGTAATACATAGGGTCCCTATCAAGGGACCCTATGTAGAGATCTGTAGAGGGAGTGTCCAACTGTGCTAGTTTGGTAAGCTCTACAGGACTGCCGTTCTTTGGATGGGGGTCAGGATGGGTTTGGGGTGAAGGCATGGTAGTTCCTACTCCTTGGATACCACAGCAATACTCTTGGCTCTGCCCTGATCTGCTGTTTTATTGCCAGCATGTTATGCAGCTCAGTAGTTGCCTTTTGGCAGGGTGTTTCAGAAGACACTGAGCACTTTGTCTTCCCTTCTGTGCCAGCAGGAACAACAGAAACTTTGCCTGGGTAAGATGCCAGAACACAAAGCCTAAATAGGAAATGCAGAAACCGAGCTATCCCCCAATCTGTGGACTATTCGTTTCTTCAAAACAAGGGTGAGTTACCTGTGTGGAAGATGTCTTCTGTTCCAGCATGTGTGGCAGCTCATACTTAGTCACTCCATCTTCAGGGTGGAGATTGCTTTGAAACTGAGCTGCCTGGATGGAGAGTGCAGTGGAAGAGGAAGGGAGGAAGGATAATATAGTTTGACTGCAGTACACTTCTGAACCACTCAGTATTTCTCTGTCTGGGTCCTGTGAAACAAAGACAAGCTTGCCCTAAAACACAGTAGAGTCCTTTTGTCTACAGCTGTAGATTTTTTCTTCAACAAATGCTTCCTGCTTAGGAGAACATGCTGTTAAACATGAGACCTTTTGAAACGAAAACATTAATCTTTTAAGTGCAGGTGATTTCATTTTGATGGCCAAAAGGGCTGCGATTTATTTCTGGGATCACCTTTCCCCTGTGAACTGCAGTGACATGGCCAGAGGGGCTGGCAGCCTGGGCTGCTCTGCCTCGCTGTCTGGAGCAGGCAGTATTCACGCATCTCTGTGGCAACACCAGGTCTGAGAGCTGGGCAGGCGCAGGGGACAGTTGGCTGTGCCTGTTGTCCAATTAGCCATCATTTATCTCCTTGGTGGAAAAGATGATGCGTTAACCTACTTAGCAACATCTGGCCTATGGGCAACTAGTAAGCCACACTGAAAAGATCGTAACTTAAGGTCTTTTAGGACAGATATGTCCTTGTTGGCTGGATTTATGCGTTTCCATATTTGTAATTCAACCAGCATGTACTGTTAGAGGAGCTTTCAACATTTAACCTTTAGCTTTTCAACCCAAAACATAGACTTGGTTTATAAGAGAATGCAAAAATGACTGCCCTGTTTTTTCTCTTTCAAGCTTCATGAAGTAAACGAGTTACAAGAGTGCTGCAGAGTAAGAGCGGTTAAATAAAATATTTGGTTTTAAAACGTGAAAAACTTTTAAGAAGACAAAAGGCCAAGCTCTGATCTTATCATCAGCAAAGCAAAGCTGGCTTCAGCAGATTTGGGGCCCACCTGAGCTCTGCAGCTGTGTGTGAACCCGTAGCATGTAATGTGTGGCCTTGGGGCTCCCTTAAATGCTGTCAATGCCAGACAAGCTGCCCTAGGTGCCATACTGATTGTGTGCACTGAGAATATGCACATCAGAAGTGAAAACAGCGTGCACTGCAGCGTGCACTCTCAAGCTTGGCAAAGGTCACTTGACCTCACTGACAAAATCCTTCCTGCAAGCTCCGCGCTGGGTGCCTAATCCAAGCACATGGAGCCAGTGAATTTTGTTGTGTCCAGGATCAGGCCCACCTCTGAAGTTTACTTCTTTCAGATTGTTATTGCTTTGTCCAAGCTTCTCACCCCATCTCCAGGGAGTGTCATGAATGAGTGGCGAAGCGGGCTTGTCACACCTCGGTGCTCACAGGCTGTAAATAGAACAAGCTCACACCACTCCCACACAAGCACACATTACGCAGTCAAACAAAAATATCTGTACTTTCCGGATGACTCCAATGATTTTTAATGCCACTGACTCTAAATCATGTGCTTTTCTATTACCCCAGGAGAGCACCCAACTCGTGTTGGGCTGGGACCGCTACCTGGTACAGCTTTGCATCAGCCAGAGTATGTGTAGTTATGGGTAGCTCAGTTTGCTTATGATATCTGGGAAAAGTTTGCCATGGTCACTACAGGCCATCTCTTTTCTACATCTTTGTCTCTAATGATGCAAAGCTGGGCCCAAGTCCCCTTGCCAAATCCCACTGTGCCAGTGACCTAAAATGAGCAGGGACTACTCCCATGAGTTAGTATTGACCATACATCACAAAATTATCCTCACAGCTTACTGCCAGTTTTCTTTGTCTTGAAGTTCAGTTTGAATTCATACATATAGCTTTAAAATCTCCAGAGATCACCAGCAGTGCTGTAGGAAGGAGATTTCATTCCCTGTCCCCATTAGTCAACTGTGAGTTTTCCTGTGCTAAACCCACTCAGGAAATGCTGCAAACAAAAGAGGTAAATAGTTCTCAGCATTCCTCGTTGCTCAGAAGGAGTTAAGCTCTGCACAACGGATGGCTGATCGAGTTCTTCTGGCATTATCCCATTAGCTTAAGTCATTGCTGATGACTTCACTCTCATGGTGACATCAGCCTCTAATCTCGTGAAGGTGAATTCATGTGAGATTGTTTCAAAACAATTACTCCCTGAATTGTAAACCATTTCAATTGATATATGGATGCAACATTCACTTTAGCAGATTGTAGTTTCTCTTATGCAGTGGGTGTACACATTTTCCATGTTGTATTTCAGCATGTCTGTTATGTCAGAAATGGGCACTGCCAGAGATCAGCAGGAGAATGTGTTTGTTTTAAATGAGAAGTAAAAGAAACAAACAGAAACCAACCCACTGATAGTACTAATTTTATATGTATGGTTAAGACTTCTTTACAGTCATATATGTGGTTTGTCCGATTCTGCCTGGATGCTGCCTCCCTCTCTGTCTCTGTTGGAATATTCCTTCTGCCTTGGCTAGGCTGTGTCTTTGCTTCAAAGCGTGCTGGTCATTTCAGATTCTCTTGTCTTTTCCCATACATGGGGAAAAATGTAGACAGATAAACAGCCAGAATGGTTACTTAATAGATTACAATTTTTAATAATATTAGATATTTTTTCTTACCCCAAATCAAATTAAATATAGGCATTAGGACATAAAGACGATATATTGGGTCTTAAAATATTTTCTATTTTTCTCTGTCCTCTGAAGAAATGACTCAGAGGAACACGTAGACACAGTCGGCACTTGTAAGAAGTGGTTTTAATAAGAGCAGACAAGTCATCATCCCAGCTGTGCAATCCTTGCTGAAGTCAAAGGGGCTGAAAAGAAAGGCCCCATTTGTCCTGATGAGCAGCACACACATGTATACCGAAGGAGGATAGTGATGTATTTAGACTAGAAGTTCCCCAGACCTAGACAAGACATTTGTTTGCTTAACTTCATCATTGTTCTTCCCTTCTCTCAACACTTGTCCTCAGCTGACTGCAGCAATCCCCATAGAAAGCTGCAGCAGCATCCACCTTAAAACCAGCAGAAAGAAAGTTCCCCCTCCCCAAAAGCTCTCATGCTTCCAACTGCTGGTAGAAAACCTCTCTTAGCTGCCCTGTCTATGAGTGTGGCCGCAGCCAGGGAGGGTGACAGGGCACAGGGCAGCACTGGAGGCAGGAGGATTCAGACGCTCTCCTCTCTATCCACTGTATTGTGAATAGACTTCTTAATGTGACTAATAGCTCTTGGCATTGAACTGTAGCTCCTGAAGTGCAGAGCTGGCATGTCCATGCGCTAATGTTTAAAGTAATGTGTCAGAAAAGTTTTATAGTAGTAGCACAGTATTGTTGGGGGAGACGAAGCCTGTTTAAATAAAGCCAATAAAATTCTACTATCATCACTTTTCTTTCTTTATTGTTAAGAGAGTGGAAATGACTAAAGTTTTTATTTGGTGTTAGCAGTGTTATGCTAGAATTTTTTCCACATTCAGAAGTGGACTAGGTAGTGATAAAAAGTCATTAAAAAGTGAACAAGTTGTCCTCAACAACTTGATGCTCCAGAGGGGCTTGGCCAAAGAGACAGCAAACCTACTGTAGGCACCCAGAAAGGGATTTTTTTTTATTTCCTTACAAAATAAACCCTGTTGTGCTATTCCTTTAGGAAGGAAATTGAGTCTCTGGATGACTCGCAAAAGTTTTGCTCATTGTAGTGGCCTGTATGTTTCCTGAATATCCAGATCTGATTTAGATTAGGGCCTTTTGGGGAGGGCTGGGGGGAAAGACTGGCTAAATAAGAGGAAATTTGTATAGTTTTAGTCCAAGGTGCAAGCACTGTTACCAATTACATGTGTATAAGCTATAACAGAGGGACTGCGTCTGCCTTAGCTATAGTTAAGTTTGTCCAGTGCTTGATCCTTTTCGTCTGCCCTTTCCTCCTCTTTCAGAGGGAAGGAAAGCAAGAAAAACAAACAGAAGGGTCTCCCCAAACTGCTTTCTGTGACTGAAACCATTATCAGGGTTAGAGAAAATGCCTAGAGTTTAACTCAAGAAAAAGAATAGGTAGGAAAAGTCAGATCAGCAAGCATTGCTCAAAATGAACTTCTTGTGGCTGACCTTCATGTGGGCATGGAGTGAAATGGAAGCAGAAAAGCCTTTCCTGTGTTAAAATCCAGTGGAAATGGCAGCTTCTCCACTCTGTCAAGCTCTTGGTAACTGCTGCTAGAATGCCTGGTACCTGTAAACTGCTGTAAACCCACCAAAGTAATATGCCCTCAAGAGCAGGCCAAAACACTGAAGGCTTGGTTTGGGCCAAACTGGGGTGGTGCAATCTTTTTGGAGCTGGGAGCTGAAAAGAGGTTTTGGAATGGGGTTGGAGTGGTTTTTCAGGGGTGGCGCATGGCTCTGTATGCCAGGTATCTCTGGGTCATGACGTCCTCCCATGTGGATGCAGTGGCTGCTCTGTCAGAGCAAAGGTGGTGGGCTGGTGGAGTTGCTGAAAGGCTGTGCTGGTGGGCCAGCCACTCTCAACCTCTGTTTCCTGATAATCCTTCTCTTCTCCTGGTTGGGAGAGCATCTCACAAACAGTTTTCCTTCTCTGCGTGGTGCTTCAGAGGACTAATGAGATGCAAAGGAATAAAGGACACTGCCCTTGTAGTGTGCCCACAAATTTTGAAGTGTCTTCTGTGATTTGCTTTTGGGTTGACCATGTGGCTACCAGATCCCTGGTTTTGTCTTACAGAAAGACATTTCATTGTTTTCACTAAAAAAATGAGCTGGCATGCAAAGAACAGCTCCATACAGCAGGCTGTGGTTTGCTCTTACTGTCTTCCTTAGCTGGGCAAAAATAACCTGCCTTTTGAGATCCACCTTCTTTCCCCACTGTGTACTCGGTCTGTGTAAACTGTTTTCTATGGGTGTGTTAAGGTTTTGCATTGATATAGGAACCTGGAGGATTCAAAGATACATTCAAAAGAAAGAGAAACCCTCCCCAAAAGAACAAAGAGGTAATTCATCCCTATATAGCTCTGCAATAGCAATAGCTGTTCCACTACAGCATTCTCATTAAATGAAGGATCACACCTATCCTCAGCAAGTAGGAGGCACCACAAGTTGATGCCCGTGGGCACTACCAGGTTCCAGCAATGCTGGTGAGCTCTGCAAAATTTTGGTTTCTTTGTTAAAGATCTCTTACCTGTGACTGGGGAACCATGTGTCAATATTTTAGCTGATATTTTTTCATGCTTACAGAGAAACCTATTGCTTTTTGAGGTGCAAAGAGGTGTTGCAGCTTGGTTAATCATGAGCAGCTATTTGTTTCCATAAGGTGCCATTTGTAAAATTTGGAAAGGGATTTCAAGGCACATTTGTTACTTTCATTGTGTGGTGATTTGGTGTCCTGGTTTAGATGGGATAGAGTTAATTTTCATGGAGTGCGGCTTTAGGAGAACCCAGTGCTGTGCATAGAATCATAGAATCAACTAGGTTGGAAAAGATCTTTGAGATCATCAAGTCCAACCATTACCCCAGGACTGCCAAGACCATGACTACACCATGTCACGAAGGGCCTCATCTACACATTTTTCGAACACTTCCAGGGACAGTGACAATATGGAGCAGCTCACAACTCTGTCCACTGTCTCACATCACTGCTGAACCTAGACGTGATTTGCCAAGGTACTAGAGGTAGTTCTCAAGTATAAGTAGGATGGTCTCTGAATTTTGTAGGGCTGGTGGAGTTCATTATGAGCTGCAGGGAATTCTCCTTGCCTACATTTTATGTTATCTCTCAAAAAGATTTTGCCAGAGGTTTAAAAGCTTAGGTGGGCAGTGTATATTTAGGGTGAGCTGTGGCAGTTGCTGTTTGTGGGCAGACACGCATGGGTTTACAGAACAGAACCAGAGAGTAAAGCATGAGAAGATTTTCCATTTTTAAGTGAAGCTTTTGTTTTCAGGTAATAATGGAAATTCATGCAGTTGAATGCATGAATGACTAATCCAAAGCCAGTCAAAATCTGTGACTCTTGAAGGGTTTTAAAGTGGGCTGCTGAAGTGCAGAATAGATAAAATATAGATAAAATGTGATATATGTATATTTTTGAAGAGGTGTGGTTTCAATACTGTGCATGAGCTCACTATTGACTAAGGGAATGTCTGGAAAAACAATTAATTTCCTTTGCTTCTCTAAGACAAAAATACTTTGCAAACAATGTCTTCTGCTTGTCTGCTACAATGTTGAGTGGAGTTGGGGACTGTATTCATGTGCTAGAGGAACACAGCCAAGAAAATGTATTATTTTACTTTGTAGAACCCACTTTCCCCAGGAAGAAACAAATTGAGCAGGACAGCTGCACTGGTAAAAATGAGATGTACCACTAAGCATTTTTTGCACAAGGTTTTGAAAATGCTTTCTAAAGGACAGCATCTCTTAGCTCCATTTTACAGAGTATCTTAGAGGATTTTGAGAAATTGCATGAATTCACATAGCTAATCTGCAGATGCAGGAACAGGCTCCTCAGATTTATTTTTTTGTCTTCATTTATTTGGGTAGGCAACCCTATGAGTCAAAAGGTAACAATGATGTAGACCTCCCAATAGGCTCAGCTATTTTCTCTTTCCCTTTCTCCCTGCCCCACCTTTGGACAAGGGGGCAGCCATGGGGAGCTCCTCCTTTTCCCACCCACACTTATTCCTTGGCTGAGATGATGTAGGAAGAAAAGCAGCAGCAGCAAAAGTTAGCAGAAGAAGGGATTAATGAATGGTCTCATACGGCACAGAAGCCTTCCCTACTCAAGCAACCTCTGTTTCTATATTCATTTATTATACACATAGCCACAGTGAAACATTTTGGTTTCTGTGGAAGATGCCACTCAGATAGTCACTCTCTGCTACATGAGGATCAGATGCTCTTGCCTCCTGCCAGTGCATCAGGGCTGGGTTTAGACCTGCCTATAATTAGGCAATAGCTTTTCCCTGGATGAAATGCTCCTGCTGTTGCTTTTCTAGCACACCCAGATCATCCCCCTCACAATCTGCCCTGGCAATAGCCCTGGAAATTAAAATCCTTCATGTTTTCCCCTAGTAGATATTCAGGAACTTTCTTAATTTCTGCATCAAGTCAGCTAAAGCTTCATTAGGGCAAGAACTGAAGAAATATTGCAGAGATCATCTTAGAGATTACATGGATAATAGAACAGTCTGCCACTTACAAAAAAAGTAGTGCTGTTGATGGGAAAGGGTTTACTATGCAAATTTCACTCTTCTGTTGGGAATGATACTAGGAACCCCAATCTCCTTCTCATAAAGACTGCAGATAAGATACTAAATGGCATTTCTCAGCCATTTATGAGTGATCTGGGTAGGAGGAAAGGGAAAAAAGGTGATTAACTAAAGCCCTGAAAGTGTAAGGCTGGCTGAGAGCCCCAGCTGTGTCCTATACCCACTTCAACCCAGTGTAGGGGAGATCTGGTGAAGACTGTCAAGCTGTTAACAGCCTTCCCACAGAGCAGAAGAGACAGAGATGGAGCAGGGTCTGAAAATCTTACCAAATATGTCCAAATATTTGAACTAAGCTCAAACATTCAGTGGCTGCTTAGCCATACCTTTTACATTCAACCCACAACAATTAGTGTAAACTGAACTCTGATTTATACAGAGGAAAAAAATAAATGTGGAGAAGCTTGACATTTTTTAGGGCTGCTACATTTTCCTTATTTCTTTATAAGGTTTGATTAATGGTTTTTCATTGTTGAATGTCAATGAACATTGAACTTGAGCTCAGCACATCACCAAGCACAACAGCAAAATGACAAAGAATAGAATACATGTATGTATATTTCAAACATGTTGGATGCCTTCTCCCAAATCGTACTGAACTCCATTAAGATATTTTCCATCCTTAGGCATTTTACATTATTTCTATCAAGTAACTGCACTAAGGTAGCCTTTTATGATCCTGACCTTGCATCTCTCTGAATAAATGCTTTGTGTACTCACATGTGAAAACATTTGGTAAAATACTGACCCATGGTGCATTGAGTCAGGCATTGTAGTCTTTTCTAGAGGTGTGAAACACCTGCAGAGCTTTCTGACTTCACTGGAGAATATGAGTGCTCAAAACTTGTTAAAATCATGCTGTTGCCTACAGCTATCTTGGGGAAGCATTGGATTGGTTGTGTTCAACTGTTAGAAGCTAGAAAATTTGGTGGGTCACAAGTAAACTAAAAATGCAGCTTTGTTAATCCAGGGGGAGAACTAGAACTATAACTAATTATGAGGCTGGATTAGGATAATACAATAAAAAAGAGAAAAGAGAAAGACAAGTAGGACCTAAATTATTGTTACATTCCACAGCTGAAGTACTGCTTTACAGAGGTGCCATTGCCACCATGCCTTTCTCTATCTGGGTATGTCACCCCATGTTACCACCTACACCACAGATATGGTATGAAGCAGCATTTACCATTTACTTATTTTCTGTGAAGGATTCAGATTAATGATGTGGTGACATTAGGCTGGGGAAACATGGCAAAAAACCCCTCAGCTTTTAGTTTAAATCAAGGAAGACATCTAACAGCCTCTAACTTCCTCAGCCTACATTCTCATACCTTTTACAAAGCAAACCAGATTTCCTAATGTGGTGGGTTGACCTTGGCTGGAGGCCAGGTGCCCACGACGCTGCTCTATCACCCTCCTCGTCAGCTGGATGGGGGAAGGAAGGAGAAAATAAGACGGAAAAAACTCATGAGTCAAGATAAAATTCTTAATAAAAGAAAACCAAAGGCCATGCACAAAAGCAAAGGAAAACAAAAGATTTGTTCTCTACTTTGCGTCATCAGTACAGCTACTTCCTGGGAAATAAGGCTTCAGTACATGTAGTGGTTTACCCAGAAGACAAATGTCGTAATAACGAGTGCACCCCCTTCTCCTCCTTTCTATTGGCTTTTATTACTGAGAAGACATCATATGGTATGGAATCCCCCTGCTCAGTTTGGGTCAGCTGTCCTGGCTATGTTACCTCCCAAGATCTTGCCCACCCCCAGCCTACTGGTGAAGGAGGAATGTTTGAAAGACTGCCTTGTTGCTGTGTAAGCTCCGCTCAGCAGTAGCCAAAACACTGGTGTGTTATCAACACCTTTCTTGCTTCCAACACAAACAACAGCACTGTGAGGGCCACCGTGGGGAAAATGAACCCCATCTCAGCCAGACCCTATACACCTGATCCAACTGTCCCTGTGGTAATTTGTGTGGTAATTTTTGATCCTTTCCAAGTGGTGTCATCTACAAGCAAGTGCAGGAGGAGCCAGTTGACACATCCATTTACCCTGTTAATTGTATTAGCTATCGGTGACTGAGAAGGCGGTAACCAAACTCTGCAAAGAGTGAGTAAATGCTCTCAAATTCTGGAGCCAAGTCACATTTCAAAGATTTTGCAAAGATTATGCCCAATATGCTGTTCATCACTGTCACATTTTACTCAGTTCCCAGGGCAGGGAGGAATATTCCTCCTGTCAAAACCTGAATGCTGTTGGTGGAGAATGGGAAGCCGTTTGTGCTGCTGTGATTGTATGGATTGAGGTGATACGTGTTGGTGCATTGTCCCATGAGAAGCAGAGACACCAAACTTCTCCAAGCCTGCCCAGAGGAAAATCCTTTCCAGACTGACCTCAAAGCTGTTCATCCCAAGCATACGAAAACACCTGATAAGTACAGGTGAAGCTTAAAATGTGAGTCTTAGTTGTGATTGTTATCCTAATGTGTATCATGAACATGCTCTGGCTCCAGAAAGGATGGGTGAGAGAGAAAGGCTCAGATCTAAGTGTCCAGAATAGGCTGTCAGAGCCATCGCAGATTGTAGAGTTTTTCCATAAAACTGAAACAAAGCATTTCTGCGTGGTTCCTAAAACTGGTATCTGTTCCCACTTAAGGGCTCTAAATCACAGTGAGGCCATGAGCTTTGACGATTATGAGACAGTATCTGTTAGATCACAACACTTAAGATTGAATTATTAACCTAGGAACACGATTCTGAGATGCCTGTCACGGCATCATTTCTGTAACAGTCATAGGTATGTTTGGAATAACAGAAGTGAGCATCCCACTCCGGAGGCAAAGGTTTAATGATAAATTTTGAGAGAGAGGTTCGTGGTTCCTTGTAAAAGAACAGTTAAGAGCATTAATTCTGTAGCAAATATACTATTTTGAACTGTTGCAAAGTGAATGAGATGTTTGAGTCATAAGCTTCCTGGTTAGTCCATTTTTTATGAGATACTTAAAAAAGGAAGGCATGGCAGGTCTGTGATTAAGGTGACACAGTGATGTAGAGATAAAGTAAATGTGGAATCACTCATCAGAAAAAAAATTTCAAGGCTATGACAATGAATACATAGGAGAGTTTTAAAAACCAAAAAGAACAGAAACAGTTAAAGAAGGAGCTGTGTCTGCAGAGCTGAGTTTTTAATATGTCATTTGATTCTTATAAAGTCACTGAGTTTGTGAGCATGTGAACATGATAGAATTTCAATGCTTTTTTGATTTTATTAATAAAGCATGTTAAATGTATATCCTGTTGTTCCTACTGTGTAAGCATATGCTGCTTTCTATGGTGACTGTCAACTTTCACGTGGCTGTTTTGAAATATTCATTACATTGAAGACCAAAATATTTAATGGATCTGTTGTTATCTAACACTCATCACCTTCACTAATAAACTGTGGTAATATTCTGGCTTGATTTCTAGCAAGCTGTTAGACTTTGTGTATATTTGGGAAAATTTAAGACTGGAAAACTATCTAAAAATAAAGCACTGTTTTGAAGGAATGCTGTTCAATCCCTAAAAACATACCAGGGATGCTGATTTCACCAAGAAATAGGTGTATCTCAGACTGTGTTTCCCGGAATGTTTGAGCCATGCCCACTGTCAAAAGGAAACTCTTTGCAGTGCAGACCATTTCTGAGTCTGTTAGGAGTGTAATATAGGAGTTTTCAGTGTTGCTAATGGATTCTGTGGTTGCATTCAAAGTAATACATGGGCTAGGTAAGGAGACAAGGTTAAGATGGCTTCATGCCCTCCATTGCTTTTCCTGGATTGTGTAATTTCCTAAAGGCAGACTAGGTTGTTGTAAGCTGTACTTAGCTGTTGTGACACATCCCACCTGTCTCCTGGATCCTTCACATATTAGTAATGGAATATGGAATGTGTCACAGAAGATGGATGGATTGTAGTGTCTCTTGCACTAGATTTGTAAGATTTTTTTATGCCACCAGTATGATGAAAGGGCCAAGAAAAGGCTGAAAACCTGGAAAACAGTGAAATGGGTTTTTTAACTGTGATCAATGTGAGTGCTGAGCAACATTACTGCTGTGATAATTATAAAAATTAATTAAAATGTGCAAAAGCAAAATTAAAAGGAAATGGAATTGCACTTCTCATATTGTAATGACTAAATTGCCCATTAGGATACTAACTCATACAAAATGTTGCAGACAGCTCAAGTGGTTTGTTAGAACATTGGGCGGGATTTCTCTCACATATCTTCAGCTGCTGCTAATGCTAAAATCAAAATACTTACCAGTGCTTGTTGACATTTCACAATGGTAACCACTGCTAGAATGTTGGTATTTCAGTGCAAACATCAGTTTTCTATGTGTGCTTCCTATTTATTATTTTGTTAGAAGGCCCAAGTGCATTGACAAGGACTGAAATAATGTCAGGTAAAAATAACACTACTGTAATTTCGGTTAGCTGTACTCAAGTTTCTTTAAATAATTTGTCGTTATATTCTGAATTAGTTCTAAGAAAGATTAAAATGGTAGGAAGAACTACCTGTTATATGATGGACCAGAGGGTATTTCCTTTTCCTATCTGCAAGTGCAAAGTCTGCAGAGCATGGAAAATGCAGCATAATAAGGGAATTCAGATTGCAGAAGAGGAAAGAGTCACAAGAGACCTGCATGATGAGTCCCACAAAATACTACCACAGCATATTTTTTCCAGGTTTTAGATGACATTGTTTTTTAATTTTTTTTTTTTTCATTTGCATTTTCAAGAGGGGTAAAATGAATTGGTCTTACACTGTTATTCCTATAAATACTGGCTTTTCGATTTGACCAGGAGGCTGGATACGTGCTGGTTGTAAAGCCAATAAGTATGTGAGCTGCATGAATTTTACAGCAGAATATTTAAAAATTTGTCTGCACTACTCCACATTTGAGAAGAGGAGCGTCACAAAGACGGGATGAAAGCACATCTCCACGGCTCTCAACAGAGCTGGGATATCACAAAGGAATTTTTCCCCTCAAATATCAGAAAGCTAACACAGAGACACTGAAGAGACATGTTTTCATGATTTGTATCTCACTTGCCCAAGTGGACGTTCTCCTTCCTATATAGCCCATTTTTTCCACTTGGGAGGAGGCTAAGGTTTGGGATTCCCCTCTACTTCTGTTTTCTTTATCCCTGAGTCCTTTCATGTTGTGTTTTCATATAATTACTTAATATATATTCCCTGTCTACAGCTCTGACTGCTAAATCATCACTTTTATTCTAAGGGTGTGCTTTCTTTAAATAGTGAATGTAAAGCTCTTCTCCATGCATCCCATATAACTCTTGAGCTCTGACCCTAGTGCCAGTCTTGATGGTCTCTTCGTTACCTGCTTTGTGCTTTGTCTCTGCCTCGAAGTCTGTCTGTCCCTTAGGAATGGAGTAATTTCCAACACTTTTTTTTTTTTTTTTTGCAAGAAGACTGTGTCTTATTTAACTGCATGCTAAAATCCCACTCTTCCTGCCAGACCTGTGGAGCACTCAAAAGCACAGATGGTGGGTTGCCCTTTTTTTGTGTCTGTCCTGCAGGGAAGAAAGATGGAAAGAGAGGGCTTTTCTTCAGTCTGGGCTTTGGCACAGCAGCAGGTATGCCGTCAAAGTTGACAAATAGCAGACAGGGCAGGGTATTAAGATGGTATTCAGCAATCCTGGTTTCAATCCTTGGCTCAGTTTCCAGTACAACAGGTATGAAATTTTCCTTTCTCACTGAGGTGTTGTGAGAGTAAAACCACGTTAATAATTGTGGATTGCTGGTGAATGGGGGTGAGGGGCAGACAGTGCTTTTCCAGCTCTGTGCTTAAAATTGCAACAGAAGGAAGCTGAGTGTTGGGTTTGGGTTCTGTCCTGCGAGGACCAGATGGGGGAAGCAGCTCACTGCAGTGATGGGTGCTCCTGGGAAGATGTTCAGGCACCTCTATGGTGTAAGATCATGCAAAGGACAGAAATGTGGTTGTTGAGCTTAGGTCTCCCACTGCTAGTCCACTTCTGAACTTGAGCATCCACAAGAATTTGCATCCACAGGAAAGATGGAAAACTGAAGAACATTTTGGGTTGGTGTTTTACAAGATACATATTCTTTTTGGAAGTTCAAAGAAAGGCATAATTAATTTCTATTAAAAGGAAAAAGTCCCCTTATTAAATTCTAATTGCAGTGTTTAAGATTTTTCTTCCTTTTATAAACTGTGTTAGAAATAGGGCAACCCCCCCCCCCAATAAATAGCAACAGATGTAGCTCTGTAGACTTCAGACCATTCCAAAGCCTTTGACAGGACAAACAACACTAACATACTTTCCAGTCTCAACCATCAAATAAAATGTTTACGAATTAGGACATAACAGCCATTGCTTTTCTTCTCTGTAATAAAAGAGCAAAAAAAGGACTTCAAATTATTGAATCTGTTATTGAACCTTCATTGGCCCTGGTTCTTTGGCACTTTGAAATCTACATCAAGGTAAATAATATTCAAACTCTTTCTTGTGTGCAACAAATTGTTGTTTACAAAATGCAGTCTAGTATGAAATCCTCTAGTCTCTCAGGACCCAGACCACATAGTGACCAGGGTTTCAGTCTCAGTTGGTGATTCCAGTTGAATAACTGGAACAGAGCATGGGTAATCTTCGTGTAAGCACGACCAGCCACAAATGGCAAAATGCTTAGCAATGTCTCATATTTGCCCTGTCTCTATGGCTTCTTTTCAAGCCAATGGCTCTTAGTGCCACTGTGCAAGTGTTTGCATGGCAATACTGCTTTGCTAAATACAGAGATGGACTTGCAATGGGAGAAATGGAATCTATTTTAGGCTTTCCAAAGCATTGGGGAACTTCACAGTTGTTTAACATTTTATTTTTTTTCGAAGTGAATTACCCTTGAATTTGCCAAATTAATACAATATCAAATTAAATGAGTGCATAATCAGGATAAATGTGAGCTGAAGTTCTATTAGTGGACCAAATTCTGGCACAGACATATTACATTGCATCTTCTCCCATAAGAAATGCAAATAAAGAGGATCTGGCCCTAGACTGTGATTAGTACTTCAGATGTCTCTAGAAAAGTGTCTGTATATAGACTGAATCATTCATAGTCATGCCAGGATTTAGTTTGCAAATGAAATAAATCTCAAACATGTGACTTTGCTGATTCAATGGATCTTAATTGATTTGATTAATATTAATCACTAGTGTCTATCCTTTCTTGGCTTTCTGGATTTTCTTTTCTGACTGTTTTATTGCCCAATATCACACTATTTCCCCTTTGTTTATGCTGTACAGCACTTGTCTCTTTTCCCCAAGTAGGAAATTAAACAAAATTCTTTGCTACAGAAAGAGGGCTCTGTCTCCATCCTTCCCATTTGAGGGTGCCATATGCCCAATTAAACCCTTCTTTTCACCTTGATGATTATTTTTTGTTAAAGATGCAGACGTCCAGAGCGTGCAGACTGAGCTAAAGAATTGAGGTTGGACCTGGACCAGCAGAAGACTCATTGTTCGAGTCATGTTGGTACAGCTTGAGCAAACACTCAAAGCAGCTGGTCAGCTCCAGATGGATTTCATCTCCAGTCAACCGTTACATGCAACCTTGCTTCCAGTGTCTTACCTCTCTCTGCCCAGGCCCTCTGTCTATTTCTCTTATTTCCCATCTTTTTTTGAGCAGCTATGTAGATTTTGTGGCTGTTTCTTTTTTGGCAGAAGAAATGTTTTATTCTTTCTTACTGTCTTCTGAACAGAAGAAAAACAAGTGAGAGCAGAACCCCAAAAAACTCCCCTTCTTTTCCCTCCAGTTCCCTGTTTCTTTTTTTCCAGTGGAGAAATGCAGAGCAGACAGAAACAGAGTAAGTGGAAGCAAAAATGCACTTTAATCTGAAAACTCTAAAAAAAAAAAAAAAAAAGGAAAATTAATTTCCATTTGAAATCAGGATAAAATAATTTTACAATTTCCTGTAAAAAACTCATCCAGTAGTATTTCAGTTAAAAGACTTTTCTGCTTTTAGTAGAGCCCTCTTTTCAGCTTTGGAAAGTATTTGGTTTAACTTTTTTTTCTTTTCATGATCAAGTACTAAGCAGATCTGCTCTTTTTTATATTTTCTGACAGTTTTAAACCAGCTTTTTCTTCTGGGAGTTGAGGCTGCGTGTGTGCTAGTACATGAAATGTGCTTGGGTCTGACCCCCGTTAGTCAGTGCCTGGAGTGCCTGGGCAGGGGACCTTGGTGCTCGGGGGCTGTGTGTAGACCACCTGCCCCTGGACACCCTCTGGCTCCCAAACCATGCCTGGGGGACACTCTGGCTGGCACAGGCCCAAACTGTGCCATAATAGGGTCACTCCAGCAGTTTAACGGTATGGCTGATACCTCTTTCAAGGAATCAGGACTCTTACCAAGACTCAGGACTCTTTCCAGGCACTGCTTAACTTAGTAATATAGACACAAACGGAGAGTATTAGTGCTTTTTTGTAGGTCCACCAACTGTCTGGGTCTTAGAAGTGGGCTTTAAATGTTGAAGCTATGAGGAGCAACTTATTAGCTAGTTTTCAAAAGCAAAACAGCCTCTTTTTCTGTTAGAGGTTGTGCAAACACTAAGTGAGACTCAAAAGAGTGAGAGATGTGGGTCAAACCCTCCGTGATGAACATACAACTGCAGCAGCTCAACCAGCGAGTACTCTACACCAGTCCTTGCACTTCAGGACAATAGTCACAGGAGTAACATTACTGAGAAGTTATATGGGCTTGGGCCGAGGACATCTCTTCCAAATCATATACCCATGAGGCACCATACCAGTTAATTAGAAGAGTTCCAGTGGGAAAGTGCAGTTCATGTTCTGACCTGACCATCATCTCCTGTAGAACTCAGGACAGACTGACTTGCTCTTCCTTTGAGTTAATCCTGTGTTTATGTAACTGTTGTTTAGATATCAACCAGGAGAAATCCTTGCTCTCCTTGCTGGGTGCATTTGCACCCATGTGTGCTGGACTGGAGCACAACAGGCCACTGCTGCCCAGATACTTCCGCACCAGCCGGTCATTAGTGTTATCTCCAGAGCAGAACAAATACAGGTGATATTCCCAGCGACTGAATGCAAGGAGCAAAAATGGGTCTGTTTTCATGAGGCAGCAACCCAGAACACTTATCTAAATACCTGCAGGAGTCAGTAGCCATTAAAGTCCTCAGTCTCCGACATGGGCCAGAGCCAGATGTGAGCAAATTCTTCTCAAGTTACAAGTTAGTTACAGCCAGAGGTTTAACAATGTGGTTTCACTAGGTAATTGTGCTGTCCAAGTTAACTATTAATTAACCTCCCATCAGATGATGTCAAACCTGGCTGCACAAGAAACAATTGCCATAATTGTCACAGTTTTTTTCCTACTTGACTTTATTGATTATGCAGTAAAGAGATAAGCATGGCAGGATTAGATTGCATTTACTGCCCATTGAGGAGATAATTCTTATTTGTGTTTTCATTCAGATCTTTAAAAAGTCCTACATCTCTGTGAAGATATTTTATTTGTGTTTTTAGCAGAAATTATGATATCCCATCCTTCTGTAACAAGGCCCAGGTACTATTTCTTTGGGTAATCTCTGTTCTTCTTTCTCCCCTTTTTCATATCCTGTTGATTACATTTTGTTAAACAAGTTTGAAATAAGATTTTACATCTTTCTAGCAAGGACTACACCTTCTTGTTTGTCCTGTGAAGTGGCAGGCTGACTTTTTCAGAACTATAAAAAGCTCATTCACAATATTTCTCTTTCTGATGTAAAGCATTGCTATTTCTTATATTATTTAGGATTTGGAGAAAGGGAATACTTTGCAAAGTTCGGGTCCTGAGGTTGCTGCTGCCACCAAACTCTTCAAAAAAAACCTGGTTCCACAGCTATCTGTTACTTCCTTCTGTTGCTGGGACTTTCTGCAGCACAGTGGTATAAAATAAGAACACTGTCTCTTCCTCTGTCTGAACCGGTGGCCTTTGAGGTGACCTTTTCAAAATTACAAGCTGGGGTGGTCTGAATGCCACTGTTAATTCAGGTTTGCCAAAAAACTGCAATATATGTCACTTCATATACTCAGCATGGCCACAGAATGCTAGGACTGCCGAAGTCCTGGAATCCCAGGGCTTGTGCGGACAAGTAGGGACCAATTTTAACGGCGCCTGCACCATCAGCAGGTTGTTTACCAAGTTATTTTGAGAAACTCATAGGAAGACAAGGAGCTGAGAGGGATCTTCGAAACAGATGCCTGTCATGTAGCATTTGTAGAATTTATTGTCTGCCAGTTACCAGGGCTATGTCTGTGAGCCATGCTGGCAACATTGGCTTACTGACAGTGAGATTAAGTACTCATTTTGTAATTAGTGGGAGTATTACTTTGTTTTTATTGCAGTAATGCATAGAGCTTCCAGCAGAGATTGAGGGCCTCTCTGTGATAAGCATTAGATTTATGTACAATAATAATTAAAGTTCTTGCTTCATACTCCTATGAAGGTCATCTGAAGGATGCTGAGAGATTTCAAAACAAATAAGGCGATTATGAAATGGATCCACCTTGAGCTGTTCAGCTCCCAAAGTTGCAAGATCAAGTCAAGACCACACACAGAGCTCTCCCTCTCCATGCTGTTTATGAATGGTTTATAAGGGGCTGTTCCCAGGGGGTCACTACCACAGGCACTCCAATATTATACCCACTTCTAAAACGGCCTCCACAGAATCGTTATTGTGAACATTTTTTCAGATGTTATAAAATAACGGCTTCACAGTGAGTTAACTACTCTCTAGCTTAGTTGGATAGGGAACAATATAGTTTATGTGCTCTGAGCTTTCTCATGGATTAAATTTATCACTTGGTCAGTGGTAGTGCCCCTGTTTGACAGATGTAGGCCATTATTGAACAATTTGGCCTTCAAAACAGTGACTGTATTTGGAAAAGTACTTTTGGCATAGCCAACCTCCATTTTAGCAATCCATAATACAACATAATGCCTTGTGAGATCTTCCTTATGTTGACAAAGACATGGAATGGGCTACTCCCAAGAACATTTTAATAAATGAGACGGTGATTGTCAGCAGAAAGAAATGCCAGATTGGGCTCTTGCACCACTCTGCTTTCACTAAGATGATGGCTTCTGTCAGCTCCTCCTGAAGATAATTTAATTTACCTGTTTAAAATCTTAGAAATAGTCAGTCATGTTGAAATAGAGTTCAGGGGTGAGAGTGCACTAGTAAGAAGACTTTGTCTGGGGTGTACCTGGTGGGAGGGAGTGCTCAGGTGTGGCCTTTGGGCAAAAGTGAATGGGTGGGGTCTGTTTGCAAGTTCTTCTCCCCCTCTACTCTGCTTTTGTGACACCTGACCGGCATCCAGCTCTGGGGCTCTGAACGCAAGAGGGACATGGACCTGTTGGAGTAAGTCCAGGAGAGGCCATGAAGATGCTCATAGGGCTGGAGCACCTCTCTGATGAAGACAGGCTGAGAGAGTTGGCGTTGTTCAGCCTGGAGAAGAGAAGGCTCCGGGGAAACCTTACAGCAGCTTCCAATGACTAAGGGGGACCTAACAAGAAATCTGGAGAGGGACTTTTTACAAGGGCATGTAGTGATAGGACAAGGGGGAATGGCTTTAAACTTTAAGAGGGTAGAGCTAGATCTGATACTAGGAAAAAATTCTTCACTATGAGGGTAGTGAGACACTGGCACAGGTTGCCCAGAGAAATTGTGGCTGCCCCACCCCTGGAAGTGTTGAAGGCCAGGTTGGACGGGGCTTTGAGCAACCTGCTCTAGCGGAAGGTGTCCCTGCCTGTGGCAGGGGGGTTAGAGCTAGATGAGCTTAAGGTCCTTTCCAGCCCAAACCATTCTATGACTCTATGATTCTATATTATTAATTTAATAGTGAGGGAGTGAGTCAAACTTGGAAGGGCTGGAAGGGAAGAATGGAGACTCAAGTGTCTTAAGGCCAGGAAGAGGCAGAAAAGAAGAAGCCACTGTAGACAGGAAGAATACGATGATGTAGAAATGTGACTTCAGGCACAACCCTGTCCTTGAGGAGACAGGTCTGCTGAGTCAGTGGCCAAGGGCAGCCTTGGTTTGGCCAAGAGCACTCCAGCATGCATCCTTCGCCCAGTACTGAAATGGAAGGGCTTTTCCCTTTTTGGTGTAGTCTGTTAAGGCTGAAGCACTCAGTGATCCTGGCAGCGTCCTCTGAGCATGACCCAGCTTTGTCAGTGAATGTTGAAAGTGCAAGGCCACAAGGGGTGTGGGGTGGTAGACCTGATCATTTTGGAAGAAGCTCTTCACCAGCTATACAAGACATGGTGTTGACTATCTATCTGGCATGAAATTCGAGCTATTGACATGGGGTCACAGTCCCATAAACAATCTCCTTCCCATTGCCCTTCTTCAACCATCATGAACAACAACAATGTCCCAGGGTGGCAGATGAGCTTGAAAACAAGACCAGAGTCTGCTGGGACACTGTGTACCAGCAAGCAGTGTGCTCGCCAGGAAGGTTCACTGCCAGAGGCCACCCAGCCTGGGGAGGTCCTTGAAAGGGTGGTGTGAATATTAGCTTGAATGTTTCCTCTTCTTGGGGACACCTTAACGGCCTGATATAATCCTTCTGTCACCCTCTGTAGTGTTCAACAACAAATAAGTGGCTTTTAATGCCAAACCAATTTGCTATTCAAGTTAATTTTGGGTTCAGATCAGCTCCAAGGAGTCCTAACAAGGTGACGATCATGCATGCTTTTAGACATCTTCATATGTTCTCAGCCTCTATCCTTCCTTTTTTGCCTGTGAAGCACAAGACCAAAGAATTTCCACTGACCTTGATTAGAATAAAGGTTTAAAATTATTTTATATCCAAGTCATCTTTGTGACTGAGTGTTGGCTAACATGCAGTCACTGCTGGGATGGAGCTGAGCAGCCATTTTGTATGAAGCAGATCTTACCAACAATTTTCAGAGAGTGGGAGAAGTGGCAAATAACTTTCTTAATTGAAAATTATGTGGGAATTTCACAGTGCGCAGAATATAATTAACCACACTGGAATCTGGCCAGAGAACCAAGTTTAATACCGCTGTACTTACAGAAGTGCCACTGGTGAAGCAACACCTCCTGGAAACTTTAGAACCTAATCCATTCCTACAAAATAAACAAAAGGCACGTCTTTGAAAGGTGGTGTACAGCTTTTATTTACATTTGGCCATGCCTTCATCACTTACAACTGAAACAGTCAATCACAGCTGTACACTAAAATCAGAAGTATATACAGCTCTTAATGACATGTATTTTTTTAGTGAATCAAAGTTGAGTTAGTATATTGCATTTTGCCAAATCTTCATAAAATTGAGCCAAAGTCATCTTATGTATGCAACACATTTTATCAAATGTGCAAGAAATATCTGGAAGAGGAATATTGTTTATATAGAAGGAAGGGGGAAAAAGTGAAGTTGGCAGCATATCATGCAAAAATTAGTTCAGTAAAAGGGGGAAAAAAAACCCCAAGCTATGTGCCAGAGTTTCAGTCACAGTCAGATGAGCTTTTCTGAGCTTGCAAGTACTATACAAATGTGAAAAACATGCACTTCGTGCAAAAGGAAGTGAAGAAGGAAATAGCTGATGGAGAAGTCAGGGCTGTTTATGCCAATGGTGACGCTGCAAGTCAGCTAGGAAAAAAGCACCAAGAAATGAAGTCATGCTTCAAGCCTGGGTTTCTCTCTCATGTTGCTGGAGCTGTGCTGCAGGTTCCTTAGCCCACAGTGTGGGGCAGCTATGGGTCTTGTGGCACAGATAAGCTGCTTCTTTTCCAGAGCGAGCTTGATTCTTATCATGGCTACAACCCAATAAGCCAACAAAATCCTGTTGAAACCAGGAGTTAGATGGGCATGTGGTGCAAAACCCGGACTGGGCATGCAGGACTAGGCCTGATGTCAAGGTCCCTAAGAACCTGTCCAGATGAGCAGAGCAAGACTTTAAAATTTCACCTCTCGGGCCTTGGGACTGATGGTGTGAGGAGGCAAAGGCCTGCAACTTAAGAGATTATGAGGGTGACATTTTAGAAAGTGAAATAAAGGGAAATTCCCCAAAGATGTAGGTGTGGTGCATGTATCTCTGCAGCTGAAGTGATAGTGCAGGGCTACAGCAGCTGCTAAAAAACTCTATGCATCTCATGAACACCTCTGAAAAAGTCCCTGCTCTGCCGTGGGGTGAAGCAAAGCTCATGGGGGGGGTGTTTATTCATCCCTGTGAAAAGCCAGACTCCCAGAGAGCAGCTCAGTGCCTGAGGGGTGGAGCAGCAGGGCAGGGATGTGTGGGGCTGAGGTTGCTGCCCCGGCCCTCATTGCCACGACTGGTGCAGGGTCTGTCCTTTCCTAATTTGGGGTGAATACAGGGAGATGTATTTTGGGCTGAGAGGGCTGAAACAGCAGGAGCCACCACCCAACATGCAGGCAGGCCGCGGAGCTGCCAAGCAGCTGACCTCGGGGGCTGCCAGCTCTTCCTGGGGGGGTTTGGGCAAATGGAGTGCTGCTGCTCAGCACTCTGAGAGCAACGACACCTAGAAGAAGACAGTGAGGAAGACCTTGCGTTGTAGGTCTGAGAAGCATTTTTGAGTGCAACGTGACTGAAAAGAGGCATATCTGCTGCTTGATTCTCTATTTGTTCAATGAAATAAGACTCTGTTTACAGTCTTTCAAACTAAATAGTAATTGCATCAAAAAAGTACCTGGCACTAACTTTTATTTCTCCAGCCCACTGGGAAGAATAAGACACTGAATATTAACTGACTGCTTCGGTCAAAAGGTAACAGTGTATGGCTTGCTGGAAGAGTGTTTGCTGTTTTGTGTTTTGCATTCAGTTGCTGAATGCTTCAGATTTCACTGTTGGAGATTTTATATCGACTCTGCCTTTTCTGTTTCCATTATAAGGCTTTTAAGTTGCTGATGGAAACTTCAGCCCTGGAGTATGAGCATAGCCAAGGGTAACATCCCCATGCCAAATATGAGAGGGGACCCCATCGGCCCCTTAAATCAAGCAAATTACAGTTACTAGTAATGTACTACAAATTACTAGTCCTCCCATACCCTGATGCTACAGAAGCGTAGCCAGGGGCACTGAGGGGCTGGCAGGGTTTGGGAGAAGAATGTGAAGCAGCTCTTGTGGTCGCTTGCTGAGCCCTCTCCTGGGCAGGGGTGGGCTGTGGGGCTTTGTGCCCCAACAGCAGGCACATGGAGAGGATTTTGAGGCATATCGTAGCTATAGCAAATTTCACCAGGGAAAAAAATATAAGCCCTCAGGCTGGGCTGGGTGATGGAGAGAGTCAAATGGCTGGAATACATTGCTAACCAGTTAAATCCAGCAGTGGGTATTGAAGCAGCTGATTCTCTAAACACAGCATTTCTCTGCAGCCTGTGTTGGATTTGCAGGGAACATTGCCCTAGCAGGAGCCGCAGGGCTGCTGTGGAAGTGGGGTGTGAAGGAGGGGGTTGGTATGTCTCCCAGAGTGCACAAATCTGGAGTCATTGCTCAAGCAAAACTTGCAGGGACCAGCCCCTTAATGCTACTTCACCAGGGCTTTGAAGGCAATTTTTACACAGCATCTTTCTCCTTGACAAATCCAAACCCTTTCATCAGTGATGACTGGCACCAGCCCCCTGTGGCTTCTCTTGGACCAGATTCAAGCTGTCAGTTGCCTTTTGCTGTAAATCTTTCTACCCTACTCCCCTGCTCCCTGTCCCCCTCCCCACCTTTCAAATTCTTCATTGATTTAAGGCCTCTCACCCCAGCCCCTGAGGCTATCAAAAAACTTTTCCCTGAGCGATTTTGGTTGCTCCAGCAAAATGGACTTGGAAGAAAAGTAGTTCCAGGCTGAAAACTTGAAGAGGTTACACATGGGCTCTGTACAGAGATTGAAAAGCTCTGAGTTGTTATAGCAGCTGTCCCAGCTGAAAAAATGTCAGGGAGTGGGATCATTTTCTGTGTATTTTATGGACAGGGAATAGGCCAGGTTCCCTGGTATTTCAGCCAACCCCTACACTTTGTAGGATAGTAATCGGATCCCCAGTGCCCTTGAAGTGTGCTTTCACTCAGTGTAGAAGGCAATAGGTCTATGCCAAGCACTAAGTGGATTTTTAAGTACGTAAGCCATTTTTGTTCTTGTAAAATCTAGGTTTGATTCTGTAAAAAGACCTGCACACCTTTTTTTTTTTCCTGGGGAGTTTGATGCAATCTTCATCTGGATTAAAGCCGAGTGAACTACTCTCAGGGACTAAATCTTCTCCCCTTTTTCTTTTCTTTCTTTTTTTTTTTTTTTTTAAATCCTGTTTATGATTAAGAAACAATTTGGTAATAACTGATTATTTAAAATTGGTCAATGCACATGGAGCAATATATTGCAACCGCTGGGTCGTTTGCACTTGCTTTGCTAGTTAGCTGAAGTCTTTCACAAAATTTAAGGTCAGAGGGGACCATTAGATCAGCCAGTCTGACCCCCTGTATATCACAAGCCGTTAAATTTCACCCAGTCAGCCTCCTACTAAACCCAGTAATGTCTGAGCTTGGCTAAATCACAGAAGCCAGAAATGTATCCAGCCTGGATTTGAAGACATTCAGGGATGCAGGCTCTTAACACTCCCTTGGTAGTTTGTTTCAGTGGTTAAAAATTGTGCCTTATTTCCTATTTGAGTTTGGCTGGAAGCTGAATCCAGACTTTGGTTCTTGTTATGCCTTTCTCTGCCAGGTGACACAGCTCTTTGGTGTATGGTGTTTTCTCTCCATTAAGGTACTTACATATGCCGTTGTTAAGTCACATCCCAGTCCTTTTTCTAGCTGTTAAAAAAATAATGTAAACAGATTCTGCTTTATGATTTTCTACTAATAAGGCAATTTGTATTTCCTTTTAAAACATTTCTAAAGTCTTTCAGTATCCTCTCACATATTTGACTGTCCTTTTATGCAGATGGATGACAGAACTGCAGAAAATCTTCCTTCTGTCTTGCCAGAATGCAGGGAAAACTTTCTAAATCCTAGACCTGAATGTGGGCCTGCTGTGAGCATCCTCTCATCACCTTTTTGTGGGTGATGCCCAGGCGCATGCCTTTCTCTGCCCTTAACTTTCTATTTTAACATCTGTAGGTGGATGGAGTGACTGAACTCATGACAAAACTTTTTTTCTGCTTGGTACATTCTCACCTGTGGAGGTTTAAAATAGTTTCTGGTTCTTCAAAGAGCTCACAGATAGAAAGCTAACTGGGGTCCTCTCCTGAAGCGTGAGAAGGTGTTGTCCCTCAGCATCTCCAGCCTAGCCAAGGACTTGATTCTCCATCTCTGTTACCTGAGTAAGACATATTGTGTGGATTTTGCTATTGTTACACTTCTGTTGGAGTCATAGTGCTAAGTCATCAGCCAGGCAATCTGACCATGAGCGTCCATATAGCAGCTGAATACTGTCATCAGGCTACAGAGCTGGAGTTCTTGTCTCCTTAGGGGACTCTTCTGCTTGACCTAATCGTCACATAGTTATGGGTTAAAGCCATTTGATGAGGAAAAAAATTGGTGAATAATCTAAAGAGCATTAGGGCTCTCATACTGTCACATTGTTCCATATTCCTTCTTAGGTGTGCTGCTCTGCATTTGACTGCTTTAAAACATTCTTTATTACTCCCAAGCTGCTGATGAAAAGTGAGCTGAATAGTGTAGCCCAGCTCTGATCAGTGCAGAGCTCTCCATCAGGCGCACCCATATGGAACATTTGCCTGCTGATAACTACTTTTGGGTATGTCATTTAGCCAGCACCTGGTTCAGTTACTGCAGCCCATACTGACTGCATATAATGCTAATTTTAGGGAGCTGAACACACCCGAGAAGTTGACGTGTACTTCAGCTGGACACTTATCAACTTAAACATCAGTCAGACTTCATTCTTAGGCTGACAAGACCTTTTCCCTATGAAACTGTAATGATATCAATAACTACATTGTCATCTTCTCTTTCTTTGGTGATAGAATTATCAATTTGTAAATGTTGCCCAGGATTAACATCCAGCTACCCAGATTTTGGCCAACTGTGCCATGTGGCCTGCCCTTTCTGTGCTTTGGCAAATCACTGTACTCTTTGAGCCTGTGGAATGGCTCCAGCATTCAAAGAAGCATCAAAACTGAATGTAAGTTAAACAATTATTGCCTTGAGCAGAAGTCTAAGCACTTTCAAGTGTACATTCTACGGTCTTTCTCATGTAAAAATTATCTTTAGTAGATCATCAACATCTTTCTTATTGTGATAGAGTCAAATATTCCTTATCTTATTCAGGTGACATGAATATGGTATTTGCATTTTATCCTGCTTTCCACTCATAGTCCAGAACTAGATGTCCAAAACTTCTGCCTCCTTGCATATTTTTATGCAATTCAAACATCATCTAGAATGATTTTTTTAAATATTGCAAGGAATTATGTGTTTCCTAAATATCCTTTATTGTTGTTATTATTAGCTGTATTTTATCCCGATGTCTTGAGACTTCCATACTAATTTTCCACACTTCAGTTTTTAGTTTGCATTAGTTGCTCTCTTCCTTCCTCATCCTTCTGCCATATATTGCTCCTTTATTTCTAACTTCATCTTTCCCTTCACCAGGACGGCCTTTTAGTCAGTCATTATGTTTCTTGATTATGACATTAAGGTTTTGGCTATATAAGGAACTCTATTTACCATTTACATTTTGCTTCTTAGTTTTGAATGCCTAGTCAATTTTCTTTTTCCACTTGGAAAGAACTGTAGTATTGAATCCCAAGCACAAATACAGGCTGGGTGGAGAGCGAATTGAAAGCTGCCCTGAGGAGAAGGTCTTGGGGTTGTTGGTTGATGAAAAGCTCGGCATGAGGCAGCAGTGTGCACTCACAGCCCAGAAGTTGGGCTTATTCAGCCTGGGGAAGAGAAGACTTCAGGGAGACCTTAGAGCAGCTTCCAGTACATAAAGGGGGCCTACAGGATAACTGGGGAAGGACCCTTTACAATGGCAGGTAGTGACAGGACAAGGGGGAATGGCGTTATGCTGAAAGAGAATTGATTTAGATTAGATTCTAGGAAAAAATTCTTCATTATGAGGGTGGTGAGGCAGTGGGAACAGATTGCCCAGAGAAGCTGTGGCTGCCCCATCCCTGAAAGTGTCCAAGGCCAGGTTGGACGGGGCTTTGAGCAACCTGCTCTAGTGTGAGGTCTCCCTGCGCGTGACAGGGCAGTTGGAACCAGATGAGCTTTAAGGTCCTTTCCAACCCAAACCATTCTATGATTCTATGAATAAGTTTTTTATGCATGACTATGTCATTATAAAACTGTATTTAAGTAAGCTAGTAGTTGAGACTAGCTTTTTTTGGTCTGTGCTGAATGTCCTTTTGATCAAGACTACTATTGCCATTTACTGTCTTTAATTTTTACTTACAATGATGTATAAAACAGAGTTGTATACTGTGCAAGGCCTTTTTTATTAGAAAAATGTTATAGATATTTTAAAGAAATCTTACTGATGCCTCGCTCTTGGATGTGAAGGGATCTCTTGTCTCCATCTGCCAAAACGTAGTTTTCACACTAGCCATCCTGATCTCTGGTCTGACTCATTGGTCCATCAGAAACCTTCACCTTTTCTTGACAACTCACTCCTGCTTGCTTCTTGTTTTATGGGATTTGTCACCCAAGACATATGCTCTTGAGTTTTTGGTTTTTGGTTTTTTTATTTCGGGGTTTTTTTTTCTCTCTCTCTTTTTTTTTTTTTTTTTTTTGTTTTTGTTGTTGTTGTTGTTGTTTTTGGTTTTGTTTTTTTAATTCTTGCTCAGATGTTGTTTTTTTTTAATGTGAGTGAACTGTGCCTGGTATTCCTGTGGGACAAGGGCTGACCCAGGCCAGGAGGAGCTGAATGAAGATGGTTTTGCAGCTCCTTCTCTCCCCCTTCTTTGGGCCCCTTCAGAATAATTTCAGTGAAGCAGTTACACACTTTTCCCGCAATCCCTGCTATGGCATTCAGTTCATCATTTATATTTACTGGGCCACGTGTGAGCTCCCCTATAAGAATAATGAGAATAAATACTCCGTGCGGAGTCCTGCATATAAATTTCTACACTGGCTTGCATCTTCGCTTATCATTCTTTTTGTTATAAACTGTAAAAAGTGCCTAGATCTGGATTGTGAGCAGTTCCCCTCCTGCTACTTCAAAAGAGCATATTATTCATGTAATGAACAGGCTTAGTGCCGGACTTGACAAAACACTGGGAAATACACTGTTGGGCACAATTCTGAACTGGCAGGGAACTGGACTGAGTGACCTAATAGCGCTCTTTCATCTCCAGTTACTTATGATTTTCAATGCTAATTAAAACCTCACTAGCTAGTGGGGAAGAACGTCAGGGCCAATTCAAATAACTTCTTAAAAACTTTCCGTTTGTTTTTTCTACTTGCCCACTTCAATTTTATACACATATCACTTAAAAACACCCTTAATTACAAAAGCGTCCAGCTATAAAGCTACAGGACAAACAAACAAAGCCATTTACACATAGCAGCTTGTAATAAAAATGCAAAAGCCAGGAAATAAATTACGTGGCTTTATGAAGGAAAAAGAAAGTAATTTCTCTAGTATTACCCATGTCTCCAGGTGTGCTGGAGTATGGCTGTGCTCTCAGCTCACATACTATCTGAGCTCTCTCTCTGCTTTCACCAGGTCTGGACACTGACACATGTTCAGTGAGGACACGTTTTACCTAAATAAACCAGTCGTCTCTGGCTCAATGACTTGCCAGAGAAGGGCAGCCTGAAGATGGTAGTTTTACCCTCTTGTTCATGTGTGGTGGATGCCTGGGGTATGGGCAGATGCTGGAAGCTCAGCTTCTCCTGAGCTCTGGGAGGATGATGGGGGACCAGGGCTCCTGGCACACTCTCTCTGGCCACAGAGGATGAGGTCTGGCTCTGGTGTCAGCCAAGCGAGGGACATGCTGCAGCAATGAAACATAGGCACCTGTCATCAGGGGCTCACTCGCAAACCCAAATGGTTTCTTGTGTTTCCTCAAGGTGTCAGAATCTCTGAGATGCTGGAGAAGATCCTTGCAGAAAACCTTTCAAAGGTGAAAAATTAAATGGGGGGACAGCAACTGTTAAAGAGACATTAACACACAAGTAAACAGGATCACAGAATAATTTTGGGTGGAGAAGACCTCTGAAAGTCATGTGGTCCAACCCCTGCCCAAAGCAAGGCTGGCTTTGAAATCCAGCTCGGTTCGAGCACGTTGCTAAGGGTCGTGTCCTGTCAAATTCTGAATATCTCCAGGGTTAGAGGCTCTACAACCTCTCTGGGCAATCTGCGACAGCATCAGACCACCTTCATGGTGAGATCTTCTTCCCTAATATCCAAATAGATTTTGCAGTTTGTGTCATCTTTTCACTGTGCACCTCTGAGAAAAGTAAAAATGTCAATGTAAATAAAAATAGAAAAATCAGAGTAGTAATACATAATAAGGTACATCGAATAAAATATTTCAGACAACCTGTTTACTACCTGGAAACTTTCTATTTAAAGAGAAATATCCCTGAGTGGCTGTTATCACTGCAGTGATGCACTATCTAGGAACAGCGTGGCAGCGTTTACAGTCACCTTGCTACGGAGGATGTCGAAACGTGAGTCAATTAAGAAATAATATAGATTACAGCTGATTGCAGCAGATAATTAACTTCTATTTCCAAGAGTGACAGCTGCATTCAGTTATGTTCAACATTTTGACAAATTGATGCAAAAATATGAGTATATTTGTTTTCAAAACTGATCTCAAGCTGCAATTTTTTGGACATGTTATTATCGTGCATTCAGACTTGTAAATCACTCTCAGCTCCTTAGATAGAAAACAGGCTCATGAATTGCCCCCAGAACTGACTGATAATTTTTGGTCAGATTTGAAACAATGAATGCTGCTTTGAAGAAAGTAATCACTTTTAAAATACTTTATTTATTTTTCTTTTTCCCCCAGCAGAAACTGGATTAGACAAATTCAACCCCAATTCATTTTTGCTCTTCTGAAGCAAATTTTTGTCTTGTCGAAAAGAAATATTGCCTGGCACTGACAAGGAAGGAAATCCCAAGGAAAGTGAAGCACATGGAATGGACATCCTGTAAGAAGGTCATTTTCAGACAGAGGTGTTTTTGGAGAGGTGGGTTACATAGTGAATATGTGTGGGGAGCCTTCTTTTGCATGGGGAACTGTCGACTGTGGATGAAATCTGAGGCAAAATGACTGAGGAAAAGTTAGTTTGTTTTACTTGTCAAGAAAATACAAAACTGGCAGTGGGCTAGAGAGTGTTGTGTAGGTCTGGACAGGATGTTTGGTGGTTTGAGGAAGCAGTGGAGGGCCTCCAAGAGGGTGGGCAATGTGGCTGAATTGAGCAAACATAGGCAGTAGCAGGGGCCAGTTGCGTGCATATTGCAGGAGGTACAAGGTGCTTTTGGTTGAGGGTGACACTGTTGCCTCATGTGTGGGATGTGATGCTGACAGTGGGCCTAGAGTAATGTTTCTGCACCATCCCAGACTCCCCAAATGCTATCTTCAGAAAAGCACTTCTGACTAACACACCAAGAGCAGCGGGTCTCTAACTGAGCAGGACCCACACAGGTCTACAAAGCCCAGGAGCTTTTTGGTGCAAGGGGTTTAGAACCATAAGCCTAACTCGAATTCAGGTTTCTCATTTGGGCCGCAAATGATGCTGGAGACCTCAGCTCCAAACAGCCACTCAGATTAGGGTTAGGATTCAGAAAGACACAAAGCCTACAGCTCCAGGGACACTGGTTCTGTAAAAGGCATGCCAAGGGGAGCACGGCACTGCATCAACATTGCTCCTTCCACACCTTTCTCAGCTAGGACATCCATGGTGCTGGGGACCTTAGCCTCAGATCCAACTTGCCATTCACATTAGGGTTGGGGTTCAGAGATCTAGAAAGCCTACAGCTCCAGGCACACTGATGCTGCAAAAGGCATGGCAAGGGAAGAGCAGCACTGCACCAACATTGCTCACTCCACAGCTTTCTCATCTGGGAAATCCATGGAGCTGGAGTCCTCAGCCTCAGCTCCAACCCGCCATTCAGATTAGGATTAGGTTTAGGGCTCAGAGAGACACAAACCCACAGCTCCAGGGACACTGGTGCTGCAAAAGGCATGCCAAGAGAAGCATGGGGCAACCAACATTGCTCCTTCTACTCCTTTCTCAGCTAGGACATCCATGGTGTTGGGAGCTCAGCCTCAGCTAAAACCTGCCATTCAGAGTAGGGTTAGGGTGAGGGTTCAGAGAGCCACAAGGGCTACAGCTCCAGTGACACTGATGCTGCAAAAGGCAAGCCAAGGGGACCACAGCACTGCACTATCATTGCTCCTTCCACATCTTTCTCATATGGGCCACCCAAGTTCTCTGAACCCTAATCCTAACCCTAATGTGAATATCGTACAGTATGTTTCATGTAATTAATTATCTTTTTATTTTCTTTCCTTCTTTCCTCCTTTTTGAAACATTGCCTGAACTGTTCTGTATGGTAGTTTAGAAAGGAGGATAAACTTGCACTTTTAAGCAGCCTTAATTTATAAACTGTAACAGTTCATACTTTGTAAAGAAATGTGTGGTTCTTCATTGTTTGTTATCTTTCGTTGTATTCAAAATGATGAACTTGTGCATATTCTGAACAGAAGTGGGATGAACAAATTGTCAGTTATGTGTTAAATAAAGGTATGTTTGAATGAAAGCCAGACTGGAAAGAAATTTGTATTAGACAGTACCCTCAAGAAAAAGAATCACTTCTATTTCACTTTATTCTGTTTGTAGGTATTTTTGGATGGATTATAAATGTCATTCTCATGAAAGCATTCCTCTTCCTAGCAGATTCTGGGTCAAGTTGTTAATATCAACTGTGTGGTGATGGCCAACTTTTGTAGAAATAGTAAAGTGGGAAATTCAATGGAAAGAAAACATTTCTTCTGTTCCAGAATGTGGGCAAACACTTATGGGTGAAATAGAGCTGAAGGGCAAGAAATGTATATATTTTTTGGCCTGTCCCTCCAATATATCCATTGATTTATGTCAGGAAGGCAGCAGAACATGTTCCCATGACTTTACAAGCTTGCTTGGGAAAGAAAGAACATTTTCACTTAAATTAAAAAGATAGAATTAACCCTATTTGGAGATGGTTTAATGCTATTGCAGCCACTTAAGGGTGCGCAGAGGTAGGAATCACACAGGTTCAAGAGGTTTGTGCCTTTTTTTTTTTTATTTTTTTTATTTCTTAATTCCAGTTTGGATGCTGGGTTGGACACAGAAGCTGCACATTTTAATATTCGTAGTGTCTGGCTCAAAACCAAGACTGGTCTGTGAGCTTGCTCATCTCTTACACTGATCAGGATGTGTAACATTGCCCTGACAGATGTGGGAAGAAATGTATCTTACAGTAATTTTTTAAGTAAGTCTTCCACAAAGAAATTGAGTTGTTTTGAAAACGGATGTGATCTAAATAAAGAGCCCTTCAGAGACTGGATGTCTTCAGAGGCCAATGATAGGCCGGGCAGCTACTTGCTAGATGAATCTCCACCCGCTGCAGGTGATTTGACATGGAAAGGGGAAAGACCTACCTTTTGTTTTAAAAGGTACTTCTGGTGCTCCCATGCTGCATGTGTCTGACTTCACAGCTTCACAGTGGCCACTTAGTTGATCTTGGACTGGGAGACAGTCTATATTATGTCCGGGACAACTGGGCATACCCCAACAAAAATAGCTCTTACACGTTTTTCAAGTGTTTTACTAGAGGGCAGGGGATTTAAAGGTGGGAGAAGGACTGATTTCGTCCAGAGAAATACTCTTTTACAGCCTGCAGGCAGCTGGGTGCTTGATGGGCTGCTTCAAATGGGAAAGGAGGGAATAAAATAATTATCTTTCCCTAAAAATTAAGGGTCCTAAATTGATTTCAGTCAACTTCCACCCTAAATGGAGTGACTTACGATTTACAGCAAGGTGAGATCAGAATCAGGGCTGTAATCCTGTGGGGTGCTTTTTTTTTTTGTAAAAGCTATTTTCATCTCTAGATGTCATGGACCTTTCTGGGTCCCATCTGTTCAGGGGTGTCTGCAGGATTACTCCATAGACAAGGTATTTTTCTGGGCAGAGATTTCATTCCACTGATTATTCACCAGCCTTAGTGATACTGAACTTACACAGTCTACCTGACTTTACATTTTGGGGTAATTTGGCTAGCGAGTGCTTTTCTATGCCCTTTAAAAAAGATTTTCAGTGGTAGTGCTTGTTAAAGAGCCAGATTTCTGGCCCTGAAAAGAAGATTGCTCTGTTGTAACACATTGCTTTAGATCTGGAAGTTTTCTTTATATTACTGTCATGTCTGAGGTTTGATGTAGAAAGGAAAGTTTGTGGAGAAAAAAAAGATAATTTGATCATCAATTTTCTGCCTCTTCAATACCAGCAGCTCTTCACAGATAGCTGTTGCCCTGCTGGAAAAAATCATCCTTTGGGAGGTATGATTTGCCCAGAACAAAATCAACTCATCTAATCATTCCACAAATAGCTTTCAGGAGGTGCTTCCCAGGTCAGATTTATGTGTCTGCTATATCTCTTTCCCTCATGTTGCATCATGGAAATGCAGTGCAGTAAGTCTGTACGGGGAAACGAAAAGTCCAAGTACGCATTGGAGAGGTCAGCAGAGGTGTAGGGGTAGAGGGATGAGCATGACTGCTAACTGATGTGCTTTGGAAAACTGGTTTTTTTCACTCCCTATTACACAGCTTTTATAGAAAACAATCAGACTGGGGAATTTCATCACAACATCTGCAAGTCAATATGTCCTGTTAATGTATATAGCTGCATCTTCTCAAAGTATACATGCAGCTTATGGTAAAGTACAGCTCCAATTTGTGAGAACTAATCATAGAACCATCGAATCAACTAGGTTGGAAAAGACCTTTATGATCATCAAGTCCAACCATTCCCTCATCACTGCCAAGTCCACCACTAAACCATGTCACTGTGGGCCTCATTTACACATTTTTTGAACACTCCCAGGGATGGTGACTCTACCACTGCCCTGAACAGCCTGTTCCAATGCCTGATCACCTTCTCTGTGAAGAAACTTTTCCTAATGTCCAATCTAAACCTCCCTTGAAGCAGCTGGAGGCCATTACGTCTTGTCCTATCACTTGTTACTTGGGAGACCAGATCAACCCCCACCTCACTACAACCTCCTTTCAGGTGGTTAATATACTTAATAATGTATGGACCCACCTGAGCTGAGAGTTGTCATAGCCTGGAAGTTTTTGTGTGCATTCCCACACCTCTGGTGTCAGCTGGCAGATCACTCTCTACGATGAGAGTTGGACAATAAGGCCCAGAGATGTAAATGAGCAGCTGAGGGTTTAGTTGTTTAAAGAGAAAATGTGGTAGAATTTATGTGCCCAAATCCCACACAGGGATCCTTGTATCCTGTTCTTCACTAGTAGAAGTACTATTGTTATTACTGTTACTTCACTGGGTTTCACCAGAGTTGTGCTTCTGTGTTTGCCCAGAACTGCTCCCATCTTGTCAGTGTTGGGTGATGTGGTGCCTGTTTCACCACTCAATACAGGAGGTGTCCTTCTAGTTGTTAAGAGACCATAGTCCAATAGGTGTACTGAGAGGATGCACAGTGCATTTCCACTAGCCCCGAAGGGATCTGTGCATACAGCTTCCATCTCTCAGCACAGCAGCTCCCTCTCTGCTGGTACAAGATGCTCCTTCAACAGATGTTCTCCATCTCCCCTGATCATGCTGTAGGAAGAAATGTAAGAGTTGCTGTGCCACAGAAGGAGGGTGCTTCTCCCTGAAGCCTGGGAATTAGACCTCTTAGCTGGAGGTGCAGGGGTCTAGGATGACTTAGTTCTTGGGCATTACATGATTATTGCATAAAATATGTGGACCGTTTGGGAATGGGGAGCACACTTTGAATGCTTCTGTATTTGTTTCTAGCATTAGCTATTGGGTGTGTCTATGGGTGGGATTCATCTCCTCTAGCTGCTTATGTCTACCTCTGAACAGACCAGAGGTGGATATAGCTATTGCCTGAAACTGTGATGAGATTTGCCAGATGTGTTGGGTGACATGCACCATTACTATGCCCATGCACAGATCAGAGTAAGTGAGGAGAAACAGGCCTTCTCTGTATTTCTGCTCATTACTGGATAATTGCCAGGTATGTTCACACAATTAATTCCAAGTTAATGCAGTAGAGCAGCCTCTTTCAGTCTAGCAACCACCTCACCCTTCAGGAAAAAAAAGAAAACCCAAAAAACCTACTGCGATCTTGTGTTGCACTGGTGTTTACCAGTTGGAAGGGGAAGAGTGAGAGAGACATAAAGTAGTCAATATTTAGCTACACAATATGAGGCTGTTTTACCCAAACCCGTAATTTTAATAAACAGGTTCATCAGAAAAATTGAGGACCCTGAGGATGAGCCTCATGGGAACTGGCAGCAACATGGAGCCATCTCTGACCTTTGTCTCCTAGCAAACACTTGTGCACCCGCTGGTTGCATGGAAAACCGTGACTATTTTGCTTTGCATGCACCCTGTTTTGCAATGGTTTTGCAGACTACTCCCAACTGTGGTACTGATCCCGGTCATCTGTGGGCTGCAGACTGAGTGACAGCACAGCAAAGGACTTTTTTTTTTTTTTTTTTTGAAAGCAACAGTTCAAGAGTTGATCTGGACGAAATTTTGTGTTGTTTTTTGTGCTTTTTTTTTTTCCCCTGCTGAAAAAGTTCTTTTAAGTCGTTAAAATTTTCTGAGAGGGAAAGGAGAAAAGCAATCAAAATATTTTGACTCGATATTTGAAAACAAAAATTTCTTGCATTTGTTTTGAGATTTCTATTTTTAGAGGCTGACCTACCCTTAATTAAAAAATAATAAAGTACTTCCTCTTCCTCTCTCCACTCCCCAGGAAAACAAAAGTCTTTGTATTTACTTTTGTTTGAAATAAACCTTTTGTTAGATTGAAGTTTTGAAGTGCTTTGTTTTGGGTGGGGACACTAAAAATTATTTGGTTTTGGTCAATCCCAAACAATTTTTGAGCAGTGAGATGTAAAAAAGCAATTATTTGCTTAGTTCTTCTCATGAGTTTGAGTCCTGATGCTGCAAGCATGAGAAAAAATGCTCTGCGTTGTGTTTCAGCCAGACATGACTGTCTTCAGTGGTAACTTAGCGAAACCTCTCCTACGAAGGAACAGCATTTGTTGAACAGTTGTGGCAAATCAGAGCTGTATGCAGTAAAAAGAAGCCCATCCTTCCTTTTGAACTTTTTGAGGTCTACCTTTTGAGCCCAGGACAGCCTCTTGGGAGATCCTCTGTTGGGTGTTAGGTGCATGGGCAATACCCACTGAAATGGATCCCAGCCTGACAAACAAACCCCAGGTGGCTGTAGAGAAAGGGAGCAGACCTACTGGAGGCTGATGCACAGGTGATTCAGATGCAGGGGTTAGTTTGCCTTTTGGTTAGAATTTGCAGTGGAAACAATTTTAGGGAGCTTTCTGGAGAAGGCCATACAATGAGTTTTTGTCCCCCGAGTTCATTTATAATTCTAGCTGTGGAAGATGATGCCACATTTTGAGATCAGAGGTGTATGGGCCATATTCTTCTTTGGAAAGGTGTTTAAATGGTCATGCCTTAACTCACAAATTTGGCTCATCACAAACAAATTGAGTACACACGTGAGTTTCCGATAAGTTCAAGATATCATGCAGTGACAGGAAACAAATGTATTGTGTGGGAACAGCGATTTGAAGAAAAGCTGAAGAAATACAGGGGTCCCAGGTTTGTTAACACTAAACTACAACTAGTTCAGCATGCGTGGTATTGGAGACAGCTGAGTTATCCCTGCAGAATTAAAGCACAAAATGCCTGTGGATTGTCATACTATACATATGTTCAGCATCAATATTTAAAGCTGAGACAGTAAAAACATTTTGCAGAACTACACAAATGGAGAGGGGAAAATTGATCATTGCATTTTGATTTGAAATACTTGTAACCTGAAACATGACTGTGCAGCTTCTAATCTGATATGGCCTGTCATGGCCTATCTGTTTCATGCTCAGGCTCAGACTTGCGTTTTAAATCACAGCCTGATGGTCAGAAATGCTCTCTACCGGTGTGCCAAGATTTCATGCTCAGTGCCCCGCTCACCTGGTGCTTGCCCATGGGACGTGCTCGATGATGTGCTAACCCCTTCAGCTGTCTCCTGCCACCCTGCACCATCCATCTGCCTCTGAAGTCAGTCCCTGTCTGCCTGTGACCTCTTTACAGCACACCAGCAAAATTTAAGACAGGTGAGGACCTTGTCTTAGCTATTTATGGCTTAAGTGGGAGAAAGATGTGAGAATTTTCTTTTCTGAATGTCAGTTGTCCTGAATGGCTGCAGATGTGTAAATAGATGTAAGTGTTCCACTTTCTCAAGAATCTGTTTTCTTCCATGGATTTGGCTTTCTTGTTGCAGAGCAGTCATTGACTTCTCTGTGCCTTTAGAGAAAGTTAGATTTCCAGCTTCTAGGGAAGTTATAAATCTTGGGAACATATCACAGTGTTTTGAGAAAGATAAAAATCTGCTCTTTCCACAGGTGATTTTCTGTAACCCATCGGTTCTGCACTTTCTTGAATAACTTGTTACTAAAAGCCAACATGCAGTTATTTTAAAACCTTGCTATTAAATGGAGACCTTAAAGCCATTCAAAGCTACAGGTGAAGTACAGTGCTGCCTTTTTCAGCCTAAAATAATTAGAAATATATACTGGAAAAGCTCAATTCTAAGTGTATGTCAGATATCACCTAATTTCTCCCATGAAGAAATTCCTTTTCTTTCTTGTTAATTCAGATCATGCTGCAGTGTGAGGTATGCCTTTTTAACCCTTTGCTGTCTTGGGCCATTGTAACTTCTATGGGCTTCTTTGAAGAACAACGTATCACTAAGATACCAGCATTGTAATTTGAAACATACCTTTCATTAGTCATACATGGGACATGGAGTTGCTCAGCACTATGTGCCTGCTATGCTGTTTAGTAGTCAAATGGTTAAACTTATTCAAAGGACCTGGCAAGCTTCATGTGGGAAATTCACTGGAAATATATTTATTTTTATTGTGGAACCAAGTCCACATAAAATGTCTTCAGAGAATCTGCTTGTGAAAACCTGGATTAATAATGGGGAAAAATAAAACAAGAGTGATAGCATTAATCAGGCTTTTAAGTTTGGTTAGAGCACAATGACTTTTAAATTGGATAAATACTGCTTCATGAAAGCAAACTTTCAAACCATCAGAGGCTTATCCAGAATGTTAGTAAAACATGTATTGCAAATTAAAATGCAATAGAAGTCAAATCGGTATTTTTTTCAAGCTCCATGTTTGACTCATGCCTACTCTAGAGCTTCTAGGGAAGAAACTCAGAAGTGGCAACCAGCCTGAGGGCACTGCAGCCCAGCAAACAGGCACCATAGAATCATAGAATGATTTGAGTTGGAAGGGACCTTCAAAGGTCATCTAGTCCAACCCCCCTGCAATGAGCAGGGACATCTTCAACCAAGTCAGGTTACCCAGACCACATCCAGCCTGGCTTTGAATGTCTCCAGGGATCCACCATCTCTCTGGGCAACCTGTGCCAATATTTTACCACCCTCACTGTAAAGAATTTCTTCCTCACATCCAGCCTGAATCTCCCCTCTTTTAACTTAAAATCATCACCCCATGTCCTATCACAATAGCGCGACCATCTCACCCTGCCTTGGCTCCTGCACTGTCATTTCCCACCTTGATTTTGGCATGACAAAATAAGTTTCTGAGCATCCCTGAGGCACAGGAAGCATGGCGGTGCCTGTGATGGTGCTGCCTTCTACTCCCCTCCTCACAGGACTCTCCTCTTTCTCCAGTGATGGAAAAGCCCCTCTGCAAAGCTGAGAAACCTGACAGATACTGGAATAGGATCACCAAACCCCATGCCTGGTTCAGTCGCTCAGCTGTGACTCTCCAGCCCACGGTGTCCTGTTGCATGGTGCCACTAAGCCCTGTGGCACCATGACCTCTGAGCAGATTCCCGCTGAGGGCATAAACTGTCTCAGTCGCTGCTTACAAATTTTCCCTGGTCTTCCAGTTTTACCTGCAGGTTTTCTGCAGCCACAGGTTTTCTGCAGCCACAGGTTGGTTTGCTCAATTTTATAGTCAATGTCTAAGCAAATTTCAAAAGACCAAAACCTCTCTGCCAGCCAGGCACCATGTTGGTTTAGCTGCTCCTGATAGTCAAGTATGAACTTCTCAGCTCTAGGAGCTAAATGTCACGTGTAATTATGGCAGATATTAATTTAAAAGGAACATATAATCATCTTGGGGTCTTCCTCATGTGGTGGGGGACTGTTATGCAGCAGGCCTGTCTGATTCCCCACTTCTCGAGTGTACTTACAGCAAAAGCACAGGCTTGCTCGCTTGTGGATGTACTCCGCTATACCCTGACAAGTTTCATCTTCTCTCAATTTGAGTGAGATAAAAAAGAGCAAACAAACCAAGTAAGCCATCACTAGGACATCATGCACATCGCAGTCCACTGACTGCCGTTTATTTTTCTCATCAGAGATGTAATGGTTGTGTATGATCTTATATGAGCATGGGGGAAGGGTGAGGAGTGCAGGATTTTGTGTGCTGATGCAGTGCTCTTACAGGAACCCTAGGGTTTTCAAATGAGAAAGTGCTTAGAGGCAGTTTATGTAGCCAAAAATGAGGTGGTAAATGGTTGTACTGGGGCCAATATGGGGGCAAGTTGGCTTGCCTATTTATAGGGCTGCAGAGCTGTCAAGCTATTTGATACATCTGTGGTTCTGTGTGGGAAAGCCCGTGACAGGTTTGGGTGAAAACGTGAAGCTCTTAAGGATTTTAATATGATTTGTACTGCCATTTGATTTTTAATAAAGCTTTGAATAAAGTCATGATTAAATGGCCATCACGAGTGGAAGATTCCACTTTAACATAAAACGTGAGATTTCCCAGAAGGGGCTAAGATAGGTTTTATATTATGCACCTCTCTCTCAAATACATTGGATAATGGATTCTATCAAAATGGAAAAGAAAGGAAGGTATAGATTTTTAAAAAGTAAAATCTGCTGTGTAGTCAGTAGTTCCACATTTTGGAAGAAATTGCTGAGCTTCTGGCATCCTCAAATAATACCCTTTTCACATGATAGTTACACTGCTCCAAAAACAGTATAATAAACCATGCCAAAAATTCTTCTGTTTCATTTGCATGAAATTGAACTGACAGATATACCTGTCTATGTTACGTCCAAGAAAATGTCTTGTTAGAAACGTGTGAAAATATATTATATGACAGATGCTGAAAATGTTTCAGATACAGCAATAAATTGATTGTGGTTTCTGGACCAGATGTGAACTCCATTTAGAATTCATCATGCTGGTCCCTATTCTAACTCTGCACTTAAATAAATGCAGAGAAGTGACACTGCTTTTCAATGAAACCCATTATAAGAATAGAAGAGCTTCTTTCCATCTAATAAAGAATAGCCCTGACAGTAAGGTTTGCATCCGCAGAACAAGTATTAAAAGCACAAACTGAACTAAGAGGAAGCTGCACCAGTTTTCAGTTTTTGCTTTATTAATGTGCATGAAAATGCTTGGCATGTCAAAGCCACTGCAACCAACAGGACTGTGATGTGCATTATTTTCAGTTTAGATTGAGATTCACAGCCATAAAGCAACCAAGGAGGGAAAAGAATGGGGTTTCTCAAGAAACAGTGCTGTTAAAGGGGAATGAGCCAGTTGCAAAGGTGCTACAGACATGACTGGGTGCCGAGAATCAATCTGTGCTTCGCAAGCCCTTTATTTTGAAGCCATGTGTTCCCTTTCCCTGCAAGGGAGCAGGGTGAGAGCCAGACTTGCTTTTTGGCATATAGCTCGGGAGCTGAACTACCCCAGCTGGGCAATCCAGACTGCTGAAGTCAGGTGCTTAGGCTGCTCCTTCAATCCACAGGCACCTCTGAAAACAAGCCCAGAAAGACCAATGTGCTGAGACTGGAAAAAGGGAAGAGGAAACAGGGAACAAATGGGTGTTTGTGAGCATTTCCAGCCACCCCACAGCTCTGGCACCTGGCTCTGAGCGGCATGATTGAGATCTCCTGCTCTAGCTCCACATCTCTGAATCCTCTTCTGATATGGAGATAGCAAGTAACTTTTTCTCCAGAGCTGAGGGATCAGAGCTTGCCCATTCTTTTGTGTTAGTGCCCTGGCCAGAGAAGTAAGACCCCAGGGGAAAGGAGAGCCTGCTTGATCCCCACCTCTGCAGGTCCCTGGTAGGGGATGGGTGTTTTTGCTCAGGGCTGTCTCTGATCGTGTCCTTCCTGGTTTGTGATATTATTTCAATTTAAACCTCCTGTGGTCTATCAGGAGAGTTGTGTATCTTTGCAGTGACAAGTGTTATGAACATAATGAAGGTTTTATGCCTACTCCTCTAGATCTGCTAATTGCAGTCAAGGGGTTTTTTACCATTCACTCACGAATTACATCTCTCTCTCCCCCTCTCTTTCTAAAGGAAAACCAATTCGTTCATTTCCCTACACCAAAGGAACATTCACAAGGAGGGGAGAGATGACACCTATGGGTATCTCCTAATATGTCTCTCCTCTCTTTTAAAGGGTATTCGAGGCTGTCATTTGATACGCTATTAAAGATGTATGAAGTCCTCTCTGATGTCAGATGAAGGCTTTTTTAGAGTAAAGCAGCTCTTCATACATGCTACATCTAGCCCTCAATAGCACAATACCCTGTATTAGGGAAATATTTATGCTTATCAGACATCATCAGTATCGATTATATGTGAATTTTACTACTGTCCCCTATCTTTTTGCCTTTAGAGATTTATATTGAAAAGTATTCCCCAAATTATGTAAAACCTGATATTTCAAAAGGTCTCTAGTTGTGATAGACTGAGTCAGAACTGTTCAATTTACACAGGAATTTCTTTTCTGATAAGTATCTGCAACTCCTTTACATAATCACAACCGCCCTTTTATCCTTCAGTGACTTCTACCTGTCTGAGATGCATGTCCATAAACACTCCTAATACTGGATTGCCTTTTTGTTAAATATGTGCATAGTACCCAGCAAAAACCCCGGGCTGCCATGGATGTAGCTTCTGTCCTTTCTGTAACTTGTAATCATACTGCAAGCCAGAATCCCTGATTAAATTACAGTTGTTATGTGGGTTGGACTGGAGGGTTTTCTGAGTTTTCTGCTTGATAAATACACTGTTAACACTGTCAGTTTTACTATGTTGAATGTTACGAATCTTGTCATGGGCTTAAAACCTTTGAAGATTACATAGCTGAAAGTATTTGTTAAATTTATTCATTTACATGTGAATATCTATTTATATGTATATATAAAAATAATATACATTTTATGTATAATATATATGTAAGCTGAACATACATATTCAGCCTATAACTACTAAAAGTTATAGGCTGAAAATATTAGTTAAAATTAATACTTTTGCAGTTCTTATGCTTGACTCGGGGTATGGGAATGTTTCAAGTTCCTGTGCCCTGGCTTCTCTCAGAAATTGCCTATTCTTTTTTTTTTTTTTTTTTAAATTTTAACAAAGCAGCAAACAAATACACAGAAGTTAAATAGGGAAATAGGAGTTTCTCAGAAGTTCATAAAAGCCAAGTTGGGTCTTTAGGAATAGGAATGCATACTGCAAAACTCATGCTAAAATCATGTTATTTGGCAAGATATTTTTCCTAGTTATGAAAAGATAATAATCCCATCCGCAAAATCCACTACTGCCCAGAACAGGATTTAAGTCATGATTGATCAAATGTGAGGCCAAGAAACCTGGCCATCTTCTGATTTAACAAAAACAACGTTTTCAAATTCAAAACTGAAACTTGCCCCTTAAACAGTCCTTTATACATCCTGCTTCATCCAAACAGTCCTGAAGACGGTTAGTTATAATGGAAATGCTGACACAAGCTTAGCTGTAGTGATGCTGTAAGACACTGTTATGCTAACATAAGCATTACACTCTAAGAAAACACACTGAGACAGTGATGCATATCTTTCTCTTGAAGAAAATTGCCATGGGAACAAAGGTCATATGCCACAGGGATGCCAATGTTTGTAAGTGACGTATATGTATGGACCTTCACAATGACACACATTTTACCACCTTTTACTAAAAATAAGCCCTTAATGAAAAATAACCATTAACTTGTTACTGGGTCCTCTTTGGCTTGGCAAAGCTTGCTGTTCTTCTTTTCTTTGCAAACACTGCTCATTTTCTCTTGGATGTGATAATGATTGCTATCAGCAACACAGATGGGCACAAACTGCTCAGAGGGACAGGGAATCCCTGCAGCCTGGCTGTTTTTGCAACTTAAGGGAGCCATTTCTGTGCCTCTACCAACATTACATTAAAGGGCTTCTGGTTGCTGCCTAGGGTGTGAGGACGTTGAGCACTGAACTTGGATCCATGGCATCCTTTCCAAAGGGAAACCTGTTTTTTTCTCTGCCTTCTCTTAATGCTTAACAATTTCCTCAGAGCACATGTCAAAGTCTCCTTTTGCATTCGTCTTAGTGTAAGCTAAAGAAAAATGCAGATGTTGCCCTTTCCTATACTGGTGGAGTCAGCAGGATGGTTTACTATCTTCATTGCTTTTTTTTTCCTCTTGCTTTTAGAAAAACTGTCTTTTTCTTCCAACTGTCTTGTATCTCTCCTGTGGAGAGTAATGCAAGGGTTTACTCAACCCCAGCATCATACACAACGACCTCAAAATGTTATTCCTGATAAGATGCTGCTGCTTAGTACACTGTGGACCTGGGCTACAGTGAGGCTTAACTTCTCACAGTCTTCCCAGTCTTCAACCAGCCTTATACCAAACATGGTCAAGAGATTTCAAGCATGTGGAGCACTGGGCCAAAACCTGGGGCTTTGGGATAGACCATCTCCCTCCAGTGGTAGTTGAAGTTTTAAAAAAATCAAGATGAAACCAGACATTCCATTCATGTGGCTGCAGTCATCCTTGAGTGAATCATGAAGCCATGGGCTTGAAGCTGTGTGTGCAATGGGGCATTCCTGCAACTTGTAGCAATGTCCTAAAAGTCTCATGCAATCACAAAGTCTATAGGGCATGCTCAGAAAGTGTGAGGCAGCAGGTAAGGTTTGCAGTTGTGTCTGAATGGCTCTGAACCCACATCTCCAGCCCTAATGAATCTATTCACCATTGTATAACCTTGATATCCTCTTGGTCTCTCCTGGGAACTAGCTGACTTTGACAGATGGGTCATAGCCAGAAAGCCCTGAGGAAGGTTTCTGAGACTTCTGGGAAATGGATGGGGTAAGTGGGGATCAAATCCCTTCAGAAAAAAAGGGGAAAAATAAGTGAATTTGGATTACTCATATCCTGGACTCCTTGACTGCTGCTCTGTGAGACAGGGAAGCGATAAGACCTGTCTGGCCTTCTGTTCCTTCTACTTTTCATTCCAGTGACTGAAAATGAAAAAATGAGATGTGAAACAGAAGTGAGGGGCACTTTTCAGTTCCCCCACCACCCTTTTGTGTCTCAGGAAAATGATTTAGGTTGATGTGAGCTGACATTTTGAAAATCTTTTACTGGTTCAGCAGCCAAGCCTGAATGTTGGCCACTTGCACTGCTCTTGCTCCTCGAGAGAGAGTGCTTCCTGGGGACTGGCTGACGACAGCCCTGCGTGAGCCTTGCCAAGAGCACCAGCAGTAGACCTCTCTAAAACAGATTGAATTCTTGACCTCTGAATATGCTATTTCTAGGCACATTGGTGTCCTCTCCTCAGCAGTTCAATTAAAGCAAACATGGGTTTTGATAGAAAGGCCAAGTTGCTGATGTTTGCTTATGTGCAGGTAATAACAGAATCACAGGATGGTTTGGGCTGGAAGGGACCTTAAAGCTCATCTAGTTCCAACCCCCTGCCATGGGCAGGGACACCTTCCACTAGACCAGGTTGCTCAAAACCCCGTCCAGCCTAGCCTTGAACACTGCCAGGGATGAGGCATCCACAATTTCTCTGGGCAATCTGTGCCAGTGCCTCACCACCCTCGTAGTGAAGAATTTTTTCCTGATATCTAATCTAAATCTACCCTTTTTCATTTTAAAGCCATCCCCCCTTGTCCTATCACTACATGCCCTTGTAAAAAGTCCCTCTCCAGATTTCTTGTAGGCCCCCTTTAGGCACTGGAAGGCTACTATAACATCTATCTAGAGGTAATGGGACACAAGGTGCCAGTTTGTGGCTGTTTTTATGATTTTGGAGGCTGCCTGAAGCATTGCAGGAGAAGGTCCTTACAGCTCACCCCAGGGCCTGGGATGTAGCATGACATGCTGGTGTAAAACCTGCCTAGGGTACAGCTCTCATCACTAGGGCATCCCAGCCCAATCCAGCTGCTTTTGGACAAGGTGACCTACCTCTGTTGCATGTGGCTCACTCCTCCTCTCCTCGGAGACATGCAGAACAGCAGACATGGTGACAGTGTCTCAGGTGGGGTCACAGTTTTTCCAGTTTCTGTTTTTTTTCATCAACATTCCTTTGGGTTTTTATTAGCAAAAAGGAGCCAAACAAGTGTGTACTTTCTTATACACCGATAATATGATTTATCTGATAATGCTGATAATGACATTTATCAAGCCCCTTAATTTTTTGAGGAGTCTCTTGCACACTTTCAAGATCTGCCTGTAGGAAACCTCTGAGCCCAGATGGGTTTTTGATGTGTTGTGAGTAGTTTTAATATGTCAGGGGTGCACATGTCAACCACCCTTCTTCCTACAGCTTTAGGTGAACTTTTAGATGACACAGTCTGTGACCACTGGATTCCTTGAAGACAAAACCTGAGACTGTGAAATTTAATCTTTTGGGAGGGAAAAGCTGAAGATGAAGAAACGATTTAATATAGTTTGATAATGACTGCCATTGAGGAAGATTTTACTCAGTGTTTTGAGCTGGAGTTTTGTAAGGGCTGACAGCTTCATGTCTGTGTGGATTGCTTTGCTGAGGTCTTGCTACAAAATGATGAAGGAACGAGTAACTTGTGCCAAAACACTGTTAGCCAGGATGTCCTGGGTAAACAGAGATTTTTAGAAAGTGTTATTTATAAAAGTTGGCAAGTGGAACCATTGCATCAGTGAGGAATTCAACAACGCTGTTAAATTACCAGAGTGAATTGACTAGTTGTACATGTGGGCATATCTTCAACTAAACGATACTAGGCGGGGCTGCAAACTCTCCAAAGTACTGTTATTTTCAAGCTAAACCTCAGATAACCTCCAGTCCTTTAAAAATATCTGTTGCTGAAAATAAATCCTCAGATAACCTTCATCCTTGGATAACCCACATAAAATCAAAGGCGAGGAACTAATAGGAGAAAGGGGACTTGGAAAAAAACTTCTTCTCATATTGCCCACACATGTGAGCAACACACTGCTGCTGACTAGCTGCTATTTTTACATATAACCCATGTGTTATAAGCATCCAAAAAGGGCACTTTTCTTTGCTTAGAACAAGGTTGCTGTCTTGTTCATTTAGCCAGCGGTGCCCCTGGTGGTCTGATTACTTGTGGAGCAATAGGTACTGCTGGCACTCATGTTCTTACCATTAGCTTCATAACCTGGGTCCTACTCACCTGGGTAGGACCCAAACCATCTTTGAGCAGACCTAGACAAGATGGGAATACAGGCTGAATGGGTCTCAGAAAGGTACCTCCAGATGGTCTGAGACCTTCAAATATGATTTCTGCCACAGCTGCAGGGAACAGAGGTTTCTCCTAGCTGAAAATTGAGTTTTAAAAGTTAGGTTTGGAGTGACTTCTGCTATGTCTGGACATGTGAAAAAAGCACATTTCACTGAAAAAAAAAAAACCCAAAACAACAAAACCAACCAACAAACCAAAAACACCTCAGACCCCAAGAAGAGACTAATTTCTATGCTATCTCAGCGCCCCTGAGCACTGAGTCTTCAGTCGCAGCCAAACTTTACAGCAAGGTAAGGAAGAAACCAACCAGTCAGAAAACATGAAGCCAGATGCACATTAGGGTAAAAATCCAGTACTTCCAGGTTCTTGCAGGTGAGCTGCTAAAGCCCTAACCTGTACAATTAGATTACAGCCATGGAGTGTTTGATAGTCCTTGATGAGTGAATATAGTGTCCTCCAGGGTGGGAGTCTGCCTGTCACTTTTTGGTCAGAAAGCGTTTATGCTGTTTGTGAACTTCCCTGCTGGATGTGCATAGTCTTTTCTGCAAAGCAAGGAGGTCATCCACAGCACTTGGCAAATGGTTCAGCTAAGTGCAGGGGCACAGAGGTTTGATAAAGCAGTTTGCTGCCCCAGATGGTTCCTCTGGGTGGGATTTGGCAGCTCTAATAGAAGCTGAGAGCAAGGTTTGAATTCATTCATCTGACAATAGAAACCTGAGCCAAAGCTAACACAGAGTTTTATGCTCATTTACAGACCTCTACAGACTAAAGGGTTCATAAAGAAGTTCACTGATACCTTGTTGACAATGGTGATGAAATACCCTGACTTGTCATCCTGGGAGATTTCAACACACACATCGACAAGACTGCGGATACAAAGTCCCACAAACTCACCTCCTGGCTTTCCTCCCAAACACTCTGCCTGTACGTCTGCACTGACATTTTACAGTCAGCCTCAAAGGGTCCCCTTTACCTGGTCTGAGTGGCATGTGTCACCCCAACAGCAGATTTCAGGGCTGCATGCGGAGTTTGGTGAAGCCCCCTGCACATGGGCAATACTGGGAGGATATCAGTAGCCAGGACCACAGCATATAGTCGTGCAGAGTTCCTTGGCCTGATGCCTGCAAATGTGCTGCAGAGAAGGCGATCGCCATGATCAATGGTGGAGCTGAACTCTGGCAGATCTCCTAGCTTTTGCTGTGCTTGGGAGTCACAGTGTGGATGTGTATAAACTTAACGATGACCTTAAGGTCACTTCTCTCTATCAATGTTGATCATCTTCTCTGATTTGATCCATGTGCTCTTTGATCTGCTCAATAACGAATATCGATGATTTGAACCAACCCCAAGGGCTGTCTTGAGCCTGAAGCAAGCAAAACATTTGGTCCCCACAAGTGGACCAGAGCAGGCTAGATCAGACAGGGTTAGAAGAGGAGGTACCATGATGGTGCAGAGGAGTAGTAGCATAAAGGGATCTCAAGGTATGTTAGTACCGATGGGACTCAGGGCACTTCTAGCTCTGACTTAGCTTGTATCAGATTCTCTCCAAGAAGCCTCCAGGGGAAGAACAGTACTGCACTGGTGGGCCAAGGTGCTGAGGACCTGGGAAGCTCCTCCTGCCCTGCATGAGCCCCCTGTGGTCCTTACCCCAGTCCCCAACGACATCGCGTTCCTTCCACCTGCACAGAGCACCTGAGGACTGCTGCCCTGTTGGGTTGGAGAGCCAGAGGAGGGATTAGGAAGCCAGGGTCAGGAACTGGGGTGGCGATTCTGGACTAACGACATCCATCATCACGAATCCAGCTCCATCCTTGGTGATGTGGCATAAGAGGTCAGGGAGCCTTCCTCAGCTGCAACAGCGAAGCACCAATCTGTTCCTTATCCTCTGGCAAGGATATCTCTAGCCAAAGCAGCAACAGAGAGCAGCCAGAGAACATGCTGTTGAGAACCATGAATGACGACTCAAGGGATTCACTAATGTCCCAACTGGGTGTCAAACCAAGAGTGGGTGAGGAGCCATGGAGGTTTGTTACATTTTAAAACAGATTTTCTTTGTTTCCAAATCACTTACAACCTTTGGGAGACGTTTCTTGGCAAAAAACCAAGTAAAACTCCTTCCCACAAAACCTCTTATAGATAAATTTGAGATTAAATCAAGCCGTTCAGCCATAGATCTTTTCTTTTTCCTTTCCTTTCCTTTCCTTTCCTTTCCTTTCCTTTCCTTTCCTTTCCTTTCCTTTCCTTTCCTTTCCTTTCCTTTCCTTTCCTTTCCTTTCCTTTCCTTTCCTTTCCTTTCCTTTCCTTTCCTTTCTTCTTTCTTTCATCTTTTTCTTCTCTAAACCAAATTTGACATGACATAGTGGGCATGATTTCCTTGCTTTAACTTCAGCAACCTGCTTTTTTTCTCTGACTGTTTTGGTTTCCTGATGAACAGCCAAAGATTCTCTATGCTGTCCTGCTGCTGTAGGAAGAACTGCACAGAACCAAACCTAGTTGCTGAAACAGTGATGAGGAAAAAGTTCCTTTGCTTCCTGTTGACAGAGATAGCTTGTTGCTGGTCAGATAGGCCTTTGACATGATCATAAGAACAGAGCTGTTAATGTAAATGAAGACACATATTTTTTTAATTACTTGCTAGAAAACATTTAGCCATCATTCCCCAGATCAGTGAATCTTGTCTCACAGGTGCAGTTACCAAGAGCTTTTTTTGGTGTTTTTATTTTCACCCAAGTATAACAGAACTTGACTCCAGATCACATACCTTCTGTTACTGAAATCTGAGTAATACATTAAGTAATGGATGAATCTGTCTGGATTGACTAATGTGGTTACAGAAGTTTATCCTGATTTGAGATGTATGAATCTCAGATGGGAAGAACCAGCTTTAATAAAGTGCAGATACGTCCTGGGGACCATGGCGGGAAGGGGATGTTTGGATGCCCACATTCCCCACCTGCATGCGCCACCCACCCACCCGCCCTGCCTTTTTTCTCTTTTTTTTTGTCATTTTTCCTGGAGCACTGCCTGAAGGAATGAATTAAGCCTGTTAGGGCTTGGGCTGATGTTGTGATGTTTATGGCCCCAATAGTGTGATGATTGTTTTATGATGTTTGTGTTTTGGCATCAGTGATGCTGTGATGTTTGCACTGCAATGTTGTCATCTAGGGAGGGCAGGGCCATGGCCACATTACATATATGTATCCCATACGTGGTATGAAATGCACATATAAATCATACGAATGCTGTATGCCTGGAGCGTGTGCTCAGGGGCCCTCATTCCGATAAAAAGTGCTCGTGAGGAACAAGTGCGCAGTCATGCGGCTGGGCAGGAGAAGGCTGAGGGTGGCTTGCAAACCCAAACAGCCTGACAAAGTAGTCAGCATTGCAGGATCCCACACAAGTTTTCATCAAAAGAAATGCCCTATGTTGGCCCAAAAGTGCGCAGCTCTTGCCTGCGTCTTCAGACAACTCTCTTTTGGCAAGGTGGAGGGAAACCCTGGGGCCAGGACTCATGCCCTGCAGCTGGTGACATTCCCATGTAAGCGTAGCGGTGGGAACTGAAACAACCCCAGAATGATGTGAGACTGTGGTGCTCCCTACCAAGAAAAAGAAGATACTCTTCACAGCTTGGAGGATGAAGCCCTTGTATAGGAGAGCTGCCTGCTCTGCTCCCTCTGGTAATAGAATCACAGAATCAACTAGGTTGGAAAAGACCTTTAAGATCATCAAGTCCAACCATCTGAGGGAGTTTCTTAGAAAATACCTTGACTACTTGGTGTTCACAGACATGTAAATGACTTTTTTTTTTTTTAATAATTTCCTTCTGAACTAAAGACTGCCCTGAGAGCTGCTCCTTCCTGCTGTATCTTTCTTTAGCTGAAGTGTTGAAGATATCATCATGTAAAACAAAGCATAAAGTCTTTCAGTGCTAAAGCCTCCTTCTTCCCCACTCAGCCATCAGACCGGATACTGCTTCCCTACTTATCTTGTAGGCTTTTAAGTGAAGCTGGAACCATGTTTCTGCATCAGTGACCACATGTAAGAACTGTGCATTTCATGTTCCTTTTTTTCTTTCCGTCTTGCTATTGTTATCAAACTTTTGTCACCAGTTTCTATTTCAGTAACCAATGTGTAATCTGTAAATGCCAGACCCCTGGTCCCATCCACAAGGCAAATCTATATGTTCTTTCGCTAAACTGTGTTTTCTGCTTGATCTGTCGGCACTCTTACCGCATATGCTACAACAAACCAAGTGCCTTTGTTCTCCTAAAGCAATACTGCCCCAGGCTATCCTTCCAGTAGACATTAGTTCTTTTGTTTGGATAAAAGGGTGTCATCACTCATTCAGGACGAGAATATGATTCAGCCCTGTCTCTCCACATTCATGGCCCAGTCTTCATAAATACTTGTTTTTACAGCATATTGTATGTATATTCAAACGGCTGACATCAGTGGGCCAAATTCTGCCCTGACATGAATCTGCTTCAGTCCTGTTGTTCATGTTGGAGGAATTTTGGGAGTCTAAATCAGAGGCAAGTATGATCTGTACCCAGTCCTATTTCAGTGAAGGCTTTCTCTGAAAATAATGAGAGTGCTAGCCACTGTATGTAATTACTCCCAAATCAAGAACAAACCGTAAAAATAGTTAAGTAAACTAATTTTCCATTAAGTGTTTCTGTGATTGTGTGACCACATATGCCTTTGTAAATTTAACACAGCACAGACAACATTATAAGAAAGAAATGGGGTGGGTTTGTCCCTCCCTGATAACCATGAAAACTGAATGTGAGGCCTTTTCACTGGAAACCGTGGGTCTTTTTGAGACAAAATCCCAGTTTTGTTATCTCAATGCCACTAAGACAGAAAAGCTGCATCAAAACAGAGGGACCTATGAATGATCCCCAATGCCTGGAACTGTAGCCTGAGCCCCCGGGTGCAGCAGAATTCATGATAATGCTTACTCCTTCTCACCCTGGTTGCTACCCCAGAGAAGCTTGATGTTAGCAATCTGGTGGCAATGGTTCTGTGTCCTGGCCAAGTCCTTCCTCTGGGGCCAGCCAGCTGAAGCATGTGTGTCACACACTGGCTGCTCGGGCCGTTTCATAATCCCTGTAGACAAACTTACAAAGGAGAAATCGAGAATTTCATGATAGTTGGGTTATATTTATATCACTTGGATTTAAAAAAAATGGCATTAAAAGCTTCAAATGAAGTGTTCCCAGAAAGTATCTTCCAACACTTTCTGAAATGGCAGGGGTCTAAACAGCAGCCTGCTGAAGCACCTGTGATTTTTTTCCACTGCTTTCATTGAACTTTGGGTCCATACCTACCAGGGAAGATCCTTAGTGTTCTGTTGTCATGTTGGCTTCAGGTAGATAGCCGAAATTTTGGGTGCTCCCCAAAATTGGATTTACTGGAAGTGCACTTTTAAAACATTAGAGGTTCCTTCTTCTGAACTGGACTGAGACTACAATTTCTCTTCTAGTAAAAGTCTATTTGGGTAGTGAAGAAGAATAATAATCAAACAGCATCTGCTAGAACCTCTTGCTCTGCTCCTGAAACTTCAGATTTGCTACTATGTCTGTAAGGCAGGGACTGGTGAATGCAATGGCCTCTCTCCACCCCGGGATTTTACCCCTCTCTGATTTTCCAAATGTAAAGTTTTCTAAAATGTACAAACTGTGTCCCAAACTGGACCTCTGCCAGCTCAAGGGAGAACTGAGGATGTGCAGAAGACTTCTAAAACATTTAAAAACATTTTGTGTGCAATGATTTAACTTGATGCTAAGTTTATTTCATGATAGTGAGGGAGAGCTGTAAATATCTATAGTTTAGTGGGATTTTTTTTCTGGACAAAACCTCCTAAAATTTGCTGCCATCATGCTAAAAGATACAGAGAGACACAGGATAAGAGTGACTTGAAAATAATTCCTCACAACATCTGTTAACACTGAGATGAGCTAATGTTACTTTATTTCATGAACTAAGGAAGTGGAAAAGAGCCTTAAGGAAAACACATTAGGATAAGCTTAAGGAAGAACGTAGAGCATATGATGGCACATTGGTAAGGAGGCCTGGATTGCCTTGGTTAATAACTCACCCAGCACAATTCTTTTCTAATCTATTAGTTTCCATGTTTACCTTAAAATGCTTTACTTAAGAATTTCCTAGACCTAGATGTGGCTTTCCAGTATATTAGAAGGTTTCTGTTTGGTATGGAAGAATTTGTGATCAGCTAAACATTTTGTGGCCCTGTTGGTAACGAGCTAGGGAGCCCTCCTGACATAAAATTTATTTTAAGGAAAGCTTGTCCTAACAGTCAGAAAAGCCTTGAAAAGCTCATCTGTTGAGCCTTGAAAGATTTTTAGAGGGTACTCCAATGTCCACTGAAGCCAAGCGGAAATGCTCCCAGTGACTTTGGGATGTATTTTATTGGAACACTTTAGTGAGGAGTTGGCTAAAGTGAGTATCTGCTTTAAAGATGTTAACATTCACAGGACTGTACAACATCCATAAATGATGTGTCCAAGTACCTATACAGTTTATTTCATTAAGTAAGAGTATTTTTCATAAATCTACTGTCAACACTACTGGGACAAAGAAAACTGTCAGTTCTGAGCTTGGCTTGGGAGGCAATCAGCTCGTTGTTAATTAATCTGATTAGAAAATTAATGGGGCATGTAACTGGGTGAATGGTGTTGAGAGACTTAATGGTTCTGTCTGTTCATTGCTGAATGATGTAGATGCTTTGGATACCTTATGAGTAAAATGATGGCAAAACCTGTAAAGTCATTCAGCATTATTTTTTTTTTTCAGTGTTGGGTTTTCTGGGACTGACAGATACCAGTGTATCTGCTATATGAATCCTAACCCTTCCTCTACAGGAAGGGTGATGGGACTTTGTGGGGATTCTTGCTTGTAAGTGTCATCATAAAAATAGGACCTGCAAAGCTTTCTCTATGATTCACCACAACAAAAGACCTTTTGTTTGGAAAGCCAGACAAGACTGGTAATGGACTGCATACTTGACTAACACGTCATGTACAAACCTGACCACTTAAAATCATGGAAAATTCAGGACATCATAAATCTTACAACAACTGCATCATTTTATTTATTCAATATTTTTTTCAGATATTTAAAATAAGTAAAACATGTTCCTATGTAGGGTCTAAGTACTCTGCCAACTTACAACTGCAAAACCAAAATGCAGTATTATTGACTCACAGCTTCTACCAAATTGAAGTAAATAAACACTGGAGCCCCATTCATCAACCAATCCTCTTTAAGGCTCCTCAAAGAGCTGCTCGAACACATGGGTCTTGTCCTGAGCATGTCCTAAAAGTCAATAAATACAGTTGGTGTCAGACTGCAGGAAGGGATTTATGAAGCTTAGGAAGCTTCTTGGGAGTATCTTGCTGGCTATACCTTCTCTACTCTATTGAATGGAACAAAATCCAGTCATCAGTGCTTCTAATGCCAGCATCTCTGAGAGATACATCACCAAGTATTTGTCTTATGAAGGGTCTTCCCTGGAGACTCTGGACTTCCTAGGCCCACACCATCATATTCAAATCAGTCAAGTTACTCAAAAGTAGCTGACCTGGGTCCCAGAGCAGAGATGTGCATACCAGGTCTGTGATTGCCTCCTGAACCACAACCTGCTTCCAATTAAATTGCAATGCAGCCTCGTGTGAAGGATGTGCTGCAGGACTAAGCCAGAAATGGCAAAAACATGGATGATGAGTGCAAGTTATCCATCTGAAAGTAAGAATTGTGGCCATTTAGGCAGGCATATTAAAAAAATCTCTGAGACCCATTGTCAAGAGTGAATGTAGCCCAATTGAAGGGAGAGGACCATGTACAGAGGGCCTCCATGAATGGTGTGATGGAGGTTCAGCAAAGGATGGCACTGCATAACAGAGTCAAGTACAGACCTTCAAAGACTCAGAAAAACTGAGGACGTCTTGAACCACTGGTCTTGTTAAGCTTCATTACCCTGGTTTCATAGGAAAAGATACTGTGATGACAGTCTTGAATTTCTCATGTGGCCTCCTAGGACGTTAATTTTGACCCATGAAGCAGAGGGAGACAACCTGAAGAAAGCAGTGGGGAAGAAACACATAGGTTGATGCTGCAAGATGACCATCTTTAAAGACAGAAGGATGGTTTTGAGCACGCTTGTTTATCTTCTTTAAGAAGAGAAACATGTAAAGTTTGTATATATTTTACTCATTGGAAAGGGAAACAATTTCTTAATGGAGTGCTTGGCTTGAATAACCAGGAAGATATTAAAGTCATAATGAAAAAGAAGTTTAAGAAGGGGAAAGATATATTTTTCCTTAGTAGGAATTAGACTCCCGAGCAAATAAATAATAAAGCTGTCCAAGGACATAAGGCCAACGTGTTCAGTCATTCCTGACCCACCAGTGCTGGGAAACTGGGCATATGTTTCACGCAGTGGTACCAAAGTTGTGTGAGATAATTCATACAAGTAGAATATTAAGTGGTTGGTTATAATTACATAAATATGAACAGTGGTTGGGGTTTTTTTGTCCTTTTTTTTTTGTCTTTTTTTTTTTTTGCCTTGTGACTTAACAAAAACATGTTTTTGAGTTACTCTGAATATTTTTCTCATTCTAGGTGTGAATAATAAGAAAATGAATGTGCAACTTTGACCACAAAAATTAACTACCATCTAGGAGCATTTAAAACTGCTGTTTAGGGCAGAATAAAATTGGAAAACAAAGGCTAGATTTACTAGGAGGGAGAGTTCAAAGGGTCATTTATTCAGGGGCTAGGATGCTCACCCAGGACCACAAGGGTCCAGACTTCCTCTCTGCCAAATGTGGAGCAGAGCCTTCAGTCCAAGCTCCCCTAACCACTGAGCAGAGCTCTTATTTCTTCTGTTAGGATTTCAAATGCACTGAAGTTCAGCAAAAACCTGATCTAATTATGACAGATAGAGAGAAATTGATTACAGAACTGAGGCAAATGTCTGCTATGTGCAAAAGATCGTGTCTTGATTATATTTGTGTGCAAAAAGAGTAAAATATGAACCAGTAATATACATTCTTGGTTCTTTAAAAAGGCCAATTTTGTAAAGCTGAAAACAATTATAAGCCAAATCTACTGGGAGAATTTAAACAGAAAAATGTGAATGATAATTGCAAACTGTTTAAAAACATTTTACTAAAAAGCCATGCTTTTTATGAAACAAAACAACATAGCTTAAGTGAAAGCTGTTCTATTATAAAAACCCCCACATGTAGCAATTGGAAGAAAAAGTGAGGCAACAAAAATTAATCTAAATCAGAAGACAGGAATGGTGATAAATTCATAAGGGAAGCAAGAAAAATGTAAGTAGAGGTATTTGCCCAACAGAGTCAAAGATAATACAAGTTAAGGACAAGAAGTTTTTGATGTATGTTAGGGAAGAAATCCTATCAGTGATGTGTCTCTGAATGGATAGAAATGGTGGAATTATTTATACTAACACAGAAAAGACAAGAATAGCTTTCTGTGTTGGTTGGAAAAAAACAGCTGAAAATATATAATCCTGCAATAGTGATGATGTATTTTCCATTACAACAATAATTCAGGAAAATATTTAAACAGCAGCTACTAAAGTAGGTATGTTAAATGAGAGCCTTGAACAACTTCTGTCCACAAGTTTGAAAAGAACAAGTCAAGAAACTCCTTTGACTATAAATAACGGTTTTCCAGAAGACATTGAACACTAGAAAAATTTAAGAGGACTGGAAAGATACAGTTTTATTTAGAAGACACGTGTGGGATGAGAACAGCAGTCGTGTGCATTTCCATTTGACTTTCTCTGGTCTTAGAGAAACAAAAGTTGATGTTGGACTTTGCTAATAACTCCATGAAAGAGGTTATCATAGTAAAAACCTTTTAATAAATGTTTACGCAACTAAGTTGATATCTTTTTAAAACAAGGTTATCGTTATGGTGAACACATCTAATAGTATTCGATAAAAGTTACTTTGAATTCTTTTTGACATTTAGCTTGGCACATGATGAAAATCTGATTAGGAAAACAAATATTTCCTTAATTATAAATCTTAATTGTACAGATATGAAATCGGCCTGTCACACTGAAAGTGGGTTAAATGATGGCACACTGATTGGGCTGAAAACACAGTTTCTGGTGGAAATTTATGATTTCCTTGATGTTTTGAATGGAGTACTCAAACAAGTGATAGCTAATCTTCTGCTATTCAAGAGCTTTGTCCTAGACATTACATATAATTGTTTCTAAAAAGTTATGCAGGATAAAAAAAAGCGGAATGAAATACAGACATGAATAGAGAATGTCCTGGATTACTTGAGAAACTGAGTTTAAGCAGAAGTGGAGGGTTTTTCAGCAGGATTTCAGGAAGATTCCAGGAATCACTATCCATATCTCCATTAGCAAGTGATCCACAAAGAAGGATCTGTCCTCCAAAAGTCTGTCCTCCAAAGAACTGGTCTGGAGACTGCTAAATAGGAAGAGGGAGGTTTCATCTGCCTTTGGCACTCCTGTGGGATGTTGTTCTTAGTACTGAGTTCCACAATTGAAGAAGGATGCTGGATGAGTTGGAGAAGGTTCAGAGAGAAAAGCCATGGGAATGATGAAAGGTCTAGAAAACATGTCTTAATGTGATAGACCCGAGGAGCATTCTGTTCATCTAACAAAGAGAAGATTAAGAGGTGACTTGATCACGATCTATAAATATGTACACGGGGAACAGAAATTTGATCACAGCTCGCTCTTTTGCTCTGGTAGACAAAGGATGTGATAAGGTCCAACCACCAGAAAATGAAACTGGGCAACCTCAGAAGAGAAGAAAGCAGCGTATTTTTAAACAAGAAAACGATTAATCACTGGAACTACTTACTAAAGGTTATGGTAGATTTCCTACCCTTCACCATTTCAGAACATGAATTGGTGTTTCTTATTAAAGACATGCTCTAAATTACTGCTTAACAACCTTCCCTTATCCCTCCCTGCCAGAGGATCACCAAATCCCTTCAGAAAAACAGAAATACACAGATGGCCTGGTAAAGTGCTTACACAATTACTTTCATTTGCAATCAGCTCAAAAGTAGGATAAACTCTGAATGTTTGTTTATTCTCTTTATTTCCCCCAATTTTATTCACTTGTTTGTTTGCATATGGGGAAATGCATATGCACATATGCACACATGCACACATGCACACACACAGGTGTGTTTCCCACTACAAAGCTACAGCTACAGTGACTGTAACAAAATTTAGAGTAAACTGGTTTGCTGAATTTCAAAGAAGCTTTGTTACCAACTGAAAATGTCCAGGTTCCACTAATAGTAATGTAATAAAAAGTTTCATATCAATTTTTAAAAATTCTGGCTTGAGTTGAAGTCACCCTAAATGAAACACTTGGTTCATTTTTTTCTCATAGGACTTTTCTCTATAGCAAAATCAAAATCTTCCTGTGGAAAATTTCGGTTTCGTAGTAAGTGCATTCCCATTAGAAAATAACTGTGCTGTGAAACTCCCAGCCAACTCTAGTAATGATGGCCATCACAGAGAGGGGGAGAGAAAAGGAGTGGTTTTCTTTACACTCTCTCATTCAAAAGAGAGAGAAATGAGCTTCTCCCTTCCCTTTGTTTTAGCAGTCAAGTTTCCTGCCACTTCTTAAGCACAAAAAACATATGCATATGCATTTATTGCTTGGATATCAAACTGATAATATATTAAAAGGATTATGATTTACTGCTGTAATTGTTGGCCTCCTAACTTTCACCCACAATTAGTGTGTGCATATATCTTCCAGCTTGCAAAATCCCCACTTGCCCATATAAATGATGTGATTGCATTACTCTGTACTTTCTCTGCCGCCCTAACTGCTCATTAGAGCAAACACCTCAAAGTGTGCATGTAAATATGTCGGGACTGCTTGGACTATCTGGCTCACTCCCTCTTTCTCTCTCTCTTTGTTGTTTTTCCCTCTTTTCCCTTGCTATCACCCCACTTTTTTCCTGCTATTGTATATCACACTGTATTTTTCCTCCCATTTTTCCAAGAGTCCAAATGTTTCTGCTGGATTTATTTATGTCTGACACTATTTCAGAGTGCCCAGTTCATTTCCTCTGGGACCATTCCGCTTTTATCTCTCTTCATTTGGATACTTATTTCCTCCCTCTCTGCTCCTCTACTCGGCTCCTCTAGTACATAGTTTTCCTCCCCTGCCCTGAATTTCTTTACTGCAATGTTATTCTTTTAAATCGCTTAGTCAGATCCCTCTTCTCCTCTACCTCTCCCCATCTTCTATATTTCCTCCTTCTCTTCTGTTTCTCCTTCCTTTATGTTTCTTCTTCCTGTGCATCCCCATATGAAGCAGAGGGTTCACTTTGCTCACCTCGCCTTGCCTCTGCAAAGGAGCTTCCTTTTCCAGCCCTGCACTTTTCCCTGCTCCTTTTCATCCACTCTGCTCTTCCTCCTTTTCTTGCCTTGTTTTTACTTCTTCTGTCCATGCCTTTACCTGTTTCTAGGCTTATCTAAGGATTTTTTGCTTGTCAGGGATGTGCCTGCTCCCAAGCACCACATTTACCTGAGGGAGACAAGGGCTGAGGAAAGCCCTTGCTGTTAGTGTGCAGGACAAAATTGCTAAGGAACTCAGCGGGAAGGAAATTGGAGGATGCTATTGCCCTGCTGCTGTGCCACATCCATCCCTGCTGCAGCCCAGAGATACGTGCACAGCTGCCTGTCTGTGCTTGAAAGAAACTCGTGGGGTTGCATAGCCAGTTACATCCCAGGGTCTCGGCATGCACCCCGTGCTGGCCAGTACTAATAGGCAAGCAAACCCCCCTGAGGGCCACGCACTTCCCTCTTGTAAATCCACATGTGGTTTGAAGGGATACTTTATGAGGTGCCTTTGTATGCTTGATCCCTTGTATTTTTTCCTGCTGTGAAGCCCGAGGCCGTCCTTCACAGCTCCTGCAGTAAACCAGGGCCTTGGGATCTGGAGTCCCAGGGTCACCGCAGGCAGCGAGTGTCAGCTTTCATAGAAGTCGCAGGTGCTTTCAGCAGGGATCTGCCATGCAGCCCATGTCTGTCTTCCCTGGAGCATCGATGTCAGGGCTGAAAGCCCAGTTAGCAGGCAAGTAAGGCTGGTCTGGCGGACCTTCGGTTTTTTGCCCCTCCAGTGCTTGGGCACTGCATCTCTTAGTGGGTTTCTGCCCTCTGCCAGTGCAGGAGAATGGATGGCTCAGGCCCTTTGTTCCTTCTCTTAGCTATCATCTGAACTAGCTGACAGCTAAGGTGACCCCACCAGTGACAAGCAAAAAAGGAACAAGAGCAACAGAAGGCCTTGAAAGAGGTGACAGTAAGGAAGTGCATGGGAAGACCAGCTCCTATATCTCCTCCATGGCCATTCATTCACATGACTCAGTGCCCACAGATCATCTCCTCTGCCAAGCATCACGGCCCGCTTGCACAAGGAGGATGTGGCTGATAGATGACCTTGCCTTTTCTACATGAGAGATGATAGTGGGACTTTTGTATCCCCTCTTTGCATCCTGGGAGGACTCATAACTGCTTTGTGAAGACCAGAATCTCTTTAAGACCCGTAAGGATTTTCAGAATGAACACTCCAAATCTACATAAACAATCTTCTGTGTAGATCTCTGAAAATAGGTTTTGGGTAGTCATTGTAAAGAAGCAAGAAAGCAACCTGGCATGCTCCAAAATCTCTGTTTCAAAAGTCTTGTACATGGTGGACATAGGCTGTAGCATTTCTGGAAAGGAGAAAAAACCCCTAAAAGCAGTGCCTTTATTGCCACCTTCTCCAGTCTCATGATACAAGAAGAGAATGAACAAGCTACAGACAGTTTTTGGAGTCACTGTCCTGTCAACTAGTGATTATCATATTGTCTGCCTGTAGTGACATATCCAGTCATATGTTTTCCCCATCAAACCCCAAAAAAATGAAAGGAAGAAACGAAGGAGTGTAAGAGCCCAGCACTTCATTCTTCATACTTCAAGAGCCACAGCAACAAATGCTAAGGGAAAATTCCCAAGTGAGAAATGATACCAGTTCAAGGTCACATAAATTGATGCATGGAAGTACATTATAAGAGAACTAAAAAGCTATTTTGGGAACTGTCATTGTTTATTGAGGGCTTGGAGGGATTGTTTTGATGTTCTGTGCCTGGGCTCTGGGTTAGCAGTTAAACCAACATTTCTAAAGCAAGGGGCTGGAAAATGGGGGATTCTTCATGCTGCTTCTGAGGACCAGAGGTTAAACTGGTCCTCCTTTTATGAGTCTCAGAAAAGTTCCTGTTTTCACACTCAGGACCATCAATGTTATATGTTCAAATTGCACTGCAGAAAAAGTTAATTTCTTAATTTCTCAGTGTGGTGCCAGTCTCTTTCTTGGGGAACCACTGTATGTTTTTATTTCTACAGTCCCTCGTTAAAAGCAATGTGGAGCCACCTTGACCAGGGAGAAAGTGTGTGAGAGGGGCTGTACCTCAGAGAAATGTCATACTTCATGGAGCTCCCACACATAGCATGGTGCACAACATGCTGCCATTTTCCTCTAGCAGAATTGGGTGGGAGGATCATTTGGGTCTCCCCCAGCATCAGGGGGACCAGGAGGAAATGCTAATGATGGATGAGGAGGTCAAATCTCAGGAGACATGACAGCAGGAGAGGGTGCCCTACAGCACTAATGTGTGCCTGCCCCCTCCTTCCTTACATCCCCATGGGGTATGTCTAGGCCCTGAGCAGTATAGGGATTGTCCTAGCAGCATTGGTGGTGTTATAGTGAGTGAGTCACAGCATAGTGATTGCTGGGAGTTGGGTCTAGCCAGCCTTTGTGTAGGTCACACCAGTGTCCACCCTGGGGCAGGAACATGAGCAGGGGGTGACCTAAACCTTCCTATCCAAATGTTTTGCTTTTGCCTTGTTAGGGCTGCAAACTCAGTTGAGCACTGCTTGCATTAACCAAAACCCTGCCTAAAGCTAAACGGGGGGTCAGGTCATGCAGGAAAATGCACCTCATCTTCCACCTTCCTGCGGGACTCAGGGCGGCTTGTAATTTCTCCAGGAGGGGCTTTTCCTCCTAGAAACACCATAGTGGGTCTGAGGAAGTCTTTCCAACAAGAGCATCATTGATGGTGGTATGTTTCTGCTGGCCATTTTGGATTTACCAAACAAACGGACAGCTTGTATGAAAAAAATCCCCTGTGAGGGCTAATAATAACAACATTTGCACTGCTCCACCCTTGCTCTGTTCAGTCGTCGCAGATGGTGAGCGCGTCCGTGCCGGGACTGCCCACCGTGTGTGTGCTGAGGCTCAGGGCTGCCCCCGGGCCGGGTCTGCCTCCCCGTTATTATTAATAATAATCTTGCAAGACTGGCATGTGCTGCCTGTGCTTCCTGTGGCAGCTGAAGCTGAGTCTGTAAAACAGGTCTAATTTTAGAGCAGCCCGGGCTGAGCGCAGAGTGAGACCAGACCCGGGAAATTTTGAGTTTTCATTGTTTCCTCAGCTGTGGGTGAAGAGCTCCCATGGATGTTTGGGAGAGTTTTTCCCAGATATGTGAGCCCTCGCCTCTAGCTGCATGTCACACAAGCTCTGTCTCCAAAACCCTGGTGACATCAGCCTTTTTCCCTTTGTTTCCACATCCTTAAAGTGGGAAACTGTTATTTTTCTACCATGCTTCAAAAGGGGAGAAATTAGTTTTGAGAATTCATAATGAACATTGCCCAAGTATCTGAATAATAAGAAGTTAAGGTCTTTGTTTTGTGAGGTAGTGCTTCAAATGTAATGCAATTTGTTTGGGCTTCCTGGGAAATTATGTGATGCATGTGTATGTGTGTAGGGGGCAGGGAAACCTGAGACCTCTTTTTATGTGTGCAGGGAAAGATTTACAGAACTGTGTTTTCTGATGTCGTCTTGCCATCAGTCAGTTTAATGGTGCTGTGTGCTGTTGAGCTTTTAGTGTTTTGTCATTTGGCAACAGTGGAGGGAAAACCTACAGTGAGGCTGGTCCCTGCTCAAATGCCATGTATTTGGAAACCTTAACTAGCCTCTGCTATATCACTGCACACGTAGCTCCAACGTTTTGTCATGTGAAAGGCTATCTGGTACTGCAGTGAATGCAGAGTCATTTCAGTTGGCATATTGGAATATCTTGCACAAGGAAAGATACTTTTTGCACAAGAGATTTTTCTTGTAAGCAAACAGGCAGGCTGAAACAAAACTATTGAGCCTAGCAAAGAAAAAGGAAAAGTCACACTTCCTTTGTGTTCAGCAAGCTGTTGTCAGTCACTGAAGTCTGCTATTATTGACCTTAAGAAGGCCTATTTTGTTACTGAAAGAGGTTTTCCTGTTCTCTGGATGGATTAACTTGAGCTTAGAATGTCCCACTCTTTTTATTGCAGGCTTTCATCTCTGCCTGTTGTGTCAACATCCCTCAGAAAACAGAAGTGAACTCAGAGTGTGACACTGTTGGAGGTGAGTGATGGTGACAAGATTATTTTCACTTCAATTTTTTACTAAGGGGCCATACAGAGTTCTCATTTAATAATTCTATAATAATTAAACCAACCATTTAAAAATCTTCTCATCAGGCTTTAAATGCCCTCCTTCAGTCTGGGAGCCAGAATAAGCCATTTTTGTTTGGGAACTGAGCATCAGGAAAGTAAGAAAACAAGAAAAAGGCTCCTCAAGCGTGAGACAGAGAGCAGCAGTTACGATGGCTAGATTTAAGTCAGGCCTCAAACCACAGTCCAATTATAGGGTATTTCTATGAAATGTTTAATTACACTGAAGCTGTATTACGGATGGACAAGAGAAGGTATTCAGTGGTATAATGTAACCATCCCAGTTCTCTGTCCCTAAAGACAGAGTGTTACTAGTAGTTTCTCTTCCTGAAATACTTCTTGCTAGATTTTTAGATGCTATGGCTGCAGGGATTTTTGCTATTATCTGTTACAACACAGCCTGTGGGATTGAATCACCAGCTAGAACAGATAGGGAGATAGCCTGTCTCTAAATACCACACATAGTATAGAGTCTATCCCATTCCTAGATAAACTGTTGCAGTGTTAAACTCCCTCCCTTGTTAAATCTAGGCATTTATCTAGTTTGGATTAATCTAGTGTCGGATTCCACCTACTGGATGTCGTGTCTCTGTCTGCTAATTCAGAGATCCCTCTGGTATCAGAAATATAATACAGCTACTTGCAAGCTAAGACCGAACAAAATTTGGAATTTTCACACAGTGGGCAGATGCAACTTGTCAACATGTGTTTTCACTCTAAATTATTGAAAAAAAATTGCCTTATTAACATAAAGAATACCCAGAATGGAAACATACAAACAAACAAACGTAAACAAAATTATAATTTTCTTTAATGTAGGACCCTTGTTTGAATGTACTGGATTGGTTGACCACAGCTTTCTTTTGTGTCAGTTCAATATTAAAACCAAATATTTTCCCATAATGCTGCATTGCTCCTGGGAATTATAGTCTGAACAAACGCTATCTTTATTCAGCTTAGACAGAGGCTTCTTGGTTGGACTACAGCTCCTGTAATGTTATATACAACTCTGAATTAAGTGACAAATTACCCTGTGACTGGCCTGTAGGAGAAAACAGGTACCTACACCACAGATAAATGTGTTCATAAGAAGGTAAAGTTTAAAGTTTCCTCAAACAGAACAAATCTGGAGTGGCTTATAGTGAACTATTTCATTTTGCTTGTCCTGAAGGAAAATTAACATTATTTTTTCTTTATAGAAAATTGTGTGGAAATTTCATTTTCTATTGTTAAGACAGAATACCCAGCCAGCTCTGTTATAAACCACAGACAAATCACCATTTATTCTCTTATTGGATAAATAAAATGAATTAAGATTTTTTTTTAGTATCTCACTAGCAGCTTTTGCCAATTGTAAGTATATTTGTAATTCTTTCTTGAACTCTTTCCAGTTTGTCAGTAGTATTTTTTAAAATATGGACATTGGAACAGGACCTGCCCTCCCCCAACTATTAATATTCCAAGGAACAGTGAGCATCTGCCTTTCCATCCTTGTGTTTTATAGTCCCCTGCTTCAACATACCAAGATCACATTTTCTCTCTTTGTCAGTGCATTGCATGGGGAACTCTTGTGCAGCTCAGCTGGTTATCAGCTGTGACCTCTAAATCCTTTTCTAAGTCTCTGTTTCTAAAATATAGCTCACATCCTCAGTGTACAAACTAGGGATATTCAGAATTATGCTTAACTGTGCAATAAAATATTTTGGGTTTTTTTTCTAGTGAGCTCAGGTTACCATACAAACCAGATTGGTTATACAACAGACCTGCTTTTCTCATTATTTACCATTCCATGATTTTTGTGTCATCTGCAGACTTTGCAAGAAATGGGTGTAGATTTTTTATACTGGATAACAGATAAACATATTATATGATGAAAATAAATCCTGTAAAATATCCTCACTGTAAGGACACTCTCCATTGAGTTACTCTGGGGGCTCCTCAGTTTTTAGTATGTTTAGTATGTGCTAGCCTGTCTTTCTAGATGATCCATTTTCTGGTATGCTGCGCTGTGCAGAACTCAGACATTAGAATGAGTGTACTATATTGGAAGAGTTGAGTAACCCTTGTAACTGCTATCTAAAAACACTCTGCTGACTTTGGGGAAATAAAGTATTGAATTAGAACTGTAATCCAACGTGTTCATCAATGTACCATTTTCCACTCAACAGCAAAACAGCCTTATTCTACATCATTGCCAGCTTTTTTGTCCACCCTGGTTATAGTTTTAAACCTATGGGAATTGTGTTTATAACATTTGATGTGTTTAAAACTTTAGTGATATAAACTGGGAATACGTACTTGGTGCTTTGATACTAGACTACTAAAAGCCTTACATTATTCTTTGCACCTATCGAAGTATTTTTTGTTGCATTTAAATTTTACTCAGAAAGGTTGGTTGCTTTTCTTACAGTAGGTAGAAGAAGAATATACAGAAAAAGTTCCCAGTGCTTAAGAGTAGAAATAGCTGGAACTACAAGTGTGCCTAGTGTGCTGCAACTCTGCAGAGCGATACTCCCCTGCAAATCACAGCCTTGGGGAGGATGTGAAATTAAGTCTGGAGTCCAGCCTCCTCTTCCTGCAAGGAAGTTTGACAACATCTTCCTATTTCCTACATGGAATATCATGAAAACTCATACATTAGTATTTACTGTGGAAAGCCCTCTTGATCTTGGTTGTGCATACAGAACGCATGTGAAGGTAAAGGCTCAGGCTGGAAGTACAGGAGGTTGTTTTCACCATCCTGCCCCTTCATGTCAGCCTTGCAGGATGTTCCCAGAGGTTATTGATGATGTAGGGAAGTGATCATCCTTGGGTACCCAGAGAGTTTGAGGGAGTGTGCATGACAGGATTGAGAACAGGAAGCTCATATACAGCAGACAATATATGGAATATTTCTACAGGGAAATGATTCCTCCACTGGAAAATTAAAAAATGAAAGTAGCAGAAGGAGCCAGCTCCTTGGTCATCGAAGAAAGAGTATCTGATTTCAAAAAGAGATATAACTTTGAACAATATGGCACAGAGGAACCTCTTTTTCTCCAGCGTAGCCTTAGGCTAAAGTCAGATGTAGTAGACAGCTGGTACAAAACAAACCAATGCCATGTGGCTTATACGTCCAATGCACAGTCCTGAAACAACCCAGAGCCATGGATCAAAAGCAGAAGTGCTCATTGTTTGCAGAAAGAGTTTGCTGAATACTTCAAATACAGTCATGTGTAATCCAGGGAAAACAATGAAAGGGAAATCAGTTGTTCAGGAGAGCAATTTATTAGGATTAATTGCTCAGTTTTTATTCCTTCTTCGTAGTTCTCTGGACTGGAGGGTTGTTAGAAATATTTTAGGAGCTGGATACAAAATCTAAGTTAAACTCATCCCTGTGTAGAGGCCCAGCCTTAAGGTTTTTATTACACTGGAGTGTCATGAAAGCCTGATTCTGAAGGTTGCCCTCGTGTGTGGGCCTGGTGATGATCATCCTCTGTGATCTGGTGATGCCTCAGGTCACTGCCTGCCTGCAGCCTTTGGTTTCTTACTATGACCCTATTTGCATAAGAAAAGACTTCCTATTTTAAAACCTTCCCTAACCTACAAATTAGTGCAGATGAATGGCCTCTTGTTGGAACTGGAGTGGTTCTCCTGGTTCCAACAATAGCACAGCCAATGCCAGATTTCAAACCCTCATAATGCATATAATTGTGTGATATTATACCAGAGGGGAAAATTGTTCTGTAGTCCAGCTGGTGATTAGCTTTACATTGAGGCATTGGGATTGGATATCCCTTGAAACTTTATCCTGGTTAACGTAACTACAGCTGGTATTTCGTGGTATAACAATTCAACCCTTACTCCTGAGAGCAGTCCCACTGGGACAGACCTGGAAGTCCTGGCTTGGATTTTATTCAGACAAAACTCTCACTACCTTCAGCTAGTTTTGACCCAATAAAGTCCAAGTGTGAGCACCAGAAGATGATCCACCAGCATTTCTTTGTTTGGTGGACACTGTTTATTCACTCAAATAAGGATTACAAGATTGAACCCCAAAATAGGCATACATACCTGCTAGAAATGTACGAACTGTTAAGTTCTATTTGTATTAATGATTCATCTACACTAATATTCCAGCATCATTGACAGAAGCTAAAAAACTTCTTTGGAGGTTACTCGTAACTCAGTTTTTCTGTGCTTACCTGTTTATTCTCTAAGATTATATTAAAGCAATAATTGATGGATGGCTGTTAAACAGAACTATTTATGTCTCTTGCCTTCTGCATAACCACTTCTCAATGTGCATGGTCCTACTGTTCCTTCCTAATCTCTTTTTGAAACTTACGAACTAAAGTAAATTCAAAGCATTTACTTTGATGGATATTTCCAAAAGAGGAATTGTCTGTTATGAAGAATTCCCTCATGTATCATCCTTTTTTTCTTTATTTTTTTGTTTTACCTTTTTGTGAAAATAGAATTCAAAATGATTTTTTGAATGTTAGATTGCAACAGTGTTGATGTTTTTATGTTTAGCCCATTTTGAGAAAAATCTTTTTCCCATATAATTGAAACAGCTCAATACTGGACAAAAAAGCATAAAAAACCCAATGCCAGCTAAGAGGAAATATGGTTCTTCCTTAACTCTCATTCTTACTGTTAAATATTATGGCTTAAAAATGCATTTCAAAATTTAGTTTGAAAAATAAAAAATGTCAATGGAACTGATTTTTTTTTTCAAGTGAAAACAGGTCTGAAACTCTTTAAGAACAAACAGAACAGAAAAAACTCTTCCCTAAGAAAACAGTTAAATCTGTTTGGTCTGGATATATTTGTTTCAAAGATATGTGGTAGCAGTAATCTTCAAAAGATATTTGGGAATTGCAAACAAATCTGTCTTCTTTCACTTGGTGCATTTTGTTTCATTTTGAGCGCTTTTTTTTTTTTTTTTGTTCTAGGAGAGTGTGGATAGAAACTTATTCTTGGTCTTCTACGCACACTGTATTTTATATATATCTAACATATGTTTTCCTTTGTCCATTGTAAAATAAATGATCCTGTTTATTTTTTTTTAAATTATATCTCCTGTAGAAATTCCCTCCCATGCTATTAATTCTTTGAATTATTTTCATTGCAGCATTTGGAACCTTTTAAATGTCTTCTATGTCTTGTTAAACAGGATCAAAAAGGACTCCAGAGCTGTGGATGAGAGCACATCTTCAGCCTTTCCACAACATAACAGTGTATATTATGTTTCACTCTTTTTTATTTTTGTATTTTATTTTTAAAGTCTAGCATCTCTGTGCCATGAGCCACCCAAAAAAACACCTTCGTGCTGACAATACAGCAGAGTTGGGACTGCCAGACAGGTTGAGTCAGATCAAAAGCCACGATAACCTAATATTTTTTTGAAGAGGAGTGAACAGTGTCTGAGTGGTAAGAGCAGAAAAAGGGGCAAGCTGAAGGGATGATTCCCCCCTCTGCCCTTCCCACAGTCTGTCTCAGGTTGCAGCTAAGCCATCATTTTTATAGCCACTAATGGCCTATTCTCCACTAATCTGGATAATCCCTTTTTGACCACTTTTATACCTTTGCCTTCCACAAACCTCTTTTGCAATCAGTTATGGGACTTGGCCTGTACTGTGTGAAAAACTGTGTTTTCATTTGCCTTGAACTGGTTGCCTCATGGTTAATCGGTGCTTCTCAGATCTGGTACTGTGAGAAGCAGCAGTATTGTTCCCTACCTACCTCTGTTGCACCATTTTGGATTTTCTTTTATTCTCCATCATTTTTCTGTATCATTTCCTTAAAGAGCTGGAAGGTTCATACAGTCCCAGGAGCTGAATGTCTAAGTAAATCTCTAGTGAGATGGGAAAAAAAAAGGAGAGAAATAGGAGAAATAAAACTCTGATTTACTGAATATATTGTGGTAGATGTGATTAAATTCTTGAGAGTAAAAACTAATTGGACTTAATTGTGAGTCCGGTTGCTCTAGTAGAAACACATGTAAAATTTATATATTTGGCTGGTATACTCTGTGGAGTCTATGCTGGCTAATGGAAAGATACAAAGGAACTTGGCAGTGTAAATAATACAATTCATTGAACTAAATATTTTGGATAAATCAACAGGCATTTGGATTCATGTCTAAGCACAGGACTGAAGGAAAATCTTCTGGGGAAAGTTCTGATATTGAAGAGTGTACCAGGAGGTGGAAAAGAAACAACGAAAGACCAAAAACCTCCTTTTAAATAATTGCCAGTTTACTTTTGTCTTACGAGGGGTTTGTTCCTTAGTTGTTCTGCCTGTGAATGTCTGGTTGCTTTATAAATGGTGTCACCCTCAGCATCCAAGGGTGGTTTTGAAACACAGAATGTCACATTTTCCAGGGAGTTTAACTGTGCCTCCATGGACACAGACCTGAGACACCCGCTACACTGTATTTCCATGCACTTTTTGGAGTCGATATTGGTACCATTCGATTTTTTAAGTATGGTGAGATGTATTCAGCAGTTACACTTGTATACAGTCTTGTTGAGAAATTTCACATGGAGAGTATGCATTTATTCATACTAAATGCTTGAGTAACTGACAGCCTATGAGCTGTCTTCCGTCACTCTAATGTCTGTTTTTCAGTGGTGTATTGTAATTTTGAATCAAGTACTAAATTCTCTCTGCAGCCCAATTTTTTCAGCATTTACACTAATTGCCAAGTCCCTGAGTAAAACCTTTCTGCTAAATGCATGCATTACACATTTTGAAACTATCTAAACAGGGCATATCTTAGGATTTAGGAGGGAGTTGGCTAAAATGTCTCATGATTTCTTTTCAATGTTCAAGAAAATTATTCAGAAGGAAAGGAAGCAAAATATCCTAAACCAAGAAAGGGAGGATATGCCGGTCTGCATTACAATGAGCTCAGCAGACTCCCTTGGGGAAGCTAAGGAAATTGGTACTGTGCTAATTCCCTGCTGGACCCTGCCCCTCCAAGTGATGGAGAGGCGCGCACCTTTCACCGATGGTAGAAACAAAGCCAAGAGAGGTTTAGATCTTTCTTGGGCTGCACAAGGGCCTCATGCCAGCAGCACCGGTGCCTGGGTTAGGAGGAAAGAGGCAGGTTCATCTAGCTGGAACATGGAGAAGTAGACAAGCTTCTCCAGAATGTGCATGGGGTAGCAGGACAACATAATGTATCATGTGGGTAGTTTGATCCATGTCCTGGCCTTACACCAGACCATGTCGCCCAAGGCTCTATCCAACCTGGTCTTGAACACTGCCAGGGATGGAGCATTTGCTACTTCTTTGAGCAACCTATTCCAATGCCTCACTACCCTCACAGTAAAGAACTTATTCCTTATATCCAACTATGGGCTGGATATAAGGAAGGTTCCATGGAGATGAACAGACAGTGTCCGTGGGTTAGGAGCGGACATCTTGCAGTGGGCATGAGGACTGTGCTCTGAGGCTGTGGCTGAGCCCCTGTGGTCCATGGGAGAGTGGCTGTGGTCCTCTGCAAGGCACAGAGGCTGCGCTTGGCATCCTGGCAGGGAGCTGGAGGTGGAGAATCCATGGCCGTGGCCAAGAGTGTGAGGAGATGCAGACAGACAGCAGGTCTCAGAGGCAGGCTCTAGGTGCTTGCACAGAGGATTCAGAGACCATTGCTCTTGAGTAACACCTCCTCAAGCCCTGTGACTGCTTTGGTAGTGCTCAGGTGATTTATCAACAAGGCACTGGTCTTAGCGCACTTTTTCCTCTCCAGCAGGAAAATGATTACCTATCCAGTTATTGGAAACATTAAAAAATTTCATACTAACGAATCTCTGTCAGTTGCCTTCATTATTGTGTGAACCACAACAATTTTGAAGATACAAGTATTTTCCATCAAGACTATGAATAACACCACTTGGCAAACCACCCCTATAACAAAGAATAAGCCTCCAACTTTTTTTAGTGACTTTACATACAATGTGCCTTAATTACTGGCAAGCATGTCAAGAGCCTATTCCCACATGTGTCAACACTTCCTTAATACACTATAATTCATCATGTTAGCATGGCAGAAACAAGGTACTCTACATCTTTACACACATCCTTCTCCAAGTTCTGGTCCTGAACTGAGTATTAAATGAACAGAAAGTCTTCATCTAGCGAACAAAGAACAGACCACAGCATCGAAACAGTAAGGTCCCTCGAGTCAATCAAAGTCATACATCACAGAGCACTTTATCATATTCTTCACAACACCGTCTAAATCCAAGAAGCACTGCTTTATTGTCAAAAGGACATTCACTTAATAACAGCAGTAAATCCAGAAAGGCAGGCTAATTTTAGACAGAAAACTTGGCTAAGACAGAACGCTATCGTTTCCCACTCCTGACATTTTTATTCATTGAGTTCATTTTCATGCTAGTTGTGTGATTAAATGCAGATAGGGATTTATTTCCTTTTAATAAAAAAATACATGATTCTGAAAAAAGCCAAAATTGCAAATAAAGGACCTGATCCTTTTCCCACAGAAATAAACAATAGTTTTGTTGTTGGCTTCAGCGATGACAGGAATAGAATCCGTGAATCTCTGTTGGAAGAAAAGGTTAAAATTCCATTTGAAAGCTCTTCTTGGACCATACATTAACTCTCTGGAAGTTCTGGGGGCAACCAAGAACCAGCATGATTTCTTTTCTAATATGCCTGCATATGTGTGCAAATGTATGCAGTGGTACAGGCAGCCATTTCATAAAGAAGCAAGTGAAAATAAATCTGTCCTCAGTGTGTTGAAGTGAAATGTTTTATTTCCACTCATAAACCAAAGTGCTTGCTGTATTTTTGCATTGCAGTTTTATTGTCAACAGTGATAGAATCTCTCTTCCTTATGCATAGATCCTTGTACAGAGCCAAGAATCTTAGATGAAGGAAAGAGGTACCATATAGTGAAAGTAAATGTGAGAAACGCTGAGCCTTTTGAAGAAGTGGATGTGAGCTGCAGGGAAGTGTATACCTTCCCTATTAGTCACTCAATCAAAAGTAATCGGGTTTCAGATGTATTCAGAACAAGATCCAATTCTTTTCCTGGGCAGCAATTGCTTGGGTAGAAGTTATTTGAAGTTACTTGAAGTTACTAATTCCACTAAGGACCAAATTTTGATCTTCCTTATGCCACTTTAAAACTTCTAGGACTCTATTGAACAAGCTGAGCTATTTTATAATAACAAGCTTAAAAGAGATTTTAAAAGGTGGTGCTCAGAGAACTGGCTATTTTAAAAATGGTTTGTATCCTTTCACAGGCAAAATATATACTAAAAAAAAAAAAGGTTTTTTATTTTAGGAAAGAAAAAGTAGTTTCCTTCAATAGTATACATTGCCCTGTACCAGCAGTGTAAAGCCAGCTGTATTTCTACAATAGCTGTCCTGAAAAACGGGCTTTGTGGCAGGAGAACAGGACAAGGACTCCTCCAACTACTTTTTCATTGCCTCCATAGAAGCTTCCTACAGCTTTTCAATTACTGTAAGGTAGCAGGCATAGCTGGACAAATAGTTCCAAATAAGTAACTCAATAAATTTCATCTCTTCTTTTCTGTTCACAAAGTTTCCATCATCTGACCACAATTTTCTTTAATTTGATTTTCATTGAAATTTATTCGAAGTAATTCATCAAATGGTTTCTATGAGTAATTCTTGGTTTGTAGCTTGTTTGCAATCAGTTGGCCATGAGTATATTGATACTTGAAATACAAGCTGTTTTGGCTGGATGTAAAGAATGTTCCCTAAACGAGTATGTTTAGCATTCAGAATCTTTTTTTCAAGCACAATTTCACTTCATTACAAGTCTCAACTTGACTTTGCACAAATATTCTGCAATACTAATTTTAGGTGATTTTTGGTGAACATTCCTTGCTACAGAACTACTCACAAAAAGTGAACGCAAGAGGATTTGCAACCACAGGTCAGGTCAAATTTCTGTCTGTACCTGAATGCATATTTTCAGGACATGATGCAAAAGTGACAAGGTTATGTTGCAGCTTTGGCATCATTCTGCTCCTCATTAATTTCATTGTAGTTTTACAACAGATGTAACAATGATAAACATTGATTCTGAGCACAGAGATGTAGATGTTTTTCTAGTTTCTGTGCATACATTCATCTGCAACCTTATTACAGTGTGTGCGAAAAAGATGTGTTATCATTGCTTCATGTGTAAAACACATTACGAAAACACTAATGCATTTGATCCACAGTAAGGCACACACATAGTATAATGTCGTTTGGATCTAAATATGTTTACTTCATCTGTCAGAACTTAAAATGACAGTAGAGCTTGTTTCTTAAGGCAGTAGTTTGGCTAAACAGGAACATCCAAAGCCTGTCTGACTGTCTAAATGAGTCAGTAAAAGTCTTCTGCTGTTTGTTAGTTCGGGGTTTTTTGTTTGTTTGTTTGTTTTCCAGTTGTGTGTTTCAGTGAACAGAACAGTGTGGAAGGATTCTTCAGGGTAAAGATGGGCTCAGAAAGGCATTGTTTGACCCTCCCCTGCAATTCCTTTCTGGAAAAAGCTTTCTCGGTTAGGATGGTTAGGTGTTTCTTGCACTGTTGAATGGGATTGCCAGGAGTCCATTCCTCAAGGCACTGACTGCAGCCAAGTTCTGGTCTGTTCTGTACATGGTAAAGCTATGTTGCTTAGCTTTCAAAATATAAAATAATCTATTAATCTCAAATCTCAAATAATACATTTAATCCTGTTACTGTCTTTACCAGCTCAGTAGACAATTGTCGAAGCAAAACATTCCTGTATCTAACAGGTTTATACTTCCTTGTATGTGATGAAGACAGTAGGGAAAGAAGATACTTTTCCCTCACCCTCCTCATCAGGTTTAATAGAAAAATATTGGTCAACTTTTTGTTTCCATTGAATTAATCTTTTTTCATTGTGTGTGCTGATAAATGTTATCTGGCAACTCTGTGTGAGTTTACATCAGCAATTGGAAATTGCACACGTTAGAAATCTCTACTACAGACTAGGTGGTTACAGCCCTTGCCACCTGACAAGGATTGTCTGGTCTGATGAGTATGAGCTATTTCATTTCTGCTAAAGGATAATTATTGCTTGTGATTTCTTGGCTAATAGTAGTTCCTTCAAATCAAGTGTGGGTGTTCTCTTACGCAAGCCCTTATGATCTAGAGAGCCTACCAGGCTGATTCCCATTTACACTAAGGCCAGTGTAAGTAAACACCTTCAGCTAGGTTATAAATTCCACTTTGAGCCTCTTCATGTTGCTAAGTTTTATAAGGTAATTTTAATGTAACTTAGAGCCAGGTACTATCGAGTTAGGTCTATATCTGCTAGAGAATAGCCAGTCCAGGAATTTATCACCCTCCCTTATAGTGTTTTGGGGGTGTACATTGTTCTCTCCAGCCTTTCTGCCTCAGAAGACAGATGGGAACTTGGAGGAGTGGGGGAAAAGATACCCCCTAGCTCTCTAGTTATTAGGGAAGTGAGAAACCCCAGTGTAAGCTCCAGCTTTGATGGAGCAGACTTGAGTCTCTTGCAGAGCAGGCGGTCGTGCTGAGGGCACAGGGTTTATTTCTTCTGCCAAGCTGAGCCTGCCAAGCAGGTGTGAAATGTCTCCTGCAGTCTCTGGGTTAGCAAATCAGACTAAATGGAGAAGAGATGCCTGCTGCATCCATTGTAATGATGCAACAGACTGAAATTCAGATTCTTGGTTTGGGACTAGCTCCCAGATCCTTTCTCCAGAAAAAAACCAAGTGAATATTTTTAAAAAAAGAGTGCTGTTCCTTGTTCCATCTCTTAACCAGAAGCATGTGACATATGCAAGGACCAAACCCATGAATTTTGCTTCCTGCACTGTCCCCACATCTCCCTTATAGCCAGAGTATATTACTTGGGCTATATGGATTAGGAGAAACAATGTCACTGTCTCCTGGTCAGGTCACAGATCACAGAATCATAGAATGGTTTGGGTTGGAAAAGACCTTAAAGATCATTTAGTTTCAACCCCCTTGCCATGGGTAGGGACACCTTTCACCAGACCAGGTTGCTTAAAGCCCCGTCCAACATAGTCCTGAACATTTCCAGTCTTGAACATTGCCACAACTTCTCTGGGCAACCTGTTCCAGTGTCTCACTGCCCTCGCAGTAAGGAACTTCTTCCTAATATCTAATATAAATCTACCCTCTTCCAGTTTAAAGCCATTACACCTTGTCCTATCCCTACATGTCCCTAAATAGTCCCTCTCCAGACTTCTTGTAGGCCCCCCTTAGGTACTGGAAGGCTGGTCTAAGGTCTCCCTGGAGCCTTCTCTTCTCCAGGCTGAACAAGCCTGTCTTCATAGGAGAGGTACTCCAGCCCTCTGAGCGTCTTCCTGGCCATGTCCTCCTTGTGGTATGGGTCCCAAAGCTGAATGCAGTGTTGAAGAGGAGATCTTATGAGAACAGAGTAAAAGGGGAGGATCATGTCCCTTGACATGTTTCTTTTGATGCAGCACAGGACATGGTTGGCTTTGTGGCATACAAGTGCACATTGTTGGGTCATGCTGAGCTTTTCGTCAACCAAGGGTCTGATCAAGTATCCGAATTCTCTCCAAGGAGGCTTGAACTCCCTCAGAAGTGGATGCTGAACCCTGTTTATTATAAATATGATAAATATTCTTCCCACTGAGCTTGTGCACAGAGGAGGCAGTGGTACAGTTGCAATTGCTGATTCTCTCACCCACATTTGTGGTGAGATGGATGTATCCAACATGCCTGTAGAAGAAGGCACGTTGAGAGAAGCCAGCTCTAAACTGCCTCTAGAGCTATCCAAAAGTTCAGTGGGATTTCACAAGTCTGAATTTCGGAGTGAGACACCAGAGGTGGCTGTTAATCATCAATGTGTTTCACCATTCACTCCTCTCCCCAGTGTTTTCATGGCTCTAGCTCAGTTATTTTAGTCTGTTCATGAAGATGACCCAGCTAATGGCATGACCAGAAGGCCATCACCTCTTTTTCTGTCCTGGCATTTCCTTCAGAAATAGGAACTTTTCCCTTGGACTTCCCTTTTCTTGGCCCTCATGTGTAAGGTAACCCATACCAGGGGACGCAGGACCCTTCCTCCTTTACATTGCTGTCCTGGGTTCAGCTATAGCAGTCATTTTTCTCCTTCTTAGTAGCTGGTGCAGTGCTGTGTTTTTTAACTTTCAGCCTGGGAACAACGCTGATAACACTGATGTTTTTAGTTGTTGCTAAGTAATGTTTATTCCAACCAAGGACTTTCTCAGTCTCATGCTTTGCCAGGGAGGAGGGGAAACCGGGAGGAAACAGAGACAGGACACCTGACCCAAACTGGCCAAAGGGGTATTCCATACCACAGCACGTCATGCCCAGTATATAAACCGGCGGGAGTTACCCAGAAGGCCCAGATCACTGCTCGGGTCGGGCTGGGTATCGGTCGGCGGGCGGTGAGCAATTGTATCCTCTCCCCTTGTTATTTCACTAATCATTATTATCATTGGTGGTAGCAGTAGTGGTTTTGCATTATACCTTAGTTGCGGGAATGCCCTTATCTCAACCCGTGGGAGTTACATTCTTCCGATTCTCTTCCCAATCCCTCCAGGAGTGGGGGGAGGAAGAAGGGGGATGGTGAGCGAGCGGCTGTGTGGTTCTGAGTTACCGGCTGGGCTCAAACCACGACAGCTCTTTTTGGCGCCCAACGTGGGGCACGAAGGGTTAAGATCACGACAGATCTGACCAGAGTGTGTCTAATCATATTTGTGATAAGCGTTCATTGTTACTACTCGTCACGATGGTGATTATTTGGCTCTCAGACTTGTTGCGCTTGATCTCAGAGTTTCAGCATGTTGTACCTTGCTTACAGCCACTATTTGCTGTTTTAGTGTTTATCGGCTGGGGGGCCTGGGCTAAGGTTCTTGTTTCACTGTACTTCATGGTAATGACTTGTAATACAATAGACTCATTGATCATGAAACGGGTCTGGTTTGTGCTTCCAGCATGGCCATCACCTCTATACATTGGGAGGTATATAATGAAATATTTTAGCAATTGCAAGAGAGAAGCGAGCCCTCAGTCTTTGGAGGTGGCTCCTGGCAGCTGTGAAGGAAAGGTTTCCCTACAAAGACGATATTACAAGTCCCTCAGCCAACTGGACCACGATAGAGAAAGGCATCCACTCCCTGAGGGAATCAGCCATTATAGAGATGATCTATCATAGGCCGGATGCCAGGAACACATCCGTAGATCCAGATGAAGTCGAATGTACACGACCCATGTGGCGGAAACTTACATGGAGTGCGCCATCATCATATGCCCACACATTGGCATCAATGACCTGGAATGACGGAATATCACCAACAGTGGATTGCCTGATTCGTCAACTCCGAGAGTTCGAAGACAATCTCACCCGTTCCATCATTTCAGCTGTGGAAAAACTGTCCCAGGAGTTCAAACAATTGAGAGACAATTTATCCGATCTATCCAGCTCCCCACGCATACCAACCCATGTCTCAGCTATTAACAGAAGGTGCCCTACTGCTCGAGAAAGAAAATATAGGAGGTACACGCCACGTGCCACCCTATGGTTTTACCTGCGGGATCACGGAGAAGACATGAGAAAGTGGGATGGAAAACCTACCTCAGTTCTGGAGCAACGGGTGCGTGAACTGAAGAGGAGAGCAATGGTCAAGGATGATCCTCCCAGGAAAGCTGCTGCTCCAGTCTCTGGTGAGCAGTTTCCCAGATGGAGTGAAAGAGCTGATTTTACTCCAGCTCCTGTGATAAGGAATACTAATCCCTTTCTACAAGACAGAAGTGGAGAATTTTATGATCACTATTAGAGGGGCCCTGCCTCCAGCCAGGTGGAGGAGAGGGATAATCGGGTTTACTGGACTGTGTGGATCAGATGGCCTGGCACATCAGTCCCACAGAAGTATAAGGCTCTAGTAGATACCGGTGCACAGTGTACTCTGATGCCATCAAGGTATCGAGGGATGAAACCCATTTATATTTCTGGAGTGACAGGAGGATCCCAAGCTTTAACTATACTGAAAGCTGAAATCAGCCTGACTGGGAGGAAGTGGCAAAAGCATCCCATTGTGACTGGTCCAGGGGCTTCATGCATCCTTGGCACAGACTATCTCAGGAGAGGGTACTTCAAAGACCCAAAAGGGTACAGATGGGCTTTTGGTATCGCTGCCTTGGAGACAGAGGAAATTAAGCAGCTGTCTGCCTTGCCCGGTCTCTCAGAGGAGCCTCCTGTTGTGAGGTTGCTGAAGGTCGAAGAACAACAAGTGCCAATTGTGACCACAACAGTGCACCGGCGGCAATATCGCACCAACCGAGACTCCTTGATTCCCATCCATAAGCTGATCCGCAGACTGGAGAGCCAAGGAGTGATCATCAGGACCTGCTCACCCTTTAATAGCCCCATATGGCCAGTGCAAAAGTCCAATGGAGAGTGGAGACTAACAGTAGACTATCATGACCTGAACGAAGTCACACCACTATTGACTGCTGCCGTACCGGACATGCTAGAACTTCAATATGAACTGGAGTCAAAGGCAGCCAAGTGCTATGCCACAATTGATATTGCCAATGCATTTTTCTCAATCCCTTTGGCAGCAGAATGCAGGCCACAGTTTGCTTTCACTTGGAGGAGCATCCAGTACACTTGGAACCGACTGCCCCAGAGGTGGAAACACAGCCCTACCATCTGCCATGGATTGATCCAGACTGCACTGGAACAGGGGCAAGCTCCAGAACACCTGCAATACATTGATGACATCATCGTGTGGGGTGATACAGCGGAAGAAGTTTTTGAGAAAGGGAGGAAGATAATCCAAATCCTGCTGAAGGCCGGTTTTGCCATAAAACGGAATAAGGTCAAGGGACCTGCACAGGAGATTCAATTTTTTGGGAATAAAATGGCAAGATGGACGTCGCCAGATCCCCACAGATGTGATCAACAAGATAACAGTGATGTCTCCACCAACTAACAAGAAAGAAACACAAGCTTTCTTAGGTGTTGTGGGGTTCTGGAGAATGCACATCCCAAATTACAGTCTGATTGTAAGCCCTCTCTACCACGTGACCCGGAAGAAGAATGATTTCAAATGGGGCCCTGAGCAACAACAAGACTTTGAACAAATTAAACGAGAAATAGTTCATGCAGTAGCCCTTGGACCAGTCTAGGCCGGGCCAGATGTGAAAAATGTGCTCTATACCGCAGCTGGGGAGAATGGTCCTACCTGGAGTCTCTGGCAGAAAGCTCCAGGGGAGACTCGAGGTCGACCCCTTGGCTTTTGGAGTTGGGGATATAAAGGATCCGAGGCCAGCTATACTCTCACTGAAAAAGAGATACTGGCAGCCTATGAAGGGGTTCGAGCTGCCTCAGAAGTGATTGGAACTGAAGCGCAGCTCCTCCTGGCACCCCGGTTGCCTGTGCTGGGCTGGATGTTCAAAGGCAGGGTCTCCTCTACATATCATGCAACTGATGCTACATGGCGTAAGTGGGCCGCACTAATTACACAACGAGCTCGAATAGGAAATCCCAGTCGTCCAGGAATCCTAGAAGTCATCATGGACTGGCCAGAGGGCAAAGATTTTGGGATGTCACCAGAAGAGGAGGTGACGCGTGCTGAAGAGGCCCCACCATATAATGAACTGTCAGAGTGTGAAAAGCAATATGCCTTGTTTACTGATGGGTCCTGCCATATTGTGAGAAAGCATCGGAGATGGAAGGCAGCTGTGTGGAGTCCCCTGCAACAAGTTGCAGAAACTGCTGAAGGAGAGGGTGAATCGAGTCAGTTTGCAGAGCTGAAAGCCATCCAGCTGGCCTTGGACATTGCTGAACGAGAAAAATGGCCAGTACTTTATCTCTATACTGACTCATGGATGGTGGCAAATGCCCTGTGGGGGTGGTTGCAGCAATGGAAGCAGAGCAACTGGCAACGCAGAAGTAAACCCATCTGGGCTGCTGCATTGTGGCAAGATATCGCTGCTCGGGTGCAGAACCTGGTAGTGAAGGTACGCCATGTAGATGCTCATGTACCCAAGAGTCGGGCCACTGAGGAACACCAGAATAACCAGCAAGTGGATAAAGCTGCTAAGATTGAAGTGGCTCAGATGGACTTAGATTGGCAACATAAGGGTGAATTATTTTTAGCCCGGTGGGCCCATGACACGTCAGGCCATCAAGGCAGAGATGCAACATATAGATGGGCTCGTGATCGAGGGGTGGACTTAACGATGGACACTATTGCCCAGGTTATTCACGAATGTGAAACATGTGCTGCAATTAAGCAAGCCAAACGATTAAAGCCTCTCTGGTATGGAGGACGATGGCTGAAGTACAAGTATGGGGAGGCCTGGCAGACTGACTATATCACACTCCCACCAACCCGCCAAGGCAAGTGCTATGTGCTTACCATGGTGGATGCAACCACCGGCTGGCTGGAAACATACGCTGTGTCCCACGCCACTGCCCGGAACACTATCCTGGGCCTTGAGAAACAAGTTTTGTGGCGACACGGCACCCCACAGAGAATTGAGTCAGACAATGGGACTCATTTCCGGAACAACCTTATAGACACTTGGGCCAAAGAGCATGGCATTGAGTGGGTATATCACATACCCTACCATGCATCAGCCTCTGGGAAAATTGAACAGTACAATGGGCTGTTAAAAACTACGCTGAGAGCAATGGGTGGTGGGACTTTCAAACACTGGGATACACATTTACCAAAAGCCACCTGGTTGGTCGAAACTAGGGGATCTGCCAACAGGGCTGGCCCAGCCCAATCAGAACTTTTACGTACTGTAGAGGGGGATAAAGTTCCTGTGGTGCACATAAAGAATTTGTTGGGGAAGACAGTCTGGGTTATTCCTGCTTCAGGTAAAGGCAAACCCACTCGTGGGGTTGCTTTTGCTCAGGGACCTGGATATACTTGGTGGGTAATGCGGGAAGATGGGGAAGTCCGATGTGTAACTCAAGGGGATTTGATTTTGGGGGAAAACAGCCAATGAACTCAATTGTACGCTGTTGCCTGCTCTATAACATTTTTATAGCCCACCAGCTAGATATCTTCACGTCACCAGCAATTGACCCTGACTTCCCTCCGATCATCACCTCAACAAAGAATGAATTTTGAGGAAACCAGACGAGCTCAGCAGTGACCAGACTAGTTTGGCGGTATCATCAGCAGGCAACAATCCAACATTACATACTGTCCCTCCTGCCCTGAAAGACTACTACAAGAGATGGAGCCTGACATCATGGACTGGATGAGTTCAGCAATTTTACAGGGATTGGTCCATGGACTAGGGAATGATATCTTTCTCTGTGTGTGAGTGTGGGTGTATATATATATGTGTATATATGGGACAGGGGCGATGGTGTGCTGAGAGATGTGGGATCTGAGCATGACGTGAATGCTATGGAATAAGGGGTGGATACTGTCCTGGGTTCAGCTATAGCAGTCATTTTTCTCCTTCTTAGTAGCTGGTGCAGTGCTGTGTTTTTTAACTTTCAGCCTGGGAACAACGCTGATAACACTGATGTTTTTAGTTGTTGCTAAGTAATGTTTATTCCAACCAAGGACTTTCTCAGTCTCATGCTTTGCCAGGGAGGAGGGGAAACCGGGAGGAAAAGGATACAGGACACCTGACCCAAACTGGCCAAAGGGGTATTCCATACCACAGCACGTCATGCCCAGTATATAAACTGGGGGGAGTTACCCAGAAGGCCTAGATCACTGCTCAGGTCGGGCTGGGTATCGGTCGGCGGGCGGTGAGCAATTGTATCCTCTCCCCTTGTTATTTCACTAATCACTATTATCATTGGTGGTAGCAGTAGTGGTTTTGCATTATACCTTAGTTGCGGGAATGCCCTTATCTCAACCCGTGGGAGTTACATTCTTCCGATTCTCCTCCCAATCCCTCCGGGAGTGGGGGGAGGAAGAAGGGGGATGGTGAGCGAGTGGCTGTGTGGTTCTGAGTTACCGGCTGGGCTCAAACCACGACAACTGCCTGGCACAAGACAGGTCAGCAGAAAAGCTAGTTTCACTCTGTGTGTTACCAAATACTTAGTAACAGACAAACTGCTGTAATTTTGACTTGCACTGTGGAGGCTTTGCTTTTTTTCTGTAAATTATACAATGGCATATAAAATAATTACAGTGCAATGATAATTGTCCAAATAATTGCACATTGGGGATATGATGTCATTGGTATCACAGAAAAATAGTGGGATGGCTCCTATGACTAGAGTGTTAGAATGGAAGGTTACAGGCTGTTTAGAAAAGACAGGCCAGGCAGACAGGGAGGGGGAGTTGCTATTTATGTCAGTGATAGGCTGGAGAGTATGGAACTCTGTCTGGGGACGGGTGATGAGGTAACAGAGTGTTTGTGGGTCAGGATCAAAGGGAGAACAGCGATGGGGACATTACGGTGGGGATCTGTTACAGGCTGCCTGATCAAGAGGACTCTGTGGATGAAGCGCTCTACAGACAGATAGGAGTAGCCTCACGCTCGCAGGTGGTGGTCCTCATGGGAGACTTCAACCATCCTGACATCTGTTGGAGGGACGGTACGGCCTGGCAGAAGCAATCCAGGAGGTTCCTCGATTGTGTGGAAGACAACTTCCTCTTTCAAGCAGTAGAGGAGCCGACGAGGAGAGGTGCCATGCTGGACCTTGTGCTCACCAACAGGGAGGGACTGGTGGAAATGTGATGCTCCAGGGCAGCCTTGGCTGTAGTGATCACGAGATGGTTGAGTTTGAGATCCTCAGGACAGCGAGAATAGCATGCAGCAAGCTCACTGCCCCGGACTTCAAGAAAGCAGACTTTGGCCTCTTCAGGAGCCTGCTTAGTCAGGTTCCATGGGATACAGTCCTAGAGGGCAGGGGGGCCCAAGACTGCTGGTTGATATTCAAGGATCACCTGCTACGTGCTTTCGAGTGTTGCATCCCGACTAGAAATAAGTGCGGCAGGAGGGCCAGGAGACCTCTATGGATGGACAAGGAGCTGCTGAGGAAACTTCGAGGGAAAAAAGAAGCTTATAGAAGGTGGAAGCGAGGACAGGTGGCCTGGGAAGAATATAGGAACCTTATCCGGGAAGCTAGGGAACCAGGTTAGGAAAGCTAAGGCCCAGTTAGAATTTAGTTTGGCAAGGGATGTGAAAGATAACAGGAAAGGCTTCTATAGGTACGTAGCAAATAAAAGACAGACTAGGGACAATGTGGGCCCTCTCTGGAAGCTATCAGGAGAACTGGCTACCATGGATTTGGAGAAGGCTGAGGTTCTTAATGACTTCTTTGCCTCAGTCTTCACCAGCAAATGCTCTGACCACACAACCCAAGTCTTGGAAAGCAGCTGCAGGGACTGTGAGAATGAAGACCTTAGGCCCACTGTAGGAGAGGATCAGGTTCAAGACCATCTTAAGAACCTGAATGTGCACAAGTCCATGGGACCTGGTGAAATCCATCCGCAGGTCCTGAGGGAGCTGGCGAATGAAGCTGCTAAACCACTGTCCATCATATTTGAAAAATCCTGGCAGTCAGGTGAAGTTCCTGGTGACTGGAAGAAGGGTAATATAACCCCCATTTTCAAGAAGGGGAAGGTGGAAGACCCAGGGAACTACAGACCAGTCAGCCTCACCTCTGTGCCTGGCAAAATCTTGGAACAGTTTCTCCTGGAAAGCATGCTAAGGCACGTGAAAAACAACGAGGTGGTCGGTGGCAGCCAACATGGCTTCACTAAGGGGAAATCCTGCCTGACCAATTCGGTGGCCTTCCATGATGGAGCCATGGAACTGATGGACAGGGGCAGAGCAGTTGACGTCATCTACCTGGACTTGTGCAAAGCGTTTGACACTGACCCACACGACATCCTTGTCTCTAAATTGGAGAGACTTTAATTTGATAGATGGACCACTCAGTGGATAAAGAACCGGCTCGATGGCCTCACGCAAAGAGTTGTGGTTAACGGCTCGATGTCCAGTTGGAAACCTGTAACGAGTGGTGTCCCTCAGGGATCGGTGTTGGGACCGGTCCTGTTCAACATCTTTGTTGGCGACATGGACAGTGGGATTGAGTGCGCCCTCAGCAAGTTTGCTGACGACACCAAGCTGTGTGGTTCGGTTGATACGCTGGAGGGAAGGGATGCCATCCAGAGGGACCTTGACATGCTTGTGAGGTGGGCTGATGCCAACCTTATGAAGTTTAACCAAGCCAAGTGCAAGGTCCTACACCTAGGTCGGGGCAATCCCAGGCACTGCTACAGGTTGGGTGAAGAAGAGATTCAGAGCAGCCCTGCAGAGAAGGACTTGGGGGTGTTGGTTGACGAGAAGCTTAACATGAGCCGGCAGTGTGCGCTTGCAGCCCAGAAAGCCAACCGTATCCTGGGCTGCGTCAAAAGAAGCGTGACCAGCAGGTCGAAGGAGGTGATCCTGCCCCTCTGCTCTGCTCTTGTGAGACCTCACTTGGAATACTGTGTACATTTCTGGTGCCCTCAACATAAAAAGGACATGGAGCTGTTGGAGCAAGTCCAGAGGAGGGCCACGAGGATGATAAGAGGGCTGGGGCATCTCCCGTATGAAGACAGGCTGGGAGAGTTGGGGCTGTTCAGCCTGGAGAAGAGAAGGCTGTGTGGAGGCCTCATAGCAGCCTTCCAGTATCTGAAGGGGGCCTACAAGGATGCTGGGGAGGGACTCTTCCTTAGGGACTGTAGTGGTAGGACAAGGGGTAATGGGTTCAAACTTAAGCAGGGGAAGTTTAGATTAGATAGAAGGAAGAAGTTCTTTACAGTGAGGGTGGTGAAGCACTGGAATGGGTTGCCCAGGGTTGCTCCATCCCTGGCAGTGTTCAAGGCCAGGTTGGACAGAGCCTTGGGCAACATGGTTTAGTGCGAGGTATCCCTGCCCCTGGCAGGGGGGTTGGAACTAGATGATCTTAAGGTCCTTTGCAACCCTTACGATTCTATGATTCTGTGATTATCCCTGCTTTTCATTCTTGTTCTTCACTTACTTTAATTTGGTAAATCCAGAGATTTGAAACAGGTCTCCAGTTCTTAGTGTGAAAAAGGGAGGACTTACTCTTCAGTTCGTTAACTTAGTCATAAACAATAAAAAATCCCTGGCCAGTCAAAGTAAGCAACTAATATAGGGGTTTCAGAAACAATTGTCCAGCCTCACTACAGAGGAAGAAAATAACTTGTTCTGAAAGATTTTCCTTTTTTTTTCCTTTTCTTTTGAAACATTTATTTGCTATGTGTGCAAAGCATGTAACAGCCTACTGGCAAGAGCCAAGAACAGCTTCCCACTACAGGGAATAAGGCATCCATTGCTGTTCTCTCTGTTTTTCCCATTTGCCTCTGCTATTTGGAAAACGCTTCCCTCTTTCACTTCTGCTCCTGTATCCAAGCCTCAAAGCCTTTGTTATTCCTAGTGTCCAGAACATTCACTCTTTCATGTCTGTTTTTGATTCAGCTTTTATGAAGCCTCGAGGTCACTTCTTCCACTCCTCTTCCACAGGTTTCTAGCTGACAATTTTGTTGTTCTTTGTCATGAATTTGGTTGGCTGGATAAGGCAAAGATGGAGGTAGGGTGGGTCTTACAGGTCTGGAACATTATGGAGTCTTCAGGGGATCTTCTTCATCCTATGAAGAGGGAACAAGATGAATAAAAGGCTCAGGATTAAGTATAGAAGAATCTAGAAAGGAATGAAGATGCTTTCCTAGCATCTTCATGACTCATGAACAATCTGAGGCAGTTCTTAGGTGTCCAAATGACAGCTCTTCTATGCCATTTCCTTCCTCAGCACAGTGCGATGCTCCACCCACTGCTTCAAGTGCTCCATCCAAAGCTTCAGAAGGCCTTCAGCGGGTGGCAGCCTTCCTTTTCTGCAAGTAGAGTCCTTTTCTATTTCCAGACTGTGCTTACTGGGCTGATTTGCTGTGACAGTAGCACAGCTGTCTGTGCTGCACTCTGCACATGTGAAGCTGGGCAGGTGCCTTCAATGCCATGGGGAGATGGGATGGGAGCAGTGGAGGCTGCAATTACCAGGCAAGTCGCTGGGTGTGGGATGCTGCTGTATCTGATGGGGCAGTACTCTGCAAACAGTGTGTCCTCTGAGAAAGGGCAGTGTGGGGCTGGATAGAAATATTTTGTGAGCAGGGCCAGTCCATGTCCTGCTGCATGGACCACATTGGCAAAGCAAGATATAATGATGTGACTGACTGGGAGAAGCTTGGTTACTACAAAGGCAGATTTATGTACAGCAATAATTAAAAACAACAACAACAACAAACCCAATCAAAACAAAGCCCAGAAAAAGTCGGTATGAATATAAGCTATGATGTAAAATGTAGTGGATCCACCATGCAAAGTAGTGTCCACCAGACCCATAGTGGATCAAATTTGTGCTTAAATCACAGGAATTCTAGCCTTTATCTTATTGAGGGACTAGGTAGTCTGGGGACTTTTCCTTGCCATATAGTATTTCCACGTTATTTTTTCTATTCAAAGTCACCACAAAACTTTGCCTCATGACAAACATCTGAGACTAACCTCTCTCTCTGCACGACCTCACTTGTCTAACAAATCTGAGATATGTCGATCAGTCAGAACACGAGTGATTTCTTTTTCCTACCCGCAGTTCACCATGTGGCAATGAGCAGCCGAAGCTGCTGCGAGTGGTATCTCCAGATAAGTGAAATGTCTTTCCTCTTGCCATATGCAGAGATTGCAAAGCTGCAGATCCACCAGGCATGCCAGCACCTTCTGTTTAAAATCTATTTTTCCTCTGGATTTGGGCCAACAGTTCAAAGCCAGTTGCAGTTGTTGGGTCCAGACTTCTATGAAATGGCTTTCTCAGGTAACGTCTAACACCTTTCCTTGACAGCAGGCTGTACTGGAGCATGTTTCCACGTCCTGGCTCAGGCTTAGACACATTCAGCATGTCATACAAAATGGAGGCTCAAATGCAAAATGGAATTCACAGTTTGAGACTGCCGTATCCCACTGTGTCATGGCATAAATGGTACTTCTCCAGCTGCCTGGAACTGCATGCTCACCACTGGTCTCCCTGCCCTGGAGAGAAAACAGTAAAACTAGATATGGAGATGGACAATAAAAAAAGATTGGAGGCATTGAATGACTTCCATATGAAGAGAGACTGAAAAGGTTGGGATCATTTAGAGAGGAAATGAAAAAGAAAAGTATATGGTAGAGCTATCCAAGCTAGTTAATAGAACTGGGCAGATAAATTAGATGCTCTTCCTTACCATTTTTCCTTACACAAAAAAAAAAAACCCAAACAAAACAGGGGGAACACTCAGTGAAACTGAGACAGCAAATTAAAATTTATAGAATCAATTGCACAACATATATTTAACTTATGAAAGTCATTATTCTGAGATATTACTGAGATCAGGAAGATAGAGGGCATTGAGGAGGCACAGAAATTTCTGTGTAATGGAAAGACTTGTGGGATCTTGGCAATGAATGAATAAATAGAACAACCTAAGCTACTCTATACTGGGTGTGAGACACGTAAAACCTTCTTCTTGTTTACTGAACTTGGTTTTGACGCATCTGGAGACTCTTTGGTATCCTTGATCATGCACTGGCAACCATCTGAAGTGAAAGGAAGATGTTTCAGGAGTATGGAGGTGAGAGAGAGGTCCTGGTGCCCTCCTCTCCATGCCAGCGCTTTGAGGATTGCATCCATCAGCACCTTTAGGAACTACTGGCAACTGCTGAACTTCGGTGGGCTGTTGAATATGGCATAAGGGAAAGATGGAATAATGAGGCATCAGGGACAAGACCTAACTATGTGGTAGCTCCTTGTCAGCAAGAATGTCTGCAGATCTGATGACCTTTTGGTCCATAAACGCCCCTGGCCCTATTGGGCCCTAGAACAAAATCCGAAGAAAGATGTGGATACCTAATGTATGGTTTAAACTGTCACCAGGTTCCAAAATTTGAGCTAAAAAAGCTCTTAGGTTCCTACAACTCTGCAGCTGTGTACACTGAGAAGTCCTGCTGGTTTGGCTGAGCTGAACGTAAATAATTCAAGAACTAGAGTTCAGGAGCCCCCATTGCTCGGGAAAGTGCCCAGACCAGAAAGCTGCAAAGCCTGGCCTGGCCTGGCCTGTCTCTAGCCTCACATATTTCCATTTTCCTTTTGGCACAGGGGCTCATCTTCATCAGGAGGTGTGGGAGCTGCTCCACCTGCTTCTCAGGGAAACAAGCAATTGATGTGGTCCACAGTTGGACACCTTCCTGGGAGTGAGTGATAGGGAGTCTGAGCACCAAAGATGGAGGAACTTACCTCTGTCTTGCTCTTCAAGGATATCATAGGCTAACTGCTGAACTATTATATATGACTGCCACCACCGCCCCTGTTAATCAAAGCATCTCAAACTCTCATGACTATCAGGGAACTCTAGGTGTGCTTTGAACATGTTTACTGGATCCAGCCTCCATGAATTGAGGCACAAGCCATGAATCTCAGTCTTTGGCAGAGATGGAGAGAAAGTATTTGGCTCAGCCAGTATCATGGTTCCATAGGGCACGGTTTGCAGCAGAAATGTTGACGCCAGACTAAGCTTTCCTGTCCAAATTCAAGTGCTTACAGACTCTCAGACATCTAAAGGATTAAGCAAATACTATGTGGATCACATATTTGGACATGGGTGACTAAATTCTGCCTAAACTGCTTGAGAAGTTGGTTTGTGCGCATTGTAATTTTCCGGTTCTTTCCAACTAACCCTTTGGTGTTACATTGGTGATAATTACCTCTCTCTTTGACTGTCTGTCTCAAAGGGACCTCTCTTCTCAGTAGCATAACTTCTTGCTCAACTGGTAGAAGTGATCTTTTCTCTCAGATCACCTCACTGATTAACACTGCCAAATTCAGACCAACTGTTCACATTCCAGGTTTAGTTCTGAAGTTTGCTACCTTCCTTTCTGAACTAATGAACAGCTCGTGGACCTCATCGGTTTTTTCCCTAACCATTTCAGCTCGTATGATGCAAGATGTTATTTCTTTCTATCAGCTTTACCTGTTTCCATGAAAGCTCTCAACAACTCAAAGAAAAACCAAGTACTTTGTGTAAATGTGGACCTCTTGCAACCAGAAGATAAATATTCTTACCATATTCTTACCCTGAAAGGAAAGAGGAATGAGTCTTCTACCACTGACAGAGAACTGAAGAACTGTGTAGGTAGAGACAGTTATTACAGTCCTGCTGCTCAGCCACTGTGTTCCCCACAGAAAAGCTGTGCAGCTGCTCTACTATTTTTCATGAGAGACTGACTCCTTTTCTAGCTGGTTGTACCCTGGGGGAGCTTCTCCAGGAGTTTTGCCAGCTACAGCAAAGTTTGGGAGGGCCAAGGCCAGCTCCTCATCAGGAGCAGGCAAGAGGCAAAGACTACCTGTTGCAAAGAAATACGAAGAACAGTGAAATATCCAGGATGAGATTCATCCTGGCTAGCTGCTGATGTCAAGTGTAGAGACGTCCACACCTGCATTAGTCATCTAGTTCCTCTGAGAGCCCATGGAGGTATATTTAAGACATTCTGCATTAGAGCAAGATAAAGCATGTCCAAAAGTGTCTGTTTCTCCCTTCCTCCCAGTGCCAAATGAGCCCTGTGGTAACTAGGTCAGACATAGATATCTACATCCACCCAATCCCATCCTCAGCAAGTACTTGCCAAAGAAGTGGGTGGATGCCTCTTTGCTGGCTGGACCTACAGAACTTGCTCTCACCCCATACAATGTGCTGCTGCTCCAGAAAGGGAGAGCAGCTGTCCCCAGCACATGGTCCCTGCTACTTGTGCCAGAAGGGTGGTGGCACATCTGCATCTTTCCCCAGTCACATCTGGTTGAGATGCAGTAACAGACTCTCTGTACAAGGCACCTCCTGAGGGCTATGAGGGGAAGACTCTGCTGTAACATTTGAAGTAAGGGTGGCCAACGAGAGATGCATCCCTCTTTCTCTTGTTTTGTTTTCACCCACATGGCACGTAGCTGCTTATAGAATGAGATCTGGCCCTCTAGGATATACACATGCTTGCATGTGTTGGATGCACACATATAGATGTGTGTCTGTATGTGGTTTATTAAGAATTAAAAATGCTTTTTTTTGCTTCAGACAGTGCTTCCAGTGCTTGCCTTTTCAGTTGGGGGGACTGTGTTTTTAATCTCACTAATACAAAGAAAACAATGGACCTCTTTCTCTGCTAGCTGTAAAGGGTCATAAGTAAAATGAGTTTTGGCAGACTCGTTCCAACTAGACATGCAACCACATGCAAAAATGACTCTAAATTTAGCATGTCATTTGTCAGGGTTAACCCTTCCCTTCCTCAAAGAAAAGGAGCTTATTTGCTATCTTCTTCTAGTTTGTATTTGCAAATGGGTCTTGCCTCTACAAAACTCTGAACTTCAGGAATTTATAATGGCCTTTTCTTGTGTAAGACTTTATTTCTCTTCAGAGTTAGGATAAAGGCAAGTTTATCCCTGCTTCTGGGAACAGAACACAGCAATTTCACACAGGAATGGGTACACTTAAACCCAAGGAAAGTGTTTTCCTCTCATATTTTGGTTGGGAGTGGGATGGTTGTGCTTTTTTGTATGTACCTTAAAAACTGTTGGACTCAACCCTGGGTATTTCTGCAAGTCACTGTCACCAGCATGAAATGGAATAAGGTTACTGCTGTAAGAAATCACTGAACTTAAGTTAGTCCAGAAGTCTTTGAGAAATATTATATTGCACCTGAGACTTTGTGTACACAGACATTGGTGTAATACCTGTTACAGCAGGAGAAACAGGAACTGACCTTCAGCTGCAGCTATTTCCAGCAGGAAAAGAAACACTGAAAATGTCCCAGTCAATTTTCCAGCCTGTGAGGTTTCTGACCTTAGCAAATGTTGGTTTATATGGCTATCACAGATAAACAAGCGAGATCTTCAGTGCAAGATGAAGTTCACATGAATCCTTGGTTTAAGCTAAGAAACCTGACGTCTATAGAGTGCCAGTAATCATCTTGGGCAAGGCAAATGCTTTGGATGTATGAGAGAAAGTGGGAGCTTACCCACTTTGAAATGCATTTCTCGGTAAAATTAGTTCGAACTGGTCTGATTCTGTCTGTTTCTCCTTCTTATTCTTTTCCCTCCCCTGACCAAAAGAACACCGTTCCCAGAAATCCCAGAGGACATTCCTAATTGAAAGCAATGATCATGAGTCATTCCTGTATATTAAGTGAAATACTCTTGCATGCCTCCCAGGAGATAAAGTGATTAAATCCACTAGAGAAGGGCCCAGGAACTCCTGCTGTCCCCACAAACTTTGAAATTAAAAATCAAGAAGAAAAGCTGGTGGTACAGTATTTTCTTTCAAAACACATCTCTCCCTGAACTACTAGAGCCCACATACAAAGAGACAGAAAATGGATTGCGTTTCTAACAGTTTAAGATTCAAATTTTGTCAGCTGAGACTGTTTGTTCTTCTGAACAAACTGTATGCTACACTGTCCTGTTGTCTGGGATATAATGGAATATAATGTTAGCCTCGGACAGTGGTTGTTGAGTCAGTGCCAGCCTCACTAATGAGCATGTGGTTTCAATAATAATATGGCTACTTGTAAGATGGCTGGCCACAAGCCAAGCACTTAATATGGAGGGGCAACAGATGTAAAAAAGTACCATCCCTGACATGATTGCATTTCCAAAAATTCTCTGGCAAAAAAGTTAAGACTCAGCAAATCAGGATAATGAAGAATCTCCCCATATCGGGAAAGGATGAAGCTCTGACAAATGAATAGGAGCCCTATGGGCTTTGTGCACATATGGTAAAAAATAAGAAATATAAGAACAGGGGTGATAAAGGAACTGCTAATTTTTCTTTGTGGAAAAATTCAGGTAATGGAAGATGCTGGATGATTAAATTTTTTTTCTTTTTTTTTTCTTTTTCTTTTTCTTTTCCTATTTCTTTTCTTTTCTTTTCTTTTCTTTTCTTTTCTTTTCTTTTCTTTTCTTTTCTTTTCTTTTCTTTTCTTCTCTTCTTTTCTCTTCTCTTCTCTTTTCTCTTCTTTTCTTTTCTTTTCTTTCTTTTCTTTTCTTTTCTTTTCTTTTCTTTTCTTTTCTTTTCTTTTCTTCTTTTCTTTTCTTTTCTTTTCTTTTCTTTTCTTTTCTTTTCTTTTCTTTTCTTTTTCTTTTTTCTTTTCTTTTCTTTCTTTTCTTTCTTTCTTTTCTTTTCTTTTCTTTTCTTTTCTTTTCTTTTCTTTTCTTTTCTTTTCTTTTCTTTTCTTTTCTTTCTCTTCTTCTCTTCTCTTTTCTCTTCTTTTCTTTTCTTTTCTTTTCTTTCTTTTCTTTTCTTTTCTTTTCTTTTCTTTTCTTTTCTTTTCTTTTCTTTTCTTTTCTTTTCTTTTCTTTTCTTTTCTTTTCTTTTCTTTCTTTTCTTTTCTTTTCTTTTCTTTCTTCTCTTCTCTTCTCTTCTCTTCTCTTCTCTTTCTCTTCTCTTCTTTTCTTTCTTTTCTTTTCTTTTCTTTTCTTTTCTTTTCTTTTCTTTTCTTTCTTTTCTTTTCTTTTCTTTTCTTTTCTTTCTTTCTTTTCTTTTCTTTTCTTTTCTTTTCTTTTCTTTTCTTTCTTTTCTTTTCTTTTCTTTTCTTTTCTTTTCTTTTCTTTTCTTTTCTTTTCTTTTCTTTCTTTCTTTTCTTTTCTTTCTTTTCTCTTCTCTTCCCTTGCCTTGCCTTGCCTTGCCTTGCCTTGCCTTCCCTTCCCTTCCCTTCCCTTCCCTTCCCTTCCCTTCCCTTCCCTTCCTTTCCCTTCCTTTCCCTTCCTTTCCCTTCCTTTCCTTTCCTTTCCTTTCCTTTCCTTTCCTTTCCTTTCCTTTCCTTTCCTTTCCTTTCCTTTCCTTTCCTTTCCTTTCCTTTCCTTTCCTTTCCTTTCCTTTCCTTTCCTTTCCTTTCCTTTCCTTTCCTTTCCTTTCCTTTCCTTTCCTTTCCTTTCCTTTCCTTTCCTTTCCTTTCCTTTCCTTCTTTCCTTTCCTTTCCTTTCCTTTCCTTTCCTTTCCTTTCCTTTCCTTTCCTTTCCTTTCCTTTCCTTTCCTTTCCTTTCCTTTCCTTTCCTTTCCTTTCCTTTCCTTTCCTTTCCTTTCCTTTCCCTCCCCTTCCTTTCCTTTCCTTTCCTTTCCTTTCCTTTCCTTTCCTTTCCTTTCCTTTCCTTTCCTTTCCTTTCCTTTCCTTTCCCTCCCCTTCCTTTCCCTTCCTTTCCTTTCCATTCTTTTCCTTAAACCTTTCAACATTCCAGCCTTAGACATAGAAGTCCAAGTGCATCAAGACAGTGAAATGAATTACAGTTTAATAATATTCCCACCACACAGACAAAATGGATTCAATTGCATAATGGTAGCATTAAAAGTTATTAAGAAGGGAATCTAGAGTCTTGAGGCCAGACTTTCAAAAAATCATGATAAGCTGCTTAAAACAGCTGAAATAGCACATTTATAGGTTTTCCAGCCATAGGTTTGCTGAGGGGAGGGAGCACAGGGAAGGAGTCGTTACGTTTGCTTAGAGGCTTTGGTGTGCTAATCTGTTATCGAGGATTAGTGTGCAGAAAAGCAGTGCCAGAAAGTTTCCAGTTTGATTATTACGTCTTAACCTGTATGGTTTGGGGATGCTTTCCAGAGCAGCTGCTGTTACAGAAGAGCACGTGTGAGAGGGGTTTGGATGGAAATGCCAGTTCTCGGGCTCCAGCCACCACAATGGGGGATGTCCAAGCCAGCCAAAAGCTGGAGACTCCTGGCAGAAGGGAGGCAGAGGCAGCCCTGCCCCATACGAAGCTGCTCAAAGCATACCGTGCCCAGTCACCTGAGGGCTCTCAAGTGACATGAAGGTGGTGAGTTGCTTTGACACAACCAGACCTCTGCTGAGGGGGGCCTCTGGGTGGATGGGACACCACTGAAACACTGAATGCATTGCGAAGATCTCCCAGAATGGGGCAGGCACAGGCAAAGCACTGTTTTCTCCTACAAAACTCCCAAAAGCATTTTCTGTTCTTGCTATATAGAATTACAGTTATAGATAACATTTCATGATCCTTTAACCATGTTTCTTTTCTTCCCCCCCCCTTTTTTTCCCCAATACCTGGAGAAATGGAAGATATGATTAAAAAAAAAAAAAAGTAGGAAAGAAGCAAAATAATGCCCAAATTTTTTTCACTGCTTTTCCATTTTTTCATTTGAAAAATTAGAAAGAAGTTAAAAAGAAGAGGAAAGCAGAAGAAAGAGTGGTCAGAACATAAAGGAGTTCAAAACTAAAATAGAATGATGAACTTTTCTGATCGTCAGCACACAAATTAATTGTTATTTTCAGGTAAAGGAATTTTTCGTTCACTTCACAACAGTGATAAGACATAAACGTTCTCCCTGAATTTTATGTTTTGTGGCTGATTATATTAAGGGATTTCAGAGAAAATTTCAATTTCTATAAATAATATATTTCTATGACTTTTTTTGAAACTTGAGTTATTTCAGACAATTCTCTATAAAATGTTCCAAATGATCTAAAATCCTAGCTCTCTTGATTATGTCCCCATGAATATTCCCCCAGCTTCGGATGCACTAACTGAAACTGTGTTGTTGTATACTGCTGACCAGGGAATGCTTCTTTGTGAAAGCTGCTTGGACTAGAATAATGCATGCTAGGGTTGGGAGACATTTCAAGCCCTGTTGAGTGGCCAACACTTTTGTAAGGGTGCTTGCTGATTCATGGTCTTATGATAAATGGTCTGTGATGGGGGAACACCATATGTCTATTGGCAGTAGGCAGAAAGCATTTCACTTTATGCTGTTTCTAGCGAAATGTTCACAGGCACTTCAGGTCATCATTGATCAAATATTCATACCCTCTAGCAGTGGTCTGGGGGCTTATCTAAGAAAAGGTGTGAGGTTTCTGAGTCCTGAACAGTCCCTTGTGATATGATACCTAGGGTGATGCACATACCCTGGTGCTGGCCACTGAAAAACCAGTTGTGTGAGGCTCCATCCAACCTTGGTGGGGAAGGAGAGCATCAGAAGGACCTCTACAGGGTGTTTCATCTCAACCTCGGTGTCTAAGGGAGGCAGTATGAATTGCCCTGTGAAGGTGCTGCATAATTTTATCATGCAGGCTGCTAGACAACTAGCTGCCAAGTGAGTAGGTTGCTAAAGTTACATGAGATGTACCTCAGCTATACCAGGGGATGTTGGCAGGGTTGCATCCTTTACATCCTGCCAATCTGAAAGTGCTCTGCAGTTGTCATACAGCTTTATTTTCAACGAATTGATATTGCAGATTCTTATTTTGGCTGCAGTGCATTAACTGTGTAAACAGTCAAGTAAACTGGGCACCACAAAAGCTTGCTGGCTGGTTGCTGCATGCCCCCTAGGCAATAAAAATACGTGCAAAGAACAAAAAGCTGCACAAATCAACTGCAGATATGACCACACACATTAAGATGTAACACGTCATTGAGATAGGAGAAAAAGCCTTTGTAGCAACCAGTGCCGGGTGGAACTGACTAATCCCATCAAAGAACACCAAAACCCATTGATAAAGGGCCAGCTTTTGTACTCTTGCTTACACTGGGGCAAACCTACTGACCTCGGGGAAAAGGAGCTGAGAGCAGAACCTGGCACGGTGCAAGTCCCCATCCTTGCCTGCAGAAATGCACCAGGTAAGTGGCAGGGCTGACATGAAAGTGTGTATGGCACCAGTTTGCCCCAGCATACTGCTGTCTGAGAGACAGAAGGCTGGAGGAAGCTTATAAATCTACTCACGCCAGGATGTTACGGCATGTGAAAGTGTGGATTTCAGAGGAAAGGCAATGAGATGCACAGATACTGTGGTTCTTGGGAAACCGACTGCTCCGAGTTTGATCCTCAGAGCCTGCAGGCTCTTCCAGGCATCCCTGTATTTCGGCATGCTATGAAACTCTGGTTGCTCTTTGCTGGGATGCCTGGATGATAAACAGGGGAATGCTGAAGGCAAGGTGCTTGCTTGCATGATCCAAGCACAATGAAGGAGATGCTGACCCTGTTCTCCGCCAAGACCAGCATCCAGGGATCCCCAGGAGGTATTGTGCTGATACCTTATTCTCTGACTGAAGGGAGGTTGCCACCTCTGTTCTTGTAAGTGATCATGCAAAAAAGTAAAAAGGAGACACAACTACCATGAATAATTCCTGTTGTGCCATTTTATACTCTGGGATATTCTACCAGTGATGGTTTGTCTCATACAGACTTGCCTCCTTCGACTATGAATGCCCTGACCCTGTGGCTTATCCCAGCTCCCTTCCAGCTGAGAGGCACCACATAGCTGAGAGCACATTTGTAGCCTGAGTATGTGCTCACTTGCCAGCCAGAAAGGCTGTGCTGGCTGCCTGGGAGGTCCTTGCCAAATATAACAGCTGAGTTTGGCGCACCCTTCCCTCACTGGGGTCACAAATTCATGTCTACCTTCTCTTTCTTCACTTAATGGTAGCTGAAACTGGAATTAAAATTTGTTAGAGTGTTTGTACTGAGGGGAAGGGGAGGCTGAAAGACAGGCAGGCAAGCAGGCAGCTCAATTGCAGGATTCTTATTTCTAAAGCTAAAATTAACTGAAGCTTACACAAGCCTTGGTTTGAGGCAAGCCTTGGTTTGGAGAGCAAATCCTGGTGTTAGGCTGCTGGAAATGGTCCCCTGGGATCCTTTGACTTCCTAAATTCATGTCAGGGTGAGCTCCTAGATGGAGGAAGCCTGGGTGAGTTGGCTGCAGGGAGCCCTAGCACCCTCCAGCCCTGCCCGGACTGAGCACTCTGGGAAGCCAGTGTGCCCAGTGATCTGCTCAGCCTTGACCAGGTGCCTGCTGATGACAGGTGCCAGGCTTTCCCAGTCTTGCTGTCTCAGACCACCGTGTCTTTGTGAGATCACTTACATGAAAGGTTTAAGAAGTTTGTGTCTGTCTAATGAAAAAAAACCCAAACAAACCCATAGTTCTTGAATTCCTATTTCTTTCCACAAAGGCCTGTTCCTTTACACAAAAAGTTTAAAATAAATGTGGGGAATACACCTCTGCTTTTACAGGTCTATTTGGAGACATTTACCACATATAGTTACACATATTTGCATGAGCTCTTTGCAATTCACCTCTAAGCAGATGTCCATCTACATCTGAAAACATGAGAAGGGCTTGGAGTTGGCTCAGCCAAGGGAGGAAAGACCAATCAACCTACAAGTGAATTTTTACAGGGAATATATTTTTAGACTAGGAATGTTAAAACTTGTGTATGTCTGTGAATCTGGTTGGGCATGAGGCTTTTCGTCTGTTTCCCAGCCCTGCTCCCTCCTTTCCTCCTCCTGCTTGTTTCCTACCTCTCCCCCTCCCCATCCTGCCTCAGAAAATTAGCTTTCATTGGGCTTTTATAGCTTCACTTTTAAGTCAGTCAAGATTATTTTCTGGTGCTTAAATTCCTAGTTAACATGTCATGGTACCATTCAGTGCTGGAAATGATGTAATTTATTGGGTAGATGGTCAATTGCACAAATAGCTGGAAAAACAAGTTTAGCGTGATATAAATAACAAGACACAACAGTATATACAGTACAACACCTTGCCTTCTGCTGCAAACCTCCTGATTTCTGTTATTCTGGTTTCAGCGTGCCTAGCTGCCTCCTTACATTCAGTACTATGAAATAAGATAATTATAGCACAAGTAAATATTACCCAATCAATCTACTTTAACAACTGTTAAAACAAGCCATCTTATAAATTTTGCTAACAAAATATGCCTCAACCCAATGTACACAGAAGGTAAGTTTCTCTGACCTTGAAATAAATTTCAAGAGCAAAGAACATTACATGAAGAATAAACATCCAGTGATGAGAGGCAGAGCTGGGGTCCAGCCCTATTTCCCCTGACCCCCTGAAATCTGCCCAAGCTCAGCAGCAGAGGGATGGTATGCTTTGGGACAGCTTCTCTTTTCATGTGCAGCATAAATAAGAATAGTCCTCTGAAATCAGTTTTCCCTCTTCCCTTATGCCTGGTGGCTGGACTCCGGCAGATTAACCCTCCTCTTCCCAGCACAACACTAGACTCCAGCTCTTATGGGTGTGATGGTCACACACAGGATCAGCAGTTTGGTGCAAGGAAACTATAAAGCCTCTTCGAAAACCAGAGCCTCCTTTCCCTCTCCTCACCAAACTTATTTTAAAAAGAAAAAAAATCAAACCAAAATATCAGCAGAGATCAGAAGTTGTTACTCAGCAGTAGCGACTCTCATCTCTGTGCGGAAAGTACTGTATGGGTTCACAACATTGTGTACTGCAGAAGGCCACTCAAATCAGGGACAAACTTTTGGACAAACTATACAAGGATGCCTGTTTTGAAATGCTACTTTGTTTATGGTTTAAATCTAGGCAGTGCTCTGTAGGTTTGTCTAGCTGACTCACATTGAGAAGGTAGTTTCTATTGGGATGGGGATAGAGGAGAAGAAGAAGCCAAAAAGCCTGATTGCAAAGATTAATGCCTTTTATAAGAAAATAAAGATGTTCCGAATCTGTGTGTGGCAGAGAGGGGTCTCGAGAGAGAAGCTAATTATGATACACTGCTTAAATACCATTATGCACTAATTACTGAAAAATGATGATGGATTCCTTTTTGTTACTAAATGCAAGTAGAGTAGTGCCAGTGTTTGCAGCTTTTGAAAGCCACACCACAAGAAGCAGTCAGATCATGCATTGCTGAACATCTCCCAGCAAGCATGTGCTCAGTTTCCAACACAAACGGTGAAATATGACCATCTAACCTTGCCAGATCCAAGTATCAGAGTGGGTTGGTTGTTCTGGCCAGACCTTGCTTGGGATATAAGGAGGGAAGGATGTCATGTACCATTTATACAACTGGTCTGTAAGCTGCGGCAAGTGCACAGTCTAGGCTTGCAGGAGAGGAGAGTCTTTTCCTAGTTGATATCACTCAGAAATGTTGGCTTAGATTTATCTCTAAGGTGCCTCTAAATGAGGGACTTGAGATATGATAGTAGCCACCCAAAGCTCCTCAGGACTCAGTGGAGAAAAAAAGATCTCAGAAGGTGATGAGGGGTCCAAGGTAGGCTGAAATATCTTTCAAAAAAGCTGAGTAAATTTAGTGTTCATCCCCCTGTCTGTGAAAGTGCCCTGAGGATGGTGGCAAGGTAGGTTTGGGCTGACATAGCATGGCTACAAAGCCTGTAAAATCCACCCTGCATTTCAAATGCATTACATGGAGGAGGAGTAGGGTGGGGTGGGCTGGAGGTGAAACACTGCATTCATGCCTGCAGAAATGGAGAAGTAGTACTTATTAGCTCAGGTATACTCCATATTGCACCTTCTCTACTGGTCCCTGGACCTGAAGCATGCCTCTTTGCTAGTGCCATGTGTCTACTGGGAAGCCAGATGCATGTGCTGCACAGGCGTTTTCCAACATGGACTAACGTCCCTAAGGACTGGGACCACTGAAAACACTGGCTCACCTTGCTGTCTCTCTATTGTGGTAAACGAAATGTCCTTAAGACCATTTGTTGTTGTAGAACAGCCCATTTCCTTACCTGTTGGAGTGTTGAACCTGCCAAAAATGGACACCTGTCCAAGTCTCCCGCGTGAACAGCCCCTTGCTCCTGTTAACCCCTGAATCATGCCTGGACACTGAATGGGAGAGTACTAGTTGACATGGAACAAAGACACATCCCAAATTTTTCATACCCAGTGTCCATAGTGGCCTCTTCAAGGTCCCTGAAACTTGGCCAGGGCCTGACTGACTTGAAAAATTTCTCAGGGTCTCTCCTAACAGTTGAGCAGAACAGATAGCTAAGAAACGGAAAATGTTTATTACACTAACACCTAGGTCGCTTCATGTTCCTATTTGCTTTGACATGGAGTGACCACATAGTAAGCTTTCATGCAAATGGGATGCAAAAAAAGCAGATAACAAGCAAAATACATGGCTGCATTTCCTTGCTGAGGAGTGACCTCCCCTGGGATCTGGTTGAATGTGCTGCATCTGTCAAATTTTAGAAACTGAAGACGAATGCGGAGGAACATGCAGAAGATGTCTGCAGATGGAGTCCATGATCTGGTGATCTCCTCTGGTCGGAAAGTAAACCTGCTTTTCCCTTACCTTTGATGTGTTGTTGGCTAAAAGAGGAGGATGTCCTTTCTGTCCCTCCAAGGAGACACTTCTGGTTTGTGTGTGCCAGCCATATTCATCCAGCCCGTGTAGCTGAATGGAATTCATTTTCTGACAGATGTCTTTTGTTGTTGCTTTTTGCTGAGAATCTGGCTTTGTCATCAAGTGAATTTTTTTTTCAGGAAAATTCTGAAGTCGTTATTTTCTCCTGCTTATTTGGACCAAAGTTTGAATTTTTGGAAGAAATTTTGAATAAAAGCAAAGTACTTTTGTTTTCTAGGGTTTTTTTTTTTGTTTGTTTTGCTTTCAGGAGAACAGCATTACTCACCTCTAGTGAAGTGCTCAGCATGCACATAAGGAGGAAAAATCCTAGGCACCAGTATATGTGAGGGCCACCCAGCCGGAAAGCAGCTTGTCAGAAAAGCACCTGGGGATCCTGATGGACACCAATTTGACCATTAGCCAACAATGTGCCCTTGTGGCAAAGATGGTAAATGGGATCACGGGTTGCATTACAAGAAGTATTGCCAGCAGGTCAAGGGAAGTGATCCTTATCATCTACTCAGCACTAGTGAGACCACATCTGGAATACTGTGTCCAGTTGTGGGCTCCTCAGTACAAGAGAGACAGGGATATATCAGAGAAAGTCTAATAAAGGGCTGCTAAGATAATTAAGAGACTGGAGCATCTCTTCTATGAGGAAAGAAATAGAGCTGGGGGAGAGCTGGAGCTATTCAGCCTGGAGAAGAGAAGGATCAGGGGCATCTTATTAACACATATGAATACTTGAAGAGACAGAGCAAAAACGAGGCCAGGCTCTTTCAGCTGGTGCCCAGTGTTAGGACTAGAGGCAATGGACATAAACCGAAAGACGGGATGTTCTCTCCGAACATCAAGACACAGTTTTTCACTGTGAAGGGAACTGAGCAGTAGTAGAGGTTGCCCAGAGAGGTTGTGGAGTCTCTTGGAGACATCCAAAAGCTGACTGAACATGGTCCTCGGCAGCCAGCTCTATGTAGCCCTGCTTGAGCAGCGACTTTGGCCCGGATGATCTCCCAAGGTCCTTTCCAGCCTCAACCGTTCTGTGATACTGTGACTCTGAAAGCTTGCTGGGAGACAACATGGCAGTACTGTAGGAAACTAAAGCAGCTGTAATCTTGCCTGTGCTCTCGTTAGCGAGCAGTCCTTGAAGGCAGCTATTCCTAGAACCATACATGGATTTAATTTTTTGAGAAAAGTACTTGATTTGCTCCTAAAGAGAAAAACCAGGCGTATGTGGAGTAGGCAGGGCATGGGGAAATGGGAGTGAAGGTGGGATCAGGTGATGGGAGGGGCACCTTGAGCTGGGTCTAAAAGGAGAGAAGGGATTCCCAGGAGAAGAGCAGTTGCATTGACAGAGGCAGATCCTGCTAGACAGCCTGGACATGGAAGAGTGGGAAGGCAGCTATGCTACCTCCGTTGGAAGCAGTAGGTTGTTCAGTGCTGTCTTGTGTCCCACCACAGGACCAGCTTTCTCCAAACTTGTTTCATGCCTGACAATCAAAGCTGGACGTTCAAACTGGCCTCAGCACAACTTTCTAGCCGAAACACCCGGAGTGAATGTGCAGACATGACTGCATCCAGCCAGAAATGGAACAGGCTCTGCTGGTTTTAGAGAGCAAACGTTTCCTGCCTTGATGGAAAGACCTAGATTTGTTATTGCAAAGCTAGGGGCAATCTCATAAAGCCAAGTTTAGACCAACCAGAGAAGAAAAGAGAGCAACACACTGTGCAAGGGTGGAGAACAGGAGCATGGGATTTGGGGTGTGTGGTTTTGGGTGTGCATGTAAATTGTTTGTGTGGGCAATTTGCTGTTTTTGCAGTGAGAAATCCTGATCTTCCAAAACTGCCTGTGTGGAAAAAAAGGGAATGCAATTTTCACTACTCAGATTTATAATCTGCTCTCAAAAGTATGCCCACAGGAAGCAAAATTAGAATTTTCTTCTCAGGACAGTGCTAGCTCAGGAGTTTAAAATATATCTTGAGCTAACATTTTTGTGAGTCATCCTGCATCACCGAGTAAAGATATACATGATGTGAGTACTGCGGATTTAGGAACAAGCCAGCATTGTTTTCTGCTTTGCTCCATTACTGAGAATTTTCTGATCCTGCCACCAGCGGTTCATTAGGGAGAGTCTGTCCCTGGTACAGCTCCACAGGACACAATGGAGAGATGACTTCGGTCCTATAAACATGCTGCGAAGATCTGAGCAGCCAAAATACTTGACTATGGATTTTTGTGGTGCCTTCATGGGTATCATTACACAGAATACATAGCTAGGTACCAGCTCACAGTCTTATATTCTCAAAGGGAAAAATTAATCTCAGTTTCCATGCAAGAAATTATTCTGTTTAACAGGAGATACAGCGATACACTACAAAAGAGTTTAAAATATGTTTGGTTTGTAATTACATCAGCTGCATTGGAGAATAAAGCAGGGGTTAAACAAGGCCACACGTTTAACCAGAGGTCTCATAGGGCTATGAATACAAGGAAAGCTGATCTTTTTCATGATATCAATACAATGCAGTCATCCTGTGTGGGTTTTGCATACCATCCTGTCCACAGCCAGAGAAAGGACTTCTATTTCAGTAAGAATTAAAGCAAAAACCAAGGAATAACAAAGGGGTGAGGGAGTTGATCTGTAGGAGATGATGATAAATCCCACTGCATCTTGTAAAACCCTCCTGCTCTTTCCTCCACAGTGGCATTTTTTTCCCATCATAACCACTTCCTTAATAAACAATTAAGCTTTGTGTTTAGAATCTAAACATATTTTGGGGGAGCGAGGGAGAAAGGGACTGGGCGGCTCAGGTTTGGCAGTGGTACAGTCAGGAGTCTACAGGGGTTTGAATTTGATCCAGTTTGTGTTGCCCTTGATTTATTAGTCATCCTGTTGCAGGGGAATTGGTGTCTCTCCTCCATACTATTTTGGTGGGTCTATCCTGCAGTAACATCAACCAAGTCAAAATAGCGTGCATTTCTTTTCTCAGAAAAACTTGACTGATTTTTTTGAGAAGCAAATTCTTGCTGATACAGTTCATGCCTCTCTGTAATGGAAACTCAGCTTGATAGCCTACTGAATGCCAAATAAACGAATACAGGTATTGAGTCCTGACTTTTGATTACAAAAGTGATAGGGAAAAGTGATAGAGAAAAGCAATGACCCCCATGGCTACCTCTGCACATACAGTTTGTGTCTCTGCTGATAGCTGTGGGGATGCAGCACAGTCTGCATGAATGGACTGACGTGTTTCCATGAGCAAAGCAGCAAAACGCTCAGCTTGTACTGCACAGCCACCAAGCTCTGCCACAGGGGAGATCTTGCCTCCTCCCACCAGCTAAGGGACATGTAACACCACTCTGGCATTTGGGGTGAGCCCTGGGGTGGCGGTGGTCCAGTGTGAGTTCTTTCCCTTGCTTTTGGTGCCTCCAGCCCCAACCTGCGCCTAACGCTAACCTCTCTCCTGCTGCTTGGCCTGCGCAGCCTTAACTTGAATAGCTTGCAGACAGGCCATGGGCTAAGAATTATTCAACAATTCTGATAAATAAATCTCTGAAATCATAAGGGCTCTTCAGAAATTCAGTCCTCAAATCAAAAGTAAAAAAAAAAAAAAAAGAGGAAAAGGACAATCTGGGAAATGGCTGGCTCTGAATAATTCACTTGTCTCCAGGATAAAGCCCAGGCTCTCCTCCTCAGCTCCCTAACCAGAGACCGTGGGGACAGCTATGCTGCTACTGTCCACAATGGTAACTGTCCATGGCCTGAGATACTCCCCTGTTTTTCAGCGCCATCAATCTGGCAGCTTCCCATTTATGCAATTATTATTAATGTTCCCCCCCCGCCCCCCCCAATGCTTGGAAAATGATGAGATAGTTTGCTAACAAACAGCTTTCATGAAAGAAACAGCTGGGTTGTTCTACTTCTACCTCTTTACAAAGGCTTTCTGCATGTCTGTCAAGCTCGGGTGTAGTATGATGAGCCGTTTCTGTTGAGAAACCAGAGTTTACAGAATAACCAGAGTTGAGGTAAACCCTGATTATGGGGAAAGTCTGTGCATTAGTCTCCCTCACAGCCTTAACTCACACGACTGGCCTGTATTTTTGGAAACACTTCCAAGGTTTTTCCTTTGTGAATTGGTGCAAACGGCTTGTTGGAGCCAGGCGTGCCTAAATTCTCACTGACTTTTCCTTAATCTCTTTGACTTGAGCAGAGCCTCAGACAGGCGTGAGGAGATCAAGAGGGTCCCTGGGGAGCACTCAGCCATCAGGGTACCATCCAGCAGAACTGGCTTGGTGCTTCCAGCTCCCGGCTGCGCACATAATTGTATACTTTCCTAAATGGGAGAAGAAACAAAGCTATGTATGTCAGTAAGCTAAAGGGAATTATCTCATGTACAAGGAACAGCAAGCTCTGTGTTTTCCCTTGTTTGCTCTGGGATTTTTGCTATTTGTACTAAATTTAGCATGCCAGAGATTGAGCCAGCCCCGCCTCCCTGTGGGCCACGTTTAGACATATTGGGTCCTTGGGGTGGGAGTAGCACAGTGAGAGAGATTTGAAGAAAAATCATCTGCAAGGGGAAGCATTAGAGCTCAAGCAGCTCTTGTTGTTGGGCTTTGTGCCTCTGTATAACCTAATCTCAGCCTAAATGCCCTTGCTGCTGCCAGCTTTCCTCTCCGGGGCATTGTGACGTGGGGTGGAAATGGTCCCTATTGCCTCCGGCTCCTCTGGGTCCTCTCCAGGTCCTGCCTGAGCCCCCACATGATGAAAGCACACAAAGCCTGAAACCTTTTCATCACACAGCTATTGATTTTTGCAGAGTTATTAATATCAGTGTAGGTGGAATGAGGCATGTGCTGATGTGCCTCACCAGCCCAGAAAAGATCATGCAATTCAAATGCTGATGTAAGAGCCTGATTGCCCGTTCTGCTGTGTAGTGGGAGTTATACAAGTGTCCTTGGTGGGTGTGAAATGATAGATCTTTATTTGGACAGCCAAAAAGCCCAAGGTCTGGTGTTGACTTTACTTCAGTCCTTGCTTTAACAAAATCTCTTACCTCTTCGCTGTGGGATTACCTGTAACAGGGCTGGGGTGAGACCTCTGGGTTGTGTGGCATTAGTTGATGCTCTTTCCAGTGCAGTGGAATTTTGCAGTTTTGAAGCCAGGAGGTGAGTGGCTTTCTAACTAAATACTCCAAGTTTTCTGTTTCTTTTATTTTGCTCAGAAGAAGGTTCAAAGATAGAAGGCTGATTAAGAATGATGATGAGCTCCCACTCCATTTCTGACTGTCCTTTAGCCAGACCTTCAAAGAGAATTTTATTGTTTGTGTTATGAACTGAATTTCTTGAGATCTGTGCTTACAAGAGGCCATGATCTTACCTGGGAATTATTAATTGGGAGATGCTTACTGTCTTCTGCTGCTCAGAAACAACTAGAACATGTTGTTTGTGAAATGTGAAAGAAAAATGAAAACAATTTCCTATTTGCTCTCTTTGAAGTTGAGGAAAAAACCCTCAGAGTATAGCTGAATTACCACATAAAGCAACTTTTTTTTTTTTTTTTAGTATGTAAAGATCAAAGTAGAGGGAGAAAAGTATTGCAAGGATCTTACTTTGATGAGTTTGGTTACAAATCAAAACTTGGTTTGATGGGGGAGATACAGACACAAAGCACTATGTACCACGGATTTGCTGAATATGTTTAAAAAGTGCTGAGCAGTATTAAATTAATGCAAAACTGAAGATTACACAAGGGTAAACACTGCAGCTAATGTTTGACTAGAGCTGAACTGAGGGCTGAGTGCCTCCACTTAATTTGCAGACCATGCCCACGGCAACCCCAGGAGGCTGGGAGTGGAGGAGACAGACATTTTATAGTGAGAAGCCACATTATTATTTTTAAATTTAAGAAAAAAGAAAATAAATCTGGCTAAAGTTACTGCTTCTAAACATTGGGGAGAGGCAACTGAGAGAAAGCAAAAAAGAAGGATCAGTGAGTGCCTTTTGGAGCTGAAAAAGAAAGATCTGCTAAGCTAATACCCAGTAGGTGTGAACGTCTCTAGTAAATACTAGATCATAAATAGAACTGAGAAAACCAGTGCCGTTCAAAAGCCATGCTGCAGATAGCTCTGCAGCCTGAAAGGGGCTTGCAGACACTCCTTAAGCATGTGCATGAAAAGCGTACTTTCCATGAACGTTCATTTACATACCATCCAGCAATGACATGGTTTCGGTGAGTGAACACTATGGCAGAGGGAAAGCAGTGAAATACAAAGTGGCTTTCAAGTTCAAACAAATATTTGCAAATTATTTCTTCCACTCCATCCAGATCAGATCATGACACATTTTCCTTCCCTAGCATGATGGGCCATCCCCACCGTGCTGCCTGGTGGCCTGGTCCTGCCTTTTGAAGCAAAGAGCGCAAAAGACTGCTCTTGCAGTCTTAAGAGTTCTGCACGAAATCTTCCACTTCCAAAGAGCATGTTTGAGCCCCTCACAGTCTGGTGCAATTCCTATTTGTGTAAGTGGTTTGAGAAGTGAAAGAAAAGAGAGGAGGGCAGCACCAGGCTGGGACTGTAGCTAGTTTAAACTTATTCCTCAGATAGATAATTATTTTTTGGTCATTGAAGCCCTAAGTGCCTTTTAAGCATGATATGCTATGTCTTCAGTAGCAGAGCAGTGGATATCTTTAGATTGGGTTTTCATCATATACTTTAATTTTCTAGGCCGGGGGATGACCATAATTGCTGAACAATTCAATGTAATGGAATGGGCTAATTCAGCGCTTTTTACTGCATTTTTCCACATAATATCTAAAATCTTTTTTCCACCGTAACCCGTGTTTATGAAAGCAAGTACTTAACCCGCACATTTCCTGGGCTTGAATCATTTCCTTAATAAGGCATAAAATTTTGCAAAATCACTCCCCTTACATTAACACATCATTATACGGAGATATCAGTGTTTAGCACGTCAGAGGCATACACTAGTCTGTGCAATGTACAGCTACACCACTCAATTTCAGAGCCGTGTATTGTGGCTTTTGAATATTAATTCCCTAAAACCAAGAGCTTTCCTCTAGTTTTCTTTCTTTCCTTATTTTTTTAATTCAATGTTTTCTTCCTAGCTGTTATAGGCTGTTCTCTTGCACAGGATGAAATATGTCAAACATGTTAGCTTTACTTTTAGTTTTGGCTTTGAATCTGATAAGTAGAAACAAAGCAGCAAGCAATGGCTACAATTTGAAACTGCTATAACCGCAGTTCATAAAATAATATTAAAAGATGACAAAAGCTATAAAAATCTCCATGTTCCCTTTTGTTGCTGTGTTCTGTCAGACAGGAATCTCCTTTTCCAAGGAGACGCTGAAAAAGCTGATATATTACTTTAAAAATAAAAAAATATTTATACAAACCAGAATTTCTCCTATCTGTGAACTCATTGTACTGCTGCAGGATGCTTTGACATCCAGCACCTAGTGAGCTGGGCACACAAGCAGAGAAACTCCTGGGAGCAGTTCCTCTGACATCAGAAGGTCTGCTTGCTTACATTGACTTAAGCGTGTGCTCAGGACCTGGGCTTCATGCAGATTTCTCACTGTTATGTGAACTTTGGTTTGGAACAAGACTTCTTACCAGAGCAGTTTTGCTGCAACCGTCTTTTGCACAGATGGGGTCACCAACCTAAAAGCTCTATACTGTCTTACAACTTGAATGCCTTTCTGTGTCCATTGAAAAGGTGATCAAACCTCTGCAGAGCCAGCTTTAGGGATGTGAGCCTGAGCCTTGCTCTGGCTTTGTGCACTTCTATTAACTCAGACCACTGTACAAACGAGATGCTTCCTAGGGGAAGGTCTCACAACTCTTGAAAAGTGCTAGTCAAACAAGTAAAATTTTGCTTCATTTCTGATTGGGGACAGAGCTCAAATCTGCCTGTGTTTCAAGGACTTGGACCATTTATCCCAGGAGCCAAATCTTGTTCACAAGAAGGCCACTTAGCAGCTTTGTTCCTGGCTAAACCATGGCAGGCTCAGGTTTACATAAAAAAAAAAAAAAAAAGAAAATCTGTAAGATGCCATAATTTCATAAGCTAACACAAATCAGACTCTTTGCTGATGCCCCTGAACCTTCTCTCATTTTGTGAGCATGCAGTCTGGGTTTTGACCGTTGAAGACACATCAGGATGAGCACACTAGAAGATAAAAAGAGTAACAGGTTTAATGAACACCTGAGTTATACAGGATTAATGAAAACTAAACACAAGGGCTAGCCACAACCAGAATTAGCACTGGTAGCCTGCTGGGTCTGTCGCTTAGAGCGTGTTCAGGGTTAGGATGACTGGCTAGCAGCATATTACTAGTGAGGCTATTTGTGTGGGACTGGGCTTAGTTCTGCTGGAAATGTGAAATCATAATTATTGGGTTCCTTTCAGTTTGATGCAATCCAGAAACGATACATCTTCTGAGTGTGTGGGAGGAGAATTTCCTTCTTTTCTTTCTCTCTTGCTTTTTCTCACGTCTTTTTCCACTTCTTGATCCTAATGTGTGACAGTAAATATTACTAGAAGAATTATTCATACTGAATAATTTTGTTGATATATTTCACCCTGGAAACTCTTCAAGCACATTGTGATTTCTCTTTAAAGCGTTTGAAAAATGACACTAACTGTAAGCCACGTGGTATGGTTTCCCTTCCCTAGTTGGATGGCTGGATCTGCGATGACAGCTCTGGTGGGAGTGCTCAAATAGATCAGGAATGTGGAGCATGTCTGGGTCTCGCAAATTTTTCATGAGTCACAGGATTTCCACCAGGTCAGAGCCTATTCCTTTGGTTAAAAAAAAGAGAGAAATAAAATTCATCTCTGTCATGAATTTCAGTCTAAACCAGGAAAAATCCCACTCCCCTCACTCTGGATGACCATTAACTTTTCCTGTGTTCTGGGTGAAGAGCAGCCTATGAGAGCCCAAGTTGGCCAAGTTCATCCAAATTTCACTGGTTGTGTTAGGGACACTTAGTTCCTACAGATTTGCTGCAGGCAGTAGAGAAGCCCTACCTGCGTACAGTCCCACTGCATGTGTGATTTTCCATGTGCTATCCTTGGCCAGCAGCAGGTGCGCAGAACTTGGTGACTGTGCTCTCCCTTCTGTCCCGTCTATCCCTGGGGTTAACCTAACAAGGGCAATTTGTTCTTGCAATATCTGTTTTGCAGTATAGTGATACAACAATACAGCATTTGCAATATAGTCATTAATCCATGCTGGCGCTTTTTGGTTGATGTATAAACATGTAGCATGCTTTGAGGACTCTTGTGGACAAAAGCAGACAAATGACAGAAAAACACAGAAAGGAGAAGTGACAGTCTCCAGGTTCATCAAGTTCAGCAGGACGATAGGCCTAATTCCTCCTGACACTGACCTACTGTCTCCTCACATTTTTGTCCTGGTAAACAAACTATCCAACACTAAATGCCTCATGGCCCTCACATACCTTTAGCATCAAATGTCTAACTGAAAGCACTACTAGTTTGAGATGATTCTCTGGACCTTACCCAGGGCCCTATTTCCAGATAATTTTTTTATCATGTTTGACCACACATAGTTACACCTAGGTGAAAAAATGCTCTAAAAAAGTCATTTGTAATATGGAGAGAATTGTTTTGAATGAAAACATTTTTCAAAAGGTGCTGAATGATATGGGGAGTGAAAAAATCCCAGTAAAGGCCTGGAAAACTAGGGAAAATGTTAATCATCATGTTGTGACTGAATAGTAAAGGGACAAAAGATGACAGGAAATAAGAGAATAGCAACACACACTTTCTTTATATGTTTCTTTCTTTACTTTATGTCTTTCTTGTTTAATTCATTGCTTGCATTCTTGCCTGCTTGCCTGCCTGCCTGCCTGCCTGCCTGCCCTTCCCTCTTTTCCCCTCCCCTCCTCTCTTATCCCCTTCCCTCCCCTCCTCTCCCCTCCTCCCAACTCTAACAAGGAAGGAGTAAGGCTGGTTATAGCTCTGATGGTGGCACAGAGGGAGGGAGCATTCTAGAGTGACCAACCCCAGCTGACATCAAGTTTTGTGTCTACTGGCTTTCCTGTTTCAGCCTAAGAACTAGATCCTGCCTGTTGCTAGTGCTGGTGATGGTGGGTGGAGGAGGTTTGCCTAGTTACCAGCTCCTTTTCCAACCTACAGGAACCTAGTTAAATTGAGGCTTGTTGCTGGAAGCCCTGATTCACAATTTAGGAAGAGGCTGCTGCCTGGGCCATTTCTGTTAACAAGGAGCTCGTCTTTGATGTTCTCAGCAGATACTGATGGGTCCTGACAGTGCAGAGATTACAGGTGATGTCTCCTTACCCTGCTTCCTGGGTGGGTGCCCTCTCTGTCAGAGAAGTGAGATAGAGGAGCAAAAGCCAAGAAAGAGAGAGAAAAAGAGGAAGAGAGAAGGTATGGGAGAGGGCAGAAGAGAGAAGGAGAATTTAAAAAAAAAAGTTTTAAATTAGGTCTGACAAAGACTCTTGAGCTTGGCATAGCACAGAAGGTTACCAGTAAGGCACCGGCAGATGCATACAGGCAGGTTAATGTCCTTAAAATGAAACATGAGACAATAATAACAGGGATTTACAAATAGCAAGCTACAGCTGGTCAGAAAGTCTACTAGGTAACACACTATTAGATTTAGCAACCACTGTATATACAAAAGCATGTCCCCACTTCCCAACAAGTGCTGGAATGCGCAGAAGAGGTTTTCACTCCAGATGATAACCCAGCACTGGGGTGAGGCAGTGCCCAGGCTCAGAGGAGGAGCCCTGAGTCCCAGGAGCTGAGGATGCTCTGCCTCATTGGTATAGCACCAAAGCAGGCATTTGCATGAAAAAGTTACTGAGAGAAAATCAAAAGGTTGGCTGTTAGGGAAACATTGTAGAGCTTTGTCAATATGGCAAAGTAATGAGCAGGGCAAAGACTATTCTTTCTAGCTTGGTTTTCATACCTGCTGTGAGATGTTCAGGCATAAATGAATTTTTCCAGCTATTATTTTGACAGTGAAATTCCTCTTTATGGCAAAACTAGAGATATTGCATGAAGAGAAAAAAGATGGAGTCTGTTATGCCTTAAAAATGTGAAATAAGCCAGAACTTACTTTTTGAAGTAGCTCCCATTGTATTTTTGTTAATAAATTCTTTATTTTATGGGTTTCAAATACTAGTTATTCTCCCTCACATGCGTTGATTTGCCTCCTAACACAGTATGCATATACCAGCCTACTTCTTAAAGAAATATAGTCTGAAAATAATCAAGAATTTTAGAGGTAATGCAGCTATTTCCCTGCTCCCCTATGCTATTTGTTATGGTGAAAGCACAAAGGAAGCCGCCTGGATATGAAATGTGCCTGAAAAGATCCATATAGATGGAGAAATTTAAAAAGGACAGGAATGGAATAGTAATCTATTAACAGCATGTATAACAGCATCCATCCAGCAAATGTCATGCTGTGCAGTCACTGGGAACCCAAAGGCCAATCTCCTGGGTTCTCTGCCTAGCTCTGCTTTTTTCACAGTCTCATGAAGGCACTGCCAGTTTTGGGGGAGGCAAAAACATGGTGCAGGGAATTAAGAGTAACTCAAGTAAGGGACTTACATCCTGAGGAGGTCAGCATCTCTGCTGTGTGTTTACAAACCTGTCAGAATGAGGTCGGGCTGAATGCGGCTGCTCAGAAGCAAAGGTAGATGGTAAAACAGGATTACCCAAGAACAGGGATTTTCACTGAGGATTGTACCAAGATGAAAGGAAAATGGTACCTCTGGGCTGACCAGGCTGTGGCAATCTACACCTGTGTAGGAGCAAATACCTATGCGGTCTATCCATCTGTAGTTTCTTGCAGGATGAAGGTTGTAATTTTTAATGAGAGACTTGATGATTCAGCAAATTAAATTAGTCTCTTTTTCTTGGCACAAATACTCTTTTCAGGATGTTCATCTTCCTAAGACTGAAAATGCTTTCATAAAGAAGTGAAATTTGAAAGGTCATAGACAAATAAACAATCAATCAGGCAGTAGAATGGACAAGACATCTGTCCTTACACAACTATGAGGCTGACATTATGGGGAATCAAGAAACTCCCAGAAGTAGATTGAATTTACAATATACACGTGCAAGGGTATGTAAATTGTATAAGATTAAGATGCAAGGGACACAAGAAAATATAAAATATAAAAGCGCCTATCATATAAAATAAAATGTGATAACTTCATTAGAGTAGGAAATTTCTGATTAATACTGGTGATTGATAGTCATATGTATTTGTTATGAATTAGATAAAAGGAAGGACCAGCTACAACGCAGTCTCAGAAGGACCTGCATCCCAAAATATTATAACATGGGCTTGCTTCACGCACAGCTCCAGACAAAATGGAATCCCTTGACTAGGGAGAATGGTGACTGGAGAGAAAAGGACCTTTTCCTCCCAGTACATCCCAGCTGCTCCCATATTTATGCGAACGGAGAAGCACTGGGTTGAGTGGTTGCAACCAGAATGTGATGCTGCATCTTTATTTAACATGATTATTAAATGGCCAAACAATCACAGTTTCTCACCCCAAATTGCCTGATAATCTACTGCCTCTCTTGGGCCTGTTCTCACCACTGCTGCTTCTAAACCCTTGTAATGCCACTGATCTCAGTGAAGCTAATCTGAAAGGTACACACAGGGGAGATAGATCGGTAAGAATCGCTTCACTTCCATGCTGAATGACATGACCTGCACTTCATAGCTGGCAAATGCACATCTTTAGTGGCACCAGCACACACTTGGGACAGTAGATGTTGAAATTACATTAATCCGAATTGAATATTCCAAGAAAAACTACTGCAAAAACACACACCCATTTTGGTAGGAGCAATGGAGAGAAGCCAACGCTCCTCCTTCCACCCCCCCAAAGAGTTCATGCAGAGTCTTCAAAGTTACTGAATGCATAAAGCAGGGGAATGTCATCGTCACCTGACAGTAATGATCACATTTCATGGTAAATAGTTACCGGCTCCCAATTACAAATGTGAGCTTCTTAAACTGCCATAATTCATGGCAACATGCTTGCTGCCTCCAACCATAAATCACAATTTTTGCTAGGGTGTGGGTGAAAGAGCCATCTGTGCTGATTTTCAGTGAAGCCTCCAAAAAGCCCAAATTATCAGTGTTATGTTCATCTTTCTGCCACCTCTGTTAGCCTGAGCTTGTCTAGACAAGTGTCCTGCTCCTCCCTGCCCATGCAGGTCACCAGGACAGACCCTCCAACATGCACATCTGACTCTACAACACCCGTTCCTGTTGCCTGCCTATAATAGCACTGGAAGACCTATTTAACTCACAAACGCTGGTGACCACCTGTTTTAACAAGTCACTGATATGCCTTGCTTGGTTTTCTGCAGCATGGTGTTTGTTATGAGACTAGCAGACATAATTCATTTTGTGCCTGGGGGTACACCCAACAACAAGGCATCTTGGTAAGCTTGCAGAGCAGCGATACTCCTACCTTAATGTTCACATCTCTGCCAAGGTCCAAGTGACTCATGTACACTGCTACAGCTGTCTCAGCGTTCTCATTTTTTTTTTTAAAGCCAGCTCTATTGGTGACTAAAACTATGTAAGTAATCTAAAACCTCAGTATTTACAACATAAAAGCACCACAAGAAACCTCTCTCAGACCTTAAGCTTCTGGTAGGATTTCATTTAGGGGAATTTTATTGGAAAATGCAATATGCCCCCCCCCCCCCCCCCCCCCTTTGCTTTCCTAAGCATAATTAAAAGAGCAGATCTTGGATGGAAATGCACTATTTATAAAAATGAGCTTACCTCATTTGTGTTAGAAAGGAAAGACTGTCAACCTTGATTAGAAAGCAATAATTCTTAAAAGGAGTCAAGTAAGGTTTAATATTATTGTTTACTCTGGGCCTGAAGTTTTCAGAAATTTTAAATAAAAAATGAAAAATGAATATGCGACTCAGGAAATTACTGTATCTGAGAATTATTGCCAGGGCTGTTAAAAAAAAAAAAAGTCCAGAATAGCTAGTCCTGTTTTAGGGTTGGAAACCTTACAAAATGCCTAGAGGAAGCGCTATCAAACCATGCTCCATTCTGAGTTTCACTACAACTGTGGACAACTACAGCTCTGTGACAGCAGACTTACACCAAAGTATCACAGTGCTGAATCAGGTCCTAAGTGTCATTCATTTATCTGGTTATTTCATTCACCTTTTTAGCTTATTCTCCTTGGCACAATAGTGGTCCACACATAATTGGTTTTAAAATGATAAACTGTCACAAGATGTGGTCACTCAGACTGATTTAAATCTGCTCTGTATCAATTTAGTTTAAGTCATTTCCTGATCAGATTAAGCTAAATCAATACAAACCAACTTAATTTAAATAGATTCCAGTGTTTGCACTGGCTTAACTAATTTGATTTTAAAACACACCTTTAATTAAACCAGTGCAACTCTCAGTGTGGAAAAGGCTTTGCAAGGCAAAACTTCTTCTCTGTGATAATTGGCTAATATTTTATTACCGTGTTGTGCTATTTGTGACCTGGAAAACAGAGAGAAAAAGCAATGCTATGCCTAAGAAGTGTGAAAGTAGGTGAGACTTTGAAAAAATGCTGTGCCTTTGCCATGGCTTGGGGCACTTCAGATGTGGGAAGATAGTTGCAGCTTGTCAAAAGACAGTTAACATATTTACAAGGAAGATGTGTTTAATTTATGAAATAGGGCACTCTCTAGAGAACCCATAGCGGTTGGAAAAAGCAGTTGTACCTGTGGCTTGGGAGTTGTTTGAGTCCTCTTTTTGTTTTGTTCCCATGTTTTTGACTTGGCTGTTCTGAAGACAGAACAAATGAAACTTGCAGTTTATCCCAAGGTTAGAATTGTGACTACTCTTTAGGTTATTGGGATTGGGTGTTTTTTGCTATCTCTACGAGCATTGTTGTGTATACTAGTCGTATAAATTCTGTGCTTGACTCAAATCCAGAGATTTGCACAGTGTTTTTGGTTAGCAGCTGAAAAATATTAGAAACATACGTAATCTCCTCTAAATAATTGATGCTCCAGATAACAAACCAGCCAGGAAGCCTATGTGTTGTTATTGCCATTTTGCTAGCAGGGAACTGAAATGCAGGGAAACACAAAACTGAGATCCAGCCATCTCTCCTATGCGTCTTGCACATCACCAAGCAGTCACCCAGGAAGTACTATGTGATAACCTGCAGCTGTTCTCCCATTTTAATTTCTGAGATGAGCCCATGGAGCCCAAACCCCACAATGCAGTGCCCTATCGTGACTAAACGGTGTTTTTCCTCCTCAAGATGAAACGGAGCATATTGGAACCTGAAGCCTGGAGGGCTCCCAGATGGATAACGTAGTTGTGCTAGTTAATTAATTCAAATTGCTTGGGACCCTGACAAGCTGCCAGTGTGCCTAACAGGCAAAGGTTTAACATGCCCTTGCTTAGGATACTTTTGTAAAGCATACAACAAGTTAAGAGTGTGCAGCCAGGCACATTATAGCAACTTTCATCCCACCTTGTAATTTCTGGTTTTAAAACCTATCTGGATGAGTCAGAAGCAGCACACAAAGAATTCAGCTGCTAGTGCAAAGAAAGCACACATCCAGGACCCCTTTGTTTACTGTTGAATTAAAGCCTGCAATCACCCATACGGGGCTGTTATTCTTTGTGCTGTGATGGCGCCAAGAGTTCCAAATTATAGTCAGGCTGAATACTGTAAGCACGTTAGGGATCCTGTGATACCCTAGCCCCTGAAGCTGAGCAGCTCAAATGGTAAGGTGTAGAAGGATGGGGGGAGGAGAAACAGAGGCATGGAGAGATGGAGTGACTCCTACAAGATCATGCAGTAAGCCAGTAGCAGAGGCAAAATTAGATTAAAATTGCCTGGTGTAAGAGCCTATTAATTCACCATTTGAAAAACAGATGTGAAACACCCTTTGATGGGGATCAGACCTGCTCACGTACACGTGTAATGAAGGCAGGCTAGGATTTTGGTCTTCGGCCAGAGATACCTCTGCAAACCAGCCATGCTGAGACTCCCACTCTTCCTGCCACAGGGCTTATGATATCATCCCTATTCAAAATTGCACAGGACACTGAAAGGTGGACCAAAGTTTGTCCTTGTTAATGATGCAGAAAAAGTCTGGGCAGAGTAGATGCAGAAGAATCACAGGAGCCTGTCTGAGGATAGATAAACATAGCTGGATGCAGAGAGAAGTGCACAGTCTCTTGCTTTGCTAATTGCAGGTGATCTGCTAGGCAAAGATCATCATTCCTCAAAGGACTTGATCCTAGTCATCATTGGAGTCTGTGCAGAAGCTCCTACAGATGTCAGTGGAGCTAGATCAGGCCTTTAGAGAGAGCTGGGTGATAGTCTGGTGAATAAAAAATCAGTGTCCAGTGCCCATAGAAAGCTGCAAAGATAATAGTGCAGTGGTCTACAGGACTATGAGTTCACACTCATGGAGACACTCAGCTCCACACCAGCAATACACCCATATTATTCTTGCAAACTCCTGAATGGAAACTTTCCAAAAATAATACCACAAAATACATATCTGTCCTTCTCTTTGTGATAGGCAGTGGTGCAGTTAAGAGTAGACTTGGTTAGACAGAGTATAATCACTTTTTATTTTTGGAGGCAAAAGTTTGCCTCTTTTTTGGCAGCTGCAAGTGTGGCTACACCAGGAAAATATTCCCAACAGTCTTGTTCACCTTACATAGCTTCCAAACCTTTCACTTACTGAAATTGCCCCTGACATGATATCCTTTATGTACACTACAGTATATGTGATGGTGCTGTGATAGAAGCCTTGATAATATCCCAACTGCTCTACAAATCAGACATTGTCTTCACATAATTGTCTGGGACATTAATTAAACGAAACAAAAGAAAACCAGAACTTTGCCTACAGACTCCTTTTCTCCCCTTGCAGGACCTATTCTTGCCAGTAGCAAGGGTGGCTGGCTCTCTCAGCTGGCTTGTCCCCTGCTGAAAAGCATGAAACATCATCGTGCTTCACAAGAGTTTATCTTCATGGCTCGGGTTTCCAGAATTTGCAGCCACATTGACGTAGATCTACAAGTGACAAAAGCACTGCGGTAAGTCTTATCTGGCAGCTGGCTTGCTGAAAAGGACCAAAATGGAACAGATAATTTGCTGTATCTGCATCAGACAACTGTCCAAAAGTCAAGGCTTTCAAAAAAAGCCACCTGAAGCAAGAGATTTTCAGCATGTGCAGAGGTACCTGAAAAGCGTTCTTCTTCCTAAAGAAGCAACCAAAAGTAGAGTTAGGAGAATAGCTAATAATAGCAATTTATAGACAAATCTCCTAAATTATGTAAGTACTAAGGTAATAATTTATTTACATTTTGCTTGGGACTGTATTAAAATAGTAAGGCCTGATCTTACATCTAATGTAGTGAATGGGCCAATTTGCACAGTCGTTCATAGGCTTTGGATCAAGCCACTGACTATCATTTGGCCTGTTTTACTCAAAAGCCAGAAAATGTCAGAGTCAATATGATTTTGCTTTTCTTTGTCCTGCTGTGCATAGCCAGTATGGTTGCAAGTGTCAGGGTGGCAAAAATTTTTCCAATAAACAACTCTTTTTCAGTGATTTTTTTATAAAACATGGTTCTAAGAGAACTTGTTTTCACTTAAATTTGAATCACCTTTATGAGCTGACATGCCACGAGTGAAAGGTGCCTTACTTTTATGTTCTCTGACATTGCATATTTTAGTTAATTTTCATGTTTCAGGAACATGGATTCTTCTCCCCCAAAATCTCCATTTTTTATTAAGCAAAAGAAGGGCACAGGGAATAGCTAGATATATTGTTTAGAGATTTACTTTTGCAAAGTTGGACAGTTTTTGCAATGTTTGGCAGGAAAGCTTCAAGGTTCATTAAGGAACCTGTGTCAAGAATCTAAGGAAACATTGCAACCCATTGCATTGCAACTGTGTCAAGACTCTGAGGACCTGTCACAATGGGGCCCACCACTCTGGGTGAAGAAAACTGGAGGAGACAAAGGTCCAACACTCCATTTGAATCATACTCATAATTTCTCAAAGTTCAGGAATATTCTGATCAAAGATTGACTTTATTTCCTAATAAATAAAGGAGGCCAGGTTCAAAGCTTGGTTGTTAACCCAGGCCCCGGCTTCTCCAAAGTCTATTTGGGGGCTGAATATTTCTGCTGCTTAAATAACTGGGAAGAAGCTCAGTGGAGAATTCAAACTACAGAAGTTACATGATGATGTAATGTGTTTATCTTTTGCTATTTCTCCATGTTTATTTAAAAAGCACCCATCAGGATGACTCCACACACTTGGATAATTGTTTCAAATATACACACAGCTATGGCTAAAAATCCAAGATATCTTAATTTGCTCTACTGCAACAGTTCCTGTGCCAAAGCAAGAGGCTCCCTCAGCTTGCCATCTTGATTCTCTCAACCTGTCATTTCCAATAAAAACTAAGAAAATAGATGCATCTTGCCAGGATGCCCCCAAGTCAGTGAATTTGAGGTTTTTCATACAAAAAGGGCAGAGGCTGCTCCAGAATGGAGGACCCAGCAGGGAAAAATACCTGCTATCAGTGCCTCCTTCTTCAATAAAGGATCTCTTTGCCCAGGATTGCAACTGTGGCAATATCACGTGTAGGAGGAAGATCTCTTCAATAGCCACAAGCCAAGCATACTGCCTAAACCCATCTATTCCTCTTTCACACTTTGTATTCTGACTTATGTTCCAGTGGTTGTAAAATCTAGCCTTTTGGAGCTCTTCCACACTGGAAAATTGCATCATGATAAAACACAACCCCGAGGAATCTTGGTAACTAAGACAATGTTAAACATGCTGCTAAACACTGAACACAGACAGGGACTGTTGTGTTTAACATCACATCAGCTGATTGTGGTTAAGCCCATGGGCTGACCAGCTGCCACAATGCTAAATATGATGGTGTCTGCCTGCGCTATTTAACAGTGTGTTAGCAACTCTAACTCTCAAGGGGTTTTTTTCTTGCATGATCTGGTTTTCTATCATAGGCAAACATTATACTGATATATGTGACTGCTGCGAGGTACCAGATTAACCAGATTAGAACAGTTTACATGGTACTCTGATTTATGTCAAGGACTTCACTCTCCTAGCTGAGCTAACTAGAGCAATTGCAAACACCGTATTAGTTCATGCCTTGCCTTTGTTCCTGCACAAAGTGTCTGTGACCCCAGCACAATTGGACTGTTATTGCACTGGACTGATGGTGAGAATAGCAGACACATGGCACCCTGACAAACGGGGTTTTTTTAGAGCTCTTATCCTAACATAGGAGAAGGAGGAGGTGAACAGTGGAATGGTATTTATGTACCAGCAAGATGGTGAGGAAAATGACAAGCATCTGCTTTCCTTCATGTGATTGGGCATGATGTATTGGAAGTACTCTCATCACTGTGATGTAAAAGGATAACACAAAGTTAACTCTACTAATGGATCAGTTTCAGAACTATTTCAACTCCAAGAAATATGTGACATTTGGCTATCATTTTTTATTTATTACCATATATCAGACTCCTGCAGAAACAATAGATCAGTATGTGAATGGTCTAAAAATTAAGGTCAAGTTTGTGAGTTCGTGCAGCTTGACGCATGACAAACTCCCCACAAGACTACTGGGATGACCAGATATTTGGCATTTGAAAGGGAAAATAAAAGCATACAACAAGCGAAATCTGTGCTTTCCCTGAAAATGAGGAAAAAACCCCAAGAAATGAAACACATGGCTTAAAAATAAGAAATGGAAACCTAGGTAAGTATTATTAAAGCAGCATATCGTCTGAGAGATGATCAGCTCTTATTGCAGCTTTTCCATAAGCAGAAGTGCTGTTTAGTGTCTTTCTCCTCAATTTAGTTGCTGATTTCCCAGTCTCTGAATTTATAGCTTCAGCTGCATTACTTAAAATTAAGCAATTGTTTGAACTTGATATTTGGAGGTTTCTTTACATCTGCCAGATTTTACTGAAATTGATCAGTGGCTTCTGTTATGAGGCAGAAATGATGAAAATAATGAAGAAAATGCTAAATTTAACTGTATTCCGCAAGAAACTGGATTAAAATTAACATGCTAATTAATTTTGGTTAATGTCAAATTTTTATTTTTTATATATTTTGATTTTTTTACGTTTTTCTATCATTTTTATAAGAAGGGAAAAGTAACCAGTAAATGAGCTGCTACTAGTACTTTGGGTCCAAATAGAAGACAGAAGTTTAGAAGATACAAAGGATAAGTTTGAGTCTGTGAAAAAAAGCACTCAATGGAGAGAATGAGCATATCTGAGCTGTTCATGCAAGCACAGAGGCTACTCAAGGAGGAAAAGGAGTATGCACAGGCTGTGGAAGAAGAAGGTGAGCTCTGCTACTAACTGGGCTGAAGAGGGATGAGAAGGGAGTGCAGAGGACTGTAACAAAACTAAACCTTGCGTGGCATCCTTCTCCTAACTCCAATTTCACTTCTTCCAAAACCCTAAATAACTGGACAGAGATCCTTCTAAGTGAAATATCATCCAAGCTGGGGCTTTGGTTTTGTACACAACCATCACAGTTTAAACAATGGCTTACATCAAGTGAACTTTCCTCCAGCTTCATGGTGTTTCCAGTATTGCTGGTACATAGTTGGGCTGGAGAGCTCTTCTTCCTGGTGATTCCTCAAACATTTCCCTCTCCATGCAGATCCTGAGGAGGGCAGGCATCTTCCCCACATTGGGCTGGCAGCTAGGCGTTTACCTGCCACCTGACCTCGAAGCCGCTGCTTGGGAAGCAACTAACGTCACATAGATGGAGATGAAATCAAAATCTCTCAGAAACCTGACTAATGAGTGAAAACACAAATATGAAGTAGTTTCATATGATGTGAGTATGAAACTGAAGACAGGGCTATTGGCTATGTGGAGGATGAAAAAGGTCCAGACTGTAGAAACTCCACACAGAGGAAAAGCTGGGGGAATGAAGAGGGCACAGGGAGGGAAATGGGTCTGCTCTTGCCAGCTAGGCCAAGGGAGTGGCAAGATATCAGTAAAGCAGTATCAAAGATGTGAACCTGAGCCAAGAGGAATCAGTTTGGGGAAGAGAAGATTTAGGAGTCATCAGAAGAAGGATGATAAAAGGGGTTTTGGAGACAAAGGGGTGTCCAACAAGGAAAGTGCATTAGAGGGAGAGGTAAGGGAAAATAGACGTTGACAGGCTACTGGACATGCCAGCGGGGATAGGGAGTGAATGGAAGAAGAAAGATTATAGAAACTGATGAGAAGTAGGAACAGCTTGAGGAAGAAGAAAGAAAAGAAAAATTTGGAAGCTGTATGGATCCAAAGCTAAATTTTGAAGTGTATGGATCCATGGATGGTCTTCAGCAGAATTTGACTCCAGCTGAGATTTTCCAGTGAAAGGGAGTGAGCTGCAGAAGTAATAGGTGCAATGCTTAGTCAGATTGCATGCCACAGAAAAGGATCTGAACATTCTGTCTTTGAGCTGATTCAGAGATTAATGACTGTTTGGAACACTGGTAAACTCTGAAGGTGGGATAGAATGAGAAAAAGGAGTATTTAATTTTCACAGCTTTCACTATGACAAAGAAACACTGTAGGTACTATTGAGGTTGCAGAAACCCTCTCCTTCACGTCCTTACAAACTTGCAAATCTATTGCTCAGTTACAGGGATGCTCCCCACTGAAAGAAGCAAGACTGCTGATGGATGTTTGTTGTAAATGCCAATTTGCTTCATCCAGGTAAGGACTTATCTTCTAAACTTCATGGCCAATAAAATTCCTCATTTGACCTAAATTCTGCTGCCATTTCTAAATCATGGGCTTCCTAGCTCTTGCTGGAACACAAAAGTGCTTTGGTCATAAAGTTCACAAGAGACTAAACTGGAGTTCAATTGAGATTAATTTGGGCCAAAGTGATCATAGTATGGTGCTGGCTGAATTTCCCCTTAACACCAGCAATCAGCAGATCTAGTTCTGTATTCCAGGTCCACCAGCACTCTGAAGGGAAAGGAGGTAGGTGTTCCCCAAGAAGAAGAAGTGGCAACAACAACCAACCTGCTTTCCTGACCTTAGAGTATGTGTTAGGGTGAGATGGTTTTTTATAATCTGTATTGCTGTAGTCCTTAGGATCCTTTATGCAACTCACAGTTGCATTCTGATTTTGGAAAGGAAAAACCTGTTGTGCATAAAGAGTCACCTGGGCTCTGCAAGAAATGTACCCTGAGCACTCAGGATTTTCTGCTTGCAAAGGCACATGACTGTGAAAACCTTTCTTGTCCAGCCCCAAAGTTATCCTGTCTAATGGGATAGCAGAACAAGCAAGCAGAACTGTTGAAGGATTTACTTGTTGAGCCAAAAAAGCTTGTAAGTAGTTAACGAATGTTTAGCCTTGCTGAACTTTCATAACACTGCCATTGATAACCAAGTGGGACCTGCACAGCACAGGCTTATGGAAAAAAAGAGCTGGACTTGTCCTTTCTCAATTATAAGAAGCCTTTTAAGCCCCAAGTGGTGAAAGATGTCAAAGTTAAGATGCCAGTAAAAAGAGACAGCTGAAGGCAAAGCCATTGCCCATTTTCTTTGACCGAAATGTAGTAAAACTACGAATGGGGTGGTCTGGTAACATTTGCTGTAGGAGTTATATCATGTTCTCCTGAAATGTGAATCTGGGGCACAAGACCGCAGGAAATAGAGAAGGTCACTGCCATGGGGGAAAGCTTTTCTGTTCAAGCATTTGGGTGACAATGTAAGCACATTGTGAGTAAGAGGCTACAGGAAGGTTAAACCAGGGGTACTCACACTTTTATTTGTAAGTCTAAAACCGAGGGACTTTTTTTTTTTAATATGCAGTCTCATTTTTAATTTGACCCCTGGTATTCAAAGACCCATAGGGCTTGGCCCTTCTACTTTGGATGAGAACCGGGGCTAAAGTAGGTTTTAAAAGAACTTTCATTTGGTGACTGTACTGTAAAACTAAAGCAAACCATCACTCAAGACCAATTTTTATAAGGTTTTTTTTCCACACAATGCAATGGATTCAGGTAAATATATATGTAATTAGAGGACCAATACCCAAACATTTAGGCAGTTATCTTCCAGGGATATGAAACCCAGTTGGAAATACTCAGTTTTTTACACTATCTGTGACTATTCGAAATTTATGACTAGTGAGAACCTAATTAGATTATTCCCTCTCTTCAGGAGTGGATGAACATCCCCAGTTATCAAGATACATATGGTCTGACTCAACAGAGTGGGATAGCCAGATTTCTGAGCTGCATACCAAAGTACACAAACAGCCGAGAGCTATCAGTCCTTCCATCTGTCAGAGGGCTGCAGAAAGGGAAGACCCAGGAGCAGAATCTTTGCAGAGTTACCACCACCATGCTGCCCTGGTGGGGTGGCTGGCGCTGAGCCTGCAGTAGGCTCCTGGGGTTACCAGTGGCCTTGACCAGAGCCATCCTCCTTACCCACCTTCTCTCCCAGCCGGAGAAGCAAATTCCATGGCAGTGTTGGTGCCCTACCAACCTCAGCTGCTGGTTGCTTAACATAGCCTCAGGGGAAGAGCTGTGCTTAAACACTTTGCAGTCACAAGTAGCCTAAAAGCAATAAGATGCTCCTTCATCCCCTAGTGTGAACTATTATTAGTAGGTCAGGGTGTTTAATAAGACAAGTAATGGCATGTGAGAGCTTCATGCAGCTGGTCTACACTGGATTACCCAGCTCAAGAGTAAAGGCAAAAATACATAGTACATGTAGATTTGTCTCTAAGAATATAAATCATAGGATCACAGAATGGTTTGGGATGGAAGGGACCTAAAAGATCAGGGACACCTTCCACTAGACCACGTTGCTTGAAGCCCTGTCCAACCTGGCAATTTTGAGTGTATCAGAGAGGGGAGAAGAAGCCAGTGACAATTCTGAATATAAAGCAGCAGTCCTTAAGCAGGCATTCTCCTGATGGACGCAGACAGTATGGTGTGGTGCCAGCTAGGCTGAACTGCTTAGTATAGCACCTTGCTGGGCACCCCCACAACCACAGGGCTCTTCACGCCATCTGCATCACCACCTTGCTGTAACTAGGTACAAACTGCTCAGTATGCCTTGTGTGGAGTATGCTATTGGAGTCCTTGCTTGCTATTAAAAGTGTCAATTTTCTGTTTTGCATGCAACTATGTAATGCAACCAGTAGCCCAAGAGGCTGTGTTCATGTCCCATAGATGTTCAAATCCAGCCCTGCCCTTGACAAATTGCAGTTTGTTGTGCTGGTGAGAGAGGTCATAAGCAGCAAAAATCTGCAGTGCTACATCTAAACACTCCATTTCCAGACGTGGACACAAAGCAAGTTCCCACTGTTCATCTTGATAGGTGGTTTCTGTCTGAAATGCTATGTTTGTGTATGGATCTGTAATAATGCAGAGCTGTTATGGCCTTTCTAACAGTTGCCAGGTCTGCTAAAGAACAGTGAGAAGATTACATTTTCCTCTGAATTCAGTAGAGGTCTCCAAACAGTACTTGTGTGAGTATAAGGAGAGTGAAGCCCAGGAAGCCTGTAATTATCAGCTAAATAAATAATTTAATTAATACAAACTCTGGGCTAGATCCCAGTCTGACTTGGCAGTTTTATTCTGTTTCAGGGAGGTATAAAACAGTGCCAAAGCCCCCAGATCTAGCCTTTAGGGATTCTTCTTTTGTAAGAAAGTCCAGGTGTCATGCAGAGGGGAAGACCTAGCCCTGCAGGTTAGTAAAATGCTTCAGAAACAAGTAAGAACTGACCCAACTGAATCTTTTTTCCCCTTTAGTTTCTCAAAAGCTTGGCTCTGTTCCTCACCCCAATCTCCCATCATTTATTTTTCATCTTTACATACCTCTAAATTTCCTGCCTTTTGGCTGGGACCAGGCGTGCAAGAGCCAAATACAGTTATAGCTGTTTTTGTGTTGGTTCCAGCCCAATTGGAAGCAGGAAATACTAAAATTCTCCTGGGTAATCCTCTTCTCTGGAGACTTCCAGTCCAATTTTGCAGATTCATGAGTGCTACGTGCTTTAGGCAAAGTTCAGAGATGCAACTAAAGCCAATTACAGCAGATACGTAGACATGAGACACAAGGAAGGCAGTGAGTTTTGTGTGCTTGTAACACCCCTTCCTATCAGGATGCTTGCATGCACCAGACTACTGCAGTTTGTTTAGAGCTCAGTCCTGAATCTGAGCTCTAAACTGTTTCTGCACACCTCCAGAGTTTGGTCTGCATTACTTACTGTCTGAGGGTTCAAGTTCAGGGTGAAGCCAGCAGAAGAGCTGTTTCAGGACCTGAAAGCTGAGGCAGGAATAAAGCAAGCAGAGAGCATCATCCTCACTTCAGTTCTCATCTTTGCTCCTGGAGCTTTTCCTCTTTTGTGATGCTGGTGATGCTGTGTTGCATTATACCTCCCTGCCAGTAATGTTGTCTGATGGACTTGCACAGAATGGCACAAGTGGCTGGAGACACCGCTGGTACTGTACACCGTGGCAGTGTTGAGAACTCAGGATTCGGCCACTGTAAGAAGGGCTGACTGGGCAGAAACCTCTTACAGCCCTGCACTAGCTGTGGTGGTGATGGGACATGCAAGCACTGCTGGAGCCCCTCCAGACCTCTTCTGCCAGCCTCTATCCTCTGGGGGAAGACAGAAGATCTAAACTGGTTTGTTCAGGGAAGAACACTCAAGGATGACAGTCCTGCAAATACAGTTCCTCTCCATGGTAAACTTGAGCTCAGATCTGCTAATGGCAAGCATGTTTAGAGCAGCTACCATGCGATGGCACTACTATGGAAATTCCTACTGGCAGTGAGAAAACCAAAATACTTTCAGGAAAAGTTGCTAAGCCACTGTCCATCATATTCGAAAAATCCTGGCAGTCAGGTGAAGTTCCCGATGACTGGAAGAAGGGTAATATAACCCCCATTTTCAAGAAGGGGAAGGTGGAAGACCCGGGGAACTACAGACCAGTCAGCCTCACCTCTGTGCCTGGCAAAATCTTGGAACAGTTTCTCCTGGAAAACATGCTAAGGCACATGAAAAACAACGAGGTGGTTGGTGACAGCCAACATGGCTTCACTAAGGGGAAATCCTGCCTGACCAATTTGGTGGCCTTCTATGATGGAGCCACGGAACTGATGGACAGCGGCAGAGCAGTTGATGTCATCTACCTGGACTTGTGCAGAGCATTCGACACTGTCCCACATGACATCCTTGTCTCTAAATTGGAGAGACATCAATTTGATAGATGGACCACTCGGTGGATAAAAATCTGGCTCAATGGCCGCACGCAAAGAGTTGTGGTAAATGGCTCGATGTCCAGTTGGAAACCTGTAACGAGTGGTGTCCCTCAGGGATCGGTGTTGGGACCGGTCCTGTTCAACATCTTTGTCGGTGACATGGACAGTGGGATTGAGTGCGCCCTCAGCAAGTTTGCCGATGACACCAAGCTGTGTGGTTCGGTTGATACGCTGGAGGGAAGGGATGCCATCCAGAGGGACCTTGACACGCTTGTGAGGTGGGCCGATGCCAACCTTATGAAGTTTAACCAAGGCAAGTGCAAGGTCCTACATCTGGGTCGGGGCAACCCCAGGCACTGCTACAGGCTGGGCAGAGAAGAGATTCAGAGCAGCCCTGCAGAGAAGGACTTGGGGGTGTTGGTTGACGAGAAGCTTAACATGAGCCGGCAGTGTGCGCTTGCAGCCCAGAAAGCCAACCGTATCCTGGGCTGCGTCAAAAGAAGCGTGGCCAGCAGGTCGAAGGAGGTGATCCTGCCCCTCTACTCTGCTCTTGTGAGACCTCACTTGGAGTACTGTGTACAGTTCTGGTGTCCTCAACATAAAAAGGACATGGAGCTGTTGGAGCGAGTCCAGAGGAGGGCCACGAGGATGATAAGAGGGCTGGAGCACCTCCCATATGAAGACAGGCTGAGAAAGTTGGGGCTGTTCAGCCTGGAGAAGAGAAGGCTGCGTGGTGACCTCATAGCAGCCTTCCAGTATCTGAAGGGGGTCTACAAGGATGCTGGGGAGGGACTCTTCCTTAGGGACTGTAGTGGTAGGACAAGGGGTAATGGGTTCAAACTTAAACAGAGGAAGTTTAGATTAGATATAAGGAAGAAGTTCTTTACAGTGAGGGTGGTGAAGCACTGGAATGGGTTGCCCAGGGAGGTTGTGGATGCTCCATCCCTGGCGGTGTTCAAGGCCAGGTTGGACAGAGCCTTGAGCCACATGGTTTAGGGCAAGGTGTCCCTGCCCATGGCAGGGGGGTTGGAACTAGATGATCTTAAGGTCCTTTCCAACCCTTACGATTCTATGATTCTATGATTCTATGATTCTAAAAGAGAAGAAAAGAGAAAAAAAGAGACTGAGAATAATCTGGGGAGCTGTTGGAGGGATGAGAAGGAATGAGTATTGAGTTCTCCTCATATCAATGTGATTTTTATCACTAGTGCACAAATAATCCCACATGATACCCCTGCCCTCACTGTGTGCTCAGCAAACAACATGGACATACAAAGATATATGAACATCAGCCACTGTCAGAAAACCAGGGACATTTGCTTCATGAGGCCTGTTTCTGGGGAAAAAAACCCCTGAGCATGTGTTTGCCTACTCTGGAGCTGATCAGAAGATATTCATTTAGTAAGAGTATTATTTTCTATTGCTTGCATGACATTAGCACAACATTAGCGCCCATTGAAACTGGTGACCCATTCTAAGTGGCACTGTACCCAAGCACAGTAAGAGGCAGTAGTCGCTATGCTTATCAGCTGAACAGACAAGATGTGGTATGTCCCTTTTCCAAATGGGGAATTAATACACATAAGCGATGAAGTAATCTATCCCACAGATATTCAATATACAAACACAAGCATGATAGCCAGCTGCAGTACTGAACTATGGTAAGAGGTTTAACAACACTGAAAACAATAGGCATTGTATACTGTAGGCTTATAAAATAGGACTGGATGAAAAAAGGTTCTTTTCTCCCCTGAGAAATGACAGATTTTTGTCAAGCACAATTTGGCTGAAAACTGGAATATGTGCTGATTGGAATATCTTTTGTTTGGTAGCCCTTATTTATCTTAAGGCAAAATGGAAAAGCAGACACCTCTCCTGAAGAGTTTGTCTTTGACCAAGAAGAGAATAATTTTCAATGAACATTTGATTCGATGAAAAATGTACAGCCAGCTCTGATGCAAAGTGCCTTATGGTAGGTGCTTCCTTTCTGTTTGCTCTTGCATCCAGCTCTGCAATTCTGCGCTGCAGTGGCCTTTACTCGAATACCACCTTCTGCTCCTAATATGTTGCTGCCAGCTTCAGCAGCTTGAGCATAAATCTTCCTAAATATGAGTGCTGGGGTGTTGTAGGAGAGGAAGAGGAGGAGGAGGAGATAGAGAAGGGAGAGACTAGCTGGGGACAAGAGGAAATTAAAGTCCCAGTTTCAGAAGACAGGTGTCCAGCTTTGGTTAGCAAATTAAAAAGGAAATGCAGATTTAACTGTTGTGGTCATAGAGAAAATCTAGAAAATGTGAAGCTCCCAGGCTTAAAAAAGACTCAGACAAGGATGAAGATTCCTGATTTTCTGCTTTGATTGTAACGCTGGGGTTGAGGGCCCTGAACGGGCCAGGTGCACCACAGCTTGCTGTGGGCATCTGGGGCAGGGGCTTCTGTCCTGGTGCCTGCCCAGGAGTGGCCCAGGCTCCTGTATGGCCTCTGCACACCTCCAAAACCTAGGCCCCACACGCCAGCCCTGGGGAGGAGTAGGAGGAGGAAGGAGCATCTCATTCATCCCACTGCTGAAGCTGACTTGAGGCCCTCTAGTGACTTCTTTTCTGCCGAACTGGCAGCAGAGGGGGAAAGCCCATACAAAGAAGTAAGAAGGATCTTGCAAGGACCATGTATGAGCTTTTGTCTAGAGCAGCTCTGTTGTAGTAATGCTGATTGCAAGCAGCACACCTAGCAGTCGTATCACCACCTCTTTTTGGACTGTTAGGGATACTTACATCCATATGGTATAGGACTACTTGTAATCCAAATACTGCATGCTGATTTTGCAAACCCTACATGCTATCTTCCTCTTTCAGCATCAGCCGTCTTTGCAAATTTTCTTCCTGCCTGGACCTCCCTTCTGTTTGAAAACCAGAAACTTCCCCATGAAACTTCCTTTACAATAATAACAGAAGAAAGGCTGGTTTTCCTTACCTCAGGTTGATCAATTCTCTACTCTGAACCATGAACTTGAACCACGTTGGTCTTTTACTGGTAGCTCTGCTTTTGGTGCAGGACCAACTCCCATGAGTCTGAACAGTATGTTGAATAATTTCTACAACTTTCAGCATGTCCCTTCCCTGGTAACATGGGTGCTAAGGAGGGGTTTGGTGCAGTTTTCAGTGCCCTGGGCTGACTGTGAGGTGCTGGGGGAAGACAGAGGCGGATTTCAGCTTGCTGAAGCCATAACTCTTGGGGACAGCTGGCAGGAAGAGAAGCAGAACAGAAGGAAGAGGGCAGAAGGGGGTTGTGAAGCTAAGTGGAACTGAATAAGCAGAGATTATTTATTGCAGGAAAACAAGAGCTTGTTCAGAGGTTCCAACTAAGACACTTCCCAGTAGAGCTGTGCAGAAAGGCTGAGAAATGCTGCAATGGAAATGTGCACCTCTGAAGATCAGACCCACCAATCAGGAAGGCTGTTACCAACTTGGGGGAGTGCAGCGCAATATGCCTCTCCCTAAATTTCATTATAGAGGTAGGAGAAGTAGAGGAGGAGTTGTGTCTGGCATCTATATACCCTAGTCTGAAACAATGCTTCTGTGAATAAAATCATGTGCCAGTATGCTTAACGTGGTGGAAGTTTGTCATGGTTTAAGCTTTTTCACACTAGAGGTTTGACCCCTAGTCCTAGGTACTTGACACTAGACCCCATTTACAATGTTGCTGAAAAATTTTTCCTCTGTCAGAAAATGGTATAATTTAATTCTCAGGAACTACTGTGCTACTATCATACATATCAAGATATGTAGGCCAAATGCTCTTTGTCAAAATAATCTTACAAATTCTAGCATGTCAGAAGGATATTTAAATCAAAGCTAATACCAGATGTTCTGTGACATAAACACCATAAACAAGTTCATATAATTTTCTCTTCTTTGCCTGTTACTTTGTGTGAGAAGTATACCATGGTTAATGAAAAGGTTATTCCAAGCATTTATAAGAAAATTCTCAGCTTCAAATACTATAGAAAAATGGAAACATAAACACAGTTTTTAGAAGGATGTGTCTCCAGGGGGCAGACTGAGTGGCTCTAATGGTATGAAATGCCTCATTGCATAGGGTATCTTTCACATACAGTTACTTGGAGGACAAGACACATTGTTTGTAAATTAATTCCGTAGCAGAAAATGGGTTGAAAGAGTGAAAACCACAAAAATGCGGGGAAAAATGTTTGCAGATCTGCCCGTATCTTTTGAAGGAAAATCAGTTGAATAGTTACAGTAGTACGAAGACTTGTTTGGGTGGAAAAGACCAGCATATCTATATTAATGGAAATTCTTAGCATCTTTGTCTCTGCATCATTTGTTTGATTTTTTTTTAGTTATGTTTTTATTTATGTTTTTTATTTTTCCAGTTTGCAGCACTGAGTTGTATAAAGACCCTTCTCCTCACTAAAGCGTTTCAGTGAATGAAGAATGTGCCACAGGGACATGATGCTCTCTGATGTGAGAGATTAGCATGTACCCTACTCACAATGAACGCAGCACATATTCCCTGCATGAATGCTTCTGAGCATTGAAAATTAGCTACAGTGATTCTTAGAAAGGAGAAAAACTATTTTTATAGTTTTAATGTCAGACATCACTTGTCTGTTGTGAAGGGATTTATCTTAGAACAGTCATCTTAGGTCATAAGATATTCTTGGTACGAGTGCACTCCTGCAATGGGTGTAAGTACAACCTCCTTGACTGAGTTGCAAAACCTTTCACGTTCTGGATTGCCATTTAAGTTAGCGCGTACTTGATGCTTGAAAGGACTGTATACGGAATTGGAATGCAGGTGAGCAACCAATACAGATAAACATACTATTGAATCCCACTGAACTTGGCCCCGCTGAAATGGCCACTAAGCCAAGACCATCTGTGTATCACTTATTTGGTGGTGGGAGAACTTGAAGCATTTTTATTAAGTGTTTATCAAAGCGTGACACAGACCTTCTGCATAATGTTATCACCTATTCTCTGTTTGTGACCAAAAGGATATATCTAGTATCAAATGTCTCTTTTTTGTCTTTCAATAATTTTAGGATGACTAACATTTAGCTGCTTTTTGGTATACTTTTTCTAACTGCCTGTATGTTTTTTAAGTTCGTATTCATCAGTGGGTGATAAAAACAGTCTCTATCTTAGAGATACATCTAAGTACCCACATAGAAGCTTTATTTTTGTCCTTACTATTTCGTTTTGCAAAAGTTACCATATAAGCACCACCTTAGGTTCAGGAGAGAGTGTACACACATATATACATGTATCAAAAACCCTGTACAAACTGTGCTGATCACAACTAAATTGTAAATAGCTCTTCCAGCAGGGAATCCCCCAACTCTGCATTACTCTGTTCTACAAAAGTAGCAGATGAGTCAGGTTTCCCAGTAAACAGGACCAGAAGGCAATGGCAGTGAGGAAAAGCAACAGGCACAACGAGACTTGTGACAAGACTGTTGTTACCTTTTTTGTCTGTCAAGTATGTAGTAATGAAGGTTACCTCAGTTACTGAGTATTACTTAAGGGACCAGAGGTAAATCAGAGAGGCTACAACTGCCTTCCACACAAACAGGGGACTTTGAGCACTTCTGAGCTGTTAATTCACTAAAACGCTCTAGCAGGGAGTTAAAATTTCACATATTGCATCATCAGAAAAAAGCTGCCACTGGCCGATGAATTATCTGGGGGATCCTCCTTCTGGGAGCTCATGACCTTTAGTGTCTGTGCAATGCATAGCACACCTGGGACACCAGGCCCTCACCCTTCTGTACAGGTCAAAAGGTACCAGTTTGGGCTGTTTGAGAAACTGGGTTTTTGATTGGCCACTGAGGTATCTCTAGAGGAACAAAATCAGGCAACAGAACTGGTTTAGCTTCACCTGGAATTTTCTATCAGGTTTCCTAGCTGAAGTAAATCCCTGCATGTGGTTTGGAGTGAGTAGAATATCTCATATAAGAAGAAATGACATTTCCCTCTTTGATGAGCAAATGAAAGGAGAAAAAGGACTAGATGTGAGAAACAAAATGGGAAACAGGGGAAATGTGCCTTTTTTACCCTATGATCCAATGGCCATGGCATGTACCCACCTCCAGTCCTGTTGTACTAAAATCTTGACCTTCCCAGGCTGCGCCCTCACCACTAGGTGACACAAATGCAATATGGAGCATCTCCTGCTGGCACCAGTCTCTTACACACTGTGCCAGGGAGACTAAACCACATCTATGCCCCCTGCTACATGGTATAACACTCCATAAAGCATTTGGAGATTTGTGTATGGCAGAACAGCACCAAGAAGAAAGACTGAGACTGACCTATAACCCCAGGAAGATGCATGGAGTCTGTCCGAGGAATGCTCAAGGCACATAAGAGTAAGAGGCTCAATGAATAGAATTCAGATGCTAAATTGCTCCTGAATAAAATTGTGCAGCTCCTGCTGCAGTATTATACCAAATAGTTCAAGTACCAAGCAACACTTGGAAGATAATCTTGGAGTTGATTCGTATTTTAAACCCATGACAACCCAAGAACTGAGGCAAAAGATATTATTAGGCTGGCAGAAAAGGGGAACATGGGAACTCTAAGTATGGTGGCTGGAAACTATTTTTTTAAGTGCTGGTGGGAGGCACCACACTGTTTTCAGGGGAAAAGAGCAAGTAGGGGTGAAGATGCTTATTGAGTGACACCTGAGACAACAGCTGTGTATGACAGTTGTGATAATTTTAGATGGGAAGCGAAGAAACCAAAGAGAAAGGAATGTCGGGAGAAAGGGGCTTACAGAAACCCTCTGCTGTTCCAAGTGAGAGTTTGGATGTAGGAGGGGATACCTATTTCTCAGTATTCCTGAATTAAGTCTCCAGTGTACGTGTGCATTAGATCTGCTAGTCTGTCCCTTGCTGGTGAAGCCCTGACCTATGGTTAATAACAGTTATGCAGTGTTTTAAAAAGTGGGAGTAAAGAGTTCATACTAAAATTAAAGTGAAAAAAATAACATGAATTCCTACTTTCCTTACAGAAGAAGTGCAGAGAATTGTAGTCATTGTAAAAACTAAATGGAAGGCTGCAGCCCTCAAAAGGCAAGATATGGTTTGTGCAACGAAACTGCTTGTGTTTTGTTGAAGCTGGGTTTTAAACCAGTTCAACTAAAATGAGGTGCTTCTGTCCATTCTGGTCGAGCAGTTTACCTGGTGTAGCTCCAGCCATGAAAGAATCAGCTGCAGTGAAGCCAGCGTCAAACCGCTCTCAAACCAAAGTAAAAGCTGCTTCAAGTCAAGGAACTTGTTTTTAAAACGCGCCCTTTGTTAAGCGGCACATGTCAGTATGGATAATGCGTAGCTGCCGGCTGCCTGCGTGCTGTGCTTTCCTGCCTGCCGCTGGTGGCATGGCTCTGACCTGGGGCGCTGGCTGGGAGCTGCACTGCTCCCATGGACTTGGGTGTGAGTGAACGCAGCAGGCAGAGCTCACAGGGTGTGAACTCAGCACTCTGGTGGCAAGCTGGACAAGGAGTTGGTTTTCAAGAAATTGGCTTATCCCACTTATTTTTTGATCCTCTATTTCTTTTAATAGCCGGCAACTGTTCAGGATCTGAGATTTTTGCAGAAAGCAGTGCTGTGGAGAGGTTTCTTCATTTATCAGCCTGTTTTACAATCCTTTGCTTCACTTCTAAGGCAGACAGATTGATGGAATAACTACTATACGGTGGTGCCGCTGTTGTAGAAGCGCACGTTCTGTTACATTTTGGTGTGGTTTTGTTTTCACACACTGGCTGTTTTTTTGTTGAAGTAACTCTTTTTTTCCTAATACCTCCAGCCACAAAGTAGTTTCATCTCAGCAGATGTCTTAAGCATAGCTCAGCTCCATCAGCAGATATTCTGGCCATGGTATTGCTCCCCTGTGACTCTCAACAGGGATTTTATTTTATTTTATTTTTTTATTTAAGTGCTGGCAACATGGTTTATTTATAACAAGGAACATATTTCAGGAGCATTTTCTATATCCGTATCTATTTCTTCAATCTTTATCTCAGTAAACAGAACTTTGTATTCACATTTAGATTTTTCTCCCCCCCCCCACCCCCCACCCCATGTTTTCTGCTCTTCAAACAGCAGCATGGTTAAGACACATTTAGTGAAAGTGCTGTTTGACCAGTATTATAGTCTAGAGCAGACTCAGCGGCACTATGCAAACATTTTCTTTACAGCATTAGTTCTTTCACCTACCAGATATATCAAGCTAAAAGTTCGTAACACTGCTTTATTCCCTCATGTGTGTTTCAATTTTTCTGACATCTGGAAAAAGTGATTTTTGACTTGGGCCTTCCTGCATAACTTCTGTTTAAACTTGATTCACAAAAAAGATATAGTGTTTGCCTAGGGTTTGGGTGATTAACATCATTTCTCCTTTTGCCTGGCAGTGCTACAACTCTTTGGTAGAAGGAGCCCCAAAAGAACTACTCTGGGAATTGTCACGTTTTATGATGTATGAGCTTTTCTTCTTTTTAATTTTACCACAAGAAAAGAAGGAGCAGTCTCCCATCTGCACGGAGCTCCTCAGGCCTGCTGAAGGTTGAGGCTCGGAGCTGGTTAACCATTAAAATGAAAGGCCAAAATCCTGTGGAGTCCTCTCAGGCAAAGCTCTCGTCTCCTTCAGTGGGTGTTTTGCTTGACTAAACATGGAGGGCCAAACCTTAAGAGATGAATAAACAGGCCCCTGTTTATTTGTTGGAGGATGGCCCCTCTCCATGGACTGAGGCTGGGACAGGGCCCTTTCGCTGACAGTGGGACCGGAGCACTGCTAATGCAACTACTGGGATGCAGTAACAGCTGTCATCTTTTTGTCTCCTTTGAAAGGGAGTTGTTTTTTTAAAGTCAGTGATTCTCACACTTGCAGACCCACTTGCTGGGCACCATCCCCATTTCCTCCAGATGCCACTTCTGAGCAGAAGCAGGGCAAGAGCCAGTCACTTCTATTATCCCAGAAGACTGACTAGTCTGCACTGTAAATTCAGATCCAGAAGATCCATTTACATCTCTGTCAGGTAACTTGGGTAGGGCTTTGTGCTGGAAGTTTCCACTGGCATAAAATGATCAGGGTGGAAGACTGCCACCTCCTGCACCTTAATCATAGGCGGAGGGGAAGATGACTGAGCTAAATGGAGTTTGTCTGTAGGGTAAGCTGTCTTGGAAGTGAGGTCCAGTGGGATCCTTCCTACTGACTGCTGCTGAATGGTGGCTCCATATTTCCAGCCCATTTGGCTATAGGAAAGTGATTGCTCATAGTGCTAAACTGTTAGCGGAGTCCTTAGCATGGGTTTGTCTGTCACCCTCTGCTCCTGGCTCGTGGGTCTGGGGTCAGCACAGGGGAGGAGAAACTCCAAATGAACAGTTTGGCTGTGGCCATCCCATTTTGGAGAAGAAGTGAAGTTAGTAACACAGATGGGGGCTGTTTGCAGCCTGCTGCCCTCAGGGCCAGAGACTGGTCCTTGGCATATTTCGTTTACTACTATATTTACTAGTACACGCTTCAGTGTCCCTTACTATTTCTGGTACAGACATAGGAAAACAGGAAAGAAGCTACGAATGTCCCAGAAATCCATTTAAAAGCCTTTCTTACTCTCCATTGCTTGAAGGAATGCTCATTTACTGTGTTCATCTGAAGAAGGGACTGTTTTAAAATGCTGGTCAAAAGAATAATGTTCTTCTCTTCCCCCTCTCAGCACTAAATCCTGTCATGATTATTAAAGCCATTTAAAAAACATTTTTCTACTTCTTTTTCCCAGCTGCCCTACCTTGCCCTGACCTCAAATTACTTAAATGAAATAGTGACCTTCCTAAACGTGCCTGCTCTTTCCACGCTGTAATGCCAGGCTCTGTTTTGTCCAACTGGAAACAATGTTATAAGGATTAAATGTTCATCTCTAGCTCCGTTTTCATACCGTCCCACAGCAGCCCTGCTTTACAACCCCTGTCACTCATGACTGTCTTGTATTTTCACAGGAGCAACACTGTGGATGGTACAAATGAAAAGAAGGACGAACTTCTTCTCCCTGTTGTCCGTAATCACGAAACACAGTCTGACCATTCAGCCACAAAAATCTTCAGAGCAGGGCTGTTGAACCCTGTTTTCATTCCTGGTAGTGTTATGTGTGCAATGGAGAAATAATCAAACTTCTTCCCTTCATGCACATTTCTAAAACATCTGGGACAAATGTGTTTAGAAATAGTACTGAAATGTGCATTAGTTTATCCACCCTTTGTAACCTCCTTATGGTCACAGTGAAGGCTTGTTGGGGGAAAGGTGTGATGACATGATACCTTAATTGGGTATTTGGGTCATAAAGGTAGTTACAGAAAGGCTAGGGATTGCAGCTGCTATATTTCCTTGGTGAGGGACCTATTCCTGTCCTGATCCCAGCAGTGTGCTCAGTCTCAGGGCTGCCTGGCACAGGCTATGCTCGAGCTGTCAGCACACACCTCCTACCCTTGCACTATCTGTCCATCACATTTGAATAATCCTGGCAGTCAGGTGAAGTTCCCGATGACTGGAAGAAGGGCAATATAACCCCCATTTTCAAGAAGGGGAAGGTGGAAGACCCAGGGAACTACAGACCAGTCAGCCTCACCTCTGTGCCTGGCAAAATCTTGGAACAGTTTCTCCTGGAAAGCATGCTGAGGCACGTGAAAAACAACGAGGTGGTTGGTGACAGCCAACATGGCTTCACTAAGGGGAAGTCCTGCCTGACCAATTTGGTGGCCTTCTATGATGGAGCCATGGAACTGATGGACAGGGGCAGAGCAGTTGACGTCATCTACCTGGACTTGTGCAAAGCGTTCGACACTGTCCCGCATGACATCCTTGTCTCTAAATTGGAGAGGCATCAATTTGATAGATGGACCACTCGGTGGATAAAAAACTGGCTCGATGGCTGCACGCAAAGAGTTGTGGTTAACGGCTCGATGTCCAGTTGGAAACCTGTAACGAGTGGTGTCCCTCAGGGATCGGTGTTGGGACCGGTCCTGTTCAACATCTTTGTCGGCGACATGGACAGTGGGATGGAGTGCACCCTCAGCAAGTTTGCCGATGACACCAAGCTGTGTGGTTCGGTTGATACACTGGAGGGAAGGGATGCCATCCAGAGGGACCTTGACACGCTTGTGAGGTGGGCTGATGCCAACCTTATGAAGTTTAACCAAGCCAAGTGTAAGGTCCTACACCTGGGTCGGGGCAATCCCAGGCACTGCTACAGGTTGGACAGAGAAGAGATTCAGAGCAGCCCTGCAGAGAAGGACTTGGGGGTGTTGGTTGACGAGAAGCTTAACATGAGCCGGCAGTGTGCGCTTGCAGCCCAGAAAGCCAACCGTATCCTGGGCTGCGTCAAAAGAAGCGGGACCAGCAGGTCGAAGGAGGTGATCCTGCCCCTCTGCTCTGCTCTTGTGAGACCTCACTTGGAATACTGTGTACAGTTCTGGTGCCCTCAACATAAAAAGGACATGGAGTTGTTGGAGCGAGTCCAGAGGAGGGCCACGAGGATGATAAGAGGGCTGGAGCACCTCCCGTATGAAGACAGGCTGAGAGAGTTGGGGCTGTTCAGCCTGGAGAAGAGAAGGCTGTGTGGAGGCCTCATAGCAGCCTTCCAGTATCTGAAGGGGGCCTACAAGGATGCTGGGGAGGGACTCTTCCTTAGGGACTGTAGTGGTAGGACAAGGGGTAATGGGTTCAAACTTCAACAGGGGAAGTTTAGATTAGATATAAGGAAGAAGTTCTTTACAGTGAGGGTGGTGAAGCACTGGAATGGGTTGCCCAGGGAGGTTGTGAATGCTCCCTTGCTGGCAGTGTTCAAGGCCAGGTTGGACAGAGCCTTGGACCACGTGGTTTAGGGCAAGGTGTCCCTGCCCATGGCAGGGGGGTTGGAACTAGATGATCTTAAGGTCCTTTGCAACCCTCACTATTCTATGATTCTATGATTCTATGATCGTGACTCTTCAGGAAAGGTTCGTAGGTGCCTTCAAGCCTTTCCAGCCTGATACAGTAGCTGCAAGGACAGATGGCTTGCGAGAAACCTGGCAGCTGTCTGCACAGCAGGTAGAGTTGTCCTTGGGTGGCACTGTAAACCCTTCCCAGAGGTTAAGTGCCCCTCAGGGAGTACCAACACTGGTGCCTTCATGTCACTTGGTGCATCAGTGCAGGTGGAGCCATTTGGCATGCCAATATCATGGCGTTTACTTCACCATATTGAAGCTGTCAGACTCTTAGCAATGGTGATAACTGAGCTGGAGATGGCAGCAGACCCTTATCATGAAAAAAGAGGCCTACAGTTTCAAACTGTCTTTTTAAATTTTCTCTTTCCAGAATGTTCAAGGTATCTTTTCTGAATGGTGGCACTGTTGTTTCAGATCCCCTTCCTGCCCTTTTGATTATAAGGGCCTGACACTCAAAGCATGTTCATGCCAACCTACACACTGAAATCTTCCTCTTAACCCCGTGAAATTCTCTCTGGAGTCTCAAGAGTCTCCATTTCCGCCTTTGGAACTTTGTGCTTCATAGCATCCAGAGCCTGCTGAAGTTTGGGAGAGATCAGCATCTCCATTTTGTTACAGATGTCCATCAGAGAAATAATTCACTTTCCTTGTTCTGAAAACAGGGGGCCAAATTTGCATTGTTCACATTTCACCAAGTAGTGATAGAATTGCCACCTACCTGCACAAACATATAGGTTATGCCTAAATTAAGATGGCTATATCTTTTTACATATTAAAAGTACCAATCCCACTTCCCTATTTTTAAACTTGATCAGCAACTTCCCATTAAATACATGTGTTTCACTCTCATTTCATTCCTTTCTCCCTTTATTTTATTTCCCCTTCTCTTTGGGACAAGTTCACCTCTGACAGGCACAAGTTCAAATAACTCCTTTGAATTAAGAAGATTAACATTTGTTTTTATTTTCCTTTACTGGACTCTTCCATCTTTCACTTAGAAATTCATCAGATAATATTCTCCATAATATGATATAAATGCAGGATAATTCCAGAAACAGGAGTTTCTCCAATTTTTTAAACAATTTGGCGTCAAATGTATATGTAGTGAGAGAAGGAAAATATAACGCAGTGGCATGTTATACCACAGTAACAAAGAATTTCAGGAGGTTGTATAATACTTTATTTCCATTCTTTCCCCCAGCAACCTTGCAAAGATGTGGCATTCATTTAAAAAATATATTTAGCAACAAAATCCAGACCAATTAAACAAGGCTCAGCAGTGTCTGTCTAGGATCACAACTGAAAGCTGCTTTTTAGTTCTTTTAACTGAGAAGGATTTAAAGCACAATAGCTGTTTGCAGGGTAAGAAAAGGAATAAAAAGTTGCAAAGAAAAATTACTGGCATGATAATTAAAAAAAATATAACCCCTAAATAACAATATTGAACTTCTTTTTTCTGCTGACAGAACAAGGTTCTGAAAGTCATGTGGAAAAAGTTATTCATTTGGAGACTTTTTAGCCAAAAATATATATGTTGCTCTCAGCGCAGCCCAATAGCTGAGCTTCTTAGGAGACTGGCTATCCTAGAGAGTCTTCACACCCTGACATCAGCTGTTTAGCTGCTTCCATCAAGCTAAAAGTTCAGCCATGGTGAAGGGAGAGTGTCAGAGCCCTGCCTCAGCTGACTGGGTGAGGTTTGTAGGTAAGCGCTGGTGCCCTGGAAGAGTCTGGTGAATGCAACAAATGGTGAATGCACCACATGGTGCCAGATTTATAGTAAGGTGGTTGTCACCTTGGTAGGTTTAATAAAATCTGTGATTCTTCAAACTTGCACTCTCAGCAGATTCCTCATCTGAACATGTCCTTTTTGCTCCCAGAAAGCATCCAGACTAGATCAAAGACTAGAACCACGTTGTCTTTGTGCTGCACCATGTCCCCAACTATCAGAGAAGTATTTTTCATGTATGTTCCATGCACAGTGAACATGGGACAAGAGTGTGCTCATCATCAGCCTTTAAATGAGTCCTTGTCTCATTAAAAAAAAACCAACAACAAAACGACCAACAATATCAGTGCTTTTACATACTAGGCTGTGAGTTAGGCGCTATAACTAAGGAGCAAGAAAGCTGGGTACCCCACCGTCATCAGCCTGAGGGCATTTAAAAACACATTTACTACTGAACTGGGGAATAACTTGAATCACACCCTTGAAAATAAGGTTGTGTGGGAGGGCTCTTCCAACCCTTCCAACCGAAGTCGTGTTACAGTGTTGCAAATAATGTGGTATTCATACGGCTGGAATGAAAACCAAGTGGGAAGATGACTCAGGCTGCTCAGGGTCAGTGCATTCAGTTGGTGCGGTGCACCCAGGGCTGGCCTGTGCTCCAAGGACCACTCACAAATTTGTGTTCAAATAGACGCTGGATTAATCAGGAAATAGTCATGAAAGCTTTTCTGCTTGGTTACATGTCCTGCGTTCTGCTCTGGATGAAGTTTGGCTGGTTTTGTTGTGCATATGTTGATGGAGCAGAATAGCTCTTGGAGACCATTTTGATAGTGGGAAGCGAGGGGAAAAGTGAATGGACTTCAGATTGAGGTGAGAATGGAGTCTGGTCTTCTGCTTCCCAAGTGAATGCTAGGATATTATTTTTTTTAAAAGTACTTTCATTATAAGATGCTGATATTATTTAAAGAGTGAGCCCAGGCCTGCTTTTCTAGGTAACTTTGGCAGATCTCATGGAGCACACTGCAAGCACTGGGTAGCAGTAGGCATCTCCTGCATTCGGTGCAGAATCTCCAAAGGCAGGCAGGAGTTCAGACACACTTCTGTGGCTCGTGATTCCTATTGGTCACCATGGAGTGCAAGGTTTGGGGGTTTTGGGGTATTTTTAAATGATTTTTCTGAGGATATTACTCTGCCCTTGTTGAACCACTCTGGGTCCTGGATTCTGTTCTGGTGACCAAGATCCCTGCAGACCCACCTTTGACTCAACCTGGCCTTCAATGATTGCCTTTGAACAGCTGTGTGAATCCCACTACTGAAAGCAATGTGCTGTTCCATCTACATTTCTTAACAAGCCAAGTGCCCAGCATTGTCGCTGCTTGGTAACTAATGCATACAGTTTTGACTTTACACAATGCAGTGCAATACATTTGGCTCCACAATTTGAAAAGGGTCTGCCCTTTGTCTCTCTTTATCAGTATTATCTGACATTGAGTTATGAGCTGCTAATGACCCAGAGATAATGAAAGTCATGTCTCAGAGAGCTCACAGTCTGAAACACTGATGCAAGAAGACAGGAGAACCACTCAAGAAATCCAGTGGGAAGAATAATCTGTGGCTTTGAGCATAATATATATTTTAATTACTGTTTGTTTGGCACTCTGGTAGGGAATATGGAAGAAAAAAGCTTTTAGGAGAGTTTTCAATGGACTGACGGCAATGGTTTCATTTTCTTCAGCTGAATTCCCCTTCCCCCCTTAGATTTTCTTCTCAGAGTACTGGCACTTTGATAAGTGTTGATGGAAAACGCTGTCTTTTATGCTTAATGTGGGTGTGAGCAGAGGGGAGAGTATATTGAAAGTGCTGCATGCAAAGTGCCAGAAATGCCTGTGGTTCCCACACTTGCAGGAGCAGAAAAACTCCCCCCAGGAGGCCCCACAGTGTCAGAGGATGCAAAACAAAGGGAAGGTGGGCTGCAGCCCAAGCTTCTGTCTCTTCCCCAGTTCTGACTAATTTGGAATGTCAGGCAATGTCATCTAAGTTAGGAGCTCAGTGGCCTAGGATTGCCTTCTGAAGATGTTTCTCTCAGGTGTTTTTACAATGAAGTCTTGCAGAGTTTGCTTAGGCCAGTCTCCTGTTGGAGCCTGTTGGCCACTTATTCTTCTCATCTGAAAGAAGATAATGATTCCTCTTTGAATTATTCAAGATTTACACTGGTATGATCTGGACAAGAATCTGGTGCAAGTATCCTGTAGATATGCCAAGAAAGGAGGCAGTTGTATGTGAACACATTCATTATGCATATTACCCCAGAGAGGCAAGCCACTGTCTCTGCTTGCCACTTCAAAGGAGTAGAGTGGGTCTGTTAAAACAAAAGCAAAATCCTCAAGATGCCTCGAGGGAGGATAATTGAGATTTCATTGATTTGTACAGACAGCAATGGAGACAGAAATCTCATGCTTGATTTTAAGTTTATACAACACCCTTTTCTCAAGCACGCTGTTGTATGTGAATCTGAAATCTTCAGCTAAAACACTGCAGCCCAGCAATGAGGCTCCATGATCTTCACAATATGCCTTTGTTTTTGTTTTTATAAGTCAAGAATATGCAGCTGATGAAAGACTGTCACAGATTCCCTGCAGAGCACTCCCAGTCTGAATCCCTCTCGCATGCCACCAGAATGAATCAGTCTGCAGACAGCAGTTTTTAGCAAAGATGCTTTATTACCAGGACTGCAGCACCCACTAGAATGAGGAAACTCATTACTTTTAGAAAATTATTCTGATGTTGGAAGTTCTTTTACAGCCCCAAACTGGAGAAATTGCAAAGCTCCACATTTCTTTTTTAATGAGAATGAATGCACTGGATCTCTTTAATTAGACAGAGGTGGAAATGTATTAATTACCAGAGGACAACTCTCCATCTTCACATAACGATACAGATGGACCGGTCTGAGTTCTCAGTGGTAATAAAGCACCCTGGCATGTTGACTAACAGCCTTAGTGCCTGCTGGGATGAAAAGAACTGGTGGTATTTCCAAACCTTCACTATCATGAAGTACCATGAACAAGAACAAATGCTATACACCTTTGGAATACTTGTTTTCTATTTATACACAGCGTTTCTGTTGGATTTTATTGATTTACATATGAAAAAACAATGGATTGTTCCACTTTCCTCTCCACTTCCACACCATCCACATTTTAGCAGCCGCTGTCTAGAGGATGGGGGCAGTAGACTGTGTTTAAAACATTGTTACTTCCATTTTTAAGTGGTTTAACCTTAAAATATTATTTGCTGAGTCTAGGAGTTTGTAAGAAGTGTGGTTGCTAAAAATCATGCTGAAACTGAAGGAGGGGAAGGTGATAATCAGAACAGTCTGATTTTTAAGTGGGATTGTGAATTAACTTATTCAGCTGGAGTTCCTTTCTGCTGTTGTCTTTATCAGCTGTTGTCACTCCCTCATCTGTTACAAATGCCTAAATAAATTAAATGGAGAAAAACACTGAACGTCAAAAATACAGGCTAGAATTCAAAGTGATTGGGAACAGTTGCAGTGCCTATGACTTGAACAGGGAACGAGCAATTGTTTACTACAGCAGCAAAAGCCTGAGCACAGAACAGCCTTTCTGGAGTTAAAGGGTAATTATTGACATGAGGACTTGCCAAAGAATTGGAACTTTATTGTTAGCAGAAGATCATGCATCTGTGTACTGAATTCTTCCTCTAAACACTGCATGAAGCTTCAAAAAGATCCTAGGTATTCCATGGCCCTGAGCATCTTTATTTTTAGATTTGACAAGTGAACAGTAGCTAAAGAAAACCTTGTTCCATTGGCCAAGGTGATTTAGTCAGCGGAGGGGAGTAATACTAACTTAACTATATCTGCCACTCATAGATTTTATCAGCTTGAATGATGCATTAACTTACTGTTTTGAGCAGTTCCATGAAAATTACACACCAGAAAGTGTCTGAAATTGTGTGAGAAAATTTCTACTTTCTGCTAAATCTGCATTTTTTGTGTGATATCAATGGTACTTCTTAGAGTAAGGAGATGATGTTAATGTAGTCACACTGAAGGTGTGTATGTCAGCCCTTTTTCTAGCTATGAATATTTCAATTCATTAGCTGATTTCACCATTTTAGCAGAGGATCAAGTCTCCAATATACAAAGTTTCTGCAAAAGGTCTCTAACATGTACAGTAAAGAGCATGAGGATCCACATTTATCTGACCTCCCCCATGCCCTGTCTTCTCCTTCACAAAGAGATGTGGGCCAGAATTTGTCACAGGGAGGCTGCAGGCACTGTGGTGGGCTGGGCTGTGGATAATTGTTTGATTCCTGACCAACTGGTTGAGCAAACAACATGCGTGTCCTGGCCAGTCAAACTGTGTTCATGTAGTCCTGGTCCCAGCAAAGATCTTGATGTCTCCTGGCCTATCAGCAAGCTAGACAAAGTTGTTGAAAGATACAGATAGGAGAAGAGAGGGTAGAAAAGGCATAAGAACATTGTGGTAAAGGACTGAGGAGTTCTGCAGTGAGCAGAAATGAGGGAACTGTGGTTGTTGTGGTTGAGCTGTAGGTGAGATGAGGATGAGTTCATAGTTGTGATTTGTTTGAAGGCTCAGTCAACCATGAAGTACAAATCCAGTGGAAATCAGAATTAATTAGCAACGAAACTCATAGAGTTACTTGTTTGTTGATATTGTGTTGCATTCCTCTGCTTAGTTCTTTTTGCCACATTGGGAAAGTGTTCTTTTCAGACCTAGTTATGTGAAAGGTCATCTCTTTGACCAAAAAATGTTTATGTAATGGCTTTAAATGATGGATTGCTTTATATCTTAATGACAGTGGCACTTGAAAAATGTGGTGGTGATGTATGGATGAGAAAAACAAGGCTTTGATCCTGGTCTCATGCCAGGATCATGTTAGTCAGGCTCTGGTGTATTCCGTTTTGTTGTGTTCAAGTACACGTGTAGGACCCATCAACACTGCACTCAGAGCACCTGACTTCTGCAGTCATATTGAACAGTTCATTGGCCTAACTCTGATCTAATATTAGGATAAATCAGCAGTGGTTTGATTTAAGTTAACAGAGGTAGAGCAATATATTTAATGTGGTGACATCAGAATCAGGCTCCTAGTATTTGATCTGATGTCAGTGTGCTCATGCAATAACTGGAAGAAGTGCTAACTGCGAAACAATAAGCTCTTTGCTTTTTTTTACTTACAGTTTTTACAGCTGGCCCTGAAGAGTTGAAGTCTTGCGGGAAGCCTGTATCCCCAGGCCAGAAGCAATGCTGGTAGCTGAAATGTGAGCTTCTCTAGAGCTCTGTAAATGATCTCCCCTGGTCCCAGAAGATCGCCCTTTCACAGAGTAAGAGGCAGCTTTAATACAGCCTGGTTGTCTGAGCTGGCTTTACTGCTTAGGACCAATGGGCATCCAGCTATAAGAGCATATATACCCTTTTTTTACCCTATTCTTAACACTTCCTGAAACATGTTAGATATTAAAGCTTGTTCTGGTAGCACCTTGGCCATCCTAACCATCCCCTTCTGGCTTTATATCTGGTGGTTCTGTTTGCAGGTCTGGGCTTTCAGGATTGCAGCTCTGGGTATTTGTGATGGGGATCAATCATTATGTTTTGGCAGTCACCTCAGTTTCTGGTGGCTTCTGTTTATTTTTATTCAATGTTTTTTATCTTCAATCAGTTGGAGATCACTCTTCTGACTGTGGCCTAATAATTAAGAAAGATTTCTCCTTTTGGGAAGGAAGCCAATGGCTGGAAATGTCTGGAGGGGAACTTTTTAAAAGGGCACGTAGGGATAGGACAAGGTATAATGGCTTTAAACTGAAAGAGGCTAGATTTAGATTAGCTATTAGGAAGAAGTTATTTACTGTGAGGGTGGTGAGACACTGGAACAGGTTGCCCAGAGAAGCTGTGGATGTCCCATCCCTGGAAGTATTCAAGACCAGGTTGGATGGGGCTTTGAGCAACCTGGTCTATAGTGGAAGGTGTCCCTGCCCATGGCAGAGGGGTTCAAACTAGATGATCTTTAAGGTCCCTTCCAATCCAAACTGTTCTATGATTCTATGATCTTCTACAGAGAGACAACCATGGCTTTCACCTTTTACCTAGCTAACAATGTCTATATGTCAGATATGAGTCAAAAGCAATTTCTCTGTCTCTGTATGAACAGTGTTTTAGCTTCTGACTCTGCTGAGTCCTGCATTGCTGTGCAGAGGTCCTCAGCACTGCCATCCTGTTACACTGGCAGGCTGACTCCTGCCAGTGCGACAGGCAGTGTTACAGTGGAGAAGGATTCACAACAACATCTCAACTGGGCACAGGTCCAGGAGTCTCCTTAAGACTCCTCAAAGGAAAGCCTGCTTAATGGGAAGGAATGAAGTTGTCATGTTACAACCGGTGACTTTACTTTAACCTGAGAAAGATATCTGTCACGTTTTGAGGAGGGAAAAAAAAAAACCCAAACCAAAAACTACAAAAAAACTTTGACAATAACCTGATAACTCAGTTATTTTAAGGCAATTTTGAGGTTAAAGAAAGCAAAAAAAGCAGGACACTTTCTAAAAGAAAAAAAAGAACAGTGAGGAAGAAAACACATAAACTAATTGCAGGGTGTCATGATACTACTTCTAGATAGGTACATTTGCCATTAAGTTACAGGAAGGTTTTGCCAGCAAAAGACAGCACCATGTTTTCTTCCCTCTTCTGGTAGAAAATAGGTAACATTCACTTTCTCTTGTGATGCGGTAGTGCCCAGCAGCCTTTAGAAAGGATTGCTTTGTATTGCTCCTTGCCTGAGAGCTGTTCTCCTGCCCTGACGAAAGCAATGTTTGTGTCATGTTCTGGTTTATAAACAAAATGTTCTATTTCATGTATAAAATGTGAAATGACTTACCATGAGAGTTTGATTAAAGTAGTTGAAAAGACCAAGAATTGCATGTGTGGAGTTAATTTTTCTTTGATATTAAAGACTCTTTGGCTTGGGCTTTTTTGTCAGATGGGAGAACAACTGTGCAGATAAATTACTTCAGTGTCTGTCTGCCTTAAATAGCACATGTGATGTGGGAAGTGCTCAGAGGATTTTGGTCTGGAGACTTTTTTTTTTTGGTCATGCCAAGTTGATGTAAGAACACTACAAAACAGTTTATGTAGCAGTTGGGCTGACATAGAGCCAGGTGGATGCTTGTCTGAAGGCCTAAATATTTGCAGCCATCCCAAAAAGCACATCTGTAGGTCACTAAAATGCATCCCGTCTTGCCATACAGCTGTTGGATACTGATCTGTACTGAGAATTTGCACATGTGAGTAGTGATGACAGTGCGAGCATTAGGCACCTTATAAGTATGTAGCACTGCCTAAAATGTGTGTTCATCACAGCTCCCTGTGGTGTGCCACGTGCCATGTATTTCCCACACTGAGTTTCCATTAGCTCAAGTAATAAACATACAGGTACTTCGGGCTGGAAGAAATGAGCTCTGCGCTAGGGTATTGCCATGAACTTTTGGCAGTCAATAACGGGCACTGCCTGGTCAGTTTGATATAGTGAGTACTACCAACAGGATTAGAGGAACTAGGAGAGGAGTTTAATATTTTCTAACTAGTTTATTAAGATTCCTTGGTCAAAACCCATTTGGACTCACATTTTTTCAGAATAACATTTTCAAGTATGGTTTATAGTCTGAGAGCTGTCTCAAAGCAGCTATAATTAAAACATGTATAACTGTAGCCTGTACAATTTTTAAGAATAGCAGAGGTAAATTATACCCATGTCTACATATGGATTATACTGAACTGTTCAGTTTCAGATATATGTCTGAGAACAAAAAGTGTCTTTTAGCTTTAAGACAGTGAAAAACGGGGTTGCCATTAATTTCATTCCTATACTATGCTCATCTCTGTAGTACTTGGGTGTCTTATGATATTACTATCAAAGTAATCTCTGTTGCGTGTTTGCTCTTTCAGTTTCTTAGGGAGAGGAACAAGCATAAGGAAAAGTTTTGAGTTCCAACTGTATGAAATGTGTGTTTTTACAGATGCACGTGCACACACCCAATCTGATATATTTATATCTATGCTACTTTTACTTAATGATCACATATGTCATTGGAAGTAGATATGTGTGGTTCAGTTCAATCAACTGATACTCTGAAAATTTGTTTCAGGTTCTCTTATACTTCAAACTTAGTCATCTTACTTGGGAGTTTAGCCAAGAGGTCTCATTGCTACATGATGTACTATGAAATCAACACACAGTACAGACTAAACTAAAACTGGTGTTAGATAAACAGATCGAAGCATGGAGTAAGTCTGGATGGCCTGAATGGATGTGTCATATATTGCTATGAGTTACTGATGACCTTTCATAATTCACAAGTGGCTCAGGTTCCCTCCACCACTTCTGAGCTATGAGATCATTAATAATGTGTGCAAATAAATAACACATCTCGAGTCAGCTCATTGTATTTCCTATTGCTCTCTCTTTCCCTTCATGTATGGTATGTATGCATATAATATTTATTTCAGAAACAGTGAAATTCCCACCAGCAGCTGTTGGGAAGAAAGTTATATCTCATAGTTATATCATTGGAGAGCTATATTTCATATCTGTGAGGTATAGTCATAAAATAAAGCCTTTTAATGTGTTAGGAAAAACTTCTGCAGTTATTTAAACCAATAGCACTATTGTATTCAAATTAACTAAATTTTATAGTACAGTCACATCCACAAGGTCAAATTCTAACCTAAGTTACACACTGAACTCTTTGGAAATCACATATGGCATCATCAGTCAGTACAAAACTGACCCTGCATACCCTCTGGGTATGGTGGAATCCCATTGGGATGAATTGGTCCAGCAGTTAAGGTCTTTTGACCCTAAATGTGCTGAAGCTTCAGTTACCATTTGCCAAGTCTTCTCTCTTTCAACTTGGAGTAACGCGACTCTTTCAGCCAAAAGCTAAAATGATCCCAAGTCCATTGAAGTTAAATCTTTCCATCAAATTCAGTAGGCTTTGGATCAGCTCCTAAGAACAGCTGCCATCTTGGAAAAAATCTATGTGAAAATTGTCCTTGATTTCGCTATTAATGATCTTTGCCCTAAGTTACTTCATTCCCTTATTTTTCCAATACTGTGTTTAAACGCTGTTTTTCATTCCTCATTGTTCATGCAGCTTTTGAGGTCCATTCTCATCAGTGCGTTTCTTACTGTGCTAGTAAGAAAAATATTGCAGTTTGTAATCTTTTCTTTCATCTTTGTGTTTACTATAATTTGAGAATGTATGCAGTTCCACGGGTCAGTCATGCCAGAGAAAGAAATTTTGTCATATCGCTCAACCTTCCTGCTTGTAGTTGCACAGCCTTTTATTTCAGTTTCTGAGAGGCTTCTCCTGGAAAATGCTGTAGTAATTGAACTGATAAGACATATCCATGGGGGAAGTAAGCTGAGCCTATAATGTTTGTATTGGTGCATATATGGCTGTGCCTGGTATTTTAATGATTGGTTATTTAAGGCTATTTCAGGACATGGTCAGCAATCCAATGTGCTAGTAGATGAGTATATATATATATATTGTTAATCTGACTGGTACCAAATTAGGAAACCTCTATATTAACTTGATGTCTGTATCTACAGCAGAACCCTTAAATAAGAATATAAGCAGATGAATCTCTTTTAGACTGTTACTTCTTTTTTATCTTAATTGCACTGCAATTGTGCAAGTAGTCAATTAAAGAAAAACTACTGGTGTGATAAGAAATATATACCTAAGTGGGTCTTCATTCTGACACCTTTAGCCATTCCAGGTCTGAATGGGAACATTTTGTTCCCTCTACTGAGCATCTTCCTGGGGAGGCTTTTTTACTGAAACCAGTTTCCACAGTTCAAAGCATCCAGGGTGACGAAGCCCAGAAGTAGGGAGTTACTGTTGGTTTTTGAATGGCCCAACCTATTTTGCACAACCAGCAGTGCTTTATGGCAGCCTCTAAGGGATTAACTTAATTTACCTAAAAATAGGTATTAAGTGGAAAATCTTGGAAGGGGCAGGGAGAAATGGTTGAATTCAGGGTATATTGCCCCTAACATAGCATGGAAGGTCTGGATGGTAGTCCCCTTTCTGGAACTAAGCGATACTGGCGTTCATAGCAACTATCTAAGATTATAGCTGAGCTGCTTGAGATTATATCAGTGCATTCACTGAAGATACACTTTCCACATCTCCCAAAGTGACTGAGAAAACTGATACTTCCCAAAACTGCTACTGAAGTCACTGCTGCTGTTATATCACACCAGCTACATTCTTCAAATTAAAGTGTCCTTCACTTCAAATACGATTTTTGGGTGCTGCCCAAAATGTGAGTCATTTCTTCACAGACAGTTTTTCAAAAATTGTTGCCTCTGTGTTAGCAGATACCCGTCTTTCTGCTGAATAAGCTAAGGATTCTGTTAGCTGTACTGACTGCACAGAGTAAATCACCCTTTGGCCCCTGAATGCAGCAACCTTTCCACTCTGGCCATGAAGTAATTGATGGAGTAGCACAGGAAAGCTTGCATTTTTGCTGTCTGGCAAAATAGTAGATAAAAATGTATCATTTCTTAATGGACTTTGGAGAGGTAACTTAAATCTGGTAAACATATGAGAGCAGTAGCCAGCTTTATTTTACTCAGATAGCAGAGGAAAACTTTTATTTAAAAATTCATCTAAATATCCTCCTACATGACATGAAAAATTGTTTCTAATCCATCTAAGGAAATATAACAAATATTTTTTGTTCAGCCTGACCAGTTGCAGTACTACCCAGAAGTGTTCTGATCAAGACTACTGGCAGAAATCAACAGGGAGTCTTTCAGTTGGCTCTAATGGGGTTTGTTGTGTTGCTCAACAATGATTTGAGAATAATGGGGAAGCTGGCTATGAAAAGCTACTCTGATTCATTAGAACAAGAAACAGATTTACTCATTGTAAGAGCATATACATCACTGGTTTCTGAAAAGTTTGATGAAGAAACTAATAACTTACTCATGGCCTCTTTGATGTGAATAGGGAAAATCCAACCAATATTAGCAGATGCAGGACTGAAGCTTTAAAACCAACAGAGAGAAATAGCTGGAGAAATGGGCTGACAGGAACCTTACAAAGTTCAACAAGGGGAAGTGCAAACTGCAAAGTCCTGCACCCGCGGAGCAACAATCCCAGGCACCAACATATACTGTGGTCCACCCAGCTGAAAAGCAGCTTGGCAGAAAAGCAGCTGGGGGTACTGGTGGGCACTAGGTTGACCATTAGCCAGCAATGTGCCCTGTGGTAAGGACAACAAATAGGATCACGGGCTACATTCAGAGGAGTGTTGAGTGATCATTTCCTTCTGAACAGCACTGGTGAGACCACTCCTGGAGTGCTGTGTCCACTTCTGGGCTCCTCAGCACAAGAGAGACATGGGCATACTGTAGAGATTTCAACAAAGAGCCAAAAAGCTGATTAAGATACCAGAGCACGTCTCCTATGAGAAAAGGCTATGAGAGCTGGGACTGTTCATCCTGGAGAAGAGAAGGCTCACAGGGATCTCATCAATGTGTAATAAATACCTGAAGTGCAAAAAGGATGGAGCCAGACTCTTCCCAGTGGTGCCCAGTGGCAGGACCAGAGGCAATGACAAAAACTGAAACAAAGGAGGTTCCCTCTGAACATCAGGAAACACTTTTTCACTGTGGGGGTGACAGAGCACTGTCACAGGTTGACCCAGGGAGGTTGTAGAGTCTCCATCCTTGGAGCTGTCTGGGCATGGTCCTGGGCAGCCTGCTGTAAGAGACCCTTTTTGAGCAGGGTGACTTGAACCAACTGCATTCCAGAGGTCCCTTCCAAGCTCAACAATTCTGTGATTCTGCAATGAGTGGAAGAGAATTAAGGTACAGCAGATTGTAGCTGTCCTAAAAATGAGACTGCAAAGAGCAAATGTAGTCTCAGCAGAGATTATTTCATTGGTTGTGACTTCAAATCTCATTGGGACAGCAAAGGTAACAAAATATAGAGCAGGGGCAGAAGGCAAGGAAACCTAGCCAAAACTACTCAAAACTGTTATACCAATTCAGTAATTGTTATAAATAATAACAATTATTTATAACATTGTATGAAATAAGCGTAATATTTCACTTGGCAGTTTTTAAGCATGTGAAAGAAGTGTAAACTGGATGAACTTGTGTGTATGTGTGAATTAGCCATTGAGGTTAGAGAGAATTGAGGTTAAAAAGAATGAAAGTTTCCTCTTTTTCTTCTTTTTGAAGAGAAATTCTTCTCTTCTATATCAATGAAGTAAACAAAATCCTTATACTTGACTTTTAATGAATGTAAGGTAGAAAACTTAGGGAAAAAAATCTATTATGAATTGACAACATATACGTAATTACTGACGATTTGAGACCAAGACAATTAATACCTTTTTAAAGTGTTTCTCTAAAAAATAAAAATGTTTCTAATTTTCCATAATTCCACCATACGGTTACTTAAGGGTAAAGACAAAACAGCTAGGAAACATGAGCTATATCTTGCTAGCTTAAAGACTTACCTAACCATGGGCAGCTACTTTTTGAAAGATGAGAGCACTGGGAAATGACTGGAACAAGAACAAAAGCTGGCTTGTAATCCTCAAAAGAAAGGAATATTCTTAGTAATTACCATTTTTAAAAGTACTTTAATCCCAAACTCAACATCTGATAAGGAAAATAATCTTTGAACACATACAGGACAATAAAATTAGGATCAATAACCAACACCGATTTGTCAAAACTAAATATTGTCAGATGAACTATTTCTATAGCTCAGAGTAATTAGTGGATGAAGAAAATGAGGTAAATGTAATATATTGAAGTGTCAGCTGGAGAAAGGAAACATAACCATATTGACTTCATTGTATTTGTTAAAGCAAGCTGAAGATCAGCATTTATACTTTAGAAAAGCATTTCTCCAAGTCTAGTAAAGCTTTACCTGAAAAATTAAATTGAATCATTCCAAAACATCACACATAACCTGAAACGTGGGTAGAATGATCAGAAAACTGAGAAATTTGGAATGGTTTTTGGTGTTGCAAAGATTGTTTCTAAAATACATCTTATTTCCCAACTTTGTTAATAATCCAGGACAGGAAAGAACTACATTTTATTGATTTCGTGTGGAATATGCTATGAACATTTAGAAAAAAGAATGCAAACAATACATTGAGTTAGGGAGAAAAGCTGTGGAATAATACAAATGTGGTATTTTTAGGAAAAAAAAAAATCAAAATACTGATAGTCAGAAGGAAGAAGCCTGACAGCAGTAGTGCTATTTTGCTTGCTCAAACAAAGCTCTAAGACCAATTTTATTATACATCTATTTTGACGAAAAATCTGTACCTTCTATGTATGTGTTTCCATTTGAATTAAATTAATTCAGCAGAAAGAATTTTACTATTATCTACTGAAAGAATTACTCGGTGTTGACATTCCATAGTTAGTGACATGTTTGTTAATATTCACAACTAAAAATATTTTAGTACATAGAATTAAAAAGAACAGTCTTTTACAAACTACAAGACAAGAGAGAAGATTTAGACGCATACAATCAAGGAGAAAATGAAACAGCAGTGATACAATTCTGGTCAGCTTGATAACGATTTTGGCCTAAGTGTTTGAATATGTTTATTATTAACCCTGTCTTGAGGATATGCCTCTGCTCTCAAATCAGTTTCGGTCAGAGGTTGCTCAAGATTATATTCTCCAACCATATGCTTTACGGGTACTCAGCCATATCATGGACATTACTTCAGCTCAGTGTCTGGAGCTCTCCAGAGAAAAATTCAAATGCAGTCATCCTACTACCATGATATGATGTAATTATACAGAGTAATTAAGATTATAGGGATCCTCCAGTCCAACTACCACCAGAAAGCAGGAGAATTTAGAGTTAGTTTAGGTTGCTTTATGTCTTAACAACACTTCGTGCAGGCCCACAAAGTAATATAGGTGGAAAGGATGCGGACTCTGATATTCCAGAGCTCTCTTTGTTTCTCAGCTAGGTATGAGTTTAGATTCCCAGGTGCTCCCATAAAACTATTGCTTTCTTATATGAAGTGGTTGCTTTTTGGCAGCACTGACAGGTACATCACAAGAAGAAACTGTTGTCATTGTGCTGCAGGTGTAGCTAAGCATAAACAAGGAAAGCAGGCCTAGCTTCATCTATCTGGATGTTTGTGAGAAAATAATCAGAAATATTTGTTACTGGAAACTTATGTGTCCAGACTTGCATATAGGTTATATGCAGTATTACTGTTCCCATGCCACAGTTTGTAGTGAGAACATGAGGCAATTATGAAGGTAAAATTTGCTTTTTCTGCAATGTGTGCAACATTTATTTAAAATGAATTGTTCCAAGGAACATATTTGCCAAGAAACTCTTTCAGGAGATAATTTAAGGAAAATGAGCACCAAAGAATGGAAATTATGGGATTGAATTCGCTTAATTCAAATGGAAAATATCTTCATGGTTTCTACCCAGCAGGTAATGCATATGTTTATTGCATTATAGAAATTACAGAGCTAGTTAAATTATTTCACTATTTTTGACATTCTGAAAATCTTTCCATTCCTTGTGATCTGAAATTGATAGCTTTTCTGCTTATTTTGCAATGTATTTCCACAGATATTTTGCCAGCATTTTTATGAAGTAATTTTAGCAAATTCGTGTTTACTAATAATCTGGTTTCCTCCTGAAAGTTGGGAAAATAATGAAAGAAACAATGTTAAAATACATTTAAAAAATATTGATATATGCAGTTGCCAAATTTTCAATAGGAAGTACTGATACTGCTTGAAACATTCCCCTTACAGAAGTACAGGCCATTTTTTCAACAACATAATGGAACAAGATTTGCTAAGAGCTATCATAAATCATAGAATTATGGAAAAATTCAGGCTGGAGGCGATCTCCGGTGGTCTTGTAGTCCAGCCTTCAGCTCAAAGCAGGGCTGGCTTTGAAGCTAGATCAGATTGCTCATAGTCGTGTCCAGTTGCACTTTGTGTATCTCCAGGGATGGAGATGCCACAGTTTCTGTGGGCAACTTGTGCCAGTGTTCAACCACCACCATTGTAAAACTTTTTCCTCACTTCTGATAGGGGCCCAAAACAGGACACACTATTCCAGATGTATCTTCACAAGTCCTGACTAGAGAGGAGTAATCACCTTACTCAGCCTGCTGCCTAAGCTTCTGCTAATGCAGCTTGATACATGCTTTGACTTCATTCCTGCAAGGTCACGGTGTGAAGTCGGGTTCAGCAGGGTCCTTATCTGTGGAGCTGCTCCCCGGTAAGTTGGCCTCCAGTCTATACTGACACAGGGGTTAGCCCTCCCCCGTGCAGGACTTTCCATTGTTGCATTTCATGAAGTTCCTTCTAACTCATTACTCAGGCTCATCTGGGTCCCTATGTGACATGAAGGGACATAATGATGACACTCCATTTTGGTGTCATCAGGAGAATTGCTGAGGGCTCATTATGTCCCATTGTCCAGGTTATTTATGAGTTTGCCTGATATTTGTTAATCCATGCTGGTTGTTTGCAGTTGCTTTCTTTCCCTTCGTGTGCAGTGAAATGACCTGCACAAAGACTTGCTCTGTAATTTTCCCAAGAACTGAGGGGGGACTGTCTGTCTTTTAGTTGCCTGGATCCTCTTCCTCACTTGTTTCAAGAAATATTTTTTCTCTTACCACAGACCCAAAGAGGCAGTCCTGCCTGAGGACATCTATTCTTTGTGGAGACATTTGGTCAGAGGAATCACATATCATTGTGTAAATAATCAAGTCTCTCCTCTCCAACCTAAAAATATTCTGTTTCCTTGGGGCCTTCATGGGGCACAGCTCTTCTATGTCCCCAGGCATGTCAATGTTGCCTATTAATCATGAGTCTTTCCTGAATACCACATCCAGGCTTCTCTGTTTGCATGCAAGCATATGCCCAGGTGTAGGCACAGGCTGAGTTTTGGAGTTGTTTACGAGAACCTAAACACGTCTGGCACCTTTGCACAGGACAAAGATCTTGTTCACTGAAGCAGGCTGGGTAGAGGAAAGGCCAAACATTCCTGCTAGGTCTGCTGATCCATGCCCCAAGCATGGCTAATCCTCAGCAGTTCATGTAAGTCCCAAGCCTAGGCCACCTTTGAAGAAATAGCAATGATAAAACAGAAATTACATGGGTGATGGACTCCCACCCAGAGGGGGAGATGGGCAGTTTCTCATTCACTTCTAATCCAGGGGAACGTGATGGGCTTGCTGTGTTGTGTGGTTTTGTAATGAGTTGAAGAGAAGGTTGTGGAATTAGTCAGACTTTGCTGTGAAAGAAATGTTAAAATAACAATTATTGCACCTAGTAAAAGAAGACATGTCATATGCTTTCTCAGATACTCTCAGATAGGTGATTTTAGGCAAAATCCATGGAGGGGGGTTAGCAATCAGGCTATAACACATTTCAGCCCCAGCTTTGTTCCATGCTTCCCTACGGCTGAACACACTCTCACAGCAGATCACAGCCAGTTTGAAAGACTTGGTCCATGAACCATTCAGACAGCAAACATTTTATCTTCCCAAATCAGAATCTCAGCAACTCCTCTTTTTGTTGAAGAATCATTCAGAAATGAAGGGGACTTTCGCATCAGAGGAATGTTTCTCTGTCATGACATCCTGTCTGGGCTCTGGAAACTCCTGTTCCCCTGTGAAAATGAAGGTGCATGAGTGCTCACTCCTAACACACTGCTGATGGCAGTGACAGCCTGGCAGCTGCCAAAGGAGTCTGTGCAGAAAGTGGCATTACCTCATATGTCACTGTGATATTTAAAAATGCTTGCATAATTACTTTGACTGTTGTACTCAGACCAGGTGACAGGACTATGAAAACTGAAATTTGTTCCAGAAACTGTCTGGATTTTGTCCTTTTTTTCTCTTTTTATTTTTTTTCCCTTTGTAGCCTGGGGGTACACAGCAACCCAAGACATTATGCTGGAAGGGAAAGTCTCTGATGAGGGAGAGAAATAGGTGATTCCAGACCAACACATACTTTCCCCTGTTACTCAATCTTAAAGAAAGGGCATGCAGTCACCTGATTTCCATTACCATGACGGGCCTCACTGATGGTGCCTAGCAGAGTGTGCACATATATCACTGCTGAGTATTTTGGCACAAGGCAGCCATCTCCCAACCGTGGTGCTATCATAAGAGGAAAGACAAAGCCTTACTCAAAGACTCCGTGCACCTAAGGCCAGCTCTATGAGATGTGTCATGACCAGAGATGGCAGCAAACGTTACCGTGTTAGGACCCCTCTGTCCTTTTTGAGGCAATGCCTGCAGGTGTCCTCCTGAGAAGGCACTGTTTGGAGTGCAGTGACCCCTGCTCTGCCTCTGAGGATTGTGGACTGTAGTTGGAGGGATACAGGGACCTGGTCCTGCCTGACGACTGTGAGCTTTATACCTGCCTGAGGTGTGCAGAACTCTCACTGAACAATGTCTCCAAAATTAAGACAGAATGAGGTTACCCCATGAAAAGTAGGATCAATTTGGTGCAAAGTAGATGTCCTTGGCTTGGAATGGAATAAGGAGAAAAAGAAGTCTTTGTTACCTTTATAATAGATGTTTACATTGAGCTTTAGGCCATGACCTGCGTTATCTGATCCAGACTAAACTGCCGCTGGTTTTGGGACCTCATAGGACCATGATTAAGATGAGCAATCTTTGAGGCATGTGAGAATCTACTGAGTGGTCTGAGCTCTTACACAGATTTTGTATGGCAGAGATGAAAAAAGAGTTTCAAGAAACGTATTTCTCAAAGGCACATAGAAAGCTCTTTAAGTGTGGACTGCACTCCACACAGAAAAGAGACCACATTAAAAAGGCATTTAAAGCCCCAAAAGTCTTTTTGACTTCTGACTTCAAAAGAGTTCTCTTGCAGAACTGAACCCGCAGTAGCTACCTCCTGATCATATGGTCAGGCATGAGGGAAATTCAGCTGATTTGTCCCTCAGCTATACAGTGAAGCGTGTTACAAAATGTAAAATTGGAAAATTATGTTGGGCTGTTAATCCCTTTATGCCAAACAAATGGATTCTTTATTTTCCACTGTATCTACCAGAAATGTAGACTGTGATGTACGAAATGAATTTGAAAGTTAGTGGTTAGTGAGGTTAAGTTTTCAAATTTTTTCAGGGAGTAGGGGACCAATTAGGCCTCCTGGCTGCCTTATCCAAAGTGAAAAGACAACTTGTCCTCTCAGGCACTCTGATGACGCAGTTCAGTGATGAGGTCCATGACGAAGACCTAGCTAGGTAGAAGATGCCAGAGAAAAGCCTGGGATAATTTGGGAGCAACTGATCTGTCTCACCCAGACAGCATCTAAATAAAATGGAAATGGAAGAAATGAGGGCACTGAGGCTGGAACGTGTAAATAACCAAGTAATACACTTGTTGGCTCATCTGAAAAGTAATTCATTGAAATAAATAATTACAATGCAGACTGTATTCTACTCTCCCAACAACAGGGTATTTTTTCCTTGCCAAAGTGTAAAGAAGTTAAGAAAACCCAAAACAACAAAACAACCAAAACTTTGGGATAAAAAGTTGCAGAAATTTTTCCTCTTAGAGTTCTGAAGTAAAAGCCAAGAAAATGAAATGCTAGATGATAAATAAATCTGGCAGCAGCTTGGACATCTCTTTGACTTGAAAGGAACCCATGGCTATTCCCCCGCCCAGGTTGTGAGCGAACCTGGGGGTGTACTGATGCAGGCAGCTCTGCCTGCTGCATGCGCTGCCTAGGACTCCCTCCTGCGCATCGGTCATTCTCACCTCCTGGCAGTGCTCTCCTCCTTGGAGCATCCTCAGCCTCTTGCCTTGTAGGAGCTAGCAAAGTACTAGGAAAAACTGTAAGGGACCAACAAAGGCTGAGCAGCTACAGTCCTCCAAAGGGGTAGAAGACTTCAGTTCAAGACAGGTCTTTTAATCAGAAGGGACACTTAGTTTGTAGAAATCGTGGCACTGTCCACAAGAACCCATGAAAGCAGAAATGTGCTGGCACTGACTGATGGCCAATGCAGCTTTCTGGGACATGGGTGCAGCTCCTTAAGCAGAAGAAGAAATCAAACCTGCGTCTTTCATTTTTTGGCTGAGGACATTAGTATTGTGCTCAGTTGAAGGTTAACTACCACCAACATACCTTTATTTACATGACTTTTATTATAAGTACCCAGAAAGTTAAATATTTCAAAAATACGAAGGATTTATATTCAGAAAGTGTCTAAACAAACTGTTTCTGATTGTTAAGCACACCAACCTTAATTTGCTTTGACAAAAACAGTTTATTGAATTTGGTCAAACTTCAGAAAGCCATCAGCCAACCTGAAATAGCAGGGTTTTTTGGTGATTAATGATTTACCAAAAGAATTATGCTGTCTTCTTCCCAGGAAGCATATAATTCATTTGGGAGTTCATGGTAGATTTTCCTTTCTTCTTTTCTTCCTCTCTTTACTTACCAAGGATTTGAGTTTCCCCTGGAGACAGGTTGCTGCCCTTTGCATTGCCTTTGATTTGGGCTTTCAAAGAGGGAGATATCTTGCCTCTTTCTTTGGATGGGAGCATCGTTTTTGCTCTGCCTCACCTAGGGCAGAGGGCTGTTGTCAGCATCGATGGGCTGTGAGCACAGATTGGCCAGCAGCTAATGGAGCCTGAAATCACAAGAGCTGCAAAATCAGTGTCAAGTAGGTGTCTTGCCTGACTTCTCATGCTGTGTTTGGGCAGATTTGGAAGCAGGCTAAGGGCATTTAGTTACACGGCTGATTCACATCTTCCTTAAGCATCCTAGGCAGTTGGCTGAACTCTTTTGGATCTGTCACTTCTATCCGAAGGAGCTTGAAATCTAGTTTTAGAGAGGTGGGCTGAGAAAATACAAGGTGGGGTTGCTCAGACTCTGTCCTCCTGGTGCTCCTCTAGAACTGCCCAACCGTTTGGTTAAATTAACCCCTTCTGGGTGATGCCGCAGGCTTTCGGCTTTGTCACAGTGCTGACACAACTGGGAGAGTTCGCAATGCCAGTGAATTCAAGAAAGAGCAAGTGGTGAAAACAGTTTCCTGGGACTCTTCCCTCACAGCTGAAGTGGAGCCCAGCCCAGGAAAGGGGTTAGCAGAGGGAGGACAGTATAAGCATCATGTGGAATGCTTTGGGGCCCTGGAGAAAACACCATCTCCTGATGAGGGGAGCTTCTCCATGTCCTGGTCGTGCTGAGCTAGCTACGGGAGCCTGGTTACATTCGCTAAGAGTCATTCAGCTGTTGATTGCAGAAAGGCTCCCAGGAAAGCCGGTGGTTACCTTTAAAATGATCTTCATCCAGGAAAGCAAGGCTTGGTTCAGTTTTGCTGGTGTGGAATACTCCCATAACTTTAAATCATATCAGGTTTTGATTGTGAGTTTAACTATATGTAGTGAACATTAAAGTTCTGTGCAAACAAAGACCAGATAGGGGCCAAGAGAAGCTGACGCATGAGCAGCCATGTTGTTCCCTCTCCAGTCCAAGACCTGGATTCTTTCACAAAAACCTCGGTGTGACAATGATAAAAAGATGAATATTTGACATGGCTGTAAGATAACACTCTGACGCTCTAGTAAACATAAGTGAATTAGGGGTTATGAAAAAGACCCTACGATGTGGTTGCTTGCAACAGCCACGAGTTGGATGTGGTGCCCCAGAAGCTATCTTTCAGCCTGGTCTTATTGTTTGCTGTCACAGATTCACTGGGAGATGTTCAATAGTCTTTGGGTTACCGTTTTGTTTATAGAAAATCTCACCCACCCTTGCTGTATAATACACTCAATGCGTTGGAGCTATGCTTGAAAAAAAAGGTTTGGATGATAATTATTTCTCTCTTTCCCATCAGCCTAAACTGTCATACCCCTATTTGCACTGAATTAATAATCCCCCAAGGTCAGTGCAGCTGCACGTGGAACAAGCAGTGCTGAACACCCTGCCCTCGGCTCTGCTGAGCACCCAGGAAGCACCATGGCAGCTTGATGGTGGGGTAGTGCATGCTATTGCCCGTGCACTCACCTATCAAGCTCAGGGGCCCACAGGAGAAATAGTGCTGGCGTTCACAAGGATGCTAGAGATTAACTACATAGTGAGAAAAACTGGAGACTCTCTGCAGGCCGTAGCTTGTACTATACTAACAAAAAGCTCAGATGGGAGAGTTTACCAGCAATTTAAAAATTTAAATAGATGGCATTTCTGCAAATTGGCGTATCAGACTCTTACAGCAGCTTTCAGAGTCCTTGTCTTTCCCGCAGCATAGCTGGTTCTTATTCCCTGAACTTGATTTGTTAGCATGTCTTCTGTCAAAAGGTCTGTTTCTTAATTTTGTTGAGTTATACCTTGAATGTGTCTTTTTTTGGCTACTTATGTTCTTGTTTCTGCACAGTGGCAGCCAAGCAGGGGCCCAAGTACTCATTCCTGGCCCTCAGATTTATTCCCACTGCTTTGATGGCTTGAGTCTGGTGCTGCCTGTATCAGAGAGCACCTGGATGGGCCGATTGCAGACATTCACTGGCACTGCAGTTTCAGCTGTGGAAACAATTTTGCTGGGGAGGGGCCCATATTTCTTGTTTGAAGCATGTGAAGCCTCATCAGAGATCTGTTATCAGACCTGCTGGAATTGTTTTCCCGTCTCTCTTCTTGGTCCACTGTCTCTCACCCCTCTAAATCTTACTTCTGCTTCTTCTCAAAGTCCCTAATGTCTTTTCTGGCTTCCTTTTGCTGTAATCTCTCCACTTATTTTTAATTCACCCATTAGCTCTTCCTTCACTGTGCTTCTCCACTGCCTCCTCCATTTTCTCTGCCCCTTGTCTTCATTTCTCAGAAGCCTCCTGTTTTAATCCCCATGTTCCCACTTTCATCCCTTCTCCAGAAGCTCCATAAATGACAATTCCAGTAATGGGACATATGCCTTGAAAAGATAGCTGTCAGTCCTCAGAGATGCTGTGAGATGAAGGTCCAGGTGGCATTGTTGCTGTTAATATTTTATTAATAAGTACTGTTGGGGACCCACAGTGCCAAGTGTTGTGTATCTAGGCAGTAAAAGACAGCTCTTGCCCCAGAAGACCTCACATGCTCCACAGGCATAAAGGGATTCCAGCCTCAGCCTTACACATCACCAGCTGAGGCTTACAGAAAATAAGGATAAATTTACTAAGCTATTTGGGCACATAAAGTTATGAATACACATTTTCTCCCCAGCCTGATGTCGTTATGCGTGTTAACTGTCTAATTCTAGTTAACCTATTGATTTTACTGGGCTATAGGAATGACGCTGATGTAGAAACCATAGACAACTTTGCTCAAGGTGGCTGGGTCAAGGCCACACAGAGAGTTCAAGACCATCCATTTCTTTCTACAGTCTTATGGCAGGAATGAAAGCTCAGCACAATTTAAGGCAAGGAGAGAGAATAGGGGGAGAAAAACCAGTGAAACATTATAGTCTGTGCTCACCACGCTGTATCTGACTCTGACTCAAAGGTCTGGACTGAAAAGCCTGTTTTCCTGAGGCACAGCTAGAGCTGAAAACTACAGCACAGTCCTTGTATTCTGTAATATTCTAGTATGGCATTCATGAAATGCTGTTTCAGCTTCAGAGATGTATTAAGATGAAAGACTAAAGATCTAAGCACAAATACTATTATACACATTCTCCTTTGTGTTGCTCTGACGTTTAGACTTTAGGCTTAATGTCATCGCCCAGTTAGCAGGTTTTGATGTGCCATAGGCTTTTCTATCAACATATGGTTGTATCATTCCCTGTTACTCAGAGGTCAGCTGGTGCTTGGCCAAGGGGTAAGTGGACCTGTTAAATTTGAGAGCAGCGAAATAGTTAATTTGATAATATTTAACTTGTCAAATCCTTAATCTGCAGAGGTAACACACTCAGAAGTTGAGCAGGGCAGCGAGATCTCCCCTAGTTATCATTTCAGGATGCCTGCAGAACCAGGAAGACTGTATATCGGTTTATACTCAGCCTGGTAATCTTGCATGGGGCCTGTTTGTGTCTCTTGTGCTGAAGGTTGAATGTAAAATGAACATTGTTAGCCAAGAAAGCAAATAAAGGGAACTATTTCCCAAGGCATTTTACTCTGTTTATTTAACGCCTCTGAACAAACCCCTTTCCACATCCTCTGAACCTACTGGCCACTTCAGATAGCTCCATTTCCTGCTGGGTGAGTTTTTTCTAAAATGTTTATTCAGCTCCAGGAAATGATGATTTCCTGAATATTCTGAAACTTCATATTTTTTTGTTGTATCCCTGTTTATTTAATAGTCTTACTTATTGTGCAAGTGTGCGATACACAGCAACACCTCTTGCAATGTAACTGTAAGGAAGGAGTAGAACTAGATGTAGTATATCAAAAACCAGTTTAAGTGAAACTAAACCTGGTTTTGCTAATTTGTACACTAGTGTATTTCCATTAGCATGAGCAGTTACTCCTTATTTATACTGGCTCTAATGAGTTTGGAAGTAGGCTTTTAAATTTACCATGCTCTTTAAGGGAAAGTGCCTAAAAATTCAAGCTAGTGAAGGAGAATTAATTAACTTAAAGACCAAGATTTTATAATTCACAGTTTACATTAACATCTTTCGGTTTTCTGCAAGCAGCAAACCAACAGAAGAAACTATATGTTTTCCTCACCCTGCACTGAGATTAAAAATGAGCAATGCTTATTTTGTAAGGTTGAATTTAACCTGCAGCCAGCACTCCAACCTGACATGGATTTTACATAAGAGGGTGAAATTTGTGCACAGTCTTAATGAAAAGACCATAATACTTTATGCACAAGGATGGGAACCAGAAGTAACTTCTCTGTAGCAAGAAGATCTTCTTTAAAGTAAATCAAATGGGATTGGTCCCAGAGGAAATTCAGGAACTGCATAGCCTTGCCATTAACCCTGGACTCAGCCACGTGCGTCCCTCCATGCATTCCTCTTTTCATGTCTGCTTGTTCTTAACCTTCACCTGCTGACATTATTGACTGTGATTCCCTTTGCCGTTTTACAGGCAGAACAGATCACATCTCCACTAATTCTGAAGAGAAAGTCATGCACATCCCTAGATGAGCTCTTACAGCATCCAAGTACAACTTGCCCCATACTTACCTGGAACTTCTGCCCTCACAGAAACCACATCCTTCAATGGCCACCATGTCTCCATTTGGAAAGGATTTTGAAAGAGAAACAGACTGAAGACCTCTCTTTTTTCAGGCATCGTTCTATATGCCTTGCTCCAGAAACCAGCCTCCCCCACTGCTAGATTTTATTTTCAGACCTTCCTTTCTTCCTCCCTTCCTTCCTTCCTTCCTTCCTCCCTTCCTTCCTCCCTCCCTCCCTCCCTCCCTTCCTCACAATTAATTCACCTTAATTCCTTGTGTGACCTGGTTTCTGCTTTTGCAAGGTGGTACTTCCCTCTTTTCCTCCTAACACAGTCAGGCAGAGCTACAACACTTTTGTCTTATTCTTTCCAAGAATCTTTTTCTTCCTACCCTTTCTGCTCCACCATAGCTCTGATACCAGACCATCAGCTCCATCTGATACCTCTTCCCCAACAGAAGGTAGCATCATCCCGAGAGATTTGCTATGTTTTAACTCTCTTTGGGCTTGGTGAAGTTTTCTGAGGATGTAGGGGACCCATAGAGAATGATTTTTATCCTCTATAGAAGATTTGGCTACTTGGCCTCTGTTATCACTTCAGCTGCTGGGAATAATTTGCAGCACCATGTTTAAACCTGAAATTTCACAAGAAAAGTCTACCCCAGGCTACTATTGCATTTATGAATTAAGCTGCTAGGTGCTAGGAAAGCAAGAGAATCACACAAATAAATAGGTTTAAATTAACTCCAGGTCCTATACTAATGCATGATGACATTTACAGCTGCCTTGGCTTACCCTGCCATCTTCTGGTGATACCTGCTGCAAGATCAAAAGTTAGAGGTGAAACAAGACGAAATATTTTATTACTAAGAACACAAGGGTTGGCTCCAATCCAACAGAACGGTTTCCTTAAATAACCATTTTTAATATACAGCACCATATAAGATTCCTGCAATAAACGTTAGGAATTTAGATTTTGATTTAACTTCTTTCAATAATATATTTATTTTACTGAATGATACTTCACTAGGCTAAAGAAATGTTTCTGGCCTGACAATGCCTGCCCTGGCAAAGGCAGATAAAAAAAATGTACCACCTGTTTCTCTATCATTATAAAGCAACCAAAGATATTGAGACAGCCAGAGCCATTGACTGGCCAAATATTCACGACTGTGACTACTTGGTCTCCAAGTCATTAGATTCTCAGTTGCAAACTGCTTCTCCAACATCCAAAATTGGACTTCTTGACACTTTCCACAACACCCCCCCCAATCAACTCTCCAATTCTCTCACTGTGTCTCCCAGCCTAATAACTTCAATGATTTTCTTTTTCTCTGGCTGTATAGGGTTTGCATAGCAAACTTTTGGTAGTGGAGGGGCTATAGGGGTGGCTTCTATGAGAAGCTGCTAGAAGCTTTGCCCATGTCCAATAGATACGATGCCAGTTGGCTCTAAGAGGGATCTACCACTCGTCAAGGTCAAGCCCATTAGCCCATTACAGTGGTAGAGCCAGTGGGATAATGTATTTAAGAAGGGGAGAAAATCTGTGCAAAAACAGTAGGAGAAAGGAGTAAGAATAAGAGAAAGAAACAACTCTGCAGACTCCAAGGTCAATGGAGAAGGAGGAGAGGAGGTGCTCCAGGTGTCAGAGCAGAGATTCCCCTGCAGCCTGTGTTGCAGACCGTGGTGAAGCAGGCTGTCCACCTGCGGCCTGTGGAGGTCCACAGTGGAGCAGATATCCACCTCCAGCCCATGGAGGTCCACGGAGGAGGAAGGAGTGGTAGAGACAACGTGTGATGAACTGACCACAACCCTCATTCCCCCTTCCCCTATGCTGCTGGAGAGAAGGAGGTAAAGAAAATCAGGAGTAAAGCTAAGCTGAGGAAGTAGGGAGGAGTGGGGGAAGGTGTTTTAAGATTTGGCTTTATTTCTCATTATCCTACTCTGGTTGGATTAGCAATAAATTAAACTCATTTCCCCAAGTCAAGTCTGTTTTGCCCATGACAGTAATTGGTGAATGATCTCTCCCTGTTCTTATCTTGACCCATGAGCCTTTTGTTATATTTTCTCTCTCCTGCCCAGTTGAAGAGGGGTGTGACAGAGCAGCTTTGGTGGGCACCTGGCATCCAGACAGGGTCAACCCACCAAACTGGTTTTCTTGCTTCTTCCCGTTTCTTTTTGCACCCTGTCCAAATTTAGGCTTTTTTTGCTGCTTGGTTTTGCCCTTTGACCAGCCCCCAATGCTCTTTCTTTGCCAACACCTCAGCACTGGCCATTCCATAAGGCCAGAATTGAGCCTGAATTTTCCCTTTTGACATTCAAAGTGATGCTGGTTTGGAAAGTGCCCCCCTCACCGAGAGAAAAATTTGGACTTTTTATTGGAAAACCAAAAAATATTCAGTGTTTGGCAACAAAGGGATTAGTCATGTCTCAAAACTACAAGCCATTCTTTAATGCTCACCAAAAACGTTAATTTTTTTTTTTGTTTGAAAATGTTTAGTTGCCATAAACAGAGGGTTGGGGTTTTTCTGGTGTTTCCACAAAATGTTGAAAATTTTCATGGAAAGCAGCTGTTGTGGGTAAAAAAAAACATTAGACAGAGTGATCACATAAAAGTACTCTTTTTACTGTTCAATGGAGATGTTTTGATGGAAAATTTTGACCAACCTTGCCTTAAGACCTTTTATGGTGCTGTTTTATGAAAAGGTTAGACTCAAACACGCTATCTGGCTTCTTCACCTATATTTCAGTTTATACTTCATTTTTTCAGCCTCTTCACTCAGCTCTTTAATCCCTTCTCTTCTGATATTTACAATATTTATTCGCTTGCTTTATTTAAAATGTTTTTCTTGCTTCTAGTTCCATTTAATCATCTGGGCATCTTAATCACAGGTTTGTTGTTGATCTGCCTGATTTCTTCCTGCTTCCCAACTCTGTTACATCGGTTGCTCTCAAAGGGCTGCTTTAGTTGCATGGCAGTAGGACATTTCAGTGTTGCAGATCTTCGTGGCTCCTTTGATGTGCCCCAATGATACAAGGCTTCCTTGCATCCTTGCAGTATCTTTATCCTGGGACTTGGCAGCACACTCAGATTCCTGTCCTCCTTGGTGTTTCACTATTGAGGAACTTCCATTTTATAGCAAAAAATTTTATTAGTCATTAATTGAAGGAGCTTCTACTGGGTGTTATTGCATTATTGCCCACCTTCATGATGGTCAAGTTGTGTCTACTGGTTTAGATCTCAGCCTCCTTCTGCCTCAGCTCATGTCACCTATTCTGCCCTGGGACTGCACCCTGAGAGGCACCATCCCTCCTGAGGGCTCCTGCGCTCACAGCAGGACTGAGTAGGGCCCTAACTATGACAAAATGCCCAAGCTAATTCTGGATGATGATGGCTTCTGGTATCCCACAGGGAAAAGCACCCTGGGGATGCAGGACCATGACTATTACAGGAACTTGGGGCTTCAGAAAGACAGAGACACTTTTGATTTCTTCCACAAATTGCCAATAGCAGTGGTGTGTAGAAAGCATGTACAGAATTGTGTCAGTGTCAGAATTGCATGCTAATCATTTTTTTTCTTTAACCCATTGAAGATCTCCAGGGAAATGGCAAGTTAATTTGGCTGATTGGTGTCATCCCCCCAAGTGTGTTTGCCAGAACCAAGACTAATTAGCTCTCCAGACACTATGTGAATGCAAACATAGCTTTTCTTTTCCTTCCTTTAACTCCCATCTGATCTCAGTTGCACCTTCAAGCAGCAACACACCAGGAAGTCTGCTGTCAGTCTCTGGAGCAGGGGCTGCAAGGGAAGGGTGGTTTGTTGCGATGCACAAGGTCGTGGTGGACAAAACTCAGGCCCACATTGTGCTGTAGTGGCAGGTCTGAGTTTCCACCTGTCAACTGAGGCACTTTTAACTCTAGCTCAGAAACAAGTGTAAAAGCCAAACAAGCCAGGCTACCTATGCCCCATCCATACTTCCAAGGGATTGAGGAAAGTGTCATTTTTCTCCACAGGCAGTCAAAGCCCTGAGTCCACTGTTACAGGCAAGGCAATCAGCTTACGTAGGGCATTGGCTCAGACAAAAGGGGGAGTTTCCTGTAAGAAACTAGACAAGTACAGGTTATCTGGGCATTGCCTTTCTCTCCAGCCTTGCCAGGATCCCTGCGTGCGGGCTCAGGCAACATCCAGTCTGAGCAGTGACCAACATATTCTGCAGGCAACAACACTGTGCTCACTGTGGTGCTTGGTCCCACCGTGCCCCCTGGAGCACTCAATGTGAATTTTGATGGTAATATTTGAAATCGGAATGACCAGATGGTGAGGTATTTCTAATAACCAAGGACATGCTCTTAGCCAGTGCCTGTGCTGGAGAAAAAATATTTTGTCATATTTTTCAAAACATTCTTCTTAGAACAGGCAGAGAGGCAGAGTTTGATCACAGTGACGCTGGTGCAAGTCCAAAGTACCTGCCGTGCGTGGCTGAATTATGCTAGATTCACAGCAGGGTAATGAGATCAGACCCCAATCCTCAGTGACTGCTCTGGTCTGTAGTAGGTGTATGTAATTCCTGTTTGAAAATGGCAGGGGCTGCAGACATAAAGGCTGGTCATGATTATCAGTGTGTTTTACAGGAGACATAACTGTCTGTTGAATATCTATGATTAAAAACCTTGCAATTTCTGTCTTGTTTCAGGGACCGGTGGAGCATCACAGGTGGCGAATTGCAGGTGGTTTGCTAGGGTAGCCACAGCAGTACCCTGCTTCAGGCTCTGGCTCTCCTGAGCACAGCATGGGGAGCCGGCAGCCTTCCAAAGCATGGCAAAAACTGACACCATTTCATGCTGCAATGCTTCAAAGAAAAGCCCGCTTAAGAAAAGTTCAATTCCTTATTTTTAATGTCTTATGGGAAGACGGTACAGTCATCTCGACATCAAAAGTTCTCATCAGACTGTGTTTCTGAGACATCACACACTTATTTAGTCATGTTTGAAGCATGTGATGGGTGGGTTTTAAATCTCTGTATGAGGAACAAAATAGTTGTTCAATGAGAGCGTACAAGAGATCTTCACAGCTTGTGAAGACTGCACTAAAGTGCCAAGAGACGGAATAGCCTAATGGCACTTAGAGAAATATTCTTTACAGGAAACATAAACAACCCCTCAAAAAGCAAACTGACAATGGCTGAAAAGAAGTCAATGAAGCAATGTGCCCACAGCCCTGGGATATGCTTATCTGAGGGAGGCAGAAGTAGACAGCAGCAAGCATGGTGGAGGCTGGATAAACATTGCTGAATATGAACCTAAAGTAATTTAGATTAACTTTGGAAACAGAGTTTTAAAATCAAATTTTCCTATGCTGACATTTTTCAGTGTTTCCTTCACTGTGCTTCCCAATTTGAGAACTTACATCCTGCACTTAAAAATCAATAAACCTGTAAAGAGATTAATTTAAAAAAGGGTTGTGTTTGTGAGAAATGTATGTTTTTAATTGTAGCTTGTGTTCTGGGACAATCCTTCAGCAATTCTGCCTTCTGGCTGTGCATATTCCCATTCTATCTATGACAGGATCTCCTAATAAATCCCAGGTTTCAAGCGAAAAAGCCCTTCTGCATTTTAGGGGGGCTTGCTTTAAGTGAAAGATGCAGGCAGATCCACCCGACCCCCACATCTGGCTTCTGCCACACCATCCCATCCTGCTTGAAAAATAATTAGTAGCAAAATATATAAGTTTAGTTGAGACAGTGAGGGCTTAGCATTTGAGCCTGGCTTTGATGTCCTGTTGGGGCTAATGAGAGAGGGCATTCAGAGCTCTCAGTTGTGGTTTGGGTCTGTGGCAGGCACATACCACACTCCTTATGCCTGTTTGATGGCTGGAAAATTATTACTACCTAGAAGGTCAAAGGCTCGGCTTTAAAAAATAAACAAAGAAGTGGAAAATGGGGTTTCTGTAGCATCCGGGCATGCTGGGTAGACACAGCGAGGGTTTAGTGAGGACTAGACACTGTGTGCTGCTCCTGCCTGTGTAGCACAGGCTGCAGGGCTGCAGCCCCTGCCCATGAGGGAATGCAGGCACAGACAGCATCCGACACCAGCCCTTGAAGTGGAAGCCATAGGCTCTTTGCTGGACTAGCACAAATAGCAGATAGGAAGGGAGGTGTATTGGCATGGGCTCTGCCAAGTGTGAGCTGAGGTGTCTGCTTGGGCTGGTTATGTCTGAGACCAGGAAATTAAGAGCAATGTTTAGTGGGCAAATACTGAATGGCACACGGGGTTGTACCTGAGGAAAGTCCTATTATGAGGACTTGAGATCAAAATATTAGACTGTCAGACAAACACTGAAAAACTAGGTAATAATAATTCATTCCTTTCCCTTCTGAAATAAATCATTATGAAATTTACATACAGTAGACCAGTAACTGAGAGAACTCTTTTAAAATGGGATTTAAACACCCAGATAAATCTGGTAGGACATTACCCTTCTGAAGTATGCAAGATATTCCCTGGCATGCTGCTTGTTACTTAACACAGCCATTAAATGTGGTTTATCTGTGGAAGGGGAAAGGGAGATTAACGAGACCAGCAAAAATGATGAATTAACTGACCGTGATGAGGTGCTCTTGAGAGTGAGCTACTGTGGTGAACAGTTTTGTAAAACCAAGAAATATTAAAGCTGGATCTCTGGGGAGGACGGAAGTGTTATGACTATAGACAAGGTTTTTGATACAAGGGCTGCAACAGGCTCTTTCCATGGGAATGGGAAACAGGCTTTTTATAGGACCCATGGGAGTCCTGTAGGACTCAGGCCTTAAGGGTACCTATGGTCCTATCCTGTAATTATGCAGTGACATGTTGTACAATCCTAAGGCATGACGTCTCTCTGACGCTGGGCATGATATTTTGGCAAGCTACTTCGCATGTTAGTTTCAAATGTAGACTCAGCTTTTTCCAAAGTTTCTTGGGATTTCTGAGTGACTCACATTCGACAGAGCATCAGAGGCTTTGGACACACTTGAAAAAGACTGAATACAAGAACGCAGCATTGTCCTGAACAAAGTTAACTTAGTTAAAAAAATTTAATTTGAATTAAACAGACTTTCTAAGACAATTTAGTGAAACCAGTGCACAGCTGTGAATATGCATGGGTGAACACCAGAGTCTTCCAGAGATGTGAGGAGAAGCATGACAGAGCCAAAGTGCTCAGGGACGAGGAGTGGAGAAGCTGTCAGGGGTAGAACAGTGTTTGTTTTCTGCCTCCACTAAGCCCTTGCTTCCTATCTGATTTTGGACACAAGTCTAAAATTGCTGTTAACTCCTCAGTAGCATTGGCCCCTACAGCTAAACAGTGTCGAGGCATAACGGGGTGTTGTATGTATTCAGTGCTGTGGTGCTGCCTTTACCCCACTAGATGTGCAGCTGCTACCTTTGGTTGGAATGACATAGGCTTCAACAGTGTAAGATCAGATCTATCCCAAACACCAGGTTATTTGATTGTGGGTGTGATTATTTGAGTTATAAAACCCACTATGGTACCATGTTGCAGTCTGGTTCCGAGAGATAGATTGAGATACCTTGGTGAGGAGAGTGCTTTTGTTTCCAAAATATAAATAAACATTTCATACTGAGTCAAATGTAATGGTTTAGGCTGACCCAAAGGAAAATGCATCAATGCAGCTTACGTTAATGTTTTTTCCCCAGTTAAGCTACAGTTGCCCAGCTCTGCCTGTGACTGACCTGTTTCTTCCAACTAAAGGCCTAGGGGAGCTCAAGGATGGCCCAGCAAGGACTCGGTTTTTGGTAGTGGTCAACAGTGGATTAATGCCTACAGTGGGCATCCAAGTACACATGCCTTTTCCCTGAACACTCTTCCCCATCCAACCATTTGCAGCTTGCGGACTTCCTAAGGCAGAAGAGGCTTGATCCACCTTTAGTGGATTTTTACTTGTCCAGTCCCCACTTGAGGCCATACACACTTTTATCAACCATGGTTTAAGTGCACACCTTGTGCAGAAACACCCTGTTTCCCTCTTTCACTGGTTTTGATCCAGCTACCAGCTGTGAGCTCCACTGCGTGCACTGGAAGAAGAAGTGAATGGACATTTCCTACTCACCCTTCCCATGCTACTTGATTTTTGATTTTTTCCACTCTCATGTCTTCTATTTTCCAGGCTAAAGCATTCTAGAGCATTCAGCTGCTCCTTGTGTGCAAACCACTCTGTATGTTTGACCCTCCTTGCTGCTTTTCTCTGAACCTCCTCCAGTTTCCACTATATCTTTTCTAAGATGTGGGGGTGGAAGAACAACCAGGACTGTACAAAGTGTTCATGATGCAAGCCTGTCATGGCATTATACGGTAGGAAATGCTGCTGAGTTAGCTTTTGGCTTAGCCACACCAATCTGAATGGTACTGCAGAGAGAGATGGACAAAGGAGCTGTGGGGGGATGGACTGTCTGGGAAAGGGCAAAGTACTCCTGAACAGTGTGGAAGCCCTCTGGCCGGGAGGCCCCATCAACCTGGCAGGCAGAGCTGCCACAGACTGGTTCCTGGAGGAGAAAGAGGAGAGGACAGTCATGAGGCATCTGTTCCTTCTCCTCTGAAAAAGACAAAAGCCCTCCAGCCTGTAAGCTGTGATGTGCAGCTCCCCATCAATGGCTGGGTGCTCTATGCAGAAGTAAGGGAGCTAGGGGACAGAACAGGCTGCTTGCCAACGGGCGTGGCCTGGAACAAGGCTGGTTTGGTAAACACAACAGACTTAGGAAGGGAAGAGACCTCAGAGAAGTCTGGAGACAATAGAGGGAGACTGCTTGTAAAGTAAGTGGTTTGTAAAGGTCTGGTGCTGGAGCCTATGAAAGGGGCATTTATACAGGCCACCCAGGAAACAAGCATTCTGCTGGGATTACATCTTTTCCAGTTATTGGGAGAAGGGGTGAGCAAACCAAAAAAAAAAAAAGAAAAAAGAAAAATGGATGCAAACTTGTCCCATTTTCTGAGGACTTCATTGCCATAAATGTTAATGAGTCAAGAGTCGTCTGGTCCATATGCTGTGTACATGCAGCACTGAAGATAGCCCCTGGAAACCTGACTTGTTTGAAGTGTCTCTTCTGTGAAAAGTAACTTCTGTGATATCAGGTAAAGGAACAGAATTGCATTTTAACCTAATTTAACCCAGCATGTGAAACACATGTTTAGGAGCTAAAAATCACTTGTCCAATGGATGCAAAGTCTTGGTAGTTACCTCATTTTAAAATGAGCAAGGTTTTTGAAGAAGGGACAGTAAGTATTTGCCCTGAGCTTCAGAGACCTCAAGACACTGGATCTCAGCTGCTGCTGTTCCAACTGTGTCATCTCTGGCTTCAGCAAAGCTACACCAAAATATTCCAACCAGGGGGATGGCCCCGCATCTGATTCATGCTCCATTTGCTTCATAGGTATGTGGTTTGCCAAAAGCTTTAGCTGTGTGTTTGTGGCTTGGTTTATCAAAAGCAGAGCCAATGCAGGCAGCCGTAAGGGTGGAGCTGCATGCTGAAATTTCAGTGCTTATAATTTCTGTTTCAGATTAAAAAGAGATTCATTTCTGCTTTTCTGTGTTTTGTTTTGCAGATGGCAGGTAGCTCCTATTTATTTGAAGATGTTTTTTTTCCATCTTCCACTTGAGTGCTTGGAATAGAGTAGGCTGCGTGAAGAAGTGGGAAGAGTTAATCCAAGTAGGAGAAATTTTGACTGCAGCTGTGTGAAAAATGGGCCAGAAAGTGTTTTACACATTTATCTTTGTTTCAACAAAGCCTATTTCTTTTTTGTACTTCAAGTACATGAGAGGAGGGTAGTCAACCTGAAATGGTTGATTTAATCCAAAATAGAACATCTTGGTTTTCACCTGCTTAATCCTAATAAAAAAAATAAATAAGAAGAGTCAGTATCTAATGGAAAACATCTTCTAAACACCAAACTTGGTGAGAACATTTCAGTTTAGGAATTGTGACAGAATACAGCTAGGCCGTAAAAAAAATAAATTGAGAATAAATTAAAAAAATTACTCTTTCTGGCCAAAAAAAAAAACCCAAAACTTGTTTAAAAATAAGAAAAATATATTGAGGAAGAGAGAGGGAAAGGCAAGTCCACTTTCTGGTGCATGCAGTTAGGTCAATGAGAAAGCTTGTTGAACAGGACTCCTTGTGTGGAAGATCCAGAGGCACACTAAGTGTGACAGCTTCCCTGGCCTTGCCACCTGCAGCTCAGACAAATTTGGTGCTCTTGAGGAGCTGGGGCCTTTCAACCTGCCTTTGGAGCTCCCTGATGCTTGACCTGACCAATCTAAGGATGTGTTTGTGGTACCACACCACTCCAGTGGCAGAGAGGCCACCGGGATCTCTTCCTCAAGTCCTTGGTTTGGAAAACTGTTCTGCATCACTTTGGCACCTTCCCATTGAGCATAGAACTCTCACCCAGGGAGATCATATGGATTTGAGCTTGGTGGCTGAGCAGTGTCACAGACCCTGTCCAGCTCTGCTGCCATAAGGAGCAGCATCAGCCCAGTGCAGGCACCACGGCTTGGGCGCTTGAGTTCCCTTGGACAAATATTGCAGCCTGGAAGCCAGATGAAATCTTGATTGAATCTAGCTCATAAAGAGCAACTCACTGAAAACTCCTTGAGTTACTTGCACACATTTTTCTAATAAATGAGCCATGCAAATACTTAACCCTATTATTGCCTCTTAAGAGGAACATATTAATAGTTTATCTTCAGTAGTACACTGATTGAAAGGTTATCTGCAGTGCATTAAAGCTTATAATGAACAATTTAAAATCAAATAGATAATTGAAGGAGACCAAATATTGCAGGTGAGAATGGGAATGAACCAATAAACTTTCTAATTAAACATATGGAGTAGGTGAACAAGCATTTTCCTGAAAAAGGAGTCTTTCGGAAATCTACCAGTGTCCCTGCATTTACAGGCAGGTTTGCATTGGGAATCAGACCCATTCCTTGGAAGCTCACAGCAGCCTGCTTGTTTTGCTGACACCTTGAGTTCTGCAGCATCTCTCCTGGGCATCTTGGACCCTGTGGTCCAAACCTCAGAGAACAGCCCGATTAATTGTTCTGAAATAAATCAGCTCCAGATTGTTTTTGTTTCCTTTCGAAGGATAACCTGCAGCAGTCTTGTCTCTCTAGCTCAGAGGAGAAATTTTAACATCAGAATTTGCATGCAACGTGGAAAATCCTTGTGCTCTGACTGTTCCCACGGTGGAGACAGTAACACAAACGTGTGCCCAGGGCTTCTTACTGACCATGGGCATGGACAGTGTGTGGGATGTGTCCATGTGCCGGTGGAAAGCGCAAACAAAAGACTGTCTGAGAGCCTGGGTATTGCTGGCAGGAAGTGTGCTCATTTGCTATTTGTGGGAGATGCAAACTGCCACCATCAGTCCATCCCTTTGCTGTCTTCTCATGGTTCATGCCACTCAGCATGTTTTCCTACTCACTCAGTCCCCACTTTTTGCCATCTATTACAATCTACCACCTATTAAAACCCTTTCACTGTTTCTCCTTCCCCCTGCCTGTGCATTGGGCAGCTTTCCCTCTCCCCATGCAGGCAGGTGGCAAGGGTCTGCCGGCTGCTGCCTCCTCAGACTACATGGAGGGATGCTCTGCCCAGCGCCAGGCGAGTGGGGCAGAAGTGGAGCAAAGGCATCATTGCCCAAATCCCAGCCCCGCTTGTGGCTGCTGCAGGAGGGTTTCCACAGTAGCCAGGAGGGAGGGAGAGGGGGAAGACAGGCTAGCAGCTGTTTTGGCAGATCCCAGATGCCTGCGTAAGCGTTGTGTGTCTGTAGCTAGGCATGAAGCAAGGGGAGTCCTGGAGCCACATGCTTCTCTTCTCCTGCTACCTCGCCGCTTATCTTCTGCTTTCCCAATTTAGAAGACACTGGCTTAGCATCTCCCTCAGCTTAAAAAAATAAAAGAGGAAAAACAAAAAGAAAAAAAATTGTTCTGGCTTTTGAGGCATGCGATGTAGTGTGGGAGCAGCAAACCCTTGGCGCAGCGGTCGCAGAAAGCAGAGCCGTTTGCTGAGTCAGGTCCTTGATGAGCTGGCAGCTCCGCATCAGCCGTCTGGTATTCATTGTCGGCAACTTGCAGTCTCAACTTCCTACATCATCTCCTAATCCTCTAAAAGATGTGTTTCTCTGACTCAGAGCTGAGTGCGCTCTTGCTCCCTGGCCACTGAACGTGTGCCTTTTCATGGAGTCACAAAGCACTGGGCTGACCTGGCCCTCAGTGCTGCCGCTATCGCTCCTGGGTGATGTCTGTCTGTCCTGTGCTTAAAACATCCACCGTTGAGCTTTCTCTGTGTGGTAGGCAGATGCCTCTAACCCACACCAAATGGTTGGAAAGCTCTTCCTACCATCTAAAGTATATTTCTGCCCTGCTTTCACTCTACTCTGCTATATTCAGCATGGCATGGAGGGGTGTTTTTTTTCTGCCATACCATCTCCACCAGTCTTGTCTTCTCTAGACTAACCAGCACCAAACCTTCAGTCTTTCCTCCAGAATAATTTTTCTTGACCTCCTTGCTTTCACCTTGGGGAAAGTCTGCTTGCTCACGATCCACTGTGCTACAAGACACTGTTTTTCCTTTGACAATCAGCATTTTCTCAGGGAGCCAGGAGATTTAATTGCAGGTAGTAAAAAGCCTTTACACTGGAGCTGGATCAAACTGTTTTTGTACAAAAAAATGCTGTTTGCCCCCATGTTCTTGGACTGAATTTGTGTGTTGGCTGCACACACAAAAGTAAATTAATGGAACTGGCAATTACTAGCATGACAAAATAAAAAGGGCAAGAAGTTCTTGAGAAAGAAAGGATGTTTCTAACTCAGTATAATACTAAGAGCTAACAGGTCTTCATATAATAGGATGTTATATGACAGACCTTCAGTTAATGTAAATAGGTACAGCTCTGTGATTGCGTTATGCTGAGATACATCAGTGGAAAATTTGTCCTTGTGCTGACATTTTAGAGACTTTAAAGGAAGAATATCCAATTTTAAAATCACAGTTGGTTAAGGGTTTGGGGTTTTTTGCTGCTGTTGGTTTTTGCTTGTTTGTTTGTTTGTTTTTTAATTAATTTTAGTGTGCCAAGAACTTCCACTTTTTTTTATGTTTGCTTGTTTGCTGGTGTGTTTAAACTGAGCCTTTAATATCCCTGATTATCACCTATTCTCTGCATCCAAATACAGAGCTTAATTGTTTGTACAGGTTCCCCTGTACCTGGAGGAAAGAAAATCATGTTTAAAAAGAAGACAAGTAAAAAGCCCTAAAGCTGGATTTGGAAATTAGGAAATGTTATTCTGAAGGTTATTCTGAAATGAGGAAGAAAAAGGCAGGTTTGTTTAAATACCATATCGATAAATAAATGCTATTACCTCAGTCACTACCACAGGTGTGTACTTAATCTAAGTACTGCTGCTGTACACTTTTCTGGTCCTAATTCAACCATACACTAAGTAGACATAATGCTTTTTGCACTTACAGACTTGCACAGCAGTAGAAATACTCTACAAACATCAGCTACAAAAATTGCAATAGGGACATTTTTATTGCTAATTAAATATCCACTTTATGCAAAAGCCGTGTAAAATTACATCAAGTGTAAAATATGTTTAGTAAAAGCAGTTGCTACATTTAATAAACAATTTTGTTAGAGATCTTTTCCATTGAACTAGAATTAATTTTAAGTCCTTTAAGTCCTTTCCCTATATTGTCTCACAGTACAATGCAGCAGTTAATTAGTGGCACAGTTGACTGATTTTATTGTGTACTAACTTAAAAGAAACAGTTATGGAACTGTAAAGTAGAAAAGTGTGCATGTCTGCATACTGCTACAGTAGCTATCATTGAGATGATAACATTTAGATGTCAAGAAAATCAATTAGAAATAAGCACTGAGGGTAGTAATTTCCAGTGATGTCTGGGTATTTTTTCTCTCTTTTCTCTTTGTGGGAGAATGCAACAAAGTTGTTCACTGCTCTTCCTTCTCCCACCCTGTTGTTACAAACCTTTGTGTGAAATCCTGTTCTGAAATTCTCCTTTTCCCGTGGTGTTTCAATGAGAGTAATTGGTCTCCTGGCCTTCTCCGAGGGGGACTGCTCTAGCAGAGCAGGCTCTCCTCATGTTATTTCAGGGGAATTATTTATGGGAAAAGAGCTAAGGAAATAGGGTTATTACTAAGGACTTGGGAATGGAGGAAGATGAACAGAACTGGAGGTTGTAAATTAAATAAAGAATGGGACTGAAGGAAAAAACCCCACAGCAAGTCACGGGATCCGGTTCTGCTCTTGGTTCACACCAGTTTGCTGTCACTGACCTAAACACTTCTACACAGCTATGAGGTGAGCTTCAGAGTCTGTGTTGGTACTGTACATAATAGGTCTGAGAAAAAAATAGGTCTGGGAATAAGAAATAATTGTGAAATAAGTGTACATCCCAGGACAGATCCCCAGCTGAGGGTAAATGACATAAATATCATGTGTCATATGGGCAGATGTGATTTGGGCTTTGGGAGGCTCTTGTGTGTTTAATTTTTTTGGTGTTATGAATAATTGATAATTATTTAAACTGTTACTAAACTGGTTTCATTATTTTGTGTATGGCTTGCCTTTTTTTTTTTTTCTTAGTACCGTATATGTTTAGCTCAACCCAATACAGAAATGCCAACCAGATTGTCTCCATTTGCTGGATTTATACTGCCACAAAATGAATCCAGATCTTAGTTTGGTGTTTAGGTGCTTTGAAATAAATCATTGAATTGCAGCCTTGATATCGTGCTTCTTCGACTCCTTATGCAGTAGACCCCCTAATTAAGAAAAGTGGCTTTTTCAGCCTGACACCCTTCCTTGTGTCAGGACAAATGAACAGACACTTTTGAGGAGAAACTTGGAAGGTATAGCTAAGTTCATATCAGTCTGTTCTTGAACGTTTTGGAAACCTGCTGTAAATGCTGTATCTTTTATAAATCATCCAAATGATCACTGAACGGGAACTGCAAGAACAAGTAATCCAGCCACAAAGTAATGATGAAGCATAATGAACTGCCACTTACCTGAGCGATTGATATTTTCATCTGAAGTGTCCTTTCTGTTCAAACATTTGGCTGAATTGCTTCCCCAGGATTTCTTTCGATGATTTGAATCTCTTGTTGGCTGAGTAATTTTTGCTTCCTGTAGCATTTCAGATAAATGAGATTGTACTGAGAGAAAAGCAGAGCTAACACCATTCCAGTGGAGAATTTCTTGGCTCCACAACTTGTCTTTTCTCACTTCAGAGACTCTCCAAGTAACAGAACATATAATACAGCCTTTTAATGTGCACATTGTTTCCAGCCTTCCTTCTAATGGCAATGCTGTAAATTGAAGTAACTGTTCGGTCATGTTTTAATAATTAACACTTTAACACAAAAGAGTCTTTTTGGTATCCTGTCATTGAGTGAAGTTTCATAGGTGATTTAAAAAGTCTGTTTTGTCAATCTGCTCTGTAGTTGCAAGGAAAGAGATTCTAAATTAAACCTAATGGGCCATGTTTTTTTTTTCAAAAGGGCTTCAACCAGATTTAATTTGTGCCTGTAGTACTCTAATGTGATATGTGTGATTTTACTGCCTCTGTAGTTGTGGCTCTGCAACAGTTGCTGTTCCTGTTATACCCAGAGGCAAAGCTCTGCCCCAGGTCGTGTTCCTGGTGCTGGAGGTACACCATTTGTGCTACCAGGAGGGATGTATGCCTGGGGTACAGCCAGTGACATCCCTTACCCCCTCCCGATTTCATGTGAAACAGGCTGGTTTGGTAGATTTGCCAGATGTTTGGGTCTAAGGAGTTGATTCACCAAGGTGTGACCTGATCCACTGGCTAGAAATTGCATTTCCCATGGTATGATCAGGACATGTTTAACAGACAGGGTGGCAGGGCAAACCTTGGGGTGCTTGCCTACTGCTTCCTTGCAGGAGGTGTGTTTTTGGGTAGCAGAGGGATTCATACTCAGAAGTCATCCAGCATTGCTTTATCTAAAGACAGCATTCACATCACGACATGTCAGGCACATACCTGAAGTACCTAAATTGAGAGGCTATTCTTGGCTTCGTATCCATTGCCCACAGATGGAAAAAATACTCCAGTGCTTACTTGCACTCTGGAAAGTGAGAGAATCCACTGTGTAAAGAAGAAATAGGTGATTTGGTGACCAAATGGGAGATAAAATAAAATCCTGCACAGGAGAATGGTGTGCTGCTCACTGGTGTACTACCAGAGAAATAACAGTTGGCAAAAATGTAATCCAGAGGAAAACTATCTACAGGGACCACACCCACAATATGAACCTAAATTGCCAAATAACCCACTCTCCTTATGAAATAAATACATAACCACAATGCCGCAATGAAATGGAAAAAGCAATTTTGCCCAGAGAATATTGTTCCTAAAGGCACACAGGACAAAGCTCAGAGCCCACCACACCCAAAACTCAGCACAACAGCAAGAAATGAAATGCCAGAAAAATAATGCAATCTTGTAAAAAAACCCTAACACACACACACACACACATACGCACACACACATACAAATTACTTCTCCCCTTCCCGCCTTTCCTTGCTTCCTTCTGTTTCTCATCCTAAGCAGATTTCCAGATAGCTGCTTAGCTGTATGGAATTTGTGAAGAGAAATCCAGATCCTGGGCATGTACAGCACCTCTGCTCATCAAAACTAGTCCTGATCCTTTAGCAAGTAGCTCAGCACCCAGTATGTAGCCAGTACTCAGGGTACTGAGTGCTTTGAAGCAGAAATGAAGGAGAGTGTGAAGGAGAAGTCTGAAACTCTAGCAAAATTGTCTGCTCTCAGCTAGTCCTCTTGTATTGCTTCATACTGCTCACCCGTTCCTGCTAAGGTCTTTCTTGCAGTCACAGAATACACAGTTTAAATGTAGGTTTTGGTCTTTTTTCCAGCTACCCATGATTTTTCTTAATAGAGATTATTTTATTGCTGGTCTTAATATGTAAACTGTCAAAATACTCATGATGGTTGGGACTTCTTGAAGTGTCCTCCATTGGCCTAATTCTGCATATGTTAAGATAGACTATGAAATTCTTACCACCTTCAGCAGGAGTGGAGACACCAACAAATCCTACTGGAAATCCTTTTGTGTTGGCAACCTCTTTTCTTTTTTTTTTTTTTTTTTCTTTTCTTTATAATCTGAAATAAAGCTGACACCACTTTTCCTCTCTCTTTCCTATCCCGTCATGCAGGTAGAGTGGGTGTGTCGCTATTCCAGCATACTTCAGTGCCACAAACCATCCACCTATCTAACTGTCCCTTTAGTATCATATTTTTAATGCTTTTATGCCCTTAATTAGGAGGTTCTTATAAAACTAGGGCAATCTTCTTTTTTTTTTTTTTTAATTTTTAGTATGAGCTGTGTTAGAAGGTTGAACTCTGTGTGAAGGCAGTGAAGACAGATGGATGGGCCTGCTTGGATTATTTTGCTACGGGCTGTTGCTGGAGAAAATTTTATGAGCAGTGATGGTACTAAGTCAACATCCATGCCTTAGGAGAGGAACCTTACTGAATGGGATGGGTAGAAGAAGCCTGGCATCCCTCTGAAGGGGCTGACACATGGGCAAATGTGTTGGGAATGTTGCTTAATGCCGTTTGCCAGGAGGAATGAGGCATCAGAGGCCTCCTGTATGCACTGCACTGAATGCAGCCTTCTCCAAGGTAAGTTTGTTTAGCAGGCCAGAGGACACTGGAGTGATATCTCTCCTCAAACCCCATTTTACTTTGGCCTCCATTCCAGTGAAGAGTGGCATCTTCCAGAGCAACAGCACAGTCATAATAACGAATGAGGCTCCAAACTCTCGAATTCTGCTCCCACCTGGCCAGTGTCCCAGCACTGCGATCCCAGGGTAGCAAAAATCATGAGTCAGCTCCCCCTCCCTCCCCAGCAGCCTGCTCGAGTGCAGTCAGGTCATGTTTTCAAACTTTCCTCTGCAAACAGGAGGGATGGAAACTTCTTCTGCAGGAATGAAAGTTGAGGTTTGTGTTCAGTCGCTTCGTTCCAAGCTGGGACTCGAATACCAGCTTTACGTTTGTGAAACGCTGGATAAATCAGGAGAGCTGGCAGTGATGGGAAGTGTTTTTATGCTGCTTTTTGTGCGGATGGAGTCCAAACTGCACCCCAGGATCTGAACGCTTGTGGGTTTGAAATTCAGCCCCCCACTTTTGAGCTCTTTCTACTCTGAAATATATTTTGAAAATTACAAAAAATAGCATAGAATGCATCTAAATGGCATAGCACAATGTCACAAACTGGCGGTTTAAACCTGCCCAGGACTTTTTAGCACAACTCACTAAGTGTGAGGTAAGAAGCAGGTTTTCTTGAACAACTACTGGATGCTTCCCTCTCTTACCCCAAAACGTTATACTGGGTGTTAAAAATAGACTTTAGATGCAGACAACAAGCTAGTTTGGGGACTAGCAAGAAGTATAGAGGTACAACTGCTCAGTGGCAGGTTAAGTTCGATTTTGTGGCACACTGGGCTAATGATGTTGTCTTGTTTCCAGTATTTGAGCAGGAGTATCTAGAGCTAGGTCAGGTACCTTTATGAGCAGAAAGAGAAAGAACGGATAAGTGCTGGGAGGCTGAAATGTGACACTTTCCTTTCCTTGGCATGGGCAGTCTGTGATCCTCTTCTCCCTGAATATTCCTGGCTTTAGCTCTTAAATGAAAAGGTGGTTATATAGTTTCTTTTTCATGTTTATTTTTTAAAGAGAGAAATGAAGGAGTAAGACTCAATGCAAAACCAGTGCACCTTGGGATGAATGAATAATGGAAGATCACCATCGCTGCGGCCACATGTGGCATTGTTTACTCATGTCACTGTAAATGATTAACGTGGAAAAGCTGTGTTTGAACAAGTGAGATTGATGAGAGCTTTACAGGCTATTTTTGTGTAATTTAAACCAGTGCCTATATTGGATGGTAAAAAGAGGAATGAAGACAAGACAGCCAGTGCTGTCAGCTTTTCTCCTTCCTGATTCAGTCTTTGGCTGCACCCTGTGTCTGCTGCAGAAAGCTAAGGCTTTGAATGAAGAATGGAAGGAGAAAAACAGAAGGCTGGGGGAAGATTTTGGTCTTGACCACGCTGGCAGATGCAGAAATATTTGAGCTCACTCTTCCACGTTACCCCTGGAGTTTGTAGTGTGGGGAGAGTTGGGTGATGGTGGGTGCAGAGACACCTGAGCTGTCTGGATGTGTGCTGGGGGAGAAGGGGAGTGCCCAGATGCAATTTAGACATGTCTGCCTGGGCTCAAACTAATAATTCACAGTGTTGATACTTACTATCTTCTGTGCAGTGTTCCAGGTTACTGAGATAAGTTTCATCTGGACCTCATCATGTTAAAGAGGTGAGTGTCCAGGAGTCTCTACTAATGTGCCTATCTCTGTACTCCAGTTCTTCATACCCTGCGGTTGTGTCTTTAAGGTTGCTTAAATTTGAATGCCCAGTTTTAATAGTTATTTGAAGCAAAAGACAGGTTACAGGTAAGGGTCTTTTATAACCCAGCAACAATTTCTATGAGATAAAAGGAGCTGTTCCTGAAGCATCTGTTAATAATTTGTAGGGAACATGGGAAATAACAAGAGCCAAAAGGCAACCAAGAAACTTATCATGGATGACTTCAACCCGAGGGCCATTTGCTGCTGATCTCCTGTGGCCAATAACAAATTTCCTTAGTGTTTCTATAAATAATAATGTTGTCTTCTCAAAGCAGGAAGTTCCATATCCAGTACAAAGTAACCTGATAGTGGACTTAAGCCTGCTGAATGAGAAAGTGTTAGTTACAGACCCTCAAAAGCACAGTTGCTGAGGTACCAGATATCACAGTCAGTCTAAATTTATTTTACACAAATGAAATAGGGCATTGACAAAAAATCTGCACTACTTGAAACTTTAACAGGGACAATTTTCCAAAGCTTAAAGCATTTTCTGGCATAACTGACTGAGCATATGCATCTTAAATGGGAAGATACTGAGAAAAATCCAGAATGTTCAAGTTGTGCTAGTTGTTCCAAACTCCATGATTCCATCAACAAAAAGGGGTATGTAGAACAACAACAGTTAAACAGAAAAACAATAAAACATTAAAAGATATACTAAGAACAAAAAAAAAAAAAAAAAAAAGGTCTGCTCCCAATGAAATTAAAAAAAGATAAGGTATTTTTTTAAGCCTATTAAGAGCCAAGACAATTCTCTGTCAGGTAAAAGCTGACTGCTAGATATATACGATAAAATCATGAAAGCTGATACAAAAAAGGCAAAAAGGCAGATAAATACTTCTTACTTGTATTTATCTGTGCCCATCTGAAATGTTGAGTTGTGGGATAGGAATTTTATTAGATGTAACAAAGAGGGATGTGAACAATTTGCCAAAATTAAACACCTAGCTTATGTCATGGAGATGTAAATTTATTACCTGAGGAGTTATCTGAAGCCTTATTATTTATTTCTAACATAAATGTGAAAATGAGGGATTCGTGAAGTTTTGCTATACACTCATTACCATTTTGTTATCTGTAGATGAGCCAACTGACTACAGAACAATAGATGTTCCCAAAAACTCTGTGGTTAAAATGTTCTAATGCGGAAGGAAAAAAAAATTAGAAAGAAAGAAAAATCAAACCACAAAACCCAAGCCTCCTGGTCACTGATCATAAGACCAAAAAATGATATTTCTATTTCAATAGTCTTTTTAATTTTTGTTTTGTCGGTCAGTCAGTAGCTGTCAGTGAGAGCCAGGAGGAGCTGGTTGCAGCCCCTGGCTCTCATGGGTGATTTACCACCTCCGTGAGCAACATGGCAGGGCACAGGCAATCCAAGAAGTTTCTGGGGATTTGCAAGGGCTATTTACTGACACTGGAGATCCACAAGCCAACTAGGTGAACTGCGTTGTTGGGCCAGCTAGTCATTAGCTAGTGGGGAGATAGAGAAGACAGTGTTATACTCCTCTCATAGAGGTGCACATTTCTAGGATAAAAGGCAGCAGACAAAAGTTACAATGAAGGAAGTTCTGATGGCCATCAGGAAAGATTTTTCTCAAGAAGGAGGTAAAATACTGGCACAGGTTGCCTTGAGAGGCTGTAGCAGCTCTGTTCTTGGAAGCATTCAAAGCCTGACTGCACTGAGCAAGCTGATCCAGTTGGACCTGTTTTGAGCAGGCTGGGCTAAGTGACCTTCAGTGATTCAACCTAAATTATTCTGAGTCAGTGGTTAAACTGATGGTTGTGTTGTTTAAGCCTACAGAAGTGCAGAGAGAAACAAAATGAATGAAAAATCAATTTTAAAATAAGATCCAGTATAACAAAAGAACAATGTAATTAACCATGATTTCTTAAATCTATAATACCCCTTTAACATATTTTCTACATTCTCTCTGTAGCAAAGGTAATCAAATATGGGACGAAAATACTGGATGAGACAGCAAACACATGGGGGGTTATGGAACCCAGGGCAAGATTCAGGCCTCCTGAAATCTTCACGAGATGTGACTCAAGGAATTCAATGGCAAGCTCTGAGCATGGTGAAGAGGTAAATATTTATCTCCTACCAGAGCTGTCTGAAGCTTTCTGAGGAGATGGATGTTGCAGATGGTACTGCTAGCACTCCAGATCTTGCCCTTACTGAAATCTCCTAGTTTCAGTTTCAGATTCATAAGGCTACCTAGCAAACTAACCCAGACTGCTGTTACCTGATAGTAGTTTTTTATGGTGGTTGTCTAGTCATAGCAGTAAGATAACCCTTTTGAAGAAGATGGATGTGTTGGGACACAATTTGAAATATTTACACCGCACACTCAAAGTCAATTTCAGTGAATTTATTTTCCCTTGCTTAAATATAATTTGTCTATCTCTTCTCACGAAAGGCAGCACTGTGGGCAGAAATCTTTAGTGTGTAAGGCAAAAACCAGCAGGTCAAGCCTGTCTTCTTTTTTTTTTTTGTATCAGCTAGTATTAGCTAATGAATCCTTCAGCTGCGATTTCCATACATTATGAAACTGAACCAGACTGAATTTGTGAGATAGATGCAAAGTATCTGAAGTCCATTAAACACATTGCAACCACTTCAGCTAGGCAAGACCTTCTATGTTTTGTTGATCAGTCTGCGTTTGATTTAGATGTAAAGGCTAAACTGATTCGGATTCTTGCTCCATTTCATAAGAGCCCACAGATTAGAAGAATATATGCGGCAGAATGTGATCTGTTCAAACTCAGAGGTTTGAAAAATCAGCTGAAATGTCTTCTGAGAAGACCTGGTTCTTGGCTCAGTTAAATTTCCAGTATTTGGGGCTTTTACTTTCCTTCTCCTAGAAAACAACTTTCACCATGCAAGAATGAAAGCCCTTATCTATTTCTCTAAGCCCTGCATCTTGATGTGCTGCTATATGATACTACTGTGATTTCTCAAGGAGTAATACGATAGTTTTCAGCAGACGAAGGCTATCCATACTTAGCCAAAAGATGGCATTTGGAAAAGTAAGCTGTACATAATTTCTTTAAATGAGACAAATGTAATCAGAATGCACATAGCCGTCCTTCTTAAGCTTCCCTTAAAATTTCTTAGACAACTCAGATCAACATGCTATAAAGGACAGCAGGGGAGACAAGGAAGAGGTGTTGCCATCTATGCCAATGACTAACTGGCGTGCATGGAGCTCCGTCTGGGGAGGAATAAGGAGCCGACCCAGAGCTTACGGGTCAGGATTAAAGGGAAAGGAGGAACAGGGGACATTATAGTAAAGGTCTGCTACAGGCTGCCCAACCAGGAAGGCTGAGTGGATGAGGCCCTCTACAGACAGCTAGAAACAACCTTATGTTCACAAGCCCTGATCCTCACTGGGGACTTCAACCACCCCGATATTTATTGGAGGGACAACACGGCAGGGCATAAGCAATCCAGGATGTTCCTGGAATGCATTGATAATAACTTCCTTCTCTAAGTGATAGAGGAGCCAATGAGGACAGGTGCTGTGCTGGACCTTGTTCTCAACAACCAGGAGGAGCTTCACTAAGGGCAAATAGTACATGATTGATTAATTTGGTGGCCTTCTACAACGGGGTGATAGTGTTGGTGGAAAAGGGAAGAGCAACGGGCATCACCTATCCAGACTTGTGCAAAGCATTTGACACTGTCCCACACAACATCCTTGTCTCTAAATCAGAGACACATGGATTTGATGGATGGACCACTCAGTGAATAAGGAATTGGCTGGATGATTGCACTCAAAGGGTAGCAGTCAGTCCAAGCGAAGGCTGGTGATGAGTGGTGTTCCTCAGGCACCAACAATGGGACTAGCGCTATTTAATGTCTTTGTTGACAACATGGACAGTGGGATTGAGTGTGCCCTCAGCAAGTTTGATGATGACACTAAGCTATGTGGTTCAGTTGATATGCTCGAGGGAAGGGATGGCATTCAGATGGACCTTGACACACTTGTGAGGTGGGTCAATGCTAACCTCATGAAGTTCAACCAAGCCAAGTGCAAGCTCCTACACCTGGGTCGGGGCAATCCCAAGCATAAATACAGGCTGGTCCGAGACTGGATTGAGAGCAGCCCTGAGGAGAAGGGCTTGGGGGTGTTGGTTGATGAAAAGCTTAGCATGATCTTGGCAGTGTGCTCTTGCAGCCCAGAAAGCCAACCGTATGCTGGGTTGCATCAAAAGAAGCATGACAGCAGGCTGAGGGAGGTGATTCTCCCACTCTACTTGCTCTCATGAGACTCCACCTGGAGCACTGCATTCAGCTCTATGGCTCCCAACAGAAACAGGGCATGGAATTGTTGGAGTGAGTCCAGAGGAGGGCCACAAAGATGATTGGAGGGCTGGAGCACCTCTGCTGTGAAGAGAGGCTGAGAGATTGTTCAGCCCAGTGAAGAGGCCTTAGAGCAGCCTTCCGGTATCTAAAGAGAGCCTACAAGAAAGCCAGAGAGAAACTTTTTACAAGCCATGTAGGGATAGGACAAGGGTGAATGGCTTTAAGCCGAAAGAGGGGAGATTTAGATGAGGAAGAAATTCTTTACTGTGAGGGTGGTGAGGCGCTGGCACAGGTTGCCCAGAGAAGCTGTGGATGTCCTATCCCTGGCAGTATTCAAGGCCAGGTGGGTTGAGGTTTTGAGGAATCTGCTCTAGTGGAACATGTCCCTGCCCATGGCAGGGAGGTTGGAACTGGATGATCTTTCAGGTAATTTCCAACCCAAAACATTCTATCATTCTATGATTTTACAATTCTATGATAAAAGTGAGAATAGGAATTTGCATGACCCAAAGCTGAAAAAATGAGTTATAGATCATGAGTTCCAGCTCTTCTAACATGAGATTTCTTTAGTTGTATAAAAAATTTGATATTTTGAGAGGAACTGGGCAAAAGTGTCATTGCCTGAATGTAGAGTAGGAGCTTATTTGTCAACAGAAGAGTGCAGAGATTTTGGTGGCTACATCTTTCTCAAGCTGCTGATTTAATTCCTGCGTTTTTCAACTATTGCTTTAAGTACTAGTGAAAGAGTGTCATTTTTAAAACACTGATTCCCACCTGCCTGGGTTTCTTCATTGAACTGTCAACAAATGTCTGCAATGAAATTTAGGAGCAATTTTACATGAAACATTACACTTAAATTTGAAAAATACAAATGCCTGTGTTCTTACATGTTTTCCCCCTGGCTTTTTTTTGGGTTGTTATTGTTGTTGCCTTCATGTTCATCTTCCTGTTTAGATGTTTGTCCACTGGATGATTTTCAAAGGCTCCAAGGCTCAGTCCTTTGGTCCAGACTTCTGCAGATGCTCAAAGGAATAATATCAACAGCTTTGCCTTCTCACAGAGGATGAGTTTCAGCAAAAGGAAGGGGAACTTGAGTTTTCTGGAGTTTGTCAATAAACCTCTAGGTGAAACTGAAGAATTATGTTTGCACTTCAGGTCAGATCTGCTGAGAAATGCTTGTGAACACCAGTACATTGGAGAAATGCATTCAAGAACATTTCATCCTTGTGAAAATATTACCCTGTTACAACTGCCAAGGTCACTGAGATCCAGGGTAATCCGCTGGTCACAAAAGTTAAAGATGCCTGGCGGCTACTATAATTAAATTATGAGCGCTAGGAGAATAGGGGAAGCAGTTTTCCCACAAATATTTATTTGAATTTTAAAGGGACTGTAGACATGACCATGCTCAGAAATCCTTTAAGTTCTGGGTTGTTTTTTCTTCTCCTTGAAAACATTCATACACTGAAGCTGGATGTGAATGCCCAGGCCATCCCAGTTTCCCCAGCCTTTTGCTTCAGCCTGACTGAAGAACTGAAGCAACATGTCTCAGGTTTGCATCAGGTTTGGGATATTCGCAGCTATCCATTTGCATCTTATGGGCAAAATCCAGACTATTGCCTGAGTGAACTAACTGATAGATACAACAAGAAATGTATTTTAAATTCCTATCAGGGCTTGTTTGTGGATGAACCACCAAAATAAAAGAACAGTGACATTTGGATAAACTGCCTTGATAATCAATAGCTACTTGTTTTCATATCAATGGATGTCTTCAGGGAAAAGCTTTAAAATTCATATTGCCTGTCCATTTGGAAATGCTCTTTTGTTTGCTTTAACTTCTGCTTTTTAGGTTTCAGTTAATTTTCTTTTTTTCTCTCCTGAAGTCCTGAATTAGCAAGTTTACAGGCAGGTACATGCAATATCCAAACCTCTACTATCTGTAGACCCTGGTATAAAATGAAAAAGACATGTTACGCTACTTCTCTGTGGTTCTGATTACATGAAAATCCACCGCACTGAGTGAAATCTGGAGATGACCTCGAAGCACTGAGTGCACACATATGCAAAACTGAGGTGTAAGGGATGGCGATACAATAGGTTTCGGTGGCATATAGGATTGCTGTTCCGCCAGACTAGGTGTTCAACAGTTTTCTATTGCTGTTTACAATGCAGAGATATAGAAGTTAAAAAATATACATCAATAAATGGCAAAAACCCTCCAGCTGTGTCTCATGTGGCTTTTTAATGCAAACTGTATAAAGAACATCCAGCATCTTAAAGTACAATTAACCTGCAGCTAGTTGAGGGATTAAACATGACTATTCTCAACTTGAATGACCCTTTCCCCTAAGTCGAGCTGCCCATTTAGCGCCCTTAATAAATACAAGGATAATTTAAACCATGTGGCTGCAAATTGAAAACATGGGCTTTTGAACTATGTATTTTCTTTCTCATGTTGGAACTCCTCCCTGGAGATACACTCAAGTCCCATGATCTTGTAAAAGACAAATCTGTGTATCTTTTTTATTGTTTCATGATATATATTTTTTCAGCTCCAGTGCAGAGGATGCATCTGAAAGATATATTCCGTTGACAGTACACAATACTCTCAAAGACTCTTGATCCATTTATCAACTCAAACTAATAAAAGGAGGATAATATTTCTATGAAAAAGAATGGATTTTAAAAGCAGCTTGACAGCTTGGTAGAATACATCAATTAAGTATACAGAGAAATCAGAGGAAAAATGGGGATCTCACTTTCTTTGCTAACATTAGGATTAATAAAAAAATATTTAATCTGCCCTTCAACAGGAAAAAAATAGAGTTCATTCCCAGCTTGCATACCTTGTGGTTTGAGCTGAAGAATGTTACACTCAAGTCTATATTCAACTACTGGTTTAAATTATAGCCTTTAGAAAATAATCTACCATTCACTTTAATTAATATCAACAATCACGGAGTCAGTTGGAAAAAAAACAAACACAACACAACATGCTAATGTGAAATTAAAAATGTTTCTGTCCATTGTTTTTTTTTCCATAAAAAACATCAAAGAGTCTCATCTATTGGCAGCTTTGGTATTCAGTAACCTTAGGCTTCTTTCATGTTGATCCAAGGAAGGTTCACAACCAGTTTTCTCTAGTCGGTGGCCCATGAGACACATCTGGCCCCATCATTTCATCTGCGGTCAAGAGAGACACAAAGTGCTCTGCTAGACTATTTTACCACAAGCGCTCTTTAGTACCTTCTTCCCCTGAGACAAAATCTTTGGGCTTGTCTTCCCTACCACTATTTTGCAATTTATCCCCATGGAAAAAGTAGTGGTTGAAGTTGCTCTCTAGCATTGGGTCAGAGAAGGCACCTTTCAGGATTCAATCTTGGATCCTGTTGGGTGCCTTGGCCAGGACTTTTCTGTTTAGATTGGCAATACAGAGGCAAAGGATCCTGTCCTGCTGATGGAATATCCTTGCCCTCAGCTGAAAGGTCCAGATGTCACTGAAAACAAGGCGGTGGCAAACCAAAAAAGCAAAGGAGAATGTTTTGCTCTGCAGATCTTATGTGCAGCTGAAATGGTTCAACGTTACATAGCGGATAAGAAATCTGGCCTCTGAGGAGTTCAATGGGCAGGTTTGCGAATCTCCAACTGAGTGCATGTGTTCTGTTTGTCTGCTAAGTTGGCGCCAGGGATCGTTTGTATTAGTTAGAAACTTGTCTTCGTATTGTCAGCCTGAAATCTGTGCTTGGATCAACAATGTGTCTCTTCTACCTATGATTTGCTGGAACAAACTGAGTAATATTAGGGCACAGTATACCAAGCATTTATGGTAAACTGTTAGGTTTTGGCTCCTAAGGTAAAGCAGTTGCAGAGACAACATTTTGTGAAGTATACTCCCCCTGAACAGCAACATTCATTTCTGTTTTGTTATTCTATTACACTACCACCAACTCTACAAAGCTCCTCTGCAAAACACAAATCTGCAGCAAAGTCTGCCAAAATGTAGCCAATTGATGGCAATCATCAAAGGTGTGAAGGTTTTTCAACTGTTTTTCTATCTTCTAAGAATACACTGAATATATTCTGACTGTACAGTTGTGTCAATACTACAGCCCCTATCCCCCTAACATTGAAAGAGTTGTCCACAGTGTATTTCTCATATTTTTTCCATCTTCTCTTTCATGAGGGTGTAGGATAAGAAAGGAGAACTCTATGCCTTCAGATCTTAAGAAGAGTTTGTGCAGGAACTGATGCATCCAGTTTCCATCTCTGCAATGCCCAGAGGCCCTGCAGGGTGATGCAAGTAGCAGTCCTGTTCACCCTTGGGAAGATAGCAATTGGGATTTCAGTATTGCTTGTCTGGGTCACTGTGTAGAGCCATGAGTTCAGTGAGGAATCTGCTGTTAGTGTGCTGTCAGCTTTCTCAAATTGCTTTTTGAGTTTTCAGAAGGTGGGGGGAAGAGGTTAATGGACATTACTAAATAATACATTTTTTTCACAAGGCTAAAAAATGATAACTGGCAATTTTTCTTGACTAACCAGAATGCAGCAAATAATTTTTTCCTTTTTTTTTTTTCTCATGGTTTATTGCTTAACATTTTATGACTGTACAGTCATGTGCAATAACTTTTGTGAACGTTCCTTGCTTTGTGCATTGCCCTCCAGTCCTAATCCCAATGCCAGCAGACTACATTTTTCCTCAAGAAGTAAAGTAAAAGATGTAAACACATGAAGTGGCTCAGTCCTGCAGCCCCTTCGTTCATACTTTCATGTCTCTAACAGAAGGGTGGCCCCATACAGTTTGCTGGCAAGTGAAATCTCTGCTCATGTGTCAGAGTTACATCACTTCCATGGCTTCAGAAAAGCTTTGGTATATAATAGCAAGGGACAGGAAGGTTGCGTTACCTCTGTCAGAAAGGCTGCCAAATGAAAAAAAGCAACGTTGCATACTCTTAAGTTACACATATGATATGGATCATTCTAGATGTGGTTCAGCGCTTTGCTGAATGGGGTCTTTTCTGAGTTTCTAAAATTGCGTTTTTTCTGTGGGTGCTTTCTCTTGGCCTTGTCTCTGCATTTGTCTTTCTTCCACTTTAGTGCTGTTTATATACCTGAAGAATACCTACCGTCAACAAATAAAAAGAGAGATGTGGATGACTGCAGTTAATTGAGCATCATCTGCTAGTTAACGAAGTTTAAGTTAATATTTCTATCAAATCCTTCAACTTTGAAATGGAGGTTTGTCTTAATTTAGTTTATTCTTTATGGTATCAAAATGTGGTGACAGCTTAAAAAAGAAAAATAACATGCTGCTTCAGGGAGCAAAACCAGAGTACAGCATTTTTAATGGTTTTAATTATATTACAGCACTGCTGGTCTTTTTCCTAAGTATTCACTCCTCATATTTTTCTTTTGTTAGTAGCCAGTTGACAAGGGGAAGCTCTTATTCCCTCTTCATATTATTATGTTCAGCTTTGTAATTTCCAGTTGGAAACATTTTGTTTATCAGAGCTATATGAAGAGTTGTTAAGTGGGTCTTCATTAGCTTCAGCTTCTGAAAGACCCATTTGGTTAAAGAAGCAGTGTATCACTCCTCTTTTTCTGTGCTCCTGCATCAATTCTCCTGGTAGAAACTTCTCACTTCTGTGCAGGGGAGAGAGATGACATCAGGATCTATGCATGGAAATCCTGCAGTGTGAAACATTTCTGTTTATGAGTAGTAATAATGAAATAGCTGAGCAAGAGCCAGGGCAATCCATGGTTGGATCTCTGCTTTCAGGGCTTACATGCTGCACTTGGGTGCTAATCCCTGCAGGATAACGCTTCCACCCTGACCACTCTGGGCCAGGTGGCATCTGCTGGCCTGAGACCCCAGCACAGATAAAGGGCAGGGAAAAGCAGTCTGGACAACAGTGTCTGGAACAGAGGATCCACAGGCATGAACTTGTGCAGAGTGGTTCCTCAAAAGGCAAACATTGGTATAAAATCACAGGTTCAAGGGAACATTTTGAGCCTTTGGTGAAACTTTCAGCCAACTCCTGTTGGGACCTTTAAAAGGTCTTCTGTCCCTGGAGCCTGCAGAAACCCCCCATGGGCTTCAGGCCCGGGGAAACCCTGGCAAATATTCAGTACAATCGACAGTCCTGCCAATGTAGCTGTGGCAGGGAATTGACAAGAAGAGGAGGGGTATTTTTCATCTGGCGTGGGTGAAATCAGCCTAGAACTAAATGAGAGGGGAGCACATGGTGAATTAGTTTGCCCTTTGCCAGGAAATCCTGCCATTTTGCCACCTCCAGCATGAAAAATTGCTCTATGGCCAAAATCCTGCCAAGGAAGTGCCATGTAAAGTGCAAATTATGTATCAAGGTTTGTGTGTAGAGACCGGATCTTTAAAGATGTCATCTATCCATCTTCATTTCCTTCATTTCCTGTAGTTGAATGCTTGAAAGAAAAAAGAAATGAGTAGCAAATTATAGGAATAGGGAAAAATATCAAAAGAAAAAATCATCTTCACAGCTGGTAAATCTATCCTTATTATGCTTCTGTTCCTCATGACTATTTTCTGATTTGGAGCTCAATAGCCATATGTGATTTTTAAATGTTGTTTAAAAATGTCAATGTATATTTTTAATCTCTTTAATCCTCATGGTTGTATCAACAGACACAACCTCGTACAAGGACAGTAAAAACCATGGGGTAGGATGCCAGGAAACTGGAGGTGTGCCGCCACTGCAAATTGCCTCCATTGACCTGAAAAATCTTAAGGGATTCTCTTGATTCACTGGAATTTGCCCCAGTGCAAGGAAACAGACTGGATGATCTCTGGAGATCCACCCTATCCATTCACTCTGTAATCTTATTGTGGATTTTCTAGAGTCAGTATGGTGTTTGTTACTATTTTCTGTTGTGCCAAGTAATGAAGCAACCTTTGTGAAATGAAGCTTCTGTTTTAATAAGCAGACACCCTGATGGGAACACAAAAAGCAGCAAGGAGAGGTTTAGAAAATGCAACCTACAAGGAAAGGTTGGGAGAATGGGGCTTATTTTTCTGGAGGAGAAGAGACAAAGGGGGACATGATACATTTTCCAGAATGCAAAGGCTGTAACAAAGGGAACAGTGATTAAAATTGTTCCCTGTGGCTGTTAGGAAAAGGTCAACAGGAATTTAGCTTAATTTGCAGCAAGGAAGATTTGGGTTCCACATTACAAAGCAACTTCCCATCTATGAGGGAGGGTGATGAAACACAGCGTGCTTAGGGAGGCTATGGATCTCTCCTCCACTTGCCTTCAAGAGCAGGTGAGAATAATATCTGTCAAGGGTCATATCCTTCTTATTTGCCATAGGATTAAGGCAAATCAGATGAAACTGAGCCTCTTTCAGTCTTTTGCTTATGAAACAACTGGGAGCCATGGGAGAATTGCTACCACTGCTGACTCCTAGCAGGTTGGCTTTAAACCAATGCTTGTGAAACGTAAAGTCCTCCAAAATGCTGGTTTTCAGCTGGTTTTCATGCTGGGTTGGGCATCCTCTCAATGCCCATAGCATCCTCGTGGGTGCTGGTCCCACCTGGGTCCCTATGCACCCTGTTCAGGCTGATTGCTAGATGCTGCAATATGCCCAAGTTACCATTTCAGACGTGGCTGCCCTGCTGAGCTGTAGCCAGCCATCACGGTTTGAACAAAGCAACACCTCCCTTGCCCAGCGACCAGGTAAAAGCTCAGAGTGACAGCTTCAAGCACTGGAAATGAAAGGGGTCATGGATAATGTGAAGCCTGACAAAACACCTAGCCAGCTCTCAGCTCAGCAGCACATGGCTTGGTGTAGCCCACCTGAAAGCCTTGTCCAACAGCTCCTCAAGCCAGCACCCACCGCAATGCCTGGTGAGACAATCTCCACTAGCTGCCTGGCCAGGGACCACCAAGAGTCCCTGGGATGCAGACTGCCGAGTCTGGCAGGGCATTTCAGGGAAGGATTGTATATGCTTGCTCTGTTCTCATCCCCTGTTCAAACTGGTGGGAAATTCCTCCTGGCTTTCCTAGGAGGAGAGTGAAAGCCATAATATGCTGCCTTGGCCAGCTCGCTCTCTTTTGTCATTAAAACTTACTGGAAACACAGCCTTCATAGAGATACCAGCACTTCCGAATCTAGGAGTTATTTCTTCTAATGACCGCTTAAGGGAAATACTTGTAACACTGAAAAGCTGAATCCCGGTTTTCCCTGCAGTAATAAAAGCACCATAAATAGATTTCCTAGTCAGACATTACCCTATTTACGGCAATGAACTCCCTGCAACTATTCAAATTCCAATAAACCATTCATTCTGGAAAATGGATTCCACTAAACACTTGTCAGGAACAATCATCGAGGAATCCAATTTGATGCCAATCTCCAGTACACAGGTCTCAGGCACAGCAGCACCTGTACCATGCTCCCAGCATGCAAAGAGATGTTGGTCCATGTCCAGAAAGGCTGAATTAGAACAGCAGGAGTTAAATGGTGCCCAAGAGTTTGCAGGTCCCAGGGACTTCTTTTCCCCAGCATTACCCAGTTCAGCTGGGAGCTGAATTTCACCCCAAATGATGTCCCAGCATGTCCTGTTTGAGCCACAGCAGCAGCAAGGCAGGACAAGTAGTCCTCTGAGGAGGTCACCCCAAGGGGCAAATGTGCCTAACCTCTGGAAGCAGTTGCTGGCGCCCAAATAAAGGGGCTGAAGCAGGGTTTTGAGCAGGCAGCACTGTCTGAAAGGAACAAGGTCCAGGCAGGGGACCTGGGGAGTGAAAGAGGCACGGAGGGAATGTCAGGCTCCATAATGTCTCTGTTGAGAGTACTGATGGTAGCACATCCACCACGGAGACTGTGTGGAGCTGATCTCAAAGAGGTCTTTGTTAAGCGGGTTTTGCAAAACAGCTGTGTATTTTTAAAGTTTTCATTATTAAAATATTTTGCAAAGACTTCTTGCAAAACTGCCCTGTTCTGTAGAAAGAGGCTTGGCAGGCTAGGACGCTGAAATGCCAGACCCAGGCTTCAGCAGGTCCTGCAGCAGCTGACACAGAGTGGCTAATGACTCTGAACCATGCCAGCTCTAAATGAAAACTAGAGCTAATTTTAAGCTAATTCTATGCTGAATGTTCCTATTGGTCTGGCCACAGGGAGCTGTCTACAGATCATTTTAATATTTTAATTTGCTTTAAGGTTTCTGTGTTTCATTTTAGAATAGAGCAAGTCTTGCTTTTCAAGATCAAAATCTACTCTGAATTAATTTACAAACTAGGCAGCATGAAGACCTCACTACAGCTAATGACCAATGCCACTAGTATTTATATCTGAAGGGTATTTCTTTCTTGCATTCCTTTGAACGCTTTGACCTACCTCCTGCAGTGAAAGCACATTTTCAGTTCAACTTTAAATGGGAAATGAAATCAGAAACCAAACCAGAACACTTTCTGCATTTTATCAAATGTGATTTGCCATAAATAGTTAACTTTCCTCAGTTTCATATCTACATTTCTGTAACCTTTTTAACTCCTTCCTCTCTCTCCCCTCACACCCTGCCAGCTCTGGTTCTTTTCACCTCTAAAATTTTCCAAACTTGTCAAAAGACAAATTTTAGCCCATACAACAGTTTTCCAATCCTGACAGCCATGGGGGAGTGGATTTTCAAAAGAGGCCAGCTTTGCTGTTGAGACAAGACCAGACCCATTGCATGTTGTAATCAGAACTAACAGAAAAACAATAACAAGAAAATTTGGGTCATTTCCACCCCCCAGCTACACCCTTGTGGCCCCATGATATTTATTCTCTCTTCTGTTCCTGAGTAAAGTGCTGAAAACCTTAACGCACCCACATAACTTGAGACAGAGCATTTTGATGAACAGTCCACCCTTGCCAAGATCTCGTCCTCTGATTTAACGTGGATAGTCTGCTACCGTCTTCTTGGTAAAGGGTGTCGCCATATGGACAGGCTTTGCCTCTGCAGACTCCACTGGAGAAGGAGATATCCCAGCTGTTTCTGCCTCTGCTTGGTCCCTCCTGTGCACATTCAGGCATGCAACCTGCCATTCCTCTGGCATCATTTCAAGCCGCCGAATCAACAAAAGTAGTTCACAAAGTCTTTGGCTAAATTTATCCTCTCCTGTTTTTAGTAATGTAGCAAAAACAGGACATCAAAACCTGGTTCCACACCCTTCCTGAGCCCTAATTCTGATTACCACTGGGATGGCTTCAGAGTTGGCTCAAAACTGCTCCCTGGGCTGGAAAAATATCATCAATCTTTCTCCTTTATCACTGTCCTTTGGGACAGCAAAGTGCCCTGTCCTGCTATGGTTGCTACTGTACTCATAGCTGAGCAGCTGCATGGGCATCTCTGGCAGCACCTCAGGCCCCAGTGTTCAAGCGCAGAGGTGACAAGTTGTGTACTGGAATTTGGCAGAGCCAAAGCCTCTTCCCATGTCACTTCTCTTTTGTACAAGGAGCTGCTTTGAAATTTGGAGGGCTCCATTTTTCCCACATGTCCAAGCTCCTTGTGGCTGACACTGTCCATGCCATCTCCTTGCTCTTAGGAGCACTCTCCTGGTTTTTCTCCTCCACCCATAAATATCATCTTATGAGTCTAGCAGCATGTGACCCCTACCTCATGTTGATTTTCCACAATTTTCCCAGATCTTTATCAAGCCATCCCTTGTTCTTTATACCTGGATTTCTTCCAAGTGTTGCTCTACTGCCTTGCAGCTCTCTTGACAATATTTCTAGCTGTCTTCCATTGGGGCACATCTTCCCCCATATCTTTCATACATGAGTTTTCTAGAATCTCAGACTTCTTGGTTGGCTGATATTCCAGTCTATATTTTTTATTCCCCAAAGTCTGTGCACTGTCATTGCAGCTCAGCTGTTTCCCTTGGTTCCTCATCATGAGAAAGCTGTCTTTCACCGTAACTATTACCAGGTAATGCTTTACTCCCTTCGGGCTTCTCATTGACTGGAAATTATTTTTGTGTCTTGAATCAATATCTTAAAGGTTATCTCTCTGGAGGTGCTTCACCTCTGGATTGCCAGGTGCCACTGTGAATGCTCGTACAAGAAAGCATTCACTCTGTGCATCTGTTACTTCCTTTTTGAGACTTGGAGAGGGATGCCTTTTTCTGCTATCATTTCCCTTGTGCTATTTAGAAAGTGTCGTCATTTCATGCATATATGAGATTTGATCGTGCTCCTCAATATATGTAGCTCACTATGGGACTTTTCATAATATTAGGGGCAAATGTCAAGGTTGTCTTGAGCACAAGGAAGAAACCCCACCACCTGGTGGATTTACTACCTCTAATTTTCTTCTTTCCTTGGTACAAGCAAGAAGTTGCTATGGGCAGTTTTCTCACTGATATTGGCAGTTGCATTTTCCCAATTTTTGCAGTGGGACTAGATTGGTCCTTTACACTGGGTCAGGCCAAAATGACCGTTTTTCTCTTCCATGTTCTCCCACCCATAAAGCCCTTTTAGTCCCATACTGCACCACCTGCACAGCTCGCATTAAACTCCTCTGACCTCAAAGAAGTGGTTTCAAGGCAGGTGGGGTGCATCTTGACTTTGAGATGGTTAGTCCAAAGACAGCCTAGACCTGAAGCAATGCTGGCACATCAGTCAGGAGCAGTAATTTTGCCCCAGCAAAGTGCAAATTGCCCAAGGTAATTTTACTTTGATTTAGGTAACCACACAGTGTAGGCGTAGCAACGGGGAACTGCTACCTGAATATTCAAAGTCCCTGGAGGGTTTCTGCAGCTGATGTTGCCACCTCTCCTCCTCCTGCTGTTACCTAGGCTATCTACAGTATATGTACCTGTGCTGGAGTCGCCCCACCTAGGATAACCCCGCTTTAGTTCAGCCTCAGCTTTTGAATCCTGAGTCAGGAATTAATTTGCTTCAAGGCACTAGGGCTCATGTTGTGCATTATGGTCTTTATGCCCTTAAACCTCTAGGGGTGCACCCCAGCACAGCACCTTTCTTCTTCCTATTGCATCCAGTCCCTCTCAAAATGCTCTTTTGCAGTTGTATCAACAGCACAGGGAGGAGAGGGCATGTTCTTAGCAGGGAGGCACCTGGCAGGGACCTGTTTCAGGGCCCCTTCAGGACTCACCCCTAGGTAGAAATACATCTTTTGAAAATGATAAAGGAATTTGAGCTACTCCTTGCACAGACCCACAAGCCAAAGCAATTTGTCACTTTGAGCTGAGAGATGTGCTAAAGCTGGCTTCTTCCTCCTCCCCCAACCCAACCCCTTTTTTTCATCTTTAATCCTGCAGCCCCTCAGAGCTGGTAGCACTTCTTGTGTGGTTGCCTCTTCCAATTCTCCATTTAGACCCAAGAGAAAGTGACTCCCTCTAGAGGGGCTGCCCAAGGAGGTGCTGCATCCTCCTGGGAGCCCAGGGAGCCATGGCAGGTTTAAAAGCAGTGTGTGCCCAAAGCACACTTCTTCCCTCGCCTGCCTTTGTTTGGGCTGTGCTGACTGTGGGCACCGAGGCGGTGGGCAGCTTGCCACTCTCCAGATGGACTTGCTGCCTCTAGTTTTCTTTTTTCTTTTTTTTTTTTCCCCTTTTTCTTCCTTACTGCAGGGTAAATCCTGATCTCAGGGAAGCCGGTGGCAAAACGCTCATCTTGGGGACCGAGGTTTGGCACTGAGTAAATGAGTCAGGGTGAAATGGCAAATGAGTTGTGGCAGAATATTTGTACTGAGGCAGATAGGTGAAAACATTAATTGTGTCCCATAATTGTGGCTGCTGTAGCAGCTGAACTAACACTGAATCTCCTGAATTCTGACTAAATTATCCATGCTCTTAAGATTGCGCTGAAGCACCCAAACACATCTTTTCCCCTCAGAGTTTGTATGCAGCCCAACATGTTAAGGTCAAGATCCGCACTCCAGAGAGAAGCAGATGGTCTCTTGAGTGATGTGTTTTCACTCACTGAGCATGAATATGAAAAAACCTTCTTATTTTCCAAGCATATGAAAGTCAGTAATGTAGAACAGTCTCAGGGAATCTTAATATGTGAATAAACATGTGTGTTGCAAGAGTTTATTTTGGTCTTTGTGCTCACTATGGATTCCTAAGATTAAATGATACTCGAATACTATATATCATTATTTTTATTAACTTGGTTCAAATGTCAGAGCCATGCCAAAAGGCTGTTTCAATTTGGGGAGATTTATAATAATTCTGACCTTCATAATGAACTAAACAAAAGCAAATCTGGAGTCGGTAAATGTTCACTTTACAGAAGTCTCTATATATTACAAATACCAAATACCTCAGGGATATTCTGAACTGTTTATGGTGTAGCAGAGCTGTATTGCTGAGGCAATGGGAAGAAAACAACTCCTGGAAACTCTCTGTATAACAAATTAGGTTGATTTGTAAAGCCTGATCCTGCTTCCTTATTGCATCATGCAGCCTTTAGCAAGGAGCCATAGGCAAAGGCACCAGCTAAACACCATCCCCACCCTTTATGTCCCACAAAGTACAGAACATGATGTCCAAGCATGTTGCTATGTGTATCACTCTCTACACCACCTTTGCCATCAGGCAGTTTGAAGGTTTGTGCCCTTCATGGCCTTTCTTCCCCCATCTGCCACCCATGCAGGAAGCGAGGAACCAGTAGAACACCTCACCCCATCACCTGCCATGCTGGGACCCTGACACATCATTTGGACCTACCATGGGCAGAGTCACCTGGGTGGTTTCTCCAAGCCCAGCTACATAGAGGCCAGTGTCTGCTCCTTCTTCCCTAAATAGTTGTGTTTAAGAGCAGGGGGAGGAACGTCAAAATGTTTTTAATAACTAACACAACATTTGGAGTGTCTTTTTCAAGTCTTATTGAGCCAGTGGAAAGAGATCCATGGATTTCAGTGAGATTTGGACTAGACTTGAAAATTGTTTGTATGTCTAAGAGGGGTACAAAGTAGAAAATCATAGAGAAGGCTCTTAAGCATTTTTTCCCCCTAATCCTTCACCTGTACCAGCTGTTGGAAAACATCTTGCCAAACATCCTCTCTCATCATGCTCACTACAGAAATTTCCTGAGCTTGTCCAGCCAACCAAAACACTAATTTCTACTAAGACACACACAACCCCCCACCTTTCTTGCCAGCTCAAGTAACATTAAACTTTTTATTCAAACACAGAAAAACACGGAGATTCAGAGCTGAAGCTGCTGCTTCTCTATAAGCTCTGTGTATTTTTAGTGTTTCTGGCTAAAGATGTGAGGTAAGGAAGAAATGGAAGTGAGAACAGCGAATTCCATATTGAAAGAGTCATATGCAGGTTTTTAACAGCATTTTTAAGTGCACCTGAAGAATTTGCAGTTGCATCCATTTTGTGCGCAGAAACTTGCATGGTTGTGCAACTTCTTTATGCACAACAAAGAAGTAACTGGGAATGCCTGTATAAAATGTCATCTCTCTGTTCATTTTCCTACTTGCCAAATGCAAATAGACATGCCTGCAAGTTCTGCAAGAGAGCTGTGTGGGAGCCTGTGTTGAAAATATGCCCTTTCATGGTCTTTAGATGTTTCCTCAGTTTGTTCTTGTCTGCTTATCCCCCCCCAAAACCATCTAAGCCATGTAACGAGGGTAAAAGAAACCCTCTGACAGTCCGAGGCACCCCCCTAATCAACAGTTCATTGGTTCTTAAGACCATTAAAGCCCAGAAATGAATGCTGCAAGAAACTTTATCTCGGAGCTGACTGCCTGATGGGTGGAGCAAACCACAATGGTAGGCATTTAAAATCCCAGCTAGCTGTGCCACACTCGTGGTCTTGAGTGCGAGCAAAATGTATTGTACCTTCCCTGACAAGTCTTACAGCACAGTCATTCCCTTATGAATTTTGATAACTGGATTGCACACCATGCATTTTAAATCCCTCAAGGCACTAACCCACTGATTGTCTGCAATTTTTTTAATGTGGATTTTTTTTTTTAAGTGAGATAAGCATTTATGGTTGCCAGCATACGCTAACACTACTGGCTGAAAATTGATGTTAAAACATTGTTTTGCTTTGAAATAGCAGGAAAAATCCTTCTAAAATCACAATTTTCTCTTTTGTTCATTTTTTTGGAGGTGGTTGTTAGATGTGTGCCCTAACACTGCTTTTAACCTCGTTTGACTCAAAGTCGGGTTTTTTTTCTAAAGAAAATAGGTTCCCAGAGACTTAGTTTGCACAGTGTATGCACTATAATAGAGGCCACAATGTAAGGGGTTAGCAGAGAGATCTCACTGGTCATCTTTTTTTTTTCATTCTAGTTCTGACTCACTTGTTGATTTGGGGGAAATGTTTTTGCCAAGTTAAGACTTATTTCACCCCATTCCTAATGAAATGAGCTTAGCCCAGTAATTATGGCAGCAGCTTGACCCACCAAACCATTGAATATGCTTTCCAGGCTTGCAATGTCCCTGTGCACATCCTCAGACCCTCTAACACTGACTCCACTTTCCTGTGTCACAAAGCGGTGGAGCTGGGTGTTAAAGGATGCCAGAAGCCGGTATAAGAAAGGAGATGGTAAATCATGAGACATTCTAAGAAAGGGTTGTGTTTTGGGTCCTTCCACTGCAGAATTCTCCTGACCCAAAGTAAGTGCTGAGAGACAGTTCTGAGAGTTAGAAACCATGGTTTGAGTGTCTCCTGGGGAAGTGGGGTGGGATGTAGCCACCTGACCCCATTTATAGCTGGCGGGGGGGGAGGGGGGGGGGCATCCCTCTGCTGTCAGCTGGGCTCAGCTATATCTCACATACTCAAGCAAGCTTTTCAAAAACCTACAGTGGTGGACATTTCCTTGTTCAATTGTTCCTGTGTGGTCCCCCTTTAGCATTATGAAAGTGTTTCCTGATCTCTAACCTCAGTCTTCCTTCCTTTAATCTATGCCTGTCTCTTGTCATCCCACGTGTCATGGCAGAAAGAAAACTTTCTCAAGAAATCTTCTTCTCCTGCATTATTTCAAGACATCTAATGAACCCTTCTTCTGTTCTATCCATTTAGTATAATTCATTCATATCTTTCTTAGAGAACAGTGACCCAGACAACACATTCACAGTCACTTTGTAGAGTTGAAAATTGATTATGTGTCTCACATTCCGCTTGTGCCTTGCCAGTCTGGGGCTACCGTCTTCTGCAACAGCACAAAGTTACTGTTCAGCTTGTGATCTACTACAGCCTTTAGATGGTTTTCTGCAGAACTACTCTCCAGGCAGCTGTGCTATGTCTTGCAGTACATAGCCAGTTATTCCTGGTGCGGTGCAGAATCTCTAAGCTTGTCTCTAGAGCAGAGTGTTTTTCTCTTAGACCTTAAACACACTGGATTGCCAAGATCATTTTGAATTCTAATCCTGTCCTCCAAACTCCTGACAGTCCCTCCCTGCTGGCTGCCATCTGTATATCCTCTCTGTTCCATCATCTGGGGCATGAATAAAAATATTGTACACAACTAAGCCTGGGAGAGGCTATTCTGCACCTAGCAGATATGTCCTTCCACTTTGACTAGCAATACCATATTCTCTCTGTACAGCTTTCCTGTCCCACTCTGTCTTCCTCTGGATTACACCTCCAGAAGATGACTGTTTTCAGGGACAAATCCAGACTAAAGTGAAAAGCTGTTATTTAACTCCTTTCCTTTCTCCATTCTTGTGTTTACTGTTATTAAATCAGTATTTGTTATAATAACAAATTCTGAGAAGAATATTCTGATAGGTGCATAATTTATTTGGAGGTAGGTGTGACATTTGCTCTTTCCTACTCCCCTGTCATAGCCAAGACAATCTCTTTCTGCAATTGGTACAGAATAGTGCGTCACACTAACATGAATGCAAATACATTCACAGAAAACTTCCAGATGTCTTTGAGATCTTGAAATACACTTTTTGGGGAACCCTTACCTATTTCCTTTTTATCTATTCTCTTGGGACTTGTGTTCCTGACATCCCCTATTATTTTCTGCTGTTACTCCTCCTCCCTGCTGTCCCATGGTCATTCTGACACCACTTTCAGGGGCTCTCTGAGCAGGTAGATCCTTCCCCTCAGTAACATTGTGCCTTCAGTGCTGGAGGTTTCTGCCACTTCTCTAAAAGTACTGTCAAATTAACCTTCCTGATCTGAAAGTCCAAAGTAGCTCCACACTATTACAGCAGTTGTGCAATTCTCCCCTTTTATCAGCCTCTAAAATCCTTCCTTAGGTCAATCTCTCTCCTATGTTCTCAACCTTAGGGCAAATGAGAGCATTTTCATCTATAACACAATATGATTTTGGCCCCCTCTGTGCATCCCTGGCCCTGGGGGAGAGGAGAGGAGTGGGCAGCCTTCCTGGTAACAATGGCAGCAAGTCGTGGCTGAGTGCTGGGCTCGGTAATTCAATCTGCGGAGGGAAGCTCAGATTTTGGGCTGGTAAAAATGCCCTGTCATTATAAAGGCACTGAAGTGGCTCGGATCTAAAACTTTTACCCAGGCAGATTAGGAATGTGTCAGCTGCTGAACCCCTCAAAAGTGCTAATACCTTGCTGCCCTTTTATGTGGTTAAAAAGTCCTGCATTTGTTTTGGAGCCAACAGACAGTGCCAGGAAAGAAGATGAAACAACCTTTGCCAGTCCTCTCTTTGCAAACCTTCATTGCACAGTGGGAAGCAGGAGAATTTACTTTAACTAAAGCCAAGTCAGTGGTTTAATCTTTGTAAACATGTCTTAAGTGCTCTGCCTCTTATCTTTATACTATGGCTTGTGTACCAAAAAGAATGGGTAAAAAGCTATTCAGCCAGAAATATCACACTTCTGACATGCAAACTGGTGATCAATCACTCTTCTGTAGAGCTCTGTGTGTTCGTGTGTGTGTTTGTGTGAGTAAGTCTATGTGTGTTTGTGCTCCTGTGTTGTTGAATCAGCTACTGGTGGCCTACAGAGCAAATATAGACTGCTTTTGCAAGTGCCAGCACACTTGAGGGGAAAAAAAGAGAAAGAGAAAGAGAAGAGAAGAGAAGAGAAGAGAAGAGAAGAGAAGAGAAGAGAAGAGAAGAGAAGAGAAGAGAAGAGAAGAGAAGAGAAGAGAAGGAAAAGAAAAAAAGGAAAAGAAAAGAAAAGAAAAGAGAAGAGAAGAGAAGAGAAGAGAAGAGAAGAGAAGAGAAGAGGAAAGGAAAGAAAAGAAAAAAGAAAAGAAAAAAGAAAAAAGAAAAGAAAAGAAAAAAGAAAAAAGAAAAGAAAAGAAAAAAGAAAAAAGAAAAGAAAAGAAAAAAGAAAAAAGAAAAGAAAAGAGAAAAAATAAAAAAGAAAAAAGAGAAAAGAAAAAAGAAAGAAAACACAAGAAAGAAAAGAAAAGAAAGGATTAAATAATTAAAAGAGAAAAAATCCTTGCACAACAAAAGAATTCTTCTGGAATGTCTGAAAAAGTCCTCCAAGATACATATTTATATGTAATTTTCATGGAGCAGGATAACCTCTTACATCATACATAATTCCCCACCACAGCACAAAGAATACAACATGGTAGATGAGGAAATTTGAGGCAAAAAATAATGCCACCCTTTTCCATGTAGTGCTGGGTAACTGGACTTTTAAAATGAAAGTAAGAGAATGACATGTAATGTTGGTTGACCAGAAAAAGCTAACAGTGAATCCCTTATTACAAAGTGAGCACCAGGACCTGCGCTTCCTGCATTTGTATGAGGCAGTTATGTTCACCTCGTCTCTCTGTGCTGTACAGATGCGGGCACCCAGGGGATGTTTTGTTAGGCGCTGCGTTTACAAACTTTTTCTTCAAGTGTATCTTCCTTTTTAATCCTTTCTGTTATATTGATAACAATATAAGGCAAACTGGGTGCAATGTGCCTTAAAATCACACTTTACTAGCAAATCTCCTAGATTAGATCTTGTCTTTACTATGTCAGAAAGACTGATTATGAAATGAACAATTAGCAATTGCTTGGGTATAACTGATGACAGTGGGATTATATTTATTGTTATCTCCAAACAGAACAAAATTTAAGCCAATAAAGCATATTCATTGTGCTTTAAAAAGAATATTTCATTTTAGCTGAAAACAATGCTGGGAGAAATTCAACTGGGAGAAAGACTTTATTAACAGGAAAATCCAAATGATGATTGAGAATCATTGGATAATACTTAAGTGGATGCCCAAAAAAGACACACCCAAGAAAGAAATCTGCAGTCATTAAATGGTCTGCCTCAGAAGGGAAGTAAAACTTTTGTGCATATGTGTACTTGGACCCCAAGAGAAAATGCAAAAAGCACTTAATGACAATACATATAAATTAGAAGGTAGGTTTTGGAGAAAATTAGTAAGAGGAGCAACAGGTCACAATGAGAACCATGACAAGCAGAGCTGAAGAAAGCTGCCTGTTGAGTATTTTGTTATATGTTTGGGATTTTATTTAAGTATTTCCAGATCATAAAGGATACTAACAATGATATAAGTCCATTACAAGATGGAAATAGTAAAACTGCCAACAAGAAAGAAGTAAAAGGAGGCTTATTCTGTAATATTTTATCTTATACCTGGGGGGGGGGAACGACACCTTAATCGTTTATTCATGTCAACCAACAGTGATCACATCATAGTTTTTATTCTAGTTGTAACTAAAGAGGAGGTTAAACAGCAGACGATAAAGTCAGATAAAGATCTGAGTAACCTGTATCCAGCAGTCTGAAAAAAAATAAACCCGCCAAAGAAAATAAATCTTAGCACACTGGGGAAGTTCCATATGCCTGGAAAAAAGCTAGCACGATAAATGGCATGACCCAGATAATTTGTAGACCTGTCAGCCTGATCCTGGGGATTCGGGTTGGTACTGCTTAACATTTTTATCTGGCAACAAGGGTGATGCAGAATCAACACGGCATGTGCCAGATGCACTGAAGATGGGCAAACCTCTGGTCTCAAAGTACTCTTGCACAAGGATATGTTCACTGTCTAAAGATGTTTCTGACATACTTGTTTTCTGTGAGTAGTGGGAGAGAGAGCTGCGGTGAAAGGAAGCAGGCAGGAGTTAGAGGTAGTGCAGAGACATTGATGTTCCTGAGACTATTTACAAAGCACAAAAGTATGCTGGATTGAAAAATGTGCCGATAGAAAGAGATATAAAGGGACCATCAAAGCAAAAGATGGCGTGTTACAACCTATAGCCATCTATATGTTAACGGATGAGTGGAGAGACTTTCAGTCTGGCAGAGATACAAAACAAGATCCAGTGGCTGTGGTTAGAAATAAATTTTTAATTAAAAGTCATTGACTGTAAGAAAGTACTTCATCATTGGAACAACTGACAATGGATTAAAAGAAATGTTTATACTGGAAGTTTTTCCAGAAGGATCTGTTTTATTCCACCCATTGTCTTTGGACCTGATGCAGGAACTGATCTCAGCAAGTGCTGCAGTCCATTAAAGAAGGACATTGGCTTGAAGGTTTGTGGTGAGTCCTGTCCTTAAAATCTATGACCTGTAGAGAAATAAAAGCAGTGCTGCATGCTGAGGAGAGGAGTCTGACATGCCTGACAGAGGAGTCCCCGCTCCTGGTGAAATAAGTGATTTCTGAATTGAGGTGACATTTCATCCGAGAGAGTGAAAGTCATTTAGGGCTAGTGTAATAGCTTGGCGGTTCAAAAAACCACAAAGCAGTAATCTAATGATAAAATCAGTAAACAGCACAGTGGGAGAAGGGTGGTTATTCACTGTCTTCAGTATCTTCTTTAGCATATCACATTCAAATATTTCCTTGGACTGCAAGAGATACTTCTTCTGGCATAGATTTGATTCAGCCTTTTGGGAAAAGGGGGTGGAGGAGGAAATATTGGGGTGGTTTTGCTTTGTTTTCAAGTCATTGTATCTGGCTGTAAAAATACCACCAAGCAAGTTGGCAGTATCACCAATTCCTGGTAGCACTATTTTACCCATTTTGTCTAGATCTTAAAAAAAAAGTAAAAAGCTTTAAAAAGCAAGAAGCACTGTGTAAGGTAAAAGACAGTTAAGAGAAAGGCCATCAGAGCTGCAATATCTCGTCTGCAATATCTCATCACTTAACCAGTTCAAACTTGAAATAAACCAGCAGCGGGGGACATCTGCGGACTGTCAAAGATGGTGCAAAGGTTGGTGAAAATCTTTGCGGCCACTATGATTCATAGATACCAGCTAAACACAAACAAAAGCTTTTTCTTTTGTGACACACATAGTATTGTGGCTTGAATCATACAGAGCCCTATTGTTGGGTTATTTTATCTTATTTCTTTTGTAGATTCGAGTGGAGAAATAGGCTTAAAGAGCTGTTGGAACAGATCCTGTCTTGCATATGGATGGGTGAGGTGGCTCTCATCTCAGGCTCTTATCTCACAGCTTTCTGTCCTTGGCCCTTTCTTCCCTTTCTTCATCTGTCATCCATTAGGCCATACCTCAATGGGCTGCAGGTTGCTGTGACCATGGGCAACTTCAGTGCAGTTTCCAAGAACCATCAGGATCTTGGGTAATTACCTGGGTGCTTAAAGTGCACTTGAGTCCAAGCTGCATCAGCAACACTAATGGCAGAGCTGATCTGTGATCTTAAACCTAGCTCTACAGTCCAGTCACACCTCTGATTGGGAAACCCAATCAGCCCAAATGCTCCTTTTTGGTGTACTTGATTCCATATTTTCTCAGCAAAATTGATGAATGGATGTAAAATAAAAACAAGCCATGCCTCTGTAAGGAATCTGTTGTACGGGCTGCCGAACCCAGCAGTGTGATGGAGGTGAGGCAGCCACCATGCCATGCCCTCAGGTCTGTCCCATGGAGGGGCTGAGCAGATATCCACCTGAGGCACACGTCCACATTCACACCCACAAAAGATGCACATATACACATGGCCGGCCATGCAGATCAGCTCAGACAGGAATACACAGACATAGGTGGCTCAAATGGGCTAATCCTGTCCAGCTTTCTGGTGGTTCAGGATGAAGGTTTTGAGTGGGAATTGCACACATACATGTAATGTAATTTCCTCCAGCAGCTGGGCTGAGACTGTTAGCCTACCCAGCCGCTGTCTCTGGATCCCAGCCTCCCCAGGCACTGGCACCTGGGCATGCAAACCCCTGGACTGTGGTCCCACTCCAGGTATCTGAGATACAGACCCCCTTGTACACACTCACACACACAAATGCACACACACTAACATGTCTCTCAGTTGTCCCCCACATCCCTTGGTCCCTCCAGCAGCTGACTGACATATCCTTAGATCTCTCCAGCATGTAGCCCAACCTACATGCACCTGAATGTCTGGCTCCCCAAAGCCTTTTATCCTACTCACCAGCTAATCTGGCTTGGTATTTGATTGTGAACACACATGCACCTAGACAATACACATGCACTCCAGTATTTCCTGTCACACGTCCCTCTGACCCTGCTCCTGCTCCAGCTGCTGCACTGAGACCCTACACCCATGGATGCTGAATAGGGTCCCTTTCCCAGGAGAAGAGTTAGAAATTGTAATCAGGAAACAGGACAGACTGTGCTGATCAGGTATAGGGCATGGCCAGACAAGTGTCCTGATCAGCTACCTGTTTGTGCATGACTGGCCCCTTTTATCCCCTCATCCCTTTACTGTCACATGCTTGTTCCTTCCCCTTGGTACCTCCCTTTTTCCACCTTTGGTCTTCCCCTAAATGTCTCATGCTATGTCTCATGCAACCCCAAAATGCCCTGCCGCAGCATGCCATTCCCCTATGTGCAGTAACCCCCTCAGCCTGCCAACTGCTCCGGAGACCCTCTCCTGTTGACTCATCTCTGTGGGTCTCACTCCTTGTCTGCGGGGCTGACGCTCTCCTGCAACACTCCTGGGAGGAGCTGGGTGAGGATGCTCCATTTTCTCTGATCAGGATATTGGGGTCTCCTGCCTGTCATTGGAAATAAGCCTTGAAACACAGAAACTAATACAGTGAATCGAAGTATCACACCTGACTAACGCAGTGGCTAGTGGTGCAGCTTCAGTGCCCAGCCATGGTGAAGGGCAGGGAAGAAAGCAAGCTGAACTTCTGAAGCGCCACTGGAGAAATCTAAGTTAGAAAAAGTCACTATAGCTCACAGACCACCATTAGTCATCTCTGTGTCAGTACCTTCTCACAAAGAGTAAAGAGCAATTTGCTGCAATTTAGCCTCTGAAAATTTTACATTATGTCAAGATTCCTGAGGCATGGGAAGTCCTCTGGCTGTTACACTCTAGTGAATGTCAGGACATGCAGTGACACTTTCCATGTCATGTGCCACAGAAAGTCCACTTCCAAATCTGCCTGCAGTATTCAATTCCCATTAACGTCACCAGGGCTCATTTGCTGCTTCTCCTGAAGTTTATCTTTATTTCATAAATGAACAGGAGGGAGTTTAGAGAGAAAGGGAGAATGTTAATTTTCTTCTCATTAGCCCTGGATGGATACCTCTAGCATATTTCCTAAGTGTCCCAACTCATCTAAAACATTTAATTCTTTTCACCCAAGTGCATACTTTGCAGATACTTCAGTGATGGAGTTTGCTGGCAGAGTGTCTCACAGTCACATTGGAAGTTAAGTAAATAGCAGGCAACATTACTTTTGCAGATAACAGGCAAGTGCGGCTAATATATATAGATTATCAAACTCAAGACTATTACTAGCTGGAGAAGTGCATCTATGTGAACCTTATGGCATTCAACAAGACCAAGTACAAGGTGCTGTGCCCGGGTGGGGGCAACCCCTGGTATCAACACAGGCTGGAGGATGAAGGGATTGAGAGCAGCCCTGAGAAGGACTTGTGGGTACAGGTGGATGAAAAGCTGGATATGACCCGGCCATGCACGCTCGCTGCCCAGAAAGCCAACCATGTATCCTGGGCTGCATCAAAAGGAGCATGGCCAGCAGGTTGAGGGAGGTGACTCTTCTCATCTACTCTGCTCTCATGAGACCCCACCTTGAGTACTGCATTCAGCTGTAGGGCTCCCAGCATAAGAAGGACATGGACCTGTTGGAGCATGTCCAGAGGAGGACCATAAAAATGATAGGAGGGATGGAACATCTCTCCTATAAAGAAAGGCTGAGAGAGTCCTGGAGGGGAGAAGGCTCTGGGGAGAGCTCATTGCGGTTTTCAATAATTAAAGGGGGCTTTTAAGGAAGATGGGGACAAATATTTTAGCAGGGCCTGCTGTGGTAGGACCAGGGTAATGGTTTTAAACTAAAAGAGAGTAGATTTGGAGTAGATGCAAAGGAGATATTTTATTTTCTTTTACAATGAGGGAGGTGAAACATTGGCATAAGTTGCCCAGAGAAGTGGTAGATGTCCCATCCCTGGAAACAATCAAGGTCAAGTTGGACAGGGCTTTGAGCAACCTGATGTAGTTGAAGATGTCTCTGCTCATTGCAGGGGGGTTGGACTAGATGACCTTTAAAGGTCCATTACAACCCAAACCATTCTATGATTCTATGATCAAGACTAAGGCATTTTGAAAATACGTTCGTCAAAAATTAGGTCATGCCTGGCAGAGGCAGCAATGAGATCTTTGACCATGCTAAGGTTAAAGAGGACTTTGAGGCCTTTTGTTGAAAGCTTGAGTGCTTTGTCTGGCTTGGGAAACTGCTTTAGCATCCATCTCACTGCAGCAGAACTGTGTGTCCTGGATGAAAAAAGGAAAAGAAGAAGGTGTGAGACTGATAGGCCTTTTATCTCTTATGCAATGTGCATGGAGCCCTGTAAACACTCTGCCAACTTGCCACCACTCCCAGTAGTCCGCTGTTGCCACAACTGGTAGCAAAGCATGATGCCATAACAGCATCGCCTGCACCAACAGGCTTCTCCTTCAGCTCTGGCTCCTCTTATCCTGAGGCAAGCTGGGCGCCAGCACTTCTGTCGGACTAGCTGAGAATGATCCAAGCTTCCCCTTTTTTTTCCCTTGATAAATTAGCAGAAATACTGCAGGCTTCAACACTAAAACCTCTGTGGGAAAAGGTCAGAGACCTAGCTTTAACTCAGTCTGACTAGAACAAGCATCCCAAGACTGTGTGGCTCCTTCACCAAGATATTCCATGTGCTGGTCTTTGATATAGCCATCTCCCACCATAAACTTCAATATGAAGGAGGTTTTATTGAATTCTTCTGATCGTACCTGTTTGGCTCCCTTAACTGCTGCTTTCTCAAGCAGAACAAGAGCGTTAAAACAGAGCAAGAAAGGTTTAGCAAGGCTGATTAATCAGAGGCACTTCTTTTGTCCTCAGCTTCTTCACATTAACCGATAGGCTCTTTCTCTATTGCTTTTTTACTTGATGGCTTTCTGGATTTTTGGGTGGCTCACGCAGTATTTAGTGTTCTTCCTTGTCGTCCTAATTCCCAGTGGCTAATAATTTCCCAAGAGAAAAAGGAAGCTGTCATTCTTAGCTGAAGTAAAAGTATCTAACAAGTTGACCAAATGATCTCTACAACCCCAAGTCAAAAGACAGATAATCTACAAGTCACTATTTATTTGTTTAAGCTCCTAACTTTTCAGTGATGAATTTCAGTGTTTGGAATTGTCTTAGTTTTTTCTCATTTTTTAGCCCCTCCCCCCACCTATTTCCCACCTTAGTCACAGAAGGAATTGTTGAGATGGTCTTAGTCTAAGCATTAGCCATCACCCAGAAGAAATCCCAGTTTGCTGTTTCTAGATATTAGTAGCAATTATTAATATTTACCTTCCCTGCAGTGGTTTTGGAGGGCTGACAGATGGTTTTGGAGTACTGTATTTACAGTTCTTCCAAGGGTGGAGTACTTGTGTTATTTTGTTAATGTGCTTGGCCTCTCTTGTGGCAACTTTAGTGCTTCTAATCTGTGGATAAAATGGAACCCAAAAGCATGCATAAATCTTTACTAGATAGTTCCACAATGCATTAGGAGCTGGACTTTCCCTTTGCTACATGCCAGTTAAGAACTACACTCTTATCATATTTTCTACCTATTTCCCCTTCTGATACAGCCAGAATGTTGGATTCCTTCACAAAAACATGTCATTTATACTTAAGCAATGTAAGGATTTGCTATTGCAGACAATTTGCTTAGAGTTTACTGGCACCAACAAGAGCAAAGCACGCAATGGTAAATGGAAGCTCATTTCTCAAGCCAGCTTGAAGCTGAAGGTCTTTGTATTTGCAGTTTCCTAACTGTGAAAATTATATGGAAGGTTCTGCAGGTATCAGCATTTTGCTATAATCATTTCCATACAGCCAAGTAAAGAAATTCAAGATTTTGGTTTTTACACCTGAATTTACAGCTTTTTAGAGCAAACTGAAAGACCTCTGAACAATATCCTCCTACATTCTCATCTTGAAGTGTAAAGCTCTTGAGGATGGTGACTCATAAAGCATTTCTTCCTTCCTCAGAGATCCAAGCTTGCAAATGGAAACAAGGTCTGCAATTCCAGTGAGGAAGCCGGCGTGAGGGGTGGAGGGGATGTCAGGGCTCACACCACATTACATGATGATGGATTGATGGGACCACATCAATGAGCCCTGAGGGTTGTGTGGCTCTCTAGATAAGAGGAGATGGCAGGAACAGAGGAACATCATTAGTTAACCCACCCTTAGGGCAAAAAAGACCTCAAAACCAAGGAGCAACAGCCTGGAGGTGTCGGAAGCTCACAGCTGAAGCCAGCAGATGAACTTGGCTTCCTGATGAGAAATCTCCAGCCAGTGAAAAGTCACCAAAGCCCTGCTCCCCCACTTAAATCAAAGTCACAAGGTGTTATGCCACAACACAAACAGAAATAAAGCCTGGATCAACCTGGAAGTTATATGTTTAATAAGCAAGGCCAGCATTGCTAGTGCCATGTAGTTCCCTTTGCAGCTCCTGACATTTTTAAAGTCTGGAAGAAATTATCCAGATTTAGATGTGTTCTAAGTTGAAGCCAGAGCACCTGCCTCTGCCTCTTTTGTCCCCAGCCCAATGATAACTCCAGTGGTGAAAATCAGTCAAACAAGTAAGAAGGAGCAGTTAGCATTTCCTCCCCAAATGCTAAAAGCTGCACCAAAGGATGTGTATGAATCATCATGTCTACTCTTACACAAGCTAGGATAAAAATGTAGGAGTCGTGCAAGCTGGGATAAGTAGTCATGCTCTGGGACATAATGTTTCTCCTAAAGTTAAGCAGAAACTGTTCCATGGGCAAGTCACTGCATAGTGGTACATTGTATGGGGTTTGCACCTTTCTTCAAAGCATCTGTGCTAACAACTGCCAGAGGCAGAATACCAGATTGCAGAAGGTATTTGACTAACCTGCAGTGGCAATTCCTATCTCTCTGCAGGTTATATACTGTTCCCCTTTCGGTTTTAATTTCACGAGGCTGTCAGGGTATATTCATGTCCCTGCTATGGGAATGTATCAAGAATGTCATTCAAATGCAAGAGGTTTACATCCAGTGTTAGATTTGCCAGGTAATGAAATTGTTCTTTTAATGCTCATTTGATCAACATGATTTCTCTGATGTTGTCAAACATATGTGATGAAATGATGATTTCTTACTTCCACAGATTATATAATTATCTTTGTGTTTAATGCTCTTACACTTCTGAAAGTTACTGCTCCTTTGGTTTTGCCTCCTGCAACAATATTCAGAAGACCATATTCTTAAAAGCAGCAATTAGCACATTGCAGTGGTACAAACGTCAGCTAATCCCCATGGTGATGAGATCCCAAAGGCAAAGTGTGTGCTAATAAATTGAACAATGCCAGAGAACATTTCTGGGCAGACACTCAGTCATCTGTATTACTAATGTGTCATAGTCCTTCCAGGCACATTTTCAGCCCAGCCCAACCACCGGTATCTCAAACACGCCTCATTTTGGAAGTTAGCATGGGACACTGACCATTGCCCCCAAGCAGTTTGAATGTGGTCGCCCTTCTTTGAAGATCTGCAGAGTGTAAGTGAAATGCAGCCTATCCTTTGTTCAGTGTCCTCATTTCTATAGGACAGTGATGGACACAGTTAATTTACCAGTAATGATAGTTCGATTTCTTAATCTCACACTCACATTTTATCTCCATTCCCTGTATTCCTGCATTTCTTATTCTTATCAACCCTCTCCTTTGTTTTATTACATTAACGGAGTATGCTGCCAATGAGTTGGGCAAGGATAGCCATCATTCTTTATGCACTCTCATAGGCAAGGCAAAAAGGACTACAGGACTGATAGAAGGTCCAGAGTGCTGCATTTTCTCATGTTTAGACCCCCGTTTACTCAGAGTCAGGCACTACATCTGCTGGGCAAAGAGTGGGATCTGCAGCAGCCAGCAAGCCAAGAGGTGCACAAGAGAGCCAATGGAGAAAGTCCTAAAGAGCAGGGTGAATCCCCTTCATAATGCCAGAGCTGGGTCCCTATGGATGTTTCCTCTAGTGTAAATGGATGCTGTTTGCCATTTTCTGCGTTTACATTCTTAAACCACCACTTTCTAAGGAGCCAGTAGGTTCAGAGGAGACTTTCCAGGCAGGCTAGTAAATGCTTTCTGGGTTCAGGGGGGAGCAGAGGGGTTAGGAAACATATCTGTGTTTACAACCTTGCAGTGGAAATACGTTGCCCTTGTTTGCCTAAATGAGTTGTGGATGAAGCCACAAATTAGCCATTGCTGAGATTTACACAGTTTCCTCTGGCTAAGCCTCATCCAGCCCACATGCCTCACCACAGCTCCTTGCACAAGCGCTTCATAGGGTCCCTGGCACAGAGGGCCAGACAAAGGTCAGGATACCTCAAAATTCATCATAATGGGGGCTAAATGAACCTCATACAGCATGGAGGCACCATGGTGTCCCCACACAGCTGTCCCTCTCTCCCCAGCAGTTCCCTGTGCTGTATGTCGTCTAGTGCTGCATGACATGCAGTGCCATAAGCACAGGCATCCTCCCTTTGAGTGCACAACATATGGGTTCCTCCTTCCCTTTACATGTGGCTGCAGGTTTCCTGCTGCATATGTTCAGCCTCCCACAGCTGGAAGCTGTAAGAGGTAGTTTGAACTACGTGTTATACACAGGAAGGATTGAAGTTTGCAGATTTTTAGCACTCTACACGCTAGCAGGCTCACAGTAATCTTTATTGCCTTGTTTGCTTTCTTTATGGCTGCAGTTTTCATCTTCCCGTGAGAAGATGCATGAGCTTCCTGCAGGAGGAAAAAGCTCTTGTCACTTTATCACCTCACTGTCATGGATCTCTGTCCACCACTCACTAGTTTGTGAAAGAAAACCCCATGTTCAGCATTGCTTCTGTCCATCAAGAGAAATGGTTGAGCTGGCATTTTGCATGCTTGGCGAGTGTGGATTGATATAAACTGTCTGAAGCTTTTTATAGTCCCTATCACCAGAGTATCAAAGCACTGAAATCCTGTTAGTCATGTTCGCCTCCCGATTGATCTTATCACCAAAGGCCAATCCTACCAGAGACAATCGGTCTTCCATGTGGTATTGCTTAGAGGGTTTTTTTTGTTAGATGGGCTGATCTGTAGCCAGCGCTAGGATAGTCTCTAATTCTGGGATCAGATTCCAGGCTTCAGTTAGTACTGGTGATAAACACACAGCTTTTTGCAAGGTTACTTTAGCACTGTTTATAGACATGTTTTCTTAAATTAACTTGTTTCATGTAATGAGCCTTCCAGTGCTTAAAGAGGTCTATGGATACTGCAAGTCTTGAAATTGAGGTCCAAAAATCCTGCGACAGGTGGAACTCATGTAGGAAACATCATAGAAATGGATTTATAAGAGTGATGTTTAGAAATAGCTGGCTGTGCCATTCTGAGTTGACTGACAGCTTTGTCCGTGAGCTGTATAATAGTTACATTAGACCTTTTAAATTTCAATAATTTGGCACTCTCCAGACACACTGAAATAAATCTTGTGGGTTTTGCATGTTGCAACAACTGGGTGCATGCTACTGTGGTCAGTTTTAATAGGTATTAATACAGTGAGTAGCAAGCAAATTATAACTGTTTCACATTAGACATAATTTTACAGCAGACAATTTTATAAGGAGAATAGAATGAATCAAATACAGTAATTTGTACTAAAATATCTTTTACATTCCCCGTGTTCCAGTGAAACTGATGACAAGTCTAGAGAAGCACGCTAGGACAATCAGACCAGAAAATTAAATTCTTCTAGCTTTCATATGCCACAGCAGGAATAATTCGCCTTTTTTTTTTTTTTTTTTTTCCCTTTCTCAGCCTTTCTTTTCCTTTCCTTTTTGGAGAGAGGATTACAATGTAATCTTGCATTTCTAAACCTAATCAAAAATGTTTTTTTTTCAGTTTCATAGAACAGTGATCTAGTTTAGGTTTTTTGGGGTAGACTGTAATGTGGCATGTGTAATAAATGGCATTTACCGGTGTGTGAAGAAAGCCAAATGGTTAAAGTTAAGATTGCAGTCTCAGGACTCTGGATCTTTGGGGACTGTTTACCCTCTCAATTAAGCATATACATGTATTAGCCAGATGTCTAACATGAGATTGCATTTTTGACGTATGGCCCATGCTAAAAGAGGTTGTACTTAAGCTCTAGATCCCCCTGAAAGCAGAGCACTTACTTAAAAAATGCAGGGTGCCTTTGGGCTAATGCACTGGCAGCTTTGGGCTCACTGTGCACCATTAGTCAGGAGATGCCTGCAAAGGCTCTGAAGGGCGTCATGGCTGCTGGAGCGTCCAAGGTCATCTTCCCTAGTATAAAGTGAAACTCTTTCAGCCTGATTTTAGGTGACAATAAATTTAATGTCTTGCCCAAGTCATTCAATGTAGTCAGTGCAGAGAGAGATACATCTGTAAGGGTGCCATCCATCCCAAATTTTCATAGGTATTCAAGACCAGTGGGAAGACTGGTGCCTGTCTGTCCATCAGGTACAAGGAGACACCAAACAACAGGCTTGGCTAAATGTCTAACATCAGGTAGCTGCACTACAGGCCCAAGCTGTTGGCAGGCTGCTGCCAGGGCACAGACAACCATCTGTCTACATGAGAAACATGGAGTGATGGAGGACACCATGGTTTAGGTTTTGTTTTCAAGCCCTTTCTTTACCTTGGGGTGGACACAGCTGCTTCATGTCTCTAAGCCAGTTATAAATCAGTATAATTACTGCCTTTTCCACCAGATCTTTACCGCTTGTAAAATAAGGACTATTGAAATATTTCTGATGGTTGTTACTCAAGGCTGATGTATGATCATTAGTCAGTGTATGCGACAAGCTCTGTGATTTATGGATCAAAGCTATGGAGCCTGTCTCTCTGGTTTAGGAGTTTCCATTGCACTTGTTCTGAAGTCCTGACCCTATAAAAACTTTTGTATGTCCTTGTCCTTAATTTTTTATGTGAGGAGTTTCATTGATGAGCTAAGCCCCGATACCACTCACTGCACCATTATTTATTCCTACTCACCTTATTTATAAACCAGTACCATTCTTCAGAAGTGCAATAGCTCAAGGCACTGTATACACTTATGTGAGAAAACTCAGGTATGTTTCTATTTGAATTGTCCTTATTTCTTGGTAATAGAAATAAAAATTATTTTGCTTTCAAAAAATAGAAGCTTTGTAAATATACACTAATAAGAAAAAACTTCTAGATCTTTCTTTATTCCCCCTTTCCTTTTTATTAATATTCACTAATGCTCTTTCTCTGGAGAAAGGCTTAATTTTTTTACTATTGGTAATGATGATCTCTAACGCTAAGTGGTGGGAAAGTTTAAAAAAAGAGAAGTCACATTTCTTTTTCATAGCTTCTTGTTTATTTTCTAGAATGGGCTGATGCATTATTCTGTGTGCCTATCTTTGAGATACTGAAATCGAGCAAAAAGAAGCCTTACTGACCAAAATGGTTTTTCTCTTTTAGAAAACTTGTTTTCTCATCAGTGTCACAACATGGTCAGCTTTTGATATGGTATTAGATGTATGCCAATGAGACTTTTTTTTTTTTTGAACCCTCAGTTTATACAGTCATGTCATTATATGCAGGCTTGCATTTCAGAAGGAAAAAGTAGTGCATGAACACAGGACCTGGAAACTGCACTCTGACTTTAGACTTCACATAAAAGCAGCCTGAACTGTGCTTCAAAAGAAAATAGCTTGGTTTCTTTAGCCAGTCTTCTTTGGGCGAATGGAGCTCAGAATTTTTAAGTTCCTGAGGCTGTCAGAGCTCAAGCTAATACCAGGCTACACTGCTGTTAACTTCTTCATTGGCCTTGTATTAGTCTAGGTCTGAGGACTGCTTAGTAGAATTGATGCTTTCAGGCTGTGGTAGAAATTAACGTTGCTTTTACCTGGCATGTCTCCTTAGGAGTCAAAATAGAAACACCCCCCCAAGGAGGAATAGAGAGGCAGAACATGCTGCTGCCCCAAAAGCCTTTCACAATCTGGCTGTGAGCACCTTGGGGAACATGCCACTCTCCTGTGCATCTGGATGGGAATGAAAGAAGGTGTCCCTGCACTTCAGATCTGGTCAGATTTCTCTCTTTTTCTTACGTGTATGCAATTCAGCTGATCACTGTACGTTTCTGTGGTTTCTGTATGCGAGTGTGGCCACAGAGTGGCCATGTAGGTCTGCTGCTCCGTGACATTTAATTCATGCTCAATAAAAGTTGTTGCTTTGGTATTAGCATTTTATCCTAGATTTTTAAGATGGCAAAACAACCTGTTTCTGTACTGTGAAACAGAAGGCTCAGAACTTTAACTGCATATTATGACCCCTCAGGGATAGTGATAACAGTGCAAAGGAAGCCACAGGTTTTTGAGAGGATGAAACCTGAACGTAGGAATGCTGTGAGCTGGTCCCAGCCATGCCAGAGCGCTCTCCCTGAGCAATACATTTCCTTCTCCACATCCTACTTGTTAAACAGCTATAATAACTTTTGCACATCTGTCTTCCCCATGCAGAATTGTGGACTGTTGCTTCTGCATAGCATTACTAATATGTCAAGACCCATATAACTAGATGACAGGTAGTGCTACTTGGGGACTCTCCTTGCAAGCCAGGTGAGTACAACATGGCCTTGAGGCTTTTCCCTCCATCGTCTTGAGAGAGCTTCTTATTTTCCACAGGGCAGGAAAATTTGCAGTTCCCTTGATCCCTTTTAACATTTTCTTCTTTCAGAAAGTCTCAGCTCAGTTTGGTCTGTTCATGCTCAAACTTTAAGCCTTCAGCCAAGCCCCAGCTGTCTCCTGTACTGAAAAAGTGCTGTGCATCACTAATATATTGTTTACAATAACAAGGCTTGTTTTACATGTACATTATACCATAACTAATAGTTAATAATAGGTAACAGTTTTATATAGATTTTACATGAGTGGTGAAAACCAGATGCCCTATAGGCACCACATGTGAGTGCTAGGAGTGCTCACCTAAATCAATTGTACAAAAAGCAGGAACAGGTATAGCAAAGTCAGTACCACTCTGCCAATGTCTTCTAGTGTCACCTGTGAGAGAGTTAGCAGACTTTCAAGGTCACTCCAGTCAAAGACTAGCTGAAAGGCCAAGCAGAAGTATGACAGAAGTCATCTAGAGCTGCCTTCCCCACCTCTTAGCAGCATTTGGGAAAGAGACAGTTCAACTTTGGCTAGACCCTCCTCGCTTCTGATGTGGTAATCTCTCTGGATCTGCTTATTTTTAGTCTAGGCAGATACTAAGGAGGAATCTGTGATAAATTTACACTCTTCATCGGAGTGAATTTTCCAGGTGTGTTCCCTTTGATGTTTATCTAGAGGGTCAGACTCTCATGGCTGGAAAAATGTCATTAGGTTTTCTGTGTACATAGTGCATCTGTCAAAAGGTGTGAAGATCTTCTATCTAATCAAGACACTTCTTGTGGTTTCCATTCACTTGGCATAGCAGTTAAGAAGATCATCATCACAGGTTTGAAGTTTACTTTAATAAGTGTTACTGAATAGCAGGCATTGAAATGCTTGTAGGGTTCCCAGCTAGAGTAAACATAGAAGAGCAACATAAACCTATCTGCATCTATGAGATCTGCATGAAAATACCAAGTTGTCCAGCCATTCTGGAAAACAAATCAAATGTACAATGTGTAACACTATTCACAGTCACAGCCTTAAAGCTCTGTGCCATAAACATGGCAGCAGTGACTATCATGCCAAAATTTAACAAGTTGGAAAGAATAATCAACCCATGCTTACATACCAGTTACATGAAAACTCCCTAAAAGTATTTGGCCTCATAGCTGTGGCCTTCCATTTTCTAGAGGGGTAGCCATATTCCAGCAGACCCAAGGTTGATATGCCCCTCATTTCCGCCAAAGTAGCTGATGAAATGAGCTGAATTGTGTAATACCAAGTGGCAGTCTGTAGAAGGCTGGCTGAATTTGACCATAAGGTCTACTGCTAGGAAACAAGGTCTTAGGAGCTGGTCTTTTGGAGCCCCGTGCTTTAGCACAGGGCTGAAATGGTTTGCTTGTTTTCTTTTCTTTTGTTTTGTTTTCTAAACCTAGAACTCAGTAGACGATTGCCTAAAACAGGGAAACAAATACAAGAGAACTTCACAGTCAACCTCCTTAATGTGCAGCTGAACATGCTGAATTTATATGCAGTGGAGTAAGTGACAGATTCCTCCCTATTTCTGCATTTGTATATATACTATGTACAAAGTAACATAGAATCTAAAATAAGTAATGAAGAGAAACTGAGGACAGGAAACTAGAGGAGATCCTTTATCTCTTTTTAATTAAATGTATTTCCATTGGTAAATATGGTATAACTTACAGTATAAAAATTATTTTAAAATAGTCCAAGTTTCTGCACATCTAAATGCATTTTCTGTACAACAGGAATAATATTTGCTTCACAGAGGAGCTGTGACATTGGCCTTTATAAATCATGGAGAGGTCCTCACACAGCAGGTATAATATGAAACATTCTACAGTGAGTGATTAATTTTTTCTTTAATCAGGCCTGAAGACTAAATAATTTAAGTTTCTAATAGCTCAGGAAATTTTCAGGATGTTCCACAGACATTTCAGGACATGACCCTCAGCTGGATAAGAGAGTTGTAGCTCACTGAGTCTCTTGTCTAGTGGCTGATGATGGCTCCTATTATTTTTCCACATTTGTGATTTTTTAATCCAATTTTAGTATTTTCCTGTCATTGCATTGTTGTTTTTGTTGGGTTTGGGCTTGTTGTTTTTTTTCTTAGTTTCTGCCTCCTCTGACTGTGATGGAAAATTGCAGTGATCTATTGTGGGCACTAGCAGACGGGGGTGGGGGAGGCAAATTAATTCTACACAGGGCATTTGGCACTCTGAATTTTGCAGACTTGTCTTTCCCACTTAACAACATTCCCACTTAACTACATAAAAACATATTTGCATTTAATATGGGGGGAAAGGAGAGGAGAAAGTGAAGCATATCTTGCTGTGACCTTAAAAGATAGTGAAAAGGAAAAGGTAAAAAGTGTATTTCAATGGTTCATGTAGCTGCAGGCCAAAGCCTCTGGCTGTTGTTACAAGAACAGTGTTAACAATATTAATAACAAGAGGAGAGACAGATGATGGAGCTGGGAAGAACAATTTAAGGAAAAATGACCAACTGCCTATTAGACTCAGTCACATACCAGCCATGGAATGGTTAGTGTCACAATTCTTACACAGCTGAACAGCAAGAAACTAGCTGTTGTTGGATCACCAAGGGTACATCAACAGCAAAACAAAAAAAAGTGGCTAAATAGTGCAAAATATACTGTGAAAACAGGAAGGAAGATCATGTAGGTGGGACCATATGGCATAAGCTTCTTCAGTAACTATAGAACATTCCTCTTCCAAGAATGAAGAAATAGAGCTTGATACAGAGATGTTTTCCCATGCATTCGAAGTACTTGCTTAATATAGAACATAGACAGAATCAAACTTGAGATTGTTGTTAGTATCAGTATCTTTGATGAAAGTTTTTGGGCCACATTCATAGAGGGGCATGAGCAGGAATGCAATACCAATGATAAGTTCATGAACTATGTGCCCAACCAGAACAAATGCAAAGGGAATTCATCCTGTTGGGCTAAGGTGGGGACAAAACTCCACTTTTTCTGCTCATAGCATCACGTTTTGGAGAGTAAAGTATGTAAAAAATAATTTCTTTTCTTCTTTCTTTGTCAGGAGAGACTAGGAAGACAAGAGGAGGAAACCTAAAATAGCTCACAATAGAGAGGACAGGAGAAAACCTCAGAAGGGTATGCATGTTGAGTGAGGAAACACAAAAGGCCCTTGATAAGAATGAAGAAGCATGAACCCTGTGAAACTCTATGAAGATACTGTGTGAAGGTTTCCTGGAGTATTGGGGTTGCAAAGCCTGGATGTAGCTGTGAGGAGACATGAAGCAGAAATTGTTTGCTGCTAATTTGAGTGGTTTCACCAGTTAGAGCCTGAGTTTGGGTGTGGGTTGAAGAGGAGCAAATTGAATCCCTGGGTGGTTGCAAGGAAATGCATGGAAACCTCACCTTGGGCAGGAGGGAGGGCTCTGGATTCATGAATGTCATGTAGAAAGGAGAAAGGAGAGAGAAGAGAGCAGCTCAAAAAAGGAAGGACCTAGTTAGAGTAAAAAGAAAAAGAAAATTTTAAGAAGGAGGATATCATGGTTACTCTCATTTGATTTAGACTTCCATTGCCTAGAAGGGACAGAGTTGATTTACACTGAACTGTCTCAGTAATGAGTAACTGGAACACTGGCCTTAGGCTTGCAATGGGTTAAGGGATTGAACAGCTTTAACTGGGAATACCAATGTTGGTACAAGTGTCATGTAGCCAGAAAATGGATTGAAGTAGCAGAATATACAAAGTTGCATATTCTAGGCTTCAGTTGTGGAAAAGGTAGCTTATTATACTTAATGATGCTGGTGTTGGAAGAGAGAGCTACAGGAGAAGGGAAAGTGGCCAGCCCAGGGAGAGACTATTCCAAAGGCTTGTCAAGAGCATCATCCTGCTTAAGTGATTCAGCCATTTGACTCAGGAAAGGGAAACTTCACAGATGCGTCATCCTCAGACATATCTTCTCCCAGTTCTTTCTTCAAGGATACCTGGATACCGGTATCTTGTGGTAAGCTGGACAACCTCTATTGTGTTGTCTGGATGCAACCCTAGCTTTCAGTCTCTGATGGCAATCTTCTGAGCTAAAACAATGGTCTTTTTCATTTACCAGTGATGCAGACCTAGCAGACATATCAGACTATAACTGTATTCTCTTTGTGTTTATGTTGTTAATCACCAGCCAGTGATTTCATTTTAAATGAGCATGACAAAGCAAGGGGCCATGGTAGCAGGAGCACATTGTAGGAACTCTGGCACACACTTGAGCTGTACCAGACACCCATGTTCTTTGTAACCAGGTCTATTGCTGCATCAGCGAGGAGTGGAAATCTAAATGTAACTGCTGCACTTACCTAGCAAACCTTCCAGATGACTATTTTTATTGGGAGGCTGTCTTCAGCAAGATCCGGGAAATTCAGGGAAAGCGAACATTTATTGTCTTCTAATATTTCTTAGATCTGAATTTCTCTTCCTGTTCCCTAAATTTCTATTTTCTGTTTGAGAGATCGAGACCCCCAGTGGGTTTTCCATCCCTCTGCCTGGCCACAAAGACTGGTCACTGACCAAATTTGAATATGGAAGCAATCCCCAACTCTCTATAAAGAAAAAGGAAATCTAACTCCCTACAAATTATTCTTATCATTCTAATGGTAGAAATACTGCTATTTTCAATAAATAGGAGCAATTTGTCCTCTGAGTACCGCAATAAGGTTGTATAAAAACCCCTGCCCTCCCAGTGCCAAGGGAAATGATGCACTCAGAGCATCCTCTAGCTGTGTAAAATACCTTATGGCTCAGAAAAGAGGATGTTTGAGGGAGGGCCTCACAGCACAGTACCGTTAAAGACTCTGTAAGGTCTAAGGAGACTTTTTGGCTAGTTTAAATTTTCCAATAATGTCCAAGGGAGTTGGTCACCCAGCCTCCCTGTTAGATCAGATTACTGCTAAGCATGTTGAGCGTCCTGGACCTGAGCATAGGCAGACCTTTGCACTTTAGTCATACAGGCTCCCACTGTGGCCACAGGAGAGAAGCCCCACCACTGCACACTCTCCTCCCTGGGAAGCAGGTGTCTAAAACAGGCCGGAAGAGTCATGGAGCTGATGGTGACTCACTCAGACATAGAGGTCTCCTCCACAAGCATACCATGTCAGGGGAGGTGATGCCCCAGTGGGTCTTCCAATCCTCTTTTAGTTTGGGGTGCTGGAAGCAGCAGCTCCATGGAAGGCTGGACCCTGGGCAGAAAAGCTGACATATGTCTAAACACGCCTGTAGGCCAGGCTGGGCATGGGTCGTTATTTGTGATAGGAGTGATTTTGGGTCCTTGTGTGTGAAGTGTAGCTCTGTGAAGCATTGCAAGCAGGAGAAGGCAAAAGCATGTGGGAGGTTTGTACCTGAGAACAATGCAACATCTTTCTTCTGAAACCTGGTTGCCATAGAACAAAAAACAGTTATGTTGAATGTTTGGAAAGCAGAGTTTCTCCCTAATAAACACTTAGGATGGTGTTTATTCCCTGCCTAATAGAGTCTCTGTGAGACAGCAGACTTAATTGTAACAGTAATCTTTCGAAATTACATATATTTTCCTGCTCTGAGATCTCTAACATCTATTGAGACTGTCAGAGACTTAGAACATAACCAAATACAGATGAAATTTTCCATGAAGCGGAATGTGGAAAGTCTAATGATTTGCAAAAGTTCATTTCAGATTTTTTTTTATAATTATTTTCTTTTAATGTAATGTGGTTTTCATTTTTATACTTATTATTTTCAGTATTTCACAATGTGTAACCAGTGATAGCATGTAATTACTTAATTGAAGTATTCTGTTATTTTAATTATCTTCAAAAATCATAGATGCAAGTGTTATTTAACATTTAGTAGTTTTATCTTCTTTTCTATTTCAAAGTGACTCCCGTTTGTGATTTTTGATGCTGACATAAATGCTATGAAATTGTGTAAAAATAATAAAACTAAAAAGTCAACATTAAATTCCTTCGAAACTGGATAATGAAATTCTGAAAATCCTGAAAATATTTTTTTTCATTGTAAAAGTGCTAAACCGACAACTTTATGTAAGATATTACAAATATCTAGGTTTTTTCAACTTACTTAGATTTCTATGAAAATTACGCTTTCAAACAGTACAAAAATCAAGACTGGGAATAAATTCACTCTGGTCTATTACAAAATGCTGTTGTCCAGAGTAGTTTTCATACAAATTTTGTTCAAACAGATAGACCTTTGATCTGGAGCTTTCCCTTCAGAGACAAATCATAATTCCTACTAAACCTGAGAGACACATACATGCCATTACATGCATAAATCTTGAGAAAGAATTAGGCTTAAAGTTTGAACAAAACAAAATCATCAGATAGCCAGATAAATTATGATGATGGAAAATGTGACTTAACAGCGACAGCTGAATTAATTCAAATTGCTTCTTGTTTGCCATAGGCAAACACATACCACAGGTTAACTCTGAAACTTGCTGCAGTGCTCTTTTTTCATGTGTTAGAATTATTTTAGCTACATCTACTGAGAAACTGGTTTAGAAATAAAATACATACTGACATTATTATTTTATAAGCATGAAGATTGAATTTATTGCATATTTTGATGTAGTGTACAATGAAAGAGTGTAAAACATCAGTATTTAGGCAAATACTTTAAAAGTTGCAATGTCTTAATCAGGAGAGTAGCACCTGAGTGTACAGAAAAGCCAGAAGGAGCTGGACTTTCACACATGTCACCTTAATGAAGAAAATGCACCATCTGATGGGGCTAAATGAGCCCTGCAAAAGTGGTGGGCAAGGTGAGGAAGGGCCAAGAGAGCACAGTGGAGCTCCTGCACCTTTCAGACATGGCATCCTGGCTTTGGTGAATGTCACAAGAAGAAAAGGAAGAAGGTAGAGAGGAGAGCACTGAGGTCTGGGCATTACCTGGGACTCCCGTTGTCACCCCTATGCAAAATGAGCTTTATGGTTCCTGGGGGTTGTGACTGTGGGAAATGTATGAGCCCCTATTGCAGCTCCTGCATTCAGACCTGGAAACCTCTCTCCCCAGACAAGACAACTGCTGCTGCTAAGTGATGGGATCAGTCAAGTAGTTCAAGTGGTAGCAGGCTGTGCAGGAGTAGAGAAAGTTCAAGTTTAAAGGCAGCTATCGATGTATGACTAAATGAAGGGAGAGGGAGAATTGTTACACCTGCACATAATGGCGTTTATTTGGGGGGGGGGGGGGTGAGGGGGGGTGTTGAGGGTCATTTTTTTAATGTAAATAAAACCTTAGAAACTAATTGCTGCCTGCAGTCAGGGCAGTGTGTTAGAGGGATCTGGCCGAGGAGCCTTTCTGTATGAAGATGCCCCAGTGAGAAACACCGCAGACTGATCGTGGCTGGGAAACTTGCAAGTGTGTCAAAGCTGTCTCTTCTCTGCACCACATTTCACGTCTGCAACCTTACAGTGAGGAGAATGAAAAAGTGCTCTGACAGCACGTAAAAACCCCAAAGTCACACCCCCCTCCAAAGCAGAGGCCACCCCCACCTCCCTGTCCCCATTGTGTGTGTGAGATAATTTGTATTCATCCAGATGCTGGGGAAGTTGTATTTCCAAGACGTCTCGCATGTGGACTCAACAGGTTCTGAATCACCTGTATGATCCTAAGGGCAGGGGAAATGCAAACCCCTGAGCGCTATTGTGGGCACCCACTCCCTGTAAAACACAGAAAGCAAAGCAGGACTTTAAGGGCAATCATTCAGGATCCAGGTATCTCAGGGAGCAAGCTCCTTGCCAGCCCCACTATTCCGTGTGGGCATGACAGGCTATCAGCCAGAAGTTGCAGGTACCTCCTTTATTTCACTGAGACTTTGTATATTACCCCAGCACCCATCTGAATGCTTTGCGATCTTTTCCCCCTCCCAAACCTGGGCCTCGTGGAGAGTCTGCTGTCTATTCCTTCTACTATTTGGCTGATATTCAGTTTTTGTGGAGTTTGGGGTTTTTTCGGTGTGGGTTTGGGGTTTTTTTGAAAGTCTAATTCAACAGAACAATTCAGTGAAAAATACAGTGATAGCTGATTTCTAATGGAAGAATGTGCAGACTTTAGAGGAGGATATGGCAAGAGACAGCTCAAAACAGAAGGGTCTAGGACTCCTTTTCTACAAGAAAAGTTTTTTTTCCCCCTGACTTCTCAGAGTGTACTGAGGGACGGGGAGGGTATGAAAGTCTTTGTGTTTGTTATTGTCACCTTCCCTATCTGTGGAAATTGTGGTACACACAGACACTAATCCTCCTCTAACCAGCGTAAACCCACAATAATCTGCTGGTTTTGAGCAAACTGGTTAGATTTACCCAGCTGCACCCTCCCTGCGCCACTCCGGTGTCCCCCTGGTGCCCTGAGTAGCTGAGCAAAGCCTTGGGCCAAGGGCTGAAGGAGGGGAAAACTGAGAGGGCTCCATGTTGCTGTGTTGTGAAGTGACAGATAGAGCCAGCCAGTCAGTGCCCCGGCCCTGCACGTGATGATATTCATTTCACACAGCCCCTGCCTGTTCCAGCTGGAACGATAGGAGATGCAAACTTTGACTTCTGCATTTGAAAGAGATATTGTTTGATGGAAGTGTGTGGGTGGCGGGTAAAACAAGCAGCTAAGTGTCAGCACAAGAAGCAAACATTCTCCTTCCCCCCTTCCCGATGTAGTTTTTGACGTAATGAGCATTGCTCCCAATTTCCCTTCCAAATAGACATTGCACCCGTCCCCATGGCAACTGTCATACTCAAAAGATGTCCTGTCAGGAGCCATGAAAGGCCCAGAGACATTTGTATTAGATGGTCACAACCACGCTAGCTAATGCTTAACAAATACACTACGAGGCTGCATTCGTCAAAACGAAGAGCGCAAACATTTGTGTTCCATTAAACAGAAATTAATAAGATTCGAATAGGAAGAAACCAAACTGGACTGTTTTTTTGTGTATACAGCTGTGTTATGAAGTAATACAGGGAACATTAGTATGAATAATGATTGCACATGTGCATTCAATTTATTTCTTCTACTTCTTATATGGTCTCCTTTAACCCTTTTTCTCTATAGGTTTTTCAGAAATCAAACACAGGTTTAACAGCTGGGCAAGACAGGGGTTTCAACCGCTCCTTTCACACTACTGAGGTCCAATAGCACTTCTTTATTTAAAGGCAACTCTGGGTCATTGGGAAGTTGTGCTTTTGAAAAATGTTCACGTACTTGACGACTGAGCACACAAATGTGGTGGTCTGATTTTTACCAAGGAAAAGAAGTGCTCTGGTCTCTAAACAAGGCAGGTCGCATCCTGAATTGCTGTGTGTCGTCCTACCTTCCTTGGCTACGGGGAAGAGGAGCTGATTTATCCCAGCTGAGGATCTGGCCTCAGGTCCAGGCATTAAAAAAATAACAATAAAGAATCACGTTTCCAGCTCAGCTGAAAATCAAAAGTGAAAGTTCAGGAAGACAGCGGACCCTCCTCCCACGACAGCCCTTCTCCTGGCTCCCTGTCACCCAACATGATTTCGAGCATTTCCTTCCACTCATTGCTGCAAGTAAATAACAAAAGTGGACTGTGTCACACAGACTGACAATGACAGTCTGTACTCAACTTTACAGGCCACAAAAGGCTATGGTAGCTTTTCTTTCTCCGGTCAGCTTAACCTCACTCCTTTTCTTCCAAGAAGGAAAAAAAGAGAAATTAAAAAAAAAGGAAAGTTGGCCAGGGTCCTGGCTCAGCAATGGGCCCAGGCCAACTGCCCTGTGCATGTGTGTGTACCAGTGCCTGGATGCCTCTGTCTTCACTGCACATAACTCTTCTTCACTTATCATTTCCCTGTTTTAACCTCCTATCTTCACAGGCAGCACAAATAATAACCACAGGGTCTGTATTCCCATTACTTCTATTCCTGCAAGGCCTAGTTTTGCAACAGTTTGAATACTTAAATATTTGTGCCAGGACTCTTACCTCCCCCCCAACCCTTTCTCCTCACACTCCCACCTTTTTCTTTTCATCTGTGAAACTCCTATTATCCTCCCAAGCCTCCATCTCTCAGGCTGAACTGAGTAAGACCTTTATCCCAGGCTGGGCAAGTGGGAGTGGAGGCAGCAAATGGAAAACATTTCTTTTCCTAGAGGTAATTACAAAACAGGAATTTGCTATTCCATCAGCATGCACATCTCCAGACCTGGACTTCTGCAGAAAAGCTAACTTTCACTTAATCCGTTGGATAGGTAGCCATTCTTCTGGAGAAATTTCACCATGCCACACTCCCATAATCGTGTCCTTTGTTTCTCTAAGCATACAGGACAGGATAACATCCGAAGCAGACCAACGGTCTTCCTCCAGACAAACCACTGTGATCAAACACAAATGAGCTCTGAGCAGTTCTAAATGACCACAAAAAAAGCCCTGGCTTGAGCTCATCTCTGTTATTGCATCTCCTGTGTGTGCCATGCAGTCCTATGCAATGATGGGTCCTCTCCATCTACATGTAGCATCTTCCATCTTCCTGAACACCTCTAGGCCTTGAAGATACCCAGCCCTGGAGCAAGGCAGAAACATTTGTCCACAGCACGCGTTTTAAATTGGAAAATGCCTGTTTTCTGAAACCAAAATAATATTAAAGCTGTCTTTTTCAGCAAAACTTCTGTTCAGAAGCTCCTGACCAATCTCCCCTCCAACGAGGGGAGACAACTGCCACAGAAGGCACTTCTTGGTGCAGCCACTCAGTTGGGGTTTCAGAGACTTGGCTCAAGTCCTGCCCTCAAACTCTGAAAAAGAGATTTAAATGGTGTCTGTACCCTTCTAGTATCATCAGCTGTTCGTGTGTGTGATAAGCAGGTAGTAAAATCTGTCTCTCCCTCTGAATACTTCTGAAAAAAATTGGTTTTGCAATGCACTGCAATAAGAATTAAAAAAAACTAAAACAGAACAACAAACCCCCAAAACTTTTCTAGTGAAACAAAATTCACTGTTTATCCCCTTTCTTACCTTTCTTTAATCATCAGCTTCAAGGAGAATAAATCAATATTCAGTATTCCCATATGGGGTTCGGTTTTCCTCCTGCTTAGCTTATGTATCTAATAATATGCAGGATGAACAATCCTTGCCATATTTATGAGCTAAAGTCACAATAATGGATGCCACTTTTAATGCTAAACCTTTCAGGAGTAGTCCATACTTCCCAGCCTATATCCATATAAAAGATTCCAAGGTTTCATAATCTTGTGTTTGACATATGACACATTCTCTCAGCTCAGGCCATTGTTTTAGTGAAGCCTTGGAGTCCTTGCAGTCTTCAAGCCCCCGTACAGAAGCTTTGAATGGTGTTTCTGGGCTAAAATCAGGGCGCAGTTTTTGATGTTTGTCACTCCTTAGCTGGACAACACAGTATATGACAGGAGCCATCAGCACTCAAGAAATGTGGTCCATGCCTAAGCTTGTCACTCATTCTTGCCTCTCTACAATGTTCTCCTATAGTGTTTAAAAGAAGCTTGAAGTTTATATTTTAAACTTTAATAGAAGAAGTAGAAGAAAAGACTGGCAACCCAGGAGGAATACAGAGATGCTGTCTGAGTATGCAAGATCAGGGTTAGGAAAGCCAGAGCGCACCTGAAGGATGATGAGGAAAGACTTCCCCAGGTAATACCTATCAGCAGCAAAGGGAAGAGCAGGGAAAATGTGGGCTCACTGCTGAATAGGGCAGGAGGGCTAGTGACAAAGGACATGGAAAAACATGCCTGAGCAACCTGAAGCGGGGCTTAGGAAGCATACAGATACCAAACATAAAATTGCCTTCTTGCCATTTCTCTTTTGAGATTGCTCCATAAGCAAGACGGCAAAATCTCTGGCAGGCCTCTGGCCTCCCTCATTTCTGAGCAAACTTCTTTTTATAAGCTGATAGTTAAGTGCCCAAAATATCTGTAGTCAAAGCTGAACAACCTGAACAACCTGAACTGATAAAAGTCAAACTCCAGAAAGATATTGCCTTGTGTGTATTAGACAAAAATTCTACCCTTGTTTACTTGAAATCTGTATTTCATTTAGTTAGTCTACATGAATATCTGGTTATGACTGCAGTGTGAAAGTTTTGGTAATAGTCTTTATAACATTGAATGCCCTGGCCCAAATATTTTCCTTTATGTCAGTGAAATTTCTGATAATAAATTGTGATACCCTGTATTAAAATAAAGAGACCTTACTTAGCTTCTTTAGTCAAAAATGTAACATAGCACTCAGAAAAGCTTGAAAATTTTCCAGAAGACAGGTTTTCTATCAGAAAGTGTCTGATTTTACAAAATGGAAATGTTTCACAAGCATCTTACTGAAACCTCGGCACTTAATTGCAAATGTAACGTTTAATTTTAGTTCTATTGAACTGTCCATCAATTATTCCATTCTGGTCTACACCATGAAAACCTCTGAGTTTTGAATGGAAATGATGAATCTCTGAATGACAGAGGTGGAGAAAATGAATAAGGACTCCTCTTCCACTCTCACCCAGGACAAGAACCTGAAGGAGGGAGAGGGAGTCAAATGCATAGAGCAGACATCAGGCTGAAAGAAAGGAAAAAGATACAAAGACATCGACTCCAGTAGAGAAAGTCTCTAAGCCATGATTCCTCGAAGATGACAAGAATATTCCAGTGAAGAATCACGATTTGTTTGTTGTTTGATGTTTCATACAGGATGTCTGGTTCAGGGCAAAATGCGTCTTTGATCTTATGTTCCCAGGGAGGTAGGAATTGGGGTTTCCGACTAGTAGCAAAATTTTGTTTCCACCTGTGTACTTTCTGCCTGTTTGTTCTATCCTTACAACAATCTTTATTAAATTTTAAGTTTAGGATATCTTAAAAAGCACAAAGGAGAAAACAATGAAGCATAGGAGAGAAACTTCAGTGAAACTCCTTTGAAGCAGGCAGTAATGGGACCGACCGAACACTTTTCAGACTAACACTGTCCATAATTCATTTTGTTATTTCTGCAAAGTGTACTCTGCCCTATGTAACAACACAAACATAAGGATAATTTATAGGCCTGGGTTTCTGCTCTTTAAGTCTGCAATCTGGAAGAATTTAGGTCAGGTGTACCTTTTCAGTATTTGGGAGAAGGGTTTCATCCATTTTCCTCAGGGGACCAAGAGAGGCCTGAATCATGAAAATTATTTAGCTGGGGTCAAATTCTAGATTGGAGATGTCATCTTTAATTCTTAATGTCCTTGGCTCTTCCTATTGGCATGAGAACTGCAATGTTTTACTATTTTGAAAAGTTTATTTCTTATTAATATAATTTTTTAATGTAAACTTAAAAAAAACCAACATAATCATTCCAGGATGAAGTATGAAAATTGTTAGAAAGAATCTTTACAGTTTATTGAAACATTTTCTAATTATGATGTGAAGATATATATTTACTGGCCCTTTAAAATTATAATTATTTTTCCAGGACACTGGAAGGTCTTCTAAGATCTGTTACAATCCAATATAAAATACTTGTTCAGGGAGATTTCATATCACAAACTATTGAGCTATTTATCTTTATGCTATGCCTGGCATGTATATATGTAGCAAGTTTGCAAGTTTTAGGCTGTCAGGACTGTTTCTTCAGAAACAGCCTTGGATGGAAATAATTTTTCTAAATTAAATAAATATGTTGTTTCTGATTTTCCAAAATACCCAATGGAACTAGCTCACGTTCTAGATCAATGGCCTGAAAAATTTCACTTCGAAATATGATGACACTTTTTAATTAGTGAAGCACCTCTCCAGGCAAGTTTTCCCATTGATTTTAGCAGGGCTGTTTATCTGGGTTTTCATTTTAGCCAAATATTGGGATGGAGCACTATGCACAGGTGTCTCTACAATCAACATTATTTTGTAATTAAAGCACATAATTGATGCTTTCCAGGGTATTTGGACTTTTTAAAAGAAATGAGGATTGGCGGTTTTCTTAAGAAAAAGAAAATTCCAACCCTTTAATGAATAAGCATTTTTGTGGTCATATTCTGAATCATTTTAGACATGATCCCCAAATCCTTTACTGTGTTGTTGGCTTGCATAAATTGTGTTCAGGACTCCAAGTTAGGAAGTGTAGGTGTAGGAAATAAAACTTTTTGAAGGCTTTGGCCTCTCCAAAATCAGTAACTCAAATTGTGCTGGGAGCTCTGGGTACAGCAAACCACTGTGGACACAAATTCAGGTTGTGTGAGGTTGTTACTGTGCCCCTTGGTAGCACACTGACTACAGCCTCTAGGAATCAATGGAGGGATCCCACAGAGACAGAGTTTTAAATGAGCTCTTAGGGATAATGGCTTCTTTACAGAAGGGGAACAAGAGCATCACCAAACTTTTATCTTCACAATACCATGGAACATTAAAAATGTATAGGTACAGATGTGCATATGGAGAGCAACGGTAGCCCTGAACAAATTCAACCATCATTTAAAACCATGTGACAGCAGCGAGGAACCGAAGGCAAAATGGGCTCCAGGATGTCTATGACTTCACTGTCTGCTTGCACTTATACATTGTTTTAGCTTAAATTTTTCTGCAAGCAGGTCTTTGTCTTGTGTAAGATATGCTTCTTGTTAGCTTTGGCAAGAACTACACAACTATCTCTCTTCTCAGTTCTCTGCCAGAAAGGTAAATTGGATGTGCAGGAAGACTTGGGACTGCTCCATAAAGTGTTATCCATAGAAACAGAGTCAGAGAGTCATACAGATGTGCCAGAAAGGCTATCATATCATCAGGACCGATTTTTGCAGGATAAAATAGGCCATGTTTTGTTTCTTGATTTGTGTTTGTGGGGTTTTTGTTGTTGGGGTTTTGGGGTTTTTTGGAGGTTTTTTTTTGGTTTTGGGTTTTTTTTAATCAAGTTACTTCCATATCATGTTGTCTACCTGGAGTTTCCCTAAATCACAGTCTTCCATACAGACAGCTAGTCATGAGGTGAAGACTTTTGGGCCAATAACTTAAATTACTTTGGCTTTCCAAAACGTTTGCTTTGTTTCTCTTGTGAATTCATTTCATTTTTACTCTCCATTGCTCATCACAGTATCTTTCCCCACTTTAGTCCCAGAGTGGTTTATTGTGATGAAAGCACTCATAACATACTCAGATTACCTATTCTTCATTTTTTGATCAGGTCTTTAGGTCTTGCACTGTGCAAAACTTTCTTTTTTTCTCAGCATTGGAATATTTTTCCTGGTTCATTTTTTGCATCTTCTTCAGTTTTTCAAAATCTTTTTATGAATATGGGACAACCAGAACTGTACATAATGTTCCAACATCTGTGTCCCTGCAGCTATGTACAAATGTAAAATTATATCTGTATTTCCACGGGTTGTTCCTCTCTTTTTACATTTAAGGCTTGTTTTAGCTACAGCATTGCAGTGCGAACTCTAAGGCAACTCCTTGCTCATGAGTCTCAAGTTCTTCTCAGAGGCATTGCCTTCCTGAGCCCCAGCGTGTGTGGCCATCCTTGTCTTCCTTGGTGCCACATGCTGATTTCTGGGGTTTGCCTGTATTAGAACACATGCTCTTAGTATGTTAGGTTCATATAATTTTGTACATCTGCCCAGCCTTCACAGTCATGTACCACTCTACCGGGTTTTATGTCATTAAGACATTTTCAGTACTAATTTACGTTCCTGTCTAGAACGATACAGATAGAGATGATACAGATGATACAGAGTAGCGTCATCACCAGCACTAATTTGCACAGATTTCTGTTGTAAATATTTCCATTATCAGGTGATTTTCTGCTAAAAGCGCTGTTTTAGGATCTGCCAATTATTTGGTTCTTCACCTACTCCAGAACTGTTTCACAGCTTCTGTATTTTGCAGTGATACATAGGTGCATGGTTTGATATTAAACTAAGTAGCATTCAGTAAGTGTTTTACATCTATACAGTGCCTTTCATCATCAGACACTGAAACCCACTTTTTTAACATGGTTTATTTTTCTATAAATCATCTTGACTGGCAATATTTTGTCACCTGTTATTTCCTTATTACAGATCAGTGGAAAGTTTCCTTTCTTCTTTATTCCACTGAAAAATGCAAATTGAAATAAACTGATATGTTTTCTGAAATCATGTTAATTTTCTCAAACTATTTCAGATGAAAAAAAGTGTGTCTATGTATGGGTACAAGCAGAACATGAAATAAAGAGCTGAAAAGTATTGGGCTAAAAACCTGAGTATTTTAATTTTTCAGTCTGAAATATTTAATCTAAAAATTTGCTTCAGTGCCGTTGTAAGAACATTTCATACTTGAATACCAAATAAAATACATTTTTATGGTCAAATAAAGCAATTTCTCCAATCAGTTGTGGGGTTTTTTAACATCTCATCAACCTAGAAGAACTTAAAGACTGGAATTGCAAATGGATTAGGAAATACTTTAATTCACTCATCTGCTTCCTCTATTGATGAATGCCATTTCGTCTTCTCCATTTTTTTCCTAAAATTTCTGTCAGGTGAGAGACCCTCTCATTACTTTTGTTTATAATTACCATAATTACCTGTTTGTTTTCATGAATCTCGGCACAATGTCAACATCTCCTGTAGTGGGATGACCATGGTTGGACAGCAGGTGCCCACCAAAGCTGCTCTATCACTGCCCTCCTCAGCTGGACAGGGGAGAGAAAACACAACAAAAGGCTTGAGGGTCAAGATAAGGGCAGGGAGAGATCACTCAGCAATTACTGTCATTAGCAAAACAGACTCGACTTAGGAAAATGAGTTTAATTTATTACCAATCCAATCACAGTAGGATAATGAGAAATAAAACCAAATCCTAGAAGCGCCTTCTCCTTACCCCTCCTTTCTTCCAAGGCTCAACTTTACTCCTGATTTTCAGTACCTCCTCCCCACAGCAGCAACACAAGGGGACAGGGAATGAAGGTTGTGGTCAGTTCATTACATGTTGTCTCTGCTGCTCCTTCCTCCTCTGCGGAGGACTCCTCACACTCTTCCCTTGCTCCAGTGAGGGGTTCCTCCCACAGGAGACGGTTCTCCAGGAACTTCTCCAACATGAACCCTTCCCACAGGCTGCAGTCCTTCAGGAACAACCTGCTCCACGTGGGTCCCTTCTATGGGGTGCAGTCCTTCAGGAACAGAATGCTCCAGTGTGGGTCCCTTCCATAGGTGCAGCCCTTCAGGAACAGACTGCTCCAGCATGGGTCCCTTCCATGGGGTGCAGTCCTTCAGGAACACACCGCTCCAGAGTGGGTTCCTTCCATGGGTACAGCCCTTCAGGAACACACTGCTCCAGTGTGGGTCCCCTGCAGGGTCACAAGTCCTGCAGCAAATCTGCTCCATTGCGGGTTTCTCTTCCAACGGGGCCACAGGTCCTGCCAGGAGCTTGCTCCAGCACAGGCTTCCCACGGGGTCACAGCCTCCTTCAGGTATCCCCCTGCACCAGTGTGGGGTCCTGCATGTGCTGCAGGGGCACAGCCTGCCTCACCGTGGGCTGCACCATGGACTGCAGGGGAATCTCTGCTCTGGTTCCTGGAGCACCTCCTCCCCTCCTTCTGCACTGCCGTTGGTGTCTGCAGAGCTGTTTCTCTCATGTATTCTCATACCTCTCTCCAACTGCAGGTTGTTGCACAGGTTTTTCCCCCTTCTGAAATACATTATCCCGGAGGTGCTACCACCTGCCACTGATGCGCTCAGCCTTGGCCAGCAGTGGGTCCATGTTGGGGCTGTCTGGCATTGGCTCTATTGGACAAGGGGGAAGCTTCTGACAGCCTCTCACATAAGCCACCCCTTTAGCGCCTCCACTACCAAAACCTTGCCACCCGAACCCAATACAGCTTCTCATTTTTCTGAAATTATCCTGATGTACTAAAATTTCTTAAGCATCTTTTAAATATAAAGCCAACGGTCACCTCAAATATATCTTCCCCTGGAGCAGGTGACTTCTAAAAACCTCTGTAGGTAAATTGCTCTGTATTACTTGTGTGAGCAGCATGTGCCTCCTTCTGCTACCTGTGAAGTGTCTCACAGAATTATTTATTTAAAACATCACTGGCTATGTTTTTCTTAGAAATTTTGCCATTTCTAAACACTGAGATTCCCTTAGCACTCGTAGGACTATTTTCTTTCCTGATCTACCTATACAGTTCTTCAATGGAAAGACAGGTATTTAATAGGCCTATTTATTTCCTTATTTCTTTACTTTCCTTATTGCTTTTCTACAATGCATCTACATCATCTTTTTCCTGCCACATCTAATATGATGTCACTATTGTTTTAGTCTTGGTTACCTTTCTCACTCTTCTTCTTGTTTGTGGAAATGAAGTGCTTTGGTCCATGCAGTAAATGTCTTCTAGAAAGCTTTATTTCTCACTATGTTTTTTACTGGCTTTTCTTTCTGATCTGTGATGCCTGCAAGAACCTGTCTCCACACATGCTTAAAACTGTCCTAGTATTTATTCTGTGTAAAGTTGTATTAATTATCATTTGCCTGAACACCCTAAACAAACGATTTTTAGCTTATACTAGTAGCATAACTGTGTACAAAGCACATGGACTTCACAAATGTGATATTATGGAGATAAAAAGGCAAGGTATGAGAAGGACATACTAATTGCAAAGTTAATTCTTTTCATCATATCAGTTTTCAGTGGTGATAATTTTGGTTTTTGCCTGAGTATGTATTATTTAAGGAACTCATCACAGTAATTTAGAATGCCATCACTGTCCTGTGGCCAGTCCTGCCCCCTTGCACCCATGCTGACTTCCAGGATTCACAACCACACGCAGAGCTGCAAAACCCATGGTCACGTCCACCCTTGGGTTTGGGCATTGTTTAACATGCCACTGGCACAGGAGGATGCTATAAACATTAGGAGTGTTGCCTCTCAAGTGTGATTTAACTGCAGAGCAGAAAAGCACTCAAACAAAAGCTAACTTTATTGACACTGGTAGGGAAAGGCCTATTTTGTGGGACTGAGTGTGTAAATGGTAATTAAAGTAACCTCTAACAAGGAGGATCTTAGTACTTAAATAATGGGATCATGGGGTCATATGAAATCCCCTCTAAGAAGGCAGACTATTTATACAAATCATGGGAGCATAATCTCTCCAAAAAGCACAAATAACAAAGAGGGCTTAGTACATAGATGGTGGGACCACAGGTCACTCAAGTTTAAGTCCCCTCTGAAAAAGGGGAATTCAATACCTAATACTGAGAGAACAGTGTCATTGTGTACCATCATAACAATAAAGAAATTATTTTTAAGATGGAAAAAGCAACCCCTTTTGCTCCTCTGTGGAAGTCTGTCGTTAATGCTGTCATGTGCATTTCTATGCATATATGCAGCATGAAGTGCCATGGCTGCTCCGAGAGGCTGCCTGAGTCACTGTAGTATTATTCTTTCCCTGTGTGAAGATGTGTCCTTCTATGCAGGATTTACACCAGACACGTGGTGTTCACACTCTCACTGCTCCCCTCCCTTTCCACATTGTCCCTTTCTGCTCATATCACACCCCTGTCCCGCTGCACTGTGCTTTTACAAATGGTCCGGACTCCATCAAGTGGCAGCTTTTATTTGTTCTGAAATACTGCCAGCTGCCCTGACCCAAGGCAGAGGGACTCTCAGATCCTTCTTTGGACCATCTGGATACAACACGTTGCTTCCTGGTGCAATGCATGGAGGCAGGCACTGCAGAGAAAAACAGCTGCTGAGTGGGACTTGGAGGTAGATGTGGCTTTCTCATAGCGTTTGTTTAAAATTAGCCACCCCTTCACTAGGCAGCAGGTCAAAGATCTGGTGTTGATGTGCCTTGGTCCTGGGTCTTTCCCCATCAAAGCTATCAAGATCCTGTGAAGTGCTGTGCAAAAGAGTGAGCCTCAGGTCTGAACACATTTGGAGAGCTCAAGCCTGTTTTAAGATTATATTTGCAAGAGCAGAGGGCTCTAGCCTTATCCCGTGAATCTTCCTGCTATGCAGACTATCACTTCGAAGTGAGAGAGCATTTATACTACATTTGAAACATATTATAATGTAAGAATCAGATTACGCGTGAATATCCTCCCATAAAACGAAGTGTGTTTTATAGCATGTTCGCAGGCAAAACATTTTATTACATTTTTATATGTAATGCAGTCATGTCTACGTCCATATGTTGCACTTAGGGGGAGAAGAATAACTCCCATTGTGAATGTACACACATACATCTTCAGCTCAAACAGCCCCACTTACGGAGATGTAAGTCCCACTGAGCAGCACAACTTCTGGCAGATCTTTTCTGTCTTCTCAGGAAAAGTACATCTGCCTGGTGTAAGATCAGAGGGATGTCTTTTGTCTTGAACAGAAGTTTCATTCGTATAACTGAGAGTGAAGTCACTCTCTGTGCTTAACAGGGCTCTGTGTCATTTGTATTATATGTGTACATATATTTCTGGTACAAGTGTTGGCTTAGTTCAACAAAGACAACAGCAGACAAAAGCAAAAGTTTCCATCTTTAAAATAATATTGGCTCATGCTTTGATCAGCTAACACGTTTGCATAATTCTGATGAAATAGTAATAATAATATATGTATATCTGTGTATGGAGTGAGTGTATGTATGTACTCTTCAAATCTATGCTTCTAAAAGGAGACTGATCTAGTAGTCCAGGGTGTTGAGAACCTCTGAAAACACAGGCCACACACAGGCTTATTAGACTTCTAGTGCTTGCTGGGGCTTGATCCTGAATACACTGAAATCAGGAGCAAAATTCTTAGTGACTTCCCAAGTACAGAATCAGGCCTGCTTTGCAACTGCAGCTGAAATATTTGAGTAAGCTTCACTGGAGCAAAAAAAAAAAAATAGAGTGTCAGGCCGTCTGTGTGGGGGCGAATTTTCAAGTTAACTCCATAGTCACAGGAAGAAGAGCCATTCCAGTTCAGGAAAGGAAAAATGCATGCTTTGGTCCAGCGTGCAAGTGTGCGGGTAGCATCTCAGGGTGTCAGTCCTCACAGCAACTTCAGCAGAGATCTTCAGATACATAGAATTAAGACACATGTTTAAACACTTTTTGGATGGGTACTAATTACTGCTGGTTTAAATCATGCAAAATGGCCATGAGTACAAGGGCATAATCAGTGATTGAAGAGATGGTAAGGGGTGCTAAGTAACAGACTGGTTTTACTTTCAGCATCATTTTTCATTTTCATTATATACCATGTTTTCTGTGCTTGTGATCACTCCTTCTAGAAAAATCTAAAAAAACCAAAAACAAGCGAACAAACAAAAAAAACCCCATACAACTTTCCACAAATGTCATCAGTGTGGCTCTGGGCTTTTCTATTCCTCTGGATCAGTTTAGGTCAGTAAAACCCTGAAGGCACAGAGCTGCCAGGATCAGGGGTGTGTGTTGGTAGGAACTTTTCTTCTTCCCCTTTAAAAGAAGCTTAGAGCACAATTATGGAGCTGGATTTGACTGTGTGTCAGAAAGTTGAACCGACTCGGCTCATTTTTCCCGTATTTCTGCTCCTGGAACAGGCCACCTTGTCATGATGTAAGAAGTTCTGGCCCACTGGTGATTTTAGGATGAAGAGATGCAAAAGACAAGAAGATGCAGAGCTGAGTCAGATCCAGACAGCTGCAGGAATGACTTCTGTAGCACTGAGTTTAAAGTATTTTTGTTGCCCATGTCTCTAACAGCTGACCAAGCTTATGAGCTTACTTTTCATTGTCTACCATAGGTTCAGTCTCCCGTCTCAACCTAAAAGTGCATGTATGACATCTCTTGGCAATCCAAAACTGTGGAATCCAACACCCCCTTCACCCCAGAAAAAGTTTTTATATCAAATTCCCTCAGAAGTTTTAAAACATTGTTTGGGGTCTCTTAGTCTTCTGGTTTCAATAGCTCTATTTTTCTGGCATGTGGCGCCTACATTGTTTCAAACTTACTTGTTATAAAAACCCTCCTGTGATATACATAAAGGGCACTATAAAAATTAAGATAAGTCATAAATAATTTCAACAAATAATTTGCTCTTTGAGGACGAATCTAACTCCAGAGAGGCTGATAGTAAAAAAAACCACAGGGAGATGAGGGGAGAATCATGTTCATCCCATAGGAGGCAATTACCAGTTATCACCACCAGCCTGTGAGATACCAAGGCCCACCAGCCCTGTTTTATGAGTAGAGGAGCAACCGCCTCCAACTTTGGGCTCCCAAGCAAGTTTTTAGCCACACTCGCATGGTGTGGATCAGGGGGATTGAGGGTAAAAGAAGGAGCCCAACTCTGGCAGGGCTGGGAGAGAGAGCATGTTGGCACAAGTCCTCCCGCCCCTCCCAATTGAATGTGCAACTTTCAGGCTTAAAGTTATTGTTTTGTTTGCTGGGCCTTCCACGGCAGCTGGGCCAAGCTTCCTGCTAGGAGCCAGGATCTGCAACCTTATGAAAGTTGCAGGGCCCGGCAGGCTGTCGGTATTTTCAGCTGGATTGAGCCCAGAACAATTTTATTTTCATCAGAAATGTTCCCTGGCCCTACCACATATGCAAGCCTATATGAAACCACCAAGAAGGCTCCCTCCCCCAGCTATCTTATTTAGCTCGAATTCAGCTGCCCAGCAGAACCGTTTCTTATCCAAGCCCTTAGAGACGGGAGAGGAGTGTAGAGATTTAATTATAATCTTTCTCTCTCTCCACCTCCCACAGTACATTAATGCTTTTCATTAGCCAAAGCCAAAACCTTGCTTTATAAGCTGCTAGAGCTGTCTTTTAAAAATACGTCCAGCATTAAAAGAGTTCTGAATGGCAGTAACAGCAGCATAACCCCTCATCCACAGGTGTGGGAGATTCACTGGAGGATTGCTGGTGGAGAGGCAAGTTTTATTTGAAAGACATCTGATTCTTATTTCTGTCCACTGGCTGATTACCCCTCACATTACAGCACTTCTGTGCCCACTGACAATTTCACATACGCGTCCAAAGGAATGAGAGAAAAGCCTCAACATCCAGGAGCTCTGGATGATTTTTATAAGTATCCAGATGTTTAGACTTTTATCTGAAGCTTGTCCAAAAAACACGAGGCCACTCCTACCAGCAGCCTGACAAGTATCCACAGCCATTTATTCTGTGTGTAGGTCTAGAGCACACATTCATATGGACATATCACTGGAATAGGTACCTCTGTTGTCCTCAGTGGTATATAAATGCCGATAAATCCAGAATGACATTTTCTACTCACAATTACATGTGATTTGAGTGACACAATTAAGTCATTGTCTTACGTTGATGGAAAGGTTCTGAGGAAATATAAGACACTGACTTACTTGTCATTCCCTTACAGAATACTTAAAGCATATCCTTATAGCAGCCTTCCAGTATCTTAAGGGGGCCTACAACAAACCTGGAGAGGGACTTTTCACAAGCACATGTGCAGATAGGACAAGGAGTAATGGCTTTAAACTAAGAGAGGAGAGATTTACATTAAATATAAAGAAGAAGTTCTTTACTGTGAGGGTGGTGGGGCACTGGCACAGGTTGCCCAGAGAAGCTGTGGCAGCCCCGTCCCTGGCAGTGCTCAAGGCCAGGTTGGATGGGGTTTCGAGCAACCTGGACTAGTGGAAGAGCCCACAACAGAGGGGTTGGAACTAGATGATCTTTAAGGTCCCTTCCAACCAAAACCATTCTGTGATTCTCTGATAAAGTTGATTTTCAACTTTGAAAAATTAGAGTTTATTTCCAGTACTTCCCCAGAAGAAGACTACCCAAAGGTCAGAAAGGTGGAGGTTGGTTCCTCATAGTGGCTGATTTTCTATTCTTTCTCTTTTTTAAACAAAATACAACTTTTCTCCTCTTTCCCTTGCCATCTGCCAGCTTTAAAGACATAAATAGGCAAATGGACATTGGCAAATTGCTAGGGTGGCTTCAGGGGTATTCAGTTTTTTTATCCAGTCACCCTTGGAAGCTTCGAGCAGGCAGCTACATTGTGCCAGCACTGTGCAAACATATAGTGTAGAGGAAATCCTCACGTGTGAAGAGCTGACAGGCTCCTTGGAGGGAAGAACACAAGCAGCAGCATAACAAATACCTGCCTGGTCAATAAAGGACAAGTAAAAGGACCATGGGATTACATGGATTACAGTTGTTGGCTACACAGATTAACCAGGCAATTAAAGGCAGCAGGAATAATAAATATCTTTCCATGAGAAGGAGCTGCTATTGGGCTGCAAGCTGAATGTAGCTGTTCCAACTGTAAACTGTTTTTGCCATAAACACAAAAGCGCAAAAGCTGAAGAAGAGGGAAAAGGCCCTGGAAGCAGTCCCACAAATGGGACATGCTTTCCTTGATTCCTCAACAAAATTTACACAGTTGACTGGGGTCTTTTTTATGTACATTTTGATGGTTGCTTATCTTACATTTTAATAGGAAATCTGCTGAATGTCTAAAATGCCTTTTGGCAGTCAGACCTTTTGTTGCTGATCTCTGCGACTTAAAAACAGTTTAACTTATCAAGAAGCTTTGGTGTAGATCTGGTGTAGTGTGTAAGTTCATTTGGTTTTTAATGCTTTCTTTTGGATCACTTCTAATCATCACTTATGTTGCATATGGCCATTTATGCACTGACAGGTTGATGGGGACTTTAATGTACATAAAACTTCCTCTGTCAGGACTTATGCCTCTCTGTCAGATTTTATCCTGCAGTAGAGAGGGTTCATGCACAGTTGCTGACAGATAAAATAAGCTCCTCCAGCAGCTGCAGCTCTGCCTCCCACAGATCTTTTTTCTGCTTTGATTCAGTGTCCCCAGCTAAGTGCTGAGAAAGCACAGGCAGCACCACGGGGCTGTGCCGGGATGAGTAGGAGCACAGTGCCAGGCCTGCAAGAGGGAGGATGAGTTAGCCTCACCACATAGCCTCACTATGACCATGTCCTATAGTCCCACGAAAAGTCCTGCAGTGTTTGACATCTCTCTTTAGCCCCAGCTGCAGAAGATGGGTGGCAGCAAGAAAAACCTTGCTTTATTCTAAACAAAAGTGAATTTCCAGCCCAGAGTCCTGCAGATAAAACCTAAAAAGCAAGAAACTTATGTTAAAAAAAAAAAGTTTAAATTCACAAATCACATAAAAACTGAAAAAGCTCATTAATTTTAAGTCTTCCCCATGATCTTAAGGACCTGAATCATTAATTTGAAACTCTCGGGTTTGAATATGGGGACCTGCCTTGTGCTGTTTGGAAGGCAAGAACTGAATTTTTTCACAAGCCTGGTGCAATCACAGAGTTGAAGTATGCAGATATTATATCTAATATGAAAAGGTGCCCAGCATCTGCCATTCCCACAGAAGCCAATGGAAACTGCAAACACTCAGCTCTGAAGGATCAGGCCTTTAATCATTAATATGTTTCCAGATCTATAAAAAAAAAGTTTCCTAAGATACTTTATTTCTGCACAAAATTCCCTGTTGGCAAGAGAGTTTTCATAGCTCCTTAAAGACCTATAAGGAACTGTGGAAGAAATAAAGTGGGGCTTTACTTATGGAAATCAGACCTACTGGAGAGCAACTGGAAATGTTTTTTATGAGTCTTTATAATGGAACTACAGTAGCAGTTCCATGTTGATTTTTATTCTAAGACCTAATATTTTTTTCTTCTTCTTTTTTAAGCCAAATTTTTTCCCACCTGAAATTCACGTGTGGTCTCTTGGCAAAGAAGAATATTTTTTGAAAGTTGAAGGCTGATCTGATAAGCCTTTTTTAAGTAAGGAGGTTTGAAAACAGAGAGATATTTTACTTCTTAAAAATCTTCAAACCTTTCCTTGTTCAGTTAGAAGTTGAAAACTGGTTACCCTAAAAAATTTCCATTTTGTTTTTATATTTGCCCTTAATGAGATACAGCTCATGAACATACTTTTAGAAATTTTTGTGGTACCAAAATTTGGGGATTTATTAAGTTTTATGCAAAGGTAACTTCGGAAAGTAGAATAAAAATAATAAGATATGAGAGATTATAGTAGTAGAAGATTAAAATATTACAGGTAGGTGTGTCAACCAGCATGTGGATATGAAACAGTGGAGAATACAAAGTTTAATGTATGCTAGAATCTTTGCAATCATTAAGTTGTTCATGTGTATTACATGTATCCAGCCTTCCTTTTGTATTGTTGATCAGCATTTTTGTAAATAATTTGCTTCAAGTCAATTTAACCCGAACTACGTGTCAAATAACTGGTTTCCAGTAGCAGCTGGGAACTGGCATGTTCCCTCACTGACTTGGCACTCCAGTAATGGTTCTTGTAGGACAAAATAAGACAAGGGTAGATTCAGTGAGAGCACCATACTGAATTTTTACATAGACAAAATGGACAAAAACTGAAGTGACCCATAGGTGACACACACAGAGTTCTCCTGTAATACTTTGAGCTACACTGAGTATCACAGAAGAGAGCTTTGGGGCAGAGAAACTTTCTCCCTAGAAAAATCTGCAGAAGACCCCGTAACAGAGATGTCTCTTCTCAATTTTAAAATGCCTTTGAGTAAAGTTTTAGCAAACAAGTCATGAGGTTTTGATAATGGATGCGTTTTAACTTGTAATACATGGCCTGATCATACAGGTCACTGGATCTGAGCTCTGTTCATGACTGCTGCCTCCAAGCTTTCCTCCATGGCCATGCCTATAGCAGTGCAAACCCTCAAGCTCCCCCCGCTTTCAGCATGCTGGATTGCTAACAGTTCCTCATCCTTCTCAATGGTTCTGGTGGACACTCCAGTTGCAGCCACCTCAGTTCCCATTAAGGCTGCTTCTGAAGAAGTTCTGTGGGTTTTGCCTCTTTGTTTTGCTCAAGACAAATATTGTTATAGGAGATCAGGTGATTCATTTAATCTCTGGGAAAAGACAACCTTCGTCCCAGAAGACAAGTGCCACTTATCTTTTCCACGTGCTCCCCTCTTCTTTCTTCCTGTTGACTCTTCCTTTTCCTCCCCTCACACTGGTAAATCTATACCTGCTCATTTGCTCACAATGAGGCAGTGACATGCAATACATTCCATACGTCTCCTTTAATGCCTGCCAATTTCATATTGCATTGATTTCATTGACCTTGTATCAAATCTAGGACAAGGGTTTGAAAGGCAGAACTGAGTTTATAGCTAGAGACAAAGTTGCAATTGGTCAGTGTTATTCTACATAGGTTCCAGGGTGTGATGGTATGTAGTAACTAGAGATAAAATGTCCTTGTGGGTTGTCTTTTGGTATTGAAGTAATTTCCTATGTGGTGCTTGGATGTCTCCTTCAAAAACATGACATGGCTTTCTCAAGTAGCATGCGTGTTGAGAAACAGACCTTAGACCATCAGGTTGTTCACAACAGCATTCTTGTCAAAGTGGTGGTAATGGTGTGTGAGGGCTTGGCTGCATTACCAACTTTCTCAGATGTTTGATGGGTATATTGAGTTGCCAAGCTAGTCTGTGGGTTTTGTATATACATACTATGTATAATGTATAGATTCTATATATATTCTATATATATATTCTGGGGATTACCTTTTTTGATGTTCTCCATAGAGTCCAGGAAATTTATACATGAATAGGCTATCCAAAAGATGGAGCAGTAGCAGGGTAACGATTATCAAATTTGTGGTAGGAATTGGTATGGAAATCCAGCTCAGATGATGAATATGTCGTTTTAGGAACAGGTTGGGCTTAGTGACAGAATCTATAAACTGAATTAGAAATCCTTCTAGAGATATCCCATGAAAAGGCTGGCAGGTTGCAGGTCATTTGAGCTCTCATGTCTCTACTCATATTCTGGAGGAAATGTGGGCTGTTGAAAGTAAAATTATGAGTGAGGACAAAGTAAGTGAGGTCATCACTGCCTTCAGGCCGGTAAGATGTATATAGGTCCCACTCAAGAATATTCAAGTCAAGTTTTAATGTTATCACAATCTGGATTTTTGATTTACAACCTAGTGATATACCCAATAGCCAGAGAATTATTGATGTAGAGGTGGTCTGTGTTTTGTATTCTATGACAGAAGTCTGTTGTAGTTTGAAGAAAGGTATTACTAGAAGTTATTTAGTCAACAAGCAGTGTTGGAGATGGTCCTAATGAACCTGGTAATTCTTCAGTACCAATCACCTCATCAGAAATTATCAGCTTGCCAGAATTCCCTAATTTGTGGCACTTTTAATTGAAGAACAACAGTGGATGAGATTCCAGGTTGTATAGCTTGTTTTACAGTTTTTTGGGAAGTAACTTGAGGTTATTGTTGAAGTGTAGGGTGAGGAGGCATTTAGGATCATCCTTGACATTATTTTAGTCAGTAGCAGCAGAGGGATGTCCATTGTCCTCATTGCTAGAGGTAGCTACCGAGGTTTAGAATTACTGTATCTCCTCCTCTGGGTTTTGATTTAACCAATGGTGAGCCACATCTGGGGGATCTATTACTCCATGGCTGCCCTTCTTCAAGGATAGGAGTTCTGATAATAATACCATTGTAAGTATTTTGTGTGGGATTCATCTCAGCAACTTCAGCCATCAAAGAGTTTGCTTTGTACCATTCCAAAACAGCAGCACAAAGTAAGTGAGATCATCTGCCTGCTTGTGAATGCCTGCCTCTCTAGTTGACTGTAGAGAGAACATAGAAAAGCAGCTGAGATCACCCTTTGGAAGTGGAAAGGAGATACAATACCATCATGTCTTCAGGGTATGGACATGGAGAACTCTCAGTTTTTGGGGATTTAACGATTTATTCATCATCTACCAAGCCATAGTAATTGATGGTGTACATATTCCCAGCCCACCCAAGTTAAGTGCTCACTTTAATCATTCTCTAGAGACACACTCATTAGGCTGTGGTAACTTCATCATATGTCAGTGTTTATTTGGACCTTAATTTCTCAAAGTGCATGGTCATTTTCAACAGTTTTGTTCCAGAAAGCCATCTAAATATTGGCTAACACTATACACATAGACTGAGACACACAAAATTAGAAAAATTATAGAAATAATAGGCTTGCAGTTTTTCTTCTTATTCCAAGCAAACTTTCCAAGTAATAAAAAATGCAAATATAGAAAAGTAACAGCATCTCACTTTCTTTTTGGTATAAAGTTGACTTTCGGGAGGAAGAAAGGCAATAAAGCTATTAAAGAATTTTTAAAATCATAACAGTCACATGATATTTTTATTTGCTTTCAAACAGGAGCTGTGTGGCTGAGGGAAGGGATACACTGACCTTTCACTTCTGTGTTCTCCAGCTCCAGCACTGCCACAGGCCTTAAGTGAAAATGAGCCTATTGGTCTCATCCAAACCCCGGCGCATGTTAGCCCACATTACAAAACACTAGAGAATTTGGCACAATCAGCAGTTTCTGCTCAAGAGAGGCCCAGGACTGCAATAGCAGAGGTGTTAGAGATCAGGACTTGAGAACACTGGTTGAGTTATATGGGAAAGCAAAATACTCAGTCTCTCACTTTCATTGGGACTGCATTTGTTTGCACAAAATAAACACAGTGTGTACAATACAAAATAATATTTCTATCACACCAAATGATACTTATAAATAAGGCAAACAGCTCGTTACCACCATTCATCCAAAGGTCACAGACTGCTTTTTAAGCAGAAATTTAGCTGTGCTGGTGAAGCAGTGTAACATCATTCTTATTTTACAGATGGAAAAACTGAGGCACACAGACACCTTCCTATCCAAGACCGCACAGGAAATCTGTGGCAAGACCAGCACAGGCTCCTGATCACTGGAGTCTGTGTGTGTCAGGGTTTGGGGAGAACCACGGAGCTCACTTGTGCTCACTTCTCTGTCACAGAGCAGGAGCTGAAGAGCATGCAAGAGAAAGGTCAGTGGATTCATTGCCCGAACCACAAAGCTTCAGTCTGAAAACAAACACAAATGCAATGAGACTTTTCTATTTTTCTTCCCAAATTTTAATAGTTTCTTGTTTCTTGGCCTCAGAAGTCAGATTTACACCAAGAAGAATTATACGTTACAAACTGTTATTTACATAAATTTGCCCTCTCTCTAATTTGGAAGGTTTAATAAGAAGAAAAGCTGTAGACTACTGGACTCTCTGGCTGATATTGTCCCCTTAGCACCATATGATGACAAACTGTTCTAGCTGAAATGAGTGAATGTCCTCGTCTGTCTCTTTTTCCAGGTTATTGTTTTTTCCTGAACTGATATCCACATTACTTCCTCCTTACATCCTCTGCTCTGTAAACTAGATTAGACATTGTTCTGGGTCCTAGACTTTTGGCTATAAATGCAGTTGCTTGGAGAAAAATCAAGCGTCCAGGAGAAACCAACCCCGATGAAGCAACGCTTGTGTGCTGTGACAGAAGTGGCTTGCATGGGAGTGAACCCCAAGGAAAACCTGTCTGGGGAACTCCCTGAGCCTTGTGCAGGGCTGGGGACATCGTCATATCCCTAGACTGTCACTCCTGCAAACTATTCTCATTCTCAGGTGCCTGATCAAATACCTCGGGCTGTTGTGGGGACACCAATGTCCTCCTCCACACCTTTCATGCTGTGAAGGCTGTCTCCTAATTTGCTGTTTGCTCTCTGCAGAAACACTGTGTTGTGAGCCATTAGATGCCATGTGAACTTATTCTGCAGATTCCTTAATTAAAAAGAATGACTTGGGCACTTGCCGCCCAGTTACCCTGCATTACAGTGAGATCCATTAAGTGAGATTACTAGATGAGGACACAGCCATGCTCGCTAAGCACTAATGTGGTGTTCACAGCACCATGGAGCTGCAAGCCTTCCCAGGGCTTCCAAGTAACTCGACAACCTTTGGCAAGGGGAACATCCACAGGGGGCCAGAAACACAGGCTTTTTGTTAGAAATTGCACTGGACACCGCATTTCATTGATGTCCCTCATATGAACTTTCTGCCTGAGAGTAATGAGACAGGAAGCAAAAGGAAGTCACACAGGACCTGTTGCAGCAAATGTCAAGCTGGTTGTGGAGCAGGTTCAGTCTCCAGCATGTCCAGCTAATAGTATCTTGGGCTTGCAGTATGAAGCACCAGCAGAAAATATTAAGGGGTTGCCTCCAAGAAGAAAGCAAATCAGAGAAAAGCCACTCTGTGATGAAGTTCCTTAGTGCTGAAACATCTTACTAACTTAGAGCCAAAGTGCAATGGTAGTGTTAATGCAGCTCAGGTTAAATATCCCACCTTCTTCAGACAACCCTGGGGGAGTGAAACTCAGTCTGAAATGAGAAAAGTTTCCCGAAGGTGAGTTCATAGATCACAAAATGTGGAGATGGAAAGAATCTATTCAATCATCTATCCAATCTCTCTGCCAGTTCAAAATTACTCCCCATGATGTTTTTAACATAACTGCTTTTCTCATTTAAAACAAAAAGGGGGGTGTGGAAGAAATACCTAGAAATGGTCTATGAGGTTTTCTATCAAAACGTGCTTGACTCCTTGACTAGTTCTACTGTCTGCTGTTGCTTTGCTCAGATGAGTTCAGCACGTGCCAGGATGAAGGGTGAACCAATATTTTCTGGAGGGACTCTTCCACCATCTGCAACATCCAGCAATTGGAAAAATCTTCCCAGAATATGACTTGCATCTGCATTTTCTTAACTGCATTCAATTTTTCTCCCTTCATGTGAGACTGAGGAGTTGTTCTTCCATGGTAATATTCTGTGTGGTTGTGGACTAGCCAACCTGGAAAGTGCAAGAAGCACCCCCCTATTTCAAATATTACATGCAGACTGAGACACACCTTTGCTAAAATAATGGAAATAAGCCATGAATCTAAGACGTGGTTTGGACAGTGCACTTAGGAAAGAAATCATCCTATTTCGCTGTGGGGAAGAGGAGGACAAAGACTGTTTTTCACCTCTAACTGAGGATTCCATGAATCTAACTTTATTTTTGCCCCAGCTTAGTTTATGTCCTTGTGTTGCAGAGTCTGGATCTCTTTTAAATATCTGGTTTGACGCTGCAGTCTGTTTCACCTCTGGCACAAGTTTCATATTGCTCGCTCAGAGTCCAGATATCTTGAGACCCTTGACGGGTCCTTGATGACACAGGTATTTGGGGAAAGACTGTCCATGCAAAAAAGTTCAGGAAAGTGAAGACACCACCTGTATCACTCAGAATATCCTGCTGGCAGAGGTAAATGGTAACCTGTGCGGGGAGCAAGACTCCTTGCTGCTTACTCTGAAATGGATGCTGCAGTGGGATGGGTGTCAGCAAGAGCCTGGCTTCAAGTGGAGTCTACCCTTTTTGGCTTTGGGACACCTAAGCCCATGCTATAGACACTATAGCCACTTTCACACTGCTGAGGTGTGAAACACTGATGTCAGTGTAACATCAGAACTGACAAAGATGTATTTTGTCAACTTACAGTAACAAAAATCAAAAGCTTCTTGCTCTGCTCATCTCTTGCATTCCTCACACTGAAACGGAAGAATGTGTACAGAGAAGTCGTGCAACAAGCTGTCGCATCAGCTTCAAAAGCAATGGCCCACGCAAGCAAATTTCCCTACTATACACTCATGGCATGTAAGATTATTTAATCAAAGGTGGGAGAAAGCAAGAGGTTTTTGGGTTGTTTTTTTCCCCAAAGAAAGCACTTCAGCCACTTCCAGAATGGGCCTTGGTTTTGACAGCAGCGTCTACCCACAGACACAAGGTATGAATTGCTTAATTATCTGTGAAGATTACGGGAGCCATGTCACGCCTGACTCACCAGCAGCTATTTAAAAAGAAAAAACAAAAATGATTAGCAGCCCCTTTTGGAAAGTGGGCTGTTCTAGCTTTCCTTCATGTGCGCATGTGTGCTGCTGTGTGTCTCCCGGCAGTGCTGTGCCCATCGTTACCGATGTGTAGTGGGCAGGGCTTGGGCACCCCAGTGCTAACAACTGTCCAACAGACAATGAAATGAAACAGAGGAAAAGCTGGAAAACATGATTTTCCAGGGGAAAAGAAATAACCCAAGCAAGTAAAATCTTCGGGTTAAAGACTGTTACTATAGCCCTAAGCTTCATTTCATCTGATTTTACATAGAAAACTTTCAGCATTTCCAAAACTGCCATTAAAATGAGCAAGACCAAACATTACTCCATTTTGTGTAGTCTCACACTGCTGGTAAGCACTGAGCCCCCTAGTGTGACTCTGAATACAACACTAACCTGTTGGATGCTGTGGAACAGTAAAATGGCATAGCCTTGCTGAGAAGCCTACAGTTTTGCACCGGTTGTAAGGCTCTTCTTCACTAGTAGAATGTTTTCCTTCTCAGGAGAGGTAGGTGCTATCTAGTATATGAAGGCAGAGCTACACTTGTGGTGTCACCAAAGTAACTATGTGATTAAAAAAAAGAAACCTGTCTCTTGATATAGTAATAGAGCTAAAAATAAAAATTGCTATTTATAGAGGGGCCTTAATTTAGAGAGAGATTGGGCTGAAAGCCTCAGACAAACCCTTCTGGAGTTTTCCAGAGTTTTGCAACTATTATATTTGAAAATAGCCTTCCTGTAGTATTTGAGTTCCTCCACTTTCAATCCCAGCAGATAACATGGAGGTGGGCGGGAATTAAATAGCAATAAAAAATAGCAATAGTTGACTTAATTATTTTGATCTTTTGAAAAATTTAGGGGGGAAAAGTACAGAGAACTTTCTTCCTTTTATTTATTTATTTGTTTTTGTCTTTCTCTCCTTCTTTCCTGTCTTCCTTTCCTTTCCCCACCTTATTCCACACCGCTGCGGCCCCGGGTCTCGGCTCCCCACCGGCCTCCCAGCCCCTCATCACTTTTTCCTCTTTTAATTCCGCCAAGCTTTTCACCGCCTCCCCTTCGTTTTCTCACCCGACCGCCGACAGCCCCACCCCCCCTCCCCGAGCTCCGTTTCACCCGCGCAGCCCCGCGCATCCTCCGCGCATCCTCCCGTCCCTCGCGCAGCCCCGCACCTCGCACCGTCGGCGACTCGACAGCGCCACCCGCTGGGAGGCCGCTGAAACGGCACCTCCGCGCAGTCCTCGCGCAGCCCCCGCGGCCAGCCTGCGGCGGCTTAAGGGCATGAACCGGCTTAAAGGCGAAGACATGCTGCGCGTGTAAAGCCTAACATATGCGGATAAGCGCCCCTTGCCTGCCGCCCCGGGGGACACAGCCCGTCGCGGGGGGACAGCGGCCAGGCTCCTGGACTCCGCCACAAGTTCCTGCTGGTTTTCTTCTGGGGTGAAACAAGGTTACATTGGACATTTAAGTTCCATGCACCCGTGTTACAGCACTGTGAGCTGGGCTGCGAAATGAAAAGTTGGTAAAAGCCTGGGTGATCCTGTTTCCCAGAACATGTGCAGGTTATGAGACCCTCCCGAGGTTGCCCCCATCCAGTGGATGAGCCCACATCCATCCTTGCCTTGCCCATGGAGGGGTCATCCCAGGCTGGTGCACATGTGCAGGTTCTGAGACCCTCCCCAGGTTGTCTCCATCCCGTGGCCGAGCCCAGGTCCATCCTTGCCTTGCCCATGGAGGGGTCATCCGAAGGGACACTGACCTAAGTCAGCCCCAGCAGAGCCGGGGGCTCGGTGAGGACCACGGGAGGCACGAAGCGCCCTGGCAGCTGAGGTGCTCGCCATCTGGGCCCACCGAACGGGTGGCAGCTCTCAGCTGTCATCTCTGCGTGCCGCAACTCCTCCTCTGCACAACAGCAATACCTCCCACCGCCTCCCTGAGTTATCCTCATCCTGACCGCCTTTGCACAGAGCAGCGGGTGGCAAACATGAAACCATGTGCTGAACTAAATGTCACGTAGCTGCATGTTTGGTGAACACTGTCCATTCTATGCATGCAGTGGAGCAGGAGCCTTCAGATAAAGAGTTTATAATCATGGGATTAAGAACTCTCACATTATGCCTGTGAAAAAAGGAGTGAATCGAAGGAGGAGCAGGAAATCTTAACTCTGACAATTCTTTACATTGCTTGCTTGATGCCGCTGCCATAACAATGCTCTTTGCACTTCTGTAATGGCCACAAACAAAGCAAAGAAAGCAAGCAGAGCACACTGTGGTAGGGTGAAATGATAAAATAACCTTTCCTAGAGCAGCTTCAGGTGCTTTGCATGATGTATTTGTAGCACATGCAAATTTGCACATAACTAAACACAAGTTTAGCAACTGTCTGCACAGGCTCCAAGTGAGTCGCCTCTAAGCAATGGATATTCAGCTTAAAATTGTTAAAAATACTCAATTTCTAGCTATGGTGGTCCATCAGTATTGCACATGTATCCTGGCATCTATCTAGGACCAAGTATTTAGAGCTGGCTGTGAAGGAAACACTCTTTAATGTTTGACAAACAAGCAGCTGTGCTTGTTTGAAGCTGCTCAGCAACTTGGAAGGCAAAAGCAGTCGCAGAATAGGTGTTCAAGAGCGCAGGTGTGCTGCTCAAAGGTGAATGACAGAGGAAATTTATTACAGGATATAAAAACTTTACCGTGATGATAGGACTGGTCAAAGCAAAAACTAACACCTTCTGGAAAAAAAAACATTCCAGACTTCCTTTCCGATTTAAACCTCAAACTGTTTCAAACAGCTAAAATAGAACGTGAGGCAGTTAGCATGAGACTTATTTAGGGAAAAAATATTTACTTAAAGATCATTAATTTTTTTTCTAATTTATTTTTTTAGTCTTGACATTTAGATTTTGGAAATAAAATTCAAGTAGTTCTAACCATGCAAGAAAAAGCAGGGGGAGGTGTGTGTATGTTTTTATTGTGTTATAATACATGTTTTCTATTTTCTTGGACTACTTTGCCCCATTTGCTAACCTGAGCCTCATGCTGAGTAGTAGGAAAATACTTTAATAAGATAGAATCAATACATTCATGCTGAGGGTTTCTTTGCCGGGTCAGCTTCTTATTCACTAATTTTATGATGTAGCAAAGTGTATCTTATGCTTGAAACCCAGCATTCTGGTGGGAAACATCCTTTAGATGCTACTGCAGGAAAACCCAGTTGAAACAACAGAGTACGTATTCAAGCAAGGACTGCTTAAGTGAGTAAGGCTTTGAGTCATTAAAGTCCAGAAAGACTGTCAAGGAGGAGGAAGTTGTTTCATCAGATGCCTGCTAGCAGGAGATGTAAATACATAATAACCCAGGCAAACAGGCTGATTTTGTGGATCATATGCACAGCAGTTGTGCTAAATTGGGTGGTGTTATTTGGAAAGCACAACAGAAAAGAGAGGACGTACGTGGAGAGCTCAGAAACACAAATGCTCTGGGGCAGGATATTGGGGTGGGTATATGAATTCATAGAGGTGCAAACAGTGTTTGTTCTCCACCTGAACCTAAAGCAGAACCTAAACCTAATGTATTTTCACATTAAAAAAAGTGAGCTTTCTGAGGTGTGGCAGCAGTGTGTGTGACGCACGAGCTGGTGACACAGTTACCATTGAGCCAGGACAGCTACTTCTGGGCAGCAGGTTCCCTTGCACCATCCTTGCTTCCCATGTCGGAGGCAGGAAGGCGCATTCAAGGCTATTCTCTTTGATGTGCTGATTTTCACCTGCTGCGTAGCAAACACAACACACTGCAGAGAGCAGCTCATACCGTGGCTCCAGGTCTACTCGCCATGGCCTGGGTCTGCCAGCCTGCTGAGCCCACGAGGCTGGGCGAGCTGTGAATCCCCATCCCAAGGGCATGCTGGATGCTCATATCTTCTACCACGCTTCATTTCGTCTAAGTTATGATGAAACTGGACCTTACGCCTCAAATGTACCAAGGGGTAACTTGATATAAATCTGCAGCTGCACTGATCTCCTGAAAGAGGGTGAGTTGCACATTTTGCAATTAGGGTGAGCTAATTGTATGTGTACAGGCAGTTGCCACGGCTTAGCTGATGGGTGGTAACTTATTAAACCACAGTAATGTGAGCACTTCGAGTCATGAAACCATACCCAAAGTGTTTGCAGACTCGGGGCCTGAGAACCCACTGCCCTGCCATTCCATTGCACCGTCATCTCGAGGACAAGGAAAGGGATTGAAAACCTGTGCTATATAGTCCAATGCAAGATGAAGTTTCCCAAGGGATTCTTAAATTTCTACCCAGAATTTCGAAGAATTTAACAATGTTTTCTTTTTAAATGACCTTGAATCAAAATATTCATTTTAAGTGGGAATGTTTGGAAAAGAGTGAGTTCTGGAAATTTTCAACATAAACACTAATTCTTGTAAAAAAACATGAAGAGCTATATTCAGAAGGCCTAAATTTCCCCTAAGCCTCTGGGTCTAGTGTTTCTTACCTGCTAGGGTAAGAGCCATCCAGAAGGGAACCTGTCCAATTTGGTGGAACTGTGGCCAGAGTACTTTTGTAGATGTAATGTACTTTTAATCTGTAGTACTTGCTAGTTTCCTAGAAGCTTGAAGAGAAAATTACGTGCCAAATGTTTTCGTTCCTCTGTACTTGGTTGTTAATTTTGTGTGCACATGCATGAGATTGGGTGAAGAGAGTTGAAATCAGCTTGGGTTGGCTTTTTTTCAGAGCCTTTCCAGTGTCAACCCTGTTAGCAACGCTGATGATGTGAGCTTTGACCTGGAGAGCATAGCTCAGATTCTAGCCCTGGTGAAGTCAATGGGATCTTGCTATTGATCTTCAGACCAAGATTTCAGCACACTAAGCTGGATACAAGTGAGGGATATAGAGAGCCCTTGTGGAAGGTCTTCTTTTTAATGAAACTGGAGATAAACCAATTTGTGCTCAGGGTTAATGCCCTGCTGAAACAACTGGAGCGCAGACCCTGTAATAGGGTGCTTGTGTGTGAGAGCAGATTGAGTGAACTAATAGAAACAAGTGTAGAAAGCTAGGAAGTGACGTCCCTACATGGTGGGAAATAAAGAAACAGCCCCTTGCAGCCCAGGTGAGAGGGGTCTGGGCTTCGGTGGGCAGCTGTCACACCAAAGCAGGGGGGAGGGAGCAATGGCACCACTTTGTGCTCTGCAAAGTGGAGAGGCCGCAGGGCTGCCGCTGCCGTCACCCAGGTTTCCTCCCTGACCTCTCTGCTGGCCATGTATTTCTCCTCCACGTGGATAACATTTGAAAAATAGCCAAAAAACTCATTTCACAAGACTTCTTCAAGCCTCCGTCCCTTCACTACGAAGGGCGATGCCAACAAGAGTAGATACACACTCACTAACACCTCTGTAGGGGTGTGTGTAACATTTGGGTGCACCCCTTCTGTCTGTTTGCTGCCTGAAGTTATGCTCAGCGTTGCTCTGGAGATCACAACATTTCGGCAAACAGCACCATGTTCTGCTCCCAAGGTAGCCCTTTTTGCTCTTCCCTTGTGGGAGTGAGTCACACTTCAAAGGAAAAAGGGAGATATCTGGTGCTGGTCTGACTGTCATGTTTTTATTTCCCATTTCTAAATGAATTCTAAGCTGAGACATCCCATGCAAAATTTCAACCCAGGGCAGTGGTCTGCATTCACACTAAGAAACCAGTGAATAAGTATTTTGAGGTAGCCTTAATTATAGCTGTGAGAATGACACCACTGTAACATTTAAAGTGCGAACATAAAATATGGCAAATCAATCAGAGTATGGAACTACACTCGGAAAGTATTCAGCTGATGATGTTCGCGATCACACATTAAAAAAAAAAAGACAGAAAGAAGAAAAAAAAATCATATGTGGAAATTCACTCCACCAGCCAATGGAAAGAGATACTTTTCTATCTCAGAGCCTACAAAATTCCCTCACCTACTACCCAAATCACAGTTAAAAGCAGCTTAATTTACCCCTTTGAAGAAAAAAAGAAAAAAGAGTTTTACAAGCCGTTATTGCTGCTCAGCAATCACACAGACATTAAATCTTATTGCAAAAAGAGGGGGGAATGCCTCTTCTCAGCATTACAGCTGCAGCTGTTTGACAGAAGTAAGTGACTTCATAAACCCTCCTGATTTGGCAGTAAGAGAGCAGAGTTTTATGCTGTCTGCTGCACAGTCACAGGGGCTGAGAAAGCTCTGCAAAGCAGTCTTCACAAATGTTTCACCTCAGTTTATAAATACCTTTGCTTCACCGTGTTAATGCCTCTTTTGCTTTGCTTTCCATTCACCTTCACTGGATCATCTACCAAGACCTTTTATTGGTTTCAAGTGATTGATCCCACTGGTCCCACATATTTTTCTTCCTTTTTTTTTTTTTTTTTTTTTCTTTTCACAACAGAAGATACTGCACCTTCACCTTTCCCCTGGCTTGTTGGCTTATTATGGTAAGATGCAGTTAGGATTTAGCAGGCTGTCTTTATTCGCAGTGTGAGCAGGCTGTATACCTTCTCATGAAAAAGTCCATGCTTAAGCACTCTATTTTCTCTGTCTCTCTCAAGTGTCCACTCCATAAGGAATTACTTGAAAATACATTTTATTGGGCTGTGATGAAAACAGAGAGAGATTTCTGATGGTTGCCTCCACTTTTCCGTATTCATTTTGAGACCTTATTATTAAAGAATTAATTCCTGTTTCTCCAGGGCAACTTCTGGAGAAGTTCCCAGCTCTAATTATCATGACTTTGGTATGAGTTTGATATGAGAAGGCTATTCAGGACTTTGCAGGAACACCATTTCCATTGGGAAGTCTTCCTTGATGTAAAGTCAGCAGGAACTCTTGCTACAGTAAAATCTCCAGGATTCACCTTTCAAGCTATCTGTTATTTTTATAGGACCATTACAGCTCATAGGCCTTGCCGTTCCTTAGCCAAGCAGCCTGCTGTTTCACATTGCCAGGAGATCTTGACGGATTTGTCTCAGAGCAGACTGGACTGGGATACAAGAATCTGAAGGGGAAGCTGCCAGTGAACAAATGAGTTTCTCAAGAATGGTCTTCAAACACTGGTGGGCTTCATGTAAGTCTCTGTCAAATTGTTGTTCCTCTCTTTGTAAAACCATACGACTACAGATGTTTCTAAATTCAATGCTGTCCTAAAAGCAAAAGCAAAAAGAAGTGAGTGAAAAATAATGCTCCCCAAGTTTTCTAGGCATGATTTGATTTTTTTAAGCAGAAACTTCTTAATCATGACTGTCCATCTCTGATTTAGTGGGAAACATCTTCAGTTTTGAGATACATGTAGTGTAACCATTCAATACCACTGCAAGCTGTCTTGGCAGTTAGCCTTGGGTTGCAATTTCACCTACTAACTTTAAAGGGGCACTTTCTTCCACAGCAATCAGCAATTAATTTTTTTTTATTATTATTCTGTTTCTAACAGAGAGAACTTTTGTAGTTGTTCTCAAGAAATTAAACTCCCTCTTCCCTGACAGGGAAGAGTAGGACATCAGGGAAATGCTATATCCAGATGTCTCTGGAGAGCTCCCAATGGCTCCCAAGGGGACTTTGTGACAGCAACCCTTGCAGAAACATCACTTCCATGCAGTGTCCCTCATCTGTGATGTGACTGGGATCACCAGTGAGGCAGGTGACCTCGACAGCTCTGCTGGTCACATGCTGTAATAAATTATGAAGTCTTCCCAGTCCAGATATAGCATGGCTTGCAGAACGAGAAGTGCTGCTTTAACACTTGCCTGTGCTAGTGGAATGCTCTACATGGGCAAATACAGTCAAACCAACATCATATGTTGCAAGGGCAACTTAAGAGAGGGGTGGAAGCAGACAGCAGAAGCAGAGGTTTAACTTGCAATGGTTCCCCAGCCTGGCTTCTCTAAGAAATGGCTGTGTCAGCACAAAGGAAGGAACATCTCGGTGCTTGGAATGAGAATTTGGAGGTGAAAAGGACACCTTCTGTCAGCAGGATCTACGACTGTCATCTTAAAATTTATTTGCAAATATGGTCTCTATCACAGCCTATGCCTTCATGAGGTCTCTCAAGAAATGAACACTCCAGGACAAGCTGTGGGTGATGGCAGAACCTTCTCCTGTAGCTTATGATACACACCAGATTTCGGCACCTCTTAACTCCTTCACTTGATGTATTTACTCTTTTAGTTAGTAGCAGCCTGTGCTTTTAGCTGAGAGGAAATTGAGTTTTAATGTTATTCTTAAAAGCACTTTTTTTAGGTTCAGACTTATTGTCGGTTTTACCTTTGTTATTAAAAACAATAAAGAAACCTATTTAAAAACCTCCATTTCACCAAGACAATCACAGCTTCATAATGGGAACAGAAAAAGGATTGGCAGTTGAAGGTTTAAAATGTGAGTTAACATCAAAACCAGTGCTGCATGACTGCCCCAGCCAGCAAATAGAACGCATTCATTATGGAAATACTGAAACTAGCCATCCAGCACCATTCCTGGGCCCTTAGGTATTATACGATAACAATTGTGGGTCTGCGGTGGGCAAGGTGAACTCACTGCTCTGGTACACTCCTGTGCTGAAAAACCAGGGAGTCCTGAGTCAGGAGGTTAGCTGAAAAGCAGCCTTTTCCACATATATTTCCAAAGTTTCCCTTTTCAGAAAGATTTTGATGTTTCCTTTGAAGGTCACCTTTCAAATCTGTTCTGTAAAGTTGCCTTAGGTATAAAATCCTTACTCAAATATATTAGAAGGTCAAATAAATTGCACTAAGTAAACAAGCTAGCTTTGCTAGCTTTTTCAGGTGTCCAGCACATGGGAGCTTTAGGATACATGACAGAGAACAAAAACTTGACTTATCTCTCTGCTTTCAGTAAAAGTGTCCAGTAACTAACTGAAGGAAAAGAAAAAGTTTCAGACTAGAATTTTTTTGCATTTTAACTTCAGGAAATAGGGCCCTTGTGAGCCAAACTGATAGAAAGCAGCAGTTCCTGCAGTACTTTCCCATTTAGGAGAAGGTAAGAGGAATATTTGCAATGATTTGATTTTAAGTGTTTTCAATTGCAGGACAGGAGTAGGATCCTCCCTGCAGCTTTCCTTTGTCAAGATCCATATGTTTAAACAGATGAGTTAGTAAAGAACCTCCCCCAGAATATAAAACAGCATGGCCTACTAGTTTCAAGGCACTCTAATTTATGGCTTAAAATTTTCCACTGCCCAAGGTCTGTTTCATGCAGTTGTCACTCAGTGGTAGGCTGATGTTTCAGGATGTTTCTGATGGCCCAGCTTTTATTGTTGAACCTTAACATAAAATTGATACTATCCGCCAAGTTGCTTTGCATTTATGAAGAGGCCACTTTTATAAAGGCTTCCTTAGAGAAGATACAAAATGTTTGCTTCCATCTTTTATTTTACTTCGAGATGCCAACCTGACCCATCAAACAGATTCCTACAGCTGCCTTTTACAGACAGCTGCCTTTTTCTCCAGCACACTTGAATTTAGACCCCGGCCTGCTGCCAGCCCTCAACATTTTTCTTTAATCTCCATGAGCCCTGGTAGACAGAATTTCCACTGAAGGCAGAGTGGCAGTGGTGGTGCCCTGGTCCAGGTGCTGGATACTCTCCGTGATCAGCGGGCCAAATCTAGGAGTCAGGGCTGGAGTGCCAGAGCTCTTAATATCCATTCTTGGTAAATCAGCTCCTCCACCCCCACTGACCTATTTTATGTTTTTCCAGTATAAATGTTCAGGATAGCTCAGCTTCTGGAGGAATAAAATGGTCATTTTAGAAAGTGATTCCTGCGGCATTCCTTGGGCACATGAAAGTCTAAGCCAGAGCTTTTTCCCAGAGGCTCCGCCTGTGGTCAGCAGAGAGCAGTAAGAAAGGTTTTTCTGACCCATCTTAGATGGCTGTTACAGGATGAACTGAATCTGGAGTGCCTCTTTCTTTCTAGAGACCCTAAAGGGCACATGTCTTGAGCAGCTCAGCCTTTGGGAAACCTCCATGGGGCAGATAAGCCCCACCTCAAGTCAGTATCCATTTCTCACCTGCTGTTTTCTAAAACACTTGCATTTGGAAGGTATATCCTAAGATATATACCCTCAAGAATGGAGGCGTGTCTAATAATTCCTTGTAAAGTTATTATTTCTGTGGAAAAAACCCAAAATAATCCCCCAAGTCCCTAGTGTAGTTTATTCTGTGGTTTGCTGCTGCAAAGCCTCTTTCTAACACAGCAGGTGCCCATGAATGTGGAGTGCAGCACTATCATATTAATAAAATGGAACTGCCTAAGCATATTTCCTCCAAGCTTCCAGAAAGATCTCAAAAGCAATTCCTCTCTTGAAGAACCTCAAATTGTCCATTTGTCAGTATTTAAAAAAATATCCACAGAAATGAGTATGATGCCTACAGCTTGCAAATAACTTTGTGGTGGGTGAGGCAATTTTTTCCAGGATCACTCTTCATATTAATTACTTAAAAAAAAATGAACGTTCAAAGCTATTAGGTCCAGGAACAACTTCATAATATCAGTGGCTGCAAAATGAAAAACATGCATGCTGGCACATTTGTTCAATCCGTAGTGGCAAGAAGGGACTCTGCTGCTGTTTTATGTGAATTCTAATGAAAGCAATTTATCTTGTTCCCATCACCCCTGAGCCATTATTTATGAATCAGCCTTCAAATCTCTCACATAAGGAAGAACAAGTCACTTAGGTACTGAGAACCAATCTCTGATTTGTGTCAGGAAATCAGCAACCAGAAAACAAGCTTACTAACTACCATTAGAAATGTCATCTAGCAACAGCCACCAATTCCATATTCCTCCCCGAAAATGTGCAAGTCCCCTGGGTGAAAAGCCCTGGGCTTATGTTCTGCTGAGCAGCTGGCAGAGATGCCTGGCTCTACCAGCCATCGCTGCTTTTCTGCTGAGGAGCAGGACACCTCCAGGTCTTCAGCTCACCTGTGGCCAAGTCAGCGATGCCTGTTGCTGTGCTGTTGTTTGGCCTGCAATGAACTTGTGGTTTCTGGGGTTTTTCCCCGAGGAATGGGTCTCAATATATCAGGAAAACAAAGACTGTGGCTCGCACCACTGTGAGCAGACTTAGCAGACGCAATGCACCATCCTCCCTGCCTGCCTGCGGGAAGCAGGGCAGAACTGCCTTCATACCATCACTTGAGCCCTAGTGATGTGACTCACTCTTGGTACAAATGAAGTGCCACTGGGCTGATTTCACAGCAACTGCACTGTTTCACTCCGGCAGGAGATCCAGGGCAAGAGGACTACAGGTGCATATGCAGGTCTGCTGATGCTGCTCTTTTCAGCTAGGAGCGCTGAGCCTGCCACCCTGACCTTCTTCCTCCACATCACTCAGATCAGTGGCGCTGTAGCACACGGGCAGGAGAAACTTGCACAGTCAGAAGTTTTTTTATTATCCCACCCTGCCAATCTGGCACTTTCTAAGGACACTATTTTCTTTTCCCCCTTAAGGAAAATACCATGACTGTTTTGCAAATGGGATGGCTATTTTAACTTCTTAGCATGATTTATATTCCATTCCCCGCTGGCTGCTGTCGAGATTGGCCCAGTCCAATCCGCTACACATTTCTGATTTATTACTGTCCTCACGACCCCTAGGTAACTCCAGCGCAGGAGACAGGATGTTATCAGAAAGCTGGAGTAATGCATAGCTGCACCTGAGCACAGCCAGGGCAAGCTGCATGCTGCTATTTTGGGAAGCTCTTATACCTTGTATTTTTCCTTTTCAAATGCACTCATATTGCTGCTTAAAATACAGAATCTCTTAAAAAAAAAAAAATCATTCTGTTCGCCTTGGCAGTGTGTAATTATGGAAGAGGGAAAACATGGACATTATCACAGGGAGTCTTTGTGGAGGCAGAAGGCACGAGGAGTTTGCTTGTTGGTTCGATGCCAGCAAACTGCTGGTTAGGCAGTGGGGCGATGTGGTCGCCTGGGTCTCAGGATGAGGGGAAAGAGGCCCTTCCCCATCTTCACACAGACCCACTGGCTAAGCAGTCTCTTTGCAGTCGTACTGCAGGCAAAATCAGTAACAACACACTTTCTGTCGTTAGTAAAGGATTTCCTCCAAATTCTTGAAAGGGTGTCAGTTTTCATCAGAAATTAACACCCACCTTTTATTAGCTGAGGACTAGCACTGTCTAACAGGCCCTGGGGCGCAGCAGAAAGTGGTGTTCCCAGTACCTACAGGGGATGGGGCTATTTCAGTGTTGTCCTTCCCATTTCTTGAATCTATTTTTTCTTCAAAACTATGTCCATCACTTTTGGGACCATTTTATAGAGTGATCTTTTCAACCAGTTCAGCTAACCAGTACTGATACCATAAACCAATAAAAGGGAAACATGGAACAACCACAAACAAATGTAAAACAGGAAGGTCAGAATTGTCAAGAAGGAACTGAAAAAGACATAACCATAGCAACAAATAAGAAATATCAAGCACTGACTACTAGCATCGGTGAGTGTCTCTCACTGATGAGACATAAACCCAGAGCTTTCCCTCTGAAACAGTGAGTAGACGGACATCCTACCACGGGCTGCCATTCTGAAGGGATTTTAGCCAACTCATTGGCTTAGAGCTTATTTTTATGGGCTTGTTCATCTGAATTTATGGACAGGTTATAACATAAATGTATCCCTTGGAATCCAATTTACTTCAAAATAAAATCTTCAGCGGTGAAACTACTTGCAATTAAGAGGGTTGGTTATCCATGACACAGGGTATGAGGAAACCCGGCTCAGAATTTATGTAACCTCATTGTAGAAGAGAAGGGGGGAAAGTCCCAGAGCTCAGTGGGTCGTGATAATGGGTTTTCGGTGAAAAAGGGACCTAATTTAGCTTCAAGTAGAATAGGAAAATCAGAATCCAAAGTAAACTGTATTCCCAGTGGTATCTAAACACGTGCTTTCCTACAAGTAGACATTAAAGTAGTTCTGGGAAAGAAGAGGAAGAAAACAGAACTTCGCTGAGGTGGCTGTATTTCATCAAGCCTGTATTTGTTTGTCAAAAAAAAGGAAAAAAGTCATTAGCCTTGTTTATTTAAAATTAAGTGCAGTGAAGAAGTCTTACTGGAAAATTAGTATTGCAGCAGCACAACCTGTCACTCTCATTTTTGAAGAATAATGTCTAACAATTTAATTTGATTTTTAACACTCTCTTTTAATGTCACACATAGCTTCCAATACTGCCCCTTCCACCTCTAGGTGTATTTATTCCTAGTGGACTCTGAGATGGATATTCCTGGGGACTGAACATATTTGGACCCAAATGTTTAAAGGTTGTTTCTGAATCTTGGTGACTGAGTTTTATCTTGACTTGAGATAGTTTGGATTTGATTTTTAACAAATTGTGAACGTCACAAAGCCAGCTGGACTCAGTACATTGATCTAGCACACGTGAAAACAGTATCTTGCAATATCTCGAATTCACCACCAAGATACTAACAAACCAGAAGTCATAGCAAAATTTTACTCACAAATATTTATCCACCAGATGAGACTTTAAGTGGTTACATCTTTGCTGCTTCAGTACACCCCAGCTTCCCACATTGTGCTGGTCTATGATGGGAAGGTTGGCACAAAGGTGCAAGAGCAGTTTTCAGCTCAGCTGGCCCAGCAATTGGTGTCTATTACTATAACGGGGTTTTGTGGCACGCACTTTGGGTAAGAACTGCCATCCTGTTCTACATGGTACACCCAAGACTCGTCTCATCATAAGGTAAAGACCTTTTGGGCAATGCCAAAGTAAACTGACTTGAAACAAGACATATTTGGACTCCAACAACTAAATCCATGAATTACAAAGTATCTAGACTTTTCCTTAGACCTATTCCTGGGTTAGTATGCATAGCCATTGTATTTTTCAGAAAATTGAGGATTTTTTCAGCTGTATGTTCATTGTGTCTCATATGCTGGAAATATGTGCGCAAACCTGGAACAGCCATGAGCTCTGCAGGTCGGTCATGTTTCACTTCCAAGTTACCAGTCATCTCTGCATCTTGTGTTGGCTTTTGGCTCTTTCAGAACTGGAGAATAGCTTTATAGTTTAAGACTTTCTGTGCACCCCACCCCCTTGAATGGGCCAGTCTTGGCAAGCACACTCCCAGCAGGGACCACAGGAGGATTTACGCTGCCTTGTGCAAAAGGCTTGGCAGACCCAAGCTCTGCACCCACCCGTTCGTCCCTCCCAAGCAAAGCCAGCCCTGGTGGGGTGGAGAGGCAGGTGGGGCGGGTGGCCACCCAACATGGGTCAGAGATAAGAGGGAAGAGGGAGGGAAGGGGCCAATCCAGGTTTAAAAAGCTGCACCCAGATCTGGAGTGGGAAGGGAGGTAGGAAGGCTGATGGCGGGTCCGGGGTGCACAGAAATTTAGACATATAAAACTGGCTTCTGAAAAAGCTCTAAATAATCTTTCCAGGCTACTCAGCATGTCAGTAAGCCTTCACTGTGCCAGAAAGTGTTTTTACCCCCTGAACCCCTGTGATGCAACTACATTGATCTGTCAGTAGCTTTCTGTTTTGTAGGTTGTAGGCTTAAATTACCTAACTGAAAATTAATGTAGATGAAACTCTTCCAGTCTGCATGGCAAGACCCAGCACGTGCAGTTATGGGATGCAGGCCACTGCCCTTCTGCCCAAAGACAAGTGAAATTCTGTCTCCCTCTTACTTACTTTTGGGTGGAGAGGAAGAGGATGCTGCTGTAGGAGAGGGAGCAGGAGAGACTGTTCTACTTGTACAAGCCGGGAAGTCGCTTCTACTATTCGGGACATCTTGCTGCACAAAGCCTTCTCTCGAAGTGTCTCACACCTTGCCAGCCTTGGCCAGGACAGCCTCTCTGGCCTGGGATCACCTGGGCTGAGAGAAGATAGGTCTTCACTCTCTTCTCCTTCCTTAGGGCTTTTCCTTGGGGCTTTTCTCTCTTCCTCCAGCTCCTGAGCCACACCAGGCTCAGACAGCTCCATCACTGCTCCTGGGCTGTGCCAAGCTGTGCCAGCCCTGCCAGCACCAAAGGTTTGGGTGTGGGAAGGCTGGGGGGGGCTGCAGGGAAGATGGGAGGCTACAGCAGCCTGGAGAGTGCAGAGAGCCTCTGCCTGGTGTCTGATGGACAAAAGCAGAGCAGACGGACCCGCCATCAGCCTTCCTACCTCCCTTCCCACTCCAGATCTGGGTGCAGCTTTTTAAACCTGGATTGGCCCCTTCCCTCCCTCTTCCCTCTTATCTCTGACCCATGTTGGGTGGCCACCCGCCCCACCTGCCTCTCCACCCCACCAGGGCTGGCTTTGCTTGGGAGGGACGAACGGGTGGGTGCAGAGCTTGGGTCTGCCAAGCCTTTTGCACAAGGCAGCGTAAATCCTCCTGTGGTCCCTGCTGGGAGTGTGCTTGCCAAGACTGGCCCATTCAAGGGGGTGGGGTGCACATGGAGTCAGCCCTCCCGAGGCTGCATTATACAGCTCGGTGCTGAAGGATTTTACAGCATATTTCGATGTGTAATTTAAAAGGAAAGCAAGGGCCAGGAGTGAAACTTTTCATTCCAGACCCCTCCTGTTTCCAGGGGTGTTTGGTGCAGGTCTGGTTGATGCTCCTGCATCCCATGCCAGGTGCCTCCCAGTGACAACCACACCAAGAGGCAAAGGTCCCTGGAAACACCCAACTGGGTCTGGTGAGCAGGGTTTCCACCAAAAAGCTATGGTTGCTCCTAAGTCAAAACTTCTCGGCCTACCCTCAGTTTTATTACTATTATTATTATTATTATTCACAACTCCAAAATGCATCAAATGCATCCAGACCTGTCAAGCTGACAGTACTGCATTTGGAGCATGGAAAGAAGTAAAAAAAATCTCAAGTAGGAAAACAGTGGGTTGGAAACGGGAAGGCTGAATGAGCCCCACCTGAAATAACTCCAAAAAAAGGCATTTCTGGCTTTGGCAAGTCAGCCAGAAGGATCCTATATGTTTTTGTATATGGTTCCCAAAGGATTTAAAACTGTAAGATTTGATGCTAAACCTATTTCTGTGCTGTGAAACCAGGGACAGCTGTACAAATATTTGCTGGTTTTAATTAAACCTAACATTGCTACTTCCTTCATTTAAGTTAGGTCAAAGGACTGGCAATTTTATGCTTTGATAGATGAAGAAAAACAGTTGTGGGTGTTGTGTTTTAGAAATATGTTATAAAATAAGAAGTCTGAGGGAAAAGGCCTCAGAAGCTATAATAGCTCTACCCTTGTGCTTTCTTCTCAGAGATGTTTTCCTTCTCAAATATTTTGCCTTGTCCATATAGCAACTGTTTCTACTGTTATTCTGCTCATTATTTTTCCTTGAAAGACTTTTATCTAAACTTTCTGTTTGCTCCCTAATTAAACTTTAGGTAGCATTCTCTCAGCATTGTGTTCGTTATAAATGCAGATAAATCTGCTTTCTTAGGGGGAAATGAGGAGGGATGTGCCTGCACCCACTCTCTTTGGACCCCCCTACATTGCCTCAGTCATTGGGCAGATCATCTCACAGCAAGTCCATCTGGAGAAGTGCTGGTCTTCCTCCTGCTCCTCAAAGCTGGGATTTACTCTCACCATCTCTTACAAAATCAAGTGTATCAATCCCATCTCAGGGCTAGAGATAAATTATCAACTCAGAGACCCATTCCTTGTTCACACAGCAAAGACAAAAGAGTACCAGCTGGGTTGGGTAGTCTTAGAAGCAAAGGGGAAACCTCTCCTTTCAGCTGCATGGCTGGTCTGCTATTTGTCCTCAGGCAGGTCCCTCACTCTTCCACCATGGGAAATGAGGATAATGGTGCTGACTCCCACGGTGATGTGTTTTCATACCTGTACAGTAAAAGAGCTGGGTATTAGAGTTCTTCAGGTTTTTAGAGGAGGGCAAAGAGGGCCTGGAATCAAGCACAAATTTTCCCTAAGTTGTCTTTGTGAAAAAATCTGGATTCATGAACACGCACTGCTGAAGAACGTCCATTTTCATAATTTTTTGTTTAAAAATCAGGAAAAAATCAGGAAAAAATGCTTAGAAAGTCAGAATAATGCATTCAAACACCCAGGCACATATTTTAAAGTTTGGGGTTTTTTTAGTGCGATTTTTTTCAGTTTGCTTTTAAGTTGAGGTATAGACAAAAGGCACCAAGGAGGAGTAAGAGAAGCGTTTTGCCTGTGTTGATCCACATTTTGTGTTTTGATTTGTTTTAGATTTTAGTTTACAAAAATCTAGTGAGATTTCAACTTTTCATTCTCAGTAAAATATCTCATATTTTCTGTGGAAAAACAAAACAAACCACCATTTCTTCCCCTTTGATACATATAATGAAAAGAATGGAGAGATTGTCCCTTCTACTTAGTTTGTTATTTCTTCTTTAAAAGTTACATCTCTCACTGTGCTAAGTGAAATTATTATTATTATTAGGTTTGAGGATCTTCAGAGTGTTCTCAGTAAAGCTCTTTGTTATTGTTAGCAATTTTAGCATTATGTTACTGCTACCAGCAGTTTTATTGTTGCTGGTTTTGTGGTGCTGAGCACTAGTATTGAATGGAAAAGAAAAAAGCTCTTTTTCATAAAGGAATAAACCTAATCCATCACTTGATAGACATCTGCCAGCAGAATGTTCTTCCTATAGGAGATGATCAGACTAGCCTGGCATCAGTACAGGACCTATGCTAGACACTGAAACCAAATGGCAAATGAGGTAAAATTGCAGAGAATTGGGTACAGGAGTGTGGAGAAGAACACACAGATTTGCAGTTTGTCAGCTTGCTCACTTTTTAAGTGCTAGAAATATGGTCTTCTTAGGTGGTCTGAAGTCTTGGGGTAGATTAACATTTTATAAAACTTTTCCTATACAAAACCATAAAAACCTTCAAAACCTCTAACAAACCCTTATCAGGAATTTTCTTAGAGAAATGCTATCCATGGACAATTGCAAAAACAAGATGTGGAAGTCTGGTTTTATTTCCAAGATCTGCCTCCCTGTCTGCTTGTTGTTTACATGTGTTCCATGTGAAGCCCTGAAGATACTGAGTCATTGGTCAAGTAGAGAGTAAACCAAGAGGAGATAAATCGTGACTTAATGGTAAAGAAATCATATGTTGTGACATCTACCTTTGACACAGCTAGTACCTCTCACCTAATAACTTAAACCGTGGCAGGCCATTCTGTCTGTTAACTGTTTTTAACATGGTTCTAGTGTGTATCCATAAATCCAGAGGTTTTCTTCCTGACACTGCTGCTGTTCCATCTGTTTTGCCAAGTATGTCTGAAGAGGCAGAATGGATGTAGAAGCTTCTGCCCCTCACTCCAGGATGTATACAAAAAAGCAGAGTTTGTCTCTACACTACTTCTGCTATAATGGAATGTACTTGTACAGTCAATGAGTTTTTCTGAATGAGTTAACCATCCTTCCGGGGTAAAAAAAAAAAAAAAAAAAAAAAAAAAGAAAAAAGCTGAATAGCTGCTTATTTTAATCTGGCAACACTTTGAGAAAATACAGCATTTTTTCTGTCTAACGTAGCTCAAGGCTAAAAACCCAAAGAGCAAGAAAACTCCTCTCTTCTCCCCCCCCTTCCAAAATGAAAGTCAAGATTTTGTGAGATTCAGCACAATCCATGGGATTTATGTTGCACCTGTTGAATTCTCACAAGAAATATCAATTAAAATATTGTGACTTTGGAAGGAACAGAGGAAATCTGCAGAGAGACTGGAGCTCCGTGTCTTTTCTGCACCTGCAGCAGCCTACCGTCCCGGCTCCATGCCTCTTGGGCAAGAAGGGGCTGCCAGGCCGGTGCCATGCACCAGGCCATCTCCATTGGCACTCAAGGAGAAGTCCATTTCCCCCATGTGCACTCACTTCTTGTTTGAGTTAGCACCCACTAATGGTATCGGTACAATGAGGCCTTGCTGACACAGTGCTGGAAGTGTTTGGTGGCACAGATTTGGGATGCTCTTGCGCCTTTGAGTGTTTGGACTGTGAGGAGGGAAGGAAGCCTGAGATCTCATAGCAGTTAGCTCCAAAGCCCAATCAAACCTGATAGCAATTTTTAAAAAGCCTGAGTGGCTGTGAGTGCATAAGCCTTTGTCCCCAGCTGGCAATAGTGGGATTTACCAGGAAGCTGGGTTCTGCACTGCTGTTGGTTCCTGCTGGTGCTGTTTGCGCGTTACAGTGCTGGTGGGATGACTCCGGTGGAGCAGGACCTTAGGGGATACCCAAGCTCAGGAGAGACTGCAAGTCCAGAAAAAGTGCTACATATGTTCCTACAATGTGTTGATCTATTTGAACTTCATTAGGTTGTCCTAATCACATCTTCTCTCCTTTCCTCTTCCTCTTCTACCCCAGTGTTTTCCCTGAATGAATCTCACATACAGAATTTTGGGTGTACTCACTTTGCACCTGTCTGCAAAACAAGCAACTCCTCTGCCTGAACTGTGGCAACGGAGGGCTGCATTCATGACCTTCCCCAGGGAAAAAGAAAACTGGCTATAGTGGGATGCCTGTTGATGAATGAGAATATGCAAGTAAGCTGTAAACCGTTTCCACACCCTCTGACCATTCTCAATTAGAGGCATTTTTTTTGTGCTAGTGATATTTTATGTTTAGCATCCCAAAGTGGATCCCTCTCCAAGTGCTTGTCCACTCTCCCTTTACACCCATGAAGCCAGAGAGTCTTCTGGCAACAAAGTCCATGCCTACTTGCTGCTTGAAGAACCACTTCCTTACATTTGTTTTCAACCTGGCTCCCTTATACCCCATAGGTCATGTACTGAAAGGGACCAGTGAGTAGTCAATCCTTCTCTATGGCAGCCAGCATTTTGCAGACCTCTATCATATTTTCCCTACTGCTCTTTTCCAGCCTCTTCCCATTGTCCTGCTACAGGTTAGTGTCCCCACAGAGGGCTAGCTGTGATTGTCCCTTGTCCTGAAAGCAAAGAGTCAGCCCAGTTCACTTACATAATGATGAACAACTGAACTAGCATGGGTGGCTTAGCACCAGGGCAATGGAGACAGCCCATGTGGCCGGTTCTGCTGGCTCAGCTCTGGGGTCAGGACTCTGCAGCCAAGGGCCAGGCATAGCAGCTGGGAGCTGCAGCCTCTTCCACCAGTGTGGCTCTTCCTGTGGTGAACACTTGACCAGACTTAGGTGTATGTTCCTAGGATACAAATACAAAAATATTTTCTCTCTCATACGTGTCATTCTGGGGAGATATTTTGCCCTGAGAACCGACCTTTTATATAACACCAACTAAATACACATTGCACCTAAGTGGAGATACTCTGTTAGAAATAAATGTGCTTATAAGCATTTGGAAGTGTAAAGGTGATATTTATAAAGTGACCAGAACACCCACTATGCGCTGCATAAGCCAGTGAAAATAACAGCTGCTGAGTTTTATCAGCTTTAGAGCACCACAGGACCAGTGCACAGAGAGGTTCATCTGCGATGTGTCAGTGCTGAGGACAGCTGACTAATGCTCTGCTGTAGCTAAAGACAGCATAATCATATAGAGACTATGAGTAAATGATAAAATGAGTAGCAGTTTTATGGCTTCTCGAATGCTTTCTCCTAATATCCACATCTGTACCATATTTGTGAGAGTAAAAGCAATGAAAATTCCTGCAGGTCAAAATAACTTTATTCTTAAGAGTATACCTAGGGTGTTGTCTTCCCTCCAGCCCAGTGGTAAACATGTTGATGTTGGAGTAAAGAAAGGGCTGGTATTTTTCCTGGATGAGTGAAGTACAGCTTTATCATTCTGCATTAACTGTTTCAGATGCTGTATACACTTTTTAACCTACTAACTGTATTCTGACGGTTTGTAAGTCACAAAAGCTTCTTTTTAAAAAATTCTGAAACCACTAAATGCTCCACATAAAATCTGGAAAATCTGACAGGAACTGAAGAAAATGTAATTACCTGAAGTGACAGTTTTGTTCTCAGAACAGTTTCCACCATAGAAGGGCGGGTTTTTTATGTTGGTTTTTTTTTTTTATATTTTCTCTCTCTTGCCTGTCTCTGAAACAGATACAATTTGCATTTTCCTTAGGGGCAATGTCAGGTAAACTAACTGAAACTGCAGTTCAATGGACACTGAAAGTCACTATAAAGTGGCATTGGTGCTGAAAGATGCAGTCGCACTTTCTCCTCGCCTCCTCTTTCATAACTGTGCAGAGAACTGGAGTGAGAAGCTGATCTGGGTTTAAGCTTACCCAGCAAGAAAACAATCTTCAGATGGATTCCCTCCCCAGGGAAGCTTGTTTTGCAGATATGCAAGCTCCTGTGCTCACACAGGGAGGGATGCTGTGAGGCAGGAACAAGTGATGGGAGATTGGGGATTGCTTTTCTTTAGTGATACTTTTGCCATTTTACGTTTTACCACAACTAACCTAACAGTAACAATATTAATATTAGCCAGGAATAAATGGGACTAGTTATTTATTTATTAAAAACCACACATAAATATAGTCCTGTGTCTTTAGAAGTAGGAATAGGAGAATGGTTTATGTTTCTATTGAAAGTCTAAATGGAAGGCAGTTGCTACAGGCTCTGTCTCACCTGTGCTAGCTACAGTTCACTTTGCAGATGTGCTGAAGGATGGTTCATGTGTTAAGAGCAAGTGACTCATAACTGGACCTTCTGGGAAACATTATGGGTCACCTAAATTCAGCAAGGAGTTCAGATAGAGGAAATCGAGCTTAAAAGAGCTGAGTGACTTGAGCTTGTGCTGGATATCAGGTGGCAGGAGGAGGAACCAGCTCTCACCAGAGGGGCCTGGAAGGAGCCTGGCTTGGTAGGGACAGACCTGCAAGGCGCCTAGCGAGGATGTGAGCTGGCTAGGAAGGTGGGAGGGAGTCTCTGGGTAATTTTGAACTTTGCATTAATGAAGCTGGCTTCCAAAGGGGAAACGTTCTTGGGAAAACAGGAAGAGAAAGAGGTTGAAGCAGAGCCAAAAATTAGGATGGGTGAACAGCAGGATTCATAAATCTGTGTGCAGTTTTTACCCGCTCTCGCAGAATTCCAATCATGAAAGAAAACCAAACTTTCACGTTTGAATCCTGCATGTGAGCAGTTTATATGGGCGAATGTTCAGCTGAGCAGCCGAATGAGAGACTGGCTGTTGGTTAACAGTTAGTGATTGCAAACAGAAAGCTGTTTACATTCACAGGAAAAAAATGGCTCACAAACATCTTGCTGTTAAAGAAACAAGGTCGGGTCAGGTGAATAAGATGGATTGATCGTCTAACAAAAAAGTCTGAGCCAGGCCTTCAGGGTAGGGTGTGGATGAAGCTACATCAACAAAACCACTAATAAATCTGCTGTCAAGATTGTACACTTGCTTGCTGTTTATGCATGTGGGCTGGCTAAGGGGTCTACTGAGTACACATTTAGTAGGAGATTCCTAATTTTAGCTAGAAAAAACTCAAGGTTACCACTCTACCTGGAGTCCTGTATATCTTCCCTTTTGGTAAACGAAAAAGCAGCAACCTCACAGGACAACAATGGTATTCCGCTGTCAAACTGCCATGAAGCTCCCTATAAATGATGTTTCTAGATGGATGGCTTAGGCCAAGTACCTCTCTTCTAGATGGCATATGTCAGGTAGGTAAATCCCAACCATAGAAACTACTTTTCTTCAGAGTTATTGTAGAGTTTTCAAAATGCAAAACTAATGCCTGTAGCTTGCAGTCACTAATAGTGATCTGTAAGTACATTTCCACCTCTCTAAAATTGTTTATTTATGCCTCTACCCATCTTCCACATTTATGATGGCAGCTCCCGCTAGATTTGACCAAAGAGGTATTGTTTTGCCATTGGTGCTCCCACGGTACCTGAGTTCATCCAAGCTTGCTGTTTGAAAAAAGCACACGAGAGGCCAACTCATTGAGCACAATTTATTCCAGATCTTTGCAGAGCATACAATGCTCTTGAGCCCGTACAGATGTGTAGCCAATGGGGAGCTGTCTGGCTACACAAGTTTTTTATATATTTTTCAACTAAATCAGAAATCCAAATGCAGAAGTCAGCACTCGGGGATGTCTACATGGATTTGTGACTCTCCTGCCTGAGTTCTAAGGTTATAAACCAAGGAAGGGATTAAACGCATATGTACATTTTTTTTCTTTGTGTGATAGACTAATATGAATAACATTGCTCATTTACAGAATCAGAGAACATTTAAATGGGAAAGGTTTCTTCAAACCATCGAGGTAAAATCCTTTTGAAAGTAATTTTAGGCTGGTTTTGATAGCATTCAGTGTCACCATTTTTCACAGGAAGACATCTCTTCTGCCAACTATGATGGTTTGCCATGTGTGTTTTGTAAGGCCTCACCACTTCAGCTTAAAAATACCCAGAAATGGGACATATGCTGGCAGTCCTGAGGCATATACTAACATAAACCAAAGTTATTTAATAAAACTGTAATATAATTCATTTTATTCATCCCTTTCAGAAAGCCATGTGTGAAAGAAACGGGAGACAGTAGAAAAATGATGCTGTTGGCAGAAAACGCACAAATGCTGTGTTTGCTTGAACCCACAGAAATGGGTTCAAGAAAGATTACACCTCTGTATACATACACATTAAGCTCCTGAATCCCATCATGCCCATCCCTCTGACCCTAGCACTGCCCTCATCAGAGGTGAAAACCAAAACCACAAACAGCTAATCAGGTGCTCAGCCAAATACGTGTGGGTTATATCACACTTGCTGCTGAGACCTTGTGCCAGAAACAGGGGGTCTGAACTCACAGCAGGCACACCCTGGGGAAGTGGGAGCCTTAGCAGCATGAAGGTGGGCACAGGCCTGAACTTCTGGCCCTGCGGAACATGGACTGGTCGGATCCTGTTGATAACTCACTGACCCTACTTGCAATTGCAGTTTCAGGCAGAGGAAAATGCTAAATTTGCTGTGTCACCCTCCACCCCTGCTCCTGCTGCTGGAGAACTGCTCTGAGTTGGGAGGGCAGCACAAGGCACACAGCCGGCAGCACAAACTCTCTTCATATCTTCATGTCTACAAGCAGCATAACTTAAATTTAGCGGTGATGTGGAACATTTGGCCCAGTGTGACTGTCCTTGCCTGCAGATGTTAACTGCAGGCAGCAGGCACAAGCTGTGCAATGTCATCTCTGTGTATTTCTGCGGTGCTAAGGGAAGGAGGACCAGGAGTGAGCTCCAATACTGAACCCTCTATTATCCACATTACTTACTGTTTTATTTTCTCCCTAATTTTGACCTCTCCAGTCAGCTCTGTCCAAGACAGTACCCAAACATTGTTTTAGCCAAGCCTGTGCCAGCTTTGCTTCTCTCCATCTTACACAATTCCTTCATGCTATTCCAGCAAGGTTTTCATTCTCAGACTCCTCCATATGCTTTTATGTCACAGTCCAAGGCATGAAACATGCCTCAGTCTCACAGTCTTGCTGTAAAAACATAACTCTGGTGGGTTGTAGCCTTGGCCTGCACTCTTCCAGATATTTTGAGCTGCAAAGGTTACACAGAAAAATGATGACACCTGAGCACAAGGTGTACGAAATGATGCTTGCAGGAGATCTTGAGCCAAGGTGGTATGGATGCAGTTTGCTCAGGAGGAGGCTTGTCCCATGCAGTGTAGACGAAAGCCAGGTAGTGCCTGCTAAATGGGCACTATTAATCCAGTTAGACTTTGTGATTGGGTCCAGATTGACAGTAATTGGAAAAATTATCTGTTCCAACTTTCAGATGATGCCCTGACTTCCGTTTAGCCTTGGATGCTTTCCAAGTGAACCCCAGATTTTCTTGGGGTTCGCTTGGCGTCACTGCTGGGAGTGCATCACAGAGCCTACATCTGGGGCAATGCTGTTACTACCAGATAGGGCTATGGAGGTCGACCAGCCCACGCTGAGGGAGCTCCAGAAAAGACAGACACCAAATTCCAGGGTTGCATCACTGCCTAATCAGAGAAGAAGGAAGGAAATCTGTATGTTATCTTTTACAAATGGCTGGAAGAATCCAGGATGAAGATGTGAGGCAAAAATAGGGTCAGCCTGGGAGAAAAGTCTTTTTTGCAGTTAGTTTTTGAGTACAGGAAGAAGTGATGACAGCCTATTCGCTTCAGTCCAACTCCCTCTGTCATGTAGTCCTGGGAGAGGACCAGGGTCTCTACATGGGGCATACTATATTTTTAATCCAATTATAATATGGCTCAGTCCCTTTCCTACAGCTCAAGCTGAAGCATGAATACAATTAGACAGCAACTGAGTTTAACAGCCATAGCCATAAACTTGATGGTTTGCATAATTCGGATGGGGGTTTCCTTGGAGATTTGCTGGAAATATTGAAGGTCAGGTTTTGCTTTTTTCTTCCAAAGGTAAAAATGAAGACTACAGCTCTTTTGCAAAGGCCATAAATAATACAAAGCTAATTTCTCTAGAAAGAGGGGCCTGTGTGGTGCCTGGTCTTATCTTGCAAGCATTGTCATGGACTGCTGTTAAGTGTGGCTTTGAGTCTTCAAGAAAGAGCCTGCAGTTTGCCAAGCTAGATGCACGGAAATGCATGCAAGCCCTTGCCCATATCTAGGTTTACCTGTTTTCACACAGCATTTTTCAATCAAATGCAGGACAATCAAATACGTAGTTTCTGCAGACAAGTTGAAGAATGTGAATACAAAAAACCCCACAAAAAAGAAAAAAAAAAAAAAAGCAGCAAATCAACCAACAGAAACAAGCCCCAAACTGTTGAACTGTTTGGTGGCAGAAGTCAGGCGTGTGCTTACAAGGAAGAGTGAAGATGATACAGCTGTCCTGTTGTCATTAACACTCGCCAGAGGAGCAGCATGACATGGGAGTATTTGTGTAGCTAGGTTGCTGGCCCCCACCCAGATCTGAGCTATATCTGACCCTGAAACCACCTCACAATATAGTCCTTGAAATGGAAAAAAAGATAAGTAATCTCAATTACTGACAACTTCCTGGGACTTGCTGTAGGTGATTTCCTTTTTAATGTCATTATAAATTAACATCCCATTACTATAATATGAAAATTAACCCAAATTTAATTTTGTTTTTGCTGCTCTGTCAATTTAATGTGATTTTTTTTTTGGTCAGGTAAGCATTTAAAAAACATAATTCAACTAAGCTGCCACAGTTAAGGTATGTCCCTGACCAAAGAGCATTGAGTTCCTTAGTGTGGAAATTCAAGCAAAACACAATGTCTCATTATTATTCTATGATTCTATTAAGGCAATGTGCCTAAAAAGAATCAGATTCTATTAGATGTGCTAATGGGGTTGTAAAACACATATGCATGTTTTGGTCTGGTTCGTATAGGCAAGATTATAGTTTTCTTAAATAGTTGAAGGAAGTGGTTAATTTTCTTGTGTAGATCTTCATTCACACATGTTTGAAGTTTTAATGGGTTATTAGACCTTCTACAATGAATCCTCTGTATCTCCACTCACCTGAATGCCCCATGGTCAAACTGAAAGTTAGCTGGAAGAAGTAAAACGTCCAGGGGTGTAATTTTCTACTTTCTATTACACGATAAAAAGAAGGAAACTTTTGGTTCTGGCAGACTTCACTTGAACCATTTCTAATTTTACTTACCTATAGATTCATACCATGTGGCGGATTATTTAGAGTTTATATTATGGATGGCTATACTTACTTAATGCAACAACATTTGTAAAAAAGACATGTACGCTGGATACAATACCCAGTCTATCTCTTCCCAAGCAGAAAAAACTTGCAGAAATCTTTCCCCTCTGCCCCCTCCCAAAGATCTGGGACTCTGTCCAGGTATCTGTCTGCTTTTTCTCTGAATTTTCCATCCAGAGCTTGTGAAATATATGTAAAGCTGATTCTGTAGGTCATACTCATGGCAGAGCTAGTGCTAGGTACACAGGGCTCCCAAATCAGGCCAGGCAGTTAGCTCAGCAGGTAAACGGGAAACCAGACAGAACAGCCAGACAGATGCCAGATTTCTCTCTCTTCAACCTTTGACTTCCACAGAACGTACATTGTTGAACTGAGTTTCAGGCTTGGGCCTCAAAAAGGTGGCAAGGAAGAAATGGCCTGGGTCAACTGCAGCCTCCAAGGAGGACGGCATGTTGTAAAGTATCCAAAGACATCCATGTAGGGCTGACAGATGAAGCACAGGGCTATGGCAGACCTGTGCAGGCAGTGCCGGCCTGGGGCATCTGGAAACTAGGTGAGATACAGCAGCACATCTCAGACAACACGGCTTGGTTACATTTAAGCAACAACATGGACTCCTTACTATTTTCTTACAGTGACTTGTAATTACATTTTCCAAGTGAATTTAAATAACTCTTAACCAGCTAAGTAAATAACCTCAAATGAAATATTAAATTAGAATTTCCCAAACAGAAGATGTCTTTTTCTATTATTATTATTTTAAACAAAATCAGTGTTTTCCAGTGTTGGCTTTGCAGAGTATCTTTTCTTGTCTGACAAATCAGCCCAAGCAAAAATTCCCAACAAGCTCTAGGTTTAAAACCTGATGAGTTTTTTCAGCCTCTGAGACCCTGAAAAGTACAGACTGGAGCTGCTGTGGCTTTTCACAGCATTTCATACTTGCTCATTTCTCTCACTGTATATGTAGATGGGGGGCTGCTAAGAAGCCTTTTCTGGACCTTCCCATCTCAGATGTCTGGGACACTTTTTACTCCTTCATTTTGAAATCAGAGTGAAAGGATCTTTTCTGCCCCATTTTCAATTCTTTTCATCCTGCCAAAAGCTGTCTTGAATTATGCAGCTTTTGTAAAACTCCTTGAAATGTATTTATATAAGAACAAACCGTAAAAATTGAAGTGAAAGGACCAAATCCTGTTCTGCACTTAGTCTGCATTGACGAGGTACTCAGGGAAAGCCTGAATGGCAGCATGTGAATAGGGCAGAACAGAGATTAAATTATTCTCTAGGGGAGTTGAGGCACCATGGGTAGGCAACGCAAATGCCTAACATACTCCCCTATGAATCCCATATGTAATGGAAGAAAGACAGGTCTTCCAGGACACTGACAGAAAATAAAGATTAAACTTCTTAACCACTCTGCATGACAAACGTCTGAGGTAGATGACAGTCGCTTTTGTAGCAGTCATACTTAGAACATTTGTACACTGGTAAAGAAAACATAGCTTGCCTTCTCTTTAACAACTGGTTTCTTCAAGGGTAGTGCAGTAGAACTGCCCAGTATGTCATGCATGCTTGGTCATGGCTGGGGAAGACACTCTGTGAGGGAATCCCTGTGAGGAAGCTATATCCTCCTGGGGGAAAAGTACACAGACTTGTGAATGCCCTCCACAGCTGTAAATATTGAAAGTCACCAGAGTCCTTTTTTTCTAATGCCCTTTGGCACTGTCATTGCCAACCAAGTTATAATCACATTTTAGTGTTTTGGGGTTTTTTTACTAAAATAAAAACACTAGAATCTCCTTACTGCAAACACTGCCTTCTGACCACAGCCACTGAGCTCCCTCCCCTTTTACTGGGGCATGGACAACAAAGAATCTGTAGGGGTTGAAAGCATATAAACACCAAGGACTTAGGATCTCCCCAGAGAGGACAGATATTCTAATTGCTCCGCAATTAAAATTTATATTTTAAAATGCCAGGGCCAGTTCCACAATTTATGGAAGCAGACATGCTTGCATAAGCATTTGTGGGGAACCATGCCAGAGGAGGAACTGGGTCTAGGGTTTGAGTTGTTTTAAAGAGATCCTTAACAAAACAGATCTCAGCTTATGCTTCTGGGCATGAAAAAACAAATACATGAAACTTTAACTATTCATTTTGTTAAACATATCATTTACTATCGTATCAGAAATAATCAGGTAACATATTGTGGGAGTGGGCTTTTAGTCACATTTGATGTTCTGTTTATTCCAAAGAAACTAGGAGGTCATCTTTCTAGGAGACACTCTACTGAAAAGCACAAATGAGCCACAGCAGAATGCATGAGACTGGAATAGCCCATTCTCTGACTTTCCCCTATGAAATGTCAGCTCAGCCATACCATTTACATAGCTCCCAGGGTGTCCAGGCATTTTTAAGACATCTTGCAAGTCTCTCTCTCACTCAAGAGAGTTTACAGCATAAAAGTAAGCAGCACTAGTCATATCTCTGCCTTCCCACATCACATGGGAGCTGTCCTGTGTGGGAAACCAAGAGATGTTGCTGGGTCTAAAAGCCTCCTTTGTAGAAAACATGAAGAGTATGTGGAAGACACAGCACTCCACAGACACACCTGGCTAGCCTTAGCCCACTCTCCACTCTCACCTCAAGGCCACAGTATGGGGACTATAAGGAACCTCAGCCTTCTGCTGGGAAAGAAAATGGAACAGAAAAGGGTTGCATGACACTCTTGCTCTTCCACTGTTTGTCCCCACTGTATGACCACAATATGGCACCAGCACAGGACTGACCCTCTCCGGCGCCTCTCCCCTCCCATGCAGAGCTGCTCTGTGCAGTGATAAGAAGCTTCCCTACTTTTTACTGTCTTATAAACAGAGGATAAAGCTTGGCCTTATGAATGTGACTTTCCCTGATTTTTGAGATACTGACACAATGCGTATTCGCAAAGACTGTTCCTTCCTCTGGCCATCTGAGTACAGTGTTTGAGAGAATATTTATATTTGGATATGTGAGATCAAAGATTTAGGCGAACAAAGGCTTCAACAAAAAAATAATAAATAGAAGACACTCGTAAGAGCTGAACACAGTTGAAGGCACAACAAATATGAGGACAAATACAGGTTCCTGTACAGCTGCATGCACAAAGGAAGAGAACAGCCATAAATGCAACAGTTAAGCTGAAACACAACATTGCTACAAAGTGTTTATGAAACTAGGTTCTTCAGGGAGTGCATGAAGCAGGATCTGAAATCAGTACCGTGAAAATCTATGCATTGATGATCTCAGCCAGCACTCAGAAAAAGCAATCAAAGTTCCGACTGAGCTTTGGAAGGACCGAGAACAAGCCCCAAAGACCAGAGATTATGTTCTCCCAGCCTGTCAGGTCTTGCATGCAGTTACGGCGTATGGTTTGCCAGTCTGCTGTCTCAGCACAGCCTTTCCTGTCTGGTACCAACAGACTGTTGACCTGTCAACCTGTCTGTGACTAAGAGGCAAGAGATTTCAAAGCGCCACTTTTCTGCAAGGCGAGAGAGCACACGGAGGTACCATGAGATGGTGTGTCAGTGGGTTTGCAGCTAATATTTGCATGCTGGCTCTTCCTGATGGTAGTTTACCTCTGTCGCAGCAGAGCCTAGTTGCAGTGCAAAGCTGCAATGAAAATAAACATAAAATCACCTAGAGGAAAAGTCCCTCCCAAACCCCTACACATATTACACTGTCCCTCAGCTACCTTTCAACTTGAACTACTGCTTCATTCTTGTTGAAAAAAAAAGAACAAACAAAACAAACAAACAAACAAAACCCAACCAAACCCTAGGAGTTTGATGCTCACTTTTTGTTTCCTGCTAAAACTTCTAATTCATTTACTCCAGAAAAGCTCATTTGCTTTAGCTGTAAACAAATATTTTGGATGCACATGCATCCTAAATAAGTTCTCTGAAATCTCTACCAGCGTACCCAGTAAAGATCTAGAGAATAGCTTAATTTGGCATTAAATGAGAAAGACAGTAAGAGAAATGCCTGAATTCATGCACTTTCAACCTCATAAAGAACAGGGACAAACAATGCTACCAGAACTCATACCACAAACAGCAGTAACTATGCTCATAGAGTAACATAACGGAAGTAAGGGAGCTAGGCACACAGGCAGACTGAGAAATGATTGCCTAAACTAATGCAGAGCACAGCAAATAGGGTATCTTAAAGTAAGATACACACAAAAATTAAGATGAGCAGAAAACAGAGGAACTGACATATTGCAGGAATTGTATGTTTTCCAGTGCAGGATCCCATGCACGTCACATACCTAGGGGCTACGTGCTTTACAGGAATCTGTCGGTTTAGTGCCTTGATGCTGATGGTTCTTATCTACACACTGCCAGAACGCCTGGTGGTTCTGTTTTGCAGTTCATAAAAGCAGTAATGCTGAGAGCAACATTCTAGCTGTGACCCATTGTGTTCCCATTTTCCCACTGAAAAAGCCTAAAAATAAATTATGTCATTTTTATGGGGGAAGTTGTAATAGCTCATCCTTTTTATGCACGTTCACTATTTTTCTTATTGTTTTCTCTCAGGTATCTTCTGTTAAATGAAAAATTACAACAGAATACAACTGAACAAACATTACTAAATACTCAAATAAAGAAAATACTATGATTATACAGTTAAGCGTTAGGTAGCACAGAATTCCTGAAAAATGTTTGAGAGAAGCTTAAATTCTGAAGCTTTAGGCTGAGTAAGGCTGGTTTACTGCATAGACTGAGAGTCCAGGCTCATACAGCATGGCCTCCTAACAATTTTTCTTGAAACATTAAGGGTATGGAATATGTATCTCCACAGTAAAGATGGGCATATTGCTCTTTAAAACAGTGTTCAAAACTAATTTTTTTCTGGAAACCTCCTACCTTGCCACTCAAGGTAGGATTTGGCTTCTGTAGGTGTCTATATGCAGCTGTTTAACTGTGAGCATGCTGTATAAGCTCCTGTTGTAGGCACCTGAAATCTCTTTAGTACAGTCAATGGAGCTCATTCAGGTGCCTAAACGTAGGTATCTAGTTGAAATGTCTACTACCATAAGGAGGCATCTATACAGGGCTGGCATATATGATAGTTACGATGAAACTTACGGCAAATCAGAATCCTGCTGCAGCAGCTGTGAGATGCTACAGGGATACCCTTTACGTCTAAAATGACACTTTACTGTGTTTCAGCGACTTAGCGAAGCCCAGTGACTTCTGGTTTTGGCTTTACTCTGATCCTAATAATCACATTTTTTGATGTATAGTACCTTGGTAGAGCCACCTGGGCCTTATCCTGACATGCAGGATAATTCTGGAGAAGCTGTACATAAGATTTTAACACAGGTACTTTGTTATGCATAGCAATGAAAAAAAAAATCGCAACATTCCTTCAGACTGAAGGTTGCTCTAGCACTGGTGGCACCCCTGCTTTGAGGGGGAGGTTGGTCTGGATGACCAGGTGACCTCCAGACATTTCTTCCAACTGACTTTTCTATGATGCTATGGTTCTGGCTTATTCAGTCCTACACAACAGAGCATCTTTCTAATCTCTTCATGAGGTCTGCTCCATTCTTGAGTTGAACCAGCAGCCAGTATTTATGTGTTTCATGGGTTTTCTGTGTGAGTCTGAGTTGGTTCAACAATTTCCCAGGCCATGGGCTGCGTCTCTATTTACATTTGTAAAGGGTCCAGCACACCCCCTATGACATGCAAAAACCAGTGCCTCCAGATACTGCAACTGCTCTTCAACTGTGCCTAACTATGTGGAGGCCTTATATAAAGAAATAAGTCATTGACTTATGGAAAAGCTAAGTGTGAACTTACAGCTGATCATATATTTAAGCGGTTTTCAGAACACAGGTAATACAGAAAACAGCAACTATTGTTTTTAACCAGACCAAGACTGTTCTATGAGCAGCAAAGCCTTCCTGGTTGTGACAATTCATCGAATTTACATAATCTTATGACATGTTTGAGCTGTTAGGAAGTGTGAAGGTGGGCTGCTACTAATGGAAAGAGGCAAGGATGTGAGCTTGAGCAGTTGTCCTCACTTCTACATTGTTAGCTCTTTTCCAGCTTTAGCTCCAAATAGCTCTCCCCAAAGAAAACCTAGAAGAGAGAGAAAAGAGCTGTAAGGAGGGAAAATGGGGGCATTGGTGGTTCCTAACCCTCTTTTACTTTGTAGTAGAAACAGCCTTAGAGGTCAACACTGGTAAAAGAAGCCTAGAGCAACTTGGTCTAAGAGATATCAGAAATATCTCTGTACCCAGAAACAGCAGTGGAAGGGGACAAGGAAGAGATGGATTGTATCAATGCAGTAGGTATGCCAGAAAGAAAGCACCCTAGAGGTTTCCAGCTTTGGGGATTTCTATTGCTCTGTTCTGGGATGTCATGGTGAATACTGGTATGACTAGAGCAGCTGCATCAGCAGTAATGCAGCAAAAAGGCCCAGAACAGGACATTTATATGTGATTTATCCTTTTCACCTGAGAAATTAATTTCAGAACAGAATGAAATAACTGGATGTAATTGAACAGACATCCAGCTTAATACTTGTCTTTGTAATATCTGATACTTATATATTTTTTGGAGAACATAGTGTTGGATTCTCAGTTGACTCATTCATTGTGCAAGTATCTATTAGACTTCCAACCACTGAGATTTATTTATTTTCATTAAAAGTCCACATTATTATTTATATGGTCAAGAACATAAGTAACGTTGGAAAAAATAAGTATTAAAGTCTAAGAAAAAATATTCAGAGTAACAGAAGAAAAGAAAAATATGTAGTACATATTAAAAATGAAAACAATTGTTATAAATATAATGGCCTTAAATGTTTGCTTTTATGTGACAGATGTTTTTAACAAAATGTCTGTGTTGGCAGTTTGAGCACACTTATGATTTTAATTTGTGTAATATTCCCTTTTAGTATTGATGTCTATTTACAACATCTGTGAAGGGTCTGTAACCTGAATGTGACAGGGAAAAACTAACAGACTGCTATTGGAATCTTTCCACTAGGTCCATGTAACAGACTATTAACAAAAATCTTAAATAGCTATTCTAATCATCAACAGCAATCTTACGCAAATTATATCAGACCCAAAGGACTCGATTAACTTTAAAATGCCTTACAGACCTGAAACATAAATTTTGCTCCTCCTGCCTTCCTCTGTAGAGTCAAAATCAGATCATTTCACAGGCATCGGTTTTAGCTAGGCACACAAAAAATCAGTATGCAAGGCAGGCTGCAGACACACAGGCGGGGTTCCACTTTTATCACAAGGAAAGCACATTTCTGAGTATTGAAATTAAACGTAATCCTTTTTTTTTTTTTCTTTCCCTGTTGCTCTTTTGTAGATCTCCAACAACTCTTTCAACTAGCTGGAAGTTGGACAATATCCTGGCATTGGAAGGCATTAATATGCCAGTGAAGTGCTGCTGTTAAAATTATACCACTCACAGAGGTAGATAGAGGATTTCTTCATGAGGAAAGCCAAGTCTTACTTACCATAATGGTTTCAGAGCATAGCAAAGTATGAATGAGGGAACACGAGCTGTCTTTTGCTATTAATCGCTTAATATTTGCATCAAAATTTGAAATGTTAACTATTATTTTTATGTCCCAGAGGTCTTTTCCACAGAGTTCTTACTTGTTCACGCCTTCTAAGTCAGAAGCCAAGATTCCCCCCCACCTTTTGCCACTTAGGCCCTCTCTTCCCCTCCCCTCCCACACATACCCTTTGTTTGACCCCATCTATGCTACAATAACTATTTAATTAACAACAGTTGTTAAATTTGTTTATGGCCTGACCTTATAACACAGTATGGCTGGCCAGTTAGGATGGAGCCAAACTGTTTTATATCTAGGTTAAGCAAAAAGCCTAGGTAGAGACCTAAGCTAAACAGCTATTTTCTAATAAAAACTGAAAACCAAAACACAACAAAAAGAAGTCATTCCATTTGTATCACGCTTTGGCCTCATCCACTATGGCTGTCCAAGATGCATTATAACCAAGTCTTTAACAATGGAGACTAACAGCCATTGCTAAAGTTTGCTATTTTTCATACAATAAAAAGGAGAAAGGAGGACAGTCCTTTGAAAGCTTGTATTTAAGGCAAAGCTTTTTATTTAAGGCAAAAAGGTCTCTTTGTCTCTAACCCTGTTTTCCTTGGCATTTGGAAGTTGGGTCCAGTTTCTCGCAAGAGAGCCCCAGGGTCTCTGACAAATCTGGGTCTCTGCTGGGTACAGCTGCTTCCTTCTGAGCTACTGAGACGGTCCCACGGGTAGGAAATTTCTAGTGTTCCTTGCAGTAACTTTTTCTTTCTCCCTCACTAGACATATTTCACTTCTCTTTTTCTTTCTATATCATTATATCATTTTAGTCTACTTTGCCTATGTCCCCCTTGCTTCTTGTGTTTTTATTTCCAATCGCTTTTTCCTTCTTTTGCATTGTGCCCCTCAGGATTTCCACATTGAATCACTTAAAAGTAGGGCATAAAAGTCTCGGTTTAACAAGGAAAAAGGTGTTAGCTTTTGTTTACCACTCTACTTCTAGGTACACTGAATCCTGTGGAAATCCTGTGAGGCAGAACTAAGACATCCTCCTTAGGACTGATACTGTTCTTGATGTGTTCTATATAATTCACAAATAATACATTGCACAAATAAACCAAGGATGTTTTCCATATTACTTAGGTTTTCCTTCTCCTCAGGAACATTCAAGATAATGGTTTTAGTACTTCAGTATCTCTATTGTCTCAGTGGAAATACCTCTGTCTGAGTCCAGGATAGTTCCCCAAGCATTCTGCTGTTTAAGCTAAACTGACTTGGAAAATCTTATTTCATCTCTGTGAAGAGAAATGTGACTGAACATGGGTCTACAGCCAGACCATGGCAGACTCTGAGCATATTTGCACATCGGAGAAGAGAAGAAGCAAGGCCTCACTGCATGCAAATGGAAGAAGCTGAAGGAATGGCATGAACATGAGGAAGAACTTTATGCTGAGAGTGGCAGAGCTGCCCAGGTGGGTTGTAGAGTCTCCCTCTCTGGAGACATTCAAAACCTGCCTAGACGTGTTGCTTTATAATCTGTTCTAGGTGACACTGCACTGGCAGGGAGGTTGCACTAGATGATCTCTAGAGGTCACTTCCAATCCTAATGATTCTGTGATTTTGTGAAGGAACTCCCCCACTTGCCCTCTGAAAGGAGGTTGGTTATTTGTAGCAGGGAGAACTGCTATTCATTGTGCCAATGTCACTGATCATAGAAGAGGATTCAACACTGCTGTGGATGCTGTCTTGGACACAAAGCCAGCCTAGGTGATTAGAGATTCATTAGCACTTTTCATGAATGCATATCCTGGCAAAAAAAAAAAAAAAGTGAGCAAGGGTGGACCAACAGACAAGCAGTCCATACCGTGAATTTTGGGGTCTTATAGTAAAGTCTTCAGACATTCACTGAGGAAAACTAGGTACACTCACTCCCCAACAGCTCACTTCTGCCTCTGCAACTGTTCTTGAAACAGGCGTCCTGTAGGACTTCATCCACTGCCCAGTCACATCCACTGCTTTTTGGTGGCCAAGTTCGCACACCAGTGGAAGTGCTATCAGAGTGCATCCTTATTCCAGTGTCACCCCAACAGAGCAAGTAGGCACAAAACTTAATTTCATAGTATATTCTTTGTTACCTAAATATGAAAAATATTTCACCTTGAAATCAGTCAGATTTTTGGATACAGGCTCAGCCTGCTTCTTATTTTATTCAAACTGACTTATTTCAAGTTCTGTTACTGTCTTTTTGAACTAGCTGTCCTCCTGCTCTCTTTGTGCAATGAGCTGTATGTGTTCCAAAACAGTTGAGTGAAGTTAAATCACAAAACAATGGATCTCTGCTGAACCAGAATGTCAAGGAAAAATTTAAAACATAAGGTTAAGGAATCACATTACACACCAGTTTGGGTACATTCAGAAGACTCAGAAATATTAAAAACCTAAGTTTGACTGGTAAAGATATAGCTTTTCTACAGAAGTTTGTGTTCAAAAGGTTTTAGTCTTCCGTTCAACTCATTTATGGTGTACGTAGCAGAATCAGTTCCCTTACCCGAAATTAAATCCTAAACTGAACCCTCCTATGTTTTTTGAATTAAATTGTTCTAGGTATACACAAGTTTTGGACTGGTGTTCATCTATTCATAAAATGTTTTAATGGTACTAAATGAAAAGTTGTATTCTTTGCAATATTTTTCTACATTATCTATAGCAATATTAAAGCTGATAAATCACTATATTAAATACACGTTTCCTAGTTGCTATTACTTTTAGCCTGGTTTCCCATAATTTCTGCAATGGGGCAATCTGTCTGTCCTCCTCTCCTAACCTCCATGGCCAGTTTCAATCAGATTAGAAAGAGTAGGGCTCAAACTAGAATCTTGTCTTAGGTTCTTAACTTGAACAAACATTTTGGAGAACTGGAGAAGAAGCCCTCCTAGAGCAAAGTTTCTCTCTACAGTCAGTGGAGACAGGTAAATGTCTTTGGATGTCTCTGAAGGCAGACCTTGTCTGTGAAATTCAGATGCCTAGCCTCAGGAAGGCAGTGATGATCTTCTGTTGCTTGTGGTAGGGGCAGAAACACTGAAAGAAGCCTGGCTCCGTAGCTTTCTTGAATTTAAGATCAAGTTAGGTCCCTCAGTTAGGCAGGCTTGATCCCTTCTTAGGTATGTATAGATCAGTGAAGATCTCCTGGAGGGTAGAGGTCCTCAGACAATTTGTCTTCACTGACGCAGAGACACAAGGAGCTCAGCTATTGCATGGTCTGTCTGGCTGTGGCCAGGGGCCCAATCGGTAAACCCCCAGCTCTAGATAATCTGCAGCATATGATGAATCTCAGCTGGTTGAAATGGTGCAGAGGACCTGGGCAGGGGAGCTGGGGTTATGATGGGGGAGGCTGAAGAACAAGGATAGAAATCCATAAGAAACAATTTGTTCCTTTTAGAATTTGTTTGCATTCATTAGTTCTGCTGCTCACAAAACAACTTATTCAAGTATGTCAATTGCTTTTGTTTACTTCTGTAAATGCCAAATGCATTCCAAATTCAACTGTTGAAGTAACGGGTAAGCCTGTCCTTACCATACCGATTGCTTTTCAAGGACATCAAATGCAAATCCTGTGTTCTAGAAATATATCTTTTGTGGCAGGGTTTGCTGATATTGCAGTCCAAATACCTAACTCTTATAGGAACAACCATTGCACTGACTCTTGCTTACATTTTTAATATTTCTTTGGCCCCTGGCCATTTTCTAAATAAATGAAACATGCCTGTACTGTTCCATCCAGCAGACAGATGATAAAAAGTCTGTTTCAGACTATAGGCAAGTCATTCTTCAGCCAGTCACTTCTAAAGATATGGAACAAGTAGAGCAGTCTTTAAGTTTAATGCTACCCTTTCACATTTTAAATCAATTTACAATCTTCCTTTGTAATCAGTTTGGTTGCTTCCCAAATCCAGTACAGGGGATGTTTTATTGCCAATTCTTCATTTCTGGTATGATGTTCTTAATAAGGGTTATGTCAAAGACAACACTCCTTGATCTGTACAGAATCTTTAACATAGCATCTCTCACAGGCCCTTTGTTTCAATAAAGCTATGAATGGTACATATACCTTAACAAGTCATTTTTCTAATGATCTGCTTTGAAGGTCACAAAATACTGTTAATGATGTTCCAAATAACAAGGACCCTTTGCCTTCTAGAATTTCCCTTGAGAACATGCTTGGCTGAAACCAATTTTTATGTACATTAACAATATAATCTCCTTGCAGTGCTCACAGAATAATAGAGTTACTTGCATTAGTGAAGACACAACACTTCATAAGCCAATATACAATTCAACTGAGAATTCTGATTTTCAGTCTGATGTAAAAGTAACCCTAGAATATATCTAGTTTCAACATGCTTAACATGTGTAACAAGCTAAGAATTCACCAAATACCTAATTACCAGTAAGATTAATTTTGCACATGAATTCAGAAGACTTTTAAAAGATAAATGAAAAACTGTTGTGAAATGAAAAGTTTTATGTAGTATGCGAGCTGAAGGCATTAACTCAGAAGCAATTGAAAGTCTTAATCTTAGGTATATAAAAGTCTTAGGTATAAAAAGAATCTTAGGTATACCTGCGTATTTCCACAGAAAAGACTCCTTTTTCCACCTCAAAATTTTGTTTTGACAGAAAAAGATAAGCATGGTGATTTGTCAAGGATTCCTGAACGTCTGGCTGTCCATTTAGAGCTATGGCGATTGCTTTGCCTGGGCTATCAGTTCTGGTCACATGGCCACCACGCATTAACCAGTACCTGCACTCGCCTGCAGTTGTTAGAGAGTCTATTTGCACACATTACAAATGCAGACGTACAGTATGTTTTCTGCATGTGCAATGAGCTGTATACTTCCAGAAATGTCAGGCTCACAGTGCCTGAACTGGTCATCTCTGTGCGATCTTCACCCACAACTCCTAGAAATAGATATGCATTATAAGATTTATTTAAATATTGACCTCTTGTATTTGCTTGCAGTAGACCTATTAGGCAAAAATTCTCACTGGCCACATTGTGAGCTGCCACCAAAGCACGGCAGACCAGGGTGCCTTCCATAGCCCCTAGGAAAGAAACATGATGCTGTTGCTGTACTCTTTCCTCAAAGCAGGGTGGCCCTGTTCATACGACTTATTGGGAACAGTCATGTCATCCCTTACACTGTGCTGGGGCAGTGTCTAGGAGTCTAATAGCTGGCACAGAACTGTGTCGGGAGTTGCTACCAGTTAGATAATGAAGTTTCTGGACAGCGTTTAAGGCCGTGCTCTAACCGTGTTTGTTTTACTTCTCTTGATGTCACTCACAGTTACAGTAAAGAAGCCACAACCAGGAATTACAAAAGAGGCAGGCAAAGCACTCTGTCCTGGGGGACTGGGCCACTCTAACAATGGGAATACCAAATCCTTGCCTCAGAATTGCATGGAACCAAATAAGGAACCAATAACATATTTTATATACATTTCTTCATCTGTGAGGGCAGTGTTGGTGTTCTGCTTTACATGAGGCTCCTTGCATTTAAAACTCAGGTGTCTCAAACTGCTATAGACCTGGGTGTTCTTTCTTAATATGGTCATACCCATGCCCTCTACTTACAGATCACCCTACTTCCACCTGTAAGCAATGTTCAGCTCTCCCACAACCATGACACAGCCCACATTTGTGGCCCTGTGGGGGTATTTCTATGCATAACCACAGGTGGGATCTAAGTAGAGAGTAGGCAGATCACCCCTCCTAATATATTCAGATTTTAGAATAATAATGGTAAAACAACAGTTCCAAATTCACCAGTGAAGCCCACTTTCTAATGAATTTGTGTCACATAGCTGATTGAATTGTCCTTTGAATTGTGACATGAGCTCAAGTTCTTCTTAGACATCAGACAATCCATGCAGATACTAGCCATTTTATGAATGCTATCATTCGTAGCTGGGAAGCCTTCAGGAATATTCACACCCAGTTTGATAGAATTCTTAGATGAGAGAAATCTTGGCTATAATGTCGATATTCCACTGCCTTTTGGGGCCTGACTGTCAAAATACTCATGGCTAAATCATTTAGAATTTATATTTCTTCATCTCACAATCCTCCCCCAGAAAGGTCACTAATGCCATCTAAGATACCTTAAGATATCTGACACATGCATATGGGGCTAGAGGGTATGACAAAACATGTACGGGAGACCAGCGCCCCGCTGCACCAGAAGTGGGTGGTCAGGTGTTCCTACTGTCACAAAACCAAGACTACAGTCAATAAATGCCATGGATTTTAGAGAGTTGTTGGACAAAAATATGAATTTGCATCAAAGGTGGCTGAAGTCAGTGGACACTTACTGAGGGATGACAGAGACATGCATACATCCACACAATATGCTCCCCCAAGCCCTATTTCCTTAGGAGACTGGTCTATAAACACCACTCAGAACTTCCATAATTATTTTTATGTTGCTGTTAGTTCCCTATCCCATTCTATACATGGTAGAGGACCGACCTTCTACCTGATTTAAAGGACTGGTATGCCAGCCCCAGTGACAGAAATTCAATGAGTCTGCTAGGAACCAAGTCTGGGTTTGAAGCATATGAATGACCATCTTTGGCGACAATTATGCTTAGCAGCTTGGCACGCAGTATTTGCTAGAAAAGAAACTGAGCCCGAATGGAGGGATCTCTCGGAAGACAGCACTATAAACAGTTCTTTCTTTGAGATCCCACCTGGAGGGTTTTCTGCAAGAGGATAAGTCTGTTGGTTTACACTTGTATGACTGAAAGCAGATGTTAACTTTTCAAGTTTTATAATTAACCATGATGGACTTCTGTAATGATTTTTGAGCATGGAAGGTTGTCTTAGTTATTGCTGGGTATTAGAATAATGCATGTGTTGCTTTAGTAACAGACTGCTGTTAGTAAAAAGCAGGGAGAAAAGAAAAATAGGCAAAAATGAAACCATTAAACATGCAGTGGTTGTTCAGAGAGAATTTCTGAAAGAGGAAAAATGGGAACATAGAACATCAAAGGGCACTATAGCTGTTTAAAGATAAACGGGGAGAAGAAGAAGAGACATTTTCTGGACTATATAGGTAGCATTCTACGATAAATGGCACTGATTTGTCTGAGAAATCTAAGCTTCTATTCCTCAATATCATAGGGACAAAGCCTCAGATACAATAAACTGACACAGACTCCTGCAACATTTTGGTGCACAGAACAAAACATAGATATATGTGTATACATATACACATACAAATACACATACACATACAAATACACGTACACATACACATACATATACATAGACACAGACACAGACACAGAACCAGACGTACATGTTTTATATGGAAAATTTCTATATATATTTTAAAGGATTGTGTCTGTGTACACAGATATTTATGTATATGTATCCATGTGTATGAACTGTGGTAAAAGGCTATTGTTTATGGGTTTTTCATCATATGGATTCTACATTTCTAACTATTGATACTGTGGAAGGAAAGTGCAGCATCAAGACTGCCAAAGTACTGTTGGGTTATAATAGTAATAATACCATCACATGGCACTTATGAGGTTCACTGTAATGTTCAAACTCAAGTATTGTCTTCTTTCTTAGACCTTACGCTGTCTACAAATACCTGAAAGGAGGATGGAAGAGACAGGTGTCTGGTCTCTTTTCCCAAGTAACAAGTGATAGGACAAGAGGTAACAGCCTCAAGCTGCTTCAGGGGAGGTTTAGACTGGATATTAGGAAAAAATTCTTCACATAGAGGGTGCTCAGGCATTGGAACAGGCTGCCCAGGGAAGTGATGGAATCACCATTCCTGAAAGTGTTCAAAAACCTTGCAGATGAGGCCCTTAATGACATGATTTAGTGGTGGATTTGGCAGAACTGTGGTAAAGGGGGGACTTGATAATCTTAAAGGTCTTTTCCAACCTAGTTGATTCTATTATTATTATCTGGACACTTTGTTTGCAGAGGTTTTTTTTCCATGCTCTGCTTTTCAAGTGAACACTTATTTTCTGAGAATGTCCTGATAGGGCTGAGAAGTTCATTGAAACCCACAGTACAGGCAGGCAGGGTTAATATGGCCACTATAACACTTCTGATACAACAACTTCTAATCTGAAAATGTTCAGAAAAGACTCCATATGTTTGGTAGGGGTTTTTTTTAATATGTTAATGCCTTTTTTTCTCTCTCTCTCTTTTTTTTTCTTTTTTTTTTTTTTTGCCAGTGTCTGAGTCATAATCTGGAGGATATTTTGCAGTAACTTACTGCTGTGGATGAATGTATCATGCACATTAAACAAGTGTTGCTACTGTTCACTTCAAGCCAGCTCACAATCTGTATACTCATTCAACTCTTTTCTCCAAACAGTATACATCATTCTCAGCAGCTTCTATAAACAGATCAAGTTCTGCTTGCTATAGCAACACACCTCCAATGAGCAAATTTTCTGGTTGATTCAACAGAGGAAAAAAATAGTTCTTAGGTGCTCTGAAAGAAAAGTGGGAGATCCAGCATACTTGGGTCAATAAATACCTGCTTGTGCTGACCCCATAATAAAGTCTTCATCCACCCTTTGGGTATGATGGATGCACGAAAGGTGGGGTGAAAAAATAAGAGATAATGCTAACGGCTGTATAAAAACTGGGGCCTGTCCCAGTACAGAAAAAAGGTATCTGCAATTTGCCTATCTATCTACCTCTAGACAGCTGGGCTAACTCTGAGATAAACTTACAAAGCAGGTCAGACAAATGTTTCTCTGTTTCTCTCCATTGACACTAAATAATTGGCTTGAAGCTAGATACTCACAGTACAAAAATACACAGCATGAATCCCTTCGTTTCTGTGGGTGTACCCACATTTCCTCGTCTAATTCTGGTTTCTTTCCTTTTCTCTCTCTTACTCCTATTTGACCTGACATACAAGCAAACTTTGGAATCCAGTAGGTTATTTCTGTTCAGGCAAAACCTGATAATTGTTAACAATAGGTGTGATGCAACCTTGTTAGAGTGCAAAGGACAAAGTGATTTCTGCTCAGAATCTTTATCATCATTGCTTGAATACTTTTAAATGAATACTGTTACTTTCCTTAAAGTGGACTATTTGCAATAAGATAAATACTTGCTTAGAGGAATACTGCAATGAAGAACTATTTAAAATAATTATTTTTCTGCTTGAAAAATTGACTTGGAATTCCAGTTAGAAATTCAAACATGGTTTTGAGAGCTGTTTTATAGGTTTGTAATGCCTGTATGTGCTCTTTCTGGTCAATGCCATCTCTATATTCGGCATCCATATGTTCTTTTGAGTCACAGCAGAACCTTTTAAGATCACTACGATTTAAATATAGGGATTAACCAGCTCTTACGTATTTGTGAATTAAAAAAAATTAGATTGGGAAACCACTTTGTGAGGCAAGCAAACCTGTTCTGGAGAACAAGACGGCTGCTCACGTGGACCTGTTCCCTCCTATGTGCCAGCACGTGTGTGTTTCATGTGACAAACTGGCATCTTCTGTGCCATAGAATGAGACAGTGCCAAGGCTCGTGTGACAAGATGATCCAATTACTTGAACTGATGTTGCATTTCAGCCAAATCATGGAGTATTTTTGGTCACACAATGAAGAGGAACTGTGATTTGCTTCAGTGGGTCAGAGTACAGATACTTCATCACGGGTTTATGTTCTGTTAAAGTATGCTAAGAATATACTATTTGTCATTTAAATGAGCTTATTTTAATGTATAATGAAGCACGATTCATGTTTCCTTATACATTTTTATTAGCCTTTTCAGTTTTCATATTTATCTTATTTTTCTTTATTTCTGTGTATCCACCATTAATTGTGAGGATAAAGGGATGTGATTCTTGTCTAATGGGAAGAAAAATAAGGGGAAAAAAAGACTGAATAAAATATTTTCAATTTGTTTCAATTCCACACATCTTTTATTTTGAACAAAACAATAACTTGACCTGTGATGAACAGAGAGCAGTATTTGAAGCTAAATCACTTTAAATGAATCATAATTAGCCTTGAACATCAGCTAAAGTTACACGTATCAATAAGCCTTTTGCTGGGATGAAATGTAACACTTGCATACATACAGCTGACCCTTAAATGTGCAGATCAATGGATTTAAAGTTATGCATGTAACTGTTTGAACCACTGAAGCATAAAATAGATAAACTTGGCCCATAAATATAATTTGTTTGTTGAAATAGTGTAAAATGAAACATAATCGTAAGTGGAAACAATTTTGTCTTTCAAATGACAACCTTGACTTAACAATGAACCACACTTCTTTCTTAACATTGTTCCGTTTCTTGCTCCAAGCAAGATTTAAGAGTTACTTCACTTAAATGCAACTTGTGCATTTAAGCGCATCCCCACTTGTGCTGGGGAGGAGGAAAGGGTAAATTCCACAGCTGAAGGTGGACAAAGGTACCGTTTCTTTGGCAGCAGAAAGCCAGTAATTTTTGCTTGGCAAAAAAGGATGCTTGCATTTGCACAGCCATTTGGATTATGAGAAGCAGCCCCAGAAGAAATGAATGAATGGACAGCATGCAGGTGAAGTCTGAATGCACATCACATGGCTCTGAAATGTGTAGACTGATTGTCCTCAGATAGGATGCAGTCCCATACTGCATGCATTTAGCTTTCTGGATGAGATGAGTCATATGGACCCAAATGAGAATACCCATGTGTGTAAAATTAAGATTTGAGTATTTACAATGATATCACCACAGCAGTTCAGATCAGTCTAGTGTTTTAAACATCAGCATTTTCCTTCTGGGAGATATCACTAAGGTTTAAAAGTGTTGGCAAGCCTGAAAGGAAAGTATTTAATTCTTAAGCAAATAAGATTTTAGTATCATCAGCTCCTGACAGAAATCCCTAATTAGTATATCTTCTGTTTATAATGATATAGTATATCCTCTGTTTATAAAGACAGATAGTATATCTCAAACGTGCATGAGTAACAACAGAAAGCTTTAAATATTTAATATGTATAAATTACTACATTAATTTTATTCCAAAACTGATGTAATTCTAAATCCTTATTTGGGCCCATTTGAGAATTTCTGTTTGAGAATGTCCCTGGAAAGGGACATTATAGATCCCAGGGCCAATATGCATCTAGAGATTGGGGGAGATGCTCATAAACTAAAAGAAATGAACAGCTGGAAAGTCCATTCAGTTCAACTGATGTTAGGAGTACTTGGTACTTCTGAAAATTAGCTTGTTTACCAGGTGCCTAAACAAGGACAGATTGGTGCTTTGAAAAATGTGAGCTTAATAAGTCAGTTTTGTATCTGTACAGCAATGTTTGCTGTAACATTTCCATCACTCACCACAGTCAGGGAGGAAACGGATGTCTGGAACAACTGCAGGTTTTGCCTCTAGACTTGACCCTGACACACACTGTACCTGGAGGCTTGCACAGTTGGATTCCCAGCTTTTCCAGAGCTTTGTTAAGCTCAGTGGTGTACAACAGCCTGTGTGTCATCGTCATTTTCAGAACTGGAGGCCAAACCAATGTTGTTATTTATGGAAAACTTTTTCTGCATGTGGAAGGCTTTCCTTCTAGGAAAGTTTCAACAGCAACTAGCTCTGTTCTGCTCCTCCAGTGCTCTTGTACAATTACAGTGGAACAGCCGGGAGTCTCTTTCTTTCTTTGCTAACAAAAGTACTAAGAAGGGTTTTACAAGACCCATCAGTGAATATTGCAACCCAGGCATATGCTATGGCAAACTGCAATCACTTTGAAAGCAAGTGATTTCAGCAGGGATTTCTTCAAAACACATGGTGAGGTGTGGTCTTTGGCACTTGGATCTTGCCCCACTTCAAGCAGGGTAAAAAATCAGGAAAATTAAAACAAATTTAGATTAATGTAATCTCAGTTATGAATGTATATGCTCAAACTTCAGGAAATTATTTCTTTCAGCCTTAGATCAACTCAGCTGTTTTGCATATGTTGGCCTTGGTTAGTTCTGCTCTGGTTTAGGGAATGGATGTTAGTATGTTTTTAATATTTGTTTCATATCTCTGAGACTTAAAATTGACAGATACACTTTAATACTCTTGATAACATCTAATATTTGCCTCCTAAATCTCCAGGACAGTGGCCATCAACCCATTCTTCTGCTGATAAAACCAAGTGTATGTACATATGCACACATGTATGAAAATATGCGTATTTTGTGACTATGGCTTTCTGGCGTGATCTGGAGATATAGAACCTATTCAGCAGGATTATATTATACACACCAGGGAGGATGAGTGTCGAGAGGACTGCCCACGCCCAGCCTTGGAGGATGAAGTTCCACAGGACAGCAGAGGCTGGCAGGCACCCCTGGGGAGAGTCCAGTCCAGGTCCCTGCTCAGGGCTGCACCAGCTATAGGAGGTGGTCAGGGCGATGTCCTGTCAGGTTTTTAACATCTTCACTGATAGAGATTCTGAGATCATCTAGGCCAAACACTATGAGTGTGGCTCCATCCTCTTTAGTCCCCCTATGAGGTATTTATGTACACGGATTAAGATCCCCCGAGTCTTCTGCAGGCTTAATAGCCCCAGCTTTTGGTCCTCCCTCGCATCTGATGTTTGAAATCCATTAACGACCTCTGTGGCCCTGCATTTCAGTCCTTAGGTCCAAACTCATGACACCTAGTAGAAGCCGCACCCCGCTCTAGACAAAGCTTTCGGCAGAGATGCTGCCTCCTGCCAGGGGTTGGCAGTGATGGGGCAGCAGCAGGCACCGCTCAGCTATGGCCACTCAAGCGTCTGCCACAGAGCACTGCAAAACGGTCACCCGCAAGCCTGTGATGGGTCAGGGTTAAAAGGAAGTCTTTGCCTGCCAGCCCTCACGGTGAGGGGGAAGACGTGCATGTGAAGGCAGCCTCGCTGCCTATCCGCTCCTAGGCCGAGAGGGGGGAAAACGGCTCCGCGGCGCTACCCGCCCACAAGCCCTCCGCCTCCCGCTCCGCACGCCCAACAGCCCCGACGATGAAAAGAGGCTTTGCCACTCTCTGTCCCGCCCGCAGTGGCTTGTACCATTCTCTCCACGTGGTAGCGGGGAAGGAACAGGGGAAGCGGCAGCAAATCGCCAGCATCTCAGTGCTCTGCTACCGCCCGCACCTCTCTCCCGCCCACGGCGTGGTGCCGTCCACCGCCACGCACGGGGCTGTGGGACGCGCCGCCGCCGGGCGGGCAGTAGCGTTCGGCGCCTTTTTCCGCCTCTCCCCGCGACGCCCCGTGCGGCCCCGCCCCGGCCGCCATGTTGCGGCGGCAGCGGCGGGAGCGGCGGCGCGATCGCGCGTGGAGGCCGGGGCGCACGGAGCATGCACGGCGCGAAGCAGCGTCCCGCGGCCGCGCACCCTGGCCAATGGGTGCTCATTGCACCAGGTAACCCAGCGCGGCCCCGAGGCGGGACAGGCTCTGCTGCAACGCCGCGCTGGCCGACCTTGGCGGTGCTCGCTCCGGGGCTGGGCCGTCGCTCGGCCAGGAGGCGGGTGCGTTTTTCCGAGGGCTGGGGCAGGTCTCTGGGCTGCTCTGTGCAGCCGCCTCCAGCCCTGGTGTGGTATAGGACGTTTCGAGACACAGCCTTTACACAAGGCCCTGCAGAGTATACCTGCCTTGTCCCTTCTGGGGACCCTGCTTCCCTCAGTGCATCTCTGAGGTTTGTTTTTGTGTGCCATTAGGGTTTTCCACAGGTCAGCTCGCTCCTGGTTTGCAAACAGTGTTGTGAGCCCCGGGGACAGGAGCTGCAGAGGAGGGGTCTTGTCACTGAGGTCCCTGATGGAGCCTCACTGTCATCTCCTTGCTGTGGTAGCCCACTTTGCCTCCATCCCCTTTGTCCGTTCCTACTTTTTTTGGGAAGAAATGGTTTAAATGCCCTAAGCCTGCGCTTGAAAACAAGTTTCTTGGAAACCGTAAGTCTAAGCCAGAGGGAGCTCTCATCAGCTCTTCCTCTCTATAGGGTAAAGAAGCAGACCTCCACATGGCAGTTCTGCAGATGCAGTATACACAAGGCGTTAAACACGGTGTAGGCTTACTTTCCCTCACTTAGCGTTAAATAAATAGGAAGATGCCTTTTCCCCTTTATTTGTGCCTTGTATCATGTTAAAAATTTAAATTCACAGATCACAAGTTTTTTGTGTTAAAGAGGATGAGTGAAAAGAGGATGTGCTCAAGCTCCAAGACACCAGGAGGCATTTCATAAGTGCTTGTTTTAGTTTCGTTTCTGAAGGAAGTGCACAAGTATCTGTGGGTCATCTTTGTACTGTGCCTCTGTGTTACCCCACCCAAAACATTTGAGTGTTAATTTCAACCAAACCTGATAAAAAAGAGGAGCTCTTTGGAGTAATTTTGTGAGCTTTGTGAAAATGTCTGTGATGATGTGAGAAATGTTATATATGGCACCTCTCAAGGAAAGGTATAGCAAGAGCTTAGTTCAACAAAGTTTGAAAACAAGGGAAGAGCTCAATCTTGAGACATGTATCCATAAGAAACTAGGCTTCTCTAGTTACATGATAAACAGAACCAATTGTTATGGTTTCACTGATTCCACCTTTCCTCTGGTTTTAACTTTTCAGTCCGCCCTTTGGATTCTGATATGCTTGATGCCTAAGAAAGGAATTTATACATGAGGAATTCCTTTTTTTAACATTGACTCTCTGCAGACTAGGATTTAAAGCCGAATCTTGTATCAAATGACTGGCTATGCCAACAGATGTCCATACTGTACAAATATTTACAAATACGCTTAACTTATGCATGAATAGTCAGTTCTGTGCAGTAAGTTAAATTCTTCAGTAAGTGTTTGCAGGATTGGAGCCAGAGCTTGTAACTTTCATGAAACCAGACAGTTTGTATTACCAATTATGCCAGGACAGCTCTCACAAAATTTATGTAGTACTCCAGACCTGTAAGAAAGTTTATTAAGCCTTAGTAGAACCTCAGAGCACGTAGTGATTTTAAAAAAAGCCTGTGGCTGATGATTTCAGAACTGCACGGCTGATGAGACTTGCCAATCGTATAAATAGGGCTGCTGGAATGAAATAGATTTAATGATTTTTGTTTGGGTTTAACTTTTTTCAGAAAAGAGTTTTGTTTTTTTTTAAAGTTAACGTCTAACACCTTTCAAAGTTTTGCATTGCTTTGCTTTGCTTTGTTGAACGAATCACAGAAGTTCTTCATTGGCCATTTAACAGAATTTGTAGTAGGAAGATCTGATTACTTTTGTGAATGAAGGTGGATGCAGTTGGATTTATAACAAAAAATGCTCTTTGACTATGTTAAATTTTATTCATATGGTAATCCATATATTCATAAAACTGCATAGCATTATGCTACATACATACATAAAAATAGCAGGTGTAAATAACCGCAGGATCTGGTTCTGGATGTGAGTTTAATACCATTTGTTAATAAGTCTACCAACATTTTCTAGGTGTAAATGGCCTATTTATGTATATGTGGCTGTTACCCTGCGCATAGTGGGAGGAAGGAGCAAGGTATGTTTTAATGGTATGCAAGAAGCTCCAAAACCTTTCTTGTAATAAAGGCACTTTCTAAGGTCTTGGTTTCAAGAGCTTAGGTTTGTTTGAACTACTCACCTGCGTACTCTGCCTCCTAGAACAGCCTTTAAGGTTAATAGTGTGTACCATCCCGCACAACCTAATAGCATCTCCACTTGGATATACGCCATTCATCTCTCTTTGAGTGTGATATCTTTAAAGTTCCTGTATAGATGCAGATCATAGAATCATAGAATGGGCAGGGACACCTTCCACTAGACCAGGTTGCTCAAAGCCCCATCCAACCTGGCCTGGAACACTTTCAGGGATGGAGCATCCACAGCTTCTTTGGGCAACCAGTTCTACTGTCTCACCACCCTCATAGTGAAGAATTTTTTCCTAATAGCTAATCTATAATTTACCCTCTTGCAGCTGAAAGCCATTTCCCCTTGTCCTGTCACTCTATGCCCTTATAGGTGACTAGTTATACAAAGAGGCTTGGTATATCTTAGTCTGAAAAAGAATGAGATCTGTTACAAGTATAGAAGTAAAACAATGAGAACCGCAACTTGCTTTCTTAAGTATCAATAGTTTTCAATTGATAAGACTGTTGGGAGTTCAACAGTAGCTTCCTAGAACAAGGCAAAGTTATGGCTGGTCTTCTGAACTGTGATGTGTGTGTTGCTCTGATTCCTTAGTTGTTATGTTGTTTTTTACTGATTTTGCATAAGTCTCTGACCGTGGTTTTGTTGCTTATGTGACATGTAGAAACAACTATAAAAAGCACATGCGAGAGAAGGATGACATTCTTTCTTTTTTGGACTTTAGCAACTGACAACATGGGACTGATGTCTGAAACATAGCAGCTAAAAATTAGCAGGCAGATTTCATTTTGTAATTGCCATGGAAAGTCAGCAGAGTATGCTTGTCTGATTTAGTATTGAAGTTTATAAAATTATTACTCATTTCCATGTTTCAGTGTACATTTATACACTTTGTTATATTGCATAGTTAATAAATTGCTGCTCTGCTGTTTAGAGCACATGTGATGACAGAGGAGTTAAATTTCAATTTCGTTTCTGATTTCTTAATTTTTATATTTATTTTAGTGTTCTGGCAACAGCTTAGAAACAAGGAATCTCCTCAGTCTGGTAGAACTGCCTTGTTCTTTGTGGAAGACATGTTTATGGCTAGAGGAGTAATGCAGCTGGAGTGGTTGTTTTATGAATGATAGGTGTTATCTCAGCCCTCTTGAACTGTTCCGGAGGTCCAGACTCTGACACTTTCTGTTGCAAGTGGTTAACTCTATCATTATAGAGGTGGGTGAAGGTGGGAAGGGAGAGCAGAGTTACCTGAGCTGAGAGGCAGGGTTGATATTCAGTCAGCAGGCTAGTCACCCTGTGCTTCATTTCCATCAGTCCTTGCATTCTCTCTTGTGGCATTCTTTCCTTATTCACTGTTCTTACCAGCAGCCTGGTGATAGTCTTTGCTGTCCCACACCCTTCACCACTCTGAAGCACTCAGGCTGTTTGGCATGGGAGAGTCACACAAGGGAAGTAGGAAGAGGAAAGGAGAGCCTCAGACAGTCATATCTGGGCTGGCTGGTAAACAGCGTCTAGGTGAGGTAGCAATTTTTACCTTTAGGAATGGTAGCCTGCCCTTGTCGTGGTGAGAGCTCTTGTGATGGTGTTTCTGCTGATACTTATTTTTGCCGTGGAGGCAGGATTGTGAAGCCTTATCATGGACATATAGAGGAAGGTTGAGAAATGAATGTGAGTAATGAAGAGAGAAAATGATGAACAAACAGGAAGAGGGTAGATGGAGGGATTGGTCATATGCAGGGAGGTGATGAGGACTGAAAACTTGGATGTGTGAGTAGGAGTAGAGCTGTGCGTGCTGGGCTCAAAACAGAGTCAATTCTTTGGGCAGTTTCTCCAGTTGCAGAGTTAACTATGCTGTGGATATACAGGCACCAGATTTGGCCTAGAGCAGACTCAGCTCAGCACTAACAGTTTATTAGTTCAAGCTCTGTGCCATGTTAACACATCTCTGCTATTTCCAGGACCAGCTTTGCAGTGCAGCTGCTTTCAGACAGTGTCTGAACTAATAAGTCCTGATGGACCCAAGCTGGCTCTGTGCAGACCCACTTGGGTGTTTCTGTGCTGTGCTTCACGTTCCAGGGGATTTTATTAGCTTGGCTGGGAACCCAGATCTGAACTTGCTTTGAGCGGGGTAGTTGACGTTGATGGTTAGGAAGACCTCCTGAATCTGGGGTTCTGGAGGGATCATGGTACAGAGACACCAAAGTGCTAACAAGTCCTGAAGGACCCACATGGACTTCACTGATGGACAGCTGATTTTCCAGGTTGTGCTTTTCTGCATTTCTTGTAGTAGTTGGGTAATCAGGAATGTTATATTACCCATGTATCCAAGCCCCCTTTACTCTCAAGGATGTAGAGCTTCCTGTACAGGCTTCCTGTTCTGTTGGTCTGGCTACTGAACAGGTACAAGGGAAGCGAGGTAGCTCCTGAAGATTAAAACCTGTCCATCTCGCAGCTAGAAAGTTGCTGATGGTGTGCTTTGTTATTTACTAGAGGAGATTCTGTCTGTTGCAGAGTATTCATGTACATTTTTTTAAAATCCTGCTACCTGAACGATGAGGTTTATTTTTTTTATGTGCATATAGGAAATGTCTACTTGCTTTGTGAGCTGGGCCCATGGAAATATTTTCTCTGAAAATCGAAAGAACTGGAAATTATTTTCTAGACAGAAATATCCCACTTAATTGTGGAGTTCTAAAGGCAGGGCTCTGGAAGACCCTCAGATACTTAGATAAAGTTGCTCTGTGTGACACAGATCTTCTCTGGGCTCTGTATAACAAATACACATTCTTACATAATGGCTTCAAGCTGGTCTTGCGAATAGCAACCAAAATGACACTAGCTGGTTAACAGGATAGGTGTGAAGGGCAGTCTCTTTTCAGTACACTTTCTCAGGGATAGGTGTTACGTCAGAACTGAAATTATTTATATCCTTCACTGGTTTTAGCAAAGAGGTCAGGAATCGAAGACACTTTTCTAAGCCTGGTGTTCCACTCTACACCTAAAGTTAAGACTACTGTATTTAATTTGTTCAGAGTTTGTCTTTATTAGGAAAAGAAGTAGAGGTTAGCTGCAAGCTGAAAATTATTTTCAACCTTCATTTTTGTGAACTAGGCAAGTTTAGTTGACTATACATTTTCAGTCTGCTGTTTTCTTCAACAGCAAATTGATTAGCTTTTTTATTGTTTTATGGGAACTGCCATATGAATAGCACTGGAATGATTGCAAGGGGGGAAGGAAATTAACAATCCTATTATTTTTAGGAATTATTTAAAAATAAAAGGAGCAGTTTCGCATTAGACTTGGCAAGTTGTTTGAACAAATCTCATGTGTGCCAAAGTCTGATGGAGGCAGAAATAAATGGACTGTGATGCCAAACCATAGGGCATCAGCACACATTAAATTAATCCTTCATTCTTTCAGATGAGACTAAGGAACTTTTGTCTCTGTGGAACAACAGAGGAAGCATTTGCCTTGAAAATTTTGGGTCATATTGAGAGAAGATGTCATAGCAAAAGAAGCAGTGGAATACCTAATGCATGAAAGTATTTTGTTTTAAAATCTAAAGTAGGCAGGTTTTGTATTTATTTTCTTTCCATTCTCATACCTTGCTCTTAAAGCTCTGATACATGCTTTCATTTAGCATTTAAAAGCCAGTTCAGTTTATCTGCTACGAAAGAGACCGCACTGCTGGACTGTTAGGGAGCTTGATTCAGAGTTGTAAGAATGTCAAAATTGAGGAGGATACTTGGACATTAATAGTTCCAGAATAAATTAAAGAACTTGGAAATAATGTTTACAATAAACAAATGCATATGTTCTTTAATAGCTGACTTAAAATATTAGAAATACTGTATAAAATATGTGCACGTTTTTATATCTTTTTAATAAGGTGAATGTGAATATGCTTCTTTCAGAAGTTAGAACTCCATGGGCATATTTTACTTAACCTCCCCCTAAATTGGCATTTGCATCTCCTGAACAAAGCCTTTTGCCTGCAGGTAATTTGCACCATTTCTTGTATGTCATCTCTTAAAAGGCATACTGTGCTCAGCTGTGTATAAAGCAGATATAACTGGCAAGCTAAGCAGCCAGAAGGAAGCATAGCAAATAAAATAACTGAAAAGAGATGTTTTAATGTGTAACACCATCTCCTACTTCTGCTTTCTGCCATCTGGCTTTGAAGAGACCAACTTATGCCAACTTAGGCCTCTCTGCGCATGGGAATAGGGCTGATTCAGGCAGTAATACATCTGCACCAGTGTTGACCCTATAAATATTGAGAAGGGAAGTCTGAAGTTTTTATCCTTTCAAGTGATAACCTGTTCTTGAACTTCTCAAGATTGACCTCTCCTTTGTTAAGCTCAAAGTCCTACATGTTCTGCCTAGCATCGAGATTTCAGTAACAGATGAATTAGTACTGCCCATTGCTGCCAGTGAGTCCATAAACATGTTTTTTTGGCCTAAGGAGTGGACTGTGCCAGCGTAAGGGGAAGCCAAAAGATGCTCTCAGGCAGAAGCCGTAATATTTAGCTGTATTGTATAGCAGTTAGTGGAGCAAAGGACCTCTTAAACCATTTAGTAGCATTTCCATGTGAAGTTTTGCTCAAGATAGAAAACAATGTTATTTTTAGCACTAACATATCATTATGTTTTATCATAGGATGTTCCGGTGAAATGGGAGCCAGAAAGACTTTAAGGGGTGTAAATTATGTCACGTTAAATGTTACTTCCTTAGGGTACCAGATACTAAATGCTGTGATTACTAAACTGATAACAAGTCTATCTTTTACAACAAGTGTGGCAAAAGTCCTCTTACTGAAGCTAGTAATATGTATGGTCAAGGAAAGGGTAAGGTAGTCAGGTAACATCAAGTTAACGTAACTGAGTAACAATTAAGAAGGTGTTTCCAAAAATTAAGTGTGTGCAAGTGCAAAGCCATACCTTATGTATAAGCATCTGCAAAAGAGGCTGTTTGCAGAGATAAATCGAGATGCGTGCCTGAGTACCCCCCTGAGAGTATTGTGAGCCAGAGAAGTAACAATGTAGCCTTGTGGTTCATCTCTTGATTTCTTACCTCTATAAAGTCACATACAGTCTAGTTTTCTAATTAGCTTACACTGGTCAAAGACCCCAGCATCACATACAGAGTAGGTTACATTCTATGCCATCTGTTTCTGCCATGGGTTCTGTCCCTTTGTTCCAGTGATCATGTAACCATATGGTGAGTGAGAGTAGCTTACTGACCTGGGTGAAAATTAATACTTTTTTTTTGTGACTGGTTATTTCTCAGCTGGATCAGTGAACTGAGCTGACTTGCTATGTGGCCATGAGGTTGCTAGTTTTGACAGAAAGAAGGTAGGAGGGATGTACAACGGGGTGAGCAGAGGTGGGGACATCTGGGCAGAGCTTTTCAATGACCTGTGATCCTTTGTCATTTGAAGCCATTCATGAAACAGTACCCTCAGTCTGTGCATACCTAAATTCATTCATTATGCTAATAGTTAATAACCTTTTAACTTACAAAAGTTTTCAAAAGTTTGGGTGCTACAAAGTACTGGATTTATTAATTTTCACTGGGCTTTTTTCAGGGCACGCTGCAGGGCAGAGGACACAGGCACTGAGTTAAAACCATTTACTTCAGGGTTGACTGATTCTAAAAAGAACCTAAATAAAATGATTATTTGATTTAGCATATCTTACCCTTAGGCTACAGAGTTTAAAATCTTCCATAAAATGTCCATTTAATGGGCTTCATCATAATGTCTCCATCTGACACACCTTTCATGCATGGTTAGAAGTTAAGAAGGGAATGGAAAAGACTTGTGTAGGTGACGTATGGTTTAATATCTGTTTTTAAATGAAATCTTAACTTTATATTTCCAGACTTTTAAATAATCCTGTTTCTTGCAGGGCAATGGTAGTAGGGAAATTTGTGCTCTCAGAGGGTTTTTTCCTCTTACGCAATTGACAGATATTTACAGCCTTTTTGCTTGCTTGGCTGGCAGCTTTTTTCATGGGAATTCCATATAACTTGATATTAGTCTGCTACATATAGTATTCTATAAGCAATTAAAAAAACCCAAACCAACCCCCCCCAAAAAACCTCACCAAAAAACCAAAACACGTGAATAGTCTTTGCATCATCCATAACAGTTTCATAGATCTTAGTGGGAGTTTTATGTTCTTTCCCAATTTATTCATGTTGCTGTACCAGCTAACATTTTTTTTTAATAGCCAGATTCATTAGTGCCTCATATCTGTCCATTGTGGAAGAAATTATTGCCAGAAATCCTTTGACAGCTGGTTCATTTTCACTTTGTTCTGTTTATATATTTTATAGAATTTGCCTGGTTGTATGTCTGACCTCCACGAAATACGATAGGCTTTTCTCCTTTTCTGTAATGGAAAGCTTTGTTTAAGCTTTTACACTCTCTTTCGCTCAGCTTCAGGTTTCTGAGGTTCTGTCTGTAGAGTCCAATACAACTGATGGATGTATCACCTACATTTTCAGATAGACTTTGTGTGATTTGGTTAATAGTAAATGAACAGTAGACTTTCACTGAAGCGAAGTAGATATACTTATTAGCCCAGTGTTGGCATTTAATTGTCCTCAGAACTTCCTCCTCTGGTATAGCTGTAGTCGTGCTATATCTGGATTCATTCTGTCTTGCTGGAGGTGTGTGTAAGTTCAATGGAGATAGAGGCATGTACTTGCAGGGGATGGTACAGGTGGGTTTAGGATTTAGGTGGGTTCAGCTGCCCCCTGGATGTGCCTGTCAACTGTCTTCCCTGGCAGTTTAGAGAGTGGCTTGCAAATTGAGATGCCTCCGTGGGACAGAATTAATTGAGCCTCTCTGTATCCCTGTGTCAGTTTCTGTGTCCTTGTAGTGAATGTTTTCCTAGGATAATAGCATACTGTACTAGCACATCTGTTAGTAAGCTGACCTGTACTTGCTGTGTGTAACCTGCAGCTGTAAGCTGCAAGACATTTGGTAGTTTAACTCTTAGTTTTGCTAGAAAACTGCTACAGTACTGCTTTTTAAGAAGTCCATATTTACTTAGCTATGAGAGATCCTTGCCCAAATGCAAGAACTGATAAATGTAATGATATTAAAGAAATCCAGTTACCTTTCCTGGCTAAAGGCCAGAGCACACGCAAGTTAGGTTTGGACACCTAACTTCAAAAATCCCTTGTGCAGCTTTTTCCTAGTCATGAAGTGTTTAAATTCAGATAAATAGGGCCTTCTTTGCCCTTAAGGCCATGTTAATATTATATCCAGTTTTCAAGCAGGCATTCTCCCAGTTGCCTCTCTTTATCTGCCAACTTGACATCTAGTAGAGCCAATCTGTAACAAAAATGTACTTCAGATGCTCCTGGAAATGTAGAGAGGTATTGCCTATATTTTGAGGAAACTGAAGGTGAAAGAAACTCGAAGAGACCACTTTTGCCTTTGTCTGCTTCTTGTGTGTGTGCCCCTTCTGGTAAACTGCCTTTTGTGGTGGGTGTGTGGAGAATGTGACGTATACTATGATCCTGTCAGCAGGCGATACTGGGCCTGAAGGCTGCAACTCAGACTGTTCATTAAGGTATGGTCACTACTGCCCTCTGCAGTGATGAACCCGATGGAGCTTGGGGAGGACCAAAGAACTAAATGGGCAGAGCTGTGCTCCCCTTCACGTGGGGAAGAGCTACTGGCTGAGCCAAGGCTGCTGCAGGGCCAGGCTGCATATACGGAGGAGCAGAGCAGAGGGTACTGAGCCTGGGCTAGTATGGGGCAGGCCTTATTGCTGGAGTGCCATGGTCTGGGCTGGCAAGGCAGAGGATTGATGAGGAAGAGATGGGACACTGTATCCCTTGGGTTTGTTACGAAGTGCTCCCTTGTGTACAGGTGCCTCCCAGGCTCAGTTTGGATGGATAAATCCAGTGTGTTACTAGAAAATTAGGAAAAGAACAGATCAGCTAAATAAAGATGTGAACTTCATTAAAAACATCTACATTAGGAAGGATGGTCTACTTAATTGTTCGCGTTATACAAGATGCAACTTAGGGCTCAGCTGGACTCATTCCCAGTGTTCATAAATCTATGCATGAAGAAAGCAGAGCAAGTGAACGCTATAAGTTCCTTTGGGTTTTTTTTGTTTTGCTTTTTGTTTTAGATTTTGAAACTCACATTTAGTGTGTATATTTTAACATGTTCATGTGAAACACATCAAAGTAAACACATGCAGTGTGTTTCTTTCACTGTCATTAATCACTGTAGTGTTTTAAAAAGTAACAAAAAATAAACTAATGTTAAACTGTGGTCAAGAATTGAAATATACACAGCTCTAGAAATTTGAAGTTCGCCTTTGCCAGGGCAAATGTAGCTTGACAACCGTGTGTGTTTATGTATCAGCATATGAAGCAAGTCTGGTTAGCAAGTACGGACTTTTTCCATTAAAACCCCTCAACTTATATTGAAACTTTTTAAAGCACTTTTTCAAGCCACCTGAAGACTCAGCTAAAAATTCAGGGGAAGAAAATGACTGTAAATTCTCCAGATCTCTCTGAGAACTATTATCCTCCAACACTTTATCACAAAACACACTTGTTTTTTAAGCCCTGCTTATGTCTTTATCTGGGCAATTTCTGTTTGTGGCACAACTGAATAACCAGGAGTGGATGTGAAAGATGAGGGTTATTTAGGGCTTTTCTTTCTTTTCCCACCGAGGTGCCAGCGAACAGCCTGTGAGAAGTCCACCTGTCCTTTCCAGATGTGTTAGGGAAAGGCTTTCAGCCAGAGTGAAGGACACCTATTTTTGGTGTATTTGAGGTTCCTGCTTCCCTGTTTTCCACAGAAAAGAACTGTGCTATCTCCCTTTCCACAAACCTCCTGGATGCTATTGAAAGGTGAAGGATAGGTGTGCAGCTCGCCTCGGCCGCCTCTCTCTGCTTTCCTCAGCAGCAGATATCAGTCTGATCTCTGTCAGTCCGTTCTCTGGGGTCTGGGTACTGGTTATGTATGTGGAATGCTTTAGTAATTTTCCTCGCTCTGATAAATGCCTATATGAAAGGAATTGGGACAGAACTGGCAGCATGCAAGCTAAGAAAGATGATGCTGTCATGTTGCTCTTCATTCAGATGTGGGAAGTTGTTTTCATAAATATAAGTTAAACTTCCCCTAAAAGAGAACTTGGACAGAATATAATTAATTGGGGATCCTTATAGATGTTTTCTCAGACTTGAATCAGCATCCTTGTGGGAGCTGTTTCCTTTCTTTTTTTTTTTTTTTTTAATTTATTTTCACAGGGAAATAGTACTTCGTGGTTCTGCTTTTTGTCTTTTTTTTTTTTTTTTTGCTTAAAGACACAGAAAAGAGAACAGCTGTCAGAGGCTTAAGCCAGAGGTGCTGTATTCTCTCAGCTTCTTTTTCCTCTGGAGGGAATTAAATACAGTCTTTATTTTTCAAGATTATACATAATAGATAAACAAGTGTTAATATTTTTCACAGAAGTAACAACCACTCAGACAATTCCTGCCCCGTATTCCTGCATAATTTGACTTCTTGAAAGCTTTAGAGGACCACTGTTTCTTCCTGTGAATATTTTACCTTTTCCTCTTTTAACTTTTTAGTGTCCATGCTGTGCTTGGCCTAACTTACCAAAGCATTCCCATTGTCTTTGTAATTAAACAGGCCAACATATCAGTTCATCTCACTTAACTGAGATGTCATACTTAGGGCCTCTCTTGCCTGAGCCTCTCTAGGGGGAAATGGTTTTCAAAATCTAAATCATCCCCAGGTGCATATCTTTCCTGTGGCAGATAGAGAGTGCCAGGAAGTCTGGAATCATAATTTAGGTGTCTTGATCAGGTAGGATGAATTTGGGCTGAAGCATATAACTTTCAGGCAGAAAATATGTGAGTTTTCAAAAAATGTCAGTTCAGTTGATTCTGAATGCCTTGGAGAAGCATGGCAGAACGTGAAATACTTCTTCATTTACAAGTTCATAACTTTTTCCTCTCCCCCTACAGAGGCTGCTACTGACTTTCCTGAGTCACCTGACAGCGAACCTTTGTTTACAAAGCTGCGTAATCCAAGCACAGGCAAGTTTTGCAATTGTGACGTGAGCCTGTTAATGTTCTGGTTGATGCCCTCCACCATCAAAAGATTCATATTTTGCAAGCTGAAATAATGATGATAGTATAAGTCTTACACGCCAAAAATACTGCTGGCGATGCCAGATAGTTAATGCTGTGCAAACATTTAGGATTTCTTTTATGATTTCAATTGGTTGAACTGTTTATTCGTCAAGGATATTGGCAGCACAAAAAAGAGGTGTAATGCAAGTTCTGTTTTTAAGTGCATTAGTTTTGGGGAGCTTACAGTGTTGGGTGTTGAGCGTGGGCTTTTTTTTAATCCAAATTTAGGCTTCATAGCATTCATCTTATGCTATAAAATAAATAGTCAGAGTTACAAGATCTGATTCAGTTATACTTACCAAGCTTTTTGAGTCTTTTCATTTTAAAATTGCATTTTCTTCTTGCCGTGGTCCAAGTGGTGGCGTCTCTTCTCTTGTTAATAGACAATGAGACACTTTGAGTTCAAAATACATTGGAAAGACCAGCAAATGCAGACAATATAATGACACTACCATCCCTCAGCTACTTTCTGCTAGCCAAATTGTTCTTTTTGTCAAGGATTCGTTATTACTGAGTAATGTAATAATTGGAGTACGAGACATTGCAGCAGAAACTTGCAGTAAGCCTTTGTTAGGGTTAAAATATTTTGTTTGAAAAACACATTTCGTGCTGTTTGATTTTTTTCCTTTTCATAAGCTCATTTGTTTTCTGTAGACTTCAGTTGTATGGTTTTGTTTTGAAATTAACTGCTTCTATTTATATATGTTTAACTAAAGTCTTCAGGTACATTTTAATGTTTCAACATAGTAACTGCTACTTGAAAGAGGAAAATAATTAAGAACAATAGATATAAAATGTGAACTCAGTTATTCATCATGATACCTGCTTTTTGAATGCTCAGATTTGCAGTGGGAATATATAGCCACAGATATTTTCCACCTGCTGTATTATATTGGCTGTCTAATCTGTTATGTTTTTAAAAGCATGGATATTAATTTGCTTTTCTCTGTGGAAGAAGAGAGCTATTTACCTTGTGGAATTGGAGATCTTGGGAAAAGTTTCTGGGGAAAACCTGAAGTATAATTGTCTGGGTGTGTTCTTTTAGAATTTACAGGAGCTTATTTATAGACCTGCAAAAACTTTCAGTTATGTAGCCCATTATAAGTATAGGGTCTGAAAATGGAAGGACTGAGAACACCCTATTAATGTATTTTCCTTACATTTGGGTCTCACAGATGAATTGTTGATGCCAGATATTGTATAAATACGCACTGAAGGACTCAGCACAGTAGAATTCATGTGAACCGCTTTACTAAATAAAAGTATGCATGGTCCTTTTTGTAGACAGATAAAAAGCACAGAATTTCTATCCCTTACAAACACTATAAACTAGGGTTTAGCATGTAGTTCAGAAGTACCACAAGATACATTTTTAAAAGTGCTGAACTAAGAGAAGGGAAATAACTGTACCACAAAACTTAGGCAACTCACTGAAATAGTAAAGTTGCGAGCAAAGCTGCCTAGGTTCTCTCTTCATCCCCTAGAGTTTCTCTCTGATGACACTGCTGGGAACCTGTGGTGACTGTCCTTTTAACAAAAGAAAGTAAATTAAGAAGCTAGAGTTAGGCAATATTAGTCTCTTTCCCAAAATTTTGTAGCTCACCACTGCATTTGGCTAGCGTGCTCACTGGTAGGAGTCTTAAGTTGTTCAGTAAGCACTTCTGTGAATAGTTTGATGTCTGGTACTGATCAAACTATGGTGTAGACCCTTGTTGAGAAGCACGTGGTAATGATTGAAATCTCTGCTCCCCCTCTTATCTAGTTTTCACTTCTCTCCTCCCCAGAAGAAAAATTATAAGAGAACTGAAACTATCTTCTTAGGGGAGGTTAAACATCTGGTCAGTCTTTTGGATAAAGGGGGGGAAAAAGCAGCATCAGTCATTTTGGGGAAGAAATGTGTTTGCCCAATTTAGCTGATATCCTTCCACCCTTAGGGATCTCTGCAGACTGAGAAGAGCAGTGCTGGCGTCCGCTTGCAGGGCTTACACTGGGACTTTTTAGAGCCAGCAAGTCAGTGCAGCTTTGCAATTTATGTGTTTTGAGCAGGACTGGCATGTTGTTGTTGTTCTTGAAGATGGATTGGTAACCAAGACAGGACCAGTCCAGCTGCAGACTCAGCCGACCAAATTTCAGTGGCCTCTTCTGTAGTTCTGGCAGCTTTCTGGTTTAGATATGGAAAATACAATCCTATTCACAACATATTTGTCACCCTTTTATTATAACCCAGAACTAATGTGAAATGACAGAGCTGTGCTATAGCATGGCCTAAAATAAAGCTTCGCTTTCCAAACTATCAACATTCTGATGGGCATTTTGAAGCAACTTTTTAGCTTCCTTGTTCACCTTATTTGTCTACCCATACTGAGCCATTTGCAATCCATTTTGATGCACACAAAAAAATAAATTTCAAATTGTCACTTTAATGTTTGAGACTTTTGTTCCGCTAACCCAGAGTCTGATATCTTGAAGACAAACATAATGGAAGGAGTGAGTATTTTCTTGTTTTCCACCTTCCCCCTTCAGTACAGAGACAAAAGCTGATTTCTTGAGTGATTTTGATTTGAGTTTGGATCAAAGGCTTTGTGTTGTAAGATGAACTATTCACACATTTTATTTATTGATTCAAATTCAGTTTGGTTTATAAAGTTGGTAAATGAACATCTGTATATAATAGTTTTCTTTGTCTGAGCTTTCTTTGTAGTGAGTTTATGTAGAATGTGTGTATGTTTGTGTGTCTGTATGTATATAAGGCACATTCTTCAGACATATTGGGTATTCTTTTGATTTTTGTGAAAGCTTACAAACACAAACCAGATTTCTTTTCAACAGGGGAAGCAACCCTTTACTTATTCAATAGTGGTGCACAGCAGCTGTTTGAAGTAAAAGCTTTTCATGAGGAAAATCGTTCCTGGTTTATAGGTCAGACTGTTCAACAAGGTGAGTAATATAATGTATCCTTCTCTCAACTGTAACTAATGTTCATACGCAGGCCTTCCCTCTCTCTTCTAGTAAATTTACAGGTGTTTTTCCTAGTTGTTTGGGGCGTGCTGCATCACATCCCCACCTTCTGACACACTCATTTGCCATCTGGATTTAACCAGGGCTGGGGGCTTTGTGGTCTCTCTTTAAAAGGCTGTCTTTGGCAGCCTCAATTAGACAGATGTTCATTTGTCTTTGGGGCGGGGAGGAGGTCATTCAATTATATTTAAACTGAAGTGCCATAAAATACTTAGCTTGCCTTGTCAATCACACCAGAAAGTCCTTGGTGTAAGTAAAATATGTGTTATCCTACAGGATGGGAAAAAGGGCTGGAAGGCCTTAGCTCTAAGCTGAGTGGTGTGTTAGAGCTCCAAGCATTGGAATGTATGGTCTTGCTTTCTTTTAATTACCTCTGTAGTCCCCTGTGTGAGTGCTGGTATCTCAAGATAGGTCTGCTGTTTGAAAGTGCCATTTTGGTGTTTGGTCTGAAGTAAGCTCTTCTATAACGTCCTAGTCATTCTCTGATCCTAGCTTGCCTTTCTGAAAATGAGGAGGAAACTTGTGTAACTGTTTGTGACAGCTTTAACAATCCTTTATTGGTAAGGATGTCATTGCAGTAGTGTTTCCCTGCCAGAATGTCCATAGACCAAGCAATAAATATCAGTTCAGGAGATGAAAGTATATTTATTTTATCCTTTTTAACTAGAACCATTTATAGTAATAAATAAAAGCAACCCCACCAGACATATGCCTTCTTTAACGATAATATCCCAAAGCGTGTGTTAACTTTTAAGCATCCTCTGCAGGCGCATATAGCAATGCAAGCGGCATGTCTGTGAGCTTTTCCTTGCTCCATCTGGGGGTGAGCCAAAAGACTGGGTCTGCTCCCTGCTCCCAATTATGTCCACATTGTATTCTCCCCCTCCCTTTCTAACCTCTGTTTTGGCCCTTGGGAAGCAGTTGCCTTAAGGAATCATCACCTCAGTTTTCTTTAAAAGATACAGGGAGGGGGAGGGGGAAATTGTTCCTGAATGTTAGGCTGCTGCATCTCTGAAACAATTAGGGGAAGAACTGCACAAAACCTGTTTGCAGTTAAAGCAAATTATCTTGTTATGTGCAGAGGTCTTTGTACACCTGTAGTGAGTCTGAACTCTTTAGAACAAATAAAAATACCTCCTCCTAGAGGAACAGTGGAAAACATTTAAATGAAAGCTTTGAGAAAGTGGCTGGTGTTTCTGTAAGTAGTCCTGATGCTTGCTTTGCCTCATGCTTGCTTTGCCTCATGCAATGCATCATTTTAGCAGTGCAGGTGTTAGCTTTATCCAGACCACGTTCTTCCCACCCCACCTTTTGTTAGCTTTAGGGCTATTGCAACAGGATTACTTTTCTTTAATTATCTTAATCATGTGATTTAAAACAAAATAAAAATTACATTTACTTGCTTTTGGTTTGCTAATTAATGTCAAATTGTCATCAATTATTTGGTATTATTAGTGAATTTCCTTGATGTTACATTGTTTCCAATTATCTACAATAATATAAAAAGCCTGACTAAGACATTGTCCTACAATGACGTCCAGATGGGCCGAGGTGTCTGTTTCAATGGGAGACCAAGTTCTTCCTTTGTGTGTAACTTTGAATACAGCATACTGAGCCATATTTTCTGATTTATTTATTTTGTTCTGTTAGGAGACTGCATACAGATTCACCCCATACAGACGAGAGGCATATCTAACTTAACTAGCTCTTGAAATTCTTTCTTGCCCTCCCTACCTTTTCAGCCAGCACAGTGTTGCCTTGCCCGGTGTTTGAGGTGGAGTATACTGGATATATCTGGTATCTAAAAACAAGTTTCTGTTACACCCAAATCTGCCAATAGAGGGCAGCTTCAATTTTGCTGGTTTTAATATAGTCTAGAAAAAGGCAAAACTAAGAGTGCTTGAAACCAGCAGACCTGCAGTGGAGCTTATGCTTTGGTTTGGCAGGGTTGAGAAGTGAGTTCTCTTTGTATTTTTAGTATAAAATCACAAATACTGTTTTCCTGCCCATTTATTAAAATATTGGAATACTAAAAAAACCCAACAAGATCTCCTCTTCTTGTCCACACTCCTGAAAAACATTTAAAAAAAAAGTTAATATATTAAGTCTCTTGGTACTAAGCTTACTTTTACATATCTGTCACTTAGATGGGCGCCTGCTGTTTGTAACACCGATGGACCCCTTATTTCTGCTGCTTTACTACCTCATAAAGGCAGACAAGGAGGTAAGCCTGCTTTATTTTTTCACTGGTATTCTTAGGAGAAAACGTTATTTCTGTCTTCATTTTCTGCAGAAGTTATGTTAATTTTACAAAGAGACGCTTCCATAATAGTGGAAATTTAATTTCCATTTAAAGCAGAGATAGCCACCCTAGAATTTTTTTTTGTTTGCACGAGATTGTTTTTTGTCAGTAAAGTATATTCTAGGAGTCAGCTTGCAATCTCAGCAAACTCTAATCACCTCCTTTTTAAGAGAAACAGAGAATCTCTTTTGTCCTTTTGTGAGAGCCTGTCCCAGAACTATTGAATTTTAAATTGTGAGATGTCATCAGAGTAAAACAAACCAGTGCCCTTTCTTAGACATCAGTAGATGAGTCATTTTGGGAAAGAAGGGAAAAAGAACGAAGAATTTGGATGCTATGGAAAAAAAGAAACGTTTCTGTGGCAGTTTGAACTTAAAAGGAAACACTGCCTTCTTAGAAGCAGTATTTGTAGAGATGCTGTATCAGCAACAGGATGATCAAGTGTCCGAAAGTTGTATAATTAATAAATGGTTTAATTGGATTTATCATGGGTATGTCAAAACCTACTTAAATTTCTGAAGTGTATTGAAAGGCATAGGCAAAGTTATTGATTTATTGCTTATAATCTGCCAGTAGTAAAAAGGGCGTAAAATAAAATGTAAATGTTGATCCTTGGTGTTTTTGTTTTTTTCTTTTTCATAGAGGCAATAAATTCACTTTATGCGTCCTAAGAGCTTTTTGCTCTAACAGCATTTCCTATGAGGTTGTTTGTTGTTTTGTGCTTTAGATTGTGAGTGGAGAATGCAGGAGAAAATTTTTATATGGTGAAGAAATAAAGCCCTAGTACACATTTGTAATAATCTATTGTTCTGTCATTATTTTTACATTATTTATGGTATAGGATGTGCAAATATATTCTGCATTTCTGTGGTCTGTTCCTGCTTCAGGATGGCCCAGCAGAAGTAATTGCACGAGGAATAGTTCAGCTCATTCTCTAGGCACTCTGCTCTCTTCAAATTCAGCATCCCTTTGAAAGCTTTATACCAAACCTAAATTAGGGACACAGTAAATCTCCTCTGTCTACGTGGTAGAGTGTTGAGGTAGCCTGAATAAAAGACAACTACTGCTGCTATTTCCCTGCCTGGGAAGCATCATGTACCGCCCTTTGCTTTCTTGGTACATTGTTTTCTAGGTTTCTGGTTTTCTAGGCCAAGCATGGTGCCAGATAAATGCCATAGAGCTGTTCTGGGTCCTAAATCAGGGCAAATGCATTCCTGCAGTGCCCTGCCTAAGTTAGCCTATTCTTTAGTAAAGGGAAGTCTTGAGGATTGTGTTCCAGATACTTCATGCAAGGCCAGCTTGAATGCAGCACAGTCACTTGGCTTGAACTAATGGGTGTCGAAGTACCCACTGGGTATGTTAGGATCATCGTTTGCACCATTCGTTGGTTTTGATAGTGTGGTGAAGGGTTGCTTAATGTGTCTTCTGAGCAGAGCCGTCTCCTATCCAGCAGGCTTTCTTGGCTTAGTATCTCTTCTACTGCACAGTGTAAATGTGGCTGTCTTGTTTTGGGACACAAACAGGTTTGTGCAGGTAAGTTATCTATAGGAAACAGTCTATTCCAGCTTTATTTCTGCATCTTACAATATTCTTTTTGCCATTGTTATTGTGCCTTTTTTTTTTGGGGAGAAAAAACCTTAAAATACTTTCTGTTGTGTTTTGGGTTTTGGTTTTTGATTTTGGTTTGGTTTGGTTTTTGTTTGGTTGGTTTTTTGATGGTTGGTTGGGGGTTTTTGCTTGTTTTTGTTGTGATTTAACAATGGATGGTTACTTTTATTAAGCCTCTGACTGTCTAGCAAGAGGATTAATTAATAGTGAAAGCAGTATACCCAAGTGGGTTTTTTTCATGCTGACCAGTAGAATGACTTCAGCTTTGGATCCTGAGACCGTGCACTCTCTAAGGATGGAGAGCTTACTAAGTCCTTGTACTGATGCACTAAAGGATCTTTCCAAAGGGAAGGTTGCCAGTTGTGCCAAATGGTGCTGAATGATTATGCATTGTTTGGCAACAGCAAAATTTGTTTGATGATTCTGTCATGTGTGGGGCTATTTAAGTTGTGCCAAAATCACTTTATATACATACTCTGGCCAAACTGGAATTGACTTTGCAGAGGTGAAAGGTTAACAGTGTGTTCCAGAAGCTGCCCTGCTCCTTTGAGAATTATCTTTATGGAAGGAAAAGCAAAATTTGAATGGAAGCTATGACACTGGATTTAATCCAGCAGGTTTTGGTCTAAAATACTATTGGCACACGCTGACTACTGTGTCTTCTGTCGTCTTCCAAAAAATCTCACTGTACTTCACATTAGTTTCTCCCCATGTTGTTTTAAATTTGGTCTTTTAAGTGCAGTAATTGAAGAGTTCAGCATTTTGCAGGTATTTACTGCTTTGAAATAAATATTTATAGCTTGCTTTGTAATCAGTTTGTGACTGTGTCATGTGTTATCATTCAAAATACAATCGTCTTTAAATCCTTCTTTTTTTTAAAGCTATGGCCATTGCATGCATATGTATTTCTATATAAGTGTAGTGTGTATATGTGTTTTAACATTATAATAATGCTTTATAATTCCTTTGATGTATTTTCAGCAACAAGGAAAGTTTCAGCCACTCGATCAAGTTGTGCTAGACTCAGACTATCCTAACTGCCCGTTGCTGCTGAAGTGTGCAGATGTTAAACAGTACATACACCATATAACAGAAGTAAAAGGTGAAAAAGGGGGCTGGGGCAAATTAAAAAAAAAAAAAAGGCTGGTTTTGTTAGTGTCACTTCATTACAAGATAGATTTAAATACTGGGTTTTGCTTTACCAAACACCCAAAGTGCTGAATGCAGCTCTACTTTAAAACAGACGTTTAGACTTAGAAATTGTCATTGCAGTATCGTGAATAGTAATGTATGGATCTTAGATTATCTGCTGTAGCTAAAATACTTGTGCAGTCTTGTTGCACAATACTTGTGCAATTCATGTCATAAAAATGATAAACTGATCAGAGTTCTCTTCTTGACATACTGTATGTGTTGTGAAGTTTCTTTGCCTTTTGGTGAAAGTTCTACAACTCCCTCAATTCTTTATATAGAGTCGGATGGTCTGGTGTGGAAGAAGTTAACCATTGTCCAGTTATCTTTTTTCTCCCTTTGTTGCAAGGCATTAAAATGATGAGTAGGAAAAAGCTGGAAAAGAGGGAACATGCTGCTGAGAAAGCAGACTTAATTTTTTAAAAAAAGAAAACTTGATTGGGATTGTGTGTGTGAGAAAGAAAACCTAAATGAAAAAAATCAGCAAAGTATCAGTTCTGTGCATAGATTCCTCAACCTTTACCCAGAATACACTTTGGTATGGGGGCTTTTATTTTCTTTGAGGACAATATATGCTTTCTAGGGAAGAGGGAGGACCACTGCATAATTTTCACAGTTTGGCAGACCTGTGAAAGATGCAAGACCTCAGTTTTTATATTCAGTCCTTTAAAGACCATTCCCTTTATGCTTGCTGACTTCCTGATAGGGAATGGAGGTTTCGCTACACACAGATGAGAGGTCTACAGAAGGAGATACAGGAGTCTAAGAATATGGAATTTACCACCAAGTGCAAAACAACTAAGGTGCCTGACCCTTATGCATGTAGAGCTGCTCCAGGGAGTTGAAGTACACAGATTAAAAGCCAGAAATATTAGGAATTTGTTTTCATGAAGCACTCTGCCCTAGATATATATATATAAGAAGAAATATTTAGGTGATGGATATACAGATAATTGGGAAGTGGCTAAGGAAAGCTGGTGGAAGAATGAAAACCTTGCTTAAGAAATAAAACACCAGACCTCTTTAATGCTGTATATAACATCAATAAGTGGGGTACTGTGGGTTTTTCCTGAAAGATTTAGATGCACAAGTTTAAGCATTTCCAGTATGATGTGGTGCATATCATAATGTAATGTAGGGCAGTTGCTTCCTCCAGAAAACCAATTTGAACTTTAGGGCAAGTCGTGTTTCCATGGAAAATGATCACTTTAACAAGAGAGCAAGAAATCTGGGCAGCAAGACTGTTGTTACAGTCTTGCTGGTACTGGGGTAGTTGGAATTATGTGCTATTGTGATACTCCTGTATTTCCAAAAGAACCTTCAGAAAACATTTAGTTACATTCAGTATCACTGAGAGCAGGGAACCTTTTTCTTTGGGTAGGCTCTGACTTTGGAGAAGGCTTCCTTGAAACAGATGCATCTGAACCGCACAACCGCTTTTGCCTTCCCTTGAAGTGATAAGTGTTTCCAGTAATAACTATTATTAAGCTTTTAGGCAATTGCTGTGCCCTACAACTTGTCCAATACTGGGTAAGGAGCCAGGGGTGATAGAAGGAGTACTAATCTTCTGTGCACCCGTCTGAGAAGGTGAAAAATTATGCCAGATCCTCTTGGCTGTCAAACTAAGAAGAATCCTACAGGAATGTAGGACAAGGTCTGGATTATTCTTCTGAAGGGGTACTTCTCCAAACAACAGTGCTGCCTTTGGGCTATATTTATGTTCCCTTCATAACAGCAAAGTAAAAATAAAAAATAAAAGTAAAAATGCTGTAGGCAAGGACTTGTATCTTGGCCTAACCTCTGTATCCATTCTGAAACTGTATTTGCAGTTGTTATCCATCAGAGCATCCTCTCATAAACTGTGTTCTGTTAGACAGTAGTGAAAATGCTTTACTGCATGGTTTTTGCATTAATATTTTTAATAATGTATTATGTACACCTGTAAGTTTGTGTCATTTTGCCAGCAAATGATATTAACTGTTAAAGAAGTTATGTCCACTTCCTGGTCTTTGTTTTGAAATTTAAGGTAAAATTTGCTTTTGTCATTAAGGCTGTACACACATGCATACACCAGCTGTATGTGATGTTCTTGGAGGTCCTTAGGCATGTACCTGCACATACCTGCTGCTTCTTTTCTTGTTCAGGGTTGAGTTGAAAGTTAAGTGGAGCTTGTTCTTAGGATTTCTGGGGTTTTTTAGAACACCAAGTATATTGTTATGCAGCAAACACATTGGCACTTGCTTGCCTGTCATGCACAGATCACCTTTCTGTTGAATCCACTTCTATGTGTTTCATATTCTCATGCCTTTTATTGCCTGTAAAAAGTACCAATATGAGTAAGGTGGTCTTTTCTAGCTCTAGGACCTGTTGTCCACTTTGTAGCCTTTCTCATTTAAGGAGCAGGAGTTTAGGGCAAAAAGTTATCTTTTGTGTTGAGTCTTCTGCAGCTCTATGCTGTTTGGCAGAACTTAACAATGTAATTATTTCACTTTTAATTAAATCTTAAGGAGTTTAACATCTGTCTCACAAATTCTTACCGTAGAGCACTCGCAGTTTACACTTACTGAATTAGCAGAAGGTGCACTTTCCCCAGCCTCAGTGTTGAAGGGCACTGAAAATTCATTTTGCTGGATTAAATTCCCAGTTACCTGTTTAGTAGTTGAGGAAAGGGTGTGTTACAGCTCACTAAATCTGGGTGAGGCAGGTTGCTTGCTAATAAATTCGAACATCGGGTGTGAAGTGCAGTTGAGAAGGTTTAAGAAAAGGTTATGAATTCCAGTTCTAGACTGTTACTCTTTGTTTCATTTTGCAAGGCAAAAACTGTACTGTGATCTTGTCTAATGTGATTAACATGAAGAGCCAAGAAAACTTACCTGATTAGAATAACTAAGTAATATTGCCAAGCTTGTATTCCCAGAAGGTAGGGAAAAAGGGGCCATATGAGTTTCAGAGTTATGGAAAACACTGAGAAAATGGATGTTAAAATGTGCTTTAGGCAGTTTGCTCAACAATACATCAGGGAAACTTCCAAGTCTACATAGTGATTACCCGATCACTGAACATATTATTTAATTGTAGAACCACTTATATTCCATCTGTATTTCTCAAACCCAATCTTTCCAGATGTCTCAGACCAGTTTTATAGGCACCAGACACATTAGGGAACAAAAGGCTTTCCAATATATACTCACATTATCAAACATAGTCGCTAACTCTCACCAATACCAAATGTGCATCACATGTTAAATCCACGTTCCAATATTGAATCCTTTTGTCAGCAGTTTGTGACTTTCATAACTCACTTTAATTCTTCAGAGGTCTCAAATATTGTCAGTTCCTAGAGTTTAATACTCAGAACTGTCAAGCACACAAAATATTTTCAAACGAAGTGATCTCTGAAGGGTTCAGTGTAATTATTTTTCACATGTTTTAATGAAAATGGCTTCACAGTTCTATGTTTCCTTTCCCTGACTGAGTCACTCTGAATCATGCTGTTGTGGGGGAGTCTGCCTGGGAATCTGGGCTGGAATTACTTTTCAGCATGAGTTTTGGGGAATGGTGGCTGGAGGGATGTCCCTTCCTCGAACTTTCTTAGGTAGGAGAGGAATCCATGAATCCGACTCACTGTACGTGGACTCAAACCATGTTAGCTCTTTGAGAAGCAGGTTCAAGTATTCAGAGTGTCTCCCTCATTTTCTGCTTCTTTCAGAGCCATTTAGAAGCTTCTAAGTCCTAAAGGCTGCAGCCAGCAATGTCACAGCTAATTACTCTACCTGCAGCTCATCATCTTCATGAATCAAAGTGTATATTAGTGGTCTTTTCCTTTTTGCTCTTTAGAATTTTTGCATTGTGACCTTCTACAACTGTTGAGATAGATTTAAACTTTATCTTGTAAATAGCTTTCCTCAACCTCTCCACACCCCCTACCATGCATACACAGAGAGCACATAAAAGTTGGCAATTTGAATGCAATTTGAAAGAGCCAAGATAAACCCAAAGAAAGAAATGCTGAAGTAATTATAAATATTACCTTGTTGTTTGCAAAGGCAGAAGGAAACTTCATGAACTGAGCATTGGAATATGATACTGGATCAGTAAATGACATGAAACAGACGTAGGTATTTATGGGAATGGTATACAGGAGATTAAAACTTATTGAAATACCTGTTAAAGACTGAAACACGGTCTTTCCTGTGAAATCTTCTTAGGCATTTCAGTCCAGTTCCAAAATGTAGCTTTCTGTGAATGAATACCGATTTTTTTATACTGAAATTTCCATGAGCCTTTGTAATTTTCTCTTTGCCTTTGATCATAAACTCGCATATCTCCAGACAGCTGACCACATGTGACCAGCAAGTGTTCATGATACCCTAGCAAGTGTTCATGATACCCTAGTTATCATAGGGGAAACACTTTCTGAAATTCTTATATCATCGAGTTAATTTGTGTTGCTCAATAAATCATAAATGAATCATGTACTTCCTCCCACAAGGAGTGTGTTTCACTATTTTTTGATTCTGTATTTTCTTTTGACACAATATTAAACTACGTAAAAGGGGAATAGAAGTAAAACTTTTGCTTTAGTCACACTGTGAAATGAGAAGGGAGAATTGATAGGAAAAGAGTATATTGAAAGTGTGAATAGTTTGCCTTCACTAACCAACTCTCTGTCCTGGCCCCTTAGTAGGTGCTAGAATTCAATAAGTGAAGATGTAAGATAAGATGTTGTGGGGTTTTTTGTTTTGTGTTTTTTTATTGGTTTTTTCTTTTTTTTTAAGCCATTGTGGAACCAATGTTTTATATTGTGAACTGTGCAGTTAAAATGACCAGTCTGGAGACACATGGCAGTGAAGGTTTGGCAAACTACGAGAAGAGTCTTAGTGAATTCAGGCAGACCAAGATTACACATAAATAAATAAAACATGTGCTTGGCTGGGTTAGGGCCCAATTAAAGAATTGTCAAGTCGTTCAGACTTGTGCATATCAGCCCAGTCTGTTTATTTTTCCACGTTCCCAATATTTTTGAAACTTGTTGCCCTGATATCAAACATGTGCAAGCTGCAAATTAACTTTCATGCTGTATCTATAACTTAAAAGATTTAAATGTATTGAAAATGCAATTCAAACCAGTTATGACTTTCTTACCCTTACTTATGTTTTCTCAGAGATTGGCAGCCAGAAATTCCACAAATACAGCCAAGAGAAGACACTGAAGTGGTTAAAGAAAAAGGTATTGTGTTTCTCTTTTGCTTTCAAAATTGCTTTATGTTTAAAATTAAAATGCTATTTAACTTGTCCTTATCTGCATTTGAGCCATGTGGTGTGCCTAAGTTCAAGGTGTATGTCCTGCGCAGGAAGGAGAGTCATCACAGTAAAGTTGTTGCACTTGTGAATGGGATGAGATATTAGAGAAATGAAAAGTTTGTAACATTTCTCTTTCTAACGGGGCTGGCATAAAAGGGATTCATGGAGTGGAAGGAGGCACAAGAAGCAGCTGAAATTCAGCTTTTCGCTGTGTTTGTTAGGCTTTGCATAAGGTGAGGGGCTTGTCTTTTGCTTTGTCCACTTCACAGATGAGCTAGAGGAGAGCTTTGACTACAACTTTTAAATTCTGCCATGCATTAAAGCTGGTCAGAAATGCCTTGGTTTTGTGCTACAAATGGGTTTCCTCATGAAGTTTTGGCAGAGTCTCTCAGGATGGTCCTGGTATGGTTGCTTTTACCCTGATCCAAGAGGTCTGTACAGTGTGCAGAAAACAAGCTAGTGTTATAGCAAAGCTTAATTGTGGTCTATATTTTGGTATAAAGATGGTGAATCTCGTTTTACGCACATGCTTGTTCCCCTATTATGATGCCACTTTGTAAAAATGATTGTATGCATCACATGATACAAGGAAGCCTCCTCACTTAAATTAGTTAACACAAGCACAAAATCTGGTCTACTTTCTGCAATGGTGAGGAATGGGGATATCTTACTTTGCAATGAGTACCTGAATATTTGCATTTGAGCAGATGTTTCAACAACCTGTTTGTGTTGTTGAAAATGTCTTCTGCCAGTTATCTCTCTGTTAGATCCAGTATAGCAGTGCCTTGTAAAGTTCTTAATCTTTGATTTCCTTCAGGACTGCCTTTGCAATCCAGCTGGGCTCAGCCATTCTGTTCTCCAAGCAGGTGTATTTCTCACCTGTGTGGTCATGGCTGTTGCATTTGAGTAGCTTGGCTCATCTTAGGGTGCTCCAAAACTGGTGCTATGTTGCCAAGGCAACATCTTCAAAGACATACTAGTTTCTTTGGGTTCTTTAAGCTCATATGCTAGTCATTACAAATGTATATTAAATTTCACCACAGTCCATAACTTGAGTGTTTTATATGCTTGAAACAAAATTACAAGAGCTTTGTCACTGCATTAACATGTGCATAACAACACTGATACAGACATTTCATTCTGTGGTTTCTTATAGGTCAATCAAACAGTGAAAGCACTTAAAAGCAACAATATAACTGTAGGCGAAAGGGTATATGCAGCTACATTTATCAGCAGTAAACAGATCACAGATACTGAAGAAGGTAAGAAAACTAAACATTGTAATGAATTCCATTTTTGTGAAATCCTATAGGTGGAGATAAAACATGATTAGCATCTCAAATGTATTGAAATTGGCCTTTGCAGTAAATTTATTCCTTCTACAGAAAATTCCATATATGTTGTGACTGTGTGACTTGACTTTTCTGAGTTACAACAGAGTTCTTTTTTATTATTATTTTTATTAGCATTCAAATACTCTTCATAGAATTCTTCAAAAAGAGAGGAGATCTTAGGAAGTCATAGTCACAGAGTAAAAGCTCTTGCTTGGAACATTGCGTTATGTGGCAAATGTATAGAATACACAAGTGTGTGCTTATAAAGGGCAAAACCTTTAATAATACATGTATTAAATTGCCCTAATGTTGACAAGCCTGGTACCCAAAAGTCTGGAGTGATCCTGTTTGCTTCTAGTAACCTTTTCCCTCCCTTTGGGGAGGGCAGTGTCCTGAATGTTACTGGGACATGAAGTTACGTAGAGAAAGCTGAAAATAGATTTAGAATAAATTCTTTGAATGTTAATGAAAAATTAGAAAAGTTTAGAATAAGATGAACAAAAGAAAGTTGTTTCTTATTACAGAGACATTCAGAAGTCTGCATGCTGTTGAAAAATAAGTAGAAACAAAGCAACTTGCTGACGAAGTGGAAAATGAGTTACCAAGTAATGATATCAAAGGAAACAACATAAATGAGATTTAAGAGGCAACTAGACAGTTTTATAGAACAGAGATTGTAATATATGGTTTTTAAAAAGAGGCAAAGCTGCAAAACTTGTAAGTGACTTTAACTTTACAGTAGCTTTTCATCCTTTTCCCCACCCCCATTTTTTTAAAGAAAGGGAAAATCATCCTGACAGCAACCATGTTGACTATGCTTAAATACTTTATCTCTGAAATTTGTAATTAGCTTATCTGCAGTGTTTTTTCCACACCTGGATATAATAGTCTTTTTAAAAACTTTTTTCAGATTTTAAATCTAAAGAGCAACACTGAAATAGTGAATACTAGCAGTTAAAAGTAGGTAAGTTTTGGAGGCAGCCCCACTGTATGTAGCAAGGTGAATGACAGGAAGTCAAATGGACCTTACTCAACACTTATTTTTAATAAGACTAATTTTCTTGTCTGATCCTTTCACTGCCATGACAGTGCAATTTATTTCTGTAGAGATTGCTTTCATAGGGGTATTACAAAATTTCAGTACCTTATAACTAGATGGGTGTATGTAGTTAGCATCTACAGACATTGTAGGGCAAAAATCTGGGAGGATATAATGAGTGCAAATGGGGAAGGAGGGGAGGTTTAACATATGAGACCTGAATATTTCATTCAGAAGACAAAGAAGGGAGGTGCACAAGTATTCCTGATGTTTGACAGGAGGTTAATAACAAAGCAAGGCTAGGGTGAGAACACAGACTCCCTAGAAGGCAAACAGTGGTATTTTTGAATTGGTAGAGGAAGTCAGTGAAGATTGCTTCAGGGGAGAAATGTAAAGAGAATGGATTCTTTATTTAGCACAAAATAATAGCAGTTGACTTGGACTCACTGTTCAGTGTCATAATGTAAAGAGTGAAATGATGGGAATATTTTTCTTAAGCAATAAATTGGATATATTAAATGCTGAGGTGAAATTCTCGTGGATTGGAATTATTTCTTGTTCTCTCCTGACCCCAAAGTGGGTGTAGGGAGTGATAAACCCTTGATGAATCTAAGCAGTGGAGGAAGTAGAAGTGTAGATGGGAGATACTAAGATTTTGATGTCAGTGTAATTGAAATGCATATGCTGGTGTCAGTTTGTGAATTCTTTCTGCTTCAGTGTCAGTTTGCATTGGGCTTTTTAGGTTTCAAAAAACAGAAAAAGAAAAAAAAAGGAAACTATGTCTGGCACAGAAGAAACAGTTCTTTACCACCCTGAGGCTAGTTTACCACATGCTTCTGATCTCTGCAGATGCGTAGGCATATGAACAAAGAAAGCTGGCCTATTGTAGATGAAATTCAGAGGTGAGATTTTGGTTGAATATCTGTCTGGCAAATACTTCCTGTGCACGGGCGCTGTTACTCCCTAGCAGGCCCAACAACAGCAAGTTTAAAAGATCCAGCCCATGATCAGTAAGTGCTTGTGTAGAACATGACCGAAAAGATCTGATTTAAGACTTTATGTTTTAAAAGGGTCACTTTTTTTCCCAGTTTCTCAGAAAAATGTTGTAGCAGGAGTGCCCTGTACTGAAAACAGCTTCTAGTAGTTCATATTTCCACAGATAATTATCCCGTCTTGCCAGTGATGTTTAGATAGGCCTTGGCATTTTCTGTGAAGTACTGAAATTAAGTACAAGACTTTGAAATAGACTCATTGTCTCATCTAATTGTTTTCAGTTGAAGCCAGAAAATGTACTTTAGTACTGAAGCCTTTGCCAAATAATTGTAAGATCCAGATGCTTTAAAATTAATGATCGTGTGTTCTGTTGAGTCAGCTTTTTACTTTTGCAGGTTTTTAAAATTTAATTTCTTTGGAAAAATACATGATATCTAGTATGCTCAGAAAGTGAACAGCTTTTGTAAAGTACATACAGGAGATATTAATAACATGTGCTGACAAAGTGAGTGTACTAAGTCTTTACTTTTTAAATAAACCTACAAGTGTCATATAACATAAACTACTCAACACAGAGAACCATCACAGTGTATCCATTAGAAGTCTCTTACTATTAATTCAGTCTTATGATTTATGGTAGCACGTGCAACATGGCTAAGGCAACGTGACTATATAATGTGGATGTTCTTTTTCTTCTGCTTCTCACTCCCTGCCCTGTTCCTGAAGACTATGTACGCTATGCCCATGGGTTAATATCAGAATATATTCCTGAAGATCTGAGTAAGGAGTTGTTAAAATACTTAGGGTAAGTATTGTTCCAGCTAGCTCCTAGTTTTATATGCAGTGCATTAACGTCCTTTGGTCAGTGCTGTTGAATACTGAGATTTGTTCATCTTGGTTGCAACGAATAACACTATGAGCTTGTATTTGCCACACTTTAAATGTGAGTTTTTTTCAAATGTCGATTATGCCTTTCTGTTGTGCCTATGATGGGCTGTAAGAGAGATATGATATAAAAGTCTGGTATGTCTGTTACTACATTTGTATCATGAAAACCTGAGAGGTGTATCTTATTATAAACAAAGTGGGAAGGAAATCCAAAGACTTACAGCAGTTTGTCCAGAACTGTCAAGCACAAGCAGCAGAGCCAAGAGTAGAATCCTCATCCCCAGTCTTCTTTCCTTTTCCCTACTTGCTCAGTGCTGCTGGGGTTTGACTTCATATATCTAACCCATGTTAGTTTATATTTAAATCTGGAAGGTGAGCCAGCATCCTCACCCTGGTGTTCCCTGCCAGCAGCAGCCTTTGCTTGGAGCATCACTGGGACCCTGCACCTGTCCTTCAGCTCAGCTCTGTTCAAAGGGTTCTGTTATAGTGGCCTATGGAAAAATGTGCAATTTGCAGCTTGAAGTCCCATAGCTTAACTGTTTCATTGAAGAGATATTATGTGCTTTATAATACCATCTTACTAATAGGCAAGGTTTTCAAAAGTAAGGTGGAGTTCTGTTTTGGTTGCCAGATCTAAGAACTTTTAAAAGAGCCTATGTTTCTGCTATGGTGCCTGGCTCTGTTTTAGTTATCTAATGTAGAGTCCATGAGCTCTTTTTTTTGCAAATGCATGCCATGTGTGAGCAATTGATAACCAAAGCAGACTTTGTGGGGAAGGAATTAGAAGCTTTAGGTTGTGCAGTCCAGCTGTCTTAATTTATAACTTAAAATCTTTTGTTCTACAGGCTCCCAGAACTTAAAAGCCCAGCAGCAGAGCCACCATTGAAGGTAGGAGAATATTAAGATATTGACAGATGTGTTGTAAGCTAATTTCTCTGAATTATTGTTATAACTACACTAGGCCAAACACTGGGTACAATACAATAAGTAAGTTGGCCTTGTGAAAAGCTGGTCTGAAATAACATGAGAAATTTACCATGTATTTAATTTTTTTAAAAATAAGGAATATTTTGTTTGGTTTTCCTGTTTGAAAAAGGGGAGGGAAAGAGAGAGACGTATTTTATGTCTCTTTCTTTTTGGTTTTGGTCAGCAGTCTTTTCATACATGTTTTGCTTGTTTAGTTTTACTAAGGTTGAAGGGACATTATGACCTCATAGGTTTTCTTTCATAGGTAATTTATGAGGACCCTGAAAAGGACCTCCTGGGTCATGAATTTCCAGACAGCCATGTTGGATAATCTCTCATACACTGACCATTCTTGAGTATAAGTCTCATTAGGACTTTTATTATTTCCATTACTTGTCTTGGAAGACTGTTCTATAACCTCATTCCTCTGATGCTCAGAAACCTTTCTGTAAATTCCACCTTGAATTTATTCATGGCCAATTAATTCCCTTGCACTTTTGTGCTAACATCTTTCTGTTTTTTTAATTGAAATGGCTGTTTTCCCTAACATACCTTTTCTCAATGTGTAAAGGGAAAACATATATCCTTTCTATTTCATTTTGTGAAGCCAAACTTGATTGTGTGAGATGGTCTCTCCATTCCCTCGTTGTTGCAGGAACATTTCTTTACACCTATTCCAAGATGAATTCAGTTGTTTCGAAGCAGGTGACCAGAATCATACATAATTATTCATGATAAAACCTTTACCGGTACAATATGATGGCATTCTTCCCTTCTTGTCTTAACTGGAAGTACTTACTCTCATTACATCTTAGAGTCCCATTTGCCTCTATTACTGTGTGATGTACTAGATAGCTCACAGTCTGCTGTGAATGGTTAAGACACACAGTTGGGTTTTTTTTCTCCACTGCAATTTTCAGTTGATCAGCATTCAGATTTACAAGAAATTCATGCCATTAGCTGCTGTGTACGTGACCTTGTACTTCTGTGCCTTTCACCTGTTTTTAATGTTTCCAGTCTTGAAGGTTCTCTGGCTTTTCCTTCATGGTGTTAAAAGCTCTTTAGGCACTCATAATGTACATTCAGTAAATGTAAGCATGCTGTTATCTTTAACAATTAATGAAGATTTTGAATAGATATTTTTCATGGCACTCCGCTAGTAATCTCCATCCAATCCAATGCCATCTCTTTCTGCATTATTTGCCTTTGTTTCCCTTTTACCCAGTTTCTTACCTGTCTTAACATTCTTATGCAATCTTTGTTTTCTGTAATTTCAGTTGCTTAAGCGGCACCATGTCAAGTCCTCTGGCAATCCTTCACGTTTCTGTCACCAGAAAATGTGTTATCTTTGAGGAAAAAAAATGTTAGTAGGTATTACCTATGTTTAGTTTTCATTTACTCTATATCTTCGGTTATTCTTCCTTCTTTAACTTTTTCTCTCCCTCCCCATTCTAGCGCCTACTACCACTTTTCTTCCTCCTTATGTACAGATGGATGTTTGGCTAATCTGCCACATTATGGTCCCTGCCTGATAGAACAGTTGCCAGGTTTTGCTCTGGACTTGTGATTTCTGAGGCAGTCTCCCAACAGTGTCAGCATATTGAGTTTTAATTCTGTCTTGAATAGAGTGATTTCTGTTCTCTTTTCTGCCCTTGTGTTTAACCTCTTCATCTTTACTGAAAACAATTTACTGAGGCAAAGGATTTATTCCATTTTGGGGCTACACATAGATTAGCTTTAAAATCTATCCAATCCTCCCTGTATAGCAGCTTCACTTTTTCTTTTTTGTTTCTCTTTTTGCCTCTGTGGCTAAACAACCTTCTACTATTTGTTTTAGTTTCCTTTCCAAGGTCTAACTCAGCTTGACTTTTTGGCAGTTCTCACTTAATCCCAGTATTACCTGACCCCTAAAACAAATTTTGGTTTTTGACAGTCTTTTTTCTCATTCACTGTAGAATTCTGCTTACTCCTAAAATCCTTTTTTTTTGGGGGGTGGTTGTATGTGTGTATCGGTATGAGCAAGGGGAAGTATTCATATGATCAAAGGACTAGGAAGCCTGCTGTAAGAGGAAAGGCTGAGAGAACTGGGTTTGTTCAGCCTAGAGAATAGAAGGCTATGTTCCAATATTTAAAGGGTGGCTACAAAGAAGATGGAGAATCCCTTTTTATAAGGAGTCACATGGAAAAGATGGGGGGTAATGGACACAAGTTACGTATCTGACTGGGCACAAGAGGAAAATTTTTCATAGTGAGAACAGTCAGCCATTGGAATAAACTCCCCTAGAAGTAGTGGATTTTTCAGTGTTGGATACTTTTAAGATTCAGCAGGGCAGGATGCTGGGGTATCTAGTCTAGGTCATGTTTTGCCTGGAAAGGTTTGACCAGATGATCCTTGAGGTCCCTTCCAACCTCGTATTTTATGATATAGTTTAGTCTGAGAAGCTCTTTCAAGATTTTTCACCTTGATTGAAGAAGAGTCAAAATCACTTCTGTCTTTTACTTTCCAAAGTGTCCTCCTCAAGGGGGACATCAAGTCCCTTTGCTTTGGCTTAGAGAAATAAAGCGTATGGTTTGCAAAGTTTGCCCCTCCAGAATCAAGAACCCCACGTTTGATTATCCTTTCTCTTTAATTTAAACTGAGGCACTCTGTGTCTACTGAAACTAGGTTACTTACTACACCGACCTTTCCTGCAATGTCCCTGCTACTTACCGAAACAAAGTCTAAAATAATTTCATTTCTGGCTGGTTCAGTGGCTGTTCTGCTAAGCAGTATGTCAGCTAGCACATGCAGGAATAATTGGGCCCTACTGTTATTAATAGCATTTGTTCTCCAACGTATATCCATGGATATAAGTTATTTCCATGTGGTTGGACAGTTGTCCTGGCTGCACAGTTACTTGGCCCTTTGATTCAGTTAAGAATTATCTTTATGCATTGTAAGAAATATTAAATGCACATCAGGAGCCAACTGATATTCATTAGCCATATAAGCATGTTACAACAACTATATTAAACTACATGTGATGTACATTACGTATTATGTACGAATAGCTTTTATACCATTGGGATAGTTCTTAGAATCTATTTTTAAAAATAATTTTATTTCAGCAGCTTGGTTACAGAGGAAATGAGGCTTAGAACTGTTCGGTTGTTGGGCAGTGAAATCTAGCTGAGGATCTGATTAATATCCAGAGCACTGACCAGGATGTGTGTGATGCTTCTGTGTTTTAGTCTTTGCAACTTCAAAGATTAAAACTCCCCTTTATTTCAGAGTCTCAGAGGAGCAAGGCAGGCTGGTACACTGGAACCTATAGTCTCCTTCAGACCATTTTTATTCACTTGCATTGACATTTCTCTTCATGAAAGTTAGGTGTGTTGATAGACATAGTATAGGATTATTGTAAATAAAGAAGGGTCTAACATGTATTTCCTGTTATGGTAAAGTAATTGCATGTTTAGAAATGATGTTAAATTCTCAAGGGAGGAGAGATTTAGAAACTTCAGTGGTTAACAGAAAAGCTACAAGAGATTCTCTCTCTTGTAGTACTGGATAATAGTAAACTGGGTACAGCCTAGATTCTGTGATCTAATGATTAAACCAAAATTACATGTTCTGTGTATAAATTGTAAGCCATTGATCTTGTGTTGTAATTGTCAAACTGTCCAGTGTCAGCACAGGGAATCTGGCCATTGGCAGATGATGAGAGACATCTACAAAGAGTATGTAGGCTCTGCTACAACTAAACAGCAAACATTTTGCTGGAACGCAAACATTTTGTTGTAAGTTTTAAAAACTTGTTTATCAGATTCCAAAAAGAGAAGAATAGTAATTATTCATTAGATTGTCATTTGAAAATGTAATCACAGCACAGTAAACAGGCCCCTAGAGAGGCTGATCCAGATCCCATTGAAACCAAAAGAAAAGGCTGCTGTTGGATGTGGTTCTAAGAGCTGAGAAATCTAAGCTGCAGACCTGGCTTCTGTGCCAAAGGGAGAGAGGGAGCGGGGAGAGAGAGAGACATCACAAGCACCATAAACAAAATGAATAAAACAGGATCTTAAAGTGTATGGTACCATCCAAGTTGCTTGCAAAATCACTCTCTTTGGCACAAAAACTGGGAAGGCCACAGTTTAGATTTCACAGGATATTAAGGACATGGTAGTAATATCAGATATATAATAATAATAAAAATAGTGTTGTAAAATGCTATATACTTTTTTTCCCTTTTGGAAACATACCAGAAAGTTTTCACCTTTAAACTAAACACATGCTCACAGTTTATGGAAAGAAATATTCATTCTTACGGCCTGATTTTGTGAAGTGCCGAGAACTGTTCACTTTCATTATTTTTGAAGTTAGAAGGCACACAGCACGTGCAGTCAAGCTTCTTAATATACTGTTAGATTCAAGTGATGAAGCAGTCAGCAGAAATATGTCAATGCTTCACTGTTGCCAAACTGCAGAAACTAATTACTTCTAAAGGTTGTGCACAAACAGATAATAGACTAGATAATGATCCACTTGTGCTGGCAGATGGCAGTAACACTGGAGCTGCTGCACAGTTCCATCAGACCACGGGGACCGGAGTCTAGGTTCCCTGGCTGTTAGGCACGAACTTCCAACAGCTGCTTCCTAAAGGTTGTCTAAATAGACTCTGACACCAAAGTCACAATCATGGAAGTTAAAAATGGGATTCAAGTGATTTCTAGAAGTCTTTCTTCAGAAGGCTAGGAAGAAGAAAATGCTTCCCATCACATTGGATGATCTCCACATTGAATGATCTCTTTTGAATACTGTAGAGATGGTATATATTCACATGTAAAGAAGACAATTGCAAAGAGAAATCTTCCACTGTCACTGAAGATTCTTCAGTTGATTGCCAGTCCTATTTTGGTGCTATGATTACGTTATAAAGCCAAAAAATTTAAACTTCCATGTGTGTACATCATAAAAGTGGTTGACGCAGCAACTTCCTCACTCTAACATTTCAGAAAAGGAAATTATCAGATGGCCCTGTGGAAGCAGAAGAAGACTATACTAAGTTTAACAGCAGCAATCTGAAAACCAAAAAGGTAAGCAAGCCTTGCATTCATGCATGTTTTGCTAAAGCGTAGATTAACGTCCAACATTGGCACAGAATGCCTATTTTTCTCCTCCAAAACACGTCAGAAAAACAAATACAAAGCACAGATGTTTGTAATTATATCTCCTTGAAACTTTTCATTCAGGTTTGATTTTACTTTGATAGTCTTCATGTCCCTTTCTGAACTCTTCTATGCTGTTACTGTTTGACAGTACTATATCAGTGAACATTCCAGTGAATCTCATGGAGTTTGACACGTATGTTAAGGTGCTCAGCTAATGTTTGCAAAGCTCTTTGAGAACTTGAGATGAGAAATCCTGTGGCTTAGTGATAGCAACTGTTAAATTTCAGTAATTTGAAAAAGAAACAAAGATGGCAGCATTCACTTACGTTCCAAGGGATGCTGAGACAGGCTTTATTTTTACCTAGAAATATTGCTTGTGCACTTACTTATTCAACTTAACAAAGTTAAATCAACACAGAGCTTGCTGATTGCCAGCTCCAGCACAAGTTTGGAGGCCAATTCAAATCTGAGTCCAGTGGTGCCTGCCACTGTATTATTCCTAGGAGAGCAACAGAGATGTGAAAAGAAAGATTCTCTCCATGTGTGCCAAGGTTGTGAGGCTTGCACTGGCTTATTTCTCTGAACATTGAAAGAAAATGAATCCTTCTCCAATCTATTGGGAACCAAAAAGGCCCTCTGTGCTGGTCTTGTGACCTTCAGACTAATGCCGACTACTCTTTATCCCTCTGCAAAGAGAAGCAGCTGGTGACAGATACATTCCTTCCTTCCCCCCAACAATCCCAGAATTTTTTGTGCTCAGGGCACATGCTAGTTTAGAAGTAAGAGGAGGATTGCCCCCTAAGTGAAGATAAAATGGTCTAAAATACGCATGTTTCCCCTCTTCCCCCATTATGTACCTATAGCTTTTGAACTGAGCATAAAGATAGAAATAAGCTGAGGGGAGATAATTCATTTTAACATTAAATATGATTTATTTCTGAAATAATGAAGTGCATTGATGAGAGAATCTGGGAAAGAAAAGATAGCTCTTGGACTCTGTACAATGTACTACTTTTTTTTAAGTACTTTGGCAGGGGTTCTGTTTGTATAGTAACAGAGACGATCATACTGTTGTTGCGTATCTCCGTCTTATCCATAACCTTCTAGCTGATCCCAAGTATTGTAATTGTGAAGTCCTGCAGACTGAGGAGTATTATAAAGAAAGGTCAATGCAAAGTTTTCTTAATAGGGAAAACAGCTAGAGATTTAAACCGTAACATTTTAGAATGCAAGAAAGAAAAGAGGTCAGCTCTGTAAAATGTGGCTCATAAAATGTGTTTTAGGTGTAAAAGTCTGGGAAGTTGTCCCAGTGGCCTCAAAGTGCTTTGCAAATGTTAGTTACCTTCTTCATTCTTACTTCTTCCATCTCTTTTCCCTTTATTTCACTGTGCTTAGAGTCTTTGATAATAAATCAGTGTGAATTATTCATCATTTGTAATGCAAGGCTCCAATTCAGCTTGCTGACAGCATAATCATGAGATTGAGTCGGAGGGTACAGTATGCATCTGTTCTATTGCACGCATTATTCCTCTTGATGTACACTCAGGGATTATCCCAAAGTAAACGTTTGAGTTGGGATACCTCATTCTGCAGAAAGAAAAGATGTTTCACCTCCTTGTCCTTGTAGTTGATTCTCTGTCTTTGAGGTTAAGTAGTTCATGACAAGTATTTTTCTGTTTGAATAATCTCGAGTTTGTTTTGTAAGGATTTTTTCTTACAATTTAAAGCCTGCACAACATTATATTTACTGCTGTATACTAAAAAAGCAATCCAACTTCTTGGTTGACTTCTGTATTTAGGAGTTCGTAGCTCTCCTATTGAGATGCTGCTTAACTTTTTCTGTTTATCATTTCACTAACAGGCAAACAGCAAGATGTCTGCAGCGCAGAAGGCTTTGGCCAAAGTTGATAAGACTGGAATGAAATCAATTTCTGCTTTCTTCAGCTCCAAACCTAAAGCATCAAAATAAAGGCTTGTTCTTGAATGAGTTTTATACAGTAGTTATTTTTATGTTAAGCTAAAGATGTCTCCTGGGGTTTTTTGTTAGTATATTATGTGCAGGACATGTCTGTGTACATGGTGGAGTTTGTGAGTGAGCGCGGGACAGAGCTGTTATGCCTCAGCTGGGCAAGGAGGTACCATGCAGATATTCCAGCCTGGGTCAGGAAGACAGCCTTGTTGCATTAGCAACATGGTCCTATGAACCAAGAAGCAAGGTTAAACCATACTGTACTGCTGCTTGTTCTAGAGCAAGCTCAATCAAGGCTACCACAGGGTTTTCTCCATTGCACTCCATTCCAGGCTGGAAGCATGCCCTTGTTTGAGTTTTTAAGGAGTTTTTTTCATTCATAAGGAGCATTATTTTTTGAGAGTTTATGGAGATTTTTACCCAGTGTAACACCAGAGTAGGATGTCATCATTAGGTTTTTATGTTGACCCAAATCTAAGTGCTGATGTAAGTGTTGTCATTGGTGGCAATTTATCGAGGCAAAGACAGTGTCTGTATTGGGATTTGGGTTGGTTTGAATATGCTAGAAACAAATTGCAATAAATGTCAATGGACATGTAATGCAATAAAGTGCTTTGTGTAACAAATTCATGTTTGTTGTATTTGCTGTACATTTCAAGAGTTAGATTGGGCTTCAGGACATTTATTAAGGGGTTTTGGTATTTTCCTGTGTATAAATTTTAATCCTTAAAGAATTACAGTATCACTTTTGGCTTACATGATAAATCTCTTAACACATGGCTATATAGAGATATTTTTATGTTCAGTTCCAAGGTCAGTAGGTTCTTAAAAAAGTAATTAAGGGAAGATTTATTTAAAGGCAAAACTTGTTTTTTTAAATAAGCTTATTTGGACCTGGATTCTAAGGCTTAAGTATGAGTGTCTTAGATAAGGTTTAATTTTATGAAGTTTTGAACAAGGTAGGACTGTTACTTAAAACACACTACTCACTTTTGGGTGTATGCTGTCCACTTTACAGAGTATTGCCATATATTCAGAAGGATAGCTATCTGCTAAGTTGCAAGTTCTCTCATTCACAGAATCAAAGAGAATGGAATCACTTGGATCATTAATATAGGTCTAGCCAGTGCTGCAGAAAACTCATCATTTCATCTACCAGTTGTTGCATTGAGTCATTACTGTGGATCAACTACAGCATGTGTTTTAAAAAGACACTCAAACTATTTCATTCTTTGCTACATCAGCTCAGTAGAGAATCTGCCTGTGCCCTTGATAATGGGGAATTTCAGAGAAGCTAGGAGGTTCTTTAGTTCTTTAGTAACTTCACTGTTTTTCCACTTCAGATTACTTGCTGCCATTCACAACTATTGGTTTACAGTGTTGTCTGTTAGGTTAAAGAGCATTGTGGCATTTTCTCTCAACCAGAAAAGAATGAGAAGCCTTGCTGGTTTTTCTGTGCAGTTTTGCCGTTGTTGGAGTTTGTATGCCTTTCAGACCAGTGGCTATTTCAGTTTTGGACATAGTTTGTAAACGGGGAAGTCAGTATTGGTTGGAATTCCAGATAAAATATTTGGAAGTCTAAGGAATTATTATCTCCAGTTACAGAGATTTATCTAACAAATGTGGATGGCCTCCCAAAAGCATACAGTTAATGTTCCTAGTTTTAAAAGTGTTTGTCTGAAGTGGATTATCTAGACCCAAAATTCAAGTTCTTTAGAAAAAAGAAAAAAAGCTTTTCAGGCATTTTGAGGAATCTGTATTGTAAGTCTTCCTTAGCTCTGGAAATCAGCCTGTAACGTTAGTGTTTAAATGTAGGTTGAGAAGTGTGTGATTCAGATGCAGAGACTTTATTGATTTCTCAGTTAGAATCATTCTCCCAAGTCATTTGGTGCTTTAATAAAATTCCAGTCATGAATGTCAACTTTCTGAAACCATGTAAGGGTGTGGGAAGCAGCAAGGGACACACACACCACACCCCCCCCCCCCGGATTGCTGTGTGGAGCCATAGAGAAATTCCAGCTACACCACACTGCCTTGTTGTTCAGCTGTCTTCAGCAGAATTTCACTAGCCCTGTCAGTAAAGTTTCCTTTTTTTTTTTTTCTCCTTTGACTGTCAGACAAGTTTAAAAGTTAATAGTAGGTGTCACTGCATTTGACAATTTCTATGTGTACCGCCTTGAGAATTGGTCTAGGCTGTAAGTAAAGACCCACCCTGTAGCAGCACATATTGGTTTATCTGGTGGGTCTTTGCTATGATTGGAAAGAACTACCATTTGGTGAGCCCAGAATGAGCGATCGCCGTCATGAACTGGAAGGGTTAGATTTTGAAAAACACTCAGCCTAGCCCAGCAGTTTATTTGACGGTCAAAGAAACTGCCCAACTTCATATCAGTAGGAGAAGGGATGCAGCAATGATGACAACTTTTGAAAACCACCACTCAAAAGTGCAGGATAATGTTAAGGAGGGGGGAAAAGAAAATAACCAGGCACATACTGTGTGAATCTGCTAGTTTTAGGGGTTTAGTTTTTAACAGTTCAAAAGTTTTGTGAAACACATTTTGGAAACGCATCTTCTCATTGACTGAACAGTTTGAGAACCTTTCTTCTAAGAAACAGTCCCCATTTCTCTGGTCAGAATGTAGGACAGAAGGAGGACAGTTCTGATAGAGAGGGGAGGCCTTTGTGGTGACTTCTGTCTGGGGTACCGATCCTGTTTTTTCTTTCTCTGTACATGACTTTCACATCTGCCGCTGCACTCGGGGACTAAGTCTAGAGTTCTTCCTCTGTGCATAGGTGCGTTACGCTTTAGTGTGTCACATCTCGACTTCAGCTGTCAGCTACGCTGTAACTTACAACAATTGTAATTTTATTAGTGACTGTGCTCTTGGTTGGGAATTTGTGCATGACAAAAAAAATAAGCCATTTCCAAAAGCCATTAGAGCTTTCATGTGAAAACAAAAACTCTTTTCCCTTTAGGAAAGAATGAAATACATTTAGTAACTTCGAAACTTCCTCAACATGTAGCTGTAAGAAGTTATGAAGAGCATATGGTGCCAAATACATAAAACAATATTTCCTACCACAACGAGGATTTAAATATAGTTACTCTGCCTGGCCAGCAGTAGCAGTAGGTCATTAAGAAGTGCTGCTTTGCTATTTCTTCCTCGGTTAGCTTAGTATGAAACAATATGCCAGCACCATTACAGAAATGTGGTCTTACTTTATTTCTTTTTCTGGATTAACATGACATCTCTCCATGTTCATGTAAATATCTGATGAGTTGTGATGCTTTTATAGTTGTTGGTTTGGGATTAAGCAGTTCTTACATTTCCACTTTTTAGAATATACATTGAAAATGGACTGACACCAGTGGGCATGGAAAACTTCATATGGAAATACTAGCACTGACTTAGGGATATGTAAGGGTTGAAATTGCACATCATTTTCACTCTTAAGTAATAAACTTAGTTCTATTTGTAGGAGTGACAATTGGTGATTTTAATATTTTCAGTGGAAAAGGTGACACACTTGGCAGAATTTGTATTCAGATCTGAAACCTGGAAGAGTTGCTTGTTTTCAGGTGTTCAATTGCATCTGACCTTATGTTTTTTAGAAGGAAACTAAATGCACAGATGCTTATTTGACTAGATTAATGTTTATAACTAGGGTTTTCTCTTTCCTTTTTAGATGCCTGGGCGAAGACATGTGAAGAAGAAATGAAAGGAGCATAAGGAGACTCGCTAATATTATTTTAACTTGCCATAATCTCAAAGCAGCTTTTAAAGGCATTTTTTACGCACTTTCTGAAAATAAATGCTTGAAGTTAGACATGCCCTGTTCCAAGAAAAAGCAAATCTCAGCAGATTAACATTGTTAAATATGCGGTGTGTTAAACATACACTGCTTCAATTTTTATAGCTTATACACTATTGGTCTATCGGGCCCTTCCAGGAAAGCACTTACGAGCATGCCTAATGTTAAGCACATGAGCAGTGATCTTAAATTCAGCAGTGTTGTTTGTGTGGATAAGTGCTTTGCTGGATCAGTGCCTAAAGTCCTGTTAGGTGCTGAGCATCCTGATCCATATCCAGCAAAGCACTTACATCCATGCTTATCTTGAAGTGGAAGAGCCAGTCTAATATTTGTGCATTAGTGTTCATCATAAAACCTCTCTTGGCACAATGACTCACATGCTTAAAATTAAGCACCTGCCTAAGTATTTTGCAAGGTCAGACCAACAGCATCCTTGAGAAAGTCTTAAATAATTGCTTGATTTTGTATGAATTTTCTTTTTTTTTGTACTCTTTTTTTTTAAAAAAAGAGTATATGATTTTAGTGGCCATAATTATAAGTTCTATAAGCTGCATAGCAAAATATGCAATTATATGCAATTTTATCCTTTCTTTTCCAAAATCTAGCCCAATTCAGCAAGATGGCCTTTTTGGACTAGAAGTCCAATGTTCAGACATAGAATCATCCAAAATGAAAAAAAGTTAACTCTAGTTTTTAGGACATTTACGTTTTTTAAAATCATTTCATTGAGTTTAATTTACATGGTTTTGTCCAAACAGTAGGTCAAGTCTGAGTTACTCTCCAGAAGATGTTACCTAGCTCTGGTTTTGTGAACAGTCTGACTCTTAAAGTGCTAAAGCTTGAGGCAGCGTCTGTGTTAAGAAGTGCAGATGGAGAAGCTGCATTCTTATTTTACTTCTTTTGTTCTAAGGGATTTAAACCTTAAAACCATGTATAAAATAACATTTACATCTTGTGTTAAGAACTAAATCAAAACCTGTGTAATCCTCCAGGTTAAAAAAAAAAAAAAAAAAAAAAAAGACCTAGTTATTATTTTCTTTACTCATGTAAGAGGCACTTCCTGTAGAGTGAATTCAACCAAATTGTCAATCTGAGGCTACATAAGCCATGCAGAAAATGGATGCTAATGAGTCCCCAAGTCATCTGTATCAGATTCAGTCTGATGTTTTAACTTAGATACCCGTTTATCAAACTACCATTAATATTATTACTTTGCTACAAAACTTTTAAAAAGTAATAATTGACAGGATTTTTAACATAATATTTACTTCTGTAAATTTTAACTATGACCCCAGTTTGCGGACACCTACAGCAAATGGCCAAAATGTTCTGTAAAGCTCGAACATATTTGAAGCATTCTAGATAAGAAGAAAAAAAAAGTATGGCAAATTCAGCCTAACTTCAAGTCAAACAAGAGCTCCAAGAAGAGCATTGCTGAAAACTAAATTCCAAGAGAAAGAGGCAATAGCTTATTCAACTTTCTTTTCAACTGATTCTGATCAGCTCGGTTTCAGAATAGGAAAAACCTGAACTATTAACCCTTCAGAAAACATGTATGAAGGGAAGTATAATCTGAATGCTTATTTTAGACATTTGCACTGAACTCTTTGCTGATTTAATGCTTGTCTGGTTAAGCAATGTGCACTATCCCTTTTCAAGAAAAAAATATTTAACAGTTTTTAGGCAATACTGCAAGAATATTATATGGATCCAAGATGAAATTTCTATTTTTCTAGCTTACATTTTAAAAAATCCTTGATGTATAAGATTATATATTTCAGTAAAATGTGGTTCTATTTTTTGTAAGAAAGATCTTTAATTCATGTACAAGAAAGAAATAAATACCTTTGGAACAATCTGTTGATTATTACTTTGTTAATTTCAGAGAGAAATACAAATCAAAATGCAGTGCAATCAGACTACTAGTGCTGTTAGCCTCCACAAAGTAGTCAGTAATTCATAGACTGAATTGCAGGAAATAATGAATCCTGAGATAGATACAAATGTGAAAGTTCATTAAGACAGATTCAATGAAGCAATTAGGCTAATCCTTGAGGACCTTACTGTACAGATCTTGTAGTGACAACTCATTTCTGTGTACGTATGACCTAAGTACTCTGGATATTTTTATTTTCATTAGCATGGCAGTGAATCTGAGTGATGGTGGGATGAGGAGAATGGAGGTGAAGAGAATAATGTGATATGTCATTTTTTTTACATATTTCCTTGCCATCACATATGTAGTATATAGGTGCTCCATCACAGATTTAGACAGAACTGATAGATAGTTCTTTGCCATGTTTTTTGTAGCAGACAGTTAATCAAACACACAGGAAAAGCTGTTCCTCTGCCAAAACACTATCCTGGTATCACCATGATGCTGTGCTAAGTGCTGACAGGAGTGTTCAAGGCTGTTTGGAGAGTTACTACCATTTCATTTGTAAAATCCAGAGAACAACAGGCAAAGCAAAACAAACATAGTGGTTTGAGTTTTTTTATTCGGCAGTCAAGTTGGTTTATTGGTATTAGTGAGAACCAAGCAAGAAAAGCAGTAAGATTTGTACTATTTCATAAACCTATCACTCGCCAGCACTTATCTGTAGAAATTGAATTAGCAGTGCTAAGGACAAAGCGCTGAGACAGCTTGTATTTAAGTATAAAAGAGCATTTACACTGCTTTGCTCAGTAAAGTCAAATGGCAAAAAGTAATACAAAGACTAAAGAAAATGGCACATTGCCTTACATATTTAAAGAACTGCCATAGCTCAGATGCCTAAGTTTAGCTCTCTAGTACCCTCTGTGGGCACAACTGTTACGTCTGTTAGGGTGTGTCACGTAGCTGCCTTAATTTTTACAAAGCTCCCTTTTGAAATGCGTTTGGTACCCTGCGACAGTTGCAAAGCAAGCAATGTTATCATAGGTAAAACAATGCCCCAGTGAGGCTCATCAATAGTAAAAAATGGAAGCTAATAGAAAAGTGAAAAGCAGTGCTTTAAAATCTTGCTTCTAATTTGGGGTTGTGTTCATTGCTGTGTTGACCTGTTGTCTTTTCACTCTAAGGGCCTGATTCTTCAAAAGATCTATTCCAAAAGGTGCTAACTTGGTAAAGCTCCACCTCCTCTTGACTTCAGGCCAACTCAGCTTACTGTTTCAGAATGGGCACCTGCATTCATGAAGACAGCCGAAATAAAAGCTTTCTACAACCCTACAGATGAGTGAAGCTGGTCCTGGTGTGAATGGAACCACCACCAGCTTCCTCTTGAATTCCCTGTGCAGCTGGCATTACTAGGAGTTCTTCATAAACAGTTCAAACTTAATTTAGTAGGAGTGAAAGTAGAAGATGTAACTAAGCAGAATGCTTAGAGATTGGCAGTGAAGGATAACTGAAGTTACCTTGAAGGAAGTCATTAAGGAATCATTCCACCTCATTTTAACCACCTGAAAGTTAGGTGTCTACGTAGCTTCTCTGCTATTAATAGAAAGCATCCTGAAAAGGTGACTTTTGTATTCCAAACAGAATGGTCTGCTGGAGCTGTGGCTTTTTCTCATACACACTGAGATGGGCCTAGATACTGTGTGTGCCTGCCCTCAGAATCTGTACATGGTTTTGTTCAGTATAACTGCTGTGCCTTCAAGAGTTGGAGGCAGTCCTGTGTTTGAGATATTGGATTTAGCCTCCAGGCTCGACAGGATAGGTCAGGCTCTCAAGATCTCTTTAGCTTTCCAGTAAGTATTGTTTCTGTCTCTCTTCTCCCTCCTAATTTTATAAATACGTAATAAACTTAATTTTTAACCTGTTCTCCTGGGAGGGCAAACCTCCCCTCTCCACTCTACAGATTGTGTTCTGCACTGTTGCCATACTGTTTTCCCTAAAGGTACTAAAACAATCATTGAAATTTTGCCCTATTGCTACCCCCCTAAATTACTGTTCTATGCTTGAGAGGGCAAAATTTGCTTGTAATAATTTTGCAGCCCACTCTCTGGTGCCTGAAGCATTCCCATCAGCCCATGGGGAAGGACTATCTGCTTTATCTGCAAGAAATAAAGGTAGGTAAGTTGATCTGGGCCTCTCCCCCCCGTTCCAGATGTACTCTTGTGAGTGATTTTAAGGAGTTTTAGCCCTTAATTTCCAGTTATTGTTTCTCAGCTGTTAACTGCCCCCTGCCCCTTTGGCTGCGATGCTGTGACTTATTGTGCGAGGCATAGTCAGCCTTTCAGTGTGAATTAAAACAGCAACCAACAGCCAGAGGGTCATAACTGTTTAAGCTGTTAAAGCTCAACTGAAAGAGTATATCCAAGTGTGCTTCAACTCTCTGTCCCTCAGCCTTCAATCTATAAACTGTGAATTATGTCTCCCTACCTCATCACAGTAAGTTGTGACAGTTACTAGCTCACAGGATTATGGTTTAAATAAAAATACATTTAAAACTGAATCCAGTGAACTCAACCTGAACTTCTTTGAATTCCCATACGCCTACCACAAGCAGGAATACCTCTCTGGAGAGCAAAGCTACACAGAGACACTGATTTGCTCTGATTTCAGGTAAAGCAATGTGAGATTACCACTTGGTTTGTAACACCATGTGAGGCAGACAACCTGCTGCAGAGTAACTGGGCCCTGACCCAGGCTCCCAAATCTTCATGGAGGGAAGTTTTTCTGTAGATCCAGGTGATGAGTTGTTGGTTTAGGCGGGGCTCTGCAGAATGGAGGCTTTGTGGAGGCTTTAATGCTGCCATTTGTTCCCACAGACAAAACCCTCTACAGTTTTTGTGCTGCTTGGGTATGATTTTGCCCTTAGTAAGCACAAATTGTAATTGCTGGCCTTCCTGGAGTCTGGTTATACCATAAACCAAGCAAAAAACAAACAAAAAAAAACATGCTCATGGACTTTTAGCAGGATAATTGTTCCCAGGATAGTTTATTGAATGACAGGTTATTTGGGCAACTTGCAAGATCTGTGAAGACAAGGAGAGATTCCCCATGCACACTCTGTCCAGGCAGGACAGGATTTTAACCTTCACAAGAGTTCCTCACCCAGCACAGGCATAACCATGTGCTCTGCTCCAGCTCTAAGTAGATGGAGCAGTGGCAGAACTGGAGTGAGATTGAAATGAAGAAATAAATTTGAGTGTAGCGGGGAAATCCAGCAGATGTAGAGATGTGATCATTCTATTCTGCTCATTGTTAGGATACACCTGGAGAGCTGTGTCCAGTTCTGGTCTCCACAATTCAAGAAAGATGGGGCTGTACTGGAGAGGGTCTACAGGAGGGCCACAAAGATGATCAAAGGGCTGGAGAACCTGCTGTATGAGGAAAGACTGAAGGAATTAGGTCTTTCTCCCTGGAGAAAAGAAGCCTCAGGGGGCAAGCTCATCACAGTGTTCCAGCAGCTACAGGGTAGCTAAAAGGAGAAATGAGGCTCCCTCTTCATGAGGAGTCACATGGAGAAGACAAGGGGCAACAGGTATGTTACACTCACCTTGACATAAGAGAAATCTTTTACAGTAGGAACCATCATTCACTGGAACAACCTCTCCAGGATGTGGTAGACTGCCCATTGCTCGAGCTTTTCAAGATGTGATTGGACAGGGTGCTAGATGATCTCACCTAGGCTCCCTTTCCCACAAAAGGCGGGACCAGATAGTATTTCAAGGTCCCTTCCAACATGGAGTGTTCTATAGTTCTGTGAAAACTATAATGGATGTGCTGCCATGGAACTGCAGCAAGTGTGTTATGTCCTTTTTTCCCAGCCAGTTGGTTAGATTGCAGCTTTGGCAGAAAGGAGACCTTCAGGGAGGATTGTCACTGTGTCTATTATTTCCAAGGCAAGTTGTCCCTGTGTGCATATGTTGGGCTCTAAAAAACTGACATTTCCCTTCCAGGGCTACTGCTTAGTGACCAGCAGCATGGGCTAAATGATCTCCTATAGGGATCAGAGTAATTTTTTGCAGGAAGTTATGGGGAGAAAAAAGGGTTCAAGATGGGAAATAAAGGAGCAGAGGCAGGAGGAGCAGAGAGAAGAGAGAGAGCTTGGACAGCACAGGGGTGCAAAGAGGACTGGGGTTCAGCACTTTTCCATCATCTCATTTTGTCTGGGAGTTGTGCTGTAAATGTTCTTCTTTACTTGTGCCAATGGTATGTGAAAACCACGAGGTAGCAGGCAACTACTAAAAAGCAGTAACTCATCAGAATGGTCATGTTGCTCCATGGCAAGAAGAAAACGTTACTGGACCTTTTTAAGAGAAAACCACCACAGAAATGAGTTTGCCAGAAGCACTTGCAAGGATCAGAGAGATTCTAGGTCAAGAGTTTTCCAGGGCCTTTTTCAGCAGTTCTTTATGGAAGACTGTTTATTTTTACAGGGTACAAAAAAGTCCTACTTGGCTTTGAAGACCACTGAGAGATGAAGTATCTGTCCCAGAGGACTTGAGAATAACTACTAACAGTGACATTCTCATATGTCCTCACACTTATGTCCATGTGTTCTGCTCTATGTGTGTGTATTTTCAACTCTGCCAAAGCGTAACCATGCAAATCCTATTGAGCAGAATGGGAGTTGTGTAGCTAAATTCTGTCCTGGGGTTTGGACGCATTGAGTTTAAATCAACAGTGTGTATTAACATACTTATGTTTATAGGTTGGCAGGGCCTAAGCCATTATGCTCACGATACCTGGTCTCCATGAGTTAAGGGAGGGCTTGGGAAGGAACAGATAGCTCTGGTGGGTCAATACCTGTTTACACACCTGGTGTCAACAGGAATTGGGCATTTACAACCATGGGACCCACTCTGAGGATTGAGGCCTGATAGGGAGAGATGAGATCTGCCTGACAAAGTGAAGCAAAAGCATCTTTGCCAGTAGGCTGACCAACCTGGTAAAGAGAGCTGCACTAGGAAGGACAAGGGAGGGACGTGGCGATGATGACCTATCATGAGTTAAGTGAGGTAGCAGTGTACAAGGTCAAAAGCAGAGGCTGCAGCATGTTGGATAAAAGAAAGACTTCACAAATGGTAAAGCAGGGCAAATGGACATTTGCCTCAAGTATAATTACACAAATGCAGTCAGCCTGGGAAATAAGCGGAAGGAACTAGAGTTCTGCATGCAACAGTGCAACACCATTGGTATAACAGACACAGTGGGACAGTTTCCCAAGTGAAGAGTTGTTATGGACTGATAGAAGCTCTGGGAAGAGGTAGGGAAGATGATGTGTCCGTGTCCGTGGCAGGGGAGGTTGGAACTGGATGATCTTAAAGTCCCTTCCAACCCAAACCATTCTATGATTCTATGATTCTAGCCACTGGATTTCTTCCTTCTTTGTGGGGTGGAGAACATAACCACCTTCTGTACCCTGAGCTGTTCAGCTTTCTGGGGGGGAGATTAATAAATTGGAGTCTTTCATATAAGACTTACTTCCCTGTTCTCCTGGTTCAAGTCTGAATTTTTCAAAATCTGGATCCTACTTGGGATTTTGCAATTTGGTGTCCAAGGATCATATTCCCCCTTTCGACCACAATCCTTCACCACTGTGGGTGGTCCACCAGTAGTACACTGGCCCACACCATGCTTTTTTCTCAGATTCATTGCCTGCTGGGATGGCCTGTGCTCTTTACCCCTAGGCATCACACCATTGGCATGTGTATGGATTACTTGTGGCCCACTGTCCTGACAGTGACACTAACTTGTTTTTCTCCTTTAGCACCCAACCAGCTGCAAATACTCCTAGGAAAAATTCTGTGGATTTTGTCAAGTTGTTGCAAAACAAGTATTTGCAGAGGGTTAAAAAAGGTCATCTCCCTCCATCCCAGCCTTGCTTGACAGAAGCCCAGCTGGTCCTGATACTGATGCACCTTCTGCACTTAGAAGGATCTCTACCATTGGGCTTGTTTGTTTGTTCATTTTTCCCACCTAATCTGTGGGGCATCGATTTTTGTCTCTTGATGAAGAAGCCACATCTAGTCTACTAGGGTGCTAATTTACTGGTGTTACAGCAGCACTTATTTGTATAGTGATCTTTAATCTCCTCAAGGAGCACTTTCAAGTTTCATGTGATTGATCTTCTGCAAGGGGTTGAGAATGAAATAAATGAGACTAGAGAAAGGACAGGAGAGGAGTATCTTAATGAACAAGCGTTGCCTTTCCTGGAAGACCACAAAAAGTTTTAAAACTGGAGCATGCAACCAGGGTTGATGAGTGGGTAGGGAAAGCGAGTGGGGAGTTGCAGAAGACAGGGACAGAAGTGTTCATGTCCTGGAGCCAACAACATCAACACTGGTTCCCAGCCTGAGAGCTATGGGTGGCAGTAGGCAGTTTCCCAGCGAGGCTCCTTGGGCTGTGGGGATGGGGCAGGGTCTCCTCACACTCAACAGATGTGTCCCGGTACCAACAAGTGTTTCTGCTCTGCATCTTGAGGAGCAGCAGACCCTGGACACCTGCACCCAGGTGAACCCAAACCAACAGCTGTGGGTCTTATTTGCCACTCACACAGGTAAAGGTGACCTGGCTGACCAGAGGAGGACCTTAAAAGCCAAGACTGGCATCCGAGTGGTTCAGTTCTTGCTTCAAAACTCCACTGAGACCTGGTGGGAGATATATCCCTTTTTTGCCTCATAGAGGAGAGGAAGAATAGAAATCTCTGCTTCTCCACCCTGTCAGTGGTTTTGTGATGCCTTGTGTCTTTAATGTGAGCTCCTTGAGGTGAGGCCTATTTCCTCAGCCATGTTCATGCAGCTCTTGGCTTACAAGAGTCCTGATCTTCAGTTGTCCCTCTGTAATCTCAATCATAAGAATTTTGCCTTAGTGAGGACTGCAGGATTTGCTCATCTAAAATATCCATTAAACAAATAAATCTTCCTGAATGATCCTACATGCTCTTTGATCTTGTCTAGAAATCCACTTAACTGGATGCTTAGTTTCTGATGTACACTGTTATAGTTCTTTACAGCCCTTGCTGTAAAATGTGTGTGTTTACTGGTGAGTATTTGATTGAAACATTTTTAAAAGACTTAATTTTTTAAGACGTTCTCTTCCTTGGGCCCCATGTTCGTGTTGATATCAACTGGGCATGAGTACAGCCCTTTGCCTGCACTCACTGACTGCCGGCTTTGGACTGCTGTTGGTCTATTACACCCGGGGGAGTAGTATGAAGCTAATGACCAAGGGCAGAGGGAGTTACACAAAAGACTGCTGAATAAAGCCTGTAACAAACCAGAAATCACTGGGAGGAGGCGAGGAGGAGGGAAGGTGAGTTGTGCTGCACGAGACTCTAGACCGGTGCTGTGCACTGCATTACAACAACAGAGCCACAGGGACCGAGCAGAAGGTCCCCATCCCTATTTCATACATGGCACCAACCTGCAGCACATGGTTCTCACCAGGCAAAGGATCCCCCAACTCCCTACCCCAAGGGCACCACCTGGTCAGCTCGGTGAGAGTGCCGATGTTGAGCAAACTGGGAACCAGCATAGCTCTTCACTCCTACGCACTTGTCCTGGTGGCTACAGAAACCAATTCTTAAATAAACCGTGCAAATAGCAAACACACAGTAGCATGCTGGTTTAACCAGGCTGGAGGTGAAGATAGGGTCGAAAGCTTTTATTTGTGTTTTAAAAGGCTACTGGAAACCTCCTTTTCAAGGATGAGTTAAGTAGCCTCATTGTCATGTCGTTACTGCATTTTGAAGTTAAACAGCTCCATGATCTATGAACTCCAATCACACAGTTAATTACCCCACGTTCCCCCTCCTTGTTCCCCTCCCCCTCCCGCTTTGCTCTTGAAATACATTATATTTCTTTGACAGTCCACCGCGAACAATGTCTGCTTTTGTGACAGCGACATTGCCAGTGGTGTAAAAATCTATGCGTCTGTCAGGTTTCCCCATGTGAAACATAATTGCTTAATTTCCATTTGAAAGTACATCCCTGACATTAGAACAACGTAGACACACCAAGGATAACAATGATTTCCTGACACCTACAATGGGGCATAATGCGGTAATAAATATGTGTGCAAAATGAATGCTCCGCACACAGAGGGAGCAGGTTTGAATTTACAGCTGCAGATGAAGTGTTCCTCAGGAAAAAAAAAAAAAATTAAAAAGAAAGAAACCAACAGATTAGCATCAGTGTGAGTCTATGTCAACCAGATGGCTTGCTATGGAAAAAGAGCTTCCCTGCTTTATTCCAGTAACCCTGGCTAGCAGGCTGAATGTCTGAGATGAGAAGAGAAAAATGATCTCATTCAGCTGGGTTTTTTTTTCCCTTCATGCATACATACAGCTTGAGCTGAAGCAGAGTAAAAGCTCTGAAAAGAACACAGAAGTTGTCCCCTAACAGTGGGGTGTGATGGACCAGGAGAGCTCGCGGACGTGGGTTCAAGCATGCAGAAAGTATAGTGGAGAGCACTGCCAGCTGGGAGGGGGGGACCCCTCCGGGGACTGCCGCTGGTTCTAGCCAGGCATCTAGCCCTGCACCTTGAGATGGTGATGTGCTTTTTCCTCTGACTTGTCCCTCCTTTGTGTGGCCCCAAAAATGTTTGAAGCAGAGGTCATTTCCCCAGGCCCTACTTCCTAGCATCCTTAGATGCTAATGCAATGCTAGTCATGGCCAGGCATGTTGGTCCTCACCTGCTGATGAACTTGCCAATGAAAAACACATAGGCAGTTCGTGTGGAGGCAGGTACACTGAGCTACTGCCTGGCCCTGGTTGCTTCACCTCATTTTAGGCATTTAACTGAACTCTTTGTCAGGAGCAGTTTCCTCCAGAGTCATTGGAGACAGAAATGTATCTTTGAGTGCTGACAAAGGGTCTGGTGGTGCCTCTCTCTACAGATTGTGGGAAAAAATCCTAGTGTAGTAAGACTCGTAACTTGGCCTGAAGTTAAATGGGATGACTCCGGGTTCATATGCCTACCTTCAGGGCGATGACTGCTCTCCTTGGCAGGAGCAGGCCAGGATGTCCTCACCACCAGACTATCTGAATCGCGTATCACTTCTCCCTGGAGACACTGCAGTTTGACAGCTACGTAAGGGACCTGGAACTGACAGTTTGAAGAAGGCCAAGTGTACTTATCTTTACAGACTTTTGAGACCCAATACTAGATTTATAGCAATGGCTTCCTGCTAAAATATAATTTAAAAAAAGTTCTTGTACAATGATTCCTAGGTTAGGCATCTTTTTTGGACAACGTGCTTCACACCGCAGGCTTGGAGTTTGGCTTGAAGTTTCTGGATTCCAGTAAGAACTAAGTGCATTTTAGTGGCACTGTGGTGAGAGTCATCCTACAGGGAGGTTTTAAAAGTAATTGGAGTGATTTGATCTCTCTTACCTGCAACAAATGATGAGATGTGACTGTGCACCCAGAAACAGGAGATGAGAGTCCTCCTTCTCAGAGAAGGTGTGACACTGTTTGTCAAGACCTGTTTCGAAGCTGAGGCACAATTCACAGGGCAAGAGCTGAATAGTTTTGTTTTTCTTTGTTTAAATTCTGTGCCCAATGGAAATTTCTCACACAGTATGAAGGGAGGAGGATGTTTAACTTTGATTTGGTCTATGGCAGAATTAATGTGCGTGGAATATCCAGTCCTTGATTCTTTGCTTGTCTTTGGCAGTGAATGAATGTCTGTCATTGCGAATGTCTACAAAATTACTATTTTAATGACCTGTTTGCTTCAATTAAGGCCTGGCTATTATCTTTCCAAGAGGCAGAGGGTTGGGGAGGGGGAGACGGAGCGGGAGAAAAAAGCTAATCACTAAGACGTGTGAGTAGAACATTCAAGGGGCCAGCTGAAACCGAGAGTGGATTTGGAAAGGCTGTGTGATGAATCTGTGACATTGCAATATTTCAATCATCACATTTCAGATTCTGGTTCATGCATCATTTGCTATGAAAGTTTTGAGATTTTAATCAGTGTTTCAAGAGTAAATTGATACAGCCTAATCATTTAGAATCTCTGGCACAAGACCAAAGTGTATTATGTTAAGTGTATGTTATGTATTATAAAAGCTGCTTGCTGAAAATTAATTGAGTATTCCCGTGCTAGATAATGTTTCTGCATTCCCCAGAGCCCATCCCTTTGCGTGCGAGTGTTTTCCCAAGTGCAATGCAGATGCCAGAGAAAAGGTGAATATATAACATATGTAAAAGACTGGCTCAGTTCGATACAGCACAGTATCAAGCCTGCTAACCTCCCTGGCTAGATTGTGGGGCTGTTTATTTGTCTGCATGACGTGTAGGAGGAAAACTGACGGGTACAAAATAAAAGAAAAAAAAAGAAAAAATAAAGTATTTTCCATAGAAGCAAGATATAATAAAGCCTGTGCCATGACTCTAATTCATGTAAAAATTGGAAATGTGTTTGCATTTCTCCTGATAACTTATGCGGACTTGGCAGAACAAGCAACCCAAGTAAATGACATGCTTAGCAGCCAGTGAGTCTAGGTAACTAATGTGCCATCATGTTGTGTATTCAAAGGCTCATGTTATGCTTGTCCTTCATTTTGTGTCTGTGGCAATGCTGATAAAAGGAATGTGTTCATGGATGAGGGGTTGGGCACACCTTTAATTTGCCAAAAGCCAGCAGTGGGTGGCCACCAGGATTATTTATGCTCTGTGCTGACATTTCTGATACAAACCATTTCCATCTGGAGGGGCTGATTTCTCAGGGGGACTTGGGCCCCTTTTGCAAAGAGAGGTTGTTTTTGGAGCTGCCTCTAAGTACCTAGTACACAGGCAATAGGTTCAAATACTTTTGAGCTGAGTTCAAATACCCGTGCTGACTGATTGACGGCTCTGCATGGGGGCTCCGCAACAGAATCTCCCTCCCCACCATGAGGATGTTCTCCTGAGCATCCTGGCTGAAGCTGTCCTGACACATTTGTGGTTTTCAGTCATTCCCAATGTCAGGTGCAAGTAGATGGGTGTTCACTGCCAGCAGCTGGATCTCACTTCCTTCAGCTCCAGCCTCAAGTTCTCCTCATCACACATTTACTTCCTCTTGCCCACACAGCTACCATTTCTAGAAAGTGGAACGACATCAACACCCAGAGCATGTGTCCATACTCTCACCTTCTCATAAAATGTCAATGCCAGTTAGTATGAACTGAGCAGACCAAAGGTTTGAAGCCCATTTGTACACATCCCAGCCAAGAGCCCCTACTCATTATTGCTTAAGACCTTCAACAACAAGGTGAGGAGAAAGACAGCATTTCTTTCAACGGCTTTGGCTAGGACACCTAGCCTCCCCCTCTGACTGTCTTTCTTTGCCTCTTTGCCTTTTTTTAAAGCCCCAAGGCAATGGAAGGAAAGCATTTGTTTGGGGTCACTTCAAATGCTTCAGTCAGATAGAATTAATTGTTTCATTCTGCTGAATATTGGGATTTTTTTTCTTTCTGTTTCAGTTCAATGCATAGTCTCCTCCCCAAATGGAAAATCAATAATTCTCAGTGGCCTTAACCAAAGCACACTCATTACCAGGCCTCTTAAGATCAGAATCAGACATGGTCCATAAGATGGAGGAAGGAGATAGCTGGAAGGAGGTGGTTCTGCTCTCCTGAAGAGAGAACATCTCAAGGCACTTAAGCATCTCCATTCTGCTCAAATTTGTAGTCCCTTGCCTCCATACAGGGCCTGGTTTGATTAAGAGCATCACAGAAGGGTCGAGAGTACATTTGCTGGGTGCATGTGTACCATATCTCATTTACTGAGCAGGGAAATACCACATCTGGCTCCTGCCTCAAGGCCTCGTCATTCTGCAGTCATACGTCTGCAGTTCCACTCCTTAGTACTCTCTGACCTCTCTTTCAAAGGACAGCTAGATGGTCCCATCTGTCAGCAGCTTACTTATCACCCAGTTGCCACGAAACAGCTGAGGGGTGTCCTGTTAGTTGGTCCCTTGCTCCCAAAGAAGTCCTCATGCAGTCTAAGGCTACAGCCTTTGCCCTGTCACCTCACCATCTGACATGCTGTCTTTGATAACTAGAGAAGGTACTTGGGTATGTTATGGGAAAGGTTTCATGCTCTTGATCACGAGGTGATTTAAGATTGCAAGGAAATGCATCTTAGCTGCCCACTCTTACAATTAGCAGAAATAATCCAAGCATTTAATCACTAATTCTGTGTTCATAGTGGCACCTTCTGGTAGGACAGTGAGCAGGAAATAGAAATGGCGGACCCAAAAAGGTAAAATACTCCTAAGGTTCAAAACCGATATCCCTCTTTAACCCTGAGGTTAAAACTTCTTCCCTTTAGGAAGAAGTGAATGATTTTGAGGACTGTGAAATCCTCATCTTCTCCCCTTGTGTCGCTTGGACACAGACAACATTCCTCCAAGGATAGAGGCCTAGCTCTTTTTCCTAGATCATGGAAGAGCTTGGAGAACTTCCTTGGAATAGCCTTCAAAGATATTGTATTCTTAACACTGAATGCCATTAATGCTTCTGTTTCTTTTAACACATATGTGAAATGGCACAACTAGGCATAAAACCTAACAAAGAGCTAGAAGTTCTGGGCTGCTAGGGCTGAACATCTTCCTAAAGCTCAGAGTCCATTTCTTCCATCCTGTCACTGGCTGTTTATTCACCATACAGCTGTGGCCATCGAACCACACCTGGTCCCATTTGCTGTTCCTTTCAAGAGGGAGCCCATGAGGTGTAATGACACTGAGTAGCCATGAAGAATCCAAACATATGAGCAAACTGTCCTACTGGGCCAGCTGGGGCACCTCAGAACGCCTTCCTCCCCTGTCCGATTGAACTGGTCCATAACGCGGGAATTGCTATGATCCACTATAATGCCATTAATAGGTCTCTTGTTTTTTCAGCCCCGTCATCCCCCCCACACACAATTGCTCTATTCCTCTCTTAGCTCATCTTTGCATGTTCAGAAGCTCAGAGAGATGAAATGGCATGGGACTTTCCCTCTTCCCCTGATCTCTGTATCCTTCACCTGGGCTGGGTAAACACCCTGATGTTGAATGCCAAGCCTAGTGAAGGCCATGACAGCTATGAAGGTACATCTACATGACCTCTTGTGAGCTCTGCACACCACTGCTGGGGCACACAACTCTGGAATTTGTGTGAATGTGGTTAACACAGCCAGCTACAACAGGTCATAATAATAACCACAGCTCAGCACTGTCTTCGCTGGGTTTCCAGTCAGGGAGGTTAGAAGTGGAGAGAGGACAGTGCTAGTTAATGCTTGCCAGCACTGCAGGAGCCATGAGCACTCATATCTCCCAGGGCTGGGCCTGGGAGTGCTTGTGGGAGATTTTCTATGGATGACCTAACGGAAAGGAAGGAATTATGGAGGACAAGAGCCCCAGATTTCTCTTGTTCACCTCCTGACCTTTGCCAAGTCATTTTGTCTTTCTGTGCCTCCTTCCCCCTCGAGCAAAACCAAATGGTGCTCATGCAGCTCAGTAAGGCATCCGTTGCTCCTACAATGAAGGGGCTAAATTGTGCCAAGGAGTAACCAAGCTACTGTGAGCTGTTTATGGGGTCTTACCTTGGGAATGCCTGCCTCAGAAAAGGAAGAAATCACAAGCAGAACATTCAGGCAGGTCTGCGCAAACATCAAGGAGTGACAGAGCTCATCATCATGAGAATAAAGCAGGTGGCAGGGCCAGAAACAACAGTTTCATTCAATTCATTAAATTTGCGGCTCCCAACCAATTTCTTCTGTGTTTGCAGACCCCTGAAAGGTTTTCTAAGGGAAGGACACATCATGGTTTGGTGGATTTAAGTCTGCTAACAAGAGGCATTCCTAGTCTCCATAGGTCACAGAGACCCCAGGTTCAAAATATCTCCTATAGCTGTAAGTAATAACTCTTAGATACTTGCTGTTCCAGACCTTAGAGAACGACACAATCTCGGTTTCTTAGCCAAAGTATTACATGGGCCGCCTACTACCGGATCTCTGGCTCCCTGTGCTTAACTTTGTGCTGCGCTTCACTTGTGAATGAAATCATGCAAAGGAGCCAAAGTCCTTGGTGAATGTTACCTCTGAATCTTCTGTATAGCACAGAGGACTCGAATTATGGCTGCAGATCCAGCCTGTAGACACCTGCCTTCATCCTGTGTGTTTTTTATTAAAATAGTCTCTCAGTGAATGTCATATTAGCAAACCAAAGTCTGGGGGCTCTTTCCTCCTTTAAAGGGCAGTCACTGTTTCATGATGTTATATTAGCAGCCAAAGAGAAAGGCTCTAGACACTCACTTGATTTTTTAACAATAAGTAATAAGACTTAATCTCTTTTTCTTTTTCTTTTTTTTTTTTTCGTTTTGGGACTCACTAGCAAAACCACTGAACACTTCTGTTTACTTTTTTTATTACACAGTATTGGCATTCTGAAAGTCTGGACTGAAAACTCATCATCTTGTTTCATTAAAGTGCACAATACCAGGCTTTCTGCAATTTATTGTTCCTCTTTTCCATGTATTATAACAAAACACTAAGCCTAGGATGTCTGTTGCCCTTGCTAAAGCTCTGCTTCCTTGTCTGATTGGAAAGCCGCTCTTCATTGTTCCCTCTCATACACTATCCATTAAGCCAACTGGCTTCAGCTGCTGGCAGACAACAAGTGAGAACAAAAAGAGGTGTTAAAAAAACTGCCAGGAAAATCTCCAAGCCATCCTCAGCGTGAACAGATCTAGCTTGTTAGCCACCCCAGGAGAAAACTCTGGTGAAGTTGACAAGCCCTTCTCTTAGATGCCTGTGGAACTCACTTGTTCTCTTGGGTAGGGCTTGTTCATTGCATCCAGTTCTGTCTGACAGAGCTGCTACTTCTCTTCTGATTTCTTTTGTCACGTGCCATATTGCAAGTTCTGCAGGCAACGTAGCAAAAGAAGCAAACCCAAAAACCTCAGAGCAAAAGTGTGCTAGAAACTTGTTTATGGGAGACAGAGGAAGACAGAAGGGCTGGAGCATAAAACCAGGTACAGCAAATGTGTAAAGTGGCTTGAAGGAACATATCAGACCAAAGGAGTGGAGCTCAAAGTCCTGGGAATGATGCCCTTCTGCTTTGTAACTGTTACCCAGCAGACCAGAGGTGAGGAGGATGGACTGAGGGAGCAACATTGTAGAAGGATGAGGTGTTTGCATTCTTTTATCCTTTTTTACCCTTGGAGGTCTACTGACTCATCCACCTTCATTTCCCCATGAAGCCAATCGCAATTTTTCAGTGTCCCTAGGAGATTACAAAGTCTGCAAACCTAGCGATGAAGGTGACTTGTGACTTTGAAGTGAGGCTGCTGCAGGGCAAATGGCTATTGGAGACAGGTGATTTGGCATCAGCAGGTGATGGCAGCTTCTACACAAAGTAAATGACCCTCATGGTAACTTGTCATTACCCCGTGAAAGTGTGAACTCTGCTGTGACCAGACGAGATTAGTACTGTGCTTAATGGTAGCAGTGTTAGCAAAACAGGTAATAAAACTGCTTCAACTGGTGTTAAAGGGTCCCACACAGTGCAAAATTTGAAATCTGGCTTTTAGCATGCCTTGCTGTGGTGGGAACCTGGTAGTAATGCCCTTTAGCTATGGTTGGGTTTAGCACTAACATAAATCCCCGCTGCCAAATTACGTTACTGCTATGTATGTCCACCAGACTGGAGCACCAGTTTTCCAGCACTGACATTGGCAATCATGAGTCTTTACCCTAGGAATAACCAGGGACCAGGTCCAAACCCAGGTCAGCAAACAAAGCCACAGCTTCCACCTCTCCTCCTGTCTCTCAAACAGAGGTAAATTGTTAGGGATGTGGGGACTCCAGTAGCAAAGTCAAATGGCCAGGTTTTGAAGGGACTTAGTTCCCTCACTCCCAGGGCAATCAGGAAAAGTGGAGAACATAAATGATGTGGAAAGAACCCCCTCAAACATGTGGCCCTCAGGGCACTATTTGCCACAGCAATCAGATGAAGTATGACGTGGCTTTACTAGGCTCCTCTGGATCATCCTCAGCCCACCTCCATTTGTGCGAAATAAAGTATCAGGGCCATTTTAAAATGATCCTTTGATGTACTCACTGCTGGCAGTGCCGCTTGTGGTGAGCAGCTGATTGTCATCGGTGTGTTTCGTGACAGCGACCACCTCGCTGCCCAGGCTTCCCAGCACTACCCTCACTGCCCAAGCATCTGCCTCTAGAAGGAGCAACACCTAGTGTCCTAAGGAACCTGGAAACAAAGGACTCAACAGAGGAGTGGGAGGGAAGGCACACTTTTAAGGGCCAGGCTTTCTTATGTTTTATTTTCCTTTAAAATGAGCAGAGGCTTGCTTGGACCCTCACATCCACACAAAAGTGTGTGTGTACTCGCCAAGCTGTGTTTGTGTGTGCAGCTATCACAGAGCTATGGAGTCCAAAAAGGGATTAGACAAATTCAGAGAGGGTAAATCCACAATGGTTGTTAAACTTGGTGGTCTGGACAGAACCCCAGGCCTAGAAAGCCTTTGAGTTGCTGCTTGCTGGAAGCCAGGAGAGAATGCCAAGTGGAGCCTCAGTCTCTGCATTTCCCATTCTTAAGGATTTTCTACTGGCCCCTGCTAGGATGCTGAGCTAGACAGACCTTTGATCTGACTGTGCTTCTCCACCTTCATGTTGTTATTCCCACAAGTAATTTGGGCACAAAAGTGGGAAATGAGCTTAGCTGTCCTTCTCGATCTCAGCACCATCTCCTGCACGCCAGGCACATGTAGGATCTGCAGTCCTCGTTTGTGCTGGCAAAAGGCTGGTGGCTACATGCGTTGAGCAGGAATTCATAAATCTGTAACTGTTTTTATACTCCTGAGGTTCAAAACATTGTCTTTGCCAGAAACAATAGCCTTTTCATCTCGCTAGATGGGAAGTGGGATCCTGCTGACTTGCTTTCTGCCACGGATGCTCCTGCTCTGTCAGTATTTCACTCTTTCTCTATGGCGAGGTCCCATCCCTGTGTGGAGTGATATACGAGCCAATGAACAGGCAAACCATTTGCATCTGGACTGAGGTTCACGGGCCACTTCATGGTATGTTGCTGACATATGTTCTTTTTATTTACTGCAGGATAGGAACAAACACCCCATACATGGGCATTTCAAAGATAAGCCTCTAAGCAACCACATGCTGCAGTAAAATCCCCTCCTCTCGGGGGCAGAGGTGTTTTAGTCACAGATTTTGTCTGGCTCCTACTGGCAGAAAGGAGGGTGGTACATGGCCCAAGGAGACATACCTTTCTGTGCAAGCATAGGCTGCCACATGTGAAGGTGGGGTGCAGCACATATTCCTTGTTCTGGGGGAATTCTGTTTGGAAATGGGGCTCAAAACCAGCCATTTGGATCATGTTTCTAGACCTACATGATTCCTCAAACTTCCCTCTCCTAACCCCAGAGAAAGTTCCTGTTTGTGCTTCCTACCCAGTGCAATGCTCTTCCCCTGATCCCTTGTGCTTCCATGTGCCCATCTCCTGGTCTACCCAGACCGTTTCAAGGCACCTTCAAGCCTTTTATGTCATTTGATATCCTATTTGAGTAGGTTTTGGTTTATGTCCTCCAGTTCCAAGTGCTTGGTCGCTATGTCTTTTGGCCCAGGACAGTGTTTCCCTGTTTTACATGTATGGTTTCCCAAGCATGGGGAGGCATAGATCTAATTCTATGTCTACTGCTTAAATTTTCATCTCCACCTACTTTCAAAAGACATCCTGCTATCTCATTTTCATATCATCCAGTGTGCTCACTGGCAGCCAATGGGGAAGGGGAAAAGAAGGTATAACTGGGCACTGTGATATAAATTGAATTTCTTGAAGGATTTTCTTTGGGCTTTTAAAAGAATAGCTGAATTATTTGACACTTCAGAATAAATTGTACTTGCTACCTTTTCCCACAATTCAGAACAATACTGTTTTATCTGCTTTATATTCGGCCAGCAGGCCCCCTGTATGTGCCTTTCTGCTCAGCCTGGCTGCAGTGAGGCTTTGATTTCACCCTCAGCTGCATGCAGGTTCTTCCTCAAAAAGCATGTGGCTCTTTCCCTTTCACTTCCTCTTCAGTTTCTTTTCTTTCATCTATTTTGAAGTTTCAGTTTGGCAGAGCTCTGCACAAAAGAAAATGTGGAAGTTAGGGCAAGGAAGCCTAAGGCAACATGGCACCAAGAATTATCAAAAGGAAATTAAAATCTGAAATGGCAGTGCAGCCTCATTAGTGCTGGGTATGTTTTGATGGCCAGAACAACGGTACCGAAGGCAATAGCTTATTGTTCCAGGTGAGTTTGTGCTGTAATTGGTTCTGGGTGTAAACAGCTCCCTGTGTACTATGTTCTTTTATACAGCATGGCATAAAAGCACCTAATAGTGTCAGCCACAATCCTTCAAGCAGTCAGTATACAACAGATTGGTACTTCTGATAAGGATCTACCTGGACTAGAAGTGATATCAAAAGCTCATTTACTTTTAGAAAGGAGACCAAAAAACTGGATGAAGGATGGGTTCTCTAGATATTAAATAGCTGTACAAATCCATTGAAACAGAAAATCCCTCAAAAAATTAGTTCATAATGTACAGCACATGGGTACACAGCTAAATCACATGGAGCTGTCCTGCCTCCCTCCCTGTACACTGGGTAGGACTCTGCCCAGGCATGTCATGTTGCGGGATTGGGGCTCAGTGAAGCTTCCTGTAATGGCATATTTCATTTAAGTATCCAAACTTCACACATGAATCAAAACAAGAAAACAGGAAAAGAGCCTGAGGGTCCATATTTATGGCTTCTGGTCTGATTTGCTCAGTTTTTCACCAGGGAATCTTCTTCATGAATGCCAGCTCTGCAACCATTTGGCCTCTGCTCTTTTCTGGCTCATGCATCATCATCAGAAATAAAAAATCCTGCAACTGGAACTTAACAATTCCACTGTGAGACATGAATCAGAAAGGAATCCAGAGTTCTCTCCTACAGCTCCATTAGCTCTGCAGTGCTAATAAAAATTATTTGTTGCTAGCAATTTTATTTTTTGAGCAGAAAAGAGCTTTGCAAGACTTCTCAGGAGGGGATCTGCTCTAGGCATTTAAGACTTCATTTGCACACTTATTTTGCTCTTTATTATTGCACTTTATGGTAGTTACCGATGGTGTGAAATATGTGAAGGTGTTATATGTAAAGTACAGCAAATGGCATTTCGTGACTCTATTCAATGAGTATGTCTGCTCTCATGGGAACATGTGTCGATAATGCACAATGCAAGTCAAGACTCTATGGTGCTAAACTTATAAAGTGTATTACAAGAGTATTTTTCTTGATTTATATAACAACATGTAAATGACTTGATCTCACAAACTGGACATTATTTTTCCTGCAGATAAAATCAGAATCATTCTGGGTTGCATGATATGAAGTGATGCCTAAAGTGACCAGGAGTAAGATAGCCAGCTAAGGACGTCGGTGTTACACAGGGAGCAAAGCAGACTAGCTTCAATCTGCTGTGTCACTACTATGACAATGGCAGGGTAGATTTTAGACTACTGAGGCAAAAGTCCCACTAACATCAACAGAAATTCTGGGTGAGTATGGAATGTAGAGTAGGACTCTTTATTTGTTCACTAGGCGAGGAAGTAATGCCACAGTAAGAAAGCTTTTCTTGTAAGTTATTTATTGCTGAGTTTGGGGTTGGTTAGGATTTGTGCCAGGTACTAAATCACTGCAGGTCATGGAAATTTTATTTTTAAGCATTGCTCTTTTGGATGCCCCAAAAATTGCTTTAGCTGTGAATTATTCTGAAAGACCATGACCAATAAAAATGTGCGAAACATAAATCAGAGCCAACACATCCCTACTGAAGAACCTGAGTATAAAATAGGAAACTAGAATCAGGACTACTAGGAAATAGGTTCGTTTTAATTATGAAGGTATGGGCAAGTATAAATCCTATGCCCAAGTTTTCAAAGGGGTTGCCTCAGTTATTCCACAAAATCTAGGTACCTGCAAAAACCTCATGTTTATGTGGCCAAGCAACATCTCTTAATCTTCGATATATTTTGTTTCCTTCTCCCCTCTGTTCTGTGCTCTCACTTTATTGCAAGTTCACAGAAAGCCTGGTTCCAGCTTTTCTGCCCCACATTTAGCAGCACTGTAATGCACTAATCTTGCAGAGCTGCTTCCGAGCAGCACTAGAGAATACAAGACTGAGGTACTGAAAGACTCGCAAGGTTCTGCTGCTCAACTATCTCCAGGTAAAAGCCTGAATAGAAAGAAAAGGAGAGCCTGCCAACAAAAAGTCCAAACACGGAAGGCAGTGGATGATATACCCTTTCCAAGTTATTACTTCACTCAGTACACCCTGTTGCTGTGAGAAGCCTCAAGCCCATAGAAACCTGCCCAGGCAGGGAAGCACGCTACTGCCGAGAGGTCTGGATCTGTCTGCCAACAATTGACTCTTGTGTGCGTAAAGCATTTGCTAGGATTTTTACAAGGTGAGGGTTAGGAGGATCTTGCTACTCCATTTAAGGACCTGGATTTTAGGTGGTGGGTGGAAATATTAAGTAAGTAATGTGAAAATAATTCTGTTCACATGATGTGTGTCTGTGGGTGGCTCTGTTCACACCTCCACTTACAGTTTCTCTTGATGTCTCTCTTGACATGCTAGATTGTCCCCCTGAAGCGCCTACCTTTTTCCACTGACTCACATGTTGAACTGACTGATCCTAGGGACACCACCCCCCATGAAATCTCCAAAGTAGCCTGTTGCAAATAATACCAAAATGGCCCTTGTATGACTGCTCTAGCCAGAAGTGATGGGGAAGAAAATAATTAGGTTAGTTTGTTTCATCTGACACTTCTTTTCCCTACCAAAAAGGTGCTGAGCTGAGGTGGATTCTCCTGAGAAGACTGTGACATTCTTTCTGTGAAGCAGTTTTGACAGTGTCTCCAAGCAAGCAGTATTTTGGCATTTTCTGATCAACAGCCTTAGCCAGCACTGGTGCAGAGTGGATCCCAACTCTGATCAGCCAGTATGAATCAAAAAGGAAATATGATACATCACATCTCATCGTCACTACCTAGAATATTTAGCAATCTTTACTGAACAACCATGTCATGCAGTCTTCTGACTGTCACACTGGTGACAGTAATTGACAGAAGAGAAAAAGAAATTATACAGCCCCATTGTACCCAAGGCAAACATTACTTTGGACACCTTCCACTGAACTGTTCTCTCCTCCTCATTACCCAGTATGTTGAAGTCAGTGTTCTGTACATATGCAATTAATGTTATGTTTTTGGACTTGGCCAATAAAGAATGGCAAAATTCTATATTTTCAATGAGCAATATAACACATGCCCTTGTATAAGGAGCTCTTACAAACAAGGAGTAAGTGCAAAAAAATAAACCATTATTTCAATTATTTGTGTCTGTGCATGACAAAGGACTTTCTAGATACCCCTAAACACAAACACCAATAGAGTTTGTTTCTAAGTACTTGTTTCTCTAGACTGTCAGTGAACTGACTACTTGGCTACTGTTAAATGCATGTTCTCCTGAGACCTCACTTGGAGTATTGTGTACAGTTCTGGTGTCCTCAACGTAAAAACGACATGGACCTGTTGGAGCAAGTCCGGAGGAGGGCCATGAGGATGATAAGAGGGCTGGAGCACCTCCCGTATGAAGACAGGCTGAGAGAGTTGGGGCTGTTCAGCCTGGAGAAGAGAAGGCTGCGTGGAGACCTCATAGCAGCCTTCCAGTATCTGAAGGGGGTCTATAAGGATGCTGGGGAGGGACTCTTCCTTGGGGACTGTAGTGGTAGGACAAGGGGTAATGACTTCAAACTTACACAGGGGAAGTTTAGATTAGATAGAAGGAAGAAGTTCTTTACAGTGAGGGTGGTGAGGCACTGGAATGGGTTGCCCAAGGACGTTGTGAATGCTCCATCTCTGGCGGTGTTCAAGTCCAGGTTGGACGGAGCCTTGGGCGACATGGCTTCGTGAGAGGTGCCCCTGACCATGGCAGTGGGGTTGGAACTAGATGATCTTAAGGTCCTTTCCAACCCTAACTATTCTATGATTCTACGATTCTACGTTTTAGCGCATTACTGGATTCTGGACTGCAAAGTTCTTCCTGCTGCAAAACTAAAGCCCCACAGCCTGAATTAAGCATAGAATTTAACATGAATATTAACCGGAAGTGCAAGTATGCTGACATTCACTGGAACTTGAAGTCTTGCTTAAATATCTACAAATATATAACATATACTTGAAAGCAAAAATTCAGTCATCCCTACCTGAATGGGCTCCTCAGCTGCGGGTTTCATCATCTCTTGGTAGACAACTCTCATACCAAATGCAAGATTGGCTACTCGTAGTGCATGGCTACTGATGCCTCCAGACATCAGGTATTCATCTCCTATTGTTTCATCCTGACAGCAGGAAATTCTACAGTCATAAAATGCCCAATCCCTGTGACTCACTGAAGGCAGTGGAAAAGCTCCCATTGATGTGAGTGGGACTCAGATGATGGCCCAGTCTCATGAAATGCTAAATGCTTCCATTTCTATTCAAGGCATGGAATCAACCATTGAAAGGATGAAATGACCATTATTAAGGATAAGCAATTATTTTTTATTATTTCAAAGATTTTCCAATGACAAATTTTTATTTTGAGTTTTTATATGGACGAGTGAAAAAGAAATTTAAAAGATCTCTACATTCTTATCTCAAAGCATTGAAAAGAGAGAAAAATGTCCCTTTATAAGGACTGACGTTTAAGTTCTGAAGGAACTCTATCAAGCCCAGATTTTCAGCCAGTTTCACTTCCTATAATCATCACAGGTTCTGTTTGGCTAGTTAGAAGAAAGTTCATGACAAAAACAAAACAAACAAAATCCATCAAACTCCTCCCTCTCCCCCCCCAAAAAAAACCCAAACCAAAACCAAACCAACACCAAAGAAATCAGTAATAGAAACACTTAGTTTATAAACTCTGTGGACATTGCCTGGTCAATCAGACTTGGAATACATTTAATCCAGTATGTTCACTGTTCGCATAGGCTCACAGGCAGAGCAGGTATTTGTGAATGTCACATCACTAAAGAGCACTGTGCAGGAATCAAAATCTCCCGAGGAAGATGTCAGCTCTTAGATGTGCATTTCTTCATAAAGGCTTCTATTCTTATTTGACTAAGTCAGTAATAGACGTTGACAACAGATTTCTGTAACTTGCCAAAATTCTATTAGTTGGTTTAATACCTGAAGAAAAGCTCCCTATAAGCATAGGAAAGGTCCCCATCTTTCGCTATTTGGTAGCTGAATTACACTGACTTGTGGTGTGGACATTTCACTTCAAAGTTTCTTTTGACATCCCAACCTGAGTATTCTAATATCCTCAGCCCTGTTAGACAGAATTTGAGTCATTCCTATCTTGCATCTCTTTACAGAGAAATGCAGGTGCTCAGAGCCACAGAGATGCTCATGCTACACAGCAGGATGGGACCAAAGAAAACTTACATGCTGTGTTGTGGACATGTGCTGTGCAGCCAGAGACTGACAAGTCTGGGACCTGCTAACAAAATACCTCAGCTCCTTTCCCACTTACTGATTTTTCCTGCCTATGGAAGGTAGCGTGGGGAGACAAGGGAAATGGTGCATTGTGAAGTTGGGAAGGGTGAGGATAAAGATCTGCATCCTGGAATTTAGGAGTACTTTTGTGTCTCCCAGTTTAGCCATAATCAGAAAGTCTCTCCAAACCCTATTTTCGATGAAGAATTAAAGGCATAAATTTGCAGAAGTAACTCCAAATTAACGGTCACTATCTTGTGCAGTCATGCTTTGAAGCTCAGAATTCTAATGCAAATAAACACATGTAAAGTGGGCAGCAAATTATGTGTGCTATGCAAGAAGCAGGCAGACACCTCTGGCTGGAGTGTCTAAAAAGTGCTTGCTTATCAAGCGGTGTATGGAACTTTGCTGAGTTGGTATATTCCAGATTGAAGACCAACTAATGCCCGTGCCATCGATGTCCTCCTTTTCTGCTGTGAACTACTTCTGCTTCTACTTCTTTATAACAAGGTTCTCTTTTGAAAAGCTTCGTATCAGTGGTACTCAGGCGTGGATTTAAGATGCAACTCCCATAGCTGGAGTTCCCAGGCAAGGTCTGTTCTTCATGTGCAGCCATCTGTTCCCCATCATCATACATGTAAGGGTCCCTGGTGATGCTTGTATGCTCTGGGTGTTGTAATTCATCACATAGAGAAAAAGGATACCTTGGGACTAGTCTCGTAAATACACTGTTACAAAGGGAGCTGCAAAGTTTAAGACCAGACGTACTAGGACAACCACGAGCAGAGGAAAAGAAAGGAACCTGCAGTACCTGCATCCACCTTTTTTCCTTACTTAAGCTGATTCCTTAAGCTTCCTTAAGCTGATGTGTTTCAACAGCATGGCATACAGCAAGTTCTCTGTCTTCTCTGTCTCCAAATTCTTGGAAAAGATCCTGAGCTCTTCCTTTCTCGTCTCCAGCTGGTTTGAAAGCTCTGTCTCTACCAGGTGCCACCGGCTCATCAGGGTAAGATTCCTTGTCACATTATGAAGTGTAATGTCAGGCAGTTGCATCTTCAGCTCCTATAGTTATGCCAAGCTGCAGAGCTTGGGGGAGCACATGTACATCATGAATTTCATGCATGCCAACCAGATCATAGATTCTTCAAATAAAAGCATGGGCCAATGGCACTACCAGCACACACATTTTTCTTCTTTACACCTTTGCAACCCAGAGATTAGTCTGTGATAGAAACAACACAATCCAGCAATGCTTAATATTTTTTAGATACATGTAGTAGTGTTTGCCCCAGCATACCAAGACTCTTGGAAAGGAAAGCTGCAATAATAGGCTAGTATAGACAGTTGGGTAAAGCTTCCTGCATGGGCTGAGGTACGACTGCGGCTTCTTCTCATTGCGCTCCTGGAAGGAGCTATACCTAATTCACTGGAAATACTATGCTCTCTCCTTGTTTCGATGCCTTAAATGTAGACAGTCAGTTCCTCTATGAATGTGGCTATTACATCTGGTCACAGGATAGAAGACCATTACTAGCCATCTGGGAAGAGTTCTGTACACCCAAAAGTCTGGTGGGAAACATATCCTGCCCTTGCTGCAAGCCGTCATCTCCTGTCCCTGCCCTATGACACAATGAATGCAGGACTTGTTTCATGGAGCAGCATCAAAGACACTTGGAAGGTTTTCCAGAAATTTTTACAAACACTGTCACCTTCATTTAAAGATGGATAAGGTGTTTCAAAAGAAACTGTTAGGAACAAGGACGGAGCTAACATCATTGTAATAATATATTAATGAAAAGATTTTTTAATGTGTTCATTGGCAATCCATCTTTGTTCCCACTGATGTTAACACTAAAGCTCTTACTAGCAGCAGCTATGACAATGCAAAGAGAATCTGATCATACCAGAAAAATACATTTAGGATCTTGGGTGCTTGGGAATGGAGGGTGCTAACAAGAAAAAGATCTCCAGAAGAATTTATATTCTGTATCACATTTCTTTTTCTATAATATATATATTCACAAACTCTTAAGTTGCTCAAGTTTTTGTTTGTTAGTTTTGGTTTTGGTTTTTTGGTTTTAGGGTTTTTTGGTGAGGGATTTTGTTGGTGTTTTTTGTTGGTGGTGGGTTTTTGGTTTTGTTTTGGGTTTTGTTTTGTTTGGGTTTGGATTTTTTTTGTTTGTTTTGTTTTTGTTGGGTTTTTTTTAAAATCTTCTCTCCCTGCTTTCATTCCACAGAAAGAGAAGTAAAAAGGTACCTCTGAGTTTCAGCATGGACTTGTTTCTCCATGACTTAGATGAATTTTCTCCTTTTGCTTTATAACAAAAGCTGATGATACATTTCCTTCTGCTGAAAATGGGGAAAGTAACCGGTACCTGGATGACAGCAAAATACTGATATAAACAGGTCCCTGGGTTCCACATTCCTCATGTGAACTTCTGGATATTCATATCTGCTTGCTTAACCCACAGCTGAAAGAAGGAAATTTATAAATAAAGATTAAAAAGGTGCCCTCTTTCGTAAGAAAAGGAAGATAATGCCACAATGTGTGTCTGCAGATGTGTGTGGGTGGGGGAGACAAGGAAAGACTGATATTATGGTAAGAGAGGAAAAGAAAAAGAAAAAAAGTCACACTGAATCATGTGCAGCTCTGTTTCTCATCCCTGCTTTGGGAGTAGCTGCTGCTGCTACTATTGTCTTGAGGAAAAATCACAGGGGGCCAATGTTTATATCAGCATTGTGGATGCCAGACTAAGCCACTTAGTGTAGGGACATCATCATACTTCATGTAAGGAACCTGTCACTCTAAGTTCCCTCTGTAGTCAAGGGATAAAGACAGGCACTTTAAAAGCCGGATGTGTGCTCTGAACTCCAAACCTCTGAAGAGAGTGCACTGGAGATCTCCGTCTCCCCTCTGACTATAGAGGGGTCCTTGGCTGACCAAACTCTTAGTATCTGTGCTTCAATTTCTGACAGATTTGTGACTCCAAGGTGCCAGACTTCTGCTTTAGTCTCAGCTCCTTCCCTTAGGAAACAGTACTGATGAAGGTCACAAAGCCCCAGTCTTGGAGTCTCGAAGTACATATCACTTTGGGAATGCCAAAAACCAGCTAACTAAGCTGGTTTTCATTTCCAGGTATATTAACACATGCATCAAGTCAACAATGTGGTATTCCTTGATTTCCAACATTAGGTAAGAAAGACTCTGAAAAATAATTAAAAATCAGTCTATCTATCAGTTTCACAGTAGTCTGGGGCAATTTGTGCCAGGTAAGGAGGCAGCTTATAGACTTATTCCTCTAAAATAAAGGTTTAGTTCCATGTTCAACCCAAGTATACTGCCCTACTGCTTTATCAAACAGAGCGTAGGAAAGAAATGGACAGCTGAATCTCCTGTACTCAGCCCAAAGCTTCTCTGAATAAACAGGATCAGAAATAAGCTACAAGTTCTCTGTAAAAAAACATAACAAGACAAAACAGAAACACCAAGACCAGGGAGAGGATTTTGAGTGGCATAAGTGGTGCTGAAACAAAAAAAGCCTTGCTGAAGGTGTTGGATGCCTTCCTGCTCTTTGTACCTTCAGAAACCTTCTGTATCTATAATAAACTGGTCCCAGAGCATCAGTCAATTAATAACAAATTATTTTTACTTTCCACAAAACAAAATATCTTAACAAAACTGATCTATAGAAACTTGTCAAACTTTTCTATGGAGTGATTTTTATTGGAAAAGAGAAAATAGTTTTGTTTTCAGGTTTTCCAGGAAATCTGAACTATTTCAATGAACCTTCCTTTTACTTTGCCCATAGAAATGTTTTTGTTACACCTTTCACTAAAAGAATGAATCAAAAATGTGGCTAGCTATTTTATTCTGGTAAGGAAAGAAACATCAAATAATGCAGTAGTTTGACATATTTCTATGAAGCAGGCTGAAAGCTATTTTTTTCAGTTCTTTCAACAATGTGCACATATGTTGTCTTATTCTTAGTGAATGCAATGTTACCAAAGTAAAAGCAACAGGTTCATATTGGTGTGCTAAGGGAGAGTCATGTAGCATTATAAGGAAATGAAATCTGCCTGCATGAAACCAGGTAATGTCACATGCAACCTAACATTGATCAAATTAATTTTAATTTCCCAAAATGAATATAAAAGCAAAACATAAGAAAACCTTAGTAGTCATGTTGAAATTGCTCTCTAACGCCAAATTTCTGCCCACAACATGGTTTTATGGAGGCCGTACTAAGTCCAGAACACAAGTTTTGTGAAAATGTTGCCAGAGAAAAATCCTGCACACAATAATGCAAACATGTTTTTTATTGCTGTACAAAACTTCATTGTGTAGTGCTGGAGGCTACCTCAGTGACTTCTGAGACAACGCTTTTTTCATTACAAATATTCTCATGAACACAGAAAAGCAATAGTTATAGTTCATGTGGCTTGGTAGAAACGGCAGTAACTTGGCTGCCTCAGCCTATTGAAATTCTGTGGTTGACCAAAATGCAGTTTTTTCAATAATTGCAAGTTTAAGAGTTCAAAAAGAAGCCAAAGACAGTCCCAAAAAAACAGGCTGAACTGAAGCACATCTGGGAATGTATATAAATGCATATTGTATATTAATCCTGTCATGTTCTAGATCCATGATCCTTAAACCTGAGATCTTGTCTTTGGCCAGTGTACCTATACATATATAAGTGTGAGTATGTATAAACACTAGCGGTGGTAGTAGACAGCCATCAGCAGTTCATATCTAAAATCTGAGGAGCTATCATTCTGCAAAGAATGAACTCTCTCTTCCTCTTCATCATCTTTCCAAACACCAATCGCCCATCTGACACCATCTATCAAAGACTTGTTGCATTTTTTTCACTTCAAACACTTCTCTGGAAAGCTAACTGAAAACCATTCTTGTCTCCTTCTCTCGTTGTATAAGTAACCACAGCAATTATATAACTGCTGAAAAATCAACCTCCTTTCAGGACCAAATGTACACAAAACAATTGAAAGAAACCAAAGGAGATCCAGGATATGTGTTTTTCCTGAGCAGATAACCCGATGCACCATACAAATGGCAGTTAAGCGAAAGCTTAACTACAGTTGGAAGAAAATAAACTCACTGCATATCATGGTCTGGCTGCATTTAGACAAGAAAACCTCTCCCACCAAATCCAAACTCTGCAACCCTTGCATAAATCAATGACATCATCTTTTGTGACTCACTGCCTACAGTATTTATATTCAGCAGGCTGTCTCCCTCGTGGGAAAGTGTCTGTACTGCTGAGACCTATAACTTATTCTGATCCTTGTATAGGAGGTAAAGAGGATGTTCTCTCACCTTGCCTTAATTTCACACACTTTGCACAATATCCCAGTAGGATTTCTTTTCTCAATTTCACAACAATGTTGAACAGTTGTCTGTCTCCTGAGAAGTTTCATCTTGTGCTGCCTAGGGAATGGCATAAAGAAGAACATATGTGAGTGCGCTCATGTCCTGATGTATGACATGAATCATCTTGTAGACTGTTTTAACGTGATACACTCAGATAACATGAAGGCTGAAAGATAAGCACTTACTAAACATGAGATGGCAGTGGTGCATGCAATACTCATTTTGCTTCAGTCTGTGAAAGAGTGATGATGCATTCTTTCGTTACCTGCTCATACACCCTTTCCCAAATACTCTCACACTTTTTTGTTATGTTTTCCTATTATCTAAACTGGTCACCCCAGGCGCCCTTTATAGTCAAAAAGAAGAAACAGGCATTTCTGCATTGCAATTCATCTCATCTGAAAATAGATGTCTAAAATATGACAGCCGAATCACACTTAAGAAGTACTCTTGAGTCATTTACACCTGTATAAAATACAGTCACTTGCCTTGATTTAGCTCACAGACAATTGCCCTGCATGGATGGCAAGAAAAAGGACAATCCAACTCATCCATCTCTCTTTAAACTTCAAGGCTGTAATGTGTGTTATCTCTAAAATATTTCTGGTAGGTGAAAACCCCTCCAAACTGGGAGAGAAAATTGTAAGCAATTTTCCTCATTTCTGTAAATCATTGAATGCACCTTACTATCTTTATGAAATGCTCCGTTTTCTGTATTTGTATTCATTCTTGTTTCCTGCTTCGGGCTGTTAAACTTCTGCAGCACAAGGAATGCTACATGCTTCTCTCCCCCTTTGCACTCTTCTCTTGGTTAAAAATTTCCGTTGTCACTTCACTGTTGAAGAACTCTGGCAACAGACTCTAGGTTACCTGATTTAAAAGCAGTCACAGCTTCATACTGTGGCCTAATGGTTTAAGTAAATTATTCTACATAAAATCCTGCCATTTTTAAAAGTTTATTGATGAAACACCTTTTCTCTTCTTCCTCTGGCTCAACCTGCATTTCTGCTGTTACCTAGCACATGAACAAGACTATTGGATATAAAATATGCCATAGAAGGAATAATTATAACCAGATTTAATAAAGATTTATATTGCTTCAACTTTGTAAATCTCAAAAAATATTAGTCGACTTATAATGATTCCAGATTTTACACCAGAAGAACCAAGTTCAACATCTGGCTCAGAATTTCATCCAGAGTAAAAATGGTTCAAACTGTGAAGCTTCAGTGTGTGTGTGCTGGTGGGGAGTGGAAAGTGCAAGAAAATGGGTGTTTTCTGAAATGGAAGCACCAGGCAATTTTGTTACTGAATAAAATTGCCAGGCAATCTAATATTACTGAAAGCTGGAAAAGCAAGTTGTGTCTCCCACACCCAACATAAAATTATGAATCCAAAAATATTATGTTCATCTGACCCTTTAAATGCTATCTCAATTATTTTCTGTCTGTGGTATTTATAGAGTATCTGTCGCTACACACAGGCACCAGCTGCATAACCACAGCTATTTGGATACGGTCAAGTAAAAGCCATAGGACTAAGAGTAGCAACCATTAATTTCCATTATGATTCCCACTGCCCACAACAATGTGATGCTCACAGTAATACATACAGACATACAGAAAATAAATCCTGATCTTCAAATGAACAACCAGTGCTGTCTCTTTGCAAGTGGATAGGTCGTAAACACCAGCCAAGATCTCACATCTCAGATCTCAGGCACTTTTAAGCATAGATAATGCAAATCATGCATTGAATCCCATGCAGAGCATTTCTAAATGCATGGAGATATGGCTCACGAGTAGCTTAGGCTTTGTTCATATAGCCTCTTCTGTCTTTGACTGCCCTGGTAAAAGGAATACCATTCCCAGCCTGCCCAAGCAGTGTGTCACCATCCTACCTACTGGTCAGATCTGCAAGTTGTGTTGCTCGTGTAACTGCTCCCCCTCTATTTCATCCAAAGCCTGGCATATAGAAACACACTGTCATTTCAGAAGAAAAAAATAGGGAGGAGTAGGAGGAACCCAGAGTTGAAAAACTGAAGTATTTTATATTACAAATCCCTGCATATGACTACACTTCCTCAGAAGGTGTCCTCTATTCACAGGTTTCCTCAAAGCAAGACTGTTTGGGCATGTCTGGTCAGGTACAGTGCCTGGGAGGTAGCACTTCTGAAGTGTCTACAGTCTGGGTCTGAATGGGGCCTACATGTCACTGCTTAGTTTTGCACAGGCATGCTGGTGCCCAGCAAAGCCTATCTGTAAAAAGACTAATTAGTTATAGCCAGCTGGAAGTGCCTCTTTGGCATCAGAGGGAAGGCCTGGGACATAGTAGAATATGTATACATGCCATTTTCATGTCTTTTCACCAAACCCAGGTGAAAGACCCTGTCACTTGCAGGACAAATCCTCACAGGGCTTACCCTGGGATGGGAAATGATTCCCTCTTTCCCTCAGAGAGAAGCTACAGGCAGATATGCCACAATCTGACCTCTTGGTATGACAGCAAGATCTGCCAGAAAGAACTAGGATAGATGTCAGTGCTCTCCAAGCCATAGAAAAGTGAGAAACTGTCTTTAGTTATTGTGCCAGTCTTCTCACATAAGTAACATCATCGTATGGGACCTTGACACGCTTGTGAGGTGGGCCAATGCCAACCTTATGAAGTTTAACCAAGCCAAGTGTAAGGTCCTACACCTGGGTCGGGGCAATCCCAGGCACTGCTACAGGTTGGGTGGAGAAGAGATTCAGAGCAGCCCTGCAGAGAAGGACTTGGGGATGTTGGTTGATGAGAAGCTTAACATGAGCCTGCTTCAGCGTGCGCTTGCAGCCCAGAAAGCCAACCGTATCCTGGGCTGCATCAAAAGAAGCGGGACCAGCAGGTCAAAGGAGGTGATCCTGCCCCTCTACTCTGCTCTTGTGAGACCTCACTTGGAGTACTGCGTACAGTTCTGGTGCCCTCAACATAAAAAGGACATGGAGCTGTTGGAGCGAGTCCAGAGGAGGGCCATGAGGATGATAAGAGGGCTGGAGCACCTCCCGTATGAAGACAGGCTGAGAGAGTTGGGGCTGTTCAGCCTGGAGAAGAGAAGGCTGCGTGGAGACCTCATAGCAGCCTTCCAGTATCTGAAGGGGGTCTATAAGGATGCTGGGGAGGGACTCTTCCTTGGGGACTGTAGTGGTAGGACAAGGGGTAATGACTTCAAACTTACACAGGGGAAGTTTAGATTAGATAGAAGGAAGAAGTTTTTTACAGTGAGGGTGGTGAAGCACTGGAATGGGTTGCCCAGGGAGGTTGTGGATGCTCCATCTCTGGCGGTGTTCAAGTCCAGGTGGGACAGAGCCTTGGGCCACATGGTTTAGTGCAAGGTGTCCCTGCCCATGGCAGTGGGGTTGGAACTAGATGATCTTAAGGTCCTTTCCAACCCTTACTATTCTATGATTCTATATACAACGTAGGTCATAAAAGTGGTTTTGACTCCTGGTGTAAAATACGGAGGATAATGACTTAAGGCAACATACAGGGAAAATTATCCAATCTAGTTCCCTCAGAAAATGACTCTGTCAGTGATATGGCTGAACGCAATAGGACCAGAAAGCAGGGTCCAGCATTCTCTAAACTTCTTGATTTTATAAAAGCAATTTCCAAGGAACAATAAACAAATTGCGTCAGTCCCTGTCAAGAGGTCTTTAGAGTGGTGGGCTGAGAGAGGGCATGCAGGAGTTTTTCTGTGCTTTCTCCAGGAAGTATCTTTCTTCAAACAGAAACACCAGTGGAAAAAGAAGCCATGTGAGAAAAGAAAATGTAGTCCTCTAGCCTTATCTCTTTAGAGACCCTTATGTCTTTATGTTTGTTTATCCTAAGCATTTTCAACTCAATGCAGAGCTCTCTTCTCCTCCCCTGTTGATTAAGAAGATCCATAGATGTTCTGGATAAGCTTCATAAAAAAACTAGGCAGAAGGCCACAAACAGTCATTCCCCAGAGCATGTGTGTAGCCTGTGTCCCTCTGCATCTTCTGCACTTGAGCAACTTCCAATGGGCCCAGACAAGACCCTGGTCCTGGTGTGTCAGATGCTACAAAAACCTGCCTAAGAGTCAGACTCTGGCCCAGAGGAGCAGGGAAAGGCTGAGAAGGGAAAAAAAGATGTCATGAGTTTAGAGGAGTGATTAACACCGAGGTTTCAAAAACAGATTTTGGATACTCAGTCTGAAATACTTCAGAGGAATTGACCACCACATATTTTAAGCTGAATACCTAAAATCACTAGAAGTTTTGATAAACCTTGACCTATACCACTGCGTTATGACAAACAATATTTCCCTCTACACAGGGAACATTCAGGATCAACAACACTCATCTCTCAGTGCCCTCTTATCAACCTAGCGAATATCCTGATAGAGACAGGTTCTGTCATGGTTGCTTTCTAGATCTGATACTAATGGCATAAAGCAGTCAGTAGTAAATTCAGATATCTTCCCAGTGCAGATACTGAGGTTGATCTAATTTGCAACCCTTTTCTCATGGCCCTGTAAGCATCATCAAAGCAGCATAAAAACTGCAGAGGAAGGGACAGAGGTATATTTAGACTGCCCACAGTGTGCCTAAGTATATGACTCCTTTCCACTTACGATCAAGAGCACTGGATTTGAGCAGCTCTGAGTAGCAGGCAGGCTGAATAGCTCTATCCATACATGTTAGAAAGAAAAGATTTGCAATTCATTTCACCTACCTTTGCATTGCTGAAAGTCATGCATGTAGTCAGAGCTAATTGCCTAGAGCCCTTTTATAGACTGTGACAGAAAGGTATTTTCAGAAGGTGATTCATCCTACTCATCCTACCCCAGAGATGAATAGCCTGCATGAATGGCTGTCAGCCTCCATGGGGAGGAGACTGCATGGGGAGCCAAGGCATGGCTTATACTAGATACATAAGTCTTTAGCTGGTAAGAGTCATTCCAGTCAGAGTTATACAGGTTGAATATGAGCCCATGTACTCTGCCCAGAAGAGTTGACATGTATGCATTTCTTTATATCTAATACAAAATACTTAAATGAGTCAGTCCTCTTTTCCTTCATCCTCTTGTGTCTTGGGAACATCTATCATTAATTTTTTTCTTCCTGTTCACCTGATATTAATGCAATAAGGCAACGTTGAATAAATACGGTTATAGTGATGGAAAAAGGAGGAATAAAATACAGCTTGTGCAAACCCATTTCAGAGGCTGAGAGCAGAAAATCAGAGAACAGGCAGAACAGCCTGAGTGTTTCTGGCGAGCTTGCAGGCACAACACAAGTAAACATCTGAAAGACAAAACTACTATCAGCTCAGCATAGAAAGCAAGCTGCCAGATCCACAAAAAAAATGAGTGTGAGGCCCAACCTAAGCATGTGTGTGCATGCTGAAGAGAGCCAGAAAATCTCTACAAATGTCACCATCTACTCTGGTTTGATATACGGGCCCCAGAGGCCAAGAACTTGACTCTCGGATCTTTTTTGTACAAACTGTGACATCTCAGACTCACATCAAGAGCTTTCTATATGTTTTGGCTCAATATCTGCTCCCAGTTATGTTGGTGGAAGGAACTTCAGATTCACACCAACCTAACAGAGTTTATTTTGCCATCTGTCTGTGTTTAGTCTTCATATTAATAATTAAGGCAAGCAATGCAGATTGGGATGGAAATTCTTTCCTGAGGAAGAGAGCTGTGTGCCATGCAAACCACCTAGCAGCCGCTGAAACTGTTTCAAAAATTACTAGTGAGAAGGCTCACTACTCATTTTTCCATGAGTATTGGCATTGCTAGGATGTCCATTGCTGTGGGCCTGTGATTTAAAATTTCTGATGAACAAGAGCACACCCAAAAAGTAACAGGCTCAGTTAATAACATGCTGTGAACTTTGTGAGGGTTTTTTGAGCTATAAATGTACTTTCCACTGTCTGTTAACAAAATCATCCTTTCTGTCAATGAAACAGGGCTGTGGAGAGGCAAGTCGCATGAGTTTCCCCTCATGGTGTTTTTCCCAGCCCAAGCCACAGTGCAGGGTTAGTTGCACAGAGACCCCTTCACTGGCTCAGGAAACCCTTCCAGTCAAGGCCACCTCTCTCAAAAGGATCGTTGGCATTTAGTGTGGCCTTGGCTCATGACTCTCCTCCACCCAAGAGAGAGGTGGTCAGTCACCCTCAAGTCAAGTGGGTCTCTGTCAGCCATTCGCCTCCTTCTAACACAAGTCTGTTTTATGATACACCACACACGAAATCCCAGAGGGGAAAGGTGAACCTGCCAATGGGTAAAGGTGTTATTAACCTCATGGACAAACGCATCTGTCACCACCAGTGTGGGATGTCTTTGCTTCTTCTGAGTTGTTTCCTGATTTACACTGAGCACAAGCCACTCAACTTCTATAGGGATATGACTCAGCACTGAATTTTGGCACAGGCTGCTCAGAATTAATTAGAATTGTGAAGTGCAGAGCTGGGGGGGCTCCAGTTCTATTGATAATCCTCCTCACTATGTAATCAGATTTTAACCCCCATTGCCTCCATTACAAATGTCCCCATCCAGGACCAGTGCTTCTCTTCTGGAGGATAAAATACTTACTTGAATTTTTTCCCAGGTTTCTTTACCAAAGTTCTCTATAATAAGAGATTTCAGACAGGAATTGATAAATCCATACTAAAGGGAGGGAAAACATTAACATATTATACCTCATGGAATAAAAGGGGAAAAACAGAGCTCTTGAAATACTAGTTAAAATGTAATGGCAAGCCTCTAAAGAAAACAACAATGGCCTCATTTCTGCGTACATTTGTTTTTTTAATAGCTCTGCTCATTTTGACCCCCACTCCTAAATTCTTCACATCAGTAATTCAAGTTTCCATAAAGAAAACATAGTAAATTTTGAAGCAAGATTGTAATTAAAGACAGTTACAAGAAAATCGTCTTTGGGTAATTTGAATCCTTTTAGAACCAATATGGCTAAACTATTGACAGAATAAAGAGCGGAAATTAATGGATCTCATATCAGACTTGAGTGAAAGGCAACTGTTTTGTTTTGGAAAACCGCACAGCAATTGGCATTTTAATCTGACTTACAAAGCTTGCTTTTGAAATTTTTCAAAGTCTTCTCTCACTGCATATTTTCATCTTAAACAGTGATGCTGAAAGAAGCTTACCATGGTTTGGCTGTCTGCTTGCAGCTTCTGCAAGGCAGGTGCTCTTGTCTCTTTGCAGCAACCAAGTTGCTTCTGCTTCTTGCCGTTCTGGCACACCACAATAGGAACTTCATTTCTTTTTTTATAATACATCAGGTTTGATTGTCTAGAGCCCATGGTACACAGGACTGAGAGATCCACAGAGAAATATAACCTCCAGCATTTGACTTTAACATATCCTTTCCCAGGAGAGAAGGGCGTACTGCTCTGAAGAAAACAAAGGAAGAAGTTATTTTTGTTGGGCTGAGTGTTTCAAGGTGAAAACATGAAGCTGCTCAGGGGATGTTGGGAGTGGGTGGTGTTGGTGTTATTTGTAACAGAGCAGCCTAGCTTTTGAAATCTATAGATTCTACTCACTTCTTTGAGTGCTGCTGTGAAGCTAGCTCAGATGCTGTCTGCCTGTATGTGTCCCAGGATATGTCTAGAGAGCCAAGTGCAGTCCATTGCCTGCTCGGCCTCTCAGCTGATCAGGTACTCTCCACAAGTTGCATACCAAGCGCCCCGGCAAGTCCTGCTGATCTTTGTCACCATAAGGCATCATACCACATGATCAAAAACCATGTTTAAAAAGACAATAGTTGCACTAAATCTCTTCATCTTGAGATCTTTTCTAGGTTATTTCATTTCCTCCCATCCTTTTCTTCCCTTCAGCCCCCTAAAGTCAACAGACAAGCTCCAGATCTACCAGAGTGAAGGACATCAGACTCCTATCTTTCTTATCCTACTTCAGGGTAAAACAAGTCTGAAATCTTCTTCTAAGGAATGGGAAGTGTGGTGGGATGTTTCCATAACAGCTTGTCCGTGGAAAATACCATGTTGTCATGTGCAAGTATGTGCTGGCATACAGGTACTTTTGCAAGAGCCCTTGGACATACTTGTGTTAATATAAGAGCAGCAGCATTTCTCAAGTTCACTTGGCATTCACAGATGTTCTGGGTTTGTGAGTAATTGCACTTTCAGGAACATTACCAACAAATTCTTAAGGCCTGGGTTACAAGGGAGCATCAGTAACAACCACCAGCCCTGCAGGAAGAGAGCAGGAAGGGCTGCAGAAATCTGACAAATGTGTGGGACATTTCTTTCTTCCAGAATTACACCACTCAAGGTCTTAAAGTTAGTGGGCTTAGAGGCAGACAGACTGGGCTAATTCTGGACTTCTTGTGAGTCTAATTTAATTCCTGGAAGTGGAGATGTGCCTGCTCAAGCTTGGCTCCAGACCAGCTTTTCCAGAAACAGTCAGGCATCAGTGCAATTGTCAGAGTCACTTAACTCCCACCGATGCTAGTTACGTGCCTTTTGAAAATCCCACTAAGGGCGACTGCAAATCTGGCCCTGAGTATACTCACTTCAGTTTATTCAGCTGTAATTACAGGTCAGCTCTGCTCACACTGGAGCTCTTCCACTGAACTGCTCACTTTCCTGGCACTCCAAAAACCTATATCATTGAGGTGAGGGGGCGCAAAAACTAATTTTGCTTGTTGGAAACTGAAAAGTGAAGCTATTGAAGGCTAAGAATGTGATGAATCAGTTCTCCACAGTGAAGTGATAATAAAGCAAGGTCTAACTTAGGAACAGCACAGAGTGTTTTATTGTTGATCAATCCACTTTCCCTCTGCTGTGCCCCATACAGTTACCTGGAGATGATGGTACTGTTTGTCAGTTAAAAAGGATGCAGTGTCATACACCAAACCACAAACAAGCCCAGACTAAAAGCCTGTGTGTGAGCACTCCCAGCTCTGATGTTGTACCAGGGCCTTATTAATGCAGGGAACCTCACTAATCTGAACAGTTTGGAATCATAGAGCCATCTGAATTAATGAAATCTCCTGTTGCTGATGTGGAGTCATAACCAGTGCAAAGACATATTCCTTCTTTTTTTTTTTTTTTTTTCTTCCCTCTAAAGGAGTATTTGGTATAAAACAAAGCAAAAAAAAAACCCCAAACAACCAAACTCAAGAAGTTTAGCATGCATACAGTCAGTATAGACATACCGCTGGAAGTCACAGCAGCAGCTGATGCAGGAGCAGGTTAGCTTTTGACTAACTGAACTGCTTGGATTAGTTAATTCAGGCCCCAAGAAGCTGGAAACCTCATCTATTGATTCTCCTGGGCCTTGGAAGGAACTTCAGCATCAGGTCAGAAACTCTTAGCTCAGGCCTATCTCAAGATTGAACTTCTGAATCTTCAAATCCTCTGCTTATTGTTTTTAATCCACCTTCATATTTCCTATGCCCAAGTGCATTGTTTCTGGCAATGACATTACTTTGTCCATTTGTTTCCAGACACAGTCAGAGGCAAGTGGTCAGCATCTTGGACATGATTTACTGAGGTCTCAGTGTCCCCTATGCTGTCATGGTTATTTAATTCTTAACGAAATAATCATCTCCCTAGAAGAATAAACTCATTTAAAGAACTAATATTAATTGGAAACTGCCGAACAAAATGCTTGCGAGTTAAGGAGCCTAGAAGCGAATAACAGATACACACTGACTGTCTGTTGATGAAGCAGGACAAAAAACTTCGCTTTCCTTTTCATCCCGTTCTCTTGTTGATCAGAGAAATAGGAGGGCTGCAGAATAGCTAGGAATGAACTGCCACCGTGTGGCCAAAGGGCAGTTTTAGCTACCTTTCTAGGAATCTCCTTCCAGAGCTGTTGCACTAAGTGACAGTCCCCAGCACTTACAAGTGAAAGTTTTCTGCTCGATCACACATTTCACTTCGGTGGTACTTGCAGTGCCTCCCTAGCAGCGGCCATAGGCTTCTTGGTGAGGTCTTGCTCCCTTCTCAGTCTCACTTTAACAAAAGGGTAGAACACATCTCTCTTAATTCCATAATTTTTTTCTGTATTTTCTCTAATAGGTCATCTCCTCTTCTGCCAGGGGGTCAGGGTGTCATAATCATGGAGCCATTCAGGTGATGATCCCAGGTCTTGGTTTAAAAAAGAGAAGATAACTTTTTAATATGACAAGCCTGTTAGTAGAAAATTTATCACCTTGCACTAAATTACTCCTAGTCAAATAATAGACTCTACCCTCTGCTTTTCAGCTTGGTCTGAAGCAGCTGGACTCATATGCTCTGACTTGCCCTCAAAATTCTTTTAGGACAACATGTTTTTCTAGCTGTTAAACTCAAGATAAGTCAAGACTCATTCCACTGACTTGATGCAACTTGATTCCAATTTACTATAGGCATAACTCAGAGCTACAGGACCAAAAGGTGGCAAAATCCCCCTAAACACAGCCTTTGGTGACTGGCCAGCTTCAGGCTGCTTTTATCTCCTTGTGGACCAGCTCCATCACAAAAACGTTTCAGATGCTCTCCTGAATTTGCCCAAGCAGAACTACAAACTGGACCTACAGCTGTGAAGATTTTGAGGATATCCATTAGGTGCTAATCCAGTATTTTTATACACCTCATTCAATCTGGAGCAGCAGATAACTATACATCTTTGCTATGTGTTACCTTGGAGGACTTTCTGCCTTACTTAATGCAGTGCTGACACCTTCTGCCTTCACTGTAACTTTACGGCACTGCAAGATTCAAACCAGAGCGTACATCTTGTCCAGCTGCCAACTTTCCATTAGCTGCCTATATTTCTTCTGTTTCTGCCAAAGACGCTTACAATTTCAGCTCACTTACACACATCATGATTACACTGAGTTGCTCCACACAAAAGGACAAAATTAATTTGAATCCTCCAGGATATGATTTCTTCAACAGACTTCATCTCTCTTCAGTTACTGGATTCTTGTACACAGTGTCTTTAGTTTCTTATGGACAGCTGTGGATGTGGCATCACAGAAATTCATAGCTGGAGCCTGTTTAGAGCTAGTGCTCAGCAATGACACTAGTTAGAGGAACCTAAAATACCCCAGTACTTCAGCTGAACCAGATTTGAAACAGCAAAGTAAGAGACACCTTCCTAAAGATCTTGCCTATTACTCCAGTGTACTCTTGGAAAGAGCCTTTGGGATCAGTGCTGCGGGGAATGCTCACACACAGTGGCCTTGATTGATAGAGCTCCTAGATGATGCACTTCATTATCAGGGCCTGGGGGCATGACTGAAATAGCTCACTAATAATCTCTTCAAGGGATCTGGGTCATGAAGAGCTCTGCTTGTCATGAATAATTCTTCTGTACAATTTGCATTGTCAGAGCACCTATAGTAGGTGCTTGATTTCAACTTTGTGATGCCTGAAAATGACTGCTAGTTGCAGCAAGGTCTTTTAGAGGGACTACCCAAGGTAGATAGGGTCCCTTTAGTGTCCATGCAGAGAGCTCTGCCTCCAAAGCCCTTGGGGAAATAATTCAGGGCAGCCAAGGAGAATCAACTGCTCCTGGAAAAGTGGAAAGCTGCCTAGAGTGAGTCGGTGTTAGGTAGGGACATGGTTCCGTTTCAAGGCATACAGGGGGCGCTGCCATCCACACTAAACCCTTCTCTGAGGACTCAGACAGTACAGTGGATGGAAATGCTTTCCTTTCCTCTCTCCTGCTCTATTTACGATCTGCTGCCCTTTTCTCGCGCAGGTAGCACCGGACCTGGCTTCTGGGACCCAGCTCCCTCAGCTCCTACCTCTCCAGAGAGTGCCCTAAGATGCTAGGACCACTCTCCAAAGCTCTATTGGAGCCGAGCCATGTCTAGTGAGGAGAATACAAGGGCAAATATGCTAGAATGAGAAAGATGTCTACATTTATGGGATAGGAGGTAGACAATGTTCTCAGAGAAAAACGGTTTTATTTTACTTGCTTAAATAAAATTTACTAAGATGATAGCAGGCTTGAAATGATCTTTAAGAAAAGGAAAAAAAGAAACTCAAAACACCAATCACAGAATCTAAATTGAAATTACAGATCTTATTTTCCCCCTCTGTCTCTTATTCGTAAAAGCAAACACGTTTCACACTAGAGTCTGTGTGCTGGACAGCAGGGGGACCCTGACCCTCTGTCACAGCCAGAGGACCAGAGATACTTCTGTTTTATGAGGACAAACAGAAGTCACAGGGAAGGTCAAACATGCTGAAGCAGTCTGGTTCTGCACATCACAGTGCATCCTTAAAACTACAACAAAAGATCAGCTACTCCAATGCATATAACCTTGGCACTATGAACATGAAGCACAGCATGGGGCAGAACACCATTGGAATCCTTTTTTTCTTCTTTCATCAGTTTTTTAATTATGCATATGCCTAATTCTATGATAGCAACTCGAAAAGATGATGAGGTTTTCTGTCAACATCCATCCATGTTACAGGTTCTAGTAGCAAAAAGGTGACCACACACTCAGTAAAAATGTTCCTTGGCAACTTCAGAGTGAGATTCTGCTTGGAGAGGGGTTTCAGGGTGACATGGTTGCCAAAAATATGCAGGTTTGAGCACTGTCCCCCTCCTCTCTCACACACATATAGCTGCAGCCTTGAGGCATGTCAGGAACAAGGGAAGAGTTTGGAACATGCTGTGCTCTAGCTATCCTACCTGGCCAAATGGCCTTGAATGATCATGTCAAAGGCAGAACATTTTTAAAGACAGTTCAGGGCAGTCAGGGCAGGACTGGGGAGGTACAAAGGCAGCGACGCTGTATAGCGACTACAGACTAATCATGAGAAGCACCAGCAGTAGGAAAACAAAATGTAGACCTTCATTTAATCCCTTCATGAATATGTATTAATGATGTTGGTTAAACTGGTTATTTTCAAGAGGATACTGACTAGACAAAGAGCAGTGAAAGCACTTCCAGAATTAAAGTGCTACAGAAACAATTCTCCCCTTTATGAACACCACTAGAAAAAAACAGAATGCTTTAATCAAAAAGGAGATGCCAGCTTTGAATGGAAGAACATATGGTTTTTTGGCACTCTCCTATCTCGTGACAGAAAGTGTCCTAGATCAGTGAGATCTGAGAGAGGTACTTCCATGTCATAGCAGAAATGCTGTTTGAATAACTCAGTCCCAAAGACTAGGAACACGAATCAGCAAGAACTGCACTTGCCAACTGTCAAGTGTGGTGGCCACAAGGTTTATGGTGGTTATGATGTATCAGATGGGTTATATTGATGGCTAGTGCCTTAGGAAATTTATCCCAGCCTGTGGACATAAAAGCAACTGAACATAGAAACAACAAATCACCAGTGAATCACCAGCGAATCACCAGATGGTCATACCAATGCTGCCATGACCCATCTGGCACAGTGAACCACCGATTGAACACCTGATGAAATAAATCGAAGTAAGCAATGGCTTGATCCCAAACACCTTTGCAAATTCTTACGACAAAGCATGAGCTGGGGATTGTGGCTCAATGATACCCGTGATATAAATTGTATTGCCTTATCTGAAGGGCCATAGGCTAGTATTTCCATAGGGTGCTATCGCCTTGTCACTTCATATGCATTTTTACATTGCTGTACATCAGTGAAAAGGGCAGACATGAGTCTTAACAATTCCAAGTATCCCATGGAAGATGTACCACCTCTAAGACTAAAAAGCCTGAAGAGAAACACTTCTAAACTGCGTTCTTCCCCATGTATAGTCTTTAACGATGAAGTAGCAGAATACCAAATATTGGGTATAATCTAAAGCTGATGCAGTGGATTTGCCTCCAGATTGTCTGTTGCGCTTGAGAACAACCTTTGCTCCAATTTATTCTCAAAGTGTTCTTCTCCAACTTTTTCTAGTGTGCATTGGGATGTCTAGATTCAGAAACTGGGTGTTAAAATAGAAGAAAATTAACAGGTGGTGTAATCATATGAAAAAAGTTTGAATACATTTTTGCATGTAATGAATCCCTTGATGTTGTATCCAAGGATGGAACAATTCCTAATAGCAAGCAGAGCACAAGATAGTTTGTTTTTTCAATACACACTGGAGCAATTCCTCCAAACACAGGTTTCTAATGCTGATTCCTTCACTGCAGCTTTTTCTGCTTGTACCACAGCTTGCTTGTACCTCAGTGCTGCTGTATGCTCTCAGGTCACAGAGTCAATGATGGCACATACAAATTTTCCCATGCAAAAAAGAAAGAAATTCTGCTTCACTGCTCTGAATTTGGAAGCAGTGGTGCAAAAGCTTCAACATATTCACTGAACTGCTTGAATTGCTTAGCAGTACTGGACTCGACAGAAAAATTACTGCACCAGGCAATCTCTGAATCATTGCTTTCAATAACAGCCCTAGAAAAAAGGCTTGTCAAGTTGGAGTTCCACCCAAGCTGAATGACAAAACAGTATTGTTAGGCACAATGAACTTGATGAGTTAAACCCTCATATGAGTTCAACATTGGAATAGCCATGGCTTAAAATATGTCCCACACAAAAGAACCTCCAGTGACTGCACATGTCACTTCCGTGGTGTAAGAGGTGGATCAGAGGTTAAATAACAAGAGCAAGTCTTACATGCCCTATTTCATATATTCTATCTTCAGCCGAAGAGGTAATATTCTTTCAATATTCTTTTTTGTGTGTTTTGGGCTTAAATTTTAAAGTGCTATATGCCCCTTCCACAGCTTTGGGTAAATACATGGGTTGTCTTTCCAGCCTCTTCCTAGAGCTAGTGGTTCCCCGCTGGCTGTTTCTTTGAGATTGGTTTGCAGCCTTTGCAGTCTGGGCAGTATCTTGTGAGTATCTCCGGGGAGCACGAAGGATCCAGTTTGAATGTAAACTGTGTTCACTTGTGCTGGTAGCAACTGAAAGACATAAGATAATGTGGTGTTAACAGTTCACCAGCGATACTTTTGCATGCACAGATATGTCAGAGCTAGTCCCTTTATACACACTTCTAAGGCACAGCTAATACAACCTCTTTCAGATATTTGCTTTAGCCTAAGACAAAGGAGAGAAATGTCAGTTTCTTTCCACTGATTACACAAGGATAGATGATGAGCTCAGATGACAACATCTTCGTCTAGTCAGGCAATCCCATCTTTTCTGGTGGAAATGTACTGTTATTTAGCCTTATCTCTAAATGGCTTATTTTTTTTGCTGGTTGGAGAGAAAACATCCTGCCATTTCTCAGTGAGAAAAAAGAAAAGCAGATGCAGGAAGAATTCAGCCCTGAGCAGAAAGCAAGCACCATTCCAGCACTATACATGCTACATTTGGTCATGTAATGACCACATAAAATAGTTGCACTTTTTCAGCAGGGAACAAGCAATACATTACTGTACTTTCACATACTGCATGTAATGGTCCTAGGTTTGGGAAGCAAAACTTGGTGGCAAACTGTGTTCATGAAATAGACAAACATGGTCTTACAATGCCACTCCTCCCTCTACCCTTTGCACACCAAAAATAATCTTATTTTGGCTGGCTTATACTGCACCATCAAAATCAACATCCACATTTGACAGATCCAAGTCAGGAACTCTCCGCCATCTCTCTGAATCCAGGTCTGCAATGACTGAGTCGAAGAAAGCTATTGCTTCTCTTTCATCTGAACTGGACTGTGGGCCTTTTCTTTCCATGGATGCCTGCTGATCAGATAGGGAGAAAAAGGTTAGCTAAGGATCGGGCACAATGACCTCTTAATTAGCAAACTGTGGAAGGAAGCTGCAAACATTGTATTTGACTCTGTACTTCAAGCTATCAAAAAAGGACATAGGTCAGACTACTCCACAGGTTGTAGCTATCAAAGAAAGTAGGACAGCAGTCTAACAAATGTCCATCTTGTTACATGCTCAACACCAAACATCTTCCACTTGGACACTGCTAACCAGGTGTTATAAAATCCCCCATAACCCCAGTATCAGTCCATTTCATTAGGTGGCTAAGTGACAGATGGGCTTTGTGGCCTAATTTATTCTACCTAGCAGTAGGCATCTAATGAGACACACATTAGAAATGTAGTCACGTGGGGTTCCTTCTGTAATTAATGCAGGGTTCCAGTACCTTCAGAAGATGAGTCAGGCCTTAGGTAGGCTGAATTCCCCTCTGCAGGCAGCTCTTTCTCTTAGCTGCAAAGGGATTGTCAGGTCACTTTCTTACTAAATTAAGCATCTTATTAAAATGCCTAGGTTAGGTGAATTGAATACAGATCTAAATTGCTAAAGTCTTTTTGAAATGGAACAGGATCATGTGTGTGAAAATATGAGTCATTCAACACTGTGCTAATTCCCACAGGAAAGCCACAGAGTTTAAAATTAGGAGCTGTGCCTTGATAAAAAACCAAATGCCTGCCTATAAGTGCTGCAGCAGTCATAAAGCCTTAGTTGGCAATTCTGTAGGTCCATATGGGATGAATACTTCCTGCTGTGCTCCTCCTAATGAGGAGCCGTATATTTTCCTTGCCAGTCTGAGCTAGGTGTATTGAGTTGTAATACCAAGTCAGAAAATTGCTACCTTGGTTTTCAAACATGCAAACAAAGGATACATGCTGTAGCACATCCCTGAAGGACCAGCTTGTTCCCTGTTCTGTGCAGGAAGAGCCATGAGCTAGCTTATTCCCCTTCTGACATTATGGGTTGATTGACATTCTCAGAAGTGCTAAAAGATAGCTGCTACCACACATCTACTGAAAAGAGTGACTGCTATTATGACTAAGCCCTGATAGGTTAGAAACCATTTCTTTAAGAAATGCTTATGTACTTCCAGCATCTGACCCACTCCTCCATTCTTCTCTCTCACTAGACCCAGGTGGCAAATTTTGAATCCACAGTCAGCCTGTAGTCCAGGTCCCAGAGATCTTTGGATTAAACCTCCTGTGTTGATTGTCTGGACAAAATACTTTCCTGTTAATCATGCAGCAGGTAAGTGAATTTCCACTGACAGGCAATTTAACACAACAGGTAGTTAAGGACAAAACCATTCAAGCCTGGTGATAAAATGAACCTTGCATTGTGTGAACATAAAATCTGTAGTTAGGAAGCAGAGTATTCTGGCTATTCTAGAAGTCTTTTTGACCTCTCCCTAATTTTTGCAAAGCCAAGGCTGGATAGCTGTGATCCTGCCATTTGTGTTGGCAAGAATGACTTGTGGGTGGCATGTCCTGCTCATGTCCCTGTCTGTTCTTAAGGGGACAGCTCCTAGAGTTAGCATGACAGCCAGTACCAGGGTTGTCCGTATGTAAGAGCTAGATGGCCACAGTCAGATTACAACACTTTTAGCCCCAGCCTGTAGGAGATTCATTTGTTTTTCCTAAGTGGTATTTTCAGTGGCAAATCTCAGAAATTCACAAACCTGCATGAAGCCTAGTTGTGCAGAATCTACCTCCCAGCCTCCTGGTCCATGGTTTTAGTACCACTTTGCACTCATTTTTTTCCCACCTGGCTGATGGTTAAGTCATATGTTGCTCCACTACATATGGAGCTCATCAGGGAACTGGCATGCTCTAAATCTCTGCTCCTTCAAGCCAATCATTGTTTGACAGTGCACAAAGTCAGTTCACAGACTGTATCTATAGTGTTGAGATTTGTCTCCTGGCACCTGGCATCACCAGGCCATTCTTCTACATCTCAGTCATTCTCTTTGGCTATTTCAGTGGCCCTGAATAATAATGTCTTTCTAAAATCCATCTTCTCCAGCCCACTGAGCTGAATATTGTTTCCTCCTTTTATTCCTAGTTTCTGAGAGTCACCATGCACTGAAAGGATGACATAAAGCCTAATAAAAGAAAACTAAAAATCCCACTGACTGAAAGGGTACTGGATTAAACTGTAAAATTGAAAAATGAGCTATCTAGTCCTAAACACATGAGCCTTGTCCTTTGGCTAAGGAATGCCTCCAACAGAGCTTAGTTTCAGCCATTCTGACAATCTGCTGTGACACATCTAACTGCGGCAATACTTTTTGGTAAAGTCTACCTAGCCTAATTGGTAAGTCAGCCATACATCCCTTCTTCCCATCATCCTCATTATTACTCAGTTTAAAGATTGCACTATGTAACCTGTGTGTCTGCTGTTTTTGTGGTATCATTACAGGGTGAAGAATTACACTGTCTCAAAATGATCTTCCAACTTATTAATGAATAGAGAAAGGAACCCTTAAGAATTTCTCATTCCCTACAGCCTATCAGAGCTTGCACTGGTGTTAAATGTAGCACTGACAAGCTATCTGACCAGTCAGAAAAAATACTATTTATTTCAATGAATTTACAATTTTTTTTTGCATAAGTAATTTTGTGTCAATAAAAAGACTGCCAGTAAACCTCGGGGTTACTGTGCTTGTCAGTCATTAACAGCTATAAATAACCATAATGGAGAACTCAGAGGCATTTAAGTAGCCTGTCAGAATATTGAGAGAATAGCTCGCTCTTTCATAACATGTTTTCAGATCCTTGCCCTACTCTCATACCACTTTGCTTCTCATATTTTCCCCACCCCCAAACATAGGCATATACATTTGTTTCTATGACCAGTCATTCATACTTAATTTCACACAACTCAGAAAGAATATTTTGGTATTTAGCAACATTTCAACTCTTTTAACAGTAAAATGACAACTGTCTGAGACCAATAAAGCAGAAAATCAACATAGGTCATACAGCTTCAATTGCTTCATAGCTTAGGACCAAGCACATGGCAAAAGTTCTTAAGAATTACCTTGGAAGACTCTTTGGAAGGAAGCAGAAGAAATGACTTCTTTCCAGTTTTGGATGATTTTATGGACATTGGGGTATCTGCAGCCATATGCATGGATTTCAAGTTCTTGATGTTGTCAAGATATTTTTTCCTCAAGGCTAACAGGTCCTGTAAGTACTTCAAGCAGTCCTGGGTCTTCGAGTACATCCAGTCTCTGTCTTCCTCTTTTGGCTGGAAGCAAGAGTCGATGCTGGTTGTACTCCTGCATTTTTTTAGTGGTTCACTAACTTTTTCCTGCTCACCTCCAAGGACATACATTGAAGTGCTGCGGATCAGTCTCACCGCAGAACCAGTGCCGTCACTGTAAGGGATGTCATCTGTCACATTTCTTCGGTGGGAGTTGGGGTGAAATATAGAATGGATCTTCTTGAACATAGTGTGCCACTTTCTCCCCTTTATACCTTTTCTCTTTCAGCTCCTTAATTTTACGCTAGGTCTGGTAATCAGCAGCTATTACACTTGCCCTCAACAGACAGGCAGTTTTTCCACTTAATGTAATGAGGAGAAAAAAACAAACCCTATTGCTGAACAAACTGCTTCTTTCAAACTAACACTTTGTGAAGAGCATGATGGTAACGCAGAACTGCATTTTCTATTCCATTTGTGTCAGTGAAACAGCTTTGTCCTTTCCTCCGTTTAAAATATAGTACAGGAGGTCAAGTAGCATGCTTTGACCTTTTGTTTGACTGCTGCTGCATGTGAAAACCATCAGCATCGACGTAGAAATTCGTCCTTTTCCCACGTTTCCTCCGCGCTCCTCTGCGCCGGTCCCCGCCCGTTGCCGGCTGCCGGAGAGGGCCGTGCGCTGACCGTGGTCCTGAACTTCTCCCTCTCCTCCAAGAGCATCCAGCAGCCTCCCTGGGGCACGGAGAGGCAGCTGGGAAGAGCTTGTTGAGATCACCCTCGTCAGGGATAAAAGTCTGAGTGGGGAAAGAATAGTTTCTGACGGGTGGAGTTCAGCTGATGAAAGAAGTCACCCTGGGTTTCACCCGACGGTAACCAGGAGATGGCTACAGCTACCTGATCTGGCAGCACTACTACGAAAAAAGTGGATTCAGATGTCAGTCTCTATTACACTCAATACAAAGATATCTTGTGTAAGGGACTCTGTAAAATGAAACACTCTTCCAAAGCACTAATCTGGCAAAATACTGCAGACAGAAACCAATTAATTTCTTATCTTTCCACATTAGTTCTTCTCTTAGATTAATAAAAGAACATTCAATACAGTGGTTTTGATGACTGCTTTTTGGTTGAAAACTACTGAGAACATTGACTGTTGTTGGCATATTCGAGCATTGCTAGTATTTGTAACTGTGTGACAACATGATGTATGCCTTACACATAAGTAGACAGCAAATTTGGTCAGTTCTCATGACTAAGACAATCAGCAACATTTTGAAAGCAAGCAGAAATGTCCAGATTTACTATGTTCAGAAGAGTTTTCATAATTCATCCTGATCAAGCATTAAGCGCTTGAGAAAATAATTCTTTCAAAAGACAGTGGATATCACCCTGCAGACTCTACTGAGCAAATTTCTGTTAATGCCACTGGAAGTGTCATGTGGACGTTTATGCATCCTAAGAGCTCTAGGATCTCAGCAGGAAAGATAGGTTCTAATATAAATTTGCATCCATTCCCTCAGGAACTCTCATTTACTGAATACTAAGCATATACCACAGCCATCTTAAAACAGGCACATTGTTCCTTTTACAACCTATGAAGTTGAAATGTCCTTATAACAATTAAAAATTGAGACAAACTAATTTTTTGCTATTTTTCAGCTTTCTAATACTGGTATAAACATGATTCTCACTGCAGCTGAGAGCAGTCTAGACATTGTACTTGTATAAATGTATTCCATTATTGATAATCTCCAAAATCCTACTCAATCCCACAGCTAGGTAATAGATTAAGTTGACTTTAGGTTAGCATAGACCATTAGCACTTTAAAAAAATCTCTCCTCAAAATTACACATCTGAGATGAAGTAAGTCTCTGGTCATCAATACTAGTATAGAATAAAAATAATTCCGTCTACAGATTTATTGCATTTTCAGAAGCAAAAGGCTACACAGGGATTTTAATTTATTGTCCTGAATGAGTGCAATAAATATCTGCCATAGTCATTCTAGACAATGTGTTTACTAAGTTAGTTGCAAAAATAGGGTTCCAAAATAACCCTATTAAAAATTACTTAGATTTGTTACATGGGAGGATACTGGTCTTTGCTTACAGATGTTGTAAAACACCAGTGAGCCTTGGAGAGGCACTGTAAGTGAACTGGTGGTCACAAAACCTGTGAGTCAAGAAAATCTGTGGGAGCCCACAGACTTATTGCCAAAGAGTTGAGCCAGAAAGGTCAATGGGAACTCCACCAAGCAACTGCTGATAGGATCAGACATTGCCTTTCAATAGCAAATCGATTTCTAAGCTCATCTGGACTTACAAAGGGCTACAGGGTAAAAACCAAACCAAATCAAACTAACTAAAAAAACCCCAAAACAAAACAAACAATAACAACAAAACAAACAAACAAATAAACAAAACCACCTCAAGCTTCTGTTTATTAAACCATAGAAAAAGATACACCTGTGAAGACTGAATATGATGATATACACTGTGATTTGAAAAACTTTTTATGTGGGCCATAGATTTTCCTATCCTCCTTCAACTAAGTGCTTAAAACATAAGATGACATCTCACTAATTCACAAAAAATGATTTCAGGCTTCTAAGAGGATTCTCAATTTCAAGCAAGTTCATTGCCAGTTTTCAAAACAGGCTTGCTGGACTACATTCACTGTGTGCCAACATATACGTGGTTCCCAGTGTTCACAGTGCTGTTAAAATAAGGAAGGATTAAAAAATGCATAAGACAATACAGTATCTGCATTATATACTAGAATTTAATTTTGAGTAATAAAGGGTCATTTACTATTATTTCAGACATGAATATTTTATTCTATTCATTGGTTATGCACATTCTTCCTCTCCTATTGTAAAAAATGAATATTTGTTTTCTTCAGAGTATCTACTGTAATTCAAACAGTTCCATGGACTTAGAAAGTTAAAGAAAAAGTAATGGATATTTTTAAAGGTCACAAGTGTCTCTAGGGTGTTTTGTGAGAAAAGGAATGCCCTGTGTCTTTTTAAGATATTTTCCTATAAGGCATTTGCATTGAAACACGTTTCTTGAGTAGTGTTTTATTTATTTATAGTCAAACTCTGGTCCCCATGTACATGTAAGTGTCCCTATTCAAGTAAATAGGAGAGCAATTATAATTCAGCCACCACAGATCACAAGTGTCTTCCCCAGTGTTACTGCTGGGGACTGAATATGCTACTGTTATTTAAGAAAGCTGTTAATTAAAAACCAGGGTCTTATTCAAGAATTATTTTCTTCTGCACAAAGACACTCATCAAAAGGCAAATGAAAGAATATTTAATCTGTTAATTCAAAGTACCAAGTTTCTGGGCAGTTATTAAACCATAAACGAAGACCTCCCAAAGAAGAAGATTGTGAGAAGCAGATCAAATAGACCATACTAATCAAATAGACCACACTAAATATTTAATGGCATCTAAGATTACTAACTTTGACAAGGCAATGCTCACACCTTGTTTGTTTATTTGGCTACTTGAATTTGACTTCACTACTTCAATATTTTTTATTGTAAGTGACTTTTTTAATTTTTTTTTCTGTTACTGTTTTCAATCTTTGTGTCTTCTCTGTAGCTGGCAGAGTGATCTAAGTTCCATAGACCACCGCCCAATCACTCCCCAAACTGCTTTGTTATTTAGCCCTGGCATTCTGGCAATTTCTGAGCCATCATGAGTGGGTAGGAAAATCAAGTTAAAAAATTTAATGTATGTGTCCTGTTTAACTAAATTAACTATACAGTTTGGGGGTGAGGGGGAAACCAAACCAAACCAAACCAAACCAAAAAAACCATAAAATCAAATTTTCAGATAAATACAATTAAAAGAAAGTCACACATCTTTTAAGTTTTCCCCAATAACGTATTTGTCAAAATGCATTGTTCTCTCCAGAATAACATTATATCAAGCATATAAATCTATATACTTGATAGTTACATCTCACCCAAGTGACTGATACAGAGGAATGTCAAATCATCCTTAAAACAAAGTAAAGCTCTAGTGCCAAAGAAAACCTTTGACAAACTGTAGGTGACAAGGTATTCTTTCTCTATCACAAAGTCATATCTCATTCAAGATAATATATTTTATTATATTCTTTTACAAGCAAAAACATTTTCTTTGCTTGTAAAGAAAATAATCCACACTTTTACAAAATATGTGAGTGGATAGTAAAGTTCTTGAGCCTTGTGTTACTTTAGATAATTCAGAAATTAAAACAGAGTTGTCAATCTCTGTTGAAATCTGCTATATATATATAGCTACATAAAAGAGTAGACTCTTTGGAAAGAGGTAATGAAAAGTCCAAAACAGAGGAAAATGGAAAAAACCATCAGAACAGGAAACTACACTTTGCTCACTAGTCCCTTTCTATTTGCCACTTCATATATTCCCCTGAAGTTCTGCAAAGACAGACCAAAAAAATTACAAAATCTGCTGGAGATTTAAAAGAAAATCAACAAATGCAGGAATGCTGAGCCCACAGCTCAATACTAAAGAAAAATAACATCCCAAGGTTTGATACCTGCATATGGTGGTTGTCGTGACACTTACTGTTTTGAAGGCCACACATACTTGAAAAGATTAGATGTTGGGACATTCCCAAATCCTAGATCAGGTGCTGAATGTCAGTGCTTTGGTGGGTGAAAAGAAACACCCACTATTAGAGGTGAAATACCACAGTACTCCTACCTTTCATTCACTAAAAGGGAAAATGGAAGAAGAATGGATCTTGTTATCAAAGAATCCTCAGGTTGTTTCTTCTCTTTCAGCCCATGAAGGTAGCAGTCAGGAGGAGTCCTGCATCCCCAAAACTGCTACCAGCAACCATTTGATATTATTCCTCTTTCAAGAAGTCCTCAAAATATAGGAAAGGAGAACAATTCTGATATCATGCATTTGAAATATCTACGAATGTTTCTCTGAGGCATGAAACCAGAGAAATAAGATTTCCGAACAATAAAGCTAAAGATTTTCATTTGAGCTGATTTAGACGTATGTGCAGTGAAATCTAGATGTGTCACCCACGTCAGATTGAACAGAGATCTTTCTTTTTATGGGTGCACACTTGAGCTGTGCTGTCACCCAGGCAACACTGACCTGCAAAACCAGCTGAGTCAGAAAATTACGGCTCCTGCCAGAGGATGAATAGCATTTTTGGTAAAGGAATGTCATCTTTCCATCTAATCTAAATTTGAGTCTAAGTATTTCCATTTGACTTAGACCCTGCATATTCTCCATAAATTTTCACCACATGAAAAATTTGCATTCACTGAATAAGTTTTCTTGCAGCATAAGCAATGATTGGGACCAACCAAAGCAGTGACTGCATTCCTAACAGGCATGCAAAAATAAAGAAATGTCGTTCATGTACAGAGAAATGCTTAGAAAATGATCACACAAATGAAATAACAGTCATTTATTTATTTATTTATTTATTATTTCTCCTGGCATCACTTTTGGGAAAAGTTTTGTGAGCATCCTATGACAAAGTGATAAAATGTACTCTAGTGAAACACCCCCTGCTTAAGCCTATCTCTATAGCTGTTACTTGGCAGCATTTTCAGAGGTTGAGAGGTTACCACACTTATCTCCTGCTGTATCTGGCCTCCTCCTTCCCTTTGTTTCCTCAAACAACCCTGCTGTCATTAAAAACTCCATCTCTGTGACAAGCTTGACAAGGGAACTTTGTCTTGTCTTCTGTCACACAGGGTCAAGGGACAACCAGTTGGCTTTGCTTGTTTCATTGGAAGAATTCATGTCCTTTAAGTAGAAACACTGTTAGGACCTTTCAAAGCTTTGTTACTCTTTGTTGAATTAGTTATTGTCTCGCCTCTTGAGTCTTTTGTTCCAAAGATGGCTGAAGAATTATCGCCATGTCTAGCTTGTTGCCTGTCACATCCATCACCCATTGATAAAGTCTTTGCAAGGAGAATGTGATAAATAGCGAAGATTCCTTCATCACAGCTCAATGAAGAATGGATGTTGTAAGCAGCAGTTCTTCAAATTAGTTTATAGAAGACAAACAGTTAAATGACCTGTCTGTCTCTATCTTTAACTGGATCATCTGTTTCTCATTCCAATTAAATACTAATGCACCATTTATCCTTTCCACAAAGGAATTCCAAAAGAGGATTTATGACAGGGGACAGTATGGATCTTTTGGTAAGTCATAGAGTTGCCAGACCATATCAGTCATTTCCAGAAAAGGACCACTCAGAATACCTGCAGGCATTTTCATAGCTGCCCTTGGATCCCTAATTACCATTTCTATTTCCTACTCTGCTAACCCAGTGAAACAGGGCAAAGAGTAGTTTAACTGAAGCAGCAGAGAACCAGTTTGTCTGAGAATGTACAAGTGACACATCATATGGATGCTAGGGAGGATGGAAAGAAAGAGAAGAACTACATCTTGAGCACCCAATAGGGTTTTTTTTAGTATATTAACTATCTTTCTCCTCAGATCACAATGTCCCTGGGGAAAAATTTATCTGTATACAGCCTGACACACAGTGGTCCTGCCCTGCCTCTGCCCCTGCTGCCACAACATAATTAATGAAAAGGAATTCTTCTTTTTTCTATACATTTCTTAAACATACCTCCTAGTACATCTCCTTCAGCACCTGCAAAAACAGTTTCCAATCGGAACAACTTTGGTCATGCTAAGGAATACAAAGAGCCAGTCAGCACCTTTCAACATACACCAGCCACACCTTCAATGACATCTTACAAGGGCTGAGTCCTACAATGCCATCACTACTATAAGTGTACACCACCAGCCACCTGCTTCAACAACTGTTGTTATCACTCCACGGACAGTTGAAATGGAAGACATTTTGCTGATCATTAGCCAGGATTGGCAGGACTAGTTTTGATTGCCTCTCTTTGAGTGGTCAGAAAAGAAGTGGTAGAATTCAGATTCCATGTTGTTCTTGAGCATTTGCCAGTTTTAACAGGAAATACTGTTGCAGATAAATATGGATTCTTTCTCCTCTGTTAGTCTGATCTTCTGCTTCTACTCACTTCCCACCTACCCTTCCAGTGCCCTTGTAATGCAGCCATGCCAGTCTGTGTTTAGTAAGGCACATTTAAAGGATGGAGGAAACTTCAAAAACATTTCCCCTATAACAACAGTGAACAGTCAAATCATGCACTTCTTCAAGCTGTGGCTATTTGTAGAGGCAAAGAGAGTTTATTTATAATCTCCCAGGAATTTTCAGTCAATTAACGTCATCTTCCATAGTAGCTGACCTGCTATGTGGGATCCAAACATGAGGGAAAACATATCATTCTAACTCAGTGGCTGCACAGAAGTTGTATAGAGACCTGCCACTAGCTCCTGCACACAGGGTAGCAGCTGCTACCCTGAACACAGAGTAGACACTGCTTGCAGTGGGTTCACAAGTTTTAAGAAACTTTGACATGGCTCACCAATAATACTAAAGAAAGTAAAACAAAATAATTAAACCTTTATTTACTCATGATCTTAAAGCAATCCGAAAAGTCTCAGGAAAGGTGCCTGGGTAAGATTTCAGTCAGGTCAGAAAAAAAACCGGAGACATAGGTGGCCATGTATGCTGAACTACGTTTGCAGCTTAGCAAGATGTTCGCAGTAATCTGCAAAGCCAGATGACACTTTCCAGGTTAAGCCACTCTTCAAATTCACAAAGCTTGCAAGTCAACTTAGTCTGCACTCAAAGGAACATGAAGATTTACACCTGCACCCTGAAATCAGGCAGAACATGTGCTTTTGACCCAATGTGGGCAAAATACAGACATGCTAACTATGTTTTTCTCTGAGACCTCCAGGTCAGGCAGGAGGGAAGTGAAGCTAGGTTAACTGAAATGGAAAGAAATATTTATGTGAACTCTGGTGAATAGAACAGCTGGCAGAGTCTTACAGACCTATATTCTGAGCAACAGCACAAACTGAAAGGGTCTTCAGAATGGAAAGGACTGAGGTAGCCAACATTCCTCTGGTGATTTTTTTTTTTTCCTAAAACCATTACTAAGAAAAAGCATCTCTAGGAAACTGTGGTAATTACAGAAATGCACAGGCCAAAATAACAGATCAAATTGTGGTCAGAGCCAGCAGCAAGCAAAGGTCACTGCATTTCTGAGTCAAAACATAGTCAGCAAGGACTTCATGGAGGATCTTTTAACACATTGGCTGGAGCTAAGCTCAACAGGAACATCCAGAAAATTTGATGCAGTAAAAATGAACTGCAATCTATCACCCATAATTCTTCCTGCATAAAGAGAAATCCAATTGTCTGAAAACATGAGGCAGCAGAAACTGAGTTGATAATTTAATTCACTTCAGTTCACCTTATTGACTTCAATAGTATGCAGAACACTATCTTTTATCACTTCAGTGTCACAGTTCTTCATTTTTTTCATAGTGAATATAGTTATGGTTACCGATGTGCTTATGAAATATGCACTTAGATTCCTCCACAGTGTGTCTGGATGTGTGCCTGTGGATAGCAAGTATTGTTCTGTGGTGGCTGGGTGGGGTGTTTGGGGGATTGGAATGTGTCGGAGGGGAAAGAGGTAGGCTAATCTTGCAAAAGCTACCTCCACAAGGTCACAGACCTCTTTCTTTACAGAGTTCACTGCTGTTGCAGAGTCTATAATGTCATTATAGTCTTCAAGAAGGGCTCTGTTTGTTCCTTCTTTTTGGCATATCCTTGCAGAAGTGATTATAAACCAGATTACAACTCTGAACCATGTGAAAGAAGAAAGATTATCAAAAGCTCTTGACAGGATGATCGTAATCTGGAAAATGTCATTCTCCTCAACCTGCATGAGGGACATATTTTTCCTGAAAAATGAAATCTGAAAATATAGATCACCGTGCAGAGACCAGGCTTTGCTTTCTGCCATGCCTGAGGCTGTAGATCGGGCTCATAGCTCACGCAGTACACTCCAGTACTGCCAGTACTTCTGCAGAACGTCCTGCCTGGATTTAAGTAAAAGCAACAGCGACCCCAGTGAACTGTATTCCCTTCTTTCCTGAACTGTAATGCTTGTCCCAAGCCTCGGATATGCTGTGGGTTGCCTGGCTTTTTTTCTGCTTTCATTTTCTTGCTCCTCTCCTCAGTCAGCTACAGTTAGGAACAAGGAGGATTCTCACAAGGACCTCAGCCATCCTTATTCCTATCACCCGCTCCTTCTGCACCTTTCAGTTTCACCACTAGATGGAAGCCTTGACCTCCAGAGTTCCTCAGATTTCTGATCATTCAATTGCACACCCGAGCTTCTTGGTTAGGTGTTTATCTACACCGATTCACATATTTAAGTAACAATTTGCTGGACTCAGGCATTTCTATAGATCAGTGATTCATACGTGGAAAGTATAAAACGGTATAAACCTCACAGGTAAAACTAGCGATTACTAGGGCTACATAAATCTTTACTAACAATGTGAATCTAGATTGGATCAGCTGTGGATAAGCAAAGGGAAGAGAATGGGATCACTGCTTCCCACCACTCTCAGCACAGGGTGTAGTCACTGGTGATGTGTATTTGGGGTTGCAAAGCCGGTTGAAGGCTCTTCCCTTCAGCAGCACTGAGCTCCCCAGCACAGTACTGAAGTCCCAGGACATAACACAAGCAGTGGCTATATACTCTGAGTTTCCGACAACATTTCTGGTTGTAGGCACCACATGAATAAAAGTTGAGTTTTCAATTGTTAGTATAAGAAAATACTTACTGAATACTTCCCATGAATGAATACTTTACATATCTTATTTCTGAGCAGCTCAATGTGAATTTTTGTGTTCAGAATTCAGGGTGTTTAGGATATACTGCTCTCATGGGGTCATTCTCTGACTTAGTAGCTCTCAGTAATGGGATATGAACTGCTAAATATTCAGGATTATGAACTCAGGATTTGCTTTTGAAGAAAACTCATGCTGGTCGTTAGCCAACATCAGAGATCAATGGGAGACATTTCTGCTCCCAGGTGCCAAGTCAGATGCTGAGAACTCTACAGTTTTAGCAGACAGCAAATTCATTTCATTACTTTGACAAAGAAAAGAGGAAACACAGATCATAGAAATTTGCTTAGTAACTCAGAAGGCTATTTCTGAAAAGAATTTCTGATTAGTCTTTTCTTTTATCAGCCTAGAAAGCTCCAGGAGCAAAGGGCTGAAGTTCCTTGTTTCTTGCTCTTCAGTTATTTTTTAAATAAAAGTGCTGGTTATCCCTGTGATTGTTCTCACAAACAGTAATTTTGTTACTGTAATAACAGTAACACAACTGTTCTTTCTGTAGTGCTACTAAAGTGTAGAACAGTTAAGATCAAACGTTGTGCATGTCAACCAGTGGCATGCGAGGCTGCATCTGTGAAGGTACAACAAATAGCAAAAGGCAAATTCTCTTTTTACCCCAGTATAAAGACAAAGGCTTTGTCTTTAATGCCAACTGGAAGGATTGTGCTGTTGCCCAAATTGTGATGGGCACTGTTCAATGGAGCAGTAGTCGACACAAGCTAAAACTGCTGAAAAGCAGGCTAGTCATGATTTCATGGTGCCATGAACCTGTTTCATCTACCAGCATAAGCATAGCTCTTAAATCTAGGCCTTGAGCTGGTATAGATAAGCTAATTCAAAGGATTCACACACATTCACTCTAGTTAAGGATTTGGTACACACTAGCACAGATCAGTACAAGTTAGGAAAAAACTTCTGTGGATTTGTTGTCGTCATAACATACCTGGGAATTTCACATTGCTATTTTCAAATGAATTGTGCCTAGCACAGACAGCAAAAACAACCCTCTCATGGACCTCACAGGCAGTTCTTTTGTCTTGGGCTTTGCTTGGGGTTAGGATTGTGCTGTCATTGCTCTAGATGTCATTAATACTTTTCTGTTCATTTCAGTCAATCTGTTTCATAGTTCTGCTTGATTTTATTGGGTGTCTTTTTTGTGGATTGGGTAGGAAGGGGAAGATGTTATCACCTCTGTGAAGCAATCGCATTTTAACAAGCAATATTATTGCTTATTACAAGAAGGACAATGCCTTATGTGTATGAGCCAGTCCACACTATATATATGTTCTCTCAATGGGACAAACTACTTAAAGTCTAAATGTAGTATGTCTGAACTTCAAAAAGACACTGTAAAAAAATCCCTTTTCTTGGAAAATTGTTGGTTTGGTGTAACCACAAATAACACTGGGGATTATTGTAACTGAAAGGGATGGAAAATCTTGGGCTTGGTCATGGTTTCTTGGTGTACACATTCCCATTCATTCCTTGTGGAATAGATTAGAGCATGGTCCTTGTTGTAGCTTAACCCCAGCTGGCAACTAAGTACTCACTCCCTTCCCCTGGTGGGATGGGGAGGAAAATCAGAAAAAGGTAAAAGCCATGGGTTGAGATAAGAACAGTTTAATAATTGAAATTAAGTAAAATGTAACTATAATAACAGTAATAAAAAGGGAAATAATGAAAGAAAGACAGCTTCCAGTACCTAAATGGGGCCCACAGGAAAGCTGGAGAGGGACTTTTTACAAGGGAATGTAGGGATGGGGCAAGGGGGAGTGGCTTTAAACTGAAAGAGGGAAGATATTGATTACATATTAGAAAACATTCTTTACTGTGAGGGTGGTGAGACATTGTCACAGGTTGCCCAGAGAAGTTGGCAACCCTGGCAGTGTCTCTGGCAGTGCTCAAGGCCAAGTTGGATGGGGCTTTGAGCAACCTGGTCTAGTGGAAGGTGTCCCTGCCCATGGCAGGGGGGTTGGAACTAGCTGTTTTTTAAGCTCCCTTCCAACACAAACCATTCTATGATTCTATGTTTCTGTGAATAAAACCCAATAAACACAAGTGATGCACAATACAATTGCTCACCACCCACTGACTGATACCCAGCCTGACCTGAGCAGTGATCAGTCCCTTCCTGGTGACTCCCCCCAGTTTATATACTGGGCATGACGTGCTGTGGTATGGAATACCCCTTTCGCTAGTTTGGGTCAGGTGTCCTGTCTCTGCTTCCTCTTGGCTTCCTGTGCCCCTCCTCACTGGCAGAGCATGAGACTGAAAAGTCCTTGATCAGAGTAAGCAGTACTTAAAAACAACTAAAACATTGGTTTGTTATCAACATTATTCTCATACTAAGTCCAAAACACGGCACTGCACCAGCTACTAGGAAGAAAATTAACTGTATCCCAGCCAAAACCAGGAAAATCCTGCAGCAGCTGGAGTTTCTGGCTAAGCTCACCTCAACTTCAGCATTACAGGACAATAGCCTGAACAAATCACATTCAGCTTGTGTATATCTTCTATATGATAACAAGGAAGGAAGAAGGTATAGCTGAATCCAAAAAAAAAACAAACCTCAAGGCACCAACAGGCAGGAATCATGAGTAGCTGCGCTATCTGAAAATACTTTGTATTAATTTCTGAAACCAAATGCACTTCAGGTTGCCAGCATCCCTTTAAGAAGTGCCATTGACTGAGAAAGCCATTTGGAGAAAAGAAGCAGAAGTCTCATTGGTAATGGTATCAGCCTGGAATGAAGGACAATGTCACTGCATTTCATCACTGCCTTCTGTGGTAGGGCTTGTGATTATTGAATGGAAAACTGGAAATAATAAATAAGTGGTAAGCTTCTATAAATAGCACCTTTTTGTTATACTAATCATTCTCAGTTTTCCATGATTTACAGACGCCTTGGACTTTGCAAGTGGAAAATGCACATAAACAGAGTGGACCCTGCTATATGGGAAAAAGTGAGAATAACAGTCTGATGACTAGAATTTGAATTCGTAATTGATTTCAGTTTTATTTTAATCTGTAGTTATAACACAGTCATACGAATATTCATTTTATGGGCCAAACTGCTTAAATCTTTTCTTCCATTCATAAGCCAGCTGCTGCCTAGACATGCACCAAATTCAGTAGATTCACAATCTGTTCCTTTATTTAATTACTTATAGAGGTGTCCACAGAAAAATTTTTTTGATTGCTCTATTTTATGAAGTTTAATGTAGTTTTACCAGTCAGACATACAAGTCAAAGGCTTCACTAGTTCTAATGTCTGATACAATTAGGTTAATGGCATGAAGCCACTGGAGTGTGGGGATGCAGGCAGATTGCTCTCTGCCCAGGAGTCAGAGCCATGGTCATATTTGCCCTTGCTGTCAAAGAGAAGAGAACGGCAGTGACAGCAGTGGCTAGGAGGAACTTTGTAGAAATAAAAACTGTCAGGCTCTCCTCGCATTCTCATGCCCATAGGCAGCTGTGCTACAAAGTACCCCCACTTCCCAGAAATTTTAGTAGATTTTTCTGGGCATTGGCAGAAAAATTTTCACAAACAAAACCCCAAACAACTTGGTCTAATGAAAGACATGAGCTGCTGCTCTCCTCAGGTCCAAGTCTTTCCTTATGTAGGCAATAGCATGAGAGACCAGAATGAGAGCACATCTAGCACACTCCTGCAAAAGTCACTAAGTTGTTAAAATTCTTGCAGCAGCTTCCTAAGCGTAGGAGGTTTTTCTCCATTTTCTTCCTGCTTCTCACTTCCATTTTTGTGAAGTTTTTTCTTAGTTTCTATCAGCCTGCTTCCAACCCGTGTTTTAATTCAGCTGTAGCAAAGTCAATACTGGAATGAGTGGCATTCTGTCCTCCTTGACCATTGTCCTGGCTATATACTGGCTTACTTCACTCACCTTTCAAGTTTGTGATCAAGATCAAAGATGTCAAGATTGATGTCACATCTATTTATTCCTCCCATAGCTGCTTCTCTTCTGCAGAGGTGTGAATACAGGCAATTTCAACCTTGAACAAGACTCTCTCTCATGTTGACTTGCCTGTGGGTTATATGTAAGTTATTTGAAAGTATTACTAAGAAAAAGCATAGTTTACATGGACATGAAGACTACTTTCACTAGGACAGTCAGATATCAGCTATTTATAGACTGGTGCTAGATTTTTCTTTTCTCCACAGGAAAAGAAAAAAAAATTATTACTCTTAGTCGTAATCCTGTTCTTGTTTGATGTGTAAAAGGAGGTGACAAGGACGTACTAGAAAATTGAGCAGATTAGGTAGAACATTCTCATTAGTGAGACTAATGTGAGATCACATGCAACCACTCATGCAAGGGTCAGATTTATTTCTCCCTGGCTCTGAGGGCCAGATTATGCAGTCTGTTAGGGATGTGTAATGCCGCATAAGCATGATAAAATCTCAGTCAGAGTCTTAAAAGAGTTAGAGATCCTGGAGAGAAATCCTTAATATGAGCAAGAAGTGCTGTGGAGTTGGAAGGAAGGTACCTGGATATGACACTGCTCAAGTTCCAAGCAGTCTGTGTTCGCATGGCACTGAACTACCTTTGTTTCAGATGCACTGTTACATGAATTCAGTCTCTGTGATTTGGGACTTGAACTGGTAAATCTGCAGGGCTTGGGAGTATTCCCACCAGCTGGGGAGTCTCAGTACTGTGTTCTATTCCCAGGTACAGACATCTCTTCCGACATCTTCCCTCCACAGACATGGATGGGGAGATGTCAAAGACGTCTGCCAGCACCACAGGAATGGAGGTCTCATTAAAGACATTTAATTGTAGAGTGGGAAAGGAAGCACTTGATATTTTTCTATGATTCTCTGATTCTAGCACACAGGCCTAGGATCCCACTAAGTGACTAAAGCTAGGGTGGATTTCTAATGCTCTACAAGCAGTCGCTTTCTTCTCTTGCCCATCCACACTTTCAAAGCAGTAGAAAAAGAAGTCCACCATTTAATGAGAGATACTCTTAAAAAAGAGCTTTTGAGCTGCTGGAGACTTTTACTGTAATTTGAATGCATCCTGGAATCCTGAAGCATACAACTTCTAAAGATTTTATTGTAAAATGGAATTTGGATAAACACCAGTAGCACCTCATCACTCAACATCTGCCTTCCTTGTGGCTGCTTTCTATCTGCCTTGGCCACCCTGCTGGAAATGATCAGTGACCCATGAAGATCAATAAATGACCGCATAATGGTCTACGTATAGCTCAGTATCCCAACGTCTGCTTGTTTGGTCATTATCGTCTAGATGTTTATTATGTGAATTTTCTGGTGCAGGGCATGAAATTCACCTTGCAAGTACATACACAGGCTATTTACTTCACTAACTCTAAGCAGTGAAATTAGATGTTTAAAATACAGCCTACTTGCAAAAGTGTGCTGACCAGTACTTGGAAGGGAACAAATTCTTCTGGAAGTGACTCAGAGGACCTATTTCTTTTCACTGAAGGGAGTCCAGAGCAATCGATTTCCCAGCCTGGTTGTCTAAACTTCAGCAGCTGTACCACTTGCCAATGAATCTTCTTCAAGAACCTCTGCTATGTGGGAGTGAGGGAGACCTCCTGGAGCACAGCCACAGTCCTCCAGCACCATGTCCCCTAGTGCTGTGAAGGGCAGCAGGCAGGCAGCCCATGGCCAAGGGCCTTACTGCAACAGCCACAGCAATACCGTGTCCCCTGTGTCCTAGGCAGGGCACTCAGGACCAGGGGAGCTCCTTTCTGCAAAAGGACTAACCTGCAATGTAGAGCAGTGAGAGTTGGTTCTCATACATTACTTAACTGCATGGAAAAAGAAAAGAAAGCCAAGTTGTAACTGCAGAGTAGTCCTAAAATTAGTTCAAAAAACAATGTGATGAATGTCATGGAAAGGTTTCCTCTTATAACCAGATCTGTATAAATAGTGAGAAAAGCAAATAGCAATGTGTCTCTGTTCCAGACTAAATAAATATTCTGCTACTGCGGATTCTGTTGAAAGTTGAGCTTGCACTTGGCAAATAAAGAGATCAGATTAGTAGCAGGATTCATAGCCTTTTAGATTTACTAACATATGCAAAACAACAAAGACAATGCTCTCATAGCGCTTCATGTCTTCACAGCACTGTGTAAACATTACCTAGCCAGATACCTCAACAAACTCCTATATGTCCTCAATGTCTCACCAACACCCAGCTTTAATCAGACACCTACTCTGTGGGAAAGCTGGCTTCCCTCTATGCCCAGCCTATTTCCTCCTCTACTAGGTGGCTAGATATGGCTGTGGTCTTCCATCACTTACACTTACGCTGAGAAACCTACAGCAGATAAATCAGTATATAGTTATTGGAGTGTAAACCACTACTATTTTTTGTTGGCTGGTGAAATGATCCAGAGCCCACACTCTGTTCCCTGAGCCATCTAATACCCTTTCTACAGCCACTGCAAAATTAGTCACAGGCTATACCATGAGCTTCCACTATTATCACCCATTAAAATTCTTACTTACTTACAAAATGTTTAAACATGTGTTATTATATCATGGCTGATATAATCATGGCTGACAATGTGGGTGGGGAGGTGAATAAGACTTTTTTGGTCCATTTACTTTTTCCAGTGACCAAAAGCTTTGCCAAAAATGCAAGAAAGGAAGCAATCACTCAAACAATCCAATAAACATTCTCTTCATGTGGGTGATCTCACAATACAGCAACCACAGTAACTATAATAGTTACTAAAAGAAACTTTTCTACCCCAGATAAATGATCTTATCCCACACGAAATGTTTGTCTAGCTGAAATAGGCAGCGTGCTAAGACGTTTACACTAACTGCAGTTTATCAGTTAGCATTATAAAATTTCAAGGATGAAGAATTTGGAGGCATCTGTCTATACAGGAGAATACTATCACAAGCCTGGACACAGTTTCCCTACCACCCATGTGTAGGCTTCTTCAACAATGAAGAGAGACACCATGCGATGCGAACCACCCTGAGGGTGTCTGTCCTTCTTCATTGTCAAAGGAAGAAGATGACTAGGTTAGCTAAGCTCCTCACCTAACAATGCTCAGAAGAGTGCCTACTATTAAGGAAAAATCATTCTGTCCAATACCTGTTTGGTATGGTCCCTATTCCCCTGGAGTACAAAATGGAGCTGCACACAGGTCTTCACTCAATGAATGGCTCCCTGTTTTCACGTGTAGCCAATCCCCATTCTTCTCTTGCAAACCTTCTTACTGACAAATCATTTCCTTTAAACCTTTCCCCAAGTGAAGACTTTTCCTCTGTCCTGTGCTTGTACTCTGGGCTGGTGACTAACACCTCTGGCTTTTTTTTACCTAGAAGTTAACACTACGAAGTTCTCTGGGCAAAAATCTGTTACTCTCGTATGTTCAGCACAAACTTGTGTAGAGTAAGAGTGGAAGGAGAAGATGACATAACCCTTGTTTATATCAGTACAGATTTTCCTGTACTCCTGCACTGCCTTATACTAAATATTTTCCAAACTTCAGCTGGCTGTCTGAAGACAATAGGCAGATGCTGGAACTCATAGTAAGAGGCATTTTCACTATGGTTTCTTGAGAGCATTGGGACAAAAGTGGATTTCTGAGGAACAAATAGAATAGGGACCCTGCAGATGTGTTAAAAGAGGTCAAGATGTGGCAGTTAATTAAAAAAAGAAGAAAAAAGACACTTCTAAAAAAGTAATTTCCTTAGGGCCATGAGCCAAAAAAAAGAAATTAAAAAAAAATTATATGAAACCTGGAGTAAAATAGAGGAATGGTGTAACCTCAGATAGGATAAGAGGATCCTCTGCCTCTCTATTAATCACTCCGTCACTTTCTTACATGCTTGAGAACTTCTTTATCCTCTGCAACCAATATTTGAACTAATGGTTCATATTCAGAGCAATAAAAGAGATGTAAATTTTGAAGAACACTGAGCATCTGCATTGCCCAGGTACAGTAAGCACTGAAAATCTTGTCAGTTTTATGTGGGAACCTAAACACAGATGTAGATACCTATATTTAAATATATAGGCTTGAAAATGGTTGTCTAAATATAGGATGAGATTTTATTTCTTAAATCCAAGGTAAATAAACTTAGCATCTTTACCATTACTCCATGAACAGAACTTCTGGAGAGTAGTTATGGAAGCAAATTCCGGGCAAGCAGAAGCAACTTGTAAAACTTCTTTTCACATTCTTTGAGCAAAGGCAAGTACTTAAAATCATGTATTTTGCTTCTTCCTTTGACAGCCTTGGAATAAATTTTTTACAATTTTTTAGGCTTTTTTTTTTTTTTCTAAAGTTTTTCTTAAGGGTTATTGCAGCCCTTGACCTACAACATTATCATGGAAAATAACTGAAAATGAACTATTTATGAGATCAGTCCTGCAAACAGACAATACTGTCCATAGTGCATATTCCAAAAATACCATATAAATCTATAACATACTACACAATGATAGGCCATAGTAAATAGTCCCAGAAAAGCCAACATACACAAACACACATAAGGGTATAAAGGATGAATACATTCAAAATGAAATTTAACATTCTTGCATATTAGTGCCATTTCCTGAACAGATACAAATAATAGTGTTGCCTTAGAATTAAGATGAACAGTGCATTTTCAGACAATGATCTGTTTCATGGATTTCATGCATTTCTGTTTTGCCCAGAATCCATATCTTAACTATTTCGTGAAAGTCACACACCATTTCTTTGCGCATAAACAACATTCCTCGCAGACAAGAAGATGCTGATCAGCTTCCTTGAACTACTTAAAGGAAAGATGATGAATTTTTTCTCTATTCTGTGTGGAGTGGCATTCTTTTACATGCTGCCACGTTGTGATGAGCACTTTATGATGCATAGCTGACTGGCTGTAATACCATTTGATCCTTTATAAATTAAGAGGCAAGAGGCTGTAGCCTATCATGTAACTCCATTACTGGGATTTGGATTAAGAGTGTCTTGCACATGTTGTTGTCTTTCTTTTAGCTGCTACGTATTAGGTGCCTTGAGAATGGCTTTTGGAAACCTTTTTCTCCACTCACCCTTGTACTGCCCATATGGGCTCTCTGGAAGGATCTATTTGCCAGTGAGCTGCATGGGCCTGAGTCTGGGGAAAAATCCAGCAATCATCAGAGAAAAAGAGTAAGTTTAGAAAGATATTTTACTATTTCATTTCCATCTGCATTTCAAAACTGATCCCAACTACTAGAGTAAATGCTTCTATTTGGATAATTATTTCTAGGTTCACGCTATAAAGGTTTTAACTGTTATACTATGGCAGTGACTGTATTCCCAAAAGATCCGTTATAGTAAGTATAACATCAGGTACAATAACACTTAAGCCTTTTCCTTTCATTTTTGAGGGTTGGTGGGTTTTTAAAGTTTGAATACAGCTTTCTTGTTCCTGCATTCTCCTGGGGTATGGAACTTCCCACTGCAGGGCACCACTGCCACCCCAAGTCACACAGCCCCTGTACACCCAGCACATCAGCCACGTGGAATTTTATGGGAAGGAATAGAATTGATGGGGAGGAGAGAATGAGAGTTTAGACCTCCTCCTCCTCCCTGCTGCCACACTGATACCTGTACTCCAGAGGGCCAGTGGAACTAGGCAGGGCTGTGCAGGGTCAGGCCAAAGCCTATACCATGACAGAGAGAAGATACATTTCAATTTCTTATTGTCAGGAACAGGACCTTCTTCTTTCTGAATGGCAGAATGTTTAGATCCAGCTAAGCTTCCTTGCACTTTTGGGCAGCTGGGCTTTCATTGTTGCATCAATTAGCTTGGAGCTAAGAGGTGCAATTAACAACTTTGATAGTGGGAAGTTGTCTCTTAATGTGTCTTCCATGGTGATTTATATTATTACCTTTATTCTTCCAGACACTTTCCCCCATCAAATCAAACCAACATACTCAGAGATGAAATAACCACCCATCTATGTACAGTATAATATCTTTAAATCGCCAGAGGCCAGCTCCAGACAGCATCACTGCCAGCCACTAGTGTGGAGGTCTTGGCAGATTCACCAAGAAGTTTTGCTACATCACAAAACTCTGGCTGAGACATATCAAGCTGAAGACAACCACCATTAGATGCTATGTCACCTACACAGTGCAGCTTTCCAGGAGTAATGAGAGTGTAACTGCTGCCAAGACAGCTATCCTGTTTCGTTAAGATTTTTCCCCATCACTAGCTATGTGATGCTACTAGAATGCTACTAGAATGTGTAGCATTCACAAAATCAGCCATGTATTCTCATAGTCAAACTATTACCACAGCCAGAGATGGGCTAAGCATACCTATGATCTAATCCACTTCATACACTCTCATGATCCCCGGCCGCCTTAAAAATCAGAGTTGCATCTTGAGATAAATCAGGGGAATATCATTAGACATTTGTCCTGTCCTGATGCTTTTCTTAAACATCTTCTTTTGCTACTGACTGGGACAGATAGTGGACTAGAATCATGGATATGACCTAGTGCAACCATTCTTATAGTCTCTAATAAAAGCAGATTGCAAAGCAGCCAGGGAACCCAGGAGGCACTGCTGTTTGAAGGGAAGGCATTCACACACTCCAGTGATGGGCAGCAATCTAAAACACTAAGGTAGATGGGTGGCAACAAACTCTGGAGATAAGCAGATGGCTATCAAGCCACAGAATGAGTTTACAACAACAAATACTAACGGTCTTAACTATTTTATGAACTTCTTACAAAATGCCAGAGCAAGCTATTACATGTCTGAGCTTCTTAAACATCAAAGCTATTTTTTTAAAGTTGGTTTATACAAGCCAAAAGAAGTTATTTAATTTTCAGTTAAAACTTGCAGACCACAACAATAGCATCCAATTTTTTTTCCTAATTATCCTTTCTGGATAGTGGATTTTTGGGCCTATTTTTTGGCAGATTTTTTCTGCCCTTCATACCTTTATATAGTCCCGTTATTGTTCTGCAACTCTTTCAGTGCAGTTTGAAAACAGCAGCTGAAGTCAAATTGAATCTGGGCTGCTGTGGTCCTGCCCTCTGCCCTGGAGGAGCCCTGCACTGCCAGCCATGCTGTTCTGTCTCTCTCTGTTGTTTTGCAGATAGCATTTGTGGAAACAGAAGGTGAATCTCTCCAGGAAACTAATTTGGCTGAAGATAAACCACTTCTTTCTTTTGCTGGGCAGGTTTTCAGTCAAATCATCTCCTTCAAAGTCTCCAGGCAGTGTGGAGACAAGGACGAGGACATGCGTGGTGAGGGACAGGGGAGAAGGGCAAAGTCTGCAGCCTCACTTTAGCTGAGTGTTAGATGCTGAGGAGCTCTGCTGCTAGCAAAACAATGAGACACACTGGTTCTGCAGGTCACTGGATGATGCCGTTTGCTGGTTTAGTTGAGACCTTTAATCTGATCCATAAGCTCTCAGAGAAGGCCACCCTGTTACAAGTGGATCAACCAGAAAACTGGGGTGCTTTACATTCTTTCAGCTATTTGCCTGCTGTGAGAGGACATTAAAGAACCGCCTGGCCCATACATTGGGTCAGAGCATTTCTCCTCCTTTTAAGTCCTGGTGATGTTCTTTCTATGGTTCTTATACAAGACTCTACTTTCATTCCTTGCTAGTTTTTGTGAATAGAAGCACACATTTATATCAAGTAGGATTTCTCTCTTGCACCTGCCTCTCCCCATGCTGATCATCAGCAATGATGCCTCTAAAGAAAAACATTCGACTCACAATTCACTGGCAGTCATTGCCTCCTAATATTCTCAGAATAGGTAGAGACACCATATATAGAAATCTTAAAATACCCCTTCTGACATGAAAGAAGGAATATTTTAAGATTTCTTCTCTCACTATACCAGTACAAGGAGTAGCTATATCCTCAGTCCCACCCAGCAGGGGAAAGGAAGGCTGTAGAAAGCCACTGGACACAGGAGCTCCCACACTTGCCAGAGGAAATGAGACTTTAATGTCTCCCTCTACACCATTAAATCTACTCTCAGAAGCAGAAACAGAATCAAACATCTTCTAGCAAAAATCATTTTAGTTTTATTTCTGTGATCTACTTCACTATGTTTACCGTGGCTTAGATTATGCATAGAACAGGCATTCTTGCTGATTGCTTGATAAATTTGTTGCTAAAGCTCGCAATTACTAGATGAAGAGTTTTAGTAAAAATACTTAAACCTAATAGGACCATATGATTGTCAATCTTATGATTAAAAATTTATATCATGGGTAATTCAAAACTGGATTTTTTAAAATGTGGTAGAACAATCAAGAAATAAAATCTCCCTTGGAGATCTGACAGTGTTTTAAACGTAGCTGCTTTCCAGAGTAGAATATTTTACTGTCACAACCAGATCCAAAGCAGAAAAAAAACCTGAAGACCATTTTCCCCTTCAGAAGGGTCTACACGTAAAAGCTGCTACAATATTTACTGCTGCTGCCATAGGAGTTCAATCCTTCCTCTTTAAAAACCAGCGGGTACAGGACTGGTCCTTGAAAATAAATGTTTCATCTGCCTTGTAAAGCACACTATTTTATAAGAAACTTCTTTTAACAGGAGTTGCCATGGTTATCCACATAGGAGTGCTTTTGTGAATATGATCATCATTCACTGAGTCTATGTGAAGAGGTCAGGATGCTCACCAGAAGTCAGGACTGTCTCACTGACCTCATAAAGATGATACCAAGTCCACTGTCCGCTCTCCTGGTAAACTTTTCATACATGTGGCACCATATGACACTTGCTAGCACTCCTTTAAACATGAAACTGAAACATTTCCACTGTGCTTTAAAGGATGTGTGCCAATACACTCTTAGAACTTCCATCAAGGGAGAAACTAAGCAAACTTAAGGAAACATAAAAAAGGACATGGGGCTGTTAGAGTGAGTCCAGAGAAGGGCAGCAAAGATGATGAGAGGGCTGGAGCACCTCTGCTATGAAGACAGGCTGAGAGAATTTGGCTTGTTCAGCCTGGAGAAAAGAAGGCTCCAGGGAGACCTTAGAGAGCTACCTAAAGAGGGCCTACATCAAGCTGGAGAAGGACCTTTTACAAGTGACTGGACAAGCAGGAATGACTTTAAACCGAAAGAGGGGAGGTTTAGATTAGATGTTAGGAAGAAATTCTTCACTGTGAGGGTGCTGAGGCACTGGCACAGATTGCCCAGCGAGGTTGTGGATGTCCCATCCCTGAAAGTGTTCAAGGTTTGGTTGAGCAGCTTGGTCTAGTGGAAGGTGTCTCTGCCCGTGGCAGGGTGAGTGAACCATCCTATGATTCTACAATGCACACTCTGGCTCAAGCTCTGCCCCCACAACTCAGCAACTTCACGGAAGACAGCTACATTCTCCATCCATCAGCCAGCACAAATCATAGTGGCCTCAGGCCAAGTGGGCTAAAAGTACCTGGAAATAAGTGCAAATTTGTAGGGCTATATTGAGCCACCGAGATCTTGAAAGCACCTCTCCAGTGCTAGTGGAATCCCAGATAGCCTTGTTAGAATTGTGCTGGTGCACTCTCTTTTTCAGGGCCCCAAAGGAAAGATGCAGAGTAACACTAGCGTGACTAGTGTGACAGGAAAAGGGGCAAGTCACCCGCATGGCTTCCACATCCCTTTGTGCAACTGTGGCATGTAGCCCTTGCACACCAAGCTTTCACATTCAGGGCTGCCCAAACTGGTATTAAGCTCTCCTAGGTTCTCTTACATCAGTGAGGGCTGGGTCAGGGTTTGACATAAAGTCTCACCTCTTCTACTGTATCTAGGATGTCAGTACTAATCAGTCTACTCACAGAGTCTGGGGACTGATTCGTTATTGTTTGCCATAGAGCCTCTGCTTTAAAGTCCAAGCCTCAATGCTGATCGTGGCACCTACATGCAGCAAACACACTAATTACAACCACTGACAAGACCTGGCTGAACAGGATCATTTGCAGTGTGAGGACAAAAACTTAAAGGACTTCCTTAAAGTCCACGATACGGAGTCAGCTCAACTTTACTTCCCCTGAAAAGGGCTTTTCCAGCTTAGTCAAGCCTCCAACCAGATGCTTGCACAGAGACGGAGTGCAGCTCTGCTCATCCTTGCACTCCCATTGAGTTCTGGGCTTCAGGATAATACAGAAAGTGACTCCAAATGCTCAAGTTTTTATAGCAGTTGTTACTGAGTGCTAGAAGTTTTCAATAAAAATTTTAATATACTAGCATTCAAGTAAAAAAGAGCAATTTGCTTATAAAATACATATTTGCTGCATTGTACTGTGAACTTTGGTAGGAGTGTGTGTGCTATGGCTTTCAAATGAAACTTAAAAGAGTGGGACCTGGGAACCAAACTACCTTAAACTCCACTGAAAGCGCTTGCCCCAGTGCTTTGAAGAAACAGCTTTTTATTGCATAGTTCTATTTTACCTCAAAATTGTAGAATTTTAGGAGGTTGGGTGTCTGGCTGGAGACCTACCACAAATGAAACTGACCTCATCATAACCCTTAAAAATCCGAACAACCCAGAAGTCAATGTGAGAAACTGCCACAAATATTTTGGCAACATTTGCCAGTCTAAAAGTCAGCCTTTTAGGGCTGACCTAGCATGAAGACTGAACTATATGCCAAGTCGTAACTCTCCTCCTCCTTCCAAAACTGCAATTTTCTCAAATTTTTTTTAAGCCACAACCTAGTGCCTGAAGTCCAGTAGTGAGTGAATGTTAACAAAGTCTTGACCTGCAGAGCGCTAATTTCCACCGGGACTACTAAAGGAAAAAAGCTTTTCTGCATATCCCAGATCCTGTAAACTGAGAAGTTCATCAATTCAGCATCTAGAGTGGAATGGAAATGGCTGGGAATGGAATCCAGAACCCCTGATTAGGGGCGAGAGGCTGCCTCCAGAGTCAGGTAGCAGAGGATGGGACAGTATGACTATAGTCAATTTTGAAAAGTTTTGGATGGGAATGAAAAATCCCACCCTTTAGCATCTTTGTAATTTCTTTGTCTACGGTACTGAATCTAAGCAAGGTTCTTGGTTTGTCTCTCAAAAACTAGAAGGAGTCTTTAATTTACACTGTAATGCCAGAAGGAACTGCAGTGACATCTGTCCCCTTTTCTTCTGGAAATCCACAGAAAAAAAGGAGAGATCCAAAATGCTGCAAGAAACAATCATGACTGAGTGATTTTTTTCCCCTACAGAGCGCCCTTAGCACCAGAATTTAAGTTACATGAGAAGAGACACATTTTTCTCCTCTCTCCTTACCCTAGAGTGAAGCTCTGCCACTGTATAGAAAGAAATATAGCAGAGAAGCTAGAAATATTCCATAAGTGATAACAGAATCGGTAGGACATTCACACAGGGCAATGACCAAAACAGTCGTTTCTTTTTGCTCACTTCTCTTCGGGCTGGAAAGCCCCACTCACGCTCTTCTCCTTACACTACATCCTCACAGCTGGTGCTGGAAAGATGATATCCCACCAAGCAGGATTCAGGGAGAAGAGACTGCAATTTGAATCCAGGTGTGGATTCATCAGGGAAATTGATGCTTTCACTTCCTCTCCTGTTTTAGCACACGTATGATCTGATGCGGTTCGTCTTTCAGCTTTCCACTCTGCCTTTCTTCAGCTCAAGGCTGCAGCTATCACTCTTCTGAACCATGTTCTCAGTTACTAAGACCATTACATGAGAGATGAGGAGGAGGTTCTGCTGTGTGCTTTTGCTTCCACGAGGACGGAGGTTGTAGCAGCTGAAGGCTGCAGTTAGATGATGCTTAACTTTGATGAATGGTAAACGTACAATCTAGACACAGTGAAAGTTTCCTTTGGAAGGTAGACACCTCGTAATTAGCCACTGTGTATGATTTATCATGATAACAGAACACAGACATAAAAATTTGCTTTACATCCTCTTTTAAGTACATAAAGTCCTATTTTAGATCCAGCCCTACACAACTAGAAGCAAGAGAACTTTTTGCAGAACTAGTATTAATTTTATGTCCTTGGTGTTTGTTTTTGACAACAGAGTGCTTTATTTCTTTGGCATCTTTGAAGATATCTCCTCATATTTTTGTGTCTGAGTTTTTGCAACCTCTGCTATTAAATGTTATTTAATGAAAGGCTTGAAATTTGAGGAAATTTAACCTAGGAATGTTATCACTGTTATCCTTATCTTTAAACTGATATCACAGTCTCATAAGCATAAGAAAGTAATTAAAACTCAACTTCTTTTTTTCAACAAACCCTACAGAGGATCTAATCTGAAGCACATATAACAGAGAAAATTTAAGTAAAGGCCAGGACTTAACACCTCATTCAATAAAATCTCTGAAATTCTTGGAATTTGTTGAAGAGAAGTCTCCTTTTCACCATAATTATGTGAAAGACCAGAATAAAACAGAGTTAAATGAGGCAAATATAAAAATAAGAGAGCCTAGAGTTTGTGGTAGCTTTAGTTACTATCTTAATTATATATTTCCTTCGAATGTTTCTTTTTTCCCTCTCTGGGACAGATGGAATAAATTAATCTTAAATGCAGCATAAAATCTATTCCAGACCCTCTCATATGCCAGTGCTTAAACATAACTAACTACAATAATAAAAGTCAGAGATGGAAAAGATCTATTAGCTGACCACCTAAAATTTTACACACAGAAATGTATCAATTTTACTAAACCTATTCCTAAATATTTAAGGAGGTTTGGTTACATCTTAAATCAGGTCAACAGTGGCTAGGGTCATTTATTTCACTTTGAAATCAAATTTAAAAGCAAATGAATGTGACCTACTTTTAAGCACAGTTGCACTACCTAAATAAATGCATGCATGTAGACTAAGAATCAGAGAGACAGCAAGGTCTGTCCATTCCTGGTAACACAGAGTGCTGATACCTCCTTTGCAAGCTCAGGGTACTCCATGGCCATTGCAGTTGATGGAGAATCAATATTTACCCAAAACAGAGGCGTAAACTGGGAATCAAGATAGGTAGGTCGATAGACAGATAGATAGATAGACAGACAGACTGAATTGTCTCAGTTTTGCCTCTCTCTAGCCTTGGATGAATCTCTTAATGACACATTACATCTGAAAACAAGTTAATGCCTCTTACCTGAATACGATGATTCAAATACTAGCAAGCTGAGAACCAGCTCAACCATGGTTACTTTCACTGCTAGGCACAACATTTTGATCTGAGTTCTGAAAGAAATCCTATGCATTTAATTTTGTGAGTAAATTGGTTTGGATGGCAGTTTCCCAGTCATGAAGCATAGAAGAGTTTGTTTCTGTACATTCTGAACTACTAAGTAGGTGCATGTCCAGGACAGTTCTGCATGAGCACTTGTTATAGCATTTTCATAAAATCATAGAATCACAGACTGGTCTCGGCTGGAAGGGACATTAAAGCTTCTCCAGTTCCAACTCCCTGCCACAGGCCAGGACACCTGCCACTAGACCAGGTTGCTCCAAGCCCCCCATCCAACCTGGCCTTGAACACTGCCAGGGATGGGGCAGCCACAGCTTCTCTGAGCAACGTGTGCCAGTGTCTCACCACCCTCACAGTAAAGAACTTCTTCCTAGTATCTACTCTAAATCTTCCCTCTTCCAATTAAAGCCATTCCCCCTTGCCCTATCCTTACATGCCCTTCTAAAAAGCCCCTCTTCAGCCCCTTTAGGTACTGGAAGCTGCCCTAAGGTCTCCCCTGAGCATTCTCTTCCCCAGGCTGAACAAGCCCAACCCTCTCAATTTTATCCAAACTAGGTTTTACTAACTTGCAGGGGAAAGGAAAGGTGGAAGAGGGATCATAATATTTATGGGAATGTTTATGTGAAATCATCCACATAAACTGAAAAATCATTTATCTGCTTTCAAAATGACATGCATGTAAACCTAGCCAGATATATAAAATGGAATAGATGCCAACTCTCCTATACAATGATTCTTTTCTAATTCTTGATGAATAGCAGAGTCTGAAAGTTTCTTCTAAAGATCACTGGAGACACACAGTAGGCTGACCTGCTGTAATGCTGAGAGGCCACGAGACTGTGCACGAGCCCAGTATTTCTCCATGGAAGAGCACTAGGAATTCACCAGTTTTATAATAAGCATTTCTGGGTTTGGTGCCCTCTTGTTCATACTAACACCACCTTGACAGCTCTTCCCACAGTATTCTTCCTTCCTTTGATTTTACAATAGTCCTACTGTAGTCCTATTTTAGAGAACCAGGGCCATATACTGGTAGAGACAATGGTGGCATGAGCTACTCACATCCTGTTAAACAATGCTAGATGTTACTATTAGTGCTACTATATACAGCTTGGTGGACCACTGGCAAGCGTGAATGGATCTTGAAATGGAGGACATGAACGCCATGCAATGTAGACATAGATTACAAAGTACTGATGGCAAACTAAACCAGTTTAGTACTTTTTATGCAATGTAAGATTGTCTTGTGTAGTACTTTTTTTATTTTATGGTCTATTTATTGTCTCAAATGTTGAGGCTTTCATTATTTTTCTTCTTTCTGGTAACACACAAATACTAAAAGGTAGAAGAAATTATTTTTTTTTTTAAACCACAACTTTTTCTTTCTTCACTTCTGATCACTTTCTGCAAGTGGCCATCTCCTGCAATTGATGGAGATTTGGTAGTTAGAGATTTTTGAAGAGAAAATTCCAATTCATCAAAGCTGACACTTGCCAAAAACATTAATGGGAGAGGTTCCCCAGTTCTGGGGTAGGTTTGTTACTGTAACTGTCCCACAATATCCAGATAGAGGGGAACACAGACCAGCACCTCCCAGTTTTGTGCTTGAATCTGATTCAGAAGAGATGGAGAGATGGTCTCCCTGCTTGGAGACATGAGCTAAGAAATCAGTTCTGCCCCCTCCTCTTGTGATCTGCTACAGCCTGAGTGCGTTAAGGAAAGACTGTTTTTTTCTTGGCTGAGTGAGGTCTTGGTTCACACCTGCACAGGTGAATAGCTGTATTTATGTAAGTGATGGAGAAACAGAGAGGTTTGCTCACAGAAGTGTTCACCTCCAAATACAAAACCAGGAGGCACGTGTGACATGCACAGAACACAGGAGCTCACCCACAACTTTTCCCTGCACTCTCACGTTATTGAATACGACTGCCCCGCTACCAGCAGGCTTTCCTACATCAGCACTTCTTCACAGGCAGCATTCAAAATGCTCCTTTTGCATCACATCATCTTTTGTCATCATTACAGACATTCTCATGGGCTTGGAAATCCATCCCCTGCCCGCTTCTGTTTGTAATTTCAAAATGATTGTATCCGATGTAATGAGCAAGTGCCAGGCAGCACTGGGGAAGACTGGAGAAAGCTCAGCACAGTGAAAGACTTCAAATAAAAGGCTGTAACAGCGGATACTCCAAAACCAGAAGGATAATGAGGACGTCCATCCAACAGGCTCTCCGAACTTTCGCTGGATACGGGGCGCTGCACCTATTAGTCCTTCTTTCAATTGGAAACACGAAAGTGATAGAATGAAGGTGCTGTAGTGGTTTCTAAAATACGAGCACCTAAACTCGTTGGCCTGTCGACAGCCGTGGGTGAACGGTTTTCTTAGCGGGACGGGGTATTTTGAAGCGACCAGAGGAAGCAGGCAGGCTCCCCCCCCGCTCCGACCGGACTCCCCCGCGGCAGGAGGGCGACGGGAGTGGGAAGCGGGGCTCGGCGCCCGCCGCGGCAGAGAAGTGAGAGGCCGAGCCGGCCGAGCGGCTCCGATCCCTGGGCCGGGGAGGGCCGGGCGGCGGCGGCCACTGCCTCTCGCACACAGCCGAGCGGCAGCGGCGGCGGCGGCAGGGGCAGGTCGCGGCACACGCCGCTCCCCCGCGGGAGGGCGGCCGTGGAGCCGCTGCCATGGAGAAGCAGCCCGGCGGCGAGGACGACTGCGTGGATTCGGGAGCCGAGACGGGCGGGTGAGTGAGCGACTGGCCGGAAACGGGTGCGGGGCTTGTACCTTCCCCCCGGCCGGGCCGTGGCGGCGAGACGCTGAGTAGCTCCCCGCCGGGCCGCAGCGCTGCACTTGTTGCCAGCGGCCGCCGCCGAGCGGGTTCCGGCAGCGGCGGGGCCGGGGCTGGGGATCCCGAGCAGAGCCTCCCTCTGACATCCGTACTGCACTCCGGGGAGCTACCCTGCCGCCGGGCCGCCATGCTTGGGATCCCCCGGGGAGTTCACCTTCTCCTTCGGTTGCCTCCTTCCTAATAATTAATCTCAATCTCCCCTGTGTCAGCTAAAAGCCATTCCCCCTTGTCCTGTCACTGCATGCCTTTGTAAAAAGTCCCTCTTCAGCTTTCTTGTTATCCACCCGCAACACATGGGGAGGAAGATACTCCCCAGGAGTATCTTGGGCATGTTGTGCTGCCTGAGCGGTGGGGCCCAGTGCTGCGCTTTATGGGCTGTAGGCACATTGGTGAGGGCTGGGTGCCACACCATCGCTGTATCCCAGGATAACTTGTGTTTAGGGTAGTTTGGGAGCATACCCAGCGACCTATGCTGTCCTTGTGGCAGTGACACCTACACAGCATCAGGCAGAGGTGACTGCTTAGAAGGGCCATCAAAGAGCCACCTATGAAAGCAGGTTAGACTTGTGACAATGTGAAATTGGGCTGGTGTTGTCACGACACTCATCATACTGACCTCTGAAGTGCTGTGAACTTTGCTGGTAGTTAAGTATCATATTGGAGTCAAGGAGAATGACTTTTTGTCTCTGACTTTGTGACCCTGATGCCAGAGGTGCACTATGTTTGCTAGTTGGGTGACTTCTCCCAAGATCATGAAGCTGTAAGGATGATCCATGTGATCCCCCTTTCAGTTTGCACCTTCAGCCCATCTCTGTGAGGAGAGAGGGATGTGCTTTCCAGCCCATCATACATGCTGCTGTGCCGTCTTGTTGGGAAAAACAGCGATGCTCTTTCTCCTCCTCTGGCTCCAGAGGGACAAAAGGTTACCCACTCCTGTTAACACTGTCCTCTCCTAGGTCTTCGTTCTCCCCCTTCTTGTTTTCCTGGTTGTTTTTCTGCCAGCTCCTTGTCTGGTGTATCTCCTTCGGTCTTTAGCCCAACTGTTGCAAAACTGTAAAGCTTCCTTGCAAAGTGGTGTCAAGTGCACAGCACCAAAACTGAAGTAGCAATATTACAATTTTTTTTTAAAGGTGCAAGTGGAATATGGTGATCTTCATACATCCAGCTATTAATTCAAATTGATTTTTTTTTAGCTCTTCTGTGGTCTGAGAAGTTTTTTCCCATCACCTTGTACTAATGGTGAAAGTTTAAAAATATTTTATGTGATATGAGCTTAAAGGAAAAAATCCAGGCCTCCTTTCCAGATACTGAGACAACAGTTTTTTAGTCATCTTTGGGGAATATGGGTAAAAAGAAGACAAAATAACTGGTGAATTCATGGCTGGTTCAAAGCTCAAAAAATCCTTAATGGATCAAGTCACTCTTAATTTGCTGTGTTTATCTGAAGTAAAAAACCCCTGAGTTTCCATGGGAAGGGCACTTGGAAGGATTTGACCCAGCTGGTGACATTATCCTTTAGACCTCAGTGACCAGCATGACAGCTGCTTGTGCCTGATGGTGGTGAGGTGCTAAAGCTGATGATTTTATGAAGCATCCCTGTCCCGGGCTTGGCTGGGAAGCGTAGGTTAGAGGAAGAGTCTATCTGAGGAATTTGAACAATGACATATGGCAACTAATAACTGCAATGCTTTGCACCAAAGTTTATTTTGAAAAGCAATGGGTCTCTGCATTTCAATTATTGTTTTTAGCTCTGTTTAGCAGCTATTTTAGTCTGATAAACATGTTGCGTATGTCTCTTTCACAATGTTTATATTTCAGCTTTCTCACCAAACCAACTGTTTGCAACACTTGCTTTTCCCTCTTACCAGATCTGCTTTCTGCTTTGTCTCAGTCCCATCATAGCTATTATTAATTGAGCTGGATTTTTTTCTCTAATTACTCAATAGTAACAAAAAAAAAAAAAGGAAAAAAATAAAAATTAAAAACTATTTTGTAGTTCAGCCGTCATCGTCTTAAAGTACAAGGAGATACAACTGTCAGAGTAATTCAGTAACAGTTTTACATCAAGTGGTCCCTTTCTGTCACTCAGGGAACAATAGAGGATAGTGACTGTAGTAAATCCGGGTGCTGCAAGCCCTTGTCATCTTGATGATTGTATGTAATGATGTGTGAGCTCTTCTACAGAGCCTGTACGGCTGAAGCTGCTTATAGCAGCTAACCAATTGAATACATCAAGTACTCTACAGGGCATATGTTCCTTAAGGTTTTGCTGTGGCTTCCAGCTGCAAAAGCAGACAAAGCTCTGTGCTACAGGCAAGATCAGTTACAGTTTGAAGCCTTCATTTTCCTAATCTGTTGAAAAATATGTTCCTCTTACTGCATTTGCCTCAGTAAATAGGGTTGGCAATGAAGCTACTGAACAAAAATAGTGTATTTTGAACTCCTGAATACAATAAGAGTGGTTTGAGCTGGTATTGTCAATACCTAAATAAAGAGAGTAAAACATATAAGCCAGTTAGTGTATATTGGCTATTTATTAATGATACTTGAAAGAGTTTGACCATCCTTGGTTTGAGAGACATTGCCTGTACAAATTGTCTCTTCTTGAGAAATGTACTTTTGGGCTTTTTAGTATAAACACCTTATTTCATCTGCTATTGAAGTCTTTTAGCCCAGAAGTATTGGAGACAGAAAGCTTTCTTCTCTGGTAATAATTTTAGTAGTGGATTTGTACTATAAAACTTGATGGTTTAAGAAAAAGAAAATGGTCTTTCCTTGGTCTTCGATTAGGAAGTAAACAGAGGGTAAAACAAGTGGAAAAAAGAAGTTGTATGACAAGCATATACATTTAAAGAGCTGCAGACAAATTGTAAAAAAAAAAAAAAAAAAAAAAAAAAAGCCCTAGAAAAAATTGATATTATGTTACTTAAAATGAGTTGTAAAAATGTTAATTTTTAAATTTTCTTGATTTTACAAGCCGTGGAAATGCTGTTACTTCACTATCCTTACCCTGAATAGAAGAATAAAGTTTTGGGGGACTGAAATACCCAAAATAACAAACTAAGACCATTTTAGACATTGTTAGGCATGTAATTTTTAGGCAATGAGTCAGACTTTTGCTACCACTGACGTCAAGGGCAAAGCATCAGCTGAATTAATTGCATTCAGGACCAATATCCTGAGTGGGGCTTAGCAAATGTGGAAAACAGGTAGTTTCTTGGACCTAAAGTCTTAAATCTTTTATTCCTAAACTTCTATTTGGTCATGTTAGCTGAGTTCAGGGATTACTTCTGTGGGAATGATCTCTCCTATTTGTCAAGCGTATAGGCCTTGACTGAGCATAACACTTCACTGACCTGGCATTATGAAGGTTTCAATACATGTGAGTAGTTGAACAGTTTATTGGGGTGAGAGGTTGCTTTCTTGTCACATGTTTCTAGCTCAAAGTCTTAAGTGGAATCAGCACTTATGACTTTGTCAGCTGTATGGTAGTCCTTCAACATGGCATGTTAGTCTCTTGTCACATATCTATCTGTAAGAAATTCAGGAATACAAATCACTGCTGCTGAAACATATCTTAAGGCCTATTTTTACCTTGGGGTTTCTTTCTTTTTTTTCCCCTGAGACTTTCACTTCCTATATATCCATAATTCCAGATGTGTAAAGGTAGACAATTCGTAAAGGTAGACAAGCTATTTGTCGCAAGTTGGTAGTGAGGCACCATTTCTAACCAGATTTACTTGGTGAAGCCGTTTGGTTAAACTCAGGGCAGGCAGACCTGCTAGCACTGGGGCCAAGCACTGAAAGCAAGGTTGAAACAGACTTTGAATCACATTCTGGTAGCCAGGTGGTCTGTGCTGACATCTACGATGGCTGGGTCCCAGCAGGCAGTGAGGTTCACCTCAGCTAACTATAGCTGTGTGAAGGTTTGGTATAAATAAGTTTTATTATGTTGTTAGTTAAGAGCATGAGGACCTCGTGAGGGTGACTTATCCCCTAGCTTTGGATGGGTAAGTACATGCCACCTGAGTCCTGATGCATCCCTTTGGATGTGGAGAACACAGGCAGGTAGGTGTGCTCACTAAAGCACAGTGTGGTCGTGCCTGAGCAGATGCTTTTTGAAGGACAACCTTTCATCCTTATATGATGACGATGATGATGATGACAACGATGATGTCTCTCATTTTGGGGCCTTAAACAGCACTGTTGGTAAGAAGCTGCTGAGTGTGATAGAGCTGAGTGATGGGAATCCCTCATCTGACTTCATTGCTCTACTAGATATCCAAAGCCATTTTGAGACAAGCAGCTCTGAGTTATTCCATTGCAGTCATCTTCATTACACAAGTAGAAGCATGATGGAGACAACAGATTTGCGTTGGATTGATATAAGTGATGAAGACTGTAATCTGAACCACTGGAATTTGGTGAGAAGAAACCCAAGACAGAGCTACAAAACTAAATCTTCTGACTCAGGCATTGTACTGTAACTGCTATAAAATCCTCTCATGTGCCCCATGGAGGGCTTTTTGGAGGAGAGAAGGCAAAGAAGCTGTTAAATACAGCTCTTAATATGAAACAGTGAAATCTGAAACAACTTTAGGCAGAGAAGGCATGGGAAATACAAATCCAGCAGGTGCCATTCCATCAGTCCTAGGCAAGCGAAGGATGCAGACAGCAGAAGAGCTAGCAAACTTTCCATGATTTCATCTGGGAAGATTAAGGAGTCCTGGCAATGGAGACTTACATATTGTGGTGTAATATTTTGCTAAAATAACTGGAGAGATCTGTGTCTGTTTTATATGGTAGACTGCTTTGCGGAGGTGCTGCCTCGCTCAGAAACCTTAGTTACAGCCATGTCACTGTGTGAAACAGCATGATGAGCACATGGACAGAGTTGTCCATATTATTGAATGGTTAAAAAGGTTGATGGCATCAGTTTGGATGGGACCATCTAGCTATCTCCCATGTGATTCTTGGGTGTGTTTTACTGTGGGCCAGGCACTTGTTTTACCACATTATCACAGCTCAGGGACCACTCCCAGCAGACCACTGGGAATGTTTTGGAAGGCAAGAGGTTTTAATGGTACAGGTGCAGACTGTTTCATGGCAGTTGGCTTCAGTCCCAGACAGTTCTCTTGAGCGTGTTTGTTTATTACCATAGATGTCACTGCTGCAGCTATGTTAACATGATGCTGTGCCATAGTTGATTAGCGTGCCAAGATAACCCAAGCAGAGCGGGACACTGGTGTAGCTACCTTGCTTGTGTGATTCAGAGGTATGACACAGCCGTGCTTCTTTCTGAAAGAAACAGGTTTATTGTGGTTTCATATACACCATAACTCAGTAACTGCAAGTTGCACTAGCAGCTGCTTACTGGTATTCAGTGGGCTATTTCTCCTTCTTGGGTATTTTGAGGCTCTGTATTAGTAATCAACATTGAGTAGTGCATGCTGGTCTCAGAGGACTGCTCAGGATCTTTTGTGCTTCTGATGGTCTTACCGTCTCTGATAATACACAGTCCTGATTCTTCAACAGTACTAATGGGAATTGGGGTCCCACATTTATCTCAAGCTTCTACATTCCTATTTTAATGTCTCTTGGCATCTTCACAACTCCTCTTTGCTGGTGGGCTGATCATTGAGCACAAATTCTTTGCAGACTGATTTGTCTTTTGACTGAGCAGTGAGCCCTCCTTTTCAGTACCTCCCACTGCTTCAATACCCTTTTTGATTATTTTTTTTCTCATTATGTGCCTACAAAGGGAACAGGCCTCCATTTGTTCAGTTTCTGTCCTGAATACCTCTTTCCTTTTAACTCTAATGTAACATCTACTAGAGGAAACAGCTTGCTGCAAGACCAAGTATTCGGCCTGGAACCTCTGACTCCCAGTACGGCCCCAGTCTGCCACTATTAAGGCCCATGAGTACTATACTCTTGAGTTATCCTAATGGGAAAATCCTCTTCCAAGGGAACTGATAGAAGCCAATACTCAGGATGTTTAAAACCGGGATGGAAATAGTGGGAAGGAACAAAACTGCTTGATATCCAGAGAGTCTGTGTGACTCAGGACATGTTAGTTTTGGTACTTAATTTTTCTGATGCTTGATCTTTTCAAAAGGAATGTTTGTCACGTATACTGGCCTAAAAAGCATAAAAGGCTTACAGAAACTTCAGAATTTAATATTCTAAGTAACTGACTGTAAGGGGGAAAAGAATATTTTGTAAGCCACTTACCAGTGCATGATATGAATCTGAATGGTTTGTGCTAATGTTTTGAAAATATTAAGGATTTTTCTAACACTGTTATTTTTCTTCTTAAGGACTAGGTTCAAGACAAAGAAATTCTAAGAAAGAAAGGAGTTGGAGGGAGGAAAAAGGTGATTCAGGTTGGCCCTAAAAGCACATTGAGAGACTCATATTCATTCCATTTGGTTTCAGGCATGTAGCCGAGGGTCCTACATTAGGAATGCGTTTTCTGTAGACTTCAGCTCTAAACAACAGCTAGGGAGAGACACACTTCATACCTCTCTTTTTATTGACTACAGAGGGAGCTGAGGGAGGGTACAGTCCTCATTTTGGCATCTGAGGTTTACATGAGCCTTTGAGCTTAATTATCCCTTTTTTTTTTTTTTAATTCTGTATATATTAGTTATGCAACAAACATGAATTAAATATTACCTTGAACCATATTAGAATTACATGAAAACCCCAATACAATTCTCAAGCCTATTAAAATGTGTCTGTGCAATTAGTCTCCAAGCACACTGTTGTCTCCTCCTTTGTCACTCCCCATCTATTTATTTTTCCTCTTGTCTCATTTTTTATGTTCTGCCTGTACATAGACTGCCACTTCCTTGGTTCAGGACTCATTAATTCTCCATGTCCTATGTGCCTGCAGCACTTTGGGATAATAAAATAACAATGTGAAGTAATAGAAAGCTGCTTCTACTTGCAGTAAGCAAAAGGCAAAATGTTGTCTTGCTTCTATCTAAAATCCAAGCAGTGCAGATTCATATTGAATTAACCACCAACTGCTGAACGCAGATACACTGAAGGACAGCCCTGGGCTGTTTTCAAACAGAAGTGCAGAATAAATGAATCCTTTCTTGGGATGCTTGGAGGCAGCTGGATGTATATTGCTTGCCTCTGGGCTTCTGAACAGTGACATGTTACACAGTTTTCACACCCTTCCAAATATAGATGGTGCCAAATGATACTAATAGGACTTGCTGCTCAAATACTGTGCAGCATTATGGCCTGCACAGCATTACTTAGCCAGTCCCTGGGATCGCTTCCCCTTGGTCTCTGCTCAGAGCCAGGCCAGCACTGTGTACATGGCCCAGCAGCAGCAAGAAGGAGTTCTTCTCTGCTCACGTCGTTACTGCTTCTGCCTTTGCCAGCTACACAAGGGTCCTGGAGGAGGTGGATTGAGGAACAAGTTTTTGTTCATGGAGGAGGTGCTATGTAGCAGGTATATATGGAGTGACTGAGATGGGCTATTAATGACCTAATTCTGTGGTCCCTGCCATGTGTGACAAAGATGTTTCCTTTCTCCCTGGCATTATTGAAGTAGCTGGTAGTGCAGGATTTAGTAAAGAAGAGAGTGAAAGAGACCTGTAAGCCCCCATTGACAGCTTTCTCCCCAGCATTGCAGACGTTTCTCAAAAGCCACAATAGCCTCATGGTATTTGATGGTATTGGAGGATTTTTTTCCACAAGTATTGTGAAAAATTCAGATTGTGTGATCTTTCACTGCTCCGGCAGGATCAGCAATGGGGTAATTCCTCATGTTTTTTCTCACCTAAATCAGCAGTCTTTGCATCTGATCTGCAGAATACTGAGTGCTAAGCACACAGCTGCACACGGCTGTGAAGTATTTGGATGACTGTAATTGCTTTGTTTCTTCTGCAGAGATATGTCCATACTAAAATTGAAAGCAGCCACTATAGTTATGTGGGGTTGATGTCCATTATTCCCTTGGGTGCCTGAGAGCCTAAAGTATGAAGTTATCCTGAGAATATGCTTAGATACTATCTATTTCCAGACAAATATATTGGGAGTCAAGGCTCACATGTTTTTTAATTTAAAGCAATATTGCAAACTTGATGCAAATATGTATATACACCAAGCATTTAGGTTTGAATCCAAGAACTGTGTTTCCACTCCTCAGAGAGTTTGCATGTTATGTTTAGGGCACTGCAGGACATACATGCAGGACGTTAATTGTGGCAGACAGCTCTGGTGAGTGGGGTCCAGTTTAGCGACCCAGTGAGTGGGGGAGTGGAGTCTGTGTGACTATGATCTCCAAAACCACACACTCTGAACTCATAGGTAGGGCCTCAAAGTGGAAACGAATCGTTTTTTAAATATTCAGTGATGGCATATTTGTTTTACCTTAGTATTTCTGAATCTTTAGGACATAAACGGGCCATGTTTTAATCAGCTCAGAAAGGGGTCTTCGGGAGTTTGGGGTTATATGCAGGAGCAAGATTTTGTTGCACCAAATACTTAACTGCTCTGATTTTCTCATGGGTAATCCAGTATGCACTGAAGTAGAACCAATGGATGTATGGTTTTACGGAGAGATGTCTTGAAGATGAAAAGGGTTTCCTAAAACAAAAAGATTTGTCATCTAAATGTTTATAGTTTGGTGCTCATTTTGTGTCTTGCCTGCCAGTTGTGACCAAAGAAGAATAAAAATTCTTCTCTTCAAGTAGAGTTCTCTTAAGAAAAGAAAAAGTCTGCAAAGCAGCATTTAAAGGACATAAGATAAGAAAGACGAGGAGCAGGGTCAAAACCTAGTAGACTTCTTCTCCCAACCTGTGTCTGTACGAACCTATTTTTTCCTTATAAAGTGCATTCTGAGCTTCAATATTTATTCCTAAAGTTAGGTAGCGTAAATAGCCCTTAGACAAAACCCTAGCCACTTTACTTACGTAGGTGTTTTCAAAATTCATGTGAGATGCCAGTTTTTCTGAGCCATGTTCAAGACCTGTTCTGGTTTTTATCTTAGCACAAAAATAATGCTAAATGGGTGTTCAACTATTTTAATATGCCAAATGACTTAGATTTGGTACATTTTTCATGATCTCTTTTAGATTTAATATGGTCTAACTGAAATGTTTGTCTTGCAGGTCTGAGTACAGCCGTATGTCTTCTACCAGCAGTAAGTATAACTCTGATTTTTTTTAAATTGGATTCTCATATTTTCTTTTATTCTGGTTGCTAATTTTTATTAATATCAACCTAGTGTTATGATGGAGTTCACTTTGACACAGTAAAGCCCCCATTCCTTCTCTTCTTGGATCTGTGTCTAGAAACAATATAGAAAATTAAACTGATTTTAAACTGGATATTAATGACTAAAATATGAGCCTTGTATAAAGTCATAAATAATGGAGCTCACAAGAATGCAAGAAAAATGAGAAGAAAATCTGTAGACACTGTGTGGCCAGTGCGAATGGGTCCTCCGGCCAAATGAGTTTGCAGTGATGAATGTCACTAGTGCGGGAGGATGCAGGAATAATTGAATACTTATTGTAAGCTGATGCCAAGGAACGACTTGAGAGCAAAATACGTGAAGAATTCTTTGATTTCAAAGATTATAGATGCTCTAGTAAGCGTCACAGTCTTTCTAGGTGTTTATGAAAGCCAGCTGAATTTCAGGTTATCTGACTGATAAAAGATGAATCCTCGTGTCTGGAGTATCTTTTCTTTCTTTTTCAGCAATGCAATATCACAATTCTTTAAGGAACAAGGAGCACTTTTTCAGTGCTCTCTCTGCACACTCCAGCCATTTTCTTAGTTGTAGGACATACTGTATCCACAGCATTTTGAAATGTAATAATGCTTATTCAGGTACAGCTACTAGTATCTCTCTTCAAAGTGCAAGGTGATGCCTGTCTCCCTGATTCACACATAGACATGAGCTTTATTTATGCCAAACAAGCAGATCAAAAATTCACAGATGACAAATTGTGTTTTATAATCTGGATCTTTAACCACCATGAAAATCAGCAGGGAAGAAAGCTGCCAGTTTTTTCTCATTCACACATTCTGGCTGAAGTGTGGAGAGGGTTATTTTCCATCTTCCATGGTCTTCAGCAGAGGGCTTTTATTGATTTCAACAAGAGCTGGATCAGACAGTGTTCATAATGTCTGGCTCCTGAGCTGATGTGACTAGCAGGGAGCTCTCTGTCTTTCCTCCATCTGCTCAGTATGTGTGTGTCTGAGAAAGAGAGAATTTTGTGCATTTTTTTCCTAAATTCTGCTGTTTAAATAGAATTCTAGATTCCTGCTGCCAGACATAGTTATTTTAATGATTGAGAGGCAATTGTGATAGTAAAAGCATATTGGATTTGACTGGTTACACCAGATGTGTGCCCCGCCACCCCTATAGCTCACAGTTTTGGTTGATGGCTTCGGGAATACACTGCCAGCTTCCTCCTCTTTCTGGGTGGTGACTTAGAGTTATTTGCCTAGTAGAAGTGCTTATTTAGTAGATAAGTACAGAAGACAAGGTGTAAATAAAGTATTTCTCATCTAAAGCTTTGTTTTTAATCCCTTACCAACCTGGCATGACTGCTGCACATTTTACAAATTAAGATGACATTTAAAGGTAACATAAATTGCAGTTGTAAGTCTTTGTTTTTATTAAACAAGCTGTTGGTAAGGATGATTTTTGGTTGTGTGGCAGCTACAGTGTGTCATGTTAACTGTGGTCACCTCAGTGTCTTGATGGCCATGGCTGTCCAGAATATGTGGGAATTACAGTTGAATTTCAACACAGTAATTTATCAGTACAAGGAGGTATTATCATTCCAGCAAAGACACAAAAGTTCAAGAGATGGGACAGTCCCCTTTCTCTTTTCTGCTTCCAAGGCAAATTATATTGATACAGCTTCACAAGTAGCAGTGTTTAATTTATCCTTTTGTGGGCTTTGTGTGGTAGGTCTGGTCAGACAGTGCAGGAATAACAGAAACAGCTACATAAAAGTATTTCAGTAAAATAGAAATGCTTTCATGTTGGAGGCTGGCAGTCAGGGGGTGCATAATTCATTTGAAGAAAAAAGTATTGTGGAAGAGATACTAGGAAAAAAGGTGATTTGGCCATTTTAATTTCTTTGGGGAAAAGATGTGGTAAGTGGTATCATTCATAGTAGAAAAAGCAGCCTAATCAATGATACTGTTAGGCACTAACATAATACAAAGTAAGCTGTTGTGAATTAAAAAGCAAGGAATCTCCATTACCTACAGCTGCTTCAGTGGAAGCTCCTGTTCTAATGAAGTGGAGTTTATCTGAACCAGAAGGATTACAGGCTAATTTGGGTTTACAGGAGTCTTATTGGTGGTACCAGTGGAGCTCCAATTTCAGTGTTTAATAAATGAATAATCTTCTAAATTTCTGGATGAACTCCACTGGACAACAGTTTTCCACTGACATGTCAAGAAAAGGATAAGAAAGATTTAGCAGGTGAATTAACTACAGCTGCCTCTACCACTTGCTGTGATGACAGCAGCTGAACAAACTGCAGGACTTTGCACCAATGCAAAAGCATACAGGAACCCTAGACCCCTTCCAAGTCAGAAGTAGAATCTCATCGGCTGCTAGATGGCAATGGAAGGATCATTCTGTTATATGTGTTATTTCTAGTACTTTTTTTCCCCTATGCATATGGCAGCAGTTATCATGGGCAACGTAGCACTTCAGCAGTTCAAAGCCCTGCCTAGTGAGTTGGTTGGACCTTGGGTCTTATTCAGCAACCCAGTCCTTTTCTTTGTCCTTGTGTTCCAGCTTTGGGTAACCCAAAAATGCTTTTTACTGGCAGCATCCATCTAACATTTGTGGTTTTGTGCAGAGAGTACTTTGGGAAAGAGTACCCAAGTTTGCAGAGTGTGTTTATTTCTGCAAGAAAATGCAGCAGTTATTTGCTGTGCGGGCTCTGGCTGTTGTCACGGTGACTGTGTGCCACTTTGTTCTTACTAAGCAGAGTAAATAGGCCACGCAAACCTGTCTGCTGGATGCTGAGTTCTGAGTTATTACAGCTTTGAAAGGTTCAGCAGTGTGATTTGAAGAAAGAGAAGTGCTAAATTCATTTTGACATTGTTTTCCCTGAATTGTGGTGTGTAGAGCCACTTTTCCCTTTGTTCTCTAGCAGGAGGTATCGTTTGTTTTATTAAGATACTTTGCTCAATGGTGTGCTCTTCATTAATCTAGGAAATGTATCAAGCTTCTTTTTGCTCATATTTTCAATTACCTTTTCCATTATGGTTTTCAATTACCATCAAGGACCCCTAATCCTATATGAGAGGGAATTGTGCTAGGCACTTTATGCACAGAGAAGAGACCTTTACCCAAAGTACATAATACCAAAATATAAAGACTGTAGGTGGCATACGGATACAGACCCTTAAAATCACAAAGAAATAATTAATTAGTATTGGTCAGCACAATAAGCAACAGTGTCTGCACATCAACATTTTAATTATCTTCAAATTGCTTTGAGATGTGTTTCAGGGATGATTTTCGACAAGGGAGGAGGAGTTTTGGTGGGGGCTGCTTATTTCTTCCTTTGCATAATCCTTCCTTTCCTATAATAATAAAGAGCATTTATGATAATGGCTCTTCAGAAAGACCCAAACCAGAAGCTGGCATTTTGAAGCGAGACTTTTGTGATTTGTAACGTTTGAAATATCGCATATCTGGTCAGCTCTGGAGCCAGTTTAACGAGGTCGTCTTAGAAATAATTGTGGAAGCGAGTGATTTATTTTTGTCCCCTGACATTTTTCAGCTAGGTAATCAGTAGGGAGCTGCCTGGATACACATTTGTACTGTTCCAGCTAAGTCATTAAATGAAACATAAAACTGTCACTATGGGATAAGATGCAAGTTTGTGGCAGATTTTAGAGCACTTGAGATGGTAAAAACCCTGTAGCACGCAGTGGTTCATGATGTGCTTCTCAGTGAGGTAAAGGGCTTGTCACTCACCTGCTCTGTAGTTGGAAAGCTGGTAATTTGCCTTGCCCTGCTTCCCTGCCTTTCATTTACCAGCTGGGAAATGATTCGGTCCTTCAGGGATGTTTTTAGATTGTTCATATTCTTCCATGATAAACGCAAGAGCTGGGATATTAAAATTTTATGTCTGTGTTGTGCATACTTCCTAACCCATGGAGTTTCACCCACTTTCTGGTTCTAAAAATTAAGCGCAAGACAGTTTCTTTTAGCAGATTTACAAATATGTGGGTTTCTGAGCATGTTTCCTTTCAATATTTTTTTTTCTGTTTGGTGTTCTATTCCTATGCTAGTATAACTTCCAATCTTTGTTTTGGGATTCGGTCAGCGTTTTGTCAGTGTCATCTGCATCAGCTCCCTGGGCTGGTTTTGGGCTCTATTTTCTCTACAAGTGGAAAGAGTCCTTATATGCAAAACTTGCAGTCTTTATGGAGGGCTGGTAAGGGTAAGGCTTTTCTTATTCTTGATTCCAGAGGCAGGGTGAGGTGCTAAAGCTGTATCTTACCTTCATGCACCAGCTGTGTATTGAAATAGGCTGCCCTAATGGCACTTTAGAAGGATGTTATTTCCTGAGTGGTGTCTGCTCTTTGTGCTGGATCTGGCCATGGGGAATGGGAAATAACCAGCGCCACAATACTTACTATTTATGAAAAGCCCCTTGAAACCTAGTGTTTGTGTATGTACCTGAACAAGTCAAAGACGACCTTTTCCTTTCAGACTTACTCCTTGTCTTTTTTATGGCACGTAGTCAAGTGACAATATTCAAATGAGATAAAAATGGTTGCCCAAAAGATAGCGCTGTCCTGAATTTGGGGCAAACATGTGTTTTCTTGAAGCTGCATTACCTTCTTCTCCTGATTCAGTACTGTAATTATCTGCCCTCATTTTAAATAACCGTGTTTACTCTGAAGCCAGCTGTGGTGTTAGGGCCTCATTAGAAGTAGAAATTGCATATTTGTGGACCTGAGGACCCATCAAAAGCTACGCAGGTGCCAGTGTAGTCCATCAGGTAGGTTGCAAGGGGTGAGTGTTAGGCCACCTGTCCCATCCATGCTTGGAGCTTGCCAAGGCACTGTTACATGACAGTTTTCACACCACTTCCATACCATGTGCATGTAACAATATGCTGCCTCTCTCTTTTGCTCTTTCTGGTTTGGCTCTTTTACTCTCCCCCTCCCAACCCCAGCATCTGCTTCTTGATGTTACCTGGCAAAAATCTTCCTCTTCCCTCTCTGTTTGAGTTATTAGATTGCAAGTATTGTTGGCAGGAAATGTGAAGGGGAAAATGTGCCCTTGAATAAAAGAGACTATAGAGCTAGCCTGAGCACTAGGTCCTTTATAGAGGAGACCAAAGTCAGTGTCTCCAGAACTTCTCCCATTTCTAATTCTTGAGAATTTTTGTTACCAAACATTCCAGAGACCGAGGGATCACCTCTGTCAAAATGGGCACTAATGAAGCTTTTCACAAAAAGAGGTAGCCTTCCTGGTTGCAGAGATAGTGGGAGCTACAGGAATGTAAAGATCTACAGTATTATGCAGATGTATAGGTGCCTTGTAACAATAGTATGTGGAGAAATGACTTCCAGTTACTTGTGTATTGTTTAAAAATCTGGCTGCCTTCAGTTAACTGGTAAAGGTGATGAAAAATAACCACGAGCAGGAAGGGGGCTCGGTTTGATTTGGGTTTTTAAAAATCTGTCACAAAGCTACAATTTCATAATGTAGTTGCCTACTGTAAGTTAGATTACTTCAAATCAGTTCTGACCCAGGCACTGCTGTCTGGGTATCTTCTGTTTCTCCAAACAACGTAATTTAATAAGTGTAAAGATATAATTATTTTACTGCAATGCAAAGATATGTTGTGGTATATTGTTTATGTCTAAAGGGAACTGAGATGCTTTTACAATGGCTGGCAAGAAGCTGTATTAAAAACAATTGTAAAAACAATTTAAAGTGGGCTTGCCAGCATCATGCTGCATTTCCAGAAGGTGTTATTATAAAAGGAAGACTTATTAAAGTATGAGGAAAAATGAAAGAGGAAATTGAACCTAAACGATGTAGAGCTCTCAGCCTGCAGCATCTGTCAATATTGCAAATTCAGGTGGTTTGTATAGCAGTGAAATCTGAAGTGTCAGCTTCTGTGGAAAATACAGTCAGCATATTCTGCATATCTTGCTTGGCCAGTGTTATACTGCTAGAGGTAAAGAGCAATGCTGTTTCGCACTGAAGCTGTGTGAAGCAGGAAAATGCCATTGCTACATGCCACCTAGAAGTTGTTGGATGTGCAAAACATGTTTATGTAGCTGCTTATCATCAAATTCCACCACAATGAAGGAGCAAACACTTGTGTAAAGCATAGAAAAGTGTAATACTGAACCACAGAAAGTTGGGGTTGGAAGGCACCTCTGGAGATTGTCTAATCCAAGCCCCTTGCTGAAAGCAGGGGCAGTGAGGTTGCTCAGGGCAATGTCCCGTTGTGTTTTGGATATCCCCATAGCCTGTCTGGGCAACCTCTTCCAGTGAGTGACCACCACAATGAAAAGCTGTTTTCTTATGTTTAAACAGAATTTCCTGTATCTTATTTTGAATCTTCCAGAGCAAAATCAGCAGGCCCTGTTGCTCTCCAGTCTCTAATTCCCCCCCTCAGCTGCATAATTTTTAATCAACTTCTTCCTGGTTTGCTGGTATTTAATCACACAGTACCATTCCCCCTCCCAGCCCCACCAACATCCCAGTCTCATCCACATGCATCCACACATGACGCATCCTGATTTTTAAGAGCTGTAAATGGACCCCTGGCTATGTCAGGAATGGTATGGAGTTATCACTGCTGCTAAGCACCTTTGCCTGGAAAACATGCTGGAGCTGTTGGTGTTGAGTTAACCTTGTTATTTTCACTTTTACCCTTTAAGAAGCTGAGGTTAGGATGCTGTTTTAGTAGGGACATAGCATGTTGAGGTTGGTCTTACTGCACATGGTTATTTAGAAGCATAAGGAGTAGAGACAAAACATGCCCTTAAAGACATGACTAACGAAGGCCAGTGGCTGGAGAGAGAAGATAAAAAATGAAGCACAGTCATGTGTAAGGATGTGCACAGATGAATGTATAACTGTGTTTGTTTGAAATAAAATCTAGATTTGATTTTTGTATGCCAAGTGTGTGGCATTAACCGCAAGCATGCTCTTCCCTTGTAAAGACTGAAGTTCCTGTTTAAATGTACCCATGTATCTCTGTTCTTCTTTAAAATCAGAGTTTCACTCTTTGGGATCACACCAAACCATGTATCCCAGGGTTAAATTACTTCCTACTGGCTTAGTGCTGGCTTTGGATTTTTGTGTCAAGGGGATAAAAGTGTACCCTAAACAGTTAGTGGACCAGAGCTATCAAAACTCTGGTTTTGTTGTTCTGTATTTCATTTTCTGACCACATCCAGTCAGGTTTTTATGCTGTCATATAGATACAGTGAACATAAACTAGACTAGTTATTAAAAAATAATAATAATTCCTGTAGGAATGACAATCTGAATGTTTTTTTCTAGCTCATTTTTTAAGCATGCATAGTCATAATCAAAACCACGTAAGCAAATATTTCTTTTCTCCTCAAGCGTGATCCAGAGCATAGGAAATCTTTGATAGACACTGAGCTATCGAGTGCCACACAATTCTAGTAAAAATTTACAAGAAAGATTATAGAGAAAGTCGCATTGAATTAGGTGATGTGGGTTGAATTTGCCTCTGTGGAAGTGTTACATCTGCTGTCCCAGAAAACCACATGGAGCTAGGCAGCTATTTAGTGGGTCTTTTACCTTAAGCAAAGGGTTGCAGGAGAGATTGCATTCCAAGTTCAGCTGGTACGGTGATGAGAATAATTTGGAAATTGTTGAGACATCTGTCTGAATAGTTAAAGCCCAAAGAAGGAAGCTAAAGAAATAAATCTGTCCCATGGCAACTCCTGACTCAGAGGCACTTGTTGTGGCAGAACAGGAAAAGCCATCTGACTCAGTGAGTCAAGTGACAGAACACTTGTGAAGGCTGAAGCTGTTAAGGCAGTTTCTACTAAATAAGTGCTGTTTTGAGAATGCCAACAATTAATTTTCTCACTTTATGGCTGCAGTACCTTATCAAGGTGTATTTTCTTTAATTTGAATTTTTAAAAATGCATAAATAAAATTCATTTATGCAAGCTCAGTGGGGAACTGGGACATTTGGTAATCGGTGCTTGCCACATTTTGAGCAGTAGATGTCCACTGCCTGCTTCATTTTTGTTGGTACCACGCATTTGCTGATTAATAGTTTAGGGCAAAAATCTTGTATTTGTAATGTCTGAAAGGTTCATGAAATAATTACCAGGTGACTCCTGGCTGCCACCGTATGGGACGAGGATGAAGCACCAACAACAAAGCATGTTTTCTATTGCTGCTTTTTTTTTCCACCAGCTGGTATGGAGTAGGTCTTTTGAACCACATTCTGCTGTTGGCTGAAAGGATTATGAGATTCAAAATACTTTTCCAGTTCTGTAGAGTCCAAATAGTTCCTCAGCTGTGATGCTAATATTGTTGATTGATTGCCTACAGAGAAACAAACATGGCAATGCTTGGCCATGCCTCAGGGTTTGATCCCGTATTTTATTTAAATGCGTCTTGAGTGTAGATGCTTTATTGTGACTTCTGCCTTCTCTCTGGCTGGGTTTCCATGTCACCTCTTTGTGATACCAGGAAGGTTTGTACAAAAAGTACAAACTGATTAAAATAAGAGATCTCCCTGAAAACTAATATTTGTAGCCAAATCAATTCTCTGACTGCTACCAGAAGGCACAATCCTGATTACTCCTTGTCTGAGAGCTTCTTTTCAGTCTACTCAGAAAGCTGCTTCAACTTGCATCTAGATCTGACACATGGTAAGAACTGGAAACGCTTAGCTGGGAATAGTAAGGGGAAGAGTGCCAGCAGTGAAGTCTTAAATTGTCTTAAGCCCATCATAAAATCACACTCTCAGTTAACTAGAGTACATTGTGTGAGGTATGGAGCTCATTGCTGGACCACATTTGTAAGCTGCTCAAGTGTACAGTGCTTCTTGGGTATTTTTAAGGCAATGTTCTTTCTGCCCTTTCATAAAAACCATATTTTTGAGAATCTCAGCTTTACATAGCAGTCAGATTTTAAGAAAATACAGTGCCTGCAATCAAAGGACTTTGCACAGCATGGTGTTGGATGCAGTTTGAATCCTGACATGTATGGTACAGCTTTTGATTTACTGGTGATTGATGATGGGAGTTTTACTGAATTACTACGCATTACAACTCTGTACAGAGTCTGATACTAATACCGAAGATCAGTGTCTGGGTTCTTGCCAAGTACAGTGATCCATATCTTTCTTTAGGAAAATGTTGATTGGGGAAGACATGCATCTCTGCAAAGCTTTATCCACATTATACAAACAGTATGAAATAACAATAAAACAAATTAACATAATAGTTGATCATTAATAATTAATGCACCTTCCCTGTATTTCTCCACTGGACTGAATTTAGCAACAATGTAGGCTGTTAATCAAGTCCTGTACCTTACGCTAATGGCCCAGGCCCATTTGTGCCAGTAGCATCACCAAAATCACTGTGGCAAATCCTGTGAGAAGCAGGTCATGATTGTGCTTCAGTTCTCTACTCAAGGGGTTCTTATCATTGTTTCTTCTTGTGTGTTTCTGAAATACATAGAATGGCAATTGCCAGCTCTTTTGCATGAATAAGCAGTATTTTTAGGGTATCAAAAAATTTTTCCTTGCTGTTTCTCTTATGGGTATTTGGTCTCCTGTGAGAATTATTCTCTGTGTGATATTTGAGACCCTAGATTGGCAAAGAGAGATAGATTGTGACTTTTGAGTAAAGGTAGTTTGAAGATGCCAAATCGTGTGAATCTGTTCTGTGTCATGGACAGATGTACAGACTGAGACATCAAGACAGCTCTCGAATTGTGGTGAACTGTAAGGAAGGGAAGAGGGGAAATGAGAATAATTGACATTCGGTAGAATATCCCTGAAGGTGTAGGAGTACACCAACACTTTGCTTTTCTGCAAGTTAGTAGCTAAATCTGTAATTGAAGAGAGTATTGAAGTAAGACTTCATTGCTTTCAAGAGTATGAATAGATTATTAAAAAAAAAAACCCTGAAATTCTGATAATTTCTCACACTGCTATTGCCAATGTAACATATGGTGTCAGCAGCATATTTTGAGGGAGGAGAACATCAGGTTGCAAGAGCACCATGCAACAAGAATAAAGAGCTCATAGAGAAGACTGCAGCATTGGCAGAAAAATCCTTATCCGAGTAGCGTGTTTGTGACGAATTGCCAAGCCATTTGCTGGCTTGTAACCAAGGTGTGAAAGCACCCACTGAGAGTTCCTACAGTTTGTCTGTGTGAAGATCCCATACACAGAGTTCTCAGAGTTGGGCTCTTTCTTTACCGGGTGTTTAACACACAGTAAAGCACAGCCTCTTCTTTGATATGCCTACAGGCTCCGTAAAGCTTTGGTAGAAGACACAGACACAGCAAGAAGTCTGTAGTGTCAAGGACATGGGATTACACAGCCAGAAACACAATGTGGCACTCCCATCCCTTTTTTAGCCTGTTTTTGAAGGGAAACATGATGTGACTGTGTGCCATCTTTCTTCACAGAGACACCAACTTCCCACAGGTTTCATCAGAACTGGATGAAAGGCAGTGGGACAAACTTTTGCCTCCATGGAGAAAAAAGACTGTAATGTGAGTTCAAGCTACCTCTTCTCCTAACCTGCAGCTGGACAGACAGTCCACAAGTGACTTTACATACAGTGTGAAGAGTTTCTTGTCTGCCAGGTAGTTAGGAGATAAGTGAGAAAGCTGCAGTACTGTGAATGAGGAGATGAGGGAAATAGATGTCTGTGACCTAAGAAGTCCTGGACCTTTTGCTTTGCTATGAGTAGTCAGAAGCCTGACTAAAGAAGTCAAAGAATTTGGTTGTGGAGGATGTAATGGAAGACATGACAATCACATAGTTCAAGAGCATTTCTTTCATCACAAAAGCATGTCTCATGTTGACAAAATGGTACAGCAAGATAAGATACTAGAACAAGAATGATCTCCAGGATAAAAATGTACACACACAAAATTTTCCCTCCGATTTTAGTTGCATGGCTGAGGGGCCCAAGATGGAAGTGGAGTTACTTGGTTCCCACTACACTTGTGGACAGGGAAGAGGCTGGGCTTTATCTGATGTTTGATTATGTCTCTCCCAATGGACTACAAAAAGAGCCCAGGACAGCCAGCCTACTGCTAGAGGGAAATCTGTCAGGTACCTAATTTTCAGTGGGATGACTCTGGGCCACAATGGTTATGTTTCCTATGAAGAAGATATGGGTCATATGGTTCTGAAAGCAAGCTGAGGTGGCAATCTTGGCACTGTAGGCCATACGACTACAAACAGGAAAGCAAGTGTCAGGGTGCAGTTGAATGATCAGCTTAAGATGTGTAGCTACACAAGTACCCACGCCAACATAAGGGAGTGAACAGGAGTGCATGGAGTGAGATGGTCCCTTTCAACAGCAGCTTAAGCTGATCATGTAAGGTTACCCTTAGGCAGGTCAGGGGAATGTAGCTGGTGGGGGAGGGATGAGAACTCACACTGCGCTGTAGCACGGTGGGGAGTTTCAGCAATTGCTGCACCATCTAACACCGAAGGCACCACATGATGAGATCTGCCATTGCCTTTGCTTGATCATGCAGGGCCTCTGTGGGTGTTAAGTATTACTTTTTGATAAAATTCATTCCCATAGCGTTGGCTGCACGCTGTACACTAAGGGCAATGACACTATATAAGAGTGTTCATATTAATGCACCAGAGAAATCTTTTTATCTCCTTCAGACAGATAATGGGCTTAATTTTCCAGCTTTAGTTTTGCTTAGTACTACAACAACTGGATAATGGTACAGAGAGACTATATCATGTACCCATCTGGAGGAGCATTTTGCCATGCTTGTTAGTATGCTGGTCTGCTGTGCATTGTCTGTACTACCTTAGTATGGATGAAGGTGTGAGCACCCTGGCACCACTGTCTCCATTAGAGAACATTCAGCTGCAGTTCCACAGGAAAATGCTGCTTTGATGGGAGTGTGAAAGAGCCTGTCACTGTGCCGTGCAGAATATCCCCTTTCTTACTGCTTCTGAACATCCTTCATGAGCTTGAGGTGGTGTGCAAAGCAGGGCATGCTGAGAAGCACATTATCCTGCAGCCCTGCATTTGTCAGATGCTATTAAACAGCAGGGAAAGAGAATGGAGGAGCTGGTGAACCTGTCACATCCTGCTTGTTCAAAAGATTATTGATGATGCATAATTCATCAGAGCATGACCTAGCAGTGGCTTCTGCTGCCAGAGGTGTCCAGTTGCTACTTCTGTTGCAGCTGCCCATAAAGTGGTGCTCCTTGTTTATGAAAATAACCTCTGTCTTTGTGTCTGCCCATGAGCCTTTCAATTAACACACTTAAAACAGTCAGTCTTGCCTTGGACTCAGATAAAATGTGAAGGTCCTGTTCAGTGAGAAATGCTACAGTCTTAACATTTCGTTGTGTTTTGGAATAGGACTGAAATAGGGAAATATTAGCATTTTCTTTGCAACAGAAATCTTGGGAAGTTTCCATTAGGAAATATTATAGTGCTTTTTTTCTGACATTATTTATACAGTGGTTTCATTCCAACAGTTAAAATATTTTTATTTATTAACAATGAATAAAATATGGTCTGTAATATTCTGTTTGAATTATTTTGTTACTTCCTGATAGCAATTATTTCCTGAAAATCAAGTAGAAATGGGAGCTGCAGTTCAGGTGCTTGGTGCATTCACTCTGACCCTCTCCTATTGCCTGAACATCTCCTTTAGTGCATAATGCAGTTTGGTCAAATGAAATGTGAAATCTTGCTGCCTGATGTCGTGATAAAGAAATTTAGTTTGTATGGTTTAAGGTTGGTTCAGGCACTGGTTCCTATTAAGCAGCCTGCCACAACAAGAAAATGGAAGTTGGTGTGCAGGTCAGCTAAAAAAATACTGATGTCAATGTACTGATATAGGTTGAATACTTCCTCTGAGTTTCCGAGATAGAAGATTAAATATGTAGGTGGCTGGAAAATTGAAAGTATCAGCAGAGTTTGGAAAGCCACTTTGCCATGCACAAACTGAGGCTGGGATCCAGTCTGCCCAAAATCTCTCTTTGCCATACACTCCATCCTAGCTCACATACTTACCAGGTTTGCCTAACCCTGTATGTAAAATGCAAGCGGGAGACTTCTCTAACCTTGGGTTATTCAAGTGGCATGGGAGAAGACTGCTCGTTTCTTCTAGGGACATTTTGCCTCTTATCTGGTTTAATGTGAAATGTGTACATACTCCTGGGAGAATGAATTGTAGCTGCAGTTCCCTCTACCTCCAGATGATCCTAGCTGCTTCCCAACTGCTAGGGTTGATGATCTGAAGTTACACCTGCTTGTGCCTGCTTTGGCCCAGGAGCTCTCCATTCCTGGCCAGCTGCAGCAAGAATGGTGTTACCAAATACTGGAATCCTTACTCACCTCTCAGGGGTGGTGGCTGCACCCTGAAGGGAGCAGAGCACTTGATCCACTGCTTCCCACTTCACCCTGGTGTCGTCAGATCACCACTGTTGTCATAGCCCTCTTGCTAGGCACCTCTGGCCAGGGCAGGACTGGGCAGCTCTAGATGCCAAGACAGTTGTCTTCTGAAGGCACCATTGTTCCCTACTGAGTAAGGGAGGAGGAAAGGAACTAGGAATTAGGAATGCAAGATCATCCTCTGCAGGTTTTTCACAGACAGCAGCCTCTCTCTACAAGCCTAGCAGAGAACATAGGCAACCAGGCTAGACAGACAGGTACCTGTCCTGCCTGTCCTCAGGACAAACCAGCTTGAATTTCAGTGAAATCATACAAAATGAGGCAGCTGGCACAGACAAACTTGACAGTACCCATTGCTTTCTGTCAGATTATCTTTCTGATTAAAAGATCCTGGTTCTCAAGCAGGGAAAACAGGGGAGGAAGAACCACAGGGTAAGGCTGATATTCTGCTTTACAGGGCTTTCTGTTTTCCCCACTCAGCAATATTGCATCAGCAACAAAACAAAAATAACATGTAGAGAAGAACACATCCAAAGCCTAATCATAAAATACGCGGCCACATTCCGCTCCCAGCTTTAGGATCATCAAGTGTGACAGCCCAGCAGCATTTGGGCTGACAGTTTGCTTTAACCTCTCATGGGTTGTTAATACTACCTAACAGAGGAGTAGAAAGTTTAGAATTGTAAAATACTCTTTCAATCCTGGTAGCAATTACCTCTTAGCAATGTTAGTGCTTTGCCAACGCAAAGAGAACTAATCCTCTTCTGTCATAGGAAAGAAAAAAATGTAAAAGCTGTGAGAACTGTGGAGCTTATTTTCAAATAGATGCCTCAGCATTTTGATATTTTCTGTGGGATTAACTAGTAACACAGGAAGGCTAATACATATGCAGAGCTTTCATTTGCTTCTGTGACAATTTGCCAGGGGCAAATTGAACTGTGTAATGAGAAATGGTGTCATTTCTCCCCTTCCTTGCCAGTTGAAGCAAAAAAACTTGTTAGTGACATAGAAACAATTTGCAACTTATCATCGCTTCAGGGGAAGTTTCTCTTAGGTCCTTGCCTCATATTTCTGCTTTTCTTGTGTTTCTCTTTTTCTTACCAAAACAGAAAGGGCTGCCATTTTGTAAGCACAGAAGCCACATAATGAAAGGTGTAAATGTGTTGCAGTAACAGCATCTTTACTAACATAAAATAGATACTGAAGCTCTTTGTGTACTAATTTGTTACAATTTTCCCCCTTCAGTTGCTTCTAGCTCAAAAAAAAAGGTGATTTGCTCTGCTGTACGTATAACCCTAGCTCCTAAGGATGGCTATGTGCCATGCTCTGGTGCTCTGCCGAGACTGGCTCTGCAAGCATCTGATGCTGATGGGCACAGGCAGTGATGGCTGCAGAATACTAATGCTGGGGCTGGCTCCCACAGGGCTCCACTTTTGAAAGATGCTTGAGCCATTCAGTGTCCATGCACCACGCTGAGCAACAGCAGGGTAGAAAAGCCATGCTCCGGGATTCGTTTTTTCAATGCAGAGCAAGAAGCCGATAGAAACGATGGCTCTTTGCTTCACACTGTTGCGCCCAGGGTTCTTTCAGAGCTGCAATCATTTATATGCATAAATATCAAGGCTGTCACTTGTTACAGGCTTTGATAGCATTTGTGTAACAAAGGAAACAGAAAGAGAAAAGAGTGGAACATCTTCCATTCCAGTCTTGGAAAATGAATGACTGCATAGCTGTAGCAATTGCTTGCTTTCTGGTTTTATTAGATCACTGACCTCTGCAATTTGTTTCCCTTCCTGTCCTGCTGTCCTGTGTAAAGGACCATGAGAGGACCTCCCCACACACCCACTTTGTCTTTCTTCCACACTGTGACTATCCACAGGGAATATCTCAAAGAATTACCTAACAGTAACAATTGCCACAGCAAAGCCTCTTGCTGTATAATGACACAGATTATTTTTTTCTTCAGTTTTTTTTCTTCCATTAACCATCTGACAAAGTCATTTTGTATCACTGATTTCATGCAGACATACAAGAACTCCGATGTAATTATATTTTTATTATCTACTTGCTTTTTCTATATCTGCCCAAGGCAAAATGCGTGCTTGCTATTTGCTCTGCATACCATATCTTTCTGCAGTTTCTAAACTGAGGCTGATGGTATGTTTACCAGTTATCTCTGGAAAGCTATGCAGTTGCATCTAGCTTTGCTCTGGATCTTGCAGCTATTCTGTATTGAAAGACAACTAAAACACACTACTTCTGTAATACTGCTTTTCCATTAAAACAATTGCTGAAGTATCACAGGAATGTTATTCTGATGCCAGGAAGGAGGAGGGAGAGGTTCGTACTGATTACCAATAGCAGGGGAAACAGCCTGTGAGACAATCCCCCTATTAAATGTGGTCTGCACAATGAAAAGTTTGGGAAGCCTTTCTAAAGCTTTACGCATTTAGGCTTTGTGCCCGGGTTCAGGGTCTCAGACATGGAGGTGGTTTCAGAACACTACACGGGGGAAACAACTTCAGCAAAAATATCCGGATTACCTGGATAATTTATTAAGCTCTCTTGGGCATCCATTCACATGCAACTTTATTGCTATGCCACTCCAGCAGAACAGAAGCGACAATTTCTCCCCTGCCCTCCAACCAGCTGTTGCTCTGCTTCTGAGCTATCAAAGAGGTTTCAGGGACAACATCAGATAAAGCCCCTGTGACCATTCCCAAGGCTAACTAGAGGGCTCTTTTTCTCCCCTGAGTAAGTGTAATTTTTTGTGCTTCCTGCTCTTACCAATCTTCCGTAATCTTATAAAAGCCTTATAGTCTTGATGGTCTGAAGATATAAAGAGTGAAAGATTTGTAGAGACAAGTAATATATTTTCCTGAAGAAGGACGTGTGTGCCTGAAGGGTTGTCTGATTTTTTTCCCAACTGTATCAGTTGGTCTAACAAAAGATATTACCTCTCCCTACAAACTTTGCCTTACTTATTAAATAGTTGCCTCCAGGACACAGAACACTCTTAACTGGTGGAAAACTCCATTGTCAAGGTGATAGAGCAGAGTTCAGCGGTGTGATTTCCATGTCCAGAGCCAATTGGCACATATTAAACCAAGGCGGGATGAACACTGCCCACTCTGATCATTCCACACATCATTAGTGTCCCTTCCCCCCTGACTCTACACCAGTATTTTTGTCTTTTCTACCTCTCGGCTGTATGGAGCAGCTCTTTTCTAACACAGAAGCACACACTGGTTAATGTCTTCTGGATGCTACCTCAGTAGAAAGAGCAACTTTTATGGTATGCTTGATGAAACTTCTGTCTTCTCACTATTTTCTTGGTTGCCATGTCTCTGCACATTATTTTTAGATCGAGCTTCATGGTGAGCTTGAAAGAGCTGGAAAAAAAGTCTGGTGTGACCATGTCGACCTTTTCTCCTTTAAGGATCATGTAAGTGTTGACAACTTGGCTTCAAATCTTAAAGGATATTTTTGGTTTTATCCTCTCAGGTGAACTTTCTGTGGAAGGTATACAAGACCCATTCCTTGTTAGTGTACATATTATCACAGACCCAGGTGAATCCAAGACTCTTCAGCAAGCCATTGATAAGCTTCTAGCCTGGATCCATCCAGACCTCCAGCTGTTTCGAGTCTCAGAAAGACGAGCACCCAAGAAACACAGGAAGCCAGGTAAGGCTGGTGTTTCTCAGCCAGCCCTTGCCATCATTCTGTTTATGCAGGAAGAATATGGAGAAGAACCAATCTTGCACCTCCACAAAATCTTTCAGCGGCCACCTTGGCATTACCACCACACAGAGCAAGTGCATGGGAAGTTCCTCCCTTACATGCCATGCAGCCAAGACTTTTACACTCTGGCTCCAGAGACTCCTCTGTGGGCCATTCGCCCAGTGCACTATGGGAAAGAAATTATCCGCTTCACTATATACTGCAGGAGTGAAAACTTCACTGACATTTTGAAATTGTACGAGTTAATACTGAAAAGACCAGTATGTCAGAAAAAAGCAGACTTCTGTGTTTTTCCTGTCTATTCTAACATGGAAATAGACATTCAGTTTTCTTTAAAAAAGCTTCCAAAGGGCCAGCTGCCAATGCCAACAGAGTCAGCGGTGCTGGAGTTCAGAGTAAAAGATGTGGGGCAGCTTGTGCCTCTCTTGCCCAACCCTTGCAGCCCCATCAGTGAAGGCAGGTGGCAGACAGAAGACCACGATGGAAATAGGATCCTTTTGCAGGTAAGTCCAGCACACAGGGAAACAGAAGCACATTTATTGGTTTTGTGCAGGAAAGCTTAACCTGCAATGGCAGACACAAAAGGAGGCTTTTTTTGGTTTTGCTTTATCCTAGGAGAAAGAGCCAGGAGAACACCACTAAGGAAAGAACTTGAAACCTCTTTCTCTGTGTGTAAAATCAGGAAAGCAGTGATGATACTATCCAGATATCAGCCAACCTCAGATATGCAAAGAGTGATGTGAGGTGAGGTAGCTGTTTAAAAGAATGAGGAGAGAAGGAATTATGAGCCCGAGTGGAGAAATGATGGCTGATGGGTGTAGTTTTATAAGAAATATGGGCACAGAACTGACAGGGGTTTATAAAATAGCTCTCCGTTATGAGTTGTGTTTGGGTTTTTTTTATGGAAGACAAGCAGAATTCCTGATGGTACTCATTATTTTCTAGCATCACAGGATGACAAACTGCATCTCTCTTTTGCGCAATGATTATCAGGATGGGTTGAGAGGTAGTGAAGGAAAAGAAATGCGCCCTGAAGAGCAGCCTGAGAGAGACATTCCCACAGACTCTCCTTTTGAACTAATCTCAAATGCTCGTAACCATGTTCTGAAAGAGAGTTTATTTGTTAAGACATCTGTAGGCACCATCTTTGGGCAATGTATCAGCATGCTCTGCTTCACTACACCACATCCAAAGGAGATAAAGGAGATAACAAGCAGCAAGCTTTTAATAGCTGCCTGCCCTGCAGAGGGGCTATCTGTGGCAATCCAGAGCCAGGTTAATGTGCATTCCTGCACTGCAGAGGTATTTATTGCTGCTTACTGTTCAAATCAAGGTGCACAGACCCTCACCTTTGGAAGACCGTTGTTCAGATTTCAAAGAAGAATACTTTTTTTTAGAGTGGATTGCATTCATGAAGCTTGTCAGATTGTCTGACCTGGTTTCTGTGGAAGAGGCATTGTGTGTGCCACCTTTCCGCTGCATGGACCACTCAGTGTTCAGAGAAGTGTTTTCTACCCCTTGCAGCACAGTTCCTCTGGGTTTGTAGCTCCTGGGACTGAAAATCTGGGAAAAAGGGCATCTGTGCTCTCGTGAGTTCTGTGCAGGTGGTGGTGAAATCTTTCAATGCCACTTGGCAGATGCTACCCACAGAGACACCCCATGCCAGAGCTGAACAACACATGTGTAGGGCTTAGAAGGCAATTCAGCTTTGCTTCCCATCTGCCAAGATAGTCCCCCAGTTTGTCAGGGTTACAGCTTGCACTGTGTTAGCCTGAGATAGCTTGTAAACTTAAGCTTACAAAAGCCCCCACGAAACTTCTACACAGCAAACACACTCACCTACATCTCCTTTTCCCTGTTCTTTTTCAAGTTTCTGCGATGTGATACAACTTTGCTTTATGGGATCTTGCACTGGTGAATTGAAGGGAAGGGTGAAAAAACCCTCCAAAACAATAGGGCTTCTAAATAAGGTTTTTGATTTCAAAACAGCAAATTTTCAGAAGTAACAGGTGCCAGGCAGTACAGAGATAAAGTGATACTTGTCAAGCAGGAGGCTGAGGTAAACCTTGCAAAAAACATCAGAATAAGATTTTACCTGTATGCACCAAAAGAGAAGGGCAAAAGCCTGGTAAGTGTGGCCTCCAAGTGCAATTAATTTTCATTTCTGTTTTCAGTGAGGATGATGATACTGAACATGAGGGCAAAATGACAAATAGGAATGAAATTACAGTAAGGGAAATTACCACACTTGAAGTGCAGTGAAGCAAAAGTTAATATATGCAAAATGGGAGGTGGAGGGGGGAAGAATGGGAAAGCTTTGGTTCCAAGTTAAATGATTGTAAGGTCATGAATACTAGGTCCCGGTATACAGGTTTTAAACAAGTTTATACAATCAGAAATGGAGTTCTATAACTAAACTGGAGAGGAAATGTCCTGTTTGACTACAAGCCACCAATGTAACACAGCCAATGAACAGAAAAGTGCAGTCTCTGGTGTGTACCAGAGTCAGTATCCCCCAAGGATTTGTGCCACTGCACAAGTTCACATGGGCCTCACCCGTCTTCAGCCCTGAGCTGCAGAAAGGTGACTTCAGTCAAGTACAGGGAAGGGCTCTCACCCCATACAGTGGAATGGAGAGACTGTCTGACAAATGGAAACTGAAGAGTAAAGTCATCTAAGGGAAGTTCCCATCTGAAGGGAGCTCTGACTGTGCTTGGAAAATATACCTGAAGGTTAAAGGCAGGAATGGGGAAAGGCCGTTTCACTAAATGACTCTTCTAGTACAGGAACAAAATACTGTCAATAAATAGATTTACCTGAAGGTTAAAGGCAGGAATGGGGAAAGGCCGTTTCACTAAATGACTCTTCTAGTACAGGAACAAAATACTGTCAATAAATAGATTTAAGTTGGCAGTTGTAGGTGTTGATGGCCAACTATATAACAGCCACCCAGCAAGTGCAAACAGGTTAATACCTGAATTCAAGACAGGATGGTCAGTTAAGGAAAAGGGATTATATGATAGGATCACAGGTTATAGGAAACATTGGATTTGGTGATCTATGGACTCCTTATATTCTTTATTCTTATATTCTTTTAACTCATTCTGAGTTCAAAACAATCGCAGTATCTACCTTTCAAAGTAACCTTTGACTTCTTATGGAGTGCTGCTATTAACAATGTTATCAATGCCACAGTGTTGGTAATAATTTCCACTTCTTCCCATTTATATGAACCCAAACAATGACCTCCTAGTATTTTTCAGCCCACATATCAGTTGGCACTTAGTAATCATCAGAATATTTGTATTTATGACTGCACCTTTTTACAGATTAAAATTACCAATTACACCCAAAGTGGTAGATAAACATCCCTGATACATTACAGGCAGTGTTTAATGTTTGAAGTTTGAATATACCTCCATGATTAGACTAACAAGATGTGACCTCTGTATTTTTCTCGGTGTGCTTACAGGGACTTGAATACTTGCCAGCCAGCTTGATCCATGTTCTTAACTCATTTTGCAAATGCAATTACGAAGGGGCTTAGATAGAGTCAGTGCAAGAAAAAATATAGTTATTCATGGGCAGGATAAATCTGTTTAATACCACAGAACCTATTCCTTCATTTGCAAGGAATCTCTTCAAAATTATTTTGTCACAGTAGCTTTTCCACACTGGCAAGTTAGCTCCAAGGGTGCAGCTATATACCAGCTGAGGCAAAGGGTAAGTTTCAGTTGGCTTTAGCAGGAGCAAGTCTTAAGAGCACCTTTGCATCCTGTGGGAGGACACCCATACTGCTTCACCAGCACTAAGCTCAGAAGCAGGAGCTCTGGGGACCTCTTGTCAGAGTAGTCAGAAGAATACGTAAGTAATGTAGCTAAGAATGTACCATATAGCGCTATACTGAATATACTGCCAGTTTTATAGTTCTTGTCCACATTCCTGGCAGCCTCTGGGCATAATCCGCTCAGAGACAGCTGAAGTGCTAATGAACTTGCACTCCCAGCAGTACAACGTTGGAAGCAGGAAAGGTTAATAGCTGATAAGACTGGCTTGGCCATGCATGTTTGGGAAGCAGGGATAGTGAGCAGAGAGAATAAAGTGAACAGACGGCTTCTTTAAATTATGAGAATGTCTTTGGATAAGATAGGGTAGGAAAAGTAAAACAACATTTTAGCAGAATTTCCTATATCTACTCTGTGTGAGGAGGGACATGCAGGCAAACTTGAGAGGAAGGTGGGCAAATGAATCTCTCACCTTGGTAGTGACTCAGTGCTAAAGCATAAGACCTACTGCCATTTTACATCACAAAGGTACTTGAGTTATCCAGAAGTGTCCTGGCACGTTAGACTCAGGACCTACAGAAGGGCTGTACCCTCCGGGAATGTCAGGCAGGCACCTTAGGATATACCAGAATGGAACAAACACCTATGTTCAGGCACCTGATTCACCCTGTAACGACCAATTTCTTGGTGAAATACCACCACCATCATCTTGAAAGCTTCCAGCTTTCTTGAATTAATAGTGCAGGTAGGGCAGATCTGAACACAAAGAGGAAGAAAGGCAAGAAAAGCATCAAGGATAAGCAAGGGCTCCTTTACAGAAATTAATTTTAGTTTCTTTTGAAACTGCTGGAAAGGGCAAACTTTTGGACTAAAAATTGATTGAGTCAAGGGAGGGGCCTTAAGATGATTTAATTAATCTGTAAGACTAATACTAGCCTCCTGTTTCTGAAAATTATCTACTCTATTTTCCCTTTCCTTGTAGTGCTGTAGGTGTTTGCTTCTTAGTGCTAATGATTGGATTGGAGGGTTGGGCACAGCAAACCTATCACTAACTCAGACAGAAGGAGATTCTTTTTAGTTGATTTTCTTCATCCTAAAGGTACTTCGTCTTTTCTGTTAGCACAGTGTTTCATGGCATAGTAAGGTATCTGATGACTACATACATTCAACAAAACCTCTTGAGAGTTAATATATTTAACATTACAAGGCACCCACCTGTTCTGGCTTCGTAAACACCGTACATGCTGCTTTACAAATATATTCAATTCAATTTTAAATAAAGTTTGTGCATTTTGCTTTCTGGTATGTTGCCCTTCTGAACACGTTTTGCCTTCAAGTAAGACTTACCATGGTGATACTAAGGACTGACCACTGCTACTTTTTCTTGTGTTGATATTTCCCCCCTGGATCAATCCCACTAGTTTTAATACAATTAAACACATTGCACACTTGTTGAGTAAGGCAAGCAAAATTGGAGCTCGAGATGGTGATGTCATTGCTGTGCTGGCTGGGTTCTGACCTCAGCGGAGCCTTGCTGGCAATGCTTACTGCAGGTAATGCATAATGAGATCACTATCTGCTTTCTGAAAAAGCAGGTAACGTAAATAGACTGCAGGAGCACTCACGGATTTTTTGTGTCAGGCATAGGCAGCCCAAGTGAAGTAAAAAGTGCCTTTTTGTGAGGTTCACCGCAGGTTGTTTATGGCATTCCCGGATATTCGTCATGAAATTCTTCTGCAGCCCATTGTGATATACAAAGACTCTAAATCCCTCCAGGCTTCACAAAGATTTGTGCAGAGATTATAAATGAGCAGCAGATTAGCACCAGATGAAAAAATCTCTTCTGTTAGAGAGCTAATCTGCTCAGTCAATGGCTGGCTTTGCTGTGCATGTTTGAGGCAGGGTCTGACAAATCTCCCTGTATTTAGAATTTCAGTCAAAATCAATGCGTCAGTTTGGATCGAGTCTTTGTCCTCTCATATGGCTGACCCTCTCTCTGGCATCTCCGCCACGCTTGTGCCTAGTGCAGGCAAGGCAGCATGGCAGTCCCATGCTCCCCATGGCAGCACGGCCAGGCTCTAGCAAGGTAACAGGCAGTGCAGAAAACAAGCTGTGAGAAGGCTGAAGATAAGGAATTAAAAAAGAAAAGAGTTCAGAAAATTAAAGCAGATGCAACTTCTTCCAAAGCCAAAGGGAGAATTTAGGAGGCCGGAGAAGGCTGTTCTGCTGAAAAGAGTAGCTACATGTGCATCACACTGTCTTCAAGGTACAAAAATAAGTCTTGCTGTTTTCAGCATCCCATGTGCTGTTTTCACATCCCATGGCACAAAGGGCAATGAAAGATTAGCATCTCCCACTTGCTTGTCAGGGTTTCTCTAGCGAGCAGACACACCTGGAAATGCAGTTTGAATTTTGTGAGACTGTCAGGCACTGTAAGGTTAAAACGAAGAGGAGTGATCACACAAACACACAGGCTGAATACAGCTCTCCATTTGCCATGCCAAGGTGGTACAAGGGAGCACAGCTATATCACTGAATCCTTTCTGTGATCTCTGATAAGTTACAGAATGTAGATATAGAAAAGTCTTATTAGTCCACATAATCCAGTTCTCCACAATATAGGATTAGCCTGTAATCTTTATTCACTAGTATTTCATGAGATGGAGCTTCTAACACTATCTGTAGCGCAGTTGTGCAGTCTGGTATTCTCACAGTCAGGAAAGGCATCAGTTATGTTGCTTCAAGATGAAAATATTAAAAAAATCTCCCTTTATTATTTCCCCTTTCTGCTCATATCATGAAGAGCAACATTGGAAAACAGGTCTTCTGAATCATAATACATTGAAACATAAAAGGACTGATGTTAGCAATTCCTCCTATAAACAGAGCTGTTCAGAAAGAAGCTGTGTTAGTGATGTCTCTTGTCCTGCTCTGCAGGCAGCCATCCTAAGGGCAGGTTGTACTTGTTTCCTTCTCCTTGCTGATCCACCATTACCTCCTGCTGGGCCAACTGGTCTTGGCCAGGAGCTGTGACCCAGAAGCAGGAATAACAGCAAATACTTTGTATAAAATGAAATGCTCTTATCTGTCCAAAGGAACACTAAAAGAGATAGGAAAAAAAATTAAAATAACAAAACCCTATAACTAATGTCTTACCTAAAGTAATTTTTTCTTGTTAGTGTAGGCATGTTCCAGGTAGCCCAGGTACTTAAAGCTATTCAGTTGCACTTCTTTCTGATTTAAACTGGAGGATTCATAAATATTAGATAGAGCTCAAAACAATTATTCTTGTGTCTGTGCTTTATTCCCAAAGACTTTACCTGTATTAATAAATTAAACATGCCCAGGCATATTCCCAGACACTGAAATCCTTGTTACAGAGTGGCCTGTGCATGTGCTTGCAAGTCAGGCAGGATACAGCAGATACCTGCTATTTGACAACTGAATCAGACCCAGTATCTCTCACTAATGGTGACCTGAGAGACCCAATTAAACTACCATTTTTTTAACACATGTAAAAAATTATGTCAACAAATAAGAATAACAAATTATTACCATCATCTGCCTGCATGAGGCTTTTTACTAGTGTGCAAAATACCTCCTCTAAACATCTAAGCAAAATGAACACATGGGAGTTATCTCTGCAGGATTTGATTCAGCTCCAGACTGTAGACATCTAAACCTGATGTCTACCCAAGTATTTTTGTGTGAGCTACAGTCTGCATTCTCACTGTAATCGATGGGTATGCACTCAGTACAGTCAAAGGACCTAGAAAATAATTCAGCTAACCAGACACAGGAAGTTTCTTCAGAGAAAGTTGAATACCTCTCCAGACTCCATTAGCTGTATTAAATAGACAACTAAATCCTACCCGTGATGTCTGATGTCTATCTTATACACATATAGCTCTCTCTTCACAGAGAAGGTAATCGGGTATTAGAATAGGCTTCCCAGGGAAATGGTGCAATCACCGTCCCTGGAAGTGTTCACAAACCATGTAGATGAGGCCCTCAGTGACATGGTTTAGCGGTGGTCTTGGCAGTCCTGGGGTAATGGTTGGACTTGATGATCTTAAAGGTCTTTTCCAACCTAGTTGATTCTATGATTGTAGATAGAAAGATGGCATGGTCTGTACAAGGTAAAGGCAAGGCTTTCGTGCTGCATATAGAACTCTCCCCACTGCAAGTGTTGCATCTGTTCCCAAAAGTCTTGTGTTTTCAGGTGCAGTTTTGTCCAAACTGTAACCAGCGCTTGTGCTCCCAAAGGCCTCCTTACCTTTACACAAACAAGAAGACTGTACTTGTTTGGATCCTTGGTTTCTTTGGATGCTTGATCTACCAAATTATCAACTAAGTCTACAAAAACACAAGAATATAGCGTGAAAACAAGCCATGGTCAGTCAATCCATGATTTTCTCTCCAAGAAGTAGGAGAAGTGATTTGGAGGTGTTTCTGTTGATTTCTTGTTGACCAAGCATAATGGTTGAGTCCCTGTAATGTATCTGGTATCAGTTACCACAGAGGAAAAAAATAGCACCTTTGGTTAATGCAAACAAAATAGAATGAGAAGTGATTTCTTGTACAAACCTATCAAAAGTGTGTGATGATTTGGTTGTGTATTTTCAGCATATCATATTGTTATTGCTGGGTTACCCAAAAATATCTTCAGTTAAGAACCGGCTGGCATTTTCTTCCAGACACAAGCCTTTTATCTTGCTAAATAATTTTTTAAACAAGTTAACTCACATCTTAAATAAAATAACGTTGTGTGCAGAGCTCTAATGTGATTTCTGGTTAATGTTTTGTTGACAACTTGACTCATTTTATTTGACTTTTGTATTAAATTTCTTGTCAGTTAATGAAACTGCTACACTACTGTGGTTAATTTCCCCATTAATTCATTTAGTTCTTTGTGGCATTGAGGAAAATAGCTAATTATATTATACAGAAATAAGTTATGAATTAACATAACTCATTACAGATACATTGGTGTGTATGTATTCATCTACAACACTGAAATGAGATCCTATGGTTTGGCTGTCCTAGAAATCACCTCTATCTAGGCAATCATGGATAAGCAAAACATTTTTTGCAGATGTGAAAATCCTTTTTTGCTTAGAAAACCACTGCAATAAAAACCAGAAGATGGTTATGACAGATCTGGGTCACTAAGACAATGTGATGTGCACTAGCGAGATGCTAGAAGCAGCAATTTATGGAGTCCTTTTTAGAGACAGGGGATTCAAAGGATCTCCTTGGTTACCAGGGTCTCATCCCCCATGTCATATAATCTCTTTGGCAAAATGATCAAGCTCCATCTTTATCCATTACTTGCCCCAGAAGACTCTTCTACTTGTGTTGTGATTAGAAACCTTTTATTAGTTTGTGGTTCAGGTTTTTTAATGGATAGATTTTATATTTTTTCTCCTCGTGGCTGCATCTTGGTCAGTTTGATTTTATTCTTTTTCAGATAGGCATAATTTGAGTCATGTACAGCATTCTGGATGAGGCCTTGGCAGTGTTGTCTATAGTGCATCAATACTTTTTTAACTCAGCTGAGACTGCCCAGAATAATGTTTGTTGCAGTCTTCATTTTAATAACACGTAGTGACTTAGATACCTAGTTCTTTCCCCTCTGTTGCTTCCAACTGACAAGTCCCATATACAAGATTACGGGGTATGATCTTGCACGTTATTCCATTAGTTCCTGTCCCTTTTGTGACAGAAATCTAGCATTTTGTATTATGCAAGAAATTCCAGTAAGAAAAATATAAATTAAACTTTTTAAAATTCAAATTTATAAAAGCCTTACTGAGATAAGTGCAATGACGAATAACCTTATGATTGCTCAAACACTAGGGCCTCAGTTCAGTTACCCACGCATAAGTGTCTAATCCCATAGGATGTCCACCTGGCCTCCAGCTGCTTCTTGAGAAGGATGTTGGCTCCCCATTTGTCACAGCTGCTGTCACTGTTCAAATGCTCAAGTATCTGGCAGGCAGACAACTTAATCCTGCCCTGGGGCTGAGATTCAGGTCCACCCTGAAGTCTTAACCACCAGGTTCGGTCTTCACAGTCTAGGTGTCTACAAGCAAATTAGATGTCTGTGCTCAAAATTATTACAAGCTAGTTAATAGAGCAAGTTGTTTCTAGAGCACATTGCTCAGCTATCCAGATGTGAAAGAGAAAATGTGAAAGAGTTGAAAGAAATAATAAATTCCCATTGAGAAGACAGAGGATGAGGTTGCTCACTAAAGGCTTTTTTACATTTCAGAGGAAAAAATGAAAACATTTGCACCACGGTAAGGAAGAAATGAGAAAGTATAATGATGGTAACATACATAGCCCATTTCTTCATTTTTGTTCTTCAGTTGCCCGCTAAGGCACTGATGTTGGGAGACAGAATATGAATGAATCTGAACAAGTCAATAGGAAGTGAGAATTCCGAGCTACTGTAATTCAGCCCGCAAGGCAGGGCTCCTCTACCATTTATTCTTGTTGTCTTCAGGGTTCCTTATGTAAATATTTGGGATTTTGGCAGGGTACTTTCTCTTGTTATTGAAGTGAAACATTTGCTGCAAGCATACTGAATGAAGTCTGCTTCATAATTATTTGCAGTAACAACTCAGCAACAGAGACTTACGGTTGTAAGACTGCCAATTCTGTATTAATGTGATCTTCTTTTCTCCCTCTCCCAACTGCAGCAAGCACGCAGTTGGTGTAGGAAGTCTGCAAAGCAGAACAAGCAACCATATCCATCTGTGCCAACAGATTCCTGCTTCACCACGCTGCCAGCCTTTCTTCCTCAGAGCCACCGATCTGTCCCTGAACAACCAAAAGAAATGGGTCAAAACAAGGCACATCACACAAATGGCCTTGGTCATTATCTTGGTTTCTCCCAGCAGGACTTGAGACACAGTGGTCGAGGAGACTTCACACGCAGATGCAGCAGTGCCTCCAGCATTTCATGGTCATTTCAGCGAAGCAAGTCTCTGTTCTGCTTGCCCACAGTGAACTCCTCTTCAGCCTCAGAGACTTTACATTTCAGTGAACCATTTCAGTTTTTAAATACTGGGTCACCTGCAACTAGGTTAAAAACATTGAGATGCAGCCCCAGGCTTAACATTGATGACTTAGAGGGTGCCCAGGAGACGGATGTAGACACAGGAATGAAGCTGTCCTTCTCAGACCTGTCTGTGGTCTCTGCATACTCTGCTCTTAATGGATTTTTCAATGATTTGGAAGCCTCTCTTCCCCCCCAGAAACAAACTGTCAGTAGGGCTAAACAGGCAGCCACCAGTGGAAGGCCTGTGTCAGCCATGTGCAATACCTTTGAGTCAGTTGATGCTTCACTACCTTCTCTTTCTGAATGGTCTTCCAGCTCATTCACATCAGCATCTCTCTCCAAGCAGCACAAACAGTCCTCAAGAGCAGCTCCTTGTTCTCTGGATGATCATGGAAGTGTTTGCCCAGCTTCATCAGTTAATGAAGAAGAATTTTACATCTGAGGTTTCTCTATTTTACACCTTCTAGGGTAGATGTGTTCTACTTGTGAATGGCAGCAGTGGGCCCACCTTGAGCTTGAAGGAGGTTCTTTGCTCAGGAGAAGGTGATGCAGCAGAGAATGCTAAATATTTGAAGAAAACACTCAGATGCCTCAGAGATGGGTGTCCCCAAACTATGTACAGTGAACTAGTCTGAGCTTGCACCCTGTACCTTTGTACTGGAGGAGATGATCAGCACTGAGGCTTCTCCACAGCAGTGCAAGGTGGATGGTGGCTGTGACTGACCCTTGGACTGGTGGTGAAGAAAATGCCAGAAGAGGTGCATAATAATCCATTTTTCTTTTGCAGAAAAGGAAGAGTAATTTATGCCACCAAACTGCTTTAAGTTTTCTGAGAAATTCCCTTAACTCAGGAAAGATGGAAGGAGAAAGGGGTCTTCTTTCTCTTTCACAAGTTCCAGAGGCAGCTCTAAGCACAGCAGGTCCCAGAGCACATCTCCAGTAGAGTCAGACAAGAAGTTTCCTGTGAGGACACACACAGTTCTTTCTAATTTCTGAGAGCTGGCAGTGGTGAGGTGGGTGAGAAGTTTCATTCCTTCCCCAGGGAAGAAGAAGCTCCAGTATATCCATGGATAGTGCAGGATGAGGAAAGTGCCAAAAGCGGAAACCTTACAGAACATTTTCAACCTATATCCTTTCCAGCTGGAAGGGAGCCATCTGGGCTATTGTCTGAACCCTGTGGATAGTGGTAACCCAAGTAAGCCACTTTTAATTCAGGCAGTAGAGAGTTTACCTTTTTGGAATACAAATCAAGGAAGATAACCCATCATTTTTACATATTGCTACATCACTAGTCCCAAATATATAGCAGCTCCTTATTTTTTAAGGGTTTGTTATTTTTCTGCTAAAGATAATTAATGCAGAAACTTATTCTTCATATTTCCAGTTCAAGCATACTTCTTTCTCAAATACCTCTCTCCAAAAGGAGAACAAGTATAATTTTACTGGATTTTCAAGTAATTTTTTTAGAGTACGTGTTCTTGATAACTTGTTTTGCTCCAATTAATTTGGTATTAAAAGCAAAAAGTAAGTTAAAAGCTGTTAATATGACAGCTAAGTACTTTCACCAGGATTTAAGTCGTATAAACAGATGATTGCATCGTGAAGAGTTACATTTTTGGCAGAGAAGTGGCACTGATTGTAGTTCTGATCTAGCCGGTGAGAAAATGAACATGTTAGAATGTGTATGTATAAGGCTGGATGAAAGCTATATACAGGTACAGATGCTGAAGACTTGCTATGATGGCATTGTGCTGGATGGAATAAAAACGAATTTGTGGAGGAAAAGATGTTTGCTATATTGCCAGGCAGTTTTAATCAGAAGAATTGCTGCTTTGGGGGAAAAAAATAAAATAAAATAAGCTCATACATACCCTAAATAATAGCTACAAAAAATGGAACAGCTCCCCTGGCTCATTTAAGTAAATGCACAGTTTGTACAAACAGTTCTGGAAGGAAGTTGGGGGGAAATTGAGTACAGGTTTATAGGGGAGGAGAGGGAATTCCATTAAACCTGCACGCCCAAACCAGAAGAGGCCAGAGGGCTCACCAAGAGTCAAGATGCTCCTCCTCAAGGCTTTTTGCTTTTGCTGTCATTTTCTCCACACAGGGAAAGAGGCATCAGGCTGAAGTCCAAGTCTCTTCTCTGTGAGATGCTATCATAGCATGTACCAGAGGTAGACCTTGTCTTTTGTGCTAAACGCAATGTATAAATAGGAAAAATCTATCCAAGCTCTAAAAGAACAGGAGATTACCAGCCTTCTACCACTCTCCCAAACTGTTTAGGCTTACTGCAGTTTTGGGTAAACTGTTCTCTTAAGAAATGCCTGGAAAAGGAAATAGCACCAATCAAGGATTTGTCATGATGTGCATGTGTTTACCTCTTTATACTCTTTCAGAGTTCACACAGCCTTTCCTCTGACTTCCCTGGACTTTTGGTCAAACCCCCTCTGAACACAGTGCACCCAATTTGTACAAAGCTGTGCTCCACATTCTTGTTTGCACACTGTCAAAATACATGTAAAACACTGTGAGGTCAGACCAGCAGCTTTTTACATCAGCTTGCAGTTCACCGTAGAAGCAGTGATGCCTATGACAGTCAGGCTCCACAGGTTTAAACTTATGATTCCTTATTTTCTGTCATATTCATGGTAGTACAAAAATAAATGATGAAATAGCATTGCAAATTTATGGGACAGCCATTTTATCTACACTAGTCACTTCCAGATATGACAACCAACAGGATAAATTTTGTTCAGATCTGTTAAAAATTATAGCTTTCATTATTTGAGGGGAAAAAAAAAAAAGCCTTTTCATGGTGTTTTAATAACATAGATAACATTTAATCTGAACATGAAATCAAAAGCTGGTTTGAGCTGATGTGTCTATCTGATCCTGGCATTATGCCAGTAACCAGACTCTTGTCAAAAGCTGACTGAGGCTTTTAATGAAGAGGAGGCTTTGAAACATCTTTCTGCCTAGGGTGTGTCTCTGCAAGAAGGGGTTCAGCACATCTGGGAGCTGTCTTCTGATGCAAAAAGAGGCACTGGTACTGTACCTCTACAAACAAGCACAGGGTACCTCGAGTGCCAATCATGAGGCTCATGTGTGGTGTTAACTGGCAGCTCCACAAGCATCTCAACTCCAGATTTTACCACGTTAATCCTAATGGGAAGAAAGCCAAATGAGCTTTCACAGACTCTGAATTTATGCTGTCTCCACTGGGTTTAATTGTTTACATTCATGGTGCTTGTAACCAAATTTTGCAATAACTGACTGTCATACTGTCAGGAAAACCAGAGATGATCGTGTGCAGAAAACTTTCTGTCAATAATAAAGGAAGCCAGATTTTGAAGAGTGTTTCACTGAAGGTAGGCTTTGTTAATTCTCTTGCCATTATTTAAGAAGGGGCTGATCTCTTCAGAGAACATGCACAAGTTTCATGGCATTTACTTATTGTTTTGGTTAAATTATGAACAACGTCATTTTAGAACTGTAGGTTTTCCCTGAAATTTCTCTCCTTCTCACCCCAGAATGCATTGTTTCTGTGAAATAAAATAGAGATGAAAAGTCAGTTGCTCTCAACCTTCCACGTGTTCATTTATGAAGTACTGCAGACTCACTGACTGTTTAACTAGGCTTCAAAATGACTGCAGTGACACAAGCTCTCCAGCTCTTGGCAGTGTGTGTCAGTGGGATAATTACAAAATAAACATAGCAAAAATATTTTTACATTGGACTCAGCTTTGCCTCTGCAGACCAGATCTTTTGAGTCTCACTATGGTGTTGTAAATCATTTGCTCCAGTAAAGCTGAATGATAGAATAGAAGCTGTGACACATATTGGTAATCTTGCATGCTTAAATCCCATCTTGGTTTGTTTCATGTATGGTGGGCTTCATAGCAGTCTTTCCTTCTTATTTCCATCAGTGTGTGGTGTTATCTATTATACATTTCTTTATTCCTGTCATGGGACATGTCTGCATGTCAACATTACATTGTATATGCAAACCTATGTAGGTTTGGCTTTGTTTAGTTGTTATGGTTTTATGGTTGAACACTGTGGGTTTTATATATGTTTATATGGCAGTTATAGAGTCGTAGAAACATCAGGAGTTGGAAGAGGCCTCTGGAGGTTGTCTAGTTCAAAGTGCCTGCTGAAAGAAGGCACAAAGCTGCTCAGACCTCAAAGCTTTGAAGTTAAATCAGTTTGTTCAGGACTTGGTCAGGTCAGGTTTGAAAATATCCAAAGGTGGCAATTTCGCAGCATCTCTGAGCAATGTGTGCCAGTGCTTAGCCATTGTCATGGTGAAGAATTACATCCTAATCTGCAGTCAGAATTTCCCATGTTTGAGCTTGTGATCTTTCCCTCTTGTTGTTTTGTGTGTACCTCTCAGAAACTCTAGCTCTGTCTTCTCTATAATGCCCCCTTCAGGTGCTGAAAGACTGCAGTTGTTCCTGCAGCCTCTTCTTGCACAATATATGCTCTAGCTGCCTGACCATCTGAACTCTCTCCAGTGTCAATATCTCTACCATAATGGGGAACCGAAAACGGTATGCAGCCCTCTGAATGTGGTTTGAGGAGTGCTCAGTAGGCAGGAAGAATAATTTCCATCAACCTGATGGCAACTCCCTGGCTTATACCACTCAGTACATTGCTGGCCTTATTACTGCAAGGGTGCACTGCTTAATCGTGTTCAACCTGCTACTACTGGGACCCCAAGATCCCTTTCTGCAGAGCAGTTCCCTAGCCAGTAGGTGCTTAGCTTGTGCTGTACCCGGTTAGTCCATGCCAGGTGCAGGACTTGCACTTGTCTTTACTGAACTACTTGAGGTTCTCATTGGCACATTCCTCCAGTTAGCGAAGGTCTTTGTGAATGGCATCCCAGCCCTTCAGTGTATCAGTCATTCCCCCCAGCTGGAGGGTCATCTAGAAACTTGGTGCCTTTCATCACTTTACACAAATCATAGACAAAAATGTTCAACCTCAGTGGACCCAGTTTTGGCTTCAGAAGAATACCACTTACACTTGGATACCCGTTAGATTTAAACTGTTGTTCACCCACGCTGTAGTCCACAAGTCTAGTCCATGTTTCCTTGATTTGTCTGCAAGGGTACTGCGGAATACTATGTCAAAAGCCTCGATAAAGTCAAGGAACATTATCTTCACGGTTATTTCTCCATCCATCAAGGAGGTCATCTCATCAAAGGTGGCAATCAGGTTAGTTAAGCATGATTTACTGTTACATGAGACCCCACTGTAGTACTGTGTGCAGTTCTGGTGTCTTCAACATAAGAAGGACATGGAGCTGTTGGAGGAAGTCCAGAGGAGGGCCACGAGGATGACAAGGGGGCTGGAGCACCTCCCATATGAAGACAGGCTGAGAAAGTTGGGGCTGTTCAGCCTGGAGAAGAGAAGGCTGCGTGGTGACCTCATAGCAGCCTTCCAGTATCTGAAGGGGGCCTACAAGGATGCTGGAGAGGGACACTTCATTAGGGACTGTAGTGATAGGACAAGAGGTAATGGGTTCAAACTTAAACAGGGGATGTTAAGGTTAAATATAAGGAAGAAGTTCGTTACTGTGAGGGCAGTGAGGCACTGGAGCAGGTTGCCCAAAGAAGTGGTAAATGCTCCATCCCTGGCAGTGTTCAAGGCCAGGTTGGACAAAGCCTTGGGTGACATGGTCTAATGTGAGGTCCCTGTCCATGGCAGAGGGTTGGAACTAGATGATCTTAAGGTCCTTTCCAACCCTAACCATTCTATGATTCTATGATTCTAGGATAAATACATGCTGGCTCACCTTCTTGTCCATTTGGAGTGTGGCTTTGAGGATTTCTTCATAATCTTCCAGGGGACTGAGGTTGGACTGATCAGTCTGTAGTTCCCCAGATTATCCTTCTTGCCTGTCTTTTAGTGGGTTGTGACATTTTCTTTCTTCCAGCCATCTAAAACTTCACCAATCACCACAACCTTTCAAAACTGATAGAGAGAAGTTTCACAATGACATTGGCTAGCTCTTTTGGCACAGTCAGATTTAACTTGTCCAGTCCCATGGACTTGTGATGTCCAGCTTATTGCATCCCTGACTCAATCTTCTAGTGTCGTTAGTAACTTTCTCCTCCAAACTTTGCTACTAGATACAGGCATGTGGCAGGCCTGACAGCGCACCTGGTGAGTGAAGATCTTGTGAGTGAAGACAGGTTTTTCCAACTGAGAAGTTTTTCCAGTTACAGAAGACAGGAAAATGTTCTAGTCTATTCAAAACCAGTTTCCAGTTGCTTAAAGAAGGCTCTGTTTGTCTTCTCTTCTTGATTGTGTTGTAAGAGATGCACACAGTAATATCCCTTCTGTTGGCTTCTCCTGACCCATGAGCTCTTGACTGTCTCATCCTCTGTTCCCTCGCAAAGTGCATGCATTCATGCCACACGGTTGCCTAGAGCACAAAACCCCCCACCACCTGCCATCATTTCCTAAAGAACCTGTATCCAGCCATGGCAGCTCTAGATATGCAGCTGTCTCATCACATCTCTAATCATGTGGTTTTACATCCTGAGAGTGCTGAGGTCTTTCAGGAGTGATTTTCAGGTTCAGCAGCCTGAGTAATGGCTCTGGACATCCCATCTGCCCAGGACAATGGAACCACCTTGGTCTTGGTAAGACAGTCCCATCTCACAAAGGGCTTTGGAAGCAGAATAATGTGAGTGTGTTAACTACTGAAGAAATCAGGATATTGGAACACACTGGTGTTTTCAGTGGCTGGTATGAGCATGGAGATGAGCTCTTGTGACCCTGTACAGAAGCTTTTGAGTCCTGCAGTTTCATGCTTAGGCAGCAAGCACTGCAGTAGCCTAGCTTGGACACCTGAACTGCCATCATAAGAACATGTCCAAAGGCTATACACATGATTGCATGGCTCAGGAAGGCCTGAGGTGCCATAGACAGCGCTTGTGTAAATGGCTTTCCTCTCTTGAATTGTCTAATTGCTTTCTGAGCCTATTTATCATCTGCAGCAGCCTCTGACAGGGAGTTCCACTGCTGCATGTGAAACTACTACATGTTGTACAGGAAGGGTTATCTGCCAAACCTGTCACCTGCTAACTCCATTTGATACCACCTACGTTTGCTTTAGGGAGAGACAGTCAGTAACCATTTTCAGGCTATTCGTGGTTTTATGGATTTCTATAAAACCTCTGATTTCTCCTTTCAAGCTGTGAAGTCCTAATCTAGTTGGGTATTATTCGTAGGAAAACCATTCTGTGCTTTTATTCAATCTTGTTACTCTTCTATATTTTTTTTTTTTCCTATTCTGCTATGTGTTTTTTGAGCTAGGGGTTCTGTAATCACATATAGTTTTGGAGATGTAGATGCACCGTGGATTTACAGAATGGCTTGAAGGTGTTTTCCATTTTATTCTCTGCTCCTCTCTTAGTAATATGACTTACTGTTTTGTCCGCAGCTGAGCACTGATCTGCCCTTTTCATAGATCTTTATATAGCCCAAAGGTCCAATTCCCAAGCAGTAAAAGTCAGTTCAGAGCCTGCTATCATGTGTGTAAAATTAGATATTTTTTTTTATGTAATTAATTTTAGAATTGGCTAAGTTGAATTTCATCTGCCTTTTTATTGCCCAGTTGCTCTGTATTGAGACTACTCTGCAACTTTCCCAATTGTCCATCATCTTTACTATTTTGGATGCTTAATAACCTGAACAAATTCCCCTCTCACAAAGCCCCTCTTTTTCCAGGTTTAGGTCATGCTGAACAATATAAGCTAGAGTACAAATCCTTGCATGACTCCACTGCCAACCTCCTTCCACTGTCAGAACTGGCTATTTATTTCTACCTTCTGTTTCCTGCCTTTTAATCAGTCCTTTATTCACATAACCTTACCTCGTAAACCATCACAGCAGGGTTTCTTCGAAGGGCTTTGATGAAGGACTTTGGAAAATTGTTCTTAGTTGTACACCTATTTGTTAATGCCTTCTGAAGTCCCTAACAGACTTATGAGGTGTGATTTCCCTTCATAAAACCATTCTGACTCTTACCCTAACAAAATTATTTCGGTTCAGATAATGAATTGTCTCTCATCTGAGCATAAGCGTCATTTGAGTATAGAGCAATGCTCCCTGTGACATCTTGTCCCAGCTTCCAGGACTTAGCACAGTATACGTTGCTAAATTTACACAGAATCCAGACTTCCTGAGCCAAAAGCTATGTTCAGATCACTGTGTGACCAACTGCTGCATTGTGCTAGCAAAGGATTTATCCTCCATCAATTTTGTCAAATTTCCTGTTGAATCTCTTTTCATTCCTCAGGTTTTCGCAGTACTTCATGACAATGAACAGCACTGAATTTATGCCCCACAGGAGAAGATAGTCACATTTATTTGCAGCCTTCACCCAGATAATTTCACTGAGTGCATTCTGTTCCAGGAGAAGTTAATACAGAGTGCTGGGCGATGTAACTTCAGTACCTGCAAAGGATCCTGTCGCCCTGGGCCCAGGAATAAACAGGTTATGAGATAAGTGGGAGGAAATGTCCTGCATTTGTGCATGTGGGGGAGGAATCCAACTGCTTGATGTGTAAAGCCCTGCAAGGCGTTGTAAATCCTGTGATGGGAAATGTCTACAGTGGTAAATGGAAGAGGGACAGGGAGAAGGTTCAGACACTGGATCATTTGGTTGCTTGTTGGCTCTGTTTCGGGCCTCTTCAAACAGCTTTCTCCAAAACACTGTCTGGTGCCCTTCACACCAAGGACTGTTCCCACTATGGAAGAACCTACATCAAGCAGGGGCCCCTCTGTCTCCAGCACTGTCCCACCTGACTTTGCATCTTCCTGTCCTCCCACATGTCCTTGGGCAACCCACAGGGCACGAAAATCACACACACCCCCCTCCCAGGGTCGTGCTGTAAAAACATCTCTCAGCTGGCCTGCAACATAGTCCTGACTTTATTTAGGATAACAATCTCCCTTGCAATATGGAATAATTGTGTCCTAGAGCCATAAGGATCCCACAGCAGTCCAGGAGGGAAGCCAGGCCAGCTGCTGTGCAGTATGTGGCCGATGGGACAGCTCTGAAGGGTGTGGACACAAGTCATACAGTGCTCATACAGGCTGGCCTTGGAGCTGGTGATCGATATTCAGCCTGCTCTTATTTAGCAATTTACAGATAGACAGTGTTGCTTCAGTCTGGCCACAGAAAGGGCATCTGGAATCTTTGAGAGCTTCACAATTAAACAGGCGCACCCTGTTTCTGCTTTCACTTAGCCTTTTGCATTAAGCATGGTTCACTTTAGAATCAGTTTTTAATCACTTTTCTCCAGAATATATGAGGCATAAAATGTGAAATAGCTTGGTAGGTGGAGGCCATGAATCCAATCTGCCCCTTGTAAATAAAACCTGCTAACCATTTGTACATGATGAAATGGCAATGGAAACGGATTTAGTCAACGCTGACCAGTCAGTGAAAGAAATACCCTGTTCACATCTCCGTGACTGCGGAGTCCCTGTATTTTGTGACAGGATCACAGCGATGCAGTACGCTCTATTTTTGTGTTCCTCGCTGGGAAGACGCTAGCCTGCAAAAGTGGCTAGTGCCATCTCGTGGTTTCCATGCACACGAGTGTCAGTGCAAGGAGCTGCCAGCCGAGGCTGGCAGCAGGGCATCCGGCAGGGACCCTGCAGGCCCTGGCACTGTGCCCTCAGCACCCCATTGCATGAGATGTGCCCCCTTCCCCAGGGTCCATAGGGCGCTTTGCAGCAAGCATGCCCAAAGAGTACGGGCTGAACGTGATGAAGTTTGCTTCACAGTGCAATAGAAAACAAGCCTTGCTCCAGCCATATCTGCCAACAAGACCTGCCTGCTATGCACTCTCTGTGTCCTGCGTTTCAGTATTAGCTGCTGACAGTGTCTGTGCTGGGCTTCAACCCTGCCACCATGCTTTTCCACCCTCCCTTCCGTCACACAGGACAGACATGGACCTCTTAGAGCAGGTCCAGATGAGGCCACATAAATGGTCAGAGGGCTGGAACACCTCTGCTATAGAGAAAGGCTGAAAGACTTGGGATTGTTTAGCCTGGAGAAGAGAAGGCTCCAGGGAGGCCTTATTGCAGCCTTTCAGTATATAAAGAAAGAGAGCTTGTAAGAAAGATGAAGAGACTTATTACCAGGGCCCTGGTAAAGGGCCAGGACAAGGGGTAATGTCTTTAAACTAAAAGAGGATAGATTTAGATTGGAAATAAAGAATAATTTTTTTTATGATGAGAACATGGCAGGACACTGGAACAGGTTGCCCAGAGAAGCTGTGGATGCCCTGTCATTGGAAGTGCTCAAGCTCAGGTCAGAAGGGACCTCAAACAATCCAATCTAGCAGAAGGTGTCCCTGGCCATGGCAGGGTTGCTGGAACTGGATGATCTTTAAAAGTCCCTTCCAACGCAGGTCATTCTATGAATCTATGAAAGCTGGGAAGCTGAATAACACAACGGCTTCATGAGCCAAACAAATCTGCCTTGTCATTTAGCTGTGTCAGAGCTGCTGCCAAGGAAGTGGCCGCAGCCCACAGGGCAACCACTCAGTTTGAGCTCGGGATGGAGCTGAGCATCTGCCACGAGAAAGCCCATGAGAACAACATGGTAAGCTGTCATAAATTCCACCAGTTACTTTGATGAAATGTTTGGTGCTCTTGATATAAAGATAATCTGCTCAGTATGACCCAACTCCTACCAAGACAATGCTTCTTGTGAGGTTAGCATTGCCACCAGAGCACTCCTGCTCCCTAGGTGTAATGAACTCGGTGGCAGGGCCTTCTGGAACAGACACAGTGTAAGAATGCAAAACGTAATACCAATTTCATAATTCCTCCTTCTCTGGTGAATTACCAACCATCTTTTTGCAGTTCACATGTCCTGTTGCATGGACAGATTTATTTTTGTAACTGGACTGTGTTTAGGAGCAGGTTTTTTTCACACAGTTTGCCATGACATGGCTATGAGTCCCACTTTTTCCCATTCTGTTTGGGTGGGTTTGGTCACAAGAAAGAAAAGCTTTCATTAATAACTCTGTGGCTCTGCTCATGGATTTTGACTAGGTGCCAGCATTCGCTTGTTGTGCCACATAAAGCCACAGAAACACAGACTCTGCCCCTAAGTTTCTCTCCTCAGCACTTTGCTTCCTTGCTTTCTTTCAGGATCTGATTGCACTGTGGTTTTCCCACAGGAGGGGTGAGGATGTTTGTTACCACCCTGCCACGTATAAAGACTGTGATAGAAACATTGAAGAAAGGAGTTTCGGGGCTGCTTATGGCAGCAGTAGGAACAACCACTGCTGGGGCTGCAGCCCACCTAGCTAGGAGGTGAGGAGGCAAGAGCTGTTAATGAGGCCAGGGGGACTCTCAGGGTGCTGGGACAAGCCAAAGGGCAGGAGAGGAGCAGAGAGATAGGATGTGACCTTGCATCCTTTTCATAGCCCCAGGTGGTGCACCACCTCCAGGCACACAGGGCCTTCAAGGCACTGGCGCGTGATATAGGGATGGTGTAGAGGAGCCACCAGCCCCAGCAGCTGAGGACGCTGAAGTTGTAAGGTTGCCAGTAGGGCCTGAATGCACAGAGTGTTTTCTAGGTTTCCAGGGCAACCTTTGCTCAGAGCTGACAGGCTGGTTTGCTGTTTCAACGCCTTCCTTTGCAGATGAGTTCCCATGGATTCATTCTGCTTGTCCCCATGGACACTCCTCTTCCCTGTCCTTCCCTTCCTTCCCTTCACTTTCCCTTTTCTTTCTCTTTCCATCCAGCTCACCCATCTCCTTCGCGGCACACCATAAAAATCAGCGCTAAGCCCTCCTTGGCCAACACAAGGCTGGAGGTGCTTCTGCTCTGCCCACTCCCCCAGTTCCCCAACATATCCCTTGTCTCATCTGTTCAGACAGGACCCAAGTCTGGGACTGCACTATGTCCAGAATAAAGCAGGACAAAACCCAGCCTCCTTTCCTCCTGCCCACTCCTCCCCTTATCATCTCCTTACTAAATCAATGGGATTTGATATTTACCGGATCTCTAGCACACTGCAGAGTTTAAAACTCTGCTGTCAGCATCACTGGGAATCATTCAGTGACATGACTAGGATGCAGCTGCAGGTGTGGCCTGCTCTTTTCTGTACATGGAGGCTCGTTATCTGTTAGACATACCAGGTCACCAGAACTTTTTCTGATGCTGTGAGTTTTGGTAGATGGTCCAAAGAAAACCTGGCTGCTCTCTGGAGTGACAGCTAGCTTGCAGCCTGACACCAATGAAGAGCATAGCAAGATGGAACAGGTTTTTGCCCCAGGCCTTCTCTGCTGATGTGTTAAGTTTGGCAGCGTCATTTGGAGAAGTGAATTAATCATATTGGAGTTGTGTACAAAAGAGACTTGGGGGGGAGGAGAAAGGATGTGTGAATCCATGTTGATTATTTTGAAGCCATAAACAAGTGTCATCAGAAAAGAGTTTGACAACCATATGGACTTTCAGAAGTGTGAAATCTTCTGAAAATGATATGCAATCATGTAAAGATGGGCATGAAAAAAAAAAAGACTTGAGATATGGATGGAGCAGAAATGTAGACAGGGGACTGCAATCTGTGTTACAGGAGTTAAAATTCTGGGTACATGAGAAGAATGGTATATGGAAAGAAAGTATATAAACTAAATTGAGTTGCATAAAAGAATTCTCCCAAAGGTGAGAGGAATGACAGCCAGTCCTGTTTCTTATTGCTGGTTCTTAGAACTAGACTCTTCTGGGAACTTCAGTCTCAGGGATTGAGCAACAACTTTTCCATGAAAATAATCATTATATTTCTGAGAATGTTTACTGAAGATGCCACAGGAATCTGTATTTTGCACAGGGCAAAACTTAGAGGTACAGGAGTGCAGTTCCGCTGAAGGGCATCAGCTGCTTCTGCTGAGTTCAGTAACTAATGTGACAGTGCTGGGTTCTTCCCCCGATGTTCACCAAGGGGACATTTCTCATCCTAGAGCTTGGAAGGTGTTGACACTTCCCCTGAGAGGCAAGTAGGATTATGTCCTGGGTTCAGCTGTAGCAGTCATTTTTCTCATTGTCAGTAGCTGGTGCAGTGCCGTCGTTTTCGACTTTAGTGTGAGAACAACGCTGATAACACTGATGTTTTTAGTTGTTGCTAAGTAATGTTTACTTTGATCAAGGACTTTTCAGCCTTATGCTCTGTCAGTGAGGAGGGGCACAAGAAGCCAGGAGGAAGCAGAGACAGGACACCTGACGCAAACTAGCCAAAGGGGTATTCCATACCACAGCACGTTATACCCAGTATATAAACTGGGGGGAGTTACCCAGAAGGCCCAGATGGTTGCTCAGGTCGGGCTGGGTATCAGTCAGCAGGTGTGAGCAATTGTATCCTCTCCCCTTGTTATTTCCCTTGTCATTATTATTATTGGTGGTAGCAGCAGTGGTTTTGTATTATATCTTAGTTACTGGACTGCTCTTATCTCAACCCGTGCAAGTTACATTCTTTCGATTCTCCTCCCCATCCCTCGGGGAGCTGAGGGGAAGAAGGGAGGGGAGTGAGCGAGCAGCTGCGCTCGCTCTGGTTACCGGCTGGGCTTAAACCACGACAGATGACAAGAAAGCAGATGTGCAAATTTTGTAACTTTGGTGCAGCACATCTCCCTGTGTGCTCTACATGCATGTGGCGGGGACATCTCCATGAGTCACAGGTTCTGGCAGATGAAGGAGCATGTTGTGAAGTCACTCACACACCAAGAAAGGAGTTAAGTGCTGCTCTGCTGTCCTGGGGAAACGGGAGCTATCGGCAGGGCAAGTCATCAGATCTGGACAAGTGCCACCACAGTATGTGAGGTCTTACCTGCTAGGAGGAGAGATACTTGAGCAGTCTGGACTTTGTCTGGGGGACTAAGTTTAAATGCTGGCACCCTGAGCCTCTTTACAATGTGACTGTTTAATGTCTTTCCCCTTTAAGCTATCACAGTGCACAATACTGAGGATTTTAAATTATTGACTGATAAGTATTTGGAATTCTTGAGGATCACGAAGACCAAGGCAAATGAATCAATCACAAATGATGATTTTTGGCACTGTGACAACTGATGTTTCTTTTTTCCCCTAAACAAACTATGAATATTTTTTGTCTTCTTGAAATGCTGAAGTAAAAGAAGAGTCTTATTTCCAAGGAACTGCAGTATTAAATGTCACCGTATTTGATAAGAGCACTTACAGACAGATGTAGCTGTTCTATCTCTAAAGGAAAGAAAACATTGAAAACCAACAATTTTGTAATTTCATGATTCATTCATTTATCAGCTGGTCCTTTGACACTTTTTCTTAATTAACAGAGTTGTTACGAGACAAAGCAGCAACAGAGACACATTAAGCAAGGAGAAACAAATCCTTTGAGAAATAAATGGTTTACATTTAATTACAACAGTCATGCAGTGAGCATATGTGCTATGCCACATCTCAAGCAGAATCAGCACATCATTGTGTCCTTGAAGAAGTGACCTTCAGAAAGAGCAATTAGCTTTGTAACACTTTTTCTTCAACAGTTTAATTTTGTCTTCTTCAAGAACACAGATGTGCAATTTTCAAACATACAACCTCAGGGGCTGGGAATATCAGTGCTGAGGGTCCTATCTTGAAAGGTATCTCAGGACAAAAGTGCACAGAGAACAACTTCAGGTGAGAAACCAGCAGCCACCCCTTAGTGAATGGCACATGCCTTCTGCATGGCTTCACACAAGACCCTCAACCATGTGATGCCCCAGTTTTCGCAGAGAAAAATTGAGAATAACAATGTGCTACCAAACCTAGGTCTAATGTAGTGCTGCTTACTACAGAGAAACCTAAACCAAACAATTTTATTTTGCTAGGTGCTTATTCCCGCAGGCTTCAGTTCAAAGGAGGAAGAGGCAGTGCATCTTTTCTGTAAGAGCTGGGCCTGCTTCAGAGCCCTGAAAGCTCAGCTTGGAGCTAGCTGCTTTCTTCTGCCAGACTCCAGCTGTGTCAGAAGGAGCTCACAGCTGTATATGAAGCAGGCTGCACACTGATACAAGAGAGGGCAGCTTCCCAAAATTGCTGCCACTCTGGGAATTATTTTAACTCTCTTGATCTCCAAGAACTGCTATGGCTCAGAGAGGAATGCTTCAGAGTTAAGGGGAAAAAGAAGAAGAATGAGCATAGAAAGCAAACAAACTACTCTGGAAACCATCATTTGTTCATGCGAATATGTGGTTGCCTACTTCTATGGCCTGAGCTGGCTTTTGGCTCTCCTGTTTGGAGCAGTCTGAACAAAAGGAGTGAAACATGTTGTACTCAGAGGATTGGAGGTGCCCCGGTCACTATGGTATCTGAAGAAAATCTTTCGTAGCTCCTTGGTGAATTAGCCTAACATTAACCACTTCAGGATCAGCAAGTTACTTTTCAGGATCCCATTTCTGGGAGATTCTTTAATACCTGGGAGAGCATAAATGCTGCTGCCATGGGTGAGACCTGGATGCCACAGCCTGAGAGAGCTGCCCGAGTGCCTGGGTTGCGATAGGGTTGTGGGGGGTGGGCCTCGGGATCAGCCAGCAGACAGCACTGGGCCATCACAGGGGAGGGAAACGGGTGGCACAGGGACAGCTGCTGGCAGGGGAATCAGTTGGATGATTTTCTGAGCTCTGCCCTGAAAAGTAAATAAATCTGCTTTGCCTCCTAGTGAGAAAAGTCCCTGGCTTATTCTTAGCAGCTAGATCTCTCTCCAGGACAGCAGAGAGAGATGGGAGACCTCCTTCCACCCTCAATACTCCATTGTGAGAGAAAGGACAATCTGGCCTCAGCTGCTGCATCTCCTTGTTCAGGAACCAAATGCCAGGTCCAAGTCTGAGTTGGTGGAGACCTGCTCAGGCCTGTGAAGGATGTGTGCTAGGGCATCTTCCTTGTTGGAAAAACAGAAAAAAAATGTCCTGCTATAGATGCATGCATTTCTGTAGAAGACTGCCAGCAGGAAAATAATGGTGTATAACCGGGGGGAACATGTTCACGCAAAATGGTCCATTTCTGAGCCAATTCAGCCAGACCACATTAAACTGGACACCAGCAGTTCATGAAACCCATCTGCTCTACTGTATATCGACCCCTTAATGCTCTCTTGTGCACCTTGACTAACTTCAATTACCAGATCCTGGTGCCATTGTGGATGTATTTATCGATTGACCTTCGGACGTCCTGCTTTCCCCTTGCTCTTATCCTCACTGCTGTAAACTAACCTTGCATTTTCCTCAGCATTTTCCCTTCATCTCTGTGCATAGCTGTCCATCCAGGTCTTCTCAGCTGTCCCTCATAGCAGTCACAAAGATGCAATGAGCCCGTAGCCTGGACTGCTAGGTAAGAATACTTGACATAGCAGTTACCCTACAGAAATAGTAAGCTAAAGGCTTTGCCTTTTCTGGTGCAAGACACTGTGGGTTACGATTGATCCTGCATCAAGGAAGAAGGGGAAGAGCAGGAGTCTGGTCTCACGGAGGCTGTTTTAGGCTTTTGGGTTGCACCAGGACACCTTGACCACAGCAGCCTGAGAGCTTTGCTGTGGCCTCTGTGCTTCTCACAGGTCTCCGTTGCTCCTCCTCATCACACACTGGGAGCAGACACAGCCCTCTCCTTCCCGGCACTCTGCCTGCAGTGCTGCAGTGGTGCAAGGCTCTCACAGCTGCTTCTCCCCACCACCAGTGTAAGACTCTTCTTGTACCCACTTTGCTCACTTTCCTGCATGTTGCTTTTGCTTTATGGGCTACCATGAGGCTGGGGAAGAGCTTCAATGTTTTGCTTTCCCTGTCACATGAGGAGGGCAGAGCTCAGCTGCCCAGTAACGAAGATATGAGCCACAGTGTGTAGCATGCAAGTGAAGACACACATGCTCACACCTCCTTGATGCTCCATCAAACACGGTGCTTCTACACAGGAAAGAAAAAGAGAGAGAACTTGTATTCACAAAGTTGTGTTCCTTTGCACCTGAAAATAGGAAACTGATCTCTTTGGATTTTCATGGTTTTCACCTTCTGCCCTGTTGCAGTGCCACGCTGACAAATTCTATCATCTATAAAAAGGAAATCACAGTAGAAAGCCACTAGGAAGAGGCCTTCTGATCCGTGCGTTCCATTTTCCTTACAACTCCACCTTTGTACGGCGGTCTCCCCACTCTGTATTTCAAGCCCTATCTGCCTGTAGCTCACCCGCAACACAGAGCACTAGACCTTCCTCGGTGAAGCACATGCACCGGCAGATAATCCCGATCAGTTTACCTCTGTGTACCTGGCAGCACACTACTGTGCAGAGACCAAATATCAGAAGAGTTTGTGGTTAATTAGGATCAGATTAATCCCTGCTGACTGCCTGTCTCTGTGTAAAAAGGGCACTAGGGGTTAGAAAGTATTAAGTACCTTAAACATCTACTTGCATAATGTAAAAACCTATGAAGATCCAGATCTTTCGTGCTTGAAAGTCTTGATGTGAAATTATTTAGCCCTACAGCCATTTAAACATGCTTCTTATCCTACCAAAGCAAGAAAATCCATTAAAAAGTTTCCAGGAGGAAATGTAACAAATATTTGGCTACGGAAAATAATAAACCAGCAGCACAATGGAGACAAGATATTTACAAAAAATGGCCTTAGAGATTCGGAATATTATTTCCAACTTCTAAGAATTTAGTTCAGCATATGAAGTATAAATTTTATAACTGCAATAAAGTTTTTTTTCTAGGATATAGTTGTACCTAGTTTTCCATTTTATTAGTTCCTATTTATCATAAAAATACAACATATAATAATTAGATAGCCTCATCTATGGCACTCCCCAAGGAGCCCAGGGGGCTACACAGAAAAGATACATTTCCTTGCTCTTCTTATATGTTCAAATTATTTAACACATTTCCGACACTAAAATGTATTTTGCTGAGATGTTTAGATAACTCTAAGCATATAAGTGGTTATTTGACATGTCAAAAGATGAAGAACTTCTGTGCTTTTCTCTTAATTTTAAGTGTAATAGTATTTTTAAATGAAAAAGGATCCTGATTAAAAAAGCTGAGCTTCATATAAATGGAGGTAATAGTAGAAAGACTATTAGAGGCAAAACAGACTAATAAAGGATCTACAGACCTGTGAGAAAATGCCAAATTTACAGACATCTTCATGTCTGCTTCACATTTCTTTCTTATTTTTTTGTTACTGGCACATTTGTATAAATATTAGGGGCATTTACTTCATAACAGGATATTAGCTCCTTTTGAGGTCATCTGTTCTTGTGACATTCCTCATTCACAGTCATAAGCTTCTCATGGTGACATCATCTTAGTGGCCACAGCCATACCTGTGATGTCACCAGAAGGGATTATAACCTGAAGTGGGGAGTAAGCTGCAAGAGCAGATCAGCTCCTAAAGAATAAAGGTTTTATTTTGCCCTGCTAGCAGGAGGAGAAGGAAGCACCCACCCTCCCTTTCTCCTCCACCTGCCCTGGCACAGCTAAGGACCCTTGCTGCTGCCCAAAAATCCACCAAGGTTTTACCATGAGTTCTGGTGGAGACAGCTGGTGAGGGATCTGTATCGGGCCCTTCAGAGCTGGGACCCCCACCTGCCCTGTTGCTCTTTGATGCTGCTGTGCCAGGATTGGGATGGCACAAATACAGGAATCTGCTTAGGAAAAAGGAAGCCAATATTGTCAGGAGAAATGCTCAAGATACAGGGACATCTGTGAGCTACATCTGAACTTTCCCACATCTGTTAGTGTGTGGGGCACTTTGGTGAAGAAGCATCAAATGCCAGGTGGGAAACTCCTGCAGGGAGGAAGATTGGGGCTGGCTGGGTAGGAGGGCTTGTAAACAACTTTGGTGCACTGAAGTAGGTGCATGAGAAACTGTGTGCAACGCTTACAGATATAAACAACCTTGCTTCTCTGCCCAGCTCAGGGGCACATCACAAGCTGGGGTAAGAAGGTAGGGCAATCTGCAGTGATCACAGGGAGATATACATGAAAGCCACAATAGGACTCACTGTAGATGTGCAATTCCTGCTGTGTGGGCCCAGCAGCCCAAGGTCGGTCAAATGTTGCTCACTTGGGTTCAAATGGTATTCTGTCCTGATCCCCAGGCTGAAAGGAGGGTGTCCTCTGTGGGATAACCGGCAGGATATAAAAGCTGTGGCTCAGTACTAAGCCAGTTTGGCAATGTGGCTTTCAGTGTGGGTCCACTTGGTCGATTCAGGCCACAGGAGAGGTTAAAATGCAGCTGATAAACTGTCCTGTGCAGACCTGCGCTGTAAATAACATTCTTACACATGATTCACTCTGTAAGTTCCCATTCGATCTCATCTCTCTCCCCTACTCAACTAAATCCCTCTTTCTGAAAACTAGGCTTCTTATGGGAAGTCAGCTCTGCAATTTCATAAGCATTTTCATGCTTTCGCCTTCTGTTTGGTTCCCTGTCATTTCAGCCAGATCAGTAGCAGAAATTGCAGTTGGCAACATGCCCACAAGAGGACCTCTTCCCATGGCATTTACTTGGCATCATTTATTTGGCACTGTAGGAGACTGTGATAGTCAGTTACATAAGCATTCAGGGGGTATCTGCATTAAAATCAGCTTTTAACATACTTTACATTCCCTTGTCAACAGTAAGTGTATTTTAATTGTCAGTTCATGTAGTCATCTGGGAGGAAAATGCGCTGCCACAGTGCTGTTCCCCTCTCCCACTTTTGGCTCAGTGGCAGTTCTTGTCTGGCTGCGAATTTCCACCAGGCCCCATGCAGGGTACTGATTCTCTCCCAGAAGCATTTTAAATCTGCAGATACCAAAGGCTGACTTCTGAGGGCAGAGGTGGGATTTCACAGACCAGAAGGTCAACTTTGAACGTGCTGATTCAGCACCGCTGAGATACTGCTGGCAGCAAAGTAGCTGATCTGTGACAGCAGCCGTCACAGATCATCTGTGCACTGAGGAAGGCTCTTATCATACATTCAGAGTCCACAGGGAAGAGGCTTTACTGCTAAGATCTTCATACAGCACTGCAGGAAATATATACACAGCTGAGATTATCTCTTTGGAGCTCATGCATCATTTTCCCCGGAGTTTCTTAAGCCATCTTCCCCTATGAGACATGTATAGGAGAACTACTTGGATTACAATAAGGATGTATAAAATCTTTCTCTCTACTCAATAAGCTTCTTTTCTTTTTAAGGTCAAAGCTTCATCAACCTGAAAAAAGAAGTGATCTTGTTCTTGTGGTTTCTCAGCCCTTTTGAATTCTGTCTATTGAAAACCATATAACAAGAACAGTCACCATCAGTTAGATGGCTGACCTGGTTTGGACTCTTATTCAGCCTACACTTCTTCAGGTGGAGATATGTCACTTCACCGGTGTTATGATGTTAACCTCATTCAGTGAAAGAGGAACTCATGTTTGCTTTGCTTTGCTTTCCACCAGAGAATGGCACCATTCTGCCCACTGCAGAAGACATCACACAGCACATTAGAAATACCTATCCTGCAACTTGAAAAAGGAGTTGACTGATAGCTCACACCTATTGCTAACTTACTTCCTGGCTAAGTTTGGGGTTGCTCCCACTACCTGCCTCCAAAACTACCCCTGGGTAGAATTCAGGCCTCATTTATTCCAGGACTCATTCAAAAAGCCTTCATTGCAGAGCCTGGCCCAAGCCTGTGTCCCACACAGTCCTCCAATGCCAGCCTATCAGCCCAGGCATTTTTGAGGGTGCCCATGTGCCCTTGGGCATCTCATAGGGCAGGAAACATGGATACCAGTGTGATGCTGTAAAATCGTGGCTCCATTAATTCCAATTGCAGTATTAGAGACAGAGGAAAATGAACCCACAAAAATGTTATACTCATGGTTTAGAGCCAAAGGGGCTGAAGGGAATGGAGAGTCAAGTGCTGCACAGTTTGGTCACAGCCAGCCTCTGCTACCTCTCTTGCAGCCATGGGCAGGGAGGCTGCCTCCAGCTGCCAAAAAGCCTTTATTGCTGCTAACAGCACTTATTTCTACCTGGAGCTGAGCAGGAGGGTGAGAGGGAGGAGGTCTGGGGGCTCCTGCAGGATGAAGCTCCACTGTGGGACTCTGTGGGACACTGTGTGTCCTCCCCAGCAGGTCCTGGCTGGCCAGGCTCTTGCACCAAGCTCATCTGTCCAGCAAGGCCATGCCCTGTGGAGGAGTGTGTTGCCACACCAGCATGTGGAGTTTGATCTGAGATGCCATCACAGGGTCAACTGGCTGCTTTATCCTTTAACAAAGCCCTACAGAAATGATTGACTTCACTGGACTTCTTTGGAGGTGATCCTCTACAGTGGTCACCCTTTGAAGAGCCAGATTTTGTACTCACGCCCCAGAGGGAGGCAGAGGCAGTGCTGGTTTTTGCATGGCATGTGGATAGCAGTAAGCAAATTCACTTGAAATTACTCCCTTGGGTGTTGCAGGGCTCTGCAGCCAACTGCCTCTTTGTGAAATAAACTCTGTATGAAATGATGATGCAAAGTTTTCTTATCCTGAAATTCAGCAGAACCACCTTCTTCACTGAGCAAATGTGTTGGCATCTTGCAGTGTGGGCTTTCTTGTGGAGGAGAGATGTAAGCAGGAAGGAAGCTGGCTTGGATTCAATTTGATTTCCCCAAGGTTACATATGTTAAAGAGAGAAAGCACACAGAAAACAGTAGATGCAGATAGAAGGTTAAATTCTGTTCTCATTTATGAAGGGATAAATGTACTGTAATCCTACTGATAACAGGGTTGTGCTGGATTGAAATGAAAATTGCTAGGGACAGACCTGACACAGGAAAGCAAACAACAGCATGCTGAAGAGGAAGACCTGCTTCTCACCTGGTCCTCTCATCCTTCTCTCTTCCAGTCTTTCCCTGGGCTAAATTCTGCTCCAGATTGCTCTGTGAAGTCCCTGCAGCAGAAGCCCAAACTGGCCAGAACCCAAAAGCAGAACTGCTCACCCTTTCCTCTCCACAGCCACGCCAAACCAGGGCTCAGTTTTATTAGAACACAGATTGACGAATCAAAGAAAACTCCGGGCTTCCAGTAGAAACATTTTGGGGGGCAAAAGGCTTCCAAAGAAATCTCCCTCTTCCCACAGTGACTGTGAAGGCTGCGCCTTTCCCTCTGGTTCTTATTTCAGTCCTATGACTGACTAGCTGCTTCCAGGACTGAACAAGTTCCTCACCTTCCTTCCCAGTGCCATCACTTTGGAGACTCAACCCTGAGTCTGTTTTCCACCCTGTCCCCTGGAGGAGCTCGTAGTCCCCCAGCAGCTCCCCATTTGCTCTAGGACCCAAGCTGATGTGGTTGGTTTGCATTCACAGTCCTGTACCTGAAAGTAGAACCTGGCCCATGAAGACCTCGAAGACGAAGTTCTAGAGAACAGCTGTCTCTGAACATCTCGCTTTCTCCCAACTCACCTTTCTACTCTTGTGTATATTTCACACCAGACATAGCAGAGTCATGATGGCATCTGCCAGTGCTGAGCAGTTTCAGCAGTCTATCCCCTTCCTCACCACAATGGTCACACAGGAGAACATCAAGGGCCCATGCAGTAATAGCACTGGCACACCACAGGCACAGGCAGGACCTAATCCATCAGTGAAAGCAGTCACCACCTACTGCTTCTCTCCAACACTTTCCACCAGTTTTGCTCCCTCTCTGGGGATTTGCTCAGACATCAGGAAGATCTTTGCTGTTTTCCTTCCCAAAGAGTGGTGGTTTTCTGTGCTCAGTGAGGGCACAGACAGGTTGGACTCCCTCACAAGCTTTCAGATCTTCTCCTTTAGATGCCCAGAGGAGCTCCATGGAGACACAACAGTCCATGCTTCAGTCTCCTACTCACACACCCCTTTGCTGTATTTCCTCCAGACATCCTCAGTTTGTGCCTTCCCTCGCTTCCCTTACAGGCAGTCTATAAGTTATCTCGATGTCAAGAAGCATTTCTCAATATACAGCTGCTACCTCTGCCCCTTTCTGTCTTTAAAGAGTTGCCTCAGGGACCAATAAATTGCATTCCTTTTTAAATGCATTTTCAGTGTCTTAAAATGATTGCCAGCAAATTTATCAGTACTTTCCTCATTACCTTGTGGTGCATAGCCAGATTAAAAGCAAAAAAGGTTGTGATGCCTAAACTAGGACACAGGCAAATAGAGACAGCAGCCCAATCCTAACACTTTGGTAGGTCCAGGACACCTCTATTTCTGAGAGGAAATTTCTGTAATTGACCTATTCAGGTTGCAGCCCCCTTAAACTACCCTCGCTTGGACATCTCAGCTCACTTGGTAAGCTCTGTTTTCAGACTCACTCCACTCCTCGAATACCCAGTTCGTGACTTTGGATCTCAGCTTGGGGAAGAGAAACTTAAAAATCTGACCTTGATTATGATAAATGTTCACATCCTTCCCCCAGTATTTTATCACTTGTCTTTTAGCCACAGATATTTTCACTGACCCTTCTTTCTTACTCTACTGCCCGTTATCTTTCTAATAATTTACTAATGGATTTTCTTTTCTATTCATATACATAAAGCACATTTCTTATTCCCCATGCATGCTTTGAACAGCATTGATTCATTTTGAGTTTTCTTAAGTGCTCTCTCCTTGCCCACAAACACTGTTTTTGCTTCTCAGATTCCTCCACAGCTTTCCTTTCCTAAACCAGATGCAGAGAGGGAGAGTTTGAAACAAACACCCCAACTTTTAAGTCCCCTCTGTGGTGAGACATGATCCAGAATGGCTTTTTCCCCTTTCCAACAGAAATTATGCTGTCCTACCACAGTTAAACTGGGTCCAATTTTCAACTACATCTTCCATAAATACTTACCCCAAACCTGAATAGCAGCATTTTTGCCCAGTGGGAATTGAATGTCGATTTTTGACAGTAATGCCTAAATCCTTCAGGGACTCCCCTATCTTTCTTCCAAATCTTCATAAATCCACAGGAGAGTATCAAGCAGAGCACAGAGGAAATGTCTTATCAGGTCTGGAGCCTCTGGGACCATCACATCAAATCCAACTGTACAGTCCCCACTAGTGACCAGAGTTAATTTACTTATTGACAGCTCAGAGCCCTTCAAGAAATCACTTGGTAGCATCCGTTTCAATCCTTCTGAATACACCTTCAGTCCAGTGGATACTGTTAGTGATAACTTCAGCAGAGAGATAGTCACTCAGCAAAACTCTTAAGCCCAAAGGCAATATTCAGTGTGAGGATACTGTCATTTAAATCCATGGCAAAAGCTACATCCCTGCCTGTTGCACTAGGCTGGGGCTGGCCAAGTTCTTGCCCTACATCCGCCCTAGCAGGAGTGCGGTCTAAACCCCAGGATCCTGAGACAGATCCTGGTATCATTGTCTATTCTCTTATCTCCTCAAAACAGTAGAAAGAGAGGAAACGCACAAGCACAGACAAAGGGAGACCCATTGCTTCATTCTCATTTGGGCCCTGATTCAATTGTGTGGCTGCTCCTGCCCTGCTAGGGATGAAACAGTAGCACCTAAACACTATTTCTTGATTACAATGACCTTTTCCCCCATGTCTTCTTTACCAGTAGCAACAGGAATGTATGCCATAAAGTAGCAAAGTATATATATAATGTCAAACTCTGAGAAAATCAATAAGCTGCAGTTTTACACTCATTTTTAAGCTGAAACCCTGCTTGCCTTTGGTGTCATTGTGAAGCTGTGAGGCTGAACCTGTGAATATGATGGCCAGGATTTGATCCTGTTTCATTAAGAAAGCCATGAACAGCTGCAACTGCTTTTAAAGTGGTCACAACGACAGCTCTTCTGCTTCTGGTCCGTTCAAAGTGACACGTTCCTCATTTGATCTCCTTCAAGTGCACTGCTTTGTTGTTTCTTTCCTCCTCGAAACTAAAGAGTGAATGAAAATCTTACTATTTTGGATGGCATTAAAAAGAAAAAAATAAAAAGGGGGCAAATAAAGACATTTTAATTGCGTGGGATTTCTGAGTAAGGTTTCAAAGTGGGGCAAAAAAATAGCTGTGTGCCTGGTACACAGAGAGCCCTTTCTCTTCCCCTTTGTGGCAGAGGAATCAATGGAATTCATATAAAAGAAGGAGGGGGGTGGGAAGAGAGATAGGAGATGTCTTGCTTGGTACCAGCAGGTCACAAGCCTCATGAGGCTCGAGCAAGGCTTGCAAGGAAGCGGCTGACTGTATCTCCATGTGTACCTTTTTGTTCCTTGCCTTGGATTTGCTAGTCAGTGGCATGCTGCTTTGCCTGGCTCTCCATGGAGCTTGTAGCCTACAAGAATTTGGACAGAGTGGTACAGACATCGCCAACAGAGACTCTGATCACTGACTATGCCTTTAAATGCAGTCTCATGACCTAGTCTTTACTTCACTACCTATTAAAGCAGGAGACAAGACGTACATAGACAGCTTCCATTCAGACACCCAGAAGGACAGAGAAAGGCAAGACAATTTAACAGAGCTAACTGTGAGTAAATACAAGGCATTAGAAGTGCTCTCTAGAGCAAAGGGCATGGAGAAAGATTTGTAGGAAATCCTGAAGTGAAAGACGGTGCAGTATGTTTTAAAATATACTTGCATACAATATTCAAAATGTGAAATTCTGTAAGGAAAACTATTCTGTCATTTTAGCATTAGTCCTTTAAATACAGATTTAAGTGCCTCTTACTAGAACATTGACCAATGCTTGATTTCCCATGAAATTCCGAAGCAGTGATTTTATGCTGCAAGCACTGGTGCCTTTTGTAAATATAACCTTTTCTTACTGGGATACATTTCATAAAAGGAATAATGGTGGGGGATAGGGTGTGGGGAGGGGGAATTTGAAGCCAGCCTTTAGCAAACTTGGATCTAAAGCCCAGCCTGGAGCCTCCAGTTAGATACCTGCACCTCACAAGGGATGGCCTTCATTCTGGGAGTGCTGGATGTAGCCTCCTTTCTGCTGGGGACAGAAAGGAGCTGTGGGTGTTCAGCAGCATGGAGACTGCAATAAAGTGTCCCATCATCTGTGCAGGTAGCTAGCTTTTTAACCAAGAAGTTCTGTGTCTCCACACACTGTGATGGCCAAACATCCTACATGGTATAACATTCTGGCAAACTCATTTCTTGTTAGTCGACAGTCATCAGCATGTCCCTACATGGTTTTTATTTTCTATGACAACGGTTACTGGGTAGACCTGGACAAGTGTTTTAACAATGATCATTACTTTTGCAAGTGATATCTTAACACTGATGGAAAGAAAAAGTTCCTCTATCAGCTCAACCTATTCATTTTCTAAAGGTATCTGTATTATTAATTGTAGGTATGATTAGCTGGCGCAGAGTGTTCCCAGCTCGCCTTCATGTTGCCCATTTTCTTCTCTGCATTTGTCCTGTCTGCTTCTTGCTTAACCAAAGCAAACTGCATCTCCTATGACGAGCTGAAAGAGCTGAAGACTGAATTTGCCTTCAATCTCTACGGACATGTATCTGAAGCAGAGAACAGAACCAATCTGGTACTCTCTCCAGCAAGTGTGGCTGTTTCTTTGGAGCTTCTGCAGTTTGGAGCTCAAGGAAATACCTTTACAGAGCTGCAGGATTCTCTAGGATACAACATTCATGGTAATGTACTGCTTATAAAAAGTACTTCTTGCCTTACATTTAGCAATAAATTCACAGCTTTACTAAGGAAACAGCAATTACAGACATCATACTAAACTTCTGTCTTCTGTCTCACTGCAGGATGTAGTTTAGGAGTATTTTCTCCATCTTTCATAGCCAAGTACCAGCTGGAGAAAGAAAATTCAAGGAAATAGTTGAAACACATGTTATCATTCCTCTTTTCTCTTGATCAGTGCTTACTCTTTTACTGCACTGAAATATAACTACATCTAGAAAAGCTGCTTCTATGAGCAGCAGAATTGGTCCTGGTTTCCCAGATGTTCATCACGTCCGTTGTGTCCTGGCATCCCTGTGTCCGCTGCAAGGAGATGCCAGGCAGAGGACAGCTGTTTTCTCTCCAATCCCACTTACGTTTTCTCTCCTATCTCATTAACAAATTTTATGAAACCTATAGAAATTGAATTATCTTTAAGACTTTGAACCTTTTTCTAATGTTTTTACAACTGGACAAAAAGGTGAAAAGTTATTAGAAGAAGACTGGCAGAGGGAGATACATTGACAGATGGATGGTCCAATTGCATCTTTCCCTGAAAGTAGGCTAAAATAAAATTCACTGGGAATCTGGAAAGGATATGGAAAAGGCAGATGTCTTAAAATCCAGCGTTATGTCAGCTGAATTTAAGGATGCTGTTTTCATTTTAGCTCTGGATTATCCTACCATCTCACATCACACGTCAAAAACTATTTTACATTATGGGCACAATGTTTATGAAAAGCAGATGACTGCCTCATCTTCAAAATTTGCAGCTTACATACAAAACTTATGTATAGAGATGACACTGCTATTTCTTGGCATAAGATTTACTGTCAGTGTATGAAGACTAAAGACAAAACCTGCAGCAATTTCATCAGCCTGTACTGTAACTGTCTTAGTCACCATTACCATTCTGTATAGCATTGATATTCAAAATCAACACAGAGGTAAGAGCTACCTCTGGCTGATATACACAGATACAGAGGCATGTAATGACACAAGGACAGTGCATCTATATTATGAGTAACTGATATAATGAAATCTTGCCTATCTGTAACTTCAGTAGGGTAATATTAAACAACATTAATTCATACAGGGATTATACCTTGCTTGACACTTCTGGTCATCAGTGGTTCAGTTAGTAAGAAAGAATCCTAAAAATAATAATCCACAGTGAAATTCAGGCACAGCTCTCCATACAAAATGTAACAAAGTGCAGAGGTTGTTAATGACCTGCTAGCTCTTTTTTGCTGCCTTACTTCCCATGTGGCACATCATACCAAGCAGACATTTTATATCCATTTTAGTTGCCTGTGACACAAGCCACATGAGCTTTGGCTTTCAGTAATATTAATGCATGAATGTGAAAATAAAATAGGATGGGACCTATTACTATTGGTTATAGCAGCACATTTCTGGTGATGGAGAAGAAAACTACTTCCTCAAACGGTTTAAATCAACTAAATACACCAAAAAAATCAAATTTCCTATCAGATGAGTAAATCCAAATCATATATATGCATATCTGATAAAATTCCTTTGTTCGATTAGGTGTTTACATTAATGCTTCTGATGGTCTGTCTTGAACAATAATGAAGGATGAGGTTAAAAACTTAGCAGACTTAAAACAATGAAAACATTGATGGTTCATTCACGATTCATGGAGAATCCGCTCTTGCATGCACTCATAATCTTCTTTTAATGTTTGGAAGATTTGTTCACCTTTATTCTAGTACTAAGGAAAACAATGTTGAAAGGGATGTCTCTCTAGATAGCACAGACAAAATGACATGCTTTAAAATGCTTTCTCCTTGCTGCTTTATTTTATCAACAGTAGAGCATTTTAAAGCAATTTTGAATTGTTCTCCGAGTAAGAATTCAGGACTTTGGTTAGCTAAGCACTTTGATATGACTGAAGTTACAAGCTCAGGATACCACACCTCACGTTAACATCTGCTTCCAATTTACCATCTTTGATTTCTCACATCCTCCAGAGAGAGCTTGCCAAATGCTCCTGCACTAATGTAAAACACACGAGAAAAGCATTTTACACCTCAGACTGTGTGAGGTTTCTTGACATCTGTTCAAGGAGTTCGATAGTTTATCCCTTAAAGAGTAATAGATCTAAATTTTAATACTAGACTTCCCACAGGTGATTAGTCTTCCTGCAGGTTATTGAAGGAGCACTATAGAATCATAGAATCAACTAGGTTGGAAAAGACCTTTAAGATCATCAAGTTCAACCATTACTCCAGGACTGACAAGCCCACCAATAAACCATGTCACTGAGGGCCTCATCTACACAGTTTCTGAACACTTCTAGGGACGGTGATTCCACCAATTCCCTGGGAAGCCTGTTCCAATACCTGATTACCCTCTCTGTGAAGAAATTTTTCCTATGGGTCAGAAAACATGCACTGGATTCTCAGGCAGTAGAAATTGGTAGATGTGAAACTCTCCCTTTACCCCATCAAGAATTTGAACTGATGCAGTAAAAGTCTCCTGATGACCTGGCTGGCAGTTGGAGACTCACAGTGATCCTGCCCTTGACCTGACACTCAGCCTGGAACACATTAGTCTAGGTAGGATGGACTTCCCTGGTTAGCTGCCCCACGCTGCCCATGTCCCAAGCAGCAGCCCAGCCTGACTTCCCTCCGGCACTGCCTACACCCACGGGTGACCGGAGAAACTGTTCCCTTTGATTTAATGCAGAGCCTGTAAACATTGTTCAGCCTGGGTGCAAGTCCCAGGCCTCAGGAGGTCACCTCAACATGAACCACCCCATGACAGATCATTACAGCAAGCAAAGTAATGGCAGGCAGGAATGGCTGCTAAGTCACCCTTCAGTGGAGCCTACTAGAAACTTTGTGATTTTAAAAACACAAGAGCCTCTAAGTTTGCAGGGCTCATGTTCCTGCTGGGCCCACACCTCAACCTTGTATCCATCACAGAAGCTACCACCACTGAACTACCATTAGCTTCCAAGGACCAGGGGACCAGGACACTATTCAACCATTTTCATTAGTAAGGAACAAGCTAGAGAATACATTACTGAATTTTTGAATGACACTGACTCATAATTGCTACAAGCATTTTGAAAGACCAGAATAGAATTTTGAAGGATCCTTGAAAATCTGAGAAATACAAGAAGTGAATAGGACACAGTTCAATATGGGCAAGTATAAAATTCTACATTTACAGGCAATAATCAATGTTCAAATCAGTGAACAATGGGCCAAAGAAGAGTGTTTTTAGGAAAGGATCTGAGGGTTCTTAAGAATTAAAAAAAAATAATATTTAATGGGAAATATAATTGTACTTCAAAAAAAAGCAGGCACTGTTGTGGGTTGTTTAAGAAGAGTTGCTTGTAACACACATGAAGCAACCTGTCATCTTTATCTATCATTGCCAAGGCTCACCTGCAATAACGGGCCAGTTCAGGGTGCCATCCTTCAAGAAACAAAACAACATATCAGGGCCAAGGGTAACAGAGGCAGACCTGGGGCAGTCAGGGAGATGCCTTTCCTGGGATGGGTGGCATTTTTAATGGCAGGAGAAGGAGACAACAGTATTGTGGCATTGGCAGCTCAGCCAGTCATGGCCAGAGGTGCTAGATCTCACTAATGGGAACTCAGAGAGTGCCCAAGAAAAAATGATGTACCTTATGCACTGTAAAAGTTGTGTTTGCATGAAGGTGTGAGCCTGATATGAAATCAGCCACTTGACATACCTGCATTAGAGTGATTTCTACAGCAACATGAAGAGTGCTGTCCTACGCCCAGTGCATCACCATCCTTGAAAGCAGCACTCGACAGTAATACTCCATAAAGTCAAGAGTGCTTCAGTTGTTATAGTGATTTAACTTTCAGAGGAGCATCATGAGTGCTGCATCAGCATCAGCACTGGAGTTGAGAGCTGAGGAGAGCTGTGCAATCTCTGCTCTCCTCAACCTCAACACGATAATTAGTTTTTCCCTCTCTCTTGCCTGGCAGATCCAAGTGTGGGGGGGTTCTTGCATGCAATGTACGAAGGAGTGACCGACTCCAGCCAAGGCATGGTGGTTCAGCTGGCATGTTCCTTCTTTGTGGATGCCAGAGTGCAGCTCTCACCCCATTTTGCGGCACGTGCTGTGCATTGGGCAAACAGCAGCCTGCAGCAAACCAACTTCACTGACCCCAACAGAACCACAGCCCAAATACAGGAATGGATCACCGGTAAACTTGGAGGTAATGTAGCAATGAGAATGACTGCACATGAATAAAATCTAAAATGAAAGTAATGAGAGAAATTGCATTTAACCAAGTATGAAGTTTTTTTGCCACACTATGTTGTCCAAACCAAGGCTGAGAGCCAGGAATGTCCATAATACTGATTTCTAATGTGAAGAAAAAGCTGGAAAAGTCTGAATCTGAGAGTATACATTTGCAGTATCAAGCTGGTAACCTCTTGACCTTGTTCCTCTAATTTTTAACATGGCAATCCTTCACAGTGTTTTCAGTCTTAATGAGGAGCAGCCATATTCCCCAGGGACTGAATCTGCTCCATTGAATGCTTTCATGCTGCTGTGTGGAACATACAGGGCCATAAGCTCAGCAGTCAGACGCTGAGTTGAAGAAGTCAAAATGGGAACTAAAAATAATTTACTTTCCATATGCAAGAAAAGTAATGAAATTAAATTGTGTTAATGAAAAAAATAATTGAAAGAGCAAGTCCTTAGAAGCAGCAAAGCAAATCAATCCCTGATTTACCCCATCAGCTTAAGTTACATGAGCGTTAATTTGTCCATCAACATGCGAGGTGATGTTAAACACACACATTAAAGCTACTATTAAATAAAAAAACCCTATCCTTCTCAAATGAACTGCAATAAGTGATACAGCTTCATGATAGAAAAGTATTGCTCTAGAAGCAGGTATTAAAATGGGAGTTCATATTGTGGTGCTCACCTGCATATCAATGAGTTAAAAGTGGATTGCACTCTCAAAAATCGCTGAGATACCCAAAGCAGGATCATTTGAACTGGCAAGTGAATAGGAGAGGGAGGGAATTAGGATATAAGCTTCAATTGACTTAGTTACTTTGTAAAGTGGTGTGTCATCATGAATCCATTTCATGAGAGATTTCTGGTGCTAACAATAAACTACTCCAAGTTACATATGGGCACATTTCAGCTAGAAAACCAGCTGGGGCGAGGGCATGGTGCTGAGCAGTGGGCTGCTGTCATCTACGCTGTTCAGTGAGTAGCATAGTCCTGGCACAACTTTGGCCCTCAACACTGACCAACTCAAGCTGAGGAGAGCATGGACCAGCAGGCAACCCCAATGAGGTCCATGTACAGATGGAGAGGAGAAGGTAGAGGGTTTAACAGTGCTTTGTGAGTTGTGCCTCTTGCCGTTAGGGGTGAAGAGCAGTCCCAACTTGCTTTAGTTACTTGCACAGACCTGGCCTTCAGGCCTGGGTGAGTAGGATGGCATGTGTCCCCCTCCCTGTCTCTTTTCCATGCAGATGGGGATGTGCGCAGTGCGCAGTTGGAGACCACTGGGTCGCCTCTCAGCCAGGTCACCTTGGTGAGCACCATATACTTCAAAAGTATGTGGCAGAAGAAGTTTTCCTTTATGGATACCCAGATGCTGGCTTTTACCACGGCAGAGGGCTCAACACTGGAAGTGCCGACAATGCATCACACAGCTGAAGTTAACTACGGTAACTGCCCTTAATCCGGATTTGCTCTATTGTACAACATAGAAGTTTTATTTATTTAATTTCCACAGGTACCACACTAAGATGTGTTATTTTCCCAACTTGGAGAAGTCTCAGAAGAACTCCTGTCAAATGATGAGATCATCTGGGTGACGAAATTGACTCCTTATAATCCCAGGCAATACAAAAGAGATCATGGGTTCAAACTGGTTTCTAAAATATCTACTGTCCATGCCCCATCCCTCACAGACCAACACCTCCCAGAACTCTATAACAAACTTGTCAGCTGTAGCAAACACCAAAAGGCACCAAGATAATGTGCCAGGGGAAGGGAACAGGCGAGACTGAGGATACCACAGTATACAAAGTCCTTTGCAATAGCATGGAGCTTGTTAAATAAAGCTGCCTAGGAAGTGAGGTTGATAGGAAGCACATTTGACCCCGTGACAGACGGGCAGTTAAGACTAGGACTATAACAAGCCCCTACCAATTTGATTTGTGGAGTGGGTAAGAAATTTCCTGTCTCCTTGGCACTATCGCTGTTTGTCTCTTGAGTGTGCGAGCACCAGAGAGAGGATAGTATCACAGGGAACACCAGCACTGCACACCCATCCCTCCTGTCTCTGGTCACAGCCTGCCTCCAAGGCTTTAGGGTAAAACTGAAAATCTTCAGGGCCAAATTAGGCAACAAAGCGGGGAGAAAATTTTATGGACCTTATACTAAATCAGTGGATGACCGCAGCATGGGCTTAAACCAGTATAAACATAGGTCAAACTTTTATTTATATAATATATGAATACAGTGTTTGCTCCTTTCAAAGGCTTGGAGTATGTGAGTATGTGGGTTGCTGACAGAAGGACTCATGCTGTTGGCTTAATTTCCTGCCACCAGGAATTTGACCATTTAGCTTTACAATCTCTTTCAAATTGTAAAAAAGCTCCTTTCCCTTCTACCCTAGATTTCAGAACTGCACTTGGGTAAAAACCTTCCTTATTCCAAATCTAAATTTTTTCAAGACCAATTTATATCTCTTAGCATTGTGCCAGCTTCAATATTTACTCCCAAATCTATTTGCAAGTCACCAAGCTGCCTCTCAATTTTCCGTTAGCTAAGCTGAAGGTGTCAAGCTCTTCTAAACTATTCCACTAAACTAAACTAAACTAAACCAAATACTCCAATTCTCTACTGGTCCTTTTCTGAACTTTTCCAATTTAAATTAATCTTTCTTGAAAACTAATTACCAGCAATGTCCATACTACTTTCAACGAGGCCATATACATGCTCAATAAAATGCTCTTAGTATTTCTACGACTTGCTAAAAATACCTTCCATAGTGCACTGCAGAATCAGCTCAGGGTGGTAACTCAGGGTTGACCCCACCTGAGCCTTTTTGCTTTCTCCATTTTTTTTCCAGCTGATGAGTTGTAGGTAAATCAATGCGAGAGAAATCTCCACAGGTACATACCTGATATTTGAATTTCTTCACTTTCTATTTCTTTCTGTGACTTGATTATCCTTGATGAAAGGGATCATTTAAAGTTTGCTGATTGTCAGATTTGATAAGGCCAATTCAGTCTTTGTCACTAGAAATGTTAGAAGCATTTCTAACAAATCTGTTTGAAATTGATACAAAAGACTGGCCTAGTACAACAACAGAGAGGCATGAGATAACTTTCTTTCATTATTAAATGAAAACAGCTATCTCCCATCAGGCTCGAGTACACAGAGCAAGAAAGATTAGCAATGGCTTGTTATTGATTGCAGCATTTACAACATTGTTTATCCTTTTAACATGGCCACGCAGAACAAATTAGCCTGGGGACAATTAACACTGCTCTAAGAAAATGTCAACATTACTGTTTACACATGCCTTTTAAACACTGCAGCTATTTTACATATTCTTTTCTCCCAGGCAATTTGTCAACTGTATTTGAATACTGATATATATAATCCTTATGGGATGCTCAAAATCAGTTCAAGTAAGGAATGCTAAATGTTCTGACTCAGTCATCAAAAGTCTTTGATGTTCTTTCTAATTAACAAATAAGGGATGAGGCATCCACAACTTCTCTGGGATATCTATATCTATCTCTCTATATATAGATATTTCACACAATCAACTCTGTTCAGATGAGCCACTGTTGTGAGTTAATTGCAACCTGAGCTGGCTGCGAGAGCTGAGCCCGTGTGCTAAAGACAACCTCTTATACCCCATTACTGCGGTCCTGAACTGTTTGCTGACCCAGGCCTGGGTTGTGGGGTTTGGGGTTTTTTCCCACCTTAATGATGAAATAAAGATCTATATTTGCCCACCCACAGGCCAGTTCCAGACTGCAGCTCTGGAGGCTTTCAGTGTGGTTGAATTACCCTACCTGGGCGAGAAACTCAGCATGTTCCTAGTGCTTCCCAGCCACAAAAGAACATCTTTGTCCCAGATTGAGTCACACATTTCTGCCAAAACCATAACCCTCTGGGCCAGCAGCTTAAAAAGAATGAAGATGGACATTTTTCTGCCTAGGTAAGCATTGTCAGTACTCCAAGGTGGCTTCACAACTTCAGTTGTGAGAATTCTGTGTGATAGCGCTGACACAAGCAGTGTACGAGGCAAAATCAAATGAGATGCTTCTGGTTTTGTTATTCAGCACATGATCCGGAAAGCTCTAACCCTTTCTTAAGACATAAAGGGGTGAGCTAGGAATGCCAAAACTTTCTGGTATGTTCTGTACTGTTTCAGACACCAACTATTTCAGTTGATCCTACAGATTTCACTTACAATTTGTTTGGGGTATAACAATCCTGTAAGAATTTAAAAAGAGAGAAATGTTCCTCTTTCCCACACTCCATTTTTCACTTTGCTTAAGGAAGAATAAATATATAACCTTTAAGAAAACACAATAGCTTATTTTTACAACTTGTTAGTGTACTACAAAGGTACTGTACAAAGAACTCGGGGGTCCCCCACCAGTCATATCCATTTTTCTGTGCACAAAGCAAGTTTCAGCCTTCAGTTTTCCATCCTGGTCATTTGCTGCTGCTAGCAAATGCACATATCCCGGAGGTATTTTCTATTATCTATTCAAATGAAATTGCATGGCAGGAGGCATCAGGTGCAGTAGGGCCTTTTGTGGCTGTACCTATTGTATGGATCAGCATGGAAGGGCTTCATTCTACAGCTCACAATGCATGCCTCATGTTAATGAAGCGCTGAAAAACAATTTGTACATTAATACTTTTTTTTCTACAAGCCAATCTTTGGCAAATGTTTCAAAGGGCCCTTTGCTACAGCCGGAAAGATTGTTCAAAAGAGGACACCTGGGGAAACGCAGAGTTCCTGTGTCAAGAACACTGAGAGACAGTCTGATTGCAATAACTGAAGGCAGGGGATTCCTTATGTTATTGTCTTCAGGTTAAGATGACTTGCTTTTCTGCAAAGTACACTTATCAGGCAGAATGCATTGGGCTCACACAGAAATAGATAGATGTAATGCAAAGGCTTGAAAGAAACTGCATCTATTCCACATTTTAGCTCTATGAAACTGCAAATCTTGCATTTAAATAAAATCTCCCTATGAATTTCAGGTTCAGTATTCAAAGCCTTTTTGATCTAAAGACAGTTTTTTCTGCCTTGGGAATTAGAGATGCATTTGATCCCATCACTGCTAATTTTAAAGGCATTTCAGGTAAGAGGCTTGGCTGAAAAAAAAATGATCACTGACCCAGTAGTTGTAGACTCTTATATTGAATGATCCAGTAGACCTGAGCCTTCCGAATTGATTGTACTACTTCTTTTGTGAAACTCTAAAACACAATTCACGCTCAACTGTTCTACTTTTTACACTATCTGTCCAGCACCATCAGGTTACCATGCAGTTACTGCTGTTCCAACTAAATGCCAAGGGACTGGAATCCTTTGGCTTAGCCTGAACTTTAGGGAAGTTCAAGTTCAGCCATTGAATTAGTTGCCTGGCTGAACTACCTAACAGTTATGTGATCCTTAGATTCTTCAGAAAAAGAAGGTAACAGCATTCTGAATTTTAATAAATAGAATCATAGAATCACAGACTGGTTTGGGTTGGAAAGGACCTTAAGATCATGTAGTTTCAATCCCCCTGCCATGGGCAGGGATACCTTCCACTAGAGCAGGTTGCTAAAAGCCCCATCCAGCCTGGCCTTGAACACTGCCAGGGATGGGGCAGCCACAGCTTCCTTGGGCAACCTGTGCCAGTGCCAAATTAATTTAAATGTATTTATTTAAATGAATGTGTTTGCACTGAAATTCAGAAAATAACTACCAATACCCATTTCTGGGTTTGTTTTTTGGTGGTTTTTTTTTTTTTTTTTTTTTTTTGGTTGGTTTGTTTGTTTTGTTTTTGTTTGGGGTTTGTTTTTTTTTTTTTTTTTGGTTGGTTGGTTTTTGGCTTTGGGTTTTTTGTTTTGTTTTGTTTTGTTTTTTGTTTTTTTTTGTTTTGGTTTTTTTGTTTTTTTTTTTTTTTTATTCTGCAGAGCAAGATAATCTTTATATTTCAGAAGCTATTCACAAAGCAGAGATTGAAATAACAGAAGATGGTACAAAGGCATCAGGAGCTACAGGTAAATCAAATATACAGACTGTACTTCTCACTTCTGGAGCTTATTACTACAGAAATAACTACTAGTCTTTATTTATTTATTTATTAAGGCATAGTAGAATTTAAATGGATACCTACCTAAATTTAAACTTTTATATTTAACAGACTTCCATTTTGCCTTTGTAATTCTCATAAGAACTCTTTAATATTTGATCTCAGACCAGCATTACAGACTCAAGTGAAATCCAGCTTTACCAGCCCACAAAAAAATCCAGTTTGAGAAGATAAACCACTTATTTTTCTGTAGGTTAAATCTGTTTGCTCAGATCGTGAAAGCAAAGAATGAAGAAAGGTTACTAACATTTTATCTACAGCTCCTGAACTGTTACAGGGTTTGTTATTTGAAGATGATCTCTTTGACAGCATTAAAGGCAATGATGGGAAAGTTTTGTCTCCTTGAAGGCAGGCTTCTCTCTTACACACTTTGCAGAGTGACCTTTGTGTGCAGTAGCTTTTGCTAACAGCTCGTTTCCACATGAGCAGCTGGGGTTGGCTGATTGGGAAATTCAGAGTAAAATCTCAGCTATGGACTACAGAGTCCATAAACGACTCTCACAAGCTGCATAGCATCTCAACAGAAATCCTCCATCATAATTTACATAAAACTAAAATTACTGAGCTGTGCAATCCCCATTTCTCTTCTATTTTTAGTCACATGAGCCGTATCAAGGAAGGCTTCTATTTTTTTGTTTCCCTTTTGGAAGTCTCAGATGCTCCAGAGCTGCTGCAAGTCAGTGTGAAAGGCAATGGCAGCCCTAGACCCTGTGTAGTTTATGTAGGCATTACTGCTGCTTGCTTGCATCTCTTGAGAGGCTGAACATGTTCTCAAGCTGTTCAAACACCAGCACAGCAGAAAGGTGATGGTTAACAGCATCTCTCCTTTCCGCTTCCCTGGTCTGTGCCAATTGTAGATGTGCTCCACATGCACATTGCAAACGCTGGTGGTCCTTGACTGCAGATCAGGGCAAGAGCTGGGTCTCTCCCATTTCTTTTCCTTGCTTTCAGGAAGAAATCCAAGAGGCAAGTAGGGAGAGCATTGCAATGCTTCTCACTGTGGTGCTCATGACGTTGGGCTGCTCTGTGAGGTGCATCTCCCCTGTCTGCAGACATCCTACTGTCACAATGACAGAATGAACCTGAGCACACCCAATCTGGTGTAGTATTCTGCCAGCTACAGCAACTTTGAATAAGACACATGCTGTACATAGGTGGGTGGACAGTGAAAATTTGATGTAACTAAATTAACCTTTCTGCAGAGCTGTACAGTTTTAAATTTTATGACAATTTTCTCCTCTACTGGGCATCAATAATTTTAGCATATTTTTCTGGTAATTCCCATACGTATTAAAAGCTTTTAGGTGGTTTCAATTATGTATCAAAGACTAAGGGAATAGCAGACAGACATCAAACCTTAATCCCATTGAAACCAATGCCAAAACTTCACTTAACTCCAGTCAGACCAAGCTAAGGAGCTGATTTTAAAAGGTGTAATTATGTTTATTATTTACTTTAAAAGCTCTGGATCTAGTCACACAGTGTCTTGAAAGCTAAAACAGGCACTTTTTTTAGGAGCACTGAAACAGCGCCACTCAAACTAGTTTTACTGACTCGAATTTTCAATTGAATACCATTGTTTTAATGGCTTATTGAAAAATAATCCAAATCTGGGGGTTTTAGGCTGGTTTGTTTTTTGGCAATGTATTCTTAATACTATACTGGTACGAGGAAGAATTTAAACAAGAAGTATTTTAATAATAATAATTAACCTACAACCAGAGAGGGGAAAGACAGTCATAAATTCAGACCAAGGATACTTAGGTTCTGTTGAGAGCTCTGAGAGAGAAATTCCAGGTCAATGTAGATATTTCTTTGATGTTTGTCTCCCATTTAGAAAAGGGACTGCATTTGTGCCTTGTTTATCTTTTTTACCAGAACAGCAAGGTTAGGAATTGGCTCATGGGCTAGGCAATGGCAGGGTATGAGTCCAGCATGAGTTAGGGCTGTGGTAACAGCAAAAATTACCTTTGAAATCCAAAGCCAGGTAGGCTCGCTTCAGCAACAAAACACACACAAATCACCTGCATGTTGTCTCACAAGGCTTAACTTGGCCATTTACCTGGACCAATTTCACTGTTGGATAAAATTGTTGTTTTATTCTTAAAGCAGAGGAGCAAAACTCAAAGTACTAAACATCAGAGCTTGAGGGCACTGTACAGAAGATGGAAAGAAAATGGACACATTTTACTAATGTTTTCTGTGTTGCATTACAGCAATGGTGTTACTAAAAAGATCTCGAACACCTATTTTCAAGGCAGACAGACCTTTCACATTTTTCCTGAGAGAAGCTAATACAGGTACGCATGCTCTGTGTTTCGGTAGCAGAATCTTTCATGAGTAGCACCAAAATAAATTAACAAGTTCTTTGTAAATAGCACACCATTTTCAGTCCAGGAAATTTCAACAACTATGGAAACAGCTTTAGAGGTTTTAAAGCATAAAGAACACAGTTTAAAAAGAATGCATGATAGTCATAGAAGTCAGGGAAGCCAGGTTAGCCTCTCTTATCTATATGCCGTGCATACTAAAAAAGTTTTTTACTACAAATATAAGCTCTAGAAAGATCTTACAGATCTTGAGTTGCTCCAGTGGGTCCAGAGAAGGGCAACAAAGCTGGTGAAGGGTCTGGAGCACAAATCTCATGAGGAACGGCTGAGGGACCTGGGGTTGTTTAGTCTGGAAAAGAGGAGACTTGGGCAGACCTTATTGCTCTCTACAACTACCTGAAAGGAGGTTGTAGTGAGATGTAACAAGCGATAGGACAAGAGGTAATGGCCTCAAGTTGTGCCAGGGGAGGTTTAGATTGGATATTAGGAAAAATTTCTTCACCGAGAGGGTGCTCAGGCATTGGAACAGGCTGCCCAGGGAAGTGGTGGAATCATCATCCCTGGAAGCATTCAATAAATGCGTTGAGGCCCTTAGTGAAATGGTTTAGTGGTGGACTTGACAGTCCTGGGGTAAAGATTGGATTTGGTGATCTTAAAGGCCTTTTCCAACCTAGTTGATTCTGTGATTAAATGCCATAGGATTAGGGACTGACCTCCACAGGGCAATTCAAATTACAAATGGGCTAGATCATCTGGATTAATATGTGAAGGTAAGAAAGAAATCCTTTCCTATAAATGAAACTTATTCATGCATACACAGATGGCACAGAGCAAACAGACTTTTGCCTGTAGCCACCAAGACCTGAAACTCGCTGTATTAACTCCTACCTTAGCAGTTTCTAGGGGGATAACTCAGAAATTCTGAAGACCAACAATCTTTTGCCTAGCTACAGCTCACAATATGAAGAAGCAAGTTTCTCTTCCCTCATATTTTGAAAATCAACAGCTTTGAGGAGATAGTTTTACACATCTGGGCCATTTACTTCTTAAAATCCTCGCGAGCATTTAGGTTATCAAAAGCCATGGATATTCACTGTATGTCATCAGGTAACTTGGCTCTGCAAAAAGCCTAACTTGTATCTTCACTTTTGCAAGGAACTGACCAAACAAAAAAAACCTAAAAATCTGTATTTCTTTTGCAACTGATAACTTTTTCTGGTGACTGAACCACCAAAACAAACCCAAGAAAAAGTCCAACTCTAACAGAAGTGCAGAATATGTCTGACAGAGTGAAACATCACAGTAGTTCTTTGCTTCAGTATGAGACATGTAGTCTAATTTCAGCTGTCCAATCACATTGGTTACTCCAGAATCTCTGCCAAAGGAAAACACCGTATAGCTCATTAGCAATAATAAAGGAAAACTGCATTATGCACCATTTAGCAGATGCTTGCTCCTCCAGAGCATCAGGCCACCTCCAACAGCTCTTACCATTCTTAGCAATGCAGTAAATTTGCATCTGAAGTATTTTCCTAAAAATCCTTCAAAACCACCAGCTTTCTTTTGTAACTGGGGTCACGTCCATTTAGATTTCCAGGGAACATACAGCCATTTATAGCACTCAGTAAAACACTGGGGCCTGGCAAGAAGACCAAAGAGAATAATTTTCCTTATCCACTTCCAAGCAACACCCACTGTTCTCTGAGTCAGTGAATAGCTGCGTATGTAACATTCTGCTTTAAAAACCTGTATCTTACATTTTTAAAAAGATGTGTTTGCATTTTGTTCAAGAGAAAGGCACTACTTTGGTGTTTCAGATATGCTTTTGGTGATCATTGTCATTCAATGCATAAAAGTACTTCTACTTGGCAAATACAGAATTTTTTGAAAAGGCACTAAAAGCTGATCTATGAAACCAAAGCCACAGACTCTTCAGGATTAAGAACAAACTGATTTCAATAAATAAAATTGCTCAGTTTACAGTATTTTTTTATATATAAAGGAAGGAAATCAGATTGTAAAATAGGGTTTTTATATGATGCATAACAAAATCTGTAACTTCCAATCAACCCCAAATGAGAAGTACATTTCTGATATTTAAGCTTTTTAACACAAAAAGTGAAAACTGAAAACATTCAGTCATTTTGTTTGTTCAGACTTAGTGACTGGAGTTGTTCAGATATGAAAAGGGGAAAGCGTAAATAGGATCTGTTTGTAATGCATTTTATTAACTTAACTAGAGGTACTTAAAACTTATTATCCCTGTAAAGTTAACAATGAATCTTTATGTAGACCAAAAGTCTTCACTGCATCACTCTTCTAGTAATAGCAGAAACATATTTCCTAAGACTTAAAATAGCATAGTTCTGCATGAAATAATAGGAAAATTTTGGGATTTTTTAATCTGAATTTGGGGTTTGATCACATTTCCTCTGAAGGATAGGCAAGGTAAGAGCAATACAAGCAACTGAACCACAGATGCAATGAATCTGAAGCAGTGATTTCATTCAAGGGGTTGCAATAACCTCTTTTGAAACTACAGTATCAACAGAATAGAATGAAATTAGGCTGTTTTGCTCAGTTCAGAAGCAATTCCTTAGCCAATGTTTTGAGTGAGTTGCATGGTTTTGGCAAATTTCTGATTTGGGCTACCAATATTTGGAAAGGCCTTTTAGTTTTTTAATACAGAAACATTCAAATCATTCTAAGGCAAGCAACAACTGCAGTTGATTTTTCCATACAAGGGATGCATGATCACAAATCTGCTACTTCCATGCTTAATTTATGTATTTGAACTGTACTACACTTTGAAAATGTGGTCCCAAACTGAAATAATGTTAATATGGTTTTCATTTACAGGTTTAGTACTCTTTATAGGAAGAGTTACAAATCCTTCGTAATAAACACTAGGCAAATGTACTGTCTTCTGTTCCTCATACGGTGAGCTTTCCTTCAATGAAATTAAAGGCTACATTATATGTATTTATTAAAACACTGGTTTAAACATTACCACTTTTGCAAGAATAAGCAAACTTTATTTCCCTGTCCTAAAGTAAAAAACTTAAGAATAAAATTGAAATTAAAGCCTGGTCCCAGACTCAGCTGTAATCAGCTGAGACAGTAAGGTAAGCAGCACATAGCAAAATGCTGTGACAAGGAAATCAAGTTCAGAGGCTGTTTCAAGACTGACAGAAGAGGTAGGAAGCAGAAATACCTATTCAAATCAGTGACCAAATAAATATTATTACCAAAAGAGGTACTACATCTACTACCTTTTATTTTACTTTTTAAAGAGAATACAGCACAGAATGGACATTCCTAAAGAACACTGAATGAGGCTAAAAGCATCTAGAAAAATGCTTTTTTTCAGCATCCTGACAAAAATCGGGATACACCGAGTGTTTTAATACCAGATTCAGCAACTCATGGCACAAACAACAGAAACCTAGGCCCATAAAGATTTTTGGGTGAAGATTGCAAACCACTGATTCCCAGGAAAAGCATCAGAGGGGATCTGCTCCCACTGAATCACAGCAAACTTCCCAGAAGTTAAGAGCATCTAGCAGAGATGAAGAACGTGGTCAATAAAGTGATACTTTGTGTCCAAGGAGCTGCACCTTCTGGCTATTCCTGCAGTTGTAAGCATGTAAAAACTTCTGACACAGAAAAACTCTGTGCAGCATTCCTCAAAGGCTACTGACATCTGCTTTACCACATTGTATCCTCATAAAACTGCGGGGTTTATCATTGCTGCAGATGTGCAAACGGGATACCAGTTTGTTATGCCAAAGTCACCAAAGAGTGAAGTACACAAGGTATCATCCTACCATAGCTGCAGTTCAGGATTAGCTTCCTTTCACTCGCTCTCTGATTACGAACAGAATATCCAGTGATACAAAATTGCTCTTCACTCTTTAACACTGATACTAGAATATACAAGCTCTAGACAGGGAGGCCAAAATGAACCATTCCAATAAAAACTGTACTCAATCCTACACAAAGATTAAAATAGAGCTTTTATTGATGGAATAACAAAAGTGCTTTTCTTAAATATTTTTCAAAATACATTTATACAACTTACAATAATATATCCAAAATAACTGTATATACAAAACATTACCTTGTTTAATGTATGTGCTGCTTTTTTTTCTTTTTTTTTTTTTTTTTTTCCTTTTTTTTATTTTTTTGAAAATTACAAAGCAACTTTTTGGCAAAGTTCAACCTTAAGAGGTGATAGTTTTGAAGGTTGAATTAAGAAAAATAGAACCTGAGGGAAAGTGACACTTAAGTCCATGACAAGCAAGAAGTTCTCCATTTAGTTAAATAAGAATGTTTTTGTAATATTTTTCACATTACAAAAATAACAGAAATGAAGAAAAAAGATGATGGATACTATTCTCATCATTTTATAGAGCAGCTTCTCATTCTTTCAGATATAGGAACTTGAGATAAGAGTGCATGTCAAAAATGAATGCAAGTAAGGACAGCAGAGCCTTGCTGTGGCTTTCTCTCATGTGCAGTATTTCTTAGCTGCTGTTGATATGGTTGACCTGATTGGATCTGCGATGGATTTCTTCCAGAAAACTCTCAAGCTGTTCTATCAGCATTCGTTTTTTAAACCTGTATTTAAAAGGAAGCATAATAATAGATGCAGCACACAGTAGCACATGAAACATCATTCACAAAGCTTTTAGTGAACCCTGGAAACTACAGTTGTTATTTTAGGTCCAGTGCATGCTGAGGTTATATATACCTCATAAGTACATATGCTGTCTCCTGAAGTTCTGGTAAACTCCTAACTTGCTTTTTCATTTAATACAAAACCATGCTTACTACAGGCTATTCTATCATGTTGCTGAACATCACTCAGCCCTCAGAAAGCCAGGAAAAAGAGAGTCAAGGGTTTGCTGTTTCTAGAAGTTCTGAAGTACAGGAATAAAACACATGCCAAAAGAACCGTAAACCTAAAGCTGGCAAGAATTTTTAGGGATTATTTGCATGCCTTCACGGTGTATTCACAGAAGTTAAGTGAAGATTGTTACTGGTGAAGGAATGGCCATTACACAATACAGAGCAGATTTCCTGTCAAGAAAATACAAATCAGAAGTTTGAGAAAGAAATGAAAGAAAACACAGATGTAATCCAAGCCTGGAGTCTCTGCAGTTCTATTCCGTATCAATTACATAAATTGGAAAAGCAGGCCATTTTGTCACCGTTGCTTACACACCTGCCCTAGTGCACACAGCTCCTTGCTGTTTCCAGCTAGCCCTCACCTCCCTTGCAACATTTCTGTGCCACTTTCTCAACTCAGTACTATTCTGAACAGTACACTGAGTTCAGCCCTGTGACCTTTCTAAACCCCAGCAAAACCCTCTAGTCCTAGCCAGGCCTCCCAGTCCATGGCATCTGCCCCTGATTCCCAGACCACAGACCTCCCCACAATCCCAGCTTGACTATTGGGAAACAAGCTCCCATTCCCAACCACTTACTATCTCATGAATACCTGTGCTCTGAGCCCTTTCCCGTATTTCTCACCACAGTTCTCCTCAGTAACCCCACAGAAACCCCACACTTCGATTACTGCTTCCCCTCCATTCTTCCTCACTGCTTTCACAACTGCTCCCTGCTTATTGAAAAGTATTAACCTGGGAAAGAGACAATTATTCCTTTTTATTCCCTCTAGTAAAAGTCTTAAGCTAACAGCAGTGCTGTTAGGAAAAAAACCCTAGTGAAAATTTAAAAAAAAGAAACTAGGAAAAAAAAAACCAACCTAGTGAAAATTTAACATGCTCATATTCTGTGCAAGTGACCAAGCAATGTTACTTTCCAGAATACCTTCAAGCCCCTGCTAAGCAGCTGTACAAGTTAGCAGCAGATAATTCCTACAAACTTAAAACCTGATGGAAGGTGGAGAAAAAACACATTGCTAACTATTCTCACCTTACTGTTGGCACAAGAATTCAGGTTTACAGTGCACTACGTCAAGCCCTTCAGTACATCTCACTGAAAGTTCCTTTCCAATGCTGAACCCCATAGCAAACAATTTTTTTTGAAGGCAGGAGAAACAATTTAACACATAAAATATTATAATTAACATAATTAAGCACTGACTGCAATTCAACTGTTCACTCTGCTAGGAATATTAGTACCCTTAATAATAGAACTTTCTTGAGTAGTTCTAGCTATTGAGCTTAACGCTTCATTATTATTTTGAAAGTGGTTGTATGAATTCTTGCCAGCACTTTTATCACAAGTGGGTATTGCTCAGCATTTTGTCTAGATACACACTTCAGGCTTTGCAATGTGTATTGTTAGCTTAAAGCTCTTCATTTGAAGAATAACTAAAGGGGAATTGAATTTCTTATAATGAGAAGTTGCCTGATTTGAGGAATGTTAATGTGTGTTTTGTCAGATTTTGCTCTACACTGTTTAGCAGAGAATAAAAGAAGAAACTTATTCTTAGTGCTAGGACCATAAATGGATTGCTATGCCAACTGCAGAAATACCGAAGACGTCTCCACTACCTAGGCTAATTCCTTTTAGCCCTTTCCTAAACAGCTCTTCATTCTCCAAAGTTACAGCCATCTACTGGTAAGACATGTCTCTTGTGTTCAGTAAGAACTCCTTATAAGCACTGAGCCAAATGTGTGTCACTAAGCATAGGAAAAGTCTTTCTCAGACTAGCAAAGGATTTGAAATTGAGATGTGGTATCTCCTCAGCCCTAATATTTTCACAACTGAAGAAATGGAGGACTGGAAGAAAAAAAAAAGTAAAAAATCCATTATCTACCTCATCTTGATTTCTGCCTCTCAAAAGCAACAGCTTTTCTGCCATCAGAAGAGGAACTGTGAGGCAGTTTCCAAAGGAAGCTGAAAACTGCAGATTGTCCTAGAAATTTTCCTCTCCCTTCACAACTCTCTAGTAAACTAACTCCAGAATTGAACAGGGATTGTTTTTAAACACACATTTTGTTGCTGAAATGTTTGAGAGCTTAGGGCTCCTTGGAGCAGGGAAGCAGAGCAGACATCCCAAATTTGAATTGCGTTCCGTGGCATTGCGAAGGTCAGCTATCAGTTAACAAAACTAGACTTTGACAACTCTGGAGAGCCTAGAGATGTTTTCTGCAGGGACCAGGTAACCTTGGTTAAATGGGCTTGCCTGAATAAGGAAAGCAGCAGAGAACTGCACAGGGATTGTAAGCAGTGTTATTCAGTTGGGTAAAATAACCACACTATAAAAATCCAACCTAAGAGAGAAGAGGAAGGAGAGATAAAGCTGTTCCTGCACTCCAGCCAATAAAAATTAAAGTTTAACAACACTCAACAGAAACAGAATTGCCAGCCTTTTCCACCAGTAGATACAGTAAACTGTTGGATATGGTGGGAGGTAGGATTTAATTCTGATGCAACACTCAACTGCTGCCAAATTTTGTAGGGATTCAACTCAAGATAGCTGGAATAGAGAGGCTGTGAAACAGAGACAAGAATTACAGATTATATAAGGAGCCTAACTTCAGAGGCATAAATATTCCAACCCCATTAAGGGCTGCCCCAGACTCCAGAAGAAACAGCATTGTTTTGCTGTGCTGAGACAGTGAGGAAGCATGTATAATATACAGGCTATGACCTGCATGGGTTTCTGAAATAAGTCTCAAAGTTACAGTTATATTTATGATCCAAGCAAGATGTTGGAATTATTAGTTCACTTCAACTCAAACACTATGGGTTCCAATCATAATTACACATTTCTCCTTTCTTTCCTCTACAAGGCCAAGCAAGTATGGTCAGTCTAGGTATGCTGTAAGGAACAGTTTCTACCTGGATTAACAACATGGGGTTTAAATCCTCAGCAAGTCTCTCAACTGCAGTGAGAAACTACCTCCCATTTCCAGAGCCTCAGACAGGACTCTCAAGGAAATACACTGCCTGAAGACGAGAAACATAGCTTTATGGAACATACCTGGATCTCAAAATTGTTTTTAGGACAAGATTTTTAATTGATCCAGAATACTGAATGTCAACTGTTTCTGGAAGCCTAATTCACAGTAACATGCAGTTCCATCAGTTTTTCAAATTAGCAGTATGCTCACATGTGAACTTTGGAACCTGAAGTGTTTTCTATAGTTAACTTCTCTTTCTACGTCATTGTTCATGTCTACATTTCTGCAGTTACGATTTTGGCAGTTACAGCTGCTAACATTAAGACAAAATCTGAGGCAAAAAGGTAAGCTTGTGCAAACTACGTGCATCAGGAAGTTTGTGTGCTTCTGTTCATTTCCCAGGGAATTACTTACTTGCAGTGTAAAGCACCGTGTGGCAAGTTTCAAAGAAAGAACTCCATGGTTGTCAAGCAGTTATGTATAGCAGTACATGGTGTAGTTTTAGAAGATTAATACAATTCAGTTACCTACCTTGAAGCTTCTTTAATAATATTTTGTAAAAATATCAGTCGGGTTTGTAAGCTTCCTTGTACATGCTTCAGTAAAAAGAAGATTCTTTCATATTCTTAAAGAAAAGAGCAAAATCAGTTACTTAAATGCCTATACAGATATCAGCTGCCATAGATCTAAGTGAAATGCAACAGATTTCATTTAGCTTTTGAAAGCTTTAAGGATATATAACCTATCAACCAGGCCTGTAGCAATAACATACTGTTTAATAAACACTAACATTAATAAACACAGGATACTGCAGTTAGGATATTACTGGAACACTAACAAGTTCACTTTAATACCAGTAATACGAAAAAACATGACTTTCAAACACTGATAGGTAGAGCAATGTTTTAATCACTTATCCAGGAAGTTTCTAACAGAGGTTCCAAAACAAATCTTTTCAGCTTTAAATTTATTTTGCTCCAGTTTCATGGCTCAATACATTTCCAAAATAGTGATCTAATATGAATTCTTTGTCTAACTCTCATGCCAATCATCCAAAAGAAAGATTTGGTATACTTACTCCTTCCTGGTTTTCGGATCTCTTTCATAATTTGTGCTCTTAGCTCTATATTAACCTCTCTGGAACTTCTGCAATGCACTGGTTTTTTCCCTTTGCTGGGTGAAGACATTGGCAAGTTCTCTTCGGTACTTTGTTCTTTACTACCCAATTCCTCATGATTCTCCAAAAACCCATCAACATTCAAGTTATTCGCTAAATGTTCATGGCCTACATCCTCTGTATGAGCTGGTGGTCGATCCAATGAATTGAACGAAGAAGAGGACATTGAAAACTCTGAATCCACAGTATTTGGGAAAACATCTGATGAAAGTGGATCTGTAACATGATTCTCAACCACATCATCCATTGTAACCTCATTATTTGTTTCTGATGCTGAAAAAAACAGATACATTTGCCAGTTTCACATTCTTTATCACCTGATAAAAGTCAATGAATCAGTTCAGTATTAAACTCTTGTAAAACTATGCTCCAGCTTATATACTTTAGTGTACATGCCAGGCATAAGAAAATGAGTTTCTGAATTCTAACACTGAGCAGATCTCTATAATCTCCTGGCAGTTAATGGCTTAAAAAAATCACAAGTATATTCTTTATATGAAAATGGAAATTCCTACATGGACTACCAGCAAAAGAAAAAGCAGCTGTAAAATGTGCTTTTATGACATGCTTGTTTCTCCCTATTACACTGAACTGACAAAGTTCACTTTAGGGCTGAACAGTGAACAAGATTGTTACACAGCACCTCAACTCCACTCTAAGGGAAGTGAATTCACTAAGGTACAGCAAAATTCAAATTAAGTTCATGTTGTGATACTTTTGGAGCATCTGAATTCTCAGGCAAAAGAAGAACACCCTTCTGACTGTTTACATTGTCTCTTCATTTAGTACAGGAAACATTGTTTATAGTGGGAAGTTCATATGAAAGAGACTTCTGTCTAAAAGATTATCTTAACTCTTTCTGTAATTAAGCCCAAATGCATAAATACTTCATTTGCAAAAATGAGGGATAAAATAGCTGTATTTGGGAAATCAGCCAATGGTATTTTTACGTAAGTTTTTTGCAGAAATTAAAACGTAAACTCTCTAAAGATGAGGAAGATTCACTTACTTTTGTGAACAGGAATAGGTTTAACAAGGTCAGGCTGCGCTTGTGTGATTGGTGTTGGTGGCCCTTTTCCTCCGATGTGATTATTCACAACCGGAGGAGTTTGTGGTCGACCTCTGAGCAGGGGTGACATACAACGTCGTCGTTTTGGAATCCCTTGCATATTTGGTTCTCCAGGTCTTTTATGTTTATTTTGAGGCCCTGATACAAACTCATCCGCTTCATCTATCATCATTCCCTATAATTAAATTAATGGGGAGAATTCTTAAACTTTATGCCAAAACCTCACCATATTAAAGACAACAGATGCTTTGATGTTATGATGCTGTTTACCATGTACAACACACCATAATGCACTGCATTCTCAAATGTCGATCAAATCCTTCCAGGACCAAATCAATGTGCTTAAGGCCCTTATCCAACAGTCTGCTGAGACAATTGAGTGGGCTGTCAAGCTTCTTTTTCCGTAATTGCAAAATGACTTAAACATTTAAAAGAGCAGCTCTGAATAATATTGGCAATCAGGTCAAGTCCAAGGCATATAGGGACAGAAGGGAGGGCCCATGCTTTCAGAGTTACTGGAAGCTTTTTATGGGGGAAGCTTGGTAAAGGAAACATGATTAGATATTAGCTATACTACAGTGACAAATGTATTTCATTTATAATACAATTCAGAAGCATAATACTGGTTTTCCAATAAAGACTGCCTTCCATAGGGTACTATCGATGGAAAAACATCTGAAACGCTCTCTTGTAAGCAGTACTTTTCCAAATACTTGAAAGTGTTTCTCCACTATATTGCTCTTTCAATGGTCAAATCAGAAGCATGCACACATGCACACATACACACACAAGCACATTTTTTAAAAAGCTTTACAGAAAACTCACCTTTTTGTCCAATTTGAATGGATTGCCAAATGTATGAAGCCTTCGTGGTTGATCAGGATCAAGCTCTCGGAGTGGAGAAGGTACTTGTTTTAGATACTCCTGGTAGTTTCCCATTTGTGCTATAGGTACACTGTGAACTTGATCTATCATAACAGAAGTGTTTATTAACACATGATACTGCTCACCTTATGACAATTTAGTTTATATCCACTCCATACCTCCAGTTTTCAGTCTTCTATCAAATGCATTAACAAAATAGATGTGCAACACTCATCATTATTCTAGCCTAACTGGTACTTATAATATCATGGTTTGAGTGCAGGAAACTTGCTTAAATGAATCTGTGTCTTGCATATTTATCATTATGATAGGGAAATAAACAATAGTTGTCATGCATAGATATTAGTTTTCCAATGTGTCCCATAACTTTACAACAAGGTAGATCGGTGAAAAAACTGAGACTGGGGACAAATTGTAACTACAACATTACTACAAACAAAAGATACATTAATGCAAAGTAGTAATGCCATGCTACATACAGCTTTGACATAACTCCATCCAATTTTAGCCACGCAGAATTTAATCAAGACTGGCATTTTCCCAAAGCAACAGTGATTTTTTGGCCACTGAAATCAACAAATTCTTAAAATTCATAGGACCTGATTCTAAACTTGTTATGGATTTAAAGTTGTCAAGCCTTTGATCAAGCAAAATGTACATTACCAGAAATAGCAGGAAAAAAAATAACATTAGGTTTTATGTGGTTTAACTCCCTCTCCAAAGAGCAACTTCTCTGCATGTCACATTACATTATCACTTGATCACAGACGTTAATCTGACCTCAGTAGTGGCAGAACTAATGTAGCATACAAGTGCCTTTCACTTGCATTGCCCTTCTCATTTTCTCCGCTTATTTCATCATCTTCCGTTAGATGCCATAAAGTAGTACCAAAAGACACAGTAGGAAGGTAAAGGAATATATTAGCAGACTACTGAACTATTTGCTGTTGGCCTGAAGGGCAAAAGGATCACACTGGCAGCACCCAGTGAGCGAGCTTACTTTTCCACTGCTCACAATCCACATTTATGGAGAAAGATCGTAATGTTCAGAACTGCCCTGTGACTTTTTTCCTCAGATACTCATGAAAGTTGGAAAACACAGCGAACAAAATCTGATGTAAAAGCCCAAGTCTCCTCATACAGACCAAAAGACAGAGCAGCGAATCCGCAATCTTCCCTCCCCTCACCATTTTTTCTTCCAGTAAGTTATTTAAGGAAAAAAAAAAAAAGTCTAAAATACCCATGCAGTTTAATGGCAGCATCAGACTTCCACTACGTTTTAAAGCACTATGCTATTTGTTACTGTCTTCTATTTTTTTTAGCACCAATCATATCACAGGTAGACAAAAAATAAATCGTTATCTAACCTTCATCTTGTCCTTTGAGGAACTTGCGAGTACTCTTCAGTAAATTAGATCTCATTCGTGTTAACTGATCCAAAAGATTTCTTCTGGGTATGTCATAAGCATTTCTAAAAGTCTGAGGTTTCAAATCCTATGGTACCAGTAAATAAAGTTCCAATTAATACCATGTATGAAACAATATTTAGCATTTCAATGGAAGTATATTGAAAATAACAACATTACACACAGTGGTGCTTACCTTATTCAGCAAAGCTATTTGGAACCCAGCATACTCCTTCATATTGAGGTCTAGAGGTCTATGAGGAATTTCCCCAGTAATCCCCTGTAGCAGATGTTGAAAATCGTTCCTATGTGCCATAGACAGGTTGTGTGATCTGCTTCTGACCTTAATTCCAGTCTCTTGCGCTACCTTTTTGCCTACAGAGCCAATGACTCTATCGGACTCTATTTTGGCCTTAATTTGAAATAAATAAATAAATAAAATTGACAATATGCTCTTAAAAGGATTAGTCAGACTTATTCATTTTAAATTCCTACCTAGAAGATTCAACAATGTGCTAATAAACTATGATGACTATAACCAGGATAAGTGCTTAAGGAGTGCTTAATACATAACCATTTAATGCTTACTACAATTTTAAATATAGTGAACAGTTTGTGCCTAGGTCTTCTGCATATTTCTTCTCTGCTGCCCTTTATGGTATCTAAGCACCAATATGCATGCAATGCTTTTATTTTCATAAAATGCCATAATTGGACTAGTAATTCTCTGCAAATCTCTCTGTACTCTAATAGTTTTCTACAGTAACAGCTAAACACTGTAACTCTCAAAAGACTGATTCTCCCACAACTATAGTTGCGATCAGTCACACAATGGCATCATATTTTTAAAACCTCAATACGAATAGACATAATGTTAATAAATATGAAATGCACAATAATACCCAATTCTGTTTGATTACACAGACCTAACCCCTAAGATCATGTGAGATTTGTACCAAAATTAAACATGTTCATAAATGCCAGATTTTTGGCAAAATATAGTTGAACAAAGAGCCAAAAGCAATTTAGTAATACACCTGCCAATGTTGGTTTTGCAGATGCACATAAATTTATAGACTACTCAAAATGTGAATTTTTACTTTTGAAGAATACTGAGTCGCTACTGGCAGTGCCTTTCAGAAGTTAGAAAAGCTTTAAGTACAATTTGCAGTGCATGCTATTACATTATAGGAGTCTACGATGCCCAGGTTGAGAGATCAGTTCACAGAATACTGAGCAGCATGACTATGATTTAATAGAATACACTGTAAACTTCAAGAGGTTTGCTTCTGCAAATAATCGTTTATATTACTGCTTTAAGAAAAAGCTGGCCCATAAGAACTCCTTAGCTAAATTATAAGTATTTGCACTGCTGTTTCTTGAAGTTTCAAGCCTACTGCATTATTTTATTATTTTGAACAAGAAAGCTTAATATGCACAGTTCAACAAAATAAAAGCAGAGGTAGCAGGGCAGAAATGCTTTAGCTGGTGCAGGAGGCTAATCAAAGATAAGGGCACTATTCTGAACACAGTCAACAATTTCAGAAGGTCACTTGCCACTTTTACATCTGTATCCTTATTTGAGATTCTGAATTTTGTCAGTTTGTATTTACTGAATGCTTTCCATTTCATTTCACAAGCCAAAGAAAAGACATTTTCAGATTCAGATGCACAAAGTACAAATCTCTATTTTCTGAAAAAATGCTAGAACATCTTTAACATCGAAGACAACATGTTTTCTTTTGGACAAAAGTATGTTACCGTCTGTACAAGTAAAAATGCTCCTAAAACAAAAAAATTAATAATCTCAATTTGTACCTCCATATCTATCTTTATAGTCCAGACTACAAAGTCTATTTAAATGTTAAGTTTTCCTTCAATTCTGAAAACCGAAATGCTTTTTTGCTAACTGCTAATGGGAAGTTATTAACTTGATATTTCTGCTCTTTCTTCCCTCAAAGCCATTGAACTTGAGTATTTTAAGATCATCCTGACATTAAAATAAGCTTTCACTGCTCTTTTGCTTTAACATTACCTGCTGACTCAACTTTTTGAGATAGGAAATGACACTGTAACTAAGTCCATATTCCACATTGTCAGCTATAAGGTTTGGTGCTCCCATCATTCTCACAGCTTTCTTCAAAGGCTGAAACATGGAACAGATTGTACAGTCATATTTAACTTAGCAAGTGTTGTATACATCAACTAACATATTCGTTGCAAATGGAACCTGAGGTCCCCAAAGTCAGAAAAGAAAAAAAACAACTTTCAGGGAAGCATTTTTTGTTATTGTTTTAAAGCGTTGTTCCATTCATACAGAACCAGTTAACAGAAATATAATTTACATATGAGTCACAGCTGATGAAATTGTCATAACATTCAAGTCTCAAAACTTCCACAGGACTCCACTGAAAACAGCAAGTATCATTATGCATGAAGTCTAGCTATTCTCTCTTAAATTAATACATATTCTACTTTAAATAGGGAATATACCCATAGTGGAAAGATAACTATAGTTACATGATAAAATAGAAGTTTTAACACAGTAAGTCATCTTACCCCAAGATAGTAAGGAGGCATTGTCTTCAAATAGCTTTCAAATGACTGTCGCCATTTCAATGTAGGCTTTGCCTTGTGTACTTTAAACAAGTCATCTGATGGTTATAAAAAGAAGACATAAAATGAAAGGCATGTCTAGGCAGCATTGCATCATTTTTTCTAATAGAAGAAACTCTCAAAGAAACAACTTCTTCAACATTGAAGTTAACATATGTATTTTAACATGTGTACGACTAAGTATACACACACACAAGATAAATGCGCAGCCAAAAGATGGAACTTGATAAATTATTTATCAAAATGAATTCGTAATTGAGATAGATTGGGGAAAATGGCTCCTAAAATAATGAAAGAAGTGAGACCAAAACATATCTGAAAGAACAATGATTAATTAAATCATCTCACATGGAGTCTGAGTCATGAAGAGCAGCCAACTGGTGACAAGCGAAACAAGTCACCATTGCTCAGTGGTGACATTGCTCAACATGCTACCTTTCTACAGGTGTGTGATTAATACCAGTATTAATTGCAGTAATCTCCTTAGACGAGATCAATTTTTCAACTGCCTACCACTTCAGAAAACTTTCATGAAGTTGTATTTACCTAGCAGCGGAAGGAGGACTGGATAATTGTAAGGCATCACAAATAAATTCACACAGTTCAGCGCTGTGCTAGCTTTCAAGTAACCAAAAGGATGACCAAGTTCACTGTATTTTGCACTATTGCTCACATATACCTGCAACAAAACACATTCTGTTGAATGTAAATCCAAAGTATTGTGTGCTGAAATTTTACATCCTATTTCAATTATAGAGTAAGGTCTACGAAAAACTGGATTTTATAAATAACTTCAATTCAGCATGCACTCTACTTGCCTGCCAGCAGGTCTGAGGGGATTTTCTTTCCAAGATAAACTGAGTCAGTGGTGAAGGTTCTAACTCGTATTTATCAAAAGGCAGTTTGTCAATTACCATCGGCTCACAGTCAGTACAGGAAAATTTCACCACAGGATGAGATGTGCGAGGTGGCTAAACATAAGCATTCCACTGTTAATAAGTCTGCACAATCATTAAAATGCAATGGTACTATGACAACTTAAGTAATACATGTTCTTTGAAAACAGACATATTTAAGAAGCCTATTCAGTACAGGATTCATATGTATTGTTAATGAGTCCTAAGCAATTAATTTATGATGTTAGCACTGTCTTAAAATCTAAAGGAATCTTGTTTTCTAAATAAATGCCAGTTATTTTACCTAGTAAGGCTAGAACAGTAGAGTACACAAGTAAAGCTTCTTGCATATACACAAAAACTTTGCAAATGGAATTAAACTGCAGGGAGGACAAAAAAAAAAAAGCAAATCTTCAATGCTTCTCTGGGGCATGCCCATTTTTATTCCCACAGAAGCAGGCGCCGTACTTTTGCATTTGTTGACTTCCTCCTGCACTTTTCCTTCTTGGCAAATTTAACAGTTACAAAATTCAAACTGAATTATAATGATCAACAGCAGCATGAATTCAGAAAAAACCCCAAGCTTTAGAAGAACTTGCATTTTAACTAAGCCTGTGAAAAATTATTTCAATTCAAGCAATTTAAGTGCTTGGATTTTCATCTTTCTATTAATCAAAGGGAAAAGGCCTTTTGTACCGCAAGTTTCAAGTATAAGTTAACAACATATTTGAAATTTCTTTAGCTGAAAGGGAAAGCTGATTTTTTTGTGTGATGATGATTGGAGCTGTACGTCTTCTACTGAATGTTTTTCAGGAGACGAACATAAGCTCTTATACTTACCCTGAGCCTCCTTCAAGGCCACTAGAATCTGGAGAGGAGCTCAATTGGGAAGGCTCCTTCCATTTACTCTCTTTACAAGAAGGTAGCTAATAAATACATAACATGAACTATGGAAACATGGGGTTTCTTGGACCTTCCTATCACTTCACCTTGAAAGTAATTTTTCTACATCTATAAGCTCTAGCCTCTTCCTTTTAGGATAGGCCACCCAAATGTTATCTGCCCATAAAGTTGGTCTTGCCTTGAGTGTCTCCACTCTGAGAAGGTGTACTGTCCAAGTGCACACAAAACAGGAGGCCAAAGCAATTGAAGGAAATGCAATTCTCTTCAAAGAAGATGCCTCCAGAAAATAGTTGTGGTAGAGTTTTTGACCAAGCCATGAAGCAGTTATACCAGGAATAAAAAGGCTGCAAAAGAAGTTCAGTGCTAAGACTTGAGAAGTCAAATAACTCTTGGCTGGACAGCAGAACTGCTCCTCAGAGCAGTGGGAGCAGTCATTTTACACGTTGATCTCCCAATGATACTTGATAGTATCATTACCTACAGTTCACAAAACAGTTGTTGGGGTAGCACTGTTTGAGGCACTCCACTGTGGGTTGGGTAACAGGCAGGAAATTAATCTAACTACAGACTCTTAAGTAGACAAGAGTTACAACATATGCTAAATTTTAACACCATGTTTTCAGAACACTAAGGAAATAGAAGTATTGAAACTCTATCAGCAAACTTAGCGCCTCAACATTGCATAAGGAAAGTTCGATTTGGAATTCCAACTGATGTCAACAGGAATTTAACTGCATATGCAATAATCCAGTGCTTTATGCAGTTATGGGAGCTATACAGGCTGAAACTGAGAGAAGTATTTTTTCTCATCTTCTCACCAAGTCAACCTCATATTTTTAGCAGATTGAGTTCAACAACTCTTCACCTGGCAAGATCTATTTTAGTAATCTCGATCAAAATCTGCCGCAGCAGGCAAACTGTAATGACTCTCTATAGTGAATGGAGGCAGATATGCCACTGACAGGCATTACAAGGAGCACACAAGACAGTTTTCATATAGAGCAACTTGTTAATATGTAGTACACAATGACATTTTGTTTTTTAAATTACTATAGAAGATTTAATTTTATTCATATATGCTAACTTGCTTTGTAGTTCAGGAAGGCATCCATGTCCTTCAATGAATGTGGCCACAGACACCAGCAATGTCAAACCTGTAAATACGACTAAAATTTCATACTTGTATCACTCCTCAACAACCTTATTTCAAAGAACTTCATATATTTTTTTTAAACAAAGAAGATAAAAAAAAGTATTAAAAGTCCAATGAGTTTGCTAGTCAGCACACTAATTTCAGATCAAAAAACCTACAAAAATTCAATAAAAATTGTCATAAAATATAGGGAACAATTATACAACTGCATTATTTCTACTTCAATGATTTTCAAAGATTAGGAGAAATACAAAAATACATACTAATGATTAGTTCTCAGACCAAAGAAAAGACAGTGGCCTACATTCTTTTACGAAAAATATAAGTAAAATTCATTCTGCGGGCAGTATTTAAAAAACAAGTTGAGTTTCTCCACTTGAGATAAATTGAAGGAGTGACTACACCGCACAACAGCAGATAAAATTACATTCACCTGCTAGAATGAAGACAAAGCTACCACAGGGATTCAAAATTGGGAAGATAATACTGTCTTCTCTTAGTATCGCCTGTGAGGCAATAGAATTTGATAGGCTATTATCAAAGTGTCACCTTATTTCTGATTTAATATTTTAACAGAGTTCAAACAGAAACACTTTGTGCATGTACGAGGTTGACAAATCTGTTATGGGCAGTTTCTTAATGCTTCAAAGTTACTAAAAAGCAGACCCATAATATTATTTTCTCATCAGTAATTTATCTGATTAAACTGTAAAACTGGTTTACAAGTGTCATTCCTTCTGGGGTCACACTGCTTTTACAGTTGCTACAATGAAGCACATATCTCAAGATTTAAAAATCAGTGAACAGGAAATTCTGGAATATCCCCCCAAGCACAACCCTTTGCCTTAACTTCAGTACATACCAGCGTTGGAGAATTTTGATCTGGCCAAAAGGATTCAGGAACAGGCCAATGACCTATAGGAACCCCAGTTTTAGGGTTTGGTCTGACATAAATAAGTTTGTGACAGCTGTGCCAAGGTTGGGGTCCAAAAGGTCTAGATATATCCACCTGCCCATCTACACAAGAAAAAAACTTTATGAGTCAAAATAGTGTTAAAACTCAGAGTATTAAACAACTTCTGTGAAGAGTTTAAGAATTATACCCCCAGGGAAGCTCTTCCTGCAGTTAATATTATTTCTAAGAATAGCAGATAGTTGTCAGTAAGCATTTCTGCAAAAACCCAGAAACTATGAGAAACCAAATAAGCATTGAATGTTTACAGGATGAGAGCTGAGAAAGCTAATTATCTGGAGCCCTTATTAACAATCAGTTTCTTTCTCCTCCTATTGTTATTAACAGATAACCTTCGAATCTCCGTGCATACAAAAAACAAAGAAAAGATACACATGACTAATACTGCTAGACTTTTGATTGCAGCAAAGCAGGATTAAAAAGAATATACCACAAGCACTTCACAATAACATCCTAAGATGAGCCCAGCTTAGAAGCCACTTAGAATGAGAAGTTAAGGCTGCACTGTCATATTTGCTATTTTAACTTAATGCAGCCCCTTTACTACATTAAACAGAAGGAGATGTGTATAAACCCACAGTATTTCCATACCAAGCTATTTACATTTCTAACTGGAACTACTGCTTAAAACTCATGAACCCATTAAACTATCCTTTATGTGAATAACTGCATTTAAGACTACCTGAGCAACATGACCAAATGGAGAGGTTTTACACAGCGTTTAGCACCTATAGCCAGAATTTTGAAAAAGTACACCACCTGCTCAGACAGAACAGGTCCTTTTTACAGTAATGTCTTTTAAACTGCAACGTTTTACCTTCTGTCAACTATTACATGAAGTTTGCTAAGTTATATTGATAGTCATCCCTGCCATTTGATCTCACACTGTAAAAAATGTCCAGTACCGTCAATCGGTGAGGGATCCGGTCCAGCTTTTTCAAAATTTATTACCACTCCACTTTGCACTTTTTGCACCAATGACTCAAGACACTGATTTAGCATTCTTGGAGAACACACACAATATGACCGACCTAGAACAAAACAGTCAAGGTTGAAGTTGTTCAGTGTTTCTATCCCTAATTTTAACTGGGATCATTTAAAACTGTTCACCCACCATACACATTGATTTATGTATGGATCACTGATTTAAAGCTTCCCCCAAACACTCCCTCTTTGTTTAAGCAGAAAGGCAGCCTAGTGGAGCAGTGAGTGTTACATGCACCTCATTGGAAATGTTCGGGTTTTAGCCCCTTAATGACTTTAGCTCAAATTCTTGGTTTCATTCATGGAAAATGGGCTCCCCCTTGTGACAGACATCAACACTTAACTGTCCACGAATTGCAGTCAAAGCATCATCATTATAGTCTGATATGACAGTCAGAAAGCAGTGGAATGAAATCCTTTTGGAATGTTTTTTAAATCCCTTTGCTCTCCATCACATCCCCTCCAACACACCAGAAAAATCACATTTTTAATATGTGACGTGATCAAAAACTTTTACGAACAAAGTATAAAATAAATGCCTGAGTTTGGTCTGGAATATAATTTCTAAAAGGTTAAGAATATGAGTTATGATGGAGAGAAAAGTATCGATTTTTGCAGAATTATTATGCATCTGCATTACAGGAATTCTGCATTGCATTCTGTATGTTCTGAAGGGGAGGGGGAAAAAAACAAAGTAACTCAACACATTTCCTTCACTTTTGGCTTCTTTAGATCACAGTATGACAGGAATTTAGCAAAACTGTACTGCAGAAACAACAATTCTTACAATTTTTAATTGTGATACCAAGATGTGTTAGAAAAAGTTAAGTTTTCTCTTCCAAGAAACTGCTAAGGAAAGTAGATTCACACTCTTCTAAGGCAGGTTACATTAAGTTGTGTGTAGCTTTAATGCAATAAGTGTCTTTAGTTTTATTATATTGGAGTCCTGAGTTCTTATAAGTAATATAAGAACTTAGAAATACTTATTCCACAATGTGGACAGGATTAATAAACTTAATAAATTGAATTAATTTTCATTTTCAGAAAGTATTGACTTGGCAAAGGAAACCAGGGCACTCACCCCCTGTGACTTCGCACATAGGTGTGATTGCGGAGTCATCCACCGGTACCCCTGTCATCTGCTCCGATTCTGGTGCTGTAATACCAGGCAAACGGAGAACCAAAGCAAATAACCTCTGATCCCATCGAAAGGGTTCCTTAGTCAACTCACTTCCAGGTAGAGGGGAATTGAGGGGTAAATGGAGCTGAAAAGGAATTTATACCTGTTATAATTCTGTTATATGAATTTAAATCTGGATATACTGCTTTATAAAAAAAAAACAGGTAACACAGTGATGGCAACTCACTCCATACAAACATATTTATAACCTCTCCACAGATACTTCTAATTTGATTCAGGTACTGTACTTTAATCAAACCTTCAAACATTTCAAGGCAAAGTGATGCATGAAGTTGAGAGTTACAAATTGAGTGGGAACAATCACTTTTTAAACCTGATCTAAACTTCAGAATGAATAGAATATTTTCCTTAGAATTTCAGCAGTAAGAACTGCTTCACTGCAGCATTCTTTTGTTCAGTATTCCACAGAACAGGCCCATTCTCAGCTCAGTCTTTTCCTTGATTCTCCAAGGTAAAAAGCAGAACTGAATGAAAAGGTAATGTTAAACTAAGATGCCTGCAGAAGAAATACAACTTAGGTGTAGTTGCTCAAAAAAAATCTAGCTGCCAGGATCTCTTACTCCAAAGAACCCAGCTCCAACAAGTGAACTAATGCGGTAGTTATGTTAAGGAATCAAAAGGCAGAGATTTTACGTAACTTGAGTATATCCCACAACTGAACTCATGCCTGTCCTTTAGATAAAAGCTTAGATTAATATTAAAATCAACTCTGAAATGCAAAATGAGTCTCACTTATAGATAATAGATAACAGTAGAGAAGACTACCCATACAAGGAAGAATTGCTTGCCATGTGCCATTGTGTTGCCTTTGTCCAGAAAGAACTACACAGAAGTTTTAGTTCAAAATACCAAAGATACTATCCAGGGACATACAATACATGGGAGCATTTCTTTTCACTTCACTTCCCAGAAGAGACAGTAAATAGATTCAAGTTTCAGTCTTCAAGTATGCTGTACTAAAAATACAGCAATTGATAGGATATTATTTATTAACCACTAACAGCCAATAGCCAAAGAGACTAAGAAAACATTTAAAATTCCCAGGGTTAGTGGCTGTTTTACAACTAGTTAACTGAAACAAGTTTAAAATAAATTAAATAAATAAATAAATACATAAACTCAACACATTAGCTTCTCTGGGACAGCACAAGGCATTTGGAAAACTCTAGCCTCTCTTTTCACATCCAGGTACCTCACACAGACTAGTGGGAGAAAGAAAGCTTACCAAAACATTCAACTACAGAAGCCCTGAACAGATAGACTAGACTCACAGCAAGTAAATATTGTTTCAGAATATTTGATAGATCTCTGGCTGATGATACCACTGTCAGTATAAGCAAAATTCTCCTTTCACCTGGAGCACTTTAGGCATGACTCACACTAAGAGCCAAAATACAAGCTGAAGCAGACTCCAATGCTTCCTCAAACATTTTCCTTCTCATGCAGCGTTCAGAAAATTCCAGTTCTCAATCTCAACTCAATGTTAGCAAAGGAAACTACTAGTCTGTTCCAAAACTTGATGCAAGTCCACAAAAGCAGCCATGAAGTTGCCTTCACTTTTACTTCATAGTATTTAGCTAAGGAGTTTGCAACAAGCTGTTGAAAATGTTTCTATAGAATGGTTTGGGATGGAAGGGACTTAAAGACATTTAGTTCCAACCCCCTGTCATAGGCAGAGACACCTTCCACTAGACCAGGTTGCTCAAAGCCCTGCCCAACCTGGCCTTGAACACTGCCAGGGATGGGGCAACCACAGCTTCTCTGAGCAACCTGTGCCAGTGCCTCACCACCCTCGCAGTAAATGGCTAACCTCAATCTACCCTCTATCAGTTTAAAGCCATTTCCCCTTGTCCTATCCCTACAAGCTCTTGTAAAAAGTCTCTCTCCAGATTTCTTGTCAGCCCCTTTAGGTACTAGAAGGCTGCTCTAGGGTCTCCCCGGAACCTTCTCTTCTGAACAACCCCAGGTCTTTCAGCCTGTCTTCATAGGATCGGTGCTCCAGCCCTTGTTGGCTTGTTTTTAAGAGATTAACTTGAAAGCATTAAACCTAATTTCCAAACTGGAAACCTCGGCAATTTCTATTTACACAATTGAAAACATCTCATACTGGGAAAAAAAACATGTCTTCGTGTTTGAAAAAGAACCGATTGATACATTCTCAAAGCCACAACAAATATGACAAACCCACTCTCATAACATGGGCAAGAATCAGAACACTTTTGGTTTATTACTGATTCACATGCATGTGTTTCCTCTTTTCACACAAAAATCCAACAATGTCTGCCTGGCAAAGGGAACTCAGTTAAAAGAATGGCCACTTAGTAAGCAGCCTAGCAACCTGGCTGTAAGAGGACTCAACTGCAAGCACTACACGATCCTCACTTGGGGCTATTACTAAGGAACACTATGCACCAAGCTTTCCTATTTAGATCTGGCCAAACAGAGACTTACTGGCTCTGAAGAGTACATTGCATCTGCAAAACATGCCTATGTAACAGCACTGTTTTTCTTTAGGCAGTATATATGCATATTTTTAAATATATTTATATATAAAGCACCAAATTGGACCCTGCACCAACATCATCCTGAGTTCAATTAATCTCAATCTACAAAACCTTTCTCTGGCTCAGCTTGTTATATTGAGGGAAAAAAACCAAACAGTACTCAAGAGCAGACCACTGTGTTTTGTATTCACAGAAACATTTTCAAACTGTAAGATGACATGCAAAGCCACCAGAATCAACTCAAATGTCCTCACTTTCTTTCCTGCAGTTCAATTCCAGCTAAATTTAACATCCATGTTACTGGAGAAGCTACAGATCCAAACCAGGCCTCATTATCCACAGACACTAGTATCTTGGTCTTCTCACCGCCAGTTACTTTTTTTTTTTAAACTAGTATTGTATTACCATAGCAACTGCATACCTAGCAGAAAATAAGATGAACCTAGAAGTGTACATATTGCATTTCATTTCTCTTTCCCCAAGCATATTTCAATATGAAGGCATGCACATCCTGATCGTTGAGAAAAAGACAGACTGAACAATTTAAACGAAGGTTATTTACCAGCAATGGTCTTCAATATGTTATCTATATATAATCACATATAAGTGTCCTCCCAGCTTAGCGCTAAAAAAACAGTTGTTTTGTCTCAACACTAGGTTTTAGGAGCATACACAAACCCTGCCATTCCCAAATGCCATAATGCTACAATAAGATAGCAATGTGTGCCTTATGCCCCTCTTCTCTGCCTTTAAATCCACTAAAATGAACCAAGAGGGATTGGAGGACAACCTTTTAGTGAAAAGATCTTAAAGAACCCTATTATCGGTGAGCAGGCCTTTTGCTTATTCTAAGTCCATGCTTCTACATATATTTATGCAATCATAAGCAGCAGCACAGCTTGAAATCCTCAAAAAACAGAGAATCCTGGAGACCCTAGGTTGAATAAAAGCTAGGCAAGCATTAGAGAACTCTGCAGTGGCAAGGTAGTTGGTGAAAGAGAACAGCTATTCTGGCAATGACTGCACATACAGGCTTACACATTACAATGGGCAGCGCTAGCACTGCTGAAGGTTTAGTACCCAGGTAACTACAGGCAGCTCTATCTTAGGAAATGTCATAAAAGGTTGTTACACACTTAGGCACTTAAAAATAGCCATACAGTCAACTTCTCTGTCTAAAATATTAAAAAAAAAAAAAAAAAAAAAAAATCAATCTGCAAGTAACCTTCTTTGAAGGCTTTTCTGGCACACATAAAAAGACAAGACACATCCAACATTCCAAGCAAATGCCGCATTTCATCCTGAAGGACTAAGAACGGGCAACAAGATTCAAGCCCAGCTGAGAAAACAAACCCTTGATAGACTGAGTAACTCTACTCAGAGTTAACAGCATTTTGTTTTCCTATCTTTTCCATCCAATTGCATGCAGTTATAACACAGAGAAAGCCACGAATTGTTCTTCCAAATGAAATAACACCACAGAGGCACACTAGGTCAACTGACACACCATGTTAATGATACACTATACTTGGCCATTCTGATGCTAGCATTAACCATGAGCAAGTGCACACCGAGCTGATAGTTACATAGAATTCACAGGTCAAGAGCTCTGGGGCTCAGTGCCAAATGCTGTGATCCTGGCAACTGCTGCTAACAGGAATAACACGGACAAGGATGGACAAGAACATACATCTAATGAGAAGTGCCACATATTTCTTGCAGAATTTGTTTAGAAATCAAGATTTTTATCTGGAGGAACTACGATTAAAAACATGGCGCATTTACAGTTCCTGGTTACTCTTGAAAGTAAGCAGGACCTTGCCACTTGTCAGAGTTATTACAGCAGGGATGCAAGATGATCAACCTTGGGAAGGATCAATGTAACAATGCCAAACTGTTCTGGGATAAGGAGTCAAGAAAATCACTGATTCTTCCTGTAAGAGTCTCTTATAACTGGAAAATCAGAAGAGTGGCAGCATGGAGATGCCAAACAGCATTGCTCATGCTTTTCGTTTGCATGATCATTCATCAGAATGTATCAATAGCTCAATAACCCAGTTTCAGTCTTGCAAACAGGAGCTTAATGCTTTCTCTTTAAACAGAGGGTATGTAGAAGGAAGATAAAGAAACATAGCTCAGCAGCTGCAAAAATGAAGTACGACATTTTATTTCATAACAAAGAGCAATAAGAGAAATCCCCTAAAGCAATTAAACACTTGTTAAAGGAAAGATCAGGAAAGGGCGTAGACTAAATTTGACGGATCAGACCAGAAGTGAAAACCACTCAGAGGAATTCCTAGCATGAGACCAATAATTAATAATGGTATTCCAACAAAACGAGCTCATCCCTTCCTCATGTTGTGACTGGGACAAGGGAATCCAGGGAAGAATCTGGTCAACATGCCACACTGAATGTAGAACTGGCACTGGGACTCTTCAGTATACTGGCACCGGCACATTTGAAGTCAGTGCCAGATGGGACAGGACTGATAATCCTACTAACTTGTGCTAGTGGAGATGATAATTGCCTAGACTACATCATCTGCATCTTCAGTCTTGAGGAACTACATCCATGAGAGACAAAGTAGTGCTGAATGGGTAACGCTCTTTATCTGCAAAACCCATATTAAATTCCACAAAGGAAAGCTTGACTGCTTCACTCTAGGGCAAATGACAGTGTTCCCACAGTGATAAAGCTGATTTCATTGGTAAGAATACAAATGTTCATCTGAACGACAAACCTTTGAGAAAACTTGCCTCCAGGTTCCAAGCTGGCTTCACACGGAACAAAACCAACGTTCTGTCAGTTCTCTTGTACGTAAGTTTTAAAAGAACTAAAAATATACTGCCTTAGTCCATAAGAACTTTTACATAGGAAGTAAAAACTTGCCATAGCCAGTGGGATATGATCACTTCCAACACCGACTCTGAAAAGCCTCTCCAAAGTCAAACCCAAAGAACAGAAGAAACATTTCAAAGCGACTGAAAAGCTTTGTTATTGAACAGAGGAGCAACAACAGACTTCTGTATCTCCAGGGTGGTGTTACTGTACCAATTCTGCTTCATTTCTGCATGTCCAACTTGAGAGCTAACTGTAAAGGACACTCAAGCCACACCAAATAAAATTCTGATCAATGGGACACACGTTGACAAAAGCAGAAGATCGTCCCTGAAAGACAGAAGCACCTTTGGATTCCTTGTTCCCCTGCTCTTTGGTACTGTTAAGGACATTCCTACCAGTACAGCTATGGCAAGAGAGAAAAAAAAAGATAAAACCACATCCATTGCTGGGTATGAAATACATACTTTGTAAATACATATGGAAGAGCACTCAAAGAAACTTGCATTTTGTCTTGCAGGAAGGAAGAGCAGTGGTCACTTTCAGCTCCTCCAGAAGGCAATGCCTTTAAGTTTGCTCATTTATGAAGAAATCATTAGTTCACTATCATTAGTAGAGTATCTACATCTCTAGAATGTAGCTTAACAATCATCAAACCACATAGGTGTCAGATTTGGCCCAATGTCACAATCATGATACTAAAACTCTGGGTGTGGCACACACTTACCAGCCAGCACCGCTCATGAGCCAAACCTAAATTTAGTAGGTTAAAGCAGCTTCCAGAAAACCCATTTTCTCAACATAAGTTAAAACAATTTAAAGATGCGAATGTGCAACCAGATAGTTGCCTGACATAAGAAAATGTCTTCATGTGAAGACAAAGGTGAGAAAGTTGTACCCACATTTGAAAGAAAAGGAACATGAAAAACTTGCTGGCTGTAAAAAATCCTGACTCTTGTTGTAAGCAGAGACTTCATGACAGCCAATAGAGCTTTCTTACCCAAACCATTTTAGATAAATGAACAAGATGAAAGGGAATATTAATGTAGAATCACAGAACTGTGTACATTAGAAGGGACACATGAAGGTTAGACAGTCCACAGTCTTCTGGTTGCTCAGGGTCTTGCCCGACTCAGTTTTGAGCATGTCTAATAATGGAGATCTCACAATCACTGGACAATATATACCAGTGTTCAATCACCCACACAATTAAATTTTTTCCTTAATATCCTTTGGTACAATCAGCAGCTGTTATCTCAGCCCTGTGCACCTCCAAGTAAAGCTGGGCTCCCTCCCACATTAAGTTGTTGCAGATGGTGGCAAGATAACCCCCCCACTCCCTCAGGCTTCTCTTCTAAAGGCAGAACAAATCCAGTTCTCAGCCTCTACCCAGATGTCATTTGCTTCGCCCCTCTGAGCATCTTTGTGTCCCTCACTCCAGGATGTCACCTGACAGCAGACAAATTGCTTCTCCTCAAGAAAGGACTTACACAGCTATGTGATTACCCAATTAGCTCTTAAAAAAGCAAACCAGTATTCTACTCCTAACAGCACTAAACGTTGTAGAAGGCTCTAAAAGTGTCGCACTACCCCTCTGTTTAATTAACACTACCTCACTGACAATCACTGTAAATATGAGGCTGCTACTCAGTATTTTGGATCACACCCAGTCAATCACCAGATTAAACCGAAAATAGTTTAGTGGGTAAAAAGAGATGATGAAAGTGAAGTCTTATACAGACAACCTACTTGGTATCGTGGATCCAGGCATTCCCTTTCAGATACTGGCTATGGCTATTTGTCAGTAGCCCGTATAGAATTATGTGGCAATTCAACTTTTTTCCTCTAAGTCAGACAATACAAAAGCACCCAAATAACACTTTTCATACAAATGACTTCTGTAAATGCTGTAATAACGTGATATAATAGAGTATTAGAAGAAATTTGAGTAACTAATACATGACAAGTTAATCTGTATTGTCAAAAGCGTTGTACCACATGGAAAAATCTGAATCTTCTCCTTCAGTTTTAGGACAGACCTTTGGATATTAACCTTAACAGATCTTAGGGATCTGTTGTTGTTTGGTTTTTTTACTACTGCATGGAATGGGTACTGAGCTGGCCAGACCAACCCTACCCTAGTGACCTCTTTCATCTTTTTAAGGAAAGAATTCAAAACGGCCAGTAAGTTAAAATAGTTCAGTGCCTCAGCATTTCCTATAGCTCCAAGTTTGCCAGATGTCTGAGCAGGTACTCACTCCAGTAAATTAAGATCTAGTGTTTTAAACTGCTCTACAGACTTACTTTGAGAAACATTTCTTCAGCTCTTCTCTTGGATAAGGACACTACCAATTTGATTATAATCACTTTAAGAGCCCAGTGTGAAACAAGTAAGTATTTTATACACTCCTTAGTGACCACATCCTTTGGGAAATCACTACGTTAAATTGGGTCTGTACATAAAGAGCTTATACCTAGACCAGCTAAAGACATACATGCTTTACAGAAATCCATTTTTCTGTTTATTAAGTTGAAAAGCAAAAGCGTGAACTCTCTGGATAGAAATAGCAAAATAAGTCTACTAAGCAGACCAACAGTTGGACAACGTGCTTCTGCAACATGTGATAAGGAAAAAGAGCTATTCAGATTTTTGTAGTACTTCATAAAATTACCTCAAGTAAAAAGGAAAAAATATGCAAGGTTAAGGTATTAATGAGCATACTCTTGAGTCATTTATGCTCCTACTGTAAAGAGTATTCTAACACAAGGTTTAGTACACACCATTGTACGCAGAGGTCAGATCTTACCTCTTCCTGTATCCCACTAGTAGTAGTTAATTTACTTCCATCAGTAACTGTTATAATTATTGCTGGCTCCAGAAAAAAAGGGTTTCGTCCCTAAGGGAAAAAAAAAAGACATTTCATTTAACATGCTGTAGCAAATTCAAAAGCTTCTGTTCAGTCCTTAAACAGCCACTGATACCCACCAACAAAACAATGAGGCCAGAGGTATTTATTCTTATGTACTATGTAGTAGAGTGCTATGGGTTTCTGAGTCTTTTTGCAACTAGGCCTTGTAAAGCTAGACACTTTCTATCTCTGTATTCAATAAATGCATACAAAAACATGGCAAAAATGGTTAACTTCAAGAACAATGCGTACTGCAGTATTCTGACAAACCAGCAGCTGTTTAGAGGAACAACTGTCTCTTTAAACCAGAGATACTGTCAATTCCTCCTATTCCAGGGTTGATTTTATGTGTGATTTAATTACTGTGTGAACAACTAAAGCATTTGCATAGTATCTGTGATCATGATCTCCAGGTTAAGAACTAATACTCTAGGTATTAAGGAAGACTCTGACATGAATAGTACCAGTTATGTTTTGACCAAAGTGGTTCGACCATACACATAAGACTTCAGAAACAAATACCTGAAAAATAGATGAGCTTTCTATAGACATTTCTGTCATTGAAGACAGAAATATACAAAAGCAAGACATTCTGTGATGCCATCAAGACATTCAAATAGCCTAGCTGTAACAAAAAAAAAAAAAACACCCTTCATTTGCTACTGCAATTTCTTTTCCTACTGTTAGTATATTAGAAACCTTCTGTCCCTCCTGAAAAAAAAATAGATCCCAAAGTAATTTAAGCACATGAATTAGCCCAAGCCCAGGTAGCACACTCCACTCTAGCCACGGTTAAAGATGCACCGGATAAAAGCCACCACAAGCTTTTGTTTAGCGGGTTCTGCTCTCCTACTGCCAAGCTTAAGACCTTGATTTTCTTCTTCAGAAAACAATACAGAAAAATACAACGAGACCCACAGCCTAGTTCTGCTTATAAAGACAAACAATCTCATGAATGCTTACAATTTACTCTAAAAACATGGGGAGAGAACTAACAAGTTTTAAGACAAAGACATTTTAAATTATTTTTGATTTTTTATTTTTTTTAGAACCATTTTAATATCAGGGATCATCTACTGATTGTGTGCTTAGAATAGAAATATCACCTAATGACTTCTAATATATTTGGTGAGGGATGTCCAGCTTCAAGTAGCAACACCACATTTATGGTGATCAGCTTATTATATCCAACAGAAAAATTAAAACTTCATTTGCTCAATATTTTCTCAACTTTTTGTGAAAATCCTGAAGTTTTCTTTTAAAACAGCATATCATTAACACAGACCAAAAATATGCAAAAACAAAAATCAAAGAGGGAAGATCAATCTCTCCCTCGAAAGCTAAGCTAGTTCATAATCCAATTTAAACAATTACTTAAAAGAATTTAAGGACTCTTAAAATAAACTCAATTTTAATTAAAATAATTTCCTAAGAATATTTTGCCTTATTTAATTCTGAAGAACAGTTATGGTACGTTATCCTGCCATCTAATAGTTCACCACAACTGCAAAACATCAGCTGGAAGCTAATTATGTTGCACTGAAATAATATCGAAAGCTGAGTTTCTAACTAGAGGAAAAGGATAATTTTTCTCATGAATACTGAACGTAAAAATACTTTAATCCTATTGCTAATAAATTATTGTAAAACAAATTGACAATTGATAAAAATAACAAGATTTCAGATTTAAAGTATCATATGCAATACTCTTTAGGTCAATATTCTGGTCCAATTTGAAATTTAACTATTAAAACTTTTGTCTCCAATAGCCCCTATTACCCAGATATCCTCATTATCTTAAATGCTTTTGTGTACCTCAACTATAACCATTCTCAATTTTACCCACCTAAAATTTAAGCCTTAAATTTAAACACTTTGGGCTCAGAATGATTATGAAACTATAATGAAGGAAACAAGAAATTCTAAGCTTCAGCTCCCTCTTCCCCCCTCTCCCTCCCCGCCGAAAAATGTCTGAAGGAGAAATTACTTCATCTTCAGTCTATCTTTTATAATTTCACAAGCATTTTACCTGTACAATGGATGATCACCAATATCCTAATTCAAGCACCAACTCACATAGCAACATATTTACAAAAGCAAGAACCTCTTTCTACCAGAACAATACTCATTTGTAGCCAGAGTAACAAGTGATTTAAGAATCTCTGACCCCAAAGACAAAGTAACCCACATTTCCACATGTATCACCTACAGGATAACTGAGGAAACACTAGTAGTGCACTGTTGCAAAGTTTCCCCTTGAAATCTCCTTTTCACTAGCTAGATGTGAAAATACAGTAGTCTCAAGCTCCTTGACTCATCAATACAGCTCTAAATATTATCCTTTCTAGAAAGAAATTATGAAATCAAGTCAAAGTACACTATTTACCATTGAATTATTTAAAGACAAGTGAACAGAGCTGAATTCACTCAGCTGCACTTAGCTTCACAGCGTCATGCAATTTAGAAACACGAATGAATGTATCTACATTCCACCTAAAGGAGCAGGAACATAATTAGCATATGTCAAGGAAGAATTTCACATAAAATGCCTATTATTGAGGTTTACCATTTTTGATTAAGAATCTCCATGACATTAATCTTTTAAGAACACCACTGACTCTTCTGACCCCACTCCTCATCTTAGCTATACGAAGGCACATAAACCCAGTATTAAGTCAGGTATTCAAAAACCCTAAAACCTACTCAACCTTTTTATTTATACAAGCTCTCAAAACTCAAATGTTTCAGTAAATTTGGCAAAATGAAATTCCAGAAGACTTACGCTTACCAACTTTTTGAACTAAGCAGTAGCAGTTTTGTCAATTACTGTTTTAGAACTTTATTTCAACCTAATGAATCTAATTCTATGATAATCAAATTATTTTCTATTGCTCTTCCTCTAGAAATATACTATTAAAACCCTTTGAAATTACATGTCTTAGAAAAACCATGTTCTTCAAAATATGTAGCAACACAGACTGTGAATGCACAGGAAATCAATTCAGCACAGCTCAATTATTTTAGTTACACAGTAGAACAGTGGGTGCCAGAGCATACATTATGAGATCTTTGGCAGCTTACAGGTATGCTGAAACGCACTGGAAATCGGCTCAGCATACCCAGGTAAATAATATGCTTGTTTACAACTTACTCTGACAACTAACTAATCACCATGAGGTTTTTTCCATTTCAAAAGCAAAAATAATCCAGCAGCTAATGTTAGTATCATCTTACATTCCCACACAGGGTAGTGTAAGATTGAAAGTGTGAAACCCTGAGTTCTTAAAGTAGGGTAAAGATCAGCTCAGCCTCAGTACCAATACCTTGGGAAACATAAGGGCATTGCTCACAATTTAAGCTAGCATTATATATTCTTTATATAGAACATGTTCAAAAACATTCTATATATATTCTATATTACATATACATTCTAACAAGCACACAAGGAAAGACACTTCTGTTCTTGCAATACTGTTTTCAGACAGATTATAACCACTAATAGTGGATAAACATTTTGAAGTCTAGAAACTCAACCACTACATTTAAACTGTGGCAATTTGAGTCCCAATTCACTTAGGGTACAGTAAATTTAAAAGTATTTTCAAGTTTTAATTTATTTTAAACTCTTATTTTTAAATAGATTTGCTTCTAAACAAGAATTGTGGAATAAATAATATTATTTCTTTTTCCAGCTGGAAATTCAGTGGCAACTAGCTCCCACAGGGACTTCAGCTAATTGCTGCATGTAGGCAAATTGCCTACATTGGTATCCTTTTCAGTCTGAATAGCTGCTATGGTAATCTGACTGCAAATTCCTTTCAATAATACACTTTTCACTCTGAAGGTTACTAGCAGAAGGAAGAAGCATCTAAGGTTTTAGTGGCTAATCATCCTGTTCAACCACCAAGTATTGTAAAGTTGTACAAAAGGATTTTTTCATTCACCTACAATCTGCATTTTCAAGGACTGGTAGGCACAAATCCGCAAAAACCCACACACACCTCTTTTTGGAAGTTATTTAAAAATCAGCACCAATACCAGGGCAATCCTGCAAGCTTGCTAGGCTAAAAAGGAACAAGCAAGAGACTCAAAGCCTTAATGGTAACTTACGATACACAACATGCATTCTTTTGAACAACTTGACAGCTTCACAACTCTTTGTTCCAAATCCCAAAGCAACTCAGCTACATTGGCTGCCGTTTTTCCAGTGTCCAGCTGAAGTAGTTCTGTGCTCAGATGATACACAACAAATTCAGAGCTGTAAGCACCACACAGCTCAGCAGCGGTCACAGAAAGAGGCACAGCCAGCCCACTCCAGCTTGAGTGATGCTTTCGAAGGTGATGCTTGATCTGATCGAGCCAAAAGTGTACCAAATTATCAAGACACATTATTATCTGGTTAAGAGTCTCAAAACTAAGAATTCACTTTCATAGGCAACTGAGCTTAGCAACAAGTTTCAGCATGACTAACACATTCATGGATTATTTCTTTTTCTTCTTCAAAGTGTGCAGGTAAAGTAATTCAAGAGCTATTGCAACCTTTAGATGTGCAAGTATACAACATTATGCATGCAGTAAGAGAAAACTGATTTAAGACTATTGTTATCTCAATGCACATATTTCAATATTAATTCCAGAGTCAGAGGTGTTGAAAAACGTACAAAATAGTTGAGGTAGAAACACAATCAAAAAAAATGCCCAGTCAGAGACTAAAAATGACATGTTCAACAAGCAACTACTATAAAAAGAAGTATTTAGTAGTACAAAAGCTTCATGCCCAAGAAAGGCTAAAAGTTGAAAACAAATGTAAACTGACATAAAGTGCGTATTTTTAACAGAACACGTTACTAATCGCTGGGGAAAAAAAAAAAACCCAACTCATTTTTCAAATCACAATGAAATGTCTAAAAGTTATGCTTTCATTGCAGTAAATCACAAAATTTAACAGAAGTTGTATTGCTCATCCACCATTCATTATATATCACAGCAGAGACTTTTTATTTTCAGAAGTATCAGGCCTAACTGCTGGTAAATTTAGTCATCTGTCCAGGAAATACAGAAGTGCACTATCAGTTTTTTAGATTCAATCAGAGATTCTTTTAGAATTCAAAAGGTCAAGATTCTCATAAATGCTCATGAGAATCTGTGAGCAACCATTGTTCAAAAACAATAGTTTAAAATGAAATCTAGAAGTCAGAATGATGGAATAATTAACAACTTTAAAGCTTAAAAAAAACCCCAACCACCAAACACTGGGCTTGAATTTCAACAAACTAAAACTGATAGTCCAAATCCAACACAGTTTTCAATTTTTGTACCTTGGGAACTTAAGTTACCCTTTAGCAAAATCATGAAATGTCTAAAACATTAATTTAACATTTATTAGAGACTTTCCTCTTCACTGCTCAAGACAGAAAGGTACACAGAGGTATTTAACAGCTGCTCTATGCTCTTACAGTCAGCTACATACGAACTGTAGCATCTAGTGCAACTTCTTACTTGTCCTAACTCACATTTCAGCCACTTTGACTATCTTCTATTATCCCTGCAGAACCGATCAATACAGTTGTGAAGCACCGATTGTATTTTATGCATTCACACAATTGTTTCCCAAGTCACAAACACAGGCACCACAGTAGTATTTTAGTGAATTTATAATTGGCAACATAACTCTTCACAAAAACTACTTTAAGATTTTTTCAAATATATGTAGACATGCACCACAGGCATGCACATGTATGTACACACTATAGTACTCAGGAATAAACATGCTTTCTACTTCAGTAGATTAGTACATTCTTTTCTACTAGTTGTTAAGCAGCAAAATGTCTTTAAATGGAAGCTTTCCCAGATGAAGCTATGCTGCATATCACCTAATTAATATTTAGCACACACTAGGAAACTCCTGAATGCAAGGAAGAATATGATGGAGGAAAAAAGAGCAAGGGCAACCAGGTTCTACCAGAACATTTGCTTTGATAAACCTGACTTCTCATAGGATATGTCACAAATGCTCCGTGATTCTATGGCCAGACTGAAAAGCACAGCACCTCTGAACTGCATCATAGTGTTATCCAAGTGAGCCAACCCCTATGATAAAACCAGCTTTGAGACCGCATTTGTTTGCTATGGCTGTTTTAGAATAGAAACTGACACCATGAACAGGAACCACCTCAGAGTGACTTCTGCAACTTCATTAAGAATGAGTAAGAGCTGAAGAACCTACTGGAATTCTGTACAGGACTAAGATCTCTGACAAGTCAGACTTCATGCACAAAGTTGCTAACTCTTCTCTGTTTTGCTGTCTATAGGATTTTGATATATTCCCTTGATGCTGTTGATTATTCAATAGGTAATGCAGTTTTACAGTGGTAGCAATTCTATCTTTCTAGTAGATGATCTGATATTTGTACAGTGGATGTATTTTAAGATCACTTTCAGAAGTCTCAGAAGAAAGTTCAATGAAATCTACACTAACCAGTTCCAGTTTTACACGGGATAAGTGTTTTGAACTCTGTTATGAAGTTTAAGTCATAAAGAAATTTTAATATAAACCAGAAATCTCCCTTGATGCCTGATTAATGGCAAGATAGATGCCAGATCTGTCAGAGATTGGAATCTTACAAAACAACCTAATGAAACACTACTCCAAGAATTACACTACTACCAAGAAAAAAATGCCCAGTGTTTTTCTGAAAGAGCTGCAGGATAGGGGAGGATTCTTGCTATAAACTCTAGTCCACATACATCTGCACTATGGACATACATTCTCTGTCATAACACTGAAACCTTTTAGCTCTCCCTGCAGTATCAAACATGGGAGGACTTATGCTCTACCTCCCTTATGCTAGGCAGCTGGGAATACTATCTCACCCACAAAGACAGGTTTTGGGAAGCACACAGGTAAAGATAATTTGAGGGAGCCCCTTACTATACCCAAAAGAGGAGATCTCTATATCTTAAGGGAAAAACAAATGCTATTAGAATTGCAGATGATAGTAGCAGGTTTTAGAAGCTCGAAGTACAGCCTTCCATGGTCCCAAGAACCATAAAGATCTAGTTCCTCTGTATATGAAACAATATACACACACAAGATGGGTAAAAAGACCAAATCTCTTCAACTGAGGAATGAAGGAAAGAAAGAAGTTTGACAAATGCTGAAGGAGTCTTGACTGAGCCCAAGACAATAACTATGCACTTACAAAAACACCAACTCTCAACACCACCAGTGACTCTCACAAATCCGGACTCACAGTTTTTGTTGCAGTTTTACACCCATAGAAGGGTCTTCATATTTGACCAAAATTGTGTATCACAAAGTACCCCACCTACGTAAACTTGTATTTTTACTTTGTAATTGGAAAACCAGCCAGCAGAGGGGGCAGAAGTTAATAAAATCTATCCCTGTCTGAGGTGATTGAGTAAAAAGGGGAAAAACGTGAGGCATGCTCTGCTTGAACGCTATCTCAAAATACCCAGGAAACAGGTAAATACTTCTCTAAAATTACGTATACCTGAAAAACCCTAAATGATTGTACCAGTACAAATAAGAAGTAATCAATCACTGAACCCTAATGTCTTGATCTAACTCTGTGTTTAATCCAGTTAGTTCACTGTTTCTGACACCAGGGACAGCACACACTGTACACTTTCTCTTTCTTGCTGCCGATTGCCCATCTTTTGGAAGACTCAGCCACAAACATTCAACTGCATTACACACACACTCCCTTTCCTTTTGAAGTTAAAAAATAGTATTCTATCTCCAATTACTTCATCTTCTGGAGAAGACCTTAAACACAGAGTTTTAGGAAAGTCTAATAGAATTTATCAAGATCTGAACTCATGCTTCCATTAAATCACCATCTTTACCCCAAGGAAATGGTAAACACTGTTCAAGCAATCATTGTTTCTCCCGCACTCATTCACACTCTGAAAGTCGGGGTATCAATGCAATGATATTGTACTAAGGATGGCTACCAAAAGACCTTTCCTCCATGACGTGAAGAGATTCCAAAATTTAAATGTAGGTATGTACAGCTGTCCTTCTCTATAGGCTACAGCAAGGTTATTATAGGCAAAGTAATTTTTCATGTCCTAGACAATTCTTTACTTAACTACATTACAAATACCTAAGAGTTACTACAATGCCCAAGGCATGCACTGATCAGCTGCTTATTCAGAATGTGCTATGGAGGATTACAAGGTAGTTACATGGTTTTTGCTTCATCCCTTACTGGCACTACAGATTAGCAGTAGATAAAATTATTTCTGCACATGCAGTTAGGAGATTGATTTGGTGGTATGACTGAAGCTGCCTGTATTTCAGGTGACTGGAACAAATGAGTTGCAGGTTTAAACAAAAAAGAAAGAAACCGCTAGCAAAAGCTTTTCAAAGCAGAACACAAGTGCAACAGCAGACTTTTCCTAAAGCCAAGCCAGAAATCAAACTCCTTGGCACAGCAGTTACAGAATATAAGCATGAAGGGAGCAATCTATGGCTGAAAAAACCTGCCATGTCCATAACACAGACTACATAAATTCCATTTATGAAAAGGAAATTCAAGGTATTTAGGAAAATAAATGGGATAAAAAAGTAATTTGTTCCTCAGTATTTTGCTCCTAAGCATTTTTTTTAATATTTAAAAAAAAAAACATTTATAGCTTCAATTAACTATTGAAGCTCCAAACATGTCATCTTATATCATCCTGCTCAGTCTGAAAGCTCTACAAAAAATCCAAGATCCAGTCAGATATCACTTCTATAATTAAAAATACTAGAGACAGAACTATCTGAATTGCGCAAGACACCCAACTTTGTCCAAAAAACAAAAATCACAGAAATATATTTAAGCACATCCGATGCTTGCTGATACAGAACACAAACTTGCAAGCCTGAGCTTGCAAGTTTGTGTTCTATAGGCAATGATTTCATTGCATATCCATCTTGAAATGTGCAACAAAAAAAATTGCCTGTGCTTCGTATCATTTTTATAGATGCTTATAACCACACATTCTGGGTTTCCAAGTCTGGCACTGAATGTACTGCTTAAAGACTGTGCAACTTCAGTCATCTTGGAATTCTCGTCAGAAACTTTGTGCTTAAAACCAAAAACAAACTAAGAGCAAGAAAAACAAAACAACACAACAAAAAAGCAACCCAAAGCAGCCTGGAAATGAGTCTCAATGCAAGAAATCATCATTTTGGAGTACAAAACCTGCATATTGAATAGTGCACATGTGAAAACAGAAAGGATGTGTGTCAAGGAAGCATTTTTAGACTATGTTCATACTGAACAGTAAAGGAATGATGAATACATTGTAGGATTTACTAAGACAAACTTAAAACATCAAGATACACTGATGTTTTCACATGCCTGAATCACAGGGTTCCAAAAATGTCAGTTTAGTATAAAGGTTTGTCCTGTTTCTTTCATCTAAGAACAAATTTAATTGAGTTCTAAATAACATATTATATAAGTGATAACTTCTTGATTAACTTCTAAGTGCTCCAATTTAGATGAGGTCCTTGGTAAGTTTCAAAACCAATTCAGTCCTTGAATCTTTCACAACCCTGACATTCTCATAAAGAAACAACAACAAACAAAATACATACATAGAATGGACTTCGTATATAGCAAATTCCAGCAAGTGAAGAAAACATTCGAAACATGTTAGCACTGATGTGACAGATACAAGATAATCCCAAAAAGGGAAGAACTTTAACTTTTCCTTATGTTAATTAAAATATACAAACAGCAAAGCAACTGTGATCACAACTTGCACCTTATTTTTAAGTTAATGGAAACTGTCACTTAAAAAAAGATGCACCTTATCAGTTAGTTACCAATTATTAAATGAATCACTACTGGAATCATCTGAAATTGGATAAATCAGCCAAGAAATCCTGGTGGTTTCCAAAGTTATTTGACTGAATATAGCAAATGCAACCTCCTAAAAATAGGTTATATTTAAGCTTTTATAAGCTTAAAAAAAAAAAAAAGAAAAAAAGCTAAAATATCCGTCCATACCAAACAAGACTTTAAAGTCAGCCCCAAAGAATCTCGGTTTAAAGATGATTTTGGTCATATTTCCTAAAAATATTTCTGAATGTTTTATTCCAAAAATAACTGACCTTGTCAAACCTTGGATCAAGTCCCTAATTACTGCAGCCTTTCTGTTTCACAGCAATGACTTTACATAGCTGGTCCTGGCTCAGCCAGTGCAATTCACAGTGCTAAGCCAGGCCTCTGTTCTCCCTATACTAGAGAAGGGTAATGAATGTCACAGTTGCCAGCACGCTGAGTAGGGAAAACACAAAAACAAACAAACAAACAAACAACAAGGGGGAAAGCCAAAGAGTGAGTTGTATACAAAATTCTCCCCACCTTTTCAGGGGTTATCAATCCAGAGTACTGACAAGCTGACAAAGTAGCTTACTGACTCATGAACATAGGGCAATTCTTCTGAATAATGTCCCAAGACTTCCCCACAACTCCCTTTCAGAGTTTATTACCACTACATCAGGAGCAATGTGGCTGTTTTAAAACAGATTCCGAACCACCACAGTTTACAGTCCAGCTTATTAAGGATCTGAATCAATCACTGACTTATTTTCCTGCGTGAAGTCATACTCACAACTTGAAGCAAGTTTGGCACAACTATGATCACAAGAGGCCCTAAGTTGAGGATCAGACCAGGCAGCTAGGCTGAATGTGTCTTACATATAGATGCACAGAGTCTAGTCATCAACCTGGGAATCAAAGCTGTGGGGGCATAATGCTGGAAGAAAACAGCGGACACTTTTCTCTTACTCTGTATGCTGAGCATAAAAAAAAAAAAAAGTCAGTGTCCTAAACTGATTTCAATGATCAATATTCTGGATTTGTTCAGTGTAGCTTTTTGGCTCAAGGAGATGTTGACAAAAGGCACAGTGTATTCAGGTAATTTATCCTCACATATTATTGTTAGACAAAATCAGATTAACACCCTGCTCTCCACAAGCAGTAGCAGTTAAATGTAGACAGAAAAAAAACCCACTATAAATTAAGGGAAATGGGAGTGACTGCACTGAGCAGACACCAAATGTGATTATTCAGGTAAAAGTTTCCTGGCAAAGTCAACAACAAGACATTAAGCATTATCTTCAATGTATATGTCCCTGAATCACCGTCGATTTACACAGCAGTTCCTCCTAGGTCAGTCTTCTAAAAGACCTCCAATGTTAGAGCCATGGAACTATGCTAGACATAATCAACACTTACTTACCTGCTAATCTAGGTATCTACCACTACAGTGCTGCAAGATCCACACTTAACACCCATATTAGAATAACTAGAGTAGGACCAGATTTCCTCTCATACAACCTATTCAGTGCCCCAGTCTGAGTCACCCAAGGTTCCTGACTAAGGCTGGTATCGTAACTTGCAGCCAGCAACTTCTTTACCTGTCTATTTTAATTCAGCTGTAGGCACTAACCTGGTTTCCCCACTGGAAAAATTTAGGCTTAAATCTATAGTGGATTGTAGATTTATGTGAGGTAGGGCAAATCAATTAACTGAGGCTGTGACACTATCTCCAGAATGAAAACAACAGGTGCTTAGATAAGATATTTGATTTCTTGTTAATGTAAGACTGAAATTGCCTATAGAATATATTTTTGAAATTCCGGTCCATTAGAGGCCAACTATATGTTACCAAAGTGATTAAATTATTTTTTGGGGGTTTTTTCTTCTTTTTAATAAAATATACAGGCAATAATAAATAACCTGAAATCCCCTTTGTTGTCAATATTCAGAATTGTATCTGAATATTGTATAAGCATCACAGGATCACCAGAAATCTCTTATGGCTCACAGGCTAGTCCACTTTAAAAAAAAAAAAGAAAAAAAAAATCAAGGATCTTTTAATACCTAGTAAAGGTTTACCCTAAATATACATATAACCATTAACTCCTATCTGCAGTACAAGTTTTCTTTGAATGAGACTGGCCTACACTTCTGACAATTAAAATCAGCACCATAACCACTCAATGCAAACTGGATGTTTGATAAGAGTTCTGTATTAGCTAGATATTAGCACTCACAAATCAGATTAAATTCCAACCTGTTGCATAAACAAGAGATGAAAACAACTTGAAAAAAGGGACAGACAATACAATGTTGAGTAACACAACAGGAAGTGGAAACATTAATACGTTCCCTAAGTGGGAGATGCAGATATGGGGATATTCTATGAACTAAAAGACTCACCATGTTGTTAAAGGTACAGAACGAACTACAAGGAAAAAAGCAACAGCAAGCAAGACTCTCAAGCAACACGATCATAATTTCAACTGAGCCTCAGTTGAATTAAAATTCAGGCACATACACAAATATGTTCTTCCTTTCAAACTTCAGAGAAATGGACTGTCTACAACAGAAACCCAAGACTGAATGTAACTATTCAGTAAGAAAAGTAAAAACTAGCCTAAAGAGAATAACCATAGCAATGGAGACACCGGGAGGGGGGGAATAAAAAATATTCGTGCTTCACAAGATAACCAACTCCTGGCTCTTTATCTATATATGTTTGCTTTGCCTCCCTGACAACTGGCTGTGTTGAAGTGCAAATACATTTCAAAAAGACAAGAATACTTCAACTATGGAACACGTATCTTTAAACACCCAAATCAGAAAGCTAATATATCCAAGGAGTCTATAATGACCTGAGGCAACTAAACTGTTCCAGATAGAAAGTCAAGCCAAGAGATATAATTTTGGCACTCCTAACTGTCCTCAGACTTTCTCTGATGACTTTTTACCAAATTCAAGAGTATCAGCCAGAGGCAGACATCTGTATCATTCGCTTAAGCTTTGGCAGCATGACTGTGCTCACCTGACCCCTAAAAATCAAAGCCACAAGGAACATGTTATGGCACTGCACCTTCCAAATCAATTTTATTGAAATACTGAGCACTTCGAGATTCAAAGTGGTCAAAGATTATTTGACATTCAGAACATGATAAAGTGTCTTCTTTCTGCTAGCAAAACCGATTGATAATTTTCAGTGGAAAAAATAAAGTACTTTTTGTGAGCTTGTTTTAACTTTTTAATTCTTCTTTTAAAAAAATACTGAATTAGAAGTAGACAAGTGATTTTAAGAACACTCAAGTTTGATGTGACTGAGACTTTCAATGAACTTTGTTGCTCTGGGAAGGCTGAAAGGCTTGCAGTTCCACCTCACAACGTGAAAAAACACTTGCAATAATGCCTGTCATAGCTCTCATTAAAGGATACTATACAACAAAACTAACTACAATCCCAAACATTTCAAGAGCGGACAAGATGGTGTGTTTAAAGGTTATAGCCTAAAAAGCATAAATTGGAAGCAATATGCTTGATTTCGTCATGTAGGAGGTGAGAAAGATTGACTTTCACCAGCACCTCACATATAGATCTTTGACATTATCCAGGATATAGGTTTACATGAAAACCATTCCTATTGCACAGAAAACAGGAGACTATAAGAAATCCTCTTATAAGTATTTCTACCATTACCATGCTTAAGCTTGCTATGTTTTCTACTGTCTTAAATTCTCACATTTGATTTTGTTGGAGAAGGGCAGGGGGAAGATAATAGGAGAGCTACTCTAACAGATTAAACCCCTGCCTCTACCAACATGAGAAGCAAACTCACTGTGCAACTCTGCCAGCATGACAAAGCAGGAAATACTAACCTAAACTTTGGTTCCAAATTTGGATGCACACTCAACACAGGCCATTCCAGCGCAGTGTTTATGACCCCAGAATGCCAAGACAAAAGTCATGCTCAAAGGATTTTGACTTTTGAAAGCAAGGAAATCCAGTAGCAATCCTCAAAAACCAATAGAAAAATAAAATTGCTCAACAGTTTAAAGAAAACAGAATGTATCGCTGCAAAAGCATAAGGTGGGCAATGTTAGGGAACAATATTTCATATGTGTGAATGTTGGGGTTATTTTTTAAGCTCAGCAGATCTTACACACAAATAAGCACATAAGCAAGGAGTCAGTCTGCAACGTGTTACTTAACAAAGCTGCTGTGTGCCTACAAGCCCAATTAAACTTGGTCTCCTAGGTATACTATTTACATGTATTTGGAATACTACAGTATTTAAGCCATCATTGGAAAGCATGCTGATGTCTACTGACCAACACTAAGTTTTACTGTGTGAACACATCAGCAATACTGCTGCTGTAGTTACATATGGATCTAACCGTATATTCAGAGAGAATGATAAAGTAGCAATTACACTAAGATTGCACTGTTTGATGGTCACACATGGTATGAATAAAACCCTTGGGAAAAAAAGAAAAACTGTGGTGATGTCATTATATGCAGGACACCTTCCAATTTCCAGGTCAGAAATAGGTCTTTCCAGCCCTTAGCATATTTTTAAGCTCCCAAAATATTCTTAATTGGTTGAATTCCATTTGGATTTTAGTTTGTCTCAAAATGTCTTAGTTATGCTCTTGTACGTATGTGAAATGCAGTGCAGAGAAACAGGCTTTCACCAAGGCTGCATGCAGCCTGGCAAGTCATCAAAACAATGTTTCTTGTAGTAGTCTAGATCCAGAGAGCACCTTATTCATTGCTGTGGATGAAAAACACCTATCCCAAGTCCACCTGGATTACGGAAACATTATAGTCTGTTTTTCTGTTTCAAAACAACTAAGTTAGCATGTCCTTCTGTTACATCGTTTGTTTATAAGTCAAACTCATCTCTAAGCCAGTTTTACCATATCAATAATAATTACGATGCTGAAGAGTATGCGTGAGATACTCTAGTGAGATAAAAAGCTCACAAAAAGCTTTTGTTATTGAACAGTGCTGTTTCCAGCTGCGATATTAAAATGAAATTTCAGCCTGAAAATTTTTGGAAAAATACCTTGATATATCAACTCAACCACTTTGAAATCTGCTCAGGTAAGTACATTTTATCCTCTCAAACCTCATTCTATAAAATACTGCTGAAAAAAAATAATAGTAAGAGACCTTCATTACACAACTAACAAAAGGTAAGGTGAAATACATGGGGCATCAAAGAATCAAGAGCTTTAGCAATTTCAAGCATACATCAGATTCAAGTTTTGGTAGTGCTGTGTTGGTGCTTTGTATGTGAGTATCAAAACACCATTGATACATATTTACCCACCTTAGATTCAGAGCTCAGTCTTAGAAACTTCACTACAAACTGCAAATAACTGAAGTATATAGATGGTCAAATTCAACCATTTGTTTACATTTCTACTGTACAATAGTAATAGCTACGTGTTTTCTGTTTCCACAGAAAGACATTATTAGTGTTTAACCCTTCCATCCACTGTAGCACACTTGTCTCACTCAAAACTATTCAGTTAAATTGTGACTACACATGTACTGCTGAAGCCATAGCTCTAAGATTTAAGAGTGTATTCCAAGAGGACAGAAAATTTGCTAGTAAAAGGCTTGGTATTTCAGACTAACTGAAACAATGGGGAAGCTGAACTGGAGAAAAATCAATCAGCCAAGTGCAAACTGGGCTAATGAAGTACAATAGGTTTTTTTGATATGACAGTGAGCCCTTGCTGAACTTAATGTGTTTAAATTGCTTTCTTGCTGAAGACATCCAAATCCTGTATTTTTTTCCTAAGCTTTCTATAAAAATGGAGAAGGTGAAGAGGACCACTATTTTTAGCAAATGCTAAAAGCTCACACCCTATGTGAAGGTTCATTCTTCTGCTACCATAACCAGCACAAAGCATACTATGGGTGAAAAAGCCTATAACTATTGTTGGACTCAAGCAATATAATATAGAATTTATCTGAAAGTGCTTCAAAAATTAAAGGAACAGTCACCTTAAAATATCTGTACTTTCCAAAATCTTTTGTTGCCAAAAAAACCTTCACAAAAACATGGATCTAATGGCCCTAGGTAAGACAAAGGGTTTATAAAGCCATACCATAGAATTAATATCAGAAAAAAACTTATGAAGAAGTCTTCCAGGTTCTTGACAATCTAAATGTGTTCATAGTGTTTCTTTAAGAGCTGAATGTGAGATACTGTGATCAGCTAATACAGCTGTACACTTGGTAACTCAATCTTCATACAACTGAGTCAGTGCTTATTTACTAAAAAAGCAGTATGATAAATACTCATGTTAAAAATCCAAACATTAATGTTGCAAGAAAAGATGAAGCAGGAGATTTTCCTCACTTTCAGAATGACAGTTCAGCCATTACTCCTGTGCGGGAAGTCAGCTGACGGAGAACTCTGGTCTACTTTGAAAGAAAACAAGTATAGCGAGTCACGCTGCCATTTAAACAAACAGTTCACACTCAGCAGGGGACAAGACACAATGCTGTCCTATGACATAACCAGACAATCCCATCAAGCTTGGATCATGTCTTGTCATTGGTATGTATGATCAAATTCTGTTTTACAATTTCTACATGGGAAACAAGTGGTCATTAGCAAATATCTTTAAAGCTTGTCAATACACCAAAAACTAAGCATAATATTCAAGAGACGTTAAGCCAGAGAAATTTCCCAGAGAAAAGCTTACTAAAAGTCTGGATTTAGTACTTTATGTAATAGCACACCTAAGATCATCTAAATGTTGTATTTTTGTATAAAATTATCTTCTCCTTCCGCTCCAAGACAACCGCTCTTCAAACGTGTCTGCTGTACTTTAGCTAACTATTTTATGGTCCTAATATTTGTAGCTGCCTTAAAAAAAAACAAAAAGTGAATCACTTTTTTTAACACTCCTTTATGTTCTGAATGAAAAATATTTCAAATGCAGCTGAGCATTCCAGTCACTTTTATTATCCTGAATTCGTAAGTTTCTCATAGCATGTTCATTTAAATACCCATCTATACTGAGCAAATTTTAGGTAGCAGATGTGAACAACAGGAAGTTGACAAGATAACATGACATAATGCTCAAAGGCCAATGTGAACTTGAGGAAAGTTAGCTGCTCTGGACCTCATCCTGCCAGCCCTGAAGGACCATTTAAGTGCTCCAGAATTTGATTTGGTTTATGAAAAAATGCTACTTTGATTAGTACAGCCAAAATGGAACCTGTGACTTCAGCAGCAGACGACCTGGCACTTGCAATATATTCATCTATTTTTGCAGATGCTAAAAAGAGTTAGAAATCCTAGTCACCTGACTGCACATGTGAAGACCCCTTCAACAGCCAGCTCCACATGTGGAATAGAGCAAAAAACAAGCAATAAGGGTGGGTTCAAGCCCAGACTGTGGCTTGTAACCAAAAGATCAGACAATGTCATTGCTCCACAGATGAAAGAGCTATTTGCAGTAATGAACACTACTAGTGAGTCAAAACAGTCATGACGACTCAACTGCCCACTTGATTGAGTAGCTGAGCACAGCTGGGTCACTTGGAGGAAATTATTTGACATGGGTTTAATTAGAATATTATAATTATCAGTAGCATGGGAAAGAGCAAGTATTTTATGTGTGCCTATAGTGGTATGTGTTCAAAAAAGCTTCATATAGCTCATGCAACCAAACAAAAACATCAGAAAATGGGAAAGATTAGCACACAGACGTAAAAGAGGACAGCAGATGGTAATAGACAAAAAGAAAATAACCATGTGTGGAACTAGAACTTTTTTTTTTTCCTTCCGAAAGTTTCATCACTAAACTGGTGTTTTAAAAATGTTTAGGCTCACTTGATCACCTAGTGGCAAAGCCATACAATGCAATACGAGACACAGAAATTTCCTTCCCAAACAAGCATGGTGTGTTATCACATAAACTCTGCTTGGTCTGGAAACGGGAGAGGGAGGAAAGGGACGTATTTTCACAATCCCAATCCCATGTTAAATACCAAGAGCAGTAGCACCTCCTCAGATAGTAGAGGCAGCATTACATAAGAACAAGCAAAGCAGGGAGATTGAAGTTATTACATCCCATGTGAAAAATACATTATATACTTTGTCCAATACTAATAATGTTCCTTATACAAAACAACTCCAGGGTTTGATCCAGTGCCAGACAGAACTGGATACACTTCCTAAAACACATGTTTAACCTACAGTTTCTGTCTTTTAGCAACTCACATTACTGAGCAAGAGAATGCTGGCCCACCCCAAATGAAGTCCTGCTTATAAAGGGAGAGCTGCAATATAGACACTAGAAAAGCACAGGTTCTCAAGACTGATACAACAGGTAGGTTTATAAAAATACACATACGTGAAGAAAAGTTGTAGTAAGCTCAATGGAAAGAAAGGGGTTTGAAAAAGTTGTGCTCTATTCTGTGCTTTTGGACATGCCATGTTGTTAGAGAAACGGCTCATCTCCCAAACTGTACCTAATTGATCGTACAGCACTGTACAGAGAAAGCAAAGTTTTCACGACCTCACCAGGCTCACCAGCTATGGCTCTGAAACACGGTCTTGATACAAAGAAAAGACAAAGTTTAACTGCGAAGGTCAACTCGGAAGCTGTGTCACAGTTTAAAAACTGAGGAATAACTTAAGTTTTAAAAAAAGAAGTTGGGTACCAAGCTATAGTCAGCAACTGCATTTGTTCCAGCTGTCTGAGCTCTGCTTACTTTTGAAGAAGCCCCCATACTGAGTATTTCATGAAGATGCCACTTAGGACAACTAGTTGTTGTCTCTGGGAAGTCTGTGTTTTACAATTTTGCCACCTATTAATAGTCAACCTACCTGCCCATAGTTGTCTATGCCAGTTACTAATCTATTTAAGTTTAATAAATCAAAAGCTGTCCTTAGGGACTGGCCAAGAGTCGTAAGTCCTTCAGCTTGAAGGTTTTTCAGTTCATTCATAAACGTTGCATGGTTTTCCTTCCAGCCAGCCTGAAAAGAGAAATGTGAGAAGACTTATTCTCCAGATACGAGTTTTGCGTTCCTGCTAGGCTACAAAGTGCCCTCCTTGCTGCACGCAGCTCACTACAAATGCTAATAAAACACCTCAAAAGTTACTAATAATATTTAATGTTATTGCATAAAGACTGGAAAGATTTACTTCTCTTAGAGCTCCCTATCTATCCAACTAAGGTGGGTTTTTTATTGTTCCACAGGACAAATCTCAGCGAAGTCACCGATGCACAACCCCCACAGCTATTTACACCGCTCTCGCACAGCCCTTTCTAGATGGAAGCCAACTGCGCTGCGAGGCGATCTCCAACAGGTTCGCCGTCCTGTGTCATGCGGACACCCCGCCCCTTCTCCCTCCCCACCCCCCCGCGGTACGTCGGTCCGTTCCCCCGCCCCGGCGGGGCTGAGGGAAGTGCCGTCCCCTTCCGAGTCCGGACTCTTCGGGCTGAAGTCGCTCCTTTCCCCGCTCGCCCCTTCCAAGCTGAACTCTCCTTGGAGTTGCTGTCACTTCTCCCAACTTGAATAAATATCCCCCACAGTTCATTGCTGCTCGCACACACCACACAGGGAAAAAATGTCGGCCATGTTGATGTCAGCGCTGCCGCCGCCGCCGCCGGAGCCCGTGTGTGCCGCGCTGCCCCGGACCGCCGGCAGCCCGGGCGAGGCGGGCGGGGGGGCGGCCGCCGGCAGCGGCCCGCGGCGGCGCGGAGGGGCCGGAAGGAGGCCGGGGGGAGCGGCGGGGGGTGGGGAGAAGGGGAGTGAGCGGGGGTTACCTTGATAGCGTACGGAGGCTCCTCGAAAGTGACCAGCATGTACCTGTCTCCCCGGCTGGCCGGGTCCCGGGCTCGGAGCTGCGGCGCGGGGGACAAAGCAGAGGGTGAGCCGAGAGGCGGCGGCGCCGCCGGAGCCCCCCGGCTCGGCTCGGCCCTCCCGTCCCTGCCTGCCCGCACACGCACGCACTCCCGCCCGCCCTCGCCCCGCGCCCCCGGCCCAGGCAGCCCCCCGCGCCCTGCCTCCCCCTCCCCTCCCCGCGCAGTCACTCTCGCTCTCTCTCGCCTCCTCTCGCAAGGCAGAGCCGGTACCTTCATGAAAGTCTCTACAGCGCCTTTGGCTATGTCCAGATAGGTGGTGCCCAGATGGGTGCGCTGGTTCATGGAGGCGGACGTGTCTATCAGGAAGAGTAAGATGGGCATAGTGCGGAGGGGCCGGCGGCCGGGCGGCTACATGGACAGCGGGCGGGGGGCTGAGGGGAGAACCGCGGGGCGGGGTGGGAAAGGAAGGGGGGAAAAGAGAAGAAGACGGGGGACAGGAGAGGAGTAAGTGGCTGTGAGTGCTGTGCACGGGGAAGGGCGCGTCCCCGCTGCCCCTCTGCCGAGGCGGGGGGGAAGGGGGGGCAGCCCTGCCTGCCCTGCCCTCCTTTGTGTGAGGGGCCTGCTCAACCCGACACAGGCTGGTTTATGAGGGAGAGGCGGATAGGGCTGCGCTGCTGCTAGCCTTCCCCCCACACCACCTTCCTCCACCGCCGCCCGCCCTCCCCTCCCCCTGTTGATGTTACTCAGAAGTTTCGGGCGGAGCAGCCGCGGCCCCGCCACCCCGGCACTTTCTCTCTCTGACTGAGGCGCTTCCTCGCTCGCCGCCCGCTTTTAAAGCAGCCTGGGCAGGTCGGGGCCCGCCTCTGAAGGACACGTCCCCGCCCCACGTGACCGCGTCCCGGCGCCGCCATAGGGCTCCCGGTGACCGCCTCATTAGCATATTTAAATCGCCGGTGGAGGGCGGAGCGCGGCGTCCCGAGCCGCTGGGGGAAGAGGTTGGCGGCGGCCCGGGCTCCGGAGCGCCACCGCCGCGCAGGCGCAGTGGCGGGCAGGGGACACGGGGCAGGGCGGGGGGTGCTGTCCCTCAGGCGGCCGCTCTCGGGCGGGGCGGGGGGAGCTCCGCTGCTGCCGGGGGTGCCGCGTCCCGTGGGGGTAGCGCCCTGTCCGACTCGCCCGCTTTGGGGCGCGGCGGCGCTCGGGGAGCTAAGCGGGGGAGGCCCCGGGGGAACGCGGCCCGCCGCAGGCTCCCCCGCGGCGGCTGGGGCGGTGTGTCCCCGCCGGGAGCGGGCGGTGAGTCACGGGAGGGAGGAGGAAGGGGGCGGGCGGGCGCCGCGGCTCTCCTTGAGGCTGCGGGAAGGTGCCCGGGCCGCGCGGAGCCCCCGCCTGACCCGGCCGATCCTGCCCCCTCCCCCGGGGTTCCTTTTCCTCCCCGTTTGGGGGGCCTGTGTGGTGCTCAGGGGCCAACGCAGCTCCTTAGGCTCGGAGGGCGGCCAGGGAACCCCAGGGCAGCCTGAAACCAGCCGGAGGAGCGGCGGGCTCGCTGGTCAAGGCGGGCAGGGCTTGCACTATCCAGTGCGTTTAGGACGTGGAAGTGTTCGGTACCGTTTGACGGTGAATTCCCAGAGACGTGGCCCAGCCTGTCGCTCGAGGCTTAGGGAAAAAGAAAAGCAAAAAAAAGTAAAAAGGAAAAAAAATCCTGGCTAGCCCTCGCTGTGACCTTTTCCCCTGCACACAGGCAGAGATTAACAGTAATGTTTCTTTGCTACATGTTACGTGAGGGCACTCCAAATTTACTTCCTATAAATCGTGTAATCGTGGAGTGTTTCCAACCAATTAATGACGAAGATTTCTGTTGTTTGTTTGGTGGTTTGGGTCGTTTTGTTCCCCAGCAGTAGAGTCTCTGCTGTTTCTGCTCTCACAGCCTTGGAGCAGTAACTCCAGAGCCATTTCTCAGCATAATCTGTTCAGGAGATTGCTCTGCTTCCTATATGGCTGGTATCTTTTTTCTCCTGATCCAGCTGATGTGTTCCCACAGCCACTGCTTTAGAAGGTATGAAGCCTCTGTGCTCCTTCCTTCTCTCAAGATAAAATTGGCAGTGTGCTGGTTTGATTCATCTTGTTCTTCAGGCAAGATTTCTGTCTTGCCAGGCAAGAGCTGGTTTGGGGTTTTTTTGGTGGTGGTTTTTTTTGGTGTGTTTTTTTTTTTTTTTTTTTTTTTTTTTAGGCTAATGAAAGATTAGCATTTAGTCTCTAGGAAGAGGGAGGGATAGAATCTTATTTCCACTACAGATCGGTACGCATCCTCATGCCTGTGAGCAGCTTATTTTGGCTTTCCTGTCAGCACTGCACCGGTCACCTGTGCCATCCCTTCTCAGGCACTGGGGTGAAGTCAGGGACACCTCCTTTCATCCCACTTCACCATTCAAGGCCTTAAGGAACCTCCAATCTCAAGGACACTGTGAGAGCTGGGAAGGAATTTTTGGAGTCAGTGCAGACCAAAATTCAGTGACTGGGTTTCTTTGGAAGCAGCATTTTTTCCCATGAGTATTTCTCAGTGTGGATCCTTTTGGCGGTGGTAAGAGTGGCCAAGCTTGTGTGCACCCAGTGGCTCTTAGGCTGCTTGCATCTTTCCAACAGTTCAATGTCAGAGCCCCAGCAGTGGTGTGGTGTCTCGTGACCAGCAGCAGTGCTGTTCTGGTCCAGGTTCTGCTGGTTGATCTGAATCCCTGCTGTCAGAAGAAGCAAGCCAGCAGGTGCCACAGAGGCCACATTGCCAGTTTGCCCTGGAATCAGCTGCATGCCAGCCCCTGTTACACAGTAAAACATTTGGACTGCCAGAGAGGCTTGGCTCACAGCCACTTTCCCCCTTACAGAGGAGTTTCAGAACACCTTTCTTCCCCTCAGCTCCCCACAGAAAGTTGAAGCTCCTAAGGTCAGCAAGACTGGCTGCTGCTGGAGTAGTAACTGTCTCCCTAAGGTGGTGGGATTCTAGTTGTTAAGTAAAGGCTGCAGTGCTGCCTTAACAAATCATGCCTTGGGATTAGTAACGTCATTTGGGAGTAATGTTGAGTGAGTGTATGATGCTGGCCTCTAATTGGCTTCCTTTTAAATCTCTGATAGGCACCTTCTTCAGACATGGCACCTTCTTTCCTGTTTGTATGTTGCTAATGTTTCATTGACTGTCCTAATAAAATCAGCATCGCTTTTACGTGTCAAGCATCATTCGTCTTCTTGGAGATTATCCTAAAAATGGGAAACTCTGGAATGGTTCCTTCTCCAAAGTGCTGGAAAAAAGGCATTTTAGAGTTCTTGCCATACCAGGAAAATGTCATGGTAAAAGGCAGCCTGTGCCATGGAGACTTTGCATAAATCCTGGAGGAAAATTTGGAATTCTCAAGTTTTGTTGCCAGTAAATGAAGTGGGGGGGGGGGGAATGACATGTTATCTCTTAGTGGTAGAATCAGTCAAAAGCCAGCACAAATTCAGAATCAACTTTGAAAACTGCAAACTGTAGGCTATAATTTTCTTACCAAGAGAAGAGGAAGATGGGACTGAAGCAGCTGGGCCTGCTCTACCCCTAGTCGCCTCAGCCCTGGTGACTATCACTGAAAGGAAAATCCCACAGACAAAACTTTAACGCAGTTCCAGTGGGATTTATACAAGCAGAATCACTTTTCTGTGTGTACTTGCTTTTCACTGTTATCTTTGAAGCCATTTGGAACATTCAGTTCTTCCCGCTCATGTGCATCTTATATTAGATCCGTATTAGATCCCCTATAGGGCAGAATCAAGGCTGGGTGTGTGTTGTCTGTGGTAGGCATTAGTACTTTTCTGCTGGGAGCAGGCCAAGTTGATTAATATTGAGAAAGATACTTTCAAAGATAGATAATCAACCCAAGCCTTAAGTGTGTATCAGCCTCTTGATGTGAGAGTCGTAATGGCTAGTACTGCCATCAGAGTCACATTTATAAATCTGTACAGGAGATTTGCTGTGAAGGAACAAAACCCGGTGATGCTTATGCTCATTACTGGTAGAGCTGACACAGCTGAGCAGGGAGAGAGCTTGAGGCTGTGGCTGAAAACAGATGCATTTTTCTTTGGTTTCAGCTTTTTTACACGGAGGTCAAAGTAACACCCCATGTGTGGTATAAATGAGCCAGTTCCACCTTTTCTCCTAAAACTGGATGAATCATTTCAGCATTCTGGAGGAATACTATTGCTGTCCTGACAATACAAAAGATTCCAGCTACTTCCATACTGGTTTTGTTTGTAATTTATTATGGATCCATGAGGAAACACGAATGTATATGCATGTCTAAGAATACTCATTTTCTGATCTTCAGAATGGGCATTGTCCATTTGGGGACAAAGAAGATGGTATTAAAAATGCAAATTTCACTTTAAATTATAATGCTAAGTTAGTAAATGAAAATTCAAATATAAGTATGAAAATACACCTAAAAAAAAATTCATATAAGAAAAGTGAAGAGCATTTTTGATATCATTTGCTGTTACTGTGGTTTTTACCTCTGTTTCTTTTCGCAGTTGTGAGATTTTTTTGTCATCACATAGTGTTAGCCTTATTTGGTCCTAAATTGCAGGCTTGTATGGGAGATGTTATGGTAAAGATCTTCAAGCAGGTCTGAGAACTAAAATTGACAGTGTAACTTCTTTCTTTTCCCCTTTTTTTTTTTTTTTTTTTAATTTAATTGGCTTTCTCCCCAGTTTGTTTCACAAATAATAGTTCAAGATCTTGGTCAGTCCAGGTTTTAATGACACAGGTAAATTTATCAGAGCTTCCTTTAGAATACCATTCCATAGCCTTGTAGATTGTCATCATAAAACTTTTTTTCCCTTCTTTAAAAGTCTTATATTTTCCATTGCCTAATTTTATGTTGCTGCTTATCATTGAAGTATATATCTTTATACAGCATTCTGAGTTTCAATTCATTATTTTTTAATACTTCTGTTACATTATGTTCACAGTTGGACTCGATCTTAAAGGTCTTTTCCAACCTAAATGATTGTATGATTTGATGATTCCTTTTAGTCTTCCTTTAGCCAAGTTCTGTGCATTCAACATGCTTTTTTTATAAATAAAATTTTATTTTTCACTTGTCTGTGTATGCTGTACACAGTAGCTTATATTCTTGAGGGGTTTTGGTTGTTTTTACTAGTTTCAATTCAGTGGATTTTGACCCTACTTTTTTCTCTCTTCCTGTAATTGTTATCAAAGAGAAGCTGGTTTAATCTTATAATTCAGGTAGCTTAGGTAAACATATAAAGCTCATCCTAGACTGAGTAATCACTGAGAAGGCTGGGATCAGATAAGATGTAACCCCAAAACATTTTTGGAAAAGTGCCATTAAGATAACTGGATCTCAGTTTTTTATGTATGTTCTAGGGCTTGGACTGAGGATGCCTGTTTTTCTAACATTTCCAGAGGCAGCTGCTTTCCTTTGAAACTGTCTAGCACCTTTTAGAAGTCTGTACTTTGGCTTCCCCAGCACCAGAACACAGTGAAACTACATCCCTCTGCAGAACAATGACCTCTAAAAGAAAGTTGCATTCTGTCTCCTCTTGGCCCATCTTCAAAGACAGCCTCCTTTCCATTGTCTATCCACCAGAAAACCCAGAGGATAGCCTTTGAAGCTTCCTAGGGATTTTTGTATTCCCCACCACCCCTCCAGTCATCCAAATCCCTTGCTGTTTCCTGGCTTGGGAGTTGGAGCTGCAGTGAACAGCAGTGTACCATCCCAGGGAAGAACAGTTAATGTGGAAATGCAAGGAAATGGTAATTGATATAGTTTGTTTTCTAACTGTACAGACTGAATGTGGGTACTGGGAGACTAAGTTCATGAATATTTGTGAAGTACTTAGATTCTTCCAAATAAAGTTATAATAGAAGTGCACAATAAGATTATTTTCAGAGGAAAAACTAATCTCTTTGAGGACCATCTGTGCTGTGACAGCAGAAGTCAGTCAGTTAACGATGGATAGGTTGCAAGGCACCTGAATAGAAGATAAGGAGGCTTTTGTCATTAAAATCAAACCCTATGTTTGATACATGCTTTCCCCTTAGTATTACTGGCCTTAGATTGAAAGGTCTTCCTGGCTATGAGTCGTATTCATATGTATTTCACAGTGTTGAACAGAGCAGGACCTCTCTCGTATTTAGTACCATGGGGGAATATTAAATCTGACATGGAGAAAGCTGCTTAAAACAAACATTTCAAAATTACAGTTGTAATAAGGTAGCACATATGAGAATTCAAATAGATTTGTAGTTCTTATACATCCTTCCTGATGCGTTACGTTGCTCCTTTCAGTTAAAGTAGAATTCTGGTCAAGAACAAAAACCTGTCTTGGCTCTGGGCCTTTAAATTTATTCCATCTCTTGGGTTTCTCAGCTGGCATGTCAAGGCCCAAAGAGAACAGAAAACACCCTCTAGCATACAAAGGCGATTTTACCTGAATTTTTCTTCTTTTTTTTTTTTTTTCTTCTTTTCCCCCCCTTCCTTCCTTTCTTTCTTTTTGAACTTATTTCTCATCCTTGAGATGCTGGTAGTAGCAGGCAGCAACAGTCCACTTGATTCCTGGTAACACCAGGGTGCCCAGGGAAATACTGGTATAGAATTCTCAGCTTCCCTCCAGCCTCCCAGGCCATGAAAACAGACAAAGTCTTCTGCATTTGCTAAAACAAAAGGTCTGAGGAGACCTTTACTTATTATGCCAGGGAGGGAAAACACCAACAAACCAACCTGTCTTGTCAGGATGGCCAGAGAGGCTCACAGAACGGTTTGGGTTGGAAGGGACCTTAAAGATCACCTAATTCCAACCCCCCTGCCATGGGCAGGGACACCTTCCACCAGACTGGGTTGCTCAAAGCCCCGTCCAACCTGGCTTTATAGTTACATCTGTAGTTTGAGAGAGATCATTTGTAGCAGTCCACCCTTTGTTTAGCTTTCTCTTCTTGTGGCCCTGGTTAAAACCTCCCTCGTGTGGTAGGAAGTTCATGTAGCCCCCCACTCAAACACCTGTACCACAATGTTGCCATGCAGGCTCTCCTCAGGATGACAGGAACAGAACTAGGATATTCTTCCCACGCAACACCACTTTTAAACAATCTTTCACATGGTTGTTACATCCCTCCCAGGGAAGCTTTCCTGGCCGGTGCCCACTGACCCGAGCGATCCACTGTCACTGTTGCAGTGATTGCTTTTGTTCGTTCCTCCAAGCATTCCTTCTTGCCCACACTACGAAGTTACAGTAGCCCCAGAAATCATATCCTTCCCGAAGCACTGGACCCTCCCGCACATTTTATAGCATAGCAACGTAACTCCATTACCATGGATCCCAGACACAGGCGTGCAGAATTTATCTAACTAATCGAGCAGCTAAGGGACACCAATTCCAGTTACAGCCAGCTTGGAGTATAAAGCAGTTACAGCTAAAAGACAGTCTACAAGCACTTCCCAGGGAGGCAGAACAGTGAGGTGTATTTTTCTTCTTTTTTTTTTTTTTCTTTTCTTTTTTAATGGCCAATGTAATAGGTATAGTCTTGGTAAACAAGAGGACAGAATTATTCATTCATCCCTAAATTGCTTCCCACTGAGGTATCACACCTGCATATGGTATTTGAGAGCTGGGAGCTCGCTCTTTAAAATACCGCCGTGCTGCAGAAGTTTATTATCCAACTTTTACTCTAAATGTGATTCTTATTCACTGCCATCTTTTGCCCCAAATCAAAATACACTCTGAAAGAAAGATGCACTTGGTTGCTCTCTGCAAAGCAGCTGGCATGACTGGTGTCAAATGGAATATAAACCAGTTGCTCTGTCTTCTGCCACTTAGCAGTTAATGAAAACTTATCAAATTTCAACTAGTAGCTAATTGGAAATCTCTACAAAAGCCATCTATAAAGCACAGATATTGGTCTTCTAGAATAAAAGAAACCTGATAAAAGACTCTTTAATCCAGGGAAGAAATCTGTTCATTTGTATTCCCTGATCTCAAGCACCTTTGCAAGGTGTTTGGTTCTGTTTGCTGAGCATGTTACTCAAAAGATACAGTTAAAATGAAGGGAAATTGGTTTTTTTCTACTTTTATGCACACACTAAAGCCTTGATATAAGGCCTATTTGTTACAGAAAACTTGAATGGATGCCACGGTGGGCAAATCTGTCTCACACCAATGTGCAGAAAAGTTCGTGTCTTGTTTTAGAAATATTTGAAACGGGAAAGAGGGACACTTAAAACATGGCTTTGAAAAGCACAGAAGGATAATTCTTACCAAGTTGAGATTACAAAAAGCATTTCTCATTAGGAGAACCCGAGAACTGACTTGAGATCAGCTTATAACGAATCTCAAGTTATAAGTGTAATCTTTTCTCATAACAGCAGTCTTCTCCAAGCAGTATTATTTAGGTCAGCGATGAGTTCTTTTGTTGTTGGAGATGGCTTTGAATTTCACGATGTTGCGATTGGAAAGCCTTGAATGTTTCTGGACCAGTTCTAATATTTTCCTGTTGGTAAGCCATTTTTAAGGCAATATACAGTTTATGGTTATTTTCCAAACATGGGTCCAAAATAAAAAGTCCAAGAAAGCCTTTCCCATAATTCAGGCTGACACTAAGTTTACACTTCTCTAGGTTTGCCAAAGTATTTTGTGTACACTCGTTGCATGATGAATGTAACATTTTCTCTGAGATTCTCCTGCTCCATTCCTCTTGTGAAGTATTTCTATTTTCTGTTATTTCTGTTTTCCTGGGGCCTTGACATTGTTATATGCATTCATTTTGGCTGGTTTATGTGAGTTGTGAACGCAGAGCTAACAGTGATTTATATAACTGGGGTGTTGAAGGAAGATGAAACTTAACAATGCAAAGACGACAAAAAAATGAGGCTTTTAACTATTATATCCATTCTATCCATTCCATTTACTTTCATGGTATTAGGGGGCGGGGGGAAGGGTTTGTATTTTGATTTCCTTGATCGGTTATTTTTCTTCACATCTCCCATTTCGAGTCCCCTTTATCTTATCTTTCCCTTCAGAAAAAAAGTTACAATATTGTTTTTTTCTACTACAATTCCCTTTCTTTCTACTTAGCTGTTCATTATTGCTCTCCTCAGCTGGCCAAGGGAAAGAAGCCAGAACTACTCATTTGCCCTGACAAGTGTTTTCACTTTTCATGTTTTAGATGATTGGTTGTGCTGTGTGCTTGACTTCTGCAGCAGCTAATAAGTAACTCCTGAATCCAGAGCAGCTTCTGATTCCAAAGGTTGACAGATACCACTTGAGCTCTCATTTCAGAGGTAAGTAACAGCCCTTTAACCCAATTATAGTCCAGTGCAGCATAATTGGACACACTTGTGGTCCTCTACCAACTGGCTACTACAGTTAACTTATGGAAAATAGGAGAGTATGCCTTTTTCAAGGGGAATTAGGGTCTATTGTGCTTTAATTTATACAATGTTTGGCATAATCTAGCCTGTTTTCACCGTAGCACAGATTTTTCCATTGCTGCATCCGCTCATTATTTCCTAACTCCCTTTTTTATACCAAAATCAATTACTCCTGTGCTAACACGCTTCACAGTAGTTATCACTGAGACCTTTGGAGTTTTTACTTTTGCCTAGTTATCTGGACACTTTTGTCATAGTGTCCCTCTAATTAGTACAACCAGTTCTGCTATAATGTCAGTTACACTGTGGAGTATGTAACTGTAATAGTGACCACTGTATAAATCTGTTCCTTACTGCACTGGTAGCAGTCCAGCAGACCACTGCCACTAGCACCAACCTTTCCTGTAATTCTGACATCGTACTGAGTTCCTCCCCAACTGACAATAGAAGGTCTTACACGGCTTTTTCTCTGCTTGAATTCTCTGTTTTCTGGATTGTGAAATTATCCTCTGCATAATTCAAGAACCATTTCATGATCTATGTTTAGCAGAATTTGTTACCCAACAGATGTCTGGACAGTTAATGACCTCTGTAAGTACAGTCCTGTGATTTCTTGCTACTGATGGTCCAAGAATTTTTAATCTCTTCTGCTACAAGTCAGCACTAGGGCAGCATGTCACCTCTTATTAAAAAACAAAACCATAAAATGTGGATAAATTTTCCCTTCAGAATTGTTATGCCTAGTCACAAGTGGTATTTCTCCCTCATTCTCTTTTGACTCTTTATGCACATGAATGTGTGCGTACATAAATGCACGTAGTTCCATATTTTTCTGGCCAAAACCAAAGGACATGAATAAAACCTCCTGAAATTAATCAAAATACACTTTTAAAGAAAAATTAATACCTAAATATGAGTCAGGACACTGCCAGCCTTCAAGCTGAGGAAAGGGTAGATGCCTAGAAAAGTCCATGGTAGCAAAGCCTCTTTGACTGCCACTTTTACACATATGGCAAATGTAGTCTTACAAGAGGATTTGGAGGCACTGGAGCCAGATCATTAGCGCTGGGCAGTGATGTGTTTGTTCACTGTGTATGAAATCATGCTGCAGCTGCACAAGCATTCCCTCTTTCCTCCTCCCCATTTAGATCAGGCTCGAGCCCATCCCTGTATAGGAAAGTTGTTCTAGTTTCTCTCCTTTATTTTTTTTTCCCCCTCTCTTTTCAGTTATCAGCACTTGGGGGAGGAAAATTCTTGGGCAGGATTGTACCAAAGAGAAGGTAAGAGAGTCCCTAGCATCTGGCATTCCTCTCGCACTGATTGAATGCTGATTGATACAGGTCCAGTCAGACACCCCTATGGAAGAAGTCTGCAAGATAGATGCACAAATCTGCACAGTGAAGTGCTTGAGAGGATGGCTCATACTTCACTGTGTGCCACTGTGAAGGAGAGAAACTGGATTGCCTGACACAAGTGCTCCTGTAGCAGTCAGGTTCCTGGCAGCTTGTATCTCTTGAATGCCAAGAAGTTTGCTATATGTCCATTCTATGATGTCTATGATTCTATGTCTTGTTGGTACCTGCTCCTACAGTGGAAGGGTCATTGTGGTCACACTGCTGATTGGAAGGTACCAAAATACTGAAGAAAGCTTCATCAGCTGGATCCACACTGGTATGATTCACAGGCCAGGACTCGGGCACTGCTACCCAGAGCTCTTAAAATTGAATTGTTAGTACATTACCTGGAATTTTTGGAACGTGACTCTTAGCAACCTCTCAGAGGGTACCTGGACATGGCTTGGAGAACAGCATAAAGCAGGGACCATTAATTTCCCCAAAGGCAGTTTTATATCATCACTCTTTTGGGGAAGAAGAAAATGTAGTTCTGTGATGCAAGCTGGGACACTGGCTTCAGAACCCAAAGAACAACCTCTGGTCTGTTTAATGAGCTAATAGAGCTGGTCTCATCCTGTGGCATGTGCCAAAATTTCTTGCTACAGTTTTGGCCTTGGGCTCTCTAGCCTTAGGGAAAGGTTTCTTTTTTCAGTTTAGTTTTGTGGTGTTGGGTTTTTTTTAATGTGTTTAAGTACATGCATACCTACTCATATGGCTTTTCAGACAGAGAGACCTGTTTCCACCACTCATTCATTACAATTTGAGGGTCTTTACACTCTTAATTGCTACCTGTCCTCTCACTTGAACACTTTGGGAACACCAACATGGCCAGTTCTTAACAGTATTTCTTGCCATGGTTCAGTGAAAGATAACTATTGCCCTGGTTCCCTCCTATTACTGTGGACTGATCTACCACACCAAACGAGTTCTTTTAATTTTGGGAGCATCGCTTGGCCTCAGATGGAGCCTTTTGAGCACCTTTATTTTTGACACTGATACCTCATGGAGAAACTCTGTTTGAAAATTGTCCTGTGCTCACATTAAGCATACAATACAGAGGCTATTCTGGGGCCAGTTAGCTTGAATATCAGGGGCTAATCAAAACTACTGAGAATGCCAGACTTTCTTCTTTTTTTCCCCTTCAATCAGTCCCAGTCAGGCTGACTTGAGGGTTTTCTTTGTCATTCCCTTTGGAGCTTCCTCATCCACTTTCAGAGGTACAAGATGTACATTCGGCAGTTCCACAGTCTTCACAGAGGTATTTCTACTGTCTTGTCAGATGATAATTTGACACAAGGAGGTCACCATGTTAAAGGTGAGGACATGACAGAATAGTTGGTTTTCCCCTGCAAACACACATGGCCTCTTGTCTTTAGAGCATTTACTATTTTACAAATGAAGAGTATTTCTCCCACTTTCATGAATTTTCTCATTTGGTGGCTCTCCTGGAGTGGGCCAGGGCTTCCACACCCACTTTTGTCCCAAAGGATATCTCCCCAAAGCAGGTAAACCTGACTCAGATATAGTTATCCCTTCAAAATCAAAGGGCACTCTGTAGATTCTGACTGTAGACATATGGGCCCACTACTGTGCAAGATGTTCAAAGCAATCAGACATTCTGGCTGTTCATCTACGTAGAGTAAAAATGGTGCTTATCAGGAATGGCCATGAGGTAATTGGGGAACCAAATGCTCCACACCACCATCCACAATAGCGCCCATCTAAATGTGGCATCACTGGGACGCATATACACACTCACAGGCTGAGGAACCCCTTCCTGCAGTGGTGGCCAGAAATGGTGACTTACCTGCTGAAGTGGACATGACTCATAACATTTGCACAGAATAAGACATGAAAAAGTTTGATTCGACAATCTGGGATTCTTTTTAACTCCACAAACAGCCCTATGGTACTGAGTCATAAGTCCCTGTATACACTGAAACTTCTGCAATTTTGCTCTCAAGCTGCTTCTCAGGACTTCCTTACAAGAATCATTTCCCACAGAAAGGATGAGTTCTGCCACCCTGCATCAGGAACCACTAGCTTTTAAAGCAATCTTTTGTCACAGGTTTGAGTCAACAAAAAATGACAGCTTCAGTGGGGGTACTTTTTTTAAAGACTCAGATGCTTGTTTTGTACAATATGAAGCTTTTCATGTAGTTGCAGTAAGAGGTAAGTCAAGACTATAAAATGTCTTGACTTAAAGAAAATTGTCCATCTCCAAAAATTTTCTATAGAAAAATGCATATTAAAATGATGCTAGAGCTTTACTAGCAATAGCACTTTTAGTATCTTTTTGACCATAAATTGTATCAGACTTTTTTTTTGTAAAATATTTAAAATATTCCTTCATTCCTGCTTGTAAGATACTTTCAACATTAGCAAGCAAAACTCAGTATTTAATAGTTTAATAATAGGGGGGTTTTGTTTTATTTTATGTGCTCAAATCATAGAATCACAGAATGATTTGGGTCGGAAGGGTCCTTTAAAGATCATCCAGTTCCAACTCACTGCCACAGGCAGGGACACCTTCCACTAGAGCAGGTTGCTCAAAGTCCCATCCAGCCTGGCCTTGAACACTGCCAGGGATGGGGCAGCCACAGCTTCTCTGGGCAACCTGTGCCAGTGCCTTCTTGTAAAAAAAAATTTCTTCTCATGTCCAATCTAAACCTACACTTTTTCAGTTTAAAACTGTTGCCATTTGTGCTGTCACTACAATCCTTGGTAAAAAGTCTCTCCCTGTCTTTCTTGTAGGCCCTGTTTAGGTACTAGAAAGCTGCAATAAGGTCACCCTGGAGCCTTCTCTTCTCCAGGCTGAACAAGTCCAACTCCCTCAGTGTGTCTCCTCCATACCAGAGGTGCTCCAGCCCTCCGATCATTTTTGTGGCCCTCCTCTGGACTCGCTTGAGCAGGTCCACATCCCTCTTGTGTTGGGGGCCCCAGAGCTGGATGCAGTGCTCTGGGTGGGGTCTCACCAGAGCAGAGGGGCAGAATCACCTCCCTTCACCTGCTGGCCATGCTCCTTTGGATGCAGCACAGGATATATTTGGCTTTCTGGACTGCAAGTGCGCATGGCCAGCTCATGTCCAATTTTTTGTCCACCACTATTCCCAAGACCTTGTCCGTAGGGCTGCTCTCAATCCATTCATCCCCCAATCTATATTGATATGGGGGTTGCTCCAACCTGGGTGCAGGACCTTGCAGTTGGCCTCATTGAACTTCATGAAGTTTCAGATGGCTGAAAGCATTTTGTTCACCTAACAACATCCACTGTAGGCCCATGTGTAGTAAAGGTGAGAAAAAAAAAAGTAGCAGAAAGAGAAAAGTTGTTGAAAGAAAATGTTCCGTGATATTCCCTGTTCTTAATTGTACACTTCAGATGAAAGAAAAGGAAACCTTTAAAGTGTGTTTCCAAGTAGAAAATGTATTTATTCATGATACTCCATGATTCTTCAGCATCATAGAGGGAAGTAAGGTTTAGGAAAAAAAACCCAAAGCCCAGTTCTGACATCCTGAGGCCTAGAGAAATACAAGAATAATGAGCTTAGAAGAACTAGTGGTCAGAAAGTTCCACCAAAAAGACAGTGAATTAAATTATGGAGGGTTTTTTGCAGCAACTTAGGAGCCCAAAATGTGAGTAATACTATAGCAGGATCAATGAGGACAAAGGAAACAGCAATAAGACTGCATACAATGCTAGAACTGCTTATGGGGCAAAATGTATGAGCCAGGAGTTCTCATTTGCAGCCCACACACTGACACAGCATCACTTTTTTTGTTCTCACATGTTCACAGTCAGTTACAAAGCCAACAGCACTTGCATGGAAGCTAAAAATGAATGTATTCCCTCTCAATAAGGTGCTGCACAGTGATCCTGACATGCATATTTTTTTAAAGCTAATCTTTTCCTCCACAACTTTGACCTGCAGCAAATTTAAGATGTGTTTCTGGTATGCCCTCATTTTCTGAGTGCCCACATAAAACAAACCTAGTGAAATATAAAACTGTCAGAATGAGTATACAGGACTTATCAATAGAAACATGATAGGATGTACTATTCATTGTGTGACCTATAAATAGCTGGAGCAAAATAATGAGCAAAATAATGAGTGTCTAAATTTGAGGGTGCATTTTTATAACAAGTTTTGTAGTTTTAAGCAAGATGGACAAGCGCATTTTCCACAGAACATTTTGGTGCTCTGTGAAGTTTGCCTTTCTATATTTCTAGAGCTATATTTCTAGCTCATCTATATTTGTTTCCCACATGCTTCCAAGAATGATGTAGCATCTGAAATTAAAAATATTTTTCAGTAGCTATCTTATGAAGGCTATCACTGCAGACAAAACTGGAGAAGGAGAGAAGTACATAGAAGTGTAAGGTTTGAAGAAATTATAAATCCCATATACTGCAAAGCTGGAAAACATTTTGTTTACAAACAGGCAGAAAGAAAAGAAAGGGAGACAACAAAGTATTCCACATTTGATGGCTGTTGAGAGGCAACTCTACTTGTTGCCAAGTGGTTTTACTTTTTTTTTATGTGATTGTCTTTTGTATATAAATTCTTTGGGTTTGCATGGGTGACTGAGGAAGAGGCCTCTGAAGCTGAAATCTGGCTTACTGTCAACAGAGGAGTTTTAAATTTAAGCACTGAATCAGTCAAAGTGCAGTTTTGCTCCTACACTACTTCCCTGCTTGCAGAGTAAGAGCAACTGGAATCAGATTATTTAATGGCTCAAAGGGGCATGTGTTGAAAAGTTTGGGCCTAAGATTTAATCACCATAAAATAGTTTTTCTTTATTAAAGGCCTGTTCTTGGGATTGTTAATATTACTCTTATTATTGTTGAGCACTTTATAAACGGACTGTATTTCTTAGTATCCGTAAAGAGGCCAACCTATTTATTAAATTGTCTTACTCGGTGCCCCCAGCGCTTGCCAGTTTAAGCTGAAAGGTATGAGAGATGTCACTGTGTTGCCAGATCATGTAATGATCATTATTTTGCAGAAAAGTTACAATTACGCCACAACAGAACACATCGCTGTGCTTCCTGGCCAAAGCATTTCTCCTCTTCTTGTACCAGAAGCAACAACTTCGCAGACAGGAGTACCTAAACACAGGGCTGACAGCAGAGCTGGGGATCATCCAGCTAGCTCATCTCTGGGCCACCCTTTTCACCTGCAGGTTGGGGTTCTCTCCTGCTTGTCTGAACTGTCACTCAAGACGTGATTACCTACTTTTTAGTTTGCAAAACTCAGAAGAATCTTACCTTGATATGCCTAAATAAATAAATAAGCAAATAAATAAAATCCCCAAACCAACCAACCAACCAACCAACAAAACAGAAGATGGAGCCAGAGAGCAGCTTTTAAAGCAAACTGCCTGAGAAGATGGAAATTCGGTTTGCTCCAAATCATAAGCTTCAAAGACTGCAGATGAGGAACTAGAGAAAGTCTTCCAAGACTCTGGTGCAGCACGAGGACATGGAAAGCGGCTCCACTGTCTGTGAATGCACCAGTTCAAACTGCTTCTTCCCAGAGGTCTGTTGTCATCCTGTACATGAACCTGTGAGCCACTGTTACTGCTCATAGGCAGGCAGCCTAATTCTGCTCTAGCCAAATCAAAGGAGTGAAAGTCAACCCACATCAAGAATGTACAAAACTAACACAGGGAAGGATGTTTATTTACCATGGTGCCAAAAAGCAGTGTAAGAGAAATGATGCTAAGAAACAAAGATAAGGTAATATTAATTTGAGATAAAGTAAGCTGATTTTTTCAGCTCGTTTTTCACTCTGTGTTACTGATGGATATACTCTTCTGGGAAAGTTCAAATAAACCAAGCATAACATCCTAGTGACCACATCTTCCACCAATTCAGAATTTATATTAACAAGAAAAAGAACTTTTAAATGCTGACACCATATACATTTTTGTGATTTCCTGCAAAAAGCACATAGCAGAGTGCATCATTTGATTCTTACTCATACAAATACTTTGAATGCAGAAAAAGAACTGGATAAGCTTGTTTTTCTTGGCTTCAAATTCAGTTACTAAGTCATCTTGCTTTCAGTCCTAACAATATTTTTAATCCATGCAATTTGATCTGAAAGTGATGACAGAAAAGAAATTAAAAAAATAAAAAAAAAAATCTGCTAGGAGGTATTTGTAAGATTTATTTTCTTGATTTTTTTTTCCCCCCAGTTATAAGGGGAAACATTTTTCTAAACTAACCCTAATTTTGCTTCAGAATGTGCTCATAAAACTTGATGTCTGCAGCAATTCTAACTTGAAATCCTTTTGTCCATTAGTTTTTGTCATTATGGGAAAATTGTTGTTTAAAAGTTTTTGGTTTAAATGTGTGTGACAATGATAGATCTGGGAGAACATTCAGGTCTTGGTGGCAATTTCAGTGCCTTTTCCACCATTATGACATTATTCTTTCAGCCTGTTGGGTAGAATGCTTCAGGAGGAAGCTTCAGGTTCCCATCTCACTTCGAAACCTTTCTATTTCTTTTCTGCTTCCCTTCCTCCTCTCCCCAGGTTTCTATGCATTACTTTTTCTTCCCTCAGTCATAGCGAAACTGTTTTGGTGTGCAATAATTTCCCAATCATACTTCCCCCTCTTCTAACGGAGAGTAGAGCATTGACCTCAGGTTTGCACACCTGGTAAAGTGATGTACTAGACCTCAGGACACCTTTCTGTTATTCAAGTGCCTTCCCGGTCTTGCAGAGGAAGTCACCATTACAGATAAGCTTTAAAACACACCCTTAAGATTCTTATCTTGACTGGCCGCCATTGGAGTCTTTCTTGTATTGTGTTGTCTTCCACCTCCTCCCCCCAAAGGGTAACTTATTTACAAATATCAAACCTTTATATACAGCATATATTTCATTTCAGCATATTGTTATTTGGCTTTGGTCTAGAATGCATGCCCACCTTCCAGTGTTTTCCCCCAGTGTCTTAAACCTTGAAGGATTAGTCTTGGACCTGAAACTGTTTAAAGATACAGGAAAGACAAGGTTAATAGGGAAATGTAATAAGTCTAAATAGGCAATTGAAGAAAATCCAGCTAATTTGGGGGATACATAGGACCTATTTCCAGTCCTGTGAACCACACCTTTACCTATCAAAGCCACTCATTTTCTCCATTACTTGCTTACTTAAAGGGCCGTTTGGCAAAAAGTCTTCTGGGTCTCCCAAGGGCCTGCAGTCCGTTGGTCCAGCATGCTCTCGGTTTATCTGTCAGCAATGCACAGTGCCCAATCTTGAACAAAAACGACTACAAGGACAGCAGACCTTGACAGACTTCAATTTTATAAGACATGTTTAGATACACATCGTTCTGAAAACTGTCAAGTATATTGGTGTCTTCAGAGACTATCTCCCATATCTCATCAAGCAGCAAGGCAAACATTTCTATCTGTAGGTCTAACCTAGGACCGCAGGATCATCCGTAGCAGTAAGAGGTTTGGTCTTTGCCTCTTTAGTAACAGTTTCCTTCTAAGAATTACGAGAAAGAGATGTTATCTGGTACAATCACACTTCCTGTGGGAAATAGTTTGAGACTGCAGATTCATTTCCTATATGCCATTATACAGCCATCATCTGCCGCTGACTGGACACTTCCCTCCACAATAGACTTCTGTAACTCTAATAGTTCAGTCGAGTAAAGTTTAAATGTCTTGCTGTGGTCCTGCAAATATTGCTTGTTTGTTTAGCATAACAGAGATTACTAAACATTGTGAAAATTTAGTTTCTGCCCCAAGAATTTACTGTATCTTTCCTCTGTTGCCTATATCTACTACATAGGCAACATAAGTGCCAAGTGGGCAGCCAGGATTTGTTCTGTTGCTGACGCTGCTCTGCATTACTCCCAGAGAAAAAGTAAACTCCTGATCTTTAAGGTTTTCATACCTGATTTTTTCTTCCCCCCCACAGAGAAATGCTGCTCATTAGCTTAGTGTGGGCACATATAAAGTTACAGCTGAAATAATGCTTTCCAATCTGCTTATTACTTCTGCAATGCAAGACAACAGTTCAGACACTGAGCATGATTTTCCAGAATGTTTTGAGACAGATTATGAAAGTTTGGCAAATACCTCAGGAGGAAGTGCTTTTTCCACTGGCTTTAGCACAGATTTGGGTATGTTATCTGACCTTCTTGGACCTCGATGAATCCGTCACGAAAAGTGACTGTAAAGTAGCATCTTTTTGAAAATGAGCTGCTGGAAATCTGTTTCATTTCCCTTAGGATTGAGCTGTTGGATGATGAATTTCTACTGCCATTGCTCAAGCAGCCCTGCCACACTGCAAACCTGCTACGAACCACCCCTGCCTGCCAGAAGGCTTGCACTGACCATCACCTCTGTCTGAGCTGCCCCTGCGTTTTATGTCACCCATTTTCAACACCGAATATTGAAATTCACATAGAAATTGTTCAATTACGTAAACCTTGTTTGATGCAGAAAACGCTACAGAAAGTTTAGTACAGCAAAGTGCTAAGGTCTAATGTAGCAGCAGCAATCTCGTCTTTACCGCACATGCTGACCTTCAGTCCCCAAGATAAGCTCAGATAGGAAAAAACAATGTAAACACCCCTTTATTTCGCAAAAGGGTTCACAGGAGCTTGACTGCGGGACGGACACAACAGCCTAACCGTGCCAACAGAGGAGCACTAGGCACTCGCCATAAGCGGGACACGTTTACCTGCCTGCCCCCTGAGGTTTACACGCGCTCAGCCCCGGCAGCCGCTGGAAGGGCGGCCTTTGAAGGAGATGTGTGTTTAAACCCCGTTCTGGCCGGAGGGTTTCCCTCGCTGAGGCGCAGCGGCTCCGCACGCCGAGATGGCAGCGACCGGCCGCCATTTTCACCCCCCTCCGGCTACCCCGCCCCGCCCCGCCCCGCTCCGCCCGGCCCGGCCCAGCCCGTCTCGGGGGCGGTGCCGCTGCCGCCGCGTTGGTTCCTGCTTCCCAGGGAGCCCGCGGCGGCGCCCGGCTTCGGCAGGTCGCTCCTCGGGCTCGGCAGTGCGGGCCGCCTCCCCCGGCAGCAGCCTCCTCCGGCCGCAGCGGCGGTGTCCACCGGCCCCGCGGCGCCCATGGCGGCGGAGCCCCAGCCCAAGGCGCTGACTCGCAAGCCCCTCCTGCTCCACAAAGTGGAGGGCTCGCAGGAGGTGGTGAACATGGCAGCGATAGTGCCCAAGGAGGATGGGGTCATCAGCGTCTCCGAGGACAGGTACCGGGGAGCGGGCGTCCGCAGGTCCTCTGGGGCCGTGGCGGTGGGCTGTCACCTGCCACCATCACTTGTCCGTGGTGGTGGTGGCGATGGGCCCCCATTGCAGGACCCACCGGTGATGGAGCGCCGTTGCAGGACCCCACGGGTGATGGGCCACCCCCACCACCGAGGAGTGGTGGTGGGAGGTGACAGGTCGTGCGGTGGTGGTCCATGACCAGCGAGTGATGATGGTGGTGACAGACCACCACTGTTGCTGGTGTGACTTTAACTCCACCAGCGGAGTCCAGGCAAGAGCCAGGGTCACAGTGGTCCAGCACGGGGACATGGCTTTAGGCAGCCACATCACGTCCTGCAGGGGAAGGAGCTTAGAGGTCTTCACCTTGGTGTCCATCTTCTTCTCCAATGCAGCATGGGTCAGGGCGGTGAATGGGCTGGAGTGCTGCTGAAACTTGCAGGAGTCGAGTGACTTTTCTGAACCAGGTTCAAATGGGATTTGAGATCACCTTCCTCACAAAGATTGCAGGGGAGGCTGTGAAGATCTTTGACCTTGCCTAAAGATTATGGTGGCGTTGGCTAGAACAGTGGTTTTGGTTCCCAGTTCCCCTCTCCGGCTGTTTCTTGGTAATTGTTTAAAAATACTGCGTATCAGTGATAAGATCTTGGAGTTATACCTCTTGTCATAATGCTGCCAAAGAGGAGAATGTTTTCAGGCCGTTCAGCTGGGCTGTGCGAGGTCCGAGGCTGCCCAGAAGCGGCCCTGTCCCTTCTGAAAGAGCTCGAACTCAATGTAGCCCTGCAGCTGGAGCTTCAAAACTCTATCTTGAAGGTGCCTTCCTTTAAAGTAAGAGCTTGCTTTTCTTGCAGAGTCCATAAATAGTTACTTTAAGCAGTTTCTTGCAACTCAGGTGTAACCTGTGTCCCCAGCTTGAAAGACAAATGTTGACCAGTGTGTGAATATGTTTTGATTCTCAAGGTTGGTTTTTTTTTTTTGTGGACTGTTTCTCTTGGATGCCTGTTATCCTGCTGAGCGGCTGCTTTTATGTCTCTGCCAGCTTTCTGGAAAACTGTCAGTATTTCTTTCATCTTGTCTTTGTCCTCACTGTGAGTTAGTTTTCAGCTGGTTGTCAAATACGTGCAAATTCAAGATCATTTCAGTTCATCTAAGATGTGGTCTCCAAGTGAACTCTCATGCCTCGTAGAAAGAGGAACTGAGCTACTTCAAACAAGTACACTGTCAAAGGGACTTTAAACAGTTTTGCATTGCTATGTGCTCACAATTTTGTTGTCCTTGCATTTTTTGTGTATTTGTTGTGAAGCTTGAGTTTGTTTTGGCTCACTGTAGCTGTTTGTTAAGCTTATTCAGTCAATTCTTTCTATCTGTAAGAAAGTATTTCTGAAATTAATTTGCTCTCATATAGGTGTCTCTCTCAATCTCTGCCTCTCCCCCACCAGAGAAAAAATACATAGCTTCTGCTGTTGTAGAATGTATGAGTTCCTGAGAACAACATGGTCCAAGTTTGTATTTCTACAAAGAGAAAAGGATTGATCAGAGGCCTTTGTTTCACTAATAACTGATATGTCAGGTTCAAGTAACAGGTGGTAAAGCAGAAACCAGCATTTTCACACTAAGAAACTCACCAATTTGTGAGGACGAGCCTCTCCTTTCCTGTCCCAGAGCAAACCCCGGGGTGCAGGTCAGTTAAGTCCTGCTTGCTGATGAAGCTGGGTAAAGAAATCTGCTGCTAGATGTGCTGCTAGATGTCTGAAGTTTTGCTGGTGATACAGGATAGCTCTGCAGATGTTACAATACTGTAGTAAGTCTGGAGGTTCCCAGGCTATTTTCTGTTTGAAGGCACTAACCAGGTAATTTGCCTGTTTGTGGGGCTGGTTTGCAGTGTCTTTTTGATGCTATAAGCTGCAGTCGTGCCTTTTATTTCTTTAGGCATGAAGATGTTGATTGATAGCTTTTTTTTTTTCCTTTTGTTTTCTGCCTGCATTAGCATTTTAATTGTAATTAAAAGGTTGAGAGACTATATCTTATTTGGAAGGAATAGCAGGTTGGAAGTCAAACTTGGAGGTATCAGGATACCTGAGGTGGAAGCATAATTTACCAGACTTTCAATACTTGTGGCTTATGATTAGATTTGTGCAGATCCTTATGGTGCCTTTTCCTGTTTGGACCTGCCTTCTAATGTTAGTGTTGTCATAGTTGTTTAATGGCCTTGGAATGTGGAGGGCTTTTAGAGATTCCCGGAAACTGTAAAAGACAGTTATGGAGATGCTATCTGCCTGTTTACTTGTTAGCCAAATAAGTGAGTTTTGGTTATGCTTCCCTGCCTGTGACATGTATGGCTCATGAGAGAAATGTTCTGAAACTTTTGCAGAGAACTTCAGCAGGAACAACTTGCCATCTCCGGCACTTTCTCTTCAGGCTGGAGACGATGGGTCTTCAGGAGATGAAGAGGAGGGAGTTCTCCGTTGGTTTGCTGGCTAATGGCTGAACATATTGTTGAATGATAGTAGTCTTAACATTCACAACAACTGTACCACTGTAAAGGTTTTCTTTAGTGCACAATGTGGCTCTATACCTATAAGCCCTTCAAAGCAGAGGCTGTCTCTAGTCTATTTTGTATGAGACCAGTGGTTTTATCTAGTTTTAAAAGACACAGAAGTGGTTTCAGCTATAACTTGCAGACATAGTCATGCATTATATAGCCCTGGATCATTGTATCTGTAGCACATACATGCACATATTTTGAGAAATAAAATGAGAACTGAGTAATAATAGAGAGTGTGGCCATTCCTCAAATAAGGGGGGGGAGAAGGAATCTTGGAGAGGGGAGTGGGGTTTGTATAGTTAACTAGATTTTCTAAATTTTACGTAACCTGCAAGGTTGGAGTTTCTTTTCAGTGCACATCACCCATATGTTTTACATACTTTTTCTTCTAAGGAAAAGGGATGCACCTGTCTAGGCAGGTGAGAGTTAAAGGAGTGGCAGCATTTGTTATCCAAGAATGTATAAATCTGATGCAGGAGGGATGTAAGAAAGAAATTACTAGCTTTCATCCATGGCCTTTCACCTGCCAGCAAACGGGTGCAATTAACAGATCCATTTATCCAAACATGTAGAGTCTTGAGTGATCCATAGCATTTCATGCCCTAAGTGCTATATGTGAAGCTCAAGTGGGATTTTTCTGATGTGCATGGCTGGCCCTAAGTTGTCATCAGCTTCCTGTGCATTAAAAGCATGTTCTACCATTTCAAAATCACTGAGCATCCTTGTCTTGTGTTGCCTTCAGAGGGAGATGTGGGTGTTGGGCATGTCTGAAAACTAGGTCACTGGTATGTCAAGTTCAGACATATCTAACTCCATGCTCCAGAGAAGATTTAGTGACACTAATCTCACCTGAACATGGGGATGCAGTGGGAGAAGTGCACTGACTCACCCAGCTTTCAGTGCAAGCAGTTCTGCACGGTGTTGCCACACTTCTGTGTTTCTCAAGAGCCTGCCAGTGATGTGAGGGCTAATTCAGCTGCGTGTCTGAAGTGCTGATTGTGTGTCACTGTGCAAGACTGGCAGGAGGGGTTAGGTGTCATTGTGGCAAACGTCCGCTTTGCCACTAGCCATCTTTTTTCCACTAGCTGTGTTGTAGGTGAGGAAAACTTAGACATACGCTTGTGTAGGCAACTTTCCTGCTAGTTATGAACTCTGGTCTGTGCCCTCTTATGGGTGGGTTCTGTCCTCACTTTCGTGCTACAGACCTTGGAAATGTAGGTGTTGAAGTCAAGAACTGTTCTTAAAGTATTCACAGGAGGTAAAAGTTTTCATAATCAACTGGAAATTGTCAAAATCCTTTCTTTTAAAAAAACCGTCATTCTTGTCTCAAGGTGACAAAACATAGGAGAAAAATATTTATGCCATCGAAATGATATTATTTTATATGTATATATACATATATATTAATAATGGAAGAGAGACCTTTGTCTTCTCCAATACCTTGTACCACATCTTAAGTTCCTTTTGAACTGAGATGTCTGTGCTTCTTTGTATGGATTGCTGTTTAAGCAGTAAGCCCAGACTGTTTGTCATTTACATTCATATTATTTTCTTCATCTTACATAAAGAAAACTGCAGAGCTTGTTGCTAGGTTTGATTTGCAGTTTGAGGGCTTCAAATGCAGATGTGTTTTTTAAATGTTGATGTGCACTTAAGCTGTTTTGCAAGGTTTGCCTTCTGGATATGCTAGCTAACAGGTTTTTTAGGGGGTGTAAAAAAATGAATGACCATCCTGTGTAGATGAAATCTCAATGAAATCTCAACTTTGCTAAACTAATGGTGAGCTAGGAATGGGAATGTTCATATGTGACAAGAAATGTAGGGGCTGTCTTTGGTGTCCTGCTGGCATGCCTTCTAGCATGGAGAAGTGTGATCTTTCCACCTTTAAACATATCAAAAGCAATCTTTTGCTGCTTCTGGTTTTCTTGTCCACATCCAGTACATAAAGCATATAGCATTATAATTCATGTCTGTGAAATACCTTTAATGGAAAGGTGGGATTCTTCACTCAGTGCTGCATCCAGGCAGGGTGCAGGGAGCTGCAGATCCTTGGGAATTTCTGGGTTTTCTTTCTCCTGTGGTGGAGTAGTAGAAAGTGACTGCTTTGCCCAACAGTATGGTTGCAATATAGGTCTGTAATTCTCATCCGAGCACAGGGTTACGTTTCTGATGGCCACTCTGCTTTGTGTGTGGCTGCTGGTTCATAGCAGAAGTGCAGGTGGTGTGGGAACTGATTTTGATGCTATCTGTGCATGTTTATCAGTCTAAGCCTGTAGGTTTCACTCCCAGGTTATTGCAGCATGAGCAGCAGTTCAAGCCGTGCGGAAGGTGTGGATGTTCTTCACAGGTGTGAAAAGACTTGTCGCTGCCTGGAGGTTCTTTAAATTTTCATAAAAACATCAATCACCAACAAAATCGTTGAGAGGAAATGAAGGAACTCTACATTAACATTGCAAAGGTTTGTAAGAGACCTATTGCTGTAAATGCAACTTGTTTGCTCTGAATTCTTTAAAACTAATCAGATGTGTTGCAACTTGATGACTGTGTTTGGAATAAAGCTCAGGGTGGAGGTTAGTGCTGGCTGCTCGAGTGAGAGAAGTGGATGCTGGCAAGAGGTTTAAGAGAAGACAGGAGGTCCAAAATCTGTTGGAATCAGAAATTGTTGCAGATGTTGAACAGTAACTGTTCCTGACTTGACTAACATGTATCCTGTTGAGATGCCAAAATCCTGGGACTAGCTCATAAAATGTTTTGCTGAGTGCTTGTTGGGAACCATAAGCTCTACTTAGTAACTTGTGGGAGACCTTGTCATGTATTTTTTTTTTTTTAACCCTCTGTGTCACTTTGAGCAACCAGGAGATGACCTGTTGAAGTCTGCCAGAGCTTGTATAACCCTTGCCTTACGATGCTCTCTTCTGAGTACTTAGTATCAGTTAAAGATTTAAAGCACAACCGTTAGTCTTGTCTTCCTGATTTGAGCTATCCTGTAGATGCTAGCTCATGCAGGTCAATGCAGAAATTGGTGCAACTCCTGTGTAAAGTTTACGTCTTAACTGCAACGTGGCAGCTGCAAAAATGTGGTAGGACGTGGCTTGGACCACGACTTGTACAGATCCAGTTCCAACAGCACAGTTAGGCATCAAAGTAGAGTTGAACATTAAGTGCTTGAGCATTTAGAGTCAGAGATGCAGTGGTTTTTACTTGCCTCTCTCTTTTAGAGATTATTATTTTCTATAAAGGTCTAGATGCATGTATCTTATCTTACAAGCTTTATTTGGAATAAGAAGAACTACTTAATACACCTTCTGTTTGCCTTATGGTAGCCTCTTTTTCTGCCAGTTGCTGAACAATGCTCTTGAGTTGCAGTAAGTTTTGAGACGCTGAATCTATCTCCCACATTAACCAGTTCTCGTTTTTCTTCTTGTCTTCCCTGACCCCACCTTAAATTCACTGGCGTCTGATTGCACAGAGACTGGATCTCTCATCCATGTGTCTGTGTCTGTCAGGCTTGGTGACCTTCCCCTGTAGTCTCTCCAGTTCTACAGCTGAACAATGCTCCTTGCCAAGAGGGGACTGCACAATGCCACCTCTGTGTGTGCTCTGCAGCCCCTGGAAGAAAAACAAATGCCAGTTATGGAGTATGTGCTGTACAGAGCTGGCATGTAACTAAAACCATAGGTGTTCCAGGAAACTAGTAGGTTTTTTTCTCCTCAAGCTAAAGAAAGAGGATGCTGCAGCGCTAAACAACTGCAATACATTAAAATAAAAGAATTGCAACCATTTTGAAGCTACCAGACTAGTTCAATAAGGCTGGCCTTTCATTGTGGGTCACTTAGCAGACTGAAGGTCTCAAATAGCATGTGATGTTGTAGTACAGTAGAAATATGTCAGTAGCTTGTTTGACCTACCTTGTAGGATTTTGGTTACTGAGGCAGACTTTTTTCCTTCCCTTCCCTCCAGCTGCACTTGTTCTTGCATAGCATCTCCTAACAGTGATCTGTGCATGGGTTTCCCAGCAACAACTTTCAGTTATGTGATAATACATGCAAGACAACTGCTCAAAAGTGGCACAAGTTTTGTGAAATGCTGTTTGTAAGAATCTTAAGAGAAGTTAGAAAATACTTGGTGGATCAGAGAACAAATGGGAAGGAGAGAATGGGAAGGTGTAATGCAGGCATGCACGTGTTCCTGTGTTAAAGAGCTCTAAAAGCTTTGTAAATGATGCATAATGCCCTAAGGAAAGCAACTGGGATTTGCACAAGTATCTTCTGTTTTCTGTGCCCTGTAACCTCTCAGGCATTGGAAGGCCATTCACATGAAAGCAACCCCAGAAGCCATGTTTAATTGCCTTGCCCATGGTGCTTCTGTCACATGTCTGTGAAATACAAGTGGGTTTATATAAAACTCTGCCAATATCTGCATATATTTGACCAGGGATTTGATGAAAATTGCAGTACTCCCTAGTGTAGTCTGTTGCAAAGACAGCAGCAAGGAAAACCGCAGTGGTTTCCCTTCTGCATATGGTGCGAGTGAGTGATGGATGAAGCCATGCCACTGCAGGATGCAGCAGGCTGGGGTGGGCACCATGGGAGGGGACAGAAGTGGTGGGGTGCTGAGAATAGCCACATGCAGTGGGATGCAACATGTTCAGCAGGGTCTTTACCTACGTGAGTCTTTTTAGGAAAGAGAAGATAAAAGTTCCTTCTTTATACTTGGTGAGATGAAGTATGAAATGCAGTAAATGGGAACACTATAAAACAAGCATCCACACAGGAATGGCAAGTACCTCAGTAAACAAGTTGGGTGAGTGGCTGGGGCAAGGCCGGAGAAGGAAAAGGACCGTTTCATGAAAGGAGAAGCAAGAGAGAGCAAGTTTATGAGGCAGCCCTCTAGGGAGGGAGCTTTACATAATCATGAAACCATATGTATCTCTCAGTGTTCTTTATGTGCCACAGACTCCATGCCTGATGGCTTGAAACTGGGCATAAATAATAGTCAAAATGGATATTTGGCTATCAGAAAGCAGGTGATAAATTTTGCAAGTTAGACTGTGCTGAAATTTTAGATGGACAAAATATAGCCGTCATCCTAATGAGAGTGGAGGGAGAGCAGTTGTGGAGGCTGGGTTAAAAAAAGTGGTGTTTAAATTTTTCTCTTAGTCAGGCTGCAGGAAATAGCGTTGTGTAACTAACCTTGGCCAGACATTGAACATATGGGCTTTGCTTGTCATACCATGTGTATTCACCACTAAATTAAGGTTTTCAGGGAACTCTTAAGGTTTTGAGCACTGAATCGAAGGCAATGCCAAAGCACAGTTCTGGGAAGAAGAGCATTGCTGTTGTGCTGCCAAGTTTACAGAGACGTTTGATCTAATATTGTCTTTTCTTCTCCAAGTCCTGTGCTGTTCCCTCTTACTATGAGGTAAAAGATCAATTTATTTTTTTTTAGCAGGTTTTTGAAATAACGGTAGTGATCGATCAGCCCCAGAAGGCAATGCTTTTGACCTTTACAAGTCTGTAATATTGGTTTCCTTAGGAGTTAAGTCCTGTGGAGAGAAATCTGAGAAATGGCTGTCCTAATATGAATTGGCCTATTTTGCCACCAGGTTGAATTATCTGGGTTAGAATTATCTGGATTCAGATGGTGGAGCAAATATAGTGCCCTGTTCTGAAGAGATGTAGAGAGAAGATCCTTGCCTGTGTTCAGAATGTGACAGATAATGAGATTTTGCACCTCCAACAATGAGTGCAGATTTGATAAATTTACCTTTGGCTTCGAATTCACTTACAATAGCAAATAAAGGCTGCACTGTATTCTTAAGCAGGTGGTGTATCTGCCTTGTGGAGTACTTTAGGGTCTTGAAGTAAATAACTTTTTCTTAAAAAAAAAAAAAAAAACCAAAAAACGCTCTGGTAAGATATACTCATGAGTTGGTGCTAAAGCTTTTACTTCAGCTTAAAAGGTAATAAGGTATAGCAAAAACATAATTACCTTTATGCCAGCTAATGCGTGCTAGAAGATGGGAAATGAGAGAGTTTTGGTATTGGTTCAGAGCAATGGTGTATATATTCACCTGGTACAATGGCTGGGAGATTTAGATATATAGGTAGTCTCTGACTTCCATGCTCGTTAGATTATCTGTGGCTTGGAATAAAAAAAATATAGGCAATGACTGGAATAGGAAATCCAGCAGGTTTACTGTGTTCCAAGAAAGATGAAGCAGGAGAGCACTGAAAATTATCTGTTCTGATGTTTTCTTTCTTGTTGCTGTTTAGCCTGTCTGAAGTAGTACAGCAGAGTTTATCTTACAGATGTCTCCTCTGATTTGGATGCTTCTCCAAGAAGAGGAATCCAGAAGGGATTGCCTTTTAATTTAATACAATTGCCCCTTATCTCAGAAAACCATGTGATGTAATCCCTTGTAAGAGACAGGTCCTCATTAAGAATTTTGCTTCCCTTATGTGTGTTGGAAACTTTAGGAATCTGTGCTGTGAACCTGGAAATGAGGCCTACATTTCATTTGTAACTAGTTTGCACTCATTTTGCTTATGTGCTGAATTATCCTTACTTTACATATTTTATTCTTGATTCTTAGTGTTACTAAGCTGTATCTTCTCATTCCCCTATTCCATCCCTGTTTTCCTGTTTGATACAGAGAAATTCTCTTCCTCCTTTCACCTCTGTGTTTTGCTTGAGCAAATGCGGGCTATGGAGTCATCCAATGAGTGGTCCAAGTTGAGTTGCGAAGGCCTCATGTTCTGCACCACCGTGTGCATGGGTTAGAATGAAAGAAAAATTTATGAGGAGATGCCTTGCACTTTGGTGGTGTGGACATAGCCTGTGGTCCAGCCTGGCTTCTGCTGCATGCAGGGTTGAATAAAGACAGCTGCAGCATTCTGATGGCCCAGGAGATCCTCTACATGGTGTCTTGGCTGGGCTTAATGAATCATGCCTTTGCTTCATTGGCTGTTTCAGCAGCTCTGCCACAAATAAGCTGTTGTCAAAGGCTGACTGCGTTTCTGCAATTACTTCAAGTCCAGCAGGAAAGCTCATGCCTGCTTACGCCTGTGCTGTTTTCCAACATAAGGCATACAGCCCTTGTGCCTGCTCTTGTCCTGTTGGTCCCATTGCTTTAAAATCCTGTGGCACAGGAGGCACAGGCAGCAGCCTGAGTGTAGCCTGTTTTCTGGTGGCCGGGAGCTTGTGGGGAGGTGAAAAGGCCTTTTCTGAAGAGCCCTGCGTTTGGCTTCTAGAGTTTAATGATCTCTATGCTTTTGATATGCCGTACCATGGTAACAGTTTACTTTAGCACAGGCAGCAACAGATACTGATAAAAACTAGAGTGTGAAGTAGGGCAGTGCAGTAGTACTAAGATGGGGAAGGGAGGACTAAAGCTGGCTCAACATCAACTGTGCTTTGTCCAGTCAAAATCTACACCTTTGGCTTTATTGTACCCTAGGCCTGGCCTAAAGTTATTTAAAGACTAGAATCAAGAAGTTGATACTTTTTTGCTACAGTGAAATGATGCATTTTATTCCGTACCATTGAACGCTATTATATGTGCCATTCAGTCAGAATAATTGTAATTAAGTTCCAAAAGTGTGTCAGGTCTACCAGTGTTGCATGGGCTGTTCTGTGTGCTGTCTTAACAGCTGAGGCTTTCAGTGCTGTCTGAAGAGCAAAAGCCTGTCTGATATTACCTCACGTTTTCTAGGTTGTGTTGCATCTGAAATCAGGAGTAATGGGAGGTTTTGAGAATGCATTAGCTGCCATTGCTAGCTAAGAGTGGACATATGCTGGATTTCTTCAGGCAGGAGAAAGCAGGTGAAGCAGCTAGCATTGGAGGATCAACCGCAATGGGTGTGCTTTGCACAGCATGTTATGAAGCAGGGGTTGGTTATACAATGTATAGGTGCTAATCCATTTCCGAAGAAGAGCGCAGTCTCTTCCCTTCAGGAAATGAATCAGACTTCATAAACAAATCTCTTCTTGCTAACTTCTGCACTGCCAGTAAATGAGTGGGAACAGATGAATCCATCATCATGCCTTCAGAATATCAACTGGTAAATGATCCTGCTGGACTTCCAGCAGGGACATCAGCTCAGACCCATACAAACACTGGACTTTCAGGTTCACATGCTGATGCTAGGTTTATTTGTAGCCAAAAAGCAAAAGAATGTAAAATTCTGGAGAACTTGATGCTGTGCTTGGAGTCCCGTGGCAGCCAGAGCTGCACCAGCAGATGAGGAGCTCTTCTGAGTGTGATGGGCTGTTGCAGAGACATGCTCTCAGCCGTGCTGCAGGCAGGGTTTCTGCAGGCTGCACAGCTTGGATGTGGCTCTGGGGGACATTTGGGATCTCTGTTGTTTGGCACCTCATCTTCCCCTTTGTACAAACTCTTTACGGTTGCTAGAATGGTTGGGGAAAACATGACCAGCAGGAAGAGAGGAAATCCTGCTGTAGCTTGTACCACTAATTCAGTTCCAAAGTGTTAGGTTTGGAGTGGAAGATTAAAAGCAAAGGTAGGCATTTTTGTTAAGCAAGAAATGCTATAACTGCTGGTGGTTATGGTCCTTAGGTTTCCAGCAGTTAGCTTTTCCTCAAATACCATGGCTAACACGTGTTAGATACCAGAGAAAGTGGTAGGGAAAGGGAATTATGAATGTACTGATTGTTTAAAAGAAATCTACATGCTGTAGTGCCTGGAAATGCGTGAACTTTGAATTCTGAAAGCTCTCTTGTGATTTAGGATGCTTTTACTCCTCCTTTCCCTCCTCCCCCATAGGCTCTTTTGTAGATAAGAGATAAGCTTGGTGAGGATTTCCTTAAGTGTTCATTAACAAGAAGCCAAGCCAAGAAGTCACCATTCCCAACTAGTTTCATCCACAGGATCCTTTTGCTCACAGTTTATATTCATCCTTGAACATTGTTGTCTGCTTTTTACGAGGTGTGAACACATCTGAATGAATGGCCCAAGGACTGCAAATGTTGAGGTCACCAGCAGGAAGTTTGGATAAACCTAATAAATGGCTTGGTCTGCCTTAGTTAGTGTGTCCAGTGTTCTTTGCTTTAAAACTGAGCTCGTGTTCATGTGGACTCTTTGACATGAACAGACATTTTTACATGGTTTAAAGAGACATATTATTTTAGAAACAAGTGTAATTGTTATTCAGCTCTTAATCACAAAAGCTGGACTATTAGCTATGTAGGCAACTGTTCTGTATGCAAAGTGATACAGGAGAAGTAGATAGATAACCATTTTGACAAAAATTCTGGATGTGGGAAAAGCAAATTACATGGGTAATTGCTTAGTGACCTGTGTTCAAATGTTCTGCATGTGGATTAAAAAGTGCAAATAGTGGTTTTAAAAAGCAGTGTGTGTGCATGTATTGACACCCCAGACTCAATGGCATTTTTCCAGAAATAAATGATATTGCCTGTGTTTGCAAGCACGCTCCTAATTTGCAAGCCAGCTGTTGTGATACTCTAAAGCATTATCCTGGCAATGGTCATCTTTTTGTTTTGAGTTTGATTTTCCCTTTATTGCTGCGTATGATGACCCTAAGCCAGAAATTGCTGTTTATTCAGTTGCTGGCTAATGCTTTTATGCTGACCTCGGGCTAATAAAAATGAAGGAGGGAAAGTGGGAAAAGATGGACCACCTTGAGATGTTATTGCAGTGTACAGTGTGACAAGAAAGGAGAGCACTTGTTTCTTGTCTCTGCTCATCCGTCGTTGTTCCGACTTCCCAATTCTTCTAAACAAGCCCAGTATTGCGCAGGGTGGTGTATGCAGGGCAGACTTTAGCAGAATCAATATTGTTTCCTCTTTTCAATGACTGCATGAGTCAGCTGGGAGAAACAGGCAGCTGAACCCAGAGCCAGTTGCTATAATGACTATTTAATAAATTAAATACCATGAGGGTATGTTTTCAAGCACAAGGATTTGGATGGCTCTACCATATGGTTGTTGGTACCAGGCACTGTTCTTGCCATGAGCCAATTCACACAGCATCAGTCCCCAGACAGGGTTTGGGAGTCGACTTGGACCAGGGGTGGTTCCCAGTACACAGCTTGGATGCAGCTGCTGGTTTCTATGCCAGGTGGTCTCCCTGCCAGAGACTGGTCCCAGGCTTGTGTCATTTATTAATCTAGGTGTGTTTGACATCTCTGGGGCACACAGATCATGTGGCTGTCACTGCTGGTGGAGTGTCAGATTGCCTATGAGAAATTTGTTCTATGATTTAAAACAAAACAAACCAGTCCCTGGTTTGAACAAGATGCAGCCCTTAACAAGACACAGCCTGTAAACATTTCTGCTGGTTTGAGATCTGTAACAAGTTTTAAAAGCCTGAATTTGAGACCAAAAATAGTTTGAGATTCTTAAGACTAACTTCAACCAGATGTCTGGGGGAGGGCAGGTCTCCTGAGGCCGCAATGCTCAGCGCAAGTGCATGTGCTGCCAAACTCCTTCATACGACATCAGGCAGTGACCCATGGCGCTGCAGCCAGGGCTGGAACCCAGATGGAACACTGAGTCAGTCCTCTGGTCAGACCCCAGTGTTCACTTGCTGCACCACTGGAGGCCCAAGCTTTGGGCTTATAACCTGTGTGAGCATATCTTGCATTCCTCAACAGCCACAGGATGATTTGTCTCCATGAGTCTTTGCTTCTGACATCCAGAGAAGTATCTTTGACTGGTTTGAGAAGAGCATTGCTTCATCATATCCTGTAGGACTGGGAGATGGGACGTGAATTCTTATTTACCTGCCAACTCGTTCCCTGCTTACACTGTTCTGAGGTGGCATCCTTCCAGCGGGCTTGTCATTGCAGCTGCACTGGGGCTGCTTCATGGGCTGTCAATAGAAGAACCCAGGCTTCAGTTCTGAGAAGTGACAGTCCTTCTACTGTTTCAAGCTAAGTGAAACCTTTAGTCTTGTATTTTTGAAGTCATAGAACAGTGCTAAGCTGTTTGAAATACAAGTCACTAATCATCTACCTCTTTGAACCACAAGTACAGTTGGGTCTTACGTGCTGAAGAGAGAATTCTTCATCGAGGTGATCCAAATTTAGAGCAAAGCTTGGAGAAGATCAAGAAAGTCCAGAGACCCTCTGCAGGGAGGATTTACCTCAGCTTTACCTCAGCTTTTCATCTTTGAAAAGATCTTCAGTCATCAAAATGACAGTTCTGTTCCTTTCAATCCCTAAAATGCTTGAAATAATTTGGGCATGCAGTCGCCACAGGCCTTACTCCAAGCACTGTTTTCCACCCATACGTCTTTTCATGCAACCAAGGCTTCAATAGGATCTTCAGTGTTGCTGCCAAATGACTATAGAAAACTGTAATAGGATATGTAGCTTATTAAAACTTCAAGGTGGACAGAAGATAAGAAACTTTCACTTCCTAATAAAACTGGAGATGCCACAAAGGAACCAAGAAGAGGAAGTGTGCTACTTCAATAGCTTGTGAGCTTTTCTGCCACAGGAAACTTAAGGTACAAAAATTAATCTTCAAAGCACATTTGCAGTAGAAAGCACTGTACAGCTAGAGATGCTTGTTCTGTAACTATTGTGTAGGTCTTTCTGCCTTGTCCAGCTTACCTGCCACTGATAATGTAACAGAAGTTACACGTGTCATTGGGGCAAAGGCTTGTGGAGAGAAGGTCTCTCTTCTGTAGTCTTACATAACTTACTTTTGTACAGACTGTTTCCATTTGGGTATCTGATTGAGGATTCACATGATACTTATCTCAGACTTTTTTTTTTTTTTTATTTACTCACTGATGTGTCTCCCACTAGGAAGAAGTAGTCATTGCTTTTGCTTCAATACATAGACAAACACTAAGATTATAATCGTTGGTTTCATCCTGCTCCAGTGTCATCTGAGAGTCTTGCTGCTGACCTCCTTGTGAGCCGGATCAGATGAGCAGCTGATATTTGCATTACTGCAGGAAATGCTGGGGTGGGCAGAAGGATGATAGGCTTCCTTTAGCTGTCACTGCCGTGGTAATTGGGGTAGGGAGGTGGTGGAGTCAGAACATACATGGGGATGTATCATCATTGTTCTGACACTCTTTGGCATGGTGCTGCCCCATGACAGTTGCGTTCTCCTCCTGCTCCTGAGTTTGGATCAAGTTGCTAAGCTGCGTTTTGTGTCTTGGAGTCAGGTTTTCCAGTGGCGAGGAGCGTTGGGTTTTCCTTACCTCTCACAGCGCTTTTTTGTTCCCTCCTGGATTGTAAGGGAATTTGTATATTCTAGTTTGGGTTTCTTGTGTGGAGTGTCTTGTTGTAAAAGCCTTCTGTGTTTACTCATTTTCTATGAAAGTTTCTTGTTTAGTTTTAATATCATTTCAACTGTTCTCAGAATGCTTGGTCTGAAATTATCCTCTGGTACAGGTCCTCTAATACTGAGAAAATTGTGTCAGATTTCTTTAGCCCAGCCCTAAGATGTTATATTATTAAGATTGCCTTTTTAAGGTCCTAGATCAGAGGATAAAGAAGGCAACAAAATTGCCTTAGAATCGTATGTATCTTGAATACCCAGGGCATAACGGTTTTACAACAGACTTTATAGTATTTTTCTACAAAATTTGCTGCTTTTTTTGTACCATAAAATCGCACTTTCTTACTCTGGACACAAATAGAAATTCTGCTTGGCCTCCATTGTATAATCTTGTAAAATCTTGTTGAAACAACAATTTTAACCAGATACTAAGAGAGAGGAGCAGATTTGGAGTCAAATAAACTTAAATTATGAATAGCTATCAATTATGCAGAAGAAACAAAAATAAACAGAACAAGATGTCTAACTTGGCTCCCCTTCCTCCTATGTAACTACATTGATACTGTTTCCTGAAATCACAGATCAGAATGACACTGGTGTTGCCATTTGGCAATATGCTGTGGTTATGTATTATCTGGAAAAAAAAAAATAGGGAATTGGGGAAAAATCAGTTGGTGAAGATAAAAGTTGAAATGGAAAGTTTCTTTGTAGAGGAAGAGTATGAAGAGAACGTATGATTATCCATCCTTCCTTGCAGAGAAGTTTAATTCTTGTTCAATTGGTGCATATCCAGTCTTTATGTTATGTAAAAACATAACTGCTTCGTCTTCGATAAGTTTGTATAGTGGTGAGTTGTGGTTGTAAGAACTTAGTAAGTACAGCTGGCTCCTGAGTCTTCTGGGGAGCAAATGGCCAGGTTAATGTCCATCCTACTAGGGGACGTAGCATCAACTATTTAATAATTTATTTCCCCCTAGAGTCATGCTCAAGATGAGGTTCTGGGGAGGATGGTGTCAGTCCCTGCTTCCTCAGGAGATCTTATGGTCTGCCTTGTCCTCCTAGCTGAGTGCTTTTACAGCTAAGCTGTTCTGGGTGTCATAAGGCAAGAGTTTGGGATCCAAGTGCTTACACAGTACAAGACAGAATTACAGGAATGAGTCCAGGGCTGAGGAGGGTGTGAGATTTCACACATCTTTTTGGCATTTTGTGTTGGTTATCTTGAACTGCCATGCTTAATGAAAGGCCCATTTTTTCAGCACCTATCTCTTTAGTGAGAGCAGGACTCCCAGACCTGTGCACTTTCCATAGGCCTGGTGTTTGGTATCACTGTCCTCACGTTTTCCTGTGGACCTGGGTCATGGTGCTGGTTTCTTTAACTGTCCAGGATTGATTTAGGAGCATGTCAAATACATGGTTTTAATTTTTTACTAATATTCATATTTTGTAAATATTTCCCGAACAGGACCAAGTTCAATTCCATGTATGTGTTTATTCAAAAGCTAAGCTGCTTTGAACAGAAAAATGTTTTATTCTCGAGACCCAGTAGTAACTTGATTCAAATTGGGGAAGAAACAAGAGTAGGAACTTACTAAGAGCCAGTGCTAAGACTTGAAACTTACCGTGAGCACTGCAGAGGAAGCCAACTGAAGTGGAGCTTTTTCTCTCCCTGGAAAAATGTACAGTGAAAACATTTTCTTTCAGGTACAAATTTTGCAGTAAGAGTTGGGAAAAGATCACTTGAAATTTGATTCAGATAGTCTGTGTTGGTCATGACTTCCTTTTTCAAACTATTGGTTTTTTTCGTCTATGCTTAGTTTGCACTGGGAGATAATGAACCTTTGTTTGTCTTAAATGCAAAAAAACCCCCAAAAAACCAAAACCAACCAAACAAAACTAAACAAAAAAAATCCTGTCTGTTAAGACAAAACTGACACAGCTTAATGGATTTAGTGACCCAAGTAGCAGAGCAAGAACTTCATATTTGTGATGTACTGAGGTAAGTGCAAGCCCACTATCTGGAGAAGCCTTAATGTGGGACATACTTTCCATGTTACATATTTGGAGGTTATTTGCAAGGAAATGCTCAGTTGTTGAGTGCAGCTGGAAGGATTTTCATTACCATGTCTGTCACCAGCAGAATGCTTCGTAAACGCAAAGTGTGGAGCTGGACTTCTTCCTTCTGGTGACCTCATGCACAAAGCTGCCTTAATACCACAGTAATCAGAGTGCAGAGAGTGTCTTGGGGTCTGAAGGGTTTGTCTTCAGCCTGTTGCCTCCATTTGGATAGATCTGTTATTACCAAAACACTGTGCCCTTTCAATTTTCTTGTCTGGGGGTTGCTGAACGAGATGCTTGCTGCCAATCCTTACTGCAGGCTTTGTATTTTTTGTGCTTTATTGCAGCTCATTCCTCCCATTCATGTTTTATCTTTAGCACAACTCCTCTCAACTCACTCTCCTTTCCTCACCTTCCTATTTATTAATTCTTTCAGTGACCCCATCTTATCAACTTGGAATTCAAAAAAGGCAGGCTGTCTTCTTCCTGCATAAACTCAGAGCAGCAGCTCGTCCTTGCTAATGCTGAATGCTGTGAAATACCAATACCCAGCAGTCATCAGATATGAAAGTGAAATGGGGCAGCTTGGATCAGGAAAAACACTTGTGCCAAGAATCTGGTAAAAATCACCTTGTGTGTTGGTGATGTGAAAAGCCTTTGGTGTGTTTAGCTGGTTTTGCCTGCCAGATGTTGCCATCTGAAAAGTTGAAGTACCCACTGTATCCTTCTATGTTCCAGCAATAGTCCATAGTAATTCCCAGTTTATTATTGGGTATTTTTTTAACCTGTTTAAATATTATTAAAATGCATTCAATCATTATGAGTAATTAAGGGATAGTGAATGTGTGTTGCCTTTCAGGAAATGGGGAGTGGGCTGGGATGCTACAAGCAGTAGAGAAATGGAAATCAAATGGGAAGAGATTCTTTCCTTTGCAGTGAGGTGGAGAGAATGGCAATATTTGCCTTGCCACTTCAAAGCCATGATGGACTTGCTGTGGAAGGGGACAACAGCTTCTTGAGCAGGTATGTGGGGTACCTCAGCAGTTGCTTGGTTGTGCACAAATCCTGAAGGTAGGCTACTGCCAAGGAGAGGTGGCCTTTGTAGTCTGGTACCTGCTGGTTAATGGGTGTTTCTGAAAACAGGAGGACTGGTATGCAGAGGGAGTATCTGCACTTTTTGCACGCGCACACACACACACATCTGAAATATATGTTCTTGCCAATAGCATGAGTATTTGCTGAACCAGGGTGCTGGAGCGAAAACTCTGGGGAGAGAAGTAGTAAGGTTGAAATGTGCGTAAAAAAGAAGGGTGCCAAAGGAGCAGACAGTGTGGGATGACTTGGAGAACTGATGTGAGTGCAGAAAAATGTCTGAGCTTTTAAGTGCATGATTTGGAAGTAGGCTACTGGACTGTCTTCTTTGATCCCTATGTCTTAAGCAGGGGTTACTGGTTGACCACAGGGAAAGCTAGGTCACAGACCCTCAGTGTTCAGTGGCTTCTAATTAGCATGTAGCTGCCATACCATGAGCTTCTGTTTCCCTCTGCAGAAATATTTTCCTTTCAGAAATTGATGAAACAAAACCATTTAATGCTCTGGCCAAGAAAAAAAACAAGTGAGTGGGAAAAACAAAGACAACCCTTGATCTTTCAGACTGACATGAGTGAAGCAAGTATTTTAAAGGTGCACTGCCAGGGGGCTAAAGATGCATTTGTGAAATGGTATGGTTGTTACATTTCTAAAAGCCTTTGTTAGTTTGCATGTATTTCTATTGTATAGTGCAGATGATGAAAATTTGTGTTTCTTTCCAAAACAGCCCATTTGTTCACTGCAATATTCAAGATCGTAACTGTTCTTCGGTATTGTGAACTTACTGTTCCTGTATATTGGTATTATTTAGAGCAAGCTGTCCAGCTGACCTGTTTTAGGGGCCAGATCCAGTCCACAGCACAGCTCTGTCTAGTCTTCCTCCTCCCCTCCAACTGGAATGAAAATTGATTATATAAATTGTTCCCTTGCATTGGCCTTTGAGTAAATTATTAAAATATTGCCCTCCTTGTGCACTGCTTCCCTCTGGACACTCAGTAGTTGGGACATCTCTGAATTAAGTAAACTGCTTGATCTGCTGCAGCTTGTTAGTGATTTATATTTTTTGGTAACTGCTCACAAATTGGGTAGAACCCTCCAAAGCTCACTGTGTGTGTTTGAGAAGACACGATTCACTTGTATTAGATATGACATGTGGAAGAGACTGGCTGGACTGTCAGGTCATTCCACCTGGATGTTTTCAGCATGCGTCAGATACCAGAACAGGAGAGTGGGAGGAGGAACTGCTTGACACAGCAGTACATACATGGGTTTTGAAACCAAATGAGCGGGGTTTAGTTTGTGGGAAGCATATCTCCTGGCCTGAGGTAACTGGATGTATCATCTCAGCCTTTTTGCATAATAACTTAACTGTCTGCAAATAAAGCTGTTCCTTCCGTCCCTGCCCTCTGTGTAAGAAGCAATCCTGTCTGACCTGTGAATAGCTGAGCCACAATGACAAACCTGATTTAGTTTTTCAGGCAGTGCTGACCCTGCATGGCAGCAGGATCAAAAAGGACCCTTCTCTTATTTACTGCTTTTACTCCTTCTCAGCTCATAGTTTTCCCTGGCAGATGCGGTGAGCTGATTTTAGGCTTTAAATAATGGCACAAGGATTTACTCGCCCAGTGGGTGGTCTCTAGCTGTCTTCTACCTTGTGTTACCATTTAAAATCTGGTGTCCTCTGCCAAGGTCAGTGACGGATCTAGTCTGCTTCAATCTGCTGCCACCCTCTGCTTCCAACTGCCCTCAAATAGCCCAAAGTCATTACTTCAGACACCTTTCTTCGCACTGTCCATGCCTATGATAACTAATGGTCTTCTGCTGGAAGGCAACATCTCTGAATGAAGTGGTGTAGAACAAGCTGTGTTCATGTGCATGCAGCTTCTCTGCAGGTAACTCAATGTGAAAATATTACTTGTCAGTAATGTGTAATTGTCTTTGTTTACACCAAGTTACCCTTTCCTAAAAAGCAACCATACAAGTCATAGAATGACAGAGAAGTTAGGATTGGAAAGGACCTTAAGATCATCTAGTTCCAACCCCCATCATCTAGTTCCAGTCATCCACTTCTTACTAGCTTAGTCTCTCTACATCTTTACTCTCCGCATCCTTACTATTCTTCAAAGAGGATTGCTTGATTTATTAACAGTAGTAACAGGCATGGCACCATCCTGACCATGATAGGGATCGGTGGTACAACACTTACAGCATGTGCCGTCTCTGATGATGTAGCACAGTGGATGATTTTATACCTGCACTACGCTGCTGTTGTAGGCCAGCTCTGTGGTACATATTATAAAATATTTTGCATCTGTTGTAATCTCCGTACCTGTCAGCTGTTAGTATTTTTTTATATGAGTTTAAAAATCCTTAACTGTCTGAATTTGGACAGGCTGGTGCAGGAGCTAACTGAAAGGAAGCTCCTAGTAAGGAACCTCATCTTTATTCCCTACTCATCAGGGTAGGGAAAGCTGATCAGCTTCTCCCAGTGATCATTGCTCAGTACAGTTGCTCAGTAGTTAAATCAGCAATGACATTGAAAATCCTTGCTTTGAAAGTACTCTGTTTTGAATCCCTGATTCCTGTGACTATGTAAACATTGACACCATTATTGTGATCACCACATCCAATAGCATAACCTAGTAAGAACATACTACTTTGGAACTTCAGGGTGTTGCTTTTTGTATTAGCTTGGAATAAAATCTAAGTATGAGGGGCTGCAAAACAGAAGCAGATCTTTGGAGCTGATTTTATCTCACAACCTCAAATCTGTTTCTTCCAAGATAATACTGATACTGCCCCTATGAATGGCAGCAGTAAAAAACTGGAAATGCAAGCTGAGAGAGCATCTGCACAGGAATTGCAAAGGACTCTTCTTGTAACTCTCTACAGAAAAATAAGTCAGTAAAGTAAGCTGGTAACAAGGTGCCAGCAGAGAGGTTTTAATAATGTTTGATGCTTTTGCCTTCAAGTGGAACCTGTCCCTTACGGCAAAGTAGAAGTTACCTATGAGACAACAACTAGATAAATGAAGTGAAGCTGCTACAGGCTTTATTGGTGTGGTGGATGGGTGGCAGTCACCTAAGCAGTGGCCTTCTGTCAGTACCCAGTTCCACCAGGTGTCTTTACAAACTGCACTGTAATATATTCCACTGTTTCATGTATTTAAATAATGTATCTCTCCATACCTGTGGAGAGAGTTGGTCCTGTGTCCTCCCTATGCATATGTAGATATACTGCTTTCCTGTCCTATTTTCACAAGGAGAAAGTGTGATGTATACTGTCAAGGTTTTTCCTGGCATGTGATTGCCTCTGCCCATTGCTCTCCTTTATAATTTTCTTTCCACCTCTCTTGCCAGTAACATGTGGTTCTGGGGTTGCCCCAGGAGCTGTAGCAGATGAATCCTTTGTTCCCTCCCCTACCGGTGCAGTCTGAGCCAGTCGTCTGCCCCAAATTAGCAGATAAGCTGATTTGGTCTGGAGAGATGTGAAGAACTGCAGGAGAACATAGCAAGAGGATAGCTGTGTGTCACAGAGAGAATCTAATATTGATAAATATACATTTTTCTCTCATCCATAGTTTGTAGGTTTCTAAATCATGCCAGTGGGAATAAAAGCCATGTACAGCTGCTGCCAAATAAGCAAATGCTGCTAGGGTATATATGGGAGAAGATGGATAAAGAAAAGAATGATAATGCTCTTATAGTTCATCAGGTTTGGCTGTGTCTGGATTGCTGCGTTTAGTACAGAAGAAGCCAGTTCAGACACGATATTTCCTTATTAAAGGGACTGGAAGACAGGTAAGGAAAACAGGACAAAAGAACAGCTTTCCCAAGAGTTTGGAAATAATGATTACCTTAAAGAGGAAACATAAGAAATTTTAGGAGTATACACAGCAACTAACCAGTGGAGAAAGTAGAGACAACAGAAACTTCTTGTAGCACAAGAGCAAGAGGATGTTAATTGAAATTCACAGTTAACTATATTAAAAAATAAATATATTCTATATTATAGAATAAAATTAACATTGTATCAAGTTGAATGCTAAAGAATGGGAAAGCTGTAATGAGGCTATATGAAAGAAGTAGCCGGATGTGAGACGCACTGCGTATTTGAGATGGATTTTTTTTCAATAATAAACCCTACAGTTTCAAATGTGATGATCAGTCTTGCAACACAGGTTTGAAGACAGCTACTATTCACTTGTGTTGATTTTCACCTCCCCGCACAACCCCCGTGGGAATGCAGAGGTGACAAAGTGACTGCCTTGTAAGCCTTTGAAATGCCAGGTCACCTTTAAAATACAGCGTCAGTGGTTTGGGCTTTACTGGCACCTCACAAGGCACTCCTCTGTGTGATAAGAAGAAATCTGAGAACCCCTGTCATGGAGCTTCAGGGCTGCAATTCCTTTGCATCTGAAGAACAAACCTTTCAGGACAAGGTTGGGTTTGCATTGCTGTGCCCTGCTTTCTCTGTCCCTTTTTGCTGGCACTAAAGCTGCTGAGCTTGCCGCTTTCCAGAGAGTACTGTGGCTCCCCAGCCAAAGTTGTCCTGCTAGGCCAGAGCAACAGCGTGGCTTCATGCCTCCTCTAGCAGAGCAAAGCAGGTAGGAGTTGGGTTTGTGTGAGGACAGTGAAGATATCTCTGAGTCAGGCTGCCTTGAGAGGAAAATAGCAATGAGCAGAAAATCTGAGAGAACATTTTATCAGCCATGAATCATTGTTCAAGTTCAGTGGTAAACTGGAGGAACTGGAAATGGGATTCCTCTGCAGAAAGTCCTTGATGTCTCAAGGAGAGCGCTTACAGAGGAATCTTGTGGCACAGAGCACGCAAAAACATTCCAAGTAGATGTGTTTGCTGAAAAAACAGCACTATAATTGTTTATCAGTATTTGATATACAAAAGCTTATCTGTTCTTAGAGAGGATGTTTGAAAATGACTTCAGCGTCTGCAGCAGCATATGACCAGCTGATTGTCCTGTTTGCTGGCTAAGAAACTTACCTGTACCATACATGTGCAAGAGTTGGGTTGGGTTTTGGGTTGGGCTTTTGTTGTCATTTAGCCCCAGCTGGCACCTAAGCACCACACAGTCATTCGCTCACTCCCCTCACAGCGAGATAGGGGAGTGAACTGGAAGAATAAAAGTGAGAAAACTCATGGGTCAAGATAAAAACCATTTAACAGGTAAAGCAAAAACCATGTGCACAGGCAAAGCAAAAGAAGTTCATTCACTACTTCCCATAGGCAGGCAGGTGTTCAGCCATCTCCAGGAAAGCAGGGCTTCGTCACGTGTAACAGTGACTTGGGAAGACAAGTGCCATAACTCTGAATGTCCCCCACTTCCTTCTTCCTCCTGCTTTACATGCAGAGCATGATACCATAAGGTCTGGGATATCCCTTTGGTCAGGTCAGCTGTTCTGTCTGTGTCCCCTCCAACCTTCTTGTGCACCCCCAGACCACTCACTGGTGGCGGGGGGTGAGAGTCAGGAAAGGCCTTGACTCTCTGTAAAGCACTGCTCAGCACTGACTAAAACATCCTTGAATTATCGACACTGTTTTCAGCACAAATCCAAAACATTGCCCTATACCAGTTACTGTGAAGAACATTAACTCTATCCTAGACAAAACCAGCACAGTTCTTTTTGGGTTTTTTGGAACAAAACCAGAGAAACAATTAATTAAGGTTCATACAGTGACATAAATGTGCAAGTTGAGAGGTAATGACTTTATGAGAACTGTGTTAGGACTTAACAGCTGCTTGCTTGGAAAGAGGTTCATTTGCATAGGGATATGGCTGATGCTCTTCTCAAAATTAAAAAAAACACAGGTTTTCCCCTACAACTTTGTGTTGTATGAATTAAATGTTTGGTGCTTTCTGACTGAATGTGATAAGTTTACTGTCAGGGGAAAATAACACTTTTACCAGTTGCGTGTGCTCTTGTCTTTTTGCAGCTAGGACCCTATTTTCTTTACACTAGGGTTTTGAAATATCTGCAATGAATGGTTATATGCCATTTAATACATCAAATATCCTTCAAGAAGCAGTGAAGTGGTTGATGATTTAATTTAGTCTTTTGCAGAGGATGATGCAGATGACTTACATCCAGAAATTAAAATGCTGAGAGAGGACATCATCCTATGGATGTGGAAATGTGGGTTCCTTCCCCTGCAGTAAAAGCGTAATTTACTAGATGCTGCACTATATATTTAACCAAGCAAAACATTTATATGAAAACAAATTGAGGCCTAAGGGTATGGCTATTTAGGCCGGGATTTCTCCTCTTCCTCCATATCCCGTTGTTACTTGCAAAGTTTTTACTTCTTCATTCATCTCTCCTCCCAGGTGCTGTGCTGTTATCTTACTGATGCCATAGCATCATTTCAGAGCAGAATGGGAAAGAAGAATAAAATGGAGGAATTTTTTTCTACTCGACATACTAGCATTTATGCCTGTTGTAAATTCCAGCTAAGGACTTTATTTAGTGTTTGGGATCGAATATCAATCTTTTCCCCTAAATTAACCTATATATGAATATAATTTCTTCGAAATGTCATGCTGATGGTATGTATATTGAAAATGGGTATTTCCAGCTTACACTTAATAGATTCAAAAGCATAAGCTTACTTTTTTATCTGTTGAGTAATTAATTCATTTTTAGGCAGAGTGAAGCATGCATAACTTAAAAATTATCACTAACTTAGCCGATAGCCCATAGCAGCTTTGGAAAGGAAAAAAAGAGCATTGTGTTCTGCTGCCAGATGTTCCAGGCAGCTGGAAGCAGGCTGATGACCTGGTAGGTTCTCGTTCTTCACGTTTGCTATTGTGGACAACTTAGAGGGGAGCTGAAGGGTTGCTTTCTTGCAAATCATGGACCTGATAGGTATTTTTAGCATGGTTCCACTGAGTCACTTGCTGCATAGCAGGCCTGTATTTTGATCTAATCAGGATCTTTCTAATAACTTCCATTACTGAAACATTTGAATGTGGGAAGGAGGTGAAAGTAATTGGATTGCAATAATTAAATCATCCAATGCGATTACCTTCAAAAGGTTGTGTGTTTATGCTTCCCCGAATGCAAACGGGAATTGATCAGTACACGAAGCACTGAAGCTGCATCTGTTCTGGAAGGGAAATCATTTGGTTGGGTGCAGGTAGGGGAGGTCTGTTGGTGAGAGGGAGGGATAAAGATCATTTTGTTACCCCAAAGCTCTGTAATGAAGACTGATGCCTAGGTCTTAGTGAAGGAGTTAATTTTGAAATTTTGCTGGAAAAAACATCCTAGTGTGATATAACACTCATTTAATAATTTCCAAAGCTGTAGCTCACTAAGAACTCCAGCCCTGCACTTGCAGATAAAATCAGCTTCCCTATAGCATTTATGTTGGAATGTGGTGTAGTCACTGCATTGCTTCACATGATACATGATCGAGCAGTGATTTTGTAGGGCTGTTGAAGACCTGAGGCAGCTCGGCTTTCTGAACCTTGTGCTAGTAACCTCAAGGTAACACAGTATTTTTCAGTGGTTGTAACTTCTGGTTCATTTTTGGGGTCTCTGTTTACCTGCCTGATGTTTCTGCAGTGGAAACTGGTCAGAATCTGATTTTGGTCCAGTGCCTGAACAGCAGAGCATGCACTGCTTCCAGGCATATGTGCTTGGGTAACTGGAAAAATCACTCAACTGCATTGCTCATTGTCCAGAAAACTGGAAAATGGGTGGAAACTGTTTCACAGCTGAGTAGTGAAACTGTCATGTCACTATCTTCTTTTTTTTTTTTGAGTTTCTCCTGAGATTGTCTCCTAAGAATCTTTGTTTTCTAGTCACTTCCCACAAAATACCAGAAAAGCCTTCTATGTAAACCAAAACTGTGTTAAATAAAGTGATGTCTCTTCCTCTTGGGTCGAAGTACCACTCATGATTATAACAGCTTTTCCCTGGCAAACCCATGCAATTGAATAGCTGCATATAACCTAGCAAAACTTTGACATTTTCCCTATTATGCACTATGCATTTGCATTTAATTTATAGCAGCATGAATTAAATGGAGAAATATCTAATAAAGCATGGTTTGAGTTAGGATGTTGTGTAAGCTTTGTGCAAAAATTCCTGCCTTTCGGTCCATCTGCCTGCTTGCTTGATGTACTGTTTTATGCAGTGTTTTTTTCTGAAGATAGGTGATAAATGTACAGTACTTAGTTTGCAGTTTCTTCCCTAGTGTACCTTTGCACTGAGCTTCATTCCAAGACTTTCCCACCATATTCCTCCTAAGCAGAAAGGAACTAGTAAGGTGTTCTGCAAGATCGTTAACCTCTGAGCTTGGTTTGCACAACATTTGAGTAGCTCATCCCCTGTCTCCTCTGATGTTGCCTCAAAATCAGATTATTCATGATCAGAAGTTTTATATAACATACATACTTTGATTTTTGTAGGATCCAGAGTCTTGATGCAGTCCATGGCAAGAAACTATACTAATGATTGAAAAGAGATGAGGCAAGAAATATTTGCAGGAGCCAATTATGAAAGAAAGCAAATAAGACTATTTAGATTTACTAAGGAGAATCATTAAAGGTACCCACTAGCTGATGGTTAAAAAGTCCATGAGTGAAACCCCTTGTGCGTTTCTCCCCTACCTTCTTTGTACCAGATTGCAGAGTTGCTCCTGAGGTCTCTTGAGCATCAGGTGGGTGCCTGAATTGTAAATTCTGCATCTGGTGTCATTGTGTGGCAGGAGAAATGAAAAGTCCGGACTTTTATTGACCCACATCTGACAGGGAATGTGTAGATCATTATCATGGGATTGCTGTAGTGATGAACCTCACCTAAATGTTCCCTGCTAGCCTGGGCATGTATGAAATCAAAGTGGTGGCATTTTATATCACTGGAGGGATTGACAGTGCGCTTGAATGTTCAGCTCATCAGACTCCTTTCCCTCACAGAGTTGGTGCCTGAGCTACTGCTGCCAGATCCAGCTGCCTGCACGTGGTTGTCAGTGTGCTTCCTGCGTAGTTGACATCTGGGACTGTGTGCAGCCATTATTTGGTTCATCTCTCTTGCAGCGATCATGTTTCTGTGGTGCTTCTGAGCTTTGTACATGAGGCTTGCTAGACTGGCAGTGATAGCAGCAGAACTTTGCATACAACAGTAGGATGTCAAAGGCGTTGGGAGGTGGCCCAGCTTCCTCTTGAAACCAGATTTACCACTGCTGTGGCTTTGTTGCGGGGCTTGAGGCATACAGAGTAAAGAGTGAAATTATTGCTCAGAAGGCTTTTATTTTAAGGAAGCCCAATGCTTGAATCGCAGACTGAGGTTATGAAGAAGATGTTGTATCTTCTTGAAATGCCCATATCTAATCACTTCGAAGAGAGAACCTTTCTAAAACAGCCCTGTTTGGGGTTGGGTTTGTGGGGTAGTGGTATGGAAGTGTTGGGGTTTTGGTTTGGTTTTAGTTTTGGGTTAGGTTTTTTTTTTCAGGAGGACATAGGATTAGGACCTGTTGGATAAAGTCCTCTTGGTGCCTGAGGTTTTGGCACTCTGCTATTAAATTTACTTTTATTTCCCTTGAAATACGGGGTGGCTCTGAAATGAGTTCTGGTTTTGACTTTTGATTTCATATATTTGAGAAACAAAACTCGTAGTTGCTGGTTCCAGTACACTGGCAGTGGTTCATGAGCTGCCATTAAATATGAAAGATCTTTTATTCTTTCAGAAAATCGCAGCTGTCATTAATTGGTGGGAGCCAGAATCTCTTCACATCTCTTGCTCACAGAAGTCCCTGGAAAAGTTGGGAGGTTAATAGTACAGTAGTATCCTTAATGCAGTTGTTAAATAGTTTTCCTTATCCCACTTCTAGTGACAATGTCTCTCTGTTAAAGGCAGTAGAACTGTCAGTGCTGTACTTGGACTTCAAATACTACTATTGTCAGGTTTGTTTAATGACAGCAGATAAAGCTTTTGCTGTTTCTACTGCAGATATTCAGTTTCCAGAGAGACACGGCTTTTGAATACTTCTGAATTGTCTATTATTGGATATTTAGGAACATTTTAAAATTTTTTGTTTCAACACTAAAGAAGACTTCAGTAGAGTGATATTGAGAATATGTGCTAGTGCTCCATTATATATGCCTGAAACCTCACAGATTGTACTAGCCCTAATCTCTTTTCCTTTCTTCTGTCAATTGAATAGCTAGATGAGCATTTTGAAGAATTTTCCAGAATACTTTAGTGTTTTTCTTTTCCTGTTTGAAAGCTGTTCTGTAACTGTGGTAAATCAGTTCTGTGGTTAGAACAGCTGACAGCAGGGGATGTCTTTATTTTTAACCATGTAATGTCATTTGCAGTGATGACCTACCTCACTTTCCCAAGGAGCAGTAGTGCACACAGGGTAGGTGTTGATCTCTGGGTGAATCTGATATGGCTGTAGGAAGTGACAGATGAAAATTTATGTGCCAGGTGCTCACTACAAATAGGAATAAAACTCATTTCACACCTTGTACTGGGTTTGATGCTCTTGGTCCCTCAGCAAGACAGGAGATCAAGAAGACCCACAATAGGTCCAAGGTATAAACAATATTGAGGAGTATGTTAAAATGCCATTTAAACCAGTTTCCTGAAGCCTGAGAATGCCTACGAAATGCTGTAGTAAATTGTATGTGTTGGAGGGTTACCTGTGCTCTGTGATACAGCTGGCGTATGCCAGGGGCATGAAGGTGATAATACATTACACAAGTGCATCTCAGCAAAGAGAAATGTTTAAAAAGGCAGTAGTGAGGAAGGAAAACATTCACAAATGGGAGAGGAGGGATCTGTTATGGGAAACTAATGTATTGGATTTCTTCACTCACAGTTGAAAACTAGAACTGGTGGATTTATGGCTATTCTAGAGAAGTGGAGTAGAATAGAGATAACTTGTTTCTCAAGGTAATGGTGGTGTTGGATCTCTCTACAACGGAGTTCACAGTATTGCAACATGAAAATATCTTGAGATAGTGTTTAGACATGTCTATATGTCTGTGTACAACACCAGTATTCCTCTTTGTCTTAATTTTCATGCAAGGCACCAAGGAGGAAAGACAAAAACCCTGTCTATGAGTCATTCACAGAGACTCAACTCCACAGTTCTAAGTGACACTACGTTTTCCAGCAGTGAGAAGACTGCTCAGTCCAGGGGTCAAGTAGACAATCTTGCATCCAGCCCAGCAGCATTGTGCAGACTTTAATGGAGCACACTGCAACCTAAGACAGGTTGGATGGGGCTTTGAGCAACCTGGTCTGGTGGAAGGTGTCCCTGCCCATGGCAGGAGGGTTGGAACTAAATGATCTTTAAGATCCTTGCTAACCCAAACCATTCTATGATTCTAAGTGCACAAACTGGGATTTGTATGAGCAGAACATCTTTCTCAGAAAGAAGATACCATGGCATATACCACTGGATGAATAAATTTCTGTCGATGGTGAAGCGTAGAGCTGTCATGCTGAGGCGGACATGCTGCTGTTGACATGGGTGCCTCCATGAGTGGTGGAGGTGAATCCTACCTCCTGCACAGGGGCAGAGCCTAACAGTGTGCTTCAGACCTGCCAGTACCACCACAGCCACCCGGACTTAGATGCATGCCCTTAAGCGTAACAGAGAGAAGCAATTTTTCTTTCAAAATACACATTTTCACATCTCCTTAATATATGAAGATGTAGCCTGTCTTTCGCATGGCAGAATTATTTCTGTACAGCCTGTCTCATTTTAAAATAAGTCATCATCTCTGTTATGAAAAGACTAGAAGAGTATCCATTGATTTGACAGGTTCTAAAAATCTTTCCAAGCCAATTCATTGGCAAGAAAATGAAGGGACAACTCATTTCCATGGTGATACTGACTGAATCACTCTGGAGCAGTTGAAGAATGGATCCTAACCTGAGTGGGTGCTGTGTTTAAGTCCAGTAACCACGCAACCAGCAAGTACTCTTCGTGCTACATATCCATAAAAAAGCTCATTGTCGTTCATCTTGTTGTTTTGTTGGGTTTTTTTCTTTGTATTCTTTAGAAGCTTCAAAAGCTCTGGGTTTCACAAGTGGGTACTATTGTGTTGAGAGGTATACAAAAATGTGCAGAACTGCAGCTGAAAAAAAGACACTCTCTTCCAAGAACATTTAGCTTCTCCCAAGTTCAGTTGCTGGCACAGTTTGTTTTTTAGCCTGAATCTACTTTGAGAAAAAAAGTTACACAGAAGAGTTTAATGAACTGAGGTCAGTTTTTCTTCTTTCAATAAAATGCCTGATCTAATCCAGTGTTGTTAAGTGAAGAAAATAGTGAGTCATCGTTTTCTGACATGAGGAAGAATTTTTCTGCTTTTACATCAGCGCATACATAGAGATTGAAATTCCATTGTAATGCTTAACTTTTAAATGCTTGTTTTGAAGATATGCATAGTAATTGTCCTTAATTTTAAAACAAATTGTTTACAAGATCTTTTGTTTTCCTTCCTTCAAAATGAGTTACTGGGGAGATAAGTATTTCTGTAATGAGTTACATGAACCGACTTGCTGATTATATTCCCTTTCACACACCTTTGAGGTAGATAACATCTTTTCATAGTCTTCTTAGAATGCTTTGTTTCTCATTTTGCATGAATTAGTCATTGAATTGAAATATATTTGACTATGTAAATAAATGAGCATACTGTGTACCTACAGAAGAGGCCTGCACTAGTGAGGGCTTCACTCTTAACTGAACTTCCACCAGAGTTTTTTGTTGTTTTGTTTGGGAGTTTTTTTGGTTCATTTTTAAGCTTAAGCAGAAAATATTTTTTTGCTTCAATATCATTCATCTAAGTGTCTTTAGATTTGACATAATTGTCATATTAGTAAGTCTGCAGTGGGTACAGTTTAAAAAACAACAACAAAACCAACCCAAAGCATCCCGATTGATGCCATTTTTGCAAATATAACTGACTTTCATTTGCTCCAGCTTTTGAAAGATCTCTTCTTGTACATAGTCCTTTTTTAACAAGCTGAACTATCTGTAAGATATTGTACTGGATTTCTTATTTACTAGAGCCTTAAAGTGGAGAGGAGAGGTGCCTTGTTGAAGCCTGGGAGTTTTGAAACCAGTAGCACTGAATATATAGATTGGGATGGTCAAGAAAGACAAGTTTCTCACAGGATGTTGGCACACCTCCTCAGGACTGTTTCATATTGAGTTATTTCATCTTTCTGTGATTCATCCTGTTATTTTTTTTTCTGCACACTCATTCATTCCCACATTAACTTCACCTGTCAAAGATAAACACACTGTAAGAGCTCACCTGCTTGAGAAATAGAGCAGCTGATATGCTTCCAGAATTACAGTGACCACCTTCTTAGCAAAGGTGGACCCCTTTGGGTGGATCTGAAGGTTCTGGACCACTGCCCCAAAGCTGGTGTACAGCCCTGTGGCTGTGGACATCTTCCTCAACCTGTATGATGAGGTCTGGAGGCAGAGTGCCACTCCAAGAGCTGCGGTTAGCGACAGCGAGAAATGACAGAGGGTTTGGCTCTCTAGCTATTGAAAATATGATAGTGTTGTTATCAGCTGCTGAATTGCCCCTGGAAAAATATTGGTGGCTTTACTTCAGATCTTTGCTTCAGGGTCTTTGAGCAACCTGGTCTAGTGGAAGGTGTCCCTGCCTGTGGCAGGGGAGTTGGCCTAGAAGATCTTTAAGGTCGCTTCCAACCAAACCATTCTATGATTCTATGACTTATGAGGTAATTATACTTTATTTTGTATGTTTTGAGTAATTTGTGAGAACTTTCTAACCATGGGACTTATTAATCCAGTAAAATTTATTTTTTAGAGCAACATACTGTGTCAAAGTGTATGCATGTGTATGCAGCTTGCGTAGTTCCCCAGATATGTAGGTGTCTGAATTATTTGCTGAAAAATTAGTTTGGATGCAGGGCAGGCTGAGCCAAACCTCAGTTTAAATATATGCAATCTTAGAACACATAGTGTTTAAGCAGCCCTTAGCTTGAAGTTTGCAGGATAGGTAACTAGTTCTTGAATTGCTTTATAATGTTGCATCACATCTCTGTTCAGACTCAATTTGTGTATCTTGGTGTGATGTAGTATCTTAGATCAATATATATTATATTAATGTATTGCTCTGAACTTTTACTGGCTAAGGAGGGCTGAAATCTGCTTTACTGAATTCTGTGTAGAAATGGCCATGTAGTCTTCGGGATAAGCTATACTTCCACATGTTTCATGAATTGAAAGGGCCATTCTTGCTTGTTTCTTTTTCCTTAATACTATCAAGTGCAAGTTATAGAAACAATAGCTTTTTAGATCCCTTTTGTATGTACTACTGCATACTAACTTTGGTGGGAAGGACTAAATAGAAGTGAGTGACAGGTTACAATCTATTGTGCTACACTAACACAGTGCTGTCTTGGATAAGTAATTTTTTGAGAAGGTTAATACATTTGGTGTAAATTAGTAAAGTGTGGAATACAGTATCATATGAAAAGTTTACTAGTTAAAATTGGAGATGATAAGGATTTGAGGAACAGAAAGGCAGGTAACAGTTGGCTGTAATTAAGATGACAGTGGGCTGTGTAGGAATAAGTGGTAGAGATTACTGGTTGACTGCTGCTTTAACTGTTGACACAGTTACTAGGCATGTTTTGATGAAATTAGCTGATAAGAGAGAGCTTCAATTAGAAAGAGGCTTCAGAGATTGGACCAAAACAAGTGAATGACAGTGAGGACTGAAATAATAAACATTTAATGACCCAGGTGGTACTACAGTCCAGATTCTCTGCTCATGAAACAAGCAACAAGTGTCTCAAATGCATGAAGGGCAAGGATTGAGTGACAGGGAGCTATTAGTGTATCATTATGAGAAAGCAAAAGTAATCCTAAGGTACATTGGGAAGGTCTTCTAGCAGAGAGGAAACCACTGATGGTGTTTGGGGCAGGTGTGGAGCACTGCGTGATTCTGGGTGCCTCTATTAGAGGATGGCAACTCCAAACTGATGGGACAGAGGAGGACTGCTAGGCTGCCTGTCATCTTGATGATCCTCTTCAGAGAAGGATTAGAGGTTGGATTCTTCAACCTGATGCAAAATGGGCATTTGATAGCACTCTGAGTGCACTGAGAAGAGGGGAAGGTCCTGAACCTAAAAAGCTCATTTCAGGCACAAATAGACATAATCTTAGTAAATACAAGCTGAAAATCTCAGAACTGTATTCATTTGCTTAGAGGTGTTCCTAAAGCAGAACAGTGAAACAACAGGCAGTAGCTGAACCAAGGCCTACCCGGAGAGTAGGGAGAAAGCTTCTGCAGGGGACTGGATGGGCTGATCACCTCATCACCTTACTGAGGTTACTCTGAGACTGGTGTAGAAGGTTGCTGTAGGAATTTACATGTTTATTTTCCCTCTCAGCAAGATAATTTAATTTTGAAGAAGGTCTTGTGCATTCATCATCACCATGTTTTCATTTATGGTTACTTTTTCATTCCTCCTGATATGTGTGTTATGTTTTTTCTTTTGTAGAACAGTTCGTGTCTGGCTGAAGAGAGACAGTGGGCAGTACTGGCCCAGCATATACCATGCAATGCCATGTAAGTATAAGAAGGTGTTTGCTATTTACTCTATATTTGCAAAATGGCTTTTCTGGTTTTGATGAAGCTCCATGTTTACGACCATTTGCAAGTTTACTGCTCCATATTAAATTTATTCTAAACAATCCTCTTGGTTTCTGTGAAGCTTTACGAAGTTGCATGGTAATGCTTCTGAGAGGCATAAGGGATTACAGCAGCAAAAGGATACAGATGTGCGAGCAAGGGACCAGCATTTAATGCAAACATAGAATAAAAAATATGGGAGCTCAAAATGTAGGCTTGCATTCTGCCACTAATGGAGTCCATAAAGCTTTGTAAGTCTCCACTATAAATCACTCTGCCCTTCCTACTGCATGTGCTTAGTCCATTAGAGTGCAATGGTAAATGGCTTTATTTGGTAAGAACTTAATATCCTGCAGCAGCTAATATGATAGAGAGGATACTAGGCAGGGAAGGTAGCTTTTCCAGTGAAGAAGAAGAATCATTTTATCCCTGCAGTTAAATGATAGAATCATAGAATCACAGAATGGTTAGGGTTGGAAAGGACCTTACTGTCATCTGGTTCCAATCCCCCTGCCATGGGCAAGGACACATCCCACTGGACCAGGTCACCCAAGGCCCTGTCCAGCCTGACCTTGAACACTGCCTGAGGTGGAGCATTTACCACTTCTTTGGGCAACCCATTCCAGTGCCTCACCACTCTCACAGTAAAGAACTTCTTCCTTATATCTAACCTGAATCTCCTCTGTTTAAGTTTTAACCCATTACCCAAATGTGGAAAACCAAATCTCCCTGATGGATCCCTCCAGTATGATCTGCTGTATGTGTTCTCTTCCAGAGAGAGTGATCATTCTTCAAAACAAATGGCAGATCGATGTCCATTTTTCCAAGAGGCAGTTGAGGAAATCACAGCCCTAGCTGTGCTGAGTGAGGAGTATAATTAATTCTGCAGGTCACCAGAAGCAGGGGTATGCTGATGCTCCTCAATCAGCTTCAGATGTGCTAGTTTAGCCTGTCTTTAGGAAGCTTATGAAGCTGACTTTAAATCCACAGATTGGGGAGCATTTATCAAGTCCCACTGAAGTATTCTTACTGTCTGGAGAAAGAATTATTTTCAGCTAAGATAGCTAGATTTGGAAGAGACATCTGTCTCCATGATATGTAAAATGTTTGATAAGTTTTAGTACCACAACATCAGCTTGGGACCCTAGAACGGCCATGGTGTTTGCCTGCTCTAAAAAAGCATTCCTTTGGTAGAGAGGAGGATCTCTCTTCTTCCTTTGGTGATGACTAGCTCATAAAAATATATCAAGCCTCAAACGTACTTTGTGCTCAAAATTGTGCACAAAAAGGTATTGGAAACCAGCTAATGATGTGGCAGTCTGTGGAGCTCTGTCACGATCACTAGCAATGGCCCGAGTTCTCTTGACCTGTCCTAAGAGGTTTGCTTCCAGTTAAACTGTTATGAAGTCACTATTCTAGCAATTTGGCATGGATACTTCCCTTTTTACATGTGGTGCTTTTGCATACATTTGCATTTTAAAATCTTCTTAGGTTCTTCTCTGGTCTTAGCAAGGCTGCATTATTGCCAGTAATACAGCTTCACTGGAAATGATCAAATAGATCCAGATCCACTCAAAGGGAACTATTTTTAAGCTCCTTCATAAATCTGAACACCTGACACTGCTCCTTCACTTGGAAGGCTGATAAGCTTTTGAGCCATGAGATAATAAAATTATGCTCTGTTATTCACCAGTTTCAAGAATGATCAGGTATAATTAACGACTAAGTGATGCCAATTACATTGTTATCAGCCATGGCTTTCAGCTTTTGGAAATCATAGAAAGGGCTCTGAGTCAGCCTCTGCACAAGTCTGCACTCGACTGGAAATGATCGGTTTGTCTGTTTCTGTGTGGATCACCTTTTTGATTGTCCTCTGCTTTAGGTTCATACTGGTTTTGTCATTTAGAGAATGATGACTGCCCAGAGGTTCTGCCTGAAAATGTAGTAGGCATGATGGTGCCTTTGTGTTGCTTAGCAAGCTGTGAGTGGCAATCCCACCTATAGATACCCTGTTAGCATGACTCGTGGTGGTCATGCTAGTCCATGACCATGACTAGACCATGACTTGTGGTGGTCATGCTAGTCCATGACTGGTCAGTGGTTACTGGTGGTACGTGACTTACACTGTTTTATGATTGAATATCAGGTAGCCTTAACAACTGAGTTTGCACCCTGGGTACTCTGGGGCTAAGGAGGATGAGGATGAGGAGTTGGGCTGAGACAGCCACGTGCTCTGCACGCAAATGGGGCCATCAGTGCATTCTGAATGTGAAACCCATTAAATACATGGAAAAATTATCAGGATTGTGGGTCGCTTCTGAGTAAGGACACTGCCGTTTAGAGTTGAGATTTCCCCAATTGCAAAGTTTTATGCCCTACCTGTGGGTGTTTCTGTGGTTGGAAAATTTTGGATGTGGTGGTGACATTTTTGATCATTTCTAGCCCATGAGAGAGAGAGAGCTGTGGGTGCCATACACACTGTTGTATTGTAAGTAAGGCAAACTAGGTAAACTGGAAACCTGGCTAATGCGTCTTCTTCATGCGAGTGTTGTCTTAACAGTGTATTAACAACAGATCTCTGATGAGCATGTAAACCCTCCTCATGGTTAGATGTGTACCGTTGGTTACACATGTGTAACAAATAATAGATGTGTAACCATGTTTAAGTGTGTGACAGGAGATACAGAAAGGAATTGTAGTCAAAAGAAGTAAGCAAAAAAAAAAAAAAAAAAAACAACCAGAAAACCCAAAAAAGACCCAAACCCCCCAAACTTCTCACAGATGTGGAAGAGAGTAAAGGATTTATTGTAGTGAGGAACACTACTGGAGTATCCAGTCTTCAAGGCAGATAATACACTGTCTTATGATGGTTTTTATAGCTAATACTTTGCTTTGAGAAGAAGGGTAAAAAAACCTGCAATGCAAAGCATGCTTCTTTGGTCTTAAACTGTGCCACTTTTAGGCACTTCAGAGGGGTGGGGGGAGGCTGAAACTGCTGGTACAAAGTTTGTGTTTCTCTTCTACTTCTGTCAGCCTCTAATAGAGGCGACACACTGTTGGGAACATGAAGTATGTAATTCAGCTTCAGTAATTCATTTTCCAAAGGCTAAAATCAGTGTGTATTTGCTCTGTATTTAAGACAAAGACTACAGCCAGACTTCTGCATCAGGGATATCCTGCCTGTCCTCTGCAGTAGTTCCGATCAATCTTTTTCCAGTCTGAAATCCAAATTATAGCTAGATGCTGAAGTAGAGGTCTGTTATTTTTCCTGGCTATTATTTTAAAAGGATCTTAAACATCTCAGAAGCTTAAAGTTGGGGTTCTTGGAGTTGTTTCGGGGTTGGTTTTTTTTTCCTTCTTCTCCCCCGCTTCTTAATGAGCCTAAGTGCTTAAGTATCTGATTTTCACTAAAGTGTAAGCTGCTGCAGTCTTGTTACAACTGGCATTGCTTTAACCACATTAGTGTAGCAAGTCTGGATGTAATTTTAGTGCTGACATAGTGATTCTTCTAAGAGCATGTGTTACTGAAGAATTCCCTTAGGAATATGACTATAGCAAAATAAGTATCTTTACACTGCTATGACTGTGTACACACAGGCCTGGAATTTAGAAGTGACTGGTTTTTGTACTCAGCTTGTGTCTCAAGCAGCTGCTTGTACCTTTTGTGTCTGAAGTGTTTCAGGCTATTTTGGAAAAGCATACTTCAGATAGCCAATTTACCTGAGACAACTTCTCTGCGAGCTGTTTATTGCCTTCAAAGTTACTAGTAACTCTTTCAGTGTATGCACAGTGTCTAGAATTTGAGAGCTGATGTGTAGAATGTGGCTGTTCTGGCATGAAGTGCGTTTAAAAGGATTTGATGTTTATTCTGCTTAGATTTTTTTTTTTCCTGTCTATTTTTCCTACAACTGTCTCATTCTGCTACAGCAAAGAAGTCTCAATGTAATAGTAATGCACCACCATATGAAAGGACAATTCAAGTTTGCCTTTTCTGAGGGAGAGTTATGGGAAGGAGTGATTTTGTCACTGTTAGTAGCCCTAACTTAGGTGTTTCCTTTTGGGCAGTTTCCTTGAACTGAAGCCTTTTATTTGATTTAATTCTGTCAACCCTTGCAGGAAAGAAAGAGAGGGAGATGCCTGCCTGCATGTGGATCTGGTAGGCTTTCTGCTTGCGGCTGGTTGTCCTTTAGGAAATGTTTCAAGGGGCAGATAATACTGGAAATAGAACAAGTTTTGTTAAACAGTCAACATAGACTTTCTTCTTCTTCATATAGCTTTGCTGCCAACTAAACTATTGAGGAAAATTTGCTGAGCTATGGACTGTTTAATCCTAGGTGAGACATTATACAACTTGTGAAGATACCAGATCCAAAGTACTGCAAAAGAGAGGACTCCAGGCTTGGTAGTAACAAAACCACTGTGTAATCACAATGGAGAGTAGAAACCACGAGGTGGGGAAAAACAGAACTAAAAGCACATGTGACTGTACTCTATATTTATCACAAGAATAGGGTTTAAAAAGGACTCTTGTCACTTTTGAAGGAACAAGAATGCCTGCCCCTAGCTGCAGTTGGCAATTGCTGCTGAAAAGTAATTCCTGAAGGTTTCTGTTGGGACAGGAGGACTCCCTGCTGTATGCTGCTGTGTTGAGCAGTAAAAACAATCCCTGCCTTCAGAATGCAACTTCACAATTTCTCAATGAAACCAAGCATAGCTCTTGAATTCTTGCAAGAAAATTCTGGTTCTACCCTTGATGTGAATCCTGCCAGATCCTCTAGGGAGAGTAGTATGACTGACTTGGGTGCAATCTAAGAGTATAGCCTGGTGTTTATTAGAGTAATATTGATATAATAAAACAATGGCTAGTTTTTGACACAATCTTTTACTTTGGCCATAGTATGTGATACCGTCATAGCATTGTCTGTGGTGAAACTGGAATAGGGGACAGTTGGACTCAGAGTCCTTAATATTGGCTGATACGTTGATTCCTACAGGTTAACTTTCTTACTGCAGGTATAGGATGAAGCTTCTGACATAATACGGTGTTTTCTTTTATTGTCAGTGAGGTTCAGGCAAATGTAAAAAACTAAATTATTCAGCTCTCTCAGATTTATACTGAAATGTCAGGTGCCTCTTATATCAAAACACCACCACTGCTCTTGTATGACATGCCTGTTTTCAGATAACTGGTAAGAAAAAATGAAGGAGCTGGAGCTAGAAATAGCTGTTGTTCCATGTCCTAATAGGATAAGGTTGAATGAATTGCAAAAACACTTTGCTTGTCTATCAGAAGCAGCAAAATGCTGAACAGCATCATAAAGCATGTTAGCTAGTTTTAGGCTTTCCAGAACTTCAAGAAAATGAGAATCACAGTTTTGTTAACTTCATCAACATGTTCATTTTTTTCAGCTCCATGTTCATGCATGTCTTTTAACCCGGAAACCAGAAGGCTGTCCATAGGTCTAGACAATGGTACAATCTCAGTAAGTACATCCAAAGATTTCTAGTTGAAATGCTTCCCTTTTGAGAAGTATTTGTGTGATGTTGTGGTGAGGATATTTTTGCTAGTGTTTGGGAGAGAGACTTTTTACTGCTTGTGGAACTAAAGCTGTAGTGTAGAAAATGGCAGATTATTACAAATGTAATTCCAACTGCCACAGAGATTCAGTGGGGTTTACAATATTTATTAGGCAACTCAACAGACTGTCTTAATTTGCGTATTTCTTTTAAAATAACGATGCAGAAAACCAGCTGTTGCTGTATGAAATTTGAGTGTCGTGTTAATCATACCATACCAGTGTTCTGAAAGCAGCAATTTAGAGGCGAAAAATCATTTTCTGAAAGGCAGAAGTAGATTTCTGCTCCGTATCTAGCTGCTTTTTCAAATTTCAGAGTTCAAGCTTCGTTTTCCTCTCACTTCCTTTGGAGGAGTTGCTCCTGATGCAGTGCTGTTTCTGAAAGATTTGGTTTGTTAACGTCTGAGATGTCTGTCTGTGTGTCTGTGTGCATGTGTGGAAAGGAAGCAGGGAATTAAAGCAAGAGTGGTTTTTAGATCTGGGGCAGAGGGTAACAGTTGACCTTATTCATTGTATTTTTCTTGTGGGATGATAAGAAAAGAGCAATATCACTTTGTGGAGGGGTCATAAGTCAGAGAGGTATTTTTCGCCTGTGCCTCATCAATAGGCTCCTCTTACAGTTTAAGATCATTTTACCATCATTTCAGATTTTTACTACTGTTCTCTCTGCCTTATGGACTTTATAACTGAATGAGCATTGCAGCTTGATGTAAGGGCAGCTGTCTACACTAAAGCCAAGATGGTATTTGGGAAAGGGTGTGTGACCCTATTAGCTGTTGCCTGTAAGCTGTATCAAAGATGTGAAGGTTTTGACCTATAAAGCTATTAATGGCTTGTAGCAGAGATTTTTCCTTTTTTTGTTTTTTTGTTTTTTGGGGTTTTTTTGTGCCTGTAGGAGATTTCTTCTTTTGTATCTAGGAGATGGGACAGCTGCAAGAGAATTCCCTGCACCTCTGAAATTCCCTCCTTCCCACTTTCTCAAATAGCTGTAATTTGCCAGTCCTACTAGGCACTTTTGTTTTCATCAGGCCTTTGAGGAATGTGAAGGCGACTGTAAATAAGGTATTTAAATTCTTTGGCATGATGGAAGAGATGTGTCCTTTATCTTTGGGGCATTTTGCCTTGAAGAGTCAGAAGTGCTTGAGTCTGAATGGGGTCAAATATTTTCCTATTCTGAAGCTAAAGAAGGTAAATGAGAGATGCAGGTGGTGAAACAACATGTGACTGGGTACTTATAGATATATATTGCCATGTCCAAGGCAGATTCTGTTTGTTGCTAAGCTGGGCTTTTCTTTTCCCAGTCTTCTGCATATAAGTATGTAAGAGGAGGAAGGACTTGTCTGTGTTGCTTGATTTAGTCCCCTGTAGCTGCTGGCAGTTGTGTGGTAGAGAATTGTGCAGAAAACATGCTCCACAAACTTCCACAAGCGATTAAATGTTTCCCTCCATAGCAAACGTAAGGCTTGTAAGAGAAGCCACAACTGTCATGTGCTACAAGAAGTGGTGGAAGCAGGAATGGCAGAATGGCACGAGTAACCCCATATTCAAGTCCCAGCAATATTGGGGTGTTAGAGAAAATCCCCAGGTACTTGAAGGGGGTTACTACTACCCTCTGAAGGCAAGAATAAATTTTCCTCCCTGGGCACAGCTAAGATGATTAGTTTAGCACAGGAATATCCAAGCAGGGCACACTGACCACAAAATAAGAGAACTTACTTCAACAAGGTGACCTCAGGGTCCTTATTGTTGATTGTGTGGCCCTCGAAGGGAAAGTACAGGGAATTTACTTGAGTAGCTTGAAATATTTGGGAATTAGTCAGCTATTCCATGTTAGTACTTCTGTAAATGCCCAACACCCTTGAGTATGCTGGGTGCAGAGCCAAAAAAAATTGCTGAAAATCATTCTGCATCTTCACTTTGACTGTGTAGAAGGAAAGGATTCCTGGCAAGGGCTGTAAAGCTGATATAATACTCTTGAGCGGGCCGCATAATCTCAAACTAACCTTTTGGTAGTGCCAGGAAGTACTGCTTTTACTTTCAGATGTAGATGGAGATAAGAAAGTGGAGCTGCCTTTTTTCTTTTATATGAAATTTTTGTAAACTGTATGGGTTTTAGTTACAAGCCTTACACCTCAGGAATGTGTATGGTGCATTTTAAGAAAGACGAGCAGCAATGCTATAGTCACAGACAAATGTTCCAGCAAAGCCACTGCGAGGTGAGCTTCTATGGCAACCTTTCCATGTGAAACAGGTTGGCAATTTTTGTTTCTACAGAGATGAAAAGATTGTTTTCAACCCTTTGCAACTTCACAAACATTTGTGCAGCACAGTAGACCGTTCCTTTAGTGGAAGGTTGTCTAGCATCTTGCTTGAAAAACAGTGGTACTTAAAGTAAAAAAAAATAAATAAAGTTTCTATCTTCCTTAGATAGAAACTTATCTAAAAGTTTAGATAAGTTTCTAAATTTATCTAAAGGTCCCTTTTAGAAGCTAAAAGACTTTATCATGGTCATAAATTCCTTGCTCTGATGTAGAGAAAAACACATTTTAAAGGTGCAAATCTCTCCAGATACCACAAGAAGAAACTGAGGAAAGGTCTGTTACTTGCAATAGACAGGAAACTTCTATGGCCAAGATGAGATTCCTCACCTAATTTCGTCCATCTGAAAGTTAGCTTCCTAGATAAAGTTAATCATTAGGTTCTGCAGCCGGTAAAGGTGAGGTGAATTACCTTTAGAGACACCCATGTTACTTACCCTAGAAACTGTTTGGCATAAATCTCCCCATTTCTGGGTAGATTTAAATGAGGGATTTATTTTTCAGGTAGCTGAAACTGAATTAAATTGATCTTGTTTGCTGACCATGCTCTTGTCTAGGTGAAGGTGTTAAACACTTTGAGCAGGGTCACAGGGACCAAAGGGCACCAGAATAACCCCTTCGGAATTCTTCCCTGGGGTTGGTACTTATTCAGATAAGGCACCTTCCCCATAATCTGATCTTGCAGGTGTCTACAGTTTGGCCATAAGCAGCATTTTGAACACCTGAGACTGAGTCAGGATCTACCTGCCAATGTGCACCCTTCCCCTCCACTACTGTGGGAAGTTTTCCTTCAGGAAAACTGCATGATAGTTTTTGTCCTCTCCCAGTTTTCATACTTCATAAAGTGAAAACACTGTAATAATTTTATAGAGCTTTCTTTGCAAAAGATATAGTGTCTGACAGTAGATTTAAGAGTCTTCATTCTCTTCCATTTCTGAAGCAAGCTTCTTGTTCTCTAGAAGACATGACAGTGCTGTCAGTCGCTTGTGTTAACGGGATAAAGTCAAGCCTTTAAGGAGATCCATAGGGTGCTGTCAAAATGGCATCATCTATCAGACTGTAAATTCCCTGGGTGGGAACTAGGCTGTGAATGGGTAACACATAACTAATTTATAAAGATTATTAACTTTCAGAAATGTGTTCAGTTGTCTAAACAGAGGTCTCTAGTGCTATCTGGGGGTACATCAGCTAGCATCCAGCTGCAGCTCTGGGAAGGTGTGGCTCTTCCTTAGACCCTGAGCCATGTCAACCAGCCCCATGGCCAAGGACCCTGAAATGGCACACAGCTGAACATGGGTTTTATTTGCCTTAACAAGAGTCGTTTGAAATAAGATACTGATATTTCCAGGATGAGGATTTACAGAGGTTTTAGGCTCAAGAGAAGTTTGTGGTGGGTGTATATGTTTCAGTGTGAGGGAGGTGTGCTCCATGAAGGTATAGTTGAGACTATACAACAGTGGGCACTACATTGGACAGTCTTTTCAGATGCTTAAGACTTCTTCTTTCTGCTTTGTGAAGGCTTTCATGGTACCAAGTCTGTTGCAATAATAAGCTTACCTGAAACAGCCAAGACTGATCACTTATATTTTCAGTATGGTAAAAAAAAAGGTAGTAAAGTAGCTCCAAAAAAAAAAAATCCTCTGAAGAGCAAAGAGTGATCTTCCCAGAGAAAAATATTTTTAATCCCTACAAGGAGGGGTTTTGGTTTTACCATCCTGAGCACTCTGATAGATCTCAAACCCTCCTGCTCAAAACGACTCACACATGACTAGGAAATCTTTCTTCCTTCTGTTAACAAGCAATGCCTAAGCTGTGTGGGTCACCTCAGCCTTTCTAGCTCATTAAGAGGAGCCAAAAAGCTGCCTAATGAGAACTGAGTGTCAGCAGCTCTGAGAGGAGCAAAACATGTATGTATGAAAAGATTAAAAACCAGTTTCTGCTGGTACAATGTTAAAGAGATGTAGTCGGTGTTTTTGTAGTGCAGATGACACAACGTATGTGCAATAGGGCATGAATTTCTTGAGCAAGGTGCCCTGTGCTAAAATACCTGTCTATTGACGCAATTAATATGTTTGGCCTTGAGAGGGAGAGGGAAATGAGTGCAATGGAAGTACACGTGATAATAGTGTAAAGGGGAGCAGGCAGTAAAAGACCTGGAGAAAGATTAGAAAATGCAAAATAAGAAAATGCATTACAAATTACAGTATGCTTTCAAAGAAGAAAATGAGAAGCAAGAACTCTTCGGGGGGGGAGGGGGGAGAGAAGGAAAAAATTCTATCCAGTATTCAGGTTAACTGGAACTGTGTTTGGTTTGTACTGTATTCATTTATCTCTTTGGATGGAGCTGTGTATTAATAGTACATAGCTGTGGTTTGTATTAAAGCATACAGAGCTAATCAATACTTGGGTAAACCTTACAATCTGCAGTTATGTTTGATTCACTGTATTATAATGAAGAAACTCAAAAGCCTTTTCAGTCTTCCAATTAAATTGTGGGACTGTTCAGATCATGGAGCAGACAGGCCACATCAGATTTATCAAGGGAAAAATGCAAAGAAAAATGAGAATGTAGACCACACTCTTCATCCCACCAGCATCTGTGTGCCACCACAGTCAAAGCTGGGGACAGCCAAATTGGTGGGAAAGGTAGACATATTATCCCACCATGTGTTACAGTAATTGAAATACATTTCTTTTTAGGTAACAACAGTAGAAAGTTAACATTCATAGCAAAGGTTCTTGCTTATAGTAGGCTTTGTAGTAAAGCATTTCATGTGGTGGTTTAGTATTCTTTAGACAGTGGTTAATGAAAGACACTTCTCTAAGTAGGGAGGTATAGCAGATTCTTAACATTCTGTGGTTTGTAGAGTTAAGGTGACCCTGGTGTAAAAATCCAGCTGACTTAATTGATTTGTTACTGCTGTTTAAATAACACTCCCTATTGTAGCCTTCAGCTGCCAGGGGAAAGCTAATGGGAGGTGGGGCAGATAAAGGAAAAGAAGATGAAGTAGAGCAAGAGAACACAGCTATAACTAGCTTATAAACAGAAACCTGGAAACGGCAGAATACATAGCTGCCTCAAATTACTCACAGTTGTTTTCCTGGAAGCTGGGATCTGCAGATGTCCCACAGAGTAGTACTGTAGTCTCTCCACCTTGGTGCCAAGCAGTAGATATGGTGTGTTAGGGTAATCCTGGTGCTGGAAAGCCATGCAGATTACCTACAGTGACCCCACAGAAAATGCAGAGTGACTCTTCTTTTAATATCTGTTTGGAAACTGTGGGTAAATGCTGGTTGTTTTTTTTTGGAGGTTAGAATGTCTTCTCATACTCTTTTGCCTTAAATGTTTGGTTTGCCTTAAATAGAGTCTGTAGGCTCCTGAAATTGAGTCTTCTCTACTGTTGCACAGTGGTTTTGGAAGCACTTATACACAAACATTTCACAACTGTATGCTTTAAAAGTTAGCTTATTTTGTGTTTATAATGTTTCTTTCTTTTTTTTTACCCTTTTTCAGATTAAGTGAGTTAGGTTTCACTTCTTCAGTCCCCTTGGTAGATTAGCTCAGGGAGCTTTTGTGTAGCTAGCTACAAATTATTAATGTGATGTGTTTTTACATGCCATGTTTTTTCTTAGTGTTTCTCTGAGTATGTCGTGTACACATTGTAGATACCTGACAGCAGTTTGAAAGCTAATTCATGCAGTGGTGCCATAGAGCCTACCCTTTGCCTGTGTGTTTCCTCCGGAGAGATGTTGCAGTTTTGTTGTGGCCACTCTGTTTCCCTGGCTTTGAGCAGCTCTCCTCTTCAAAACAAGCAGCAGGGACACCCAGGTGCTCAGTCAGTTTAACCACATGGGGTTTTTCTCGGAGCCAAGGCTGACATGCAGACTCTTAGCTGCTGTTTTCATCATTTCCTCGTGCAAAGCCGTATCAGCGGTTAAACAGCAGCACAGAGGCAGCAGGTTCAGAGCTAGTACCCATAGGTGTGCTCTTCCTCTGGCCACAGGAGCGAGCCCAGCTGTGTCACACCACACATCTCTCCCCAGGTAGCCACAGCCTGTGCTATAAACCACCCTTTATCCCATGCACACCTGCTTGTTAGCCACAATGAACCAGTACCAAAGCAAAAAAGTTCGCTTCTGACACACCACTATAAATACTAACCAATAATAGAATAAGACAAAGGGGCATAAAATTCTGAGTTTCTGTTTATCTGAAGCACTGACTTTTGAGCAGAAACCTGAAATGTATTCCCAGTATGGATTATAGATAGCGGGCAGATTTAGATCAGATATTAGGAAGAAATTCTTCACTGTGAGGGTGGTGAGACACTGGCATGGGTTACCCAGAGACGCTGTGGATGTCCCATCCCTGCAAGTGTTTAAGGCCAGGTTAAACAGGGCTTTGAGTAATCTGTCTAGTGGAAGGTGTCCCTGCTCATGACAGGGGGGTTGGAACTAGATGATCTCTAAAGGACCTGCGAACACAAACCGTTCCATGATTATTGGTATATAGTTTGGACTGGGTGACTTCAAGGGACTCTTACATATGTAGACTGAGTTTCCCGAGTGTTCAGGTGGGGGTATAGTGTATGCATACTCATGGATACATGTGTATATGCACATGCAGGTTTCTGCCCAGGCAGTCCTGAGCAATAGATATTTGCCACAAGCGAGACCTCAAGTCTCTCACTTCATGGTACCTAGGTTCATAGCCAGGAATTTCTGTCAGCTCAAAAAATTACTCCTTTTTTAAATAGTTCCTCTTTTATCTCCACCATTCTGTTCAGAAAGCACTTGAGATGGTTTCTCAGACAGCTTTACAAAGTGAAATAATTTAGTTTTTTAGATGGAGGTACTCAAAATTAGCAAAAGTATAGACAGGGCTGTGGTGGCAACGAAGGGAGAGCTTACCTTGGCAACAAAATCAAATGAAACCACTCTCAAACACTTTGTATTTCTAAGCACTGTTTCTCTTGATTTTTCTCTCCCCTCCCTCAGGAATTCATTTTATCAGAAGATTACAACAAGATGACACTAGTGAAAAGTTACCAGGGTAAGAATCATGATCAGTGTTAATTGGTTTGTGTTGTCGCTAATTTTTGTTAATTGTTCTCTTAAGGAGTGTGAATAGAGGGGTGATTTCCGTTGATTGATTTTGGTTTTTTAACTAATGTAAATGCTGGGTTTTATCAACAGATTTATAATGTGCTTTGTTCTGATGTTACAAGACTTTTAAAGAGCTGTTTCATGTTCTGTTTTTCCTTTTAAATGTTCCTTTGAAATATCATTCTAGACAACAAACTGTCCAAAATCCAGGCCACGTTTGGGGAAGATGAGTATTAATTTTTAATCTTTAGTGATCCAGTGTATCTAATTAAACATTGTAGGAACAGAACTCATCTTTTAGGGCTAAGGCATTTAGGAGTGTAGCTTCTGGGGTTAGTCTGGTTATATTCCAGTAACTGTTGGCTTCAGTAATCTCAGGATTACCAGTGAATACCTGTCTTATTAAAAGGTCAAGAAATGCTAATCCATACCTTTTCTAACTATATTCTGGTGTTCACTAATGTGATGTTTTAAGAACCTAGTTATTTTTGCTTGTCAAACCTGTAAAGGACACTCCGCTTGGGACAGCTATTCTTCCAAAAGTAACAAAATACATGCAGCAATTTTTTTTTTGTATCATCTCTCTTGCTGTTAAACTAAGAGGTAGTATGATACTATCTGGTATCATATCACATTATATGCTAAGCATTATGTTTCTTTGGAGAAGCCTCTGATATGTTGGCTTGAGATTTCTCACATACATTTTAAATTATACATGTACTCATATATTTTGAGTTGTATAACTTTAAAGGTTGAGAGGATAATTTAAATCTCTAAATGGAGACTCTGGAGATCACTTTGTAACATTTAGATTTTAAGGCATGAAGAAAATCTTGATTTTTGCAGAACATGGCTAACATGCATCAGCCTTTAAGTTTTACTTCAGCTGTTTCATGAATGTCTGCTGTGTTGTAAAATTAAGCTAGAATGCCTGCGTTTTTTTCTTAGCTTGTAAAAGCTGAAGTAGAACATCCAGTGATGGTAAAATGTATACATGAATGTTAAATATGATTGCTGCAGTCTGACTGTACAAGTCTTTAGTATCCGATATTGTGATTGCCCCACAATCACCAAAGTTTCACACACTTAGGTCTCATATTTAAGGGTTGTTGCACTGAACAGTCCTATGGCTGTTCTGTCACCCTCTTTGTTATTAACTCATACATTTGCATGCTGGGATTCAATCTTGCAGGCTAATCTCAGCTGAGGAAGAGCGAGCTGAATCTTCTGCATATACAGAACAACATATGCATGAGACCAGTTTTCTTGCCAAGCTCTTGAGGGAAACGGTTGAAAATTTTGATGGGGAGAGCATATATCTTGTCAGGATGGCAGAATGGCCAGTTGACTATGGCAGCCCATCCAAGGCCTGGGGAGAACCCCTCATAAAATAAAAAGGAAAGATAAAGGAAAACAAAGGCTGTTCTGGCCTTTTGTTGCAGTGTGCCAGATGTGCTGCTGCTGCAGAGTCCTTTGCATAGGAAGATGCCATGGAGAACCTCCATGGGTTGTCCTGTGGAAGAACCCCAGGAGTTCAGATGGCATCCTGCAAACATTGGACAACAGAGGACTCTAAAGAGTGTCCATTAACATCAGAAGAGAGGTGGTACAAGTGACCACAGTCCCAACTGCAGTGGCTTCCTTCCTAGACTGCCTGTCTCAGCATGGGAAGGTTTTTGATCAGTTCTGGTCATTTTGTGCCAGGATTCTCAGATGATGTGTTAGAAGATTTTATCTGAAAGCTGTGAACTTATTTTAGGGCAAGTGAAGCAATACTGTGCCCAGAATAGCCAACGTTTCAGCTGTAGCCTGAACCATAGCGACCGCTGACAGTGGACAGTGTCTGCCTTCAGGCACTTTAAGCCAGTGTGCATGATGCTCGCTGATGATGTGTCCCTCAGGGGCATGGATCCCTGTCCCATTTTCCTCCCTTGATCCCAGAGTTTCATGTTTGGTCATTTCCTTGTTCAAGCTGATGAAAACTGTATTCCCCTAATTGAAAAATAGTGGCGGTATGCAAGCGATCTAGTTTTGGGAGTGGAAAGGATGTGGTGATTCCAGGCTGCTGGGATCCCCAAATTTATGTGTGTGGGGGTGTCTCTCACATACCTACGAGGCTATGGGTGTTGAAGAAACCCTTCCCTCCCTTCAGCAGCCTCAGTTGAAAGCTCTTTTGGGGGTGGTAGGATAAGCAAAGCTATCGTGTACAACCCTTCAATCTCTTGGTGTGTACTTATTTCATTAATGTCTACTCCACACTTGCCAGAAAGAGCTGTCTCACCATCCATGGGCACTACTTCTAGTGAAAGGTACAAGCTCTGCCTTTTAGAAGTTTTAGGAGGACATTGAGGAGACTTGAGTGGTGCCAGGTATACCCACAGCCAGTTCAAACCATGGGAAGCCAACACTAGCAGTAGCAGTTGCCATGTGCTGAGAAAACATTCCTGGACAGGCCTTGAACAGTCTGATCTCAGGCAGCTTTGCAAGTTCTGCAGAAGTGCATAGGTCCGCCTATGGCACTCCTGGTGCACACAAGCCCCTAGGGCCTGTATGTGAGCCCATCAGATGCTTGGAACTGCATGCATCCCATCACAGCCCTTTCTGCAGTGCACCACTCCACCAGCTAGTGTAGGTGGAGAGACAAACAGATAGGTAAAGACAAGCATTAGTCACCCATGGGGTCACTGAATTTCTTCCCAGAGATATCTGGAGGGTGGAGAAGAGAGGATCTGTTTAAAAGCTCAAGCGACTCCTGGGTGGTCCCATCCATCTGTCTTGATTATAAACTTGGAGTTTAAAAGTGTGTGGAAACAAGAGCCAAAATCTGAGCTCTTCTATAGGCAAGGGTGAAAGCATCTGGGCACAGTTCATGTCTAACACTGTAAACTGGTCTAGCTGCCAATCACAGTTATGGCAACTTGTGTAAATGCATCTATTGACTTTTCTCCTCAGGGAATCTGGGTCTAAAAAGCAGTGTGGATCAGGAGCAGATGTTGGCTTGTGCAAGCCTCCTACTCTTTGCTACAACTAGTTCCCCCTCATAGGCTTTGAACCACAGCTCTCATCTGTGCTGTATATTTGTATAGGGCAGGCAGCCCATACCATCTTCCCATTCCATTCTGAGGAATTTCTCTGCATTTCAAATGGAGGTTTCAGGCTGGTTTTTAAGCTTCCAAAGATATTTAATCTTTCCAGTGTGTCAGCTTTTACAGGAACAAATACAAGCACCCTGCTTTGTGTGACACATGTTGCTGGGTTTCAGAACACTAATAAACCAGTAGGGCTGCAGATTGAAGAGTATGGCATTTGCTGCTAAGTTACAGCTGAGAATAATTCTGCATGTCTTACCACGCACTTGTTTTATTAAAAAGTCATCTCAGTCAGCACTTCACAACCAAACCCACTGGTCATTCATAAAAAACCCCGTCTGTACAAGCCTGGGTTCACTTGTTTTAATGAAAAGCTTTTGATGGCTTTATTTAGGTAGCAGTAGAAATTTATTCCTTCAGCTGTTTTATTCATCTTGCCCAGCTGTGATCTTTTTAGGGTTTTCTGTTTTGTTGTTTGTTTGGTTGGGTTTTTCCTGTTTTGTTTTATTTTATCTTATTCCAATGTACTTTTTAGCTGGTTTACATGCAATGCTAGAACTTGCCTTTGGTGCAGGACTGTGCCTATGCTGTAACTCATCATTCTGCTGGGGTGCCACAATCTGCAGCCCAGATCCACCAGACCTCAAAAGAGGTTGAAGTAGAGCCCAGAGTCTTTTGCACAATGGCAGCTTTGTTGGTGATGATACAATGATGGAAGGAAGACTTGTGCTACTGCAGAAGATAAATGACTGCAATAGGCATGGAAGGAATTAAGTCTTCCTTCTGCTCTTTTTCATGCAAACACTGAACATGCAGAGCAGGGACCTTACAAGCTTGCATGGTAGCTCATGTCAGTGGGATTGTTAAACACCAGCTTCTTCTGTAGGGAAGGGTGAGCAGGTGATTAGGGATTTGAGGAGTTGGACGCAGCTGGTATTTGCAGTGGTCTTCTGCCCCCATGTTGTTATCCACAATGCAATTATATGTCTATCTGCTTAATTTCCAGCTCATCAAAGCAGGGTCATGATGATTCTCTTTGTCCTGGAGATGGAGTGGGTGTTAAGCACCGGACAAGACAAACACTTCACGTGGCACTGTTCGGAGAGCGGCCAGCGCCTGGGAGGGTACCGCACCAACGCGGGCGCCTGTGGCCTGCAGTATCCTTTGCTGAGCTCTCAGTTTTATTTCTGCTCTTTGGCACTCAAACAAGCCTTTTCTAGTTGTGCTCCAAATTTTGTGCCCTGTATAGGTTCTGTACTTTGTGAGAGAAACTGTTATTTAAAACCAATTTTAATAACTGTTCTCCTTGCTCTGTCTCCTTAATGCACGGTGGCATATTTAGGTCTAAGCATTTTTGAGCAAAACAATGGGCAGTCTGCAACCTTTTGTGGTCTGCTATTGTAATAAATATGAACAGGGCTTCATTTAAACATGCAGCACATGCTTTGTTCTAAGAATTGTTCTAAGTAGGTCAGCGATCAGGTCAGTATGCCTGTGTATGCATGGTAAAAATTAAATGACTTTAGGATAGAATAATGAATACTTGTCCTTCGCTCTGGAACAGCCCGCTATGTATTGGGAATTTGGGTTAACTAAAGACTAAATGGCTCCAGAAATGGCACTCAAGTGGCTTATTCACCTAGAGCTGCCCCAGCTGCCTGACGATAAAAGAAATATTAATTCAGCTTTATTGCAAATGAAGGGGAAGTGGAAAAGTATGAGTTCTCAGGCTGAAACTAGGGGTTAGCATAAACAGGCGTTTTAGTGCCCCATAGTGTATGTGGTATAGATGATGTGTGTTTTGCAAGCTCATGGGAAGTGAGATTGACTCATAATTACTGTCTGAACATGGGCTTGCTTTATATAATCTGATCATTCAGTCAATCTAAATGGCATAAAGACTGAATTTAGTTTTTAATCAAATGATAAATACTTTTGAAATTGTGATACAGGAATTGTCCTGTATGTCTTAAATCTCTCTAGAGAATGCACCATTTCAAGTGATTCAAATTTTTGGAGGACGCTTTAATTTGGGTCATTGGATCATGCTGGTGGATAGCAGGTGAGGGGAGAATCATTGACGAATATTGCAAAAAGCTTGGCAGAACCAGGAACGTGGGTTTTTTCACCCAATGTCCCATGTGCATAAAATCAGTGCTATGACTCCTCTGTTCATGGTGAAGGGCTACTTCAAAGGTGTTTCATAACAAACCACAAATTGTGTCCCCTGGAATAGTCTCATTTTTTCTCATTCTTTGCTTTACTCAGGGAGACTACATTATTAATATGAACAGGTATGAGCTGGATGCCTAAAAGTACACTCTGAATACCTCCTTGAGACTGAAGGACTATTCACAAAGTTGCACTATGCTTGTCTTAAAAGAATTAACAAGTCATGAAAGGAATGCAAAGCTTGTGTAAGCAATGTATTTGCCTCAGCATTCGTCATTCAGATTTGATGTGGAAACCCGGCACGTGTTTGTAGGTGATCATTCTGGGCAAGTGACCATACTCAAACTAGAGCAAGAGTCCTGCAGCCTTGTTACGACATTTAAGGGACACACAGGTAAGGCCTCAGGAGGAGACCCAATTTGGTTCTGTATCTGTGTTCAGTTCATGGTGGTTTGACGCTCCTGAGAAACACCAGGATGGCTTTTGTCAGTGCATAGCACTGAAGGAAGATAGACTTTAAATTGTCACTACAGCTCAAGGAAGTTTATTGGTAAAAAAAAAAAGAGTGATCATACCTCTGATCAGAAAACTTCTATGGCAGAAAACACCACAATCAGTAGCTGCTATTTAAAGCAGAGTGAGACTAGAATTAGTTGTGGTAATTCCAGGAGGAGAAAGATGCTTCTCAAAGAACGACAATATTGGTGGACACTCGCCCATGTGGAATAAGCACATCTTGGACATTGCTTGTTTCACTGCTGGGACTGGTGCCCCATCACACTTTAAAAACAGCAATCCTGGGATGTGATCTTGCCATCTAACAGAAGAAATGGTGCTCGTTCCTCAGCATTTTCTCTCTATATCTCTTCTTTCTGATTGAACACTAATAACTCAATCAATCATAAGGTAGCACAAGGTAGTTCAGTCCTTGTGCTACGTCACTATGGAATTGTCCATAGTATTCCACACTTGCTTCTCTTTTGTAATCTGAGAATGATGGAGATGAAAAGCTGTGTAGTCACACCATGACCATCCTTCTACTACACTTTGCTGCTCAGTGGATTCATGGATTCATCCATGCAAGTGGCAGCATAGCCCTCTGCCTACAGAAGAGCAGGATGGGGCTTCAGCAGACTGTTAGTTTTCAACTGGCAAGCACAGTGGCTGCATGGCCTTTGCTAAAGAGACGTGCATTTTAATCATTTCATATATTTTGTTGTATCTTTTTATATATATATTTAGCTACATTCCTGTCTTCCACTTTCTGTAATGAAATGACCGTCGTATGCATCTCCTATTTCAGGTGGTGTCACTGCTCTTTGTTGGGATCCAATACACCGAGTTTTATTCTCAGGCAGTTCTGATCATTCCATTATAATGTGGGATATTGGAGGAAGAAAAGGAACAGCCATCGAGCTGCAAGGACATAAGTACGTTCAAAGACCTTCTTCCTGCTTTTATGGGGTAAAAGCTAAAGGCAGAAGCAATATCTGGAAACAAACAGCCCAAAGGTTGCAGCCTTCACAAGCTTCAAGCTTGTATGTGTGGACTCCCTGTGGTCCATATACAACAGGAATAAGTTGCTTATAGTAAGTTTTCCGGCACTGGGCCCACAGGCTGGTTTGAGAGGCTGCAAAGCGTGGTGAAGTAAAGCACAATATCTGCAGTTCTGAATGTGTTATGTCAGAGCCTGCGTCTTTGCTGGAAAAAAAGTTGTTCCTGAAATGACAACAGCTGCAGAGAAATTCTCGGGTTTTAGGTGTTATGGTCTTTCCTTCCCCTAGAGGGAGCATGAGGCTTGGACAATTAGTCGATTTTTCCTCCACACTTTTTCCATGCCACTTTACCTGCAACCTGAATTCTAAGTAATGTGCTTTACCCATAGAAGCCTTCACTATCTCCTCAATGCAAAGAGGCTTCGTCTTTGCACGTATAGAGCTCATATTTGCATACGATAGCAAGATGTCTTTGATGAAGAATAAGCCTGTGCTGAGCATTGAGTAGAGATCAGATGGCTCTAGCTGCAATGATCTAGCCTTTTAGCACTGGCAATGCAACAGGGTTTTTTCAGCGTATAGGGCATGCGTATATGTGGGGCTTGTGTGCCACGCTCAGGTCTGGAGAGGCAAAATCCCATGGTGGTTTTGGTCTCACAGTTTCTTACATATTCATATGTTTCTTTTGAGAGATACTTCACTAAGCTGAGTGATTCAGATGCCTCTGGGATTTCAGAGCACTGCAGAGCCTTTGCTGAAATTCTCTCATCACCCTTGTACCCTTGCTAATGCACTGCTGCTAGATTTATTGCTGTGGAAATTAGTTCTCCTAATACAAAGTTAACCTCTGGATCTTAACCTGTGGCACAGCTGTTGGCTGGCACTGTACAGCACAGAGACCTGGTTGTAAGGACAACACACGTTTCACCTGATGGTGCTGCTGGCATTGGCCGGAGGGCACCGTGAAGGCACGCTCTGTTGTACCAAACTGTCTCATAAACACATTCCCCTTTGGAGGAGCAGCCATATGCACAAGCAAATGCACCAGCATTAAAGTCCTTTGATTAGACAAGACCAGAGGTGGCAGCAAAGAAAGCTAAACGTTGTGGGTTATTTCCAGTTGCTGTATGCTCAGTTACTGTCTCTTTGTAACTGTTTTTTCCATCACAGCATTGTATGGTCTTTGTTTCCCAGGTTATAAATAGCTTGAGATGAGGCCTGGGTTTCTTTCTTTTAAGAAGGACTGAGCCCAGCTTCAGGGTTTTAAGCTGAGTTATTTCTCCCACGTTGCTTTTTCCTTAAAAGAAGCAGCAGAAGCACCTAAATCTTCCACCTTGCCTTGAGAAGGCTTAGGAACAGTTTAGTGATTCCTTTATTATTTTTTTAAACACTCTATGCTTGTTAATGCTAAAAGAAAATCTTCAATAGCTTCTCAGTGCTTCATTCCTAGGTGTTGCAGAGATTTACAAAAACAAAGTTGTTACTGACAAAGAAGGTACCTTACTGGGGCTGTGTTTATGCATCCAGATGTGCCTTCAGAGAGCAGTTCAGGCTTCCCAGTACAGCTGGGACCTCCCATCTCAGGAGCAGCCAAAGCAGTTATCAGGACAGGTCTTTGCTTTTGTGGATGCTGCCCAGATGAGCAACACTCTGGTTTTGGTCCCAGCTAGACAGCAAAGGCTGATTTGCATCCCATGGCTACCATGTACAGTGGGGAGGGGGGAATATATGGACAAATAAGTGGTTTGTACTGGTTTATTGTATATTCTACACTTGGGTACTGGGCATAGATGGTTGATTAGGAACTGTCTTGTTTCTTTTTCAGTGATAAAGTTCAGTCTCTCTCCTACGCTCACCACACTCGGCAGCTCATCTCCTGTGGTGCAGATGGGGGAATCGTCGTCTGGAACATGGATGTTGAGAGGCAGGAGGTAGGTGCTTGGTTCTTGTCAATTTGGTGTAAAACAATCTTGGGAAGAAGGGCCCTTTCTAAAATGTGCAACTTTCAATCTGAACAAGATTATTCCAGGCTTTAAAAATGTTTTTTGGACATGCTCCAGTTGTTATTACAGCAATTACGCTGTGCCTTTGATAATATGGTACAGGGGAAATTATCTGGCAGAAAATGTGTATGAAGTAGGCTGCTAAATGGCTCTTACCCTTTACATTACTGCTCTGAAAGACAGCCTCTAAGGAGGGTATTGTGAGATGTTCTGCTTTGTTTTTCAGCAGATCATGAGAAATATTATCAGTTCAGAGGTAAATGGATGGATTGATAATTATTAGGGGGTTTTAAGAAAACATAACAAGAAAACTCTGTCATCTCTGCAACTCAGGCTTTTTCCTATTCTTGCTAAAAAGACATTTAACTAGGGCTTCAATCTCACCCACTACTCGATCTTGCTTCCCTCTGGTGTAACCATGTGGAAGCAGGGTAAACGACTTTGCTGATCCAGACAGTAGGATTTCACCCACGCCCTCCTAATTCCTTTTGTGCTGTGCAGCCAGCAAATGTAAGTGGGGGCAAAAGTGCACCCCAGGTCTTCAGTGCTGCTGGAGCAGCCTCCGCTCGGTGATTTTGGAGACCTGACTCAGAGAGGGGGAGAGAACGAACACTGTGCTGAGTGAGTCAGGCATCAGCGTGGCAAAGCCTGGTGACATGAGTCACAGCAAACCTCTGCCCTGTTCCTGCAGGGGGTAGGAAGGCACCCCGAGTCCATGCAGTGGGTGGGTCTGAACAAGGCTTTTGGCAGCATGGGTTACACCAGCTTTGCTGGTTCTTAAGGGGTTTGTCCTCGCCGGGTCATGTGTGACTCCCTTGAGCAAGAAGGAAAGCTAAGTGGAAAATTGGATTTTAAAAAACCCTACTGAAATAGGCATAGGGAGGAACTGAGCTCCCTTTTTTATGTGAATTAGCATTCCAGTTGGCTCTCTTTAATTGCTAATCTAATGGCCAATTATGTCATCAGTTCCCAAAGTGAAACGAAAGCAGAGTGGCTTCCTCCTTCCCAACAGATGTTTCCTTTTTACTGCAACTCGAGCATCCAGAAATACAAACTTTTTATTTATTTGCTGCCTTTGAAAGGCTACAGTAAGGGTTAAGGCTTGTCACAAACCAGGCAGCAATGCTGTGAGAGGACTGGTTTAAAAAGTGGAGAAATATCATTAACTAAATGAGGGCTTAGCAGCAAGTGCTAATGGGTGCGCTGCTTTCTCTGTCTATAGCTATGCAGGCTTGTTCATTTTATCAGTAGCACAATAGGGTGCTCATGGTGCTAAACCATCCCCGAAACATGAACCTTGGAGATTTTAATACCAAAGTTGGTTTGGGGTCCCGGAGCATTTTGTTCTGGAATTTGGCTTTGATATTTTTGCCGTTATTTAAGGGCATGTGATGTGGGCCCAGTGCTCGCTTGGATGCTATCAGATTTGCCCATATCTCCGCGATTGCATTAGAGTGAATGAAGCCATTTTAGCCCTTGATTCTTTATTTTCTTCTCTGTTTTTAAAAAGCTGTTGGAAGACAACATCTGAAAGGTGCTAGAAGCTGTGTTTCTATTTGACTACAAAGTGGTTACTTGTCACAAGCAAAATGTCTTCGTCTATAATGTTATGTGTAAGAGATGAAAACTGTAACACACAATGTAAATCTGTAGGCATTAAACAGAAAGACCATCGTGAGTAGAAAAGACAATTATTTGGCAGCAGAATGAACTGCCTTTAGAGAAAATGGCAGAAGAAGGTGATGCAGGTGGTTGCTTTATGGCTGGAGGTCTACACCAGCCTTACCTTATCTTTGCCCGGCTTTTGGATTATTTTATATTCTTAATCTCAGCTGTGTTTCTTGCCATTTTAAATTGCAGCATGTGGGAAGCCAGTGGCTCTGATAAGACAACTGCAATTTGCTAATAGGACTTCCTCACAAAGTTTTAAACATTATTTAGTGTTAATTTAATCTCATGGGGTTGTGTGTTGCAGTGGTGCTGAGACAGTGCTCACAGGGCTGTCATGGTCCCCCCCCCCACTGTGGGGACCAGATGGACCCACTTGCCAGCACTGGCTTTGGGCTGAGCTCTTGTCCTGGTGGGGCAGAGAAAGGAGAAGTCATCTGCAGGGAAGGAGTGTCACTCTTGCTAGGTCAGGTTAGGACAGACAGACTGAGGGCCAGCCAGCTGGAGAGGGGTCAAGAACCAAGAGTCTTCCCAAGTCTTGTATCCCCCAGAGGGTTTCCTAAACACTGTGGGGAGACACACCATGTTCCCCAAGCAGCTCAGTGCAAGGCAAGTGTTGGCGGACTCAAATGTAGGGGAGGAGATCGACTGCCCCCTCCATGTGCTCCCCTGCCACTTCAGGCATTTCCTGAGCTCTTCCAGGATCTGGCAAGACTTGCTTGCTTCCCTGCAGGGTGTCTGGTCCATACTACTCTGCACAGCAAAACCTGGCCTCAGGAAAGAGAAGTGCCTTTAATATTTTCTTTCTTTTCTTTAAATCTTCTCACCCTCTTAATCCACAGTGTAAGTGCAAAACTACACACCGTGTTAGAAAATAGAAAACCTCCCTTCCTTGTCTTTGTGTAAAAACGGGAAAAAGAGCTGGTTTGGGGTTTAGGCTTGTTCAGGTGGATCTCATCTTTCTTACCCTTATGTGTGATTTGTAGCACAGATACCTCTGACAGCAGGAATGCCCCTTACAGTATTAAAGAAAGAAATAATAAATAAAAAACCCAAACCAAATCAGCATTTCATATACCTTCCACTTCCCTCCAGATGGGCCATTGGAAAAACTAATTGCCCCCAGATCCCACCAGAGGCAATAGCAGATGGTAAATGCTGTCCAGATAGGACAGAATATTTTTATATGCTTAATTCCAGACTTGGAGAGGTGGGAGAGGCTTGTCTGTTGCTGGGTTATTTTTATGGTCTTATAATAGAACCCTGCTTCATGGTTTGGGTGAGAAGTGTTCTTCCTGTGTCCTTCATGGATCAGAGCTGAGCCAAAAAAGACATCCCAGGGAACAATTAAAATGGCATCTTGTGAAAATGGGGATTTTTAATCAAGTTTAGTTGGCCACATCACTGCACCCCAACATACTGTTCTTGTCCTGTCTCTAGGCTCCATTGGAAGCTTTTTTGTTTGTTGCTCAATCCCACTTTGTCTTTATGTGTGTGTATTGCAGACTCCGGAGTGGCTGGATAGTGACTCCTGTCAAAAATGTGACCAGCCTTTCTTCTGGAACTTCAAGCAAATGTGGGACAGTAAGAAAATAGGCCTCAGGCAGGTTTGTATGCGTCCTTTGGTGTGTTAACGTGGTGCAATTAGGCTGTTCTCTTACAATAGATTGTGGTAACCTTTTTCCCCTAAAGCCTTGAGAACTTGCACCTTGTTCTTGTACTGATGAGGCTTGATTTATGACACTTCTTTTTTTCTTCGTTTTTTTTTCTTAGCCAGTCCCAATAACAAACGCATGTAATAGGCCTTGAGCTGAGTAAATTGGTTTGGGGCCTTCCATGGCTTTAGCCATGTGGGATTTTGCTTATTGTTAGTTGAAGGTGTTGTAGAAAGAAATTTGCAGCTGATTTTTGGAGACTGTGCTGGAACAAAAGCTGTTTTCAATGAGGTTGGGTAAACATCTGTAACTGCTCAGGCTGTGTTAGAAAAGGCATATTGGTCTGCTTGGAACATGCTGCTGCGTTTTCCTGCCCAGCAGGAGACGGCTGAGGGTTGCAGACTTTTGGGAGAGGGGTGTAAAAATGCTACAAGGGATGTTCTCATGAAGCTTGGAGAAATCAGGTGCCTGGGGCAGAGCTGAGCTGCATCTGCTCTTTATGTATTGCTCACAGCAGAGCGTGGCTGTCCTGCAGCTGTTGGGGCAGCCTCACCATCCTACACAGCCAGTGCATGAGAAAATGTGAGGTGGATAGCATCAAAATACAGAAACACGAGTGCTTCTGGGCCTGAAAATGGCCAAAGGAGTTGACCAAGGTAGATGTTGGTACTTTGAGACTGGGATGGGACTCAGAATGACACTGCACTGATATAGCCCTGTCCTACCTTGACCTGGAGGTGTTTTAAAGTGTCACATGCTGCTGAGTGGTGGTGTCATCCCCCTATGCCCCCAAAGTGGCACTCTCAGTGTAATTACAGCTCCCAGCCCTGTGGCAGATGCCCAGCTGGCTGGGACACATCTCCTGGGTGCATAGCAGGGCTCTTTTTCCTGTCCTCCTGTCTCTAGCTGTGCTTATGAAAGGAGGACAGCTTGGACTTTGTTCTTCTGCATTCTACCCTGTTGAAAGCCCCCTGTAACGTTGGTCACACTCAGTGTAGAAGCCCTGACCCACAGCTACATCCGCAGATGCCAAGTGGTGGAGGGCAGCAATGATTTACTAGGTGGGGTATGGTGTCACCCTGGAGCTTGGGAGAGAGGTGGAGTCCACCTAGCTTAGCTTGGGTAGTGCTTTATCTGCCACTTCCCTGTGTCCATGCTAGTGATCAGCTGCTGCGTGCCAGACAGGAGGAGCCTGTTTTCCTTCATCTTTCCTGAAAGTCACTTTCCTGTTTGCTGCAGCCTTAGCTGGGTATGCTGGAGTGAGATGGTAGAGCCAGCGGCACCTGAGCAGTAATATGGGTTTGTGGCTGAAGATGCCTTTCTGCATGTTGTCTCTTACAGCATCACTGCCGGAAGTGTGGGAAAGCCGTGTGCGGCAAATGCAGCTCCAAGCGCTCCTCTATCCCGCTGATGGGGTTTGAGTTTGAAGTGAGGGTCTGTGATAGCTGTCACGAGTCTATAACAGATGAAGAGTAAGTGTGGACACTGGGCTGGTTTGCACTGGAGTAAGGCAAAACTACTTCCTCCAGGAGGGCCTGGGCAGACGCAAGGCTCTGGGAGGGAGCAGTGAGGTAGGGCAGTCCCTGGGCTCACTCTTTTGGTGACTACCAAACTGGGAAGGATAGAGAGCCCTCTACCCTTGCTCGTCTCATGAAAATGGAGTTTAAAGAGAGATTGCTGAATTAATGACTTACAGCAGCATTCAAATACTTATTTCCTCGATAGAGAACATTTTGGGGGAAAATCCTACAGTCACAGTCTTTGCTGATTCTTTGATTCCTTTCTTCAGGCGGGCGCCCACAGCTACTTTCCACGACAGTAAGCACAACATTGTTCATGTACACTTTGATGCCACCAGGGGATGGCTGTTGACCTCGGGGACAGACAAGGTTATTAAGGTAAGAGCAAGGCGGTGGCTCTAGCTCCTGTATTTCATTTCCCCTTCCTTTCCTGTGTGGCTGCAGGTATGTCCTGCCCACTTTCTTCTAACTGGACACCCCTTTCTGATGGACTTCTGGCCAATAAGGACCAAGGAGGTCTTGGTCTATTGCCTGAAGGGGTTGGGACAGGTGCTTACTGTAGCTTTTCCTCTGGGAAGACAAACTGTATTTCAACATGGCGAACCTCAGTTTGGGTGGCTGGATAAAGAAAGAGCTAAAATAATGTGTAAGTTTATAACAAAGCTTGAATAATTAAAAAACCCCAACCATCACACTGCGTTATGACTGCACTAATCATTCAAGTTAGCAATGTAGTATGGGGGTTTTGATTTCTCTTAAGGCCAGCTATGAACCTGGCTCAGAAGGGTAAAGCATAGTGACATACAGAATGTCATTCAGTCAACCCCCACCAGTCTGACATGAGTGCTGGAAAACAAAATCAAGCTTCTTCAGACTTGGTGCATCCACCTCTAGCCATAGAGCCTCTCTCAATCAAAACAACAAAAAAAGAGATTACATTTATACTGTATCTTATAAACTTTTACCATTATTCACTATGTTGTTATATTTTATTGTATTAACAGTTGTGGGATATGACACCAGTAGTGTCTTGATGGTGCATCAGTGGAACTTGAAAGGTGATATTTACAGAAGAAACAGATTTCCTAACCCTAATCATCCTGCAGAAGATAGGTAACGCTGGGCACACACAGCAGATGAGAAAGGAACTAATGTGTTTACAACAATTTTACGTCCTCTGCTTGATCAAGGCTGAACATTTGCACGAAGACTCTTTCCACTTACTCTCAAAATATACAAGAAGGTATTTTTTTAACTAATGGTTTGTACGATCTGACTTCCGTTGTCTTGAGTTTGTTTGGGAAATCCGTGTGCAGTGCAATTTTTAGTTTTTATATTTCACTATGTCGAGATACTTGCTGCTTTGTACAGAGGGTTCTTGGGGTGTGTGTTACCATGTGAGGGTTTGGTAGCAACATACTGTATAAGGCAACCAGCTCTCCCCACAACAAGTACCTGTTGATTTGGGATGTTCCTGCTGACCGTGCTCTCTGCAGTGGAGGAACTCCAGGCACAGTCTTGCATGTTCTCTGGGTGCATCACCAAAGAGCTGATGGACTATTGCAATTCCTAAAAGGGCTCTACCATCTATTTGTCCTACTGGGCATCACCTGGAGAGCGTTTCATTGGTTTGTAGTAGCTAAAATCCAGTTTCCTGCCTCCTTCCTTGCTGCACAAGTTGCAAAACCAGGGGGCAGGTTGCTTAGCAACTAATTTCTACAAAACCTGAAATACTTCTCTGGCTCAGAGCATGACAAGGAGCACACGGGCCTGTTTGAGTTTGATGAGGCTGACAGGCTGATTCAAATTAAATTATTAGCAACAGGAACTTTTGGGAGTGTGTGCATGCAGGGGGGCAGGTCCAAAACTGGTCTAGGTCTGAAAAGTCTGGTTTACCTCTACCTCTACCTTGCACAGCAACATTTCAGCATTCATACCTGTCTGTGTTGTTGAAGATGAATTTGATTTTCCTGTTTTCCATATGGTTAGTCATATTTATTTTTTAAAATGCTAATGTTTTTTATTAATTTCCTTTATAGAGCAGAAACTGATATTGCTGAATGACGCCTATTGTCCTGTTGTCATATTTTACAGTTTCTTTTAAAAATAAAAAGTATTTAAAAACCTGGATTGACCAAAATTACCTTTTTAGAAGGATATTGTCAAGATGAATAAGCAAAAAAACCCTTTTTTCTAAAGGGATCTTCTCTGAAGAGTCACCTCTCTCTTCCTTTGCTCCATTTCACTTTTCAGCATGCTATTGCTGATGCGCTTTGAAGAAACTGGTGTAGAGAATAATACTGGAGACTAGACCCAGGGATTCCCTGTATCTCCTATATAAGCAGGCCTCATGGTCTGTAGATGCTGTGACACAGCACATCAGTGGTGCTCAGTCTTGCCCCATGTTGGGCTTTACTTTTCCCATATGAAGTGGGGAGTCCATGATGTTTATCACTACAGAGCACATTGCTACCTAGAGAAGACTTGTATTTTCCCTTGAGTGATAATGCTGAAAGAAAATAAAGCTTTTCCTTTGTTTGCCCAGCAGTAATTCACTTTTGAGGAAACAAAAATGTTAACACAATCCATGACATTAATCGTAGACCTGTGAGCTGCTGCAGTGAAGGGTGAGTGGACTTCCATGTGCATGTCACAGGACTGCTATGTATTTTCAGGGGAAATTCTCTTTTTAAACATCCTATAAACTGTGCTGAAGCATTTTGCAGTCATATTCTCTGAAATGATGTCACCTTGGCTTTTGTGGTCATACAGCTTGTTGGTATTCCTCTAGGCAGAATATTTAAGAGTATTTTCAACTGTAATTCACACAGCACTAAAAAGATTCTTTTTCCAGCTTGAATGTTAATTGTTTTCTAAGTCCTCCCACTTTCTCTCCTGGAAGCTAGATGCTTGTTTCCCCTTGGAAGCCTTTTCATTACACCTTATGTGTGGTTTCTGATGTCTGAAGTGTTGTTGGCTGATGAAGCTATGCAAGATGAGCAAGTTGCCTGCCAGTATTTCATTCCAGCTGGAGAAGATGTATGAAACATTACTGGACTATGCTGTTCCATGTTATCTTGGGCTCTGCTGTGCAGACAGTATCTCTTATGGCGGCAGAAACATGGGAGCACTGAAGTGAATTGAAATCACTATTCAGCACTCTGTTCCTGAAGAGACATAGCAGCTGCAATATGCCTGGGACTCCAACATGAATTGTGCTTACGCTGATGGAGCACAGAGTCAGTAAGCTGAGGGATCTGCCCCTGAGTCAACACCTAGTCCTTCTGAATATGTAACGCTCAAACAAAGGTGAGGAACTGACTCCAAAGGAGACCAAATTTGGGAGCAAGGTGTGTTTGGACAGCTCTGCACTAAACTCTTGGCTCTGCAGTAAATTCTCTTCCAAGGTGTCATGGTATCAGTGTTGCTTATGGGTGGATGTTGGGTATAAATGTCCATTTTGCAAAATTTCCCTTGCTGATTTTCTGACTAAACTACCTGCAGGATTATCTGAACTTAAGCTGAGCATCTCCTTATCTTGCGGTCTCAGGACAAACTGTTCCCAACTTAGAAAATTACATAAGCTGAAAGTGAAGCTGAGGGGGAAAGGGAAGTTTGTCCCTTTGCTATGACCTTAACAGCTATAATGTAGAGATATGAAGAGAAAATAGTTGTCTCTTTACCTCCCAAATGAAACAAGAAGGGTTTGACTCTGGGACAGTTAAACCACTTTCCTTCCTGTTCTGTCACGTTAGGGTAACAATCTCAGTTTCTTGTGTCTTCTAGAGCCACACAAAAATGGATCTCTGTTGTCTGGTCCTTTTCATTTGAGTTGCTGAATAAAAAATCTCAGTTATTTTTATGAATTGCATTATTGGGGAGGGGAGGTTCTTTTGGTACAGATGTAAACTGTGCAGCACCCCACGCAGACACCCACACACGCTCAAGTGAAGCAAAGTCCCTGTTCCCTGGGGTTGCTGAAATGCGGCAGCACACTTTCAGTGATTGCTCCAGCTGTGCCAAGGGGCATACAAACAAGGTTGTCCTTCCTCTGCTCTTCAGAAAAAATGACTTTCATTTCTCTCTTAGCTAGTGTTTGCTTGGGGGAAAAAGTGGTGTTCTTCAGAGCCATTCCTGGCTTTCAAATGGACAGTATCTGGAGAGCTTAGGCAGGCGATGGGGCAGGCGCTGCTCACATACACAGTGCTTGAGCACCTGACTTGGGCCACTTGTGTTCCAGGTGGCTGAAGGAAGATCAACCTGAGCCCCAAACTTCAGCCTTTTTAAGCTGAAAATACTTAGTAAAGGGAAAAGTATGTGGGCAACTGCTTGCGATGGCAGCACTGATGATCCTTCCATCTGCGGGAGACTAACATCGTGGTTATACATGGCTGAAACGAGATAGTGCATCGGGCTAAAAGTCAGACTGTAACAGGGAATAATCCCGAATGGTGACATTATTGTGCTCATCTGTTAGCACTCTTGCCTACCTACAGCTGCTCTTTACAGTGCAGCCCAGGCAACCTCCCTACCTTGTCCTCTTGAACTTGAGGCCATCACCTGAATGTCAGCACATCGACTCTTAGTACATCAAAAGTGATAACTATGCTTTGCCTGAGACAGTGGCATAAGTATTTCCAGCACAAGGAAAAGATGCAATGTGTTTCCTGTGAGTGGGGTTGGTTAGTAATGAGGAGGTGGATGGCTGGATACACAAAAAGGATTGTGCATGGTCCTAAAAAGGTGTAAGGGTGGGAAGTTTGCTTTATGCCTGCTGAGGAAATCGCTGTTAGAGAGGGATGTAAATCTTTTTTTCACAGCTGTGTCCAGTTCTGGGCTCCCCAGTACAACAGATAAAGCAGTAGCTTTAGAGAGAGTCCATCAAGGGGCCCCTAAAATGATGAAGGAAACAGAGCATCTCATCAATGAATACAAATACCTGAAGGGAGGGTGCACAGAAGATGGAGCTGGGCTCTGCCACTGGTGCCCAGTGGCAGAACCAGAGGCAGTGGGCACAAACTGAACATCAGGAAACACTTTTTACTGTGAGGGTGACCGAGCACTGGCACAGCTTGGCCAGAGAGGTTGTGGAGTCTCCATCCTTGGAGATATTTAAAAGCTGTGTGGACATGGTCCTTGGCAACTGGCTCTTGGAGGTCCTGCTTGAGCAGGGGGTTTGGACCAGATGACCTTTGGAAGTCTCTTCCAACCTCAACCCTTCTGTGATTCAAAGTCCGCTTAACATCTGCATCTACCTCATGGGTTAGAAAATAAAAAAATATGTATCTTTCTTTAAATCTAAAATACAAGGGCTAGTAACTAATTAACAAATACTACATATGTCTTTCCTGGCTATTCCCGATAGGATCTGGGTAACAACAACCAAAACTCTGTTTTGCAGCACATAGGAAATAGGTGTACATTGTGTGGTTTTATAGGTCCTTTCCAGGAGACCACACTGGGATGTTTCCAATTAGGATTTAGAAGGTTTTGTTTCTATATGTGACAATAGTATGCAATAGTAATCAGAAACTCAATCCTTTTTTCAGGGTGGATTAATGTGCTAAGTCCCTTCAGCATTGACCTGTTGTGTAATATTGAGGAAGAAACATATTTTTCTCTTTAAAATTGCTTGCAAAATTTAACAGGAGGTCTTTGCTCCTTCAGAAGAAAAAAGTGGTGCCTAGTTTGACAATAACCTGAAGTTCTGGAATTTAAGTTTAAGATTAACTCTGTGTGGTCACATGTGCCTTTTCATTGCATTTTCCTGGTTTGGGAGATTTTCCCTTGTGACCAGCCTTTGGCCATCTCTGAAACTTTGTTTGCTGCAGGACAACATTTTGCTGCCAAGAACAGAAGAGGTGGAATACAAAGGCATTGAATTTGGTGCCATGTGGGGACATCGAACTCAAAGCAAAATGAAAACAAGAGAGCACAGCCTACTGGCAAAGTCTTTGGAAACAAGAGATGCCAAGAGAGAATGGTATCAGCATATGTAAAAAGCCACTAGTATAGAAATGAATATTCATCAGAACTGTACAAAGCCAAACCATCCCCTGTCCCAGGATCATGAATTGACCAGCAGCCTGATCAGGAACCAGAAGCCATGAGGATTATAGAATTGTTCTGGTGATGGGGTGGTAGATTGAGTCTATGAAGATCTGACTTCAATTTCTTGTCCTCTGGTTTAATTGCCTGATTGTATGTATCTACCTCAAGTGGTGCTGTAAGAAATGCATTAAATGCATAAGCACTTTGACATTGAAATGATGGGGAAGACACACATAACTATTGAGATGGTGCAGAAGAGATGTCAGATCCTGTGATGGCTGAGGTTTTGCCTCTCTCCAGTTACTGGCTCCTTAGACATTAAATAATTTGAATTTATTGAAGGATTTACGTCTTTCGTATTTTCCAGGCTTATTTTTTTCATCTCTGTTGACTGAATTCAGCACCTTTGCAGATAGATACTAACCAAATACAAACATTTTACCACAGGTCAGGGCTTCCTTCAGATGTGAAGGAGCATTAACACCTCTACTTTGTCCTGTCCCAAGGAAATTCTGTGCCACCACCAAGTAATCAAGAAAGTTTCAGATAAAAATGAGTACATGATTCACCTTTGTCGTTATCACTAATTTCAGGAGTGGTTTAGTTTTCCAAGGGCTGAGCGTTGCTTCTCACTCTCTACTTGGCAAGTTAAGTACACTATACTGACCAGTATCTTGTGGGGTTTGTTGTCTTTCAGAATAGAGGGATTTTACATGGAAAAAATCTTGCTGGGTTTTGTTCATGTCAGTGTTTTCTAGGAATACAGCTCTGCAATTTGACCATCTTTTCTTCTAATTGTATTGTAACACCTCCCAGTTCTGTTCCAGTGTGTAAATATGTCTCCAACGTAACTGAATAAATCATGATAGTTTAATCCCACCAAATTAATTTCTATCAGCTTCTGGCTATTACTTTCCTTCTCTATGTGTTGATTTGTAATGAGGAACTTGGGTTACTGAGTTTTGCCTGGACCCATTCACCTCCCTGTTCTGTGAGTTGTCATAAAACTGACCACTATTGTATGGGCAAGTGGCATCATTCCTTTGCCATGATGAATCCTCACTCCAACCACCTGGCAGCAGGTGAGCAGCCAAGGGAAGCAGCATGTTTGGCCAGTGAAGGAATTGTAGGATTTTCTGCATTGCCCCAAGGCTCCCTGTAAAATGCAGATTCTCAACTGGAAAGTAAAGGGAAGATGCTCAAGAAGATGATTTTTGACCATCAAGGAAAACACCGCTTCCTGGGAGCTCCCTCTCTGAAGTTTGCAGCAGTGCAGCAGGTTTTATCACTCCCCCTCTGTTCTGGCAATGGTTTTAGCTGTGAAATACCACTGATACTGCTGTCACAGCAAAGATTTGAGTTGTTCCTTATGATGGCAGGATGAAAACCTGCTGAAGACCTTTGGCCCAGATGACACGTCTCTTTGTAAGGCTTGTGCATGAGCTTTTGCCTTGAGAGAGAACAAGTTTCCTTCACAAGGATACATCATTTTTCCTAGCGTTTATCTGAAGGTTCCCTCTAGAGAGAGGAAGATAAATACTGACCTACTTCACAAATTGAAGCTCTTGGATTTGGTCGCTTTTAGTCCCAGAAGTGGTTCTTTTTTGTTACACTTGCTCCCCCAACAGGCTCCTTGCGTTTTCAACGCCTTCTTTCTCTCACTGTCTGATCTTGTGGTGTTAGGATGACCGCAGGAATACAGAGTTTTCAAGTTGTCTTATTTGCATTACAAAATTATCTCCTGTAATCAGTCACTGAGTCTGCCCAAGCACACACAGGACTACCTCTCCCAACAAAACAAGTGATGTAAGCCTGATAGACACAGAGGAAAATACACTGAGCTGAGCCAAGGGAGATGTGAAGCTTCCTGCTGCCAGTCAGAGTGGTAACAGCGTGTTTAAAAGGGCAGTGGGTGGATGTTGACCAGCACTAATTTTAGATAAGTAGGATCTGGTGTCAGGAGAAGGGGGGTTTAGTTTTGGAGGGAGCATGTGAGAGCAACACACAGTGGGAATGGAAGAAGGGCACAGGTGAAAGGAACTTAAGGATTAAACTGCTTTATAGCTGCCCTTCTCCACTGGAGTCAATGACCACCAGGTTGTTCATGAAAGGGTAACTCTGTGTTCACTCTCCACTCTCTGAGTTAAATATTGGTTAATGAAAACTAGTACTGCTCCTGCTCCAGCTTTAAAAACATGCTCTGTCATTCGAAAAATACAGTTAGAGATTGAACTGAGAATTGAAATGTTTGGCCCAGGGCTGGGTCCCAGCAAATAAATTGTTTACACTGTTTTCTGACACTGACTTAAGTCTGTCTACATTGAAGTCTACAGCAAAACTCCCCTCTCTGAGCCCAGGCGATGCATGTTCAACATTCCACCCAAGTCTTGTTTAATAGGAAAGGGTATCCCTGCTTCCATCCTGTTCCCAGTGAGGGGAATGGTGTAAGCATGGAGAGTTGGGGCAGCACAGAAGCTGGTGGGTGTGTCGGTGCAAAGGCATACAGTTGGTATTTGCAGCTTACTCCAAAAGAGCGAGGTATGTGTGGGAATGTCCTCTTATTCAAAAGCAGATGACAAACAACTGTTTATATGTTTTAAATAACTAATAAATTACATGTTTAATCAACTACAGGTTTTTTTACAAAGAGTAAATATGGCCCAGAAATGAAACTTAGGAGAAGAGGAAATGCGTTTACAAAATTACCTGCTCTCTGTTGCACTGACCTCCTAAAACTTTTACCCAAGACAGACGTTTCAGACATTTCAGTGGCCCTTGCACCACTGCTGCCAGTCCCACTGCACTGCTGCTGGGCTGAGCCTTACCTTTTCACAGAGTCAGAGACTGGTTAGGCTTGGAAGCAGCCTTAAAGATCGTCTAGTTCCAATCCCCTGCTATGGGCAGGGACACCTTCCGCTAGACCAGGTTGCTCAAAGCCCCGTCCAACCTGGCCTTGAACACTGCCAGGGTTGGGGCAGCCACAGCTTCTCTGGGCTACCTATGCCAGTGCCTCACCACCCTCACAGGGAAAAATTCCTTCCTAATACCTAATCTGAATCTCACCTCTTTCAGTTTAAAACCGTTCCTCCTTTTCCTATCCCTAAAGCCCTAATAAAAAGTCCCTCTCCAGATTTCTTGGGCTCCTATAAATTGAAGCCCACAGTGTGCACTGCTTAGCAATAATTTGCATCACCTTCTATTCCTGCTCATCTGTCACTGGATGCCATTTTTCTTTTTCCCTTAAAATTTTACAGGTGGCACTAAAAGTATTTGCTTGTGTGCAGGTGCAAGTTGTTCTGAATTGCATTAACACAAAGCATCTTGCTGTCTTCACAGCCCCGTCCCATGTTTGCTTTTGTGGAAAAGGGCTGAAATAAAGCATCATCAGGACCATAACACCAAAGCATGGGGACTCTGGATTTTGCTTCTAATTCCTGTCCTGTGTTTTAATTCTTTTTAAATCACAAGTGCTCTTAAACCATAGTATTTGGCTATTTTACACTGTGACCAAACTTTGATTAAAGCAGTTTTCATACCTTTGGCGTCATTTTCAAGCTGTGACTAAAATGACAAATACAGGTTATTCAAATACATCAGTACAGACTGTGGACCAAAATATATGTGATTTTTATATATATATTGTGCACTTTGGGGTTATTTTTGTGAACTATTTAAATACTAGTCATTAAACTTTTATACTGCAGAGCTGAGTAGCAAGTTGACTTAAATAATAACGCAAATGTTTTTATTAGCCTTGCAGCTGCTGGGTTGAGAACTGTAGTTACTATACACACTTCCAACCATGCTCTTGTTTTCAGTAACTGTATTTAACAGTTTGAACCATATAAAATGTTAACACTGGACTTCTAGGAAATAAATGTCTGTATAAGCCTTGCTGTTGTTTTCTTTCACTGTAGTGCGAGAAGGAGTTAAGTTTCTAAAATGAAGCAACAATTTGAATGCTGATCCAGCCTCTTCAGGAAGAGCTGTCACAGCCTGACTTGCCTCAGCACTGCTTATCATGGGAAAACTTATTTCAGGGCCTTTCTGACAGCAAAGCCTTTATTTCCAAGGAGACTGACAATAGGCTGAAAAGTGGGTTTTTTTCTAACTAACTGACACTTCATAGGATGTCTTTGAATAATGAATAAATGCCGTTGGCCAGTAGAAAATCTTTTGGGAAACTAAATTAGGTAAGGCAGACATAATGCGTTCTCCTCTGCCCATCAGCATGGCCTTTAGCTGCCACTCACTGCAGAGAGCCCAGGAGTGCCTGTTATGTTTGTGGTCTGCAGCTAGGTATAAAACTGGTCTGCAGCTAGGTATAAAACAGTAGTGCAGCTTGGTTGGGTGCTCTATGCAGTTTGCTATCAAACACACTCATTTCAGGGGAAAATGTGTTACCACTATTGTGTTAAGTCTTGTCTTTGTAGTAAATCTGAAATATGAAAGGCAAAATTAGTCCCGCCGAATGTCTTAGTCTGAGCTGATTGTCTTCACCACCAGTAGAAGGATGTAGGAATACAGGTGTTTTTTCTTAGCCTAGGTTGAATAAATCACTGTGAAAAAGCCTGTTTTCTCTCAACTGGTTTACGGTGAGAATCCCAATGAGTAATTCAAATGTTCACAGCTCAGGTAAAGCAAATCCCATCCTCTGTGTCTGGAAATACAACCCTCTCATCAGGAGGTGGACTTCTCTTCTAAAACCTGTGCCCCCAGTGTTCCCTTCCCCCTCTTAATCCATTCATAATGATCAAGGAATTCCCTTTGATCTATCACAGAAATAGCAAGCATGGATGGCTTAGCATGTTATTTCTTTTCATGCCTACAGTCATGCAGCCATTTTTCTGCTGGATTCTGACATGTCTGGTTGTGGTATATGTTGAAACCTCCTACTTCATGGTGTCTCGACATTAGGGGGATAATATTCAGCCATGGCCCCATAAAGTAATGTGGAAGGCATTTGGCAGTGTTCCTAAATTCTTGTTGTTTAAACATGAGGAAGCAGGTCACTTCTGCATACCAGCATTGATTTATAGAAACTGAGTGCTGTGAGGAATCCTTCTGTTTAAACTAAGCAGGTGATGCAAGGGTGAGATTCTGCATTCCCAGTTGTAGGTTTGAGCTCAGTCACTCTCACACAGTGAAGAAGCCACCAGCCTGTCAAACACAGTTTAAAACATTTACTGTTTCTTCCCTGATGTCCTTCATGAGGGCTATCGAGGGAATGCTCCTCTGTATTTCTCTAAGCTGAGTGTTTTAAATGGTTGTGGGTGACCTCACCAAGCCTTGGTTTTACTTTAATGCCTCCCCATTTTTCTTCTAACTCAAAGAACACAAGTTCACTGTGTCTTGAGACAGCAGGTGCATATTCACAATGGGAGAGACTCTGCACCGCTCTCCTCCATGATGAGAACACCTGAACCCAATTTCTTTTTAACAGGCTGATGGCATCCTTCTTCCCCTCAAAAGCAAGCACACTGCAATACTGTTACTGTGCAATTAGCAGCTTTGCAGTTATACTGTGTTGGCAATGACACTAAGTTCCTGCAGGAGTGGGTTTAAACTTCTGGGAGAACTGTTCCAGCACCTCCATTAGCTTCTCCTCATCTTCTGGTGGACTGTGGGTGCTTGTCAGAGGTAAGTGTGTAGAGGCTGGTTGCCTGTCTGGAAGATAAAATGTAAAAGTCCTTATGGATACATTTAACTACTTCTTCTGGCACAGAGATTTTTTTCCTCAAGGATCTATACCGCCCAAATATACCTCATGGCGTTAAAGCCAGGAAACTTACCCTCTAGGGATCTGTAAACACTGTTAGTTAAACATATCTTCCAAAACAGAAATCAAATTAATTTCATTTGTATTCTGGGACTAGAGTACTTTTCCTTTAGCACAATATGACTTAGACTGGGGAGCAAGAGCTCAGCTGTAGCTCAGGGCAGTACAGATAAAGGAAGTCCTTACTGTGGGGTTATGCCTCCTGTTCCCTGTCACTAGTGCAACTCCTGCAGACCAATAACTTGAAATTGTTGCTGCAGGCACAGGTTGCTTTTGCAGCGTGAGGCAGGGTTTTCCCTTGCCTCCTGGATAATGTTTCTAGTGCTACACAAATTCCTCAACTGGGACCTTGTAGTTTGGATTATTTTCAGTATTAAAATGCCTACTTTCATCCTTGAAAATAATGGTTAAATTCTAAATGCTAAAGAACTTGAGCTAATTGCATAATCACCAGAAGTAACATGTATTCAACATAAAGATGCCTGACCATATTTTCTCAATTCGATGCTTTGCTTGGTTTTCCAAATCTCACACTCTTCACTCACTCTGGAAATATAGCTATATCACCATCCATTGTAGGGGATTTTTCTCTCCAAGAACATGGTATCTAGAGCCTGAGAGCCTTATGACGATGCTCTCAGATGTCTGTGCAACAACAGTCAGAGCACTGGTGCAGCACTGTTAGTCTATTTAATAAGTCCAACTTCTGTAGTACCCAGCTGAGACCAAAAGAACAAGCTGTTGCAATACTGGGCAGCAGATTTCTCTGAAAACCTATCAGGCTTCCCAGAGGAGCAGAGATGTTTGCTCTCTAAAGAGCAAATGTTGTAACTGGCTGCACACACCACATAACCTCTGCTCATGGAAAACTGAGGAGACAGAAATACGCAAAGGAATGTTCTCTTCCCCATCACTGAACATGAACTGCTTCCTACCTAACCATAGTGCTTCCAGGAGCCTGTGCTAAAGTTTGGGAACTATGTGTGAAAGCCAAGTTGAGCATCATGGAGAAGATGCTTCTAGTCTTTGGAAAGCTGGATTGTGTCAAACACGTTTTATTTATGTTGGCAGATGCAGTGAATCCTGGTTGTACAAGTCTTACTTCCTTTTTTTTTTTTCCTCAGGGAAAACAAAAAAAAATGTTGGTTTTATTTTGCACTCAAAGGGAACAGAATAAAAGAGAACAGAGGAAATGGAGGGAAGGTGCGACTGGTTCAGGAAAAGGCCGTCTAGGGCCAGATGAGCAAAGGGACCAGATGAGGGTCTGTGGAAAGTGCTCCTGCACACAAAGCCCTTTACTGAAAGAGCCTGAAGAGGGTCCCTACTAAGCTGTGGTTTCCAAAGGGAAATAGGAAGGAGAGAAATAACTGATTTCATCACTATTTGACAAGCACAGGACACAGACACAGGACTTCTCTTGCAGCCTTAAGAGCAGTCATGCCAAGACCAAAGCTCTCAAAAGTCTTAGCTATAGCTAAAGAGCCAAGGTGTGTCCCCTGTTTACTAAAGCTGGGGGTAGTCAAAGGCTAAAGGCAAAAGCCTGGTGGAATTATAATCTTAGAGAAAGAACAACCGAGCAGAAGCATTAGGACCAGAAGGTGACAGGAGTATAAAAAAGGCAAAGTCTGGTTCTACAAAGAAGACTGACCAGCTCGAATGTGGAGTTTCTACATGCACCACATGATGACATGGAAGAGGTCTGGTTAAATATTTGTCAACCAACCCTGTTTGACTGCCTGGGAGGGGACAGAAGGGACAAAGTCAACCCAAATCCAGAAAAGTCTGAACTTCCTGCATTTTCTACCTAGAAAATAAGTGAATTGGGATTTGGAGGCCACATCCAACAAAAGCACTGGGCTTCTGTAAGCAATTACCCTGAGCTTTACCCTTCTCCTTCTGCACTGACCTGCATCACCATTAAGGCATCTATGCTTCCAGCTGCTCCTACTGAGATGCCTGTCATTTGTCTGGGAGAAAAGAAAGGCTCTGCCCTATTTTTCTGTTCCCTATGCTTATAGTGCCAAAAATGCCACTGTGCTCAAGTCTCCCGGTGTTAGAGAAAGGGGAATTGGCAGTTTTAACTACCTGGAATGGCAAGAAAAGCCTACCAAAGCAAAGCCAACCCCCAGTGGTCTGTGAAAAGGATGTTAGTTTCCCTGCCTCGTACAAGATGGTGTTTGACAACTGTGATTGATTCACCTTCCCTTGGCACAGTCCTGCTTACAGCCATTTTCATTAAAAAATGCCCAACCCTCCCTAAAGAGAAGCTTTAAAGTTTTTATCAGCTACTTTAGAGGGGAAAAAACGGACATAACAACTTAACACAGTTGTTCTCTGGTTGCACAATGCTCGCTTGGACCTTTAGTCTTGGAATGATTTTGAGAAATACTTTGTCCTTTGAACAACGGTTGCCTGGTCTGGCCTTCATCCCCTGCCAAGCCAGATGGGGATCCTACAGCTCAGGCAACTTAGGGATCTCCACTGCTGTGTAAAGTAAGACACTGCTGCCTTACCTTGGAAGAACATGCTGCTTGGGAAATTCATTGCTTCGGGCGATACTACCAACCACACAACAGTATCAGCTGTCTGGGTCTCTGTGCACAGGTTATTCTTCATATTCTAATAGAAATGGTTGGACTGTGCAAAGATGTCAGATGTGGGGGAAACAGAATACCCAGGTGAAGGTATTCTAACAGGATTTTTAGCTCTTATTTTCTCACCATTTTTAGGAAACCAGTTGCAGCACTGTATTTTAAAACTGTGTGGTCATCAGTACCTAAACCAATTACATAATTCATGCTTAAACTCTTTATTTTGTCAAACAGGTGATGACTGAAGGCCCATCCCTCGCAGTTGTTTATTTTTGGGGGTTGCAGAGTCCTTGAACTTTAAGGTGGGATAACTTCATGGTTCATTAGGCTTGAAATCCATAAAGCCTATGCAACAGTAAATGTATTTTAAAGACAAATATATTTAGTTGGAAAGGGCAACTTTCAAGTGTGAAGTAGATGGGGTAAATGCTTCTGACATCAGAAGCAAATTTGGGAAACTGCATCCCTAGAAAAGACCTAGAGATTAGATTGCTAGTCTGCATCCCAAGCTTGGGTGTTAGGGGCTGGTAAGGTGTTGTGGAATGCAACATGTGTACTGGATAACCAATGCCTGCATGCCTGCCAAACCATAGTCTCTGAGGAACAGCTGCAGCTCAGACAAAGGGCTGTCTGGCCAAACATTGCTTCTCAAGGGCAGTAAATGTTTAGAGGAAAAGGAGAGGAACAGAGCCTGCACAACGGTGCGTGCTCCATTTTCCTACATGCTCTTACAAATTCACAGTGTCTGCAGCTTGGTACTTAGAGAGGCAGAAGCTCTACCTGTGTTTAACAGTCCCTCTACAAATGTAACTTAAAGGTTAGCTTAAAGCATTGTGGCTCCGCTGTGCATTTGCGCAGGGCTGGAACCATTCATTGCCCATCGTTATTCTCTGAATATACACAGATAGCAGACACTGTGCAGAACAGAGCTATCAAGGGGATACAAAACTACTTTAAGCACCAATTTGGAGCCAAGAAATCACTGCACCTGTTGGAGAAATCCACTTAGAAAGTTTTATTTCTCTTTGTTTTTAGACTAATCCTGAAAAGAAAGAATTATAGTCAGAGCGTCCAGCAGATGTTACCTGGAGTGTCTGCCCAGCTGGGGTGCATAAGAGAGAAATGGATGTTTCCATGAGCTTTTGCCCATTGTTCTGTGAAGACAACTTGCTGTCTCTAGGACAGAGCGAAAATAGCCAGACTAGTGTCAAGTTCAACAGCCTGTCCACTAAGTTGGCTCCCAGGGAGATAAACGACATCAAATGTGCTATAAATACCAGGTCATTTGTTCATGGCAGAAATACATCCTTGCTCATCCTGGCTGGATCTATGGGAGAATTTTGTCAGAGACCACCATGGTCATTGCAACCCATATCCTGACCGCAAGCTTACTTTTAAAGTGGTTATACTGCTTTTACTGACCACATCTGCTGCTGCAGACTGTAGGGAAGAGCTGAGCAGGCAGAAAGGGTTTGTCAGCAAGAGACAGTTTTCCCCCTTGAGACTTCTCTTAAATCAAATGAAAGTCTAGCCATGCTCTCCAGGCAAGATGGTATGCACTCATAAGCTCATGCCATCATACGCCTGAAGAATATTGCTTGTGTGTCTCTGTATAGGTTGGATGCAATGGGCAAGCAACAGTGAACAACAGGCTTTTTGCCGCGCAGATGGTATAAGCCGTCTAGCAAACAGATGCTGGGCTTCGTTTCTACAACATGAACTGTACCTTCTTTTGTGCATACACCATAGTTCCATCAAATGTCACATTTCCCAGCTGCAAGTCAAATATGTTTAGGTTTTGAACTAGCATGGCCCCAGAAGAGGCAGTTATCTGTAATCAAATGAATGCAAAGCAAGTGAATGAAAAACAGAACCAGGAACTCCCCACAACTGCACTCACGCATGTAATGTGGTCTTCAGGCTGTATTTGGAAGCCCCTAAGGAGCAGGATTCCTCAGCATACTCTTTGCTCTCTGCTTGTGCTCATGTGTGGAGCAAACCTGGAGATGAGGTGGAAAAAATAGAATATTTTTTAGGAAGTGATTTTCATTGAAAGTGGTGTTGACTCCTTCAGGGAACTTCGTGCTTCTGCCTTTTGGAAAGTAATCAGGAGAAAGAAAACAGCAGAATTGAACTATTTGTAGTTTATAAGTTTAGCATTTATAGAAGGTAATTAAAAAGCAGGAGACTTTCTAAAACCTGAGAAATTTAATTTAAAAAGTATACCTGCTGTATATTTTACAGCAAGATCTGTTTTACACCAAGATCTCTGAGGTTCTGTACTCCTGTTATAGTTATTTTGCACTATGCTGCAGCAGATAACTTGCCCCAGGGAAAGTAAAAGGGAAAGTTTCCAAAAGAAGCATTTACTTTGATATCCAATGAAGAGTTGAGAGTAGCAGACAGGAGCTTTTGCCTTGGAGAAGGAGGTGGGTGTTAGCAAAATCCAAAAGGATTCTAGAGATGCTTACTGGATTATAACTAACCCTGCGTTGGTAGCACAGTCAAAGAAATGCTGTCATAACCCAGAAGGTAAGAATAGTAAACCACCACTTTTCAACAGCATCACAGACTCACCGCTCTGGCATCAGCTGCTTTTTCCAGGAGGGGCAGCAGAGCGTTTGTCAGAATGTAAGTACCTAAAAGACAGGCACCAACATTGACTTTTTTTTAAAAAAGCTTTCTTCTCTCCCCACCCTCTGTAACAACCCAAACTCCTCTTTATTTCTGACACTTTATGTGAATTGAATGATGATTTTTGTTGCTGCTTTATTTGCAATATGCCAACTCAACTTGTAGTCGTCCACATTGCTACATGCTTATCAAAAGACACATCAGTTATTTTATAGACTTTTATGTTTATTGTACTTACAGAGCAAACTGCTCACTACATTCAGCCATGACTCTGAAGGCAAAATGCCTCAGGTACGGATTTCCTTGGGTGGAGAGGATGCCAGTGAAGAAACAGGGAATGCATTTCTCCTCCCCGTGTGACATATATATGTATATCTATGCCAAGTCACAAACAAGAGAAGCAAACTGTGCTTCACACTTGTGTTTCTCAGGGCCTTGCATATGCACTTAAGACTTGTCCGTTTTTGCCCTCTTGCTGTGAAATCACTCGGCGTATGACACTTTTGATTTGTGCTGCACACAAAAAACGCCTCTTAAATCCCCAGCATGACTATTAGAGAATAAAAGGAGTCCTTGGCGGGGGGTGGAGGGTGGAATATTGATGTTGTGTGCCCAAGGCCGAGCTAAGATTACTTGGGGAAACTTAACTGGGTCCATCCCCATTATAATAGTGCTCATTTAGCTTAGATTTGTACATACCACACAAATATATTCCATTACAGTGGTTACCATGACCAGCAAAGTTTGTTATTCAAAACACTGTTCGACACTAGTGTATTTGGGTCAGACACACCTAGTGATGTTTCACCCACTCAAGTGCAACACAGGGATTTTTCTTTTCTCTCTTCAGGGATATTTTTCATTTTTTCCCTTTAAACTGTATTTTAAAAACTCTGTTTAATTCCAAATGAATCTAGCCTTATTTAGTCTATTGTTTCTGCCTCAAGTAAAATAATCCCTCTCATCTCTTCACAAATGGCTCCAGTTCAACAATTCTATGTCAGTGATAAACATATTATTTTCCATGAGCTACCGAGGCCACGTTTTCCACCAGACATGAAGACTTCAACATGTGTCTTTATAACCTCTCTTCCACAGAGGCAGTGAGATCACCCGGTTAAAATACATCATGTTTATAAATATGCTACCACAATCAAATGTGTTATATGCTTGGTGCACAAACTGTTCAGTTCCCCCGTCAGCCACAGCGATCTTCATTTCCTCTGTGTAATCAGAGGGACATCCATATGCACACAATATATTCAAACCCCTGGCAAATCAAACAAAGCGAATGCACAGCAGATGAGTGAACGCAGCCTGTCTTCAGCAGAAAACGCAAGCAAAGGCAGTTGCTGGTGAATAACGAGAGCCTATACGTCTCCCCTGGTAGCTGTGGGGAGACTGAAGGATGACATCATGAGGACAAGACCTACCGCTGATTGTCACGGGAGACTGCCGCCATGTGAAAAACCCCAAATATACCAATTCCTTCCATACAAGCTGAGAGCATGGATTAAATTCTGATTTGCTATGGATGCTTCAAGTGCAAAGTAACACCACGTCTTGGTTAAATAAGCTGCAACTCCTACAGGCAGAGCTGCAATGCACCAGCTATGATGATGCTTGATTTTACTGTCCCACAGATTAATCTACACTTTTAAGGGGCTTTGTGTTGATTTGTTAATTCTAAAGGGATGCGAAGATGAATGCACTAACATTTCCTCATTAACAACTGAGTTTTGTTTTGTTTTCCAGCTGGATGAGACAAACGTTCAATGCCAAAAATCCTGCTTATAGCAACTACAGCTTGTCAGAAGTTTATGTGCTTATTTAAAACCACAAAACAACTGCAAAGCCAGCGTCTCCTCTCTTCCCCAAGTTTATTAACAATTCAGTAAATCCCACAGAGCCAGAGCACTCCATCATTTTGCCCCACAAAACCACTTGCTCATTTGCTTCGAGACAGAGGTCAAAAAGGCCAGTTTTGATCTTGGCTTCGTATGGTAAGCACTAGTATCTCAAAACACACACAGTTGCGACATGTCGTTAGACAGACATTAAGACTGAAGCATTTAATTTCTCCCAGTACAAAAATATTTCACCAAATACTGTCCTGGTTTTAAGTGTTTGAACACAAACGCCTTAGTACTTTAACCAATATACTTGGATATTATATGTTCTTATTTGCATGGGCTGGTTTGTCGGGCAAAACAGCTTGGAAGAAATTTAGTACAATATTAGTAGAATAGATGTACTGTATTAATAAGAGATATTGTCAATTGGGATACATCATCAATTCAAACCTCCACATCTTTATTCACATAAAAGCTGACATGTAGTTAGATAGTTACATTCAAACCAATAGGAAGAATGCTAAGTACGGCCAGTGCAGAGGCCTGGCACTGCCATGTACCTCATGGCATGTGTTTTGCCAAGTACAGCTGTACTGCAGCGTGCAATAATACAGAAATGAATTTCTAAGTGAAAGGGGAAGCCACAGATGAATGCGTCGCCTGCCACAGGCCTGCTTATAAAAGCATAAATTGCAGTAACAGTATAAAAAAATGGAAAATGAAAAATTCCTTATTTTTAGTAAAAAAACAATTCTGCAAGAAAAACCAAGACTAATTTGGCAGAAGAAACCCCATTCCCTTCTCCCCCCACCTAAGGAAATCAAGGCAACATCCAAATTGTATATCCTTTTGCTAATAACTCATTATTAATATCAACACACTGGACATCTGCCTTTCCAAAATGAACACTTCAGCATTCTAATACATTTCCTTGACACAAAAATCATTTATGTCTGTCAAAGGAGAAACCTCCTCCTGCAGAGCTTAATTAAAAATGGTAAAGCATATCAAGTGTGATTAATGCTTAATTATCTCTGTGTTCAAACTGTACAGGTTTGGTTTGGGTTTTTTTTTTTTTGTTTAAAAAGACCAAGAGAGAACACAAAGGTGCATGGAGGGAAAGGTGATGATCAACAGTGACGTGCCTTACACCGAAAGCATTAAGCATTGGGGTATTTTGGTGATCCTGCCTCTCCTCTGAGAGGGCTTAGGGATTCTGTCAGAAACAAAGACCTTTTTTTTTCCCCAGAAAACAAGAACTGCCACTACCCCTGGAGGTTTCTGAGGAACATGTGTCCTTGTGTCAAGCAGATACTCTGTGGATGGAGATGCTCAGACTTGAGGCCACCACATTTCCCAGTGTCTGTTTCCCAGCAGCCGTATCCACGACAGAGGACCCGAGGCACCTGGGAGCAGGATGTTTCTGTCTGAACAGTCCTCCTGGACTATGGCCCATTTCTTGCACAGGTCTGAGTGCCTGCAGGAAGAGCAGGCTGCTTTGAATTGCTCACATGGTGGGAACTCAAGCAGCAGCCTCTCTCTGACACACATTTCAGACCCAGCAGGCAGGGAGCCATGAGTACACCTACACAGCAGTGCTGGGCATACTACCTGCATCTATGATTGCGTGAGAGAGGCCAGACTCTTACACATCACTTTTTCCAGGCAAGAAGGTATATTGTCTACATGGCCTGAAAGCTTGACTCCCACTGGTGTAGTGGTGGGGAAAAAGTAATTTTGCACTGAAATGGTATATAACACTTTCTTTTAAAAGGAGTATTTGCTGTTCCACAAAGGAGTCCAGCAAGATGAATTCAGGAGCTTGCTCAGAAGCAGCAGGAATGCAGAAGAGAGTGAGTAACCATCCAGTCTATAACCCCCATGTACAAGATTTCATCTTGCCCTCACTGAACTCTGCTAGGTGAGAAGTTGACTAGAGAAACCTACTGGACAAGCCACAGCCCAGTTCCACATAATGAGGTTTGACACAGAACTTGCTGGCAATGTTTTCTCCAGTTAAAGAGGCTCCTGGGATTGATGCACAATTTCTTTTGAAGATAAACATCCTCTCAACATTTGCTTTTCTTTGGAAAAATTCCTGTAAGTTGTGTGTCTTGAAGCTGAGCTCACATAATAGGAAATCATGTATAATAAATACAGTGTAATCAAAACCTTCCTATAAGGATACAGCAACTCCATTCAACCAACTCTGTCATACAGTAGGTTAGACACTGTGGGTTGTCAATCTGCACATTACATATGGTAATTCCAGTAAAAGCAAGGAGCATGGCACTTAATGAGAACACACTTTGTTCATACATACTCCCGCCCAAGTGCTGATCACATGAATGTTTATTTAAGTTTCATGTTTACTTGCTAAAAAAATAGTGAATTGCACACATTCCCTTGTGGTCTGTTTGTAATTGCTCCACTTGCTCCAAGATGTTCTCAATTTAGTTGAGTAATGTCATATTGTGGTCTAATTAACAACTCCTGGTTTTAACTCCATACAGCAAGCTCCTCTGTCAACCTGTATGAGCAGTAATTCAGTGCCTTCACAATCACAGAGTGAAATTTTGATAATGCAAGAGTAGAAAATGAGGAACTGTTATGGAGATAAACATTCAATTTGAGCACTAAGTTGTTTAAAACAAAACACAAAAGGCTGACAAAAGTCAGCCTATCTGCTACATAAACTCCTAAATAAAATTATGCTCCTTTCGCATCACAAGTAGAAGCTGAGGAGACTCTACGGAAAACACTATTGTTAGGTTTTGCAGGAAGGTAACTCTGCACGTTCCTGCAACAGTTAGTTCCCTGTTGATCTCAGCATCTCTACCACCGTATAACCAAAGTGAAAGCTATCCCCATGCAAGGGACAGAAGTCTACAGTGTATTAGACACTGGTCTATCCCACAGAGGGCTATAAATTGTTCTGTACTAGAACATGAAACTAAGAAAAGCATAGAATAGCCCTAACAGAAAATATAAACAAACACCGTGAAAGCACATTTCCAAAATGCTGGTGGTGAAACTCAGCTTTAGTTTCGGCTAAAAAAACCTAGAAGACTCCTGAGGATTCATATTTCAGACTTGGAAGTCAACAGGATATCATGTATAGTAATAGTACGCAAATACATACTCCTCTTTGCTTTACAGATTTAAAGTGACCCCAAAACCTGTACTTTAGAATTGATTTATAAAGAAAATTATGGTTTCAGCAGAAGTAATTTTGTAAAGCCACTACCTGTTTATAACATTAAATTAATTGATGATGCAATTATTGCAGACCCAAGTGCCTTGGTGGATTCTAGAATAACTTTTGCTTGATGTCCTGTTTGGCAATTAGTGGTAAATTGTTGGTGAGGTTTTTAATCTGCTAACATTCAGATAAGGGCAGGCAGCCAGCATCACACTCAGTGAAGTTTCCTATCTGCCTGAGTTTTACAGTATTATTAGGAACGGTGTTATTTCAACTGTGAAAAAAGTGGGAACAAAAAAACCTCGTCTTTTATTATACAGATTTCAATGGTTCATTCATCTGGTAAAAATCAGTTAAATTGGCTTGCTTTTCTTATGTTCAAGGTTTTAAAAAAAAAAGAACACACTGAGTCTTCCTTGACCCCGTTATCTTGTCAAGTCTTCAGTTTATGCAGTTTCAAGTAAGAGACATCCTTGAGTCTGCTTGCTTAGTACAAGATCAGGAATGAAGATTTTAGTGTGCTGTCTCCGAGGGCCAATTCTACCACACTAGCAATAACAGAGTGTACAGGAAGAGCTAATGAACATGAAAGACAAAACAAAGGTTTACATTTCCCCTGAATTACAAAGCTCAGCTCAATAAGGGTTCCTCTGTGTCCTGGGAACTTAGGCTTCAGTACAGCTAGTGGATGTGCAATTATATTCAACCTTATCCTTTCATGTAGCACATCTCATCCATAAGTTTCAAAGCTCTTTAGAAAGAAAAATGGTATCATAGTGTCCTTTTCACGGGTAAGGTTGTCTTGCGAAAGATCAGAGAGTGATCTTATGGCAGACTGACAGCTGATATCCAAGTTGCCTGACTTCCAAGTGGTTCAGAACACAGTCCACCAGGCCACTCTGCCTTCTGTGAAACACCAGTTAGATATGGTTTACGTGTAGGGAACAGACTGACCAATACCCATAGAGGTTAGGCAATTTGCTATAGATGGGCTGTACTGCTGCTGTTGTAGAAAAGCATCTTATTTTCTCTGGCCTACCCCTTTTTGCACAGAGAGTAAATGTATATGGCTGTATTATTAAAACATGAGAGCACATTAGACTGAAGAAAAGATGCATACTGGGATCATTATTTATTCATCTCTGAGTGTGTTTTAGCATCCCCTTGGCTGGTCAGTAGCAATAAAAATATAACATATATGCCATTTTTCCGTGTCAAACAATAAGATGTGTTGAGTAAAAGTAAAGTGAGGCAGGGTATAAAACAAGGATTGTTTCACTTAAATGTCTAGTGCTTCAATGTCTAGTGCTTCAATAAGAACATGCTGCTGTTGCCTCCACTTGCCTACCAATGCTGACAGGACTGAATACTGCCAGTTTGAATAGTCTTTGTCGGGAGTTTTAATAAACCAAGGAAAATTAATTTTAATTAAATAAAAAGGAAGTGTTGACTCAAAAGTCTGCAAGTCTCATCAGAAGAAATGATTGTCTCTGCCCAGCTCTTGGATACAACCCTGAGTACAGGGCCAGTCTACGGCAGGAAACATAAGGGCAACAACATGCTAACTAGAGGATACACATATAAATCCTGCCCATCAGGACTGGCAGCTCCCCAGGAAGTGTGCCCGTATTACCCCAAGACAGTCACTCGGTTTCATACTGATGGTGCGATTCAACTAGCAAAGTGCTGTTTCGGATGTGCGTCTGGCTAGTGCTCCCACATTACAGTGTAAGTGCTCCACAGCTGTTGCGCTCTCTACATCCTCACTGAGCTCCAGCAATCAGAGCAACAATTCTTGGGGATCTAGCAGGGAAAAAAGGTAAGATATTTCATGTGACAGCAATAACAGAGCCACAGCAAGCCACATGGTGTTCGTATCTGAACCCCATTTCAAGGGTGTTAGGCATCTGTACAGATACGGCTGCCGCTGCCTGCTCAATGCAGTTTGCAGTTTGAACTTGAATATTAGACAAACCATACAGAGCCTGAACTGTCAACATGCACTTTGCATTTTCATGACCTTCACCCGCTTGTATATTCTGACAGCACCAGAGAGGACTCTGCCCCTCCTATTTCAGTGAGCTGTCTTCAATTAGCCAGTCAGTGGTGTTCCACATTAAGGGAAGTTTACTTTTTCGTCTAACCAGTATTATTTTTGAACATATTCATCTTATCCGCCCGAGGACTTATGCATTCATTTTTGCCTCATATACATCCTAGAAAAGATCAGGATACAATATATGTTTCACAAGTCAGATGACCAATTAGAACTGAACTGTAACATCCATTGTGCTTGAAAATAGACTAACAAGTCAGGAGGAAAATATTCATAGACTTGGTTTAAAAGCTCCTCAGCACTTCAGATGTGCAGTTCTACAGCTTATATGAAGAATGTTAATCAGATACGGAATTCAAAGACTATGCCCTGCATTTAAAGCATGTTATAGTTCAGAGTCCTATATTCTTAGTTAATTATAACCTACACACTCCTTTACTAGACCAGAGCTAAGATCCAGGGTAGAAAAACAACAGTGAAAGAAAGCTGGAAGGAACACATCGCATGTGAAGATGTGAAAAAGAAAAAAAATCATATTATTCCATCTTATTTCTGCAGAAATCAAGCAGTCATGACTTATTGTTTCCATGCTGCTGCTGAGGGGGACAGCTGCAGATTTTCAAACAAGGATCTTGAGCCCATGTCACCCTTCAGGCTTTAGCTTTTCTGGGGGAAGAGGCAGAAAGGGCAATTTGGTTTGTTGTCTCAGCCCACATCCTAGTTTACAGCCAACATATATACCAGCCATATCTAACTTAGCCAAGTTTTTATCTGGCTAAAAGGAGAACTAACCTATAACCACTGATAGTTACCAATGCAGAAATAACTTCTCCAAAGTAAAGCATGCCCAAAGGTATCTAGTTCTTATGGAAATGACTTAACGCAGTATCTACTCTGAAAGCCATTTCTCCATGCTGCTGTCCCCTACTATGACTCCAGCAAATATGATTTATTACCCCATCTCTGACTTTGAGGAGAAAACCCCTGCACCACTGATAGCATTGGTCCTTCAAATGTGTCTGACCTGCACGCACAGAAGCTTTCTCTTGCACAGACAGCCTCTTCCAGCTCAACCAAGTCCCACTTGATTCTAAAAGCTTCAAAAGTTAATCCTTGTTGTTGCCTAGAGAGAATCAGTCTGAGCAAACAGCCCAGCCCTTGCCTGAATGCTGCAGAAGACAAGAGGATAACTTACCTGTTTTACCTTATCTGCTCAAATGTGCAATCACTTCCTTGGCCGCCTTATACAGTCATGCAGCAAGTGATACACAAATGAACAAAGGAGATCTACATGTAGCATTCATAAAAGATAATGCAGGAACTCCCCTATTTCATTATAATCATTATTCAGCTTCCTCTGTGCAGCTGTATCTCTCTAGTGGGGCTGATTTACAGCTGGGAAAGAAGAACTTGATGCTTCTACTTGTGTGATAAAATCTAATTCAAGTGATGCACTAGCACAGTTCCTCAACATTTAATTTCCTCAGTGCTTAAAACTAAACCAAAACATGGTTTCATGTTCAGACTGTTGTATTTGTTTTACTCTGCTTCTGGAAGAACTGCACCTTTGCACATTGCTGGATTTTTGTCTGAAAGACCACAGGAGAGTTAAACTAATTTCAGGTGAATACATTTTGCAAGGTGGAAGTTCTTGTACTTCTGCAGGCAGGGGAGACTTGATGGCAAAATAAAATTCACTTTGAATTCTGACAATGAGAAACAGAAGAAAGTTAACAGAAGAAAATGAATCTGTGCCTTTATACTTGAATTAATTGTCACTTTAATCTAGCCAGACTTGCAGAAAAAAATAAGCTGTATGTAGCATATCAGCTAAGCAAAAAACATATCTAAAATGTTAGTTTCCAAAGTAAATAGGACTTAAGGAAGCAATACAGGAAAAAGGTTGAGTATAAAACCTAACAGTGGTAATGAGAGTTGAACAGAAAATGTCTGCTAAGAACCTCAAAATATGTAGCTAAAAAATTACTGCCTTTCTGTCTTTTTCGTAGCATTTCTCTGTACGTGCATTGAGAATGGACAAGAGTAAACAGACATGGAGACTGCCACAAACACATTTAGAGCAAATTAAGCAGAGAATTGTGGGCCAAATTGAGAAATCCAAACTACCTGTTAGACAAATTCATAGGCTATGCACTCCAAAGACAGGCTCAGGGTTTAAGTATGCAAACTAACTAACACATTTCATTACATTCGTTTTTGAATTTTTCAGCAAACTTCCAGATTTCCTTGGGATTAGGTATATCCTCAATATGCAAGAAAATATTCTAAAGTAATAAAAAAAACAAGTTACAGGCAACAGGAACAGTGAAGGGCCCCTGTTCACTGTTAAGACCTCTCTAGGTGAAAAGGTATTTTAAGCAGTATGAAAAAATATTATCTCCAGAACACAAGTAAAACACTTAAGTTAACATGGACAACTGGGAATTCTACTTCTAGTCCTTAAAATATGCATAGTCATGTTCCTCCAGTATTTGACCATCCTCATGGTAAAACACCCAAACAAACGAGCAAATCCTACTATCTAGCCGGAATTTTTCCCTGTTACAATATGTGTCTGCTGCCTCTTGTCCTTTCACTGCAGACCTCCAAGAGAAGCATGATACTGCCTTCCCTACACTGTCCCATCTCACAAATGTACACTACAGTAAGACCCATCTCAACCTTCCCCTCTTAACACTGAGCAAAACCAGCCCTCTCAGCCTCCCCTTGCACATCACGTGTATATCCCTAGTCACCCTGGCAGCTGGACTTGCTCCAGGACATCAATGACTTCCTCATTCTGGGGATCCCCAAACTGGGCACAGGACTTCTGCTGTGGTCTCACAAAGGCTTAATAGAGACGAAGATGCTCTGTGAAGTCATGTTCACAGAGCCTGAGGTGCGATTGGCCTCCCTTGCCACAGGGCACACAGTGACAGCTTGTCAGCCCCAGGTCCTTGTCTGCAAAGCTGCTCTCCAGCCAGCCAGTCCCAGCCTGTACTGCTCTGTGGGGTTACTCCATCCCAGGGCAGGACTGTGCATCTGCCCCTGGTGAACTTCACAAGGTTCACGCCAGCCCAATTCCTCACCTGTCAAATCCCTCTGAGTAGCAGCCCAGCTCTCCAGCTTCCCCCCGATCCGAGATCATCTGCAGTCTGGCAAAGACTGCACTTCACTCCATCACCCAAGTTGTTAAGAGACATTCAATAGCTTTCGCTCCTGTATTGACTCATCAGGGATGACACTAAAAAATTGTTAACAGATCAGCTCTGTACTGTTGATTGCTACTTTCTGAGCCATATGTTCCACATAGTTTTCCACCCAGCTTGTCATCCACCAGTTCAAATCACATCTCTCCAAACTGACTGCAAGGATGCTATGGCAGACCGTGTAAAAGCCTTGGCAAAGTGAAGGAAAAGTGGCAAGCACTGCTCTCTTCTCTATAGGTAGAGTCATCTCACCAAAGGCAGCAACCAGGACAGTCAGGACGGGTTTGCCCTTGATAAATCCACACTTTTGTTCTCAATCACCTTCCTGTGTTCCATGGGGATTTGCTCCTTAGTTTTGCTGGAGAGCAAGGGGAGGCTGACCAGCCTGTAGTTCCCTAAATCCTGCTTGCCTTTTTTGAAGATGAGTGGTTTGCCTTTTTCCAGGTAACAGGAAGCACCTCCCACTTTGAGGAGGTTTCCCTTGAAGATAACCACCTTTCCCAACTCCTTTTGTGCTCCACAGCTGTCTCCCAAAATATGCTTTCCTAAAACCAAAGACTGTATATTGCTACTCATCCTTCTCACCTGTCTTGATCTTAAATTCCACAATTTCATGGGTATTTCCACCAGCTATTGAAGACTGTTATTTATAGCAGGCCCAGCAGAGATCACCCCTAGCTGGCTTGTCCAACACTTATATCAAACATTGTCCTCAATGCTCTCCAGAAATCTCTTGCATTGTTTATGCCCTGCTGTTCTGCCACAGGTATCGGAGTGGTTCAAGTGCTCCATGAGTACCAGGACCTGTGATGACGGGGCTTCCCTAGGCCTCTAAAAAAGGCTCCATCTACTTCACCAGGCAGTCTTTGTAGATACCCACCATGACATCATCCATATTGATCTGACCTCTGTGACTCTCAGTTGAGAGTTTACCCATAAACTCTCAACTGGCTCATTACCCATTTCAGACCAAAGCTCCATGCATTGAAGCCACTAATTTGCATTGAACACAACTCCTCCTCCTTGTTTCCCCTTGTCTTTCTAAAAGGATCTGTATACATCCATTCCAGTGCTCTAGTCATGACAACCATATCTGTCTAATTGCAGTGAGATCACTGCTCTGCAACTATGCATGGATTCCTGCGTTTCCTATGCTATGTGTATTCATCTACAAGCATCTGAGATGGGCTTCCTGTCATGTTACTTTCACATGAAATCTGTGAGAGCCTCCTTCATTTTGCTGTCACATGCTAGAAACGTACTCACTTTCCCCATGACTCCACTACTCTTCTGGGTTTGGTCACCATCCTCCAGTGAAACCAGTTTAAAGCCCTTCTCACTAGCTTAGCAAACCTAAGCTATTTGGCAAAGATACTTTTGCTCCACTTTGCCACTACTGCTCAGCAAGGCTCATTTTTCAGAGAAGGTCAAAAAGGTCATAAAGGCCAAAGACAAAATGGCAAAGGCCACAAACGGCACATTCAGGCATCAACCTGCAGGGTGCGTATGCTCCTATCCAAGCCCTCTGGAGAGCACTACTTGGGCTTTCATGCCTTTCACTCTCTCAAAGCACTCTTCATGAACTTAAGGTCACCCCTCACTATACCATGGGCGCCCATGTGGTTGGGCAAGAAGAGGTCCTAGGCTCAAGTCCAGACAAGCCTCAGCAGACTCTCCACAATACCCTAGATCTGAGTCCCCATAAAGAGACAAACTGCCCAAGACATCAAGCCAAGACTGCAGATGGATGCCTCCATCCCCCAGCGGAGGGAGCCTCCAGCCATAATCACCCACCACTTCCTCCCACTGTTGACAACCAGTGGTTCAGGCTCATCTGTCTCCAACACCTACCCTGACAGAACTTGTTCTTCCTCATCTGTTACCATGGCACTATACCTATCTTATAAATGCACATCTGCAGGCAGAGAACGAGCCTGCCTTCTGTTGCCAGCAGTCCCCAGCTTCCATTCCTCCTCATCTTGGGAGTCTTTATCCACCACTTATTTGAGCATAGCTTCTACTTGTCCCTTCTTCCATGCAACGTGGGGTTTGTGCTCTTCTACTCTCTGCAAAGACCCTGTCAATCTGCTGGTTTTGTTCCCTATGGCTATGCAGCCTGCTCATCGCCTGCTGCCACTTCACCTGCCAGCCCAGCACTTTGACAGCAGCAGAACCCAGCAGATGAGGCCACCATCATGCTCTGCCCCAGGCTCAGGAAAAAGCACCAGCCACTCCCTGATGCCCATCTGCCACATCATTCCTTTGGAGCTCTGTGGGGGCCAGGCTCCCACATGCCAGGGGCAGTCGCTCCAACCAGGGCAGGAGAGCACCCTTTCAGGTGCCCACTCCAGCTGCTTCAGAGTGTTGGGTGCCTTCTGCACGCCCTTTCATGCTGCATTAACTGCTAAGTCCTTGTTAGCCGCCCCATGTCACAACAGCCTTGTAATGCTTTTAACTACTATGGCCAGAAATGTGGATGCAATACAATAAAAAGAAGAAATTGAAAAGCTTGACACAGAGCAAAGTTATAATTTTCTAAACCACTAAAGCTAGAAATATTTCCTCTCTCCAAACATCAAAAACCTTTTACTGTTTGTTAAGGCAATTCTCTTGCTTTTTACAGATTTGTGTTCTACCCAGTACAAGCACAGTGGCATTTATCAGCATACAAAAGGCATGTCAACTCCTACTCTTCTCCTGGATAGTACTTAGTCTCAAAGACTCTCCACAGATAGTCCTATGACGTATCCCAGGAAAAGGCAGTTTTAAAATAATTATGCAGAGGATGTGTTCTCATACAAAACAACAAATAATCATTAAAGGGCCTCCTCTCTTTCCAAGTTTCTTCTTTAAATACTCATTATACAAGCAAATGAAGTAAGGGAAGAAGCTGAGAAAATAGGCAGGCATTATTCCCTGCCTATAATTCTGCTTGCCTGAAGATAAAAACCATGATTTTTTTCTCTCAAGCCATTGGATTTCAATTCTTTATTTGAGTTAGGCCAGAATTTTCTCCTTGTAATGTTCATTTCTGACCAAAAGCTGCTCTGCTGTTCCTAATTCGATACCTCTCCAAGAGCTTTCTACTTTTAAAGCTACCACCATTATCTACTGGTACAGAAAAGCTGAAGTCTCCTGGGTAAATGTTCGATATTACAAGTGATTTCAGAGAGTGAAGAAGATGTAAAACAACACTTATCTGCTGAAGACTGTCACATTGGTTCAGAAAAAGGACACGCAAGCCTGTTCCCTATGAAAGTCCTGGATGGTAGCAAAGCCATTTTCAAAATGAGACCTAATCTCTGTGACTAGATCTACTTTAACATATTAGAAGAACTTTCTAGTTCCCAGTGCCTACCAAATAACTCCATTACAGCACTAAACTTGAGCATGTTCCAACTCCACAGCCTATTGCTGTGGAAGAGGAAAAAAAATCTTTGGTGTGTACTGCAACAGGATCTCTGTCCAGATGATCAGGAAGAGTAAGTTTAGTCTGGATACAGCTTGTCAAGCTGCACATAAAGCATTTTGTTATCACCCTGTATTGCTTCTGAATAAGCACTTATAAAGAAGGATGTGCTTGTGGACTCCTTGTACAGCTTGTCTAACACTTCACTGCATGCTTCCTATAATAGTGCCCTGTCCCCAGGGTCACAAACAAGTTCTGCAGTGCCATCATACTCTTTCATGACTAGAAAAACTACAGGTTTGCAGCCTACCAAAAAGTGGGAACGTGGTAATTGTGCTTCTTTTAGTAGAAGAACATTATTGGCCTCAAGTTTTGTTCCACCAAATGACAGAAAACAGAACATGAAGGAACCTTCAGAGGTCAGACTCATCCCTCTTCCCAGGCTGTCTGACTGCAGTTAGAAAAAGAGATAACACAGAGAATCACCAGTCTTACTGTAGCCGTGGGATTACATAGTTATAGACAGCTGGAAAGTATTTATTTCTACTTAAGGACTGATCTAATTCACCTTCATTAAAGAACTGAAGTGTAATGCTGGTTGTGTCACACTAGGGAGCTGAAACCAATGAGCAGAAATTTAGTCAATACGGTACCTCTAACCATAAAAAGTCTTCAGAATTTTTGATCCACTTAAAAAACTATTACTGGAATCGAAACACTGTGTTCAAGAGCCAAGTCACTACTTAAAATGATGACAGCTCTCCATGCAAGTGTTGTGGGTTAACCTTGGTAGGCAGTTAAACCCCATACAACCACTCATTCACTCCCCTTCCAGTGGGGAAGGGGAGAGAATCAGAAGGGTAAAACAGACAAAACTTGTGGGTTGAGATAAAGCCAGTTTAATAAGTGAAGCAGAGGCGTGTGTGCGAACAAAGCAAAACAAGGAATTCATTCACTAATTTTCATTGTCAGGCAGGTGTTCAGCAATCTCCAGGAAAACAAGGCTGTGTCATATGCAACAGCGATTTGGAAAGCCAAACACCATAACTCTGAATATCTCCCCTTCCTCCTTCTTCCCCCAGCTTCTATTGCTGAGCACAACTTCATATGGTCTGGGATATCCCTTTGGTCAGTTGGGGTCAGCTGTTCTGTCTATGTCCCCTCCCAGCTCCTTGTCCATCCCTAATCCACTTGCTTGTGGGGTGCGGAGCAGAAAAGGCCTTGATGCTGTGCAAACACTGTTCAACAATAACTAAACCATGGGTTGCCAACATTGCTTTGGTAACAAGTCCAAACCATAGCACCATGGGAATTGCTATGAAGAAAATGAATTCTGTCCCAAGCAGAACCAGTACACCAAAATAAAAAGACAATGATTGCACTTCTCCATAAGCACACCCTCCTGAATAATTAGTAAAAGCAGCAGTGACAGCTACAGGGGTATACTGTACACTGATACACATGGAAGCAAAAATATCTAACAGAAGGGAGGAGGTAAGGAAGAGGTGTATAAGAAAAGGACATGGAAAAGCATGTAGAACATGGAACTAGGACCATGTTCTACAGGACTTCACAGAGCAGCCAACCTTAGCAAATCAAGAGCATGTCATTCAGACACATAAAACCTTCCACTCCAATGCTGTAGACTCCTAAATGTTGTGAAAGTGTTGCAATGCATTAACTTTCAAAAGCTTCAGCCACATAGTTAGGAAAAGCGAGATACCACAAAACCTATTGACAACAAAAATTAAATAAAACAGCATGCTGGTGGTGATGTTATTAATGACAGAAAACATCACCTAATGAAATTAAATCACTTCAAACCCTGTGGATGATGAACTACTAAAGATTTCCATGTCCATATGAAAATACCATCATAAACACAACAGCAAAATGACGAAACAGAATACCTCAAGGCCTCAGAAGTCTTTAATATTAACAGTCTTTCTAAGAGTAAACAACTGATTGACAAACAACTCACCTGATTGCCCGTTTCCGTCACTATTTCTCCTTTAACGACCTCAGCTCATTCCTTACTTCTGCAGACCAGATGAACCGTGCCACCTGGTGGATTCCAACCAGAAACACAGCTGATCATTCGTTACCGAGTGTGCCCATCAGCATAGAGGGACGGCCAGGCAGTGATGTGTAAATTGCAGTCCTTGTTTGGGGTTAGGTTTTGATACAAACCAAATGAAACAAAAAGCCTTTTGTGACTGAGCTCCAGTTTGCGGGAAGCCTATAGCCTGCTAGTAACCGTGGCAATACTGGTCAGATGGTCAGTGAAATACCATGGGAGCTTCCCAGCAGGCAGAACGTTCCTGAGCACTGATAACAGACCCACTTCTCTGCCGCGGTGGCTCTTCACCAGCACTGCTGAAGCTCAGGTCTGTGGATTCCTCAGGGCTCCCGTGACTCCTGCTGATGAGCTGGAAGCAAGGAGCTGGTTAGGGCCATAGCAACCCATAGCAGTCCCAGCTCCACCAGCCTTGGGCCATTCTCAGGGACAAATTCCCCCTAAAAGGCACTGATCCAGCTGTACCATCAAGCAGAGTGGGCACGCCAAAAATACCAATGGGGTCTGTCAAAAGACTTCAAATGAAAGGTTTAGGACACAAGGAGTGGATGTAATTAGAAAGCTGGAAGATTTCTGCTTTCTTCTGAGATGGAATTAATTTTCCCCATAGCAGCACAGCACAGGGCTGTGCTTTAATTTTCTTCCCCCCTTGTAATGCTGGGGAGTGGAGTGATAGAGCTGCTTGGTGGGCACCAGATGTCTAGCCAAGGTCAACCCACCACAGAATTTTCTGGTGCCCAATGTGGACCTTGGGGAATTTCAGATATGGATAGTACTTGGGAGAGGTAACAGGCAAAACATTGACTAAACAATGTCAGAGAGTGGAATGATCATGAGGGATTTCTGTTGTAATTGTGGTGAAGGGACAAGAGGTGGATTTGTCCAGTGTTATGATGATGTTATTTTGATTTTGGTGTAGGGAATTTTTTTTTTTTGGCAGGACCTGTGGTCCCATGGAGAGAGGAGCCCACACTGGAGTGGGTTTGCTGCAGGACTGGTGACCCTGTGAGGTACCCACACTGGAGCAGTCTGTGAAGAATTGCAGCCTGTGGGAAGGACTCATGTTGGAGAAGTTCATGGAGGACTGTCTTTTGTGGGAGGGACAGCACAATGGAGCAAGAGAAAAGTGTGAGGAAGAAGCAGCAGCAGAGACAACGTATAATGAACTGACCACAATCACCATTCTCCATACCCTGGGGGAAAAGGTAGGGAATTCAGAAGTAGAGTCAAGCCTGGGAAGTAGGGGCAGGTGTGTGCGCTTTTAAGATTTGGTTTTATTTCTCATTATTCTACTCTGATTTGTTTGGTAACAAATTAAACTAATTTCCTCAAGTTGAGTCTGTTTTGCCCATGATGATAATTGCTGAGTGATCTCTCCCTGTAGTTATTTCAGCCCATGAGCCTTTCATAGTATTTTTCAATCCCCTGTCCAGTTGGGGAGGGCAGTAAGAGAGTGGCTTTGGTGAGCACCTGGCCATGGTTAAACCACCACAATGCCCACAGCTGGGCATGCAGCTGATGATACAAGCAACAAACCTCAAGGTTCTTCCAAAATTCTCCAGTTCTCCACTGCACTGCACTGCCAGAGATGGCTGGGTTACTTTTACCAAGTTCACAACTGCAGGCAGCGGTGGGAAACTCCCAAATCTGGGATTAGCATACAGATAACCCTAACCAATGTTTGTGTTACACATACACCATACATGCAACGGACCATGCACAGACAGGCACTGAATATATACAGATCAGAATGAAAGAGAGTCTTTATCCCAGGGAGAACAGATTTCACGAGTGAGAGAAAAGGTAAGCAATCAGAAGGTGCAGTGTCCAATGCTCACTTCTTTGGACATTCTCACAGTGACTGCAAGCTTCACTGCAAAGGAGGGCTTTAATTATAGATCATACAGCAGTTAAGGGTGCGTATTTACAGGTCTTTAAGAAACACCTCCCAAATAACAGGGCACAGCATAAGTTATGCATGCAGGTACAAATTAAATACATGGAATCTGGCCTTTAAGACAATCAGAAACATTCTTATAGTCTACAGCAGAAAACATTCTACGGGAAGAGGTGGGTTTTCAGAGCTTTGAGTATGAGCTTTTTTCTTGCTGTTAAGGAGAGAAGACAGATTTGGTGTGACCTACAGGCTAGGAAACAGATTTAAATACATTTTCCATGGTAAAGATTGAAATTATTTGAACTTAAACAACACATGGGAATTGTCAGAGTGATGGGGAGAAGACTGCATCAAACTGAAAGTGCAGTTCCAAAGACATACAAGAAAGCCCAAATCTGCAATACCATGAGACACCAAATCAGAGAAAAGCTGAACTAAAAAAATTGTCATCAAGACTGTCATTATTCACAAAGATGTGAAGTGCTTGAAGGTAAAGCCAGCATAGCTTGGTCATTCTTTTGCTGAATCCGAATTCCTTTTTTTCCTGTCATGGTGTACTTGAAGAGATTCAACTAAAAGCCAGAGACCCAACAACTGATGCTGAGTTTCAGAGCAACATGTTCAAGGACAGGATCAGGAACACACTGTTAAATCATTTTAACTTTATATGTACAGCAACACCCACAAAAGGAATCAGACAAGCAATCTGTGCCCAACATTGTTCTTTGGGCTCCTGATACTAGACATGGTGACCAAATCCTATGCAGATCCAGTCAGCCTGACAGCTTGCAAAACCTGGCAGGCACATCCATTTGTGAGCAAAACAGTCACCAGACAAAGCAATACTTACATAAGGCTATTACACATAATAGCAGTAGTGGGAACCTGAAAATCAGTCACATCCTGGCACTGATGGGGATCTTCAACCCAAAGGCTCTTCGATGCTAATAATTTTGAATTAGTTTAATTTAACTGAGCCACCACTTTCCTTCGTAATCTAGTTGCGAAACCTAAGCAGGCAAAGAGAGCAAAAAGCCACAAGCTCCTCCCTTTTATTCTACATGCCAAAAATCCTATCTTTCACAACAGAAATTATTTTGTCAACTCTGAAAGGGATTAGTTTTATCCTTCAATAGTAGCTAGTTCCAGTTCATACCATCTCCTTGGTTACAGTGAGCAACAGAAAAAATGGTTGAATGTAATCAGTTAAAGGGCACAAACTGCAGGTTATCATCGTTAAGATCGAGCACAACTGTGTTGCTGCTTTTATACTCTCCCACCTCATCTTAGCACAGCCAATTGTTTTCTTTCATCATAGAATACATTTGTAAGTTCTTCAAAACAGTTCAAATCCATTCAAGTCGCTACTTGTACTGAATCAGACCTAAATGGACCTCGATCCATCACCAACATCCTTAGATGCCACTGTAACACACACAGTTTCAGTAAACATGCACTTGAGAAACACTTTGCAGATCCTCTCCACTAATTTGGTTTCAATATTGCAGTTTTCACAACACTGCTCATACTTAAACCTCCAACCCATGCTAATGGCCCTGTAAAACAACACACCTGACCCCTCATCCCAGGGAGTTGTGTCTTTGTGTTTTCACTGGAAGGCTAAACCTGCTTCCTTCCACCACCTCCATTACAACCCCTCAGGCTCCTCATTACAGCCTGGCTCACTTCTCCTTGCTGTCTCTGGCTGTGGCCCTACCAATACCACTGTTTGCACCAGTGACCAGAAAGGACCTTCCAGTCACATTCACCTCCACATCAGCTGGACTGAAGTGCTCTGAAGCAGATTCATAGCCCCTCCTGAACAAATCAGAGACACCTGTGAGGAACTACACGAGTACTTCCAAAAAATCCTTGGGGAGGATTGAAAAGCACCTCTCCTCACAGCTCAGCATAAGCGAAACACCTTCCCTCTCCCTATTACTCTCTATATCCATGGGACAGGCCACGTGTAGTGCCAGGGACACTGCAAGGAGTGATGCAGCAACTGAAGGCATTTGCCTGCCACAAGGCACAGCCCAAATGTTGGTGCTCGGGAGGGCTCTGGGCTCTCACAGGTAAGGTGTTGAGTTCTGTCCACTCTGGCGGGGGTCGGCACGTTTCCGTTGAGATCATTTAAAAACCAAACCACCTGGAAGCTGTTAAACGCCCGCGGACGCACGGAAATGCCCCAGCCCGGCCGCAGCTCTCGCCCACCGCTGCGCGGGGGGAGCTGCCGCCCGTACTCCCGCATCCCTTTCACGAACCACACGGCGTTACGGTACTAGGATGTGGTGGCGCTGCTGCCACGAAGGTGCTGGCCCTTCTGCTCCTATGTAAGGCGCCCCGTCCAGCCCTGCCCGCCCGCCCGCCGCCGCTATTACTGTCTGGCCCCACCAGCGAGACATGGATGCGAAGGAGGGTGGTGTGTGTCTGTGGGGGGAGTTGTGCCCCCATAGCGGTATGTGGGCTGTTTTCTCTTATCCCTTCCATTTCCCTCCTTCTTCATTTGCTTCATTCAAGCAGCAAAGAAAGGAGGCTGCTTTTAACCACCCAACCTGGGTGTCTCCAGCCAAGCCAGGCATTCTGGCCCCAAGTGTATTAGCTCCTGCCACACTGGAGGCTGCTGCAATGGGTGAAGGCAGTGGCTGAGGACGAAGGAAGGAAGGAGAGTTTTCCAGGTCTCCTGCTGGGGATGGATGCTGCTGTCAACCAAGTTAGGGCAGGAAATGGGGTATCATGTTTTGGGAATGGGGAGCAGTGCTACAGGACCGAGGCCTGCACCTTCTGCTCTAGAAAGCTATCAAAGGGATGCCCTTGGAAAAACATAAACAGTTGTGTTGGGCCACACCAAGTAGCATTTTATGCAACAAATAAACCCATTAAATTCCTGGCTGTTACTAATGGGGTGAAGTATAGCAGTAGGAAAGGGCTGTTGCATTAGAGGGAGTGAAATTTAAAATGTTGTTTCAGTTCCTCTGGTATGTGTGTTGGAGCTCTGAAGCCCAAGAGGATCACTTAGAGTTGCACATCTGGATAGCCCATATTAGCCATAAGGAAATTGTCATTGTAGGTATAATTATGTTTTAAGAACACTAAAGGGCTACGAGTTTAAAAAATTCAGTATGAAAGTTGGACAAATTCATGTATATGTGGTATGCAGAGAAGCTACTTTGGGAACCCTAAGTTTTCAAGAGCTTAATTTACCAGGTTTCAATAGCAGAGATAGGAGAGGAATAGGAATATTTGTCTTTTTTGACCCTGTACATTAGCCTGATACTTCTTTTTTCTAGATCTCTTCACGCTGGCAAAGGCCTAGTACCAAAGTCTTCCACTTTCTCAGCATGTTGTGTGAGTTACTAGGCTCACGCAAAAGGTGCTTCCCACCATGAAGTTAAACCTTTTGAACTCAGCACTGTCCACTTGTACTGGGTATTCTGTGAGAAATCAGTTTCCAGAGGGCAAAGACACACATTTTCACAGCCATATTTTCTTCCATTCAGAGACCATCCAGCTAAATGTCACCTTTGCATGAAATTTGAATGCTTGTTCTTAGTAAAACAGTTGAAAGAAATTATTTAAAATCAGCAGCCTGGGTCAGTTTAAACTGATTTTGTTCTTGGAGTTTTGAACTGAAGTGTTCCTAAGCAATTCATCCTGATTCTGATGCTTGAAATGGAGACTTATGGCCCAGAAAGGAACAGCTTGGCAATAGTGCAAGTGGCAGAATGTTGTTTGCTATAATGGAAAATGAATGGCAGCCTGAACTACAGGTACATTCTATGATGTCTGTAAGTAGATAACTGTGAGCTATAGGAGCTATATGGAAATAGTTTTGTGATCATCATCTACAACATGCAATTAGCAGCCTAAACTGTACAGCCTAGACTGCTATAATGATGTTAAATAATCACACTCGCTGTGAACAGAGCAGATGTTAAGCTTGTGTGAGTCCTGAGTACAGGCTGAGATAATATTACCTCTTCCTATTTTCAGTCCCTTGCCCTGCTAGCCCTTCAGCTTTTCCTTTTCCCTCACAGCCTGTGCAAGTCTGCCTGGTTACTTTCCTTGAACCCCGGCTCAGGGAAAATACACAGCAGGGGAAAACCAGAGAATTCTGTGGGCATGCCTGCTGTTATGAGTATCCAGGCAGAAAACTGTAGCGCTGCCTCACATTTTCATGCTAGTTAATGTCCCACCTTGGGCTTTGTAACCCTCGGTGCATCTCAGTGTGCTGTTAGGAGAACAATAATGTTCCAGGGTTGCTTATGCCACAGAATTAGCTGCATTCCTTACAGGAAATGTAGTTTTAGTTTGAGAAAACATTAGCAAGCCCCAAACAGAATAAAAACCCTGTGGAAACTCCTGTGAATAAATACAATAAGCCAGGTTGTGCTTTATTCCCTTGTCATTTCTACATTTACCATTTATTACATATCTACATTTCTTCAGCACTGAGACTATGGCTTCGTACAAGCAAAACTGGATGGTGTCGGTGATGTGTTTTGTAGTTTTAGTCTATGTTCTTATAAATCGGGGGTATATCCCTGCAGTCTGCTGATCTCTGGGATGTATGCAGACACACAGAATTCCTTGCAGGTTAAACCATTTGATCTGTAATCAGCCAGGTGTTAGTGCGTCCCTGAAGTGCTAACCAGTATGAGTATGCATGGCAGAAGCTGTCCATGAGCCAAACACAAAAATACATTACAGCAGACAATGGGAGCAGCTCATAATATTGGGGGGTTTAAGCAGTAGTGGGCAATTACTCCATATTACTCTTTTTAACATTAAAGAAGATAAGATTGTTAGGAAGACATTTGAATGTAGGGTTCTGAACCAGCAATACCCTGGTAAATACACAGTTTTCTCTGAGAACATTACATAAATAGTGTAGCACCACTACTGTGATGTTAGCCATACCCTTTTAACAAATGCCATTTTCAGGAGATTTTGTAAACACCGAGAAATTATGCCCTTGCCAGAGTGCAACAATCCCTGAGCACACTCAGCTGAGAGATTTCTGCTTAGAAACACTTGCTTTTTCCGTAATGAGGGCCTAAGCTTGCACCCAGAAAGGAAATCAGCACAGCACTCAGTCTGTCTAAACACAGCCACATCAAAAGCAAGCTGTTGCAGACTGTCCTAACAGCTAGATGTTTCTGCAACCTCTTTTCACTCTCTGTGATGTTTTGCTTTTGTATTGTTCCAGAGGCAGGAGGCTGCAGAGTTTGTACGAGTGCTCTCTGCTAACCCAGCCATCACAGGGGTGAGGCAGTATGGATTGTGTGCAGGAGGAAGGTAAGACATAGTTTTGCGGGTCTGCCTCACAGTATTCTCACAGGCAAAATTTCTGCCTACATCAAGAGTTTTTGCTGCATACTGCCTTTTGTACTGAGTCCTCCATTGATACACCCTGTTATCTGAATTAGAATCCATTCTGGAGCTTTGGAAATTTGGAAACTTACAGCTTTTGTTTTCTTTAATGATTGTTACTTGCTTAGCATTAAACTCTGATAGGACACTGCTCCAAATGGGAGGGATTCTTTTAAACAAGGAATTCTTCTCATGGGTTGGCAGCCAAAATCTCAGATAGTTACCACAGCCAGTAACTGACATATATGCATAGCCTTGCTCCCCTACTGAAAGGAGTGGGATCAAGAATGCCACAATTCTGTTGAGCTCCTGGCATTTCCCTCATTTGAGCACAAAGCAGAATGGCTTCTCCCTGGCTAAACACAACCCAGGGTTCAGTCCTGATAAAACATACCAAAGTTAACCATTCCCCTTAAGGACTATAAAACTCCAGGTGTATCTATGCTATCAAATAACTCACAGCGTATTCCCAGATTGTGATCCTCTTACTACCTATACTAGGCAAACAACTGTTGATGCCTAGGCTCTCTTGAAGTATTAAACAGATACTGCTGTCCAAAAGAAGCTCAAAGATCCTTGGGGGGATAGTTTGCTCAAGGGACCATTGGTTCCCAAGCAGTATGGATAAAACTGCACAGCTTGACTTTGCATTGATGATCCGGCATTCAAGCAGATGCATTTATCAGTGTAGAAGTAGCCCCCAAGTCTGTTATGCAGGCTGTCCATCAATGCAGATAATCCTCAAGGCAAATAAAAAGCCTGGAGTGTTGTGACTGTGAGCCTCCAGATATTATGATTTTTCATACAGTAATGAATTGAGAATCTCAGTACTTTCTTAAGGTACGAAAAATGCCTCTCTGGCCCCCAGCTGGACTAACATGACAAACACGCCTTAGACTGAATCCATCTTTGTAGCTGTCAAAGAGCAAGGAGTTTCAAGAAAAGTTTTAATTGCCTCCCAACACAGAAGTTGAAATACTTGATTGCTGTTAAGGGGTGTGCGTTTCAGCGTGTTTCGTATTTTCTTCCCAGGGGACGGATCTAAAAGTTAGATAGAGTACTCAAGAGCTGAAAAGCAATTATATATTACACAAGACGCTTAAGAGCAGCTTCAAGGCCATCTTGCCAATCTCTTTTATTATCCTTTATTTGAGAGAGAGTGAGGCTAAAATCTCTGTCTTAAGGACAACTGGCTCCTTTGCTTGTTTCCTACCAGAGAGCTGGCAGGCTGTTGTGCATTCTCTCCTTTCCTTGCAGTTACCAATTTTCTAATTAAGTCTCTGTGCCTGCCCCCATTAAATCAATCAGAACATCGCCACTGATTGCAGTGGGAACAGGAGCAGGATTTAAAGGCCAGATTTGCAGAAAAGCTCAGCATCCATAATGGTGGCCAGGTTTTCAAAGGAACCGGCAACCACGTGTGAGCTGCTCCCAAGCCTGCATTTGCTGTGCTGGCCTCAGCTCTGGGTGCAAAACACTTGAAACCTCCAGCTTTAGAAACTAGTGCTGCCCCAGTGAGTGCAGTAGCAATTAAGAGCTGTCAGCAGCCTAGGGAGAGGCAGTCGGCACTCTTCCTTTTCCCTGGCTGAAGCAGAGGGTTTGGCGAGTGGTTGAAGAGGAACATCCAGGCCCTGAGCTCTCAGGGGCATGCCTGAGATGTTTCTGCTAAGAGCAGGGTGAGAGAAGCAAAAGCTGCTCACCCTGAACGCAGGGAGGGGTCAAAGTGCTGGCATGTGTGGTGTGTTTATGAACAGTAGGGTATTTTCTTTATTGTGTGCTCTTATACCCAAGTCATCACTACGTTTGCCAGCCACTGTCATCAACAGTGTTGTTTCCAATGAACAGTCAGGCTTTCCCCAGACCAAATTGCTTTTTGTTCTCGAGAAACAAATGTGGCAGTATGTCATCAGCTCAGCTCAATCACTCCTTTTCACTAAGAGGCCAGTAAAAGGAATGGCTTACTTGGTCTTAACAGAAGTATAGGTTTCCTCCATCAAATGCTGAGGGCCCTGGTCTCTGAGAGCCTGTGGGGCCTCCCAGGGAGAGGCATGTCTTGGCAAGGACAGAAACTGCTGCGTGTCCTCCCAAAGCTAAACCTGCTGCTAACGTACTTAATCTTCTGTATGTCAAATAGTTTATATATGCTTTAGTATATAACTGTTTTAAAAATCATAGTTTTATAGTTGATTTTCATCTTATAAAAGAAAATTTTTAAGTCAACGAAAGATCAATTTTATGATTCCCATGACTGAAAAATGATCTTTATGTCCTTACAGTAGCCAACAGACTTGAATGCACATATGTTTGTTGCTAGGCTGTGACAGTAATACAGTTATCTGTACTAATATTTTCTTCAGCTGCCTGTTTCTGTTGTTATTGCACATCTGCTGGATCTTACTGTTCTTGCTACCAGCCATTGGATACGGATGCTCATGGGCTTGTTGACTCTGGTGAGTTCTGCTATACTCCATTCTTTTCTCTTATTTTGCTTATTCTTCTGCAAATCTTACAACTTATTAGCGTTGATTATTCTAGCACAGTTGTTACCAAATTGCAAATACGATCTGTATGTATCCACCAAGAGATAACTACAAGGAGGGCAAGAGACACACCTCAGCTTGTATGGCTGCTGTACATTGTGTTCAAATGCCAAAGGAATGGACTGAAGTTTTGTGTCTGTGAGCAATTCACATGGTGTGGTAACAGAACTCACAGGGATATGTAAAACTTACCAAAGTAAAGCTATGGAGGCAAACCCTCCCCTGCAAATAACCACCAGACTGGTTTATTAAGTCTTGTTTCACCTGTTGTTGGACACATTTTTTAAAAAGTCCATTAAAATTAGTGAAGCAACTCTTTTTCTGATATATCCTGAAAATAAATGGAATTTAAGAACTAGTGATGTAAAATCCATGCAGAAGTAGAGTAGCAATACAATGAGCAAAAATAAGCGATGATAATAAAAAGGTGTTGTCTATAGCAACTTGTGGAGAAGTGTGCATAGTGGGTTTTTGTTCTTCACCATTTGCACCCTATGTACTTATTTCATATTGATACTGAAAAGCTAAATCTTTTTTTTCAAAGGACTGAGAATCAAATCTATAAGATGTGCAGGTATCTAACTCACATGGGCATCAAGAGGACCTTGTTAAAAAAATCTTTCACTTATGTTGGCCTGTAGACCCACAGTTTGCATCTCAGAGCATCTCTCACATTTGAGCTGCTATACTGCAGCACAGGGAAAGGTATCCAGATATGCTTCAGTATTAATGATTGTACAGGAGAGTCAGTATGGCTTAGATTCAAATCTGTGGGTGAAATCAGTCTCTGATGTAACTATTCATCTCAGTGAAATTGCAGCAGGGTTGATTATAATTAGCATGACTGGTAAATGTAAAGTACCATAATTTTTAAAGTCCAATCACACTGACTCATGCACTCACACTGGTCAATATCTTCCTCTCTGCATTTTTATTCAAACGAGACATTTGGTTAAAATTCACTGTTATAAACATGTTTATGTGATTTCTCAGAACTTCATACAATTTTCTCAGAAACCTGTTCTTTTTAGCAGTTTTCTTGTACTATTCAATATCAGATGGCATTTTCAGCTTTTTTTATTTCATTAAAATATTAAACTTTCTAAAGATTTTTTCTTTTTCTTCTTATAACTAGGACCTGTGGGACTTTCATGTACTCCAGTAGGGAACAGGAACCTCAAGAAACGTAAGCCAAGAAGCAGCAATTTCAAACTGAAGCCTGGATGGAACAGTCCTTTCTATATTATATGCAGAACGTACATGGGTTGTCATTGTGATGCAAAGTCCCTATCAACTAGAGTCTGGGGAAAATGAATAATCAGAGATAAGATTCGAGGTAACTTACAGAAGCTGATCTGGTTTAGAATGTTGTACAATGTACCACCAGTTTAATCTTCATAGCCCTTTGCCTGTAAAGTCAAGGCATTTAGACTCATTTACACCAATTGTTCACATTTCAGGATCTGAGACATTCAGAACAGCTCTTGACTTAACCTAGAATAGCTCTGCTTCTTTTTTCTTTTCCTCTGTGCAGTCACTTGTAGCTTTAAAATCTGATGTCTTGGGACCTCATCAAGATCAGAGCGAGTGCTGTGTGAGAGAGATCTGCAACAGCGCGTTCCTGTTTCTACTCCAGAGGAGATGAGGTCTGTGATATGTCTGATGCTCACCTTCCCTCTCTTCGGGTCAGCAGGCAGGAGCTGTCTGTGTTCAACATTTGGAATGAAGGAAAAAAACATTTGCCTGTCTGGCTGCAGCTTTTAAAATAGCTCTGGGAAGCTGCTCCCTATTGCTTTGGAATATTATGCCCATTGCTAAAGAAGGTGGAGTAGTGGGAGGAGAAATATACTGAGGGCAATAAACTGTAATAAGCGTGATTTATTTCATGGCTGCTACCATTGCATTTATGATGCGTATATGTCTAGAGTCTGTGTGTGCATGCGGAAATGTCTTTGTGTCTTTATATTATTAGATTTCTGCAGTGCCCACAACTAGCAGTGAGCAGGCTATCTAGCCCATTGAAATAATGTATATTTTTTTCCTTTGAAAGCAAGAAATAGACCTTTGTTTCTCAAGAAGGGGAGATGATTTAACTGGAACAGTTAAAGCTGTTTTCCTGCATGGTAGTCAACACATTTCTGAGTTCATAATAATTAGCTGAAGGGTCTATTTTGTTCAGTTTTCAGAAGGCATTTATATTACTTTGGGAAAAAAAATGAGCATTTTCAATTTGTAATTTAGTCTACTGGCAAAATATGAAACATTTTCATACCAAGGTGTAGATTGTATTTTCAGCCATTTGACCTTTGGGCTGTAATGACATAATTCCCCCACAGCTGTTTGCTGGGGAAATGTGCCCACTTCTCCATTTGTCTGGGACCACATCAGTTTGTGGCAATTTAAAAAGCTGCTGCTTGCAAGTTAAGGTGCTGTGGTCCATGTACGTTTCCTAGATTATCTCAAAGTGAAAGAAAGTGCCTGCAATCAAATGACTTTCATTTGGGTTTAAGCTGAGTGCTTTATTTAGCCATTTGAGCAACCCAAGAGAAAGTATGCTGCTGGTGGTGCATCAGGAGAAGAGTGGTAACTTAGTAAGTCACTGTAACTCAGTTGTATTTGGTCCTGTGCCCAAAACCAGCTGTCCCTGCTCTACACCTGCATGATTCCAGCCTGCTGAAGGAGGCAGTAGCAATCAAAGTGCAGAAGGCATGCTCAGACCTTGCTGGATACAGAACTGATGGCTCCAGAAATTTTGGAGGTATTGATGTTCACACTTGCATGTGCCATATCTTATTGATGTACGCAAATGAAGATAAATACTATCAATTCAGAATTGTCCTCTCCCAGTCCTAACGGAGCTTTTTGTTTACCTTTTATACCTTCAAAGTATTTCACATATGCCTTTTGCTTCATTAGTACTTCCTCTATCATTTTGTGTTTGTGCTAACCAGGTACTGAACGCCAGCACTATGATTTGGCAGCACTTTCCCAAGATGTCAATGAACGCACTGGGTTGTCATACCTGAAGAATTAAGTCTCCATGGTAGACTGCAGAGAATCAGTCAGTCTTACCCTCCCATGAATGAGACACAGGCCTCGGGCTTACTGTTATGTGGCTGAAATTTGACGAATCATTACACACGTGCTGAGCTGCTGTAACTATGCTCACACAGGCACACCAGAAATGCAAGGGAATGTGGCTCAGCTTACACCTCCTCTCCTCAGGGCTGAACTAAAATGACGTTGGGTTTGCTCAGGTAGAGAACACACATCACCACTTGCTGCAAGGTCACTGGATATGCAGTGACATGGGAATCAATTCAGACTTAATCAGGAGTGTGAGCCCTTAATTCTTTGTGATCAAGAATGATTCTAACAGCACTTTGCAACAACAGGGAGTTGTTGCAATAGCGAGGGAATCCTATGGGTAGAGTGTGTGTAGCTGCTTCTTTTTACATTATCAACTGAGTATAATTTTCTTTTTTATGCCTGTTTCAAATTTTTGGGTAAAGTTCATGTGTAATGATAAACAGCTGCTTTGTGGCATTTGAGTTGATGGGTGGAATTATGCCTGCTGTTAGGCAATTTCTTAAACACTTCTTAATGAACAAAAGATGCTCTTCACTGCAGGTAAAACCACTTAGATGAGTTCAGAACTGAACACTGAAATCCGGGAGCCCAAGTGCTGAACCAGTGAAGTATTTGGGAAGGAGGAATTCTGGCATTCCACCATTGGCAGCAGTTATGTTTCAGAAACGTGTAGTGCCTTTGGAAAGGCAGTGGAGAGTGGGGGGTGGAGCACCTCTTGGGGAAAACATAACTGTGATTTCTCCCAGACACAATTTGAGGCCCATAAATAAAAGGAAATATTTCCATTGGTCTGCTGACTGTGCACGGCCTAAGTCAGCCAGCAGTGTTAGTAATTCCCACCCCATGGATTTCTGATCAGGGACAGCCTGACTGTGACTTCTCCCGAGTGGTTGCAGCAGAGCAGGGGAATGCTACACTGGTGCTGCTTTTTGTCAATGTTTCACCCTTTACCCTATATTCACTCTAAGACTAGTTTTCTGGAAATAAGCAATTCTTAAAGCCAGGGCCTGAATTAAAATCCTTACAGACCGAATGCACCCTTAGTTATTTATACAATAGCCCCTGAGGTAAATGTTCATGGTTGAAGACAGGTGGTTCCCACAGATGTCACGCTGTGTTCAGCCTCAGTCCCAGGAAGGATGGTTGGACAGAGCCTGTTCAGCTGTGGCATATTGTTGAGGTTCTTTTACAGCTTTCACCCTTCCACAGGCATCTTGTAAGTCTTCTAGGTTTCTCTAAAACATAGGTTTCAGCTGTGTGGGTTTTAGCAGAAAAGATACCCAGAACATGCATCCTCTTCCTGTGCTGGGGCCACCCTCGTGCTTGTATAGAGGGGACCCTCTCTGCATTGACCATATTAACAGAAGTGCATAAAAGCAAATGCAGAAAGAGCACTTTTACACAGCTTTCATCAACATATGAAGAAACAATCTTCCAGCACCAGTTACAGGCTTGTTCCCTTACGTGCCACAAAGCAGTTGTCTCTGCACATGCTGGTGCTTTTAAAGCTGATACTGCTTGTTGGCTTACCAGGTGTTTGTATTACATCTACCTATTAAGCACAGATTTCCATATGTACAGCACCAAGGTGAACAAATCAAATGTACACTCACACCACAATCAGAGCACTGCTGTAGTGAACACATCCGCCTGAAATTCTCACATGTATTTATCATCTTTTATATTTAAAACACCTACATAACATCATCAGGTTTTTTATGAATGTGGTCACAATGGTTTGACAACCACCTTTGTGTTGGCGTGGTGCTGACAAATTACTGCTATACAAAAAGTAGAGAAGAGCAGTCTCCCCAGCTTGGGGAATGCTGAGCATATATTGTTCTGCCAAAGAGTTGCAGAGTGGCACTGGCTCCATTTGGATGTTTTGGATATATATGGATATATTCAGACTATCTGTTTTAGCACCAAAGGTAGATATAAATGCTTTCAAATCCAAGTTCAGAAGATACCTGGGGGCCGTATTCAGGCTGACTTTATACATGCTCATAATTCTCTCATAGCTACTCGCTGGCTGGTCTAACAGTGGCCTGAATAGCTCCGTAGCGAGCATCTAAGTTGCTGTCAAAGTCCATGCACCATACAAGGTGGTCTGAATACAGCCCTTTATCTCTTTGTCTCAGCTTCCTCATTTGTAATGCAGAGATAGTAACATACCTCAGCAAGGCTACAGAGATGTTCAGATCCATGTGAAAAGGACAACATGTCTGCTTTTATAGGCAGAGATGTACTATGCTGAAACAACATAAGGGGACCTGGTTTTAGAGGAGTGCGCCATCTGCAAGAGCTTGCTCCAGATAGACTATCCAAGAGTTAAAAAGGAGATGTAGAAGTTAGCAAGAATGCACCCTGCCATCCATAGCAGCAATTTTACATTGACTATGCTGAATTCCAGCATAGCTTTTTCCAGATGGCACTGTATTTTACAATTTCCTCTTGCAGTTGACTGCTATCATACATATATATAGTACGACAAAGACGTACACAAGGGTGAATTATTGCCTATTTTTTGTTATACAAGCTTTCCCACACATCTGGGGCTTTATTTATGTGGCATTTAGTCTTCCTCAGAAGAGTATCTTTGCCTGGAAAAACAATATATGCAGCAGCTACAAAAGATAAGGAGAAAGAGAACAGTATGGCTAATAATGAGAACACCAACAGCAAAAATGTACAGGGTTTTGTCACAGTAATCCTGAGGCTGATGGAAAGGTGGGATGAAGTTTGGTAGGTACACAGAAAAAACCCAGTAATTCCCAAGAATGAACCAAAGAAAGAGGAAAAGGCTGAGGGTTAGATGTATGTAGTACTTGTGAGCATTCTGTCTCCAGGGATATTCATCATCATCGTCGTCATCAATCACAACAGACTTGGAAAGCAGCTGCCTCATCCTGGTTGAGTCGTACAGCAGGAGAGTCACCTGGAGGCATTGGAGGAGAAAAGGGAGTAAGTCAATTGGCTGTGAAGTCTCAGCACATTCTGGTCACTGCCAGCCTTTAGGCCAAATTACAGTTGGATGTGGGAAAATCGTGTAAGAGAAAGCTGAGGAGCCACAAATGAGGCAGATCCTGCTGGGAAATAATGTATTTTTCCTCTACAGTTTATTCACTAGTGAGATTTAGGCCAGACATTGCAAAAAAACCTGCCAGTGGTGAGGATGGAAAGGCGTGAGAACAGATTGTGTAGGGAGATGGCAACAGCTCCCACACTGGAGACTTTTAAGAACAGATTAGAGTAACTGCTAAATGACTTGCGTAGTTCCTGCCTTGTAGTGGGTGGATTTGTCTCTCCTAATTATTTTTCATGGCTATATAGGTTAATCGGATTAAGTAAAATTATGAAGGGTCTAGACTTTGACCTAAACCCAAAATAATTTGCTTCCAATACTTGGAATGATTCTGTCAAGTTTTCTTCAATTAAGCATCATTTTCTCAGATTGCTCCATTCCTGTCTTCAGTCAGAACCAGCAGAGAAACAGGTGGAATACCATGATACTGTGAGGATAGGAAGGTCTAGTCTATAGGGAAATGCAGTAGGACTGATCAGCAATGCTTAGAAGATTTCTATTTCAGTCTCAGAATACAAAGTATGTCAGTAGGTTGACTGCAGTGTAGAGGAGCTTTTGAATTTCTGTCCCCTAAATGACTTTCTTAATTTTGGTAGATTTATACGAGAGGTATATGCAGGGCTAAATGAGGATTTGGGACAAACATTGTGAAACTTGTGTTACCTTGCTACACTTGAAACACATGGTCCAGTCCTCAAGGCACTAGCTATTGTAATTGCAACTCCCTTTCTTAGGTACCTGTGTTCCTGTACAAGCCTCCCTGCAGTGAGTTGTGTCATTGAGAAAGGGACTTTAAGAAGCTGACTGAGCTGGAAGCTGCCTCGGCCAGCCAGGAATGAAATTCAGAGAGAAAGGTAAAAGATGTGTATTTATAAACGGCTAAGGGGAAGCACATACTGTCCAAATAGGGGTTCTCAGCCATATTCTCTTTCCCAGAGTTATATTCTGTGCTCATTTTTATGCTTGAAATAAGAAAGAAGAGCACCATTTTACACCTTCTCCATTAGTCAGTGGACAATGGTGAGAATGCTGGCTAAGGAAAACCCATATGGGTATATATTCTGCCAGGTTCAGGTTTTAGTCCACATGCCCCATTTTCTAGAGGCAAGGCCTAGCAAGAGGATCCAGGATATCCTAGGAAGAGGATTCTCTTGCTCTTCCCTGTAAAACTGTTCAATTATGTATAAATGATTAAATATTTTTTCACAAACCCAGCTTTTTTTTTTTCTGGTTCAGATGTTGGCACCAGTTTGTGAGAAACAGAGACTTAAGTCCCAAAGCCAACTCAGGCAAGAAAAAAAAAAGGTGTTTCCACCATTTTTTTGGTCTGGCATCCAGCTGAACACTCAAAGAGGTAGGCTTGCTCAAACCAGCAGAACATCTTCTTCTCAGCTGAACGTTTATTTTAGGCAGGCTCATGACACATAGGAGGGAAAAACCTGCCTGGCCAGTGGGTCTGAGATTTCTGCACAGGGACCTTTGGCTTGACCTGCAGCTTTGTGGAGCTCATTAGATTTGAGGTTAGCTCAGCACATAGGCAGCTGCCTGTAGTCGAGATTCACCAAGCTCAGCAATGGGAGTGGGGTTAAATGGCAGATGAGCATTAGCTTTGGAGAAGTCAGAGAAATCTCCCAGGTGGATTTATGGATCTCGACTGCATCTAACCAGTTTATGGAGAGTGTATTTAATTCTTACAGATTATTGCCTTACCAAGTTCTGATTGAAGCAAATTCTGGCAGTTGCTCACATTGTTAATAACTGCTGAATATACATTTATGGAGCAGCATGACATGAATTCAGCAGGCGTCTCTGGATGCTGTGGAATGGTTCAGTTGCCTTGGTGAATATCTGTAGGTTCCATTGCCTTTTAAAAGACTGGAGGTGGTAAAAAAACAGATGAGGAGCCTACAGATCTGGGCCAGAACGACTTGCCATTAAATGATGTCCATCAAAGGACAGCGTTCATTCAGACTTCATTCTATACCCATTCTCTGACCTTTTAACTTTCAGAGGTCAAGCAAATGTACTGCTTAATGAAGTCGGTGGAGTTTGATGAACTTAACAGAGGGCAGAGCCGGGACAGGTGGAATTTGGCTACAGATCAAGCACTATGAGATGACACTACAAGATGAGTTAGATCAATCAAATTCTTACCAAATATATTGTCAGACTGCAAAATGGTCAGTCCTGCTGTCAAATGAAGCCACATTCAAGCCATTACTTGATGTCAGCATGAACATTAACTGATCCACTTACCATCTTATTTAGGGTAAGGAAAACTGACTTTAAACCAGGAGCAGCTGAGAAAGAGTCAACATTTTTGATGAAGGCTTCAATTCATTAGCATGAAATTTTTCTCTCAATTCTGCTCTAATCTTTTCTAAAATATTATTAAATGAACCTTTGATTATACGGATAAGGCCACTGGTGTGATCAAATGACTAAGCTTTTTCCAGTAGAAATCATAGCACAACAAATTCCTTGTAACATGATTAAGCACTTTCTTTTTTTTCTCCATTTACTTATTTACTGACCAAAGGTCCTCAGGGGGGATGATTCATATCCCAGTGATGCACTGCATCTTGGTTACCACTGCAAAAGAGTGCAGGGGAGGCTGAGACCTGCAGAGGAATATTCTTTTCCCTGTTTCAATCCTGGCAAAGAAAAGGGTCTAGAAACATTATCAAAGTGGACCGTAGCTAGCTCCTGTTTGGAGTGTCTGCTGTCTGCAATCTGTAGTGCTGTCAAGTGGGAGACTAGCAGGTTCCCTTTACAGGGCCAAGCTGCCTATACTGAAACATTAGGCCACAACCCATCAGGTCTACCCTGGCTGTTCTGTTAGTGCTGGACTCCTGGGAAGGTAGATGGGTGCTGGGTTGCTGCTGGTCCCATTAGCTATGCAGGCCAGCCAACACCACCAGTGCAGATGTTCCCTCCTGCAGTAGCACTTGCTGTTCTTAGCCCTTCATGCCCCAGTGCTGTGATTCCAAAGCTTTTCCTTCTGCTCCACCCCTTTTCCTTTGGCAAGAACATCTCTGGGACAACAAAAACCAGGTTTGCTTAATCCTGCTGAGAAGCCATAAAGTAGCTCTGCAATCTGTTGTGACAAGTCTCTTCATGCCCACAGACAGCCAGGTAACACCATCTGCAAAGGGACTGTCAGAACAGGGCAATCCTTCACCCTAGAGTCAATGCAGAATTACAGCTTTATAATGACCAGGGTGTAACATAGACATGGGGATGTCTCTACTTGTCAAGCAGCCAGGCTTAGGTTCAGTGAAGATATAAGTGAGCATAGTCCACCAGAAGACAAGTAGCTGTGGTTAGAAAATACTGTGCCTAGATTAATAAGCCCTGCTGTGATGCAGGGATTTATTTACTCTGGAAGGACGCAATGGTGCTGCCTCTGTTGTTTTTCAGTCATTGCTTCTGGCAAGGTCAGAGTGCAGTAAGTTGAGCTCACAAAGGGCTGTGCACAAACACCTATAGTTTTATAGTATTCCCAAAGCTAGGAGAGTAGCTTCACTTCTTGTCTATCCTGTGTCTGCAAACGGAGGAGAAAGGTCTGGCAGGCTTGGAGGACCTCTTGTGGAAATAGGACCACATTTACCATAGGCATCCATGTTATGTAGTCATTTCCCTTGGTAGGGTGGTAGCAATGGTAGATGCTTGTGGTGTAGGAGAAAGTCACACCACAGTGTGTGGGACAGTGCTGAACGCTGAACTCATTAGCATCTCACTTCACTGATGGGTGTTTTAGGTGCTGGAACAAGCACAGTTCAGTCCTGAAAGCTCTCTTCAATACTGCATGCACATAGCTGTCTGGAGCCATCATTATCTCTTAACTAGCAAGTCAAAGTCTAGTCACACAAAGTATTTTTCACACATAGAAGGCACATTACCTTTAAGCTGCCAATCACGCCACCCACCAACAGATATAATGGAATTAGTGGCTGAACTGGGCAATCTTCCAAAAACTTCATTCCTGAATAGCAAAAATTAGTGTTTGTTATCTCAAGTGATTAAATAGTGCAACAAGCTGTACAGTGAAAACTAAAGATGGTGTAAGTCAAGTGCTTAGACCCAAGACTTATATCCAGTGTCCATTGAAATGGGGGATGAATTAAAGGAGGTTTGTATCTCCCATTACAGGAGTGAGAGGCAGGAAGAAGCAAAAGGCAGGAGGAGGAAGGGAGAGAGCAAAAGTAACAATAAGAAAGGTTGTTCTGGCATTACTGATCAGATCCATGTACACAAGTCATTATCTTCAGCCACTGCGTCTTTGTTAAATGAATGACTGACCTGGACAGGAAATTTCCATCAGCAGTAGAAAAGTAATTGAGCATCAAAACTGTGAAAAGAAGGAATTCTGATAAGCTTCTCCCAGGCCTTTCCTGCTCATTAGCTCCCATGAGTGTGGCATGTTCCCTACTCAGATGCCTCAAAGCTTGGGAGACAGTGCCCGTGGGAGCACCTGGAACCATTTTAGCTTCCCAGGCAGCTGGTAGGAAACCACAGAAGCTCAAGTTTCCAAGCTGTTTGGGTTGCTGGAGGCTAACAGTGTTGGTTGTTATGGAGCTGCGGATCCTGGCAATCCTCAAACCTACTGCTAGAAAGCTGGGTAAGTTTTAGGGAAGGAAGCGTGTGGCAGTATAAGGATGTTGCTGGCAGTAGACACTGCAGCTTGTGATACAGGTCTGTGGCAGTGAGGCTCATCTGTCCAAATATAGATGTCTGCAATGCAGGCATCCATATCTGAACTAGTTTCCTAGATTCTATAGTCAATAGGGAGAAATAGAGACTTGTAAAATTCAATTCATCTCATCCTAAGATAGGCATTTGAAATAGGTCAGATGAGTTGGGCCCTGAAAGTGCCTCCTTCTCTCCATGGCTACACAGGGAATCTAGACAGCCAGCTGTAGATATCTAAAGTTAGCTGGGATGAATTCTCTGCTCAAATTTCTTACCCAGTGGCATTTTTAGTCAATTTTAAACTATTCATTACATTATAATTTGGATCCTGCCTTTCAGGGCTTCAACTGATCAGTTGCAGAGAACAGAAAAGATTTTCTGGTTTCTTCTTGTATATGTCATTTTCAAGGAGAAATTTTCACTTTTCTCTAAATAATCTGGGTTATTGCTGGACCAGAACATTGCTGATGTCCCAAAACTCTCCTGCACTTTTTTTATAGCAATTACACTATATGTGTTAACAGGTGTTGTGGATCGTGGTTACTTGCTATAGCCCTTACGTTAGTCATACGGTACAGGGTGATCTGCTGTGTGTAAAGGCTATGGAGTCCAGTGCACTCTTCTACCCTAAGCATCTATTACGAGCCGTCTCATAATTGAAAAGGGCTGGACATAGATGGATTTGGACTCTGTCCCTTTTTGTCCCCTGTTGCAAGGCTGTAATTTTTTATCCCTTTTGCTACTATGTAACAGTGAGACCTGCTCAGGCTCCCAAATTCACAGGGGTGGGCAGCAGGGAAATCATCATGAATTATATCATGTTCAGAAAGCTGCTGACAGGTTTTCCAGAGTCCTTGGCCTTGTAATAGCCTGCCACAAAAGCAGCTGGCCAGGGATCTCAGGGAATACATTTCAGTTTAGGAACCTAGGCAATTACTATTTCCAGTGTGTTACTGAGATTTGGGTTTGAGGGAGAAAAAAAATCAAGAAAACATGCCAATTTTGTTTGTAGTTTGGTTTTTGTTTGTTTTTTTTTATGGAGCTATGATTCTGTTTCCAGACAAATCTATTATGAAGTCCTTTCATATGTGTAACATGACAGCAGTCAGTCTTGGGAAGGATGTGAATGATAGGCAATGGTAATCTGTAGGTTGGGAGGGAATATTGCAGGCAGATATGGCATCAAAAGGGGAGGAGAAACAGAGTAATACAGTAGTAACTTAAAAAATACAACACTAGGAGTGAATAGGACCTACTGTTGACAGGTGGGCACTGATATTTGTTACAGTGAAATCTAGGCACATCATGTGCCAATCACTTCACACAGAGCATGTGCCTGATTTACTTGGGAACACCAGAACTAGTAGGAGAGCACTGATGCTAGCTCTTCTTTCCCACGAACACCGGATATGTTCTTTCTTGGACTGTTAATGATGGGATATAGGGACTGTGAGAGATCAAAGCTCTGTTTCTAGTGCAATGCTCCCTGCAAGCCAGAGTGATCTGTGGCGAAGAGTGATTGAACTTGACCGTGACATTGACCAGCATATAAATTCGAATGAATAAACCAGCAACCTTCGTGAACTCAGACACAGCAAGAATGTCCAACAGCTTGCATGTGTGCAGAGGGAAAAAAGAGATGGGATGCTTGAGGGAGCAGAGGTACTTGCACATTTTACCTCTTTGCTACCACAGAACAACACTTCAGTGGGATCCAGGACATAGAGTCCAGCCCAGTGGAAAGAGCACTTGTGAGTGATCAGGGTATGAGTGTCCCTAAGGACATCATTTTGGGCAGTGTTGTGACAACAGATCGCTACTAACCTTATCCATGAGGTGAAGGGTCAGGATGAATGAAAGCCAATACAGCACTGGCCTCATTCTAGCTGCTTTGCTCTTGCAGGTAGCTGAAAATGACTGAAGTGCATCCTACAGTAAAGGAGAGCTGCTGTATAGCAAGACTAATCTGGTGCCTGGTGCCCACTCCCCTCCTTCTCTTCTAATAGAAGGCAGAGGATGAAACATGCCAGGCCATTTTCAGTTGTTCCTAGTGGATGACTGCAGCTGCCATTGCTTAGCACAGACCTTGGTCAGGCCCTGGACTGTGGGCTTCACACTAGGATCTAGGTGCTGCAGACAATTTTTCTCAAAATACTTGCTTTTGGGCACCAGTTTATCAGAAAGCACATGAGCAAACCAGAGAAAACTCACAGAAATGTTGAGTGACTGAAGGACTGAAATGCAAGGAAAGATTATGTTAACAACTGCTACAGAGCAAGACTGGCCCTCACATAAAGTTACAGACTACGAGAATAGGCACCAGACAACTATCAGAAGCACTTGAGAGTTAAGGAATTATTTGGTGTAGATACAAGCATGAGGAGTAGTACTGGGTTAAATTTGAGCAGGGGAAAATTTAGATTGTCTATTGAGAAAACGATGTAATCAGCTTTCAAATATGTTTTAACTACCCCTGGGGAACTCTGTGTATAAAGGTAGTCTGGACAATGTACAAGAATGTGATTTTGGGAGCAATTCTTCACTGTCCCAGAAACTAAAAAACAAATTCTCAGAAGAGGTCTATGAGGTCCTTCCATATCTCTATTTTTAGAGTGTTTAGTGAAAAAAGGGGATCATCTCTACCAGTAAATTTAGAAAGCTGCTAAACAATCTGTGGCTTGAATGATGTCACAAGTTTGGAGCTTGGAAAATCTGCTGAGTAGTTTACTTGTATCTCGACTTCTACTGTGATTTACAGTATTACCACATTTAAAAGCGTACAGTATTAGAGTGTTAATGTTAATTATTACTGGGGTACCAGTTATTCATCTCTGAGTTTTAACAGATATTATGGTAATTTATTTGTTAACATTTGAAAATATCTCTCAGTTTTCCTCTGCAGAAAGCAAGAGCCAAAATGACTGGAGGCACAACAACAAGTTATTCTCTGAGATTATGGTAACAGAATGTTATCAGAAAATCTGAGGCTTTTGCTTGAATAATAAATATCTGCATTTTGCTTGACATTTCATTTTCCTAAAAATGCCTCTGCAGATCTGTAGCTGCAGGAAACCAATATCCTCTGACAACACTATATTACAGTGACATTATCTCTTAATTTCAGTAAATTGTGAAAAAGGGGCTCTATATCTGATGCAGGAGATACCCAGAGCTCCAGGCTAATATCTTACCATACACTTTCCCCTTCTCACTGATCTTAAAGATATTATGAAATCTTCCTAGGAAATTACAGGTGATCAGATTCCAACCCTGGATTCATTTCCAGAGGGCTGTCTGTCAATACACATGCAAGCTGTGCCACACTTCGAGTTATACCTTCCCACCTCTCTTCCACGGCTCAGGCATATTCAGCCTGGGGAAAAGCTAAAGCTAAAATCCTCTTAAGGAATAAATAGCAATTTTAAGTCATGAATAACCATAACAGCCGAAGTGTGAGATGGAACAGTTCAGTCCATTTCGCTACTTCCTAATTGCTCTTTAATCCCTCATTAGAACTCCCTAATTCCTAATTAGGACATCCTAATCAGAATCCTTCCACAGTTATCACCGGTACTCAGAAGGCCCCAAATAAAGGAAGCAGCACTAACCTTTAGCCAAACACTCGTTTTGTGAGTTTGGCCAACTACACCTGCTAATAGGCCAGGTGTCGTGACTCCCTTAAAAGTCATCTCAATGCAGACACCTAGAAGAGGGAATGGGACTTTGACAGTCAAGTGCAAGGGCAACACATGACACTTAGCTTGGTTACACATGCATATGGTCCAAATCTAGGTGGGATTCATCTTGCCCACAGCATATGCATGTATAGTTCATTTGCACTATCTTTCATGAACGAGGCAGAGGGTGAACAACTTCTCAAGGACACCCATCTGAAATGATTGTAAGGGCTCCTGAGGACAGGACTTAAAATTCAGAGTGGTCTGGCTACACTGGAAAAAGACATCCAAAATCTACAAGATGACAACTGATAAAGCTGAACACTGCATATAGGAGAGAACACTTCAGTGTAAATAAAAAACAAGAAGTGTCTGATAGGGAGCAGCACTGCCAAACCCCATCTGGGCTTACAATGCACTATAAACTAAATTGGAGCCAATGAGTTGGTGCAGAGAGAGCATCTTTCATTTTGAGGTATGTTTACAGGAATCCTGCATGTTAAACAGATAAGCTGATTATTCTGCACTCCTCAGCTGCAGTCCTGTGTTCCATCTTTTTGGGTTTTTTTTTTTGGATGGGAGGAATGATAGTTACATTGGCCAGAGACTAAAGGAGGGAGGCAAAAATGCAAAAAAAAAAAACGCTACAGAAACAGTGACCTGTGAGGTCAAGATGAAAGAAGCAGGTTTTTGAGATCTCTGGAAAAAAATAGAAGATGGAGTAGGGTTATAATAGCAGCCTTCAAACAGTTCAAAGGTTCTCTTCACTAGGATGGTGACCAATCTGTCTTTGTGACCATGGTGGGTAAGACAGGCTGTAATCTGTTTAATTTGCCTTAGGGAAGATTTAGGTTGGATATGGGGAGAAATATTTTGTCTGTGAGAGCAATAAAATGCTGAAATAGGCTCCTTGGGAAGCCATGGAATTTCCTTGAGCAAGGGCAAGTCAGACATCTGTCAGGGATGCCATGAGCATGTGAGCCTATCTGAAAGCAGAGGTGGATGGTGTCTCTACCTATGTTTCTCAAGTGGGGGTCACAACCCCAGTGGAGGATGTGAAAGGCCCAAAGGGAACAATGAAGTGTTAGAAAATGCTCTGTTAATAAATGAATAAATAAAAAAAATCAATGCTAATGGCAAGGAAAAGGTGATGCTAAAGAAAATAAGGGCCCTGTGCAGTTTAAAAATGTATCAAATTCTGAAGCTCAAAGGATTTTCTTTTCCTTTCTTAAATATTTGATCTTGAAACGTTACTCACACATCCAGCCTTTGGGGGGTTAGACAGAGACAGAGCTGCTGAAAATCAGGTCTCACTTTCAAACAGGTGGAGAAATAGCAGCCTAGATCATTTCTTCTTCCCTTCCAGCCCTATGCTTCTAAGGTTTTTGCAGTGCAGTTAATACAGAGGGATCCTGATAAATGAAATCTTCTCATGTGTCGGATTCTGAGCTTCCTCTCACAGACAGAGTCCTATATTGAGGTAAGACAGTCTTGGAGGGTATTTAAGACAAATAGAGTCAGAATTCAAGCATATGCATTGTGGGATGGGATTCTGTCTGAAGCTGAAGTAACAACACACAGGTTTAACTGAGTTTCCCGACTCCTTTCTCCCACCAGGTGTGTTACCCTGCCACACAGTGCTGGGAAGTTTCCGGTTTTAAATTGCTTTAGTAGTCAACTTACCTATAAAAGTCATGGACAGTGGTAAGGCAAGGAAACCAAGGAGCCCAAATATAAAGCATGCTGTGGATGAGAAAAGAAAGACAATATTATTGGGACTGGTTGAATTTTAGAGATCAGCAATTCCACCCAATGTTTTGCAGATGCTGTTTTTCCATAAAGTTGTGTAGCAAGAAATGCAGTGGGAATATCGGTGGGCTGGGAATATCGTGTTTATGGTGCAGCATTTGATATAATGGGACCAGCAAGTGGTTTATCACTCTCCCAGAGCTCAAGCTTCCATTTTTTAACTCATACATTATTAGTCTTTGTATCAATGAAAAAGCAATGAGAGGCACAAACTGCTTTTGTTGCTACTACTTCCAGCAAGGGCAGACTCAGCCACCACTACCTTAGCCATCATCAGCTTCAGAGACACTGCCAGGTGACTGTGCAGTAACAAGTAACTTTGCACCAGCTAATCCATGGCAACTGATGAGCCCTATTTGTTTGCTAAGTGAATAGCAGCTTTAATGCCATTTCACTTAGTTTTCACTAATAGCTAAATAAACTATTGCAGATGTGAACAGTTTCCGGCTGGTCTAACTCCCTAAGCCAGCTCAGCTCATGAAAACAGAGGCAGCAGCTCTGCTGCAGGCAGTGGGACTTGTCATTGGGATAGATCAGCTTAAGCTGCATGGAAGGATGCTCTTCGGGGTGCACATAGACTGTTCCAGCAGATGAGTGGATCTGAGGTGCTTAGTTACTCCCAGAGAACTGCTGATGTATCTGAGCCCTGGTATTTTCCCAGCACAGCCTGGTGCTGCAGAGGATGAATGCTTACCTTTGCAGAAAGAGAGAAACAATAGCATCAAGAAGAGTGAGCAGCCTGTCTTACAAGAGCTGTCACCTCTGAGCCTAATCATGAACACTTGGCAATATTAAAGTGAAATGCTGCCCTGCAAAATGAGAGTAAAACATAATGAGGACATTCTGTGGCCAAACATCCCTGCAGAGTGCTTCTGCAAATGGCTCAATCTGCAAGTAGATGCCTAAGGAGGCAAAAGCGCAGTAAGTGGAGGTGGGCATAGATTGCAGAGGGGCCAAGAAGGACATGGATAAGAAAAGGAGTAGGATGTCTCCTCAGAGGATTATGAAAAAAAATCTTTGAGCAAGCATTCGGGGTTGGTTTGGGACAAGCTCTTCCCCAGGCAAACTGTGTCACACAGTTCCCTGTGCCAGAGAACTGCAACCTCTGCAAGGCTAATGGCACCCTCCTCGCTGTGCAGGAGCAGGGACACTGCCAGCACCTTGTGTACAGTGCCAGTCTGGGAAACTGCAGCAGTGCCAAAGCATCACCCTCAGGGTGCCTTAGAGAAAAAGGGAAACATCATTGCCTCCATTTTACAGAAGGAGAAACCGAGACAGAGGGCATAGGAGCAGCATCAAAATTCAGGGCAGATCCACCAGGCTTTCTGACTTGCAGACACTTTTCATGGGAATACCCCATCCCCCACATGCTGCTTTCTCTCTCTGCACAGAACGAGGATCCTGCACTTCAGCATTTGAGAAACATCTTCCTTTCTCAGAACTAACATGTTTGTTATCTTTATGAATTGGTAGAGACTGAAGATATTTAGACTTAAGAAAGCATTTCTGTTCCTTTGTGCCACTCTCCTCCTCTCCCCGTCGGCCTGCCTCTCTGTCTCTCTCTCACACAATTTTTTCTCAGGCTCTCCTATCTCTTGAATGCTGTACAGTACAGAAATTCTTCCTCTGCTTGAATAGTGTCCTACACTTGACTAAGCTCTTTCAAACACTGACAGCCTCTCATTAGAACAACTCAGCCTAGAGCCTCCCTTTTCATCACATGTCACATTTCATGCTAGGTCCTCTTGCTGTTACATTATCTAGACTATTTTCATATTCAGAAGCAATGCTATTATAGCTGAGTTGGGCTTCCAATACACCCATGAACATCACCTGCAAATAGTGCCCTCAGCCTGGGCAACTAATTTATCTGGTACCCAAATGAGTGCAGTTCAGGTCTGCAGGAGTTGCATCAACTGCCTGGTGTTGCCAGAAGCTCTGTCATCACGGTGCAGCTCTCAGAGCTGTGTCACACCTCTGCCTGCGGTTTCATAGCCACGTCCTGTTTCTGCCCTTGCTGCACAGGCAAGTACTCAAGACCCTGGCAGGAGGAGGCATCATATCATTTCTTGATCACGCAGCATGTGGTCTGTCTGACCCCTGGGGAGAGATGCTGTGGTAAGCTCTGTAAAAGGCTTGGTGGGGCCTACGTATGTGTGGGGCTGCACATCTGGCACGCAGGTGTCAGTGTTTGCTTGTGTCTAGCATCTACCCAATAGCTTGATTTTGGAGGGGAGAAATGGGAGGTAGGGACCATTCGGAGAAAGAGATAATAGTTCATTAATTCCCCTCCCAAAGCAGTTGCTGGGAATGTATTTACTCATTATCTCCCCATTCAGCTACAGCCTCTTAGGTCTCGAATTGGAGGGGCAGATGTGTAGTCTGGGAAGGCTTCCAGATCCATGTTTAACAAAGTGAGACTCTCAACAATTGAATACACAACTGGCAGGGCTCCGCAGTCACTCTCAATGCCGCTAGCAGCACTGAAGACTGTTATCCCCAAAACGAGTGGAGTTTTCACAGAGCTGCTGCTCAGTCAGGACACAGCCGCTCTCTGCCTGGATTTGTCTGGGTTTTGCTGCCCCGTTCTGGTCCACAGACAAATTGCTCAAGAAAATGGTATTTGCCTTAGGGTAGCACAGTTCGGCAGATAGGACCTTGCTAACTGTGCAGTTTCACATGTGGGGCTTGTGGTATTTTTAACCTGGTGATATCACCTCACAGAAATGCCCCTGGATCTATTCTTAGAAAAAGTAGCAAAAAGGGGCTGTTAGTCTCTAAAAACAGAACAGGCTGAGGGAAGTGTTTCTAAGAATGACTCAGAAGAACATCAGCTCCACAAAGCTGGTGTCAGGGCATCAGGCAGGAGAAGCCCCTGCTCTGTACCACCGACACAGTGCATGGTGGGGCACTGGTCAAGTCCTGCTGTGGGAGGCATTAGTAAGTCCTAACGTGCCGGGAAATAGGTGAAGGGAAGAGCTCATGTCTGGGATCACAACAGAGGAAGAGGAGAGCAAGTGGCTGTATATCTTGCACTTTTCTTGACATCTGTGGGCACAGTGGGTGCAGATTTTGTGTCTCCTTCCCAGCAGGATGGTGAGCTGATATAAATCTGCTATTTAGCTGAGTTAGTCCTGCCAGGCTCTTCCCAAAGAAGTAAATGAACTTGAAATCACCATTATGGTCTCTTTTCTATCTTATGTTGTGGTTCCTTTTCTACCCAGTTCCTGACCTATTCCATCTTCCATAACCATGCCTGCTCACAGCAGCTCTCGTCCCCACCCTCTGCTACTCCCTTGTTTTCTGTCCCCAGTTCTGTGCTTGGCTTTGGGGCACACAGCAGATAAGCTGTCCTCTGGCATGTGGGACAGATCTGGAGGCAGTGTTGGAGGTGACATCAACTCACTTGTGGGCCCCTGTGACTTTATTTTGCTGCCATGATTTTTCAAAGCGTTTGGAAGTTTCAGATCATCTCAGGCTGTCCCTGTTTACTTTGAAGACAGAGAAAAGTTTCTTTCTTTTCAGGTAAGAAGAGTTCTCGTGGGATTTTCAGAAGTGATTTATGAGTACAGATCTCAACCTACCCACTCTTCTTAGGTAGTATGCTAATACAGCTGTAGTGCAACCTACTCAGTAGAGTGTGTGACAAGCTCTCTGATAATAAACACAGTAATAAATGAAGTGTTGTGTACATTACCATCACTCCCAAATGCTGTTTGGTCTATAGCTTGCCAGGTTCCTGACAAAAAAGGAACATATATATATATATATTTTAAATGAGATGCTACCAGCTTCCAAAAAAATCTGCAGTTACCCCAGGATTTATCTGCATGAGCAAGCTGAGGAGCAAAACTCTGTGTGTAAGCTCACATTATTCCCTTCAGACTTCCCATAGGAATGCCGCTGTGAAGGGGGCTGACTCTCAGCAGTGTGCATGTGAGAAAATTCAGGTCAGTTGGCCCGGCCTCGGCGCTGATCATGCCCAAAGGCAGATGCAGATGGTGGTGCACTAGCTTAGCAGCAATGTCACTCATCTCACAGGTGTGCTGTACAGCAGCATGGTCAGTGTAACAGGCTGGAGTGCAGATGGATAGCAGATATTTTCAGCCACATCTTATTCGTCCACAGTATCTGCAGGTGTCCCCTGCAGTATTGGTAGGGACTTGGAGAAAAGAAAGGATGCAGTGTGTGTAGGTGCTGCAGTGGCAAAGCAAGTCTTAATGAATCTTTCTGGGGAACCGGCTCCAGCAAGGCCATACATTTTACAGACCAGGGACGAGTCTGCCCATGGGTTTGGTAGCTGTCGATACTGAGTGTCTTTCAGGGATTTTGAGTGACAGGAAAATGTCACTACATCAGATAGGATATGCAGAGAAGACCTGAGAGAACTAACTTCGAAGGAAAACAATTAAATCTGTTCAGCCTGCTTAGCCAATGGCCAAATGAGAGAAAATAACTGCAAGGTTTGAACACTCAAAAAGGACCTGTGAGCGATCCACAGAGCTATGAAGGCACAGACATGAAATTAACTTGGGCAGAAACAAAGCTGCTTTGTCCATGAGTCTAAGTGCCATAGAAAGGAGATATATTGATAGAATAGTCTCTTGGGACAAATGGCAGGAGTCCCACCCCTGGGGTGATTTAATCCCTGAGCAAACTAGATACTCAGCAGCTAGATTCAGTGTAAGGAACAGCCATTCCCATGGAGGTCTCCAGTCCCAGTGCAAAACCACTGTAGGGAGCAGGGGAAGTGTGATAAAACTTACTCGAGACACAATCCAAGCTCTGGGCCACCAGATGTTTGCTGCCTGCCATCCCTGTTTGCTTAGATAGGGTTGTGTTACTGTGAAATACTTTGGTACCCACATAAGCTATGCCAGCATCACACTGCCTAAAACTGAAGTTCCAGGTTCCATCAGTGACGCCAACAATGCTGCTCTCACCAGAAATAGTGTAGAGTAAGGAGGTGCTAGTAATCTGGGAACCTTCAAGGTGGGGAGGATGTAGACATAGACGCAGATGTAGATGTAGGTGGTTTGGGGTTAGGCAATATTGAAGAGTGGGTTGTCTTGAATTTTGTGCCATGCCTCTAGCTACTGAACTACAATTATGCCATGGTCTAGGTTCTGGATTCAGCCCCTTGTGATTAATTTCCAGATGTACTTTTAAAACAAGATTTAGGTGTTACATAAAGAGCCACCAGTTTGCTTTGCAGTACCCAGGGTAGTGGATTAGCCTTCTTTTTTTTGGTCAGTTAATTAAAGACTGCCCTAATGTTCTGAACTTAAATTGCTGTACCAAGAATGAAAAGATTTCAAATGATGCTGCAGAGGTAGTTTGACTCTTTGGAGCTATTTAAATATCGGGAGACCACAGGGACAAATGTGGGGCTGTGCTGAAACTCTCTTTGAAAAATATACACAGGATGATGAGAAAAAGTGGAAGCAAGTGTCACCGTGCTTCAGGAGGGTTTGCATTTTAATGAACAGAAAATCAATTTTGGATGTACTAGTTGAGCCACAGCTAAAGCTGAGCTGATTCTGAACTTAAATGTAATGAAAAACTAAAGCTAATGAGTTTCCTGGAGAGGTGTATCTGAGTTGCCTTAGTCATGGGCAACTTTGTGGGTAACCAAGAGGGTGCTTCTGGTGTAAAAGAGCATAGATGAAATCAGAACTAATCCCTTTCTTTCAGAAGAGTGTCAGAGAGATTGTTTGTTTTCTCTGTCATCATTAAAGTCTCAGTGGCAATTTAGTACCAACAGGGAACAGTGACATTTTGCTTGTAACATGTAGGAACAAAGGTCAGAGAAAATACCACTTTTGCCTTTTTTCATTGTGATATTCATGAGCGGGCCCAGATCCCCCCTGCAAATCCTTTCTGTGGCATGTGAGGGAGTCAGCACCAGCCCACTCCTGCTCTCAAGGGCTTCTTGGGGTGCAATGAGAGCACTGCATGCTCTGTACCCCTCAGTGTTCATCTTTTCCCAGACCTCCTTTCCCCTGGGGCAATGATGAGCACAAGTGGGGCAGAAAATGCCCTCTCCTTCCCTAACTGTGCTGGGTTCCTGAGGATGAGCCTGGTTTGAACCCAGGCCAGGGCTATCTGTCCCCCCATGCTTGGTTTTCTGGGAAGGGTTGTAAGACAGCAAGGAGTTTAAGGGGCTTAGCCAGTAAAAAAAGGTCATTCTGAACTTTGAGAGCTTTTCAGTTGAAGCCAAAAGCAGGACTATAAAAGACCTCAACGTAACAGCCCTACACTGGCAAATGCAGCAGTTGGTGTGGGTGAAGTATCAGTTCTGGTGAGTGGTCAAGTGGTCTTCTTCTCGTGTTTGAGTGGAATTAGAAGTTGCTACTGCCTAGAAGTGAAAGCAAAATGCACTTGCAACTCAGAGTTAAATGGAGGTGCAGTCAGTGAGAGTAAGCTGCTTTAAAACCCTTGGATTTTAACCTCCTATCAATAACAGTTCTTCTCTGGTCTTACAAAACCCCCCCTCTGAAGCGTATGGCTCCTGTTCCTCGGCCATCAGCCCAGGCCAGCTTTCTGCTGCATTGCTTTTCATAGAGCAAGAACCAGCTTACTCCCCCAGCCCAGGAGCTGTCAGTTTGTGACATCTCTCAGCATTCTCCACCCTGTTAGAACGAACCTGTTGCTTTAAAGCCTGAGCGAGCCCAGGCTGTCCTGTGAAAGACCTCCATTCAGATAACTGATGCTTCCTACCCACAACATGACGTGGCCGCTTCTGAGGGCTACCCATGCCTGTTATACTAGTGACCAGGCAAATAGAGGGAAGAAGGCCTTGCTCCAAATATGCGAAAGAGGGGCTATTCCTGACCATACTCTGTCCCCAACCTCGTGTTCTCATGTCAGCACACAGGCTGGCAGCACTTTTGCTTTGCAGGAATTGCTCCTGGGGTACTTGGTTCCCAAGCTGGCCGTGCTGCTCTTTACCTGGTGTTTTTCCCTGCAGATAGTTCTGCTGGATTACATTTAAGATACCACTTGAAACAGGAGACAAACACAGCATATTGCTGAGGTTGTCTGCTGCAACCCATGTGTAGGTACTTGGTGGTGTTTGTATTTGTTTGAAATCTTGTGCTGGTCTGCTCTAATGCAAATACTGCGGCAGGGAGGTGCTGTGGGTATAGAGTTATTATTGTGCACTCCATCAATGCCCAAAATTGCCTAGGAAAGGAAATACCTCTGAGAGGAGGGAAGGAAAGGAAACTTCAGTGGAAGATTCAGGTAGGACTTGTTACTGTCTGAATTCCTTTATACACCTGGCTTAGCAACAGGGATACCTAAATACAGAAGATTACTACCAGAAGTGCCTTACCATTGCTGGCAATTTTCGATATGCACCGGTGGCAGGCTTTCTCCAGGCCAGCAGTCATTGTGAAGAGCCTTTTCGGGTATCTGTGGGGATACAGAAATGAATATGGTTACGAAAAGTATCTTTCACTTACTAAATATCTTGACTCAGAGTCACTCACAAATTTTGGCAGGCTTTCACAACCCTCAAAAACCTCAGAGCATCCACAAATCCAGACAGCACCCATCAGTGTCAGCTATGCCTTTCAGCAGTTTTGGGCTTGCCTGCTGGTGATGCTAGAGCTTTGGGGTCACAGGAAAGCTGGGGGAGAAGTATTCATGCTGGCTTTCTGAAAGCTATAAAAGGTTCTATCTTGACTTTAATTGGGGTTGGGGCAGGACAAAGTGTATTTAAGTGTTATGAGAAAACCCTGTGTAACAGATAAGGTTCATTACACAAACCTCAGCAAAAACTATTTAGTGAGCAAAAATTACTTCAAGAAAAGAGGAGGAGAGAGGATGAAAATAGTTTTAAGATCAAGGAGGATGCTGAAGAGGAATATAGAAGAAAACCTGCAAACCACAGGGAGCCCAGGACAAGATGCCTTTGATAAAAAAGCAGCTGGACTAGAAAGCAGCTCTTTGTAAAGCAGAATTTTTACAAGGTGGGGTGAGGGATGAGCAAGCAGCTAGGCATCCAAGGCCTGGGTGTCAGACAGCACCAGATAGTTAAGTAGCATCCAGTGTTAATGGGAGTGTGGAAAGCTCACACACACACACTCCAATCCTCAGCCTCTGTCCAGGGTCACCACAGCTCTACCACCAACAGCAACTGCAATACATGAAGGAGGAGGCTGAGATAGGGGAAGCTGCATTTCTGCACATACCTCAAATTAGCCTCTTTAAATTTCCTGATGATGAAAGACCAGTATTTTAAGCTTAGCCTTATTCTGTTCCAAGCTGACATGAAGCCCACCCCAGTGAGATTTCTTGTCATCAAGTGCTGAGCCCAGCCTGGTCCAGAGCCTGCAAGGGACCACAGGCCCCCAGACCTCTGTAGAAGATAAGGACAGACTTGTCCCACCCAGCTGGTATGTGCCGTACCCCCCTCCAATTCCTGTCCAAGCCCTGCCAGACATGGCTGAGCAGAGGTGAGTGTCCCCTGGGACTCTGCTTTCTCCTGCAAGCCCAGAGACCTATGAGCTGCAGCACAGGACCCTCAGCTGCCATGGGGAATGGATGGGGTTTGCTCCTAGCATGTTGGCATTGCAATTTCTATTTCCCAGCAGTCACAAAGGCAGGTCTGGCTTTACTTTTTGATGAGCATTCAATCAAGTAGCAGGGACTGACACTTTTGCAGACATCCCACCGGGTCAGTAACCCATGCTGAGACACTTGCATGTGGCAGCCAGGCACCAATATCCAGGTTTCTAGTGCACATCATCACATCAGGCATCTCATGAATTCAAGCTCTCCTTCTCCAGCCCTCATCTTCATACTGTGCCACAAGCCTCATTTGATGGGTGTTACTGCCATAATAAGCCTTGCAAATCCCAGTGGCCATCTCAATCAATACCAAATGATGGACTGGAATGGAAATTACATATATCAGTGCCCGACCGCTAAGGAGTGCATACTTCTTATCCTGGACACCTAACCTTCTTTAGAAGAGCAAATACTGTGCTTTTGGGCTGCAAGTATGGACAAATATTTTAAGGAAGGAAATAAGCACTGTTGCATGCTCAAAGAAAACAGGAAGGAGGAAGGGACTCTGGCAGTTTCCACAAGCAAACGACACATTAATTTTAAACTTTAAAACTTTGCTGCAGATTTATTCCCAGAAAGTGCACAAACAGGCATTCATTTTGAGTATGCCATTGGCTGCTGACAAATATATTCTAAATTATGCAGAGATCAGTAATATTTCTTTATATAAATGTTCATGACTAGAATTACTTTTATAGCAGTAACTCTTACAGAAACCACGTTAACAAAACCAATGCCATAGTGAAAACTGGTTGAATACCAAATTATGTTGAACAGAATTGCATGTGGCTGGGAATGCTGCATTTCCATAAACAGACGGTAAACCATATGTTTTGTCTAAATTTACAGTTATTTTATACCAACGGAAAAAAAACAAACTGAAGGAGGACTGGGTATCCGGGAGCATGTCACCATCTAGTGATGGAGCCCAGAAATGACTGTGAATCAGAGCTCCGTGTGTGAGTTTTAACAGGTGAGATAAAGAAAGCACATTCATGATGACTGCACAGAAAACGTGTTCACACAAGGACACAACACACATAACCACCAGGTGATGGTTTCAGTCCTTCCTCAGACATTGGCTTTGACTCCTACAGGACTGAAAAACCCCTCAGAGAAGTTATGTTTGCTGGATAAATAGGTGTTGCCCCTTCCCCCAGCCCTGCAGAGGTTCTGCAGAAGCTGCCGTCAGTGTTAAAGATGAGTATTTTCCTGTGTGATGAGGGTGTTAAAGTGCAATTCAGCAGCCAGGCAGCTGTGGAATAGTTTTGTTCCCCAGCTGAAATGGGGAAACAACCACTGAAACTTGCAGGAAACTGCAAGTGGTACAGCATGCTGGTGGCATGCAAAGGCAGGGCGGATGTCCTGCTGCCCAGTGCCTGCTGCTGGCTTGCTGGTGAGTTGGGAAAGTCACAGACAAAATGGAAAACTCAGCCACAAGTAGAAAAAAAAGTTACAGACCAAAGCCAGCTTCTGTACCTCCTCCATTAGTTCTTCTCTGGGGTCATTTACCTGGAGTGAAGGGACTCACTCTTGTGCCACAGAGGTCAGCAGGCAGGGACAAGTTTCTGACCCCCTTGCAGGGGGCTGGGTCTCTCCACACAGTCACTTTTTGGAGTGACAGGTTGCAGTCAACCACAGCAGAGCCACAGCATCCGTGCGCCTCCCCCAGCCTGTCCAGCACTTCCCCACTCAGTGCCCTCTCCGCTGTTGCCGGTGGCCAGGTTTGCCCCAGAGTGCTGGCTGCTACCTGCCTGGCACTCATGCTGTGTCCCACACTGCTGCCTCTGTTGTAACTCAGAACAAGCAGCAGTGGTAAGTGGCTGTAACACAGACCCTCCATCCTGGTTCCTTTGTTATTTCATCCAGTTTTAGCTGTGAACTATTTTTTTGGTCATCATTCTCCCTCTAGTTGTTTAGGTAACTAAAGTCAAAAGAAAAGGAGCACTGACCAACTGGCACATCCCTGACCCACAGCAAACCAAGAGACAGCGTCACACTGGTCCCACCATATGTCAGCCCAAACAAGAGTCACCTCCACGCTTGTCCTGTGGTGTTCAGTCTTCTCAAACTGAGCTCTGCCCTCTCCCAGCTTCGGGTGCCCCACTCTGCGCCAGTGAACAGAGGAGGCAGAGTCGCTGGGCTTCCTAAGACCCTGGTTCCCACTCCACGGCTCCTGACTGCCAGGGGGTCCTGCTGGGACACAGTGGGTGCATGTGGGCCGGCAAGCCCCTCCGGAGCAAGGTGCCTTCTCTAAAGACTACTAGAAGGAATGGTTTCTTTTTGTTTTTCTAAAATTTTCAGAGCAAGTCCTCTTCCAGAGCTGATTTCTTCCTAACAAACCACAAAGCCCCACACTGGCTTTTATCCTGGCACATTGTCCACTTCCCAGCAAATCCCTCTTACCTGAGAGTGCCGTGGGTGCCAAATCCGTTCACCTGCGTGTCTGGAAGACTAGGCAGAGGAACCACAAAATCCAGCCTTCAGAGAGAGCCGTCTGGGAGAGTCCTCTCCAGCGGGACCCCAGAGCCGTGCCTGGGGTGATGAGGTGCAGGGGCAACTCAGCTGCTTTTATTGCTCCTGTCCGCCTGCTCTCACACCTCTCGGCAGCAGCACCGTGGGAGCTGTGGGATGAAGGAGCTCTTGCCGGCAAAGCCCATCCTCATTAGTTTCCCCACTCCCACGGCTGGCTGGAGCCACAGCCCACCCTGTGCCATTTCAGGGTGTCAGTAGGGGGAAGCAAAGGACCCCACACATCTGTGACTGTACCAGAGGAAAGAAAATAGAAATTTCTTTCACAAAGTCTTTTATTTTAGAAACAAAAATAATTCATTTATTCAGAAATCAGTGCTGAGTGAGAAGTACTTGGTTCATTCTTCGTGCAATTTCCCCCCCTTCCTATCCATGCAGTTGATACAGCTCTTTGCAAAGTGCCACATATGTAACATTAATTGTTGTCTAGTTTATATGTCTTGTGTCACCCTGGCAGATGTGTGTTAGGTGGTTACTTGCTAGGTCACCTATCCATCAGCAGGTGACAGTTTGGTACCTCAGGTCTAATTATAGATGTGGCATCAATTTCTGGAAAGCCCTTGTTCTGTACCAGGTGAAGTGGGTTTGAGGGAGAGATTCTCTGCAGGAGGAGTGACAGCATTAATAAAGATTTATGTGTACTTTGAATCTTTTTGGAAGGCCCCACAGAGAAAGAAAAGGTTACTTGCTGCGATAGTCATCAGTAGGAAGCTGACAAAGTGCCTGCTCCAGCTGAGGAGGTACAACTCTGCCTTCAGCTGTCAGGTTTGCACAGTTCAGTGCCAGTATCATTCCCACTGCTAAAGGTCTTGCATTAAGAAAAGGGCATCCACACTGGGGTCAGCCAAGGGAAGGAAAATGATGGTGTTTGATGACTAACTGCGTGCCACTGGGTAAGCAAAATGTATGTGCATGTACAAACACAAGCACACGCTGGTTTTTATACTCTCCATGTTTTTCCCTGCTGCACGGTCATCTGCACGGGAAAAAGCACTGACCACATGGTTATGTGACTGCCTATTTTCCATAGCCTAGCAGAGTGACAGAGGTGAAACACTAACTTATCCCTGCTGCCACATCCCCTGGCTGCTCCTATTCTGAGCACACGTAACACCAGGCAGCAGAGACGCTTGTACCACACCTGCAATGCTGTCTGTTCAATCCCTGCTCAGTCCAAACTAAGGCTTTAACATATAAACCATAGCACAGTCAAAGTCTTTGCTTTTCAGGTTTGGTTCTTTAGGTCACATCCTTCACATACAATGTGAGGCCTCAAAAGGGGCTCTGTGGCTCAAGGAGATGCACTGCAGGGCATGGCATAGCACCATGGGAATGACACCAGATACTATTAGATCTTTTTGACAAAACGGAGAGAAACTTCACTGAGCACTGAAAGCAATGGATCAAAAGAGAGATCCAGCCTCCCACACCAATGTCTTGGCACTTCCATGAGCTATCAGCTCCGTGGGAAGAGGTAGCAGCAGCTCATAGGGAAGGTGTTAGGTGCAGAATGTGGGGTGGCAGCAAACACTGGATGGAATAAAATCCCAGTTGTGCCCACAGTGTGTTTCTATAGGAAGCCAGGCTAAAACAAAACACTGGCGTATGAAAAGTTACTAATGAAATTATTTCCTTAGGAATGTTTGCTGGTTTCCTACAGGGGAAAAGAAAAAAAAAAAAAGCTTTATTTCATGTTTATTGAATGCCATTCATCAGATATTGTCTCCCACTGGTAATTCAGAGGTGAACCTGTGCGTGGTTCTGTGTAAGGAGAATTTTCCTTGAAATAATAAATACATTTGCCTAAAAACAAACCCAGCCCTCTGTTTCCTTGCTTACCACCAAAGTAACAAATTGCCCGAATTAATGTGAGCAAAATTTACCCATAAGCCCAGAATATTAACCAGGAAATTCAAGTGCTCATGAAACTTGTGATAAGAGAAAGTGGAATTGCTAAAAGTATAAAAGCCAAAGCCCCCATTGAGGTCCATGTATTCTTTGTTTATGCCACTACAGAGTGTGCTAGGCAAATGTGTAGAGTTTGTAAAATCCTTTGGGAATCCCTGAAAAATGAAGTGGGGATTAGCTCCCCACACAAGGGCATAATAAAACTACTGAACATTTCTGTCTTAATTGTATTTCATGCTAGAGCATAAGGGAAAGTTATCACAGCTGAAAAAATGCTGAACTCTCCTAGCAGCAAAATGCCCCCTTTAATGTAATAGCAGGAATAAACCTCTCACTTCTAAAATATAGTTGACAAAAAAAGGCTAATAACTCATAAGGTTTTACTTACAATAAAAAAAAGTCAGTGTCTTTAAAGTTACTATGCATGAAATATGATAATCTAAATCAGCAGTTTAATTTGCACTTCTGCAGATCAGAGCTAATATTCCCATTGCACACAGCCATAATAAAACGCACTGTTCTACTGTCAACAGAAGAAAACAGTATGTGTTTTCATTTGTTTATTTATTTCATTTCTTCACTCATAAAATATGCCTTTTGCCACATGTTAATGCATTTATCCTCCACTGGAGGATAGCAACCCATACTTGACACGGTATCTGTTCAACAGAACTGAAGATATGAGTCCTCCAAAAGTGAGGACCAAAATCCCTGCTTGTAGCCTTAACTCATGGGAAACAGAACCATAGGTTTAGTGTAGAGTAATTATGGTAAGTGATAACGAGAAAAGTTGCTGAGGGGATTTCAAAGCAGGAATTCTACAGAACAGTTAGCTGACTGCAGATGAGTTAGGACGGAGTTCGGTTGCAATATTGGCGTGCGTGGAGTTAGGAGTTGTCTATCCATGAACTTGCACTAGGGTCTGGGAAGAGTGATGGCTTGATTAGTTCCCTAAATGCTGTTCTCTGCCTGGCCTGCAGCCACCAGACCAGGATTCTGTGGGTCTCCTGTAAGTCCTGCCTCATATCTGCCAGTCTTGGATAGACGTCCAGGGTAATTGAAGGCATCTCTAGAAGCCTATATTTGTCACAACAGCTCTTGTATTGGCTGTGGGGTTGGGCACCTGCGTTTTGTTTGTAGATGCCCATATCACTGACAGCCTTATTCATTTATCTGCAGTCTGGATCACAATGCCACCTCTGTAGTCTGTGCAGACAGGAAAGGCAGGATTTGGTTAAGTTTGTGGTTATTTCTTCTGTCGGGCTGTGTCAGGGGGTATGTGCTAGAAACCCCCATACATGGAGAAATAACCTTCCCCTCTATGCATCTGTATATATGTATGCTTATGTAACGCATTCAAATCTCTGTTTTGGGAGATGAAATCTTACCTCATGCAGAAATGTTGCCTCTCATAAACTAGGACTCACCCCACTGGCTTCTGATTCCTATCAGGAGCTCAAGGGGACCAGGTTGTAGCTGAGAGGTTTGAGGTGCGAGCCCAGACTCATAGGATGCTTGTGAGAAAGATGCTTCAGTGGCAGCCAGCCTTGTGGCTTCTCACACCCATGCGTTTCCAAGCACAGATCATCATCTCATGGCTAGAAAAGAAGGCATCTAGAACAGGTCCTAAGTCCTTCATAAGAAAACGCTTTCTTCAACAGTGATGTTGCTTTCCAGGCCAGTTTCTATTTGAGCAAGAGCCCCAGGGGATTCCCTGGGGACCCTGAGATATTCCTCCACAAAGAGGAGGTGATAGCACCTCTCCAGGCAGCTGATGCAGTATTGTCATGGCATAACAAACACAATATTTTGGGATCCCTTTGGGTCTGTTCGAGAACTCTCTGTATCCTGGGCCTCAGGTGCCAAAAGGTATAATTTTAGACCTCATTGCAGCTCGGAGCTATAGTAAATATGGCCTCTGCTACCTGAGCAAGCAGACTCACTTGTACAAATGATCCAGTTTTGGTGAATGCTAGGTCTATCATTGCTTCTCCTGCTGAAATCTGTTTCAGAGGTGTGTTGGCATTTAGGACCAGTTCTAAATTTTACTGTCCCAAGGAGTCTGTGAATGAGATGTGACATTTGGCTGCACAAGCGTCTCAAGTCTCACCAGATGGCACTATGCTCAAAGGTTGACTCTGGATGGCACAGGGGAGGACAAGGTGTCCAAGCAGGAGACATAAAGGCGTTCGTATGGAGTGTAGATACACAAGCAAGTTCCCAGGACCTGGCTGGAGAGCTGCAGCTCCTGGTGCACAACCTTAGCATGTCCCACATGAGACTCCATTCAGAAGTGGGGGAAGATGTTGAAACCAAGTCATGTTTCCTTAGGTGGGATGGGCTTCAAGTGCCTCCAGCACAGAAATTGGGGGGAAGCAACATGTCCTGTGCACTGAGCACTCTAGATGGCAACTCCATTCACAAGGTGTCTTGTGTTTTCATACTATCTCATTGGGGCAGTACTTCCAGAAGTCCTCTTCAGCTGAAGTGAACAGTAAGACTCACACAGGTTAACACGTGAGGTGCAGTGGCTTGGTGCAGTGGCTTAGTGCTCTCAGAGCAGGGCCTCCCAGAGAGCTCTGCTCACAGCCATGCCCCTTGGGATTAATGGGTATGAAAGGCCTGGACAGAGGTCTCCGCACTGGGGACCATGCTTGCCCCTCTGTTGTAGGCACCATCAGGAGATCGCCTGTCCTGCACAGCAGTGACCGGCTCTCTGACATGTGGCCAGCTGGCTACAACTGTGCTGGAACTGCCTGGCCATGAAGCTTGCAGACTATTTGGAACAAATCAAGGGTTTTACTCTGGTGGGGAAGAACGCAAAGAGCCTTTTCCCTTTGCTTCACTAGACAGTGGATCAGGTTCCAAGTTTTCCATTGTCAGTGTGGCAAATCTACTATTCGAGAACATGAACTCTAATATGTGCTGAGCTTTTCCTTAATGCATGTAAAGCTTTGCTGGTTAGTCTTGCACGCGGACATATCAGTCATTTAATAGCTGTGCAGGCACTTCTCATCTGATCTTTGATTCTAAGCTGTAAAATAGAGGTGATGATGCACTTTTCCCCTCTATTGAATGTCTGTTTAGGCTATTCTGGCTAAATTCTCCAGGGTGGTCACTGTCCTGTTTTGTACAAGCAACACTCAGTCTGAGCTCCAAGGCTGGTGGGGCCCCTGTGGGTCACTATCATGAATAATAGTAATAAAAACATGTGGTGAGGCTTTTTAGTCAACATTGCTGACTTGAATTTATTCAGCATTAGGAAAATAGCAATATTGATATTTGCTAAAAGTTGGAACAGATTTTGCTAAATCTGTTTTACTATAGCAACAGTAAAGAAGAAGAAACTGAAAAAAAAGGGAGAAAAGCCATTAGAAAAAACAGAGATGTGGAGAATCTGTTTTCTTAGATGAATCTACAGGGTTCAGCTAGGTTAGCCTACTAAGGCAAAGGCTAAGGGCATGTACTTAAATATACCAGAGATATATTTACGAAGAAAATAATTACTTATACAAAATAAATTAAAAAAAACTAAGCAAAACAAATGAGTATGAATGGGCCATGAAATAGAAGCTGATTTCTAACCATCAGAGCAGCAAAGGTCAGAAACATCTTCTCACTGACTACAGAAAATGTCTTTTATTTGGCTGAGAGGACTATCAGATGCTCTTCATCTGATCTGACACAAACTGGTCTGAAACTTCAGACTATTTACAGTTCCTCTGAGTTTAAATTCATTAAATGAATCAACTGAAGGTCTTGTTTTGGAGGTTTGTTTGGGTTTTTTGCTGGTGTTGATGTATTTGGGGTAGGTTTGTTAAGATGATCTCTCATTATTTCTGGACAGGCATGGCTGTACAGCGTAGGCAGGGCTGTGTGCAGTGGCCAGAAGGCTGCCATGGAAAGGCCTCTCTGTACCGTATTACTGCTTTTATAAGGTGATGGCATGATTGAGTATCTGTGAGAGAAGAACACTGAAAGAGAGAACTCCAGAGGGTTTGTGGGTTTCTTGCTAAAGCTGAGTCTTACAGAATGGGATTGTAACAGAAACTTGGCTTGATTCACTGGAAGGTGCCACAAAACATATGGTATATATGGCATATGCAGAGCTTTGCTTAAAGTTGATTAAGATATTTTGTGATTCTGTAACTCCTGCCACCTCATTTTCTCTCTAAAAATACCTACTTCCCTCAGCACTTGCAGCAACAACAGATGGTCCCTCCTGTGCACAGTAACATTTCCAGGAACACAGATTCTCTCTTAATGATTTATCTCCACATGGGCAGAAATTTAAGCTTTTGGACAGGAGAGGAAATCTGTGCAGACAGCTACAGCATTGGTCAGAAAGCAATTGCTGCTATTTAGTGACAGATGAAGGACCACTGAGGCAGAGCAGTCAGCCACCCACTTTGAAGACCCTGCTCATTGGTACGTAGTGGAAATGGCAGTGTCACCAAAGAGCAAAGCCCTTCCTCCCTGAAGAGAGCCCTCTCTGCAATAGCACGCATGCATGTGTGCACATACAGATTTAACTGTTGCCATCTAATGGGTGGCATCTAATGATCTAGGTAGGGCATGGACTCAAGTCCCACCTCTGCTGGACTCCTTGTCTGGGAATCAGGTCCAAATTGCAGACACCAAAATGATGACCAGATGTCCCACCTCTCATTAAGGCCAATGGAAAGCTGCTCAGTACAGCCAGTAGAGTCTGTAGTGGGATTCAAGTCACCATAAGACAGCATGTGCCTTTGGCCACGGGAATTGCTCTCCAGACATTGCTGGCATGTAGACAGCAGCATTCGGACACCTACATGCAGTCTGAACCTGACTCGCACCCCCCATCTCACGACTTTGAAGGTTGTTGCTGGCAGCAGCGATGTTGAAAGCACTTTTGAGTGAAATCCATCTCCACATTTTACCAGGAAATTTGTGTTGAAATGGCAAAGGAGGAGGAGATGAAAGCTGAAAGACCCTCTTTGACCTCTTTGGCAACAGAATTTACTTTGTGAGGAGTAAAGAGGCTATTGAAGAAAATCAGAAGAGAAAGAAATCATATATCCTGCTGCTGCAACTCCATGGATTAGCGGAAAGAGCTGGAATGTCAAAGATTTATACCCAAAGGTTTCACCATATCATTGCTGCACACAGCGTTTATTGTGCTGTTTGCTGCAGTTGCAACATCAAAACCTCTTGTTGGGCAAAACAGTGTTTTCCTTAAAGTTCAGAAACCATTTGACTAAATAGTATTCTTTCCATCATCAGTGTTTTCCAGCTATAGCATCAATGGGGAGCTATAGCAGGAACATATAGCACATGAAAACATTCTGGAAAGAAGAAACAGCCCCTGGAGGTAGGGATGAACCAAACCGAAAGGAAAAAGCTTTCTACAACCCAAGGCAACACATTTGCAAAGAGGGAAATATGTCATCTGAGAATAAGAGGCTTCCCCGAACAGCAAGAAGTTCCTCATGGACAGGATTGTATCTATATCTGAACTATTCCCATGAAAAAAAAGGATAGTTTCCGAACTTCAGACAAGGAACATCAGAGCCATGCCACAAGGAAGCAGTGTTTTGGTAGAAGTTGCTTCTAGCTAAAGTACTGTGACCCTCAAAGGTCTGAAAAAGCATTGAAACAAAAAAGCTGGAACAGATTTCCAAGGGTTATCTCCTACCAATCATGGTGCATTTTAATCTTGGTTTCTCATACAGCCCTCTCAAAGCATCTCATTCTTTCTGCCTGCCCTCAGTTGCTAGCTGGATAGCTGTTTTTGTCATCAAACAAGCTGGGTTAACTAAGATGAATTTGGATCAAGGCCTCACAAACAGAGAGGTCGCTGTGACTCAGTGAAGCACTCTACAAACAAACAGAAATTAAGCAACCTTCTCTACTTTTTAATACAATTTCAACAGTAAAAACAGAGACAACTTCATTTGTCAGTAAAGCACCTCTTCCACATCCTGCAGTGTCAGTGGCTAACTTGCACTAATGCACTTACAGTGTATATAATTAAAACACGGCACACTTCCACAGAGAATTTCGACTGACCAAAATTCCAAAGACAAGGAAGAGAAATCCATGTTAAAATACCTATTATAAAGACAGACCTGATTTTCAAATACAATCATCCTACCACTTCTTCTCAGCGACTTCAGTTTGCTAAAGCAAGCTTCCAGGTAGATTTAGGATCACAGATTTACTCTTGAAAACCATCTGGTCTTGGCTGTATATGTGTCGGCTTTAGCTCCACCACTTGCACAACACAAGATGCAGTAGCACTTACCTTAAGTGCCAAATTTAGACATACAATCGTAACAACAGAATTTAAGTGTGTGTCTAACATTTAGTGTAAGGACTATTTGTGTCTTCCAGACAGTTTCCCTAAACCAGAAGGGGAGCTGGTGAGGGTGGTATAACCCACAGATGGGTGTTCTTCAGAAACAACCAGTGTGAAAACGAAGCAAAGCACCAGTTGTGGCTGATACTCTGCCTGGAGCCCAGAGACTCCTTCCAGCTCCACACAGCATCGCTTGACTTTCAATCAATGGTTTCGAACTTTGTGAAATTATGTCACTGGAGGTGACCAATGGATCACAGTCACCAGTGGGCATCAGAGACCCAGCTGCCATAAGGGCTGCACTTCTGTAAGTATTGCGTGTCTCTATTACAGAGTTTTACAAATACTGACTTTTCCAGTAGTATGACCACAATTAATAGATATCTTTGGGGGTTTATTTTTTTGATGGTAAGAGATGGTAAGAGCAAGAAGAATAACAAGAGCCGCACCAAGCAAAGACACAATTTCTTTGATTTCATTTTACATCTATCCGTAAGACCCCACTCTAGTAAGAGAACAGATCTAAACTAACATCAGGCTTGTTAGCCATTAGTTCTGCACTCCTAGACATACCTGCAGAAACCCAATAACTATTATTTTGATGACAGTTGAAAGAGTGTTTGCAGACTCGTGGAACAAAATGATACAATTTAGTCATTTTCTGTGAGATAGTAATGATGTTCTAATTGAAAAATGTACTCTGGTATAATTATCCTACATCTTTATAAGCCTGCCACAGGAGCGCGATAAAAGAACAAATGGGAAGATTTTTACCGTGCCATGTGAGGAAAGGCTCTCAAAGTTTTATTTGTATCACTTGATGCATGTTCAGGAGACAGAAGACTCATAAAAGCAAAGTAATTTTCTGATTCAGTCTGGTAACCTCTTGAGGCAGGATCCAGAGGAAGCTTTAGCCACATAAATCAGAGACAGACTTTGAGGTGGGATTCATGCATACGCATGGGTGCCCCATGCCCTGGTATACATTGGGATATCTCCCCCAGCTTCCACCTGCAGCTCCTGAAGGACATAGGTCTCCTATGTGTTATCTTCTGTCAGACCATCTGCAGATAGGTTACATATTCATGAGTGTCTCAAGTGTCCATCCTGTCACTGTGCACTGAAGCCATGATGCAGGCATGGGACACTCCCTGCCCTCTCCTTCCTCACACAGAACAGATGCACATTGCCATTAGCAGCACTGCATTTTCAAAGGCCCCTAGGGCCTTTCCTGACTACAGTGAGGGATAGGCAGGCTCATAATATAGTAATAATCAAGAGGTTTTTATTTATAAGGCAACCTGCTCCCTGCTGTGGAGCAGGAGGCACTGCGCAATAAGTCATAATAAATCTAGTGAAACAGTACAAATAAGTAACCGGCTTTAATCCTAGATGTGGAATTATTAGGTAGATTTGTGAACAGAAAATTAAATTCTTGTTTTCTCTTCATTGTTCACGATTTGCATGATTCTGGAAGCTATATATTTTTGGGGGGGGGACCTGTGAAGGGGCAGGAGACGTAGCCAAGGGTCAAAGAGATGAGAGTGCCTTGAGCACCAGAGGAAAAGGGGCAGAGTCTGTCCTTCAGATTGGGACCTGCTGATTAGGGCTGGGGGGAGCACCATAGTGCCAAAGGCTGGTCCTGGCACAGCCCCTCTCCAAACCAGCAGCACCTGGCATCGCAGTGGGAAATGACTTTGAGAAATCCTGTCCTTTGGCCTGCATGGCACAGGTTGACATTCAGGTGTCATTGCAGTTCTTGCTGGCTGAGTCCTGGACGAGGGTTTTCTGATTTTCTGGCCTGTCACCAGGAGGTGGGTGCGTTGGTAAAGCCATAAGAAGGTGAGGGCTTAATGGCTGAGATCATCTTCTGGAGCTCAGAACAGCTCACCTAACTCAGTGCAGTTTCTGTCAACGTTGTCAGTGCCAAAATAAGGCACTGATAAATGAAACCCTTCAGATCCCCATTTTAAATAGTGACACTTAACATTCCTGAGTCTTAATGAGACAACTTGTGCTGTTTCACCAAGTTTGGGCTTTGACTTCCCATTTAACTTCCTGCTGCTCTTGGGAGCATGAGGGGAACATTAACCTGCTTGGGTGAGCCCCCTGCATCCACTGTGTGCCTGAAAGCAGCTTTGGATCAGCCTTGCTGGCATGGGCAGAGGATGGGGAGAGAAGTGGGAAGGATTACAGAAGTCAGCAACATGTGGGAAAAGATGCATGCTGGAGGGAAAGTTGGCAGCAAGTCCCTCAGCAAGGGAGAAATGAATTTAGCAGTGTGACTATGTATGTATGTGTGTGTGTAAGAGCAGTGGAGGGCTCACACAGGGGCTGGGATGATTATTCAGCTGCTGAGCTCCTATTGCAGGTGCAGGTACAGGAGTCTCTAACAGAAAATCCTTGATCAGTGCAACAGGTGGTCAATATTTAGCAATATTTTATGTGATGTAAGCACAGAGCCAGTTCCCTCTGCTGAGCTGTGGTACAGGAGCTGCAGATTTTCTCCCCTATTGTTGAACCAAACTCAGATGCCTCACGTTTTTCAAGGCTGAGCTGTAAAGGCTGGTCTAGAGACAGATCTACATTTGGCCCTCTGTACCATCCAGGAGCATGGAGGGAGAAGAGCTACAATGAAAAGCATTCATCTGAGTCAAACCAGGCATTGAATTTTTCTCTGGTATGGTATTGTTAGTAACTCATTCTCCTTCAATACGGGATTTTAACATTGAAAAGGCTCAAGGACACAAAGAAGCCTTTACAATTGCTGTTGAAGAGTCTGATGACTTCTGCAACGGTCAGGCATACTTAGGCTGTCACTCAAGCCTGTCACTCAAGTTCAGTCCTTTGTGATCTGCTGTAGGATAAGGCTGCCTGTCCTGTTTTATTTCGCTCAAGTCAAATTATGCACCATGTCTTTCCCAAAAAACCCCATGAATATTCATTGCTCAATGAATAACCAGTCCATAAAAAAAGCCAGATGATTCAGCCAAGGTAAGAATGCTTTGCAACCTCTGTTATCATTATTCTATTATTATCATGTAAGCTAGAGATGAAAATGACCTATTAGACTATTCAGTGCAACTTCCTGCAAATTCAGGACTCTTATGCATTAGAGCTTTATCATTAGATGCTAAAGAGAAAAGAACCTTTCAAAAAATAACAGTATGCAAAAAGCACTTGTCACTTACTATATTTTAATGTCAAAAAGCAAACAATTTATCCCAGTTATTCAAATCCACATGTCAAATTGTCATCCATTTAAACTAAAATTAAGTGTGCTTTCTCCTGCAAAGAACTTGAAGCACATGAAATGCTCTTAGGAGAGCTCCTAGTCTTTTCTTCTTTCACAGAAGAGCAGAACACTTTCTCTGGTGAGAGTGTTGTCAGTATAATACAACTGTGAAATTTAAGGCATTACATGATGCAGCACAGAGGATCCAGAAGTTTAGCCAGAGAAATGACTGTACCAATATGGGTTTAACCTGTTGGTGCCTCCCCTTAAAATACTCCATCCACTTAGTAGCTTCATAGTGACCCCTGCTTGGGTGACACTACTGGAGAGAGACCACATGCAGAAGACTTACTGGGGCTGGTGGGAGGTTAGAGGGCACCTGCTCTGCATCCCACAGCTCTGGGCTGAGGATGAATTCCAGTGACAAAGCAAATCTCTGCCAACTCTCTGGAGTATTAAAGTAATGAGGGGAACAAATAGAATAACTACTATAAGGAAAAGCTGGGTTACATTTATCACCTCTGCAATACGCACATGGCAGCTTTCGAGACATGAAATTCAGAGTAAAAAATACATAAATACACCTCTCTTGGAAGAGCAGGTCTGCTGATCTGGAGTAGGTTGGCTGTAGGGGCCAGGAAACAATGGCATGTCTGAAGAACTGAAGGTTTTTGAAGCATGGATTCACCTGAAATAGAGTGGAAGGACCTAAAGAAGCTGCCAAGCTTTTGATATGCCTCAAAAGCAGCCATAACTGTAACGCTTTGTGCAAACACTTCTCTGAGCTGTTCTGCTTACTTCCAGTACTACAGTTGCACAACCATCACTTTCTCTCTAGGACTTTACTTATACTAATTTTTTTGTGATGTCTGAGGTGAATCTCCCTAACTGCAGTTTTGACTTCTTATCTGTAGTCCTATCCACAGTGGAGACAGGGAACAGCCCTTCCATCTGCCTCATATTTATCTGTCTGAAGCCCCATAATGTCTTTAACCAAGTCTTCTTAGACTAACCCACCCCACCTCCCTTTGTCCTCCTTCACTGACCAAGTACTTTCGGTATCTGAAGGCTTCTGTCCTCCCTTCTGGCCCTCCCTCAAAAAGACTGAAAAAACAAGGTAATTTGCAGCATCCAGATATGGTCCCTGAAGATGCCAGAAGTCCAGTTTGCAGTGCTTGTTTTGCAGAAGAGATTCAGCCAGGGGCGGGGCAAGCTGAGCTCTTCAGACACCAAACATCAGTGCCCAGCTGCACTGGTGCCTGAGTGTCCTTCTGCAGACAAATGCCGCCACAGCGAGCCCTGTTCTGTGCCCAAGGGGTGTCTCAGCCCTGTGTGAATGGAGAGCAAATGTGGAACTTAGTGGCGCAAAGTCAAGCAGAACAGGCAACGATGTAACTTCCTACCATAATCAAACCTCCTGTGGTTGCTAGTTAGATAAAGGGGCATTAAAGATAAAAGCAGGACAATTAGTGTAATTTCAGTGTAAACACAGGGATAAAACCCAAATACAGCGAAACATGGTGAACCTGAACAAACATTGCATGTTGGCAGTGCAATTAATTTAAAGTCAATGAGCTGTGTGCACTCAGGAAAGTTTTGAAGGATTAGCAAATCCTGCAGAGTGATCTGACAAAGGGACACAGAAATCTAATGGACTGGCTGTGCTGCACGCGCAGAGATCACCTACTTTCTGGTGCAGGCAATGCACTCCTTGCCCTCCTTCCCTAGACAAAAATATGGACATTACAGAAAATATATGTTGGGGCAGAAGGGTCCCACTTTATCCACACTGAAAGGCAGCCTTGGCCTCAGGCACAAGCCAGTGAAGATGCTGATCAATCTGATATTCATATTTCTAGGTGACACTTAGGAGTCTTTTCTCTCCAAGTTTCTGCTCAAGCGACTCACAGCAGGCTATTTTCTGCTCAAGGCCACAACAAAGGTGGAAATTATGGACTGCAGCTTTGTACTAAAAACACATAACAGCCCAAAGCCCAAAGTGTCTTACACTTATAAGTGTAGGTAGCAACTCCCGCACAGAGAAATAAAGAGATTGAGGTAGTAGTGCCAAATCAGTATAAGCATTTGAGTGGGAGAAAGAATTAGCTCCTGAGCTCACCTGCACATATTTAAAATGCAGCATTGTCATCAGAAAGCATTCCCAACGCAGCTATGGAGCTAACTCGTGGGAGAGGCAGAACATGGAAAATGGTAGAGTCATTTAAGTCAACTAACATGTCTACATGCGTCATAAACCAGAATGGTAAGAGTGACAGAAGAAAATTTAATTTACTCAGTGTATGTATGCATATGTATGCACGTGTGTATATATAGCTATAATTTCCTATTCTGTGTGCCATTGCATAGGAGGAATGTCAAAAAGCTGGGAGGCAGGCCTGTGACTCATGGAAATTGGCGGTGTGGAGAGCATCCAGCCACAAATGTAAATGCTGCTGCTGTTCTACCAGGAAGTCTGGCTGAATTGTTGAGAAGTCAGCGCAGAGGGTGCTGTGGAAATTGAAGAAGGAGATAGAATCTGTGGCTGAAAGTATCAGATGAGGGAAAAATAACCACACTTTCAACCCTTCAGAAATTACCATTTAATGTAGGTTAAAGGAGAGAGGAACCACAGAGAAACTGTATTTTTAAAACAGTTCTAGAAACATATCAATCCACTAGACCAGGTTGCTCAAAGCCCCGTCCAACTTGGCCTTGAACACTGCCAGGGATGGGGCAGTCACAGCTTCTCTGGGCAACCTGTGCCAGTGTCTCACCACCCTCACAGGAAAGAACTTCTTCCAAATATCCCTCTTGTCCTGTCACTACTTGTTCTTATAAAAAGTCCCCCTTGGTATTTCTTGTAGGACCCTTTCGGCACTGGAAGCTGCTTTAAGGTCTCCCCAGGGCCTTCTCTTCTCCAGGCTGAACAACCCCAACTAACAGTGCTGGAAATCAATCTGTTTCTCCCTTTCTCTCTCTGTCTCTGCCTTCTTTTCTTCTTTTTTTTTTTTTTTTTTGTTTTTTTTTTTGATCTTCTTATATTTATTGATTAACCAGCAGCATGATCTGCAGAAAGGGAGGGAATTCCAGATTCTTGACTTTTGGGGATTTGGGGGAAGGTTTTCGTCCTGATCTAGCAATTCACTCGGTCTGTGCTGTCCTTCAGAGTACCTGAAATGTTCCAAAGTCCCATAGAAATCTGTATTTAGAATAAAAACTAGGATTCTGTTGTCACTGGTTCACAGGCACTATGAGAAGCAGGCAAGGGGAGCACCCAGAGATGGTGAAGTTGAGCACAGGCTGACACAGTGGATGGTATGGGCTTTTATCAAAATAAAAGAAAACGCAGATCTGTACCTGGGATCTTCAGAAACCCTGGTGGCAGCCCTGGGGTTGTAAAGATAAACACAGCTTGTATTTTGGATCTTTGGGTTGGCAACCACAAAGCAAGCAACCATCTTCCTTTGGCCGCAAATTGTCCTCTTCTTATTAGTGATTTCTGTGTGTGTGCCAGTGCGTGTGTGTGTGTACACACAGACACATACCGAGAGAGAAAAGGTGGCCAGGAACCAGTCAGTGTGTGCAGCCCTAGCCATCCCCCCTGCACTGCCTCTGCTATTAGAAACGTTGCTTCAATCGCTAACAGCAGGAGCTGTGCAGTAACAGCTTACCACAGTGTTAACACTGTAGAAGCAGGTGACCTCACCGTGGGGCTGTGACAACATACCTTTTATGCCTTTATCAGCATCCCATGCCTTGTCGTGCTGCTCAAGAACAGGATGGGAAAATTAATTAAAGAGCATATTTCTTTGGTCTGAATGGAAACACAACTGTCCACCCTCCACATTTTTAACGTAAGTTATAGCGTCATGATGTTGTTACCCCTCGGCACAGCTTTCTGAGCATTTTGGCTTGGGAGCTTTGCAAGCAGAATTACTGTTATTATTATGATTCTTCATGTGAAACCCATATTTCCAGAGCTCTGGCTCTTAGCTAGCCTGAGAACACTGAAATAGAAATCGGGTTGAAAAGCTGTTATTTGGCTGCTCATCCTGCCAGTAAATTTCCAATTTATGTATGGGTTTTCTTCCCTGTTCTTCCAGATCACCCCATGTGTTTGTGGCTTGACTGCAGTACTGCAGGTGGGAGGGAAGAAGTGTGAACCAAAGTAGCATCTCGCTGAGAGGACAGCGGGTGCCTCTTTCGTGAACATGCTCTCTCCCTGCTGACTCACACAAAAAGCAGCTTTCCCTGCAGACTCTGTCACAATTTCAAGCTGCAGCCCAAACATATGAAGCACCACTGAAGAGAAAGCGATACATCCCCCTGTTGCTACATACCTGTCATATATGCACTTAGTTTTTGAAGTGACCCACATTGGCTTTACATCATATCAAGATACACAAAACTTTCTTCTTCTCAGTGGCACTCAGATTTGCACCTATGCAATTAGCAGGGAAGTTTGATTTAAAAAGCCAGCCCAAGCAGCAGCCTGATGGGAAGTCATTAATACTGTGAAATAATTGAGAGGTGAAGAAACGGTTCTTTGACCTGACCCTTTGCACTGATCAACTGGGGAGCGGCGTTTCCCGGGGAGCAGATGCAATCAAGGGCTGATAAAGATGGAACTGATTAACTGGGCAGATATTGCTTGAAGCACCCAAGGATGAAGAGAGGGAATTTGTGTAAACTGATCTTTCTAATGAAGGCATAAATAACAAAGCCTGAAAGCATCCCTCCACAGGGAACCATCAGCCCTGCACTAGCCTGCTGAAAAGCAGCAGCGGCAGGGTACTTTGCACTTTTATGGTACTTATATATTTATATGGTATACGTATATGGTGTATGGTACTTCCTATTCAGAGTGTGCCATTTACCCACAGTTCTCTCAAGAGCTGTGCAGAGAATGTTATTGCCATTTTAAAGAAGACGACACAGAGAGGCTGAGAGGTTAAGGATGAAAAAGGATTTTGTGGCAAATCCAGGAAATAGAACTCCGTCCTTTGAGATCTCCACCCCATCCGTGACACCAGCATGCCAGCAGCACTTAAAACACCCAGTGATAGTATCTTTTAAAAAGCATGGTGACAACTGAGCACCCTATTCCATACCACTGGCTCTTACAGCTCCCAGCACACGTATCTCTGTGATAGATAAAAATCTGATGTTTTTTACTTTTTGACCCACCCTGTTAGCTGACATTCATTAATTGGGAGCTTACAGTATATCACAGGTGAATATGTCCCACCTCCCTCCTTAGTCTCATGCTTAGACTTTAATTATGGCATATCTTTAATTTCCATTTACACAGGCCAGTTTCTAGCTAATTCAGCTTTTTCAGGAGACTGAATCAGTTTTTCAACACCTGGAGTTTCCTCTTGCCAGCCCAAGGGTGACGGCTGACTGCAGCCTGCACTGGAGTCATGGTCCATGGTGTTCCCTGAGGAGTCCTCTGGAGAGCCCTGCTTTCCAGAGCCTGGATCTCTTGATCCTGAGTAGAGCCCCAGCTCTGGAGAGGACTGTAGGGTTTTTCGTGTGCATCCTTGGCTGGGTGGGTTTGGGACTGGCGAGGAGCAGTTCCTGGTGCTTTGTTTCAGGTCACCACACCTAACTTGCCCCATAGAATATACAAGAAATTTACTGCCCACCTTTTGGGTTGTCTTCCGAATGATCTTAATTGCCATTTCAAGACCTCAGCCCTTGCATTGAATCTACACTATAGACCTTAGGTCTGGACTAAGGTCCAGAGCTTTAAAAGTTGATATTCAGGCACCAAATGTGATTAATGTCACTGTACATGAAAGTTCTGCACACCTCCATGGGTCTGGGCTGGGTGGCCTGTCTGACAGTAGAAAGATGGCTCTCAGAGGCATTTTGGAGGCATTCCACAGTGCACTGATTACAGTCACCTTCTCCACTCCTCGGATTCAGTCACACAGGAGGCCCCAGAAACAGCAGTAAGAGCAAGGCAGCACTGTGCAAACCTCCTAAACATGTCACGGTGATTGCCACACTCATGATTGACCAAGCTATAAGATAACCCCTGACTTCAGACACCTATGCACCATTAAACCATACGCTTAACATGTTCACACATTACTGCCCGCAACGGGGCCAATGTCTCTCGTGACAACTGTGACAAGAGGAATGCTATTTTTAACCCAACTACTGTTGATAGCACGCTGTTGATTCCCATGTTATAGGAAACCTGTGGGCTGGACTTCCTACAGAACAGCTCAGTCATCAGAGAGCTGTGCTCCAGCAGCAGGATATGCCACCCTCACCGTGCCGACAGCTGCCTTGGCAGTGGGAGCCACCAACTTCATCCCACCCAGACCTTCTACTACACTTTGTCTCCTGTCCCTGCCCCATCTCCTCCCCTTGCTGGAGCAGCCCAGCTTAGCTCAACCCCAGCCTTCCTCCTCCATGCAGGATTTCTTGATGCATGTCAGCCCGCCTGAAATCAATCAGCAAGTTACCATACAACCTATAGCTAGACGCTTTGAGAAACAGAGATTAAAAAACCCGAAATAAAGGAGGCAGAAGTGCTGGCTGGAAAGGGAGGCTGGAAAGGAAAACCCAAATGGGTGGCAGCTACGGTCAGCACAACCCTCCTCATGATATGCCTATTTCCCACTGAACAGCAAACAACAGTGACAAATACATGAGATGTTTTATTGCTAGAATGATTTGTATTTTAGGTAGAGATGTTGGACTCCTCAGTTTAATGCTGGCATGTGAAATTATCAGTTTGCAGCCTTGAGAACAGAGACAATAGCTGGTGCGGCACACATTGTCAGTGCTGCTTATTTTTAGAGTCTTGTAGGCGCTTGTAGTCATCAAAGTGCCTTGATGATTTTTCACGTGTTTTCTCAGCAGGAATGAAGATTGCTTCCTGACCTGGGGTACAATGACCAGTGTGCAAAAAAATGACCAAGTGACTGTGTTTTCCTCCCAAGTCAGGGCAGATTTTGGGGAGACAAGAGTAATTCTGAGGCTGCACAGCCATTTCTTCTGCTTTCTTTCTGAAGGGCTTTGTGATATCAGCCAGAATTACTCTGCCCATGTTACCATGCTCTCAAGCAGGGACGTGCTCCTCAGGGGTTGCAGGAAGATTTTTCACTCACAGATGTTGAGGCAGGGGATGGTTTACTCCCTTGTGTTCCCTGAAGGTGTGCTGTCCTTGGGACACCACCAATTAAATCTAGACGCTTTAATTTCATTGAATAAGAAAACCTGTGAAAAAACGCTTTTGGTGGGTAGCAGGCTCACCGTTCCTATGAGATCTGTGCTGGGTGGTTCAGGGAATAATGTTGGATTTCCACAGAACTCTGGCAGGGCTGAGCCGAACCCTGAAGCGAGCTGGGACTGAGGAGCCGTGGGAGAGCTGCAGTGTATAATCACACCCACAATCAGACTCAGGCCTGTCTGAGACATATGCTTTAAATAGTGTTTTTTGCTCAAAGATTTACTCTAAGGTCTCTAAAAGCTGGATGAGATTTCTAGCACCTCTTCCTGCAGTGCTTGGATGCTTTTCATGGCCTGAATTTGGGCTCTTTTATGGGGGGCAGGAGGGTGTTCATGAGATATAGAGAGGGAAAAACAAATAATTTTTTAATAGAGTCATCCAATTCTTAGACCAATCATGCATGCCTGGGCATGCATGCACATTGTCCATATTTATTTTTAGCTAGTGCATAGTGAGACCTGGGCTTTAGGAAAGTGATGTTGGAAGATAGTAGAGCAAGATTTCAGGTGCCTAAATTGGTCTGTACAGAGCAGCTGGTACTACCAAGATGGAAACATGGATATGCACAGGGTAACAAGCGCTGCATTTTCAATGCATTGTAATTTGATGGCTCCAAAAGGTATGGTGGGATCATTAAACTCGAACCAACACTCCCCAGCCTGTCAGTCCATCTCATCTTAGGCTCTCTTGGGAGAGAGGACTGCCAGCAGTACAGTTCTGCTCACTTCTGTCAAGGTGGTTATACTGATATGAGGGAAATGTGTCCTGTGATGTTTCAGAAGGGCTTGGACATTGTCTGTATCGGGTTTGGGTGGCAAAGTTTCGGTAGCGAGGGAGTTGTAGGGGTGGCTTCTGTGGGAAGCTTCTAGAAGCTTCCCCATGTCTGATAGAGCCAATGCCAGCTGTCTCCATCATGGACCCACCACTGGCCACAGCTGAACCCATCAGTGGTACCACCTCCGGGATAATGTATTTCAGAAGGGGGAAAAAATCTGTGCGACAACCTGCGGTCAGAGAGAGGAATGAGAAAATGTGAGAGAAACATCCTGCAGACACCAAGGGCAGTGCAGAAGGAGGGGAGGAGGTGTTCCAGAGCAGAGATTGCCCTGCAGCCCGTGGTGAAATTAAAAAGGTCTGTGAAGTCTTGAGGAGCACAGATGTGCTAGTCTCCACTACTACAAAATTCAGGCATGAGCAGTATTCCCTGGTTTCAGTGGTCAGCATTTCCTGGCTTCCAGAAATCTAGTTTTAATCACTAGCCCTTTCCAAGTCTTCAGAGGTTTGAAGTATGTGACCATAAACATAATGTACCAGAGAAAACCTTAATTCCCTTTTACCCAAGTTCTGCTGCAGGGTTTTGCACTGAGTGCCTTTCCACCAGACATTTCCAAGGGACTGGCAATGCTTTTTAGGTTACTGTACTGTGAAAATCCTCCCACACCAAAGGATAATTTCCATAACTGTGAGGGACATCAAACACCACAAACCAGCTCCACTGTGTGTCCACAAAAAGAAAAGCCAGCGCAAAGCAGGTGAAGAAGAGAGTGTCCACACAACATCACACCGCTGCTCTGCAGTACCAGGTCCCTGCTCCCAGTGGCCACCTCACCCGAAGGCTGGCACGGGGCACGGCCATGCAAGAACATTGAACAAAAGAAATGCAAGAAACTCTCAGCAGCAGCAGGCCAGTGGCTGCCCCAGAGGCTTCCCAGGCAACCTGAGCATGCCACAGCCCAAATTTATCACTGCTCCACTGCTGGACAAGCATCAGTTGATTCTCATTGTTTGGATTATTATATATTCTAATCAGCCTCTTTGGTGTCAGTGTTTCTTGTGTTAGATGGTATCAGTAATTCTGTCCCCCTCATTCACCAATTAATGTTCATAATGAAAATCTACCCGGTAAGTTTATCTCACTAAGCACCTCTGCTGTGTTTGTCATCATGGAATCTGAGTGTCCAATATTGCATTTGCAATCAAAGGTAGAATGGTGCGATTTTTCTCTCATTACCCAGAGTCAGCCAGAAGAAAACAGCAATGAGAGACAATATCATCCTCTTGCTGCTTTCAAACATCAGCCACAGTCTCCAAGGAGCTGGAGAAACAGAGCTCTCCTATTAAACTATAAATTGCTGGTGCCATATCTAAAGGATGACGCTGGATTGTTTGCATTTTACTATACTAGATTAGCATTATCCTTTTCTTTTTTTCACCCCATTTGACTAAAGAGCTAGACCCTGACTGCTTGTATGAGTTAAAGTCTTCAGGACACAAGGAGAATGCCCAATCAGCCATGCTCACCTGTCTTTCTATGGTAAGGAATCACTGCAGAGGTGGGATCCCTTCTCTACCCCAAAACACTCACAAGGAGCTGGGCTGGAAGCTGGTTACTACCCTAACTAGTACTGGTAGCTTCTGCTGTTGTTAAAGAGCTCATAGATGGTTTTGTTTGTAGTGAGGGGGAGGAGGCAAGCGCTTACAAGTACTGACTGTGTGGGAAGGTCCAGATGGCAAAATACTACATCAGTTATAAAGCTGCATGAGCAACACGGCTATACCATAACACAGTTAAAAATATAGTGAAACTGAGATCTTATTATGTTTTATGGGTTTTCTCGAATACCTGAGAATAGTAACTATGGGCACAAATAAAGTTTCTAGCAGGGTTTAGACGTGGCCTTAACCCACTATTTTCTTCTCATTGTTATTTTCATTCTTAAAAAGGGCTTCTAAAGGATTTCAGGAATACTTAAGTGTTTTCGACACATGCACCATCTGCCTGGGGAAGATGCCCTGAAGGCCTGCAGCAGGCATCCTCCTGTTCTGGCCATGCTATCTCAAGATGACGCCATCCCAGAGTTGTTCTAGACCAGAGGAAGAGAACATTCAAAAAGGAAATAGCTGTTTGTGAACACTTTCTAAAGCAAAGCAAGTGGTTGCCTGGAGAAAACATTTCTTTGCTATGCTGATGAGTGGTAAAGAAAGCCTGCAGTGCTCATCGTGGCAGTGTCACCTCATGCTCCTCTACGTTGTGGTGATCAAACCCCAAGCCCTTCTGGGCTCTGAAACAAGGATGCAACCAGGTGATGTGGCAGAGAGCAGGCTGAACTTCACTGTTTAAAGGCAAACCAGCAGATTCAGGCAACTCTTCAGTTAAGCAATGCCTGGGAATTCAAATGAAGACTGAGGAGCTGCACACTCCTTCTGGTGGGAGAAGCATGGCTAAGCTCCATGATCACCAAGCTTTCAGGAAGCGGGTGTCTCTGCCAGAAGTGTGAGGCTTCCAAGTGTGCTGGAAAGAGCAGAGACAACCAGGTCTGTATCACTGAGTGCTCCCTCCCACCACTGTGTTCTCTTAACGCGTCACTCTTTTGCATTAAATCCTTCTTAGCAATGAAGTGACATGGAGGAAAGCTGGTTAAATGTTAGTTGACATTCATGACCTTTTTTCAATTCTCAGCTTCTGGAGGCAGGGACAAGCAGCACATTCCCATATGGCAACAGGAGTGGTTCTGGGAAATGCTTGTTCCCCACACAGTGCCGCATGGCGCCCAGCACAGGACCAGCCATGCTGGCAACAGCACATCTGATGTGGACATTAAGACAGGATGTCCACATCAGCCTTTGTGGCTGAAACACATTCCCCAGCTTTCTGAGGCCATGGGGAATGCTGGTTCCTGGCTCTTCCTGTAGCCAATCCAATCTCTTTGAGTAGAAAAGCCATCTCCCACCTCCCTGGTAATTGCTTTTGTGGTAAATAAAGCTGAGGCTGAATAACTAATAGGTAATAAGGATAGCTTTCCTCAATTAATTATCTTCAAAAAGAACTGGGATTCAGCCAAATGTTAATGGAGTCAGAGAGAAACAGGAGCTGGGCCATGCGTGAAGCAATGAAAAAGTTTTACCAGCACTTTCAGAGCTGTATCATTTTCTTCACTAAACCAGATGGATACATCTTCATGCAGCCCTTCGCAGTCACTTCTCACACTTGAGCTCTCCATTCCTTCTGCAAAAGGTATCACTGCACTAGTATTTTAAATAGAAACTAATACAAGATGAAAGACTGCCACGCAGCAGGAACACCTGAGCCAGGACTTGAAAATATTAATAGAGCGAATAAGAAATAGCTTGTTTATTCTAAAATAACTTGCTTAGTGTGGAAAATAGGATGGGGAGAAATACAAAATGGAAAGAAACCCATGCAAGAGGGACTGCCTAGTATTTTTTAAGCACCAGATAGAAAAAGAGATGTAGGGACAGCGCTAGTGACCGGTCGCCAACTAGATGTGGCAACATTCACCACCACTCTTTGGGTTCTGCCATCCAGCCAGTTTTTAACCCAGTGAAGAATACACCTATCCAGGCCATGGGAAGCCAGTTTCTCCAGGAGAACGCTGTGGAAGACAGTGTCAAATGCTTTATTAGTGCCCAAATAGACAATGTCTACAGCCTTTAGGCAGTGTCTACAGCCTTTACACCTGAAGAACAGGTTGTGAAGGTATACCATGTAGATGCTCATGCACTCCAGGAGTCTATGAGGTTGTTCCAGAAATAAGTCACGTTGTCTGACTGAAACTGGATGGCATCTTCCAATGCCGTCCCAAGTTTCTAGTCAGAAAAAGAAACCACCACATGTGGGAAAGAGCCAGGCATATGTCAACCCCAATTACATGCCTGGGAATAATATACCTGTGTCCTGCTCTTCTGAACAAGGCACACTAGTCTACTTCAACCTTAGCAGGGTGAAGAAAGGGGAGATGGATCTGAAGTCAGTGCATGATGACCCAGGCCACAGTGTCAGCATTACTCCAGTCTCTGCGCCACATGGGACTGAAAAAATGAAGATGACACTGGGATCTGCTAGAACTGCAAATAATGCACTGGTGATGGTGGAATCCGCCTGCAGAGGCAGCATAGAGGCTTGTTCTCTCAGTTATTAAAATAGGAGAGGTGTTATAAGACCCTGGCCACTTAGGCTTGGATTCTCCAGACTCTGCCCTTGAGCTGCTGCACATGTGTGGCCTGTTTTGCTTCCACACTCGAATTCCAATGCATGTTACACGTGCGACGCCAGTTAAACCTGTAGGGGAAGATGAGAAACAGAGAAGTAAACTATTGGCATAAGTGGCAAATTTAACTGACCTATGTGCATTCTCTTGCCAGGCCAACGATGTAAGCTCTGAGTGGCCTTATTAAGTAAATGGAAAGATAATTTTCTTTCTGAGGCAATAGGAGACCCTCAGTGGAGAAGAAACCATGGTCATCAAAGCACCAAACTCTGTAAACAGGCACCTTGGGATCAATAGAAAACCAGAAAGAAAAGAAACAGAAGGACTAATGTTCTCTCAGAGCAACAGAGGATAAATTGGGGTAGCAGCTGATGCAGGAGAAGCAGCCCTTGGGGGAAATGTTTCTTTCTAGTTATTGCTTTGGTACTGCCCTGTATGCAAGTGATAGTGCAAGAGCTGGGATTGCCTAGAGTATCATGGCTTGCTTTGTGCCCCAGTGCCTGTCTGAACAACTCACCAGAATAAAGGGAATTTATCATTTGCCATGGTTTGCCATTTCTGTCTCTGGTGTTTGGTTTTTTTTTTTGGTTCTTGGGTGTTAAAAGCCCTTTCTTGCTGAAGCCAGTGTATGTGTTGCAAAATTTCTGTGGCCATTCACAGCACCAAACGTATATATGTACAGCACAGTTCATTAAAGGAAGAGAGTGTTAATACTGGTAAAATTCTCAGTACACCTACTGACATTTCTAAACATGTGCTTTAATTAATAAAGAAGTAAGCAGAAGAAGAGCATTCAGAGGAAGTGCTGTCATCAGCCCAGATGGGTAAATATGACGCATAGATAATACACCTTGGCAGAACTTATAATCTGCTCATTTCATTACTCTTCAGGTCTCTTATTACAGGGTTTTCCAATGTGTCTCTTTTCTGACTTACTCATACAAGATGCTGAACATGAGCTGGTGAGAGTGGAGAGTGAGGAAACAATCATATGTGCCTGATTCAGAGACTAATTACTTGTCTGCTGGTGAGTTACAGCTTTGTTCATTTGTTTTTACAAAGCTAGAAGTGAGCCCTTTTAAATTCCATTTTAATTTTACTTGAGTTTTTATAAACAAGCCAAGCAACTGGGTGAATAAGGGAAGATGGTGGTAAAGAAACAGGGATTAAATGTAAAGCGTCTCAGACCCTGCTTGGGTCAGACACTGCTCAGGTCACTTCACCTGTGCCTCAGCTTGGCCTCTTGTAAGATGCCATCAACAGTTTCCTTGTGGAAGTGGCTCGATGTTTTGATCACCTTTATCTCAGGGTTTGCACTTACTAAATGGTCAGGGAGTTAAGTAACAATGTCAATGATAACGTTACCAAATCAGTGGTGTGCTTTTCTGTAGAATTTGGCACATTTCGAAGGAGGAAAATAGTGAGGTTGCTTTGGGCTCAGCCTTGTTCACCTCTGCCCCAGCCCTCCCTCTCAGCAATGTCATAGAGGCCCTGCCCTCTCTTAGCCAAGATCTCAGCCTGAAATTCTCTGAGCAAAGCTGCTTTGCTTGTTACTTTGAAGATCTCTCAAGAGCAAGGCTATTTTTCTGCTGCCTTATATTTGTTCAACCTGCTTATTATTTAAGGTCTTTTCCTACAGCCTAGTGTGCTCAGTAGGGAAAGCTCTCTGTCAAATTCCTGTTTCCTCCCCTCTCTTTAAGCACACAGAGTTACTGCTGTAGTCATTAAAACTTGTTAGTGGCTTCTGCAGGGAAAAGAACTTCATCTGCCACCTCTTCCACTGAGGAGGTGCTGTGTGGAACCTGCCTTGGGCTTGCAGGTTTTGGGGTGCTCCCGGCTCAGACCCCAGCACCCCCCTGAGTGGCTGAGGCTTCCCACCCTCTGGGATCCCCCAGCAAAGTGCCCCAGTGGTCTGAAAGTCTGGGTGCCTCCTCCCTACAAAAGCAACCCTCATGTCCCAGTCTCTCTCTCTGCTCATCACACGTCATGGTGAGAAGCTCCTACCCTAAGATACCTATGTGCTTTGCAAATATTTCTCCTCCTTGCAGTTTCTATTTCCCACCTCGCCCAATATAAGACCATATAAGCCCATATTTTATGGCCCATAGACCATATAAATCATACTCTCCTGGCTACACAGCTGTCATCTGTCACAGCAGTCATGAGTGAAAATAGACACCCTGTTTTCAGGATAGATGGGAGTTGCCTGGTGTCCCCAACCCTGCCAGTGAGGCCAGGACAGGCTACAGCAAACCTTCATGGAGGAGAGAAATGAGTTATGGCAGAGTAGCTCTGGCACTGCACCCCTCAATGAGTGCTGCCGCAGCAGCATACACCTAGCACCCACCACTGGCTTTCCCAGCCCACACATCCCATGGTGGGTACCTGCACCAGCAGAGTGAAGGCATCTCCCACCAAAACTTCCCCTTCAGCAGCTTCTTGCGAACTAAGGGTATACACTTTTCTCACCACAGCATGGCCTTGGCCAGTGTAGTGTTAGCCAGGTCACCTTTACAGCCAAAATCTGCCTTTGCAATGGGCGTGAAGCAAGCAGCACACTACCCAAAAGCCTTGCCTACCTCCTCTCCTCCCTAAGATGGTGGTACACTTAATGAGCTCCATGGTCTGTAAAGAAAGCAATCAAACAGCAGCTTCTGAGTAAGTTACTTGTGGCACGAGTATGTTGGCAGGTGTATGTGGTTTTTAATCCTCCTGCCATAGTGAGAGGATAAAATTGCCAATACAAATGGCAACTCTGCAGCAAGTATCTGACATAATTACAGTAATTATATTGTCTCCGCACTCTCTTGTAAACCAGTGACAGTGTATATTTAATGAGCTCTTTCCTGTTCAGCAGGTTGCTCCCAGCAGCTCAGATTTGCAACTGCAATGCAGAGCTATCTTAAAATAACATTAACACCTTTCTGGGGGGACACAGTGAGTCTGTTGGAGCAGGACCTGACTCTGTACACCCTTCTTGGTGCCGTTGGAAAGCACAGACGGGCTCCAGAGAAAGCCCCCTGTGCAGGTCTGGTTTGCCCTGATGAGTAAAATGTTGCCAGTTCTGCCCGGCTGAGCTGAATGTGAGCAGTGTCAGGATGCAACCTGGTTGTAGCCTTGTAGCTCAGTCCACAGTGGCTTATGTTGTGTAGTATAATTCCATGTCCTGTAGGAAAGCCAAAGCTTTCATTGTCTCTTCACAGCAACCAAATATTTTTGCAGCCCCTGGGTGCCCAGAAAACAGTCCATCAGCTTTGCCCATGCAGAGACACCTCTGGAGGCACAGCAGGACACGTATGCGTATGCTCTCTGTGCATGGAGTGTGCACCTGGCCCAGGCTGCTCAACACATCCCATGCATCCTAGTCAATGGAGAAGTTATGGGGATGTGACATATCTGGGCCATCTAAAATCCAACATTCCTCTGCAGAGAGCCTGTTACATTTTCACTGCAGGGGCAAAGTTTAGTGGAAGGTGTCCCCGCCCATGGCAGAGGGTTGGAAGTAGGTGATCTTTAAGGTCCCTTCCAACCCAAACCATTCTACGATTTACCATGTCTGTCGCTGGGAGCACATGACGAAGCAATCCCCCACCTGGCAGGAAAGCCGGCACAAACCCATGCACTAGAACATCTGCACTCGATCTTCACTGCAAACTCAGGAGTCCTGTGCCTCACTGTCTGAAACCCTTGGCTGTGTCCCTGGCTTAAGCCCCATAAACCATCCCACTGACATGCAGGGACTTTATAAGCCAGCTCTAAAAACTGAAAATGAGTGCACACAAGAGGACCACAGCAGTCCCTGGACCCCGATGCCCCCTCACATGGTGAGGCTTCCCCCAGGCTTTCCCAGCAGAAGGCTTGGCATCAGCTTGGCAGGAACATGCTGGGTCCCCCAGGGAGCCTGATTAAACCCACAGGCTTGAGCAAGGATGAACAGACCCATCACTAAATGCAATTAAAATCAGCACAGAGTGGCCATTCTATCTCCCTCCTTGCTATCAGCCCACACCATGTGCGTGTTGTACATCTGCCCCTCTGCACTCACTGATGCCTGGTGGGCAAGGAAAAAAGCTGCAGAGCTGCAGGGCAGCTGGGAAATACAAGGTTTGCTGTGCAGTCCCCCTTGTGTCTGCCCACAGACAGAGGAAACTGTGCCCTCTGCCTGCCACACATCCCAGGGTGCCACCATTAGCCCTCACCCTAATGCTGTAAGGGTAGGAGAGAGGTGAAGAGCTTCGGGGACATGGACACTCTGCCAGCTGTTCCCGAAAAACAGGAATGTCTAAAAAAAATAAAAGAAACAGAGAGGTAAATGCTAATTTTAAAGCAATTTGCTTTAAGAAAAAGTAAGTGCCACAAACCATCCTCTACCAAAGTAACAGCTTGGGTGATCCCACTGATCATTGATCCCCAAAAGCACTGTTGGCGAGCTTCACCTGATGGGTGCCCCACGGACCTCTGTTGCCTGGAGACTGCTCTTCTTCATCAGCTGGTATCACCTCACAGCTCCTCATCGGCCAGGGGTTGAAGGCAAGCAGGCTCACAGGGATTTAAATAATAATACAGAGCTACAGCGCTTCATGACAGCAGCACTACTGCTTTGTACAAAAGGTGTGCACTATGTCAGTGTTAAAAAGAGGTGGCAGTGGAGGAAAAAGAGTTTGGCAAATTTCTTTCAAGCCCCGTCTATTTACTCATTGTAAAGATAGTTGTGTGGGTTTTGGGTAGCTCCGTCAGTGTTTGGAGGCCTCAGAAATTCAGACTTACGCCAAAAATTCCTTTTATATGTATCCTGAGACACATGCAGCTGTAGTTCAGAGGAGTACTGAGCAACTGCCTTATCTTCATTGTCTCCAAAACGATTTACATTTGTGCTTTGGTGCTCCCCTGAACAGAAACACATTCCTGGAGCCTTAAGGTGGGTCTACACAATGACTGCCTCTAAGGTAACAGTCTGCTTAAAACAAAACCCGACCAAGCAAGCAATTTTGAACCCTCAGGCACCTGGGGAATTTAAACTCACATGGCAAGGTGCAGGTTGGTTCTGAGGGTGCAGGCACCATGCAGCACTTTGTCTTCCTGCAGCACTGCTTTTCTTCTTGAATCTCAGCTTGTCAAAGGAAAAAAGCAAGCTAATAATAATTTCAGCAGACAGCACCTGCAGAGCTCAGAGTTTACTTGAGTGTCAAATAATACAAAATAAGCAGCAATTCAGAGCTCGAGTCAAATAAACCCTAGCCTAAAATCTGTTCCTGGGCCATATGATGTCAAGTCAGCCCAACTTTTTAGACACCCTTTACTAATGGACTTAAACAGCCCCCTTTGCATTTTTTCCCCTCGCTGCTAACCAGCAGTGAATGCATTGGGTCTTCAGATGCTTTACAGATTAAGAGGTTCTCTGGCCCGGGCTGGGCCTGCAGTGACATCTCGTGGTCCCCTGCGAGGTGAGGTGCTGGCTGCCAGGCAGCACAGCCCCCCTGACCCGAACCTCACACCAATGCCCCTGGACCACAGCACTGACCAGCACACAGGGGACCTACCTCCACCTGGGGCAGCTGAATGCTCAAGTGGGGAAACAGACACACACCTCCTGCAACATCCTTCCCCTGCAGCACCAGGGGAAACTTGAGAAATCGTCCTTCTGTGCATGAAGATAAACAACTGGTGAAATCAGATCATTGCATGGAAAGCCTGTGGATGGGCGGTGGTTGCTTGCAAAGCCTGGGTGCTTTTAACTCGAGACAAGGAGAGGAATTAATCTGCCTCCTCCTGTGTTTGTGCCTGTCTGAGACATGTGAGCAGGATGCTTTGAGCTTCACCACTTCTTCTTTTGTTGTGACTCTCAAATGATTTCCCACTGAAAACCAACCCGCTTGCTGTTGGCAAGTAGAGGAAATTAAATCTGACGTTTCAGTGTTATCCGATTTCCCATCCCTGTACACTGTTGTATAATTTCACCACCTACTCATTTGTTTTCTTCACACACAAGTGCATTTAGAGAAAATACAATTCATGGAAGAATATTTAGTCAGAGAAAGGTTGTAATCAGCTTTGATAGAAATCAGACAGTTAATTTGCTTGAAAATGTGGGAAGGGAGGAGGAAATGAAATGGAATAATTTCTTTCTCATGAACTTAGGGCACCAAAAAATTTTATGGCAAAACTATAGCATGAGAATGAAAACAGTTGAAAAACTTCACAGGAAACATTGCTCCTGAGCTATCGCACTAAAATAACATGAAAGGCAAAGTAAAAGATCTGATTCTTTAGATGTCTTCTGTGCTCTTCCTCCAGTCCTTTTACTGGACCCGGCTCACAGTGCTGATGAGCACCAGTAACAGACCAGCCTCTGGCTCTGCCAGGGGCTCTGCAGGCAGATGGTCCTGGTGAAGACAAGGAAAGCCCATAGTTATGTTATGCAGAAATGCAGATGCTGTCCTCCATCTCATACGCCCCTCCAGTTTAACAAGAGCACATGGTAACAAGGAACGGCTGAGGAAACTGGGGTTGTTTAGTCTGGAGAAAAGAAGGCTCAGGGGGGACCTTATTGCCCTCTACAACTACCTGAAAGGAGATGGAATGAGGAGGTGGCTGGTCTCTTTTCCCAAGTAACAAGTGACAGGGCAAGAGGTAACAGCCTCAAGTTGTGCCAGGGGAGGTTTAGATTGGATATGAGGAAAAACGTCTTCACCAAAAGGGTGAGCAGGCATTGGAACAGGCTGCCCAGGGAAGTGGTGAAATCACCATTCCTGGAGGGATTTAAAAGACACGTAGATGAGGCCCTTAGTGACAGGGTTTAGCGGTGGACTTGGCAGAACTGGGGTAAAGGGTGGACTTGATGATCTTGAAGGTCTTTTCCAACCTGAGTCCATGATTCTATGATTCTAAGTCAAAACTAGAATTTATATTTCTTTTTCTTGACTATGTGTAGCTATTCTAACTACCTTATAGGTATTTATGCACATTTCACAGCAGTTTACAACCTAAGACAGTATGCAAATATAGTTAGGAAATCTTAACATATTTTCCAGTTCATTTCAAGATGTTAAATAAAGTCAAATCCAATCTTTCTTCCTCCCAGTCCTTTGACACCTCTTCAGAGCAGGACAGTGTGATCAGTCCTCTAATTCAATAGTTTCCCAGTTCATATTACGTTCACAGAAATAAGAGAAAGCTGGGCTGGAGAGAAGGGCAGGAGATTGCCCAGGGCAGCAGCCTGCCCCAAGGCAGGATTCACCTCTGGCTAACACATGATCATCAGATATGTGCCTGTTTGACACGTGCTCCTGAAGAGTGCCCTTGGCAATCTCTTCCAGTGCTCCACAATCTTTCCTGCTACAGGGTTCCTCCCTAGTGACTAATCCGAATCTTCTTTGATTCAATAAGCCTCTTATTTCAATAAGCCACCACGAACATAAAAGACACTGCAAAGATAAAAGGAATCAATTGTTCTCTTTGTGTTTGGAGGCTTGTACTTCCTTTGAGCATTCTGTAGGCAAACCTACTCAAACTCCTTCCATCTCCTTCTTATATTTCTCATTCTCATGTATTTATGCGCTCAGGTTTTCTAGATTTCTGTTAAATCTCATTGCTCTTCTCTGAACTGTTGCTGGTTTTTCCAGACAAGCATGACATATAAAACTAGGCCTGATACTTCAGCTGATGCCTCTCCAGATCTGAACAGAAAGAGGCATTTTATGTCATACGGATGATACAGTCTTTGTACATCTCACTCAATGTTTCTGTTCATTTTGCAGCATCACTATCTGGTTAGAATGGGTCACAAAATGAATGCCAGCCAACTACTTGACCTTTTTCTGCCAAGCTTTAATTCCTCCCTTTCCTGTTTGCAAAGTTTGTCAGTTCTGTCCAATTTCTCAAGATGATTTTGAATCTTAATTCAACATGCTTGCAATCTCACCTACCTCAACATACAATACAGCACTGTTTCTTTTTCCCTGCTGTACCTCCTGCCTGAAACAGATCACAAAGCAGTCACAAAATCTCTCTTGTGCCTGCATCCTGCATTCCCACAATCACTGCTTATGCTTTCTTTTTCGCTGTACCCCTCAAAAAAAATTAAAAAAATAAAAAGAAAAAGAAAAACAAAGACACAGTGTTATTTTCTTATTTGTTTGGGTTTTTTTTAAAAAAGCAGTATTTTTACTGTAAGCACTGGTAAGAAGACATAAAACAGTGAAACAATAGACCATCTTCCCCACAGGGACATGCATAGGCGCCTATGGCATGTTTGAAAAGTGTGTGTGCTGTGAAAGTAATCTCTACACATACAAAGAGATTTTACAGGTTTAAAACCAATTTGTAATTATATTTAAGACAGCGCTGTTGACATTTGCTAAGGAGGTCTCAAATATACTATGAGGAAGGGAGAATAGGAAGACCTGCCAAATGCTCCAAGCACAGTTCTTTTCCCCTCTGACTTGTTTTTCATTTTTACATTAGGAAGATCAGGATTTGAACCCATGTTGGAAACAACTCTATCTTTAAATCAATGAAAATAAGTATTTCTTTCACATTGTTTAGCATAGTAATTCCTCTTCTTTCATTTTTTTAGATTAGACTATAAAACTCTGGTCTGCTTAATTCAGAGTCCCACAGTTGAGCAACGCAGCACCCTGGGACTGGATTCAGTGCACCAAAGCCATTGATTCCTACTGTCCCGACTCTAAAAAGTGTTAAGGGATGAACTTGACATTCACAGTGATAAAGTTACTGCAAGCTTTGGTAAATATGTTAAAGTGAAAACAGGGTTGTTCAACACCTTGATTTCCTATTAAACTAGAGCAAAGAGGCAAATTAAAACAAATTCAAAACATGAATACAAATTAATGTTAAAATTCAAGCTATTACAAATCTTCTTAGATCAAGTCCTTCCGTCATTAGAAAAGGTTATTTATATGATAGCAAATAGAAGCCACACATTTTAAGGCCTTTTTTCCACCATTACCATTTAAAATTTTGTCTCCCTTTTAAGCAAGCTGGGGTTAACTTATGCAATAAACTCACTCCATTCAGCCATGCTGGAGTCACACCAGTGCTTAGTTCTGCTCTGAGTCACACCATGGTAAATACCACTTTTGCTCACAGTGGGATAAATTCTTCACTCTAACAGAGGGAAGAGACAGACAACTGCCTAACTGCCAGGAGCTTCATGGGATCCTTCAAGGTATCCACAGGAAAATTATATGCTAATTTGGATGAGAAATTGCTCTGCCTTTGTGGACTTCAATAGAAAAGGAAAAGTTTCTGGTGACTTAAAGAAATTTGTCCCAAACAGGATTATCTGTAAACATAGTAATTACTCATAGAAGATATCTTGTGCAAAAATAGGGGGAAAAAAAGAGCTTGTATGGAGCAAAAGAGAAAATCTAGGAGAGCGTAAGGAATGACAGAACAAGTTTAGCAATGGAAATGTGCATCAAACAGATGCAATACCTGAAAACAAGTAAAAATCTTTGCAAGAGACCTTTCAGAAAGTTATAGTCAGTGAAACACTGAAGCATTTTTGGTCCAAGCAGATTCACATGAATCCTAAAGACAAAGTGCTCTCACAGTGATGTGACTAGTTAGGATTCTGCGTAAAAATACAGCTTCCTACCAGAGAGCTCCTTATGCCATGGCTATTTTCACTTGGGCAAAGAAATTAATAATTGGCAGCTCTGAAAATACTTTTGCTTCAGGTGGTCTTGAAATGATAAAAGTCAGAAAGAGTGAAAAGTATGAAATTTGGTGCCCCGCAAACACCAAAGTCCAGAAGAAAGAAACTTTTTTAGACTCTGAAAATTACAGTTTTACGTTATTTCACTACTTGCTGTGTGCGAAGGAGCCAGTTCATTATAGAGGCACGGATCCTTTCTGTGACTAGAAATAACTGGTGACCTGAAAAAAATCCACAATCCAACATCAAGCTGACTTGCAATTGTTTTGTGAGCTGAAGGAATGACTTCATTTACAACCTTGAAGCTCTTCATGAAGTCGGTCCCTGCCATCACTAGCAAGGAGGAATATTTCCTCCTCTACTAAGAATACAGTGCTTCAGATGTACTGTTCTTCATCTCTTCCATTAATGAGCAATGACCACTTGTCCCCTTCCTCCTCAACAAACCCATTATGTCTCGGCAGCTTGTCTGCAGCCAAGGAAGAGAGAGACACTTGGCTAATCTGATCCCAAGGAGCTGGTCTGGATGAATCCCTCCTCCTATCATCCATTCCAATATGAACACTGATTTGGGAAGGAGTAAGTGGCTTCATGTGGCCTTGAGCTTGTGCTTCGTAACTTTCTGTGTCTGGCTTCTTATAACTAAGAAGAGAAAGAGAAAACATGTTTAGTACCAAAAGGCAAATGTGTAGAAGTGTCTTCAGCATCAGAACAAATCAGAAACTTCTGTTAACCCAAATGTTACCTGCACTTAAGACACAATTGTTAATGACTAAGAGTACTGGTCACATAGCATTAAGACATTTCAACTTTAAAAGAGAGGGACTCTCAAAGTGAGGTTCTTCAAGAACTTTTATGAGTTTGCTGAATTACGAAAGGGTTCATAGTAGACAATTGCAGAGGAATGGGCTCAATGACCCAATAATAATTTTCTGATTCAATGTATCCTAGGTCAAAAAAAGCCCAGCAATGGCCAGTATGCATGTTCTTCTTCACATACATGTACTTTCATGTTCTTTGGAATCTGAAGTTCTGTTTAGCTGATGTAAATCTTCAAGAAAGATTATTGTCCCACAGAGTATACTGTAATACATCTTCCATAAGTCTGAAGCCAAACATGGTTTTGGGTGTTCTCAATATCTAGCCACAGTGGAGTCTGACAGTTCATGTAATCAGCACAGGATCAAAAGATCATTAATCCCTTCAATGAAATTTATCATCCTTTGTATAACTACACACAGAAAAATTTCAGGATTAAAATCCTGTAGTGGTAGGGATGATTCTGCAAACACACATGAATATGTATGTAGTTGTTATTCTAGATTGCCAGCTCATTGAGCATTTGCAGGATCGAAAACATGATGCAGCAACAGATTTCCTATATTAGTTTATACTATACTATACTACACTATACTATACTATACAGAAGACCCCAGATACAGTAGAAATATGTGGAGGTACGGACTAATTTCAGACACTGTAAAAAGTCTTGGTTTTGAAAGATGGTTATTCACAATGCTGTTAAAAAGAGGTTCCCTGTAACTGCAACCAAAATGGGCACCCAAAAAATGTAGCATAAAAAAATTACTAGAATTTGAAAAATCTTGTTATAGTCCAGAAATTGGTTCAATCCAAAAAAAATAGAGCAAGATACTTTATCTGTAACAAGGTGCAAAAGAATAAATACACTGCTTCTCTCTCAGGTGTGGTGTCCCTGCCCATGGCAGGGGGGTTGGAACTTAAGGTCCTTAAGGTGATCTTAAGGTCCTTTCCAACCTTAACCATTCTATGATTCTATGATTCTATGATTCTATGATTCCTTCTCTCTGGCTAGATTAAACAGACAAAAAAATAAAATCAGGTACAAATTTAAAAAACATCTACTGCTACGTTATGGAGAACTATCTTTTGAATTATTTTTTTCACTTGCTACAGCAAAACCAGTGCTGATCATTATCTCACTTGATCTCCAACACAGGTGTCCATATGGCATCCAGTGACACTTTTAGCTGCTAGTTAAAGAATGCTCAGTACTGTCTTAGTCCAGGTATGTTCATAATGGCAACACCTGTCTCTTTTGGAGCCAAGGGTTAGATAGAAAAACCCCAAGCTAAAAGACTGTCACATACTTCTAGGTAGACAAAGCTCAAAGTAACATCTCACTTGAGTCCCAGCAGCAGTACTGCCTATGGTTCACCAGATGATGAGTATAAGACAACTTGCCATTTCAGCTGCAGGGAAGACAGCACGACAGACACAGAAGAAGCTGCCATTGCAGCTGATCCCATCCAAGGCTGAAGCACAAGGCCAATAGGCATGAACACACCTAGCAAAAAAAGCATATGAACACAAGTCAGAGCCACTCGTTTCAATGCAGACATTTCTGTCCCTGGGTATCATAGATCAGCAGATCTACAACAGGACTTCCTCAGACCTCCATAAACACAACTAGATTGATATATATTTACTCACTTATTTTTAAATATGTCCCTTCCATTGCAAAGGATGACCTCTGCACCAATTCAGCTACAAGACAGCAGCCACAAGGCAAGACTATTTGCCCCTTCCAGATATTCTGCACATACAAAACAAAGCAAAAGCAACAGAAAGACAAGGCAAAAGTCCAGGCAAAGCAGGGAGAAGTTAGTCATAAAGAAAGAGAGGAACACTTCAAGTAAGATATAAGGAGGAATTTGGAGCATGTCTGACAGAAGCAAAGAGAGTGCAAGTAATAGGAGAGCAAATATGTGATTCAGGACAAATAAAAGAGGAAGCACCCAGAAGTGGAATGATATCTCTGATTAGAGCAGGGTTTGAATATACAGAAACTAATTCTATGTGAAATAAGAACATGCTTTTAATTTCATGATATAAGAATTTATTCCCAAGAGTTTAAAACTTGGAGAACAAAGTTGGGGGGTTTTTTTGAAAAATAAAAGAAAAGAAAAAAAGAAAAAAAGAAAAAAACAATAAAACCCACCACATTTATCTTGTCCTCCTTCTGTCAAGTTTTAAATACTCCAGGAACCTCTCTTTGGTTCCTCGAGCAGGAAATCCTGCGAGAGGCACCACAGAACTCAACTGTGCTGCTGTCTTCAACAAGCTGAGCTCTGGCAGTCACATACCTGCTGCTATGGGTATTCCAAGCAGATTATAAATTAAGGCAAGAACCAGATTTATTCGTATTCTTCGAACTGTTCTCTTTGATAAGTGAATACTGGCAACTACATCCAGCAAGTCATTCTGCAAGACAGAAGAGCATTGGAAGTTTTCCACATGCAGTCTTCCAAATACCAAATCGAAAAGAAGAGTGTCAGTGATAAAAGAGGACAGGCCAAGACTGTAGTGCTCACTCGGATAAGAACAACATCGGCTGCTTCAATGGCAACATCGGTGCCTGTTCCAATTGCAATTCCAACGTCGGCCCTGGCTAGTGCAGGAGAATCATTGACTCCATCACCAACCATTGCAACCTTCATCCTCCCATTTTGGAGCTCCTGGACCTTTGCAACTTTGTGAGAAGGAAGAACCTCAGCAAAGACTTTTTTGATCCCAACCTACGTACGAAGAAAGAAACAAAGAGAGAAAGTTGATGATATGCTTCATGCTGAAATGAAGAGCCATTTGCTGTTCTGTTTGAAGGGAAAACAAAGGAAGATCAACCAAACTAATTCTGGTGGAGGAAACGCAAGCTACACAGAAAGCTTAAGAACAACGCGCCTTTGGCATAGAAAAGAGACTGATTACAGCACCCTCCATCTTTACTGCAGAAATGCAGGCAAACCATGCTCTGCTCTTAGCTTCATGCCCCACAGGGCATGTAGAAGCAGAGCTTCAGGCTCTACTGCCCTGTCAATAAAAGTTTAATGGTTAGAAGAGCCAGTTTTCAGCTATGCATGCTGCTTAACCCACCAAAAAGTTTCAGTGAAATCGTAGAATCATAGAACTATTTAGGTTGGAAAAGACCTTTAAGACCAACATGTCCAACCCTTAAGCTGGCACTGCCAAGTCCACCGCTTAAACCCTGACCCCAAGTGCCCCATTTACACATTTCCTGAGTATCTCCATGGGTGGGGACTCTGCAACTTCCCTGGGCAGCCTGTTCCAATGTTTGACAAGCCTTTCAGTGAAGAAATTGTTCCTAATATCCAATCTAAACCTCCCCTGCCACAACTTGAGGCTATTTCCTCTTTTCTGTTTCTTGGAAGAAGAGACCAACACCCACCTTGATGCAACCTCCTTTCAAGTAGTTGTAGAGAGTGATGTTTCCCCCTAAGCTGAGTTACTTCTCCAAATTCACTGGGGTAAGCAGCTTTAGAATGTCATCATGTATTTTTTTGAAACACAAAGAAGCAAATACCTGAGTAGCAATGGCTTTTGCAGTTTTTCTATTGTCCCCCGTTATCAGCACCACATCTATTCCCATGTTTTTCAGCGTGTGCACAGCAAGGGCTGCCTCCTGCTTAACAGTGTCTGCAATTGCAATCATTCCACACAACATGCCTGCACAAAGAAATGTCCTCTGTTAGAGAGAGCTGTGGGAGGCAAAGTGGCAGCAAGAGAACAGGAGTTCTCCTCCATCAATCACACCATGGCGTCTTGTGAAATGATACATTCTGGGCAATATTGACACTCATAAGCCTGAAAAACTGTCTACAGTTCTCTAAGTTATGGGCTCTTTCTTGCACATACATGCATACTTTTGTCATTTATCTGTTTCGGATCAAACAACAAACACCTTTGATACCTGGGGATTGGGAAGAAGGGGAGGAGGGTATCCTTTAAACATGCCTGATTAGCTTTTATTGTATAGACAAATATGACAGTGGGTCAGAGAAAGTTCTCATATCTGTGTCCAGGTCAGATGTTGAAGCCACTCTTCGAGGAGGAAGCATATAGAGTATCTGCTTTTGTGTCCCCTAATCTTCCAGGGTCGGATCTCTATTATAATCAATTACTTTCATACACAAGTGTTGTACCTGTCTTCCAGTACGTTGACTCAATAGTGCATCCACATTTCCTTTACGTGACTTACAAAGTCTCACATTGGTTTATCATTGTATGTTACCTTTCAAAAGTAAGGACTTAACTAAGTTTTGCACCCCCATATCTCTATTTGCTATCAATAGCAGCGATAGGAACACCAGCTGTACATCAGGGCCCTTATTTCCATGTTAAGAGGACTTTATTTTGGTGGGTTACTGATGGAGCCCAGGCTGAGACATGCAAATGCTTCTCAAAATTGCTGTCTAGGAGCATCAGGAATATTTATTCAGTAATTGAATCAGAGACTCCATTTCCAGATCACAGATGCACTGGCAATCTATCACCGTTACAGCGGTTTCTCATAGTAAGGTATTGTCTGGGATCTCTTTCTGCTTAGCACAGAACCCCTCTGGCAAAACTCATTTAGTCTAATCTATTATACTTGAATGATCTAACGAATCGTGAAGTTTAGTCATGAAATGTTTTGAAATCAGTGATGCAATAGGTTGGCCTGTGATCCTTAAGTGATGTAAAGTTAAGATGGGACATGGCACTGCTTTTCTGAACAACAGTCCTAGACAACAGGAGATTCATAAAATAATACTTAAATTTAAAACTACCCAACAAAATCTTATAAACACTGTTCTGAGGTGAAAGCTTCTTTTAAGACACCTTGATATTTGGCAGTTCACAAGCAGTTCTGCACTAAAAGATTACTAGTTTTTTGACACTAAGCACTGATGAATTGCTCCAGAGTTTGTTTTCATCCATTCCACGGTAGGATTAACTGATGTTAATAAGTCACACCAAAGAACAGCAGTTACCATCGATAGCCACTAGTACAGCAGTCTGTCCTTTTGTTTCATGGTCTGTCATTGCATCATTTATGTCATTTGCAATATGCAAGCCATTGCGTCGCATCCACTCACGATTTCCAATCAACACCGAGTATGTGTGAGACACTGGTGGACCTTTGTGCACAGACAGAAAACAAAATGAGCAACTCAAAACCAGTGAACACAAGCCAGAGATGTTTGAGGATGACAACGCCAGGGTGCATTAGCTAGGAAAACCTCTTCTTCAGAGGTTCTTTTGTGTTCCAGACTGGCAAGGGTCACACCCCAGACACAAACAGAATTAGTCTTGTTCAAGTGCTGCTGTCATGGCCAAACACAAATGCACAGGCACTACCTGAGGCAGCCTTATAAAACTTTTCTTCTTCAAGCCTCACTCTGTGCCTGTTTATACATAGAACTGCATCATGAACTTAATGGAAGTATTTGCCTTTGCCAGTTGGCATTGTTTTTCTGAGTAAGTGCAGAATTCATGTTTTGTAAATGCCATGCTGCTTTGTTCTCACAACTAATGACTTCTTTCAAATATAAAAGCTATTTCTGGTAAGAAAAAAGTAGTTTTGTTCTAACAAACAATGAAACCATACATAGGGCACCTCATTATGAATTCAATCCAACTTCACAAGAGCTGTATGAAGCAGGTGAGAAAATATTACATTAACACCATTCACAAATGGCAGAGTTCTGATGATTAAAGTTCTTATTTCATTTAATTCTTCTAATAGCTTTCTCAAAAAGGTCAGAAGAGCCACAGCTTTCTGAAGAGAACTGATGAGCTTCTTAAGGAAGGCTTTAAATACTTTTTCTTTCTCTCCCACACTACAAAAGAGCAAAGTGGCTTCCACAGAGCCTGAAACAAATCCAGGTGTATTGGCCTAATCAAAGCCATGAGGCACTGAAACTCAGTTTGCAGATAAATCATGCTTTATTGTGCATCTGCTGAAAAGATTATTATTTTTTTAATTAAGTGCCTTGAGAGATATATGAACAGAAAACAAAAGGTCCAAGTTAATATGGAACTAAAGTGTAGGATATAAAAAGTTGCAGTAAGAAAATATATGCTAAATGTAACTGCTCTAAAGGGGGAGATAATGCTAATTGGCAAACTTCGCTCTCTGCTGGACCATTCTTCTATCCAAAAGGAACACTGCTGAGTATGCCTTAGGGCATACATATGTACTACGTATTGTATGGACTTTTTGAGTACCTGTCACTGTAGCATCTAAATTCTTATCTAGGTTTCTGAATTGCAGAGTGATCAAAAGTAGGGGAAAGTGAGCTTCATGTTTGTTAAGGCTCCTTTTTGTGCTACATGTTCTTTGTCTCCTTCTGCCATAAATCCACCTGTCTCTTGTTCCTAGCCCTATGGATTGTTTTACAGTGGTCAGCACTGTTGATTCATCAGCTCTCACACTGTGACTGGCAGTCACTTTGGTGGCAGACATACCATGTGATTCTGAGAGCATGACCAGTGTGTTATCTCCCAGAGGAGCACTGCTGTCCCCACTCCTGTTAGCGTCCAGCTTATCGAGACCCTCCTCAGCCATATCCAGGATAGCCTCAACACCTCCAACTTTGCAGCTGATGCCACAGCCTGGGACTGCCTGGAAGTCGGTGCAGTATCCCAAGCTCTGAGTACCAAGCTCCTGTGGACATAACCAGAGTTCATCATCAGTCTGTGCTACTCATGTGGAGTACAAATATTAGATAACTCCTGCTGAAAAGAGGCATCGATCCTCCTCTTCACAATGACTGACTGGCTGAGAAGCAGCATGGAGTACCAGTAGCACAGAAGTTAAAATAAGGGTGTTCTGGACATGCTGTGATTTAGATTTCCAGAAAGGGGCAGCTGTACAGATCACATCCAGGTCTCAGCCTAGCACCAGCAAACCATAAAGGACAGCTTTTCCTCATAGCTGAAGGGCAAAGCAGTTACATTGGTGGTTCATGACCTCAGCCGAGACTAGGAACTAAAGACAAATACTGTAACAATACAGCCATACAGCTTCTGAAAAGATGTAACTTCTAATTAACCTCACAGACAACTGGCAGTGGGGGAGCAGGCGTTTTATATATATGTAGTAGTACAGTGAAAAACTGTATCAAATTCCTAGAGTGATCTAGCTGGATGATAAAGGAACTGGGTCTTTCTGTTGAGTTACAGGGAGAAGCCAGCAAGTACCTTCAAGATGAGAATCTTTTGAATTACCAAAAGAATAGAGAAAATCATAGAATCACAGAATGGTTTGTGTTGGAAGGGACCTTAAAGATCATCTAGTTCCAACCCCCTGCCATGGGCAGGGACACCTTCCACTAGACCAGGTTGCTCCAAGCCCCGTCCAGCCTGGACTTGGACACTGCCAGGGATGGGGCAGCCACAACTTCCTTGGGCAACCTGTGCCAGTGTCTCACCACCCTCACAGTGAAGAATTTTCTCCTAATGTCTAATCTAAATCTCTCCTCTTTCAGCTTAAAGCCACTATAAATCTTAAAGTCATTATAAAGCTTAAAGTCAAAATACTCCTTTATAAGCAAGTTATTCTGGTTTGTCTCTGGAAGTTGGAATTACATGCACCTTTCAGAGACCTTCTTACAACACAGGGATGATAAGGCAGGTGCTAAGAATATTAGCAAACAGTAATGCTGAACAGCATTGCAATTCATATAAGCCATGATCCAGCAATAACTAGTGCATGGGATGACTATAGAAGTGGCAGGGCACTAAGACAAATTTGAAAACAGAAAATGTAAAATACGAGAAAGGCAACTGAAACATTACCCATACTCTCTTTTTTGTGACATTAACTTCTAAATTTTATCAGTGAAAGATCTATCACTAAGAAGTTTGGTATATTCTTGCAAATAAATTTTTCCATAAATCAATTAATGACTTGTCTTTGCAGAACAAAATTATCTATTTAAACCAGGCTTCCTATTTTGGTTACTATTTGTGCTTTCGTTCTTCCTGAAACATTTGAGGAACGCATGCAATATATAACTGACCTTTGAGGATTTGCAAAATTTGCAAAGACCCGAGTAACCTATTAATTCATTTGTGAAACTCACAAGTATCAGTTTAATAGTCAGGATTTAAAGCTTTTTGCCTAATCTATCCAGATAAGCAAGTGGCTAACAAAAGTGACTATAGTCAGGCAACACATGAAATGTCACCACACACATTTGCTTCACGATGCTGTTTTAAGCATAAGTATTCCTCCTGCACATACATATTCCAGTCCTTATTTCCCTACTAGTTCAGGAAAAATTTTATAAGATCTTGTTTGAGAACTCCACAGCATTATCAGAAAAGTAAAGCTTAGAATATGCCTTCTGGTATTGTCCAGACTAAGATGCACAATCATAAATCTCCCAGCTTTCCAGTCTGTTACTATTCAGGCAGGCCTGTCCCTCTGGGACTTGCTCATTTTATACACCATTGCTGCATTTGCACAGATCCCTTCAGGCCTTAGTGAATAGGAAGGGTAAGTACCTCTTTGCAATATTTAGTGACTGCCACTCCTAGAGGGTGCTCGCTGCTGGCTTCTGCAGTGCCAACCACCGCCAGTACCTTCTTCAGAGAGAGCACAGCTGTGTCTCCCAGCAAAAGCACCCTCATGACTTTAGGAACTCCGCACGTGATGGTGCCAGTTTTATCAAACATCACAGTCTTGATCTGCAAGAAATAAACCAGAGTTACTGCCTAAGCCCTGCAAGCATAGGGATGCCCATATGCTTTAGGCACATAAACACAGGCAAAACCTTAATAATCAGTGGATTATATCCACACCAAGACAGAATAAACCTGCAAAAGTAGGGATTCCTGTATGTACCTTGAACTATCTGTACAGCAGATAGTTCATTATTCATTCGCAAGTCAGTGATTTCACCAAAGCTACTTCATCCTGTACCTATACTAGGATCTCAGACAACACTCATTACAAGACTTGTACTCTTCTGTGTCTGCATGTATGTAGTTACATGCAGGATCCACATTGTTCACCTTAATCACTTTTATCACAAAGTAGATGATCAAAGGAGGCCTTTTACAAGTACCATTCTAAACAATAGCACTGGGAAGAGAGGACTCATTGATTTATTTGGTAATAGAGCAGATGGGAAGAGTACAAGAAGCTGCAACAAGTTCTGCAAACAATCACCTAACCAAATTCAACCTCACACTATTCACCAAATTCAGCAATCACTTGTTAGCCAGCCCAATGAATCAGGAGTGAACCAAAAAACACAGCCCCACATATACTGAAACCCAAAGCTAAAGTCAATTCTAACCTTGAAAATAAACAGAGCACAGAGAAACAGGAGAATCAAAAAGCTCAACAAAGTAGGCACTGTTTCTATTCCCAGTTATTCCAACCCACCAGCCTTGCAGAATCCAACAGTTCACCTGATTTTCCAAGCCCTGATCCTAGCCTTGCTTAGATTCAAAAGGTAAAAGGTTGTGACAGTAATTAGCAGTAATTTTTTGTTTGAATTTTTTTTCCAGAGAATTTGGAAAACTTCTGGTCTGTGCTTTATAATGTCCAGCAGGAACAATAATTACCAGTCTGTTTAACTTATTCTTACCATCCTTTTCAGTTAAAATGTTCTCTGTGTGTCTAATCCAGCCTACTATAGCATGGTTTAAACTCATATTCTTTTCACTGGCTGTGGACATGTCAAACCTGTTCCTCCTTCAATCTCCTCCACCTTTCATCAGTTTTCTGTCTTTGAAGGGCTTTTTCTAACTCCTTTTTATCTTTTTTCTCTGTTCTAAATCAACATCAAATCATTCTGTGTTTCTCTTACATCCTACATTTTAAACTGCTGATCATGAACAATATACATTTCACGACAGCCCTCTGAGAAGAGAAGGAAAACACCGGATTATTGGGCTTTTTTGCAGAAGAGGTAAAGAGAGCGCAAAACGCAGAAACTTCTGTGGTCATGCGGAAGATTAGCAGCCTCACTGTTATGAGATTACAAGAATGGTTGGCTTTCAACATTTTGCTGTTACTACTTTGAAGAAAGAAGATCAGATCTGTCTTCTTTACCTTCATGAGCAGCAACCAATAGAAAATAAACAAACAATATTCTGCAGTCTTTCTCTGGACCAGCAGGATTTCCTAGGAAATCCTTGCCATGTAGCAACAGCTGGGTGAGCTACAAAAGTATAGAATGAACTATTAACCTTGTGTGCCATTTCCAGGGGTTTTCCACCTTTGATGAGGATGCCGTTCTGCGCAGCTACACCTGTGCCCACCATCACAGCTGTGGGGGTAGCCAAGCCTAAAGAACATGGGCATGCAATGCTCAGCACAGTGATTGAGGTTTGAAATGCAAACCTCAGTATTAGTTCAGCTTTTGAAACGTGTTTATTCTGCTTCTGCAAGAAGAGAGAAGGGATAGGGGGAAAGAAAGAGATCTATGATTGCTGACAGAAGACAACATAGATGTACAATGAATCATAGTAATTTCAAAAAACACATCTGCATGGAAACTTCCAGTAGAGGAAAGCAATATATTATTGTTACTGTAATGGTACAGAAAGGTCAATGTTATGAATTGTTTACGGCAGTATTTTCTGTATTTTTTGCTGCTCAAGCACACGTATGCTTGACTCTGCTCTTGGGCTCCTGGATGAAAATATAACTTGTTGGCATTTCCCTTATAGCTTAGCAAAGGACAATCCTATTTCTGAGTACACAGATTCCCACAGTTTCTGAGCATAGCAAACACACATCCTAGAGATAATAGAAGCTCATCTTTCTAAAGCCAAAACCACTATCTGCCATCAGGAACGCAGATGTCCAAAAAAATTTAGGCATGATAGGAATGGCTCAGCTCCTTGCAATGCAGCTATAGATCATGTTTAGTCCACAAAGACTGTCAGTAATTTCAGTTTGTAGATACCACATGCAGAACTAAGGGGTAAATGAAAAGATATATTTATACCTGCAGACAGATTTTTATTAGTGTAATTATGTGCTCTGTGTAGAAAACACCATATTGTTTAAAAGTATTTGCCAAGTTGCAACATCAAACCCTACACACAGAAGGTATGTTAATTACACTGGAAGATATCCTAACACCCAAATTCATCTCTTACTGAAATTACTTACAGGAAAATATTTTTGAATAACATCAAAATTTATAAACCCAATTGTGATCCATACTATCAATGTCACTGTTGAAATGATGATGATAAATGGTACAAAATATCCACTAAACTTATCTGCCAGTTGCTGGATGGGTGCCTATAAGAAAGAAAAATAGATGTTTGCATGTTTATGGTCAAAACACGTAAATATGCAGAGTTCATAAAAATGTCTAATAGTCTTTATCTGATTCTTTTTTGAAGTCTGGAGAAACACATAGTTTGCTGGACAAGTAAATATATCAAAATTTTTAATCAAAACCTATGAATAAGGTTTTCTTTCCTATTATTTTTACCTTTGACATTTGAGCTTCTTCCACTAATTTCACAATCTGTGCCAGAGTGGTATCGTTACCAACATGAGTTGCATTAACAAGAACTGAGCCATGTGCATTTATAGAACCAGCAATCACTGTGCTCCCAGGCTTTTTAGTGACTGGCATAGCTTCCCCTAGAAAGAAAAGATAAAATAAATGAACCAATGCCCCTCATAACGGTGAGCATAGCCCATTAGCCCACAGCTCGTTGTATGCTAGCAAAACTAGTATGCTAAGCAATAATCATCAGAAATTACGTATTATCTATCTCTATCTAGTCAAGACGTGTTAAGTGGTGTCATACATTTATAAACTTTTTTCTAGGCTTACTTCCAAAGAAAATGCTGTTTCTTTGGTCCTAACTCTCCAGTACATCCTCCCTCAAAAGGGCCAGGAGCAAATTGGTCGTAAAAAGAACTTCTAGGAATTTCTCCAGTTAACACTTTGCATAGCAATGGGTGGTGGAAATTAAGACATAAATCTGTCTTTATTTCTACCACCCTCAGTTTTCAAAGATTAGAAAAGTTGTCTTTGTGGAAAAGCTCCTCTTCTCACACTGCCTCTCAAAAAATAATATCTCTATAAAATCTTTATTTTCTTTATTTTTAGGGTTAGTGATAATGACTGGTTCTCTTAAACTAAGGGTGTCTCTGTTCCCCAAGCAAAGTAAATACGTAACTAAAACAAGCCAATAGCAATGTAAAATTTTCATATCCTTTACTTATTTATAAGAATTGAACAATGCAGTAAATCCTTATTACATTTACAAAATGAAATTAAAGTTTTAGAAGCTGTGAAAGTCCCAGGACCCTTAATGAGCATCATGTTGTGAGGCTTTCTTTCCATCTCCTTGCTCATTGGGAGAAGTCCTGATTGGTGCCCATGCATACACACCCCAACATCTCAGCAATATTTCCCCATTGCCCTTTAGAAGTTATTTCTGAGAAGGCACCATCTCTACAAAAACATTCCAGCGGAAATTCCCACGAGATCTTTGGAATAGTGACAGTAGTGCTTAGACTCTACCCATCTCATCAGTAAGTTATTAAAAGTAACCAAACTGAGCAGAAATTCCCCAGCTTTTCAGGCTGTGTGCAGACACAGGATTTGGCTTCAAGCTCACAAACGCTGGGCACAGCATCCATTAAGGTGGGAGGTTATTCATACTGCAGCTTTTGGGTTGGGTCTGCTCTCTTTTCTTGTAAGAAAGAGTTCTAGAGGATTTTACTTCTCTGTGTAAGTGTAAGGGAAGTTACCAGTAATGAGAGACTCATCTGCCATAGAAGTGCCTTCAATGACCTTTCCATCCACTGGGAACTTTCCACCAGGAACAACCTTTACGATGTCACCCCTTTGAACCAGTTCAACAGCTACCTGCTCCTCCCTACAAAAGACACAAGTAGAACAGGCAGATTATTAACCCATCTAAAGAATAATAATGCTTTCGCATTGACTACATCAAGCCTAGTCTGTGCACCGAGGCAGGCTGAAGGGGTTTTGGTTCATAAATATATACCTGATGATAGAGTGGTCAGGTCCAAGAGTCACCACGGTGGCTTCTGTGGCTTGAAGAGATATAAGTTTAGCAAGAGCTTCTGAGGTCTTACTCTAAGAAAGAGAGATGAATGTTTAAGGTATATTGAGATACATAAATGCTGATGTCTAATTAACACAATGAACTCTAAATGACCTTGTATAATACAAGCTACAGCAGAAACATCTGACTCAAAATTCCTCTGAATAGTTTTATCTACGCTCATTATAAATACACAATAATTAATGTGAAGCTGAGTTACCTTTGCTATGTGTTCCAGCCATCTCCCCAGGGCAATGAACACGAACAGCATCGGAGGAGTGTCAAAGAAAGTGACGGGGCTTTTCTCTGCCTTTTCAACTATTGCTACCACCAGGATCACACAGGAATATACATAGGCAATCGTCGTGGCTAGTACGATGAGCACATCCATATTGGCCATCTTGTGCTTCAGTGACTTGTAAGCTTGTACATAAAAATACCACCCACCAAGAAACTGTTGGTGTAAGCATGGACAGACTCATATTAAGATTACAGCAGTGAAAACGGAGAGTACATAATACTGCCTATAGCAGAATTATAAACACATAGTAGGTAAGGGAAAGCATTGCTGTCCCATGCAAATTTTGTATTGACATAACTTCAGTGAAGTAATCTACTAGCAGACTGACTCCATTGTCAACCTCTCACTTGCCCTTCCTTGTTCTCCAAACAACTCTACCAGATAAATGTCATCCTTTTCCTCAGCAATGCAAGGTAAACAAGGCACTGAAGTTGAAGGTATTTGCCTACAGCTACCCAATTAGTTTGCAGCTGATCAGGTATTTCTTCATTTTAACACTACCTTCCCCACTTGGAAAATTATCTTTGTCAACTTTGACAACTGATGTAACTTTGTCAGGAGTAAGTGCTGCAAGCAATTACAGAATGGATAACTTGCAGAAAAGTGTCACTTCCTTCTGCATAGGTGGTACAGATAAGACGGCAGGCCTAATCCACTAAACCCTTCCAGTCTCCTGTCTTTATCACATCAGATTGCATAAATGGGAGATTAATAGAAAGCAAACCCTTAGGAAGTCTGTGGACATACCTGAACAAAAGTGCACAGGACAAAGAAGAGAAGGTTTAAAATAGATAATCCAGGAATGATGTTCTGTTCCAGCACCATAGACCCATGGTGCTCACCATCAGGTATTAGCATATAAATCATTAGGATTAAGACAGGGATACCAAACAGCAGGCTGCACAAGAAAGATTTCCTCCACCTGAAAAGTAGAAGCTGTAAATCCCTGGTTGTCACACAGGCCACAGTACTGAGGCCTGTGCCAATACTGTGCTCGCTGTGCCAAGCTTGGGGTATTAATAATGTAGTGACACACAGCTTCAGGATATATGGGAAAGAACCAACATTTTGGGACAGTTTCAAGTGTCTCCTACATGTTTAACTGTATAGACTTCTATTAGTTAAAAACCGAAACTAATGAAAGTAATAAAAGTACTTGAACCAAATGGCAAATCATAAAATTAAATATGCTTTACACAATGATAAGCTAAATTAACTGGGAAGGGCAGGGGGAGTTACAGGGGATGATCTATACACATTCATTAGTGAGAGAGAAAGAGAAATACTTACTGCTGGATTTCCTTTTTATGATCTAGGTTATGTGCATTTGGAACTCTTCTAGCCACAGAAGCATGAAAGCCAATTTCCTTTTTATTGAAAGGGGAGAGAAGATGAGTTAGTTTTGATTAAACTACCCATATTACTTATAACACATTTAAATGACACTACTTTTAGAAGAAATGTCAGAAAAGGACACCATTCCATATTTAATAAATGCCAACTTCTTATTTATTTTCAGATCCTGCCAACATGAGAGAATATTTCAGACAGTACTCAAAATGTGGACTGCAAATGGTTTCTGCTACTTATACATAGACACAGTGTATAGATGCAGTGAATGTCCCAGGTTTCTTAGACATAGGAACCTCCCACTGACAGCTAGAGATTCACTGCCCTCCTCCTCCAGGGAAATTTATGCCCTTTCATCTCCACCAGAGAAAAAAACATGATAGATAGGAAATACCACAAAGCAAGGTAAAAATGTATAAGCCACGGGGCTAGTCAACCTTGTGAGCATCTTCTTAACACTACAGTTGAGTAGACAAACCGGAAGTTGAACATCAAAGTAGCTAGCATTTGTTTAAATCTGTAAAACAACAGACTACAAGGCAAAGCATCCCCAAAACAAATATAAGCAAATAGCCAGTTTTGACTGATGCTTTAATGTGTTACTGCAGTAGAACCATGCTCCCTTCCCCCAAAGCTCACAAAAAACCCAAAGCACACTTGTAAGCACAATACATTTAAACTTTGTACCTGCAACATGAGATGCTCCTGTGACAAAATACACTTTGCAGAACTACTTTGCCAGCCTGAACAGTCTAATAGTTAACATGTTAATCACTGCTGCCCCATCAATTCTGTGGTCTAGGAGCTTTTTCCTGCATAAATACTCTGGAACGCAAACGGCAAACAGTCTCTGCTGTCCTCCTGACTACTCGATTGCATGTGCCCCACACAGTAAGTTCTCTTCCCTTCTGGTGGGGCAGAGAAGGAAAAAATTTTGCCCACAACTTGGCCATGATAATGGCAGATTTTGTGATCTGTGTGGTTACTGTTAAGCCAAGATTTTTTTCGCTTAGTGGCTGTATCACAAGCTCTTTCGGTTTAAAAAGTTCTCCTCTGAATTGTTGTGGGAATAAATGCCAGTGTATACAGAGATGTGTAATACTTGTGGTATGAGCTGTCATAAAACTTCTTTTACAGCCTCTTTCACTGGCAAGAGAAAGTAGTATTTTTTTCTGAAGTATCAACACTTCACTGAAATGACGGAATCAGACACACATGATTCTACACACAGAATTGCAACGAATGCATATATGACACCTTTACCAGATATAGATAAGAAAGGTTTGGTTTTGCAGTTTTCAGTGTTTTTAGAGTAACAACCTGGGCTACTATGCACTACTGTGGAGCACAGCTGCTCCACTACAAGAGCAAAAACATATGACAATAACTGTTATCTGCAAAAGTCAGTGAAACCTCTCAAATATCAGCTGCTTTGTTTCCTTTTTAACTTCACCTTACAATTGCTTGTACATAAAACATTTCTAAAGCCTACCTCAATTATTTTTATAATATCTCGAGGTCCAGTAATCTCAGGATCAAACTGGATGTGAGCTTTGCAAGTGGCAAGAGCAACTGAGGCATATAATATGCCATTTGTTCTCATGAGTTTGGATTCAATATTGTGAACACAAGAAGCACAAGTCATCCCTGCAATCTAAAGAAAAGACAAATTGAGATACAGTTAGCAACCCCCAACATTCATCCAATATTTGTGGATGAATTTGAAACCCACCCTCCTGGTGTCACAAAGGTACTAATGACTATTCAAGCTCTGCTGGTACTGACCCAAGGCCTCAACATGAAGATTTTATAGAGCTGCCTTTAATGAAACAAAGCCAAGAACATAACCATACATTTTTATCATAAAATTCTGCAAGCAGCAATTATAGTCACAACTGGATATTTGTATAGCAGCACTTGTACTCTGCATTAACTGTCATAGTATTGCTAATATAGTCCTATCAGCAGCAATATTAACATTACCAAAAATCAAAATCTGCATGGGTGCAGCTCTTGCTTGCTTAAATTTTCCTGTGGCTTCAATAAGACATGTTCCTACTTTCTGATCTATTAGCACAGCTGTTGACTGTTGTTATCTGTCTTTTAGTAGGTACGTGTCAGAGACTAAAAACAGACTTTTGAAGGATCTGTCCTTCATACAAACAATTTACTAATTTTACACAAAGTTCTCAGACCTCTATACAAAGCCCCGGGCATTATTAACATGTATTTGATGTTACATTCTCAGTTGCTCAGAGTCTGTAGTGGTGACTGAATGCCTTCACAGAAAAGTTCAATTTCATTTCTCCTTGCTATGGAAAGTCTATTCTGTACATACAACCATCACTTTTCACTACAGCACCTTTGGACAGGTTCTTCCAAGACAAATTGATTTTGTCTTTTCAGCAATTAAGAAAAAATAGTGTCACCAGCCAGAACTGACCTGCTGAAGCCACAGCTCTTTAACCAGAAGCATTTGCAAGAAAATTGTTTTTCCAGGCCAAACCCAACATATGATTTCAAATATGCATGACTTACAAGAAGCTCCACATTCCCTTCTGTTTCTTCATGATCTTCTATGACAGTAGCACCAAAACCCAAATTCTGGATCAGCTGTGCTATTTCAACAGGCTGTATAAGTTCTGGCTTGTATTTTATCTCTGCTTTACCTGCCATCAGTGCTACCAACACTGAAACAATTCCTGCAGTGGCAATAATAAAAAATATTAGATAATGTATCTCCTTTGAGAGGAAGAAAAATAAAATATTACCAGTAATTGTCAGCAAGGGCTGTAACAACTGAAGAAATGTTATAAGCCTAATGATTTCTCTTTGCCTCCTTCTAGTGTTGCTCCCTAGTCACAACAGCAGTTTTCTCTGAGATCCAGCCACACTGCAGCTCCCTTCAGCAATGAGAAGAACTGCAAGAGTTACTCATAGAAAGAGGTGAGCTTTGCTATTATCTAATGGGACAAAAAATATGTTCAGAAGCAATCTTTACACTCATTGCTGCAAGCTCTACCCTGGACTCTCTAAGTTTTGAAAGCCCTAAACAAAGCCCACAGCACAATGGGTTATTTTTTCATCTTCTTTTTGTTTTGGTTTTGGTTTTGTGTGGTTTTTTGTTTGTTTGTTTGTTTAAATAAATAAATAAATCCACAGAAATCTACATTTGGAATTTAAAAGCAAAACATAAAAATCACAGGCAAAAATAGCTATTCTGAAGTGCTAATGGTTTCTTAGATTTTTAAATCAAGGCAGTGGGACCACCACTGGGAGACTCAGGGCACAGTAATTAATAAGCAAAATCCTCCAAAGGCATCCCTACACAAATTAAATCACACATTGCTGAGGCTCATCTGTTCATCTTCTATATGGCCAGGGGAAAGGCAGCTCCAGTCTGCAGATTTCTAACCTAATAAGCTTTGCTGTGCCTAACTTAATATAATTACCAAGGCACTGGAGCCATGCATTTGTTTATACCTGCTTGTGCAAATGTGACCTGAAGGGTAAGTTTCACAAACATGCCAGAGCTCTCAATAGCTCTGGAAGAGACGGATTGCTCTGTAAAGCAATAAAGCCCTGAAAACTAAATGAGAACCATTTCTCTGCTCTTGTCTTGAGCCTTATTTGAAATTTTTATCACATTACAGCAACTTACTGTTACGATACAATTATGCCCATTGGGTTTGTCCACCAGTGCAGTAGGATAGTTAAAACAGTGATACAGTTACCTTAGCACTAAGAAAGAATATTAAGCCTATTTAACCTCCAGATGTTGTACCACAGTCTTTTCCATTAATCACATGGAATATCTTTTCCATTCTATAGTCCCTTCTATTCTATTATCATAGAATTCTATTATCATAGAATCATAGAATGGTTTGGGTCAGAAGGGACATTAAAGATCATCTAGTTCCAACTCCCCTGCCATGGGCAGGGACACCTTCTACTAGACCAGGTTGCTCAAGGCCCCATGCAACCTGGCCATCAATGAAGATTATAGGAATCTGAAATTTGTTACCATCTTGTTTCTGCAAATTCCTTTCAATGGTAGACACACAGGATGCACAGGTCATGCCCATGATTTGTAAAAAACACTTCTCAGCTGTTCCTCCGCTGGGCTGGTTTGGCCCATGAAGATGTGGACTGTCTGGAAGAGCGTCTGAGGAACAGCCTTGGCGAGGAGGCTCTGGAGCTTGAGGCTGCACAGCAGCTTTGCTGGTGTCAGGCTGGTGCTTATGTTCTCCAGTGGCAGTATCTTGAATAAATGCACAATACACTGAACAAACACTATTTACAGTGAGATTGGATGATGCAAAACTACAAATGGGTCACATTTATCAATCATGCAAAGTCTCTAAGTTGTTTGAAAGGTGACATAGTAATCTTGGTCTCTTCATGGAAATAATATATGTGTGTAACAGTACACATTCACCAGTAGCACTTGCATGACCATTTAACTCTATAGAACTAGTTTTCCACTTTCAGATGGCAAATGACTCCCTCCAATTTCAATGCCTAGACCTGACACCAACCTCCACTCACCAAAGATATACTGCTATCTAGAGGGTCCTTATCCAGCACAGAGAAGGCAGTCCAGTCATATCCCTTCTGTCCCTGTTGTCATCTGCGCACAACTTATAGCACTTCATCTCAAACAAGGAAAAGGACAAGTTCCTCAACGTGTTTCTCTTTATGGCACAATATTTACACTGCAAGTACTGCAAATGAGTAGTGGAAGGATTTGCAGCACCCGGAAGACTTCAACACATACAGGTCCGTTGCAATCATTTTTGTTCTTTACCAGATACTGAACAGACACCCAACAGCTCCAGCTGTGTTCACAAACTGCCTCCCTTTAGCAGAGGTTTGTGTAAAGGAACTAGAGTTGCTTCTGAACACATTAAACACTGGGAGTCCCCTCCTTTTCCACAGATAAATCAGGTTCCACCAACAAATTATAAACCAAACAAATCATAATTAAACACCACGTATGGGCTTCTCCTCATTTGTATAGTATCACAGATTCAGAGGGATTGGACCCATGAGAAAAGCACACAGGATGTGGTCTATTGTGATCAAACTAAATCATTCCAGATAAAGTACATCAGCATCTGAAAGCAAATCTGCTGAGTTGAAGCAGATAAATATTGCCTCATTTGAAATTCACTAAAAAGGAGATTGTGTACAATAGCAAGTTCTTAAATATTGAGCACATGTACAAAACATACAAACTGTGCTGCAGCTGACACATGGAAGTACCTGCTCCCACCAAAGAGTACCTGCATCTTGCCACTTCCTCACTTAAAGTAAGGCTTAGTAAAGTAGGGCTAGCAAAAATCCTCAATAAATAAAGGTCAATGGATTAGGACACTAAAAAGAGATTTTAGTTAGGTAAAAGGTGGTTTTAAATGAAAGAGATGTCAATTAGTTTGTGGGTTTTAGTATTTTGGAACATAAATGAAAACATTTGGTTTGATAGATCTACTTACAGCAGCCTGTAGACATAGAAGGAAACCTACTCCAGTGGATAAGGGGATCAGCTCTTTAAAGACCTTGTGCCAACTTTCAAACCTTTGGGTTCATAATGTACCTCAACTTTTCCACCCACCAGTACAGTTCTTAAGGGCTGAAATAAGGTGCTTCACAGCTGAAATCTCTCTCCCTTGCAAAGTGAGGTCAGATCAGGTCAGTCCCTTAGAAAAGACAACGCCAATGTGATGTTTTAAGAGTTTCTCTCCAGAAGAGAATCTCAACTCAGGTGTCTCATGGCCCAGCTTGGCACGCTACCCACGGAACCCAGGAACACTGTTACCTGTCAGTACAGAAGCATCAAACCCCATGTCTTCTATGGCAGCTCTTATCTCTTCTCCATTGGTGACAGCTGGATCATAATGTATGGTCCCAGTTCTGCCAGCTAAAGAAACTTCTATACGCTGCACTCCTTCTCTCTGTGATATGGTCCCTTCTATGGACTGTACGCAAGAATTGCAGGTCATGCCATCAATCCTAATGACAGCCGTGCATCTCATGTCTTGCAGTGGCTCTCTGAAAAGATCACATTGGGAAGCAGGTGATGGAGATGCTCTTTTATTTGTTTCTGAACCGTTAAGGAGGCATACTTTAAAGTTTCCAGGTGGAAGGGATTCAATAGCTTGCTGCAGAGCTGACAGGGTAATTAAATTTGGGCTATACTGTACCACAGCACGTTTATGCTCCAAAGACACTTCAATACTTTGTATGCCAGGCAGATCTGATATATTTCCTTCAATGTTTCTGACACATGAGTTGCAGTGCATGCCTTCTATCTGTACAGCCACCGTAGCTGTGCTACTCATCTTGGTGACCCGTAGATCTACTCCATCACTCCCAAGACTTGCTGGTGTCTCCTTGGGGTTTGCATTCTGCAAGCGCTCAAGATTGAGGACACCCAGCTTCAAAGGGGCTGATTTACTTTTGATGGTGCAGTCATACCCCAGGTTACTGATATGACTCTTGAGGTCGTCAGGCTGAATGATGTAAGGATAGTACGCAATAATTGCTTCCTGGTTACCAAGTGACACCTTGATTTTTGCCACACCATGCAGTTTCCTAATCTTTCCTTCAATGTTGGTGGCACAGGACTGGCATGTCATGCCTTCTATCCGAAGCTTAACTACTGCTTCTTTCAAGCATGACAAATTTACAGTTGCTGTTGTCAATCTCTCTTCTGCTGTATTGGCATCAAAGCCCATATCCTGAATTTCCTGGCAAATCTGCTCAGGACTTATGTCTGACTGCAGATACTTTATTACTGCGTTGTTTTGTTCAAGAGAGACTTTAATGCTCACAATGCCCTTCACCTTGGAAATACGACCTTCTATCGACTGCACACATGATTGGCAAGTCATTCCCACAATGTTGACTGCCACAGTGCGTTCTTGGGAAGATGAAGAGGGCCCAGTTTCAAAGCTGTCCTCATAGCCCATGTTGTCAAAAGCAAAACTGTGTTTCATTGTAGACTCCAGCTCACAGCCAGGGGGAGAATCAGTATTGGACAAAGCCTAAGGAGCAAGAGGCAAAATAAAATATCGTTAGCCCTGTAAAAGCAGCAATATTCTGCATGTGCTTTCAAGTCAGGCTATACCACCAAAATACTTCACAGTTAACTTACACTTTGAATACATTACCAGTGATCTATGCCTACGATGACGAATCATGCCTCTGACACTTCTCTTGCACAGCAATTTAAAAAATATTTACTAGGGATATAAAAGCAAAATTATCTCAATATTCCCACCCCAATGCAACCATTTAAAACCTGAGCTCTCTGCAGCCACAGGGCACTTCCACTATGCAGCCCAAGCCCTGATTGTCAAGGGCACACTGGCACAAAGGGTCACAGCAGAGTGTGGGCTGATCGCCTCTCCACAAATGTCAGAAGCTGGCTCAGTCTGGCCAGCCTGCTACTGCAGGAGTCCAAACCAAACCAAACCAAAATGTTCACAGCAAACAGAACCAAGGATTTCCCAGGAGCCTGAAGCAAGCTGGCACAGGGAGGACCTGTTGCCTGGTATCTGAAGAGCTATGTGCATGCAGATCTTTGAAGTTAAAATCTATATCTGACAAAGATTTTAAAAGACACAGAACTATATGCAGATACTTCCACTATGGTTTAGTTTAATCTACCTCCTTGTAAGGCACCTAAGAAAGACCATATATTGAGACACAAGAACTCACTGGTTTGATCTAATACCAATTTTCAGAATGTAGTGGCCAGTACTGAAGTAGATCAGCCAGAAGTGGACTATCTCTCATGGGCTCTGCAGTACTGGCACTCTATGGTTTAATACACCCAATTAAATTCAAAATGAATTATTAAAGAAAAAAAAGTGATAAAAGGCAATGCTTCTTACAGAACAGTTAACTGGAGCACAGACTCTGTTGCCTAAGGAAATTGCTGGCACCAAGTGACGAGAAAGATTGAGAAGGGGATGGACAAGTCCCACATTGTCAGATTTCATGGGAAGAACATCAAAATTCATGTCTGTGACTTAAGGCAGCTTTAATTACTAAAAATCCAAATGCGAGCTACGACAGATCTATTCTCTTGCCTGCAAAGCTTTGATCTCTCCAGCATTCAGTAAAGCACCTGATGCTGGGCATTACTGCAGGGATGAGCAGGAGAAGGGGCCGCTGGATCAGGCTCAGTACCACAAATCTTGTTCACACCACTGAGAAGAAAAGTACCTCCTCAGTACCACAGTACAGATGAGAAGCATTTAGGCTGATTATTAACACTAGACTGCATCCAGTTCATTTGCTGCAGTATTCAAAATTCATTAACCTGATTTTGTTTCATGCTTAGACAGCTTGAGAATAATGAGGTCTGGGGTCACGACCAAAATGGCAAAACATTAAGACAAATTTGCTTTCAGCCTTCTCTACTGTGCTTCTTAAAACAAGAGGAATGAGAAACTCCAGCTTTTCAGCATTACACTGCAGCTCCTCACTACCCCAAACGCGCCCCTCCTTTGCCCCCTCCATCTCCACTGGGCCTCAAGGCTTTGGGGATGCTGGGGAAGAAGAGTCATGGGAATATTTTAGCCCTGACATTCTCTTTTGCCTCCCACTGCCACAGGCCTGGCAGCACCCAGGGCACGTACTGCTCTCCTTGCCCTTGTCTTCCCAGAAGTTGCTGAAATCCCCAACACACATGAAAATGCACAACTACCATGGCCTCGTATATGGGAAAGAAGCTCATCTGATAAGTGAAAAGTCTCTCACCCACCCATTTTGCTCGTGGTGGCCCGCTCTTTTTACCACAAACACCCAGTAAGGAAAAACTTTGCATGGGATTTACAGGAGCTCACCCTGTATGTTTACTTTGGCTCATATGACAAAGGTCTTCCGCACCCTTTGGCAAAACAGAGCATGAGAGAGGAGCAAGACGAACATCCTCCGCTTGCCTACTCCACTCCACCATGTTTCTGGCAGCCACCTGGAGATGAAACCCAGGAACCATTACAGGCCTTATGTCCTCCACTGCATTCCTCCACCCCTACACCCAAGCATCTCAGTTTTCCTAGGTACACAGTGACATAAAAGCAATTCAAATTAAATGTATAAAAAGATTAAAGGGTATTTTTTATCCTCCACTCTCTTGAAAAACATAAAAGCAAGGACTGATTTTACTATTTCAATGCACTGTAAGCCACGGGAACATCAAAACTTGGCTGCCACTTTATATTTTGGCTAAAAATCTATCCCAACATTCAGAAGAGTTGGCAAAAATATTTTCTTTGTTACTTGACAAAACCAAATGTTTATGCTCTGTAGGAGAAAAATCCTTGCACACAAATTTTTAAATGACAAGGAGAAAATAGAGAGTGGATGTGGATATATTAAAAAGAAAAAGGCTTATTTCCCTTAAACAAAATCAAACCCCAAAAAAACCCCAAAATGCCAAATCATTGAAGAATCTCCCCCCAGAAAAAAAAAAAACAGAAATATGCACAGGTTCAAATACAGTATTTGCAAAGTCTTCAGTGTTGTTTAACAACTTAAAAAAAAAGAAAAGAGAGAAGAGAAGGCACAAATACATCTATGTATGAATTTTCAAGAAGGGGTGTTGCTACACTATATCAGAGCAAAACAGCAGGTTTGCGTGAGGACACAAAGGTAAGGCATGCAGAAATGTGCCCATAGTTTGCCCCAGGGCACATGCTAGGTCTCAGAAGAGGGTTTCCTGATGCCAGCTGACACCCACACATAAAATGGTATCTATGAGGCTGTATAGGAATTGAGAGACACCATCTGCAATAGGATCAGAGAAGCAATAGCCTCCAAAAATGCCAAAAAAAAAGTGGCTGGGATTCCCAGGAATTACCCCTCCTGCTTGCTTCTGCCTAGAGATAAATACCGGTGAAATAATGAAAATGCATGTGACTCTACATCCATAAGAGAGTGCAAAAGAACCAGATGCATTTACGAACTATTTGTCTCTCACACAAAGGAGGCCTGCTTACTTTGAAGGGCAGATGTACACCAAATCTGTTTGCTCTACCAGTCTCACACATATTTCTACAGTGACTATGCAAAAACTATGTAAATAATGAAAGCATGACATTATGACAATTCTTTGCCTCCCTTGTTCTGCACATAAAAATTGCAACCAAAAACGCACAGCAGAGCGAGGCTCTAGTCTGAAAGCTAAGAATTCCTATGGAAAGCAGTGTTACAAAGCTCATTTAAACAATATAAAAGTAAAAAAAGGAAAAAAAAAGGAAGAAGAAAATCGATAAGAAACACATTGGCACAGAAGCAGCAGTAGCTGGAGAGCTTTAAAGGAAGCACCAGAGTAGGATCAAAAACGTTTGCACCTACGGAAGATAGCTCTAAACCAGACCCAAGATGAGCAGCAATGGAAACTGTGGATGTGCATGTGCATGGCATCTGAAGCTCAGCTCCCAGCATGGGAATTTCAGAGCAAATGCACTGGCATGAAGAACAACCCTTGATGTCCCAGATAGGAGCTGGAGCACTCATGCCTGCCTTAGGGTGAAGCAAGGCTTGAGGAAGCAGGAAGAGGCAGACGCTCCTGCTCCCCAGCCAGTATAAAGGAGGTTATCCAACAGGACTATGCCCTGAGGCTGGACTAATTTTGTGGAAAGCGTTGAGGTGAAGCAGGGCAGGGAAACATCGCTGGATTGGGAGCACCAGGTCTTCAGCCCCAGCTTGGCATGCAGCTCTTGGCATCACAGCATCCAGACCTCAGCAGCAGGTCCGGCAGGAAAGTTGGTCATTGTCCATGGCCTGTGCAACTGGTCAGCAAAACCACCCCACTGAGTGCTGCCCTCAAAGGCCTAGTGCTGCACTTTCCCCCCATGGGTACTCCCATTCAGAAGTGTAAAGGCAGAGAGTTCAACACAGCAGTGAGAGGACACAGAATAAATGTGAGAAAAGCAACTGAACAGAGGAAAAAAAAAAAGCAAACAAAAAAAACAAAGAAGAAGAAGAAGCCTCAGCACTGGGCAGGCCTCTCTTGTATGCACACATGGTGACCAGTGTCCTGATGATGGATGCAACCCCGTGGCTGTGAAATCAACAAGGTTGGTGCCCTCCTTGGCTTCATGCTCCAGCCACCAGCTGCCCCTGGCTGAGTCCTCATGCTGCCTCCACCCCTGTGCTCCATGGTCACCTTGTGGAGTGACTTGTCACCAGGAACGCCATCCCTCTCCTCCTGAGGGGGTGCAGCCACTTCCAGAATGCCAGTATAACATTCTTGGCATCTGCAGCACAAGGCTGAGTCCATGTCGGGCGCACCTCACAGCTCCCAGAGCATCACACACATGGAGATCCTGCACAGCTGCTGCACCCCTCTGGTGGTCCACCAAGGCTCTCCCCCAGGCTGGTACTGCTTTCCCATCCTCCTACACCTGGCCTGCAGGGATGCCAGTTTTCACTTCCTGAAATTCAAGCACCAGACTCCTCACTGCGATGTCAGGCAGTCAGCCGGCGAGGAGACAGGGCCCGGCCCATTCATCACCTTCCCCTCTGCCTCTCCCCATCTGCTCATCCGTGAATTCCGGACCTCACTGAACCTCTCGCCCAGTATCTCCAGAGGTTTTGAGCTGCTCTTCTCTCTTTACCTCCACTGGCTGAAACCAGCTACTGCCCTCTCACCTTCAAGCACACAACTGCCAAAGAATTATCTTATCTGTGTCACTGTTTTACCTTTCTTGCTTTGTTCTTTCACAACCCACTGATTCATGGCTTTGGATTCAGGCAGGCAGTAACACACAACTGAAAAGCCACATACTATTAATTAAATGCTTCACATGCTTTCCCAGTTTGTTATGGGCGGCCAGTGAACAACGAAATGAGGACAGAGCAGCCTCAGGAACATCAAAGGTCCTGAGTCTTCAGTTTCATGCCTGCACTTCTGAATGGGCAGAAATTCAACCCTCATCCTCCTTAACAAATTTCAGTGCAACTTGTTCATCCATCTTGTTAGCTCGTATCATTTAAATGAATTAGATCTTAACTGGTTGTTCTTCCTTCCCTCTTCCCCCAGGTTTAGTGAAGATTAACAAATGTCAGTAGCTACTATTTTCAGTAACTACTTGCAACACAGATGATTGTTATTTTTCAAACAGTTGCTGAGTTTTAAATGAGGGAAAAACCATCCTCTCCACCTGGATATGGAGATTCAATGAAAGAAAATATTACTTTAAAGCAGCCTTTATGTGCTTTTGTTTTCAAAATACTATGTTAGTTCCCTAATGCTTCTGCCAAGTGACTGCTATTCCACATCTAAGAACAAGTTTCTGTAACAGTACAGATGATGGGGAATTATTTACGCAGTTACAGCTAGTCTTGCTGAAATGAAACCTACACCATAGTTTAACACACCTTAGAGACCTTAACAGGTACTTTTAAATTAAAGGGAGCTATGTAAACCAAGCTCACTTTAGTGGGAAAGGAGAAAGGCTTGTTGTTAATGGATTGTTTCCAATTTAGAATTAAAGCAGAACACTTCATGATATTCATGATGGCTTCAGTACAAGCAAAATGTATATCCCAGTGAACTGAACACAGAAAAGAGATCCTTTGGTAGAAAGAAGTCATTTATGTCATGATTTTTTTCTAGCAAACATTTGTAATGTAAGAAGTAACTCAAGGCAGAAAAAGCCTTCAGCTATATTTGGTCTGTCCTGGCTGTTATTTTATTCCAGTCTGACACTAATTATTTAAGCCATTCTAAGCATATGCAGTTTCCAACGACACAAAATTTGTTCTGAGAGTTCTTTTTCCTTAAATATTCACAATATTCACTGACCCAAACTACACTGCTGTCATTTACATGCCTTTTAAATAGCAAAACCTCTTTTCAAATAATAAACCTCATCAGGTTTTTATCAGCATTGATCTTCCTAAGCCTCTTCACATCAGTTAATTTCCAAAATACCATAGTTATATACATCAATGAATTTAAAAAAAATAAAAAAATAAATGTTGCCACAGATGTATTATCAAGAACTTCCACTAGCATCCACGTAGTAGTTATAAATAAACTACTTACCTACAGTTAGGACCTTTTAATGTTTCTGCAACTTCTGTTATTCCAGAGAATACTTGGTATGAGCTGCTGTCAAACTAGTCAAGCAATTGCAGTTCTAAAGGAGAAATACTAATGTGTTTCCTTACTAAGAATCCCGATGCTATATTATTAGAGGTGGAGCTGAAAAAAATGCTCATTAATTACTACAGCATAACTCATCATTAAAATCTGCTTTCAAAGATTGCTTTCAGAGGACTTTGCATTTGTGTACTGCTTCTTTTGGGGCAGGCATCCATGCTGGGGATTGAGACAATTTAGATAAAGAAGGTTTAACCTCCTTTAACATACAACCCACATCCAACATGCTGTGTTTTAAATTCTCCAGTTCAGAAACACCTCTTTCCTCCCAACACACACATACACACCAGCTCACTGACCTGTCTTTCAACTGCATTGACTTCTGGCATTCCCATGGAGTAACTCTGCAAAAGTTTCTCTTCTTTCTGCGAGTTACTGCTTGCTTTTACCGGAGATCCTGTCTTGGACTTTTCACCAATAATCAGTAGTTCAGGCACATCATGAGCTGCCTGCCGCTTACGAATAGACACCAGGGTTATGTTTTTGTTGTTCAAAGTAGCTAAGCAGGACAGTTCCCTTTTCATTTTATTGTCCAGCTTTCTCTCCATTATCTTTCTGGACTTTAAATATTGCAACTCCAAAGGAAAGCTTTACAAGAGTGGTTATTCAGTGTCTTATCAGCCACACTTCTTTCAGCTACATTTACAATGGCTTGAAGACTTCTGCCCGTCTAATCAACGTGCTCATTAGGCATTCATCACAAAATCCCAGATGTAACCTGTGATCCCTGTGTACACTGCTCGCTGCACTCAGCCACCTGCTTTTCCTGCCAGTTTAAATGCTTCCCACCAATTGGCATCCCTCGTGCTTACCAAACTGCGTTCTGCACTGTTAATCTTTGCACACGGCGTTGCAGCAAGCTCAGCCAAGGCTGCCTTTCACAAGCTAGTCAAACATGACCTGTGTGCACCAGTGCATAATTAACTCAGCCAGCCAGGCATTAGTTCCTTGTGGCCATGTGCATAATCACAGCTCCTACAAAGGGCAATGCTATTCCATTTTCTTCTATGAAATTACCAGGGATTTCTGGGATAAAATGTGGCCCATTCTAACATTGAAAACATGCCTGTGATTATATCATTAGATAGGGTTCCTAGACCAAAGTTCTTTCACTCATTTAGGGCATGAGAACATTCATTCTTTGTTTCAAGGGGGTAAGGGGGTGGAAGAATGAGTACAATATTTATACTCTTTAAAATGTGCCTCTTTACCATCAGCAAGCTTTACTAAAAAACAAACAACATTAAACCAGCAATTAGTGCCAGAAAGTAAGAAAAAAGAAAAAAGAAGATATTCCCTTTGGCAAACTCAGTTCCCCTTAAATTCTCTGGGCAACTACAGGAACATCTAATTCAGACAGCCACACGCATGATGAGCACCACTATCAGTAGTGCCTTGAGCCAAGCCTGAATATATTTCTCTGGGATTGCCCACAGCAAACTCACAGTGCTGAGCTAACTTGCTCAGTTAGCAAGTTATTTAGCAAGTTAGTTAGCAAATCTCTAGTTCCCTAAGCCCACAGTAGCGCAGCCCACTCCTGAAGACACCTCTGAACAGGGACACATAAAGAATTGATATAATACAGCTGACATGTCAGCAATTCACATGTTCCCTGGCTGTGCAGTGGCCTCACTGCACAGGCAAGCCTTAAAATAATTGTTTAACATTTAATCAGAATCTCTTGGTTTTGTCCCCAAATTTAGTCCTATGCAGAGGTTAGCATACAGGGTCAGAATCCAAGGGAATCCATGACAGACACTCCACCTATCTGCCATGACAAATTCAGATTCTTTTTACTTCCAAAAGAAGTACATCCCTCACACCCCTGCCACAAACACAGTGGTCCAGAAAGCCACCATGCAGGACACTGGCTTGTCTTCTTGTCATTACTTTCCCACAAGGGTGAATCCTCAGCTCTGCTCACACCATACAGTTCTTGACTCCACTTCAGAGTCAGGAACATCTGTGGAAAAAGGTCTTCTGCCAATGAAGAATCAAAATACTGTTGTAGCACTACTTTGTATCATTGTCTTTGTATACATGATCAGTGATAGTATTAAACTTTAAACAAGGGTTATTTTGAAAACATATTGAGAAATGGCCCTTCTAAAGAGCATTGCTACAAAGAGTAAAGCATCTGTGTTTGTTTTGTATTTATCAATGACACAGATTAGAAACACATCTGTCTTCAGCTGGAACACTTTTCTGTAAAAGAAAACTGTGTTAAAGGCGAAATATCTTCAGGAATTACTGGTTTAAACTGGTTTTGAAACAAGCAATTGAAAATCATACAATTTGACTGACATGAAAATATTTCACTATAATGTCTTTAAATACTAAAGCTACAACTACATACTAAATACATATGTACATATAGCAAGTTAAAAACCATTTTCTGTCTTTCTAAAGCAAAATAATTCTCTGATCCCAAACCAAAGATATTCAGCTCTGCATCCTAACTCCAAATAATGGAAATTTCAAATTCTAGACTGTCTTAGGGAAAAGAACTTCCAGTTTCTGACCAGCTCTAAATTCTATACCTGATCCACTCATCTCTGACACTATCTTTGCTATTAAAAATATCCCAAACCCTACCTAGCATGTTTCTACAAGTAACTAATATCATTAAATTATCCTGTGATGAAACATACTGTAAAAACAAGTTAGTATTTTTCTTCTTCATTTCAGGTTCACCAGCAAAGCTCAACTTGGGCTGACAGAATAGAGAGATATTTAGTATCTTCTCCCCAATTCCCTTCAAACATAATCCTTTTTTTTCTCCCAACTTCTGAGCAACTCTGAGGTAAACATCTGTTTACTTGTAAAAGCAGTGGACAAAAGTTCCTACTTAGTGTTCCATGGTCTTTTGCCTTTGGCAAAGCCCCAAACACTGATTTGGAAGTAGGCAAGAAACATACAAGGTTGTGCTTTGAATGCATTCAGTTTTACAAGATACTTACCCACATTAAAAGAATTATTTGGCTGGAAAAAAAGTTTGCTATAGTTCTTCAGACGAAAGGGGCATAAGATGTATGTCAACCAGTCTAGCTGATTTGAAATACCTAGTTTAGCTGCAGGTTCAAGTAGAGGTATATAGCAATGGCAAATAAAACCTGTGTAGCTGACCAAATTGCAAGCAGCCCTTGGAGAAGAGCTACCATTCACAAAGCAGAAACCGCTGAGCATCTTGTAAAACCAAACTATTTCTATTTACCTTAGTACACCACACTGAAAGCTCAGAGGTCCTGCCCCATCCCAACGACCCCACAACTCTCTCATGGTTCAGAGGCAGCTCACAAAGGGACCTGATGTTGACAGCTCAAGGGTGGCAATCTCTGTGAGGGGAGCGAGGCAGCTGCTGGGATTTAGTAGCTTGCAATTGCCTGGTGCTGAACTCTGACAGACTGCTACTGGTTTCCAAATTATTTTCCCCATTCTGGCTCAATTAATTGGCCCTTAGAGTTAATAGAGTTAATGTTAATTTTATAACCTGGAATTGAGGGAGAGCATTTTTGTTAGGGCCTGTTGCCTTAAGTTAAGGCAATGTTGCCTGCCTTATCTAACAGTATCATTCTCTGGGTCAAGGCTAGATTTTGCACAGTTTAGTTTTGCCAGGACAAATCACTCAGGTTTTGTAGCATGAGATTTAGATAGCAAATAGCAAATATGTCTGCTGCTTTTGCAGCTCTCTGCTAATATAGGGCAGAGATGTTTGCATTTCCATGTGAGAAAATGAAGAACACCCCAAGAAAATTAAATCCCTTTGACTTAAAGCCTCAAGAGATGGTAAAACATGAGGTTTCCTCTTTACATGGCCAGCTAATATCAGAGAATATGATAAACACACAAGAACTTTGTGTTTTCATGTAAATTTTGTTTCCTGGGTGCATTCATCCTTGGCTGGATAGGATGTTCTGGCCTGCATCTAATCCCTCTGGCTCCTTGCCCAAAGGAAGCATCTTAAAATAACCTTAATAATGCCTTGAAAGATGGGACATTTGGGTTCCAGGGGAAAACTGGGGACCTGGAGGTAAGAGGGTCATATTGCCTTAATCTGACAGACAGACAAGAGGAACCAGTTCAGATACGTGCACATCACAGCAATGCGAAGAAGAATGTAGCAGCATCACTCCAGAAATCCAGTCTGCCTTTGAATGTTAACCGTTCTCCTGCTGTCCTCCTCAGATATAATTTTAAACCACTGAAATACAATCCATCCTGAGGCATACAAACAGTGATAGGAGGCTAAAACCCCAGCAATTTCACATTTGACAGGATTTTGAGTTCTTTTTAATTTGTCTTCAGGATGCAGTCAGCTAAAATTTTTAATTTTTCTCCCCCATCATAACAGGGTTAGATTGACTGTGGGTTTTATACATATAATGCAACTGCAGAAACTGGAGCTTTAAGAAGAGAGAAAGGTGGGGTGGTAGGAAGCACTGTGTTGCAAAGCTCCTAGTAACATCACAAACAACAGTGCTGGCAATTCACTGTTATCAAGCAGTTGTTAACAGCATTGCTTGGGCAGGAACCTGTGAAACGCCCAGCCCTTGTATGAACAACTATTTCTCCTCTGTCAGTGTCCTCTTTAAGCCAGAAGAGAAGTAGTTAGTAGAGGTATGCACTTTTTCTTCAAGCAAATCCCTGCACTTGCTCAGCAGTCAGTTTTCAGTCCTGCTAAGCAACACAAGCGTCACATTTTCCCCACGAACTCAATCAGTTGCAGCCGGAAGTTCAGTGGAAGATTGGTAAGATTCATGGTACATAACTATCAGCCGAATTCTCCTAATTAACTGACATACTTCTTACATTACATTATTACATAAAATATCATACCTTTGTAGCATCAAAGAGGCAACAAAACTGCCTCTTTACCTACATTTTCCCTAGTTTTGAGCCATGAAATCAGGAAGATAACTCTTTGGCTATAGTCCTAAGAAAACTAACAGCTATCAGATACACAAGTGTTTCTATATCATGAGTATCTGTATCATATTTCTTTTAACAGATTAAAAAGCATGATCATAAGTAATATTATTTCTTACACTATAAGAAAAAAGGAAACTGTGCATAACTGAAATACAAGGAATCAAATTCCTACCTGCCACAAATCAAATTGCTTCAAATCAAACATCTCAGACTTTGGCTTCAGTTTTTCAGGAAGCAGCCTCAATCTTCTCTAAATATTTAAAAAAGCTTTGTTTGCTCTACACCAGCACAACTCAGCGGAGTATCTCTTTTGTAACAGGGTCCTCAAATACTTACTAATTCTTTTTCACTCCACGGCTTCTAATATGATTTCAAATTGTGTGGACTTGGTACTTTGCTTTCAGCAGTGTGGATTTCGTTATGATCCTTTCTGTTATCTGTCTATTTATACTGCAGGAATTTGTTGTCAAAGCCTGCAATCTACCAGGCTGATCATATTACCACAGGAAGAGGCACACCTTTTGGGTCAGGGTTTAAGTGCAAAGAACAATTGCAATCTGCATGAATTATTTCAGTCCAGGTCTCAGTAACATTCATTCACCTAGCAGATGCAGAAGGCTGGCAGAACTCATCAGGCAGCGCCAAAATGAAACCAGTATTTTGCCTTCTGTTTCACCTGCTTCCAAATCAGGTTTCTGCCGTTGTCTATGATTTGCTCTTGCTCATAGCTGGGTTTTGGCTTGTGACTTTTGAGCAAAAGCTTTTTTGAGTTCCATACAGAGAAAAAGGACCCATATTCTGTCCATCTTGACTGTCATATTTCAAACATAACTTTAGAATGAGTAATATTACAGAAGTAACTATTTTTAAGGGTGAATTTTAGAAGGCAAAAATACCTATTACTTGTGAATTATATCAGTCGTTGCTAAAGATCATAGCTTTTGTCACCTACATTTGTTACCCACATTTAGAAATAAGACACAAATTCTCAATTCCAGTTTTATTTTGCAAATTCCTCAGTATTTGTTGTGGCATTCTAAAAATACCTTTTACACTTGTTTTGAATAAATAAAGTGAGAAGTCTCTGAACTTTGATTTAAGTAAATGGGAAGACTGATATTTTTTTCTCCCAAGCAAGCAGCCGTTTAATATGTAGGATGCAAACAAATAGCGGACTCTAAGATGCCCTGCCAAATCCACAGATCAGGAATGTAAGCCTATGTCTTAAGTGACCTCCACATATTATAGATAACCTCTAAACCGTCCTCTACTCTAGAGTCCACACCGTTTAGATATACTGTTAGTTCCTCGCCAACACTTGTTTCAAATCATTCTTGTGGTCATGTTTGACAGCCAGAGATTTGATTTTGATGAGTCATTTGATACTATGTAAATACCATAAAGCACGTCATATTTGATAAGCATGCCAAAAAAGCAAAATTACTAAAAAAAAAAACGAAAAAAGAAAAAGAAAAAAGAAATGTGACTCTGATTTAAGCAAGTATTTCTGGTTCTATGGCCAGTGTTTAATCCCAAGTCAAACTGCTCGGCCCCTGAATAAAAGGTTGTGTAATCTCATTTAATTTATACACACCATAATCACCTTCATGTCAAGAAAAACAGATAAAACAGCAACTGGTGTTTGCATTAGAGATGCCATGTCTAAAATACAAACATAGTGCCTTTGTTAGGACAGGCTAGCTATGTAAAGGCAAGCCCAAATTCAATTCCTCTTAACTGAAGCACAGAGGGTAAGGGCTTTGCTGTTCCCAAACTGAGAGATCCAAACTGTAACGTATGTGAGCTGCTGTTTAGCTCACTTATTTTTTTACAAAAATCCTGATAATTATTTGCTTTTCAGGGGTAGGATATATTACAGCAGTGCCCTGACCAAGTCTAATATCTCGCATGAACTTAGAATCAACTCTCAAGCAAGATGCACAGCCAGAGAGGTGCCAGTTTCTATCAGCAGGCAAAACATATTTCCAAGTGTCCATGACAATACATCAAGTTTGCCTAGATAGAGCTGTACTGATTCACTGCATAGGCTTACAGAAACTAAGCAGAGAAATTAAAAATAAGGATGAAAACATATTTGCTGAGGGGTTTTTTTCTGCTGGAATACTCTGAAGACATTCAAAACCCACCTGGGCACGTTCCTGTGTAACCTGCTCTAGGTGGCTCTGCCTTGGGAGGGGGGTTGGACTAGATTATCTCCAGAGGTCCCTTCCAACCCTAATAATTTCCTATTACTTCAAATAACACCAGCAGCCTGCAACAAGTAGTGGGGAAGAATTCAGGTGGAAAGGTCAGAATTAAAGTGACAGTCAGGGGTGAAAGCATCAACACAGGAAACTGCTACTAATTTTAAGCAATCTCTTCCACACAAACAGATGCTTCAAAAACATCTAAGGGAAAAGGCAATACAGAGTAAACCTCTTTCTGTTTACAATCATTTTTATCTGAAATATTTAACATCTATATTGAAACACACAGTTAAAATCCTGCTTTCAAAGGCAGATGAGATTTCTCAGGTTGTTTTCCGTGGCATGCATATCAGCTCTTTAAATGCAAACTCACTGTAAAAATAGCATTTGCTTATTGCATGAGCACACAGAGGAAACTGGAGACATTTAATACCTAAAGAAAGAGTTCATGGGAACCTGCAGTTGTGAGAAAAAGAAAATACAAAAAAGCTTTCCAACAGTGAAATGGGGTTTTTTTTCAGCTCTTGGCAATTCTGCCATTTCCAGAGTTCACCTCAGTTTGCTCTCCAGACAAAGAGTTTCTTCCAAAGACATGTTTAGTCAAAGCCAATGCATTCTGCAGCTCAGTATAAAAGAAGGTAAGCATCCTGACAGTTGCTGAGCAACCTTCTGAGATTTCAGAATTCAGGCTCAGTTCATTTATCATTCCCTCCTGGTACTTCTGCTTGTTGACAAAAAAAGGCAGTGCAACAGGGAACTACTTTTAAGCAGCCCTAGTTCACCCCCCAGAGGAGAACCTTTGATTGAATCTACCCCAGGGGAAAATCACCAACCCTTCAAGTCTTCTTCATCCTCTGAATAGAAATAAGTCAGAGGAGGTGACGAGGCACAGTGTCTGCATCTCTCATGTCTAGACTAGCCAAACCGTCTCCTCCAATAATTGTAACTCCCTTCTCTCCTGCTCCACAGCCAGTTTCTGGCTCCTTTCTCTTTCCTGATCTGTGCCAAGATGTGAGCACAGAATGCAAATCCTGCCTCGTCCTGGCCTCATGTGAAACAATTTGGATTTTCATCCAAATAGCATCTCCCTCGCTGCCTTAAACATGCAAAGAGAAGCATGCACAAACACATGGTCAAAAATGCATCTTGAACAAGTTAGTGCAAGGTGTTTCTTTTTCAATATGTGAACCCTTTGAAGTTTGATGATGAAGGTTCCTAACTCAGTAAAAATTTCACACTGTGAAGTTTTGCAGCTTCCTGAGCAGTTTCATAGTTGATTTAAACATATGTTAAAGAATGACTGAGAAAGAGGTAGTCCTTCATGATCCCTTTCATGTCCTGGTTAGGTGCAGATGGTAACAAAGACATCAGTATCTGCGTAAGGGAGAAAGAAAAGCAAGAAGAGTCTGGGTCTGCTATCACAAACACTCAGAAATAGTCCTCAGCCCCTCAAGAATCCCTGACTTCTACCTGAAAAAGCTGGGACTTAAGGTGAGTCTACATGTTATTTTGCAAGCTCAGCAATGTTATTGGCAGGGTACATCATTTGCCATCTCATTTCTGCCTCTGCTCTGTGTCCCTCAGCCACCCTAAACAATGGCAGGCATTTTGACTTTTCCTGCTGATGCCTGTTTAGGAGAACTGACAGAAGAGCCAATGGGAGGTTCAAACACTGGCACGATCTACAGGATTGAACTCCAACAGTGGAACTGGTTTTCCTATATGGTCTTTGCCCAACTGGACAATTTGTGTGAAAATAATCTTCTGTTAATCAAAAGCTATGGGTTCAACCTACTTATAGTGCCTGGTGATACAAATAAATGTTGTTTATAGGAGCTCTTGCAAAAAATCTGTGTAGATCCAAGCTGCTTAATTCTTCATTGCTTCTGCCAAACAAAAAAAGAGAGGGCAACTTTTGCTCACAGGTACATGGTGTGAGCACCCATCATTAGAACATCTAGCTCAAAAGTAAAACTGACTGTTAAATTTTACTAGAATTGCTTACATTTAGCAAATTTAATATTACAACATGTCAGTACAAACAAGCCCATAGTACTTTGCCCTAAAAATATTAGTGCCACAATTTCTTTCAAATACTTGTTTTTTGCTTCACAAATATTAAGCACAGAACTGGTGCAACTTTATTTCTGCCTCCTATTACTACACAGTAACATTTAACAGCCTACCGTAAGATGTGCAAAGAAGAAAAACTTACTGTGTATGTGAATGATCTAAGATTCCTTCTGCTAAAAACAGTCCTAGGCATTTTGGTAGATAGGACAGCAGCCCTGAATGAGAGACTGCATGTCTCCGAAAGAAAGTAACCAACTCTACAAGAAAGTATGAAAGACCACATGACTGTCATATGAATATCCTTACACAATATTAATCCAGTTTCTTTGGGTTATTACTTGCCAGTGGGTTTATCTTACCAAGTTACTCATATGTGGAGTACTCAGCAAGAATAAGAGTTACAAATATATACTTTAAAACTGTCTCAAATGCCTTACAGGCTTGCGGAGAACACACCGTGAGTGGATTCTGCTATTTGTTCTAAATACCCCTCACTTCAGAAGGCCTGTTTGATTTTCCTTCAGAGTAAGGACCTTAAGAAGGAAGCAATTAAAGAGGACAAAAATGCTTACAGAGGCAGCAAGAGATTAAAAACTTGGTAGATCTCTGGGAAGGTGAAAACAAAGCTGACTTCATGACAAGACTAGTTTAATTTCGTTCGCATGTCAGCCACATGGCATTTCTACAGACAAGGTTTTTAACAGCGTTCTCACTGCTGGAGTGGGAACACCAGAGAGAGCTCAGCACTGTTCTTGCTGAAGTTCTTGCCAATACCCTAAATGCATGCATACAATATCATCTGCTACATATGCATCAAGGTGGGGAAGTTGTTAAGTGGTGACAAGTCAACTAGTCTGTGCTGGACGTTTGCACATTAAAGGCATCCCTTGCAGTCTGTAAGGCTGTTAGCAACACGGTTTTCACACTGCTCATGTCAGAAGCTGAATACCCTGTCATTAAAAAAGAGTTAACAAAAGAACTATGAATGTATGAATATGTCTGTGCTTTAATTACCACTAGAGGGACTAACTAAAAATAAAATGACTAAGATGATCAAGGTACTGGAGCATCTCTCCTAAAAGGAAAGGCTGAGAGAGCTGGGACTGTTCAGAAGGTTCAGGGAGGATCTCACCCTGAAGGGAAGGTGCAAAGAAGATGGAGCTGGGCTCTATCAGTGGTGCCCAGTGGCAGGACCAGAGGCAATGGGCATAAACTGAAACACAGGAGGTTCCCTCTGAGCATCAGGAAACACTTTCTCACTGTGGAGATGATTGATCATTGGCACAGGTTGCCCAGGGGGGTTGTGGAGTCTCCATCCTTGGAGGTATCCAAAAGCAGTCTGGACATGGTCCTGGGCAGCCCGATGTAGATAACCCAGTTCAGGCAGGGAGTGTAGAAAAGGTGCCCTCCAGAGGTCCCTGCCAGCCTCAGCCCTTCTGTGATTCTGTGAACTGTAAACTATTAGAAACGAGAAAACTAGTTGGTACTCCCACCATCATGCAGCTTTCTGCCTGCAACAAGCAAGTGAAACTCACAAAACAGGTCTGTAGGTGTCTTCCTCATTTATTATTCTTCTTGCTTTGTGGAATTCTTCACCATTACTTAAGCCTCATCTTAATTAAGCCATGGCTAGCCTGTGACAGTTAGCTTCATGGGCTAAGGAAGGTCCTGCAGCTTCATAAATATACTTCATCTAAGATTCATACTTTCCAAGGGAGTGGCCATAAGCACCTTTTCAAGTCAGTGGGCAGACACACAAATTTCGTCATCTAAAATAGACCAGATTTCTTGTTCCGTAGAAGAACTGTGCCTCCTCTCTGAACCCAGGCAATTATCTTCAAATGTTGACATTACAAGAGAGGTGATTTGTGTTGAGAGATGTGAATCCAGCAAAGATCTCTTCTGCAAACATCCCCCATGCTTCTCAGGCAACTGCTCTGTTGGGGAAGAGGAAAAAGATTAAAGGAGAGAAACCAATGCCTGTGGCACCCTATTTATGAGAGCTGTTGATTCAGAAACAAAGCGTTAGGTCATACTTGCTGGACCTCCAAGCAGAACTCTTCCAATTTACCTGCTTACATAAAGGCAGAGGTGCCCTGGTAAAACATATAGTCAGTGGTATTTATGGCAGTGAAGATGTTTAAATAAAAACACCAGTAAAATAACTAATAAAACTCTAACTTTGAGGGCCTGACACATTTCCAGTTTGATTCCCACAGGGTGAGTCCTCGTAAATGGTAAACTCAATCCGGCCAGGTCAGAAGCAAATAACTATTACTTAAGCCGAACTCTTCTAGACTTTGCCTCTCTGCTTCAGGCTATAGCAATGGCCAAATAAACTACGATTCAGCATTTTCCAACCGGCACCGTTCTGATGAAGAAGACACAAGATGACCTTCATAAACATCCCTAGAAGCTTCAAGACCTCAGAATGCTTGGGTGGCTATGACGTGAAAGAGATCACACTGACCTCAAGGAGGCTGAAAAGATGACAGGTTCTGGAAAGCTCATGTTCAAAGAAACAGGGCTTGAAATGCCCTCAAATTTCAGGCAACTTCAACTCTGCAAGAGGCTGCAGACTGTTATATGGATCAAATTCGCCACATAAAGCATTTTAGTGTTTTAAAATGGAGAGTGTAGTGGGGGGAAAAAAGCACCTAGTAATATAACAGGAGATCAGAAATGTTTTGGCCAGTTCTGCCTAAACCCCTCCTCACTTACAGTCTCGTAGTTTCACTCAACACTTCCCAGCATCCGGGAGAGCAGGATGAGCTTCTTATATTGTTCCATGGGAAGCTATTTAGAACTACAGAGCCTTGCTCCGTGCTGACACATCATTAGTAGCATTTTTAGAACCAGCACTGTTCAGTCTTATTGCTACACTAATCTCCTGATCCGTGCATCTACTCCCAATTAAGACAAAACAGGAGCCAAGGTGTATTAGCCAGAGACAGGCTGGGCATCCTCCAGTGCAAAGCGTCCCCACTGAGTGTGTTCATGGGGATCCTTTTAGGGGCGGCAGCAGGCGCACGGTATTTTGGACATCCCGTCCTCGGCCTCAGGGTGTTAACACGCACACATTGGCCGAGAGCAGACGGGAACCTCTCTGTAAAGGGAGATTCAGTTACAAGCAGGCTGAGGCAGGGCTGGAAGAGAGGACACCGAGTACCACCCTCTTCAAGCCAAAGTAAGGGGCCAGTGTTTACAAACTCTGCATGTGGTGGATGCAGAACCCCCGCTGCGCACCCCCCCTCCGCTCCGCGCCCGCCCGCGGCAGGGCTGCCCTGCCCGGCGGCTGGGCTCCGAGCCCTCCCTGGGGCTCGGGGGAAGGCGGTGGCCCCTGAGAACAGGAGGAGGAGGAGGAGGAGCAGCAGCAGGAGGAGACGACGGCCAGAGCCGGGGTGCGACAGGGACGTCAGTCGGCGGGAGGGGGAGAGGGAGAGACAGGGGCGGCCTTGAGGGGTGAGCGGCGGTCGTGAGGGGAGATCGTGAGGGGAGATGAGGAGTAGCCATGAGAGGTGGGGGTCGGCCATGAGGGGAGGTCAGTTTGCCCTCAGTGACGCGGTTTAGCGGTGGACAGGGCAGCGCTGCGGCAAACGCCGGACTTGATGATCCTAAAGGTCTTCTCCAGCCTGGTCGAGCCTACGGCGGCAGCTCCGCTCCTGCCCGCCAGGTGGCGCTGACAGCCCGCGCAACCGCGAGCCGCACTCGCGCCCCGCCCCGCGCCAGGCGGAGCCCCGCCCCTTTCCCCTCCCGCTGGCCCCGGCCCTTCCCCTTCTCGCCGGCTGTCCCCGCGGGAGCCAATGAGAGGGCGCCAGTGCCGGATGGTCCCGCCTCCGCGCGGCCAGCCCCCGCGCCTTCCGGCGCTGGGCAAGATGGTGTCGGGCGGGCTGTGCCTGTGCGGGCTGATCAGGTACCGGGCGGCGAGCGCGGCCGCGTGTGGGGCGGCACGGCACGGCACGGCACGGCACGGCACGGCACGGCACGGCACGGCACGGCACGGCACAGCCTGACAGCGGAGGGGGGGGCAAAAGGACACCCCGCTCCTCCGCGGCCCCTGCCAGGCCGCACCCGCGCTCCCCGAGCCGGCGCCGTGCCCCCCTCAGGAGAGCAGGGCCAGGTGGGACGGTCCCTTCCCGGCCCTGCCGCCGGCCTCGGATGGGTTAATGTGCTTTTCCGCTGCTTCATCCCGAGAATGAAGGCGTTATGTGGGGTGTCAGGCGTGACGCGTGGCTCGCCGTGGGCAGCTCCGTCAGGGTCGAGTAAATGGCGTGTGTCATAACGCGTAGCGCTGCGTGAGGAGTCAGGCGCTGTCGCTTGTGGTGCTCTGTAGACGGAGCAGAGGCTCCTGTGAGAAACCTCCCGGTCCTGGGTCAGGAGAGCTGTGCAGGGAGGCGGTGGTGAGCAGAGGGAGTGCCCCTGTCAGTGCCTCAGGTAACCCGCAACACGGGTCTCTACAGTCAGAGAAGCTGCTCAGAGCTTTTTTGGGCAGTTGGCAGAGCTCTTCAAATCGTAGCAGCCTTGCAGTATCTGAAGGAGGCCTACAAGGATGCTGGGGAGAGACTCTTCATTGGGGACTGTAGTGCTAGGACGAGGGGCGATGGGTTTAAACTTAAGCAGGGGAAGTTCAGGTTAGCTATAAGGAAGAAGCTCTTTACTGTGAGGGTGGTGAAGCACTGGAATGGGTTGCCCAAGGAAGTTGTGAATGCTCCATCCCTGGCAGTGTTCAAGGCCAGGTTGGACAGAGCCTTGGGCCACATGGTTTAGTGCGAGATGTCCCTGCCCATGGCAGCGGGGTTGGAACTAGATGATCTTAAGGTCCTTTCCAACCCTAACTGTTCTGTGATTCTGTGCACTGCAGGCTGGCCCAAGTAACTCCACCAAAGCAGCTCACACAGACGCAGGCCAAGCAGTAGCTGGGACTGAAGAAAACTCTAGCAAATCTATTTAGAAATCACTTTGCTAGTCATGTTGTGCCAGATTGCTAAGGGTATGCAACCTATGCAATGTCCATAGCATGTGGAGATAGATGCAGATACAGATGCATGGCATGAATAAATAGTAAAAAGATTGTGAGGTAACAGTAGGAAGAAAAGTCTTTGACTAAGCAATATAGAATAATTTTTTTTCCATAATTGTTGAAATGATACACAAATAATCGATTTCTGAGATTAGAACTCAAGAACTTCCTGAACTCCCTGTAGCTCTGCCTGTCAGCCTTTCTCAGCTTCATACACAGTATTTCTTTAAAGCAATTTTATAGTTTAAAATTTCCGGCTTGTTTCAGATTGCTGTGCTCATTGTTAATCCCTGCATTATTTCTAAGTGGAATTTTGTGTGTCTGCGTGGCGGTACTACTGTGGGGAATACGGTTCTGGATACAGCAAAGGAAAAAACAGCTGACCTCAGCAGGAAGAGATGGGAAGCGGCCGTTGCTGGTTGCCTTTTTTCACCCCTATTGTAATGCAGGTGGTGGAGGGGAGAGAGTCTTGTGGTGTGCCATAAGGACGCTCCAGAAAAAGTAAGCATATATGTTTATCAAGTACCATATTATTGCCAGTTACTGATGGTATTATTGATGCACATTTTGGCATTTTATATAGTGAAATAGGCGTCATTAATCTACCCGTCGTACATTTTTTTTACATCCGAGTTTCACCTGGTTGCACCATTCCACTTCATCCCTTTACCCAGATTTTGATACTCCTGCGATGGTATCTCTCACTTCTTTCTCTCCTTGGGAGAACTGTTCCTGCATCATCAGTTTTCCACTACTGATGTGGAACACTGTAGTCATACCTCATCAGAGGATAGCTGATAATCTCTATACTTGCTTCTTGGTGCGGGAGGCAAAACGTTTTAATATGTGAATTGGCACGTATGTTGGCTTGCAGAGTCTTCTGCATTTTACTCATGCTCTGCACTAGACAGACATCTTCTAGTGTAGGGCTGTGCATTCTTAAGTCTGTAGGATAATGCTGAACTCCCTTTATGTTTTTACTAAAAATAATAAATATTCCCCAAGTCCTCAGCCATATGTTTTTCTGCAGATTGGAAAAATCCTGTGGAAATATAAGGAAAAGTATAATTTAGTTAAAATCATTTCAGAGCTGGGCCAATCATTTTTTCTCATATACTTCTTGAGTAATTTTGAACTGATAACATTTTAGTTTCATGTTAAAAAACGTGAAGAGAGTATGAAATTCTTCTTCTTTACTGTTGCAGGTACAGAAATGTGACGTGTGTGGTTTACACTGGTGATAGAGATGTCACTGGAGAAGAAATAGTAGAAGGCGCTTTCAGAAGATTCAGTATTAAATTAACTCACCCTGTGAAGTTTGTGTTTCTAGAAAAACGCTACCTTGTGGAAGCTTCTCTTTACCCTCACTTCACTTTGCTGGGACAAAGTTTAGGGTCAGTGTTTCTTGGCTGGGAAGCTCTTCTAAAGTGTGTTCCTGATATTTATATTGACTCAATGGGTTATGCCTTCACGCTTCCCCTCTTTAAATACTTAGGAGGGTGCCACGTTGGATGCTACATCCATTACCCCACTATCAGCACTGACATGCTTTCTGTCGTTAGGAATCAGGACACCAGGTTTAACAACGCAGCCTTCATTACAAACAGTCCTCTTTTCAGCAGATTTAAACTTGTCTACTACTACTTCTTTGCTTTCATGTATGGATTGGTTGGGTCCTGCAGCGATGTGGTCATGGTTAATTCTTCTTGGACACTAAATCACATCCTTTCGCTCTGGAGAGCTGGGGCTTGCACTAGCGTTGTATATCCACCATGCGATGTTCAGACCTTCCTGGATATTCCTCTGGAAGCGGAAAAGAGCGCCTGTGAATATTCCATTGTTTCCATTGGCCAGTTCAGACCTGAAAAAGATCATCCTTTGCAAATCAGAGCTTTTGCTAAATTGCTAAAAGAGAAGAGGCTGGGGCAGCAGCCATCCTTGAAGCTTATCTTAATTGGAGGGTGTCGGAACCAGCAAGATGAAGAGCGTGTAGATAACCTTAAACGTCTTTGTGAAGAGCTGGGAGTTAGTAACAATGTGACATTCAGAATAAACATTCCCTTTGAGGAGCTAAAGAGACATCTGGCTGAGGCCACCATCGGCCTGCATACGATGTGGAATGAGCACTTTGGGATCGGTCAGTATCTTTCCTTGGTGTTCAGGCATTTATTCCAGCTGGGAACACAGCTGGGGAGGGCTTCAGTTCATGATTAAGGCTTCTTAGTGCAGGTATCTAAGCGTAGAGGCCTGTGTACCAAACAGGTGTCCAACTTCTGGTCTTGTCAGCAGCAATCTAGCTGAAGTAAAGCCTACAGGACCAATTCAGATGAGTAACCACTAGGTGCTACTGTAGTGCAAGCTGAAGCACTGTAGATATAGTAGATTCTTAATTATGGGCATGCTTTAGGCACTTAAAAAGGGAGAGAGTCCCATCTGTGCTGCCCAAGATGTCCTGTCTCACGTGCAGCTATCAGTCTGCAAATTCACGGGTCATCCTGTGTTAGGTTTGTCAGCCTTCCGCAGGTGCCTTCTGTACTCAGCAGAGCCTCAAAAGGCAGCGGGTGCTTCTGTTTGGGCACCTTAGATTGTGCTCTGTTAGCTCCACTGGCTGTAGGGGGAGCTTAGACACAGTTCACATGTAGACATCCATGTGTAGAGATTTTGATGGTGTTTCACCTGCCTCAACTGCCATTTGAAATGCCTAATTTATGTCATGGAGCTCTAGCTGCTGTTTCAGAGCTGCGAGTCTCCCACATATCCTGTCTCTTATTTGTGAGCCCCAGGTAGATGCCACCATGTACCCTTGGTTATGTCATTGCACTAAGCACCTGTGCTAAGGCAGGCAGATCAAGTCCTTAAAGTAGTCTCTGTAGTGTGGAGCAGACGGCCGAAGAGGAGCTGGCACATGGTTTGCAGTGTGCTGTCATACAGCGTGAAGGTATTGGGCTCAGTTTATTGGGGTTAGTTGAGTCCTGACCTTGGAAGGGAATGCAAGATTGCCCATCTGCCATAAATCTACAAGAGGGTAAGTTAGCAGCCAAGCAGCTGGATGCTGTGTGTGGCTATAATGTGACTAAACTGCAGTTAATGCCACCAGATGTTATTAGAATACAAGTATGTATCAGGAGTAGCAGTTTATAGGAACTTGGTATAGAAAAATGTTCTCTGAAGTGTCTCTTAGAAGCAACTACGACAAAATGGAAATAATGATTTCTTGTATTTCCCCCATAAAACAGTTTAATTAAGTAAATTTAACAAAGCGATACAATCACACTGATTTTGCATTGCAGCATGACTTCACCTTCACCTCCAGTGGCTTTCTACCTGTAAAAAAGCATGTTCCAAAACTTTGGGGCATTATTTATGGTTGGTGATTTTTTGAGCTGGAGGGATTTCTTAAAAATCAAATCAGACCTGGGAAGAATCAGCAATTAAAGCAAATAAAGATTTCTGAGGTGATTTCTGGAACCATAGAGGAGAATTGAAGTTGATGTGTGTATTACACACTATTCCTATCCCACTACTTTTGGCTGGGGAAAGCTTGCTGTCAGATTCCCATTTCATGAAAACTTCTTCCATCAAAAATACAGAATTTTACAAATATAACATTTTTTACTAGTTTGTTGTGCTGACTTGTCAAAAGCTGTGAAGATTTGTTAATCTGCAAAATACTGAACTTCCAAACGTCATCCGATTGAAATGTGCAGTCAGCTTTTCTCTCAGCATCCTTCTAAATGCTGAAATTCTTCAGTGTGAATGAGATAATGAATAGAGTTATGATCAGCTCTGAGTTTTAATTATTTTTTGGCAGCTGCCACCACGCCATGAAGTTCAAACCACAATCACCAGTTAAAACTGCTGCCACCAGTGTTGCCGCGTTCTGTCACTGCAGAACAGAACCACGCAGCGTTCAGTCGCAGAGCTGCCTTCCATGCTTATCTTTACATTTGTTTCAGTGTCTGGCTTTTTTTCCCCCACTGTTTATGCTGGTGATAAAATCTCTCTTGGGTGAGATGTTACAAGAACCACAACTTAAGTAATTTTTAATTTCAGTTTTATGTGCTTAAGAGAAACATGTTTCAGTCCTTAGGAGTGAAAAACGTCAGTATGTTTTTGTTATTTTTTGTTACAAGATCATTCTTCAAACTGCTCTAGAACAGCAGTCTGTAGTAACTTCCAATTCTGGGTGAGTTTTAGTGTGGTTTTAACTTTCCTGTGCCTTACAGAAATGCAGAGTCCGTGATGTGCACGTTCATATCAGCATGTTCCGTGTCTTTTACAGGAGTCGTTGAATGTATGGCAGCTGGCACAGTTATCCTGGCTCACAACTCTGGAGGCCCCAAGTTAGATATTGTGGTACCCTTCGAAGGACACATCACAGGCTTCCTAGCAGAAAACGAGGACAGTTACGCTGAGAGGATGGCTCATATCCTCTCTTTGTCTCCTGAAAAAAGGTTAGAGATCAGAGAAAACGCCCGTCGCTCCGTGCACAGGTTTTCTGACCAGCATTTTGAAGAAACATTCCTGTTATCCGTGGAGCCATTATTTAAATAAATGTCTGTGAATAAAAATGTATATGAGTAAAATTAACTTTTTATATTTGATTGTAAATATGTCTAATCTATGATCCCTTGGTCCCATTCAATAAAGAGATTTGGTTTTCTTTCTCTCAGAGTATCTGCTTTATGTAACAATTTTTTTTTGCTGGGAAGGAAATGCACCTGGAAATTCTCCGTGTTGACACATGACAGAGTGGTGCACTGCACAACCTCTTACATTGCCTTGTACCTGAACTACATCTCTAAGTCCTTTTAGTTACTGAATACTTGCAGTGTCCGCTCATTTCATGTCTCTTCACCCACAGTCACACTTTTTAAAGTGAGCACTTCTGTTTGATACCTTTTGTATCCAGAAGACTCTTTTTCCAGAAGCTGCAGCACATTTTCAATTTGCTGTCCCCTGTTGTGTGGCAAAACTCTGTTGCGTGGGATTTTAATTGTGGTCATGGAGATTTCATTACCTGCAGTGATTCCCTTAAGTTAACCATAGATGATGGGCTTGCCAGCTTGCTTTTTAATAAGTGGCCCTTCACACTATGACACTTAATGTATTTTTCCAGCCCTACTCTGTTGAAAGGTTTATTTTCTGTTCCTAGGGAACAGAATGGTCTAGATTAGAGGGCATAATTAAATGCTACACAAACGTGAATGTTAATGCTCTAAGCTACTGCTTATTCTAAAACAGAACGCTGTGAGGAAAAAAATGTTAAAAAATTGGATATCTGCTTTCATATCAAAAATGAAAAAACAGTCCTTTTTTGAGCCATCAAAGCAGTATTTGATATTTTAGCAAACTAAGGAAAGTTTCACAGTCTCCCTTGCACATTCTTTGCATTTCTCTTTCCCCTGGTGTAACTGCCTGATCACACTCAGTTCCTGTGTTGCATTATCTGCTTCTGGGTAGGGAGGCTCTGCAGAGGGATCTGGACAGGCTGGATTGATGGGCTGTGGCCAGTGGAATGAGGTTCAACAAGGCAAAGTGCTGGGTCCTGCACTTGGGCCACAACAACCCCATGCAACGCTCCAGGCTGGGGAAGCTGCTCATGGAAAAAGACCCAGGGATGCTGACTGATGGGCTGAACATGAACAGCTTGTGCCCAAGCAGCCAAGAAGGCCAACAGCACCCTGACCTCTATCAGAAATAGTGTGGCAGCAGGGCCAGGGCAGTGACTGTCCCCACCCAAAATGATTATGCAATTCTATGGAAAAGCTACTGAAATCAGAGTTTAGAATGTGTTTTTTCCTCTGTTTAAGCTTTGTCTGGGTTATATGAAATTTTGTATATGAAAAATATGGTTGGAAGAGCCTACTGGCCCATACATATTTTGTTAGGAATTGGGGAATGCACAAGTCTCAGGCTGCTAATAAACCCTTTAACTGCTACTGTATAAAACAGCTGAGCAGTTGGTGATACTTATGTACGGTCAGTACCATGTAAATGGAATTATGGATTACAAAGCTGTGCTGGCAGTAAACAGAGATCATAAAAAGCTGGAAGAGCTTCTTAAAAAAAGAAGGTGATTGAGCTAGGGAAATCCAGTATCCTGACTAGGAGACTTTCTTACATGATACAAACATGGTTAAAGAGAGTACGCAGTCAGAAATTTGCTCAAGCAAGTGTTGACAGAGATGTCCCAGGTAGTTTAGAATAGATGAAAATGCATTTCAGTCTAGAAGAGGATTTTTCAACAGTTAGACACCTGAAAAGTAGCCTGATTTTTGTCCTTTTAAACAAACTAGTAACGATCTTCTATTAACTTTAATTGAGCATTTAGCACTGTTGAAAAGCAGTTGATTTACTTGGCATTTAATATCTGCTAGCCTTAAATTTTGTCACTGACGTGGCTGAAATTTCAAGCAGGTTTTGAAGCAGTAACAGTGCCGGTGTTCTAGGTAGCGCTTGCTTCCTGCTTGCCTTTCTCATTATGTGTGTCAACACTAAATGAGCCATGGTTATTTTCTAAATCATCATCATCAGATCCTCCAACTAGTTTGCACGGTAAACTCATCTTTTCTTCATCTGCTTGACCTTTATTTACTGAAAGAATGGAAGGCTCCGTGATTCTCTCTGCTGGAGAAGCTGCCACTTTTTCCAGAGATTCCTGCAGCTCATGTCTGAGTTCATCGTCAGAATCTTCAAATTTTCTGTAAAGTAAAACAAGATAGTTTGATGAATTAAATATATCTTTTTTACAAACCTTTCTCCTTTCAAGGCCTTTGAGGTTTTTTTAAAACACTTTACAAAGACCATACAAGCGACACACATAGTGTGAACTGTTTCTTCTTTCTCTGGGAGATTGTTTACCTGTCTTTGTAAGGTGACAGAACAGGAGCTGCAAGCCACATTAATACTTCTGCATAACATTTTTAATGACAGCGTTGGCATGTGACATTATAATTTACAGAATTAAAAGTTAAATTAGCAGAGTCTGTAAAACAAGTAAGTTTTATTCATGTATGAAATTAAAACAACTGAAGAAAAGCTTCAGGCAATGCAACCTGTCATTTCATTAAAACTGTTCACTTCCATGAATTTTTCTTCTGATGAGCTTGACTTACGTGTCTTCATCATCTGATCTTGGCTCAAGTCTGCCTTCATCAACAGTAACAGCAGAGTATGGTTCCAAATCATCTTCCTTGTTTGCTTTTGGAGGCAACATAGTTAACCTCCCTTCTGGAGAGGAAGAGAAACATTCATTTGTGTATTGGCTAACTACAAAAGTGTAGGTAAAGTAATAGCAAATAGGCAACTGCTTGAATGTTTTTGTTGTTGAAATCACACCAGTGTAAATGCCAGGCTTCTGTTATTCTTGATCATGCCCTTTAGTTAGTGGTTTGTAACTTCTGCTTAGTGGAACCTAGTGTGTTTGTAGACCATAACCAAAGGACTATAAAAGTTAAGTAAGACAGGCAATCTGATGTTAGTATGTTTAAGTTCCCAATACAGGGATCTGCACTTTCAGTGGAAAACTTAGGGGAGTACTGCTTGGGAAAGACAGAAAATTATAGTTGGATGTAGTTACGGTTACCAAAAAATGCTTACTTTCAAGACTGAAGGGCGACCCTAACCTGCAGGTGGGATAACAATGCCAAGAGTTGTCATTTTAGTATAAAGACTAAATTCTGTGTGCTATCCAACAGAAATCTGTCAGTCTGGGTAGCACCGTACTCCACAATGTCAGCTTGAGTAGCAGGGCAGAACTGGGTTTGAGAGAGTGCCATGTTTTAATAAATCTAACTGATAAAAGCAACAGCAATTAGAATAGCTGTGTGACTTGTTCTTGCTTTAGTCCTGTGAACTGCTGACATTTGTGAAAAGCGGTTTGAATTTAATTTTGTTGGGTCTTTTTGGTGTTTTTGTTTCTTTTTTTAATTTATAAGCAATATAAATTAAGTCTTAGGAGAGGAATTTGGCTGGCACATTTAGCTGGTTTAGCCTTCAGAATGGTGCAGTTTTAAAGGAGCTTGTTATGCTATGAGAAAATATGTATGTGAGGCATAATTAGCAGGAGAGTGCTAACTGCACAGTTACAAATGAAAGGTATTTCTCACAATCCATTAAAATTGTTGAAACTTGGCATGTTTGGCTGCCTTAAAAGTCCCATCATGCAATTACACATTCAGTAGATTGGCAACTGTGCATAAAACCATAATGTCTGGTTACATTTACAGTGTCTTTCTGTGGAAAATACTCTTAAGTTTTTTAGCTAACAACTTTGCTGCAAAGTAAATGTCATTTTTAAAACAGACTGTTACTTTGGGAAAGTGCATTGCAGTGTGAGCTCAAATCTATTTTAGTGTCAGCTGTATCAGCATGGACCACCTTGTAAAGTAAGACACCACTGTAGTTTCAGTCACCATGTACTACGGTTTACAGCTGTTCTACAGAAATACATGTATTTGTATAAATGTGTTTTACAGGGTTCTTCAACCTGAACAGTTGCAGGGGCTAGATCCAGGTTTGTGGTGCCTGCCAACGTGCTAGCTGTAGTAGCCTACCTTTGTCCACCCAAGCAAATAAAAGAATTACATATGAAAGTAATAGCCAGTAAGTATGGCTTGTCCATTTTCCTGCTACTGAAAACAGTGACATCCTGGAACAGGCCTTTCCCTGCTACAGGACAGAGCAGTGGCTGCTGGGACAGGCTGCCCTTGTTCTACTTTGCCAACTGCTTCAAAATGATGGTTCTCATCACAGACCATCTGCCAATGGTAGAAGAAATAATACAGTAAAGAAAAGCTTGAAGAATTTACAGTAACAAACATCCTACCTATTTCTTCTTCAAGATGGATGAAGGAATCATTAGATAGCTCTGCTTTGACTAAGACGTTCAGGAGTGTCCCTGGTGGTGTTCGTTTCCATTGCTTCCTGTTTCTTGGGATGTCTTCAGGCAGAACAGCACGGTCAGCTGAAGAACAGCATGGTTCTCAGGTCACTAAAGCATGAATGTAGCTTGACGCTGTCTTTTGTCAGATTCACACTCTCTAGTTTTGACACTGATTTCTTCCCTTTGGGTAATGCTGGAACCTATCTCTCTTTTTTTAGCTTTATGAAATACTCCTGAGATTTTTATAAGTATTTGATCTGATCAATACTGTAGAGAAAAAATAGTTTGGACTATTTATCACCAAAAATTTTTAACATCAGTTTTAATGTTCAAGTAACTGCTTATTAAGCCTGGAATAGACAGGCTTAATTCATTGAGCACTCGTTGCTCTCAAACTTGTTGGCATCCTGGGGCTGAAAATGCTTCAAAGAAGTTCCTGTTTCTTTTGTGCCTTATTCTCTTTTGTCTGAGACAGAATGAACAAGAAGTGGCATATTAATAATAAGATGGGGAAAGACTTTTTAGCAGGGCCTGTTACAATAGGACGAGGGGTAACAGTTTTAAACTAAAGGAGGGGAGATTCAGGCTGGATGTGAGGAAAAATTCCTTACAATGAGGGTGGTAAAATACTGGCACAGGTTGCCCAAAGAGGTGGTGGATGCACCATCCCTGGAGACATTCATGGCACATCCCTGGAGACATCCAGGCTGGATGTGGTTCTAGGCAACCTGATCTAGATGAAGATGTCCCTGCTCATTACAGGGGTTGGACTAGATGACCTTTGAAGGTCCCTTCCAACCCAAACTGTTCTATGATTCTGTGATTCCAATATTCTGCTTTGTCTTCACCGTCTCTGTAAATTCTTTGGGTTATTTCTGTGTATCTGGGGTTCTGGGAGTATGCTGAATGCTGGAAGGGCTCCTTGGTTGCAGCAACCAGTCACTGGAGATACCTGGCTGCTTGAGAATATATGCACTGGCACTGTGAAAAACCTGCCATCAGCCTCTTCTGAAATGGAGCATCCCCACAGCCGTAGCTGTGCGAGCATGCACCTGGGGCTGTGTGGCAACACTGGTGGATAGAGTGGGAAAACAGAACTCTGTCACACCCTGGGATGGCGTTGGCAACTGACTGCCCTAGTTCTTGTGCCAGCTCAAGGCCTGAGAAAGTTGGATAGACTGGCTTTTTTAGCTATTGTTACCCAGGCCACAGAGTGATTCATTAAATTCAGCCCTTTTAATATGTATGAGCAGCACAACATGATTGCTATATTAGAGGGGAAAATGACAACTGTATTCTATGGTTTAACGCATACAATAACCTCAGTTATTATGAAGTCCTGCAATTAAAAGCCTGTCAGATCATGTGAATATTCTGGTATGGAATTGTTTTGGCCGAGGTCTGTAAATAGCCTGGCTGAATTTTAGCAGCTCCCTACTTTCACTGAAAAACAAAACTTTCTTACCAAGTTCATTTGCAGCCATAGCAGGATATACAGATGTGAGATCAGCATCGGCTGAAAATTTCAGTAGTGTCTGAGGGGCTCCAGCTTGCCAATGTTTTCTGTTTTCTTTCCTATCATCTATGTCATTGGACTCTTATGGGAAGAAAAAGAGGAGGCAAAGTTATTTCTTTTTAAGTAGATTTAAGTGTAATTATAATATGGTCTGATATCAAGAGAGAGCTCATCAGATAAACTTGTTATAGGCTAAAGTTACTGAATTTACCTAACTCCTATGTAATTTTCAGGATAAATACTCATCATTGCATTCCCCAAGAAATACCTGTTTGGTATGCAGATAGTTCTTCCAAAGCTCTTTCCACATGATCCTCAAAAACTTCCACCAATTTCTCCTGAAGATTCCCACCATCCACAAAAGTTAAAGTCTCGCTGAGTTTATCTGGTACCTGAAAAAACAATAGGTTACTCTGGAAAGAGAAAACACATACAGTACATTAACGAATCACTTGTCACTTTACTGTGCTTGCCAGCTATCCTTATGTATGCAGAGGAAATTCGTGGGACAAAAAGTGAAGCAGCAGAGCTCAAAACTCATATTTTGATTTGTGTATCAGAGGGCTGCATGGGACTCTGCAGAGATGGGAAACAACAGAATGACAAAATGTGCTTTAGAAATTAAGAATATATATACTAGAAAGAAATTGTATTTTTGATACTGCTGTTACAAATACTTAAAAAATTCTAATATACTAATAAAAATCTTTGTAGGCAGCTATTACATCGATCAGCCACAAATGTAATTTTAATAAATGAAATCCATAATGTTATCTGTAGTCGCACTTCCACATTTTTCCTAAATAACCTCTGGTTCAACACAATATTATTCTAGCTTTGTGACACAATACTAGTGAAAAGAAGCAGAAGTGTACTAAAACAATTTACAAATCAAATTTGGTTTTGCAGAATAACTCAATTTTGATATGAGTTCTTCCCCTTAAGCCCAGTTTACAAAATTTAAGTATCTGCACTCCTTCATCATTTACCATGTGAAAGATTGACCCAGATATCACCCAATTTTCTTCTAAGCAGTTATCCTCTTGAGGAAGGTCAGATATAAGCAATATGTCAACAAATCCTCCATAGGAAGCTTCATTATAATGAAAGCAGAGGATGAAGGTAATGGAAACAAACTCTAGATCATGGAGCTACTGTCGTGGTTTCAGATTACTAATGTAAATGCTTTGAATATAACTACCTCTGCTTCTTGAACGCTCTCTTCCTCAGGAACACAGACATCTAAATTAATTTCAAACTTTACTCCTCCCTAAAGAAAAATCACACACTTCGTTAATTCATTTTATTAAAAACATTTAAATAAATGTACACAATTTATATGGAAGTACGAACTTGAAAATTATTCTTGCATTGAAAATAACTTTTATTTAACAATATTTTTCTTCTATTTAACAAGATAAGAGTAGAGCAAACTGGACAAAAGCAGACTTCTCTAAATATAGTTTATGGCTATTTTCAAATTATTGCATCCATGCATCCATTTTTTTATTTTAAGGAAAGCTGTCTTTGATAATCATTTAATTCAAATCCTTGCAATACGCAACACTTGGTTCTTACAGATGGTTCTCAGTGAGTACTCAAATTTGAATACTGCACTGCTTCTCTGCAGTATTTCACAAAAGACCTTTAGTTCACTTCACAACGATCTTATGGTCAGAAACCTTCCTGATATCTCATGTGCATCTCCATTCAATTCCCATCCCCTTCTAGAATTTAAAAAGCACTGTAGAGAATAATGTTTTATAACAAAATGTTAAAAAATTAGCACTGACTTCACTTAAACTTTGACTAAACATGAGTTCCCATACACTACTGGTGCAGTTTGGTATAAAGATGAGTAGGTAGGGATTAATTACTATCTGGGAATATCTAAAGGAAGCCTCCCTCAAAGTATCAGAAAAGCTCATTTATTTTCTTAGTGATTCTATCTTCCATATAAAATTTTAACAAACAGTAGACCTCTCCTGGCTGACTCTCAGATAACTTGATTTCCAGAGCTACCATGATAATGCAATCATTTGAAATGTACAGATATAAGAAGAAAATGGGAAAAAAATACAACAATAAGGATGGATACCTTTGTGCTATGTTTCTTTTCCAAGATTTTTTGATCTTGCTTATCTTGGAGTCTGACTTGTTTAAAGTTTTCTTCCATGTCCTGGAAGGAGAAAAAAACCCCCGACTTTAAAATGCACTCTTTGGAACCAAAATATGCATATACCCTATTTAAAAAACACTTGTGTAAGTCGTAAATGTAGTCACTGATTTCCTTGTACATATATTTGTAAGAATATTCCATTCTTTGCCAATTCTGGCTTATCTGGCAAAAAGAAAAATAAGAGACCTTGCATAAAGTGCAAAACTCTGATATTTCAAAAACCTGTGTTTGGAGGATACAGTACCGGGTCAAGAAATAAATACTACATCTTTTATTTTTTATGATGATATTCAAGATGACTCAAGCTGAACAGTGCAGTAGTCCTACACCACATGAGGCAAATCCAGACTGAAGAATCCTAGTTGCTAGATCAGGGCTGCCTTCCCTTCAGATTATACTGGGTATTTGCACGCTGAGATTAATCTGCATCAACTGAGACTTTCATTCATTTCACTTTAAGAGAAGTGGACTTCTTGTTGCAGAAGTCCGCATGGTTTGGAAACCTCATCTGGTGTTCACAATGCCAATATTGCAAAGTAAAAGTGGAACAATTCTGAAACTCCATTCCATTAGCTGCTTTGGTAGTGTTTGATGAGAAAGAGAACTTTCTGTAGCTGGAAAGCTTTGACTCTGCCTCTTCCTCTTGCTCCTCCCAAATTTTTGTTTAAGTAAGGACTCCACATAAAACTGGATTCTAACTTCTGACACAGTGCTAGTTTGGGCTGCCACGAAGTGCGATATTTTCTGCATGGAATTCTCATAAAGATTTGCATTGTGAGTGGCTTCTTCTTAACTTCACTCAGAGAGCAAGGAAAAGAAACATACCACAAAAAGAAATCAAGTAAAAGTACATCCTAACATTTACAGATGAAAAATAATTACCAAAACAAGTCAGGATGTGGCCAAAGAAACTTTCCAGGCTATTCATGAAGGGAACCTAGGGAGATTTTCCCATACAGTGCAAGTATCAGGTAAGATTTAAGCTTTACCATTCTTCAGATTTGTCACAGACAGTGAATCAAAGACCATTAAGGACCTGCATAAGAACTTATGTTTAGACTAGGAGATGGTACCGATACCTGAAGTGATTCTTTTCCTGTTCCAGCTGTATCCTCGGTTTCAGACTGGTCCTCTGCTTTCCCTAGCCTCACAAGATAGGTTTTATCTTGTATTTTTTGATTCTCCTAGGGAACATTTTTATAAAATTTCAATTTCTAATTGCATGTACTAGCTTAAAAAAGAAAAAGGGTGTACGAGAGTGTGCGTGTTTGAGCTCTGTTACCTGGAGCACTCCTGCTCTAAATCTGAAATCTTTTATATCGCTGTGGTATTCTTCTCGAATTCTCTGCAATTGTTTCAGGTACTCCTGTTAAAGAACAGTAAGGTAGAAATACATACAGAAATAACAGTAGCTAAACAAAATATTCTATGGATATCAAACTGTGTATATATGAGAAAAAGGGATGTGTCCTTTACAGCCAAATTTAAAGATTGCTTGCTACTTCATAGTAGAGGACATTTTTGAGTTGTAACTTTTCCAGACTTTAACCTTTTTGAAGCTTTTCAGACTGTTTCATGCTGGCTTTTCTGTAGAATCATATCTAAACCAGCTAATTCCAAGAATAATCTAAGGACTGTCTGAGTAATGATGCTAAGGTTGCAATCCAAAAACAGAGGACTGGAAATCAGGAGGACAAAAAATACTGTAATATTCGTTGTATTACAACCTGCTCCCCAAAATTAAATGAAACCTGGTAATCTTCTATTCCAGAAGCTTCAACATTCCTATGGATGCTCCTTCCTTTTTGCTTTGGTACAAAAACTTCAAATCTGGCCAAAATACAATTTTTGTGTTAAGGACATCTCTGTTTATAAAGAGTCATGTCATAGTGTTTTATGAGACTCTATCCCAATTTGCCCATTTACAGTTGGATTAATCTGTAAACTTTCTTCCTTTATTTTGGCATATTTAGTACAGACTTTGTGGAGCTAAACAGCAACAGTCTCTGAAGAATGTGTAGGTGATGAGTATATTGTTATTCCAAAGTCTGATCATTATGTAAAAGTTAATATATTCATCCTTATTCTGGCATTTTTTAATAAATCAAACATAGAAAGAGTAAATGTATTTATGTGTGTTCGTGTAAGAAAGAAGTATCAGTTTGTTTTTACTGTCACCCAAAAGCAAAACCAGGAAAGTATATTGTTCCTATATAAAATAATCTCCCAAAGTTATAATATACCAGGGAAGTAGTATGCATCACATGGTATAATGTCACATTTTAAATGTCATCATCTGACTTATGTACAATGAATATATATACATGAATAATGCATGCATGACTATTTTCTCTGATTTGTAAACGTGAGGATCTATTGTCCTCCAGCAATAGAGGATCTATTGTCCTCTGTTTGTTCAGTGATGTAACTCCTCTGATCTCAATAGAAGTGAAATCAAAATCAAGGCCCTGGTTTATGAAATTATTATGGGCATCAACTTTTGTGCAAGTCTTCAGTAGTTTATGTAAGATGGAACCAGATGAAAACAGCTTACATTTTCCTAGTGGTCTGATGGAAAAGAATCAATTCTAACATAAAGAATGCTACTGTCAAGGAGTGTAAGAAGACATCTTTAAGTAGCTAAGGAAGATATTTCATTTACCCGTTCTTTCATTTCCTTCTTTCTAGACATGTCCTGCTGATGGTTTTTGAGATGCTCTTTCTTTATTTTCTGCTGTTCTATTTGGTCATGATACAGGTCAGCAGAGGATGGTCGCAGTCCCTGTGGATGTACAAATAAATCCCAAAGCAAAGGAATTTCTTCACTGCTCACTCAATTGAGTCTCCCTGTCCCACTGAAGAGTGAAGTAAGTCAAGTGTGTATTTTTGGAGGAAAACGTTACAGTAGAATTTTACACTGCTACAATTTTGTATTAGGAAATAAAACCTCAATGTGAGAATTGTGGAGCAGATCAATGAGTTCGCTAGAGCAGAACTTTCTACCTGTCAGTATTACAGCTTGCTGTTAGAAATTCATCATTTGGATTTTCATTCATTTTCTTTTACAGATTTTATTTTATGATTCACTATTTACTCACCAGCTGTTTTTCCACTTTAATCTTGTACTGTTGAGCTTCAAAACGCCTTTGAAGATATTCTGCAGGCCTGAGAGATGTTCATATACTACATTTTATTTTACATTCTCTGCTGTCTTCTGCACAATTAATTCTCTACAGGTTCTATCACATACAAAAAAACAGATCTCTCTTTGTACTGCATGAATATAGAAATATGGATAAAATATGTATAAATATGGCACTACAGTAAAATCACAAAAAGAAAACATATCCATTTCAGGCATTCCCCTTCCTATGACTTCAGTTACATTCTTCTGAAGAGTGCAGCAAAGTTCCTCTCCACCTTTTATTTGATAGATGGTATGTGAAAGTCCTAATGAAAATAAAGTTGGTGTTCCTGGTCCTCAAAATGAGTGAAAATTGTCAGAGCAGAGATTGTATATTCAACAACTTTTCTATTTCCCTTCTCCCCTGTTTTGTGGTTACTAAATATTTACCTCCTTTTTTTTTGGTACACAATAACCAACAGTCACTTGTAAGATCTCTGATTTCTATTTATTTTACTTCTTACTTTTAGAATCCACTTGTGCTCCAGAAGGCAAATTGAGTTGACTTTTCCTTAAATAAGACACTAGAAACTCAGCTCAGACAAGATGTTCTAAAGCTGATGATCCTTAACTGAAACATTCTAAACACTGTTGTCATTGAATGAAAACTAATGATTCGGCCAACCTTAAAAGAAGGATCCAAAAGTAGACAGTATAGATTCCTTACCTTCCTTTCTCAAGGTTTTCAAAGCTCATCCAGACCTAAAATGGCCAATCTTGGAACGGACAGGCTATCTTGAATGTAATAAAGTACCTCTACTTTCTAAGAGAAAGGCTTTGGAGTAAACTGCTAGAGAAAGGGGTTTTATATCTGAAACTGAAATATAAGCTCTGCAGGGAAAAAAAGCCAACAACATTATGATGGCCTGCCTTCCACTCTGTTCCTTCAAGTGGAGAACTGCGTGTGGTCTTTATATCGATCTGATCCCAGTGGGAAAGAAAGACAGTGTTTATCCTTAATATAATTAGAAAGTCTACAAAAAGCCTGTGTTTTACTTCTCGCACAATAAAATGCTGAGATTAGGGAGACATTTTGATAATGAACGTCAAACATCAGGACAATATATTCAGAAAGAACCCCTGGATACACAGAAACAGGAGTTATGTTGTTGCGCAATAACCTTATGTAAGAAAAATATCAAAGACCAAGCAAAGAAGGAATTATACTGGATGATCCATGTCCACTGTTACCTAATCGGGAAGGCTGATAACTCAAAACATGCATGACAGTTCACCATTAATGAACAGAGAAAAGTTTACCAGTCAGGTGGTGGGGGTGGAGGTGCAACTTGTCCTTTTAGTTTATAATATTCCTCAACTCTTTGGCTGATATGAGAAAGCTCATAAGGTGCATTAGCTTTCCTCTGCAAGTTGTCAAGCTTATCATAGTAATGACCATAATGGCCATATACTCTCATACTTTCTGGCTCTTCTGCCATCTTAAATCTGGAGGGCTGTGGCTGAAAATATAATAAAGCATGTTAATTTACCTGTCTTCATTTGTATCAGTACAAGCTTGAATCAACTTCCTGTCCACTGCAATTTAAGTTACATGGTAACATAGACTGTCTACAGCATAGTTGGTGTAAGTTTTCCAAATGCTTTCACATGTAAACCAGAAACTTCCTAACTTTTCAGGGCTTTCTGTAATCTTACAATTGTTTTTCCCTCCTCCCCTCTTCCATCAACTCCTGTCATTAAGCAGCAGCCCATATTGTTGTGTGAGTCAATCAGCTTTGTACTCTATAGTGCCATTGCCCTAGAGTCACTTCATTGTTCTGAAGCCTAAAGCACTGAATTTATTTCAGGAGAGTCTCATTTTGACATTTGAGAGCAAGGGGAACCTGGGATGTAGTTTGAGGCAGTATACACATTGATTGCTGCTTTCAGGGGAGCACTGTGCTACTTTATTTCACCATCTTTTTCATTATATGCCTGTGGGAGCTTGCCTTTCATTTCTCAACGTCCTTACTGTGATGAAACATCCCTGTGTTTCCACTTTGTGATGACTGTCTTTTCCATTTCTCATAGGAACAATGGAGAGAAGGTGCCACTGCATGATATAAGCATGGCAAGATATTCACAAATGTTTCCGTGGTGGAAACACTATATGGTATATGAGAAAAATGCTGAATTTTGCTTATTTTTTTAAATAAATTAAAAAACATGTAAGTATCCCTTCCATAGCTGATAAATACAATAACTATTACTCCCTGCTTTCCCTTTTAGAAACACTAAAACCAGGATTATCTACCTATGGTATAGTACAGATCACAGTAGAATATAAATTCCTATCTATATAAGAAAAAAATTTTCTACTGCCAATAATGTTCCAAGGAAGAGGTAACCTCAAAAAGTGTTTATCTTACCCCTCACTGAACTAAGTTTTACAGTATGGTATCCAGAAGTATGGCAATCCCAAGCAATAGGGAGTACAAATCAGACCATCTGAATAAATGTAAAAGGCTTGAGAACTATGACCAGTGGAGCAGGTGCCCTGGTGACTCAGGCCATGGGGAAGTCTGGGGTACTAAATGCCTTTTTTGCCTCAGTCTTTACTAGCAAGACTGGCCTCCAGGGTGGGGAGTCTGAAGCAAGGAAGTTGTACCCTTGGTGTAGAAGTATCAGATTAGAGAATACATAAGCAGACTGTCTTGCCTTCTGAAGATGATTAAATATTATGAGAATGTGGATGCACAGTACCTGAAAAACAGGCTGCTGCCCTCTTGAAGGAGGTTTCCATTCATTTCTCTGAAATAATTCTTGTTTCTTGACAGGCACCACCATTCCAGATTCTGGAGAAACTTGGTCCTGGACTCTCCTTTTTTGAAGTTTATCTGCTTTTTAACAATAAAGTATGAAAAAGTTACATTTTGTGTTCTCTATGTGATTAGTGATCATGTAGTTGCAAACCACAGTAGGGTGCATACACCCAACACTGACAGGTTGGGCTAACAAGCTGTCCTTTCATCATCATCACTATCATCATCATGCTTCACACCTGGTAGGAATTCTGCCTTTCATTCTTAGAATGACATGCTTTTGAAAACATTATGATTTGTCACACTCATGTAAAGTGGATCTTATTGATTAGTTTTGCAAAGCACACTCAATAAAAAGGAGGCCTCTATAAACTAAAACGCTGATTTCATACTAGTACCAAGAACAGAAAACAGGAGGTTTCATAGCTTGGTAAAATTAAGTCAGGATGTTTTTCATGTGACAGACTTAAATTGCAGCTAGACCAAAGGCTCTCAGTTTTGTAAATTCTGTTCTTAAAAGAATTAAGACTAATGTTTCAGCACTTTCCCACAGCAGCTTTTCTAGCTGAAAGTTGCTAAAGAGTTAGTCTTAAAGCTGTCTTTTCCTGAACGGGACAGTGATGGACTGTCTGGTGTGTTTCTGCTCTTGCATTTCTCTCCTCTTTTTATTTTTAACTTTGTGCAAAACTCTTGTATCCAAATGTGCAATAAAGACTGCTGGAAAAAGTTCTAGCCATCACATATATCATAACTAACAAATGATAGTGTAGAATTAATGTCAAATAATACCATCATTACCTTGTATCAGCTTGGCTCCAGGCTGTGATGCTGAAGGCCATTTTCTATGTATCGCAGTGTGACTGAGTGCTTCCTGTGTTAGCTATAAGAAAAAAGGTATCTGATTGATAGAACTGTTTGTACTTCTTTGATACACAGTTTTCTCTCAGCAAGCAGCAGTACAGGCACTTACCTCAGGGGGCAAATACCTGAGAACGAGCTTCTGCAAGAAGGGCTTCCTTAGAATGGAATTGATAGATGGTCGATCTCTCGGAGATATTTTAAACAACTGGGAAATCAATATCCTCAGATCATATGAATAGTTGGGAGATACTGGGTGAAAACGGCCTCTGCAGATCTTCAGCACCAGTTGGTGCAAACTATTGTCTTCAAACTTACTCAATGAAAACAGTGAAAAGGGAACAGTAAGTACTGCTGGTTGGAAATGACGGAGTAGAGACCCCAACTTGAAAAAAGGTACTTGCTGACAGAAGCCCTGTGCTATGCAATCTCCTCACAAATCCTTTCTTACTAACTATAGTTTGCTGTGTAAAATTAATATAACGACTGTCTGATTGTATTTTCTGGTTACATTCTCCTTGTTTCAGTTGCACAACTTAGAGGGTCCAATGGCTTTCGGACCTGGAAGAGTTTTATTCCTACTCTGCTGTCCTACAGGAACAGAAGCAATTTTTCCAGAATGAAACAAGTTTTCTTTTGCCGAAAGCTGTCAACAGAGACCTGCATACACCGCCTTCGCCTTCAATCACACACAGTGTTCACCTTCAAAACCTCCCTCCGTCTCCGCATTCTGTGTTCTCTCAGGCACCAATCCTGATTTTTAACAACTGGCGCCACTTAGATGAATCAGCTCTCCCAGTTCAGCAGATCTCTTCATAGGTCAGCAAAAACAATTTTCTAAGCAAGTTCTTTCTAAAATTACCATTTTATTGACATGGCTGTTTTGAAGGAGGTGTAGCCAAAATCTGCCTTAGCTTCACTTGAATTTCCTGTCTACATCAGAATCTGGCCCCTGCCTTCAAATTAAATAAATGGGCAGCAATACAGAATAAAACACCTAATATTCGCATGAAGTAACATTAGTGTTTTCTTAGTTTGTGAAACCTGAAATTTTCCTCAGCAATATCCCCTTGCTCTCAGCTCAGCACAATTGCTCTCCCTATCAGTGCTGCTCTTCCTTCTCCAACATCCAAGCTCAGCAAAACATCAACTTCTGCTTCATGCAGGACTCTGACACTTTTCCTATTGTTGAGATTAGTCTCTTCAGTGTTTCCTTCTCCACATAATACTCATAGGCTGAGGATTATCTGAGAATCAGATCAGGCTGAGGACAACACAGCTTCCTGAAGATCCCATGTCAGTTTTTTCTGACATGAATGTGTTTGAAGCAAAACAAAATGTTTAGGAAAATGCTTCTGGGGACACAAACTGCTTTCTGGGAAAATGTGGGTTTCAAACTCTTTCATTAGTAAGTATAAACTGCTGTTTTTAAATAGAAATAAGTGAAATTATAAGCCTAAAGCCTAACCTTGAAGTTTGGCTTTAGTTCTTTTTATTGTTCATCTGCCTGTTGAAAGATTTTAGTACTTATTAAAGTACTGAATATATATTTGATGTGTGTATACACACACATATGTAAGTTGCAGAAATACAGTGTAATACTTTGTATTGTAATATGCACAAACCAGACACACTGTGAAAAATTAAGCACTAGCAGTCATTCTTTAATATCAATAAATAAGCTGGAAGTAAGTCTAGCAGCCGACTATGAAGACTATTATTACTACAGTTTTTCAAGGATGTCCACTATCTGTTTTAATAATATGATAATGATCTGATTCCATGATACTTACAGGATGCTTTAGTGCACATAGCTCATAAAGCACACAGCCGAGAGACCAAATATCTCTGTGAATAAAAAGGAATTACAGTTTCAAGGAGAAGACTATAATATTTTCATACATGTAACCAGTACCTCTTCTCAGCTCTCAATTTTGTTAACATTATTCTATCAAAGATCAATAGGGGTGCAAATTTTAATTTTTCTTAAGATGCACTGAAAAGAACAACGGGACATTTCTTTTTAGTTGTGGTACCAATGTTTCTATGATACCTAACTAGGTACTGTCATTATCACTGGAAAAGGCACATAACATAAAAAATGCCTGCCTAATATTTCTAGCAGGATGAAGGACAAAGCTATCTCTAGCTGAGTTGCTAGTTAAGGAGACAATAAGGGAGTAAACTTGTGTGAACAGCACATTAGAGCTGAGATGCAAGTCTTGGCTCCAGAACATTTGCTGTTGATCACATCCCACACACAGCAGAGGGGGTCTAGCTCACTCAGCTCCTGACTTTTCAGTGCTTCTCATCTGGTACTTTGTGTTAAGACTGAATAAGCCTTTAAAATTCTCAGACATATTTGTCTTTTCTGCGAGTAGCTACTGCGGAGTCCAGAATTGCCAACCTAGCAGCTTTCCTTTTAGTGTATTTTTATAAATCACAAGTAAGTGTATCAAAAATTCATAACCTTGGAACTGAAAAGATCTATGCTTGCATTGGTTACTACATGTTGGAAACACAGAAGGAAATTTAGTATTTGATGGAGAACCAGATAAAGCAAAGGAAAAAAAATAATCTATTTTACATCTCACGCCACTACTAACAAGAAATATTAAAAGAGAATTAGATTTAAGTTTAATGTACAAGTAATTTTATAAAAACAAAAATACGTTTATGTTATGCCTTTAGATAAATCATAATAGGTACGTGATTACTATATTCTAGACACTGTGAGTTAAAATATTACTGACAGTGTTGTACAGTGTAACACATTTATTGTATATGGTTGATTCACCTAAATATTGTACACGGTAATACAAAACTTCACAGGAGTGACACATGAAATTCTAAGTGCCCTGCAGAAATACTGATTTAAACCATGATATTGCTAAAATAAGTTATCTCGTGCCTGCATGCCCTCATGCACAAGGATGTGAAGGAAAGACAGAGACTTACGTTTTGTTGTTGTATGGTTGATTTTCACAGATCTCAGGTGACAGATAATAGGGGGTCCCTACACAGGTATGAGCAAACTCCATGGTGCTAATTAAACACAATGAAAGAAAAGGCTTATACACTGAATATGTCCTATACCTAACAAAAGTCCAGTTACTAGAATCATAGAATCACAGAATCATAGAATGGTTTGGGTTCGAAAGGACCTTAAGATCATCTAGTTCCAACCCCCCTGCCATGGCCAAGGATGCCTTACCCTAGACCATGTTATCCAAGGCTCTGTCCAACCTGGCCACTGACAAGGATGGAGCATTTACCACTTGTTTTGGCAACCTGTTCCAGTGCCTCACCACCCCCACAGTAAAGAACTTCTTCCTTATGTCCAACCTGAACTTCCCCTGTTTAAGTTTGAACCCATTACCCCTTGTCCTACCACTACAGTCCCTGATGAAGAGTCCCTGCCCAGCATCCTTGTAGGCCCCCTTCAGACACTGGAAGCTGCTCTGAGGTCTCCACGCAGCCTTCTCTTCTCCAGGCTGAACAGCCCCAACTTTCTCAGCCTGTCTTCATACAGGAGGTGCTCAAGCCTCCTGATCATCCTACTAGGCTAGACACATCTCTTATTTCATGGCATGTGTTAGGATAACAGAAAAATCATAGAGTCAGATACTTTGTATCCCAGACATCTTGAACAAGCCCAATCCACAAGCAATTTGTACACTCTGGTTGCATTCTGAACGCTCATAACCTGTCCTACCTAGTGTAGGTCACAGACTAATTAAAAAAGGTGCTTACCTGTTCAACTGTCTTGCTATGCCAAAGTCCCCAAGCTTTGCTACCTTTCCATTATTGCTAAGAAAAATGTTCTGCAAATAAAACCAAAACTCACATGTGAAAATTAAACATGGCAGAGCTTCTTAGGCATATTTTTACAAGACAAAAATTGCACCCTCTCCAGTACCAGTTTTACTACCTGTGCTTTTACGTCTCTGTGTAAAATCTTCTTGTCGTGAATATGTTTCAAGCCCAAGGAGATCTGCACAAACCAACTCAGAATCTGCAGTGAAAGTTAAAGGGAAAAGATACCTATAAATTCATGTGACTTTAATGTCCAATGGGGCATCTTACAGAAATACATAAAAAAGATATGATAAAATCTAAAATATGTAGAGCATATACATGTAAAATTGTAAAAATAATATTTTTACAATTAATGCTGTAGACTTCTCCTTTCCTTTTTTGGTGCTATCACAAAACTAGCAGAAAAAGATCCTTGCTCCACTTTCGCCACCCCCATCAGGTTTTCACTGACTGTGTGAAAGTCTTGAACAAAGTACTTGAACAAGTACTTGAACAAAGACTGAAGAATCACGTCAAAGAACAGAAAGAATACTAGACCTTTATTTAGAAATGAGTGAGTTCAAATAACAACTAAGACAGAATTGGGAAGTGTCTTCTTAATCCGCAGTGGTGGAAGTCATACCACCCAGTTATAATATTTGTACTCTTACTGAATATGGTCCAGAAAAAAACAGGATGAGCAGTGAAAGAAGGGAGCTATAAAGATACTTGCACATTAAGTAAGCACAAAGGTTTATCCTTTGTCCTTGACACAGTACAGCTCTTAAACACATATTTAACTTTAAGTATACATGTGTTTTATTGCATAAAGGCCTTTGGACTTAATTCAGAAACCAAATTACAACGTGATTATATGCTTCTCTATTTAGGAAAATTGATGGTCATGAAAGACTTTGATTCAAGTAATAACCTATTCAGTAATGCTTCACATTAAGCGTATGATTTCCTGAATAGGGATGATGCCACAAATGAGACTTTCTTAAGCATACATTTGAAAATATGAAGATATTTTAAGAACATAATGTTATATTGGGCAATTTGCTTTCCTTTCTTAATTAGCAGATGTTATCTTTAGTTTCTATAAGCCATTTTTATGTCTGTACTTCATTTGCCTTTCTTTGGATATATATTATTCTGTCTCATTGTCAAGGGGATTGTGAGTGTTGGTTCTCTTTTTTGTGCTTTCATGATCTGTAGTTTTTTCCTCTCTTTATTTTCTCTCATGTTCTCCCTACCTCTAGTATGACTCCCAATAGGATCTTAAAATTCATTATTACTGAAGTAATTCACTTCCAATTGACTTCTACAGTAAGGAGTTCCTCTTTTGCTACTGAAGCAAAAAGAAAAGTCACAATACTACTACTTCTTTTATTTTCCACTTCTGTGCTTTCCACTAACAGACTGGATACTATCTGTGTAGTTTCTACGTACATTTTCATTATAGCTGCAAAAGTAGAAAACTATGCATAATTAAACAACCTCAGAGTTCAGTACACTAAGTCAAATACATAAGAGAAAATTTCCTTCAGAAAGCTACACCACCATTTAAAAGAAAGTCTTTATGGCTTATTAAGTATACTACAAAGTGCAGCCACAACAGAAGGAGCAATGGGAGGAAGGGGGGATAAAAATGTCATCAAAATAATGATAATGAAGTAACTTAAGGTCTTAAAGCAGTATAAAAAGCAAGCTCTAAACTTCCATTAAAATTACCAGTTTCTTTAAAATGTTCAGGCCAGAAAAGAAACAGTAGCTAGTACTGGATAAATCAAACCATGTGTTTTACATAATATGTCCTTTCCTCTAAAGACAAGTTATTTTACCTGGTCCTCGTCAAACAGCACTCCATGCTGCATATTTATCCGCTTCATTAAGTCTCCACCATCACAGTATTCCATCACAATATATAGCTTGTTCTTTTCTGAAGGGAAAAGTATAATTTTTCCTTTATTCCTTTATTACTCATTAATTCATCAATAAATTATTTTTATTTTATATGGTCCTTCTTTCAAAAGGGGGTTGCTAATCCTCTACCCACTCCTCCCTTTCAAAGAGTAAATGAGAAAAAATAGATACTTCCAGTGAAACCTGGTGCAAAAACTAAAAGATATGAAAATACATTTAAACAGAGATTCACCAAAATATTAAATACATGAGAAAACTCCCAAGAGACCATACTGACAGAAAGACAGATGTTCTTACAGGCAATGCTTAGCATAATGCTTCATAGTTGGGATTGTTCCCCAATAATTACTAAGTATACAGTTACGCTTAGGGGAAAGATCAGAAGTAGACAGTGTCCAAACAGTAGCAATAAACAACAGGGACTACTTTATATGGAAAATCACCCTATTCTTGCCTCTCTGGGGTCCAGAAAACCACCAGATTTATGTGTCCCTTCAAAATTTTACAGTCCTGATCATAGAAAACAATTTGAACACAAGCCATAACTACAGCATTCATTTCATAAGGCATTGTTTATGACAGCTGTCAGCAGGAAAAATAAACACAGGGAATTAGCTCTTATGGAGAACAGACTTTGTTCTATCTCCTTCAGTCCTGAAGAATTCTGTATCCTTGAGTGATACCTCAAAATATGGCTCAAGAAAAAAGGCCAACAGGACCTATTTCTTGCTATACTCAAAAGCTCTCTTCTTCTATTGAACCTCTCAAAAAATTCTCATTGAACTCTGGAGTCCTATGATGATCAAGACTAAAGTTCAGCTTCAGCCATGCAGACACTGCAGGATGTAGCATTCATGCCACAATACCTTAGGTCCCACACACACACATGAAGAGGGCAAGTGATGACTGTTTTTGACACCTCAGGTTCATTTTCAGGAGTTGGAACCTGTCCCCACTGGTAAGTAAGACATGGAGGACAGGCTTATGGTTGGGCAAAATTAGCAAGGTTGGTTTTGCTGCCTTCCAGTCCTATAATCACAAATAGAAAATGTTAAGAATAAACCTTGCAAAGAAGCATAGAAGGTTACAATATTTGCATGCTTCATCTTGGCCAGAAGAATGACTTCTTTCTGAGAGGCTTCTTTTTCTTTCACAGGTATCTGCAAAGAATTAAGAAACGATATGCTAGCAATGATATATTTAACTTTTCAAAAATAGTTACATTGTTATCAAACCATTTCCACAAATACAAAAAGACAGTGTACCAAAGTGATGCAGAAATATTATTAAACGTGATGTATATGTAATGCAAAGTATCAATTTGCAGTGTATGCTTGGAAATATATTAGAACATTAGTGAAGTCAAGCCAAATTATGACGTTACAGAAGCGGGCAAATGTCTACCTTTGAACTTTTTACACAAATGCTATTGTTAAGCTAGCTGATGGATGGAGTTCAACTCTGAAGTTGAACTTCCCTTAATTATTTGAAGAATAAGGGTCTAGGTGACTCTGTTTTTCTAACATGGGTGATCTCAAAAGAATAAAAAGAAAAAAAGTCCTTCATTTTACTGGTGTTACAAGTTCTTGTAACATTTCGGGCAAACTTTGCCCTGTTATGTTAAACGGAAAACTTCTATTTGGTTCATTGTGATCACACTTTCATCAATACAACTTCTTGAAAATGCATGTCTCTGAGTATCCATCCATCAAAATGTCCTCTTATTTTACAAAAAGTTTCTTACCCTCATTCTTACGAAATAATTTTGAAACATAAGATTCAAAGATTCAAAAATCAGAAAGTGAATGAAACACATTCTGCCATATAAAAAAAACATTATGACTTCTCCCTATCCTGCTCCTGAGTGGGATCCACAATATTTTATTAACTTCTATTTTCTATTTTGTGTACATCAAAATCTAAGATTAGAAATGTGTAGGGTTTATTGGTCATGAGCATAGAGAGAAACTATTCTTTTTTCTCTAGCTGCCATAACTAGCAAATCAATTCTGGGTTTCAAACTAGCAGTTATACAGCTCTTTCTAAAACTGATGCATAAAATTTAAATCTTTTATTATAATTCTCTAAGATATTAAAAATTCACTAGTGTGGCCCAGAATAGCAAAAGACCTGACAAAAGCATGTAGGCACTGACTGAAATTGCCTGTCTTTCTGGAACAAGATATAGGAGTGGTATTTCTCTGACACCTGAGCTACTGACTCTAACCTGCCTCTGGTGAACAGAAAGAAAGAAGAGAGCACTTTTATGGCCTGATTCAGCTCACTCTAAAGTTCACATGATCGACAGCTTCCTAAAACCAGGTATTTCTCTTGTTCTCCTAGAAAGGGAGTGTAGCCAAGCAGCTCAGATGCTGAGAGCAGCAGAATGGAAATTTAAAATGAGATGAATCAAACTGCCATAAACGTGAGCATTGGAAAGACATCATTGTGAATTACTCAAGCCTGAAAATGGGGGGGGGGAGGAAATTAAAAGGTTTAGAGAAATATATCACAAAATTGTGATTTGTTATTTCAGTGGTAATAGTTTCATTGTAGTTGAATCCTCTAGCGTAAAATCTGAATTAAGTAATGTCAGGCACTGAAGGTAGGGAAAAGTTTTTGAAAGAACAAAAACAAAGTAAAAAGTAAACACAATATCAAAATATGTATTTTGTCTACACTTGTAAAATTATTACATTAGCACAGAGTACAGTCTTCAGAAAGTTTAAGTCTATATAATGAAGATGGAACTACAAAGGAGATAAAACATAACCCAAGTTCATACTGCTGCTGAATACAATTAACACAATCAGGTAAATAACTACTGTTATCATCCAGGTTTTGTTGGTTTACCTTAATTAAATCGATCTCTTTGATAACACACTGCTCATTATCCACTTTTCCTTTTGCCAAGAATATTTTCCCAAAAGATCCTTCTCCAATTTTTTTAATGATTTCATATTTATCCATGATGTCTTTGTCTTAAAGCAGGGGCTAAAACAAAAAAGTCCCCAAATTAGTATTGCACATAGTCAGTGCTCTAACATCCAAGTTTATGCTACTGAAATAGACGCTACCTTTTAAAACTGTCATTTTCATCACAGTTTTTATATTTTATCGTATTTTTATTACTGCTGATGATCCTTCCTAAAAATGTCATCTCCTGGAAGCCTGCAAATTATTGCGGATCTGAATTTTCAATAAGCAGCAAGTTTATGAGTGTCTCATAAAGAGAAGCTTGAAGCTTAGTCCTAGTACACCTTAAAGTTAAAACACGAGAAAGTAGAAAGCACTATGTGAGATTATATGATTTTGGGAAGTCTGACTCATTATTTCCTGAAGTTAACAATACTGTAGAGTTGTACTTTTAATGGAGGAAAAATAAAATTATATGTTCTTTCATGTTCATTTAGTTGAAACTGGTGTGAACTGGTTGGCAGCAAGACGAATAGCCACTGCATTCTGCAGGAGACCACAGCCAAGTGCAGTTGGGCATCAGCAGTCCTCTGGAAACCTCTGACAGAAACAGTAATGTCATTGGGTACTTGCAACATATCCATAAGCAAACTTACACAGCTAAACATAAGCAAACACTTCAAGCCGTTCTTATTAGTTGGCCTGAGTTTTAGAAAGGGAGATTTGCTAAGATACTAGGCTTTTCCTGCCGGGAAGGCCAGGCAAGCCCTCACAGGCTGCCTCGGGAGGCTCTATGACGGGCAGTGTCTGAGCACCACTTCGAGGCGCTGGCAGGGTGACCCCAGGCAGTTTCAGTGTCGGTGTTCGGGTCCAAGCCAGCTCCTGTTCGTAGTCGCTGGCGAGAAGCAGCACCTCGGCACAGGGGGGCCCTTCACACCGAGCCGGGGTGCGCTGCGCGCCAGGGCTCTGCCGCTCTCCCGCCCGGCTGCCCGCGGCACTCCCGCGGCGGGGCCAGGCCTCGGGCGGGGTGACGGGGCTCGAAGGACACCACCCGCCGGCGGTGACAGGGGAGGCGGCCACCGCCTCCCTCGCAGCGGGACCTACACACGGGTGGTGGTGTCCAACCTCCTGCCCGGGGGCTGCGGGGCCGGCACCGCGGGTGGCCGTGGAGGGGCAGCCGCTGGGGGTGCCGCTCGGCTCGCCGCGCTGGGGGATCGCGCTCCGCCGCCCTCCCCGCCCTGGCTGTGGTGCCGTTGCCATGGCGACGGGGCGCGCCAGGCGGGCTGCCCTTGTCTGGGCCTCCCTTCCTTGCGGCCCGGCCCGGCCCGACTGGACTCGGCCCGGCTCCGGGGGACGCGGTACCTGCGTGCGCTCGGCCGCCTCCGGAACCCCACCGCCCGGAGGAGGAGCGCTCCCGGACCCCGCGCCCCCCCGGCGGAGGGTGGCGTTAGAAGCGGCGGGGCGGCCGGGAGCAGGGGCAGCCCTGCTTCCCTCAGGCAAACCGCACCTTACTTCGGGAGGTCAGTATCAGGAGTAGGGCGGCCCCCAAGAAAAGCCCGACTGCCTTGAATCCTTGGCCGAGCCTCACGTACCAACCTATGTGCAACAGCTGATTTTCCTAAGTCGAGTCTGTTGTCCCGATGACAGTAACTAGTAAATGATCTCTCCCCGTCCTTATCTCGACCCACAAGCCTTTCGTTCTATTTTCTCTCCCCTGTCCAGCTGAGGACGGGGACAGATAGAGGAGTTTTGGTAGGCACCTGTTGTCCACCCACCGCAATAGAGTCTTTAAGTACATAGTCATGAAGAAAAACTTCACACGTTCTCATAGTGTTGCACTCTCTCTTTGAAGTACAACAAGGGAGCAATCGGAACAACACTGACACTAATGGTTTTAGACTGAACATTTCTGCAATTCTTTTACCAACTCCAAATACATCTAATATATCTAATATTAAACTCAGTTATTAGCAGGTGCTCTAGGTAAGAAAGTTGGTTGTGTGTTTTACAGTTTATCAGTTTTATGATACAGAAAACATGCCCACTCAATTTTTTGACTGAAATAATCAATAACCACAACTATTAACAACGATTTAGATTATAAATACTGGCAAACCTAACTTCTGTTACTGTAGGTAAATTTGAGCTTTCGGTCACTGTGTTTCAATAGCATTTTCAGTTCCAGCACCCAGTCTGGGCCTAGAAACTGAACCACTGACACCATGAAGCCAATCGCAATTGCACTGAACCTATGGTTGCACCACATTTCACACGACGTGCCCTTTTCTTGACAGATAATCTCAGTTTTTGAAGCTAAGCACATACGTAGTTACTTGATACAATTTGTGGTTTTATTTTTTTTACATTTAAGAACAGTAGCAATATAGAGATAAATGATTCGTATTCCCAGGGAAAAAAAGAGGCAGTCATATTAGGCTTCTCAGATTGACAGGTCTATTAAAAAGAAAAAAAAAAAAAAGCCCCTACTGTCAACATGTTTTGAAAAATACACTCAATAGAGCTGAGCCAGTCTGTGCTATAATGTACCCATAGGCGATGTCTTGGCCACCTGTGATGTATTTTCCTCACCCAAAATCTCACATGACCCTAGAAGCTAGAATTATGTCCAGACTAGACTGTTTCCACAATAGCCTGTTCAAAACGTGACCCTAAAGCAAAGAAAATACATTAATTTTTGCACTATCCCAAAACTTAGAAAAACAGGAGAGGTTTTTTTTGGTTGGTTTTGTTTTTGACAGAGCTATAAGGTAATCCACTTTGGAACTAAACTAAATGTGGGAAGCATCAAAAAGTTACTTAGGCCTATAGCCATGTTCTACAATTAGTTTCCAGCCTAGAGCCCGTAAATAAAGAACAAATATAACTCAGTTGATTAGTTTAATAAGTCTACCATATTACAGACTAATGCAAACCAACATTAGAACAGTCACATAGTAATTAGTGTATCAGACCTTAGCTAAGGGATACAACAGTTTAAATTTAGTGTACATCTTACTAGCTGGTTTCAGTTTTCAAAAACTAAACGTTGCTGTAGCAGACATTGCCCTATTGGAATGACTATGTTGTTATTGCTTCTTAACCTAAAAGTTAGATTGTGCAATGCTAAAGAATTTATAGGAATTACAATAGGGAAAGAGTAGGTATTAGCAATATACTATGACCCGTTATATGAAGTGTTACACCTAGTCCTTAATTCAATATTTAATGAAGCATATTTAACATGAAGACACTGATATTTATGAGTACTAAACCAGACCAGATTTACTAAGATTTTGAAAAGGCAGCAACTTATAAATTCAAAAGTTTTGTGACTCTGGCAGTAAAATTTCATCTGAAGTGATCTATGCAAGTTTTAGGTAGCTCCTCTCTCAAAGCTGTTAAAAACAAAACACTCCCCCCAACTCTTCTTAAAAAGGATCCAATCTTTGACCCTCATGTAGCATTAATGCTACTTTTACTCTTCTACTTCAGCACTTGTTTCTTCAATCACATTGCTCTCTTTGTGGATAAATGCAGTGGCTTTTGATTCCAGTTCTCCCGGCTGTTCAAATGAAGAGACAGATGGATCTTGATCTTTAACTGTATCTGACAGCTTGCACATCTTCTCTCTAATGCGCTGAGAATATCGCAGAGGGGTTACAAGTTTCAGGTCTTTAGCACTGGAGTCATTTGCCTCATGGTGCATCTTCACACTTGGGAAAAGAAAAAAGGGAAATCACCACTGAACATAGGCACACCGTCATATAAACTATCTCTGTAGCATCTAGCAGGTGCTACAAACAGCAAATCGTGATTCCCATTTAGCCCATTTCCGTAGCCAAAGAAAACAGGCTCTTTCCCATTCATACAGTTAAAACAGATATACAACTCTTTTCTTGGGAAAAATATTTTCAGGGGAACTTCCTTTAACAAGTTTCCAAAGGAAGATTTCCTCCTATTCCAGCAGGGGGAAACTATTGTTCTTGCTATGAGGGACAGCAGACAGCTGACAGGAGTCCAGCAGATGCCCAAGCTGAGCACAACTTTCTTAAGTCTGCAATCTTAGAAGAAATTTTGTGGCAAAAAAAGAAATTAAATATCATCTGTTTTGTCCTGAGATTACTACCCAGATTTTTGCCTCAAGATACAATTAAGAGTCTTTACAGGACAGTTACATCTTGTTCATTTCCATGTTATATGACATACAACCACATATACCTTTGAAAAGGCAAGGGCTGGAGTCACCTGTATTTTTACCTAGCTTAGTGTAGAACTGCTGCTGCCATGTGGCCTGTGGGCGGGGATTCTAATCCTGGAATTTATGTCTCTGCCACAGAAGTTGGATTACTCTATAGCAAGGCATTCAAATAGCAAAATAGCTTGAATAAAGAGGAATTTATTTAAAAAAAAAAAAAAAAAAACAAAACAGACTTCATCCTGAAGGAAGAGGAAGCAGTCCTAAGAAAACCCTTAAATTCTTGAGCCCTTTTAAGCAGGTGTTCACAGATGCAGTGCCTCCCCGTTTCAACACGACAAACAATACTGTTGCTCCAGACACTGCAGATTTCCATAGTTACCTGAAGTAATCTTACCTTTCCAAGTATGGAGTGGTAGGTGGATTGCATCTTATTATAGAAGATGTGTCATTCTCCTTCTGAGGAGAATTAACTGCTTGGACTATATCTTTTACCCCATCCTCATGCTTCTCTTCTGCTTCACATTTCCCTTTCTTTTTTGCACGTTCTTTAGTCTTGTGCTTTTTATTCTTTTTCAGCAAGATCTCTTCTCTTGGTTTCGAGTCTAAATCCATTTCCTCTTTTTTGTTCACTTCACTGCTAATCTCTGCCTTCTTGTCATCACTCTCTGCTTTTTGGTCATCATCAGAGCAGATATCCTTGGAGGCCTCCTGAACCTGCTCTACAGATGGATTTGGTTCCTTGCTGACTTCCACTACCTCGCTTAAATGAGTGTCTATCACAGTTCCCCCTAAAATTGAAATATTGAAGAAAGTACAGCTGTGATTATTTACAACTAAAGAGAAATTAATATTTTAGAGAGATCTATGAAATCTTAAAGCTTTACATGAGAATGAAAGTTAAGTATTCTTTGAGTCTGAGCCACAGCGATTTAAGTTACTAATAATGCAACCTGAAAACTCAAGCTAAGTACATCCTGATGAGTCATTCTCAGCACAGCAGGTCTGAACAAGTGTTTCAGTCAGTTTCTGGTATCAAATACTTGTCAGGTTATGTTATATTCAACAGGAATGTATACAGCTACTTTGCTTCCAAAATCAGTATACCACCTTTAATTGGCCATAACACAACCATGCATCTGCTAGTGAAGTTTATGTGTCAAAGCAGCAACTGATATTTAACTCACAAAAATGTTTTATTTACTTTTTGATTGTAGCCGAACAACATTGCTTTGATAGAATTTAAGTAGAAAGTTTGAATATGAAAGCATCTCCGCTACTCTTTTTAATATGCCCACAATTGAAAAGGATTAGTCAATGTTGTTTTCAAAGACAATTGAGTAAAAAATAAAACAGAGAAGTTTCTATGAAATAGAATTTACTATAAACACAAATGGTTTCAACAGATAGCTTGTGTTACCTGTCATGCCAAACATTTAACTAGAATAGAGTATTTGGACTTACCATCCTCAGACTTAAGAAGGCTTTCAGTATTTTTCATGATATCTATTAGTGTGTTTCGCAGTTCATCTTTAGGCTGGAAAAAAAGTGGTATTGTTTTAGGAAAAAAAACTCCAAAATTAATCATCATTTCAGCTTATTTGGTATAACAGGTATTAGAGGGAAAGTAGTATAGACCTTATAATATCCATGTTACAAACCTTCATTTAATGCTGTTTAGACCTAAGTTGGAACACAAGCGATTCTCGTATTTTCTGTATTGGGTGCACTATGGCTGTATTTGATGCCTTGAAATCTTGCTGATAATAAAGTGTAGAATTAAGACCATCAATGAGTGTAAAATTAAGTTCTGTTTTGGGTTTCTAGTGATACTGCAACTCTCAGTCCTTACTTTCTTCTAGGTCATATGGTATTTTGATGATCCTAAACCTTTCTCCTTGCAAGTAGTAAGCATCTACAGCGGTTACAGAGCAAACCAAATCTAATTTTTCATGTTCAACTAAGTCATATGGCTCTCCTTCTGCTATGAAAGGATTTATTAAAATCAGAAGTAGTTGTATTTTATATACCACACGTTTATGCATTTATATTAATTCATCTCAAAGTTCAAGACAAGCTGCTCACCACTGCTCCTGCCAAAATGGCCTCCTCATAGACAGCAATAAGCTTTTCAAGAGGGCCCATCTGTTCAAGACGCATACAGCAGATCCAATACTTTGCAAGCTTTTTAGCCTCAGGAATGCTCTCTGTCAGACCTTCCAGCATGGCACGTACTTCATCGCCTTGACATTCCTGAAGTCAACACAAGAGCAGAGATTTATTTTGAAGTGAACATTTTGAAGAGCTCTATTTTAGCTGGTTTTGAACAAGAAAACAAGTATTTTTTTTTCTTTCTTTGGCAGAAGAGTTGTCATTCACCAATTCTTCCAAATGAGATTTATACAGTATTGTAAGTAGAAGGCATGGTAGAATGCACAGACACCCTCAGAACTACTTAAACCAGACTTTTTTAGAAGTCCAGGCAAGTTTCTGCAAATGCAAACTTGTTTTAGATTAATTACTTCATAGCTACTCTCATATTACAGCTTTTCTACTTTATTATGTTACCATTATTACCTGATCTTATTGGGTAGTTCAGTAAGTTACTAAAGCTTACATGAGAACTTATGTCTTCAGGTGTCAGCAATAAGCTATGATATTGCTTAACTTGAGGAGCAGTTAGTTCCCTGCATCTGATTCAGAGGTCCAGCATGCCCATAGGACTTATATGATTGGAACTTGGTAGGCAAGAGACTGAATACCTGTTCAGTTAACTGCAGACATTCTGCGAGAGTCTCGTTGGCCTTTTCATTGTGTAATATGTGCTCTAAAGAATCACCAGCTTCTTCGCTTTTAGACTGGGGTCCCAGAAGCAGAGATATAGGAGGTCTCCTCATCACTTTGCCTCTAGATGCCCTCCATTCATCCAGGCGAGCTCTGCACGTAAGGATATTATTAGCTGAAGTGACAGATGTTTTATCATTTTTTTACATTGACTGACACTAACTAGGATTAAGTCATACAAAGATATACTTTCCAGACAGTCCTTGAATCCTCTCCCTTTAGTCCTAAGAGGAATACAGCTGCCATTTAGACCTGCATGGAAATTTCAGAACCATGCATATTGCTATCTGCTTTAGGGATCTATCAGGTCAGAACATTTTAATCTCTTTCCAGCAGCAACAAGAGGCTTAGGCTACAGACCCTTTTCTTCAAGAGAGGATAAAAAAATTGCTTCCGATTTATTCATCTGTGCCACCTCTCCTCCCTAATTCCACTTCAAACTGGAAAAAATAGGAACTATCTCTAAAGAGACAAAAGCATGGGGAGCCCAGAACAACCTCATCACACAGCTTTTAAACAGTGAAACTGATGTATAAATGTAATTTGGTCTTCATATATATTTCAGCTCCATCCCTCTAGACCAATTTTTAGTAAATGCAACTTTCTACAAGGAGGTCTATTAAATTAATTTTAGATTATGAATCTTCACTCCATCATCTAAGCTGCATTCACCAAGCTGAAAAATGTCATTGCCAAGTGCTCTCCCTCAGTCCCTAAACATGCTTTATATACATTTTCTATTTATAACCACACAGGACAATCCATAAGCCTGAAGAGCTGCTGCAATAAGTTTGAATCCCAATTTCTCCATCCTAAGTCTACAGTTTTAGTTTTCTGCCCTTTGGGCATCAAGTTCTCTTATTTTTCAGTGCATTTAAAGCAAGAAATAGATCAAAATAGATATTCTTGGAAAGAAAGTCTAGATACCTCCCAAGATCAAGCTATGACAGTAACTGTTACCTTCTCTCTTCTGCTGACTCTTTTGACATAACAGATTTTCTGTTGCCATTAGTTTTAGAATTCTGTCCCGACTTTGTACCAGGAACAACAGAAACCGGTTTTGCTGGAACTCCTGGTCTTGCATCTTCACAACAATCTCCACAGTTCTTCATTCCTAGTACTCTGCGGTCAGGATTGTTAGAAGCAGCCTTCAGTGGCTGTGGCCCCCTTCCACCATTCATTTTTTGGAGTGTTACTTTCTCTGGCACTACAGCAGATGCCAGTTGCCTTTTCTTCAGACCAGACTGCGAGTTTACAGCAGCTTTGTCAAATGGTTTGCTCTGGACAGGGAGGACACCATTCGGTTTTACAGAATTACGGTTATTTGTGGCTTTGATGGTCTTCAGAGCTACACTGCAGCTGCTCATGGACAAGGAACTTGCTGCTGGTTTGGTGGCAGAAGGAAGAAGCTTCTTGTCTGGCAAAGAACTCTTTCCCACCTCACTTTTTGGTGCTTTTCGGAAGGAGTTTATCTTGGACTGGATAACTTTGCCACGATATGTACCAAGCACTGGTTTCTTTGGTAGGCTGACACTTGAACTTTGTTTTTCTGCCATTAATCGTTTCTCTTTTATGCTTTTTATTTGCAAGAAGCACTTGGTAAGTGACACATGCTGAGATTTTATTTCATTAACTTCGGACTTGGAAGCATGTTCTTCAGGAGTATAGTTTGTCCCCAGTTTGGAATTTGTCAGTGTGACTGTGGAAGAGTTTAAAATAACATTTTTTTCTGAGGGTCCACTTGACTGGTCCCATGACAGTTCATTAGCATTCTCTTTATTTTCCTGAAATCAAGAGCATATCCATGGAGATGTTAGAAGTACATTCATGTTGCATGTTATTTGTTTCCAAAGAGGTTTTCACCCATTTACAGGACTAAAGTGGTTAACTGTAAATGCCACTTTAAAAGTGTCTACAAAAGCAGTGTATATACACTGAGTAGAATATTTGTCAGCTATTATTGTAGAGTTCACATTAAAAAAAAAAAAAAACAAATAAGGATTGTTTAAACTCTGTCTTTAAAGTAAGAAGGCCTAACCTGAGGGCTACATTCTTCCTATAGAAACAAAACTCTAAGTGGCTACTGTCTTTTAACTGTCAAAATCACCTTCTAAGAGAAGTCAAAGTCGAAACTTGCTTTGAGCTGTATATAGTCAAAAGCAGTATCTCACAGTCTGAATAGCCCATCATTTAATAGCAGCACCACTCCACCGCTTGGTGTGGATGGCTTTATAAATAAGGTGTGTGTATATATATATATATATATATATATATATATATATATATATATATAAGTGGAGTAAAACCTTCAGTTGGGCATTAAGATATGTTACCAAAAGAGGAAGAAATTTTCTTATTAATGAGCTGTAGGATGCGGTACTTATGAACAGACACATGAATTTTATATGCCCTTACTACTCCCTGAAATTCTCAACTGAATGTTCTTAGCATAACCCTAGCCTAGAGGCCATGAGAAGTGGAACCTTGCCTTTTCCTCTAAAGAGGATGCTCTACAGCAACCAATTCAGCATTGTCCAAGCAGCATCTTATGGAAGACTGAAAGATCCAAAAGCATGAAAAAAGAAATAGCTGAATGACCCATGGAAGTCTGCAGAAGCTGATACTATTCTCCTTTAAGGAAGATGCCCTCAAACCATAAGAAAAGTACACCGCATCTCATTTCCTGGTCTGTCATTTAGGCTTAGAAGTTAGATTTGGCTAAGCCAATAACTACAGCTTGAGTACAAGAGCTGTTATTTCAGGAAGCGATGTAGTTTAACTCAACTTAAAAAAATCACATGACACATTAAAACAGACCAAAGTATCTCCCTTCAGGAAATCTCTAAAAAATCCTTTGAAATTAAGGGTTTTTGCTTTCTTCCTCACATAACTCCAGGTCTCTCAAATCTTTTGGAACCAAAACTCAAACTCATCTAACATGAACACAGGTTTTGTGTCTTTTTTTTTTTTTCCCCTCCCTCACCTTTCCCTGAAAGCAGGTCTGGAGAAGAATCTGTATTTTGTTATTTCTAAGCAGCACAACCATGTGCATCTTAACTCTGGAAAAGTGGCACAGAATGATAGAGGGAAAACATTCCCTTCAACTCTGATTAGGTATTAGCACCTACTTCTGATTACATTACATTTGCCAGCATCACGGCTGAACCACCACACACTTAACAGTTTTGTTAGGTTGCACCCTCATCCGCAAGGAACAGAGTACAACAGAAGAATTCTCTACTCTGACAGAAAACCTTGCTCAGCTTTTAAATAACTTCTTCAAAGACCAAGGATATATCCTAAAAGTTGTGAGTCTCAAAAAATGTTGTCAAAATTTAGTCATATTTCATCAATAATGGTATCCTCTTTAAACCCTTTCCAGCCAGGTATAAACTGAATATCAATATGATCCATTACATACGGTAATGTGACAGCTCTCCAAAAAGCATGTAATAAGCAGTCATCGAATAAAGTTTTAACAAACTGCACCTCTGCACCTGCAAACTATATGCTCTGGAAATCATATAACCAAAATACAGTTTAAGCAAGTAGAACGATGCAGCCAGAGAAACAAAGTGCCACCAGTACTGGAATATCAGTCCAAAACTTACCATTTCTGTCTCCGGAGATGTTGCAAGCTGTATTTTGTCTTGCAGTTTACTGCTAGTTGCTCTCCTTGTTCTGCTACTGCGTAGGGGAAAACCAAACAAAACAAAACTAAGACATCTTAAATCATCCCGCAGTGTAACAAAGGAATTTATCTTCAGAGTTCACATGGGCCAGGTGGCAGTCTGCAGGCTGAAATCATACTGAAGCATTTCCGTTCAGCTTGTACTCTTCCTTCAGAAGAAAATAAATGCTTAAGCAATCACTGATCAGAGCCCAGGCTGAAAAACATCCCCTCTTACACCATGAAAGAGCTGGCTAACAGAAGGGAACAGAATTTACTAGGTGTCATTCTCATGTTTAAGGATGAGCACCAACCCGTCTGGCCTGATGCATCTGCTAGAGAAGGTCAAGTTTCTAAATGCTGCAGTTGAGGGGGAAGGAGGAGCAGCACAAGGAGTTGAAGCTCATCTGCTGCAATCATCAGAAGCCAGGCCATTTGGGGCAAGTCTGAACAAGGATATATAGTTCCTACCACACTGACAGGTTCCAAAACCTACAGTCAGACACCAGAGCTGGCACCAGACTACATGGTGAGTAACAAAACCACCAAGACCAGTATCGTCTCCTGGCAACTATGAAAATGTATTGACAGCTCAGAAGAAAAACATCTCAGTTTAAAGTTACAAATCCACATTTTTCCTCAAATGCTTCATGATTCATTGTATGAAACATGTGACTGAAAATTAACATTTCAGTTAGCAACTGATATCTTTCCATCAGATGATCTTTTGGAAGCCAGCTGAGTTGAACATGAAGGTACATTAGTGAAAATAATCAGTGACTTTGAAATGCTGCAAAAAGCAGTCTGCACACCATGTCACCAGTGATAGAGAATACATGTTAAGGGGAACTGACCAGAAGTTACAGAATCATAGAATTGTTTAGGTTGGAAAAGACCTTTAAGGTCATTGAGTCCAACCGCTAACCCAGCACTGCCAAGCCCACCACTAAGCCATGTCCCTGAATGCCACATTGACATATCTCTTAAACACCTCAAGGGATGGTGATTCAACCGCTTCCCTGGGCAGCCTGTTCCAATGGTTGACAACCCTTTTGGTGAAGACATTTTTCATAATATTCAATCTGAACTTCCCCTGGTGCAACCTGAGGCAGTTTCCTCTCATACTATCCCTTGTTATAGAAGCAAAGAGCAAAGTGGCATCTGAAGGAAGAGCTCTCCATATGAAAACTGTCTGTCTCTAGAGGAACAGATGATATTCTTCACCAATTGTATCTATTATGTATTTGGTTAAAAACTTTTAGTATTTGCTGACAATAAAAGGACTTTAGGAAATCCATGCGGTCATTAGTCTCATTGCATGGTCTCACCTTTTGGTTGAGGTTCTCTGCAAGAACTATTTATGTCTTTCCCACCAACCATGGACCTTTTTAAATGAATATAAGCTATAGCAGAAGTACTACCTGATGGATGCTTCGTTTTCTTGAATGGGCACACCAGAAAAGGTCTTTTTTCTTGATAGATATTCTTCAACCTTTTGACGTCTTTGTTCTAGTGGGTTAAAAAAAAAATAAAGATTTGCTACATTTTCAGTTAAATTAGTAATACCAAACTTTGTCTCTTAGAAGGAAATGCAATTAGAAAAGCATCAAGAAATTATGAAATGTAGACACTGTGGATTAAGAAAGTTCAATATTCACATCTTATGATGTCTTACACATTCTCTCATTTCTTGAGAAAGACTATTCAAGGGGTGGATGGATGTAATTTCACAGCTATAGGAGGTGGCTGGTTTGCTGCGTTAAGCTAAAAGAAACACAGTTTTGTGATGGGAAGAAGTTCAGGCTCACTCTTCTGCCTTCTGGATGCCTGAGCAGTATTTCACACATTGTTGGTTCAGCAAGCACACTTTGCTTGTAGCGCAAGTATAGCACACATGAAAAACACCAAGCACTTGAACCTAAATGACCGTCTGCAAAATCATTTGCTTCTCTTCCATGGTGATCTTGGCATCTGCACAAATGTTGGACCAACGGCAGTGTTAGTAACAGCAGGAAGTGATGCCGAAAAGGCCTGAAGCCAGCTGTCACTGTCTTAATACAGAGAGCGATTCCAGAACAGGATACTTTCTCATGTTTTCACTGGCTGACTGCACACTAGAGACTTACACCTTTCATAAGACTATACTGTTGATCTTTTTCAGAGAATATTCCTTATTCCTGTAAGGAGTTAGTGACCTTGGCTTGCTGGAAGCAGCTGGGATAAGATGGCCCTGCCACCCGAAGCAAGGTCAAGCGTTTACAGGGCCAGTGTAGACAGTTAGAATTCCAAATCCTAACAGTTTCACATGCAGTAGGATGTGAGAGCAAGAAGTTGGAGCATTATTTTTGACTCAGAACAATAATTCCTTTGTTGTATTCAGAACTCATGGCATTGCACCATCCCCCAACATCGACAGGCCCATTCAGCCATGGAAGCCTTCAATGAACTCACATATAAACCCTGACTTCTGCCCCTCCTAGGCAGGCAGAAATCGCCTTTTGAATCTCTTTGTATGTGCTCATTATCTTTCATGTTTTGTCCAAGCCCACGCTGCATGAAGCCCGAGAGGCTGCATGCATGACCTGCTTCTGAGGAGGCGCACACCAGCAGGGTACCTAAGAAATGCTGCACAGCAGCCGGCTCAGTGTGTATCCTAGAGCCTCCAGGCACCTTATGCTTCTGAAACTCAAGTCTTGCCGACTCCAAAGAGCAGAGCCCCACCAAAGCAATTAGACTTGTTAAACTTGCAGAAACCAAACCGGTCAGAAAATAACGAACAGAGGAGTGCAGGTATATGTCAGAGCATTCGCCTGTTGCAGTAGGATGCTCTTAGATTAAGACGTGCCTTTTACCGTGAAGAAAGGCTTTCGCTCGAAAAGCCCTGCCTGGGGGGAGCACCGGCCCCAGCCCTGCGAGAGGAGAGCGAGGTCTCACTGCCTCGCTCGCAGCGCTCAGCTCTGAAGCCACGACCGCGGCCGCCGCTGCCAGGGCCTATCCGGTCTCCGACCCTTCCGCCCGCTCCCCACGGAAAGCGGCCAGCTCCCCTCTCCCACCGGCTCACTCCCTTACCCGCCGCGGCCTCACCCGGCGCTACGCGGGGCAGCCCCGGCAGCGAGCGGAGGAGGCTCCATGCCCTCGGGGCTCGGTGCCCGCACGGCGGCCTTACCTCTGTAGCCCGGCTCGGCCCTGCGGCTGTCCGGCAACCAGGGCACAGAGCGCGCCGCCATCGCCGCCCGCTACAGAGCCGTTTGAATCTACCGCCGCGCCGCGCCTCCTGATTGGGCCGGCCGCGGGGCTTGAACTGGCCAATGGCGAGCGGCGGAGGGGGCCGCACCGGCAGAGGGCGTGCGGCGGCGGCCGTTGGGCGGGCGCCGGCGCGAGAGGAGCGGGGCGGTGCCGCCGGCCGCGGCGGGAAGATGGCGGCGGGCCCGCAGGCTGCCGCTAGGGGGCGCGGCGCGGCCGGGGATGGGGCCTGGCGCGCCGGCGGCTGCGGGCGGAGAGCGGCGGCCGCGGCCTGGACTGCCGGCGGCCGGGGAGGGGAAGGGGCTCCGGCATGGACAGGTTCGCGTGGACCAGCGGGTTACTGGAGCTGGGGGAGACGCTGGTGGTGCAGCAGCGCGGCGTGCGCCTCTACGACGGGGAGGAGAAGGTGACGGGAGCGGCCCTGCGCGGGGCCCGGCGGCGCGGCGAGGCCCAGCGAGCCGGGAGAGGCGGGGAGAGGGCACGGCCGTGGGCCCCGGCCAAGGCGGGCGGCGGGGGGAGACGTGGCTGTGGGTGGTATCCGGCAAGGGGGGGCGAGACGAGGCGTGTGAGGGGCCCGGGCTGCAGGCGGAGCATCCGTCAGCGCTGCGGGAGGAGAGTGCTCATTGCCCCAGCGTCCGGCCCCGGGAGGAGAATGTTAAGGGAGGGAGCCAGGCTTTGTGGCTGAGGAGGGTCTCGGGCGGTGTGTGCCACACGGAGGGGGGGCTGGGATCCCCATCGGGCGTGGGTAGCTGGTGGCAGTGTCATGATGTCCATCCGCTCTGTGGGCTGCCACTTCCGGGGCCAGGGCTGAGCACCCCCCGTGCTGCTCTCTTCGGCTTTGATGTCATGTCTGCGTGTCACACAATTCACACCTGAGTCATCCCGGTAGCTGTAAAATGCCTTCTAGCTCTGGTCCTGAACGGTGCTCTCTTGCATGGACAGGGTGCTGGGTGGGACATCTAGTCTAGGTCATGCTTTGCCTGGAAAAGTATGGACCTATGTGTGCTATTCCTGCTTTTGCCTGGAAAAGTGGGACCAGATGATGCTTGAGGTCCCTTCCAATCTGGTGCTTCATGGTTCTGTCAATATCTGAGCCTACCCACTTATTGCTTCACTTTACTGCTGGGCTGAACTCCTTATCTCTTATTTCTTCCACACCACAGTAGTTGCATACCCTCATAAAAAGCTGTGAAAACATGCCTCAAGTTTTACAAGTAGGAAGCAATTTGCTAACACGGATTTTCTACATACTGATTGCTGCCTGATAAATAAAGAACATTTCAGCAGTAAAATGGGTAGAAGCAATACTCCGGTGCGACACGCTGGAAGATTGCAGACTGTGCATAGCATCTTCTTATTAGGTGGCTCTGCTTTTTTGTGTAACTTTCACTTTCTTTGTCAGCACGTAGCATTCCAAAGCCAATAGCCCCGTTTAGAACATGATATTTAAGAATGTTTGTATATCTTGCACAGCATATGGAGGGAGGATCCTTCAGGATATCCTAGGGGAAAATTTATATAGTTGAAAAAGGAAGTTTGTGTATATCTATCTAGTCCTTTTATACTAATTTTCTCCATTGTTTCCTAAACTTAATTTATTGTGTTTTCTGAAAAAAAAAAAAAAAAAAAAAAAAAAAAAATGCTCTCAAAATATTGCCTTGTTGAATCTGATCACGATGTTGTGGTAATGTGTAATGTTCCCAAGATCAGTGTTTATGCAGCTTACTAGTTAAATTTATTGTTGATACATTTAATTTTTCCTGTTTAGGTGAAATTTGATAGTGGAGTATTACTGCTTAGCACACACAGGCTACTCTGGAGGGATCAGAAGAATCATGTAAGTCCCGCTTTTGTCTCTTTTTACGTTATTCGATTGTAAATTCTGTACTAAACAAGTAGTTTGCCACTGAAGAGGCTGCACATGGAGAGAAGGTTTTGCTTCCCTTTGTGTGTGTTTTGTTTTACAAGTATAGTCCATTTTTTGGCTCACAGTGGAAAGTTATGTACAGGAATGATCTTTCACCCAATTCTGCTTTAATAAAATAATCATGCAGAGATGAGGAGGGATGGGAATGAATCATACAAATTTTCCTTTCTACAGCACAAAAATAGAATAGAAGAGTCTGGTATCATGCACTAAAAAATGTTGGGTTTGAGACTGAAGTTGAATACGTCAGGCAGATCATCATGTTAACTCCTCTCCCGTGCTCCTTGTCCAGCAAGACCTTTTCTTCCTCACTGTTTTCAGTTCCAAGTTTCCCTGTCTTCTGTTCCCACCATACCATGATTTGACAATAGGATGTGTTTTGTGGCAGTATTGTTTTCTTTGGGTCTTACCCTCCCCACTGCCTGTTCCTGTGCTGAACCATCCCTTCAAGAAGCTGGAACATTTGTCTGTACTGCTATGGAGAACTGGCTCAGAGCTCGGGTGACAGTCAGAACTACAGTGTAGTAATACTGCTGCTGAATGCTTTGTATGATCAAGCCAAAGCCTGAGATTGCAGGCTGGAAGTGAAGACAACAAACAGATGCAAAGCTCTAAGTAGACTGTGGCAATGTGCACCATTTCACAGCTGCAGTTGAAGAAGTCTTAATCTGACCCAGGTTGGATTATGCTTATTTTGGACACAGTATTCTAGAAACTTAGCCCCAGAAGCCAAAGTTTAGACAGAGCTTGTTCAGATGACGACTTTTTAAAGGCAAATTATATTTCACTGGACTAGTTTTGTGCAAGGATAGCTGAAGCATCTCTCGTGACCAAAGGCCGCTCACTACCAAATACCACGTCCTTGCTCCAGAGCAGGAAGCTACTTAGAGCCTTCTGAAGGTAAAGTCACTGAGGCTATTCCTAATTTGGCAAAGCCGTATATTTGTTCTTTACAGATTGTTTGCAGGAACAGCAGAACTATTTTTAGTCAAATTTTTCAGTATGTTTTGAGAGCTGGTCCCAGGGTGGGGTTATTGTTAAACAAGTCGGGGGTTGGTTATCCAGGCCATGACCTGTTCTCTATAAATTAACTTTCTGGGTTTGGTACAGTCAGTGTGAGATTACTTATCTCTGCTAAAATGTCTGTTTGTTATTTGTTTATCAGCATCTCTTTTTGAGAGGTAGGCATGTACTGCCACATGCACAGCTTCCAGTCTTCTGGCTTGGACATTTTCTTGCATAGAGTAACATTAAGCATTATGGTTTCAGCAAGTCTTACAATTGTCCATATCCCTATTCTCTCCTTCCCAACAAAAGGATGACATTTGTCTCTTTTTTTCCTGACCTCTCACCCTGCTCCTAGGCCACGTGGTTTCTTGTACCCAGCTAATTGAATTTGCTAAATCAACAGAGAAGAATCTTTGAGAATAAGAAAAATAGTTTCAGGTTTCAGCAAAGATTTTTACAAGCTCCAGGCTTGATTAACAGACAGGGCAGAAATACATGTCCAGGATATTGGCAGAAATCACCCAGTCCTCATCAGGGACGTATAAATATAGATCACTTTGTTAGTGTGGTAAGTCAAGCTGCTGCCTTTTCAAGCTCTTACGACTGAAACATGGGTAGCACAGTGCCCTTTTATTTTCATGGTGAGTTGTTCGCTAATTTCAGCTGTGATGTAACGTCAGCCTTAGAAACCTTACCTAGCATACCTAGAAGAAACCTGTAGAGAGAGTTCCCTTTTATTGTGTCAGCAGACTTGAGTAATAAATGGGGCACTTGTCATTAGGTTAACATAGCAAACTGTTTTACAAAGCCAAACAGCTGTGTTGTGTGACTGCTGTTGTTACATACCACCTGCAGTTGAACAGTATAGAAAATACAGATTTCCAGAGGAAAATAAAAGTAAATCTTGTAAGTTTGTTACATAGCTATATCTGTACAACATTTTAAATGATAAAATCATGCCTAATATGAGCATAAGACATTAGCAAAAAAAAATCCAAATAAACTCACAGCATTTTTAACACATCTCTCTTTTTGTATCGCTTCTCTCACCAGAAAGGGGTGATTCTAAGACCTTGTGCTTACAATAAGTTCATAACTTTCTAGCTGTGAACTAAATGAATCATTTTGGCAGTGTACACGCTATACATAGCTGGACTCCTTTGTCATTTTCAAAACCTTTTTTTAACAGAATTATCATTTTGCCTGTATTTAAAGTGTCCAGAACTGTGTGAGCATTTTGCCAGGCAGTAACTGTTTTCTGTAATGGCTGTAGAATCTGGAGCCACAGAAAAATCTAGATAGCTTGTATTAAGAGGTTTTAGAACAGGAAGTACAACCCATGTTTTTTCCCAATGAGAGATTTACTCATTAGTCGAAGTCTCTGAATGTCTACTTCCCTAAGCTCCAATTTAATGAGTATTTAATTATTCCATGCAAAGAGGAGCAATTTTGGTAGCAGGGTTTGAGAGGGCCCTGTAACAGTGTTCATTATGGCTTGGTGTTAGGCACACCCTCTTGGCAGATGGAAGAGAGAGGTTCCAAGAGGGAATGCAACCTGTGCTTCCTATATCCTGGGTGACTGTCAGTCACCAAGCTGTGTTGTGGAAGATGATGTTTGCCAAAGGATATTCACCAAAACAAGACGAGGCACCTAATGAGCAATTTCTGTCTCAAGTGCATATAGTAAGAGTTTAGCCTACTCTCCCACAGATGGGTACAGTCTTGTTTCTTGCTCTGCTTTGTTTTATCTAAAGCACAGCCCAATAAATGTGTGTCGAGCTGCATCAAGTTCTGGATTAAGTCAGTGGGTGTGGGGTAGGTGGAGAAATTCCTCTTCCACTCAGAGGATAGTCTAGTTGTTTAAATGTTCAACAAAAGCACAAAAGACTGGTACTTTTGGATGTTATTTTAGCTTCCAAAGTAACATCAATGCAAAAAATGTTAAGAACCCATACCCTGTGCATTCAGGGGTAAGCTGCAGTAGTGTGGAAATTTTAGTGTGGAAATTTTGAATGTAGATATTAAAGCCTTCTTAAATTCCTGAGTCCTTCTATGAATCTAGCCTGAGGTGTAGAAAGCTGACACTCAAGTTTGGTTTTTGACTAACTAGAACTCAGTTGCAACTTTGTATTAGTTTTCTACTTATATTTGTCTTTAATAGAATGTTTCTATTGTTACTATCATATTTCATATGGAGTTCCTCAGGCAGCACCTGTAGATATCTGTACTGCTTGTGAAATGGGGTAAGAGAACACTTGGTTTTAGGTAATAAGTAGGCAGGATATGTCTTTAATTTCACTTGTGTTTGCATTGATTATTCCAGGAGTGCTGCATTGCTGTACCTCTGTCTCAGGTCGTCTTTATTGAAGAGCAAGCAGCTGGGATAGGAAAAAGGTAAGGTCATTGTCTTTTTCAGATGGATAGTTTGCACATGCATGTTATGTGAGGTGCCCAAGGTTATATATTAATTCATGGTAGATTCCATTTGCAATCTACATTTCTAGACTGACAGCTACAAGGACCTGCTTTCCTTACTTGAGGTCAAATGTGTAAGAGAGTCATGACAAAACAGTGTCTGATGTGATTTGTTAAATAACTGTCCTGTAATTGCTAAACAAGTATATGTTCTAGCTTAGATTTGATTAGTCATAAATGACAACAGTGATTTTTCTGGATCTGAATTTGAAAGCTCATTTTAGTCTTTTGTGCCACAGAACTGGTTGGGAGTAGAAACTCTGCCATGTTCCCACATTATACAGCTTTTCATGACCATATGATTGATTTTGAATGTGGAAATGCTAGCAATACTTAGAAGGAACTCAAGTGTTTCCACTTGCTTGAATAACTAATTCAGTATGGTATGTGTATAAAGAAGTGTGTAAGCCAGCAGTGTGCCCAGGTGGCCAAGAATGCCAAGAGCATCCTGGCCTGTACCAGAAAAAGCGTAGCCAGCAGGGCCAGGGAAGCGATTATCGTGGCACTGGTGAGGCTGCACCTTGAATCCTGTGTTCAGTTCTGGGCCCCTCACTGCAAGAAAGAAATTGAGGTGCTGGAGCAGGTCGAGAGAAGGGCAATGAAGCTGGTGAAGGGTCTGGAGCACAAGTCTGATGAGCAGTGGCTGAGGGAACTGGGGTTGTTCAGCCTGAAGGAGCCTGAGGGAGACCTTATCACTCTCTATCTGAAGGGAGGTTGTAGCGAGGTGGGTGTCAGTCTCACAACTAAGAAGCAACAGGACAAGAGGAAATGGGCTCAAGGTGTGCCAGGGAAGGTTTATATTAGGAAAAGTTTCTTCACCAAAATGGTTGTCAAGTGTTGGAACAGGCTGCCCTGGGAAGTGGTTGAGTCACCATCCCTGGGCAGCCTGTAGATGTGACATGGTTTAGTGGTGGACTTGGCAGTGCTGGGTTAACGGTTTGATGCGATGATCTTAAAGGTCTTTTCCAACCTAAACAATTCTGTGATTCTAAGTTTCACAAGAAAAAGAGAAAAAAAAAATGCAGAAATATGTATGTAGTTGACATCTGCTTGCAGCCTACAGAATGGGTGAGGGAATATCCTGAGGGTTTCCAGAGGAAATCAGGTAATTTGCTAATCCTGGAAAAGTCAAGTAAATAAAGACCGTTGAAGAAGTATCAGTAAAATGAAATGGGAATGGTGAACTTGCAGTCATGCTGTGATAGCAGACTGTTATGTTCCTAAAATAATGCTATCTCAAGGTTTGTTTTGGTGGTAGGTGTCATTTTAGACTGTTATTTCCATGCATATTACCTTTGAATGTTGGTTTTGGACAAACTGACATACAGTGTTTGCAAGTGGGATACAAGTGGGATAGATTAAATGTAATACTGAGACCTTTTGTTTTCCTGTGACAGAGATACTGTATTTTGGCAGTAGTTACTGCAAGTGAAAAGCCAACTCAAATATTAGTTTTTATCTTAACTAAAAGATTTTTCAGAAATTGTTACTTGAAATGTAAAAATTTGTTAAGTTTATTTTTTAGGAATTGATGGTGGGTACATTTTAAATTTGTGAGATGTTTTAGAGGTTATAGTAGGTTTTATGCAAGATCTACTATAATATTGAGTCAAAATACTTAAATGTTGATGCACAGACATAAAGTATTATTTCATGTACTTAAGCACCTATCTGAGATAAAGGTAAGAGAAGTTTTGATTAAATAGTCAACTTTGATCATAGAAGATTTTTTTTACGTATTACAGAAAGCTGCTTCTTCTCTTTCCTTTAACTTTTTCTTTAGTGCCAAAATAGTGGTTCATCTTCATCCTGCTTCTTCAAACAAAGAGCCTGGTCCATTCCAAAGCAGCAAATATTCCTACATCAAACTTTCTTTCAAAGAACATGGGCAGATTGAGGTAAGTTTTGTACCATGCAAGCCCAGCACATCAGATCTTTGGACATGCTTTTCTCTGCTTGCTGCGTTAATGATAATTTTCCATGATCTTTCCATGTTTACTTTTGAGGTGGAGCTTTTTCAATACATCCTTTTTGAACACAAACATTATGAAGCTTCAGGGTTCTATACTTTGATTAAATCACGCACATAGAGTTCCAGAAATGTTAAGAAGCATTATTAGGCTTTCTTCTTGTGTTAGTACTTTTAATAGAATCTTATACTTTTTTTTTTAAATCTTTTAAATTGAGCACAGGATTTTCCAGAATGACGTCTCTGAAATCTGTTAAATGTTTGACAGAGTAAAAGGTGTTTCTGTGTAGTTAATGCTTTACTGAACAGGAATCAAGCAACTTACTCCTAATCATCTCTCTAATTTTAGTGCTGAACACTTTTTGTTGCCTCAGAGCTTTGTTTACGCTTTAGAAATCTTTATTTTATTTTTACCTACACTGAATCTCAAAAGTTTCGAGCAGTCTGGAAGAAACCCCATGATCTATTTTTAAAAGAAGGCTTATCCTAATAATCATGAAGAAATTGCATGCTCTAAATAAATTTCACAGTATAAGATCCTCACTTGAAGAGACTGAGAGCTTTAACTTCGAACGATGAAAAAAGCTGTACCTGTTGAAATCAGATTTTCAACTTGGAATTAGTTATAAATGCCTTATAAATGCGTGTGCTTAATTAGACTCACATTCATTTCTTTGTGAGCAGTTTTCAGCTTAGGATGAGTGTAGATTTATGCCTTGTTATAATTGTTAAGGTGTTTTGCCTAATTCTAACCTTGATTATTTTCACGTTAATGTTCGTGTCTGAAAATCAAACATGCTATGCTTACTGGTTACCCAGCGTATCAATTACACTCCAGATCTTTTCTTTGTGAATTTGGAATGCTTTCCTATGAACTCTGAACAACCAAAAGAATGGAATAGATTTTCTTTCTGGATTTTGGTCAGTGGGATACACTTACTATTAACTAATTAACTAATGCCACCTCTTGGTATTAGCAGTAAACGAATAAGTGTAATTGATCTGTGTGGCTTTCTTTATACTGCTGAATTAACAAATCAATAGTACTTGTATTGTTCAACTTCCTTTCCATTTAAAAGCATGTCCTTAAGCAGACCTTGACATTTTTAACTTGAGCATGTTTTGGAACATTTTTGAAAAATCTGAAAAAAGTACTTAGGCAAGTTTAGCTGGTGACTACATGGCTCCTCCACTAATGCATATGTTTTTGAAGATTGGACATTAAGAATTTCCAGATAATGAATGTTGTACTGTGGATGGGTAGGTGTGACCATGCTTTGTCTTACAGTGAAATTTATTTAGTCTACCACCAAGATGCTGGAAGTATCCAGAGGTACTCCACACAGTTTATGAAACTGAGTTGTCACTCTTTGATATTTGCAGTTCTATAGACGATTATCAGAAGAAATCACACAAAGGAGGTGGGAGAGCATGCCTACTGGTCAGACCATTCAAGTTAATAAGGATCCACAGGTATTTGCAGAGCTTCCGAGCAGAATCTGTGTGTAATCTCTTGGTTCTGATTCTTTTTGCCCCCATATGCTGCAGCTGGCATGCCTCTCTAACCAACATCATGGGCACAAATGGGAATTCAGCTTTACTTTGCCTGTTTCTTCACTGGCATAAATTAGTTTCTCTTTCACAGTTTTCACCTGATATAGAACACTTTACCCTCTCTTTCTCAAGTGTGTTTAGACTTGAAAGACCTCAATTTTTTTAATGTAGTGACAAACATACACACACACTTATGCCAACATTATATATATTTGCATACAATTTTATTCAGCGTGAGAGATCTAATGAAGCTGAAAGATTTTATTTCTTGTGATTTATGTTTTTATTTTTTGTGGCTGGAAGTCGAATATACAACATTCAACTTTTATATAACTCTCTAGAACCTATTTAATTCATTGTATTCTAAATGGACAGTACTTATGGAGAATTTCTGCCATGTTAGACTGCCTTCTTTATCTGTCTGCATACTTCTAGGTTATAAATTGTGATAAACATGTAGATGTTGTTTCATATAATACTATATGAATGAAGTCACAATTTAAAGACTGTTCAATGTCAGATCAGACATGTCGTCCTTTGTAGTGCCTATAAACATAGTTGCATTTGGACTCATGGGGAAGCCTGTACCCTGTGTCAGGAATCACTTAATGAGATTGCCTTACCTCCTGCTCCTATTCTTAAGCCATAGCAAATCATTAACACTAGTGCTAATCTTTGCAGTCAGAGGTTTGTGGGCTGGCACCACTGTAACTTAGGTACCAGCTTTTCTAAAACACATTTGGCATCAACTGGAAGGTTGACCATCACCTTCATACTGATACCTCTCAGCAAGGTAAATCAGACTGCACTTAGCATCATGTTTCTGTGGCTACGTTTCTTCAGGGTGTTTTTCTTGAGGTAGTCATGTTTAGATAGCGTTTCCACAGCTCTAGTATGGCTGTTCATATGGACTCAGAGGCTTTGATTGGGATGAGCTGTGATGTTCAATCTGGATAAGGCTGTTAAGCATCTTCATATTAATAGGTTCGATATAATAATCTATTATCTGTCTACTAGAGCAAATTCATACATGCTTTACACTTGCTGTTTATTTTTTTACACTGGCTTAAAACATACTTTCAAGAAATATATGAAGTATTGTATGCATGATACTAGCTCTTTGGGGGAACATTTCCTGTCTCATAATGTAAGGTTTTTCACAGAGAGGCGGATGAGAAAACTTAGCATTTCCTATTTTGATTCCTTTCATTATTTTCTTTTGCAGGCAGGAAGAATAAGGGCTGTAGGAATTGTGGGGATCGAAAGGAAATTAGAGGAAAAAAGAAAAGAGACTGACAAAAACATTTCCGAGGTAAATACTACTGAAGTTTCAAGGTCAACCACCTGTCTGAACCATTTACATTCATTCACATTTTCTTTTAGGGACAACTGAGACTATTTATTGTTTCTGTTGGGAAGTCTGAATTGATTAAGAGTGTGTAACTTACAGTTACTTACCTTGTTTAACTGGCTTTTCACTATATGTAAAGATACTTCGTTGAAACAGTTCCTTTCAAGAAGGCTCTTCTTTGAAACTAACGGTGTGTCTTTGTAAAATCGATTTTGGTAGAATTAGAAATCTCAGTGACTTTTCATCAGCGGAAGCAGAACACAAAGGCGTGTGCAGAAAGAGACTATTACAAGTTTGGGGTTTGTTTTTTTTTCTTTTTTTACAGCTAATTTTGGTTTCAATTGAAAATTTAATATCTAGTAAGAAGAATACGCTGATCCAAGTGTCTGCACCTAACTGTGGTGAAGTTAGGTTTTCATATTATAAATATTTAAATTTTCAATGTTAGGTTTAGGCTTATAGTTACTGTAAAGTCCAGGCATCAGCAAGATGTTACAAGTGCCTTTGCAAAATACCTGGGCTAGATGGAGACCATCCTTTTCCCTGGAAACAGCACAATAGTTGAATTCCAGATACCAATACTGATGGACAAGAGGCAATTAACTTCTTCGTATATACCTGGGAGCAATATCCTTAAAAATAGGCTGTTTCTGTCTTGGTAGTAGAGATTGATGTAGAAGTACTCAGAACTGCATGCAATAGATTAATTTTCATGGCAAAGCTTTATGGGATTCAGTGTGCCACAATGAAAAAGGCATTCACTGGTCTGATACATAAGAAAATTATAGCACCTCTGCAGGCCGTGTGCTGTTTCAGATACTGGTAGCGTTAAACTTTTTGCTTTCTGTTTATGAGGAACATAATGAATGAAGTTCTATGTGTAGTTCAAAAGGTATTGTGGTTACATGCATGTGAATATAGTTCAAAAGGTATTGTCTGGTTATTTTTTCCTTTAGTAGGTTTGTCAGAGAGTAAAAGAAATCCATTTATATGTGTTGTATGAACGGAGGAAAACCATGACTTGTAAAATCCTGCCTTCCTCCAGCTTTAAATGTTATAAATGACTTAATTTAAAAAATGGTGCCCTGGCTTCCAGGAAAAGGCTTCCTGCATCTGCTGTTCACTGCTGATAAGAATCCAGTTCTTTAGCCTTTTGTTTATCTGAGGAAGTTCCTGTTAGGTGTGTGCACATTCCCCTTTGTTTCCAGGCCTGCCCTCGGTGAGTCAGGCAGAGGAGGAGTTAGACACAGCATGCTGTTTATTTAGCTAAATCAAGGGCTCTTTTGATGAGTGATGTTTTCATGCAGGTTATAGAGATTGGAAATAAGCTGGGAAAAGCCTTGTTAGAAAACATTTTGTTGATAGCATATACAAGTACAGTAGAACAACTTTGTTTTACATTAGAGATTGGGAAATCTATTGTAAATTATGGAATTTGGTAGATTAGGAAGCACGAAAAAATGTTCCAAAGAGGAGCTTTTGTTCTTATAGTGGTAGATTATTGTTATACAGTGGTATGTTTTCTGTTCTCGCCTTGGACCTAGGCTTGTCCCGCTTAATTTTGGATACCTAGCTTTGGATACACTTAGCTTAACACCAGGTGTTAAGAGGCTAGACTTCTCCAGTTAGTGGAGAAACAGTGGCATCATTCAGAGGGGGTTTCAGATGAAAAGCAACCTTATCCATTCTTAGAAGCATCTCCTTATCTTCTTCACATGTTGAGTCTCAGACCAATAAGCTACTAAGTAAGGCACCTAAATGTAGATGGGAACAATCGGGTCTTCCTGCACAAACTCTGCTAAAATGCGTCTTTTCAGTAGGGGATCAGTTAGAATAAGCTAGGAATCCCATAGAAGCAATGGCAGGAAGCTGTAGGCAAGATGTATCTCTGGTCATTTGACATACTCTGACTGAACAACCTTCTTTACTTGTGGCTGGAGGGGTTGGGTGCTGCTGTCAGGCAAACTTTAGCTGAAGAGGTTCAGAAATTTTTCTCACACCAGTTTCACTGGGCATGTTGTCATATGTTTGAGAGAAGTGGATGAGGAGGCTAAATGTGTGTTGTTGAGCTTGCGAGGGAGTTGCTTTTTAATATAGTTGCATTAATATAGATGCTAACTTTTTTTCTTAACATGAATTTTTCAATGCTAGTTGGTTATCATTAGTAAAACTTTGGAATTTCAGTGTACCTTCAGCTTTTTTTAAAAGTATGTTTTGTTGAAGCCTAAAAATGCCCTTTGTGAGTTGTAGAATTGTTGCATTTGAGAACATAGCACTTTACTAAGCTTAATAGACTTGATATAACTGTGGTCCTATGGTGAATGTCGAGTTCATTACATACATTTTTTGTGGAAACAAAAGGTTTCTTAGACTAGAAGTAAGTTGTTTTGTACAAATAATTTTCTCTTGCGCTAGCAGGCATTTTGGTTTTAGATCCGACAACTAGAGTTTTCAGAGGATGTTTTTAATCTAGTTTTTATCTTAATTTATTTAAATCTGATAATTTGTCTCGTGGACCTTATTTCATTGATTTTTTTAACTGTTTTTTGTTTATTGTGGTAGCACCACTGTTCCTAAGCATGTGACACTAAAATGAAGGGATGTTGCCACACTTTTTCAGAGGTTTTGTCTCTTTGGTTAAGCATACATACGTGTTAAAGCATTTACCCTCTTCCTTGCTCATTTGAAATTACTGTTTCTTACTAACTTGGTAACATCTACTGATTAAAGGAAAATTGTCTTGTCAGGAGGAGTACTTCTGTAGCTAGCTTGCTGCTGGCCAGAAACAATAGATCTCCTTGAGTAAGAGTTAACTGTTGGAAGAAAACCTACCACCACCATCAAGAAACCTTTCCCCAACTTTTAGGAGAGCATAATAAACTTGAACAGTTTACTCTTTTCTGGGCCTCAGTATATTGTTGTTCCTTCCTATCATACGGACTTCATATTGAACTAGTGTTCACATACTAGAAAAGTGTGTGATTGCTTCTTCTCTGCATTCTTTATGGATTGTATAATTTTGATTTTAAGACCTGATATGAACCAGACATATCAACCAATTATATATAATATTTACGAGTAGCTTGGATAGGTGGACAAAGGCAGATTACTGTATCCAGGAAGCTGAATCCTGTAACTATACTGATCTGTAGTGTCCACTTTTCATTTCAGGCTTTTGAGGATCTCAGCAAACTGATGGAGAAGGTATGGCATGTGTCACTTACCCAAGCAGACTTATGCTTGTTTTCTCAGTTTTAAGCATGCTTTTCTCTGTCGAGCTGAAAGTTGACTTATCCATGTGTCTTTCTTGATAGGCTAAGGAAATGGTGGAGTTATCCAAGTCAATAGCTAATAAGATAAAGGAAAAACAAGGTGATATCACTGAGGATGAGGTAAATTAAGTTTGTTTTTAAAGTCAACAGAAGTGTTCCTATGCAAAGCAAAAAGCTATCCATTTAATACATGCAATGTTAATAAAGAACACTTCACGATTGGGTTTTTTTGTGATTTAATTCTACATAAAGTAAAAGGGATTTACTTGTTTAGTGTTAGCTTGTCTTTTGACCCCTTTTAAAAGTAAATATTTTATTGCCTTTGTGTAAATTTCTGTATTTTTGACCTCTGCTGGTCAAGAAGAAACTGTATTAAGTCTTGCCTTCTCTTTGCTAGTAATTGACTTTATTGCTAGTAAAATGAATGGATTTAGTCGTTAAAACTGTCTTATAGGAATAAAATCAAAGGCTTTTAAAAACCAGAATCATTCACTAGCTGATGTACTTTTAAACTCATTTATTTATTTGTTTAGACTATCAGGTTCAAGTCCTACCTACTGAGTATGGGCATAGCTAATCCAGTTACTAGGGAAACATATGGATCTGGTACACAGTACCACATGCAGCTGGCAAAGCAACTGGCTGGAATACTGCAGACACCGTTGGAGGTAAAGTACCTAATTTTGCACCAGCATTTTCCATGTGTTCCTAAATTTTGATAGAAATGTGTTTCAGCTGTAGTACCGTGCCTCTTTTTAAAGCCTCAGATTTAGTGGCACAGCCTCATATTCAGTGTTTATGAAAGAAATATATATCCTCTTTCAGAATCAGAAAGTCTAGATATAAGTAAAAATTTTTCTGTGGAGTAATGGCATCTTAAGTTCTAATTTGCAAAATATCAGTGATATTCAGAAAAGCATACTAGCAGTCCTTCTTCTGTTTGAACAGCCCTGATTTCATCCCTTGCTGCAGAATATTACTTTTTTAAAGAAAGAGTGAAACAACACTGACTTGGAAAATATAAGTAGTCAGTCTTTAAACTCCTTAAAAATTACGTATTTTGCAAATGTAGCACAGAGTTATTACATAGATTACCCCACCTTAGTAATATCTCATATTTTAATTGATCTGCAGCTATTACAGAATTCAGGAGTCTCACCAAAGAGTTAGATTTCATGTTGCAACTTATAGGGCTGTATGTCTGCTAAAAAGCATAGATATTACAGTATTCTTGTGAAAGCTGTGTGCTACCTACTGTGATGAGAACAGAAAACTGAGTGTGTCTGAAAATAAAAACCAGTAAATTGATTGATAGATTTAATATATTGAAATTCCTTGTTCCTGAGATTTATTCTCTGCTTTAAAATCAAAGTAATTCACAGTCTTTGGGTATAGTATCGGTGGTTTGCATTTTAAAATTATTAGAGAAATATGTATCATAAACAGCTTACCTGACACAGCAGAAATACATGGTATTGCTTGGGTAGGATTTTTCATTAAGGCCCATCAATGAGCTCCTCTGTTTTACCTGTTCAGTCAGTCAAATGCAAGTTGAGATACCATGGTTACCAGATTAATGCTATTTCTCTTACCAGTCTTGTGCTTAACACAGGAGCGAGGAGGGATCATGTCACTTACAGAAGTGTACTGTCTGGTAAATCGTGCACGAGGATTAGAGGTGAGAAATTGGGTTTATTAAGTATTTCATAAAATACACTTCAGTGATAAGGTAATTAAAGAAAAAGGGTCAAAATGTTCCCTACTAATTGCTCACGCTTCCTGTCTAACAGCATGAAGTGATCAGCCCTTTATTAAAATTAGGGGTTTTTTTACCTTTTTTCTTTCTCCTACTTCCATGTAATGTTTATGTATCCTCTGCAAATTGTTATAACGTATGCTGCTTTTTATAATACCATATAAAAGGGAAAAATCCATCTTTATTGTGAAAGAAAACTGAAAGGACGGAGAGTACTAAAGAATGGTGAATGTTTGGGGTTTTTACAAAATACATCAATTCTTTCTGTAAACAGGGCAAGAAGGATTATTATAGAATACAGAGTAAGGAAACAGGAGCATACAAGCCAAGAAAATAGACTGCACAATACAAAGAAAGAAAACTAATAGTATTGTGTAGCCTGGTCTGTTTTATATCTGTAGTTACTAAAAGTGTTTGTTTCACTGTTACGCTGTATACTTGAAACGCAAGCTGTGAATAAATATGTTTTACTATTTTAATAGTTGCTGTCACCAGAAGATTTAGTAAATGCTTGTAAGATGCTGGAGTCACTGAAACTACCACTAAGGTAAGAGCTTTACAGATGTATTTATAAAACATGGCACTCTCAAGGCAGACCACGGTGTTTCAATGAGTTAGTAGTTTACCTCCAGGAGATTATTTTGTCGTTCTAAACAAAGTTATGCTTTGCTTAAAAGATGCTGCTGTATGCACCAACATCCTCTCTACATTAAAATAGGAATTTTTAACCGTGTCTTACTTTGCTAGGCAGGCAATATTCTTTTCATGTCCAATATAGTTTTTTCAGACTAGGATAAGTATTTAACTAAGCCCAGGCGTATGCCCTGCTCTTTTCAGTCTCTGCGGATTTTAAAGATACTTTTAATATTCAGCTCATTTTACAGAGGGCTTTTTTTGTGTTTGTTTTCCTTTTGTAATGTGGTTATAGGTGTGGATGTGTTAGAAATGTGACCATAGGTAATGTGAGCAGGGTTTTTAGTTACTTTGACTCTCTCTTGGATTTTAGGCTTCGGATATTTGACAGTGGTGTGATGGTGATTGAACTCCAGTCTCATAATGAAGAGGAAATGGTAGCTTCTGCTTTAGAGACAGTAAGTGTCCTTCATTTCCTTCAGTGTTCTGACCGTGCTGGGGAAATTTAAACACATTAGGTATTAAAATTTGAGGTACAGGATTTCCTTTTGAGGTTCTGAAATACAAAATATACCACTTCCAGATCTTAACAGTAATACTTAAATAGCGCTTTTCATCTTCAAAGTGCTGTGCAGGCAATAATCTTAAGTCGTTGCTTTCTCCTCAAGGGATGAATCATTTTTCCATCTCTTTTCAAACTTCCTTAACCTTCAGCCTTCCTCTAAATCTTTTGTGCCGCAGGATGAAATTCATGGCATGTATTAAGCACTTAATTTAACAGAAGTGGACTTCAGACTGTACACAATGTGCTTGTAGGCAGTGAAAGTAGCTCTTACATCTTGTTTAGCTTGGGTTTATTTCATAAAAGAGCACATTGTATGTGTAACATCTTGTACTGAGTTTGCTGCTGTGAAGAGCACTCAGATGGAGAGTAGCACGTATATAATTAAGCTTAAGGAAAAAATAGTATAAATTGCTTGGTGTGGTAAACCTTTGTGATCTTGCTACCTCTGAACTCTTTAAAGTCCTGCTATCCCAGTATTTGATTTATTTTCCTGTGTCTTTTTTAGTGGGATGTAATTTTTTGTTTTTCATAAAGTCGAGTAAAGGCTGATTCGGTGTATCCAAACTTAAACATCAAAGTCAAAAAGGACTTTAACTTAGGCAGTCGAGATAAAATAGAGCTATCACAGACACCTTTTCACTTGATACGTGAGGTAGACTCTTAAGTATGTTTTGCATGATTGTTACCATATAGCTTTCTCTCATCAAAAAGATTGAGATAAATGTATATAGCTGTCTAAAAGATTCCATCCTAAATTATCAAAATTGAAATCTTTCAGTGTATGTCAATCCTGTCAGTTTATTTTGTTATATTTACAAAAAAATCCAGTCCATTTTAGTTGGGTTTTTTCTGATCATTTTTGGTTTCTAATTAATTTGTTGCCTTCAGTAAGAGTGCTTATCTCTTTGAAAGGAAAGGAAAACCCTTTTCTTGATAACAAATGAGGTCAACAGCAAAAAGCAACAGATGGTGGATTTATTACTGAAGTGCCTTGTTTCTTTTATTCTCATAATATGAAACTTTGACTCCATAGAAAAATGTAAGGGAGAGGCTTTGAGTGAGGAAGGCTAGCCCATAAGAGAAAGGGAAGATGAGATCAGACTTGTGGCCAAAAGCACCCTGTACTTAATGTATCGTGTACAGTAACATGAAACTTCTGAAAAGAAGCGAAAGGAAGTCACAGGCTTTCAGACAGGAGAGAGGTTTTGAGCAGCTGGTGAAGACAGGAGGTCAAAGGAACCCAAAGTCACCCTTGATGAGAGTAGTGGTTTAGGAAGGAAAAGTAAGTAATCACCGATATGCATATTAAATTGTGTAGCTGACTTCCATTACCCAGATGTGGTCACTTAGCTTCATAGTATCAAGTTAGGACTAATTTAGTCTGAGTTTCTGTAAAAAGACTACAGCTGAGAGTGATGCAGAGTAGACCCCTCCCCACCAAGTTAGATGGGAAGCAGGAAATAGCAACTTCATCTGGATTTATAAGTCTGCTTGAATCTGAAGCAATGGAGAAATGGAAGAATTATTGATTTGTAGGGTAAGAAAACATGTTTATCTGTGAAATTGAATGCAGTAGCAATAAGAATAGACTTCATACCTAATATTTTAAGCATCCACCTGTCCAACCTTTGTGGCTTTAAACTGGAAAAAAAGGTTGAAATAGATTAGATATAAGGAAGAAGTTCTTTACTGTGAGGGTGGTGAGGCACTGGAACGGGTTGCCCAGAGAAGCTGTGGATGCCCCATCCCTGAACCATTCTGTGATTTTAGCATGCATTAACTCTCCTGGTTGAGGCAATGGGGCCAAAGTTTTGAATCCCAAGACTGAAAAAACAGTTATCTTTTGTGTCAACTGAATGTGATGGTGGCTCTTACTGTTCCCCTAGTATGCTGTAATATCGGATGGAGTACTGAGGTTGGCGCATTTTTCTATAGGCAGTGGGAATATTTTAAATCCCATTAAACTCAAATTCTGCACTTCCATCTGGGATGACTTAAATTTCTAAATCAATGACCTGCCCTGGATAGGTCTTTTATTTCTCATTTAGGCTTCACTGTTTGCAAAATCACTTAGTATAGCTGGGCTGTGACAGTACACTGCTGTCTGAGCTATTCTGGTTTTTCCATTCATTTTGTCCCAAGGTATCTTAAAAAGTGATTTGGTTTATTTTGTGATTTTTTTTTTTTTTTTTTTACACATTTAACCCTTTTATACATTCCTTTTTTATACTTCGCAATTTTCCCAGGACACAAGAAGAGGTATTTGTAAGCGGAAATACTCATAATTATTTGTACTTTTAAAAAATGCAAACAAACCACTTGTCTCCGCAAGGGATTTGCTACCAGCTTATCACTTCACAAGGCTAGACCTGATTCAGGAGCTGAGAGAACTTGACTGTTCTTTTTAATGCCACAGTTTGTTTATTTGTGTATTTGTTTTTTAACAGGTATCTGAAAAGGGTTCTCTCACAGCTGATGAGTTTGCTAAGCTGGTGGGGATGTCTGTTCTCTTAGCCAAAGAAAGGTAGGTAATAATTGCTGTATTTAATACCTTCACTATTGTGTTGTCCTCAAGTAATACAGCCCATCTTCTTTTGCTTTCTCTAGGCTGCTGCTTGCTGAAAAGATGGGCCATCTTTGCAGAGATGATTCAGTGGAAGGCTTGAGATTCTACCCCAATTTATTTCTGACGCAAAGCTAATGCAGTTTGCGTACAGTTTGTTAGGTAACGGTTGAGCAAGTGAGCAGAGGGCAGAACCCTTCCAACAACTGACTTTACATTTGTTATTTTGTTAGTCAACTGCAGCAGTGATGAACATTGCAATGCTTTGCAGTTCTCAGGTATTTCAAGTGCTGAGTCCTCTTATGTGGAATGGAAAGGAAATAGGAATCACTCACTCAGAAGCATGTGAATTGTCTCAAGCCGGCTAGCTCATGTTTCAAGTTTTGTTTGGTGTGTTCTACAGTTTCTCATTAAGGGAAATCAGATGAAGATTTCACACAAGTGAAAAGAATATCCCTGTAGTCTGCCATGAGGGTCGGCACCCAAAAGTCAGGTTACTGCATACTCTAGTTTGTTTATGTCTAGAGCAACAAATCAGACAGATGTACCCATAGTGATAAGAAAAGTGACTTGGTGTGTACTGAGGTATAAGGAACAAAACCAGTGTAGAATAACCCCTTCTCCCTGAAGTGATGAACAGTTTTCTGAAAGAGGACCTTGGGGTTCTTGCACTTTGAGACACAAAGAACCCGCTGCTGGACAGATTAACGTATGTTATGTGAATCTAGAAAACACGGTGTTTGTTTTGTCATGTCTTATGCTAATAGGTCAGATAGAAGCACTGTTAGCGCAGACTTCCTCCCTTCTCTTCCCTTGCCATCTTCCTTCCTGGCTCATTATGGTGCACTTCGGTGCCCTTTCTCTGTCCTCTCTTTACGTAGCGGAGCTGAATAGCCTCCTGTCACTGTACCAGACCCCGTGCTTTAATGTGCTTGGGTTTTATTTTCTACTTGTATTGAAAGATCATTTGTTTGTTTCATCAGCCCGTATCTGTTTTGGAGAGACAGTTCGCTCACTTATAGCTCATATGTGAAAATTAACATACTTTCAATACTGAAGGGAGGAAGAAGACTATTACCCTGTGTTTAATAGTCATGAGGTATCATATTGTTTGGTATTCCTCACCCGGTGTTCACACTGAATGCAATTTGATAGTCTCAGTTTTCATAACTCCAGTGGAGTTGTTACATTACTTGAAGATCTGTTGTCATGGTAATAACAGTAAGTGGATGTTCATGATCCACGTCACTTAAATTTTTGGCATTTTGAAGTGACCAGCTTTAATAAATAACAAAATTAATTCAGGGTGTGGGCAAGGACATATGTAGATAACTGCATTGTGGTTGCAACGGCCAAATTGACACACAAAAAAGGGAGGAAAAAGGCTTTTAAGAGCCTGCAAATCTTTTCAGAACTCCTTCAGTGCTACCATAGCTTAGACAAGGGTTAAGAGCCTGCCAATGAGGAGTTCAGTGCAGAGAGCCCTGCAGTGATGACTCTGCGTTATAGGATGCTCATTTAGATCCGGGGAATTGTGTCCTCCTACCCTTGTCACGAGCAAATGTTTATGCAGTGCTTTCTTTAGAGCAGTTTTCCTCTGTTTTATGGAGGTCCTAAAACTAAGGTATTTGACACAATTGAAGGAACCGGTTCCACGCTATTCTTCCTAGTTAGCCATCTAGTATCATCTCCTCAAGAGCCTTATGGCTTGCTGCTTTTCCCCATCCTCCCCACAGCCCGCAGAATAGACCAACGTGAGGTACCCCAGGTATCACACGTCTAAGGAGGGACTGAAAAGTGAGAAATTCAGAAGCAAAAAGCTGGTTTGTGACAACTTTCTTTTGCCCGATACCCAAACCTGTCAAGGGAGAGCGGTGGTTTATGGGCCTGAACCTCTCCCCACAAGGGGGCATGTCTTCTGCAGAAAGAACAAAAGCAGAAAGGAAATGCCAAGTGAAAACTCCCAGCCTCAGTTGCTCCAACCCTTAGCATTTCATTATCTTAATTAAGCAATAACAATACAGCCTATTTAGAATGATGGTACTTTCTCCAGCTTTTCTTTCCCAAGATTTGTCCTTGACTTTGTTTTTTTTTTCCTACAGGGAAGAAATCTATGAGGTAAATTGTATAGCTGGTTTAGAATTTAAGCAGACGTGAGAAAATGACTACTAGAAAGTAATAAAAATTAAAAGTATTCTTAAATAGACTGTTTTGTTGGGGTTTTTCTTTCTAAATATTTTGGGGAACTTTTTAAAATCTTTACACATCAAAATCTTGTGGTTCCATGGGGCAGGTTTTTAAAGCACGTCATATTTTTGCTGTCTCATTTTGTACCTAAAAGGGTACAAGATAGTTTTGATTTCAAATTAAAAGGCAGAATTAAATGTAATTCTGTTGCTGAGCAGCCTGTGACCCATCCCAGCCAGAATCACAAAACTACTGATGTCTACACAAGCACAAGTTTCACAAGGGAACCAGTCTGAGTGAGCCAAGCATCTATCCTGTACTAGCACTGGAGAAGTGTTTGACACGTGTATTCCCAGCTGAAAGACAACAGCAATCCTATCTCTGATACCATACTCAGAGTCAGTTGTTGGGCAAACAAATGGAATGACATGTTTATGGGTGTGTGGTACCATGACAGTACATCACACTGCCCAAAGCTGTCACTGCCAAGTCCTGTTTCCATTGGTACTACCCACAAAAAAACCTATTGACTATTTCAAAGCAAGATTATAGGAGAGAGGAAAATAGAGAAGTTGCCACTCTCACAGACCATTCTAGTTAAATACAGAAGGTGTCTATATGAACCTTTCATGTTTTGATTATTCCTAGAGTGTATCATCATACATGAACATTATCTCCTTTTGCCAGGGCTGCCCAATTACACAGTCCTTTGAAGAGAGGTTTGTAACAAAGGTCTGTTCAAAAAGTACTTGGGTTGTTTTTATGGAGCAGTCTTAAATGATGATTACATTTTTTCATTTGAAAACACAAGCCACCTTATACCTCTGACAGGAAAAGAATGCTGCCCAGCAACCATAGAATCATAGAATGGTTTGGAAAGGACCTTAAGATCATCTAGTTCCAACCCCCCTGCCATGGGCAGGGATCTCTACATCTTTTCCATTTCTCCCTTGCCTGTGTTTTCAGGAAAATTAGATTCAGCCTACGGAAACATGGATCTAATCTGAACCATATTTCTGAAGTGCAAACTTTTTTATTTCCTCTGGAAGATACGTATGTCTGTGTGTGTATTTGGAAGTCTTCAGAAGTGTGTCTTTAATAATCACTACTGGCTGCATATAGATTAGTTAAACTCTTCAGTGCTCCGTTCTTTTAACCAGACTTTGACAGTCTGTCCAAAGAGCCTGACTGTGCTGCTTGTAAGATCAGTGAAGTGTTGTCACCAAATTCACGAGGACAGCAGTGGGAGACAGCGGGAGCCTGTTGCCCGCACCTGAAGTTCCTGCTTCCTTAAGCCCAGGAGGCTCATTTGCAACTGGGCAGTTCTTTAAAAATACCCACTGAAAAGGCAGGAATGGCTGATTCAAAATCATTGGTGGGTGTGATCTGCAATCACTGCTTTCTTTCAGAGGAATCCCACTCCAGTGGCTTGGGGAGGGGTTTGAGCTAGATTCACACATCTGACAAGTACGTTGCTTCTCCTATTCTAGCTGTTCCCGTTTCATCCTAATCCTCATGCTTCAGGCATCCACATGAAATGCAAGACACTCTAGTTCCAGGTCATCTTCTGCTGGGAAGACTTCAACTATCATTCTGTTCTCCCAAGAATGAGCTGCAAGTACTCGTGCTAAGAGGATATTCTGTGCATGTCTGTTGGCAACATTGGTCTTTATTTTAAGGAAATACTTCAATGCTTTCTGGAGCAGAGGCTCAAGTGTCAACCTGCCCAGCAGGCATGAGAGTCATTTTGCTTTCTGGTTTAGAATTAAATTATTATTCAAATACTAAAAAAACCCCAAACCAACCAAGCACCAAAACACAAAAACTTCATGAGTGAGTGAGGACACTTCAGTTCAGAACACCCCCTAGCCTGCTTGTCGGCACAGTGAGAAGTAGATCTGACAGAAACCACCCTGTTTCATATCTCTGCTGCAGACCAAAGATGAGCTAGGATCATAGGTCTCCTGCTTTCCCACTGGAATGCTGTGATTTCAAATTCCCACTGATGCAAGAGCAGATTAAACCCTGCTCTGCCATGCTCACAGCAATGATGAGCAGCAAGTTCTAGGCTGGAATAGTCACAGCCCTTCTGTGAATCCAGTCCTGCTCTGACCATAAGCCTCAGACTATTTAGATATTCTGCATTGTTTTGTTCAATTCAAAGTATTTTATGTACTTGGAGGGTTTCACTTTGCTGATGGTGAATTATCACAGAATCACAGAATGGTTGGGGTTGGAAGGGACCTTAAAGATCACCTAGTTCCAACCCCCCTGCTACAGGCAGCCACCTTTCACTAGACCAGGTTGCTCAAAGCCCCAAAATCATCAAAATTATCTCAGGGATTAAGTAAAGGAAGGAACTGATATAAACTAGATGGTGTTTCACTGTATTTTTTAAAGTCAAAAGTCAAAGTGGTGCTCCTGGGTCCTTTGCTTCAGACATGCAGAACACTCCCAGAAACTCAAAGCCAGGAGTTGTTATTTTCTTTTAGCCAAACAATTTGCAGGAGGATACATGCTGTGTGAAGTACTTTCTTTTTGCAAAGAACAACAAAGGCACAGAATAAATTTGTGTCTGTTGCTGGTATGGCATTTGTACTGTGGCTATTTAATGATTCACTTCATGTAGGCAGAATTCTTTTCAAATGTTGCCTAAATATAACAGTATTTGACACGGTGTATGAGAAATGTCTGTTCTTCCAGCCAGACTCAGCGGTTGTGTGTGTGTGTGGTGTAATTCCCCCGAGTTTCACTTCACATTGGATGGAGAATTTGAGGTGTGTCCTCAAATTGCAAAGATACTGTGGTTTGATCCACCCATTAAATGAGAATGGGAAAACTCCCACCAACCTCAAACCCAATCTTTGTTATAATCATCAAATGCTGACTAGTTAACAGCTCTGAAAAAGGCTGTATTGGGTATGGCTGAGCTCTGACAGCACGAAGGAAGAGCTTAAAAGACGTTCTAGAACCAGAACACAAAATGTTTTGGCCTCTTCAGTAGAAATACCGAACTAGGCACAACTGTTGCAAAGGGACTATTTTTGATCTTTCTGCATTCCTATTGTTTTTCCCACCGTGTTTTGGAAAAGCCTGAGATAAGGATAATTTTTTTTTCCCACTAGGACTCTATTTATAGCTTACAAGGCCAGATGAGACTATTATGACCATCTCGCTTGACCTCTTGGGTAACAGAAGCTGTAGGACTTCCCTTACTTAATTTGTGTTTGAAGTAGAACTCCTTTTGTAGGAACAAGAAGAGACTGCAACTTCAGGGAAATCCCACTGCAGCTCTTGGCAAATTATTCTAATGACTACTACCTGTTGTAAAAATGTCTTCAGTGTACATAATCAGAGTTTTAGCTTCTAGTCACTGGACCTTGTATTTACAAAGTCTTCTTTCAAGGGTGAGTTCCCTTCATGCCAGGTGTCCTGAAATGTAGCTGTTTCTTAAACAGATAAATCATTTGGAGTTCTGCCCACCACATTGTCCTATTCTCTGCTCTTCCCAGAATTTTCCATAGTTATCTCATAACCACCTTAAATTCTGAACACCAGCACTGGACCAAAAAAAGCTATTGTAAAAATATCGGTTGCAGAGGTAATTTGTTTCCCCTGGTTACATACTCCCAGCCACCACATACAGACTCCATGCCCGTGCCATCAAACATGTGCTTGAACCTATGTTTGTGCTCAGTTCACTCCCCATCCACACAGCTCAGATGCAAATGCACCTTAGATCATAGAATTGTTTAGGTTGGAAAAGACCCTTAAGATCCAGTCAAACCATTAACCCAGCACTGCCAAGCCCACCACTAAACCATGTCCCTGAGTGCCACATCTACATGTCTTTTAAATACCTCCAGGGATGGTGACTCCACCGCTTCCCTGGGCAGCCTGTTCCAGTGCTTGACAACCCTTTCGGTGAAGAAATTTTTCCTAATACCCAATCTGAACCTCCCTGGTGCAATTTGAGGCCATTTCCTCTTGTCCTATTTCTGCTGAACTCTCATTCCTGTGGGTGTCTTAACAAAGAGGGAAAGTGGGGTTTGAGGGTGGCCTCCTATAAACCTGCACTAGGCTAAGTGCACTGCAGCCTGGCTTCCCGGTGGGTGTCCAAAGCTAGGCTTGTCCTAAGCACAGTATAAATACTACAAGCCTGAACCACAGTGGGGTTATTAACCAACAGTGTTGATGGAGGGGCTCAGGGCTTCTCCTGATTAAGCTGCTCTGCAGCTTCCCTGGCAGCTTTCCTGCGGATGCTTTCCTGCAGATTTGCTTCCTCAGGTGGTGTTCTTCGTGCTATGGTTGTGTGATTATTTCTCACAGTGACACATGAATTTTACTTGATAATCTATTTTGATAAGATACCAATGGTAGCTACTCTCTCCCCAAGTTTCCTGCAAGTTTTGTGTTTCCTCATAGCAACTTGATCATACTTCTTGTGCTTGGTCATAATACTTTCAGATGGGATAGTGGCAAAAGACTTGTAAAAGTAAGGTGACATCTTTCTCATCTTAAAACCTGTGGATAGCAGCACGAACTAACTGATGTGACAGTGGGAGCTCAAATTAGCTAACAGCTCAGTATGATCTCCAAATCTTTGTAAAGTAATGAGTACCCAGGAGGGAGCTGCACACCCTGTAAAGCATGTCCTGCAGTCTTTGTTCCTAGATATGTAATTTTATGGGAGCTATATTAAAAATGAATTGTTTGCTAAAGCCCAGCTTACTCAGAGAGTGCTCTGTGATCTGCCTTCAGGACTTAACCGTTCTCCCAATTTGTGCTATCTGAAATCTTGAGCAGTGAGGATGTTACATCTTCTTTTAGGTCTCTGATAAAAGTTTTAAATTACTAAAGCCTAATCCATTATTAAATCTTTAGGTAAATGTGTCCTGCATGAAGATGATGCATTAAAAGGACATTTTGAGACCAATTAGTCAACATTTAATCCTTTTAATGCATGCTGGGCTAAATTTGCAGAAGTGTCCCTGGTGGAAATGTCAGGGGTTACTAAACCAAATGTTCTATGGAAATGTAAAGTATTATTACATTATAGCATTGCTACCTTAACTCACCAAACTCGTGACTTTATCTAAAACACATTTCCCACCAACCTTCCACCCACCAGGGAGACCAATCCTTGTCACTGGTGATGGTGCTCTCCCTTTTTATTAGCAGCTTGTCCATCCCTGTGTCTGGAATCGGGGTAAGGCTGACAGGTCTCATCAGCCCAGGCTGCTCTCACTTTACAAACCAATAACCCGTCCCACTGACAAGCATCCATCCACTGGTCTGAAACCTCCACAGCATCTCCACACTGACTGACTGGAAAAACAGTATTACAAATTGATGGATGTGATTTTATCCAGAGCTGCTGATTCTAAGTTGTTTAGGTGGAGCTGCTCTTATTTTCCATTCTCAGGCTTGCATTGGAACAGAAAGTATTCTGTTACCCACCCGGAATATGGCTCTATCATCTGCTTTGCACCCCAAAACAGAACAGAAATATTATTGAACATCTGTGTTTCTTTTGCATTCCAATTGACAAGTCAAATTTGTCACATAGCAGTAGACTGGTAGAATAGCTTCCACTCTTGTTTCAAATATATATTATAATCAGAAAAATCTTTATCACTCAACATCACTGGCTGCAGATCTTAAGTTCTTTACCAGTTTTATGCTTCTGATTTCTACCAATTCCTGACAATTTTACTTTTTTTCTACTTATGTTTATTCATTTAAATGTCTTCTGTAGTTAAATTATCAGTATTCTTGTCAGTTCTCCAGTTAAGACTGTAGGTTTTTCAGCCAGTGCAACCTTTTTTTCTTTTTGATAGCTAAAGAAATGTTCTTAACAATGCAGAGGTACCATTTCTAAAAGGATGCATTTTAGTTTCTCCCTGTTTCCAGCTTTCAGAAGCTTCCCCCTAAACCACCAAATATTTACATGACTATTTTCACCCTCACCTTTTTTATCGCAGATGGCTAGCTTGTATCCCAGCCAGCACTGCTTTGGGGGTTTCACAATTAATTCTTCTCTGCAGAGCGGATGAGGGCTAATAGAGATTTCTCCTGATTGCACAGTTCTCTTTCTGAGTCAGGATATTATTACTGCTCCTGTTAGGAAGCTTGAGGTCATTTTAATATCAGCAAGAGGAGACTTTTAACATATTTTGCACAGACAGAAATCACACACAATGTCACATCTCTCCCCCCTACGCAGAGCAGAGAGGGAATTCGGTAGCCAGCCATTCTGCTCTCACACCTGGTGGTCCGCAGACAATATGTGCTGCTACACGATCTTGGGTTTACGCCAATGGGAAAAAAAAGACATTTTCTTCTCAATCCAACTGCGCTAGCGGGGAGCAGAGAGCCACAAATCAGCACATCACCTTATGCCCACTGAAAACCACCAACACAGCCAGTCTTCAGATTGGTAGTGCTCTTCAGATAAATACCCTTAATTTGCTCTAGGTAAAATCAGGCAGATCAGTTTCAACTCGTGGCTGGAGCCAGGAGAGACCTTTGGGGAGACCTTAGGGCAGCTTCCAGTACCTAAAAGGGGCCTACAAGAAATCTGGAGAGGGACTTTTTATAAGGCCATGTAGTGACAGGACAAGGAGGAATGGCTTTAAACTGACAGAGGGGAGATTTAGATATTAGGAAGAAATTCTTCCCTGTGAGGGTGCTGAGGCCCTGGCACAGGGAAGCTGTGGCTGCCCCATCCCTGGCAGTGTTCAAGGCCAGGCTGGATGGGACTTTGAGCAACCTGGTCTGGTGGGAGGCGTCCCTGCCTGTGGCAGGGGTTGGAACTGGTTGATCATTAAGGTCCCTTCCAACCCAAACTGGTCTGTGATTCTGTGATTTAACGTGGCTGCTCTGGCCTGGCTAAGCAGGGCGCAGCTGCCCGCAGCCTCTGACACTGCCCATCACTACACGTACAAGTGCTCTCTGCGCAGCTGCCAGTGGCTGGGGAACAGGTAATCCCATTTTTAGGGGCCAAGATGCTTTTCCCTGCCTGACCTTCCTGTCACAGCTGTCATTATCGTTTCAGCCATGTGGGCCACCTCTGCACAGTGGTTAACGGGGTCTGCGCTCAGGTGGCATCCGTCTGCACGCTCCCGCTTGTTCATCACCCTGGTGGCTGGCACTACAGATCAGCAATTAAAGGTCACCCTTTGTATCCTTCGGTGTCTAAGCTCATTTTATTCTCAGTGTTGTGGTTGTGGGCTAAATGAGTATTCGTCTGCTCCCTCTTTCTCCTGTCCCTTCTGTTATTAGCTTCTCACTCTCCAGGGAGACCAACTTCAATGGCAAGGAACCCAGCGTTTCATCCGCCACTAGCCAGATGCCTCAGAGACCAGATCCACTGAGGTATTTTAATGAAAAATATGTTCCTGATGAAATTTGGACGGCACGCTAACAAAGACAGATCTTAGTCCTTAGCATCACAGCAGGTGTGTTATGTGCAAACACAATCCAGCGTGCTTCAAAGGGTTTAATAACGTAGCGTGTGTTTTTATCCTGTGCTCATCCTCCTGTTATCTGGGGTCTTTTCAATTTCTGTCATGTAATCATAGGGGTGACTTGTGTTTTCTAATCACTATTTTTTGGACTCTGTCCTCTGCTGGAAATGTCGACACAAAGGTGAGATGGGTCTAAAAGGCAGCACAGGGGCGAGTGCAGTGACCTGAGCTGCAGTCTCCGTTTTGTTTCTGGCTTTACAATTTGAGCATAATCTCAGCAAATCAGTTTACAGTGGTGGAAAAATGAGGACAAAGCCTTTTTCATCAGGAGCAGGGAAAAAAAGACCAAAGATCCCTCATAACTCATGAAATACTCTGAGGCCATCGGATCAAAGGCAGTATAGTAAGTGCAAAATACTGTGATACGAGTAAAACACCTTGCTGCATGTTCCAGGCTCTCTCCTGCAGTGTGGATTTCTTTACTTTCTCCTCTGCATTACTATGGAGGAACGACTTTTTTTTTCCTTAGTGATTAAATCTTTAAGAAGATGTGTTCATAGAGGAAAAAAAGCCTGGCAGTGCACTCACCAAAATAAGATTTTTCAGATGTCAAATGTAGGCAGCAAGTGAGACTGGACTTCCAGCCCTGGGACTTCAGCAGACGTTTCGTAGCAGGGAACCATTCACCACACACTTCCTCTGCTCTGAATCTCTCCATCATCTGTAATCTCCTTATAGTATTATTTTATTACCACATGTGATTTATTACCTGTTTCACTCAAAACAAACACAGCACCATAGCACATCCACTGTGTCAGCAGGCACCTTATGTGATTCTTGTGAAACGAGCTCTTGACAAGACTGTGCACCCATGTGCCTGTGTACCTCCATGGCGGCACTGCCTGGAGCTGAATCCTTGCTGCAAGACGAGTCACGCAGACCAGGACCAGGCACGGGAAGCTCCTTGGCATTCACAGGAAGGGTTGAGCTACGTCTCCATGAGATTGTGTAGCTGCGAGTAGCTGATGGCAAAATGCAGTGACCTTCACTTATTAGACTGGACACACACACGTGTGTGTATCCCTTCACCTCCAAAACGCCAAGCAAACATCTTTACAGACACCATGAAGACAGATGAGTTAAAAAAACTGAGCACACCTCCATTAAAATAAAACAAACTTCAAGTACCTATAGGGGGCCTACAAGAAATATGGAGAGGGGCTTTTTACAAGGTAGTGATAGGACAAGGGGGAATGGCTTTAAGCCGAAAAAGGGTAGATTAGATTAGATTAGATTAGACATTAGGAAGAACTTCTTTACTGTGAGGGTGGTAAGGCACTGGCACAGGTTGCCCAGAGAATCACAGGATCATAGAATAGTTAGGGTTGGGAAGGAACTTAAGATCCTCTAGTTCCAACCCCCATCCCTGGCAGTGTTCAAGGCCAGGTTGGATGGGCTTTGAGCAACCTGGTCTAGTAGAAAGGTATCCCTGTCCATGGCAGGGGGGTTGGAACTAGATAATCTTGAAGGTCCCTTCCAACCCAGCCCATTCTGTGATTCTATGATAATATTAGGAATCTGGTTGTTTAAATGAAAATGTTTAAGAACAGCCTGGAATATCTGTATGACACATTAATACTTCACTTTTCACTGTCCAGAATAGAGTCTGAGTTCCTCAGCAAGTGTTTATCTTTCTTTCCGGAAGGTTTTTGATGGTGCTCCAGATGGCAGCGTGCCTGCGAGGCGTTAGCCACAGCAGACCCAGGCTAGCATATGGAAAAGGGTTTTAGCACAGGTTGATCAGAGCCGAATGACAGCGGGAAGGCCGCGGACAACGGGGAGCTAGGGCAGGCAGCAACCCTAATTGACTGCTCAGGCTCAGCACCCATGTGGGGCACGGATACTTGTGTGGAAGTTGTATTTTCTTGGTCATTTGTATGATACAAGTTAACCAGGAGCAACATTTTGGTTTGGTTTTAATTTGGACACTAAAAGTCAACAATTACTTCCCCTTAGGCCTTCACATCATGCCCACGCTTGCTCTAGATGGATTAGGGAAAGCAGGAAGATTCATTACACATAATACTGTCTGACTTCAATGCCCCTTGAAATCCTTTTGTAGCTTTGTGGGCGTGTGGGTATCCATCGGTCTGTATTTAAATCACAGACTCCATGTCAGGGAAATAAATTTAACCACAGTTTGAGACAAATGGATGAGTCTGTTGCATAAAAACAGATGGAAAGGGTTTTTTTTCCAAGAAGTCTCTCTGGAAGAGGATAGTTTTATCCTGTCACAACAGTCCCTGAATGTTATCCACAAACACTGGACTTGGCAAATACCCATGCATACGTGACCTCTGGGGCTGCAGATGGACACCTTAAGGAGCCAGCGCTGCCCTTTGCTATTGATGAGATTGATCGATGCCCCATCTTCACCACAGCAAGTTGACTCAGGAAAGTGGCCTCCCATCTGCCTGCTGCTCTCTTCATGAGACAACCAACACCAACACCCGGCTCGACATCGATATGCAAGCTCGTGCATCAACGGATGCCTTTATCAACAGCCAGAAGGATTTTGTGGTGAGGACTCTCTACTGACCATAAAGGAAGCTTGTGGAGAGGTTAAAAGGGTGAAGACCACCACACACCTCCAGAAACAGCAGCTTGGGCAGGTCTGAAGGGCTGGTCTGCCTCCCCAGTGTCTCCTCAACTCACACCATGGCTCTCCAGCTTCTTCATAGAATCACATTATCATAGAATCAAAGTATGGTTTGGGCTGGAAGGGATCTTAAGGCTCATCCAGTTCCAACACCCTGCCATGGGCAGGGACACCTTCCACTATACCGGGTTGTTCAAAGCTGCGTCCAACCTGCCCTTGAACACTGCGAGGGATGGGGCAGCCACAGCTCCTCTGGGCACCCTGTGCCAGCACCTCACCACCCTCACAGTTAGCAACTTCTTCCTAATATCTAATCTCAGTCTCCCCTCTGTCAGTTTAAAGCCATTCCCCCTTGTCCCATCACTTCATACCCTTGTAAAAAGTTCCTGTCCCGATTTCTTGTAGGCTCTCTTTAGGTACTGGGAGCTGCTCTAAGGTCTCCCTGGAGCCTTCTCTTCTCCAGGCTGAACAAGCCCAATTCTCTCAGCCTGTCTTCATAGGAGAGGTGCTCCAGCCCCCTGGTCATCTTTGTGGCCTTTCTCTGGACTCGCTCGAGCAGTTCCACGTCCCTCTAGTGCCGGGGGCCTCACACCTTCCTGACCCAAGGGAAGCCCATGACCGCGCACCCCGGCGCCACACAAACAGCACCGCGCTGCGAAAAGCGCCGCTGAAGGCCGGGGTACGGCAGAGCCTCCACCGGGCCGGCTGAGCCGCGCACCGCGGGCGACCCCGGCGCCCCCCTCCTTCGCCGGGCTGCCGCGTCCCACCGGGGCCACCACACCCCGGCGGCGGCCGGGCGAGGGCGGCCCCGGCGGGGCAAGGCTGGGCAGGGCAGGGCAGGGCTGGGCAGCGCCTCGCCGGGCCTCGCCGCCAGGGGCGCGGGCTCCCCTCGCACGGCGCCCGCCGCCGCCCCGCGCCCCGCTGACAGCCGCCCTGACAGCCGCGCCGCGCCGCGCCGCCATTTAACCCTGCCCGTGCCGCCGGAGGTGAGTGCGGCAGTGAGCACCCGCCCGCCCAGGGGCAGCCCCGGAGGCGTTTTCTCCACGGGGAGGATCCCGTTCAGCCCCGTCCCGCCGGCGGCGCCGGTGCGGCGGCCGCTCCGCCCGCGCAGGGCAGCGGCGTGGAGGTGAGCGCGGGGCGGGCGGAGGGGAACCGAGTGCCCGCGGCCCGGCCGCAGCTTCCCCGGGCGGCGGGGCGGGGATCCCGGGCCTGGCTGAGGCGCCGTCCGGCCGCGGGTGGCGAGGGGCTGGAGCCGCGGGGCAACCGCGGGCTCGGGGGCGGGTGGCGGCGCGGAGCGCAGGCGGCGCGGGCAGGGGCAGCCCGCGGGTTGCTGTGAGGGGTGCCGGCACGAGCGCGGCGGGCTGGCCGCGAGGCTCGGTACCGGGGTGCTTACAGATAGCGTGTGAGTTCAGGTCCTGGCCGTGTGTCTGTCCTCCGCCGAGGCTGTCCCCGTGAGGCAGGGACCGCCCGTCCCGCCCGGCAGCCCGGGTGCTGTGGCGCTCCGAAGTGCAGGTAGCGCTGGCAGCCAGAGTAGTTGTAGTGGGTTTGTCGCTCCAAGTCTGTGGTAAGTAGCATTAATTTTAGAGTTTTTCCAGTATGTTTAGTGATTTCTACTTTATACCAGTCGCTAGACGAGATGAAACCATGTGGGTATACGACAAAATCAGTGTAAAGCATAGAAGACAGCTTCCCGGTTCTCTTTTTAGTCCTGATACTTTGTGATATTTCAGACCTGCTTCTCAAACGTATTTCTAATTATTTCAGCTGTGCAATGTATATTTCCCATCCTGTGGTCCTTAAGATAACCCCACTAACAGGGGAATTCCAGAAACAGTGAATAACATACGTATTTAAAAAAATACCTACAGGGGAAAGGAAAGAATGGATGACTACATTCCAAACCTTATGCCATAAGGGAATGATCTAATATATTTAATTCTTTGCATTCATTATTTATTATTGCTTGGACACCTTCCCAAATCTCCTGTGCTTAATAAACTTATTTTCACTGTACATTTTCCAAAGTAAATCTCGCCCATATATTCAGTCTACTGTAGTCCTTAGGTTTCAAGGACAGATGTTGCTGGCCAGCTAGCTCTGGAATTGCTGATTTGATATCAAAAGGAGCTGAGAAATCCCAGGATTTTGTGAGGCGTGACCCCAAATGTTGATGAAAATGGGTTTTACTGGGCGATTATTGGGTTTTCTCTTGCACAGAGAGGATCTGGTGCTGTCAGTTTCAGCCTAGTGAATTTAGATGTGTAATTTTAATAAAGCCATTATCTGATAACAGTGTAAAATTGTCTGATGTGTAAATAAGAATGAAAGATGCCTTTGAGGATGTCAGCTCTAAGCCCCCTGCTGTGGCAGGCATCGTATATAGACTTTTCTTGCTAAACTCGGTATCTTCCTGGAAGTGGCATATTTTTGGCCCTGACCACTCTGAGTGGTCAGCAGTGATTAGATTTTGATAAAATGTGATGCACACCTGAGGTGCTCCCTCTTTAATGGGGAAGGGGGAGGATTATGGGAAGCTCTGAAATTCCCAGCAGGTGGTAACACTTCAATAGCTGCCTAATCCCATTGCAATAAGCGAATGCTGGTTGAAAATAATTAATCTCTTTCCTGCCACACAGATAAATTATCTTAAATTTGCGGAAGTGTTGCAGATGTACATTTCTTCTTGCTGTTTGTGCTGCTTGGCATCCCTCAAGTGAAATGTAGGGAGGGTTTAGGGACTTTCAGGCTTTTCCATCTCTAGACTGTTTTACTGTCAGCCTCATGCATAATCAGAATTCTGCAAATTTTGGGTTGCAAATGTGACTGTAAAATGTTTACTAATGGACAGCTGTTAAGGAAACTGGTTTTCAGCTGGGATTTTTTTCCCTTTACATTCTGGCAACATTTTGCTTGCTTTAAATTCCAATAAATAACTTTATTTTTTTGACAGCATCACTCCAGACCACGGCTGGTTGCTGGGGTAGGTGCAGCTGCTCAGGGGGGAGGCAGGCTGGCTCCCAGCAGGTCAGTCCTCAACCTGATCCCTGCACTTACTCCTTCCCTGAGCCCTTCTCCTGCCTTGCTCTCAGGTGTACCACGAGTCATGGGGGGGGGGTGGTGGGGGTGTCCTGTGCTGTCCCCCTGGAGCTGTGAGGTCTGGGGGACAAGGAGGGAGCAAGGCTGTGCTTGAAGGAGAGTTGAGCAAGGACAGGCCTTTTCCTGATTCCTGAAGGAGAATGGAGCTAGGGCAGGGGAGGGCTTGGCTCTTGCCAGGGATTTGTAAAGAGGAGGAGGACTGAGGGTACCCGTGGCTTGGGCGAAATATGGGATCCGTCAGTGGCATTCCCTTGGGAATGAGGCTCCAGAGCACAGAGAATTTGAGTGCTGTGTGTTTGTGTTCTCATTAAACTCACTGCGTGGTCATGGAGTATCTGATTTATTCCTGATGGCCCTTTCTTAACTGCAGGGCTCATTTGCCTCTCATCCCCCTTACCAGGGGGGAGTAGCTGCTCAGTGCTGTACAGTTGCAGCTGATGAAGCTGGTAACTGGTTAGCACAGGTGAAACACTGGGAAGGGTGGCTGGTTTGTGCAATGTCATGTCTGCTCTGTGGCCTTGGATACCGCTGCAGAAAGTACCGGGAGTCATAAATCCAGTTGGCTTGTGCTTTATTGTTGGTTTGGCGGCTGGTTTGTTTTGTTTGTAAAACCAAAATACTTTGATTTTGATGACATAGGGAAATAGTGGCCTTATTTAAATAGATTAATATATGTGACTCTGGTAGTATCTATAACCTATTCTGTTACTTCTTTATTTGCAAAAAATACTGTAAATGAAATAGTCATGTTTGGTTCTTGCACGGTTCCTGACACTGTGGTGCCTGTAAAGCACTGTAAAGCCTCGCAGTTCATGGTGGATTTACTCGTACCAGGTAGTGAGGTGCTATTTCCAGTGGAGAGCTGCAACACAGGAAAACTAAGTGATGTGACCAAGATTGCACAGGAAAATCTGTTGCAGAGCAGGGACTTGGAAGTTTTCCTGTGTCATTTGCTTTACACACAAGCCTCTTGGTCTTCATTTCCAAGGAGCTTTATGGCTTATCCCCTCCTCATCTGTCATTTCTAATTCCTTTTGGAGAGGAAGCTTTCCACTTCCAATCAGCCCATTACACCGTCTCTTGGAAGAAGAAAGCATCTTTTTATGTTGCTGTGCTTCTGCTGCGTCTCACACAATAAAGCCTCAGTTCGTGCTTGTCCACGAGAGCAATAAATTAAAAAAGCCAATTATTCAAAGTCTGATAGCCTTCTCTGTTCAATCATTTTTCATCTTGCTGAGTTAATGAACTTGAGGTAGGAGATCTGAATAGAGTAGAAGCCATTTAAGATGTACTGTCTGCCTTGAAAAGCAAAATTTTATGTATGGAAAGTAGAAGAATAATAGAGCAGAGGGAGGAGGCAAAGATGTGGAGAGTTTTGAAGAAGATCTAAGAATAAGAAGAAATCTAGAAAGAAGTTGGCTTAGGGCAGACTGAGAGGAAAGGGGAGAAGTCTGAACCGAGCTTAGAAGTCAATGTAAGGCCAGTCCAAAACTGAGGCAAGGTGAAAGGAGGGAAAACTGAAGGAGGGAAGAGGAACAAACTTGCAGGGAAGGAGAGGTGAAGGGGTGTGTTTGAAAACACTATGCCAGAAACGGGGCAGCAGTTCTTGCATTCAAAACTGCTATTAGAATTGATCTAGCAAAGGTGCAAAAGCTCAGGGAGGCTTCGTGGAGGCACTTTAATCGGAGCTTTGTTCAAAGGCAGGGCTGTGTTGCAGCTACTGAAGTAGCTGTGTGCGAGGTGGGAGGCTCCCGCAGCAATGCAGCGACGGCAGAGGCTTGCAGAGGGTGAAGTAGCCCCGGGCTAGGCTTCCAGAGGTACCTGATCTCACTAATTGGAAGTTAGTTTTGGTACTGTTTCAAATACTCCAGTTCTAGCCTGGGTGTTGCCTGCAGTGCTCACCGGAGTCTTTTTCCCAAGCAAGCCAAGATAACACAGAGGGAAGGAGGTTTTGGTCTGACAAATGATCGGCATTACCAAAACACCCAAGGGCCCTGGCGCTGGGCTCTGTCTGCAGGCTTGGTTAGAAAGAGTCTCTGTCCTGAAAAGCCTGTACTATAAATACGGAGCGGGAGAGATGGGGTGGGAAAGAGGGGAGCAGATTAATGCTGCAGTCTGCTGACATGGTACGTCTGCGAGGGCAGGAATTGGAACAGGAGTCGGGTCTCCTGTGCCTCCCACCGGCGCCCTGTCTCGTGAACCATGCTGCTTTTCCCTTGGTTGGGCTGATGTGCAAATTAAGATGTAGGGCAACTATCTCAAGAGTACTCTCCCACACAGGCTTTTTTTCTTTCTTCCCGAGGATTTATTCTCCCATCGATAGCTTCTCTGCAGTGTGTCACTCATTAGACTGAGATTAGGATTATTTGAATTTCACCTATCAGTGTGTGACACTCTGAAAGAAGTGTTTGTAAAAGCCATTTGAAAAATACACAGCTGGGAAGGTTGAAATGGAAAGGACCCATTAAATCAGCCAGCACCGTCATGGTTGTGGCCCACAAAGCATTTTTCCCCTCTTTATTTCAGGGCAGTGTACAGCAACACTGCACAATTTACACTGTTTTCCTTGAGCAGTTATGCTAGAGGGCAAGGCATTTATCACAATTATTGTCTTTTTTAAATGAAACCTGCTTTTTCTTCCTTGGACCACTTTGATTCTTTGTTTTGACTGACTGGTGAATGATCAGTAACGACACAGGACAGGAGCGCTGTGCCCGCTGCCGGTACCCTGGGAGGCCGGCTGGTTTGCCACCACCCTCTGCTAGCAGCCCGCCCTGTCTTGAGGCATAAGATTTGTCTTCCTGTAATTTGTGGCATATCAAGTGAAACTGTGGGTGGTGGCGGTATCACTGCCCCTATCTAATGCTTTCTGGAGCCTTGTCAAGTTCCTGGACCGGATGGTGATTATTCCCTTCGGATACGTACAGCTATTATTGTAATGGGCTTCTACTGAGCAAAGCCATGCTGTTAGTCTTTTCTTAGAAATTATTCTCTCCAGCCACTTGGAACAGAGAACAGTTTAAAAAGCTTTCAAATAACACGTCTGCTGTCTCTGAGTTCTACAAGTCTAGCAATGTAATTGTTGAAATATCTCATTTGTGATTCCTAAAGATGTCTTTGCCATACCTGGTTCCTACGTTTTGCCTTTATGCTCTGCAGTTTTGTTCGCTCCTAATTCCTGCCTGCTCCAGTGCCAGATTCCTCTCATAAAATTAGGTTGTAAACTTAATGGAACAAGAACTTTCTTGCATGTTTGCGTGACGATGAGCGAAGTAGGACTGACTTGCTGGTGCTCCTGTGCAATACAAAAGAGCAATTCTTGTATTTTGAGAATGGTTCCCCTGAGGTAGATCTTCTCTTTTTAGATTCTCCCCTACTTCTGTTTCTGAAGCAAACTATCGGTTTTGCTGCTAGCATTGTGCTTTCAACCTGTTTTATGTGATTGTTACGAGACCCGTAAAAACTAGTTTAAAACATATGGACATAAAATCATGAAATTTGCCAAAAAGAAAGAACTCTATTTTTTTGGCTTCACTAAGGCTACAGAGAATATAAACTTAAAAAATGATGGAGGAAAAAGTGGTAGTTAGCACCTTCTCCATCCGATCAGTCTGAATGACATAGAAGGCACTTATAGATAACTAAATATATTGCTGAATAATAGGGCAGTTTGAGGACCAAAATGGTAGTTTTCTAAGTCTCTCTCATGCTTGAAAGCAGTTGACAGTGATATGAATTCTGTAGCAGCAGTAAATCTCCAATATCTATCTGTGTTGAAGTTAGAATTATATTTTGTATAAAATACTTGTTATTTTGCTATTGGGAGTCTTGATCTTAAAATAAAACATGCACATCAACAGTTACTGCAGTGCAAAGGTAAATTGTTGTGACGTGTCTTTGTTCTTCTGGCCCAGGAGCTGACATTTCAGGAGGGAAAATTTATTGTACAGTGAATTGTAGTTGTGCTTATTCAGATCCATTGATACAGTATTAGAAATTGCTAAGTAAATGGAAGATGTGTTGATTAATAGTCTGGGTTTTTTGCTTATTGGTGGGATGTCTTCCTTGTATTTTATGAAGCAAAGTCACTACAGCTGTAATTTTTAAACTTTCAGGTGTTGTTGGAAAAAAGTGCCTGCACTTCGGAGCTGAAGAAGGACATGAGGAGTAAAAGGACCTGGGATCTCACTGGTCAGAATGAAACAGATGTTGAAAGATTTTTCAAATCTATTGTTAGTAGTGCTCTGTGACTATGGTGAGTATTACAGCTACCGAGGGAAACCTGAGATGAGTATTCAGAAGGTGGGTTTGGATGGTACTCTTTCCAGGTATTGGCTGAAATCAGGTGCCACAGAAGCCACTGCTGATATGCACAGAATAGAGTCTAGATGTTATGAACTTCTGTAAACTGCCCCTTTAGATCAGAGTGGCAGGAACCTTTCCTGCTCTTGAGTTTGCTCAGAGAAATAAACAAGATAAATGAACAGATTTCCGTGGGCGCCGTTGCGGAACTGGCTGTGTTGGAAGCAGGAACTGGAACTCTGCTCTCTTGTAAGACTCATATTTCGTAATCTTTAATGAACATCATGGAAGACAGACGTCTTAGGTGTCCATACCAGGATGGGTGGAAGTGTGCCACGCAGCTACCTGTTTCTCTCCATTAACTATAAAATGAACCTGTGATGGTCTGCTGAGATGTAAGCATCTACAGTACAGGCAACCTCCTATGACTGAGTGAACCCCCATCTGATGGAACTAAGCTGCCATTTAGAGAACTTTGGAGAACAACAGAGGTTTCTTTCCTCTGATCATACAAGAAGTAAAGGGATGGTATTTGTACTCATTCAATTTTACTCATGTAAAATTAGGCAGCTAGTCAGAGGCAGTTTCATTTGAGTAGTCCACACACAAGTCAGCACATCTTGAATGCAGCTCTAACCCATCTGCAGTCTGAGATGTGTGGAATGAAAAAGCACCTCCTTCTCACCATCAACTGCCAAGGAGGGAGATTAGACATCTTAAGTTCAAGTGAGGTAACTGGAAGTTATCTACAAGCTGAGGGACGTTCTATGCATCGTGTCTTGTCTTTTTCAAGAATGCTCCAAGCAGGAAATAGATTTGCAAAGGGAATTAATTCCTTAGTGCACAGTGAATGAGAAATTTTGAAAATGGGACTCAATTCCTAAATAATAGATAAGTTTTTGAAAATTACATTGCTAATTTAAAAGAAGGCATTGTTCTGACAACTGTAGTACCTTGTCAAACCATGCTAAAGGATTAAGCCATGCACTGCTGAAATGTCTATAGCATTAAAAAAAAGGGAAAAGGATTGTTTAGTCCCCACTTATGGAATGAGCTGTGGTAGCAGGTAGTTCACACACCAAAAGGCTGAAGATGTCTTACAAAGGAGAGAAGTGAGCCAAAAGTATGTGCAGTTTGTTCTCCTTGTAATAAGTGAGAAAAATCTGATTATAGGTAATGACTCAATACTAAGTATGCTGCTTATGCCTCTGTGCTTGCTCCCTTTACTCTCTGGAACAAGGAATCACTAGAAGGTGTAAAGAAGCTAGAATTGCCATATTTTAGGTGAACTAAATTCCAGTAAAAGTGGAGGCATTTGCCTGTGGCTTTTAGTACCATTTCTTCTTTTAATACGACAGTTAACTAGCAAGGTTAGGAACGCTGCACTGAGTGGGGAACACAGTGAAGGTAGGTATTAAATTCACATGACCCGAAAAGTGAGGTGAATGACTGCAATATCCACTGGTGAGCCAGTCCTGTAGGCATTCACAACTATTTGACTCAGAGAAAAAGGCTATTATTCCTGAACTTTATAGAGCGTGGCGCAGTAGGTAATTACAAGATGCAGTTAAAGAGCTAAATCTCTGCTGCAAACTTTAGGTGCATCATCTTTTGCCTTATTTCCAGTTAAAGAGTAGTCCGTAGTTCAGAAAACTACTTCCAAACAGTTCTGCATATACACATGTGTACAGTTTTTAGATAACTATTTCACTCGTACACTTTTCTGTTTCAGACCAAGACTGTTTTGCAAATGATCCAGTATGCTCTGGAAAATTACTGTAATGCTCAAAAAGCCCTTAACATGCAACAAAGCAGTATTCTCGTTTCTTATCAGTTTTTCTGATGTGTTTGTTCTTAGCTCTGTGCTGCTAGTGGCTGACAAGCCAACAGCACAACCCAAGTTGGCTTAAACACTATTAAAAATAAATAAATATCATAATAGCATGCTCCAGTAATTCTTCTTGCTCTTCAGTGAGAACAAAGATTTTCCTTTTGATCTTTCTAAGCGTGAGTTCTTGTGAAGACTCCTCTGGCAGTTTGTTGGCACTACAGCCAGGCTCCATTCAATGGCAGACCATTGTAACGACAACCGAAAATATACAAATGCATTGAAAGCTACTCCTGACTGGCTGTCCAAACAACCGGGACCGAGTTTTGGCATATGGCACAGTCATGCACTCAGAGTAGGCTGGAGGGCAGCTGAAGGAGCTTGCTACATGGGCTGTCCAGGAGTGCCAAGTTCTTGTGTTATTAACCAAAGATGGGGAAAAAGATGCTGTGAACTGGGGTGCACCAGCCAGAGCTCTGCAGTGCTGCAACAGCATCCTCCTGTAAGGCTCACTTTCCTCACTTCCCAAGTGATCTGCACGAGGGTTGATGGGAGCTGGCCTCACTTCAGTCCTCCTGCACACATACACAGCGGTGTTACTTCTAATCTGAGCAATTCCAAATAAAAAAAACAGTGCAAGAGAGTCAAGACAGTTGTAAAAGAGAGAGTAAGGACAGTGGAGAAATAGGCACAAACACTGATACTTTTCATTACTATCCCTTGAATGTTTTTGCTGTAAACTTAAAGCTTGAAGTTGAAATTTTTCATGATGGGTTTTTGCCATGGTCTGTTTTCTTTTTCTCCCTGTAATGTTTTGGCTAAGTTGAATCCAAATGATTCCTTTGTAGAAAAATAGATCATTTTGCCCATGTTCAAAGAAACAAAACCCCAACAACTTGCAACCATTTCACTGGGAAACGCAGCTGTGGGAACTTCATGCTTGTTACAGTGCTCACAGTGGCCTGGGACATGCTTTCTTCTGTCCTTATGAAGATTTGCCCAGACTTGGTCCAGATGTAAGTCCTTGCAGATGAGTTAGTTATGAAGGTCTCTGAAGGACTGAGCATGCCCCAACTCCTGCTGCCTCCTCTTGCCAGTCCCATGCAGTACTGTGTGTGCTGCAGCCTAGGGCAGCAGTTTCCCCCATATTTGTAATATTGGGCTCTAGAGTTGCTTATCCTGTGCTATCTGCTGTCATGCCAGCAGTGAGCAAGAAAACTTGCTGGAATTAAGGAACAGCAGAAGGTAGAAGAGCTATGAGACAAGGAGACAGAGGCAGGAGTTTGGAGAACTGTGATAACGGTAGTGGAGTTAGGGTAGTACCCAAAAGATATTGACACTAGGTGATGGTAGGAGCAGGACTGGAAAATATGAGCAGGCACAGCTGACAGAACCAAAACATGAAGAGCAAGGCAGATGTGTTGCTGGGCAATTCATAGAGTGCCATTTTCCATAGGTACTTAGGGTCTGTTTCCTTCTCTCTGAGTGTCCGAGTTGAGATCAGGTTTGCTGGGGTGCCATGTGCTCGCCACAACTGGGACCAAGTGGGATGTTTGGATGCTTGGATGTTTGAAGGGCTGTTGTATTTGAAATCAGATCCTGGGTTTCGCAGGGCATTCGCAGTTAGTTGATACTTGACGGTTTTCACCTTTGTGCCTGTGCCTTGGTTCCTAACATACGAAACAAGAATAGTGACATCCTCTCATCTTTCAGGAATATTGGAAAGATAAATTCATTAATGTTTATAATGCACTAATATGCTATGATAAGTGCACCATAGAAGAGTCCATGGGGGAAATGAATAATTCTGTGTTATCAGGATGGGTTTTGGATGGTGAGCAGTCAATAATACATGGAACCACCCATGGAAGAATGAGAACAAAAGAGCCCTCTGGTAACGAGCACCATCCATGTGCCAAATGCAGCAGCATCTTGTGGAAAGACTGAGTTATAGTGCATATATGTAAGAGTATATGCATGATTTATATGTAAGGCTGTGCATGCCACCTTCATTTGGACTTCATGGATGTGGTTGGAGCTGGTTATTTTAAGGATGTGTTACAGCTGGTGGAGAGTAATGGGCTCTTTTAGTGCACACTGTTCCTCACCCTGATGTAAATGTCTGTAACTGGTCAGATGAATTTCTTCCTGAGAAATTTTCCCTGCTGTCAAGAAAGTGAATGCGAGGTGACTAACTCAAATTGAAGCTTAGAGTGGTAGGCGTCTAATATTATGTGAGATGAGTCCTGCTACTCCTGACTGCTGACTGCTTGCCTTGGCAGTTGCAGTGTTTTTCCAGCAAAGCTGTCTTTGAGGTAATCTTAAGACGTGTAACAGATTTAACAAGTCAAAGTATTGTTAGTTGATACTACTTATGAAAGGATTGCTTTAACTGAAGTTTTACACTTCCGTAGGATGTTCCATCCAAGATTCAGAAGCCTTTTCCCAGACAATTAATTAAATAAAGAAGTCACATAGTGCATTCTGTATAGGGAATGTATGCGTGCAGTTCCCATTTTTCAGATAAGCTTTCTGTGTCTGAAATCCCTAAGTTTTAAGCAACACAGGAAAGCTAGCTGAGCTGAGAAGGGAAGTGTGATCTTCCCAATCCGTTGCTTTAGATATCATCTCTCCCCACTAGTTATAGCACATCTCAGTATAATTTGGCAACTTGCACAAACACGGTCATGCAAGAAGTGCATGTAGAAAAAACTGCGCCATTTATAATGAAATGATGTCATTTGGACATGTTGCACCACATCTGAGACAAGAAAAGTGCTGCAGTCACGATCCCTGTTATTTTCAGCTCTCTCGCTCAAGTAACTCTGCGATGCAAATGAGCAAAATGAAAGATTCATAAGACAGAGCAAGAGAGGAGGCTTCAAAAAGCATCATGCAGACTTCTTTATTTAATTTGGGGGACATTTGTCATGTTTCTGTCTTAAGACACTACCATCCTTGTTTTGCTAAGTTATACTCAAAGTAAGTGGAACAACAGCAGGCCACTGTGAAAGTGGACTTTATGAATCAGTAAGTGAAAGAAGTCAAGAAGTCCGAGAGCCTATCCCGATAAGTGAAGTTTTCTGTGAATCTTCTGAGTTGTGGGTTTGGAGGTAGGGTTTTTTTAACCTTATTTTTAACCTTCTCAACCTTGAGCATGTCACTGCAGTGGACTCTGAGCTGCAACAAACCACATCCCTGGACAAAGGAGAGGTGGTGAGCTTTAATTGCTATAGCTAGGGCCTTTTTTTGTGTGTGTAAACTGATTCAGTTTAAAGTGCTTGAGAACCACTTCTAAAATATCCACTTTATAAATCTTTGTTTTCTTCCATAAAATAGATAAAACAATCAGTTGTCTCTTTGATTCTTAATACTGCTGTGAAACTGTTCTCCTTTCAGTTCTCGGTGAAGTGGAGTATCTCCTGTTGGAGCGTCCGGGTCATGTAGCCTTCAGCAATGACGCAGTGTCTGTGGAATATCAGTACTCTAGTGGTGGTAATGTGACAGCAGGGCATCTGTCCATCCTATTGCTGGATGCCAGCACCAACAAGATAATTGCAAGAAAACAGCTTCCAGCAAATCAGCCCCAGGGGAAGGTGGAGTTTGAGTGTTTCCATTTCAGGAGTGCTGGGGACTTCTTGTTCAGAATGGTTTCTCCCAGCGATAACAGCAGTGCTGCCCAGTGGAGCAGAAGCAGCATGTCCACCCTCCATGTGGAATGGCCTGTATTTCACATTGATTTGAACAAGAGTTCAGAGGTGCTTGGGAGCTCCCTTCAGGTTGGACTTTTTACAAACGAGCAGCTGTGTGCCGTGAATGAGACAGTGGTCTCACTGGATGTGATATTCACCAGCACCCTTTATGAATTCGGAAGAGTAAGCTCTGATGAGACTCTGGGCATTAGAACTAGCAAAGAAATCCCACTCTCTAGGTCCCAATGGGTAGAGTTTGATTGCCCAGCTGTTAGTCAAGAAATATACATCACTGTGTTACTGAAATCATTAGAAACACATTCCATCATTGCCTCCATAGGACCTATAGATCTTCTCCACAAATTTGGATACAGACTGGTTGTGGCACCAGAAGCAACGTGCAAAACTTTGGTTCAGGTCTTCGTAGTCTCTCCACCATGCGCTTCTATCAGTGGAAAAATTGTTGTCTATAAAGAGGCTCTCAAGCACTCTACTCAAAGAACAACCTGGCTGTATGAAAACACCCTTCACCCAGGAGACAACAGGACAGAATTTAACTGCACTTTGTTTGATGTGGGGAAGAACAAATACTGCTTTGACCTCTTTAATTTCTCAAACCGAAGCGTTTTCCCAACAAGAGTTAAGGAGTGCATGATGATCCAGAGGAATATGGGTTTGTACTGATGTTTGTCCTCTTTTAGTCAAAATCAGCACTCTTCCCAGCCAACATGGGTAATGATAAATAGGTTTGATTGTGGTGTCACCTATTGAATAGCTACTTTTTGGGTCTCCTAAACCAGACAAAATAGTTGTAAATGTCATATGCAGATGGGAACAAGATGGAGTAGACTGTTATGTAGATGCATACGCAGGGACGTTTGGTACCAAATGCCATGGAGGTAGCTTAAAACTGCACTAAGTTAACACTAACTACCAACCCAAACCATTTGGGGCATTCTGAATAGTGTATCTCATCCAGGTAAAACTGAAACTTGGCCCTCTCAGTGGGGTAAGAAGCTACTGCAGTGGATCAGGCCCACTAGAGACACTAGAGGAAGGATTAGTGTTACCTACATCAAAGTGTCTGAAAGCCAAGGGTGCAACATTGAGTAGTTGTCTAGCTTTTTAGTCAAGAGGGACAGGGTTATTCATGGGTGTAGAAGATACATGGGCTGAACCCTTACCTGTGTGTCTTTTTCTCTAGCCCATTTGCTGTAGAAGTTTAGAGTCCTGCCTGTTAGATACACAACTTTTGGTGAGATGAATCAGGATTTGGCCACAGTGAAAGACACTGTCGTGTCACTTGGACAGGTTCAAGCAGCCTTTCAGGACATGTCTCTGCAGACCAGCGTGCATTTTCTGTCCTATCAGGCCACCAGGCAGATCATGGGTCACATTCATATAGCTAAACTTTTCCTCCCAGGAAAGATTAGAATCATACAAACTGCCAGCTAGGCAATTTGTGGTTCACGTAGGACCATGACCGGGCGTAGTCTGGGAGAGGGCTGGTTAGCAGAAGCTAGAACCGTGTCCAGGAGTGTGAATGCGATCATATAATCACAAGACAGAGCTTGAGCCCATTCCTCAGCCCTGTTTAAGGAACCATTTATACATTTTCTACACCTCCTTACCCTGGTCTCCCTGAAAAGGAAGTGCAAAAAACCCCTGGTCATTGCATTTCATGGGCAGGTATCTGAGTGAGATCAGCAGGAGGCTGGGAGTGTAAGACATGCTCCATAGCTCACAGTCCAGACACAGCCTGTCTTAATTAGGTTCCTAGTATCATATGGTCTTACATAAATTCTAAAACTGTTAGCTGTTTAATTAACGCTCTGTACTAAAAATGACCTCTTTTCACCGCATGCCAAACCTTGTACGTAGTTCTTCATCTTAACTTCCCATCTGCATTCTCTGTTGGTGCTCTCTCTCTTCCTTTGGCATAAGAAAGTCTATCTAGAACTGAAAGCATATTGTTTTATTAATGGAGATAATTCTCAAGGAGAAAGGAAGAGAGAGTTCTAATTCTTTCTGTGTGCTTGGGTGGTATGTTACACTGATGTGATCTAGATAATTACCCCAGCAGATGAATACCTAGGATATGACATAGGTATGTTTCTGTGTCCAATATTTAACTGTTTTAATTGGTGAGATCCACCTTAAGCGATGACTCCCTGCAATCTGCTTTGTTTCCTTGGGTTCCTCAATAGCACCATCTTTACAACTACAGTCGAAAGAATCAGGCTATGTCTGTGAAGAACAGAGTTAAGTCAATAGCTGCCAAGTCAGAAGTGTCACATCTACAAAGCCGATGAAAGCAAAACCACGCTGTATAGCCGTAAATAAAATGTCAACCTGAAATTAATTAGACTGCAGCACATCTGACTTTGTGCCTGTATCTGTGAGACTTCAAAGCCCACAGGCAGCGTTTGAAAGGAACGTGGTGTTCTGGGGGGGGTGCATCAGCCTGAAGCCACAACTGGCAGAGCGAACCTGTGCTGCCTGTGGTGGCCATCTCCCTCCTGGCTGCTTTGGGCAGCCCTCTCCTGAGCCCTCACCCTGCTGCAGGGCACTGCGAGATGGTGTGCACAGACCCAGGCCCCTGCTTGCTGCATAAAACATGTGGGTGCTGCACGACAGGCGCTGCTCCTCAAGTCACTTATTTTCTGCTTTGGACTTCTTGAACTCACCCAGTTTAAGGCAAGGAGAGGTGATAAATCCTCTAGTCTAGGCTCCTATGCCACATGGGCCATCACTTTTCATTCAGTTGCCTTGGTTTTGAGCCCCACAGTTAGGCTTTGCATTTGACTGCCACTTATCCTCCAGAGTTATCCAGTCTTTTGTTGAAGGCACCACAAAACAGAGGCCTCTGCTAATTTCTCTCAATACTGTGCTCTGATTTTATTTTATTTTTTGAAAAAGAGAAACTCTGTGTTTCGTAACTAAAGCTCATTTAGCTTCAGTCTCTAGTGATTAGCTCTTACTCTGCTGCTCGCTGCTAGACGAGACAGCTGTTTCCCATCCACTGTCTTCACCCTGTGAAGGCGTTTGCACATCCAGATCATCTCAGTCCTTCCAGATTATCTCAGTGTTCTTTTTAATAAAGATTGAATCTTTAATTGGAAGACATTTTCTGCAGGACTTGATGATTTTTCTGGCTCTGTGGCTCCATTTCCATTATTTTAAACACTTCTTTTTATTTGACAGCAGGGATACCAGCTTTGGGTGCTGTGTTCAGAACTCCTCCTCACTGATTCTGCTTGAGCAGTACCACTCTCCTTACCCGTACCTCTGCTTTCATTCCACCAATTGCATTAGCTGATTTTGCTCTAACTTTGACCCTGTAAACTCCTGTTGAGCTGTTTTTGCGTATGACCTTTTAGTATGTAGTCTGCCATCCTGCAGGTACAATTTGTATTCCTTCTTCCTCCATTTTGTAATTTGCTTATATATGATCTACTTTGCTTGGGTTACCCTAACGTACAAGTACCCTACATTACTCCATATAACTGCACTATCTACTTACGTCGTCACAGGAGTGGCATATATTCTCAGTAATGGTTTTATCTTTGTTTTTGTGTCAACTCGGCAAGCATTGTACAGCACTGAGCCTTATATTAATCCCTTTGGAACCTATCCGGATGCATTTCCACTCAGTGATGGTTTTCTGTTGAGAATTGCATATCACATCTGTCATTCAGCCAGTTCTTACTTCATTAGCGTATGTTTTATTATTATGAAGCAGAGACATTGTCTTGTGAAAGATCAAAGTGCCTAAAACATTATCTTCACCCAAACCACAGAGGATGAGAAAAAAGATTATTTTGCCACACCCATTATCCATAGATCAGGCATCATTTATATTCCTGGCCCTTTGTCAAGCCTGCTCTTTACTCCTCATCCCGGTCAGGTTTAGTGCATCCTGTGGAACAGGAATCTGACTTGCGTCTGGAGTAGGAAGAATGCTCCCAGTGGCCCTGAGTGGACCAGGGCAGCAGCTTCAGAATGAGTGTTGCAAAAATGTTTGTGCTATGTAAGACTATGAATAGATCTATTAAAGGTGGGCTGTGAGCCAGCACTTGTGCAGCTTTCTGTAGGCTCCCAATGGGAGAACCTGTGAAAAAATGACAGTGAGATGTGAGTCACTTCATCTCAGTGGGGTGTAACTGTTTCACACAGGTGACTTAGGGAGGGTCATGCAGTTAATTTTTTCCCGGTGTTTGACTGGCTTATTTGAATGTCTGAGGTAGGAAACTCATCTTACCCAGCAACAGATGCATTGCAGGCTCATTCCTTTCAACGCTTCATCTTGTGCTTTGCTCATGTGGATTTTAAGTGTCCCCAGCAGTGAAACTTCTGCACTCATTAGAAGGATGTTCCATGTCCTAGTCTGTATCCCACTTGAAGCATACCAGATGAGACTGATAAAATTAATCAGTAATGCCACAGCATAGAAACAGGCATATTTTCTTCGTATTTCTGGTGTTAATTAACTTCATTTTACAGTTCTTTGTTATACTCCAGAGACTGTTTTCAACTTTGGTGTGAAGTCTTTTGCACTTGCCAATAGCAGAGATGAATTTTGTTCATCTGACTTTTGATGACTGTCAAAAAAAACCCCTAGTGGAAGCTCAGCAGGGCATAAGAAGTGCAGTTGTTGTCTGCAGAGGAAAAGAGGAAGGTAGGGGAAGACCTGCTGAAGGGAAGAGTGGTCAATAAGGGAGAAGAGGAGTAAGTGGAGTATCTAGAGGTCAGGCAGGGACACACAACTTCGATCAAATACTTGCTCCCTGAATAAGACTGTATGAATCAGACCTGCCTATCCATAGGAAAATCTGGGAAACAGCTCTGTTGCCTGAATCTGCACCTGGCTAGCGTTTATTTAGGAACAGGCAGATGCAGGGGACCTGGGCATGGCAGGTGGTTTGTACCCCACCTCCTGTGTCACAGAATGCTGCTTCTCCACACCCCCAACATTTTAAGAATAAATTGGGTCTTATGGACCTGGGATAGCTCTTGGCTTCTGAAAAGAAATTTTTAGGCTGTGCCTCCACTTCTTAAAGACACCTGTTTGTCGGGAAAAGACTGCAGTTTGCCCAGGCAGAGTCTAGGTTTTCTTCCTTTAAAGGGATACTCGTCGTTTAGTTGTCCAAATTAGTAACCTGTAGGAGCATGCCACCATTTCAGCGCACCCAGGCTTCATTTCCATGGAAATAGAGAAACACGGAATGGGTGAGAAGGGTGTTTTCCCAGGTCTTATCCAAACACCAGTACAATGTGTGTATGCCCATTCTCAGGACCTAAAGCTCATCTCAGCTTCCACAAATACTCTGCAATCCCCCAGACTAGTGTAGCTGTGCACATGAGCCTGTAAATCATCAGTGGGTTTGGCCCATATTACTGGTCTTGTTGAAGGGCTTAGAACTATCATGTGTGTCAGGCTGGAAGGATGATGCTGAGCATCCCTCGCTGACTGCACCGTTGGATAGCACTGCATGCTCAAAGTCTTATGAACACACAAATTTGCAGGGAGATAGTTATGCAGAGCAGCAATTAACACAGTTAATTGCATTTATCTTTCAAGTTGGCACATCTGCCAGCTATCAGCTATGTCAAACTAACTCATCAGTTCGAGGTCTTCATGTCGATAATTGATTCCTCAATTCTATGTGGAAAAATTCACACTTCTTAGAGCTGGTTTGCAGTGCACACCTTCTGGTTTCCCCCCGGCGCTTTGGATCTGTTTGTCTTAAATGGAGGTTAATAATTTCATTTCCTTGGGGGAGAATAAACTATGCTTCATTTTCTTTTACATTCTGGTAATTGCAGGAGGTTGCAGGGCAAGTCACAGGAGTTTAAATCTCCAGTCTTTCATGGGAGCTGGAGCATTTCCTGCTCTCTGCTGGTTAAGGCCCGTACTCTCAGCCCCAAAGCTATGGATGCCAAGTGTTTATACTAAGGATCTCCTGTGCTCTCAGCTGAAGGCAAAGTCAGTGAAAAGTGCCCCGGAGCAATGGGCACATCATAGGTTTGACGTCAAGGTTATAAAATTACTCATCCTGAATGTTCTTGTACATTGAAGCCCACAGGCATCAATGCAGAGGCTGCTGAGCACCCTCCACTATCACCAGTATTAGCACTGGAGGCAACTAGAACCTTTCTGGGTCTGGCTTTATATCTGACTGTAATTAACAGAAGTTTAAACGAGCAGGGAATATGGAGAGAGAGAAATTATGACAGGGACTCACCAAGCTGCTCACATAAAGTAGTCTATGAGAAGGTAGGTGCTTCTCCAGCTAGCCTTCCTCCCTCCCTCTCCCAGTGATAAGGGACACTGCTGGAGTCTTTCATGATACTGGTATGAAGAAAAGTGTCGTGAGATCCCCCAATACTGTGTTACCATGAAGTCTTTTGCAGGAAGGATCAGTGAGCCCTTGACTTACTAATGGTTGTGGTATTTTTTTCTTGTTGCTCTACTAATATCTGTGCTTACTAGCTGATGTGATTTTGCAACTGTCCAGGGTTTGTATCTTTGAGGGACTCGTTACGCCAAAAAACTTCCTCAGTTCCCCCCTCCTTGGCACCCTCTAAGTCCCTTTCCTCCTGACATCACACACCATCCAGTCTTCATAGAATCATAGAATGGTTATGGTTAGAAAGGACCTTAAGATCATCTAGTTCCAACCCCCCTGCCATGGGCAGGGATGCCTCACACTAGACCAGGTTGCTCAAAGCCCCGTCCAGCCTGGCCTTGAACACTGCCAGGGATGGGGCAGCCACAACTTCCCCGTAGCAGCCTGTTCCAGTGCCTCACCACCCTCACAGTGAAAAATTTCTTCCTTATATCTAACCTAATTCTCCCCTGTTTAAGTTTGAGAGTCTTAAACAGACTCTCAAGTTTGGGAAAGTTAAACAGAGTCGTGCTCCATTTTACACTTTCCTGGGAACTGGGGTGGTTGCAAACTGGAGGAGAGGAGTGAGAACTCACCCTGCCTTTGGGCTCCTCTCCCCTGCTTGTAACAGCTCTCCAGCTCCAGAGACAGAAGGGTGAAGGTAGAGAGATGTTCAAATAACATAAAGTGAAAGACAGCCTGAGGTCACAGATATCGCAATATTGCGGCAGAGTCAGTGGCAAATAGCTGGGACGGCCGCTGGGTGTTGTATGGGCTTAAAACTGCAGCACCACCAGGGTGTCTCACCATGCCCATCTCTACTGTGCATTAGGCAAGGCGGATGCACTGGAACATGTATGCACACAGATGTGCGTGAGTATGTGCCCACACACGCTTTGCAGCCTTGGCTGACAGCACGAGGGTAAGCTCAAAACCTCGGGGCCCCATCCTGCAGTGCAGGTGAGTACCTGCACGCGGGGAGCAGCCCCGCTGGTTCTGTTACGCTGCTGGTGTTGACGTTACTCGGACTGGCGTGTTCACAAAAATCTGTAGGACAGGGCCCAAAGCAGGTAACATTTCATGTTTGTTAAAACAGCTGTATTTATTTTTGTTAGGAACTTTTAATAACACACTATGAACAATTCAGCAACCAATATAACAAGGGTCTAAAAGGGTGCCGGGGAGGCCCTCTTCGTTAGGGACTGTAGTGATAGGGCTAATGGGCTCAAACTTAAACAGGGGAAGTTTAAGTTAGATATAAGGAAGAAGCTCTTTACTGGGAGGGTGGTGAGGCACTGGAACAGGTTGCCCAAGGAAGTTGTGAAGGCTCCATCCCTGGCAGTGTTCAAGGCCAGGTTGGACAGAGCCTTGGGTGATATGGTTTAGTGTGAGGTGTCCCTGCCCATGGCAGGGGGGTTGGAACTAGATGATCTTAAGGTCCTTTCCAACCCAAACCATTCTATGATTCTGTTCTGGTTCTTTGAAATCATAAAGCCATTTCCAACACTGTCTAGTCCTTTGATATCATAACTTGGTCACTGATCAGGAGCTCAGGGGCATCCTAACAGCAAAGCAACTGTGTCATAAAATTAAAGATCATGACCAGCGTTGGCAGAAGCAACACTATAAATTATTTGAAAGAGCAAACTTTAGCAAACCTAATCTAGGTTTTTAAATTATTATCTATTTAGCTGATTCTCCACTTTGTCTGTGAGTGATGAAATGGAATTAAAAGGTCTATTGTTTTTCTTTCTGTTACAACATAGGAGGATCCCCAGGGTTTTTGTCCTTTGAGATTGTACCTGGACTTGCGCGTTAGTTTGGAGTTTAAAGCTGTGGTCCTGCTTCAGTGTCACAACTGTCAGATACGAGCAGGAGCAGTCCCTTTCTCTCTCTGGGTTCTTGCTGCTGTAAAGTTTGAGTGTTGAACACTGGATAAGGATGTTGTCTAAGGAAAAGAGGGATTTCATTACACATTAAAAGATGATAATGTTTGAGGTAGTATTAGAACTTGCCTCCACTTAAAATAAATAAATGAACCGGCAAAATTTCATCTCAAGTTAATTGCCAAACCATAAGCAATAAAGCAGCAGAGACCTGGAAGCTGTCAAGTGAATGATTCAGTAACACGTCTGTGTGCTGAGAAGATAATAGAGAAAAACCAATATTGCCATTTCATTAGGCCTTGTGGGCTTATCCTCCTTTCACAATCACATAAATCAGGAGTAACTACACTTAAGTCAATGAAGTTACCCTGCTGTAAAAGCACTATTTGTCAGGCGGGAATAGGATGAATATATAAATTACTAACCCATTCCAAAGATTTGTGGATTAATTTCCATTTGCTGTGGTTCCAGGCAGCACCTGCCTGCCAGTTAACTGACCTCTGTGTTGCTGGCTGGCACTGGAGTGGACAAAGGAAAACAAAAAGTGGGAGTTTGCCCAGACTGTGATGGGAACAGGAACAGGTCCCTGGATGCTGCTTGCTCTTTTAGTGTTGCTGTTTGCATTGTTTGGTTGTTTACTGCTGTTTCTCTTAAATGAGAGAAGACAAATGGCTGTGTCTTTAAAGGTAAGGGGGCAGATGCATTCCTCATTGCTGTGAGCTTGTGTATTTGCAGAAACGTGGAGCCCATGGCAGCCCTGGAGCCCCTGCAGTGTCACCTGTGGGGACGGCATCCGGGAGCGCTTCCGAGAGTGCCTCACCTCCTCATCAGCCAAACCAGGCTGTGCTGGATCACCCAGGGAGACTTCCTTGTGTTCCCTGGAGGAGTGTTTGTGTAAGTATCTCTGCTGTCCTCTTCCCTGTGGTTGCATGTCTGCCCTAGCAAAAGGAAAGGGCCTGTTATTAGAAGGGCTTTGTAAAATGGAATGATTCTGGAGGGGTGTCACATTCCCGTGGTTGATGGAGTAGGGCAGGAGTCTACATGCGTTTGTGGGGCAGCTGGAGATAGGGTTCCAAGGCATAAGAAGATTTTGGTATTCTGTGGGTGCCATGGGAAGGGGTTTAAAATCTCCAGCATGGCCAGGGAGTGAAGAAAGACTGAAGGAGAGATCTTGGGGCTAGCAGACTGTAGAATCATAGAATGGTTTGGGTTGGAAGGGACCTTAAAGATCATCTAGTTCCAACCCCCAGGGAACCAGGGATGGGGAATAGAAGGTGCCCAGGGACTGTGCAGGCTCCCAGTCTCTCAGGCTGTAATTTAACAGATATTTTATACTATTACAAAGTGAGTAATGCCTTACCCCTTGCTTTGGCTGCTTCCATGCACTTCCTTGTGCTGGCAAAAGTGTAGTGTGGAGAACTGGAATGGAGCCAGCCAAAAATTGGGCAGTCTGGGGATGTGGGTAAGCTGTTGCCATGCTTGTGCCACTGAAAAGGGAAGGACAGCAGAGGGGGAGAATGTGTAGCTGGAGCAGGAAGGGGGCAGGACTACTTTTTTAATGGAGGTGTTGGCTTGAACCAGCTTCAAGGTGTTGAATGAAGGCCTCAGAAGTGTACAGGCAGGCCTGGAATGTGTTGTGAAGCGCTGTAAGAAATGGTTTGTATTGAACAAAAGGTTGGGTGAAGGGAAAATATTAAAAATTATATTCCATCAAGCCAGGTATTGCGTTCTGTCAGTGTTTGTGCAGCACGTAGGGTATTGTAACAGCTTCTTGTTAAAGTGTCTGATGTTTTTAATGACTGGAAAATGCTGGCCATGTGGGTTTGCTTATTTTGTAAATCCACGAGTGTAAGCAGAGAGGAACCACTCAGATGTTTAGGACCCCAGCTTAAAACTAATGCCCTGCTCTAGGCCTGGTTGTCTTCTCTATGCCAAATTCTGTCTGGCTGTCGTCAGCAGTAATGCCACCAGTGAAACACAGTGGGGTAGTTGGTGTTTTTGTAAAGCTGATGCTGAGCTGTGCTGTTCCATGCTTGTGTTACCTGTGTGAGGGTTGTGTCTGTAAGTACAGTGCTTGGCTTGGCTCCTCTCTGGCTCGCTTCACCCCACTCCTCTGGAGCTCAGAGAGCAGTTCTGGTGCACAGAGTTCCCTGAGGGGGGTCCATCCATGTGGAGCATGTCCTGAACACATGGTTTGTGTACGCACCTTGGCCTCTCTGGTGCTCCTCAGAAGTGTCACTCTTTCCATGCAGATCTACAACTGCATAAAGCATATGATGGTTTTCAGAGAGGTCAGCCATCCTATGCATACCCAGTGCACATGCCTGTGGCACTCCTCTGGTGGGAGTTGTACTATCTGACATCACTCAGAAGGTCTGGAAAAGCCTCAAATTCCTTAATAAAGAAGGTTATATATATATTTTATATATAGGAAACACGGATGCACAGGAGGCCTGCATCTGCACCCGTTGCCGTGGGATCATCTGGAGGAATTGCCTCGCTTCTCTCTTGCACGTGGTTTTTAATCCTCCTGTTCCCACATCAGGCAGCTTTCTTTACAGAATCACCTGCAAGATTTCATCTCGTTGAATCTTAGGTTGCTCAAGAAGTGACTTAACACTGTGATCTTATAGCGTTCATCTGCCGCCTGATCTCCAGCTGGGAGTGTCACCCCTCCCACCCCCCAGCTGTCTGCACCTTTTGGAGCAGGCAAGCCTCTTTTTCAGCATAACTTCTGTTTGCAGTCATTAGTCCAGCAGATGGAGCAAATAGCTGAATAAATGAAACTAGCACACAGTCCAGCGGCAGAGGCGCATGAGGTGGAGAGAGAGCAAACCTAAGGGTCTAAGTCCTGTTTTGAACCTCACTGTTTGCTGGCTGTTAGCTTTGTATTCCAAACAATACAGCACAGTGTCTTGAAACTCTTTAAAACAGAGTCTTTAAAAAATAAGTGTAAGCAAACAGGACTGGGAAGAGGATGAGCAATGAGTGAATTGCTCTGCTGCAGTGGTACTGAACAGAGCAAATGCTGGTCCTGCCTTCTTCACTGAAGTCAGTGTGCTCACTCCCTGCTCAGGCCCCCAGAACAGCAGCGCTCTGTGCTCTGGCACAGTGACATTGGGCTGGATGAAAGTTTTAGAGATCCTCCAATAAAGATCCAGCAGGCATTGGTCTTTGAGATTGGTCTCTTTGAGATGATGCTGAGCTCTCAAGAGTGACATGAAGATCAAAGTGGATCCAATAGCAGGATTTTTCCAAGGGCTTGGGGCTGTCAGGTAGACCTGAGGCAAAGAAATGAATCTCCTGCCCAACCAAGCACCCTGCACATCTGTTATCATAGCAGCCTGAGATGTTCTGGCCTGTGTTCATCAGTGTATTTGTGCATCATGAACACCCTCCTAATACCAGCTTTCTGTTGAATGAGTGTCCTTCTGAATTATGGGAAGAACATGGTATCAGCTCCCTGTTATTCTGCAGATGCATTTCCTATGCCTGGACAGTCACAGTGGTGCAGGCACCTGCCAAGTTTTACAACAGACTTTCTATCACTCTGGTGTAAGGGTTTGGGTTCTGGATAAAACTAGAGACTGGGGCAGGATTGTTAACTGGTTCAGTTGGAGCTCACAGCTTCATAGCCAGCTCTTGTCAACTACAGCTGAGCAGCCTTATCCTCCAACAGCATTTTCGTGGCCTTACAGTGCTGAGGTTTGGCCATAAGAAGTTGAGGAGTGCTAACACATACTGAAAGTAGCTGCTGGACGAATTCATCCGCTTTAAACCGTGCTCAGGGCTACCCCTAAAATGCTAGAGACTTCATCCAAAAAAAGAATTATTAATCTCTCCTTGGTTCAGCTGTCTGTAATGTGGGGCAATGGGCAGGTGAAAGGTTTAAATAGGGCTGTTGAAAGATCTGTGATGTTCATATTACGGGTTAGAATCATAGAATATCTCAAGTTGGAAGGAACCCATAGGCATCATCGAGTCCAACTCCCTGCTGCATTCTGGACTACCTGAAACTAAACCATATGACTAAGAGCATCGTCTAGATGCTCCTTAAACTTTTAAAAGGTTTAGTGCTGTGACTGCTTCCCTGGGGAGACTGTTCCAGAGACTGACCACCCTCTCTATAAAGAAAGGTCTGCAGAGTGTTCTTCCCTGTTTGAAGGCCCATCTGCAGTCTACGACAGAAGAGTGTCAGTACTAGAATGCCAGGGGCACCAGAGCAACCGCCGCCTCCGCTGGAGCTTACTGTGGCAGGGGAAGGTTCCAACCTCTGAGGCTGTGGCACGAGGAAGTGGTGGAAGAAACACCTTAGAAAAGTTATGCTGCCCCTGCTAGTGCTGCCTCTGTGCTCTTCAAACTCACTGCAATTCTCATACCCATTAAGCTCTCATAAAAATAATTTTAATGTGATACCCAAAGTACTAGCCTGGGTTGGGTTACTTCTACCCATTTTATGGCACTTTTCACCAGGGGATCTTAATGTGCTTCACAAAGGAGGGCAAATAGTGTTATCCCATTTTACACCTATTTAGGAGTGCCTTATGGAAATGGCAGAACAGGCAGAAGTAATGATTACATTTAAAAGATCTGTGGGAGCCTTGGTTTTAAATAAGTAGATGTGTTCCTGCCAGCTTGAAGTCATCAGTAATAAGTCATCTCCGATGGTCAAATTTTAATGGCAGACAACTTCCTGTACTGTGTTAACTGGTTATTTTTAATTTGTAGTAAGGTATCCATCCTAAAATACCAAAATGCTGATGACAGTGCAGCTCTGATAGACATGTGTGCTCTTTGTTACAGCTATGAAGCCTCCCACCCCACCTTCTGTCCAACCAGGAGAGGACCAGAAAGCGAATAACATAGTCACCGTCACAGGTATCTCCCTTTGCTTGTTCATCATCTTTGCCACAGTTCTCATCACCCTCTGGAGGAAGCTCTGCAGAGCTCAGAAGTGCAGCACCGCCGTGCGCCGAAACTCTGTCCATTCCCCTGGCTTCCGGAAGAACTCTGATGAGGAGAACATCTGCCAAGGCAACAAGCAGCGGGACAGCTTCACTGAAGGAGGGGATGCCCCTGTTAACATTCCTCTGACCTACAGGCGAAGCCTCCAATTTGCCCAAGAAGATGATGTCTCTGGAAGTGAGAACTTCCAGCCAAACGCCCAAAAAATAATCCCTCCGATCTTCAGCTACCGCCTGGCACAGCAGCAGCTGAAAGAGATGAAGAAGAAAGGCCTGACTGAGACCACCAAGGTGTACCATGTCTCTCAGAATCCCCTGACGGACACAGTTGTTGGTGCCACCACGATGCTTCCCCTGAGTGGAGAAAACCAAGAGGAAGCAGCAGCAAACAAATTTAGGATCAAATCTCCATTTCTGGACCAGCCAGCCAGTCAGCCCAAATTCCTGGGGGAAGGCTCTCACCCTAGGCTGGATTTTCCGTTCTCACAGGCCAATCCTGCAATGAGCCCTACCCAAACGTTGGTAAGAAGAGCTCATTTCAAGCACCAGGATAGCAGAGGGGACTTGCCTGAGAGGGGCTGCCACAGAAACCCGCAGTTCAGAAGAACAGCCAGTTTCCATGAAGCTAAAAAGGCCAGGCCTTTCAGAGAGAGGAGCATGTCCACCCTCACCCCCCGGCAGACTCCTCTCTACAACTCCAGGACCAGAACATGGGACCAGGGTTTGGAGGACAGGATGCGGCCAAAATCAAGGAACACTAATCCAACTGGTGAAAAGCTGGATCAGCCCCACAATGCTGTGCCAGGGTGTGAACCACAGGGCCATGGCACAAAGTGCCACCACAGGGCAGGGCCCCCGGTGAAGAAGCTGGACCTGGTCACTGACCGCCAGCCTGGAGGTCAGGAGAAGGCAGCTGATAAGCCTGAGCCCAGCCGGAGCAAGCGGGGCCCTTCACCTAACCCCAGAGGCACGTGGCGGAAGGAAACGGGCTCAGCTGGCAAAGATAATTCCCAGAGAGGCCCAAGTGTAAGCCCTGCCCAGTACCGAAGGGACAAGTGCCAGAGCTTCCCCTTGGACCCTGAGTTTGCCTTTTATGATAATACTACTTTTGGCTTAACGGAGGCAGAGCAGCAGATGATCGACCTCCCTGGGTATTTCGGCTCCAATGAAGAGGATGAAACAAGTACTTTAAGCATTGAGAAGCTGGTGATCTGAGGGACTCATTGCAGCCCTGCAGGAGGGGCATGAGCAGGAGTGGATCTGCAGGATCTGTCGGCTTCTGGTGGAAGGAGCAGCGGGAATTGTGTTACCTCCACACAGAGCAGGAGGGATTAATGCCCCAAGTCTGGCTTGTGGGAACGCATTCCTTTCTAATTACTGGAAAGTGCTTCTATATCATTATTTTTTGTATGTATGTGTGTACAATACACACAAAATACCCTGGGAAAGCACATGTTAGTGGAGGTGTGACACAGAAATGGCCAATACATTTTATTGCATAAAGCAGTTGTGTTTTGTGCATCATACGTGATGGAGACCACTGATCTGGCCTTTCTCACCTTGTGGACTGTGTACTAGTAGATAATAATGCCCTAAAGCATCCATTGTCCAGTATCCTCAACCATCTGTCCTAATTAGTGAATCCTTGCCTATTTAGAAAACACAGACCTCAATTTGTGAGCAGTTTTCATCATTTTTATGGTAGTCATTATTGAAGTGTGTCGATTTGTTGCAATTGCTCAAATAAGTCATATGGTGGTGTTTGTTTTAGCTGCTTGCATGAAAGTGCAAACAATTGATGCTGAATACTTGGAGTGAATTTAAAACTGAGGGGGCATTTTTCACCCTTCAAGGTTTGGTATTTTCCTTCTGTCAATATTTATACCACAAAACCAGTGATGTACAGGTATTTGCAGGAAATGAGTAGAAGAGGCATGCTACTGGGAGGGCAAGGAAAACAGACGAACAAATTTGAGTCCTCACAGAAATGTTACTTGCAGCGTCTAAGCACCTGTAAAAGACAGTGAGACAACTGTTGAATCACCCATCCTTTCCATGATCATCTTTGCCTTTATTAAACTTTTCAAAATGTAAATATATTGACAATAATACTGCTACCGCAAGCTCAGAATAAATTATGAACAAATCCAGTAAACAACAAATTCATTTCATGAATACCTGTTTTGCAAACAAAAAGAAAACCTGGCTTGACAACATCTGGTGATTCCCATAGAATCCTATGGTGAAGTACAATAGTTACTTTGGGTGGGTTTTTTTTTTTGTCAGGCTTTAGAACCAGAGATCACAAATTGACAATTACACACTGCTGCAAGTATTCAGAGCTGGGTTGAAACCCCAGTTAACAACAGAGACAGAGCTCAGGCCAGCGAGAATGACTCAGAGCCTTTGCTTGCCATTTGTTGGGATAACCATCTCTTCAGGGAGTTTACAAAGACCAGGGAAATGCTATTGTGCAAAAACAAGAAAGGAGGAGATGGTGCCCATGGAGGATGGAGTGAGAGAAGGTAGGCTCAGGCAGAGGACTGTCTGTCTTAACTCTTCCATAAGAACCCCAACCCTACGTGCCCTTTAACCCCCCTGTGGGTGTGAAGGAACACTTAGCATGTGCTCAGTTCTCTGGCAGGAGGCTGCTATCTTTCTCAAAACTGCCTTTCTGAGCAGATGGATAGGTTTCCCAAACCCACACTTCTGTTTTTATCCACACCAACAATAGTTTTAAAGGAAGAGCAGCATCACTGTGTGTTAGCCCGTTACTGATGGCACCCCACTGAAGTGTCCAAAGCATGCACGGGTAACCTGGCAGGCACACAGTGATGGTCTTGCTGTGACAGCCGCAGAGGAGAAAGACTCGCAGCGTTCGGCTGCCAGGGCCAAACCGGGCTGTCTGAATGGCCTTTTTGATGGGTAATGTTTCGCAGCTGCTGCTGCAGCACTGGGTCTGACTCACAGGGTGATGTGAGCTCCCTCTTTCCCAGGAGCTGGGCCAGCAGGCTGCACTGTCGACATTCAGCCCTTTGGCCCAGCATGGCATTAGTACCTGCTATGCATTCCCATAAGCTGTCAGCTTGAAATGCTCCTTAAAGCATTTGAGATCATGTCCACGCTTGAAGAGTGAGCCAAAGCTGATCAAATGTAACAAGTCTTCAAAGTGACTTAAATGAGCTGGAAATCAGACCTCTGAAGCAATTGCTGCTCAGGTTACTAACCACCCCTATTCTAAGGTAAAGCCTGCCATGTAAAGCACATTCGCCCTGCAGCAGTGATGTGTCAGCAGGGCTACAATATCTGTTTACAGCTTTGGTGAGCCCCCTCAGCACGGGAGACCTTGGGGAAACGGGAGATCAAATGTACAGCACAGCAGCACTGAGCAAGCATTCCCCTAACCTTCAGTGGGAGTGATGTGAGCCTGGCGGTAGCCCTCAGATCAAATAAGTACTCAGCTGGTGGTATTTTACCCTGCTTATTGAGATAAAGAGAGTTTTGAAACACTTCCGGGGTTTGCTGTGGGAGTTGTGGGGTCCTGCACAAAGCCCTGTGACCTGTGTCTCAGAGGGGGTTCCCTGCACCGCAGGAGGGCAGAGGAGCAGAAGCATTGCTTCAAGCCAGATGCTGCTTCCTGCAACCTTGTCTCAGTGCTGACCTGCATTCAGAACAGCTACTGTAATGCATTGCATGTACTTAGGTGCATCTTACGTCTAAGACACCAAGGCAGACCCCTTCCCTCCCAGCTTGTCAGGTGTGGGCCGCTTTTATCTCTTTTTCTCTGCCTTTCTTTCTCTCAGAGAGACAAAAAAGCACCATGACATATTGATGCTGGCTGAAGGCAGTCCAACTATAATGCCTGCTTCTCCGTCTTGACACAGAGGGAAGGAAGCTCTGTACTCTGGACTGCTCACTGCTCCCCCATTGGGGAACTGGGCTGGGTAGCAGCCCAGGTAGTTACCTGTCTAAGCCCTGTTGACTTTATCTCCAGCTTGATATCTCTGTTATTGATAGCTCCATTATCAGGTGGGTTATTGGCTGCTCAATGAACTGTCAAACCACTAATGCTGTCCCTTTGGTGCTGTAGTTGATTTCTAACATGCAGAGTTGTGCATCACCAGTCTGCAATCTGTACCCTGCTTCCATAGCCCCTCTACCGAAGAACGGGATTGAGCATCATCTGCCAGAAGGCATTAATTTATTTCACTCAATTTTCTCTGTCTTTTGCCTAGACAAAAATTGTCCTTTCATCCCTCAGCACTGCATCAGTGGCCACATGGTTATAATGTGTGCAAAGGGATTCCTTATGTTCCCAACATGCAGTTACAACCTTGCACTAAGATTTTACCACAGTATAAAATACAGAAGTAGTTATCAGAAAGTAAATAGTTCATAGCCCTTTCTTCACAAGGGCAACCTCATTTCAGAGAGGTAGGTGCAAGTTTTGTTCCAACGTGGGGGTGTGGGAAGAGGGCTTTAGGAACACTGCTCCCTGGAGTGCTGGCCTGTGCTCTCCAGTGTCACGTTTGCAATCACTGGGATCTCTGAGAAGAACTGAGAACAGAGTTTGCGTCTTCATAAAGCAGAGGAACCAAACCAAGTTTGATACTGAACTTTTACATGTCTCTGCATTGTCTCCAGGACAGCTTGAGCCCTGGAATTTAAACTTACCTTGCAGAGAGACTCTCAACCACCCAGGACAGCAGGTGTAAAAGCACCAGAGCCAACACCAAAAGAAAGCGTTTCTCATATTACGAGCTTTCTCAAGATTTTAATCCAAATTTCTGTTCAAGTTCCTACCGTTGAAAATGAAATAGGAAGTGTTAAGACCTACTCAGATGGTTTTATTTCATCCTCTATGGATATATAATACAAATTGCAATATGCATGGATCTAAAAGCAAGTAAATGGAAAAGAACTACCAGTTTAAAAAAAATTATTGTAATTCAGAAAAAAAATAGGCTCATTTTACCACATGGTAGTTAAATGATTTGCATCAAGCTGATATTACTGTTCATTTTAACTGTTGTTATTAAAAACTTGTGGAAAATAGATTTTCAGTATCCCATTTCTTTCAGTCATTTGTGTTGCTGTTTCATTTCACTCGAGTGAGATAAGGAAAGCAGTGGGCCTTACGGTTCAACCACTTTCCGCTTTAATATTCCCCTTCACTAACTCGAAGTCATCTGGTAAATTATGGGAGAACATACAAATGAATCATGACTGTGTTTTATGAACTCCCTAAGTGTATCTGTGCTTATCTTAAATTCGGTAAAATCTGCCTCATTTTAATCTGGGGCTTAAGTCTGGTTGGCAGCATTGTCTTTGCATTAATGGGTCGCAGTGTGCTGCAGAAGTGGATCCGCAGCACGAAGCTGTTGGCAACAAAACCCGGTGCCCACACTGTCCATGTTATGGGGGTTTACTTTGAAGTAGCCTTAGTCTGAATGCGTGTTAGCAGTTGGAGCATGTCCATCCACTGCCTTGGCTTCACACTCTCCAGGAGCATTCTGCAACTGAAGTGTGGCAGTTGGGGGCCACAGAGGCAGCTGTTGAAACATTCTCCTGATCCACTAACGAAGGTAGACCAGATGAAGTCCAGTTCCCCATCACCTTGTTGGTTCTTATGTTCTCGTAACTGAAGCAGTGATGATTAAAATCAGGATGAGAAGGACTGGGCCCTTGAAGAGTACAGATAGCTAAAAGAACATTCTTGATCATTCAAGGTCCAGAGAGCTTTTCATAAACACTCTCCTATGAAGTGCTGAAAATTGCTGTGTTTATTCCATGATGAGATCCATATGTTTTCTGTTAAATTATTGGCTGGCTGTGCTCAAACAACATTAGCTTCAGCAACTTCAGTTATTGCAGTGCAGGTTTGGCTGTTGGCAGGAGCAGAGGGCTGGCTGTTAACTTACACAATTCCCTTCAGCCTGTACTTCTTTCCTTTCCAAAGCAGCAGGTTTCAGCTGCCCTGACTGTTCTCACCATCTCCACTCTCGCTGTCAACAAAGAATGGAGCCCTGATTTTCATGGCTGAGTATTTTAGTGAGTACCACATTCCATGCCACGTAGACCAAACCAAGCCATCGTCGTGGGATCCATTGTACCTTCCCGTTCTGTAGTACCGGCCATTGAGGTTCACGGCATGGCACCTTGTAACGATGTAGGAGAGGGAAAAAAGGACATGAGGTTTAGTGTGGGAAGATACTGCACCATTACAGTGAAGTACAATTTTCACACAACATAGATTTAGAAATACCAGGGTGGGATTTGTTGACAGATTCAGACACCTAGATATATCTGTCTGTACTGAACTGGTTATCTAAACTCCTACAGTAGCCTATGGAGATCTAGTTAATGCATTTAGTGGAACCCAGAGAAGCATGTGGGTCATCCCAAAGTAGAGACCTACACTGCTCAGATAATTCAACATGTTGACTCCTTCAAGTGTATTAACTAGGGACAGGATTCAGCTGCCTAAACAGAGGGGTGGAGGGCCATTTGGTAGGCACCAGCTTAAGTGTAGGCAGCTATGTATTGACACCTAAAAATGCAGATGTCTTTTGATCAAGGTAAATCCCACTATTGATACACATTTTTGTAGCTCCACTGATTTCAATTTGTATGTATGTGATGAGGGGCTAGTCAAAGAAGAGGCACATCCTGCCCTAAAGCAGAGAAAAACTGAGTATGGTGTGTACATGCTCCCGGGACTGGTGAAGCCAAGTCCCTATCTGTTGATGTGTGGGGTGTGCCCAACTAGCAAACATACCACCAGGACTATTAAGGGGTAGCTCATGCCCTAGACATGCTCCACAATAATGTCCTGTGTGCACACTTTATGGTTTCTTTCTTGGGATATGACCCAAAGCACTTGAAGGAATTTTAATTGGGCTCTTCCCCTTCCAGATTATTCCTCCATGTGCATTTACTCCGACCCTTCTGAAAATCAATGCAACTTAACCTGTGGCCCAGTTTCTTACGATGAATGCAACTTACCTGCTTTGCTTCATAAGGGAAGAAGCAGATTGCTTTCCTTTGAGGATCTGTAGGTGTGAACATCTTAGATTTGGTTGTGTGAGGTGGCAAGATCACACAGCAACCTCCAGCTGCGTAAGGCAGGCAAGTCCTCTCGGCTGCACAGCCACCCACACCCTATGCATCCAAGAGGAATCAACTGCTTTCCATACCTGTTAAACCACCAACCGCCCTTGTTCTCAGATGCACAGTTGCCTGCCAGGAATCGATCGTGATCCTTGTCAAATGTGGTGAACTGCATCCCTCTGTGTGAGGCTGACCACTGATCTTCAAAATTGCTCCCACCAGACAGAGCGTCGCCAGCGTTACCAAAATAGGTGCCAAACCATAACCTGTACTTGTCCTGCAAGAATATGTGAAATATGTCTTTGATATCAGCTCTTTCTGATATCTCCCCATATCTGAGATTAAATTTGCTCTGGCCATTGTATCCACTGTCAAAGGCATAACTGTTGAAGCCAAGGATGACTTCTCGCCCCATGCTTTGATGATCCTAGGGTAGCTCAATGCAGGATTTAAACTTCTAGAAGGGATTACTCATTACTGCTGCTGCTACAATGGGCTTCAGGATTTATTGTCTTTCAACAACCATTTGAAAACTGAACAACGAGCTGGAAGGCTCTTCCTAGCTCATCAAGAACAACTTGGCAAAAAACCATGCCAAGCGGTTGCCTTCATAAACTGATCAGCTGTTCAGCTAGAATAACTCCTAGGAACCAGGAAAACCAGGTTCAGTTTCCTTGCAGAGTTTCAAACCTGTATCTCCTCCCCCACAGAGGACTCTCCTAACCATGAGGCTGGAGGGAAATGCATGTGGGAATCCCTGTGCCCTGCAGTAGAGAGTTGGTAGGAGAGCATGCACGCATGATGCTGTCACTGGTGGCTTGGACGCTCAGTGATGAGAGGAAGAAGTCCCAGGTTTATGTCCCCGCTCCCAGGGCTGTTTGTCAGTCAGCCCAACCAGGAATTCCAGGGAACCAGAGCAGGTAAGTTTTGCAGAGCTGCAATTACAGCCCTGATACTGAAGTCTGATGCTGCATGTGCAGGTGCCCCATCGTCACAGACAAAACAAGCAAATCACCACTCTTCATTTCTCACCTGCTCGTTTGCAAGCTGGACATTTTCATAGACTGCGTAACGCCTTTCCCCATGCCAGTCCATCAGGTCAATCTTTAGTGAGCTCTCTCCTAAACACACAGTGGTGTCCTGTTAGAACTATCTCATGCAAATTGGAAAGAAATCTTTGGAGGAAAAATACTTGCACCTCTAGTGAGCAGGTCATAGATGTGGTCATTGCCCAGCCAGTATTCACCATTCTTGCCCTGGAATTTCCCAAATCCCAGTTTATAATCATCCCATTTCCTGCAGTGAGATACAAATACCAGTTTCAGCATGTGGGGGAACTAGACAGTTTGTGACACTTGGCTATGGAAACAAGTAAAATTTCATCTGTACCTCTAGACACTGTTTTCTACAAGTATCTGATTCATCGCAAGCTGAGCTGAGATATGCCACTCTGCCTTAGAATTAAATACAACTCACAGCTTATTTCTGCTAAACCTGTGCACACATATATTGGGATCAAACCTTCATACTGCCAGATGCAGTGCTTGCAGAATGAGGTTGTCAGTTAGAGGGAAAGGGAAAGCAGCAGCTGTCATACTGGTCTTCAGCAAAGCATGTGAAATTGTTCTTCAGCAAGTCATAATTGAAATGCACTCCTGGCTGGAAGTGAATGTTGCAATCTAAAATATGCTGCATTTCTGGATGTATGATGTGGTATGGTGAAGAATCAGAAACTTACTAGAAGCTGCAAACGAAAGCTTCCAGATGGAGTTAAAAGGAAAATATCTGGGTTTGTTTTGTGTCCTGTTCTATTTAAATCTATTTTTGATTCACTGGCTGCTCCCACCTCCGCTTTTTTGGAGAATAATTGTTTGGATGTGGTAACTTGTCCTTCAAAGATACATACTTACTTTTCATCAGCATTCTCTGGCTTCATCTTTCTAAGAGAAATCTCCAGCTGTTACTTTCTCCTCATCATTTTGTTCTCTTAAAATCTCCTCTGTTATTTATGTATTATCTTAGATACTCATATACTTCTCTGTATCATCATTTCCAGTTTTACTAACCTCATGTTTATTCCATCTCTCATGTTATTGGGGATATTATTTCTGCCTGACCTTCATGCTAGTCAATGCTCCTCTTCAGGTTGTTTTTCATTCATCTGTGTTGAGAGCTGAACTACCATGGCTAGATAGCTACCATGCTCTGGGCAAGCCAGCTTAAAGTCAATTGAAGTTGCTTTGCAATGGACTGCACTCACTGTAAGAGACACTAGACCTGCTCTGAAGTTGTGTGGACTGTGATAATGAATTAATCTGCATGATGATATTTCTTCTTTAATATGCTACCAGAGCATCTCTCCTTCAGGAGGTTTCCAGGTGAAAGTCACCTCCCTGGGATTTTGCCTAGAGAAGGCACAATCTGGACCAGTGGTTTGACATCTTTTTGAGTGTTCTGAATAAGAAAACTAATGTCACACCTTGCTGAACAAAAATTCCTGATACGAGAGCAGATAATATGTTCAACAGGTATCAGTCTGTGTGCCTGCAGCAGATACCTGCCCATTTGGAGCCTTCAACAGTCTCCATTAATGATAAAAACAATATGCACACATGAATACACTTACACAAATGCAGAGAAGCCATGGAAAAGGCGTTATAGGTCCATTTTGATTATGGCCTCCTGCTACCAATATGTACCACTAGATTGTCCTAATGCAAAGAGCTATCATCAACTGAGTATAGTCTTGCACACTCTGCTTCTCAAACGCAGGGTTTGCCAGGCAGCAGGACAGGGTGGAAGCTGTAGGCGTGACTGTAAGCCCTGTTGATGCACCCACCTGTTGAAGTTCTCCTTGCCATTACTGCGCCGCTGAATGACGGTCCAGCCCCCGCCGTCAGACATGTCACAGTACACCAGGAAAGGCTCTCGGTCTGCCCTGGGCCTGATCCGGTAGTAGCCGTTTTTGGTGTTCTTCCGATCATACACGGCAGAGCAATCTGGGCAGAATGGTACCAGCTTGTTAAACAGGGCACGGGAAAGCAAAGCGGTATGTGCAGCCAAGAGAAGGCATTGCTGAAAGGCTGCCTGGGACAAGGACACTTGGCCAGCCTGTGTATGGCTCTGTAAGCCCTGCAAAGCCAAAGCAAATGGTTCAGGAAGGGAGTAGCAATGCTGGTTGCAAACTGCCGGGCCTGATGAAGAGCAGCAAGGTTGAGAGCCTTTACAGCCATGCTCTCTGAGGGAGTCATTCCCAAATCTTTGGTGAGATATGGGATGACTGCAGCGCAGGCTGGCCTTTAGAATGGGAGTGTTGCAGGACCAGGATTGGCTCTGTCAGCAAGACTGTATGCAGGGAAGCTGATTTCCAGTGGGAAGGTAACTTCAGCTGTACTTCAGATTGATCGAGGTCCAAGAGGCTAAGCTCCTGTGACCAGCTCTACCAGGGCTATATCAGGAGAGTGCCTTTCAGAACCTCGGTGCTTCACACTTTCAATGTAATGCCCATGAAGGATAAAATCTTGGTCAAAGGCCATGATTCCAGTTCTCAAAGTGACATCAAGGAAGAGAGTTTGCATACCTGCTACTGCACCATAGAATTGATGCAGGAACTGAGGAACGGGAGACTGGGCTCCTAAAACAGGTTTCAGCACCTGCAGCTGAGCCTGATACTCTGGGCTCCTGTAAGTCACTCAAGGTAAATAGGCTCTTCAAGAGCAGGACCCATCTCTCCCTAAAGCAGACGTCTAAAGTAGGTCTGACAGAAAACATCCGAGAGGTGCCTGTTCATCTCTGCACCAGAGTCCCACGTGAGAAACCCAGCTGCAGGTGTCTGGCTGTACTTGGGTGATAGCTGCCTAAAGCTGCCCAGCTCTGGCCCCAGGGGGTGGCCGTTGGTACCAAGGCCACCACTGGTGGCCACTCTGCCCTTCTCTTCCCATGTATGTGAGTTTTAAAACACAATCCACTTTAAAAATTCTAAAACTTTTAGCAGAAATAAAATATGACACATGGGGCACTGCAGGGAGAAATAAGCACTGTGGCGAGCTGAAATTTCCACACACGCTACTGCAGACTGTACCTTGGTCATAGACTATCAAATTTCCACTGGTTGTGGGTAAAAGCGTCTTATGCTGCACGCTCCTGTTGCCTGAGAACAGCCCACTGTTTGTTCTGTGGTAAGTGTTCTCCAGGATGTCCTTCAGTTGTAGTTCATATAAGAAAAGCAAGTCTTGAAGCTGTTTTAACCTTTGTCTTAATTTATTGTTGTCCAGCAGGCAGATATCTTTTTCCTATGGAGGAAATAAAAGAACCCCCCCCATACTTCAGTCAGTGGTAGGAACAGGGAGGCAAGAGAGAATGTATCTGTCTCCTCTTGGCCTTTACATGTCACACTGCCTCTGTGGATCAAGATGACTCGATGGAGATCTTCTCCTAAGATACACAAATCTTGTACAGCAAGAATTGAACCTAGTGGAAAAGGGTTTTCTACAATGACCTTGTCACTTCTCAAAGCATCCAAGAATATGACCAGATACACAGAAAATTACTTTGGACAAACATAGTACGTCTCAACCCCCATTTAATGAACTCACAGGGAGTGTTTGCAGACTGTGAATGATAAACCATTGAGAGGTTGTACAGACACTAACTAAAGGATACGCACCGATAACCTGGGTGCAGGTGAGCCAAAGCTGACCAGCAGAAGGAGCACCAGCAACCAGGGCATCATCGCACTCATTTCTTATCACCTGAAAAAAAGCATTGACAGGCTGCACGGGAGGTTTCTTTGGTTCCTCTCACAACTTAATCGCCCCTCACAATCATGTTTAATTCTCCAGAAAATGCTGCAGGATTTGTTAAAGAGGTTGCTTGAAACTACAGGCAGTACAAAATTGGGGTAAAAGATGCATGTTTGGGAGAAGCTGAAGCACCAGTGCAGTGTGCTGACAGAGGGACTGAGGCTTTGGTCCAAGCTCCTGTTCCCCGGAAAAATAAATACCTGGTATGACTCTCCAGCAGCCCCTGCCCCTTCTCCCATGTGCAGAAGGGAAGTTACTCAGCAGTAACACATCCTTGGAGCCCTCCTCGCCAAACTGGCTGGCCAAAATCACACAGTCCTTATTCAATCCAAACTTCCCAAAGACAAGAGGAATTCTGCCTCCTGGTTGAGTGGACGTAGGTGTTGCCCCTCCTCAGTCCATGGAGCAGTCTGTCAGAATGGGATTGCCTTGGAGGCCAAGGGCAGAAGTCACAGGTGGCACAGAGTGGGCATGGGGTAGTTTTTGCTTGGACTTTGGTGGACGAGATCTGTGCTGCCAACCAGCACACAGATGGGGCTTCAGTTAGAGAGTCTCAGCTAGAAAAAACACTGACTGCCACTGGGAACGTTCAGCTGAGCACAAGTGATCAGTACGGATTGTTCGCAGTGTGCTTGTACGGTGCTTAAAAAAAAAATAAAAATCGGAAAGAGTTAAAAAAATTCTGAAAAATAGGCTAAAACTGACTCCCCCGCTTCACATCTGGAAGTGCTGCAAAAACTTGGCTACCCAGCTCTTTGCTTTGAGCAGCGACGTGCTCTGTTTCAGCTACAGCCCTATCAGCATCCCCGGAGCGGCAGAGGCTAGGGCTGCTTCCAGAGCCGGCAAAGCTGCTGTCACAGGGGAGCCATCTGCCAGGCTGGGCAGGCAGGGCCCAAAGCAAGCTGAGACAAGTGCCCCGTGGAGGGCACCCATAAGAGATGTCGTGCAGGTGTGCGCCCCTGCACACAGCATGTTTTCAGCTCATAGAGGAGTTTGGGGTGACAGCAGGGACCCCCCAGCCTGTGATACTGGTGCTGTTCATCCTCACTGCCATGCAACCGTGCTGGTGGCTGCAGCGCAAAATCGGGCCCCACATTGGGCATGTGCGGAGAGGCAAAAAGCCAACAGGAAGGATGGGTTTGAGCGATGGCTCCTGAAAACCAGACAGCGCAGACTGGAGGGAAAGCAAGCAGCTTCATCTACACCTTTATCAACACATATGAAATGCACATACCTGTAACTCGCCTTCCCTTCAGAACTCCTCCTGATATGATTATCTCCCTTAAAAATCAACTGCAAAAGAAAGTGACCATAAACCTGGCTGCATTTCTAGAGGTTGATGAGATTTTCCTCCTCAGATGGCCCACGCCAGGGGTGCGGATGAAGAACGTTTCACAGCACTAGGCAGTTCCACAGACAAGACACTTGCAATTCCTTTTGTGAAAGAGTTACCCAATCCCCAGGTTATCTGTTGTTACCCAATACTCACCCTGCTGCTTCCCAGTGAGGATAACTGCCAGTTAGGTTTCTATCAGCGGTGCTCTCCAAAGGAGAGGGGCTCTGCTGGTTGCGTACCATTACCCACCTTATTTGACTAGGAAGCTCAACCAAGACTGGCTTCTTTAAGTGTTTATATGAATCACTCAGACTAATGCTCCCTGTGGGAGTTTTATCTCATGTTTAATACAGCCAGGCTCATTTCACTAAGTCCTGCAAGGTGGAAAGAACACAGCTTTTGTGTTTAACATTCCTTTTGCGGTTTATTCTGGTTTATATGTAAAAGCACAGCACAGCTGTAATGCCAAAGGAGCTGCTAATCTGAAGCAAGAAGTGAATGTGGGGGTATTAAGCAAGATTTGCTATTTGACTGAAGTCTCAGGAGGATTGCAGTTGTGTAACTCTCCTCTGAGCTGGATGATAAGATTTGCTAGTTAACACAAACAAGGACATTTGTGGAAGAGAGAAGAAAAAAACCCCCAAACAGATGGGTGCCTCCTTTTGCATTATGGCCAAGGAATTACAGATTATTTTAAAGAAGACAGCAGAAATGCTCCTCTTTACAGAGCTGTGTTCAGAGGAGAGACTGTGGGGGCAAAAGACAAGGCATATAAGCCCATAGTAAAGTTCTGTGTTACTCTCCAGGAAAGCAGGACTGTCCAGCTATTACCAAGTACAGCGATAATGTTTATTTCTTAAACACTGCATTCCTCTTCTCCCGCAAGAACCCTGACCTATTTCACTGCCAAAGGATTATGTAAACAGTGCTTTCCTCCTCACTTGTTCTCTACTCCCAGTTTTAGGCTGGGTTTGGCAGCATTATATTATATGCATGAAACCTCTGCTCAGTGGGTACTCAGCCCTTTGTTCTGCCCCTTCAGCCAGGGGCTGCAGCCAACAGCAGGGTGCTGGGGTACTGTGCACCTGAGCACAGGGGCGCTGCACAGTGTCCCCTGGGGCTTTCCTCCACAGTAGCATCTCTTTCTCAGCCAGCACTTGCGATGCTGTGCACCAATTCATGCTCTTGCCTGCATGGCCAACATTCTCCTCAGCCTGTGAGCACCTCCTGGTCCTAGATGAGATTGGCAACAGGCCTGGTTCTGTGGTGGCAGCATTGGAGTCACGGTGTGGGAAGCAGGATCAGCCCTGCGGCTGCCTGCAGGGCTGTACGGCTGTGGAGCACCAGGCCCCACACCTCGGTGTCCTGCAGGTCCCTGGGTAGGAGGGGCAGTGAGCTGCAGTCCTGCTGGGACTCACGTGTGTATGTTATGTGACTGCAGCTTTGCAGGAACAGGACTCAAATTCCAACCCCTCTTCAGGGACTCCTCAAAGGCCTCTCATAGATGTCTCGAGCACTCTCATACGCTCTCTATGACTCCACCAGTGTTAGCCTCACCAGCATCTGCAAGTGAAAAAGCCAGTCAGCTGGAATGTGTTTCTTGCACATCTGCTTCACAATGAACTTATTTTCCCAGGCTAGATGAAGCTTTAGGAATATCTGAAGCACAAGAGAGCGGTTGCCATGAGGCTGAGTTCACGTGAGGTGGGTCTAGCAGGAGGGTGTGTTCATGTACTGCTCCACTGGCCTAGAGCTAAAATAATCAATTCATCATAAAGAATGTGGACACTGTGTGATCACTGGTGTTGTTTCCTCACAGATGTTGAAATCCCTAGGCAATGCGACTGTAAATGCTCCTTTTTCTTTCCTGGAATACACACGCTTCACACATATTCTGCAGTGCAAATTCCTGTTTAGTTACTTGGAAGGAGATCAGATTCCCTCTTCTTAAGATATTCGGTGATCTTGTCAGCAAGTAATAACAGTTTCATTAACCAAAAACCTCCCCACCCTCCTCCACCATCCTTCCAGCAAAAGTACGTAGGTACTGAATAACAGTCATGAAAAACTATTATTTATACATTAAATACGCAGCCAGCACAGGAAGAATGCTAACAGGTGGATAAACATGAATGAGGAGAGTGCCTCTGTGGCAGCTCTTGATATTCCTTCAGTCATGGGGCACTGGGCTCCCCCAGAAAAAATGGGTTGGGATAAAGCCATGACCATGACACATGATGGACATTCACTCCCTGAGAGCCCAATGGAACTGCAGCTGGATGACAGTGGTGGCATCTCAAAACTCTTCAAAGACACATCTGGAGTACTGTGGTCAGTTCTGGGCTCCTCAGTACAGGAAAGGCAAGGAGCTACTGGAGAGGGTTCAGTGGAGGGCCATAAGGATGTTCAAGGGTCTGGAGCATCTCTCTTATGAGTAGAGATTGCAGGAGCTGGGCCTGTTTAACTTAGAGAAGAGCAGACTGAGAGGGGATCTCATTAATGCATATAAATGTCTCAAAGGTGGGTGCCAGGAGGATGGCACCAGACTCTTTCCAGTGGTGCCCAGTGACAGGACGAGGAGCAATGGCCATAAACTAGAACACAAGAAGTTCCACCTCAACGTGAGGAAGAACTTTTTTACACTGAGGGTGGCAGAGCTGCCCGGGGGGTTGTGGAGTCTCCCTCTCTGGAGACATTCAAAACCCACCTGGACATGTTCCTGTGTAACTTGATCTAAGTGGCCCTGCCTTGGCAGAGGGCGCTGGACAAGATGATCTCCAGAGGTCCCTTCCAACCCTAATGATTCTGTGGTTCTGTGAACCAGTTCCTTCTTGTTTGTTCTTAAAAGGAGAAGGGACTAAATGAGGTGAACTGCTTCAGACTCCAAAGCAGTTAGAGACCTGAGGTTTCCACAGCAAGAGTCTGACTGCTTACCTGTGCTCTAGAAAATTCAGAGTAGCCTGGAGCGAGCTCCAAGCAAAACAGCTCATTTGCACTGAATCTAGGTGCTTTATGCATTTGCCATTGTTTTTATACTTCCCTATCATCTCCCACCTTCCATGAACAGCCTGCTCACTGGGCTCCTTCCCAGGCACTGCAGGTCTGGAGGTACCAGGGGACCACAGGCTCTTGATATGTGAGCTACTAAACATCCTCTGTAGGAATCTGGCCTGGTAGATTTTTTAAGACAAAGTTAATGTATGAGATCTGAAATAAATATTTATTAATTTTTTTAATCTAACAATAAAGGGTTTCATCAAAAGTAAGATAAATGTAAAAGATTGGGATGACATCAGCCACCACAGTTTCAATCTGCGAAACAACCGAAACCAGCATATGTGCATTAAAAGTCTGTGGTTTGTTAGCAAGGAGTAACCACAGAAATCTGTGTACAAAGAAGGAGTAATGGCAGACCATGAAACATGCTAGATCTGAATGTTTTGATAATGTTCAAAGAGCAAAGACATAATTCAGTCTAATGAGTCTGCATGCAGCCTGTGAGTATCTAATGGGTTGACACAACAAATGTAATTAGTTTGTAAGTTCCTGAGGGCAAGCGCAGGCCCCCTGGATCTCACTTACATCAGGAATAGCTGTACCAAAGGGAATTACTCACAAGGCCAGAGGGAGTATGTGGATTATCTGCATGATCTTCTACCTACCTCAGGTCAGAGAACTCCCTGACCTAATTCAGTCCCATTTGAATGGGAGCATGTCTTTGAGAAAAAGATATTCTGGTGTAAAATATTCAGCGCTTAAAAACCAGCCATGCATCTTATCATGCTCTTCCACTGCTTAATCACCCACATTGTTAATTATTATTGTTTTTTGCCTTAAATCTGAATCTGCAAAGTCTCATCCTGCAGCTTTTTAATCTCATGATGCTTTACTCTGCAAAGGGGAAGAGCCCTCTGCTGCCAAATGTCTCTTTCCCTGCTTAAGGCCAGGACCAAGAACATATAAGCTCTGTGCCTGCCCCCCCTGGGAACCCAAACCCTGGTTACCTACTTCGGCTGTGGGGGAAAAGCCAGCAGGGTCACGGAGCGAGGGGTTGCACGGAGCTTGTGCTGGGCAAGGCTGGGCACTGTGGCACAAGCATATCCCAAGAGAAGAGCGACTACCCTAGTGGGTAGGTCACTTGTCTGGCATGGATAGGGAGGGCAAGAACAAGCTCTGCTCCTGGGGTGATTCTATTCAGGGTTGTTAAATGCAGAACACATACATAGAGGTGCGATGAGCTGTGGGTGGTGTTTGGCAGGGTGTAGTGGAGGTGGTCTCACTAGGCTTGTTGAGAGCCTCCAGGGACTGCAGTACTCCTCTGCCTAGATTCAGGATCCCAACCCAGCCTAAGGAGGAGACTAGCAGGCAAGATTTGTGGCCAGGACAGTCCAGAGCATGCATAGGAGCAGAACTGCAGGTCCTGGAGGATCTCTGGAGCCCAAGAGAGTGATGTTCGATCAATTTAATTGTCTCTAAAGTTAGGCATCTGCTGAGAAAGTACCTTTCTAGATCTAAATTTTGAAGCTTTAAGACTTCTTACACTTTTGCTTCTTTTGGGGCACCTAGACCTTTCTTCAGATCCAGCCCTGACCAACTGTGACTAAGTCACTCGTCTTTTCTTTCAGAAGACGGACAGCTTTGAGTGCACTTCACAGCCTTCTACTCACATGATGGCTCTTTCTTCTGGAATTGTGGTTACCAGAACTGGAGACCTGAGAGCAGACAGGAGCCAAGTAAAGAGCTTGCACAATATTTCCAACCCAACATCTTTCCTGTCTGTGGATCCAAGGATCTTGTTATTCCTTTTGCCACAGAGCCACATCCCACAATTATTTGTGGCTGGCTACTCCCTACCGCTGCCCTAGGATTTTTCAGTTACCTGTCTTCACAACACAGTCGCTGATGCCCCAGGTCTGACCTGCCTGAGTCAGGTTGATTGTGATTCACAACACGAGGAGTTAGTCCAGAAGCACTTGCGAGCTGTTTGACATGGACACACATACACCATGCAGGTGGCAGGTGCCTTGCAGTGACAGTTAGTAGTACTGCAAGTAGACCAAGGCTTTTTTTAAAGGTGTTGCATGGTCCTTTAGGCACCAAGGGCTGAAAAGCACCATCCTGAGGTGCTTTGTTCTGAGACTGACAGTGGGTGTCTCACGGAAAAGCATGTTGCTCGCTCATCTGAACTCACCAGATGTTACAATTTACTCAGTGCTATGCAGCCGTTCTTCTGACCGACCACTTTTCGAACCGCTGTGTCAGCTGCAAACTTCATCACTCAGGATTTTAGCCAGGGCATGGTTTTAAACAGAACAACACGAATTAACACAACATTAAGCAGCGTAAGACAACACCCAATCCCTGCAGAACCTCTCTGGAAAAGTATTGCTTAAGGATGGTTCCCCTTTTAGCTATTTTAAGACTAGTATGCTGGGTTTTCATCAGTATGAACCAAATTGAGTTTATATTCTTCCACCTCTTTAACCAAAGTGATTTTCTAGCCAGACAGTTGATACAGAAGCAAGAAAATACTTTTATCAGTAAAACTTGTAGTCTTGTTTTAGAAATATAAATCAGTTTGACAGGAATTATTTTTCCTAATCCCATGATGATTGGCATTAATTATTGTTATCACTAAGATTCTTTAATATTTTATTAGTTGAAACCTCTGTCTGCTCTCTGGGAGCAAAGCCAAGATGACAGATCTGCCAGCATCAGGTCATCTGATCTATCTGCTTTTAATATTGGCAGAGAATTGATTTCCCTCCCCCTCCTCCCCCTCCCCCCCCTGTTATCTGCATATTTATGCTATCCCAAGAGTTAATAAAAATAAAACTATTTTTCTTGGCCATTTCTCTTAAGAGTTTCAGATATAAATGAGCCGTACCTATTGATTTTAAAACCTGTCAAGTGAAGAGATTCTGTTTGCCACCTTCTCTGTTATTTTTGGAATGTAAAGTATGTCATCACCCCTCTGAGATATGCATACTTCATCCTGCTCTCTACCCAGTATGTAACTGGATTATTTACTGAACATTTCAATCTCTTCTGCATTTTGTTGACAATTCTGCTATGTTACACTGATGAATAATCATCAAGGGATCAGAACTGGATTCTGAGTGTTCTTTAAATGTCAGTATCATGAGTTAACTAGCAAAATATAATGAAAATGATTTATAAGTCTTGAATTTAAAAACCAGAATATTTTCAATGCTTTCCTTTTATTTTTAGCTTTATGAACCTTGGACTTTGTCCTATGCTTTTCTCCATCACCGGAGAGCTAGAAATTTGGTTTTATTAATTAAAAAAGAGGTGGTGTTTTTATTTTAGTCATCTGAGTCCAGAAGTTAGAAGTTTAAGAAAATAGAGCAATCACCAGGAAACTCATGTTGACGCATGAGAGCTGGCAAATCTTCTACAGCATCACCAATGCTGTAAGATTAGCAACACTGAAAGGCACAGTTACAGTGTTATCACTGGCAATGTGGCATGTACCTGTTTGATGAATAATGGGAAGAACTTGTTTTCCTTTCTAAGTGCAGCCTCTAGCAAGCTGGTTCATTTACAGCCCCGGCATTCAGTCTGGGTGCCAAACTTGAAGCTTCCAACCCCTCCTTGACTGGTTGTTATAGGTTGTTCTGTGAAAAGTCTGCTTCAATATCCAAACTGCCTTCACACCTTGGTGGTTTCAGAGCCCAGGACTGGGGAAACCAGACTCCTGTGTTTCTAGAGTCTTGTCCAACATGGTCCTCCCCATGAAAGCACTCAATAGGCATAAACTCCTGCTGAAACTCAGAGGATATACTCACATGGTCCACAGCATCAAGCATGTACTAAATAACCTGCACATGTAAACCTTTTTTCTAAACTAGGAGCAAATTAATGGAATGTTTCTTCTCATCATCCAGCCTAGTTTCCATCCATGTTTAGCTGCTTCTCGAATACATAATTATCTGCATATACCAAACATATTTAGCTTATTACTTGCTACCACTGTCTGTGCTAGCTACTTGCCCATATATTTATATATATGACAGACTTGAAAGGGAAACCTTCTGTTTAGTCTGTTGCCCAGAAATGCTCCCTATTCTTATCATTCATCTTAAAGATTTTGTTTCTTTTGGGCAAGGGGCTGCCGGAAAGGCTCCTGCCATCGGTTAACCGCATCGACCGCTGTCCAAGCTCCAGCAGCCCCGGCAGCAGCCCCCAAAAGCTCGCTTTGAGCTCCCTCTGCTGCCGACCGTCCAGCAGAAAACCTTTCCAGCTCGGTGCTGGCCCCAGCAGCGGCACTTCTTTATGATGGTCCTGCTCAGGGACAGCTTGTCACTTGGCTGTTGGTAGGTGATGAGGAAGGCGTGAAGCCTCTGCAGAGCACAGGGTAGCTATCACGCCGTATTCTGCCCCGCAGGCTCCCATTCTGCAAAGACATCAATGCTCAGGGTTGGGTGCCCTGAACGGAGCAGTCGCTGTCACAGGCCGTGGGGGCCTGACTGTCCCACAGCCCACCTGCACCGCCCTGCCCCGGTCGCCGCCGCGCCACGGGAAATGCATTAAGAGGCATCAAAGCCCGGCAGCGAAGCTGACAGCACCCGATCGGCGGGAGGGGCGGCCGGCGCTGCCGGGGCGGGCGGGCTGGCGGCCTCCTCGCTCCCGCGGGCCCGTGTGGTCCAGGGGCCGCGGGACCCCGCAGAGGCGTGCGGGAAGGCCGTGGCGCGGCTGCCGGCCCGGTGGGCTCCGAGAGGCGCCCGGTGCTGCGGGCTGCCAGGTTCCGGGCGGTGCCGGGAGCGGCGGCGGCCGTCGCCACGGCAGCGGGCGGGCCCGGCCCCGGCCCAGGTGCAGCCGTGCTGCGCCGCCGGGCCATTTAGCCGCAGCCCGGGGGGGCTGTGGTTGCGTTCGCGCTCCGCGGCTCGGCCTGGTCTCGGCGCGTGAGTGGGGCTGTGCGGCCCGGCGGAGGCGGGCAGGCCGGCCGGGGGAGCAGCCCGCAGGAAGTTTAGCGCAACTTTCCGCTGAGCGCGCCGGGGGCGGGAGCCCGGGATCGACTTTGGGCCCCGCGGCCGGAGGTGTGCGGCCGCGCTGAGGTGAGGGCACAGCGAGCCCCGGCGGGCCGGGGCCGCCGCGGGCCGTCCCGCTGCGGAGCCGCAGGTTCCGTGTGGCGGCCGCTGGGCCGGGGCTCGGCCTGCGGGGCCTCCGCCGGGAGGGAAGCGGTGCCGGCGGCTCGCCGGTGTCCGTCTCGCTCCGGGGGCGCGGGCAGGCTGCCGGCGGGACAGCACCTGCGGGAGCCGGCTCCCATCCTGGGGGTGCGAGGCTGTGCCCGAGCGGCGGCTGCCGCCCAGCGGGGCAGCTCTGAAGGAGCGGAGAAGCGGTGGGGCCAGTGCGGGCGTCCGTTTCTGCCTGGGGAGCTGATGTGTGCGGCGGCTCTTGGACTCGCTCCCCGCGGCTTCCAGCCCGCTCTTGGCGGAGCAGCCTGCGGCTGTACCCCTCCCGGAGGTACCAGCTGCGGCTCTTCCGTGTCTCATAGCTTGAAACAGTGAGAAATGCCTCATAGTGAGGTAAAGATGCTGTTTTATAGTTTGTCGTTGTGGCACGTTAGGTGTGATAAAACTTTCATCACACTGCTGAGTGTACTGACTCTCATGAGCCTTATAAAGAAAGACTGTGCTTGGTCAACTGGGACAGAGGGGGTAGTTAAAAATGAAGTAAAGTCTCTGCTGGTAATGTGAGTGTGAGGCTGCTGTAGGATGCTGGTGTTTACTGTTTCTTGTACCCATCTCCCTTTAACTAGATGTGTTTCTTTTAAGACCAGCAGAGCAACAACAGGAAAAATGACAGTTGTGAGGTATGAACAAGGGGCAGAGCTGACAGAAGCATCCAGGTGAGTGAAATGAACTGTACCAGTGTGTGGGTTTGGGATTGAAGCATGCTGTGTGTGGTCCCCTACCTAGAGTTTCTTAGTACTTTAAATATAATGAAGAGAACAATGAAGGAATGCTTGAAGTTTATATAGCATATAGCGTCTGTATCCTCCCACCCCAGTGCTGTTGTTTGAGAGGAGTGATATCTTTGAGAGAAATATGCTGCTCTGAGTGACTTCTTGAAGTAGTTAAGAACTAAGAAGTACACAGCACCCAGCCCTGGTATAACAAGCTCCTGGGATTAAAGCCTGCTCACTTCTAGCATCCAGAAACACTGTTAAGCTCTCTTGTAGAGCAAGATGCTCTTGTTCTGCTCTCCCTAAAATCTTCTAGTCTGAAGTTCCCTTTAGCTGTGAACAGTCAGGAAAGCTTATGCTTTGATGGAGAGTGTGTGTGTGGTGGAAATAGGTCCTTCTAGAGTATCTTCAGGTTGTGTTTTTTTTTTTTTTTTTCCCTCTTTCCCTGGTTGTCAAAGACTAGGTGTAGTAGCTTGTGGCAGAGAGCTCATTCCAGCTTGGACAACAAGTAGATACAGAGTGCTTTGCAAAACAAACTCCCACTGAGGAAAGCATTATCTACAACTGAATTCTTTTGTGAGAGTACAGTGGAAATGGTGTGCTTGGACTTTGCTTCTGTTTTCTGTTTGTGTTAAAGATTGGCTTCCTAACCCAAACCACTAATGTTGCTCATTCTTATTTTAATCACAGTAGAGAATAAGAAGGTGGCTTTTGGTGCACTTGATGTGTCTCTAAGGATAAGCAAGTGACTTGCAGCAAACTAGCTGTAGCAGCTGTTCATTAAGTGGAAACTACCAAGTGACTATCCTGTAAGAATAGCTGGGAAGCAAAGCTGAATGGCCATACCTCACTAGAGCTTTGCTTCAGCTCTAGGAACAAAATGAGGATATTAGCATCTGGATCTGCTGGAGCTAAAAAATGAGCCTTAAATGCCAAAACTCTTAGGGGGAATCATTCCTCTGTCCTGCCTGATACTGAGTGCAGCTGGTGAACCATCAGTACTGGTTGCTAGAACTGTAGGAAATGCACCATTGAACTTTTTGCTTAAAAGCATGCAGAAGCAGTGCTGGTGCGTGGGTCCATTGTGGAGGATGAAGATTACTTGGATCTTCTGAGTTGTTACACTAATGCTTCAAACTAATGCTAGATTGCCCTAGAACAGCATGGAAGCATCAATATTAAGTATGTGTATGTAGTTGCTGCTGCCCAAGAAGCAATGATGCCAGAGACAGAGGCACAGCAAATGCTGTGGCTGTGCTATTTTACAGCACAGTATTTCTGTGGAGGAGGCTTAATTAGAAACTCCTGGATTTGGATGTTACTTTCTCTGAAGACATGTGGCCTTCAAAGCTTCTCAGATGGCTGAACAAAAGCTTAATCTAAAGAGACCCTTTTAAGGAAGTTATGGCAAGCAGCCACTACCACCAAAAAGTGCTGTTCTAGCACTAGCTCAGCTGCTGCTCTGATGTTCCAGTTTCCGGTCTGGTATCCTGCTCTGCACAAAAACGTCTCTGTGCTATGGCTTTTCGTGGTGAAAACACTCGTTCTCTGAACAGGTGGTTTACTGTAATAGCATTAATGTAATTTGGACTCTCTGAAGCAGATTCGCATATATACATGTTGCCTTCCAGAGCCTGGGCTGTTAAATCCTTGGCAGGCTCTTGGATGCCCAACTTCAAAGTCCTTAATCCCATTGCTGAACACATATGTTCCCTTCCTCCCCCAAAAGAAACTTTGCGAGATGGATTGCTAATGGAATTAGGTCAGTACAAGCCAAAGGGTTCTGCTATGCCAACATATGAGAAGTATTTCTTCCCCTGGTACTGTGCCGGTGCTCTGGCCCAGTTTGCTGCTTACTGCTTAGCTGACAGTTAATATTATTTTCTCTGAAACAATGAAGGGTAGCAATATATGAAGTTGACTTCTGTATCAGTATGTGATTTGTGTTATTCCTTTGCCAGCTCTCCAACAGCAGAAGAACCCACAGTAAAGATTGATGATGGCCATGATGAGGATAATGAACCAGACAGCTGTTCCAAGTAAGCTAATGATATATTAAATGCCTAGCTTACCCCCAAGAGTGGAAACTGTTGAGCCAAAATAAGCAGGCAGGTGGCTTGCTAAAGTAGAGACAAGCCCAGTGAATTGCTTGATATTGACATTTGCTCTTGTATAATAAAGACAAGTAAGTTCAGGAAGCTTCTTTATGCCTCTAGAGATGAAAGCCCAACCCAAGAACTAGCTACAAGTCCATCTTATTATGGAGAATGGGGAGTCCAAACTACTTTAAACTTTCCCAAAAGAATGACTTTGGGAGAGCACAGAAGAACAAATGCTGGCAGGAAAATAAGGTGAATGAGTATCTGAGGTGAATAAGCATCATGCTGTCATCAAGACTAAACTGAACTTGCTAGTGATTATTCTTGAAGTAGTTATTTTCCAGCAGTGTTTAGCTCTTGTCACCAGATTACTAACTCCTATAGCATACTAAGGAGTATGTCATACTTATGTCATTGACTGAGTCAATGACATATATATTGACTTGTTTCTCTGTGCAGCTCAAAAACAATAAGACTAAACCTGTTATCTCAGGTCTTCAATGTGACAACATGTCTTTGTAGAATTTGGAAGTTGACATTTACGAATGCATTTCACAAAGGCCTTTAGCTAAATATGTGAGCAAATGTGCTACATTCTCCTCAACTGATGTAAGATGTTGGCAGGCCAAATTGGAGTGGTGTATGTGTATTTCAGTTTTTAGTGCACCTAATAAAGGTACCTGTCCTTAGACTCTGGAAGTTGGAGTCTAGGTGTACCTGCTATGTTTACATTACAGGATTGACTGGGAAAAGAAATAGACCAACAAACTGTTAGCACTGCAATAATTGCTCTTCCTTAGATATTAGACATTTATAAATGCAAGGAGAACTCCCTGTATGCTAGGTTGCCTTCAAGACAAGACCTATTATTACATCCTTGACTTCCATGGGAAAAGTGGGTACTACAACCTATGTACCCTCCTGCTTAAGGATGCAGGTGTTTGCTGGTTAGGCCTTGTTCCTTAAAGTATGAACCTAATAATGAGAGGCATGGGTTAATTCAGTAAGCCCAGCAAGATGCTTCCTCATCAGTTCAAAGATATCTAGCCTTGGCTTAAACTGAGTTACTGAGGTGTTAAGGATGTGCGCAAAGTGAAATGCAATGCTCAAGTTACCCTAGAGGAAATGAGTAGCTTGGACGGTGTCACTGGGGTGCAATATCCATTATTGAGCTGACAAAGGCTTCCTGTAACAGTGGTATCTCTAATTGTGGGGAGAGGAAACATAGTAGCTGTATATAACAGGGAAGATAAGACAGATATGCAAACAAAAGTATCTACTGGTACTTTTTGTCAGTATGTCAGAACTTCTGGTAGGTTCTATTGTTAGTGCTATACTTGGACAAGGTGTTTAAGTGTCTAACAAAAGACTCTGTGTTTAGAGTGGTTAAGTAATCTTGAGATTACTTAACAAACTGGCAATCTGTTTTTCAAACTGTCAGAACTTGGGGTTTGCAGGTAGTTGCTTCTGCCTTAGTTCTTGGTGTAGCCTAAGGAGACTTTCAGCTAGTGAGATAATTACACAAAGGCCTAGCTTTAAACCAGAAGGCTTAAAGCACACCAAAAAAGCAACACATAATGATCTGTAACTGAAAACAGAGCTGGAACCCTGTTAGGGCTAGAGATAACTCTCAGTATTGCAAGAATTGAGCTTCAGCAGCTCATTTTCTTAAAAGGTACTGGAGACCTCACTCTGAAAGCCAAATTGGTATTTCCTTCTAATGGTAGAAGAGGTATTTTTCTTCCTCTATTCCAAGAGCATGGAAGCAGTACTGGAGCTGTTAACACTAGGGCTGTGTTTTTCCAGGCCTAGAGGGGAAAAAAAAAGGGAATGTCTGATATAATAAGCTAATATCTTGAACCAGATGATACCTTAAGAGATGTTTATCCTTTAATCTTCCTCTTGACCAATAGCTGTTATATAAGCCCACTTCTTAATGCCCAGTTATAAGCTTTAAGCCAGACTTTTAGTGTCACTGGAGTTATGACACTGAGTAGTGTTATGCATAAGTGCATACTATTATGCTTCTAGGGTCTGATGAGTACTGATGAGTACTTTTTCTATGAAGTGGTCAAAGCATTGCTTTCAAGTACTGTCTTAACCTATAATCTTCATGAATGCAACTGAATAATCTGTTAAAGAAATCACTACTATACATAATTCTAAACTGAAAAGAATATGAACAAAAGAATGTAACAGTGCTTTTGTGGCTAACATCAATAGCAAAATGTCACTTGACTTGATGCAACTTCTCTTCTCTTGCAGTGCAATTAGGAGAAAAATTTCCCCATTTGTGATGTCATTTGGATTCAGGTAAAAGCTCATGCCTGTGATGATATGGGCAAGATAGAAACAGTCCTTATTTCTGGTGTAAGAACTTGGAAAGTTCCTTGAACAACAGTGGCTCTAGCCTGCTCTGTATGGAAAGTACTGAATCCTATCATCCCCAGAAAGGATGACTTGAGAAAAGTACTTTGACTGGGAAAGAAGACTTAAACAGCCAGGACTATGTTCTCCAACTAGAGCTGGAAGTCAGAACTGTAAATGCCATTGACTGGGATAACAGCTTTTTAATGGCTTGCTGTGCAGCCTTTGAACAACCAGTTGGTCAGTTGTATACAGTCTAGGTGCTGGAATAAGGTAAGCTGTTAAAGACAGTTACTTTTAAGGGACTATACTGACTGTATCATGACTATAGTAAGTCATGAGTGGGAGGGAAAGTGAGTAAGCTGGAAGACAGCACCGACACTTGTGTGCCTTGAAGCATTCAGATCTGCACCACTTCTAGGTAGCTGTGGAATTATAGGTGAATAAATCTAGTACATTTACCTCTGACTCAGCTGAGTCTGAGGTAAATGTACGGTTCCACATGGATTATATAATCTATGAAGATAACTGCAGTTGGAATCCCGCTTATACAAGCAGGCCTCAATCTGTATATAAAAGAACATGCCTTGGTGGAACAGATTAAAACAAAAATCTGGGTTTGTTCTTTTCAATCAAATGTCAGCAATTCATCCCTACCTCAAACTCACTAGTATTTTTCTTTTTTTTTTTTTTTTTTTTTCCCTTCTTTTTCCTCCAGAGTGTTTGGAGTTGTGCTTATCATTGTGGACATCGTAGTTGTGATTCTGGATCTGGCTATTGGTGAGAAGAAGGGCGTTAGAGACATTCTTGAAGGTGTTTCTCTGGCAATAGCACTCTTCTTCCTCATCGATGTTCTCCTGAGGGTGTTTGTTGAAGGGTAAGACATGGGCAAAAATTAAATTAGTGTGGCAAGTGCTCAAGCTAGTAAGGAAGCAATGCTTCAAGCTTGGTCTACAGACATGGATGTTCTGTAGGCTCATTTTCTGGTCATAGACAATGGCCCCATCTCTTCTCAGCTGTGTATGTTGGCTGTTACCCTTCTGTAGAATAATCTGTAAAGTGTTTTGGGTATAAGTGAGCACTTAAATTGTATCAGTTTTGCTGTGACTAATGTGTGTAGACCAGGCACAAGATTATTTTCTTAGTGAGTCTTCAGTGCTCTATGTCAAGAACTACTTCAGGAGAGCATGTCTCTAGCAGTAGCTGTGTGTAGGTGATTCCCTTCCTGAAGATGTATTTCAATGTTTGCTATCCATATTGGCATCTCAAACTCCTTTGTTTCAGCTTCAGGAAGTATTTCCGGTCCAAACTGAATATTTTGGATGCATTCATAGTGGTGGGCACTCTGTTAATCAACATGACATACTCCTTCTCGGGTCTTGCTGCAGCAGATCAGATACCAAGGTAAGAATGGTATGGCAGCTGTTAAATGTGAGCTTTTTATAGTCTTCTAAGAATTTTCTTGGGCACCTCTAAGCTAGATGTGCATTCTAGATCATGAATAGTGATAGTATTTTGTGGTACAGACTAATGAGGGATAGAGACATTTAATTTTGGTCTATAGTTGTACTGTAGACTGTCCCTATCTCAAAGGCAGAGATGACCTAAGCATATCAGTTGGGGTGCTAAAAGTGAATAGTGAAGCCATCAAATGCTCTTGGTTTAAGCTTTTCTTGGGGGAAGGTGTGCAGCAGTCCTGAGAGAGAGTCTGAAGATCAGAAACATGAGTTGGATTATAATAGCAAATGCAACAGACAGCTGAAGGAGGATCTCAATCTAATGGATTGTGACAGCATGGCAACTCTTTCTATTTCTTGTTTCCTCCACCTTGCTTTCCCAAAAGCCCCATGGTAGTACATGTTGGATTTTTCAGCCGTGTCCTGGAGAGGGGAAATATGCTGGCTATGTACATAAATTAATTCAAGTAATATTTTCATCTAGTTTCTGTAGCTTGATCAGATGATAATCTGAGAGAGGAATCCATTTGTGGATGAGGTATCTTCCCACCTAACACTCCAGTAGTGTCCACATAATCCAACTAATTCCCAGTAGCCTACCTGGGATTTATCACTTTTCTTTCTTCATAGCCCTTCATCAAGAAGCAAATGGCAGTCTTAAAGCACCTGATACATCTCAGAATAATTAGAATGTGAGCAGCTTTTATGTGGATAAGAGTATATGTGAGAAGTGAAAATTCAGTGGCAGGCCGTAGAGGTAACATGCCCTGATGAAGGGATATGGTCTGTGTTTTTAATCTTGTCTAGCTGGGTGTGCACTGGGGTAAGTTACCCATTTCCTTGAAGTCTGACTTACAAAAAAACACTGGGGAATGAGAGCTGGGTCTAGGAGCTAATGCTTAACTGGCTAGTTTCCTAAAGGGCAGAATGCAAACTGCTTTAACCTTTGAGATGCTTCTCAGTTGTGGTTCAGCCTGGGGAGAGGGGCTTTGGAGTCTTCATTCCAGTGGTGTTTCATCTCCTTGGCTGCTAGCTCCAAGAGAGCTTTGAAAGCAGCAGGGTTATCCTGGGCTAGGAAGAAGCTGGGAGGAAAAAATGAAACTCTCCTCCATGTGTCCAGGACAACCTTATTTTGCTGACTTCAAGGTCTCCATCAGTGGAGAGCAGACTAACTGGAGGTTTGTCCCTCTTACTGTAGGTATTCACCAGAATTCTTGCCTAAGTGTATCAGGACCTGAAATATGTGCATGTGCTCCTTAAAAGTATATGCTCACAACTCCTTAAGGAGTGAGCGTTAGTTTGCCCTAGTCCCTAAGGGTATGTGAAAGCAACTGCCCCTGTTCAGTGGCTTTGGTAGAACCACTCACATAAGCATCTTGCCTGCTTCAAAGTTCAATGGCAGTTCAAAGTTCCTCAAACCAAATCATCTGCTCAAGTTGCTGAATGATTAAACACAGGTTTTATACTGATCTGTCCTCAGGTTTCTTAAGGCATGATGTATATAGCTCATCTATCTTTTCAGCTATTTTCAGGTGGTTACTTATGCTTAAATATGTACTTGAACAAGCTTCAAGGAACAAGAATTTGGGGTTAACACAGGTAGTGTTACAGGAATTTGTTGCTCTGTAGAGGTGCCTGTGAAAGTGTGTGAGCAAGTAGAGGATTTCCTAGTTCTGTTTCTTAGCTCCTAGTTAGCTGTTCAGAACATGTACTCATCCCAAAAACTCAACAATAAAACCACGGTATTCTTCAAGCACAGTATTCTTTCTCCAAAATCAGCCTGAGAAGTCCTAGTTAAGTATATGAAGAAAGCTTTAAACTCACTGAAGCAGCTTTTAAATAGCTGTAAGCTTTGCATCTAAGTTGTGTTAATTTTCTTTCCTGGTGAATCTGACTCTCATCAGAATGGTCACTCTCTTCCGAGTTCTGAGGATTGTCATCTTGGTAAGAATATTTCGCCTGGCTTCACAAAAGAAGCAACTTGAAGTGGTGACCAGGAGAATGGTAAGTTGGCCTCTTACTATATCTAAGCTACTATTACTGTTTCCAACTCTTTCTCCAGACAGCCATCGATAGTAGTAAGACTGCCCACAGCCTGTTGGTCTGCAACTGAATAATATTGCCTAAGCAGCACATCTCTTTAGTGTGCATGACAGGGTACTGGAGCTTTGCCTCCAACTTCAGCATAGCTAATCATTCTTAACTTTGCTCAAGTAAGCAGCAATTTGACCCAAAAGGCCAGCATATTAAAGTGATTGCACCATCAAGTGTCTCAATTGGTAATTTCTAGTTTGCGTGGTATGTAGATTGTTTTCCCTCATATAGAGGAGGATAGGAATTTTAATGCTTCACTGCTTATTCCAGGTGGAAACAAAACAGCCTAGCTGTTGAAGCCCTATCCATTGTAAATGCCTCTTATTTTCATTGGGGCACTAAAGTGGTACTTTGAAGCTTCAAGTATATCCTCTTCCTCAGGAATAAGCAATCTTGGTTATGCTGCCCTTAACTTTCTTCTTCCTTCCCTCAGTCCCCAAACACTCAAATAGCAATGGTGGATTCATACTGCAGTGTTCTTTCCACTAGAATGAACTTTCATACTTTAGAGTAAAAATTCTGTACAGAGCTTCTACCTAAAGATAACACAAGAAACATATTCTTGGTTAATGCTGTGAACTTTGCTGTAGCAAGATGAGACTCTGCCTCTTATGACTTGACTTCAGAGTCTAGATGGTTGGGTTTTTTCCTGGTAACAGGGAACACTTGTTGATCTCTGGCATTCCTCTGGAAGATTAACTTTTCTTTTTTTGGCAGGTCTCTGAAAACAAAAGGCGTTATATGAAAGATGGCTTTGATCTGGATCTCACTTATGTTACTGGTTTGTAGAAACACATGACACTTTGCAGCATGTTACATCCTGCTAAGACTAGTTACTCTGTTAAGTGAAATACAGGCAGTGTTTTAGACTAATGAAATTTGAGTATGAAGTCAAACCAGGCTTACTCCTTTTCTGTGGGACTTTGAAATATGGATTCCTGACTGTGACACTGTTCTTGAAGATGAGTCTTCTGGGAGAGAGGTCGTATGTGCTGTATGTAATGATAGAAATTCTCCTTTCCTCCTGCGGTGGAGACTGACCCTTAATGGTAGCTTGTGCTTTAGGGAGCATTATTGTTTTGCTCTCTAGCTATGCTAAATGCAGAGCAAAGGCTCTTGGAAATGAGTAGGTTGTCCTTATTATTAGGATGATTTTCATAACAATGTTGCTCTCAAACATGTAGTTCTTGCATGTGAGGAGGCTTCCCCCTGTTGCTTCTGATTGTTGTCTTCTCCACAGATCGCATTATTGCAATGTCATTTCCATCTTCTGGGAAGCAGTCTTTCTACAGGAACCCTATAGAGGTAAAAACCTCTCATTTACCAAGTTCACTATTTCTGAATGCTTTTTTCACTTCTAGGTTCCCACTAATTTACATGTGGACTAGGTAAGTCGTTCCTAGTCCTGCTGGTTTGGCTGGTTGGAATGACTAAGTGATGGTCTCCACTGTGCTGTACTGCTTGTGTTGTAGTCTCTCAGCTGAGCCTAGTGGGATCTATCTCACAGTGTGGACACACTGGTGCTCTGATGATCCCATTCTCTGGGAATGCTTCAGAGAACCAAATCAGTTCTGTCCTAGGCTAATAGTGGTGTAATTGATGAGAACTATCTATTAATCTAAATGAAGATGCTTAAAAGGTCTGCATAATGCCCTTTTCAGAGCTATGCCAGCTGATATTGTAGAAACCTAGATATATAGGGCAGGGAAGATGCAGTAGTACTTTTTATTCCCGACAAGAAGCTGAGCTGTGGGGCTGGAAAGGCCTGCTGTCCGAGGGCTATTTATGAATGCAGTTGTTGACCCCACTTGGGAGTGGGGGGTTGAGGTGGCAGTGCAAATAGAGACTTAACTACTCTGAACTCTTGTCGCTTTAGGAAGTTGCAAGATTTTTGGACACCAAACATGCAGACCACTATAAAGTCTACAATCTCTGCAGTAAGTATACTTAGCTGCTGACTACATTGTAATACAGCTAAACAGAAAAACACCTCTTCAGGGTATGCTGCTGACAGTAACAGATCTCCAAGAATGTATAATCTGTCAAAAGTACATAGCTGTCTCTGACTACCATCTGTCCTGATTGTGGCTATTGACTTTGAGTATCTAACACTGTCCTTGAGCTTGCAAAAGAGGTACTGGAGGTCTTGCAGTTTAGACTTCTTTGCTCATGCTGAAGAATTGTCTCGGTGTTCCAAAACTCCTACTAAAAAATGAAAGTGTTAAACTAAATCTTGGCTAAATCTTGGCTAAAACTTGAGGTGGTGTTAGGGAATTTTCTATTGAAGGCTTAGAAGAACAAAGTGGAGGAATAGTTAAATGCTTTTCTATTTAGAGGTGGCTAAAAATACCCCAGAAAAGTACTTCAGAAACAACTATCCTGTTAGTGCTTCATAGCAGAGCTGGAAGCGAGGTATGATAAAGGAGCACTGACACTTGAAGTCCTGAAAAAGTAAAATTGTCCTCTGGCCAGCAGAGGGATAGATGAGGCATCACAGATGAGCTGTTAGCAGCTCTTTGCCACTCTAGCTGGTGGTTGCTGTGGTTGACCCTGACAGTACATCAGAACACTAACTTTCAGATCCCATAATAATCCCCATGGAAAGAAATGGCTATCTGGGCCTGGAGATGAATTTTAACTTCAGTGAGAGGTGTGAAACTAGAAGCTAAGCAAGCATGGCTTTAGCCAAACTACCTCATTTCTTTTCACTTTGATCTGTGTATCTCTACTACTGTACTTTAAATACTAGTATATTTGTTGTAATCCTACCCCCTTCCTGGCATAACTTCAGATCTTTCCTTGTAGGTGAAAAAGGCTATGATCCCAAGTACTTCCACTACAGGGTAGAAAGGATCTTTATTGATGACCACAACGTCCCAGCGCTACAGTGAGTCTTGTCAAGAAATACATACATCATGATAGCTCTGTGTAGGCATTTGCTTTGACTTGGTGACTTTCTTATCTAGGGACATGCTGAAATTCACTGCTAGTGTCCGTGAATGGATGAGTCAAGATGAAAAGAACGTCATAGCAATTCACTGTAAAGGAGGCAAAGGTAGGACTGCTCATCTATAATTAGTGTATGCTACAAATTACACTTTATTCTTATGGCCTTAAACCATAGCATGAGATGGGTTTAGAGCGTAACTCAACAAATTCTGCAGACACTGACTAGCAACAGTACCATGTGTTTAGTATTGCACAACTCCATTTCTAGATAGCCCAAATTGGTTCTTCATCTAAGCTGGCATCTGATCTCTTAAAATGTTCTTCAGTAATTTCCTGCTGTCCTGGCTGCTGCGACAGTAGTTCCCCAGGACAGGCTGGGGATAGGGAGCTACTGGAACTGATACTATCAAAAGTGTTAAGCTGCTGCTGTGGCTCCCTGACAGCCAGCCACCCACACTGAATATCCTGCATTGTAATATGCCTCAAGCTTTTTAATTGCTGTGGGGAAGAGGGAGGGAATCATAGGATTGTTGAGGTTGGAAGAGACCTTTAATATCATCCAACTACTAAGTCCATCACTAAACCATGTCCCCAGATGCCACATCTACACATCTTCTAAATACCTCCAGGGATGGTGACTCCAACGCTTCCCTAGGCAGCCTCTTCCAATGTTTCACAACCCTTTTGGTGAAGAAATTTTTCCTAATATCCAGTCTAAACCCCTCTAGGCACAACTTGCTGATTGACACTACTGCCCAGTTGGGTGTTGTCTGCAGACTTAACTGAGGGTGCACTTGATCCCCTTGTCCAGATCACTGATGAAGATATCAAACAGAACTGGCCTCTATACTGAGCCCTGGGGAACATCCCTTGTGACCAGCCACTAACTGAATTTAACTCCATTCACCAACACTCTTTCAGCCTGGCCATCCAGCCTGTTTTTTACCCAGTGAACAGTGCACCTGTCCAAGCCATGAGCAGCCAGTTCCTGTGGGAAATGGTGTCAGAGGCTTTGCTAAAGACTAGGCAGACAACATCCACAGCCTTTCTCTCGTCTGCTAAGTGGGTCACCTTGTCATAGAAGGAGATCAGGTTAGTCAAGTAGGACCTGACTTCCACAAACCCACACTGACTGAGACTTATGTCCTGTACATGCCATATACAGGACAGGTTGTCCTGTACAAGCTGTGTTGATGGCACTCAAGATGATATGCTCCTTTAACTCCTCCCTGGATGTTCTAGGTACTGCTGGACCTTAAATCAAGGTGCACAGTGTTATGTGATAGGGCAATGTGGTCTTACTGGAACAAGATAGTCAAAGTTGCTGCATATGAGCTGACCTGTGGGTGCTATCTGCAACTTGTAGGAGAGCAGGAGCTGTTGAAGTGCGTAGATAGCTGTGCAAATAAACCAAACTTCCCTGCAAACATCTGCCACATCTTTAGCCACCTGCTCTTACTACTGCAATTACTTGGCTTAAACCAGTGGTTACTTAAAGAAGTCTCCCTCCAGTCTGAACTGTAGCTTGCAGATTTTGCAAAACTGAACGCTGAAACTACCTACAGGCTAAAACCAGCTTGAAGAACAAGTGTAGGGAGGGGTCACTTGAACTCTGAGATTTATTTTTTTAAATTCAAAACTGAGCCTATATTACAGCATTGTGCTAGCAGTCTCAATGCTGCCTTAGTAGGGTTGGGGGTGGAAAAGGTTGGGGCAGAGAAGCAACTCTTGACTTACAGCATTGGCAAGTGCCAGCCTATAGTCTCATCTAGTAGGGTGTGCTTAGCGCTCCCCTGTTGCATGCAGTATGAGATAGCGGCCAGCTTCCTAAGTGTCTCCAGTAATATTACAAAGAAATGTGGGCATTGCTTTCAAGGAACAAATTAACAAACTGCAGTATCTTAACTCATTCTTCCTAGAAATACAGGCACTTGACTACTGTCACTTAAAACTTCTGACACGGAGAGAATGGAAGAACTTTATCTTCACAAAATCCCAAATACCTTTGAACTCCTATAGCTCAACTTGTCTCTTATTTCTAATACAGGGAGGACTGGAACAATGGTTTGTACCTGGCTCATAGACAGTGACCAGTTTGAGAGTGCAAAGGTAAAAAATGGTGTTTATTTTTTGATTCTTTTAGTATTCAAAGTGCTGCTTTAGAATCTACTTAATTGGTGAAATGCATGAATACTTTGCAAGAAGTCTGTCCTGGAAAAAGGGTTCCGTAAACTGATACTTTGTTCTTGACAACAAAGTTCTTTGTTCTTTTTTAAAAAAAGTTCTCACAAATCTTACTACTAGGTAAGTTCCTTTCTGATGAAGACTGTCATTGATCAGGAAGAATAGGGAAAGTGGAATTTAACAGATACCGACTCTGAAGCATTCTTTTTGGAGGCATAAGAGACATAGGATTTCGAGCAATGCCTTTCTTAAACTGTAGGTGGCTTCTGAGCACGCTCTACTAGAGACAGCATCACTGTTTGTAAGTGGTGTCCAAGTAGTGTGAGGCATCAAGAATTGTCTTGACTGCCAGTTACAGCAAGAAGCCCTACTGAGAAAAGGGAGAAAGATCAAGTCCCAGCCAGGGCAGATGCATGTGCTGCTTTAGCATGCGCGGTCTGGTATACCCATCTGGAGACATGGTCTGCAGAAGGCCCAGGTTACTCAAAGTAGTCTGGGCTGACTGTGGATCCATTTAACCCCTTGTCTTTTAGTTTGCTTTGTGAAGATCTGAACTAATGTTCAGCTTGGTCTGCTACAGACCACTTGAATATAGATGGTTCTAAAGCAATTGCTTAGAAAGCATATTTTCTCCTTCACTCTTTTGTGGATGGCAGACTTAATGTATCTGACTTCCTAATTGGTACTTTTTTATTCTAGTTAAAAGCCTCCTTTAGAAGGCACCAAAACCACTATTGCATATTTTTACTTGCACTCTCTTATTGGAATTGACTAGTGTAATTCTAGTTTGCTGTCCTGCCTTCAGGAAAGGGGAGTGGTGGTGGGATAAATATCTTAACCCTGAAGTTATCTTCCTATGTAGGAAAGTTTGGAGTACTTTGGGGAGAGAAGAACTGATAGAAGCACAAGTACCAAGTTTCAAGGAGTTGAAACTCCATCCCAGGTAAGCTTGAGCAGGTCCAGTAACAGTAGCCAAGCCAACACTACTCATGTGACTGCTTATGGTACCCCACCTCCCCTGCCTTGTTTCAGATGTAGGTTCCTACATGCCGAACTTAGGAACTTTCTGTATTTGTTCTTTAAGGGTTGGAAGACCATCTAGTGGTAGGGTTGTGCTGCATCTTCCCCTCCCTCCCTCCCCTTTGTCCAAGCACATTCCTTATGCCTTTCTCTGCATAATATCAAATCTGAACTATGGTATTTAAGATAACAGAATTGATGAGATAGGGTGAGCTTTCAGTCCAACCCCACTGCTCAAGCAGGGTGAGCTACAGCAGGTTGCTTAGGGCTGTGTGTTCAGTCAGGTCTAGACTACCTTCCCAGATGGAGACTCCACAACCTCTCTGGGCACCCTGATGGGAGCATGACCCTGTAAGACAGTTGTGCTGTTATCAAGGGTGCACTGAAACCTGCAGCCTGGTCTGGGGAGGGGCTATGGCACTGATGTGAATGGGTGGAGGACTGCATGCTCTAGAGACTGCATTTACAAGGAAATACTGAAGATATTGCCTCAGACCACAGTTTAGGGCTTTGCTGATTTTGATTCACTGTACTGTGTGATTCAGAAGTGAGATGAAGCTGGTGACAGATACTTCAGTTGTTGGTATAGAATAGAATGGAGGTACAGCTGTCCTACACAATGTGCATCTGTAAAATGAAAGTATCTTGTACATTTAAATTTCCTGCCCCTTAAAAAGCTACAATATAAAAGCTCCTCACTTCTTGCTGAACTGAGGTACAGAATTCCTCTTAGAACATGAAGTTTAAATATTGCTTAAAATGTAGATATTGGATTTGTCTAGAAGATTGTTTGAACTGGGGAGGGGAAGGAGAACAAATGGCTACTTTCCTCTCAGCTTTGCCCTTAGAGCTAAGAACTTAGAGGAGAAGATCTACTTAATCCTACTTCTGCCTTCTCTTTTGTGGGGTACAGAAACTGCATAATGTGTCTGGGTTTTTGCATTGCAGAGTAGGTATGTTGGGTATTATGAGATCCTGAAAAACAAGTATAACTTGAAACTCCCACCAGAGAGACAACTCAAAATAAAAACCCTCAAAATCCACTCTATACATGGTAAGAACTCTTGAATTTGGGCATTCCTCTATCCTATTCCTATTACAGGCAGCTGATCTCTACTGTCTCTCTTGCTAAGACCATGATAGGAATGTAGATTTACTGGGATTTGAGAATTCCAATTACACAGTTAAAATAAAGTGAAAAGCATTTTGGAGTGAAATTGCCCCATGTGTTCTGTCACTTGCTGGGTGTCTGGTCAAATGGTGGCTGACATACAGCCTGCTCTGTTTTGGAAGGGAAATCACTTTCCAAGGGAGATTAACTCCACATGTGGAACTTGATCCACTACTGTTTCTGCACACATGTGCTGGTAATCTTGATAAAAGGCTGGAAGTTCAGCCCTACTTGTTATAGGGGACTTCAAACTGCTGTTCTTGTTCAGTTGCTGGAACCAGACTCTACATTAGCCTGTTCCTCCTTTGTTTCACATCTGCTTTGAAATATAACTTTCAGCCACTGAATCTTGAGCTACCTCTAGGATTTGAGTTCTCTCAAGTCTATCACAAGGTATTCTGGAAAGAAGGCAGTTTTGAATGGGATTTCACTTGGTTTTCATGACCACTTATGTTTCCAGCTAATGTATGTGCTCTAGTATAATGTAACTTTCTTTCCTAGGAGTTGGGAAAGGCAATGGAACTGATATGAAGGTGCAGGTAATAGTGAGGAAGCAAGTTGTACTAGAATGTGTATGTGCCAGTCAAGGAAACTGCAAGGTGAGCACTATGAGATCGTGTCATTTGAGTCACAGAAGATGAAAGCTGACTTAGAGGTCAAAAGTGTCTTCCTGTAGAAGTTGAATATTGGACATAAAACTGTCAAACTAAATGGATGTTGTAAATTCTGAGAGGATGAAAAAGCTAAGCTTTGCTAAATCAATATCTTACCACCACTCTCATACAAAAGATTTCCTAGAAGTCACTTAAATGCAAATAGCTCACTCTGATCTGAGTAGCTTAAGTTGTTGGCTTTTATTATAGTACTGCTATTGTATTTGTATGCCATGAATGAGTAGCGAGGTATTGTCATGAATTGGTCCCTTGTCTCTCTGCAGCCATTTTTCATAAAACTAACAATTCTGTTATCCAGCTCTTCTTTGATGCTGAAAGTGACTCTGTAGTCATTGGCTTGGAGGACAGCCCTGTTATAAGTGGTGATGTGAAAGTCAGATTTGAATCACGTTCTGTAAGTATAATAGTGTAAAGATCTTTGCTTGAGTATGAGGAAGGGCTATGGTTTGCACTGCAGCTGGATTCTGGCTGGCTGTGCTGTGTGGGGCAGAATCTGTGCTCCTCCCCAGTGACTCCTGCTGTGTGGGGTGGCCCCACTGCAGTGAGTGGTGCAGCAAATGTTGCTGCATCAGCCTATGCAGGCAGGGGAGACATCTGGCTGTTCATATAGTACAATGAACATTGTTAATTGAGCACCTTCCACTAGAACAGGTTGCTCAAAGCCCCGTAACCAGCCTGGCCTTGAACACTGCCAGAAATAGGGCAGCCGTGACTTCTCTGGGCAACCTGTGCCAGTGCCTCACCACCCTCACAGTGAAGAATTCTTTCCTGATATCTAATCTAAATCTCTTTCAGTTTAAAGCAGTTTCCCTTGTCCTACCCCTACATGCTCTTGTAAAGAGTTCCTCTCCAGATTTCTTGTAGGCCTTCTTCAGAGAAAATAGTGATCTGGGTGTGATGTTGGGCTCTTCAAGTGTACTGGCTCCGGCACTTTAGCTTTGTAAACTAAACTACTGAGGATGGGTGGGTACTCTTGCTCTGCCAGAAAGAGTCCTATTTTCTAACAGAGTCTTTGTCCTTAGGATCTCCCAAAAGGCTATGATGACTGCCCATTCTTCTTCTGGTTCAACACTTCCTTTATTGAGAATAACAGGTAAGCAATCATAGTGACTGCCTTGAGATCCTAACTTTTAGTGTCTGAATGGAGCTAAAAGGTTATAAGCACAGTACTAATAGCTGAGATAGCTGGCTTGTCCAGCCTGTCTTAGCTTCTGTGCAGGTACTGGTCTCTGACTCTCAGCTGGAACTTAAGAGCAGGCAATTGGTGCATGATTGCTTGCACTGTGCCAAGTATTTTAAACATGTGGTATCTTAATCGACTTAATCCATCAGACTTTCCTCAGCACTCCATTATTAATGAACTTGAGTTCAAAAAGGTAATGCTAACTTTCAAACCAAAGGCAACTCTGCCATCCTCTGTAGCATGGCTGCCTGAGAGGCTGGAACTCATTCAGCAGCTTAGCAGGCAAGCATTAAGACCAGGATTAGAGGTACTGATGCTTGGGATTCCAAAGAAAGGCTCTTTGGCTGCTTGTTGTGCAGTCACAACAATTACTTAGAAATTACTGTGGTGGCTTTTGTTGAGATTGGAACTCCTGGGGGTGCTCTAGCCAGTGCAAGTTGGGCTTGACTGCCTCTCTAGGGAAGTGATGTAGAAACAAGAGGCAGAGACAGGGGGTCCTTCTCTTCTGTCTACCAAACTAGCCAGATTTAGGCAAAGGAACAGCGAACTTGACATAAGGATAATTACTGTGTTCTCCATGACTGGAATAGGAAGGAAACATTTTTTTTTTTTTTTATTGAACTGATCCCATCAGAGCACAAGAAGAGCTAGACATGAGTATGTTCATAACTCCAAACCTAATTTGCTGAGCCAACACTTCCCTTTCTGCCCAGAGAATTCTGGCAGACCTGAGGTGGGCTAGGCCTGATCAGAAATCAAATGGCTGTTAAAGCAGTGCCCCATCTTGGTATCTCGAACTTAGCCAGAGCTGAAGTGCAGGTGTTGTGAAGTGGTAACTAAACATGAATTTGGTAAACATTAAAAGTGGAGAACATGCCTGATAAGCTTGACTGAGTACTGAGTTGAATCCTTGCTATTAGAAAGGTCAGTTACTAAATTCCTGCCACCTGCATCCCATTGGGAGGCCTCTAGCTGAATGTGACACAGATGTTACTCAGTCTTGCTTTGAGAGGTGAGGGGAACCTGACCCACAAACCTGAGGCTGACTGTTTCTCAGACTACTTCAGATCCAAAGCCCTGTGCAGAAGGGCATGGCTGATACTTTTCTGTCTGAATTCAAGATTTAGGGCTATAGTTAATATTCCAGGGCTGAGCTTGGAGTTCTCTTGGCTGACTGAGAGGAAAACTTGTGGTTTAGGCTGTAAGATGTGCTGCTGAATTTTGTCTTTCAGACTCTATCTTCCCAGGAATGAGCTGGATAACCCTCACAAGTCTAAAACATGGAAAGTCTATAGTGAGACGTTTGCTGTGGAGGTGAACTTTATTGAGCCCTAAGGGAAAGCTGAAAGAAGGGAAACATGTAAAATTAATCTCTTCCTGGAGAATGTCTTGCTGTTTCACTATACAGTGAAGCAGTCACATTTTGATGTACTTTAATGTATTTCTGTGTAGATACAACTTGTCAAATAAATTTACATGAAGTTCTGTTGTGCAGAGCAATAATACTCTGAAGAATTACTTAGTGTCAGCTGACTGTCATGTCAATGAGCTTTTGGATCCTTGGCGATTAGATGTCTCTACATACAGGTAATCCCTACTTTATTAACCTAAGACAGTTGTCTTCAAGAACATTAACCTGATGGTGGGTGGAGACCAGCAGTCTGCAGGGGGCTGCTGGAAAAGTCTGATACACCTTCCTTCAACATCAGTTTTCCACAGGTCAGCAGAATATGGGAATCTGGAGGGAGACATTGTCTACCTGTGTCAGTAGAAGTCTGTATTGAACCACTTCTCACCAGAAATCCAGTGCTGCAGGGTTTTGAGCAACACTTGGCCTGCGAGCTGACTCTGGGGGTTGTTGCTCCTCTGCTGCTTCCCTTCCCCACAGAGGGCTGAGATGGCCACATGCCCAAACCCTGGATCTCATCAGTTCATGAGCATGCCAATGCGTTCTTCCATAGAGGCTGTTCATGTCTTCCTTGATGGGAAGCATAGGTTGAGCTGTTGCTTCCTTAGTCATTTTATTGTTAGGATCCAAGAGTGCAGGGGAAGGGACATAGCTTTCCACAGCTAATACCTAGTTAATGAAGTAAAATCACACACCTTCCCTGTGCTCACTTGAGGGTAGTGGTATGTGCTGAAGTACATGTGTGGACTCAACTCTATCACTGTGTAAATACATAGTTATTTAGGGAACTGGGCTGTTGGAAGCTCCCATGGTGCCAGAAGCTGCTTCTATCAGCATTGTACTTCAAGTGTGGAGTCTTGAATGACCAACAGCATTCCACCAATTGTCTGCAGTTCTAGGTGCAGGATAGAGTGAGCCTGAGTCACTTAGATGCATGTAGCCCAAGCTCCTGTGCAAACCAGGTCCAGCTAGAGCTGGCTTGCAAACCAGATCTGTGTGTCTTCATGGATAGGGTTTTCACACAAAAGACTTAATCTTGTAACTGCTCTTCCTTCCTGACTGGGATTTCCCATGTTCCAGGCTGTAGCTGTTGCATCTTGTCCTGCCCTTGTGTTACCTCGGAGGAGCCTGGCTCTATCCCCTCCTATGAAGGAGGTAACTGTAGGTGGCAGCAAGAGCTCCCCTCAGCTTTGTTATGGGTGGACAAACTCAGTCTTCACTTCATCCTTGTTGCCCTCTGCTTGACTTGCTTCACTATGTCACTGCTGTTCTTGTGTTGGGAACATGAAATTGGAACATGTGGGCTGTCAGAGCAGCTGTGAGGGGTATGAGCAGAGGCTCAGAACTGATTTGCTGGCTCTGAAGTCTGCTACTGCAGCTTAGCCTTTGCTGCAAGGGTTCAACTCCTGCAGTGCTGTTCCCCAAACTAGTGTTGCTTCAGAGGCATGTAACTTAGCAAACTGCCCTCAAAGCTAAGGGGTGTGCTGGCAAAGTTAATGTACCACCCCCCCCCCATCTCTGGCATGAGAAAAGGAGTGACCACAGCTGCATTACTAGAGGGTGATGGTGCAAGAAAGCAGCTAAGGACTGCCGGCACTGAATGTCCTAAGAGCTGAAAGAGGATGTCATTATACTGCAGCCAGAACTGACTGATGACTGAGTTTTTGGCTTGGCTCAGGCAATTTGATATCACTGTCCCAGGATGCCCTTTCTGAGCACTTACAGGGCAGTTAAGGACAGCTGTCTTCCTGCTTATGGAGTAAACTAATCTCTTCATGTAGCGGCAGCAAAGGCTGAAACAGCAAGTCAGATTGCTGTTGATTCCTGTTTAAACAGGAATTATTAACAAATTGTGTAAGGGAAATAGTACATTCCTCTTGAGAGCCAAGAACCAATGCTCAGAACATGGCAGCACTGGCGTCCTGGCATTCTTCTGGCAGGGGACTTAACCTTACAGTATCAGGGCAATCAACAATCTAGAGACTTGGAAGTTGAGTTGAACCTTAATATTACAACTGACTTTGTTAATACCAAAGCACCAGGCCAAAAGCTAAACTAGGGGCTTTATTTTCCATAGTAGATCATGAAAAATCTGCAGTTATTTCATAGCACCTTGTTGGATCTGTGGTTTTAAGGGCTTTTTCCATTCATTGATTACAAAAAAACTTCAATTCTGGGAGAGCAGTGATATGGACTTTAACCTCTCTTTGCACCTCAGCAAGACAAGCTTGTTAAGCATCATTGCATAAACAACTGTCAGGCACTCAGTTAATCAAATCAGACTTTATTCCCATGAACTCCTGTACCAACATCATGAAGTTCTTAGCTGAACAACTGATACACATGTACAGCTGAAGTAGCTGTGACCAGAAAAATTACTGCCTACATCACCTTCAATAGAGAAACTCTCAAACTGCATGTTTATTTCAGCCACTGGCTTCTTGCTGTAGATTCAGTTCTAAATATCCTGCTTCATTTGAAGCTTCAACTTTTGTATTAAAAACTGCAACCATGAGCTTTAAAAAATGAAAGCAAAGACAAATCTAAGAAATAGATTGAAGTATTCCACTGATGTGGAGTCAGTCCTTGCCTTTTCATAACTATCAGAAGCACATACAAATACACTATTCTCTTGGCTAGACAACTTTGAAAAGGGACAGTCTAGCAACTCTTAAAGCCTCACCCTCATACCTGAATTATTTGAACATTTGGTATAAATTCCTTTTAAAGTACTGATGATGCACAGTATCACTGCCCCCTGTGCACCAGTCAAGCAAGGTAAATTGGTGCAGTAAATACTGAAGATTCTTCAGCCATGCCCTGCTTCAAAACTGCCTCTTGTCATGGGTGTATGAAAGGGAGATGAGCAGTTCCTGCTGCATATGAAGGCCGGAGAGGCAAGAAGAGTTTGTGGAACTGCAGCACACACCTTTCATCAAGAAGGCTGTAACACTGCAGCAGAGTAGCCAGTGTAAGTGCACCCTGCCTCCACTGCAAGAGGCAGCAGGTACTGAGATGCTTTCATCTGTACCTAAAGCTTCCTCCTGTTTCTAGGATCTGAAAGGAAAACCATAACATGCAGCCAGTCACTGACAAACTGTGGTTGCTGTGACAAGCTGGTAATCTCTACATAGCACTGATGACTGTGGTGGGTCAAATGGCTCTCTGCCCTCCACAGGGGGGGACTGACACTTAAAGCCTACAAACATCCCTCAGTACAACTCCAGCCCTCAATCCTGAATTGTACTGCTGAGATCTGCTCTGCCTTTGCAGTAGCTGCTTCTTACAAGGCTGAGTATGCTTGTATAAAGAACATCCTCTTAAAGAATTAAAGTGGCATCTAGAAATAGGTGTTACTACACCATTTTGGTTAACGCTAACTATGTACTTCACCAAGTAGCATGACCAAGCAGGCATGCCCCCAGGCGTGAAGGTGATACAAGCTATCCAGTCATATTAGCTTCTTCCACTCTGGTGAACAGACACAGCAAGGGGCAGGACTCCAGCCCAAGTAAGTGCATGTTACACCATAGAGAACATAGCATCAGCTGTTTTTAAGAACTCAGTTCTGGCTTCCTGTTCCTCTTCGGCATCCTGTCTTTCAAGCACATGGAATCACTCATGTCAAGGTGACCCAAACAGGAGCCTGCACAGTTACAATTCCGTGCTCAGAGCCAGCAGCTATTTCCAGCAGTGTCCCTTACATTAAGTGCTCAATTCAGAGGTGCTTAGCATACTGCAGCACTTCTTGAAAGGATTTAGAAAATAATGAAGTGCTGCATGGACTCCTTAAACCCAATAACTACATGTTTTTATCTCAAATGCAGGCATATCTCAGGCTCTAAGTAAGTCAGACAAGTACAAGGAAGGGAGGTAACACTTCCTACTTCTGTAAGCACACTCACTGGGGCAGAGTACACAGGCAGACACCAACTGCTGTGACCTTGGAAAGGCACAGGGAAGAAGGGCAGGAGTCAAGCTGAGGGATCTGCATAAGTCAGCTGTCCTCACCAAGATTAGATATGACTGCTGTTTGAGTCAGACACTTGCTAGCAACAATGAGAGAGTTCACCACCACGGCACAGATTTGGAAACAGTGCTTTTGCCTTGAACAAGTCACAGCCCACTGCTGCATGTTACACTAAACCCAACAGGAGGTCAACATAAGTCTTTTTTTAGCACCACTACAGGTCAGGAAAATACATTTATGACATGTAATGTACCTAGTGCAGAATCTGCAAGACAGAGATAGTTCTGCTGGTCCAGTTCAACCAGCATTCGACACATCTCTATAAAATCACCTGAATTTAAAAGATTACAAATCTTAAACTGCAGTTGAGTTCCTAAAACTAGGTCACTGATTTACCCTGCTCAGACCATGATGTGATCTACAGGTTTTTAATCCTTTACGTAAATGATCCTTCAACGGCTTTTCATTCTCCACCTGCTAGAAGCTATCAGTAAGAATCTACTTGTTTCATCATAAGTTTCCGGCTGTACTCATAGGCAAGGAACAGTGCCCCATTGGCCAGGAATGCACGGATCATAGTTGGCTTTAGTCCAGAATACAAGGCAAGTACACCTGGAAATGAAATCAGAGCAAGTTAGCTATTTATTTAATTGCCTATGTGCATTAACTGCTGCTTGTACCTTCAAAGGATACTGAAGTAATGCCTCTGCCTAGAGGGGCAGAGAGTGCTGAACTCACTTGTGTAGCTGCTAACTGCAGCGTTACTGGATATTGATATACCCGGAGTATCTAGAGTTGTAACACGAATTTAGCCATTTAAGTGCTTATGTTTGAAGCTCATCTCAGATCTGACAGCGTGTTCAGAAGGCCACCCTGGTCACCTGAGGATATGGTTCACAGCAGCTGTAGCATAGCGGGCAAGGGGTCAGAAAGAACAGCAGGACTATGTTGGAGCTGTGCCCCAGGTCAGGCTCCTGCTCTGGTGAGGATCTTCCCTAGCAACAGGGCCAGGATTTGTATCTGCTGCCATGTACATTCTTACACCACCTTCTGATGCGCATGGCACAGGCCTTTTCCAGAGATGAGGCACTGAGGTAGACGCCCCGAGTTGCCAGGCTAGATAGACCGGATTTATCAAACAGCCCTCATCAGCCATATATTAACTTCTACAGGTGAAGAAAAATTTTATACCGAATTTGAACCAGTTCCTTCAATCTTCATGGATAGGTTTGGTCATGGGGAACGAAGCTCATTCCTTTATCTGTTTTTAATGCCCACTGAGCTTTTGTTAGCTTTAAGTGAATTATCTCTGTACCAATAGGCATGGCAGACGCAGTAAGTCTCAATTTTTAGATTCCAAGCTGTCCAGACTACGTAAGACATCAATATTTCTGTTAGAAATATCTGTAACGCATTATCAGTGGACTACATTTCTTAAGCAATTTTTTTGTATTGGAGGGTATAGATTTCAATGTGCAGCCCTAGAGATGCAGTTGATAAGCTGCATACTCACCTTCAGTTCTCACAACAGTTACAAACGTTCCCATAAAGCCTGTCTGTTTTCCAGCCATTGAAAGAACCTGAATTCTAGATTTGACACAGTCCACAGGATACACAGCAATCCACAGACAGCTGCCTCCAAAACCTCCACTTAGTAGCAAAGGAATGGGACCTACAGTTAAGAAATAAGCTTTATACACACCACAGAAATATTCACCAACATAAATATCACATTATTTCATCTACAGAAATCAAATAAAATCTGCTTATCAAAGGAACCTGCTTATGACAAAAGTTGCTGCTCCCCTACAAGCCTTGAAGTTAATTTTAAGCCACTGGTAAGTTGCAAGTCTAACCAGAAGCTCAAAGGTTATAAGGAGTGCTTCTTAGATTATTGCCCATGCTAAATAAGCATAACTTGGAATTCTCTTCTGACTATTAACTAAATTAACTCCCCTCCTTTCACACTTGTAGTCACTTTCGAAGACTAATTGATGTTACTCTAAACTATTTCACACAGTGTCACTAATCACCTATGCAGAGATTTATTGGTACAGTGAAATTACTTTGTGATCACTCATCTTTCATGATGCAACCCTCATTTTGTGTTTCAGAGCAGATATTTATACACATTTTACAACAAGAGAATGTTTGCAGCTGAAATCTTAACTCCCATCAAGCCAAAGCCGACTGTTCAGTCTTCCGGCAGGAGACAAGCCATCTTTATTCTGGCCTCTCATTTGTTCATGTCTGATTGTCAGTGTTCTCTCACTAGTGTCGTCATTACATCTAATGGTCAGCATACATTTCAGCATACACTTGAACAGACTGTTCAAGAGGATACAGCTAAAGACTTCAAAAATCTCTCTTAACAGCTGCTGAAATGAAATAATTCAGAGTTGTGTTACACCAGGGTCAGATATTTAGGTAGTTGTTTAGTATTACTGTTAGCTCACTATATTTATTCTCCATTTATAATACATCCTGCTCCACTGCAAAGTGGCCACTTCAAGAATTCATTACTATATATACACACAGAATGCAGACCTCCATATTTTGGATGTCCAGTTTCCTTCATTTTACATGTATTTTATAGCTGCTGTGCCTCATTAGTATATTTCCAGGGAAGATATGCCCCCCTCTCCTTATGTCCCCCATGACAGCATGCTAAAATCCACATGGAAAGAGAGGCACCATACCTAATTCGTCTTTTGATCTCCCAGAGGCAAAGAATGTCCGGCTCAGTTCATACCCTCCAAAGAAGAAGAAATAGCCTGGGACTTCCCGCAGCAAAGTGCTTGAGAGGCCACGGTAAAATCCAAGGGGACCATCCTTTTGAATAACACCCTTCACTACTGACCAAACTGTACTGATAGAGAGGTTGATCCAGTTAGTGATGTTTAATAGGCAGCTAATGAGAAGGTTACAGAACAACTGGCAACTGCAGTGACAGTTAAGGGTTAGACCCATTGCGTAGACAACAGAATTCAAGTAAGACTTAGAACAAGGTCCTGCTGGGAGCCCTTCACTGGCATCCAGCTTTACTAGTACATGAAAAATCCCCAGGCTGCGACCCGCCCAGCCACAGCTCTTGTCTGGTTAACAGTGCACTTACAAATGTGACCCTGAGCCAACACACAATTAAAAATAAGAAATACACATAAAAGGGTTGCAGACATACTGTGTACTTACTTACACTTGTAAACAGTATACTTACTTGTGTCCCTGGATTATCTTTCCCGACAGCTGCATTTCATGCATGGCCTGCAGCCGGCACTTCACCAGCTCTGTGGGACAGAGGACAAGGGTGGCAAAGGCAGAGGCGAAGGAGCCTGCAGCAGCATTCTGCAGATCACTGCAAGAGAGAAACTGCTGAAGTTATTTGGGCACTGACCTTGAGTGCAGTGGAGCCACTACACCAGCAACCAGCTCCCTGAACCTGTACTCGAAATATCAAGACAAACTGACCCACAGTCTTGGGGGAAAGAATCTCCAGGGAAAAGATCAGTTACTTGAACTAGACAGATAAAAACCTAGCTCATTCCATCTTCATACACAGCTCAGATAGATACACTTGAGGATATTCTGCAACCTTTACCCTTTTTGCTACACTTCAGTGACTGCTGCACAATAAACACTGTCAAATCTTCCCCTTCTTGGCTTTTGTAAAGATTTCCATAGACTTGTTTTACTGGACAACTTCTTGGCACTCAAAAAGATCAAGAACAATAATCACCTCATATAGAAGTTAATGTTTTTAAAGTCACCTTGCCAGTATAAATACAAGTTTTCAGTGGAAGATGCTAGAAATCTGTAAGCAAGGCATAAGGGACCACTATAATATTCCTATGGATGTGCTGTCAAGAACAAAACGTCAATCCGAGGCAGCATAGACAAACCACACCACTGAACAAGCCAGCACTGTAATCTACACTGACTCACAGTATTCCAAAACTGGGGCTTACTTCGTGGTGATTTTACCCAAGTCTTCAAGTCTGGGCTGCTAAACTGCCAGGACTCAAAGGCTGGTACTCCAAGATCACACTGCTTTATGATACACTCTAAACAGGCTCCTACAGACACTGGTGTGTTAGACAAGAGCCGCACAATAGCACAGAACAAGTGGAGCTTCTCTTCTTTCCTGGGGAGTCAGCTGAGCCTGACCTCACTGGGACACAGAAATTCTTTCCATACAAAGGAGATGTTTTCCCTGTGTCCAGCAGTTTCATACATCTATAGTATCAGAGATTAAAGCTACAGCTTTTCACCTTACAGAAGCATCACAGAATTAAAGTTGTGACATGAAGCAAAGCTTGTGACATATTCAGAGATGGCAGTGACAAGAACCACCAAAGTGGGAGGAATCAGTAACTGCCTGCAGAGCAGCAACTGAATAACGTGCAGTAAATAACTGGCAACATTGATTGCACAATGTTCTTGCAGCACACAAAGCTTGGCAGAACAGGGATCTGAAATGCAGCCCACTAAAGCTCAAGACAGAGCAAGGCAGAGTTAAAAATACAGTATGTGGCTGAGCCCTGCAGTCATTAAGTTATGAGCTAGAGCAAGGTAGTAAGGTTACACACTGAAAAATAAGGATAAGAAAGTATGGAATAGGTGCCTTTAACTATGCACTAAAGGGTGCACAGGATCCTTCGTCCTTCAGGAGAGAAAAAAAATCAGATGCTATCAGATGAAAGGAATTCTGGCACGCGTACATAAAGGACTACATTTAGCCATGATTCAGATCTCTACTTTTGCCTGTTGATGTTTAGTTCTATATACAAAAATTCAACGAGATCCACTGTTTAGGCTTTGGTCTTTAGTACAGTGAACCTCACCGCAGAAATGATAACCCCTGAACCCTGTTCAAGTTCCCTCTCAACTCAAAATGCCTAATTGAGTATTTTTTCCGGATGGGAGAGTTTTGATCACACATCACAGGAGTGTGAATCCTCTGGTCTTACACTGCTGCTGCTTCTATAAAAGGCATTCATCTTGGTGGACTTCTTTTTCCTCCAAAGAAAATTACATGCTGAAGATGACCAGTCACGTACTGAGACAGTCAAACTGAGGTGAACAAGGATACTAGTTCTCCCAGTTCAGACTTTGGCACAGAACAAGATCAGTCTGGTCAGACTAAATGGGCACTTAAAGACAAATGGATTTTAGCACTTCTCTTTCCATTTGGTTATCTCAGTTTAGACTTTAGCATGAATGAAATGTTTGGTTGGACTAAGTGGATGTTAAACACAAAAGGAATTTAGCATTTTTCTCTCCATTTGTTTTCTCTGACTCATCAGTGGCATTTATTCCCCTAACTGGAAAAAGTGTTCTTTTGTAACTGTCCTTGTAACTGTCTGCAAGGCTTCACACACTGACTGGGGTAACCCTCAACACAGGCAGGCCAGGCAAGCTTATTTCCAAGCTGTTTAAAGGTATGACTGAAAAGTAACTTTAAGCAAAACCAAACTATTATAGCTGGGTTTGAGACATCTCAAACATTAAAAAAAAAAAAAAAAAAAAAAAAAAAAGAAAAGTTGCAAGGAATTGCTTATATATGAGTAAAAAATGGTCAGGTTCACCTCTGTTTATGACCTGATGCATTTTCTTATTCAGGCTAAGACAGTATGACAGTTTTTAAACAGCACAGGCAATGAAGGTAATTATAGTTCTTTACTTGTCATGTCTGGAGGTGAGCCACCTCATCAGGGTTTCTTCCCACCCTTACAGCACACTACAAAGGCTTTCTGACTCCCCCACAATGAGTGGGAATGTCCTGGACAGACCACATGTGCTCAGGGCACCACTGCAGACCATGTCAACACAATTCTCTCACACATGCACCTATAAGATGTCCCTACAATGATCCAGCTGAAGAGATCAAGGGAACAGGACAAAGGGAGAAATCTTTCAAGTAAGCTTAAACCCTTTAAGTGTTTTGTCCTAGCACAGCCATGCTGTCACACTATTTGCTCTTCAATTGATGCATTAAACAGCCATCCTGGATCTGAAAAGTACCACTACCTGACCAAGGAAAGAAGGGTCAGATGTCAGAAGCACTTGCTATTGCTACATACTCAAATTACCTTCCCATTCTGCATCCTACTCCAAAGACATGGAGTAGTACACCCATGTATACTGTTTGAAAGCTTCCTGCGCTACCTCCCCTACATACATCATAAACATGCTGTCTCAGTCACATCAAGAGATGATCCTAGGACCTCTGCTAGCCTGCAATCTACCTCCCAGAAGGATCACAAAACATGGTTAAGAAGCAAAGCATGCTGTTGGTAGGCCTCCTCATTTTAGGGGATAAGAAAATATAAGGGGTCTGTAACCTGATCTAAGAAAGTGGAAACAGTTCTGTCTCAGCTGAGAGATCTCAATTACCGGAAAACAGTGAAAGAGAACACAAGTAGAAAGCAATAAGTATAATTTGTTTCTTCATCACTTCATATTCCCTCATAGTTGGCCTCAGTCTTAAGATACAGCATATCTCAACATGTGAGAGAAGAACACCTCACTTAATGCCACTTTTAGATACTTGTCTTGCACTTAGAAAGCTACCCATGTCATGGCAAGAGATCTCAAATGCAGAATTATGGCCTCCTCAGCTACCTCTATTTGGAGACGTGACAGAGGCAGAACACAGCTATTAATAAAAAGCTAAGTGTGGTTAACCTTGCATCGCTCTCTGAATGGAGTTAGGACAGTATGAGAAGTCTTTTATACATTGTGGAACAGCACAAGGATGGAGAAGGTGCAGATACTTTCAGTGCTGCACAGAAGACATACCTTGAGAAACAGACTGCTGGACCACTGACAGCTCTAGAATGGTGCACCTGGAGAAAAGCCATCCTAGCTAGAAAGAGATTAGGATTGTTATGCCAGTGCATACATCCATGACGTGATCACACCCTGAATACCCTGCACAGCTCTGGTCTTATAAGCTAGAAGCCCAGACACAGTACAATTACAAGAGTTTCAGACAAAGACAGCAAAGGCAGCTAAAGGAACATCTCTCTTATGAGGAGAGATTGCAGGAGCTGGGCCTGTTTAGTCTGGAGAAGAGGAGACTGATGGGGGGGATCTCATTAATGCATATAAATGTCTCAAAGGTGGGTGCCAGGAGGATGGCACCAGACTCTTTCCAGGGGTGCCCAGTGACAGGACGAGGAGCAATGGCCATGAACTAGAACACAAGAAGTTCCACCTCAACGTGAGGAAGAACTTCTTTACACTGAGGGTGGCAGAGCTGCCCGGGGGGTTGTGGAGTCTCCCTCTCTGGAGACATTCAAAACCCGCCTGGACATGTTCCTGTGTAACCTGCTCTAAGTGGCCCTGCCTTGGCAGAGGGCTTGGACCCAGTGATCTCCAGTGGCCCCTTCCAACCCTAAGGATTCTGTGAACAGCTTCAGAGTGCTCACTGGCTAGGAGGGCTGGGATCCTTCCATCCAGGAAAATACTCAGGTGGGGAAGAGGGGCACGGAGCAATGGATAGAGGTCTGCAAGATCCCAGGTAGCATGCAGACAGTGGCTGTGGATCAACAGTTACAGAATTCATGACTATCACCTGCAGAACTCCCTGCCAAAGCATACTGCAGATGCAAGGAACTTACAAGAATTCTAAAGGAGACTGGACAAGTGCTCTTGTCCAGTTACTGATGGGATCATACGAGGATCAATAAATCCTCTGAACTAAGAGCACAGCCTGGCAGAGGACTCAGTATTAAACACTCCCTTCTCTTCTTTCTCATTCTTTAGACAACCACTTATTGCCAGTGACACTGCAAAATTAGACATTTGGTCTTATCACCATTACAATCAGGCTTTTCAAACCTAAATAAAGACAATATTAGAAAAGCACTCTTTCCCCTTAGTATGCCTCCCTGTGACAAGAGTCACTACTTCCCCTGCAAAATCAGAACAGCCTAGAGATCGAGAGAATACTAACTTTCAGGTGTTGCAATGCTCAGTCCCTTTGGTAAGCACATCCTAGGTCTTGAGTATTCCAGTTAAGTTGTGATTATCTAAACCAGGCAGCTGCAGTGACAAGTAGATGGCTCTGTTGTAGTTAGACACCATATCTTAGCACGAAGCTTACTACAGTGCATACTGGCAGAGAAGGGCCTGTGACATCAGTTGCACCCTGACAATACAGTATTTGCAAGCAGTAGTTGCATGATTTTATTTATTTATTTTAAAATATGAAGCAGATTTCTATTACTAACCTGAGCTTTGTTTTCCTGTCTACTCCAACAATTCTTCTCACGATCTGTTGGCAAAATCCATAGCACATGAACAGAACAGAGTTCTCCGCGATGTTGGCTACAAGAGCTGGTGTGGTTCCCTGGTAGAAGCCTCGAAATCCCACTTGCTTATAGGTTTTCACAAAACAGTCCACAAGTCCTTTGTACATGTCCGGGAACGTCTGCATCTTCACCTTTGCGGTGTCAAAGGGCTGGCCAGTCACCACGCATGCTGTCCCACCTAAGTAAGCAGTGGAAGTTAAGAGGGTGGCTGAAGGTTGCCACAACTGAAACACTTACACTATACATGAACACCACTATTAGGAAAATCATGCAAAAAGCAAAGATGAGTTAATTCTCCACAGGAAAAGACAAGTACACTGATTTTAGCACAATGGCAGCAATTGTCATTGGTGAGTTTAGTTATCTGAAGAAGAAAAATCAGGCATAAGAGCAGTAACAGCTTGATTCTCATTAAACATTTCTTTACCTTACTCAAAGCAGGCAACTAAATGAATCTGATCACTTACATAAATGGGTCTGAATTAGAGGCATTGTTCTGCAATCAAGTCACTTGTGTTAACGAGTTAAAGCAGCATTTTCCTTTGCTCATTACTGCAGTGGCTCAGAAGCCATCTGATTTTATGTTCTAGTAACAAAAAACTGAAAGATTTGTAATCAAGTGAGGCAAAGATTCCTCCAGGACAAGAGAATACTGCTGAGAGTGCCAAAACTGATGAAACACTATGAACTGATAACCAAAGGCTCAAGCCCTTTACTTCAAAACTCCAGATTATTTTTATGTACATTTATTTGCCCATACTGGAATAAATTGTCCAATATAGGCTGGAAAAGGGCAAAAGGGCAAAGTTTCTTATCACGTTATCTTTTCCAAACTCAAGAGCAAGGTCAATACCCTGAAAACTTGAGATATTCCCATCAACTTCATCAACCACCACTTTGCCAACAGTGCAAATCTGTTCTTCCACAGACCCAACTCAATTCAGCAGTCTGCAGAAAGAGCTAACATTACACTTTTTCAGTAAGAAATACTAGTGTATGCTGACAGCAATCTATTAGAAGCCAACACCCAGCAGAAAGCATATAATAGGTGTACCTTATACAGACTTCATAGTTCTGCTTTTCTAGCAAGAGAAAAGAACCATCCTAGACCAGAATTACCAAAAAAAACCAAAAAAGAACCATCCTAAACTAGAAGCTGATCTTTAATGAAAGCACAGTTGACATGCTTATACCTTAAAGAGGGCGAGTTAACAACATTCTTTTTCAGCTATGAAATGGAAATAATTATCTGCAAATGCAGATACTGTAAAGAAATTGAAATAGGAACAAATGTGTGAATCCAATTAAAATCAGTTATTTTTCTTCTAAGTGGGGAGAAGAAGAGTAAACATTTGTTTCATCAGAGTTATTTTCAATCACTTTTACTCTTTACATTTATGTCACATTGTTGTTGCTCAAGATCTAACTGCCATTAAACCTCATTCTCAATCAGATGGATCATTAAAAGCTTGAGAGCAAATCATGCAAAGAAGCACAAAGAGCTTTTTGCTCTGGGATGGAAAACCAAGAAGAGTAGCAGCTGGCTCAGATCAGTAACAGTCATGGAAGCCTCAGATGAAAAGCAGAGCTGGAAAGGCTTAGCCAATGTTATGTGCACGGAATTCAGGTAGATATTAATCTACAGGACAAATAATAGGTTCCTATGTAAAGGTAGACCTAAAACTTCCACATGTAGTAAAATAATAGCTGTTGGAAGAAGCCCAACAAATCCAGGCATGGTCTTGGGAATGCAAAGCTTAAAAATTGGGAGTTGATTGTGAAGAGCTGTTCCAAAAAGAGAAAGGGCTCTCCTTATACTGTCACTGGAGATGGCACAAGTAAACTACAGCCGTGAACTTTGCAAGCTTCAAGGTAAAGACCAAGAATACCAGTTAATGTCTAAAATATTAAAGGAAAAAATAATTCTTCCAGCCAGCAGTAAGGAATCTAAAAAAACCCAAACAACAAAACCAAATAAACCAGGGGAAAAAAAAGTCAACCCTGCTTGAACATTTAGACAAATGTGGCCCTAATAGTAGCATGGGAGCAGTGGAGAAAGAGTCCTTCTTAATCAAAGAAGTGATCAGAGGTGCTCAGATCCTAGGCAGAGGACTATGACCCACAGGCAGCTACGTGATTTATTTATTCTTGTTCAGAATTTACTTTCCCCTATATGTCATTACTTATCAGCTAGTAGAGACTGTACTCGGAGAGAAAGGTAAAACCAGGTCACGCGTCTGCTGGAGGAACTACCTGTTTGCCTAGTTAAATACACTCTCGAAAGGGTGCAGAGACACACGTAACACAGAAACAAGCACTAGCAATGAACATAAGCAATACAAAGCAGGTATGTGGAAATAATATGGAAAATAAATACTAGAGGAACAGTAAAGCTGTATCTTTACTGCAGAGTAAAGAAGTAGCAAAGAAAAAGAAAAAGAACAATGGTTTAGGATTACTGAAGTCATGCTGAAAAAGGTCTGAATTCCTTCATCCTGTCTGAAGAAAGGAGAACTACACCACAGAAGAAATCAGCATATTTAGTTCTAAGATCCTCTACTGCCAAACCCCAGACAAACCTCAAGTGCATGCACTGTTAGCTTGAATGTGGGCACAGAACAATATCATTAGACAAATCTTCCCTTCCCCCTTTTCTGTATAAACACTGCCAGCTTTGAAATGTCAAAGAGACCCCTCTTCTCTGGTACAGCTAAACAATTCATCTGTCAGCCACAGGCATTACCAACACGGTAACGTTAATGAGACAATGCAACTGCTTCCACATTTGTGACTGTCACAACTGGTCCAGCAAAACTTTATAGCACAGACTAGACTGAAGTGGAAGTTTGTTAAGTGAATTCATCATCATCAGTCCTACTACTGAGCTTCCCAGCTTTCAAAGAGTCACACCAGGGTGTTGTCTGAGCCAATAACTCTTCAGATAGCCTCTTGCCCCTTTCAGTTACAGAGGGTTTCTGTGACAAAAAGCAGCACCTCAACCACTCACGCAGTTTGAGTTCATTCCAAAACTCTACTTGTGACTGATGCTTAAACTCATGTAAGCATAAGAACCAACACTGAAACTTAAACCTTCCTCTGGAAAATTTTTAGTCTGAAATAAGGGTTTTACCTTTACTGTGTGGCAGTGGTTTCACTAGAGAGCAGCAACAGTGATGCAGTTACACCACCAGCTGAGATCAACTGCTTCACCTCCATGTCCTTAAAATACGGAAAGCGAGGCTTTTTATAGCATGGGGAAACTGCTTTTACAGTTGTCAAAGGCACTAAAACTATCCCTCAGAAATTCTGTGCAATTAAGTTCCCTGCAGCATCACCTGCAGCTCCTGCTGTGAGGTCAATAGCAGCCTGAATAGCAGAGTTGATCCTCATGCTTCACACTTGTTTATCAGTTACTTCAGAGTGAAGTCTCCCGTTTCCTGGCAGATGTGGAGGTACTTGTCTCCTGAGGGAAAAGAAAGATGAAGCATACACGATTCATCACAATAACTGACAGGCAGAAGCATCACACAAATGCTTTCACTTCCACTCTCCAATTTACCTTGTTCTGTACCATTTAGAGGCAGAAAATGATTGTCCCCAGGACTGAGACTTCGTGTATTTGTATTTTGACTGACTAGTCTTGCCACATTATGCAAGTCCTCTGGAGTATCAATCGCCTAGCTTCGAATTATTTGGGCTTTCCAGCTTCTAGTCTCCCTGGATCTCTCAAATCAAAGCAAAGAGTACCTTCAAGGAAGAGTGTTGAGCACTGCCTTTCTATCTCTACAACACCTGAAAGGAGGATGGAGAGAGGAGGTTGCTGATCTCTTTTCCCAAGTAAAAAGTGATAGGACAAGAGGCAATGGTCTCAAGTTGCACCAAGGGATGTTTAGACTGGATGTCAGGAAAAAATTCTTCACAGAGAGGGTCATCAGGTATTGGAACAGGCTGCCCAGGGAAGTGGTGCAATCACCGTCCCTGGAAGTGTTCAAAACTGTGTAGATGAGGCCCTCAGTGATATGGTTTAGTGGTGGACTTGGCAGTCAGGGGTACAGGCTGGACCTGATGATCTTGAAGGTCTTTTCCAACCTAGTTGGTTCTACAATTTCTTACAGAAGCATAGTCTCCATCACGTGTATAAGGCTAGCCAGCAAGAATATTTCCCCACCCCATCTCAGCTCCCCACCTATAAAGCAAAACAGAGAATTGCTCTCGTCATGGTGAACAGTAGCTAAGAAAACTATATAGAGAGGCACATTAGGTATTTCTACGTGGCTCTCAGAAGATATGAGTAGAAAGGGAATGAATACGAACACCTAGAATTGTTTCTGGCTGTCATGTTCCCAGTGCAAGTCTCCCACACAATAGCATATTATAAATAAGAATTACATCTCAACTTTCAGGAAGGCAGCTGGAAAGCTGAAATACAAAGGCAACACTTTCAAATAAAGCATTCAAATTAATTCAGTTCTCAAGTTTGCAGCAAGGTGCTTTCACTGAGCCACTAAAACAAGCTTGCTTATCTGGAGTAAAATCACTGAGTCAATGAGCTCCCACTGATCCAGAACCACGTTGGTGAGCAAGACACTTGGCAGGTGGTGCTGTCAAAAATGTTGCATGAGTCTTAACAAACACACAAGTACACACATGAATCAGCCCCCCACTGACTTTTAAGCCTGGCTTCAAGCACAGTACATCAGTTAAGAGGATGTTTTTCACCCTCCTACCTATTGTAATGCTTCTTTTGAAGCCTGTTGCCTGCCAAAATGTATTTTGGGGTAATATGAACAGGAAACATAACTTCCCATGGGCTAAATTAAAAGATTAAAAAAACCCAATAAAAATCAGACTGTATGAACTACATCCTTTGTACAACTTTTACATGACAAGCACAGATGCTTGCATGTAACTTCACATGTCCAGTCTAAGATATGCTGCATGAATCTGAATATAATGCGTTTAAAAAAATCAGATCACTATTCTTGTAATAAATGGCACTGATACATACTATTTCCAAATTATGGTTACAGATGTGAACCGTTTCACTCCCGACAGTAAAGTATGCTAGGTGTTACTTCAAAACAGAGGCTCCGAGACCAAGTTACACTTCATTATCCTATACACCTCATTAGTGCTCACACAGCACTCCACAGTTTTGCTTCTCATTTAGAGGAAGAAAAGAACAGATAGGTGCAGCAGCCTCTGAATGAAGGGAATTGCTAGAAAGCAACAATTGGCTGCATTCAGGAAAATGTACACTGCTTGCATCATGCTGAGTGCTTATCGACTTGTGCCAGTCCCCAAAGGGAGCACATGCCAAGCGACCCACAGCCAGCCACTGAAAGCTTGGCAGCAGAAGGAAAACCAGAGATGCCTATAAAAACATGTAAGGCTTAAAAGCCAAGGAAGTTTAGTTTCCTGATCCATAAAAGCACATTGCTGCTTTCAGGTGGTTTACGACTTAGGCAAAATTACACCAGTATTATATAGGTACATACCTATCCTTTTTTTTTTTTTTGGTCCTATTTGTAGCCACACTAGCAGATAAAAAACTGCTTGTAGATAACAGCAAAGCAACAGCTGCTCTGTTACTTCCAAAGCGAATCCAAGCCTCAAACTTGGAAACGCAGCATCAGTAAATGGAACAGGTACCACCGAGTCCTCCACCCGCAGCCCCAAACGTTACTCTCGGCTGACACATTCACCAAACACCCGGCTGACAACCCCAGAAGGCAGCCCAGCTCCCCGCAGGCGCCCGCAGCGCCAGGCCGTAACTCCACTCCCGAGGGTCACAGCAGGCCATGCCCCAGCAGCAGCACTGCCACACGTGCGCCGGGCCGGCGCGGGGAGCTCTTCCCCGGCCAGACCGCGGGCAAAGCGAGGGGCAGGCTTCCTGCGGAGCGGGAGGCTCGGCTGCAGGGCGGCAATCCCTGCTCCCAGAGCACCGCCCGTTCACAGCAGGGAAGCCCCGGCCTGCGCTTGGCGGGGCGATGGCAGAGGCCCGCCGCGGCAGGAGGCGGCCGAGCCCCGCACCCCCGGCCCCATGTCTCCCCTGGGCGGCTGCCCGCAGTTTCCCGGGGAAGCCCGCACCGCTGAGCCCCGGGGCCGCGGCACAACCCAGGCCTGCCCGCTAGCCCACGGGCCGCGGGGCTGCCCGGCTCCCGGCCACAGACCCCTCCGCTCCGCGGCTCCCGGCCCGCTCCTCCCGCCAATGGGGAGAACACGGCCGCAGCCTCCCGCTTTCCCCGCTCCTAGCGCCACCACTCACCACAGCACACCACCCGCCCGGGCGGCCCTGCCGCCGCCGCCGCCGCCTCTATATAGGCGGCCGAGGGAGGCGGCGCGGCCCCCCCGTGGCCCCGGGGAAGGCGCGGGCCGGGGAGGCGCCGGGCGGGTGCCGGCCTGCGCTGCCCCCGGCGGCGGGAGGCGGCTCCGGGCGGGCGGGGAGGCGCCCAGCGGCCGGTGACGGGGGTTCGAGGTCTCCGCAAGCACAGGCCGCAGCACCGCGTCCCCGCCGGAACCCTGCGGCCTGGACGGGGCGGCTCTGAGGCCCCTACCCGCGCCCGCTGGTGGCTGTAGACGTGGCTGCGGGGGCAAGGCTCGGGCTGCTGCTGCTCGGGTCCAATAGCACTTCCCCCCAGAAACCCTGCGGCTGGTGGACACATCCTGGCAGTGTTCAAGGCCAGGCTGGACGGGGCTTGGAGCAACCTGCTCTAGTGGAAGGTGTCCCTGCCCATGGCAGGGGGTTGGAACTAGATGATCTTTAAGGTCCCTGCCAGCCCAAACCATTCTGTGATTCTATGATTCCCCATTTCCCAAAATACAAAATTCCCATTAAGTTTAACACACGTATTAGAGGACTAAACGGTACAAGTTTGGAACTATCTTATACTTGAATAATAAAGAAACAGCATCTGCAATCTTCTGTCTAAAGTTATACACCTGACATCTTGGATACTGACTAAAGTAAAGGGATTTTTTTTCTGCCTCTTTAGTTGGATTGTATATTCAAATAATTGTGGAGATGCAAATAAAAAAGGTGTCCCTGTTTTGCAGTCTGCTAAAACCTCTAGCTATATACGTGCATAAATGACAGTGACCCGTAGCACGTTAAATTGGACATGGACAGACATTCATAAGCAATTTGCTGAAGATCACCAAATGACTTTTCCTAAGCTGAGGTACCAGTTTTGTGCTCCTAGGTTCTTGGCAATATGAAGTGGGCACGTAGTGGCTTAAACCACTGTTATGAGGGCTAATACCACTTTCCTCAGCTGAAACTGCACAGAACTCTTTCTTTCCCTCCCCCCCCCCCCCCGCCTTTTTTTCCTTTTGATTAGCAATTAACTGAAGTGCTTGCAGTAAGGCTCATCGAAGCAGTGCCCAGCTGAGAGCAGCAGGACACTGTACAGCCCGCAGAAAGGTAAATGAACAGTAGCTCTAATGTGTCTCGGTGATCAGCAATACTCGAGATACTCTGCCAGACCAGGCAGTGTTTCTGGGCAGTGCTGTACGCCTGCAATTGCTGCTGAGCTGCACATGTGTTTGCGTGGATTGAAACATCAAACCTACGTATTTGAGCTTACATCCATGGTGTTTTCCGCCAAATAAAACTGACAGCTCCTACTTTCAAATCCCAAGCCAAGAAAAAAGTGTTATAAATACCAGAAAGTTAAATGTACATTTCCCCCCATCAGTTTTAATTAATTGTAGGGTTCAGATATGATTTTTCTACATGGCTATTTTCTTGAAATGTTCTTTTTAATGGTTTGGAGCTATTATGCAAAATATGGCAATTGTTAAGGAAAAGCAAGCTAGGTTATAAATGGGTTTAGAAACAATACATCATATCGTAAATGACTTTATGACTTTAATGTAGAAATGATTGCTGAGATGTGGTAACCAGTTAGTGTTTTGAGTTAGTTGTGCATCTCAACTGACCTGAAGTACTGAGAGATCACTGTTTAGTCACAAAGAACTGACCTGTGTACTGACTTCTTTCTTAGCAGGACTGCAGCGCTGTTGGAAGACCCAGTTGGTGAAAAACATACAACTTCTAATGCACTGAAACTTGCAACTAATATGCCATTAAACTGCGTGCAGCCCGCTCTTGCCATTTGCCAGCTGAAAAATCAGGCCTGGAGTATTTCAGGATGTTTCTTCATAATGCCCTTCCTCGGGCAGACCACCAGACCCGATCTTGTTTGCATCCTGCACAAAACACCGAGATGGTGAGAGTACTTGAAATGTTGCCCGAGAGATTTTATAGCTGTGAAGTGCAGCACTACAATGAGCACATTGCCACCACATGGCTGTTTCTGCTACCTGCACCCTAGCCGACTAAGCCAAACCGTACTTTTTGCGTAGAGGTCCTAGTGGACAATTTGTAGCTTAATTTCAAGATTCACCTCAAAAGATTTAGGCAGGACATAATTGGGACACACGTGCAGAGAGCTTGGCTTGTAAGTGCTCTACAGGAATATGGAAGTGCTTTCTGGTACTGAAGGGGCCTGGCTTACGATATCGGTCTGATTTACAGCACAGTAAAGCACGAAAGAGGTCTTTGGAGGAAAGATGCTTCTTTGCAGTATGAGAATTGTTCTTCCAAGTTCTGTTTTCTATACTTTGATTGCACAATAAATAATTTTCCTTCGTTTGCTTAATATTCTTGATAACTACCAGTTGCCATGGAATTATGGTGCACAAGGAGCATTTTCTGCCTGTTTATTAGCCAACTGCAAATACTTACCCTGAAAATCTTGTGCAAAACCAGCAACCCAAAAGACCAACACACAGAGCTGAAAATGGTGTTTCTTGGACATTTTTGTAAGACTTCTATCCTTTTTTTAATGACTAATTGTTCAGGCATGCAATGGAGTTATAGAGAGTTAGTTACTGAATATCAGCCAAACTCTGGGAATTGTCTTCGTACATTGCCCCAGCCAGGGCAACATGATACTACCAGGTAGCAGTTTGCAGGAAAGGAGGGTGTGATGCAAAAGAGTGGATTTTCAGGAGTAAGAGTAATTTGTTAGTGAAGTTACCTAGATTAAAAGATCTGTGTGTGGGAAGTAGGGGACATTTGTATATCAAAGGTAAAAAAGTCACTTTGAAATTGCTATTGGATGCAATAGGAAAAAACCCACCAACAACAACCTCCCCCCCAAAAAAAAACCCAAACAAACCCCAACAAAATAAAACAAATCAACAAGACCCCCCAACCTTGAAGGACAAAAAGCACAGAGACAAGTGAGTACTGCCAAAAGTCAGGCAGAGTTTGAGGAAATTGGCCTACAGCAGCAGTTCCCAGTTCACTGGGGTTTTGTTTGCAATTTGGTTTTAGACTGGCTTGAGCCAGCTTGAGGCTGGAAAAACACCACATTTCATCTCTTTGGTATTTATAAGCCCAGTTATTTTTTAGATGTGGACAGACTTTGTCCAGAAAAAAAGAAGGTTGTCTTCTTTTTCCTGTCCTTTGCTGGCTTGTGCTTCCTACATGATACTTCTGAGCCATGGTTGACGTCTGCCACCCAGCTGGAAAGAAAGCACAAGGGGAAAAGCATGGCAGCCATGCATGCAGAGAGGGTCTCCTGACCTTCAGAGGGAGGTGAGGTGCTAAGGGGCTCTGCGGGCACCTGACCTCCTTCTGAAAATGTCAAGAAGCGAGGCAGTGAACAGGAGGTGGATGCCAAGCCACCACCGTGGAACCAGCCACGCATCAGAACGCTGGTGTTTTATATTTAATGTTCTCAGTACCACAAGCTTTAGAGATAGGTGAGAGACACTTGAATTAGCTGGCTGTAAAGGAATCACCTTTTGAATTTCTTAAAGCAGCTTATGCTCTGACATACAAGATCATCTGTCCTTTGGAGAGGTAACTTTGGTCTTCAGATACCATGACAGCACAGTTCTGGATGCTGCTGTTTCATTTGTCCTCATCTGTACTGCTGACAAGAGTCTAAAAAAGGACTCTTTTGGGAACTTAGATCTGTTGAATCTATTAAATCTATTTCTTAAATATCAAGAAATATATACTTAACTCTTAGGAAACTGGCATGTGCGAGCCACCCTCCTGCAGGAGCAGGACAGGTAATGCAGAGCCAAGTTAATGAGTATTCAATGGTGGAAATAACAGGAACCATCCGATGAGACACATGAACTTAATAGACACGAATCTTTCTCCTTTTTTTTTCCCCCTCAAAATAATCGTTAAAGGTAGGTGCTTTGCGGCCCCAACAGAAACCCTTGCATGTATCTGCTCTTGTTCTTGCAGCTTCCCCGAAGCTCTTGGGTGTTTCCAACCATTACATGCTTCACAAGGGACATCCCAAGACTTGCTTTACGTGCCTGCGGCTCCTGGCACCGAGTGACCGGAATGGTTTTGGCAGAGGACTGGCAGTACCGGGCCGGGCGGAACGATGGTGCGCGGAACGCTCGGCGCAGCTCCCGTTCCCAGCCGGCAGCGCCGGGACCGGACCGCTGCGGTGGCCGCGCCGCGGGCACGATGTGGAGCCGTGTCGGTGTCCGTGTGTGGGGCGGCGCGGCCGGGGGCTCCCGCGGGCTCGCGGTGCGGCTCCTGGCCGGGCCAGCCAGCGGCCGGGAGGCGGCGGCGGTAGCGCGGCAGCAGCGGAGCCCTTGCAGGTACCGTTGCCTCCGCATAACCCGGCGGCGGCGGGACTTTCCCGGGGTGGGGAGGCCGCGGCCGCTGGAGGGCTGGGTGCGCTCGGCTCCCCGGGGAAAGCCGGTCCGGTTCGCCGCAGGTGGGGCCGGGCCCGCCGCGGCCTGTGCCCGAGGGCAGGTTGTCCGCCTTGGCCTTCGCGTTAAAGGCGGGCCTCGTGTTTTAGCGGCTCTCTGCCGTGGCAGTGTGCCTGGGGCGGGCCGGTGGGGTGCGGGGGCCCGCCCGGTGCGCTCGGTGCCGCCTTCAGCTGTGCTGTTCCCGGGTGCCGCGGGGGTTAAGCCCGCTCGGGCAGGAAGCAGGGCAGGCCCCGGTCCGGGTGTCCTGCTGGGGCAGGGAGCTAACGACACCGGTGGGCGGAACTCACGGTAAAGTGAAGGTAGGGAGAGGGGAATGGTTTGGGTTGAGTTTCTACCCTGAAAGAGGGTAGATTTAGGTTAGATATTAGGAAGATCTACTGTTAAGGTGGTTTGCAGAAGCTGCGGCTGCCTCATCCCTGCAAGTGTTCAAGGATGGGTTGGATGGAGCTTTGAGCAACCTGGTCTAGTGGAAGGTGTCCCTGCCCGTGGCAGGGGGTTGGAACGAGGTGACCTTTAAGGTCCTTTCCAACCCAAACCAGTCTGTGATTCAGTGTGACCTAAGCATAATTTTACACCGTGTGTATCAGCAGAGTGGTACTGCCAGTTTGCAGAGGTACTTGCCCAAAGCACTGGCTAAAAGTAATATTTGGAAGTTTGGTTTTATTTTTTGAAAAGATTTTAACTGCTTTTGATGAAAAGTCAGTTGTACATTTTTTTTGCTTTCAAAGCTCCTCAATATTTTGAACAAGCTCCAATACTGTGATAGCCTCATGTATGAAGGAGCTTGGTTTCTTTTGTAGTTGTGTTTGCTTTCTAAGGCTAGGCTTTTGAGCATAAGACAAACCTGATGGTAGGTGAAATACAGTAATGGAAGCTGCAGTGTACTACTGGCTTTAAATGTTTAAGGCTTGCAGTCTTGCTGTAAGCAAAGATCTCTGAGTGGATAAACAGTTTTAAGGAGGATGCAGCCTGAATTAATGGAAAAGATCTGTGAAGAGCAGCTCACTGTAAAACAGCAGGACTCCTACCATCAGTAATGTGGTTCTGAAGCTCTCCTTAAATTTTCCTGTCACTTCTCAACATCGAAATTTAGGATTTAATGCTGACAGTTTGTTAAATGCAGAGTGGCTGAAGTAATAACATGGTGCCTACTGAGACTAGCAGGCTATTTTTTTTTTTAGCCAGAGAGATGTGCGTGAGGGGGGCAGGTGTGTAAAAATTCCTTCAGATTTATTGAAGTGTTTTAAGATCTGTTCAAGTGCTTTATTTTGAATAATAAATGTATTTTTTTCTTTAGTAGCTTGATGATTTTTAAACAACAAAATAGTTATAAATTTAAAGATTTAAATATTTAATTTTAGAATGTTAAAGAGAACAGTTCTTTGAATTTCGTGATAGTTTTTTTCCAAAGAATGCAGTTGTGTCTGTGTTGCAGCAGCATCCCAAGCAGCTCCCTGCTTCCCTGGCTTCACATCCTCTCCTGCACCATGTCAGTTTTAGCTTCTTTAGAGTGATTTGGTAAACTACGTAGAAGAGCTGTTCTGGAGGGAAAAGTAACTGAGATAACTTTTTTGTTAGTTACTGGATTATCTTGCAGCAGGATCCATTTCCCCATATGGCTGCACAAATGCCTGGCTGTTATATTGCAGAGCATTGGGTAGGGGGATTATGATCCATAGTTGTGCACAAGTATGAAGCTGTGTGAAGCTAAATCTGTGTACAATGTTTTTCCAGGTGGCTGGGAGTGATCTCTTTGTTGCCTCATTTTAAGAGTTTCAGTCAGTGTTCTATAGTGCTCATGAATCTAAGTATCAGGTACCAGCAGATTCAAACTCTTAGACTGCTACCTAATGCAGAAATACTGTAAAAGTTATAAGTTTATAGATTAAACACAGCTTATTTGTGGAGGAAATAAAGTTGTTTACTTGATTTTTGTGATGAAGAAACCATAAACGGTAAGAATTTTCAGTAGTACCCTAGCCCTTCTCAGAAGTCAAAAGGTGCATGTTTGGCATGTACTTAACATACTCAGTTTGCTCTCGGGCCTAAGCAGTTGTAACGGATGGGGTTTTGTAAGTGGTTTTGTAGGCTTAGAAAATTCAGCCTCAGACCTTATTTGTAACCTCTGATTTTGATTTATTTGTTTATTTAAACTTTGTATATCATCTAGCAAAACACAGAAACTCTTCAGCACAAGCAGCGTGCTTTCTGCTGAGAAAGATAAACCTACCTCTTCCAAAGACAGCACCACTGAAGAGGCATCAAAGAGTGAGGGGGGTGCAGCAATAACACCAAAGAAGAAGCTGTTAGACATTATTGGTAACATGAAGGTAGAAGTGAGCTACAGGAGGAAACTCCAGCAGTTAAAAGCGCGCGAGATGAGAAAGCAAGCCATAAACAAGCTGGGAAGCCCAGACAGCGAAGATGCTGTACTTCAGAGGACTAGAGAAGGGATGCAACGGTAAAGTATAATAAACTTTTCTCAGCCTGTTTCATGTTCTCTTTTTTTTTTCTTTCCAGATTGGTTTTTTTTCATTATCTAAACCAAAAGCCATTTCCAAGCATGAACAAGAATCTTGTAAGAGAAAGTGGTGTACAGATGTAGATTGCATTAAATCACAGGGGAGAATCTGGACGAAAGATCGTGTACGCTTTCTACCAGAAGCAACCTTTTTCTGGGCTGAGGCTCTTGAAAGGTAGCAATAGCATCTGCCTGTGGAAAGTTATTTTAATGGGAGAGGGAAATACTGTTTAGAGGAAAAAGGAAAAAAAAAACTATTTAAGAATGGCATCATGGCTGTCAAGTCTTGTGAGTGGCTCCCTCCCACAACGTGTTAAATCATGTTTAGAACCCTGTGGGTGTACACTGCCTGTGGTCTCCAAGCTTCACATCCAAGGGGCTATGCAGTGGTGTAGGGCTGCCGCTTTCCTAGCTCTAAGAACAAGAGCTTGTTAGTGTCCTTTGGCCATTGATGATTAGGACAATATAGGGCAAACCTGGCTGTCCCCCTAGCCACTCCCATTTGGGATAATGTGTAAGTGTAACTTACGAATTTTTAAGACGTGAAAGTACAGAAATGTCAAATTAAATCTATTAAGGCTTTTGAATTTTTTTTCTCTATTTCCCTATCTGTTGTGTCCCTTACAGAGGCAAGCCTTTAAATCCAGAACTGGTGGAGGCTGCTTCTGCAGTTGCTTCTTCCCTACCACTCAACAAGAAGCAGACAGAATCAGAACTACTTGCACAACTAAGACGACACGAAGAAACCACAGATAAACAGAAAAAGGGGGGAATTGTTGACATACGGTCTGTATATTGAATTTTATTCTCAAGAATGTTCAAAATTCTGATTTTGCAATATCATCTTGAAGGTGACTGGGTTCTGTCTTGGAAAGATGGCCCTAAAAGATATATTTGCAGAGATTATCCTTGGAATTAGTGATCATTGGTCTGGTTATACCAGACTCCCTAAATTTTGTCATCATTATTCTAAAACGGTTTTGCAGAAATGGAATTGTTTTCCTGTCCAGGATTATTACTTTCTTGGAGAGGCTAGCAAAATAGCAGATTATTTATTTTTTTTACTCCAAGCTTCTGAAATTCTCACACAATGGATGGATTTGTAGACGTTTCAGACATTCTGTCTGGACTGGTGAATTTTCATGACAGCTCTGCAGAACTGAACTAGAGCAGCTCTATTTATAGCCCCACCCTTCCTTTCAAAACTTTCCAGTCAACCCAAGAAACTCATCTCTTGGCTTAACTCATTTCCAGCGTGGCTTTCAAACAGATGAGAAACACTTGTTTGGAAACAGAAACAGTTGAGCATACTGCTCTTCTGGACGATGGCTAAGGATAGATTTTTCATTATATCTTCTTTTTTCCCAGCTAGGATTCAGATAACTACTCAGAAAATAAATCATTAAATTCCGGTGAAATGCTGAACTAAACAGAATTCTGGATCTTCAGCAACATAGGAATGTGGAACCTTTATTTATGGTGGTTTGCAGTGTGAACTGCAAGCTGCTTACCTTAGTTTTAATTTATTCTGTGAAAATGAATTTGTCCTAAAGCAGGATTTAAGTTTGACCATGTATTATTATTTGTAGGTTGCTCTAGGGATCAGTAAAAGATCTGCTTTGTATGTTTATCAAGGTACTGCTCACAGAACAGCTATTGATGTTTGTGACTGATGCCTGTCTTTTAAGTGAGTGAAAACTAAGGAAGAGTGTGACAAATGTTTGCAGACAGGTTGTGTTAGACGGTTGCAGAGAGACTGGAATATATGACGCTCAGTGAATAACTTTGTTGAACAAAATGCGTGTTCTTCAGAGCCTGTGAAGGGAAAAGGGAGAAACTATGTAAGTTTCCCTTTTAGCCTGCATTCATGATTCCTTACCAAGTGCTAATGGCTGTAGTGGAGAGCAGAATGAAAGTGTCTCCAAACATAGAAGTCTGTGCTATTTGAGGAGCAAGTATGGGTTTAGGTAGTACGTGCAAGCATCTCCGGAGGACACACACTGTGTGTGCACTGTTTTCATAATGTCTTTTCAGCCTGAATATAGGAGAACCTTATCTCTCCATAGGCTTTTGAAGCCAAAATGAGTAGCTTTAGAAGTTAGAGGTCTGACTGTTTTATGTAAAATTGACATGTTTCTACATTTTTTTTTGTGTGTGCAATATTACAGAAAACTTAAGAGACCCTGCATAACATAGAAAGTATAAAGAAGGGACTATTTTATACAAAGCATATTTTCATTAAAATATTAGTTACTAGTGGGGTTGTTCCATCTCTGTCACTGAGGTTTTCAAAAGGACAGAGTACACAAGTGTCTTAATAATGGCATTAGCTGTTGCTGACCAACTTAAATATTATTAGAACCTACTTCATTACCTGATAAGATGTTGGAGGACTGTACTGATACTGGCTGAGCTGCTGTGTGCAGTGGCTAACCTCATATGCATCTGCATCTATTTGTTAAGGTATATTCTTCTCTAAAAGTGGTTGGTCTGCCTGCTGGCATCAAGGACTCGCTGTCCTTGTCGCCTCGAAGCACTTACCCAGCTGTGGTTGCTGTGGAAGAAGGAAGGTACCTAAGGAAGCTATAGTCTAAGCAAAAAGACTTTTTTTGTCTTGAAAGAGTGTTTAAATTCTACAGAAATTTAAAAACAAGTCCCTGAAGCTGTATAGTGCCTCTGCATAGTTGATTGATGGATTAAGATGTGCTGTTACAACATTTTGTAACATGCTTGTGGATGAGTCACTATGGTTAGAAAAATGGTTAGAAAAATGCATTTTCCTCAACCAAAACCAGCCTTTTTGGTTGGCTAGGAATGTCATGGTTGGCTTGCTATGTTTTTAGTTGGCAAGTTCTACTCCCTGGGATAGCTTTGAGCCTGAGCTTGTTTCCCCTTGGGAATATAGATTCTTTTTTCTTTTGTTTTTTTCTCTCTCTCTCTCTTTTTCCCCCACTATACGCTGAAAAGTTTCATTTTCTTCCTTAACAGTTATGTAACAGTTTGAAATTCTTACCAGTGAATGAATTTTCAAGAAACACCAGCAACTCCTGCAGACTGTCATGACTGAAAACTTGGTTAATAGTAACCTTTCTGAGATAAATGTGGTACTTTCAGCTTCCTGGTTAGTGTTTAAAAATGTTGATTTTAAAAAGCCCAGCAGCCCTCAGACTTCCTTGGGCATGACTTTATGCTCCAGAATACCTCAATCTCACAAGGCACTAAAATGCTTTTAATGCATTAGAAAGCAATTACTTTTATTCATACATGATTATTTTGTGTTGAATTTTATTTGACAAGAGAGCACGGGTAATTAACATATTATTTTTTTCCTTAAAGGTTTTGCATTCAATATACTGGCACACTTCAAAACCCAATGTGTATTCCTCCATTATTTAAAGTTATTTAAAAATGGGACACCTTCACAAGCAGTAGAGCTGTATAATACTCAACTAAAAAGATTGGGATACTGCTATTGAGATTTATGATACATGATAAATCATACATTGTCCAGATCTTTTAGTTTGTACTGGGTTTTTTTTTCCCCAGGATTGTGGCATGGCCTCCAGAGGTCACTGTTGTATGCAGTTGTCTCATCGCCTTGTTTTGTAGACAGCATGAGGACAGCGTGTTCGCTAGGAGGGGAAAATATTAACAATACAGGAATTTATTTTTCTGAGTGTGGGATGGAGTTTCACTCAGTGGAAATTACAGCAGCACCATACCAAAATAAAACCTGCAGCACTACAACTTGAAATTCCAGCCCCTGTTTTGGGTGAAGAAGAAAAGTAATTCAGAGCTTTGGCTAAAGTATATCCAAAGCTCGTTGGGTCTCCATTTTTAGTGTTGTAATTATTGGTTGGTAATCGGGAAGGAGAGAGAATGTGTGGTTTTTACAAAAGGTCTACCCCTTCCCGTCTCTGGAAGGCAGAAGTATCTAGGAACTTAGGTTTTTAGCCTCATGGTGAGACAGGAGGTAGTATCACGTAATATCTAACCACTGTAGGTACATTGAGGTTGGAGCGTGACTTTGTAATCTGATGTTTTTCATTACAAAAGGCATTAAAAACATCTTTGTAATTTTTAGTTAGTACAGGGGCAGTTTAAATGATGGAGTAATGATTGTTGCTGCCAGAAATGTTCATATACCCATGATGGGGTGACATTAGAACTTTCCAGTGAGAAATATGATACCATTGACTGCGTGTTCTGATAGCTTGGTAGCATAGCCTGTCCAGACCTACTCTGCAAAACCACAAATAAATCAAGATCAGCTGTGAGGAGAGCTCTGAGCAAGCCTGGTCCCCCTGAAGCATGGGAACACTCCAGCCTTTCAAGTCACAGCTGAGTCAAGCAGTTGGGCTGGGCTGCATGTAGCTGACCTTAGGAATTATGTCCCCTTGACCCTCAGAAGCCTCTTGCCCAACACTAGCTCACTAATGCCAGTAGGCACTTCATGGAATAATTTCTAGTGTGAGATATGCAACTGATCTGCAATTGTTTTTTCTTCAAAATTAAAATGAAAATATTTTAAACTTGTTTTCAGATGCCTTTCTTTCAGAGTAGGTACTTGAAGAGCTATGCTGTTCTTGTTCTGCCATTGGAAACCACATCTAAGAGTGAGGAGAAATCCTACTGTGTTGCTGTGGCAATTAGCTTTTACAGTTTTCCAGAAGTATTTCTTGTCAGTGAAATCTCTTTTGACTTAAACTGCCAAAAACATAGTTTGGATTTCATTCAGATTTTCATAAAATGGATATTCAGTATTTTTGACTTGGTTTATTTTTGCTTTTTTTGAGACCATATTTCTGTCTTATATCTCGAGCACTGCAATTTTGCATGACTACATGTTACTGGAAGTGGTTGGGCAGAGAGGACAGCTGTGAGGGAGAATTACCAGCCTGGTGGAGGCAGAAAGGTGATGTGTTTTGCCCTTTGTTTTCAGAATGAGCTGCATAGAGCCCTGGCAGAGATCAGAGCATTTGCTCTTCACGTATGATTTTGAGTACAGAATTACACAGGAAGATGTGGTCTCTTAATGCTGTAATATGATTACGCAATGCAACAGATTGCAGTGGATCAGGAAAGGTGACCTACTTAGTAGGGTGGCATGATTGACCCATGTCAGCTGATGCGTGAAGGCAAGCTTCCTTTCGGTCTGCAGCAGCACAGCTCTGTCCCTGGGCAGTGTTGGTTCCTGTCAAAAAAACCCTGGTGGATTTTTACCTCCCTATTTCAGCGTATTCCTTGTATCCAGCGAAATTCCTCAGTTATTTAAGCAAAACATGCATAGTACACTCTGTGAATACTGGCAGATATATGAAATTTTTCTTTTAGTTGGAAACAAAATAATTTCAAAAAAAGCTTTTACTGTAGCTCTAGTAGGCTAAAATAGCTCTTTTCATTTAATGTATATAGAATGTAACAACTGAGGATGTTGAAAAAGTAAGACTTGAATGTTCGATGACTTAAAAATGGGTGTATTATGTGAAGAATGTATAATACTGTCTCTCAGAGGCTTGTGAAGCCAATTGAGAGTAGCATTTCTGGTTATGCATGTGACAAACTTCTTTGCTTTGTTGATTTGTTGAGTTTTTACTTTCACGTTTTTAATTTCAGCAACGTTATTTCAGAAATGGCAGTTAAAAGGCAGTCCCCAGCTCAGAGAGGTGTGAGGATACCTAGTCGCATTTCCTTGGACTTTGATGAGGATGGTCAAAGAATGAAGCCTGGAAGATTTTCATCTCAGTCTTCTGACTCAAGAAGGTATTTTGGGAGACATCTATTTCAGTGTATTGTAAATAGTGAATTGTGACTTCCTGTAAGGAACAAATTGGAACATATGCATTGAGCCATGTAGATCATGCAAAAACCTCAAAGAAGTGGCTTACAGCCAGTTGTTAGAAGAAAACCTGCTTGCTGAAATGTTTCTGGGTAAGTTCCATGTTCTGGAACTACCTAACTGGTAAGGTGTATGTTAGGGAAGCATCTCTTGGGCCTCTTCAATGCTATAAGGCCAGCAAGCAGTGTTTTCTGATACAAAGCTTGTAGAAAGTGCAGGAGGGGCTTCTTGTAATGGAAGTTGAAGGGAAGAAGTGGAACAAGGTTTTTGTCCAAGCCCTCTTGACTTTAGATACTTTGGTCCTGAGGTTTTCGTTCAGTTATAAGCTGTTGGTTTCAGGAGCAAGGGAACTGATTTCATTATCAGCTGCTGAATAGCTCTATAGATGTTTTTAATCTGGGATAATTATCAGACAGAGTTGGTAGTCACATGAAAGTAATTTTGTTACTACGCTGTGATTCTTGACTGACTATGAGAAATACTTTATTTAAAGTGTTGGATTGAAAGTTTTTGAAAGTTCGAAAAGATAGCAATAAAATGATCTAGAAGTATAAACTGAAAACCTGAGCTGTTACATGCTTGTACAGTGTATATTATTTTATATCTTTGCCACACTTTTCATTTATTGACGTACTACAAAGTAAAGTGAATTTCACTTATGTTTGGGAATATTTATTAAATTTATGATATTTGAGAAGCTGTCTTGCCCTCTTTGTAGGATGAAACTGTGCTTGGTATATAACTTCAGGAACAGTACCTTAAAATAGTTTTTTAAATCCCTGTAAAGAGCAAATTGTCTCCAGTCCTGAGTTTCCTCCTGCATCCCTGAAAATCTAATGAGTATACTTACCTGTTGATAATATGAAAAGAATGGGTTAGGAAGAACATCTAAGTTTAAATTGAGTCAGTAGATTTCAATGAAATGAGTGATGTTGCTTTATAATCGTAGAATAGTTGGGGTTGGAAAGGACCTTAAGACCATCTAGTTCCAACCCCCCTGCCATGGGCAGGGACACCTCACCCTGGATCATGTCACACAAGACTCCATCCAGCCTGGCCTTGAACACTGCCAGGGATGGAGCATTCACAACTTCTTTGGGCAACCTGTTCCAGTGCCTCATCATTTAAACTCTCACAGTAAACAAGAACTTCCTTATATCTAACCTAAACTACCCCTGTGTAAGTTTGAACCTGTTACCCCTTGTCCTATCACTGCAGTCCCCAATGAAGAGTCCCTCCCTAGCACCCTTGTAGGCCCCCTTCAGATACTGGAAAAATATATAATAATTTGAACTAGTCACTTTAAAATAAATGTTCTTCCAAGTCCTGCTTGTATCTTTGGCCAATGATTTTGGGAGTTACACACAGATAGGAAAATATAATCCTAAGTCAGCATTCTTTTGTGGCCCTGTAATGAGATTGTTCTGTGCTGAAATAGGTTTGGGGTAGTTACCTCGGTAAAATATGATATAACAAGCGCAGGTTTGCAGAAATCTACGGTAGAAATCACCAGAGAGGTGAAATTTTAAGGTCAGGAAGGGCAAGTATTGCCAGAGTAACTGTGAATGTGTGATAACATGAAGTAGGAAGTATTCAGTAGAAACCTGGAAGATTCTGTGATTGAAGGAATCATTTGTTCTAAAGTTCAGTGTGTTCTACAGTAAAGGCATTGGGTTTTCTTTGCTTCTATGCATAAAAAAATATTTTGATTACTTGTTGAACTCTTGGATTTGTAAAAACATTTCTAGCATAGGCTTATGCTAAAAATAAATACAATTAAAAATAGGTGGTCAGAATAAAATATGTTTATATTCAGAAGAGAGAGCATCAGGGTGATGCTGTTTAAAATGAACCGTACAGATATACTTTGAGAGTTTGCCATGTGGCAGAGAAGGTGGCTGTGTAATCTTCCAAAAAGGCTATTTATGCCATAATGCAGGAACTGTTTGATTTAGCTGTTGCCTTTTCTCTTCCTGAATTGTGCAATATTTTTTACAGGAAGAAAACCCAAATCACCAGATTCACTTTTTAGTTGCAACTTTGTAAAATTGCTTGAGTACTGTGTTTGGTACTGTTTAGATTTGTTCAGATTCCTCAATATTGCAGTAAAAAATGACTGCAGATACAGTGTTTGATTTCTGCTCATTCTTTTACATGGAAATGTTTTGGGAAGCTCTGTTACAGACGAATAACAAAGTCATAAACACTTGCTCTGGTTAAAAGCCTGAGGATGTAGTGAGAGTCACTATCTCTCTTTTTTTTTTTATTCTCTCCAGAGATCTGCTAGTTCATGAGAATATTTTGTGCTTTTAAATTTGTTATCTGGCAATGTTGTGAAGTGTTGCGAAATACTAAATATCGTTTTTCTTTTTTGTTTATAGAAGTCTCAAAATAGGAAAGAGGCTTAATATATTCACTAAGGCTTCTACAGAAACACAAAATGCACTGCAAACAGGTTAGTGGAAATTCAGTAATAAAAAACCCAGTGGAGCCAAGTTCTGAATTTTTAGAATATCAAGAGATTCACTGTTATGAAAAAGACTTATGACCTGTGAACTTCCTGCTTTCAGACCTATAAAAGAAAAATGAATAATGTAACTCTGATTTTTGCTAAGCAAAAGTTCCATGCAGTGTAATAGATAAATGTTTTCTGTACTAATCGGGACATTCTGTTACTGAATCTTCAACTAGATCAGGTTGTTCAGAGCCCCATCCAACCTTAAATGTTTCCAGGGATGAGGCATCTGCTGCCTCTCTGGGCAACCTGTTCCGGTGTTTTGCCACCCTCATTGTAAAAAATTCCATCCTTATATCTAGTCTGAATCTGCCCTCTTTTAGTTTAAAACCATTACCCCTTGACCTGTCAAAACAGGCCCTACTAAGAAGTCTGTCCTCATCTATCTCACAGGCCTCCTTTAAGTATTGAAAGGCCTTAATAAGGTATCTCTAGAGCCGCCTTTTCTCCAGGCTGAACAACCCCAACTCTCAGTCTTTCCTTGTAGGAGAGGTGCTCCAGCCCTCTGGCCATTTTTGTGGCCCTCCTCTGGATCTGCTTCAACAGGTCCATGTCTTTCCTGTGCTGAGGACTCCAGATTTAAATGCAGCACTCCAGGTGGGGTCTGACCAGAGCAGAGGGGCAGAATCACCTCCCTCAACCTGCTTCCCGCACTTTTTGTTGAGCCAGTTGGCTTTCTGGGCTGTGAATGCACATTGCCAGATCCTGTCCAGTTTTTCACCACCAGTACCCCCAGGTCCTTCTCTGCAGGGCTACTCGCAATCCTGTCATCCCCCAGTCTGTATTGATACCAGTGGTTGCCCTGACCCAGGTGTGGGACCTTGCACTTGGCCTTGTTGAACCTCATGAGGTTCACATGGGTCCACTTCTTGAGCTTGTCCAGGTCCCTCTGGATGGCATCCCTTCCCTCAGGCATGTCAAATGCACCACTCAGCTTGGTGTCATCTGCAAATTCGCTGATGATGCACTTGATCTCACTGTCTGTGTCAGTGATGAAGATTTTAAACAGTACTGGTCCCAGTACAGACCCCTAAGGGACACCACTTGTTGCTGATCTCCATCCAGACATAAGGCCATGGACCACTACTCTCCGGATGTAACCATCTGTCTAATTCCTTGTCCACCAAATACACATGCCAAAACTCATGTAAGATTAAAAAACTAACAGCAAAACAGGTATGACCCACCTTCATCTTCACTGAATGGCACAGCTCTGCAGGAACATCCATAATGCCACATGAGGGGGATAGCTTTCACACATGAAGACTTGGCTTTACTACAGTTGGGGTTTTGGCTAAGAGGGTGTGGATGTATCAAGTCATCTAAAGAATTCGTGCTCTCACTTTTCTTTCTGAACAATGAAAATGTGCATTATTAGCACTCGTCTTTAATATACTTCTTTCCCTAAGCTATTCTGAGGCCCTTTAGGGAAAAAAAGAAGAACCCAAACCTGTATTCCAGTGTAGTGACTTAGAACTATATATAAAGCCAGCAGCTGCAGAAGTAGTAGTACTCCTCTCTGCTATCTTAGAAAATGATACATATTTATTTCTGTTTTAAGAGTAGGACTGCTGGCTTTTGCCAGATTTTAGCTGAGTAGTTTCCTCCTTTTTTGTTTCCACACTTGAAACTGCAGGGAGAAGTTAATTTGTTTACTTAATTTCTTTAGTAAAATGTCACATAGTGCTATTTGCATATTTTCAGGCAGCTGTGAGCTTTCCGAATGCAGTGACCTCTGTGGTGGACTGTGAAACCTGCGTATTAGAATGGAATTCAATTTGCTGGTTTTTAAGACTATCCATTTCCTTAAAATTGGTTCATTTTATGTAATAAGTGTTTGTTTTTACCTATCTTGATAAATATGATGTTCAAGTAACTGGCATTTTAATTGAATCAAATTTACCATGAGAATTGAACCTTTCTTTTTTGCATGAGCACAATGCAGACCCAGTGGCATATAGTAGTCACCCAAGATAAAAAGTTGAGATACATTTTATTTTTACATAAAACTGGAATGTGCACAAATTGTGTAAGAGAGCCTAATGACAACATTTTTTTTGGCATTGATCTCAGGAAATACCAGTGTGATACTTGATACCTTTATGCATTTGATTCTGTTTTGGCTCATAGTAGTGGAGATAATGAGTTAAAGTATTGTTTATACATGACAGAAAAGCAAGTTTTGTGTTATTGTTGAATATTTATTTTGAAAACCTGAGTGTTCACTGGAAAGTGAATTGTCATCCTGAAAAAAAAATTCATAACTGTTAACATAATGTATCATTAACCGTTAACATAAAATGCCAGTATTTTCGGTTTCACAGAGGTGAAAATACAGTGTTTATCACCTTTACTGCAAGCTTGAAAAAATATTTTCTGTTCTCTTCTAATAACAGATTTATTAGTACGGCAGTGCTAGAAGGTATTCTTTAAGATGTGGACAATAATTTCATTCTGGTATGGTTTCTCATGTTGTCTTTTATCTGTATTTTCCTGCCTCCAGCCCTCAAATCAAAACAAGCAGCTAGGGAATATAGCTCTGGCAATTTCTCTGCTAAGTAAGAAATAATTTGCGGAAGTATCTTCTGATTTAACACAAAAAATGAGACTACTTTTCAGTATGTAAAAATACTGTTTGCCCTTTCATTTTGTTTTTTTCTTAAAGGAGGGGAGAAGTTTGTTTTTTAACTCATTCGAGTTGTAAGCCACTAAGCCAAAGATGAAATTGTATCTTAGTTTCAAATACTTGCACTTATGAGTAGTAAAATAATAGCCGATTGGCTTTGATCCACGTCAAATGGACTGTAATATTTGAATTCACATCAAGAACTCTGTTCTAAGGAGCTTAGTGTGATCTGATAACAGGGGGAGACAAGAAAACAAAGGGGAGCATGACTTAGGCCAGCTCATGAGACAGCAGCCCAAAGCACTGCCAGTGGTTCCTCCCTGTCCTCTGGTAACAGCTTGTTCCCTTCACTTCAGTGATGCGGTTCCATCTGGGCTCATGACCAGTTCTCCTGGGTGGAGGGGCAGGAGCTCCTGAAGAGTAATTCTGCTGCCATATGACTACACTTTGGTTTAAAAAAAAAAAAAAGTATCACGAAAGATGCATCCCTAAAGGGACTGTCTGATTCTGGGAGAAGAGGAGAAGAATAGGAATTCAGGATTTCTCAAGCCCAGGAGACAAAAACTGGGACACTCGCAAGTGTTGGGGAAAGAATTGTCATCAGTAGGTTGAGTTGTTTCCCTGAAGGAGAGTATCGTTGTGAAGTACCTGAAAACTCCTGTAGGAAGCAAGATTACTTTAGCAGAGTGCAGCAGTCACATTCAGAGTTTCTCATATACATATAAGTTGTGAAAGACAAAAAGGAAAAAAAGATTGTGGAAAACCTAAATTCCTGCTCTGTGTGAATGGCCTAAAAAGAAATTATCACCTAGGAGTTCAGAGTACATTTTCACCAGGTAACTGAGACTTTAATGGGCTTCCATGTCAACAGAGAATTCTCATTCGAGAAGGGTGATGCTGGCATCTAAGGTAGGAAAATTTTCACAGCCGAAAGAACTAATCTTCGTGAAGGTTACTGTTAAAGGACTTAGTTTTAGCTAGTGAGAAGTCTTTAGCATGCTGACAGATGTTTACAAAATTTCTTTTTTAGTGTCTTCACCAACTATCTGGGATGTGGAGTTTGCGAAGGAGGTTGCAGCAGTAACTGCGCAGCCTCCCCGAAACGGTTTTGAGGAGATGATTCAGTGGACAAAAGATGGACTACTGTGGGAGTACCCAGTTGACAATGAAGCTGGTATGTGCACTGTTAACTTTTATTGTCTGTCTGTCTTTTTTTTTTTTAAGAATTAGAACATGTTATGACCTCTGGCTGTTCAAACACAGCGTTTCAGCTATGAGTCATGCATTTGACAGTAAACAAATACAACTTTCCAACTGTCCCAAAGCAGAGGTGCTTCAGATGAACTCATTCTGGCACCCCGCAGGTGAAGTCCTCCAGGTGGTTTGGCTGATCTGAGGACTGGCTGCTGCCAAAAAGGGGAGAAGTTCCTTCCCTCCATCAGTCCTGGTGCTTTCAACACCAAAAGGCCATTCAAGTCTATTACATAATACCTTTTAGTATGCAACTTCTTTGAAGAACCTTCTAGCAGAGGATGGGGAATCTTAAAACTGCTGTCTGTATTTTATAATGCTGACTCTGTTCTTTGGTGTGGCTCTCAGACCAAGTGGCTAGCCGGATCCTAATCAGCTATCTGCCAGCTCCATATCTGTGCTGGCTGAGTGTTAAACAGTTGCTTGCTCCCTTTGTTCTATCTGTTTCATAAGAATAAACAGCCACAATATTCACTCACTCTGGGCATCTATCTTAACTAGACATCTTTGTGCACAGTATTTATTTTTAGTACCAGTAAAAAAAAAAAAAAAAGCTCTGTGTGAAGTTAGGCCAGCAGAGAGAGAGTGCGTGTTAAGGAAAGGAAGAACAACTACACAAAGTAAGTGTACACTAAGGAAAAGGGACTTCATAACTTCAGGGAGAGCTTGGCTGCGCTATTATTTTTTTTCTTTTAAAGTCTTTAAAGACATCATACAGAACTGCTTTAGAATGATTCAGTCACTGAAAGCAAAACAGGTTAGTAGCTGAAGTTGGGAGTCTTTGAAAATCTGTCCTATATTGAGCTGCAAATTGCATAATGTGGTTCATTGTTTCTTAATATTTCTTCTCATCCTATTTTGGCAGTTTCTTCACAGAATTTAATCACTGCTCCCAGAATTGATCTATTCCATCATGTAGCAATCTTGAGTATGCTCTAGTCATGTTTTTGCAAGCTGAAAACCATTGTGGCCAATGATTTTTCTGTTGTTGTAATGTGGCTGGAACCCTGCTGTCTGGGGCCGTAAGTTGACAAAGTGTCTTTGGCGGCCAGTGGTTTTTCTCTTGCAGCAATGTGGCCGGAACCGTGCTGTCTGGGATGGGGTGCCGAATGGACAAAGAGTCTTTACATATACTTAAACAAGAGTCTTTATTGATTTGTCTACAAAGACTAGTCATGTGGAAAATTCCAGTGGAATGTTCTAAAATCTATCACCTCTCAGGTTGAAATACCAAGAGTAAATTCCAGCCTATCAGAATGCCAGCCACAGGCTGTTAGTTGAATCAGGTGTGTCAAAAGCTTGAGAACCTCACTCCAATCATAGCAATGTACCGTAATTTCAGTGGCTCTGCAAAAGAAAGAAGCCCCTTCCTGCTGTTAGTTTTGGAGTTTGTACCAGTCATCTCCCTCAGTAGGAGGACATGACCTCAGCTTGTTCTCTATCAAGAAATGTGTGGATTTTCTTTTATGCCACAAGCATGTGCAAGTTTTCTGTCGAGGAAGCATGTATACTCAACTTCTGGCATTATGAAAGCCTTTAAAGTTTTAAATGAGGTATAAAAAAGAAAGAAGACTGCTTAAAACTGTTTTACTTGGCTCCAGAGCATCTCTGGTGTTCCTGTTGGAATGCTTTACCAAGGCACTGTGCTATGCTTTGAGATACCAGGGCAAGGTCATGATTTTTAGAACCTCTCTGGCCTTGGTGTGAGCATCTGAAGATGTGGCTAGACATTACTGCAGTGGCCAGTAGCAGTCTTCCCCCACCACCCCACTGCCCTGTTGTCTGCTCCTGCCTGCATGTCCTTTTCCTTATCTGATGCAGTTAAAGGCAGAAAACTACCTTTTTTCTCTGCATCTCCCTGACCTCTGATTAATCTTCACCAGATCAGCAAACCATTGGTATAGCTTGCATAAAATTGTTCTCACTCCTCCTCCATTCTGCTTGCTGCTTCTGCTTCTAGTAGCTTTAGTTCTGCTCCATGACTTGCCATAGAATCATAGAATGAATCACAGAATGATTAGGGTTGAAAAGTACCTTAAGATCATCTAGTTCCAACCCCCCTGCCATGGCCAGGGACAACTCACACTAGACCATGTTGCCCAAGATTGTCCAACCTGGCCTTGAACACTGCCAGGGATGGAGCGTTATATCTTTATAGCATGTCAACAACACTCCCTACAAGGATGAACATCTGCATTTGAGATATCATCTTTAAGGCAAGGTTGATCATGTCTTGGAAGGGTTAGTGTTTTAGCTAGAGAAATTCCCCAGACTTTCTGCTTTGTAGTATGTGGGGGACTGGAAATAGGATATTGAGAATGGGTGACTTCTTGCTTTGAGGTTGAAGAAGAAAACCTTCTACTTTAGACTCCCACCATGAATGTTCTTTCAAATCAGGTTTCTGAGGACAGTGCAAGAGAAGCTGAGGGACAGGCCAGTTCTTCCCATGAAGCAGGAGTTAGGGCTTGCTGGGGGTGGGGGGAGCCCTGCGAGCATATCTCATCTAATCAGTTCCCACCAGAGGTTTCAGCCTCTGATGCATCGGGCAATTGTGGTCTCTTTTTTGTGATGCACACTTTACTTTTTTTTTGAGGACTGAAGTATGTGAAATATGTGGTCTAACTGAAATGTTTGGCCTTACACTTCATCCCCAAACCATATACCATGTGTTTGAATATATCATGTGTTTGACAAATGAGAGATCAAAATACACGATGTAGTGTTTCCTTCTAACCTACATATAAATGGTTTAATTTCTTTTGGGTTAGAGATAAAAATTGATGAAATTATTAATGACATAATTTCTCCTGATACTCTGTATCCCCAAAGGAAGACCATCTAGAAGGTCAAATTTTACTGTCAGCATTATGTAGATTCTTGCAGTAGTGGGTTCGTTGGTTTAGTACTCTTGGATTTTTGTGACCAGCAAAAGTATGGAGATCTGGAAAAGATGTTAGCTTGTGAAAGCAACCGGCAGCATCCAGGTACGGTGAGAGTCCACTGGGAAAAGTTGGTATGGGTGGCATGGTAAAAAGATCATTCCCCCTGTACTCAGCACTAGTGAGGCTGCACCTTGAATCCTGTGTTCAGTTCTGGATCCCTCTGCAGGAGTGATACTGAGATGCTGGAGCAGGTCCAGAGAAAGGCAACGAAGCTGGTGGAGGGTCTGGAGCACAAGTCTGATGAGGAACGGCTGAGGAAGCTGGAGTTGTTTAGTCTGGAGAAGAGAAGGCTCAGGGGAGACCTTGTTGCTCTCTACAACTACCTGAAAGGAGAAGGGAGAGAGGAGGTGGCTGGTCTGTTCTACCAAGTAACCAATGATAGGACAAGAGGAAATGGCCTAAGGCTGCTCCAGGGGAGGTTTAGATTGGATATTAGGAAAAATTTCTTCACTGAAAGGGTTGTCAAGTGCTGGAACAGGCTGCCCAGGGAAGTGGTGGAGTCACCATGCCTGGAGGTGTTCAGAAGTGTTCTGTATTGCTGTAAGTGGACATAGGTTTCCAAGCACAGCAGAAATGGACCTTAGAAAGCTGACATGACCCTTTCAAAAAACTTTTAACATAAAGGAAAAAGCTTCTGAAGAAGGAAACATCCTTTGTTCTCAAGGACAAGGGAAATAAACGTGGCATGTTGCTGGTACTGATACACTTGAGTATTTCTAGGACAAATCTGTGGGGTATTTCCCAGCTCCTTTAGATATTGCAGTAGCTAAAGTTTAAAACAGGAAAGAAATAGTGTAAATTTAATGAATACAAGCTGAGAGACTTCTCCATCCCAGAGATGTGCATCATTTCTTCTGAAACTGTAGAAGCTCTAACACAGGAGGAAGCCTAGGACGGGCATGGCTTAATTACCTCAATTTTAGTAGTCCTGATTTAATGTTGTCAAATGATATATCATATCCTAGCTAGTTATAGAAAAACATGTATAGAAAAACAAGTCTGTGGTGTTGATTTGCCAATCTTGTAATCTGAAAATGTTTATATGTCTAATAACAGATTTTTACTTAAAGATGCAAATGTCATTTACAAATTTAGGGTCAAATAAAAATTTCCACATATCCCTTACTGAAGAAAAACTAATTGCAAATCCCAGTTTACTTTGGGGTTTTTTTTGTCTCAGAATTGGGAACTGCGAAAGCAGCCTATTTTCTTTTGTAGGCATTTGTGTTCTGCGTCTTTGCCATGTCTACACTGGCATCATAGTGTGAACAACAGCAAAGGAAATCCACAGGACAGAGAAAAAAAAAAATTTACCGTAGGATCTGAGCTGTGCTTGTTTAGAGATCTACAATAATCCCTTGTTCCTGTGGATGCGTTTGAATGCATCATCTTTTGCGCTGGCTACAACTTAAAAGTAGCAGCTAGTGAGCTACAAGACATTTTTACATCAGCGTACACTCACAGGTTCAGAAAATGTTAGAAAAACAACTTTCTGTGCCCCTTTTGGTAACAATAGGATGTTAAAACCGTGACTTGGAATGAACATGGAAGTGTGTTAGCTGTTCAGTATTAGATACTTCATGAGGTTGCCTCATTTGTTCAAGACTAGCTTGTATTCTTTAACCTTCTGCAGAATTTAGGCAATCAGTATTTCCGTAAAGCATTTATGAAGAAAGTGTCCCCGATCTAAAAGGTGGTACCCATGATGAATCAAACTCTTCACATATCGAACAAACTGCATTTTAGCAAGAAGATTGATTTATTTTTTTAATTATTCCCCCTGCTTCTGCCCTGGCGTCAGCTTTCAGCAAGACTACCAGCCAGAAAGTTGATGTAGATATTCTTATAAATGAGAGCACAAATTGGGAGTAATATGCCAGACAGAACTGTGATAATGCTAATATGTTTTGTGTGATTTACGATTATTTGAAAACTGTAATACTTTTTAATTTTGTTAAATTTGCTGTTCTGTCATGCTAATAACTTTGTCTTTTTTTTGTCTTTTCTCTTAGGGATGGAGGATGATGCTGAATTTCATGAACATATCTTTCTGGAGAAACACCTCAAAGACTTTCCCAAGCAAGGACCTATTCGCCACTTCATGGAACTAGTCATCTGTGGGCTTTCGAAAAACCCACACCTCAGTGTTAAACAGAAGATTGAACATATTGAGTGGTTTCACAAGTATTTTGAGGAAAAGAAGGAATTTCTTAAAGACATTTGAGACTTGGGAAAGCCTTTAACCTTGAAGTAAAGAATCGTTACATCAAAACTGATGATTTCTTATAATGGAAATACTGTCAGTGCAGAGTAATCATGTGACCTGAAAGCTGTATTTTAAATAATAAAGTGAAAGGTCATGCTTTCATGTCTGTGTATGTGTCCGTATTTTTTGACAACAAATGAAGGAACTGAAAATTGTGGCTTTTGTAGAATGTGCGTTTAAAATTCAGTTTATCAAAATTGTTGTCATTTAAATATGAAACTCGTGTTCTGACCATACAAAATACTGGGTCTAATTCCACTTCCTACACCCTTCACACGTGATGTGTATCTTGTCAGGTTTGATCACTTTTCCCGTTCTGGAAAACTTGCAATGCTTTCCTTTTTAACACGTGATGCAGCTCTAATTTTGGAAAGCTGTTACTGAGATAGTAACAGTTTGTTTTGCTTGTTCATTAAATACACTCATTTGGATGGTATTAATAGTTTCTATCCTCCTTTCACTAATTATCTTTATTGGTTCATTTAAAAATTTTTGGTAATGACTAAGTCATTTGAATTGAATGCTTGTTAGGTCATCTGCTTAATGAAAGGCTATTACATTCCCAAGATGTGTGCACAGCGTAATAATTCTGAGTTGCATAAAACAATATGGGAAGTCTCTCCTACCATCCATACGTCCATGACCCATGGACAGCTTCCCATCAGTATTTGTTTAAAAATGAGTCTGGTTGTCAGGTAATCTATAAAGTTCTGTTTCATTAGAGCAAGCAGTTTCATGATTACTACAATGTTTGGAGCTGAGGTCTTATCTGCTGCATCTGCAGGGCTGGAAACAGGACTTGATGTTGCTGGCAAGGAGAGTTGTCGCCTTCAGATTGCTGTCACATGATACCACTGCTGTTTTCTGTCTAGTCCTCTGATGCTGGTGAAGTAAGTTCACATTTTCTAGCTGATGCTTTATTCTAATTAAATGTATATGGCCCTTTGTATCTATTAAGTAATTGCAGTATATTTTACCTCAGTTAGCCTTTAGTTAAATTTTCATTCAGAATTGCCCACTCAGTCATTGAGAATCCTGAATTACTTCTCACTGCTTAACTTTCCAGAGCATTTCCAGACTTGCATAGTGTGTTCTTGTTCTCTTGCATTCACTCCAAACACTTAAGCAGCTCTTGGCCCTATAAATAAGCTCCTCTCTTTTTCTCACATTTCCTCACAACTCGAGCAGGAAGGAGGAAGTTATGGAATGAAGGTAAAACACTGGCTTCATAGGCAAACTGATTTTTAAAGCAGAATTGCAAGAAAGCAAATGAAAAAGAGTTGGCCTTTTTCTGTGAGTTGGAATATTACTGCTGTGTTCTGCTCATCTGCAGGACCTGAGTTTGCTTGTCTGGCAAAGGGCAAGGCTTGGGCAGTGGGAAGGAAAAGCAGCTTTTTGACTTTCTAGCTGTAAGAACAGCAAGGTTCAAATCCTGCAGAAATGCTCAGAAACTTGCTGGCTTTGGATGGACAGAGTGAAAGTTATATCAAAATATCCCCATTTATGACTAGGATAGTTTTAATTTTTGGTTCAAGACCCAGATATATTTTGCTTCAAAAATACTGTTCTTCCCAAATTTCTACCAAACTATGTTGCACAGCTGGCATTCTGCTTTATTTCAAGCACCTTGTTTATATTAAAACAAGATACAGTGACTTTGAATTCACCATGGGCTTTTAGAAATGGCTTCTCTGCGTATTTGCATCTAATGTGTTCTGATATGAAAGCCGGGACACTCAGAAGTTCAGCCCTTACTGGAAGAGGTTCGAAAGTGTTAGCTGTGTATGGAAGCACTGAACTTCACAGCACTGGGAGTGAGGTCAATGTTATCGTTTAAACAGATTCATTAGGAGGTCAGTACTTCGACAAGCTCTTAACAAGAGCTCTTGGTACTTAGGATCTTCGGAAAGCTGTAGTAATTCCTACTTAGGTGCTTAAATATAGATTTGAGAGTTAATACTTGGCAACAGGATTTGAATAATCAGACCTAGCTGCACGTATGTACGCGTGCTTACTGGGACTGCTCAAGGCACATTCAGAGAGCCCAAGTGGCAGGGCTTTTATGTGTGGGGGGTTTTGGTGTGTATGCTTCTTGGTAGTAGGCTTGCAGGCATTTAAAGTGTTGCTTACAGATGAGTCACTTGGAAGCATAAAAATCACCCCTTTTCTTTCGCAGCCCAGAGGATAAAAGCTGTCTGCCACTGTTCAGAGTGCAGCCAGTGCTGCAGCCAGTGATTCCCACACTGGAGTCATTCATGCTTTTCTTATGATGGTTGGTTTTCCCCTTGTGTAACTGGTTAGGTGATACTATGTGTAACGTAACGGGCTCAGCATTAAGATCTGTTCAAGGCAAAATAGCATTTGTTGTGTTCTGTGGTCTTATGTTTTCTTCTTTATGCGTGAAGCTGAGGTCTTGTTAATGTGCTATACCTCTATGTGCTATACCTAATGCTATACCTCTGTGACAGCCACGTTGGAAAGTTGGCTGGCTTGGGGGGGCTGGGGCAGTTGACACTGCCCTGAGAAGAGTGAGAAAATGAAGCAAATTGACCTGGAGCCCTAATTGCAGTGAACCTTGTCTATGTGTGATTTCTAGGTAACAGTTTTCTCCTCTGGGGTGGCTACAATGCATATGTAGCAGAAGAACATCTTACTGAGCGGAGATGGCTGAGCTACTATTGCAAAGTTGCATGCAAAGGCACAGAGACATGCTGCTGGCCATGTGGTAGCTGCTGGTAGCACTGTGAATGATAGGCATGGCTTCCCCAGCTTAGCTGCTACCCTCTGAAAAAGTCCAAGCTCCTTTTCCTCACGTTTTCATCACACCCTTGTAGCCTCAGCTTTCCACCCATCTCATGCTGCTGCAGCAGTTCCAGAGGGTCTCTGGCCATCTCAGAGGAGATGGAGGCACTGGCACGGGTGGAAGACCTCGCAGAGGGCAGTGACTCCGTGTTGGCAGAGAGAGGGAAGAAAGACGGGACTGAAAGGGGCCCATGTAATTTGTAAAGGTGTAATGAGGGTGTTGGTTGATGAGAAGCTCAGCGTGACCCAGCAGTGTGCGCTTGCAGCCCAGAAAGCCAACCGTACCTGGGCTGCATCAAAAGGAGCGTGACCAGCAGGTTGAGCGAGGTGATTTTGCCTCTCTACTCTGCTCTTGTTCGACTGCACCTGCAGTACTGTGTCCAGCTCTGGGGCCCCCAACACAAGAGGGACATGGACCTGCTTGAGTGAGTCCAAAGGAGGGCCATGAAGATGATGAGAGGGCTGGAGCACCTCTCCTATGGACACGGGTGGGGAGAGTTGGGCTTGTTCAGCCTGGAGAAGAGAAGGCTCCAGGGAGACCTTAGAGCAGCTTCCAGTGACTAAAGGGGGCCTACAAGAAATCTGGAGAGGGACTTTTTACAATGGCATGGAGTGATGGGACAAGAGGGAATGGCTTTAAACTGAAAGAGGGTAGATTTAGATTAGATATTAGGAAGAAGTTCTTTACTGTGAAGATGGTGAAACACTGGCACAGCTCTGGGAAGGAAGAGCTTCTCCCTTGCCCAGAGAAGCTGTGGCTGCCCCATCCCTGGCAGTGTTGGACAGGGCTTTGAGCAACCTGGTCTAGTGGAAGATGTCCCTACCTATGGCAGGAGTGTTGGAACTGGATGATCTTTAAGGTCCCTTCCAACCCAAATCAGTTTATGAAGCAACTGTGAATGTTTGCTCCCCAGCGTGGTATTAGGAAGAAGCTGGAGGAATGATTGTATGGATTGGTTGCAAGATTATCTGTGCTGGGATTGCAGCCCTACCAAGCAATTATGCCATGGCATTGATGTGGCCTGTGCCTCACAGGGGGTTGTACTCCTTGAACACTTACCTGAGCAGTGGAAGAAGGATGGCCATGGCTTAATTTAATCCTTCTGACCTGGCAGAGGAGCTAAAAGGAATGGAATGAATAGGGAGGAAACTCCTGCACATGTTCCCAACTGCAGGTGGTTTTTGCTTAAACCATGTATTTTTAAATGAAGAGGAGCATTAAAGGGGTCCTGGAGTGCTACTCAGGTCCATTTTCATTCAGCGCCTACAGGGGTAGTAAAATTCCAGCATGAAAATAACTCCTCATTGGAAGCTTGTGCTTTGAGAAGCCTGAAGCATCACGGCATTTGTGTAAGAGAGGCCATGGGTTTGCTTTTAGTGAGGATTTAAAAGTAAATAGTCTCACTTTAGTTGCATTTGTGACTGTCGCTTAGCAAAACGATATTCATAGGCAGAGAGCAAAACGATATTCATGGGCAGAGAGTGATGACTTCTGAGATTGCTGGGCCTGGTTTTTACTGTGTTCACACCTGCAGCTGTTTTGGAAGTTCATCTGCCACTGAGGTGTTGCCCAGGAGGACACAAGGAGGGTGTAAATCCCACCCTGCTGAGTGGCTGTGGCACTCTGGTCTCATGATCTCCACAAGATGTCAGTGTAGATTTATTGGATTAGATATAAAAATCCTTGTGCTGTTCCCCCCACCCCGGCAGATTAAAGCAGAAACTGTTTTAGAGCTGCACAATAGATCTGATTGTGCTCTGTAATGCGTCGTCCATGGAGGAGCAATATGGCGAGTGCTGGCATTCAGGGACAGGCGCGAGTGACACCCCAAAATGGGAGCAGAGCTGCTGGCAAAAAAGGGCAAGCCTTTGCCCATATCAAGGTGCCCTTAATCCCTTGGGGACAAATTGCATATGTGTAATATGCAATACTGCACTTGTGCAATCAAGTGCTCTATATTTTACTCAAAGGAAAGCTGAAAGCCTGAAGTAAAACTAAAGGGACAACCTGGGTGGCAGGAAGGAGCTGAGGGTGATGGAGTCAATTCATGTATTGGAGAAGCTTAACTGCTGGCACATCCAAAGCTTGCTTTGTTTCTTTATGTACAAAAAGTGGTCTTGAAGTGTTGAGCAACGAGCTGTGACCCTGCAAAGAAACCAGGACATAGCGTCCAACCCAAGGGAGTTCCCCTTCACCTTTTAGCTCTTTTGCATAGCAGTTGCTGCCTGTCAGAGAAACTTCTTAATGCCTTTTGAGATGCATTCAGGTGGATGTCAGCAGCAAAGGTGTTTTTCCATGGAAGAAGATTCTCTGAAGTGCTGGTGGTGGAGACACTGACCCAAGCCCAGGCCTGGCCCTGTTTGGGAGGGAGTTTCCCCAGCCATATTGCTTCTCACTTTCTGTCAGTTTATTATGTGGTGGGGCTTCTTTCAGGCCACGATAGTCTTCTGTTAGTCTCCACTCTCTATTAGACTTCTGCACTGGCCATATGGGGCTATTAAAGGGTGAGCGAGTCCTGATGATCACTCCTTGGCTCTCCAGTCAACAGATCAGCTTATGGATGGGAATCAGGAAGTCTTGGTGTGATATTGCTATTATCTTGTTGATCTGATGATGGCCATCTTGCCATTTTATTCCCCAAAACAGGCTGGGCTTCTCCATGCCTCTGTGCTGCCCAGCCTCTCCTGGGACTACCCTGCCCAGGGCTTTGCCGGGCCAGCTGAAGTTCCCCTGGGCTGCCAGCTTCTGGCTACTCTGGCCACGGCAAGGAAAAGAGGCAGCCTGGCCAGCTGCCATAGGGGTGTTTCCAAGCCAGCTTCCCTTTCTGCTCCCTTGCGGCCCCTGGTACTTATCCCCATCTTCCCAATAAAAGTCAGGTGCAGTGCAGCCCCTGCCTCTCCTTGCCTCACCCCATGGCGCTGGGTGCTGGCCTGGTGTGGGTGGCCCTGCTCCCACCACTGTGCTGTGTGATGATTTATGTGCAAAGGCAGGGGATGATACATTTATGGTCGCCACCACTGCACCCTGTCACCCACGAGGGAGCGGGGGGGTGAAAGGTGACGGTATTTGTCAGCGGTGGCAGAAATAGCCACGTTTCAGATTTCACTGGGGAAGTGGGGAGGCAGGGAAGGAGACCAAGACCCATGTGGTGCTCAGCCCTGTTCACAGGCCTGCCTTGCAGCCACGACAGAAAAACAGTGCCCCGTTTTCCCTATGGGCAAGCATTTGCCCACCTAAATTTGTGTGGGAGAATCCCAGTGTTTGCGTTGCGCAGACCAGCTGGAGATGGGGATACAAACTGCCTCTCCCCTTGGTGCGTTATGTACCAGCTCACCCGTGCCCGAGACAGACAAGATAACTTTCTGGGATCAAGGAGTTCCCGAGGAGGCACTTGTGTTTTCCTGCCCTCTGCACCATGGCAGCCGCTGGGTTCCACTTGACTAATGGCCACATTAAAGATATATTTCTCTGCTGATGAAGGGATTTTGCCTGTTCAAGGCTGGACTCTGCCAGCATACTTGCCACTGGCACAGGCTTGGGATGTGCTCCCGGGCTGCCCAGGGCAGGGGATGCCCTGCAAAGCCAGGTGGTTTTCAAAGGTAAGAGATACTCTTATCTTTAGAGCTGATTTTTAAATAGAATGGATCCTGATGCTCAGCACACTGCAGCTGCGCTGGATAAGGGAAAAGGTGCAAACAAAACAGCCACCTGGATTTAAGGGCAAAGCTGTGAGCTAGTTCCTCAGGTTAGCAATTACCCCCTGAAATCAATGGGATTGCTCAAGCAAATTACCATTCTGGCTATAAGAAGACTTTACTGTGAACTCACCCCAAGCCTCCCTGGTGAGAGGATGTTTGCTTAGCGCTGAGGGGAAAAATGGAACTGGAGGCACATACCAACAGTTGCTCCTAAAAACCTCCTAGTTCCTTAGATCAGGATTTATTCCATTTTATATACATGTATTACATATGATGGCCATAACATAGCAGCAAATGCAAAATTGTTTTATAAAATGGGATTTTATAAAGCTGGATTTAAAAGCCCACAAGCTATAAGACAAAAAGGAGGAGAATAAAAGGAAAAAGGGAAAGATAACATAAAATAAAATACAAGGAGTACTTCAAATTTAGCCCAATTTTAAGCTGAAAATGAATGTTTCAGCAGTGTTGCTCTCAGTGTGATCGGTGGCTGTGTTTTGCTTAAAAAGGCCCTGGGATCACTGAGTTTAAAACCCTGAGAAACACTGCCCTAATGAATTTATTGGAAGTTACCTTCCCCTCCCCATTCCCCACCCCCCGAAAGCAACTTGATATTGCAGGTTTTTGAGAAGGGTTATTTTAGGTCAGTCACAAGGTATAGAGGCCTCAGAATGGCAGTGCTATATCAGATTGGCAGTGATGCTGAGTGGTAATATCCAGACCCGGATTGTGCCAGTATCACAAGGGTGTAAATTTGAGTTTCCCGTTGCTCCAAAGTCAGAAGCAGCTGCCAGGCATGTGAAAGGTTGGTTGCCTGAACTCAGGGCTGCAGTCAAATTGGTTCCTCTGTCATTCCAAGCCCTGTGAGTGGAGAGGGACAGAGGCTGCCTGGAGCCACTCACGGCACCCCACGGCTGCTGTGGGTCCTGCTGGGACGCAGCAGGAGGGGCTGTGCAGAAGCCAAGTGTCCCACCTGCTGTTAGTTGTCCACTTCCCCCTTTCCAGACCTGAAACATCTCCTGCTCCTTTCTGAGCTCCTGCAGATGTTTTAAAAGTGACTGTCAAGCCGCACAGCTTCTGTCCTCCCCCTCCATAGAGAAAGATCCCAACCAAGGGGCATTTGCAAGTGTGAAACCCTTGGTTTGCATGTGAGGCTGGGGTCACCTGCCTTTGGGTTCCTGCTGGAGAACACTTTGTGGCTGTGCATCTGCCAAGGAGCTATGTTGGAGGGGATGAGCCTTCTTCCAGGCTGCATTGACTCCCTGGGTACATGTGTACCATATAAAATGTAGGTTTGGTTTGAGCCTAACCGCCACCCGAGGCAGTTTTTCTGCAGTGTGATGATAATATGACTGACCAAAACTGTAGTTTAAACACCCAACCCTGACTTTTTGCTGCTGTGAACCAAGGGGCTGGGAATCGCCACCTTTCCGCAGCCTCACCCTGCGCTGGGTTGTACTGTGGTTCATTTCTGCACGGAAAAGATGGTAAAGAGGGGAGGGGAGCAGGCCTTGTGCTTGTGAAGGGGCACATTTCAGTTCAGCACTGGGCAGCAAGCAAGGTGGCCTTGGGTCGGCTGATGCCCAGCCTGCAGCCCCCTGGTCCCTGAGCCACAGCGTGCCTGGCTGCATGCCCACCAGCTCAGGGCTGTAGCTCCTGCTGTTCCTTGAGCTCCACATTTCACCTAATTTTATAAGAAACCTGGGTATCTGTCTCAGCCATGGTGTTATTTGGAGAAGTGGCTGCACGAGGCTTGTTCCCAATTCTCCATGGCTGTTGGCAATAACTTGTTCTTTGTATTTTCTTCTGCAGCACATCCCCCAGATGGGTGTTTAATCAAATGCCAATGTAGGACAGCTTTCACCCGTTGTACCACCACTGCTGAAGTATTTCAACTGTACTTCAGTGCAAGGGGGATCCTGCATCCTTCCCTGAGCCATTCCTCTGGTCTCCTTTGGTTGCCAAAGCACTGTCTGTAACAGAAGCAGGCTCGGGCACGGCCAGAGAGGCCAAAGCTGGAGCTAGTGGTTGCCCAGGAGGCTATGGAGAGTGTCCCTGCTCTTCTCCCCAGTCTCCAGTGCCTTGAGACCCAGCAGCACCACCTCCGGCCATCAGCCAGAGCTGAGGGCTGAGCACTGCAGCTTTCCCTCTTGCCCAGCCCTGGGAAAAGTGCTGAGACCTGTTATTCAGATCTTCTCCTTCCTCCCACCATGTGGAGGTGGGGAAGGAAAATCCTGGTCCCTTCCTGGCCAGGATGGGAAAGAGAGGCTGTATTTATTTTCCACTGCCTTGAGGCTGTGGAGAAAAGGTTTAGTGAGTGGTACAGTAACAGTACAGGGCAACTGGGAAAGGCGACCCAGAGAAATATCTGTCCCATCTGTGACTGTGTCAAGGGTGTTGCTGGATATTATTTATAACATTTAATTATTACTATTTTTACTTGTCCCAGTTCTTCCCAGGCCAGAGAAGGTCCCTGAAGCCACTGCTCAGGAAAGAAATGGTGCTAAGCTGGTAAAAAAGAACAAAACTCCTGTGGTTTGGGGTTTTGTTTTTCCTTCTCATAATTTTGCCATTCTCACTTTGGTGGGTGCTGGGATTTCCTACACACCTCATCTGAACAGAGCTGGGTGTGGTGGTTAGAAAGATGAGGAAGGGCGGAGCGGTGCAGAGATACAGAGGTGAGTCTGGGTCAATGCTTCTCAAATGAAATGAATATGAATTCAAATAACTTCTGGTGACAAGCACCAGGGGTACATGCCAGGGTGGTGGGCACTGGGGCTGTGGGAGAAGGCTGGCAGCCAGGAGAGGAGGAAGCTGGCAGAGGGAGCGCAGCCCCTGCCTGTTTCTATGTGATGTGTGGAGCAGGGTGAGAGCCTCTTGGAGAAGGAAAAACAACCCTTCCACCCAGATAGGAAGGGGCTGGGCACCAGATGGGACATGCTGGTCCTAGAGAAGGTCACTTGTGGCAGCAGATCTGGAAGCAGCTCTAGGGTAGTGATCCAGCTTGTGCGTGGCCTGAGGTTGCAGGCATTGTGGACCCGAGGTGGGAAAAGTTGTTACTGCTGCAAGAGGAGGCAGAATCAGGCATAAAATTTGAAATGCAGGAAGAAATTAAAATCCCATGGCAAATTTTCCCTACTTCTTTTTCCCTCTCCCTATACTTAAAAAAGAGCAACTGAGGGGCTTTGGGCCTTCCACAGGCACTTACCTTGGGCTGTTGGCTCCCTACTTTGCTGTGGTCTGGTGTAACCCTGTTGTGTGGGACGAGCAGTGCCTCCTCTGCCCTGGCAGTGTGACCCTGCCCAGGGGTAAATGACTGCAGCTGCTGTCAAGTAACTACAATAAAAATTAAATGTCACTGTTAACACACTTCTCGTCACTCTTGATTGTCATGATTAGGCCAGATAGAGCATCTACTAATTTGAATAGGTTCTGTGGCTCCCCTCAGCCTTAGCAGCAGCAGTGCCTGGTTTTGGCTGGGCTATGGAAAGACATTACCTTTTTCTGAACCATTTGCTAGACTTGCTCACCCCCACAAATGGTGACACATGATTTTACTGCACAGGAGCCAAACGTAACAAATCAACAAATAACTCGTGGTATCTGATAATCCAGATGACATAGGTGAATAATTGCCTAGAAACTTACAGGAAGACACTCGAATGCTGGGTTTTTTTGATGAAATCTTGAGTATCAGGTTGCATGCTTTGGCTTTTTGCTTAAATGGAGATAAAGATTTGAGTCCAGGACATCTAGGTCTAAGTCAGTTCAAAGGTCCCTGACAAGGGTTTGTCTCTGAGAGGAATGTGCTTCACTCCCCATTAAAATAGTCCAAGATACTCTTGCCAGGGGACAGCTCATGCTGTCCACACCATCCCATGCTACCCTCAAGCTCCTGAATCCTCCATATGAATAAGACCCATCGTTCATGGATCATGAAGTCAAAGTGAGGCAACATAACCCTCTAATGTGATATCATGTTCAGCACAGGCTTTGTGGCTTATTAATTTTAACTAGAGGGGTTTTTTTTTGGTTTTTTTTTGGTTTTTTTTCTTCTGTTAAAAACAAGCAAACAAGCCAAACATTTGGGACTTAATTTCCAGCAATGGAGAGTCCACAGCATCGCTGGGTAAATTGATGCAGTGGTTAATTATGCTGATGAAGTCAATGGAGTTACTGTAAACTCAAGTTATACCAGTGTGACTGAATACAGAATTTGGCCTAGTTACCTGAAAGGAACAGCACTTTGAAGTCTCTGTATGTCTTTAAATAAAATTATTCTCCAGCAGAAGATGCAGAAATGCAAGACTTTTCCTCTAGAGCTTAATACAACAGTCAGTCAGTCTCCAGTATACCACTGGAATATTAATACCAAATCCAAACTGCACCCATGTTTAAGACAGTTAATTGGGCTTATTTTATACATAAGTCTGTCTGTCATCGTTAGGGCTATATTGCTGCTGGCTGTGATAACATTTTTATCTGTTAACTTCCAAGCTGCTGCGACTAACAGCAGCTTCTCATGAAATGAGTCAGCTAACTTTCCTTTTAACCGTTTGTTCTGCTCCCTGAAGGTGTTATGAATGTTGTGGTATGACAAGCTGGTCGACACTCATTCCTTTAAAGCTTATGTAGCAATTTTATTGTCACAATAGGCTTTCTAAAAAATGGGTTCAGAGTTTTGCAGCAGCTGGGCAAGAAACATTTCCTGCTTCAGTGCGAAGAACTGAGTGAAAACAATTGTTTTGATTTATTTAAAAAGCATTTTATGATGGAAATCAGTGTTACAACATCCATTTTTTTTCCTCCCATGGGAACAATTCTTACAGGCTATCTGAATTATCCAAAAACTGCCAAGGCAGATTTATACTTAAACTGGATTATAAGGAAATACACCGCAACAAATCATTACTAATCACAATCAATCGGTGTGATTAAAGCTCTGAAATCTCTCCTGAAGTTGCATTAATGAATGAGAAATTGCATGCAAATGGCACTGCGGTTCTCGGTCCCAGCCAGACGTCGTGCCTTTCATCTCCCTTCTCACCCAGCACGTTGGAAGGTTTTTCCTTGAGACAATGTTCTGATGAATGGTTTTTCCATTCCAGGTGAAACTTCCACGGGAGGGCTGGGAACATTTATCTCAGAGAAAGAAGGAACGCTGTAGCCTGATACAGCCTAAAAGGATGTTAACCTCTATAGACTAGTCACACCCTCACTCAGGTAAAATATTTTCACACTAGCTAACTTATCTCTTCACATGTAAAATGTCTGTGGTATTCTTCTTAACTTCCTGTGCCTAACTGCTTGTGCTATAGTTGCTATACATGGCCAAGAAGCTACACTTCCCCACCCCAGATGTGAACAGAAAACTCCAGCACATATTTATCTTTTTTTGGCATACTTTGCAGAAATATTTTGAAGTTTATGAAGTCTCTGGGATTATGTTTGTTTGGTGTTTCAATAACCTCCTGTGAACGTGCTCACAAAGGATTATTCTTCTTTCTGGTCCATGATAGTTTACTTATTTCTCCAACTCAATGTTTGTGTTATGCTGATTATAAGGCCCGTAAAACCGTGGCACTGAAACGCATCATTTCCGGATGCTGCTTGCTCTCTTTGCTGGGACAAAATGAGGAATCACACCCCAGAGGATGCTTGCCATACAGAGGATGGAGCCTGCTCTCTTGGGGCTACAGAGTGGGGCAACAAGATCTGGGGGTGCCAGAAGCCCGCTGTCACCAGCGCTGGCTAGGATCGGAGGATGACAGATGCCCCTGGTTATGTTCATGGCTGACAGCATCTGAGGGAGGCCCCATAAAGTGTGATCCTTGATCCATGTCCTTTGGAGCCCAGGAAGGCTGAAGTAGTTGGTGAGAATTTGAGCATGAATTTGAGCCCTTCAAAGACCGAACGGGATGACAGTTCCTCCAAGCCTACTGTGCTGGCATGAACTTGGCCTGCACGGCAAAAGCCTTTTACAATGTCCCTGTGTTTTATCCATCTAAACCAGCCGAAATAAAAAAAGGTTACCCACCTGTCCATGCCCTGTGGGAGACAGACAAGAAGGTCCATTTTCTGCTCCCTTCGGGAGGCAGAAGATGTGCCTACATACATGGATGCGCATGCCTTGGAGAGCAGCAGTGTGACTGCTGAGTGGTGAGTACCAGTTTATCGTATTCTGGGATCCTTCCCCACATACACCCACTTTATATGATTCTTTTCTGTTCAGAGAGGAGATTACCTCTGCCCGTAAACACCCCTGCAGCGAGATAGCTTTGTGCAGCTCTCCTCCGTGTGGCAGAGGTAATGGTGAGGATGTCCAATATAAGGAAACCTGTGTACCACAGGACCTGCCCTCTGGGCTGCTTGGCTGCTGAGTGCCCAGCTGCTGCACTGCAATAAACCATGTCCACACCACATCTGCAGCACTGAGAGCACCATCAGCTCAGCATGGTTTCACAGCCACTAGAAGAGGCACTGCTGGGAAGAGATGTCAATCTCCTTTAGAATGCTCCCATATCCCAGCACAGGTGTCCCTCATAGGCTGGGAGAGGTGACCCAGATCCAGTGCATCATATCTCCACAAAGGGTGTAGCTGCAAAACAGTGCTTCCTGATGCAACTGCTTCTCAGTAACAGGAATAAGGTAGGTGTGTTTTAATGAAGAGTGGCTTTAGCTTCACCTGGGAGGCGTGGGAGGAGTGCTCTGCTGTGGGTCAGCACTGTGGGTGGGTTCACCCCACTCTTTCACATGGCCACTGGCCCCAGGTGCTGCAGGTTCACTCTTCTGGCTCTGGCCAAAAGTCACCTGAAATCCCTCCTTGCTGCTGGTGCTGGTATTGGTGAAGGAGGTGATGAGCTGGACTGATAATGGTGTCTTCTGTAGAGCAATAGATAAGCAAGCATTTGAGAAGGAAGAAACTAATGAGGGGAGAAAAAGAGCCTGTATTTCCCACGGTGTCAGGGTACTAGTGCTTGGCTAACAGGCCGAACTGAGCTGGAGCTATTTCAAGCCAGAGTGTTTGAGGAGGACGAGCACGCTAGCTGGTCTTGGAGGTTGATCATCTTCTTTTGTAAAAGTCAAAGGGCTCTTTTCCCAGGAGGTCTGCTTTGATTTAATACTCACCCGAAAGGGAAGTGCCTCCACAAGCATTTAATGCTTCTGTGAGCCTATAGTTCATCCCTACAAACATGCACACAGTTCTGTATGGGCTAGAGTTTAAGCTCATGGTATATCACAGAGCATTTTCAGCTTAATTTTTTTTCATAGTCTTTGTGAGAATTCCCTATTTTTACCCTCAGCTGTTACTTACTGACTTAAAGGGATGCATTTGCAGAGGATATTTATCCTTGGCATTCATCCAAGGTTACCTGGACAACTGCCTGAGAGCCTTCAAGTTTGTTCTTATCTTCATGAGCCTTTGTCCCATGGTATAGCTTCTCTTGGAGAAACCTGGCATCCAACCCTAGCATTGCTCCTTCATTCGTGTGAACAGTTTTATGGTTTGCGTGTTTGAGGCTGTGTTCTGCTTTTTTATCTACCTGGTTCAGAAATACTCACTGCTGAAATGATCCTCTAATTCTGAGCTGACCACAAGATGCTGTGTTCAGCAAAAGCAGGTTTGCTCTTCAAAACCTTTCCTGCTGCCTCTTGATGCAGCATAGCTTTGTGAATCAATGTCTCACTTCTACCAGTGAAGAGTCCCATTCATAGTCAAGATGTTTCTGGCACTGAACGTTGATGTCTTCTGAAAAGTCTCTCCTGCCCCTCTTCAATCTTTCCCTTTTTAGCTGTGCGAGTTGGGCACACCCAGCTTCTCAATAGGTACTAGAAGCCCTTGTCTGAAGGCTCTTGCAAAAAGGTTTTGCTTCTGTTAAGTGAAACAGATCTTTGAAGAGCCAGATACTGCTGGTGTGTGTTTCTTTTAATGCTTTAGACAGTCTTCCACATTGTTTTCTGTGAGTTCATTCTTGGTGCTTCTTGACAGTGTCACTCTGGACCCACAGTTTGTATCACCTCTCTGCACACATTGCTTTAAAGTAGTTCTTCCTACCTTCAGAAGAAGATTAAAAAGAATCCTCTTGCAGTGGTCAGTGCATTCCCGGGATGCTTTGATACCCTGGAATCCCTGGTTGCTGATGTGAGATTTCCACTCCACTGGTCACCCTGCCTCCACATTGCTCTTTGCCCTGCCTCCACTTCTGATGTGAAATCAGCATTCTCTGCTGGTAGATAAGATGAGCCCTGCAGCACAGCAGCTAACGAAGATGAGTCTTTGATATAATAACAGGTTAACAGGTGAAAGGAGCAATCTGAGAGGGGGAAATCTACCTTACCCTGTAGTACCAGTGCCAGCTGACTCCATCTACAGCTTGTCCAAACACGAATATTCTCATCTCCTAAAGGCCATTTGTAATTCTGATTATAATCCATGCAGAGGGGTCAGACTTTAAAGTCCTTGTCAATCTTTTCTCTCTTTCCACTGACACCAGCCCATTTTCAGGTCAACATATTCATTTTTAAATTGCTATTAAGTCTACAACACTGGCATGGCATTTTGAGGCAAATTCAGTAGCAGAGGTTACTAAGATTACTTAGCAGAGGTTACTACATAGATTACTAATTTATGTAGCCTGTATCAAAACAGAGTACAAAGATGCTTTTAAATAACAGTCTTTCATTAATACTATCAATACTAATTACACAGTATTATCAAACATACAATTTTACATTTAGCTTTGAACTTACTTTACAGAAAAGAAGACAGCTTGCAGTTACAGAAGAAGATCTTTATGCTTAAAAAATGATGTTGTATATAGCATGGTTGCTGCCTTCGATTTCTTGTCTGGAATTATGAGAGTCATCTTTGTATAAAGAAAATAAGCACTCTCTCAGTCTTCACTGCCGTTGGGCACCTGTAAGTCATCTCAAAACTTAGCAATATGGGAAGCTTTTCCATCCAGAATTGAAGCGATGGTGCTAGGCAACACATTGTCTTCAAACACAGGAATTGCCTCAGAAGTATCTCTTGATATTTGATGTAGATTGGATCATGCATTTGACGGGCCTTAAAAAAAAGGCAGTTGATTGACAGCTATGAAGGCAGATTATTTTTTTTAATACCACTCTGAGGGAGGGCTTTCTTGGTCAATGTCCTGTCAGGGATGTGACTGCATAGTCTGAGCCAGAGCCAAAGCTTACCAACTCTTGCTCATTGACATGCTCTGATGTCTGATTTTGTGAGGGTTGGGATTACCCTTGGAGAATGAGCATGGGCTATTGAAGCAGCTGCACATGTCTCTAAAAGCGTGCAGGAAGGGTGAGCTTTGCAGCAAGATGTAGGGATGAGAAGGTAACTTGTGTCCAGGTCAGCCTTGTTCCCATCAAATCAGAATAGAGAACTGCTCAGCTCTCCTGGCTTTCAGGCCAGGCTTTGGATAAGTGAACTTTTTCTGTCTGATTTTCTTCCTCAGCTACAAATGGAGCTGAAGGTCCTTCAAGGGCCTAAGCATTAAGTTTTAGGTGCCTGAGTCATGGCAGGTGAATCTTACCCACACGTTGAACTGCTAAATGAAGCCTCACGCAGGCTTTTAAATGCCTATCTCCCCAGAAGCTTTGGCCAGCACAAAAACGACTTGAAAGCCGCTCTTCCACCTTATGACTGGGAAGATTGCAGGTACTTTCCCCTTTGCCTGGAGATATTGTTAGAAGGCAGCAGAGGCCCGTTTTACTGCCATAACAAGTTAATTAACTCCATTTTCCCCCAACTAAGCTGAGCAAAGGTTTTGTGCGAGCCACATGCACTATATTGAGAAACAGGGTTTTTCTCCCACGTTCTTGCTGTGCCCGCAGTGATATGGCTAACAAAAGCTGTTGTCTTCTCAAGAGGAAAATCATACTTCTGAATTGTTTCCAACGGCCTGGGTTGCTCTTTTGGTTTCTAAGTAAACTAGATGCATTAGAAGAAATCTCCGTCACGAATTGCCTTCTTCCCTCACCAAGCGCTTGTGAATCATCCGCAAGGGAAAAACACGGTGCTGCTACCGTGCTGAGCGCAGCAGCTGCCAGGCTGCTCTCCTTGTCCGCTGCAAGATGATGCCCAACATGAGTGTTCAACAGCTTTAGTCGGTCGTTCATATGACTTGGGAAATTTTTGGCCTTTTTTCCCCCCTAGTTGATTCAACCAAGATATGACACCAAGGTTTTGCAGAAGAGGCTTCCAGAAACTTTTTCATGGCAGGGTTGCCTATGACAAGAAGTGTAAAAAGTCTCTGCAAATCAGGAAACTTATTCTGCGGTGCAATCTGTGTAGGAAAAAGTTCATTTGCCACTTTTTGTGCTTGGCTCTGCCAGTGCAGATTCAACATCTCGCAGCTTCGATTCCCGCGAAGCACTCTCAAAATATTTGTCACAGGCTGCTTTTGCTTGAAACCTATGAGAGCAGAGCAAGCTGTGCAAAACAGCATGCCAGCATGCTTGTGAAAAATCCCTTCTGGGCGCCTGTCAGTGCTCGGCTTAGCATTTACCTTTGCACTTGCTCTAGCCATTTTCTTGACCTTGTGTTTACCTCCATGGCTCTTACCCACTTCCTGGCTCAGCTGCAGATCTTGTTGGCTGGCTCAGACATTGCTGCACATGCAGCAATCTGTCAGCTAGACAGTAGCACCACTGAGGAAGAGATGCGCTGATTTCATCTGACATTGGCACATGAATTTAATTAAAATATCAAAGAAAGAATCCATTGACGTAGGTGTTTTTGTAGACCCATTTCCACGACTTCACAGACGTTGCTCAAATAGATGTTTTTTCTGACCACCATAAGAAAATCTTGGGTTTGATCATGGAGGCAGAGTCACTACCCATGCTGTAACAGCAGCGTTTGGGATGAAGAGTTATGTAATCCATGTGCCAGTGATCCACAGCTGATGTTTTGCAAGCCACCCATCAGGCCACTGACCTACTCTGGCTGCTGATTTCACAGCACCAGCAACCACCGAGTGTCCTTTCTCACCTGCAGCTGGATCAAGCTGAAAACCAAAGAGGGAATGGAAGTGATCTAGGTGACTGCTTCTGCAGGGACTTTCTTCTGGCCTGTGTTGGGTCACAAAATATTGCCCTGTCCCTGGAGAAACAAGAAATGAGGGGAAATATTACAATGAAAAACTGTAATGCTGCACAACTGCAATGCTGCAAAACTGCAGGAGGACAAAGATATATTCCTGAAAACCTGTCAGAAAAGAAAATAAACCCAAGAACTGTTCTGGTGAGCCAGAAATATTTGGCCATCACTGTCTGCAAATTACAACTCTTGATAACCAGTCAGCTGCTGAGAAATTCAGTGTGCTCAATGGTGAGTTTTACAATTTTCCCTCTCAGCTACCACATTTTGATAGCTTTTTAGGAACATGCTGAGATCCTTTGGGGCTTCTTTGTCATTGTCCTCGCTCTTTGTTGTCTTCTCCTTATCTTTCCCATCTTTCAAAGAGACCTCCACAAGATGACTGAGCACCACCTTCTGCACACTTTCTCCCTCTCTTCAAGCTGCCAGATGTTCAGCACTGGTTTGTGTTGGTGCCCTGGAGGGGTCTGACTGATGCAGGCGCCAACACAGTAAGACAAAAAGTGTCAGATGCAGTTATTGTCCATCAGTCAGTCTCCAGGGTGACACGGAGGCTGCTGGTGACAAACCAATTCATCTCCCAGCTTTGGGCTCATGCTCTGTAGCTTCCTTCTCCATGGCCTTGGGGCTCTGGAGAGGGTAAGTACTTTCCTCATCTCTTTGCTTTTCAGCAGGCTGAGGCATGGAGCCTGCCTGTTTTGGGGAGCTGGCTTTGGACGGGTTACACATGCTGGATTGTGGGTGTTGCTCTAGAGGAAGCTGTGCATCTGCTTCACACCACGAGTGCCCCTCTGTTGATGGGGAGTTGGAAGGATCTAGCCAGGGTCAGACTGGTGCCTGTGTTTGCACTCCTGATTTAGTTCCAGCATTAGAAGAAACCTCCAACTCATTAGATTCATATGATGGAGCAGCAAAGAAAGTGCCTGTTTATGGAAGCTGAGGAGAATCCACAGAGGTGTGGGTTGCTGTTATTTGTCTGAATGGCACCTTCTGACATCACGAGTGGCTGGAAAGGCTTGTTCAGGAACAACAGAGAAGGCAGCTCTGCCTGGCTGTGTTAAAGCCTTAAAACAACACTTTCAGCATCTAGCATTGTGTTTCTTGTTTTTCCTTACAGAATTCTTATTTTGCAGGAAGTTTGATGTACAGAGAGGGTAATGCTTTTTGACTCTTGTGAGAAAAGTGCACTCCTTGCTTGTTTGCAAAATGACTTTTCAACCACACCACGGAGATTTTACAAAGAGTAAGATGAGGTGTACAAGTAGAAGAGAGAAAAAAGCTGTAAGGAAAGGTTCCACTAAAGAAAAATTATAGGAAGATATCAACTGAAAGGAAAACACATCTGGCTGGTCTGGAAAAGAGACAAGCACTCCTGCTTTTCTGCACCAAATTTTCTGTAATGTAAAAATACAGATTTGCAACAAAACTATACAAGCCTCAAGTTTTTAACAAACCCATATATATTAAGGATTCTTCAGAATTCATTTTTTCCCCTTGTCCATTGTATTTTGACTCCCGAGTCCTTCTTAGTTGTTTATCCAAGCACCCAGAGGCCATCACTGCTGGGTCCTCCTGGGCAGAACGCTGGCAAGAATTGCTGAGGGTGCCCTGGCATTTATTCAGGTGGGTCAAGGAGAGGGCAGCTGGCTGCCTGATACACCACTTCATCAAGAGTTGTCAGTCCCTGGCATCCCTGAGCCTGTCAGTCAGTGTGTTGTGCCCGGCTGTTCTGGACGGAGCACTGCTGGGTGAGGGCTCCTTTGCCAACTCCAAATCTCGTGCCTTTTTGCAGCACTGCTGGGAACACCACAGGGAAGTGCAGCCTGGGGGTGCTTACTCAAGACTTGTGGGTGCTGCAGGGCAACGTCAGCCATGCCCCAGGATTAAAGGGAAAGGAAATGCTGACTAGATGATGCATGGCAGAAAGTGAGGTGCAGGATCAACTTTGCAGCACTCAACCAGCTGAACTTCACTGCAGTGTAAACTCTGGAAATGCAACATTACTTCTGGCTGCACCAGGAGCAGAAGCTCTTGATCCATTCTCCTATTAAATCTCTGCAAGGTGAGGATGTGAATGTGGCCAGGATGAGCCCTCTGTGAGACACACATGCAGACTTGCCCGGGGATACTTGTGGAGGTTGCCCATTGTCGCTTAGAGGCACAGCTCTAGGATGAAGGTCCTTCAGTGCCTTGTAAGTATTCTTGTGAGTGCTTTGATACACATTCTCTTTCTTCATACATTGCTCAAGTCTTATTTATTTCATTGTTTTGTGCTCATTTTCCTTCTATTTTTCTTCTCCTATCTCACTGTTTTTTCTCTTATTGTGACTCCTTTTTCTGATTTCCTTATTTCCCCCCACCCTTTCTTTCTCTTTTTTCTCTCCACTCAGCCCTTCCCTTCTGACCTCCTCATTGCATTTCCCATTCTCCAGCAGCACTGACACCCATCAGAATGGACAAGGCATCCCCTGAGTGAGTCTGTACCTCAATGAGCCAATCCCCACCCCAGCAGAGAGGGGATACAAGAGAGTCCAGTTGCCGTCTGAGACTCTGCTTTTGTTTGCTTGGGGTTTTTAGGGGTTTTGGGGTTTTTTGTTGCAAGCTGCTTCACCAGCCAGCAAGGTCGGTAGCCACAAGCGGAGCAAAGAGAGAAAGTGGGAAGCTTTCAGGGAGCCACTGCTGATTTCTTTGCATCTGCACAGCATTTCTGTAAGGTGTGGGTGGACGGATCTGAACAGCCCTGCCACTTATCCCTTTGCACCCGATGCTTTTCTCCACCGTGAGCCCCCTCCTAAATCTCATCGGAGATCCCCATCTCCTTCTTGGATAAAAACAGAAGCCACCAAGCTGCTGCCTGCCATGTGCCTTCCTATTACTGGTCACATGTCACGAGCTTGTCTCATCCTGGTCGACATTCACTATTCCGGGCTTGGCAGATGCAAATGTAAAATTGAAACTGCTGGTTGCTCTTATCTGTTTTCAGGGCGGTACGTCATGCGCCTCTGCCTTTAGGTGCAACCTGCTGCTGAGACGTTGCTGGTTTCAGTTTCATCAGTATATTCTCCTTGCAGGCCAGGCATAAGCAAGGTTTGCATTTGCAGCACCAGATCTCAAAGCATTTAAACTCTTAACCAACAGGGTTGCAATGGGTAGACATTTTTATGCTCATTTTACAGAGAGGTAAAAAAAAGAAAAACAGAGTTACCGTGTTTCACATAAGAAAGAGTGTGGCTGTCTGGGATTGTCGTCCTGCTGTGGACGTTTACGCCGTTTATACACTACAGACCTTACCTATTGAGCATCCTCCCCAAACACTGCCTTCTGTAATGTGTTAGTCACCAGCAGAATAGGAATATATGCATATATGTCAAAATACTGCCTTACTATTGTTGTCTCACCATGTCTGCATCTATATAAATTTAGTGTAAAATATATCTAACGATATCATGCATATGCATTTGTGTAGCGTATACATAATGCATTCAATTGTATGGAAATACAGTTGTATATAAATATGCTTTTCAAGCATGAATTCAACAATGAAAAAAAATATTAGTTTTAAAAAGTAAGCCTTTATTATGCCTCAGCCTCCGTGCTGGTTCTGGCTATAAATTATTTTTCTCGTTGATGACAGGTAGCTATCAGTTTTCCAGTGAAACAAAGGAAAGGAAGATGAAATAGTTGTCAAGCATTGCATTGTACCATGCCTTGAATTTTCCTTCCTACAGGCTGAAGAGAAAAGACTGAATTATACTGTAACTGTCAAGCGTCCTGTTTTTAGTTTGTTGCTCAAACACAATACAATTATTTTATATACAAAAGCTATCATGCGAAGCCAGTCAGTTTTTCCTCCAGCGATATATCAAGGAAAACAAGAAATGAGAAACGCACCTGAAAATGTTGAAACATTGACAGTAGGATGTGGGAGAATATTGTAATAGATCGTATTTACGACAAAACAGAAACTCAACACCCTGGAAAACATACACACCACTTGAACTGTGTTTACTTCCAGGCACATTGGCCTTTGCATAGGGGTGGGCCGGGTGATTCAGCTGAATCTGAAACCTGATAAACTCTTGCCTTCTGTTTTTACATCACAGCTAGTCATTGCACATGACACATTAAAAACAGATATCACTACACAGACACTACCTTTGGTATTTATTGTATCGATCTTGGTAAGGATTGTTTCTTGGCTATGTTGTACTTCAGTCTTTCACTTATGAATGCGTACGCATGGATGCAAGACGATATATATTTAAATGGGAGGTGTTGAGCCTAGATTGGGAGAGTTGAGAGGTGAGTTTGTGTCAAATATTTTCTTCAGTTTACCTTCTTCTTCTGTTTATGATATGTGACAGCATGCTGTGGTTCCTGGTAACTTATGCCTCATTTGAGCTCATCCAGTGAATATGGTTTTGTCCAAAGGCTACTTAAGAGCCACACTTAGTAGGAATTTGAGTCACATTAATCACACCGACCCATAAAGTCCTCTTATCATTTCTCTGGAAAAGCATAGGAGTGCTTCTGACATGAGCTCTTGAACAAGGAAACTTAAAATTAAATTCTGGTTCCTTCAAACAGTGCGACTTAGAAATGGTTTCCATGAAACCCTGCCCTCAAATCTTAATTGTTTACATTTTTTCAGATGCTGAGAACAAATGAGGTATGAACAACATCAAAGGAAATTGTCCAAAAATACATAGTAAATATTTTTAATAGCTATTTTTAATGAAAAAACATTTTATTAATACTAAATTCTTTTTTAATTGATGTAACTAAATATTTATTGCAGCATTTCTTTTAAGCCATGGTGGCCCAACCTCAGCAGCCAGTAGGTCTGTATTGAGATTTTGCTCCTTTTCCCCGTCTGGGGAGCATTTCCCACTTTCACTCCTCTTGATGGCTCCCTTTCGCCCCTCCTCCTGGCAGCAGTGCCCACAGATAGTTCTGGCCACTGTCTGCCACCGAAGATACAACAGAGAAATTGCGGAAGGAGGAGGGGTTTAGCTGCAGGTTGTTGCTGTCCAGTTTGAGGACTCACTGTCAATTGCTGGTGGTAAAGAAGAGGAGGAAGAGAAGGAGGAGCAGGAAGAGGAGGAGGAGGATACAGCAGCTGCTGCAAGAGCCCTGGTCACAGCAGCCCAGCTCCCTGCTGTGGGTGGTAAGGAGATGAAGGAGATGGTGTTTGGCAGCTCTCCCATCATCAGCCACAGTTCCCCCTTCCCTCTGAGAAGGGGTAAGCTGCCTGGAGGCTTTCTGGATGCTGGAACTGCACCACACTGTGTGAGGATCTGGCAGTTCTCGACTCCAAAATATGTCCAGTGAGGCAGGCAGCCAGCACAGCCAGCGTGTGGCCCTCATTTCAGCCACACAGATGTAAATCCAGAAGGGCCCTGCTGCCTCTATGGGGAGCATTTGGGATTTTCCCCTGTGTGTAGCAGGAGACAGACCTGAGACAAGGCAGCTTCAACCCCCTCACCAGCAGGCACCCTGATAGCTCTTTGGTGACATTAAGTTCTTGAAATCTAAGGACTGGGTCTTGGCAGACCTGGCTTCAAAGTCCGTCTCTGCCCGTGTGTCCTCCGTGATGTCCTCTGCACATTATGTGAGTTCATGGTGGCCCAATTTGCCCCCTGAAAAGTAGAACTAATCGTTTTGCCTTTCTTTTGCTGTCTCTTCACAGTGCCCAGTTAGCCTCTTATCCTGATGCTGTGTGGCGAAGTGTTTTTCTTGCTGTTGAGCTCAGGAGGTGGGGTGCAGCCCTTCTGGGGCAGACAGGTGCTAGTGTACAGTGGTTAACAAGAAATAATGTAAAAGTTTGTGCCAGGCAGGCTGAGTGCTGCTTGTTTTGCTTGAGCAAGTGGTCCCTTGGGATCAGCATCATTCTGCCCCTCACTTTTGGCTTGCACTAAGCCACCAGGCACTTTTGGAGCCCCAAAATCTTGGGGATATGATGACAAGGGAGTCAGATATTACACATTTCCATGCACTTTAAAATGGGATAGGTGGAATTTGCAGGCCTGAAGGTAGCTGGCTGAACGTGAGTGTGAACTACTCAGGGCAAGAGCCTGGCATCCCCATGGCTGGTCAGCTCCGCCATCTGTGGAGGTGAATCACCCATGGGGGGCATGTGTTTCTCTCCATCAACCACAGAGTGACCCTAAATATGACACCCACCTCTCCCTGGGCCAGCTGGAGCCCAACTTGCCTGTGGGTGCTGCTGTGCAAGGCGAGAGGTGAAGGGCAGGATGAAAAGGGAGCAGGGACATTATCACTACCAAATTGTGGTTGGGGATTAGCAGGTCCTTAGATTCCGTCTGTGGTTTGTGGGTTTGGTGGGGAGCGATGACCCCTCCCAGGAGGTAACTCACAGCAGTGAAATTAAGCTCCTACTCCAAAATGCACTGCAGAGACTGACTTTCTCCAGTGGGTGTGTAGGAAGCCTCAGACACCTTGAACTCCCTTAGATGGGCAGTGTGAATGCCCTGTCCACCCAGGACCTGTCCAAACCCTGCTGTGTGGGGAGGCCCTCAGTCACCCTGGGCAGGGAGGTGATGACTGAGGTGCCACACCACCCTTCTGGCACCCAGGCTCCTCAGAAATGTGGACTGCAAACCAAAATCAGTCCCTTCTGAGAGATGTGGGAGGAAACTGGAGGTGCTGAACTCCCCCATCCTTCCTCAGAAGATAAGCTCTTACTCTCCCAGCTCTTATGATACCAGGTGCAACTGGTATTTTATAGCTGCTTTTTGTTCTGTTAAATGTTTGTACTCCCTCAACATGCACATACATGTAAAAAAAAGAGCTGTACATAGAGTATGAGTGCTTTCAACTTCATGTAATCTCTAGCTGAATTTGATCAAAACCTCAGAAAATGCATTATACAGACAGTAGTAAAAAGACAGTACAGATCCTTTATTTTGGCTGTCTCAAACCCAGAATATGAATAGAAGGCTCTGCTTTATTCCAGTGATGATAAAAGGCAATCTTCAAGTCTTTAATTTAAAAAAAAAAAGATACAAGTCGATGCTAAGGATGATAGGAGATATTGTATTGTAGAGGAGTAGAAAACGGGAGCAGGAGTAGGAGTAGCGAAATGAAAAGGTGGAGTGTAGGAGGAGGGCCGTGGGAGTAGAAAATGAATTGTGGTGCATCCATCAGCATTTCGGCATTGTGGGAGATGAGATAAACTTAACGCTGTCATTTGTAGATGCAGTAAAATTTCTTGTACTGAGCCACTGCTGTGCTGAGATGTTTTAGGAGGAGGAAGCCACCCTTCAGCAGCTAAATGGGTGGATTTGTTCATAGCAGCGTGTCCTAAGGGTGGTCAACGGTGCTGGGGTGCACTGGGAGAGAGGGGCTAGAGCATGCAGCTTGTGTGACCCTCCTGGCATGTGTGTCACTTGATTGCTTTTATTCTAAAATGGGTTGACATGAAAGGATTCAATCCCCAAATACTTAATGGAGAGAAGAAATCCTATGAGGAAAGCAGAGGATCATGTATGGATGGACCGGGGCCTTACAGAAGGACTCACCCAGGTGGTGACTCCAAAGTCAGAGCAGACTGCCTGGATTACTCATCCCAGGAAAGTGCACAGCATCATCTCATCAACCTTCATCCTTCCTCCAACCCTCAGCAGACCTGGGCCCAGCTGATATCATGCAATAGTCCAAATCCCTGCTGCAGTGCCTGCCTGTTGCACTGAGTCACGGGGCCCCACTTGCCAAGCAAGTGCAGCATATTGAAGGCTCTGGTTTTATTGCTTTCTACCTCCATGCCCCTCATCCCTCACTGCAAACTGCTTTCTGTATTCACTGCAATGTTTTGAGCTGCAAGAACCCAGTGACATGGGGCACAAATGTGGCAGAGCCCCACTGAGGAGGCACGGTGAGCAAGCGCAATGCCATGCAGGGTGAAGAAAGGGCAATACAGCCCTTATCCTGCAGAATGAGCCAGGCTGAACTATGAACACACCAGGGCTTTCTGAAATCCCCCAGCAATAGCTTTCTTTCCAGTTTCCACAGTTGGCATGTGACAAAGGAAAGCTATTTTTTTTTCAACATCTGCATATACCAGCAGAGGTCAGGGAATAACATCTCTACTTGTCACAAAATAAAAAGCAAGGAGGGCAAGACTTAAAAAACCCTTAGGAGAAAGCCCAGGTAATAAATCCATTTCCTTTCGCAGGATGGGTTCCAGCCCGGCTCTTAGTTTGGGTTTGGTATTTTTCAGACACCAAGGAAAGAAAAAGAAACGTTTCAGTGTTCTCGGGCAGTTCTTTTGTTTTGGCTCCCATTTAAACACGTCCATTCGCTGCGCGTCCCTGGCTGCTCCTCACCATTATATAATCTCTGCTTCTCCAAGGCAGGGTGCTCTCCCTCAGTGCAGGGCAACTACTGTAGCCGAGTTGTGTAACGCTGCCAGATAAAGCTGTTCCAAGCTGAAACGTGGCATGAAAGTTATTAGGTTGAACTGGGGCTGCTTTTCTTTCTCTTTACTTTTTTTTTTTTTTCTTTTTTTCAACTGGAAAAGGGGGTTTCTAAAATCTGTGGACTAAACAATACACATTTGTGGGTTGAATCCTTTAAAGGGTTTGGAAAATATAGAAACGACTTAAAGGCAAAACAACTCTGAAATTTGACAAGCAGCCAATCTATAATAAGGTATAATCACCTTTGGCATTTGGGAAAATAAACATGACAGAAACAGTGCTTTACAATTTGATCAGTTACACCATGCTTATGCATATGTTGCACTAACTATGCAGTTAGGTGTCATCACGTCTTAAAAGTGTTTTCATAATAGATGGCGTGTGCATGTAGATGTATGATCTGTCACTAAATTACATGCTGTGGGCCTAAATCCAGTCTCATGCTCTCTCTCCTTCATTATTGTTACTCATTTTCAGAAAATATTTTTATGGGAATAATGAACCACATTTAAATAACAGTAACACTCCCTGCCTTAGTGCAGAGAGGAGGGGAGAGTAACAGGTTTGCTGGCTCACTGGTGACAGTTACCTAGCTCCAGTGGTTCTTTGACAGGCACCATCAAATGCCATGGCTGGTTGTGAATTCTGCAATTTACTAAGCCATGTCTGAAGTATGTTTTCTCAAAATCACTCCTTCTATGGAAACAAAACAGATTTTCTAAAAACGAGGGTTTGCCAGTTTGAACATGGTGTTGAGTCGTGCTTCATCCCTGGGACCGTTTCCCTAGCGTAAGCAAATGTCTTCCTTTTAATTTTAAACAGAGTAACACTTCTGTGTTGCCTCGAACATGTCTCTCTTTGCATAACTATGGGGTCGGGAAGCAGAGGTGGCGTGTCCTGTAACTGCTGCCCCTTTGGAAGGGGGGAATACAAGCCTTACATGTATTCCCCATGTATACAAGTATATACAAGTCCACAAGTATACAATATTTTCCCCAAGGCCAAATTGCGTGGCCTTGGGCTTTGCCGGGAAAAATATAAAGCATGTTTAATAGTTGACTTAAAACGAAATTATCCCGAGGTCCCGTGCCTGCCCACGGAACAAACCACCAGCTCACGGTATGAAAACACGCTCAGCCGAAGCGGAGGTTTATCACTCCGGGAGGCGCACACACTCTCTGGCGAGGAGCCGGCCAGGCAGGGAGGGAAGGGGGGAGGCAGGCAGGGAGGGCAGCTACCGCAGCCCACGGTCCTCGGGGCGGGCCGCCGGGCTGCTGGGAGGGAGCGGGGAGCCACCGGGACCCCCCACGGCCGCCGTGCACCCCCTCGGCCGCCCCGCTGCAGGCGGGGGATGCCCCCAGGACCCTCCGATCCCCGGGGACGGAGGGCAGCGGGGCCGTCGGTGCGGGCGGTAGGACTCCACCGGCAGCAACCAAGGCAGAAACTCTCGGGGGCATTTTCCGTGCCCCCACCGCGGCGGTCCGTGAAAGCAGTTACTCCCCTGGCTCCCGGCGGCCGCAGGGCGCTCACTCCCCGGCGGGGCAGAGGAGCCCCGCTCCGCCCGCGCAGCCCCTCCGCGGCGCCGAGACGGGGGATGCGTGCGTGTGCGGGGACTCCGCGGGCCGCCCGCCGCTTCTCACCCCCCTCTGCCGCCGGAAAACAAAAACCACCCAGAAACAGCACGGGGGCACCGGCACCCTCCTGCCAAACCGGCCCCGCGGCGGGAGGCGGGCGGGCGGCGCGGCGCTGCCATTGGCGCGGCGCTGGCCGTCCCACCCCGCCGGGAGGAGGAGGAGGAGGAGGAAGGCTGGAGGCGGGCCTGCACAGGGCGGTCGCTCCAGTCGGTGCGCGCCGGGCGGCCGAGTCGTTGCTGCTGTTGCTGCTACCGCCGCGGAGGGCAGGGAACTGGGAGCCGGACAGGGGCAGAGCGGCGGGGCCGGAGCCGCGAGGAGAGTTGGCGGCCGCGCCGTCGGGGCCGCGCCGGTCCGCGCCCGGAGCCTGCATGGGGCGGCGGCGCTGAGCACTGCCGCCCCGCTGCTGCCGCCGCCGCGCTCCCGCCCCGGCCCCGCCATGGCCGAGGCACCGCAGCTGGTGGACATCGACCCCGACTTCGAGCCGCTGCCGCGGCCCCGCTCCTGCACCTGGCCCCTGCCGCGGCCGGAGTTCAACCCGCCCAGCTCGGCCACCTCCAGCCCGGCGCCGTCGTGCGGCGGGCAGCCCGAGGGGGCGGCCGGGACCGCGGCTGGTGCCGCCGCCTCGGGAGCGCTCGGCGCCGACTTCATCAGCAACCTCAGCTTGCTAGAGGAGAGCGAGGACTTCGCGCCGCTGCCCCCCGCCGCCGCCCCCCCAGAGGCGGCCGCCTGCCGCTGCGGGGACTTTCCAGCGCCCGAGGCCGGCTGCCGCCTCCACCCGCCGGGACCGCCGCCGGTGCCGCCGGTGCCGCCGCCCGTGGCCGGTCTGTCGCCGGGCCCTGTGGCCGGGCAGCCCCGCAAGAGCAGCTCGTCGCGCCGCAACGCGTGGGGCAACCTGTCCTACGCGGACCTCATCACCAAGGCCATTGAAAGCTCCCCCGAGAAGCGGCTCACCCTCTCCCAGATCTACGAGTGGATGGTCAAGAGCGTCCCCTACTTCAAGGATAAGGGCGACAGCAACAGCTCGGCCGGCTGGAAGGTGAGGGCCGGGTGACCAGGGACACCGCACCGGAGAGGGTTCGCGGGAGGCTCCGCCGCGGGGGTGCGGGTGCCGTGCTCGGCGCTGCACACGGTGCCGCCGGGGCAGAGGGAGCCGCGGCGCTGCGAACGGCCGGGCGCGCTGCCCGCCGCGCACTTTGCAGCGCTCCAGCTCCATGCTGCTGTTTTTTTTTCCTTAAAATACTACTTTTTTCACCCGTCTTAAGCAACAAATCCTAAGGTGAAAAAAAAGCGGTTTTGCCCTCCCCCCGGTGGGGCGCAGGAGGGGCCGGAGCCGCCCCCCACTCCGCTCGCCGCTCTCCGCCTATCCCCCTTCCCCCCCGCCCTTCCCCGCCGAAAGCAAAAGTTCACGCCGTGTCACGGCGCCATCCCCGGGCAAACCCGTCGGGAGCGCCGCCGCCTCCCGCTCCCCCAGGGCGGCCGCCGGGGCCGGGGTTCAACACCCGTGTCGGAGGGTGGCCGTGGGCTCCGCGGGAGCACCTCCGCGTCCCCTGGGGCTGGCCGGCCCCGATGGGGGCTGAGGGGCGGCCCTGCCGGCAGTGAGGTTTGCCGTCGGGTGGCGGAGAGGGGGCAGAAGCAAACAGGGATGGGGAAAGACCGGAGGCAGGACAAGGGTTGGAAAAATACCGCGTGTTTAATGAGTAAGCCGCTGTATTTGTCTTGATGGCTTTGTTAAACTTGGGTTGCGGGAGCGTCTTTCTCCTGTTAAATAGTGGGACAGAGTTTCCTCCTGCAGCGCAATCTCTGTAGCCGTAGCAGGCTTGCAGCAGTAGTAACCTGTTGGCTGTAGGGATTTGTGCTCAGCCCTGCACAGGCTGTGACCGAGAGGCCGGGGCTGCTCAGAGCCAGGCTGTAAGGTTGGCTGATGAATGTTGGCCGCTGGCCAGGTGCTGGGGACCCCCATGGGCACTGGCTCCTGTCCTGGGCACGTGGCCCTGAGCCTGGCGTTGCTTTGCGTGGTTCTGTGTGGCCACGCTGGCCCTTGCCCACCATGGTGGTGGCAGCGCAAGGCCCGTGGTACCCTCCAGCTCCGTGAAGGCTTGATGCTACTGTGAACGAACCGTGCTCCTCGGAGGCCTGTGCCGAGAACTCATCGCCCACCCGTGCCCCTGCTCACAGCAGAGGCAGACACGTAGTTCCACGGCACTGTTGCGTGAGAGCATTGTCAGAATGAGCTTCAGCTCTGTGCGTAAAGGCAGAGCCTCCTCCACCCCACGAGGGATTAAATGATGGCAATAAATGTGTGAGGTGCACGCACAGTGTTGGAGCGTTCTGGTGCATTCGTGACTTAGTTTCAGTCAGGGCCAGCCAAACTCTTTGCTTTGCTTCAAGGATCTGTATTACATGCCTTTTTCGAAACAGAAAGTGTCAGTTCAAACCCTGTATTTGTGTATTTTTAATTGCAGAGCTAGGAATGTTTGTCACATCAGTTGTTTGTAAATTTAATTTTTTAGAGGCAAGCAACATCCTGCTAAGGAAATAGAGATTAATCCTAAACTCATTTTTAGCTGGAGGCTTTTAAGCCTTTTAAAGCAATTTGTTAGTTTCTGTCAATGTGTTTGACTAAAAAATTGAAAGGCTAATTGTCTAAAGACATCTTTCATGAAAACCCTTAATAGAAGTGAAATGATTGATAGCTGGCAACCTTTAAATAAGGTTGTCACTTCAAAAGGCTGGTTTTTGGTTTTTTTTTTCCCCCGTGGTTATTTCAGTCTCCTTGAAAAAAGCCAGATGCATCAAGTGCCTTTTCAGAATGAGTAGAAGAGAGCTAAAAACCAAACCAACCAAAATAAAATCAAAGCAAAGAAATCCCAAATTCAAGTGAGCAAACTCCACTAGCTGTGTAACTTACGAGGCGCTTTCTATTTTATTGCTGCTTTTCCTGTGGTGCTTTAGCAATCAAGTTTTCCATAACTCCCTCTGACAGATTGAGCTCTTCCTATGCCCACATACGTCCGCTGTGATAGGGAGAGCCGTTACTGGCATGTTTTTTGGCTGGGGTACCCTCTGGTAGGGTGCAGGACGTACCCTGTCACTGCTGGTGGGTAAATACACAGGTACTCTCCTACCCAAATTAAATAGTCACTGTGTTCTGCCTTGGACACGTGTTGCCCTTAGCCCTTTCTTTGGCTGTGTCACTGCCAGGCTGCTCAAAGTTGCACGCTTGCCGGTTCTCCCACTTCAGCGAGGTAAGTGCAAGGTTTCTGAAACATGTTTTTTCAAGTTCAGTTGCTGGTGGCCACTGGGTGTCAATGGTCTGGTTGAGGCACACAGCCCATTTGCCTCGTTCAGCACCATTTATCTATCCAGCTTGGCTTGAATAAGGATTATCTGTATTTTTCAGTGTGGGAGCTGTTGGTTTGCTCGTACTCTGGTGGCTGGGAACGGGGCTGGGAGCGAAGCCTGAGTCAGGCGAGAGCCGCGGCAGAGGAGGAGCGTGGCTCCGGCAGTGCACACAGATCAGCGTTCGACTTTTCTGCTGACAGAGGGAGTGCAGGTTCGCGTTAGAGCCTGGCACTGACTTGGCGCCGGGAGCGCATTGTGCACAGGTGTTTTGCAGTCTGAGAAAGAGGGTGGTTTTAGTCTTCTTTTCCCCTTAAATCAAGGTCTGAGACACTTCATCTTGTTGGAGTTTGCATATTTGTAAGTGCAACAAGGCACCTTTCAAATTATACACAAAATCTACGAAATACACAAGAAATGAAAAAGAATGTGCACTTTCTGCATAGTGGCAAGGCTGTGTTTCTCACCCAGATGTTGAGGGCTAACTGCTCTAATGCTAGTGAGTTATGTAGTGCCCTGATTTAATATCTGCTGCTGAGCTCCTTTTTAATTTTCCACTGAATAATATTCAACAATGTCAACATTATCTGTTAGAAGTTCAAAATAGCATCCAGGTTCTTCCAAATAAAAACATTTGAATAAAAATAGCTTTTAAAATAAGGGCAGAAGCCAAAGATAGTAACATGAATTTATCAGTAATAGCTTATTAAAGTAGATAAAAATTGTTCTCAGTTACACATACAAAGTAGTTTATTCCAGACTTTCTTAGCACAAGCTCTGCTGTATGAACAAAACCCCCGTTGAGCTCTAGGGGAGCAAAGTCTGCATGACGCCCGAGCAGTGGCTGCCTTGAATGAAACACTGAGATGTGCTCTGCCAGACCTGTGCTATTGTTGGTTGCGAACAAGTGCCGGTAGTGGCTGGCATTGCTCAGACAAAGCTGAAGCAAGAACAAGATCTGTTTCTGAGATAACAAATTGTTGTGAAAGTTGTATGGAAGAATGAAACTTTTCTTCTAGTAGTCATCAAGTGAAGGCAACTTTTTCCCGTACGTGTGCTAGTGGGAGACATAGGGCTTTAGACAGCATAGTCCTCCAAGAACTTCACCACAGTTGTAGATCAATCTGATAGCTTTTTGGCTAATCATCATATATATAAAATCTGAAACATCTGTGATGTGCATATTTCATGATGTCTTTGCTTTATGGCAAGATTGTTGAGATGGATCGTAATGGAGCTATCACAGTTAACCTTTCTTGAATGGTTTCATCCTTTTAGCCTGCTTTTCAACATGGGTTTGAATCAAAATGTGTAATTTTTCTTGAATAGAAAACGCAGAGTTTTCGTGTCACTCATCTGGAGGTGGATGTGTTGTTTATTTTTCACAGTGGCAGGTGTTAAGGTCACATGTGTATCTACACCTCCTTGACTTCTAGTCCCAAGGAAACTCAATCACCTAGATTTATTTGTTGCCATTGCTGAAGGAATGAGAATAGGTGATATCTAGCTGCAGAAGGATGAATAGATGTAATCCTGAAATCCTGAGGACAAAAGAGGTGTGGAACAGGTGCTTTTGAGTGGCCTTACTGTAGGAACACTCTGTGGTCATGACTCTGTTTAGTAGTTTGTTGCTCTCCATGCAAAATAAATTCTGGGTTGTGGTATATTTGATTTGAAAGCCACACGTAGTGTTAAGTGTTTGAAGGACTTTGAGAGTAATCTTCGCAGAAGTTGTTTAATGCTTTTGATTCTGTATCGGTGAACAATTTAAATCATGGAAATTCATACAATTTATTTAAAGTGAAATGAAGTCATGAGTCTTTGTGAGGTTTTTATTACATATTTCTTTTTTTACATGGAAATATTACAACTGAAGATTGTCTTGAAGAGTTGCTGTGTGTTCCCTCAGTGGTGGATGCCTACATACCTGTAGGCATTTACCTCAGTCCATTTAGATGCTTCACTAGGTGATCTGTGGACCCCCTAACATCATGCATTATATTATACATACACACACACACACACACACACAAGCATATATAAATATGTATGTTGGGTTTTCTATTTATGGATTCTGCCAAGTTAAATGCTATTTTAGTCATATCTTCTTATGTGTGGCACTAGTAATAGCCTCAACAGCTGGAAGTTGTAGTTACATCTGCTCTAATCTCAGCTGGGGCCAAATCAGTTCCAGCCTCTGCGACCCTGTTGTGAGTTTTACTATTTAGTAGCTTGCATACCTGCTCACTGCCACTAAAAGTCCTTTGTAGCAGCTTTTGTTGTCTGTCTGTGAGTCACCAGCTTGCATTTTGCTTAGTTTCAGTTGTGAAAGTTTAGCTTAATCTCTGCAGGTGTAAGGTGCTTTCCTCGCCTGCGCCCAAATAACTCATGGCAAAGCTGTATCACAATCATGGCCCTTAACTGTTTGTTCCTTTAAACTTACTTTGTTTCTCCTTTTATATTTGCCTTTTTATCCTCGCCCTTGCTTGAAGGAAAAAGCCCGTTCTGAGCTAAAACCTTTATGGTGCTGCCCTGTTTTTGGGGCGGTGTGGGGGATTCCCTGGTCCCATCTCACAGGCAGGTTGTGGCTGGGAGGGACCAAGCCACCTCTCAGCAGCTGGAATGCTCATGATGTGTCCACTGCCGGTGGCTTCTCTTGTCTGGTGTGATGTGTCCCAGTGTTCACCTGTGGTTTCGAGCTTCCCATCAGGACCTGGAGTTATGTGTTGGAAATACTATTCATTTTCTTTGCCCATTTTCTATTTGTTCTATCTGTTCAGTTACTTGTATAATTATAGGTAAGATTAAACACCAAAACACAAGGCCTGAATAGCTTTGTATACTAACATAATGAACTAAATTTTCCTGAAGTGCTTGACTTTAAAGAACTTCATACAAAACTGAGGTAACTGCTCTCTTTGCCACCTTATTCCTTATGACATGCTCATCTGCTTCCTTAGTATCATAATTTTTGTACTACTTGAAGTTTCACAAGTTGCGAACAGTGAAGTTGGTGGTTTAGGGAACTGGGGTTTTTGACGCCTGGGATAGAAAGGGGAAGCAGTGCGGTACAAGGGAATAAAGATGTTTTGGTGAGGTACGTGAGGGTTTTTTTTTCAATACAATGATCAACAGTAAAATAGGCAGTATTTTTTGTGTTTTAGGTTTTTTTATAAGACTTCAGAAATGATGTACTCTTGAGATGTCTGTTCAGGCATTTTTTTTTTTCAGTTTCCAAAGCATAATACTACCTAAATATATGCTCCTCTGTTTATACAACTGGTGAATATTTTGTAAAATGAGCGCTTGGCTTTTGGAACAAAAACGCTGATACATTTTGCAGCCACAGATTTGTGAAGTATGTAGGGCTGCGCTACAGAGATTCAACCTTCAGCACCTTCTGTTTTGGGAGAAAGTTCGTATGTAAACCAAGGATTTTTAGTGGAAGTTATTTATAACCTTGAGTAATGAATATTGACATATGGTATAGGGGAGATACCTGGTATATAGTTCATTGCTTTCCTCTTTCAGAAATATTTAAAACATGGATATATTTACTTTAATGTCAACTCCTATGAAGAAGGAACTTCAAATTTCCTGATGCTAGCTGCAGCTAGTCATAGTTAAGGATATGATAATACATACTAATATTTTAATGAATTTTTTAGCATTTTGTTTGTAAATCTGGTTGCTGAAATGGTTCTAAATATTGGGGAAACACCACTCATCATAATAGGCTGTACTTTAGAAATGAAGTGCACTGAGAAGAGTCACATTTTGAAGAACAGCATCTTCTGCTCCATAGAGAGCTTCATCATGAATTAAATTTGCCTCTGCAGACCAGTGCTATTCACATTTAAGTATTATTTCTAAAGATACTTATTAATGTTATTCATGTGTGTTCATCAAGAAAAGGTGCTTCATTCCTGTACTGTCGTTTGTGATATGCAGACATCTTAAGTTAACGGTGCAGCAGCTGTATCGTGAACTTTCTTGGTAGGTCTCCATTCCTAATGGAGGAGGTGGAGGAATAAAAAGAATTAATTCATCTGCTTTTACTGGATTGATGATGTATCTGCTCAGAACTTCATTAGGCCTCATGCTTGTGCTAGATTTCAGTAGTGGATACTGATCTTTATCAGATCACTTAAAGAGGCAAATGTATTTAGTTTTGAAGCACTTCTGCAGTAAATGGGAAAGGTTTAGCAATGCTCTGCTTTGTGGTATATGGGACCAGAAGTGGCTGGCTGGGTTTAAAAATGTAGTCACTGAAAACCCCCTGGGACTCTGACAGCTGCTGCATCAGACAGAGATTGGAAATTTGCTGGAGGAGGGGAGGGCAGCCCTCGTTTTGCTCAGAGAGCTTACTGTTGTTAAAGGCATCTTGCATCACTGCACAGTATCAATGATGTTATAGTTCTGTTTGAAAATATGTCTTATTCTAGAGTTAATTAAACTTAAAGGTACAAGTCTTCCCTTGTTCTAGTCTCAGAAACTTAATTTTTGGGAATGCTAGGAATCCGTGCAGCTGGAAGTGCATTCAGTCCCGTCGCCACTTCAAGCCAGCATGCCAGGGATGGCTGTGATTGCATTTCTAAGTAGCCCATGTTTCCCCAAGTGTTTTCCTGGTGTGTGCAACCCAGGCTCATGTTGGTGTGAGCATGTAGAGCTCTTTTTTCATTTCATCCAGGCTGTTTTTGTTGCATAAGTCTAAGGGGTGCAAGTTCTGGGGCCTGGCACATGTACTTGAGAGAACATAGCGGGTATGTGTGGGACATAGTCTCTAAATCAGTACATATTCAGGTTTAAATTTGAGCTGATTGCCAAAAAAGGGCTTGCAAGCAGTAGTTGGCATAGTATTTTCCAACTAAATTGTCTCCTGGCTGTGCTTTGTAATGTGTAAAAGCATTTCTTTAATGAACATTTTAATTTAATTTAATTTTTTAAATATCATTCTGAGGCCACTTTGTGCTGGGCCTCCATGCTTCTCTTGCGCCAGGATGTGAAATGATGGAGTGGGCTGCTCTCTGCTTCTTGCATTTTGGTGTCTCCCTCTAAAAACAGTTAGAGACACCTTCCCTTTAATGTAGTTGATACTAGAATGAAATTTTCATCATGCACAGAAATCAGGAAATTAAAAACTTTTTTTAACAAAATGAGTGGTGTGCGTACGTGATGGAGTTATACATGTAAGCAGCCTCTGTGCTCTCCATGGAAACTGTAGTTTGGGGGAATGTTGAAGGTTCATAAAGACAGGAGAGGCAGGGGCAGCCGCTTCCTGGTGATGCTGATTTGCAGCTTGGTAGCTGAGTAGCCATAGGGCACTGTTCTCTTGTTCTGCTGTTGATGTTGCAAAGGAGGAGGGTGGCAAGTAAGCAACACTTATCCCACGCCACTGCTGTTCACCTGGAGCTGGTCTTCAGTCTCTATGTGTGGATGGGCAGCAGCTGCTATGTGCAGGCTGTGTCCCTGGCTGCCCCGCTGCCCATTCTGCTGGCAGGCCCACCTCTGGGGAATCCCTGTTCTTGCTGATGGTCTCCGCTTGAAAGCTGGAGTGATATGTGCCTCCTGGCACAGGCACACCTTGTGGCTGTTTTGTTTATATGCTGACCTATTTAAATTTGTACAATATAATTAGTTTTACTCATTTTCCTACTTTTTTTCTATTCCCTCTCCCCCCCCCTACCGGCCCCCCCTCTTTTTGGCAGGTACCACGAGCGGGCAGCAGAGGGTCTTTGGTTTGTTTTTGGAAGGGGAGCTCTGGGTCATTGGAATATGAACTTTCATTTCATAGGAGAAAATCGAAGTATTTTTTTCCCTTCCTGAATAGGGGCTATACACATAGTACAGAATATGGACTCTAACTGTCAAAATACTGTTGGCAGCCCCTCCTGCAATGAGAAGGCTGCAACTTCTTCAGTTTTCTTGTGCTTAACTCCAGAAACTGTGACGTGGGTGGAGTTTCACTTAACCCGTCACTGGCTTTTCAAACTATGCAGTTAGATAAGACTGAAGCAACTTGCTTAAATGTGGTGACTTGTTAGACCGCATTTATTGTGCAAATGAGCTTACATCCTGCAAGATCAGCAGAAACGCTTAATGTTTGCCTGGATGGAAATTAATTAAAATTGGGCGACTGAAATTAAAGGAATGGATTTGTTGCCCGTTGTGTTTTATGAAGCTGCCTTTCAGTTCCCACAGTGAGAATTAGCGCAACTGCAGATGTTTTTTTGGCATATGGGAATTTCAAGTCCAAGTCGTTGCTAAGTTCTGGCATCTGTAGCCTTCTTAGATTTAGACTAAACTTCCTTCACTTTGTCTGCTGCCCTTTAATAGATGTTAAGTGTATTTGAAGCTACTAATAGGAGTAAGGATACTAACAATCCAAAAATATACTGTTGTGGTGGTGGTGAAGGCTGATTTGCTTCCAGCTTGCGTTTGCTTAAAACTGATTCGAGTTAATCTGTTAATTTGAATGTAATCGTTACAATTAAAAGAAAAAAAGTACCTGTGCCGTACATATCTGGGATATATATCCAGATTTAAATTTTGATTGCCAAAAGCATACTTACAGACTGAGAGATCTTTCGTGTTTGCCAACTAAATTATATCTTATAGTGATGCTTTGCAATATATAGAAACTCCTAATTAGATATTCAGAAAATGAAGATGCTGTTATTCAGAGATGCTTCATAGCAGGCCTCCGCAGTTCTCCCCTGTCAGGATGTGAAAGGATTATGTGCTCTGTGCTCCTGCTCACTGTTAACGTGTTGATTTCTCTTTCCAAAAATACTCTCTTCAAATGTGAACCTTCAAATTAAATGTCATTATTTGCAACCCCCACAGCCCCTTCTCCCAGAAAACCTGGCTCTGAAGGCATCCCGGTGGCGCGCTGAGGGAAGAGGGATTATTCCTGCTGTTGTCTCCCTTCTGGAGATGTGTAATTAGCAGGTGTAGTTTGTAACTGTTTGGTTAGTGCCCCTCTTCTTTCCTTGCTCTCGTGCCTTCCTCCCCTGCAGGTCAGCCGTGTGAGGCTCCAGCATCAGAGTCTGTGGGGATGCTACCAGAGACCCTTAACAGCAGAACTCTCAGATGCAAATGATGGAAGGTGTGAAGAGGTGGTGAGGTGTGAACAGAAGGCTTCTTAGGGAAGCCTGGAGCCTTCTTCCCTGGCACTGGTGAGGTGCTGCTGTGCCCATTCCTTGGGGTGTTGGAGCCCGCTGGTGGGGTCCTGATGAAACGCTGCTGTCTGTTGGGCCCGTTTTTGGGTACTTCCCCGTTTGCTGCTCAGGTGGGAAGAGGAGGTCAGGGAAAGCAATCCCGTTTCCTCTTAGCAGTTACAGGGAAAAGTTTGCAGTGATTCACCACAGAGGTTCCTTAAAGCAGTTAAGGCACGTCCCTTGGCCTCTCTGGAGGATACCGTGCTGCTGCCTTTATTCCTCTGTAAGGTCTTTCAGTGTCTCCAGAGGTTCAGGTGAGGAAAGCAATGCTTGTGCTAAAATGAAAGATTCATGATGGAAGTGTTGTTCCAAGATCAATGTTTATTGATTAGATTCATTAATATTACTACTATTTTATTTTTTTTTAAGGAGCTTTGTGGTGTTGTTAAGGAAGTTTAAGTTGCCAGAGCCAGATCTGGCTCAGGTATTTGCAGTTGCTGTTTGCCTGTCACCACTGCTATGCTTGTCCTACTTCAGCACTGCTCTTGGAACTGAGCTCTGCAGCTCAAACCAGCAGCGGTTTGAAATTCAGGGTGAGAATACAGCCTCACCTGTGATCTGATCAAATTGTGTTATATAATTCAAACGTAAATAAAAACACACTACATGGTTTTATCTGGCTGAGTGTATTTAGATCTTGATTAATATCTAGAAATCTATAGTGAAGGAAGCAATACCAAAAAAAGGTGTATTTTTGGTTTTTTTTTTAGATGTGAAAATGCAGAGTATGACTGCAGGATTAATTTACAGCAGTTTCACTTTTTTGTAGTTGTTACGGTGTCTTGGTCCTGCCATCCTTGGGATGGCATTAAGGCAGAGCTGGAAGGCACCTCTGCGTTTTAAGTGCTTGGAAACCTTGGAGAGGGATGGAGAGGGCTGAACCAGGAACTTTCTATTTCAGCTCAAGCTGGGGGATTAATTTTTTTTTCTTTCTTATTTCTCTTTTCCTTGATGAACATCCAGCCTCCTAGTAAAACTATGGTGTCAGATCTTTATGGCTGAGGGTTTGCCTTTGCTGCAAGAGCTGAGCATCTCTCCTAACATTGTGAGTGTATATTCTAGTCTCTGGAGCATTAATGCTGGTCTGGGGTCTGGTCCCTGGTGCTGTTGCTGTGTTGTGTCTTTATCAACAAATGTAGTAAATCTAGTAAATGCCTTCTTGAAATAAAAATGAGGATGTGAGTTTAAAACAGGATTTTAAAACACAGCCTGTTGCAATTGATTTTGGGAAAATAAAGAGATGCTATCTTAATGCAGACTTTTCCATGCTTGTTAGGAAACTTGAGTCACTCTTGAATAATCCAGTTTGTTCAGTCTATGAAAACCTGATACTGCACTCTTGCCTATTTCTTCTTTACAGTTCTGTGGCAATAACATAGTAATAAGTATTAAAAGGAGAAACCATAATCTTCTCGCTTGCTGTCCAAGCCAGTGCTAGTCATTCCCTGATGCTATGAAGTCATTCTTTGCTTTGAGGTTTCTAAGACTTTGCTCCCAGCGTCTGCTCTGGGTGAGTGGTGTGGTGGCAGTAGTGAGAGTCCTGGTGCCCTCCCACCGCCTCCAACCCCTCTTCAGACCACCCTCCTCTGGCTGAAGAGACCAGGGTGTCAAAGTCCACCCTGTCCTTTGACAGTGATCCCTCCTTCCCCCTTCTGGAGCTCTGGAACAAAAATGAAGATGTAAATGAATTTGCAATGATTGCACAACCTGGTTATGCAACGAGGCTGACGTGGTAGCGTATACATATGTAGAAAACGCCTTTTTGAAGAGATGACATTAAGCACAATTTCACCACCTTCTCCCCAAAGATGAGGGCAACTACATTACTGGCTTCAACCCCCTGGTTGGTTAACTTGCATATCAAAGAACACCAAATATTCAGCTTGTGCTGACTGAGGATTATTATTGATGGAGCAAAAAAAAAGTTGGTTCTTGTGGACTGTTTATTTGGGAAGGAGTTTTTTAGCTTGGGGCCCAGAGTCAAGGCAATTAATGTAGTAGTAGTCAGTCCTGGGGCAGTGTCCTGCGCTGTAGTGAGTTTTTGTACTGTCAGCATAAGCTGAACCATCTAAGTGTGTGTGGTGTTTCTTTTTTTCAAATGAGTGATGGAGTTTCAGTTGGAGGCATTGTCTGCTAGCCCAACAGGTCCGTGAGCAAGCACTCAGTGTTCCTTGAAGCTGGGAACCCAATTTCTTGCTTCTACGCTTTTTAATTTCTCTGGAAGATGATGTGCAGCATTGCTGACTCCTGTCTTCCATGTGAAGGACCGGGGCTGACAGCACAGTGCTCTAACTGCATTTTTGGGGCAGGTAAGGTTGCCTTGACACTGAATATGATGCTGGCATTTGTTTTGTCCCTTCCCTGGTGAGTTACCCTACATGTCACACAGGCTGGTGGGCTGGGAGCCCAGAGTGGGACTGCAGCTGAGCAGGGGTGAGATGCCCCTTGCTGTGCTCACTCACTCTCTTGGGGGTGTCTGCTGGCTATCCATGTCCTCCATGGACCTGTGAGTGAGCTGGGGGGCTCGGGGTGGCTCCCTTGGTGGGTGTTCTTACCAAGCAGCTTCTTGCAAATGTCTTGGGCATAACTGCTCATGCCCTGGGGCAGGGGATAGACTTCCTCAGGTCCCTTCCATGTCTTCAACTGAGCACATTTACATTTAGCTTCTGGGCCTATGGGAAGTTGTTCTACCAGTTAAGATGTCTCTAAAAACTGAATCTATTCCACCATGCCAGAAATGGCTGGTGCTGTTATTTATGTGCTGTGGCTCTTGGCCTGACTTTGGCTGGTGCTTTTTTAGTTACTTGTAGTAAAATAAACCTTTTTGTCCCTCAGTTGCTTCCCTTCCTTCTTCTGTATTAATTCCTGGCAGGTAGAACAAAGAAATTATATCATCTTCATACGTAATGCTTTTTGCTGATTGAAAGAAAAATTCTGCAAACTAAGCAAGTAGACTGACCTGATGACTCCTCATGACAACTGCCTAGTTTAAGTTAGCATTCAGAATATTTTTGTCCTAGTTTACTCCTTAGAGGCTAATAGAGTGCTGCTGGAGTAATTTTCAGATGAATCATGCCATCTGCCATGCCTGCTTTGCTGTTTCAGCAGTAGGGGAGGAGAGGGAATATATACATAGAGTGGTCTGAAACATTCATTGTAAATCTTATTTAAGTTTCAGAGTTGTTTTTTTTTTTTCCTAGCAGGCACTTTATGTTTCTTGCTTTGGTTATCAGTTTAACATGCAGCTTCAGCACTGATATTGCTCTGTTGGGTGGTCAGTGCTAAAGTTTTGCAGAGACTCGCAAGGCACAGGGCACACTTGATCTGATCTGCTAGTGAATTGAAATGGACCATTGCAAAATTCTTGTTTGAAAACATAGTTCAAATGCTGACCCTTGGGATTGCCAAACTGGCCAGCTGTAATTTGCACCCCCCTAAAAAAAATAATAATGAAAAAGTTGTAGAAAAAAGAGACTGGACTGGGTAGCCTGGCAATGCAGAGGGAAGGGTCACTTGTGGGGAGTGAGTTACGTAGAGCTCATGTTCAAGACCTGTTCTTCCAGGAGCTCCCCTGAGCCAGGGGAGGAGCGTCCCCAGCACACAGCCCTCTTACCTGTGGGAAAGAGCAAACTGGCATTTGAAACTAAAAATTCATAACCACAGTGGAGCATTGGACATGTTGTATCCCATCTCATGTTTTGTCCAGAAGCAATTATTTGGGAGACCAGCCAATCCATTAGTAAGATTCATGGGTTTGGATTTGGGTTTGGAGAGGGCTGGAATTATAATCTTGGAGTTTGTACTTCAGTCCTACCCCATCCTTGAGAACAGGGTATGATATTAGATAATGCTTCAATTATTACCACGCAGAGTAAGTTCTTCTGACATACTAAAAATCTTCCCTTGCTGCCTGTCCTAAAGATCTAATTTTCTCATAAACTGATTTGGCTGGTGAACTGTTGCAGGGAAAAGTACTAATAAATTTTGTGTTTTGTTCGTGTCTTTAAGCTTTTTACAAGAATTTTCTCTCGTGTGCTTGGTTTTAGTGCCCTGACAAACCGTATTTGAAGAAATTGAGAATAGAATATTGAAGCGTGGAGCAATTCAACTGTTTTCCTCTCTTTTCATGCAGTTCATCCGCTCTCCTCAAGGGAATGATATATCTGGTAAACTCCAGAATTAGTTATGTGAGGTCAGTTGAAGGCCTGAACAATAGCCTGCTCTCTTTTTCAGGCACGAAAGACAATTTTTAAATGCCAGGAATTAAAAGCAAAGATTGCTTGCCTATGGAGAGGAGTTGTTGCGCCAGATATTGAGCTGACATGCAGGCAGATCTCTGCTACCCTTAGATGAGCATTAGTTTATGCCCTGAAGCGAATGGGTTATTAACTCTTGTAATTTTATTTTAGCATGTTTAACAACAGATACTGTTGTTTATAAAACCCATTTAATCCCTTTTTAATCACTACAAGTTATTTTCCTGCAGCCATGGGTTCCAATGGTTAATTATTTATCGAGCAAAACATAGGATTTGTCTGGTTTTCTGTGTAATTTTTTAAGTTATTCTTTAATACCTTGCATTAGAGTTAAAAAAAAAAGAGAGAGAAAAGGAAAATAAAAGGTTGGGCCTCTACTTCTGTTGCGTTCTCCTCCCTCTTCATTCCCCAGCTCTTCAAATACTTACAGCAGCCCCTTCCTTTTGCTCTACTTCTTCTACTCTTTTGCTGTACTCTTCAGACTCTCTCGGTTGCATCATCATTTCCCTTCCCTTTTCCCTGGCTGCTGCTGTTGTTGATGTGAAACACCAGCAGATAATCCTATCAGATTTTTGTTAGCTCAGGCTTTGCTCTGCACCTCAAGGCATTTATTGATAAATAAGGGCCTTATATTATGGGATGTATAAACAGGAGCATGTGACTGCCCTTTGCATTGGATTTGAGAAAGTAGGAAAAAGTGGTGACGTCGGCGGTGTCATGGTGCTCTTAAAGGAGGCAGTGCGTTTTCTAAGAGCCAAGGGTACCATGGGGGAAAGGCAACCAAGCTTTCAGGTGTGCAGGAGGTTCTTCACATGTGAAATAAAAGCTGTCAGACTCAAAATTATTTTAACTTTCAAAGGTGATCAGAGCAAAAGCATTGTTGGCAGGTATAGAGAAGGGGCTCATGGGGAGATGTAGGTCTGAGTGGCTCTTCCAATGAAGAGGGAGAGATGGAAGCTATTGGAGCTTAGAGAGGTCGGTGGGAGGGGTGGAAGAGAATAACCCACTGTAGTTATTGGTTTCATTACTGATTTTTCCTCATGTTTCCCATCTACTCCTGGGGCAAGTTGCTGCACCATGTAGCACAGATACCCAGCAGACAAACTGATGCTGCAGCCTGTCCTTTGGAAACCAGGCTAAAGCGAAAGCGCACCAAGCATCTTAATTTTCAAGTTATAAGCCAGGTTGAGACAGAGGTAAGAAATAATTTCACCAGAAGTCACTTACGAGGTAAGGTGTCTTTATCTAGGCATGTTGTGTGAAAGTAGCAGCAGATGATGCATGCATAAAACACAGCTCACACCCTGGTCTTCAGGCCTTTTACCTTAGCCCATCTGTGAGCCAGGGCAGTGTGCAGAGATTTCTTCCAAGGTAGCAGTTTCCAGACTGCTCCAGTTGTTCTGCTGAGCAGCAGGGTTTAGTAACACACCAGCTGAATGTGCAGCTGTGGCCCAGGGCGGTGTTTCGTCTTCATGAGCCAGCTCTTGGGGCGTTATCCCTGAGGTGGCCCAGCGGTGAGTGTCCCCGCCCAATGCCAGCGCACAAGGCTGGGGACATGGGCATGGTGTCCCCATGACTCTGCTGTGCTGCCCTCTGTAAACTTTTGGCGTGACTGACTTGAGACCTGCCTCCCTTCCACACTGGAGGACAAGAAAAGTGGAAAGGAGAATTTTGCTCTTCTGGACAGTGTATGTTTGGATACACGTGGATGGCCCATCTGCTCAGGAAGAGAGGTGGAGAGCACCTAGCCTTTCCAGGTTTGTTGCTCAGTCCTGGCCGCTGTGCTGGGATCTTTGAGCATCTTGCAAAAATCTGTCCTCTATGTGCTAGCCACTGGAATGCAATGTAGCAATGCTTCCTTGCACAGGGTAGGTAATTCTGTGCTCTGTCAAGTGTGTCTGAAATGGGTGCATATATATGTATAGAAGCCACTTCCCAATGTAGCGTGATAAGACAGCGATAACATTTATATCTTTCTGACTGTTAGAGCTTTGCCTCTTGGCTCTGATTAAGCCAGTATTTAGCCCATGAACATTTTTTTCTTTTAATGTTGGGAGATCTGCTGTTACAAGAGATTTTGCCATTGGGGCTGGATGGCATAAAGCAAATACCTGACTGACTGAAATAATGTGATTAGTCTGTCTTTTGCTGGGAGAATCCCTTGCTAAGGCCTATCCTGGGGACAAATATGAATCATGCAGAGGAGAAATTGAAATTGCCAACCAAGGCTTTAAGTTTGTTGCTGTTAAATGACCGTTAAATGAGCTTTGGTGTAGGAAACATGCTTTTTCCTAGAAATGTCTTTAATATGGTCTGAATTATACTGAAATGTGAAACTTCCTTCTAAATTTAAGGGAAAAAAAAGTATCAGAGGGCAGAATGCACTTTTATTGTCAAAAATTTCTGACCAGGTTTATTGCTTGTGCTGCTGATTTTCTAAACTGCCACTTACACTGAATTTTATTACCCGAGGAACAGAAATAGAGTAGCAAACCATATGTGTACTAACCTGAATATTCCCTCTCCCCATTAACACCTGTTTGCTCTGCCATGTAAATTTTGCCTTAATTTTCACATAGGTAGCACCAGTAAGAAAAACGAATCTCGCTTACCATATAAGATTTAACTTTTCATCTTGTACTGTCAACCTAAAGATCATGTGTGTAACTGCTGATGGGAACTGGTTGTGCGAGAGTCTGATGAGGTTCTCAGGTTCCTCTGCATCGAAGCTTCAAAGTAGGAAATAGAGGTTTCTTCTTTGTCCCTGACTGATTAGCTGGTGTGTAGACCACAGTCGTCTTCTGAACTCCGTGTGAGGTTGCCTGAAGTTAGACAGCCTAATAGTTGCCTTTAGTTAAGCTTGGTGGTTCCTTTCTGTGTGTTGACTTTTGTGATTCAAAGTACCTCTTGGTGTTGCAAGAGAAGGCCTTGGGTAACAGGAGAAGGGAAAGAAGACAGCTGCATATCAAGAGTTTGGTAGTCTGCTTTTAGCTTAGAGGTTGGTCTGTTTGGAATTGGTAGTCAGTGAAGGAGAATAGGTTCCTACTCTCAACTGTTCACAAGGAGAAACTTCATCAGGCATGGTGAATAACTCCCTAGAAAGGAGGCAGCCCTTGTGATCATCCCCAGAGGTCCTTTTAGGCTCAAATTATGAGATACTGTCAGTTTAGGGAAAAGGCCAAGGGACTGTTTCTAGTGTTGACAAAATAACCTCATCAAATGCAAGCCTGTCATCCTGAGTGCATGGCACTAACATGGTATCTCAGACCATGTTGTTTCTAGTTCATGTGAGGACTTTGTATTTTGGACCAGTTTTCCTGTTATGCAGATGTTGAGAGTTTAGGAATCTCTGGGTTTCTCTGTACAGGTTATATTTTGGCAACTTGATTTGGAAGCAAAGCTCTGGTCATCTTCTTGTTCCTATCACAGCAGCCACTAAAGGACTGGGAAGAAGGTTCTCTAAGAATGATTAAAAACCCAAGCATCTCCTAATCTGTAGAGAAGTCGTGGGTGTCAAATGCAGGAGCAACTATCTACTCCTCCAAGGTAGTGGAAAGGTGACAATCTTACATGGGGATTAACCAGTGCCTGACTCCCTGCTTACCAGCACTGGGAGGTCTTAACTCTGGTTTCTTAAAGACTGAGCACAACCACACAATTCACACATAGCATAGGTGTGTTTTTTCAGATAAATAGCATAACTTCCATGTATTTGCAGTCCGAGAGGCTTCCTCCCCCTTTTCCATTTGAGAGCAAAGCCAGGGATACTGAGCAGTGTGCTGTGCATCCCAGTTGCCTATGATCAAATATGCTCTTTGAGTCAGAGATGGCCATGATGTCTGTCAGTTTCAGAGTTGCCTGCTCCCTGGACAGACGTAAGAAATATCTGAACTGGAAGTTGTTTTGTGCTTCCTAGAAAGCCTGCAAAAGCTGAGTGGTTTCAATATGGGGACAAAGGCTATGATGTGCCGGGAACCTCAGTGGGTTGCAGAGAAATTTCCTCATATTTGGGAGTAGTAGAGTTTTGAAAATCAAAGCAAACAAATGTGTTTTGGTTGTGGTGTTTATAAGAAAAGGCAAGAGAGGAAATGAGAAGACTTTGAAATGTGAGTTAAATCATGAGTGCCTTGAGTTGTTGTGTTCTTGTTTTTTGCTTTGTAAAATCCTGCTTTCTCTTGCTTTACTGTCTAAAGAGAAGACAAGGTGCGTCACAAAGAAAAGGAATATCTTAAAGGTATGTAATCTGCTACGTAATGGGTAGGTTTGTTTGGGGTTTGTTATGGAAAAAGGGTTTGTTATGGAAAAAAACTGCAACAGTATGACCTGATAGAATTTCCTATTAGTTAAAAAACCCCAAACTTTACCTGGAAGCATGAACTCTTGTTCATGTTATTTACAATAACATTGTAAATGCAGATGAGAATAAAAGAAAAATATACAGAATTAAATGAGTGTTATAAACAAGCTGCAATTAATCAGGAAGATAACCAGCTGTGAATTGTATTTAAGAAAATGGCTATTCCCATGTAGAGAATTAAAATACTTCAAAGAGTTAAAGGAAGAGCTCGTGTAACCTGAAAGCTTGTGTGCTTTTTCTAACTTTGTTGTCCAGTTCAAGGTATGACATCTGTCTGCAAGTCTCGTCTTTAGACACATGTATTCTTTTCCATGATCTTTGGGTCAGAAGAAGGAGGTTTTTTTGCTCTTACTGGTGTAGGATAGAAAAGAGCAGACTTTTGCTTTCAGAAGCAGTGCTGTGTAGTGTCACTGAATGGATCCGTTCACATCACAAGCCAAAATGGAAATAAATAATAAAAAAATCCAGAAGCTTAAAATGAACCATTTTCCTTGCATTTTTAAAGGTTGAAATCCAAAGTGTGAAAGGGATTAAAAAATTTTAAATGTTTCTGTGGGACACTTAAAAATCCTTATTTCTTGCCATTCCAAATGTTGGGTGCTTGTGCTTCCCTGTAGTGTTGTCATCAAAATTGTTTTGATTTGTAACACTATTTGAAGTATAGCTCTGATGTGAAATGTGCCCCAAAATTATGGAAACTTTACTCAGTTTAGAAAAAACTCTAATGAGTCACAAGGCAGTAATGAATCCAGTTTTTGTGCTTATCACTGTAATATTCATGTTATGGCTAACTGTCATAAAACATCACAGAAAGAACCCCAAACAAATTAAACCAAGAAACCCCCCAAAAAGGTTCAGTTCAAGAGTTAAGTATCCTTGCTTGGGATCTTCTGTTCTGCTCCCAGTGACTAGCAACTTGCTAGCCAGTCTGTGCTCTGTCATGGACCTGGTGGACATTGTTTAGGAGGGGCTGAGGGGTGCTGTGGAGTTCAGGGGTCATGTGTTGGGAGCTTGAAGTATTTGGAGACTGCAAAAGATAAAGGAATGAAAGTAGTTAAGTTGGAAAGAGTGTGAATCGTGGGGTTCAGGTTATGCCTGTGGGAAGTTGTGTGGGACATGTCAGTGGAAGGTGAATCTGCAGAAAATCAGGCATGGCTTGTGCTTGCATAGCTTTAGTCTATCAATCTTTCACATGCCAATGTTTTCACTTATATTGATATGTATTTGTGTTAAAGACAGCTAAGAGGAGCAACTGCAAGCAAAGGAAACCCTGAATTTATCAGAACCCCCCAGAAATTAATCTAAAACCTTGGGACGCCCAAGAGGAGATGGGTTTTGGCATCCTCACTGGCAGTGGTGGGGCAGCTGAGGAGGAGCATGGGGCAAAGGAGAGGGCTGGATCTGTGTGGGGGCTGATGGTGGAACCTGGAGCTGAATATGGGACTGTGAGTCAAAGTCCCATGACTCCATTGCAAGACCATTAGTCCTTTTAAGTAGCTGCCAAGAATTAGGGCTGATGGATAGCACCAGAACAGAACTCGAATTATTCGGGGTTTTCAGCTAGAAAGCAGCATGGGGTAGAAACCAGCACTGCAGTGTGTCTCACTGGCAAGCTCTGGTACAGTAAAACGTGCATGGCAAGAAAAAGTCTGGCCTGCTGCAGCTGTCACTCTGAGTCCTGGCCACTGTTACCCAAAAGATCTTGAGGTTTTAAACGTCATGATGAACTTGAGTTACCGAAGCATGCATAAGAAGCTGCAGAAAGGATATGCAAGAAGTGGAAATTGTTCATCTGTACATGTAAACTGTACATTAAAAAAACTTGCTGTCAAGAAACACCACTTTAAAAGCAACTTTGTACTTTTTATCTGCATTTTTGGACCAGTATTAGACTTTTGGTCATAAATAACTTTGTAGTTATTAGCAGGAGTATTAGCAGGAGTACTACTGGAATTAACATTTGCTTTTTGTACTCCAGTCTAAAGCATTAGTTTACAATTTGTTTTTCTACCTGTAGTGGAGAAAATGTCACATTTTTTTCCTACAGTGGAATACTGGAGAAATTTTATATTCTCAGTACATATTATTTCAGTGCAAAGGTTTTTGTATTCTTTGTATGCCTAATGTAAATTACTGTATATTTCAAAGTCATAGAGCCTCCTATTCTTTGAGACAGATATTTCCCCTGGAAACAATCAGGGCTGTCTTTGTGATACTCACCCCAGATTTTTTCCTTTTACTGTTTGTGCAAATACTGGTCTATTTATGTTTTCTATTCTTTTAGGTATTTTTCTTAAAAAAGGATGCTGCTTAAGACTTTGGTATATAATTTCTTCATAGATTTTTCTATATTGTTCTATTTTTTGTATGTTATTCTGTTGTTTTAAGTTTTCTGTGCATGTAGGCCACTCTCTGTGTGTATACAAATACATGTGCTCTAAATTTGAGCTTCAAATGGCCATCTTAGTGTGTCTGTGCTTTTTGTCAAAGTCTGAAATAATGATGCTTATTTTCTTCTACTTACTACAGTTCCTTTAGTTTGCAAATGGTGCATGGACTGGCTGAACCTTGCTTGCGTTACTCCTGCTATTATGTATTTCTGTTGTAGGTAAAGGATGAGTATTTTTGGGATGCTGGTGTTTCATCTGTCTCTTAATACTTTTCAGTGGGACATTTTGCATGGTTTGTGTGTAATGTTTGGGCAGACCTGCCAGATGTAGGGCACTGTTTGCTTGCCAGCAATGCGTTGAGCAAAAGATTGTGCCTTTGCTCTGGAGTTTAAAGCCAGAGGTCTTGAGTGTGCAAACACACAACTGAGCGGTTGTAAGCATGTTATGAGCACTGGAACATGATTAAAGACAGCTTCTTGGGAGCAAAAGTGTGAGCGAGGTTAGAGCCTAGACCTTTTCCTCAGCTCAGGCAACCTGTTGTTTACAGGAGCAAAGTAGTAGAATCACTTTGGCAAAGAGGCTGTTTGTCACAAATTTCATATTCTTTGGCTGTTTGAGCAGTATTTTTTTCTTCTGTATTTTTTCCTAAGGTATTGTTTTTGCAGACCATATTGAAAACATGCTGCTTTTTCTTTTCTAATTTGATTGTAATAAGGGCTTTGTTAATCAAAAATAAGTGCAATAAGGCAGAATGACTTGGTTATTTTTATATTTTCCTGTTTAAAAAAAAAAAAAAAGCCTCAGTGAGTGAACCACAATGAGCTGTGATGTATTTCCTCCATCAGGATGGAGAATAAGCCATTTATTATTTCAGCTCTGACTCACAGTGAACTTGCTGACACTGAGACATTTTATAATCATAAAGAACAGGTTAGGGCAGTAACTTGGACGCCAGGCCGGGGATTACCTACTTATTACAGTGTTTTACAACCTGGGTGCTTTAGGTTTTCTGGCAGAATCTCCTAAACCTCACACTAAACACCACATTGTTATTGTACAATTACTGCTTGCAGGTCTTGCTGTAGGTGGTGCCAGCTAGACAGATGCCTTCGTTGTAATTATCCTTTTTACTATATATAAAGATTTCATCCCTTTAATCCATGTAAATTTTACTGCTCTTGAAAGTGACACTAATAGTTATACTTCTCGCCCTTCCTCCTTGTCCTGCGTTGTTCCCAAACCAACTGGGGCTGGGCTTGCTCAATCCAGAAATGGGAGATTTCCAAGGAGAACCCGGGTTCTGCGGGAAGTGGTGCTCATGACTCAGTAGGCAGCGCTGGTGGTCATTGCATAGTCCCCCATCACAGCCTGCAAGAGCAGCAGTGCTAACTCCAGTGTCCTGGCGAAACTTCAGCTGCATAATTACTTTCTGCCTGCCTCAAATTCCTCTGCAGCTTCAGCTAGAGAAGTTGAGCCTCGTTTCCCTTCTCATAAACAATCCCGTAGTGTTCAAGAGGAGCGGCTGCTTCGTCGCACCTTGGAGGTAACAGTATTTTGACAGTGGTTGAGTGACTTTACTCTCACACTTGTGTGCATAGCCTGAGAAATGCTCTGGTGCATTTTTGGGTGATAAATCCTGGCTTTCATTCTTTGCATTTGTGAAAGCATCTGTCCCATCATGTTTGGTGCTTGTATAAATAACTTCAAAATACATGGCCTGGGAATAAAAATAACTGGAATTTGAGTGTCTGACTGGCCAAAGCAACTCCTAAAATGCTCCTTTTACTATGAATTGTATGACATCATCTTGTACTCTACTTTTTCAGTAACAGCCTGTGAGTACTATTGCATTTACTGATAAAGGAGGGTGTCTATAAAATTCATGGCCTTTTGATAGCTAAATGTTGAAAGATGGCTGGGAAAGGAATATTGAGATCCTCATTACTAGATGAGCTAAGACTCTTCCCACATAGCTATTTAAGCATAGTAGGTGGGCTCTTGCTCTTTGATAAGCATCACAGTGGGCAACCTGTGGCTGGATGTCTCTAGTCTACTCAAACCCACAGGTCCATATATACAGCGAATCAGAGAAGTAGGAGGGTAGGTCAAAAAGTCATGTCTACGTCATGAGTGTCTTCAAAATCAGGAGCATAGCCAGTGCTCTGCTCTGGGCCTTGGTATTCAGACAACCTCATGCTGGGAGGAAGGCTGGCTTGCTCAGTGAGAGGGACCAGTGATGCATACAAGTGGGTACTGTACCCCTTTCCACATATGTGGGCTCTGCCATTATTTCATTACTCTTTCCTCTAACAGCAGAGAGTTGAGGTCTGGTGCTCCTGAGAGAGGAGGTGGCTGGTGATTCCATAGATTGGTTTTTGCTGGTCAGTTGGTTTAATCTGTGTCTCGCTAATGCGTTCCCTGAGCTGCATAACTGAAAGACTCTTGTGTCAATTTGATTTTTGTCAGTGAGTGACAAATGGAGTGTGATTCAGATGTGCTCTTACACATTTAACACATGCAAAAGTTACTTGCAAGAGACAAACTACAGACAGAGCTGGTTGACATGGCTGAAGATCTTGGCCCCTGGTTTCTTCTATGTGGGCTCATATGCACGAGAGCTTAAACTGCTTTCTTATGAGGAAGATGGAGAAGTTAACCTCGGACTTAAGTTTATGCTGAGATTTTCTGTTGAGTTCATCTGGCAGAGACTCTATAATCTTTTGTTTGCTAAATACGGAGTATATGTTTGAGTATAAATATTAAATTAAGATACAGTGAGACTTCCTATGCATACATTGTGCAATTTATTCTCCTGAAGAAGTTAGGCTTTGCATGATCCACTCTTAAGCTGCCCTTTAATTGCTTCATGCCATCTCTTCTTGATGAGGAGACTACTTATGTCTTCTTGAAGCTTGCTACTGAACAGCATTCCATAGTTAACCATCAAATCCTCTACTCACATATTTTACCATTTTGCCTCTTCCCTCCCTGGGTGCTCAGAAAGTACACTGGTGTTGCAGCATTTCTGTCTCACAATATTGGATATATGCAATATCAAATGTTTGATGGGAGTCAAAATAATTGGTTGATTAATCAATGCAGGTTGTCCACTTGGCTGCGCAGGGTAATCTGAGGAAGGCATCAGAAAGACTGCTTGATAGGTTTCCACAGCAAATTCTACTTGGTGGTTTGGTTTTAAATGCTTTAGAGAGCATGTGGTACTTACATGTTGTCAAAATCAGGATTCAAGAAAACATATGGATTAAAACTTAGCAGAGAGAGTCTGATAGCTTCAGGCTCCTTAGAAATCGCAAAATTGAAGGTCCAAGCAGTACCTCCAATCATAGCAGTACCTCCAATCATAGCAGTACTCCAATCATAGCAGTCTAGGAGCTTTCACAAACTGTGTTGAAGCTTAATAAGTAAATGTTAATGCCAGGCTTTGTAACTTGTTGTATAATACAAGAGGCAAACAAAGTTACCAGTCTCCTTGCTTTCCTTCTTTTCTTTTTTTTTTTCTTTCTTCTTGGAGGCAGAGCAGCTCTATGTATGAAGTCTGTCTTTTAAGCTGTGACTTCATAAATGCATAATCTCTGCATGTTTGCATGCAGAAGAAACTCAAGTTTACAACCAGTGTAGTTCTCCTTGAACTGTCCAAGGATCCAAAATCTTACTTGGTTTTCTGTAGGCTTGTAGCTCCCAGTGCCATGGGGGATCTTCCAAGATGAAGAGGAAATACTAGATTCTAGGCTAAAATACTGGCATATCTAATCTGACAAATCACAGTATGGGAAGAGGCTATACAAAATACATAAGCTGAAAGGTGGTGTGGGCCCAAGCGAGAATTTGTATTATGAACCCTTTATTTGTCATATGAACTGGATTGGTTAATCAGTAATTTACATTGATTGATTGATTGATTGATTGATTTGGCCTGAACTCATGTTGAAGGGAAAACTGGAAGGCACAGGTTTTGAACAGATTTATAGACTGTGGTGTTTGCAGAACCAGGCGGTCTCTCCCAGAAGAGGATTAACATGTGAAGGGCACTGCAGCTCCTTGTGAGAGACAGCTACCAGGTCTGGAGATGGAGTTCTAGTTGGGTCGGGAGGTGCTTTCTTTGGGGTCATGTGAATGTGTAAGTAGGACGAGCTGTCTGATTACATTTAGAATAAGAAATTACCCTGTATGTGTATCAACAAAGAATGTGTAAGTAGGTGTTCCTTGGAAGTTACAAGGTGTTTTTTTAGTAGATTGTTGTGTTGCCAAAATACTTTGTATTTTCTCTGCTATTGTTACTTACTTTGGCTGTAGCACTGCGTTGCATGTTGGTTACCACACGTCCTTTTGTGGGCAAGGCATGTATCCAGCTAAGAGAATTTTCTGCTTGATACTTTCAACTTCAAAAGACTGATGCAAATAATTATTTATAAAATTGCAAAGATGTTAGTACCCATGTTTTGGGAGAAAAATTGTTGAGATAAAAATGAGAGCTTGCAGGACTCAATTCTAGGTACTTAAATCCAGGTTAGTAATGAGACATATAGGGGTTTACATCTTCCGTTAGATACACAGTGCTGGATAATGAGCAGCTTTATAGTCATAAGGCAGGAATGTACTGATGATTAACTCTACTTTACATGTGTCAAGCCTCTTTCTACTACAGTTATTTGATATTATTAGTTCCACACTTACTGTGAAAGGCTGGTTTAATGCTAAGAATGAATTAAATCCTGCCAATCCCATATTCCCATCAATTTATCAAGATAGATTTGTATGAAGCCCAAGTATGTGGGCCTCTTTCAAACTATTTGCTTTACAATAAGAATTTTTGTTGACAAAGTGTAGCTGAATATATAGGTATAGTTTACTGTATATTACTTGGGAAAACTTGGGAACATTTGCTAATAAAAATTTGAATTTTTCCTCTAAGAACAAGTATTTATAATTGGACCACTTCTGGATTTGTCTTAAATAGAGACTGAAAAGATTCTGTAAGCAGTATTTTGCTATAGCCTAATTGTGGTAGTTATCCCAAACACTTAACGGGAAGGATTTTTCTAGGAAGCATATTATTTCATTAAAAAGACTACAGGGAGAGCACTGAGCTCACAGTGCAGAGAAAACCCAAACCATAACGTATCAGAATCGAAGGTGTGATCCTTACTGCCCCTGGGTCTCCAGTCACCTCACTTCTTTGAGCACTTGCTTGCTCACCACTAAACATCCAGCTAAGAAGCCCCTGCCCTCCAAGATGATATCCATGGAAAGTCAGAGAAGGCAGCAAAGAAGTCTTAAGCAGTTGCAGTGTAGGAAGTGTTTAGGTGTGGGTTTGAGTCTTCTTTCTTTCTGGGACATGGAAACAATCCTCTATGAAGTGTATTGCCTGCACACAGTGCTTTTCTTGGGATGGAGAACTACATTACTTTGTGCAACTGTACCTCATTCCTCCCCCTTGGACAGATGTCGTTAGTTGAGTCTGGGTTTGAGAAGATAGAGGATGGGCATGCTGCAGTGGGACTGTGTGTGAAGTAGACAGATGGAGGATGTCATGCTGCAGGGAATGGAAAACACCTTTTGGGGGCTGTTCTCAGCTTCCCACTTAGCAACCTGGTAATGCCACCAGATTCAATTTTGCCTACGCTGTTGAGAAACCTTGAGCTGGTCCTAGGCAAGTATCAGTCACACATACTTTGTCTGGGTGAGGGTTTGGTGCCAGAATTGCTAATCGGATCAGGAAGTCTGGGTATGCTTTTTTCTACAGAAATGTGTGGGCAGAATGCAGTGCCTCCTGCTCCTGAGGGTGACTGAACTTGCCGGGGTTTATAGCTTTGAGACTTTGGCCTCTATCACATGCATCAGCATGAAAGGAGTGCGAGGCTAGAGCTTCTCAAAGAGGCGTTTATGTGCGGAGACTGAGTTCAAAACCACCCTTGGAGTCACTGGCTGCAGTAACACGCTAGAGGGGTTGTAAAATAGAAGGGAAGCTGTTACCAGAAGTATGAGAATATGCACAGCCAAAGTCCAGTGTCTCTGCTGTGAATGGCCTGGGCAAACAGAAATGGGGTAGAGAAACACAACTCAAAGTTGTATTTTTATTCCAGTATATATAGGCAAAGAAATCAGAAACATTGCTATAGCCAGGACAGGCAACTTTTAGAGGATTTTAAACTTATGTTTATATTGGAATTTGAAAACATATAAATAAATGGCATGAAGTTAGAAATGTGGAAAACAGGATAGACACATGACTGAGTGTTTACGAACATCTGTCCTGTCCCAGACCTGCAGCGCAGCATGTGATGTTGTTGTTTCTCCTCCAGCAGAAGGTGAGAGGAGAGAGAGCACAGTCATCAGAAAGAGGCAAGCATAACTTGGTTTAGCACAATCAGAAATCCTTCCACAAGGATTTTCTTTGAATTTAGAGCGCATAGTACTCTGAATCATCTAAACCAAATGTATTTCTTTTTCAAGGATACTTTTTAGTTCATTCTTATTGCACAATTTCTGTTGTAGTCAATGTTTAATGGTGTTGGAGACTGCAGCAGCTCTCAAATGCACCGTAGTCCCTTGGAAGCCGCAAGTCTCTGTTTTGGTTTGGCAGATGCTTTTGTTTAAAGGACTAACTTGTTTCCACTGTTGGAAGTCATCTTGGGAGCCAGAGAAGCCCTTCGTCTAAGGGGGGTGGTGCTGAAATATTTCCCAGCTTGGGCGAGAGAGATGCTTGGATTCCTTGCATGGTGCCAAAAGGCTGCAGAGCAGAGCCTGCTGTGAGCTTTGCAGCAGCGCAAAGCCACACAAAGTGGACTTTCCTAAGCGTGAATGGGGATCTTTTGTAAATGCAAACATCCTGCAGCCTGTGCTGTGCAGCGGCTCTACGCCACCCTATCCTTTGATTCCTTTAAAATGGTAAAGAGCAAAATACATTTCCTCCACCCCTCCAAAACTTATAGCCTTGAGAGGCCCCTTGCCAGCCGGGGCAGGGTCCTGGTCTCAGCATCGTTTCCTGCGTGAACCTCTGCCCTCCCATCTCAGGACACCATAACTCTGCAGTCAGGCTGTCACAAGCTGTTTTCCTGTGATTGTTATCCCAGCATCTCCCCTCCAGTTTGTTTTACAGCACAACGATAGCAAATGCAGGGAGGAAGGAGTGGGGAGGAGCTCCAATCATAAAAGGATTTCTCCCCCCTAGTATTGCTGTCTGTCCTGGGAAGGCTGTGCCTGGCTTTCTCACCCACTGGGGGAAGGACTGATGTACAGGGAGGAGGCAGGCACACCCCATGGCAGGGGATCCATGAGATAGAGCTGGGGAGAACAGGAGATGTTTGACCCATCAGGCCTGATGTCACAATTAAAAACAATTAATCTGAGTGCACTTATCACTGCCTGCCTGCAGGCTCATACCTGACCGCAGCCAAATGATGTTTTAAAACTGAATTTCAGAATATAAAAATGGCCTTTAGTGAATTAGGCCTAAGTTCCTTCTACTCCAGTCTGTTCTCTGCCTGGGGCCTATTGTATTTAGAGTTTAAGATCAAGGCATGCATCAGTCCAGTGAAACACCTTCACATTCAAGCAAGGGTTTTGAATTTATTTTGTGGAAAACGTGTAATTGTAACTTAAAGTAGATGGGTAGCTGGAACACACTGAATTTTCAAGTTACACACGTATCTTCATAAATACTATATTTTCATTTTCTTAATTTGTCATGTTAGATTAAATGAATAGCAAATAATGCTAATGGTGTCACATTGGGCTCCTAAAATACAGTGCAGTATTACTATCACTAGTGTGCATAAAATGCTTGTTAAATTTTACAAGCAGAGAGTCTTCATCAAGAAGGTACTTGCTGCTGTTGAAGCTTTCAGTCATATTTCTTGTTAAGAGGAAGAAATCACAACAATATTAAATAAAAAAAATGGACCCTGCTGGCTGTCTTAAAAAAACATGCAGTGAGGGTCTCTGGTCTTTTAGAATAACTTTCACTAAAACCATTATAACTTAGAAATGATGTCTTGTGTATACTACCTCAGGTCCTAGAAGCAGGAAGGCAAAATAAGGCTGACTTGCATGTGCAGACATGCCTGCAAATAGCAGTAAGGACAGAGTTCACTCGTCAGCTGCGAACGGGGCTTGTAAAGGCAAATTAAAACACTGTGGGTTACTTAAGTTAAACCTTTGGTTAAATATGAAGTCAGAGCAGATGTGATACACAAAAAGCAATTGAAAACACATGCCAGGCAAAAATAAATATTCTAGAATTTGTGTGTTGGTATGAGCCTTAGATAAAGTTATCTGAGCCTGCCCCAGCTTATTCCTTTGGGAGTGGTGAAGGGGAAAGGGAGGTTTTACCAGCTGTTGTGCAATGCAAGTCTGCAGGATGCCTCATCGAAGCCTCTAAGGATATATATACACATACATACATATAAGGAAATATCTTATGTAAATATTATATAGATCTGCATGTAATATTTATATGTCAGATATTGGTGGTTTGCTAATTTGCATATGATATGTTTATATGTAAAAAAACAAAACCAAAGCAAAACCACATAGAACTGCCAATGCACGAATAATGGTGCTGCAAAGGCACGTGCTTTAATTCTATTCATTCTTTAGGAGACATGTAACATCTATGTGCTAAAATTCTGTTTCTGCAACAGTTACTTTCATGTCATAGATGTGAAAGTGAAGCAAATGCGTTATGTCATTGCCTAAAGATTAAGGTGGATCAGACTTGAGACATTTTTACTGTTGATTGGGACTTTCATTTCTGTAGTCTTACTGCTAAGTTTCCACACATACAGTTTCTTTTTGAATAGAAACTTTTGTTGCTCCCATCTTTTCTCTGTGCCATGGGTCATATTTTCAATCTCCTTTAATAAAGCCCATTTTCATAGGAAGTCGCTGAGTACGAAATACTGTTTGAAAAGTAAGAGTTGGCTGTGCTATACAGGGGGTTGTTTTCTGTTCTTAGGAGGTTGCCACTGTATTTAATGCACACCCTGGGAGAACTACTTTCAGTAATGTCTACATAACTAACTTGGCTTTAGCAGAGTGAATGGAACAGAGGTATCCCAAGACCCAATTTTGTGCTTAATCCATTTCCCCTATTCATTTTTTCACTTGGTTCTTGGGGCTAGAAGATACTCTGGAAACAAACACAAAAAAATCATATTTATGGAATTGGAGAGAAGAAGAGGGATTTTTGCTGGATCATGGGCTGTAAATAAAAGTATGCTATAAATTTTGCAAGTGGAATTACATGCAATGCCAGAGCAATGTTCACTTTCAGCATTTTAAAGGAAACATTGTCGGAAACAAAGCTTCAGTGTGTGGTGCTGTTAATGAAGCTGCTAGCTGTTATGTCCAGAAAATGAATGCCCAATTTGATTTTGCCTTTGAAGTGTGGTTTTCTGATGCATAAAAAGAAAACATTTTGAAGATAAACCGGTCCTCTCTGCCATGAAAGTCACTACAATTTCTCAGCACGGTGGGAGGCTTTTGCAGTGCAGATCCTTCCATTTATGACTTGCAGAAGCCTTAATGGGTAAGTGTAGTGTATTTGGAAGAAAGACTTGTTTCCAGTCTACACTATATATACTACATACAGTCTACACTATATATACTATACTAGTACGTGTAGTATATACCCTCCTCAGTCTCTTTTCGTAGCCTGGTTGTCCTGGGCTGTCAGCTCTTTGGGTCACTGACTCGAAAGCCTCTGTGCCTGGCACAGTGGGGGCCTTTCTGCTCAAGGTCTCTGGGTGCTACTGCAGTACAAATATTAAATGATAAAACATGCTTATCTCCCGCCAAAAATCTGGCAACATCCCTATTGAGATATTATTAAATTGTCAGTTCAACCATATGCCAAGCACTTTAGGCGAACAAATGTTCACGCTGGCTCTCACACAGTACGTGAAGACTTGGAGAGAGACAGGTGGCCATGTTTACACCATTGAGTACTGCCCGGTTCCTTACAAACAAAAACTTGCATTAAGTGACTCTTGCTTTATAGCAGCTTAAAAATTTATGGACTTGATACGCTTGAGACCGTGTTAATTTGATTACACTTAAAACGTTAAATGTAGGTTGGTGGAACCTACCTATTGTGTGTATTAAGGATGTCTCTGCATTGCCCATGCAAAAGAAGTGGGAGAAGTAAATTTATCAGACTGTCCCCACAAAAGAAAAACCGCACCCTTGCCAGTGATGGTATGGTTTAAAAGTTAATAGTATTTTTTCTGAGTAATTAATAAAGAAAAAATGCCTTAATCCATAAATTTCACTACTTCTAGTATTTGCCTTTGATAAGTGCTCAGGAAAATCCTGGTGCTTTTTTAGACATTGTGTTCCGTCTTTTCATCCGCTTTCTCCAGATGACATTGCTTATTATCGCACCTTGGTTCTTGCAGTACATGAGCTTTAAGATTCACCAAGTAATTGTCAACTTCTTCATTCTATCTTCTGTTTGTCTCTTTTTTGTGAGTGAGAAGTGGGGATGTTGTACTGTCACTGTACTAGCATTTTTTCCCCACACTTTTATTCTTGGAAGGTAGCCTTTCTGGCAAAAAATCAAAAGAGGCTGATTTTTGTGAACATGCTTGGAATTTTCTTTCAGAAATCTGTAGTAATACTGCACAGTCTTAACTGTTGTTAATCAAAATGATATTTTGATTCATTTCAGTGTCAAAGATTTTTTTTCTCCACTATGATCTTGCTTTAAATATGTATTAATATATTAGTCCATTGTGCAAGCTATCTACTATGACAGCTATTTGCATTCCTTTCATTAAGAATTGTATTCTGTTCTGGATGCCTGCTGGAGCTGTGGGATTTGATTGCCCTTCCTTTTTTTTTTTGGTTTTTTTTTTTTTTTAAGGATAGACCTTGTACCAAACTCCTGTAATGATAAATGAGAGAAGAGGGAGATACTTCTTCTTTCTTGTCTTTATTTGTCGATGGCATTTGAATGCATCAGGAGGTAATGAGCTGAAAATGAATTAGAATTTCTACTGAACATTTTCTTCAGAAGAATAAATGCTTTTAGAACACTTAATATGAATTTGAAGGAAGTTGCTGATCTGTCTTTGTTGATGGGTATTACTTTATAATAATTCTGGTTTTTCTGCCTGTATAATTTTTTCAGGAGAGAAAATTTCACACACCAAAAGAAATTTCTAAGTACAAACATCAAGAACATTAACATTTGCAATCTTTGACATTGCTTTAGATGAACTTCCCATACTTGAAACACCAGTTGCTTTGCCAGTGTCTTCATTATCTTCTTGACTTGTGTATTACTCTTTTGCTGGAATGAGAGCCTGTGGCCATAAAGCTGTCCTGCAGCTCCACCAGAGTATCAGGAACAATGTCACCCAGCCCCCAGCTGCCTCCTAACATCTTCCTTGCATGTTAAAGCTAGAAGAGCTGGACACCCCCATTGACAACACACCCTGGGTCCTCTCAGAGGAGCCCTGTGGCTGATAGACGTCCCTGGGGGCACAGAGGGAGCGAGAAGACACTTGCTGCTGTTTCGAGCTGAGCTCCTCAGATGCATACCCATAGCTGTTATGGGCCTGTTATGGGTGAATTAAACTTTATCCGTACAGTAGCTGAAATACAGCTTGCAGTGACTGCAATGCTGTCTGAACGCTATCGTCCTAAGTACTGAGGCGATAACATCTCAACCCCTCTGCTCTTCAATCCACCATGTGCTCTATGGAGAAGTCATTGTTTGACGACTGTATTTTGCATGGAAAGTCCATTGTCTCACTGAAGCCAGATCCAGAGCAGTGTAAACTAAAGCTGTGCTGAGCCAGGTCTGTTTCAAGGGGTGGATAGAGTACGTTGGAGCCGCAATGACATGGTTTTGGAAGGCTCAGACAGTGATGAGTCAGTGTCCAAGATGGTTTGGGAACATGAGGCCCCTTGTCATTTTCCATTTAAGTATTTGAAAGTCTTCTATGCTTTTCATAAAATACAGCGAGTGCAATTCCTTTGGAATCGCTATGGTCCAGGCTGTCAAAAGAGCACAGAGGCAGTGTGGATCAAAGTGCTGTTTAAGACAGGGTACATAGCCATCCCTCCTGTGGCAGTGCTAGAGCCTCCAGGGTATGCAAGAAGACCATCAGTGGAGATAGTGTAAGGGAGAGATCACAGAATCACAGGGTAGCTGAGGCAGGAAGGGGTCCAGCCCCTTGCTCACAGCTGGATCTGCTAGGGCCGTGCTCAGGACCAGGTCCAGTTGGGTTTTGAATATCTCCAAGGATAGAGACTCCGCAGCCTCGCTGGGCAACTTTTGCTCCTGTTTGGCCACCTTCATAGTAAAGGTATTTTTCTTGAAACAGGGAAATGGTGGTCCCCTAGGGAAAAGAGGAGATAGTGCCAGGGACCCGATGGGTGATGTTGTGAAAGCAAATGACCACTTTCAATTTTACTAAAGGATCTGAAACACATTTCACACAAATTGGAGATCACTCTTGAGAAGCTACAAGCTGCTCTGAGTTTGCACTGTGTTTTTAACCATGAGAAAGGCACCATGCTTGTGTCCATTCATAGTGTGGTTGCAAAGGTGGCACGCCATATCCCTTACTGGGCCATGCCACATCCTGCCTACCTACCTCCTCCCCCACTTCTGTCTGTCATGTCAGATCTGAGTGTCTCATCTTCACTTCAGGGCCTCATTTACCTACGGTTATTTTCCCTTCCACTTTTATTCACTCCTGTGATGTTCATGCCAGCCTCTAGTTTGCGTGCAGTATCTTTCGCTGCTTGATGCATCTGTGTAGAACTTATTTTGGTGGTCTCTTGTTAGAGAGAAACCTTCCACAAAACTGCTTCATTATCCTCATTCAAAAGGCTATTTCAAGTGTTTGTAGTGTTTTAAAGATCTTGGTAACAGGTTGGGTTGATTGTTTACTTCTACTACTCCCTTGCAGATGCATGTTCCCTCCTCAATTCAACGTTATACTGCTCCCATATCACTGATTGTTTGTTGCTGTATTCCCCTGTCTCAGGCTGTAACCCCCTGTCTGAGAGGCCACTGTTTTGCTCCCTCTGCAGAAGGCCTAGTAGAATGGGGCACAATCCTTATGTTGACAGGATCATAGAATCATAGAATGGCTTGAGTTGGAAGAGACCCTAAAGATCATGAAGTTCCAACCCCCCTGCTACAGGGACATCTTCCACTAGACTGGGTTGCTCAATCTATATATAATATATAACACAAGAAAATGATGGTAGATCTATGGTGTAGCAACCTGATTTGTTATCTAGGTGAACTTGGATGAACAGCTCTCTTGAGCAGAGTGCCTTGTGGTCCAAAGGGTCCAATCAGCTGGTTTTAAGAATTAAAATTAAAACATAGAAAAGGGGACAACAGAAAAATCTTACGTAGTCTTGTGAGGTGACCTCTGTTAGATTAAAAGGTCTGAACTCTTAAAAGTGCCACAGCCTGGCCTTGATTTGGGTGGGAGTGGAATGTTTGTGGGGTGATTTAATCTCTGCAAAGCCGCTCTGCATCAGTTTGGGCAGGATTGTCAAGGAAGATCAACCAGATGAAGCCCACAGAAAAAACAGAGCAAAGCTGGTTGCTGAGAATTTTGGCATAACTCCATGTCTGTGTACTCTGTCCCTGGCTTCTGGGTAATACATTGCCTAAACCATTCTTGTGCTTGTGGTGGCAAGAAGCTGCCTGTGGTTGGGCTGGAGGCAGAGAAAAATAACGAAGCTGCTGATGGGTTGTTGCGGTCCTGTTGGCCTTGGTGTCATGACCAGCTGAATTTGGGGGCCATTGGTGTTGCCCTGTCTTGTGTGTGGTTGTGTTTGTAATGGAAAACACCCTCCAGCTGGCAAGATTAACTGCTGTAACAAAGTTTCTAGATGATGTTTTTTCCCCTTTCAAGAGGTGTAATATAGGTAACATCACTATATAGAGAAAGTAAGTGGTCTTGTTACATTAATATAAAAAATGATTTTTTTTATTCTTCATAATATATCATCTACCTGTGCCTAAAGCAGAAATGCGTTCTTGCGGTGCTTGAGATACTACAGAAGTAAATGACACTGAAGTTAAATGAATCAATTTAAAGTCACCTTTACAGCTGGATGCAGAAAGATGTCTCATCACAGCTATGCTTAAGAGTTTTCCTAGCAGTAAATCAAACTTCAGGATATTTTAGTAGTCATACAGGCACAGCAACTGTTAAATGTTGCCTCTGAATATCTGAGCTCCTTTTTAAGGGTTTCTCTCCATTATGAAATGATTTCTGACTGAACCGAGGGTTAGTAGTGCTGTATCACTAAGGTTACTGTTACACTGATGTCTCCAAAATGCTAGTTTTAATATACTTAGTATTTTAAAAGGTTGACATTTCTAAGACATATATTGTTATTTTCTGTTCTCACTTCAATGCTCAGATGCAAAATTAAGAATTGGGATAGGTGATTTGCTGTTAGAAGTTAAGCATGTAGGAGCTCACTTGCTTGTCTTCAGCCAGTTCTATGGACAGGAGGTTTCGGGATGAGTGTGAGGCTGCCGGTGTCTTCCTACACCTGGTAATCACATGCACATGCATTTTTAAGGGTCTGTTTTCTGCCTCTCTTTGTACCAAAGGATGTCATCTTCAGTTTACCAGTTTTTAGCCTCATCTAGTTTTGCTGAACTTCAGCCCCAGGTGAGATAGGAAAGGAGCAGTGTACAATAAGGTCTTTCTTGTTAATGTTGCCAACAATCTTCTTTAGCAGAGAACCTCCTTCCCATTTCCCTTGAAATCCAGAGCTTCTGAAGCAGAGTTTGTGTTTCCATGGAGCTTGGGAGGACTGTAGGCTTGTCACTTGATTTTGGTTTGTCACTGAATGGCATTTCCCATGCTTCTCTTACAAAGAAAAAAATATCAGGTGGAGTTGGACTGTTTGTTTATCACTGGCTTTTGCGTCCCTGCAACTTCTCTTGTGCTCATATAGGTTGTTCCCTTATTCCTTATTTGAACTGTTCAAAGCTGCGTGTTTTCTTCTCAAAACTTTGAATTGGCATGTATACTGCTTGTCCTGCGTAAGCAGGTTGTTTAATAGATCCAATGAACACTTATTTAGATGCAGTAAGTATTTGTGGCAGAGCTGTGCCTGTGAATTTAGGCATATCTCTTGTCAGCAGTAATCTGTACGGTCATCTGCAGATTCTGTCCAGTGATTTCAGCTGCTCAAAACAAAGTTTTGGGTGAGCATTAACTCAAGCCTTCTTGTGTGTGTGTGTCTTTTTTAAAAGAAATTTGCAGTGCAGCTTGAATACGCCTTAAATATGTTGAGGCAATAAAAATTGCACATGACTATCCTATGTGAATAATAGTAAAAGTAAGATGAATATGATGGAGAGCCATTAACATGCTGGAAAGTGGTTGAGTTTCTAAAGTTATCAGCTTGATGCATTAATATTGATTTTTTGGGGGGCAGAAACTGAGTTTTGGTCTAATTGCCATTTATATATGTTGAGAATAGTATATGTTCTTGATGGGTGCTGTGGTAACACCAACAGCTTTGTGTTTTCTTGAAAACTCAGAATTGTAAGTTGGAAGTTTACACTATCAGAGAATGCGTAAACTTCAGTGTTTGGCTTTGTAATTATTATCACCAAAATATAGGTGTGTACTGTGTCTGCTGCTCTTATGAGGTGTTGAGTTTGTTTTCTTTTCCTAGTATCACATTCCTTTGGGCTCTATTGAGTATGACCAAGCTTCTAGTTTAACCCCTGGTTTTTATGTCGTTTCTTAAGCTTATAAAAACCCCGTTTCATTAACTTCATACATAGAGCGAAATGTAGAGTGGATGAACAGAAAGGGAGGGCACTGTTTGGTTATGTGCACCAGACTGTAATGCTCTCTGTTATCATGAAATATCATTATCCCATTCTTGTTTCACTTCTCTCTCCCCCATATCCTTATTACATTTTAAAGTCTTTTATGCAAAATACATCAAGCCAGTTATTTAATCATCTTAACAGAAAAGTTTGGTCTCGGTTGAGTGCCAGATTTCAAAAAATTTGTATTAGTTTTTTCATCTCAGGCTAGAACTGTTAATGTGTGCCTGACTCCTACCAAACATCACTAGCTTTGCATAGCCTTTATGAACAGTATTTATATATATGAAGTTGCCCATTGCTAAGGAGGATAAGCTAACAGTGGAAAGGCTGTCGAAGGCTCTAGATTCTAGGGATTGGGAATATATTGACTAAATACATCTTTTAAAACAAGGATCCATTTTCTTATTCGTGTTTCAAAATATCCTGGAATTCCCTATCAGGTGAGTAGCTATTTTAAAAACAAAAAATATACAGTAAATGTGGCTGTCTGTCTAAGTAAGGTTCTCAAAACCAAACAGAGCATTGGAAGCAGTATGTTCCAAAGCACAGGAATTGTCTGAAGAAGGTCAGTACCACCCAATGGACTTTGCTTCTGATTCCTGTTAAAAAAGGGGAGGAGGAGAAATAACCTGCAGGTTTTAAATTTCTCCATCCCTGTTTATAAGAGTAGTCTCAGACATCTGTTTCTGCCATGGTGTAGTCATGCTCCAGTGCTCCCCCCACCAAAGCATGACATGTCTCAGTGCCTCAGTTCACACAACGCCTGCCTCAGTGCTTTGGGGAGGGTGAGCGTTTTGGAGATGGTCCCAGCTGTGCCTTGGCAGGTTGAGACCTGACATCCCCACATCTCTAACCGCAGGCAGACAGAGGTGTTCCTGGCCCTGCTTGATAGGATGGTCCCTCTCCTGCTACAGCTCTAAGCCCCTGTAGATGGTGGCTATGCTATCCTGGGACTGCCCTGTTGCTCAGGTTCGAGCCCATCAGCAGTAAAATGGCTGACCACACTGTAGTGTGCCATTTTCTGAGTTACGCAGACAGGATGTTGGACTTGGTTTCATGCTCTCAGTCTTGCGTATTTAGCTGTAGCTCAGATTTCAGAGGCTTGTGGTTAGCAAGTGTCTTGTGTGTGGTGAGGGTGGGACCCTGGGGAGGGACTGCAGTGCCCTGCTAAGTGAACATCCAGTTTTTGTTTGAATTTAACTCTTATTTTTGGAACCATGGGTGACTTATTCTTGGAACCCCGTTTTTCAGAAACCCATCTGCACACAACGTTGCCAGGATTTCTGGTACAAATATTTTGTCATTTGCTCTTGAGACAATCTGTTGTTTCAGTCCTGGATGAAGTTTTGTAATATGTTGCTTGAGATATCATGGAAAAATATCTAAATGGTGGTGTAATCTTCTAGGTGAAAACACAAGGTCATAGATTATTTATTTGGGGTTTTTTTTATTAGTAGAAAATTGATTATTTGGCTTCATCAATGAATAAAATCTGTAAAATTTAAAAATCCCAAACTCTAGTGGACCTATTCTTTCTGTAGCTGATCGCAGTAGTTGAGTTAGAAGTGAGCCACCTTTTCTTTTCCAAGGAATATTTGGAGTTCTCACATTTGATGCTCATTTTGCTCAATCCTTTCTCACTGATTTCACATACTCAAGAGAATTCATTGTGCCTGGACCAAGCTCATTTGTTTCATTTGGTTTGTTTTTACCTCTGAAGGCAGAGCTCATTCCCTTCATGAGTAACTCCCTTAGTGTACGTACAAAATCCTGCCTTTGCTAGACAATGATATAGCAGAAGAGTTGGTGAGAACTTCTAGAAGTTGGATGCTTAAAAACAAGGCTCAATCTTTACTTTCGAATGACAATTCTTTATCAGACTTGTGTGGCGCTGGACAAATCTCTCCATTTCCCCCATATATATGTGTACAGAGATAGGTGGTACTTTGGCGCGCTGTTTTAATAACAAATGGCAATATGCAACACCTAAATTTCTTAGGGAACCTAGTCTGAATACTCGGAGTCTTACAACCAACTATGTTGGGTTGCTCACCTTCTGGTGTTGCCAACAGTGTGATCTCACCTTGAGTGACCATGTAGGGGGCACAGGAAGATACAGGAAGATACATGTAGGCTGATTGCTCATAGTAACACCATGAGTAGCTACCTAGCAAATGGTTTAAGGTTTCAAATGAATGGAAGAAAATTCTCAGTCTTCCAAAATAGCCTTCTGGAGGTGAATCTCATGGAACCTGCAGACAGGCAGGTCCAAAACCTCAGCAAGCAGCTCCAAGATGTTATGGGAGAAAACTCTTAATTAAGAGTTAGATCAGCTTTGTGCTGAGAAAGCTGTTGCAGATGAGGTTTCTAACTGTAAAGACAGAATGATCTCCTCCCACTCCAAAACTGGAGCCTGAGTCAAGTGGTTGCCAGGTTTATTTTGGCAGAAGCAGCATTGGAGGTGGTGGCTGATGCTAAAGGTGTGCTAAGAAAAGCTCCCTTCCATGATGGGCGTCTTTGAGAAAGTTTCACATACAAAATTCATGTAGAGTCCTTATGAATACTGTACCTTTTGGCACTTGCCCCTCTTCCCATTCCTACAGCTGGGCCCAGGAGCAGGCAGGCAGTGCTTCTCCTTGCATGGCCATTGCCAAGCAATTCTTTCTCCTGGTGCTTCGCTTGTTCTTGTCTTGCTCTCTGGATACCATGTGCTTGGCAAGCTTTCAAGCGCTGGTAGCTCCTCCGTGCTGGAGAGATGGGCCGGTCTGACAGCACATAGCTTTGGTGGTGTACTTAACTTTCACTTGTCTTTTCCCTACAAAATAAATAAAGAATTGACGTATGAAGGGGAAAAGCGTGGGAGGAAAAATGTCAGGAAATTCAAAGGTGAAGCTATTTCCTCCCTCAGTAATATTTTTCTTCTGCATGTTGTTTCTTCTCTTCAAACAATGGGGTGAGTTTGAATCCATTCTTAACTATCAGCCTTGCCATTGTTTATTTAAATCCTTTCATGTGTGTGACGGACCTCAGGAAAAGCCCACACTTCCATTGTGAGTCCTCTGGGCAGGCTCTCTGTAGTACGGTGCCAATACAACAGGGCTCCAGTCCTCGTTCGGGGTCGCCGAATGCCAATGATTTCATATTGATGGGGAAGCATATAATGGGTGTGAATTAAAGGTGTAGGATATGAAATTTGGTAACTCTGGCAAAGTTTAGCTTTTTCCAAAAGCAAATAAATACTCCACATACTCAGAAGGAGGATTTCTGATGTTAATCACTTAAGTGTAACAGTGTTAACTTCTTGTGTGTGTTCGTGTGTCTATGCACACATTTGGTTTTGGGGAAGGGAGTGTTTTGCTGAAACAGGTGAAAGTTGGTTCTGTAGTATAAAACAGGAAGCAGATGGGTACTAATTAAAGCTCTGTTGATGATAAAAGGGTGACTGAGCTTTAGAAGCAGCTGTTTTCCTAATTTTATATATAGCTAGTATGTACTTTATATAAGAGCCTGCCTCCCCACACTTCATTGTTTTCGTGAAGCCGGAGGAAATGCGTGTGCATGTGCGTGCATGGTGCATGGCTGAGGAATGGTGCTTGCAGCGTTTGCTGTTTGCTTCCTTCTCTGTGTTAGAGAAAATGAGGTTTTCTGAACATGTGACAAAAGTGCCAGGCACCTTTTCATCTCCCTGCTCTTCTCCCTCCACCTTTCCACACACAAATAGGCACCAAGCTGGCAGAAGAGCCTGTTTGCAGTGGTGCTGTATAAGGGAGGGCAGCTTACTGTGTGTTGCAGGTTTTTGTGTCTCAGCTCATTGGGGAGAGCTGCATCTGAAGGGAGAGTTGTTCTTCATGGCTGTTTGCTGTTGCTCTGTTAAGACTTTCACAAAGTGGTTAAGAGAGTCAACAACCAAAATAGCAGTGAGGGTGCCAGCCTCCTCTGTGTGTGACCTGTGACCATCATTATGGTCTTTAATCTTCACAAGTACTCTTTATACTGCCTTTACTGCCTTTTCTCTTACCTTGGGGCTTGTAGGACTCATCTTCCAAAAAGAAAGGAAACAAAAGGAATCAAGCATATTGTACTGAAATGTAGGCAAAGGAAGAATAACACCAAAGCAGAGCAGATCTTCATATGGTAGAACTAGCAGTAGTAATTGTAGTATTTTAATAACCTCAGTCAAAAACTGGACATACAGAAATAAATGGTGAGTTTCTGCTGACTTGAGTAGCGTAAGTTTTGTCCATGTATTGAATCACTGAAACCTGTTTACTGACAGCTTTTTCTGCTGGGAATTGGTGTGGGGGAATGGTTTCCTTGTTGGGAAAAGTGCCAGTGTTCGGTCCTGGTGTTGGAGATGTCATCATTCTGGTAGAAATAGAGTAAACTTGATGTGGGCAGGAGGAGAAAGAGGAGGAGGAAAATTTTGGTCAGCAACGGGCTTGAGTCTGGTAACATGCAGATTCAGGGCATGGCAGCTAAGGTGTGGAGAAGTCTTGTCTGTGTGGCCACATTTCTTAGTGAGCAGTGCTTGGGAATCAGGATTGTGTTTGGCTGAAGGTCTCATACGGATGCTCTTTTGGGTGTCTAGTTGAAGAAGTAGCCTTCCTACTTTGAAGCTGCAGCTGAGGCTGCAGGTTCCTGATTTCATTTGAAGCAGAAATGGCTTAAGTTGAGTGGCAGCTTCTGCTCCTACCACCCTGTAGGCCCAAGACTGTCTTGGAGGAGCCGGAAAACTCAAAGTGGGGAAGTGTCTGATTGTCAGCTGACACTCCTTCCCTCATTGTCGCTGAGTGACTGGTATCTACTGTAGCTTGTTGAGCAGCTACGATGAAACTGCTGTACAATATGAGCCATGGTATTTAAATCCTTCTCTGTGAATGTTGTTAGTGGGGATTATTCCCCCCATGTCTTTTCACTCTTCTGGGAAGACTGCCACAAACTGGCAGAGTTTCCTAACCTGGGACCTGCTCTTACTTGCATGTGAGGAGGGGCCAACAGGTCTTTCCGTAGGAACGATCCCAAAAACCTCTTGCCCTTCATAGCAGGAATGAGAGGAGGCAGCCAAGTTCACCTCTTTCCCTGTCCCTTGCTACCATTGCTGATAGGTTTTGCATGTCCTCTTCTAAAGTGGGCTCTTTGCTACATCTCTCCCTGGCTTCTGGTAGCTGAAAGGAGAACCATGAGGTCCCAAAATGCATGGAAGAATGGCAGTGTCACTTTCTCCATTGGACAATATATCTATTGGAGGATTTTTTTATGCTAAAGTCATCTGGGTTGTCTGCATTTCTGTTTACAGGAGTTTGTAATACAACACAACTCGGTGAGCTCTGCTTCATCGCTACAACCAAAACTATTTACTGGAGCTTACCAGGTGCCAGAACCTGGTTCGGGAGAGCTTTCCTGCATGCACAGACTGCAGGGTTATGAATTCTCCTCTGCAGTATTCATTTCTTAAATGTTCTGTGTTTTACAATCCCTCAGTGTTTGTCAAGAAGCTGTTGATGTTTGAGTGTACTTTGACATCATACTTGTGTTAATCTCCTTTGGCCTTATCCTTTAATTGGCCTTTTGAGAAAGTCTGGGGGCTGTGTTTAATCTTAGGTGGTTCTTGCTCTTTCTCTAGAGTCAGCAACTTAAAATTGTCTGGTTTCTTTCTGTGATGCAGGTGTATTTAAGCCAGGATTACAAGAAAGCCAGTGCAGTCAGAGAGAGGACATTTGACTGCCACTACCTCCCTTAGCTGTCTGCTGAAGGATCATAAAAGTATTTTGGAGGCCTTAAGAGGCTCTGTGCTTCAAGCTGAGAACAACTACAGTAGAAAGGATGCGAGTTCAGTGTTAGACTTGATTTAAAAAGTTAAAAATCTGCATGGTTAAGGCTATTTGAGAAGTGGGCGGTCTCTGTGGCAATGCAGAGGAGTCCATGCAAGCTGGTGCAAAAGTTGCGGTGGGCCTTTAGCTGTGCCAGGAAGCAAGAGTTTTGTCACTGCTGCTCTCTGGCAAGTTCTTGCTTAGGGTAGAAGACCTTTAAGCCTGCTTTAAACGTGTTTCTGTGGCTCTCATTAGCCAGCCATGCTGCACAGAAATCGCTGTAGCTAAGGATTTGTAGGAATCACTTGTAGGCTTCTCTACAATTCTCCTTAGGGGTGAATGTTTATCTTAATGCTTTGGTTGATCACGCTCAATCTTGAAGGTTTTAATGTTTGAATACTTAACACAAAAATAGGTGAGCATTGCAAAAAAACCCATCTTTTCTGTTTATAATATCACTTAATGTTTTTAAAGAGCTGTAGAGGACTGAGATTTGTATTTTTGTTGTCAAAATTACTCAGCTACTACTCTCCTTGGAAAATCAGTCAAATGTGTTGAATGTGTATGTGTGTGTGTGGGGGATGGCTGCTGTTGTTAGGCAAACTTTGAGCAAGATAACTCTGAGCTTTCTTATCAGATCCCTCAGAGATGCCTGGTGTTGAAGGAAGCAGGCAGCAGTGGAGGAGTGAATGAGGAGTCTTTGAATAATTGACAGAGAAGGAAAAAGGAGGATTGAGCCCATGTCCGTTTTGCCAGTTTCCATTATTTGAGCCTGGCGTGTGCAATGTGTTTTTAAGTGGTAGGTCCTGAACTCAGCTAATGTATTGAGAATTTCATTAAAAGGAGTGTCTAGGGGCACTAGACTTTGTTAAACTAATAACTGGTGTCTAGGTATCTTCAAAGTACTAGGTCCAGATCTTATTGCTGTGAAGCTGAGTTTTGGATGTACCTTTTTACAAAGCCAGCTGTGAAAGCAATGTTCTTGTCCTCAGCTCCCTCTCCTTCCTAGGTAAATGAGGAACATGTAGTTAAATCAGAGGAGTTGTTAATTGTAGTTCTTCTAAAAGATATGAACTTGATCTTGTGGCAAACAACAATTAGCTGGTAAATCTTGAGATCAAGACTGCCCTCTGAGTGGATAATTATTCTGTTGTTATTTTCTCTGATTTTATTACTTTTATTCCAGGGGGAAATAGGGATTAAGGGAAGATGGAAGGACAGAGAAGGGGTAGGGTAGGTAAGCTTTCCTTTTATTGTTTAAGGCCAAATACTGTGGAATAGATACATTCAATGTTGCTCAGGTGTAAAAGCAGGTAAGCTGCAATTATTTATGTTTACTCTCAACTTCTACTGTTTTTTTGAAACTTCAGGTACCAACTTCGTCAGACAGAGGCTCTATTACTCTCTCTAATGGAGAGGCTTCTTTGTGACTTTGTCAAGCTGGCATCCTTCAATTTAAAATAAAAGTAGGGAATGGTGATGCCTGTTGACAAGCCTGGCATACATAAAACTGGAGGTGGGAGAGAAAGAGAAGAAAAATGAATTGATGCACATGGTTTTATATTTAGGAAAACTGTCTTTGCCACAACTATTATTGCCCAGTTGTCAATAATTTGGCTCAGCCCAATCCCCAGTTGCTATGTTTCAGGGACTGACATAGCAACTTTGGACATTTACAGCTCAAGAAGATCCATGAGCTCTTCTGATCTACAGACAAGCAGATAGGCTCTTTCATGCACATCTCCTACTTTTATTTAGTTACACACTTCAAATTTGGGGATGGGGGAAGGAATTCTTCTGTTGTTGCTGGTTTGACAGAAACGTTCTGCAGGTAAGTTGGTAAATGTGTTCTACCTCCAAAAGAAGGATATTTTTGGATGGCTGTAGCACACTGAGGTTTGCTTGGGTAGACTGTAGATGTCTGTGGGGAGAGAGAGTTATCTTTCCAAGCACCTTTATTTTTGAGTCAGAAGTCTATTTTCCTAGAAAATGAGATCTTTCAAAGTTCACATTAGAGGGTTCCAAAATGATGGGCTTTTTAGGTGGGGTCATTCACTCTGCCTTTTGAGTACAGAAAGAGTTGGGGATCCTTTTGAACCTGTGTGTTTGGAGGACTTGAAGCGTGAATATGATGTTATGTCAAAACTCAAACTCTTAATTTTTTTCGCAAAGATGGCCAAAGGAAAACACATAGCAAAACACTCATGTTTCTTTCCTCTTATTTATTGGGGTTCCTATGACGACTTCTGTAATGGAGGAGAGGCAGAAATCCAGCTACATGAGAATTAAATGCTTGAAAGATAATGTCCAACTTAACCTTATAGAAAAAGTCCTTGAGAAATTCCTGAAATGTAGTTCTGTAATTTCAACTTTGGTGCAGAGACTGTGTGAATTGTGTGACTTTTAAACAATGTGTCTAATCCAGAGGGCATATTCTTGGGAGTCATGATGGGTTAGTAATTGTGTCTGCAGCAGACCATGATCCTGATGAGCAGTGGGGGTGGCATGTAGTTCAAAGTCTCTTTTCTAACTCTCTGTCTTCGTGTTAGGGTGAACATAGGCAAACAGTGCCTTGCTGGGACTCTCCCTCTCCCTCTTCCAACTGTTACCTGAAATGCCTGGGGTGTGCGACCTGACTCCAGAAAAGCTTTGTTGGTTTTCCTATGATTTCAAAACCAACTTTAAGCAAATACAGTTACTTTATATTCTATTCTTTTAAAAACATCCTGTTTCTTGCCTTTCTTTTTTGTTTGTGTTTTGTTCTGAGCATGCTTGTGAACCAAATCATAGCTGTGTTTGCAGGTTGCAGAGCTGTGTAAAATTATGAATTATCTTCTTGCTGTTGTAAGTCAGCAGCAGACAGGAAGAAAGTTGAAAATACTGAATAGGCAGCATATTGCTGCGTAGGCACTTAATGTTGTTTCAGTGTGATATAAGTTAAAATATTGCTTATTTCCTCTTTGCTGTTCAAAACAACCTGAAGCATGTTATGACCAGGGTCTAAACAATAACTGAAAAAGTAAAAACAAATGTTTTAACAGAGAAAGGCACGGCCTGCCAAATATTCTGCGTAATTTATGACTACATGAATAATCAACAAACAAAATCCTTGAAAACACCTGATTTTCTGGGGGAAGACTTTAATTTCTTTTTAAAACAAAACGAAAATGTGGAAAGATTCCCTGTAGTATCTTCATAACTGAGAATAATACAAATATTAAATAAAAGCAGCAAGGGCTGCAGTGTCTGCTGGAGTTTGACAGCAGTTTAACGAATCTGTGGACATAAACCCATAGATGTATCATTGAGAAATTATTATAAAACTTCACAAACAAACTTGACTACATAAATAATATTGGAAAACGTGCCTTAGTAAACATGCTTGCTTTTTTCTGTTTCATCCCTTTTTTTAAAGAGGCCATTATGTGATCCACAGAATAAATAACTTCCTGTGTCTTGGTAGCTATTGCAAATGACAGCTCCTACTGCTGACATTCCTGCTATTTTTAATCTGATGTAAGATTGTGTCCTGGAAAATTTTTATTTATTTATTTTTAAAGGAGTGTCCCATTCTGACCTAGGAAGCCAATTTGCTCAAGAAAAGAGCTTATGCATCTTTGGAGCTGCAAAGGGGCTGTGTTGCTTCTCTCTCTATGAACATCTGCAGGAGAGAAACCTGAACTACGGTACATGAAAGAAGAAAAAGCTATCAGAAGGAGAAAATACTGAGCATGCCCCTGTTGAGTGTCTTAAGACTACCTTGTGGCAGCCCCTTGAACTGATTTTAGGGTATTTCAGCTCCCTGTCTCAGCTGTGCTTTTGCCATAGTGCTTTAGTGCACATCTGGGGAAAGCTGCAGGGAAGCTCCTCTGCCTCTTTCGTCTTTGGGCAAACATATGGGAGGGGTGGGAGTCCCAAGGCAGTCTTTGTGGTTGCAGAGTTGGATGTTGCAGTCCTTAAATCTGAATAACTAGCCAGGCAGGCTCAGGCTGCCCAGTTACCCGTGGGCTTTTCATTGAGGGAGCAATGGTGGTGAAGTTTGCACCAAGCGAAGACTGTGACTTCCAGGAAGAGGGACCCTAATCTAAAAGTTTATAAGAGCTTTTTGAGTTTGTGGGATTAGCGAAGGGGGATGGGAGGCTTTTCAAAACCAGTGTCATCTTCTCTGAACTGATGAGAGTGATGGCAGTGTCCTTCCTGGGATACCTTCTTTCGCAGTGCCTGGTGCGCACAGAGCCTCGTTGTGTCAGGGGCTGTCCAGGGCAATGGGAGTGAGATCTGCTCCGAGTAGCCACTGCGAGGCCAGTCTCCTTGTGTATACCAAATTGAGATAAATAGTAATGAGGAGAGGTTATCAAGAGAAAAATAGCACCCAGAATGTCTAACAAAGCTCGTTTTTGCATTCCGCTCTGGGAGCTGTCTGGGTTTGTGTGCAGTGTGGTCCTGCACCTCTCTAGCAGTGTTGCATATGTCCAAAGTCCCAAGCCATAATGGCGTGACTTAGTTTCCTTTTTATTGACCTCATTGTAATATTTTACTGTTTTTAGAAAATGGATGTTTGGGTATTGCGATGAATGCTGATGCACCAGAGCTCTTGGGCTTTACTCAGTTAATTCCATTCTTGTCATTAAAAACATGGCTTTTTCTTGTCCTTTTTACTTTTTTTGTTTGGGAAAGAGGAAGGGAAGTAAATTCAACAGTGACGATTTAAGTCACTGTTGCCAGATGACATTCTCTGGGAATGAGGACTTGCCAGTATGTAGATTGTAAATAGTCCTTTGCTTTAATAAGGGTCTGGTAAGTACAGAGCACAGCCTACAGTAGTGAAGGAATACGAAGACTTCCAAAAAGGTTGTGAGGGAAGAAATTACCTTTTAGATTTCCCTCCTCTGTGTGCTCAGCTTGCTCTTAGAAATAGTACTGTGCCTCCCGTAGCCTACTGAAAGCTGTGAGCATGTCTGGGGGTAACTTGGTTCGGGGTTGCTGCTACACATTTTGCAAGATTGGGTGACTGTGGCTTTATAATGCTGAACAGATGTCATAAAAAACAGTGACAAGCACCAGAGTTTCTTGAAACTGCAGCCTGGAGAACGTCATGGAAAGCAGTGTTTGAGAGGAAGACACTGGCATGAGCAGTGCAACCACCCGTCAGGAGTCTTCCGAGTCCTGACTCCCTCTTGTGAGAAAATAAACTAGAACCCCTTTAAGTATAAACCACACCTTGTGTGAAAGAGGGTGGCCACAGCTGGCCAGGCAGTGATGAGGGGCACTGTACACTGGAATATAGCTCAAGGCTATAATGACGTTTGGATGAGGGTTTTTTATGGGCATTGGAGTAGTAAATCATGTGATATAAAAGCATCTAGGCTATGGGAGCAAGCTTGAATTGGAAGGAGCTCTCCTGAAGAGAGCGTGCTGGTGGTCTGGCATGTTTGTATGGTGGGGGAGAAAAGTACTAAGGCAAACTGTGTTCAAAGAAGCTGAGTAGAAACACAATTCCTAGTATATGTGCTGCCTCTCTGGGATGTACAAAGAGGAGTAATGGGAATTGGTACTTGCTTCTTGTAACTTTGGAGTAAAGAACAACTATGAGAAACAGAACACAAAATAAAATGAACAAATATTGACTGCATAAAGCAATATCCTTTATCCACATATTTCCAGATGATGCAGTAAAAAGAACTTAAATCTGATCATGTTTAAACGCTTTTATAAAAACTTAAAAAATCTATTTTTTTGCTAATATTTTGTTAACAAGAGAATTATATTTTATTTTCTTTTTATATGTGAGACAGGTTAAGGGAGAATTGGCTAGAGGAAAAACAAGTAGTGAAAACACTTATACAGCGGACTGTACTCACATACAAAATAAACTAAAGGAAAGAGAAATGTCCCTGTCCTCTTTCCTCAGTTTCTCTTGGTTACTACAGCAGCATTGCATATTTACAACATTAGGTGAAATCCAGCGGGTGGTTGTTATTTTTAAGCTGACACTGTCCCTTTACAAATGTGAAATCTTCAGCATCTTTACCACTAAATGCGGTAAAGGATCTCTAAAGATGCACTAAACCAAACAAAAAATCTCACTCAACTGTTTTCTTTTCCTTTGTGTAGTTTCGGGGACTATACTGAAATTTTGCTAGGCTATCCTTGCACTTGCTGTAGTCAAAACAAAAATCAAATGCACAGTGAGATGTAGTGTAAGATACCGTTCAGCCTGTAAATGGAAGGCATTGCCCTTCTTTTTACAAGACTTGCAGTTTCCTTCAGCCAGGGATTTCCTGTGGGGCACAGCTAACCCTGCTGCAAAGGAAGCTTGCTGCTTTCATTGACTCTTTGTTTCTGAAAAACTAGTATTCAGTGACACCCATGTTCAGAGAATTTGAGTCCTTTGCTTGCTAAAGGAGAAGCTCCCTATGCTATGCTAGTACAAGTCTATTAAGGAGATTTATTTCCTTTTTTTTTTTAATATACACAAAGATTCAGTCAACCCAGCTTTTAATATTATTGCATCTGTACATCCCCCTTTGTATGCTGCTTCCCAAGGTAAGAGATACAGACAGGCTTGGTGCCTTTCCAGCAAAAAAGAAAACATCTCTCTGCTGCCCTTGTCAGATGAGCTTGTGTGTTGTAGGAGTTGTGGGTGCAGTGCTGCAGGTGCACTTGGCTCCATCTCTGGATCCATGGCTGCAAACTGGCAGCTGCTCCTCCTCAGTGTCCCTGAGGAGAGGTCTATGGTCAGGCAGTAGGCTTTGTTGCAGGGGAACTAAGTCCTCAAGCCTCTGCAGCTACAGCTAGCTCATGGGCAGCACAGTGAATGGGGCAAGTGTCATGGGTTTAGCCCACTGAGGCTATGGAAAACAAGTTAAAACTGAGGCGGGTAAAGCAAAGGAGGATGTACTGCTTTGCTTTACCAGCCTCAGTTTTAACTTGTTTTCCACTGTTGTGGGTAACCCATTGCTTGTGAATCCATCAGGTCGTGACAATCATTCCAGTCCCTTAGGTTACAGTGATTTTGTGAAAGCACAGTGTTGATCCATGAAGATGAAGAGAAGGTGTGTGGCTCCTTAGTAAAGCATGCAGCTGAAGTCAAACATTTAGGGTTAGGTCTGCTTGTACCTTTACCTAGGCAAGTGGCAAATGACTACTTTGGTCATTATGCAGGGCTTTTAGCATGTAAAGCTTATGTGACTTCTCAGGCAGGGGTATTTGCAATTGTTTCACTTATCCTATTAAAGCTTTTGGAGTAATCATGTGGTCACAAAGGCCAATGCAAAGAATGAGGCCCATTTTCCGACTATGATGTTTCTCACCTCTGTGGTTTACACTCACACTTTGGCCTATTTCTCACATTATGCTTCTTACTGGTGAGAATACGTTTCTAGTGATCCTTTAAAGATGATCTCCTTGTCTAACTAGTATTGATATATTTAGCATGTATGCACGTTTGTACCTCTTCATTAAAGCTAGCAAATCTCAATAAAAGGCAGCTTAGTTTTAGAAAGAAAAAAGGGGGAAGCTTTCTATAAACAGAGCTGTAGTCTTCGTGATGAATTGGGTGTAACCGTGGAGAGTGGCAGAGGTGAAACAGGCTGTCTGTTAAACAGGAAATGAGTGATTAACATTTTTTGTCCTACTGATCGTAATTATTCCCGCTGGCTGAAAAAAAATAAACACCCCTTAGTCTTTCTTTACTACAGTCGCAGAATAAAATTTTCAGCTATTAGTCATTCTGGCATTGTATGGATGAGCTGCTACTTTACTACTACAGATTTTTATTTATTTTTATGAACTTTGATTATAATTGTCTCGTGTTTCCCTTGCAGTAACCTGCTTGTGCTCTGCATTCAAGGACAGTCTTGCCTCAAACTGTTGGTGCGGCTGTGGTGCCTGTATGGTTGCATTCCTGATTGCTGTGCTAGAGCCTGCAGTGGATGATTGTAAGAGGGCTGCCCATCACGAATCTCAGCAGCCTTCCTCATATCTTACTGCACTACAGATACTTTTAATGGTTTTAATCCCATTCAGCACACGTTAGCAGTGGTGTGTGGTGCTAATCTTTGCTGCGCTGTCATTCAGTGTGACAGTGGCCTATCTGCAGGTGTTCTCTCACTTACCTTTCTTGAACAAAAGATATATTTTTCTGTACACGATGGCCTATATTTTTTTGGGGACTGTTTTGAAAGACATTAATTATATCCCTGACCTCTGATGGTTTATTAATTGAATCCTTTATCGGCTTTTCTATGATAGCACCTGAGACTGAATGTCAGGTCATTCAGGTTATGCATGCGTCCTCCTGCTTTGCTGTTTTTGCATTACTGACATAATTGCAGCACAGGCTGCTTGAAAAGGTCTGAGAATGCATAAAGAGGGAGGAGAAGCAGTCCCAGTTATAAAAGCATCCTGACTTTGCAATGTTCCTCTTCAGTGAGGCCTTAGTGTTGGCCTCCTGTGTCACTAGTGAACTTGGGAAATGCTTCTTCATCATAGCTATGCAGACATATGGATATATATGTTCCATATCTGTGGAAAACAGAAATGTTTATTTACAAATACGGAACCCTTATATTTGTCAAACACTTTGTTTTCCATCTGTTGGAACAGAAAGCTTACAGCATCAGTTTTATAAAGGCACTATTAGGATTTGTCTGGGTCACCAAATATGTAGTTAGCCCTGCTAGCTTTGAATTCTTTTCGTCTTCCCTTATTTTCTACACTTCACAACTTTTGTTTTATCCTGATGGCTATTTGCCTTTTTTTAAAAAACACTGTGTTGCCTTCTGGCTATTGCCTTTCTTTCACCCCTGAAAACTGATCCATTTCAGACAAACCTGTTGGCTGTCTTGGCTTCCCAGATGATTTTACCAGAGAGGGAGGAAGTTCCATTTGACAAATCTCTTTTAAAAAATCTAACCATTTTCTTATGCATCTTCGTCTGTTGTTTTTCCTAATCAGTGTCACTTAGTTTCCTTGGCTTTGAAATGCTAGCAAATGTTTATATATTTGGTGTATGCTGTGTTGATGTTATATCATGCCTGTATTGTCGTTATAGAAATAAATGTAGTTATAAAATGGAATATGGGCACTGGTGTAGGTGATCGTTAACATGGTTGTGCTTCTGTCTCCCTTGGAGGTACAGAAAACATAAGAGTGGTCATAAGCAGCTTTGGTTGGGGTCATCACATGTGAAACAGAATCCAGGTGTATACTTACACTGTGTGTACAGTTCTTACACTATGCTTTACCTTGTTCATGTTTTTTATACTCATTCTTTCTAAGTGCCCATGCAGGAAAAATGAGGAGGGATTATTATCTCATTAGAAATATCTAAACTGCTGTTGTGGAAAAGTTCTTCAGAGGAGTCTGCCTAGAATGAAAAGGAGGGTGTCTGGGGATAGCAATTGGGAATTACTCAAATACATGTCAGTAGAGTTGCCATTTCTGACATGTAAGTATGCATTGCCAAGTCCCTTAAACATCAATGTCTGGAGCTGTGCATGGTTTTTCTGTTACTACATACCATGTTTCAGAGGAGAGAGCTCCAGTGTTTGTGAAATCTCGTCCAGTCCCTGCTGCCACATGTAGCAGCAAGATGCAACCTGGAGGGTGGCCAAGCCCTTTTGGTGTCCAAAGATTTTTAGTCTTCTACAGCTATGAGAAGGAAGCATAGGAGAGTATAAATCTGAGGAGTTAACTGCAAAATGTGCAGAACTGAGATTAATGCTACTGACATGGTCACAGGAGACCGCCTTTGTGCAGAGAGACACGTATATCAACCATATAGTGATAACATACAGTCTGTCCCATTCTTGTACACTCATTCATGGAACAAGGGCTTCATTGCCAAAATCTTATCAAATGAAACAGTCTATGAAACTATCTTCATGTTTGCAGATGGCGTTTCATGGGTGGTGGTCTGGGAAAGACTCTTACTATGCCACCATCTGTAATGAAAAGCACAGAGAAACAGTGAAAGATCTCCCTACTAAGATTGAAGTGTTTCTGCACTTTTTCAGGCTGGCACTTCTTAACCATGTAATGGTTAAGGACAAAAGTGAAGTAAAACAAAAGCACCCCCCCAAGAACAAAGGACCCAAAAAAGCATGACCTGTTTGGGAGGAAATCCTGCCCTTCCACCTTCTTGCAGCTGCAGGTGGCAAATTGCCAGCATCTTCCAAATATGACTCTTTGACTTGAGGCTAAGTGACACGCTTTCTGTCCTTGCTCTTATATGACAATGGAGAAGGTTTCTGAGCTTTAATCAAAGAATGCTGCAGTTGAGTGGCAAAGATAGCTATTTCATTGGCATTTGAAGCCTCTGACACTGCAGCCAGATGTGCAGTTGTGTTGGTGAACGTTGTATTATGAGGAACCCTTTAGAGAGAGAAATGTGGCTAAGGCTGTTTTATGAACAAACGTGTTATCTGTTGGCCAAATGCTTTTGAATGTCCAACAGTAGTTCTGAGGCAAACCCAAGCTCCTTGTGCAGCATCTGCTTCTGAATTTCTCATATCTCATAGTCATTAGATAAGACAAACAGGACAGCCTTACACTAGACTGTTTTATCAAAGGAAATTCTGGTACATCTGGAGTTACCAATGTTCTCTTTCCTCCTTGGCCTCCTCACTCTGCCCCTGCAAACTTGGCAGAACGGTTGGAAACCACAGCAAAGCAGGGGCAGGCAGTGTAACTATTCCAAGTAGACCTGCCTGTTTCACCAGGCATGGTCTAACTTAGTCTTGGATAGATGCTACATGGTACCACTTGCCACAGTTAGATCCTGCTGCTGCTGTCTGGCTGTTAATGCTGAAGGAACCCTGAGGAAATGTGCTGGTGAACTTCCTGTCCTTTGCATACTTTCCTAGGAGACTTTTTTAATGACTTCTGTTTAGAGTGCTGCTTGCCACTGAGGCTTCAAGAGGAGGGTGATTTGTATATCTGGACTTGCTGTAGAGTCCCCATACACACAGGTCTGATGAGTGACAGGTCTGATGCCCTCTGTAACAACATATAGAAATTCTGGTGTCTTCCTTTCTCTGTTGCCAAGCTTTTGCTTTGTTGTTGCTGCCACAGGGGGACTCTGATGATTCTGAATCTGCTGTAAGCTGTCAGTAACAGGACACACTAATGCAGCTGGCTTGTGCCAGCCACCACTGATGACAGCAGACACCTCTCAACAGTGATGATGTTAGCTGATGGGTCTCTAACTTCTCTTCTACCAGTCCTCAACGCTGACTTTTTTTGCCAGGCATGTTCTTATTGCAATATTCTCCAACTGTCAGTTTAAATAAATAAATAAGCAATCTCCCCCCCTTTTCTTTCTTTTGCCTTTTTTGATTTGTGATCATCTTAAAGGGTCATAGCAGAAGCACTCTTGAGTGTCATATTCCCTGAAAGTTTCTCTCCAGCTTTCAGATCAGTTTTCAGATATTGTTTGGAGAGATCTGAGAACTACAGTCAGATATTGTGCCCCAGTCTGTATTTACAGCCATTCCAGCTGACTAGCAACATGTGTAGACTGTCTCCTTGGATGAGGTGTAAGAAGCAGAGGACTGCTGAGATGTCTTCTGAATGAAGAATCGATGGGCAGCCATTAGACTGATAAATTTTAATAGAAATGCTTGACCTGTGTATTATGGAAGCAGTCTTGCTTTAGCGGCCTTCCACTTCGTGTTGTGGCTGCATCTTTCTCCAGAGGCCAACTCCTTCTGTCTTTGTTGCTAGTTACTGGTGAATCTTTTCTGAGATGCCATGGCATGCTGTACTGCAGTGCCGTCAGCATATGCATCTTGACAGCAAATCCACTTCTTTTTGTAAAATGTATTGACTGTTGCATCTATTCCTTGCTCTCCCTTTTGGTGGCTGTCACAGCACTGCAGCTGAATGGATGCTGCCTGTGCCCAAGTGTTGAGGGTATGAGGGTGGAAGAGACCATGGACACTCTTAAGTGCTGTAACAAAGTTTGGGTCTTGCAGCTCTCCAGATACTCACAGATCCACAGTTAGATCCTGCTTGGCGAAGTTTGCACTGGGGTTGAACAGGAGGTCTGCCGCGGGACCTCTGTTCTATTTTCCTCTCCCTCATATGCTCCAAGGGCTGGGCTGGAGGAAAGATGGCCAGTGTGACTGTATGGTCTCACTTCAGGCTTACAATGTTGTCAAGTTTACAAAGCAACTGTGGTTTTGGGTGATTCTCCTTAGTAAAACACCAAAACAATTTACTGAAAAAGTAAATACCTTAATATTATAATTAAAGAATTGTAACAGGAGTATGATTTTTTTTTTGCAATTAGGTTAAATTTAAGTTGCGTGTTTTAGTATGAGTATCTTGGTTTAAATGCAATATTAAGTATCAGCAAAGCTATTTACATGGAGAGATTAAATGGCTGAGACCTTTATTTCTTTAATTGCTTTAAAACGTAAAGCAATTTGAGGTTTTTTGTTGCTTAGAGGAGTAGCAAGAAGGACATTCTTGTAGCAAGGACGATTCAGCTGTAGGAAATGTTGGAAGTACAGCTGAATGATACAAATATGTAGATTTAAAGGAATCATTTTCTTGGCTTCATGAATTTTATTAGCTGGTCTGTGCTCATCACATTGCATTTAGCAGATAATGATTTTGCCTATTTTGTCTCTTAAATCAGTGAGTAGTGATAAGCATATCCACGGTTCCTGGTCTGTATGCTGAAGTATGGCATTGGAGCCTTTTCAGACCAGGCAGGAGCAGAGGCTCTCTGCGCCTTGCCTGAAGGCAGAAACTCAATCCCAGGAAACACCCCACAGGTGGCAGCAGCCCTGCTGCTGTCCTGACGAGGTTGTGATAAAATTCCAGCATGGATGCTCTCAAAACGATCTGGCATGCGTTGCCACTGCACGGAAACCTGCCTCAGAACGCAGCCACTTGCTTTTTGCCTCATTCAGGCCAGGTTTTGGAGGCTTTGCTTCGAAGTCCCACCAAAAGCCATGGCTGAAAGCATCTCGCAGCATGCCGGGGCCGGTGGTGCTGCGGAGTGCCCTGGCCGCTGACAGCTGTGCCACTCCTCCAGCTGCCAAGATCCACTGCTGAAACTATACTTTTTTATCAGGTCTTGTTTGCGTCTGGCAAAGATTTGTAGACACAACATCATTAACAGCAGCACATATTTTCACAAGATTTACCTCTTCAACACTTTTTCCAAGTTAGTAAATCATAGCTTCTTTAATGTCCTGCTGGCTGCGTGAAAAACAGGAATTTATGTAACAAGCTCTGGGCCGCAAACCTTTTCCTGTTAGGAAAATTTTTTTTTTCATTGCTGGCAGAGTTAGGAGACAGCTCTGTTACTCAAAGAGCGACCTCAGATGTCCTCAGTACAATAATACCAGATTATAACATTTTTGATGACTAAGGAATAGCAGCAATTTCTTAAATATTTAACTCTTCTGGTGCAGAGAAGAGGGAACCGTGCCTTAGCACGGTATTTTCTCTGCCTGTGTGTTTTGTGTGTTTGATATACCTATTTTGATAGTAAACAGTAAGCCTGAACCAACTGGGTATGTTTACAAAATACAGTAAAAAAAAGAATGAACTGGTGCAGGAGGTTTTTTAATCAACAGAACAACTTTCTTGCAACATTTCTAGAGCCGGACTTGGGTCAGCCGGGGATTCGGCTATGGCCCTTGAATGAAAACAACAAGCTGCGCCAGGCTGGCCTCACAAGGCTTCTTGTTCGGCCCCTGGGGCCACGGGCAAGTCCAAAGATAGATGTTTTGGGCTTACCCTCCTGATGTGTGAGCTGCACCTGGTGAAAATACAATTTCAAGGCCTTCCGTACTGCTCTGTAGCTAGATAGAGGATGAGATTTAGATTGCAGGGTTACCTGCAATGAAGACGTACAGTCCTACTTTGATTAGCTAATATGAGAATGGTTCCTTTCTAAATTGAGTAAGGAAACACTCAAATTGTCACTGGTGTTTGTTTAACTGGGATAATCTGTTAAAGATGGTTCTTTGGAGGGGAAGGAGAGGTTGGAAAGGCTTCTGAGGTTAGGCACATGGTTTCACTCCTTGCTGTGCTGATTGAACACCGGGCTGGTTGAACACGAAGCTGTGTTGTGCCATCTTCTGCTGTCAGAAAGCACTTTGTGCCCATTTGGGGTGAAGCTGCCCTCCTGCGGGGGTAGTCTCAGGACACTGCTGCCGGGCTGCCCTCATCTGCAGAAGGTCTCCTCTTAAACCCCAGAGTAACCATTCCTGTTGAGCTCTGCAGGTTGCCAGGCCTGCATTGGATGGATGTCTTTCTGTAGAACACCATGTGTCATGGCCCTTGCAGGGAGTTTGAGCCTGTTGTCTCTGGTTTGAGCGAGGCACCATGAGATGACTAGTTTCACCTGGCATGCCTCCTTGTGGCCTTTGCTCCTTTTCTTCTGTCATCTGGATGTATAGGCAATGGGGAAAGATGGGCATCTTTGAGAAAGCAATTGTACACAGGTGGATGGGTAGAGTAGAGAAGGTGAAGGAAGACATTTCTGGAGATGCTGCTGTCACAGGGTTGGGAAATACAGCAAAAGCAGCCAGGGACCAGAGCAGTGGCTGTGTCCCTTGTCCTCTGGTTTGGCTCACAAGGCATCCAAAACCCCATGAGCTGTATCATCCTCATGGTTTGGTGCTGTAGTGGGTCCAGGATGTCAGGTTGAAAACAGATAATTAATAAGAAAATTAAGATAGATGGGAGGAAAAAGGTAGGAAAACAGGGAAGATGGAACTTTTTATTGTTTGTTGGTGTGCCAACAGGGGTTTTGTAGATGTGGCAGCCATTTAGTGTTCTGAGATAAATGGCCTGCTGGTCAGCATCAGCCTTACTACTGCTTTCTAGAAAGTCTTTCTGGTTTTGCTCCCCAAAATTTTTTTTAAGACAACTTGCTAAAAATGATTATGAATGGAGGCCAGCTATTGCCTCGCTGATTTCTCTGCCACTGAGGTCTAATTTCTGGTTTACTTATTTCATGTGTTGTTTCGTGTTTCCCTCGTACTTGTTCTGCATGAATTGCAGTTCTAGCACAGACCATGGGTCCCCATGTAGACTGTGCTTCCATCCCGCCTTCCTACAAACACGTATGGCTGCCTATTTCAGCACTCCTTGAGATTAAGACCTTTTGTTAGCAATTATGTCAAAATATAGGACAGCTTTTTTGTTGATATAATGTTCTTTACATGTGCTCAACAGAAAATTACATGAGGAAAAAAGATGTTTATCTACAGCTTGGTAATGCAAAGGGTAGTCTCTTGTTAACAGGTCAACCTGGGGGCTTGGAGTTTTGATTTTGGGATTTTTTTTCTTTTTTTTTTTTTTTTTTTTTTTAATTTTTTTTTTTTATTTGTAATGTAAGAACAAAACATGAAACATTACTTCTGGCTGAGGAGATAATGAAAAGCTTCAGTACCTCTGGTCAGTCTTGGCACAAGGTATCTTGTGCTCTCAGGTATTAGAAGAATCAACTTCACATATTAAAATGTTGATTTTGAAAGAGAAAGATGGTTTTCAGACTGAGGTTTTAAATGCAGTGTTGTCTGGTTTTTTTGTCTGTTTGCATTCCTTTCTCCCTTATGATTTCTTAGGTAATTTGTGATGTTTATTTATAAAACTTGGAATTTAATCCTTAATTAGTTTTCTATATATGTTTTCTCACATAACACAAATAATATAAACCTTACTAATGCTCAGTGGCAATAATCACAGCCTGGCATGTTTGCAGGGTTTTAGGGATGTCCAATGTGAGAACCTATTACAAGGACCACAGAACTGGATCTGGCATTCCCGAACTTCGTGTAAAATAATAAAAAATAAGTAACTCCCTAAATGCAATCAGGTTCATTTGTTAGAGTGAAGCTGTTAATGAGATCTTCAGTTGTCTTCTTGGCCTTCTAGTATATTTTGTCTCCTTTATGAGGAATTTGTATTTCAGAACAGCTCCTTCCATGTTTTATTTAACTTTTTACAATGCCAGATGTGTTTGGGTCACATGACAGATAAATTGACATAGCAACTTTTTGCAAGCTCATTTCAGCCAGTTCTGAGTGGTGAGCTGATACAAGATGTTTCCAGACTTGCATGTTTTCCCATTTCATGATTAGTCCTATATTTTCTAACAAAATTAAAATATGTTTGCAGTGACAAATATTTAGTATGCCATAAAAGACGCATGTTTTCTCCATTTCTTACACCTTATTTTGTTTTTCAGAATTCAATCCGTCACAACTTGTCTCTGCACAGCAAGTTCATCAGAGTGCAGAATGAGGGAACAGGGAAGAGTTCCTGGTGGATGCTCAATCCTGAAGGAGGAAAGAGTGGCAAATCTCCCAGGAGGCGAGCGGCATCCATGGATAACAACAGCAAATTTGCCAAAAGCAGAGGCAGAGCTGCCAAGAAAAAAGCATCCCTTCAGTCTGGTCAAGAGGGAAGTGGTGACAGCCCTGGATCACAGTTCTCGAAGTGGCCTGCAAGCCCCAGCTCTCACAGCAATGATGACTTTGATAACTGGAGTACATTTCGACCTAGAACTAGCTCTAACGCTAGTACGATTAGCGGAAGACTTTCTCCTATTTTGCCAGAGCAAGATGACCTTGGAGATGGGGATGTGCACTCCATGGTATACCCATCATCAGCCACCAAAATGACTTCTACTCTACCCAGCCTTTCAGAGATGAGTAATTCTGAGAACATGGAAAATCTTTTGGATAACCTTAATCTCTTGTCACCTAATACGTCAATGACTGTGTCAACCCAGTCTTCATCTGCTACCCTGATGCAGCAAACACCAGGTTACTCGTTCGCATCCTCGACCACAAGTATAGGTTCACCAAATCCAGACTACAGGAAATTTACGTATGCTCAAGCTAGCATGAACTCTTTGCCCCAGATTCCTATGCAGACTCTTCAAGACAGTAAATCAAGCTATGGATCGATGAGCCAATATAACTGTCCTGCAGGACTTCTGAAGGAGTTACTAACTTCCGATTCTCCACCGCACAATGATATCTTGGCATCAGTAGACACTGGTGTTTCCCAGGCTGGTGGCAGGGGGCTGGGCCAAAACGTGCTGATGGTCGCTAACTCGGTGATGCCAACTTATGGCAGTCAACCACCCCACAACAAAATGATGAACCCTAATGCCCGCCCTCACCAAGGACATAACCAGCCAACACCTGCAGTTAATGGTCGTGCCTTGTCACACACAGTGAACACCATGTCACATACATCAGGTCTAAATCGCTTGTCAACAGTGAAGACTTCGTTACAAGTGCCTATGAGTCACCCGATGCAGATGAATGCTATGAACCCGTATGCCCCTGTTAACAGTTGCAATGGCTACGGAAGGGTGGGAATTGTTTCCCTCCACCAGGAGAAGCTTCCCAGTGACTTAGATGATATGTTAATTGAACGGTTGGACTGTGACATGGAGTCGATTATCCGTAATGACCTTATGGATGGAGAAACGTTAGATTTTAACTTTGACAGTGTATTGCCTAACCAAAGTTTTCAGCACAGCGTAAAGACAACCACACACAGTTGGGTGTCAGGCTAGGATGTAGTAGGAGGTAAGCTGTGCTTTTTATAATAAATCTAAATAACCGCTAAAGGGAAAAGAGATGTCAAAATGCTTAAAATCTGGGTGGTCTTCTGTGTTGGCATGTGAAGTGCCTCTATTAGTCAGTCACTTTCCTGCCCTTTGTTAGTTTGCACCGGTGCATTAGGATTGCCATGTACCAACTGCTGTTACTTCATGTGGAGCACTGATGTTTTGCCATTAATACTTTAAACAAAAAATTTGCTGGTAACTAGCAATTGCTAAATACTTTTTTTTCCCCCACCATTTAAGGTAACTTAAAGCTAGTTCAAGCATATTTTAGTAGATTTAATCTTTTGGTGTGAGTGTTAATTTGTTCTTTTTGTTGTTTTTTTCTTTCTTCCTAGGCTACGGTTAAATTCTCCAGACTTGTCTGACAGCAGGAACTGAGAAAAGCAGTACAAAGATGTCCTTCACTTTCCTTTAATTTTCTTGACAAAGCTGTGCACATGCACTAGCTTTTTTGGGGGGTCTTTTTTTTTTTTCTTTTTTCTTCCTTTCGTCAGAGTTGGCAGCAGACAGAGTATTTTCCTGTACAGGATGTTTGCCCAAGATTTGCAGGTTATGTGCTGCTGTAGATAAGAACTGTGCCATTGGAAATTTCATTACTCTGAAGTGCCAAATTCACTACACCATGTAATCACAGCAAAGACTCTTACTTACATCATGTTGTGCTTTCGGTTTTGTACAGTATGATCTGTAGAAGAAGAATTGTTTTTTAAGACTATCTGTTCTGGTCCAAGAAAAATTTATAAACTTTTGTAAGAATACTGTGATGATCTCATGCCCTAAGTAAGTTTAACCTTCGTTGATGTTACCTGTGTTTTGATGAATTGAGATAACTGTGGACTTGCCTTGCAGCAGTACGAACTGCATTATTTTACTCAAATTTGCCACACATTTCATATGGGAACAGAATAGCCTGTTAAATATGATCCTAATAAACTCACTGACTATTCAAAGCAAACAGTAGGTTAAATGCCATTTGATAAGTTACCTGTATTCATGTAAATTTATGCAAGAATATATCTGGATTTCATTGTCAGACTAATGACTATTGTTGGACTTACTTAAGATAATTTTTGGAATACTTTCCAAGCTATTTTTCTTATAGTTAAAGTCTACTTTTGTTACATAGGCAACCTAAAAAAGATTAAAAAAAAAATGTCTGAGATCTGGCAGCATTCATAACCTCTTCATTTTGTACAGTATTTTAACTGGATTAAGTACATGTTTTTATAAATTTCCCTAGCACTTGGGAGTGCTAATAAAGGAAAAGCTTAATAAGGATCTTGAATACAAAACATTTCTGTCCCTTTTTTGTTGTGTGATGTATAAATATAGACAACTTTATGTTTAGGAAATATTTAATCATTTTTATATATGCATTTTTAGAAATGTCATCTGCTTCTACTATCATTTTAACTCTGACTACCACAAAGTGTTAAGTATTCATTTTTAGATGCTTGTACAATGCTTCACATTTATATTTATTTCATGGAGGTCTCATAATGTTTGTGCACCCAAGAGCAGGACCTTTTGGATAAAATTCATAATTTTAGTAAAATTGATGACAAAATTGTAATTTGTCTTAATTAATACTAGGTTTAGGGTTTATTGGTGTTCCTGTTGTCAAGCAGTACATTTGAAGAGGTAAAGTGCTACTTTCAAATGGAAGGCTAAAACTTCTGTGATGCCCTGTTACAGGACAAAACGTTAGGGTTTTTTTCTTTAAATAAGAAAGGTAAAGTAAGTTGTGAAGTTATACAAATAGATGAGCTGGAGAATAGGGTAGAGCATTAATGACAGAGGCCTTGTTCCTACAGAAAACCTGCTCTTGCTGGAGTAGGCACACTGACAGCTACCTGAGTGTTTTCAGGATTGGGTCTCGGATAAATGATTTCTGATTTTTCGACATTGCATGATGCAGTTTTCATGGATGTGTGGATAAGAAGCCTCACCTGTGCATTCACTGGTTGCTACACATCATTGTGTTAGAGAAATCCTTGGAGCTTTTTTATGCACTGAGAAGATGAACAGCTTTTCTGCTAAGGCGGGCTGTTGTGAAGAAAGGGAGAAATAAGTATTTTTTCACAGATTTTTCTTTTGTCTACATAACCCACAATTGGAAAATGTTCTAATTGAAACTTATCTTCCCTGTAATGATGGCATTTGGTGGAGAAAGAAACGGGATGTGCCAAGAAAATGAAGTTTAGTAACAAGCCATATATTTAATGATCCTGTTATGACTTTTCCTAAGGCTCTGCAATGTATTTATTGATCTGCTAGCATTTAGCTCCCTGTTGGGCTTATATCACTACTAATTACAGCTGGTCCGACTTTTTTACATATCCTACTACAGTTGTCAGCAGTTCAGAGGCTGATGTTAAGCTGTCCTGTGATACAGGATCTCGCCCAGCGTGAAATCGGTCTTTGAACTTCTTTCACGCAAAATGAAATGTTCTTAGTGCTGAAGCCTCAATGAAGCTGCCTGCTTTCACAGGCAAGTATCTCCAGCAGCATCTTCACCATTGAATTCGTAGTGTCTGAAACGTGATGGTAAATCCTGGCAGTGGAGCAAGCAGAGGGCTCACATATGGGTTTCTGGAGATCCTGCTTTCTGCTGCATGTACAAAAATGTTTGCTCCCAAATGGGCTCTGATATGCATAGGGCAAAGTAGTTGCAAAATTCACCTCTGCATGCAAAGCAAGCAACTTCATACTAAACTCCATGGGGTTACAGCTGAATATGCTACATTTAACAATATACCTCCTGTTAATTATTTACTGCTACTGTATAACTTCCTATATAGAGGTATTTTCTTCGTTTCCTTTTATAACTATGAATAACCCAAATGTAGCCGTTCCTTAATTAGAACAGTTTGTAGGAAGCCCCTTTAAGTGTTGTGAGAAAGCAGTTGTAGATATTCACAGGTTTGAGCTGTGTGGTCATTTTTTTGTTTGGTTTGTTTTAGGGGTTTTTTTTCTTTTTCTTTTTTTTTTTTGTTGTGGTGCCATTCTAATGTTTTGCAATTGTAATTCTGGAATACTGTGAAGTCTGGTGAAGGGGCGTGTTGTCTGCCTTGAAAACAAACATTATGTGACCTCGAGTAATAAACCCTTTTTCAGTAAAAGTACCAAGTTTCTGGAGTAACTTAGTTTGTCAGAATTGTTGTAAATGATTGGTTTGTGAATTGTGCAGATGATCTTACCTATGCAGCCTTGTTTTTGACTTTTCTCTGGTTTGTACTGTTATTAAAAGTTTATTGTATTATAGAGCTGTTCAGATATTTTAAATATAAAGATGTATTGTTTCCATAATATAGCTATATGATATATGTTTAGGTAGTAGATGCATTGATTGGAAAGCTCTGCTTTGATAAACTGACAATTTGCCTACACTTATAAGCAAAAGTCATATTGCTTATTATTGGCTTAAGTCAACAGAGCATCCCTAAGAAGAGAAGTTAAAATTGGACCAATTATAAAACAGTATAAAATTTGCACTTGTTAAACCACTGGATGTATGTTAGTACTTTTTTATTTTTTTACTGATTTGAAATTCCTATTTTCATGATGAAATTGCTAGGATCCTTAATTTATGACTGATTTTAAATAAGGTATTCTCATTATTATTATTATTATTATTTTGGTAATCATAATGTAAAATGCAGCATGGTTTATGCAAGCAAAAAAGCAAATTACTCGGTGTTAAAACTGGCCTCCTTTTTTGAGGGTGTTCCACAAACCAGCAATACCATCAGAGATTGGCATGTACATACTGCTAGTTCTATTTGTGAGTGGTGTGACAGCTCTTCAACGCTTCACTGCTCTGACTTAGTCACATTGCAGAATTAAAATTCATACGTGGATATTTTCAGCAAAAGTGCCTGATGTACTTCTACAGACACACGAGAACAATCCCTGACAGTTTGTTGTATAAAGCCATAAATGTATATAAATTATGTTTAAAAGGTTTTGTGTCCTTTCTTGATACGGAGAATGAGATTTGTACCAGGATTCTACTTGTGATTAGTAATCCTTCTACTCTGATGTTGTTGTAATCACTTTCCTTACCACTTAATCTTTTTAATGATGATGATGATCATTATCCATTTGGACAATCCTGATGGCATTAGCAATTTTATATGGAAAAATACTTCATGGTACCAACTCTTGCCTGGCAAGATGATACCATATTAACGAGTAAACACTAACTGCAGAATAGTTAACAAATTTTCCATTACTTGGTATAAAGGAATTTCTCTCTCTTGGCATTGTTTCTGGAATTGGAACTGTAGCAGGTACAGGAACCTAATAGGGCTGTGTTACCAGTGTTTTATCACAACATAGTGTGCTAAAAGTAACTTGTTTACAAGTCTTTGAGACTAAACGCAAGAAGAATCCATGCCTGACTCTTAGGGCTTGCTGTGTAGAGACGCTTTGTTACTGGAAGCTGCATTAGGCAGCATCAGATGTGTTGCCAGTGCTTTGAGAAGCCTAGTTCAGAGAAAATGACAAAAAACACCTGAAATCCTTTCAGAATGGGTATTTGTAAGTATAAGCTCTTAATAAAATTGCTATGACATGAGATGGTAATTAGTGTATCAGAATGTTATGTAATACATTGTTAAAGAAGGAGAGGAAAAAAAAAAAAGGGACGCTGACATACATCAAACCACAGGAAAGAATTAGTCATTTAGTCCAATTGCATGTTAGATCCTAATGCTGTTAAATGTGGGAGAGTGCTGGCTTGGGAGAGACATTTTTCTCTTCCCACCACTCCCCGTGTTAAGGTGAGGCAGTTCAAGAAGTCTTTTCGTCCTTCTCTTCTTTCGTTTTCTCCTCTTGCCTTCCTCTGTCCTTCCTGCCTTCCTGAAGTATGTACCTTTTCTTGGAGTAAAAGCTTTTCATTTGCCAAACATTTGGTCTATATAGGCCAACCTGCATGGTGCTGCTTCTTTCACAGCTGCGCTTTACGCTGTGGCACCAGGAGTGCTGATGTGAGTACAGAAAGCAGGAATGTCTAATTTTAATTTCTTTTTCTCCCCCCCCCCCCTTTTTTTTTTTAATTTAGATTGTGTTTCAAAACAGAGCTGGAAGAAAGGAGAAGAGGCTGCCAAAACAGACAGCCAATAACACCCACGCCACAGTAGTCTTGTGAGGCCCAGATCCCTGCTTGCCTGCAGGTGGGGAGGGAAAGGGGTAGCTTTAGATGAGAGGGAGCAGATGAGAGGCAGCAGGCTTTAGATGAATTGCTGGCAAAAATGCTAGTTTGATCTTAAAGTGAGCAGAGGTAGACCTAAAGAGCATGAAAGAATACATTGCACATAAAAATAGAAACATTTAAAGATATTTAAAAAATAATTTCCCCTTGTACTTCGCAGTTCCATCTTTATTTTAGCTTTGCCCTTTTTTTTTTCTTCAGCATTCATTTTGGAAAGGTTTTTGCACATTAGGGGAAGCTGAAGATATCTTCACTGACATTCTGAAAAGCCTGATTTCTGGAATGGGAAGGTTGTAAGGTCCAAAGGTACTCTCTTTGGGTGTTTGCGAAGCCATTGTTGGAAAGGATGCACATCTAATTGGTACATGACTAGTTACTGCTGTCAGTAGAGACAGTCAAAGCTTGTCTCTTGGGAAGGGACTGGCTAGCATTTATGCCAGTCTGGCACCAAGGGATTTGAATCTGCTGATCAAGCACAGAAACTTCAAAGCATCTTTGTGCTCTGAGTCAGTTCTGCATCAATGTAATAAACATGTTTTTGTGCAGAAACATCAGATATTATGTCATGTCAATTGATAATCCAATTAAAAATACAAATAGCATTAGATGTCACGGCCATTTATTGTGCAGCTGGTGTGCAAAGATGGGTTTTGTGAAGATCCTCAGAAGGAACAGCTTGCACTGATCAGTGCCTGTGGTCATGCCCACTGCTGGAATTACATGCAAATCCTTGTTCATTAGTTGGTGATGTTTTGCTTGGGATAATGTTCTGGCATGTGCCAAAATGATAGCTAAAATGAGGAGGCAGGAACAGCGCCCCATCTTATTTTATTTTATAGTTTTCTACTTGCTGTTGGACCCTGGGGCATTCAGAAATTTTGCATGTACTTTTTTGCGAGCAAACTTCTTGTGTGGGTGTTTATCACTGAGATGATGGGAAAAGGGGCGAGGGCTTCATGCAGTACAACTGGAGGAGCACTGCAGGAAGCTTCTGATAGCTATAATAGTGCTGTGGAGCAAAGAATCAGACAAAGAACTCATTCATAACTTGGAACCTCAACATTTTGCATCCTTGCTTTGTGCTCATCTGTAGTTGCTCATGCCATCCTTAAAAGAAGAGGCCTTTCCAAGCAAGATGAATGTTGGTCTTTTCTCCTACGTAACAAGCAACAGGACAAGAGGAAATGGCCTCAAGTTGCACCAGGGGAGGTTCAAATTGGATACTAGGAAAAATGTCTTTGCCAAAAAGGTTGTCAAGCTTTGGAACAGGCTGCCCAGGGAAGTGGGCGAGTCCTCATCACTGGATGTATTTAAAAGATGTTGTAGATGTGGCACTTAGGGACATGGTTTAGTGGTGGACTTGGCTGTGTTAGGTTAATGGCTGGACTTGGTCTTAAAGGTCTTTTCCAACCTAAACAACACTATGATTCTATGGTTGCATTTCCTTCTCAGTGCCCTAGAGTGACACTACCTGAGCAAGCAACTGCCCAGATCTTGCACATGAGTTTTGCTGGGTTTAACTGTGGAACCGTGTTTGGCAGGAATGTCTACTTTTTTTCTGAAATATTCAATAACCTTAGATTTTGCTGAAGTCAGAGGAGTTCATGAAAAAGTCCATTAGAGAAGTACATGTATGTGCATTGGAAGAGGAGAGGGGCCAAGAAATTCTGCAGGTAGAATGAGCTGTTTCTAGCATGATGAAGCAGGACAAGTGGTTGCTTCGAAGGGCAAAGGAGGCTGGATTTCTCTGAGGTAAGGGCTCGATGCAGCAAAAAAGAGCTTCCTTTCTGTTTGATTTTGAAGTTGTGTCCGGTAGCAGCCACAGACAGCATGATGTCCTGGCCTGATTTGTTGCTTGGGTCTTTCTGACCAAGTGAAAACAAGTGACAAGCTATGAAACCCTGCGAGAACTGGAGTTTCATTTCAGTAGTCCACAGAACTTACCACTTCCTGCTCCTCCCTTTCTTTCCACTTCATCCGATCAATTTACAACACTTGAGTGTTACCATTTGGGTTTTATTTTTAATCTCTTTCCACCCTCCTCAGAGGAGTTGAGCTAGGCAATGTCCTGGGTCCTTCTTTCAGCCCCAGTGACGATGGCTGAACTGTGCAAAGGAAGTTCTTTGCCTCCTCCTCCTCTCTCAGCCTGTACAACAGACCTCTCAATGCCCAAATAAGACCCAAAGCCAAAGCTGATTTACTCTGTGGATGGCCCCAGGAACTCTGTGAAGTGAGAAGCTTCATCTGCCTGTGGCTCTCCTGCTGGGGGGCTTCTATATTGAAAATAGCCCTGGCATGTCAGGGTAAGTCCTGGGAAAGGGGCTTGTCTTGGAGCCATGCAGCTGCTCCACCATGGCCCTATCCCACTCTGCCTCAGCCTCCTTTAACCCTTGCACTGAGCCTTGTTGGTCTGCAAGGCAAGGCTTTCACAGGAGGGCTTTCTGAGCAGGGTTTCCTCAGCCCAGACATCCCATTCTGCCACAGGCAGACTCTGCTGGTGTAAGCCCACGTGTCTGGAAATATATTTTCAGCATAAAATAAAAAGTGCAGCCCTCCTCTCTACAGACTCCCTAAGCAGCTTCGGTCTTCTCCTAGTGGTCTTGGTGTGGTAGGTCCAGAAAGCCAAGAGCCTGCTGGTGGCTGAGCAGCATGCCAGGCAGATGGGGCTAGTAGTGACTCCAGAAATAACACTGAATAGTAATATTCAATATAATTATATTGAATGTGCTGGACTCCAGCATAACTGCTGGGGGACCTGTTGCTTAAGCAGGACTTCTTGCCAGATAAGTTAAAAAAATAGTGATGCTGGTCTTTGCAAGATGTGCTAGCACGATCAAAAGAGATGTGTTTGACTTCCACACAGGTAACTTCACAGAATGTGTAAAACAGACTCAGCATAGAGTAACGGGGGGGAAAAAGCAGCTGTGTCCCTGCTGAAGGATGCTGTGCTTCACAAATGGGGCTAACTCAGCAAGCATGGAGACACGAGTGATCAGTGTAATCTGTTTGGGCTTTCAGTGGCTTCAGTAATTTTCCTCACTGAGTTTCTGAGACAACCAGGATTTAGTGGACATCCTCTCAGCGCCTACGGGCCACCCACGTGCAAGTACTTGTCTTCTCCAAACTAGGGAAGCCTTCCCTCAAAGACCTGTGCTGTTCAATGAGTTTAAACAATGATCAGCAGAAGCCATTGGTGACCTAAATTGCTGAGTGCACCGTTATACAGAATAGTGAAATGTCAGGCTCTGCCAAGAGCTGCAGAAGGGTTTCAGCATATTTTGTGCCTAGCTGATAAACCAGCAGATATGATTAAGTGTTGATAAATGTGAAATAATGCACAAGGAAGAAGAAAAAAATGAGTTTAGTGCATATGGATGCATAATGAACCCTGGGTGAGGTGCTAGCTAGATCTTTCTTTGAGAAAGATCTTGGAGTCATTGGAAGGATTTTTTGCAGGTCTCAGGTCACAATTAGCTGTGGAGAAAATGACAGAATAGAAATAAGAGTAGGAGAAGAGAATGGAAAACCTCTGTTGTACTACTGCTTGCATGCAAAATGTGCCTGTGTCAAAAATATTGCATGCTGTTTGGTTTTCAAAGAGAGTATTGCAGGGCTACAAAGAGCAGAGCAGAGACTAAATAGAAGGGATGAGTGAGAGTGGGTATAGATGAGTGAGGTGATAGAGGTTTGTAAAATTGTGGTTGCTGTGGACAACGTGAATAGGAAATGGTTAATCAGTATTTCTTGTGACACAGTTGGGGACACCCAATGAAATGATCAGGCAGCAGGTTTAAGACAAACGAGAGGAAGTACTTTTTCACACAGTCCACAATTAAAATTTGGAACTCATTGCCATGGGATGTTGTGGAGGCCAAGAGTAAAAATGGCTTCAAAAAAGGATTATACAAATTAATAGAAGATAGGTCCATCAGTGGCTATTAAATACAATGGTCCGGATGTGGCTTCTAGCTCAGGAAGTCTCTAAATGGCCAGTTGCTGGAAGCTTGGAGCATGTACCAGGGAAGGGATTACTCAGTCTGTGGCCCATTCCTTACACTCTTCTCTCCTATGCATCCACTGCTGGCCACTAACAGGGACTGGACATTGGCATAAGTGGACCTTAGATCTGACCTTACAAGGGTAGTCTTCAGATTCTTAATTATGCTGGGAACAGGTACAGTCAGAAACAGCTGCCCAACACCCTTCTGTGAGGAAGTTTCAAACACCCAGTTGTCCCTTTCCAGTTGTCTGTCAGTGGTCATGGGCGTGCTGTCTCTCTGTTGAGAGTCTCACTTGGTACCTTTCACTGGGACGCATCAGCTGAGATTATGGTCTCACTGTAACAAGCTATGATGTAACAAATGCAAAATACTTGGTTAGATTTGTAAGCTTTTAGGGCAGGAAAAAAGCGCACGAGGAAGACAGAGGAGGGAGAAACAAAATCTCTCTTCTTCCCAAGTAGCTCTTTCCTAGCAGCAATATGCAGGCTATGCTGAGGGCAGGATGAGATAGTGTGTTACAAATCCAATCCTCCCTCCCACACCCATAACTAAAGCACTACATTTTTTGCTTTTGTTGGCAGGTAAGGGGTTAAAGTCATTCATGTGGGCATGTGAAAGCCTTTCAAAGACAGTCAACAGTGATACTGGACAGTGAGACTAGCAGAACCGGTCTAGAAGTAATGGTGTCAGTGGTAGCAGCTTCTCCAGTGCTGACAGCTGAGGTCAGCCAGAAGCGAAATGTGTGTGAAATATGCTGTTTTATCTCTTTCTAAATATTTTAATGATGTAGGATGGAATTCTAGTGGAGGGCAGAACAGCATTTTCCTGCCAGATCCATAGTATGAGCTCTTTCATTTGTATGTTAACAGAATGACACCAGGCTTGTTAACTCACCATAACTGATTAAGAAATGCTTATCTAAAGATGAAGGAAAGGTAAGGCTTGTTATCCTGCCTGCAGCTGAGACAGCCCATTATAGGACTTCATGTGAAGAGACACTGAGTAGACATTGCAATTGAGTCTTGGATGCCAGCAGCTATAAATACTGTGTGAGAGTGAATTTATGATGTAGCCCATCAGACAACATGCAGGAAATCGCAGGTTTCACTCAAGTGTTGAAACTATAATGCTAATGGACTACCATATGTATTGCAAACGCAGCTTGCTTTCCTTAGATCTGTGCCCAAAGCTGCTTCCTCTGTGAAACTTTGAAATGTGAAGTCTGATCAATGCTGACTCTTCTCAAAGCATTCAAAAAGAATTTTTAAGAAAGCTGTCACCTCTGTATGTTCCCCTTCAAGAGTGAGTGGTTATTTTCTCTAAATTTCCACCATTAATAGAAAATGAAGAAATCTAAACCTCCATAAATGCAACCTGTAAGTTGTTCAAATTAACATAATATTTGGTACTTTGACTGACTGAAACCTGGACTTTTAAATGTATTTCAAATTAAATAATTGAGAACCGTGTATTTTATAAAGCACTGGTTAGGCTTTATTATTAATCAGATTCATTCCCTTTTCCCTGTTTTTCCCACCCACCTTCTCATTGGCAGTAGGTTTGGCAATGGCTTTGTGACACCCAAATCATGGGTGCAATGTTAGAGATCAGGCATCCAGAGCTCCTTCCTGTTTATGTTGGCATCTGATATAATTTAGCAGCTTCTCTTCTGCTCGCTTTTATTAATAGTGCTTTCAAGGTGTGAAGCACTTCCCAAACATGATGAAAATAATCCTATTTCTGAAAAAGCTTGCAACTGAGAATTTGTAGTAAGCAATGACTTTGTGTGACTGGTTTTGAAGGCTGCTATACCTTTCCTCAAAGTTTCCTAGTTTGTCCTGAACCCTGTTTTGACTGCATTAGCCATTAGCAACCTTAAGATGTGTTGATGTCATTATGAGAGCTTCAGGAAGCAATCTGCCTCCCACTCCAGAAGCCGTGCAGATACTCTGAGGCTATTGCAAATGCAAAGTGAAACATGTGAGCCTACTCCCTCTGAATAAACTTAATTTAGAGGTGATGTGTATCAACTTTTTTCTTTTTTTTTTCTTATTTTCTTATGTGCAATAATCTGGTGGTATTTACGGTGTCATTTATTGCAGCTCTGTGGGTAAGTGGTAACTTCTATCAAGCAGAAGTTATGACTTCTTGCACCTTTGGCCACGTCAAGGGAACCCACAACCTAGCTGACCGTGATAGCTCCCTTATTTATTGCATTTCTATGCATCTTCATAATTTGATTGAAGAAGGCCTCATAATTCCCTAGTTTAAGAGGCAGTTGCATACCAACATTACAGTTGCCTTTTGCGCATTAGTTAGCTGAGTGATGATACAAAGCTGTTTGTGGCAGCCAAGTTGATGAAATCCAGCTGGCAGATCTGCTGGCGTGGGGTCTCAGTCAGGCAGCCCTGCTCGCTCTGCGTTTCTGGTGCTGCTGTGCTAATTGCTGGAATGTGACTCCTACCCACAGTGCAAGGGGAGAGCATGAACCCTGGCAAACGAAGGCTTGCCTAGCCCACTGCAGAATCCTTGGCTGCCCCCAGCTCCGAATGCTGCTCTGCTTAGGTAAGATGCTCCTGCAACTTGGGCTGCTGCATACCAAAAGCCCTGAGCCGTGCCTGGTGACGGCAGAATGAAGTGAGTGGTCCTTGCAGGGCTCACAATGGCATTGATCTTCTGTTTCCTTTTGAAGGATTTAGTTCACCCAGGTGGAAAACACTCATCAAAGGCAGAAGGTAGGATAGTCTCTGATTCTGCACATTCGGGTTCTTAGAGACTTTGGTGGTGCAGACATAATATGTTGTGCTCAGCAGCTGCAAGAACAGCCTCTAACTTCAGTGGCGCTGGAAACCATGTGAAGACAGCATCTATGTTTACTTGGGGTGCTCTCTATCTGTTGAAAAAACCACCCACTTCTCTAGGGGACTTTTTTAAGGGAGTACTGTTTTAAAACTTCAAAAGTGTGATTTTTAAGGACAACATGCATTTACCGTGTTTGAAAGCTATTTGCTTATTGCTCTGATGAGAATGGATTCTGATATATTGGTAGGAACAGGTTTAATGAGAAGGGAGGGGATTTTTGACTTATTTTTCTTAAGACAAGACAAAAACGTGATTCTGATCACTGAATTTAAATGAAAAAAAAGGTAATCTGTATTCCTTCATGCTCTTCTGGGTTATAAACAATTCTGAAACACATTTTACCTCTATATTTGAACAAGGCAGATCTTAGTTATCACGTTTGTGTAGAGAAATAATCAACTTGCTCTTAGTATGACACAATCCAAAATAAACTCAACAACATGGGGCACAGATATAAACATAGTCCTTGACAGATGACAGAAATCTAGGGGTGCTAGGCTTCTGGGTACCTGTTTCCTTTCATGTTCCTCTGGTCCTCCCCTCTTTGAAGAGATTTATACTGCTACGTATCAGCACTGTATATGGCAGAATGGGGCCCCACTGGTCCAGGTGCTGAAAAAACCTAACTTCAGGAAATCATCTCCTTTGCAGCCTTCATAGTCCTTGTGGTGAAAAGGGAAGCAGGGTGGGAAAAGAGAAAACAAAGAAATGGATTGAGTAGCATGATGGCAAGCAGTGTTATAATACAAGTCTTTCATGTGTTTAGCAAGAGAGAAGCTAAGGGGAAAGAAAACCAAAAGGATTTGAGTTGCAGAAAGGGGTGGAGGTAAATGCAATGGGATTGGGGAGGAGAGGTAAGGGTCAGGTGGAAAAAGAAATGGGAAAGAGCAGACTTGGTTGCTGGTCAGCGCAGAACAGAGAGAGCTCGGGAGAGTTACCAGGGATTCAAACCAGGGTCTGGGTAAGATGTACCTCATCTGAGAGTTAGTGTGGTGCAGAGAGCCAGCAAAAGTTGCTGGGGGAGCACGGTCTCAGTCACATGTCCAGACAAAGCAGCTTCTCAGCCAGTATGTCCTGTGTGGCAGTATATGCTCTTTATGCCAAAGTAACACAAACCAATGGGCTTAATGGAGGTATTCATAGTAATAATATAATAAACGGAGTGTATTAACAGTCCTGTATAAAATGAATAGTCTAAACTATGGAGAGCGTTTGGCCACCAGGCTGCTGGGAACTATGGACTCCCAGCTCCTGGAGGTGTCATTAATGGTATTTGTGGGGCTGATCAGGTGTGAACCATGAAAGTGAACACATTATCAGTTGCTGGGAGTCTGACACCAGGTAGAGCCATTCTCAGTGCAAGTGTGGTACCACTGGAATCAAAATAAGGCAGATGGCCATGGAAATGGAGATTATTCAGAACTGAAAGCAGTCTTTGAAAGACAAAATGTTGCCTGAATTACTAGGGCTACAAGCAGGGATATATCTTTGGTTTTGTTTCCAAGACATCATATCTGTTCTCAGATTTTGCTAAATACATATTCGCTTGCTATATCAGCTTCCAGTATCTATTTTCTCACACGGTCAGGGTGAAGCAGACGAATTTGTGGTGTCTAGGTAGACAGCCTCAAGAGAATAGCACATGCATGCACACCTCAAAGACCTGCTGTCAAGGCTGCGTGTGGGGCTGCTTTTCTGCCCATCTTTAGGGAAGCTGGAAATGGGATTTATGTAGCAAGTGTTGAGTTTTGGGATGGGGCTATTAGTGGTCTGTGCAAAATGGCACTCACCTACAAAAACAAACAGTGAGGACACACCTTTCAGCTCCCGCCAAACCCAACACTGTGGCTCCACACATTGGTGACTGCAAAGCATAAGAGACTTCAGCCACTTGTTGCGGCCCTTTTGCTGACCATGCAGGGCTCAGGGAAACTGGCTCAAGGAGCTGATTCAGCCAAAAAATAACTTGCCAGAAAAGAGGTCTTAGGAATTATGGAGTTGGGGAAGAGCCGCTGTGGTTAAGAGATGGAGCTACTCTAAGTCAGCATTTCCTCCAAAGCAAAGCACAGGAAAACCCAGGCATTAATATGCAGCCTTAAAGGCAGGTGCCGAGACTTACACCAGTGACTGTGCTTGTGAACACAAGTAAGAGAGAGCACTGGCCAAGCAAGGAAGCTTTCACTTTTGTGACAGCCCCAAAGGACTGTGCTTTAAAAATTTCATGCCTACTACATTTCTTTCTCTGCAAAGCCAGATCCATTTGATTAAGAGAACTCCAAACAGTGTTCCTGGTCTAGAAGCTTTGGAGTAATTTCTTCTTTTCACCTTTTTACCAGCCTATTTCAATTGAGAGTGAGCTTGCTGGAAGTTAAACAAAAGCTGACACCTTAAAACTGGAACACAGTTGTGGGTTTAGCAGCTTTTATTTTCTAATGAATGCAGTCAGCCCTGTCTGTCTCGGGGTCTAAACTGACTCCGGGCATGGAAACTCCCCAGTGTTTATTTTTCCAGTGCTGGTCTGAGAAGCCTAGTCCCACTTAAGGTGCTAGCCACTGCATTCCCATTTGTTTGAGAGAATTCATGGCGATGGACATGCCCTCTCTACCCACTCTCCCACTCTCTGGAGGCTCCACAGTTTAATCCCCTAGAAAAACTAGTAGAAACCAGCTTATGCATACTTTGCAGTATAGAAGGATTTCTAGGAGGCCCTTTACTTTTAGACATGGATGGAGCTGTGCAAATTAAGACTATCCGTGCATAGACTGATGCTCAAGTTTAGTCACAGCTCCTCGTAGTTGTTTTTGAAGAAGACTGAGGCTTTTTCTGTCTCCTATTCCTTCTCCATCCCATGTTCAGACTGTGCAGTGTTGTCACTTTCTTGCAGCCTGTGATTGGTGTGCAGAGGATTTCACTTTCAGAGAGTTCAGCTTCTCCTTGCAGTGGTCAAGCACTCCACAGCCAGGTGTAGCAAGCTGCTGTTTCCAGTCTAATGACCTGTTCAAACATGACTTTGTGATAAGGCAAGAGCATGCCTGTAACACATGATACTTGGAATAGGTCACTGTTGAGATATTTTGGTGTGCTTTTATTAAACTGGCTGATGTCCTCAGTTTGAACTGTCTGGTTCTAGCAATAAAATTCAGCAGCTGTGAAGTCTATCAGGTGCTGAGGGACCTTTAAGCATAGGTTAAGCCCAATGTCTTTAGGTCTGAGATGTTCAGCTTCGGAGACTTCATGCTATAAAACTGCATTTGCTGGAAAATTTAAGCTGCTAAATCCACAAATGTGTTCCAGTTTTAAGGTCTCAGCTTCAGCATTTGTTTAGCTTCCAGCCTTCTCACTCTCAACTGAAACGGGCTGGTATAAGTTTGAAAAAGCCAAATGACATCAGAGCTTCTACACCATGTCCTCGAATCCATGGGGCTACCTACCTATGTTACAGGAGAGTTTAGGAGCTTAGTTAATTACAGCTTCTAAATATTTTGAGTTCTTCAGATGAAAATACATGTGTATGCTTATACATTGTTCCTGCAGAGGTGGCTTCCTTAGATTAGATCTTCCCTCTCACCTTCATGCACACAGTAAAGAGAGCATAAAAGAGCCTTGCACAGGAGAACTGAAAGAGGCCTTTTGGCCATTCCCTGATATTTCTGAGGAACTGGGCTGATAAACGCAGTGGATGTTTGAGATAACTTGAAGTTTTGGGCTCAGAGCAGACAGAGTGGGAGAAAAGTGCCTGAAAAACTCCTCAGCTTGCAATAAACTATCTTTTTTTTTGTCACCTGGTACTACAGAAAGGGACCAGACGTCCTCTGCCCTGAGCAACTTTTGTTAGTAACACTATCCTCTCTCCCTGGGGCAGCTCTACCATTTGTCACTGGATCAGATTCTTGTTAGGCAGCTGTTCTTATCTGGTATAACAGTGACCCAACAAATCTGAGCTATGTGCTGTATTGAAGAACAGATTTCACTTGATAGTTTCAAAATAACCATGTCGCTTTCTATTTCTTTTCCCATCGCTTTATTATCTTTGTTCCTAGGGCTGCCAGGACAGCTAGAGTCCCAGACCAAAGCTAGTATGGACAGGTTAAGCTAATTATTTGCTTTATGGTTACACATGGAACTGTAATAGCCCTTGGCTGGGTTTCAGAAAGCAAAGGTGTGCAATTCTGTGGCAGCTCCACCCCAGCCAGTGATGAGGGAATTATTCTCCCTAATTTACAGTAGGGAGAGCGAACGTTCCCTCCCACAAAGTTGCAACACAAGATGTGAACTGGCCTAGCTAACTCCTGCTTTTCATTCAGCCTCTGCTTTGCGCCAATGCAGAACCTGAGGAGCAGAAAAACAAGCAACTGGTGTGAATGTTATTAGAGGTGCTAGGCTGGCTTCTGTAGGTATCTTCTTTAGCAATCTCAGTTCTTAGCAGGAGCATAGACAAACCATGAAGAAATGCCAGGAAGACCTTATGTTGTTAGTGAGCCTAAACTGACAGTGCTTGCAAAACAATTTAAATGGTCATTTTGGATATATTTTTGCTGTTGCTCCTGCCTCTCTGGGTTGAGGAAAATGGTCATTGCCTCACAGGGATCAATAAACTATATTAACAAGCTTTCCTTTGTTTTCCTTATACTATATGTCAGCAAACTTGCGACCCTTCACGACCGCAAGGGCCTGAGTGGAAACTGCAACTGTTCTAAAGCAAGGGGCTGCTTGGTGAAGACAAGACACTTAACAGCCTAGATCTGTGCTGGAGTGAATAGGTATCTCTAGCTTGCTCATTGTTGACCAAGATGCAGGCATAAACCTAGAAAATATGTGTGTGTATAGATACACTTGTGTTATACACATATATTTACACAGGTGTACACAGGCACACATACAATGTTTGTTTCAGCCTGCATAGTGTTACATGACAATAGGCAGTGAACAAAGACCAATGGTGTAAATAAATGGAACTGCTCATGTGAAAAATTCAAGCTACCTTGCAAGAAACGTAGCCAAGTGTAGATTGATGGAAGGCCAGAAGGAAGCACTGAAACAGTGCTGCCTGTCCACTTGCATAATGCAGGTCATGGGACTTGTCACAGCAGCAACACACCTTCTGACTCTGGTTTAGATGCAGTTGCTGAAGGAAAATCTCCTTTGTCTCTTGGTACATTGTCCCAGTGCTGCCAAAAGTGAATTTGACCCAAAGTTAGGTTAGTGGGCTCTCTCCCTCCTGACTTCAAAGCTCTGCAAAAGGAGTATCTACATTCCAGCTTGTACCCCTCCACCCCAGATTCTCTCTCTGGTCAGTGAAGAGATACAGGCACTTTTGAGGTATGGTGTATCATCTCATCCAATGTTAGACATCTAAAATGGGCACAAATGAACTGTATCCTGTAAGATGTTTGGTGGGAATCTTGAAAACTAGCCTTTAGAATGGGAACAATGATTTCAAGAAAAGTTGTGGTTTTTCTGCAGATCCATAAAGGTGAATACTTTTGACAAAAATTTAAGCCATGTATGGACTTTCTGTATTATTAAAGCCTAAACTAGTGATTCCTAAATTGAAGTTTGTGGATCGTAATGATCTCTGAGGCCACAGTGAGTACCCTTTGTATTTCACTGGCATGTCAAATTTGCCAGCTGCAGTATGATGTCTTGTCTTGTATGGGAAGATACTATGATTCCGATGTGTGTGCTGGTAGTAGTCCACCTTCTTGAGCCCCTTTGAACACTGACCCTTCACTCCGTGGCACAATCTTCAGTTGTGTGAAAGATCACATTACTTCCTTCTCTGGCATACCTCTCAGCCCATCAGAAATGATGGACTCTGCTACTACCCTCCTCATGGCTCTGAAATGGTTTGAAATGGTTTATGGGGAAAAATGCCCAGGGAACTAGGTGTGTGGAAGAGCCGCTTGATAGTTGTCCTAGGACCTGGGCATGAGCTCTTGAGAGGAGTGAGTTGAGTGTCCTTAGCTGTTTGCAGCCCAGAGGCTTCTGCAAAACAGGCCTAATTATCACAGAGCAGTCACTTAGAGGCACCGAAAGGCATTGCTGTTTCCTGTAAAAAACAGGGTGTGGACAAGATATACTTCTAGATTTTTGGAGACATAATTAAGAGGCCATCTACAATGTAAACAGTCCTAATAGAGTTGGCAGAGTCACTGCTAGAAGCTAGATAGTGAATGTCAACCTAGCTTACGTTAGAGCGCTGACTACATTAGTTTATTGTCCTGAAGTTTAATCCTTTGCAAAGGGTTTAATGATGATGCGGATATTGGCTTTTTAGTTGTGCCTTTGGGTTGTAAGGGTGTAGTAGGCTAAAAAGATTTTGGAGACAAAGGAATAAACCTATAGACCTGTCTGACTGGTTGATCTTGGAGGCAGCACAACTATCTAAGTGAAAAATATCCTTCTAAGGATATTTTATGATGGAAATTAAGTTGTTTAGTGGGAGGAAATGAATATTATCCGGTGGAAGCTATTGCCAAGGTCCTTCCATTATTCACAGAATCAACATATTCCTAGCTCTAGGGAGAGGTACTCCACCAAGCAGGGTTATAATCCAGGAGTTATTCTGCTGGCAACAATAGGAAATTCAGAAATGTTGAGAAAACTGAGGAGGGAATAGAGTATTTGCTCTCCAGGATAGGTGTTTGTGAACAGCTCAGGTGCTCTCTGTAGGAGGCTCCAGGCATGTCTCTGCAGGCAGGATCCAAAGCTCATGTCACCCTGAACAGCTACGCTGCTCTTGCCAGCTGGGGACTCCCAGTCTAGAGGGAAGCCGCTGAAGTTGGACCTGTGTTGTGTGTGCGAGTCAAGTGGACCATTCCCACAGTTTAGCAGAAAATCAAGGGCTAGCAGGGAGAGCCTACTGGTTTGGGATAAGGACTCGCACCATCTGGATCAATTCTAGCTCAACATGTACAGTGTTGATTGCCACAGTGACATCCCAAAGCAGCAGATTTTAGCTCTGATGGAGAAATGATGGAAAAAGCAAACCAGACAATGGAAAAGGTCATTCAGGGGTTCAAAGAATCTGCTTTGAAGAGCGTGTCGGTGTCTGGCAGCTAATACTTTGAAAGTCTACCTTCACTCAAAATGGGCTTAAGACCACCTTGATGGTAATTTTCAATCAAAGTAGCAGCTAATAGTGCATGTTGGGAGAGGGAAAATGCAAAAAATACCTAAAACACACAAACCTGTCAGAAACTGAGGGCTTGCTGGTGCACATGCTACTCCACTGTGAATTTTACATCTGCCTGTAGATCAGAACAGGAAGCAAGGCTTTGAGAGCTTTTGTCAGAAAACCTCAAAGCTTTTGATGGTATTATAAATGTCAAGTATATTTTAAAAAGGAGGAAAGTACCAGTCTCTGTTCCGTACAAGACAATAGGGACTTTATAATATTACAGGAAGCTGCGTGTGAGAATTACAGAGAAGTTAAGGTCTGTGGTATTAATGCACTGTAATAGCTGAGCTCTCAACACAATCAATTTATCCCTCTGTCAGTATATTCCCGGGCACATGCAGTATCACAGTGGTTGAACTGTGAAGTGTAGACTTGTCATTTAAAAAGCACTTAAAAAGAATTTTTCCACAAGTTCCAGTCCTCCTAAGCGAGAAGGTTAAAATAAAACAATCAAACCCAAGCTCTTATTCTTGATTGTACGTCAGATAAGTTTGGCAGTAGGGAGCATTGTCTTTAGTTGCTGGTCTCGAAAAAATGAGAGAAACAGCCATGTTAGGAGCACAGAGAGTGGAAAGGTAGGCTATTTCTGGACCCTGCACAAGAGGTGAGCTGGTAATTGTTTATATCTCAAAGATGTTTCAAATAAGCAGGGAAGTAAAATTTCTGCCTCAGACCTGGATATGGGCTGAACATAAAAAGCTAAGATTACAATATGTTTGGACACACTGTAGGAAGCTCAGAATAAGAAGTGACCCTGAAAATACTTCAGCAATCTGCCACTCCTTTGCTGCTGGCCTTGTACCAACCATCTATGATTCTGTCTTGGATGAACTGAAGCAGAACCTATTATAATCCACCCAAAACTAAATTGTCTGTAGATAATTGGACAGTGGAGAAACTGAATTATAAAATACAGATGTATCCATGGGAGAATACGAAAAACATATTAAGGAGTCCTGAATGAGTGTTCTATCTACCTTATTCAGCAGCATTTAAAAGCATTTTTTTTTGTTCTTCATTTCTTACTATAGATTGTTGTGGGGAAGATTTCTGAGCTGATAATATACATGGCCTGAAAGTACTATGTTATACCCTTCAGAATCTTTTTCTATTGTATACCAGATGGCCAATGTTGACTGTGCATAAAGATGGATATGTGAAATTTAAAAAAAAATCAAGTTGCCTGTGTGAGCTGAGAGAGAGGCAAAATAACAAGTGGTATGAACTATCAGAGCCCACTGGGGATTTTTTTTGTTGCTGTGAAATGTTTATCCAATCCAATAGGTAGTAGGGGGAGAAAGTATCCTGTAAACTTAAGGAACATCTTTCCATTCTAAAAATATTTATTTATGACCTCAAGAAGAAGACCCCCTTTGTCACCTTTTTCAAGTATTATCCTTTCCCACTAGCCTTGCTAGAACTTGCCAGCTCTCCCAGTCCAGTAAATACGAGAACAATAGATGTGGTGAGGATAAAATTTCCTGAATTACTGGTGAGCACAAGGCTGGGTTGTTGCTTACAGCTGCCTTGTGTTCTCACCACAGGGATAAATGCCAGTCTGCATGGCAGGCTGCAGCATGGCTCAGACCCCCAGTGCTCCCTTTCCTTGTATAAACATTGCTTCTCACTACTGACTTTTTTCTGGTCATATCCCATTTTGGAAAAAAGCTCTGGGGGATGTCTCCTTGATGGACTTGGTTACCTGCTCTGCCCTTACTCCTTGGGCCCTTGTGTCCCTCACCCCATGTGGTGATCGGAACAGCGCCCAGAGAGGGACTTGCCAGCCTTTTCTGACAACTCTCTTGGAGCTTGCTTGTCTCTGCATTTGTAGTAATTTATAGCAGCAATCTTCCCTGGTCTAACCCAAAACGTACTGCAGCCAGTAGCAAGCTTGTGAGCCAGTGGGTCTATTCCTGCAGCTAAACTGAAGCATGTGCATGATGGATCAGGGCCCAGGACTGGACATGGTTGTATCAGAGGAAGGTACTTGCAGGTCAGTAAGGATGGGATGCTTCAAGAGAATCAGTTGAAGGTGTTATTTAGATGATTGGTATGAATTCAAATTCACTTCCCAGCTGACACCAGTGGGACTTGATGGTGTGCTCATGTTTAAGTGCTTCTCTGAGCTGCTTCTTTTGTTGGTAGGGAAGGAAGAGCAGAATGTAGAAAAAAAAAAAAAAAGGCATAATTTTCAGAAGCTATTTTTAAGCATTATAAAACTAGCCTTTTAAGTCCAAGAAGTTAAACTTCACAGGGCTATTTTGATGATTTACACTTGTGGATTGAGATTTGTCATGTCAGCAACTTGCACTTGGTTAGTATTACTTTCCTGACTGTCCTGAATCTTCAGGTTTTATTAGTCAGATCAAATTCCTGGTGCCTGGATCGGGGTTTGTGTAGGCAAAGAATGAGGAAGATTGGAGTCTGGATAATCATTATTATTTCAGCCCTGTTTTCATGCCTTCAGAGGTCATAAAAATCATCCCTTGCTGAAGATATTATTTTTCACACACTAAAAGGAAAGATTAAAGTAGGTTTTCTTTTTTTGTCCTAGACTTAGCAAAAGACTTTCAGGAAGTATATTTCCCTTTCTCAAAACAAAAACATGGGGTGGTTGAAATGCAGGGAATCATTTTCATATTGTTCATTTCCCACTGCAGCACAAATGATTGCACTTTGGAGCTCCCCAGATCATAGAGGTTTTGATAGAGATATACTCAAGATCCAGTCACCCTTGAGTTAAAAGGATGCAAACTTTGTCTAGCAAACATGGCATTTCCATAGGAGATTTGAATTGGTTTGCTTTTGTAGTGCTGTTGCAAAACAGGCACACAGAACCACCTCACAAGCAAAACAGAGGCATCAGAAAGACAATATACCTTCCTTCCTGAGGCAGATATTTCAGGAGTTGGGGAAACACAGCTTCCTGTGTTCTCACACGGATTTAGATAATGAAACTCTTGACTGATTCAGAAAGAATAGAGCATTACACAGTTGCTTGAAAATATTATGATGTTATTGTACAATGTGCTGTAGCATTAAACTGCCAGATGTAGTGAAATATTCTGTGTACATGTCCTAGAAAACAATCATAACCCCGAGGCTCTGGCTGGTCTTTCCACAATGTGCTCAGGCTCAGGCTGGGGTGGGAGGAGCTGCAGAAGAGTGGCAGATAGGTGGGGAAAGGTGTAGCAATAATGAACAAAAGTGATTAGAAATGGCTGGTTCATTTCTATTCTTTTAAAGATGCGATTATAGGTGGGGCTGGTAGCTTTGATTATCATTAAAGTCATGTGATACCTGGCAGCTCAGTATTCTGTTTTTAATTATTACTTGTATTCTCAAGGCTGAACTATGTAGGCTGAAATTTTCAACGCAGTGTGCTGCCTTAAGGTGAGTATAATATAATAGAATGGCTTTTTTTCTCTGTCCAAAGGAGAGTTCAAGATAAAGTCAAACTTTTAAAAAATTTAACATCACTTTAGTGTTTGGGGTTTTTTTTAATAGTTTTAATTCCATGCTTTGTAGCAGAGATTAAAAGTACAGTAGGAAATGGTTGCTTTTCTATTGTAGATGGCTCTTTTGCATCCCTCTGAAAATATCTCTTGATCAAGTAATAAGGCACTGTTGGAAGTGTGAAATCTGCGTTTTGCACAAATTTGAGGTGGAAACTTGCAAGTCTTTGTAGAGTTCAAATCTCCTGAAGATATTTTCGTCACTGGCCATCTTCCAGTCCTGGCAGTGTCCTCATGTGCATGCTCCATCCCTGCAGAGCATCTGAGTGTATGGTGGGCTAGAAAGCATCTCATGTGGCGGTGTCTTGAACTACTGTGGGCTGAGCTGGGAGCAGCTGCTGGAAGTGAGAACAGGGTGGAGAACAGCTCTTCTGTTCAGGATCTGTACTGGTGCCCCAGTAGCACGGAGGAGAAAGCTGTTGTATGCAAATGGGGAGGTGGGGGGAAGTAAAATAAGGATCTTTGCAGGTGAAGGTGACAAGATGGGAGAGGTTGAATGGGGCAAAATTCAGTTTAGGTGTACAAAAGATTTAGCAAAGAGGGAGGTGGATGGGAAGGCAGCTGGGGTGAGAAAGAGGAGGTAGGGACTGACTGAGCAAGGAAAACTGGAAATAGTGAAGGGAGGGAGATGGTCTGGCTTATAGACTAGGACCACGTAGCTTGAGCCAGCATTAACGAAGATAGACAGAGACAGAGGCATTTTGGAAGGGTTTGGAGGAAATATTAGCCAAACTATTCACATTTGCCTTTAAATCCAGAATTTCTGAATTTTTTCATCTCTCTTGTTACTGGCAGGTCATATCTGTGCTATCCAGTCTGCATCGTTTCCACTCTGTCACAGTTCTTTTAAACCAAGCTTATACTGCTTGAAAGGAAGGAAAGTTCTACAAAATTTCAGCCTTCCAATATCTTGAATTGTAAATGATAATGATGTTATCTGAAAGCTCATGGTGTGTAATTCTTTACCCAGTGTATGCTATACTGTACAGATAGATGGGTGCATCTCCAAATTTCTTTCAGTCCAAAAACAAGATGAAGTGAGAAGCTAGTGCAATAAAAAGGATCAGGAAAGTACATGGCAGCAGTGGCTATGCACATGGTGATGGCAGAGGTTGCACAGGCTGTTTTCTGTGCAAAAAGAGACAAGCAACTATCTTTTTTCCCCCCTTCCTCCTGACTTTCTGCAAACATTTTTAACCCTGTGAGTCAGAGCTGGAAGCAGCAAAGAGCACTCGCAGGATGACCATGAGTCTTTGAGTCAGAGCAGAACTTAAAACTTGATGTTTGAGGTCCATTTGGCCCCGATGAAAGAAAAATATTCATTGTCCAAGGTTGGATGTGTTCTTCCCCATATGAATGAGGACAAGGGCAAGAGCCTTTTCTCTTCAAACAGGAGGTTGACGTGGGAAATGTTAGCTCCTTCTCAGGGTCCTGGCGAAAGATCCGCTAAGCAGGCATGCTGTGCTGCTTCTACTTTGAAATAACCACCTTTTTTTCCAGGCATGTGAGAACATGGAGAACCATAGCCACTCATGCTCATGTGGATTTGGCAGTATGACCTCTGAACACCTGAGGGTTTCTCAGTGCAAGATGGCAATATTGCAGTGATTTGGGAAAAGAGCAGAAAAGGCAGGATTTGACTGGAAATGAATTCCTAGACCTCTTGAAATATTTTCATTACTGCTGATACATCTATGGAAGAGAAATGGGAATTTTTGTCTTTCACTTCATTCATGTCAGAGCCTTGCTGGAAAGCAGAACACAACACAGCTGTTATCAAGAGACTTGAGTTCATATTCACTTGAAACATTTGATATACGTATTTTATGTATTGTAGGTATTGCATCAGAGGCACCATTGCCTCTCAGCAGCATGCCTGAGACAGCTTTTGGGTAAACAATTTGTCCTATCTTTGAGGGCATTACCATGTCATGTTTCTACCTAAACAGAAACAAGACCTTACTGAAAACCAGCTATTGAACTTGGGTTAATGGCAAAATCTTGGGACTTTAAAGCAATTGCAATCAAAAGATTGCTTCTGAACAAGCCAGCCAAGGCAAGGTAAGGCTGCACTAGTGATTTGCTGGTGGGAATGTGAGTCTGTAGAGGATGAGATACCTCTAATTTTAATGGAGGTTTCTGCTATCTAATTCTGCTGTAAAATGAGGGTCCCTGCTTAATTTTTCTTCTCCCATTTCCTTTTTCTCAGTTCAACAGAATTAGAACCAACGTGTAAAGTGCTTATATTACTAGGAACAACAGTAGGAAACCCTTTAACCTTAATTTCCCATCTAATATTTCTCTTCAGCGTCAGCCAGTCTCCAAGGAGATAGGGTTGTTGACAATAACTCCAAATTGCTATGTAACTGTCAGATTGTGCAGCTTCTAAAGAGCAGTTTGTTAATTTTGCCCCTGCTCATTTGTTGGTGTTTTTTTTTCTTTTTCCCAGAGATTGTGCAATACTCAGAACTTCTCGCATCTCTTAATTGACAAACCTGAGTTTCCTACCCAAGAAACAGTGTATTTCTATCAAGGACTAAATCTAGAAGGTTGCCAAGATCTTATTGTAAAGCACTGAGAATCCTGCACTTTTTAGGAAGCCAAGGGAAGGTGAGAGCACTCAGTACCATAGGAGTTACAAAGTTAGTTGGAGGATCTAGATTTTGTCTTTTAAAACGGGGCTGTTGGTGACGTTCATTCTCCTGGCAGGATGGCGTGTCAAGACTAGGGTATTTATTTTTCATTCAGGAATGGTGAGAAGGTGGTCTGCTCAGGAGGTTTCACCTACTGCTGAGGTATGAGAGCAAAGCAGAGACCCAAAATAAGAATCGGTCTTATCTCTGTGGCAGAAGAGCTTTTCTACCCCTTGAACGGTGGCAAGTGAAAGAGGAGTAAAGCACAGGTCTAAATTGCCATTCATGCTCCATCCAACTCCATGAAAAGAACATAACTACCCAGGAGCTACATTTTATGTGAATTAAAACACAGTAAAGTTTAGCATTTTGGTATTTTAGCTGCTCTTAGCCATTCATTAGATTTATGAAAGCTGGAAAATTCAAATGTAGATTCTGGAACATCAACATACTCTTGACAGGGAGAAATAAAATACATAAGAATGTGAAAAGAAAAAGATGCAAGGTAAGGAACAAAACAAGGTTGACATATTCCTTTGCTTCACTCCTGAAGGAAAAAAAGTGAGGCAATTCATAGAAAGAGTGACTCAGAGCAGTAATGATTAGTGAAAGAAATAATTAGTTTATGATTAGCCTTTTTTTCCTGTGTGTTCTCATGTTTGGGTAAAGCATATTGTTCTTATAAATGTTGAGCGGACATTTATCACATCCTCTGTCATAATTATTAGTGACAAGTCAAGTCTGAATGAAAACAAATGGAAGAAGTAAGTGTTTATCTCACTATGAATTCTTTCTGATAATGTCTCATGAAATTCTTTCCACCTTCTGCTTCTGGGAACTGAAAGAGCCTTTTGGCTCTGGGACATACTGGGTGTATTACTATCTTTAATTTAAAAGAGTATCCCCTTTATTTCCTCTAACAGTAGAAGAAAGAGGCCAATTTCATTCCCAGGAGCTTTGCACTTCTATTGTTTTCATACATTTTTAAAATGGGAATTGCACTTTATTGAGTTGTACAATGTACCCATTTAGTCCTTCTGACCTGCTTATAAAACACCTAGAAGTCTTGCCGAAGTTTTATACGGGAAGAGTTAAGCCTGGATGAGTTTCATCCCAGTATGAACTGGTTTTCCAGAAGAGGAAAAAGTAAGAGAAGAGCTAGGATTTCCTCTGATGGGTGCTCAACTTGGGAGGTGTGGGATCATGTTTTGAGGAGTACTCTAGTGCCCTAAAAGGTGAGAAGAGATGAAGCCTCTGGCACTATTGTCATTGACAACCTTTCCTATTAGTGGTGCATTGACGTTGGGAGTAGTACTGGGTATCAGCAGAGGAAGGAAACAAACCTGTTCAACAGAGAATGGGATTAATGCTATTACTGTGTGTTTACTCCAACAAAGAGACTAGACTTGGCTAAGACAAAGGATACTGAACTGATACTTTATTTTGAAGCCAGCTGACCCTGGGGCAACCCTCATCTCACTGAAAAGGTCTCCATAATGAAAGAGAACTGTTTATTTTTCTTCATGCTTAGATAACATGCTCCAGGATTTTATTTAACTTTTTTTTAATTTTCTTGGAAGTTTTTCATTAGGTACAGGCTGAATCAGCATTTCCCATGGGTTCAAGAAATACAGTACACAAGCAGAAGGTAGCATGTCTGATAATGACCCATGGACTTGGTTGCTTTTCGTGCTGTTGTGTGAGAACCACTGGAGACCACCATATGGAGCACTGGGACACTCTGAGTGTTTGACTGCAGGGGGATTAGGTGAGTTCAAACTGCTCATGTGAGTCCTCACAGGCTTTCATTGCCACTTCATTGCAGGGCTGCTTTCCAGAGTACGCCTGTTGGACTGAGGGAATACAGAGAATGAGAAGAAGTGATCTCAGAGGAACAGCTCATGGTCTGGGCAACAAATGCCAGCGACAGGCTGTTAAAGGCTGTCTGCTTTGAAGGGGAAGGACAGTTTCACAGGCAGGCTCAAGAAAGCTGCTTTTCACCTACAGAATGTGCCAAAAAGGTGGTTTATCTTTATATGCTTTGAAATCTACCAATCAACATGAAGCAAATTACCAACATTTCTGTGTGATCAATCAACACATTTCTGTGGTGATTGCTCTAAAGCTGAGCGCCTGAAACTCTCTGCAGTTCTAAAAGTCTCAGGAGCTTGCTTTGGGCTCCTAAAAGTTGAGTGCACCAATGGTAAAGAAAGGTCTCTTCTCTCCTTAGCATGTTAAGAAACATCCTTGGTGTCCTTTTAGACTAGCAATATCGACATCTGGATGCCTTGTTATAAGGTGGGGTTGTTAAGACATGGGATAAGGAGAGTTGGGAGCCTGAGTGTAAAGTCTGAAACTTCAGAGAAATCACTGCAAGCCTGTTGTTTAGATGGCAGTTTGAGTAGGTTAGGTAGAGATTACATACCCAGAACATGAACATAAAATATGAGTCCTGTCCAGCACAGTGGGCTGTTGTGTAGCTGCAGGGTCAGGTAGGTCAGATAGTCTGCAAGTGATTGTGGTTAGGCCTTGCAACATGACTGTGGTAGAAAGAACCATCTCTGGGACTTGGTTGCTTGTCTTTGCCTTGGGACCTCTGTATAACCCCATCGTTCTCTGTTTTGGAGGGGACAGGTCAGAGATTCCTCTCCCTGCATCCATATGCTCCCATATTCAGTGCCTTCAAGGTGTAATTTATGTGACTGGTCATGCAGCTTTGTCAAGCCAAGTGCAGGACCTGTCTCTAGCCCATACAGAAACTCAGGGGGAAATGTACAGATGCACCCCTGGATGCTGGTGTGGAAAAGGTGGTAGCCAGCAGTCAGAGAGAGGTGCCAACCATACTTCCAAGCAAACACATGTACTTGGGTATGAACAGAGGTTGAGCATGAACTTTTCATCTTTAAAAGCCAGCTGCTATTTAGTTTGCTTCATTTTTGAGAGGTTTCCTCAGCAAACGAATTGGGAAAAGAAAGAAAAGTCTTCTAGTTTTAGGCCACAGCCACTCTGGAAAAAATAGTGAAAGGAGAACTAATTGATGGTGAGCTATGTGAGGCTGAAACCAAAGGAATCTGGGAAGCAATGCATTTGGCCGTAGCAGCAAATGATCCTGGGTGAGTCTGTGACTTTGCACCAGTTTGAAATGGACAGATCCATACTTTAGATAATATATTATATAACGGCCCTTAATCAAACAACTTTCCTGAGGTGAATGAACTGAGATTACTTTCAAGTCACACTGCTTTCTCTTTAGTTCTTCAGTCACCACTGAGCTGAAAATACAGTAAAAAATAGTTCTTTTTGTTTTTTCACATGGTATTTCAATATTTCCCTCCTGGTCTGAGCAGAGGAAGCAGAGAAGAATGGGAAAATAAATAAAATCAAGCGATTTTTTTTCTGGGGGATCAAAAGAGTTTAATTTGAGTTTCTGGGCAGAAGTTTGTATTGCTTTTTATTTTATATGAGTTTATTTTCCTTCCACCCTGGCTCTGAACAGTGTGTTCTTTCAAGATAACATTGTTCAAAATCTGATGAAATTTACACATAAACTGTCTTAAAGGAAAGGGAATATTTAAATTTGGAGATGGTTGTAAAGTGTCATGATCTAATTACAATAGCATTTTCAAAGGATAACAAGCGTCAAAAGGAATAGACTGGAAGTTATGGAAAATAAAAGTGGGGCCAAGAATCTAAGGTTAGCCAGCAAAATTAAACATTGAGGCTTTTCCTCTGGAAGGTTTTAAATCAATTTAGTGTTGGTGAAAAGTGCCAGATTCATAGCAGAGGAAAATGATGCCTTTTATTTATTTACAGGCGAGGCTGGCATGCGCCAGTGACAGCATCTCTTCTTTAGACTGTCGCTGTACTTTGACACTCAGCTGAACTGACCACCAGGAAAAGCAGCTGAAAAGTCCTTCTGTCTCTCTTCCCTTCTGCCCTCTGAGCTTGCCAGCACCCTGACTACGCTTTACGTTTGAAAGTGCTTTTGATCATTTGGATCTATCCATCAGAAGCTAAGCTGAGACAAACGACTCCTCGCATTCAAATCCAGGAACAGCTGTCAGTTAAAAAAAAAAACCTCAACTTTTAAAAAATCTTTTATTTGCATGTGAATCTGAATGCATGTGGATCAAGGAATGAGCTGGGGACAGGGTTTCTTTTTACGCAGGACGTGGCGCACGCCTAGGTTTATTCATCATGTATCTCCACTGTGCTTTGGGAATAGAGGGCAAGGAGACCCTCCACAAATATTATCTGGCCTCCAGTGAAGCAACATGGTGAGGGGGCTAGTGAAAGAAAGTGGTGGTTTTCAAACTGCTTGTGAAGAGTATGGATTTTTAATGGCAATAAGTACATCTTTTCTCAGTTTTTCAGAGCAGCTTTTAGGGCTGAGCCTTCAAAATTGGCTGGTGCAGCAGGATCTGGAAACTTTGTAGTCCCTGTGGGACTCCTTGTGGGAGTCCTCAGGTGGTAAGCTGGAAGATCAGGGACTGATCCATAAGATATAGTTTTTTTCCAGGAGGTTTTACCTCCTACTAAATGTAGAACTGGTGCTAAATGAGGGCATTTTTGTTGGATGTTCAGTAAAAGAGAGTCCTTTCACAGGGCACCAGTTTTGGTGGGGGGGCTCAATCATGTGGTGAGAAACACCTGGCTACATGGAAGCCTCTTTAAAGCCCATCTCCTCTATGAAACACAGTTCAAAGCATCCTATGGATCATGGAGAAGGTGTGAAGGTATCAAGCATGTCTCATTTTGAGGGAGATTCCCCAGCCCTGTAGGCTCAGACTCCACATTCTTGGCTCATAAGAAATGAGACCAGAGATGCTTAAAACCTTAATATGCCATATGGAGAATTGCATGCAGTGGAGGGGAAAAAGACAGTGCCTGTCTGCAGCTGCAAATGACGCAGCCTTGAATCACCAGGACTAATGGGATCCACTGACTAACTGGGTGTTTCCAGGAGGCAGCCACTTGCCAAGGAGGTGAGAGAAGGGAAGGTGTCTGTCAGGATTTTGTCTCTCTCTCTGGTATGTGGTACCACGGGTGCTGTAAAATTTGGCCTAGGGTAAGGCAGGGCAGTTGCATGGAGTCAGTCTTTTGTCTGGGAGCCCAGGGCCTGGGTATTAAAACAAAGGCTGAAAAGGAAATGGTGATCTGGTTTGAAAATGCAACACAATAAGGCATTGCGAGGAAAGACCAGAGGGGAAACTAGTGCTCAGAGGGCTGTTCTCAAACGTCAGAAATCAAATTCCTAGGGAAGGGACAAAAATAAACAGGAGGGTGAATGAGCTCCGGGAGCTGTTGTGGCCCCGGTGTGGATGAGGGAAGACAAGATGGGTCAGGTTTTGTACTGCCTGTTGTAACCGGTGGTGGAGGGATCCCTGCGCCCCAGGAGAGCTGCTCCCTGGGGTTGCAGCCCCTTTCTGGGAGTTTCTGCATTGCAGCAACCCTGGTAAACTCCCAGTGACTCGCAGCTACAGGGAACTGCTTTGCTCTCTTGAGCAGAGAGAAAGATTCACTGCAGACAGCCCCTGATTCCGGCGGGCACTGTTGCTGGCGTGTATGCTTCTCTTGGTCGGCTGGCCAGTAAGGGGAGGGCTGGCAGACGGCAGCCTACCGCGGGAGAAGAGATTCCATGCAGACGTGTCGCTGCTGGGTCTTTCAGGAGAGAGAGATGGCTCCCTGCAGAATTCAAAAGGAAAACGTGAAAGTATTCCCCCTGCCTCCGAGAAGAAACTTGAAATGGCCAAAGGAAGAAGTACTTAGCGCTTGCAAGAATGTTTGTCTCATTGAAAAACCCCAGAGACAACAGCACTTTGCTGGTTTGTGTAGAGGCTCTGCACTGATAAAGGACTTGCCAGCTTTTACGCACTGCCCCACCAATCTAAATTAATTTGAGATCTTTGGGACTGACTCCAAAGGTGATAAAGTCGGTCAGCTTTCATTTCCTTTCATTCTTTGATCTCTCTCCTGAGGCTGCCTTCAATGGAACATAATGAATTGATTTTATTGTTAATCTTGATGATGAGATGACACAGCCCCAGTGGGAATAGAACAGAAACCATGAGAGGGTGTTTTTGTTTTTAGTTTTGATTTTTTTTCCTCCAAACAAGATTTCAAGAATTTTAATTTACTGGGACTGTGTTTTAGGGAGGCTGCATTGCTCTCTGCTGATCTCTTTTCATTCCCATGGAAGCTGGGGCTTCTTTGCCAGGTGTCTATAGCCGGGTGGTGCGAAGATGGGCTGCTGAAACTCTGCAGCCACTGTTGAGACCCATCCCTCCTCTACTCTTGAAAGAAAAGTACAGAGAGTGGTTATCAAACCCACATTTGTGTGTTTCTGTGATGGGCAAAATATATTTTTGTTGAGAAAAGAATGTATTTGTGCACTGCTCATATACACCAATTAATCAAATATGTAATTTTAAACAATCTTTACAAGCATATTTTTCCATGCACCTTACAGAAAACTTACATTATTTTTCATACGACATCATTTAACAAGATCTACTGTTAGTCAGCTCTAAATCTTTGTCCCTCTGGGATTTTGGCTGTATGACTTTGGCAGTAAACCACAACATTATAACCAGTGTCACTACGCTGAATCTTCTGAGATTGTCAGTGACATTAAAGAGCCTGGCAGCTGTTTGACAGACGTGGTAGGGGGAGGTTTACAGGACTGCTCTTTCTCTTTTGAATCAGGGTTGCCATCTCTACAGGCAATTTAATAAGGAAGACTTTTATGGTTCCTGCCTGTGAGACAGGATCTCTTTGAGCATACGGAAATGTCTCCTCCCAGTTTTCTGACTTCCCAAGAGAAAAAGAAATGTCTTAAAGTTGCCTTACACTTCTTCGAAATGTGCCTCCATTATGCCAGTGTATACAATAATACCTTTGACTAGTGAACTTTCCAAGATGTATCCTCTAGTGTTTTGGTCATATATTGAGTGATGAGGAGAACTGAAGGCTTCTGGAGGCTCCTTTTCCTTTTTTTAACTTTGCTTTTTAATGTGATGGTAGTCTGAGGTTTTGTAAATGCTAAGGCCAGTGGGAAAAAAACCCTACCAAAAAAGCCTCTTATCCCAAAACAAACCGGTTTTTTTTGGTCCATCCAGTGCCTAATTCCACACTCCTGTTACCTGATCTACTATAAGCTTAGGTATTTGCAGTAATGGTTACTTCAAGTTTGTCTACACAAGGAGCAATAAATGAGGGGATTAGTCAATCCATAAATAATTGCTTAAATGATTTAAGCATTTAACAAGTATTGAATAATTTAAATGGTTAGGGATTATGTAACCTGCTCTTTCCACTACTTTACTCTGTGGTAGAAGGATTAATATAGGTTTCTTACTCCCATGTACTTGCCCAAGCTAATTCTTCATCTGGTAATGGCTTATAACCCTAACCAGCAGCAGGCTTTACAGCCTGTCCTGCTTCCTCTGCCTTCACTTCTACATGAATGCTTTCAGTAGCCCTCTGGATGTCTATATGCAAAGAAATGTGCTAAATCCTAAAAGGAAAGCAAGAGGTATTGCCCTTGGGAAGGCCTAAATGGAGCCTCAGAGGGAGCTAGTATGAAACACCTCATATGCTATTTAATGCATACCTAGGTGGGGCATTCTTGTGTTATGAATCTCCTGGTACTGCATGCAACTATCCTTTCAGAAACTGACTATGCCATATTTTGGAACATCTTATTTTTACCCCCTTTCTCTTGAGAGGCTGTTCTGGGGTCTCCTAGTCTCCAGCTTCCTTCTAATCACCAGTCTGAATATTGAAGCCTGATTTACATCCAAACCCAATTTACATCTTTGTCCTAACATTGCCTTCCATCCTCAATAACTCTGTTCCTTACCTGGTGCTTTAAGTGAAATATACAGAGAGGAATCATAACTTTTCTTTTAAACTCAACTCATATGATGGACTCTTCATGTCACTCATTATCGTAGCCTGGTTTTGTACTTCAAGGTGAAGCTAAAGTTTCTTGGGCATGGATGACTGAATTAGACATGCAAACATCAGTTTTACACTCAGAAAGCAAAAAAAAAAATCCCCATCTGCATCAAATGTAGGAACTATTAGAAGCAGAATAGCGAACACAAAGCCTTTACCTGTGGCTGTTTAACCCTGTTTAACCCTGTGGCTTGACCATGCCTCGAATGGTCAGTGCAGTCCTGCTCTCCTTAGTTTAGAAAGGGTGTATTGAAACTGACAGTAGGTCTGCAGGGATGATCAGAGATACAGACTGACTGGCTATATGGGGCCTGTTCAGCCTGGAAGAGACTGCTTGGAACTATATGATAAAAGTTTACAAAATATGGGAAAAGGTTGATGTGGATTGACTGTTCCTTGTTTAATTCCACACAAGAGTTAGTGGCCACATGATGAATTTATTGGAACTAGGTTCAAAACAAAAAAACGGTGTGATTCTTCATGTGATAAGCAATAAATGTGAGGAAGTCCTTCCTGAAAGACACGGTGGATTCAAAGAATTTACACTGGCTCAAGCATAGATTGAGAATCATTTGGAAGAAAAATCCATTGTGGGTTGCTTAATAGTCAAACCACAGCTAGTGAAGGAAATCCCCTGAGCTGAAAATGTTTTGAGGCTACGAGAGTACCAGAAGGAAGCCTTACATGTGCTCGTCCTATACTTATTCTTCCTGTTCTTACTCTGGCCACTGTTGAAGAAAGGGTAATGGGCTAGGAGGACCCTTGGTCTGAACTAATACAGCAATTTGTATGTTAATACCATTCTATATTGCACCACTGCTTTATGCCATAACAACAATTACCTGTCTCCTCTGAAAATGCCTTGACTGACGTATCCTAGGATCACATTTGGTTTTCTCATAGTTGCATCACTTGGTAGCTTAAGTCATCCTATAATTAACTAATGCTCCCTGCTTCTTCTCCTCCTTAGTCATCTCCAGTTAATGAACTCTCAGCTTATGGTAGCAGTTCTCACTATTACTCCATGAAAATATGATCTTGTGTTGAGTATCTTGGAATTTCATCCCATTTTTTGTATCTTCAGCAATCTTGCTCCTCCAGTTCTTGGCTTTGCAAGCCTCTCCAAGCAAAATGGGACCGGTCTCCTTGGTGCTATGAACAAGTAACAGCAGCACACTCTCTCTGTATATCAAGGTCACTTGCAAAAGCATTAAACAAGATGGGGCCAGTGCTGCTCCCTGAGTAATTCTATTAATAGCTTCTCTACAGACTGATACTTCCCCTTTCATCAGAATTCACTGCTGCTCTTCTTCACCTACTTCCTTCCCACTTCAAAGTTCTGCTATCTGGGCCCTGATTTTGCACAACCTGTGCATGTGCAGGACCTTCTGTGCTGGCTTTTCAAAGGCAGGTAGTACTGGGTTAACCCCACTCTACTGAAATCAGTTGCAGTCTCCTTGTGCCTTTGACTTTAGTGCTGGTGGAGATGGGCCAGCATTAATACCACAAAATGTCATGCAGATCTCTTTTGAAAGAGCAGATTTACTTCTAGCCAAATATTTGGTTTCTTCCTTGAAAAACATGGAAAACTACAATAGATTCAAATTATGCTTCTATCCCATTTAGAAAAATGACACAGTGGCACTTAAAACCTTTGGTTAAAACTTCATTTGCTTCTGAACTACGTTTGCCTACACAGCATTAATTGGCAGGCCGTGATTAAAGGCAGAAGACTTTGCTATCTCATTGCTACAGTTGCATGTAATGTAAGGTAAATTAAAGGGAGGATGCTATATTCCTATAAGTTAAGAAACATTTTTAAGGAGAACAGAAGACCCTTAAAAAAAGGGTGAGTAGAACCTGATTATTTTGCAGATGAAGATGAGGATGGCACTTGTGAAGATGTCATCCCCAGGGACTGAATTTCATTTTGGATTGGAGTTGCAGAAACATCTAGCACCTGAAGGTGCACTTGGGTGTCGGAAGTGATGGTTCCAGGCACCTGATTTCACTGAGATGGGAAACTCTGCTGTGCTTGGATACCTATTTCCTTCCTTCCAGCCTTTTGGGTACCTCTCTATGTTGTGAGAGATATTTGAAATTGCCCAATAGATCTGTAGGTCCTGTGCAGTTATTTCTGTGCGCACAGAGTAGTGCTACTCAGATTTGTGTCAGGGGAATGTGGCAGTGTAGGCACTTCCAGATGCTAACCCAGGTTTTTCCGGATGCTCATTTCCATGTACCTCTCCTACGGGGTTGCTCTTAGCTAAATTGCAATCCATTTTTAAGACTTGTTTTCTTAATCTTTAAAACAGGACCAACAAGTAGTTTCAATATAAAGAAGTCGGTCGATGTCGCTCTTTATCTCAGGGGAATGTTCACTGTTTCTTGAAAAGTAGCATTTTAACAGAAGAAAGTTTGGCAGACATGGGGCCTGCAACCAGGTGCTCACTCCCCAGATCCTTATTTACAGGAACCAGCCGAAGAAAAATTGACTTTCTATGAAGTTGCCAAGAGAAGTAACATGGGGCAGGACAAGTGCTGCAGCCAGAGACCAAATTGAATTCTTTAAAATTTCATCATGTGTCAGCTGCTTTTTTGGCAGGAGCGTGTAACATAATTGTAGCTTTAAAAAGTGAGCTCAGTGGAAGTGTGGTTACGGAGGTGAATGTTCCAGAAGCTCTCTGTGCATGCATGAATAGAGCTGCAGGATGGCTGCCCTCCTGGACAGCCCCTTGCTGTCTTGCTGGTGCTGCTCACTGTATGGACTCAACAGCATCGCCCAAGGGAAAACTAAATTACTTGGAACTTATCAAGAGGTTGCTCGGTTACTTCATCATTATAATGGCTCACTTGTCATTTCCTCCAACCTGTGGTATAGGTGTTCGCATTTTACAGAGACTTGAACAATAATATTCACTTTGATTATAATTGGATAGACTTTCCTTTGGCATAAATGGACAGAATGCCACAGGTCTTAGGATGTGCATCTTCAAGTAGCAGTGGAGGATCCATAGTTCAAACCATCTGCCTGCAGAGAAAGGGAACTTTTCTACTGTGTACACTCAGTAATTGATTGGCCTGTGGCTGTTCATTGCTTGAATACAAACCAATCCCTCTGAGAACACTTGCATTTAATTTGCAGGAGTGTGATAGAAGCTGTTTAGTTACATTATCATTGTCATTGCTGATGTGCATGGAAAGGGCTGTAATTTTACTGTCCCCAGTTTAAAAACAACTGTTTGGATCATTTAGTGCTAGTGACACTGATTTCTAAACAGTGTAGAAACAGCATTTCTTCCTCTCATGACATCTGGTCAAGGGTGATTTACAATGATGCTTTCAGTGAGTGAATGAGAGCGAATTATGTTTTCCTCCTCTACTCATGGCAATGTCTTTTCCTCATTGCTAGAGGAAATTCCAGCATGGTGGCAATGTCTCTTTGAAGTGTTACAATCCCTCGGTTAATACTTAGCACTTATCTCATGCTTTTGTGTTTGTAGATTTCCAAAGAGGCTAAATATTTTCACCTCTGTAAATTAGGCTGACAGAGACCTAGTCAGGTGATTTGTGCTGGAAAGAACACACTCTTCCTGATGTTTATGCACTTGCCGTCACCTTCAGCTTACTGTGAATCACAGCTCAACACCTTTTATGTGAATTAAAGTGGATGGAGGTCAGCACCTTCCTTCTGCGGTCCTTTATTCTTAGCTATGGTGAAGCAACATCTAATGGAAACAAGCCTTGCAAGCAGACACAAAACTGAATCTTACATGTAAGGTAATACATAAGGTTTACACATCAAGACAATTAAGAAATAAATGGGGAACTTCAGGAAGAAATGCAGTCTGTCAGCATGCTTGAGCTGTAATCAGAGAAACAATGGCCACACATGCACTGCTCTGGTTAAGGTGTTCCAAGGGCTGCCCCAGTGCCTCTTTTCTCCCTCTTCCTCTCCTTTTTTCTCTCCTTATCCCTCTCCTTATTCCTCTCCCTTTCCGTCTCCTTCTTCTCTCCAGTGGATGGCTCTAAGAGAGACCTTCTGAGTCTCTGTGGTAGTCCCTCTGGTGATGTCTGCTGAGCTGTCAGAGGGCCTGGGTGGATCTGGGACCATGCTACTTGTGAAAGCTAATTCCTGCTATGTATCGAGTGACACAGCTGAGAGGCTGACATCCTGCTTGTTAGTGGTCTGTCTTGTGAATTTTGCACTGTAAGAAGTTTCCCTCAGCATTTCCTTCTGTCTAGCACAGTCCCCTCTTCCTTCTGTACCCCACTGTGACATACGGGTAACCTCTGCAACACCATACTGGCTGTAAAGAGTCCCCCAAAACTGTGATCCTATATATATCTCTCCCAAATGAAGAAGAGGGTATGGGATTTCTTTCAGGGCTATGTGACTCCTATAGGTGATGGGCTGCCTTGGCATGGTCTGAGCAGCTTGCTAAGGGTCTGACACCAGGGATCTGTGTGTCATGAAAAACACCCTAAGAGTGCCTGGAGGGGTAAAATCAAAGACAGGCAGGCAACTCACCCCAGCAGGCTGAATGGGCATCTAAGGGTGGGGACGTGAAGGTCAAGTGCATGCTTCCCTGGGAAAGTTTTCCTGACTTTCACCTGTCCAGGCACTTCCTAGCTGGAAAGTAGGAAAGTCACCTTGTACTTTTTAGCTGTCAATAGATTATTTCTTTTCCCCAATCTCTCAGATTTTTCACATGTTTTGGGATCTTGTTCAGTTGCTTTTTAAACTGTTGTCAATTGTGAGGAGCACAGCTGAACCCTCTGTGTGTGTGTGAAGAATTTCCTTTCATTTGTTTGGAATCTTCTGGTTTCATAAAATGCTCCCAAGTTCTTTGCATATGAGGGGACAAATGAAGAAAAGTTCCCTGTTTTCTCCATACCACTCAGGATTTGATGCATATCATTATATGTGATGTTATATTCCCCCTCAGTCCCTGTTTTTCTAGACTGAAATGTACTTGTCTCCTTGGCTATTGCTTATACAGAAGTTGCTTCATTTTTTTGTTTTTATATCAGTCCTTCGCTCAACCCTTTCCAGTTCTGCTACATACTTTTTGAGATGGAAGGGCCAAAATATGCCACAGTATTCAAGATCTAGGTACACCATGACCGTGTCTTGCCTGTACTAAAGGTATTTTCCACAGCCTGAAGGCATGGGGTTCCAGGGCTACAAGATGTTCATGCCGTGGTTTGCGCTATGCTGCACAGCATTGCGTGGTCTCTGTTGGCTCTACCTCTCTCTTGGAGATGCCTGTGTGCATCATCTGCGTGAAGAGAGCACAAAATGAAAGAACAGTACTTGCAAACCTTCCTGCTTGGTGTAGCAAGGCACATGATCACTTGGTAGGCTGAGGAGTCTCCAGAGACTGGATGAGTCGGTGTTGGCCAGGGAATGAGGCCTGGAGGGTGCTGCTGTGGGCATCATAACAGGAAAGTGCAGCACAGTCAGGGATATCTTCTTGCTCTAAGCAATTGCCTTTGATAGCAGCAGCAGCCTGTAAATCACTGTGGGCGCTGCTACTTTGCTTCCATTTAATTTGTTGGATAAGACATATGAAAACTGTGCTTAGAAGCAGATAAAACAATTTCATCCTCTCCGCTGATCGTGATGTAATGAAGCCAAATTCTTTGTTGTCCCTAGGTGAAATATAGAGCCCATTGATGTGGCCTGCTATAGAACAACTTCCTTATTCTTTCAGCTAGTTATAAGAGCATGCTGGGTTTGCTTTTCTTTTGAAAAAGACAGGATAAGAGTAAGAAAACATCTCATGCCCATGCACAAGGCTGCCAGCTCATCTTGCTACCTCAGATTTTGCTTAGTAAAACAGACACTACTGTGCTCTGCAGCCATGGCCTTGGAGATGGGGACCTGACTCACTCTGCCTTGGTCTCATTAAAACACCATTTTCATAAATGCTTGTAGTAATAACATGAATTAGGCACATCTTTTTTTCTGCAAAGCATAGTATTAACTGAGGAAAAAAAGATTCATGATTGAAAGTAAAGAATGAGCTCTGTGGTGAATCAGATAAAACTACTCAAGGACATTGTAAGAATTATTGTTCCAGATTAGGTCTATGGCAAATAGTTGTCAACACTGGGATCATTAATGCCTATTGGTCCTATTCAGCAAAAGGCTTGTGTATGCAGAAGAGAACATGTCCTTCACATTTCCTAGTTATGCAAAGGAAGAGTTTTATAGAAAGCTTTATTTAATCAATATTTTATTTAATCAAGTATTTCAGATCACTTTGTAGAGCCTGTTTGGTAGAAAATTTGCAGTTTCAGGTGCTGAAGAATGTTTGCCTGTATGAATTCACTGGAGAATAGCTCCTGGATGACACTATTAAAATTGATTCTGCCAGTGTATTCCCTTGCAGATAAAGTCTTGGATCATCGGAGTGATTAGTGCAAACTCTTGGCTAATTTGGATGGTGCTAGGCCTGGCTCTACGTCAGGTGGATGGCAGCCCTTTTCTGTTTCTTTGTTTCTTAATGTGTAAAATGGGACAAATACATTTCTGTTCAGGAGAGAATTAGTGCTGTTGCTCATATCAGCAGGAAACGGCTTTTTCTTGACAGTTAAATCCACCCAGCTGAGGCCATTCTTGGGTGACTCTCACAAAGCTGCTATGCTGAGCATCTGCCTGAGGTAGAAAGCATCCCTCAAACCTGGAGTCTTTGCTTTCTGCATCCTGGGGCATGCAGTGGTTGGTCATGAAAAGGTGCTGCAGACGCATCTTCAATGTTTCATCTCTTCTAGCAGCACTGGAAAAAGACCTGTCCCGTCCTCTAGCAGTGCAAGGAGTGGAGTTTTGTGTGTGTAGCTTCAACTGCACTCTGCCTGCCCAAAATAATATGATACTTCTTTTTCCTACTATCATCAGATGTGTTCTGTAGACATATATATTTCTATATAAATACAGTGTGGTTCCTTTCACTAACACAGACCTTGAAATTCAAAGTGATAACCAGGAATAAGTCACTGGGAGCTGCACTCTATTTTTCACCCCAGGTGACACCTGCAGACCATGCCCTTCCTGGGTGAGAGACAGGAAGTCTTCATAACCCAGCACACCAGCTACACGTTCATCCGTTCTGCACCCTATTAGTGTCACTTTCCTAAAAACAAGTTGTAGGGTTGTTTTGTACGGAATCGGTGGGGAGGGTCCATCCGTAGGCTGCAAACAACAGCCATGAGATGGGTCTGTCCACCATGTTGAGTTTTGTGCCGGTGAGGTTAGCAGGCTTGCAACCTCACCTCTAAGTTGCGAAAGGTTTTATACAGTCACTTGTCGTATGAGTTTGCATTGGAGCTGATATTCACACAGATAGTGTACCACACGTAGAAGCAGGTCCTTCAACAGATGTACTTCTTTTGTAACAGCCTCGTCTCTACTGCTTTTCCCAAGCATGGGATTGGCCTTCCAAAGTGGTTTTGTTTGAGCATCATGCCTTTGTTTGACTAGACCTTTTAATTCGGCAGCATCAAACAGCTGAGGCCTTAATGGGGCCATGTTTAATTTTGTCTTATTGCTGCATCTCTTTGTGCTCTCTGATAGCAGCAAAGGTGCTTCCCTCGTGTGTTTCCTCTGATAGAAGTGGCATATTTTTATTTGCAAGAGATAGAGACCCTCAACAACTCACGGAAATACATCTTTTAAGTGCCCCGTATGATGGTTCTCACAATGCCCTGCGCAGGAACTTCTGTTTCTATCAGATGAACAGGGTGGCAAAACTTGCTACCGCAGGCTGCTGTCATGCCCCCATTGCATAAAACCCTGAGGCAGCCACTGGCAATTTGATGGGCCAGAGTACAGAACTGGGAACTGGGATCTGCACTAGCCTTCGTCTCTTCTATTATTTCACAGGGTTACAAAGCAGGAAGAATCTCTCATGGGGGGCGAGCCCAATGCTGTCAAAGCTGCAAGAGCACAAACCACTCTGGCAGAAACTTGCTGGCCAGTAGAACCTCTCTCAGGAAGCTCTTGCGCCAGGTGCAGATGCTGGACCACTCTGTTGTGAAGAGGTGGCTCCCACAGCCCCTCCCAGCCCGTGGTTTGTGGCTTTTCAGGTCTGCTGGCAGCAAGGGGAGGAAATGCACTTGCTGCTCTGCCTGCCTCCCCGGAGCTTGCAGACCTGATCCTCAGACATGAACAAAGTGTGTGTGCTCCAGGCAGCATGCTAGGGGCTAGGTCCTTCAAAACTCCCCAGAAGACCTCCACAGGCCTTTGGTGGCTGCTCCTGCTCATCAGGGCCTGTGTTTCAGCTCCTTTTAGCTCTCTATTAAGAGCATAGCTGTTTTTTGAAGAAATGCCATGGGAGTTCGTGATGGTAAGAGGAGAGTTTGCCTTTCAAGTAGCTGGAGATGAAAATAGTTTTGTCATGCAGGGAGAGCTGGAAAGTGTGGCATTTGGCAGTGTTTGTTGCTGTTGGTTGCCGGCTGGGGTTAAACCATGACAGTCAGTGTCAGGAGAGTCTCCTGCTCCACTGTCCCTCAGCTGATGGGTAATTCGTATTTACAACGCATTTATCCTCTCCTTTTCCAGCTCCCTGAAGTAACCTGGGAAGTTTACTGCTGCTGAGGAGCTTTACCTGTGGGGTTGCTGTGTGTTGGGGAGCAGCAGTAGGTGAGGGATCCTGGGCATCACAGGGGTATAGGGTTGTGCCTTGAGCACTGTTGGGACATAGGGCTGCTCAGAGGCAGAGCTTTTCTTCATGTGACTACGCCCTCCCACAGGTCCACAAGCACCATATTTGGGCTCAGGCTCCTAGTTTTACAAGTGGATAGGAGATCTCTGTCTTTTAGCTGTCACTTACAGAAAAAAACCTTCTATGAGGAAAAAATTTATAATGCGTAGGGTAAATTTCAGCATCTGTGGTTTGGTGCAGATACAGTTTCACCCACAATTGTTGGGGAGCAAAAGGATTTGTTCACCCATTGTTGAATTTTTTATGTGACATCAGTGTCCGGAATCAGACTACAAACATCAAGGAAGAGAAGGAAGAACAGAGGACAGGACTGGAGGTCTATTACATTGCTTGTCCCAACCATACTGTGGAAATCTGGTCCTTTTGTAACAAGCAGTGCCTTTAATCTGCCCTGGCAGAAGAATCTGGTCATTAATTTGTATCTAATAGTGTGAGCAGTGTGGGGTCTGGGCCAAAATGTGTCTTTGGACTGGCCTGCCTCATGGTAGCAAAAAGAGGAAGTGTCACGAAGCAGAGGCAATAAAAGATGCTTTCCTAAAACCTGCTGATGTGAAGGATGGACTGAGATCATCTCTCTGAGGTGGGAACAAACACCCATAGCTGATGGGATGGAAGAAAGGGAGGAGGTAGGTCATTTGACTAACACAGCACTTTGTACTGAGCAGGTTGCTTCCACAGGGGTACTATTTGCCATGATCACTATGCTTTACCATACTCCTGATGTAGTAGTGAATGGGTATGTTTATGCTAAGATGCTTAGCATATTCTAGCAGCTCTTTATAAAGATCATTATCTGTAATTAGGTAAGTGTGCGTAACTTATTGCTCGTGCTAAAAATTGCTGCAAGTGGAGCTGAGGAGGGAGAGGATTATAATTTAGACATCAGATAATTGAACTTAATTTGTTTAAGAGAACTACTAGTTGTGGCCACTTGAAACAGTAGGTCTTAAACTCAGAAATAAAATGCTTTTCTAAAAGTATTTAGTGTTACTGTTCAAGTATGTGTCAATATTTCCACTAGAGATAAGTGGTTTTGTGACTGAAACTTAGCATATGAAAATGTCAGTCAGTGCACTGCTGAGCATAATGGTTCTGATTTTGCCTTTTCTCACAGACGTTCTGCTGAACTATGGTGAAGTTCATTGGTCCCTTTCACACTGATCAGGTTTCAAGGCAGGGTTTAGAGGTGCATTTGCTGCTCCTGTGGCCACGTTGTGATAGTAGTGGATTCAGATGTGGTTCATAAAGGTATCTATGAAGTTAATGCCAGTTCCCTGAAGGCTAAAGTTCACCACTATGCACAAGCTGGTCTATAGGTCTAGATTTCACCCACTGTGAAAGGCTGTGCTGCCTTTACTTGCTTTTGGAAAAGAATCACTAAGCAAATGTAACCATCCCCAGTATCCTCTGCTGTATTGTGTTGGTACCCAGCTGCCCTTTCATTTCCTGAACCTGCTCTGGGACCAGTACTGCTCCTGCATGGGGTGATTACCACAAGTGCAGAGTGCTAGTGTTACGTGTGTGATGGAGGGTACTCAGGACCATGTGGACCATGGGCTTCAGTGCAGCCCAAACATGCCGTAGACATCTGCATGAGGATAAATTTTGCCCTTACTCTCTGTATCCCAGGTCTGTAGCCTGTTCAAATGCCTTTTTGTAGGATCCTGATATGCTTTTTACTTCCAGACAGAGTTGACCCAGCTCCCAAGCTTTCAAAACAATTATTTTTAAATGCCTGTGCTACATTCTCAGTTTTGTCACTGAAAATTTAGCTGGTTCTTTTATGCTTTCTGTTTTATTCTGACAAGTCTGGAGTGGGAAATTGACTGCTTGATTTAGTTGATATGTGAAATAAATAAAAAAAAAATCTATGCTGCTTTTACAGAGCTGACACTGTGTAATATTTGGGGCTTAGCATTATCTTCCACGTCTGAGTCAGTGCTGACTAAATAGTTGTTCATTTTCTCGGGTTCCTGTGCTGGAGCCTAACCACTGGTGCATGTGGGCAGTATGGGCTGATGGGGTCCATGGACAGGCCAGTGGTAGATGTCAGGGGGCCCCAGGGATGCTGGCCTGCTGCAGGCTGAATCTTCTGCAAGCCTTGCAGCAAAGTTACTCTCCTAATGCCAGAATGAGTGAGAAATCCCATTAACATGAACCCAGAGTTTTCATTGGAGATTATTCCAAGGAAGGGACCTATATGGATGAAAGCTCTGTCACCAGATCAGCAAGCAAGGCATGGTATGAAAGCCATGGAGAACAGTTCTTTACTTGGGCCTTTTTCCCCATTACCACAGTTATGCATGAGGCCTTGAATGTTGAAGTATTTCAGCTACGTTGTCGTGGTGTCTTGAAAATCATGGCTATTTAACCCAGCAAATCAAATCCTAAGCATGCACATAGGATGGGTGCTAAGCTGTCTCCAGTCACGAGGTGGATGTTCTCTGGTCTAACCTGAAGTGTGTGCTCAGAGCACACCTTGGTGAAGGCTACTTGTCCAGCAGGCAGGAAGAATGGAGCCCTGGCAGTCAAAAGCATCCTCTCTCATGTCCAAATCCTTCTCTTTGATCAAAGTAACAAGGTGAACTGTTGTCTGTGGAGAATCATGAGGTGAGGCTTTCTTAATCCTGCCTGCTGAACACTGTACAAATGGGTTATGAGGAGGATCTGATTCTCAACCTCTTGTGTGTCAGATAACAGCCCTGTTGAGCAGATCATAGAGCCAACCACCAACTGACGTAAGGGAAGAAGTAGTGAAATAGCTCTAGCTAGAAGCCCATGTCCTGGGCTAGAAGCCCAAAATGTCTGAAAAGCTTAAGAGATGTGTTTAGTCCGCTCAAGCTCAGGCACAAGACTCTCCTATAGATCACTGGGTAAGTAACCAAGGACATTTATGTGAAAAGATAGTTTATAAAATGCCGTCTTCTGAGAAAACTATACAAAAGTCTTCTGAGAATATGTTCTTGCTAGCTCTCCTCCACTCAGCCCCCAGTAAGTTTTAAATCAATTATTTAATTTCAAATTCAGCAAATGGAACGAAGTCTCAGGAATGCCAGATTTCTTCAATAGCCCTTTACACAGTATAGCCTGGAGAACATTTGTGGCTCCTAAACCCGTTTGTTTGCTCCACAAGAACAGGCTGATGATAGACTTTGGTGGATGCCATGAGAGCTCAGCTGTACAGCTAGTGAGTGTGTGAATGCTAACAGGCTAGCAGACATGCACTGCTGATCCATTTAGCCTCTTAGGCTCTGTCAGTCCTGCTACTACTGTGTTCATGTTCACCTTGTTGACTTCTACAAAACAGATCTTGGGTGTGAAGTAATATGCATGCAGTATGGGTGGCAAAGGGACCAAAATGGAGGAGTAAGCATGGGAGCTGTTAGATAATGGAAACAACACTGAACCCAGGACACTTAAGCACCATCTCTTTCCTTTGCGTCTTTGCTAACTTAAGTGAATCCCAAGTTGGCTGATTTCCAGGACCTCTTTGTTTAGACATTCCATGTGCCTTGGGCATCACATGCACTTGGGCATGAGGATTCTACCAGACAGTGGAGTTCTGTGAGGTCAGACTTTACAAAAATACTGTTGAGGACGCAGTATGAAGTGAATGGTGGGGTGAAGGATGTGAATACAAACATTTAATCTAGAAAAGATGCTGCATACTCTTTTTTTTTCAGGAATGATTTTGTAATGAGTCTTAATGCCCTGATTAGGTGTGTCTGTGGCAGGGAATGCTTCATCAGCCAGCCTGAGCTGTTGCAGCCTGACAGAGAAATGACTGAAGACATAACTGTCTACTCCAGAACCACCATGTGCTACCATCACCTGGGGAGGAGGGAGATACAACTGCGTATCCTGCAATAGTCATTGTTGGCTTATTGGCTTGATTATTCTCCTTGGATATGTATTCACTCAGCCGATCACAGCAACCCCAAAGAGATTAATTTCATGTATTTTTAAATTCCCTAAGTGCACATTTGCATAACTAGCATTTTTAAATATTCATAAATACATATTTGCTTGATAGATTGTAGCGGCATTATTTGCAGCTTCAAAAGAGACCGTCACGTAATCAAACCAGAAATGTTAATCATTTCTTGAGGCTCAGACATATGATCAGCATATTGTAGCACGATAAATACATTGAGGATCAGCTGGGGCATGGTAATTGAGTGCATGCTCCTATCCTATGGCTCATGGTAGGAAATCTGACCCAGGTTAACCCCCTCCCTATCACTGTGGTTTAGCCAGGCCTCTTTGTATTTACCACAGGCAGAAAGCAGACTCATAGATAACTGCCATGGATCAGCTCATTTGGGTTAAGTGGATCCTATATCCTTGCTAGCTCCATTTTCCCAGTGACAAGAGCCTTGCAGGCATGCCACTGTGGACATTCCCAGAGAGGGTGTGTATCCGCATGGCACTCTGCACCCTCAGTCCCATAGCGGATGTCCATAGGGTTACATAGAAAAGGCCAGGAAAGAATCCTGAGCACTGAAGCCATGATACAGCTTAACTCATTCCCTAGCTCTCTTGTGAACTCTTTCAATGATCTATCTCCAAGATATAACCCCATCAGAGTCCTGGGAACAGCCCATCTTGCCACTGGGAGGGCACCAAGTGTGAGTGCCTTCATGCTGTGCAGTCATTCAGTGCTATCTCCCAGGGCTATGTATCCTCAAACATACTCACATACCTTCTTGCCACCCCAGGAGTACGCAACATGGACTCTCGGTGCAATAACACTATGTCCCTGTGGCAAAGCCAAGTCCTCACTACTTCAGGCATTTTCAGTCAAGAAAAGCATGGAAAATAGTAATATTCACTCACTGGAACAGGCTCCCCAGGGAAATGGTCACGGCATCAAGTGTTTCAGAGTTCAAGGAGCGTCGTGATGAAGCTCTGAGTCATATGGTTTAGTTTTAGGTAGTCTGCAAGGAGCAGGAAGTTGGACACAATGATCCTTAAGGGTCCTTTCCAACTTGAGGTACTCTGTGGGTCTATGAAGCTGTTACTGGAGACCACAGTAATAGAGATCCAGGGTCATGTGCTATGTAATACAGACATAGCCTGTCTGCCATTGATGCACATTGTGTGTGTGGGCTGATCTGTACATCCTTCCACTGCAGCAGCAGACAGAGCTGCTGAAGCTGATGATAGCAGCTGATGGGGCTCGTATCTCAGACACTGGCTGATGTGCAGTTCCTCGTTTTCCACTTAGCCTGGCTGTATGTTTATTTAACTCTGGTTACAGGGAAGTAGTCCTGATTGTCTGCAACTTGAGAGAAAGGGGAGTGTAACTTTCATTCACGCAAGCAGAGTATGACCAGGTGTTACAACCAGAAGGGCTTCCACCCCCCTGCTTTTCCTTTGCATCGCTATATGAAGAGTCTTTGCAGTATCAAAGCAGGAAACCTCAGAGTGACAAGGAAGTTAACTCCTTCTGGGCCTGCCTGTGAGGTGGTGAGTCAGATATGAAGGGCCCTTTGCAAGCAGCTGAAAAGAAAAAAGAAAGATGACAGCAGTCGCCACCAGCTGAGTTTTGAGCTCAAGTTCAGGAAGAGAGGAGCATGAATTCATAAAACACAAGAAAAGCCAAAGTTTGCACTCACATGTAAAAGCTCTTGGCTGGGAGGTATGGGAAGTGGGGCCCTGGGAAAGGATTAAGAAGTACCACTTGCGACATGGGCTTGATGGGAGCAGGGTGCTGGGGGAAGGCAGAGGGACATGGTTTTGGGGGAGGGAAGGAATAACCCAGAAAGAGGAAAGGAGGATGATTCACATGCGTCAGCATCCCTGAGCTCACAAAGAGGGTCTCTGGCATCTGGGCTGTTGGTCCCATACCTGTGGGTGTATTTTGGGGGACAGTAGTGGCTGAGCGCTTGCACATCTGCTGTGCTGCCTTGGCTGTAGGCTATGTGGTGCCCTGAGAGGCTGCCACCTCACAAAGTGTTTGCTGGGGAGGAGGAAGGCCACGAAGGGGGAACCAGTGACCTGAGCTTGTCCAGGATCCCTCCTCACCAGACAACATCCCTGTAACCCTGTTCTGCTGAGTCAGTGTGGGACATGTGTATTTTAGTTTTCTGTTGGGTAATATTGCATAATCTGTGACATCTACACCAAATCAGATCCTCCCTGCCTTGGCAAGTGGGAAGCAAGGCTTTGAAGGCAAAGCCAACCTTACGTCCTACTGCTTGTATTTTGAAACACTTCCTAGCACCGCGTCTCAGCAGAAGTGATCTGACTTTAATCCTTCAGGGTAAATTAATTTGGGGGTGAAAGGTTGTTTGGGGCTCAGTAGTTGACAGATGAATTCCTTGTTGAGAAATTATTGTGGTTTGGTCCATTGCAAATAAGAGCCAAAATGCACTTACAAGTACATAATTTTCTATAAAAATGGACACTCCTTTATGGCTGGATACCAGCTCCTGGCCACTAGAACATCGCCTATAGCCAGTCATTTATTTTGGAAACACACAAATTCCAGCCAGTCAAACCAACAGTTAGATCACTGAGAAATACATAAACTTTTTAATAGTAGCTGAAACCCAATCTTAGCAGGTATCTGTGAATATATTTTTGTCAGGAACCTGATAGCCTTTTGAACTTCACAGCAGGGAATAGTGGTAGATCCCAAGGCATCAAAGTTTTTGTCATTTGTATTTCATTGCTGACAGTTCCTTTTTAGAAGGATATTTTTAGTTGGAGCTGTAAAGACGACCTATCCCTGCAGTTTTGGATGAGTCAAGATTGTGGTGGCAGTGAATGATTAATATTAACTCCTGCCTCAGTGGTACTGAAATAAGCACCTTTCATCAAACAGGGAAAGCAGCCTTACATGGAACAAGCCAATCTGACCTGCCTTCAGCGAGGAGCAATGGGAGAAGGGAACAGTGACATGGATCTTTGCTCTGAAAGGGTTTGGTATCTGCAGGAGAATCATAGAATCATAGAATAGTAAGGGTTGGAAAGGACCTTAAGATCATCTAGTTCCAACCCCCCTGCCATGGGCAGGGACACCTTGCCCTAAAGAGAGAGGAATCTGGAGGCTGAGAGTTACAAGACCCATTAGTTAATCTTTGAGTTCCCACTTGACTAGCTTCCCTTTGGATGTACCTTTTATAAAGGCTGAACTCATAGCAGACCATAGACCTCTGGCCCACCTTAAAGTGTCAGACCTGCAGCTGGGCTGGTCTTTTTCACCAAGTTTTCACCAAGAATGTAGGAAAATGACTTAATGTCTGTTGCTCAGCATAACCTTTCAGGAAATTATGACTTTTTTGGCCACTCTAAACCTTCCTAGGTTCCTGCCTGAATAAATTTATTTCTGTCATTAGCAGGTAATCATGGTGCACGGTGAAGGTGTACGTACTTATTCTTTCTAAAATGAGTTATTAACTAACCCTTATTAGGATAAGGAACTGGCTCTGGATGACTTGATGCTGGGAAGGAAAAAGAGATACAACTTTAGTAGGTTCTTTTTCTTCTTTTCCCAGCTATCAGTGACAGGGCAATTTTTGCTGATCAGTACATGGAAGACAGACTAATTGACAGCCGTAGGCTTATAATATTTAGTTATATTTTCAAGCAATAAAATTTAATATCTGTGTCTAACCATAATTTCTAGGTCTGTCTATTGTTGAGAAATAGGATCTGATGAGTATGTATGGATTGGTTATATGAAGTTTTTCTTGATTACCAGTCATGCCCAAACTAAGATGAAATAATTAGAATCACAGAATCATAGAATGGCTTGGGTTGGAAGGGACCTTCAGAGGTCATCTAGTCCAACCCCACTGCAATGAGCAGGGACATCTTGAACCAGATAAGGTTGCCCAGAACCACATCCAGCCCGGCCTTGAATGTCTCCAGGGATGGTGCATCCACCACCTCTCTGGGCAACCTGTACCAGTATTTTACCACCCTCATTGTAAAAAATTCTAATCCTTATTTCTAATTTTTTTCCATCTTACAGACTCAATGGTTTGGACAAAACAACATCTATGGAGACGTGAGGACCCTCTGCTTTCCCTACATTCACATCTAGCTGCTATTCCTTTTTCTGCTTAAAAGCGGTGGCTGGGATGGGATGAAGGATGGGGATGGCAGGTAAGGTGCTCCCACCTTAGGAGACCTTAGTCCCACCACTAGGTGCTGGTGCCTGAAGAGCAAAGCCCTTTTGGGCAGCTCATTCCCCAGCCAGGCAGGGGCTGCTCGGCTGCGGCAGCAGAGCCTGCTTACCCAGAGAGCAGTTCTTCTACACCCAGGGTTGTGTTTCCTCCAGGCCACACCACCCCAGGGCATGCCAGCAGCTACCCTCCCGGCAGCCCTCTGCAAGGTAAACACCAGAGCAACTGCAGCCTGACATACCAGCCTCGGGCTGGGGACAGCAAAAAGGTATTTGAGCAGGCAGCTGAAAAACCACAGGCTGAACCATACCCATCCTGTGACTGCTTGTCCTTGGTAGTCTGGAAAGGCTGTGTTTAAAGGATTTAGAAGATGCTGCCACAGTGTCTCCAGGACTCAGCCTCAGTGCTGCAAAGTAAAGGGGTCTATTACAGGGAGTCTTGGCTGCAGTCAGCCATAAGCCTTTTTTAATGATCACATCTGTAATGTGTGAACACTACCAAAATGCTAAGTTCCTACTGCTAGAAAATGAAAGGTTCAACCTAAAACCTGGGATTATTTGGGCATGGTCTTGACTTTGTTTTTTCAAGTCTTTGGTGAGGAATCTGCAGGGAAAGTCACATGCAGACATGCACATGTGTGCAAACACACACAGAACCAGAAAGTAGACCCTTCATTTAGTATTAGCTCGGTTTTGCTCTAGGACCTACCCTGTTGACGTATTCTGATCACAGCTACAGAAGTTAACTGATCACCTGGCCTGCCAAGATGGAGACTACATATATATGTATATAAATATATATATATCCAGAACCAGATGGAGCTCCTCTGAATGCTCCATGCCTTTGTGGTTACAGCTGTCTTGCAGGAGTAGTCTGAAATGCCCTCAGGCAGGAGGAAGGCTTGCCCAGGGGTTCTTGTGTCCACAGGATGTTCTCTGGGCAGGGAGCTCTTGCATTGCCTTTCTCCATTTGAGTCTTGAGGAGACAGGATTGCCATCTTGTGCAAGTCCTGAAGAATCTCAAAGTGGTAAAAAGACCTTTCTGCATTCTGGAGTCAAGCTCTAAACTTTCTTAGAGGTCACTTTTTAGAACAGTTTACTGGCCTCCTCACTCTTTCATAGGTTCCTGCGTTCCCCAGTTGCCATCATACATTGCACAAGGCATTAAGTTGCTTAGCTGAGATGCCCTGTTTGCATTCCACTGTGCAGTAAGTGCTAATTGTATCCTATCTAATTTTGGACTCTTAAAGGAAACATCTAATTTAGGATCGTGGATGCTCCAAACTTCTCCTGTCGGCAGTGGTGGAAGAGCAATACCTCTCAGAGCCCTGGGTGGGCTGGAAATATGCAGTCTTCCTCCACTGACTAATGAGGTCACCAAGGGTAAAGAGGCACTTCAGTTATGTGCCTGAGATAGAGAGGGTGAATTCAGGCACAAGTCCTCTGGAAGTCCAGTGTGGGACCACTGAAAACCACTTCAGTGTTTATCTGCTCTCACACTGGCTTGTTTCATGTACGACTCGGTTCATTCTTGGGGTAGGATTTTCCTGTACATCATAGCCTCCTTGCACGTGTTTGAGCCCTCACACAAGCACAGAGCTTGCTGAATTTCTTGCCAGTTAATAGATGCCAAAAAGTAGGTGGCTCAGCGGGATGTCTCAGCCATCATTTGGATGAGGACCAAGTGAGTGCTAGGATCTGAATAGCATAAAATTTTAATGGAGGGTTTGTGATTGAGATTTGGAGTTTCTGTTTGTTTCTTTTTTTTTCCTTTTTTTTTCCTTTTCTTTTTTAACTCTCATTATCTGGTTTCCATGGAAAACCTATTCAATAGAGAAAGAGAACTGCTTCAATATTTTTCTTATAAAAGTTGATGAAGAAAGATGCATTTCTCTCTCTCTTTTTAAAGTCAGTAATCTTAGGCATGGAAAATTGAATTAGCCAAAATGGACTGAGTGATCAGTTTCTCCTGACCTCCGTTTTCCTTCTTGGAATGTGCACACCAAATAAGAGCTTCTGGTCAGAACACCATTGGAAATGCCTTTACTCCTGTGCCATTAAACAACTTCTCTCTTTTATTGCATTAGAAACTGCCGTGCGCGAAATAAGCATGCATTCACAAGGCTGCCTGTCACTAAAGTGATTTGATTATGTTGCAGGGAGGGCCAGTTTCAATTGCAAACTCAGTAGGCCTTCTTGGAAGCTGTTTCTTTTTGCTCATTGGCAAAAGAACTTGGAATATGTATTTGGCCTAATCCAGTCTAATCTGATATGTTTCACAATGCCATCTGGATCTCATCAGGGGCTGGATGCTTTCAGTATTTGATCTAGGCAATTCCACACCCCAACCCCCCCCCTTCCCTTAATGGCTATTCTTTAAAAATTAAGTATTTTGGAGAAGTGTTGGTCCCAGTTCATTCCTATTCATTGTGTGGAAGATATCCAGGAGCAGCCACTGAGATATTTATTGCCTCTAAGGAGCCAATAGCTAATTGAATCTGAATCGCTTGTTATCAGTTGTTGTCTTGGGAGTGGCTCAAAAATATTTCTGTATCTTTCAAGAATGGTATATTCCTGACCAAATGTTAGGCCTAGTCCTAGTGGATTTGGATGACAGCACAGCATTATCTCAAAGCATTTCTCAGTGAATGATATGTCTTCCAGTAGAAGATCCTACATACTGGGAAGAAAAACTTTGTAATGATAAGATTAGTCATGCTCTGGCACAGGTTGCCTAGGGAGATGATGAAATCTCCATCACTGGAGGTTTTTAAGAACAGGTTAGGCAAGCAGCTGCCAAGAACAGTTGATGTATAGTCTATTCTGCCTTTGGGCACCACTAGATGACCTCCTGAAAGCCCTTTGAATATTTTGATTGCCGGGCTTAGAGCTGAGTAATGAACCAATTGACAAGAAATTACAACCCAGAAATTGGAACAATACTTTTTGTTTGTGTAAGAGTTAAAAGTACAAACAGAATAAAAAGCATACTTTGGATGTGACACTCCATTATAAAAAATATCTGAATCATCACAGAAAGAGGGATCTACAAAGACAGATACCTAGGAAGGTAGGAGCAAATGTGGAGAATCCTCATTCCAGAAAAAAAAATGGGGAAAGCCTAATTACTGTCTAGAGATTTCATTTATAGGGCACAAGGGAGAGACATGCAGCCATAGAAAGTGTTTTTAGGTGGCCTGTTAAAATATATTTAGGTTACATGGGGATACCTGTACTTTGCCACTTACCCAGACCTTGCAGATGTAGAGGGCTGCAGGTTCCAGAGCCTTAGACCCATCATTTAAGACAGAGAATGATGGAGACAGAAATTTACTTCACAGCTTCAGATATAGGAGCCCCTCATTCAAAATATATGGTAGAAATAAAACATCATATTGCCTTCCAAGAGACTTTGACAACTTAAGGGCACCAAAGTGTGATATTGAAATATAGAACTGAGACTGTTTATATGTCAACTGAGGTAAAATTCACCTTGTGCAGAAACCCAGGGGTCTCTTGTGCTAGAATATGTTCCTCTCCAGGTGCCAGGGCATGGGATAACTCTCACCTTTATCCCTTGGCATCAGAGCTTTGACTGCAGGCTCACCGTGCATGTGTCCCATGTGCATGTCTAAGGTATTTGGCAGTGGGCTTAAAGTCTCATTCAGGAATGTGGTGGACATATTTCTAGGATGCTGTATTCATAGTGTGTTTTTAAGTAGCAAACATTGACCACTGGACTAATCCTACAGCCACAATTGATGTTAATTTTTTAATTGGTGAAGATCTTAATAGATTACTGCATTTATACTATAAACAACAAATATGACTTGCCTTGCAACCTACAATTTAAATTAAAATGAAGAAAGTACATTTCAAACCATATATCATGATAATCATCATAAGCCATATGTCATGACAATCTTTAGAGTGAATTAGATTTCTTCTCTTATCTGAAGAGTAAACCTCCAAATGAACTTAAGCACTGTGCCTCAGTTTTCCCAACAGGCACTGCTCTGGCTCCAGCTGCGGGGCCCTCCCTGCACTGCTGATTCAAGTACCCTGATTCTAGTGCAGATAGGAATGTGATCTGGTTTGCTACTCATTAGCATGGGCTATTTTTCATATCACTGCTTTCTTTCTTGGTACAAATTCCAGAAGTTTGGAAATCTAAAAGGCTCATTTTGAGACACCAGATTCATGACCAAACAAAATGTATAAGCCTTTGTTTAAAATTTAGAAGTGAAATAAGAAGTCAGAAGCAAAAAAGAAGTTACGATTTTTGTTACTTGTTGGATCTGGGCCCAGAGCTGGGGTGTTTGAGCAGAACATCAATTTCACTTAGCAGGTGCATCTCTTTGTCTTGCATGGGGTGATGGTCCTATCCCTTTTGTTTCACTCAGCAGGTGTAATGGCTCATTTGCAAAGCAGAACAGCAATTTTGCATCAGAGTTTCCTTTTCTCTCTCCTCAACAGAGATTTCTATAATTTCTATATTTTTAAAAATTAATTAATTATTGAACTTTTTGTAATTTAGTAATAATTCAATTGGAAAATAATTTTCCATTTCAATAATTTGTCTTCCTTCCACTTACCCCCTCCGTAGTCCCCATATTCTCAGGTACATAATGTTTACTCTGCCTTGTTAACCTCCCCTCCAAACTTTCTACCTTTCCCTGAGCGTAGCAGTCAGTAGCATCTCTCACACTGCCTTCTTTCCCTGCAGTGATCCTTGAATTCCTATTCTGGCAAATCCCTACGTGGGCCTGGCCCTAGATCCCACAGGAAGCTGGGACTGGTCCATGGGCTGGCTCCAGCATCCACACCGTGCTTGCCTCTGGCTCCTCATGGTTCAGTTAATCCTTATGGTCCTCAGGTGCCTGTCAGAAAGAGGGGAAAAAGGGGTGTGAAGTCTGGATACTGTGTTCTTCTTTCCCCTCCTTAGCCATTACAAGGACCACTGAACTAGAGAATACTTCACTATACTTGCTGTTTTACTTTGACATCTAAGATCCTTGGCTTTCTGTACAGAATGCATAATGTCTTTTTATTTTTTACTTCTATTTAAGTTGGAGGCACTTAAAATATTTCTCCCAGTGTGTTGGTGACCCTCTTTATTTTGTTGGGAAAGCATTTCTATAGACTGACAACGTCATCTGTATTGTGCTGATTTACCAGGCTCTTTCCTTGGCTCTTACCCAGTCTTTATTCAGGCTTCCCATTAACTCACTGAAATCAATGTGAAGTAACATTATTTTTCTTTATTATCCTTTTGTGTACTTTAATACCTTTGAGGACTGCTTGTACAATGAAATTGCTCTGATTAGGCCAGGTCTAACTGACTACATAAATCTCAGAACTGTGTAGCAGCAGGTCCAATGGGAATTTAGCTAATTAATGACTAAAAGGATGTCAGGGCTTAGCATGAAGTGGATAACACATCTTAATAAACCAAAGTGTAATGCAGAAGAAGCATTGCTGCAACACTGAAAAAAATATTTTAGGTACTTCTGTCTTATTTGAGTAATGGCAAGAGGTAAGACAAGGGGTAATATCACATGTTCGCAGTGGCTCATGAGCAGGGTGCTCTGATCCTGGCTTCATAGTAGGCCAGCGGCCCCTAGTTATAGGCTGGACTTTGTCTCATGGATCTTTATGATCAGTTCATTTGTGTACCAGCATTTTGATGTCATTTATCTGGTACAAATACAATTTTTAATACTGTAAGATTTAAACCAGAAGCATCTTGGGTATTAAATAGGAAACTGATTTTCTTTTTACATGACAGAAATTTGGAGTTCAGCATTGTTAAAGATAAGGATGTGTTTCCACTCAGTTTTATATCCTGCGTGATTTGTCGTAATCAGTGTGATAACAGGGTAAGAGGTGATAGATTTGTTTTACAATCTGTTGCTCTTGTAAGCTAATGATCCAGTAATGCAATTTGAAAAGGCCATTAAAATGAAATCAAATGCTTTTATAGGTTATGCATAATTATTGCTTTTAATTAGCAAGCAGACCTGAGCCATACTTAAGGCTTAGATCAATTGGATTACTTCCTCCAGCTCATCTTCCATATTAAATCCCAGGTCTTTAGACTGAGTTGTATCTTAAACCCATCCCTATAGTTTGAAATTAATCTGCTGGTGTCTATTAGCTTTCTTGCTGTCTTTCATCCCTTTTAAATGTAAACCTTTCCTGGAGTGGGCAAAGCTTTGACACAAAGAAAATCTACTGAACCTTGCTAAGGGGATGTTTTGGGGTGCCGATAAAGACCTTTGGGAGTGGGCACTGTAGCAAAAGAGCAAGAAGGAAATAAGCACATTAAGAAGCAGAGGGGTAATGAAACTGAAGCTTTAGAGGGCAGACAGGGAAAGAAGGTTGATTGCAAGGACAGGAATGTAAAAAAGATACACCTCGTGCAAGGGTTGTGTGTGAATGAATGGAGTCAGAAAAGATGGTTTTGTAGGTTGGGTCTGTGCTCAGCTCAGGTCTTGGAGCTGATTAGCTCAGGTACCTAATATTTCTGACACTCGGTTTTCTGTCTATAAACCATGGATGATAAAACCCTTGCTAACTCAACAGGATATTTCGTGACTCATTTGCGCTATTTAGAAACAGGGTGTGGAACATGGGGCACCAGTGCGGCAGGAAGAAGGGAAGAAAAAACCAAGACTAAACAGAGAAAAAAGTGGAGGATGAAGCTTCTGGAAGACTGAATTAAGCCAGACCAGGGCTGGTTCGGCATCCTCATTATGGATTTTTGTTCCAAAAATATTCCACATACTCAGTGTGTCTGCCTGCAATGACATCTGCTTTGGGGGAGAGGGAGGGTGGGAAAGTCAGGGCAGTCAGCAGTTCAGCTTTGCTTTACAATACACCAATGTCTTGTTGAAAGCAAAGGTACTTAAAAGAGTCTCAAGGCCATGGATCTCCCTCAAGGGTCTTACGGATTTAACTATTTGCAGCAGTAAGCCCTTGTTTCTTTTCACTAACAGCAACCAACACAAGTTACGGTTGTTGTTCACCTCTTTCAAACCCCCTGGCTTCCCTTTCAGCCGACACTGAAGATTAGCTTCAAGCTCTAAGCTTGTAAAGTCTTTGCGGAAAAGCCTTAATGAGGATCTGATCCTTTTAAACTCTGATCTAATTACTGTCAGAGCAATGTTTCTATTTTGGATGCCACAAACAGATCAAGTTTGCATGTTCGAAGGCGGCACTGTTCAGTGGACAAGAAGCAAACCCCACCCTGTAGGTTAAATAAATTTTCATACATAAATAAAAACATGAATAGCACCTATGTAAAGCAGCTGGCACTATTTCAGAGGAAGTTTGGGAGCTGAGCCTGGGGAACTACAGGAATACAGAAAGGGTTTTTTTCCCCTTGCTGTATGTTTACTGGTTGGATGGCAGCAGATGAGATTTGAGGCCACAGTGGCGTGTGTAATCTTTTGAGTGTATCAGTAGGGAAGAAGGGCAAAGAGGACTGAAAACTACAGACCCAGCCATGAAAGGTGCTCTGGAGTGCACAGTATTTCCCAGAGCGTGATTGAAACCTCATAGGCTCTAACTCAGTGTCAGTAAAGAAAGGTAAGGCTAAGTCCTACAAGCCAAAACTTTCACTTGATCTATTGCCATTTTCAATTACTCCAGTGTTTTGTGTGCTTTTATCATGTGTTTTTATCACTGTTGTTGTTGAATCTATGTGCTGAGCTCCAGACAGTACATGAAGACTGGCTCCCCACTGTTGTCCCATGCACTGGGCAGCTTTGCCCATTGTGGAGCACGTGTGCATGTACCTGAGCACGAGTGTGGCGGAGAAGACCTATCCAAGCTGCAGATATGGATATGGTCAATTCACAGTCTTTGCCTGAATCCCCCCATGCTTTCTTAAAGAGGTGGAAGAACTCTGCCTGCTTTCCTGGCTGTAAAACTGTCAGTCATTGCATGGATCCCTGTGCTGGTGTTTGACTTGGCTGGCAGCCTTTGGAGTGTGAGATGCTACCACTGGCAAGCCAGGTGTGAAGTGACTTTGCCATGTTCTGCTTAATGGAGTGTTACTGTAACTTCAAACCCTTGTGGTGACCACTTCTAGGTTAACACCCTTCAGTAACTAACCAAAACACAAACATTAAGCAGGAGAAAGGTTAAAATGCTATTACGAGCCATGGTTTTGTCCAATTAGCAGACTCTGCTTTAGGCTTGACTCAAGTGGCTTGTCTATATAAGGATGCATTAGTCATTTTCTTTTTTTTATTTTTTTTTTTTTTTTGTCTGTAAAAACAACAGATGTGACGCTCTGTGGTCAGCATAGACAAGAGTGATTCATGGCTCGGCATATTTAAACCTCCATGAGAAAACTATCCATCTGAGACCCTCTCCACCTCTTCCCCCTCATTCCAGACAACCAGAGCTGAAAGCACCTATCACATGATACATCTCAAAATTCATCAGCCATTCTCTCCATATGTCTTAGTTCTGAGGTGGCCAGGAGATATCAGCTGCTCCTGCCTACTCTCTTGGGCCTGCATGGACTTTAGCAACACTAGGACAGTGATAGAGGAGAAATTCTTGTGCAGCAATGATGTGCATGAGCAAAGGAGCTGTTATGGCTGAGCAAGGATTAACTCACACATGCTAAGTTGGTCTTGTGTAAGGTGGTTTGACTCTGATATCTGTTCTACAGCCATCTCTGGAGCACTTCGGGGAGGAATTCAGCTAGTGCTGGAGTCAGTGCTTTCCACTGAGGATGTGGGAGAGGGATGGGCTCAGAAAGTAAGGAAAAGGGGTTGTGGACATGGAGTATGGAAGAGGTCAGCAGTCAGTGCTCCTTCTGAGAAGTAATTGCAGGAGGAGCTGGAAAGCAGGAATTGAGGGACTGGGGCTGCATGTGGAGCAGTTGGGGGTTGGGAAATGAGAGAATCAGAAATCCTACTATGCATGGGCTGGGGTTCTTGGCTTGAGGAGCTGGCATTTGAAGGGGGACAGGAAGAGGACTTCCACTAGAATAGACAGGAGAGAGGAAAAGGCTGTTATCCCATGAGCATTTTGGTGGCAACATTGAGGCCATTTGGCTACCGCTAATCCATAGCTAAATCTGTGTGGAATTGCCTGGAGCCCCAGGGAAAGTGCTCTGCCCACGATGGGATGTGTCTGCACACCACTGGGTGCTGTACAAGGAGCTTGGTCTTGCTTGTGAAGCAGGACTGGAAAGTTAGGGCTGTCTGTACTGTTGTCCTCTTATGAGTACAGCTGTCAGGTCTGTTCTTTTTCCACTTCAGTAGTACCTGGTTATCCTGTGGCCTTTGAGACCTGCAGCCCCAAATAGTGGCCTGCTAAGGAGTCTGCTGAATGGTGGCTTGTGGCTGAAGATGACGTCTCCTGAGGAAACTATACTGATGATCTGAGCACTACTGAGAAAAGAAAAACAGTAAGTAAGAGATACATCAGTATTTAAAATATGTGGAAAACATAGCACAATTAAATTCAATGTAGGTAAAAATAAGCTGGTCCTCTAGAGGTGATGTAAGGTCTCCTCCCACAGAAAGGAGAAACGGGTGGAGGAGTAAGCTTGAGAAACTAGGATGGGGGACAGGTAATGGAGATGAGACAGCTCTGACAAGCCTTGTCTGACAACTGATCGGATGTGAGATTAGGTACTGTAATGTGAAGCACAAACAAGACAGGCCAGCGAACTTCTCCAGCTAAAGAGCCAGAAGCAGTAAATCACAAAGACGGAAAGCCCTGGTTTTGCACTCCTGGCTTCTTGCATAGAGTAAGTAGACTGAACCCAACCTGTGCTACAAAATGCAAACGTATACACACACAAAGCATGCTACAAGAACTTCAAGGCTGGAAACTTCACCTCTTCCATGTTAGGCCAAGATTGAAGGCTCCTTCTGGGTTTTCAACTTAATCAAAATTCGTGATGTCTGTCTCCTGGCACAGACTTTAACTTCCTGATGGAGGACTCAGAAGCACTGCTTACTTCAGTGTATAGGATCAACATATCCTTCTGTCTTGTCCTGTGCCAAATCTGTCTTGTTCCATATTCTTTTCTCCATGTCCAGCCAGCTTCATTCTCTCGTCTTCAACTCTCCTATCTCATGTTCCAGTTTCCTCATTCAGCAGATCTTTCAATGACTTCTCACTGCAAATTCTCCAGTTGTTTTTGACTGGAACCAGTCATTCCCACTTGGCAATGCAGCACTTTATTTTGCCATTAGTTTCTCTTTGCTGCTGAGTTCTTCCCTTTCATCATTTACCATCTTCACTTGTGCTCCTGGTCACCTCTCCAGACTGCCTCCATGGGCTGATCTCCTTCTGGAGCTGCTTGTCTGATATGAGTGTTTTGCCCAGTGTGCATCTGCCCAGTTTGGCCCAGTTCTAGTATGCAACATGGCTCTTTGTCCGTTGCCCTTCCCTCAGCCATCCATTTCACAGTCAATCATGGGAAGAGGGGTCTCCCCATCTTTTTCTCCAGTCTCAGGCTTTTTTTTTTTTTGCCCTTCTCTCCCTTCTAGTTGTCCTTCCTATTTCTCTACACATTTTCAATTTCTGTCTTTTGATCTTGCTCATTCCAGTCATTAAGACATTGGAACATTTGATACAGCCTCGCAAAGGGAAGTGCAGGACTTTTTAACATGGAGAAAACAATAGGTGAAGCAAAAAATCAATCCTCCTCTTTGCTCCAGGGGGAGAGTTTCTCACAATGCATGAGTTCCAATGCTACTCAGAATCCCTGGATTCCTTGTGATCTGTTCCCATTTGGGCAAGCTAAAAACAAGCGCCCAACATTCTGGTGTAGTGTAGAGTTCATGCAGAACGGCTGCTCGTCATGGGCTCAGCCAAAGGGATGCACATCTGTGTGTTTTCTTCTTGCAGAAACCAGCTGCATTGGAGCTTGCACTGACCAAGCTGCATATGGTCAGTGAAGCATCACGTAGCATTAGAGTTGCTACTTCTGAAATTACAAAGCCCCGCCAATTACAATGCTGTCCCTCCTACCCTGCTACCCAGAGCCTCCCCTCTGTGTGGAGCAGGCAAGGGTCATCTATCTCCACTTGGTCCCACAACCCTGTCTACTCTATTCCTTTCTACCCTGTGGCCCTGCTGCTTCTGGATTGGCACAACTGGTTGTCCACTCATCGACTGAAAGTATCAGTGTTCTCCTCTGTCTCTCTCTTTCCATGTTTACACTGGGGTCATGTTATATCTTGTGGCAATTTTGAGGGAAGAACTGGGAAAACTAATGATCCCAGGACAAACCATATGGCACTGCATCTATTTTGGGAGGCTGAGACCCAGTCCCATGTGAGAGCCAGCACTGAAGATCTTGTCTATTTTTGCATGTGTTTTTTCCAGTTGTTGCTAAAGTAGTTAGGGTATAAAACAATCTTCTTTTAAGGTTAATATTTCAGTTGCTTTTCTTGTTTTTAATAGTTCCAAAAGAAAACTTGTTATACATTTGTGGAAGTGTAAGGAACCACAGTTTGGTCTTTCTCAATTGTAAAAGCTGAAAAGTGGGATCAGAGGCACATTTCATTTATTTTTAGATGTACGGAACATAGTTTAGTTGATCAGAAATGCATATGATCACATAAGAACTGTTTACTTTCTGAATCTAAGCCAATAATGTAGCAAGGTCCCTCAGCACCTTGGGTAAGCTCTCTGAATTGCTCTGAAAAGATTTTGTAAGTGTCTATCAGACTTTACTGATTCTAGGTACAAACTTAGATAAAATTCCACTTTATCTGAATGTAGCCCTTCAAGCAGTATCCTGTCTACCTTTTGGAGAGCCTCACATGAGCTATGCTTACATGCCACTTACTTACAAACCGTACGTTCAAGGGAGCTGAGAGTTGAACAAGCTGCTTCTTATCCAGGGCTGCAGGGCTGGCTTTTTATCCAGCCAATAGAGATGTAGGGGCTACATTTTCTAACCGGTACTTATAAAGTGCCTAATGTGGACTCTGTGGCTATTTATCTCCATGGGCTCTGTGGGGAGCCAACTCAAACTGCTCCTGCTCCCCTGAGCTTTGGCTCCAAAGCTGGAGTGTTAGGTGCTATTTTAGGTAGTTTGAATATAGCCCTAAGCAAGTGTTTATTATATCAGCAGGTAGCAAATATTTGGAATTAATAATGGCACTAAGTATGAGTTTTTATAAGTTTTCAAAACTCCACTATTAGTTTAGTACTGTTGGAGTTTAAAAAAATACATTAAGATTATGCAAATATACATTCAGTCAGGCCTTTTGGAAGAGTGGGCAAAGAATGAAGACAAAGACAGGGTGCTCGAGTTAGTGTAGTCTGAGAGATAAACAACAGGGCAGATGTATCAGATACTACCTGCTTGACAACCAGAATGTTTGCCAGGTATCAAGAATGATGAATATACAATGATCAGTTAGGTCAATCATTTTTATTTATCATCAAGAAAGCTCACTGTACTGTTCCATGTCAATAGGCTACTGATGTAACTAAAAGTGAGTTTTGTTTTCATACATGGTTGGTGACATGTCCCGTGCTCCTCTAGAGAAGCAGCAACAGCAACAACAACAACAGGAGACAGATGGATGCTGAGGTGAGCATCAGGGCTGACAGTGATGGGAAGGTCTGAGCAGGTCCACACATCACGGAGCTCGTGGCAGTCAGGAGTAGGGACACACACGTGCCTGCTGTGCAAGGCCACCCCCAGAAGCAGCACTCTTCTCTCCTGTTTGGGGACCTCCACAACACAGACAGCTCCTGAGCCAGTCCTGGGGGCTGGTGGCTGGGAGCTGAACACATGCCATGAACCATCCTTGTGGCATAGGTGACTGAGTTTCTGTGCCTGGCAAAGTTCCCTGTCATATAGATGCAGCCTGCTCGTGACTGTTGGCAGGGCTGCAAATGACCTCAGGACAAGGAAAGCTCAGAGAGCACCTCTCTCTTATGTGAAACATCTATATGAACCAGACTTAGACCTTCCCTAAAACTGGAGTTATTCAGGTCTGAGGTTTTGCTTCGGGCCCCTCTTAGTGTTGACTTTTTCTTGCATTTGGACTGTCTAGGTCAATACTAGATTTTTAAACCCCTGAAAGCACCTATTTTTAGTTACAGAAGGAGACAGTTTTGATTTATTTTTGGGAAAAATTGTATTAAAAAGGTAGGTTTAAAGCTGTCTGTCCAGATACTGTCCTTTGGCACTATTGCAAATATATTAATGCTTGGTATACTTACTTTTGTCAGCCTTTCTGATCACCTGGTAGCAAATGAGCTGCTCCTTCACAAGCTAACATTGATTTGTTCAGCAAATAAAGATGATGGATCCGTTTCCTGTTTTTCAGTTCAAAATGCTAAAGGTTTCAGGACTCTCCATTTTAAAAAGTCAGCTTTAGCTCTATTGTGCTTATTATTACTTTAGTCTTACAATTATTGGTACTAACAATGGTCAGTAGGAGTATTAATATAATAGTGGTATAATCAGTAGCACTAGTAGCTTTATTGGAATATATCAATATTTCAAGTATCCTATTTTATTTTCAGAGCATTTGGAGGCCCCAAGTAGGTTGGGACTTACTGCATGGAGCATTATGTAGACAAAAGGAAAATTCTTATTTCTGCTACAAAAACCTTGTGATCTTTGCTTAGGCTTTGTTTGGCAAAATCTATTAGCTTGTAACAAACTCTGATTATGATGTTTTTCTCAACTAGAACAACATATTTATCTTAAAAAACATCTTACTACATTTGAGGCAGGATAAGTACCATGTAGAGGACAACTCTAAGCTATTCCTTTGCAATGAGGCCAAAGTGATTTCACACAACCTTTAAGCGTGGTAGTCTTGATGGAGCCCTGGCAGGTGCATCCAGCATCATCCACCTTTGCAGCTGGAGCTGCAGCAGAGCAGAGGGACCACAAGCCCTTGTCTTTGTGCTGTCATGTGAAGCAGCAGCATCTGTAGAACACCGATGCAATGCTTCCACTTCCCTGAGCTCCCCAGGAGCAGAAGAAAAGTCTGATTCTTCTCTCTGAAGTCATCTTCAGCTCTGTCTGCTTCCAAGTGCTGCAGGTTTGGATTGCATATTCCCTCTTGCTTCCCCTCACAGTTTGGTATTTTTTGTTTGTTTTTTGTTTGCTTGGTTTGGTTTGGTTTGTTTTTTTGTGGCAAATAATTTAACAATTGAGAAATGCGGTTTTGAGCTGACTCCAATATTCTGAAGATTTGACTTAAATTAGTGGAACAGAGTGATAGAGAATTTCCCCTTGAGAGATACACAAAATGATGGGGGGAGCAATGTGCCACTCTTCATCCGGTAGCTGTGGTTATTGCTCCCTCTGCTTTCTTATGGGACTTGAATGTTCCTCCAGTCACCAGGTTGTTGAGCATTTTGCGATGGTTTCTTTCCAATGTTCAGGCTGTTCCACTTTGCACGAAGTGATTAACTGGAACAGTGAAGGTTGTATGGATCCCTCCATCCCTGCTTAAACGTTTTGATACTCGGTCTGTATGGTCAGTATCTGGGCCCTGTTTCCTCCCCTGGAGCACTGAGCTGTTTCACAGCAAGCAGCATCTCTACCATGGACTGAGGGAGATCTTCCCATAGCTGTCCCAGGAGCCTTGGAGTGCACTGCACATCCTGGTCCTAAACCCCAACACAACACCCGGCTGCAGGTCACTCCATCCATGCAGTGTTTTCATTGGTTTCATTAACTCCCTGCTGCTCCACCCATGCATCTTGGCTATTCAGAAGCAATCCACAAATCTCACAACATTTACCAATGGTAAGTAAGTGCTCAGCCTTGTTTGCTGCCTGATCTCTCTTCCATTTATTTTGCCAAATACCATGTGGTAGCTACATTTAAGAGATAGTTGATCTAACAAAAGCACTCTCTATCTCTGCTTAAGTGGAGATTAAATATACAAGGTATATCTATCCCTTACTTAGGTAGAGATTATCCCATATTTGCTGGAATAATACCAGATTCTCCCTTGAACAATGGAATTTGTGGTGCATCTCAGTATTTCTGTTGGCAATCTGACAGTCACTATGTGATCCTTCCTGCAGTCCCATTGCAATAGCCTGTCCTGGCAGCCCAAGTCCCTTTTATGTCCTCTCTGAACTGCCTGCATTGCTGTTTGGCACATTTATCAATAAAATGGCTTGATTCCTTGAATTTGAGTTTTACAGACTAGATTCACGCTGCTATTCCTAAAAGTACATTTTCCTGAGATAAATTGTGGAAAATGATAGCAGAGAAATGTCAAATTTAGAAGAAAGTGGGTGGAAACCTGAATTTTGTCACCAACTTACTGCTTCAGCTGGCACTAAATGGGAGTTTTCAGCTCCCTGCTCCCTCCCTCACCTCCTCCATGGCAGGAGTGTGACTGTGCCTAAATATGATGCTGTGACGGGGTCACGGTGAACTCCTTTTCCCGCGGTCCAGGTGGAACACAGTGTACGGAAGCGCTGTTGCACAAACATAAGTGCTTTAACACTTGTAAATGTTACACCCAGCTACGGTTACAGGGGAAGGGTTTCCATGATGAATTCCTGGTTTCTGACATAATTGCAACAATCTATATGCATGCTGAGGTTGAGGCAGGGGAGTTTGGGAGTATTTTGGGAAAAGCTGCTTCCTCTCACACACCTCACTAAGGCCTGCACACAGGGGATGCTGTGGTGTGGGGCTGCCCTTTGCTAAGCAGTGGGAGCCCAGTCCTGTAACCTCAGCGCCTGCTCTGGTTCCTCACTGCTTGAGTGTTTTGCTCTAAGGCAAAGGTTTTGTGTGTGGTTCGGGGAGAATGTGAAAGCCAATTTGGGAGTATTATATAAGCAGAAGCAGAGATATGCCAGGCCTTGCGGTTTGAGGGGATGATGTGAGCGAGGGAAGGCAGCCTGCTGAAAACCGGTAAGCGCTGCCACACCAAGTACACAGTCGCTCTGAAAGAACCACTTGGCAAGATGCCCTTCTACGGTTTGTGGTCCGGATGCAGGAGCCTGACTGGTGCCATCGGGTGGGGATTACCAGCTTCTAGGAGAGGTCTGGTGGCTATTCTCTCTGCAAGACACTCATTCCACAGGTCAAAAACTAATGTCCTCCAACTATTTAATCACAAGTCACACCCTGGGGCCTCTTATCAGCTCCTTCTGACATCGGTCCAGGGTGCCCTCTACCTACCCTTCTTCATTCTCTCCTGAATGGCATGTCTTGTTTCTCTTACTACCTGAGCAGGCTAAGATAAGTGCCTCAGTCAATATTGTAACTCAGTTTCTGCTGTACAGTGTTGATAGAGCTGTAAGGGTCATGGTAACAACCCAGATCTCATGGCAAGGCACATGCTATGAACTAAACATGATGCCACTCTTCGGTGTGTATGGAAAAGTCTGGCCTGACATACTCCATCAGTTGCCCATCCTGATCACTGCTAGTAGAATCTCAGCTACGACATCTGGTTTTGGAGGCTGGGCTTCAAGACAAAAGTAGATGTGTGGAAGGCCATGCTAGAGAACTATGCTCGTAGTCAATGGTCTAGAAATACTATGCTGTGAAGAAAGTCTGAATGACAGGGGTGATTTAATGGAAAGAAGAGTATTGGGTAGTGGTGAAGATGATAACAGCCTTCAGATACATGTAAGGCTGATGCAAAATGGAAGGAAGCCATCTGTTTTCCATGTCTTTGGTGGGGAAGATAGGTTGGGTTTAAACAGCAGCAAGGAATGCTGAGGTTAGATAAGCGGTGGAGATCGTGAAATACTGCAAGAGGTTGTGTGGATAAACTGTGGATCCCCAGCTCTTGGTATAGGTTGGACACTCAGAAGTATGCAGACAGGAGTGACCTTGCTTTGGAGAAACTCAGTGACTGGCCCTGTGATGCTGTGTGAGAAAAATGGCTGATACGACAGCGAGTATAGAATGTCATAGGTGTGGGAAATGAACAGAAAGTGGATCAAGGTGAAGTGCTAGAAAACAGCGAACAGATTCACATGCTCACATACAAGAAGTGCTCCTTTAAAGTTCATGGGGATATCCTCATAGCTTTTCAAAGAATTTTTCTTCATGTTATCCTTGCACACTTAACAAGATTAAGGAACATTACTGTGGCTTCTGTGAAAAAGGCATGTTGCAAGACACTGTGTGTGGGTACTGAGCTGAACTTCCCCAAAATGTGGGTTGTGTGGACTTAGTGTTTCAGCTTACTCACATCTAGTGAATCAGGGCCAGGAATAAATCAGAGGAAGATCCAATGTGGGCAATTTTTGACCTTGTTTATGGAAGATTTGGCACGGTTGTCTATAAAGTCCATCTCATTGTGAGAGCAGAATTTGCCTATTGGGAAGCAAGGATAGAAGGTTTCGGAAGCAGTCATCTGAGCTTTGGGGATGAATGAAGTTTATGAGTAAACTATGCTATGCTGTGTTTTAGTAGTTGTGAACAGCAGTGTGAACAGCTCCACTATTACAGAAGTTGCTGGAGATTGTCCTCATAACCATGGCAGAATTTCCTCACCTACATTGATATAGAGGGATGTAGGGAAGGAAAAAACCACAACCAGAGTCATCCATTTCCAAGAGGAACACGGGGGAAATAAATATTATTTCATCAATATTAAAAAGTTCCATTGGCCTTTTCTCTGAGAACTTTTGCCTCCCCCACACTGTGACATGGATTCAAAACGTGGCAGGATGGTGGTCTTGCATTAGGTACTTTGCATTAAATATCTGTGTGAAAATCTGTGGTACTTGCAAAACTCTCATCCATTTATAAATAGCTAGCTCAGCTCAGCAAGATGTCGTGACTTCTACTCAGTGACAGGGATTCCCCCACGGTCTTAGTGCTGCCTACCCTGACATGTCCATGTCCAAACACAGATACTGGGAATAGTGAGTGGACTTCTCTTGCACTCTCAGCACTCTTGCAGTGGGAAAGCAAGGCAAGTTTTGGGACAGCTGAGTGAGAGGGATGGCTGGGGAAACTTGGACTGCGTGGGAAGGTATTGAAGAAAGGGGAGATTTGGGAGGAATCACTGCATGTCTGAGAATGGGGGGGTTGTGGGGTGACTGAGATTGGAAAAAGGATCACAGAAAAGGGCTTGGGAGCTAGAAGGGAAGACAAACATGAGCTGCGTCTCTCATTGCTTGAGGAGAATTTGCTTTCTCTCTCTCTCTCTTCCTTTGATTCATAAAAATAAATATAAATAAATACATTCCCTGGATATGTGCATAGGAAATTAAGGAGCTAAAACAAATGAAGTTACCTCTCCAACCCCAAAGTGGGAGAGACTTTTACTATTCTCTTAAAGGACAATAATAATAATTAAACCCCAGTGTTTATATAGCATTGTACTTCAAAAGGATGTATCGGAGCAGAGTAGGTATCATTATTGGTGGCCTGAAGAAGAAACTGAAGTGGAGAATCGCTGAAGGTCACTAGGGATGGAATTAATCTTATATAACCGTATACCTTCGCCTTAACTAGACACCTACACTCCCTTAACAGTCAATGTAGAGCAATTGGTACTTGTTGAGTTGACTCACTTGACCTATTTCAGACACCTCCTTTAAGGTAAGGTGAATCTCACCTTAGAAAAGCTGTTTCTCTGCAGCACATACCAAGGGCAGCCCTTGGGTGACTATTTCAGCTGGTAATGTCTCCTCTGTAGAGGTTTACAGTTAGGTGAAATGAATCCCATCCCTCAGTCAGGGCTGGTGCCAAAGACATAGCAAAATGTTGTCCTGAGCCTGGGCACCATGCTGGTTGAGATGAAACCTGGTGGCCCCAACAGATCTGCTTTGCAGAAGGTGGCAGGTTCCTGTCCCCACACGGGGCTGGAGGATGCCATTCAGGAGCAGGGGCAAACATATTCCACATGAAGCTTTTCCCCAAAAGCACCTGAGGTCCAAGTGTGCAGGTCCCCTCTCCTGGTTCGCTTCGCCAGCACTGTCTTGAGCTGCTGCTTGTCCAGCTTGAGACAACCAAAATCCCAGAACAATCCCGTACTTCCACCTCTGGGGACAAACAGACTGCCAAGCTGGCTTTATTTTTCACTCCAGGCCCCAGCTGGTATGGCACCAAACTGAGAGTGTAGGAAACCTGGAATCAGCCATGCAGGATGGGATGCTTCCCTCCAGGAGGGCCTGAGTCTTACTTTTCAGTAAGATCTCTATCTCTGTAAGCAAACACCTCTTGGCCAGTGGATTGCCTACATTGCTAAGTTCAATTCAATGGGGGGTTCAGAGCAGGTTTCAAACAGAACCATGCTGACCTCTTGCCTAATTCAGTAGAATGATTGCACCAAGTCAAGACTATTCAGAAGAGCAAAAATAAGCTATTCAAACACTTACAAATAATTTTCCAACCTACCAACTCCAGAAATACAGTCCATGACTGGAGAATTGTGCTTGCTTTCACTCTCTGTCTCTGTATGCACAAGGGGGGAAAGGGAAGTGGAGGCCAGTGTGCAGTCCTGCACTCCTTGTTATTCTTACATTTGTTTGATATTTTCCATTAATTCCTGTGTTTAATGTTTCAGTGCCTTTGTTTTCCTTTCCTCTCTTTTGGGGAGGCTGATGGTGAGGACTATGTTATTATTAGGTTTGGCATTACTTGATTAATTTGTTTCTTCTCTGCCTCCATGTGATTGGGATTTGGTTTTTTCCTGCCTCTGCATTGTAATGTTGTATTTGTTTTTACAGTCAGCACCTTGCTGTGCAGTTGCTTGAAGAAGAAGGAGAACAGGCACGTTCCTTGGCTCTTGTTTTGCAAAAGTTTCGTAGTTCCTCTCTGTGTTAGTAACCTGGCCTACCTCTGTCTCCCGGCCTTTTCCTCTTTTTCTATCCACTTTGGATGGATGCGAACTAGTCCTGTGTCTAGGACTGTGTTGGTGTTAGGGCTTGCAGGTCAGATTGGATCTATTAGTGGTTGCTGAGGGACATTTTTGTCAGAAATACCGACAACTGCCACCAGCACCACCACCCCAGAGCAGTTCGTAAATACTAGAAACAGCTTTGACACTGCGGAGGCAAAAAATCTGTGATATTTTCTCATTATTCACTGCTGCTGAGATGATTTATGAGTAACTACAGCCAGGTAGAAGCTGCATTTTAGGGGTTAAGCAAATGAATTTGCCCAGCTCAGTTCCCAGTGTTGCGGCTTTGGTCTTTTGTGGCTTGAGGGTAGTGCTGCTGGCTGCATCTCCCACACCCACCGGGAACCATGACCACTCCAGCTCAACCCAAAACCAACTTTTTCAGCTCTGCATTCATTTCACACTACAGAACAACATGTTCCCTTCTCCAGCCAAGCCCTTGGGTCTTTGTTCAGCCAGACTTCCACTGACGGTGGTACAAGTCTCTTTGCATAGAGAGTGGGTGATAGAGCCTCCCACTTACAAACCTCTCCGTGGATCGGTGCCAGCCTCCTCCATAAATCACGGTTCTCCTCCTTCCCACTCCTGGAAAAGCAGCCTCCCTTCTGACTGCCTGAGTGCTGCTGGGGGCTGAGCCTGCCCTGAGCATCCAAACAAGTTGCGTCAGTGCTGGTACAACCCTGCTTGTCATTAGCAGCAGGGGGACTGCCAAGGTCAGCTACCTCTAGGCGCTGAGTGCTGTGCTGTCTAGACCAGTTCTGAGTGGAGGCAGGATGGAGGGGAAAGAAATTATTACTGTTGAAGCAGAACTTCCTGGATTTGCAAATCCACCTACTTATGTGGATGACCCTAATCACCATAGCATCTGTATAATTAAATCCTATTTCTAACTTATCTTCTTCTCAACCCACCTGAAACTCCTTGCCCTGCTTGATTTCTCTTCTTTGCCTATCAGTTATCATTTGGCTGTATAAAGTATCTGGGAATCCAGTTTTTAGAAGGTGAAGTGTATATTGTCCCCTGAAGGGAGGGAGCTCTGGGAGGCAGGAGAGCAGCCAGCTCTTTCTCGGCAGCCATGGGAATGCCAACATGGAGTTGCCAGTCAGTGGGTGGGCATAGTGCAGCTGTCTCCTTACGCTGGGTCCAGCCTGTGTGCAAGTCTGGGTGAAGAGAGGAAGCTGAGGGCGACCGATTCTCTCTCTGTGCCATAGTCAAACCCCATCTCTCCCTCTGTCTTCTTTCTGATAACAAGCTGGCATCTGTGCTTTGGTGTATCAGAGGGATATAAAGCCAAGGCAAACACGATATTCAGAAAAAGTTCTTTGCATGGTGAGCCTGAGTGGCACAGATTTCTCTCCCATTTGTCCCAAGCTGTATGTGTCAGATGTGGTTTCCATATGGCATCTATATCTCTCAGTACACCCACACTGGATGTATGCATTGGTATACCAGTGGCTGTGCTGAGCCACAGATAAATGTTTAGCATTCCTTAGTCAACTGGAAACTCTGTGTGAGTATGGGGTGTGCGTGGGGGTGAAGCCCAAGGAATATAAAAACAGGCATATGGCATTTTTTAACTCATTGCACATATAAAAAGGAGAAATAAATACAAGGCAACACTCTAAAATAGCATGAACATCTTTGAATTAAACCCACTCGTGAGAGAAACCAAAGTGGAGGCTGCTGCATCAGCCTACAGCTCTAAGCCCGGCACCTTGCCCCTTTATTTTTACGTGCTCCATGTATGCCAAGATTTCAGGCTGTGCTTCTTCAAATGGAGGCTCTTGGACCTGCAGCTCTTCCTGCTGCACTTGGACATGTGGCATGACCACAGCTTGGACACCCTAAAATTTTGTCATTCTTCCAAAGCATGTGGGTATCTCTGGTTTTGTTTCCTGAACTGAGGTTTTACCAAGATGAGCACGAGGCCAGCACTCTTGACTGCTGCTTACACCCAGAGACCTGAACCAGATGCCTAAACCCAAACATCTAGTGCCCTCCGAGGCACTCTTATTTGCCTGGCATGGCCTCTGGCTGCCTTTCCAGTAGTGTATGGTTATCTGTGTTGATGCCACAGATGCTGTAGGCAGCTGGAAGTAGCACTGTTCACCTGTGCTTAGGCAAATGAATCAAGCTCTCAGCCTTGAAACAGCAGCTTGTGCTAGTGGAGAGGCTGAAGCTAATCAGACAAATGCTCCAGTCAAATGACGGTGTTTTATACTGAAGGCCGTTGGTGCAAACAAAGCAGCAGAAGGCCACTGAAGAGTCAGGATTGGTCTCTTACATGACAGTGTTTTTTTATATCACAGATGAAATTCTGGATAGACATACTGGTAGTCACAGCATTGCAGAGCTACCTCCCCTGCCCCCTCACTTGGAAATACCTTCATCACATGCCCTAGTAAGATGCCTCATGGTGTGGTCTTGAATCAAGCAGATTGAAATGTGGGAAAATCCCTTCCTCTACCAGCATGGAAGGAACCTGGAGAGACTTCTTACAGGCAATTAATTGAAAGTAGCCTAAGAAAGGGTGGGGGAATTACAGGGTAAGAGCACCTCTGAGGGGTTTGTGGGACTCCCAATTCACTGTGGTGGTGGCACTGGCTGCAGATGCCACAGCGCTGCTTGCACAGTTCTGGGGCATCTGCAGCCCGTGCCACCACCAGTAAACAGGAGGAAGGTCAGGCCTCCTTGGTGGGTGGTTATACAATAAATTGTAGAATCATAGAATCAGCTAGGTTGGAAAAGACCTTTAAGATCACCAGGTCCAACCTTTACCTCAGGACTGCCAAGTCCACTACCAAACCAGGTCACTGAGGGCCTCATCTACACGTTTTTTTAACACTTCCAGGCATGGTGATTCCACCACTGCCCTGGTCAGCCTGTTCCAATGCCTGAGCACCCTCTCTGTGAAGAAATTTTTCCTAATATCCAATCTAAACCTCCCCTGGCACAGCCTTAGGCTGTTTCCTCATGTCCTATCATTGGTTACTTGGTAGAACAGACCAGCCACCTCCTCTCTCTCGCCTCCTTTCAGGTAGTTGTAGAGAGCAATAAGGTCCCCCCTGAGCCTTCTCTTTTCCAGACTAAACACCCCCAGGTCCCTCAGCCGTTCCTCATCAGACTTGTTCTCCAGACTCCTCACCAGCTTTGTTGCCCTTCTCTGGACCTGCTCCAGCACCTCAATATCTCTCTTGTAGTGAGAGGCCCAGAACTGAACACAGGATTCGAGATGTGGCCTCACCAGTGCCCAGTACAGGCAGATGATCACTGGCCTGGCCCTGCTGGCTACACTATTTCTGATACAGGCCAGGATGCTGTTGGTCTTCTTGAACAAGCTGGCTCATGTTCAGTGGCTGCCAATCAGCACCCCCAGGTCCTTTTCCATGAGCAGCTTTTCAGACACTCTTCCCCGAGCCTGGAGCTTTGCATGGGGTTGTTGTGGCCCAAATGCAGGACCCGGCACTTTGCTTTGTTGAACCTCATACAATTGGCCACAGCCCATTGATCCAGCCTGTCCAGATCCCTCTGCAGAGCCGTCTTACCCTCCAGCAGATCAGCGCTCCCACTCAACTTGCAAATTTACTGAGGGTGCACTCAATGCCCTCATCCAGATCATCAATGAAGATATTAAGCAGCACTGGCCTTAATATCGAGCCCTGAGGGACACCACTACTGACTGGTCACCAACTAGATGTGATACTATTTATCACCACTCTGTGGGCTCTGCCATTCAGCTAGCTTTTAACCCACCAAAGAATACACCTATGCAGGCCATGAGCAGCCAGTTTCTCCAGCAGAATGCTGTGGAAGACAACATCAAATACTTTACTAAAGTTCAAATGGACAATGTCTACAGCCTTTCCCTCATCAACCAGGTGGGTCACTTTGCCATAGAAGAAGATCAGCTTGGTCAAGCAGAACCTCCCCCTCATGAACCTGTTCTGACTGGGCCTGATCCCCTGGTTTTCCTGCATGTGCTGGGAAATGGTAAGGTCTGGGAGATGCTCTTCTGAGCAATGCAATAGCAACACTTGCTTAAACAGCCCCGCATGAGGCACAGTTGCTGTTGTGCAGAGCAAACCTGAAGACCAGCTGTATATTTTTGGCAAGTGAACCTTGGTCTGTAGGAGACTCCTGTCTTTTTGAAAGGAGGCTCTTCAGCATGAGTCTTCCCCTTGAATGGGAAACAATGGCCTTTTCTAAGCTCCTTTTGCTCCTGGTTGCCCAAAGAAGTAGTACTTGCCCAAAAAGAGTACTTAAGCCAGCCTGGGTTTTACTGGATCAGGGCTAGCAGCGGGGAGAACCCTTTGTAAAATGGCCTTTTACCCTAGTAAATATTAAATCAATTTTACTCATCTGGGACAGGTGAAGCTGTTGGTGTTTGTTCAATGGATTTGAAATAACAAGGGAAACCTTTTCTGGTTTTGGCCCAGAGTTGTTTTTCTAGGCAGAGAGTTTGAGGTTCAGATATAGAATGCATATGTGAAGAAGTATGCAACCCATGTACTAACGCACTGTCCTGTGTTATGATAAATGCAAAATGATCAAGAGGTGAGAGGAAACAGACTCTAGCACCTGTCTTTATTTATTTTGAAATGCCATGGGGAAAAAATAAAAAGACAGTAAGAGACAAGTGTCTTGGGGGGAAACGGAGCAAGGTGCCAAAACCTGCTTGCTTTCCACCATCTGAGTAGGGTAGCAAGCTCCCAGAAGCTTGCTGCCCTGGGCACATTTGTTCCTCATGTGTTTTGGAAGTTGGAAGGGAAAAGAAAGAATGCATGAGAGTTGAAGGATGCATGGGTGAGCTTGGGCCCTGATGTCATTGAAACCCCTGGGCCCAGGCTGTCTTGTCCCTAGCTGGCTGTGAGGGCTAGAGTTGAGCAGGACTAGCCACACAGGAGCTGCTTATGCTGTTAGTGCCTGTGCTTCCCTCTGCATTTGGTCCACATGCTGTTCAGATTTCCAGCATCCCTACTCAGCTGGCTTAGCACTGTGGCCTGAGAGGAGGAAACTTTTAAATGACAGTGTGGTCATGTAACCAGGAGCAGATGAGTGCACGTGAGTGTGATTACACAGCACTGCAAAAGCAGACTGAAGATAGAAACATGTCCACCTCTTAATTCAGGGCTGTTTTGCAAAGGCTGCAGTGAGGTACAGGGCTAGGTGTTCATGTTTGCTTGTTGGGAACAGTGCAATGCATGCAGTTGGAGACAACCCTACTGTGATTTGGGTGACAGCACAACTGCTCATCTGTAGCCATGCAGTATGTTGCATGTCTCTTGGAGAAGATCCAGTAAAACAGGGTAGTAACCCCTGGTCATGGATTGGGACTGGGAAGGATTCCCAGTGAATTGACAATCAGAATATACAATTACTTACCCAAACAGTTTTCTTTGGTTAATGCAATCAACAACAATGCATTAAAACTTCAAATTCAAAGTACTGAAAGGTTAACTAATTGTTGTTACTCTGTAAAACAGCATGACTTCAAATGCATCAATGAACTGATGGGCCCATATGGACCTCTTTGTTGGTGAAATGTCTAAATGCTTTTTCTCATTTCGTGGTATGTGATTTGGTCCATTGCAAGCAGCTGAAAGATTTGAAAATCTGAAAGCAAACTCGCAGCTCAGATGCAATACCACTCAACAGTGACATAACAAGACATTGAAAGTAACTGTCCATGAGTGTACTTTCAGCCTTTGACAAATACAAGGTATTTTGATCATCTGACCTTAGCTCACAATGAAACAGAATTCAATCATCAGATGACTTTGCATGTGCCATTGGCTAAATGTGCCAGTTTAACTGATAACACAGTGATTGTGACTTCATCTTGGGCCTGAGCCCAAGAGTGTTTTCACTCTTTCTGTAGAAAATTAGATGATTCCTTTATTTTTATGCCCAGGTTCCTTTGCTAAGTGTGAAAACATTGGTGAACCCATGGGGAAATTTGCTTCTGAGTTTTGAGTTAGTGAGGATGGGCCAAGCAATGTTCCCTCATGAAGGTTACAGAATGTAATCTAAACTTTCATGTATCCTGAAATGTTTTATTGAAGGATCTGATCTTTGGAAAAATGTGCTGCTAGCAGCTTGGTATTGAGCTCAAACCCATTCATTTAAAAAAAAAATAAAAAACAACCAATAGACAAACACTTGACATAGTAATATCTCAAAGAGTGGTATTCCTGGCGGGAATTCTTCTCACATGCTGGTAATTCTGTATTTTGCTGGAGCAGCTCCAGGACAGACAAGTTAATGCCCTGTGTAGTCTGTTTTCATATTGAGCAAACCCTGCTGAGATGCCGGAAAATAATTGTGATTTAAACTGATAAGCTTGCAAAAGACAGCTGACTCATCTAGTGCCATGGAACAAGGATTCCCACACTGCGATACACCTGAAAGCGTTGAACTTGTACAAGCCCAGTCCCCCACCCTTCTCCTGGAGGTGCTGGGGAATCACCAGATGCTTCTGCTTGGCTAGGGTAGAGCTGCCACCTTTATTTCACAATACAAGTCCTTCCTTCTAGTGGTTGTGCCCATGCAGATAAGATGGTCCAAAACACAGACTTGGTGCTCTGTTTGCAGGATTAGATGGGACAAGACAGTCCAGCAAGCTCCATACCTTCTTTGGATGAAAGCAGGATTGTGGTAGGTTACATTACATTATGTAATTTTAGGTTTTATCAAGGCTTAGAGTGGCATTTGGGGGTCAAACATGTGGAAGGACCTAATTTAGGACATGCCCCATTGAAGATACTAGATTGCTGCTTTGAAACTAGATACAGAAAATACTGTTCTTACCTTGCTTTCCTATAGGAAAAGAGCAAAATGGGAAAATGTTGGTTTGGACCTTGTCTAAAGCACAGTCTGAAGCTCTCTACCTGCCAATGCCTCTGCCTTTTTCTTCGTCTGACCAGAGCAGACTAACTACTCCCATGGCAGAGGACAGACGGAAAATGTCTGCGGTCATGATCAAAATCGGGCTTTGGTTTGCAAATGACCAAAGTGGACACTGGTGGTATCTTGCTTCAGTATGTGGAGCTTGGTGGATATGACAAGATTCAGCAACTTTAATGTTCCTGTGCTCTGGCGTCTCCTCAGAAGGGGAGAACACATTGGTCAGGCTTTCCATCAGGTGTAGTCAGGCTGTGGTGTCCTCACCAGGTCCCGGCTTGCTGTAACTTGGTCTCACCCCTTTCTCTGGGAGTGTTGCTGAAGTGGAGGGCCAGTGAAGTCTCTTCATTCCCCATAAATATGACAGCATCTTCTTAGCTCATGTGCTGGGACTTTATCTGGAGTCTTGGCACTTGGAAAGGAAGAAAAGCAAGGTTGTATGTTGAGGCATGTCATAAAAAGGGTTTCCAGAGAGGGCTACCTTTTGCAGAAAGTATGTAAAGAAGATTTGGACACTCCTTTTTAGGCCAAAGAGCAGCAGCTTCTGACATGTCCTTTGGGAGTTTTCCCTGTGAAATTATGGGCACAGGTAAATCACAGTCTTGGACAGAATACATCTCTTGGGAAAACCTGGAGATTTTCTGCTAGAGATGTTGTTGGCTGTTTTCCTAATTACATGTGCATTTAAGTGCTTTCCCCTCGCAGCTTCATGATCCAGAGTGAAGCTAGCAGCAGTTAGTGCTGGAGGAGGCCAAAAGCCAAATGTCTGTGAAAGAAAAAGCTACAAAAATGACAGAAGAAAGAATTTTTACTTGGAAAATATTCTGTGATTGAAAATTTTTGCCTGCAAATTTTTGCACTGAATTGCAATGCAGCTTGTCTTATGGACAGAAAATATCATACAGTTTTGTGCTTGAATATAATTTTTCTCTGCCTGGTGAGAACAGCACTTGCCTCATAAAGACCTGATGGGCGATTGCCAGGCTACCTGCATCTTCCCTGACAGCACCTAGCTATCACCAATTAGCTGCCCTTGTGCATTGCTGGCAGGCTGCTGCAGGGCAGACCCTGCACTGAGGGTTGCTCTACCTGCCTACCACAAGTCTCAATAGTGAGACCAATGGAAAGAGAAAAGGAGAAATTACCCCAAAAAAGCAAAGCCTGAAATCAGATGGAACTGGTATAAATCTAGTTGTCTGAAGATGCAGCAAGGGTTTGTAAAGGAAGCAGGCAGGGGACATAACTACCTGGGCACATGCACAGGGCAGCTCAGAGTGAAGGAGGCTGCTCTGGATGCAGACCTGTGCAGCTCCCACAAAGCACTCCCAGCTTGGTTAGTCCCCAGCCAAGGTAATCCACCTATGAAGAATGGCCTGTCTCTATAATGACCTGTTGAAAGGGAGAAAAAAGGCTCTGTTTTGTAACATATCTCTCTGAGTCACGTGCACATGAAGGTATAAGAATATTGACACTTTTTGGACCCAAAGTCTCCTGGCTGTGAGGTAAGGTGCAAAGTGCTTTTCCTTTACTTTGTTGTATGCTTTTACCTCTGACAAATCCCCAACACTTCCTTCATAAAAGGATTAGGTTATTTTCTAAAAGTACTTTGTTGGAAATGCAGGGCACCCTGTCATATTATCCCAATGAAATCTTAAAACTGTATACTCTGCAGTCATCTCTGGTCTTGTTTTACTTGTTAAGTCCAAAGAGTAAGGTATTCTCACAGTTCGTATGCATGGCAGGAACCTCTGACAACTTCTGGCTTGGATTTTGTTTATGCAAGGAGGAAGAGCAATGTTTCTAGTGTCTGAGGGGCTTGGGAGACTCCTCAGGGTTGTCTTCTCTGCAGAGGATGGGAACAATGCTGTTGCCAAACTCTGACCCAGTAAGTTCACCTCCTAGATGACAGACATCAATTAAGAGCCAAACCTAGCCTAGCATTGTCTGGGACAATGACTAAACTTCTGCAGAACAGTGTGTTGACACCTGAAAGTGGATGACCAAAGCCATCCACCTACGTCCTGAGCTTTGATGCTGCCACAGCATGACTGGCACACTGTGTGGTGTAGCGCAGAAGACCCCTATCTGCCCATGGCATTGGGCTGTGACCATCCAACAAAGACCTTTCAGCTGCAGGCCCTGGTAGGACACATCCTTTGGCTGCAGCTGGCTGGCGGAGGCTCTACTAGCTTCACCTGCCTGGTTTAGAAGTCATGGAGCCAGATGGAAGCCTGAGCGCTTCGCTGCAAGCAGTGAAGGACGTGCTTTGCCTTGGGGTAGCTTGGCATTAGGGTGGTAAATGACGGTGAGTGACACACAAAGGATTTCATCTGACTGTCTCTGCCTCTGTGACAAGCAATAGCTACTAGATGAAAAACATTTATGAGTATATTATAATGTACACATACTTGAGACTTATAGTTCCGTTTTGTTCAGGATATTGGAACATCTGTTTAAAAAATGTGCAAGAAGGGGGGAATATCTGCTTCAATGTTAACACTGAACATACTGGGAGAATATGCACACAGAATTTAATTATCTAGAAGATTAGGATGCAAGGGAGTTTCTGAGCGGTTTAAATACCACTGTTTACCAAATGCACTGAAGAAAACTGGAACAGGATAAAAACGGGACTTGCTCAATTTTGTATGCTTATAGACAGAACTGCAGGTCCCCGTGCTTCAAGAAATAGATATCTGTCTTTGAGAAGCTGCCCATTTTGAAAGAATACAATAGGGCATTATTTCATGGTGATGGGGTGCAGAAGTGGATGGAGATTATAGATAAGGAGGCCACATCAACAAATAGCCATCAGATTGCATATTCTTTCTTTCAGTTTCTTGTTGGTATCCCTAATAGAGCTAAGAAATGGGGCTTATGTGTCACTGTGTGCACAGAACGCTAATGTTCAGCTAAAGCTGAGGAAACCCAGGCACCATATGGGATCAAAGAGTCTCCAGACAGGTTCCTGAGACACTGCTGGCTTCTGACTGTTTTCACCAATGAACATCATTCAAGTCATTGGCCTGTGGAAACTCACAAGCTCTCAGATGGAGGAAGGTCCTCTTCCCTGGAAGATTTCCTTTTGGTACTGTGCTTCTGTGTAGGAGAATCCTTCCCACAATTAACAGTAGTCAATAGAAAAGTTTGATCTTGAGATGCCTGTGGACCATATTCCAGCCCTAGCTGCTGTTCCTGGAGGGTTTGTTCCCATTTTCTGTGCCACCAGTTCCTTCAGGGAGGACTAACTCTTAATTCCCCACTCTTCCTTCATGCTCTCTACATTATGGCTTGTGTGTTTCAATCCACTCTGGGGGTGGGAAACGCAATGTTTTGGACATTCAGGATATAATTGGAAGCAGGTGATGACGGCAAGATTCTGGAGTTGTTTTCTTAATCAGTTAGGACTCTGCCTTTGAAGGTGGGTGGTTTTTGTGTCTGTTTCAGTCTTGAGTCATTTTTATGTCACGGCAAGCTCACTCCAGGGTATTTCTTCACCAGAAAAAAAACCAGTGACAATGCTGAGAACAGCACAGTGCTGTTCATGATCAGGACCAAGGGAGAGATCTCACAGGCACCTACCCATTATCTCCGCAGTTAGCATGGAGGGGGAGCAAGCTTTAAGTCTGGACTCCCAGGAGTTGTGATATAAATACGTATCTACCTGTTTCTTCCTTCTTCCATCTTCAAAGATTGATGGAGCCATGTGCTATTTTTGTTGTCATAGAAATGCCCTTGAAGGGTACAGCATAGGTGGGAAGAGAAGACAAAACACTGGAGCCCAAAATGGGGATCTTGGTGCTTCCACTCAGGCATTGTGCATGTGTTAGCCTGTGTTCAAAGAGCATGAGAAGCTTCCATAGATAGAGGGCTGCCAGAGAGTGACAGTGACCAGAGACTCAGGGCTGCTCCTGCCTGCACTGGAGCTGGTGGGTCCTCTTCTCCCTGTTGCCCTTCAGGGAAGGATGCTACAAGCTGAACAAGGAGAACTGTGCAGCAGTACCTATGCCGTGTGTTAAGGGAGGTGAGGGCAGGTTAGGAAAGGGATCCCAGCCTGTGCAGAACTGGGTGTCTGATATCTGCACTTCATGCCATGTCACCTTCCAGCCTGGTGGGGCTGGACAGACCAATTCCTGGAAGCAGGCAGGTCCTTGGTGGCAGGTCAGGTGCAAGGAAGGCCTACAGCTTAAAAATGGAGAGGTGGTAGCAACAGCTGGTGTGATGCATTGAATTCCTGCTCGTGAAACCTCTTTCCAGATGCTCTGGGTTTTCTGCTGAATTAAATTCAATTGAATTGACCATCCATTATAACCACTTAAACCATTAACATTTGCTTTAGCAATAAAGGAAAAATTAGCAGTAAAATCTCTTCCTCCTTTTTTCAAGAGAGGTAATTTGTTTTTCTGGGAAATCTTAGTGATCTGTATTGGAAAAAAAACCCAAGAGCAAATTGTGCAAGACATCCCAAAGGAACACCAATCCAAGCTTTCTGACACACCATGTGCTCAGTGGCTGTAACATATTTTACACAAAAGCTATTAGAAAAATACTCAGTCTTTTTAAAAATAGCATTTTCCCACTGTTTTTTTTCATCTGCCTTGCTTTCTAAGAGCCAAACATTCTCCCCCCGGGCTATTTCAGGCAGGAAATAATAATTTATGTCCAGTAAAAATGTTAACTCAAAATATCTATCAAAGCTTCACATGTATATAATAAGAATATGGTTTTAAGGACTACTAGATTTGCCACCTGAAAAAGTGTTTTCCATTCTGCAAGGCATTACTGGTTTGTGAGAAATTCCTTCTGATTAAAATAGGCTCATAATTCATTTAAAGAATGTCCATTGTATTTTGTTAATTTCTAGGGGGAAAATGAGTTGTAAAGCAAAGAATTTGCATCTTTCACTTGTGTCTGATCTCAGCTCTAAGTAAGATCTCATGAATCATCTTAGGGCTGAGTAGCATCTTGTGCATAGTGAATTACTGGATATTGAGGTCTGCCTGACTTCTGTGGCATTGAGAGATGAAATAGAACAAAGGAAATCTTGGCAGGTGGTTATTTTGCCATATATTTGTATTAAATATCAGTGACATGAACTGTCCAGTCTGAATTTTAGTACTTAAGTGTATTCTTGCTGAGATAGCAGGTGAGACAGTCAAAATCAAGTGGCTTAGAAGGTTGCATTACTATGCAGTATCTGCCTTTTGCCTCCATAACCACAAAGTGTATACCTAGAAATCAATTAATCTGCACAAATATTTCTGTTGATTTCTTATATCAACATGTAAGCACATATTTCTCTATAATTAAAAATCTGTGTATGTGTGTTTACTTATAAATGTACACAACACATCTATAATATGAATTAAATATAAGAACTTCATAACTGGTGATGCACTTACCTATGCCATCACTATTGCTTCAGCCCAGCACACTTGCTTTTCCATGAGGCAATGCCTGCTTTTTAATAAGCTTACCTTTCTTCACCATTTCTACTTTAAAAACCCTCAAAAAACATGTTTGGAAAGTTCTGTTGAAGCAAAGCCTACTGCATAAGAGGAAAGCACAACTCCTGGCTGAAACCTAGTTTCTGGTGCGTGTTGTTGAACTGGGAATTACATCGCAGTGAGTGGTGACCAGAACTTCGCATTCCAAGCATAGCAAACCTTCCCATTGGTGGCAAAGAGGCTGAGGAAAAAACCAAGAGGGAATCAGGGGAAATAGCTTCAAACTAGAACAAATTGCTGGATGACTCTCTTGTCAAAAGGTTACATTCTTTCTTAAGGCAAACCTGCACAGCTCTGCTGAGGTCAGAAGAAAGAGTATGAGGAAGAGGAAGGCATACCGAGGAAATAATCTTTCCTGTATGACCTCTGGGCGCTGCTGCTTGACCTAAGAAAGGAAGGCTGGAAGTGAGCACACACAGCACTCTCAAGTGGAGAATTTTTCTGAGACACTTTCAGCCTCTTATAGAAACGCTGGTTGGAAGAGACCTTTCAGGCTCATCCAGTCCAGCTGCCTGTTAAAGCAGGAATATCACTGGTACTAGATTAGGTTCGTTGTGGCTTTCTCCAGCCAAACCTTGAAGACTAAGGTCTAAGATAGAGACCCCAAAACTTGTCTTGGTAGCTTCTTCCGGTGCTGCATGCCTTTCCTAGTTGATAAAGCCTACCTAATGTCCTTCCTGAACCTCCTAAGCTGTGATTTTGTTTGTGGCCCTTAGCTGTACAATGTCACTAGTAAAAATAGTTTTGCTATTTTGCTTGGTAGCTATCCTTCAAGCAGGCTGCTATTAGATTGTCCCTTAGCCCTCTCTTGAAAATGGCTGTTGTAGGTGACTGCAGAAGGCAGCTGTAGGATCACTCTTGGCTGTTGGCTATGTGGTAATCATTCCTCCCAGCAGGCGTTTGCTGCAGCTGAACCTTTCTGAGGTGGTGCTCATAAGGCAAAGCTGAATCACTGGAAGATTACAAATGTAACGAGAACAGTCATAAAATTAAAGATGGGGAAAACGAATCTGTTGTGAGTGCTGTGAAAAGCTTTGCTGCTCTATATCAAAATATATGTGCTGTAAGTATGGACATACCAGGTTCAGCATGGATTACTATGTCTACTATCTCACCTAATAGCCTGCACTTTGCTAGTATACTTTGGGCTACACCTATATCTAATCTTCTCATTCTCTTGCATTTGGGAAAGTAGGCACACAGTAACCTACGTCCATGCTGTTAAGCTTTCTTACTCTCCAGTTGGAAATTGCATCCAAAGTCCCCGTTGGTAACGGATTCTGGCTAATCCTAACTCCCACAGTCACGCCATGGAGAAGGTTATTTTGCAGGGGCATGAGCTGTGCCAGGGACTGTTTTAGCAGCAAAGCTGAATTAAGTTTTGATGCTTGTGAGCTCCATGGCACTGTTTAGACATGAATGCCTAGACACAGCCTCAACATCACAGCAATGTTCTTTGTCTTCTGTGCTGTCTTAACAGAGGAATTTTTTCATAAAAGTTTTAAGTCTCCTTTTTGTCCCTATTAAAAGCCAAGGTCTCACAGGGTGATTGGTAGTTTGAATGTGGATCCTTGTTAGTGGAGATCTCTCCTTTGTGTTATGAAGAACTTTAATCCTGACCAAAGCAGAGTTGCAATTAAACTGGGCCCACCTACCCCATGGGTGTGCGTGCAAATGGAAGAGGAGGACAGCTGACCTCAAGAAAAGAGACCACAGCAGCTGATTTCTTCATGAAGTCCTATCGAAGGTGTGTCAGTTGGCCAAAGGTAAGTCATTAATGACAGTAATCTGATTTACCAGTGTCTTCTCCAAACTTATCATCTGTATTCCCTTTGCAATCAGGCAATAAATGTATCTCCAAGGGATGGTTCATCATCCTCTAAGGGGTGTCTAATAGAGATAGAATGAATTGCCCTCTGACAGTGTCTATTCCTCTCCATCATCTGCAGAAAGGTGTTTTAAATGACATGCTTAAACTAGCTACTTAACCTAGCGTTAGGTGAAGCAGATCTCTCCCAGTAGAGCTGGATGAATACCAAAGGAAATATTTGCAAACAAAGATTTGCAAACTCGCTTTGGCTTTTGAACCCCTTTTATCTGGTTTCCATAAACAGTATTTCAAGTCATATTTTATATGAGAATATTTTGCAAGCAAATGCATTATTGTGGTGCAAATACTTGTGTGATACCTGCCAAACTGCAGGTGAAAGCTTGGCAGTTGGTGAAGTTTACAAGCCCTGCTGCTTACTCTAAAAGAATTGGTTTCAGTCCTACCCCGTGAAGAACTCTGGAATTCTTACTATCCAAGCCAGGGAGGACGAAACCCATCATGTGTCTCTGAAGGCCAGTCACTCTCTGCAACTTGCCCACAGTGAATTCTTAAGTCACTACCCACAGTGAACAAGCTGACATTTGTTTAGGGAAAATATTTGCTGGTTTAATATGGATAACATGCTAGTTTCTAAAAATCTAAGCCCTTCTTCTGATTGTTATTCAAGCAAAAGAGGCTAGTTTAGATAAGCATGCAAGTGTGTCACCTCACCTCTTGTTCTTGCTAACCTTGATTTTGTCTGAATTAGTTACTGGAAAAAGATGACTATTTCCTTGTCTTCTAAGCCATCTGTCTTTACTCCTCCAGCGAGTATTTTTATTAACACATTTTATGTTATTCTATTTTATTTTATTGCATTTTGTGCAATTCAAAGCTAGTGAGTCTAAATCTGTCAAAGAGAATGGTCTCTGTAAAAAGGATCATTACATTTTCAAAATTTAGTATCTCCACCATCCAAATGCAGTCTGAAATTTAATGCAAGCCTCTATACTTCGGACTAATAAATACAATTTTCTGAATGGATGTCAGTGCTGAGATAACTAGGAAATATGACTGCTTCCAGTACTACTACTACTGCCACCATTGCTTACATACTTGACTGGAACTAGCTTACATGAATGGCTATCTCTGTTTTCATTATGTCCTTTGTCCTTATTGTGTTGATGGAAATAGGTCATGCACAGAGAGCTCTGCTTGTAAATGGCATTACAATCGTCAGTATTAGAATTAGTTTGGAAAAGAGATTTCATTTCCCTTGTGAAAAAACCAAAAACAAAGCAAAACAAGAAAAAAAAATGTAGTCTCTGGACTTCTGAACAATTTTAAGTTGCTGTTGAAAAACCAAAACCCAAATACCAGCATATTCTTGCTCTGAGTTGTCAAAACTTCTCTTCTTTCTCCTTCCTTTCTGCAATTAATCTTTCTTTCTTTTTGGGAATTATGTACCTTTTCCAGCTAAGATCTGATAAGCTCTGAGGAAAACCTTCTCAGTATGTTTTCTTGGGCTTGTCAAGTTTTATTTCAGTGAAAAATAAAGTAAAAAATCCCATTATCACCAGTATTTGAAAGTAAGTATTACTGTTTTATAAGAAGTACTGATCTTGCTTTCCAGTTTTTCTTAAACTATCTGTACTGAAAGCTGTTTTCTAGCAAACTGAAATTGTGCCAGCTTCCTCAGCCACATATTTCTTCCATGTTCTTCTTGTTCCCCTTCTTTTTCCCTTCTGGTTAACTTGCCTCCTGGCCATTTAAGATGATCAATGTATTCCCACTCATTCAAAAGAGGTAAGTTCCCAAAAGCAAATGAAAAATCTCAGGTTTATCAATTTTCTAGTAAGTATAGCACATGGAGCTCCTGGGTCTCACCAGCTTTAGTGTTACCTGCCAGCCCCCCCAGCCATGACTGTACTCTCTCCCTGGACCTCCAGCTGTGAGGAGGTTCATGTCCTATCAGGTCCCAGCAGCCCAATGCTCCTTGTCTCCTGAGCTGAAGCTTGTCTGGCATCGTTTCTCCCTGGCCCCATCCCTGCATTGTCCACCTCTTTGCCGGTCCTGCTTCCTTTGTCCCTGGGGGCTTCACCCTCATTGTATGCACCAAAGGCTTGCTCTGTGGAGCCACATGGTCAGTGTTTGAACTGCCATAGCAGCAGCTCTCAAACCACAGGATGAGAAAGCTAGTGGTTGAGTATCCCAAGGATTAAGTAAAATCTCAAACGAGTCTGAGAACTGTTGACAGAGAGCATTGTAGTCTTCCAACAGCTAATCTGCACTTCAGGCAGATAAAGAAATATAATACATTAATGCTTTTATTTTTTGCCAACTTTTTCCTTTTACTAGTATGCATGATCTCTGCTTGGAAAAGAAAAAAAGCAACAAACCAAACCAAAACCCCAAACACCAACAAGGTGGGTTCAGAATAGCAGTTTCACAATGTTGAAGGCTTCAGTGGCAATCACTCTTTAGACAATTCTGTCCCCAGCCACTCCTTCTTTCACCAAAGTTTACCTCTCCTTTTGCCATTTTCCTCTCTAAAAGCCAAAAGCAGGGGAAAAAAAAAAAAAAAAAAGGAGTCAGTTTAACCTGGATTATGTCATTCATCCAGGGCATCACACTCTTTTACAAACAATTGTGTTGGCACAACTGAGAGGTCAGTGACCTGCAGTGCAAAGGCAAGAGAAGGGAGAGTGGAATTTCTTAAGCTGATATCGCTGCCAAAACCAAATTATTGTGAAACTTCACTGTCACATTCCATAAACACTTTCTTCCAAACCCTATAAGACTGTTGCAAATGGTGAAAATCCATGGAGAAAGCCCCTTCAGATCAGGCTGAATGCTTGTGAAGGCCTGATGGTAACTACAAAGGCTTGTGAGAGCCACTCACAAGCCAAAGCCATAGGTAGCCAGTTATTCAGTTCTGTATTAAGACAACATGAGTTCTGAGCTCTTCTGAGGAGAGCCATGGCTCACACAAACCAGTTCAACTCCTTCAAAACTGAAAAGACTGAATTATATTCTTAAATACACACAAGACCACCCAAGTGAGGTAATCCCACTAGTTAGAACTGTGCAAATGAGGCCAACATCTGACCAGAAGGGCATAAGAACTGCCAGCATATCCAATTAGCAGGATAAAAGTAACTGCCCTCCTGGCTCGCTAATTATTTTCAGTACACACGGTGTGATGAAAACCCTTCCAAAAATCAAATCTGTCTTACAGCAGTTTGACTTACAGGCAGTTCAGAATGGAACGTTACTAAGTGCATTGCAATTAATTATGCTTTCAAATGCACTGACTAAATTTGGCTGTGCAATTAGACAAATAACTGAAGAGAAAGTTTATATTTTGGAATTACACATTAGAATAGATGAATACTCCTTTTGCCTTAGCTGCTTTTTCCTGTGTCATGGCAGGCATCTTGTTATGAAGCTCTGTCTGTTGCAGATAAAATGCTTGTACAAATGCAGCTTCCGTGTCCATTTAAATACACAAGTGCCATTTTAATGCATTCAGCATAAGATCTTCCTTTAATTTATACATGTATCTGCCTTGAATATCAAAGAAGATGGCATTTCAACAAAACAACGACCAAACAGTAACATCAAAGAGCCTGATTTGGCAGCCTCCACTCTCGTCAGGGAATATTGACTCAAGCGGTGGATGTCATTGATTTCAGTCCAGGTGTGCCAAAGTGACCTCTGCATGCTGCGCAAGTGGGTAAGGGTGACTGACACATGCATAAAACATTGCCTTTTCTTTTTCTGTCTTCAAATTATCTTTCCATTTATTCTGTAATTCTTGAACATAGCCAATATTAAAAAAATAGCTCACAGGTGTTCAACAAATGACTTTGAAATTATAATTTGAAATTATTGGTTTAGCTCACACAGGTAAAAGTACTCAGAGTAGGAAGGCAAAGGGGAGACCACAGAAATGAGAAATTATGTCACTATCACTAGACCTTTATAGTGGATTCCCACAAGAACCATTAATTTTCTTACCTCTTTTTAATATTCAGAAGGTGAGCATCTTCATTAGATTTAATCCAAGTGGTAGCAGCAGGCGATTGACACAAGTACATTTACTGTCACCCTGGTAACCTTCTGTCTCGGAAGGGCTCAGCCACTATGAAGACCAGTTGTCTGAAGGTGAATTTGAGCAAGACAACAGTATTGGTGAGCAGAGGGAGTGCATTTCATAGCCTTGGTGAAAGTTCAGCTGGATGAAAGGGCATGTTGGGAACTGATCACATCTGCCTGTAGTTAAAGAATGTGTTTGAATCTCTGCCTACACAAAGCAGCAGCAGTGAATAACTGGTGAAACACTGGAAGTCTTACCCAGAGAGGTGGTAGATGCCCCATCCCTGGAAACATTCAAGGTCAGGTTGTATGGGTCTCTGAGCAACCTGATCTAGTCAAAGATGTCCCTGCTCATTACAGGAAGGTTGGATTAGAGACATTTAAAGGTCTCTTCCAACCTAAACCATTCTATGATTCTTGAACATTTTGCATGGTCTTGACCTGGCTCAGAGCCCACATCCCACCATAATAATAAACTCACTTCAGTTATCCGTGCTTTCACCGTGTCTTGGGTGGACTGTGGTAATTCAGATCTTCTGGGAACGAAGCCCTCTGCACCTAGCCCTTTGCAGAACAGAGCAGTGGGTCTCTGCAGCAACACAGGCTTTGCTGAGCACCTCTCACCTGCTGTCCATGCTCTCCACTGGCTTTGCATAGATTATCAAATCAAACTCAAAATCACCTGCTGAGGTCCAGAAGGGTGCTGGGATCCTACAGAGTGCCTAATTCCCACTGCCTCCAAGCATGGGATTAATTTTTCCTCCCTTTAGCTGCTGAACAGCCATGCATCTTGTGTAAGCCAATTCTCTGTAGTCAGTGGGTAAAAGAAGAGGCATCTCCTCTCTTTGTTTCCTAAAGAAGTTTGTCTCTCTCTATGGACAGCTGGGAAATCTTAGACGCTGAGCTCAGATGAGGTACCAAGCTTTTAGATAGATCAAGTGAGGAGAGAGGACTGATTTCTAACATAAGTCAGTGTGAATGGGGGCCTAAACTTGCCTTTTCTGGATGTTCTTGGAGGCTATTTGAATTGCTGGAGTTCCCCGGTGGTCACCCTTGTCACAGATTTCACTCTGCTGGAATACTGGAATTCCTGGCCATTGAAACAAGCTTCAGCCTGTTATCTGAACATCTGGAATGAACTCCTTCAGGAATTCAGGCATGTCACAAATCATACCTCCTTCTGCTCCAAGTGTAAGGTCCATTTCTTTGCTAGGTTATTTCTTTGGTGGTCCCTATCATAAATGCAGCAGGATGCCAATTGAACAACTGAAATAGCTCTCATAAAAATACCTGTGCAAAACCAACCAAACAACAAGACAGAAACCTCCAAACCCAGCAAACAAAAAATCATAGGTTACCAATGTGAGACTTTCCACTCCATGCGCTTCACCTGCAGAGGGGGTAAAAGAGAAAACACCTCAGGACTGGTGCTAGTGACACTGATGAAGGTCTGATGGGAAGTTATATACATGCAAGAGAAGAACCCATAAAAATGGAAGAGGTACTGAAGTCAGGAAGAGGCTTGTTGTCCTTCCAAGAAGTATGAACTGACCTGGAATTAATTTGTATTTGCACGAATAGCTGCAGAGAATGGTTTTCTCTACTTCCAGGACTATAAGCTGTCTCAAGATCTTATATTCACAGCAGTTTTGACTGAAATGAAAAGACTGTCTTCTTTTTTCTGACTTTTCCATCTTTATTCTGAAGCTTAAAGGAGGTCTGTCTGATTCCATATCTGTGGAATATATTTCCAGGATGAAAGACCTGGAAATACAAGAGAAAAATACTTCGGGTGCAATGGTAAGAGTTTACCATTCTTTATTCAACTGCAAAGAAACTGGAGTGTTTCTAATACTATGATGAGCAGAAAGCTCTGGCTGTTTAACTGCCGCTGAGCACTTCACTTTAAAAATGGATAGATTTGGACTGTTTCCCAGATGTCGCGTTGTCACTTCTGAATGACACATTGGAAGAGGAAGTCAAATGAGGAAGCGGGTTCAGGAGTGGTGCGTGTGTAGTGGGTCCCACTCTCTTGCAGGGACCAGACAGGAATCTAGCAGCTGGCTGGGGGTGGGAGTGTGGGGGGTGTAGTCAGCATGTTGATTTTAGGTGCCTAACTTAGATGCCTACTTCTCCCTATTGCCTATATAAGGAATAGAGTCTGGCAGGCATGGAGCGTGGGGAGCCCGAATTGCCCATCACTGTCTTACTAGTTGTCATGGCAACGAAGGCAGGCACCTAGAGGAGATGGTCGGAACGTGGTCCCGACTGACTTGCAAATACATGCCACAGCTTGTGTGCAAGTGAGACAGCTGTACTACTGTATGTATCCCAGCTCAGAGTTCACACTCCTGCTCGCCGACGACTGGAAGGAGCTGTGGTTTGAAGCTGCCCTTTGAAAGCCTCAACCAACAAATCTTTGTATCTCCATCTGGTTTTCCTCTTTGTGTTTTGGGCAAACTCGGGCATGGAAGACACACGGTGCTGCAGGAGGCAAACTCTCCATCTGCACTCCTCTGAAACTGAATCACTGATGGGAGGGAAATGAAACTGCTTTATTCATGGGACACACTCCTACGTGGGGAAGATACCCTTGTGAAGCCAGCACTGCATCCCATGCCTTCCTTTGTAAATTACAAGATATGCTTTAAGCTCCTTATGGAATTGATCAGTTAATTAATCAGTTTATCTGCCTTTGCCCTACATTTAAATTTAAATCTTCATGGCAATTCCACTCAAATCTCTTCAGCTCTGATCAAAAATTCAGTAAGTGGAAGAACCAGTAGCCTGTAAATTATTTCTCCCACCAATAAGGTCCATTTCAGTTATTGAACCATTTGTGTTATTTGGAGATGCTCTTGCACCTGCGGAGGCTAAGTCCACTCTTGATTATTGGAACAATTGTGCAAGTGAAGGAATTGGGTAATCTCATAGTGATGCCAACTATGTAGTTTTCTGTGAAACCATTAGCAAAGAGTTGAAAGCATTCAGCATTAATTTCAGTAATGAGCTGGGATTTCAAATCTAAATAGTCGGTTTCTAGCTGCATTGCAAACTCATCCCCAGAATCCACTCTGTATTACTCACCACCTTTTGCAGCCTTTAACAATAGTAATAGATTTTTTTTAATACACTCAGAAAAAAAAGCAACAGAATAAGATTTCAAGCACAGCTAGCATGAGCTCAGTTAGAATCCTAACATATGGAAGCTGCTAAAATCCAAGATTTTTGTTTTGTGCAACTGTATATTCAAGAAACAGCTCTGAAATTCGGAACACAGGGTCAGATCAGGATTGCTGGGGTAGGTGTTGAACTCTGGGCTGTGCTTGTAAGCCAGAGGTTGGATTAGAGCCTGCATGTAGCCTGCATGGTTCTAGCAGATGCTGTAGACTTTGCCTTGCTGCTTGCTTTGGACCCGACTGTCCTCTCACCTTGATTGATGCCTGTACTTGAACTGCATTCGTCTGAACCAAAAATCTGTAGTCTCTGGTTGCAAAGTCTAAAATGCAATGGGTCAGTCTGTCAGAATAGTTTTTCAGCTGCTAATTTGTAGATCATCACTTCTGAAACCCTACAACACTTCATGGATCAGGTGGAGGTATTACTGTAGAATGAGATGCAGTTGTTCAACGGTATTTGCAACAAATGATGTCTCTCAATTCCGGAAACTGGGAATTAAATTGTTCAGGCTAGTACATGTAGAACTTTATAAGCCTGTGAGAGATTTTTGTCTCTTTCTTGCGTATAGATACCAGGTTTAATGTTAGTGATTTGGCTCATTAATAGCTGATTTACATTTCCCAGACAGCAAATTGCTATCTGACACAAATTTATAAAAGAGCTTCATATTGTGAAATTCTCCAGCACAGTGAATCCTTTGTGATTTTAACGTAAGGAGTTCGTGATTAAAATTTTAATATAATCATTGCAGTCTCCTGGGATGCTTAAGAAAAAGAAAATGTTATTTCCTGCATCTTAGAGTTCATCTTGGTGGATGGATTTGAATGCCATCAGTAGGATCCTATCTACTTGGAAAACTAAACAAAACAGAAAATCCCTCAAAGCAAGTGAAGAAGCTGAAGGATTCTTGATCTCTGCTGAAGCATGAAGACTAACGTACTACACAGTATTGTCTCAGCTAGCTCTGTGAGCCGGATTTTCAGAGCAGGCTCTGCAGTTCACTGGAGAAGCTAAAGATAGGAGAGGTAAAGGTGGATGTAAAGCTCCATTCTGCTCCCTGAAAAGGCAAGGTCTGCTGGATATTGCCCAGCTTACCTGGGCAATAAGTTGGCTTGCTGCTTACATCTCTAGCAGCTGCTAACTCCGAGCAGGGCTTACACCAGTAGCTGGGGCTAATGGTGGGCTTTGCTGTACTGCCTTCCTCACAGCCTTGCTCTCAGTAGGCAGGTTAAGAGGGGTTGGTGTGGGAGCTGTCACTGGAGGTGATCCTTCCCAAGGGAATTTCTCCAGCAGACAGATCTGAAGATCTAGCTATGCCTTTGCATTGCTGAAGCCATTCTAATGCTCTGGGGAATTGGGAACAAAGGCCAATTTAAGAAACTTAGTGCTGTTATTTAATCTGTGATGCCTTTTTTCTACTCATCCATAGCTCTGTAGGAGTCCTGTTGGGATTGGCTCAAATTTGTCCTTCATGGGAAACTGTAGGAAGGTTTTCTGTCCACAGCTTATACTCTCTAAGTATGTGACATTCAAAATCTCAAATGACATGGCTCACCATAAGCCATGTTGTCCTGCCTGTTAGGGAAATGGTTGAACATAACTATTCGAATATTTTTTCTAGTGCATTCTTGGTGTTATTATTAACTATGGCATTGCCTGCAGGTGTTGGTCAGGACTGCCTCTTGCAAAGTCGGTGTTGCATTTATACATGCATATACATACATGCAAACTGACCAGCCTCCTCTTGCCCTGTCTGGCCAAGTCTATGCTACTAAACCAAACAAGGTGAAGGCACAGGCTTTAACATGGTCTCACAACTGTCCATGCTATTGAACCTTGTACAGGTTTGGCTGGATCTCAGCGGTGGGGTCTCTGTCAATGCCTGCACATGGGTCACAGGACAGCAGAGACTGCTATGGCTGAAGTCTTTGGGGGAAGGTGTTTATCTTGAGGAAAACAAGCTCTGCTGTATCATTGGCTTTTAGAGCCACAGACAAATCCTGGGCCCTTTTCTTTACTAGTAGAGTTGTTGTCTTTGAGTCCACATCCTTCAGGATAGTTTTAAAGCTGCATTTAGACAACTGTGGCCACTGTTGAGTCCCTGCTCCTGTGCAACAGCTATAATCAGAAGAAATATTTTGATAAAACTGATCTTGTAGGAAATGTATTGCTTTTTCTTTCCCTTTTCTCAAATAAAAAATACCTGTCATGTTTCAGTGGAAAACACATCTCCCTGAAGTTTGAAGTCTAGTTCAAATTATAGTCGAGCACTAAGATCAAAATCCCTGCTTTTCACTCCTTTACCCACTCCTTTCTGCAATGGCAGATGGCAACAGCATAAGCGGAGCTGTAACCATGAAAGCTTTTCAGGTTTTGCTTCTTCAAGTAATGACTATTGTAGCACCATCTTGCAGAGCTGCAGAGTCATCTCAAGGAAGGCCAGAAGAAACTCTGCTCAGGCATAGAAATAACTAACATGGATGCAGAAGGGGATGCCCCACTCTTTTGTCAAGCGAACTGCGGCAGGGTGGTGCACAAGGTAAAGCTAAGCTGTCACGATTGAGGATCAGCTAAGAATTGAATACCTAAAGTGTCATTTCTCAAGGCCTGTGGACTTTCTATTATGAAGATGAACTTAAAAAAAAAAAAAAAATTAATCTTGAAAAAGCAATAGGATGGAAGATGAAGTATTTTTATGTGGCTGCTTACACATGCAAATGCTGGTGTTTTCATCAGAGGAGGCTTTTTAACAGAGTTGTTGAGACATCTTAATGAAGTAAAATGGAAAAATAATAACCTTCAGTTTGGAAGCTTGTGGCATCTACACTACAAAATGGTACCACATTTTATCTATTGATCACATTTGAAGATCCCAGACATGGTTCTAGTTAAGTTCCAAGTATGCTGAAAATGAGCCAAGAACATCATTTTCAAGTTACATTATTGTGGTCACGTCACTTTCCAAAGTATCAATAGATTGTTCCTTTATTTTTTTCCTCTGCCAAAGAGGTAGGAGACTGTTTTGCTGCCTGGAAAAAAGCCTGCCTGGAAGTAGAGGTCCAGATCTTTAACAAGGGTAAATTGGCAAAACCCCCCTCATTGTAATGGAGCAATGCCGATTTTTGTTAGTTCGGTATCTGGCCCATCAGATTTTCAACTGTTATCACCACAGGCAGAATTCAAATTGACACAGCGTGGGCTAGCATGATTGAATACAGAGCAGGCTGCCTGGTTTCCTAAATTATTTTAATAACAGAAAGAATGTAGCTGGAATGCCAGGCTAAGATCTCTACCTGGATAAGGGCCCAGATTTTATTTATCTTTTTATTTTAGGTTTTGTTTTTTGGTTTGGGTTTGGGTTTTTTTTAATAAGCCCATTCCAAAGTCATTACTTTTCCATTGTCATGACTTGGTCCTCAGGAACATGGAGCTGCAAAATCCCACGGCTTCAGGTAGAAAGTATTCCCTTGAGTAGATCTCATAGGATAAGGGAATTAGAGGAAGAGAGACAGAACCTACCCATCTCCAGAACTAAATCCAGCTCTGAGGCGTATCTCCACCAGGTATTGCATTTCCAGGGCCTTTGGTGGGTCACTGCTGCTGTGAACCACCCAAAGCCACCTGGCATCCTGGAGTCCACTGACTCCCAGGAATCGTGCTGGTTTCAGGCTGAAACATGTCTGCATGGGCATGTTTCAAAGTGCTCACTATGAAGCTATGGCTGGCTGGTGGTGCCGGGGAGATCCGGGAATGCACAGCTCTGCCTGTGGGAGCTGAGCCATGGCATTGCTGAACACTTGCTGCGGGGGCCCGGGTGCGGTGTGAAGTAGGTGGCACAAGGAAGGTGGGATCTCCTCACAGATGGATGTGCACTCGAATAGCGTTTTCCTGGCAGGACAGAAAGAATGTCATCTCCTCTGAGCTTCACTAGCTGCCAGAGATCCTATGATACCTGAGCATGAGCGGGGCACCCGCTCCCCAGCACGGGCTTTGGACAGGTTGGGTTGAAATGTCTGTAGGAACAATGATAATCTACACATAACTAAATCTGCCCATCGAAGGAGCCAAATTAAAAACAAAAACATCACGATTTGATTTCTTCCCTTAGGGAAAAGAGTTGTGTTTTTTCCCACTTGAAAGAATTCAGACATTTTACTTTCATCTGCCCTTGTGTCTGAACAAAGCTAGCTGATTACTCGATATCTCAGCTCTGATTTGGGGTGTATTTTTTATTCCTCTCAGAGATTCAGGAGGTGGTAAAAAACCTCATTGTGATTCAGTAATTAGTATGTCTCGTTCTTCTTTTGACCAGGAATGCAAGGGTATCCTTTTCTGTGAATGTCATTTTCTCTCTGCGCTCTTGTACTTTAATTTCCTAGATGTGAAAACAGGAATAGAAGATGAATTAGGTATTGAAATGAGAGGATATGAACATGACTTTCTTCTCCTACAGAACTTTTTCTTTCAAAGAGAAAAAAACTTCTGTAGTTAAGCAAAACAGAATAAAGGGCTTTATTAATCAATTGTGATGAATAAAATGTTTTTATCCTTCAAGAACTTTATTCAGGAGAACAAACTTAGTTTAAAGTAAATTCAAAGCATTAGTGCACTTAATTTCCCTGTGTATTTTCTCTTCTCCCACCTACCATCCCAGCAATCTGGCTTTACTTCTCAAGTTATTAATCTAGGTTTTGTGGTTTTGGCAGATAAATAACTATTTTATTATGCCTAACACAGCAGTGCCTTGATGCTTCATATATTACCGATACACAAATATTAAGCTACAAAGGCAATGTTTGGTATCTGGATGAAGGGGTCTTAGGTTAGATGAGCTTGCCTACCTCTGCTTTCAGATACGCAGGGATTAGTTTAAAAAAAAAAGACATTATTTCTTCTTGATGAAAGAGGGGACTTATACACTGCTCTCATTTGTTTTCTTGGATAGAATCATAGAATCATAGAATAGTTTTGTTTTCTTTTCTTTTCTTTTAAAGGCATATTTGTAGTCTGCCTTACCTGATGGCACAGAGGGTTCTGCTTCATCCAAGCTTTATCAGTATAGTGCTTTCCTACCTCCAGCTCAATGATGGTTGAGCTGTTCTGAGGTTAAAAGCAACAGTGCTAAAATGCTGCTGATGGTGTGGGAGAGGGACACATGCTCGCCTGTCCTCTGCTCTGGCCTCTTACACTGCAGTGCATATGGGAGGAATACACCTTGCTCAAAGGGTTGGTTTTGGGATTTCTAAAGGATTGCATAATTTCTAAGTAATTCTTCACTTCCCAGAATCACGATGAGCCCTTTCTGGTGCTGATAGCGTTGCCTATTGCGACAGAGATCACCTCCGTGAAGGAGTTGGGCTGTTCTCTGGGGTACCCCAAACAATGTAGAATTCATCCCAGAATGACCACAAACGTCTCTGTTTTCTAGCACGTACAAATAGTATGTCTTTGCCGTCCCACCATCCAGGAGCAACAGAGATCTGTGTTTTTTAATTCTCATGGACCAGGCTGGGACCTGATAGATGTTCATCAGTTATTTATTTTTCTCCTTTGGAAGGTGCTCATATATGGTATGAAGACTTGAGCAGGTGGTGGGAAAAGGTACGATCACCACTTGCCTCAGCTGCAAGTCACTTGGACGCCTCCGTGAATGTTGGATGCCTGGATGCCAGGAACTGTGCTGCTCATCCCAAGTCCAGTGTTTGTCCTGTTCATCTGAGGGCTTCCTGTGACGTCTTCCTTGGTAGTCAGGGCAGGGAGCAATTCACAGCAATGTGGCTCAGTAAACACTCATTTAATGGAAAAAACCTGAGAGACTTTTTCTTTTGTTGGAAATTTTTCATGTATTATTTTTGTTTAGGAAAACATGATATCATTCTGATGGTAAGAAAACAAACTGGCAGGCCAGCTTTCTGTTACTCCTAAAATATCACCTCCTATTTTTCATTTAGGAATATAAAAGAAGAAAGTGGAGAAATAAAATAGCCAAGTCCAAACCCTATGTCTGCTTCTTAGCTTTTGCTGCTTTTACTGCCCTTTGGCCAGTGCTTGAAAAAAAAGAGAAAGAGGGTGTGCAAAAGAGCATGTTTTCCCTTTTTGACATGAAAAATTAGAAATTGAAACAGGAGAGACTTTTTTCTTTTCTGATTTTAAAATGACTATTTTTTTGGAAAATTTCTGTTAAACCAACCCCCTATTTTTCAGTGAAGACATTCAAACTAGTTTGGCTCACCACATTTCATGGCTCAGCCTTCTCAGACCACAAATTATAGATGTCATAACAAATGTCAAAAATACAGCAGAACGTAATAAATTATATATGCACAGACACAAACGCAGTCAGTCATATATACACACACATTCATGTGCATATATAGTCATCTGTGTGTGTATGAATATATGTGTATAAATATATCTCTGCATGTGCATGTATGTGTGTGTGTGTGCAGATGTAATGTGGACGTGTCCGTGCTTGCAAGCCAAGGAAGTCCCTCAGAGGTTCTGCTTCAGGAGTGTCTCCTTTGTCTGTTGAGAAGATCCCTTTCCACGCAATGTTTACCCGTGGTCCCCCCTGTTTTTACTGGCTTTATCAAATGCTCTTGCCAGAAAAAAATCTACCCAGCAGCACTGTGAGACTTGGCGCGTTTGTTATTTGTGCAAGGAAAGCTCGGAAGCTTTGCCTGTGTCACAAGAGAGTGGCAATACAGCCTGGAAATCACACTTGGGATGCAACACAAAAACTCAGTCCTTAGAAGAGACCATTTCAGGCAAGAGTGGGAGCACTACACCTGCCAGTACATTTCATCAGGCCTCGTGGTGACCCTTTGAAGGAGGGATGGTAGGTAAGAAGCAAGTTCCTTCCCTTGAGAAGTACCACAAAATCTGGACTAGCGCGTTGTGCAATGTTGCACAGCAATCAGGCAGATACAGTAAAGCGGAACTGTTTATTTAGTGCGAAAATAAATCTGAGCTGAATTGTCCAGATTTATGTTTTGGCTGTGTTAGCAGAGTTAACCAGCACCCATACAAAACCTCTTGGAAAAAAGAACTAACTTTAAGTCTTGCCTGCAAGGTGGTCCCTCATGCTGCTCCCAGCACCAGAGCAGTGATTCAGCATTAATTCAGACATCATTCTCACTTTGCTTGAGGCAGAGGGAGAGCTCGAGTGGTGGCCCCTGCGCTCCTCACCAGCTCCCCTCTGCAGCACACACCTCAGATCCTCACCTCCCAGACATGCTCTGGTTGCTGTCATGTACTAGTGAAAGCTCTGCATTTTACACAATGTCTTTGTGGGTTTTGTTGCAGGTGAGTAACCCCTTGTCAAACGGGCAGGGGATTTTCTTCAGCCTGCAGACCCCACGCATAAAAGGTGTCCCAAGAAGCAAGTTTCTCTGCACCTTTGCCTGATGGCGGTGTTGACTCGAAGTGCCACATCCCCTTCATCATCCTAGTTTTCCTACCTCTTCCATGGGACAGCCAAGCAGAGTGCGATGTAGAAATCTTTGGCTGAACACTGAGTGACCCTGTGTGTCCTCCCAGCATGACGCTAAGCTCATGGGTCTCTTGGCAGGGCTTTTCCTCTCCAGTGCAACTTTGAACTGATGTGTTTATACTACCTCCAGTTTCAGTGCTACCCCAATGGCAATTAGCCCTGGGATATCTGCTCTGCATTGCACGATATCCTCAACCCCGTCCTGTTTCTTTGTAGCCACTGTTTAAACTCAGGCTAATTGTAATCCCAAAGCACTGCTGAAAAGACAGCTTTTAAGACAGCTTTTGCTCCCCCTTTTATCATTGCAGGGATGTCTTGCTCCTAAGGTAATGCCTACCTACATGGGTTTCAAAGAGGTAGCTCAAGGATCAAGAGATGACTTGATGAGACACTGGCAGAGTCTGCTCTCAAATTGTATGGTTTCAGTCTTCCTGCTATGCCAAATGTTGCAGCAGTTCCTCTAGTTTTCAGCACAGGGCTGTGATAGCAGACCCACTTCCCACACTGCTGTCACCTCTGGCTAACACAAGTCCTGCAGACAACAACAGATCAAGAGTCCCGGTCTCCCACACAGCAGACTTTACACCCTTCACACCTTAATCCTCCCTTAGCACCCAGCAATAGGGGAGATGGGCTTTGAAGAATGATCTGAAGGTGAATGTGTCTGGCCCCTGGCGGCTTAAAGGAAAAAGGAGGGCTGAACGTATCCCTAGAACGAATGGCCTCCATGCACAGCCTGGTCTGCAGCACTGTTATGGTTCTGAATGTTCCTGTGCCAAAAAAAGGCTCCTTTGGTTAATGATACTTCTGCATGACATTTATTTTTTTATTTTGTTATGCAACCCTTCATCAACAGGTGTGGTCACAACATTTAGGGTCCCCATGCTAACAGCAGTGCAAGCCCAGTACTTTTTATCCCTGTTAAATATCAAAGAGGGCTGTGAAATGCTATCTGTTTTTAAAAGACATTTGTTGAAATCTATTTTTGTTACTGCTAAAAATATGTATTTATTGTGTGGCTAGGAAAGAACTTCTTGGTCTGGCTTAGCAGCTGCTCAAAGTGATGTGTAAATGTGCTTTCAGCCTCAGGTACAAAGCAGGGTCCGTTGGTTTTCGGTTTGACCATGCAGAAGTCACTAGTGAAACAGCTCCTGGCAAGTCTGGTATACAGCTATGGCATTTTCCTTCCCAGTAAGTTGTTTCAGCTACCGAAAAGGAGTTCCTGCTGCCAGGCAGATACTACAGTTACCAGTATGCCCTCCTAGGTAAGACAAACACCTCCTATTTAAGAAAGACGACAGGTGCAAACCCAGTGGAAAAAGTCAGGCTGCAAAGCAGGCTTATCCAGGCCTCAGGACTGAGGCAGGTGTGTGGGTGAGGAAAACAGGAGTTCATGGCTTCGGGAACAGAAAAGAATACCTCATCTGACATGCAAAGTGACACTCACACAGAAACACAGATAAACAGAGATTCCAGGAGAGTCTCTACAGGGATGATGCCCTCACGAAGCAGCTGAGAAGGGCTCTCCCTGATGCAGTTCATGTACTGTCCCAGACCAGGCTCTCCAGAGAATGGGAGTTGCCAGTTACAGTTATCTTTAGAAGGGTTCTCAGTTGCCTTTCGGGCATCCCAGTTACCCCAGTTACGATAATAGTCCAGGGAATTCCATAGATTCTTGAGTGGTTTCCCAGTTACTCCCTGTTCCCCCTGATGGGCATGGGGTTGCACTCAGGGTTCCCAGTAACCCCCAGCAGAGTTCTTTTTGCCCTCAGGGGTTCCCAGTTACCCCCAGAAGGGTTCTTGGTGGCCTCTTGGGGTTCTCAGTTACCCCCATTTCTCACCAGGAACCTCCCAAAGGCTCTCTAGGGGTTTGCAGTTTCTCCCAGTTACCCCCAGCAGGGTTCTGGGTTTCCGTCAGGGGGTCTGAGAAGCCCTCAGTTGCCCCCAGAAGGGATCTCGGTTCCCTTTGAGGGTTCCCAGTGGTTTGCAGAAGTGTTCTGGGTTGCCCTAAGAGGTTCCAAGATACCCCCAGCAGGGTTCTGTTTTACTCTTGGGGTTCCTGGTTACTCCCAGTTGCCCACAGGGTTTGTTCCTCCCAGGAAGCCCAGGCAGTCCCTCTGAGGTTGTCATGGGCATCAGCAGCCTTCTCTCGTGAGGTCATAAAGCTGCCTTCTCAGCGCCCCGTGCTGCAGCAGTGGGCAGCAGTGCGAAGCAGAGTGCTTTCAGCAGCTAGTGACGCACGGGGAAGAGGTGCTGGGATCTTGCAAGGAGAGCAGGCTTTTCCCTGCGCCTGGACAGTGTGCTTGGTCTGCGGAGATGCCAGCCAGGTTGGGCAGCTGGGAGCAATGGGGCCCAGAGAGCAGGGAGCGATTATGCTAGAAGCCTTGAGTGATGCCTGGCTTCCTGGCAGCAGCAGCCACCCCAAAGCATGGGGTCTGCCTGCACCACTGCCCTGCAGCACAGCAACCCCATTCCGGGGACATAGCCCTGCCCCTTCTCCGGGGAGAGCCAAGCAGGGCCAGGCTGCTGCCCTGGTGTCAGGCCCAGAGGTCTTTGTGTCCCAGGGCTGGTGTGCAATGGGCCAGACCTTCCCAATGACCTGCAGGTCCTGGGCCTTCGGGCTTGCAGCTGCGCTGGGCACACATGGAGCGAGCTCCTAAGTGGATCCCTGGCAAATAGATCTCCCAACCTTGGGCTTTGGTAACAACAGTGTTCCCTCTCTTTTAGACATCTTAACACCTACCAGAAGGTCAGAGGGGGCCTGGGGATCCTTTTCCTGCTGTTTGCCATCCTGTCCAGTGAGTAGCCCTGACCAAAAATGGTCCCCTCAGTCCTGGGAAGAGGGACCAGCTCCTGAGCAAAAAAGAACCATCTCTTGACAATGTGACTCACAGCTCTTGGCTACTGGTGCAGCTCAATGATGTGGCTCAAGGGCGCGTTGTGGGTAAGTGCCTCTTGCTGTGGGGAAGCCAGCACCTCCAAAGGCCGTGACTCTGCTCTTCTGCCTCCCCTGGGAACATGGGGTGCCTGGTCAGAAATGCCCATCACCACTGAGATGGTGTGGGGAGGAGGCACCTGTGCTCGTCCTCCAGTCTCCTTAGTGGCTGGATGGGGTTCAACATGGGCTTCCTCCCCAGTGACCTCCAAAGGGTGGCAGGCTGAAGAGGGGAGCACTTTGCTAGAAGGTGCCTTTGCTGCTTGCATACCTCTTGGAGGGCCTGGGGGGTCAGACATAGACGCAAAAGCTGCTCTGCTGAATGTGGCTGGTTAGAGAACCCAACCTTTGGGTCAGGGTTTCTTCAAAGTGACTTGAGGCAGCAGCATGTTCTGCCAGCTCTGCCTAGGGCAGTCTCCTTTAGGAAGCCCTGGTAGTGATCCTCATGCTTGTGGGGTATATTTATTTTGCAGGAGATGTCCAGGCTTCGTGGAGCTGAGCAGGAACTATTGGGGTAATAGCGCTTTCTTGCTAAGGGACACACTCTCTGGAGCTGCCTCAGCTGGCTTTGTGCTGCCTGGCCTCGCTTGCCTCGCATCCAGGGCTCCTGACCTTCCCCATGGGTGGTGGAAGGGAGACATCTGTAAACCAGAGGAAGGAATGGGGCTGGGGGATGTGGATGGGCTTGGGATGTCCCAAGCCCAAAGGACCCTTCTCTGCATGGCATTTGGAGCCTGCCCACAGGAGCTGGCAGCTGATGGGCAAGACCTGCTTTTCCTTTGCTTCCAGCAAGTCACAGGCCTGGGTGAAGCAGGAGATGCAGGACTTCAAGAAGATGGTGACTCGGGTGTATGCTGCGAGTGGGAGCGTGCTACAGATCATGAGAGAGGTCCTCAAAGACCATGCTGTCCAAGAGGAGCAAACAGAGGTAAGGGTGCTGGGGGTAGATCAGAGACCTTGCTGCCTTTCTGGGCACCTTCCTGTTGCTTCCTCTCTGCACTCTCAAAGTCGTCACCTTTTCCAACAGCTATTGCCTTGGGTTTTCTGACACAGAGGCGCTCCTTGGCTCTGCGCCAGGACTCGGTGTTCATGCAGAACTGCCCCCGCATGCCTTTGTGTTCACTTCCATCTTGCCATTCCCATTTTTTCCCTAGGAAATTCTGCAGTTGACCGAGGTGGCAATTAGGAAGGTGCTTGAGAACTATGCCCAGATGCCTGACTGGGCTCTGGAAGCCATAGGTATGTAGACAGAAAGTCCCCTTGCCATCTCTCTGTGTATGGCACTGCCCCAAGCTCTGCCAAGCTCTGCTTTCAAGCCTGAGAAATACATGGTAATGCACTGCTGCTCCTCCTAATCTCTGGGCTGTTCTAGTCAACTTCTGTCCACCTTCATGTCAGGTGCCACCATCGATGAGGAGAGGACATCCAGGAGTTACGGTGGGGAAGGCAGGATGACCTGGTGGCTTTCTCCATTCAGCTTCTCTTCTGTAAACCCTCCTGCGACAATCTTGCAGGTATGCCAAGGGAAGGCCTGACTTTGTGGTTCAGCTCCTTGCTTTTGGGTTGGCAGACCAAGTGCACAGCATTTCCCTTCAGCCTGGCTGTATTGCTCAGCCCTGTAGTCTGCCTCCCATTCCTGAACCCTGTGATCCCTGACAGCACTGCCCTCTCATCAGGAGGGGGACAGAGCTGAAGCCAGCTGCTGCAATCTGCCCACCACCCTTTGCAGTTTGTCGAGGAACTTTGTCCTTGGTGGCTCCTTTCCACTGCCTTGCTGCTGATGGTCATGGCTTTCTGGTTTCAGCCCAGTATTGCCCCTGGCAACTGCTGGCCTTTCCAGGGATCTCAGGGCCATGTGGTTATCCGGCTGCCTGAGCACATCTGGCCAACAGCTTTCACCATCTGGCATATCTCCGAGGCAGTGTCTCCCTCTAGGGAAGTGAGCAGTGCCCCCAAAGAGTTTGCTGTCTCTGTAAGTCTTTGCCTTGTGCTTCTTGGGGGGCCCGGCCCCAGGGAAAAGCTGTATCTGAGATGTGCTTCTTGTGACAGCTCCTCTCAGACATCTGTCTGGGGCTGGCTGTTGCAGAGCACCTCACCCCCTGGGGGTACGTGGGGGTTCTGTGCCTCTGGGGGCTTCTGCTCTGCTGCATGCCCAAGGATCCTGGAGCATGTGCTCAAAGCACGCTGACCCAGAATCACCCTAAGCTGAACTAGACTACCACTAGAGCCCAGGGAGGTGGGGAAGGGTTCCCAGGTTCAGCCTCAGTGTGCTCTTTTTCTGATGCCCTGCTTGAGCCTGACCCGCTCCCTTTGTCTCTTGTCTTTGAGGGAGTGGATGAGGCAATGGCAGAAACTGTCTTGGGGACATTTACCTATGACGTGCACAAGGAGATCGCTCAGACATTCTATGTGCAGGTACTGCAAGAGCAGTGGCAGGGTGCCTGGGAAGAAGGCAGGGTTGTCCGCCAGTCCCTGGAGGAATGAGTACAGAGTATCACCCCAGCCAGCTCCTGCTCTCCCATGCTCCTCGCTCCTGTGGGGAGGATGGCAAGAGGAGAGTAAATGGGGCTTTGCTATGCTGTACGAGGCAGCTGCCCCACCTTAAGGGCTGTCCTTTTCCTTCCGGCAGCGCAGAGAAAGAAGCAGTGGGAAGGGGGCTGGGAAGGGAAACAGTCCCCCTCAGGGCAGACGGCAGGAGGCAGGACGGCAGACGTCTTACCCTCAGTGGGACCCTCCTTGCATCCCAAGCTGCCCAGGCAGCAGTGCTCCTCCGGTTCCCAATGCTCTGCTCAGCAAGCCTCCGGGTCCAAGACTTTGCTCTCCAGGCACAGAGGGCTCCTCCACGGCCCTTGCAAGAGGACATGTGGTTGCCCTTGCTTCCTCCTTCGTCAGGAGCCCCAGTGATGTGCTGTGGCTCTGGCCACCTGTGTAATGATGGCTCCCCTCATTCCTTTACAGAAGGAGCTTCCCAGGACCTTTCGTTACATCAAATTCCAGGTGCAGAGCAACTGGGGAAATCCAGAATACACATGTGTGTACCGAGTACAGGTTCATGGGATGACAGCAAGCCACAACACCACCTGCAGGCCCTAGAGCTCCTTTAGGATAAATAACAAAACAAGGATATGTGTAGTTGGACTTGCGTATATTCCTTGCAAAAGTTCTTCCAACGATGCTTTCATAGCTTGCACCGCTAGTGGGCAAGGGACCTTCCTCCCTTAGAAGAAGGATACTCATGGTCTGGGCTGCAAAGGACAGGGCAGGGGAATGGGGCTTGAAGGAGAAGCCCCAGTGGTCTAGCTCCAGCTTCTGCAGCCCAGGGTTGCTCGTCAAAGCTATGTGTCACTGGAAGAGCAGAATCGCAGCCCCAGGAAAGCTCTCCTGCTGGCAGAAAGGAGGCTTGTCTGCAAGGCCCTTTGCCTGCCCTCCTTTCCTAAGCAGTGCACAGAGAGCCTGGGGCCATCCTGACTCACAGGTGCCCTGTCTCACTGGAGCTGCTTCATGCAGGAGGGTGCTGCACTGGCTGGCCTCTTGCTGGGTCTGCAAGGTGATGGATAGGGAAGCCCTTCTTCAGGCAGGTCCCACCAATGTGCAGTGCATGTCTGAGCAGAAAGGCCAGCAGAACACAGCTTGGAGAGACTGAGGACAGCCTCTCTGGCCATACACCCAGCTCCCTGTTCTCTGGGCTCTGCATCCTGCCTTGCAGTAAGGGCAGGGCTCTTCCCAGCAGCCACCAGAGAAGGCAGCTCTCCCTCCCTCCTTCCCAAGGGTACTCTGGCCAAAATACCCTGTCCAGCTCTGCTGGCAAACCAACAGTGGGTCTCCTGTTACTCCCAGTTGCCCCCAGAAGGCATCTCAGTAGCTTTTGGACTATATCTACCTTTCTGACTTATTTTGGGGAGGTGGTGTCTACTCTGGCTTCTGTCTGCCTCCTGCATTTCAGAGCAGGTACATCTGAAACACCAGCACACGCAGACACTGGTGACAGCCTTGTGCTTCGGAGGGACTCCTGCAGGGATATGCAGTTTTCCTTGTTTCTCAACTATGCTTCAGGAGCACCCAGAAATCCAGCCCAGGAAGGTAACGTACAGACCCTGTGAGAGTACTTTTCATCCCCTGCTCTTAATAAATCAAAACCCCAGAGTACAGTCAGATAGGTACTGCAAAGAAGCAATGCTGTTACTTACCCACAATCATACATGACATAGTCATCTTGTTAGGTCAACAGGGAGAGTTTTTGTTTGATCTGAAGTTACTCATATTACTGGCTGGTAAGGCATTTATTTTAGGCTTTGTACTGGAATAATCAGGTTGTAGAATCTCACAAAACCCACAAAAATACTTAGAGACCTTTGTGCTGAGGACCAGTTTGGAGTTTGACATACGTGCTGGGTCACACTTGGGATTCACTCATTTTATCATGTATGCTGGAAGTGCCAAATGTGTAAAGTCAGCTGGAATGGGTGATGCTTTTAATTAATTTAATGCTACATGTCTGTCCCACACAATAAATAGTTTTACTCAATCAAAAGGGGTACTGAGTAGCTTAGGCTAAGTAAAGATACATCTTGTAAATATTCCTTTACTGAATAACCTCTGAGCAACTCCCTGCCCCATTTATATTGCTTTGAGGTCAGGCAGGAAGTATTGCTTGTGGTGCTGAAAATTAGGCTTTTTAAGATTTCTCATAAGGTCTCTAATACTTATATTTTTAGAGATTTAAAACAGATTGCTATTTTCAGTTTTGCATTCTGAAGGGCATGAGTCTGCGTGGGAATGCCATTTGTGTTGTGATGTGGCTGGACCATGAATCTTATAACACATAGTTTGCTCCACATTTCACTGGCAGCTCTGATGCAATAGAAAAGCCAGAGGGCAAGACACACATTGTATGCAAACAGGAAAATAATTTCTGCTGGGATCTGTTAATAAATGGTAAATGGTTTCACACCTTTGCTGTAGTCTGTTGTCAGCAACAACAGGGTGTTATAACAAGAACTGTACACAGAGCAAGGTTTTTGGATAAATTCTTTGTGAGTAGGAGAGACCCAAGACTCTACCTGGCTGCTCAAAGACAGAAGCCTATCAAAGAGGAAAACTGGAAAATGAGGAGCATGAGAAACTCATGTTGTCTAAGACTAAGCAGTGGTGTGACAAGCCTGACCAAAGAAATTATGAAGGGATAATGGACATCTAAAACTATTTAGGTTTATACCTGTTTACAAATTAAGTTAGTTACACACATTTACCTGAAAGAGGGAAAAGTAAACCAAAACCTGGCTCAAGAAAATCTCAGTGCTTCATAGAATCGTAGAATCGTAGAATCATAGAATCATAGAATGGTTTGGGTTCGAAAGGACCTTAAGATCATCCAGTTCCAACCCCCCTGCCATGGGCAGGGATGCCTCACACTAGACCATGTTGCCCAAGGCTCTGTCCAACCTGGCCTTGAACACCGCCAGGGATGGAGCATTTATAGCTTCTTTGGGCAACCTGTTCCAGTGCCTCACCACCCTCACAATAAAGAACTTCTTCTTTATATCTAACCTGAACTTCCCCTGTTTAAGTTTAAACCCATTCCTCCTTGTCCTATCACTACAGCCCCTAAGGAAGAGTCCCTCTCTGGCACCCTTGTAGGCCCGCTTTAGATACTGGAAGGCTGCTATGAGGTCTCCATGTCACTTCTCCAGGCTGAACAGCCCAACTCTCTCAGCCTGTCTTCATACAGAAGGTGCTCCAGCCCCCTGATCATCCTCGTGGCCCTCCTCTGGACTTGCTCCAACCTCTCCATGTCCTTTTTATGTTGAGGACACCAGAACTGTACACAGTACTCCAAGTGGGGTCTCATGAGAGCAGAGTAGAGGGGCAGGATCACCTCCTTCGACCTGCTGGTCACCCTTCTTTTGATGCAGCCCACTATAAGGTTGGCTTTCTGGGTTGCAAGTGCACACTGCTGGGTCATGTTGAGTTTCTCAACAACCCCCAAGTCCTTCTATACAGGTCTGCTCTGAATCACTTCTCCGCCCAACCTTCATCGTCAGAGGTTCTTACCTTTGGATGTTGGGAAGATTTTTACTGTTGACGGTGTTGTCTTTGCTTCTGGACAGCCCTGCTTAGTGACATTTGAGGAGGTACACAATCTCTGAGGGTGGTCCTGCATCCCTAAATAAAAGAGGGCCAGGGAACAAATTAAGCATCAGCCCTGACCACCCACAGGTCAGGGAACAAGCTGGGGATGACTATCCCAAGGACAGCTCACAGCCAGCCCTAGACACGACCCAGTGTCGGGTAAGGTTCCCCCCAGCCCTCCCATACCATCCCAGCCGGCATCATGCCTTCAGCACTTGCAGTGCCTGCCTCACCTCAGGACATGCAACACCCCCCGACCCCCAGACCTGTGCTATAGAAACACCACTCTGGTGGGACTCAGAATAGTTCTTGAGTTGTTAGGCAGAATTAACGGTTGTATCTTAGGGTCAGTGGGGGAGCAAATAAGCCCCAGGAGAAACCCATGGCCAAGCACTTCATGGTGTGGTCACAGGCAGGCTGTTGAGGAGGCAGCGGCTATTAGCAGCCTGTATGTGAGCCATGCAGCACCCCTTGGCTTGGTGGGAGGCTCATGCTTTTTAATCTATTGGTATGGGCATAGCCTGCCTGCTCAGTGCTGGCTCTCACCTGTTCTTTTTGTGTCCCATTTGATCTCCCTGGTATGGCATCTCTTATAAGATGAAGTAATCTGTCATCTGCTGCACAGGCAAGGGCAAACCTGGCTTCATTCCACGCGTCGGGGGGTTGAATCAGAAAGGAAAAGATAAAAGTTGCTCATACCAAGGTAAATCTGGCATTTCTTAATTTTGCAAGTGAAACACTGTTGTTCTGGTATAAAGCAGAGTGTTACAAGCACATTGCTGTGCAAGTGCTGAGTGTGAGACCAGATCCTACCATACAGCTTGACCAGGCAACACTTTGTCTCTGATGAGTGAGTGCTGTTGCTTGAGTCATTCTGAAACAGACAGAGAGCAAGAGAGAAATCACAAGAGAGGATGCAAACAAGGAGTGTGGGTCACTATTGGGTTCCCACAGACTCTGCACTGTTGGGGAGGAGTTTTCTGGTGCCCATATCTAGAAATGTACCTTCAATGCCTGCTGCTGCTTACCTGGTGATTTGGGGCCCAAATAATACTGAATAATACTTTTCCATGGAAACCATAGTTTGGGAAGGCAGAAGGGACGTAGTGTATGCTGCAGTCTTGCCCCACTGTAAGGTTAGGATGTAGCTGGGATATATGCTCTAATCTTCTGGGGAAAGTCTGGTGTGATGGGGTAAAGTGAGAAGAATAGCAAGCTGTCGGTTTTGCTGAGTATCTAGCTTTGTGGTACAGCAAAGCCCAGCTTTTCTTAGACAAGTTCAGCATCAGTGCTGGTCACGAACTTGGGAGAATTAGCTTCAGCATAAAACAACACTAATGGCATTCTGTCCCTTCCGCTTCCTTCCTTTACTACTGTGTTAGAAGGTCAAGGACAAATGTTAAAGCACTGAAGAGTTTGCAGCGAGTGTTTCCTTTGCTCAGTTTCACCCCTTCAGTGTGTTTAGACCCCTTCATGTCAACCTGAACAACGTGCCAGAAGATGCTGCAGTTTCTATAACAGGAGAGCTGCTTTGAATTGGTTTGTGCAGAAGATTTTGGGTTTTGATTGAAACCAGCTAAACAAAAGGAAGTAATACAAATTAGTGTGGGCTTTTTTTGAGTTTTAACAAAAATAAAGGTAAAATTCTCAGTATTTTTTGGCTAAAGAAGTTCTGGGTTTGGACCAAAGGCTGTTTGGTTTTGGCGGTGTTGGGGTTGCAGTTTTTCTGTTCTTGAAACCTTCAGTTTTTCATTGCACAGAAGTAGATGTCTTCTGTGCAACTTTTTGTTAGACTGAAAAATCCCCTTTCCTGGCGTGGCAATTTCTTGAATTGTCCTTCTCAGAGGGAATCTGCTGACAGGTGCTCTAGCTTAGGACAGGAGGATGGGAAACGCTGAAGGAAACACTTGTGCCTTAGATGCCAGCAAACGAAAAAAATCATAAAATATCACAGAATCATAGAACAGTTTGGGTGGGAAGGGATGACCTTTAAAGGTCATCTAGTCCAACCACCCCCCCTGCAATGAGCAGGGACATCTTCAACGAATCAGGTTGCTCAGACCCCAGACCAACCTAACTTTGAATGTTTCCAGGGATGGGGCACCTACCACCTCTCTGGGCAATGTGTTCCAGTGTTACACCACCCTCATCAAAAAAATTTCTTCCTTATATCCATTTTAAAACTCTACCTCCCTCTCTTAGTTTAAAACCACTACCCCATGTTCTATTGTAACAGACCCTACTAAGAAGTTTGTCCTCATCTTTCTTATAAGTTACCTTTAAGTACTGAAAGGATATCCGTTGTTTCCACCTTTTCTTCTGATCCCAGCTCTTCAGCTGATCCAACATTGCATGTAGGTAAATATAACCCAACAATTTATTTAAGGCTACAACCTGCTTTCAGGCTCTTCAGGCATGATGCCCTTGAAACCATTCTTCAAAAATTCTGATACCTAAGAGGTTGTCCTCCAAACAGATCCAGAAATAGCACATGGTAGTGGCCCCTGCCAGCAGTTCATTTCTACCTTTCAGTGTTAGTTCACCTTGGCCTCCAAATGATAGCATTATTCTGGATGTTTCCTGCCACCCATATGCACTGGGAAAGCAGTAGTGACATGAGAACAGGTATTTATTCCTGTATCCTTGAATGTAAGCTCTAGGTAGCTTATTAAGGTGCATTGACATATCTGGGTCCTCTGTGCTGAACTCTGTTCTCTGCTTTTACTCCTTAAGAGGGAATAATTCATATGAAGTGCAGATATACATTCTACAGAGTTATTGTGATGGTAGACAGATTAGCCAGGGGTTAAATAGCATAATGTGCCATCTTTATTCCTCCTAGCTGCCCAAAGTAAGTATGACTAGGAGAGTATATGGAAAATGGGCCAGGAATCAGGAAAAGATGTAGAACTTGAGCTACTGACATCCCATATGGACCTGTACTACAGTCACCAGAAAGGATGATCTCACACAACCCACACCTTTCTTCTCTCTGCATGCTTTGTAAGGAACTCCACTGACAGACTATGTCATCCCCTGGGTGGTGCCCTTGGTCATATTTGATTTTTAAAGGAAGTTTGCTGGGTTAGCAGAAATCAGAGTGGTGGAAGTTCATCATGACCGGCTAGCCTCTTGTCATAGGAATATAATGTCATAACTTGTCAGAATACTTGTGCTAATGGACTTTATCGGAGATGGAGAGGTCTGTCATTAAATGTTCACATGGCTATAGCTTGACTTAGGAACTGATGAAGGTAACGACCTAGGGACAATCTAATGGGGAGTCATCAGAAAGAAGGACGAAGCTTTGTGGCTTCTAGACAACTGTTAACTCTACCCAGGCCTTGTCAAAGGGAAAAGGACTAGACTGGGCACTCCAACTTGTCTGCTAAACTTTCCTGTACTTGCTTTTTCCATGATCTTTTCAGCTATTCAACATAACCCATTGCAATGAGAGTGATCTGTCTTTTGCCTCATTTTATGCCCTCTTCCCGATCTCCATTTCACCCCTGTGTTTCCTCTTTGGGGGTCTGTTGTCCCACATGTCCACGGTGTGGAACTACAGAGATGCAAAGGTGATCTGGAATGCCCTGATCACTGGAAGAGATGAGCCCAGACTGAGCACGACTGAAAAATGCTGTGAAAGACAGGGGACAGGGCTGAAAACCATGCCCTGGTTTTCTTGGCCTACAACTTAGAGGCCATTCCAGTGAAGAAGAATGGCTGATCTCTTTTCGCGAGAGGTCTGCATGGGTTTCCATAATTTTTTTTTTTTACTTTTTTCAGTTCATAATATCTATCTGGATTGATGTACGGTCCTAACAATCAAATCCCAGTTCTATTTTCCTGTGCTGCCCCAGATTCACCACTGCCTGTGTAAGTGCTCTTTTTCTGTCAACAAAAGACTGTTGCCGGTGGGATCTTGGGTTGGCTTTAGTGGTCTAGAAACCTGTGTCCTCCTTGGTTTTTGTTCAGATGCCTTCACTTGCTTCTTTGGTACTGACCTCAGAGATGATTGTGGCATATGACTCAGACAGCAGGGTCAGTATCCTCTTGCTCAAGTGGTTTTGGGAATAAAGAGGTGGCAGATTTGGAAAAAAAATTGATAATGAGTTTTATCTACACTACAATTCTACTTTCTCTCTCTTTCTTACTTTTCAGTAATTTCCAACTCCCCATTTTATTTTTTTTTTTCCCCTGGTGATATCTCACCTTGCACTTACTCTAAAGCCAAGCAGCCACTTACTGACAGAGAGTTGCATCCTCTGGATGTCTCTTATCAACCAGCACAAACAGGCAGCAATGCAAATCTGCATGCCCTGAGAGAGGACTCTCCTCACCTCGATGATCACAGGTGTAAGGGGTATTCTCAGCTGGTACACATCACTTCTCTGGAGGACTGGGGAACATGCGATGTTATCTTGTACCTTGCACATCATGCCAGCTGAGCCATCATGCATTGTGTTCCCAAGTGCAGCTTATTGCCTTGTCAGCCTGTGGAAACACACTGTTTTCAAGTGGATTTACAACACTGGTGGTTATTTCCAGGTCCTGGCTACCACCTGAGCTTCTTGATACGTTTTGGGAGCAATAAATTGCCTGGATTTTTCTGCTGTCTGGCAATCAGCTGATATTGCACCTTGATCATGTCTGATGCAATTCTTCCCACTTGACTTTGAATGTAATTACAGACATAGGTTTCATCTATGGCTGGTGTGGCACTGGCACTTCTGATTTGTCTGCTTTTGAGATGAGAAAGCTACATGTCTCCTTTAAGTTACAAGGGGTCGAGGCCTTTCTCTCTCTCTTATCATGCAGATAGCCCTGTTAACAGCAGCAGAAAAATTCACAAAGTGTAGGGTAGAAAGGAGGATGAGGGCAGCAGGTCAAAGTCCTTAGTGACTCATGTCTAGGTGAAACTGAGCCTGTGTTTATGTGCAAGGCAGACAGTGCAGACCTGTGCCATGCTCATGAGGCTCACGTAACTGGCTCCTACCTTGTGTACCTCAGTCGGAAGTTCATGTGTTTGCAGCAAAGCCTATCATCTCTTCATGCTGATGCAGCTGTTGTGTGACTCATCATCTACCATTTTAGGTCAACTGACAGAGTCCATCTAGGGATATGTTTTAAGAGACTGTGGTACCAGCCTGCAGGCGAGGATAAACAGCCTGGCTGCCAGTCCTTACCAGCCATCTTCTGCCATTTAGCCCTGTTGCATGATCTGAAGCACAGAGCATCCACTGTGCTCTGTGGAGTACATGGTACAGGGGTCTCAGACACTAGGAAATTTGGGCGGTCTGGAGAATAAGGCAAACTTTAGGGAACCCTCTCTATCTTCTTATGCAAGTCTTTTACTCTGTTTGGTTGCTGCTCCAGCACTCAAGCATGGAAATTTGATTCAACAGAAACATCTTCCTAGACATCCTTTGCAGTGCAACCCTTGTGTCTGCCAATAAGGTGTAGTCAATGAGGGGAGAGAGAAATTACTTAGGTTATTTTTTTTTTTCCCCCAGAAAAACTGCGTTGTTGAACTATAATAAAAGAGAAGACAACGCAGGCTGAATATTACAGGCAGAAAAAATCCTGGCTGTGAGACTTCTCTAATCTTCCAAGGGAAGCGGTGGAAACCTTATCACTTAGGACATTAAAATAGGCAACACAGAGCACTAGAGAAAAAGCTGTCATGAAATACCCTTAATTGGCAAGTAGGTGGACTGATAGGCTTCATGCATCTTTTACATTTATCAATCCTTCTCAGAGCTATCCTCTGCATCCTAAAGAAATACCCTTTGGCTGCGAGCACTTTGTCTCACAAGTAATTAAGCAGAAATGAGTATATCACTAAGTACATTTCAATATGTGTCCTCAACTGGCTGGAACTCAACCCCAGGATTCAGGATCTGCTTGTAATTAACATTCCATAGTAAGACTCCACACCCTCTATTTGTCTCTTCCTAATTATGTGTTGGAAATGCACATTTCTCCTACCATTAGAGATTTCAGCAGAGGAGTTTGAACTGGGCTTTAAATTGCCTTCTACCTCAATTTAAATATTCCCTGTTATTTTAGGTCTGTAGACATTACACAAGTAAACCTTTTCTCAAGGCGTCATAAGGAAAAAAGCCACTGACTCAAAAAAAACACAACTGCTAAGCTGCCTCCTGGGTTGACGATATCACAGATTTAAGCTGTGATCTGTTAGCTCTTGTGGGTTTCAATACTGGCAATTAAAGGTGTCACTCCTAATTAGCACAAGAGCCTGTGGATGAGAGGGGCAATTGTGAATGGGGCTGCTCAGGGATCTTCTTTCCATGAAACTCTTTTCCTGCCAGTTCATTGCAGCAACTTCTTCATGGCAATATGGCTGCAGGGGGTGCTTTTCATTGGGAAGGTTTGTCTGCATTAGGAGATGGAAAACAAAATGCTTCATCTTAGGATGAATGGGGGCTGTAACTGGGGTCTATCAGCAAGGGACTGAAAGGCTGCAGCTCCAGGTGTGATAACAAAGTCATGCCCATTGTACACTAGCCTTTAGCAAATTCACCAGTGATGTGTATTATGCTGCTTGCCTGTTCTCTCTGTCTGTCGTTCAGCCTATCCAAAGGCTTATGTTCCCTGAGCCTGCTGTGCCCAGGGTATGTGCTGAGGGAACATGTGGCTAGGTCACGACGGCATTCAGTCTGAACTTCGAAAAAAGCCTGAACAAGCACCTCTGGGTCTACAGGGAGATACATCATCCCCCTATGCAGACCCTAGGAGGGTGCCCAGGGATAGGGGAGGAAGCAGAGGCGTCAGCCCCCCTTTTGGTAGGAAATGGATGAGGCCCCCCTGGTGCAGCTCCTCTGGCTGGGTATTGCTACCACATGGCTGCAGGGCTGTGCTGGGATAATGTGTGTCTGAGGGCAACCAAAACAGTTTGTTCCCAGACTCCACACAGCTTTTAGTGCCTTTGACTGTAATAGTAATTAAAAGCAAACAAATCTGGATGAGTTCTGTCAGGCTGCCAGATCCCCACAGAGACACCTCAGCTTTCCTTTATGTTTTATATGGTAATGGGAAGCTTGGTGGTGAACTCTTTGCTGCTACTAGTAAATGGTGACATATGAGATGTTACTCTGGAGCCAGTGGATGAAATTGTGGGTCTGCTGAAGCCAGTGGCAAAACTCCCATTGACTTCAGTAAAGCCAGAGCATTTTGTGCAGTTATTTTCCATATATTATTCACTCAGGGGGACGTCCACCCCCCAACACTTCTCTTTTTCTCTAATGATTAATAAGTTAACAATAAGAAGAAAACTTTTTTCTGGAATGGTTCATATTTGGGAAATCCAATTCTGACCTACTAAGCCTGCTCTGACTGTTTTAGCCCTGAGGCAAATTTGAAAACTGGCCTAGGGAAGCTGGTACTTGTTATTGTTGCTTCAAAGACAGTCTATGTGGGAGAGGGAATGAGATGTGTTGGGATTAAAATACCCTAGCTGTAAAAAGCAGTAATAATTACTGTCTACATGTGGGCAAGTCAAAAGGGGTTATTACCAAAAGAAATTTAAACTCCTGTTTGCAGAGAAAACTGCCTGAAATCCAGAATTATTCATCTGTGCAGCATGGATTGTTTTTAAATGCAGTTTTCTTCAAACACCACTTTTATAAGGCTGATTCTAAATGGATCGAGACAACGTTAAGGGGTTTGGCATCAGGTAAGTGAGGGTATAATGGGCATGACAGAAGGCAGGTCTACTCTCAGGAGCTCTGGGACCTGGGGTGCCAGTGGAGCTGTCTCCCCTGAGAGTGCACAGCACACCCTCCAGAGTCAGGCTGTGTGTTACTAATGTGGTCGAGATCCTGTGTCTTGACAATGTCAGTGTGCTCACTGAGCAGCTGATCTTTTAATAGAGTATTTTCCTGTCCTCTCCTGAAACTGAGGCAATTAATAGATTCATAGATTTGAAAAGAACTATCAGATCATCTAGTGTGACTTCATATAGATACTGTGCATTTCCAGGTATCTCCACCTGCATTCCACTAACTTGTGATTGACTAGTTCATGTTTTCCGAAAATGTGTCTGCCCTTCTTGTGAGAATACTGCTGTCCAGTACATTACATAATTTCATGCTAATTGTTTTGCATGCAGTCTCTTCTCATTGACTTTAATGAAAATCCTCTTCAGACTTATTCATAGAAATGAGAGGAGGATCAGATCCAAGTCCTCCCTGATGTCTGTGAGGATGCCTTCTAATAAAGAGCACTTGAAGCTCTCCAGTCTTCTGTATGGACTTTGACAGAAACTTTGGGCAGCTCTGCTGTCTTATAAAGTCACTCCCAAACGCGATGACTGTCATGTGTGGTTGAAAATATTAGCTGAAAATTTTCACAGTACAAAGAGAAGTGCTTCTCCATTAGCCGTAATTAATAGCATAGTTTCCTAATCTACAGTTGGTTGTGTGAGAAAATTCCTTATGCCTGAAAAATCTTGGCTGATGATGCCACATGCCATTCCTCCAGCCTCCAGTTTTGTGTTAGAAGTTGAAAGAGTGTGTGCATGTGTGTAATACCACTGCTTCATTATAACTTCTGCTCACAAAATGCCATGCCACAATTCTGTCAGCTCCAAGATTAAGGTATTTAATAGCGTCATTTGGGTTGTGTCTTTATAATAAGATTCAATCAGTTCGTTGTTGCATACATTGTTGGCTATCATTTGATTGGGCAATGCCTAAATGTACATTTGGTTTGGAAAAGCTGTTGCACAATGCTGTATTCCCTGTTGCTTCATGGAAACTTGGACTTCCTCTTAGCTTCACTTTCTGTGACTTAAACACTGCTGGGGAGCTGTTTTTGAACCAGAACCCAGTCGTAATGAGAGCATCTATTTTTTGTGTTTATTTTTTTTTCTATTCCAGGTCCACAAACTCAATCCAGTGACACATGGCTTTCATTTACGTGGTTATCAAAGCCTATTTTTTTGTTTGATTTTTGGCTGTACACAAGCAAGAACATTTTCCTTCCTTAAGGTCCTTGTGTATAAGTTTGGCAAATATCTGCCTTTTATTTTACCGTTAGATGTTTCTTTTTCTTACCATCTGTTGAAAAGATTTAGCTTATATAACAACTGTTTTCACCATTTATATCACCACAAAGTAAAAAATCGCCTATAGACACAGAGATTTTCTTGTACTCGCTATCTATTTCACACCCACCTGTTTATGAACTGGTTCAAGTATGTATATCCTCAGCAGCTCTTGGATCCAAAAATACCCAGCTGCTTTAGAGCCCTAATGAGAGCTGCACTTGTAGACATGAAGAAATACTGCCTGTGAATTTTGCTAAATTTTCACAAGTTCTGCTGATTCATGCTGGGGTGACCCAAGAGGTTTCTGAGAGCAGCTGCCTTCTTTGCCCACTCCCTCTGGCACTGGGGGATGGATGGGGAGTGCTCCTGCTCTTCTACCCCCATGAGTACTGTGGCATTCTGTGCTAACATGGCTGCTTCTGTGTCCATGGAGAGAAATAAAACCTCTTGGGTATAATTTATCACAACCTCACACAGGTGTCCAAAGCAGCCCAGATGACTTGTATTCTAAAAAATTATCTGTTTCCCTACTAGTGATTATAAAGGGATGCCAGGCTACTGCCTCATATATAGGTGTCTTTGGTGTTGGCATGTTAAGCAGAATGAGACAAATCCTACCCAAGCATCCCAGCTGAGCAGGTAGTTCTGTAACCTCCTGCAAGTGCCTGTTTATTTTTTACACTACTGTTAGTAAACTCATGGGTGCCCCAGTCCTGTAGGACTGCAGAGCCTGTGGAGTCCACAGTCTAACACACAGCAACTGATGAACAACAAGTGTTGAACTTGGAGGCCAGGAGCATGCAAAGAAGGCAATTTCACTTGGTAACTGAGGCAGTTCATGTTGTGGTGACTCTAAACCACCTGATGGAGATTTTGCTGAAAGCAAACTAGTCATCTGTCGTTCAAGCTTCTGCTGACCAGATTTTGTCTCCAAGGTGGGTCTATTTCACACCGGGCCCTGCTCTGAATGGCCTTGTACTTCCACCTCATTTGTTCCTCTCCCAGTGACCATGGGACACGCCATGAACTGTGAAACAGATGTTTGTTTTTCCTGTTTTCTTCCCCAGCTTTCATTTGCTCCCTTGCTGTGCACTTGTCAAGGCACTTGCACTACACCTACATGAGCTTTTTCATCATCTCAAATGAATCAGACCTCTTGGATACTGATGGCTGAGCTGCAGCGGTTGACAAGTTGGAGAGTACCTTCTGCTACAGGCATAAGGCAATTCAGCATGTAAGACAGAAGTGAGCTTATTTGTAGGTGCCAACCCTTGTGGTATTAATATGTTCTTGAACTAGAGAGAAATCTGTTAGCAATGGGTGATATATACAAAGAGACTGTACTAGGATAAGGGTGATGGACCAGATGAACTTTCTTTAACTTTACCCACTTTGTTTCGGTACCATGTTGATGAATGTATTAAATGTGATCTGGACTTGCCGGTGGTCTACTGAATGTTAAACTTGGAGCAGAGATGGAAAAAACCCAGCCATTACTTTAATACTGAGTACTCCTGACTTGAATCCTTGGGCTGCTGAAAATAAAAGCATATGCTGCAGATCTTGCTCTGCACATTCTGCAGAGTCAGGATATCCCTGGCATAGATTGCTGAAGGCCAGAATATTTTAGTTAAAAATAAACCCAGAGCAATCATGACAGGCTTGTAAATTAATGTGAGTTCTCTGAGCACCAGCTCCCATCAGGGTTGCTCTGGTGATCTGTCAGTGTCGTCCATCACCAGGGCCCTATCGCTCTAATGGTGCATTTCATAGTAAAGTGGCTTCAGTTGCTGGGAAGAGATTCTGCATGTTAACCTCAAGTGTTCTCCTTTTACCTATGGTGCCTTGGAGAATAAGGCAAATAGTTTCCCCAGACAGAAATCCTATTTAATTCTTTAGCTGTATTCAAAACAAAATGTTTTTCTTCACTGCAAACTTTCAAACTCCATCGAGAACTTCTGATCATGTTTAAATGATGAACTGTTTTATAAAGCTGGCATTCCCATCCAGATTAACCTTTATTAAAAAGCTTTTAAGCTTGACTGAAATAATGCCATCTGCCCTTGAGGAGGGGGTAACTGTGCGATTGCCTCCTCCAGCAGTACCATGGGAAATGAGCTGTGACTCACAGCCTCACTTCGGTGGCTGGTTCCCCTTTGGTCCAAGGGGAAATCCTATATGTGAGCTCCTTCCCAGCCATAGGTTTCTTCTCTCGTTGGACTACTGTGTCAGCACTACCCCCTTGCACAGTTCTCTGTTTTCCCCATTCCCACCTCACTGGTTGTAGCTCTCCTGGGCTCTCTGCTCCTCTGCCCCAGTACAGGAGGCTTTGTATCAGTGTAAGCTGTTTCCACTCCTTCAGACAAAAACACCTCCTCTGTACATGCAGAAGCAGGAAGTCAGACGTCTGAACAGTCTTCCCACAAATTTCAAGAATTACTCACATTCGCTGTCATCCTCCCTGGGCTGCGCTGCCTGGGGCAGCCTCGGGCTCTGATGAGACTTGGGGGCACACCTGCCGACTTGAGGAAGAGCTGAAACCTGTTTGTGCCAGAGCAGATGCTGGCCACTAGTCACTGGCATGCCCCAGGTTTTGTCCTGCCTCCAGTGCCCCACAATGCACACTGGGGGCCTGAGCATCTTCCCACCTTTCACACCTATCTACTGCTCTGTGGGGTGAAGAGCCTGAGGGCAGGCTTAGACATGTTTAAACTTATTGCCCTCATGTTTTCTGACTGCATCGCTTGCACTAGATTGGCCACAGCTTGTCTGTCTTCATGTCTTAACTGCGTAGCATTCCCCTTGGTGCTGGGAATGATCCACTCTGCCTTGCTGCATAGGACATCAAGCCTGTCTTAAAATGGATGCTTGGGGTGCGATGCTTCCCACACAGCCTGGATTTGATCCCTGCAGGCTGATTGAATGGGAATGGATCCATGTATGGAGTGGATGTGCTATGGCTACCATGAGCTGTTAATAGCATAAGCGGTGGGTGAGTCTCATCCTCAGAGCAGGCTTCAACCAGAACCTGTGGGTTTTGTGGTACCCATTCAACAGTGTGGGTTTGACTGTAAACATCTGCCCGTTCTGATCAGTCCAAATCATGCCTGCCCTCTTACCTCTGAATCCTCTGGGCCAGCAACCCTGATCACCCTCTTCTGAATGCACCCATGATGCTTCAGGAACAGTAAGTAGCTCAAACAGTTATTGCAGATCTTCCAGTTACCCTCACTGGCTCCCTACTGGATAGGTCCAGACTTGAAGAAATGTGAGATGGAGGTAGCCTGAGTTTCCACTGTGGTCTGTACCACAGACCTTGCTGACACACAGCCGATCATGGTTCTGCATACCAAAAGTATGTTGGCTGGAAGATCTTTCAGAGAGGAGGTTAACTTCAGACCTGCCATGGGTAAGGTAGCAGACATGCTGACTAGTGTGTGCTGCAGTTCAACAGCAGTTTGGTTTACGCATCACAGAACTAAGGCAAGAAACTCCTCAGTTCTGTTTTTCAGGCTGCTTTCCCTGAAATAAAATCCTGTATTTCAAACTTCTGATAAACATGGTGGTAGTGGAAGCGGATGGTGGCTCAAACTGCCTCTGAAACTCATGCTGTCCCTCTGCTACCTTTTGCTTGAGAAACTGTTATAACATATATTATTTGGAATGCAATACATCTCTGTTCTCTGTTTGCCCAGTGCAATGACCATGCCCAGGGCCAGCAGATGGGCACCGATCCATGTTGTTAGAATAATATAAGTAATAATCAAAGTTTCTGAACCTGCAGGATAAAAACCACACGAAGTATTTGCTATACAACTGTTTTGGTTTGAGAGATTCACTTAAATACTGACTCAGTGGTTAGGATATGTAGGTTGGGATTATGGTGATAAACAGCTCAGCATTACATCAGATAGTCATACGCAGCAATGAAAAAGGGCCCACACTATTTTTAATGCTCCCCTGATGTAATTTAATTGGAAGGAACTGGGTTGCCAGAATGCACGTTGAGATGGTCCATGCATAGTCTCTGGTGGGAAGGGAGAGCAGGTTTGTACTTTCATACTATTGTTTTTGCCACAAGTAACGTTATAAGTGACTCCTTTATTCTTGCCTATCAGTTATGTTTTGTATAATTAAGGCTAATTACTAGGTATGAATAAATCTGATTCTGGTGGGAGTAAATTGTACTTACCATATTTATTCTCTCCATGACTGACCTTTTCTGTGAAAGGCTTTATAAATCCACACTTCTGAGACATGGGGAAAAATGCGGTTGCCCCTGTGCTGAATGGCTTGCAGTGCCAATCGCAGTCACTAGGGTGTAAAAAGCTCCTGTTGACTTCAGGCCTTAGAAGAGAAGATAAATGAGACACATGGTTCTGTTTTTAAGACTGCCCATCACCTTGCTGCTTGGCATAGAAGAAGGGCTCTCAGATGCTAGCCTACAAAGCAAAACTGGTCTGCCAAAGACATTCTGACTGTTCATACGTCTGCTTTCCATCTATTAAGAACCATGAAAAGACAGCTGTCAGCAGTGCCAACATTTTCCTTGTTTAGTGTTGCATGTGGTCTGGGGCTGTTGGCATCACTGGGATGTTATCCCTTCACTGGGGATACTGTTGATGCGAGAAGCTGGGGTAGGGAAAGAGAAGAACTCTCTATGAGATGCTGTCCTTTTAAAAAGACATTTTGACACCTGATGGCTGTGAAAAAAATTCTTGCCTGGTCACCAAGGGGTGAAGTCTTTGCTGTATCCTATTAATGATGAGGGGGGTATGTGAAAGAGGAGAGGGAAGGGCCATATGGCTAAGGGTTTAAGCTAACTCCTTAGCTTCTCTGCACATACATATTTTTACAGACTTTGGTCACAGAATATCCCCAGAGTGTCTTGAAATAAAGAGTCTGGAGTGAGACAGAAATTTCTGGAGCTTCATTGCTTAGTGTTTGGCATTTTTTTCTGTATTAGACACCTCCATTTCCCAGTGCTTTCTGAACATAGCAAACAACCCTCAGGTGGAAGTGACAGCTGTACCCAGGAAAGATTGAGAAATTCTGGTTGGGCAAGCAAACTCCCAGTCCTCTCACCCACTCAGTTCACACTGTCTTCGAGGTGGCCTTTTCCCCTTCACACATCCCCTCCCACGTGGGTTCTCCACACATTCGAGGACGAGACCCGTGCTGACTTTTACTCTCTCCTGATTCAAACTGAGGTGCTATGGGATGCAAGTCTACATTTGCTTAGCCACTGGAGTTGGAAATGTGACATACCAAATCTACCCGACAGCCTGGTGGACATGGATGCATCCCAGGAGGTAGAGGCAAATATCTTGGCGCTTGTGGGCAAAATCTTGACCTGTCTCAGTATTCGCACTGCCTGTCCTGGGAGGGGGTCTCCTTAGAGCCCCCTGCACTGTGGCCAAGGCTGCAGTTGTCCTTGAAGCTCTGCCAGCCTCAGACCGGGCCCGAGGACTACTGGGCTGCACACTGGGGCTGAGTGTGCTAGTGAAAGTCCTGAGCAGGCAGATCGCTGCTCCTCCAGGCTGTTTCACTTACCATAATGAAGATCACTCTGTAGGAAGAGAAAGAAGCCTCTCGCCTATTCACAAGTTTCACAAGCGGAGTTCACTCGTGTTTCTGGTGGTGGGAAAGCCCCAGAATGTGGGTTGGGCTGAAGGGACAGAGCAGGTGATCTTACAGAAGTCCTGCCTAAAGTTGCATGAAAATGGAGGTTGGAACTAGATAATCTTAAATTCCTTTCCAACCCTAACCATTCTATGATACAATGATTTTATGAAAATCCTATTTCACTTGAATGCTTGCACTTGCAGCATTCAGACATGCAGTCACTAAGGACAAATTCAGATGTTTGTCCTTACAAGCACTACCCCACCTGTTAACTGGAGAATGGTCTGAACTGGGAGGAGATTCTGGTTACCATTTCCTGAGAAACACACCAAAACTGGGCAGGAAATGGAGGTGTCAGAACCTGGTGCAGTCACAGTGACAGTGGCAGTGCTATGCAGGCCCTTCATCTTCCACCTCTACCTGCCTGCTGCAGTGAGTCTGCCTCTGACACATGGCATTCATGGGCCATACTACTCCAGTGTGAGCCAACAGGGCAGCTGGGGGAGAGGCAGGAGCTGGAGAAATAAAGGTTTGATTTGAACACCTAGAAGCTGTGCAGCAATGTAACACATGATGCACAATCTGTTACTTACCTGTCTAAAGGGAACTGGCATATGCAGAACCACGCACAGCAGCTATTCCAACTGATGTGATCATAGCTGGCCATGCATAGAGCAGCACACTGTGGGCTGGATGTGGGGCTTGAGGTATTCCTATGGACTAACATAGTGCATGTAAATAAGTATCTGAGGCTGCTCTTCATAAAGAGATTTTGATCCAGATTGTTCTCCCTCACCTCCCTCTTTGAACAGTCTGCGGAGAAGGGCAACTCAGAGCGGGAGCTGTGCTAAGCTGTTACGTGCTATGAAATACCTGCCAAAGGTGCCTCTCACCCTCCATTGACTACAAAGGAAACCTGTGGAGACTAGCCTTCTCAGGCTAATGTTAGCCTTTGTAATTACTGCCCTAGTCTTCCCCTGCAGCCATTGAAGACAGACAGTAACCCATCCATGAGTTACTCCTGTGTGACCTTCGGAGACATCATGTCTTTTGGTTGACTGTAGAGGGGAATACTTAGTGAAGACACCTAAGCACGGTCCTCTAAGTTGGTGGCGTGAATCATCACTCAGGTCTGTTGTGGCTCTTTGGATCTATTTAGTTCTGTAGATCAGCCACCCAGCCCAATTAAAGTGACTAACAGGGCTTTTTTCTAAGTGGACCTGCTGATGGTTTCAGGCTGCTAAAGCAATGCAGGTACCACTATGAGGAAGAGTGGTCATAGAAAGAAGAATTTGCCTGGGTATGTTCTTATCTTAGTTTTCAGTGCAGAAACAACTTTTGGGTCATATATTCTAGAAGAAAAATCATAGACTTCCATGTTCCTGTAATCTATCATCCTGACAAGCACAGCTCAGTTGTTTCATCCATCAGGTCACTTTTCAGCCACAGAGGCATGATTTCAGGCTCCAAAGTGTGGAACAAATTGTGCTGTATGTGTACATAGGGTAAAGTTACCCCTGCCCTTGGGGATAGTCCTGGAAGACCTTTGAGGGATTCCTAGGAGAAACAAGACACTGAGTGTCTCTGCCTTGATTCAGCTCACATGTTGGGTCTGAAGGATGTGGTGGTTGGTGTTACATCAGTGTGCTTTTCCCCCAGTTTTGGGAGACTGGTGCTGTTGCAAGCTGTAGAGACAGCAGTATTCCTGTGCCCTGGTGTCAGCAAGGCCTGGTGAAGAGCAAGTAAGATCTCCTGGGATGACCCTTCATGCCTCGCATGTATTAAGTCTGAGCTCACAACATAGTCTGCTCCATAAATCTTGTGTTTATTTTCTGGTACAGGTCATCCCCAGCAGCCCACGTACTCAATATCGTACTGCTGCAGAGGGCAGCTCACAGGCAACAGAGGAAATATCTCTTAGGCATATCTTGCCTACCTCATTCCCACCCCAAAACTTTTCCCTAGTTTTAATTCCCGTGGTCTGAATTCCTTAAGGGTCTCTAGAAAAGCTCACCCTCTGGTGCCTCCCAAGACTTCTCTCCCAGGACTCCAAGGGTTAATATCCTTGGAGCATTACATTGGAAAGCGCAAGTCTGTTCATGCAGTTGAAAGCACTCTTTTATTATTGCTTCTATCTCTCCTATCAGATGTCTCACTCTTAACAGAGTTGTTATTAAGATAATTAGTTAATGTAGGTTATTTTATTATTGTAGTCGTATTTGGTTTGATTGCACACTCAGCTGACACATGTCATAAAAGCAACAAAAGCATTAAGAAGTTGCATAATTGGCAAAACTGAACTGTCAGTGTTGTGGAGTTCAGAGAATTGCAGGAGGAAGAAATGTACAGACTCCATAGAGACACAGGTCCTTCCATGAACCTTGGATTTCTCCTCCTAGCATTTATTAGTCAGGAAAATGATTGGCATTTCCTCTTCTGTGTTTTTTTCTCTGCTTGTGCTGTATTTTCTGATCTTTGCTTTAGCCTGCAGATGAAGGCAGCTCAGTCTTGTTTATCTTTGCCAGAGATTCCTTCGTTTTGGGAACCGCATCGGAAATAACTTTGGATGAAGGCAGACAAGCGGCTTTAAAAAGCATCTATCAAGTAATCGAGTGGGTCCGTGTGTCATATTTCCTGACCATCTATTGCCTTGGTATCTGCCATTGGCACATGTCCCAGTGCTGTCAGAGTAGTGCAATCCTATTTTTATTACATTTAGCATTTCTCTAGTCAAATATTTTACCCAGCTTCATCAGTGCAAAATCCTGGCAATTTTCGTCTTCTTAACCTTGCGAGTTTTCCTCGCGCATCCTCCTGACACATAAACTGGGGAAATACGTTACTTTCTTCAGCCCTGTCTGAGAAGCTGTGTTTCAACCCATCCCAGCAAGGCTCTGTTCTGAGACCTGACCAGCACAACCATGTCTTTGTGTTGGTCTTCTCCAGGCTCGGATTGAAGCTGTGAGTAGAACACTCCCAGACTGCTAAACTCCAACCAATTTGCAGCCATGTCGACCTGCAAATATTTCCTCCTGAGTTTGAGATTTTTGGCATCCCAAGTTTCCTGGATGTGCTTACATCATCCCTGTGCGGAGGAGGACTTGGCCGTATGGCTTAGAATGTGCTCTGTGTAATAGAACAAGTTGCCTCAAAAATACCCCAGCAATTTTACCAGTTCTTGTCCAGGGTTATGAGACATGTGATGTAGCCCTGTGGGCAGGAGAGGAAAAAGCCCTCCCAAAAGGCATTTCCTGAGCTAATTTGATAACTTTGGGGTTTGAAATGGTGGGGAAAGAAAAATCTCAAGCAAGAAACAAGCTGGTAAAGCAGGGACATGCACAGGCATTTAAAAAATGACACATCTTGATTTTTCAGAACCAGAGGAAACCAATCTGTAATGCAATAAACAAACTCCAGTGGGTTACAAGCAGTTTATATCCAGAGTAACTCAGTTCCAAACATGGGCACTGCTGCAGTGAGGATTTGGTCTTTGAAATCTCCTTTTGCAGTTGCTGCTCTGAAGAAGGGATTTTAGAGAGAAGCCCTGCTGCATGCAAAGAACGCCTCGAACTCCCTTCACACACGCTGCCCTTTCAAGGTGTGCTGTTAAGGCACAAAGCACCAAAGACGAAGGCTCCCGACATCTTTCTAAGGTTCTGAACTTTGGGCATAATGTTTTTAGGTCATTACTTAAAAGCCAAGAGCGGAAAGAAGGGCAGACAAAGGCGTATTAGCTGAAGCTCTTTTCAGTCTCCTGGGAGGGACAATGGGTGCAGTTCACAAGCAGAGGCGCACAGCTGCAGTTTGCTGGTCGGGAGGCTGCACATAGAGTAGAGATCAGAATTCAGAACGATTAAGCACGTCGCCTGATTGTTACCAACAGATTAAAAAACACCCTCTGCCAGCTTTACACATTTGCGGCCTCTTGTCTTTGTGAGTCAGGAGGCAGTTCCCGTCGTGAGACACACACGCTCTGTAGTACAGGATGATTTTTGGCAAAGCCCAGATGATCGCGAGCCAGAAGGGGCAGGGACAGCATTCCAGTTTTATAACACAATTCCATAATAGGAGACAGCATTCTTTTCATATTAATGTTCATACAATAGGAATTTTAAACTCCAGCTTTTGGGTTATGTGGGAAAAAAAGTCTCTTTTAAATGCCATAACAACGTTATTCTATAATTCAATGGACAGGGCTGCTGGTGGACCAATCACTTGGAGTGCAGCGGGTGATTTGCAGTTGCTTTCATTTCAAGAAACAGCAAACTGGAAAGCACTGATGTAGTCATGTGCTTGCTGGTGCCACCATGACCTCCTTCTCTGATGGGATACAGGTGTTCAATCCATGTTTTCTGATCCCAGGGGAAATCCATGTCACCACTTCTCTGCATGCTCCTTATGAGCACTGTGAAGTACCTATCACTTCTTCTCTAAACTTATCAGGCTACAGGATGTGTAGGCCTGATAAGTCCATACCTTTTGATAGCCAGGGTTTGGCAGAGTGCAGTGTGTGGCTGCTTCAGAGACGTCCTTTTCATACACACCACCAGGGACACTTTCTACATCACCTGTTCTGGTGGCCCAGAGAGGAACCTGAGGCTTTCAAGATGTTACTTACGCCCTGACTTACATCTTGCAGTGCTTTGCTGGGAAGGTAGAAGTTTTAAGGGTAAATTTCTCCTGTTGGAGTTTTGATCAGTCTTTGAGTTTCACACCAAAAATAATCCTTGTGCTCTCAAGAGCTCTTGCTGCTCTTAGCTCAAGGCTGCAGTGTGGCCCCTGATGGTAGCTCAGATAGATACTTTGCTGCTGGTATCAGTGTTAAAGGGTTTTCTCCCTTGGACTGTGTAATAAGAGAAAACACTTTAAGGCTTCCAGAAATACTTTGGACTCTCTAGTAATCTCACAGTGAAAAGGGAAACTGCATTACAACGTGGATTTGGCCAGCACCCCTTAAGCTAGCATTTAACAGGCTGCCTGGTTTTCAGCAGCCCAAGGAGATGAATTATATGAATTATGTTTTCTCACCTGTGGCACGTATGAGTGAGACTTCGGAGAGAGCTTAACTGAACCAGTCTGTCCAGAGCAGATAGAGGGCCTGCCGTTACTAGTCACCAGAAGTTCACGTTGTCCTAACCTAAGCTATTAAATTAAGCTCTGTTTTAGATGAGCACAGACATGTGCTTTGGAAAGGGCAGAACTACCAGTACTATTTAGAGACACATTGGCACACCCAAAAGAGCAGAAGAGGGCTTGGCCTCCTGAGAGGTTATCCCGTGCCTTGCCTGAGCTGCTGTGGGGCTGTGGGGTTGCAGGGATGAAGTGACCCTTGCAAGCATGGTGGAATTGCAGTTGAAAACAGCAGAGGGAAAACCTCATTAAGCACATGAAGGCATATTTGTTAAGTGCCAAGAGTACAAAGAATTTCTGCTCAAAGACAGGTTTGCAGAGCAATGGCTGTGTGGGAATATTTCTTCCTGACAGCTTGGCTGGTGTCCTTCAGAGCAAGCCTGGCTGAAGGCGCCACATTCTCTGTCCCAGGCTGAACTGGGGATGGCCAGCTGGGGAAGGAGGTGGCTCAGGGGACTGGCATGAGCAAACCCCAACCTTTAAAAAACAGACTTCCTGCCTCAGCAGAAGTGTTGAAACGTCTCGGTGTGTTTCCCTGTCTTCAAACAAGAGCCCCATGCGCCTGATGTCACTTCCCCAGGCTGCTGGGCCGATAACAGGATGAACCTGCACTGCCTCTGAACCAGACATTCCACTGTGTCACGGGTTATTGTGCTCTATGGTGGGGCAGGAGACTCCGCTACCAACATTGTTTTTGTAGTTTATGCTTCATGCACACTTCCCCCCCACTCCTCCCCAGCAGTTTGAAAGGAAACGGCATAGGAACTTATGCGATGTGCCTACAGGCACACACAAGCAATGTGACTCATCAATAGATCAGGCTTGGGGAGCTGGTGCCTGTTACAGCGTGAAGCCAGCCTGCTTCTTCACAGAGCTCCGAAAGGCAGCTGGCTATGTCAAAAGGGCAGAGAATAAAGAGTGTAGTGTAAAATGGAGACACAATTAAGCAAAGATTAAAAAAAGAAAAAAAACTATAAAATTTTTCATTTCTTTATTGAAAGTTCCTTCGGGTGGCATTCACTGAAATGAATAGTTCTGCAGCTTGTTGCTGTAAATAATGGTACACAGATTTTGCAAGAGTGCTAGTTTATTTTTAAACATCTGAATGAGCAGTGATATAACATCTACCTTGGCACGCACCAAGTTCATCACAGGATATGTCTTTATTACTTGGTATCACAGAATTTAAGTGATGTCTCTACGAATTGGTTCACTCTCAAACCTTTGAATGTTCAACCTCATCTTAGATCTTGTCCTAAACGCTAGCCTCCCCAGGAGGGAGTGGATAATTTATTGCAATTCATTAGTACAGTCTCAGGAGCCTCAATATAGTTCTTTACATTTCAGAGCATTTTAGAGGGAATGTGGGTAAGCACTGTCTAATAGAAAATAGTGCAGTAAGACCCAGTGATTTGGTTGTGTTGGATTGTGTGGCTGCACCTTTAGCTCTGGGTTGCTTTTACAACATGCTGTTTCCACTCCCCAATGGAACTTGGAAGAAATGGAGAAACATGTATGCCAAACATTCGAAAACAAATACTATCCTCTAATTTGGCATTGCTTTAAACATTAAGATTAGTTTGAAATGACCACAAGAGTCAGAAAGATGACATTTCTGATTTCACAGTACTCAGGGTTTTCGCATGTATATGATTGTATTATCTGATTTCTTTACATTTCTAGATAAATAAAATTTCTGTATCTATGAAGAAGGCAAATTCATAAAAGCAAGTTCCTCTATTATGTTCCTAGTTGCTACCTGTGCTGTCCTAGTTACCACAGCTGTATTCACATGTCATGGAATGGCAAGGTCAAGTATTAAATACCTCTTAGAGTGATTCCCAAGGTTATCACTGTTTGATTATCACTCAAGGTCATCATGTGTTTGTCATTCATCATATAACAATACCAAGAAAATAGGCTCTCTAAGAATAAATAAGAATAACATTAATACTAATAATTCATCACACTGCAGAACTAATTGCACATTTCTCCACATTTTCAAGTATCCATTAAGAAAAAGATAATAATCTTTTGGCTCATTTGGAAGGACAAGTGTGAAGCTGCTTTATTTCTGGACACTCTAGACAGTTTGTCAGCCCAGTGCCTCAGTGTGGTTAGTGGTCCCATGCCTTTGGTACTTAGACTTACTAAAGAAAACTCTTCAAAGTATCCAGAAAGATCCTGTTGTGAGCTGTGCTGAGGCTTGGTGCTACCACATAATAAAAAGAATAAGTCAACTTCCAGGAGAAAATATTGCTCATGAATAAGTTACCTGATATGACAAATGACAAGATTTGTGACAGATTAGTCAACCAGTTCCAGTCATCACCTTGGTTTCTCTTTCTGACAATTTTCAGAGTGTTTCTGTGGTTATCTAAAATTATATTTTGTCCATGAGCAATATTGAGGCTTGTATCCTCAAGATCTCTTTTTTCTCCTTTTCTTCCCCAGAGTGTAGTTAATTTTCAGTCAGCATTCACTACGGAGGACATACTCTTTGAATAAGCCTATCTCTCTTTTGTGTTCTTCACAGCTTTTACTTCAGTTTTATCTTCCTTGAAGGATACCTTTTTTGCAATATCTTCTTGTCACTGTAACTGGAGAAAATTTACATTGACAAGAGCTGTAAAATTCCACTGGTAAGCAACTTAAACCTAAATGCTTTCCCTGGAGAGAGTGAAATGATGTGATTATACTGTATATTTGTGTACCCTTGTAATTTATCTCCTTTTATAGTCTTCTGAAATTTTCTCTTGTTCCCTTGAGATAACTTAATGTTACCCATAAAGGAGCATGTCCCAGGCGCATCTGCATGCGGGGTGTGACAATGATATGCAGCTAAGTGCTGAGTTCAGTGAGTTGGGGCCCAAGGAGTTGCTGTAACCCTCACACTTCTGGTATTTATTCCAGATTGTTCTGTGTCAGACGTACGTTGGTTATCTGCCTTCACAATGAAGGACAAGGTTGTTTAACATTTATTCATTCTGGGTTGGGTCTCCAGATGGTATAAATTGGCATAGCTCCATTTAATTTCAGTGGATCTATGCCAGTTTCCAGCAGCTGAGAATCTTGTCCAGCAAGTCGCTTTTGGTCCCATGACTTAAGTTCAGTGCTAGTAAGATCTTAAGAGTCAGCCCCTGGGGTGATGACCAAAAATCTTAACTTTACAAAATGAACTATTCTTTTTCAAAGATCATCACAGAGCTGAGCGAGCACATTCATAATCTACTCTGAACAGACACAGTGCCTTTTCCCCTTATCTACCTCATCTACCTCATCCCCTCATCTACCGTGTGTTCTTCTGTTCAACAAGATCCAAATGAGAAAGGTCAGCATGATTGGTTTTATTATAATGAATGTATTTTATTATATAAATATATCTCAGGCTCTAGTGAGAGTGCAGAGCTTGTGAACTGCGCTCCCACTGGTAGAAAAATTGGAAGGTACCAATGGATTTATGCCATTTAGTCCATATGTGGATCTGGCCCATATGATGCATCTGCTTTAGGAACTCATCCAACCTTCACAGCAGTACTTGATCATATCAGCTATTAACGTATTTGTCTTTAGATACTGTTTGTGTTGTAGAAATCTATTACCAAGACAATGCCACTCAGACCACAAATGCCAAACTCTTTTATGATAAAAGAAGGACCCAGCGTAACACTTTGGTATCTGAAATGAAGCTTTGGAAAAGCAGAAGAGACAGAACACTCAACTGCTATAGAGTAATCAATAAAATCACACTTAGATGTTTGAAACAATGTGTTTCCTCATTAAAACTTCCTGTGTTGTGGTTCCCGCGATGTGTTCCAGACATCTGAAATGTGTGGTAGGTGACCCTGGCTGGCAGCTAAGCACCCATCCAGCTGCTCCCTCAGTTGTTCCCCCGAGCAGGATAGGGGAAGAAATAAGAAGAGAAGCAAGAAAAATTGTGGGTCTAAAGAAAGACACTGATTCAGGCGTTGAGAAACAAAGATGACTAAGATCCAAGTACTTAGGGAAAACACCTTTCCTCTCCCCTTCCTAGTTTCTTGCCCTTGTTGTCACCACAGGCTATGCTCAGTCTATTTGACAAGGCAACGGGTGGCACAGAACACTAGGGACAGGGTGTAGCAGTTTCTTTCTGCCACTCCTTGTTCCTTACTCTTTTTTTTCTGCTCCTTCTTCCTTCTTACTTTTTCCCTGTGCTCTGATGTGGGTCCTCCATGGGCCACAGTCTTCTCAGGGAGTACCTGCTCTGGTGTGGGTCCTCCAGGGGCTACAGTCCCTTTGGGGGACTATTGTGGAGTCAGATAGAGATGGCTATGACTAGGCAGCCTCTGACATCCTCCCATAGAAGTCACCCCTGTAGAACTGCCTCTCTCCTCTCCCTCCACTACCAAAATCTTGCCAAAGCCACCCAATGCAATCTATAAGTTTTCTTCTTAGCTGAGCTGAACACCTGAGGCATAGGTCATTTGTGTGTTAGGAATACCCTACACACTTTTTTATGCATGTCATTAAAGGTCTGTTGCTGGGTTTCTTAAGAGACGGGATATGGGGCCACCTTACATCTTTGGTATGACTCAGTGTGTTATGTTATTTTACTTAATGTTGTGTTACCTTACCTTATGTCAGTCTTCTTACTGGGAGGAGTCCAGATGTTTTGTAGCACTAAGCAGAGGAGCACACAGCTATCTTTGGAAGTGGAGGGACAGTAACTTGTCTGGGACCACAGAGGTGGCAGTGGTAAAACTGAGCAGCTCCAGGGTAAGGCTGTGTCAACACGTGATTTTCATTTTTAACGTAAATGCTGGAACAAAAAGAAAAAAATCTTAAAAAACTTTTGCCCTCTTCATTCCCATGATCAAAAATCGCCACCATTTCAATAACATTAATCTGCTCAGATATTGATCCATTGAATGAGTAGTTTTGATTTCTCTCATCTCAGCTTATTTTCTACTCCTCTTCTAGCTTTAATAGCTAGCTGCTTAATATGAGAGCTGTTCCATTTCATTACCTTTCTCCAGTTTTTTTCTTGAGGTGGAACTAATGCAATGCAAATTGTGGTGTCTGTCTCTGATTTTTTTATTAGGCAACTTAGGATTCCATACAGCCTGTATTATTGAGTGCAGAGCTAGAAATGCATTTGAATTTATGATGAAATCCTGGAGTTTGCAGTATCTCAAGTTTGGGGATTTTTTATTTTTTTTTTCAAGCAAGTAATGATATTCAATGATATTCAAGTTTTTGATGGAGGCCTTTTCTGCAAAGTATGTTACACACACATTTCGGTTCTGCTTTTTCCATGTGATGCAATTCCATAGCAGCTGCCATATAAAATTTCTGACATACAACTAAAGCACGGTATGAGCTTAACAGGGCACTAAAGCTGCAGCAGTGCAGTGTGAACAAGTTCACACTGTTCAACTGGTTGGTGAAATCAAATGTAGGAAATGATTGAATGAGTTGTATCATGCCAGAAGGACTGGGAAGGTATCTGTTAACACACATTGGTGCCTGGAGACCTAGAGTTGCCTTAGCAATCAGAGCAATTTCCTCTTTGAGTAAAAAGGAAATAATTTTTGGATTAAGCCTTGCAATATGTGTGTATGCTCTTTTGAGTATGTAGTCTGTGCAGGAGATACTGCAAATTGCTGCTTTTATAAACTCTGGATGTGATGTGCATCTCAGCTAACACTTCTACTTTATTTGTTCCTCACTTTTGCTTTTATTTCACAGTATAAAACTTGAAGGAATTTGGTGGGCTGTGGTGTCCAATACCCTATATCAGTCATACCAAAGAGAATTCCTTTCACTTCTACCTTAAAAACGGTGAATTTCTTTACCCCAGTATTGTGAAAGAGGGGATATTCTGCAACCATATTCTTCGAATGGCTAGAGACTTTATTCCTAAATGTCATTTTCAGTGTATGCATAGCCAGCCTCTATTCATTTATAAGTAAGTTGTTCTTTTCCTGCAGCAAAAGGAAAATATTTCCCCTTGAGAAGTTTTCTTCACTTTTTGTAGAAAACAGTACTACCCCTTCTCTGCTTTTGTTTTAATGCTGAGCAAGCCAAACTGTTTTCTTTACCCAATCTACAGTAGTGATAGTCTTCCTGATAGTAACAGAGTGATTGGTGGAGTTCTATAGTCACAGCTGGATTACTTACAGCGCCTCTGCCTTCTCCCAAATGAAGACCTGTCTGATGCTTTTCACAGTACATTTTAATTTCTTTTTCTGGACTAGATCAGGTCAAAACTTGGCAGTTCCCATCCTTTCACTGCATGCTCTCTCTGCTGAGAAATAGCTTGTTTTGCTGATTGATCCTTTTTTTTCCATTCCCTGTAACCTTTTCCTTATATGTTGTAGAGGAACATATTCTTCAATTGAGGTGTCTAAATGTCTTCTCAAGGCTTATTTCCTTTCTTGGAATATGGGCATCTTTGTCTGGATTAAACCTTAAACTTCCTTTACTAGAATGTTCCTCTCATCCCTACATAGAGAAGCCTGTAAGAAAATGATCAGCTTGCTGAAATGGATAGGACTTACCATTTTATTGGCCAGGAAAGGGAAACTATAAGAAGGTCTGGAAATCCAGAAGAAACAAAGCATGTGTAGAATACAGGAATCTGCAATACAACAAAAAGCATTATTCCAGTTACTATTTCCGGGAAGTAAATTTTTGGCTTAGCAGCAAGGCCAGTAGGAAGTCCTACAGAAGAGTTAGACCATGAACATATTTGGTAACTGTGCCTGAAAGGAAACCCTCAAGGCAAACTTGCCTTGTGAATACCATACGAAATTGGACAGAACCTCAAGTAACCCTCATGCTTCAGGAAATATCAGAGGATACAGATGTTGCATGAATGAATTGGTCAAGTGCCTGGAAGGAGGATGAGTCTGATTCTTGAATGGGAAAATGCACTTCATTAGAAAAGAAATAATTATGAGGAAAACTCTTAAGGAAACATATCTATTCTCATGCTGAGGTCAGGAAACAGGGTGTTTGTTTGTTTGTTTGTTTAATATATATTTATTGATTTAAAGGATCCAACTCTTATATGTCAATAACAGAAGTTCCAGAGAAGTGGATAGCAATTCTATAAGAAGAACTAAGATGGTCAAATAATAATTCTAAAACAATATCATGGTGTGATTCTTTTTTCAGAAGAACACACAGAGGGCTTTTTGTTACAGTAAATGAAAGCTTAGTTTGGGAAACTGGATTTTTTATATCCTGGAGTTGAGCTAGAGATTATTGTATGTTTCTTTGCTGTGAAAGGGATGTGCAACATATGAAATTCAAAGGTATGTAAGCTAATAGAGTGGGAGAGGAAAGGTACCAGTGGACTATTTGCCTGTTTGGATTATCTATTTCTCCAGTCTTATTTCAACACCTAAGATACAATCCAGATGCAACCCTTGGCTCAGAAAGTCCATATACTGACTGATGTGGAAAGGATTTCTATTCTGAAGCTGTTTGTATACTCTTTCTCTTAGTGTCCTTCTCTGGCTCTTCTCAGAAGGTATTTGCCAAATTGACTCTTTGTCTGGCCAAGTGCGGCTGTTCTGCTACTGTGTTCTCAAGAATATGTGAGGATACATGGACTTGGTTTATGTGATAAGTTATAACATCTCTTAGAAGGAGCATCTTCAGTATCTGCAGAAGGTCACCTGACCCATGAGTTTGGGTGCATATGGGTGCCAAACACCAGGATTGATGTGTTTCGGGAGTGGAGCTTGCAAGATGGGAATATGGAAACTGTTCTACAGAGTCCAAACCCAAGACTCAGACAGCATTTAAGGAACAGTGGGGTAAAATACTAACAAACCAGATCAAGGAGAGCTGGGGAAATGCATGTGGCTGTCCAAGCTATATACAGTGCTTCGTGATCCAGATTTCTTTGCCTAAAATTATAGGCAAACTTCGTGATTTGTCCTTAGAGGACTTCTCATGCAAGAGTTTTAAAGCTACACCTGAGAGAGCGCTTTTGTGCAGGTATTATTTGTTTGACAAGCTCTGATTCATGCTGAAGCCACTGTGAATACATGGAGAAGTAACAGGTTGCTAACATGAACAAAGACTTTGAAATTTGAAATTTGTATCTACTGTCCCGTAACTCGATACTTCTCTGGGATCATTTGTATGTCATTGGTGGTTTTATCTCTCATGAATAATGTGACTCCCCAAACTCATGGTGAGAAATTCTTGCCACTTGATTGTTGTGTCACCAATTTGTAATAATTCAGATATGACATACTTATTTATATTTGATCTAATTTAACACATGTTTAGGACATCTGTTTAAAATAAATGATTACTGAGGCATTGTGAGCTACAAAAAATAAGATAGCATTTTTTTGTTAACTTTCCACATATTCCATTATTTTAATGCTTTCTTTCGAAAACATGCTAGCAAAGTAGGTCAAAATGCCCTGCTGATATTTTGTCAAGGCAAAACATAATACATCTTCAATTTTGACTAACTTTACAATGTGTTTTTAACCAGATTCTGAAATGTGGTTTTTTTCCAGCTGAACCACAGAGGTGTCATCAGTGTTGCACACCTGATATGGAAGTCTGACACCAGACACCTAACACCACCAGTGTTCTAAATCTCCAGCCCAAGTATCTCATTGATGTTTCGCTTGAGTTTGGGAAAAGCTGGTTTTTGAAATCTGGCTCTGGTATGAAAATGATCCTATCTAATGCTTGGTGTTGAAAGAATATAATCAAGCCTGCCAATTTACGCTACAGTGAAAAAATAGAGATTATTTGGGGTTCAAAACAGTGAAGATAAAGCTATGGTTCATATGTTGATGTTTCCATGACTTTTGACCTGAACACCCGGTGACACCTCATAAGAAATGCCAGGACGAAATTGCAGCCCTAATTAAATGCTGCTGTTTTCCTTTCAGAGAAACTTTAAAAAAATTTAAAATTAAAAAAAAAATATCCAAAACACAGAGAAGATACAGGAAATTGCTAGAGGCAAGTTATGATTCTAATCATGTAGGGAAAATGTAGTTGTAACAGACTATGATCAAGTGACCTATGTAACACATGAAGCATGTTATAAGATACTCTACTCACTGGCCATGCTGCAGCAGTATTGCAGTGCTGTTTCCTTGACAAGTGTCTGAAGTGGCGGTATGTTGCTGTACAGAGAAATTTCAGACTGGTCTATACAGACACTTGGCTCCCATTATAATAGTCCTTGGGTTCAGAGAACACTAAGCCACCTGAATACTTCTGAGAAATTGGAACCAAGTGATCTATCCATAGTCACAAAGGAAAGCAGAGGCAAAGCAAGAGACTCCTAAGCCACTGTTTTGTGCATTAAGTAGCACTCACCCTCTTGTTCAATAACAAGACAATCTGTATTAGGAGTTTGTACCCAACGTCATGAAGGATTTGACAAGTAAGATGTTTGATGGGAACAAACAAATCTAAAAAGGATCAGAAATAAACAAAAAAAGCAAAGCATTAGGGTAAATGTAAGTTAATTTGCAAGGCCAGGCATCTTAGCTGTAAATCATGGGCCACTACAGTTTATCTATCTACTTTATTTTGAACCTATTCAATTCTATTGTTAGCACATAGAAGGATATCCAGGAAAAAGACAAACAATCACTACTTTTGCTAGTGGACATCATCTTTACACCTCTACTTTTCCTGTAGAAAAAGAAAGAATGATAGAAGGTAAATTGTGTCTCATTGGCACAATCTGTCTGTTTTCAGTTTGCAGGCACTGGTTTTCATTCTGCCTTTCTCTGCTTATAAATTCTTCTCTATCTAGTATTGTCTTCTCATGAATATGCTAACACAGCAATAAAATCACCTCTCAGTCTTCTGTTTAAGAAGCTAAACAGATTGATCTTGTTTACACTTATATTTTAAGGTACCTTCTCTAGCCCTTTAATAATTTTTGTAGCTCTTTTTTATTCCAGGGATTACTTTCCTGACAACTGCCTTTCACCTCCTTATTTCTAATTGTTGTCCCTTCCTTCTTCCCCTCTTCTTTCCAGGATTTTCTAGCTGCACCTCTGGTCACAAAATCACAATGGCAATTTCTGCAGCAGTGCTCGAACACTTGACTTTGAACTCCTTCCCAACCTTACTGCTGTCCATATTATGGTCCCTAATTCTGCCAATCCAGCCTGCAATCGTTGTTGCTGCATGTATAATTTGTTACTGACTGTGCTAGAGTGTCTTAAAAAATAAGCCAGATGGATTCTCCTGCCAGTTCTGTCTGCATCGTTATCTGCCCTTTCTCCCATCAGTATAATCTACACATTTTAGCCAGCTGTAGTTCTGCATTAGGTCTCAGGCCATCATCCAAACTTTGCAGAGTATTTTTCTTGACATCCTCCCCTGTAGGAACCTTTATTCAATAATCAACATTCATCTCCATTCATGACTTCTTGAGATTTTCCTTCCACTAATCCTTTGCTTGTTTATCATCACTCTATTCATATTACCATAGAATAATTTAGCTTGGAAGAGATCTCTGGAGCTCATCCGATCTAACCCCAACTCAGAACAAGGCCAACTTTAAAGTTAGAGCCAGCTATTGTGTAGTGCTACACTTTAATGAATGTGTTGTGCTAAGTCAAACACATTATGGTCTATCTTATATACTGAATTACCTTCTCCAACCAAACAATGCTTCAGTGAGGATATGAACCCTAAAGTTCCTTCCATACCTATTTGTCTATGTTTCTAACGACCTGAAAGGTGTTTGACAAGTCCTATTTTCCATCATCTAGTGGACTGACATTTATTGTATTTCCCATTAACTGAATCCCATAGCAACAAGTAAACAGGAAACTATTTGGTGGAAAAATTTGCACTCATTTAGAAACAAATGAGTTTTTCTCTGCATCACCCTTTGTCTGTTTCTCTCCCTTTTCCCTGATATTTGTGATTTTTCTGTTCTTTTCTCAACATTTCCATCCCCTGGTAACTCTTAAATTAGTTCCACTTTGTATTTCATCTGCGTAGGTGTTTTACCTATATCCATGTAATACATACTGGTGTTTAATTCACTTTCTGTTTTTAAGAATTAACACTTAGTTTTTGGGACAAGCCCGTGCACAATCATTTTCATGGTCAGAGTCTAAAGAAAGTCATGAAGTGAGAAATGACGATGAAAAGGTTTGCTCCATACACCTCGTCATACAGTATTCATTTTGCGCTCCATCTCATACACAGATTTTAAGTTTTTCTTAAATGTGTGTAAACTGAACTCATGTTTAATAGACCAGGAGACAACTACTGCTGTGACTAACAGCAAGAAAGTCCAGCGGGCCAGAAATACCAGGGTGCCGTACACTGTTAACGCCTGAGTGACAGCTCAGTACATGGTCCTTCCTCTAGAAATGGGCTGTACTCTCTAACTTAGAATAAGCCACAAGTGAGGAACCATAAAGTGGAAGAGAAGGCATCAGAGAAGGAAAAGGGACCCATGATTCCATGGGTCAAGTGGTCTGAAATCTTTGGCTTTTTACATGCTGTGCTAGTAAATTACACAGGACTAGGGCCTGTCCTCTGGCCAGAGCAAGAGGCACAGCTTGGCTCACCTCTCTTCAGCTCACTTCTTTCCAGCTGGGAACAGGTTGGTCTTGTCCATACGTCCTGCTTGGGTACAGAACCAGACCTCTAGTCCTAAATTTCTGTCTTATTGAACTATTAGTTAACCAACATTATGTTTCCCCTCAGTGGCTGACCCAGACACTAGGTCACCCTGATCCTTATGGTCCTTGTCCTCAGCTTTTGGTGCTGGAAATGCCACCTGGTAGCCATCCTTTCAATCCCACATTCATCAGTGACAGAGTTATGATTCAGCTGAGGTGTGAACTTCTGGGGTTATCTGATTCTTCAGTAATCTTCTGAAGGAGAAGAAAGGAGAATGTCATTTATGTAATGTGTGTAAAGGACACATTATTACCCATGAATGTATTAAGTGGATTAACTTATACAGGTATACACTGAACACATTCTATAAAAGGGATATTTCCAGTCCTTTTTCTAATCTGCAATAAAGGACACACATACACAAGAAAACAGAATTGTGTGGTTGGAATGAATCCTTTCCATGCACCCTTTTCTAAAAGGCCTCTTCCTTTTGCTGTCCTCCTCATTTTCTGTCATTCCAGATGACCAATGAGGAATAAAAAATACAGATAATTGTCTAACTGTCAAGTTAGGCAATTGAAAATACCATTCTCTTCAGTAATACTCTTCAATCACATTGAAGGAACTCAAAAAGAACGATGGAGGTAGATGAGTTTGGAGCTGAGAGGCTGAGAAGATGCCAAGCTGGAGTTGTTCTTTGATGAAAGTTGTTGATGATCATTACAGTTCCAACTTGCTTTCCAATCATGGTTGCAAATTTTGTTCTTTTCTAAGTAAGTGCTAGGTCTGGACTGTGCTCTTTGCTTGGTTCAGAGAATATGGAAAAAGTTGAGTAGATTCTCATCAGCTTTCTCTTTTGACGTGAAGACAACTTGGTTAATGTCCCATAGCTTTCCACCAGTGCTGGTATGGAGTATTCAGGCTCCAGCTTGTGTCTTTAATTTTGCAACAGGGTCCAAGAAGTTCTTACAGGCGTTTGAATACCTGTGGTGAGGACAAAAGCTTGTCATCATCGTACACCATGAAAGTAGCTGGTAGATTCTGTGCCTGGTAACGATCAGAAAAAAGAATAATTAGGCAGCTAAAGGGAAAAAATGCTTTCTCCTTGTGGTGTTAAAGCAGAATTCCTATTAGCACAGCAGGGTGCGTTCATTACCTCCGAAAGCAAGAGCAGGCAAGTTTAGACTTGAATTTCTCTCATTTTATATAGGCCAGAGGCACAATATTACTGGAAGCTTTTTTAATGCTAGGTGTGTCACAAGGATGGGAGGCATGAGAAAGGGTGTGTTTTGGAAGACTGTAGCTGAGTTGGGTAAGGGCCACTGGCCAGCTTCCTTTTCACACCAAAAGTGCAGCTGGCTTGACATACAGACCTATGACCAGCTCCAGATTCAAGCTGCTAATAATATGTTATTTTTCTCCTTCAGGCCCCTTTGCAGCTTTAATTAAATTGTACTTGCACTCTCAAAGTTTCTCTTCCTGGCATGTGCAGTTTTGTCTGTTCAAATTCTTTTATGCAAGTAGAAAAATTATAGGCCTGCCTTACTACACTTGTTAAGAGCTGGGACCAAAGCTCGTCTCAGGCAAGTACTGGGAGTTAGTGCAACCACAGAACTCTTCAACTCAGAGATGGGTTTACCAACAGAGAAAGACAGGGAGGAATAAAGAGTGGGAGAAGGGGACTAAGGTGACAATATTTTTCTATCAGCACAGAAAGAAATGAAAGACCATAAGAGGAAAAATAAATGGACAATACCCTTCAGTCTCCATGCAATCACATTATACCCTACAGGGCTTCTAAAAGCTTCACCTCTGTCGAAATACCTCTTATAGGAGGTATACCACTTATAGGAGCGAGGCTGAGTTTCCATTTACATGATCATTCAATTCTTGGTCACACTGATAAAGCCTATAAGAATCAATTTGAGCCAAGTAAGGTGACCAGATTGTTTACCACTGGATGTACATAGAGCATCATTAGATTGTAATGAATTTCAGGAACTGACAACCAAAGTGTACTTGAGGTGAGTGACCTAGAAACAAACTCTGTATCTCATTACTTTGAGCTATCCAGTGTGATTTACTTTTGTAAATGTGTGGCTCACCCTGCTTTCTGAAACTGCCAAAATCTAATATTTTTTGACACTGACCTGTGAAGTGTGTGACTGATACTTTAAATGAGGGACTTGACTTGACAAAAATAACAGCAAAAGCTTTTAATTATATGGGATTATTCTTAACATGTACTAAATTTTCCATAACCTCAGACTTAGGACTCAGCATTTCTGATTTCAGTAATTTGCAGGCAGATAATACTATGTCTGTGGGCAGGAGGGATAAATTTAGATCTAAAATGAATGACATACATTGTAATGAAGTGCAGGCAAGGTAAGGGATCATCAGCAATGAGTTATTTAGGTGGAAATGAACTGGAAGGCTATCCAGGAAAGATGAGGCAAAACACTGTATATGACGATAGATGTTCCAGTCACTTTAGGAAATTACAAATAGGTGTTCTATTCCAGAAAATGTAAAAAATGACAGGTAAACCATTTTCAAAATATGATTATGTAGTAAGTGGCAAGGAAATGGCAGAGCTAAACATGTGGGATTAAGGAACCTGGCTGCTCCATGTTGAAGGAAGACGATGGCATATTTACTTTGCAGATCTGCAAGGACAGTGTAATAGAACGACTGTGCAACTATGCTTCCACATAGGATGAATTATTTAAAAGTTATGTTTTCTCTGGGCCCAGTAACAAAGAGGACTATTATGAATCAAATGGCTGGCACTCCTAAGAAAGGGACAAGTCAATTTGGTTCGTGAGATAACTGTCATGTTGAGTGCTGGAGAAAGTGACCAATCCATTGCAGGAACCAATGACTAGGAAATCTTAGATTTTAGTAATTTTTAGAAATAGAGTTCGGATTCATTTAGTTTTCCTTTGTCTGGTATAATGCTCAATACTTCTAAATTTCTGTTATTTTAGCTTAGTGTTAAGGGCATATTGCATATATCATATTGAGTGACATTTCTAATCTGGCCAAGAATCTACATTGTCCCCTACCAGGTGAATTTTCAAGGAGTATGTAGGCAATCATTACTAAGAAATCTGAGCTAAAGGGTTGTGTCAAAAATGTTATTATTCAGAGAAGTAATAATTTGACAACTTCTGGATCTGTAATGGCTGTTGCCTCAGTTGAGGAAAAAACCTGAGCAGCAAACCTCCTGCTTTCTTCTATGCCACATAGTGTGATGAGCTGTATTTCAGTATTGACACCGAAAGTGAAGAACCACCTATCAGTTATCAAAAGGTTTCCTTGCTGAGTGCTCATGCAAGAAGTACTCCAGGTGACTTTTAGATGATTCACCAGTTATCACTACCTGAGTCACGCATCCCACTGAGTGGGTGAGGCTATGAACTTCTCAGTCTTCTGTTATGCTGATTTGCTATGACAAAAAATTACCTGGTGGCATCCACAGTTTTCACAAATGTGTGAGGAAAGAACATAGCAAAAGGTATGAGAAACAAAGTCAGTGAGGGATGCTCAGCTGTTTAAAGACAGAGACCTGGAGATGAACTTGCACTTTGTTGGGGCTGACTTGCCATTCATCTGCAAGGCTTAGTGCCTCTGCATGGACATGGCTGTGGTGATCTCAGTGAGGAGTCAGGTTCAGGAGTAAGTCTGAGAACACCTCATGTAGAGCTTCTTACACCTAAACACAACAAAGCCAAAGTTTATTTTCTAGAAAGGAGGTTGTGCTGCCTCTGCTTATGCTGTGTGTGTAGGGATAGAGACTGTGGGCCACAGCAGGATTTCAGAGATGTAAAAGTGATACAGGGACAACAGACATTAGCCCAATGGTAGAGGCAGGGAAGTAGTTATGACCAAAACTAGCTTACACTGCAGGTTCTTGCCTTGTGCCATTAGATATACATCAGAGTGAAGGAAAAGCTTGCTGAATAGCCTGCGAAGTCCAAGAAATACACAGAACAGTGCAGCAGTCAGGGAGGTGAGGCAGACATGTGAAGTCTGTGTTAGAAATGCCGGAAGAATAGCAGGCTTCACTGCATAGGCTATCCTCCTTCTCAGTTTTGGGCTAACCCTACAAAAACTGTCACCTGTCAACTGTCAAAAACTCTTATCTGGAGTAGGAAATCCTCTTCCTATGAATGTCATCAGGACTGACATTGTTCCACACATGAACTCCTACAAAAATGTGCTGTAGAGGATCCAGAGCTGGCAACTTCTGTGTAACATCAATTTGCACTGTATACACTGACTAAAAATAGGGAAAAACCCAAATTTCAGTCAATATCATGAGCAATGGGTGAAAAGCATCGTTTACCTGCAGTGGTTGGCTGAGAGGGGAAGCAAGATTTTCCATGAAGTTGCAGCCAGTTTCTTTTTTGTTGTTTTTTTGCTTCTGTGGTTTGGGGTTTTTTGGTTGTTTTTTCTATTTGCTTATTTATTTATTTGTTTGTCTGGAGATTTTTGTTTGGTTGGTTTGGTTTTTTTGTTTTGGTTTGGTGTGTGTGTGTGGTGGGTTTTTTGTTTGGTTGGTTGGAGGGGTAAAGTGCTGTTTGCCTGTTTTCCTAAAACAAACCTTTATAATTTATCTCATACTTAGCAGTCATAGTTTGTAGCTCCACAGAGATTCCCACAGCCACAGGATATGGCATCTTTCAACTAAACTAAGCCTTCTACCACTGAGATCCCAGCTCTTCCTTTAAACTTTGAGAAAGCAACAAGATGTGTAGGTTTGTTTGTGTCTGTTTGTAACTATTTTGATGGTTTCTAAGTGGTAATAATTTGAAATATTATTGCTTTTCCTCTATATAATTTGCCTGTAACATAACAGTTAAATATATCTGTTTTCACCAGCGTAAATGGAAGACTGTTGCTGCAAAAGATGTCAGCCCATGGAAGAGTTTTGAGATGATTTTCCTGCCTCACAGAGAGCATTTTGCATGCAGCCTACGTTTCATCATTTTATGAGAGGCCAGGTGTGTAGGGAGGGGTAATAGCTTGTACTAACTGATTGATGTGCTAGGGAAAATGACACATATCTAGGCATACACATCCTTGACTTTCAATGTGACTAATGAGTACTAGATGCAATACCAAAAGAAATGAGTGACCAAACACTGAAGGTTGGAAGCAATAAATTTAAAAATTACCTTTTTTTTTTTGTCTTCTGGAAATCTACTGTAATTACCTGGTTGGGGGGATACTGCATGCATAGAGCCAAAAGTTGATTAATGTTAATTTCAGAGCAAACAGAGACAGGAAAGACCAATGTGCTCCACAGCTAAAAATACACTTTCACTGAAGGACAAGACATCTGTGGATTTACAACCCCCAAATTATTTGTGAATAACGATTAGCTGCCCTCATATAATTAACTTCCTTCAGCAGTGGCTGGTTATCCTTAAAGGCACCAATTGGTGTTGACTTTCAGATCAGCAGAGCTAATCTAAAACCACCTGTATACCCAGGTGAGCCTGCTTTCCTCATGGGGAGCAGCTGGAGCTTCTCTAGGACATAGGACTAGAATTGTGCAGTAAAACAAGGGTATTTTAAAATAACCTCCACAAAGCTGTGAACACTTATCTTTGTGTCAGAGAAAAAACATAGAATTAAGTTTTCTTAGAAATGTGTGAATTTACATCTGATAAAGTATTCACTAGTTATTTCATGCTTCGCCTATATCCATTGCTCTGAGTGGTATCATCTTATCAACATAATACCCCTGTTCATAGGTATGAGACAGAGATAAAAATTAGGATGGACTTAAATCGTCTGGTCTGACCTCCATAATGTGGAGCATATGATTTCACTGATGTATCCTGCGCTACCTTCAGATTCTGCTGTTGAGTTAGAGCACCTCTCTTAGTCTGAGGTTTTCATATGAGGGAGACCCCACCATGCCCTTCAGTAAGATTCTTCCAAACCCTCATGTCTCCTCAAGGTGGTATGCATAATCAAATCAACTGCAGACTCCTTTTGATTAAATTAAATGCATAGGAGGAAAGTGTAGTCACTTGGGATGAGATGTATCTTCTGCTATCTAAATATAAGAAGCATCTAGTCTAAGGTAGTTTTCTACAGTCCTCCTGTAGTTGGTGAAGAAAGATGATTCATTTGAAAGACTCATCAGCTTGTTTTAGACACTTCTCTTAGAATGAGATGAATCATTCTCTAGAGACACCTATCTGCCTCCACAGGTTGCATTTCTATTTTGGACTAGGTACTTTTTGGTGGCTGAAACTAGGTGAGATGGCTCTCATCATCACTGGTATCCAGAGCATTAGCTCTTGAATGTTACTTTCTCTAGTTTCATCATCCTCTTTGAAATGTGTGTACCAAAACTAAATAGAAATTGTAATTGTCTTTCTAGCACTAGAAAAACCTCCTAATACTGCTTCCCTGCTTCTGCATAACTTTCCCCAGCTTATGCACCTGAAGATAGAAGTAGATCCCTTAGCCACCACATTATGTGAAAAGTTCATATTCAGTTAAATACTGGCCAAAATTCCCAGGTCCATGTTCCAGTCGTTCGTCTCACAACATGATGTGTTATATATTTTCCATTCATATTGAAGCTATTGCAGGAAAAATTAAAAAAGCTGCATTTTTGAAGGAGAGAGGGAGAGGAAAAAGAAGCAGAGTGTGATCTTTAAGTAAAATTAATGTAATTTACCTTCACCTTCCATATAAAACACACCATACATTTTATCAATCTCTCTGTCTAGCACAAAATATGCCACACTCAACCACAGCTTCAAATATGCTTTAGAAATAGGTCTGATGTAACAATTCCTAGTGCTCTCTAATCAAGGAATACATGAGGAACAGAAGTTTTCTTCTTCCCACTTTCAGGGATTAAATGACTGACCTTGTGATTTGAACCGGTATCAGAATTAGAGCTCAGACACATTTGTTTTTTAACATGTTATCTTTGCTGTTGGAGAAAACTTGAAATTTTTTGTCCCAGTTGTAGTCAAGTGCAAACCAGCAGTACGAGATGGCAAAGGTACGAATGCCCAAGCAGATTCAGCAGGCGCTGGAGTCAAACATGGTAGAGACTTCAAAGAAAAGAGTAAGTAAAAAGTAGATATCCTTTGGTTTAACTAAGAGAAGACTACCATTCTGACATTTCTGTCACTTGAAATCATTTCTCCTTCCAGGTTGGGTGAGATTTATAGCATGAGAATGAATACTGAATAGTAATCCCTCTAATGTGGAGGCTAATTTCCTTTATTATTGTAAATACTACCCCAAAACACATACGTGACACTAAAACCTGATTTCATTTTTACTTTGAAAGGACATCTAAATATTCTTTGCAGTAACTTGACTGCCTATGTGAAATCTGTGAAGTTGGCACATCCATTTTCGTCTTGAAGCCAATGTTGTCTAAAACTTAATCACTTAGAGACAAAGAGTACTTATTCTGGTCTGTTATTCTGGCCTGTTCGTAAATGTTTTATTACATAGAAATGGTTCCAGTTGTCAAGTCCTAATCACCAGAGTGATAGAAAATCAAAGAAATCTGTGGCATGTTTTCAAGTTTCTGAGCTGGGAAGCTGTATTGGGAAAGATAGTGCTACTTGCCTTCAGGAAGTAAGTATTTTATCCCAATCTCTTCCCTCTGTTCCTCAAAGGAAGGAATTTGCATGTTTGCAGTTGCTTGGTTCACTGTCAGCCTTGTAGCCCTCCAGTGCATTCAGACATATGCACAGTCCTCAGACACTTACGGTGTCAGGAAACTGATGGAGAAAGGAAGCCAGTGGGGCTGGAAATGGCATGACAAGCTTCTGCCTACCAGAAATCTTCAGGGGAAGACCTTTGCCTAGGATTGACGTCCTGCTATCTGACCCTTCTGAGCTGTGAAATTAGCTTTAGCATGCGTACTTTTGCTTCTGATTTTTTTAACTGCTAGCCCCAGGAAGAACAGAGACAGTATTTTAGATCGAGAACACTGGGCTCTTTCTTCCACATCTGTTTTTGCTACTGTCAGATATCAGCTCTTGCAGCTGAAGTCACCTGGTTAATCATTCCTGCCTGGCCAAATGCTCCCAGCTCCACTTGACTTGTTTGGGCGCAGGACATACAGGAGAAAAATCAATTGGCTGAAATGCCTCTGATGTATATTAGAGAAGTGATCAAGGCAGAAGCTGCTATTTCTGAAAGTCCATTGCTATGTTTGGTTTTTCAATGAGTTGTTTCCCCTAGGTTAGCATACTTAAGTGCCATACCCATATCCCGTGGTTTGGTTTTAAACCGTTGGCACTGGATAGGCCACTGAGGTTTATGGATCAACATCTACAGCCTGACTCTGAGGTGCTGGCTAGGCCAGAGAGTACCAGCTTTGGTTTTTCAAATGGATGGATAGCTGAAACTTTGATAAAAACCTTCTGTCTTTCAGCCCTCTCAAACTTCTGTCCCTCAACCCAGGGAAGAGACCTGCAGGGGGTTTTGCATGCGCTCAGCTGAGGGAATGTCTTACATGATAGAGATCTGGTCAAGAGAAGTAAGGATTCAGCTGACTGAAAGATTGGGGCAGTTTCCAATTATGAACTCATTCTGCCCAGATAAAATCATATTGCAAAACTACTTGCAGCTGCTTTCTGAGGCTGGTCATTCTTGGGCTGTGTCTGCCAATAGCCTTTTCCGTATGTTACTCAGCCCTAATTAGCAAATTCCTGTTAAGAATGGAAATACGCAAGAATGGACATCGTTGACATTTATGTCCAGGCCTGAACTCCCAGCACATTTGCCGGGGCGTTTTCTAAAGTCCTATCACACACTCAGATCTGGTCCTTGCTCTCCTCAGCTGCTTGGGGAGCTTGGCACAGATCCTCACTTCACTGCCTGGGTGAGCCACCCACAACCTCAAGAGGCTGAGTGGGGTATATTTGGGCTGCGTAGCTGATGGGTACATAATATGGAAATACTGTGGGGTTTTATGGTACAGTCGCTTCATTTTTCCTGCAGCTGCTCCTTAAAGCCAAGTCTCAGGCAAGTGTTTGAAATCTTCTCAGCCTGTGTGTAAAAAACCAAAGTCGAACCAGCACATGGGATTTGTATTGGCTGCAGTTAGCAGTCGGTAAGCACAGGGAACCTGAGCATCTGGGTGTTGGGCCCACACAGTGCACTCCTTGTGCAGAAATGGTCTGCCCGGTAGTACTTCATCTATTTTCTTATCTTAGAACATCCTTCAGAGAAGGTAACAATTGAAGAGAGAAAGTGCCTGGAGCAGTCTGATTTCTTCTGGTTTCATATACCAAGTAAAAAGCTGGCATTAACAAGGATTTGTATGAATTGCCCTTTGTGGAGGGGATATTAACCCCACTGCCTCCTGCCCCAGCACCTGGGCAAGGAGGATGAAGTCCAGCACCCTTACACAGTGCCTCGCTGGGCTTTCCCTCCTGCTCTGTGACCCCATGCTCCCAGCACAGCTGGTTGGGGGACACTCGGATCTGCCACCCACCCTGTGGGGCAAGACCACCCACAGTATGAGCCTGGGAAAGTAGCCAGAGCAATTACTCATGGTCTGTATAACGACTAGGTATGTGGAGGGCCTTGCAACTCCTTTGCTGCAACACTGTAATACACTACTGCCCAGCACTCCTCTGCCACACCAGCATCTTCTTTACCGCCTCCTTCCTGCAAAGTCTTGCAGACACCACCTTCTCAAAGTTTCCACAGGAAGCTACCTGTCATAGAAGAGGGAATACAGAAGCGGAGGTAAAGAGAGAGGAAGGACGTAAGAATGGAGAAAAGAAGAGCCTTGAGAGTTAGAGAAAGGTGTGGGTTAGTTGTATGGGATCACAGATCAGTAGAGAGGTTCTTGGTCTCTGAGCTCGAAGGTACCAGCGTGGCTGGCGTGTTCCCCAGCATCAGACTTGGGCTGTGGTCCTTTCCTGGGCAAATCCGTTCCCATGTGTCAGCACATCAGCCATGCACACAAGGAAAAGCAGCCTGAGCACTCTGTCTGAAATGTCAGCATAGATAATCAGAGGACCAGCCTGTCACTGGCGTGGGTTTTACCTTGTTCTGACTTACAGGAAACCTAGGCTATATTTTGTGTCTGAGATCATAATTTTGTTATTCCTTTTGTGGCTTACTGAGAAAAAAAGGTTGTTGTAAGGCAGAATTTGTCTATGCTAATGAATATAACATATTTTGCACTCTATAAATGCATATTGTCCTCTACTGACTGTGAAGAAAGCCTGTTTTGTTTTAGCTATCTACAACTGGTGAGTTCTACTTTGTTAGGTTACTGATTTCCTCTGCAAATGTTTCTGAAGTGTTTTGACTGCCTAGGCTATGCTTTGTGATGGAGCTGAGACACTGAGGCGCAAATTTGCAGTTCTTATGGGAAACTATCCAGGTAAGACACAAATGCCCATTTACATCTAGATGCTAAACACTTAGCTCAAAACTCTAACTATGGTCTGGCAGTGCTTTAAAAGTTCACTCTCATTTTCCAAGAATCTGATACTGGCCTCTTACAATCAGCCCCAGCTGCTCAGAGGAGGCCCTTTAAAAACACCTTCGCAGTTCTGGACCAAAGGTACGTTTCTGGGTTGTGAAAGGGGCCAAGGACTACAACACAGAAACACTGTCCAGTGGCATTACACATTTAAGAGCTGGTAGCCAACTGGCAATATAATTAGCTCTCTAACTCTAAGCCTAGCTAATGAGTGTACAAATTAATTAACTCCTGGAGGAAGGGGAAATCATGCTGGGGAACGTGCTAGTTGGAGGGAACAGAGACTCATAGCTACCTCGTTAGACAGAGCAGATGTCAGCGGTCTCTGGAGTGCCAACAGAGATTAACCAAGAAGCAGCTCATGTCTTCTCAGTTACTTCTGCAACCTGGATGGGATATTATACATGTGGAAGGAGCTTGGTGTGGATGAAGACTTGACTGTTGTTTCTGGGGAGATGATAGCAGAGATAGGAGACGGAGATGAATCCAATAGAACCTAGGAAGTCTGCTGCTAAAGACATTTAAGACAAGAGAGCAGAGTAGAAAACTTATGGGTTACCCAGAGAGGGAGAAAAAACCAGATTCTTTGGCATCATCTCATCACGCATCACTGATCACCCATTTCTGAAAACTCAGGGGTAAAAAATAGGTTAATTTTGTAAAAGCTGTCAGGAAAATCAAGAGCTGTTTTAGGACAGACCATTACTTCCGGCAAGGAGAGAGTTACAGATGTGGAAACTTGTACAAGGGAGGAAGAGGAAAATGGATGTGTAACAGGGTACCTTTGGGATGGTATACATCCAGACAGCTTTCGTTATGTAGCGAAAAGGTTAAGGTTTCAGATGAGGGAAATATTGTGCTAGGTGGTCAGGACAACAGAGTAATTACAGGCTGGACAGCAGGGATATGAGAGGAGAAGAGTGCAAGAGCTTTGGGGTGTCCAGATAGTTGACATTTAACTCTCAGAGAAGATGAAGTCTTGCTATTACTTGGACACGAGGCTTGCACTGAGATTTTGGAAGCTATGTGAACTGCAGATGGAACACATGGCAAGCTGCTATGGACACACACAATAAATCCATCTGAAAGCATCTTGCTAGCAGATTCTCTAATTTACGCTACTCTTCAATAGCTGTGCATGTAAGCTGCCTTTCCTCATCTGTCAAGTCCACAACATCCACTTAAATGTCTGTGTATAATTGCTTTTGGATTTGTTGAGCTGAAGCCAGGCTAAATAGCCTTGTTTTGGAGAAAATTTACTCACAGTCTTGCTCTTAGGCTGATTATAACTTGGGTGGTTTAGCACTACAGGAAACGGGACTTCTCATGTGAAGTGTATGTGGAGTTCCTTGACTGAGGCTGAGAGGTTTTGTACGTGAAGAGGGGCATCATCTGGGCACGCACTGTGGGTATGTGCGCAAATGCGTGTTTCTACGTTCGCAAGCACGTGTACACAAGATGCCTTATGTAATTCTTCCCAGAACTCCACTGCTCATCTGCTCTGTGCAGACATGACTGCACAGAGGCCTTTTATTGTGCTTTATAAATATGCGCCCTTGTTGTCTTATCCCCGTTGGTTCGGTTTCCAAGAACAGAATGGATAACAAACCTTCTATTCTCTCTCTCTTTCTGCTTTTCCCTTCTTGGATCTCTTGAGGTTTTTCTCCCCCTTCGCTTTTCCAAAGAATCTAAAGCATTTTTGTGGTTCTCCTGTAATGATACCATGTCTAAAGCAGAGTGCCTGGCAGACCACAGGATATAATATGCACACAACGGGTGCATTTGCTGTAACAATCACAAAAACTTTAATGACATTTAACTAAATTAAAGCCATTTTTCTCCAGCTGATGGTCTATGTCAACAACTTCTTCAGCTGAAATATCTTCAATATGGCCAAGCCAAGAGCTATACCAATGCTACCTGCTACACTGTAATCTACCCACAATTTTAATGTTTCCTGCTGCCTCGCCAACAATTTCATGACCATGTTACTTGCTGTTCCGAAATAAATGTATAAAGAACATAAATTTAGGCTTCTAATTTTTTTTCCCATACAATCAATATTCTTATCTGAGAAATACAAATCCTATGCTTGAAAAACATAATGACATTAGAAATTTCCATTAAGTAACTGGTCTTTGCTCTTGATTATATCACTTCTCCCTCGATGAAGAGAGTTTCATTTAAATATGTAAGTTCGGGGTTTTTTTCCCCTATAGTGGCAAGAAGTGTGGGAAAAGCAATAGATGACCACATGGCACCTGGGAGAGACAGAAAGGTTGGCTTAGGAGACAGTGGCAGAAGGCAAAAGAAAGACAAGGGATAGTCCTGCCTAACTTTCAGAAACAGGGGTAAGCTCAAGGTCGTCGACCTGCCTCAGGTGAATTTTGGATGCTTGAGGAAAAGGTGATCAGATGTAGTGCCTCAGATACCCAGGAGGTGGGCTTAATCAGGTGGGAAGTCCCGTTTTTCTTGAATAAATCCTCACTTTGCCAAATTGGCACAATCACTATAGGCTCTGTGAAGTTACATCTCTGGTGCCTGTTTGTGGCTGAGCCCTGCACCAATCTCTGTTCTGCTACCTGCAGCACTGCGAGGCCCTTGTCTCCAAACAGCTTCTGATTCTTTGGGATGAGAGCAGTGGAGGATGGACAACTGAGCCACAAGCTTGTTTCCAGGACACTGTGCAATATATCTGGACCCTGCAAAGCTATGCAACCTAGTCCACAGATCCTCAAAGAGTAGATGTGTTATTTCAGTTCTCCCTCAGCCTGGTATCGCAAAACGGCTGAAGAAAGCAGGTGTCTGATGACTCAGAGGAATTTTCTTGTGCATAAGGAACTTAAATCCAGCTCTTGTGTGTCCCAGGGTGGCACCTTAACAACAGTAGCTTACTTTTGCTTTCTCTTTTTGCTAAACAGGTTGTAACATGCCCTTGGTTGTCCACAAAACTGTTTGCATCTATGTCTAGATAGTCCTCCCATTTTGTCAATGTTCTGCCTTGTAACCAGCCCTGCCTTTACAGGAAATCTTAGAGTAAGTGTATGACATACAAACCCCCTTGCTAGAGGGGGGGGAAGATGTGGAGTTTAAAAAAAAAGAGAAGAGAGAGAAAGCTATGAAGCAATGATTATCTAAGTGTCTCATTTTGGTTTTGATATGGTGGTGCATATGTGCTATCATCTAAATTACAATTTATTCATGCATTACAGTTGAATGATATTAATCAGGAAGTGGCATATTGTTAAGCAGAGCCTACTAATACAGCTTCATATGCTCTTTTTCCTTTGAGCTGTTTAAGTGCTCTTGTGTAAGTCTTGCAAAGGAGTTCACTTCTCTCTTTTTGTATTTCAGATACATTTAATAAAGAGAAAAATAACTCTGCTTTGTGTTTCACTGGATGAAAATGAACTCCATAGTTCTGGGATATCTAAAAAAATTTGTCAAACTTTAAGGAATCAAAGAAACTGAATGGAAATGGTAGGAGAAATTTAATTTTAAGCTGGTTGAAAGCAGAACTCTTTAGGAAGTTGATAGAATTTTGTAGCATCAGGAAACCTACATATTCCAAACAAATACAGAAATACTACCACACCCCCTTACAGTTTATTTCTGTATAAAAAGCTTCATAGTAAACAGATAAACCCTAGTACTGAAATGTGGGAACATACATATATATATATTTCAAATAACATCTTAAATAGCATCTTGTCTGACTGAACTTTTAAGATACTTGTCGGAAATCCCTCAAAGGTTCTAAGGACTGTACTGGTTTGTGGTTAACCTATCTGAATGTTAAATATCTATCCATTAATGTGTTTTTGGTGAAGTTTATAGGTTACCCCTGTAGAAGATAACAGAGAAACGGTAACACTGGTTGGGAGAGTGTCCAGGTAGTTATCAGTCAGAAAGAGATGTGTCATCTGCTGTGAGCAGAGGTGTGACTTCTGACATTCCAAAGTCAACCTCTCCTGGTGCAGAGCCCTTGCCTTCTGGAAAAGGTGCTGTAGCCATGGACTGGACAAGTTCTCCAATTTCTGTGCAAGAGTCCCTCCACAGTTCTGCCCAGGAGTTCTCCTACACCCAGTATCAACCTTCTTCTATTATTTTTTTTTTGAAGGAAATATATTTTATCAGTTGAAGTAGTGTTTTGAGGTCTTTCATTTGGAACTGGGAAGGTAAGAAAGGATACTGGCAGGAAATCACACACTGCCAGCAGCTGAACAAAGCTTTCCACAGAAAATAACAAGCTTTAGCATTATAGGACTTCTATACCTTTTTTTTATTTCATTATTGCAAAAAAGGTTTTCTAATTCACATAATTTTACAGAATGGAAGCACACTATGGAACAATGAGAACTTTTCAAGACAATATTTTGCTTGGTGCCTGAACCGTATATTTTGTATATAGCATGCTGAACTGAAACTGTAGGTAGGGAAGTAATGTACAGTGCTTGGGAGAAACTCCTCCCACAATTACAACAAAACAAAATGAAATCATAGAATCATAGAATCATAGAATCATAGAATTGTAAGGGTTGGAAAGGACCTTAAGATCATCTAGTTCCAACCCCCCTGCCATGGGCAGGGACACCTTGCCCTAAACCATGTGGCTCAAGGCTCTGTCCAGCCTGGCCTTGAACACCGCCAGGGATGGAGCATCCACAACCTCCCTGGGCAGCCCATTCCAGTGCTTCACCACCCTCACTGTAAAGAACTTCTTCCTTATATCTAATCTAAACTTCCTCTGTTTAAGTTTGAACCCATTACCCCTTGTCCTACCACTACAGTCCCTAAGGAAGAGTCCCTCCCCAACATCCTTGTAGACCCCCTTCAGATACTGGAAGGCTGCTATGAGGTCACCACGCAGCCTTCTCTTCTCCAGGCTGAACAGCCCCAACTTTCTCAGCCTGTCTTCATACGGGAGGTGCTCCAGCCCTCTTATCATCTTTGTGGCCCTCCTCTGGACTCGCTCCAACAGCTCCATGTCCTTTTTATGTTGAGGACACCAGAACTGTACGCAGTACTCCAAGTGGGGTCTCACAATGACCACCCAAGAACACAAGGTTTGTCAATTTGCTTATAAAAGTTGACCTGAGGTTGTGGGAAGGTCTTCTTGGGCAGCAGCAAATTAGCAATAGCCTCAGAGTTCATATCTACACTGTTAAAGGAACGAGGATCAGGGACTGATCCTGGTCCCAAAGCCAAATGGTACATGGTGATCTACCTCCACATTAGCCAGGGTCAGCCCTCTCCATGGCAGATGTGTCTTGGGGATAGCTAGGTGAAACTGTTCAAAGCAAAGGCAGGGAAAGAGCTAGCAGCTGAACAGTATGACCAATAACCCTTTTTAAATTTAATATTATAAATGCATCCATAAAATAACTGGCCTTTTTTTATATAGTGTTGTACACAGAGGCAGCACCACCAACAGCCTCAAGTAAATCATCTCAAACCTCAGATCTGAAAATTTCCAAAGGTATCTGGGAGATCACTTTCCTTCCAATTTGGATTCAGACACTCAATCACTGAGGCATTACTGCACCACAAACATGGCAAAATAAATTTCTCTGTAGCCCAGGTTACGTTCCTTTCAACAGAGCAGCCCATCTTTCATTTGTGGATGAAGTTCTTCATGGTGTGTGAACTCTGGCAGAGTTCTCCATGTATTTGTGTTCCCTTCATTAACAAGGTATCTCACAAGCCTTTAGAGAAGGCTCATCCTATAGCTGAATAACCTGCCCATGGTGACATTTTGTAAAGAGTGCTGGCTCCTTCTCTAAAAGCCTGTGCCAAAGGACATCTTCATTTTCATATGCCCATTGCCCTGTCCAATATAGAACAATGTCTTTATAACATACACTGTTACAATAGTTAATTAGAGTTTATGGCATTTTCATGAAAAGCAAGAAATTATGATAAATATGTGAATAATGACCTGAGAATGGATCAGCTATTTTATCATAAATGAATGTCAATGAAGTGTAATTTTCTGGTTTAGGAGGATTCCTGCACCTGGTAATATACTTAATAAACATTAATTAAAAGGTTAATCTGTTGTAGAAATTGCTTTTCTCTGAAGCCACCTGAAATCAATTTGAACCCAATTACAAGCAGTTATCTATTGTTTATGTGGCTAAAGATTAGAGAATACATTTCTACTTGTCAGGAGCCATGAAAGCAGGTTTTGAATGTCATGATCAGAGGTGATTCTGAATATTTGAATGCACTTTAATGAGCATAGAAAAGCATTAGAAAATGTAATCAGTCATATTTGATGGCTTGACCTTGGGACTTTGATAACAAGGGGTCTAATCATTTCTGTCTTAAGTGCCAACAGGATTTGCTGTTGAAATCAATTGACCATTACTTTCTCACTGAGAGGATAATCTTCCTTGGGAAAAGGAGTATAAATCACAAAAATCCAGCGAGTTATATAAGTAGGTTCAGAATACTATCTCTCACAGGCTCACGAAATATGAGATGCAGTTGAAAAGTGATCAAAGGATAATACTCTTCAAAGAAGTTTGGAGACAAGTGGTCCTTAGTAATTCCAGCAAAGTTCTGTTCTGTATACGCTCAACTGCACTAAACATTGAGATGCAAACCACTCTGCAGCAGCAAGGGTGTATATGTTGCCTTATTTTCATGGAAAAATGTTTGAGGTTGATAAAATATGGCTCATGCATAATATGCATCCCATTTGCATACCATGTTGACTGGAACTCGCTCTTCCTGCTGTACAGGAAGGCCTGCACTTTCACTGGAAACACATCTGGGTACAGGAGCCAGTAGAAGAAATAGAGGAGTGAGGTCTTAATACCTTTTCCCACAAAGGGTAGGTAGCTATTTGTGCTTCTCATATAAAAGTTATGTCCATATTCCTCATCACAGGTTTTGTTCCAGATCGAGTAGACTGTTGAGCTTGACTGTAGGTTCACCCATATGAGTAACTGTGCTGAAGCCAGCATATGCACTTGTTTAAGCACAGAACTTATCATGAGTGACTTTGGATGTTGGGAAATTTAGGCACCTCTTCCATCATTGATGGGAGAAAAGGAAGGGGGCAGGCAGGGAATGAAAGATTTGCAACTCCAGAGAGCACTTTCCTTATCCAAAGATAGGTATTAAATACAACTGGAAGCAATTTCCTTTTGGAGGGACTGAATTTCCTCTTCATTAACTATGAAGGGAATCTAGAGGAAAGAGCTTAGGATATGGCTGGCTGTGGGTAAGATTTGCGGGACTTAAATTCATACACACAGCAAATTTCAGCCTTTCTCTATTCACTGATACTTTAGGATGAGAATTTTCAAGACGCCAGTAGAGTTAACTAAGGCATAGGTACATAAGCACAAGATTATCTCAGGTATTTCCAGCAGACATTCCTGTGGGAATTAAAGGATCTCAGAATAAATGACTGGCCACTCAGAGTGAACAATGACATTTCAGTATGCCATGAGCTGCAACATAGTCAAACACACATATTAGAACATTTTTAATGGTCTGGTGTACTTAGTGGTAAAAGATGCAGACATGCCATAACTGCTAATACACATTTTCGTCATATTTGTGAGAATGTGAAGAGGATTTCAAATTTAAAATCTATTTTTAAAGTCCTCCCATCCAGTCTTAAAATTCCCACCCCCAAATATCTGAACACATAGAAAGGCAGTTCTGTTTAAAAGCCTCATGTTATATTTCTTCACTATATCCAGCAGTCAATCTGGTGTCATTTGATAACATTTGTAAAATCCAACTAGATTCTTAACTGGAGAAATTATGGCTGACAGCTTCAAACTAAGTGAAATTTTGCAAAAATCATACGCAGCTTGTTAATGGTAAGATTTTCCATTCTGTAACCCAAAATGTTGAGTTTCCATTAAATCAGGCTGTGCAAAATTTCCAATTTAAATAGTAGAAGGCTGGAGTTGAATGGAATAATTTACTTTTTTTTTTTTAAAACACGAGAATGTTCTTTCAAATGAGCAGTCTGACAGACAACCTCAATGAGTACATCTCAACAACAAAAATAAGTACAGATTGTACTTTGTTCAAGCTGGGGAAGCACCAACAGTACTACAAGAAGGAAGAAAAAAATATCCCAACATTCATTTCTCACAGTAAATTTCCAGTTCAAAGTGTCTGAACTCTTTGCAGTGTTTTTGCTGAAAAGTATTGGAATTCAGTTCACACAACTCTCTGTAGGTGTAAAATGTTAGCTGCGCAGCTCTGTTACTTTGTTCTGACTACTGAACACATTGTCTTTCATATATTTGTATGCTATAATGATGGTCACAATATAAACGAATAGTCAGATGGATTTGATAGCCTTTTTTTCATATTCAATGAACGGCTTAAATAATACAGTAGAGGGCTATTGGTCTATAGTTTTAACTGGGGACAAGAAAAAGTCAAAGGGAATTTAAACTTGTAGCCTAAAATTCAGCACATCCAAACTAGGTTTCAGTATCTTCCTGCCACCCATTAAAAATTCCAAAGTCGAGACAGACCCTGGAAGGGGAGCTGGAAGGTGTCTGGCATTGGTACCGCAAGCATTTTCCCTGGTGACTCTTTTGGGACAGTTTTTGCAGCACAGTGTCACAATGGGATGGTGTTAGGTAGGCTTCTCAGGAGGCTGCTAGGGCCTGCCAGAGAATTACACTTGAAAAGTTACAGCAGAAACCCACCCTCTGGCATGTGCCTCTTCCTGGAGCCACAGTGGAATTATGTCCCTGGCTGTGGTCCATCGCAGGGACTGGGGGGACCGGTCGCTCTGGCTGTTCAGGGCTTTTGCTGAGAAAAGCATCTCTTTTTGGTTAAAACTTCAGCAGATTATGTAAAGAATGAAAATTAAATGGGGAGAAGTTACCTGCTGTCTTTTTCAATGTATTAACACACCCATCCATCAACATCCACCACATTTTAGACAGTAGGCTGTCGCATACAATTGCCAGTTTCAGTTCCACTAATGCTTTTTAGTTTAGTATGAATGAAGTTGGTAATATCTTGAGTGTTGGCATCTTGATTTTAGTGCTCAACTACCTTCACAGTGCCCATTATAATGCACATTTGTATTTGATTTTGTAACATCTTTGAGCTTTTACAATTTAAGCTGATGTTTTCCATGACGAATGTCTGAGATACTGCCAGACTGCTCCAAGCACTTCTCAGAGCTTAATGGAAAACTCTGTCTCTGTATTATATCTTGGTAAACTTTTTCTTTCTGAAGTACTTGCATTCCCCCAGGAGAAGGGAAAAAGGCTTGAAATTTGGCAGGAGGAGGCCTCTGAAGCAGGAATATACAGTTTGCTGCGTCCAGGAAAATCTGCCCAAATTTGAGCAAGTTATAAACGTTTGAAAAATGGTTTGTAGACAGCTGGAAGCAGGAGCTGAACACACATTTCCCTGTAATCATGGGCACAGGATATGCTGGGGTCATCATGGGTTTCTCTGGGTGTTTCCTTCTTTCAGTGCTCACCATGCTCTTCTCCATTTGCTGATGCTTAGGCTCTGAAGGAGAGGTATGTGTGGAGGAGAAAGCCAAAGAGACCTCGAGTGGACAACAGAGAAAATGAACAAGTTGATAGGGGGCTGAGAGAAATCAGCAAGGAGGAGAAGACAAGCCTGAGGCAGTGACAGGCTGAAGAGGATGGGAAAGAAAGAAACGATCCTGGATAAACTGAAGCAGAAGGCTACCGCTCTGGAGGAGGCTCTGCTGCAGTGTTGGGAAGAGCCCCCCAGACTCTTGGTACTACCATTCTGCTGTGAGCTATGGTCTGCAAAACACGCTGGACAGACATCATGTCTCCAGCAGCATGAGCTCCTGGAGGATGCAACAACCTACTGTTGCTTCCTATTGGCCCTCAAAGTAGGGAGCAAGGACAGGAGAGCAAGAAGTGCCACCCCTCCTGGCCAACGTGGACTAGAGGGTACTCTAGAGTGCCATCTGCCCTTTCTGTCTGCTGCTTTCCATTTAGGTTGAGGAACACTGATGCACAAAATGGCCTGAAAGAACATTTATTCAGGCCTTAAAGTCAAGCATTTCAGTGCTAGGAAATGCTGCAAACACAGTTGCTGAGCAACTGTAGGCCTGAACCTTAATTAGTGCACACACCTCAGGAGCCAACCATTAATTACATGATCGCATGCCATTTTTCCCCCCACAGGTTACAAAAGATTAATTGCCTGAGCAGTCCTGAGCATGTTTTATACAAATTCTTTGGACCTCAGCCCAGCTGTTACCCAAGAGAGGTGTGCACAGAGCACTCGGCCATGGGCTTGTTCCAGCAGCTGGATCTGTGCGGATCCCACAGGTGAGGGCTCATCCCACCATGCTCATTCCAGTGCCAATCACCCAGTTTCTGCTAAAACGCTGTTCTGTATAAGGGGTTTTCTTTAGTTATGTTTTCTGAGGGGCCAGGGAGGTTGTACGTAGATCTGATGTCCCAACAAACCTCCTTGAAAGCAGTTCTTGGTTCTCTTGCCATGAGAAGACCCTGGAGCTGCGGCTGGCAGCTGTCTGGCTGGCATCCCTCCCTGCTCCTGCTGCCATGCAAGTGACGGGTCAGGATTTGGTCAGAAGAGGGGCTGATCCTACAGTATTTCACTAAATCCTCAGCCAAGGGTTTGCCAGCAGCAGCTGGGTGAACTCAGCGTGACCTGAAGGGATGTCTGCGGAGCCAGGGGAGCTGTTACACCCATAGTGCAGTATGTACTGAAGCAGATCAGCGTCACGGTGCTTAACACCAACTAGGTCAATCCTTCATGAGCTGTAGTTTACAGTGTAAGTGCACTTAGAGGTGAGTGAAAGCCTGGGTCTGGTAGATAAGAAGCTAAGTTTTGATGTGTAAGGGGTAAGATGGGTCCTTCCCCATGGATACTAATCTATCTTAGGCTCTCCAGTATTTGCATCACTAACCACAGTAACTTCTAGGTTTCCCTGACTCTTCTGAAGGCTTTTCCTCCTCACAGCTGCATTCCATGTAGGAAACCCTAGTTTTGCTTGCTCATGGCTGAGAAGGGCTTGTTATCAGTAGAATCCCTGCATGTAATGCAAGCATAATCACCAGCTCTTGCTCTCTCAACAAGGGTATGTGCTGCGAAGATGCCAAACCATCAGCTCTCTGGCTGTGGATTTTCCATTAGCCAAATGGCCGTGTTTCAAACACATTAAAATAAATAAATACATATACTCACTTGCATTTCTACAATCTCAGCCAGGTGCTGAGCTTCCTATTGCTACCCACCCTCACACAGCTCCTGCTCCAGTTTTGTGGCAGGTAAACCTTGCTCTGCCCTTCTCCCAGGAGCTGCTCTACCATGTGTCCTGCTTCCTACTGCTGCTGTATCATCACCTACAAATCATGTTACTGATGCTTATCTTGGCACAGGCTACATTCCTTTTCCTTCCCGCTTTTCAGCCTCACATCCAAAAGTAGGGGAAGAAGGACAGACAATGCTGCTCTCCATCCCAGGTCTTAACCTCATCTCCCACGCTCCTTGGCCCTTTCCTTGCTCTGCTCCTGAAATAAATGGTGCACAAGAGATAAGAGTCTTTTTCCCTTTTGTCAAGGAAGCAAGAAAAAATATTTGCTACAGCTCAGCCTGGGGATGTCTTCTGTTTCACTCCCTCAGTAGCTTCTTTAGCTGATCGACTGGTTTCATCCAACCTTGGCAGTGGGATAGCTGCAAAGACAATTAACTTCCCACAAAAGCCATCCCTCCCCCACAGCCGGGAACAGGAGTGACCACGCTTCAAATGTCTACAAGATTTTTTGCTCCCATTTGATCTTTACAGTGGATTTTTTTTCCCAGTTGAATGAAATAACACCCAGTGTGCTGCCAAAACAACTTGAAGGAGTAAGGCTTTATGGGGGAATGGAGAATTTGAGAGGATCTGTTTCCTCCACATGTATCTTCATGTGGAGGAAACAGAAAACCTTCATATAATGTGATTTTAAGCCCTTCAGTGGTGAGACAAATCCTATGGCACTGAGTTCTTCACTGTTTAGCTGGTGGTATTTCTGAATGGAAAGAGCCTGCACCTTTATTATCGGTGATGAGACAGATCATCTCAAGTTTTTAAAATAAATCTCTCCCTCTCTCTGTCACATTCTTCTGAAATGGTGCATATCCTTGAAGCATTTGTTTCTCTGGGAACATGAGGTGCCGCCAGAAAACTACTTAGATCATTTATTACTCCTGAATATTTAGAAATCGTTAACCTTTACACACTCCACCCAAGGAAACACTGGGAGAGGCTGTAGCATTTTTTTAACTATTTCACTTCTGTTCCTCCTTTTAACCTCTCATTCTGCTGCATATCTGCTTATGACCAGGCATTTTTATGTGTGTCTTATGATCTGGGTGCTTGTGCAGAGGTATAAGGATAAGGAAGATGCACTTTTGCTTAAAGGCAGAGAGATCTGTGTTGAAGACTGTTTCTACTCTTTAAAGCATTAACGTATCCAGATGTTACCAGAAATGGTGAATAGGTCCAGCTAAAATGCAGAACAGATGGGATCTTTGCCCCAAACTCTTTCAGGGTCAAAGGCCAAATCTAGTCCCTGTTCTGCTTTTTCATGTAAAATTAGAAATGGAAATAATAAAACATCTCAAGAGGCTGTTTCCCCTCTCTTTCCAATAGACAAAACCTGGAGACAGATTTAAGCCAAATGAACCCTATATACAGTTAAACTGATGATGATGAGCAGTGGAAGACAAAAGAGGGGTTGGGTGAGTAGCAATTTATTTCCTGGACCTACGTCTGAAGATCATTCCCAGATGCACCCAGTTCCCGGCACCACACAGCTGGATCCCACTTGCCACATGCCCAATATGAAGTGGCACTGTGTGCAGCTCAGCTGCAGGATCCCGGCTGCAGCCTGCGGTGCATTGGAGGCTGACATTTGCTCTTTAGTCCTGCCTTCCGGCCACATAAGGACCAAGCCAAAGGCAACACCCCTTCTCTGTTTCATCCCCTGCATGAGGTATTGTGAAAAGAAGGGCAATATATTCTTAAGAAGGACTTGGTTTTGAGAGGGTATTGGAATTAAGAATATTGTTGGCAAAATAACATCATTATTGCAAATTTTTGCAAGAGTGTGATTCCAAACAATCAGGTGAAATCCTTGGGATGCTACTTTGTGTTGTACAAAACCTTTTATGATTTAAACCTGAAATCAAGCAAACAGTTTCAGCCAAAGACAAAGAGGACAATTCTGAGAAACTGCAGTTAATGCGATGTGATGATTTCAAAGTGAAACAGCTCAACTTTTCAGTTTGAAACATTTGTTTTTGTTTTGAGGTTTTCCTGCCTGCAATAAATAAAAAAGGGTGAAAAGTTTAAACACAAAAATGAAGTGTTTTGTTTCAGGTCGTACCAAACACTTTGGATGATCCAAAGTGGAATTTTGGGGTTTTATTGTTTTACCAAGAAAATACAGTTTCATTTCCTGTCAACCCAAAACATATTTTGTAATTGTAGGCTTACTGTGCTGAATTCAAAAGCCAGTGATGCAGACTGCTCTTTAGGAAAAAGTCTCAGGAATTAATCTTTTCTGGGAAGTGAGGTGAAGTTCCATGGAACAGTGCATGTGGGTGGGAGAAGGTGATGAAGGAGTGGAGCCGAAGATGAAAACTAGCGATGGATGAAGGTCCAAATATCACTGTAAGTATGGGATTGTGGCTGGTGAGGTCTGAAGCCAACCTATATAGTTATTGTTTTACAGCAGAAAGGCAGCTATAGGGCTGGGCTCCTTCTGCACCAGCTGTGTGCCAGCTGGGTGCTGCTGCTCTGCTCAGCCAGCTGGTGCCCTAACTCCTTTAGGAAGGACAGGGCCATGCCTGTGGCCCTGCTGCCAACAGCACCTGGGCTATGAACTCGACCTGCTCTGCACCCAATAGAGCATGTTGCCTTACTGAGCTTTGGCCCCTGAAAAGCAGGATGGCTGCATTTGAGATGAAGGCTATGCGATGTGAGGATATGTGTGGGTATGTGGGAAACAACCCTAAATTGTACTTAGTTGTTTTATTTGGCCTGATCAGCAGTTATAAATTGAACACTGTCACATTAATATCTATTGGGGCAGAAGTCCCTGCTGCCTGTGGCCTCTGCAGATGTGGTAAAGTTAAATTCAGCTCCATCCCTAAACGAAAGTGTCACAATCTCTCCCCACAACTGCTAAAGTAAATGTGTCGGTGGGCACCAACCATAGCTGGATCCTCTGGCCAGCTGGGGGAAAATACCATTAAGCAAAAGCCTGGTTATGGGACTGTGTTGCAGCCCAAACATATCTCAGAGCTCACTTTCAACTGATGAAGTATTTGGGATTATGCATTACCCTGTAGGGCACAGAGAATGGCATACTTCTCAAGTGAATTCAGCCGGCGGCATTGTAATTAAGCTAATTACATTGTAGCCTTCAGTTAGGGTAACGAATTGCTGCTACGCTTGGGTGCATTATGCGGCACTGTGATACATGCCACGGTATTTCTGGGGGTGTGTAACCCATGCTTTCCTCTCGCTGTACTTCTACGTGATGGTCCAACTGTCGGAATATTAACTACTTCCATAGAGTCCTTCTCATTTATTTTACCCCTGCCAGACTGTCAGCCAAACCTGAGAAGGAAACAGACAATGCTTGAGCCCTTTCTCCAATTGCAAGAGTCCCGCTGTGTGTGACTCTGTGTGTGTGCTTCTGTGTCCACCACGCAGGATCCTATCCACAGGAGGAGCTGGGGCCATTATGCTCCATGGACAGTGTCCTCACCCCATCAGCCAAGAGGAACCTTTCTCCCAGCCGAGCACAGTGCTGAGCTTGTCTCAACTAGAAGCCAGACTTCGGCTATCTCACAAATTACTGTGTTAAATCTTTACGGAGCGAGATGTTAGTAAACAAGTGCTTGCTGTTCCTATGATTCACTACCTTCTTACGCACTTTGAGAGCAAATTTCTCCACCCTCCTACGGCTGTGGGGAACCGCAGACATGGTGGAACCGGTGCCCTCCTGCGGGCGGCCAGCGTCCCCCCAAAGTGTTTGAGACTGCGGACAGCATTTCACGTGGCAGCAGAGACCAAAGGAAAAACACAACATGTGACTGTTCATCAGGACAGGGATGGGATCCTCGGAGAGGCCTGAGAAGGGTCCAAAGCACGTTCAGGAGCTGTCCTGCGTGAGCACTGCCAAGGCCGTGGCAGTGGGGAGGGAAGGCAGCCAAACGCTGCTGGGCAGGCGGGCAGGGCGGTTCTGTGGGCAGGGAAGGGTGAGGCGGGCAGGCTGGGCCTGGCCACGGTTCCCTCTATGAACTCCAGCAAGTGTCCCACATTCTGTGTGCTCTGGTTTTCCTCCAAGGCAAAATGGAAAAATCTACTGCTTTTCATTGCACCATGGACATCGTGATGCTTCATTCATGGAGGTCCCGCTGTAAACCCCTTTACCATGCAAACTGACTCTGGTGTGAGCAGCCGGCTCTTACAGCTTCAGTGTGCTCATGCTGGAGAGGGAAGCCCTGTGAATATATACTCTGTCTGATCAGCTTCACATGGCATCTCTGTGCTAAAGCGAGCTGCACATGATACTTGCTGGTTCTTGAAAGCAATATAGTCACATCAGTGTGGCACTGAGCCTAGCTAATTAGCCTTTCTTGGCAGGTCTAATTAGGCTGGGCAGGGAGCCACGCTGATAGAGTTATACTTTCGTGGGTTCCAGCTCTTGCTCGGTCCCAGTCAGCACGGGTATCTGCATTGTATCCACGCAACAGTGCAGGTGTACCACCAATGCTTTCCAGGTGCCCAGGACCCTGGCGGCACATGCCATGGAAATGCCAACTAAGGACTGAGGAAATAGCTGGAGCTGGAGGGCTGAAAGGCTGCTCCTTTTCCCTAAGACCAATTTTTTTGGGAAGAAAAAGAAGTAAAAAAAAAAAAAAAAAAGAAATCACGCAGTCTTTTCTCTGCTTTTTGGACTTACTGGAATGATTTCTTAACATACTCCACACCCTGGGGTCCCAGATGAGATGGATGCAGTGGTTCCAAGGGGAAAAGCCACAGGAAAGCCCCAGTCAGGGTCTCCTGGCAGATGGAAATCCTAATAATAAAGCGAGTCTGTGCATTCCCTTCCCATCCCTTACTAGAGGCTATGCCCCTTTTGGACTTGAGGGTTAGATGGGTCTCAGTTCATTATCAGCTGAGGGTTAGACTTGATTTGGCTGTAACCACCATTGTGGCACAGAGCCGAGATGGCCCCTTTGTGCTCCTCGTGGTCAGCTTAACCCAAGGAGGGGGAAAAGCAAAGGTGAGAAATAGAAGCTGGGTCCCCCCAGCTGTGGTGAGCCCTTACATGGGGGGTGGCCGGAGGCAAACTTGTTAAATCGGTTGGCAGAGAGCTGAGGAGGTGGAGGCAAAGCCGCAGCTAGCAGTGGAGGCAGGAATCCAGATGGCCACCCTCCTAGATCAACATTGCAGACATGAGATTCAAAAGGATAAACTGTCACAAAAGTAAACAGTATAAGAGAGAGGGCCATAATGCTTGGACTGGCCATCATCCAGGTGTCCACCCTCTTATCACACAACGTGCTGCGGTCAAACACGGGAGCGGGCCCCCCGAGCATCTGTGGCCAAAGCTTCTAATGAGTGTTTGCATGGTGAGCAGAGTGGGAGGCTATGGGAGAGGAGTGGAAAGAAGGCTTTTGAGCACGTGGCAGGCTGCCTGGCCAGCACAGCATGCAGCAGGGAAGGAAAGACTTGAAACAAAAGCCTTCCTGCAGGAGCAAAGAGAAAAGACCTACTGCTGACAGAAATGAAACAACACAGCCCGCTGCGGAGGCCAGAGCTCCTGGGGCAGGCGAGGCCAATAGTTGTAAAAACAGAGTTTTGAAGTAGGAAATGTAACATGACTACAAATTGCCTCGCTTCCCTGATCTGACCCCTGGCTCCCACCTCTTGTAACGGGACATGGAGTGGCAAGGCACAAAGTTGGCAGCAGTATAGGCAGGCACTCCTGCATGCACTGGTGTGGGGCACCCACTGGAGAGCTCTGCACCCCACCCCTCCAACCTCCTCCCAAAACAGAGCTGCCTCAAGTAGAAATATTCCCAAAACCAGCAATTCACCCCCGGCATCAGGGAAGCTGGGTTTTTTGAGCTATCTGCCAACAACAGCAACAATACAGTGCCATTAATTCCCACAGGAGCCCTACTCACAATGGCAAAACTGGACAGATAATTTACAACTGATATATCTGTTGTGGAGACAGGACGCAGGCATTTTTACCAGCAGGTCATCTAAGCCCCAGAGCAGAGTCAAAACACATGGTGAAAAATACGTTTTCCTCCTGTTTCCACCCTGGCTGTGCCACAGCTTTTGGCAAGACAGTGGAGGACTGCAAGTTTTTCAGTCACAGCTCTGGATATTGCTTAATCCTCTTCTTCTGTTCTAGTGGGTCTTTTCACCAAAATATTTGCTGTGAATGGGAAGCAAGGGAAAAAGAACACCAAAATTGACTGGAAAGGGTTTCTGCTGCACTGTTTACAAATCTGTCACTTTCTTCAGAGCCACAAAAGTTAGGGATGGAAAAGCCATAGTAAGTCATAGAGGGTGAACTTTTCCAAGTCTTTAAAATCAGTTACCACTCTTGACAAATGACCTGCAGAGAAACTCTGTGTGTCAATTTCAGCTACTGTAGCCCACCAATGTCTTTTCCATTCCTTGGCTGGAGGTTACCATCCCTACAGCAGAGTCAGCAGGAGACGACCTGTGTTTGTGCTTCAGCTACTTTAGTTAAGACATCGGGTGATGAACTGCAACTGCTGAAGTGGAGTCAACCTCCTGCTGTTGACTGCTGTGGGGAGAACCAAGTGCTGAGAAAGGGGTACAGATCAGAAGTGGGAACAATGTAGGTTGGTCTTCTCTACACTTATCAGAGCTTGCTGAGGCTTTAATTTCCATGTAAAAAGTGACCTGAGGTGCAATGCAGGATCGTCAGAGGACTGGTTCTGGAGTGAAATCACTCAAGGCCGGGTCTGCAAAGGAAATTGGGTGCATGCATAAGCAGGTAGGAATCAAGGAAGATTTATAAAAATGCCCATCAGGCTAGACACTCAACTGTCATTAAAATGCAGAGAAGGCAGGCACTAGAAGAGCAAAAGCAATGCAGCTTCTGTCTTCTACAGTAGAATAATTTAGAAGCTGTTAAGCAGCTTTTTATGATTTTCTCCTTCCTCTTAATTTATCCTTCTTCTCCATTCCCTCTTTCCTGGGATTTCCCCTCCCCCCAAGACCACTTCTTTTGTTTCACAGCATATTTTGTTTCAACATGGAAGTTCACTGCTCATTAAATAAAAGAAAGACACTGTTGACTGAATCTTTCCTTGTATTTCTAACATCACCTTTTTGGAAGAAAAACAGTGCTTCATGGCTGATGAGATTGCTCATCAAATATCTTCAACAATATTGATTGATATTTGTAGAGAATCTGTGAGCTGTTTATATGCCGTATCAGACCAGGAAGATCCTCTGCTGGTATGGTGTTGGGAAAGGCTATCCTGATGGGATTCAGTCTTTCAGCTGAAGTGGAAGCTGGTCAGCTATCATGGGATGTGTTTCACTCAGTCTTGGCAGTCACCGAGGCATTGAGATTAGGCTGGATGCCCTGTTTCAGTGGAGTTACCTATCTCTCTAGAGGTAACTCCAGTAGACAATCTGTATCATGTATTTTAGACTTCTTTAACAATATGAACCTCCTTCTTCAGAGGAAACATCCCATTCAGCTCAGATCCTCTTCTATATTTAGCTCTTACATATCAAGTGTCACACGAAGAACAAATGCACCTAAAGAAGTTGAAGTACGTGATTATTACTGCAGGGAAATTGTATAGTTATTTTCAAACCACGCCAGTGTGAAAGCTGAAACTTTATACGCTGTACCTATGTGGGTAAGCCACCTGTGGCACAGAGATCTTTTGTAGCATCCTGTCCCTGTGAAACATTGGAAGGAGCAAGTCATAGAACTGGCAATCTTGTCCAAGCACTGGGACAGGAGAACAGCCCCATGGGATCCAGAGATACCTGGACATAGACTTCACAAGTAAGTGAGGGATGGTGTAATAAGTGCACAACAGGTCAGTAACCCGTGTTATGAGGGGACAATATTAATCCCAAGGAAGCGTGGCATCCTATTTTCTGATCTTACTCTTGCTGTAAAAGGCAAAGCCCTGACCCAGCAGTGTTGTCACTGACTCACAAGCAAGATTTCCCTCTGTCCCTGCTTCAGCTGTGCTGCTTATTGCTCGAGCAATGCAAGACGTGAGAAGCAGCTGGCCTTGCTAAGTCCTGAATTGCCTTTGTGCAATCAATTTGTTGGCGTGAACCCCTACCTGAGGGCCCTGGAGAATAGTGCTTGTTCTGATTCAAGAAGACTCTGGTTTAGTAGGCCAGAGAAATTATGTTGGTGGGACAGAGAGCACCAGAGGAAGCGTGGAAGAGAAAAGTGTGAGAGGGTATGAATTATGAACTTTCCATGAAATAGCAAGGGTAGAGGTGGGGGTGGGAGGATGTTAATTTATGGCAGAATGTTGTTATTGCAGCCCTTCTTCAGCTAGTCATGTTACAGGAAGATAAACAAAGCTCAAGCCAGATCTTCCCCTGAGCTAAGCCTGCTAGTTTGGAGATTTATGTGCAACTTACATCCAGCCTGATAATTCCACTGTGCAACTGACCGAAGGTCTTCACTTGCAGGGTAGGATGTTGTTAAAGGCACAGAGATTTGGAACTGGAGCACAGCAGGATGCTGCCTGATGAGGCCATTACTAAATTTCAGTGGCCAAAAGCAACTTGTTGATCTCTGTGAATACGATGCTTGCAGCACTGGTTTCGGGGCTATCTCACAGTACAGCAAACATGAGGTGCGTTTTTGTCAGTGACCAGAAAAGCCAGGCTCTGTTTGTTCAGCTAGAAAATGCTTACACTAGCTTATTTTTTTCCCTTGAAATTCAACTTTCCTAATTCTGTGTGGAAGAGCTTTTTTCCAGGCTTTTTAAAGTAATATCAGAATTATGGCTAATGAGGCAGTGGAAAGCAAGCTGGTCCATTCGCTGTAGCTAATGACTCCATTCCCGTGAGCCTAATCAAAGATCTGTACATTTAATTGCTGTCAAGTCAGCTCTAGCCACCTGCCATTTCTACCACACCTGAGCTCCCTTTTCTGCGGCCTGCGATTCTAAATGAATCCATCTCTTTTTCTAAGGGAAGGAAAACAGAGCTGCCAAGCAACCCTGAGATGGTGCTTTACCCTTAGAGCAAAGATCAAACAGTTGGTATTGTCACTGAGTAATATGTATGTTAACTGACTGGGGCATAGGTTTTTCAAAAATTTATTAGCCTTATATTGGGATCAGGGAAGTGAGAAATACACCCTTGTCTGGACATGTCCTGGACTTGAGACAGGTTTCTGTCAGAGGCAAAAGTGATTTTTGTTGGCTCACTACCGAACAAAGTTGAACTACATTTATTTTTGGTTTTCTCTGATGGAAAATACCACTGAAGCCATTATTCCAGTCCTGCAGTGGGCTGGTGCAGTATTTTGACCAACCTTTGTCCTCAGCATCACGATTCCTAAACATCCTGCCTTCTCCATAGGGAATTGATGCAGGAAATGTTGTGGGGCCATGTTCACTTGAATGTAAGAGATAACTCCTGTTCATTGTTCCACAAAAAAAAAAAAAAAAAGGGGGGGAAAAATAAAAAGAAGAAAAAAGAAAAAAAAAGAAAGAAAATTCCCAATTGCTCCTAATATATTGTGAAAAGAAAATGTTCCTTGGGATCCTGGGTGGATCAGCTTGCCTCTATCCAGGTAAGTGTGATCCAAGAGCCAGATATCTAATGCCATGTATTTCTTCAAACATATTTCCAGAGACATTTTTAAAGTTGTTAGGAAAGGTGCAGTCTATGGAGTCACACAAAAACATTATTGGTTTTTAGATAACTGTTCTTTTTTTAGCCTGGTTTCCTATTGAAATTAGAATTACGGAATCATGTGGCCACCATTGGTTCAGAAAAGGGTCCGGGCATGCCCCAACCCTGGAAAAATTAAAGATCAGGTTGGGTGGAGCCCTGAGCAACCTGATCTAGCTGAAGATGTCCTTGCTTGTTGCAAGGGAATTGGACTAGATGACCTAGAGTCTAAAGAATAAGTCTTACGAAGAACGGCTGAGGGACCCAGGATTATTTAGCCTGGAGAAAAGGAGGCTGAGGGGAGATCTTATCACTCTCTACCTGAAAGGAAGTTGCAGAGAGGTGGTCTCTTCTTCCAAGAAACAGATGATAGAACAAGAGGAAATGGCCTGAAATTGTGCCAGGGGAGGTTTAGATTGGATATTAGGAAAAAATTCTTCACCAAAAGGGTTGTCAAGCACTGGAACAGGTCGTCCAGGGAACTGGTTGAGTCACCACCCCTGGAGGTATTTAAGACATGTTGATGTGGGGACATGGTTTAGTTGTGTGTTTGGCAGTGTTAGGTTAATGGTTGGACTCAATGATCTTAAGGGTCTTTTCCAGCCTAAATGATTCTATGATTCTATGTGATGTGATCAGTCTGTCTGGTCATCTCTCACTAATCACTTTTCTATTCTTGGCCGAGTTGAACCTTAGACAAAAAATGAAAACAAATGTGGGAGAGATTACATTACTGTTTCAAGCACCTAAGTACCTAAGTACCCAGGTGGAGGAGAAAAACTCCACAATAAGAATATCCAAAGTAGAGGAAGCCTGGCAAGTGAATTCACATGTTGTCAGCAAGAGAGGCCCTATGGGTGCTGCGGCCACAGCAGTACACTTAGTTAGAAATTACCATAAACCACGAAACACAGATCTGTGGAATACGAGGCATCATCGATATCCATTCTATCAGAACTACTTCATTTCCTTTCTCAACCCATCACAGAGAGCAAAGAGACCATTAAGAAATATAAGATCTTTGACTGGATACAATGAGTTTTTTGCAAGTGGCTTGGTCCAAATGCAAGCTGAAGTTTTTGCCCCATTATGACAGTATGGAAAGGCTTTATAATAGCTTTTAATACAATTTCCTTCAATTTTAGGAGCTCACCCTCTGCCAGAAGAGTTTAATTGGCCATCAAGTCCTGTGAGTTTTGAATTGTGAGTTGACAGATGCATAGATTAATTTAGCAGGAAAACCAAAGAATAAATTGAAGGGTCTGAAAACAATTAAAAGGTCTGTAGCTATTTGTATCAGTCTGAGAGCTTAGAGCTAAATTCTGTTGCCTGTTTTGCTATATGACTAATCACTGCTGCACTTTACTGCAGTGCCTACCTAAAAGAACTTTACTTTTTGGCCGTTTCTGTGATAATATGTTTAAAATTCAGAATATCCTACAATGTCTTCAGGAAAACAAGCTGCCACATGGGATGGCACCTCTTTCCTTTCCTCTGAGCTGCTAGGCAACAAAGATCACATGCACATGGAGGGGAGCCAGATGCAAAGATTGACTGGGGTGCTGCCATGCTAAATTCTGGAATGCCTGATACTTAGGCTAGCCCTGTGAGCCCCTTCCGAAAGAATACAAACCCCTGGGTTTCTATGCTTTCCTGTATTACTGAAACAAACCAGGAAAAGAGAATGACCGCAACCATTTCCATCAATGGCTGGAACATCTTACTAGACATGGGAGAGCCATATTCAAGTCCGTGCCTACCCAAAAAGGTTTCAAAGGATTTCTCATTTTCTGGGAAGAATATTAAATGTGAGGCTGGAGATTCCCACTCCCCACCTCAGTCATCCATTCCTTCACACACAGCATGCTTAAAGCAGTCCTGTAGCTTAATAATTTAAGCCTTTCTCTGAAAAGGGTGAATTAAGGGTTCAATTTATTTTTGCTTGGCTCCATTCAGGGTAAGATTTCTAGACAGTAAACTAAAGCATATAAAAAAAGAGATAAAGTGATACTTTTCCTTCCGTGGCATTCTGTGCAGCTGCCACTGAATCTTGCATGGGCTCTAACCTGATCAGCCTGTGGCGAGGATTTCCAGTGTGCCTCACTGGGTCAGCAAACCTGGGTCAGCAGAGGAACCTCTAGCTCTTAGCTGCCAGTTGGGTTTAAGGTGCGAGAGGTGTTGAGATGCTCCATCAAGAGATTTTCTTCTGCCTGTGCCTTTCTGGGGTTTGCTCCCTTCTGCTGATTCAATGGTTCCCAGCAATGCTACCAAAAGTGGAGCTGAGCCATAAAATGGAATGCTGCGGTTCCTCCTAGTGTGTGCAGGGCCATAGTGTTTGCAATGCTACTGCAATGTAATGATGACAGCATTTACAAGGAGACATCCTTTCACATGCTTTGTTGCAGGACAGAGGTCTTTGACCTTTCACAGAACTGTCTTACAAAACTTATTGCCACACATCCCAAATCCTTTGTGGGATTCATGGAAGGGCTAGACAGGCATCTTGTGTAATTGGGAGCCCTCCAGTCCTTTTCTCCTGGTCTGTTTGTGCAGTGTGTAGGTGTGGAACTATTCAGGACTTTGAGATGAGTGCAGTAGTGTTCATAGGAGGAACTTCCCAAATTATAGAGGGTGGACACAGAACTAAACACATACTATAAGTAGATTCAGGCTCTGCTCTTTTTCCACAAGTCACATCAACTCCAGCCATTAATTAACGTACTAAAGCCAGAACACAGCTCCACATCGGCCTCTTTGAGGACACCTGAGCACTGGGAAAGGGATCATGCCGTCAGCACCTGGGGTATGAGTGAGGATCTGTTGCTTTCTCCAATGTCACCTCCAGCAAATCTGTCCCTAGAGTCTCATTCTTGGTTGTTCTTATCTTCATAAAGGGTTCATAAGTGGGAATATGGAATATGTAAATATCTTGAGCTGGTCAGTTGGACACATTCTCCCCTGCTCATCTAAAGCAGTGTGGTACCAACTGCAGAAGGAGGTAATACAGCTCCAGAGGGTCCTCTAAGACAGAAGAGTATCAGCAGTGGCTTTTGAGGATGGGGAAAGGAGGAAATACCAGTGATAGGATGGACTGTGCCTTGTCCTCACTTGGACCCTTATACACAGCCCTGCAAATGCTTTCCCACTGCAACCTGCAGAGCTGGGGATTTTTGTGCTGAATAATTAGCAGCCCTTTCAAAAATTACATATACTGTCTCAGTTCTTTGCAAGTAGTTTTGTTATTCCTTTTGCTGCTTTGGCTGTGTTTGTCTTCCACTTGACACCATTGCCAGCACTGAAGACAAATATGCATTTGTTTTGATTTCCTCCTTAGTGTACACAAAACTTACAATGAGAAAGCCTGGAAAGTCTGCAGGATAACCTCCATTGATAGCTAAATCCATTATAAATAGCAATGAAAACACAGATTCCTAATCAGGAGGGAGAATGTATTTTCAAATGCAGCCCAAAAATGCTTTCTTGGACAGTAATACAGTACTGTAGTTTTTTTGTTCAGCTCTTGGCCAGGGGTTCAGATTTCTCCCTGGGGTCCAGAAGCTGGAAATCACTCGGCATAATTTCATAAAGACCTCAAAGTATAACGCTGTTCTCTCTGACTACAGGAGCATATCCTCAGAGTCAGCTGTTTCTGAAGCACCACCTGAAGCACTGCAGGAAGTCGATGAGGGAACAACAGGCCAACCAGCTCTTGGGTAGCAAAACCAGGGATCTTCAGCATAGAAATGATTGGAACCACAGCTTTCCTTAATTGGAGTTGAAAAGACTGTATTATCTAGAGAGAGGATCCTTGGAACATAAAAGCAACATTATTAGCTCTTCTACAGTGGCATTCAAATGGTAATTTAACCTTTGTCTGAGAGAAAAGATTAAAGGAAGAACTCAGAGTAGTCTTTTTATTTTCTTCAGTTACTAGCTCATGTACTTGCATTTCTGCCTCTGTCTGCACAGAAGAACAACTGTGGAAACCAAAGCCTCCAGGAAGTTCATTCCTCTCCTCCTCCTTTTCCTCTGTAGTTTAGACACCTGCCTGCTTTCCTCTCAGGAGACTCCAGGGCTAACAAATGCTGCCACAGATAAGAATGAGGACGAAGCCAAGGGTGGGTGGAAGGGGCAGGGCATGTGGCAGCCCAGGTCTATTTTCTTAGCTTTTCAGCCGACTGTCAATATTACAAATAGCTGGTTTTGCTCTTGCTCACATGGAAAACTTCCACTGAAATTGCAGTTTGTATGAAATCTTAATTTTCCATGGCTCTTCTTTTTCTGTATGTCTCCTTCAGGAAAATTAACTTCTGGGCCTTCTGGTTTTTTTTAGAAATGTTCCATTAAACCACCTGTGCATTCTGAGAGCTGTAGCTGCTGTAGCTGGTACCAAGGGAGCCCTTGCAGACACATTACAGGAAGTACAGTTTGTCTAGAAAGTTAAATCCAATGGGGAAAAAGAACAACAAAAGGCAGCAAAGTACCAAGATCTTGCTGAGGCATTGAGTGTAACTTCAGTTGAATTGACCATCAGTGAAATGCATTGACATACAGAATGAAATATTTTATTTGGAAATGGCCAAACACTTTCTTTTAGTTGATAACATTGAAGCATTTTTTGTATAACATTAAAGAAACAATTCTGGGGGAACTTGAGATACCTCAAAAAATGCCAATGCACTAACTTCCATTCTGAATTTCTCTTCATTCTGTGAGCAATTTGTTTCTCTTTCATTTGTATAAAAGCACATAACACACACAAAGCCTTATTAGAAACCTGTGATCTCCAAGGCTCCACAGGAAGCTGCACACAGAGAGTGTCTTACTGGCTGTGGAGAGATATTCCCTGTCTTCAGCTCAGGTTTGCATTACTGCCACTAAAGGACACTCTGCCTGGAGTTACATTGAAACAGTTTTTGTTTCAATTTTTTGTAGAGTTGGTGTAGCCAGAGCAGTACAAGGGTGTAAATGAGTGAAGAATTGTGGTGTCCCTTGGTACAGAACTGTTAGAATGTGAGAAGTGGACAGTCTTTATGTATATGCATTCTTCCTAAGAACATCAATAACCTTTCCTGATAAGAAGGAAATGTTTCACCTCTGAATTGATTTCAAAGCCATTTACTATAATTTTTATTCTGGCAATAAATCTCTTCAATGTCTTGGTCAATACACTTCTTTTCGTTCCCAAAAGAACAGTCTTGTTTCATTATTATTTGTTGTTATTGTTGCTGTTACCTTGAAGAGAGGAGTTTAAATATGTATCAACCCTGAAAAGATGATTTCTCACTGCCAGCTGAGTCCCAGCTATGGTCTACAAAACAACATAGGTACAGCTGGGAGCACCTCTCACAGGCTAGTTTTGTTGCGGCAAACCCAGGAGAGCTTGCAAACCTCTTCCTCCACACATGCTCTCTGACCATGCCCTCCCACCCAGTCGGAGCTGGGCTCAGGTGAGCACACCAGTACCTCTGCCTCCATCATGCCTGGTGTCCATGGTACTTCTGCAATAGCACCAAGCACAGGGTAGATAACGCCACTGACAGCTGTGGAGGCTCTGCTTGCCATTACACGCAACCAACTTTCCTATTTACTTCCCATATCTCAGAAATCTTGAAAACCTGATGGGCACAAATAAAACCAGCAGTGGGATTTAGGGCTGAATATGGTGAATGTTGTTAACAATTGTTTACAACACTGAAAGTTCACCTATCAACACCAACACTTTTACCCTGCGTAGCCCACCTACTCCCAGATTTATCTGGCACAGCTAATACTAGGATGTGTTTGTGCGCATATGTGCCCAGAGAAAACCTCAGTTAGAAGTGAACTGTTTCAATTTCTACCAAGTGCAAAGCCTGCTTAGTCTTTGATTAGCTGTCATTGAGAGAACTTTCTGATCGAATGATTCTTTGGCATTAAAAAAACAATCTAAGTGTGGAAAGAGTATGTAAAGGCACTGGTGAACTGATGAGGTATAAAATCTGTAGAAATGACATAAGAATTTAAAGGAGAAACTTACAAGTATAAATTTGGTGTGACACATCAGTGATACAGAGTTACACAGCATGCTGGTTGCCCATTAAATACTGTATCCTACACTGACCTGTTTTGAATGAGCTCTGCTGTTAAGTGAAGTGAAGCCTTTGCTAGGTTAACTGCTGACGTATAGCAAAAAAATAACGAGCCCAGCCTTACAACCAGACTGTGATACTCCTTTTGTACATGAGTAACACTTGGCCATTTGCATGCGTTGAATATGGCTCTCAGTCTGTGCCAGTGTGGTATTGCCTGGTTATACAGAACAATAGAGTTTCACCAGTTCAGTGACAGTACTTTGTTGAGATATTTTTATTTCAGATGTCCCTGTTTTTCAGAGCACACAATTCCCCTGGATTATCTAAGAAGTCTGGAATCCCAAGGTGCATAAGTCCACAGGACCTGATGAGATGCATCCACGGGTCCTGAAGTATCTGGCAGATGAAATGACCTTGCCACTATCCATCATATTTGAGAAGCCATGGCAGTCCAGTGAAGTTCTCCCTGACTGGAAAAAGGGAAACATTGGAAAAAGGGAAACATAACCTCCTATTTTTAAAAAGGGGAAAAAAGAAGACCTGGGGAACTACAGGCCAGTCAGTCTCAACTCTTTGTGTCCTGCAGAATCATAGAGCAGATCCTCCTAGAAACTGTGTTAAGGCATATGGAAAATAAGTGACCTTATTTTCGGTGGCTATAGCTTCACTAAGAGCAAATTGTGACTGACAAATTTGGTGACCTTCTACAATGGGGTTACAGCATCGTTGGATAAAGGGAAGAGCAACTGATGTCATCTACCTGGACTTCTGCAAAGCGTTTGATACTGTCCCACATGACACCCTTATCTCTAAACTGGAGAAACACAGATTTGATGGATGGATCAGTTGGTGGATAAGGAATTGGCTGGATAGTTGCACTCAAAGTTGTTGTCAATGGCTCAGTGTCCAGTTGGAGACCAGTAATGCATGGTGTTCCTCAGGGGTCAGTATTGGGACCGATCCTGTTCAACATCTCTGTCAGCGACATGGACAGTGGGATTGAGTGCACCCTCAGCAAATTTGCGAATGACACCAAGCTGTGTGTTGTGGTAAGGAAGGGATGCCATCCAGAGGGACCTGGGCACGCTTGAGAGGTGGGACCATGCAAACCTCATAAAGTTCAGCAAGGCTGAGTGCAAGGTCCTACACCTCAGTCAGGGCAATCCCAAGCACAAATACAGGCTGGTCCGAGACTGGCTTGAGAGTAGCCCTAAGGGGAAGGACGTGGGTGTGTTCGTTGATGAGAGGCTCAGCCCAGAAAGCCAACCATATCCTGGGCTGCATCAAAAGGAGCATGACCAGCAGGTCAGCAGAGATGACTCTCCCCCATTACTCCACTCTTATGAGACCCCACCTGGAGTACTGGGTTCACCTCCGAGATGGCCAGCATAAGAAGAACATGGATCTGTTGGAGCAGGTCCAGAGGAGCTGGAAGATGATCAGAGGACTTGTTCAGCCTGAAGAAAGGAAGATTCTGGGGAGATCTTCGAACAGCTTTCCAGTACCTAAAGGGGCCAACAAGAAAGCTGGAAATGGACACATAGTGATAGGACAAGGGGCAGTGGCTTTAAACTGGAAAAGGGTAGATTTAGATTAGATACCAGGAAGAAGTCTTTAGTGTGAGGGTGGTGAGGCACTGGAAAATGTTGCCCAGGGAAGTTGCAGCTGCCCCATCCCTGGAAGCGTCCAAGGCCAAGCTGAGTAGGCAATTTGAGCAATTGGCTCAAATTGGACTGGTGGGAGGTGTCCCTGCCCTTGGCAAGGGGGCTGGAACTAGATCTTTAAGGTCCCTTCCAATCCAAAGCATTCTATCACTATATGAAACATACAGGTGACAGAACCAGCCAGTATCTCTCTGAACCATGTTTCTGCTGTCTGAGAGTCTTGGCTTTAAGGTTTGTGGTTAGAGCCACAAGAGGATTTAGGTGCTGCATGCAAAATATGACTCTCAAACGCCCAAATGTACTGCCACTGAACTCTGGTGGCACCTGTCACCCCCAGAGACCTCTGTGCTCAGCGATAAATTTCCCCACATGAAGCAGGATCTGTTTCTGCACACAGGATCATTTTGAAGATCACCTTGTTCAGAAAGAGGAGAAAGAGGCCTTGGAGAAGGGACACAAGAGAAGAGACATGAAGCAGAGCTGCAGGAAATGGGGTCGGCCATCCGGGTCTGAGTCTGAGACTGTATAGAGCAAAAGGAGCTGCCTCTTGAAATGAAGTCTAATAATGGTCAAAAGGAAAAGAACAGCAACAAAGAAGGGGGGCTCTGAAGTGGGCTGTAGCAAGCAGTTTGAATCATGTCTCTGACTTCAGACATTATTTAATCAAATGGGACCAACGTATCTCCAGCACAGCTCTGCTTGCACATACTCAGAAAGGTCTCTGTCTTGACTGCAGTGGTATCATTTCAGAATCTGCCTTGCTCATCCTCTGCAGTCCTGTGTTGTCTGACCTTCAGCCAGCTTGGCAGTGGGATCAGCAGTATTTGCTCAAGTTTTGTGGGCTCGGCACACTGGGTGGTAATAGCAAGTTGGTGAGTGCTGGCTCTCCCCTCCCAGTCAGCCCCACAGTAGACAGGGCTGGCCGGGAGGGAATGAGTTTAGTTCTCTCCACTGCCTGGGGAAGACAGGAATTTAGTTATGCTCTAAATATTGAGCTAATGAACAGGAGGATGATGTGGGTGTGAACACTACCTTCTTTGTCAGACATTCTTTGGGAGAGGTTTTAAAGGGCTTAAATCACCAACTCTAGGAAAAAGATTTAGAGCTGTGGTTTCTAAGCAGAGGAAATATCCTGTTTCAGACAAGAATAAAGCACTCAAGTTCTTGACAGCGACACGATTTAAGACCCAGCTTTTTATGTGGCATATCCTACTAGTGAGATAAGATGGTTCCCCATGCAAGTTGCTGCCAATTGCCCTTTTCCTCCATTCACTTCATAGGCACCATTAGCATTGGACTCATGTCGTAGGACTGATGTACAACAACAGAACAGCTGTCTTAAGGCAAGTCTTTCCATTATTTTTTTACTAATGATTGGGCTTTTGAAGACCAGTCTGTGGTTCCTAGTATGCAACCTTTTGTTTGCAAGATACACTGGAAAGATTAAGTAAAGCACCTTCTAAATTCCTACTCTACCTGATATAAAAGTGGCATTTATTATGCAGTAGAAATGCCAATGTTCACATATGTGACTCACATGCATGTTTGCAGATAACCAAGATAAAACCAGAGGAGACCTGAACCAAGGCAAGAAAGCAGGCAAGGAAGGGCAGGAAAACAAGGAAGATTGTTGTAGAGAAGAAGTCCTGAAATTAACTTCCCAGTTTGTTACCTGCACATATTTATAACCCATGCTGGTGAGGAATCACAGGGGTTTTAGAGATACCCACAACTTATGCATGTGAAGTGCAGTATCTGCTGGGTGCACTTCAGGGATCTCACATCTGGCCAGGTTCAATACAAGCCAAGGAATATAGGAGAAGATGCAGGGTTAGGTATTACAAAGCTTCAGAGTGCAATGTCAAATCAAATGGAACGAGATGCTCCAGCTGCAAGCAGGGGGAGGCTGCTTTTAAAAGTCAGCTAGGGGTAGATATTTCTGAATGCCAGAGTACCTAGATGGTCTGACAGTGTCTTTCTGGATTGCCCAGTAATAACCAGGCACCTCAAAACACCTTTACACCTTTGTGGTTCTTGCCACAATTAATCCCTGGTGTAAGTGCCCTCAGATGAATGGAATTGCAGAGGGGCTGCTCTGCCTGGGTGACGGCCCAGCAGCTCTCCACCCAGCCCTGAATGCCTAGCCTGTTACTCATGCTGTGCCTTGGGATGCTGGAGGCTTGCAGTCTCCTAACTCTGCTGCCACTTCTTTTCCCACATCTTTTGGGTGGTTTTGGAGCTCCAACCCTAATATAGGCCTCTGCTCACCCTGCTCCCTCATTTGTCTTCTGCCTCTATCACCTTGTTTGCTTGGCCCGTGTGTTACATCTCTAAGCGTGAGCAGGAGCAGCTGCAGCTTCATGCACAGCCTGCCAGCTTCTGCGCTGTGCACAAGTGCCCTTGGTGCAATTGCATTCAAGTTGTTTGCCTGCTTTCCTCCAAAAGAACAAAATCTCTATGCTCAGACCTAAAGACTTGTGATCATCCTTCTGCCTTTGGCTTTACATCCTCTGATCCTGTGCAATCATCATATCAAACGCCATGCATTTTGCAGGAAGCCTGCATAGCCTTGAAGTTCCAAATCCTCCTCCTCCTAAAGGCCTCTATTTGTTAATTAGGAGTAATCCCTGTTAATTATGAGGAAATACATACAGTGGCTCCCAGCTCTGCATGTCTGCACAGAATATTTCACTAAGTATATAAACTTTGGCACCAGAGACCTGCTCTTGGGAGAATTAGGTACCAGAACATATTTGTTTAAGCCTTGAGTCACCAGGATGTTCACCAAGATAAAAGTCACTTTTCAAGGTCATCTCAGACCTCATGACCTTTAGGCCCACTCCAGAATTTTGAAGACTTCCTGGTTAAATAAGGTTTATCACTTTTTGAAAGAATTTGGCCTCTGGCAAGTAAGTGTGAGAAGTCATGTATATTTGAATGTTTTCAATATACAAGCTTGGCTGCTGCCTGCGATTTTAAAGTTGGCCGCTGTATTTATAGCCTGAACAAAGCTGCAAAAGGCATAGAGGGACTCACTAGCACAATTAGAAAGCCATCAAGTGGTGTTAATGAAAAACCAGAGGGACAGATTCAGCCACTCTTTATGTGAGGGCCATTGGGAGTCACTTTGTTGAAGACAATGAAGCTGCTGTGGGTCTAGCTCTGAAAATGAAGGTGGGAGATTCCTGGAGAGGGGAGCAGGCTGTGCCACATGTACACCCCTGCTGACACAGCTGTACAGTGGCGTAAATGAAGCTGATATCAGAGGCAAGTCCTGCTCATTTATGCTTCTGTCACCTCCTGTTATCAGCGGTGCAACTCAGTGGCCTACTGCTCTTCGTGTGTAAACCCAGTGCAGACTGAAGTTGCAGGAGGTCAGATTCTGCTCTCAGTAATATCTATACAACACCTTGGGGTGAGCGGGGCAGATTTTGATCATGGTTGCACAATTGTCCCACTGAAATCACACTGCTACCTGCAGAGGTGTGAGAGCCCAGATTCACAGTGGTGTGACTGAAGTCAGCATCTGACACATGAGCGTTTCTCTGACTCATCTGAGGCAACGCTGATTCTCCAGATTCACATCAGTGCACTTTCAAACCAAATTCCTTGAAACAGGCTTAAATTGACAGAATCCTACCTGTGGAGTGACTCCACCTAGTTAAGGTAAGGGGTAGCTCAGCTCTGTGGCTGACTTTTCTCCTTTATTTCCCTCTAGGTTTGTGGTATCTACGTCCCCTGGGTTACCTCCTACTTGCGTAACTACCAGGAGAGTAGGAAAATATTGTGATGTTTCCAAACCTGTCTGGATACTCTCTGTGTTATAGCATACATGTTTGAGCAGCATAAGGTAAAGATCTACCTGGTCTCTCTGTGTCTGTAAAGGAAGGGGTGGCATGAGTTGCTCCACAGTGTAAGTCCTGATGGGCTCCTCAACACAAGCTGTTTCCCAGAAGTGGATTGCCACAGGGCCTAAAGCCCTCTACTCCTACCCCTTCATGCCAGCATTTTCATAGAATCATAGAATGTTTTGGGTTGGAAGGGACCTGAAAGATCACCCAGTTCCAACCTCACATGTGCTTCCAGAAGGCACTGAAGACATGGGAACATTAGAATGAGATAGTGCCTGTTTCCCCCACCCCCTGCTGCCCCTTAGCTCGCGAAGGAGCCCTACTATGCATGATGTGGCTGGCAGCGTGCAACAGCCTTTACCACGTGCAAAGCAGTACCAGGGAGATGGCAATGGGCCATGCTGAGCCCGAGCTCAGTGCAACCAAGGGCTGCCAAGTTCAGTTGTGGGGACAATCTGCAGCTGGTAGATTTGTGTGGGGAGAGCATGCGCTGAAAATGCGTACTTACTGGATTGGGGTTTAATTTGAAGGAAGCAAAAGGATTTCACTGAAGGTTTGCTGTATATATTGCAAAGCAAGGCTGATCTTTCTTTTTTTTTTTCCTTTGGTGTTTTCTTTTTTTTTTTTTTTTTTTGGTTTTTTTTTTTTTTTTTTTGAGGGAGCCCTTTGTTAAAATGTTGGCAGCCCATCTCTGCTGGGAAGACAGAACTGCTCTGTGCTTAAGCTGGGGTTGGCACATCTTCTTCCCAGCATGTGGGGTGTGCAAAGGCAGTGGGGAAGGCTGCCATCTCATGGTGAACCTTGCACGGCTCCAGCAAGATAAGCTAACCTACCTTGCAGCCGGTTTCCAGGTCAGGTTGCTCCTGAGCAGACGTTTTCTCAACAAGTCATGTGTGCAGCTCTAGAAGAAGCCAAAGTGGTTTAGCATGGGTTTTGTGCTTTAACTTGGAGACCAACTGTCCCAGAGCCTAGGGTTTTGGGGTTTCTTGCCTTGTCAACACTTTATGTGAGAGCAAAATGGTAGTTATGAAAAGCCATGGGGCAAAGCACTCACTCATCTGAGGAGAGACCGATTGTCACAGATGGTTTTAGTGGCAACTTGAGACTGATATGCTATTGCCTGTGACAGTAGCTTTGCTGAGTCACAGCCCTGAATGGAAACTCCCCTGGAACCGCTTGTGGGTTCACAACTCATAATTTTGGGATTCTTTGGTATTCATCACTAACCTTCTGCCGTGGCTCACACGTCCTACGCTCTTGCGCTTGCCATCTACCCTCCACTTCCCAAAACGTACCAGCGCCTGCCTGACACAGGCTGGAGGCTCCCTCTCCGCTCCATGGGACGTGGCAGCCCTGTGGCAGGCTTCATCATGCCTCCAGAAGTCTCAGAAAAACCTGGACATGACTCTGTGACCGAGAGGTTCAGCTTTGGCCAGTGAGACCCTCTACACAGAATGAAAGCATCCTTGCTGAATGGAAGGAGTCCAGTGCAGCAGTGTGGGAGTAAACAGGGAGCTGGTATCTGTGCTGACAGCAAAGGGGGTAGAATATAAGAGGGTATGTCTAAGGATGATAAAGGTCACTTGTTCAGAGAAATTATTAGAAATTTTACCACTGTACGTGCTTTGGATGTGTCTACGGTGAGAAAGGGAGAAACTGTCTTTTAAAATGTTGTGCGAGTCACACCAGCATTAACAGTTGTCTAAAATATGTCCTGAACATGCACTCCCTGGACATGTGCATGAATATGCACTCTCAGAAGCTAACAGTCCCTACCCACCAGCCTGTCTCCCATAACAGCACTCCTGAGCCCCACATCCAGGGATTTCTGTAACACAGCATGCTTGAAGGAAGAGGGTAAAATCTTTCTAATGTAGGTTCTGGCTGGAGAAAACCTCAATATTTAATATTATTTTTTCCCTAGAATATAGGTTATTTTATTTTTGAAAGCTGTTTCTTGGAGTATTGGAACTCAGGAATAGTGCTGTACCTAAGTACAGGAGGTGAGCCAGACCACTTTCAGCTGAAGGGGTCCAGGCTGCTGTATCATACAGGTTTCACCTCTGGGGCTTTTGGATGGATTAGGAACAAGAGAGAAAAGAAGCAAATTCACGCTTGTTGAAATATGGCAACATTTTACAAGGAATATGTGCTCAATCCAAAACCTTCGTAACTTTTATTTGAGTCGGCACGTGGAATTAAGAGGTCAGAAGAAGCTCCAGTAATGGAAAGTGTTATACTTTATATCAGGATTTTCCTGATTTCTTTTGTGTTTCTGCATGGATATAGAAAGCCAGGCCTCTCCAGGTGTCTTTCCATGTTGTATCTTAATCATATGTTTCTGTCGTGCCTCATAATGCTGCCTCCCCAAACCCTTCCCCTCAGCTCCAATTTTACTGCTTCTCAGCACTGCGCATTTGTTTATAATGACCCAAATCACTTCCTTTCCTTCCGAAAAGGAAAAAAAAAAAAAAGAAAACAACACCCATCCATTTTTAGATAGTAGCCACATGCACAGTTGAATCTGCACACTGGAGAGGCAGCTGGGGAGGATGCAGCAGCCAGCAGCTGGGAGTGGGCAGGTGAAGGAAGCTCTTAGGTTTGTCATGGAAAGTTAAAATGTGCAATTACAGGGCAAAGAGCAGAGCAGCACACACTGCCAGGATTGTCACACAGCTGGGCTGGGATAACGTCGTTGCACAGTATATTGACCCTAGTGGTTTAATCCAGCTTAAAATGTTCCTGTGCTTCTGTGTTGCACCAGCCCTACTGCTCACCACCTCCTCAGCTGTGCCAGAACACCCATAGGCAGTAAGATGTGTCAGTAGAAGGATGGAGCTAAAAAATTAATCAGTCCACAAAGAGATGATAGGCAGATAAATGGATAGGTAGATAGATGAATACATAGATTATTTTTGCTCTGAGTTCAAAAGATTTCAGAGTAACTTCAGAGCACAGTCCCATGTTCAGTATTTCTGGGAGGCAAGGGTGAAGGGAAGGACAAGGAATTACATCCTGAGGAGTAAAAATGAGAACCAATAGAGAAAGCTATGATGTGACTTTTGCATGCTCCAGGTCTCCATGAAGCAGAGGCAAGATTTTGCTAGGCCTAGAAGCACTCTGAGGATGTTTCTAGTGAGGATGGTGGCAGATGGCTGGACAAAATGAGTTGTGACTAGCACAGCACCTAAACTTACCTAGGCCAAGAGGATGTACTGAGCACTGAGTATATACAAACTCAAGCTGGAACTCATAATTTCTGGCCTCCACCATGTGAAAACTGACAAGAACTCCTCCAGAACTACCATGCAGCCAGGAAAAGGGGGAGAGGTGACGTTCAGGATTCAGTTATGGTAATGGTCCTCCCTTACCTTTTGCTGGGGAATGGCGTGGGGCTGAGCTCTGTGGGATGACAGAGGGGACACGATCATCCCTGCCATCCACACCATGCTGTGTGGATTCCTCAGAGATGTTTGCATAGCACAGATATTGCAACATAGTGCTGTTGCAGACAGGAAAAAAGCTCAAGTGCAACCCTTCAGGGTAAAGAAGAGGATATTTTTCTCCGTGGGAACTCCTACTCATACACTGCAGTTTAACTTCTTCAGTATGAAGATGAATACCCCCTGCATATACAATATACAAATCTAGCATAATAGGAGCATACTGTGCACTAGTTTTCTGCTAAAAGCTTGTTTACAAGAAAGGGATAGGGAAAAGCAAGAGTGATTAACTAAAAAGGACTTTTCCCAATGGAAACTCTACTTTGCTTCATGTTATTAGAAGAAGTAATTATTCCCCATACACACTCACAGATGTTGCTCTCCATTTGGGTCGTAAGTCTGTCAGATGTCTTTTCTGGCTCCGCCCTCAGCTTAGAATAAGGCACATGGTGGCACAGGTCCTTGCAGAGACTTACATGAGGTGCTGAGGGCAGGGACTGCCTCTGTCCACTGCAGTGGACATGGCTTGACCAGCTCCATGGAGCCACTGACTGTCCCTCTGTGGACTGCTACAGGAGCTGGTGGGGCTTGCTTATCTTTCTGAATTTTTGAAGGATCAGATGAATGCAAAAACTGGATCTAGGGGGGGGATAGGAGAGCTGGACTGGGTGATGGTGAGACAAGGAGAGAGAGGAATAGGACTATGCAGTTTGGAGCCAGGGAGCTGATGGATTGGCTTGGCTTGGCCATCTCAACAACCCTCACTCCTGTGCCCCACATGAACTGCCTGGGTTAAATGAGCTAAACATGGGTTGTTAATGCCACTTCAAACATCCCCTGTTTTAAAATAATCTGCAAGGTACATGAAGAACATCTGGTTCTTCCAATATATCTGGAGAGCGGGTGGGAAGTCAGCATTCTTCATGTGCTGGGAGAGCTGGAAAAATTGGGATAGACTGGCTTGAGCTGATGCTGAATAAGAAGGGGCAAACCCAGAGAAACACGCACACTCGAGTATGTGTGGGAGAAGAATGAAGTATTGTTTCTCCTCTGTCCTCACATAAAGGCAACGGCAAAGTCAAGGGCATGGAAACAATACTGCAAATGGGGAACCAGCTCTTGTGGACCTGAGCTAGCAGGACGCTTCCAGCACACCTCTGTGAATCCTGCAGGAACCAGATCAGAGCTGAAGCAGGTGAAGAAACACTCCAAGTTCCCAGATCACTTAAAGAATCTTTTGGCTACCCAAGCATGAGAAACGGGGACCATGCAAAGGCAGCAATTTCAGACTAGCCTCAAAAGGCATTACCTTGATGTTAGCACCAGCTGGGCTCCCAAATATTTTAATTTTTCTTCTACTGTGGAACATGAGACTGATTCGCTGAACTGCTGGGGTGCCAATTGTACCCAGGCATGCTTGAACTGGCCTTTCTCACTCCAGCATGCAGGAGAGCATGGGGTTTCGGAGGTCCTCTTGGGCCTGCCAGCCCTGGAGCTGTTTCGCAGCTGCTGGAGGGCTGCCAGTTTGCAGGTCTTTTAATGAGTGGTGTAGTGTCTGGCAAGTAACTTGTCTTCAAGTGAGTGTGACTAATCATGAATCTTTTCAATAATGCTGACAATCCAGTCTCTCTTCTCTCACTCTGCCCGAGCCCACTGAAATAGGAGTAAATTAGCCTTATTCTGGCAAAGGCAGGAAATGATAAAGAGCCCCTAAAAGGTTTCCAGTGCACTATGCCTAGGTTTTGCAGCGAGTGTAATTATCAGAGTTGTTGTGTGTGTGTTTTGAGAGCAGCTAAATAGCTCCAAAGGTCTGAAAGATTGCACTCTGCCACCATCCCCCGGCCCATTTGCCTGAATGTGTGATTTCTGTACTTCACTGGCACAGTGTGCTCCTGCAAAAGCAATAAGCCAAAGCCTATTAGAGTTCACAACTCCATGTTAATGGTTTATGTTTGTTTTATTGGGTATATCCTTACTGTCTGCCTGAGTGGTAGAGCCAGAATATGGCACTTTAGTTACTGGTCTATGCTAAACTTGACCTTGTTTATTTGGTTGGAGAGTGAGATCTTTGTCTCATTCTTTAATGAGTTCCCTTAGATGGCTAAGAAAGCAAAAATGCGATTGGGTGTCATATAAACTGCAGAAGTGTATCATATTATTTGTTCTCTGAGAAGAATGGTGCAGGTGGTGTTCCCCCAAATGTAAGTGCATAAGGAAGAGAAAGCAGAGGGCTTGGGAAATTGAACCCATGGAGGGGAAGAATGGGAAAGTATCAGTAAGTTGCAAGTGAGAATCTGCTGCTGAGAAAGGAAATTTTGTTGTGAGGGCATAGTTCTCAACATTGTTTTTAATATTATTGAATAGGACTTGGAGACTAAATGGTGTCACAGATCTGAGTCGTGCTGCTTGGTGCGGCAGGGTGGATCATATGCCTGAATGCTGGAGATCTCATCCAGCTCTTTTAATTGTATCTGAGTTTATTACCTTCCCAGCAACACACATAATTCCCAGCAGAGGAAAACTGATAGTTTTTGCTGACATATTGTGACCATCGATCGTCAATACAGTTTTCCTTTCTGTTTTTCTCTTTTGTACCTATGGTTGTGTACTTCTGCTTGATATTTCAACCTCATCCCCCCTCCCCACCTCCCTCCCTCCCTACTACACTTGCAGAGGTTTGGAGTAGTTCCTGGTGGAGTATGGGGTTGCTCCTCCTTTCTCTTTCTTCTGCTTATTTCTAGACCAGAACATTTTGTTAGCTCTTCAGGGACCCAGCTAGAAGGATGAATGGTGAAGTGACATTGTGTTATACAAATCCTACCAATTGGAACCAGTTTAGTGGGTTTCTGTCTAACTGGAACAGTCACCATTTTGGAAGGAGGTGAGACGATAAGGGTAAAGCTGCCTAAGGAAAAGGTGGATGCTATTCTTTTTGAAGTTCACTGCCAATTCCAGCACTTGGATAAAAGTTTTATGTATGAGTGTTTGCTGGAAGGAAGAGATAGCAAATGCTCGAATTCAGGGGGGGGAAAAAAAAGGCTCCTATGTATCCAATATAGAGCTGGCTTAATGGAAATGAAACATTGCAAAAAGAATTATATTTACTACAGGCCAAAGAAGAAGGCGGCTTTGCTTTAATAACAGAAAGAAAAGAATAATAAAAGAAAAGAAAATAATTAATAATTAATAAAAGAAAAGAAAAGGAATAGATATTTTATGAGAAACAAAATATCTGTGTCTTCAGGAAATTCCTGTCCTTTTTCATTGCTTGCCTGATCTGTTCTTTGAAGTTTGATTACTGCCACTTCAAGACAGAAGAGATTTAGCTGCTGTAGACGGTGAATCTCTGCTCAACACATAAATATGGTAGTTTTTCCCTAACTTCTGTTTGTCAAGATATATGTGAAGCATTTTTGAGATCTTTGTTGCTCAGTCTTGTAAGCAATCACCTGTACTACTACAACAATCAAAAAAAATCCTAGTTTGCCTAATTCGTATTTTTACTACATTCACTAAAATTCTATCTTGCAGCATCAAGACCTCAAGCTCAATACAATGCATTTGCTTAAGTGTTTATCTGCCTGTTTTTGTTCTAACACACAAATGGTATCCAGATTTCTGCGTTTCCTGGTCTCTATGCTGTGGCAGTTTGGTGTAGTTAAGCGCATATGAAATTAAAGCAATTTCTGCCTCTATTGGTGGGACACAAATGCATGAATCTTCAAGGAGTCCCCCCCACCCCGAGACATGCCTGCATGCTCTGCTTCTCATGGGATTTGGAAACCCACGGCCCATAAGTCTCAGTTCCTATGAGGAGACTCAGGATTTCATATTCCTCTGGCACTGGAGTGGGGCAGAGGAGGAGAGAGGACAGTAATAGGTCTGGACTTTAATGTTTTACCTGTAAGTAAGTCCTGACATTGCAGAAACATCGCTAAAAAACATTTTATGTTGTGCTTCCATTTATCTTTACCAAATTGCACTGCAGAGGAAACTCCTCCCAAGCCTAATAAATGTGAAGTTAATTAGAGGTCAGTGCAGGAGCTCAGATAGTCCTACAATCAGCAACTGTTTCTACATTTTCAAACAACCAGGAAAAGTCATCATGCTGATGGTAACTGAGCTGGTGCTTACTGTTCTGGCAAAACCGCCCTAAACCAAGTTCAAGTCCGAAAATATTAGCCTTTTCCATTGCCTGTCATTGCCCTGGGCATCAGTTTGTGCTTGTTCATGTTTTGCTTGCTTGAAATAGCTGTTTCTGTCCTTGCATCTGAATTTCCTGAATGCTTTTTTCACTTCCACCATTTTAAACTTTACTTCTTTTTCACTCTTTCTTCAGTGATGTGTTTTACTGTCCATTCAGAATACAGCAGAAACAATACCTGTAGAGTGACTGGTCCTTTTATTGTAAGGCCTTGAGAGCAGAGCTGGTAAGGTGAATTCTTCTCCTGTTGAGTTCAGTCTGTTTACAGTGATGTTAGTGCCTGCAAAAGGAGAGTTGTCCTGGAAGGAATCTTTTTTTTCCATCTTCTGTTTTCCTTCTGAAGCTTATTATGAAAAAACCGGGGAAAGAAATGAACAGGAAATTTTACCTGAGGGTTTTTTTTTTCTCTCAAATTGGAAAATGAAGGAAGTGAATGAGTGGAAGAGATTATTTATGGAGCAGGTTCTCAGTAGGTGAATACAGGTGTTCTGAAGATGTATTCAGAGATATTAGCATTTATAAGAACTCAAATAAAAAAAATATATAACCTGGTATATATGTCTTTTTCTGTTTTGCTTGCCTCTCATAGAAGTGTCTCTTCCAAGGGCCAGAAGACATGTCAATGAATATTGGCCTAGTAGTGGAAAATACAGTTCCCTAATGGCTTGGCACATGTATCACCAGCTATATGAAAGCTACATCAAAGTTGTAGATAAATTACTGAAGTAGCCAAACATTTTCTTTATGTTCATGTATGCAGCTCCACACAGAAGTGCTGCCTCTGTGTGTCTTACCCAAGCAAACTACCTCGAGGAACCCCACGTGGAGTTACTTTGAAGTTTGCCCTGAAGTATGGCTGCAAGCTTATTTATGTTGCCTTTTTTTTTTTTTTTAATGCCTTCTGGTTAAGTTAGACTTAATTTTTGGTAGACAGAGAGAGTCTTATCTAGTTTGTGTTTGTTTTCAGAACAGCAGTGTGAAAAACATTGAGAAACAAACGGGCCTGGGGACAAAAAATCAAAATTACAGACATGAAAGAACATTTAGACTTGAACAGACCAAAATTTTCTGTACCCTACCATTTCTGTAAAGTTTAATGTTCAAATACCTGATTCACTGGTAAAAGGAATATCCAATGAGCTCCAAAATGTGTGAAAGCAAGAGATTGCATGCACAAAGGTGTTCCAGTCACATGAACACATTGCTCAGTGTTCACTCTTGAGGTTTGGAATATCACAAGGAATCTTATGAAAATGACAGCTTCATTTCCATGTCATGTGTAGCATACATTGCACCTTGTGTAAATTGCTGTGAAGGGGCAAACTACTTTTCTTGGATCCGCAAGGCACCACTGAGCTTTGATATCTGTTCTTTGATACTGTCAACCTTGAGAGATCTTCACGTGTAGGAAAGGCAAAACATCAATGCTGAGTGCTGGCATATCCCACTGATCTGGGAGGAGACTCTTGCCCAGAAAGCATTTAAATGTGCAGAATTTTAACTGTTTCTTTGGATTCTGCTGAGACAGCTGCAAGTTATAGAGCACTGCAAATAGGGAAGATGCATGGGGCAGGAGGTTTTCAATCTAATCTGGTTTATCAAGCCTCCGTATGAGTTGTAACCGTACACCACCAAACTGGAAAGCCACCCTTTATTGCCTGAGTACTGCCAGTAGAAAATGAAGAACACCATGAGCAAAGCATTGTATCAGTGACCAGAGCTTAATTTCTCTCCCTACTGTATAGAATTAGCCATTCTGGTGCATTTTTGTGAAAAGGGTCCAAAAATATAATCACTTTCACTGATCAGGAATGTGACTACAGTAGTACTTTACGTGATGTCCCTGGGGAATATTTTGTAAATAACCAAGACTGATTATTCAAAAAGCAAAAAAAAAAAAAAAATCAGTAATCCACTTTGTTGACTCTTCTGCTCAATAATTGTCTTTGCTGCAAGTATGTTCATCATGAGCTCTTTTCTGACTAAATATAAGTTATAATATATAGAATAATTGCAGGAAGCTAGCAAGCTCTATATTTAATTCCTTCACCTGATCTTTTAAAACTCTCTGTGATTTTTCTCGGTAACAAGAACTGTTGTTTACACTATGGTTTGAAACTGAGATGAAGGCCCATTCCCGTTAGCCTTAAATACAGCCAGAAGGCTGTAAGAAATCTCTTGGATTTCATCTACTCCTGTTTTCAAAACATCACAAGTGAGAGGAGCTTTGCAAGCAGTAGGCTGGCTGTGCATCTTTTGATCATTGGGAGTGAGTTTTAATTTAAACTGGCACTTGTAGTTGGTAGAATCACGTCGATAAAAAAGAAATTGCTTCAGGTAGTTTTGTGGTTTCTCATTTTCTGAAGCCTGGCTTATTTAGAAGGAGGCTTAGTATGAGCAAAGTAATCGCATTTAACGTGGTTACATGCTAGAGTGCAGTTGACTTTGTGCTGTACTCTGGACCTCGTAGCATGGGGCTGCAAACTGAGGGTGCATATCTGAGAGGCTTTGAGGGCTGGTAAAGCACTGACAAGCTCGGCTGCGGAGGAGGCCTGCCCACTGCAAACTAAGATGGAAACCTTTCTTTTTCTTTATGCCATTCTGGACAATTCATCAGGCAGATGAATCGCTGTGTGCCCTGAGGCTCTGATCTGTGGTACACAGCCTGGTTCAGCACAGCTGCTTGTGTAAGGCTGAGACCTGGGTGTATGTACATCCGCAGCCTATCACACCCTTTGGCAAGGGAGGGAGGGAGGGTATAATGCATTTCCAGAGGTCTTCTGGCTGGTATGGCTGCAGCACCCTCCAGGATGAACCTATCCCTAGCAGTCTCTCGAGTGTGTTCAGGGATTTAAGGCTATCAAAGCTACAAGCGATAGATAAAGGATAACATGCTGGAAGCTTAATAATAGCCAGCTCAACCAGACCCAGGAATAATCAGATCAGTGCATTATTAATAACAGGGGATATTGTATGTCCTGCATACACATTCACTCATATCTCACAAATAAGTCTGCTTGTGTGTGGTCCAGCCAGTGTAAACTGAGACCTCCCATGTCACCAGAGATTTGTCTTGGTTTGGTTTGCAAGAAATAGTAAAAGATATAAAAGTATTTACTAAGCTGACATTTCATACCATGGTATGAAAAACAATGTGTTATGGGCTATGTTGTGCTTACACTTTTGGAGGGCTTTGTATACATCGGTGTTTAAGCTGGCAATATGCACAGAAATTAAGATCTGTCAAACTTTAAGATGAAATATTTTGTACCCTCTCTTCAAGTGAACATGAGAAACTTACTTACTTACAAAATTACACTCTGTTCAGTTTCCCTTTGGGACTCCTAGAATTTCAAGTTACACCTGAGATAAGCCAACTAAAGTAGGTTAGAAGAAACCTTTCCTTTTTATTTTTTTTATCTCTGGATGTGGGATGCAGTTCTTTTGTGTCTTCTTTGCCCTGTTTGTCCTGGTTTCTCATAAAGCAAAAGGGGAAAAAAGTACATAAATAATGACAAAAAAACAAAAATACTTGTGGAGGGGAGAACCACAGTATGCTCTAGCTATATGTCAGTGTTGCTTTAAAACACCACCAGCATGTTTTGTTCTGCACTTTATTTTTGAAGCACAGCTTTGTCAGTTTGAGCCTTCTTGGCTCCATTTGAATCAATAGCAAAACAATAATCAGTCTCAGAAAAAAAATATTTCCGCTAGGAACAAGTTTTTCTGACTTGAGACTTAACCTGCACATTTCCTCTGGCTCCAAGTTCCTCAGCCCTGATGGCTGACTAACAGAGTGTAACTTTGGACTCATTTAAAATGCAATTGCAGAACACACCAGAAAAAGTCATTTAGCAGCATATCAACAGAAGGGCAGACTGTAAATCTAATAAGCTTCTTCCATTTCTAATTTCTAGGATCCTACTATTAACAATATTGGCAATATCTGAAACTCACATATGGCAATGTACCAAATGGTCTATTAATATGACAGATGCATTTCAGAAAAGAGTAACTCTCTCATCCCTCTTGGATACAGAGATGAACTGAAGAATGCCTTGAACAAAGCTTCCTATTTATTCTTCTCCTGCTCTCATCCTGCTTATTAAACTGGTATGATGTAAAACCATGGTATAAAACAGACTGCTACACCAAATGTAATTCAATAGCATCACTTCAAAGATAAGTATGTTGTTAACTTTCCATTGGAATCAACCTATCTGAGGCAGCTCTTTGTAGTCACAGAATATTAACACATAACCTTGTGAACCACCACACGCAGCTGGTGAATACCAGTGATTTTCACTTCATAATGCAACCATCTCAGACAGTAGAGAGACAGAACTGAAATGCAGGCATATCCAGGAAACACAACAGGTCTGACAGTGGTCTTGAAGCAAGAAAATCTGGCATTTTAAGTGTACCTTAGAAAGAAGTCTCTGGGGAATTCATATTCTCTGATTTGAATCCTTTCTAAGTCCCTAGTGACACTATCTTGAAATAAATCTTACCTGAAGCAGATGCCTCCTCCAATATACCTATATAAACCTTTTGTTCCAACACACACGAAGAACTCTTCGAGTTAAATACTTTTTTAGAGGGCTTTTACAAGCTGTCATCATTAAGTTTCATAACAAACAGATGTTCATATTTTATAAGCCTCCTCCATAAAAGACTTCCAGTGTTCTCTATTTCAACAGAGGCACAATGGAAAATTACAAGGGTCTAGAAACGGTACTCCTGTGGGATCCTGAAATGACGAACTCTGGCTCCGGTGAAACACATCTACAGCTGTAGAAGCATTGATAGTGAATGGTGGGAAGGGGTGTATGGGCAAGATTAGATAAGGGCCAAAGTTTTATCATCCTGATGCTGGAGGGATTTCCACTGGTGGTGGAAAGAGGTGGCTACCCTGCTTCTGTGGAGGAACTGACTTCAAAACCAACATTTGGGAAGGGCAGTTCGGGACTATTTTCTAATGCCAAGATGGGTAACAGAGCTGTAAATCCACTAGGACCCACCTGAGCTCAGTTGCAGCATGTCTGTTGTCCCCTCGAAAGCAGGGGAGCAGAAGCAGACTGGCAGGCTGTGGTGCAGGAATTGGGAAAGGAAGACAGCTCTTCCCCATGAGGATGCATCATGGCACCGCAGATGCATTGTGTGGAGCCCCTGAAGCAGTGGCTGGGTTTGGCCCTCACAGCGCCCTCGGAGCACAGGTACACCCCAAGGGACAAGCACATGAGGTGGAGATGAAGCCCCTGGCGTGCACCTCTCTGTTTTAACAAATGCTGGCAACACCTGGAAGGAGGAGAACATGCATCCCCATCTCCGAGACAGGGCTGAAAAACCTAATATTTTCCAAAACAGCATATTTTCATGTGCTGCTTTTCAGCCTGCCACCTGAATACCCCTCATTTAGTACTGAAAACTGAAACGGTGTCTCTGCTTTTTCCCCTTTTCAAGACAAGTCACCCAGAAGAGTCATAGAAGCAGCTAAAGGAGTCTCTTTCCACACTTCTTGTGGGGGATTATCTCAGGGGGAGAGGTTGCAACTGGCTTAAAAGCAATTTTGAGGTGGCCTCATGGCTTGCTCCCCTCAGACCCTGTGTTCCTGCCGCGTCTTCTCTACGGACACCTCTCTTTGTATGGCCAAGCTGTCAGCCAGATCAGAGGGGCTCATTGCAATGGAACCGGTCTTTCTCAAAACAAACTCGTAAGTCTTTTTTTATGCTGGGTCAGCTCATAGCTAAACAAAAATATCCAGAGTGCCAGGTGTGAGTGAAGGAATGGGATGACATGGCCAGGGCTCGCAAAATAGCTCTTTTGGCAGTGACACAGACCGAATTTTGTCTAAGATGAATCTGGAACAGTAATGGAAAATCATGATTTGCCTACTCTGTGCTGTTTAAAAGTCCCCAAAATACAAAGGTATTTTCTTGAATTTATTAAGTCAGCATTAATTAACCATTAGGCAAAAAGAATTGGACTCAGTTCCTTAGAAGTATGATAAAATTGTATTGCACTGAAGTGTGTGGGCATTCTCCTATTGAATTCAGGGGAACTAGGATTTCACCCTTGAAATAAGACCTGGATTTTTCAGTTTGGACATGTCGCTTCAGTTACTCTGTGTTCTTACTGCTCCTTGACAGCAGGAATAAGCCTAATACTTCTGAGTTTTGGTTTTCTGAAGCCTTGCAGAAATGTCATGTAAAATTTCCTTTGCACATATATGTAAGTGCTCATACTTAACATTTACTTTGAGAAGGACCTTGTTTCAAAAAACTTAATTGCATGAATATTTGTGGAAAGCAAAACCAGAGCAGAAGCAAACATAACTAAAGTGGATTCATTAAAAAAATTTCAACTATTTGTGCATAACTACTTCAGAGCATTCACCCAGTCTGGCTGGTAAAATGAAACATTTCAGATCTTTGAGAGACAAAAAAATAAATTCTTGCGACAGATATTTTCATGGACAAACAAGTTTGAACAATCCATTCTTTCTTTGCAATCTCTTCTTGACTAGTTACAGATGGAACAAGAGTTGAGGAGAGAGGGGAGAGAGATTCTCACCATTCTGTTTTCATACAATCGTGGAAATTCAAATAAAAATCAAACTATCATCTCCTTCTGTCCCTTCTTTTGCTGGTTCATGGTGACCTTCCAGTGCATATTTTCCATTGATTTTGTTTGGGCTGGTGCTATCAGTATGTGATGAAACAGAGGAGAAAGAGCAATCTTCTGAAAAATCTGAACTATCTATATGGCATGAAGCTGGTTGCTTCACAAAGCTCTTGCTATCACCCAGAGGTGCCTCAGGAAGACTGAAGATGTCCACTGGAGAGACATAGAACAAGGAAGTAGTTGGCTGCTGCTAAAAGGTGTCTGTACATGGGTAGACCTTTCCACTGAAATTTTCATCCAACTTTCTCCTGAAAATCATGCAAGGAATCTAAAGTAGTCATTTTGTCTCTCTCTCTGAATCTTCCCCTGGATATGCCTCTGTCTATCTCTGTAAATGAAGAAGTCTGCTAGCTTAAATCAAATATTGAATTCCAAGATGAAATGAACCCCTCTTTTCATGAAGTCATCAGTCTTCAAGTGGGAAATCACAGTAAAGCAATGCTCATACTCTGGAACAACCACGACTAAGACCTGGTTCAATCTAAATCTCACAAGAGATTGGGTCCCACAGTGCTCAAGGGGTGTCAGGACATGCAAAACCTCATCTGTGAGCCAGTCAGTATCTATTTTGGGTTAGTTCCAGTTCAGGCTTAGCTGTGGATAAAGCTGATCCTGTTTAGTTCTGGTTAAACCCAACAAAACTTTCAGAAAGCAGTTTAGGCTCAGCATAAGGCAGCTAGTTTCAATACAAGAAAAAAAAATCTGAATTATTTGGACCAAATTCAATTCCACTTTCTATGTTACGAGAATCTGGAAGGGAGCTGATCTCCAGTGGGGACCATAAATACATACTGAAATAAAGAGCTTTGTATCCCTCATTAATCATTCCAATCATTCAGAACAAAATAGGAGCTACACTTGACCTTGCACAATTTTACTGGTGCTTGTACTTTATATAATGTATGCCTGCCATCCTGACAGAGATCTAGTCCAGAAAATAATCCATGACCATTATGGATGTGAATTACATTCTTTTTAAATAACAAGAAGAGACTGGAAGAAATCTGAAGTACCTTAAGAGATGACCAAGAGGCACTTTCCAATGAAAGGGATTTTATTCTCCTAATAAGGAAAAGTCATGTTGTACAATAACTGTATAATCTCATTCCCTCAGTAAAGTCTATAAAGAATAGACTGACACAGCTTTTCTTGCTGCTTATATATTATGCTGATGTGCGTCAGTAAGTATTAATTTAGTAAGTTGCTACTTCTGTGCAAAAATGGATTGGTATAGATAGAGCAAAAACCATCCTGGAGTGATGCTGTTAGAACTGATTTGCCCTCAATCAGGCCTTGTTCTAGTGCTCAGATACAGTATTCAGGTAAAACAAGCCAGAATAAGGTTTTGAGACATAATTATTAAAACATTTCTGCTTAATCTCTGTGGAACACACAAAATCAACATTGTCTGAGTTCTTTGAAAATCCTTGGCCCAGCCAGCTCCAGAGCTTGCTTTAGATGTTCAAGTGGAGAAGTTATGTAGAAAGGAAATGCTGAAAGTGGTATGGAAACACTGCCTAGACACAGCGTCCCTGCAGCCCCTCCCGTGCATGGCTACCTCTGCATATGGATATGTGCTTTGCTCATGAAAGCCAAATGAAGTGTGACTTCATCACCCTTTCTTTGTGTACCTTAACTCCTTCTCCTCTGGGTGCACAACCAGATCCATCATCTTTCCAAAAGGATAACTCTTTTCCATGGTCAGAGAGGAAGCACAGAGACAGAGAGAGCTTGAAATGAACCTGCCTCAGAGTGTTGCAGACTTCTGAAAAAGTAAGTTTTTGCAGGTGAAAGGAAATCAATCTGGCTGAAAGCAGACAAATTGGTATATATACTGAGCAAGAACTTTTTATTTCAATTGTTTTTATTTTCCCAATAAGGAAAAGTCAACTGGATGCCAAAAATAGCATATACCTGTGACGTGAATGAGCCACTGTTCCCATCTTGCTGAGAACTCACTGGACTCTGCCTGCTTTGGAGGGCTTTATAATACCAGGTAACACTATAGCCTAACATTTTGCACATGACGTCTTTACAAGAAAAGGGACTTTGAGTTCCTGCTAGTGCGTATGTCTACCAAATAAAAAACATCAGGGGAAAAAATATTGCTCCTGTCTTACGCTGGTAGGGCTTCAGTGATTTCAGGAACCTTGTGCCAAGGGAGTAGAAACCAAAATCCTGCACCTAAGCTTTCCAAATCTACATCAGCAAAACTCATTGCACTATTTGCCAGGGTCCAACCTTAGTAATAAATATATTAAAATCATCTGAGGTGCTAGTAAGCTGGAGTAATTGAAAGCAGTTTAAACCACTAAGCAAAGTCATAATTATGATGTAGACACTGAAATTCAGCTTTATAAAGTATCATCCAAATTCTACCAAGTGTGTAAACTATGAGTAAACTCACCTATAAAGCAATACCATGGGACTGCGTCCCTTGATCTTTTCAGGAAGGAAACTGCTTCTTCCAAATTACACATTAGTTCAATTCACCCTTGAGACATGGCAATGGGCTTGAAACGCTGCAAGGTATCCATATAAATGCTTGTAGGATATATCCTCTTAGTCGATTTATTGGCAGGCAGGTTATAAACTGAGGGCTTCCCTTCTCCAGACAGTATGTGATCTCTCTAAACCTCTGTTAATAATGGATCTAAAAATCTGTGCCATGTGGAATTAAATTATTTTGATGGGAATGACAGTCAATTGAAACCTGGAGCTTTAACACCAAGGGCTTTTTTAATGGCCTACTACAGTAGGAGGTGATAAAAACTTTGCTTCACTGCTCACCTAAATGGTATTTATATCTTCTCAGATGAAGGGTCTTGATAGCTACTTATGACCTTTCTAACACTAGCAGCATACTTAAAAATGTTACTTACTCTGTAATCATGCAGTCCCTACTAACTAATAGCATCAATATAATTTTCATCTTTTAAAGACTAGATGGAAGGTGATGCTCTGAGAAGTATATCAGTCACTCCATTTACAAGATTCATTACATTACCTGGAGGGCAGGGCTCTGGATAAAATGGTGTTTGACAGGCTTTCACCAGCACAGTTAAGCAATATGAGTAAAGTTTCTTCCTTCAATAACAATTTACCCTAATCTGAAATAAAATCCTAATCAAGCAATTAGGGACATGTTTTTTACACCTTTCTTTCAGCTCCCATCACACACAAATTCCAGGTCTTGAATGGCAGTCATGACCCAGAATTTGTCTTGTGGTCATGGATCAGACAAGATGTTAGGTTGGGACCCATTTATATCACTGTAAGATGAAAAATATCTGAACACTTACAGTGTAACAGTGGGCTCACTGTTGTATGTGAGCCTTAATATTTAAAACCAGGCTACAACATGCCAACCTCTTACACCAAGACGCTTCTCTGCTTGCCAAATACCTTTTTAAAGAGAAAGTGAAACAGATCCACATTTGCTCAAGAAAACCCCCATGGGCAAATGGATGGCATGCGCCTTCAGGCATTCACAGTGATTAAAAAATAAGTGACCAATTTAAGCAGGGAGATCCAGATCTCCAGACAGTAAATGCCCATATTTCCAAAATGGATAATTTTTTAAATTGCAATTCTTTTTTATGATTTAAACAACAAACAAACAAACAAACAGCGAGCTGCTTTTTACAGAATTTGGCACAAATGGGCAATGCATGTAAATGTACAATCTGGGCATTTGTAAATGATGGCAACAATTTTGTGGTGAGGCCAAGACTTCACTTGAGACACAAAGGAAGGCTCTGTCTGTGAACACCTGAGCTAAAAAGTAAATTAGGCTTGTACCTGAGCAATTCGTAGAAGGGGAGACTTCTACAGAGAGATCTGAAAGGAGGTATTCCAAGTTCCCCTGGGAAAGAAGCTCAAAGCCCAAAGGACAAAGTGTGAAAAGGTATGTTAATAAAGATTAAAAGGCAAAAATAAAAAGACAGGAGAGCCCAAGTTCAGAAGTAGGTTGACAAGGGAACTATACAGAGTGTACAAGGTGAACTTGCCAAGGCAGAGACAAGAGACATCACATACAGTTGAGATAGTGACCTTTCCTATTCTACAAACTTCCAAGTTCTCCATGTTTGACAATCACGAGACATTTATGGCAGACTGTGGAGAGCTGAGAGGTGTGAATGCCATGGGAGAAGTTCCAGCAGGAGATGGTGGTGACACATTGTGGTCTTCATTGCCTCCTTCCACATCTGGGGATTATCCATCTGCATAGAGGTACTTCAGGCTATGCTCTTTTAATTTGGCCTTGTATGAGCAGCTCACAAGCTGCTTTTGACCCAGAAGTCACACTATACCGTTGAGTCAGTGCCCATACATTTTACAACCATGACTGAATTAATTGCCTCTACTCACTGATTTCTAACACAATCTAACTGTGACGTCCCTAGAGACACCAACAATGTCTCAAAAGTACCTCAAGCATTGTGCTAGCACAGGGAAGGGGGAAAAGGGCACTAAATATCTGGAACTCTCTGGGATGTTACATTTATATGGGCCTTACAGTATGCCACATAGAAGACATCTGTAGCTCTTCCCCTGTCCTCTGACACAGTCATCCCATTTTAGAAGGCCACTAGGTTACTCTGCATGATTTGCCCTTGGTGAAGCCTGGATGGCTTTCTATAATCACCTCCTTGTCTTCCAGATATGTTTTGAAATATATTCCAGGAGGATCTGCTCCATAATGTTAAAAAAAAGTAGCGTAGGGGTTGAGCCTTGCCTGGGAAAACCACCTGATGTCTCCCCTACCAGGCAAGTATTTGCTTCATGAAATTTAACCCTACTCCCTCTTTTAGGAGACTATAGCATGGCTTTGAATCTCTTGCGTCAGTGGCTTAAAGTTAACTGTTGGAATCAGATTGCAATTTTGTCTTGCAATTTAGATTATTGTGTCATTAAATAATTATCTGCCCAGAGAAGTTATACTGAATAAATGCTTTGTGTTATTTGGACTTCAGGGGAGTAACAGTAGAGAGAGGCTAGAAAAACAAGAGCATTTCAAACATTGATATTTGTGTAATAACAGGGATTTTTTTCTCCCTGAAATATGGGGACATACAGACAGATTTTCCTTTTTGAAAGACTCCATTCTTTTCCCTTCGTGCTAAAAAGCTCCAAAGGTGCAAAAGCAGGAAACGTTTGAAGGGAACATCGCCAGATACTAACATGAGAGACCAGAAATTATAGAGCAAGCTTGAGTGCTATTTTCATTTCAAAAGTGTGATACACTTGACTGTATCTCTCAGTCTTCTGAAGAGAACTGGGTCAAGAAGAAAATGTATTTCTCAAGGACCTACTTAGGAAAGCGTTTTTACTCAACAGCAACAACATAGACACTACATTTCTTTTAACAGACAGTGTATGTTGCAATGCTGAGCTTCTCAACACCTTGATGATAAAGTGGCCAAGAGGCACAACACTCCAGGAGGCAGAACTGTGATATATGCTAATCACTGTTTGCATGATCTGCATGGTGTCCGGACAGTTTTGGGGCTGAAGGATATGAAAGCTAAGAGTAGGATAAGGCAGAAAGAGAAAATAACACATGAAGAAGACCAGGGAAACCCAGGCACAAGAGAGTACACAGTGGTGTATCACTCCCAGGGCCACAGCAGAGTGGCTGTCCCCACGTTGATAGGAGAGAGGCCTCTCACATCTGTTTGTCCCCTTGACCTCTTTTCCCTTCATGAACTGAAAACTGAAGCCTGTCACATACTAAACCAAACAACAACACAAAAAATCTTGTTCCTGGATATAAAAACAGTCTCCTGTACTGTGCGGGCTGCCTCTCCATCCTTTCATTTCAACCTTGAGCCATGTTTAATCCAAGTGCATTCAGTTTTCATGGGAGGAGGGCTTTTCATGTTAATGGGCTCATTTAACATGCTTCTGTGTTAAAAAAGTAAACCTGAAAGCAAATAAGCAGAGCCTGTTACAACTAAAACTGAGTAGGAACAGTCACTTCAGTTTTCACCAATGCAAATCACTGGTTCTGAGGGTTAAACCAGCTCCACCTAATTTGAAAGCAAGAGCTAATTTTCAGCATTGCACAAACGCACAAAAATGTGTGAAATCTGCAGGCATCTGATGAAATTAGTGCTTCCACAAAAGGCTGAAAGTGACCTTGCCAGGAATGTCATAAGAAGCTTGGGAATGGAGTTAGGGGCAGGACCCGTGCTCAGGCCAGGGCTTGCTGGGGAACAGCTGGGGCTGTGGGCAGCTCATCCCTGCATGGCAGTGTGCCTGGGGATGCAGCACCCTGGCCACTGTGCCCCCATGCTGGGGAGGTGGCCGCCCTCTGCCAGCCCATCCACAGGCAGAGCAGGACAGGACAGAAAAATGACAACGCAACATACTGCCAATGTAAATTGTAATTATTCTTATTTAATGCGTGTTGATGTCTCACCTAAAAAATTTCCAAGACAAAATAATATATATATATCTCTCTCTATGTATTTTTAAATGACAGCACTGCTCTGCTCCCATTTCATCCATCTGTCTTCAGACTACTTCTGTCCCTGTTGCTGCAGAGCTGGGCTGGGGTTTCTCTTTGTTGCTAAATCCCAAGTTGGCTCAATGGTTTCTAACCTCAGTCATTAATATCAATTACCATGAGGACAGCTGCCTTGTTCTCCTTGTCAGAACTTCAGCATGGAGGGTAATAGATGGCTTCAGGCTGGCCTCCTGCCAAAAGGGCTCCATTGTTTTCATCTGTGATACACGAGGAAGAAAATAATGGAGTTAAATGAATTTGATTAGACCAAGCTCAGCCTAGCGTGGCATTTAGGCTCTAATTTTGCTATTCTACAGATTAATTTTGCTGTTCTACAGTATGATATTCTACAGATGATACAGGGGTATTCTACACCCCTGAATTCAGCACAAGTTTACCCATTGATATAAAGCTTATTTTAAAAGTCAGCGACCCTTTTTAAGCTTTATAGCCTCCACTTAGACTTTCTCAGTGCTGGGTATGTTGGTTTTTTTCATATTATATATATTCTATTTTTATTAACAAATACCAAATAAGTTTTGGGAAAAAAAAAAAGAAAAGATGAAGATTTATTATTTCCAGACAGTGACATTTTTGCAGTTTGGCAAAGTGGCCAGTATTTATTATGGAAATTCTTCCTCCTGACACACATCGCTTGCTTTTTTTCCTTCTCATCCACTGTATGACACCTACTTCCAATTCTGCACTTGTACCAGCCATGGAAGCCACACACACCAGCATAGCAAAAGCCCAAAAAAAGAACAACAAAAAAAAAAATAGTGGAAAAAGTCTTACACAGCTCTTCATTACAAAGGGAAGAGCCTCCAAAGAAGAGAATTTTTCTGAGAGAAAATGAGAAAAAATGCCACAGCCTAATATATGTACTGTTAAATTTAATGGGAAAAATCCAAATGGCTTTAATCAGTGCTGTGTGGAGCTCCAGTCTTTTATTAGAGAATTTTTAGATTCTAAGATCTGTATCCTAACAGGCATTGTCCTGTTTAGGAGACTTGTTGGCAGAGTCCCTTGGGAGGCAGCATTAAAGGGCAAAAGAATCCAGGAAGGCTGGGCATTCTTCAAGAAGGAAATCTTAAAGGTGCAGGAGCAGGTGATCCCCATATGCAGAAAGATGGGCTGTCAGGGAAGAAGACTGTCCTGGCTGAACAGAGAGCTTTGGTTGGAACTGAGAACGGAAAGAGTTTATGACCTTTGGAAGAAGGGGCAGACACCTCAGGACGACCACAGGTTATTCAGGGAGAAAATTAGAAGAGCCAAAGCTAACTAGAACTTAATCTGGCTTCTGCCATAAAGGACAATAAAAAAATGTTTCTATAAATACATTAGCAACAAAAGGAGGGCTAAGGAGAATCTCCATCCTTCATTGCATGCAGTGGGAAACATAGTGACAAGGGACGAGGAAAAGGCTCAGGTACTTAATGCCTTCTTTGCCTCAGTTTTTAATAGTAAGACCAGTTGATCTCTGGGTACCAGCAATAGTAATGAGGTCTGTATCTGCTTTTTGGGATTTTTTTTTTAAGAAGAAAAGATGTGCAAGGGAAAATATTTAGTAATTCAGTAAATCATCAATACTTACAGACATCCTTACCCAATTGTCTCAAATAAGACAATACTCATGGCAGCAAAAGAAACCATATATACAATCTTTTGTAGGTTTCAGCTTTCAGCCATGTACTTCTTGTGTCAAGGAGTAGGGTTTTTATATGTGCAGAGTCAGCCTGCCACAATGAGCTTCATCAAATCCTTATCAGAAGTTTTAGGGCAAGCAGAAATAAGCAAGCATGCTTTTCTACCTGTTAGGACCTGTAAGACTGGGTATTCACAGCAACACTGAACTAGTTCAACTTCTGAGCACATTTCACAGGCTTTAGGAAGGGGAAAAAAAATAGAGAGTGCTTTTCCCTGCTACTGAGAAATAACCAGAAATGGAGAGGTCTGACATGAATCTGAAGTTTCCTGACATCTTCCTTCCTGCTATCGAGACTGTTGATAGAATAGCAAACACTTCGGTACTTTAAACTAGGATACCAGGGTTTTTATGTCTTCCAGCGGGTGCTGTGGATGGATTTGTAACCACTTTGACTAGCTGAAGGACATTTAAGAGCAGATGTTTAAGCATAAATTTCTCTGTAATATAAGACCTCACTCAGCTGTAAAATCTGTTTAATGTGAGAAAAACACTGTGAGGTATCTGAGGATCTTCCGGAATTACGGTTACTATAAATTCAGAGTAGTAAAGATCTTTGGCTAGGCTTGAATAAAGGGAATGGCACTTGGCGTTCCTATACATAATGGAATTTGTAACAAGAGATGTTCTGCCATCTTCATTTTATCTTGTAAATGTAGAAGCACATGTAAAAAAACAACTGACAGCATTAAAATAGTAGAGCTGAAGGACGTAAGGCAGCAAGAAGATTTGCTGCTGCCTCTATAGCTTCCTGTTCATGTAGCGTGAAGGAAGATAAAGTGTCAGAACAGAACCAAGAAAAGAAAAAGTCACAAGGAGGGCCATCCTTTCTGTCTCAGGAGCAGATTCACCCTCCAAACAGCAGGGACCAGGAATATCTGTGTATTTTGTCGAGAAACTGGAAGTAAAAAAAAACAGTGGAGATGCAAACATGGCAAATCCTCCTGGAAAGTAAACACAGCACAGATAAAAACAGGTCCATTGAGTATTTCCAGAGGAAGAAAAAGATCAGTTATCTGAAGGAAAGCAAGTTCTGACTCAATTTATTTCTGTTTCTGGAAACAGAATGAGGATTTCTCACTAAACACCTCAGCAAGCTGCAAAACATCAGCGACTTCAAAGAATCAGGGGGCTGCTGCTTATTTGCTGAGTTCAACAGGAGTGCCTGATCCTCAAAACTGTGGTTCTCCTAACTCCCTCTCTGTCTCTCTTGGGTTCTTTGCAGCCACAGCAGCAGAAAGAGAGGGCTGCCTGGGAGCTGCCTGTGCCTTCTGGATTAGTCAGCCTGTATGAACAAGTCATAGCCCCCACGGAGACATGCTGACCTGTGCTGCCAGCTGCCTGTGGCACCAAGCTGCTCTTTGCCAGCTCTTTTCTCTTTGCCGTGTGCTGGAAGGTCCATGCCCCTGGTGCAACGCAGACACTGAATTGCAGATAAGGTGCTGCCAGTTGCCCTGTGGGTGCCAGGGAGCGAGGTGGAAGCATGCAGGTCCCAGTACCTAATTCCACTTGGGTTTCCATGAGGCAAGAGGTTACAGCAATGGATTCCTGGTAGCAGGTGTGGTAAAGACCTGGGAAAGTTGGGAAATGCAGCTCCAAGGAAGGGTGAGGGTGCTGGAGAGTTGCCTGTCTCACTGGCAAAGGCAAGAGGGAGCAGAGGGGAGGACCTGGTGCTGCAGAGCTGGCTGCCCTCTGCTGTCACCTTACAGCAGGCTGGGAGATGCTCCAAGGGGGGTTCCCACATGTCCTCCAGCCATGCATTGCAGGGGCACATAGAGCTCTCAGCTTGTCTGTTATACATCCTGCAACATGTTCATTTAAGGGCTCAACCTGTTTGCCATGGTTTGGTATAAAAATTATTTCAGCCTTCCATCTTAGCTTGGAGTTCCTTCTTATAGCAGAGAACAGCCTTCAGCCTGCCCTTGCAGGTGCTGTGCAGCAGTGCTGAGTGCTTCGTGTCCTGGTAATGTGACTGAATCAGCAGTGGTGGAAAGCATGGCTCTGGGGAGGTAATGCCATGAGGGACTACTGTGGAGCTGCTCAGCTTTGCATCCCTTTTCACAACGTCTTTCTCCATTCTCCACCGCCCCTGGTGCTGGAGCAAGCAGGCGCTGGCACACGTGAGCACCTTACCTGTCTGCTGGGAAAACTTTTTAGGAGAAACCACCTGCAGTCCTGCCTTGGGTTTTTGGAAACTGTTCAACATTATTTCCATATTGCCAGGAAAACACATGGCCCAAACTTACGAGATTAATAATCACTTTAGCCCTCAACAGCAACTGATAGTGGCTTATCTTCTCAGGCTTGTCTACATTGCCTACTAAATGATAATCCTAATTACAGCCCTAATTATGTTTCTGCCCAGAATATTTCTAGATAACCTTAACTCTTGATCTGTTTAATCTAGTTTTCCAGGTGGCAACAGATTTAAAAACAGGTTTTTAAACAAGATATGACTATTACATTTCTAATAATAGGAGAGTGTGATCTCAACATTGCCTGTTATTTGCTGACACGTGGTACAGTTGATGGTGGTGGTTGTGAATACAAGCTCATAAATACAAGTTCACTTTTTAGTTATTATCTGTCGGTGTTTCCTGATTTAACTCTTTACATAGTGAATTGGATCTGATTTTTTTTTTTTTTTCTCTGTTGAAATATCAGTGTTTCAGATACTTTTGGTATTTCAGGTATTTCAGATTAGGAGCAGGCATCATCTGTACCAGACATTGCTTTGAAACTTGCCCCTCAAGGAGCTGCTCACTCCTCCTGGGCATACCTTTTTTATCCCAGCTCTTTTATCTCTTACAGGAGTATCTGAGTCAGACACGCACTGTCTTGGGTTCAGCCCTCGCGCTCCAGAGGTTCCCTGAAACACAGCAATTTTGTCCAAGGTCACAATGTGAGTTGTAAAAATGTTTTGAGGTCTGGAGAAAATGCCTTACAGGGAAAGCCTTGAAGAACTAGGTCTGCTTATCCAAACCAAGGCTTAGCTGTGACCTGGTTATTGGAGAATTACCATAATAGGAACTGTTGTCTCTTGGGAAGGCAAAACATCGTATGAAACGGGCTTTCAATTTGGTGGAGAACTCAGGCCATTGTACAGACACAGAAATCAGAGGCCTTCAGATCAGAAAGGACAGGATTTCAGTAAAGAAATATGGTTAACCAATGGAACCAGCTATGGAAGGAAGTGATGGCTTTGCCATCTCTGGATATTATTCTGAAAAATAAGCTTTCATCCAGACCCAAGTACTGAACCCAAGTAAGGGCAACGGGGTGCATTACTATGGGCTATTTTACAAAAGGTCTGAGGTTTCCCCTGGTTTTAGGCTCTCAGAATCTATTAACTAAGTCCATCATCCTCATACGGTACTGTCTAGGAATGAACAAACTCCACTTCTGTCAGTACTAGAGGGAATGTGTCCTTGAAGTGAGTAGACTCTTTCTCTATATGATCAAGAGCATCATGATAGTAATTATTGATGATATTTTTCTTTCTTTAAAAGGTACAGCATAAATTACTGTGCCACTCTCTTTCTTTTTCCATTTCCCACCACAAAGCAATGCAATGTTGTACGAAACTGATGAGCTCAGACTGGCTCCACAAAGGGCAATGAGTTTCATTTCTATTATTTTTTTGACCCTATGCACTCCTCTGAGCCCTCCTGTTGCCCCATGCTGTGTTAACAAACTGCTTCAAGGTCTGTTCTAGACACACGGTGATGCTGGGATCAGGATGAATCTTCCTTAAGGATGGCATATGTAGAGTTGTGCTGTGGCTACCTTTGCTCAGTCCTTCACTCTGAGATAGGTTTTGAATACAGGTTGTCTCAAATTATTGGCAATGGAATCAACTACATATGTCTCCCTTGAACATGGAAAAATACTGGTCTACTTCAGCTTCCATTAGTAAAGCATGTTACATTACAGTCTTAAACAGAAGGGAATTATATCTCACATGAAGCTTGTTATCTGGCCCCAACCTGATGTTCAGCTCATTATACAGCCCTCCCAGAAGAAAACATCAGGAACCCCGATCTCAGGTCTTTTAGTGTGAATGACTTGAGCATCAGTCCAGGTGCTGAAGGAAGTGCTACCTCTGCTGGGTCTGTGTCTCAGGGGACCTGTAGATTGTCAAACTTGTCAGTGACTCAGCCAGGCTAATGCAGACTCTCTTATTTGCTTGTGCCTAATTCCTCCCAACCTACCAACTTACTATGAGTTATTTTGGGTTCATGAAGCAGGATTTGTCAAGGCTTTTGAAGTTTTCCTGACAGATACTGAGGGCTCACTTAATCATCATCTGTCATCATCATCTGTAGGCGATTAGTACTACACACTAGTCCTTAAAACCACGGAAAACTTGGTGGTCTTGGAAAGAAAAATCTTTCTGTGCACAGAAACTAATTAGCAGATCAAATAAAAGATTTGCATATCTGAGCAATAAGGATGCCACAAAGTTCCAAGTGTAATCCATAACACAGTGTGAGATGCATAGACTTTACATAATGCTTGTAAGAGTTGATCAAACCTGGAAAGGGATCGAAAGTAGCCAAACACCAAGCAGAGGGCTGATTAAAGATGATAAACACTATCCCAGGAATAGATGATAATGAAAGGCCAGTGGCAAGGATTCCTCTTTGAATTGGTTTTCATTGACTGGAAAAGGGACCTTGGACCCAGGGATGTTTCCTCCAAAGTGAGTGACAGACCCACTGCCTCTTTCCTGTGATTTCTCTCTTCATTTTTTGTTTTGTATCTTACATTGTTCCTGGGGGAATGGAGGGGAATACAGCTCCATGAGTGGATGTAGGTGAACCTTTGCTCTGGAGAGGCAAGATGAGTCACAGTTCTGAGGCAGCTGTGACACCTCAGTGCAGAAGGGGTGCAGAAGGTGCAGAGCTGAGCCAACCTCCTCTCACATCTCACGCTACACTCCCAGTATTTTTTATGAAGCTGGAAGGGACAAGTTCTTAGCTGATACCAATCATAATAGCTCGCAGGAGTGATGCTGAAGAGGTACAGATAACCCTGGATCTTCCACTCCTTCCAGTAGAGGGTTTACCCTAGTAAATTCCATTACCTTAGATTGATCTGGGCAGGATAAGCCCCAATGTGCTTCATTTTTTAAAATCTCTCCTGTCTTTTTTAGAAAAAAAAAGAAAAAAAAAAAATACTGTTTTAAAGATTACTTTTACTGTACAGTCACATTCTCTGTTTCTCTGCCTTTTATTTTGTTTCCAATACTTGGTATTTCCATTAACACATTAGGTGCAGGTCTGACAGACAGCTGCTATTCTTGGTCCTGTCGACACATTTCACTGTAGTAAAATGACAGTCACAGCTGTGGCTTATTACAAGAAAATGGTCTAAATATAAAATAAAGGCTGGGTCAAAAAAGCCACAAGAGTTAAAAAGAGGCTGAGATTAATAGCATGACTGGGAACAGGCCTAGGCTTGGCGAAGCAAAGAGGGAGGCTGCTGTTGCCTTTCCCATCTTCCAAATAAGTAGAGTGAGACTTTTCAATAAAAGGTTTCCCTTTAAGGCATGAGTCCATCAGCCCTCACCAAATGCCTTCGAGCACCTGCAGACTCAGTTCCTGGATGTGCCCATGCACAGCGCAGAAACAGGCTGAGTTATGGCAGAAAGATGACAAAGTGACTATGTGCACCCACAATTTTGATCTCTTTTTATGGGAAGTTAGTCACGCTTTACAGTATAATGCATTCATTAATAGGTTAAGAAATGATTCTTATACCTTTTAATAAATGACTAATTTTGTAGAGTCCAACAGTTTCTGAATCACTTATCAGAAGTTGCAACCAGCTTTAACACTTTCTCTGTGTTTTGGTAAAATGGCGTTAAAAAGTCATACTGTTCATGTCTGCAACATTGTTTATAAATTGTATTATAGTCATATCTAAAATAAAGACCAAAAAAAATTTAGGACCTAGTGACAGCAAGCAGTTCAGTGTGCAGGACTCAACAACACGGGTCCTTGACTTCTATATCCATCCCTGCTAATGACTCACTGAAAAGTGATGTCTGAGGAGTCATTTCATTTTCTCCAGCCCCAGGCCCTCAACATCAGCAATCTGAGGATCCATTACAAGGTGTGTGAAATAAATCATGCCTTGAATGAATAAAGCCTCAAATTTGGGACTGCAGGCAAAATTCCTGTTTTTAATGATGGCAATACATAGCTATTTTACATGGAGGACCTACTGGTCTTACATTATTAAACTGTAACTCAAAACTAAATAGAAAAGCAGTTGTGTCATTCACCACATGCCACAGAAATTTTGGACACTGTGAACGCATTACTGTGGCTATATGGCACAGGATAAAAATGGATGTAGACTTGCAGAGTTGCCTTCTATCCCAGAGAAGTTGTGGGTGCCCCATCCCTGGAAGCGTTCAAAGCCAGGTTGGATGGGGCTTGGAGCAACCTGGTCTAGTGGAAGGTGCCCCTGCACATTGCACGTGGGTTAGAATGAGATGATCTGTAAGGTCCCTTCCAACCCAAATGATTCTGTGATTCTGAGAGGAACTGCCCTTCCACTCTGCTGCTTCTGCCTACGTATTAGATATTTGGAAAAGCTGTAGATTCTTCACAGTGCCTTTTGCCAGCATCAGAGCTGAATGTACTGCAGAGGAGAAGAAACGAGAGTGAGAAGTTTCAAGGTAAAGCTGAAAATAAACACCATAGGAAACTGGGCTTGGACAAGCCTATAAAGGCTATGCAGCCTGCTCCCCACCAACACCATGCCAAAACTGATGTTCCTGTTTTTCCCAGCAATGGCCATTCCTCAAAACCTTGCCAAATGTGCAACAGTTTGGTGTGGAAACAGTCTGCCCCATGCAGTTTCCTTATTGAAAGAACAGGAACCAGCTAAAGGCGCAGCATATGCAAGGGACTGGCTGGGTCTGGTCGTTATCGTGCAGTGTGTCACATCCCTGGGCCATGTTCGTCTCCATCTCCAGGGATAAGCTGAAGGAAGACTGCACCAAATGAGCAGTCAAACCTGTTGCCCAGCAGGATGAGAGCTGAGGTTGTGCTTGGTTCAGTACCCTGCTCCTGTGCTGTATTAGCAGCATGTCCTCAAAGTGGCCAAGGCCAAATCTTTCTCCCACATTTCAGCTCTGGCCAAACTTACAACAATAAGTGGTACAAAGCACCATAGCTTCCAGGTGCCCTGGATTTTGAGGATCCCATTTAGAGCCAGTTTTGAATCCGGGGCTGGCTATGAACATATGGCAATGTGTGACCCAGCATTTGTGGGAGCGCAAGCCTCCTTGCCCTTGTGACCTCTTCCAACACAAAGTTCCCTTTCTGCTCATCATGAGCAAGAGGGGAGTGAGCGTTGCAGGATCAGACCCTGCTGCTCAAGAGTGTGCTCTCCATTTTAAACAGCATCTCACTGTGGGAAATCAGTTCCAAACAGAAAAAAATGAAAGACTTGTGCTTTGTAAGAGACATGAATAGACTGCGTTAGGTAACCTTTGTCAGTAGTGTGGGAACTGCTGTCTTCCACGTTCTATACTGCGTACCTCCGCTTTGTAGCAGAAGAGTCTAAAGCAGCAGAATACCTAAGACTTCTTCCATTGTTCTATAACAGAAAACAGTTTTTAGGGAAGGAATGTCACCTTGTGTAAAATCTTATATTTTAGTGCCTCTGCAAAGTTTCACCTCCTGCTCAACCCACCTGCAGTCACCCAGGCTTGGTGCAAAGTGACATTGCAAACACATGAGAAGAAAGATTGAGGGATTGGTCTCATCCAGATCCTGTGGAAAGCAGGGAAACCTGCTTTGGACATTAAGCTGCTCTCATTTGCTTTTATTTGAGCAGAGGTGTTAGCCTAGGTGATGTCTGGAGGTCCCTTCCAAATTCAAGGATTCTGTGATTCTATGACCTGGAAAATTCTGCCAAACACTGAGAAAACAGGTAAAAGTGGAAAATTTCCTCCATGCTAGTTTTGTGACTCTATCTTTTAGTTTTCTTTTGTTTTTATTAAAAATAAAACAAAGCGAAGCATCTGGAATCTGGTTGAGTTCAATGTTCTTTTTAACAAGAAAATGAAATATTTCAGTTTTTCATTTTGGCAAGAAAACCTCCAAAATATTGGGTTTGGCTTCAGCTGTGTTCTGCCACTGAACTGCAAAATCAAATATTTACATAGCCTTAAGCGTAAGGTAAATGTCCTCAATCTCCATAAAGTAAAGAAACTTAATAACCAAAACTTTTCAATGAAAGGATACATTTACTAGCAGAGATGTGGTATATTAAGACTGTTTTCCAGCAGTTAAGAGTCCTCAAATTCTGCAAAGCCCATGAAAACCTGTACTGGAGGGAGGGCAAAGTTGCTCACGTGCTTTAGTCTCCTACAAGAAACTACAAATATAACCTCTGGAACTAAATATCATCCTTTGGATGTTTTCTTCTTGAGTCTGTGTCTGCTGCTAAGAGAGAGAAGGAAATAGAAATGCTGGGCAGCAAACGGTATCCCTGCTGCAATCTTTTAGTGTTTCTTACATGTGTGTATTTAAATGGTTTACAGTATAAATTAATGAAGCTGTTATCTCTTAGCCATACCAGAAATAGTTGTCCTGAAAAGGTAGATTCTTTGTAAAAGCAAAAGAGGTTTTTAGAGTAGGCTGAGGAAAAACATCAAAGATCATACAGACATTTTAATGGGGAAAAAAAAAAATCCTACTTTGACATTTTTTATCAATTCTGCATTTGTGTAAGTCATTTCAGAGCCTGATTTACTGCATTCTTCTTTTTTTTTTTTAATTTCATTTTGTGTTCTGAAATGGCAAAACACAAAGCATGGGAAACTGCTGAGGGAATTAGAAATCTGTATTCAGTCACAAGGTTATGGTGCCACTGGGATCACAGAGATGCAATGGGAGAGCTTGACTAACTGCTGGTGCCATGGACTGTCTTTAAGAAGGTCAGAGAGAGGAGGAGTGGGGAGCTTCAACTCCGGACAAAAGAGTGGCTTGAGACTATGAAGCTTTGCTAAGAAATGAGTAACAAACCAGTCAATTTAGTATTGTTCAGTGTCATCCCAACCCTAGTCCCTGGGAATATAATGGAGCAAATTCTGGAAGCCGTGTCCAGGCACACGAAGGAGAGAGAAATGTCTGGGAACAGCCAGCATGGATTCACCAAGGGCAGATCATACTTGACCAACATGATTGTGCTCTTTGATGAGATGACCAACTCAGAAAACAAAAGAATACTGTTAGCAAGCCTTTAGCAAAGCTTTAGACACAGTCTTCCTTAGAACTGTTGTGGTCAAATCGGGGGCTCTGGACTAAGTGGATGGACTACAAGGCTGGTGAAAAAGTCTGTCTGGGCTGCCCCACTGAAAGAATAAAGGCCAATGAATGGCTTGAACTGGTGACCAGTTATAAATGACATTCCTTATGGTTTGAAAAAGGGACAATAACTGTTTAATATCTTTATTAATGACGTGGGTGATGACACAGAATGAACCCACAGCAAGTACAACAATGACACCAGACTGGGAGGAGGAGCAGAAAGTAGGGCTACTATTCAGTGACATTTTAGCAAGCTGATGAAGCAAACTGACAGAAACCTCCTAAAGTTCAGCAAAGGTGAGTGTGAAGCACCACCCAAGCACCACTGTAGGCTGTGCACAAACTGCCTGGAAAGCAGCTCTGCAGACAACTACCTGGGGGTCCGGGTGGACAAATTTGGAAGAAGGTCAATAGGATCTTGAGCTGCATCAGCAAATGCCAGCTGGTTCAGGGAAGTGACTTCCCTCTCCATCTGGCACTTCTGTAACCACTCCTCTAGAACTGTGTCCAGTTTAGGAGGTTGGTCATTCAGTGGAACCAGTTGTCCAAAGAAGCTGGGGAAATCAGCATCATTGGATATAATTAGATCTTGACTGGACAGGGACCTCCAGCCCCTGATCTAGCTTTGATGTTGTCCCTCCTTTGAGAACACGGCTGGATGAGGTGACTTCAGTGGTCTCTATCATCCTAATTTTTTTCTATTGATTTCTACTTAGTTTGTCAGTCAGGCATTATTGTTTGAGGCCCCCGTTACAGTATTGTTTAGAGTGGCTGGTAGATTTTGAAGGTGAAGTGTTCGCAGGTGCAGAGGGTAAGCAACAGATGCAGCCCCTCTTCACTGTTTAAGTTTATTCTTGCCCAGAAAAGCACCAAATGTCTACACATGTCCTTGAGCTTCCTTACAGGGTGAGCAAAATGCATAACTGCTTTCCACAGGTGGTGAAAGACATCCTGGACCAGCTTGAGGAGGTTCAAATCATCACATCCCACTGCCTGGGAAAGAACTCTTTACACCAGGTTATCTGCTACTCTTAGTGTAGGCACTGAGAGTGAAACCAAGAGGTCTCTAGGAAACTGAGGCATTTCCAGCCCACATGATTTGTTGGATCAATCTTTTAGTGCCTTCTGAACGACACATATCTGAAGTTCTCAGATGAGTAGCAAATGAAGCATATTTTAGCACAGTACTGCAAAAATGTCAGTGACACTTGATAAGCTCATCTGTCAAGCAAAATCAGCACTAGCTGTTGAGAACAAAATGCTCTTTTACATCTACAAAAAACCGAATGCCTCTGCTGTATCTCATCAAAGCTAATTTTTCCTGGTTTTAAAGTGTTAAAAAAATCCTAAGACTTTAGCTTACAAAGAAATGATTAATTTTCTTTTTAATAAGCAGTTATGGCATTAGTCATCTCTTCTGATTCACAACGAAAGCTACAGGGCACAGTGGAATGTAGTTACCCAGAGAGGTGTTGAATTTTGTCTGACATGTAGACTTTTAAAAGTATTATTATTTGAAGTTTTATGTGTGAAGGAAGAAAGGCACAAAAGGCTTAGAAACTGGAAATGGATGAGTACAGAGAAACAAACGGTGCGTTGGAAAAAAAGTTCTTCAGAAAGTCCTGGCTCCTCTTACGTCAAAGTCTCCTGTGGGTTTTTTTTCTGCACACTTGTACCTCCTTTAAAACTTCCAGGAATGCCAGCTCTGGCCATTCTGCTTTTGGCAGGAACTTTGCAGGGGATGTCTCTCAGTGAGGATATGGTCCTCATTTTCCTGTGCTTTCTCTGCCTGCTGCTACAGATTGCTCAGTGTTCTCCTTCCTGGCTGCGCAGGAGTCCAGTTTTGGCAGCATGGATGAGATTGCCTTATTCAAATACCTCCCGGCTGAGTACATAGCTCCTGGGAACCAGGCTTAGAGACTATAACAAGGCATATATTTCCCCCTTTTTTCAGGAGTGCCATAACCACCAGGCTTAGTACCTCCATCAGGATGTTTGAAGAGAGATGGGGTGCTGGTCCTCTCATAGGAGTTCTGGGTCATGTTGCGATGAGGATCTGTAGCAGACCTATGCTTATGTGCTCTCTGATTTCTTTCTGATGGGTTGGGGGCAGTTTCTAAACCTCAAATTTATCCCAGACATCACCAATTTTTACACATAGATTATGCCTAAGGTGGTGGGTACCACTATCATCCTTTTAACTTTAAATATAGCTCTGAAGTTTAACTGACCTTTTCTAGAAGAGTTTAAAGAAGAATTAAAAATTACTTCTAACTGTATATAATTAGGAAAAGTAGCTAAGTAAAAATTACACATAATACTTAATTGTGTGAAGGAAAAGAAACCTGTTGGAAAAGAAGTTCTGAAAGCACAGACTGTGTTGCAATGGGTTGGGAAACAAGATACACCAACTTGAAAATGGATACTGACTATCCTGCTTCTCCTCAGCTTCCTCACAAGTCAAAGGAGTCAGAATAGTTACTTCTGCCATGGTGAGAAGGTGACTTAAACACAAGCCTTTGCTCTCACCTGTCTGCCTCCTTCAAGCAGTCACTTCTCTCTTCAGAGCAGTGGGGTGAGGTGATGTGTTCCGTGTCCTCTGCATGTTGTCATGCTTCAATCAGTGTTTCAAGGTTTGGTTGTTTTGTTGGTTTTTTTTACTGTTTGCTTTAAAAGACAGTGATACCCACGAATTTATATAATCTAAACCCCACAGGTCAGAGCTGAGGTTAAGAGAGGCTAGATTGGATTACAGTTTATAAGTAAATCCCTGAATAAGAGAAGTTAGCAAATTATCTTTAGTACATTATACATCTGTATAATATCTCAGGCATTCAAGGTTTAGACCATCGGTTTTACTCTAGCACTGTGACTATTATATGGATCCACCTTTGAAACTTTTTTTTTTTTTAATCACTATTTCTCTGCTCTTTTACTCGTGTTAGGTTTTTTTAAAGATTTTTTTGCATTTTTATCAGCCTGCAAACATTTTAGCTGGTTAGTCAGTTTAAAAATCTGCACCTGGAATTTCAGAGTAGCTAAAAAGCTTGTAAAGAAGTTTAATGCTTATAGAAGTGAAAGAGCAACAGCACTGGCCTGACTCATACCCTGTAGGAGTATGTGCTAGCATAAACCTCCCCACATATATCTGCTGGTTCATCTCAGCCCTTTTGACAAGCTGCAGTCTGTATTAACTCATTACAGTGCAGTAATAGCAAACTTCGGAAAGACACTCTTTCCTTTCCTGGGTGAAAACAGTTCTTCAGCAGCTACTGAAGTGAATTTTACTGTCAGCAGTTTATATTATTGTATGCAATTAGAGTGCTTGAGCCAAACTATGACGGGTTTTCTGTTTAAAAGCACTATATGTGTTAGTAAATGTATAAATCACCAACCCCTTACCAGATTTGGGGTGGGTGTTGTATTTGCGTGCAGTATGTTCCCTGCCTCTCTAACTTCTGTTGTGCCCTGCAGATACAGCCTGACCTGTGGAGGAAGCTCCATTTCAAAAATCTGATCAAACACAACACAGATACAGGAAATATACCCAATAAGAAGTGTTCTGTTAGGCCTTTGTTTTGCATGGTGCTGCAAGCATGTACAGGTAGACGGTACTCATCTGCCACCTCTCCCTAGGAGAGTGCTGGGTGCCTGGGGCAGGCCAGGAGGTCAGTCAGACTGCTTGGCTTGGACCTACATCGTACCTCTTGCTGGCACTGACCAATGAGGAACATTTACTGTGAATACCACTGTGCTGCTCTGGTCTGTGGCCAAGAGAGAAAAAACAGGAGGAGGACCAGAAATCCTGTGCTTTGCTTTGAAAGCTCCTCCGCAGTTGTGTTTCCTCTCCAACAGGCCCCTAAAGGAGATGAGATTAACATATGTTTATGTTTCCCAGTTATTTTCTGAAACGGTCTTCACTGAAGTGTTCATTCCAGCATCATTAGTGGATTTTTATTTTGCTTCTCAATGTGCTCAAAGTCCTTTTCCCTCCACCCCCTTCCTGTTTTTCTTTTTTCTTTTGTGGTGTGAACACAAGTTATTGTAATAATTTTTCTACTAGGACAATTCAATTTTCTCTCCACTTAACATCCTAGGAACCTGTAGAACTGGTCTCAGGTGCAGAAATCCACAGTTTTGGAGAAAACAGGTGTAATAAAAGAATGCTTGTTTAGGGCACTTTGTGGTTCGGGAGGCACAAGTGTCCATATCACCAACAGGAGTGAGATACCTAAATGATTTTAACACTCTTGGCTAGCCAGGGTATGGTATGTGAAGCTGAAATGTGCAGTACCACAGTATATAATGGGAGACAAAGTGGCAGAATCTTGTCTAAAGTCACATTCTGGAATACTGCTGAATTTGTAAACCATTCATGCACTTACACAGGCACAAAAAAACCCATGCAAAGGGACGGATGTGTACTTAGCTGAACTGTGAACAGCCTACTCCAGCATTACCTTGATTTTCTCATACTGATAACATCTGCAAGAAGAGGGTGTTGGAAATGAGAGCAAATCATTTTGCAAAAAGAAAAAAAAAATTACAATCATCAATTTGCAAGTGATATAACTTCTTCTGGTATTTTCCCTTCAAATTAAAAACACTTGTCAGGCAGATTTCCAGCATAACATGTGGTGAATTTGTAGCAAATCTATGATGAACATAAAGAAAACACTGTCAGGTTTGATTCTGCTCTGTATTTGGGGGTTGGGAAAAAAGTAAAAAGTCACCGAACCCAACAGAAAAATTTATGGCTGGTTTGTTTTTTAACTTCAATGAAAATGGTTAAGAAGAACCAGAATGCAAGCAGTCCTGGTGGGGTGACTGTGAGTCACACTGCAGCTCTGTGCTGGTGCAGAGGTTCCCCAGCCACGGGAATGAGCTCCTCCTGGGATGCAGATCACTGCGAAGTCTACGTGACCCAACACAGGTTCAGCAGCTACGGCTTCCTCTGGCACTACCTCCCCATCCCCCAAAAAAAGGTCTATAGGCACCTCTCTGAAAAACGTGGCTTAAAAAAAGCATGTTGGCTGCCAGCCATCCTATCCTGTGGGTGAAATGAGGAAAGAGGGAGGGGAAGCTTTTACAGTGAAATTTAAGTGTAAGAGTGTAAGATTTGAGTACTTGTTAATAACAATCAGATGTTTTTACCCCAGCTGTAGTCCTATGGCTGTGAGTCTGATGCGCAGGTGCCATTACCCATACGTTACCCTGGTACAAGTCCTCAGAAAACAGTATTATTTGCTGAGAAGACTGGTGGGTGACAAATGGCCAGGGTTTGGAGGGGAAAAGTGGTTTTTTCATCAGAAAATACTAATATGTTAAACCTGCCACTTCCAGCGAAAAAACGTTGGCGAGAAACAGAGGAGAGACTGGTGAGGAGGGTAGCCCTCCAGTGCTTGGAGACCTCTCTCAGCCTCCTTCAGCATTTTCCAGGTTTTCTCTGTAAAAATAGCAAGCTTGAATCATTTGGCTTCTGTAAGTGGTTCAAGCTATATTATTCAAGTCCAATTTTAACAAGCTGGGCCCTGGGCAGTCAATAACTCCATGACTGTCCTGTAATCAAGCATGGTTATTTTAAAAGCTGACAGCTCCAGTGGGGCAGAGGCGGGCATCAATTCAGCCACTGTACCTTTCCCAGTCCCAGCCAAGCATCCCAAGGCGGGCCAGGGATGCGCTAATTAAAAGAAAATACAGCAGCCTCCAAAACCAGGATAATACAAAAAAGGCATTAAAGAATCTACTGCATAACCATAAGTGAGTAATTTAAAAGACAAATTCAGAGTCCTGGGCTGGAGAGAGCCAAATGTTCCTTTTCCTGTCATCAAATGTTATTTACTCTAATGTGCAAACAATGAACAGAAGCTTTTTTTCCCCTCTCAAACTGTGTGAATTACTGTTTAAAAGAGTTTTCCAATGTTGCTGATCAAGTCCATGCACAGAGTTAAAATACAGCCCACCACACTATGGCATTTATTTCTCTTAATACCTGAAGCACTTCTTCCCTGAAGTCTGCAAACTAGATTTCTTGTTACTTGTCAAAGAGAGGCTTTTGTCTTCTTAGCGTGCACTGTTAATCTGATCATTTAGACATCACATGCACTAGCCAATTCACTACCCTGAAACTATTCAGAAGAGCTTAGCAATAGCAGTAAATACAATTTTTCACTCAAACTGTTAATTATATCCAGGACAGGCTGGGAAATTCTTCACAATAATCATGAATATTAAGTGCTTGAAAAATAGCTGCTCAGGATACTCTCCTGCAATTAGCACCAATGTATGTGAATGAGAATCATGTATGCCAACAGCCACCCTATTACTTGACAAATCAAGACATTAAAAATCAGCTCAGTGGGATGCAATTTTGCTTGTCTGGCTCATACTTGAGATATTATGGTGAACAGCCTGGAAATAATAATAATGAAGAATATGATCTGTTGTGTTACAACTCTGAAGGTCACTTGAAGGCAGTTATTTCATGCAACATTGCCAATAAAGTGTGTTTATATTCTGTTGCAGACTCAACAATGTTTTGGCTATCATGTTTTAGATGGTGTTTTAATGGCAGCAAAAAGGTTTTTATTTTATAGCAGAAGCACCTTAAAAACATGACAAAAACTTGGTAACCTCTGATTTTCTTCTTGAACATTCTGCACCTTTTAAGGTTACATGTTGATCTTGAAGCTAACAGCAAAGCTCTCTGACTTTCACAAGAGATCTCCTTCCACTTTTTTAAGATACTCTGGGGTACCCTGGATATTTGTACTACATAGTACTTCTCTGAAATATGAATTATTTTGTTACATATCTAGTCTTATACTTAATTTTGTGCATTAAACCTGTGAATAAAGTAGTGCCTCTCTAAGGATGGAGTTGTGATGATAATGAAATATTGTGAAGCTAGGACAATGACTCTGATGTTTTCTTGTACCCCACAGTTCTGGAGGACTTACCTGGCTGCAGTTTAGAGCATTCAGAAACTGTCCAGTTGTCCTGCCTAGAAGAATTTACAGCACATCATTTAATCATATACCGGCTCCTGCAACTTGGCTCTGAGCTTGCTGTAACTTTTCTGTAATACTGTCATACAGCAGTACTAAACTGTCATGGCAGCTTTCTTGGTCTGGCTGCAGACACCTTGCTTTAGAGGCAGAAAGGGTAAGGAGTGGGAAGGTAGAAAATGGGACCAGAAGAAGCAGACAACAACTGTGGTGAGAACTCAGCGAAGGTTGAGGTTGACCAGAGTAACTGAAAAAACTGCACAACCTCTCCTGAGCAAATCAGATGAATGTTCCCAACAAGGAAATACGTGTGTTAAAGAGCACGAAATAGTTCGTTATGGTTGGGTTGAGGACCTTCTATGGAAAAATCCAATGGCGAATTTAGTCTGCCTGACAAGGGTACCAGACTTTGACACTACTGCCAGTGTTTTAGGCTATTGTCCAGCAAGTCTGGACGGGGGTGGAAAGTGGCCAGTGCATTTATCTATTATAACCACTTGAAGAGTCAGTGGAGAGAAGCAGGTACCTCTGGAGACTTGAAATGGAGATTGGCTCTGCCCTAATGCTGAGGTACAGAGTGACCTGCTCCGCCTGTCTGGATATCTGCCTTTTCCACAGAGACTAGAGGGACATAACACCAGATCTTGCATGCATCCATTTTCTGGAGACTACCTCTGATGCCTCGTCCTGCCTTTGCATGGTGGCCTGGAGATCAGCACACTGAGTGGGGTCGAGAGGACTCTTACTACCAGAAGATAGTATCACCTATGAATGGTGGGTTTTCTCTTTAGCCTGGACCTCAGGCTAACTTTTCTTCCCAACTGCAGTAAAATTAACACTGCTTTGAAAGGTCACAGATAGAGAAATTGAATCCTAATCTGATGGATTTTTATATCGCTTGGGTGGATACCACCTGTCAGGCATGAAAGGATGGATCTAGCTATTGTTTCAGAGGAAGCGTGATATAGTTTCAGTGCTGGAAGCTGTTTAGTATTTGCTGCTGTGGCAATAATGAAGAAATAACCAGCTGTGGATAAAATATACTAACAGAGACAAAGAAGACAGGAAGCATTAATCCTTTGGGCACATCCTAATGAATGTAATTATCTTCAGCCTTACTAGATCCCTTTTAGCATTTGGAGTAGATATAGTGCCAAGTAACCCTTTATCTCCTAGGGTTGGATAATTCCCACTTTTGCCATCAGGAAGCTCCATTGCATCAGGAAGAGTTACCCTCTACTGCCATTTCCCCTTGAAATATAAAGCTGTTTTTGCTAATGGTATGCTGGCTTGAAAGTAGACAGGTACTCAGACAACTTTGCCTAAAGCTTTGACTTTAGTCGTTTCCTTTTACTGGTATCTCTGTGAGGCCAAGGACATGTGCCAGCTCTCTGTGTGAGGGCAGATCTCATGCCTTGACTCACCAGTGTGTCAGGGACCTAGGAACTGTGCTGACTCTCATGATGCCAACCACAGTTAGTTCAAGTTCAAAGGCTTCACAAACCATGCTCTAGCTCTCAGCCAGCACACTCCCATGGCACGGCAAAGCTCATTACCTCAGTCCAAAGCAAAAGGAAAGCAGATGGCTGGGGGTGGCGGAAGTGTTCATCTCCAGAGATAGTGAATAAGGGGGGAGAGTGAGAAGCAACGGGGCAGGAGGTATTTGGGCCGAATCTCATTCTTCATGCACAAAGCAGGAGAGTTGGTGCAGTGCTGAAAACATTTGCTTTTGCAGCTCCAGGCGGTCTGTAGCCCGACGGTAAGGCAGTGCTGCTGGAGGAGGGGAAGGTTGCAGCACACTTAGACTTTCTGATGTCTCCTCTAACACTGGCTAGAGAGGCTCCTGCAACAAGCTGAGACTTGACAGATGCACAGGCGGGCTCCATTTCTGGTTCTTGAGGTACTGCAAACTTCTGTGTGAGTCCCAGAGGTATCCAACAGACAAGTGCTGTCTTTGGACTTCTCTTCCCCTCTCCTTGCACTGGATCAAAAAATGTACTAACTCGTCCCTTCTTGCCAAGGACACAATTCCAAAACAGGGTCATTTGGCTGTCTCAGCCTGAATCACAGCCCTGCATGGTATAGATGGAGAAGGCCCAAACCAGGTCCTTCAGGCTGAAACAGGTTTGCTTGCGTAAAACCAGCTTGGTGGCTATTCTAGCTGTATGTGTCATGTTTTGTATTTAGTAACAAAACAGCCTGTATAGGTGACAGAAAGGAATCCTGTAGGTTAGAAGTAGTGAAAGCATGAAATTCTTCTGGGAAAAAAAAAAAAAAAAAACAACCAAAAAAAAACCCAAAGAAAGCGTGAAGTTGTTTTTCAGTGTCTGTTGAATGTCCTTGTCCAGGAAAGGGCAAAGCACTAAGAAAAGGGAAATTCCAGCTTGTTGAATTGGAGATGAAAGCATACTAGAGATGTGGAGTATCTTTAGTTCATGGATTTTGTATAGCAAAAATACGTGGAGGAGGTGTCTGGTCCCTTTGAAGTGTGTCAGGCACCTTCTTGGTAAGGGAAGAGCTGGGAAAGGCTGCCATGAGGTGGAGGACAGCTCTGGGATAACAGCATTGTCTGTTAGTGCTCCTGTAGTTGCTTGCAGTGTGGAAGGAAGAGTATGCTGACTCTGTCCTTGCCATGGGAGAGGAACAGCAGGGTTCATGGTTTTTGCAGCCATGAGACTTGGAAATCCTTCTACATCTTAGCCAGGAGTCTCACCTGCCCCTGCTTGTCCCAGTTGTTGCCCAAGAGCTGGGTATCAAGGTATTGCTTCTCTGAAGCTCCTGATGAAGTTTAGATGTGTTGTTCCATTCCTAAGCTGCCACACATGATTTAACCCAAACATGCAATGTTACATCTTTGTGTGCAGACGGCAGATCCTCCCTCCTGTAAACACTGCAGAAATGTTTCATGGGACCTGTGCCAATCTGGGCATGCCCTTCACTGCAGTCCTTTCATGGGCTTGGCAAGGCAAGTCCATCCAGACTGAAAGCCAAGGTTTTTTTTACAGCACTTGCCTTACAGTGCTTCATCACTTCCACACAGGAATTTTGGGGTGGTTCAGATAATGCACACCTTGCAGCCACCACAGTGCTGTATATCAGAACAATCTGGATATTAGAGAAACCTCCCTTGCAGGAACTACTGGGAGTTACTGGTGTGAGGAAGTGGGCTACGGAACAGAATGGTAAGGGTTGCCCACTAAGCCTCCTCCTCTTCATCCAAAGTTGAAGTGAGTGTGACTTCCTTCCATTGCTGCAACCTCGTTCAAGCACTCCACTAAAGACTTGCTCCAGGCTCTGCAGGCAGCTGTTACAGTTGACGCTTCTGAAATACCTGTGAAAGATGGATGTGTGCTCTGGAGGCAGCAGCACACGGTACCTGCAGAAGCTTTCTGCAGAGCCAGAGGCAATCCTGGCATTGCTGTCTTGGGACCCAGCTCCTTTCTTGTTGCAGAACAAAATGAAGCTTGTGGACCCCAAGTCCTTTATTTGAGCTGTTTACTGTTAATCACATTTTAATGATGAAATAGACTTAGGAAGAGGAGAAAACTTCAAACTATGAAAAAATATTTACCCACAGGCTTAATTTCAGCTTGGTCTCCTTTTTGTTACAAAATTATTGCTTGGTAATTTATTTTATTTGGGCTATGTTTTTCTATATAGTTCTCAAGCTAATTCATTATCTCTGAGATTTGCTGAATAATCTACTCCACTTAATAGTTTTTCAGATTTACAAATGGAATACCCTATTGAATTTCATTTCATTGCAGAAGAGTTCATGCACATTGGATGAATTCACATTTCTTTAAACTCTTCACATTTCTTTAAACTCTTCCTCTTCCAAAACTAGTTGAGGAATTGTAGGAAAATAAGACTTAGGTTTATCTACATGGGGGAAATGACCAACAGATTGCATGATTGCATGATAGTTCCCTAGGTACACATTCTCTCCTGAAATAGAAGTGATTTTATCCTGGAAGAATTACCCCACTCTGATTCTAAAATTTATTAGAGGAGGTCAAATATTCAGAGCTATATGCTCTTTTTTGTTCTGATATTCCTTATGCCCTCTAAAGGATTGGGATGGGAGGGATTTTTTCTTATTATAAAGAATTAGCTTGTATAAATAGCAATTAATTGGTTAGAGCTTTGCAAGCCGAAGAAAGGTTAAGCTCTATTTCATAAAAAAACCCTCACACAAGGAATGAACGTGCATTCCCTGGTGACTGCCTGCAGTTGGCTGTTCGTTTCCTAAATGTAGTCACATGGTTGCCTGCAAGATCCTCCCAGAATGTTTAGAAATATTTTGGTCAGGGGAATGGAAGGACAGAATATTTTTCAGTGACTCCCACAGGAAACAGTGGGGTGGGCTGCGCATGGCTACAGAATTCTCTGCTCCAGAATACATTGGCCCAATGTGCACGAAACATTCTTATCTGATGAAGAATTGGAAACAGGATTATTTGTTGAAGTGTTAGAACGACTATTGGGTTTTGGCTTCATCCTGTGCTGGGTATTCAAAGAAGGGCTTTCTACTCTAGTTGCACTGGTTTCTCCAAATTAGAAGACCCTCTTGCCTTACTTTAAGATTTCACTTCAAGCTGGAGAAGGCATGAGAGGGCAGTTCTCTCAGTTTCTAGTGAGTTCTTATGGAAGGGCAAGGCTCTGTGTGAAGCAGCCCAGCCTTATCCTGACACCAAAAGCAGGACCATCTCAGCAGACTGTGGATGCAAACAAGAGAGATGTCTGTATTTGTCTGCTAAATCTTATCCCAGCGCCGACGACACAGGGGATGTTGGCATAAAGATGGTGTTTTGCTCTTCTTCTGCTGTCTCATACTCTTCTTCACTGTGTTCCTGTGAGTAATATTTGTTGTAAAATATAGCTGTAATAAACGAGAGGGCAAAGTCTGTAGGTAGAGATACTATCTCTCATTGGACAAACAAGTGTAATATGAAAAAGTAGACAAGCTTTCAGGTAGGTAAGCTGTTTTTCAGGGTTGAAATAGAAGCAGCAAATTCAAAGCTAAGCATGGATTGTGAACAATTGCCTTGAGTGTAATCAGATATTTATCAGAGCATTGGAGTGGAGGTCGTTGGGCAGACGTAATTTCAGTAGGGAAGGAGAGGCAATGTGTGTCCTCATTTATAGCCTATAGGACAGGAAGACTTTAGTGGGGAAAGGAGGTTTATGAAAGGCTGTAAAATCAGTATCTCCACCAAATCCAGGGTATTTGATATTCAGTAGAGTTATGGATCTCAGTTCCCAGGCTTAGTGAGGTTTGAGGTCAGTATGAGTCTGCAGAATGAAGTTCAGAGACCTAGAAACCATAGTGAACACTAGCAGAAGCTTGTGCAGAAAAGGGAGACAAAATTAAATTACTTTAAAATCAGTTTTGTCTGGAAGCTCCTTATAGTGGGGACATTTGCTGAAACACATTCTCTCTTTTAAAAAGGGTTGTGTGGGAACCAATTTTTTGCATTTCAAATGAAAGTCAGTGTTAAAAAAATTCCTTTCAGAAATGGAATAGAAAATGATTTAAAAAAGCATAAATTGCCTAGGAGACAAAATTGAAGAGAGAATGCTTCTGGTCAGATAATTTGTGGGGGACAAAAAAGAAAATACCATGTTTTTCTGGGAATTAGAACATCTGAAAAGTTCTTAATACAAAATTGAAAAGTTGCTTTGAAATGGAAAATCAAATTTTGTCTCACAAAGGCTGAAGAGGAATGCTTTTGACTGATTGCTTTTGACCAGGTTTTAGGAAATAACTTCCATCGAAGAAAACAAATGCCTTCATGGAACCAGCATGTTCTGGCTGAGAGACATTTTACTGCAGAACCAGATTAACTCATGAATTTTAAATCTCGGCATCCTGATTGACAGTGGCTGATTGATAGCAGAGCAACCACAAGAGTCCTGGGCACACTCCCGTTGGCTGCTGCTCTCAGCTGCCTCCAGCGCTGGAGCACTGTGCAGTTATAAATACATACAGAAAGGCCTGCAGCCCACCCTGACCACCCTCCTGCTGCTGGCTCTGCTGGGGTGCCAGGCAGCATGAGCTGCTGGTGCTCAGAAATGCAGACAAGTGTGATCAAAGCTCTGTGGCCAAATTAAATTGTCTCTAAAGTTGGTGTGGGGAAGAGCCGCATACAGCGTACAGGTCAGTTATATCCCAGCCACTCTCACCAGCCGGTGCTCACCGTGGCTCCGCAGGACATGCAGCCCAGAGACAAAGAAAGACTTCTTGTGCCCAGAGCAGGCAGAGGTAAACACTGCCGAGAAGATTCCAGATGACTGAGTTAGGGTGATGGCGATAACAACTCAGAGACCTTTACTCCGGCTGGTGAAACCAAACACTCAGTTTGCCACTGTCGTTTTTTGTAAAGCGCCTTTTTATATTTAGCCTTTTAAAATTTACTGGTTAATTAATGGCCAATAAAAACAAGCGACAACTACCGCTGGGCTAAGCAATTCAGCAGCTAAGTGGTTTTCAAGCTTCTCTCCGCATATTTTTGCTGATTAGAGTAACCAAATCATCTGTTCTGGCTAAACCGCTCAATCAGTATAGTCTTCTAATCATTCCCTAATTTCTGGGAATAGGTTGATTATTTTCAAGGATTACAGGAATATGTTTTCCTGTAGGCTGCTCCTGCCCTGGACTTTTTAGATATACAATAGTTGCTCTTAATGAAGTGTAATCAGTCACTCAAGCCATGCAGTATTTGTCCTATCCCTTCTTTAGAGAGCCGACATTCAACTAGAAAATACATAGATACATGTTTGATGGAAATAGTATTTCTCTGAAATAACTTTATTTGAAAACGTAATCTTCCAAACTCTTGAAATTTGCAAGCAGGAGCTGATTGTTAAGACGTAAAATGACATGGTGTCACACAGCAAACTTGTTTCCGTTCCTTTCTTTTCACTCTTCTCCCAGCACTCCTGCTGCCATTTGAGGCCATGACCCTCAAGTCCTCTTTCTCTGTCTTGGACTTTCCATTTTGTATTTTGGTTTAAGATATGAGAGAAAATTTTCACCACTTCATGGAAGAAGAGTTTATGAAGGACGTGAACAAGGACAGCTTCAGTTCCCTGAGCCATGGACAGCTGGAATTTGAGAAGGTGCATCTGAGAAAATGCCTTCACACTTTTCCCCTTTCACTGAGGGTCTGCAGATAGCGCTAGCAGAGAAAGAGTGCTGAGATACAGGAAGCTTTGGTCGGCATATGTGAGTTCCCTTATGGTCAAACCTGCCTTACATCTTACAAATACCAGACGATTTACTGAATGAAAACATCACTGAATCCTTCTGCTATTGGTTTAGCACACTTCTCACCATCATCACAATTGAGTGAAACCCTTCTGGAGCATCCTAGCTGGCTGGTCCCGTTTGCATCTATAAGCAGAGACACAGCTCCTATTCATCCATTCTCACCACTTGTACTTTCAGAGATAACTTTGTTAGGAATCCATATTTTTGAGAGACAAAAATATGTTTGCTATGTTTTTTTTTTCAAGTTTGAGCAAAAGTAGTTAGGAAGGGATTGGGAAGGGGAAGAGCACTGAGTAGAAAGACAGCTTTCAGGCAAAGATCTTGTCAAATCCGTAGGGAACAAAAGTTGTCCAACCTACCTAGTACTGGGTTTTTCATTAACAAATCAGGGCAAATAAGTGCCAAAGTGAAATGCTAAATTAGACCTTAAAATTTTAGAAAACCTCCCTAACGAAAGCTACTTCACTGCTGGGTTTCAGTGAATGTAGGTTATTGCCTATTCTTTCTTTTACCATAACATGCATTGTGGGGGAGAGGGAGAGAAGATGTAAAATAAAAATGCAGCAGATGCAGATTTCCCCTGGTGACAACTGGGCCCACATCAGAGGTGATCAACACCAGGAGAATCTCTCTGAGCTACCAGTACTCCATTTTTCAAGCCTTAGTGCTGCCTGGCATCTGCTGCTTATTTAGGACTGGGGAGGTGCTTAAGCGAACAGAACAACACTGATTTTGAACTCAGAGTTTAGGGGGCAAGAGTACAAATGAAAGTCCGTCTGCATTCAGGAGTAGGTGATGCTATGTTTTAATATAATCCTCGAAATCATTTGTCACTGCCTGTCTCAAGGCAGAAGACTCCCAGACCACATCCATCACAGCCTTCTTGGTCCCAGGCTGCCATTGAGGTCAGCCAGATGTGCTGCAGCTTGGTCGACATTCTTAACACACTCTCATTGCATTGGTATTTTACACAGCTGATACAAAATATTTATACTCCAAAGACTTTTAGAGAAGGCCATATCCGGTCTCCTCACTGGTGAATCTTTCATAACTCACTGTCTGGCAGCAGCTTGTAAAATTATGTTTTCATAGCTGAGATCTTTGATACTAGAGTAGTGGATTTAACTTTTTTAGCTCTTTTTTTTAGGATCATTACGGTGAAATAAGTGACAGGATAACAGCCTGATAAAAAAAGAAGAATCACACAGTGATACCAAAACTGATTAGAAAAATTTTGCAAAATATCTCACTAAACTTTTCAAAGTGTTTTTATAAAATACAAAAAATAGCATCATGGTATTGAAGAAGTACGTATTTGAAAGCATCAGCCATGACCCTCAGCTAATGCAGTGTCTGCTTTCCCACTGCACAATTCTCAGGGTTAGCTCAGCTTTGGTCCTTGTCTCGTGTTATCCATCTAATATAACATCTGACTCTGTGTGGTCCTGAACTCTCTTAACACCAGAGACTCAGACCCACAGAGATTGGAGTGATAAGACGCAGCTGAGCTGACATGCCTTCAGAGAGCAAGGCGGAAAGAAATGCAAGCTCTCATCCAAGCAGGCTTGCTTGTCCTCCTGTGCTGAGAGGGAGAAGCGAGAGGCTGTATTCAGTCACTCACTTGGACAGAGTTCAAGTATTTCTGCTGGGAAACAAACCCACAGCATTGTTGAAAGGTGCAAAACTTCCCTGTTACCTCAACAGCTGGGCCAGCCCAGCTAAACTGGAAATCTTGCAGTACAGTTAATGATCTGTCTAGCTAAACAGAATTTCACTGCTAATCTTCTTGACCTCATATGTGTTGCCTTTCTTAATTCCTCTTTAAAATACACCTTTCTACCAAGACCTGGAAGCATGTCGAACAGCTACTGGAAACCATAACACACGGAAAGCTCTCTAAGCTGTGGCTGCCAATGTACAGGACAAGTCAAATTTACTTCTTGAAGGAAAATTGCCAGTACAATTTAGGCAAAAGTTTCCAAATCTTTGAGATACATTTCTATTGCCATCGTATTGTCTTTGGAGGTTGGAACATGGAGAAGATTGCTTTCATTTCTCAACAACTTTGGCCATGATTTACTTGCACTGTAAAGGCCTAAGATGTAGATGACCACTCCTGCTTTGTAGCTGTGGTACAGGTGAGGTCTCTAAGCATCTGAGTCTTTCTTTGTTACTGAAGTCTTCAAGCTTGTTTTAACATCTTGCAGGGATTTTTGTGGCTTCTGGTATAAGGATGCTGGAGCAGATGTCCTTGTGCTTGCTCCAGATTCAAGTGGCTTACCACAGCTGCTAGCATCCACACCAAGTGGCCACAGCTTCCCTCCCAGCCCTCTGTTTCCCAGTGATATCTAGAAATGGAAAGAATGAATGGTCAGGTCATTTTTAGAAAAGAGACTTTTGCAAAAAAACCCAGCCAAGCACTTGCTGGACAAAAAGCAGAGGGGGAGACTTGCTGGGCAAAAAGCAGAGGGGGAGAAGGGGCTGCAGGGGAGGCTGAGGGGCTCTGTTTTTGCTGTGCTTTTCCTATTGCACCCCTGGTTTGGTACAGCAGTTCCTCTTCAGGAGTGAACCCTGATGTGAGAGGAGTTGCAGTGCCAGGTTGGAATTGGGCTGTGTCCAGGGGTGGCAGGGAATGGCAAAAGATGGTCTCGCTTGGCTCCAGCTTACTACCATCCACCTGACAACATCTGCTTCACCCTGCTCTGCACCAGGGCAAACTGTCTGGCCCAGGTTGTGCAAACCCTCATCCAGCACACACAAGGCACAGAGGACCCTGGGGCCGTCCCAGCCTCAGATTGCTCAAGTAGAGGTAGCTCTGTGGTGCCAATGCTTTAGGCAGCCTGAGAAAGGCACAGGAGGTCTAAACCCAGCAAAACACCTGAATGCTTTTCCCTTCCCCAATTTCTTTCCTGCTTCACAGCAGGGATTTAGGCCAGAGATGGGGAGTGAGAAAACCATCCCTCCTACCCAGACCCTCCCTCAGCACTTAGCTCAGGTGGGAAAATCTGGTTTGTTACAGGAAGCCATCATTTTGCTTGCTTGTTTGTTTGTTTTGAATGCCAACATGAAGGTGATTTTCACCTCTACACCTGATGCAAGAATTTTCCCTCCATTTCCTATGGCTGCAGGAGTTCACACATAAGGTTAAAGAGAATAAAAGAAAAAGACAAACAAACAGAAAGGACACACACTCACACAGAGGCAAAATATACACCAGTTTTAAAATCTTACAAAGATACACACAGACAGACATGGTCTCCAGAACCAAGCTCAAAAGATGGACACAGGCAGGTTTCCCAAACTGTCACAGAATGCAAAAGGATCTGATTATTAGGCATCAAGGAGCTTGATGCAGGTGGTAGAGGATCACACCAATTATCTGTAGGTCATCACTTTTCCTAAGTCAGTAGAAATCCAAGCATCTAATAAGAAACACCCCCAAACACACTGTCTTGTATGGAGCTATTTTGACGGGAGGCATCCTGACACTTGCTCAAAAAAAAAAAAAAAAAGAAGGAGCAAAAATAGCTGTACATACTATGGAAAATGCATATAATCCTCCTTGGGACGGAACAGCTGGAATGGCAGACCCATCTCTGACTCTACAATGCTGATCTCCTCAGCAGATTTCATGCGTAGTGCTACTTGGTACCCATACCTGGACTTCTCCCTTTCTCTAGGACAACCTGCGTAGAAAACATTTGTTCATCTTCAAATGTTGGGATATCTATCTTGGGAAGTTGATGGGCAAGGGAAGGTAATGTGAAAACTGTAGTTCATGATCTGAAACACCTATGAAAGCTGGAAGCCTTTGCCGTGTAGAGCCAGCTCATTCTGGCTTGAGTCACATCAGAAATATTGCAAAAGTAGCCTGTGTCCCAGTGCTGGAATGGTGGGTGAGAAAGAAGGGATGGAAACAAGGACAAAACAAGGACATTAAGGCAACAACAAAAATAAAAATTTTAAAATATTAATCACCAAACAAAAGCCTTTCCTATTTAATGCAAATTGGGGGATGGCATGTTGTCAGAAAGACTATGTAACTGTTAAACAATTTAGGAAAATCTAGATTTCCCCAAAATTGCTACTAATTATTGGGTACAGCCATTGCTGAAATACATCAAGCCTGTCTGCTGCACAGTGCTGAGCACCCTATAGCTCCTATGGTTTGTTGATGTTAGATCCCTGGTAGCTCCAGCCCTCAATAGATACAGAGGCACATTCTGGTCCTGGATGGCTCTGCAGCTCCTCTCGTAATTTCTGCCCTCCCATCAGGCATGGGGGATCAGGGAGCTGGATGAGTCCATGGGATTCCCTGAGAAGAGACAAATTCCCAACAGGATGGAGGGCAAAATGGGAGTAAGAGTTAACATCAACAGCACTTCATCTTTATCACGAGGAGAAGTGTGGTACAAGGCTGAGGGACAGGGCTGCAAGGTTCCCTATACACACCCCACACAGCTTCTGGGATCTGAGCTGTACCAGGCCGGCACTTCAGTGCACTTAGAGAGGTTTTCCAGTCCAGGCCGGGCTGCACAGGGTTGACATGTGGCCCGAAGGGTCTTAATGTTGAAAAGAAAAAAAAAATAGCTGATAGCAGCAGGGGTCCAGATGCATCTGGCAGGTGTATCGTTTAGGTTGACACCTGCATAGTCTCACTCGTGTATGGCAGCTATGAGCTTTAGCCCACAGACAGCAATTTCAGTGAGGTCTGACTTGACAACATACGAGGTTTTGCAGCATGAAACAAGTTTAGTTAGTGAATCAGGGCATCTGAACTTAAAGGTTGAAGAGGCTGTGCTGTCATGAGAGTGGGCAGGGGTGGGGAGGTAGCATCTAACCCAAAAACACACTGTGTCTATCATCACCTGCAGGAAGAGTGCGTAGGTGCCGTTGCCCTGTCATCCCAGCAGCTCAGCCACCTTCAAGTATATCAGGCCACGTTTGCAAGCAGGCTGGGATTGGAGGTGGGGAGGAGAGAAGGGAGGGAGCCCAGCCTGCACCATGAGTACCACGATGCAGTTGAAGTACATCATTACTATACGCTGCATACCCGCACAGCTGTGGCAGCAGCTCGTCCCCAGTGGGCTGCCTGCAGCGTGTGCTGAAATACAACCATTGCTGCTGATCTTCTGTAATATGTGTTTTACTCTTCCTTTTAGTATTCGCTCCTGGCACACTCATACTTGAACCAGAACCACCCGACAAGCAGATCACATAACACTTTGTTCCAGCCCAGAAGCTGATTCCTCTTTGCTAAATGAACTGCTGTAACCTCAGTGTTATCCTGGAGAGGATTCTTCTGTATTTTGCCTCTCAAATAATTCACATGGGTTGACACAAAGTTCTAGCCTGTGAGTACAGTATGTAGCATTTGGTACAGTATGTGGCTCCTTGCAAAATACTATTGCATGTACATGCCTGGGACCAATTATTTTCATTGAAACAAGAGAAGCCTCATGATGAGTAAACCAGTAACTATGACATTTTATTCCCACACTTGGTGGATACATACAACAAAATATACTGCAAAAGAACACTTTAAAAGCATCCTTTAATGCCAAGCGTACTACAGTCTTATTTTGTCTCAGGAAAAGAAACTATGGTAGATAATAATGCCTTTCCTTCAACCCACAATGCTCAAAATTTAGAGGCAAAAAAAGGTCTCTCTACAAAACAAACCCCATTACCGAAGAGTGACTTTGTTGCTGTCATTTTATCTTCTTCATATTCCAGTCAAGAGTGGGGTCTCAGTTATACTAAGCAGTGTGAGCACACATACTAGAAAATACTCCCTTCCCCCAAATTCCTACCCTGAAGTGGATCTCTGACACTGTGTCTGTTTCAAGACAAAGGGTGCCAGCACTAGGGAGGAACTCACCCTTGCAAAAAGCCCACTTCCAAGCAGAGGTTTTTGTTTACGGCACCATGAACCCACCTCCATGCCATCTCTTCCAGCAAGGGAGGCGTTCCCGCACTCATCCCCACGACAACATCTCACTCCACAGGATATGGTCAGGGAGCCGTCTCCTGCTCCCTGGGCCTTGGGGGGTCGTGCCTGGCTGCTGGGGACTTTCTGGGCACCCTGTCTCCCCTCAGCTGGGTGTGCAAGTTACAAGCCCCAAATGCCATCAAAAGTCTCAGCCGTCCCTCTCTTTCCAGTTTGTCAGGCTGATGGTTCCAGGGTGTATTTTTGAAGCATTCAAGCCATAAGAGGCTTTAAGTGATAAAGTATTAGGATAGGGTTGAAGTTGATCTAAGCCTTTGAATAGGATCAAGCTGTGTGCAAGGTCCTGCACAGGCACATGATCTTATCTCTGCTGCCCTCATTATTATAAACCTTTTCATGCTGATAGTGTTATAGTCAGGTGAAGTTCCCAATGACTGGAAGAAGGGCAATATAACCCCCATTTTCAAGAAGGGGAAGGTGGAAGACCCAGGGAACTACAGACCTGTCAGCCTCACCTCTGTGCCTGGCAAAATCTTGGAGCAGATTCTCCTGGAAAACATGCTAAGGCACATGAAAAACAACGAGGTAGTTGATGACAGCCAACATGGCTTCACTAAGGGGAAATCCTGCCTGACCAATTTGGTGGCCTTCCATGATGGAGCCGGGGAACTGATGGACAGGGGCAGAGCAGTTGACATCATCTACCTGGACTTGTGCAAAGCGTTTGACACTGTCCCCCATGACATCCTTGTCTCTAAATTGGAGAAACATCAATTTGATAGATGGATCACTTGGTGGGTAAAGAACTGGCTCGATGGCTGCATGCAGAGAGTTGTGGTAAATGGCTCGATGTCCAGTTGGAAACCTGTAACGAGCAGTGTCCCTCAGGGATCGGTGTTGGGACCGGTCCTGTTCAACATCTTTGTCGGCGACATGGACAGTGGGATTGAGTGCGCCCTCAGCAAGTTTGCCGACGACACCAAGCTGTGTGGTTCGGTTGATACGTTAGAGGGAAGGGATGCCATCCAGAGCGACGTGGACACGCTTGTGAGGTGGGCCAATGCCAACCTTATGAAGTTTAACCAAGCCAAGTGTAAGGTCCTACACCTGGGTCGGGGCAATCCCAGACACTGCTACAGGTTGGGTGGAGAAGAGGTTCAGAGCAGCCCTGCAGAGAAGGACTTGGGGGTGTTGGTTGATGAGAAGCTTAACATGAGCCGGCAGTGTGCGCTTGCAGCCCAGAAAGCCAACCGCATCCTGGGCTGCATCAAAAGGTGTGTGACCAGCAGGTCAAAGGAGGTGATCCTGCCCCTCTACTCTGCTCTTGTGAGACCTCACTTGGAGTACTGCATACAGTTCTGGTGTCCTCAACATGAAAAGGACATGGAGCTGTTGGAGCGAGTCCAGAGGAGGGCCACGAGGATGGTAAGAGGGCTGGAGCACCTCCCGTATGAAGACAGGCTGAGAGAGTTGGGGCTGTTCAGCCTGGAGAAGAGAAGGCTGCGTGGTGACCTCATAGCAGCCTTCCAGTATCTGATGGGGGCCTGTAAGGATGCTGGGGAGGGACTCTTCCTTAGGGACTGTAGTGGTAGGACAAGGGGTAATGGCTTCAAACTTCAACAGGGGAAGTTTAGATTAGATATAAGGAAGAAGTTCTTTACAGTGAGGGTGGTGAAGCACTGGAATGGGTTGCCCAGGGAGGTTGTGGATGTTCCATCCCTGGCAGTGTTCAAGGCCAGGTTGGACAGAGCCCTGGACCACATGGTTTAGGGCAAGGTGTCCCTGCCCATGGCAGGGGGGTTGGAACTAGATGATCTTAAGGTCCTTTCCAACCCTTACTATTCTATGATTCTATGATTCTATAAGTGTAATATGAATAAACAGAAAGAAATATCACTGCACTGGGGAACAAGTTTTCTGTTTTATTGTATCCATGGCATCTATTAACAACTGTATCCCAGGCACTCACTGAGACATAGGTATGTACACCAATGTCCGTGCTTCTCACAAGACATGTCGTTATTTTCCAAGCCGTCCCAAAAGCTATTTTTTACAGTTGGGGCACAGATCTACTGGGGAGCAGCACTTCAAAAAAACATGACCAGCTAATCTGCTCCCATGAACAAAGTTAAGATGCAAAATCCCACTTAGCAGCCTGCTCTCTGGCTCTGGGTAGCTCTAGAGCTGGCCACATTTTGACAGTGTTAGACAACAAGTCAAACAAAACCAAGTTGGGTTCTACAAGCCCTTTCCTCCATAATCTTGGTGGCAAGGAGCTGGCAAGTGACCTCAAACTGATCTTCTCACAGACTAAATGATGGGCAAACTTCTTCTTTTGCTGCCTGATGTGAGATGAAAGCTCCTGCAGTACTCCAACCACCTTGACTACCTTTTGGTCAGTATTGTGCTCTTCTCAGTTGAAGCTGCATCACTTTCCAGGCACTTAGAGGGTGAGGGTAGCTCCAAACACATGGCTGAGGCACACCTCAAGGAGAGGGTACACCTGGATTTCAGTCTTCATCTCAGTGAGTTCTCAAGTATTGCACAAGCTATCCGTCAGGGAGATAACTTACTCTCAGAGTCTTAGTGCTCCTGACCATGTTTCATGAGAAACTTTGTTTTCTCTCCTCCCATCTGAATTACTAGCCTGTATATGAGAGGTGTTGCTCTTTTCTCTTCTTGCTGTGTTGCACAGGGCCATAGACACTCAGCTGGCTCCAGAGTTGTGATCCTGTGTCCCTTTCAGCATGTTTACAAATATAGATGCAGTAAGATGCTTGCAAGTAGGGAATACTGTGTCTTGAATGAGATACTCAAGAAACACAAATCCTAGTGCAGTGAAGAATCTAATGCAGAGGTTTACAGTGGTAAGGAGAGACTGGGAAAGCTCCACAGTCACCTGGAGGAAAGAAAAGAAGGAGTTCCTCTTAATTTTATGCTAGGAAGAAAACAGAAATGCCACCAGTGTTGCCGTAGAATCATTTATGTTGGAAAAGACCTTTAAGATCGAGTCCAGCCACAAAACCATGTCTATAAGTGCCACATCTACACATCTTTTAAGTAGCTCCAGAGATGGAAACAGACTCAACCACTTCCCTGGGCAGCCTGTTCCAATGCTTGAGAATCCTTTTAGTGAAGAAATTTCTCCTAATAGCCAATCTAAACCTCCCCTGGTGCAACTTGAGGCCATTTCCTCTTGTCAGGGAACATTTCTGTGTCCCTGAGGCCCATGGCAGCTGCAGCAAGGCATGACAGGATGCTCTCATTTACAGAGGGGGTCTCTGCACTTCTAGAGGTTGGGATTTGATTGAGAGTAGTCCTAACACTGCCTTTTGGGGATTCCAGAGATGTAGCCTAAGAAATGAACAAACACCCTTCAAGGGGTTGGCTGCCTATAGTGCAGTGGTGTTGTTCTTCAATTCTGCAGTCATGTGGCTGGGCTGTTCATCCAAGGGATGAGAGACACAGGTCAAATCCTCACTCTGATTTATGTATGGATTAAAACCGAATTCCCCTCTCTTTTAAATTCACCTCATCCATTCTGTCTTGCAATCTCAGCCATCTCAGAAGATACCTCTCCCATGTAAATATTTCTCAATAAAGAATAATCATTCAATATTTAAACATTAACTGAGAGACAAGGACAGAAAAGCCATAGGAACAGTAAACTGGCAGCTGGGGCCCAGGCTCTGCTTCAGTGATTACTGAAAGTAAATGTAGAAGTAAATTACTCCAGGAACAGACACCAGGATCAGCCACAGAACGTAGTCCCCAGCTGGTGGCTGGCACACTGCTTAAGGAAACAGCTAAGGCGTCTTCAAGTTTTTCCAGGCAGACGGAAGTAGTAAACCTGGAAAACCCCAAGGCATCCTGGAGTATGAACGGAAAAGGAAACACCAGCTTCCTGTAACTATCAGAAATACACTGATTTCTTCATTTTGCCAGATGGTCCCAAACACAGCATTGCTGAAATACTTTCATGAACTGATTAAGCTGAATGGTTTGACCTGACCTTAGTTAGCTTTTCTGAGTCAGACTCAGTGGCCTGCATCTGCTAAAAGCATCAGCTGTTTCAGTGAATACTGCTTTACAAAAATCCATTGTTCTGCTGTAAGCATATCTCAGGTACATTTACAAGGAGCTAGTAAGTGCATTTCTGGGCCCTGGCATATAGACTGGTGTGTGATGAGCTCTGTGAATGAGAGCTTCAGAGGAGACAGCAGACAGCACCACCACACTGCAGCCTTAATTCCCATATGTTCAGGGCTTGCTCCAAAACCTCTGAAAATTAATAGAAAAGATTGCACCCTTATTTACTTGGCACGGAAGGGAATTTTGAGCCAGAGCAGCAAACTGATTGTACACTGAGGTGAGCTGAGGTGAAGATTGAAGGAAAGTAGCCAATTATTTGCTATACTGCCAATATGAGGGATGATTATACATTACATCTAGTTCACTAGTTTCACTGAGACTTCATTTAAGGTAATTAGTTTCTTATTATAAAGCAAAATTCAGATATTATAGAGAAAATCCTCCTCACCGAGTTTGCAGCAAGGGAATGAATTCCTAAGGCTTTCAGCATACCTCATGCCTGACCTCAGCCATTCACTGAGCCTTCACAAAGGAGCTGCGGGCCATGAGCACGGCTTCTTAGATTCAAGCACGTTTTCCTGCCAGTACATTGGACTTTCCCAGGCTCCAGGACTACTCAAGCAATAGTGCCCAGTTGGCAGTGTTCAGGCAGGAAAAGCAGCACCCCAGGATGCTTTGGTCCACCTGCATCCTTGTGCCTGCACAGCACGCTGCAGCTGTCCCCTGGAGATGGAAAAGTTTATAGAATCATATAATCACAGACTGGTTAGGGTTGGAAGGTAACTTAAAGATCATCCAGTTCCAACCCCCTGCCACAAGCAGGGACACCTTCCACTAGACCAGGTTGCTCAAAGCCCCATCCAACCCGGCCTTGAACACTGCCAGGGATGGAACAGCCACAGCTTCTCTGGGCAACCTGTGTCAGTGCCTCATCACCCTCATAGTGAAGAATTTCTTCCTAATATTTAACCTAAAGCCACCCTCTTCCAGTTTAAAGCCATTCCTCCTCGTCCTATGACTACATGCCCTTGTAAAAAGTCCCTCTGCAGATTTTTTGTAGGCCCCTTTTAGGTAGTTTAAGTTTAAGTTGGCTTATGCAGAATCATGGCCAAGGTTGCTAAGCAATGACAATGAAAGCAGCTTTCACAAACTATCGGCACCTTATGGCACAGTAGACTCCTCATCCCAGCCAGGATTGCTAGGAAAAGGCCCCTGGTTTTCACTGAGATAACATTTCCTTGTGTTAATGGCACAAAACCAGATATCTGATGGAAAGACTGGAATCTGAAGCATGGTGCTGCATGTCCAGATCTCCCCGTTCAACACCAGCACAGCGGGGCAATCCGATGCCACGCATGATGGTGAGCACGCCATGCACACAACAGCTCTTCTTGGAGAAGGAGGTTATCCTGCAGCCACCCTGCACGAAGAGCACAGGGAAAAGAGTTTAGATGAGGGGAGCACGTGTGTGGATTTTTCCTATATTTGTTCACCACGCTGATGCCTTCATGCTTTGACATTGCATGGCAGGGCAGGAGCTCAATATGCACTTGGCTACTCCACTGAAGCACAGGGAGATTTAGCCTTTGATCTCAGTGACATCATGAAGTGGGAAGCTGTGCTATGTATCTGCACTCATCACAGAGATGAGCAAGTGAATCCTCTGTCTTTTGTATGGCTGTAGTTACATAACAGGGATTCCTTGTAGCTAATGGCATACACACTGCTAGGTTTTCAGTAAGCACTTCTGATTTTATACATTTGCAGAGCTAGGAATACCGGCTGCACCATCTCCTGCTCTAGCAGATAAATTAATCTTGTTTCCTAAGGTAATCTTATGAAGTTTGTGAGCATGTGTGCGTCTATCCTGGGTGAACCCAGTGATTAAATTCTTTGCTTTTGAGTGAGAATTATCATGAAGGGATAAGCTATCTGGACATCAGAGAATCCACACAGGAAGTGGCGCTGGTGAATAGGTTTCATTCACATCACTGCTGAGGGAAGTCTTTTTTAGCTTCTGCTGTCCCTGGTTAGTGCCTTAGATGTATGAGATGGTCCACGCTGCTCCCTTCCTCCCCCTGGAGTTTGAGCAGATAAACTCCCTTCTGAGTTTGAGAAGATAATTAAAAATTTGTAGATTTCAAAGTGATCTTAAGCCCTAACTGGTTTTTGGGACAGGGAGTTGTCTTTTGTTTTGTGTAAGAGTGTAACTCTATGCTACTGATGGAAATGGATACCTGAAAACTTAGCAATTTATACGTCCCATTCAGCAACAGAAATGTGTGTACTTAGATGGGGCCAACTCCCACATGCCTTTGTTTTCCCCACCTTCAGTTGTGAAACAAGAGCTTCAATCTCTTCCAAAGGTTGGCAAACAGCACCCGTCCAAAGAGCACAGCAATACATATTTGCCTGCACCACCCAGCACATGTGACAGGGAGCACAGCCCAAGGGTCAGCCTCCTGAGCGACCCCATGGCACACCAATGCCCATGGGGGAGCCAGGCTGGGCTGTTTGCTGTCCTCGGGTTCTGCATAAAAGGGAAAGCTCATGCTGAGCCATGGCCTTGGAGGCTCCCACTTCATGGCAATTGAGTTGGGCAGCCTCTGAGCCCTGCAAGAAACAGAAGGCCTTTCACTGACTTTGTGGCTGGGAAATGACAGAACAAGTCTGCTCTGTAGGACAGGTTATGTGTGTTAGACCCTGGTACTGGCTTGGAAATAAAGTGTAAGATGAAGCTTTGGACCAGACTCATCAGCAGTGTGAGAGCTACTTCAGTCTGTTGCTTAACTTCTGCTGCTTGTTTGAACAGCATATTTTCCAAATGGAAGCTCTGAAAAATAGAGAACGGCATCCTTGGGTCTGATAAATTGGCTGGGGTCTAGTGACTTCAGGATATTGTCTGTTTACATCAGCCTGGGGGGACCAACCAGGAAAATATTGCTAATACCAGAAATCTAGAATACAGGAACTCTACCTATCTGCCTTCTGTGGTCTGAAGGCCAAAAATGAATGGGGTTGTTTTCTTCTCTTGCTTTCTGAACCAGTGCGTTTGCTCTGTTTTACTTTTCTGGTCTCTTAAATGATCAGAATACACACTCTTCAAACCATAAAAAGCCAGTCCCCACTTTGCTGTGCTGTTGTTATCTATTTATTAAGGTACATCCTCTTAATGAAAACATCCAAGAAATCAGCCTTTGCTGATTATACATTCAGGTATTCCAGATTTATAGTGTTCATTTACCATAATTGAAGCTTATGATGAGTACAAAATTTCTGCTAAAAAAAAAAAAGAGAAAATAGCAAAATGGTATGGGGCAGCATTCATGTAGAGATAAAGCAATGATTGTGTCATTTGTTTTGGAGGGTAGGTTTGCTATTAAGCTGAAGTCTAAAGTAAGGTACATTGATTTACAGGAAATTGCTCTCTTACACACTTATTAGACATTTACAAAGCCTACTTCAGAAGCCCCTAAATACCGATAAGCCTTTGAGATTTCAGCCAAGTATGTAATCAATAACATCAGTGGCTGCTTATAAACATTTTTTTTTCCTGAATCAGGTAGTCAAAGTTCAAGAAAATATTTGTCTTTGGTCTCTGCAAATGAATGGCTTGAAATTCAGTGACATTGTCCTCTTCAAAGGGAACCAAAGGAACCCAATCCTGTTTCCTAGAAAAGCCTCAGGGAAGAAGGGGAGCCAATGTGACTTTCCAGAGAAGTGGCACCCTTCTTTTTGTTTTTACCATTTAAGGGAAAAAATAATTGTTTCCTGTTATTGTCCCCTTGCATCTTGGGAGCTTTGAAAGATGTTTTCTTGATCTCCCAGATTACTTGTGGAAGAGTTATGTATATAACTTGGAAGAATGCATTAATAAATAAAATGCCTTCCTATAATTAAGACAGCAAATTTGGACTTGGCCAGCCCCCATCTAATAGCTGGCACTGGAATCTTTTTCCTGAAAGGCTTTGGCCCCATCTGAAGGTCTTGATTTAGCAAATCCCTTAAGCACATGCTGCTGTACAGTGGATGCGCTTAAGAGTTGCTGAAGTGCAACCCTACATTTCGCTTATCCTCCCATGTGTAAAACTGCACAAAACAATCTGTCTTTTGTCTGTCTTGTGCTCTGAGAGAGAAAGCTTCAGCAAGCAGGTGGTGTCCCCTATTACATTTCAACACAGAGAATACACGATAATAGAATTTGGCACCAAGGCAAAATGCAAGTAAATATCATGTGGAGCATCTATCTGTTACTCTAAAGCAAACATTAGGAAAGGAATAATCTAAATAATTACGTACAAGAGGGCAGAGCATGGGCTATCATGATATGGGCTTCCTCTGCTCAGAGGCAGCCGCTGGCGCTGCGATGCTTCCTTCAGAGCTGGCCATTCTCCATTTCTTCCTTGGCCGGGCGGTAGCCCAGAAATACCCATTTTCTGCAGGCTGTGAAAGCGACATGGGGACACTTTTCATGGGGAACAGGATGTTAATTTATTTGCTCTGCTGAGTTTCTACACCTGATTCTCACCCTGCTCTTCTCTGCTCCCCTTCCAAACTCTGGTAGGGCAAAGCTGCCCCCTCCTCACCCATCCCTCTTGTGCCATTCTCGACAGATTTGGCTGGCAACAAATCTGGCTCCAAACCCAGCAGAACTGGCAGTAACCAGAAACGCTTCTGCTTTGCCTGGGGACAGGTTTTGTGCCAGCTAATGCTCTAGAGATGTGATTGTTCCCCAGTGCTGTGGTTATGCCAAAGTGTCTTATGGCTCTGGGACCTCATCCTGCTGTGGAGAAAAATATCAGGCTGGGGTCAGCATGGCCTTCAAGCACACCTTAACCACAAACTAAAAAAACCCAGCTGCTGTGTTTGCCCAGCAGCTCTGGAACTGCTGGGTGACATTACCCTAAAAAGGTTATCCTGCTGTTTTTTTCTGACTGGAAACCCTGAGATGAATGCAGCATAGAGAAGAAATACTTTGCCAAAATGAAAAAGGTGCATGATAGTTTCTCTAGGTAGCTCTCCTCACGATGGCCAGGAAGGGAGCAAAGGGGTGCCTGGGGGACTGACAATGATGTGCAGGAGGTCACCTCCCCACAGCCATGCTGCTCCAGCACCACCAGCTCCTGCTGCAGCAGAGCTTTCTTCAGCTATAGGTGAATGAAACCACACATTGGACAGCTCTGCAGCCTGCTGAGGATGTCTCTTCTGAATACCCATGAGCTATGAGCTGGGCTTCCCACTCCTCTTCACGCCCACAGCTCGCTCTGAGCACTGGTATGCCTAAGCTTATCTTGTCTTGTACAGCTGTGCGTATTCTCATTACTCATATTGGTGCCTTATACTCATTGAGTGGCACAAGCTATTTTCCTCTTTCTGCCCAAAAGCAGGGGGTTATGAGGGGAGAAGATAGGGGAGGATTTGCTGGCTCTTAGTTTATCCTCCTGTCAATCAATCAGCTGCAATCCCTTATAGATAACAGATAATATCTGTTCAGATCAGCAACTGCTCTTCAGCCTCTGTGAGAACTTGCTGGGACTGAGCTTGAAATCAGTATATTCAAACACATCATGCTGGCTGAGCTAATGAGCTGTAAGAGCAAAGGGAAAGGGGGAAAAGAGAGGAGGAACGGGAGGGAGAGAAATTTGAAGATCCAGTTCCTGCTGAAGCTCCACTGGGAGGTGGGTGCTCACCTAAGCAATACCTACAGCACCCCAGCTCTAGAGACTTAAACAGGGGGAAACAGTATTGGCAGCAGAGCATCTCTGCAAGAGTAAACAATGCTGAGAAAAGAGGGAAGGCATTTGGAGTATCTACGGTAGCCACAGGATGCCCTCTAAAGGAGCTCTGCCTTTCCCCACAGCCTTTCAGATCATCACTTTGGTTCCCAGTTTCACCAAAGCATCATGCCTATGGATGCGCTTAGCAGATGTGACTATGTACATATATAGCTATATGACATACATACAGACACCCCTCCAGATGAATGTGAATGGACAGTTGTGGTGCAGCTTTTGGCACACAGTTTTTCACCCAGTCACACCTCTGTCATCAGTAGATAATTTCTGTGCTGTTAGATGTTTGCAAAATGTGCACATGGGGTCTCAGCAGTGATTGTCCCTTGTAAAATGATGACAGGTCCTCAAGAGACACAGACCCATCACCTGGGTGCAAGCCCTGCTGTCTGTGCCTCTCTTTTGTATAAGGGACATCCACTTTGGGAGATTGTCTCCCCCATTTTTCAGGCAGCACAGGAGGAACACAGAGTTTGTTGCTTTCTCAGCTTCATAACAAAGCTATCCAGTTCTAAAATTATCAGAGTGAAATGGAGGCTTATGAAATGTGTGTGTGGGTGTTAATGGAGACAGAACCATTCTTATAACTGCCTTAAAAGCTATTTCGTAAAATAGTTTCATTGTCAGGGACTTTAAACATACACGATTAATATCTTAACTGACTATGCCTCATTTTGCATTATCTCAAAGGACGAATTTATAAGATGATACACACTATCTAGTCTTTATAATGCTTGCACCTGTAACTGGCATGCTTTGGGAGAGCTTTACCATCATTGCTAGTTATAGAAACATACTAACTTGCCATAAACAACAAGTAAATTAATCAGATTCGCAAATGTGTTAAGGAGTTTGCTACTGTATATAAACTGCCAAAAGCAACCTGATAGCTATATGAAGAGAGGTAAATATTATTTAGCTATATTAAACAATACATGTATAAATAAGCTTAATTTAAAGCATACTCAAAACTACCAATGCTGTTTTGACTTATAACATAAGGTTGTATATTTTATAGAAATGCTTTTACTGAAAATGTTTAGACTTTAAAAACATTACAAATATCTTATAGCTTTCCTATTTCTTGAAATTTCATTTTAAGATTTGGAATAGCATTGATAGGGAGTCTATTCATTTTATTAGGTAGCCTCAATGTGTTAAGAAAGAAAAATAAAAAATGCTAATTATAGGATGCATTAAAACACATTACTTTTCAGAAATGTTTTATGCCTGGTAATTGCATGCCTCTGGGCACATCGGTGCACTCATAGGAATCCCTCTGCTTCTCCAGAGCTCTCACAGCATGGCATGCTCAAAGAAAAGGAGACCTTTTCTATGAGTGGATAGAGAAAGCTGTCGGCTTCCTTAGTCTTGCAAATTAATGACAGAAAGGAGATGTTTGTTGCTCATTAGATGTTGCTCATGTTAGAGTAAAAAACCCAAAAGCTCTTTCATGTAGTGGAAAATATTGGCATATAAATAAATACGAGCATGTTAAGAAGACAAGAATTGACAGGTCTATGCAGCCTTGAGATCCTGTCTCTGATGTAGTGGTGCTTAGGGAGGAGTATAAAAACATATTCCTTTTAAGCTATCTCAAACACTCAGAGATTTTTAAATACTACAGGAATCAAGAAGGATATCACAAAGCTCTGAGATGAAAGAGGGAATGTGATGCCCCAGTTTTCTTGGAAAGAAAAGGCAAGCTATCCTTGTCTTCAAAGACTCCAGCACCAGACACATTTCTCCTACTTTTTCTTGGTAGCCATTCTTCAGAGCCTGGGAGGGAAGACCAGCCTTCTTTTCTGGTCTGAAAGATCTGGGCTGTTGTACAGAAAATGCATCAATATTCCTGACATCAGGAGATGAATGAAAAGGAAGGAAGGTGTGCTCGCCAATGCACACTGCGTGTTTCCATTAGCTAGATGTCCCCAGCACCCTGTGCAATGTCTAGGGATACTGCATTACCCTCTGAATGCTCTCTCTGGTCCATAACACTAGACCTAGACACTGGCTCCATCTGCACTAAGGAGGCAAGGCACCAGCTTACAGACTACTGCAACAAGCCTTATGTGGCAGATGGCATTGCTACCACAAGTGTGCTCTGGAAGACAGTCAGCTACATTGTTGGGGAGGACTGTATAAACCTTGAAAAGAACACTGGAGATCTACTGGGAAACATGGTATCAGCAGAAGGCATGCCTTTGCTGCAGACACATCACTTCTATGCCTTAATATCCTTTTTTGCTTTGACTCATCCCTCTGTGGAGCTACATCTCCTGCTGCATCACTGATGCCTTCTACTCTCTTGAAGAACAGCCTTCAAACAAATTTGTGCTACTTAAGTTTAGACACCAAATGAGGTGGTTGGTTCACAACTGTAGGTGCATGAAAGGGAAACACAACTCCAGAAGGAGAATGGGATGGATTTTGGAGTTTCTTTCTTCTCTTCCTTGACTGTAGAGTACATCTTAGGGCAACTACACACCTAATTTACATGCTCCTCCTGGGTACTACTTGTAACCAGGATGAGTTCTTCAGTGTAAGAGAAAAGGTGTTGCCAGCTATCCATTATCTGTCAGTTTGGTGACGTCTTTTGTGACTAAAATGGTTTCAGGACTTAAATTCAAGGCTGCTCTCCAGCCTGGCTTGCCAAGGGCCTGCTTAGAGCTTGTTGCCACACTGCCTCCTCCTCTCTCATTGCCTTCAGCAAGGACTTTACTGAGCAGGTTGTTTTGCCTGCCAGATCTCTTCTGGACCCTAGTCCCATCCCTGTAAATGAACATCATTGCATTGTCTGGAAATCATTTCCAAGTGCACAATTGTGATACTGTCTCAGGTCAACACTCTTTTTCATTCCTTGACAGTTTGTTCCATCAAAGTGCTTTGCAAAGTAGCTTTTAGGTGAAGTACCACACCCTTCATGCCCACAGCTCTCAACCATTTGAAGACAGTGATGGACTTAAATACATGAGGTATAGCTAAAACATATCCTTGTGAAAGTCCACATTGTCTGAATCATACAAAAAGAGCAGAGAAGAAGGGAATTCTTCACTTTTTGACAGTTGTGTCTTCTAAATGGTCTTTCTGACTTTCATCTCTAGGTTTGTATTTATTGGTGTTGCCTAAGGCTTGCTTTGAACTCACAGAATTTCTTTTCCTCTGCAGACTTTATTCTTCCTGTCAGTGGAAGTCTCCTGCTCATAGACACATCCTCAGAATCTTCGCTGTTGTTGAAGGTCAGGGCAAGAGACTTAAAAGGTAAGCAAGCAATTGGCACTCTAATGGATATTTGAGGTTAGACACTCTGATAGCAGAAATAGCCACCCTGGTCTAAAAATACCTTACAAGATTACATCAAGCCCGAGGACCCTGTGTGAGAGCTATTTTCACATGAAAAAGATGTCTGACTTTCAAGGCAAGTTTATTTGTTGTTTTGCAAAAACCTTCATCTAGAGAACTTTTCTATCTTCTCCTGCTGCCTCCTGCTCACAACCCCCATCATGTTTTTGTTCTTTCCACTGTTTAATCTTTATCTTCCTTTGCAAAAATAAAAGTCAGGTGGGAAACTGTCTTTCCTGGCCATTCCCACAGCACATATTTGCATTTTTGAGTATTATCTCAATAGCATGGTGTTCTTCAGATAGTCTGAAATCACAGAGGCTATGCGGGTAGCAAGCATAGTACTATGCACAACTATAACTGACTATGCCAAGCAAGAGTCAACACCCCAGAAACAAAACAGACTGGCTGAAAGTGCAAAGGTTAGCTGGCAACTTAACCCCAGCAAATATACGCAGTCCTGGCTTGTACAAACTGCAGGTTAAGGGGCAGTGACATCCTGCAGTGGAGATATTTTTCTCTGTTGTCCAACCACAATGAATTTCAGGCTTTATTTTACAGTCCTGTGTGGACCAGCAGCAAAGAGTGACATCAATTTCCGAAAGCCTTTAATATGAAGATACTTCAAAAGTTTCAGGAAACCTTGATCTGATCTGACAAATTGCAGCACCTCCAGAGGATTTGTTCAATTTGAAGCATTTCTTTGCCTTTTATATTTTTTTTAAAACCTCAGTCATGATGTGAGGAGGTGACAAAAGTCCGTCCCCCCCCCCCGCCATTGCTGAAGTGAAAGGCATCCAGTTTCTCCAGCGCTGATGTTCTGACAGTTTAAACAGTAAGCAACAAGCATTTGAGTTGGTTTTTGTTTGGGGGGTTTTGTGTTTGGTTTTTTTTTCTGCCTGTATGAGGGCTGGAACTGTATTTAAAAATACACCACCAGCTTTAGACCATAGAAAAGCTAAGAGTGGTGAAGGGGCTTGTTGCTGGAACCAGTCTGGCTCTCGGTGGGTCTTAAGTAACACAGGCAACAGGAAGGTTTCTGTAGGATAGAAAGGTGTTAACACAAGTGTCTGCAGTAAAGCAGGAGTCAAGTGTCCTGTTTTTACAACCTCTGGCTTGTGTCCAGACTTTAACCTCCGCATCCTCTCCCAGATCAGCGTGCAGTGTTCAGCAGTGCTCCAGTCTGGCTGAGCCTTGGAAGGCTTTTTGGACAACTTCATTCAGCGCTGTTGATGCCAGCAAAGATCCCTGTCTCTAGGTTTTCAACTGGAACCAGTCTTTCCTGGTGTCCCTTTCTTGATAAATCAGAGCTAAGTAAACAGCCACCAAAACAGATTTAAAGACGCACCAATATAAACAGGAACATTTTGCTGCTGTTTTGTCTTGGCAGGACCAAACACAAATGCCTGCTGAACTGGGTAAATAGGGAACAGAGCAGTATTACACTTCACCCCTTTATCAGGGTTCAAGGCAAACCTTTCCCTCCTTTTTTCCTATTTTGTACATAGTTTGGAGTTCTTTTTAGAAGTTACTTTTATTTTTAAGTTTCAGTCTTCTCCAGTTTTTCTGGAAATGAACTAGCTGAAACTGATTGTGAAGTTATTCCCTAGCAAAAGGTAAACACAAATCATGCAGAAATGCTGACAATAGAAAGAGGTTTTGTCAAAAAATCTTTGCTTTTAAAAAGACTATTCTTTAGTTACCAGTTAAATGCTTGCATGTTTGAATGTTCTCTGTGTTGTGAATAAGCAGAAGTTGCAAATCTGCCGTCCTGGTCCAGACCTAAAGCTGAGCTGATTCCCCTCCTGCTTACAGTGCTCTGGGAGAAGGGCCACGCAGAACATGTCAGGATTTCACAAAGGGGAGTGGTAGAGAGTCCACCTTCACACAAGGTCACCCCATTATGGGATGGAGACTGTCTAAACATGAAGTATAATAAGTCTTGCACAACATTTCTTCACCAAGACAAAGTTCTGATATTGTCGTTCACCTTATACAAACCCAATAGTACTTTAAAACTTGCTGAGATACTGAGTCAGGCCACCTCCGTGTTTCTGATTTCCACAGCTTAATTATACACAACACAGGGCTAAAGACCAGGGGAAACAGATACTACTTAGCAGAATCACAGATCAACCTCTCCATGCATGTCAGCTTCTCCAGTCCCTTTATGATCTCTGTGGCCCTTCTCAGGATTCAATCCAGTATGTCCATGTCTCTCTAGTACTGGGGAGCCCAGAACTGGACTCAGCACTCCGAGCAAGGTCTCACTAGCGCTGAGCAGAGGGAAGGATTACCTGTCTCATCGTGTTGATAATGCTCTTTCTAATGCAGTCCAGGATACCATTGGCTTTCTTTGCAGGAACGGCACATTGCTGGCTCATGTTCAGTTTGGTGTCCACCAGAACTCCCAGGTCCTTTTCTGCCAAGCTGCTTTCCAAATGGCCATCCCCAAGCTGGTTGCTGGTGCAAGACTTTGCATTTCTTCCCCCAGGTACAGGACTTTGCATCTTTTTTTTTGAGCTTTATGAGGTTCCTCCATCCCATTTCTCCAGTCCTCTGCACAGCAGCACAACCCCGTGGTCTATCAGCCAGTCCTCCCAGTTTTGTGTTGGCTGCCCTCAATGGGTAGAGATTTGATGTCAAGAGAGGCAAGCAGCCTGCCTCAGATCATACAGGAAAGCTGGGTAAAACCAGGAACTGCCTTCAATCACAGATTATCCTTTTGTGTGCAACAAATTTTCCCCTTTACACACAGCAACTGCATTTATTAACAGTTTTTAGGAATACCACATCTATTTCCTTTCTGGATCATTTTCATTATCATTGAAACCCATAGTGAGTTGCAACAGGCCAAACCTATAAATCAGTTTTCCCTCTTGAAACTTTTATGTAACAAGATAGCTTGGCGTGGAGAGGGTCACATTTGTTCCCAGCACCCGCTGGAGTGAGGCTCCAGTCTCTGACCATCACATCTTCCCTCTGCCTTCTGCTGCTGAGCATCCCAGCACCTCAGTCTCACCTGAGCCCTCTGAAATTTTGCCAACTCCCATTAATTCTGCTGCCCTCTGAGCATTCATCCACCCCAAAGGGTCATGCTCCTGCTCTTCTTTCTCTTCTCTGAACAGTGTGAGTCCTGTTGTTTAATGATCACCAGCAATAAACAGGAGAGACAGGAGAGTGAAGGAAATGCCTTTCTGGGTCAAATCAGTGTGTCTGTCCTGGCTCTCTGGGGAGAGCACACAAATCTTGGTGCTACCCAAGGTCCATTGTCCTTGTAGTGCCCCACACAGCAGCTGTGGGATTAGGGATGTTAGAGAGTACATCCTGGTTTATTTTGTTTAGGGTCTGTTTATGGACCTGTTGTTCATGAAATTTTTCTCAAGTCATTTTGCACCTACTGGTACTGTCTGTCTCCACAACCTTCAGTGGCAACAAGTTCCCAATTTTCTCTACTTGCTATGTAAAATTTTTCTTGCTGCTGTTATAAATTCATTCATATTTCACTAAGTGCCCACACTTGTGCTATCGAGGGATCAGGTGAACAACAGCTTTGCATTCCTCTTACTATTGCCTTCATATTTTGTAAGCCTCTGTCATATAATAGTTTGGGTTGGAAAGGACCTTAAGATCATCTAGTCCCAACCCCCTGCCATCAGCAGGGATGTCTCCCAGTAGACCAGATCCTTAAACTAATTAGAGAACTGATATTGAGGCCTTAGAGAAGGAAAAGCTGCACTGCTTGGTGCAGTGCAGTGTGGTAATCTCAGGCAGCTCCTGTGGACCAAGAGCCAAAAGATGAAAAACAGGAGAAATGGCTTGAGTGTCTGCTGGATGCAGAAAGAGAGGGAACCTTCTCTCCCAGGATTTGTGGCTGTTAAAACAAACGAGCAAGCAAAAAACAGCAAAGGAGAGGCTTAAAAAATTATAACCCCTTCTATACAGAATAAAACTTAAAGAACTTGGAGGAAAATCCACCCAGAACTTCATTTTTCACATTGAAAAGTAACTGTTTGAAAGTAGTTACAACAAATAGCAGAGCTACTAAAACTCGGATTAATACAGGGTAAAATCCCAGAACAAATGCCTATGATTTTATGAAAATAATCTAGTTAGTCATAAGTGACTAGGGCTAAGGTTAAAATCAAACACTGTGGGAGAAGGCTAAAAGATATGATCTCCAGTTTGAGACAGAAGACAAGGCTCCTGGAAAAGAACACAAAGTCAGGGAAGCTTTACAAGGGAAGCAAGCTTTAAGAGGGAAACTGCATCAGCAACAAAAGGGAGGCAAGGTGACAAGATAAAGAGAGGCAGATAATTCTGACATAGAAAAGGACAGAAGAAGATAAGAAAAGAGGAAAAGGGTTTAGAATGAAAGTAGAACAAATCTTCAGACATTAGGTAAAAGACCTTAAGGATTTACAAGAACAACAAAAGTGAGGGTAAATATCTATGTATTGTGCCCCATCTGTACTCCCCATGACCAGCTTAGCAATGTCTTTGTAGGGCTGATCTGCACTATGTGAGGCTGCAGAAAGCCAACTCTCCCTTAATGTGTAAGAAACAATTCTTCAGACGTTAGACACAGCTCTTGGGGAAAGCTTTCATCTGGCTCGGTGGAAAATGAAGAAATAGTCTCTTTCAACAAACATGAGCAGCAGCAATAAAGCAAAGCCTTAAAGCTGCAGTTGCCTCAGGTGGATATTTAGGTAGGGCCAAAGCTATGCCCCATGGGTGTTTTTACTACTGGAGTTCTTGTCCACAAAAGGCACATACTCAGGTTTAAGACCTGAGCTATCTTCTGTATAATTTGATGCAAGGCTGGTTTTTTTTGGCTTTAGGACCTGATCTGGCATTTAAATATACAACTATCCTTACTGCTTCACTACCTCATAGTCTTTGCTAAATGACATTTCAGATGGAGGCAGTGATCTGGCATCCATCTACGCCACTGCTGGAGAAGCAGAGTAAGAAGGGCAGATAAGCAGATTTAATATGCTGTTGCAAGCTGGTGCTAGCGGATGCACAAGGAGGGCTAAGCAGAGCTTCCTCCTTGCTGTCCTTCTGCAAGCTGTGGCCAGATAAGGGCACAATCACAGCGGAAAGATTCAGATTAGACAGAGAGCATCAGGGTAGTAAAATATCTGCTTATTCAGTGCTGTGGTTTTGAGTGGGAAAAGAGCCCCTTTCTTCACATATGTGTGTGTTGAGCCTCCTCTCACCCCATCAGGGCGGGTGGCTATTCTTAACTCTGGTCTAGTTATTCATGACACCCGGAGCAGGGGAACTGGAGGACAGAGATTAAGTGACTTCCTCACCGGTGGTGACAACCAGGAAAGAAACCCAGATTTCCTGCTTTGCTGTTTTGGGCTTTAACCACAAACCTCCCCACCACAGGGTACTGTAAACCTCCTTTACTTATCCCCCTGCTCCACTGTTCCACACCATGGCACTAGGGATGCTGAGGCTCAGGCATGGCTTTTAGTCCATTTGTTCCTCACACCTCTCTTTCTGTTCCCACAGAGCTCACTGTCTTCAAGTGCCAGTGCCCAGAACAGAAAGGGTACTGCTGGCGCTGTGTATCCCCACTGCCTCTCCCAAGCATCCCCTCAAGGCTCTCGGGAGCCTCCCCACCTTCTGCGCAAAGGCAGGGGAAAGGCACAGACCCTGTCTATCACTATATCTATCACTATCACCTGCAGGCTGCGTCGTACTGCCCATACTGCATCAGGGCTGAGGATCATGCAAGCTGCATGGTTTTGAGGCTTATGCAAGGCTGAAAGTAACTCCGGTGTTTTTGTTTGTGCCTGGCTTGTAACGCCTGTAATACAGTGTATTGATGTTTCTGAATTCTGATATACATAGGCCTGTCTGAAATGTCATTACCTGAAACCTGAAAAGCCTTTTTTTTTTGCACACTAGGGTTTATTTTTATTGCGTGGCATGATCCTTCGCTCAGGAATGAACTCTAGCTCCCTGTTAACTTCTCCTCTCTGTTTCATTGCTCAGTGAGCAGCCTCTGATCTTGCCCAGATCTTGCCCGCCCAAACCATGGAAGAAACAGACTCCCGCTATCTGCAGAAACACCCTTCCCTCCACCCTGCGCCCCAGCAGCCTCAGCACAGTCCCTGTCCCCATCACCCGGCTGCAACTGCCTCCTTTATCTGCGCTGACCAGCCCTTCCTCTGTCTTTTCACACTGCCATCGAGGGCTAGAGCAGCTTCCTGTAATATTTTCTGTGCCACTTGTATCTTAACTTTGCCTCAAGTAATCTATGTGTCTGGTGAGCATTTTCCATGCCATGTCTTGTTGCAGACCATATATCTTACTTTGCCCCCATCCCTCACACTTCCTCCAATGCTACTGAATCTCTTCTTTAGTCGCTTGTGATTTTAGGGTTTCCTGTTCTCAGGACCTGGGATCTCCAGGCAATATAATATAAACTGCCAAACCAATTTGCTTTTAACCTTCTGATTAAAGTATTCAAGATAACTCTTGCTCCTTTACACTCAAAGTATACATTGCACGTGTTGGTTTCTCCTGCTATTCCCCAACCCCCTTCGTGTTTTTGGACCAAAATGTGTTTTTAATCATTGCTGCAGTAAAGATTTTTCACAAGAAATCAGTTAAAGGAAGTGCATTTAACAGCTTGACCATTAAATAAGAATGTTTATATAGGAGAATCTAAAAGAAGTTGCAAATGTTCTATATAGTATGTCTTGAAACTAAAAAGAATGGGCATCATATGGAAAATTCACAGCACTCTATGTATTTCCACAGGAAATCAGGACATTTAGTGAAGATTATGTTTTTAATATATGGACCATTACAAAGTATGTTTTGGAAAGGATATATGTGGAAAAGAACCATAAGTGAGGGTTTCCATGTTCTGTGATCCTTTATTTAATACCAAGCAGCATCAACATTCAAGTTAACAATTTACTATGAAATTTGCCTCTTTTTCTTTTTAGGAGGGGATAAAGAGAAATAATGCAAGGAATAGAATAGTTTTAATGGAGGTTAATGAGAGATTCTTTAAAAGTGTAAATACTGGCTAATATACATGTATAAAATTTTGCTCATATTTATAGCACACCTAAATGAAGAAAAAATGATTTTTTCTATTGGTTTGTTAAAAAATTGATCTTTCGGTGGTCTTCTCCATGGAGAGAGCTGGATTGGGAGGTTTCTGCCAAGCACGTTTGTTAAATTCAGTCCTTGACCGGAAGAATGTTGTTTCTCCATATATAGAAATATATAAATACCCATATTCAGATGAGATGGGACACTCTTAAAGGTTATTCCAAGACTGTACCTCTGCTGAGAGACTGAACTTCAAATGAGCTGCAGCCTTACACATCCCTGTGTAGTGGCTGTAGATGTCCCCTTCCTTTGAAATCACCTGCTTAATTTGAAATACATGGATGCAGCAAGATTACTTATGTGCTGAAATGTGTGCATAGACTTCTACAGCATCAGCAACTTACTGAAGAAATAAACCGTTAAAAAGTCAGGCACCCTTTGCCCTCTGCCACCCACCCAAGCTGGTCGCCTGCGACAGAGCTCTGAGCTCACTCTGGTTTCCCCTTAGACAACACTTTTAGCAACTTTTCTAGACCAAGAACATCATGACTCCAGAAAATGCATCCAGGGTAAGTATACTCAGGAAGCTAAGAAACTTCCATATCTTAGGACACAAATGACATATTTTAAACCCACTGCAGTTCTGTATCCAGAGAATCAGTAGAATTGATCTCAGAAATGCTGGTGCTGGTCCTTTCTCATTTCCCAGCAACATGTACTTACCTCATGAGAAAATATGACTTTAGGGGTGGGAGAAATGATACCCAGTGAATCCATGTTAAGCAATTTCTACTCAGGACTTTGGGATTTGCCCTGGCTGTCAAGTTTTCAGATGGAGGTGATGGTAATTGGAGGGTCCCAGTCTCATTTTTGCTGTTGCTGCAACTGCAATCAGTGCAAGCACCTGAGCTTCCCACAGAGCACCTCTTAAATAAGGAGCATGGAGCAGCAGGCTGCTCATGAGCAGGGCTCCATGGCTGGGGCTTGCTGAGCTCAGGTCCCATGACAACCCAGACATGCCAAGAAAGATGGTGCTCAACGATCTCAGAGCCATCACAGCCTATGCTTTCTGCCCAGGAAAATGCAGACAGGTGTGTGTATGTATCTGTCTGGTTAAGTGCCCACCAAATTATTTTATTTCTCTTGTGATTGTGGCATTTAAGGGTAATTTAGGCCATGCTGGGATCTTAGGTTACTTAAAGCTATGCCGACCCAAGCACTCAGTATCCAGGTGGTTCTGTGTGGAGCCAAGTTTGCTCTATTTGCTTTTCTCTGATTCTGCCTTTTCCTTACTTCACTGCAAGAACAAAGCAGGAGCTGGGGCTCAGACAGACCCAGTGCAGATGGCTGTCTGTGAACTGGTCCCCACTGTACCATCTAGAGGAAGAGACAAGCACTTTTACAGCACAGTTAATGTCTTCCGAAGCAGTTTTCTCTATCTGATTGGAAATGCATCGCTCTGAGCACCCAGTCCTGTGCTGCTGACATTGCTGGGAGCTATGCCCTCAGCAAGTGCTGTCTCTGGGTTTCAGGCACCTGTTGGACTTAAATTTAAGTACATGTTTACGTTCCCACGAAGTTGTTTTTAATCATATGCTGAAGAGCTTTGCAGAGTTAACGCCAGAGTTCAATCACGTAGTGGGTGGTTGGAGACAAAGTGGTAACTGCAAAGACCTGCAGTGGAGAGTCAGAAGAAAATGAGTTGCTCTCCATAGAACACCCTCGTATTCCCTGTGTAACACCTTTTATTATTTATCCCCCTATTTACCTTAGGAATCTGCCTGATTGATAGATGAAATTTTGATTTTCAGCTGTTTAACTTGTGATCTCCCTGGCTGTTTTCTCTTCTAAAGTTAGCCTGAGTAAATATTTGACTTTGTCCCCTAAGCCACTGCATACCGTTGTGTAACCTAATAAATCCTTTTATTTCATTAGCACCAGTTTATCCAATGTTCCGGACTAATTGAGAGTGGATTTCCAAGAAGAAAATGGAAGAACATGTTCAGAGCCACAGACACCTCCTCACCTGTTTACGAAAGACAACGCGGGTTCTGCAGGACAGAAAAAATACTGGCAAAAACCACCGCATCTCACCTCCCTGCAATTTCCTCAGTCCCTATCGATTCCCTGAACTAAAACCCACAACATTCGGTGTTCAAATAAAAATGAAAGCTAAAAAGTAAGGCTGCTGTTTTTCTCCACCCAGGAAGGATTATTGGAGCAGGTTCTGCACTGACGGTTCTGCCTTGGCAATGGGAGAGGCTGCTGGACACACAGGTGGGAAGCGACGACCGTCATCTTGTTTACAGCCGCTTGCTTCATCAGTGTTTGATCTTTGTAAGGAAGAGAGGAATCAGAAGGAAAGGCAAACACCACGGCAGCAATGAGCCTGCATCCCGAGCCCGTGTCCTGCTTACCCTCCCTGACCACACAGCGGCGGTGGGGGGGGGTTGAGCAGTGACCACCCCATGACTGGCACAGTCACTGCTCTCATTGTACCCGTCATGGTCTCACCTCCAGACAGCTCAGATTCACCATTGCTGCTCTGTGGTCTCAATTTAGTACTAAAAAGGATTTTCTGGGCTACATCAGAAAACCTGGGGAATATGATATATTATAAAGATATAGAAAATACACAGCACAGGTCCTTTTCCAAGGAGCTTTACCTCTAGGTGTGGAAAGATATATAATATGGATGAAAACCTCCGGAAGCATAAGAAAAACCTGATCCAATACAAAATCTGCTACGGAAAAGTAACCCCTTCAAAACCCTCTGGTTTGACTCAAACAAAATTTGGAGTGGAGCTTGTACCCTGTACACTGTTTCTCATTGTGCAACCACAGTGGCTCCGATGATACTGGCAACCGAAGAGCAGAGTTGCTGCTTCAAGGACCCACAATGTCACCCTTCAGAACCTCCAGGAGCCACCTGACTCTCTCTGTTGACCCAATAAGATGCCAGGATCCACTCTGTAAGTGCTCTGCGTTACTTCTGAACATTTATGTTCAGGCACTACCGTATCTGGGCTGCCTACTCAAGCAGGTGATTTGAAAATAGCCTGACATCTTTTCCCATTAGAAGAACAAGGACTAACTGGTAGCTCTCCTCATGTGGCAATCATCTAAATCCTACACTCTTTGTGAAACAGTTCATAGAATCACAGACTGGTTCGGGTTGGAAGGGAACTTAAAGATCGTCCAGTTCCAACCCCCTGTCACAGGCAGGGACACCTTCCACTAGACCAAGTTGCTCAAAGCCCCGTCCAACCTGGCCTTGAACACTGCCGGGGATGGAGCAGCCACAGCTTCTCTGGCAATGTGTGCCAGTGCCTCACCACGCTCACAGCAAAGAATTTCTTCCTAATGTCTAATCTAAATCTCCCCTCTTTCAGTTTAAAGCCCTTCCCCCTTGTCCTGCCACTCCCCACCCTTGTAAAAAGTCCCTCTCCAGATTTCTTGTAGGCCCCTTTAGGCACTGGAAGCTGCTATAAGGTCTTCCTGGAGCCTTCCCTTCTTCAGGCTGAACAAGCCCAACTCTCTCAGCCTGTCTTCATAGGAGAGGTGCTCCAGCCCCAGGAGCATCTTCGTGGTCCTCCTCTGGACTTGGTCAAGCAAGCCCACATCCTTCTTATACTGGGGGCCCCAGAGCTGGACATAGTACTCCAGGTAGGGTCTCTCATGGATTTCCCCATAACTTGGTCCTTTTGAGGGGCATTTTCTGAGCCAGTTCTAAGGGAGAAGGACCTTTAAGAGCTTAGCCAGTCTTTTACATGTCATATTCTGAAAATCATTCATAAATTCCTATTAAAAGTTCATGACGCTGCTAAGCTGCAAACGAGGACACCAAAAACACTAAGGGGAAAAAGACATAATAAACTATGTGTCCTCTTCTGACTCTTCCCAACTCAGGACTCTGATCTTTCAGAGTCAACTGCAGATCCAGAGAATGAGCTCATGTCCTGCCTGTGCACCGTGGCACTGCTACTGCAGAGCCAAGACTCCGCACAGCTCTGCCCCTGTGAAACCTGCCCTTGCCCAGCGACAGGCGCGTGGCCGGCCAGGGACAGTGCAGGACGCGCCCAGGCAAATGTGTTTTCTTCCCTTTTTGCTTTCTCCGTGACTCCTGGAATGTGTTTGCACATGGTGGAAAAAATGCAAGAGCAGGGAGAAGCGGCCAGGAACGTCACTCTCCTGTCACCCTCCCTGTCGGCACAGTGGCTCATGCCAGCATCAGTACTCAGGGAAGCCACAGGAGCCCCTGATGCCTGTAGCAGGTGAAACACCCAGAGGTGAGATGAATTTTGGGGTAATCCCGTTTGGAATTAAAGAACGAAAATGCATCATCTGCACAAACTCGGTTAATGCAGGCTCACAGTGGAAGAGGTGAAACCTGTTTTGGTCAGAAAGCTGGCTTGCAAGAAGTACAAAATATTTCACAGACTTTCAAACCCGTCCTCTCCTCCTTTTTTTTTCAGTAACGGGCACCTTTTATCCTGTACTAAGCAACAGCAACAAGACTAATTAGTTTAACAACAAATGGTTTTATTGACAAAAAAGAACCCTTTGAAATATACATTACATTCACAAAGGATTAAATTACACCCTATTATCCATTTTCCATAAAATAAAGATTACTTTGATAAATCACGACTAATGTTATCTTTTGCTGATAAGAACTCTGTGCTTATTTGTGTGGATTCTATAAATAGTGTGTTCTGAATTTTTTTTCTCCCTAAATATAGTCGGTGATACAGTCTGCCAGGCATTTTCCTGCAATTTGACAATACCACATCTGTGAACTAGGCAACAAATGAAAGCTTCATTGTCTGAGTATGAAACATGCAACAGCCTTCTTTCTCTTTTGTCAGCTGCTCTGCAGCAATCTATCAAACACCTTTCAAGCCATAGCTTGCTCGATCAAGGCTTCCTTACTGCTAAAGCAAGAGAGTAGAAATAAACTTTCTTGGTTAAGAGAACAGCTTTTGTGGTCCATCTTTCCACTGTATGCAAAGTCTGTGTGACAGTTGTAGCATATGGGGGGCTTACCCTCATTTAGGCCTTGATGTACACAAGATAAATGTGCATTTTCAGGTGTAAAGTGCTCCTTTGCACTTTGTCTTTCTATAGCTTTGCACCAGAGGATTCTGCAGACAACTGAAGATTTACCTACATCATCTTTGAGGGGATCAACAGCCTGTGAAGGACCAGACAGAAGCGATGTCCTGAGTTTATTTCAGCCCTACCCTAGTTCTATGTGAAGTGGCTCTTTACTCAAGGATGTAGATAACTGGGGTATAGAAGATGACCTTTGTGTGACAAAGGTTCACCCAGCTTTTGAGGATTGATTAACCACATGTACTGGGCTCGTGTAAACATCCCCAGCAGAGCACCAGCCCAGCAGCCTAGCTGGGCAGTGAACACCCAGTTTAGCACAGCACAAGAGCATGTGCTCACCTTTAAAACACTTCTGAAGGGATAGTTTGATTCTGAAAAGCTAAAGTTGGCTTCCTGCTGTGCAGCAGATGGCTGGAGAGACCTGCCCTGCCACACGAAGAGCATTGCCTCTCCTACCCTTCCGGACAAATATCCAAGTTCAAGTTACATTTGTTTCCCTTTTTTTTTTTTAATTATTTCAAGAAACAAGTCGGCTCCAGGTTCAGCTGCTGCTTTGTATGTCCCTCGGTGATGCCAAGCATCTCATTTTACTCTGAACCGCCCAAGGGTTAAAACCGGTGAAGCAGTTGCAGGATTGTCTCGGAAGTTTAGTTTGCAAAGTGCTTGAGAGCGGTGGGGAAAAACATACCAGTTCTGGAAACTTTAACAAGTAAATCCAATATGCAAGGGAGTTCAGTTATGTGACATACCTTTTACTTCCACTGCCAGTTGCTTCTAATCCACATTTTGAAGATTCTCCAAACTATTCAAACATGCCATCAATTTACAGCATTTAACCCTAGCACGGCTGTTTTGGATGGGCGCCCTCACCATAAGCAAGTGTTTCTCTCTGCATTTTCCCCTCAGAAGCAGGTGGCAGAAGATTTCAAACAAACCCACACCAATGTCTGTGTTGCTTTCGGAGGGTGTGTTTTACTCATAGAAATACGTCTAACCCCTTTGTTTGATTTTCAGTGTTTTATAAGCTTCCCACCCCCAGGGTTGCCTGTGAAGTGACTCAGCAAGGCAAGCAAAGGGATCAAAGGACAGATTGAGGTTTTTAAATGAACGGAAAAGTTTACCGGTTCTGAAAGTATTTTCCTGCAATACATATTTCAAAAACTTTCATAATTACAGCTAAGTGTATTAACAGACAAAAAGCAGGGCTAGAGTCATAAATCTTCCAGAAGAGGGAGGAGCACTTTGAAATGCTGCAAAACAAATGTATTACCACCTTCCCAAGCCTCCTCAAGCTTCTCTCTTCCTATAATAGAAAAAAGAAAATCACCGTGGCTGGGCTGCTGTGTGCATTCTGCAATTAAAACCAGTTTTGTATTTCATTTCCATACTGGTGAGTATATTTATGAAGAGGGGAGGAGAAAATTGTATATACAGGATTGAACACAGAGGCATTGTCACCAGCGTGGATGAACTGCTTTGGGTTCAACCCAAACTCAACCGCATCTTGCTGTTTGCTGGATATTCTGTGGGTGATAAAGTCATAGAATCAGAGAATGGTTTGGGCTGGAAGGGACCTTAAAGCTCAACCACTTCCAAACCCCTGCCACGAGCAGGGACACCTTCCACTAGACCAGGTTGCTCAAAGCCCTGTCCAACCCGGCCTTGAACACTGCCAGGGATGGGGCAGCCACAGCTTCTCTGGGCAACCTGTGCCAGTGTCTCATCACCCTCCCAGTGAAGCCCTGGTATCCTGATTCTGTTTTGGAGACTCATATATTGGAGGTCAATGATAAGGTCCTTACATAAGACCTAGGGGTAGATCTAGACTTGGAGTCCTCAGGAAAGCCCTCACATACATACATGCCACAGGGCCAAACTCCTTCTTGCTTATTCTATCTCATGCCTCCCATATTTTGCACTGATTTATGCACAGCTTCTAAATTCAAAAGAGAAGAAACAGAGCTGCCCCATGTCGTATTACACAACTGCCAAGGGCTTGGGTGCTCTCCAGGAAGGTGGGAGCTATCTATTCCAAACTCCTTTGGCCCAGAACCCAGCTCGCCCACTTCTCACAAAAGTGCTCTTTGCATCACACAACGATGCAAAAGGAGGCCTTGTATGCATCTGTTCTTGAATTGGGTTGTCAGAGTGTCGAATGCCAAGAGTGCTGCCTACTATAGCCAGTATTCGAACACCTCTCTTTATCCGGTCTTCCCAAGCATATTGCTGCTCACAACAGGGTAAGGGACTCACTCTTTGAAGACATGCCCCTCCAAATGAAGTGTTGAAGGACCTACAGGAGGAGTGCTGACTTACTCAGCCCAGCCAGCTGAGCACCACTTCACGCACTGTCATGCCTGCCAGACCTGCAGTAACTGAATAAGAGCCCAGTACTGACACCTAAAGTGATTCCATTTATTGCAATGTTTATGGGTCATCCCTCTCACTGAACAACTAGAGGACTGCAGTGTCACGGTTCCTGGTGTGGGAATCCTGGGAATTTGTAAAATAAAAAAGGTCAGGAATGCCCAGCTAGAAAAGGCAGGTCAAAATCTACTCACCTTTTCCTTCCTGCTCTTAGGGAGGCAAGCAAGAGGAAATAACAACATGGAAGGCAGAAGTCAGTAAATCAAATGCTTTTATTAACATCCATTCTCATTTGTGACCCTTTGTCATTTACTTTAATTGCACAGACCAAAATTAGTGATTGACTTTAATTTTTGTAAGTTACAATGTTTATAGCTTTTACATTTGCATAGCTTTATTAAGAGAAGATAAAATCATGGATAAGTCTCTACATGGACTCAAAGACAGGAAGCAACTTCTTACTAATCCTCATGCAAACTACTGACTGATTATTGGAGACTGAGGTTGAGTGTAATTCAGGAAAAATTTCCCACTTATGAGCATGTTAATCTAATAACAGGCTAATTTATAAACCTTTCACAACTGATGTAATTTTCATATATTAGATAATAATTATAGGCATATTAAGCAATATTAATATTATTAAACAACAATGAACAGCCGCCTGAATGTATACTACGATAATGCAAAATCTGAGTAATTTAAAGTGCCTTACCTAGTACAAGAGCATAATTTTCCATTACAGATTTTCTAAGCTTCTAGAATGTTTTTTGTCTTACAGGTCTGGAGTTTTTAAACAGAGTAAATCCAACACTGACATTTACAGAAGAATTTATGCCTGATTCCAGAACTCCAGGTACACTTACACTTTTAAATCTTTTTCCATTATACCAACAAATTATGCCCATTTGGAAAAGGAGCTGTTGCTTTATTGTGGTATTACCAAGGAAGCTGCTTTCTGAGCGCACTGGATATATCTCGTGCAATGAGTTTTTGAGAGACTAAAATGTATTGCTGCTGCTCTTCTCTATTTCTTGCTCTTTTGCAAGCATACACTAAACTGTAGACGTTGCTGCCACTAAGTATATATTTTATATGAGGAATATTATTACTGATAAAAATGGAATATGTAAGTTATTCAATATGAATGACTGCTCATCTCTCCCCTGAGGTACATAAACAAGACACATCCAATACGAGTGTAAACTCAGGCAACTGTAGTAACTCCGTGGCACAACAAAGAGAAGAAAAAAAACCCCCATGAAATGCTTCCAACAAAACAGTTATCTTGAATTATCTTAAAATAAAACAAAACCAAAAAAAAAAGGCAAAAAAACCCAAACTCAACCAACGAAAAAACTCAACCAAAAAACTTAACCCCAAACACCCCAAATTCCTTTTACTAACTTTTTGTTTCCTTAAGGTTTCTTTGTAACAAGGCTTTCCTGAAAGAATAACACATTTAAGGAATTTGCAGAGGATTATCATAGGGCCCAACAGAGAACAAGTGCCCTAACTTACCTATTCTCCATTTTACTGGAAGCAAGGGTCCCCTAAATCATACCTCTCCATATAATTAGGAATTCTACATAAAGCAGGTGCAACTTTGCACCGAAGGAGAAAAGAAATGAAACCTTCACTCATGGCTTTCTACACATCGGCCTAAAACATCTACACCCCCCAGCTCTCCCATGTAATTCCCAGGACAAACTGTGGCTGCCACAGGTGAACTTAACTATAATTTTTAAGAGCAACAAACACTGCAGACATGTAAAACATGAATCTTTTAGTGGATTATTAACTGAATGCTTGTGCCAGACTAAATGGACTTCTCCGTACTTAAAAAAGGCAAAACAAAAACCATGTACATGTGAAGGAGGAACGGCCATACTGCTGTGCCAACCATTCTCCTAACCTTCTTAAGGTCCCAGCCTTAAGAGATCAACAAGTTTCAACTGGTATAAGGAATGCTACAGAATGACTGCATTAAAACAAAATCCTTCGAGTAAAACAAATTTACACAAATAACTTAAAACATTAAGTTCCAAGTTATGTATTTGCATGTAGTTAAAATACTTCTTTTTCTTAAAGAAAATACCAGAACTAGCAACAATGAGAATGGATTCAAAAAAAGCACACAAATTTTGCCTCAAAGATTTAATCAACAGGATCTGAAAAAACAGCATCAAATATTCTGAAATGATTTATGAGCTGTAAAAGTGATGTGCTTGAGACATTCAAAGTATATCAGTTCTATCAAAATTACAGTTATCAGCATTTACTGATGATAAACTGAGAAAAAGAGTGAAAGCACAGGAAAAAGAGCAAATTTGGTGAGGTCATAAGAGACACTGGTTCATCCTCTAGTTGAAAGGATTATGTACAGCAAGGAAAAAGCTTTTTCTTTTTCAAAGAGATTGCACATTGTCGAGGTCCATTTCCACCAGAGAAATACATTAAAATAATTTTTAATCTATATTCTATTGTCTGGCCTACAGAAGGTATTCAAAGACACAGGAAAGACTAGACTTCTGCCAAGCAGATTAAACAAAACCGCATTCCTACACATTTTGACAATAGTTACACATCAAAATTCAAAATGGAAAAATAACTCGATGCAAATACTTAACAAATACACAATTATGGATTCTGATAAATCTGGGGGAAACAAGACTATGAAAGGAGTGCCTGAACTTGATGAGGAGATCTGTGTAGTATGGTTTCTGGATCCTTATATTCATTTGAAGGATCCATCACAGCTGCATATAACTCACTGTAAGCTCTGCAGACCAGTTCTGTTGACTGCTTTATTATCTGCTCTCTAAAAACACAAAACAAAAACATAATTTGAAAATTGTAAGGAATAGAACTGTACTACATACAAGGAATTAAAGATACACACTAAAAATACAGATTAAAACCAGTGTCAGTTACATTAAAAAGCTCTTTTACTTCAACTGTGAAAACATCTTAAAAGTTTTAAAACAAAGGAAGGCTTCTTCATCTCCTTGCACTGTACACAGATTAACTCACATATACGATCCTGATAACCTAGAAATTAGTTTCTAATTTCTGTAATCATGTAAAAAATAGTAGAAGGATTTAATTTGCATACATTAGTTTTCCACCTGCGCTCCCATCTCTTTAAAGACTGATAATCTTAGTGATCTGCTTTCTACCTCCTGGGGCTTCTCGCTGTCCTTTGTAAATACACTCACTTTTTTTCATCTACCAGCAAATATATTCTATTTGCTTTATCTTGATAGCACCTGATTCCATAATCAGTCAAAAAGGAAGACCTGAAAGTGATAATGGTCAGAGATTTAAAACCTGCTACAGCCTTCTACCAACAATGCTATGAAGCCTGTGTGTCCCGTTATTTTACTGGACCTAAATGAGTAACAATGCACAGAGACTGCATGCTAGATTTAACTGGAAATTTTAATATTTTTTAAGGATCAACTAATATTTTTGTTTTACAGTGCACACTGAATCAGTTTAATCACCATGGTGATGTGTTTACAGTTGCAGATGCATTTTTATTTATCAGAAAGTGTAGTTGCAACTGTTTTACAGCCAAATCCATGCAAGTGGAACACCAGGAGAAGCTGAGGAAACCAAGGTAACCATGAACGCAGATTCAGCCTGCTGTAGTACACAGCAAAGGAACAAAGACACCAAAACCGCATCCACTAAAATCAGGGCTGAATTCACCAGGTGCTGGGAACTGACAAATCTCAAAGACCAAGTGTGTAGAACTTCGTCTTTTCAGGAAATAATTAAGAAGCAGAAGCTATGAGAAAGACAAAACCTGCACTGTATTCTGATGCATGGTATCCATTTTTTTGATATACATTATCAACTGCCAGTGTTACTAAGTTTTTAGAATACCTGAAAAAAAGACTGGCCTTCTAATAGCAAATCTAGAAACACTGTTATAAGGGAAATATGTTCATGGTATTCCGGTAAAACACCTGTAATCCTCCGATCACTGTCTGGGATCACTAAGCTACTGTAACATGACAATCTTTCAAGAAAGTACTGCACACAGAATTCGTACAAAACTAACTGTATTGCACCAAGTCATATTAAAAGAAAAAGTTCGTTAAAATATTCCAGAGGAGTGAACAGCATCAAATGATGCTGTTCACAAATCCATCAAATAATGTCAGTGTCATTAATCAGTACATTAGGATTTCAGTTGCCATAACAACATGATACATTTTATCACTAACACAAATGACAGCACCTTCTAAAAATAGTAATTCAGCATTCAGTTTCTGTGATCCACCACAAATGCAAAGAGCTTTTCAAGACCAATAATGACATAAATTAATAGCTTGAAACTTTTTAAATGAGCAAAGGAATTTGAAAGACAAGAGCATGCACTGCCAAACGTTGAATGTTCTTGACAGTTGTAAAGATTAAATGATATTGCCAGTGAGTATTATCATATACTGGTCCCTTATCAAAAGCATGTGGTCTCATTTTGAGAACCAAAGAGCTCCTGGGTTGCAGCTCAACCGTTAGAAGAGTAGATCACAATTATATGAATTCAAGGAAGACGTCTTCAAAATTGACATCGAACATCTGCAAAACTACTCAGAAATTTCAACTGCTGTAGCCAGAGATTAAAATTATAGTACTGGCTAAGAGTTTTGCTTGAATTTTGAGATACTTTTGGATTTTGAAGGTCTATTCACTACAAAAAATACTGACTCTTAAGACCGTGATTTTACAATCATGCATCTCTGTAAACAGGAATCTTACCTTCAAAAGGACTGTTTGTGTTTCAAGCTACATGGTCTAAGGCTGACAGACTATTTATTTCTTTTTTAAATTCTGAGCAGAACCTGACCTATAGCATTGAGTTACAGCAGGTTAATAAACTCCTGCATGTTAGCTGAGCTGTAGCAGCTATAGCAACCATCCTCACACAGTCTCCCCTCTCACCTCTCAGCTGCCCACTCTTGCGAGATCACATGAATTCAGCTTAAAATGCACTAAGAGAGGTTTAAAAAGCTTATCAATGGGATAAGGCTAGGAGTGCATACAGGACCAGTTTATCTTGGATCATCTTACAGAAGCAACAATTAAGTCAAAGTAATTGCACTGTGCCTGAGTCTTTACGGTACCGTAAAGTCTACCTCTGAAAAACTGCTGCTGTGTTAGCACTGAAAAGTTGAGGCTTTCAAAATACATTTACTGTTATTATGATATTTAAATAAACCTACATTAAAAAAATACCAAGACCTAAAATAACAGGTTTAATAGCTTGACACCAAGAAGCAGAAGTTGCAATACTTCATTGACATTACTGCTCCAGCTACCCTATTTGATCTGCACTGGAGCAGAACAGCTCTCACACACCAGGGTCCGCTCCATGGGAATGGTAACACTAGCAGAGGCATCCAATGAACTACTGAAAATCATCAACATCCCCCATGCCAAGCCATGCACCAGGTACATAGCATGAAACTGGAAGTCTTTGGATGAGGAGAACCTGAGCAATATACAGCAGGAGAACCCAGCAGTTGGACTGATCATGGCAGGTCCCTTCCAACTGAACTATTCTATTCTAATAAATTCCTAACAATAAATATTTTTCCCTTGACATATGTCATTGTTTAATTGCAAGATGCTGTAATACAATCCTGCTGAGGACAGGTGCTAGTAATGAAACTCCAAATATTGTTGCATTACATAAAATGTGACGTGCTAGTCTCAAATCTTGATATATTCTGTAACCTGCATTCTTCATGAAAGTGTGAAAAATAACGTCAAGAAAAGTTTTTGATCAGTGTATCATATAATTCTCTGAGTTTACATACTACATATGGCTCACATTTAATTGGAAAGAGATGCGTGGCACTTTCCCTAGCCTAGGGCTCAGTTATAGTCAAAAAGCAATAGAAGACATAAATAATATAATATGAAAAATAAGAGTTCTCACTTCCATATTTCAAAGAAGAAATCACTAAAAAAAAACCCCAAAATATTTTAGGTGAAAAGTAAGGTAATTTCAGCACAATATTCAATGAGACAAAATGCCAATCCTCTACAGCAGAAGACAACAAAGTTGAAAATCCTAGAACTGATGGAGCAGTGGGATAAAAGAAATCTTGAGTGGAGAATTACATATCTCATCCGTCTTTGGAATGCTTACAAAATAGTTCTAAAACAATCCACAACTAAGTTGACAAAAAACTGCCGACACAGCGGAACATGTTCAAAATAGATGAATGTAATTCATTTTGATAGTGTCTGTCAAATCAAGAGCAACTACTTCAGAAAGTTACAGAATTATTATTTCTCACTGCTTGTTCAAAAAAAGGAGAGTTAGAACAAAACTGAATTGTGACCTGAAGGACAATGCAGATATGATCACAGCTGGTAACTTGAATTCTCACTATGATCCACTAAATCCTAATCAAATTCATCTTCCTGATCATTACGCAGGCATAATAGAAAGTCAAAGGTAAGGTACTTACTTCACAGTGGCACTCAGAAGGAAATTCAGCTGGGCCATTAACAGACTATCTGGAGCAGACAGATAGCGATCAAACTGAGCCTAGGACAGAGAGGAAGAGAATAAGAGACCAACATATTAAGAACTTGCTGTTATATGAAAATAGGTAAAAACACAGATCTCTGAAAAGTGATTACATTAAAATGGCACTTTCTTATATGATAAAATTTCCTCTTTTTATGTATTTAAGATAGAGCCTAATCATCTACAAATGTTTAAGGTAGAACTTAATAATCCAAAACAAATGGCTAACTTCAGCACCTCTGTCACCAAAATTTTAAGTTTCTGACTCTGAGGAGTAAAGGGTGGAAGGGCAAATAATGAGAATCCAACTTCCATAATTATCCATCTAAGTTTCCTACCCAGCTAGTGCAGGTATGCATGCATCACTGAAGATCAGACCTTGTCTATTAGGTGCTACTATAGTAGCCTCCAGACAGAAATCTAGTCTGTCCAAGTTAGGCATGTTGCATGTTTCTTTTTGGCAAGGAGTCACTGCTTAACAAGAGCAAGGGACCTAGTTCAGGCTCCTTGAACTGCTTCTAAGCCTACTTCTCCTCCTCCATATAATATAGTTGTGTTGCTTTGATTCTAGCAGTTTGGAGAGGAAACCAAGAAAGAATATTACTGCTGTCTTCAACTATCTATCAGTGAAGTTACGGATGCTTTGTACCTGGAAGTGTTCAAGGGCAGGCTGGATGGGACTTTGAGTAAGCTGATCTAGTGAAAGATGTCCCTGTCCATGGCAGGGGGTTGGAACTAGATCATCTTTAAGGTCCCTTCCAACCCAAACCATTCTATGATTCTATGACCAAATGGGTGACTATACAGAAGATGGAACCAGGTCTTCTCATAGGTGAAAACATGAGGAATACTGGACACCTATTACTTTAAGGAAAATTCTGATCAGACACTAAGAGGAAAAATTCTCACCAGGAGTGTCACCAAACACTGAACAGGTTACCCAGAAAAGTTGTATAAGCTCTATCCTTGGAACTACTCACTCAGGCAAGGCCCTAGGCAACTTTATCTACTGATGGCAGCCTTCCTGAACACTGAATGAATCTTCTCAACCTGGTAAACCCTAAAATCCACGTCCAGCCACCATTCAAATGTGCAAACTGTGGGCACAAATGACTAATGAAGTCACAGTTCTCACGAGGGTTATCTGCCCTTGTTCAGAAAGCAATGGAGCTTTAGCTGAGAGAGGGGTATGGACTTTACTAGAACAGCATTTGCAAGCACATATGAACAACTTAAAAGGCTGGGACCTGGAAAACTTCCAGGTTAAACTGGGAGACAGTGAATCTGCCTACAAGTAGTCCCTCCACATGGTTTACATCCTGGGAAGCCAATAGATTAGGCTGATAGGTGGGACTTACGTGGGTTTCATGTCAGCATACTGGATTCCATTCTGGTTAAAGTGTGTTCACACAAGCAGACATTAAACAAAGTAATGAAGAAAATAAAACAGTTGGGTTCTTCTCTAACTGTTCAAGCGAAATTACTATGTACCGCTATGGATAACAGTTACATATATATAATTTAAGCAGATGGTCCCCAAACTGCAGTCTTTAAATTCCTCGTTGGTCCACAGACCATGATAAATAGAAGATATTTTTAAATGCAAAATTTATAAATATTAATAAGAATGCGTGCAATCTGAGTATAACACTGAGTGCTCTATGCCAGAGCTCGGTTCATCCAACCAGCTTCAGAATCACTGGTTTAAAACTTGAGCAGAGGAAAACAGGATACACTGACACAATTAGGATGGATTCAACACACAACTTTTTTAAAAACCTTGTTTACAAAAAAAAGTAATTTTTAAAAGACCTTTTTTTCATGGGGGGTATACATGTACTGCTGGATGAGTGGGCCTTATTTACAGTTAAACTTTGAGAATGAAGCTAAACTTGGCTAAGCACGAAGAATGACAGATCACGTATTATTGCCTACTGAACTGTGATATTGCTATCTCTATGCAAAATAGCCTTCACACACTCTTAAGAAAAAATATCAGCTGATAATTTGTTTTAAAATATATCATAGCTTTCAACTTAAAAAATGTTACTGTGACATGCCCAGCACCTAATTTCTGAGTTTAGCTGAACTATTTGAATAAAATCAAAGCCTTAGGACTAAAATTGTAAATGATAGAAGAACCTATATTTCAAAGCATCCAGGCAAAAAAGAAACTTTGGTGATTAAAATTAATGAGAGCTAAGTATTTGCTTTTAGCAATTTAAGATGACTCATGGGATAACATTCTCATAAGTTCTGTTTCTTGAGGCTCATTAACTAATATTCTACTACTACTTGTTCATAAATAATTTATGTATTTATTACTTCAAGTGGTCAAATTACTACAAATGAAGAAAGTATTCCCAGACATGTAATTTAGCTATTCTTAAAGAGTATGACTGGTTAGATGAATACCTACTACATCACATAATTAATAGCATTCTTTCCCATGTCACAGCATCACCACTGTAATTATGAAATTGTAAAAATGCTTACCATTGCAACCTTCAGGGACACAGAATCCATATTTGGCAAATTTGAAAGAGGACCCTAAGAATCAGTAGTCAAAGGGGGAGAAGAAAAGGTCATATTAGCATATGGAAAAAAAGATAAGAAATAATAAATTCTACATTTAGTTCAGTTCTAAATTGTTATTTGGTCCTGCTATAGGATCTTAAATGTTTGGAAACTGAATCACCATATCAATACTGAAATGCTACAACAGTTCATTTGATTTCTACTGCTCTCTTAAATTAAAAACTCAGAGAATTCTTTACGTCCTTTCAAGTCCTTTCACTCCTTCCTTCTTCACCATTAACTAATAACCTCCAAAAAAAGCCTTCCACAAGATCTAGGATAAAAACTGAACTGCAAACTGGCCACATCCCTGTGGTGTTCCAAAATTACAGAGGACAACTGCGCTCTATTCATCTGTGCAGAATTCCAGGCTGCTCCCCTGTAAATCTTCTGTACTGGCATGGCATTCCATACAATATATACATGCTGCCTTAAAACCCTAGCATATGCTGTAAGAATGCCACCTCTGCAGCCAGGCAGTTGTACAGGTATAAATGAAAATTGCTACATTCCATTAACAATCTCCTCTGGCCGATTTGAAATCTGTTTTAGAAAAGGAGATAGGCTTATGAATAGGAAACCAAAATGAATTATTAATCATTATTATTTATATATTTATTTATTCATCTTTATACATAAAAATCTGTCGAGTTTGGGCACTTTATGCAAAATTATTGGCTGAAGAAACAACAAAAAGCTATCCAACAGAGTTCTGCTTTCTCCAGAAAACACTGTTCTTCACCGTCACAAAAGATCACAAAAGTACATAAGGACAGCTGAAGGGAAGAAGGGCTGTATTAACTCCTATCACACAACAACTGTGGTTCACAAGAAAGGAAGGGCATGACCTCTGAATTCCAGTTTTCAGCTCACTCAAAGAAATCTCAAGTTTTCACTTTTAGAATCTCATTGTCTTGGTGCTAGAATAGCTATAACGGTGAATAATGACAAAAGAAGAAACTATTTCAAATTACTACTAAAGTAATCTGCCAAGTTTTCGCATAAGAAAAAAAGGAGTAATTACCCATTGCATGCAGGGTATTTATCCACTCCATGTATGGTGCTATAGCATGCAATAGGAGAAACCTGAATGCATCATGCACAGTAGGTCCAGTGTGTTCTAGGTGCAATGGAAATGGTATATATACTCAGTATTTGTGTGTTAAAGCCAGCTTGACTTTGACACTTTCTGAGGCATATTAAACTATCTATACAGTTAGTCAGAGAATGTACAGGATGTCTGTGGTGTATGGAGCCTGTTGACGGCACACAGATAAGCTGCACAGGATTGTTGCATACTAAACCTGCTAGGCTTGCTGAACACACAGTACAGGGGAAATGTGTAGCTGCAACGTGTCAAGTCTAACAGTCCTGATCCCGTGTGAAAAATCAATAGATATTACTGAGCATTTGGTTTCAAAAGCAGCTTCATTTGCAAAAATATTAGTGCCAAAATTCTTCTAGTTGGCAAGCATGCAGTATATCCTTGACATGCACATTACGTAAGCTTACCTGTTCCGGTTTGTGTTGCTGCACTGAGTTATATATGTAGCTTAGACCACCTCTTGTTAACACGTAGGAAGCTTGTTCATTTATGAGTGTATCTAAATGAGCTTCAATCTGAAATTTTAAGCGTGAGGTATTTGTAAAATGTGTGTGAGAACACCAAATAGAACAAGCTATGGGGATAAAAGGTCTAGAAGCACAAATAAGGAGAGTGATCAACAAATAATAAAAACTACAAATACATAGAGCATAATTATTTTATCCATTTACATCTTCTATACTACAAGGAGCCAATAATAAAAATACAGATAATTCTTTCATGTCTGACAGAGGAACCTAGTTTTTTTGTATTTGTAAAGACAACAGCATAAAATAAATAAAAAAAAAGAATACATAAGCTCTAATCTTAAAAATTGCTTTATTTTGCTATAGTTCTTTGAAAATACATGATGAAAATCATAGAATCATAGAACAGTGAGGGTTGGAAAGGACCTTAAGATCATCTAGTTCCAACTCCCCTGCCATGGGCAGGGACACCTCACACTTAGACCATTTTGCCCAAGCCTCTGTCCAACCTGGCCTTGAACACTGCCAGGGATGGAGCATTTACCACTTCTTTGGGCAATCTGTTCCAGTGCCTCACCACCCTCACAGTGAAGAATTACTTCTTTATATCTAACCTTCCCTGTTTAAGTCTGAGCCCATTACCTCTTGTCCTATTGCAATAGTCCCTGATGAAGAGTCCCTCTTATTGAAAATACTGACAATGGCATGGCAGTTTTATGATAAATGAAAGACAGTCTTTCACAAGGAAAATAAAACTGAAACTAAATCATAATCCGTAGTGATTTTAAATTCAATTCTGATAAATATGTATTTGAAAAAAGTTAACTGAAAGAATAGACAATGAAATTACAGCTATCAATTTTGCTTTCATTATCTTCATATGAAAAGCGCCATAAACATATTTTACATTCTTAGTATAATCTTTACTTTGCAGAGAAACCTAATAAATAAATCCAGTCACAGCAGCAGCAACCATTTTTTAGCTTTGCTAGTCTTAGAAAGATATTTGGGAATATACACATTACTACTTCATTATTACAACTAGCCCACATTTAACTTCTTTTTCTTCCAATCCTAAGAAAAGTAAAAATTGGTAATATATCAAATTCTAGTAAAACGTAAGACTTCCATGTCTGATATTTTAAGAGTTCATCTTTTTACTTTTTTAAATTGTTTAGAAAAACACACTTTTCTTTTTAAATCAGGAGGGAAATCTTAATTTGGTGATTTTTAACTGTCTTCAGAGAGTTCTTTTTTTTCTATGAAAAATGTTCTCTTATTAAATATGCCATTCTATCTCCACTTTAATAACCTACTTATGTCTAATCTTAAAGACAGTTTTTCAGTCTGTTCCTGTATTCGTAAAACGCTAGAAGAAAGTAAATGGTATTAAAAGCACAACCTTCAGTTCTACTGCTTATCTGAAGAATAAATCAATTGCAACATTTACTGTGAAACAGATAATGGAACTTAGAAATGCCCCAGACAGTTTGGTGGAGTTGTCTGTTTGTTTCAGAGCTAAAAAGGTGCTAGAAATCCTGATTAGGAGTAGAAAGCAAGAAATGGCTCACAGCCAATCTCTACTGATGCCTTCAAGTAAGAAGTTGTGACTTTTTTCCAAGCCCCCCAGCTCCAAAAGCTCTCCTGAGATAGATTGCACAGATTTAATGCAGCAAAACTATAAATGGGAAGCAACTGAGTTTTCCCAAGTCAATAGTTTATATACATAGCGTTTTCATTTCAAAATGGTACCACATATGAACTACTATCCTGGCACATCAGGTGAAACCAAACAAATGAGAAAAGAAAGGTAGAAAGAAGGACTGAATTAGTAACTTCAGCTATACAGTACTCTAGTATAAACTAGATGATGATCTAGTATTAACTACATGATGGAATATAGTCAGCTATTTGGCTGTTTGAACTTTCAATTTCCATTTGCTTCTCCTCACACAGTTTGCAGATAAATACTAGAATGATTAGGATAATGAAAATATTCACTTATATGGGTTCATCTCGAACTAAACCAAACCAAATCTTTTAATCATTTTTGTTTAAATGAAAGATGCTGTGTACCATAAGCTCTGATACCTGCCACTTGCTTATGGTCTCTGATAAGAAGCCCTTTTATCCCATTTCCCTGATGTAGAATTGACCCAAAGCCAGCATTATCAAAGATAAGTATGTTCACATCACAACTTACAGTCTGCAAAAATCAGTAATACATTCATTTTCTTTGGAGGCTGTTAAAGCTTACCTGAAACTGCAACATTTCTAGACGTTTGTCAGTGAATTCAAAGAGAGCCAAAGTAGTCCTCATCATATAAAGTGAATTTACCATGAAAGTTGCCATATCAGCTGTGCCCAAATTACTAGCAGACATAGTACACATCTGTAACAACGGATCTAGCACACAAGACAGAACCTAAAATAGCAAATACACAGAAAAGGAGGGGGAGAAATCATGTCACACAAGGCTTCTAAGCTCATTCTGTCTCTATCATGTACTTATTCCCCAAAGCAGAATAAAGAGAAATGAGAATTTCCAACTGTGAAAGCAGTTTTCTGCTGGATTTGTCAGCAGGTTATCAGCTACCATAGTGATGGGAAAAGCATAAAAACCTTAGAAGAACAGATTCCAACCTAGCAGGAGGAAGAGTAACCCAGATTAGATAATTGATAACTGAGGGTGTATTCACTTAATGGAGTAATAATTGGATAACAGAATTTAGATAACTGCATTAAGACTAGTACTCCATACTGTACTGTAATTTGTAAGTCATCCTCTTATTCACATTACAAACTTGGGTTTGGTAGAAAGCTCCAAAATGGACCCAGACAAAAAGATTAATGTTTCACCCATCTTTTGTGTACCAAGACTAACTTACACATACTTTCCCCCCCGCACTCCTCTTCAGAGCAGTCTAACATTCTCATACCTGCACAAAGTCAGCTTGACGGGCATCCAGTGGAACAACAGATGAGTCATGAGATGCCAGAACCTCCCGTAGCAAGTTAAGTGTCTGATTCAGTGCAGAGCTTGGGCCAAGATCAGGAGGTGGAAGTTCAACCTGAAGAACAAGATTATTTGTTTGTGGCCGTTGTATTTTTTTTTAATTTCATTTACAGCAACCACCACAAATGCACCCAGCTAGTAATAAAATTACATGCAGCTATGCAGAGAATTTCAACTTGACACTGGAAAAACCTAGCATGTTTCAGACAACAATTGCCTGCAACTTTTAGCATAACCATCCTATTCTGTGACAAACAAGCAATATGAATTTTTCCTTTCATTCAAACTATGCCTTTTTTACGAGCTAGGGAAACCCAAACACTACCGGTTTTGGTAGTAAAAAAAAAAACAACACTCCACCATTTGCTAGATTAGGTACCAAAGAATAGCCACACTGTTGGCATCACTGAGCTGACTTTGAGCAGGACCTCCTGCAGACACTCCAGAATCTAGCGCAAGCAGAGCTCTGGGGTATTAAGGATATTAGGGCCATAATGCAGCAGCTCCTGACAAGGCTGCACAGTCCCTACCATACCAGGTATGGAAGCTGCAGCCACAGATGCAACAGTCTTCATCCCTAGCAAGTTTGTACCTTAAATTACAAGTACACAAATGAATTGTGCACAAGCGAACTCAATTACCCCTACATAAGCCACAACGATACTACAAGAACTGGAATGCAGGCCTACCTCAAAGATAAGAAGTAGGAATCACAGATGTTTAAAAACCAGAAAGAATAAAAGTTTTTATATGTTAGAGAAAAAACAGACTTTCTGAGACAAATTCTGGAAGTTGGAGCACCCGAAACGGACTGAAATTCTATGGTATTTTTAACACAGGCTCACTTACTTTAGCCCTTCTTTGTAACACGCAAATGCTCATTAAATGCTTCATAAAATGTTTACATAATTTAAAACCTAGCACAACTCTTTGTCTCAACTCACATTCCTCAGGCTCTACTCCAAACGTAGCTGCATCTTCTTGTCTTCAATGTTGCCTCAAACAGCCTTCCTGCTGCCTCTAGATCCCTATTACAACTCAGGCTGCTGGCCTTACTTCCTTCTGCCAACAATCCTCTTTCCACTTGTCTCCTGTCAACATCCAAAGGCAAACACAGATCTGGCTGGATCGTGTGGGATTAAGGCATAATCTCTATCCAGAAGGATGTAGGGTGAATAAAGTCTGGCCAGGACTGGCCTGTGCCTCACACAAGGTCTCTGGGTGCAGCAGAGCAAGACAGAGGGCCCTTCTGCAATGCTCTCGAGACTCCAGCTCAACAAGAAAAGGTGGCAGATTTGGATGGACCTCCAAGCCACAGGCAACATGTTCCACACCTTCCCAAATGAGCACTACTGATAAATAGCATAATGACGTCGATGTCTGTGTCTCCAAGGGAGTGAAAAAACCCAAACCAAACCAAAAACCCAATCAAATGGGCAGAGGCTAACAGCCAAAGAAACCAAGAAGGAGAGCATAACTGGCATTTTCAGAGTGGAGCATTACAGAGCCTTCTGGAAATGAATCTGTACCTAATAAAGAACACTCCACCAGCAAAAGAAGAAACAACTCTCTCTCTCTAGAGCCAGGCCTAGCTTTCATGCTTTGTGTGGCTGGAATATTTGAGATACTGTACATGTGCCTACACTGTTACCAAGACAGACAAAACGAAAACTTTTCTGCATCCTTCTGAATACAAAGTATTCATTTATTTTCACTTTCCAAGAGATAGTATACTAAATTTGAGGAACTAATGCAAAACTAAATCTAATAGGTTCAGAGAACAGTTATTTGGCCTAAGGAGTCTTGAAAGCATAAAATCAGTATTCTAGCAAGGAAGTAACAGTAATTCAGAAAGAGGTACTTACTCAGTGCTGATCAGTAGTAAAGTTTACTGAAATTTACAGCACTGACTTTCTTGTTATTCTTGTTACTATTAGGGGTATTGATTGTGTCCTGAACGCACTGTTCTCAGACCTGAACTGGACCGTGTTCAGGGATATTTTGGCATTAATTTGAGACTAGAGTTTGATGGAGTTTTCACTTCCAACACACAGAGAGATCATGGCAATGATCATTTCAAGCTTCTTTGCACAGAATTTTTGTCTCCTGAAATAGCTGATAGTCAGAAGCCTCTAAATTAGCTTCATTTTTCATTTAATCTGTTCTTTTAAAGTCCACTGTCTTCTACATGGGAGCAAAGAACAACATTATGGAAGAAGAAAACATGGCAAAGAAAAAAGGTTTAGATCATTAAGATGGGGTTAGTATGAAATTTCTGACTACTGCAGAGGCAGAATTATCAGTAAGTGGGAGGAAAATTAAAGCAGTGCTATATTAATTTTGAAAATTCAAACTTTTTGCACATGAATATAGGTTTTTTTTCAGGAGTAAAGAGGAAAATTTAAAAACATATATCTAATTTGTAGAGGAACCTACCAACTTCAAGTGAGCTAAATTATTATTCTAATACAAAAAAAAAAAAGATATTCTGAATGCTTTATGTGCACTAAAAGATTATTATAATTGATCCTATTTCCAGAAAAATAGACTTGAAATGCATGTGGAATTCTAGTTTTGAAGTACTTGCTTCAGATGCAAGCCAGACAGGAGCTAACTAAAAAATTATCAAACATCATGTCCTGTAGTAGCTAGCTCAACAGCATCATAGAATCATAGAATAGTAAGGGTTGGAAAGGACCTTAAGCTCATCTAGTTCCAACCCCCCTGCCATGGGCAGGGACACCTCGCCCTAAACCATGTGGTCCAAGGCTCTGTCCAACCTGGCCCTGAAGACTGCCAGGGATGGAGCATCCACAACCTCCTTGGGCAACCAATTCCAGTGCTTCGCCACCCTCACTGTAAAGAACTTCTTCCTTATATCTAATCTAAACTTCAGAACATACTCTAAAACAGTATTAAGTGTCTAATCAGTTATAATCAGCAGTTCAGTCATGCAGAAATGAGGCCAACCATATGTTCAGCCTTTCAAAGAAAACAAGACGAAATTCCCAATTTTTAAAAACCAATATACAAAAATGAAATGAATTCTCCTAAGATGCAGACTTAAAAAACCTCACTGGCAGGTTGTGGAGACAAAGCACTACAAACCTGGAACCTTGCAAAAAGGTATCTGGATGTTTCATCCTGTCAGTTACAACTGATTAGCATCAGCTACAGCAGTTCATTCTACAAATTGGGACAATATTCAACCATAGTTAAACAGCAGCAGAGTACGAAACTTGAGTGCAGGTCTACCAGAGAAGCTTCAGAGAAGCTGTCCTATGTTCTTTTAAGCCTTATTAGGATGCTTCAGAGATCACCAAAGTAGGATGCATAATGGCATGCTTTTCAGCTATCAAGTTGGTCTTAGAAGAAAAGACAACAGAAAGATTATTGCTTTTTCTTTGTTCACATGGATGCGTTCAAAACCACGAGAGCAATCTGATCACAACATCAACCAGCCTCATTTAGTCTGTCCCATATCTGGTTTCCCAGAAACCTAATATGCTTCATTCCCACAGGAATCAAATTAGGAGGGAGAAGATTACAGTCATTCCCATGTAATGTTTTAATACCTCTCCTACTGACAAACTTCACAGATAATGCAATCACAACATTTAATTTGCATACATATACTCTACAAAGAAAAGCATTAAGGAATAACAATCCCAAAATCTGATTTGGGGTACTCTACTAATAGTCTTCTAACAGCTCAGCAGATGACAGTTTAGTTTGGTGTAATCTCTCCTTAGTTCCCTTATGATAACGCTCATTCCATTTAATTCAATGTTTGCAATTGTTCTGGAGTAATACTGAAGCCAGAGAAAGGACAGGTGTGCTTGAAAATTCCCACTCTCCTAATGTATTAGCTGGTCCACTAAAACATGCTGGCATAGGTTAGTCTAATAGGCTTGTTAAAATGCCTCACCAGTGGACTCATGATATTAACCTCATGATATTAACCAACAATTCTAATATGAAAGAACAGAAAGAGCAGTCCGCCCACTCCAGTGCATTAGGCGCTTTGAACTTTGCTACCAGTTTCACTGGAACACTTTCTGTTGTTCTGATAATTATTTTCATTGACTGTTTTCTCCTGAATTATCATCATCTGTAAAACGGTAATCTACCAGGCTGTTCTTAGTTAGATCCAGACAGTGAGTTATATAAGCAGAATCCCAAATCCCTGAACATTTGATTTACTAGCACAGGGTCAAAGGAAACATAAAAGGATACATAAGGATTGAACCTAGAATTCTGATCTGCTTTACTAGCACTGCTGGCAGGCCCATGGCTAGGTCCATGAAAGCTAAAGAGAAACAAATACAAACATGATTTCTCAGCACAAGGGCACTAACATTAGCCAAAAAATATTCTGGATGAACCAACAACCAGAACAAATCAACTGACACCAGGGTAGAAAGCACTGGCAAGACTGCCCAACACTGCCTCTGAAGGGTAAGGGCCAAAAACACAAAGAAAGGCAGTGTTTAGAGTAAAAGCTGATGCACTGAACCTTCAATGACACAGAAGAAGGGTGGTGATGCACAGCTTCTATATGCTGTCAGCGCTGACCACTGCAACAACCTGAGAACCTCAAAGCTGTGAATAGCATTTTAAACCCTGAAAACAAAGTGGCTTTGCAATGATACTGTTAACATGACAGGTTTCAAGAAGTATTGGAGCCAAAGAGACTCCCTTGTGTAATGCCTTTTTTTAGTAACGAGGGACCTAATTTCAGGCAGTGTGCTGAATATCTCTGTTCCATAGATTTCACATCATGAAGAGCTACTTGAGAAGTCTGAATGAGAACACCATAAAAAGGGTTTCTCAGACAGAACAGTCTGAAGTTGTGAGGACTGCTGACTACCTTATTTTCAGATTACAACCAGGATGCTTGAGATTTTCTGATGTAATGAAAAAAAAAAAAAAACCCGTTCATAGGAAAATGCTTCTAAGCAAGCCAGTAAGAACTCTGAAGCATACAGGGATTTCCCTGTATCATTTACACTGATGGCTTGACAACCAACTGGGAGAATCCTGATCTAAGACTGCCTTTAAGTTTCCATACAGCTCCATGCCTGTGACACTCCTTATGTAACATGGGACTCTTCTCAAAACCAGAAGGAAGCTATTTTCTTGACCTAGAAAGAAGAGTGTGAAGTCTCAGTTTCCCATGGTGCTTCAGAAATTAAATCCCAGGCAGTTGGGAGGCAGGGCTCAACTCAGCATGCTAATAAGCAAGGAAATTAAATTGTCTGTGGTGATGAGGACATCAGAATCAGATTACTATCCTGACATTCATCTCCATCCACAGGAAGGGATCTTGAGGAGCTAGCATATTTAATGAAACCTGGTTTATTTGAAAAAAGCTCCCAACTAGCTATACTTAAAGACTTGCTTAAATACTATTCTAGTCTATTAACAAGTAGATAGACTGTAGATATTAATTAGGCATAGCACAGCAAGACACAGTAACATACCAGCGTTTCTAGACAATTCTCCCCATGCTACAGCATAAGAGAATTTGCACAGGGCTAAAGAGACTCCTGTCAAGTTACAAATTCACTGGTAATTATGACTAAGTCTTCTGGAATTTTGTAGCGATTAAGAAAACTCTTGAACTCTGTTTAAAATCAAATAAAAAGTGCAGAACAGATTTCCATTTAGAATTCCTTGCTTACAATTTTCAGATTAACAGCAACAAATGATGATACTAAGAGAAAGCTATCACTAAAATGGTGCAACTTACACAGGCTCTATTCATCACTTTCCAATGATCTAAATGAAAGAGGCATTTAAATTTCTAGAAATAAAAATATTCTTTTATTTAAGAACACCCTATGTGTATTTCAATTTATTTCCAAAATTATTTAAATTTCCTTAAGAATCATATTTTAATCAAATGACAGTTGATATTCTTTGAAACAGGATTATCAATGTCTTAAGATGCAACATATAAGCAGAAATTAGGAACCATGATTTCCAGACTGTCCAAGTGAAAAGTAATTTACTAATTTTACAAGTGAATATTCTCTTTGTACATAACAGGAGCAGAAAGGAAGTCTCTGCAATATGTAAGCACTAGGAGTTTGCTTTCCAGTGCTTTAATCTTCTCTGAAAATAAAAGTAATTTTGGAAGCAGCTGTAATGTGTACATAGTTAGCAAAATGCTGGTAAAAAGGATGGATGTGAAGAGACTCCTACTAATACATATACACAATTTTGGTCTGAACACAAATTAATAAAAAGGATGGTTAAAAGCAACCTTGAGATTCCTCAAAATGTAAAAGCATTGTGACATTCACTACTAAATTAATGAAGACATACAAAAAGGCATAAAAGCTGGTTATCTGTATATTAACATACAATAAACTAAGTAACGAGAAAATTAGATTTATGATTGAAAGGGGTCTTTATCTCATGGAAACTAATGTTTCTCTGAGTGTAATTCAGCCTATTAATTTTTGTGAAGTAAAACTAATTTCAGTCATAAGACATCATCCTATCAATTCAGTAGTCTACTCATAAAGTGTAATAACATAAGGTGCTTCAAAGGACTGGCTAAAACAGAACTACACATCAGTACAATATGATTCCTTAGCCATAGTTACCTCGTTGTTAACTCCTGAAGCACAGAGATTAATCAATAACTGTGGATGCCTGAGTTACTCGTATATCTAATCCTCTTCTGAGTCTCTTTAAGCTTTTGATCTCAATGATATCCTGAGGAAAGATCTTCATAGGGCATATATGCAATGTAAAATCGTCAATGCTTCAAATTTAATTTATAAAATGTGTTTATGAGAAAGAGCAATATTATGATCTTTTTACATTACATGGTAGGCTTGGTATGCCATTCATTATTTGCAATAAAACACCACTGAAGGTGGCAGTGTAATTACTGCCTTTGTTCAACATCAGTAAAACCAAATTCAACTCCTTTTTAAAGCAATGGCAGCATCTAGAGCCAGTTACAACCAGGCCGGAGGCTGAGCGAAAGGGAACTAAGAAAGCAAGGAGGATTACACAACCTTCCCATAGTAATGACACAAAGAACACACTATGAACTGGGAGAACACAATTCCTTAATCATTCCTTCTTCTTCTATGCATCTCCAAAGTGAAAACAGCATAGCACCCAAAACAAAAGCATGAAGACAGTATTATTCAAGTAGAAAAATTATTCTGGATCCTGTTTGAGTACAGATGTAAGACCCAGCAGAATAAATACAACAGAACTAAATACAACAGAGATGAATACAGAGCAGTCCTACAATTTCAAGCCAAGAAAATTTATTTCCTTAAGCACTACTTTGACTGCACATTCTTTGTAAGTAAAGAGCACTCAAATATTTTTGCTCAAGTCCATCACTGAATGGTCAGTGATCACTTCCAGGGATGGGGCAGCCACAACTTGTGTGAGCAATCTGTTCCAGTGCCTCACCACTCTCACAGTAAATAATTTTTTCCTAACATCTAATCTAAATCCACCCGCTTTCAGTTTAAAGCCATTCCCTCTTGTCCTGTCACTACATCAAATCTCAGACAGGGATGCTGGATGAAGATCAGATGTGCAAGGATGTGCAGCCTAACAGTTTTCTTTGACTTTGCTTAGATTTTATCAAGGTGAGACTTAATGGATGGCTCCACCAACAGCAAAATGATACAAATACAGCAAGGAAAAATTAGAAAGAACTGTATTTGTTACTGAACAATAGGAAGTTCAGTGAAATGCAATTCAAAGCAAGCAGCAGGAGAGGAAAAGATACCACGAAAGTGATGCTGGCTTAGGTACAACTGTTTGGTACTACAAACGTATTGCTTTCAACAGCAGCAATGTTCATGTGTCAAAACTACTTTTACAAAGGACGGAAAACCCCAAGTTTTGTTTTCACTTAGCTCACGATCTTGAGATATACTTCATAACTTCAAGAAAGGAATTATGCACATGAGTAATTAACTACTGATCTGGTCAAGCATTAATACAAATTATCTAGATCGATCAGCTGACTTTGCTCTATCGCACTTAGGGAAATTTCCTGATCTTGTTTCTTCTCATAGATTTTAAAAATATGCGAACTGCTCTATAAACAAATACTGCTAACAACAGGATTTTAGCCATAGTTTTACAAAAATAAAACTATTAAAAGAATTAAACTGTATTTTTAATATAATTTCCTAGCTAAAATATATAAACTACAAAACTTCAGTTTTAGGAAAAGTTGGCATAGAAACCAACTACTTGTCTAATAATCTTACTAGATGAAAGGGAAATGAAAGTGTGTTTTGAAACATGAAAGCTGTATGATTTTGAGACAAACCTTGTCCATTAGTTTACTTGCATGAAGACTCAGGCTATTAAAGAATATTTTCTTGCTCAACAAATGCATTTCTTCAATTGTTGTCAACAGTGTGGCTGCACTGTTTCCTACAATACCACTGGAAACAAAATTAAGATTAATTAAATAACGTGAAGGCAGGGGCAAACATGAGAGCGTCCGATACTTTAGAGTTCATTTCAAATACAATTATTTTCAAAGTAGAAAATTTACAACAAATAATTGCAGTGAACAGTTCTCCATATTAGCAGAGAGATTCAGTCATTAGACGACTGTGAGAACAAGCATTTTCAACTATGTCAATAAGCAGGTATTAAGTACAGGCTATTTAAAACTTTGCACAACCCTTTTAGTAGAATTCTAAAATTTACTGAATTTCTGTACTGTTAGTCTGTAAATCTATTTATGTTATAGAAAACAGATTACATAAACAAAAAGGATTGTTAACTAGTCTGTCATACTGTCCTTTAGGGATAGCATCATCTCTTTCTTCATCATGATGAATCCAAAAATACAAGAATTCATGCCTTTCTATTCAGAGTGTCAAGCTATTATACTAAGCACAAATACCACATAAACCTTAAACAGCACTACATGACTATGCTTCTTTTAGATATACCTTCTGTCTAAAATAAAAACGCTTTTAAGCTACAAAAATGGCAGTGAAAATTCATTGCATCATAATAGGACTAACTTAAACTAGTAGCTTGATTTTCAGAATATAATCTTGTTGCATTTAATATATCCTTTCTCAAATTGCATTTTCCCTTCATTAGTCAGGTACACTTCCTCTATGCAGAAGAATTATTCCACTGAAGGTACTTCGGTGGTCTTTAAATAATGTAACATTAAAACAGAATGCAAAAGACCTTTAATTTTAACATCACATTTTCAATTTTATCCAGCAATTGGGAAACACTAACTTTGGAGACAGAAAAATGACAGCAAAGAAAAAATTTTATTTTTTTTTACAATAAAATTAGGAATAGGTCTTACAAGCGTTCTATCACAGACCTGCAATGCCATCATAATGGAGGATTTTAAATACAATGGGAGATGCCCAAGAACCACTTATCCCCATCTGCCCAACATCTAAATGTCTTTTCAGACAGTAAAGAAGCTCAAGTAGTAATATTTGTGATTCAAATTCTCAATAATTCATAATAATGCTGTGGAGGAAGATTTTTCTGCTATTGCTGTCTCTAACCAACGTGAACTACTGCAAATGCCACAATGTATAAAACCAGCAGTTCTGGGTTTTCTCCTGTTTCTGTGTTCCTGGTGGAATCTGGAAGGTCGGAAGATGATTGCGGTACCTTCAACAGTGAGATACGGCATGAGGCAAGCACCTTCCCAACAAAAAAATCCAAGCGCATAATTACGAAAAATGGTATCAAAACAGAGTATTTTAAGGAAGAAAACTTGAAGTTCTAGAGATAATTTAATTCTAACATCTTCTCAAAGAGGACCTGACTTTGTTTTCTTAAATGCTTTGTGTAGGTTTTTTTGTATACTATTTGTATCCACACAGAACAATAAGGAAAGTTTCTGGAGCAAATTGGTGCTATTTTCCAAAGAAGATCTGATACGGATTGAGGAATAACAACATATAAATGGCACCTGCTTGTGATCATGCATGTTTCTCCTTGATTTCGTAGTACAGAGCAGAAACTAAGCCACGAAATACTCTGTTTACTTTAATCTTTATATATATATACAATTAAAAGAAAAGGCATCTTTAAACATACTTCGTAATTTTGCATACCTGATTGTATGATGATAGAACTTGAGAAGATTAGAAATCTTGTACAGTAAAACTGCTCCTGGCTCAGCAACAATGACCTGCTCAATTCTAACCTGCAGAATAAAGAAATACAAACTTCCTTCAGGTCATACATTTCAAGAGCCAAAGTCTATGATTTTATTTGCAATATATGTCTGATTTTTTAAAAAATAACTTAACCAGGAATAAATTTAAGAAGCGAATGTCAAGTTAACGGTAACATTCTGCTTGAAACAAAATGTTTCTTGGTTGCCAAGCCTCTGGGTAGAAAACCAGCAGACGTATATATTCTTAAAAAAATAAATCCTGTTTACCAATACATTGTCGTTGCAACTTGTTACTGAAAACTTCAAAATAAAGAGATTATTTGATGGATAAATACCAGTACATACTGGAATTCTCACCAGCATTGAATAGCAAGAACAGCTGCAAAGCTGCAAAATCCCTAAACTACAAGAGCTGATCATTAGCATCATGCAGCAATTCAGAACATGGAAAATACTAGGTATTTTTACCCAAAAGACAATTTCACCTGGATTAATTTCTCCTTCACTTCAAGGAGAGATTATATACTCCTACCAGTATTTTATAAAATATAACTAATGACCGGCTATGTTGATTGATTATCTCAACTAGGAGATGCTGGCTACACAGACCAAAACAGTGCTGACTCTCTTCCTAGTTGAACAGTTGATGTCTTGTCTCTGTGGTACACACACTCTCAATCCACTCATAAAAGGCTGCCCCCAGGGTCAATCTTTGGGCACTTATGAAGCAGTGATAGACAGTGACTTATCACTGCACTGTTCTCCCACGTGCCTGTGTGTAAAAGGCCTACACACAAATCACCAGCTGCCACCCACCCTCCAAATTTATCTGTCTGCTGTTCAACGGAACGCGATGTGCAGCAGTGCCTTCATGTCAGAGCCAGCTGCAGAGAGAATTAACTAAGATTATGCTTCCTCAATCCTCTCCCTTTGCATCTAAGTCAGAGACCAACAACAAAGAATAATTTTTGACTTTCATTCACAATGCTCAATGCACAAAGTTAATTTTAACACTCAGGTGAAATTTGCTCTTCAATGTATATGTATATACAAAGGTATATATACAAACACCCCTCTCCAGTGTTGCATAAAAGGTAGTTTGGGCAGGAATGCCAAGTATAGTCAGGCGAGAAAGAGGGAAATCAAAATACTGACCAAAAAAAAAAAAATTTAAAAAATGGCAAAAGCAATAAAGAAAATAATTAAGAAATAGAAAAAGACAGAATACACAGAAAGAAGAATAAAATCCAAAAGATTTTGGAGTTAGGAAACAAAAATGAGAATTTAAAAAAAAAAAAAGCAAAGCGGGAAAAGATGCATTGCTGCTTCCCATACAGAAGTCTTCACTGCAAAGGAGAACCAAAATTTGCAAGTGACTCAACCTAACCTGCTCAGGGAAGTCCTGGATTTATGAATTCTTACTGTTTCTTAATCCTATGCATCCTGTAGTCAGTTGACCATAAAAGACTGTCTGAAGTCTACATAACACATCAAAAACATTTTCTTAGTTTGACCTCATCTTCCTTCTGAAGTGAAAGGCCTGTGGTAAAATATACCAGTACTGAGTACTCAGGATTCACTTGGATGCCTAAAACTCAAAGCAACTATCAGTAAGAAATGCGGACAATTTATACTGCATATAAGCATAATCCTTCTTCAAAAGTAAGAGAACTGCATCATATTGTACATTCACATGGAAAACCATAAACCAGTAAGAAAATTCTGCATCATTCTTTAAGTATTTAAAAGTGCTCATGGAAATTCTATGACTAGGCTTTTATCAGGCTATTTTATACTTCAACATCAATTCAAATCAAAGTGACAGGTTTGCAAACATCAGCAGAAATCCACCAGAAAAGCAATATACTGTGGTGCCACACAACTATAAGAAAGAGTGTTTTCCTGAAATTAATTTTCCCAGTTATTTTTCTTACAGTGGACAATCTTCAGAACAACGTATTGTAGAAAAGACTCCTCCAAACTGAGTCTATTTTTGTTGTTCCTCTCAACACGACGGCTTGCAATTATCTAACTGCATTGTATGAAGGCTTTTCTGCTTGGGGTTTTTTTCTTCTTGGAGTTTTTTTTCTGCTTTTTTCCTTATGAAACATTTCCACAGGAGAAACAATAAGTACTGCATATTTTATTTTGGGAAGTCTAGACTGGCAGTGAATTAATCTAAGTCGCATTCTATTTAAATACAGAATATAATGAGAAATCTTTAATTGTTCTTTTGGTTTTTTCATATTTTCTAGTACAGTAACTAACAACAATATTTCAGGGGATATTTCTATGGACAGCAGAAGCACACCAATGTAAAGAGTATGGCAATCAAAATGGAAGGTATTCTGTACCAAACTGTACAAACCACAAGTACTCAAATCAAGACTAGAACTCCCTCTGATTTACACAAAGGTTTGATTCCATCCCTAATTACTTGTTGGAACACACAGAAACACTGAGCTCAAACATCAACATTCAGTAGTAACAGAACTAAAGCATGCGAGAAGAACACAGAAAACTTGGAAAATATCTTCTTAAAAAAAAAACCCCAAAATTAAAAAAACAAACTGTGATAATAGTTTGTTTGTCTAATATGATAGGTGGTTTTCAACAGGTCAAAACCTAAAATCTGTGAAAGATGACCATACTTACATGGCAACAGGAACAAACTGAAAGACAGGAGGTTCTGTCTGAACATCAAGAAATGCTTTTTTACTATCACACTGGTATACGTTGCCCAGAAGGGCTGTGGAGTTAAAAAGCAGCCTAGACAGGTCCTGGACAACCAGCTCTAGGTGGCCTGGCTTGAGCAGGGAGGTTGGACCAGATGATCTCCAGAGGTCCCTTCCAACCTCAACCCTTCTGTGATTCTGTGACATTCTAAACGGCACTTTCTTCTTATCAAGAACTTTACATATAGTATTCAGAACTTATCTATTAACATTTGAGACTAAGTATTTGACAGCTGGACACAGTTGTAGCTATAGCATCCTATGAGAAATATACTGTGATAGAATTTACTAGAGTAGATTTTACTTCAAAACTACTTTGATTTATGCACTGCATGGTCAGGCAATTACTAGTATCAGCTTCACCTTGATTATTTTTTTTTGTGCTTACATGAAGCACATTCAACAAATAAGACAGTCAATCATTTGATGGAAATCATTATTAAGGATTTCTATCAAATGGGCCTCCTAATCTGACTAAGGCTGTAACTTCAAAAAAGACAACTGTGGAGGGATGCAACAGAAATACAGCAAGCCAGGGTAGCATGAAGATTTTAAGTAGGAAACAATTTTTCATGGTGTCTTTCAATACAAGAGCTGGAGTTGTTAAACAGAAGAAAACCAAAAGGAGTTGGCTTTCTACAGAGTTAAAATGTGCACCTCCCTCCCGCAGGATATGTTATGAATACCAACATTTTATATCAACCTGACACATTCATGCAAGAAAAATCTATTGAGGTCTATTAAATACAAAGACAGTAGCTGTGGCTTAGTGAGTCCTTAGTAAGTCCATAAACAGTGAGGAAACTATTCTACAGAAGTATCATGACACACCTGCGTAGCCTGTACGTTTTTCCCTAAGCATATGATGTCACTGTGAAAAACAGGGTAGTAAATCAAATAGACTTTTCATTTGACCCACTACTGCCATTCCTATAGACTTATCCCAAAACCAATCTTTTGTATGCAAGCACTCCCAAACTTAGGAAAAGGAAAACAAAATCAAGATACAGACTGAGTATCCTAATATCTCTCATGATATGGCTATTTAACCCAGATATCTATGAACTACAGAATCTTTAATTTTGAAGGCCCTTATGTTTCTCAAAGTTGAGAATCTAATGCTTAACCAAGAGTATTGAAAATACATTGCAGAGATGGGGACACAGGTTCTAGAAAAAAAAACAACACAACATTTTTTATCTTCAGAATGCTAAGAAAACAAAATACTTCACCTTCAGAGGCCTGCAGACACCTTCTGTGATGTGCCCAACTACTTCTTGAATATTTTCTTCCACACCTACAGTTAATGTAAACACATGCTAGGATTATGCAAACGTAATTCTCTTTTCTTCAAGACCGTAAAACAAATAAACAAATGTAGAAGATAACCCTCCACAAAAAGCATTATGAACTGCAAGTTCTTTCCTCCACAAGACTAGTTCACACCTCCACTGAACTTCAAATCTAACCATTAAGAAATAGCTGCACGACAAAAGAGTCCTGAAGAGTCATTACCTTATGCTATGCAATTGCTTTCTAGCACAACGTAGTTCCTGGGGATTTGAAGGAGAAGGAGCAAGGAGAAGAATAAATGATCTAGCAAGAAACTGTCAAAGTAATGGTCAATATTAGTACTTCATGAAATTAAACAGGGGATAAAAAAAAAAAAGGCCAGTGAGATGCTCAAAGAGCAATAGTACAAACCCATTTTGAAAGGTCTGAACCGTAAATACACGTGTCTGTCAGCATTCAGTGCTGACGTGCTCGTGGCATTGTTACAAATTAAATGACATATGTACCTCCACACTACTGTGTGCTGCAGCATTAGCAAATGCTTCCTCCCCAGCAGCAGTTGAAACTCATCTTTCACAGAACTATATACAAAAGAGAATATTGTCCTATCTTGTCGTGGAACACAAATGAATTGTTGCATGGCAACCAGTACTGTCATAAATCAATCAAACTGAAAGCAACAGATCTTCAAGCTCTCACTTCAGTAACAACTCAGAATAGATTTATGGAGAAAGCAATACTTTAATTCTAATTTAAAACTTGTCAACAGGAGTTCATCTTCAGATGGGACCCATGCAATGAACAGTAAACAAACTGACTGTGACATGTGATAGAAATCAGGTGACCTGAAGCTATATTTTACAGATTTTATTACAGACTAAAAGAAATTACCTCTGAGAGTAAAAATTATCAGAGATCTGTGCCAGTATCTCTTTACACCAAGCTATGTGAAAAGCCACATAAGAACTGAATTCAGTGTGGTGGCTGTAAGAATTTCAGTGTATTAAATTGGCAAGGTAATAAAAATATGTTTATCTATTCGAATATTGATATCAAGGAAGAAACCAAGATGACAAACCACAAGATGTATGGTCTGTTATGTAACAGCTAGCTCCCAGAGACACCCTAGCAATTTACACTTTTTTTTAGTAGGAACAGTCACACTTTTACTGTTCATCAATATAACAAGCACCTAGCACATATTTGCAATAGTGTATCTAGACCAGATTGACGTAACAACAAGTTGTTGTGTATGAAAGTTTTAGCTGAAAAAATATACAAGTTCAAATATCAAAGGACATGGAATTACAACCTTTATGCATCACATTCTTGTGCCTTCATATGTATTTTCATGTCCCATTAGAATATTTTAGATTCGGCAAACAGTAAGAAGAAATGTTCCAGCACAATGGGTTATGCAACTGTTGCAAGTTTCAGTACGCCCCACTGACATAAAAGAATCATGGAATAAACAATTCTTAAGAGACCCAAAATCACTTTCAGAAAACAGTTCATTACTGAAGTTATGCTTCTCTCTGCCTGCTACACCATTTGTGTATCCTACATGTTTGTGTACCCTTCTGTAAGAGAAAGATCCTCCTTGGACTTTGTTTGGCTTCTGCTCTCTAGCTGGGTTCCTGTAACTCCATGAAAAAATGGGTTTCTACTGCATCCCTTAAACAGAATGCCTGAAATCCTTCCTTCCTTTCAAGTGCAAGATCTCTGTAAAACTAGAAGGCTCCTGTTAGCAGAATACCCACGCTCCAAAGAAGAGAACCAGATGCTTTATGCTTGTCCAGTATGATGCAAAATAGTTAAACTTCTCTGAACCTGTTTTCAGTGCTTAAAATTTTAATAGCATTTTTGGTCAGATTAATTTTAAACAGTTAACATTTGCAAGCTTAACATTTTAAAACTTTTTAAAAGGTATTCTGGAATACTTGATTATGGGCTACACAGTTTGTTCTCTTTTAAAGTAAAAACTGGGATAGGAACACTTCTCCAACAATGTGGCATTCTCAAAGTTTTTCTTCCACTAGGACCAAATCCACCTCTATCTCACTCCTGAATTAAAATAATAAAACCAGTTCCATCTGCAAAAAGCTACTCACGTTGAAATTAAAGTTAAAACATTCGACTGATCTAACTTTAGAACCCCAGTTAGGTGTCCTTAAGATAACAGTTGCTTGGGCTCCCTCTATAGGGAACAGGAAATAAAACCCCCAAACAGTTGTGGTGAAGGTCTCCAGAAATGCCTCCATTACATCTAACTTTTGTTGGGATGATTTGCCCTCTGGAAATGCAAATCTCTGTTGTTGCCTATAACTGCAAATAAAAAAGATGTCCACTTTTTAAATGACTAAGTGAAATTAAGTCAATCTCTGCTTGGAGCCTGCACAACAAGACACCTCAAGACTGTACAACAGCACAGGGAATTCAACTTGAACCTGTCCTGTACTCACTGATTAACCACTACAAACTCAGGATCTATATATATATAAAGCATATAATCTCAAAGTACTTCATAAGGCTGTAGTTCCCTTAAATGTTTCTTGTTAAATCTAGGGGTATCCCATTAAGTACTGTTTTGTCTTGCAGATCTCTTTGTATAACCATCCTTGTCATCAAAAAAATTTCCCAAAGATGCAGAGGTACAGTGAACAGACAGCACCTCCCAGGCTTTGCTGCTCCCAGTATGAAGCTAAGAATCCTTTTTTACATTTCTTCAGAACTGTACAACAGTGATGGCAAACCCATTCCTAGACAGTTTAGGAAAACATATTTTTCCTCCAGACAGAAATACTGAATCTCTTGTTTATACTCATCTCTTGGGAAAAAAAGTTCTGACCTGGTGATTTAAAAAAAAAAAAAAAAAAAAAAAAAATTCCTCAAAACATTTATATGCTCTGTATTCTGAAGTAGTTTACTCTGACCTATGGCTGAAACGCTTTTCATATATCTAATTACATGGTCATAGCATCTCAGCCTGATGCCCTGCCAGAAGGACAAGGGATTTAATAGTTAAATAAATCACTCCATGAAGAGGTAGGAGAATTTCAGAACAGAATGAAGGCCTGGGCAGCCGCAGTAGCCCAGTCAACAGCAGAACCAGATACAGTAACATGCTCCATGGGGCCAATTTGTCCTGAAGGACTCCTCAACTACAGCAGAAGCATCAGACATTCACCTGCACAGAACTGCTATGTCTTTTTCTCTACCATTAAACCATCACAAGGCCTGCTTTCCCATTTCCCTTAGACAGTCAGTAAATAATATTAAATTCACTTCTATAGTACACTGTAACTGTAGATAAAACCCAACATTGCTTCAGTTTGGTTTACAATAGTTCCTAAACAGTCTCCTTGCTCATACCGTTAATTAGGAAAGCCAATTAATACTGGTTGATGAGAAGCTCGGCATGACCCGGCAATGTGTGCTTGCAGCCCAGAAAGCCAACTATATGCTGGGCTGCATCAAAAGAAGTGTGGCCAGCAGGTCAAGGGAGGTGATCCTGCCACTTTACTCTGCTCTTGTGAGACCCGACCTGCAGTACTGTGTCCAGCTCTGGGGCTCCCAACACAAGAGGGACACAGACCTGCTTGAGCAAGACTAGAGGAGGGCCATGAAGACGATTAGAGGGCTGGAGCACCTCTCCTTACAGCCTTCCAACACCTAAAGGGGGCCTACAAGAAAGCTGGCGGGACTTTTTACAAGGGCATGTAGTGACAAGACACGGCAGAATCTACCCTGACAGAGAGGCCTACTTTGACCTCTGTAATCCTATACTATCTCACAGAAAAAAATTACATTACACATGTAGCATAGAAGAAAGAGAATTACAGGGAGAAGGAATTCTATTTTTAAAAATTACTAAACAAATGAGCAAGGCATAATAGGAATACTCAACATATCAATAAGCAACCCTATGGCAATGTTTTCGGAGACATATGCATTCGTATACTTTACAGACAATTTCTGAACTCCCAGCTAGTGTCTAAAATGTCCCTTTGAATATTTAGTGTAAATCTATTATAAGCATAGTAGAATGAGAAGAGTACATTTTGAAATAGTCTTCTTTGTTAAGGGCTTTCTTTTCATAAACTGCAATCATCACCTATTCTGAAATTACTTCCAGGAAATCTAAGCTCGGACTCTCATAACTGAAGCACAGCCCAAAAAATTTATCACATTTTCTGACTTATCACAGACTTAACTTTCTGTCATTTCTCAATTTATGTTTTAAAATCTAGTACTACCTTCAATAGTTACAAGCTTTAACATAGCTTCTAGGTGTTCTTTTTCAGAAGCTGTAGCTTGATGCAACCAGGCCAGCATGTCTCCTACATACCTAAAGACAGAGAGAAATTTGTCTAAATCAGCAGTTTATGGCATCAGGGATTCAACATGCCAACAGGCAAAAGAAGAACTACTTCATATACATTCTTGCTAGTACTGTACCTCAGAGGATCGTGGGAGTGCATTTCAATAGGGCGGGGAGTACCGCCCAGACCTCCTCTAGTGAGAGCATCTATAAAGCCACGGACCACAGCACTCCTCCTAGCTGTTCCAAACTCATCCAATGTGTACCTGTTATTGAAACATGAAAATGGGTAAAACAAAACAGTTCACCTCATCAGTTTACTAGCTCAACTTTACAGTTAATACAAGCAACCATTTTTACAGTTCTAGGAATCTTGCACCAATGTTTCTAATGTGAAGCATTCAAATTGTCTGATTTCTCTGTCTAATCTAAAAAGATACTAAAGGTACCTTCTGCTTGACCCTCCCATTCTCTCATCTCACACAAATAAATAAATGAAAAATCAGCTTTTATATTTTTGCACATATGAACACGTACTGACAGGTCTAGGACTCCTGTACACATGGGGTTCAGCTAACTGACAAGCAGCAACCTACTGCACTGCAATACAAGGCTTTCTCCTTCTAAGCTACAATATGATTAGTAGCAAAAAAGTTACTTCCATTTGATACTTGTTCACTGGTTTTAATCAAATTAGTCTTAGATATTTAATGGATGGACAATTACAGCCCAGAGTGCATAATCTCAAATGGCTTGCTGGTAGTAGAGAAGATACCAATGACATACACTCGGCTCATTTTTGAAGCAGGCTACCTTCCTATTGGGGCTGAAGCATGATAGCAAATGAAGGATGGGAAATGAACACTGCTAAGATTCCTGCTACCGCTGCTTAGAAACAGGATTTCTGCAAGCCACGTAGCACTTCTTCAAAAACAACCTTAAGTATTTTGAAGAAAACACACAAATTACAAAGGAGAAAAAGAAAATACACGTGACAGTTTATTTTTCCAATATAAACGCCAAAGAGCAAGCACGGTGTCACTCACCAATGACACCCAGTAGCTGAACAGATAGCAAAATAATAATAAAAAGCATGTTACTCACTGACTGAAGTTAAATGAGTACTGCATTCACAATTAACAGATGTGGAGAACAAAAAAAAAAAAAAAAACCACCCCAAAAAAACCCAAAAGAAAAGAGTATACTGTTTCAAATACTTAACAAGTTAAGTTCAATTAGATTTCTATTCTGCTATAAGAATTCCAAGGGAACCTTCACTTTTCCTCTTTTCAATCAACATTATTATTTGAGGAAGGGGCGGGGGGGAAGAAGCACACTGAAGAAGCCAGAAATTTCTGTTTAAATCCTTCATGCACGTACAAGTACATAACAATGTACTTGTTAATTCAGAGAGTAAATAGCTGAGTTAAAAAAAAAAAAAGTCTAATAAAAAAACGTCTTTAATAAATTGCTATTTACAAAAAATATGCAATTAAAAGTGGGAGAGATCTGGGAGCTGCCAACTACCCACAGCCCAGGAGTAGCAGTGTCGCAGTGAAAAATCTCAAGTGTTTGTAGAAACCAGATAACCTTTTTTTCCCCCTCCAATAAACAGCAATATAATATATCATTAAAAATACGGCCACAAAACAAATCTTGGGATCTTGTTATTAGTTTTGAAAACAACATTTAATAATTATAATTTTGCTTTAAAAAGAAAACTACCAGTCTTTCTTTTGCTCTAAGTAGAACAGGGTACAAATATTACAAAATCCTGTATCTTAAAAAAATCGGTAATAACTAGTATTTACACTTGTTAACATTTGGATTCTTTTCAACCCAGCTTCAATTTTTTCAAACCCCAGTAAAGCAATGATCACTGTGGGGAGAGAAAGGAGATGGACGAAAAGCTTTGAAAACCAGAATGGATGATGGAAGAGAACACTGCTTCGAGCTATGATGCATTTCCTACGAAACAGTTTTCAACTTTTCTGTTACAACCAGGAAGTGAAAAACAAACTGAAATGCTTATTTCAGATCCCTGGTGACCGCAGTTCCCAAAAGTCCATCCATGGTGCAATCTTTCTGTCATCATAAGTTAACAAGACGTAAGTCCACATAAGAAAACAAGAATTTGTAGCTTTGTTTCTAAACTCCTGCCCTCCTCCATCTCACTCACTTTCACCCAATCAAATCACAATCTTTATCAGATGCAAGGGCAATAATTTGGAGAAATCACACAGCAGTGCTCATATGCATAAAGTCAACAATTTAAAATTACTTTCTTGTGTGACATAATTTTTACATTTTAAACTCAGTTTGTTATGTACTGAAGGTATAAAAAAATTTTTGGAAGGCAATAAATTAAATTTTGAGATTTAAAATGTAAAGTATCAGTACTGCAATTTTCGCAATACTTCTGTAGCAAGTAGTTAAGCATGATAATCTATGATGAGAGACATATGGCTACATCTTCTACAGTCATGTTTAATTTTGCACTTTTGGCAGGAGAGAAGTCCTACCTACCAAGTTCTACCTTTGGTAACACTAGTACTGCTGGTGGTGAGAGAGGAGTCAGAAGAAAAATAAAGTCTCTTTTGCAGATTCATTTTAAACTGGACAGTTGTGGATCTATACAAAAGATGTTTGGGTTTTTCTTCCCCTAAATGTTAAAAAATCAAAACCATGGTTTTATAAAGTTTAAAAGTAACATAATTTAACAAAATAAATATTTACAGAAAATAAAACTGTTTCCATAAATGCTCCTATAAAATGTTGGAATACAGTTGTGACTGATCCCTTGCAGCTGTGAATGAGGGCCTGGAGAGCGGAAAGCAAGAAAGGACTCTGCAGTCCCCAGCTATGACCCAGTGTACTGCAATTCATCACATGCAGTAGCTGGGGAGGTCAAGTGACACCACCTCCCTCACATCAACCAGCAGGACTGACTGAGCATGCCAAGATGCGCACTCTCTCTCATACTGGCAGAATTTTTAAGGTCCACTTGCACTACGCGTTTTCCCCATGAAGAGCTCCATGGAGGTTTACACTGTCACATACCTACACCTTTGCACATTTCACACTCTCAAAGACAAGGCTAGCCTTTGACAGAGTGCCTAAGACTCTGCTGTCCTGGATGCCTGTGGCTGAAAGTAATTTGCAATAGTTGCAAAATGTGATGAATGCAGTTTTCAAAACAAAACCCTAAAAAGCAAAGAAGTAGAACTACCTCTTCGGCTAAGGTCACCCCAAATAAAAGCATTTCTTACAGTGCCACCTCGTGGTTAAGATGTCTCTACTAAGCACCATTTCATTTACGTTAAAAAGTCCCTTCAGCAAATTCTGAAGAACAGTAGTATGCTATATATACATGTATGTACCCCTTTATATGCCCATATGTAGTGGATTTTTTTTAATAGATTACTGTGCAACCCATAATGGAAAACATTCTTACTACCAGAAGAATTTCAGTAAAAGCTAATTTAGCCTTTATCAATTTTTAGCTTTGGGAATGTAAATGAGACAATCACATGCTTTGGACAGCATTTTTTTCCTTCAGAAAAACCCTACAATGACAGCAGCAGAAATTCAACATTCATTCAAATAAGAACAGTCTGACATTTTACTTTAATTAGAAACCACTAAGTTGGAAAAAGCCCAATGACATTCACTGTACCATAATTATGTCAGAAAGACTCCTGAAATTTAAAGGATTTGAACCATCATTTTTTTATATTTTTATTTTTTTTAAAAAAATCTGACACAAGACTATATTGTCACCACCCTTGGCACTGTAATTGATGCCTATCTTTAAATTTTATAGGCTGGAAATATTCCTTTCTCTTAGAGATAATAGCGAACATTTACTTACTTATACAGGACAGGTCTATCTTTTAAGGCTTCCATGGCTTGAGTGAGCACTGGAGAAATGTCACATGATTCTTGTGTCAAAGTCCTGCATTCATCTATAAAATACCAACACAGATAAAAGTGCATTCTTTACACTGTAATGCCTTTTATAACAAGTTGTCAAACAAGAAAATAAGTTAAAAACTCAGACATTTTTGACTTTGAATTGAAGCCTTCAGAATATTCTACCTGGATGACTCTGTGCTCTGTAACTAAATTAGCAATAAAGCATAAAGCAATACTTCACTGTAACACGGATGTCCATCACAAATTTCAATAATAATAAATATTAAAGGAAGCTTAGTATCTATTTGCACCCCCACGTGCAAATGTTAAATCATTCAACCATCAGAATTCTGCCAGACTCCTTTATAACTGTTTACCACATTCCAGATAAACTATTAAGAAAAAAGGGAGCGAGTATTTTAGCAAGCTGTGGGTTTGTTTTGCTGGGGTTTTCTACTGGTTTGTGTTTGGGGTGTTTTTGTTGTTGCAATTTTTTGTTTGTTTGTTTTTTGTTTGTGTTGGGGTTTTTTTACCTTAATCACATTACCTATATATCTTGAATATTCCATGCAAGAATGTAGAAACCGTATAAACTAAATCAAACACCGGCATAAAATTTCATGACTCTTCATTAGGGTGAAACCACAATCATTATTTGAGGTTTCAGCAGGCACTGAACAATAGCTAATGAATATAATACTGCGTTGCAGCATAACTTTTTTTTCAACAAATCTTCCTGTCAATGTACAGAAACAGAGAAGTAACAAAAAAAAAAAAAAAAAATCCACATTTACAATATTAAGATGCAATATTGAACACTGATGCTTGGATCCATGCAAAAAAACCCCCAAACTAATCATCTACTATCATGCAAAAAAGCATCCAGATAAAATAAGGTTGGGTTGGGTTTTCTTCTTTTTTAAAGATAATAAGCCACTCCTCCCACTAAACTTGATCTTACTACCAGATTGTCAAAAATGGAAACTTCTCTAAAACCTGCAAGAAAATGAAATGCCATACACTTAACAATTTGCTTAGACTACCAAACCGTAGTTTTTGTTCTCTGTGGAAAACCACCTAAAAATACAAATAATACACTTTTACAAACAGAAATGAGACTGGCCCAAAAAAGGAGAGAATCTCCAATTAACTATTTGATTCACAACAAATCTTTCACTAAGAAGGAAACCCAAAGCCTTGTTAATGAATCTTGGAAAGGGTTTTTGCTGAGCTCAATCCACATGAAGGAATTAAAGGAATCATCATAATAATATTCATAAACATAAAAACATTTAGTCCTACTTTGAGTCCATCTGTAAAGTCGCTCGTAAGATGTCTCTTGCAGTAAAGCCATCTGTTCCATAATTTCCAAGCTACAAGACAGAAAGATTTTATTTGCAAGTACTATTTTAGATAGTACTAGCAAAGGCATGTGCAAATCAAATAAAACATACCATTATTAAAATTACAACAATTTAAAGAGATGTTACTATTCTTTAGTGTTTTGTTTCTGTATAGTCATAGGAAGTAAAGAATAAGACCTTGCTGTAACTTCTGCTTTTAACTAGTAAATGGTTATCTTACACTCATTTATGTAGCGCTCACCCTGCCCTTTGCTGATTTGTCCGGAGGAGAATCTTGACATCATCATGAATTTGCTTTACTCTTCCCAAAGCCTTGAAAAAATCCTAAATCAATAATAAATAAATAAATAAATAAATAAATAAATGCAGTGCTGAAAAGCACTAGTTTCTTATCCAAATCTCTAGTACTCTATACTCCCCATTCCAATTCCATACTTACATTCCTTGCATTCCACCTTAAAAGCCTTTGGAAATTTTTCTTTCCCATTGCATCATGCTTTTCTTCCACAAAACCCCAAAAAGTAACAATAGCAGCAAAGATGTGTTTTTAATCTGTCTTTTATGTAGGATGTGTGTGTTTTACATTTATCACTTAACGCTTCAGGGAGATTTTGAGGTCATTACTACGCATTCCCTCATCTTCTCCCCATTAATGTTAGCAACTATCATGTTTCAGTTTGCTCTTTAAAATATAATGATTACCGGTTGTTGTTTTTTGTTTTATTATAATAGGGTAACAATTTCTAAGAAAAATCAAACATTTGCAATAAAGTAAACCAAGGTTTTTCAGGACAATCTTCCCTCCCTGAATAACTTGGCAGCAGCAGTGAAGAAAAAAGAAACAACTTAGCAGATACAGACATATGAGCAAATGGAAATCCACTAACATTTTCAAGCACGCCTTATTATGAAGAAATTTTTCAAACATCATGGAGAAGACTAGTTAATGCAGATATAACTGTTATATCTTTTGTGACTTGAACACAGTTTGCCTCAGGAAAGTAGAGTTTCATTCTGGCACAAGTCACAAAAATACATATATTTTAAGTGAAGTGGGACACTGATTTAACCTACTGCCTTGCATCAACTGTGTTGAAGATGATGTTTATAAAAACCCAAATCCTTGTTCCTTCAGGGAAAAAAAAAACCAAACAACCCAAAACATTAAAAAATTGCCAAAAGAGAAGCCTGACTAAAAATGTTTTAAGCATGCTGGTCGATTCAATCATAGGGAGAATAGACACACATGATTTTACTGAAGTCTGCCATTTCAGTAGCACAACTATGACTGTATCTCCATTACTTCTGCACATTTTTTAGACAGATCAAAGTATCAAAGGACTAATTCTCATTCTGCTGCAAACCGAGCACTGAATAAATGGCACAGCATTGCTGTCATAGTTCCCTGCAACATGTGTTTTTTAGAAACCTGAATGTTCTTTCACAGTAGTAGTTGGCACAAAAGCATACAGCAATTACTCAAGTGCACAATCATTTAACACATTCCATTTATGCTTTCATTAGCACTGTTTATGGTTATCTGTTCCAGGTCTTTAATAATGCTTTAACTGCAACTGCAGACAGGATGCCTGTGGAAATGAGATAGTATGTCTCAGCAGGTAGCCTACATTTAAGTGAAGGTTTCTATGCAACTACAATAATAAAAATCTATTAGGTGTACTCAATTCTCTCATTATTCAGTCTCTGCTTTTAGTGCAGAACAATGTGCCTTTCTATTAAAACCGTAAACACTCAAAAACTTGTTTTGGAAGGTGCCTATAAATGAATCAGCACGTAACATCTTCATCAACCATATGCAAAACACACACATGCACAAGGGTGAAGTGCTGCAAATCTCATTTGCTTTGAGTGCAAAGAAGTTTTAAAACATTTTCACTGAAAATTCAGACTTCATAAAGGTCTTTTTGAAGTGTAGAACTATATGATAACTCATTTGCCTCTTTAACTCATTATACAAACTAGAATTTAATGTTGATTTTCTTTCTTGTTCCTTGAATCTTTCATCACACATTTCCAACTCATCAGAAATTCACCGTTCTGTTAAAAGGTATGTTCTTCCCTTAGAAATTAAACTACAAACTGATAATAAGATCTCATGCACAATTCAGCTAGGATGCTTCTGCATTTTAGTTCAGGGCAAAACTTTTAATATTCATTGAGATACCTCAGTAATTGGCTCATCTTTCGTGCCTCGAAGGAGGTTCATTTCATCTGGAGTCAGTTGGAATTTTGCTATAAATGCATCTGCAACTTGTGCTTTCATTTCTAGTCTCTGACTGTAATAAAACAAAGTGAAGAGGACATTATCTTTTTATGTTCATCTCAGATTTACTTTACATATTCATACTTTTGGAAATATAATTAGCATTAGAAATCAGCGTTATTAAATCATAATAGTACGTTCTTGCCATCAAACACTTGAGTTACATCTTCACATACAATTTTCTATTAAGCTTACCTAGATAACTGAGTAAAGGCAACATAATGGTAAGATAGCACATTTGAAAACTAATAAGTTGTTTTAAAAAATATTTCCTTAGCATTTGTATCACAAGTTATCTAATCCAGATACTTTGTGCTTGTACAATTGTAATGCTTGCAGTTATTTTCTTTCAAATTCATCAAGGAAAGAATGAGGTTTCAAGTCACGCTTTCAGAGACACACAAAGGGCTGTAGCACCCAAAATGAGAAAATGATCATCTAACAGACCCATTTCTTTTTAACAACATACAGTCAGGATACAAATTTGCTAATCTCACAGGCAATCAAAATGTAATGGCTAATTCTCTTGTTGATTACCCTCCCTGAAATGAACACAGCAGAGATGTAATATGCCAACGCCATCTTGTGGACAGCACCGCTTTGCACGTTTTGTCACACACATTACAAGAACAGAAGGACCTGAATGAATGTAGTTTTATTCCACAGGAAATGACTCGAATTCCTGTAGCAACAGAAAATCAGCTCAAACTGCGGTTTGAGCACACAGCATTCCAGGAAATAAACACTACTTTTTCAAGACATTGAGAACACACTAATCAGTTATTTGTAGAAGAGTAAGGCTCAATTACATTAAGACCATTTCAGCTTCCAATGTACTTATTGCAAGATAAACACACTTATTATAGGGTGGTAAGACAGGCAAGTGCACTTCTAATAGTGACTGCAATAATTAAATTTCCTTGCAAGATCAAAGCTTGAAAAGTAAGCTTGCTTATATTTACTCCTTCTCTACTATTTAACTAGTGTCTGGACTTCATTCAGCTGAAGAAACATGGAAATCCGGCTTCCCTTCCGTAGACATAGACGACCTTCCCATCCTGCAGTTCCACAAACTCTTAGAAAGCAGATCAAACGTTTTGCAATTGTCAGTGCTCTAGCATACTGAACAGCGATGAGTCAATGAAAAACTATGGCACTTTCCAAGCAATCTTGTGGTAGCTCACTGCAAGTGAGGAAGAACAGGGAAGAAGTCTAAAAGGGAGGGCTCAAGGGTGCATACACAGCTTGGAAATAAGAAAATGCAGGTACGGGAAGAAAGGAAAGGTATTTAGGAGAGAGGTAAGAGATTGAGAAACATCATGATGGTTTGGCAAGGATGTGGAGTCAGTTTTCTAAGCACAAGCAACGAGGCATGGGAAAGTGGTAAATTTAGGAGAGAACAGAAAGTACCAAAAGACTCCGGGTGCAGAGAAGGGAGACATGTAAAGTGATGGGTCTGAAGGGACTGAAGTTGCCCCATCTTCTCTTTGAATAACCTTATCTAAACCTCTCATACTGGGGTGAGGGCATGCAAGGCTATTTTCAAACCTAAACAGACCTGGCACTGTTCTCCAGCCCCACTGATGTGCTTTTCTGACACAGAAAGTGTGGTAGACCTTAGCACAGTGCAAAGAGAATGGAAAAATACCATTTTGAAGACATCCAATAAATTTTCAGCAGGAAGAATAGGCAACAGAATCTGAAGAGAGGAAGCCATGGTGTAACTTCAGCTGGAGACAGAGGAAAAAATACCAACAGAAGTTGCCTACAAAACATACTTAGAATTAACAGACAGGAGGATACTAACAAAGGAGTATTTAAACATTAGGCTTGTGAGAGAATTTCTGATGATAACTCAGATCTGCTCTGCAGTAATATATTTCATCATTGCAATGATGCCAAGGCAGCCTAAACCATGCTGCTCAGGCTGCCTTGGCAATCCCTATTCATTCCTTCACTGTAAGGCCCTTTCCAAGGTGCCAGAACCTTGGAATCAGATCAAGGAACAAATCTGGAAGGAAAAAAACAAAAGTTTTAATTTTGTTTATTTTTTGGGAGGTGGAGGTTTTATGTATTCTCTAATTCAGTTTACCACAGGCCTGTACTAAGGCACTGCAGGGTATAAAGTTCTGCACACCCTGTGTACTAAGGGGTGTGCCAGCACAGTGAGCTGCCAGGGGCCAGGGGGCAATGACTACTTAGGTCACTGCTGCTCTGAAACTGCTCATGGAAACTACACTTCAGAACTCTTCTGGGGTATAAAAAGAGGTCATCTGAATAGCCAGTTAATAATAAGAAGTAAAAAATAATAAAAAATAGGACCTTCCCCTCTCGGCCCCCCAAAAAAACTAGAGGCATATGACATAGCTACTCAAATAGAAAAATCAGGCAAGGACACTTAAAATTTCACCCAACAATGGTGCTTTCAACAGTGCATTCCCATTTCACACCATTGCACTGAGGAAGTCTAATCCATCAATGTCACCATCATTGGATTTGGTTGACAACAGACAATGTAATTTAGTGAATTAACTTTATTTAATAATTTAAGTTGCTCCAAGTCTCTCCTCTTGTGATGGAAATCTCAATTAAATATAAAACCATAAAGCTGGAAATACTTACACTGGATTATCCCTCCCTTTAGGGAAAAGAAGGAAGAGAGGAAAGAGACTGCAGAAAGCAAATGCAAGACTTCTTTGATTTCAACTGAAACAAGATCTCCCACAAACACAGCAGCAGATGGGATTTTGAGAAACTTTTCTATTCTTTCAATGTGTGTACCTCCAGAGTGCATAAACTTTCAAATTCTCTTACAGAAAATCTCCCTTTACCATTACATCCTGTTCTTCAGATTTTTTGAATGTGTACTTTCACCAAACTGGGAGCAGGGGGAACTCCATATTTAAGAAGTGCAATATACTGGGCATCACAGTTGTTTCAGTTTGCTTTGCGGATTTGCTGGAATTGTTTCAAAGAAAAAGGACCAGAGTCAGGAACAATACAAGCAGCACACTCGTTAGTCTGTGCTGGAATTCTGTGCTCCCTTCACTCCCAGGGTTATAAAAATGAACAATGGCAGAAAATCTTGCTACTCAATCTCTGTTTGTAAGTCCTCATTCTGCACCGTCCATCCTCTTGCTTTTCTGCTGCTACAGAGAACAAGGTTCAATAAAACATCTTGCTTTAAAGTCATTCCCATCCCTGGCTGCGTCTTTGGCTAGTATCTGCTGTAACTGCTCACCCTGTACACACTCCCAATAATTAACTTCTATAAAACAGAGCAAATATCTTAAACTCCAGCGTTCTAGCAAGCTGAAAGTTTCACAATGTAAACACAAGACAACACCCTCAAGGTGGCAGCAATGTTTCACCTATCTTCCTCAAGACAAGTGATTCAGAGGCAGTGAGAAACATCAATCCTAAACCTAAAAGCATGTGTCTGAATTTTGATAAAGCTATTTCTTTCAGGCTCTTTACAAAGCACGTGGGAGTTCAACAAGCTACTCAGTTTCAAAACCCAGGTTAGCCACCTTTGCTTATTCTGGCTATGAAAGTTGCCTTGGTTATCAATCTGCATGAGAGATTCTATATTCTAGATGATGGATCAGGAACAGAACATGTAAGTGCTGCATAACCTTGACTTTTACCTGGCAGTATACAGTATTAATGAAAGCAATACATTCACACAGGTATTTAATTTTACATATAGATATATATTTCCTCAGACATAAGCTAACAGATCTTTAACTAGAATTTCATCAGCCTTACTCAAATTTGCTATAGGTATTTTACTGCACTAAGTGCTATGCGAAACACAATGCAGGTAACAACAAAAGCTAGAGTAAGGCCATCTTATATACAACCCACAGCAGTCAGTACCTGTGCAGACACTTGGACAATACAAGACCCACTGGCCTTTCTGTAAACATAATAATTTCTAAATTGTGTCTAAGCAAGAGCAGTAGAGCAGAGGAAAGGACACACTGTGCTGTTATCCCAAAGGTGTCTGTTGTTTTATTTTCCCTTTTATCAAAGTTATCCCTGCATAAAGGAACAAAACTAGCATATCATGGAACACTGCACCGATGCAAAGGGGGAAGTGCCAAGCTGTGGTAGACTTCAGAGCTTGGGTGGGGGACGGGACTCCAACAAAGAGCAATTTCCCCAGTTTTAATCGTTACCAGGGAGACAGAATTCTTTTGCAAGAGAACTCAAAAGGCTGGGAAAACTATGCACTTCGTGCACTTTTCCCTTGAATCAAATACAAATGCGCACTGTTTGTTAGGATTATCACCTAGACAGCTCAAAAAATGAGGCGGAGGAGAAACAGGCTTTTCAAAAGTTTAGTTTTATCTTGCCACCAAATACAGCATAAAAATCTGCGAGCTTCCTTTACCTAGGACAAGTCATAGCAGCATGTTCTGAAGTTACTTTCAATTTCTGGTACTTAGGATTCAATGTATTTTTAAAGCCTCAGAAAGATGAAGTATTTCTAACTCATAAAGAATAACAACCATCTTTAACTGACATACATAAATGCTTTTCAGCAGCAGCTGGCAAAATTATTTTTCTGTGATGTTTTTTGTGGAACACAAATATACCAGACTATATAATAAAATGCACTGATAAGTGTTGGGAAACCATTCTTAAGTATGAGGTGCAAAAATACATTTGTAAATGCTGAGAACAAATGCTTTTATTCTACACTTTGCAGTCAAACATCTTTTATTAAAGGAGTACTGAAATACTGCGAGAAGGTATTCAGTGACCAATTCCACCACAGAATATAATTATGAAATCTTCTCCTTAATTTAAAAACAGAATGGTGCAGAAAATCATAGTGAACTGTCTGACATTCCCAGGATACAGGAAAATAGCAGTAATATTACAGGAGGCTTTAGTGAGATCTGATCTGGAAAAAAGATCACAATCCTGATCATCTGGGTTCAAGAACAATGGACTCCCATTAGACCAGAGCTAGCAGGATGATCATGGGAATGAAGAACCTAATTTATGAGAGGAGGTGAAGGAAGTTCTCAAGATAAAGGACAAGATGAGAAAACAGCCAATTTATAACCAAGAATTAGGTTGGAAATCAGGGAAAGGCTTTTACTGGAAAGAACAAGCTTTTGAGGTAAATGTTCCAAGAAAAGCAACACTTAAAAAATGCAAAAATAATTCACTAGTTATATGCTGAAAAGTTAATGAGTTTATGAAAGCATGCAAATGATAGCTAGCAGCAGTAGAGTAAGACCAAACTTAGAAGGTTTCTCCCATCTGTAATTTCCATTTAAAGACACTAGCCTGCAGTGCTGCAGCTCTACCATATAATACATTCTGCTCTAAAAATAAATAGGTAAAAATCAAAAAGGCTAAATAAAAAGTTCAGCAACAGAGAGTACTAACTGCACTGACATGATTCAAATTCTGCCAAACAGATTACTAAACAGTAGAATTAAAAAAGCTTATATACTGTAAATAAATTCATAGAATTCAATTAATTTTCTACTTACATACTGATCAGGCTTCCTACAAACACCATTGATATGTATCTAGAAAGTAGTCTGGATAAGCAATTTTCACATGCAAAACTTCACAGCAATCATGTGATATACATACTTACTAGGTAAATCAGCGTTTAGCAATGGTTACAAGATGTGGTTTCTAACTTGCGAACAGCGATCAAGTTAAAAAGGGGCATATTTCCAGTGAACAGATTCTTTTCCATCCTGAAGAGGTGACCTAGTTGATACTGTCATACCAAACAGAATGATAACTTCAGAGTATCTTTTATACAATCTGATATAAAGACACTTGAAAGGGGCCAGCTTAGTTTAGCTTCAAATTTACTACTAAATCCAAAAAACGTTGCCAAAGGCATAGAAATAACACACTGTTCTCTACATCCACCTGGAATAAGATTAGAACAAATGAGCTTAACCAGCAGCAAAAGGAGAACTAAATCAGACAGTAGGAAAACAATAAAGAACCAAAATCAATTCCCAGGGAAGACCATGGGCTCCCTGTTCCTCGGCTTTTCTTCTAAGAGCAGATTAGACAAACATCAGTCAGGCATGGTATCATGTAACTGATTCTGCACTTCAGATTAGTATTTCTCAACCCATAACACCATGCCTTATTTCTATTGATCAAGGAGTACTTCATGCCTTAACAGACTACACGGTTGCTAGGTAGAAAAGGTGGCAGAAAATAAGGCTTTGCACTTTCTCTGCTGGTCATGGCTAGAATGTGACAAATCAAGGTGTGGATTGTTTTGGGGTTTTTTGGATCCATTCTAGCTGTTTTGATCCCTGTGTTATGCCCAGTTACCTATGCTTTACTCTGGTACAAATGAGTACAAAAAAAATCAGCCTCGGATTTTCAAGCCTTCACCCTCCCCCACATTGAACTGTAATTCAGTTTAGGCAATCACTGCTTTTTCTCATGAAGCATATTCACAATAATATAATGTAAATGTAACTACAAGTTTCAAAAGGTCAAGACATGAAATACATCTCATCAGTGCAAACCACCAGTTCACCACTTTTCTTAGCATAAGCTATTGAAGGCAAACCTCTCTAACCTGCTACAAATACTGGTGGACTTCCTGCATCATTTCTATTTTGACTATGACAAAAATGTATTTCTTAAAAAAGGAAAAAAGCACCACCAACAGACAAGCATGAGAGATCTGTAGTGTAGCACTACTGAAGCAGCAGATGTTCCCTAAGAAATATTTTTCCAAAGACTTTGACCTTGTATTGAGCACAGAGGTGACAGTCAAATCATTCACTGACCTCCAAGAACTGCGTTTGTTGAATTTAAATTAAGAGCAAGTCTGGATGTAATTCAATTAAAATACTTTGAAGTACACACTGGTGCATCCCAACATATGTTTGGAAATCATACTTAAAGGTATTTTTTAAAAGCTAAACAATCTGAGTGCTACAGAAATTGTTTCCAGAATCAATGTAACTAATAAGGACTCTGATATCAAAACACATTTTGCTGTGTTTAAAAACACAATTAATAGAAGCCAACAAAACGAGAAAATGTGTAAAGGTATTGAGGTGTATAATCTCAATGAAAGCTCTGGAACTTTAGCCTGACCCAAAAAATATCTGTCCAAGGCATTTCCATTCCCATTATTTCACACAGTTTTCAGAGCATGATGGTCTTTACTTCCAGAAAACTACTTCTGACTCTCACCAATTTTCTATTTCTGCAGGCTTATTTTCTGTGATCTCCCTGAGCATACATATACACTCACATAATTGCTCTTTCTTAGCTTTATAAAGAATTAATATTGTAGCTATCACCTTCTGGTTTCTTTCTTCAATTGTTAGATCCATGCCCATCACTTGTGGCTAACCTTAAAAGCAATCTTGTACAACATCTTACCATTAAGTGGCTGGTAGAACTACTGCAAAAGAGGCTTCTGGCATTCTGCATACACTATTTTGGAACTGAACTCTTATTTCCCTGGTTTGGGAATTACTGAACTCCAGGACACTTGTTCCCAATGCAAGGTGAAGTAGTTTAGTATTGCAAGCAGGTTTTTAGCTTCACACAAATTTAAAAAAAAAAAAAAAAAAGAGAGAACTAAACTTGAGTGGAAGAGAACTGACAAGTCACAGGAAGCTTTTATTAAAATCTCACTTCAAGGAGCAAGATCCTTTTTCTGTCAGCCTATAAGCAATGGCAGTAAACAAACCCACATCTCTTAAAATGCAGCAGATGTTGTTTGAAAACAAACTAATCTCCTCGTTACTATTTATAAAAAGCCTAATGCAACCTGAAAGTGTGTTCAAGTAAATGTACAGAAATCTAGAGAAGATATGGAAGTGGATTTTTAACAATTCATGGAAATTGTCTAAATAATTGTCTAAACTAACTACCTCTGTTTTTCTTCATTATCAAAGTTGGTTATGAAATACCTTAAAAATCCCCAATATTTTATTCAAGATTCTACATTACAGAACAGCAATAAATTAACCTTATGTTATAGAGAGATGGGTTGAATGGTTTGGATTTCTTTATTTCACACTACTACATGGAAATACTTTATTTCACACTACATTTCACATCTATTAAGCTGTGGCAAGTCTCAGTTTTTAGGGGGGGGGGGAGAACCTAGTTCCCATATTAGGCAGATTTCATAATTTAAATAACATGAAGGAAAACTGTTCTGCTTCTAATGTACAGTAATTTTAACTAGTCTTTATAGAGAAAATAAAAACAGAACTAGCAACCTAACTGACCAAAGAAATGCACCAACTCTGACATACTTACAAATATAAAATGCAATTTTATTAATGTGTCCTGGTTTCGGCTGGGATAGAGTTAATTTTTTTCTTCTAATTATAAATAATGTAAATAATAATTCTTCTAATAATAAATAATGGAAAATTAAGGAATTAATTTTCCATTATTTTATTCCATTATTTTTCACAATAGATTACTTTTTTAATTTGTTATCTACGTAATATACTCAACATGTATGCCAAATCAGGTCTAAAGCTCACAAAGGTACAAGAAAAACAATGCTGCAAAGCAACAACCTGAGAATGCAGAAGTTTCAACTTAAATCTGAGATGAACATCTTATTTTCTACCCCAACTATTTACAATAAAAGAAATACATGCAAGAATAAAAACACGAACAAGCATTCTAACTTAAAATGTGCGTCCTCATACTCAGGTTCCCACGGCCACTCTGCATTTTTGGGAAACTATTCTTCACTGCTATCATGCAGTTCTTGATTCAGAAGACCCCAAAACACTACACAGGTTCAAATGCCACATAGGGAAAAACTTCTGAAGAGATATTTACATTTGCAATGTTGCAATCTAAGAAAACAGTTCACTTACTATTTCAACCTATGCTTTATTTACTTTGTACAGCTAGGGGAATAAAGTTACAACTCCAAACAAAAAGACTTTGGCTATTGACTTTTCTTTTGCTGGTTTTGAAGTGAACATTCTGTTCTTCTAATTGCAGTTTGCTTTAAACTTGATACTAATTCTAACTCCTTTTGACAAAATTTACTTTCCACAAGAACTGACCAAGCATGAAAAGGGTTTACCTAAGCCAAAGGTTCCACCTGCCATTTACTGAAAAAGGCCTTAAGAATATTTACGGAAAGACAGCCAGACATCTTTGATCAAAGCCAGAGCTAAAATGTATTTTTAGAAAACGAAGGGATGTAAATACGAAGCTGTGAAATACAAATTCAAGTATTTGCCTAAGTAACTTTCTATCTTTGTTATACTGAGTGAAGACAGCGGCCCATTTTTCCTAAAATTTCAAATACAAAAAAAAAAGTATTTTTAAAAGTCTAAATCCCTAATTACTGTAAATGCATGAAATACACCTGAAAGTGTAATGTCTCCCTTCAGGTTTAGAACATTTAATCGAATCCTACCATTTTTTTCCAACAAAAAACCAGCCAGCTAAAGTAAATAGATAAATGCTAAGCATAATAGAAGACCCTTCTTTTGACCAATAGCTACCACAGCAAATCATTTATTGCAAATCAGAGTAATTTCTTTAGTTATTTTATTAAAAATGGCTAAAAACCATAAAAACAGATGAGGACTTAATGTAGTAAAGAACAGAGAGAAAAAACTTTCCTGAAGGACAGTATAAATAAGTGGTTCAGTAAAATGGCATAATGAATTATCTCTGCTATTTCAGAATGTTCAGTAATTGATCATTGTGAAAAAGAACATAACTGACGTGAAAAGGAAGAACATAACTAATTTGATTTTTCAGGGTAATGTTTAAAAACATACCATTACTCAGCACTGATTTAAGAACTCACTGTGGTACATAAAATAGATTTTTTAAATTAAAAAATATTTTGATGTTATATTAAAAAATTACACAGAAAAATCTACCATATCGGTGCTATTCAAACACAAATTCCCATTATCCTAAATTTCAAGAAGCTTCTACCTAACTCATGTTTTCTTGTGAAAAGCCTATCATAAAATAAACGGCTGGTAGGACCAAATTGAGTAGAAATAGGAATTTGGTACTGACGAAATCTGAAGACAACTTTTGTGTTCATGGTAAGAAAACAGATTTTTTTTTACAGGAAGAACTCTAAAAAATTTATTACACTCAGGAATTACTGCTTTGTTCAAGACTAACTGTTCTTGCTTTAGGGTCATTGTTTCTATTGCCTTCTTTCTGAATGGGTCCAACTTTCATCTCTGCATTTCAATCGGCATTTTAGGACAACCCTTGGAAGACAGAAAAGCCATGCCCTCCCAGTATCATCATTTACTCCTTTATTGGCTAAGAAATGTCATCAGTTAAGTTCAAGGAATCATCGGTTTAAGACCTGTATTTTGTCTGACTGTAGGCAAAACTTCAGCTTCTCAAGAAAGCCCTAACATTCAGCAGCAGATGCCTCTTCATGTGCCTGATGTAAACCAGAGTGATGCATTAAATCAAAGTCATTTAATGAATTAAAAGATTACTAAAATGTCCCAAACAGAATAAAACAACCTTCCCACTGTAGCTTTGTGTTCCTAAGTTTCGCCAAGAAAAATAAAAAAACAACTTTATTAATGAATGGCACTATGAGTCTTCCATAACCATAATATGGTAAGATCACAAAAAATATACAAAAAATATGGCCACTTCTCTGTCCTACTACTTCACATATTCACATTTAAAGTAACAAGTTTTCTATTACTTGACTTCTGCTCATTTACTTAAACTGTGGCTTTGCCAAATTCTTCATTTTTTATCAACCAGCACTGTATTTTATGGAGTTATTCTACATTCAACTTCTAAAATACGTACAGATTACGCACTAACTTCACAGACCCTCACAGGACATAATCCACTTCCTGCTGAAGTCCACAACATGAACCTACTGATTTTGAAAGTGCACCCAGAGCTCTCCAAAGCCATAATTTCTACTAGAAATTTATCACTGGAAATAATTATTTCTAGTCTCCAGTGAGCTGTATGTAATTTTCAGAAGAAAGCTCATAAAGCAAGGAGATTCATTCTCCTACACTGACAAAGCCTAAAGCTGTAAAACCAAATACCCTAGCCATAAAAACAATAAAGACTACTTGAATCTGTCATAGGCTATTATACCCTTCCTATGAATAAAAATACTTAAAAGAGCAAAATACAAATCTTCCACAAGAGGCTGAAGAAAGGGAAAAAGTGGTCTGTGTTAGGCTCATTAAACAGCACTTACATATTTTACAGTTAGCTTTAAATATGGCAGAGTAGGTTATAATCCAACTTTCTGTTCCCACATACAGTCCCTGAACAAGAGAGTGATTTCCACTGGATATGATGCATTAACAAGAAGCCTGTGAAACTGATGAGACACTGAGCAGGCTCATACCCGTTACAAAACAATATAACTTATATTGCCAACTGACACTAGGTAAAACACATCCGTTTTCAGCATACTATACCACTATAACTGATTCTCTTCTCTAAAAGACCAATTTTTATCGGAACAAGCACTAACACATTCTTACCTTTTTGTATCCCCCTGTAATAAACTAAGAGTTCAGTATTTTTACTCCAATTGAGCTACAAACTCAGATAGTGTCAAAAACAACAAATACAAAAAAAAATCAAATCAAAGTTATTACTCAAAAATAAGAGTGGCAGAGTCAGATCTATAAGAAAATTCCATCAGTATTATCACATCTTAAAGAAATAAATAAGGTGGTATACATACTTTTCTGCCTGGAGCTTTGTGGTTTTTACTATCAAGTCCTGGGTCTGCTCCTTTGCTGCCTACAATACAATTAGAATCATTAAGCATGTGAAAACCACAAACATATCAGATGTATTACACAACCTTTAAAATATGTAACACTTTTGAAGCTTTCTGACCATAAGCGGTTTAAAGAGTGTACTCTTTGAAAAAAAAAGGTCTTCTTGAATGAAGTATTTATTAACTCTCCCTATTTTCAGGCATGAAAAAATACATTAATATCCTTGTCCACTTATATTTTCATCTTTTTATACATTTATATTCACGCACCATTGATTAATTTATATTTAACAGAAAAACATTATTATCAACATTGGAAACTGTTCTGATTGTTTGTTGACTATAAATTGTTTGCTGTTACAAAATGAAAAATGAAACAAATTTCTTCAGATGTTGAACTGCTCAGTACCACTGTCCATCCAGACATTTTCAACAACATGAATACAGCTCTGCTGGTCTAAGCAAGTTTAGGCTCCACTGTCCAAGCAGCTTACAGGGCTATAAGGACTAAGAAGGATTCTTAGGAAAAATTTCTTCATCAAAAGGGTTGTCAAATATTGAAACAGGCTGCCCAGGGAAGTGGTGGAGTCACCATCCCTGGTGTACGTGTAAATGTGGTGCTTAGGGACATGGTTTAGTGGTGGACTTGGCAGTGCTAGGTTAGCAGTTGGACTCAGTGATCTTAAAGGTCTTTTCCAACCTAAACTATTCTATTAGGTTTTCCAACCTAAAACATTCTATGTGATGAACATTTAGTTCATCACAATACTAAACGTTCAGTGATGCCAATGTAAGGGAACCCACGCAGAAACAATTCTGTTACAGAAAGAAGGCATGACTAAAGGGATTGCTGCAACGAAGTTAAAGAGTTCTCAAACTTCTCTCTCTGCAAGAAGATAAAAGACATCAGGAGTTGTTGTCTTCCCACTGGATACCACCAGTGATCATTTAGACAGAAAAATAAGAAGATTTAACCAAACAAAAAATCCTGAAATCAAAATGCATTCATGGAATAATACTGCAAGTGAACAGGTGGAAACAGCTATAAAGATATTCTGCATGAATAATTTCATTAAACTATGGTGTTTGCCAAAATGAAGATGCCAGTCTTGAAACCCGTGAGAGGTCTAATGCAAGAATATACACACACTGATTCATTTCAGCCTTTGTATCTGCCACACTTCACTAGTTACAGTGGAAGAGCAGTCAAGGTACTAGAATGCTTTGAAAGGTGAAAGTAGAACTGCAACTACTCAAGTACAACTTTGGTCATCAGAGGGAGCCTGAGCTGTTCCATGAATATAGACAGTGGGCACCACTGAGGTGCAGTTGCTGAATTTTCTAAAGGAAACCTATTATGGACTTGCATGCAAATTTGATAAAAATTCAACAAAATTTACTGAACATTTAATAGTTCCAAAATAATTTACCTTTCAGCTTTTTATATCTTCTGTGACTTATAATATTTATGTTTTTTAATGTATTTGTATTTTAAACTTTTTTTAATAATATTGATTTTCAATGCTTCAGCCTAACTTAAAAAAAAAAAAAAAAAAAGACTGTTACAACAAAAGACTAGACCTGAACAATTCAGTATGGAAACCTACTAATTCCAGACTAGTTTCTTCCCCCCTTCTTTTCGAGTTTCAGATTTTAATAAACCAGAAAGACAGGAGAAATTTGCTTCCTTTCCAGTACTTTCTGGACAGAAGTACTGATTGCCAAGAAGAATGCTAACTGTAGGACAGCAGTAAGGAAGGAAAAGCAGGTTTTTTTAGATCTAGGTAAATATCAGGAAGCCAGTTTTTATTTACATGCATTCAAATGCAGGCCAGATACTGTTATTACTGTGTCTATGTGATGCAAGAGCTTACATCTAACAAAACAAGGTAACCGGTAGAAAAGAGTCAGATATGCCAGAAAAAAAAAATCAGAAGGTTGGTATTTGAGGTTTCTTGCAGATCCAAAATAGAAACATTTTTCTCTTCCTTCCCACCTCAGTATACAAATTAAAACTTTCATTATCCTTCAACCTGGCTTTATCCCACTGCAGCACTTGCTTCCTTCTCTCATTTTCACTGCATTTATCAAGTCACTGTCCTGAAATCAGATCTGACTGGTTATTTGGATTGTATGGTATTATAAACTTACAAAACAAAAAAAGGTAAAAAGCTTTTCGGCTTATCAATATATAGTCCCTTTCATATCTTGTATTTGTTCTGCTCTCTTAATACACTGCTGTCTTAGCACACCTTTCTGCCTTACATGCTATAGATCCTTCCCTTTGTATCTTCTATTTGCTCTAGTTAATTCATTTTTGTCTTCTCATTCAGCCTGAGCAGATGCTTGCACGTCTTCGTGTTCTACTACAGATAAAATATCAGAGTATTTAACAACTTAGTGTTAGTTCATGGGATTATTAACTTACATTCATTCAGACAGAGAAAACATGGGTTGAACTGATACAAGTTACGAGTTCTGCAGGGCTGTAAAGTAAATCTCCTGCAGGGCACAGAACAAAACTACCTACTGACTTTAACAGAAAAAGAAATCACCGCAGGGTGGCTCTACTTTGGAAAAACATAATCACAGATGACAGTTACACTTCATGATCTAAAGACAGAAAAGAGCAAAAATCTGCTTGGACACTTAACTCATTTCCACATTTAAGAGTTTAATCAAATAGTTCCTGAACTGCACTAGGGAACATATCCACATTAACAGTGTTCAAAGAGATCCAAGACCTCTGAGGTGCATTATTCTATTGCCACCACAACTGAAACTTAGGTACTGCAGAGGGCTACACTGTACACTCACAGTTTTTGGAACAAGTTCATCAAACTACAATCATTCTTATAGGAATTACAGACAATGACTATGAAACCTATTCATCTAAGTCGGAGGACACCTAATGTACCCACACACACATTAGGAGGGGAAAAAACAACTGTTGTCACAGGATTTTTTACTGAAGGTTTTTCATTCACATACTATAGCTTATGTGCTATATTTGGAACAGATTTGGTTTAGCAAAACATCCACACTTCGGCATCCATAAACCTTTTAAACTCATTGCTGTATTGAATATTGAACTTGTACACTAAACCCAAGCCAGATTTAGTAACACATTATAAAACACAACTTTTCCCCCCCCTAGAATGTTGTGAATTTGTGATTAATACGAAACAGAACTGGTTTTGTTGCATATCAACATTCTGAAACACTTCTGAAACAAAACCAAGAGAACAAAAATTGGCACACTAGACTTGTTTCCCTCTTTAGATTAGAATATACTTTCTTATGAACATACTTGAGGTATTCATATGAACAAGTAACACAACAGAGGTAGTCAGTGAGAAAGGCACACAAATTTTAAATTGCAATACACAAATGTACTTAACCCTTTAGTCTCACACACATCCAATCTAATAAAATATTTTCTTTCCACTCCTCAAACAGATATCACACTGCTATTCTCAAAATAAGTATATTGCTACATTCTGAAGTGCTATTTGGAAGAAATTAACACATTTCCTGAACAAAAAAAAAAGAAACAGATTAATATCCTAAAGTAATATAACACACATACTATGGAAACATCTTGGTGTCACTGTTAGTACTCCAACTTTTAAAAGAAAGTAGTTGCATGTCAAAACGAATCATATACAAAGAATATCTATTTATTTATTACCTTCAAACGACTGGACATATCTTCACAGCAGCTGCTCATCGCTTGCACATCTTCGTTTATACTCTCGAGCTCCTAAATAAGTTCAAATATCAGTAACTCTGTTTTAAATCAAAAATGCCATGCCTAGGCCCAGCTTCATCCCACCAAAACAAGATGCCCAAGCTACAACAAACAGATTTGCTTTAGACTCCCTGTTAATCAACAGAGAGAATGTACCTCTAAAGATCAACATTCACTTGGGACTTTAACCTGTTTGAAACATCACCTCTCTCTGCGCAGGACTTTCATCAAATGAAACAAATGATGAAATGATTTTACTGTAAAAGTACAGTCCTGGAAAGTCAAAACCTCTCTTAATCTTTTTTTCTTTGTTTAAACTTTAAATTACATAGCAGTACTCTTGCAAGACAGCTAGTCACACTGTAAAAATGCTACCTCTTTAACTTGCTTGAATATGTGAACAAATTCTTCATTTATGGCTAAGCTTCGTCGTTCAATGTCTCCACGCAAGTTTCTTCGGGTGCGTAAACTGTTTTCAACAAAAAAGGTCGAGAGAGCCTTGAGTGCTTCCAGCATTTCCTAGAAAATAAAACAAAAACCACTTTAACTTTCCACACAGTTATCAAAGAAGCTGGTTATACCTTGTGTAACCCTCCCAAATCCATGGTCTTATAAAAAACAAACAAACAAACAACATTATAACTGGATTTAGAGGAAAAACTACCTAAACACACTCCAGATTAGTTGGTAAAGAAGTAAAATAGTGGCTGAGTCTTTCTTCTTATCACAGAAACATAGAATCAACCACGTTGGAAAAGACCTTTCGATCATCAATCCAACCATTACCCCAGGACTGCCAAGACCACCACTAACCCACATCACTAAGGGCTTCATCTACAAGGTTACGAGCACTTCCAGGGGCAGTGAGCCCACCACTTTCCTTGGCAACCTGTTCCAATACCTGATTACCTCTCTGTGAAGACATTTTTCCTAATATCCAAAATTTTTCCTAATATCCAAAGGATATCCTTGTGTGCTATAACACAGAACATTGACTACTATTTTAGAACAGCCTTCATCAGTAAGATCACATTCGGCGAAAGCATGAGCTAACCACAGTTACGAAACGTTTAAACCAAACAAGCCTGAGAAGCGCGCCCCGCGCTAAGCGATACAAACCTCCCTCCGATCCGAAGGGATCGGGCAGGTGCGTGGCATGTCAGCGGAGAAGCAGAAATGAGCCTGACTGTTAATGAACGCTGCAAACGTCAGGCTGCGCCTCCGCAGCGGAACTGAGGGTACGACCGGGCTCGCTTCCCAGCGCCGGAGCCTATCGGGGCTCGCTGCCCCTGACGGCTCATCCGGCTGATTCCCCGCAGGGCGCTCCCCGCCGGGCAGGCCCCGGCCCCCGCCTCGCCCCTGGGCCGCGCCCGCCCCACCTTGTCGTTTTCCAGGCGGGTCTCCAGGATCTTGTTGAGCTTGCGGGACAGCGGGTTGCTGCCGGGGGCAGCCGGAAGCCCCGCAGCGGGGACTGCGGGCAGCTGCGGCGCAGCGGTGTCGGCCATGGCTGCCCCCAGCGCCGCGGCGATCGTCCGGCTCCGGCGGAAACGCGCTCCCGAGGCTTTGGTTCCGGCCCGGCCTAAGGCGCCGGCCCGCTGCCGTTGGTTGTGAAGAGGTTGGGTCCCTGGTGCAGGTGGCACTCGGGGGAATAAATAAATGATTTTGGGATGGTGGCAAGAAAGAGGGTTCGCTTCCTGAGGTCGGGTAGCCGTGGTGTGTGTTCAGTTCTGTACCCCTCACTAGAAGAGAGATGTTGAGGTGCTGGAGTGGGTCCGGAGAATGGCAACAGAGCTGGTGGAGGGTCTGGAGAACAAGTCTTCTAAGGAACGGCTGAGGGACATGGGGGTGTTTGGTGTGGAGAAGAGAAGGCTCAGGGGGGACCTTATTGCTCTCTACAACTACCTGAAAGGAGGATGTAGTGAGGTGGAGTCGGTCTTTTCTCCCAAGTAACGAGTGATAGGACAAGAGGTAACAGCCTCAAGCTACACCAGGGAAGGTTTAGATTGGATATTAGGAAAACATTTCTTCACAGAGAGGGTGCTCAGGCATTGGAACAGGCTCACCAGGGCAGTGATGGAATCAGCGTCCCTGGAAGCGTTTAAAAAACTTGTAGACGAGGCCCTCAGTGACATGGTTTGATGGTGGTCTTGGCAGTCCTGGGGTAACAGTTGGACTTAATGATCTTAAAGGTCTTTTCCAACCTAGTTGATTCCATGATTCTACGATTTATTGCATGAAGTAAATGTTCTGTTACAATCATAACTAAAAAGGAAAAATAAATGGACTCTGGAAGTATTCAGGGCCAGATTGGGCGGGGCTTTGAGCAACCTGGTCTAGTGGAAGGTGGCCCTGCCCCTGGCAGGGGGTTTGGAACGAAATGATCTTTAAGGTCCCTTCGAACCCAAACCATTCTGATTCTTTGTTGCAGAAGCTAACAGCAATGAAAGGAAAAGTGTGTCAAAATGAGGAGGGTATCTTGTTTTGGCTGTGCATTTACTGCCACAGAGGTTCTACGCCTGAGGTCTCCTCGTGGCTTCAGAGCAGCAGAGCTGCCTCTCGCCGTGGTGCAAAGGGGATGAGACAGGGCCCTTCATGAGCCAGGGCTGTGGTGGGATCCACATCCCTTGCCATGGCAGCAGCAGCCCTCACACCTCACAGCCTGGACAGGGACCGGTAGCCTTGCCTCGGGTGGTTTGGGTCAAACATCCACTGGAGCCTGGTTGCCTGCCCCGCTCTTGTGCTTCAGCCATGACATGTCCCATCTCAAGCACTGAGGTGCGATGAAGGGAGATCTGTGAGCTTTTCCAAAGGACGAAAAGCTGGTACGCAGATGAAGGTCAGATGCCATGGAAAGAACTATAGAATCATAGAATGGTTTGGGTTGGAAAGGACCTTAAGATCATCTAGTTCCAAGCCCCTTGCCATGGGCAGGGATGCCTCACACTAGACCATGTCGCCCAAGGCTCTGTCCAACCTGGCCTTGAACACTGCCAGGGATGGAGCATTTACCACTTCTTTGGGCAACCTGTTCCAGTGCCTCACCACTCTCGCAGTAAAGAACTTCTTCCTTATATCTAACCTGAATTTCCCCTGTTTAAGTTTAAACCCGTTACCCCTTGTCCTACCACTACAGTCCCTGATGAAGAGTCCCTGCCCAGCATCCTTGTAGGGCCCCTTCAGATACTGGAAGGCTGCTATGAGGTCTCCAGGCAGCCTTCTCTTCTCCAGGCTGAACAGCCCCAACTCTCTCAGCCTGTCTTCATACGGGAGGTGTTCCAGCCCCCTGATCATCCTCGTGGCCCTCCTCTGGACTTGCTCCAACCTCTCCATGTCCTTCTTATGTTGAGGACACCAGAACTGTACACAGTACTCCAAGTGGGGACTCACAAGAGCAGAGTAGAGGGGCAGAATCACCTCCTTCGACCTGCTGGTCACACACCTTTTGATGCAGCCCAGGACACGGTTGGCTTTCTAGGCTGCAAGTGCACACTGCTGGATTATGTTCAGTTTCTCATCGACGAACACCCCCAAGCCCTTCTCCACAGGGCTGCTCTGAATCTCTTCTCCACCCAACCTGTAGCAGTGCCTGGGATTGCCCCGACCCAGGTGTAGCACCTTACACTTGGCTTGGTTAAGCTTCATAAGGTTGGCATCGGCCCACCTCACAAGCGTGTCAAGGTCCCTCTGGATGGCATCCCTTCCCTCCAGCGTATCAACCGAACCACACAACTTGGTGTCGTCGGCAAACTTGCTGAGGGCGCACTCAATCCCACTGTCCATGTCGCCGACAAAGATGTTGAACAGGATCAGTCCCAATGCTGACCCCTGGGGGACACCACTTGCTACTGGTCTCCACGTGGACGTTGAGCCATCGACTGCATCTCTCTGTGTGCGGCCATCCAGCCAATTCTTTATCCACTGGGCGGCCCATCCATCAAATTTAAAAAGAAAAATACTGCAAGCGGATTGAGTAGCCTTTGCTTCTGTGCCCAAGACAGTGCACTGAACTTCTGAATGTTTTCATTCATTTTTTTTTCTTTAGTTTGATTCATTTCTCTCAAAAATAACTTACATGACCAGAGCCTAAAAAATCTTAAAATCTCCTAAAATCTTAGCACGATGGGGACAGTGATAGGATGTTTTTCTATTTAATTTTTATTTTTGTTTGCTTCCTCACATGGATCCCCTACATAAAAGGCCAGCTTTTCTGAACAGCCTATGCAGTGCCTTGTTTCTACTCTCAGCTAGTCAGCAAGCAGGTTTTCAAGTATTTTCAGACACTTGTTTCCCTTAGTTTCTGTTTTTCCACCCCATTACACTCTTAGATGTTATTTCCTCTTAGATGTCCTTTACTTCTGACTAAGCTTCCAGGAGACAGGACCTCCCTTCTCCGTGTCAGAAGAGATAAAACAGTATGCAGTCATCACAAGTGTGAGCAATTAGTATTTAAGCATGTCAAGAAAATCCTATTATTAGAAAGATCCCCTCTGAGCTATAAATTGGATGCTGTTGGCAGTTTGAATGTTTCAAATGCTGCTAACCTGTTGGATGAGTTGACAGAAGGAAGGCACACTTTGAAGTCAGCAAGACTGGAACATCTGAACCTCAAGTGTCAGATGTCAAGATCATTGCCAAGGCTCGTCCAGCAAGTTATACCACAAACAGACAAGGAGCCACAAAGATTCTCCTCTATCAGTTGGGACATGCATTTTCTTTTCAAGCACCCAGTTCTGCTTTCAGATGCTCCTTGATGGGTGTGCATTTTTTCAACAATGTGTTTCATGAGCCAGAATGCTTCTAGCTCACGTAACACATAGGGCTGGCAGGAACCAATAGGATTCTGAAACAGCATGCATTTATATGTGCATGAGAAGAAGTAATAAGGGGAGCACTTTTTAACCTCCCACAACTGAAAGGAGTATTTGCATGAGGACACCAGGGCTTCTCTGTTGTTCTTCTTTTAGGAATATTAGGTGCAGCTACAAAAAAAATCCTCATCTGCAGGAAGCTGGTTACAATAGCTTGCTGCTCAGCTATGCTATCCTTGTGAAAGTGGTAAGAGCCCTTTATGCTGCAGGCCCTATAGATGGTCACGTGAGTGGAACTCGGCTCTACCAGGCTCTCCACTGCACACAACATAACTCAGATGAAATCTGTCATTGCCTTATGTTATTCACTAATTGTCTGCCATCAAATTATTCATTAGCTTTTTCCAGAATTGTGTGCTGTGGTTGGGCTAGAAAATCCAACTGATAGGCAGGAGCACAGGAAAATGTGCTATGTCTTCAAGTCAAATAGAGTTGGATTTTTTTATCACTTATTTTCCGAGAGGTTAATATTGTAGATACTTTCCACCAGACCACATCAGCCCATTCCTTGAGCTAACAGTTTTTCAAAAGCTCAGACAGTGTTGATCCCGTTCTGCAAATTAAGGTATGCCTCTGTGAGTGATTTGGCCAAAGGTCACTCTGACAGCAACTTGTTGTCATGCAGTGAAACCTGTCTGTGTGCCTTGAAGGTCCAGAGGAATGTATAGTTCTGAAATTTTTGGTTAGCTCATGCTATCTCACTTGACGATTTATTGTCATGCCTCACAGTCAGCAGTAATGGCTATAATATACGTGATGCTGAATCAGCCACCTGGTTGGAGAGCTGTTTGTTATAACTCACTGAAAAGATAACACAAGCAGTACAGTATGCACTATAATGCATACCAAACCCATGAAATCTTCCTGTTTCTCTCCTGCTAAAAAAAACCCAACCATTGATTTCAAGGGAAGTACTGTGTCAGCAAAGCTAATAGGGTTTGGTCTAACTGTATTTGGCCCCAGAACTCTAGAGAATACAGGGCTTCTCTAAGGAAGTGGTCATCTAAACTACATGGCCACGTCCTCAGCAAGGTCAATAGCATTGGACATGGCACTGCCACTCACTTCAGTAGGGGCCCAAATGTCACCTATAAAAAAAGATACAATGGCTTAGATGGTGAAGAACTAATATCTGCTTGTGGCTGACTAACTGCATCACCTTAGTGACACTGTGTCTCTGTGGCTGAGGTATAAAGCTTATCTTAGTTTGCATGTGCTAATTAGTATGCTGATATGTAATACAGGAGATGATTGTTATAATTAGAATAATAATATAGCAATGATGAAGAATATTTTGGGAAAAATAATAATTTAGAAAAGTAAAAGCCAGACACAAGCATGCACATGATATATTAACATGTATTTTTATATATATAATAAATATTTTTGTCTATAAATATATTAACATATGATACAATGCTAATGGTGTTTTCCAGACTTGCTATCCTTTCTCTTCAAGCAGTGACTACCTATATCTTGCTGGCAAAACATCTCTGGAATGTGTTCTGTTTTACAGATGAAATAAAAGTAACCCAAACAACTGAACAAAAATTACAACTATTCACCATCAGGCAAAGAAACAGTACACTTCACTATGTTCTGATGTCAGGTGAGGTCAGTCTCCATCAAAGAAAATATGGTGAATGATACCTAAAATTCATGGGCAGTGCCTCCATATCAGCTGATCAGCACAAGGCCATCTATGGGATCATGACATGGCCATGACATGGATCATGAGAAGCCAAAGGTGTAGCTAATAAATCATGGGAATGATGGCATTAGAAAAAATGCCTTTTGAGTAAATACATCAGCAGCACAAGTTTTGACACAGAGTATAACTGCTGCAAGCTTGGCAGAGTTCCCTGACATTGCGATCCTTTAATGGAAATCCAGACCACTGCCTTAGCTCCCACAGCAAGTGATGAACCATGACTACTCCTCACTGAAATGCCTGCATAGCTTAGGCATTCTTCTTATCCCCAGAACCCAACCACTACGGTCCCTTTGTGTTTATAGTTCAAGTCCCTGAAGACACATGATAAATGGAACATATATTGCTGCCATTCAGGATTAATACAGAATTTCAACGTAATATTACTCTGTTCTGCAGGACAAGAGATGTAGTAATAAAATGTATGACTAAGCGCATTTTTGCAGCCTTTTCTATTTCATTTTCTCTATTTCATTGACTGGCTGGTCTCTGTTTTGAAACCTATTTGTCTTTTCCAAAGCTCCTTTCAAACTCCTGTTGTATAACTTTTGCCATCTTGCCCTTCACGTACCTACCCCCACACACACTTCTGCCACACATGCAGGATAGTATGACTGGCTTCTCTCAGCTCCAGCCTATTTCCTTACCATGATCACTATCCAAAGTACAGTCCTTAGCATTAATAACTGCTATACTGGATCTGATAGCTGTTCCTTGGAATGTAGTTTTATAAGATGGTAGATTTCTAACCTTGCTAACCCAGCAAATCCTGCACAAATGTTCATATTGGCACAGGAGAGACAACAGTACATTGCCAGCAACACTGGGGGTTAGGACTTCTCTTTTAAATAGCAGCTAAAAATTTTGTCAGGCAAAGTGAATCTGAAACCATGAGGGCACAAGGAACTCTTGAGGGGACAAGCAATGGTGTGGCATGGAGGCAAAAGTGTGGCAGCTTCACCACAAAAGCCATCGTCTTGTGAAACTGCACCTTAGGGATGTTGCTGGTGGAAGTCATATAAAAATACTGACAATCATGGCAATTTTCATAGCAGCCTTACAATATCAATCTAATTTTACATGTAAGGGTGTCATAAACAGGTTTTCCTAGCATTCATACCAATTCTGTTTGGGTCAGTTTAATGGAACTTTATTGCTGCAGCAGGAAAAGTAAAAGTTTCCAAAATGCCAGAAGTCACACTCTCTGACATCTGTCAGGAGAGAAGCAAAACAACTTCTTAGCAACAACAATGTGGTGCTACCTGGTATATTTGGACTTGATTTCCTCTCTAAAGTTGAGTCAGAAGTGTCCTCCGGGCTTGCCTCCACCATTCATCTTTGTGTGTCAGCTCATGCAGCACTTCCAAAGCCTTGGCAAGATGCCATCACCCTCAGAGATACTGTAGAGCTGCAGTGGATAAAAATAACTTGTTACTTAACAGCTGATACTGGTCGCAGTCACTGCAGATGAGTTGCAAACAATTTCTCTGCAAAGATCTGCTCACCTCCAGAAGAAATGTGTTTAAGCCTGTAGTTTCTAGCTGAAATTACCTGCCACCCCTTTCTGGTGGTCATTTCTACCTTCATGACATTATTACATGACTGGCATCCGCATGATTGGTGCACTGGAAGCACCCAATGTTCTCAAGTGAAGGCAAGGATCACAGGAAGCAACCTTGTTTCTAAACTTCGACTCCTCTGGTGTACATTTATTAATTTTCAATCTGAAATAGTGGGGCTGGAATGAGCCTGGGCACCTCTGCCAAGAGCAGGCATCTTGGTGGTGACCTAGCCTGTCCCGGACCCTGCCAGGTGGCTGCAGGACAGCTGGCAAGAGCATGGTGATGGTCTGCCTGCAGTAAAATGCAGAGGGAGGACGGCTCAGCCTTGCCACCCTGGGTGATGCAGCTGTCAGATGGCTGGATGGTACTGATGTCACTGTGATAACATTAGATGGAAAAAGCGTTGTGCCTTTCACTGCTCAGATGAGAGTTTGGCCAACATAGGAGCTCTGTGTCATCTGCTGCAGCCAAGGAGGTTGTTTTGGCTGCTGTATGGCATGGCTTCAACAGCTTTGTGAAGCACTCACATTACCTGGCACAAGCTCAAGGAGCATTTCCAGCAACCTCCAATTACAGCATTAATTACAAAAGACTATAAGTTCTCCAGTAGAGGCCCCAAGCTTCCTTTGCATGCAAACTAGCACAGACTTTCTTGTCCATGCAGGTAGAGCTCTCTTCAGAATATCATCAGCCTGTTTACACATCACCCATCATTGTCAACTTCCCTTAAACAATGAGACATTAAAACATTGTTGTGCATGCAGAGAGCATGCCTTTCAAAAAGCAAATGTCATGTTGAATGAACTGCCAATCTGGAGGTTTTGAAAGGATATTTTAATGTTAATTTTGATGATCAGTGGCTTCTTTCTACTTCTGTCCCATACTAGCCTTTTATGTGATACCTCTAGAATCCTAATAATACTGACACGGTCACACCTTAAAGAGAAGCATCAGGTGCCTTAACCAACTTGCAGATCGCAGATTGCAGCGCTAACTGGCAGAAATTAGCAGATTGTCTTCAAGCGATATTTGTGCCTCACTGTGGAAAGCTTATGGCAAGAAATGCCCATGCTGGCCTGGAGCTAGGCTTTCCTTTCACAGGTCAAAAAGCAGATTATTTTGCCACTCTACTAATGATGTGATTGCTGACCCACGTCTGATATAGGAAGCTCTGAATACTAGGTGGCCTGAATCTCCTCCCGTCTTCATTTTGAATACCTTAAGACTTAAAGACAAAATTAAGTACTTATGGTGGGACACATCTCACCAGTCTTCTACTATGTAAAGGTCAGAGGTGAAGCCCATAGCTAACCATCCTATCAGAGGAGTCAAACAAAGGCACTTTCAGAAGGCCTCATCCTGAGATTCCTGCCTAGTCCTCTGCACTAGCTTCATAGAAAACCTGTATGATGGGCCATTGACTAGACACTTAATTTTTTTTTTACCCTTAATGGTCTGACTGTGGCTTTTGACTTCTCTGCAAATAATACTAAGTGTATGTCCCAGCTTCTGTGCTGCAGAAATGAAATATTGTGCTTGAATCCTGGTTTAAGCCTAGACTCTCCTTATGCATATGGGGAAGGGGGTTTATTTTACAATTAAATAAATAAAATGTCTTATTTTCACAGTAAAATGATCCACTCGGTGCCTGAAGGCATGTGACATGTCATCAAGATATATATATTTTTGGGTGACATATCATGGACTTCTCAGCTGCAAAGGTAGACCTGCCCAAGGGCTAGTTTGATTTTTGCACCTGAAACAGAAAAACTTTTAGATTTTCATTCATAAATCAATGATGCAGTCCAGTTCATACCTGCTACTTCTGTTTCCTCTTCTCCTCTGCCTCCTTTCTTTATTCATTTTGTCATCTCCTCTCCAGTTTCTCATGCAAATTTGTCTCTCAGAGGTATGTGTTTCACTCTGTCAGAGATATGCCTACTTGGGATGCATTACTCACCTTCTCAGATACCAATATTAATCCAATTTTCTTTTAGCATGATGGGATTTGGACACAATTTCTATTATCAGTAGCGGAGATATTATGCCAGCATACCACCATGGGGATATCGGCTTGTGTTTGATTCATGGAAATGAATAGTTGTTTTATGGGAGACTTGCATGTGAGCAGGAATATGTGTATTGAGCTCCATACTTCAAAGTGTTGGACACTGGCTTGAAGATGTGCTTAAGCACTTGGTGATTCATGCCCAGAGTTTCTGTGTTTTACATGGTTGAACCAAAGTTCCTTTCTTTTTTCAGTCACTGAAGTTAACAGAAGCATTCATGGATGGGTATTGCAGTGTAAATTAGAAGAAACAAGATGGTTGCAAAGAGGAAAGACAACTCTCACTGCATCAGAGAGGAAGGATGCATTGCCTTCCTGAATTTGCCCTCCTTACCACTGCCTCAGCCCCATTCTGCCTCATTTTCCTCTAGACGGTTAAAGGACCCCAGCAATGGGCAGTTCTTTAATGTGCAGAGCTACCACAGAGTCCTCTCTTCTCAAATGTGAAAGTGGCTTAGCAAATAACTACCTTCTCTAAGGACAGCTTATGGTGTATATTTGAGTGAAGGAATTTTTATTTAAAAAAAAAATAGTCCATGGTTTAATGGGTAATTTCCCTTGAAAATGGTAAACTGCAAATTAAATGGCAAAAAGCAATTAATTATTGAAATGATAATATCCTTATAAAGGTTAAGAGGTAATATAAATGAAGTTCCTGTGAGCACATTAATGGAATTACTATCTTCTGCCTTATAAGTGGCAACTGTAACAACCTTGCTAATTAGATATTTCATCAGGAAAAGGAATATTGAAATATGTAGTTATATTGCAAAAGCACAATCTATGACTAGGTTATTTTGCTACAACATAATACAGAGAGAACCCTTCAACATGCAGCGAAGAGCTCTTCCCAGAGCACGCAGCTTTTGGTAGAAACAAGAAACGAATGCACTTGAACGACATAGGAAGAACAACTTCTAATTTGAAGGAAAACACGAGTCAAAGCAAAAGATTTAACACAGACACACAGACCAAGATACACCTCTTTTCAGCTCACTGGAGCCTCCTGTGAGCACAAGCATGGCCAGAACATGATTCGACTCACTGTAGCTGAATAGGTACCTGTTGCTCCCCAGGCATAGGTAGCCTGGGCTCTACAACCCAGTCTGGGTCCCAGGTACTCCCTGTGCAGTATCTTTAATATATGGAGGTATATATGTATAATACATAAATGCATACCCATGTAGGAATATGAATGCTATATATGCTGGATTTTCTGATGACAAGTCTTTTAGAAAGCTTAAAAAAAATGAGCTTAGTTCTTCCCCTACTGAGAACGTTTCAGACGTTGATACATGGCAAAGTGGGCACTGTTTGTGTTTCAGCTGACAAGAGATGGCGTTCCAATTTTCCTGTGAATGAATCTGTGCCAGATGCAGAGGTTCCCCCTGCATGGAACCACCTGAGAGCTGTACGAACCTCAGGGTGTGATGGGGAGGAAATGAGCATCTGCTTGTGGAACAAGTTGGCCTTTGTCCCCAAAAAGAGAATTTTAATCTTTCCTTTCTAAAAACCCCAGAAATCATTAGCCTCATCCTTGGGAATGTGATCTAATATAGTGACCTAGATGCAAATGATTGCTAGAGCTCAGGGGGAGAAGCAGCTCAGCTCCAGTTTTGCGGCAAAAGGCTGGGGAGAGGAACATGGCACTGCCTTCCATCCCCTTCTCAGATACACACAGTTTATGCAAACTGTGACATTAAAGTCACCGTTGCAGGTTCTGCAAATGCACCTCTGGAAACTCAAGATAATGGCACAGGGCTATTAGAAATCACTCAAACTTTGTGTAAAACAGAAACAAGCTCTGCTCTCTGCCCCCACTTTTCATGCACACACCTTTGCAGCCCACATCAAATGCTTCAGCAGGGAGAAAGAACAAATCCCCTGCCATTTCCACGGGGCCCAGGGGGTGCGAAGCCTCCCTGTGCTTGCAGGCTGGCCTGCCCCTCTTTCCCCCACTGCTCCGTGCCCTCCTTGTCCTGGCCGGCCAGCGAGTGCCGCTCGAGCAGCACCGTGCTCCGCTCTAGCCTCTGCTGCGCCGGGCAGCCCACAGGGATAACCTGAGGAGCAGCCCGCTTCTGGCCCTGGTTTTAAACCATGACTCTCAGCTGAAAGCTGATCCCTAACTGAGGCTTTGAATTAAAAAGAAAATTCTTCTTCCTATTGCATGTGTCCTTAAAAAATCTTTTTTCTCCAAACACACATGCCACAAAATGCAAGAAAACACTGTGGCAATGCCTGCTTGTGGCACATTCCCCACATCTTTATTTAAGGGAAGAATGACAGATGTTCCCCTGGTAAATAAGATGCCACAATTAAATTATTTGTATTGGTTCAATATGCACAGAAAATATGCTGCCAGTTTCTTACTGGGAAATCACTCATTCATCATCCAGACATTCCTTATTTTTCAAAGTCCACTTGGGAACAGTGGAAATCTAGGATTAAAATCATCCACATGTTTTTCCTGAGTTTCTGCAGGACTAAGCCAATTCCTTGTTGAAAGAGGACAGGTCTGGGACCTGTCATCTCAGAGCTGTCACCTTGGCAGTGTTTGGGAGGGCAGAGCAGGCATTCCTCCCTTCAGCTGCGGGGCTGGTGCAGAATAAACCTCTCCAGCCTCTCCCACAGCCACCAGGCTTAGCAGCAACAGGACACAAAAGAGATAATCAGTAGCTTGATTTGCTGTGGCTACTATTTTAGAGCCTTGCAAAACGCAGATCACCTGGTGGCTTCTATATAATAGATGATAAGTAATAATTTTATAAAGATGAAACAACATAAGGAGGGTTTTTGGCAAATAATAAAGGTTGTTTCCTTTTTCTTATGTTACACTGACGTGTTGTTTGAATGTGCATCCATTGATTAACAGAGTGATGTTAGCAACAACAGTAAGACAACTGTCCTCCAGAAATGTGTTAAATTCTGTTCATGAACTGTCAGTAATAGGATTTATAAAAATTACTACCATAAAAATAAGCACTAATCATAATGCGGTTTTGGAATGGAAGTGGAGAGATGATCTTTTGTTCAGAGGTAAGTTTTTAGGCCAGGATTCAGGTTTCGATGTCAGCCCCAAATCTCGGGAGTCTGGTTCCACCCACAGTAGAAAACATGCAATCTGTTTGACTTTGAAAAGACACCACATGGATGTGGTGACTTGAATTTGTTTTCTTACCTTCCTCGGAGAAATTTGCAGGTGTTAGACTTGTGGTTCTCTTTTTCTGCCTATTTGGTTGATTTTTTTTTTTTTTTCCAGCTGCTGGGATTGGACATATTTCAGGCAAATATATTAATTATCAGATGATTTTCCTAGCACTACTTGTCTGTTTGGTTTTTAGTGGCTGTATTTGAATAATTGGGTTGACTTTCTGTTGCTCTCAGTATGTAGCCTCAAGTCTATTGTTGTGCCTACACCTTTCTTTTTCATTTAAAATCAAGTGCAGACATGACTTGAAGATCCAGTTTTGTAAGATGCTCGGAACCATGTTGGCATGATCACTCTCCTGCAGACCACACAAGAGAAAACCAGACGGTGGCCTGCAAGATAAAAAAATCTTGGGTTTTTTTATTGTCAAAGACTAAAGAGTAAGATGGAGGTTTGGCAGCTGCTTAATTTTCCTCATGGTTTGGGAACATACATATTTCCCTATGGCATTTTATATGACAGTCTTACAGGATATGCTGTAATGAAAGAGTCTGTGGCCGAGCCTGTGATGTGTATATTAGCAAGGATTGAGTTAGGTCCGGTGATAGGATTTTCTCTCTTTATTCTGCTGCGCTGATTAGCTCCATCGAGTCTGTAGGGCCCCAGCTGTAACAGCAGCTTAGTCAATGGACTGGGGAGAAGAGAAATGGTGAAATCTATAAGCATATTTCCCTGTCTCCCTGCTAGGGTAGTTTTCTGACAGTGTATTCATGAGTGTCTGATCCAGTCTGGCTTCCAGTGGTTCCAGCAGTGGGGAATCCAGGACTCAGATTCCCTTGACCAACTCTGAAGCGTATTCTCTTAAATTTCAAAACACTAGAACCAATTTTAAAACCAGCTGCTATTTCAGTATAAACAAAATACTGGGGACCGTGACTTTTGTTATCTCTCTGCTCTGAGGAGGTCTCTCTGCTTTTGTGGTTACAAGAGAGACTGCGGATCCTGAAGCACCATGTGATAACTCCCTTTTTCTTTCCAACAGACTAGATGTGGATTGAAATATTTCAGCTAACTCTCCCAGTAAAAATACTTCTAAGCACAATGTTCCCTGAAAGGGGCAGCAAATGTTGATACAGTTGAAGCATGCTGTGTTGTAAACATTAGGGAAAAAATGGAATAGAATTTGGATGTTAACTTATACACACAATGTGTTTAATTTGTTTCTAATCAAAACAAAACCCCTTCTCTGACAGAAAATGGATTGTGAAATAAAGTTCATTTCCCTACAAGTGCCGAAGTCATGCAGACAGCTTGTGGGGGCATCAGAGACAGTTGGCAAGATAAGATGCTTCAGGAGAGATGCAGAATTCAGCGTACAGTTTCTGTGAGGGAATGCAGGATGGCAGCAGCTCAGGGAGTGAATGTAAAGGCCATATAAGGGAAGTAAATGAACTGCTGTAGAGATGCCATTAGCAAAGCAAACACTGACTTGGGGACCTTGGCATATACCATGGAAGAGATAAATTGCATGAATAAATGCATACTTGTTTGCTTCTCCCTAGGTTTACAAAGCCAGTTTTAATTGAGACACTGTTCACATGTGTGAAACAGAAGTTTTTCTGCAATTTTAATGCCAAGCCATTTCTACCCATGTCTAATCCCAATACATGCCTAATTTAGACACATTTATCACAATTTCATTATAACCAAGGCCCCTGGCCAGGGAAAGAATGTCAGACTGGATCTTTAAGCAATTGTGGGGTTAATAACAGTACTTGATTCTTCTCTTTCTTTACACCAAAAGCACAGTTCAAATGACACAACGCTAGCTTAGCATCCTTGTTTTTTCAGGCGTTGGTAAAATAAATAGGGGGAGGTAAAACACCTGACTTGAGCTGGGTGAAGGCATGCCAGTGGTAAATGAAGAGTGTCTATACTCATGAAGAAGTGCACAGCCTCCTGCAGAAGCGGAGACCTGAGAGATGGTGCGCTCTTGGGGCAGAGGCTTGGCACCAGGCAGAAAGCTGATTTGAGGGGAGAGTGCTAGAATGGTATGCTGCGGAGCAGGCTCCAGCTCTCAGCCTTGGGAAAGTCACGCCAGCTCCCTTTCTGCCTGCCACCCCGTGGGCACATCCACATTCATGTTTTGGTGTGGATCAAGGGCACGCTTTTGAAGTGAATCTCCAGATCAACCTTACCAGGCTGTGGTTTACCCAGCAATGGTGAGTACACAATGTGGGTGCAGAGGGCACTGAGGCAGAAGCCAACCACTAGGAGTGCATCTGATGTGTTCTGAGTGCTCAACAGACCCAGGCTGGAGTAAATCTGAAAACCAAAACCCTATGGAAAAGTGTGAACATATTCAGGTCCTCAGCACCAACCGATCAGATCAGACTGATCCATGTTACTCACTAATATAGGTGTATACCATGTGGATATAGTCTAGAGGTAGTCAGGTAGCATGGCTGTTTTGGGGGTACACCTTCATTGTCTTCCTTGTGAAACACATTACTGCACATATTCTAGCACTCAGCCTATATTTAACCTACTTCTTTGATTTGAAGCACTTTTCCTTACAGAATACTCTTGAAATGTTAGGATGGAAAACTCGATCTTGCTAGACACATTCCAATCCATTTTTTATCCCTTGAGAAAATACGCATTTTCAGTAGTGTTCTGATTTTAAGACTTTGCATTACAGGGGAAAATGGAAAGTCTTATTTAAAAAAAAAAAAATCCAATAAAGTGGTTTCATAATTTAATTCTGAACATGACTGTTGTTACTACTAAATGGTGTAAACACAGACTGAGTGCAATAAACCTCATTTCCATTTAGCATTAATAATATTAATGATCAGTACTTAAATCACGTACCATGTTCCAGTACTGAAGAAGAAACATTACAAAAGAGATTTTGCATGTCTGGTGCTGACATAATTTAAACCTGGCATAAAATTGTCTTCTGTGTGAAGGAATTTATTCAAGCTGCAGGGCGGAGAGGAAAAAGCCGAGTAGGAAATCTCCCTTTCTCCCAGAGGCTCTGTGTGCACCATCTCTCCTCGCCCCCAGAAGGCAACCCCTCCCCAAAACTTTCACACTGAAGACACTCTGGGAAAGGACTGGAGCTCCTGTCTCTCCGGTTGCCACAACCCAGCCGGGATGAGCTGCTGGGTGCTTTGGTCACATTATTCCCTCTGTAGACCAGGCTCCCGAACTGTTGCTATCAAAATGCTGGATCAGCAGCTCGCATGCAGACAGACAGACAGACACACGCCCACCCCCATCAGGAGATTAGCCCATATTTTCCCATGTAAGGGCTGCAGCCTTCCTCTTTCCTTCTAACACTCCTTCCCCGCCGGCTTTTTCCTCCTCTCCTCTCCTGCCCTCTCTCCCCTCTCCGGCCGCGGCTCCACCGTTCCCCGCACCCCGCAGGCAGCCGCCGAGCCGCGGCGGGCGGAGCGGAGCCCGGCGATGCCGCAGCGCTCCCGGCCGCCCCCCGACCGAGCGGCCCCGGCCGGACTCGGGGAGCCGTGACCCACCGCTCCGGTCCCCAGGAACCGAGACCCACCGCCCCAGCCCCGGCCGGACTCGGGAAGCCGGGACCCCCGCCCCACCCCGGGAGGGCTCGGGGAGACCCCATTCGCTCCCCCCCCCGTCCCCCGTTGCCTGTCCTCCGCTCCCGCCGCTCGCCCCCGGCCCCGTCCACGGCCCCGCAACAGCGCCGTCCGCGGCGGGTCCCGCCCGGGGAGGCGGTGGCGGGGGAAGGGGGAGGAGAGGCGGCGGAGTGCATTGCCTCCCGAGGAATCAAACGGGAGGAGAGAGGAACGTGCGGAGGAAGGGAGGGAAGGACGGGCCGGGCTGGGGAGGGTCCCGGTCCCGGTCCCGCCCGCGTAGGAGCGCCCGCGTCGCCTCTGCGCCGGGACCGCGGGGAGAGTCGCTTGGGGCGGCCGCCACCCGCCGGCCCCGCGCCCCGGCTCCGCGCCCATGTGCTCCCGGCAGCCGCGACGGGCACCCCCCGCGCACGGCGTGTCAGTAAGTAGCCCTTCGCCTTCCCGGCACCTTCACGGACCATCCCGGCACCCCCGTCCCCGAACCACTCCTGCTCCTCCCGGACCCCTGAACCCCCTTCCTTTCACGGACTCCTGACCTACCTCACTCCGTGCACGCTGCATCTCCTGCATGACTCCGGTTCCCTGAGCCCTCAGAACCTCCTTTCCCCTCCCCGACCCCTGCCCACCCTGCGTGGCCACATCTTCTGCACCCCTGGACCCACTGCCCCTCCCGGATCCTCTTCCCCGCTCCGGCCCGCATCCCTTGTCCGTTCCACCGGCCGCTCTGGACTCCCTTTCCCTCGCGGATCCCCAGTCCTCTCATCCCCTTGCCTTCCCGCATCCTACCCCTCCCGGGCCCCCGTTCTTCCCGGATCTCCCTGCCACCCGGACCGCTCTCCCTTCCCGGCCTCTCTGTCTTCCCGGCTCTCCGACCTCTTGCCCCCCCGGACCTCCTGTCCTCCCGGCACTTCTGGCTTCCCAGACCTTCCCCGCTCGCATCCCCCTTTCTCTCCCGGACCCCCTTACCCTCCCAGGCTGCTCCTCCCGGACCCCCTGTTCCCTCAGCCTCTTCCCCGTCCCCCCCGCTTCCACTGCCCCCAGCCCCTGCACTTCCCTCCCGCTCCCCCTCGCACCCTCCCGGCCCCGCGGGCACGGCGCCCGCTCGCCCCGCAGCCTTCCCCTCGCATCACCCCGGCGAGTTTTGGTTCCCTGCCGCCGCCTTCCGTCGGGGGGAGCCGGATCTCTCCGCCGCCCCCTCCTACCCCCGGAGGGCCGGGAGCGGGGTTTCGGGGCCGGAGGGGCGAGTCCGCCTCCCCACAGAGCGCCTGGCTGCGGGCTGGCAGCCTCCCGGGAGGCAAAGCTGCTGCCCCGCCGCACCCGGCGGGTTGTAGGGTCCTACCCCTGGAGCCTCCATGTTGTCCTTTATTTCCAGCCGTACCTCCTCCTCTGATTCAGGGAATGATCTTCTCCAAGTGCCATGACCCACTTTGCCTTAGACATGTGGTGCCGCGCCAAGACACAGGCAGATTCTTCTCCCGAGGATGCCTCTGGAGGGATGGAGGCACCCTATGCTCCTCTTCCAAGTTTTTGTTCTCAGGGTTCTGGTGTTTTGCAGGTTGAAAGGCATTTCTGTAGATCGATGTGTACTTCTTGAGTAGCAGTGTAGGCCTTTTTTAACATTATAGAATTGTTTTTCTTAGCGTTTTAAAAGTAAACAAAACTTCTGTGTGGTGCACATGCTTAATTTCACTTACAGATTCCTTCTCTACATTCCCTCCTTGTGCTGAAGTAGTATTAATTTTGTTGCCTGTACATGAATTGAATTCACTGATTGGTGTCTAATCACGCTTAGAAGAAAAAGCCCCTGTATAAATAGCTATCAGAATTAATTTGGCAGCAACTGTGAGAAATGATCATAAATTTACAAATACAGTTGGAGTAATGATCCAGGATGGATTTAAAAAGAAACACACCTCCAGCATCTGGGAAGCAGCTTGTAGGTTTCTATGGCAGTCAAATGCACTTGGTCACACTGGGACTGAGCTTAGAGGCTGGGAGTTGTCTGAGGAGGACGCAGAGGGGTTAAGGCTCCTGGGTTTGAGCTGAGAAGAGGCAAAGAAGAGAAGGAGCTGAGCTGAGTGCAAACAGGACTAGTTTGAGAGATCCATGTGTTTTAATCATATGCTGCTTGAGGCTACGTGGGGGTGAATCCAAAAGATGTGGCGATGTCTTCACCTACCAGGAGCCCACCTGAAGTTTGGGCTCCTGGCACTTCTGAACATCAAGGGATAAAAGGCTTATTTTTGCACAGGGATGGCAGCAACTTAAGGGAATGCTGGAAAAATGTCACCTCAAAAGACTTGTCTCGGGAGTGTATTGATGAGGTTTACCTCAGCCGCAAAGGTCTGATCTTGAAGTGCCTTAGGCACTGCGAGCAGTTTTGCGCCGAAGCTGTGGGGACAGGTATAATGGGAAGCACACTCCCCAGGCATCGCAGGAGGAAGGCCCGATAGCTAAGGATAAATGAACCTCGCCTTTTTTCTTTATCTGTACGGAAAGGATCAAGATGTACAGTGAACAGTGAGCAGGCAACTGCACGGGGAGCCCCTGAAGGTGGCTGCAGAGCATTCCTGGTTGCATATAGCAGCCTGTGCTGGCTGGGCTGCTTCCCACCACTGTCCCACTGACCCCAGCAGCCGGTATCACTGACAGTGGTACTAGCAGCTGCCTGCAAGGATGGGGCAGTAAATGAGATGTCTTAATGAAAAGTCCTGTAGGAAGGAAAAACACTCTGGCACGTAAACATTTATTTTTCTCTAATGTCAGTATTACTAAACTTGTATTTTTCTCCTTTTTTTGTATGTTATTTAACTAGGGACCTTTGACTTCATGATGGGAGGAAACATCCCCTTGGCTGTTAGGATCCCAGCTTCTCCCAGCGTGAGGATTTGTCAAGGCTGAGAGACTCTGGATTATCCATAAACCCCCTCTAAAACACACAGCCACCTTTTCTGTCTCCCCATCGCAAGGGGTCTTGGAGCAGATACAAAGATGGCCTCCAGCCTCACCTGTGCCGGTGTCGTCTGGGCCTTCCTCTCTTTCCTCTGTGCCGCTGCTTCCTGTGTGGGCTTCTTCATGCCCTACTGGCTCTTGGGGTCTCAGCTGGAGAAGTCGGTTTCCTTCGGCACTTTCCGGAGGTGTTCCTACCCAGTGCGGGACGAGAGCCGCCAGACGACCGTGATGGTGGAGCAGTGTGGTCGCTACGCCTCCTTCCAGGCCATCCCGAGTGCTGAGTGGAGGATCTGCACAGTGGTGACGGGCCTGGGCTGTGGCCTGCTCCTCTTGGTGGCCCTCACGGCGCTCATGGGCTGCTGCGTGTCCGAGCTTATCTCCAGGACCGTGGGCAGGGTGGCAGGAGGCATCCAGTTCCTGGGGGGTAAGTGCTCATGTGGGGAGGAGATGAGGGTGTCCATGTGGAGACTCCACTGATGCTCGGGCACGAGGAGGGGGTGAGTCAAACTTTCTGCTGGCGAGGGAGACCACTTGGCTCCCTTGATGGTTGAGCTGGTTATCTGGATGTGGCCCAGAGACACAGCCACCTTTGGTCACTCTCTTGTGCTTAAATCCCTGCCTGGCCATTGTACAGCCTTTGAGAGTTGCATGGCAAGTTGACTTCTGTGGGCCAGCATCTTCGCGGTGGTTTTGTAGGCTGTAGTTTACAGCAGAGCTCAGTCGGGATGGCAGTACCTGGAGAAGCGATGGGGCTGCAAAGCCCTGCGGAGCATTATGGCTAACACAGCAGAGGAGAGGCTGTGTTAAGTGGGAACATCTCTTCTTTCTCCTTACTCCCTCCATCCCTGGCAGAGCTCCCTCCGCCACTGCTCTCTGCTGCTCCGTGGATCTGGCAAAAAGTCTGTGGCCCAGGCTTGAATTGGGGGATTGTTTATCTCTGGTGGGGATGTCCTACCATCTTCCAGGAGGAGCCCTGCCGGGCTGCCTGACCCATGCTGCCTGCTGATGGTGCCACACGTTTGTTGAGTCCATGGGCCAGACAGTGCGTGAGAGAATTACCTTCCCTCCTTTTTTTAGCTTGTAATTGTATGGAGTATTTGTAACTGTGGAGTATTGTAACTGTGAAGTATTTGAAGAGTACGAGACAATAAACAGGATCCTCAAGTGTGTTTTTTATAGGGCAGTTTTCCCAGTAAATCATCACTCTCTTGTCATCGGTGACATGCAGCTCACTGGCACTCGCTTTCACCTGGTGCAAGTGCTCCACCATCCCTGTGTGCTTGCCTCTGTAAAGGGATGTGTTTCCCTGAGCTCTGGGTGCAGGTGCCAGTATTCTGGGTGTCCTGCAGTGTCCAGTCCCAGCCAGGGACCCTGACTTATGTCCTACAGGAGAAGGCTACAGAGGGACCCCCACCTCCTGCCCCTCCAAACAGAAACTTGCCCACAAGGGCAGTGTGGATACATCCCGAGCCTCCAGCCCCAAGGAAGCACAGGACAAAAACTCCACTACTGTCCAGCTCAGGGCAGACAAACGAGGAGAGGAAAGGGGCCTGTGCCAAGCCTCCAGCTGGGCGATGCCAGCGCAGTTCACTCCTGGCCATGGGGAGCTCTGCCTCCAACTTTTTGGGTAGTTTCTGCACTTCAGAGCAACACAACCCTAGCACTTCACCCTTCCCTCAGCTTTGCGATCCACAGACATTCCTGTGTTTAATCTGGCTGACAATTTGAAAGTGCAGCAGCTGCTGGAGAGTTAACTCGCTGGGAGCTATAGCTTCTTGAAGCCTGCTCCATTATACAATCCAGCCGGTCAGCCAGGAGATGGAGAGGATTTTCTGTTCAATGACACTCTGCAAGCCCACTTGGTCTGGCTATTTTCACTCAGAGCCGTCACAGGCTTGTGCTACAACCACCCCCTCTTTCCAACTGCTGGCTTGGCTCGTCTGGTTTTGAGTTTAGCTCTTTCCTCTCTCATGGCGGTGCTCCCCTGCCAGCCCATGGAGTGGGGCTGGCTGTGCCTGTGTCTGCTGACAGCCATCCCAGCAGACACAGCAGCTGCAGCGGGGCTCCCCATGGTGTGGTGTGGGCTGTATGTATGCACCCTTCTCCGCGGCTGGATGGTGGCTCCTGTGCAGGGAGGTGAGAGGTCCCTTCAGACCCCACCATATCCACCCCCAGAGCTTGTCCCAGCTGACCAGGCAGCATTCCATCCTGCCTGGAAGGGTGTGAGCAGGCAGTGCTTGTCCTCCGTAGGTGACAATTCAAAGAAATGTGAACTTGTGATACAAAAAGAAAATTGCCAACAACTTTGCTTACAGTTCAGAAATTAGTTACACAGCATGTCTAATTTTCTCCTCTACTGGCTTTTATGGTTGTCTCTCATTTCACTCAGCACTGCTGGAACTGTGTATGAAACGAACAAAGAGAGAACCTGTCAATTCTTAACCTGCTTAAAACCCAGCTGTGGGGACATGAGGGAGAGGCCAGGTATTGAAAGCCAATAATTTGGATGAGCTGAAGGGACATATTAGGATAAAGATCAGATCCGTACATCCTTGATCAGATTCATAGCTGCTATAAATTAGTATAGTGTCATCGTTTAAATGACATGACTACATTTATTCAGATGTCTAACACAAGCACTATAATTATTAGGTTGTTTTATGTCAAGATAGCCACAAGCTGCTCATTTTATTTACTAACCAGGAATGCCAACTCTTTGTTCCCCATACTACAGCTGTAGGTTTAGTTATATACCACAATGTGTGCTTTGAATATGGCTCACTGGCAGTACAGTGACTGTCTTTTTAATTGGCCTCCACTTGGAGATCTAACCAAATAAACCCCTCAAATATATATATATATTTTTTTTTTGATAGGGGGAAAGAACGCCCTCCTGTCTTTATATGAAGAAAAAAGCCTGGGGTAATAAGCAGCCCACTGAGTGATACTATTAATTCATCCTTCATGTTAGGGCAAGAAGATGGCCTGGCAGTTTCACTTTCTTTTTGTGTGAGTCACCTGCACCAGGACCCTGCTGTTGCTCCTGTTCTAGTGGTGGAGGATGAGCGTTGGAATAAACTCTTGAAGTTAGAAACCAGTATAAAGACATGCTCAGGATAGCTAGTTTATGGTGTAGTAGTGTTTCATTAGTTTAGGATCCAAGTAATTTTCTCAACATGATTTACAGACATGGACTTGGTGAGGAACTAAGCCGATTGATGACAGAGTGTTTGTGGGAGGCCCAAAAGTGGGTAAGATGTGCAAGCCCCTGAAGCTGTGGTGACGCAAAGCACTAAGGCTGCTAAAACTAACTTATTCCAACACTGGAAGCATTTTTACTGCTGGGAAGAGGTGGCAGAGAGGTTTGCTTACCGCAGAGCTGGTAAGCAAACAGCCCGATCCTTTCCTTCTAGCAGTGTGAGGGAGTAGTAACATCCAAGTAGGTCAGTGGAATAACACCTGTATAAAGGCAGTGCAGCCCGCACTAGCGAAATGGTGCCAAGGTTTTACAGCTGGGATTTCCCCAAGTTGTACGTGGCAACTCATGGGAGTAAATTATTCATGAGTGCTTATACCATAAATCTGCTCTTCTCATAAAAATTGAATGGCAGAACCTGCAAGAACTGCTGCTCCACACAGAGTCAGAACGACTCTTTAGATATTGTTTGATCTTACACACTTAGTCTATATTTGCTATTTCAGATAATCCTGGCTACAGAGCATGCATGTATTTTAAGATGACTCTGGGATGATACACGCTGAGTTTCTGTTCCTACTAGGAAGATTGCATCATAGACTTTTCCTCCCATTTGCAATTATGGGAACCGCTTCCTTTCCCATGCATGATCACGTGGCAGCTCTGTAGTCATTACAGCAATTGCTTAGATGAAAAACAATGCTAATTTTAGCTTTTTCTAAGGCAATTTGGTGGTGGGCAACAAGAAGTAGGTGACACCCCAAAGCCAGCCATTTCTGCAATGGCTGTCAGTGTCTGCAGTCCATAGCTGGCAAACTGCTGCTGTCTCAGAACATGCTTCATGGATATCTCTGTTGGATTGCTTCAAAGAACTGACAACTGAGGTGAAAGTTATGCTGTCTGTAACCTCTTGAGGGCACAGTTATGTAGATGGATACAGTCTTCACTGATAGCAGTAAGTGCAGTGTTTCCAGCTGGTTTCCTTTGAATGTTTGGAAGGCTGAGGCATATATAATGTAGCTAGAACAGATTGCAAGGAAATGCATCTTTGTCCACAACTATTGAGGGCATGACAGCAGGAAGTGAAGTTTAACAAATCTATGGCAAATTTGAGCCTGTAATTACCGATTCATTCTTTTCATAGTGCCATGGCAAGTCAATTCCACTCAAGCGGGGAGACAGGAAATCTGCAGGTAGATAGCTCAGATATGACATTCTAGTTTGGTGAATAGTTTTGCTCTCTGAATGCAGAGCAATGATTTTAAGAACAGAGCAATAATTTTAAGAACATAATGAACTTAAAGCTTAGCCAGTTTTATGAGAGGCAGTAGATCAAAAGACACAAGTATTGCAAGGATGGTCAATTTAAAGAGCGTTATGCTGGCAAGGTGAAGCTTTTCATTAAAATGGTCAGCACACAGGAATTATAGATGAAATCTGCGCTAGCTCAGGACTCCCTTTGGCTGTGTAGGGCAGCTAAGCCAAGCTCAGAGGGGTATGAACTGAAGGGAACACAGCATGTAACGATCTGCTGACTTAGACATCTCTCTGAACCTCACACTTTGGCCCTGATTCTGAGCGGCATGTGAGAAGTGAGCCCTCTCTGTGATTACTGGGTAGCCATGGGGTTTGTACTGTCAACTTTAGTACTGATCTCTCATTGATTGTGCTCAAGTAAAGCACAAGTTTTGCTACTCCCTTCAGTAAACGAGCGAAGTGTTCAGCAGTGCCTTCATTTCCTCTCATTACCTTGTTTCCCTTGTGTCTTATGGGACTGCTGGAACTTCTGAAAATATGGTTGAATTGCTGGGTAGAAAATCTGGAGAGCTCTTGCAGTAGGGGGTGGTGAAAGGAGCATTTGGTTATTTGAGAAAGGGGGTCACGAATCCTAACTACTTCTGATTTTGTCTCAGAAAAAAATGTGGCCTTCTGGAAAAAGCTCTTAACACCACATGAAATCACAGCAGAATCCTTCTCCAAGTGTCCTATGCCAATAGCAGCCATAATTGTTCCCATCTCCCATAGGGTGCTCAGAACAAGTGTTTGCTGGGTGAAGAGGGCAGAAGAATAAGGAGCGCTCCATTAAGATAAGGAGAATGTCTAGTGTGGGGTGTTCGCTTTGTGTTGTCAGTGATGAAATCTCAAAGAAAGCCTTTGAGATTTTGGGCTGGAGATTTTAAAAAGACAGATACAAAGGAGATCTGCAAGTCATTAACATTAATGGCTGAATCTGACTCTACGTTGAGGTCTAAAATGTAGGAGGCAGAGAAGAGCACTAGGTCATAGCACTATGGGACCATGAAGGGAAGCTCTTCCTCGAAGGAAATGCTTGGGAAACAGTTAAAGAAGTAAAAAAAGGCTCTTGAGAGAGAGTCACTGAACCTAAGTCATGTTTCAAGAAACATGGCTGGCAGTCAGAGACAACCCGTAGGTCAATTGTGGTTCTTAGACTGGCAAAGAAAAAGTGGTTAGGGGCTTTGGTGAGGTTAGTTCTAGTTGACTACAGGGATGAGAAACTCTTCGGAAAGGTTTTTGTGGAACTGCAGGCAGTGACCAGTAATCATTATTCTGTCTGACAGCTGAATTGGGACTCTCTGCTTTCTGCTTGGAAAACTAAGGTCAGGATCATTTTCTGCCTATCGGGAGAAAATGTAAGTGAGAAGAGCCTTCCTGGGGACAGGGAAGATCTGAGATGGTCAAGAGACTTCCGGGAAGGAAACAGTTACCCCAGACTTTTTTGCAGTTCCCCCAAGCCTCTCTCATCCATTTCTCCCATCTATACACATTCTTCCTAACTCTTCCTGAAATTTGCAGCTGAAAAAAACCCCAGGCATGAAAACATGCAAAAATGGCCTTTTAGTTCTTTCATCCTCTTTAGCTTAAAAACAGTTTTTGAAAGGCTAACTTTTGGAGAGAGGCTAGGGAGGGGCATCTGCTTCTGTCCAACACCAAGCCCTCTTCTTCACCTGCAAGTTAGCTGCTCAGGCCTGTTCTACCGCATCTTCCTCTCTCTTTCCTCTTGACAGATGCAAAGATTCAGTGACCTTGCTGTGCTCATGTAGGCATGTGACAGAGCAATCCTCATCCTAGCAGAAGACAAGCTGCAGGCTAGGTAGTAGTCCCGTGTATACATGCACATATGAAGATGCTTCAAGAAGGACATATGAAAGGAACAGATGCCTCACTAGGAGGTAACAGAAGAAGAGCAAACAAGGAACATGGTACTGTTAAATGTTGCTAGTGAGTGACTGCATGGCATGTCACAGGCTCATAGATTCAGCAATAATAAGGTCAGCAGAGAACGCTGTATTTAAGCTGAAGTCTGCTGTAGCATGGGTCATAGGACAGCGTTCATATAATTTTGGTTTGAACAAGAGTATATCTGTGGGAAAAAACTTCTAGTCTGAGGTTAATTAACTACAAGAAAAGCAGGATCTTCATAAGTTGTTCCAATGAATTACCCTATTTTTCTTCCAGATCATTAATGCAAATATTAAAAATGCAGTACCAAGAATATATCATTGCCAAATTACATTTTCTTGAGGATCATTATGAATTTTTTTTTTTTAAGATCCAAAGTTATATTGATTTTAATTCATTTAAGCTGTGCTATGTTGTGGTTTCTTTACCAGAACAACCTGTATAGAAGCTGCTTCATAGCTGTTATGTTTCACACCAGTTGTCTCTCCAGTTTTCTATAGGCATCCACCTAAAGATTAAGTGCAGTGAACAGTTTTGCAGCTCCATCCCTTTTTGGCTTGACTTTGACTTGCTAAACTGCACCCTGTGGCTGCTAGTATCTATGTTCAATATCTGCTTTCCAGCACTATGAAGTACCTTCCCATACTATGGTACAGCACAGAGTCAAATTCTTGGATTTGGGTTTGGAGTCCAGATGAGTTAAGGCAGGGAAGCATTTGGAAAGACGATCAGAACAAGGGAATTTAGACAGTGATGTTATCCTAACAGATTCTGTAGCATATGTTTTACTGAAGATTAGCCAGCTTTCTCTCTGCTGTATTCAGACAGGATGTAAAATATAAGACAAATTCAGGACTGAAGCTGAACCAATGGAATATATGTCCTCTGTCACTCTCAGTTTATAAATGACATTATTTAGATTCCTACTCTCTTAATCAGATGTAGCCTGTATTGCTTGAATCTTTCCTCTCTGCATGGGCCATCAAATCTGATTGGAGGGGAATAAAAGTCAGCAAGTACTTACCTGAAATAGGTAAACAAAAGATACAGACTTAGATTCTGTATATTCTTAAAAGGATCCCATTTCCCGTGGTTGCTTTCACCTTGCTCACGGAAGTTCCCACTGCAGCCTTGCTAAAGGCTGCCACTCCAACAGATCTAACAGCACAGCTCTTTGTGCAATTGTTCCCTTAGGAGCCCCACTGAAGGAGAGATCTGAGTTAGCAAAGATTTGCTATTTAAGTAACACCAACCATTTTAACAAAGCAGATGAGCAGGGAAGAATCAGTAATAAACATTGCTGGTCATAAAGTGCAGAATCAGTAGCTCTGAGGAGGCCAACCCTGCCAGCAAGGTCACGAGCAGCATAGGACAAGCAGGGAGTTGTAATGCTGTTGGAATAGCAGAGGTGCAACTTGAAGAAGACAAATAAGAGTAACCATCATATCATACTCAGCTGTCTTTGGTCTTTTCTTTCTGTTCCCAACCACTTCAGATACCTTGAGTCTTTCAGTGTTTCAAAATCTTACTATAACAGCAGCAGGGCCCTTAAAGGCTGCAAAGTTTTTTGTGTCTTTTGAAGTCAGAGACACGCGGTACAAATGACATCAATATTTCTATCACAGAGATAAGATTATTTGATTGTGACATTAGCCTAAATTGGGTGTGGTTCTGAGGCTGAGTTTCTTTTTGAAGAGTTACTTCGCTAAATTAACCTCTTTATACCAAAGTGTGCTTCAAAACACAGATTCTTTCTTTTTTTTTTTTTTTCCTCTCCATAATTTTTACTCCTAATCTAAATTTTGGCTAAATACAGGAAAAAAAAGTCCGAAACCTATGCAGAGTTTCAGCCTGGAGCAAATACTGCAAGTTAGATTTTAAGTGCTTTGGAAGCACATTTAAAATGGAAATGCTGATGTATCAGAAAAACTCAAAGATGCTACTAAAATATTGGGAAGAATCTCCTTACTTCTCTTTGTTTTCCTATTGATGTTGAATATAAAAGTGGTGTTTTGAATATTGCTGCAGCTGTGTTGTATTTAAGTAGAAGTTTGCATTAAAGAACAGAGTTTTTGATCTAAAGAGGTCCTGGAGTGCTGTTTTATTTATCTGTAGAATGAAGTTCAGACTTCTTGCTTTTTCTTTCCCCTCTTTTATTAGAAAGGAACAATGATGCTCAGCACTTCTGTGATGCTTTTCATTTCAAAAGGCTTAGCTTGCACGACCTAATGAAACTTCAGAAAACGTGAGGCAGGGGAGCAAACAGTCTATTTTGCTGGTGTAGAGTCAAGGTAAAGTCAGAGTTACTTCACTTGAGATCCTCTGCGTTTGTGTTGGTTAGAGCAGAATCCGGGTTGGAGTTAGACATTTTGTTTCTGCATGGAAAGATGTGGCTTGTTTTGCTTGCTGAGCTCCATGAGGTAAATGAATATTTCTGGGAAGTTCATTTAGGCATCAAAATGTTTCATTATTTTCCAGTGTGGATGAGGTCATTTGCCCTACAGACAGGACAGGATTGTTCCCAATGGTTTATTTTCTAGGATTTTGTCCAGTCTGGTGTTAAATGTGTATGTAATGTGGGGGGGGTTTTTCTCATTTACCTCAGGAAACTCAATTTACTAGGCATTGGACTTGGAAGTTTTTCACAATATTCAACCTGCATTCTCCTTTTCCTGCTCACATCCTTTTACTTTTCCAATACACATTTTTATCTTCTAAGCTCTTTAACTTAGACTTTATAAAACAGAGTAAGAGAGTTTTCAATCTCCTTCATCATTTCAATGAACTCAAGCACAGAGCTTGAGGGCAACCAAATGTATTCTTTTCATGCAGCGAGCAGTTAGGGAGGAGCATGGTGTGATTAAGAAACGGACTGTAGTTGTAAACCAGAACTCCACTGGCAGCTGCATGCCTTGTGGTGGCCATCATGTTTGCTGCTCCCTGCTCAAGGATTTCCTTTGGCACTGTGGAATACCTTTGCTGATTTCAGTAATATTAAGCATTTTATGTTTCCCAAATGTAAGGTCTTAAGTGGCATTCAGACCATGTGAGGGTGGCCTCAAGCCACAGAGGACTAAGAAGGACATCCTCTCCTTGGTCTTGGGTTGACTCTGCGACCACAAGACATCACAGGTCAGAGGGACAATATTGCATTTGACAGATCCCTTCTAGTAGCTGTCCTGTATCTTCTCAGGCATGAAAAATTGGGCATAGTCAATGCACCCTGACAATGCTGGTGATAAGGCTGATTCACTAGGCTTGATTAGATCTCATTGACATTGTTTGTTCCACTGTCAGTCCCCTGATGTCACAGGTACATCTGGGAACAGAGGCAGACTTCTTTTCCCTCCAGACTGGCTTTTTCGTAGAGCCTGACCTGCTGACATCAACTACAATATTCCTCCATAGGACCCAGGGGAGGGCAGGATCTGGAGCTCAGTGCCGTTGCTACTCGTTGTTGCTAGTGGTGTTTGGAGGAGGTTGCTGCTGTATAGCAGTGCAGACCTTCGTGGGATGCCAGATTGTACCTAATTCACCAGGTATGGAATACTAATTGCAGCAGGACTAATGCCTTAGAACAAAAACCCTTCTTGGAGGGTTGGTGTACCATGACCTGAGTCCACTTTTTCCTGCATAAGCCTGGTAAAGCCCAGCCCTTCATGAGGACTGACCATTTTGAATTGATTTGCAGGTACAATCCTTCACTGGGCTAACAGACTTCTAGTCTTTTAGTGAGCTTGACACTAGTATAGAGGAATATAAAGAAAATGTTAATGAAAGAAAGCCTAAACAATCACCTATTAGAAATCATTGTTATTTTTATCTTGTAACATGATCCAAACAGCTCCAGAGAGAATGAAGCAGAAAATGCAGAGTTCTGATAAACACTATATCATTTCTGTAGTAATGTAAAGATTTGACCCTTTCCTTTTCAATTTGACAGTTCACTTGTCTTGCATTGTCTCCCAATAAAGATGCCTTTGTAATATAAAGTGGTATTGTTGATTTGAGAAGAATGGTTTTCTAATAAATGTGAAGGGATATGGAGTTTGTCCCTTGCATTGAGGAGAAAGGATTTGAGATAAAGCCATGAATGATCATTCTGGAATAATAAAAGCTGCTTCTGAAATACAGCACCCCGTGAAAGGATATGAAACCTGCTAACATAGTAGAGTGTAAGAAATAGCCTTATGGCTTCTGAGGAGTGTGCTGCCTGACTTTACAAGTTCAGGCTTTTGTCTGATTCTTCAGCTAACTGAAAGCCTATATATGAATACTTTTTTTAATATTTTTTTTTAAATGAGAATGAACTTGATATTCAGAGCATCACAAGCAATTCAGGTCAGGCACAATACAGCTGAATGCCAGGTACTGTGAAGGGTTACCAGGACATACTATAAAGTTCTTAGTTTTGGGAATCTATAGAAACTGGGCTAGCGTGATGTTGAGGGACCTTTGTGAGTGTATGTGTGAGAGGAAACGTCTTTGTTTCAAACTTTGCTCTGACTCCGCCCAGACCCTGCTGCATGACTACGAGCTTTAAATGTCGTTTGAAGATTAGTACATCTGCCTAGCAAATTTGTACAAACATCCTCAGTTGTACAGTTGAGGTTGTTGCTATAATGTAGGAAATGCTAGAAAGCCATTGTGCTGGGGGGAAGAGGCAGAGACAGTTGCTGCCTCGAGGAAGTCCTAGCTGAAACAAAGTCAGACTAGGAGATTGAGGTTTAGTGCATTTTTGCTATGATAAGAACCGACACTGACAAATTAACAGGGGAGTAAGTAAAAGGAGACCTCTAAATGTTGGCTTAATAACAAATGACAAATGTATTACTTTCATGGGTAGGGTTTCCTCTTCAGTTACCTTGCATCCCTTTAAAAGATCTTTTACTTCAACTGCATCCTCAGAAGGGTATGGGTGGAGGTGGGAACAGTCAGAGGCCAGGGTTGTGGTAGGCAAAGCTGGCCAAGGAAAGCGGGATGCTGCATGGGGAAGAAAGCATGCACAGAGGGAGACAGGAGGAGGCTGCAGGGGGCTTTGTCCCCTTGTAAAGCTCCATTTGCTGTATCCGCAGACATATGTATCCTCTGCTGCTGCTGACTTGCAAAGGGTCTTCCAGATGTTGTATGGGTTACATGCAGGAAAATACAAAACTTAAGACTTCTGTGCTGTAGCATGTCTTAAGAATTCAAGAATTATGTTAGCTTTCAAGTCCTTTTTCTGGCACAGCAGCAAAAAATGGTAAATGGCACTAAATACTGGGATAAAGCTCTTTACAGCCAAGACAACCCCCCAAACCATTACAGGCACATTTTGCAAAATCAAGAGTTGTTATAAAAGTCAGGACATTTTTACGAGAGGTTCCTTTACAGGAAACCCAATGGCTGGCTTTGGAGAGCTTTGTTCGGTACTGGAAATCTCTAACTAGAAACTTTTTCTTCAGAAAGTATTCCAGCAAATTCAAGCAGGTTGTGGTGATGAAACCCATCAGTGAGGCAAAGGTGCAGACCCCCCAAGCCTCTCTGTGTGGCCGAGGTCCAAGGCAAATACCAATGTGCTCTTCCCATGTGTCTCCCAAACTACTGATAGCTCCCCAAGCCACTGAAATAATGAATGTAGCTGAAGCTATTTCCAACAGAGGTGGAATGCACATCTATTTTGTTCCTTGTTCTCAAGCAGAGTTTGAGGCATGAATGAATGCAAATATAGTTTTGTGTGTGAGATGAGGCTTTTCTATAACACTATCTCAAAATAATGCTGTTATAATAATAAAGGAGTAAAATAATTTCTTAACAGGCTACAGTGGAGTGATGCTTGCGAAACTGTTCTCCTTGTGAGCACTGAGCTATCCGATGAACAGTCTGTTGCTTCTTTCTTCTATTTTAGAGTTATCTTCTATTTCCTATTTATTCCCTGGGCTGCGGAAGGGGACACTATGGCTGCAGATAGTTTATGGTGAGCCATTCGCAACTCTGTATAGCTTGTTCCTCTTTTCCATAACAATTTGCAATGAAAACTGTGTCAGGAAAGAGCCCTGTGAGGGCTGGGACAAGCCTTATGCTGGAGATGGCAAATTCCATTTCAGGCCACTAAGCCAGAGATCCGGTGCTAAGAACACAGGAAGCTGGGAGGATAAATACTGTAACTTTTCATCTCATGCATAAGAATTGCAGTCTGTTTTGATCTTGTGATAGAGAAAAGTCATTCTGCTTATCTCATCTAACATAGTGGCTAGTCTGATTACAAGCTTCCCTGCCTGGCACCTTTTTAAATTCAATTTGGCTGCCTGTGCCCTTGGCACACAGTGGGTTTCATTAAATTTCACAGCAGTTAGTTTTCATTCCCTCTGTGACACCTTTTTATCAACATTTGACTCTAGTGTAATTTCAAGCAATTGTGCTTTTTTTGCGAAGTGCTTGTATCATAATAATTTGGCAGAGCAGGTGAGGATGACAATTCAGACACCATTGCAAATCCATGTAGAAAACTAAGATATGGGAAGCCAGGTCAGCTTGCAAGTGTTTTTCACATGTGATGATAAAAAAGGAGCTGCTTCCCTTCCTTCTCTGGTGCTCTCATTGAGGACTGACTGTCAAAAGTGCAGTTAAAATGCTTGCTGTAAGAGGCAAATTTCATTTCCTTCAGGCCAGTCACAGCTTTATTTTAAAAGGATTGCTAGTGAACTGGTTGGATTGACAACCCAAGGTTGTGAGACAAGCTGTCTGCAGCCTGGGCTGCTTAACAAGTCTCTGTGAGTTTTCTTTTCAAAAACAGATGAGGAAGATGCTTTGTTAGGAAAGCGTGTGTGTTTATGAGTGCAGGAATGCAGAGAGCAAACATAGGTGTTTTCCTTTTAGTATCCCATACTCAGTCCCTGGTAGGTGGGGTGAAGAAACGCGAGCACCCCAGCGTGGGCCTGGCATCTCTTGTTCACATTACTGCTGCCTCCTCCTCAGTGCAGAGCAGCGTTTTCTCAAGTTTGTGTCTACAGCAGATGCGGGATGCAGATTTGTGCAAGTATAAATTGTTTTGTGTAAGTATAAGTGGTTTTGAGGTGCACTCTAAAGGGCTTTTATTTGCAGACTGCAAGCCCTTTTCAAATGCTGTCCCTTTTTCAGTCTGCCAAACAGAATATCCAAAAATAATATGTGCTATGGTTTCTCAGTAATATTTTAAAAAGTACCTAATTAAAAATTAATTCAAAGTGAAGCTTTAAAGTTCTTAAAAGTGAGCTCCACATTCAGAGGCAACTGGCAGACCTCTGCCTCACTGCAAGCCAAGGATAGCCAGGCTTGGAAGACCATAAATCATTTTCCGAATGAGAATTCTGGTTGATGAATCTTTTCCTTATACCCTCTAGAGGGTATTGGTTCAAGTCCTTTCAGTTGAACTAATGGAGCATCTTGCTTTCCTCTACCCTAAGGTCTCCATAGTCCCTTCATAGACCAAGTATTTCCAAATACACACAGTCTTGAGCCTCCTTAAACACCTCAGGTTTTCCTTAAACACCTCAGGAAAGCTGGAGGTTATGGGCAGCTTCCCACCTCCTTAGCAGGAGGGACCTTTGTGCTCTGTGGCTCCTGGTGGGAGAAGACCCGCTGAGGATCTTCCCCAAGGTGCCCCTCTTCCTGAAGGTTTCCCATGGGGTGGGACTGGTCAGCCCTATGCATGCACATATGTAGCATCTTTTTGGTGGATAGGCTGACTGTAGTTTACATTTCAGGCAGTGGCTTGAGTTTAGTGGGAAGGAGGTGGCTTAGTTGTGCCAAGAAAGCAAGGGTGTCTTGCCAAGAAAGCACAGGCTCTCCAGTTTCCCCCATGTCTCTGGAAGGCAGTGGCTGCTGGAGTGCTGCATGATTCAAGTGTCACTTCTGAAGAGCAAGCTGGGTATGCAGCCAGTGCAAATTGGCACAATGCCGCTGAAGTCAGCCCTTGCTTGGATCTGGCTGGAAAAGGTGGCCTCACCCTTTCTTCTGGGGATGGAAAACATCTTTCCAGAGTACAGTTTCAGTGCATGGACCTCTGGCTACAGACTGAAATTTTGCTTGTTTTTTCCAGGTTGGCTGAGTACACTGGTTTCATGGATGAAGGCATAAGTAAGAGTTTCTGTAGCTTTTTTCCTGCTAAGCTGAATGTAAGAATACAGATTGTTCTTTGTCTTAGAATGAGGGCATGAAGTTCAGGATCTTTACTCGGTGTTTCCAGCACAAAATGCTCCAGTGTAAGTAGCAGACCTAATAAAGCAGACTGTTCAGCAGTCAAATAGCTCTTGGGGAAGTTTCTTCCTCTTTCACATAATTAACAATTAGTTTATATCCTAAAGTCTGGAGATTCCTATTAATTTTATACCTAGTGTAGTGGTTGAGGTTTAAACCACAAAAAGCATATTATGATCATAATCTATGCAGATATGCAATACACAGAGTTATTTTAGACATTAATATTTACAGAAACATTTTACCAGTGTGGCCAGTGGCAGCTCTGAAAGAGTAAATAATCAAAAGATCATTTGAGAATGCAAGTAAATGTAAATCCTAGAGGAGTTATATCTTCATATTTCATATCTTAGAAGACGTTAATACAAGAATATGTCCTTTTGTTTCAAGATGATATATTTCATTACCAGTCCTGATGAACACCTAGCTTGGTGGGCCTTCAGCTAGAAAGAAACAAGACTGCTAATGTCATGTGGATCCTGACAGGCGTCTCCTGAGTATTTACGGGCCTTGATATATATGCAATCTATGGATATTTCAAAACTGATTAACATTTCTGAACCTGAGTTAAAATTTATACTTGGCATTTCGATAGTGTCAGGGCAAAATTAATCAGAGCTCAAAAGATATGCTGTCTTACTGACATGCTAGTGACAGTGAAATTGTAAACCACTGAGAAATAGGCTGCTGAAAGACAGACTCTAACCTGATTTTGGAAAACTGGCTTACTGCCATGGACAGACTTTGAGGTGGTGTGCAATGATGTAACTGGCATTTACTGTCTAAGGTACCAGCTTAAATGGTTCAGGGCTCTGCCGAGTTATGTGTCCTGTAATAAGTCACTTGCAAATCTTCTTACTTGTGGAACATTAACATATTAAATATGCAAACTAATCTCTTGAAACAGTTCAGATAAGCAGCACTTTTAAATGTACCCAGTCAAGATGTTTTTCAGTCAATGAGGCTCAGCAAGCAAATGCTTCATTTCAGTGGCCCTCATGAGGATAGTCAAAATTTATACTGTGTTGTGATTTTAGGCTGTATGGCCGTCTTCGTAGTAAAAATAAGAAAGCAGGATGAATATTTCACAGAGAGGGTTTTTTATCTGTTTGTTTGTTTATCTTATCTTTGTTTTAAATTGGTCAGCAATAGTCTACATGTTTCAAAAGACTGCATAGAATCAGCTGCCACTCGAACCACTAAAGCCAAGGTAGCTAGAAAAGACCTAGGAGGGGAAGAAGTCTGGCATGGAAGAGGGTTTGGGCTGGATTAGTTTCTTTCCTCCAACTTTTTATATTCTTCTGCTTATTCATTGTGAAAGTTGTCTTAGTTTAGTCTTTGGCAAGAGTATGACAGCTCCCACTACTTCCATTTACCTCTGAATTTGGTACATGGTAACCTACATACTCATCCATTGACACAATTAACCTGGATTTGATCTTACATCTGGAAACCATTCCTTTTCACGTTTCCCCTTTCCTCTCATGACACTCTTTGAAGTATTTTATGCCATATTCAGCAAGCATTCCTTAGTCATCATGGTAGTGGTTGTTCCCACTTAAATCCAGACTGCTTAGATTGTCTTTAAAATATCAGAGATTTTTCTTAACTTCTAGAGATACAAGGACAATGGAGAATCTTCTGTCTTGCTAACAGATGGTGAGAGGTGCTGCTTCCAGGAATTGTATTCCAGGAATTCAAGTTCACTTTGAATATAGAGTGAGACTGCTCTAAACCAAAGGGAGGGGTGGTGTGGTTTTCAGTGATCTTGAACAGTACACGAGAATGGAAAGCAAACGTTGACACATGCCTACGGTCTCAACAGGTTTAAATGTGAATTCATAAGTTGCAATCAGATTTTTCATTGCAGCCTGTCTCCAAATACTCACAAGTAAAACTGAGAAGGCAGGTGCATCTTTAACAGAGCTGATCAGTCTTCAAGATGGATAATGAGGGCAAAACAGGATGGCAAAAAAGGCAGATTTGAGGGAGTTTGAAACTGTATAATTGTTGGGGGTTTTTTTCCCTTTCACTATTTGAGTACTCAATTTGATGTCATCTCTGGCAAAGTTGATTGACAGAATTCATTATTCTAAGTTATAAGAGTACCTTTCCATAAAATCTTTATCTTCACAGAGTCTTAAGCACAAATGCAAGGAATATTATTTCCATTTTACAGATAGCAGGCTAGAAATTTATAGAAGATTGCTTCAACTTATGTTTGAAGAAGTGTTGAGTAGAGGCCTTCCACGTCTTAGGTTCATGAGCACCCACTGAACCAGCTGTCATATGGAGACACTACTAAAACATAAAGGTATAATAATGTGCCTCTTCCTTACACGAAGTTATGACTACAGGATTATCTGCCTGGCATTTTTGAGGCAGACAGAAATTTATACTATGTGCAGCCTGAGCTGGTGGGTGACTGTGCAAACAGCGTTGGTGACAAGCTAACACACACTGTTTCTCAAGGCAATTTACACTGTTGAGCTCCTTGCTGCTATAATTAAATGTCTTTTTTTACTCTAGTTGTGCAGAAGACATGTCCTAACTGAAAGACACAGCTAATTTTCTTTTCTTTGTGAAGCCCTTCTTGTAATAATAAATGGTATCCCATGGTTCAAAAGAGGTCATAGCTTCTTTTATGTACAAAGATTATATATGCTTGTTTAGATGACTGGTTTTCAGCCTTTCCTGACCAGTTGACTCCTGAGACTGCTGAAAGGCTGAAGGTCGCTGTGCTTAGTTACCTCTTGTGGACCCCTCACAAAGGCCCATAACACTTCCTATGGTCTTGGGTCACAGGCTGAAACCCACTGAAAGACCACTGTAAAAAATGTAAATTTTTCCATGGATAGATTAGTAGGTTAGAGCTGCTTTGTTGTGTTTGCGTTTGATGAGTTTTGTTAAGGACATTCTGTTCTCCCTGTATACAAAGAACGATAACCCTGTATGCTTTTGGCCAGACAAGCAAGCAAGCAAGCAAACAAACAAACAAACAAACAAGGAGTAGATCTGCTACACAGATCAGAAAAGGGATTTTAGATCGAAGATCTCTTGAAGCCATTATGTGGTCATCTTTTGTATATGTAAAATACATAATTCCTGCACTTTTAATTTGTTGTGCAAATATGTATTTAGAAGATTAATGAAAGGTGGATTATAAATTTTTCAAAAGAGTTATTAGAGTGTTTCACCACACTTTCTAACTAGATCTTTCAAATGAGCTCTGCAGATTACATGGCACTGAACAAATAGTACTTTGCAGCAGGCTACATAACATCATATTCACAAGGAAGGAAACATCTAAGACCAGTGGTGGACTGAACATGCTTGTTAGGTTGGCACTGCCCTACATGTTCTTAACTGCTCTTGAGATACACCTGTGTTAGGGCAACACAGGTGTGAAACATTGTGCAAAAGCTCTCCCCACACACAATGTCTTCCTGCATTTTAACTTTCCAGCTGCAGGAATTGGAGAAGTTTTTCTTTCGTTCATGTCTTCTGATTTCAGAAGGGCTGCTCAGCTGGGTACCTCATCCGAGGGTGAGCAATTTCTCACGGAAATACGCCCCCATATGTCCCTGCCAGTGCAAAGAGAAACAAACTTTCTCCCTCACAGCATTTTGGGGGGCAGCAGGAAATTGCCCACAGCCAGCCTGACAGCCCCTGCACGACCTAGGAGCTTCTTGTGTGAGGAGCACAGCAGCATGATGGATTACCATGGTTTGGTGCCTGCAGTGAGTGGGAACAGCACTGCTTGGATGTCAATGGGAATTTTACCATTTGTAGAAGTGGGACCTTCATACTGTGCAGCACTGTGACATGGGGTCTGTGTATGACACCTGAAGAAGAGCCAAGGCATTGATACACCTCACTGCAAAAATTGCAGGAAATCCTATATAGCTGAGCCTCTCAAGCAAAGTCTAGCACAGCTAAAGTGACCCTCTGGCATACCCCAGTGATGGAGTCTCTATGCAGTTGTGCCCATGAAGAACTGGGGCAGGTCCTTTATGTGCTGTGAAATAAGAAAAAGTGCCAGCCAACAGAGTTTTGTGATAATGTGATTGCAAGATTAATTGGCACACAGAGTTAGCAGAGGACACAGAATTTGCATTTGTATGTGGGAAGAGTGAGTCAGAATGACTTTGTACCTGTTGCCTATTATGCGCGTGTCACATACATTTGATATTTTTAGTTTAACACTTCACATTATTGTTTTCTTGATTATTTTAATTTTCTGAACTACTGAAGTATGAAAACATATCACAGAAGATGCTGATACTTTTTATTTAGTAAGATGCTTAAATTATACTTCTGAAGTTACTTACCCAGCATTTTATTTATCTTGCAATCATAATTATTCAGTGCCTCCTCCATTTGCTTTTATTTAATTATGACTGTATAGACAGCAGCCACAAAGATAAGTCTCTTCAGGTGATTGGTTGCACAGAGTGCCTTCCATGCACTGTAATGAGTTTGCTTGACACCTGGCAATAAAATGGAATAGAGTTTTTGTCACTATTCATGAGGATTGGCGCGATATCAGGCATCCAGTGATGTGGCTTGGTTCTCACATGTGTGGCAGACTCTCTCTGGCAGTATGAAAAGGACAAATGAAATAAATTATAGAGTTGCCAGATGCTTTAAACAATCCTGTTCAGCTTCATAACCCAGTCTTGTCAAGTTTCTGGGATTTGATGCATTTTTGTGTGAATGTCTTCTTCAGCCTTTTCAACTGTTGCCAGAGAGAACCTCCTACTGAAGTTATTGCTGCTTAAAATTCAAGAGTGCTTTCAACTTCCTGTCTAAGACAGGTTTTCTACAGAAGGACGGTATTCCTTATCATGCTACCATATTTAATACAGCCTTTTTGATGCCATAAACAGTGGTGGAGTGACTGGAGTCTGTGTATGTCTGTTGGCTAAAATTATACTCTTATAAACCTGTTTACTGCAGGGACAATGCCACTGATTCCTGTGGGATTTCTCCAGGTTCACTCCTTATGTAGCTGAAATCCAGATATGCACCTACCTGCTTTCTGGAGTGCACAGGCACAACCCCAATTCCATTTACAAGGAAAGGAATTTGACCCATGAAGGGTTTTTTCCCTCAGACTTGTGTGTATCCTAACTCTTCATGAAGATGACTTGGACCTACAGAATTACTAAGCTCAATGAAAATAAAATACTAAATTACAAGTTTATTGACAATTTTATCACTGAAAATGTCTGTACTGTGTATCCACAAAGGCAACAGTTTGTTTTTTTCTTTTGATTGTTATACCTTTTTGTTTTTCTGAGCAATGTACTTTAAATCAGTATTATGACTTTGAGCCACTAACCACTTCCAAAGGTGTGTTTAGTTTGTCATTTAAAGAAGCAAACATTTTAATTACTCTAACAGTGGCTAAAATCTGTTCATATTAATGAAAACATTGGAAAACTTCCTTGAATTTACCTTAAACCTCCAGTGAACCAGCCTTATTTCTCAGAGGTTTCTAATATGACTTGAATCTGCTTTGCCTTAATCCTCATCATACCACTCAGTTACCCACTGGGAGATAAAGGAAGATCCCAGAGGGAAAGACAGCAAAAATTGCTTTCAAAAATATTTTTTTTTTTTTTAATAATTTATAGGAAATTGCAGATTTTTATTTTTTTAAATGTTAAAGGTCCTTTCTTCTTGGTCACATTCTTCTGGTGCTTTTATTAACAAACCAATTCTGCCTTAGTCAGCTCAGTAATAACAGTATTTCAGCCCAGATTTACAGGCAACCATCTCCTCAACTCAGAAGCTTAATTTTGATCTTGAAGAGTCATCCTTGCTGGAGGAATAGTCTGAGCAATTAGATGAAATCAAGGAAATGTACAAGTAGTAAAAGGGTACCCAAAAGGTCGTTTTGATAATCCTTTCCGTGAATGTTCTGTGGATGATCCCTGTCCTGCTGAAGCACTTACGCTGCTGTTTTTGTCTTGCTCTGTTGGTTTGGAGTACTTCTGCTATCAAGTTTCTTTCACATTTCCACACACTGCAGACAACTTTTTTACTTAGACACCTACTTCTCCTCTTCTTGAGCCAGAGGACCACCTCACAGCACTGTAACATCCTCCTACTAAAGACAAGAAAATCAGAACATGTTGATGGATTTTTGAATCTTACTTAGGAACTGGTGGTAAGAATGAGCCCCAAGACTCATAATGGAGAAAGTGTGCTCTGTTAGCAAAGTGTCTGTAGCATCCCTGGCATGCTGCAGACCTGCTGGTATCTGGGGAGCTCAGCTTTTTTCTTTACTGCCTGAGACTGTCTCTGAGGTCTTTTCTTTAACACTCACATGTCTCTCCAGGTTTCTATTTCTGCACTGCTTGCGGTTGGGATCATAGGACAGGGCGAGAGACCAGTTGGTACTTGAGCCCTGTTCCACCAACCCTGTGGGAGACATTTAGTCTGGAAGTGCTGGCGCCACATCTGCTCATCAAATCCTCACCTCCTACCACCACTGGAACATTTTCCAATGCCTACAATGCTGCCACTGTTGCCTTGCTCATTTTTCACCATGGTTCTGCTTCCTCTGTACCTTAGAATTTAGTCTAGCAAGTTGTGTGACAATGCCTGTGTTCCTCGCAAGGGAGAAAAACCATAGGTATCACCTTATCGTGATGGGGTTTTGCTCTATATAGCAAGATCCGTGCTTCAGGAAGTCTACAGAAGGTCTCATCTAACGTGAGGTAACTTGCTGCTGAGCCCCTTTGCTCCCTTGATAAGACTGGATGCTGGATGTATATTTGTCCTGTGAAGGCATTTGAGATGCCTGCATCAGGCCTGAGGACTTCTCCCAGTTTTGATGTTTGTCTGTGTTCTGTGAGTGTCGTTAATAACTGCATTTGGCTGGAGCAGGGCACAAAAGAGCCCCTGGAGATCAGGCACCATGCTAATATTCTCATAACAGTGGCAGTCTTGAAAACTTGTACCTTGTGTTCCAACCAGCTTAAGCCGGCATAACCAGATGCTGGGGTGTCAGGAAGGCATCCTGCTCTCCCTGTCCCACCTCCTGCTCCTGCTGCCCACCAGCTTTCCACCACCCTGCCACATCAGGAACTGCTCTGCCTGAAAATTGACTTGGGGGAAAAAAAGAAGTTATTTTTAGCTGGATCGATTCCCTTATCTGATTCCCAGAACGGCTGCACAAATGTTTATGCTGGCACAATTGAAAGGATACTGTGGGAGTGGGAATGAGCAGTCACAGATATGAGGAGGAGGATGCAAGGAACTGTATGCATCACCAAAAAAGGGTCCATGCACTTGTGGCCTGAAGGCATGACCCTGCCACTAAACTCAGTGGGAATATCAGTAGAGTCCTAAAATGACTAGTGTTTAAGAGTAACAGTATATGTAAGTGCAGATTATGATGAATATGGAAAGTGAACATTTTCATGGAAGTGAGGCAGCCAGAACAGTCTAAGAAGCAGTGTCTGGCATTACAGAGCAAGAAGTTTTAACAGAGCCTTGCTGAACCCGTGATGACTTTTTTCCCAATGAGCACAACAGTATCATCACAAAACCAGCAGGTTGTCTCTTGTAGCCAGATCTTTCTGAGTACATAGTGCAAGTGAGAAGTACATGTGACAAACAAGGTTGGGTTCTTAATTATTTAGAAAGGAAATAATTTCTATTATAATGCGTTTTTGAAATGGCAGCCTCTAGTTTCCCTACCTTGTTGCATGCATGACCAAAACCTTAGTCACAGCTTGGGACTGCAGAACATTGTCATTATTCAGTGGATAATGCAGAGATGTCAGTAATCCTCAAGGGGTGGGGAAAAAAAAAGAAGAAAGAAGCCTTCTGCCGATGAGATTTCCAAAGCCAGAGTTTATGCACTGTATATTTAATGAACACAAGTGAAGCAATTGTATTGTTTCTTTCCAGGATGGTACGAAGCTTGTACTCAGGAGTGCTTGTCAGTGGGATTCCTGTACCTAACATTTAAACAGTACTTTCTGGATGGAAGAAAATAGATCTGAAATTTAAACTCACAGATATTTCTAATGCAGTTTTTCAGATTTAATTTTGCGTGTAATCATGGTGCAGTCTGTTTTCCTCAGCAAGACCTAACGCTGTAATGCATCACAGCACTTTTCTCTGAGAACTGTTACTTAATGCCTGCAACCAGGCTGTGAAAATTTGAAGCTTTTTCTCTGCAAACTCATAAAAAAGGTGTTTTTCAGAGCTGTGTCACCTGAAGTGTTTCTGTTGTTATGCTTGGCTGCTTTATGATGCTGTTAGCATCCATCTGACATACTACACCAAACTGATCCATCATGTCATGTTAGTAGCTTTGCTACTTAATCTGCCTTGCATTCATAGTCTTGCATTTTAAACTTCAGACATGGTCCTCCAAATATAACTCTCTTCTCTCTGTGGCTGTAAAATCCGCAAGGAACAAGTTTCCTGAGGATTTCAATATTGGTGATTTTTTCTTTACAAAGGGAGAATGGCAGAGATGTCTGTGTTCCTAGGGACTTGGATTCTCTGGAAGCTTTCTGTTTCCAGGTAATGGAGCAGAAAGTGTCAGAGGCTCCAGAAATCTTGTCAACCTACAAAGAATTGCATTGGAGTCCCAGAATGAACTGTATCCACACAGTGTATGTTACTAAGCACCAGCAATTAGGACCACTGCTCTCTGAGTGTCTGCAAATGTGAGACCCCCTTCCAGAGACCCAGTGGATTTCAGAGCTCTCTTGTAAAGAGCATTGCAATGCTATTTCTTTAAACATCTCTCCCTTTGGTCTGCTGTATATTTGCTTGCTTAAAATCCAGTCTGATGCCTGGCAGTGCCAGGTCACTATATAATTTTCAGAAGAACATAAATATCAAAACCACAAAACCATAATTATAGCTGAATTCAGGATGCTCTATTTTAGCCTTCTCCTCCCATCTCTAATTTGTGATGGGCTGCTGAAGTTAGCTTGTGCCGCATAGCTGCCCATTGTGAAACTGGTGCCCACAATCCCTTGTTTTTTCTATGGAATCAGTGGGGCACGAGGGGAAACTTATGATCTCAGTAACAGTGATAACAATGCAGAGTTGGATCCTGGCATGCAGCGAAGCTGGGGTTGAAACTTGGCAGCCAAACAAAAAGAGCCCAGTTTTAAACCTCCATGCTAAATTATCCTAACACTTACAGTTAAATGTGGAGCTGCTTTTGGTGCGTGTATATCTCACATTGGAGTGGGTCATTTCTTGGTTCAGAATAGTTGTCTGATATTTATGTATCCTGTACTTCAACAAAGGTTACACAAGCAGTTTTAAGTGCTTCATCATAATGTCTTAAAGTGTGACATAAACATAGCAGAGCAGCTTCTCTACAAGCAGTGTAATTCCAGAAATAGGAGATCGCACTACTCTGAAAGGCTGTTCCAGATCCTCAGTCCTTTGACAGTTAGAAGTCTTCTAATCTCCAGGATGAATTTACATACTGTTAGTACACACTTATTTGCTCTTCAGCCAGTGTTGACCCTTAGCTTAAATAGCTGTTTTCCCTCTCTGCGTAAGTGGCTCTGATTTATATAGACAGCAGTCTGCACTCATACTTAACTTTCACTGTATTGTTTTTTAATCTTGAATCATTTTACTTCCTCTTGTAAGAATTTGCAGTCGTCTGTCTCACCTTGATAGTCCTTGTCACAAACTTGCACAAATTTGTTTCTCCTGTTTTTAATTTTGGCAGCCCTCAGTTCTTCAGGGATATGGTTTCATCCTGCTGTTGAGGTTCTCTGTGTTCAGTGAAGGGAGATAGGCACCTCCAGTAGGAGCCTGGTCTCACCTGTGTTAGATGCTACCTATATTAAGAGAGAATAAATATTCTGCCAGAGGGGCCTCTGGTCAGTATGGAGAGAGCCTGGACAAATAAGCTCATATAAGATGCTTCACTATTAGGTGGCTAAAGTTTGGCAAGATGAATCCTGCCCGCTCTGAACAACCTTATTTGGTAGCAGTCAGTTTCTTTTAAGACTAGGGATGATCTATGAGTACACCCATGCCACGTATTGATGTGGTTCTCTTCTTCAAGCTGGCTTTGTAGGGCATGAAAACACCTTGCGATCTTTTTTAGAATCAGTTTAATGACACCACAGCATAATCCTTTATCATCTGTTATGCTCCGCTGCACTGAGTACATCCCATAGGACAACTCTGGAAGGAAGTGGTTGCCTGCCATTCATGTGGAAGGCCTGTTTCCCTGATTGATTACCCGGCTGCATTTCATACTTTAGATCACCCCTGCGTAAGAGAGCTCTGCCCAGTGAATGCTAATATTGGCATTACAGGTTGTCCCTTACTTAACGTCAGGGCTCACATTACTAATTTTCTTACTTTGATTTCAGGATCTTCACTGGATGACCCCATGTCTGTATATTTAAATGGTAGGAGACTGCATTTTCTCATATGGATGGTGACAGCATCCTTTGTTCACTAATTAAGCTTGGCAATTAAATGTGAAACTTGTGTCGGCACAGCAGACCACTCAGGACACTGTGCAGCATGTAAGCTCTGTATTCTGGATTAAGTAGACCTTTTTTGGGATTCACTCCCAATAGGCATGAAATTGTGCCATGAATGAAAGGATGTGCCTGCAAAAAAGATTCAAGTGTGATGCCTTGCCAAGGTAGTTTGTTAATGCCTTGAACAACTGTAGTTGAATTTCAATTATTTATGATAATATCTTCTAAAGTGCCAATAAACATACTGCAATAGGTTTTTTTAAAAGTAGTGAATTCCTAGAAATATGAGATCTTGCTACTAACATAAATTAAAGCTCTGCTGAGAAGTGGGATGAGTCCCCTTGGGGGTAAAGGGGTTGGTGAGTTCTTTAAACGTGTGGATTAGCAAAGGGAGAATTAATGAGCTGTTATTATTTATAGAAGCAACATCTGATCAGTGTTTCCTCATAATTTATACTTTCAAAAATCTGGATTTATTTTGCTTTTCCTCAGCTAGAGGCTTTAGACTCAGTAATATTTCTCCTACAGAAACAAGATCCACCAGTGTTTTAAATGGGGTCTCCATTTTGTGCTAGAATAGTTATACCTGATTTATGTTCTGTTTTGCATACAATGGGCCAAGTTCCTACTTAAAATTCATGTAGCCCCATTCATGTGAGAGAGACTTGAAACAGTTCAGAGGCAGAACAAGGCAGCTGTGGACACGCCTGAGACCATGACTTGGACCAGAAATTTCCCTTGTTATTCTGACCAAGTCACTCAGGGTGGAATTTATCCATCTGCAGACAAGATGGCTGCCTTAAGCTTCTTACCTGGACTGTCTCTAAAGACAAAGGAGAGAGCATTTCATTAATTAGAGATTATTAATTGTGCCCTAAAATGATTGTCCTAGGTGACAGAGGCTTGATCATTTGTCTGTGCTCCAGTATTTGGTACTCCAGCAGTATGATGCTCCTGCATGAAGGTCCGGGACTTGCCTGAAAGCCACCCTACTTTGGTAGTGATTACCTGCTGACAATTACTTCTCAAGTCTTAGAGCCATTTTAAAATTAATTATTTGTGTAAGTCAATGATATTCGTATTTTGGTAACTCCTACTATATCTGCAGTTGCATCTTATCTGTATTGCTACATCTGTATTGCTTATCTGTATTGCTATTCCTATATAAAAGGACTATGAGCAGTAAATGCCAATGAGTTTGGCGCCAGTAAGAAGTGGAGGTGGTATACTGTGACATACGATTTCATGTATGATGTCTGTCTGTCCATAGCATCAGTGCTGTCCCAGCACCCCTGGCTGTGTTTCATACTGTCTGAGCCAGTGGAGTGTCTGAACCACTAGGATCCACTTGAGAGTCCCCCTTTTAATAGTGATTTGTAAGCTTTAGCCTCTGTGATTATTTCTGGTCCATAATCTCATTACCTAAAGACTCCTATATTGAACAGTCTGAGCCACTTATCATCCTGTAAACTAATTTATTCCAGTTTCTTCTGAACGTATTTGCTTTTGTCTTCTGATGGATGGTAATACCTTTGTGCCTTCTGCATCATGCTGCTGTCATCCCTTCTGTTTCTGCCCTTTCCCAAGTCCTCCTGGTACTCTTGCTGATAGCTGCTGTTTCCTCAGGAGAAAACATCCCTGATTTCCTGCTGCCTTTGCTGGCTTGTTCCAAGTCCTGTTTCTGCTCTCCTTTTTATTTTCTATTTAGTCTTAGGTATATTTTCTTGCTGTCTTCTCAAAAGGATGTTTAGTGGTTTCCTTGATGGTTTCTTCTTTGTACCTATGCCATATTACAATAACCCTAACTCAGATACGTGAGTGTCTTTTCCTATTATTACCATTATTATGCCTACCACATTAGTTACCAACTGGCAGCCACAAGCTTTACATATTAAATATTTTCCCCTTGAATGCCCTCTATTTCTCCTCTCTTAACTTTATTTTTCTCTCAGTGTATGGGAGAAATTATACACTTAACTACCATTAATGGTAAAGGGAACTGTGTGTGTAAATCTCCCTTGCGTTGAAAAGAGAATGAGCCTTCATATTTCTTGCCATTTAAAATGTCATCCTGCTGGGCTTTCTTAATGCTTTTCCTTTGGGTTTTCCCCCTCCCTTTACCCCATGGCACAGTATATGCAAAGTCCAGGGAGAATGTGGTGCAAGTCAAGGTGCATTAAACAGGTATCAAAGCCTATACTGAAGAATGGGTAAGCTATGGTGGGGAAGCGCAGAATACAGTCACTAAGGAGGATGAATGTGAGCTATGCCTTGAATAATTAGATGAAACATAAATAAAACAGTGACATGATTTGTTTCCCCACTTACCTCATGAATAGGAAACACCAGCCCTGACTCTTCCTTATTGGAGGGGAAGCATCAAGTTCACTGTGTTACTCCTGAATCACACTGATGAAAGTGAAGAAAAATTGGCTTTATTTTTGGAGATGATATTGAGGGAGTTGTTGGAGAGTAATGAAGCTATTGGACTGACTGTTTAAAGTCTTCTGTTACAGCCTTGCGTATGTCAGGGCAGAACTCATACTTCCTCTCTATGATAAATTAGTATTTATCCCGGAGCAGACATAGATATTATGGTATCAGTGTGTCTTATGAGTGAGATGGGAGACTGAACCATGACAGAAAGGAAACCGCAAGGGAATTAAGCCATTTGGCATGGTAAAGGGGGCTATATTGTAAGGGATAACAGATTTTAACATAGGAAATAGCAGTACCACATGATGACTTCAGTAGAGTGCTTTAGCATATTGAACAAAGTTATGTAACTGAAGCAAAAAAGCCCTGGCTGCATTAAAGGACATCTTGAAAGGGTTTTCTGTGTGTTTTTCTTCAGAGGTCATAAACAAACCACATACTGAATGTGGCTTTTTGCACATAATGGAAGGTTCTGAGTTGTCCCATTGGTTTCACTAGAATGAGATCAATCTGTAAGGACTGGCTTTTCATGCAGGCACCACTGTTATTATTCTTTATTAATTTGTACAGCATCCAAACAGGCACTTTGCAGACAGACGCAGTAAGGAGCTTTTCCCTAAGGAACATAAGAGTGTAATTAATCCTAGCAGTGATTTTAACAGAACATTTCAGGCACTTAATATATTAAATACATATTGTTTCTAGAATACAATCTAGAGGAGAAGTAGGGACCACTCCCCCGCAAAGCCCAAACTCCTTCTTTCCCTGTCAGTGTCTCACATACTCTATGATCTGTTGACCCTTTGCACTTGGCTTTGACATGTAGGAAGAAAGTCCTGGAGCTGTACAGCTGCAGCTGTGCACTCCAAAATGCCCCACTGGAAGATAGTCAGGGGTTAGAAGATCATGGGGGAGCTGTTCCCCCCTGGTGCTTGTCTTGACTGAAATGCAGGTGTTGTGTAGGTCATGTAATCACAGGTGATCTCCATCCTCAGCAATGGATAGGAGAAAGGCAACTTATGGTACATCTGGACAGCAAAACACCATAATTTCATAAATGTTTTGAATGTTTTCTATTAAGACACAATGGGCTATTATTGTAATGTATGAGCTATTTTTAATAGTGCCATGGTTTTGATTTTAACTTATTCAGGACAAATTCAGTCCTGGAATGAGCAAGAGCAGCTCCAAGGCAAACCTTAGGATCAAATATGAAGTATGGCTCTAAAGATACACGTTTGATCTCATTCGGCAGTGGGATGGGTATGTGAGAAGAGGGCATGATGCAGCTTTTGCATCCTTTTTTGGCTTTGTTATAATTCCCTTGGTGTCTGTGCTTGTAGCTATATGTCTGCGTAAAGATTTACAACCTTTTAAATGGATGGAGACTTCAGCCTAGAAAGTACCTTTTACAAGTCAAGGGTTGTTCACTGCTGATGCACCAATTATATTTTACTTGAATGAAGCAATTCTGAACACAGCATTAGAGAAATGAAGACTTTGCTCAACCTGAAACTAGTTTAACCAACTTCTTTTTTATTTTTAGTCTTTAAATTCTTCTAATTGAAAAGTAGCATTAAATCTGCATTAAAATTGCAAGTAATAATCGTAATAATGATATCCAGATTTTATGTAGCATTTGTATTTCTTATTAGTGGTAGTTTCCAGCTATGATGATAATGTGTGAAATAATTTCCATGGGCTCATGTTCTCGCTGTGAAAATATGAGTTCAACCCATAGTCTTTAGTGAACAGTTTGTTATAAAGAATCTTTTAAAAAAATGGTCACTTGGGAAGCAATTACTAATAATTACAGAATCCTTCATCCCTGCTTTTGATCTTTCGCATGCATGGATCTAAACCCCTAATATTCACAATGCTGACAGTACAGCACAGTTCAACAATAGCTTTGATGCCAATAAGAACAAAAGGGCTTTTTAAAAATATTCAATTCAGCAATTACTGTCACAGCTCTACTCTCTTGAATGCAACTGTGTGTGTTCTTTGCAGTTAATGAATTCATATTACCTTTTAAAACTTACAATATTTTTCTAGCCCTTATAGTTTTTAGATGGGAATTGTATCAGTAGTGATATCCATCATCACTAGGTGTTTGCTCTGTGAGCGTGTGTTGCTCTGTGTGCAATGTGTACAATTACTTTTGAACCATAGACAAGATAATAGTCAGGCCATTTCATGCCTTAGGCCGGGCACATCTGCCAAGCATACATTGTACTCTACCAATAGGTCTTCAATCTTTTGCATCTGCATGAAATTAATTTTTCCTGGGGCTCTAGATGATTTGTCTTGTCTAATGAAAGTACAGTCATTTAATAAATGACAGACAGAATGATTCTGAAAACTTGTATTATAGAAAATACTTTCCTTCTTTTTAAATGTGAAAAGCTGATTTGTTCAATGAGAATAGTTTTTCTATTTAATTTTCTTGGGAATTATGAAAAGAAAATATAGGATGTGACCAACACAGATTATTATGCTAAGGCAAAGGTATTTAGAATAGGTCTGGAATGCAAAATGTATCCATGCGAAATATGAGATATATATCTATATGACTCATGTCATACATATATCTTATAAATCATGTAAGGTGAAATACAGGCAACGTTGTACACTCAGTTGTAAGCTACAACTCATCATTGTTCATCACTTTAGACTGTGCAGTCTTTGGGACAAGGGACCATCCCACTATCTGGTATCTCAACAGCATCTCAGAGCGCTCCCAGCTGTTAGAGGTTGCTGCTGCCTTGCACTCAGTTGCCTAAAGGTCTTCAACCACATGGAGAAAGGCCACACTGGGTCATATTGCAGCAATACAGCCTTTGCCTCCTCCATCAAGAGGCAGGAAATGTGTGGTTCTGTGTCCTGTGACCAGGAATCATCAAGAGCTGGCTCATGGCTTTATTCAAAAGCCATGGTGCCCCTTCAACCTAGCAGGGCTTCTCTGAGCATGGGGCTGGGTTTGATCACTTCTCCCTCGCAGCAGCCCAATGTTGAGGCCTCTTTCCATCTTTAAGATCACCTGTCCAGCTGCACCCATCTGGCAGATGCCAGGGCAAAATAACTGGCTCTGGTGTCGGTGGGGCCAAGGAATAGGAGAGAAGCTGATAGACTATAACACTTCAGCCTGGAAAAGGTGAGATACCCTAAGGAACTACAAAATCCTGGATATAGAGAGGGTGGATAAGAGCTATTTCATCCCAGGTAAGGATGAATGTCTGTAAGATGGAGCTTCTTGGGAGACAGGTTCAGAAGTAACAGAAGAAGGCAGAAGAAGGCATGATCCTGTGGGACTCCCTGTCAAAGGACGTTATGAATGCACAAGTTCAAGGAGAGCCTGGGCAAGTACTTGAAAGAGAAGATTTACAAAAGATTATTAAACAGCACATGAGGCTTAGAAAATCTGCTCAGCTGAAAATAGTAAGAGGCTGAAATAGTATATGGGGAAATATTGTAAATATATGTCCATTTCTTATTTTTCGCTGGGCATGGGCTTATGGCCACTGTTAGAGGCTGTAACTGGTCTAGATAGACCCTTTGTCTGAGCCAAAACATCCACTCATACACCCATCTGCATGTAAACCACAATGCTGGGATAGAAAGCAGCAATAATATTTGTCCCCTGCACAAAGGCAGCAGTCTCCTAATGCCTGTCCTGGAAAGATGACACGACTGGAAACCAGCTGAAGTTATGCATGTCTGGGGCATTCAGGAACAGGCCCTGAGATCTGCCTGGCTTGGCTGTCCTTCCTTATCCTTTTAAGGCCTTGAAGTCATTTATTTCCAGAGGATTTTGAATGCTTGCTATGGCAGGCTGGAAGTTTGCCACTGTTCTGCATCTGTATCTCTGGGGATTTGCTGAATGTTTTAGTTGAGTCAATTCCACTTTAAATATCCTTCAAATTTTAAATGGTGATCCCAGCAGCAGATTCAATCAGCAAGAACGGAAACAAATAGGTCTCCTTCCTCTCTGGCTAGACTCCTGTGCCACAACTCCTGATATGCTCCCGGAGCATGAAGTGGCTGTGGAGTCTCAATGACCTGGCTTATCTCCTGTCAACTTAAACACGAAAAAATCTCCTTAATAAGTCATGTAATTACAAGTTACACAGAGATAGGAGTCTGAAACCTGCTGGATTAGAGAGTTCTACCTATCATTTGCTTCCCTTGAAGCAAAAAAATTACCCCTGGCATGCCTCCTGCTCCACTGCCTTGTCTTTTGTCATTCCCGTCTCTTGATGACTCTACAGTGGACTTGTGGGCTTCCTTCCACATTAGGTTTTCATTCTTAAATAAATCAATATTTTATCATGTGGCATTTCCACAGCTGATCTAACCACTTTGCTTCTTTCTTGACTTGAAGAAAAGCTGGGAATACCCAAAAGCCTGCCTGTATACACAGCTATATCAGTTGGTTTAATAAAAAAATTTGTTCCTTCCTGTGTGCTTTGCCTTTATGAGATCCCTCAATGGTCTTTACTGTAGAACTGTGTTGAGAAATGGCCAGTACAGCAGGAAGGCTATCAATGGCTTATTAAAAAACACTTCTGTAAACTATTTTGATCTTAAAATGAGTTTATATTTTTATGAATTTTGCTTTGTTTGAAGAAGTATTTTCAGTGTCCTTTTCAGTAAAAGATAGATTTCTGCATTTTGCATTTTCCTTCTTGTACAGAATGCTGATAGTCTTTTCCAAAAAAACAATTTGAGCTCATAAAATACCTCATACTTTATGAGCAAACATGTCTAGGAGCAAAGATGATTACAGAAAAGGCAATACCTACTTCTTGATTTTATTTAATACACATATTTTAGACCTGACTCGCTGTGCTTTGCAGAAGTGAGCTCTAGCTTTGCAGGAAGGCAGGTCCACATCTTGACTTGGTGCTGTAATAATTGTGGGCCTGGGTGCTGCCACAGGATCTGCAAGGTGACAGGGAGTTAGTATAGCCCTGAGTAAGATCCTGGTACAGAACAGCCTGGTGAGACGCTTCCTGGGCTGTGAAGACATGAGACCTTCTTTGCCTTCTTCATCCTGCTAATATGCTAGTATTTAATATCCAACTGCTTTTGCTGCACTCATCACCATACTGAGTGCCTACAGGAATTATGCTTGTCTTATTTTTTTCCCACAAACTCAGCAAAGAGTAGATTAATGGCACTTTCTGTTCCTCCTACTTTTCCTCCTACTCCTTCATTTGCTTTGGGCAGCAATAAACTCAGCAGCCGCCAGCTTCCAAACAATGAATTTGGCCAAGAAGAAAGGCGTTCTTCAAATCTGTACCAAACTGCTCAGCCCACAGCCAGAACAAAGTCTGTACCTCCCAATAGCGAGGAAGGCAAATTCACTAAAACAGAGGCTTGCAAACACTCTTCCTTTCCTCACTTGCCAAAGGTAGACACTGAACAGGTTTGCAAACCTGGCTGAGGACGAGGAACTGTTTTCCCGTATGTGTTTAAAAAAAGGACTTCTTCTTCCTTTGCCTGGGACAGTGCCTTCAGATGGATAAATCTCCAACATACTCCATTTTGAAGCAAAAGTCCTGGAAAAAGTTGCCAAGCAATAAGGACATGGGGGCATAGTGTGAATTGGGGGATCCTTACCTGCCCTTATAGGGGGCCCTTTATTTGATATTGCGTTGAGCGTGTTTCATCCCCAGCCCCAGTTTTTAGAGCATCATTCTTCATATGTTCTGCTAGCTACAACAGGGGGAATGCTGCAAGAAGTGACACGTTGTACTAAGCCAAACCTTTTTTTATTTACCTATGTGAGTAAATTAGGGTTTTCACTGGCTTAGCTTTTATTATAATGTACATACTCTTTGAATAGTTATTAATTATATTAATAACTATATATTAATAATTATATTCACCCTTCTCAGGTGAATCAATGCCAGAAGTTGTCAAAATTGACATCTGCAATAAGTATAGGCAATAATGAGCATGAAACAAAATCTGCTGGATATCACCATCAAGGGCGAGAGGATCTGCAATGGCCACCAACCCTTATTACTTTTCAAACCTAAGGGGAAAATGGAGTTTTCCTTCCACAAAAAATTATATATCCACTTAGCACCTGCCAAGATTTATAAGATCAGATTCTAGCCTCTGTTGACTTCAGTGGCAGCACTGGCAGTGTTTTCAATGTAAAGTGGAGTTGCAAAACCAGGATGAAGTTCTTAATGAATATTTCTTTTTTTGTTTCCCTTAATCAGGGCCAAACCGATTTAATATCACTCACAATAAAAATTTATATTGATGATAAATTCCTTCTCCAAGTGATAGAGGAGCCAGTGAGAAGAGGTGCTGTGCTGGACCTCATTTTAATCAACAAGTTGGGACTGGTGGGGAATGTGAAGTTCATGATGGAGGTCAAGATCCTTAGGGCAGTGAGGGGGGTGCACAGTGAGCTCACTTCGCAGGGTGTCAGGAGAGCAGACTTAGGCCTCTTCAGGGATCTGTCCTGGTAAACCCCTGGAGGAAAGAAGGGCCCAAGAAAGCTGGTTAATATCACCTCCTGCAAACTCAAGGGCCCCCTCAATCAGCTCTGGGGCCCCCAGCATAAGAAGGACATGGATGTGTTGGAGCAAGTCCAGAGGAGGCCACAAGGGTGATCAGAAGGCTGGAGCACCTCTCCTATGAAGACAGGCTGAGAGACTTGGGCTTGTTCAGCCTGGAGAAGAGAAGGCTGCATGGAGATCTTAGAGCAGCCTTCCAGCACATAAAGGGGTTCTATGAGAAATCTGGAGAGGGCTTTTTTACAAGGTCATGTAGTGACAGGACAAGGGGGAATGGCTTTAAGCTGAAAGAGGGTAGATTTAGGTTAGATATAAGGAAGAAGTTCCTTACTGTGAGGGTTGTGAGGCACTGACACAGGTTGCCCAGAGAAGCTGTGGCTGCCCCATCCCTGGCAGTGTTCAAGGCCAGGTTGGACAGGGCTTTGAGCAACTTGGTCTAGTGGAAGGTGTCCCTGCCCGTGGCAGGGGGTTGGAACTAGATGAGCTTTAAGATCCCTTCCAACCCAAACCTGTGTGTGATTCTATGATTCCGTGACATTTTTTTGCCTCTTTGGTTGGAACTTGTGGGACGCTTTGCTCTGATAATCACTCCCACATCTGACTCAGAGTTTAAGTTTCTCAACCAGCAGGTCTGTTCATTTGCTGTTGCTTTTTCTGAAGGACTAGTTTGGAGAATCCCGTTGGCACTTATTAGCAAAGGTTGCCCTGTGGACTGTAGTTCCTTTGTGTCTGCAAAAATGCCTCAGGACAGATGAGAGGTGTGTCTTCTGCAGTTAAACATAATTAAATAAAATAGTATTGCCAATTGAGAAAGCCAGTGAGTCCTTTGACCTTTAGAATAAGCACTGCCAGAAATAAAATAAAGTGTTAGGGTGTTGTAAGAATTAAGTATATTACTGAGTCTGGTGGGAAGAAAGCCAGCATCTTAAATGAAGGGCACTGGAGTCTCTTACTGATTTCAAATGACACTGCAATGCAAATCATGAGCCAATGTTTCAAGCTATTTTGTTTCCCTCTCCCCACTCCAGGGATCTCTCTGTGTTCACTTAATCAAGAGAAGGAGTCAGGTCTCCCAGAGGTGTACAGGGGCCCAAACAGCCAAGCAAGATGCAAACTCACAGACTTCTGATTAGCTGAAATCTCCTGTTGAGCAACAGGAAAAGAGAAAATCCTGAGGAATCTAATACTTGATGTGTGTAGGGCATTGCTTTCTAAGGAAACCCTCTGTAGGCTGACAGGGGAGAAGACGAATAATAATTGGAAAAGGAATATATCAAGGCATTTTTTCCATCTTAACGTTCTCGTCCTGCTGCCTCTCAGAAGACTTTGGAGGTGGTGCAGTGGTTCTGCTCCATTCCTTGTATAGACAGGATGAAGGATTTGTTATTTTAAGAACATGGACAAATTTCAGCCCCTGTCTAACTTCACATTATACATGATGAGGATCAACTATCTTTCCCTGTGTTTACACCAGGCCATGAAATGCAACATTAGCTGATGTATGCTTCCTGGCTGTCCTAGGGCTGATAGCTGATATTCCAAGAGTGTATGAAGAACAAAATAGGATATAAATTCCCTCTTCTTCATAAACAAATGTATAAGGTGCTGAAACTCTCATTTCACCCATGTGTGACAGAAAGTCTGTTAAATAACCAACATGTTCAGATCTTTAGAAAAGAGTGTAGCATGATCTCTGTGGACAATTATATTACACTTTAAACAAATAAATTACCAGCAGAATAGGAAGGAGAATATACCTGAGGCCAAATGTCTCCATAAACCACTGTAGTAACTAGGAGACTGATCCTCCTTCTCTCCCATTTGGGGTCTCTACAGCTGCCCATTCTGCATTGCAATGCTCATTATAAGCAGAAAAGTGACTGTGGATTTTACTTTTAAACCACCTGCAATCTTTTTGGTATAAAGCTGAGCTATTTATATTTTCTAAGCCTTTCCTCACAGATATGAGAATAATGTAAAGAATAAAAAGAGCAATTGCCATGGCTCTTCTTTGAGAGGGGTGAGTATTAACAACCCATTTGCCCCAGGGGCTCAATTGCAGCTGGAACAATTCAGTGGCTGAGTTGTCCTCTGTTTTGCACAAGGCCACATGGCAAAGGCAGAGGCAGGAGCTGAGATCAGGAATTTGTGCCTTTCCAGACAGACCTCCTTCCACCCTGACCTTGAAAATTTAGAATTCTAAATCCCCAAATATGCATTATTTAATAAAGAAGAACCTTTCTTAAATATTCAAGAAGCCAGACACCTTACATTTCTTCTCTGTATTCTACTGTCTCTGTGAGTCTCACTCAAGAGCTAAGCCTATTTAAGTTTCCTATAATGATGCATATTGTAAAAGTTTATTACAACAGAATTTAATGCTGGGAAGCAAAAGTCTGGAGGCTGAAGCACTATATCAAAGGTAACCTTTTAATAGAAAATTTTGCAGACATGGTAAATTTAATCAGACTAAACTATTTTATTCTTCACAGTGTCCTTCTCATATCTCTCTGAGGTGGGAGAAAACAGGCCTGATGATAGTGTAATTATTTATACTTCTGGAAAGTGGATATAAAGTTCTTCCAAATACTGATGGCAGGATTTTCCATGCAATTGACAGAGGAGCTGAGACGTACAGAAGCGATCAAGCAACAGAGACCTGGGGAGCTATGGCTCAGCCTCATCCCTCCCAGCTTTGGGCACCTATAAAACTGAACTTTTGCATGTGGTTGCCATAGGTGTCCTCTGTAGTCAGTTTGGGAGGGTAAACCTGAAATGAGGGAAATCTGAAGTTTGTTATAAGTGGTCTGAATACAGCCTTTAGTTCTTGCACAGTGGAAGAGTGACTGATTTGTGTCACCATAGGCTAACCCACTTAGCTAATTATAGTACTTTGGTCATCTCTTGGATGATCTCACTGAATCAGATGTGAGCTCAGAGGAGGACAGGAACACAGACTCAAATGCGATCTTCAAAAACCTGCTGTACACTCCTTTTCTCTTTTCCTTTCCCTTTCCCAGTCCTCTATATTGCCAGGTACTTGGGGCACAAGTTAGAGAAAGGATTGTCTGGAAATCAGGATTTCTTGATATTCTAATCAGCTCTTGGATGCCCCTCATCAAATCTTTTCACAGCTCTGTATCTCAGCTTCCTTTTCCATAGCTGGCGGTCATGACACTGACATCTCTTCTCAGGTCTATGAGACTATGTGACTGTTTGATTTTGGGGAGTACTTGTCATCTCCCTTACCCTGAAGAGTCAGTGTTTTAACTATACTGGGATATTTCATGGAAAAGGTAGATCCTGTATCTACTTTCCTTGCTTCAGGATGGTGCTGTGGATGCATGATCTTCTCCTCTGGCAAGAGAATACTTCATTCTGTTACTCTGAGAAACACGTCACAGCATGTGACTGTAAGTAAAACCAGAAGAGAAACACTGAAATTCTCTGAGATGGGATTGTTACTGATTCCCATCACAGTAATCATAAAGCTTGATGTAGCATATATAATAATCTGACATTGATCTAGCAAAGTCCTTGCCCATCTTGAATAAAAATTTAATTTCTCTGTTGCTTCTACTGTGGTTCAACCCTTTCCTACTTCTGTCTTCTCCTGATTACCTAGGAAACCTATTGTAGTCCTTCTGTTACTCAAATTCTTCCACAGAGAGCTGTCATGATCTATAGTGAACATCCTGAGCCCCAGGTGACAAGTCACCTAGAGACTGAGCCTAAGATTTCCCATGGCCAAGTGAATGCCTATTAACTAGTCCTAAAACAATCAGTTCTATTATCAAAAAGGACATTGACTCCCACCACTGTCAGGAATACTCACTATATTAATGTAGAGCTAAGCTCAGTTTCCACACATCATTTGACCTTGCCTCCTTGTGGAGAGATATATAACTTTCCATAGGGATGAAGTTGACACTCTCCCAGGTTGTCTAATAGGGTTCTACAAAAATTATTCTAAAATTGGGAAGCAATTTTAAGGAATAAAAGTACCATTTTCAAGGGTAATTTGAACCATTTTGCATCATGCCATGAGACTGACATCAATCTCAGTTCATCGCAGGAAGATTATTTAAAAATCCCAGGAAAATGTTATTTTCTATTACGTATTCTAGATGTTTCTGGTAATATGTTTAGGAGGTGAGTTGGAGCAACATTTTGTAGGTTTCACTAGTCCAGCTCCCCGGTGCATTATTTTTTTTTCTGAGTGGAAATCCTTCGTTTTGTCCTTTAAAACTTTTCTAAGCATAATGGACACCTGGTTCCCTTGGTGTGTTGGTGGTAGATCACCTTCACAGCTAATTCTTCTTTACGTGGAAAGAAGGCCATTTCCAGTCTAAAGGGCAGCTCTTACATATATGTTTAATTTGGTTTAACGACTTCAATTTCAATGATCATTTCAGATACTTGTATTAATGTTCTTAACTGCAAGTAGGAGCCTTGCTTTTGTACAGACTTGCTGCATTTGATTCCAGAAAAAGTCTGCACAAAGCCTTGTTCGTACTTAGCAGCATACATATTCATAGCATGAAGGTAAAAGAAGGGCTGGATCAGGTTAAACAGCTGGAGAGAAAGAAAATAGTAGGAGGCATACACCAGTAGAGTATACAGCAGCATGTGCATAGTGTGCCTGCATGCATGTTTTGGGTTTGCATGGCACCCTGCCTCAAATTCCTAGGAACTACTAACATAAATCATCTTAGCGTTGTGATGGAGGACATCTAAGGAAGCTTTCCTAGGGGATAACTCATTTGTCAAAAAAGATATATGAAGTATCATTTTGTTATAGGGAACTCGCTCTACAAGATGATAGGCAGTGCATTGGTAGCCTCCTCCTATGGTGCAGTAATCTTTTGTCTTCGTGATATATAAGGATGTCATTATTATAGGCTCTTGTAGCAGGGGTGATACTCGGCAAGCTCAGCGACTGGACTACTGGAAAGCTTCATTTGATGTGCAAATGTAAGGTCCTGTTCAATAGGGTACACGTCCCAAATGTGTGTACATGAAACTCCACTTAATTTCTGCCAGACCCTGTGAAAAACATAATGTATCAGATAAGGACTGGGACCCCTTGAGGGACTGCTTATCTTAATGTCACTAGCAGGGGTAAATTGAGGTTTCAGTCTGGAGAAGATTTTCATTCAAAGTGAAAAGCTTGATGTGTGCTGTAGCCCTGATTAGGGAATGAAGTCATGAACAAGAGGTTGAAAATTATCATACCTAACCAGAATGAGCAGGAAGAAACTTTCAGGTACATCCTAAATGCCTGTATCCTTGAAAGCAAAGCTTTTAGTGAAAAATCCAAACAAAATATTCCTTGATAATCTTTTCTTCCCAAAAGTGCATGAAAAATATCTTTGCACTTGCCCAGCTTTGTGGAGGAAAGAGGAAGAAGTGAGATCATATCCCACTAAAAGAAAGACAAACGTTTTACATATGTCTGTTTCTTGCCAAAGTGTGAAACTCAGAAAAGCTGCTATTGTTTTCAGAGAGGTTTTGTACCTGCCAGAGGTTCACTCAGAACATCCTAACACCAAGTTAGGGTGACTGATTTTGTTTCCAGCAAAGAGCATGACACTTAAGGTGATGTATCTTGAACTCCGCTATAACATACACGGGCCCATGTGAAGTGGTTTAGTACAATGGGAAGAATCAGATTATGCCATTAGAAGGAACAGCTGTATGTGAAACCAAAATAATTCAGATTATGCAGTCTGCTTCTGTCTAAACCAGAATAAAGACAAAAAATCTTTGTCTGATTTTAACTGAGCTACTTGGAAAGTAAAGGACTACTCAGTCTGAATAGAAGTGAAGAAATCTGGCCCTACAACATGAGCTCAAATAAACCCAATCTTTCCTCCCTGAATACAGGAACTAAAAGAATCTGTTCTTGAAAACAGGTATTTTTCTGTACTCGGAAGCTATGTTAAATAATTTCCTAGTGGCAGGCAGATCAAATTCCAGCGATGTTACAGGGTACTTGAAACAGTAGAAACATTTGAAGTGAAATATTTAAAGCTTGATCCAGGAGAGTCAGGACTAATTTGTGAATCATCAAATGGCCCAAAGGCAACCTGCATATAAATGCCCAATTTTGCACTTTAGTTTGTCATCATCATAAAAATTGATTCTTCTGTGCTGTGTGACTAATATTGATAGGCAAGACTCACTGGTGGAATGAAGGTTATAAAAACGCTTTTGTCTGCCCAGGCAAGATAAGGCTCAGGCACAAATTTACAGTGCTCTCAGTACTTCGCACAAACTCTCCACAGGGGCTCTTTACTGGTGGGATGTATTGCACATATAAAAGTACGTATCTTGCTTAAGCTGACTGGCATAGGCTCCCTTGACAGCCAACAAGGAGAAAAGGATACCTCCATGATAGGAGAGAGGAGGTAATTGCACTGTGATGTTACACACCTTCCTTGCTACATAGGCGGGTCTACAAACAACTTCTTAGGCAAAACATTTTGCTAGCTAGGTGTAGGAGAAATGAATTTCACCTTCTGGACAAGGTAGTTACTTCTTCACTGCATCTAAGAAAACTATTTAACACCAAAGCATTTTTAGACAGGCCCAGTCTAGGGGCTACATTTTGCTTGTTGGTGGATTATTTTGGATTAGCATAAGAGTAAGTGAAAAGAGACTTTTGGCCTATAATGGCCAAAGTTTACTTATCATAAAGATAAAATTTTGGCATCCGCAGAGATATAGCAGATGCAGCCTGAAAATTAGAAAGTTAGATTTATATAAAAGCCCCCAATAAAATAAAAGGTAAAATACAAATTAATTTACTAAGATAGAGACAAAGAAAAATATATAAGTAATAAGGAATCATGGCAAAAGATGGCTTTTATTTTATGGATACAGTCACCTAACATGAATAAATCTGGCTTCCTTAGGCAGGGGTCAGTCTTCATTCATCTCACCATCACAGAGGTGATGAAATGATTTCCCTAGAGAAGGCATTGCGAATAACAGCAGAAAAGCATGAAAAATCATTATAAAATGTGCAACTACTGCACTATCTTACTGTATGATTTAACCTGTTCCTGTACACCCAACTATAAGTCATGCTGCTTTCAAGTGTTCTTACTTTCTTTTCTCTTTAAAGACACAGAGCAAGCCAAAAGCCAGCAGGTGCAGTGGGCCAAATGGCTTTTCTTTGAGCCACATCTCATGGTTTTGTGGTAGGATGTGAAGATCATACAGAATCTCTATGCTGCAGGGCTGACTGCCATTTACTTCACTAATTTCTTCTTCCTTTTTTTTTCCCTCCACCACTGCTGTGAGCACTCATGGGCAGAAAGCAAAAAAGCAGGGCAGTGCAGAAAGGCCCCATTGTGCTCATTCATCTGGAGACATGCATTAGTTCTCCAGTGAGTATCAGAGCTTGCTGTTTCAAAGTCTTCTCTGTGGCACGCTGAGTGCTCTTATCTACTACCCAGGACATGCCTTGAGTCAGCTGGAATGCAAAATGTGCTTTTCAGGGCTACAAGAAGACTGTGTCAACACTGCAGGATTTATGATTTAGCTCTCCAGTTAATGTTTTTTTGGTTGAAATTCTCCAGTTCTTTTCCACAATGATTTGGTGGTGTTTTCTGGGAAAATTTTCCATGTTGAGTGCTGTTGCTCCATGCTAAGCTAATAGCACACGTCACAAGAGGCAGATTCAAAGTCTCGTCGATATGGCTCTTTTTTACTCGACTGCCTGTGCCTCTGAAGGATGTAGGTGTTGTGGTTTCATATTCAGGTTGCAAGAGATTTGCCTTCCTCTCTTTATTATTCCTGTCTATTATAATTATATCTGGCACTTGATAGAGATGGAAGAAGAAGAGTGGCCAAATGTTGTAGTCTCCATCATGCCTCATGCTAATTACAACCTCACTTGCATTTTATGTCCCCCTCTGGCACTCATTTTACACAGCAAAACTTGACCACGCCTCAGACAGTGTGGTGCAAATCTGGCTCCTGGGCTCTGTGCACTTGTGGGGTGATGCAGGGAAGTACAAAGCCCCTCTGGCAGCCTTTGCAGATTGTAAGTCCTTTAGGTACTCATTGCTTCTCTCAGGGGCAAGGTTGTCCCCACTACTGGCCATGCCCACTGGAGAGGTCGCTTGGGTAAGCATTTCCTTGCCTTGTCCCTCTTTGCTTGTCCCCTCCATCCAGGGACAGACCTTCTATTCAGTAGTGTGGGACTTGGTGAGAATATGGAGATGAATTTCTAAGGGCATGGTTGGGGGGCAGGTCGGCTGAGCTGCCCCTTTTGGACTGGATGGTGGTTGGACGGCTGAAAGATCCATCTTGAAGGCTCTTTCCTTAAAAGTGCTGCCGTTAGCTAGCACCACCTTACATTAAGGTTATGCCTGTACTTTCACAAGTATTATGGGCCTGTACCTCAGTTTTCAGAGGTGCTGAGAGCTCTGGTTACCAATTCATTCTCACAGGTCGATAGGTCACAGGACATGTTTTCTCACACTTTTGAGCATGCGTTTGCATCTGTCAGAAGATCTGAATTGTGATACGGCATTTGTGGAAATGCTGTTTGCAGAGCAGAAGTTATTTACTCAGCAGTGGAATATTTTGCTTGACTGAGGCAGTCTTTGATCTTTTGTTCTTGGTTTAAAGAGACTCGCAGCCAATCTCTGGCAGATTGGTAGCCAGAGTCTTTTATAAGTAATCTCCTTTAAAAGCCAAGTCACTGTGGCTACCTCAAGGTCTGAAGATTCCTCATTTATAAATTAGATGATTTTCTGGGAAGTGGATTCACTCTTTAATCTGCATTTGAGCATCCACCTTGCAAATCCATTTAAGTGGCTTGAATTATTTGGCATGGCAGCAGAACCCCAAAGTGCGTATTAGCTTTCCCAAGGAAGATTTTCACTCATGCAAATTTGGATTTCAAATACTGCCAGCAAAAAAAAAGCAGAACAAAGAAGAAACTCAACCACCTAAACAGGGATTCCTCATTACACCTGGTTGGCTTTTTCTTTAGATTGTGAATGAACTGCTGAATGAATGCACAGAAACACTTCCATACTTGTAGCCACCTATTGTATAATGACTATACTATAATTCTTTTAGAAAAATGAAAATACTGGAGGGCCTCAGGCAGCCAATTAAACATTTTTCTCAAGTTCAGATAATGCCTCAAGATCTATTTTTATACCTGCTGACAAATTATCCCTACACTTTTTGTCTCCCTGAAAAGAAAATTCTTGGACAGTTAAGCATAGAGTAACTTCCCATTGCTTTGCTCTGATGTTTTACTATGTCATGAGTCAAAATACTGTAATTCGCAAAGAAATGGACCAGCGAGACAGGTAGGCAGGTGGATTACTCTTCTGTAGTCGAACGCCTCATGAATCACTGCCCTTGTAAAAATTTTTAATTAACTTAATATATTTCCTATCAGCAATTCAAAACAAACAACTGTTTCAGAGGGAGTTACTGACGTTGTGGACACCTCATAAACAGTGATAAGCATACAGGAGAAGAAAGAGTTTAGAGAAACTGCTTTAAGAAGCATTATGTCTCTAGAGCTGCCTCTTTCACAGCTCCCTTTCTACCTCCAGCTCCTGCTTATGCAGCATTACTAATTTACCTTGACAATTGACACTCATCGTGTTTCTAGCAACAAAATTTGTAGTGACACAGTGACTTAGCATTTCTGTGTTTGCTGGGAGAGCAAAGAGAATTACTCTGTGCATTAGTGTCTGACCCTCATTATGTATTGCATCTGTTCTGTCTCGGTGCTGCAAGAAGTGCTAATTCCTATCTTGCCATTTGCCTCAAATTGTCATAGCTCTTCAAAGCCACAGGAACATTTTGCGTTGTTCATATTTAATTAGGACTCTAACAGTCTTTTGGGTTCCAGGTCCTGGCTGTAAGGTAGCGGGTAATGCAAGAGGGTATGCAGCCTCTTTCCTGCCTGTGGGTAGCTGGGTACCAAGTTGTTCTGATGTCCCTTGATGGGGTGAGAGGCACTGGGTCCATGCTATGCACACGTGGGAGATGCGGTGTTGCTCGTGGAGGAGCACAGACGGACAGCACATGCAGGACTCGTGAAACCAGCCTGTGCAACCTGGCATCTCAGCAACACCACCGGTCCTGTCCTATCACCTTTGTGCTTTGTTTAATAAACTCAGGGAAGGGAACCTGCCCTTTTATCTCTGCTGTGGGAACAGAGTCCCAGGGTTTAGGCTGGAGGGGAGGGTGAGAGGAGGAGGGATCCCTTGGCTTCAAAATCCAACCTTAATTGCTGTCTGTCTCCCGCACAGCTTCCACCCCCGCGGCTGGCACAGGCTTCAAAAAAGGGCCATGGGTGAAACCTCTGAAATTAATCTACATTCATCCCCACCCTTGTGAACAAGAAGCCCTGGCGAGAGCAGCTCCCACACTGATGGCAGTGGTGGGGTGCATGAGCTGGCAGCCCATCTTTCCTTGCCACCGCCGCTGCTGCCTTTGGGAACAAACTGCTCCTTGGCTGGCTCTGGTGGAAGCACCATGGGAAACAGCCACCAGCAGACAGAGAGTATTTTTATTTCCTATCACCCTGGGAGAACCTCCCTGGGCACTGGACACCACTGCAAAGGACCAGGCTGTCAGCAGCTCGGTGGGGTGCAGACACGGCACAGGGAGTCCTGATCTGTCTTAACCTGTCCTGGGAAAAATCCCATTGATCTCTCTTGTCTGCTCTGCCACACAGGGTCTGATCTTACCAAGCACCTGCTTATCCAGGCAGCTACTGACAGCGTGGGGGTGCCTGGAGGCCACAACCGCCTGGGCGAGGGGTGGGGAAAAGGTGATGCTGCAAAAAGTAATCATAAACCTTCATGTCGACACTCTCTCTGACGCAGGAAATCCCTGAGCTGCAACCTCTCGGTACAGGATAAGGAGATGTTTTCTGCCCAGATATCTCAATATGTTTCCTCTTAAGTCATACCAGTCTGTCAGCATCCTCCTTTGGCCCATCTGATTGAGTACTGGGCTAGATGAACCTTCACTTTCTGACCTAACTTGGTGAGGAAAAACAATCCGCTCTTCACCTGGCATTCCGAAGCAAAGCAAATAGTAGCTAATGAGCTCACTGATGACATTAAGTGTTTCAAAAAGTATTTGTCTATGATTATGGAGTTAAAAATTACAATTCTATTTTCTTCCAAAGGCAACAAAACCGTGAAAGCAACTGCATGCATTTTACATAGGAATGAATTTGTAGGCTGTGAATATGGAGGATGCAAATTTGTAGATGGGTTTCTATTGCTTTTATCAAGTTACAAATAAGAGCTTTGACATGGACAAATGCAGGCATGCACCTGTAAAATTAGTGAGAAAATTCTCAGAGGTCCAATAATTAACAAATGCACTAGGCCACACCTATAGCTGAATTACTGCAATATCCATTATCATTTATATTAAGCTTATTATATTACTGAATTAGGAAAACAACCATGGACATATGAGGTCGTCTGGGTTTTTCCTGATGGGGAATGGTTGGAGGGTGTCAGCTCCTGCTCCTCTGAAGGGGTGAGAGGTGCTCCCTATGGGGAGCGGCTCCCTGCCTCTGGGACTGTGTGGTTTGCTGTTGCAGGGACCACTGGGCATGGAGAGATGCACACATAGCCCGCAGTGGGATGCGCGGACACCACCCTGCACAGCACAGCGTGGCTGCTGCTGTTGCTCCTGCCCGGCTGTCCAGATGAACACCAGGAAGCTCTTCCCCCTTCCCTCCAGGAATAGTTAAGATTTTCCTACAGCAGGCCTGGTGAGGAGGTGGGATTGCCACAGGTCATTTGGAAACATTTGCTAATGACCTCCTCAGCCCCAGTGCTGAATACTAATTTACTTCATGAATTTCCATTGACGGTGGTGCTTGCTGCCAGAAATGCTGACTCAAGATGCCATGAGGTGAAGATGCTGGAGCTAGCAGAGATATTTAGTAGATCTGTATAGGCTGCACTAATCACAAAAGAAAGGGATAAAAATTCTGATTAGAAATGACATCATTTAGTTTAATGTAATTTTTTAATGCTTTTAAGGACTATCGCACTGGAGGTTCATATACTATCTGCATCTTAAACCTAAGCTGTTTAAAAAACCCTTGCATATAATATCCAGATACAATCTTACTCAGTCAACCAGCAAGTTTCCAGGAAAAGCAGTGAGGATCTGTAATTTAATAGCATTTAGAATAATGTGCAATTGATGCCAAAAGAAGAAAATGTAGAATTAGCTGTACTAGCTTTGAAAGGCCTAAAACAAAGGGGGAATATGCATGAATAGCTGGAGCTTCCTCAGATAATAGTAATGTCATAAATTTAGAATATTATAACATACTTTGTAAAGCAAAGTAATTTTATATTCCAAGTAGAGAACAAATATAAAGAGCGTTGCTAAAGCGTGCGGTAGATTAATGAATTTCAAACAGGCACATCAAAGTAAATCTAACAATAACACTGCCACAAATAAAAAATATTATGGGAAGAAGTTAAAATATAAAGACAAAGAGCCAATTTTTTTCTCTTATTATCCCAATGTAAATCCAGCATAACTTTGCTGATCTCTTCTGTGACTCTGGGTCTAGAGATGGGAGTGACAAAGAACAGAATTTGACTCACACTTGCAGTAGAAGTGGGGAGAGTATAGAGCTATGAGAGAAAAAAGCCCCGGGGTTTTTTTAGAGATGAGACATCTTGAAAGCAGGGAGAGGAAAGCCCTGGAGGAAATGCTTGGAAAGGCAGAGCTGTCTTTTGCTGCGGCATGGTGTTATCCTGGCTGTAGAATCCCCATCTCGACGAATGCTGATCCACAAAGCTCCAGAAACCCAGTGGATCAAAAAGGACCTGAAGAGAGGTACAACTCACAGGAGAGTCTGGAAACATGTGGAGGCGGGGGAGAATGCAAAGCACTCTCACGAACTCAGCTTCGCTCTGAGAGAAAGCAAGGAGGAGGAGGAGGGACGCCCAAGGCAACTGGTCTCCTGGGTCGTCTACACATGTGCTGCCCATGCCAGTGTGTGGAGCTGAACATGGACGGGGCTCAGTCTGGCAGTGTATCAGCCGCAGTGGGCAGCCCGTCTGGCCATGGCAAACCTGGGGGGTGACAAAACCGCAGCCATGTGGTGGGCGACTGGAGGGACCTCCAAGCCAGGATTTGCACATCAAAGGAGGCAGACCAGGGAGGGTACCAGACCCATCACAGTTCAGGTTCCTGCATGTGTCACCTTCTGTTCCCATGGTCACCCACTTTGGAGCAGCTGTAGCTTTGCTCCGGGATGGCTGAGCCTCTGATCTTCCCCTGCTACGGGGCTGATTCAAGCAGGGTCACTGACTTGTATGCAGCCACCACTGCCTCCAAGGCTCCTACCTCTCACCAGGCAGTGGAAAGGAAATGAAAGAGGTGGCTTTTGCATCCTCAGGGTCATCAGTAATGCTAGAGACTCCTGAACATTTCAGCTGAAATGAATAAATATGCAGATGCATCCACTTACTGAGCAGACTTTAGCCAATGTGTGGAGACTTAAAGTCACTGAAGCCTGCACACAATGAACTTAACTAAATGTTTTTGCTGGGAGCTGTTCAATTGTTACAGTCAAGAGAAAGTGTGGTTAAGGTTGACACGTCCTCTCCCTTCTGTTAGCTTTATTCTCCTTTCTAGTCCCTCTGTCATAACAAGCACATACACATGTACATAAAAAAGAAGGGTGGGTAACGATGGGACTTGGCATGACATGCAACCTACTGGAGTGCCTTTTACCAGGTTGCTATTCAACCTGAAGGGATCAAGCAGTCACTGTATCACATAGCAAAGAATCACTTAAAAATAGAGAGGACTTGTGTCAAACTCAGAGGAAGTATTGATTGAAGCCAGAAGAGGAGTTGGTGCTTCCTTCAGTGTTTCTAATCTGTCTAAATGACCCACACAAAGAAACCAGCTGCAGACTTCTTACGTTTGCTCTTACCTGTAAGTGAAGAGCAGACAGCAAAAAAAAAAATCAAAGGGATGTCAGATGTACTGTGAAACTGGGTCACTGCACAGCAAATGGAATTTAATGTGAAAATAGAAAGAAAATGGTAGGTAAAACCAAGAAATAAATGGAGCTAATGAGAACAGCTCACAAAGAAAGCCTTTGGAATAGCAGTTGCCTGATTTACTAAAAGGACTGAACATTTGAGAAATCAGTCTCCAGGAAATAAATCAAAACCTGAGAAACTGCTAAGATACCTTGCCACAGCAGTGGGCTCTTCGGTATGGGAGCATCGTTTCCGTCATGTGGACTATGGCCAGAGAGCAGAGAAGCAGGATGTGGCGCCTGCTCTAATTTCCTTGGATTTCCTCATTTTCAGCTATTTTAGCCAGTCTTCTGAAGGTGTGAGGAAACCTGAATTTAGTTGTTCTTCCGAGGAGTGTTGCAGAAACTTGTGTCCATTAGGGCAAGGGGAAAGGACCCTGGGAGGCCTTGGGAGAAACCCCATTACAAAGGCTGTGGGAACTTTAAAACTTCCTTTTTTGAAGTTCTGGTAATATCCACTCTAGTGCTTGATCGAACAAAATGCTCCTTGTTGGCTGCTCCAGGGGACCGGGAGGAGGAAACAGGGCAGATCTTAAGCAGGCAGATTTCCCTGGTACACTGTAGGGGGCTTGGGAATGCTGCATGGACATCCTAATAGGAATAGGTAGTTGCAAGTCAAGAAGCTCTTTGGGGTGTGACAGAGGAAAGTAGGAATGGAAAACCAGGGAAGTTAGTTTTAAATAGAAAACTTTCTTTTTTTTTTCCTCCTTCTTGTTTCCAGATCGTGGCATTTGAGTTCAGGAGTAACCTCAGGACACTTCTTCCAAGTGGGTGGGACACTTCATGCCAAGTTTCAGCAGGAATGAAGAGGCTGAGCAGGGAATGCACCTGCGCATTCCTCTCCTTTAGCCCAGTGCCGAAGGATTTCTGGGTTGGGATGTAGTACTGGGTCAGAGGGTGTCAAGGGTGGTGAAAGTAAGAATATGTATTACCTAAATTGGTGGTAGCTCCCGACAGCGACAGGGACAGGTACAGAATGGAAGGAAAGGTGGTGAATTCACCACCTATGGTGGTGTCTTCACCATAAAAATCGGTATCTATGCATGTGTACAGTAAAACATATTTTCAGTTGGCTTTCCAAGCTAAAGGCATTGAGGTAGAAACACACTGGTGTTATTTGGTAAATCACAGGCTGCCTTCTTGGAGGAAATAGAGCATTAAATAGAAAAGCCAAGTGAACTTTGATGAACTGAATGGCCTGTGCTTGTTCCATCATTTTTTATTAATTGCACCAGGTGGCTCACTCTGGGTCTTTGAGAGTGTATATCTGAATGCTCTGCTGTGTCTGAATTGTCACCTGGACTCTGGTTACTGGAAGCCTAAGGTGACATTGACAAACTATCATAGAATCATAGAATGGTTAGGGTTAAAAAGGACCTTAAGATCATCTAGTTCCAACCCCTCTACCATGAGCAGGGACACCTTACGCTAGAGCATGCTTCCCAAGGCTCTGTCCAACCTGGCCTTGAACACTGCCAGGGACGGAGCATTTACCACTTCTTTGGGTAACCTGTTCCAGTGCCTCACCACCCTCACAGTAAAGAACTTCTTCCTTATATCCAACCTGAACTTCACCTATTTAAGCTTGAAGCCATTACCGCTTGTCCTATCACTACAGTCCCTGATGAAAAGTCCCTCTCCAGCGCTCTCCCTAGAAGTTCTCCTGTAAAGAGATTTAGAAGGAGAAGAAGGACCATATGGATATAGAATATGCAGAACTCCCACATGGATGTACATATAGGGGCTCTAGGGGACACAGGGTTTGCTGCTCCCCAAGAACTGAGTGAAGCTGTTAGGGTGTAACTAGCCTCCCTGATAAACTACTGTATCAGAAATTCTTTTCCCTGCCAGCTTTTTCCATATTGCTTCCAAGATGGCTTTCGTGCAGATTCCAACCTGGGTATGGGGGTAAATAGGGTGGGGGGCAGATAGCAGATGCCCTTCTACAGCAAACCTGAGACCAGCCCTCCCTTGCCTTTATTTGAGGGGAGGCCTTTTGGCAGCAATTGTGGAAGAACAAGTTTTTCTTTATGCCTTCAGCTTGTCTGTTGCTGTTGCCTCAGATGCCACTGAGCCACTGTGGCAATGACAGTTTGTCCTTTAGACACAGGATGTTGGTTGCCAATGCAGAGTATTGATTTCTGCTGATTGCTAATGAGTAGGTTGAACTGTAACTTTGTGTGGAGAAAATGAGCTGATTCAGGCTATTGGAAGTGTCACTCAGGCTGGTGGAAATTTCCTAGCTAGCGTTTAGCTGTGTGCGTCTTTTGCAAAGGCAGTTCCCTAGGGAAAACTTCTTACCCTCTGTTTCCCTTGGTCTCTGAAGCCCGTTTGCATGAGACTGATGCCTCACCCTAGCCTAGGGCAGGGAGTTCAAGGGAGGGGATCAGCCTTCATATCAGAAAATGAAACAACATGACATATTCATATTTTTAAAGCACCTACTTCTGATCTGTTGAAATTCATCTGCCTTCAGAGTAGCATTTACCATGGATAATGTACTGTACCCCCAAGGGCAGGCAATCAGCCACCTCCCATCCCTACTGGATATGCAACTCCCTAACCTTATTTTCATGGATATTTCATCTGCACCAAATGTTAGCTTCAAGTCCCAGCTCCTGGTCTGTACGGAATAATTTCTGACAGGTTGAAAATACCTGTTCACACTTTGTTGGAATAGGACTCAACTGAGCCAAAAAAAAAAAAAAAAAAGGAAGAAAAAAAGGCTGCTTAATGCAAGCAGGATGAGAAATCCTCCTATATGAGTTCTAAGCGATGGAGCCTCTGTCATTCCTGGAGATTTATTCAGCTGAAGTTTGATATTTTGATGTATCTCCTCTGTGCTTGATATATTTTTCTCCCCATCAGCAAGTCACATCTTAAGCAGTAGCAGATTCTTTGCAATTAACCAGCATTTTGAAGAGTCACAGTTCCCTTTCCCCCCTCCTTCTCTCCCTCCAGTTTTCATCTGGTATTATTCTTGCAAAGTCAGTGGCAACTGGAAAACTAATCCTGTTAACCTCACTGTGGGAGTTCTGAAATTAACCTTCTAGGAAGGAAACTTACTTCTTACTGCATCTGAGACTTCAGAATTGCTCACTTCCTTTGAGCTATACTGCTTTGATATCATGTGATGGATGCTGTATAAAACTTAAGACAGTTATGTTAACAACGTCAGTCAAAAATCATATTAGGATGTCAGTATGGTCATATGGGGTAAGACTATTGCTCCCACTGGTCAGGATCTACTTTCAGCTGCTACGAAACAATTAATCAATTGATTATCTGTGTAACCATCAAATTCTTCACCTCTTCAACTTGATAACAAAAATGAAGGGTGCTCTGGCACCAAACCGATTTTTCAGGTCTCTTCTGAAGGGCAGATCAGAAAGGTGTGTTCTGTTCAGTCTAGGTATTTTTCCACCCAGCTATGTTATTCTGTGCCTTGTGTGGAAATAAATTATGCAAGAAAGCTTGTGTGGATTCATTTAGAAATAATGCTACTTTTTTTTTTTTTTTTAATTTTTTTTTTAATTTTTTTTTTTTTTAAATATAAGAACCTTCTTTCTGATTTGTTATGTCCAAAGATGAGAAACATTTATGAGTCACAAGGCTTGTAACAAGGCAGAAGTATAGCCAAGGGATGCGTAACCTCGTGCTGGTGAGGTAGAGTCCTTGCATGAAGCATGTTGCTGGGCTGATAGCTCCTTGTTTGCAGCCTGGTATCTGCAGCAGGAGTGAAGGAATGCAAGGTGGCTTGTAAATAAATTACATCGTTTGGGTGGTATGAAAGCTGGCTGGAAATGTTCTGTATTCCTTTCCTGGAGGCTCCTAGATGTGCAGAATAGCTGTTCAGGGTCCTTGTTGTTGCTGCAGGGCCTTAAGTTTGCTGATAACATATGTTACATGCGACTTACACGAAGCAGCACCAAAGGGAATTGGCAGCGTGAAACTGTAATTAAGCCTCCACAGAATTTGGGCTTTTGGGGCATGTAAGTTAACACAGGGAAAACTTGGTGTGACTTTAATGGAAAAATACCTGCGGTGAACAAAGAAGAGCTTGTAATTAGTTCCTCAGGAACCTCTGCATTGTGGAGCTTCTTAGATTTATTTATGTATTTTGAAATCAAGGGTTTAACGAAGCAAGATATGCTTCTCAGTCAGTGACAGCATTCAACATTCACGGAAAAGGCGGGTTTGCTCTTGAACATCTTCCATACCTAAATGCCATTCATCTCTTATATGAGGGCAAAAGGGGACCTGGGTCACCAAATCCAGCCCTGTGGTATCACAAACAGCTCTACGGTATGATGATGCTGGCACCAGTGGAACCTGTAGCATTCATTGGCAGTATTGTTTCCTCACCATGGCACAGGAGGGGAAAGGACCCAGAGTGCAGAGAGCTTATTGGAGCACGAGAGCTGCTCACCAGGACCTGGATGCGTCCCTGATGCCCCCTCCAACCCACTCGCCCTGCCAAAAAAGGGCAAGAGTCTGGGGCTCAGCCTGGAGCATGGCAGCTTCTCTTAGCTGGAGAAGGACAAAGGTTTAAACTGCTGAATCACATGAACTGCTGCAATTTATGTGCAAGGGAGTTATGGGGAAAGATATGCAATCCATCTATTATTGAATTGGCCCATAATAACCTATGATCAACACATTTTTTTCCTCCACTTCTGTATGTAACACAGCACTGGGAAACTATCACAGATCTGATGTTCACACACAGAAAATCAGCAAGATAGTTAATCACAGCATTCAGGTGGCTCTGAGCCTGCCTTGTTGCCTGGTAGAGATAAAATAGGGAGAGTGATATAGAACAATATTTTAAAACTGTTAAAATCTAAGTCCACATTTCACAAGTTATTCTACCAATTACAGTTCTGATAGAAAGTGGAACTGTTTTCCATTCTTTGTATAGCATATGCATACGTATGTGTATGAATAATTGACACTGCTGGCAGTTTTTCTATTAATAAAGCTACTGTTTATCAATAAAGCGATTAATAGCTGCTTTGTCCCCAGATCACGTTAGGTCATGCAGTGCAGAGCATATGGCTCCTTCCTCTGTGTTTCTGCGGAAGCAGAAACCTCTCAGTCTCTTCAAAAAAGGATACAGCAGTTCAGGAGAATGCAGCTTGTGGGGCTGTTGGGCACCCGAATCTGCAGGAGAGGCTGCAGCAGATCTCACGTCCCTGCAGCTCTGCCATCGATATCTTTTCAAACTGCCCTGCAATGTTTTCTGGGGAAGGCCTCTGTGGTTTTGGCCCCCAAATCTTGTGGGTCTGGTGGCAGAATGAAATGCTGGAGCTTGTAGAGAAGCTTGATGGTTGCCGAGTTGCACTTTTCAAGGAAGACCAGTGCTACATGACTGGTTCAATCTCCTTCAAAGTCCCTGCACAACTATTTGTGAATTGCTTTGCACAGAGGGTTTTGTGACGAAGATCACAAAATTAAACCCTTTTCATGACCCCATTTATATACTGATGATGTCTGCTTTAGTAAAGAAATATTCCAGGAGATCTTTTGTTTCTTTCAAAAGCTACCATGCTAAATGTTGATATTTAGGCATTCAAAAAGGATTCCTCAGTGGGAGAAATTCAGCATTCGTGCCACCACAAAACCTGTGTATCATCTAAATCCCACACATGCACTTATAATTTAATTCCAAACACATGACCAAGACCAGATAGTCATCAGGTAAGTACCATTCATGGTCTTTATTACATTTAGGCTTCAAGCTGGCCTTCTGTGTGACATGAGTTGTCTGAAGACTGTATAGGAATTCAAAGGATGCAACTGCATATCTACATTAAAAAATTTTCCTATCAGAGTGCTATTACAAAAGCTGGCATATCTCAGCATCCCGAACTGTTTACTTTCTTGATTTTCAAAACATTTTCTCTGAAGAGGGCTTGTTTGTTTGAGTGGAGTTGGTGGAAGACATTGTGGTCTAATCCCACTGGATGAAGGGATTTGCTTCTTCCTTAACTAAGAAGCAAAAAGGACCTCCAACTGAAAGAGCTATGATGAGCTTTTGAATGATGCTGGGTTGAATAAGCTTTGGCATCTCGCAGTGTACGTCTTGTCATGCAGTTGCGAAGAGCACTGCATATCTAACAGGACTGCTAGCTTTGAAAGATCAAGCTTTTCGAAGCAAGAGCCAGGGGCACTGGCAGAGTCGCTTTTGCAACGGTACTGTCCTGCTTTCTCATCTTCATGGCAAGTCAACCAGAAAGAAAAGCTGGTTGCTTTCCCAGACTGTGCTGGCAGACTTGTATTTACTTCTGTACCTGACGGTGACATTGAGGTACCTTTTTTGTTCTTTGAGGACAGATATTCTTATGCACCTCAGGGCATTACCATGGAGAGAAGAGCACACGCAGAACCAGCTACAGTGGGAGACGTGGCTTGGGACCTACAGTAGTTTGTTCTTTAATCCACACCCCAGGTAACCATTATAAACCCTGTGGTATGTTCTCAGTTTGGCAACCATCAGGCCTTTTTTACTGCAGCACTGAATAACAAAGCATTTTAAAATGCCTAAGCATAAACTCATGACCTCTGACAGTTTTTTTCAAAGCAGTGCACTTGCTACCTTGCAGTTTTGGGAGATGGCCCAAAAATCTCCCTGAGGAGAGACCAGAATAGCATCCTTAGAAATGTTAGTGAGTTGGAAGGGATTATAAGGATTAAAGAATGCTCATAGCACTCCTTAGGTAGAGGCCAACTTGCAAACCTCAACCAAACCCCAGTTTTCAAGTGAGTAGTTTTGAAAGCTTAATGTTGCCTTCCAAACAGCATCCCTCCAGTGCCGTTGTTGGTTAGTTAATCTTCTGTATGGCTTTAATGCTTGGGAACACCTCTTCGGGAGACCCCAAACCACACTCCTTACTAGTTATAGTACTCATGCCATTGATGTCAGTTGGCTTTGGATTGGGCCCTAAATGCATATAATACCAAATTATGTGGCAACTGTGCATTTTCCATTGATCTCAGTAACAACAAAGCAGTCTCCCACTCCACATTATTGAGAAAAGTGGGCTCCATAGAAAAGTAAGTGAGGAAAAACCTTACAACAGCATTAGTGCAATTGTTGGCTGCCACTGCTGCTACTTTCATTATAGGAAATGTTCCCTTAAAATTGCTAAGCTGCCGGTGTCGCCCATTCTCTGGTCACTGCCTGCCAGTATTAATAAGCCTGTGACAAAGTTGTGTCAGAAAGTTCCAGCTCTGAGTTTATTTACCCTTGAGGGCAGATACAATCTCAGGAGGAGCTTTGAATCCTATTATGGCAAACTGTGGCTGCAGTGGCAGGTTGATGAGATAGAGAAACCCACACTTCCTTGTCTGAAAGAGTTATTAATAATGTTCCTGAGGGTTGTTCAGTTATTTTCCGGTTTTTCTAAAATGTAAGGCCACCTGCCATGTGCCCTATTTAATATAAATGCACTGCTTGGGATGTCCTTCATGGTGCATAAGACAGATTACTGTGAATGATTGAAAGGGATTACTTACTGCTGTCTCTGGACCCAAACAAACCCTGTGACTCCCAGGTTCACAGGCCAAAAGCACAGCAGATTTACCACCCAAGGTCACCCCAAGATGTGGCAGGGACTGTTGACTGTGCTTCACTTTGACATGAATGGAAGCTGCTTAGATCAGACAGCAATGATGGATACTGAGACCTCAGCAGGGCCCCAGTGGACCACGCTGGACAAGAATACTTTTAACAAACAGGTAGAAACACAGTTATTTCCAGTGAGGGCAATGCACTTATAACTGGATAGTGAGGATTTTCCATGCAGTAATCACAAGAGATTTGTTTGCTCAGGAAACAAAGGTGCATATACAGGACTTTTAAGTCTATAAATGAGACCATATCTCTCCTTCTTGTATTTACGACATGGCTAGCTCTGTCATTTTTGATAACAACACCAAAAGGGCTGTTCGCTCACAAAACAAGTCCTCATTGTTCAGGAAATTACCATTTAAATTTATTTCATTTTATTAAACCTCTACTGTTTGGCTACCCATGGTGTGGGAGCACTGGAACGTATACAAAGCAGCAAGACTGCTGAAGTCTAAATCAGACTTTAATAAGGGAATGTCATGTTTCATTTAAAAGCGTCTCCTCACCTTCCTTTTTTGTGCCGTCAAGTGAAAATAAAACTAGGGTTATAATTACATCGCTGCCTCCGCTCCACATTATCTGTGAGATCTCTCACATTTCTTTCCACACCTTTTCCCCTCCTCCCTAGCTTTGCTGCTTGCTTAACAGGCTGTCAGGATCCTGGCACTCCCTCCAATAAGCAAATGACTAGCTGTGGTCCTTGTTCATTATGGGGTGACAAGCTCAAGGAATAAATGCCTACAACATGGAGAGTTTCATGCTGCAGGATGTCAGCCTGACTTGGTTGGGTGGAAAATGAGGTGGCCTGAGCTTCCCCACTCTCTCTGGAGTGTGAAATTGGACAGAGGCTGACTCGGACAGGTGCTCACCCTCTTTGGGATCTTATTGCTGCGCTCAGATCCACCCTGTCATGTTGCTGCATTATGCTCTTACAAACTACTGTCAAGTTTTGCTTCTCCTTGTAGAGTGCTTGACAAACTTTTTGGCCCAAATCCTGCTTTTTATTCTCCCTAAGCCGTTTCTTTTTTCATTCCTGTACACTACCCCCTTTCTTCCTGCTTTTTCATTTTTTTGCTTCTTGGCACTTTTCCCCATTCTGCTCTCTTGCATACTTCTTAATTCCTTTTTCCTTTAAATCTTCCTTATGATCAAACCTGTGGATCCTCAAAGATTTATAGGCTGTTCATTTCCTGGCCTGCCCTGAGTTCCCAGTTTCCAGTTTTGGTCCCAACACCACATTTCATGGTACCCCCTTAGGGCTCCCAGGACTTTAGAGAGGCTCTGTGCACGCACTGGCACGGCTCTTAGTTAACAGGGATCCCAGACCATAGTTCATTCAGGCAGGGATTTTCTGTCTCTCTTTCTGCTAAATCCCTGGCCCCTAGGGTAAATGGTGTTGGGTGGTTGCATCTGTGATACTTCAGACTTCTAGAGTAGGTTTATTTTGGAGAAAGCTGGTTGGAGCTGGGAAAAACAGAGCTGGGAGATGGATTAACTTTAGCAGTGGGGACAGCCAGTGGCCCTAAGCTTCAGCACAGTTCCTACCCCTCTTATTTAGTGGATTGCAATTATATTTGGTCTTTGGGAGTCTGTACAGTCATTACGAGAATTAAACACCAATCCTGAAGTCTGTAATGGTATATTATTAATACGTAATAATAAGATTTTAAAGCTGCAATGGAATTCCTGGGTTACTGACTTCAGTCTTCCCTTACCACAGATGATCACATCATACAAAACCTTACATAAAAGGTAGATATTTTCTTTTGAGATAGCTGATTGCCTCTTTAAATTAGGAAAGTACGTTGCTGGGAATGATACAATACATTCATCATGGGATTTTGCCTTTTGAGCATTAAGTTGTAGTTATACAGATTAAACTGTAGTTATACAGATTAAACTGTAGTTATACAGGCTCTTTCATCCCAGAGACATCACTGCTGTCTCCTAGAGTGGTGAGCCTACCTTCTCTGATTCAGGTGGCTCATTCTTGCCATCTCCCTTGAGCAGAGTAAGCTTTCATAGCCTCGCATTGCTAGGCGTACTAGGTAAATGATGCAGCTGGAAGCTAACTTGGCCCAGAAAAAAAAAAATAAATAATATTATGTGGCTTGTTGAGGTGAGGCCCACCATGCAGCTCTGTGAACTCTAGTGCTAGAACCTTGATGCAGGGGAATGCCAGAAGGCCTCTTCTGAGCAATCTGGATTTAAGCCAAGTTAAAGTGACTCTTTACTGCAGCATTAAAATTGACTCTTTTGCTAGTCTTCACAAGAGACAAGAATGAACCAGCTGCACTTTCACCATGCTTTATCTGATGAAGCTTCTTCCAAACTTTTCATGAAAGTAAGCGGCATTGTTCTGAGTAGAAGAGAAACACAGTTTAATGAGGAAAATAGTGGCTGAGCACTTGATAGTTAAAGTGCCAGCCACTGGCATTTGTCTTTAGCTTAGGTAGCAGACAGGAGCGCAAAGCTGATGTGACACAACTGGTTGTTCTCTGATTCTGAAGCTCTCTGATTATACAATTCTCTTCATCTGGAATAGCTGCATGAATGTATCACTCTGACAAGAAGCCATATTCTGCATAAACTACTTTAAGCTAGTACACTCATCAATTTACCATGCTCCAGCTTTTAATAAATGCTTATCAGAAATATTTCATGGTGATTTTTGATCAGATGCATGCAAACATTCAGTAGCAGCATTCAGTGGAAGTTTCAGGAGCTTTAGCACTAAAGCCTCTCAGTGGGTCTGAAATTATTTGTAGGCAGACTGATAGAAAGGAAACCACTATTGGCATCTAAATATAAAACATTCAGTTTGTAACTGATCACAGTCCTTTGTAAAGCCCAGCAAATGGGAATTATTTTAAAGGCTTTAAAAATATTTTTATTTCTTATCTTGGTTATTAGTATTATCTGTGGCAAGATGCTCAAGTGAAGCACAGGAGTAATCTGACTGATTTATCATTTACTGCTATGATATTTATTTATTGTAAATGGAAGGCCATGGATGTGCCAAATAACATATTATTTAGTAAATATAAATCCCATTATTAGTTTCCTGGTGTGCACAGCCAATGAGCTGATCTTCAGGAAACAGTATAAGCCAACAAAGCCCACTGCTTGATCCAAAGTGAAGCATACAGCAGCTAATGCAGCCCCATAATAGTACACCCTAATAACGATCCTTGAAATGGAATGATCCCAATAAGGACTGATGTCCATTATGATTTGTTGTATTTAAACAAAAAAGCACATATTGGACCTGCCATATGTAAAAGGATGGAATCAAAGTTCAGCCCACAAGTTACTTTCCAATCCAAAGTTTCCTGGAATTAGCCCAAATTATAAAATATATTTGATCCTGCCTTGGAACAAGGGCTGGGTTATGTCTTTGATCCCTTCCAACCCAGTGTTTTATGATTCTGTGGAGTCAGTGGAAGAATATCATGCAGCAGATGAGAATTTCACCTTGCAGATCAAGAAGGGCAGAAAGATAAAGTGACACCAGGAAGTGGTATCAACAGAAGAACATGTGATATAGGCAAAAGCAGTTTCTGTTTTATTGTCCTTTATCTCGTGGCGGGAATTTTCCCAGTTTTGCTGATTTGCTGAAGTTTTACTACTTTGCTGATTTGTAGAAGTATGGACATTGCATATTGCTTTTGTGGTTTGAGTTAGTCTTTCTCACTTACTAGTCGTATTCTGTGCAATGTCTTCAGCTTCATTTTCCAGGTCATCTCTAAGTTTTATGCTTCTTAATTGCAAAGCACCCTGTATTTGTTGGTTTCTCATGGGCAAACAAATGGAAAGTCAAAACATATTCATCTACTGGTGCCAACCACAAAACTCATCACTCCTGAATTTGAATGTAATGCTCTTTGCAGAAACAAAATACTGCTACCAATGCAGCAGAGGCATGCAAATAAAGAAAATCAGTTTGTAAACATGCAATCAAAAGAACTATGATGCATTTTCCTTTTTTCCCTCCTCCTGTCCAAGAATATATGCATTTTGTATTTATAATCTTTGCCCATAGAATGAGCATCTCATATTGTTTTCTCCCTCATCACATCCTTGATAATGAAAACAAGTTGAATTAGCATAAGCACTACTTGCTAGCTTTGTTTGTAAACCAACAGCTTTTCTAATACTCTGTCCATATGTTGACAGACCTCAGAGTGTTAAAATTCTGTTCTTTCATGTAAAGGTTTTTCTCTCTGTGCTTTGTGTTAGTGTTGCAGCCCTGTGCCTGTGGCTGCAATAGGTGCTTTTGTTCCCACATTTGTGGGGTTGCTTGTGCGGGTGCTTACTGTGCTGTCTCCTGTTTCTGGTGGAATCAATGGTTTCAGGTCCTCTTTGATCTACATTAATTACAGAGGGGCATGAAAGCAATGTTAATTGCTTAGCTTCTGACTCTACTTCTTGTCCTCAGAAATGTGTTTCTCCTCCCATATTGACTTTGTGGATGCAAACACACAGGGTTTTATCCACTGATGGGCCGTGCCCTTCCCAATTCTCTGTAACCAGACTTTGAGCAGCAACTTATTCTGCTCAGTCATGTGCTGACTGGTGCAAAAGCAGGATCCTTTCTTAAGAATGTCTTCCTGTTGAGTATGAAACCTGAGCAAATAGTTCTTTTTCCAAACAGAAAGCTTATATTGTTTTCTAGATGTTTTTCTCCCATTGTACAGGTATTAATCTCTCTAGTATGGGCAATATTAATAATTGACAGAGGGCAGGAAATACAAACAGTTTTAATCTGAGCTTCATACATTTATTTAACAACAACGCATTCATTTTTAATGGCATTATGGATTTTTAAGTAGGGAGAAAAAAGTGCATTCCCTCACTGGGGTGTGATTGAGGTCTTACATTCCTACATGGGAGAAAAAGTTCAGACCTGACCTTGAGGCATTTAAACGCAATCTTCAGTAGTCGTGATAATATTGAAACCTACTAATTCCTGTAAAAGTATCTTCAAAGGAAACTGTGATAGTGTGCAATCACTGGAATGTATTTATTATAGGTCTCTGAATTGCTACCTAAACCCATAACAAGCAAGATAGCACCTCAGACAACCTTTATTAAGTACCCTATTCTTTAAGGGGCAGGTCATAGAGTCTACCACCATTTACTTAATTTAATGGCTTATGGGGGATTGTACTAACAAAAACCTCCAAGCTAACTCCCAAAGCCAAACATGATGGCAGTCTACTCTATTGTAGTCTACCCTGCTGTTCAGAAATAATCAGTCTTGTATGTCCAAGGGCCTCAAACATTCGAAAGGCTGTAGGAAGTTTTTCCCTATCAGGCTTGAACATTCCCTTCTTGCGCTAAATGCTGTCCAGACCAAACTGGTTTACATAAATCTTTTTCACTGGTACTGAGCAGTCCCCATCCTCAGCTCTTGGTGGCCCCAGCCTTGTGCTGCTCCTGGTGTCTGTGAAACCACATAGCAAACTGAGCCAGGGAACTGGTCTGCCTGAAACAAATAACAGGGGGGGAGGGAAGAAATTAAGGTAATTGGATTCCCTGCATTTGCTCTCTGTGTGGCAGACACAAGTCAAAGAACGTGGACATTGGCTTAAATGACATTGCTACAGGTTGTGTAACCCCACCCTCAGGGTGAAGCCCCTCAATGATGTTACAGTCTTCATTGTCTTGCTAAAATGGCCTTCAACAGAGCTTCTGCAGTCATGAAGACCTAGTCAAATTGCTTGATGGCAAGTCAGTTGGAGGTCACTGTCATACGATTGCTCACCAGCAGCAGTTGTCTCTAAAAGGGTCACAAGGTCATGTTTAGCATCTTTCTAGCTGAGTGACTCCTTACCATTATCTTCCAAGATGACTGTAGAGAAGTTAAACCTTGAATCTTGCATCTTGGCAGATTTGTTCAGGACAGATGTAAAAATACTTGCCTGCCTCCATTGTGACATGAGAGGCATAGAAAACAGAAGTGGCTGGAGGCTTTCTGAGGAAACACACATTTGTTTCATCAGAATCAGACATGAGATTTGATCTGGCTTAGTTGATTTTGGGACATCAGTTGCAACCTCCTAACCAAGACAGAAGCTCTAACCAACCTGTCTGCTGTCTACTCTAGGGAAACAGTGTTTAGGGGTTTGGTGTTGGCATTTCATGATTTTTCAGGAAATGATATTGAGGTAGTTCTAAAGAATAGGAAGCATTTTTGAAATCCCAGAGACTTCTGAGGATGGGAAAACATGTTTCCAGATCAGCTTACTCCTGAACAGCCAAAAGACTGGGGAGGGATAGGAATTTTAGGTGCGGGGAGGAATGTAAGTAATAAGAAGTGGTAACATACACATGATGATTTTATTTCCCCCCTCTTTGATTATCTTTGGCTGAGAGATGTAACACAAAAGGTCTACTGCATACTTTGGCTCGAAAACATTTTTGTAAATGTGGGTGGAAACTGGAGTTGCCTGCAGCTGACTATGGGTGGTAGCTTGTGTTTGTTTTGTGGTGGTTGTCTTAGACAAAGTCCTATGGGGATCAGGGGCTTTCCCAGCTGGAGGTAGGCTATCAGGGCCAACATGGGAATTATTCCACATTGGCATGCGATAGAGATGCTGCCATCTCAGCTTCACAAGGCCTGTTTCTGCCAAGCTTTACTCCTGTGAGTAAGCCTTCCTTGGGCTAATTGTCTCATTGGATTTCAATGGATAGGAAGAACATTTTCATGGAAGTGAGAGCAGGCTGAGGCAAGGTCTTGTGCCTTCACTTTGGTTCGTCCAGATGCATAAATAGTAGCATGGCTTCAGGATCTGTAAAGCTGCTCTAGTGCCAGGTTGTGTTTGAGTTTAACATGCCTTCTTTCATAGCATATTAACTTGAAGGCCTGCAAGAAGATTGAGTTTAAGCACCGTACTTCGGTAATGTGGCTGTAAGGGCTTTCAGGCCAGAGCAGTAGTAGTCTGCTCAGCTCATAACACAAGTAGTGGTTGGAGCTTAGGGGTATGCCTACCTGTCTATTAGATATGCACTTAACATCTCACTCTTTCAAGATTGGACAAGATTGCACCTAACATCATTGCCTTGGAATATGTGTGCCCCTGCAGTGACAAAATACTCTTTCTAGCCAAGTGAGATCACACAGGGAATTCCCCAGAGCCCAAAAGCAGAAGTCCTGTCCCAACTAAACTCCACACTTTCTGCCATTACTGTCTCTACCTAAGCAGGATTGTCAGTATAATTTACAAACCAGGATAAAGAACAAACTGAGGCACCTTCTGAATTAATGGAGAACTGTCTAACAATGGAGAACTATCTCTAAAGTCCTGCCATTGTTCCCAAGAAGAATGATTTTGTCCAGTCCCAGTTTAGCTTAAGGAGAGATATCAAAGGAAGGAGTCAAAGAAAGAAGAGCTATTAAAAGTATGAACAGGTTCATTTCCCTTCATCCAGAACACTGAAATTTGCAGAGTCTTGTGCATGTACCTAGCAGCAGAATTGGGTCTCATTATTTGTGGCTTCCCCATCTTTTTTTTCTTTTTCCTTTCTTTTTTTTTTTTTTCCATTTTCAACTCCTCCAGTCATTTTAAACCTTTGAATAGATGTGGTGACAATGGATTTCCCTGCCCCCCTGCCACTGCCATGGTCCCTCTGATAATTGTCTCCTGAACCCCATCTGTACCCCCAGCCCAAAGTTTAAATAGGGCATTGACGGGGACCCTTTCAGCTGCAATTGGTGGGACTTTACTGCTTTGGAGTCATGTTAAAGCTGATATATAGCTCAATCTACACTGCCCACAAAAGGTAATTGTTCAATTTTATTTTTATAGTGCTTCAATTTACAGCACGTAGTTAGTTTTTGTATAGGCTTATGCATTTCAGATGGCAAAGCCCTATCATTTTAGTGCAAAGGTTTCATGTAGCCACCTGCAGACTGTATTTTAAAAAGCCTGGTGTTTTTTTGTTCTGGGTTCTGGGACAACTTTGTTACCCCTGTGGTTTAATATGACGTAGGATTAATTATACTCTATAGGCAACTCTGCAGCTTTTGTCTTTGCCTCTGAAAGGAATGCTTTAGAGGTGTCCAACCATATTAAGGGGGGAAGACATTCTCTACATTATTAATTTGCCATTTTTCAGCAATAGACTGGCCATTGCTATGTTGTGATTGCTCTTTAGTTTCAGGAATTGCATGTGAATTTTTCCTTGTGGTGGGCTATTTCATCTGTAAAAATTGCATTCCTGGGGTCCCAGGCATATTATGAGCTTTAGAGACTAGCCCAGCCTATGAATGCCACCACATGCAAAACTTAATTATTTCCCTCAGAGCAGATAAACCTTATGAGACACTAAAAGGAAAAGATGCTGACTGTAGCAGAAGACTTGAATGACAATCACCTAGATTAGACTGCAAACCAGCAGAAAGAAAAGCAGTTTGGCTTCCACAGGAGACTTCACAATCCTAATTTTATGGTAGTCCATTAAATAATAAATACTATAATGAGAGCTTATGGGGTGTTTCTTGGTATCTTCCCCATGCCAAAGTCTCATGTTTCTGTCTAGAGACCCATTTCAACATTATGCAGGAGCAAAGAACTGTTAGTTCTGATGCTGTAAATGAATTTAGTCGAAGATCCTCTTACCGGTAATGGTCAGTGCCTCTGAAAACAGTTCTGGATGCTCCATATTGGTGCTGATGGGAAGATCACTTTCAAAACTCTATCAGTTGGGCACATGTGTGTGATACAAAATTCCTTATGCTTTTCCTTCCCATACCTTGTTTGCTGCTGAAAGGTTAAGCATGAATAATTTTGTCAGTGCTAACTGTTGCTCTTGCCTCTATATCATTAATAAATTCAATAACCAACAGCTCTAGCATGGAATTTGTGGTCATCCTGCTGTTAATCTTTTGCCACAGTAAAAGCAAGCTGACTATCTTTGATCTCAGTCTCTTAGCCACTTTCCAATGCGTGACGAAACGTTATCTCTCATCCCATGACTACTCATTTTTCATAAGAGTGTATAGCAAAGGACTTGATCAAAAGCTTTTCCAAGTTTAAATGGCCTCTGGTGGTTGCTAAGGGACAGGGTATTTCAGCTCTCCATGTGAAATGTGTGAAATGCAAGAGTATTTGAAGGCCAAGCTTTCTTACCAGCAAGATACAACCACAGGAGGCGGATTCATCTCAGCTGCCTTTAGCTGTCTACACACCAGCTGTGTAATCCAAGTTAGTTATCAAGGCTATGTCTTTAGTAGAGAGAAAGAACTACTTCCAAAGGGCAATTCATTTAATCTCAAAAAGATGCATTTAAAGGTTTCATTTCCTGAGATACCTACTTCAATGGCAAGTCTGGCTTAAGTAGCTTCAGCTCCTGAATTTGCAGTTCCCCTCCCTTTGGATATGGTGATACAGCTGTTGCTGGGATCATGCTAAAAGAGGGAAACTGAGTAGATTTGGCTTATTTTTAACCTCACAAGAGACTCCAATGGAAATTAAGGATATGATTTCAGCTGAGCTGACTTAATGGCTAATGAACACTAAAAGGTGAAGGTTTGGGTTGTCTTCTTTCAGACAGGATGGTCTGGTCCTCCCTTACATGCCCAGCCACATGTTTCCATCCTCTCTCTGTGTCAGTACAATGCTCCCGTACTTGCAGAATGAACTTGTCAGAGAAATCATCGAACAGAAAGTAAGCACTACCAAGCATACAATTTTTTTAGCTACATTATGTCCTTGATCTTGCTGTTGTTGCACCTACCAGAATAGTAGCACTGGTGGGGAGGAAAGAGAGTGTGGAGAAAGTTGGGCTAGACCACTTGATAGTAGTCTGTATTTCCATGGATGCCAAATGACTCACGAATCCAGACAGTATGTAAGTCACTGGGTGAGAGGTAAGGTTATGTCATGCTTTAAAGCAGGTTGCCCCAAACTGTGTCTAGATATTCAAAACTTACTGGACACAAACTTGGGCAACTTGGTGTAGTTGACCCAGATTGAATAGAGCATTTGAACTTAACCATCTCAAGAGGTCCCTTTGAACCTCAACAGTATGGTGATTCATGATTAGGGACTGTTCCCCCCACGAAGGATGATTCTGTGCTCGTAAGATCAGTGGTAGGCTTTAAAGCCTGGTCCCGTAAACAGCTGTAATGGCACAATTGAGAAGTGGCAAACTGGACCATGAAAGTGTGAAAACTTGATTGAGAGTGGTAGGGAATGGAAATTTTACAAACCATTTTTGCTGCTGCAGACAGCATCTTGCTGAGCAACCTTTATGTAGTTGGAGCAATTTTGTTCACTCCAGGCACCTATTTCATTTCACCTATTGTAGGGGGAGACTTGATGAGTAGCTTAGATGAAATGGCTAACTTTCAGATGACTAAAATTTGACAACATGAGTCTTACTGTAAGCTGCTACCTATCAGTGCTACTCAAAGCCCAGAACGCAGCAGTTGCAGGGGGTTGGCTAGCGTAGCCTCAGAAGGCTCAGGGAAAGTCTTTTATAATATGTTAAAATCATTTCACTCCTGGGCCTGTTTTTTGATGTTAATGTTATGCTTGGAAACCTCAGCTGATCACTGCACTTTCCTGATTTCCTGTCTGTAGCTGATTTAAGTGGGGACTCCATTAGGATATCACAAATGATGTGGTAATTTGGTATGCTCAGAGCCTCTTCACTTATTTAAAAAGGATTAAGGCAATGAGTGAGTTATCCATTATTTATTGATAGCACTTAAAAAAGCACTGTGGTAGATGCTGTTGCAAACGGACGTATCATGTGATTGAGCAATTAAAGTCTGTGGATGACACTTTCTAAAGATTGTTTCAAAACGTCTTTCAAAAGGAAAAGATTCCAAGCTTTGACAGCTTTGAAAGAATTGCTTCGAAAGCTCTAAGTTGCATGAATGGCTATTTTCAGATGGCACCAAAAAGCCATGCAAATTCCTCTATATCCTTAGATGGTGTACATCTTGAATGAGGAAGGCCAGAAGGTAGTTAACCTACCTTCTACATAACCTACCTTTCATTACATCTTTAGGGATGAACTGTATCCCTAGATCAGTGCCTAGGAGACAACAGGACCTAGTGTCTAGGACAGAACAGGACCTAAAGCTTAGCTTCTCCATACCACCTCCATAACTTGCTGATCTTCGGGGTATTTCCAAAAAACAGAACCTCCTTACAAAGGCTGTAAGTGTGGTGAGTCACAGTAAAGGAGGGATTCAGGAAGAGGTACCTTTCCCTTCTCTAGCTGCAGAGGCCTCAATCACGATTTTGCTTGCTAAACCAGAGGTGTATTCGAATTTGACCCATGTGTTGCTGTCTAATGACATAAACCTACTCACAAATATCCTTTCTTGCCCTCAGTATACCTAGCATCAGAAGGAGGTGGAATGTATCATGTATTTATGAGGTGGAGTCAAACTGATAATCAGTGGTCCTAGAAACAATTTAAGTAAGTTACAAAAGTATAGGGCTAAAATATTAGGGCTGGGACTCATCATCCCAGCTTTGATTGCTGACAGCATAATGATTGTGTCTGAAATAGTTATCTGGACACCCTTTATACTCAAGGGGAAGAAGCGGGCACTTCTGGGCTGTAATTCATGTGGCCGATTTTAATCATCTTGCTTTGATGCAGAAACTTCTTTTTCTCTCAGCTGACTATAAGAGAAGGCTAGGTGAGCAGAACAGATGAGGACATCCACTTGGAGGTGAGATGGGTCCTTTCCTAGTATACACCAACCACAGCACACATACATGTGTGTAGTCTACCTTTGTGTGGCAGAAAAGTCAGTCTTTTCCATAGAAATCAGAGCACTGAAACCCAGCAAATGTAGCAAAAACTTGAATTCAACTAGTTTTCATGAAATGAGAAAATCAGTGTGTGGCTGGAGGAAGAACAGAGAGGAGGAAACTTTTCTGTTTTAAAAGCACTGAGAAAAACATAAAACTGCTGGTGTGCTCTTCAGACTCCTGGAAAATAGGTCCAGTCTGTTGTTCCTATGAGCATGTCACTAAAAAATGCAAACCTCTTGCCAGGTGAGATATTTGCTTTTAAGTTTCTGCACAATGTGGAGCCATTCAAACTCATATTCCTCTCTGTTATTTGTATATGTCGCAACATTTTCCACTTTTTTTAAGTATCTTACCAGTGTGCAGAAGGGTCAGTAGGTGCAGCCTTGAGCCAACTGAAGATTCTCCATCGGTACTTGGAAGTTGCAAAACTGCCATGTCTCTGTACATAATTAGTTCAAGCAGTGTGCCAAACTAATAGGACTACACAGCTTCCAGATTATATCTGACTGGCTCGGATAGATGGAGACATCAGAAATGAAGGCATCTACTGAACTGGACTGAGAAATCTGTTAGAGATATCACATGATTTTATTTTTTTTTTCCTGTTGGGTGTTGTTCAAAAGAACTAAATGCAAACCACCCTTAGTGTGATGAAATCTACTTTCTCTGTAATTTGTCATGGCCCAGCGCTGAAGTCCTATGCTTACTCCTTAAAGGAGATTTGAACTTTGCTACTGGCTTCTTTTCTGCTGTAAATATCGCTATATCTGTTTTGTTCAGACAGTCTTCATTGTTATGCTACATTGGTATCTGAGTAAAACTGAACTTGTAATAAACAGAAAACCAGAGGAGATGATAAATTCAAGATACCTTTTTAGTTTCTGTGGGATTTTGAAGGACTAGTTGTTTTGCATCAGCACTAGAAATGTTGCAGTTTGTCTTCATACCTAGCAACATCAAAAACAATCAAAAGAAAAAAAAAATCAAGTAACTGTTTTTTTATTTGGTCTTTTGTGCTTTCACAAACCTTGGATATTTTCAGGCAAGGCTTTCTGCTTTGAGCCACCCATAACAAACAAAGTAATGTGTTTAACTACTCTCCATGTATTTTTACTGCTGATGCGGGAAGCCCAGAGGGTCCTTATCTCCTGACTTTTCCTATGGCAGAGGAGCTGGTGGCCAAAAAACCACAAAGTCAGACTCCCGTGCAGAGTCTCTAGGACCTTGTGCCTACAGTTTTGCTGTGTGTAAACTTTCTGTGAAAAATGTCATTGTAAGAAATCTAATTTTCTTCTTCCACCATTTACCTGTGTAGGGAAACAACCCATAAGCACTGCGATACAGCAGGTTAACAAAATCATCTGCATTTTATCAAAGACTAATGACATGTTCTCAAAAAAGTTCCAAGCCTGTCAATACCTGCTGGTGTAATTTTAATTAACAATAGAACATTAGGTTGTGTACACCCTGTTTATGCACATTTTCAGTCATATGGAGCAAGAAGTGTATACTGTTAGGAAGCAAAGTAGGTAGACCCCAAGGTGACATGGTCTGACTACATCAGCCTCTGCAGCTGAAGGAATTGGGATTTTTGAGCAATCACTGAGGGGAAGCTCATGTTTTCATTGATAAATAGTGATATCATAGAAGCATAGAATCATGGACTCAACTAGGTTGGAAAAGACCTTTAAGATCATCAAGTCCAACCATTACCCCAGGACTGCCAGTGCTTAGGTGGCAAATGACATGAGAAATCCACCTATCCAGAACAACCATCTAAATTGCTTGGGAATCTTCAGCTCCCATTGCTGCTGCAAGGAAAGCTATGCTTTGTACATGTCCTTTTCTTTAGGCGAGTGGCAAAGCAATGGCTATATGGTCCAAAGTGTCTGGATGAGCAAGGCTCTCTGACAAGAGCGATGGGCTTTGTCTCAGGTGACTTCAGCTCCCGGAGTGTCAAACATCTACCCTAAAGCTACCCTAAATATCCCTTGAATATTTCTCTTGGCGGTGGTGCTGCTTTAAAGCAGTTCCTGCTCTGGTTGTTCATTCCTGCTCCCATGTTTCTCCTTTTGATGCTCTTCATGTGGCTATGGATTGAAATGAATTAACCTAATGCGAGGGCAAGGGGAAACAACCATATAGAACAAACTTCCCACCCCTCACCCACCCTTGTTTTTCAGCTGGACTAGTTCTGTCATCACATTCACAGAATGTCCTCTTGAAAAGCTAAGCCAACATCTCTGAGGAGCAGCAAAGTCTGAAGAGAAAAGAGAGGGATGGGTATATTGTGTGCTGCCACTGCCAGAACTGTAAACTGATGTTTAAGATACGTATCTTGTAGCATGGGATGATTCACATTCCAGAGCTGCCTGTCTCTCTCTTATTGGCCATACATACAGGCTAATCACTAACTGGGATGAAGGAAGACATTCAGGTGCCAAAACATAGGTGCCTAATACCCATCATGTGCTTTGAGGTATTCTTGGCTTCTGGCTGGCACTCTGGAGGGTAAGTCCTCTGTCATAGTTGCCAGGCCTGTACAGATATCTTGAGTCTGGAAAGATATCTAAAATGGCACTAGATGTTTGTGTTTGAGCACCTGAATTGCTCTGAATGTTCAACTTTAGACACTTACAGCTAACTTTACTTAACTAAGTATGTGAAGATATCTTGTCAGGTGTACATGCAAAGACCAGACATGGACTTCCTCTCTTAGCCTTTATCAGCTAGTCTGGAGTGGGGCACGGGAGGGCCCACTGACTGTCTGGTGGGAGTGATGGGGGAGCAGAATCCAAAAACTAAATGTGAAACCAGTGCAGCCAGGGGTACCTGATAACCCACCCCTATTTTTTGTTCCAGTGGCTGGAAAAAAGGAAAAATAGCTTAAATTAGCCATGAATGAAGTTGCTTTTTTAGTGGCTATGCAATAAAAAAAAGAAACAACTTCCAAGGGAAGCATAGACTTCAAAAGTGCTGAGGGAGGACTCATGGCCTTGCACCTCTCTTTGCTACCCTTAGTATGAACATAATCTGTGGTGTTCTGAGCATGCATTTGTAGCTTCTTTAGGCATCCCAAGAAAGAGCAATTATTCTGCTTGTGCACATGGGAAGCAATTTGCTGCTGCCCTGAACTAGCAGTAAAGCATCTCATGTTACTGGCCAGTACACTTGAAGGCTTCACCTGTTCCATGCCTGGCTGTCTACCAGCCCTGCAAAGGAAGGGGATATCTTTTACTCTGTGACTGCACAAGCCACAAGAGGGAAATAAGGGGTGCAGGAGTTTCTTATTCTCTTGCAAAAGTGTGTGGTCCAAGCTCTGTAGTCATTATACATACATTTTAATTCATTTGTAAAAGGACGTATTTACTAATGTTCTTTTCTAGACATTTCTCTCTCGCTTTACAGCATATCCATGGAAGGCCCCTGTGATTAAAATCCTTGGGCATGCCATGGAAGATGGGACTTGCTTTAATTATAATGTGTTGTTAGCCAACCAATAAGTAAAGATGAAATAAATTGTCCCATTTCCTGTCTCTGAGGCTGTTTGTTTGAGCATATTACTCATCTGCGGAGAGTGCATTGTATTGCCAAGGCTGAGAGCACACACATTTATCATTAGTAACAGCACAGGGATGAGTTGCTTTCCTGTAGCCTTGTCTTTTGTTTGTGAGATTAACTTGTTTTCAACATTGCAAATTCAATGTTATGGAACAATTCTATACTCAGTCATTTGAGAGCTGAATATGGTTTTCCCTTCTGTAGAAGTGCAGGGTTTTCCTATCTCAAAGAGTAGGCTTTTGAGATTTTACAGTTATTTACAACTGGAATGGTGTATCAAGCTTTAAATATAGGGGAAGGCAAGCTCTTTTCACTATGCAAGCAGCACGTGCTCTTTCCTTTTTACCATTGGCTCTATTTTGTTTGCCAGTGAGAATATTTCAAAGTTTATGGACTTGGGCAGCTTTAATCCAAAATCTGATACTGCCTCAAACTCCAAATCAAAGCCACTTGATATTTAGAACTGTGGCCTCTGCTTAACTCTTTCTGATTCTTGCTCCTATTGCAAAGTCAAGTGTCTTCATTTGGGTGTCAAATACAGATTTAAATTGATGATCTTGTTAACCCTTTAGCTTCTAACAGTGATAGTTTGGTTGACTTCAACGACAGGATGAAAAGATGGGACAAAGGACTGATGCAAATGAAAGCAATAATTTAGTCTGCCTTGTCTGGTATGATGTTGCGTTGGAGGTCTTGTTTTGTTTAGTGCTTAAAGAGATTCCATGAAGAGCTCTCTAAAAGTGAGGCATGGACAGGTGCGTATGAAAAGGAGGAAGAAGAGCTTCACTACTATCTTTAGGCATTTGGGTTGGAACATGCCACCTAACTTCCAGCTGGAGCTCCTCCAGAAGTCATGCTCCAAAGACATCAATGGGTTTGTTCCCTTCCCAGCTATGTCACTGTGAATCCCTGGCAGCAGGAGGTCATTTTGGGGCTCAGATCTCTGAAGAGGCCCCTGTGGAGCACGCTGCCTTTCCCTCAGCTGCTGTGAAGAAGAGGGCTTCTAGATGCCTGTGCCCATCCACTATGGGTTCCCCACTCCTGCAAATTATTTAAAAACAGGGCAGCAAATTATTATTAGTTAATGACAGGGCAGCTCCCAGGGCACTTCCCAGCACCTCCTGGTTTCTCTGTGAAAGGGGAAAAAGCAGTCCCTATGAGGCAGGGATGATTTTATTCCCAGTCTCATGAAAGACAGTGCTGGTGACACAGGCAGGGAAACTCATCTTCAAAGTGACGAGGGAAGGCAGTGGCTGCCTCAAGTCCAAATGGCCTCCTGCCATTTAGCACACCACTGGACAATGAATATTACATTTATTCTCCTGGAACAAAGGATCCAAATTCTTAGTGCTTATGGGGAAAAGGTTGGAGGCAGCTCCAGGGTACTGTGTGAAAGGAAATAAAAAAGCAGTTGTAAATCATTACAACCCGGTGGGAGAAAAAAAAAAAGCAGCCCATTGTCTTTTATTACAGTGTTAAATCAATGAGAAAGGAGGTGGGTGATTTAGCAAGGTGGAATCCACATCGCTTACAACACCTGAATTTGCTTTCATTAGAATGTCAGTTTTCTGATCAAATGATTTTGCTTTTATTAATTAGCCTTTATGCAAATGCAGCCCCCAAAAGCGCCACTTCCTCCTCGCAAGTAAGAAATCCCATCTGCATGGAAGTGGAGTGGTTGTATAACTCTCCTTCTCAAGGTGAACACAATTAAATGTAAAAACCCTACCAAACCCCAAACCCCCAAATCTCTTTACACAGCCACAGCAATAACTGATAATACTTAGTGCTCTGACTGGCTTTTATCCCTGTTGTTGAAAGCCAGCACTAAGGCAAACACAAGCATAAATAGCTGATCACAAACAGCAGAAAGAAAGTTCAGCTAAGATCTTTAACAAAAGCTTTGTTCAAAATTAAGTAATGGGCAATTCCAAGCATAGAAAAAAAACATTGTTTTAAAATATTTTAACCTCAGCTGCACAATCATTATTCCCTTTTGATATGCCGTCTATACTGTTTTATTGCACTTTCTTGTTTTCATTAATCCCCGATTCTCCATAATGCTGTGGAACAGCTTCAGCAGACACTCACCCATTCATAAGGAGGATTGCCTCAGCAATTCCACCTGTACCCATTGAAGGTGAGAGGGGGACAATGTGTGGGCAGCAATGGGAATCTCTTTTCAGCTGAGTAGATTTTTCAGGTGGAAAGAGGAAAGATTTCACGGAAGCTATCGTGTTGTTGCTTGGTTATGAAAGCAACATCCTGAAATGTAGTATCGGTATCATATCATTATTTTTCAAATGCTTACAAAACGAGAGGGGACAGGTCGTGTGGATGGGCTCACGGACACTCCACAGTCCCAGGTGTGTTTGTCTGCCTCTGCTCAGAGGGTATGTGCTGCTTCTGCATCAGGCACGCTCCAGCAGCTTCCCTAGGCGACATTTATGAGAAGCAGTGTGCCCTTGACAGATCTGGTGTTATGTTCTGGTGCAAGGACAGGAAACACTCTTTGAGGGTGATCTTCCCTTTTTACTTTTAATTCAGTGTTTAGCAGGGACTCTGGCTTCCTGTTCATCCTTACTGGTAAATTGACCTGGAAGTCCAAGGACATGGCTCCTTTTTTCTGTTTCAGTCTGCTCACCCCACAAGCACTGTAAATGTGCCTGGATGGTAGACATGTATGGAGGGGACATGGGCGCTGTGTTTGGTGTCTGGAGGAGAGACAACTCCACTGCACCACAGAGCTTACCCAGCAGTATGCAGACTGTGACATGGAGCCTGGAGAAGTATTAAGGCTTCCTGGAGGTTTATTCAGAGCTTTGCTGAGGAGACTACAACCAGTGGAAGAACCAAAGGCCTGTGGGGAAAGGGTACCAGAAAGTTGTTTGGAGCCAAGGAGATGGATTAAACCTCTGCAAAAGCTGGGTGTATTCTTTCTCATTAAGAACTGTTAACTGGTGGGGTCCTGGGAACATACTTACAATGCAGGGGCTGGGATGCCCTGTCCAGATTTGCTGGGAACAAGACTCCAGGGCGCAACAGACCCTCACACTGTGGTTTCCACAGGTTGTGGATATTGTGTTTAAGACTGGTTCTTTTTCCACTCCTTAGCTAAAAAGAGAGTTTAATAAAAATTGTAACTTTTGCTAAAAGTTACAGAGTAGCCTCTACATAAGGGCTAAGTAGGTAGGAACACTCAGCCTGCAAAAGAGGTTACTGAAAAGGTTATGAAAAAACTTATATTGAGTTGTAAAGAAAAATGAATAGCAGACTCTTCATTATAAAAACTAAAGGGCATCAAAGAATATTAGCAGGCAGTGAGTTCAAAACAAACAAAAGGAGGTGTTTCTTCACACAGTTAGTGAGCAACATCCATAGCAATTGCTGAAAATGCTGAACTGCTTCTTTTATAAGAGCAATTCATGGCAGAAAAATTCCCCAAGGGCTGTTAAGTATAAGGACGTTGCCTCTGGCTGGGAAGTCCTTGAGCCACGAAGTCTGCAAGCCTGAAGGAATGATCTGGAGAAGTGTCTGTACATGCTTACTGTGTTCTTCTTCAGATGGCCATAGAGGGAACTAGAAGGATCTTTGATCTGACTTGGTAAATCCTTAATAGTGGTCTTAAAGTTCAGGAAGAGTTTCTGTCCCTCTGCATCTCTTTCAAAGATCCATCTGCAGGAGGGTCAGCTTGGAATCTTTTGAAAGATTTTCTTACTCTTCCACATGCACATTGCTGCTTGCGGGCTTAACCATATGGGTGCACGCTACTGTTAAAGCTGGTTCTTTTTCCACTCCTTCCCTAAAAAGAGAGTTTAATAAAAATTGTAATGTTTGCTAAAAGTTACAGAATAGCTGACAGAGAGACTGGTGTGCAGAAAGGAGGAAAATCCTGTGCTTATTCTTTTAAAGTGTGTTTGGAGTGCTTTTTAAAGCATGTTTTTGCTTTATTCTCTTCTTTTTCCCCAATCATAAAAACACAGCTGTACACTGATGAGCTAAGTGCACTGGATTTAATTGTCTGTTTCTGCGCTAGGGAAAGGCATGGAAAGGTAAAGATAGCATAAGCTACTGTGGGGAATTCTTGGGACCAGTGTTTTCCAGGGTGTGTTGCAAGGCCTGGCAGCTCCTGATATGAAGATAGCTACTTCATAGCTGCTCTAATTTATGCTTATCTTCCTACAGGCTTTGGGAAACAACAGGAGAGCAGCACACTCCAGTTATGCCCTTGATACTCTCCTTATCCTGAGGACCATAAGCTTGACAGCCTTTATTCTGTCTGCTCCTCGAGGAGGCACAGCAAAAGGCAGAGAGGGAGGAAGAAAGGGGAGTCCTGCATAGCTAGCAAGAGGGTCCTTTCTCCTGGGTTTAAATACCTTTGAGATTTTTTTTCTCTTTTTTCTTGGATTTATGAAAATGCAACTCTTGCTGGCGAGCTAAGCTCCCTTTAGTTTGTAGGACAACATTTCTAGCATAATGGGGAATCAAGCTTGCTAAACTGCTGCAGGCAAACTGATCATAGGGCCAGAGATTTTCAGAGCTGCTTTGTCTCTGTTGCTTGGAATTCGTCCATCCTCATCATCATCAGCTCACCCTCTGCATCCCACATCCATTTCCCTAATTGACATCAGCAAAGTGAGCAAGACAAAGCATCCTTCCAAAAATAAAATATCAACTGGGAACGCACTGATGTGTGATTTCCCTCCTCACCACCTTCTCTCTCACTGTCAGAAAGTGGCCAGGAACAGCCACTAAAGCATGTGACTTTAAATGATGAGCATATAGCTGGCGAGGGCAAAAGGGTGGTCTCCTAAGCATGGCTGAGAGTCCAGGTTAATTACTAGGGAAATTTATGTGGTGGGTATCAGTCAAGGCTTAGGCACATCAGATTCTGCTGTATAAACTGGACTGTGCCCAAATTCCATAAGATGACTTTTGTCTTAATATTATTACTGTATTTGTCAGCTGAATATATAGCCCAAACATATTCTGAAAATGGAAAAGTCAGGCAAAAACCATCAAATATCCCAGGACTGTGAATGTCAGTCTGCATATCAAATGGGATAAACTTGGACTGCCTGAGGTGAGTGATAATTTATAACAGTTTGGTATTGATGGGAAACGGGCTAGTAATGGATTATAACATTTTGCCCTTGCTTAGGGTTACTGAATCATGTCAAGGAATTATGGAGTGAAGGATAATATGCATGAGCCAGTTTTGCTGGTGGGACTGAGGCATGTGCTAGACAAAAGCAGGCTTGTGGCACTGGTATTTCCTTCATCAAACCAGAGACTCTTTTAAACACTTGGGAACAACTGAGTATTACTCTCTCCTGGGACCGGCTTCTTGAGAAGGCAGTGTTTGTCAAATAAAAGTGATCAGGTGGTCCATGGTAATAAGTAGTATCTTTAACTTTTCCATACAGGATACAAAAGAATGAGAGGGGAATAAAAATGAAAGAAAAATAAAAAAATGTTTAGGAAAACCAGTTCACTCTCAGTTCACTTTAAGAAGCAGCTTCCAAGTTGTTCCCCAGTGTTTCCTCTTGGGGCCCGTGGAAGGCATCTTGTTTGTGCCAAGCTTAGGGGAAGGGTCAGGTGACAGTAGGATGGCTCTCAACCCATCCAGGCTTCATAGGGATGAGTCAGAGAAGGGTGCGTGAGATGTGGGGTGGACTTTCTTCCCCATTTCTTTAAGCACTTGACAGGATGTGGTGGCTTTGAATGTCCATCCTCACTGAGGCCACCACAGAAGAGACACTGGGCTGGCTGGGACTGCAAGGGGGCTTCAGCCCTCTGGTGATGCACTCATTGAACTGGGTGCAAACCTTGGTTGAGGGAAGGCTTCTGGAATCTGAAATTCAGTAAGATTAATTAAATGACAACCAGCAGTGATCTGCTGGTTAACAGTTACAGTGACCACATGTATTTGAAGAAAAAGTTTGACGAACACGACTAAGGCTGTAAGAAGATATGCAAACTCACCTTTCATTTTGTAAAGCCTCACTGTTTAAACTTGTTACAGCACTTCCACAGCCACAAGGTGCAGAGCGCACAATAGTGGGCAGGTAGAAAAGTCCTCTGTCACATGCACAGCGACTGTGGGCAGCAGCCAGGAAGCAGCAGTTTCTTCCTGCCATGATGCGCCTTGGCAAGAAGATAAAACATGCCACATTTAGGCAGTCCAGGCATCAGTGAACCCCAATCGACAGCCCACGCTCCAACGGCTCCATGTTCAGTTCTGCCAGCAGCACAGGATGGAAAATCTGCTACGTCTGCCTGGTTCAGTTGGGTTTTCCTATTAAATTTCCTCCACTGTAAACTTTGGGCAAGTGCCACACAGCTGGGAGTGGGTGGGGAAAGGGAGGGGGAAACCCAGGGATTATTTCCATCACGGGACAGCAGTGCATGGTGGCAGGGACATAGTCTGCTGCTGGTAGGGGAGGAGAGCAAAGGCAAGAGTAGGAAATTGGATGGAAGGGAAAAGCAGGGGAGGGAGAATGCTAGAGAGACACAGTTCACTGTTGGTGTGTATGTTTTCTATCACTGTATTCCCTCCCCTTTGCGAATACAGTCACTCATGAGGGTGATACGCTGCACCTCATCCTGGTGCTGCAGCCTAAGGAAGACTTCAGCTGGAAAGGCCAAAGGCATCTTAAACAGCCCCATGTGGGGCAGGCACCGGTCACATGCAAAGGGTCAGCAGTGGCTCCCTTCCCCTGGAGCTGATTCCTCTGTCTTTACTCCATCTTCCTTTCAATGGGAAACAAAAGGCAAGATTTCAAATGTTGTAAAAAAAGACTCAGGCTATTTTGTGTTGGGCGTTTTGTTTTGTTTTGGGTTCTTTTTTTTAGCTGGAGATTGTGAAGTGTTACAGGGAGAAAGAACTGTGGCTGGGAACTTGGAAAAGTATAGGGAATTTAGAGATTTAGCTCCCCAGGAGTTTCCCATTCTCCTTGTGAAAAATTTCAGCTTTCATGGTGCAAAGGCTTGTTATGGCCACAGCTCGGCAGTGAAGTGAGGCTTAGTTTGGGTGGATGTGCATGCAGACATGGACCAGGGGCAGTGTCTACTGTTCCACCTCAGAAACCACCTTCTCCAGGAGAAGAAAGAGGTGGACATCTGGATGGGCATCAGAGAAAACTTCATTCCTTCTCTGACAGAGATCCTCTGTGGATGGGGGTGGAGGTTTATAACATATGAATACCCTGCAGTAAGGTCGAAGGTTGTAGATACACTGACAGCTATAACGTTTACAGGTGAACCTCTCTCCAGCACCCTCCAGTTCTATAGTGGAAGGATGAGTCCTGCTGTTCTTGCTGGAGCAGTGCAGCAGGAGCTCTGTGCATCAAGACTGACATTCCCAAGTGGGCCATAATCTGCTCTCACATAAATAAGCAGCATGCAGCTGTCACAAAAGCTTTCATGGATTCAGGGCAGGAAAAAGAGAGGATAAAGATATATGGCAATTAAAATATTTAATATTCAAATGAGCCTGATGTCCTATGGAGCTGACCCAGAGTGATTTCTTGTTAGGAAAAGTAAAGCCAGCCAACTGGATGCTTTCCCTTCCACAAAGTAAGAGACTGCTGCAGCTGAACTCTTGCTCTCTGGCACCCTATGTCTGCCATACTGAAGGTGAATCAGGCACTGTCCAGAGTGTCATTGTAACACAAACCTCCAAGCATTGTCCTCTCACCATGAATCTTATCACCTTCCTTAAGCCAGTGAACTGAGTGATTCCTTCTCTCCTTCTTTCCTCTGATACCCAGGCAAAAATGACTTTTTTTGTGCTCTTTGTGAAGTCTGTAAAATCCCCTGGTGGGTAAGAAGCAAACACCTCCCATTTATTGGTCAGTTTTTAAAATATGTTAAACCCAGCAAACAGACAAATAAGCTAAAGTGGCTAATCTAAAGACAAATTAAGTGCTCAAGAATGCATTTATTTCAGGGGTTTTTCCAGTTTGCAGCTGCAATGGTAATTTTGGTGGCTGTGGTTTTAGGCAGAACAAGTGTGGATGCTACCCTGGTTAATATACAATACAATACTAGTGTAATGCCAATTATAGATAAAAATCTTAATTAAAAACTGAGGAAAGCATGCTTAGATATTTTCTAGAAAGTAAGTTTGGAATGTAATCTGAATCTTTATGAATGCAGTGGGGAATAACAGATAATCTTGATGTTCTGAGGCTTTTCTCTTGGAAACAGCATTTATTTTCAAACAGTGAAGCCCTTCTACACAGAAGTAGTCCTGTTTTCAGAAAAACTGCCTGCCATGTTGACAAAAGAAATCAGTGTTTGTACTCAAACACAAGACATATGACTATTTTGTGTGTCTCGAAATGAAAAGCACGTTTTCCGAAAAAGGCTAATAGGCTGCCCTATGTAATTATTGAAATTCAAGGCATTTTTGGCAAATGCTTTACACAATAAGTCTGTTGTGGTCACACAGTCATCTTATTTTTGCTTGCCTCCCACAGATGTCTGTTACTAAAACGTGACAGCTGAATTCGGACCTGATACAGACAGAGTTTCTAAGTTCCCTGCTTCTCTCAGGGTCGGGTGGGTAGAAGAAGGAGGATCTCAATGAAGCTCTGCTGAAGGCAGTCAAGATCAAACAGCAATTGGGTGTAACATTTGGCCAGGTACTTCATAAGTATCACCATCCACATCCTCAGGTGCTGCAAATTGGTGGGGCTCCAATATGCTCCGTGGGCTGTGTGGGTTTCTCCTGGGACGTGCAGGCACTGCTTTTCTGCCACCTTCTGAAGTGGCTTTTTATGCATCTAAAGGCTCTGAATCAAACCTCTAAGGAGTATGTAGGATGAAAAGTACAATGAGTTTAGGAGCAGCTACCCAGGAAGCTAACTTAGCAATAAGAACTTGCTAATAAAGTGCTCGATGAGAAAGAGAACTGATATTTGAAAGTAACAGGCCAATAATGGAGCTCAAAAGAAATGTTTGAGGCTTTCAGATGTCCCAGCTGATTTTTGATGCTGAAAAGATATCAGATAGTCAGAGCTAGCTGCACACTGGAGACTAGTGTGAAACATGCTGAGAAGTCTGTCTTCCAGCTGACAAAACAGCCAAGCCATTAGAAGGCAATCTGGCTAGCATTATATCTTTTAATGTATTTCCAGACTTTAGTTTCTGAAATCTCCAGGGGATCATGAGCCTCCAAGGTCATCAGGGTTTCGACCTTTCTTTTATTGCCATAGCAACCAAAGCTGTCTTTAGTGTTTAAATTAGTTAATCAATTGCAGTCCTTGATTTATGCTGGTTGGCAGCAGCCATCCTTGAAAGCTATTTCTTGACTAATATGTGCTTTTATCACAGGAGGGTATTCCCACACCTCAGCTGAATAAGACCCTTTGATAGAGGAATTCACTTCATCGTCTGAACTCAGTACTTCATCTGGGGCCAACTAGTATGAATTACTATTATAGATTTTTTTCCACCTAGAATCATCTTAATTCTGGTTTATAACCCCTTAGAAGAAGACGGGGGTCACTTAATTGGAAAAAAGCACAGGCTCTAATTGCTTCCATAGAAAAGGAGAATGCTCCACCTTTGAACTGTATGTAAATGAAATTACAATGAACAAACAAATTAATCACTTCAAAGGACTCTTTTGAATGAGGTCAAAATATGAGCTGTTTTCTGTTTAACTGACATATTCTGACAGTCCCTGATTCTTCTGAGATATAGTATGGAATAAAGGATTAAGGGCAAGGTCACTGACTGAAATGCCCCAAGACCCAGGACTGTGCACTGATTTACTGTGTGGGTTTGGATACTGCAGCCCATCTCTCTGCGACTCAGTTCCCTGATTTGTAAAGTGCAGCTTAGCTGCCTACCTTGCTCGCATGCAATCAGAAAGGTTAAGGGGTGAGTGTTTTCCTATTTGAAACAGCACCTTCTTCTGTGTTTCTTTTCCTCTGTTAAACAGATGTATCTGCACAAGTACATGTGCTTGCAGACAATTCTGCTTGTGCTACAAGCGGGCTTAAGAGGGTCACAGGCTCACGTGGATGCGAAGTGACCTCTGGAGGTCTCTAGTCCAAGCCCCTGCTCAAAGCAGATCCTGCAAGTTGTGCAGGCTGTGCCCAGGTCAGTTTTGAAAACCTCCAGGAATGGAGCAAGCCTGCAGCTTGAGTTGGCACTGCTTCATCTCTGCAGAAATGTGTTCTGAGGGCTGCACTCCTAGCAATATGTCTTCATACAGCAACATACTTTGATAGTTTTGCACTTAAACCTGCTTTGTCTCCTTGGACAATCAGTGAAATCATACTCTGGCTGTCTTGTGCCTGTGCGCATCCGAAGAAATTACCAATGCATGCTCTGTATGGCAGCTCTATGTTAAAAGTAACTTCCAAATATTGGTCAAGCTCTGATCTGCGTGAGTAGCGTCTTCTTTCTCTTCCAATTGCTGGTAGCACCTTTAAGAATGACAAGCGTGGAGAAAGCTGGGAATTTCTTGATGAACTACTAGAAAACTAAGATAATTTCTTCTCTGTTCTGGGATGTGTTCTCTGTTAGAGTCCTGCATCTCAAAACCAACCGCATTTGGTTGAAACTGGTACATGTACTTCTTGTAATGCCCATCAATACCTATTATTAGGCTTTAGAGAAGGACATGGACACTGCAATGCCAAAGCCCACGTGCTGCTGAATGGTGAAAAAGCGCCCTGTACCTTCATTTTCACTAAGGCAGAGTGAAGCGTGCTGTTTGCGGGGTGAAAAATAATCCCTGCAGTCCAGCATGGTGATTCTTTCTGTTGCCTTAAACTGGTGGCCCCTGGGGATGCATTCTCCTGGGCTGGCTTCTGACAACATGACCTCATCATTATGCTAAACCGATGTTCTTCCTGTCTTTACACAAATAGTCTTGCAATCCAAATGAGCACACTCTTTGTTACTTTAAAGAGTGGCTGGTACCAAAGCGAATCACTTTTCTTTTGATTAGCATTTTCAAAGGATAACCTTCGTGAATTTTCCACAGAGGCTGCTGCTGCTACACAGTGCATCTGTTTGAGTTTTAATCATTTAGCAATTCTTGGCCTCAAAATGCTGTTGTTGTTCCTGGGACTTCTTGAAAGTTGTGACATGACAGCCAATGGGGATAATGCCTTTTTCCTGATGTGCATTCTCTGTGTGATAGGATTCATGTTTTACATCCTCTGTTTACTGCCAAGAAAGCTGTTGTTGAGGGGAAGGTGAAAGCAAAGAAGAGGCATCTTTGTAATGTACAATGGCAGCGTGTCTTTGAAAGATATGGGACTGAGTGCTAGCACAGAGAATCAATAAAATCAGAGTAATTTTCATATGCTTGCTTATAGCCTTGGACATATTTCCCCTGTAGATCTAAGAGAGCTTTAATTTGGATAAGCGTTGATGCAACTTTGATCACAAAGTTGAGACTTTGCCACATGTATCGAGCACTATCAGTTGAACTGACAAGCACCGTAGTTGCAGTTCCTCTGGAACAGCACTATCCGCTTGCAGAGGGATTAATTAGTTATGGTGCTCAGAGAAAGGATTTCAGTAGTAACTTAAGGAATTTATTGCTTTATGTAAAATAAATGAAGTGGGAGAGGGGATGGAGACTAGAATGCAGCTTGCTGTTTTATAATGTTTAAGCTGATTGCAGGTATTCAGAATAGTTTGGATATCACTTTGGCACCAGTCCTGAGCCTTTTAATCTGATCTTATTTTGTGACGTGACTCTGTGGCTGAGAGGCACCCAAGCCCTTTGTGAAGACAACAAAACGACACAAATGGAGCTGGTACTGTGCCAGACCCTGTGTGGTCAGCATCTGCCAGTGATCCTTGCTGCTGCCATCCACTCTGGGAGCAGTGGCAGCATGGTTTTGTCTGGAGTTGGGATTCCTCGGCGCCACTGCACACTGTTGAAAAAGTAACTATAAAAACAAGAGGCTGTGGTGGTCTCTCCCTAAAGAAGAGGTAAACCAACAAGATTTGAGAAGACAAGGTTGTGACACCTCAAAGGAGGTTTGTGTTGGACTTTTGAACTCTTTCTTGGCTTTTTGGACTGACACGGACTGCATCTGCTTCTGGGGCAACACCATAGCACCACCAGTGTATGTGGGATCATATGTTCAGATCTTGGTCATATAGAAAACTTTTTAAATCATTTGGTGGCAGCACCCCTTGTTCGAGTAAAACTTGTGTGTGAAAACTGCCTAATAAGGAAAGCAGGGTGAGAGGAACTTTACAAATAAAAAGTAGGATTTAATATTTTCTCATTTCAGATATTTAGTACTAAACCCATAGGATGTCATCTAAGAGTCGAACTGAGGAAAAGTCACTGAATGAAGAAACCTGTGTTAACAAGCACACGTAAACTGCAAAAAGCAGAGATTGCCTTTGATGTCCATGTTATCTGTAGGGAATGTTTTAATTGTGTGCAGAACAGGACCAATTGTCTAACGTTGATTTGAAGTTGCACCCCCCTTCACTCTCCACCAAGCCTTACTCTCATTTTCTTTTTGACTCTGCAGTTTGCCTTTTACTGACTTTCTCTGCTTTTCCCCCAGTTGTTCTTTACAAATACTAAAAAGATAAAGAAACCTGCAGAAACTTCCTATTTCTGTCTTACCATCTGGTCTCCACAGTGACTTCCCTGCTAGATCACTGCCACTGGAACTGCATAGCAAGTATATGCCAATCCAGGCACATAAATTTTCCAGAAGCAGCTGTTACAAGAGTGTTTTTTGCTTGGCAAATGCAATTTCAAAGTCAATTAGGATGATAGTGGTCTGGACCCAGGATATTTAAAAGAAGGACACAATTAAACCAAGATTTATTTATTTATTTATTTATTTTTAAGGAGAAGAATTTAATCTTTATAGATATTATTTGTTCTTCATTTTAAGTACCAGAATTTTATATAGTTTTCTCCTTTCCTTTCTTACACAGAAGCTCTGCTTTCCCTTATGGACCACCTTCCGTTCGCAGCACAGTATTCATCACTGTATTATCCAAGTGTCTTCCTCCCTGTGACTAATCTTTGTCATGTGTTTTCATTTTCGCCCTCTCCCTAATAGCAGTGGGATGTTCAGTGACATAAGTTTGCAAGTAGTAGGAAGAGGTTCTGTTTGGGTTATCATTCTGGTTTTTCCTTAATCCTGTTTTTCTGTTGTTCCCTTCCCCCCTCTGGTTAGTGCACAGGGGCTTTCATTTTTCTCTTTCTTCTTCAATTTGCTCTAATAGCCTTCAATGCCTTCAGTCATTCTCAGTGCATCTCCACCTCACAAATATATCTGGAACTGAGATGATTAATCATGGCATAGCAGTTTATTTTCTCTAAGGTATACATAGCTGAGTAAGATTTAATGGGCTTCAAAGGACAAACTCAGAAGAACAGAAGGACATTTCAGTTCTCTTTTTGGATAGCTAGAGGAATTGTCAGGAGAACAATAATAGTGATAGATACTACAGCAAGGGCAGTGTGGGGAAAGGATTTACTTGTAAAATACATTAGCGGGGGACTCCTCTGCTGTGTGACACCTGACAACGCAGGTTACTGCTCAAAGCCTATTTAAGAAACTCTCTAGCCATGCTGATCTCTTCATCCAGGATCATTTCTAGTAAGTGAAAGCTCATAACAGATTGACTTTTCCAAATTGTCCAAGGACGGTGTTTCCTGTTGATTAATGAAACCCTGCAGCTGGTGAACTAGAGGATGACAAAACACGGCTTATAAAGCGCTCACTGGTTCATGCAAGCCTCTGCACTAAGCAGCATTACTCCTACCCCTTCCCCTGTGCTGAGTAGCTGCTATGTTGAGAAGCATGGCTTTTAGTCATCCTGAAAGTATTTGGGAGCTTGCCCTGAGACTGTTGAAGATGTTTTCAGGACGAGGGTCACTAAGGGGGATGGTGAGGAGCAGGAGGTCTCTGAAAGGACTTGAGAGCTTGAACCAGCTGCTGCCCTTGCTGGTGGAGGGGGTGCAAGCCCCTGTCTTTGGGGGAGCTAAAATACTCCGCAGGTGCTGTTTTCAGTCCTGCTTGTGGAAGCTGTTTTACTGAGTACAAAGTATTTAAATAATCATTGCGCTAGGATGGAAAAATAGGAGTTCTCAACAGGCTCTTTCAATCTTTGTCTCACTGAATAGTTCTTTCTTCCATGCAAAGTGGGGCAAGTCCAAGCCCTGGGACTCAGCTGGGCTGACCCTGATGTGGGGCAGGGGTGGCCAGGAGGGAACAAAACCTGCTGCTGAAGTGCCCTGGGTGAGTGCATGGACTGATGGACTATTGGCACTGCCATGGTGCTAGTGGGCCAAAAATGAGCTTCATGTGGCATTTGCTGTTGTTCAAAGTGCTGACACAGAAATGAATCCATTTGGGATTTTCGTTTCATTGACAAATACTAAAAAAAAAAAAGGAACATATTTTTGGCTTTATCTGGGTATTTATTTATTTATTTTTTTTATTTTTTTAACAAGCCTGTGCTGTTTTCATTTTCAATTCAGGGGCCAATTATGACATAACCCTGCTCAAAATAATATAGGGGATTACTCAATAATTGTTTGTCTCCGCATTTTCATTGTTGAACTGTTGAACAACTCTGGTGTTTTGCTCACTTGACAAGCAGCCCTCATATTATAGCTTAATGCTGTTAAACAGCACTATCATCTGCTTTCTCATTTTGTAACACTGTTTAGCACTAATGATTCATGCAGATAATGTATGCACTGTGTAACAGAAAATAAATACCATGGGGTTTGCTAGGAGAAAGGTAATACAATATTTGAGAGCCTTGTTCCCCAGAGAAAGGAAATGGTAATTGTTTCCATAATGCGTCTGCCTGGTGACTTTTGAGCTTCAAAGTCTGTGGGGCTGAGCTCCTTCTCTCTGCTGCTTTCCCACAGCAGGCTGAGTTCAGCCCTGAAGAAGGTCTGAAGCACAACCCTCTGTCTCTGGTGGGGAAGGCGGAGCACAGCTCAGCCCCAGCGCTGCTACATCCACCAGAACATGCTGTGAGTTTACAGGAAGGTGGTGGCAACTTGCTGGGTCTCTCTTGGGGCAGAAACATTGCCTCAAATCCCTGCAGTGGTTCATGCAGAGCTGTGAATGTCCGGGGTTTGTGTTGTCATCTTCATCACTTTCCTCCAGTCTGGGGAAAGTCTTTCCCCACTTCCATAGTCCCTTCTCTGCTACTCCATGTTAGTAGCTGCTGGAGTTTGGTGGATGGGACTCAAGACCAGGCTGTAGTCACAAGAACAGACTCTATCCGTCAAATACCTCGAGGGTGAATTGCTAAGTTTCTGGGGCATGCTGTTTTAATCTTCATGGCCTTGCAATGATTTCGGTGAAGGAAGCTCACCACAAATCACAGTCACAGGTGTTTTCTTCTGAAATCCAGAGGACATAACCCATGGCCAATGATTTCAAAAGTAACCGGTGATTATGTTTCCTCACCGCTGGTGGGGATCTTCTTACAGAAGGCTGAATTTCAGAGGCTGAGCGCTTAGTGCCAGGGATAGACTCAGCTGAAGCGTATTAAGCTCCCCTCTTTTCATTAGTGGTGCCTGCTGCAGAGTACACTTCTGGAGGAGTGCTGGGGGAACAGCTTTGCTTGTCACCAATCAGTTATTGGGGCAGAAATCAGGCCATCATTCCATGTTCATTAGTTATGGATCTTTGCACTGCAAAACTACCTGGCTGTACCAAAGGGATCCAGGACAGGCACTAAGCCATGGTCATATTCCGGTTGAATTTGCCAAGATGCACAGAGTTTTGTGCTGGCTGTTGGGTACAGATGACATGTGGTCCAGCCTGAAGCTAGAGTGCTTTAAGTCCTTTGAAGCAAAGTCAATGCTTTCAAAATTTTTATCAAATTTGTAGTGATTTTTACCTGTTCAGTACTTTATATTCTGTGGCCATTGCAATTTTTGTTCTTATAGAAGACGCTCTAAAACTGTCTACAGAATCTTGTGGACCTGTGGCCACATTTAATCCCACAGAATACTTCCAATTCTGAATATGCAAGTTGCATCCTATAACCACAATTCACTCTCTTTGTTGAAAATTCCCTCCTTCTCTCCTCTCTCCCAACTTCATATTTTTGTCATTTGCTAAACAGATTGTAACTTCAGACAAATAGCTTTCCAATAATAACTAGAGGTGATAGCAGCCACATCAAGGATATTATAAAATCCTGCTGTCTGTGTCATTTTGCTTAATCTTGACAACACAGCCAAGAGAACCAAGCAGTGAACAGAAGGGATGTAAAATCTTCTAATTCAGCATAATGATAGATAGCATACTTTGCCCTTTTGCAGATCTTTATGAATGGTTATGGCTAGGCTTGGATTAAGCAGCATTTCAACCAAAATATTGCATTTGGGTCTTTCAGACATTGAGTCATTTGAAAGATGGGGGAGCGTTTAATCTTACACCCACACAGACATCTTCATTTCCAAAACAGGATCTCTCCTGACATTTAATGACTCTCCAGCCTGTGTTGAAACTGAATGCTGAAAGGAAAATACATCAGTCAGCAAGGGAATGCTAAAACTCTCTCTGTATTTGTTCAAACATCACTGTCAGCATCTCTGGCTTTTAGGGGCTTATACATGCTAAATATTCTGGACAATACTCTTTATAACCTGGAAAAATCTTTATTAGGTGTATTTCATGTAGCAGTTCCTCTTTCTTCATGAGTCCTACATCAATATTTCACTAGCCAGTTCTTTACTGACCGGAGTGAAATACTCTGATTCTCCAGGAGCTGGTTCTCAGCCTTGCCTGAGTTACTGATTTCCTTCATGTCTGATCCCTTTTGACATATCATTTGTGCCTCTGGAACTTGACTCAGACCAGATGGAAAATGGAGTGAAAAATGGAAACTCTGGAAACTGCTTACTGTGTCTCATTTGAGCTCTCCTTCATAGATGTAGCTCATCTGTGTCATAGATGAAATATCAGGTGATTCTATCTTCTTTCCAGTTTTAATGGCAAACTTTTCACAATTAGATTTGGCATGAATGATGGAGATTTTGTGTAAATGCTGTGCTGTCACTCAGTCACTACTGGAGCAGAGAGTTGCCAGTGAAGTGAAGGGAAGGTTTTAGATAGCTCTAGCTATAGGTGATTTTGAGCCTGGGTAGTTATGTCACTTCTTTAATGGACTTAGCAGTGTCTGAAGGTGTCAGTAGGCCTTGTGAAGACCAGAATATCCTCTGCAGCACTTGGCGTTGCTGAGACTGGACTCTCCTGGAACTGCCCCTAAGTAATCAGCTCATGTGCACATGGTAGTAGACCAGGAAGCTGAGAGCTATGCAGTCACAGGGAGACCTAGTTTAAGCACACACCCATCAGCTGGGAAGTTCACAAGATGTTATTTTTTCTGTGTTGTATCCTGTCCATGCCTAAGAGAATGGGACTATCTGGGGCTAAAAATGAGGTCCAAGGCTTAGAGGTGGGGTCCAAGGCAGCTGTGGGGCAGCAACATGTGCCATGGGCTTGAGGTGTGTGCTCTGGATTCCTATTTGAACATCCACCAGCAGAATGAGCCACCTTATAAGGTTTGGTAATGTTTATTTACCTACCCTGGCAAGCCTGCCAAGTGAAATCAGGCAGGAGGGTCAGCTCTCCACTTAAGCCATGGACATTTGTTGATTTGAGATCCCCTGAGGTGAGTGAAACTGAGGAGGCTGCAACCCAATACTTAGGAATTACCACTAAATCCACACCTTCCGGAACCCGAACAATGCAGGCTGGCTCAGCCTAGGTTGTTCTTGTGCTACAAACCTCCTTCCAGGTGTCTTACTGTCCCTGGGGAGGGTAACACGACTGTTACTGCCAAATGAAATAACACATTGACTCTCCGTTTTCCTCTAACCGTTATTTGTGTCTCATCAAGTCCTGGCGGAAAGAGTTTAACTTTTCCTGTGGGGAGAAATGTCAACATGAAACCCAGCAGCAGATGTTTTTTTCCAGCAGCTTGATCTCTGCTATTTTCTCTTTATTTTCTTTACATTAGTTTTTATCGCGTGTTTTTTTCTTTTGTTTGTGAAAAGATAAGAAAAGTTGATAGGAATTTAGAGCAGAAGGTGAAATGGTAAATGTGATCTTTTCACTTTGAAATATGGTTTGTAACATTAACAGCATCTGTGTGTATAGAAGACCACTGAATGGCTTTGTCCTTTCTGCTCTTTGGCACTGACCCACTATAGCTTCATTCAAACCCACTTTTTTAAAGATAGAAGGTCTTTTGGGGAGAATGGCCTTGGTTTGGTGGCATAGGAATAGGCACCTGTGTTGAACTGGGGGTGCTTTATGAGTTCATTATGACCCTGGTAAGGAAGGCACTCAGGCTCTGCATAGTATCTCTTCAGGTGCCATTTGTTGGATCCAACACTAGAAAGAGGAAGGCAATAGCATAAATAATCTTGCCTGCAGTGAGAAGCTGGGGATGCCAAGTTGTGCAGTGTGGTGTGGAGCTCCAGTCGGGTTCAGTACTCTGCACACACTCCACCTCTGCAGTGGTTACCCCATTTTGGTCAGTTGAGCTGTTATAGGGCTCTCTTACAATAAGACAACTTCATTAATCACTTCTACTGCCAAACAGAGAGGACGTCCACATGAGAACTTGTTGCTGCACTGTTAGATAAAATCAAGACCACACAGGTGTATAATTGTTGGTACCAACTGGGGGCTGCCTGTGGGTTCATCCATTAGCACCACCTGGCTGAGTCTGTCCTGCACTGAGAGGCAGAGCATGGCACAGGCCTGAAATAAGTCTGGCTTTGTCAAAAAGTTCTCATTTAAAATAGGTGCTTTAATTATTTCAGCAGAAGCAGCAGTCTCTGTACTGTCTTGTGTTAGCTAATGCCCCTGTTAAGCTCAGTAGTAGTTTTCTTGTGGTGGATTAGCTGTAGTTTTTAATGTTCCTTTGGAAGGGTATATCCTTGTCAATATATTGACAATATGTCAGTACAGCCATTAAATCATTTAGTATGCAAAAGGTAGTCATGATCATTTGTGTCTTCGAACAATATCAGGGATGAAAAGTACTGAGATGAAACAATCCAAAAATTTGGGATTTTTTAATCCTATAAAATTTGAATACATTGAAACTCAAAGATTTTTAATAGATCCAAATTCTGCTGAATCAATAACAAAAACTATGTATCTTGTGTTGGTATAGTTTTGGCATGGCAGTTTCTTTTGTTCAGTTGTTTCTTTTGTACGATTTCTTAACAAAAGGGATTTTTGAGAAAGACGGGGGGAAGAGGCAGAAAGAATAAGAGGAGGAGGGAGGGAGGCAGGAGAAGAAGGGAGGAAGGGAGGAAGGAGATAAAAAATATGTGTTTTGGCCATAGATCTATTGTGGTTCCTGTTGCTGGCATACGGTGCCAACTTTAATTTTCTTCAAATTAAAAAAATAGCAGAAGAATTGCCATGCTGAAGCAGCAGACACATCTTTCTGACTTTTATCATCTTCAACACATTATGTCTGTAACTGCTTCTCCCTGCTGCTCAGTACTTGCATTATTTAAATCTGAACTTTACATCTGAATTTACTTCTGAAGTTTGTCAGAAACCATCAAATTCACAAAGTTTTTTTTCTAAAACGTGAATTAAAAAGATTTCCAAGTTAAAATACAAAAAATATTCAGACTTTTTTCTGCTGTATATAGGGCCAGTACAGAAAAAAACCCCACAAAAACCAACAACAAAAATGACTTAAAAGGATTTACAAGAGTGATAGGTCTCATTTTTTAATTCATTCCACTTGTATCTTCCCACATCTTTTTCCAACTATCAGGAGTGTTTCCTTCAAGCCTTTCACCCATGGAAGCTGCTCACCAGTCCACAGCTCTCGACTCTTCTGGTGTCTCCTCAATACTTACTTCTTTCACAGGGCTCGTGGGGAGGTAGTTCAGCAATAGTAACCTAAACCAACATTCAGGTGGATATTCTTTTTATCTGAGAAGGGTAAGACAACATTATAACTATTTTCTTACTTCTCCACTGACTTACTGTTTATTGATGTATGACATTTGGTTCAGTTGCTTAAATAGTTCAGGGCAGATAAATGAAAGACAATTAACTGTAGGCTCATTTTAGTGAGTGGATGAATGCTGTTACTACTGGAGCCCAAACTCTGGGCAGTTTATAGCACAAAAAGTTGAATGTTCAAAAATCAAGGATAAGTTCTCCTTTATAAACTTTTTATAAGCCTGTATAATCTCTTGACTTCTCTTCCTTTTTTGTAAGATTAATTTTGATCTCTGAAAAAGAAATAAGATGATCTGTCATTGGTATTTCTTGTGGCTAGAGCTTCCAGCATGACATACAACCAAAAATGGTTTATCTTTTCTGAAAACTGCTGGCCACAATAGAAACCTGAGTATGTCTGTTCATAGCAGGAGCTCCATCAGGCTCCATGTAATTAGTGGAGGTCTTAAAAACTTAAGTCTAGATGGTCTAACAAACAGTGTTACTTGTTCCCTAAAGTTGTTCTTGCCCTTCCTTTCATATCTTGAAATTTAGAAACTGTGGGGGTGGGGAGGCAGGGCATCTAAAGCCTTCTTCACTTTCAAAGGCATCCGCCACCTGCACTGCTCCTTGTGATGCCAGTAGAAATTGTATATTTGGTGTAAAGAGAGAGCCCAAAGACTTTGGAGTATTAGGAAAATACAGGCTCCCCACCTGCTCATTAAGAGTATTCTTTTCTTATCTACAAATATATGCAGATAAGATGCTAATTATGTGGATCCATCTGTTGTATTTAAAGTGTCATAAATGTAGTTCCTAAGTTTAAAGCTGTTCATAGAAGCTTATAATATTTCAAGTCCTTCTTTGTAGAGTATCATATTTGAGAGTACTATTTTGCATCTGGAACAAAGTTTAAGAGGCTGGGAAGGTCTGAAGGTTCCTTTCAGGTAATAGGGAACCATATTTGCCCTCTCTTTTGGGAAAGTCCATGACAAAGCATTTTACTCACCTTGGCTACAGCTCCTACCATTTCTGTGACACCTGCTCCCAGCACATGAGCTATACATCTATTAAACACCAAGTGGGGTGTGGGGGAGAAGATGCTTTCCTTCAGTAGTAACCTGTTAAACTGCTAGAGAAGAGCTTTGAGCATTTCTACAAATTTATTTGCCATGACTGATTAGTGGGTGTTTTGTGTCATTCTCTGGCACAAATAAAGCCTTAGAAACGGGAGGAAAAGGAAAGAAGCTTAATCTTTAAGTATCTGATGGTCGAGTGGTGGAACTGGGAGTTCTTTTGATGCATCTGGACTGTCAGAAATATACTAGAACTTTTCTTTCAGATTTTGTAGCAGAATTAAAACAAAAAGAATCAGGGAAGGATCCAGGTTATGAATTGCTACGTTAGTGGGAAAGCCCCAGATGTCTAGCACCCTATTTTTCTCTTCCAGTTCAAAGCAAACTCATGTAACACATGGCTTGCTTAAGGAACACAACTAAGCACTCACATTTGTCTCATGAGTGTGCACTTGAACTTGGGGATTGAATGTATGACAGCTCTGACAAGAGGACCCCTGAGGTAGCACAGTGAGCTTTCCCTGCTGCTTGACCCACCTTCCAGCACAGGTCCAGACCTAGGCAGGCTTCTTGCCTTCACTGTCCCTCTCAGATGCATCCTTGGAATGCAGAGTGATAAGAAGACAGGCATATTTACAGGTCTGTAGTTTCCTCTTGTGGTCCAGCAAGGTATGCTTCTTTATGGAGATGCCAAATGTATTACAGCAGTTGATAAGAACTTCCGTTAGATGATATTAGAAAACATTAGGCACTTTTCAAAGAAGAGAAGCATCCATTTTTCAAGCAAGGTGAAGCAACAATAAATAAGGACAGGAGAAATATATCTGTGCACGGGGGGCTTCAGTCAGGAAAACCAGGACAGAAATTACTGGAGCATTGCAGTAAAGGAGACCGATGCCATCCCGTTCAATTGCTATGTCTTGGAGAGACCTTGTATGAGATTAGGGGGCTACAAACCAGCAGTGAGCTAGTTTTCACGTAATCACTTGGCATGTGAGGAAGCTGTTTGATGTGGATAATGAAGGTGTCTTTGGATGGTTCTGTCCTCAATTTTACTGCAGAATGATATCTTGTCAGGTAAGGACACAGACTGAGATCAGTGAGCATGAGCTGTGATCTGCTACTTCAGAGAGATGTTTTCTTACAACATGATGAATTGTACCTTGGCTTTTTGAGAAAAAGTGTTAAGGGCAATATCCTTGTATCTTATATGGCATTCTTGCTTGTCCATACTAGCATCTATCAGTACTAGCCAGAAAGCTTGTTGAGGGTATCTTAGAAATGTATGTGTACTAAAAAGTAAGAAGCAGTAGGATTTGGCTGGGAAATCAGCCTAGCTTTCCTTTTAATTTTCTCAGGCCAATTGTAATGGCAGAATTTACTGTTTGCTTTGATTCTTATTAGTTCACTATGTTTATCCTGAAAATATTTGAATGTTGAAGCAACTCCCAACACATCACAGCTCCTAGTCTGCACGGAAAATACGTCTGAGTTAAAGCTTCTGAGGCATTTGAATGTTTGCGATGCACATACTTCCAAAAAACACAAACCTCGCCCAACAGTGAGTCATCAGATGTGAGAGAAGTCTAAGGAGTATTCTGGGAATCTTTCATTATTCTCAGTTGTTGATACTGCACTGGATACTACATAACTGTTTGGTCATGGTACAAGGTAAAGTTCTTCCTTACAAAGGGTCGTGGCTACTAGAAGTGAAGCTGTGTGAATAGCTTCACAGACAGGTTAAGAAAGATTTGACAGAAGATAGGTAATGTCTATTGAATGCAAGTCCTAATACATCATTCAAGCACTATCAGGAATGTGTAACCAAGTCTGAACAGCTTCAGTCTGGCAGGCAACAGCTATTAAAGCTACAAAGAAATGTAATCAATTTATATGTTGCATATTGACTGCTGCACTTTCCAAGATATACCTTCCTATACTGATGCTGTCACAGTCCATATGCCATCAGCAGTAGCACCCTCAGCTTGCTGTGTCATGGATGGAGAAACGGAAGGGTAGCTAATACAATTTGACACTCAGCCTGAGACAGTCCAGGATCTGCAGCAAAAGCTGACTTGTATATTTCGAAAAGGTTTAGCAGAGTTCTTCCTCCGCTCCGAGACTGGGGGGTTTATATAAAAAACTTTTTAATATTCAAATATTTCCTTTTTTCTATGTGGTCTTTAAAATAAAGCCTCCAGGGCTGTTAATATCTCTGATGTTGTTGCTTTGAAGACCACATAAAATGATTTTAAAGCAGAAACTTTTAAAGAACTCGTCCATTTCTAACACTGTCACTCAATCTGACTTTGTAGCACTAGCTATAAGTGGAAACTTAAATATAACAGAAGTTAAAGGCAAAAGATTTTACATGACAGTTTAAACAGATGCATATTTCTAAGTGCAGAACTTTCATTTGTTAAGATTTCATTTAGTGAAGGATGCTCTATAAAACGACAACTATCTCACTGCATTTGACTGTAGATTTTTAAGTGTAAAAGATCCTTTGCCTTTTATGTACCTAATTCAGTTAAGAGAAAAATGACCCTTTTCTACCTAATAGCGAGGAAGCCACAAGAATTTTAGCACATTAGCCCCTGTGTCAGCCTGGAAGGAAAAAACAGGCACATTCAGCAATGTCTTCTTTAGAAAGCCCAGAAAGAAATATCTGAAAAAAAAAATGTATGAGGTGTTTAAAGTGACTTCAGTCTGTCAGGACCTATTCTTACAGTACATGCCCCATCCCTGGAAACATTCAAGGTCAGATTGTACAGGGCTGTGAGCAACGCAGTCTAGTTGAAGATGTCCCTGCTTCAGGGGCAGGGACTAGATGACTTTTAAAGGTCCCTTCCAACCCAAACTATTCTATGATTCTATGATTCTGTAACAGTTAGCTATATTTTAAGCCATTATTCAATTCTCTGACAATCAGGTTTCAAGGAAGAAATATTAACCTGGCTGATACTGTAACCAGCTTTTTGGAAAGACAATCAGTCTTCCCCAAAATGCAATCTGTTGTAATTATTACATGTGTTTATATTTGATCTATTTATACTTTTTTGGTTTGTGTTTGTGTAATATGGAATTATTACCTTTCGTCTATTACAAAAACTCTGTCTTGCAGTTATTGCCAAAGCAGCAGTATCCAGCTAGACAAATCAAGTGTAGTCAGAACACCTGAAGAGCATGTGTTTCTCAGCTGAAGTTGCAGTCTGTGGTCCAAGTTTACATCAGGTCTAACTTTGTGATTCAAAACATCCATTTTGTAGTGCATGCTGCATGTAAGACAAAATGCTTACCTTTGAGAAAGGGACTGAGACCTTCCCCTTCCCCAAATGCAAGCCTGCATTGTTTGTGAATGTGGTTGGAAAACTATGAGAAAACAATAAAGACCAGTGAAACAGTAAAAATATCCCCTCCCCGCCCTCCCAGTTCTCTGGGATTAATCTCTGACAAGCAGACCAGCAGTATTTCCAATACAGTGTAGGGTCCTTGTCCCAGAGCTAACCCTCCCTGCTTGTGTTCCTGGGTTAAACCAGGGGGTGCTCAATCCCATCTTCATCCCAGCGTACAGTTGGGACACAGCAAAAATCACACACAGAGAAGGGGAAGGCTGGAAGGTGCTTGCAGTCCCACAGTCATAGTGTGGATCTGCAGACAGATATGAATGGAGTTGCTGGGTTGGTTCAGCTGGTGATGGACACATGTCCCAGGACAAAAGGCAGGCATCCTGGCAGGTTCGATTTACCTGAGATGCTGAGCACCAATCTAGTATCACACTGTGGAAGATTGAAGTCAGCTGAGACAAATTAGCAGGACAGCATCACAAAGATTGCCGGCACACATTAGAGACATTGAAATCATGTTTTTCCAATGCTGATTAGTTTGATGGCCTTACAGCTCTTACACTGAATGAGCATGTTGGGGCAGAGAAGGGTATTCCTCTTGCGCTCCTCTCCCCTTGTCTTCACAAGCCAGACGCTGTCTGGCTGCAGCCCTTAGAGTGTAGATTTGATTCATGGCATCCAACATGTCACCTAGGATTTATGCTACATCAAGGGGACTGTAATCCTCTGTTTAAAGTGCCTGTGAAGAAAGGCTTCATGAAAGTCAGGCACTCTGTTGCATTAGTGAATGTTTATTGCTATTCTGATAGAGTACTTTCAGGTATCATAACTTCTGTCAGACCTGAGCTGCAAGCAGGGAGGCATAAATATCCAGGGGAAGGCTGCTTACACGGCACACGCTCTCTTCAGCAGAATTTGGCTGAATGTATGCATAGCATTGGTGAGCATCCTTCCCCCTGGGACTTCTGCGGTGACATAAAGATGCAGAGATATTTACCAACACAAGCATTTGTCTCAGCACACCATTTGGAAAGATGCAGGAAGGAAAAGGAGGAAAATGGGGAAGACCTGCCTGACTGTAGAGGAAGCTTTAGCATGACAGAGATGTTGATCTAACCTTGTGTTGTCATTCCTTGCAGTCGCTCCAGCTGCCCCAGATTCCAACCATTCACCTAGAAAAACCCAATTTTACAATCAATATCGAGGAAGCCATACTTCAGAGATTAAGAAAGACCTTTTCTTCTCACCTCTGCGTGTACTGAAGTCGTGTCGGACTGAGCAAAGAGCAGAAATAGAAAATACAACATGTCCCTCTGCACTGAATAATTCACATGATTTATTTAGCATCTTCTTTGCCAAGTGAGAAAATAACACATTATTACCCTTTTTCTTCTAAAATACTGGTGCTTGCCCTGCTATCTCAAAGTAGCCTCTCAGGGTGCACCAAATATAATAAGAACTATTTTACCAGATGTTTTCAGCTTAACATGAAACAGAGACTGGCTCTTTGTTTTCCTAATGTGCTGGTGTGTGTTCTGCTCTCCAAGGGGAATGAACTTGGAGCCAGGTTAGTCACTCACCCATAGATGGAGCAGGGTTAATGTTCAGATGAAAACAAAAATAATTATGATTTGAGTAGATCAAATTTCTCAGAGTATGAAATAATATACTGGGCAAAAGCTATAATTCACATGGCACAGTCACCCACTAATGACATTTCTAGGTTGTTTCTGAGTGATTTCAAGACACTGTGCCATAAAATCTTAATGCGTTTTATTAGAATAGCCATGTGTTTTATATGTAATGATCAGCAGCTCTAGGGCATGAATGGAGCAGTAAGAGGCCTTCTTGGAGCATTTTCATTGCGTGATTTATTGTGCCTTAGAATTATTTTTCAGAACTGACATTTGTGAATGATAAGCATTTTTTTCTGCCTGGTAATGTGGCTGGAAACAAAACCAACCAGAAAATAATGTACTTCTGTATTGTACAAATGCAGCTGATACTCTATTACAAGAAAAAAGCATTCTCAGAAAATCTTTTTGTGTGACAATATGCAACTGCTCAATACACCAACTGATCTTGCACAAAGGGAGCCCTATGTTGAAGGTTTTGATTGTTCTTAGATACACAAAAAGCAGCCTTACGTGTTTCATAATGACTCATAACAGGGTGATTCATAGCAGCTAAGCTGTTGAGGTCTTTGAAGAAGCTCAGGTCTGAATTTTACATGCATTAGAAATATTTTCCTCCATTTTGAGGAACAGCAAGCTAAGCAGAAGGGGCCTCTATGATCCATTAAAATTGCTCCTGAACCAACAGAGTTGCTGGGCAGGCTTCTGGATAGATGCCTCCCCCCAAGACTGTGCAGAGTTGGTGCTAAGCGGAGCAACATGGCCCAGGTGGGCAGCTTTAAAGCTTTGGAGTGGTGGATGGTGCCCACACCCACCATGCAGTGCCACTGCATCCTGACATGGGATTTATTAGACAGCACAATTAAGCCTGTGAATACTCCTATGGGACAACAGCATTTTACTTATCCCTCTGAGCAAAAAGACATCATTTGCTTTTTACTTTCTTGACTCTTCAGTAATCTACTGAATAGACACTTTGTGCTGATCCCTTGTTCCCACATACCCACTGCCATTCCCATATGAGCTGTCTTCTCCATCACTCCCTGTTTTTGCTAGTGCATGCCAGTTATCTCACATCTCATTGCTATTCAGCTCACAAAAGCTGCATTTCCTGGTTTACGAGCATTCCTGTTTCAACTATCCCTTTGGCTTTTGTCCCCATTACTCCTTCTCAAACTGTATCTGTTTTTTGTGACTTTTGATACATTTGATTAAGGCTGTTTTGAAGAACAGCTTGCTGCTTAGAATTGTCCAGCAAGCCCACCTAGCTTGTGGGCTGGCCTGACTGACTAGCCCCATCAGCCTGTAGACCTCAAGAGATGGAGAAATTGAGATGAAGCTCACTGCTTATCAGCCACTGATCACAGCTGGACTTCATGGACAATGATAACTTAGGCCCACATCCAGTGTAAGCAGATCTGATTTAGGACTGGATAAGTCTAGTGATGTTCAGGTGTGTTTCTGTCTCTCCACTGTCTCAAAACACTAGCTCTTACTTTAGCTAAATTATTTCTACTCAGTGCTTTTGAATGCTGGAAAAGTAAACCATGGGTGTTTCCCCCCGTAAGGTGATCACACTGGGTCTGTGCCATGCAATAATTATTATTATTCAGTGAACTTGATATTACATGGGAATATCAGCTCTCTACCAAAATAAGCATAGTCCAGGGCTTTAATAAAGCTGAATCTTCATAATCCATGTGCTGGTCATTGTGGAATATAATGATCTAATTAAACTGTGCTTTGCACCTTTCTGCTCTTCTGTGCTAATCTCTCACTGAGCTCTGGATTAATTTGTCTGTTTACATACTATAAATCCCCCAGTGGGTTTTGCCTTTGTGGGACTTTTTGATGTTAATGCAAAGTAGCCGGTGTGTCCTGAAAAGTCAAGGCTGTTTAATCCGCAACACTGAGGTTTTGGTGGTTAAAGCAGTTATTTCATTCGGAAAACTTAGGAAAACCCACAGCTGTGACATGGTAGCTCAAAGCCTCCTGCTTTGATGAGAGGCATGCAGATGTCTGTTATTCAAAGCACGAGATAATCATCAGCGTCTGAACAAATTCAAACTGATATCAGCTTCTGCTCATTTTATTATGCAATTTCCACTTACTCCATCTGTCACTCATTATGAAAAGGAGATACATTGATAAAATAGAGGATTTACATGCTTCCTGGAAATAAAGCTGCAATAACCAAACAGTGGCATCTGGTTTCTGCAACCAGTGATAAGAACCATTGTGATCTCTTTCTTAATGCAGGCATGATCCAAAGCACAATAACATTTGACAAAAGCTTCTCCATCCTTCTAGTCTAGCTTATTGCTACTGAACCCTTGAAGCTACAACAGTGTAAAAACTGGCTGCACAGTATGTTCCCCTTACAGGTTTAATAAACTGCATTTTGATCCTTCTGACTTGTATCTGAAAATGTGCCTGTAAATTAGACTTCACAGATGCATTAGTAGTGTAATTGGGTTGCATAGCAGGTACCCCTCACAGCATTTTTCATGTCCAGAAAAGAAAATTACAATCCAATGCAATTTCTTAATGTCCTTAAGAAGATCAGAGAGAAAAAATAAACTCTATTAATGAGACACTTCAGTGACACCAAGGCTTCTTCTTCTTCCCAGATTTTTGTTGCCACTGTATCACCTAGACTGGGCTGCATATGGTGGAGAGAACCTAGAAATGAAGGAACATCCATTAAACCTGTTCTTCTTCCTAGTAATGCTTTAAGTCCTCTGATGATACTATCTCGGTGTCTGCAAATCCACATCATGTTTCTTCAAGGCTGAAGAGCCTTGAAAGATATCCAGACACAGGCATGGGCCTAATCCTGCTGGTGGGATGGAGGAGGCCATTTTCACCCACTGCTGGACTGGAGCATGGTCCATGGGGCACACGAGGCTGCTGGAGGGGGTTATAGTTCACCAATGCCTGAGTGATAACAAAGGCTCGATTCTCTGCTGTAAGTTCAAGACAGGAAAGGAGGAGGGCAGAGAAGAAAGGGAGAGTGAGCTCTTGGGAGCAGTTCATTCAGTAACCTCCAGGGGAGGACAAGTGGAAACTGGCTGTGCTTGGGTTTTCTGCTTGAGAGCAAGCATCATCCTCTTCTGTTACAGAAATCTTAGGCTTATTGTTTAATGCATTAATAAATGTTACATTAAAATAATTGGCAAAATAATGCCAATAAATAATGCATTTCTCTCAAGAGTTTAGGCAAAAATCTAACCCAACCCCTGCACACACCGCAACATCCCCTAAAATTGGTCACACAACAATTGCTCCTCAGCTGCACTGTCACTGATGCAGTGATTTGACCTAATTTAGCCCTGTCCATCAAATAGCTACCCACAGTTTCACAAGGCAGAGAGCAGGGCTGCTCACCAAGCCTGTCCCATCCCTGGCACTGCCTGTAGGCTGATGCCTTTTAGGAAGGGTGCTGCTGTGCTCCACATCTGTAAGAGGATCATGATAATCTCCTTGACTATAAAGTTGATGACACCCAGCAGCATTAACTCTTTTTTAGCTGGTGAGGTGAGGATGGAGATCCACAAATAAACTCATCGGACCTTTTTTTTTCTTATATAAGCATTTCATTTGCTTTGTCCTGGTTTCTGCTGGGATAGAGTTAATTTTATTCTTTGTAGCTGGTGCACTGCTGTGTTTTGGCTTTAGTCTGAAAACAATGCTGATAACACATTGATGTTTTAGTTGTTGCTCAGTAGCACTTACCCTGATCAAGGACTTTTCAGTCCCTCATGCTCTGCCAGTGAGGGGCACAGGAAGCCAGGAAGAAGCAGACACAGGACACCTGACCCAAACTAGCGAAAGGGGTATTCCATACCACAGCACGTCATGCCCAGTATATAAACTGGGAGAGTTACCTGGAAGGGACTGATTGCTGCTCGGGTTGGGCTGGGTATCGGTCAGCGGGTGGTGAGCAATTGTGTTGTGCATCACTTCCGTTTGTTGGGTTTTATTTTTCTGTCTCACTTTTTCTTCTTATTATATTTTACTTTATTTCAATTCTTAACCTGTTCTTACCTCAACCCATGGGTTTTACCTTTTCCCAATTCTCCTTCCCATCCCACCAGGACAGGGGCAGAGTGAGTGAGCAGCTGCATGGTACTTAGTTGATGGCTGGGGTTAAACCACAACATCCCTGGAGAAAGCAATATTCTTCCGAGGAACTGAAATAGGATTTACTGTATATTAATGTCTTATGTTTTCTAGTCTTCCTCCCTAGCCTCTTTCATCTGTATTAAATCAGTCGCACTGGCTGACCTGAAATGTGTCAGCTAAGATCTTCCTGCACTGAAACTCAGGAAATCTAGTCTTATTAAACTTAAAATGACAGGTTAAGGCAAGAAATCTTGTGATGATTTTTTTTTTTTTTTTCTGTGGGCAAAATTGGAGTTTTTAGTGACTCTCTGCTAAGCAAATGTCTTCAGCATTTCATTTCTTGCTGACAAGTAGCAGCCACCAGTGCCCAGTACCACCTCCACATGCAAGGACTGGGTCAGCCTGTTTCTGGACACATCCACCTTGACATTTCATCTGGAAAATGCTGTTACATAGATCATCCAGTTTCCCATCTCCCCTTTAATAGCTGGGGAGGATGGTTGAAAATTGAGTAGGTACAAAGAGGGAACATAGAAATTGCTCTTGTCTAACACAGGCTCTGCATGTATTCAGCCCCTCTCTAATGACCCCAGAGGCTGCAGAGTGGACTCTCTGGAAATACCCATGAGATGCAGGAATCACATTAACCATTAAATATGCAGGGCTTTAGTTGCCCACTATCAACTGAGCTTTGGTAGCACCATGGCGAGCACCTCACCTGCCACAAATGCAAACCACTTTCACTTACCTTCTTGACCTTCTCTTGTTGTCTCTCCCATTAGTATGAGGCAGAGTGTTCCTGCAGGCTGCTCACTCCTACCTTCTGATTCAAACTGGTATTTTAATAAATTATCATGCCACCTTTCTCTCTTTCCACTCCCTTCAAAAAGCATCAGTATTATGACTCTGCCTGTAAAAGCATCATCTGCCTGAGGAAAGAGGTCTGGCTGACAGATTTGCTCTGGTTGTGGTAACAGACGAAGGAGTGTCCCTGATTTCAAGTGCTGGAGGAAAAAAAATCATTGCACAGCATTTATGAAAGCAGAAGGACTTCTTAAAAAGGGCAGGCTGCAAACTGAGGCAATTCCAGCCTGGAGAACCCTTCAGAAGAGAATACAAATCCCAATTTCTCTGTCCTCACTTTTTGTGGATTGTACAGGCAGCAGATTTTTACTGACATTCATCTTCATTAATTTGCAGCATTCACCTTCTGCATTCAGGAGGCATTCTGACTGACAGAGAAAAGCCAAAAGAGACAGATGTACTCACTGGAGAGGGCTTATATATAGTTGAACATGTAAACATTTGCAAGCCACTGTTAGTTTTACAATTCTATGAATGACATTGTCTTGAGTCGTACTCATAGGCCCATCAGGAGCTATGTAAAGCTGGGTACAAAGCAGCTCCCCCTAATTCACCACACCACAAGGCATAGTATCAGTGCTATGTGGTGCTTCATGCACCCCAGCTTTGAAAGATCATGTCATGGCCAGCACTAGACGGTGGGTGTCAAAGACACCTTTACCATGGCTCTGCAGAGGAAAGACAAGCTGTATCTATCCCAGGGACTGTGCACCCGACTCCTTTTTATGGTGTTAAGAGTCAATGAAGTAAGTTGTTTATGTTCTGCCTTTGGGAAATATTCAAAATCCGGCGAATTAGTGTCAGCTGAGCGGCAGGGTAGTGACAGGGAAGTCATCAGAAGGCTCATCTTGTGACGGTTTGTAAGTGATCAGAAAATATTGCCCTTGTGCAGCTTTGCAGAGGACTTTTTAAGGTGTGATATAGTAAATCTGCTTGATGATTGTCAGCAGCATATTTTCAGTACTGCTGCTCGCTGGGAGGAGCTCCCACCCAAATGAGATTTGGAGGGATCTTCACCCCCAGTTGCAGTAATGAGTTCGGAGTTTTGATAATGCTCTTTGTGAGCTCAAAAGAAATATTGCAGGGAGACCACCCTTCTTACCCTGGGAGTTAAGTTCTCTTCAGTGGTATACATTGCTCACCATGGCAATGGGAATTGAATTTTCCGCTCCCTGAGCTCTCCTGGATACTTAAACCAGCCTCATGCAATACTATTGTGGCCAGTGTCATCGCACCACTGAAAACTAAATGAATGAATAAATTAGAGCCGTGACGTTTTGGATTGCTGAATTGCATCCAAGCTTTTTATTGCCAGTCATGAACTCCTTTCTGATGACAGACAGAATGATGCTTATTAGGCAGGTAGGCAGATCACTGTAACGAACGAACGCGAGAAGTGTGGTAGCAAGGCTGTATATCAGGGAACTGAGAAGGGATTGTCTTTTAAAAAACCTCTTTCCAGCACCAATTGCCTTTTGACTGCAGGGCCCCTTCGTATTACACAACAGTTTATTCTCCCCTATTGATGCAAGTAATCCAAGTTTATGGCTCCTATCACAATCTTTTCCTCCTTGGCCTTTTAACTGCCTTTAATATAGAAGCTATTCTCATCTCGAAAGTTTTTGCTCCTTCAGCTTTCAGCCTGCTTCTATTTCATATGTCTTGGAATATCCCTCAATGTCACATTTGCAGTGCTCTTTCTCTTATTTCTATGCAGTTGTCTCCAAACCTTTTCCTCAGCCCCACTTACCTCATTGCTCCACAGACACTCCCAGCCATGGGCAGCACTGCAGGTCCCCTTGGCTCTGCCCACCTCTCCAGGACCTTGTCATGTGTCCTTACTCCTTTGACATATCTAGTCTGGGCTCCTGACCTGTTTGGGTCATTGCATGCAATGACCCGAACTAGGGTTTGATTGTTTGCCCAAGCCAATTTACTGCCTACTTGGGAGGAGGTGACCCTTTACCCTTGGCATGGCACTTATGTTATCCATCAGTATGCCCATTTGGAGAGTTAATGCCAGCAGAATAATAAACCTATAGAAAACAGTGATTTATTTATTTATTTATTTATTTGCCAGTGCAACTCCCTGAACTGGTTCATGTTAGCCTGAAATTGCACATAGGAAGGGGCAAGAAGGGGGCAAAAAGACATACCTGGGAATGTATACAGTGTCTGACTATCCCTATATGTATATATAAAAAATTGTTCTAGGAGACGTCTTAAGTGCAGATGTCTTTTCCTGGTGAAGCATAGATATAAGCCTCCATTTAACTGCTCCCCTGCAGTCAGATCAGAGTGATCCATTGGCTGTGGAACAGTTGCCCCAGGAAAGCTATAAACCTTTACTGCTTGGAGACCTTTGGAACTAGACTGGTCATACCATGGTGTTCAGCACAGATTAAAGCAATGTGCTTTAAAAGCAAAGCACGACAAACTACCTCAGAGGTCAAAATGCCCCTTGCGGGGGGTGAGGGGGGGAAATGGGTGCAAATTGTCCTTTTCCATCCCCAATCTGTGCAACTCCACTGGGTCTGTTAGACCCAAAGACCCAGAACACAGTGACCTGCTGCAGGGTACAGTGGCACAATTTCTTTATTTTTATTTTTCAATAGCCTTGTTCTGGTTCCTGTTGCTGACCCTGTTGAAGCTACTCTGACACTGCTAATGTTTTTCAGGGCGCAGACCCAGACCCAGACTGTAGACACCAAAACCTTGTCTTGATTAGTTTTTATGTAAAAGCTGATTTCCAGTAATATTTTAACCATGAACAGCAGATGTTCACACTATCAGGTTTTGTTGTTGCTGCCCGCAAAGTGCAAAAATGATCTCATATTTAATTTATGCTTATTTCACTTATTTAAAGCAAACAAAAGATGCATTCATAAACTGTGAGGTAGAGTATCATGTCTTTAACAAACACTTTTGCATGTTTTCCCAGGGATGCGTTATTCTTAACTGAGGTAGATAGCCACTGAGATTATCATAAGTGGAGAAGTGTACAAAATGAAAAAGATACTGTTGATTTTGTTCATTCCTGGAAAGGCTGGATTTGTCAGCCTGTTGGTTTATACCTGCTTATCACATGCTCTGGCCAGTTCTATAGCTTCTGCAAGAGGAACACTTAACCGTATCTCAGCCTCTTCAGATCACAGCATGATCTGCTAGGTTAAATGGCTAATTGTAGGTGAGTGCTGTAGTGTACGTTAATCAAACCCTGTAGTTAAAATGTCAGATAATTTCTTTGTAGCTGCACACAAAGGCAAATGTCTCTGTTTCTTTTGTTTGCTGCAATCCCCACAGCCAGTTATTGTATAATTGCATAATCTAGCAGGACTCAGTGGCAGGGCTTTAACATTACTGTATCTAAGGTATCTGTGTTACACAGCCACTCTTTCTTCTGCCTTCTCTCTATGCACTCATTCCATATCTGTGTTAAGCCACATGGGGATATTGGAAGATGCTGTAGACCCAGATGTCTGCTAGAATCTCGGACTGTGTAATTAGCTGTGGACATCTAGACACTAGATGGAGAGATGTGTCATTTAGTGAATAATGCTTAGTTTTGGTGCCAAGAGTTTTATGTTCAGGCTTCCACAAACCATATCACAGGCTGTGAAAATAGCTGTGCCCACTCCTCCTGGAACAAGGGCTGTGGTGGGCTCTGCCCTTGGAAAAGTTGGGCTTGATTATTTGCTTGTTGGTTTGATTTTTGAAAGTGTTCCTCTTCCCTGTTAAATAGAAATTTGAAGAAAAGAAATTTGAAGGACTTTGTGTCAAGCTCAAGTCCGACAATAAAATTATATGATTCAGCCAGTTGTTTGTTTTACTTTTGTTCCAGGTTGCAAATGTTGTGTGAACAAATGTTGTGTGAACCCTCCTCCCCGCTCAGCCCCTCAAGATCTCCAAACACCAGACTGAGGCAAGAAATGCCTGAGCGTTTTGGAACTGTTATCCCCTCTTCTTCATGTAGGGAAAAGAAGGCTTCAAGGGACAATATGAGTAACATACTAGTTGCACAGAATTCCCTGGTGAGGACAGAAGTAGCCTTTGTGAGTCTCCAGGTCTCTGTAGTGATCTTGATAATGTTTCTCAGTCATTATAGTTGCAGCTTTTTTGCTTCAAAAAGCAGCATCCTGTCAATTGAAGACAAAAATGAAGCAGTCCACCAGGGCCTTATATGTGTATATTTGACCCCATGTCTGTCTTGAGCTCCTCACTCTGCTCTTCGAGTCCTGCCAGCTGAGGGACAGTCAGAGCTACTTTGCTTTCCTCCAGAGCCTTGACCTGAGCACTGGCAGTGTCTGGAAGTTGCACCAGAAAGGCAGGGCAGGGAGGGTGAAATGTTCTTTTTGGGTCTTGGCCCTTTCTGCTTCATTACCATGAGAAGCCTACAACAGAATATCTATTCATTTGTATTCAACCTGGCTGTTCTGCTTCCAGACCTCCTTTCTTGCCTGCAACTGACAGGATGTCACAAGGAAGTGACAGGGCAGTGACAGTTTGTGTGCCATGGTCCACTTCTGTTTAAACTTGATTTTTATCTCGTAATGAATCAAGCCATGGGAGTCCAGTCTGGGAAAAAAAGAATGTCCCAAGGAAGCAAGCTGAAGCTAGAAAGTTTTTCAGTCCATTTGGAAATAAGAATGCATCACAATGTGCTTTTTCCCTCCACACCAGACTCCTGTATTCTCACAAGGTAGACTGGGTATAAAAGGGGTTTTGCATTATTTATTAGTGCGCCTCTGTCACACATAATGGGGGCTATAAAGCATGTAAGAGTTTATAATTGGCTATCTACAAGAAGTAATCCTAAGGGGGCTGTGTGAGGATCAAATAAATTATGCTTCATTATAGTAGTTATGCCAAGGATATTAGAAAATTGTTTCTAGTTGGAGGAAGAAAAAGAAGGAGATGCAGAAAAAGAAAAACCCCTCAGTGCTTCCCAGACCCACGTCTGTCAAAGTTTTTACAGTTTGAGGCAAGATTTCAGTCCTCCTCTTTAAAATTCCTGATGTGTTCAAGATGCTAAATAAGCAGTTGCCAAGATACTTGTACAAATAATGCATGAATGGAGTTTATCTAAATTGTTTTATTAATAAACTTTACTGAACTCTCCCATGCAGTTGAGAAGGAATCCCAGTTCCCCACTATCCACCACTGGCACATCAGCTTTCAGAAATGAAACTTTTATCTCCTTCTCAGGGGATATGAATGCTTCCCACCTCCCCCCGAACCTCCCTTCCTTCCTGAATCTAATTATCGTTCTGATAATTCAGAACAAGGATTCAATGACAGTAAAATACAAAGAAAAAGAGGATGAACAGCTGGTCGTGGAAGCTGTGATAGTATCATTTTTAAATGAACATTTAAATTTCAGAAAAGCCAGGACAAAAGGGATCTCCATGTTTCTGACTTAGTTGTAGGGCTCTTCTGATGCTTCTGAATATAACTGGTGCTACAGTGGAGGTGCCTTTGGAGTACATAAGTTAGACAAGGGAAAGTCTTGTCAGATCCAGGAGGGAGGGAATAACCCTTCCCTCAAAGTTACTAGGTATTATTCTAGTTTTTAAATAGAAAGCCAAGGAAGGACAAAGTTTCTCTCATGGTACAATATGCTTGATTCTGAACAATTTCCAGCAGTGGAAACTACCTCTGGAAATAGTGACCGGAAGACTGGCTAAAGCTCTGGCTTCACTGAAATGAGTGGCAAAACTGATTGATTTCACACGGGCCAGTTGTCCCCCATTAGATCTACTTGAATGGGGTTAGGTTACAAGATTGGGCCTGCAAGGTCAAGCATCCTTTTGTATGTTAAATGTCATATTTTCACAAGTCTAAAAATATATCACATAGCCCTTATGATGCCCTCGTTGTAACATACAATCACAGAATCATGGAATAGTTTGAGTTGGAAGGCACCTTCAAAGGTCACCTAGTCCAACCTCCTGCAATGAGCAGAGACATCTTCACGTTGCTCAGAACCACATTCTGCCTGGCCTTGAATGTCTCCACCAGCCCCTGTCCAAGCTATAAAGTGAAAATGTTTTGAAATACATTAGTAAAAGAGCATTTTGTATGTGTGGAAACCATAAAGAGCAGGAGCGAACTGCAAGGACCAAGAGCAGTGGAAGGATTGCAGCCTCTGTAGGTAGCTCGGGTCAGCCTGCACACCAGAAACCTCTGTTAGTATTGCCATACTAAGGTCTTTATTTCACTTGATTTAACCCTCCTTTCAGTTTCTCTCCACTGAAAATGAGTTTGATTCATTATTCAGCTTCTCTGCTAGTATTCTGGCATTGCTTTTTTGTTTGTTTTAAGGCAAAATTTGAAACCAGCAGCCACAGAAATCCTCTGGATAGAGAAGGCTGTATGGAATGGCCAATTCTATCAGGAGAAACTGAATAAATTAGGACTGGTTAATCCATTGGGGAGAAAAGTGCTGCAAAGGGGGAAGAAAATAAAATGCTCTCCTGGAGCCCTGGTAGGGGTTTAGCAAAGTCCACGATTTAAGGAGTGAACTTAAATTACCACAAGGAAGATATAGGCTAGAAAAGATGAAATGCTTCTATTGCAGTCACAGAGCCACAAGAACAGATTGTCTTAAAAGGTGGTGTGATCTCCGTTATGAGAAGATTTTTAAGATCAGATCAAACAAAATATTTTTCTTGGAAGGTAAAAGTACAGCTTATCCTGACTTTGAGGCTGAAGGATGGATTAGATACATTCTTGATGTCCCCTCCAACCTGTTTCCAAAATCATAGAATCATAAAATCACAGAATAGTAAGGGTTGGAAAGGACCTTAAGATCATCTAGTTCCAACCCCCCTGCCATGGGCAGGGACACCTCGCACTAAACCATGTGGCCCAAGGCTCTGTCCAACCTGGTCTTGAACACTGCCAGGGATGGAGCATCCACAACCTCCCTGGGCAACCCATTCCAGTGCTTCACCACCCTCACTGTAAAGAGCTTCTTCCTTATATTTAATCTAAACTTCCCCTGTTTAAGTTTGAAGCCATTACCCCTTGTCCTACCACTACAGTCCCTAAGGAAGAGTCCCTCCCTAGCACCCTTATACACCCTCTTCAGATACTGGAAGGCTGCTAAGAGGTCTCCAGGCAGCCTTCTCTTCTCCAGGCTGAACAGCCCCAACTCTCTCAGCCTGTCTTCATACGGGAGGTGCTCCAGCCCTCTTATCATCCTCGTGGCCCTCCTCTGGACTTGCTCCAACAGCTCCATGTCCTTTTTTTGTTGAGGACACCAGAACTGTACACAGTGCTCCAAGTGAGGTCTCACAAGAGCAGAGTAGAGGGGCAGGATCACCTCCTTTGACCTGCTGGTCACGCTTCTTTTGATGCAGCCCAGGATACGGTTGGCTTTCTGGGCTGCAAGCGCACACTGCCGGCTCATGTTAAGCTTCTCACCAACCAACACCCCCAAGTCCTTCTCTGCAGGGCTGCTCTGAATCTCTTCTCCACCCAACCTGTAGCAGTGCCTGGGATTGCCCCGACCCAGGTGTAGGACCTTGCTCTTGGCTTGGTTAAACTTCATAAGGTTGGCATTGGCCCACCTCACAAGCGTGTCAAGGTCCCTCTGGATGGCATCCCTTCCCTCCAGCGTATCAACCGAACCACACAGCTTGGTGTCGTCGGCAAACTTGCTGAGGGCGCACTCAAACCCACTGTCCATGTCGCCGACAAAGATGTTGAACAGGACCGGTCCCAACACTGATCCCTGAAGGACACCACTCGTTACTGTTTTCCAACTGGACATTGAGCCGTTTACCACAACTCTTTGCATGCGGCCATCGAGCCAGTTTTTTATCCACCGAGTGGTCCATCTATCAAATTGATGTCTCTCCAATTTAGAGACAAGGATGTCATGGGGGACAGTGTCAAACGCTTTGCACAAGTCCAGGTAGATGACGTCAACTGCTCTGCCCCTGTCCATCAGTTCCGCGGCTCCATCATGGAAGGCCACCAAATTGGTCAGGCAGGATTTCCCCTTAGTGAAGGCATGTTGGCTGTCACCAACCACCTCGTTGTTTTTCATGTGCCTTAGCATGTTTTCCAGGAGAAACTGTTCCAAGATTTTGCCAGGCACAGAGGTGAGACTGACTGGTCTGTAGTTCACCAGGTCTTCCACCTTCCCCTTCTTGAAAATGGGGGTTATATTACCCTTCTTCCAGTCATGAGGAACTTCACCTGACTGCCACGATTTTTCGAATATGATGGACAGTGGTTTAGCAACTTCATTTGCCAGCTCCTTCAGGACCCGTGGATGGATTTCATCAGGTCCCATGGACTTGTGCCCGTTCAGGTTCTTAAGATAGTCTTGAACCTGATCCTCTCCTACAGTGGGCCTAAGGTCTTCATTTTCACAGTCCCTGCATTTGCTTTCCAAGACTTGGGTGGTGTGGTCAGACCATTTGCCAGTGAAGACTGAGGCAAAGAAGTCATTAAGAACCTCAGCCTTCTCCAGATCCAGAGTAGCCAGTTCTCTCGATAGCTTCTGGAGAGGGCCCACGTTGTCCCTAGTCTGTCTTTTATTTGCTACGTATCTATAGAATCCTTTCCTATTATCTTTTACATCCCTTGCCAAACTTAATTCTAGCTGGGCCTTAGCTTTCCTAACCTGGTCCCTAGCTTCCCGGGCAATGCTCCTATATTCTTCCCAGGCCAGCTGTCCTCGCTTCCACCTTCTATAAGCTTCTTTTTTCCCTCTAAGTTTCCTCAGCAATTCCTTGTCCATCAGTACACAAAATGTTTTTTGTGTTTTAAGTATGCTCTCTGCATAAAAGAATTTTATAAATTATGAGAAGCGAAAGACTCTCAACATAAAGAGCTGGACAGTGCTGAGGCATCCCGTCATTGCCTTGGGATAACTCACAGGTTGGGGGGGAGAAGAAGATTTCAAAATGAGTTCAGAGGTGAGCTCATGAGCTCATCATGGGAGAAGCATACCCTTTACACGCTGGTCTTTGTTACCAGAAACGGTTAAGTCTGTTTGACATGTTGGTAAGGTTGTCCATATGGATTTTCTCTGGAGAGGATAAGCAGCAGTGCCAAAATTTTCTGAGCTGCAGATGTGCAATAAATTTGTAACAAACTGCAGCTCCTATCCAAAATTGTGATTTATCACATTTTGTGGCAAACTGAAAAATGGGACCTATTTGAGGGAAATTGACTTGCGAGAGTGCTTTTTACTCTGCAAATTGGGTCAGTGAGTTTGAATGCCTTTGGATAGAAAGCATGGAAAATTCCTTTTTTTTTATTTGTTTTTTGAAATAAAAAGTACCCCTTTCTTGTGTATGTCACAGGAAGCAAACTTTAGAGCATGTAAAAATCATGCAAAACAAAACACAGACAGTCTGACAGTATGGAAACAATATTCTGAGTGTCACACTGTTCACACTGGAGCTGTGCTGAACCTTATCATCTTTCTTACTGAAAACAAAGTAGCTGAAAATAGGGTAATAGTCGTTTTTCAGCTTCAGGAAGCCATACAAAGAATCAATACCACATAGAGTCTATTATTGCCTAGATTTTACTCAATTTCTTTTGATTTTATGCTGTAATTCAGCACAAAGGCAAACTCCACTGAATATACTTTGTTCATGCATAGATTAATTCATGTGTTTAGCTGCATGCTCTGCAAGGAGCCTCACAAGGAGCCTTGTGGATGTGGAGGGTATTTTAAAAGCTGCTAAAAAGTGATGCAGCTACAGCAGCAAGCTATATATTAAACCAACTTATTTCATAACACTTAGCTGTCTATGACTTACCTATCAGAGAGCTCTACACTGTACGGAGGGGGATGTGTTTGATGGCTGCAGGCCTGTGTATCAATTAAGCTGGTGTGTACTTTTTGGCAGATTAGAGGGAGGCTTAAACCTGTGAAGCACCAGTAAGAATAGGTTAAAGCGAAAAGTGATTCTCAGCTTTGTTTGCTGACTGCCACTGGCTTTTACAGCATTATAGCAGTTTATCTTACTATATTTCCTATCTAGAGAAGTGGTTTCCAAACTTGTTTGGTTTGAGGAGCATTACAGACTCTTCAGTAGAAATGCACACCTATTCAATTTTTTTTCCAGTTATAGATTGCCTAATAGCATGTATGAATTTGCTTGGAAATACTCCTTGATTTGCCAGAGGGTCTGCAGACCATGTGCTGAAAATGCTACTTTGAAGCCTTGAGTATGGCTGAAATGCAGTAGCTGGTCTTCCATTAGTCTTTGGACAGCTCAACTGACAAAAAACAAGCTAAAAAAATAAATAAATGGCAAAAGCATGGTGCGCAGTATTCCTCACAGGCCATATGCTTTGCATGAGTTCCCATTCCCCTGTCACTTTGGAGATATGCCATCAAAGTGAAGGAATTGGCTAGGTATCTTTATTTCTTTATCCAGCATTTACAAACTACTGTTATTCACAGATCAGTGAACTAATAGACATACAAAAGCAATTCTTTGGTATTTAATCCATGTCTGAATATTTCCAAAGGCTGGGACAATCTAAAGGCAAAATGATTGGAGTGGTGCTCAGGAGTTGGGCTGCTGCAGACTTTTCCTTCGTGCTTATAACAACCTTGGTCTGCCCAGTTTGTGTTGAAAAAATATGGCAATGCCTGACCATTTATCCATTTTTCTGTTTAGGCCTCGTCACCAACACAGGATATATCATCTCCTTCATTCCCTCCTCATAGCCCTTCATGAGATCAGTTCACATACTGGGAAATGCTTTGAGCAGGGAGCTTCTGCAAAGGCTCTGGCTAGTTTTGTCCAGTCTCCAGTTGCTATTGAAATTCATGTTATCAGAAAGGAATATGCCTTATCTACTATGACTACTATGAGAATTATGTATTTTGGGAAGTTAGTTATTAAACTAGCTTTTATTAATTACAGTAGGCGCCCTTGTGTTTCTAATAGAGTGATTTCTATTTAAATACACTATGTCATAAGCCATATGCTGCTCTAGACTCTTTGAACTGTCAAGCATTTGATTCTGAGCCACGAAACGATCGGGTGAGCACACAGATGGGTTGTCACATAAAGAAGTCTGATGGCATGTGATAACGCTTAGGCTTTTTTCTTTTTTTCTTTTTTTTTCTTTTCTTTTTCCCCCCCCCATAAAGCTTATACTGTACTAGCAGTGATCATGGCTTGCCAAACAAAAATGAGCTGACAGTCAAACTCCACAGTGTTTTCTCGAGTTCTTCAAGCATTTCAGTTCCACTCTGCAGATTCACTCTGCCTTTAAATGGGCCGTGTCACATCCTTTTCAGAACAAGTGGTGTCAATCATTTTGTTGTGTGACAAACTCTGGGAGGAATGGCACAGAGACTCACCAGAGCTAGTCCTGAGGGATGTAGCTCTGTGGTAGCAACTAAGGCAGACCAAGGCCATTTTAAAGCAGCATAGAGGTAACTTCCTTTTAAGGTAGAGCATACAGGTTTACACACGGGAGCAAGACAATTTTTTCTTTCATCTTCTCTTCTTCCCTAACATTCAGGTCATTTCCCATAAAGGAAGGCAGAATTCATGATAGGGGTTGAGATATTTGCGTCTTAATGGCAGAATAAGGGCAGAAGGATAGGAGATAAGGGATAAAATAAAGTGTAGGTGACTTTGGCCGATTCGGATACAGATTCATATACTTTTTAAAGGTGTTTACAATACAGATATTGTCCCTTGAAGTAGGTTTCTAAGCTCACATTAAGATCAATAGATTTCTAGGGTGAAACTCATTAGCCTGAATCTAAGATACTTTACATTGTTAAAGATACCCTAGGGTCTTCAAGACCTCTGCATGGACTGGCAGGCATGACAGAGGACTTAGGGGAATCTTGCACTGCTCTGGAGAGGCTAAGCAAGATAATGAACAGCATTTAAACTGATAGAAGGTGACATATTTGGGTGTCTAAATCCCACTCTGACTCAATACTGCCAGTGGAGCACAGTTCAGTCATTGACCTACAAGTGTCCAGTGCCATTTGAGATGTCCTTGGCTATCCCACCTCCAGCTGCTAGCCCAGGAGCATCTGGCTTTCCCTACTGGCAGTGTGTCATGTCTGCCAGTCTCAATTGAATGTTTTTGCTGTCTTAGAGTTAGGTGAGCTCAGATGTGTCCTAGTTATAGACCTATGTTTCTGTACCCTTTAGGTTGAGAAAAATACCTTCTAGACTCCATTGATTCTAGTGACAAGGGTCTCAATTCAATTGCTGCTGCAGAAGCATCTCCATAGGTCTGATATGTCTGTGCCATCTGAGCACCTAAAAAGGAAGACCCATGCTGTTCTGGAGAAGGAACTGGTCTCCAGGTGGGCTACCCAGCTTAAATGCAAGTAATACTATATGCATGCATACGACTTGAGCCCTAGCTGCCTTCAGCTGAATGATGGAAAACAGATTCCTGAAGTCTTTCATGTTGGAAGTGATGCTGAGAGGTCATATAGTCTGACTTTCTGCTTCAAGCAGGACCAGCCCTGAATCATGACTACAATAATTACTTTCATGCCTCCAAATATCCCCTTAGACGAACAAAAGCAGCCAGGTGTGGGCTTATCCAGACTGCTTAGTGCTGTGGTTTGTGTCTGAACACTGGAAGATTCACAACTTACCTCATCCATGGGCACGTAACCAGTATGCATTGCAGGAGGCCCAAAGGAGAAAAGCCGGTGATGCTGGAATCTCTCGTATCCAATTGTCTGCACCCAACACTCATGGTTGGGAGAAACAGCCATGGTGAAAGCCTTTTTTTTTTTTTCTTTTTTTCCTGATATGAACCTTGGGATCAGTGGAGCTTCTGTCTGGAGGGTGCTTTACTTGGTACCTAATACTTGTATCATCATTGACTGAGAGAATGAAAATGTTAGAGGGACTATGTAATCTGGTGGTAAGGGAATTAGCCTGGAGCCTCTGCTTCAGTGAATATTCATTCTTTAATCAATTGGTACATCCTCCAGATAAGCTCCACCTTGACGCTGTGGCCACTCTTAGCCTCACTTAACCATAACCAATAAGACATAAATTGCACAAGCAGGTACCTGTTTCTCTAAATGATCCTGCGTGTGAACGGTGCTGTGTAATAAATGATAATAAAGGAGTTTTCAGTGAAATACCCAGCTACACACTGTAATTCAACTAGTTCTCAAAAGATCGTATTAGTCCTCCTACTGTGTATATAAAATAGGATTAAACTCTTGGATTTCTTAATACCTAGTGCCAAACGTCACAGACTGTTGAGCCTGTTTACTGCTGCTTTATAAAATCTTGTTAAAAGAAGTACTACTGGTGATTCTGAGGGGTTGGAATTTTGGGGAGCTGTAGCCCCTTGCACCAGCACCTATTTTTGCAGGGCTTTGAAATTGGTGCTGAACCTTTCCTTTCCACACAGCAGCTGCCATGGCCCTGTCAGTTGTCCTTTTACAAAATGGCTGTTATTAAATCACTTTCCATTTAGCGGCAGCTCCGTGCTTGATTTCTCCACTCTTCCTACTTCAGTGTTTCTTTTGGGTTTCTTTCAGCCCTCAGCCCTATTTTCTGAAGCTTTCAGAATTGCTTTAAAAATGCCCAGGGCCAAATAGAGTAGACAAAGCCATTAGCTTTTGGGTAGCAGTGTAGCATCTCTGGGTGGCAAGATTTCCCCCTCTGAGCCTGAAGCACCTCTGTAGTAATGAGCACACTACCTTTGATCAAATGAAGATCAAAGTGAAGCGATGCTTCATCAGTCAGAAGACTCCGATCTGCACCCTCCACTGCCCCGTGCCTACAGCCAGGGAGAAAGGGCTCTGACTGTCCCATGACATAGCATTTTGCTGTGCTAGATGCTGGCAGGCATTTGTAATGCCTTTTTTAGGCTTCCTCTGCCACCGGCCCTACTTTCCGAGAGCTCTGGGAAGCAGTAGCAGGCAGGTGGCAGCTTTTTGCTGTGGTTGTTTGCTGAGGTTCAGAGCTGAGCAGCTGCCAGACAGTGAGTGTTCATGGTGTGGAATAACCCAAAATAACAGAAAAAGTCTCATTTGAGGGATGAGGCTTGACAGTCAGATGAAGGGGAGCTAAGAAAAGCCAAATGTGTTGAATTAAAAACTGAAGATCAGAACCAGAAGGGAAAGGGTGGTGGGGTTTTGCCACTGGCTGAAAACCTATGAGTGCTATTTCCATCACAGTCAAGATGAAAGTTTTACTGGAGGCAGGATCTGCAAAACTGAACGTTGTGGCATTTTATTCTCTCTGCTTTTTGTTGTTCTTATGTTTCATTTTGCTTTGTGTCTACATTCCCTCTAACGTCCTGCTATAGCAAAGTCTATGGCAGAAACACTTGACCTTGAGTGAAGCCCTGAACTGACTTGCTGTCTCCCATACCATGACCCTCGGGAGGAGGAGTGGGAGGAAATTTGGTACAACATAAATGTAGTTTCTATCTCTGTGCCCCTGGGGACCTCTGCCTGGACACCCAGACAAGGGAGTATCTTACTGTATTCATTCATATTCTAGGCAATTGTTCATTGACCCTAACTCAACAGAGAACTGTTGCCCAAAGTGTTGATCTCATGTTTAAGCCTGATAAAATCCCAGTTTAGGTGCATGTCTGGGTTTCCTGAGGGACAGGTGCTAACAGAAATGGAAGGGACCAGTGTGATAATGTTTCTCTAACAGAAGAACAACAGAGGAACCAAACAACAGAGTGATGATGTTAAAAGAAACAGTAGGAATGTGACCTTAAGGAAGGAATGCTTCTGGATGAAGAGCTGGGAGCTGCCAGCGTAAAGACGTTGTCCCTCACTCACTGAACTGAGGCTGGACTCCACAGGTATAGGAGCCAGGCTGACTGGAGCCAGCATGGCCCTACTCTCTCAGTCCCCCTCTTTGCTCCGTTGGGTCCTGCTGCTTTGCCCAGGCTCTGAAATTTGTCTGAACCTGGCTCTGACCCATTTCTATCACTCAGCAGTTGCTGCTTGGTTGAAGCTCCTGGAGAGTTTCTTGAACACAAGACTTCAGAAGCTGTGTCTTCTGAAGTATTTCACATAACACTTTTTAACCAATTCTTCTTTAACCCCATTGTTTGTTGGCCAAGGTATGTCTGAAAGCAGCAGACAACTTCATGTGCCAGCTCAGTTTTACTTTCACACTGTAGGCTCACTTTTATAGCAGGTAAATGCTTTAAAACCATTACAGCGAAGAGAGTTTTTAAATCACAAGAAGTGGAGAGTCAAAGTCTGTGCTGCATCTAAAAATTGGTTTTGTTTTGCTTGTAGAGATTATTGTACCTTCAAGTGACAGATGGGAATGTGAAAACTTTCTATCATCCTTGAAGATTCAGACGGGCTGATAGAGAAAAAATGTGAAAGAAAAATCATCATTAAAATGGTCTTGAAAGGGATGACTTCCAAATTATTGTCTGTCAGCTTCTCCAGATGGCCTGAATATCTGTCAGATGAGCAGTATTCATTAGAAATGCCTAGAAAAAAAAAAAAAATGAAAAGAAAAAAAAAGGGCAAGGTTTCTTTTTGATCAGGTCAGAAACTTAAAGGGGAAACAGTAAAAAATGGGGGAAAGTGAGGAGGAAGATAATTTGAAGATTTTTCTTACTAAAAGGTGACTGTACAAAAGACAGCATTTGGTTCTGGTTTTATTTTCGCTCTGCAGTACGTATATGAAGCCTTACCTGTTCCCTTTACTTTTCTAGATGGAAATACAAATTGAGTTTTCACAATGACGCTGGGCTCCTTCCTGCCTGAGAGGGTTCCCAGGTCCCCTCCTGCTACAGCAGTGCATCCCCCCTCTAACTGCTGGCTAAGGAGGCCCTTTATGGTGCCCAGGCAGTCCCTTTCACTGCATTCATAGGGTATAAGTGTGACTGGAGCTGAGGATATACAAAAAAGGAATACGATTTCCAGTGCCCATGTAGAAAGCTCCTAAAAAGGCCATAGTCAAGGAAATCCACCATGGGTTTGGTTCCCATTTGAAAATGCATTTTCTAGCAGCAAGACTCTGAGACTGAATCCGAAGCTAAGTGCCTAATTCACTGCCATCACTACCTCTCTTTATTGGTCAAACTGATGGTTTTCCCCATTGTATTTAATTGAATAATCTGCTTAGGTTTACCCTATTCAAGGGATAAGGAAGGACACTGGGGAAGGTTTGGCTTTATTTAACAGGCTTTTAAGGATGCAATGATCAAATGGGCTGACAACAAAACAAGAATGAGCCATATAGGAAACAGGGGCATGCTGTGACCTCAAGTGAGAGGAAAAGCTGAGTCTGTAAAACAGGACTTGCTAGCTATGAACTGTCAGGACAGCTACAGACAATTAATTTATGGTGTGATGTCTATGTGGGTTATTTAAGGCACACCAGATCTTTGGGTGGAGGCTCCCATTAAAGCCACAGCAATAAGGAACCAGTCAAATGCCTCGTATTCAGTGGCCACTAACTCAACAGTCTGAGGACTGCCCTCCACAGGGATTTCCAAGCTTCTCTTTTTGTGCATTGACTTTTGCCAATGGGTCTTGGTCTTTCTGAGTGCAGTCATTTTGCCCATGGCAAAATTTGGTTAATGTTTCTTGGCTTATTAATCTTTCCGTGTTTATTGTGTGAAACTTGCCTATATCCAAGCTACTCTTGGAAATACTAATAGTGGTTAAAGTTTTACCTCTTGGAGTAAGCTGATTGCTGCATGCCACAAATCATTTTTCATTTCAAAGAGGAAACATAGATCTGTGCCAAGCCACTAATGTAATTACTGTCCCTTCCCTGCTGCATCTACCATATGCAGTACCTGTTATATGCAATTATTTTCAATCAATCATGAGCTCCACTCCAGACAGACAAGATCATCTTTCAAGTGCTAAGTGTTACTGAAATATGGTTGCACGTTACCTGCAGCAAGAGTGAAAGGGAAGGCAGTCCGGGATGGACAAGGATTACTCTGGGTAGTTTACTAGTGAGGCATCCATCCTCTGACCCCCTAGTTTTGCAACTTGTTGGTCTGGGCAGCTCCTCACTTAGCAAACAGGCTGCTTTTAACTCACTTTTTTAAGTCATCCAGCTCTCTGCATGGACCACACAAGGAGTGTAGTAGCTAAATGAGACCCTCTTGAGTATTGAAGACAAGCACTTCATTCCAGTTTTGCACTGCTGAAGCAGGCTGCATTATGTCAGCCCTGTGGCTCTCTCCCATGTGCCCCACTAGTGCATCAAGACACAGCATTTGCAATAGCCATGTTTCATGGATCAGGGCAAGGAGATCGTTTCAATCCCAAATGCAGAACTGCTCCAGGAGAGCTGGTCTCTGGAAGGGCCAACACCTCCACTGGTGCATGGCACATCGCCCAAAACAGCAGCCAAATGCCACCAGCACCTCCACTGCTGGCTGGCCCTGTCCCACTGCCAGGGTCCCTTGCACCTGGAAGCTGCAGCCCCTTTTGTGAGGGTGCTGTTTGTGGACCTGCAGGTTTCCTTCCCGTTTCTATTTCTTTTAATGTCTGTACCGGATAATGAAAGATGACAGATGATGGTAATTACAGCATGGTGGTTGGGTTTGTTGGTGTTTTTTTCTACTTTCCTTAAGAAATGTTACAGGCATCCTAAGCATTTTAAGCATCTGTAAAGATGGGTGTGGTGTCCTGGGTAGTGTAGCTGGCTAAATACAATAACTATAGGGCAGGCCAGGATGTGACTCTTGAGCTAAACCAGTAACTGCTCTCTACTGGAGCTGCAAAATTAGCTTAAAGATTTCCATTGGGTTTTCAGCCCTTGGATTTAGCTTAGATTTTTAAATGGAGGTTGCAGCTGTTCAGCAGGATCTACGTTCTCTGTGATAAAACAAATTGGCTGTGAGCGTGTTTGAATTGTTAGCTGTAATAGTGTGCAGTCTTTTTGCTTTTCAGGGTTTGATCCGCACATTCAGTTGCTTACAAACAGGGGTGGATTGATAAGAAGAGAAAGAAGGGGCTGAGAGGCTTTTATCCAAGTCCTATTAACACCATGGGCTTTGAGGCATACTCCACACTTTTAGTGCATAGAGTAAGAAAGCTGAAATGCCAGTTCCTGACTTCACTGCCCATGCAGACCAAAGCAGTATCATCCCTGTTAAAATCATGAAGAATCCTGCTGAAAACAAAGGAACCTTACACACATGCACTCACGCATGTATACATAGAGCATAAACCATAACTTGTTAATTTTTTCTTACTGGCTAGCAGTATCTAAGTCCTTGTGGAAGCATTACACTAGGTAAATCTTTGAGTTTGGCCCGTATGTTGCCTGCAATAAGTACTGGGGAACACAACTGTTTTGCCAATAGACCTAAATCCACAACAGGCGCTCATGCGCCACTACAGGGAAACATTTGAAGGTGATCCAAAGTCAGCTGAAAACCAGTGACCGTCAAAGGAGATGTCAAAACAACAGCTTTAAGACTCGTGGCCAGTTGGTACCTGTGACAAAAACAGTATTTATAGGTATAAGCCTTTTTGCCAGATGGGAATGTACACTGTGCTCCTGGCTGTACCTTTGGTCTCTGGCAGGTTTTGTGTTCACTAAACGAAGTGTGTGAGCTTGCCAGTGGCGTTATACTTTCTCCTTCACACATAAACGTGCTCCTGCTGGTGCTCTGGGCCCATGGGGCAGCGGCACTGGCGTTAGGCAGCAGTTTCCCGTTTGACTTCATCGTCACAGTCAGTGGAGGCCATGAGCAGAAAAGAAGCTGCAGTGCTCGATGTCTGGTACTCCATAAATGAAACAGCACTGCCAAAACCCATAGCTAACTGGAGAGCCAGCTGTTGCTGGGGTAGGAAGGTTTTCTAACATAGCATGCTAGATTTCCCTTATTTGGTTTATTTATTTCTAGGAGGCATAGCAAATGGTGTGATAGTGGGATGAAGAGGTCTGGCTAAGTAAGGAAATAAGTTGTCAAGGCTTGCGGTCACTGTATCCAGTGTAGCATCAGAGGCAGAAAAAGTGAACAGGTACCCGTGTTCGGAAGAGGATGGGCTGTGTTTGAAGGGTGGCAGTAGAAAGTGCTGTGAGCAATATTCGTGGGAAAAAACCCAAACAACAACCTGGTTACTGCAACAAAACCTAAATAGAGCTGAAAACAAACAGTCCTCTGAATGCAATGGGCACTAGACACTCTTGCCACCTGAGGAGAGTAATTGGCAAGTGCTGAGTAAGAGCTTGTTCTGGGTTTGGAGGGTCAGCATTGTTATGCTAATAGTCCTTTCACTTGCCTCCAGTGCTGCTGTTGTGCTCCCTTGGAAGAATTGGGCAGGAGGCTTTCCCAGGACCTACTTGTGAGGAAGGGCTGGCTGCTGTTTCATCTGGTCCAATGCAGGCAGCTGCAAGCCTGCCTTAACTCCTATCCCCTACATCTCCCCGCCCCTCACAGTGGAGCCCTTTGAGCATTTGCAGGGTCTCCAGAGAGTCTGCTCAAGGACACAAGTTGATTGAAACCAGCCCAGGCAGGCCAGTTCACTTTTGGTCAGAGCAGCTTCTGAGCTGTGGTCTGCCTGGGCTGGCACCAGCAGGTCATGGGCATCATGGCATGTGTGAGAAGGGGTCAGATCCACAGCAGGGCTGGCTGGGGCTGCCCCAGTCCACCAGTCTGTGAGGCTATCTCTGGCATCTGGGTGCTTTTCCTCCCTTTCCCAGCTGTTCTCATCATCAGTGGTGATGTTCCTTCTTGCCCCATTGGGTCCTGCCCATTCCTAGGACATCAGCTGTGCTGTCAGCACTTCACAACGCCCTTCTTGCTTTAACAATACAAGTGAGAATCAGTCAGTTTTTTTCAGAGTCTGAAGCTGTCTTTAACAAATGTAGACCCAATTTTGTCCTAAGTTCTCTCGTCTGAGAAACATCCTTTCTGCAAATTTAATTAGAAGGGACTCTCATTTACATGGATTCTACCAGCTGCCATCAGCTGCATGGCCCTGGGGGAAAAAAATCAGATGATACTGTGAAAGCCATTAGCAAGGACATTAGAAGCAGCCATATTCAGGTCAGTCAAAGTTCTGATAATACCTAGCATTCATGTGTCCTTAATTGCTTTTCCCCCTTTACAGCTGTTGGATGAATACACCACCTGAGAGGGGGCTGCCTTAGGGATTTCTTTTCCATTATGTGATGTAGATATGGAGAGAGGAGATGGCAATTACTGCTCAACAAGGAAAGGAAGAAGTAGACTTGAGCAGCAAGAAGATTTGAACTTAGTGGGAGAAAATCTAAGGAGCTAATATTTGGCCTAAACAGGGGCAGATGTGCTGGGAGGACCAGCAAAGGAATTGCTGAGCTACTTTGCTAAGATGCTAAGAGCATTAAACATCTTTGGGAAGAAGATGCGGTACCACTTCTGGACTTCAGTGCCTTGTTCAGGTGTGTCTTCGAGCAAGTCAAGAACATTATAAGGTGATTTCTGTATCTTACAATAGCATCAGAAACATAAAAAGCTTAGGCATCTTGAGGACGTAGACAGTAGAAATAGCTAGCATAGCTAGCTCCAGGCCCTGAGTCAGAATCACTCCTACGACTCGCAGGACCCCTCTTCAACTGGTGTGATGTCCACAGTGCCTGTCACCACACCCAGGGCTTTTCTGCACTAGGAACATGGCAGAAGTGCTTTGCAGGGAGCACATTGTCCTTATTCTCATTGTCAAGAGAGGAAAAGCGAGGTGGTGTGAAGTCAAGGGACTTGCCCAGAGTCAGCCAGTGACAGTTGTAGGGCTTGAAACCTTGTCCCAGTCCTGTGCTCTACCTAACAGGTAAAAGGCAACACTGCCAAACCACACTGCAAACGTTTTGAGGACTTGCTTTGCCTTTACAGCTTGTGAAGTGTAACCCAGGTGCACCCAGCCCATTATCTACATAGTGATTTGTTTCCAATCTTCTAAATAAGATCTGACACAAAGGAGGTACATTTAAATGCTGTAGCATACACTGAAATGTTCTTTCTGGACTGTCTGTGTAAGAAACTTTGCCAGCAACACCCGCTTTTTGGCAGCTGCTGCAGTGACAGCTGAGAATGCAGTTTGATAAAAAATGCCACTTCTGCAAAATAATCATGGCCCGTAGGGTGATTCCCAGCAAGATCTTGTGAGGGGAAAGTCTTAGCCGAAACACATCTGTTTGGGGCAGCATGAGGGCTGGAGAAAGCAAAAAATGTTGTGAATGTTAAGCCAAGCATGATAATAGGTAAATGGCTCAAGCCCTTGGTTGTTTTGGCTGAAATGATTTGAGAAAACTTTGTGGAGTGTGTACCTGTGGTATGAATTGATCGGGTGACATGAAACCATTCTTCCTTGGCTTTCAAAAGGGTGAAAACCGAAGGAAAATGACAACAGATTACCACAACTGTCAGTGTACTTTTCCTGCTAGAACCATGATAGACCCTGGTTGACTTGTTTTAATTAATCAGAAGCAATCAGCTTGTAAGTGCTGTGATTAACACAGCTTCTATTTAACCCTGCACTGAGTTTTCCAAACAGTGTATGTAGCTAAAAAAAAAGGCTAAAAGCTCTGAGGTAGAAGCTCCAGAAGCTGAGGATGTCTTCTGGTGCTGAACCACCAAAGCTGCCCCCAGGGCACAGACCATATGTAAAAACAGTATAGCAGAATGCAGCAGTAGAAGTCCAGATGATGTTCTACTGGGTTTAAGAGAAGATTTTTTTTTTCCTCTGAGATTCCCAAATGGCAGTTTGACACTTTGCCAAGTGGCAGTCTGTGTTTAAGCCAATGGCAATTGCTTGTATTAACTTCTATTTTCTCTCCATAGGTTTGTTGATCGGCTCTGGTTGTGCCCTCTATCCTCTTGGCTGGGACAGTGAAGAAGTCAGACAAACCTGTGGTAACCTTTCCAACCAGTTTGAATTGGGTGAGTCATCAGAGCATCTTAGCCACATTAGACTCTTCTATGTGTTGTCCATAAAAGCAAAGGACATAATTGCAGGCTTGGAGGAGCAGCCCAGCTGTATGTGGAAGGGTATCCATACTGCATCATTCCAGTATGGCGCTAAGGCAGGGGATTTCAGATAGACTTGCTGGAAATGTTTTCCAAAAGAACATTATAAAAGAAAATGAAGGAATGGATGTACAAATTTAAGACATGGAATTTAATAGTCTTGCCATAGGGGAGCTAACACTCCTGGAGATCTTGGCAGGGTAGGCAGAGGCATCACATCACAACACAGGTCAAGGTAATTCACAATGAGTGCAATTATCTGTCTTTGAAGTCTGGCATGTTTATGGCATTTTAACCCAAGCCTAGAGAGTATGGTTCTGGTTACTCACATCCTTGGGAAGCTGGTAAATAACACTTACTGCCTATGTGAGCTTTCTCCCAGACAAGCCACCGGTTTTACTGTTGGTGGCTGCACTCTGAGTGAGAGCCAGAGATGTGGCCAAGCCAGGCTCATATCCATGCGGTATGGGGCAAGCTGCCTGTAGTGAGGGCTCTAGGAAACAAAGGCCCAGCAGTGACCTAAGGATTAAGCAATGTGGATGATCAGGATCTGATGTGTGAATGCACATCCAGGTTCTTGTTTAGCTAGGAGGATTGATGCAGCTGCTGATACCCTATTCTATAAGTGCTCTCTGATCCTGTGTCATTTGAGGAAGAGGGGAATCTCCTCCTGAAGGAGCAGGCAAGACTGAGCACCGTGACCCTCCGCCGGTGTGAGAGTTCCCACTCCCCAGCATGGACACATAGAGCTCCCCATTTCCAGCCATGGGGTGATTCCCAGCGAGATCTTGTGAATGGGTGTGCAAAACCCCTGTGTGCTAAACCTTATGGTTAATGTTAGAAATCCTTTCCATAGCTGTGTGTGCAGGGCTTCTGGTAGCCTGACAGCAATCCCAGTGCAAAGAACAGTGGATGTAAATGGTCTCCCAGGTTAACCACAAGCCTGCTGCATTATCTTTTATTTTTGCACTGATATTTGTCAGACTTCAGGAGTAAGGAATTATGTTTCCATTTCAGAGATGTTTCTGATGAAAATATGCAAATAAATGGAGGTTGAAAGGTAAAGATATTGTTTTAGGAGACATGCTCCAGGTCACCGTCCCTTACGCCATTCTTGTGGTGTTTTGGAGTGCATTTCATCTGTCATGGAACCAGAAGTTCTCTTTACCAATATCAGCACCCATCTCTACCACTACCAGTAATGTTGTTATCAGCGGCCACTAATGGTGTTGCCCAAAGGCTGTGTAACGTGCTCTAGAAGCTTTACCTTATTATTCTGAACTCTAATATCCTTCTGTGCTATTGATATTAAATTTTCTTTACAGTGAAGTATAAAAAGTTCCTGCAACTTTTTTATTCACCTAATAATTGAAAGATTGAACATGAAGGAGACAGAGCAATGAGAACAGAAATATATAGTTAACTAGCAGAAAAAAGTGTCCCAGAACTAAGATTCCCAGCTCCATGGAAGGGTGTCTCGAAGGATGTAATAGAAAGACTAGGCAAAACACAGCCGTACCTGTTGCAGGGAACAGTCGGGTTCATCACTGCCGATGGTCAATCCTGTGCAGAAGCCTGAAGTAGTTCATAGCCAGCCCATTCAGCAGCTACCCCATTTGAAGGGCTGGCTAGCCCCTCACGGGTGCATACTGATGTCTACTCTTCCACGCCAAGCATGCAGCTCTGCTCCTGTGGTTCCTGTTTGTCTCCTGACAATCTGCTTGTTCCTAGGCTTCAGTCATTGTTCTCCCCAGAGTGCAGAAAAGCATGACTTTTCCAGGTTATTTCTCTGCAAACTCACAAGAAGCTGGATGTCATGCCCATCTGAGGTCCTTGAAGACAGCACTTAGGCAGTTATAAGCTGTGACCTTAAACATAGTTGTGCCCACAATCAAGCAGAATCTCTGAGACCACCTTCACCATCTCAGTCTTGACTCATGAGTCAGATACCTGCATAAATTCAATCACCCTGCCATTGACATCAGTGAGGAAACCTGTGTGAAAAATTTCAGCTGACAGCATTCCTTCCAGGTACACATAAGGACCATGAGATTTATTACGTTAACTGTGAAGGTGTGTGCTCTTACTGTACTTTCTGGACCCAGAGTATGCCGGGCATGTGTTATGCATGCCTAGACTTGACAGGAGTGCTGGTCTTGCCGATCTGCTGCAATCATATGTTAACACATTAATTAACAGATTATAAGGAGAGCTGAAATTTGCTGTAGTGATTTCCACCAGGCAGCTCTGTCACTAAACATCTCTTTTCCAGATACGTTGGCAGGGAATCTAAATGCTTGGCTAGGATTTTTTTTACTTAATGTCAATGCCTGGTTGATGCTGTGTTAGCAAAGTTATCTGTAAAGAAGAGGTACTGTCTGAGGGCCATTTAATAACCACACTGCTCATCGTCTTTCATAAATACCCCTTGGTTGGTGATAACTCAAACCCTCTAGTCTTTTCTGAATCATTAGAGACTGGCTTACTTATTATTTTGGCCTACAAGCCAAAAATGATGTTTCAAAGACTTCATCTTGCTAAGTCTCAAGACAAATTTAAGTAATTATTGCTTTCATTTAAATATTTAATTTGATTAAGCCGCAGTAATATGCTTTTTGTTCCTGAGTCTGTGAAATGAGTGTCTCAAGAACCACATATATACAGGCTGCATTTTGCCCTCAGAAAAGCTGAGCTGCCATGAGCCCTGCACAGGTTTGCTGACAGGAGAAACGCTGGTGCTGGGAGTGCTGGTCCTTCACATTCTGCTGAGGTGGGTGCTAGTGAGGGTGACACCGAGAGTCTAGTTTAGCACATGTGGTTACTCTCAAAGGAGTATGTTTGGTGTTCAAAGGGATGCTGATCAGCACACAGCGTACAGCCTCCTCTATAAGGCTGGCAGAGCAACTGCTGCAGCTTGGACCACAGGGAACATGTGCATGCAGTTAGGAAAGGAGGGTCACAACAAACCAGATTGGACCAGAGAGCCAGCAAAGGTGGAGGTTCAACACTGAGAGTTGTTCTGGACTTACAAAAGGTGAGGGGGAAAAACGGTTGAGGTTGAAGGTAGAAAAGATAAACCAGCTGCTGCAATCTACATTATAGGATGAGAAGGACAAGAGGCAGAAGCAGAGGAGTGACTGCAAGAACTCAATTGAGAAGCAGCTGAATTGTGCACTGTGAAATGTAATGTTAACCAGGAATATTCCAGGATTAGTAATTGGATGAAAATTCTTGCTTTACCAAAACAAGACAAACCCCCACTCCTTGTAACATGCTTGTAACTAGATAGAATAAATAAATAGCAATGCTAAGAACCCATTAAAAAAAGCTTAATCCTTATTGGGTGTGCTAGACAAGAAGTGCTTCTCCATGTCTTCAGGGTGTCTGAAAAGGCATTAGACTAACAGGTACTCCAAATAGTGCTGAGATAGCCCATACTGTGAAGAGGGAACCTCCTCCCTCCACCCCCACCAAACACACACATTTCTGTGTACATTCCAAAGCAATATTTAAAAAGGCTGCAGGAAAAATAACCATGCCTTTAATTTATGTATAAGTGGATTTGGGTATTCTTTTCTAGAAAACCTAAGCCAACACTGTGAAATGCCCAACAGTTTGCTGCTTCCTTTAAAATTGGATATTTATTTGTTTTTTATGAAGTGAAGTATGTCCAAAGGGTTTACTTAAACATTTATATATTGAATTGGGCTAATTTTTTTCAATCAAATGGAAGTGGTTGTACAACTCCATCTCTACAAAGAGGCATCGTTCTTCAACTGAAGATACCCTGCCAAGGACAACTCCATTTGTCGATTAAGTTATATTCAATACATGAGCTGTTTTGCTAATGAGAATGGGGAGTAGCCTCTGTAAATAGACAGAGAGAGAGGCTGATACACTTGTAGAAGGGCCTGCTCTCTGCTCTTCTCTAGCAATCTGGTTTTGTCATCATGAAAAAAAGCACAGTGATAGATTAGGGCTTTGACAAATGACCTCTGGCAAATCTTGTTGAGGCGTTGATAGATCTCTGTCGTGTTCCTCTGCCTGTGGTTCCTAGCTCCCTGGCAGTCCTCAGGACATATGGAGGTCTTGGGGCCCTGCTCTCTATTCATAGATTCATAGAATCAACTAAGTTGGAAAAGACTTTTAAGATCATCATGTACTACCCTTAGCAGGGTATCATCAGTTGAAGAATGACGCCTGTTTGTAGAGATGGAGTTGTTCAACCACTTTCATTTGATTGAAAATAATTAGCCAAATTCAACACATAAATGTTGAAGTAAACCCTTTGGACATAGTTCACTTAATAATCAACAAATACCCAAATTTAAAGAGAGCAGCAAAGTGCTGGGCAATGTTGGCTTAAGTTTTCTAGAAAAGAATACCCAATGAATGCTAACGTATTCACATGTATAAACTCACATTGCAGCATCCCATCTCAGATCACAGATGGAACAGAGTTCCTACTGAAACACCAGACTATGAACCGGAGCAGTCTTCTGCTGCTGTTTTTAGGGTGGTAACTCCTAGAAGTACAGCAATATAAATAAATGGGGCAAGAGAAAAGAGATTTTTTATGGTTTAAGCCAGCATAGTTGTTTGCTTAGTGACCAAGCTCAGTGACCCAGTCAAAGTCCTTAGTCTAATTCGGCAACAGGCTAATGCCTGAGGTGAAGACTGGAGTTATAAACCAGCAGTGCTCAAAGGAACTGCCTTTCACTTTTACCAAATGCCTGAGGATGGATCAAAATCGTGTTAATCTCTTGTCATCACACAAGCTGTTATCATTATGATGCATTAGTTATACCCTGGAGTTGCCTGTGAGCCTCTTCAGGGCAGCACTGAGTGGCACAGGAGTACGGAGCTGCTGACTGAGAGTGTGAAAGTGAGTCAGATGTACACAATCCTGTGGTCTGCAAAAGGAATTAGCAAGCAATTTCCCCAAAGCAAGCATCTTTATAGCATATCACACACATAAGCATATACCACACGTTCAATTTTGCTGAGCTAGAGGCACTAATACCATTTTGTTTTCATTTCTAGATCTACCACACAAGAATAACAGCTGAAAAATAAGGGGTTTAGCAGGAAATTCATTAAAGGGAGGGACCCTGCATGAAGATGAGAACACACATTGAAGATTGCACCAAACATAAGAAAAAACTCCCACAGTTTGCAAAACTTAAATTGTATGAAGAAATTTTCGGAACTTGCATGCCTTTTTTAAAGGGCAGTGTGAATGTATGCATATGAATACATTAGTATTGGTTCTGAATGTCTAAAATCAATATGAGACTTCATTTTAGACCATCAATTTCATTTTTAGGCATTGATGTACATGTGGAGACTGCTTAGTTTTTTCATGCTCATTTCTGCTGTGATGGGTGCAAGGGCAGTTAAATCCCACAAAAGGCACCAGAGAGGACAGGGCATGCTCAGTTTAACTGCTAAAATCAAGCCTCAGTTGGCATCTGGTGAATAAGCTCCAGAAACACTACAAGACCAATACCTAAGACACCAAGTAGCAAAATTATTCTCTAAAGATTCATTTACCTAAATGTAGATGATTCATGCCATTGTAGGTGCCCTAGGAAATTTCATCTGCCCTCCAGCTGCCACTTCCCTACCACCAGATGTATGAAATGATAATATGTACTCATTATCTGATATTATTACTTATTACTTATAAATTATATTATGCACCTTATTAACCTGAAAGAATAAGATAAACTCCAATTTTTAAATTGAACTGCTCGGAAAAAAAAGTTGTCTTCCTTTGAAGAAATACGGTGTGTTTGGGCAGTCAGGACTCAGCCTAGATTATCAGTAGTCCAGAATTTTTTATGTCCTACCACTTTTTGTAAGAGATTACTTTTTATGTCATACCTTTCCTACCTAGGACCTACTTCTTTATTCTCTGGGGTGATCATTTGTGCTAAGAAGCATCCTACACATGTGACTTGGTGTTTGCTGTATGTAACTACCTTAAGAGCTCATCTTTGAGTTTCATGATGCTTTTCATTGCTATTAAAGGCAGTGAAAATCACAGGTCTGGCAGTGAGGACTCATGCGGCTCAAGTGTGACCACTGGCTACCTGCCCTGCCTACCTACCTGGCAGCTGCTGCCACAGCCTGCCCAAAAATACATTCTATGCTTGTTTAAGTTCATGCCATCCTTATGAGGCTGGGAACAGTCTCCCGCCCTGTTTCTTGTGCATGTCCTTCTAGAACCTCTGCAGTTGTTTCATGTTCTCTGGCTGTCACGCTCTATTGCTACCTGTCATACACAGAGACATTCTAGGTCTGGAGGCCCAGCTGCAGCAGCAATCAAAGCAGATGGCTCCAAATGCACACCTTTGCTTGCCCTCTGTGGTGGTCCATCCATCTGTGAACTGCTGTGGAAGGGCTCTCCCAGCCAATGTGGCCGTCTGGAGAGCAACTTAAAAGGCTGGCTCCCATCCTGAGCTAAACAAGCATCTGAATTACCCTTGAAAGCTCTCAGAAACTTCTCTGTTGAGGGATATTTGTTTCCAAAGATCATTATTATTAAGGTTCCCCTTTGCCACTTTTAGAGGGCTTGAAACATCTTAAAGAGAACTGTTGACTTGATAGTTACTTCTGCTGTAGAAATATTAGAGTCAATTATCTTTAAAGCACTTTAAAAGCAAACAGTGCAGTTACTAAAACAACATAAAACCCCCACAGAAAGCAGTGGATATAAAAAAAAAAGCTTTGTCAGGTAGTTAATTTGCCTTAGGTGGCATCATTTCAGCATCTGGCTGAGTGTTGACATATAGTTCCAAAACAATCAAGAAAAGGATTTAGAGGGTAGGACAATTTATTAGAATCTTATTAAAGGCAAAGGCTTCAAAGCTGTTTTTTTCGATGAGCAATCTATCTGACAAAGCCAGTTTTCTTGTTTGCAGATCTGCAAACAGCTCAGAGATTTTACCAGTTCAGTTTTTTGAGTGGGGCTAAGCACAATCTTTACGAGCACACCTGAGCTTCAGCTGCTGAGTTCTGAAATAGATGAGTCAGTCTACGTGCTAGTAAAAAAAGTGTTTTATCAAGGAACATTTCCTTTTTAGTGCCACCAGGATAACTTCCATTATTAAATCTTTGTAAGCCTTTGGTGACTGTATCAAGGTCAACATATATTGTCTGTAACATAAGGCACTTGCCTTTGTTGCCAGAGTTAGAACATGGATATGCAAGGTCCCTCTGCAGTCAATAGAGATAACCAGGAACATCCAGAAAGGGACTCAGACCACCTGGGAGCAAGTACCTGATGCTCTTTATTACTTGCAAAGGGCAGCTAAACTAGTTGTTTGGAATCCCTTCATAGTTAACGGGAGAGAATTAGATGTTACTAGAGCAGGGTTCACCTGTTGTACTTTAAATGTCTACTTTAAGATGAAATGCAACACACTCCTGTAAGTGACTTTTTCTCCTTGTTGTCTCCAGAGGGAGTCTGAGAGACTAGTCCAGTGTAAATCTCTGAACTATGGATGTCCAAGGAGAGGTGAAATTAATTTCACTTCCTGTAATAGGTCAGCTTTCTGCTGACTTCTTGCAGGAGTCTGGGAAAGCTCCTCGTTAGTAGGACATAAGCTATTGGCTCTTAGGAATTTCAGCATTTTAATTGACACAAGGTATTGGTTTCTTCCTCATTGTTCCATGATAAATGCACACCTAAGCAAATTTGAGCTTCAATTAAACAAAATTATGTGATCCTCCAAAAAAGGAGGATTTGGTCATATATGTAAGTGTTTGCATACAGTACAACTGAAGAATTTCCAGTTGGCGCTTCTTTTTCTGCTTTTTTACACTTCTGAATTTTATGATATTTTATGCATTTAATTGCAGACCAAAATGCTCATACAATTTCTTTGACCAAATATAAGTAACCAAAATAGCTTGATCTGTGCATGCATAAGAAATCATGTATTTTAAAAAACAACAAATCTATTAAGAAAGTCATAGCCATGCAGCAGACAAAGAAACCAGCTTCACTAAACTCCTTATTTTGTATCCAACTGTTTGGCTGCAGTTTTAGCTTATACAGTGTTCTTTCTTTGTTTCACATAACTACTTTAATCCTTTCTGGATGCATTCCAAGTTTTAACTTCTTTTCCTGATTTTGTAGGTGATTTCACATGGCAGTAACTGTGTCAAGGAAAAAAAATCTTCAGCTATTTAATTTATCTTGGCTTTATTTCAAATTAATTGTGCCTTCTTATTAATTAGCTGATTATCTTTAACATTCACCTGTGGCTTTCACATTTCCAAATCCCTGTATATCCTTTAACATTACATTCCTTACTTTTTTCTCTGCTTACTTTTCCAACTCCCTGATTGATTACATGAATCCACATTCCCTGTAGTACTGGACTCTCATGTGAAGCTGTTAATTAGATTTCCTGCACAATGTTTTTGCAAGTAGGAATTGTAGTTTTTATTTTTGAAGGTATATAATTTGTATTCTTCAGCCCGGCTAATTCTGAAACCTTTTTTCCTTCATCTTGGAAAATAGGCTGTACTTAAGGTTAAATGATCAGTTTGCCAAATACTCCAGGCTGCAAGCCCAGGATAGTCTTAACATTAGCAGCAAAGGCGGCACAAATATTTAAGATACTGAGTCTTGCAGTTAACAAGTTTGCATCCAAGACACTTTCATATTCTGGATGTTTTTTCTTAAGTGTCAATTATTGATTACTTTAGATTAAAATCATATGTTATTTCCAGGACCTTGATAACTCTATGTGATAATTATTTATAAGACATCATGAGTAGAAATCCTCGTAAAATTCTGTTTCAGCAACTGGATCCTGGCACAACTCCACAGTAGATCAAGTATCCACAGATTTTATGTTGCCAAATTTCACTAACTCCCAAATTTGTCTTAATCTTTATCTGACCTACATACTGAAGAGAAGGGGGAAGCTAGGAGACACATATCATGCCTTGAAGATCACATTAGGTATCAGTAAAAGGCACGGAAGTGTTTTTCAATAAGCCCATTCATCCCTGCAAAACTACCATTACACATTCTTTGATTTCTTTCAATTTAGGAAATAATTGTCTTATGTGCTATGGGACTCTTCTCTGCTGAATCTTCTTTCTATGATGTCCTCAGTCACTTTGTTTTTGTCCTTTATCCTCAGGGACTGCAATTTCTCTCAATCCTTTTACAAAAGAGAGGAGTATAATGTTTCCACTCTTTCCTTCTTTCATTTGCTTGGAAGTGGCCATCCGTCCACATAGCTACAAGGTCTGTTATTCTATGATTTCAGTGTTCATCCTGACACTCTCTTGCTGTCAATCCCTGTAAAACAAATGTGAAAACAAAGTTCTTGATGGCTGGCTACAAATTTACCTGAGCTCACTTGGACAGTCTTGCTTCACTGAGCAACCAAGAGCTCAAATTGTTTATGCTTTCCTTTACCAAAATAATGCCCCCAAGGACTCAGAACTAACAAAATGCTGAAGCCATAGCTTCTCTCACCATACTGACCTGTCAGGTAAAGACTGAATGATTAAAAGCAACACCAGTTATGTGCAGAGAAAGAAGTTGGTGTGATGCATGTCATCTCTATCAGCTAAGAGAGTACTTCAGCTGCTGGGGAATTTACTTTGGCACGAAACCAGATCCAGCCCTTCTTATGAGCAAGAACATGTATGCATTCTTGGACTCATCTCCACGCCCTCAGTGGACTAGCACACTTCTACTGGTATATATGTATTCCTATGCGTCCTTAAGAAAACAACAGCTTTTGTGCCTTTCTGTGTGTGTGAAAATTGACGTGGATTTAGTAATTGTTTTAATTCTATCAATTAATTAGGTGGGTTTTTTTAGAGTTTTAATGTCAAAAAAATTGGAAACTGCAATGCAGCATTTCTAATCTTTAATATGATGGGCTCCATGAAGGAGAACTGCTGTACTTGATGGTTGAGTTTAAGCCCCAATTCTGCAGAGCTCTTAACTGTTTGCTTACCTCTGAATAGAACTAGTCCCACTGATGTTAGTGCAATAAAATCAGAACATGACGAAGGGTCCTTCTGTGAGATCCATTATTATAATATAAAAAATACAAAGCTAGAAAGCAAAATCTATCTTCTCTAACGTATAACATTTCTAAAGATATTTTTCTTTTCAGTTGATGTTACATTTAATTACTCATAAACACTGTTTTTTATAAAGCTTCCTGTTCTTCTTAAAATGAGTATTTAATATCAAAGTGAAGCAGAAGTCATTTTCCAATTTAAACTGCAACTAAATTACCCAATTGTTGACAATGAAAAATCTTTCTTTAGGGTGTAGTGGAATAAAATAGGTCATATATGTAGTAAAATGAGAACACCAGACCAGAAACGTGAACTCCAGAAATTTTTTTTTCTCCTTGTGCAATACAGTATTATAAAAGGAGTAGTGTTGTTTCATTTTGACACGGGGCGATGCACTGCAGGCAATCATTCGTTGCAACAGGTACCTTGAAATTGATTATCTCTGGCCTTATAGCTATACTTAGCTACAAACCTAGGACTTACCTATACTTACAATGAAAAGTATAGCTAAGTCCTATACCCTGAGACACCTTTCCTGCTGTAGGCTCTTCTTCTGCACAGTAGCTTGAAACGCTCTTCTGCTCAGCATCATTTGAGTACAGATCAGGCTATTCAATCCAAGGCCTCCCATTGCTTCTGACACAGGCTGGAAATAATGGCCAGGTTTATTGCTGTGTTATTATTGCTCTAAGGTCAGGCTCCTGGCTCTTTCATCCGTTCTCCTGCGTTCTCCCATTCTTTCATTTGTTCATCTTGACCCAACTAACACTTGTGAACTACATTGCATTTGTTAGATCAAGAGGCTGCCTGCCGTGCCTCAGAGCATTAAGTAGGGCACTAGTCCTTAGGGTAAATGGAGCATGGTATGGAGAAATAAACGTTATTCTTTTCAGCCAAGACTGAATGTGCATGTTATATATCTGTTGAGTGCATCTCTGACACTGATTTAACAGTTCTTTCTTCTTAGTAAGTATATCACGTACCTTCTCCCCCTTTCTCACTGCCAAGGCATAAAAGTTGAAATCACACCATGCAAAAGTTCAAATTTACTTCATTCTATCCCACTTAGGTCACAGCTTTGGGCAGTGCTACGAGGTGAATCCTTAAACTCTTTTTAAAAGTATCATTTTGACATTTATTTTCTCTACCTGGAAGCATCATGAGGAGAAAGGTTTACTTTTTCAAGCTGCACCTATAGTTCTCTAATAGTTTTAGGAATACTTAGCAATTTTAAAAGACCAATCAGATGGAGTCCTTCATATCATAAGACTTGATTTAGCACGCCCTACCCTGGTATAAATGTGATCATATTAAAAGCAATCTATTGGATTTAGATATCTTGTGTATGCTTATCTCTGGTTTTGAAATTCCCAGCAGAAGCTATAGACAGTGTGTGTACACAGGCAAAGCAATAGACGGCCCAGACACAGGTCTCTCAGCATCAGAGACCTGTCTCAGCATCAGAGACAGGTGCTTGGCAGTTCTCCATGGTTTCCAATGGTCTTCTCTTTAGGAAGTCAGACTCTGTGTGTGATCTTCGGTAATGAAGCCAAGAAAGGTGTTGATCTACAGAGCATAACTAGATTACAAAACCAAGTCAATCTCCCTGCCTGCTCCAGCACATTTAGGAGAGGGGCTAATGAGCTCAAGCCAACACCACAGCTCTGCAAGTCCTCTGCTCATGTCAGGATTTTTGTTTTACTGGACATTTTTTTAAATAAAAAGCTTTGAGGGTTATAAAAATTCAACAAGTATTACGCTTCCTCCTGTTGTGTCAAACTGGTAACTTCAGAGCAGCCAAGAACATAAGTGTTGACTCTCACTAATGTCTCCTTTCAAAGCTGGCCTGATAATACCCTGAAGACAGTCAATGGACATGCTGTCTGCCTTGAAGCATGCTAATGCTTTGGACATGTTGAGATATACAGACATCTTGCGTGTCTTGTGCTCAAGGCAGGATTAGCTGAGTTGATAACTTCCGGAACCCAAAGCCTGGCCCTCAAGGATGCCACTGGAACAAAGTATGGACATGCTGCCTGTTCAGCTCTGTCTTTCTGGATGGAAACTCTGTTGTTACCTTCTGTTCTCTAGGGGGAATAATGGTTTCTGCTGCTTTTTCCAGTGAGTGGGAAGGAAGTGTATTGCTGCTTGTGCCTTACTGAGAATACTCGCTGCTCAAAGCAGGGTGATATCGCCCAAGATGGTGACACAGGAAGAACCTCAGCTGTAAATGAGTCCCAGGCACTCAAGATCACAATGACCAGATGATGCAGCCCAAGTGAAAATTATTTTTGAGATGGCCTGAAATCCTGAGGAATAACAGCAGCCATCTCCTTGCTTTTGGAGATCTCTGTGAGGAAGCTTCTTTCCTGCTGCAGCTGCTATTTTCCTGATCTCCTCCTCTACTTAAGGCACAGTGGTGCCTGGATGGGGAGCAATCACTTCATGGTCTACCATGGGATTCCCCAGCACCATTTGCTGGTGGTGAATTTGGCTCATACTGATAAAAGATATTGAGGCCATTAAATGTATTCAAGGCATATTGTGACACTGTTAAACACATTAGACAAAAGATCAGTGAAGTTTTCAGCAATGAGTTGTGACCTTGGTGAGGATAGGGAAATTTCTCTATTTTCATATTTCTGGACTCTATTCCTACAGCAGCGCCCATGCAGGTGGTCCCCTGCCACCCCGCTGCTTTGTGGATCTTCAGGGTTGATGCCTGTGAGGGGGACATGTTCCCCACAGCTCTGTCCTGAGTTACTGTCCCTCAGCAGCCTGCAGCCAGATCCAGTTTTGAGCCCTGTCACTGCAGTGGTGAAGCTGGACCCACTTAGTGCTTTCTGAAGGGAGCAGGTCCTGGCTTCAAGTTACCTGCGAACCCGCAAAATCTCAGTCAAAATATCCTCAAATGCTGCCTGGAGGAGGGGGAGAAAGAGAAGTGTGGGGAAAATCCTAATCCTCTTTAGACTGCAGCCGCTGTGGAGGGCACTGCCATGGGCGCTCCCTGGGCCAGGCAGGCAGAGGGATGCCTGCCCCATGGCTGAGCCAGCTGCCAGCAGCCTCAGCTTTGGCTGAGACATTTCCCCTGTGTGGAAAATGGTAACTGGCCAAGGAGGTGATCCCAGAGGCCTGTCTGCTGAACCGGTATAGCAAATTAAGGGGAGCCATTTAAACAGCTTGGCTTCTCTAACTGCTTGAATTACACCCTGCGTTCCCTGTCTGAGGTGGACATACAAATGGGCAGAAACCTATACAAGTGTTTTTCCCTGAATGGGCAGCGAAGAGGGGGGTGGTGGTGCTTCCTCCCCTGGTTAACACTTTGCGTGTTGCTGTGTTTCCCTTGCAGGGACCTGCCACATCGGCTGGGCCTACTACTGCACGGGCGGTGGCGCGGCAGCGGCCATGCTGGTGTGCACCTGGCTGGCCTGCTTCTCGGGCAAGAAGCAGAAGCAGTACCCCTACTGAGCAGCCCCAGCGGCGGGCGCTGCCGGGCGCCACAGGGGCTTGCCGACTCTTCTGGATAACCACGATGGACAAGATGTTTTTAAGTGCTTCCTCTCTGGAGCGGGTGTGGGGCAGCATGGCAGGTGGCCCCAGGGTGGGCAGGGAGGTGAATGGCGTCACAGAGCCACCCAGCCGGGCTGGGCAGGGACGGGCTTTCTCACCCGTGCTCGTGGTCTGCTCCGCAAGGAAAACTCCACTTTGGTAAATGGTGAAATCCTGCGTGCACCAATTAATTGAGAGGTGGGATGGCGGTGCCCAGGGGCTGGGGTAGCAGCCCCTCAGCACGGCGCTCCCGAAAGCACACACACACGCACAGACATTGACCATGGCACAAAATGAGCAGAGAGGAAGACTTTTTGGTGCGATTCTCCTTTTTCTTCCTTTTTTTTTACACCTCTCTCTGGTGGTTTAAGATTCAGTGTTGCAACACTTTTTAATCTATACATTAAACTTAATAAAAGGACCAATAAGCCACTTTATCAGTATTTTGTATATTCTCTACACATTTTTCTTCCCCAAACATTTAGCCACTGCTTATTCAGCCCTATATAACTTTTATTAAGCCTCTGTGTTTTCAGCATTATTACAAAAATGCAACATAATTACTTGGCATATGTAGCGTTTCCCTATAGTACTTTTATGAAGTGCAGTAAATGGACGTTTTTCCGTCCATTGGAAATTCCACTCACGGTACTGTAGAGCTCTGTTGGTTGTGTATGACTAACAGGAAACTTCTTCCAGACGTAGATTTCTGTTGCTGTTATGTTTAGCTCATTGATGTCGTATTGTGCTGTACCATGTTTATTATTTCAATATTCATTTTTGTAAAAAATATATATATTATATGTGCTATTTTATGTTTGTATTTGAAAAATCTCTGTAAATAAATTTTTCCTTGATCAATACTTGCAACGCGTGGGCATGTCAATAGATGAAAAAGTTCTTTCCCAGATCCCCATTGGAAAAATCCTTGGAAAGAATCATGACTTTTACAACCATGCTGCATCCTTTTGTGTATGTGTAACACATATACACTTAGGGTTCAGTTACATTGCCTGAGGATAGACATCTATTGCCACTGGAGGCATTCTGACATGTGCCACATTTTTGCCTGATGCTGTCAGATGTCCTACAGGACTTCAGTGAGACCTTCGCCATTCTGTCCTGACTGCTGTGGACTCAGCATTTCACACTGTACTGCATATACCAGTTTAAGCAACTGGAACAAGCCCGTACTTTTTTAATAGCATGGTCATTGATCAAATACCTACCAGGCAGTATTCCCTGCATGAGACACTGGAACTGTATATACAAAACTTAAAAACAAACTTCTATTTTCTTTAAGAAAAACAATGTGAAGTCAGAGCGTGGGAACTCGTAAGGGGTTTTGGATCATGACATTAACTAATGTTATTCCCTTTCAGATTTGGTTTTCTGCTCTTGTTTTCCCAATATATTTCTGTCATGTATTTCTAAGTTGCAGTCTATGTTCTTGTTGCAGTTCTGCTGGTTAATAACATTTGTAGCTGTTGCAACTCTGAAATCATGCGGTTGCTTTGTACATTATGCCGGGTGGGTTTTTGGAGGTATGTGGGAAATAGCAATGTCAGCTTGCAGTGATCAATCCTGATACCTCTGAACTGAATTTTATCAAGTTTCATTATAGGCTGGGCACTGTGTATTTGCTTTATGGTGCTGTGCAGTGAAAACAAAAATGTACCTTACCCCTCCCAGATTAGCCCATAATAGCCCTATCACATCCAACTGCACTTCTCCTGAGAAGCACACCAACCATGCCCTGGGGACTTTCCTCCCTGCACACTTTTCCAGTGGCACCAGCAGCAGTGGAACAGGGAGCTCTTGTCTCCTGCCTCCAGGTTTCAGGTCTCATCCCTTCTTGTGAGCACTCAGGACCATACCTAAACCTGCTGCAGGAGGTCAGTGGCATTCCATATAACCTCACCGTAAGTATTAATATGCCTGTTAGTTTTGTGGATTGCTGCTTTATTAAAACTGAAGGAGATGAAAACACAGCTTTGGCTGTGGTTCCCCCTAGTTCCAGTAAGAACTTTGGCAGGTATCTCAGTAGAAAAATGGTGCCTTTGTAGAGTATGCAGCTGTGGGAACATGCCTTTCCCTCCACTGAAACTGCAGTTTTGTTATACAAAGTTTCAGTGACTTCGCTATAGAAATATGAGTGTTACTATTCTAAATTTGACCCTCCCGAGATTATATCCTGAGCCGTGCACCATGGACAACATTTTAATCTTTTTAGATCTTCCTGTACTCAGGTTTGGGCTTGATTTATCATGATAAACTGGAACTGTGCAATTACTTCATGAACTAAATTAGGTTTTTGTTACAATGCGATACAATTACAGCATGACTGACTCTCTGATTTTGTATATGATCTTTTTTTAATTTGGGCTTTAATAAAGTGTCAATTTTTAGTAACTGAGCCAATGATATATGCTGTACCTGCTTTGTAGCTGTTTATCATATAGCCTTCAGCTGCTCTGATATGAATAAACCAATCACAGCTAAATTAGATTTGTCCATATTTGTGCATTTTGGTTCTGATATCCATTTTGCACTAGAATATAAATACTATTTATTATAATGGTTATCAAGCTTCACAGTTACAAACTCTAATAACTTCGAACTGGGTAAAAGATTGCTTTAAGTTGCACAGTATGAAGTGTCAATGAAATATTTACAATATTTACTTTGTTTAATTTTCCATTTATTTATTCTTGAGGATGAGGAGCTTGGCCTTGCATTTGTCAAAACAAAAGACATGAGCTTGCATAGGCTCCTAGGTCACCGAATTCTGTCCTTTCCGTTGCTGGCAGTTGTATCACACAGTCTTGTTCATAAATCTATCGAGCTGTATTTTAAAACTATATAAGCAGTTTTCCCCTGACAACTACAATGGGAAATTTATTCCAAAATCTCACTCTTTGAGTGATTAGACACTTCTAAGTTCCAGACCACCTTGTGTTCTGGAGCTCACAGATGTCAGAGGTCACAGTTCACTTCCAACAAATACTCTGGAAGCAGGAAGTTTCATCTCTCACACTTAACTAACACAGGAGTTACATAGAAATAAATAGTATGGTCATAGACTACTGTTCATTATCAGAAGCTATCTTAGGACCGCAGGATAATTCAGGTGTGGAACTTGGCATTTGTCATAAAGTTTCTGCTGTCTCACTCCTCCAGCCTGTCTCAGACCCTGTGAATGGCAGTCCTGGCCCCTCACTACATTGACTGGTCTCCCCAGCTTGATGTCATCTGCAAACTTGATGAGAGCACACTCTTCCAGCCCTTCTGGGTCACCGATAAAACCGTTAAACAGGACAGGTTCCAGGATAGATCTGCGATACCCACTCACTACACGCACCCAGTTAGAGTCTGGCCAGGAGCCATGACCCTCTGAACCTCAACCAGGCTTTTACCCATCTCTTTGCCTACCCATCCAGACCATAAAGTCACAACCTGAGTACAAGAAACCCATGGGAACCTGTGCAAAAAGCCTTGCTACAATCAGAAGGACAACCACTGCTCTTCCCATGATCACAAATCCAGCCATTTTACCATGGAAAACCAACGGGTGGGTCTGGCATAGTTTGTTCTTGATAAACGTGTGCTGACTGCTCCCAGCCACTGAAATGAGATCTAGCTACATAAGGCTACCAGTGGAAATAAGGTGTTGGGATACTCATGCCTTTGTGTGCCTAACTTTTGCTTAGCATGGCTAAATACAGAAAAAAACCAGTCATTAACAAATCTAGAAATACGAAGGGTAGGAAAAAAACCTGAGCTCTGGAAGTTGGAAATTTACTTCAGATATGAATTTGACTGAGGCAAGTCAAGGTCAAAGAACTTGGTGCAGTACCTTATTTACATAAATTCAGTCTTTGGGAATGACTTCAAGAGAACACATGATGAAATTCTCCCACCCAAACCCGAGAGAACTGAAGACTTTCTTTGCCTATGCAGCACAGGGTGCAGTGCCAAGACTCTTGGCCTGAACGTTAATGCAGTATTTACTCAGAGGGAAAATGCAAATACTATCATTCAAGCATTAAGCCAGGGAGAAGCTTTTCTGCATAAATATGAGGCTTGTGAAGGCCCTGTTTGGAGGTGGAGAGAGCATTATGCTCTTTCTGTAAAAAAAAAATCATTACTTTCTAAGACCTACATGTTAACAAATGAGTCAAATTTTCACTGCCTGCTGTAGAGTTTGCTCCCTCCCCAAAATGCAAATATGCGTATATGAAAAAAACCCCTTTAAAAATGTTTTGAAATGAGATTTAGATAGCTCCTGAGGTGATTTAACCCCTCTATTTCCTTTGATAGAAAATTCAGAAATCAGTTGCAACTGCAATTTATCTGTCATTCTAGAGTTTTAAATAGACTATGAAAAATACCAAACTGAATGACATGACAAATAACCTGTACATCAACATAAGTATTAATTCTACTCTACATACTTAACCTTTCAGAGAGACAATGGTGAAATTAGATACGTCTTTTTTTAGATGTGACATTTTAGTGTAATCCCTCAAGCAGACAGGATTTTAAATATATGCTTTCAAGTATTAAGTGTTTTAATTATTATTATTATTTAAATAATGAGGGATCAAAGAAAATGAGGACATTTTGGAAAGAGTTTCAAGTTCAGTTCTCTTAGTGGCAGAAAGGATGGTTATTAGGTGACATATAAATAAGTGGCCATTTTTCATGTTCCTCACCAAGAAACAGAATGTTCATTGAAATTTATATAGATATTTTAGCTGAGTAAAGACAGACTCTGACTCTTTTCATGGACAATTTTACCACCTTTTAGTCTGCTAGCAAGATTTGCTAAGAATGTCAGTGTGTAGGGATATTGTATGTTATGCTTATTGTAAATTAAGCCATCACAAGGAAAACTATAATCTGAACTGAACATATGGCACAACTTCATTGTACATGTCTACATCGCCAGAGCCCAGCTTATTGTTGCCTGCTTTCCTGGCTGCCTAAGAGTGAATGAACTATACGAACTGTATGTTACACTGCTTTAAGCATCCTCCATCACACAGGGATATCTTATGGTCCTCAACAGGCACTATGGACCGTACTGAGCATCACTAGAAGTATGATCATCTCTAAACATGCCCCATGCATGGCTGTCACCCCAGTGGTTATAAAACAGTTTGGCTTGTCAGAGTGGGAGTGGTAAAGCAGTGAGCTCAAAAAAGCTGCCTTTCACCTGAAGCCTAAAGCAAATGCAGCTCTGTAACAGCAGACAGAAAGCTTCTGCCTCGCACCATCCATGCAGATGGGAGCAAAGTTTGTTGTCACCATGGAAAGCAGCTGTTCCTGTCTGCAGCAAGACTTAGCAGCCCAAGGAGTTAGTCTGTGAGTCTGTAATCACTCAGGTAACTTTCCAGACATTTTTCTTACAGGAATGAAGAAGCATGGAAGCCACTGCCCGAGTTCCCAAGAGAACACATTAAAGAGTGATCCCATCTTTCTTGTCCATCTCAGATGCAGTCGCACCTGGGGCAGATGGAAATGCTTATGTACAGCTCCTGCAGCATGGTGCATGAGACCGCTGCACCAAGCAAGTTTCAGCTCCGGGATCAGAGATAAAGACAATGGCAACAACCAAGGTGCTCCATGTGCTTTTTAAAACTGCATGCAGCTGTCCTCTGCATACATAAATGTCTTCATCCTTTTTTTATTCTCAGGGGCTAAAGGTAATTTTTACTTTCTTCACACCAGCCAGCAAAATCAATATTTAAGTACACTTAATAAAGAAAGGTTGTTGGGCTGTGTAGACAGAGCCACTCTGCAAAGCACTTTTGCTCCAGCTTGTAGCCAAAGAACTGAATGGTTCATCAAGTAATGGACAGCAGCTTCCAACATAGGTGTCGTGGTTTGAGCCCAGCCGGTAACTCAGAACCATGCAGACACTCACTCACTCCCTCCCCTTCTTCCTCCTCCCAGAGGGATGGGGAGGAGAATCGGAAGAATGTAACTCCCACGGGTTGAGATAAGAGCAGTCCAGTAACTAAAGTACCATACAAAACTACTACTGCTACCACCAATAATAATAATGATAAGGGAAATAACAAGGGGAGAGGATACAATTGCTCACCAACCACCGACCGATACCCAGCCCAACCTGAGCAGTGATCTGGGCCTTCCAGGTTACTCCCCCTGGTTTATATACTGGGCATGACGTGCTGTGGTATGGAATACCCCTTTGGCCAGTTTGGGTCAGGTGTCCTGTCTCTGCTTCCTCCCGGCTTCCCCTCCTCCCTGGCAAAGCATGAGACTGAGAAAGTCCTTGGTTGGAGTAAACATTGCTTAGCAACAACTGAAAATATTGGTGTTATCAGCGTTGTTCCCAGGCTGAAAGTTAAAAAACACAGCACTGCACCAGCTACTAAGAAGGAGAAAAATGACTGCTATAGCTGAACCCAGGACAATAGGACTCCAGGGTGGGTGGTTTTCTGCAAATGCCTCTGCCCCTCAGCCCAGTGATTTTATCCTGTTCCCTAAATATCTGCCAGATGTGACCACTTTTCAAAACCTTGGGCTTTTGAAAGCATGGTAGCTGCTAAAGGGAAAGCAAAGAGTTCATGTGAATACTATGTTTTCTGTTAAGAATTCCAATCGTTCCAATGGGCTTGGACCAAACTCCATGACCCTGATCCAAAAACTGTAGGAGCCAATGGCAAATAGTCCACTGGCTTAACTTAGGCACAGATTAAATGGGCAAAATGCCATAACTATTCTATAACTATTAGATATAACTATAACTATAGATATTCTATAACTATAGATATAACTATTCTATATCTGGCTTTGTATTATGTTCTGGTAAACTGTCCATCTTATTTTTTCCTGTGGACGAAATACACACACGTGCACACACACACACATTTTACAAGCACAAAAATCCCTATATCTTTTTTGGTTTTGTACTCATCTAAATGTTTCTTGTCATTTGAGAATTAAGTAAAACAAGATACTACAAGTACAAAATCTATATGGCACTTAATATCGTCAATTAATATTTATTTAGGAGTTATGTCTTCAAAGATCAGAAACTTATAAAAAAAATGTTTTGTATTTATTTTACAGGCAAACAAGCTGCTGGATTTGGATAGTAAAGCACCTATTTTTTGAAGCAAGCCATCTCTGTGTCCTTATCTTGTGTGTTCCAGAGGAAGAAAATGGAAAGTGGATTAACTACCATAATGAATGTTTCAAAGGATATAAAGTAAAATCTGTTATATGATGTAAGGCTGTGGTTCTTAGCTGATATTTCTAGGCTGTGTGGGTCCAAAGAGGCTCTTTCTACTGCCAAATGGAAAGGAAAAAGAACAGAAAGTGGAAATGTAGCCTTATACTGGGGGGTTACAATGGACCCCACTACAGGGTGGTAGCAGATGCTCCACACCTATGATTCAGTGTGGTTCAGTAACTCTTCATGTGAAGCATTTGGGTTATTCTTCTCCATGTAATACCTCTAAAAATATCAGTAAGCTTTCTGTTTGTACAGCACATAGGGGACATATTTCCCAGTCTACCAGTAGGGCCCCTGGATCCTACCCTAAAGTAAAATAACTCCACTTTATAGGAAGAGTAATGATTAGTAAAGGACTTTGTTTTATTGAACTGTAGTATCTTTTGGTAGGGAAATAGAGAAAGGAAATCTCAATTAAAACACGAGCTATGATTAGGACTATATATTTGAAATGATGAAATACTTCTTGCCTGGAGCTCAGTGGCCATATTAAGAATTGAAGTGTGAGATATTTGTTTTCAAGTAGCTGTCAACATGTAATTTGTTTTCTGCACTTCTGTGATTAATACCTAATTATGGTGCACACAGGACTTAAAAAGATTGAGTGCATTACTACACATATCTCTCTGGCTAAAATCAGAACTCCTCTTCACAAAATCTGTTTCACTCTGCTCTTCCATGTTGACTTCAGCAACTCTGTGCACCTTTACAGCCACCTCAGGAAGTCCCTGACCTTGTCTCTTCTCAAAAGCCTACTGTGCAAGTGATATGCGCTGCTGTTCTCCATATCCACTTTCCAGCTCTTTGCTACAACTTGCTGCTGCAGAGTGTGGCTGTCACTTCTGGAAGGTTTCCAGCTGTTTCTCACTAACTCATTAGAGTACTCATTTCAGGATAATCTGTTACCAAAAGATGCCACCGTACACCACAGCAAATTAAGTGTTTAATTTCCAAATTTATTATTACATCCTACTCTCTTGCAGACCATTCAACAATGGTAATGTAGTAGTAGCCATCACTAACTTTTTTTTTCCAAGTCCTGGAGGCAACTGCACGAGAAGTTATACCACAGGCAACAGACCCATCTGTGGTAAGAGGGAAGAAGTTGACTTTTTACAAGCAGCATGTAGAAAATAAAGACAGCCATGCCCAGATATGCAGTGACATTTCAAAGATGAAGCACATTAAATGTTTAGAACTGCAATGAAATATTCAGCAACATGCATTCATTGTCAATGTGTGTAGAAGTGGTATTCATCTGTGAAGAGTGACTCTGGATTCGTCATGAACTGGTGAGCAGTTTCACAGCTTCTCAGTCTTTAGGTTGTTCCACCTGCACATACTGTCAACATCTAGGAATGTGAATTACAGGGCAGCTTTTTGGGCCAGTCTGTCTCTCTAGGGGAATCTGGAAGAGATGTTAGCTAGTTGTGTCAGATCGCTGAAGCACACCTGATTTTGTGTGACCTGCAGTCTGCATTGTAGCTATGCTTAACTTGCAGCTATCAAAAAAGCAATCAGAGAGACCTGACACATGACTATATAGAAACTGCTGAAAAATGACTGGGATCTGTAAATAAGATAAGCTGAAAACTTGTTTTTAAGCAATATTGATAACACATTTAATGAAAGTAATTGTTATTGGAATTCGCCACACTGCATCAGAAGGCTTATGATATAAGTAAAAGATTGCTGCTGCTCGGTTTTTCAGTAACTTCTGTTCCAGGTAATGGAGCTGGTTTTGTCTCCAGCTTATCCAATATTAGCAAGATTGAGGTCTGATTAAATGTTTGTTAAGCCTCAGAATTCTCCCTTTTTCCCTTCCCCCTCTAATTTTACAAGACATTGACCTTCTTGGTGGAAGCCATCACATTCACTGATGTAAATACTCTCACTCCATACAGAGACATTTTAGGACTCTATTTTTGAAATAGGCAAATTCTTTTCACAAAAGATTCAGCAGTCTAGTTTTTATGCAGTTCCCTTTGGGAGCCTCAGTAAAACTTCCATGAATGCTGCACTCTGTGCAGGGTACTTCACTGGCCTTCATAATTAGGAAACATTGCTGTCTGAGCCTAGTTCAGACAGGTAATTTCAACAGCCAAGAAGTGAATGTACTTAGCAGCAAAGCATGCTGTTCCTTTTTCATTGCCTCTAAGACAGCAGAACCATTCGGAGCTGCCTCAGCACAATTACAAAATGTTCTGAGCTGCTTGGAGCCATTTGAATCAATCTGAACATTTATTTCCTTTCATAGCAATGCAGAGTGAAGGCGCTGACAGTCCTTAAATGCATTGCTCAAGATACACAACAACTCACAACCCAGCTTCTGGGGCAGGTAGTTTTAAGATGTCCAGTGGTTTAGGCAGCACAGGTATTACTTCCTTGTGATAACCTTGTGATGATGCTTTAACCAGCTGCAACACTGTGGATGGGGACAGATCTCAGGAACAGTGATAAATAGAGGTTTTTTTTCTCCTTTACATCATGGGCTTGAAGAGAGGCCAAGTACCTGGCACCTGACGACTGCAGACCATTGAACCATGGCACAGATGAGATGGGCATTTAAAAAGAGGTGATTGAGAACTTTTCTGGACATCTTGAACAGCGTTTCTGACAGTGCCAGCAGCTAAGCCATTAAGGCAATAGACTTGAGCCCTGAATGCCATCCTAACTCCCCTGAGTACCACCTGATCCCCAGGACAATGCAAAAAGAGATCTTCCTCCAAATAAGAAGGCAATGTTTTCCATATCAGCACTAATTTTTTTTCAGTCTACTTACGTCTAGCTTTGTGTCTGTTTACTCCTCACCAACCTCGTTACTAATTCAATTGTCTGAATCCCCACCAGCACCTACAGCCACCTATGTTTTCTTAATGAGTTAAAAAAGGAAAAAGAAACACATTTATATTGCTCATTATGTTCCATGAAGTTAATCTTATTTGCATAAAAAAGGTTTCCCCAAAAAGATCAAATGAGGCTGACAGATGTCCTGAAGATCCTTTCAGTGCCTAAGAGGCATACATTGTGGAAACTGTTTACTATCATCTCCTGAGTAATGGGTCTGTGATAAGCAATTTGTTTTGTATGAAAACAATGTCACCTCAAGTAGCTGAAGGATATCATAATGACTTTCCCATATTGTCAGCTTTCCATTGTATCTCTTGGCTTCTTAATACCTGTTGTATTGAAAATTAATACAAGGGAAACAGAAAATTGCTGCAAACATGTTAAACATGCTACTGCATTTCAAGGATGTAGTGGTTAACTTTACTAATATTAAAACCGGAATCTGGTAAACACCTACGCTTTGTGCACAGAATATAAGAGCTGGCTTCAGGATGCTGGGCCCCACTGAATTATTATTCCTTAGGTCTGCAGATGTTTCTTTTCTGCGACCTGACAGAACTTGAGGTTTAAGGAGGCTTTGGATTACAGGTACAGCACAGGCTTTGTCTTGTGAGTCATGCCTAATGGAAAAAAGTCAAGGAATTCTCAACTGTCATCTGAAATCAGTTCAGGACTAAACATCCAAAAATCTCCGTAACACTAGGAGACTGCATAGCTTTGTTTGTTTTGTGGATCAACTGCCTGTGGAGAAGGGGCGTCTAAAAATAGCTGAACATGATGAAGGGATGCACTGGGGAGCTTTAGCAATGGAGGAGCAACCTGAGGGAGGCAAGAAGAAAATTGGACTGCCTTCTGCAGTGTTACTGCTGGTGACAAAGTACCCACTTATTCAGCACAATGACAACATTTTTGTTCTCAGTGTGAAAGGGCTGAACTTAAAGGGAAGCAACGAGATTTCTCATAAGAATATATCTTATACACTCAGTTATACTAAATTAAAGGCACTAAATGAACAATACTAAGACATCTCTGAATAGTGAATCATGGCCTTGGACATGTGCACTCTGAGAAGTGAGATAAAGTAGCCTGGAGAAAGCACCATTCAGATACTTATTTCTTGTTTGGCACTGCAAGAGGACCAGAGCATGCAAATTCAAAGTGAGCCAGGCTGATACAACCCACAGTAGTATCAGAATCTATACACCACTACAAGCATAGCCAGGGCAGTGTGCACAAATGTGAGACTGTGGATGGCTGGAGCTAGAGACACAGGCTGATTTGGGGCTGGTTTTGTTCCCAGGGTAGCCAGGCGTGCCCAGCAGGTGCTGTCTCCCACCTGGTGAGCACCATGCCAGACTCTTGCCATGAGGAAAGCATGTGTCACCAGAGCCACCCAGCTCCTGCCCTATTCCCTTCCAGGGCATGGGACTGTGGTGGGTTCAGAGCAAATGGGTGCTGGGGTGTGGTGTCCAGCTCATGGTTTCCCTTCTGTCTCACTTACCCCAGGCAGTCCATGCTAAAAGCAGATCTGCTGGGGCTCTAGAGATGCCCTATGCCATTAAAGAAAGAAAAGAGGATATGGAGCAAGGCAGCCTACTTTGCAGTCATTGCTCAGCAGCTATTAGCATTGCTACACTGTGGGACTGTGCAAAAGCCACCCATGAAGGGATGCAAATGAGCATGCTGAATATATGCCTGTGTATGCATCTTCTAGAAAACCAGAAGTTATTAATGAAGCTTGAGCATCTTTCCTGGTGCTTGTGTCAGCATAGAATCATAGAATCATAGAATAGTTAGGGTTGGAAAGGACCTTAAGATCATCTAGTTCCAACCCCCCTGCCATGGGCAGGGACAACTCGCACTAAACCATGTCACCCAAGACTCCATCCAACCTGGCCTTGAACACTGCCAGGGATGGAGCCTTCACAACTTCCTTGGGCAACCCATTCCAGTGCCTCACCACCCTCTCAGTAAAGAACTTCTTTCTTATATCTAACCTAAACTTCCCCTGTTGAAGTTTGAACCCATTACCCCTTGTCCTACCACTACAGTCCCTAATGAAGAGTCCCTCCCCAGCATAAGTAGCATTTTTCCATTGGAAGTTCTCAGTGGACTTCACAAAGGCGGTTAATGGCTCTCCTCGTTTGAGAGTTAGAGAAAATGAGACAGACATTCATACAGTCCTGCTGAGAGCTGCCTGTGCATGCCACAGACAGAACCAGGCCTGTGACCCAGGTCTCTGTCTCAAACCATTCACTTCTCATGAAGCACCATTGTCTTCTGGTAGGGATTTCTTCTACTGCATCCTCCAGGTTTTATGGAAGTGACTTAACCAATGGTTTCCAAAGTTTTCCTTCTATAACAATGTTCCTCTGAGCAGGGAAATTTCCTTGCAGGTGATGTCTGACTTGACACCAGTTCTCTGCCAGGATGTGGTTGCTATGACAGCTGCTCCCAGTTCTGCAAATCCTCATCCTGCCAATCCTCCACAAACACAACTCTTGCATATCTTGTATTCTCTGGGAAATCAAAATATGTTTCTGTTTTTAGTGTTTTAATCTTCTCATGTCTGTGTCACCTTTTGTTTGGAATCAGTGATGTTAAAGCAGCTCTGTGCTGCTAATATTTTAACAACAGGTTTTCACAAAAAATATCCCCACCTCAGTCTGTGACAGATTTGGAGTGCTGTATTGCTTGGGCTGCTGAGAAGAGAGACTGGGGAATCTACTTTTGTAGCTTGCCTTTGAAATAAAAACTCTTTCACATAAAAACCAGGAAGTCAACATTACTTGGCAAATAAATGCAGCTTAAGTGCTCTTAACTGGAAGTAATTACAATAAAACTTCCTCCTAAAAAATCTGCTGGGTAATTTTCCAATGATGTGAACTAGGGTGCTGGATGGGCTGGGAAAGTGCATGTGTGTGCAGGAGTGGGCACTCGAAGGTGTTGACAAAACTCATTTTAGCAGATGTTATAGCCCAGAGGGATATATATTCTTTCACTGTCCCCTGTTGCCATTTCAAAGCACACAAATGCACATAACACTCACATGGGCATTATCTCTCTGCTAAAATTCTTGTCAGATCTAGTCCTCACAACTCCACTCTGTTAAACAAATCAAACTCAGATTCCCCTTGCCCCCTGACTTATCTACGTTGATTTACATGTTAATAACTTTCCTATCCTCAGTCGGTTTGTTCTACCCTCTTCTTGATTTGCTCTCCACAGTAACTTAGACTGAGATCTTTGCCCTCAACTCACAGAAAGGGCAGGAAACTGGTGCAAGGTGGATGCAGGGAAGTAGGGAGTCCATCCCAGTGACTCTGACGACTTTGCTTTCACTACCATTGACATTTCTCTGGGCAAAGCCATGCTGGACAAAGCTGACTATCTCCTTGGATGTCCACCAGGGTGCAATGGACACTGCTCTGCTCATCTTCCCTTTCCAGATCCCTGGTTTTAGATATCCGACCCAGGTACCTTCCCCACTCATTTATGTTTTGCTCATTCCTGAACCTTCATGGCTTCCCCAGTTCTGTAACTCTCCCCCCCCCATTCTCAACAGTGGTTAGCTTTCAGGATAGATCTCAGCCTACCTTTACTGAGGAAGTCAGCTGAGATAATGGCCAACAGTAGGAACAGCCATTCACTTCTATCCCTTCCAGAAGCCATAAGACAAATCTGGCCCCTCTAAACCAACAGCTTTGCCCTGCCAGCAACCAGAGTCAGCTGCTCAAGGATCACTCTGCCTAACTGCTAGCAACTTGGGTGGATGGTTTAAGTCCTGGAAAAAAACCCAAAATCTCTCCCATGACTCTCATTTTTGGACTCTGACTTTCTCGTTGTATCACAGTGAGCAAAGCTCCTTGTAGGAAGAATCTTTCCAGTGCCAAGGAGGAGAGGGATGGCTGCCTGCCATGGCTCCCAGCAAGTTCTGTGAGCAACACGCAGCTTCTGGCCCATTGAGTCTGGTTGCTTGCATCTCGACACACTGCTGCATCAGCTTGGGGCACAATTTCAGAGTGTGCATGTGTTGGGGAAAGTGGCTGCTGCCGTTGTACAGTTTCAATTGAGTTTTCTCAACTTCCTGGTTGACTGCCAAAGACCATGAGGCTTAATTTCCCACCTTTGAGTTCTATCCCTCTCACGATCTTCCCATCTGGTGCATTTCATCTTGCCCAGGTAAAGTTATGCTTGCCAGCCTTCCCCTTCCAAAATACTGCAGTGTTTGTTTTGTTTCCTCCAGATTGTGCTGGCTCTGACTCTGTGTACTGTGACTACCGACTCATGGTCCTGCTGGTCACCTTTATTTGATTCCACAGTTTCATTATCTTCTGCTCTTTGCAGGTCTGCACAGACACTTTTGCCTCATAATACTTAGCAATCTGTTAATGTGGCCACTGTAGAGATCTGCTTTTATATTTAGTAACATCACTCATCAGTGCAGGATTTTTTCAGTAAAGGAAGTCTAAAAAAAAGATCATCAGCTGTTCCTGTGTTTTTTCTCTGCATAGACTTCAGAGAAAAATATTCTACTGAGGTTTCATAAGCAAGCAAACTGAACTATGTGATTTTTTTCATTTTGATTTTGCATACATTTCCCAAACTCTCAGACTAAAAAATATCTGACACATCCTCTGATATGTCATTTGCTGAGTGCTTTTAAATGAGCCTTGGATTTTGCATAGTAGAACTGAGAACTTGAACAGAGGACAGAGTGGAATTAGCTCTATCCTGAGGCCCCCTTGCAGGACATAATAGAAAGCCAAGTCTCATTGTAGCTTTACAGTGAAGTAAACCAGCATTGTCTTCATGTCTTCCTGGCAGACCTTTACACCTGTAAAAGGCCAGCCTAATTGATAGAACTTTAGTGGATCAGCTGTATCTGACCAAGCTAAAGTAGAGACACTTTGACAAGCCTCATGTTGTGATTACAACCCAGTGATATTCCAGTTTAGGGTAAGCACAGCTCCAGCTCTCACTTCAAAGCCTCTTCACTGTGTTGGTGAGCAGTGGGTGCCAAGTCTGTCAAGTCCAGCAGCTGGGATGGATGACAACTTGCTCCACATGCATAGCACCCATGGGAAACCTTGCAGTCCCCTTATCTGTTTTCCACCAGAGGATCAAAGCACTTTGAATAAAACAAAAGCCCCAGATTAAAACCCCTTCCCTTGGAAGGTCGCCAGCCCCCATTCTGCTCTCCTATTCCTCTTTCAACTTCGGGCTGGCCTTTTTGCATATGGTTGTTGTTCAGACCCTCTCTCCCAGCCCTGCATGCAGCTGGGGAGGCTTAGCAGCCACCTGGGGCAAACCTGACCCACCACTTCCGCTGCCTGCTCCATGACAATCCACACCCTGGTGCTGACATTGCTCCCCCTGTGTGGGGCAGTATGGTGGCCACATGCTCTTCGTGCCTTCCTGCCCTCCTTGCTCTCTCTGGATACCCCTTGGGTATTCACCTATCGACTGAACCTAAACACAGATTGAACGCGGCAGGCGCCAGAGCTTTTGGTAATTGCACCCCAAGGCTATCAAATTCTCTGACAGCAAGTCACCCTGCCAAATGCAGGCTGCAACATTTCTCCCTGCTGAAGCATGTCAGGCAGTGCAGTTGGTGTTTGTGCCCTTTGGAGCTGACAGCCCTGTGTCAACGCAGGCGGGGGAAAGCTGTTTTATGAAGATGCCTGCTGCCTTTTCAGCTGCCAGCAAATTCGAGGATTGGGATTCTTTGCCCTTCCCTCCATCCACTGTCAGCTCTTTCACTGATCATGTTTTTGCTCAGAATTCACTGCAATTCAGGTGTCACTGGCAACTATTTCCCATCTCTGGTCTAGCCAGGTTTCAAACAGAGCAAAACTTCATTGCTGAATGTTACAGACTTGTTTATCTTCACATGGGAGAAAAAGGCAGAGTAAGAGACAGGTCCATGGAGTTCTGGCTCCTGGTGACTGGCTCCCAGGTGAAGACAAGTCTTTCTGATCAACCTTCAGCTGATATGTTTAATTAAATCTGTTAGAACATTGTTGATCATGTTTCTCTGCCTCTGGGTCTGGTAAGGATCAGAGCCAACATACCATCTTTGTGAAGAGAGAATGCTATGTCTGTAGTGTGATCCAGATTGCCAGCAATGGAGTCATAGGTTATTTCCTGAATATTTTCTGTGTCATTGGTTGAGGTGAGTGATCCCAAGTCAGCAGAGTTTCATTGTCAGATTGGGTATCCCAGTATTTTTCCGTGTCAGAAACTGTCTGGACATCCAGGAGGGAAAGGTACTGGAAGATGCCTGGTGAGGAAAAGGGAACAGAGAAGTGAGTGGAGGACCTGAAAAGAGCATGGGGTTGTAGCTATGAAGGAAGAAAGCTTTAGGTGTCTGACCTTGGGGTAGTGTCCAAGGGACTGAAAAATGAAACATCTTTAACAATGGCTGAAGTAGGGACTGTCATTCCTAAAAGGAATTCCTAAAAGCCCCTAAAGGGCTTTTTCTGTTTTAGGACACAGGCAGTATTTCAGACAATAACAACATTGCCAAGGATTCACAATGAAACCAGAAGGACATGATAGTGATGTCTGTCAAACGCTTCCAATATACCAGCTGGACACTGGGCTGTGCTCTAAATATTTTCTCTGTCTTTGTTGGGAAACATATCTGTGTCCCCAGCTTCAACATGAACTTGCTGAAGCTTTGTGAGGAGCATGTTGTTACAAAAACCCTATGGACAATTCTTGCCATTTCTTCATTTTTTGTTTCCTTTCTGTCCCTAGTCACCCAAGAAAGCAGCAACAGCTCCCTTTGTGATCATGCATGGGTTTGTGCTCAGAGAGGACCACACACTTCCCTTGTGCTTTAAAGTAAGGTGAGCCTAGATTTGTGTGGCCATGTGTGACAAAGATTGAAATCCTCCAACCGCTGAACTGTAATGAATGCTGACTGCAGATGTACTCATTCTGTGCAGGCCAACTTTTCCACTGCTGTCATGTAGAAGACCCTCAGCCTATGAGGACTACCGTGACTGTATTTGACCACAGATGAAATTAAACCAGGGTATAAACAGAGCCCCACTGGAGGGCCAGATGAATCCCTCCTTGGAGCAGCAGCTCTCATTGGGTCAGGATGCTGCCCAAGGTAACTCCTCGAGGTTGAGAGCCCTCACCTTATTGGGTGACTGATTGCACGTTCTCGTTTACCCTTCAAAAGCTTAGGAATTTCTAGGTCAGCAGTTTAGTGGCAATTCCACTTGACATCTTGAGTTTGTAATCAACCAATGTTGACAGAACTTTAACTGTTTTATAAAATAAATCTGATTTGAGTATATTATTTGTCTCAATTTATAAGACTCTGCGACACCATGGCAGGGCACATCCTGCCTCTGTGTGCAGCTCTGCAGCTGCAGGTGGGATTCACCTGCAGGGTGGGCTGATCTCTAGCCTTGGCAAGTTATCAAGGGTCTTTCAATTTGTCTCAGGGTTTTCTGCCCTTTTGGTGTACACAGAGGGGAGGGAGATCTGGGTGAAGTGGGTAACTGTAGACAGCGCCATGGAGGCCTCTGTACTAGCTTGGAGATAAAAAAGACACAGATTCTCATTCAGAAGCATCGTACAGGGAGTAGAGATTCTTTTGCCCCCCTTAGGAGCTAAATGAACTCTGAAGACATTTGGATTCATAGCAGTAAGTAGCCCAGAGATTCTGGACTTCAAAGAAATGGGTAGGCTGGCAAAGTCCCTGCAGTTTTAATCTTTCCTCACTGTCTGCATGGTTAGGGATTAATCTCCACACAACAGCTTTTTCCACCTATGAACTAGAAATGCTATTCACCTGTCTCAGAGAAGTGTGCATGAGGATTAACAGGGATCTGGGGCTTTTATATGACCTAGGTGTGAGGGGCTTTATATGACCTAAGGCTGAGCAATACATGAAATAAAACTGGCCTTAATATATGCTCCCATTTAAAATATTGGCATGAGAGCCATATTGGCACCAAGTTGCTTTTTTCCATCCTTGTTTTTCTTGCAATGAAGACTGAAGGGCTGTAACACTGCCATGGCCCTGGCCTATCCCTGAGCAAAGGAATTTGGTTGATCTGTAACCTCCCACTGGAGAATGCAACATGCTTGGTGCACTGGCATCAAAGTTTGGCAGCACGGTAAGAGGTAAGTGGTTTGGTTTGATTAGCTTTGTTTTTGGTCTGGTCTGACTCTCATAGAAAGAAATGGATTTATGGAAGAAGTTCTCTATCTTAAAGGTTTTGAGTGAATAATTAGCATTGAAATGGCTGCCTACACTGTAGCCTACATGTCTGGGAGCTCCTTCCTTTCTACATAGCTGTACAAGCTATCTCTTGACCTCATACTCGGCCCAGCAAGGACAGGCACATTCCTCGCTTTCCTATGCGTTATAACTACTACACCAAACTCACACCCCACCTTCAAACAGGAGCCACAGCACACACTGACCACATGCCAGCCTAGACTGAGACAGCAGGACTCAAGTTCATGTGGCAGCAGTTTGAGTTGGAAGACATATCCTGATGAAAGGAGAACTCACAGCCTTCACTCTTCTTTGAGTTGAGCCCTTCAGAAGACCCTGCTCTTACCGAAATCCCAGGCAGTAATATCTTGTTGTGTGTTCAGGCAGGCAGAGAAGATTTCTGTTTTTCCACCTTAGTACAAGCATACAACAAACAGCGTTTTTAATGACTGAAAAACTTTGGGAGAAAGTGTTGCCTAACAAGCTGTCCCACATGGCCTCTGTGCAGCCACACAGCTGTGCCATGTGAGCAGGAGGCTTGCTCACACTATATTCCTGGGATCACTCCGTAATCCTTTGAGAAAATATCCACTGCAAAAAACCTCCCCCTTCATGCAACCTTAATGTTTTGCAGTAACAGTTAATCTATTATGTAGATTTTATGGATCATTTATACAAATTACAGTGAAACCTCAGACCTGACTGTGGTTTAAAATAGACACAGGAATAACAATATGACAGCAACAACAATAAAAACAACGGCAATAATAACAATGAACTGATAAAGAATATATCCATTAAGGTTCCTTCTCTCTGCAAGTACTTGATAATGAAAAGGTATTTTTAGCTTGCAAATTCTTTAGTATAATATTGTTTTTATTCTTTATGGCTTCAGAAATATCAATAAGGTTTACAGAGTCCTGCAGTATTTTAAGACACAGAAAAATCACATTTTCTTCTGAGCCATCAGATTGCTTTTATATGAAAAGAGGTAGTTAGATTTGTGTTTTTCATTTTGTTGGATATTCTGTACGTTAACACATCATCCTGCAGAGGAAAACATCTCTTTTTAATAATGTGGTGTATTAGAGACCTCTTAGGAGGAAACTCCTGGCACAGAAGTTTCACTGGTAGTGTAAGCAAGCTATGGAAGAACAGATCTATACTGTGGTGACTATAGTTAGGACTTTCCTTTTTTCCGGACAAGCTGAACCTCCTTGAGGGTTGTGCCTAACTGATCCACACTCAAAACAAAACACCAAATCTTGTTTATCCAACTTCTTTAGCCAGTGCTGCTAAAAAACTTCTATAAATTATTTTATGTGCAAAGTTTTCTTCTTCCTGTATCACCTCTAAACCAGCAGCTGTCTGTCGTTCTCCTGCCTTTCCTCCAGTGAAGCTTTTCCAAAAATTTTATTCAGTTTACACCAGGCTCATTTCTCCTCTGCTTCTCAACTGAGGTTCTTTTCCAAAAAGGCAGGCAAATCCTCATGGGACAAGTGGCAGCATTCTGGAAATAGTCACGAGCAAACGCCCTCCCACATCCAAGCAACTGGAACTTTCAGAGGACTTGAAAAATGCAATGCATCTGCCACTCCTCCCAACTGTTACCACCTTTCTCATGTTTATGGGCCACATGTGGCAAGAGTCACACAACGATTGTTTCCTCTTTCCCACCAAACAGAAATATTCCATAAATTTCTCTCAAGGATTAATCACTTTTTCCATTTTCCAAAAAAGTTTTAGAATAATTCTTGATTGGAGCTAAAATAAGAATATAAAATACCATTTTTACCCACAGATGTAAAAAAAATGGGAGACATCGCTGCCTGTGTATGTACATTTCCTTTTCTTCTGGTTCTTTTATAAAATTAGTTGGGTAGATACTAGCTCAGCTAAAATACCCTAGTGGTTTGAAATCACTCCTAAATGTTTTAAAGATCCTTCCTTCCATTCAAAGTACAGACATGTTTGAATTGTCACCGAGCAGAGATGGATGGGTTCATTAGGAAGAGCCAATAAGTACTCGGATGGGAGAGGTCAGGTTAAAAAAAGTGGATGCCTTCACTTAGAGGCAGGAGCCTGAAGCTTGGCAATCCAATACTGGTGACAATGTAAACCTCTAAAACACAGGCACATATTAGGGGTAGAGATAGTCACAATAACATAGTTGCCATGGTACATAGAGCAAACGTGTACTGGTAGTTGCTGATGACATGTCTGCAGCTCCCCTACCTTTTGTTGCTTTATGTATTTTGCCATAGTTAAAACACAACAGAAAGATGTGTTTTAAATATTAGACCTGATTAATAACCCCTTTTCTCTTCAAAACTATTACTAGCCACATGCACTAACTAATCTTTGTTATGGTTCAATGCTGCAAAGGATGTAATAGCTCCTAACTACAACTGTGGGTAAGTAAACTAAGGAGACAATGCATACTGATCAGCATGGGAGCCAGTTCTGGAAATCATAAGCTTTTGATTCATGCAGTCAGATTCAGATGCCTCATGGTAAGATTCATGTCAGATTCAGATGCCTCATAGTAAGATTCGTGTCACTTAATAGTAAGTGTCTGAGTTATAGGTGCTTACTCCTTAGCTAATTTTCTTAGATGTGGGTGAAGAGAAATATGCTTTTCAAGGGCTTGATCTTGATTTAGGTCCTTACCCTAGGATGAGATTAAATTATACCCGATCTATGCTCCTTGGGAGTGCATGCTTCTAAAAAAGCACATGTTTATCTGTGTTTATCAGATTAACTGTACTTTGTCACAGCCCCTCCATCTGCATACATGAAGAAACCCAGGCCAGGCCATGCCTCCAGGCACTGATATGTGATTACCCATACCCTTTGTCAGCAGGCTGACTTTGCAGTAGACTTTGCCCAGGCGTGCTTCTGGGACTGACATGGACGTGGGGATGTTGTCACTGGGAGGACTCATATGGTGATGAGAGGCTTAGTGAAGCAAAGAGAGTGAACCTGCATGGACGTGGGCATACCGGGCCACTTGGACTAAGACCCTATATATGCTTCTGGCCGGTTTCATTTATGGGCCTAGAAGAGGCTTTTTATGTACTTGGATTTCTCGAAAACACATCTGAAATTATAGCAGCTCTCCATCTGATTGGGTTTGAGATGATGAACACTACATCCCTGTGCAGGGGTATTTCTGGCCATGCACATCCTTGTCCAAGAAAAAATGGTGTTCCACCATCCTTTCTTGAACTTCCCATCACCTGAGTGATGTGGAGTGCAGATGCTGCCAGGTGCTTCATGATCAGCTTGACCAAATTCTCACATCTAAATCATTAACTGTAGTTCCTTGGATCACTTCTAAACCCAACTTTAACATGTATGCAATGTCTACTACTTTCCAGTCCTCTGTAAAAGTGGCTGCTCCTTTTGTGACACACATTCAGCAGCTGAACTGCTTCATGCACGAGCATCTGTAGAGGGGTCTAGGGGGTAAATAATTTGGAGCTGGTGGTATAGAGCATGCAAGTATTGAGTTTATTCCATTCCCTGTTCTGTCGTCTCCTTCTTCAGGAGTATCTCACTGTGGCTATCAGGGAGCAGATGGGGGGAACTGCTTGCTGTTCTGGTGGTTAAAACTGAGGCAGACAACCATCCTCATTCTCATCAGTCTCCTTGTATTTAGTTACTCCTTTCTAGCTACTAGACTCATGAATTCTACACGGGCTTCTTACTTCACCTAATTGTTACTTTTCTTCTAATAGAAGATGTTTGGACCTTCCAGATTTTTATATATTTATCATATTTTCCACAGCTGTATTTAAGATCTGATGTCTGGAAAGTTCATCACCTGCCATAGCATCCATTAGTCATTACTGTTTGTCTGTCACAAGTTCATTGGTGCTGAGTGACAATAGCCAAAGTAAATAGAAAATGTAACTGGAGAAGTAGAACACACTGTAATATTTGTCAGTTTCACCTCTTTTGGAGATTACTCTGTCATCAGTCACGACAAGTAAGAGCATTTTTTTCTTTTGTTTTGTTGGCTTCCTGGTCCCCATGTTATAAAGCACTTTAACCCAAACATTTACATTTCAGCCAGTTATGACCATTTTCAATTGTTTTCAAGCTAGTGCACACAACTGCTTGGCAGAAAGATTGTACAATAAGCTTATTTCAAATAAGTGTTTTACACATGTATGTTTTTAGACAATAGTGTTGCTTGCTGTCTTATCTGTGCCAGAAGACCACATAAAAAGCTGTATCATGATCCATTCCTTATTGATTTTGTCCTCTGAGATTATTCCAGATATGAGGCTTGAGTTTATGCTAACTCAAGATAGAAGGAAAATGTGTGCCTTTTTGAAGTCGATGGCAAAGTTCCTGTTGGTGTCAGAAGGGCCAAGATTTCACCCAAAGAAATTTGGCATCAGCTTCACTGGGGAAGCGTCAATATGGACTGCTCCAATAACATTCTTACTTAGTGCCAAAGCATCCACTCACTCTATGTCCAAACAGCAGAAAAGTCCAGATGGTGTCACATCACACTGCCATCCAGATCCATTTCAAAAGAGTTTTAGAGCCAAATCTGATCAATATATTTAAAATGTTTGAATAAATTTTCTGTAACGCTCCAGTAGGTAGTTTCTAGGATAGATGCCACAGTTAACAGGATATGACTAACAATTATCCTCAGCTGAAGGAACTGGCCAAGGGTTCACTAGGATCCCTCTCTCTATATCTGAGTGACAGTCATCACAAAGAAACAGAATTGGAGAACTAGCATCTGTATCTGAGAAGAAAGGTCTTCCCCTTTTCACTTCATCACATTGCATTATGCAATAACATATCCTGCAAGTGTCTGGTTTTGTGAACAGGAGAAAGTCTGCTCCTAAGGAAGCCAGGGCCCGGCTGAGCCTCTCCCTGGGCAGAAGCAGAAAGAAGAACTTAGGGAAGTCACTGGCTGGCAATGAGTAGCTTTGCATCCTTCGTCTTCTTCAAACAAGGGCTAAAAGTGGATCAAGGGGATTTTAATCAGAAATTAAAGACTGGGAAATTCTAGATATGGGTGTGGCTTTCTCACACTTTGTCTTTGGAGGAAACTGGACATTGACCCGAGTAGAAGGATAAGTCTGTAGAGATTTTAGACCAGTGTTGGTTTTGCTTTGTTGGTCGATGAAACCCAGAAAGAGATTACAATTAAATTAAAATTGATTGGAGTTGAATGTGGGATTCTAAAACATACAAATAAACAGCCTTTCTCTTAAAATCTGTAGTCCTTAATGAAATTTAGCTGTATCTTTTTTCAATCTTATATAATTTTATAATAAAATAGAAGAAAATGCAGAGATCTTCCTGGAGCTTCCTTTTAACTTGCATAACTGACCATAATGAGCTTCGTGGACCAGATCCTGCTTTAACTGGGGCAAACCCAGAGCAATTCTATTTATTCTGATAAATCTCTTTGTAAGAAGAGCAGAGCCTGACCTTCCAGCACCAGTGTTTAGACTGTGTGCCATTAAAGCAAATTCAAACTCCACTGAAAGCTATAATGTTATTGGAAATTTTCCATATCTTTTATTGTCTATGTGCAAAATAGATCACTGTGCTCCCAACAGTTAATAATCTTTATTATGTAAGAATGATCTGCACATAGTTAGAGACTTTAATCACTTTTTTAAAAGTAAACCATAATATTTACTGTTAAGATGTGGTGTGTGCTATGGATGTTCATGTTTATACGTTAAATCTATTACAGCCAAGTTGCTTTTAATATTTTTGAACCATCCTTGGCATCTTTTTGTAGCATTCATCGTCAGGGGAGGTGGAGAGTCCTCTATTGGCTAAAGCAATACATCTTCCACCCTTGGATCCTCCTGGCCAGAGGCTACGTAGCCTTGTGATTAGTATGTTAACTGCATATTTAGAAGGTAGAAAATTCCCCTTCTCTCGATCTTGTACTGCTAACATTAATATTTTCCATCTCTTGCTGCTGCTGCTGGTTTTATATTTTTTCTGTAACAAAAAAGCTCAGACATATCACCACATATTTAATAGAATCAAATTACTGTAAATAAATAGAAAGATAGGGCTGACATTTTATCACATTATGGAAACAGAGGAGTCCTGTTATACACAAAAGAGGCATTTCACTTTCAGTTTTGAAGTAAGATTTTCAGAAACAAGCAACAATTTTTCCATGTTTTATCTCTCAGGTTTTTGCTAATGAGCAAAAACTCTTTAAAATTCCCACTCCTGTAAAAACAAACATTGGACGCTAAAGAAGATAGGGTCCCAAAATTGTTATTATAGATACTGGCCTGAGAGTTGGGCTTGTTCAGCCTGGAGAAGAGAAGGTTCCAGGGAGACCTTAGAGCAGCTTCCAGTGCCTAAAGGGGGCCTACAAGAAATCTGGAGAGGGACTTTTTACAAGGGCATGTAGTGACAGGACAAGGGCGAATGGCTTTAAACCGACAGAGAGTAGATTTAGATTAGATAGTAGGAAGAACTTCTTCCCTGTGAGGGTGGTGAGGTGCTGGCACAGCGTGCCCAGAGAACCTGTGGATGCCCCATCTCTGAAAGTGTTCAACGCCAGTTGGATGGGGCTTTGAGCAACCTGGTCTAGTGGAAGGTGTCCCTGCCTGTAGCAGAGGGGTGGAACTACATGATGTTCTAACCCAGGCCTTTCTATGATTCTGTGATACACTCAGATCTGTAGCTGAGCGTGTAGTATGCCATTTAATTTTTACCAGTAGCCCGTTACCACCAGACCCTGACTTTAGCTTGCCTTACAGCTATCTGCAGATGCTCCATTAACTATGAAGGGAACACTGAAGGACCAGCACAAAAATGGACATCTACATTATACCTCTGCAGTTGGGTGAGCTAGCTCTCACATGTGACCTCTTCACTTTTACCCTTGTAGGTCTTTTGCACACACAGTTTTTACTGGATAGCAATGCAGACATCAGTGCCCAGCTCTGGCCTTGATTATGGATTCAATATTAGGTTTAACAGGTCAGGAATGTCTGCACAAGGACATATGTGCTGTTCATAGATACCACACTCTTTCACCCATCTTCAGCCCTGCTAACTCACCCTCCCAAGCTGTGTTGAGTCACATCTCAGGAAACAGCACAGGCCAAGGATCATTCCCAACAGGTGGAGTTGATGGGACCTTCTGGATTGGAAGAGAAAGAGGTTGTAATGGTATGAATACAAAGGTGTCATCCCTTTCATCCCACGTCCATGTCTTCCTGCTCTGTTTTGTTTGCTAGCATAGGTGTAGCCCAGGTGTCCCATCCTGTAAATATAAATATAATTGTTTGGTTCAATAACAGTTTTTTTCTAGCGCAGTGTTTTATTCATTACATTTCATCTGGTTAAATACTTCTTTTCCTAACTTGTTTTTTTGTTTTCATAGGTAAAATGTTTTGGATTAGGTATATATTCGCTGACATCTCTGTAGGAGGTGGTAAATTGATGATGTTAAATATCAAGACAATTATTTTTGCTTATGGAACATTGTCTAATGTCTGTTGCAGAAGACCAACAACATTTTTCTGTAGGAGTGTTGTCACTTTTGATAAGCACCGTAGTGGTTTATTTTTCAGTATGGCATCTGCCCCTTTTCTTTCTTCTGTTGAGTTTATATAACATATACACAAGAATGATTAATCTATATTCTGTTTCGAGGGAAAACAGGTGTTTGACTATTCTTTTTCCTACTTGTTTTTCACCTCTACCTTTCTGAAAATTTACTCATTCATAAAAGGGAGGTCTTCAGCATGTTGCTTTTTACTGGTTACTATTTATCCTTTTTTTAACAAAATTCCAAAAAAAAAAAAAAATCGGGGTCAGAAAAGCAGATTGCAAGTAAGTAGATTTGCTGTCTATTAGCATTTTAAAACCGTAGATCTGGACCACTGGATAATTTTTCCAAAAATCTCAGAATCTCTTTCCAGAGCCTTGAAGTTGAATTGAAAATCTGAAATCCTTGGAATGAATGACAGAGGGTCAGAGAAATACTGAGCTGAAGCCAAATCCTTGTCAAACTATGTGGGTCTGTGCCAGACCTGGGCCACATTAACAACGCTTGACAAGTTAGACATTCTCTGAATAGTTAATTTCCCGGCTATTTTAGTCCATCAAACCAGTCACTGTCTTGGGCACAAGATCCAGTGTTAGTACTTCACATTCGATCCCTCAACTCCCATAAGGACAATCTCAAGCTCTCAGTAATGTGTCTCAGTACAAAACCTGTGCTGTAATTGCAGGGTCTCATTTCTTGGTACACGTCTTGACCTGCAGGATGGCTGGGTATCCTCCACATTTCTCTCTCTGACTGTTTGTTAGAGCAATTTAATAAAATGCTGCAAGCACTACCTGGATATAGAATTTAAGTAGGTCAACTTCTCTGAAAAAGCTGCAGAGTTCTCTAGTGGTTGGAAACAATAATCAATATTCATGAGCCTTGCAATATCACTCAAAGGCCTTGTTTAGATTAGAGAGATCTATTGTGCTAGCTACTCTACAAAGACATAGAAAACACCTCTCCAAAAGACTGCTACCAGAATTTAGAGTAGGTAAAGTAATGGAAGTAGCAGGGTAATGGAAATAGCGGGGGAAAGACAGAGAAAAAGCAATAGGGAGCAGCTTGAGACACCACTTACTTAGTAGAATATTTTAGATGTATTGTCTTTATTCACTTTTCGTGATGTAATGTGTGAAGCCAAATTGTGCTGATGCAATCCACCTTTTGTGGAGTGCAGGACCTGGAAAACAAATATTATTACCTGTGATTTCTTGATCTGAGTGGGTACTGCTCTTTCCTGATGCTGGTTTGTGACTCCCTGCCCTTTAGGCATGGCAGCTAATCTCCTCCCCAGGTGAGGCAAGGATCCAAAGCTCTTTCCCTCATGAGGAAAAGGCAGCAGGTAGGGGGAAATGCATCAGTGGCTCGTTTCTTCCTGTGTGCCTGACTTGCTGGAACAGGAAGATGATAAAGGCCTATGGAAGGACAACCTTGTTCCTCCTAATGCTTCTGAGCAGTTCATAAAACCTAAATGCACAAAGTTTCCAAACTACTTTAATTTGTGACCGCCTCCTTAATAGTTAGTATTGTCTTCAGTCAACACAATCAGGATGGACGTGATGACAGTGAATGTGAAACACTGCTTGAGTTGCAGACAATGGTTCTCAAAAACAGCCGTATAGGTAGCGCATACATTAAAGAAGCTGTGAAAACTTGGAAACAATGCAGAGAATGGTGATAACTTATGAGGAATAGAGAAATGCCTTATAATGAAAGACGCAAGGGCATTCCTCTGCTCATTGCATACAACACCAAAAGGCAACCTACATTCTAATATGACAAGAAAATATTCGTTATTATTATTTTTCTTAACCTGTCAGAGAAAAACATGATAAAAACCAATGTGAGGCTGTTAATGCCAATCAAATTCAAGTTAGGAGTAAAACATGAATTTTCAGCAGCAAAGATGATTAACTGCTAGGACAAACTAGCATGGGAACATCTGCCTTAGACTTTGTAAAAAGTTGTTTTGGTCTAAAGCAAGCCTCAATAAGACTGTGTAGTGGACTTCAAACAGGAGGGGAAGTAGGGGACAATTCGTGCCTTAATCAGAAAGTTTAGCCACATCATCTCTTAGGTTCCCTCCAACCTCACAGTCTAAGGCTCTGGCAAGGTTTTCTGTCATAGAGAACACAAGAGTTGGGTTTGAGAGGAAGGAGTCCAATCTGTACTGAAAGTGTTTTCAAGTGCCCATGGTATTCAGGGTGATGCCATGTACAACCTGTTCTCTTCATTCTCAGTGGCACAAAGGGAGCAGGAAAGATCAGAACGGTAAGTACTTTTGTGAGGTGATAGCTGTGCTAAAGGAGTAGGTATAATTTCAGTGGTTTTAATTTTGATTTAGAAGATAGTGAGGACTTATATTTAAAGAATATTTCCCTATGTGTATGAAAACTGTAATCTATATAGCAGATATTTTGTGGGGTATGCTCTGTAAATTAACAGGTTCAAACTTTAGCAGGGGAAGTTTAGATTAGAGATAAAGAACAAGTTCTTTAGTGAGAGGGTGGTGAGGCAATGGAATGGGTTGCCCAAGGAAGTTGTGAAGGCTCCGTCCCTGGCAGTGTTCAAGGCCAGGTTGGATGGAGTCTTGGGTGACATGGTTTAGTGCTGGGTGTCCCTGCCCATGGCAGGGGGGTTGGAACTAGATGATCTTAAGGTCCTTTCCAACCCTAACTATTCTATGATTCTCTGATTCTATGTTTCTATAGCACATCTGATCCCATTCTGAGTCATCAGTCTAAGTACTGGAGTGCTCCTCTGGAGTACTGAGGAGTAATCCCAGACTTGTGTTTTGAAAAGCATGGTTGTCTTTCTGCATTTCGAGTCCCAAGCCCATGCAAAACAACAAGTTCGAATCATGTGTGGTGCAGCCTGATTGCTGAACAAAATAACACAAGAACCTCCATAATCATTTCCAAAAGCATTTTCCAGTATATGTTTGATGCATTGTGCAATGGAATTTCTGCCAATAATACCCAGCACAAGGGGAAAGTGATATAAATGTCTAATAACAGCTATAAAGATGAAGCACTATGCAATAAAAACCAGAACTGTGTTGAACAAGCCAGCTGAGAACAGCCCACACGTGAAGCAAGAGAGAGGTCATCTCTTGTCATTCATGAAATTATGCTCTAAATCAGAGACAGAGTGCGGCAGAGGAGTCCAGTGCAGGGTGTTTGCAAATGCACTGAGTGGGAGTATCTGAAAATTGTGAGAGATAAAATTGATAAAGAAGTGATGTTTTGAGACAAAGGAAAGCATTTAGAGTTCCTGCAAACTCAGCAATTGACCTGAGTTGTGGCTGGTAGGGAGAGAATGAATATTGTCTTGATTTAAGAATTTCTTTCATGTTTGTTTTCTTGCCGGTATTCCCTTAAGTAATGAAATTAAATAATTCAGCTTTCATAGGAGATGAAAGTTGAATCATGTTCTTTCCTTCTGTATAGATGGATGCTCTCCACTAGGATTCATATCAATTTGGGGCAGTTATTACTGAAGATCTTCTCTTCAAAGCATATCATATTCAGCACTGCTGCACATGAAGCCCTGCAGCACATTTATGAGGCAGCAGAGAAAATAGTATTACCCACAATTCTCTGACAACGGGTGGGACAGATATAGGTAAAATTTTTATCATGGCTGCAAGATCAGCAAAAATAAGAAAGGGACTGGGATATCAGAGCCTCCTGTTCTCAACCATAAAACAAAACGTAATGAATATGACCTAGAAGATCCTTCTACAGGTTGGGCGCAAAACCATACAAATGATCTGTGGACAGTATTTGTAATGGTTCAGTCAGGAAGGATGATCAGGACTCTGCAGCGAACCATCTCAGGATTTGCCCAAAGGTTTCACTGGTGACCTGTAATGGACTATAAAACAGGACTGCAACATTTTGTAAATGAGCTGAGAAGGGCTGCAAAACTTTTGGAAGATAATATTAACATTAAAAAAATCCTGACAATTGTGTTTGAAAAGATCGAATAAATAGAATGGATGGATTGCAGTAAGGACAAGTTTCACTCAAGCAATAAAAGGGGCAAATCCTGCAACAGGAACAGCAGGCAGTTTTCCTTGCAGAGAGTTCTGAGGGTTCTAAAGAAATGAAGTTGAATCTGAATCAACAGCAGGATGACTACTGCAAAAAAACAACTACAACCCCAGGAGCTCCAAACTGGAGAGGGGCCTGGAAGGCAGACCAAAGGAAGTACAACTGGAATGTAATTTGTATCCACACTTGAATTTAATTCAAAATTGTGATTATTTTTAGAGTCGAGAAACTACTTAGATTTCTCAGGCGGTGGGGCTGAAAGCACAGCCATTAAGTATCATGCTAAGGAAGGATGAGTTTACTTGGGCCTTCTGTGGGTGAAGCATGGGAGAGTCATGGATCTGCTGGCAAATGTAAGAGCAGCCTTTGGGGCTGAGATACCCACCTGTGCCACATGCCACCCTGTTATGCTAGCCCCTGGTTTTAATTTTTTTTTAATGCTTAAAAAGGTCTGTTTGTTTATTTGTCATTCCTCTAGGAAAAACATGGCTTCCCTGGAAGGACCTTCCCTGGAATTTAGTACTGAAAGGAATCAGATTCAATACAATCTCAGTTACTGTTTTAAAACAGGTTTTTTTGTATACCAAGAACCAGCTCTACAGTAAACCCCCCGTTGCAGAACATGCAAAGAATTGCACAGTCATTTTAATGGACTCTTTTCTCTGGCATGCTGACAGAACAGAGGAGACCTTCGAAACATCATGTCAAAAGTTTCTTCCAAATTGTATGGAATCAGGATCTCAGCGTACACCAGGCATAAGTTTCAGCAAGGCTTCAGCCTTCAAGCTGAGCCTCTATTATTTAAAGGGTGAGAGTTTTGTCTTCTCAAAAAATTCAGCTGAATCGGCAGTGTGGTGTCATTAAAACCCTTGTTTGGGAGAAGGGTGAACTAGTTTTTGCTAGCTGGCACACAAGTAGGATCATGGTTCTGTTCCAAAAGCTGCTGTAGATCCACTTGAAAACTTGTCTTTTATTGCCTGGGGTACTCACATTCCTTGTGCTTATTTCTGACACATGTACAGTACAGTCACCAAAATGTGAGAAGCATGTGGTAGAACTGGCAAAACCTTGCTTTTCAAGACATTCACTGGACTTTCTGCCTGCAGCCAAATGAGGAATATGCTGCATTAGAATTACTATCAAGGAATTAAAGTTTTCTTAATGGCTTTTCTTTATGCTTTAAACAGGTTGCAGCCTTGGGTAGCATAGGCAAGACAAAGGGTCAAGTATTAATTCACAAGACATAAAAAGTAGGTTTGTTTTCCTTCATTTCAGCAGTGCTATGACTTGAGCCAAACCTGTTTATGGGGATGTGATGGCGGCAGGAGGCCCAGCGCTGATATTCAGTTAAGCAAAGCAGATTGCTGCCCATATCTTGACACCACATATGTGAATTGTCAAAAACATACTTTAAAGGGAAACAATTCCCCTGCTTTCACACTTTCTGGCTTCACTGGATGGAGAATATTGCTGTAAGTTGCCAACTCGAGTCTGGCAAAGTTAATCAACTTTGCATTGGAGTGAGAAAATCTGACAGCATGAATTTTCAAAAGCATGAGTGTATATATATAGGAAAGCCTAGGAGAAGTTTTTGTTTTCAAAAAATGAATTTCTAAGGCTTATATAGTGGTATTTCTTTTCTATAACATGCTGGATTCTGCTTTTAGGAACTTTTGTCATTGTTTTAAGTGTTCATTCCAGGCTACTGAAGCAGGCTTTCATATGCTGTTGTATATGAGTGGCAAAATACCCTGAAGCTAGGAGACAAATTTTAGTGGCACCGGATCGTCCTGCAGGTATGTTTATGTTTTGCAACTTTTTTTAGTCTTTTCAAATTTGTCGTCAGGAAGCTAAAGTTGATATCAAAGGGATAGAAAAAAGAGCTCAGTCATTTCAAATCTGGGACCAAAAGCAAACTTTGGCTATCTGGGTGGATTGGTGACTAGAATACAGCATCTTACAGTTTAAAGAAGACATCTTGAAGACAACAGATGATAATTACAGTGAAATAGCTGCATGTATATGGCCAGACTTTCTTGTTAGCTAATGCAACTTTGCACTTCTGTAACATTTGCAGAAACACAGTAAGTGCAAAAGCAGAGCTGTTATGCCCTGTAATTGTGTGCAGAACTTCTGTAGAGTTGGAAAAGTTTTCTCAAGGGGACTCCCAGGATTCTGCAACACAAATCATACCAGGTACAGTCTGACTTCGTTTACTTCAATAGAAAAATGAGTGTGGAATTTCTCTCACGTTATTTGAATGGCACCGTCCAAAGATGTACTGAGTAACACAGAGAAGATTCTCTCCGATAATTGCTCATTTTGATAACTGATTCATAATTTTGTAAATGTATACATTTTGCTAACTGCTAAGATCACTGTAAAATATGAAGTACTGTCTTAGCAACAGTTTCCTGCTTCCTGAAGATTATTGTAAAGTAACACAGTATTCTCCAAGGTCTAGTCAGAAACTAGTGTTCCTATACATGCAAATCTCTCACTGCTATCTGGAAAACACTATTATAATGAAAAACACGAATTCTCCAATATTGGTGGGAAAATATTACATTTCTATGTCTCTGTAGTTGGATAAACTGCTCTTTATAACTTTCTAACTCTGTAAAGGAGGCCTGTACTGCTGCAGACCTTTGAAGGGAACACAGGCTAATTAAGAGTCACAGTGCAAGCCTGTGAGACTTTGGAAGTAAAGCTGTGTTTGACAAACACTTTGAGCATAAATGGGTCCAGCCCAAAAAAGCAGCCTTTGGCTCCCAGCAACCCCTCACTGCTCATTCCCAGCCCTGCAGCTCCTCCACCCCTGCAACAGCCTGGGTCCAAGGCAGGTGGGAGGACCTGCTCCAATTAAAATTAACATGGCAAAAAGGAAAGGAAAAAAATTGGATTAATTTGTTATGAGGAACTGTGGGAAGGGGAACAAGGGGCTTGGTAGTTGAAATGAGAATGCAGCTTTTAGTGACAGAGCCCTTGGAAAGCATTCGTGGGCTCTAACTTCAGCTACTAACAATTTACATTGCCCGTCAGCTTTGTCTCTTTGGCAGCCATTTCTCTTTACTTTTTAATAATCGGGGAGTTTTAACCTCTACAGAAAGAGACATTTTCATTTTTCCTGAGAAAAATGCCTTTCCTTAACTGTTTTCCTTTAGTACTTTTTTCCTGTAACTTATTCGTAAGTCAGACCAAGACAAGAAGCAACACAGTGGCACCAAACCCTATTTCCTTTCCACTCTTGCACACAAGTATTGATTGCTAAGAACAATCTCTATTGCTTTGCTCATTTTAGAGATATTCCTCTCCATGCAGTTTTTATTTCATTTCCTGTGAGCATGTGTTAGCCAAGGTAAACTCACCCCACAGCACAGCAAACATGAACAAAGTAAATACATGAAGCTTATGGCTTTTTTTAAGTTGGGTGCTATTCATCTTGCTGGAACAAACAAACAATCAGAACCCCCTGCTTGGCAAAACACATTTTCGAGCTGAAATATAGCTCTTATTTCTCTAATGTAAAATCTGCAAAGGAGCCATCGGTGTTGTGGAGGAGAGTTTCTATAACAACTAAGTAGACCTGCAGGGTTTTCATGGCTGACAAGAAAGACTAAAGTGAAAGAAATTCTCCTCAAATTCATATCTCTCTGTCACACGAATGCCTTCGCTATATCCTCATTGTTCATGAAGATCTGCCTCCAGGTTGGCTTTTCCTCTGGAGTGTTCTGAGACCTTCTGTGCCTCATGAACAGCCTCAGTGTGCTCCCCGGTGCCTGGGTATGGGCACATGAGTTGGGCACAGCCAATGCTGACAGTAGTCTCAAAAACACCCTTCTCAAATGTTCTGTTTTGTGCAATGCACTTTTTGGGTACATGTGACTTCCCCACAGACTGGGAAGAGGATTTCCCAGCTCAACTGACTCAATGTTCATCTGAAGTTTGTGACACGGCCTTTTCCTCACCACTAATTCTCTGAAAACAGCTTTCCACCGTAATCTACTATCTCACTTCTGCCTGTTGTTGGTGAGGAAGGGCTAATGCCAAAAGTACACACGGGCAATCCCAGGCAGATGCAGTTTCATTGTATGCAGCTCATCAGAAACTTTCCTTTTTCCCTCTGGAGGTACTCCCCTGCTCCCTCACAGCGCAGCTGACTCAAAAGAAATCTTGAATTTATCAGCTGAAAAACCCTAGCAACTTCCTCACAGCTAGATAAACTATCTGCAAATGCAAATAGTTGATTTGAACCAGCTGTACATCACCTGGAACATTTTCACTGCAGCAATCTGTAGCAGAGGAGAAAATGATCTTTTATTTATCTCTCTTAAAAGTATCACAAAAATAGTCTCTGAATTCAGAGATTTGTACCGGTGGTTGTCTGGATGCCTTGTGGTTTTGCTGTGTTGTTTGTTTTTTGTTTGGGTATTTATTTTGTTGCTTGGTTTTGGTTTTTTTTTCTGTAAGGCAGTGGTGAACTCCAGAGGCCTCAGAGAAGAAACTTGGTTAGAAAGCGTTTACTGTCCATGTACTCATGAACAACAGGTCTCTAGGGTAATCCAGCCAGCTCTGATTAGGACTACTGGGGGACCAGTCATAGTAAGAATGTATGAATATAGTTTTCTGAGCTCATCTTTTTCAATGATCTTTTTCTTTTACATAGTCAAAATACGTTCTTTACCCCAAAGCAGAAAGACCACTCCAGTCTCAGACTGCAGTTAGTTACACCTTGATTGGTTCAAATAGAAAAAGCAAAGACCAGCAATTCTGTCTGTACCCTGCTTCACTGCCAGTGGGATTTCCTTCATTATAGACTTCCCATTGGTGACATTAGGATGTCTAGAAATTAAGAGACGTTGACATTGCGAATGTTCCCCTAGAGAGTTATCTGGCATTTTCTTTCCAAATTAGGATGCTTAGCAAGCCTGGGACAGAAAAATTAGAAGTGCACCCGTTGGTACTGCAGATGTTATAAATACAAATGGGTAGTCAAAGGTTGTTAATTTTTATGTGCATAAAATGCACACACAAGACAAGAATATAAACCAACTATAAAACAGATGCATGGTTTTCTCTAATGCTGTGCTCATAATACTACACCAATGCTATGAAGTTCTCTTCTCCCCCCCCCCCCCTTATTTATGTATTTGCTTTCTGAATGTTTGTGTATAAATTCAGCTCTTATTACAGCTATTGGTTCAAAGCACTGGCTGTAACAAGCTCTTGAAGAGGCTGGCTTTGCAAAAGCTTTCCTCTTGACATCTTTTGGAATGCATCTTTATTCAGGTCTGAGATGTTCTTTCAATTCCAATGGGACTGAATATACATCCTCCTTTAAAAACAAAGCAAACAACAAATCCCTCCAGTTCTCTTGAGAATGAATTAGTATCTCATTTCTTTCTGGAAAGGGAGCATCAAAAAATTCTCTGTCATTCTGAATATTATGAACTTTCCACCAAAATGATTTTTCTAGTAATAATGCTGTTTCAGCGAAATAAATAATTTCCTGAGGAAGTCTGGCTTTCCTTGCTATACCCTTCTACCTTCCTAATTTTCTTCCGAAAAAATATACATCCCAGATATACTGGGTTTAGTCAAAATTGATTATACTCAAAAATAAAACACTGTCATCCACTTAAATGTTTTGATGTGAGCAGTTTGAGGTTAAATGACAATGTAAATCTTCTTTTTAACTGAGCTCTGTGCCTCATCTTAGTACATAGGGTTCTCATAATCTGCCAAGTAGATTCATACAAGGGGAGAATGAGGATCTCAAGCATTGCAAATGCAGTTGTAATGTGTGCCACGGCTCCTTGGGTATATGTACTTCAATGTCACCTTAATTTCAAATAAAAACTTTTAATTTGGGAACAGCAGGACCTTTCCCTTATAAGTATAAAACAAACAAACAAACAACAAAAAAACAAACCCAACCAAACCCAAAATTTTATAGTTTTCAGAGCTGATTTTGCTCTTTCAGCTTTTTGACCTGATTTAAAAGGGAAAAAAGTGTCAGAACTGGTGGAAAAAGAATTCTGAATTTTGTTCAAGCTCTAGTTCAGTGTCTGTTGTACGGTGCCATTGCTTGCCAACCTCACTGTCCTTATCCTAACAAAATCTGCACAGTATTTTGGGAGTTTGGGTGAAGAAAATGCTGTAGGATGTTGACCATGTGAGTATAACATAAAATCCCACTGATATGCTTTGTTGAACTGCAGTTGTTTCATACATAAGGCAGAGCACTCATGGAGGGAATGGAAGAAATCTTGAAATTGCCCATAGATGGCTTTCTGAAAAACAGTCGTTAGCTGCAGTGTGAGTTCTCAGGCTCAACAATATTAATCTCATTGTTTTGAGAAGAATGATTCTCCCTACCGTCAGAGTAAAGAAGGTCAAATCTGTGCCCTACAGACCTATGCTGTTGGATAGGCTGCAAAAATGGATTTTTTTCTTCCTATATACCTCCGGATGAAATTTCAGTACCTGGCCCTGTTATCAGAGGTATTAGTTACCTGAACAGAACTCCAAGATTTCAAAGTTAGAGGGCAGAAGGTCTGGTCTGATCTCTGATGCATAGGTTAATTACAGTGCGAGGACCACAGCAGAAGAGCACAGCTGGTAAATTATCTTGTTACTGAATGTAAAAGCATAAAAATGAGGCACGCTGTTACTTGTCATTTGTATTACACAATAGTTAATGCTATACCCTGCAATATTAAATTTTTACTTAGGCGAAGTACGTTTAATAATCTGGAAGTGAATAATATCTTTAACTCATTTAAAAGAAAATAAGATTTTCACAGTTCTTCTCACCTCTGTCTTTATACTTGACTAACGGCTTCAGGTGTTGTCTTTACTGCAAGGAATATGAATTAACATGGTTAAAAAAACCCGAAATCTTTAATGTGTGTATCAGAAGACTCTACTACATTTGGCACATAGCCTTTCCTTCGTCATTTCTCATGTGGATTTCAGCAGAAACTTTGTATAAATTGCACTAATAGGATTTGATTGAGTTTGTCATGATTTGCCTTGTAGTATCACAGGTAAGTTTTGTTTCTTTGATCATATGTTGAATTTCATAATAACATGAAGGGAATGCAGATTTGGAAAGCAGTACAGAGGAGAGGTCCAGCTGGTCTGCCAGTACGTGAAGGTGCTCTGGGAATGACTCTCAGCACTTTGCATGACCATAAGCTTTTACATTTTCCTTAGGATCCCTGTCATTATAAAGTTTATGCATGTGAATTATTATTTCCACAGATATCTATGCAGATAAGCCCAGTCTCCTGCGTTAGCAGTTGCATATATCAAAAATTGTATTCAGAAGGTCTATCTGGAAGTACCTATTTTTCTTTGTTGCCTATAGATAACATAGATTGTCCAACACTTAAGCTGCTAAAGCTGAGTGAGATAAACTTGACTGTTAATGGGTACAGTATGGCGGGTTGATATAACCTGGAACGGAGTACAAAAACAGACCAAAGGGCTTCCTGGAGTTAATTCTTGTTTCAATTAAAAGAAAGAAAAAACCTACAACACAAGCCAGACAAAACCCCACCCCAATTAGGACTCAGTGTAAAATGCCAGTAGTAAAGAACTGATCACCATCTTTGATAAGTCATTCCATTCCTTTATTACTCACAATTAAAAACTGTACCTCAGCTTCACCCTCCAGCCATTAGATGATAGTTTGACAGGCTGAAGCAAACATATCAAAGGTTACATCCCCTAAGAGCCCATATAAACTTTGATTGTATCACTGTTTGCCTTGTCTTCAACAGCCTATGTAGACAGGAATCCTGGACCCTCTGCCTACAAGCTAAAACTAAAGCCATTCTTTACATTCTGCTTTGAATTCATCTCATTTAATTCAAACTATCTATTAAGTGACCAGCTCATCTAAACTTGACACTGAGACTTCGAAAGTGAATGGAAAATAGGTGTCAGCATGGGTGAAAAGAGTTGTACTCTCAGGATTTCACTAGTGGTAGAGCTACATAATGAGCTTAAACTGATTAAAGCTGGGTGAGAACAAATATGTATGGTTTATCAAAACCACAAAATCATTCCTTAATGGATGACTTTACAGTTATGGGGTGACTTCTCAGTCCTTCTCTTTGGTATTAAGCGACTGAGAAAGGTCATATACTTTTAAGAAATTAACACCCAAATGCGCCTGTGGGTTTAGAGAAAGCCTGGGAAAACTCCGCTTCAGAAAATTACAAGCATCAAAATAATAATAAAAAATAGCTTTAAAATGCTAGCTTCTGCTCAGCCGTAACCAGACAATCTCCACTGTAGCACCAGGATGTTAAATATTCCATTTTCAGCTTTCGAGTTATTTGTTTTATTTATTTATTGAATAATCTGGGGATGCTGATAACTAAGCTTATAGGTGGATGTAAAATCTTTCTGCTGCAGTTAATTTTCTTTTAATGTTACAAATAATCATTAAAAAGGCCAGACTACTTCATAAAACAGCTAGATCCTCCTCTCTCATTTCCATGAAAAAAAACCCAGTTCAAATGATAACATCATGCCAGCTAGACTTCCACTGGAAGGGGCATCTTTCATGATGAGATAAAAGTGTCGCTTCTGTCACTGACAAAGCTTTTGCTGTGGTCTCTACAAAAGAACCTCTTATCTTATCACTGAACACAGCTGTAAGCTTTATAAATGTATGCTGCAGCTGCCCAACTCTAGCTCCTATTGTAAAAGCCATCAGTAAGAAAATTGATATGCATATGTCTGTACAGTTTCTTGTCCTTCAGCTAAGTATGGCAGCTTATCGGGAATTTAGTGATACTTAGAGATTACTTGCCAAGCATTTCTTCATAACATGGATGAGGGGAACTCACATGCCTTATATCACGATTGCTGAATGTTGAGGGTAAGTCTTCTTTAAACACAGTGATGTGGAAAACTTTGGCATTAGAAGGAGCATAGAGATAAATATGAAGCCATAGCTTAAAGCTCCTACTCAGAGATAAAATTGTCTTCCTGTGCTGAAGTTATGTATTGAAGTATTGCAGTCATTTTGTTTTCCCTTAGTTTTGGGGACTGATGTTGTTTGCCCTTTATGACCCCACTTCTCCTTTGGAGTCTCTGCTGTCTAGGAGACAGTTCTTTGGAGATATAACTTGCACCTCTTGTTTGTGGAAGTATGATGAATGCCACCTTTGCAAGAAAACCCAAACAGCCCACACCTTTGCCCAATCCCCTTCTTTGTTTCCCATTCCTCCCCAAGCAAATAAACACCCCCTTATTCCCTCCATGCTGGACTCCAGTATGTCCACAAAGGCACAGCTTGTCCTCAGCTTCCTAGGTACAAAGGAGCACATATTCATAGAACTATATACATCATAGAAAATCTCAAGTTGGAAAGAACCCATAAGGATCATTGAGTCCAACTTCCTGCTCCTCACAGGACTGCCTAAAACTAAGTCACATGACTAAGAGCATCATCCAGACGGCCCTTGAACTCTGACAGGCTTGGTACCATGACCACTTCCCTGGGAAGCCTGTTCCAGTGACTGGCCACCCTCTCAGAGAAGATCCTTTTCCTAATGCCCAATTTGAACTTCCCCTGATGCAGCTTCATTCCATTTCCTCATGTCCTACTGCTGGTCACTAGAGAGGAGATTAGCTGTTCCCCTTCAGGAAGTTGTAGACTGCAATGTGGTCACCCCTCAGCCTTCTGTTCTCCAAGCTGAACAAATCCAGTGACCTCAGACCCTCCTCATGATTCTTGCCCTTGAGACCTTTCACCACCTCAGTTGCCCTCCTTCAGACACACTCTAATAGTTCAGTGTCCTTCTTATTTTGAGGCACCCAAAACTGAATGCTTGAGGCACCAGTGCAGTGCAGAGTGGAACACTCACCTTCCTCGACCAGCTACCTATTCCTGCTGGATGCACCCCAGGACTCCGCAAGTCCTTTTGGCTGGCAGGGCACACTGTTGGCTCATATTCAACTTGCCCTCAGCTCAGATCCCTAGATCTGTTGCCATGGGGCTGCTCTCCAGCTTCTCATTCCCCAGTTTGTATGTATAACCAGGAATATCCCACCCCAGCTGGAGAATCCACCACTTGCTCTTATTAAACTTCACATGGTTGGTGATTTCCCAGCTCTCTAGTCTGTTCAGATGTCTCTGTAAGGACTGTCTACCCTTGCAGGAGTCCACAGCTCCTCCTAGTTTAGTATGGTCAGCAAACTTACTTTACGTACATTTGGTTCCCAGACCACTCATGAAAACATTAAAGGTCACTGGCCCTAGGATTGTGTAGATTCTCTTTGGAAGAGAAAGCACTCCTCTACCGCTAATGTTTGCATCATTTTAAGTCCAACGCAGAAGAGATCTCCTTGATAAACATACAACAATACTCAAACTTCAGTAGTGAGTTGTGAGGAGGTAGGAATTCCCATATGGAAAATACACCTTTCACAATCTGAATGGTACATAATCTTAGCCTGAATATTCAGGTGGCTGCCGACCTAATTTGAATTGCATAACAGAGCTGTCTTTTAGGGAGATTCATCTCATATATAAGTTTAGTAATTTTCAGTTTAGCCATGGAAAAGTTCTGCATCTGATTTCTGGTAGTCACCTGGGTGTTTTCTCCATGTGATTTAGAGAAATAGGTATTTTCAGAGGGCTGGGCATCCCCCTAACTTGAAGACACTTTTCAAACACAGGGTAAGCCTGCCTATGCAGTGCTTATATATTTGTATGTTATAGAAGAACCTCAGTTACTTATTGCAGGTGGTGCCAAATTCCCAGTGGGGAAAATCTTTCCATATTGCCTATTCGTATGTATCTAATTATAAAGCCTAGAAGGCTAGACTGCAATTCTCTGGATGGTAGTGTGGAATACCAGTCTCTTCTGGATTGCTCTCTGGAGAAACCCATCTCTTCCTCTTGATAATACAGGAAATTACTTATCTTGGCACCTAACATTATACCTTATGTCTTAAGTGTCTTGGTTATATGACAACCAGGACACTGTACCATTTGCCAAACTATACAGATGAAAACTTGTCTGAGTGGCAACTGAAGACACAAATGCTGCCCAGACTTTATCTATATGTTTTGTTCTTTGACTTTAGTCTGCTACAAGACAGGACTAGTTTCTCAGACATGCAATCGAGCTCGCTGTAGAGCCTCTGCTATGGATAATTAGGCACAAGTGGAAGGAATCCAGCCTTACGGTAGCCTTCATGCTGCATTACAGGGCTAACAGTTTGAAAATCTTGTAGTTACACCATGTGCCTAAATTGCACCTGGCAGCCAGAGATGTTATGGCTCCAGACTGCCATAGTACTCAATAAAACCCCACGAACACATCATTTTGAGCAGAAAGCCTTTTTGTAGGTAGGATAGTCTGAGTGGGAGCAGTTTTCCTGGGAAGCATAGTGTGTCATTTCTTCTTGTTGAGAGTAAAACCTCCACCACTGAGTACCATCAAGGTAAGACTTATATTTTTGCAAGGCAGAAAGATTCACCAATAACGTTGTCCCCCCTCTTTCAAGACAGCATTGGGCAGTGAAGTCCTGCAATGTTCTGGTAGGAGCTCCAGACTTGCAATCTCAGATTGCTCATTGTTCCCTCGACACTACATGTTGCAATTCACACATCTAAGGTGGACAGAAGATGGCTTTAGAGTGCAGACTAGTGATTGCATTCAAATGGAGGTAACAATAAATATGAAGACTGTGGTAGACTGGAGAGGCTTGAAGCAAGTTGCAGTATTTAAAACTGTTCAAGTTGTCATGTTTACCTTTTATTTCAGCTCACAATGTCAGGGAATGGAAATAGAAAACATGCTGTGAAGTACATCCGTTTTGCCTGTGCATAACTTAGCACTTCTAAAGCAACCGTTATAGCTAAAATAAGATCTTTTCAGGTTCCAAGTTCAGAAAGTGGCTATTATTATAAGTACCTGTGAGCTTCAAAAGCCATTAGGGAACAGCTCTATGGCAAGGAATGTAGAAAGCAGATTTCGTACCTTATTAATATTTTCATACTTTGGTTTTTTCCCCATGCTGCAGAGGGACCCTTGATCTGTTTTGGACTTATTTCACTTTGCATAACCAATTAAATATTCACTGACATAGGGACATTTCCCTCAACCCATGTGTGTGCTTTAACCTTCAGGTTCTAGAGACAGCTGCTTTCTTACCTAGTAAATATTACTTATTTCTTTATTTACAGAAAGTGGAACCACTCTAGTTGGAAATAATGAAATGAACATCAGAGGTGAATGGCTGTTTCTGAAGGGAACTCTTTTACTGAATAATTTCTGCACATCCCTACTCTGTTTCAAACTATACAAAGTTCTGTGTTTAGAAAAAAATATCATCCAAAAATGACATTTCTCATAAAAAGATGAGTTCATGAAAATAAAGATTGCCATCAAATTCTAGTAGACAGAGTATATGTACTAGCTTGATATAATATTTATTCTGGATTTTATAGTAGGTGAAAATGTATTGGTTTAATATAAGAACAGGGGAAAGATAAGACAGCAGGAAGCTGTTCCTTAATGACTGAGTTCCCTCTCTAAATGACACCATTGCCTTCAGATTGAGCTACGCCTTCACCTCTAGATTTTGCTTTTAGTTGGAATCTCAGTGTAAGCACACAAGCTGACTAAAGAACGTTGAGACCAAACCGTCTGGGTCCATTATTCTCCAGTTACCTGCTATGAAGATTTCTTGCACCATCTGCTGAAACATTGTATACAGACATCGTACACAGACATTGTACGCCGTCCTGGGTCCTGTTTGAGATGCAGGCTGGTTCTACGTGGCAATTCTGTGCTACCTACAGGGAGTAAATGAAATGAAACAAACTGTTATATGCTAGCACAAAATATCTGTATGGTATCAAATGCCATTTAGACTTCAAATCCTAGTTTTACTACATATACTTTCCAGGCCCAGGGGATAAGGGGGAGTAATGAAGCAAAAGTAGGTATATATAGGTGTAAGGGGGAGTTGTATAGTCTACAGTCATAAGAAACTTATCCAGAGACTAGTAAGGTCACATAGCAATTAGACATTTCCTTTGCATTTGGCTATACAAGCTAAAAGTGGGAAGCAGTTGAGAGCCCTCCAATTGCTTCTTTCCTAATAATTTTAAGAAAGCAATTTAACAAAAAAAAAAAAAAAAAAAAAGAAAAGACAGAAAAAAAGATCGCAGTCTAATAAGCTCATTCAAAAAGAGGGGAACCAGGCTTGGTTACAGATATCAGGCTCCTTTTGGAGGCAGAGAAACTGGTGGCTTCAGTCATACCAAGGAGATTGGTTGTCCTTGCCTGTCTCAGTCTTTCCCCAGGAGATTTTCAAGAAAATGAAAAGGTATATCTTCACTGATGTGCATTTTAGTGTCAGCTGAAGCAATGTTTAAGCACCTACTATAGATACATACATGCCAGTTTGGATAACAAAAATGTTTCTTAACTTAGCAGTGAAACTTCTCTTTCTCTCTATGGCTTTACTTGCACTGCAAATGTAGCACTAGACACAGCCTGCAGAAACTCTGTGCAGAATCTCTACTTTCAACAATTAAGCATGAAAGGGAGGAAGCCATCTTGACTACTCCTTTCACAATTCATTTGCAGGAATTGTGGTACATATGGGATCACCTCTGTGCTTTCAAGTGGCCTGTCTCAGTCTTTGGATGCTCCCTACATGCCTCTCAAAGATGTGCAGCTGGGTATGCAATACAGTGGATCCTTGAAATTTGCTCTACTGTGTGTACTGCATCATGCTGATTAAAACCGTGAGCCTCTGCTCTTACAAAAACCATGAGAAACTAGGGGAAACTAGGCAGCAGATAGGACTGTCTGCCACTGTTTTAATCCCATGTCCTGGTGTTAGAAGGAGCCAACACAATAGCATAGTTAATACAGAACAAAAGTGATCATAAACACTTGGGTTTTTTCCTCAGGGGTAGGTATCAATACATACTGTCCAAAGACTTCTGTCTTCTTATCTTTCTGCAGATAATTTTATGACTGTGGGGTTGCAGAATGACTCATAGAAGCCATGTAACTGTAAACCCGATCAACAGTCTGAACAGCATTTTTTTTGTATTTCTCAGGAAGATCCTTGGTTCTTAGAAATGCAGTTTTTCAGAGCTCCTCTACTCAGTTACGCTTGGAAGCATACAGCTAAATTAGACTAAGGTTATTTCATGCCTGAAACACTATCCTGAAACACTACATCAGCTCTTACAATACCCTTATGGTCTACCATATCAGTACACCTGTGGTACATTTACTTTTTGACTGATGGATCTACAGCGAAGACAGAGAAAGTTTTCTGCACATCTGTGTGCTAAACCAAATACCTGATATTGTTATTAAATGAACTAATGCACATTACAGAATAGCCCAGATCCTTGCCATTAACACGTGTGCATTTTTATATACATGTATATACACATAAGTATATATCTATATGTAAAGCAACATAAAAAGAAATAACTACCTTAGGTTTTCTCTTTTCATTGTTATTTAGCAGCTGCCTATTTTGAAGACAAACTAGAAATTAATCTTCTGGCTCTGGCACCATGGGAAATTCCTATGTCTTTGAATATGTACCCAAGCTCACATACCTATGATAAACTCCTAAAGGTTTGGTTTTATTTCTCTCATTTACACATATTTTGTTGCAACTCTGCCTCCCAGCCAAAGACAGAAACAGAGGCGAGCTTGCTGGAAAATTTAGGGACTATCTCCTGTTATTTCCACCTTTATATGCAAATGTCCTCAAGACGTTTCTAAAACACTTTGGCAATTACATGAATCAGATCAACATATACATGTACACTTTAAGGGAGACATCTGTTTCAAAGCCCACCTAAACATTTATCTTTTCAAATCTAAAGCATTTATGTTTGAAGTTGGACTATATGAGTACTATAAGTTTATAGAAGGCTTTGAACACAGGCCACAGTGTCGTGCAGAGAAGGAAAACAGCACACAAGGATGGGGAAACAGCAATGCAGGCTTCAGGATGCTTCCAGGATTTCTTCCATTCTCATTGTTCCTAGCAAGGTGTACACTGCCTAGTGTTGGGTGCCGCACACTGTGAAGGTGGGGATCCAAAAGAAGACTGTCAAGGGAGAAACACCAGGAATGATCAAGGATGAATGAAAAGAAGACTTACAAGCAAAGACTGCTGGGCTGAATCAAATTAAGTCCAGAGAAGAGAAGACAGAGGAACAGGAATAGCTTGCAGAATCACTATTGCTAATTGAAGTAAAGAGTACTTATCAGCTAGATAAACTGGCAGGAAACAGATACCTCTGGATTATCTGAAGGGGGCCTATAAGGATGCTGGGGAGACACTCTTCCTTAGGGACTGTAGTGGTAGGACAAGGGGTAATGGCTTCAAACTTAAACAGGGAAGTTTAGATTAGATACAAGGAAGTTGTTCTTTACAGTGAGGGTGGTGAGGCACTGGAACAAGTTGCCCAAAGAAGTGGTAAACGCTCCATCCCTTGCAGTGTTCAAGGCCAGGTTGGATGGAGTCTTGGGTGACATGGTTTAGTGCGAGTTGTCCCTGCCCATGGCAGGGGGGTTGGAACTAGATGATCCTAAGGTCCTTTCCAACCCTAACTATTCTATGATTCTCCGATTCTATGATTAAGTCACCCTCTGGTGAGGAAAGGATCAGATAACTTCTATCCTGATGATTTTGTATCCATATTGACAGATCTGTATCTGCAGATCTGGATATATAGCTGCTCCCACATGTGTATGTCGGATCATTCCTTTCCCTTAGGATCTTCCATTTCTTACAGTGCAATCACACATACTCCTCTGCCTGGAGCAAAATCTTGGCTAAAGCCTTGTCTCTGTATTTTAGACCGGAAAACTGCAGGCTACCAAAGCTCTGGAACTTGCAACAAGTCTGAGCAATATGTAGTGAAAAAGAAGAGGGAACAAAGTGAATAATTTAATTATTGAAACAAAGCCATTTTGGTTTTTAAACTCTTTAAACTGAGATGAAATCACCAAGGAATCCAGACTGAATTCTCAAAAAAAGAAAACAAGCAAAACCCCAAACAAACAAAAAAACCCCTCCACCCCCCCTAAGATTTTGGAAGTGTTTGAAGATCTGTTTTAGCCATTCCTGTGTCTGTTTTTGGTAGTCACATGCTCAAGATCTTTACCTGAAATGCAATTATTTTCTGTGCCTGAGAACTCATATTCCTCAACATTTTGCTTTCTCCATTTGGACACACTGTATCTTTCTTTTTGGTTTGTTTGGTTTTTGCTGGGTTTTTTTTTTTTGTTTGTTTTTGTTTTTTATTTGTTTGTTTTGTTGGGGATTTATTTTGAGATCAAATATCTAAGTCTGCAATGCAAACAGGGGCAGCCTCAACAGGAAAGACTGATAACGGTTCACCCCACAGTAGGGATTTGGGGCATTTTCTGAATACCTAGGATGGATTCAATTATATTTTATTTGATATAAATATAAACAATTTAAATTAATATAAATGTTTAAATAATATTTAGTTATTTAAATTAATTTAAATAATTAATTTAAATATAGATATTGAATATAAGGCTTCAAGTGGAAACAAGGTAACAATGGCAGCTACATCTATACTGCCAAATAAAATAAGACCAAGGAAAGCTGTGATCATCCACAATGCTAAGTAGCTATCTTGCTCCCTGAGTTTATTTTGTCTCTAATGGTCTCTCCAAGACAAATCTACGTAAAGGGCTAACCCTAAGCAGTGTGGACTGAAGCCAATTGGTGCCACTAAACTTTAGTGATAAGGATCAGTTCTGCCCTTTTTCTCTTCATCGCTATTGAGAGCCACTGTGTCCTCCTTACTTGTTTTGAGCATGACAGCTAGATTTGTTTGAATTTAGTCCTTTGCGTTTCTTTTTAAAAGTTGAAAATGAACAAAAGCCAACTTCTAATAAGTAGTTCCAGTTTTCAAATGTATCTTCTCTTATTGGTTTAGCCCAGTATTCCAGACTCAAGTTTCATGTATATCTCCATATATTTACACGTGTGTATATATATTCACACACACTTTTTTTATTTAGTTGTCAAACTCCAAAAATTAAAAAATAAGAAAAAATCACCAATTTACACAGTCCTTTCCTTCAAAGACCTTTCACCAGGAACCTGCGACAGCCTGGTTTTGTAAATGTAGAGCCCATATCTTCAAAACAACACATTGTTTATTTTTTCCTCAAAGATTTTAAAGTGAAATTTAAATCCATAGCAAAGATTGCTTACGTGTGTGCTGCTCTGGGCCTCTCTAAGCTCGCCTCTGACAAGTGGAAGTGGCTTATAATGCCTGTAGTGTCTGTGCTCCACAGAGTGCGATGACCTACAAGGCCCTGAGCTGACACCACACTAGTATCTTTGATACAGATAGCTATTTCCATTTCTAAGCTGCCTGTTTTAAGTGTCCACTAAGGCCTTTAAAGTTAACTCTGGTATCTCTGCATCTCGCTGAAGCCATCCCTGCAACGCCCTGCTGTCCTGTGTTTCAGGCTATCCAACATCTACAGTGGATAGCCCCTCTTGGCCTGCCTCAAAACTCTCACTTTTCATGGTAATTTCAGTTTTAGTTGGCTATGTCTAGCCTTGCAAGGAATAGTGCCTTCTAGGGTGACTGAGGCTAGCTGTGTCGGTGGATAGCTTCTCCCCTGAAGCAGAGATGGGAAAAATATGACAAAATCTTCCTCAAACCTATGTGATTAATATCTATGTAATAAATTACCTGTCCTTAGCTGTTTCATTCTTTAAAAAGCCACTTATAGCCTCCTTTTATTTAATCCTTTGTGTTAAGACAGGCAATTCAAAGCTGGGCAGAGAAAAACAAGCCATCTCTAATATCATTCCTGTTCAACAACATCTACATTTTGCTGCCGATCATAACAAATGCTGCCATATCATGTATAATAGCAATCAGTTTGCCCATCTTTTTTTCGATTTCCTAGCTTTCCACTGTACTGATGCTGCAAACAACTAATCAGCTCAGATCTTGACCCATTTTTCACAAGCCTGAAAAGTGTTTGCAAAAGAGAGACTCTTCCCCATCTCTTTCAGGTCAAGGCTAGGACGTGAAATTGGCACCAACAGCTTCCAAAGGAAACTGCATGCAGCTCTCTGAAACTGGGAAACATCCTAACAGGGAACTGGAGGGAGTTAAAAATGAGAGAATAAGGAAGAAGCTGGAGCATTCTTTAATGATATCCTGGGGAAAAGAAAAAAAAAATAAATCTGCTTAACAGGGATATGGTCCTTTGGGAAAAATGTAAGTACAGCTACATACTCTTCCAGCAAACATCTTCTTTATTAGTACATGCTCTGAGATTGCTTTCAAGTCAGCTGCTTCCTAGGAGCTAAGCACTGTGTTAAGGCCCCTTGATGTGTGGGGATGTTTTAACAGGCATGGGCACTCCCAGGGGAATCTGTCAGGACCCTCCAGAGAGCCAGGGGTGCACTCCACAACCACTGACTACAGAGACAGGCACCTGGTTGTGTAAGGGACCCCCAGCCTGTGGACACCCATGATGGACACAAGCACCTCAGTACCCCAGGCACACTAAAACTGGGAGGGTGCTCAGGATCTTTTTGTTTATTGACTCCACTTCTGGACAGAGGATGATGGGTTGATTCGGTGTATCATTTTATATGTTTTCCCAATCACAGGGGGTGTTAGATGAAATACAGAGTGGAGCACAGCTCCATGATGCTTTGGCAGACGAGTTGATATGCAGTAACAATGCTCTTGTGAATCTTGGGCACCAAAGGAAGCACAAAAAAAATCTATGCAACAGAGCATCTTTCAGAGGCTCCTTATGAAAACAGGCCATCTGGCTTCACTGCAGTGCATTTGTTAACTCTCCAGCCTACTACTGTTTCCCTGCTGGGTGACACATGCTGAATCTGTCACACATCTAGAACAAAATTATAAATAAACAATGGTGTATTCAAATAAAACAGAACTTTCCTGCAGTGGGCTTATAGGAACCAAAAAAGAAGCAGAGCAGCAAATCCTTGTTCTTTCATGTGAACGAAAGTAGGTCCCTTGTTCAGTGCTGGAAAGAGGGCTCAGATCTGCCTGGAGGAAGACGCCTTTTGCTAAGATGTGCTCCTCAAGTGTTGCAGATGCAGACCTAAAGGCATTATTGTTAGGCTGGTTAGTACCACAGCCATGGCCCTATTTTCCTGCTCACTGGCATGTGTATTTGCAGTACTCCAGGTTTCAAGAGAAACGGGGTCAATAGGGAAGCAGAGAGGTGAAGTCCAATAACAAGTTAGTAGGAAGAACGGGAAAGAGAGCCCAAATTTCCAGTAGAGCAACTGGAGTATGAGATTGCACTCGCATCACTTTTTGTGGGCATTCTGTATGCTATCTCAGATACTGAGCAGTCCTCTCCTTTTCTCTTAAGTAATCAGTGATCTTCCCTAGTGCAGAGAGGCTGTTGGATCTGAGAAACCCAGCTGAACTGCAAATCCATGTAAGCCAAGATGCAAGATAAATATTTAGGACTTCTCATCTCTCGGTCTTTCCCTCGTTCTCTGAGCATCAGAAAGCAAGCTGGAGAAAAATTCCATGCCAGATCCCTGGCAGCCAGTTTCATCCGTAAGCCAAGCCTTGTATGCCTGTGAACTGTATGGCAGCAAAGTGATGCTTCATAGTGACACCTCCTGGGAAAGACAGAAGAAGCTTTCCATAGGCTTGCAAGTCAAAAGGTCATGTTAACCCTGGCTGCAAGCCACCACTGTCTGTAGGCAACAGCTTTCTCTAGACGGAGAAGACAACAGGCCATGCTAACTGGGATAGTCTGCTTTTCTTTTTTTCATTCCCTAAGTCTATATCATTCAATGCCTGAAAAAATAATATTGGGAAAGAGTGCAAAATTGTTGCAAGTTAGATTTCCCAGTGGAGGTGGTGCATTTGCACAGGCTGCAATGCTCAAAGGCCAAAAGCTGGGTTGTTAAAAGATTAAAGAGTTATTCTATTTCAGACAATCTTCAAAAAACGAACACCCGCTGGGTCTTATTTTGCTCAGTTCAACTTTGTGCAGCTTATTTGAAGTCACAGTGTATGAGTGGAATTGCTTTGGATTTGTGTTCATGGGAGTTAGAGATAAGCTGGGCTCATGGGGGTGAATGGATGTGTCCTGGGGCATAATTAGGGTCAGGGGTTTCTGTATGTGTGTATGTGTTTGTGTGTGCACAAACTATACAGCTAGAACCCCCCTCCTGCACACACACAGCCCCACAGACCAGCACACACACAGAACATTGTACTGGTGATTTAAAAATAGGAAATTAACAAGAAGAAAGCCGTAGGAGCTATTGACACTGCTGTTCTATGAAAAAGTGAAGCTGCTTTCGCAGCAGTCTGCCACTCTGCCCAGCTGCTGGATGCAGGTTTCTGCTCACCCTTCCCAGTGCTGGGAGTTGCAGCAGCTCACTAAAATCTAACCACAAGGTTGCAGTTGTCACAGAAGATCCATGACTATATAAGCAGTCCTGGGAAAGTCAGGGGACTGGAACTGTTGGTAGGAAGAGGGTCGTTGGTTGGCACGAGCCTACTGTAGGATGTCACCATCCTTTTGACCACCTTTATACCCATTTGCTTCAGGAGGAAGTCCCCCAGGGTCACTGGAGTTCCAGCACTGACACATTCATCCAAGCTCCCCAGCGAAGCCAGGCTGGGTTAACCACAGCACACCCATGCCCAAGTTTCAGATGAACATTTTTCAGTAGTAGCTACTATTTTCAATGCTAAATTCAGACTTGGAAACAACACAAACTCCTTCCACAGCTGAAAATCTCCAAAGACCGTAATAAAGAAGCTGGCGAGAAGCATACATCTCCTCACTGACTATATAAAGAGTCAAATACCTCTTTAAAGGCAATGTAGTTCACTCATATATTGAGGGTGAAGCAAGCTAGAGTCAGGAAATTAAAATAAAATCAAATAAGTGGGTAGAAGAAAAGGCGTCTCTGGGCTTGCTGCAAGGCATCTCCATTGACACGAAACTGTTGGTGCCACCCATGCATTCACTGGTTGTGCGCTCACTGTGGATGTAGGAGGCTTGGTACTGGGGGTGTTCACAGCCTGTGGAGATTTCCCAACTTTCACAGGCCAGGAAAATATTTAGACCTGCAGGCAATGAGGCACACTAATGGTGAGTGAGCTGCTCGTATCCTGGGAAGAAAGCACAGTGGGCAAAGGGGAAGCCGGGCAGGAGCAGAAGTGGAACATCAGGCCCTGGAGCATAGGACAATAAATACACTTTGCTTTTGACCAGGTAATGACAAAAAAAAATCTCCATTCTGCTCCACTTTAAGCACATGGAGGAGTCTTGCAAAAACCGAGAGTGACCAAGCTCTTCTGAAATGTGGCTGTTAAATGGCTCATGCTGCACTTGGGTGGCTCCACAACCATCATCATGTACTGAAGAAATGGTGGTGAGCTAGTCATTACAGACCTGTGTGCTCACATCCCAAAAAGGGGTTTTGAGTACAGCCCTTTGAACTGTGGTTTGCATATTGCTTGGGCCAACAAGAAGATTTACCCCTTGAGCCCTTGAGAGTGTCCCTGTTCACTTCAGTGCCATTTGATCGCAACCCATAGCAGAGGCCCAGACCCAGCAAAGCATGTACAGGGATGTAGGTACACGCATAATCCCACGCTCTGGCTGCAGCTTCCAGATTCTGCCGGGAGGGAGACACTGGCAGGAATTAATTCTGCCTTCCCACGAGGAGCTGGGATGCGAACTTCCCCTGAACTGTCGTGAGTGCGGCTGTGCGCCTTCCTCCCGCATACCAGACAAGCCAGGCAGCTCCTGTCAAGGCTGAAGGTTTATGCTTTTACCACACCAGAGGCTCCCTGCATGCAGCATGGCTGCTGAAAGCAGAGACTGCTTTCTATTGTTCAGGTCAGAGTTTGCTCTGGTCGGTGGGGAATCAGGATCAAACCCTTGTCTCTGTTTGGCATTACTCCAGCAGACATGTAGGGAGTTTTGCTTATGTAGGGACAGATTTGGCCCCAGGTTCCCCTGGGAAGGGTGCACAGCAAGCTCTGGAAACCATGAGCAATGGGCATTCTTGTTGGAGCGAATTACATTTGCCAGATTTAATTTATTAAAATAAGAAACATATTCATCCATTTCCTACTTTATATTGTTTATAAAATCAGCAGTACAGCATCTCCAGAGAGATACGAGCCAACTGCTGCACATGACCCGCTCTGGGATTCAGGCTGCAACAGGAAACTCAGCTTGGAACAAGAATTCTCTCTTAAATGAACTTTTGAAACTGGATCTACATTGTGAAATATTTGGATATTGAGCAATGGAAGAATGTGGAACATAAACACTAGCAACTGCTTCCTTTGAGCATTAGGAAGCTTCAGCAAGCAGTTTGGGTGCTGCTGTGGTACAGGGCACACAAGGAGGCTGGTCAGAAAGCCAGTCTTGTAGGTGCTCATTCATAATATGCTCATTAAATTACATTACTTGCCTCCAGATAGCCATTCCTCCTAGTTACTAGTGTGGGTGAAGCATTTGTAAGTGAACATTGATTATAGTGCCTTTTGCTTCTCAAGTTTCTGCGGCAGTCCTTTGCTTACTGCCTATGATTTTGCTAGGAAGAAGTATTTGTTCAGAGGGTGGGTTTGTGCCATCCGCTACATCCTGAATGTTCTGCTCAGAGAAATCTAATTTAATCAGAGATTACTTGGGTGTCCTACTGAGCCACACCAGGATTTGACTTGCAGGCAAAGGAAAGAGGGCACAGTCTTTATCAGCTTTAATTCAGTAATGGTGCAAAGCTGCAGGGAGTCAGCTCAGACCTCAACAAAATATACTGCTGCTTCAGCAAAGCAAGCAGAAGAATGCTGTGCCCTTCTGGAAGCAATTCTGAGCCAGCATCTCAACAATAAAGAAAATACAACTTTTTTCCTTTTTTCTTTCATTTTTAAAGTAGTGTCCCAAAACTTTTATCTGACTAAATTCTGAATTATTGAAATTATACCTGTCAGCAGTAGCTTTGATCTGTTCAAGCAAAACCTACAGCAAGAGTACGACACTGCGTAGAAACTGAGTTTGTCTTCAGCCAGGCTCTGTGCCAAGCTTGAAACCAGCTTTGAGCTTTAGAGTCATCACAGCACTACAGTGAAATCTTTATATAGGACACTGACCTTCAGGGTGGCTTCCCAAGGAGCCACACACACACACGTGTCTGTGTGGCCACTCCGGCCCACAAGCCTGCTTACTCCAGCCACATCGTCCCTAAGGAGCAATAAGCCGTTAGAGATGAAGAGGCAAAAACCAGAAGATGAGATACTGTGTATTGTGCATGGGTCACTCAGACCTGTCTCTTTTCTATGGTGGGGATGCAGTGGTATCTGTATTTACTGGATGCGTGAAAAGTTAGAGTCAGGCTGCACTTATCCTTTTATTACTGGAGCAGAAATGTCACCAGAATGTACTCTTAAATAATGCCCTTCTGCCTTGTGATTATTTCCTTATGTCCTGTTCTCACTTAATTCCCACTGAAATATTACATTCCAGATTCACAAAAAGCACATAGAAAATGCCACATAGCAGAAGAGTGGTGTTTTCTCCCAGGCCATAGGGACAGCGTTTGAACACTTTCTATTTTTTTACTTTTCACTTCTTCACATTACCTCCCCAGTCCTGCTCAAAACATTGGCAGCAAAGAAAATATACTGTGGGATGTTCTGGTCCTAGTCAAGACAATGGCAAAGCTTCCACTGACCTCAGGGAGGCCACAGTTTTGCTGTGCTGGTTTGGTTGGGATAAAGTTAACTTTCTTTACAGTAGCTAGTATGGGGCTATGTACTGGATTTGTGCTGGAAATTACATTGATTATTCAGAGATGTTTTAGCTGTTGCTGAGCAGTGCCTGTACAGAGTCAAGGCCATTTCTGCTTCTCACAACACCCCACCAGCGAGTAGGCTGGGGGTGCACAAGGGGCTGGGAAGGGACAGCTGACCTCAACTGACCAAAGGAGTATTCCAGATCATATGGTGTCATGCTCAGCATATAAAGCTGGGGGAAAGTTGGCTGGAGGGCCGCTGATTGAGGATGGGCTGGGCATTGGTCAGTTGGTGGTAAGCAACTGTTTTTCATTTGCATCACTTGTCTGTCTTGGGTTTTATTTCTCTCTCCTTTTTTTTTTTTTTTTGTTATTTTCTTTTTCATTATAAATTATTATTATTATCATCATCATCATCATCACTATCATTAGTGCTGTTGTTATCATTATTGTATTTTATTTCAATTATTAAACTATTCTTATCTCAACCCATGAGTTTTCTTACTTTTACCCTTCCAATTCTCTTCCACCCCATCCTGCTGTGGGGGGGCAATGAGTGAGCAGCTGTGTGGTGATTAGTTGCTAGCTGGGGTTATACAAAAACGTTTGCCTATAGCCTGCTTCAAAACACAGAAGGAGGGGGATAATGTGTGTGAAAAAAGAAGTTTTGTGAAATTCTTTCCAGTTGTGAAATCTTTTCTCTATTATCCTCCTTTTTAGATTAAAAAGTCTTCCTGCTTTCCAGCCCCTGCAAAAGATGTTTCAGTGAAAGATGTGTTGGACCAGTCCAGCAAGCCAAGGTGTCACTGCGTGGCTGTAACTCAGCACTGGTGAAACTGACATGTCAGCTGGGCAGCACAGATCCCACTTGAGATGAACCTTCACAACTAATCTGTTGGATTTGCCATTATGAGCTAAGTGAAAGCTGCGGTCTCAGAAGTATGTACATCTCTAACACACATAAAGAAGAAAGTCTTCACAATTCTTTCCCTAAGAAATCATGCATCTCTGCTATCCTGCTGACTCCTGATTTATTCTTAATAAAGCACTTAGATACTTCTCTAAGTTTAAAGCATCGTATTAAACAAGCCTGGGAACAGACTGACCATGATTCTTCACTGAATCACTTTGTACAGTCACCTAGGCTCAAGCTTAACAAGGCACTCAATCCATTGCTTTACTTGCATTTGAGCCTCAAGGACTCTAATCCTCACTGGGTATTGTTCTCTAGCAGCCCTCTCCCAGAGAGCTTTGCGTCCAAGCGTAAAACAAGAGACAAAGAGGTGAGGACACATAAGCAATGAACCCTATAGAGGAATCCAATGAGCAATGGCCTCAGCACATTCACTGCCTGTCTGGGACACTGCAGTGCACAGCCTGAAGGAGGTAATAAGTGGAGTTTTGCAGATACACGGGGAGAAATCCTTATCAGCCGAGAGGCAGCATGAAAACACACAGCCACGAACTTCATGCATAGGTGAAAAGGAAGGTTAAACCTTAAGTCAATGCAACTCTCTGTATGCCTCAAGTTAGGCAGTGGCTGAAGAGCTTTGCCAAGGCAATTGCCTATGGTGGTACAAACTGGAGTAAAAGGTATCACCGAGATCTCGCAACATTTTAGTTTTCAGCTTCTAAACATACTTTTTCTCATCTCTGTTTTTATACAGAGTTAAGGACGCTCACTGGCTTGGGTTCTGTCATCTCCACTGACCATAGGTTTGACTCTGCCAGGCTTAAGCGCTCTTACTGACCCAGCAAAGCACTTCTCTGTGTTTATTTTTAAGCAGGCCAGAAGTTCCACTACCTTCATAATTCTTGTACGACATATTCTTTAATGGATCTACTGTTACCACTGTTACCACTGTTACCACTCTTACTTTTCACCTCATCTATTTTCCCTTCACTTCCCAGACTCTTCCCCTAACCCTCTCAGTTTTCTGATAACGCATGTACTTTTAAGTATTATGTCTCTTTGCTTCTTCAAGTTTTAGTTTGCATAGACCTTTAATTCACAGTGAAAGGGTATCCAATAATTAACCAGTATTACAGTATTGTTTCGTTCTTTCTTATTAAGGGAATATAGATCTCTCTTTCATAAACCTACACCATCATTATGGTCCTCCAGAATGTACTCATTAAGAAGAATTACACAGACAATTAAAGATTCTCATTTAATTTCTCCCTTTTATTCATGGTTAAGAATGTGAATGATCTAAACATAAGTTACTGACATGGTTCTGTATGGATGTTTTGTCTGGCATATTTTGTCAGACAGCTTCCCTGTTGCAAGAAAATACTGAAATTAATTATCTTATTTTCCCCATTAGTTACCACAGATGAATAATTTCTAGGTATTTAACAAATCTGGTATGGATATAGCAGCTAAATTTCATTCCCAGTATGACAATTGTCAGCAGAGATGCTGTTTGGTGAGAGGATGTTTACATTTGTGCATTCAGCCTTGCCTTCACTGATCTAAAATTAGATCTTCTCTGGACTTTAGTGCCACTGCTGTATAAAACCTGGGCTGAAAATAGGAGCTAGTATCTCTTCAGTGTCTAGCAACTGCCCTTGGGCCAAGCTTTCTTACAAGATGCTGGAGCTTCCTTCCTATCACAGACTAAGCTGCCCACGTCCATCCTTCTGTAAGAGCAGCCTTGCTTTGTCAGACCACAGGTTCACCTTGCCTAACATCTAGTCTCCTGAAAGCAGTGGCCCAGGAATAACTAGAAGCATAAAGCACTTTTTCAGCATACCTGCACAAGGCCATGGCTGAGAAACTTTATTTGGTGACAGTCACCAAAAGCAATGGTTTTGCAGGTCATAGCTTCGGTATATTCTTCTTCCATGTAGTTGAACCCTTGCAAACTTTTAGCAGCTGCAACACTGAAGTTTGTAAATTCTTCCAGTGCACTGCAGCATGTAAAGAAGTCTTTTCTTTTTTTTTTTTTTTTCCCCTCATTTTTATTAGGTTTTACACTTGATTTGTCAGGTATTTACACTTGTCCACTAAAAAGAACTGAAAGACTAGGTTTGCTTATAACAGCAAATGATCAGACGTGCTACATATGGGAGTAACAGTGGGATGGTTTATGCCCATGAGCTCATGCATGGAAGGCTATCAGCCTGGATGAATACAGGATATGTGTGGCAAAAAAAGTGGTTGCTAGGGTGCAAACTGTTGAAAAGCTCTGTAGTTTGGCCGTATATCAAACATGCACACTTTGTGGATCAGGAACAGAGGTGAGAGTAACAAATTCCCTAGAAACATTGTGCATCAAAACTGGTAGCTGTTTTGGGTTTGGTTTGTTGTTTCAGTTGGGTTTTTTTTGTTTGTTATTTTATTTATTAATTTATTTATTAATTATCTTGTTTTAAATTACGTCTTCATTTCCTTGGCGGAGCAATGCCAATTTTTTGTTCTATAAAAGTTCAGTTTCTTTTAGGTAGTGCTGTGCGGATAAATGATGGGAACCCTGGAGTGTGGATTTTTCTGGCATTATATTTTACAGCAGAGTACTAACGCCCAGATCAGTTTCTAGACTGATATCATTATTCATTTGATCCATACACCTTTTCTGCATTCAGATATCTTCCCACCCACACACTTTTATGAATATTCTGTAAGCACAAGTAAATCAGAGCTGAACTTGAGCCTTTGTAAGTGTCTCCAGAGCACAGTATGTCAGAAATGTAACGTGGATGAGCATCTTTCAGTCTTGACTACAGTCACCACCATAGTAGCAACATTTAACATAGGCAATTGTAGTAGATGGTGCAGGATGGTCAAAGGCTATTCTGAAGTTACAGATTATTGCAGCCTTCAAGCCAGATGGTGACAAAGACAGAGTTGCAGTTTGTATCTGGAAATGACTCCATCAGTGTAGATGGTGACAAGCCAGGGCTGTATGCAGGCACAGCAGGGATTAAGCAAGAAATTGCTCCCTAGCCATACTGTCTGATGCAGGCATCCAGGGTTGAGAAGTGTTAGATGGGGTGGAAATATATGCCTTTCTCAACCCACTCATTAAATTTGCCCATCTAAAATTGCTTATGGGCAGTTTTTCAAGGAGCACACAGTGAGAGGTCTGGAATAGACGGTTTTAAGCATTGTGTTTGCTCAGTCGGTGCTTCCTGCCTGGCACCCAGCTGTGTTGAGAAGCAGCACAGGTGACTCAGAGGCTGGGACATGGCTTGTGGTTTCACTTCACACAAACCACAAACACATGACTTTTTACCCACATTATTTCTGAGTTATGCTACAGTGAATGTTAATGACCCACAATGAAAAGATTCCCTGCACCAAGCAAAGCAGACCACTATCCACAAATTCCCCATTTTCTTTCTCTTGCCTCTATTAATATAATTAATCACACTGAGGGAAAGCACACGCAGTCTTGCTGTGAGGTCCCAGTAAAATGATACATCACAAAGACTATAAAAACCTTATAAACACAAAATTACCAGCAGCATTTTTAAAAAAAAAGAATACATAAAAAAGAAACCACTCTGGAAAATAAACCAGAGAAGAAATGAGAAGCTTGCTGTGTGGCTTTCAAATCAGAACCCCCCCACTGACACAAAGTATTAGTATTTGCCAAATGAGGACTTCAGAAGGGAACACTAGGCTGTACAGAAGGGGTTTTGATGGTCAGGAGGCAAGCAGCCCATGATGCTGGAGAGAGAAAAAGGCTGTGTCCCGATGCATGTTGAGAGAAGGCATGTGACAACCTCACCATGACTGGCACAGTTACGGATGTCCTCCACCAAATGGTTGGTGGCAGTGCAAATGATTGGTGTCCACATCCCATGTGTCAGCCAGGACAGTCCTCAAGGACATGACCAGGCAGGCTGATGCCCAATGCTCGCATTATTTCTCAGCTTAAAATCACCATGCACTAGTAATCAAACATTTCTCTTAGGCTAGCAAAGAATTACAGCACCCAGACTTCGTGAGTTCGAGTGCCTGTTGTTAATGAAGTAGGTCAGTGAAGAGCAAGTAGCCAGGTTGAACATGCTGTGCCAGTGGGGCTGAAATCTGTTTCACTCCCAGCTCCCACTGTTCCAAGGAAAGGCACAGAGGGCACTCACAAGCGAGCTTTTGATGGTGCTGTGCTGCTGCCAAATGATCTCCCTCCACAAGCGCAGAGAAGTAACAAATACCTTCCTGGGGGTCAGAAAAGGTGGTGGTGGTGTTTGCCTGGAGCAGAGGTGCTCAAAGGCACTGATCTGGGGCTCCTGAAAGAGGATGCTGAGACTGGGGGATTGGCACTGCACTGTGCTGTGGGGGAAGGACTTGTCTGTCTGAAGTCAGTGCCATGTTCACTTTCTGGTGTTGGGGTAGTGGTGTAGAAGGAGACCTGCCGCCCCTGTCTGCCCGCTGAGCTCCGCCACTCTGCACGCAGCACACATTTGGTGTGGATGCTGCCTGCATTAACACTGTGGTAAAACTGGGCTGGACAGTCTGCAAAAAAAGAGTATGGCACACCACTGCAGCAAGAAAGCATTCAAATGTCCACACTCAGATAGGAAAACGTTTTGTTTGCTGATGGAAATACCTTTCCTTCTGTACTCTAGGCCTGTCTCACATAATTCAGAGGTTAAAATGGGAATGATCCATGGCCAGAGATAGGATTTCATGCATGGAAGAGAAAATTGATTTTATCTAAACATATTTCCCAAGATAAACCTGATTTTTATCTAGTCTTGAGTAAAGCAGGAGTAATGCTGGAGCAAACCTATCTGTTGTAAGTGCTAACTCAAGGTGCCAGGTCAGAAATATTTAGTAAGATATTTGTTAAAGCATGCAAGTGAACAGCAACTTAAAAATATATAGCAAGCAACAGGACACCATGTTTGCAATCATTTCTTTATAACATCATGTTTCATCATTTGCTCTAATAGAGTTCTGCTGAGAAATAACACTTTTGATCATGTCTGCTTTCTAATTTCCCCTCTCTAGCAGTAAAGAAAAAAGGATGATGTGGTATCAAGAATAAAATCAAGATTCTATGGCTACGCAGATCGCTGGAAATTAGCATGGATTAAGTTACAAATAAATACATACATGTATGATTTACAAGAAGGAGAAAATGTGCTCAGAATACAAAATGCAGCATAATTTCTGTTCATAGTATAACCCTGGAGTGTTATCAAGGTAAATGGGGTTCTCTTTTAACATGAAAAGGCAACAAAGTTCACCCTATAGTCAGAGTTTTAATTGAAGAAATACAGAAGCAGAAGAGAAACCACTGATGAAATGATAGTGCATCCCAAAGGAACCTCTACTGGGGATAAACTAAAATGAGTTAACTGTTTGGATAGAATCCAAATAAACTTTATGTTTCATATTTCTTTTTTCTTTTTGCATAAGAAATAAAAAGAAACCACCAGCCTATGTTTGCACCTTATTAATGGAAATCAATTAGAAACAGTCTAAAAATCAAATAAAAGCCAAGTGAAATGCAGAGCTGACTAGAGGCTCTGAAGGAAATGTGCTTTGTCTTAACCAAGCTATTAGAGAAAACAAAATATAAAAGCAGTAAGAGCTTCAAAGAAATTCAATGGACCAGGTCCAAATTCCCAGCAACACTCTGGGCTGGAAAAGATTCACTGGATCATCTAATTTATTTAACACTTTCAATTCCTGGAAGTGCATCAGTTATAAAAGAATACAGCATATATTAAAAACCGCATTACATTTCTTTGAAATTAATGAATGGTTGCTGGATTTGAGCTCCTATTTTCCACTTAAAAAACACTTAGTATAACCTGAAGCCAAATAGTTTGAGATACTCCAAGCAAAGGAATTCAAACAAAAGAAATCTTGGGCGCTGGAAGATTAACAGTAATAAGGGCAATTGTAAAAAAGTTGACTCATACAATTTCATGTTTAAATTCTGCTAGAGATTTCTTTGTTTCTTGTAAATTCTTCAAGTTTTGCCCTAGTTTTAGGGACATGATGCTGAAGTTAAAGCATGCTCTGTCTGCATGACAGCACTATAGTCGCTCTCTGTCCCACACTGTGTTAGAGTCAGCTTCACTAAGCAAGCTACCAGTGTGAATCCTGAGATGATAGGGATGTGAAAAGGAAGGAAGAAATACTGCAGCTTTCCTGAAAAGCCCCCACATGTCCAAAGGTGATAGAGATGTCTTCTCCTCGCTTATCCCTAAGTGACTTTTCCTGCCTCACTCCTGTTGTGCCCTCTGCACCTATGGGCAGAGGCGTCTGGCATCTCAAGGCTCAAAGCTGTATCTCCCCCTAACAATGAAATCAAGAGTAAATTCTCCATCAGTGTAAAGTGGTTTGATACACTGGTTTCCCTAGAGTTAGACTGCAAGGGATTCAGAGCATTTAAAATCCTACAAAAATATTTTGAGGAGGTAATAATGCAATAGCATGTGTGATATGTGTGAAGAGGGTGAAGTCTTCGGTGAATCAATGGGAAAAAAGCCCGCAGACTGGTGGTGTCAAGGACGCACACTTTTTGCATGTGCACAGTGATGTATCCACATGTCCAGACATGCCTGTTTTCTGTATTACTGACAGCACCATGTCTGCTTCGAGCTCTGGTTGGGGTATGAGCTTAATTCCCCCAAGGGAAGAAAACATTGTGCCACAATCCCCAAATCAGCCAGATGGCTTTTGAACCTGCACACTGGACTTTACCCAGCAACCTGGAAACCTGTGGTGGGCTCACAGCCTCAGCTGATGAACATCAGGACGCAGAGAACAGGGAACTTGTACTGTTTGCGGATGAATAGGATACTTTCCTCTCTATTGCTCCCAAGCCTGTGTTTTTCATCAGCATCCAATCAGAGCCAGAAATTCCTTATAAAGAAAGAAAGAAGCTCTTTGGAGCAGAGTCTTTTTGTGTATCATCCCAGAGTACAAAGGGGCCCCTAGCTCTAAGGAGAGCCACATAGGTGCTAGCTCAATAAAACAAATTGTAATAGTAAAAATAATTTATACTATTATTTTTGTAAGTAGGGATTTTCCCTGTCTTTCTCTTCCTCCGAAACTTGCCATGCTAGAGGTGAAGACAATGGCTTCTTTGTTACTGCTGAAAAGCAGGGAAAGAGGTAGTATTTGTTGTTATTGGAGGAGATACCAAAGAAATGGAAAAGAATGTTTATATTCCCATAGGTCTTTGTGTAGCCGTGAGTATCTCAGAGGCAGGACAAGAGCTTGAAGAATATACAGAGATGTAAAATCCAGGCTCAGCTTTAGTCTCTCTGCTGTGCAGAAAGACAAAGCACAAGTCAAAATATCCGTGTCAGAGAGTGTTTGCTTGTACAGGTGAAAGCAATAGAGATAAGAAGATACAGGGAAATAAGAGAGAGGGAGAAAACGGATGGCTGCTTAGGGAGGGACTAGAAAAGGGGAAAAAAAGATGAGATGTATTTAGTCACCATAAATGTTAAAAATATTCTGCAAGTATTTCACTTAAAGCACTTTGTTTGAAAACTGATACTAAAATAAATGTCTAAAAAAAACCAAACAGAATTTCAGTATTTTCCTCTTTTTAATGAAGCCTAAAACCCAAAATCTGTGTTGGAATTTGAGTTTTATCCAGGTTAGAGCAGAAAGAAGGAAAAAATATAACTGAGAGAGAACTAAATGGTGGAGGAAAGAAACAGTGAAAAAATGAAGGGGGGAAACTGTAAATCTGAACATTTTGATAATTGTTATTTCTGACAAAACGTATATATCATTGAGCAAAATCAAAGTGTTTCTAGTAAGGACTAACATTATTCTCAATTATTCTGCACAGTACCAGGCTCATTTTTCAATGACATCTTGTTATTATTATATATTATGTTCATTACAGGAAAGCCCAGAGGTTCTCAAGCTTCTGTCATGCTGAACAAGTATAATACTTAGGAAATATCCTCATTTTAAAGAATTGGTAAGTTAACTAGGGACAAGATGCAGCAAGTGGGCAAGGAACATGAGAAGATGGAGAGGAGGAATAAGATGCGGGACCACGGGGAGAACATGAGGGGCACAGCTTGAGGTATTCACCAAGTATTTCACCAGTGCTTTTTCACTACTTTGACTTGTATACAAACAGGTCATGGGCTCTGGTCTCTCCCCTAGAAGTCCTCGTGCTTGACCTTGTGCTCACCAACAGGGAAGGACTGGTTGGAAATGTGACGCTCCAGGGCAGCCTTGGCTGTAGCGATCATGAGATGGTCGAGCTCGAGATCCTCAGGACAGTGAGAAGAGCATGCAGCAAGCTCACTGCCCTGGACTTCAAGAAAGCAGACTTTGGCCTCTTCAGGAACCTCCTTAGTAAGGTTCCACGGGATACAGTCCTAGAGGGCAGGGGGGCCCAAGACTGCTGGTCGATATTCAAGGATCACCTGCTACATGCTCAGGAGTGCTGCATCCTGACTAGAAGGAAGTGTGGCAGGAGGGCCAGGAGACCTCCATGGATGGACAAGGAGCTGCTGAGGAAACTTAGAGGGAAAAAAGAAGCTTATAAAAGGTGGAAGCGAGGACAGGCCACCTGGGAAGAATATAGGAGCATTGCCCGGGAAGCTAGGGACCAGGTTAGGAAAGCTAAGGCCCAGTTAGAATTAAGTTTGGCAAGGGATGTGAAAGATAACAGGAAAGGATTCTATAGGTATGTAGCAAATAAAAGACAGACTAGGGACAACGTGGGCCCTCTCCAGAAGCTATCAGGAGAACTGGCTACCCTGGATTTGGAGAAGGCTGAGGTTCTTAATGACTTCTTTGCCTCAGTCTTCACTGGCAAACGGTCTGACCACACCACCCAAGTCTTGGAAGGCAGATGCAGGGACTGTGAGAATGAGGACCTTAGGCCCACTGTAGGAGAGGATCAGGTTCGAGACCATCTTAAGAACCTGAACGGGCACAAGTCCATAGGACCTGATCAAATCCATCCACGGGTCCTGAAGGAGCTGGCGAATGAAGTTGCTAAACCACTGTACATCATATTTGAAAAATCGTGGCAGTCAGGTGAAGTTCCTCATGACTGGAAGAAGAGTAATAAAACCCCCATTTTCAAGAAGAGGAAGGTGGAAGACTCGGGGAACTACAAACTAGTCAGTCTCATCTCTGTGCCTGGCAAAATTTTGGAGCAGATTCTCCTGGAAAGCATGCTGAGGCACATGAAAAATGACAAGGTGGTTGGTGACAGCCAACATGGTTTTACATGCCTGACCAATTTGGTGGCCTTCTATGATGGAGCCACGGAACTGATGGACAGGGGCAGAGCAGTTGACGTCATCTACCTGGACTTGTGCAAAGCGTTCGACACTGTCCCCCATGACATCCTTGTCCCTAAATTGGAGAGACATCAATTTGATAGATGGACCACTCAGTGGATAAAGAACTGGCTCAATGGCCGCACGCAGAGAGTTGTAAACGGCTCAATGTCCAGTTGGAAAACAGTAACGAGTGGTGTCCCTCAGAGATCAGTGTTGGGACCAGTCCTGTTCAACATCTTTGTCGGCGACATGGACAGTGGGATTGAGTGCGCCCTCAGCAAGTTTGCCGACGACACCAAGCTGTGTGGTTCGGTTGATATGCTGGAGGGAAGGGATGCCATCCAGAGGGACCTTGACACGCTTGTGAGGTGGGCCAATGCCAACCTTATGAAGTTTAACCAAGCCAAGCGCAAGGTCCTACACCTGGGTCGGGGCAATCCCAGGCACTGCTACAGGTTGGGTGGAGAAGAGGTTCAGAGCAGCCCTGCAGAGAAGGACTTGGGGGTGTTGGTTGACGAGAAGCTTAACATGAGCCGGCAGTGTGCGCTTGCAGCCCAGAAAGCCAACTGTATCCTGGGCTGCATCAAAAGAAGCATGACCAGCAGGCTGAAGGAGGTGATCCTGCCCCTCTACTCTGCTCTTGTGAGACCTCACTTGGAGTGCTGCGTACAGTTCTGGTGTCCTCAACATAAAAAGGACATGGAGCTGTTGAAGCAAGTCCAGAGGAGGGCCACGAGGATGATAAGAGGGCTGGAGCACCTCCCATATGAAGACAGGCTGAGAAAGTTGGGGCTGTTCAGCCTGGAGAAGAGAAGGCTGCCTGGAGACCTCATAGCAGCCTTCCAGTATCTGAAGGGGGCCTGTAAGGATGCTAGGGAGGGACTTTTCATTAGGGACGGTAGTGGTAGGACAAGGGGTAATGGGTTCAAACTTAAACAGGGGAAGTTTAGGTTAGATATATGGAAGAAGTTCTTTACAGTGAGGGTGGTGAGGCACTGGAATGGGTTGCCCAAGGAAGTTGTGAAGGCTCCATCCCTGGCAGTGTTCAAGGCCAGGCTGGACAGAGCCTTGGGCCATATGGTTTAGTGTGAGGTGGCAGGGGGGTTGGAACTAGATGATCTTAAGGTCTTTTCCAACCCTAACTATTCTATGATTCAATGATTCTATAAGTCACCTTCTCCGTGGTCAGTGAGTACAGTGGGACTGAAATGGGAGCTGATGGGCCAGGTGGTAGGTTCTTAGTGTGTGGCGGAGACACAGCAAACAGCACAAAAGACACTGCCAGGAAACAGGTCAACACCGAAGTGATCACACACTGGGGAAAGGCAGGAGATCATAGAATCAGAGAATGGTTTGGGATGGAAAGGATCTTAAAGATTACCTATTTCCAATGCCCCTGCCAGGGATGGGGCAGCCACAACTTCTTCGGGCAACCTGTACCAGTGTCTCACCACCTTCACACTGAATAATTTCTTCCTTATATCTAATCTAAATCTCCCCTCCTTCATCTTAAAGCCATTTTCCCTTGTCCCATCACTCCATGCCCTTGTTCCCCATCTACACCAGTGCTTTTCTTATCCAAGTGCTCACAAACCAAGACCTTCTATTTGTGTCCATTTTCCTTGTATCAACCTGCAAAGTCAGGTCACCTATTTAGTATAAAACTGCTACTTGTTGCTCCCCAAGGTTGGGGTCATGCTGCACTTGTTCATAGAAATTCATCCGCTCCTCATCCCAAGTGCCATCAAAGGCTGAGGAGTTTTCTTTCTGCAGCCTCAGACCAGTGATTGCCCTGCACCAACATGACACTGCCATGCCTAGTGCATGTCAGGGACCATCATCTCATGCTCTGAGAGAGAAGAATGGTAGGAGGTCTCATCACCATTTACCAGGATTGAACTTTTCCTATCTCCCTATACGTAGAGGACAACCAAAGCCAGCTACTTTGGGAGCAATACTGTCCTTCTTGTCTACTAACAGTTAAGAACTACAGCTGCATATAGCAACTGCACTGTTACCCTCTATTCAGAGACAGCTCTTTTACAGAAAGGAAATTGTATTACTTACTGCTGTGGACTATTTGCAGGAAAATATTTCCTGAGGAACTTTTCACCATGAGTAAAAGATCTCAAAAATGACTCCCCAACTTCTTTCATTTCTATTAAACTATGCTAACACATGCTCTTACGACTTTCCCAAGACTTGAGAAAGACAAAATCAGAAAAAAAAGAATATATACAGGGATTAAACTTTTTTTTTTTTAGTTTTAACAATGACTCAGAGTATGTTTGAAACAGAAAGTTTTATGGCATTTGTTTGAGATTTCCCATGGTTGGTGAAACACTTCCAGTAACAACTGCCTAGAGTATGACTGGCCAGAAACTTCAGCATTAGCAGATTTATGCCTTTTCTATTACCTGCAGCAATAAACTGCTTTAAAAAAATCCTTTTGTTCCCTAACTACAAATTGAATTTCAATAAATGTATGTAATATAGCCACAGTAAAGCACAAGGCAGAGTTGCGTGCAGTCTTAAAATTTTACATGCAGCTCTCATTGCCTCAGAAGTTTGGATCAGACATTGTCCAGCCTTAGTTTATCTGCATTCCCTGGGATAGGCAAAGCAAAATTCACTTGAGTCAAAACCTTCTGCTGCAGTCAAATTAAAGGCATAAAAAATAGGGTGCCTTTTGCAGACAAGGGGAAGCACTACAATGGGCTTGTGACCTTTGAATTACCTGTCTGACTAGTTATAGGAAAATCTTGGCCTAAAAACCAGAGCATCTTCAGGGCTGTTATAAATTGGAAAAAGGATCTCTGGAAGCCTTGTGCTACACTGACATAGCTGGCACATTTCTGATTTCTTCAGCCTCATTTCAGGGGGTTATACAACCCTCTCTCATGACAACCCATATCTCCTGTATCTTGAGAATTTGCTGTTCCAAAGAAAAGCTTATTCCAGTGGCTTTTTGCTCCCTTTACACCTGCAGCATAGTATAAAGCAACTGAAGGGAACAAGGATTTAATGGCCAGTGCCTGAATGCCATTAGATTAGCTATATTGCAGCTATGCCCATTAAACTCCCTACCTCACCTTTGGCAATTCCTCACCTTTGAAAGGTTACTATTTTTCTTGTTATTATCTGTATTCTGGTAGTGCCTGAATAACTACATAGCTTTAGCCTTTTTTTACAAAAAAACCCACAGATCAATCTTTAGTGTGTAGCAGACAGCTCTATCAAAATTGCTTTGAAGGGCCAATGAGGCCTCACTTACAAGTGCTGTCCTACTGAAGAACTCCCTCTGGCTTCATGGGTGGTCTGTGAAAAAGAAGGTTGTGACTGTCCGGAATGTTTGGGAACCAGTGGTTTGGGCACCACAGTCCCACTGACATCAGAACAGGTTGTGGTTAGGAACCAAACGCAAGTACAGCCAAGCACAAAGGTTCTGTGAATGCATTCAGCTTTTATTTTGTTAAGACTCATTATCCTGCTACTAAAATGGTTATGGTCCTGACATGCATCATGTGAAAAATATAGAAGCAATATCCTCAGACTGCAGAAGTTTTCTGCACTTCTATGTATTTCCAGTCACAGCTCTTCTGGTGAGCTGGCTGTGCCAGAAGCAGCACTAAAGTCCACAGGACAAGAAAACTAACCACTTTTCTACAACGGTAAACCATAGTGGCTGTGATCACTTTTCTTGCCAAAAGCAAGCACGCTAACAGTTGTCTGTGCCTGCAGCTGTGTTTGTGGACAAGGCTCATTCGCTTCACCATCTGCAACATTATGTCCATCTTGGAAAGAGCAAATTGGCAGTGGCTGGCAGCAGGAGGTGCTTATGGACAGCATTTCACCAGCTCCTGGGGAGCAGGAACAGCAATGACACCATTGTCACCATGGGTTGACATAAGGAGAATCAATACTGAAGGTAACATTTAGCACTTCAGTACTAGCTTTTTACTGGTGGCCATGAACTCACCAATGTCAGCCTATAGTACTGAGGTAGTCCAGCATTCCCATTTCAGAAAATGTGGTGTGGTATCTCAGATTCCACAACTGTAGATAAGTACTGACTTTTAATGGTTGCTATTACATATAGCACTTTCAAAATGATTTATAGACAATAACCCAGTAAGTTTCCCCAATTGGATTTTCAAAGGATTTGATGACAACTTTTCCCCTTGATTCACACATACTTCTGGTATTTCTTTGGCCAAAGAAAGATAAATTTGCTTCAGTTGTGACAAACGAACTTGAGTTTCTCAAATAATAGGAGCTCATGCATTAAACCCCAAAATTCACAGGTCCAATTCCCACTAGCTGAATCTCTCTTGACACATGGTCTTAAATTTCTTATATGTACAAGGCAAGGATATTAAGTAACTTGTCAAGCTAGAGTAGATGCCACTACTGAAAAAGCCATAACTCAAGAGCTTCTAGGTGGCAGGATGTCTTCATGATATAACTGAGAAGAAAAGAGACTGACCTAGGAATGTGAAATAAATGAGATGTGCCTATTCACATTACCATACGACGCATCCAGTAATGACTAGAAACATAAATGGAGATTCACCTTAGAGAAATATATAGTTTAATATAACAAACACATTTTCAGTAGAAAATATAATACTGAAAATGACTTAGGGTGGAAAGGGAGTAATATATTAGACAAATCTATAGCATGATAGAGTAATGCTAAATATCACAAAATATCTCAGTAGTATATCAATAGAACATTCTCATGTGTGAAAAAGCTCTAATATCACGCAATGGTGGGTTAGGAAAACCCTGTTGACAAAGGAGAGTTCTGGCAGGCCAGGTGTGGCATGGGGATTTCCTGTTTATCAAAGTGGCCAAAGCACATCATACTGTATGACTGTACTCAAACCCAACAGCGCTGCCATAGTGTAAAATACTGAAGAGGGCATGTCCCCCAGGAGGAGCACCATGTGCTGCTTTGAAACTGGAACACCACAGTAAGGCACCTCAAGTAGGTAGAAAATGCAGTGTAGACATAAACTGGTGACTGGAGAGAAGATGTGTATTAACCCACAGTATGTTTCCCTCGATGTCCAGGTCGATTGTGCTGTACCTGCTTAGGTGGTCATCCATGCCACAGCCTGAACTCAGCTCCAGGGTTTCAGGCAGGCACAGATCTTGGCTGAGAGCTGGTAACTCAGTGGTGCTGAGACTAAGCGTAGCTCTCAATAGCCTTCCTTACCTACAACTGACAGCCTAAAGAGCACTTCAGCTCTAGCTTCATTGCAGCCATGTGTCAGCCCCCACTGCCTCCAGCAACACCTCACACTCACCCAGTTGGTGCTGCCTTGCAGTGGACTGGGAGCACCTGCTGGTCACTTACAGAGGTAGAAATGCTCCCTGGCCACCACATCTCTGCTCTCCGTGGCACATGGGATGAGCACAGATGCAGCAGGAGACCTGGGCTTGCTCTTCTTCTGGCAAGGTGGGAGCAGGAAGGACCCTCATCCATTGCAGCTGCTCTTGCCCCAAGTGCCCTGATCCATCCTTCAGGCACATCAGCAGCTTACTCTGGTGTAGGCAAAGTTACTAATGTGACCACAGGTTTTTGCTGCCTCCAAGAGCTTATTGCCCTAGGGAAATTCTGTCTGCAGCTGTCCCTAATACCAGCATGGCAGACAGAAAGGCAAATGAGACTATTTAAAAGTTTTCTATATAGGGCTAAACTTTAATTCATTGCAATTTAAAAATGTATAAGTTAAGTATCTGTAAGTAACAGTTTGGTCTGATTTTTAAGCGGGGCAAATTAAGATTTGCAAACCCCGGTTGTATTCAGGTACTTTTCACAAGCAGCTATATGTTCAGAAAGACAAATAACGTCCCAACCAAGTCAGGGCAGGCTTTGCAGTAAAATAAACTACTCTTTGATTATTGCTGCTGATGAAAATGCTACTTGGTTTGGTTTTAGTGAGGAGATGGAATCTTTAATACATTCTTACACTCTGTTGCAATTATTGCTGCTTCTGCCAGGGCCAGGCAATTAAATCTGCAGCCCAGCCCTTGCCTTACTAAGCACCATCACATTTTCTAGAGGCTCTGGGGAAAGGAGTCTGCAAAGAGGAGTTCCAGACTTCTGCCAGTCAGTCCTTCATAGAATTACTCTGCCCAGGGTCCTCCTGATTCTGTAAAATTAAAGGCGTTTATCCCATCCTTGATTTGTTGCCTGTAGAGCGATAAGATCCCTGGCTCAAGCATGTTTCTGAGTTGCAAACACGTACTACATGAAATTATGATATCATTAAAGAAGAGCTGATAGGTATGAGTCACGTCAGCTGCATTGTTTACTCTGTTCTCCTGAACTCATTGCAGATTCACAGTTGAGATTTACACTTAGCTTCCCTTGTATTATCTATTGCAGCTTTAACTATCCGTCAACAGAAATTTCATGACCACGATAGGGAAAAAAAAGGCATAGGATAGTAATACATCAGATATCTAGTAGTAGCAACCAACAGTAGCTGTTGTGCAATAACAAATGACTAATCAACTTGGCTGTGTTGTGCATTCCTTAGTATGTTGCCACCCCCTCCATTCTGAGATAGACTATAAAACACCTACTTAAGATCATAGTCAAGGAGGTTGTGTTTGCACCTTCTCTTGTTCTCATTATTGCCCGTGTCATTAGATGAGATTCATTTGATGCCATTACTTGTGCTCGTTACAATTTTTGTGACTAGAATATGGTACAGTATCAGAATTTTAATGCCTCATATATTCTCTGAGAGATGATGGCAATAAATGCTACTGCTTTGACCTTCTCTGTGTTTTATCATTTGATTCACTGGTCATCTCCATTCGTTCATCTTTATTCGTGCCCATATATAGACCGAAGAGGCAGAGAAGAAAAACTGCTGTTACCAACAGATAAGAATAATTACAGAATGGAATGCCTCCTATTTGTAAGTATATTGACAGCTTGTAGCCTTTCATCATCTGCATTAAACATTAGTATTCTGCCTTTTCCTTGAGATAGGGAGTGTTGTGAGCAGGCAGGATGGCAATGCATGGATCCTTTAGCATTATAGGAATACTACAAGTGAGCCTAGTAACTTTACACACTTGTGTCAACACTTGGGCTGGGGAATGGGAAAAAAGATCTTCTTGTTTGGTACTATTTCCAAGAATGACCTTAAAAGAATTTCTAGGGAGCTACATTTTGGGTAATGTTAATAATATGTATAGCAGTGATGAGTTAACCCTTTCACCGCTGTGCTTTCCTCAAGCTTTCTTTATGGTTGGCACTGTATTACTATATTTAGTCAATAGATATAAATAGGTCCCCAGAGTAGTGATATCCAGGTGAAGAAGAGGTGTTCTATGTACTGCCAAGCTTCAGCCACCAAACACAGCAGCCTATCTTAGGAGCCTAGATTGGTTTCATCTCCCCACAGCTCCTTGAATAGTCAATAAGAGTTTCCCTCTGCAATGGGCAGAAGGAGCTTTTCCAGAGGATGATCTACAGCACCTTCATTAGACATCTACTCTGGATTGCTGGTTGGAATAACACTGTCTCTCCTTTGGCTGTTGAGGGAGAGCCATCCTTCAATTTAAGCTCTTAAATAGGGTGTTTAAAAATAGGGAGCATGATTGCCTTCCCTCCTCAAAACACTGACCTGGATGCTCCTGGGTGGTGAAAACAGAGTGCTGTTTAGTGCAGAGTCCCTGCAACAGCAACTCATGATTTGGTGGGGTGTTTCTTTCACAGGCTCACTGACTTGAGGGAGTTCACCTGATTTACAGCACAGATTGGGGTGTGGTGCTTTGAAACTAAGTTGCTTGAGCTTGTCCATAAAGAACAAGAACAGTGTTCTCAGTGGGAAGTGTGAGAGAACCATTTTTTCTTTTATCTGTTTCCTTTCATAAACATCTACTTTTCAACAAGCGGATTATGAAATAAGGCCACGTGTGTTCCTGCACTGTGCTGTGTCTTGGTACAGGTGAAGAACTGCAGAAGGGGGTTCATTACTCTAGGAAGCTCCAATGACTTCCAGCACTATATATGAAGATGCCATGGAAGACAAACTTCTTTTTTTACCTGTCACAAGAATTTACTCATCTAGCTTTGGGCAGGAATTTTTATAGGTCTCCAGTACATCTAAAATATACCAGCAGTAAAAGATGGTCCAATCTAGCTTCATCACCCAAGCCAGAGCTCTTCTGGGAACAGGCAAAGCAGGTAGCTGCCCAGAGCAGTGGCCTGCTGTGGAAAGGCGAACACACATGACTGCTGCTGGCTTTGTGGTTGACAGAGTATGGGAGAGTCAGACTGGCTGCTGCTCTTCCTCCTGAGTCACGGCGAAGGGCTGCGGCTGTTGGCTACTGCTGTCAGGTGGTGCAATGGATTGGTGCTCACTAACCCACCCTCCCATTTCTGAGGCTGCAGGAGCAGAAATTCCAGCACCTTTGCACCCTGCCCTGCCCCAATCCCCTGCTTTCTGCCTTCCTCTTACAGGCAGGGGATGTGTCCCAACCAGCCTCCAGTCCCTGAGCTGTGGGGTGGCAATGCTCACTTTTGAGAAGCCTTTGTAAGGTCTGGCCACAGTGTTAGAGAGAGCATTTAGGGATGGTGCAAAATCTCCTGTATCCAAGCCAAACACATCAGGTTAGGCATTTTTCTAGGTTATTTCTTCTTGTTGTGTGGGATTTTTTTTAATTCTGTATATGCACAAGCAACTACAAGAACAGGTGTTGCCCTGTTTCACTGCAATATCTGACAATTACAATTCTTTACATGTTTACTTTACCCCAATTTTTTTTTTTTTTTTTAGCAGGAAAAGTATGAGATTCTTTTTCTCCCTCCTGTTGGAAATGAGATATTAAATGAAATGGCAACTTCTCGGGTTGTGTTTCATACGTATAAATTTATTCATATATCAACGGCAATACTTTATTTCCTATATATCTTAGACTATGTACACAGTGTATTCCAGACATTATTCCACTTCTGAGAAGTAGGTGGGAAGCTCTGAAGTCATATGGGGTTTTTGGCTCACTAGCTGGAGAAAAGCAAGGATGCAAGAGGTCCCCAAGGAAGCATTCCTGCTTCAGCTTATGAGACTGGAGGACCTGACAAAAAGAGAATACATCTCAGCTTTAATTCGCAGCGATGGGTGAAGTCAAATAAGAGGACAGAATCCCTTTCTTGCCTGGGAGGGGTTGAGTTGACTTGGCTGGCAGTCAGTGATCACTCAGCATGGAAGAAGTAAACTTGAGCAGCCTGCAGAAAGCTTATTTGAGAAAGACTGTCTGTAAAAGCCTGAAAAGCAAGGTCAGACTCTCTTTGGGCATACACTGGTGTGAATCCAGAGCAGCTCTACTTGAAGCAAGCTGAGTTATACGCTGATGTAAATGAAATCAGACATAACTTGCTGTCAACACAGTCAAATTTTAAGTTGATCAAAGAACAAAATCTTCCCTTGTGTATATTCGGAATTCATCTGGTGACTGTGGACAGATTTAGATGGAAGCATTTTCTCCAAAGAACTCAGTAAGTCCAAGTAACTTCTCAGTGTGAGAAGGAACAAGTCAGTTTTTTTATAAAGGGAACATGATATCGGAAAATATATGGGCTATTTTAAATCATAGAATGGCTCCTTTGCAGCCTGTTGAGTTGTGTATCATTCTAGTGACTACATTTTCAGTCACCAGTGACATATTGAATGCACCATGACTATAGCATAGATTGTTATAAAAGTGCTGGAATGCTGCATAGGATGGAGGAGAACTTTGTGCCAACACTGGCTAGAATGGGAGCTGTCAAAACCCATCTTTTTATTCTGCCCTGATCTCATTCGAATACATCAAATCCCTTTATTTCAGATAAAAGGCTGCAGTATTCTCATTAAACATTGGCATTAATATTGGAAGTCCAATCTGCTGCCGTGGCTGGCAGTGCCAACACAACCTAATCGTTTAATGTTTCTGCGTTCCTTTACTTCCAGGTTTTCCTTTTGAACTCCAGTGAGCTGCTTTCAGATCCTGGCATTCCAGAGGTCTTGTTCAAATTCAGGTATCTAACCTGCCACAAAAGTATTGAAAAGTTTTATGGCATTCATGGTGCTTCCCCACACTGTTTTACCATTGTTCCCCAGTTCTGCTGAGGGGGCTCATCTACGAAGATGGGGAGGTTATTTTTTTCAATCCAGCTGATGCTATTTGCTAGGTAGGAGTATGGGTGATTACTGCATCTACCAGCTGTTTTGAAAGCTAATACTGCCTGTGATGGCTGTCTCGTGTTGGCCCAGTTCTCCTATTGGAAGACACCAGTCTATAATGAGGAAACGCAGTAATTTCCTAGGCAAGATTTGGATTAAGCAGTGATATTGTAGACCCTATATATTGTGGACAGTATTCAAATAACATTGCCAAAGGCCAGTTCCAGAACATCGCACTCACCGTATCCCAACCTTCTCATAAATGGTGCCTCACTTCCAAGCCTCTGCAACCTTCAGCTTGTTAGCTGAATTTCACCTCACTGCAGCACTTTGAATTTCTTGATAAGCTCTTCTGAGGGACACCATGGAATAAATCAGGAATAAAGATTAGGGAAAGAATTCCTTTACTGTACGTACATCTCTTTTCAAGATAGCACTAAATATGTGTACAGGTTTTGAGCACTACACAGTCTTTGAGTATATCCCACTTATTTTGTCTATTCTCACCTATTCAGTGTGTCAGAAGTTTAGGGGTACCTTAAGTTATCTTGTCTCTTCCTTCTGCAGTTTCCTTTTCTGTAGTATGGTCCCCAGAAGCCCTTGCTTAGATAGACACATTCATTTTATATTAGATGGTTATGAGAATAAAGCCCAGGAAGAGCTGTAAGAACATAAAGCAGAAACCAGAACCCTTCTTTTCAGCCAAACATCCAAACTACATAATTATTCTTGCACCCCTTCTCTCTTAACTTGGCTTAGTGATTCTCAAATACTTCTTGGGACAGTTACCTCTGAGGAGATATGTAGGGAGTGCCGGCACTAAGCTAAGTTAGAAATCTGGTGAAAGAAGTCATACTAGTAGTAGGAAAGAAGTTGTAGATTTGAATCTGCTCAAACAGAAATTGAACCTAGGTCTGCCATTTCCTGAGGAGTGCTCTAGCTCCTACCTAAACCGCCCATGAGTTAAGTATAATATCCAAAAAACTTCTCCCCATAAACAAAGAAGCTACTTTTGAGATTGTGGAAGATGAGACCTGCATTTCGCACATTACAGAAGATGCCTGGGTCTGTTTTCAGGACACCATTTTTAAATGATTATTTTAGTGGCTTCTCAAAGTAACAGTGAAGAGAGCTAAGATCAACTTTTTATCACACCGTGATGCCCCTTTTGAACAATTTTGAAGGAAGTTATAATGCCTAAATTAAGTGTCTGTAACAAATGACCTACTTAGCAGGCTGTGTAGAAACTACCTACTGTAATATGTCATGGCATACCCTTGGGTCATGCTGGTCCTTGCACCCTGGTTTTCTTTGCATGCAAAGTGGGTCATGTAGAGTTTGGAGAAGATAGCATATTCCCAGTTCTTGCTCCAAAATTGAACTGGGATGTGATTAGGATAGATAGAACCTGGGAGCTAGGAAATTTCCCCCCTGTTCTAGAAATGAAGCCTTTGACTATCACATCTATTTATATTCATAGTTTATATAGCAAAGGAGGCTGTTCTGAGTAGCTCATCAGAATTAATTGCAGACACACGTGCACAGTTAGGTCACTGCAGCTGTTAGTCTTCATCTCCAGATCCTAGACTGAGGGGTAATATACAACCCCTGCAGAATAGAGATTTCTGCAGGAGATATTATATTTGCATTTTGCCATTCATTAGCCTTTGCCTTCTTCACAGCCTGAAATGCTGAGATACCAAAATCACACATTCATGGCTGATTTGGTTTGTCAGGGAAAGTGTTGGAAAGGGGACTGAATACCAGTTGTGGCAGGTCTAGTAGATTTGATAGTAATTGGGGTGGGTTTTGCAACAGAAGCTGAGAGCATCCTGTGGCTGCTGTGGGCTGTGCCTACAAGGCACGGTGAGGTGTGCCATGGCGTGTGGGTGTGACTGTAGTTGTTCACAGCTGCACGCGTAACAGAGACCAGCCTTGGGCAGGCTTAACTTCTTGCTCATGCCTTTCTGCCAGGTTTGGGGTTTTTCATTTCTGGCAATGCTTCCTGTTTTTGAGAACAAGAAAAGGGGCTCAGGACACTTCTCAGCTGCCCCCAGGAGCAGGAGATGGAAGCTCCACAGCCCACGGAAAGGCGCTGAGCTCTACTGAATAGCTCCTTGAATGCAAGATAGCCCTATCGGGAGAGGGGGCAGGATTTGAGTGAGGTCCATGTCTCCTGTCCTGAGCTAGTAGAGAAGCAGAAAACCACAGCTATAGCTTTTCTGGAACCTAGGAAGACTATGCCCTTCTGGCTTAATAGACATATAGTGTCTTTAAGTGACCTCATGGATGTTCACCATATGGAAAGATGACACGAAGCATAAAGGCCAGAGCTGAACTTTCCTCAGCTGCTCAGGCTTCAGCCTCTCTGAGAAGATCATGTAGCATATTTCCAGCTTACACTAACCCTTATCAGCATTAGTACCTGATCTGGAAACCTTTCCTTTTAGGACTGACCTGGCAGACACACCAGCAGAGCACCATATGGTCCTCACTCCATAATAGTTACCAGCTTTCTCTACTAATTTTCAAAAAAATTAACAATTCTATCTTCCTTTATAAAGCCCATCATCAATCTGTTCCTTTCAGCTTGCCCAGCCCCTGTATCACATCCCTACCCATCTCCATGCAGTGTATCTCACCTGCTCCTCTGTGAGCTGCCTTTTGGGTGAGGAGAAGGATCCCTGCACGAAAGCCAGCAAGAGATGTCTTTGAAAACTTATGCAATGGATTGGTATTTTTCCATACAGAAAAATCAGAGAATGGCAGCACGTCCTCACCTGACACTTCAAGAATTCAAAGACTCTCAGAAATGTTAAAAGGGACATCTGGAGGCCATCTTGTCCCAAGCCTTGTTTACATCAAGACTGTTGCTAACACTAGATCAAGTCAGCTCTGACTATTGATCTGCTTCTCCACATCCCTGTAGTCTGCATTAAGCCCAAGTTAAAGCTATTTTTTTCTTCTCCATACCTTCAACTTTTCTCATAAAACCATCACCACTACCACTCTATATTCTCCAGGCTTCTGCTGCTTCTGTGCTCCCTCTGAAGTTTTCTTTTAACTTGTCCTGCTGCTATCAGCTTTTTTCCCATTACAGTCAGGACAGCATTTGAACTGATGCACATCTTTCTTCTTTGAAAAATAACGCATGGTGTTTTCTGCCCTCTTACAAACCACAGGGCACTTTCAGTGTGTACCCTGAGAGTATTCACTGAATCTTTGGTGAAAGTGAAAGCTTTTTTGGATAGACACATGTAACTTAATGGAAAGGTTTCTCCTCTTGTTCTGCTTTCTTTAAAGAACAGGGTTAAGCAAAGGAAAAAACAAATGGTGTAACTTGCCCAGAACCTTAGAGGCTGTGTACAAAGGTTCTTCCACAGTACCTCTTAAATAGTTTATTGAGAATATAAAGACATGAATAACCTATCAAGCACTACCCAGACTGATCCTGCTTTGGGAAATCACTGGGAATACAAGCAGCAGAAGCTTATATTATCTCTGAATCTAAATTTAGACAGATCTGCACCTCTGCCTAATTGTTCAATCCATTTTCCCCTCTTTGCAGTGGGACAAGGATTCCTCCTGGACCAGAAGAATGCTGCTCAGTGTTGTCTGTTTAAGTTCCTCCTATGAAATCCAGCTTTTACAATCATTAGTCTTCTGGCTGAGCACACCTGTAATAAGGTTGTCAGAACTGTCTCCCTTTACAGCAGAGTTTTTCTGTGTTACACTGCAGTCTGTGACACCCAGTTGTTTTGTTTTATATTGGAGGGATCCCAAGAATAACCAGTCCTTCTGTATAGTCTCAAACAAAGCCTGACTTTTTAACATGGCCTCAAAAGGGACATGAGAGATTCCCTCTTAGATGAAATAGGATGTAAAACAGAGGAAGATTTCAGGTGCAACATCCTAACTAGTCAACCTATGAGCTCTTTTGGGATGATTTTTCTCATGAAGCATTGCAATATCTAGCATGCCTGGCCAAGATGCTTGGTCCCACCATCAGCACAGTGATAAGAGAAGGAAAAATAAACTTCTGATTGATGGGTAGCAGGCTTTCAAACATGAAAATCATTCCACTTAAATAACTAACCAAAGTATGCAATTTGGGTTGAAATAGTGCTGCCAATAATGTAGCTTATTAACCCTAGTTATAAGAAATGGGGCTACACTATATAGCTGAGTTGAGTTGATCTGATAGCTGCTTGTCCCTGAAAAGAGCAGTCAGCTCTCTCATCTCTCTTCTTCTTTCTTCCTTTTTGCCTGCACCATGACTGCTTAAACTGCTCCTTTCCTTATACTGTCCCTAGTGCTCCTCTGACTGTATGCTGAGCAAGTTCAGCTCACTGATCTAGCTGAAAACTAATTCAAGGGGAAAAAAACCCAACCAAACAAAAAGCAAGTGGTTTTCTGACCATTTTCAAGTTGAGAGGACTCAGTACATGGCCAGAAGAGAGTGACAGACACCTCGGCAGAAAGGAAGTAGAGCAAAGCTGGAAGGACACATATAGGGAGAGTTGCAAGAAGAAGGGGAAAAGGCGAGCAAGACAACCGCCTTAGCTCACAGTGAGTTGTTAGATTGGTTCAGCTGCTTCATTTAATCATATCACTGGTGGGCAGCTCAGTTAAAGTTTTTAACAGCCCAGTAGGCTGTGTACAATGCTACTAAATACAATTATTAAATTGTTTAATTCTCATTATAATTTAAAATAAAATTTGTTAACCTGAGATAACCTGCATTTTATTTCACCTTTTCTGCTGCTAATGCTGTGTGGCTCTATACTCAAAACTTATCCATGGGTCTCAGAAAGACATTACTTACTTTGGAGATCACTGTGAAGACTCAATAGAGCTATTTGAGAAGGAGACTCTGGATCCCACTAGGCCATTGGTGGTCCCAATATCAAAATAGCTCAGAGATCTGCCAAGGAAAGGCAGAAGTGAAGATCCAGACAAATTGGAAGATTGTAAGTTTTTTTGTTTAATCTTCAAATTAAATCTAGAAGCATTTTTCACCAGCCTTCTTGGGATCCTCTTTTGGTAATTATTCTCCCTGGTACCACAACAGATACATAGCATTAGGCTTTTGACTAAATACTCAGGATATAAGCTGTTGACTAAATACTCAGGATATAAGGTTAGCTTTGTGTGCCATAGTGATATTAGCTATCCAAGCTAATTTTGAACTAGTACAGCTACTTACTCTAATATAATCCAGCGGTGACAAAGCTATACTGCTTCCAGTACTCTGGTAAATTTATTTAAATATATGCAGTGTTGCTGATGTCTTATTCTGAATAATGAATACTGCTATCTCATTTTGATCAATAAGTGCTCATTCTGATAAATAAGAATGACAAGAAACACTTTCCTCTTTTGGGACTGGAAGCATTTTTCCAGCATTCTGGCTGTAGAAAGCTAGTATTAACTGCTGGCAAAGATGTCTGAGAAAAATCTGTGTACAAAATTCTCGTCTAATACACTCACAGGCCTTGTACAAAACAACAACAACAACAACAACAAAAAAAAAAACCCAAACCCCAACAAAAAAAGGAAAAGAGAAATAGGGTGGAAGATGATCACTTAGTCTTTCACAGCATCACACACATTCGCAGAAATTTTTCAGTGGGTCCGTGCCTACTGAAGTAATACAAGGACTTGAAACATCATTAAATGATACTACTGTAAAAGTGTACAAAGTACTTCTTATCTTCTTGCCTAATCCTAAAATATGCATCTGCATAAGTACTTTTAGGTAAAAGGAAATGGCAAAACCAACAATTTTATTTTCTTTTGATTTACAGTTTTTTGTCTGTTGTATGATATAAACAACTATGTGCCACTTACCATACATGGCTGTGTTTATATTAGCAGACAACCCATTCTCGTCTCTCTTACTGAGTTTCTTGCATACAGATATATATGAACTTGGCTTCCAGGGGAACTGAGCCATGAATCTCAAAAACTAAAAGCTGCAAGTGAGATGAAAAATGCCAGGAGCAGAACAGCCACCTCACAGGGCAGAGAGGGGCTAATCCTCTTTGGTTGAGTTTGGATTTGTTTTCAGAGAGTGTACTAGTAAGTGGCTTTGTAAGTCAGAATATTCACTGAAGTGACTGTCCATGTAAGAAAATACTGAAAGAAAGTGAGTTTTCTGATACTGAAGTTATACCTTGAACACTTGATACTTGCTGAGATGTTCTTCTAAGCCAGGGAACAGAAACGATACTGCTGTATATATGTAAATTACTGTGGTGAAGCAACATGCCTTAGGTTTCAAAGATTAAGTCCTTTCAGCAAACTCATCTTAAAGAATCCCCAGACCAATAATTAGGAAGATTTGCACCAGATTAATTTTAATTTTAAACTGCTTAAATTAAGCCAAAGAAAACTCCTTTTATAGATATCTCCCAAAGCAGAAAATGCAGGTACATGTCACTGTGTTTACTTAAATTATAGCTGTGTGTATATAGATGAGACAAAAATGTAGGTTGGATACCTGTGGAAGAAAACCTGAATGAACAGACATAGCTGATCTCATGCTCAGAAATTTTTTGTGCAAGATGTGTCCCTGGAGAGAGCTGTGATTATCAGACAATGGAGAAGTGCATCATTTTCTATGAGCAAAACGTTAGCATTGATACATTTTTGAGTGAAGGAAATCCAGAAGTGTTTCCTACACAAACAGTGAGCAAAAATGTTCAGTTTCCCTCACTGCTTCCCAATTCTCTTCATAGTGAATGGCCCTGAATGGTTTTTAAACCAGGGTATTTGACCCAGATATCTAGAAAAGATATCTGAGTAGATAGAATGAATCTCCTTAAGGTATCTTTTTGTCTCCATTAACGACAAGGGAAGCTTGCACAGCCAGCTTAGTCTGTCTTAGTAAACCAATGTCAGTCTGGGATTTTTAAGTCTCTGGGATTTTTAAGAATCAATAATCATTAAATCCTTGCACTTTTCATCTCCCTAAGAAATGTGATTGACTTGCTCTGCAAATATTTTCCATTGCCATGACCCTGAAGACAGATCTTAAAGCCTTTGTTTAGTATTTACCATATCCTTGTTTCAGCGAGTTTCTTCTAAAATATAGTCAACAATATACCTAGAAATCGGTTGAAATTTATTTAGGAAAAAAAAATCAAAATAATAATAATAAAAAAAAAAAAAAAAAAAAAAACACAAAAAACCCCAAAACACTAAACCCCAAAACCAAACAGTGAGGGAGACATGGATTTTGTTGATAGGTGTCATTCAGGTTTTCCACGGCTAGCTGAAAAAAATCTGTCAAAACTCAAAATTGAGATTTATTTTTTTTTTTCCCCTGAAAGAACAGGCTTTCCCACACATAATATATATTTTTCTTTGGCAAAGTGAGAGCCTAAGGATGAAAGCTTGGAATAAAGGGTTGGCCAAGTAACCAGTGTTTTGGGGTATGTATAAGTAGTGCGTCTCAGCGGTGCTGCAGAACAGATGTCCCATGTCCTTATACTTTTCCATTTCCAGGGTATCCAGGTACACTTTACATTTCCTGAAATGTGCCTGTGGCCACACAATCCTTCAAAAGTTTCTTGAGCCATTTTCCTCTCCAAAATGAGACACCGTGGGAAATATGACCCAGCACAAAGAAAAAACCCAGAGTGCATATGGCCACTGAACCACAGCTCACATAAATCATCACTGTAACATATAAAACCAGGGTTTTTCTCTTGGTTGAAATATTTGAGACATTCTTTTCTTTGAAAATTCTTCAATATTTTCATGTGGCACGGAAAGCCATTTTCCCACCACTGGTAACTTTTATCATGTTCTCCATACTGCAGTTTTATTCCAACTTACTTAATCATCTCTAGGTGTCAACTTTGCTGTTTTCCTTATGCTATAAATGACTTCTCATGGACCTGCCTCCCGGAACAATGTGAATACCTCAGCATTTTAGCTCTTATGTATGAAAAAAGAAGTTTCTGAATCACACATAATTAGAGAAAAATATGAAATTAAGATCTGATTGTGTCCTAACAGCCTGAAAGACAGAAAATAAAGGGAAATTTCATAAAACTCTGGGATGTGATGGAAGAATGCTGGCTCATTATGCATTTCTGGAGTTTCTTCAGTGGGATTTCTGACCAAGGATGAAATTTCACTATTAGCCTAAGGTAGCTAAGAATGAATTTTATCAGTGGAAACCAAGTTACATGAGTAAAGACCCATTGCTGGAGCTATTGGACAAGAGAAGTCAAATCCTGTGATGGGTACTTTACTAATGGGTATAGCATTTCCTTTTTAAAAGAGACAGTTCTCAGATTGTTGGGTGATTAATGACATCTGTGAAAAGTGTTTTTCTAATTAGTAACTAAATTTAGACTATGGTTCCTCAGATGCTCTGCAGCATGCCTGCTGCATAAAAATATCCCTTTAAATGATGGCTTGTCCCATGCCTATTTGTGCTGTGATTAACAAGTAAAAATAAAACTCTTCTGGCAGGTGTTTTTGTTTCATGACAAAGAGTTGATAGCCTTGTGAAATGAAGTATTTTTTTTATGGTCCCATAACTCATTCAAATCTTCACTGCAGGATGACTTTGTGGTTGCACACATACAGAAAAACACAGATGAATTCTTGTGATGCCCTTGCTTCACCAATTCCGCAATTAAACCACATGCTGTTGAGAAGCAGGAACACACTGAAACTAATAGACCCACCTGCAAGACTCTCAGCACTGTGCTACACAGTCAGCACCTCAGACAGTATCAGGGATCTGAAGGAAAACACATTAAATATGACATTTGAAAGTAATACAATCCATTACAGCAGACAGTGCTGGCTTTGGAGAGGACTTGACAGACAATGAAGTGATCAAAGGTGCTTTGATATGTCTAATTTTGACTTACACGTCTGAGTTCTTCTATAGCTGACAGAGGTGATGAGAATAGTGGTCTCTTTTGTGTCTTCCTATGGGTGGGATCAACAAATAGCATAGCTTATGCAAGTGACACAGTGATGCAGCTTTTCTTTTTTTAATATTTCTGGCTCAAATTAAATGAAAGAATGAATAGTTGCAGATTGGGAAATAAGTATAACTGAATATATTTTTTTTCTTTTTTTTGTTCTAAACACTGAAATTTTCTAAAAGAATTGTGAGATAATTAGTATTACCTTGCAAATGTTAACCCTTCAGCAGACTAATTGCCAGTATGTCTCTCAGTAGACTACGCAGTTTTGCTGTTTACTAGCAGGGAAATGTGTGCCAATTCTGTATTCTCACAGCTCAGGTGAGCTTAACTGGGATTTTCACATCAATAAGAAATAATCTATGAATGCATTATATTTGCAGTGTTTCTGTGAATCATCATAACAGAGTTATATTGTCTCTGCCAACTACATAAGGTAGTAATAAATCAAATCTATTCTATGAATGCTTCTTACAAAATATGTAATAGAATTATGAGTTAAATTGGACTGAGACACAGATGTTTAAAAGCAACAGTTGAAATTTAAAATCTCAATGAAAAAAACCAAGCCATTTTCTATTACACAGAGCCTTAATGCCTAATGTTCTACCGATGTTTAATAACTTCGATGTCTATAGCAACTTCCATCACTCAGCACTAGACATTTGCAAATTAAACAGCAGATTTGAAACCTTATTACCCTCCATGGGAATGATCAACGTAAGGCAATGGAGTATGGCAGCCACATTAGCCCAGCTTCCCTAAGAATGTTTTGGAAAAATCTTTGAAATAATTTGATATATTCCAATGCTAACCAGATTATTTTTTCCATGACTTTTAGTGTGTTTTTCATATGATGCAGGAGATAGCTGGTGATGCTATTAATAACTGTAACTGTTCAGATGAATAGTGCCATGACTGCACAAACTAATCAGACCCCTGGATCTATCAACAGGACCCTGAAGCCATCCCAGGGGCAGGGGCAGGGACAGAGGGAGAGCTAAAACAAGGCAAGACTCAAGGAGCAAATGAAGGGGCTCTTGGCTGCAGCCCACACGGTTCACATCCCAGGTTCTATGAGCATCCCCTCTGCCAAAATACTTCCCTGAGGAAACTGGGGTTGTGAGAGAGTCCTGGAAGGGCAGAGAGCCAGAAATAAAAATTTTACAGTGATTTCTTGGCTCTACTCCTGTGTGCTAGCTCCCTCCCTGAGTTAACTAAGATAAGCTGCTTTTAGCAGATGAATAGCTGGTTTACTGGGACCTGGGCTGCTGGAAACCTCGGCTGCTGACTATTAAGTGGCATAGCTCATTCTGTGAAACTATATTCACCCAGACAGCTGTTTTCCAAGAAGTTTTTCTTTTTAATTTTTTCAGGAAGAGCCAAAGGGGAAACTTACTTGGCTCATGTAATTTTCGTCTTTTCTTTTGTATCTTTTCTCTGTGGAAACATGAAGGATGGGAGAGGATAAGATACTGCCTTTCAGATACTTTTTGGCTGAATTGACAAGCCAATTTCCAGCTGAATACCTTCTGGAAAAGGTTTCTGAGCCAGAAACAGTATTCTGAATGACTGTACCACAATCTAACACAATACTATTCCCCACCTTACTTCAGACCTTCAACGTGCTTTTACGTTTTGATTCTTACACTTTCTCTCTCAAACCTCTCTCATGCCTGCAAGTTTGCTAGCACAATTTGGGTGAAAAATTACTTTCAGTCAGCCCATACAGTACTCTGCTCTCGTTCCACCTCTCCAGAAAATCCTTACCTCCTCTTTTGTCCTTGTCTCCTCTCTCAGTATCATCAGCATTGCAGTTTCTCCCTGGGATATTGCCAGTCTTCATCTCTTCACATCCTGGAAACTGCTGCTGTTCACAGTATGCACCTCAGTCCTCCTCCACCGTTGAGCAATAAAGAGCTTTTTGAGGCTGTAGCTCTTCTGTCAGGAGAGCAACATGTATAGTTTTCTGTGATTGAAAGCAATGTGACAGGCTTTTGTGGGTCTCTGGTCAGAGGGCTGGGGATTGTGGATCACTGAGGTGCAGCTTCAATTTCTAATGGTGTCACTCATTTGACTTCAGCAGTGGCCGCGCATGGAAAACTGCAAGCCATCACATCCATTAACCTGGAAAATATCTGTTTTATATTCAGAATGAAATATTAATTGTAAAAATGTATAGAGATATGGCTGAGTACTCTCAGATCTCAGGCACACACACCTTTTCATGTTAGATACACCTTTCCCTACCTCCACGTACCCGAAAGGGAGTTCAGTTAGGTTTCTTTCCTGATACAGTTGGAAAGCAGAGAGGAAGGTGCATCTTCCTGGCATCAGAGGATCATGGGCCCCTTTTGCCCCTTTCCCTGCCTCAGCAGTCACCATCGGCTGGACCCCCAACCCTTCTGTCCCCTCCTCGCTTTTCCAAACCACCACAGGAGCCACCAGGGCTACACACCTTGCAGCTGACCCCACCACTGAGTGTCTGCTGGCCAGCCAGTGGCCTTTCTCCAGAAAGGCATTTCTAACTGGGACCTGCTGACTGCAACAAGTGTTTTTCACTGGGAGGTTATGATCGCAATAAGAAAGACATCCAGATTCTCTAAAGTATCATTAAAATACCACTTATTAGAGCTAACAGTATAAAGAAAGAGAATAGTATAGTAGTTCATCTTATATCCCTTTAGTTGCTGGGAACCTCAAGTTGTGCAGCACTGGACAGGCCTCCCATCCACATGCAGCATGCAATGTAGACCCCACTGGTAGGAAGGATTAGTCCATTCTGGTCATTTGAGGATTTTCTTAAAAGAAAATAACTCAATTTGTATTTTGTACCTCAGAGAGGATGTTTGTATGAGAACTTGTTGCTGCACTGAGGTAAAGGCAAAGCCATGCAGGTGTGTAATTGCTGATACGAAGTGCGAGCTCCCTGCAGGCTCCTCCATCACCATCACCCGGCTGTGTCTGCCCTGCACGGAGGGAGATATGGAGCATGGCACAGGCCTGCAGGTGATGCTGTATGCACAGCACTGACCGACGCCTCCACAGGTTCACTGTTACATGGATCACTAATCCTCGATGCATGGTCTTCCAGTCAGGATCTCTGTGGGAGTCCATACAGGTAGTTTGAGATCTCCATCAGTCTGGATACATTTTGAAAGGGCCTCACATTACTAGCAGTTATTCTCTGTAGAGGGGGATTTAGGGTATTAATATGGAGTGTGTTGTTCATGCGGATAAGGTAAGTGTCTTTAAGGAGTCCCTACATTGACATTTTGACAATATAGATGGATGGATCAATCAAATTTTTATTATTTAAGAGAAATGAATTGCACAGACATAGGCCGAATGAAAAACCAATCAGCAAGCTTTAATGTTCAAAACGTTAGTCGGAGCTCAGCTGGAACATAATCGATACCTCTTATGAAGGAGTCTTTGGCCTACCAGGCTGCATCCAGCTTCAAAATGAAAGAACCACTGAGATTTATCTGTCATGCGTGATATCTTCTCCCAGAGGTTCTTAGTTACGAGACATCCTTTGATAACAAGATTGCTATAGTCTGACTACTAATTCCATTAAAGTCTATTATTGCACTACTATTCCACTAAACTCCAGAACGATGCTAAAGTTTATTGAAATTCTCCACTGGCTACATAATAATTGTCTTAATTTATCAACAGCAAAAACATCTCTGTCTTTTAATTTTCTTCTCCATGGATATTCCTCATTTTAGTGTCCTTGCCATTTCACTAGCTGTTTTTGTAATTTAATTTCTCTAATGAATGGAGCTGTAGCAAAGAGTCACTTGTGTAGTGTTTGGGCTAATTTAAGACTCCACTGAGACGATCAGGGGCCAACTCACAGGCCTCGCTGCAGAGCAGACCTTTCTCATCACTGCTTTTATGTCTCCCACCTCCTCCTGTCCCACAGGACCTTGGGATGCTAGCACTGACTTATAGAAAGCTCTTCTGCAAACCTAGCAAGTTAATGTCTTTACAAAACAGGAGAAATAAACATGGAAAGCCAAGCAAAACTTTTCATGGAAGTTAATAAATCATACTTACTCCATATAGCAACATTCAAAGCCACTGCTTTCTGAGGACAGCAAAGGTAACCTCTTACCTCATCAGCGTTGTGCTCTAAGAAGGATCTTTTTGACTGTTCTACCCTTGAAGTAAACATGGCAGAAATTGTCATTCCCCCTGTCAGCTAGAAGGACCATCTGGCACTGCATTAGGACAGTCTTCTATTAAATTCACCAGCATGCTAATTATAGGATGACTAGTGAATGGTTAAACTGCCAGATGCTATGAAAATATATCACTGTCTTTTTATGTGATTAGGCAAACATTTAATTAAACCTGCAGCTGCTGTGTCTGCTTTACCTACGAACATATCTAAACCATATTCACCTGTGGGAAAGATGGAGTTGTTGTCTTTCAAGAAGTAAAGCAGCTTAAATGCAACTTTGCTGAAACATACAGCATGTATACATGTGATTTAATTAGGTATGCCGATAATTTCATCAAAACTAGTTACAGACTCTTCCACTTCAGTTCTCTGGATTGTGCTTCCTGACCCCTGAATAACCTTTTAGTGCTCTTGCAAGCTTTGAAAGCTGGATTATTTTAAAGGTTTCAGCAAAGCCACGTTAGAAATGGCAATATACAGCCACAGTTAATAATAGATGACCCTACTACTGCTTCTGATTTTGAAATCCCTGAATACATAGAAACAATCTGCCAGTCATGGAGGGAAGCTTCTAGCTTCTTCTTGCAGAAGCCACCCCTGTAGCGCCCGCACTACCAAAAACTTGCCATGCAAACCCAATATTGGCATCTCCGGAGCTGTGTTCAGTGCTTCAGAGCCTGCTTGGAGTGTATGGTGTTTGACAGGGAAAGCAGAGAGAATATATTTGTGGCCATCTCTTGCAGTTTTACTTATTCTCCATGTTCATTAATTTGCATTTGGAGTGCCATGTCCTCTTAGACTCTCAGTTTTGCGTGCACACGAAGGACCTCTCTGGACTGGGCCTGAAATACCAAGAAATTACATCTTATAAGAAGCTCTAGGACCTAGAAACTGGGAAAAACAAAGCACTTGCAAAGTGTTACGTTTGATGGCTCTGGAAGTTATTCCTCTTTTCCTATGGAAGACATCAAATTTGCTGATTTTCCAGGCATGCTGCTGAAGACATTTATGAGAGAAGGTTTTCAGAGGAGGTAGAGACATGCTTTCCAGCTGACAGCAGAGGTAGATAGCTGGCTGGCTGAACTGCTGAATTTTAACTTAATGGTATTTTTGCGTAATTTATTATGGCAGGTCCATAGAGCCTTAGAAACTGATCATGATTATCTTAAACTTAAATAAATAAATAAATGATGGATCGTTGAACAAACTGGCACTCAATTTCAGGAGATGAACCTGAGGCACATCAAAGGCAAGCTCCCAGTGCCAGAATCAACTGCAGTTTTACAACTATGCTAAGCTATGCAATTATCTTAAACCACAATGATCCTGTTGGATTTGCTGGGGGAAATTTAGCATCAATCTCCTTACAAAAAACAAACAAACAAAACCATCACTGCATTTTCATATTAGCACAGCACAAGGCAGTGGCAGAAGTGAATTATCATCTATGTTCAGAAGAGCTGCTGCAGTGCTCGTTGCCTCACAAATAAATCAAAGTGTGTAATTGTTTATCTGAGGAGCTTGTGTCTACACAGCACAATGACCTGTAGAGATTGTGACCAATAGGAAGAAACTTTGATTGCCTAAAGCAGTGCTGGTTAAGTCAGCATTTTACTCTGGTGGGTGTGTAGCCCTGCTGCTTTCATTTATTGTTAGACCCATTTTTCCACTTATTCACCCACCTCTAGGGAAAAAGGACTGCAAGAGCTAACTCTAAACCAGATAAGGGATGATGATGGCAGAAAACTGTTACCAGGGCTAGAAGACAGAAGACAACAACAACAACAACGTCAAGGAAAACAACAAAAGAGGTGGGTGGCGAAAGCACTGGGAAGAAAAAAACAAGGCAAATTGTAACATTCCTTTTAAACCAGTAGGGAGAGACAGCAGGCAGCAATGTAATAGAGATTAATGATGGCAAATCAATAAATAAATAAATAATGAGATTGCCATTACCCATCACTCAACAGCATTGATCATTGTCAGAGAGAGCAAAATTTCTTTGGAGTTTGCTTCTCTCTTAGCTGGGCTGGAATCCAGGGGAGAACAGAATCAGAGGCAGCTTTCACTTGAAAGACAATTTATTTATTAGCCAGGCAGAAAATCCTATTAAAAAGAGAGGAATTTCCATGATTGTGCTGCAGTATTAATTTTCAAGTAAGTATTCTGCCAAAAAAACCCAGGGTGTTTTGCATAAGATGAAACCATAATTTTGGATGGGACCTTGAGCAGGAGGTGGGGCATGAATTTTGCTCCCCAGGAGAAGTCCCAGGAGGCACTTTGACTTGAAAGACATAAGATTCCTTCCCTGCCAGATGTATATATATATATATAATTTTTTTTTTTTTTTTGGTGGATTAAACTAACAGCATCCAATGGAAATGTCTGCTTCCTGGCAGTGAGTGAGGGTGTGTAATCTTGGGTATGACTCGTGTCACTCCCTTTCTGCTCATTTGTGCCAAGAGCTGCACATCCCAGTTCAGCACCAGCTCACAGGCGGAGGCACGCTGCCGTGCCTGCCCCTAGCCATCTCTGTGGGAGGGGCTTGCAGGAAAAGTAGCTAACAGACCTATTAGACCCTCACCTGCACAACGTGGTGAGATGAGAGATCTCGTCTGGAAGGTTTTGCCATGGAGAGGCTTTCTATGTTGTGACATGCAACAGACAATTACCTGAAAGGAGGATGGAGCGAGGAGGTGGCTGGTCTCTTCTCCCCAGTAACAAGTGATAGAACAAGAGCTAATGACCTCAAGCTGCACCAGGGGATGTTTAGACTGGATATTAGGAAAAATTCCTTCACCAAAAGGGTGGTCAGGCATTGGAGCAGGCTGCCTAGGGAAGTGGTGGAATCACCCTCTCTGGAAGTGTTCAAAACCACGTAGATGAGGCCCTTAGTTACATGGCTTAGTGGTGGACTTGGCAGAACCAGGTAACAGTTGGACTTGATGATCTTAAATGTCTTTTCCAACTTAGTTGATTCTATGATTCACCTGAGTTGAAGGTTGGGTCTGTTTTGCAATGTGAATGGACCAAACATTCTCACTTTGAGCACCTTGCAGAGCCACAGCACGGCAGAACCCCTACAAACATAGACCTACATGATCTGTTAGCCTCTCCTGTTTTGACTTGTACCTTCCTTTGCACCACACATGCTGTCAGTTACTGCATCTCGGCTGCAGGGTGGAAAATTCCATCCAGAGGAGATATATCTTCTATAAATTGCTTAATTCAGTCATAAAGCACTCATATGACCATCTCACAAGACATTTAACTGGAAGAAACCCCGCAAGAATAGTCATGTAGAGATGATGAGGTTTTAACTCTGCAGTGCCATGACCTTTTAGCTGATGGGAAAGAGCCCAGAAAGAATTTCTTGGGAATTGATTTTCCTTTTTAATGTTGCTAATAGCAGATGTTGATAATAAAGATTAACCTACATATCTCTAAATAAAAATGGCATGCCCCTACTGCGGTTCACTTGCAGGAAAACTGCTCCAAATACCTTTCTAGACTAAAAGAGAAATATGATATGCAAAATAATTATTGTAATCCATCAATTTCACAGAAACAAAGCAGAACAACAAACAATTATAATCGTAAATTGAATCATAAAATGGAAATATGCCAAACTATATCAGCTGGGCCTTTTTACTTGTCTGTTGGCAAAATAAAGAGGATTAGGGGAATGACTCATCTGTTGATTGGAAATCTACTTTAAAAGAAATTCAAACAACAACATTTAATAAGCAATAACTCACTGTGCAAAAGCTCTGTTCACTTGCAGCTTTGGTCCCCAGCTTGTAAACTGTAGATGGCCTGGAGCAGCAAACCAACCCAGCTCTGACGTCAACCCCTCATTACCAGGTTGTATCTGCTTGTGATTGCTATGATTCTAGTAAATGGGCTCATATTGGCAACAAGAAAAGAAATGTGGTGTATTTGCATAATGAGTCCAAAGGAGGGGCATGAAGATGATCAGAGGGCTGGAGCACCTCTCCTACAAAGACAAGCTGAGAAAGTTGGGCTTATTCAGCCTGGAGAAGAAAAGGCTCCAGGGAGACCCTTAGAGCAGCTTCCAGTGCCTAAACGGGCCCTACGAAAAATCTGGAGAGGGACTTTTTAAAAGGACATGTAGGGATAGGACAAGGGTAATGGCTTGAAACTATTCAGATTAGATATAAGGAAGAAGTTCTTTACTACGAGGGTGGTGAGATAGTGGAAGAGGCTGCCAGAGAAGTGGTATATGCTCCATCCCTGGCAGTGTCCAAGGCCAGGTTGGATGGGGCTTTGAGCAACCTGTTCTAGTGGAAGGTTTCTCTGCCCATGGCAGGGGGGTTGGAACTAGGTGATCTTTAAGGTCCCTTCCAAACTTGCGATCTTGTGATGAAATTCTGTTTCTGCTGTAGCTGTCAGTGACAATTTTATCCCTGGCTGCAGGCGCTGATGAGGGCTCCAAACCCTGCAGCAGTTCTGGGCAAAGCCATCCATGCTGGGGAGCTCCTGGCAAACTGCCTGTCCATCATCTCATCTCTACCTTGGGCTCATTCAGCGCAAGCTGCTGCTTTGTCTTCATCTCACAAAACCCTGATGCACCAGACACCTCAGCAAAACTGAAACTTCACTCTGCTCAGCAGTCTGGTGAGGACCTAGGTAACAGGTTTGTATACGTGCTGTGTGGTTGTGCCTCCACTATGCATAATTGCACTGTGTTGCTGTTTGGCAAGTGCCATCTGGTTTTCATTTTCTTTCACAGTATAATTCATCACCTCCACCCCCACAGATTTACACTGCAACTGCCTTTCTGCTTTCAAGACGATTTCAGCTACACTGAGTGTGTTTTGATTTATTTTAACTGAACCCAGCAGACACTACCATCTCCTTTCTCCTTTGAATTAAAAGGAATTTGCAAATTTTAGAAAGATAGAACTACTCATAAAATCTTCACTGCTAAAGTACTAAGATGCGAAGAAGACAAAAGGACCAACCGTAAAATATCTCTGCTCACCAAAATCTAGGAGAATACTCTGGAGAAACATCTTAAGCACATTAAAACCCATCAAAGCTATATAAGCAATAAGAATAATAGTGAGTTATTAGAAGATGTGCAGAGAGGAAAACATCTGTTATAGCTCAGTAGAAATTACTTGCTTAATACTTCTTGTTGTGGCTCAAATTACTACTTCTGTTTACAAAAGACTGGAATCTTCTTTCATTAAAAGCTATTTTTTGAAACTGACATTGTGAGAGGGTACTCTGGTTTGTGTTGTATGTGTATCTGTGTACAGGCAAGGTGAGAAAAAGGAAATTTAAAGCTAAGAAGAAGCAAAAGACAGAGCTGATTAGAGAAGTAACAAAAGTGAGTACCTGACAAACCAGGAAGAATGTTTTATTGTGGGTTCTTGAGACTTCAAGTGAACAGTTTTCTCCCCTTAAGCACATACACTGGAAACACCATCAGACATAGCTATAAGGAAAACTGTAAAGAGAGACTGAGCTCCAAAGAAGCAGCCCAGGTCTGGTGACAGGATTGTTTTCTTTCTCTGTAACACCAAAAGCCCACTTTGCACTTTAATTTTACAAGCTTCTCAGCTATGTCTGAGGGTTCACTTTGCACAATAGTTATTTTCATTGAGTGATATTGTGTGCCGAGGTACTGTGAATTGTGACGAGGATTACCAGGTTAAAGGGACAATCTCAGAAACATTACTTTACATGCACATACACACATTAAAAACCTTATTAAGTCTACTAACTCAAGCACGCAAAAGCCTAGGAAGTGTCAGAATTAATGCTGTCTGTGTTACCCTAAATCTGTCCTTTTCCCACATGCATCATGGCTACAACCTTTAATAACATGATCTCCAAATTAATTTCTCCCCATGGCTCCTGTCTTTTTCAGTGTCCTCTACTGGATGCTCCTCCTCCAGCTCCCCATTCCTTGGATGTCTCCAGGCTCACTGCACAGCCAAACATCCACATATTTTCCACAGGAATAACAAGTGGAAGTTACCTCATGCAGACGACATGCCCTTTGCTGAATTTAAAGCCATATTTAGTAGGAAGGCATTAGAGTTTCTCCATGTTTTATAAATCTTCTAAATAAGTGGAAAACAATATACTTTCTTAGAAGTCACTGATTTTAGCAGAAGATAAAGCAAATCCATTGCGTGGATGATTTCAGCCTGGATAGTTCACCTTTGGAGATCAAAAGCAAGCAAAACCAGCATCTAATAAAGGCAAATGTTGGAAAGTTTCAGCTTGGTGACACGATTGGCTTTCCCTATCACACAGCTGGTATTGTGATAAGCCATTGTCCCTGGGAGTTTCTTCAGCAGCCTTGTTGAAGAAGAGGAACAGGACACTGGAGTCTTGGGTCTAAACATTGTTTCCCAAGTAAGATTCCTGCAAAGAACTGGGAGGAGAAGTTCAGAGTCAGTGTTATTCCCCCTCCCCATCTATCCCCTTAGGGTGGTCTGTGAGTGAGTGGGGTTGCTTCACAGCAAGAGCCGCCTGTGTTGGGCACCTGGAGACCACTCCAGGCTGCATAGAGGCACCCATGCTCCCAGCGGGTGCAGGAGCAGCAGCCAGCTTCCTCTTTTCCTTCATTCCCTTCCTTTGTGGAATGAATGGGAAAAAAAGGGACCAACACAAGGCTCCAGGTCTGCTTTCACCCCTTTAAAAAACTGAGGCTAGGCAATTAAGCCAACTGCAGTAGCTAAATTAGTCTTAGCCCATAACAACAATGAAGCAACCCAATCCCACAATTTCTGGGTTGCCAGTGCTGCTTCAATTTTACCCTTCATCCCTCCCCCACTGTGTCTGATTATCTATACAAAAGGCTAATAAATTCTCTGCTGAATTTAAAAAAGCAGCAGCATTTGCATTTTGAACACTCGGCTGCTCAGGATTCAGCCCATTTAATTATTACGCTTCAAAGGATGTACCCAGTTTTGCCACTCGCCCTCACTGAGGAGACATGGGCTAGCGAGGGATGAGCAGTGGGATTACTGGCTGCTCGGCCTGCTGGTGTTTGTTTAAATATCACCAATTGCCATTCCTGATTTGAAACCTAATCTACACTTCAGATTTGAAATCACTATCCCAGGGATACCTCTATCCTGGTGCTAGCTCTTTAAATATATGCACCAGTAATCACATTTAATTTGACTAGGCTTGCATAAAGCTTTATCTAAGAAAAGGGATACGTTTCCAGCCTGTCTCATAGACTCATACTTTCATTAAATGCAGCTGTGAACTACTTAATTTTGAATGCTTTATATACTTGAATTCACCTCTAACCAAATTATAGTGAAAAATAAATTCTTCCACAGGCTAACACTTATGTTTATAATAAAACTTTTCAGAAGTTGCTTGGAATTTCCTATCTTTCAATTTTTCTACTGTTTCTATTATCTGTAACGAGCTCATGTCAAGCTCTCTTGGCAAGGCACAAGCTTTTATCTCATGTATTGGGTAGTGCCAAGCACTTTTTTTCCTTTTGAAATAATTATGGGATTTGAGATTTTTAGATCAAGCTGCAAATCTTTCTTCTCTGATAAAGATTTTGGGTCAAGCAGCTATTATTCCTTTCCTAGCCGAGATGGAATTTCCCCCTAGCAGAACAGTGAGAACTGAGGATGTTATAAAATCCATTAAAACTCATATAGTGGAATTAACCCAGCCAGTTAGACTGGTGCAGTAGCATTTCTTGGGACACCTGAGCTGATCTAATGGATCCCTCCCACCAAAACAGACCTCCTTTTGAAACCATGGAGGTTTCAGATTGGCTTATATGTCTTCTGAATTCTATACTGTTTTTCTTTTACCCCAACCCATTTCCTTGGCAATAGCCCCCAGGGCAGAGGCTGTCTCTGTTGCATGCATGTACAGTGCAAACACAGCAGGAAACTGCTGCTGATATTGGGTGGCTTAGGCAGTTTTATTATAGAAGCATTTGTTACTACTCTTCTCTCCCAGCATGCCTGTGACCAAACTAGATCAATTAAAATTAAAATAACATACATATATATGAACGTTAAATTCTATATACTGCATCTGCTGTATACACATCTCCTGACATATTTATCTCTATAGATGTGTTTGTGTTCAGGAGATGCAATACCTACAACCTGAAATTTGTTATGTGACTTCTGTTTCTTGAGCAAGCTGGGATTTGCTGGGGGAGGTAATATCCTTTATTATACGTAGTGAGATAGTTGTTTAAGAAAAAATTACACGAGGCCTTGCATACTCAAAAGTTTGTCTCCCATTTTAATCTGCCACAACTGCGCTAACAAGAGGTACTATTTTTTCCCTTGCAAATGTTGCTGTGCTTGTGTCTGCAGATAATTAAGGGTTTTGTAACAGTGTGTGATTGCTTCCTCTGTTGGAGAAGGAAGGTGATGCTCAGAGAGCAGCCATCATGACTGAAGGGCTCTTGGGTTCTGTGCAGAACAGGAAGGGCGCTGGGAGCAGACACGTGGTGCACTGGACCTTATATGACTGCTCTGCAGAGCTGCATGTGTCTGAGCACCTGGCAGCCTTCCAAGCACAGTCTGGTGGCTGGCTCTGCTTTAGGGGTGGCCTCTCCAAGACTGCCAGTGAGCCTGCCTTTGCAGATGAGCTGTCTTTCTTTGCAACACTGGCTTAAGAGACTTTTTTAACATAAGCCACTCCAGTACTGTCAGGGTTTCCCAACTTGCAATCCATCCTCCTCTCCTGTACTCTGCTGGGGATCTGTGTGCAGGGATGAAGACTTGTGCATTGCTATAAACTGTGTGGGGATAGAGAAAAGAGCAACTAGAAGGCAGCAGGCCAGAGAGAATGTAAGTCCATGCTGGAGGCCATGCGTGGCAGCCCTCTGCAGCTGGCTGAGCTCTGGAGGTAGATCCGCATGGATGGGCTGGGGATAGGGCTGGGTCGCCATGCTGGGAGCACTGGCCATGCAATCTGGCCACATCCAGGGTAGTGGTGGCTGCTGCGTGTGCATAGAAACTGCAGGGTCTGTAGACACCGCATGAAGCACTTGGACCACCCCGAGGGGCTTCCTCATCACCAGGGTGACCCTCTGCTCCTGGGAGAGCTGGGGAGGACCTCCCAAATGGTGCTCTAGTGGTATGCCTGAAATCTGCTATTAATAACAGCAGCTTGACTCTATTAATAGCAACAGCTTAATTAATAAAAGGTGTTTGATAAATATTGGCTGTGACCTTTGTTTCCTCCTGACTTAATGGTGTATGAGAAAGAAGGAAACCCACTACAAAGAGATTGGGCAAAATAAAGATCAGGAGCTCTGCTGCCCCATGTGTCCCTGTAAGAACACACGCCAGCATTTTCAAATTAATTGAAAGGTGACACCTTAAAAGTTATCCCATATATTTTTAATTCTTCCAGCTCATTATCTCTCTTACAGGTGATTCAAACTTTCTTTCTCCTGATTGTGCCTGGTAGCATTATCCACCACAAAGCCCCATTAAGGCAACACCCTGGAGGCATATTATAGCAACCCTTAGTTATAGAATAATCTCCCACTATTATTTTGTAGGGTTTTCATTCCTAAAAGCTCTGAAATTAGGCTGGGCATGAAGTAGGTTGCTGCAAACCTTATTACAGTGTGGAATATGCTAGGGACATTACTGTGGGGATCTGTTACAGGCTGCCTGATCAAGAGGACTCTGGATGAAGCTCTCTACAGACAGATAGGAGCAGCCTCACGCTCGCAGGCCCTTGTCCTCATGGGAGACTTCAACCATCCTGACATCTGCTGGAGAGACAGTACGGCCCGGCACAAGAAATCCAGGAGGTTCCTCAATTGTGTGGAGGACAATTTCCTCTTTCAAGCAATAGAGGAGCCAGCAAGGAGAGGTGCCATGCTGGACCTCGTGCTCACCAACAGGGAAGGACTGGTTGGAAATGTGACGCTCCAGGGCAGCCTTGGCTGTAGTGATCACGAGATGGTCGAGTTCGAGATCCTCAGGACAGTGAGAAGAGCATGCAGCAAGCTCACTGCCCTGGACTTCAAGAGAGCAGACTTTGGCCTCTTCAGGAACCTGCTTAGTAAGGTTCCATGGGATATAGTCCTAGAGGGCAGGGGTGCCCAAGACTGCTGGTCGATATTCAAGGATCACCTGCTACGTGCTCAAGAGTGTTGCATCCCGACTAGAAGAAAGTGCGGCAGGAGGGCCAGGAGACCTCCATGGATGGACAAGGAGCTGCTGAGGAAACTTAGAGGGAAAAAAGAAGCTTATAAAAGGTGGAAGCGAGGACAGGCCACCTGGGAAGAATATAGGAGCATTGCCCGGGAAGCTAGGGACCAGGTTAGGAAAGCTAAGGCCCAGTTAGAATTAAGTTTGGCAAGGGATGTGAAAGATAACAGGAAAGGATTCTATAGGTATGTAGCAAATAAAAGACAGACTAGGGACAACGTGGGCCCTCTCCAGAAGCTATCAGGAGAACTGGCTACCCTGGATTTGGAGAAGGCTGAGGTTCTTAATGACTTCTTTGCCTCAGTCTTCACTGGCAAATGGTCTGACCACACCACCCAAGTCTTGGAAGGCAGATGCAGGGACTGTGAGAATGAGGACCTTAGGCCCACTGTAGGAGAGGATCAGGTTCGAGACCATCTTAAGAACCTGAACGGGCACAAGTCCATAGGACCTGATCAAATCCATCCACGGGTCCTGAAGGAGCTAGTGGATGAAGTTGCTAAACCACTGTACATCATATTTGAAAAATCGTGGCAGTCAGGTGAAGTTCCTCATGACTGGAAGAAGAGTAATAAAACCCCCATTTTCAAGAAGAGGAAGGTGGAAGACTCGGGGAACTACAAACTAGTCAGTCTCATCTCTGTGCCTGGCAAAATTTTGGAGCAGATTCTCCTGGAAAGCATGCTGAGGCACATGAAAAATGACAAGGTGGTTGGTGACAGCCAACATGGTTTTACTGAGGGGAAATCCTGCCTGACCAATTTGGTGGCCTTCTATGATGGAGCCACGGAACTGATGGACAGGGGCAGAGCAGTTGACGTCATCTACCTGCACTTGTGCAAAGCGTTCGACACTGTCCCGCATGACATCCTTGTCTCTAAATTGGAGAGACATCAATTTGATAGATGGACCACTCGGTGGATAAAAATCTGGCTCGATGGCCGCACGCAGAGAGTTGTGGTAAACAGCTCGATGTCCAGTTGGAAAACAGTAATGAGTGGTGTCCCTCAGGGATCGGTGTTGGGATCGGTCCTGTTCAACATCTTTGTCGGCGACATGGACAGTGGGATTGAGTGCGCCCTCAGCAAGTTTGCCGACGACACCAAGCTGTGTGGTTCGGTTGATACGCTGGAGGGAAGGGATGCCATCCAGAGGGACCTTGACACGCTTGTGAGGTGGGCCAATGCCAACCTTATGAAGTTTAACCAAGCCAAGTGTAAGGTCCTACACCTGGGTCGGGGCAATCCCAGGCACTGCTACAGGTTGGGTGGAGAAGAGGTTCAGAGCAGCCCTGCAGAGAAGGACTTGGGGATGTTGGTTGACGAAAAGCTTAACACGAGCCAGCAGTGTGCGCTTGCAGCCCAGAAAGCCAACTATATCCTGGGCTGCATCAAAAGAAGCGTGACCAGCAGGTCAAAGGAGGTGATCCTGTCCCTCTACTCTGCTCTCGTGAGACCTCACTTGGAGTATTATGTACAGTTCTGGTGTCCTCAACATGAAAAGGACATGGAGCTGTTGAAGCAAGTCCAGAGGAGGGCCACGAGGATGACCAGGGGGCTGGGGCACCTCCCGTATGAAGACAGGCTGAGAGCGTTGGGGCTGTTCAGCCTGGAGAAGAGAAGGCTGAGTGGAGACCTCATAGCAGCCTTCCAGTATCTGAAGGGGACCTACAAGGATGCTGGGGAGGGACTCCTCCTTAGGGACTGTAGTGGTAGGACAAGGAGTAATGGCTTAAAACTTAAACAGGGGAAGTTTAGATTAAATATAAGGAAGAAGTTCTTTACAGTGAGGGTGGTGAAGCACTGGAATGGGTTGCCCAGGGAGGTTGTGAATGCTTCATCCTTGGCAGTGTTCAAGGCCAGGTTGGATGGAGTCTTGGGTGACATGGTTTAGCATGTGGTGTCCCTGCCCATGGCAGGGGGGTTGGAACTAGATGATCTTAAGGTCCTTTCCAACCCTTACGATTCTATGATTCTATGATTCTATGACTCTCCCCTCCTCCTAACCTCCAGGTCTCCTCCTTAATTGATTAAAGACATAATTCCACTAGAGGATTTATACATATGTTGAAGCACATGCCCCTAATATGATGAAATCTTCCTTCCTTTTTCTTTTACTGCATCCCTGTAGCGATGGATATGCGTATTTGCTTGCAGAGCCTATGAATGCTGCAGCTGGGATGTGTAAGGAGGCCCCATTTGGGAGCTAACTGTCGTTCTCTGCCTGCTGGTTCCAGCTACACCTATGCACATGAGAATGAACCAGCACAACCATCAGCATCATGTCTTGTCTGGAAATTATTAAAGCATTTGAAAGAGCACCTTCATTTTAGTTCCAAGATTTTTCAAGTGCTCCAATCTTTGTACAAAAGTTAGCCTAAATTTGTGCTCTCTCATGTTTGTCTCAGACCATGGGTGATGATGTGTTACAGAAAAATGTATTATTTCTTGCAATTTTGTTAACTGATGCAGAGGGTATAGTGCTTTTCATCTTTGGGACAATTGCAGCCAGGGCATGTTCCCTCGGGAGAACATCAAAGCTGACTAGACTGAAGTAAGGGCAACTCCAGCCTCCTTTGCTAAAACTTTTGATTTTCGGTAAGACCAATGAACTAGACTTTGTAACTCTATGTTGTATTAAAAGGTATCTTCAATACTAAAAACTTAGGATACTCGCAAACTCTTATCTTGCTTTCAAGCTAACTTCTCCTGCATAATAGATGCCACGTCTTTGCCCATCTTTATTCTCCACCCCACCTTTGCACACCAGCAGACAGTATGCCCTCACTGAGTCCTGAAGCCAAACTAGTTCAGAGAAGCAGCTAGGGAAAAGGCATGTTCATGCAGATGCCTTGAATGATGAAACGCTGATGCTACTGAACTCAGTAGCTGGATATAGTCAAGGATTTTTTACAGACTCTTCTCCCCCTTTTCTCTACAATTTCTAGTTCCATTGTAGCCTTCCTGAGATTTGAAGGGGGGAGGAAGAGCCAGGATTGCCTGCAGTATTCAAAACAAGCATGCACCAGGAGTTCACGTACATTGCAATGCTTTCTGTGCAATCATCTCATACTTTCCCAGTACCGCCCATTATTCTCTTTGTTTCCTGCTGCTGAGCTCAGAAGCTGTATTTTCATCTTTTATGAGCCTGGATAATTTCCTATATGGCAATATATATCTAAGTGTTTACATAAAATTAGACTTCTTTTTACTAATTGTACCTAATTTTATATTTATCAATGTTGTATTCCTTTTGCCATTTTGCTGCCCAGTCATTCAACCTCATTATAACCTTCTGCAACTCTTCGCAGCTTTTGTCTTTACTCTCAATCCTGAGTAGGTTGGTACTGTCAGTAAATTCTATCCCTGTCTTCCCAAGTCCATTTCCAGATCATTTATCAATATACTGAGTAGCACGGAACTAGTTTTTAATATACTTCATTTATAAATCTTTTAATTAGTCTTCCATAATTACCCCTTCTTTCTTATTCCACACAATTTCTTTATGGACACTTGGCAAGAGATGCTGCTGAGAGCCTTTTGAAAACTTAAGCAAACTTTATTAGCCAGGTGATCCTGACATACATACTCAGAGATTCTTCCAAAGACCTGTAATAGATTTCATGGTTGTGTGTCCAATATATCTACTCTTTCATTATGGTTTATGTCAATCAGCAAGATACAGCCATCAATTCTGTTGGATGTCTACAGAATCCTCACACACAGGTGTGGGTTTTGTTTTGTTTTCCTTCTTTAAGCCATATTTGCCATTTTTTTCTTTCCTTTGGTACTAAAGCAGTTCTAAGCATAAGTTAGTATTTCAGAAATCTTCTGAAAATAATGAATGACCTTAATGAAATGAACACCTGCTAGCGACTTAACAGTTTGTTTTAATAAGCCATTTTCTGACATTTCAATTTCAGCCAGATCTTCTGATTAAGACCCTGTCAAAAAATGTTAACAGCATGGAAAATTTGCGAAGGACTTCAACAGCAAGCACAGATTAAAAATGTGGTGTCTTTTGTGTTCTATTCTTCCAGAAGGGAACCTTGACTACCTAGTCACCCAAGTCCTTTGACAACTGTCAAGAGACAGTACTGTACTGAAAGCTAGCAACAGAAACAAGTTCAGACACATCAAATGAAAGGGAAATAGTATTACGCCTGTATAGCACACAGATAGGTTTAGTGCTGGCAGTTCCAGTATCCAGAGTTCCTGTCACACAGTAAATATTCTTTTGGATTTGTTTGTTTTTAATAAAAAGTGCTATGAAAACATTTTGAAAATAAAGCCTTACCAGTTTTCCACTGCAAGTCAAGTTTTCCGATCTATACAGTTTAAACAAGGAGCAGAGCAAGAGATGACTCAGTCATCATCTGTAGATGACTCCATGGGGGATAAGAAAAAAAATAAATCCATAGTCAGTCTCTAAGCTACGTGAAAACAGAAAGCATGAGGCTGAAGACAAATGAATCCAGACTAAATGTAAAGTCTTCTCTTTATAGTGACGTTTATTGACTACAAGGAAGGATTAAAATATATAGATCTTACTTATTCAAGAGATTTCTTAAGTCTTAATTTGTTTGTAAGAGATCCCATCATAGCTCAGACAGAATTAATAGGCTTATTCCTGATGTAACTGGGTAAAGTTTTTACTTCTGTTTTGCAGATCCAGTTACACAATTATATTTGGTTTCCTCAGCCTCAAAACGTGATGGTATGATAAAGTCTACTCAATATTTCATTTCTATCAGTTTTACTTTGGCTTTAATGCAGTAACAAATCATCCTGTGTGCATAAATTAATATGCTCCTACTTCAAAATTTCATATAAGCAACATGATTTGATGCTTTATAAACACTGAAAGACTCAAATATTTTGAATCACTTACCTGAAGAAAAGTCCATGTCAAAATATTTTTATGGCAACTGTTGGCAAATTTTTGCAGATGCAATCCCTCCTCCCCAAAGTAGAATAAAATAGTAATACAAAATTGAATCAAGATCTTTAGACAAAGGCCAAGAAAGGAGGAGTAGGACAAAACTGGTGAACGAGTCCCAGTAAGCTTAGCTCTAGTCTCACTCAGGATCACCTCTGCAGGGAAATATATTGGCATTGCTCTCTTGGTATAATTATGCTGCTACAGTTACACTATTATAAATTGTTATGTTTCCAAAGCAAGATATCAGGAGTAATTCCATTGGAATCAATAACATAAGAAGAGTAAATTCACCATACCCAGTTGTCTCTGGACACTGAATTACTGATTTTTTTTTCTAGGAAAAACAATGGAAATAAATAAAAGATGGGCATAAATCCAGAAATAATAAGCCAAAATGACTATAATACAATTATCTGTTTATGTTTAAAACAGTCCATTTGAAAACAGAATGGCAGTCTGGAATAATTACCTTTGTTGACTTACTCCAACTGTACAGAAATTACCAGCTGTTTACATTTGCTAGCATATTGTTACACTGAGTATGCCAAGCATTGGCAGGGGTTTGGTGCCCTCTTATGTTTCATTCGAGCAACTTCAGCGACCGCAAACACTTCTTGAGGATAGACTACTTGCGAAGGCTTCTCAGGTTACATATCGTTAAGAAAGTATCAACTAAGATAACTACTTCATGCTTCAAAAAGGTTAATAACCACTTTAGGGCACTGAATGTACAGTAACAAGCGGACCTACAGATATACCTGTGCACTGTATACTGTAGTATGTTATTTTTCTTCTTGTGCAAGTATTTCTAACGGATAGAGAAGTCACTTCTTGATCTCCTAAAAACTAAACAGATTGCTCAATAAATCTTTTCTGGAAATAAAACCTTATTCTGTATTAAGAAGTGTTTTGTTAGTGTGTTTTTAATTTCCCTATTAGTGTCAAAAGGGTGTACAGTTCAAGTATTTCTTTATACTTGGCATTATGTAACTCATCATCCCATTTTACTAATTGCTCAGAGGAAAACATCTGGATGAGATTTATCTGCCTTTTTTGATATATAAGTTAGCAAAAGAGATGGGCCACAGAAAGAGTAATGTATAAAGATAACATGGAATTTTAGATTACATTTGAATGTTGGTATTAGAAATTATTACATACCTTATTAAAGTGCTGATGACCCAGTATTTAGAAAAATAATCCATTGCAATGGAAAATGTTGCTATTAGTACAGAAATAATGCACCCAAGCCTTTTATAATGGGAAATTCTCAATTTATTTTATCAAATTATCCTACTATGCAATTTTTCAGAAACCAGTTTCAAGATGAGACATAAGAAAACCTTCAGAGAATTAGCAAGTTAGTGCACAAATTAATCATTTTCTGGTCATAGACACAAAGGTAAAAGAAGGCGAAGCATCTCATACCAGTTAATAATGAGCATCCCTTCTTACCACAGATACCCAAATGCATATAGGCAAGGCACATTTTGGCACCACAGCCTATTTCAGTAAAGCCAGACAAAACTGGATGAACGCTCCCCATTTCTAGGGGCTGCAAAAGCCCTTGTAAAAATAGACTTGAGAGCAGATCCATGCAGCAAACAAACTTGTAGGAGTAACTTACTCATCAACATCCAAAAGTGCACTAGTCCTTTACTGAACACAGAAGCATGTTCCCAGAGAGCTTCGAGTTCTGTTTCTAATGGATGTGACGAAGGAAAAATAAATAAGGAGAGGATGTGGTGAGGAAGGATGGATGTGCCTGGATCCCTTACACCACCTGGAGATGTTCAAATATAGTTAATGATATTATAGTAATATTTTCAAAAATAAATCCACCTTGTGTAGGTGAGAAATAGCTACATTGCACACAAAGCAGAGATCCCTGAGCTAGTTAGAAAATCCACACAACACACTGCAAAGCAATGTGGACTTATGCACCTAGGTCTAGAGGAAGTACTGCCACTTTTTCAGCTCATAAATATTGCTTATTAGCTCCCATTCAAGACCATGTGAATGATGGACCATAATTTGCTAGTGTATAACCCTGGAGTTCTGGTTCTCAGGCCTGCACGATGGCTGCCAGATAAGATCTGCTGTTGATATTGTGGATGCAACCAACAACAAAGCATTCCTATTTCGTGCACTAATCTCAAAGAGTACAGAAATCAGGCCATCAGGCCCCACAGCTGAGTTTCCACAGAAAATATGAATCTAACTTTTCTGGACAGATTTTCCATCTGCTGACCCACAGATTTATGATCATAGGATGAAATGTGCCCAATTAAGAAGCACTTGCTTTTTATAATGTTCACGGAAGTGGATATTTCCCATCAGAATAATTCTATTTTCCATATTCCCTTTCTAAGGAAGTAGAAAAAGAATTTTCCTCTCTTAGCTGGTAATTAGCATTAAAATAGTCCACACAGTCGACTAAGTGTGTGGAAACAGCAAAAACCCTCCCAAATACTTTGAAGAGCTAGCAGATAAATATGGAATGTGGGTCTACAGCTTTACAGAGGTAATTAGTTATTCACCATCTCATTCCTGCCATGCCATTTTCCCCATTCCATCTTTCTATACCCAGTTCCCTCTGTGCTATAAAGGGAACTAACTTAAAATCTTGTAGCAACATTTAAAGAGAACAGAACCACTCTGGATTGGGAATGGAAAGAGAGAGCATTTTTTAGGACAGAGCTTAGAGACATCTGCTAGAATATAGTGTAAGAAACTTAACTGTAGACATTAATGGAGTTGACAAAGTTCTGGATATAAATCAGTTGAAAATCCGCAAATCAAAGCAGATGTGCCACTGTTAACTGACAAAGCTTCAAGGAAATTGGGGGTTAAATCATGTGTCTCCTAGTCCCTAATGCTGATTAAAGTTCTCCTAGTAAATTGCAATTTGTTTATCTTGAGGAACTTACATGAGTTGAACTTCGATATGTTCCACTATGAAATCTTACAGAACAGAAAACTCATGCTGATATAAATCAAATCAGGTTAAGAATTGATTTAGTTAAGAATCAGTACTTGGCTGCTGTGCACATAGTTTTAATTTAGTTTGAAGTGCCTGATATCACTTTAACTTAAGCTTATTACAGACTCTACCACTTTAACTAGAGATGAAAGTTTAGATTTCAGTGCTTATGCCATTAACCACTTAAGGCAGATGCCAGTATCAGCACTGACACCACTATCCAGCAGCATCTTATTCAACATCATAATGCATCCCTATACTCCATGTTGGACAGTATCAGCATGATGATTAAAAAAAAAAAACCAACAAAACCCAAACAAAACAAAAACAAATGAAGAAACATTAAAACGAGGTGCTTACCTCACAGGAAATCATTTATACACTCCTTTCAGACACTTCTGACCTTCATTTAACAACAAACACAAGCAGGCTATGTAGAGGAGCCCCAAGATGACCCTATGCATTTAAGAACAGCAACTGTGTTTGTAAAGTTTTATATAATAAAATTAAGATGCTTATCAAAGTCATCTTACAATTGGCAGCAAAAAAAGCAAAAGCCACCACAGCATTGCTAAAATGAATAACAGCTCAAGAGCAAGTACTTCTCCAGGACTGAAGAACAGCTAGGACAGATCCTTAGCTCTGGAGTTCCAGGAGCACAACGTTCTTTGCTTGTCTGAGGAAACACAAGCTACAGAAAACTCAAGGAAATGTGGTTATAGGTCTTATATATCACACAGCTTGTGCCACGGCAGTTGTGGGAAACCATCAGCTTAAGGGTACGTATCTTTGTACTTGCTGGGCTCCAATCTCTGCGACATAGACTGCTCCACTCTTCATGTCTACATCCACAAGGTGTGGTTTGGTTTCATCTGCCATCTGGATTGTTTGGACCATAACACAGTCCCCAATAGAGCCAACCAGTGGTGCTGCCAAGATTGCTAGCCGGTTGATATTCAGCTGAGCTACAATTAGGTATTTGTAATCTGCAGTAAATCTGTGAACGACAGAAAAATATTTTGAACTATGAACTCCACATAACATCTCATGTTAACACAGCCATGCACTTTCAAACAAACAAAACCTCCTTAACAGTCAAGTTTTTGAAGGCTACAACAGACTAAATGCAATGAAACATTGAGAATTAACTTGTAAGCCTTGCCCTATACACTGCTGCTCCTTGAGACAGATTATACTACAATAAAATTATTTAAGACAATCCCTCTTCCTGTAAAAGCTGCAACAGTAAGCTCAACAACACACTACAACTTTAAAATGAAGTTCCCAGTCCTGCACTCAAATCCATGGGGCCATACAAGCCAGGATTTCCCTGTTAAGATACCACTATGCAGTACCTTATGGCCCAGTACGCTATTAGTTAAACTGGTTATTCCTTGTCATCAGGCATTAAACATTAACATTCTAATTCATTAAGAATACATCTTATTTATGTAATTGCATACTTCTAAAAGAACTGTTCAACAATACCTGACAGAATAGGGTCCATCTTCTGCAAAACAGCTGCTCCAAGACCCGAGCCATTCCCCTGTGACTTTGTCAAAAACTTGGATTCTTTTGTTGTCTCTGTCTGCAACCCATACCTGTTAAGAACAAAAATCATGGCTGTTCACAAACAGAACAAATAAAATGCATTAGTTTCTTACACGAGCAAAGTATCCTGTAGTAAAAAAGTACACCTTGGAAGAATGTAGTTTTAAATAGGGAGGTACCTCAGTAAATCTGACTTCCAGATATAAAACAAAACCACCACATAGTTAACATACACAAATTATTTTACACTACTTTAACAGAGATATCAATGCCTTCTCTTCATTTTTGTGGCTGTGGTATGGATATGTTTAGTAGGATTCCCACTCCACAGTGAGGACATATTAATTATTTAATTCTAAAGATACTGATCTGTCACTTGCTAACAATTTGTTTTTCAAAAGGAGTCTCATGTCAATGATCCAGGCTTATGACGACTGCATCTGCAAACACTCTTGATATGCCTAATACTACTCTAAATATCGAGCAACTTAAACACCAAGAGCATTTTCAGCACGTTTTGTTTAATCAGTTTTGTAGAGCTTGTCTCTGTCCCACCCTATGCTAACTGAGTTCACAAACAATGCAAGCTAGCAATACCACTAGACAGTTCCAAGTGAAGGCATCTCTTGTACTACAATCATTGAAATTTTAGCTGTTGACAACCTGTCAGTCTGATAAATAAACTTCATAACAAGGGAGCAATAACTAAGTTCATCTGAGATCTTTCATCATTATTTTAAAGTGACACATTACTACAGCATTCCCTTAAGTTTCTTAGGGATTAACAACTATTTTTAACAGATGCAGATCAACACTATGCTGGCAATAAAATCAGAGCCCATCACAATTGCTGTCTTTGAATGCATATACTCACGGTTACCCTTTAATGTAAAGCAACCATGTGCCTTCCCTTCTCCCTCCCACCCTGCCAGTTTTGGCAGGGGAGTGATTTTTATATATGCTTTTTATTCTGGTTCAGACAGCATCAGCAGAATTAGCTCAAGTCAATGATTTAAGATATTTTAGTCAATCAATTTTCCCCAAAACAGATTAAAGATCTACTACATAATTCCTCTACAAGAGCACAAGCCAGACTAAGATTAACACCTGGCAGAAATAGACTCTTGAATACCTTGAGCTGCATATAGAAAAGGACTGATGTCCACAACCTAGCTAGAGCCTTACTACCATCCTAAGCTTATTTGGAATTTCCAAATAGGAAATTAAATCCCCTGAAAAAACATAAGTTCCTGGGTAGATATTTATTACTGAACATAATTCTCCTGTACTCTCACAATGACAACCTGTTACAAATGGCAGGAAGAACAGTCTGTTGTTACATGGACATTGACAATATAACCACTGGTCAGAAGCCCCGTGTTAACCTTGGAGTCAGCTACTTCAGTAAGACCTGCAGTATGAAACTTCAGCTCATGCCCACCATCACACTGAAAACTGTAACCCCCATAAAATGAACCAGATCACAACAGTTCAATTGAAAAAGAAATGCAGTTTGTTTTGTTCAAATACATGTAAACAAGTCTGTTGGAAGATGAAAAAATTCTCTGTTTATTTTTTACCCGTCCAACAGGATCCACTGTTACACTGTGAGGAATCTTGAACTGACCAATGCCGGTCCCATTTGCTCCAGCCAGCCATATCTCTCTATAATCTAAACAGTGAGAATCATGAAAAATCAAATTTAAAAACAACACACAGTAAGAAAACAATAAATAAACCAGCTTGAAGTCATTCCCTGGCAAAGCTACCTTGAATAAGTTGTAAAAGGTGGCATTTCTAAACTCAGACTTTTTTAACACAGCACTCCAGACACATAAACCCAAGAAATACTGGAACTACTACAATAACTACTGGATTGTTATTCATGGTTTCAGGATTATGGTTACAGAAATGTAGCCACTAGTATACAAGACCCATAGTCTCTGTTAAATACTTTATTAAAAGGGGAAAAAAAATAGTAATAGTTGGATGATTATGATATTCATTTGCTTACTAAACAGATTTTTTACATTTGCTACCTGACAGTTTTGAGTCAGTTTTGCATTTTAAAAATTTACCAATTTGCAAACTAGGTATTAAGAAACCAACCGTTTCATGATAGCAAAAAGGAAAATCTACCTCCTCCACATTTTTCCAACCATAGGCAAGTGCAGACTTCTCACTCACTGCTCTAACCAACACAGGTCATCTAGTCAGAGAATATGAGCAAGCTAATTAGAACACAGAATAATTTAAGTAGAAAAGATCTCCAGACATCATCCAGTCCAATCTGCCTCTCAAAGCAGAACTAGCCTTGATAACAAATCCAAGATCATCCAGACCAACCTGCTTCTCAAAGCAGGACTAACCTTGATAACAAATCCAACTCTGTAGTTAGCTCAGGTTACTCATGAAGTTTTGAGCACCTCCAAGAGTGGAGACTACACACCATCTCTTGACAAACTATTCACTGTCCGATCAGACTCATTGTGAGCCTTTCCCTCCAAAAAATCAAGCTGGAATTGACCCCTCTTTCATCTTTTGCTCAGTGTTCCTCATTCTTCACTATGCATCTCCAAGAAATGTGTGGCTTTCTCTTCTCTGCATTCTCCCATTACCGACTTGAAGACAGCAATATGAATCCTCCTTAGCCTTCTCCCTTGAAGACTGCACAAACTCATTTTATCAGCCTTTTGTTGTTAATGATTAGGAGATTTCTTCTGAAGTGACAAGTAATAAAACAGGACCTGATTCAACAGTCTTCAAACTAATGTTAAATGACAGCTCTACCTGTTTCTCACTTAAAGTATTCTCAAGCTCTGTTATTTAAAATTCAATTGTTGATGGTCAGCTACTGCAGAAGTTCACTTTTCCATACCGTTGGATAGTTTGAGCAATCTGTTATTCATTCCTCCATCTCCATCCACAACATAAATATCTCCACTTTCTTCTACAAAGATGTCTGCTGGTTGATCAAATTGTAGGGGAATCAAACTTGAACCAGCATTACCTGGCGTGCCCAAGATCTGCATAAGTTTACCTGAAGGGCTATACTGCTTCACAGTGTGCCCATATTTCCCTGGATTAAGAAAAACAAACAAAAACATTACAACTGATTACAAAGATTTTCTTTTTTAATCTCCTGCTACTCACAAGTGATATTAATAAATCAAACAGACAAAATTCCATAGTGAGAATATGACTTTGGGTTAGTAAATCCATAGGCTACAATTTTCATCTGTTGTTTTAGGGCCACCAAACCTAGGACAGACAATAAGTCTAGCCAGAACATTTATTTTTCCCCTGATACTTCTCCTGGCAGGGGCGAGGGTAGTGCTTACTAATTTCAGAAGCAGACATAAAGCACAACTCCTAAACCTTCAGAGTGTTTTGTGCAGCACCTAAGAAGTTCGTCCGTGGCAAGAAAAGCACCAATCTACTTCAGAATTGTTCGGAAGACTTAAATGAGTTGTTTAAAGTAGTATCCGCAATGTTAGCATTTTCTTCCCCATCTAATATTTGTCATACCACCACCATGCATACCTGTTCCAACATCTGTGATCCATACTGAACTATCTGTTGCAGTGTTCAATACAAAAATACCATGAGGCATTTCAACTGTATCATTCCAGGAATAAAGGAAATAGCCTTCCTCTGAGAATACAAGTACCTTTGGCACATTGTCTCCCCTCTGAAAAGGCAAAAAAAAAGGTCTATTAAGAAAACATATTAATCAAGTAATCTTATGTTTTGAAAGTCCTCTTTGTAAGTTTTTTAAAACATTTCACAAATTGCAAGAATCTCCTGAAACTGTCTGCTAGATCTCACTTTTTCCAGCTAGAAATGGAAAGAGAGAGAAGGGTCTAAGTTTTCCATGCAAATCCTTCCTCTCATTCTAGAGTTTCAACTTAGATCAAGAGTCCAATTTTCAGAGCAGCCAAGCTCCTGCAGCTATCCTTGTCTTCATTCTGAATTGTGTTTTTACATTCTTGTTGAAAAAGATGACAAGCGTTAACACAGGTATGAAAAACTGTAACTGTACTTATTAGCAGCACTCATATTCAAGTACTCATACTGTGCTTTATAATTAAATCCCACCACTTACCATGGAGAGAATGTTTTATCCGTGACCTAGAGATACCAACACACAGAACTGGGTACAGCAAATAACTGAACTGCAGCTACTGTAACTGGCTAAAGAGCTATGTGGTTTTGATTTCATGGGATAAAAGCTGAATGAGTGGAAGATTCAGCTGCCCCAGAATCACATTTACTTTGCAGTTAAGAGAAGAAGCTACCGTGACTCAGTTAAGTTGGATCATGCATTTACACCACAGAAATTTAATGCTTTTAAAAGCACAAAAGTGTGGTGCCAGAACTGCTTTAAAAATGGATAGAGCAGAGACATCTATACTTATATTTCCACTACTTTTGACAAAATAATTATTCATATATGTACAGACACACGCATAACCCAGTCACTTTAAAGGCAAAAATACACTAGAACAACAAAGAGAGAAACATAATATTCTCACTCACTTGTCCCACATAGACCAAACCATGAAGAGAGTCAACAGCAACACAAAATGTTTGGCCAGTGAAATATTCTGGAATTTTAGGCCAGCCTATGTCCAACTTGTACATCTGTTGCTGTCCCTTCCAAGGGGAGACATAATCAAATGCTTTTAAAATCTGAAAATAGAAAATAAATACCGAATAGTAGATAAATTCCATGATGGTGGGATCAGAAGAACTAGCAGCAGAAAGCAAGCGCGTACTGAAGCATCATAAATCGATTTGTTCAATTTAAATTAAGAAGATAGATTAGAAGAAATTGGCTTGTATCCAGGGTTTTGTAATGCAGATGGGAAAATTTCAACAAACTGGAAATTAGCTAAAGAAATCCTTTGGATTGGAGAGCTCTGGAATTAGAGGGCAAAAAACACACCCTGAAATTTCTTACATTGATGTTGCTATTACTACCTGTAAATCATGCTCCAAACTGAGAAAAATAGTACAGAAGGTTCCAAATGCGACAGAATCAGTAACAACTTCAAGAAGATATGAGAATAAGAAAATCAGAATAAAGGGAATATACAGGTCAGGAAGGAAATCCACATCTTGGAAATGGGGAAGTGTAAGATATCAGGAAAGGCAAAACTTGGGACAATGTATACTTTTTAAAGGATAATGGAAAACAATAATCTTCCTCCTTGTTGTACTATTTTTCCAGCAGAAGAATGGAAGCTAAGCACAGCTGCAAGCAGAGCACTGAAGCTGAACAATCGGGCTAGAACTCAGAAGCAACAAGTGGTGACCCCGAAGGCCCAGGGACATTTAACATTTCTGTTAATTGCCTGGCCAGAAGCAGGGCTAAGTTCATTACACAGAACCACGAACAGCTGCAGAAAGACCAGGCTATCCCGAAGGAAAACCGAGAGTACTCAAGCAGGGAGAAAATCAGACAGCAGGAAGTGCAAAGTTACTTGCCCAGATATCAAGTTCGCCTTCACTTAAGCAGAGCCTATTGCTTGGAAGCCCCTGTAAACGCATCGTCCCGTGTACCATTTATCTCCGAAGGGCTAATAGCTATGATAGAATCGTTAGGGTTGGAAAGGACCTTAAGATCATCTAGTTCCAACCCCCTGCCAAGGGCAGGGACACCTCCCACTAGAACATGTCGCCCAAGGCCCGTAAAGCCACATAACCAACCCTACGCCCAGCGCGCGACGTGAGCCAGAACCGCGGCCCCGTCCCCGCGCTCCCCAAGCGCGCTCCCCAAGCGCACTCCTCCGGACCCTCCCCCGGTACCCGCCTTCGGGCGAGAAGCCGTCACAGAGCACCCCGCGCCGTGCCGCGCCTCGCCCGCCCGCTGAGCCCGCAGCCCACCTGGGAGCCCCAGAGCAAGGCGAGCAGGGACAGCAGCGTGCCAGCCATCACCAGCCACCGCCCCGGCGGCCGCTTCCGCCTCATGCCTGCCGCGCCGCGGAGGGGCGGGCCGCGTTGCCATGGCACCACGTAACTTCCCCGCTCCCCGGGTGGCCCAGGGCAGTGGGGGTGGGATTTCGTCTCTCTTCGTCGCTTCTCCCAGAGCCGGGCTGCGCGGGACCGCGCCTGCTCCGAACCGAGCGGCGGCCGCACGAAGGCAGGGCAGAGAGGGCGCGGTGGTGCCCCGCGGGAGCGCGGGGCCTCGCGGCGTGACGCCTGGGGGCTGGAAGAGGGGCGAGTCCCGCTGGAGCTTCTGCCGCTTCTGAGCAGGCACCGCTGTGGTGACCACCGGGGCCTTCGGCGCCGCGCTCTGATGTCATAGGAGCGCGACGGCGAGCGGCAGGACCGGCGGAGCGGGGTGCTCTGTCGGTGGGTGCGCGGCGCGCCCTCGTTCCTCGCCCGCTGCCCCGCGCTGCCCGGCGGCCGCCCTTCGCAAGCGCGTCGGCCTGTGGCCGCGGGGATCGGAAAGGCGGCGGCGGCGGCGGCGCGGCGAGCTATGGGCTGTGGGGCCGCCGCGCCGGGCCTCGGCGCCGCGTGCTGAGGGAAGCGGCGCGGCGGGGTCGTTCCGAGGGGCCGCGGCTGCTGCCCCTTCCTGCCTCTGCCCCGCCGGGGAGAACGGCCTCGGGGCTTCAGGCGGGCGCGGGTCTGCGCTGTGGCGGCGAGGAGCACCCGGCGGTCCGCCTTTGTCTCTGGCGCTGGGTCCAGCGGTGCAGAGGTGTCAGCGCTAAATTCCCTGAGGCTGGGAAGATCCCAGGCTGCGTTTCCCACCCTGCTGCTTTTTTTTAACATTTTTATTATTATTTTCCTGTGTTCCTAAAGTCTCTTAAGTCTTTGGCCTGGATTTTTTTTATTTTTTTTTTCCCCCCTCCAAGTTTAAGTATCTGCATTGAACGAACTGACCAAGATGGATAAGAAGTCATTTGAAACCGTGCTGGATGAAATTAGAAAGGTAACTTCTCGTTTTGCATGTTAGTTTAACCATTTGATGGTAGAATGTGCCTCTTGGTAAGCACACCAGGTCAGGTGTTTGTGTTCTTTAATAATCACTTCAGGATTTAATAAAGACTAAGTTTCATCTCAGTATGAAGAACTATAATCCTGTGCTGCTGGTGTATCCTGGTTTTTGTGTGTCAGGTGTAGCACTGTAAAGCTGCTGTGAAAACGTGCTCTTTGAAATGTTTTGATTTTTATCGGAAAACTAAGATTGAATGTCCAGGGTGCTACTACTGAGCCAACCACATGTGCTTGGAGAGCGCTCATTTGAAACAAGCACTTGAATAAGTTTATCACAATGCTCACGCTAGATGAGGAAGAAAAGCGAAAATAGCGACTATCTTACTTAGGGGTAGGGGCTGCTTTTGCTTAGCCTGGCTGGAGATGGAGACTTACAAGTATGAGTTGTCCACGTTCTGTAGAATGATTTAGGAGCTAAAACACACAAATAAGTCATGAGAGTGCCAATTTCAAAGCTGCACTCTGCTCTTGTTAGGACCCACATCTTCCTGCAGGATACAAAATCCCAGGTTTTGCTGCGTGCTGTGAACTGTGCTTGTACATCTGTTAAAAACTCACTGAGCAAAATACTGGCTAATTGTGGGAAGCAGAGTTACAAACCTGGGCTTCCTGGTGTCTGGCAGGTCTCATTTCTGCAGAGGCTTGCTTTTAACAGGAAAGCTAGAGGTTATTGGTTGGGGCAGAACCTCAAACACTGGAAGTGGAAAAGGAGTTAGAAAAAAAATCAGAACCTGTGACATTAATGGTTCCTGTCTTGCATGGGAAGTACAAACCTGAGATGACGTGTTTTGCTGTAGTGCAGAGGTAGTCCAGGTGTCACCACAGAACAGTTATATGTCCTGATAGGGCTATCTTGGTGTGAAAATGAAGGGCTTGTTTTGGAGAGGATTGCCTTATGGCAGAAAAGGAATACTTAGCATTTTTGTAATAGGTGGATTTTGTTATGATGGGTTGTCTAGGAGAGGACATTTCCATTATTTGGTCTTGGATGTTATAAAGTTGGGTTTCAGTTCAGCTTCTCTTCAGCATGAGATGCAGGGATGGCTACAGTTGTAGTAGTATTATTTTAGAGCATGCTGAAGTATAAACCACTGTTCACAAAAGCCCCAGGGATGAGTCTTTGTTATCACAACTGCACTTACTAGTATTTTTGCATAAGGTCGTGATCATAAATTCTCCTTTATAAAACAGGTATTTTCCATGCTGTGTAATCAGCTAAAAACGTGATTGCCTAAGAGATTTCATGGTGTGGACTTCTATAGAACCATACAATGGTTTGGGTTGGAAGGGACCTTAAAGATCACCTAGTTTCACACCCCCTGCCATGGGCAGGGATACCTTCCACTAGACCAAGTTGCTCAAGGCCCTGTCCAACCTGAACAAGGCTTTGAACAAAAACACTTCCAGGGATGGGGCAGCCATAGCTTCTTTGGGCAACATGTTCCAGTGCCTCACCACCCTCACAGTGACTAAGAATTTTAATGGAAAATCTGCAGGGAAAAATCAAGAAACAACCTGTACTTCGAGGATCGGTGGTGGGAGGGAGTAGTGTTTCAGATATTACTGCTGCAGTGCAGCCCTTCAGAATATGCTCTGTGGTTACTAAAGACATCAAACAAAAAGATTTCGGCGTGTGATTTTAGGCAATTATGTTTCCTGTATGCTATCTGCCTGTATTCCTGTAAGCCTAACTTACTGTTGCTCTAAGCATCAGTGCTGTGGTGCGGTAGTAATAGCTGTGCTGTTGCAGTGCTCATTTTCCACATGCTTATTTTGTGTCTTTGTTGCTAAGGCTTCATTTCTAGCTCTGTGGTATAACCTTCTTTATTATGTGATTCACAAGTCAGTTGTGTTGGTGTATTCCAGTCCTACAATTAGCAGGAACAGTTATTTAAATGTCTTAATGTGTAGTTTAGCTCCATCTTTCCCCATATATATATTTATGATTATTAACAGAATCAGTATTTTTTTTGGTTTGGGGGGGGGGCTTTTTGTTTGTTTATCCATAAATATACATAGCAGTGCTTTCTGTTTGTGTTCTTATTATAAAATCATTCAGTTCTTGATTTAAGGCAGAAGAGTGACATTTGTTCTGTTAAAGAAGCTGCTATGTGATATACCAGGCTTTTTTTTCCCCAAAATATGTGAAGAGAAGGAAGGGAGAGAAGCAAAAATTAGTATGAAGAGAGAAGTTCAGTGTGTCTGTTAGTGTTGGTGTCTTAATGAGGTACAGAAAGGAAGGGGGTTGTCTCCAACAGGATGCAAGTGAGTTTCTGTGCATCTATGCTGCTCAGAGTCAGGTTGCAGTGGTGGAAAACTTCACGTCTGTCAGCCTGGAGGGACAAGAAAATCAAAGGAAGGATTAGGGCTAGGTTTTAGAGCTATTGGGAAGAAGATAGAAATGGGTGTGTGGGTGAAGCTGGAGGTGATTTCAGAATAAGCATGAGAGCTACCAACAGATGGGGGCCTGGGAAACTGGGGAAGAAAGGTGTTTGCACCAGTCTGGGGCAGAATCCAGCTGTCTTGTACCTGTATTAGTGAGGTATTCTCATACCTGGGTACGAGAAGGCGGAGGAAGCCCTGGCTATTGGAGAGCCCACATGGTTATCAACAAAACTGACTGGCCACTAAGTCAAAAGTGGTGGCCAGTACTGCATTAAACTACTCTGCTTCCTTTGTTTTGTATGATTTCGTACTAAAGTTTGAACCATGGGAAGGTAATGATAAGACAACATCAACCTCTGGAGCAAGCTTTGCTGTATGCTTAATTCTTGATATCCAGTCTCTTCATAAATTCATGGGAGTAGGATGCTTTGCTAATTATTTTTCAGGGAGCATACAAAGATACTGTATGCATAATCATCTGTGTTATCTTGTTTAACATAAATTTGATGTAAACCTTTGAGGAAGAGTGATGATGATGATGTTCCCTCAGTACAGTTTTAACCCCCCCCCCAAAAAAAAAAAAAAAGGCAAAATGAAATAAATAAAGATTTTTTTTTTTTTTAACAGAATAATTATATTACATCTCTGCTTTTCACTGTTCTCTCAATTATCTAAGGAATATACGGTTACTTAGTATTATTGCAGTGTAATTGATGCAAATGTCACTTTGTACGGCCAGGCTTTTTTTAGATTAATAGATTAGTCTAGCAGATGGTTGTGCTATAATTGCAATTTTTGGGGGACTAATTGTGCATCTTTTTTCTTCTGTATCTTCTAGGCTGTACTGACTGAGTACAAATTAAAAGCTATTGAATATGTTCATGGATACTTTTCTAGTGAACAGGTAAAAGCCAACACTGTCATGGATTTAATGGGAGCTATTGGTTTTGTGTATTCAGAAAGTCATACTGAGGCTGATCATATTACCTTTTTTATTTATTAACTGAGGAGATTTAATTCCTCATTTTTATATCAGAATTAAATTGCTAAAAATAGTTCCAAGTTGTTTCGTTACCAAATTATTATGTCTTCATTGTTGCTGTGTGGAGAAAATTAGAGATATTTATCATAATGGAATTTAGGATTATTTTGCATGTATTTTCTAAACTGGCACATAGTAATAAATAGCTAATTTATTTTGATACTGTGTAGATTTTTTTCCTCCTTTGTTGATTTTATTTATTTTTGTGTGTGTGTATGTTTGGTGAACATGCTGTTTAAGATACTGAGAGTTCATAAGCTTTTTCAGAAAGACTTTTATTATTATTATTCTAATACGTGGGTAATTGCTGTGCATATATGCAAATATATAGAGAGCAGTAAGTATCTATTTTAAGTATTTCCATAGAAAATGTGTCTCTTGTAACGTAGAATTTTTAGGTGCCTAGTTAGAAATAAAAACAACTTTACATGCTGGTAGGCACTGATAATCAAACAGCACAGACATGTTTTTTAGCAGTATACCACTATACCCCAAAAATGGAAAGATCATATTGATGCTGTTAGCATAATTTTTTAACGTATATAAAAGATTAATTGAAGACCTTTCTGTTGCAGGTTGTTGAGTTACTAAGATACTTTTCCTGGGCTGAACCACAGCTTAAGGCAATAAAAGCTTTACAGCATGTAAGTTCTTGTGACATAATCTTGTCAAGTAAATTTGCCCACTTAATCTCATTTTAGTTTTGTGATGTCTGCTTTTGCAACTGCTGGCTCAGCCTGCCCTTATCTTCAAAGTTTCCTCTTCATCTCTTTCTTTTTCAGTGGTGTCAAAATACGAAACTTCATACTTTTAACCAGGGAATCTTTGCTGACTAAAGTATCTTTTACTTTCCTGTGTATCACAAAATAGATGTAGCCCTTTGTAACTATTGTTAACTTCCTAATTTCTTTGGTTTTGGCAAGTGCTTTTTGGAGTTTCGAAGTTAGCATATGAAGTCTTCTTACCAATGGGAAGGAGAGGGAGAATAACAAATGTTTACTGAAATATATTATATGAAGCTGTTACTGAGTTGCATTCTGAGTTTAAAATAATTGTACTGCCTTATTTTAGATACACTTTCTCTCTTTCTTGCTTATTTGTCAGAAAATAGTGGCAGTTCCGGCATCGAAAATGGTTAATATTCTCAACTGCTTCACATTCAGTAAAGATAAACTTATTGCCCTTGAAATCTTAGCTTCGTAAGTATCTCTCACGTTGTATTTCCTTAACTTGTGTTGTTTTTACTGGTGTTTGACTATGTAAAACTTAAGATACTTCTAGAAGGAAGTGCTGTGGCCAGGTAAGGTAAAGCACAAATCCATTATTGATAGGGCTGTAAAAAGAAGACGTAGAAGTAGACATTGTGGAAAACTGCATAGTTCATCTAAGTCTTGAGCATGCTGCTATGTGGGCTTCTGCCTGCTGGAAAACTGCTAGTTTGCTAATGTTTTTACAGTGGCTTCAAATCTTGTAGAGAATGAAGAAGGCCTTAAGCTTATTTCTGCTCACTGAAATGTAAAAGGCTTGAGACCAGAGTATTCTGGGAGTTGACCCTTTCACATTTGAAAAGCCCTCTAAATATTACCTACGTAAAAATGAGTTAAGTGAATCATTCTCTTAAGTTGAAAAATTTGATTTACAGATCTATAGAAGCTGTATGGATATTCCATATTTATGTTTACGCAGAAAGTTGGAGTATTTTGCTGAATACAGCTGCTTTAAAGGACCTACCTTTTACATATATTTATGTTGGAACTCTTCCTGCTTTAAGGGATTTATTATATAAAGTGCTGTTCTGTTTGGGGTTGGGTTTGTTGGTTGGTTTTTTTTGCATGAAGTATGTCTGCCTTGCCTATGAAAGCTATATATTACAGCCAGTTTGAACATTTTGGGCACATAAATTCATTATTTAGATATCATAAAACAAATAAGAAAGAGGATGTAGACATGATCTTGCTTTTGGAATTGATCTTTTAGAAGCTGTATGAATGCTCCTATTCTCTTGCAGACAAAAACAAAACAGGGTAGCCTAAAGGAAGTTCAGTGGTGCACTAAACCAACATATTTTGCTGCTTGAAATGAGACTGGAACTCATAGACTCGTTTAGTTGCTATACCTCAGATGGTGTGAGGGGAAAATGTGGTAACTTCTTTAACTGTTGAATTTCTACAGTGTAAGAGCATAGTAAGGGAGTCATGTTAGGGAAATCCTAACCCAAATCTATGTACTACTTACTTTGCTAATCAAAACTAGAGGAAAAAGTGCAACATTCATTCACATTTTAATACCATTCTTTGAGGTGTTTTGTTTTCTCTTTGTTCAACATTCCGCTGGTTCCAATTCTTCTAATATCCTCCTTTAAGAAGCCTCCCTTTTTGGACCTGTATTGTATTTCCAGTAGTTTGGGTGGGGCATGTAATGTTTGACAGCAATAAAAGTTTTGAGGTCAGGGTTTTGAAAAAGGCAGGTAGAATCAGGCACTTGCACATTTGATTGTTCTCTTTGGTGTGTCTAGTGTTATTTTGGGGAGAGGAGCAAGGAGAAAGGAAGGGTACTTTTTTGAACTCTGTATGTGAGGGTTTCACTAGCTCTGCAGAACATGGAGAGAATTGCCAGTAGCTTATTCTTTTTCATTCTAGAGTAAATAAGATGAAAATTTGTTTCTCTACCAGTCTAGCAACAAACAGTGCCAAATGGAGTAGCTGCTTCTTTTCTGTTGTCCCTGGAGTTGTGTGCTAGTAGCAATTAAAGCTTTCCAACAAACTGTTGTGATGCAAAATTCACTTTGTCAACAATTATTTTTGCCATAAAGTTTAGCCATTGTTGTCCATTGTTCCATATCGATACTTAATTCTAATACCATGCCTTACTTACAGGTATGAAGTCCATATTTAAGACTGGGATTTTTACTTTAATAATAATATTATGATCTTAACTAATTATGTTTTTCTAATGCATGTTGGTACTGGCTGAATAAATGTTGATTGCTTTTCAGTAGTCCATTATTTCTGTTAAGTGTAGGTGGTGGCAATAATTGTCAATGTTTTCATTTATAGCAACATTGTTGATGCTCAGAATTATCGCCTTATTGAAGATCTGTTCAGAATTAATATGTCAGAGAAGAAAAGATGCAGAAGAATTCTTGAACAGGTAGTCATGATACTCTAGTATCCTTGGTTCTGTCAAATATGGTGTTGTTTCCGTCCATATAGTCATTGTGGGATCAGGACTTACCATGAGGACTGCTGGGAGCTACTGGTGGAAGACCAGCTGAAAGAAGTAGCTGCAAAAAGACAATTAGAGCTATCTCATACATGTGCTAAAAAAGGGAAGTTTCTGTCAAGCATTAGGATCATATGGAAAAAGGGGCACAGAACTGCAACCAGTGCTGAAGGAAAAAGTCCACGTTTACTTTAGAGAACACCAAGTGCTTAACCCCAAGTTCAGTAGAAGCAGAGATAGTCTGAATACAGTTACTCAAAGGGGATTTTAGCAGAACCTCACACTATTTGGGAATAAGATTTGAGATGAAGTTTTGAATTGTTCCATATAGGTTGTTTCATGCAGTCTAAATGTCATGAAATAGTAGTTTATTTCTTTAAAGCATTGAATATGATAGGAATTAACGTCCTTTCTTGATTATTTTGCAGGCTTCAAAAACAGGTTGTAAGGCTCCTCATGCTATGATATCATCCTGTGGCATGATTCCAGGCAACCCTTATCCCAAGGGCAAACCAAGCCGCATAAATGGAATTTTCCCAGTAAGCATGATCCTCTGCTTTTACTTTTCACAGCATCCTTGCGTTAGGATTCATTACAGTACAACCAAAAACAGGATTCATATACGTGGAAGGAGGAGTGGAATCAAAAGCAATGTTGTTGGGTATTTTTATTACCCCATTCCACATTTATAGGGAATTTGCATTATTTTTATTTACCCGTTCTTTCTATGCTGCTTCAGGTAAAGATTTCTGCATAAATAAGACATCGTTCATACAAAGAAAACATTGTAAATTGTATCAGTATATAGCAGAATCAGCCTTACTGGTAGGTTGATAAGATGACCTAATATGGTCACTTACAGTACTGCTGCTAATCTTAGTGTAGTTCTTAAACAACCATGTGAAGTATTTCCTGTGAACCCTTAAGGGACTGCAAAATGTTAGTTATCATGTCCACAAGTCAAAATTCAGAATTCTAATTATGTCAGAAACATGGACTGCTTAATATGCATCTCTTCATAAAAGCTCAGTGTTATAAACCAAGCTATTGGAGTGCTCTTGCTTATCATTTTACAACCCTAGAACACAGTTTCTTTTCCATAACAAACATGATTGAGTATCAGCTTCAGAATATTCAAAAACTCAATTGTAGTTTAGGGGAAAAAAACCAAATATGCAGAAATCTTATAGCAAGATTTACTTCTGAAATAATACTTAATTGTTTAATTTTCTTTTGTTTCAGGGAACCTCTATCAAAAAGGACACAGAAGAGTATACTAATGAAGGAAAAGGAATAGCAGCCCGTATACTTGGACCATCCAAACCAGTATGTCTAATGAATGAATAAATTAATGAAACTTTAAGGAAAAAAAAATTCCAACCACCAGTTATTTCAATGAGGCTTTGATATAAAATGCTGTTATGTGGCAAGACTGTAGAGCAATAATTTAAACAAGGCTAAACTTCTACAATAAAGATATATGACCTAGGTTTTTTTTAATTTATCTTGAAAAGAAGCTCTAGTTTATGTCTGGGTTCTTTAATGAGTACAATGTATGTGCATTTGAAGGCAGAATTTAAATTACAGTAGTAGAAAACTAAAAGCATTTTTAGTAGTCCGTCACAAGCTAGTGGAAGTTTTAGATACAAATATATGCAACTTTTTATTACAATCGCTGAGGTTTTCCCATGTGAGCATTAAAAAATGCCTGCATCTTGGAAACTTGAATTACAACAGTGCCTTAGAGGGTTCTTGTTTCTTAACAAGACAGCTGATCTGTATTTCAAAATCTTTTAAGCATGTGGGAAAAACTTTCAGTGAACCTGATACTGCTTTGAAATAACATCCAAATGCTTTATTTTCACTTGTGTTATTGGATGTTTCCCACTAAGCTGTATTATTTTAAAGGAACAGGTGTCATAAGTCTTGGTTAGTTTTAAATGTGCTATATCTTTAAAACGAGATGTCAGTTCAAGACTGCAGCTTGTGAAGACTACGAGGCAGGAAGGAGTTCCCTTTGTGTTCATTATTATATTATAACCTGAAGGTATACTAATAGTTAGTTTGTTTCATTCTTTTCATAAAGAGTGAAGTATTTGCAGTCACTATGGATATTATGGAGAAATTTGGTATAAAATATTTTTCCAGTGAAGAAAAAGCTGCCTGTAGTAGTATCTAAATATTAACTTTTTGTCTGAGAAACATTAGGTAATGCATTCCCTACTGACTCTTCCATTTGTTTGTTTGTTTATGTAGGCTCCATCAACCTACAATCCTCACAAACCAGTTCCATACCCCATCCCACCATGTCGGCCACATGCAACTATTGCACCAAGTAAGGCTTCTGTGTGTTTTAGCTTGATGCTATTGTTTCGTTTGTTTACCTTTAAGTAGTAAGTGTCAAGTGTCAATTTCACTGACCATGATCATATCTGAAATTGGCTTGTGCTCCTTAAATGTGCTCTGGGTACTGATTTCTACTTCTTCCTGTCATGACTGCAGAGTTCATAAAAAGAGGAATATGTTGACTTCTTTTCCAACATCCACATAAGGAAAATTCACAATCCTGTGCTGATGACAGAATGTCTTTTATGGGAGGCATTGTGCATGTTAGACAAGACTAGGGCTGTGTCTTTGTTGTGACGTTTGACCAATGTTTAGGCTTTGGCTGGACAAGTCTTGTTGCTGTTGTACCAAACTGAGGATATAGTCAGACACAGCTCTGAATTGAGTGGAAATAAGTAGGAGCTTTCTGAAGGACAGTAATCTGCTTCTCAGTTGCTTTCAACATTACATTCTCTCCATCACAATGGAGAGAAAAGTTTCGTAAAGGAAAAGTTTAAGTATGCAGATTTCAGTCTCAGAAGGGACATAGTAATTGCCTTTTCCTGTGTTTAGTCTGACTATTCCTAGCCTTGTGCCTTAGGCAAGCTCTAGTCTTTCTTCATAAACTCTTCTCTCTTTCCTCTGCTGCATCAGTTTTTCAATTCCACATATTTTTGGAAGGGAGCAAGGCAATGGCCAATTCTTTGGAAGAAAAGGTTGGGGTACTTACATAGTCAGACTCTGATCTTTTTGACCAGCAGCTGAAAGCTTTTCCTAATCTTGCAATTCAGTACTGCAAAACAAGGAGTGCTCTGGTTAGGAAGTTTGCTTTTCACTGATGTTAAGGATTTCGGGGAGTTTTTAAGGTATTTGAGAAGAAAGTGTGGTAGAGCTTTTGGCATGCATGTTGAAGGGTGAGTCATCTAACCAACTTGAAGTCTTTCTATAGTCAGCTTGGAGAAATGGGTGCTACCAGTGGCTAAAGTAAGTCTGGTGATTTGTGTCCTACAGATTACTTGCTCCCTGGAAAGTGTACAGGAAATTGCAGACTAGCTCAATTTAATATTAAATAAATCCTACTCAAACTAAGTTAGGCACAAAATTTGGCCTGTGACTGGATGTAAGTATTGCTACATTTTAGGATATGAAACAGCTTTTGAGGTTTCAGGTCTTACCGGGCTGCAGCATGTTTTTTAAAAAAAACTCTTGAGACCACAGAACTCATAAGTGATACATATATTTATGTATATAATAAATGTGTTTAATGAGATTGCAGAATCTGACCTGAAACTATTGAACGTGATTGTTTTCAAGCAATGGTGAGAATGATGTTTTGTTTTCTGCCTCTTATATGTATCTTTCTGCCTCTTATATGTATTAAATGGTTTAACATTTCCTTCCTGGGTGACACAGTGATTGATAGTTTTCTGGTTTTCAGCCAAGAGTTGTCACGCAAGAAATCTTATCATTAAGTAGAACTATTATGAAAGTGTGAAATCGAAAGCACTTACAGTACTGCTCAAGTAATACCTTTTCCCCATGAAGCATAAGTTCAAGTACAATAAATATTTTATATTAAAATAACTTCCTAGCCCACTTGAATTTCTTAGCATTTAAAGAAATGTTGAAGAATGATAGAGTAAGTATTTGAGATGGGACATTTTTCTCTGAAATTTCTGTCACTAGTGTTGGAGGGCTGGACATGGTGGATGTTTGGCTCTTTTGTTAAGGCTTTAATGTTAAAGGATGAGTTGCAACAGCCTTTAAGTTAGAAATAGAAAAAGAACAAATGATGCTGCAGACACACTGAATTACTCCTCCCTTTGAGTTTTTCAGGCAAAAAGGGATTGAAAGCAATGGAAACCTGACTTTTTCAGTCTTTTTCAAGAGAACTGCCCTTACTAAAATTTGGATCACAATGCAGGTCATTCAGACAGACATCGGCAAAAGCCAGCATTCAGCCTGTGATGCTGGTCTAGCTTTTTGGTGAAGGAATGTCTTACAATCTTAAAAATGTTCTTTTAAAGGAAAAGACACTTACTGGTTCATTTAGATATGGGCCCTTCTGATGACTGAGATGTGTATTGCATTTGATATTTTAGGTGCTTACAACAATGCTGGCTTAGTTCCCATGGCTAATGTCATAGCTCCAGGCCTACCAGCTCCTCAGCCTTACACTGCTAATCAGGTGGTATCAGGTAAAGCATACATACCTTTAAAAATGTTGATAATATTTTTTTTGTAATTCATTGTTGTGAATGGATCATTCACTGCTGGAGTTTTATTTGCTTTTAAATAACAAGCTGTTGTTCTCTGTTTAGAAAATGAGGACCTTTCCAGCCAGGCAAAACCTTCTCAAAATCAAGGTAAATTGCAAATCCACAGGGGGATTTTTATGTTGATTTTATCTTTGTCATTTGTTCAGAAAATGAAAACAGCTTATTTGTTTAGTAGGATTTCCATAAGCCTCTAAGCATTTAATTACTGTTGGAATAGGATCCCTTGAGACTGGAGAAATAAAATAATCTGGGGCATTTGGCACTTAAGAGCGTTCAAACATTAAAATTAAGCCTTCTGTGTTACCTCATTAAAGTTTTGTATTCTTCAGCATATAGCATGTGAGAAATTGTGTAAAAAAAACTAAATCAAAATGAGGTTTGCAATGTAGTGCACTGAAACACTTCATTAATATCTTCGCAGTTGTTAAAACTCAGGACATAATTTGAAAACTCATTCATGTTTTCATTTCATATATTAGTTTCAGTGGGAAGTTAGGAATACAAGAGGACAGATTCTTTATTCATAATTTGTTGAAATCCATGTGTAGAATGTCTTATCCTGGACTGTTCCATCCAACTAAGTCTACCTGCACTTTTGTCTTACCCTTTAAAATCCAATTCTTCTTGTTGAAGAGAGAGTTGTGCTTTTTGGTTGTTGAGTTGTTTGGGTTTATTTTTGTCTCTTGTGTGTTTCTCTGTATGCTTTGTACACTTAGTACAAATCATAATAAATCCCATTATGAACTATTTCTTTAAAGGCTTTGATAATACTTTGCTAGATTTGACAAATAGAAACTGAGTATCTACTATTGAGTCAGGCATATTAACAAATACCCAAAATAGATAAAATGACTGTGATAAGTTCATCTCCTGTAAATATTTAGAGGCAAAAAAAAAGAAATATATATGGTTTGTCTTTTCTTCTCTATGCCCAGGGCAGGTTCTACTGAAATGTTGCTACTTCAAAGAATCACTTTATTCATATATACCCCTTTAAGTGTACATGTGTTTACAAGGTAGTTCATACAGATAAATGGATATAGCATAAGGAATAAAATCATCACTTAGGAGGAGAAATTCAGTAACAGCTCTGGGTTCTATTGCATGTGTATTTCTCTGGTGATTATCTTAACTGTGATCTTTAGGAGAGTCTTCAGCTTGGAAACAGGATGAGGAAAGAACAGAATTCAGAACTGAGCAATTGGTCTAGGGTTTTGGAAAATAATATGTAAAAGGAAGTAGTTTGCAAACTTACTAGTTTCAGATTTTCAAGATACATAAAACAGGAGTTTGTCATATGAACCCAAATATTCCATTTTTGGGTTTGTGTGCACAGATGTAGAATTTGGGCAAGAGAAATCTAAGCTGTTACTTAGAGTTGTGGGTGATGAGTTTGACTGGTTGAATCAGTGATTTGCTTACAGTTGAACAGATTATTTTAAAAGTAAAATAAAGCATGAGGATTGTTTGAGATGAATTATTAATTTACACATTCATATTCCATGGGAAACTAGAAAGAGTCATATCTAGGCTCTTGACATGCCAGTGTTCATAAGTGCAGCTCCTTTCCATTAACCTCCATATCCCCATTTGCAGTGTGCCTGTCTCTTTTTCTCCAGCTTGACTGATGTCTCTGACTTACTTTGTAGCGTTGATATAAGCTGATATTCCTAGTGGCAGGTGCTTGCCTCAATTACAGACACCTGACTAAGGACTTATAGAAATATTTCTTGATAAAGTCAAGTGCCAATGTTAGTTTAATATTGTAGTGTGATACATGAATTTAAAAGTGTACCTTCTTAGACTCTAAATCTAAAGGAAACACAGTGAAGAGAATGACCTGATTTTGAAGGAAAGAAAAATACCAGCACCTGAAATCAGCTTTCTTCAGTTGTTGACTAAACTTCTCTGAAATAATGATACATTGAATTAACTGTTTCTGAAGGAAATTCTGACCTTCAGTGAGAGTGGATGCAGAGGAGCCCAGGTGATTTGATGCTCATGGAATCTTAGATCTGTTTTGGGTACTGCCAGATGTTAGGGACCAGAGGGAGGGTGTTTACCTGTGTCGCTTAGACACTCTTACAGAGTATATGTGAGTGTCTTAACTGTCTTGCATGAGGTCGTGAAGAGGTAGTAGATGTCACAAAATGTTTTAAAGAGGAGTGGTAGCCTACGTGCTGTACAACTTGTGTGATGTGTTTGTACGTACCTTTTTGTTGTGTTTTCATAGGATCCCCTTTTCATTGTTTATATGCAGACATTGTTTGTTAGCTATTGCCTGTGTATCATATTTTGAAATGCTATATAATGTGTTTGTGTTGATTTCAAGTATTTCTGACAGTTTCAAGTATTCTTACCAGTTTTGTTTCTTTGCAGCTTTTTCTGCACAAGCGAATCAGCTCTTTACTCCTCATGGTTCTAATCCTTCAACACCTGCTGCTACTCCAGTCCCTACCCCATCACCTGTCAAGGCAATAAGCCATCCATTAGCACCCACAACTCCACTCATCTCTGGGATGAACATGTCTACCCCTGTCCTTCCTGTTTTCCCAGGACAGGTCTCCTCTTCCATCCATACATCTCAGCCATCCACCCCAGCCCCTACTGTCATCAAATCCCTTTCATTGCCTGGTGTTCCTGTCACATCTGTTCACAATGCAACCTCTACCCCTATTCCTGCAGTTTTTTCTGGGCTGGCTTCTATACCCACTGCTACACCAGCTCCGCAAGGTTCTTCCACACCCTGCACTACGCCTGCGCCTAGTGAAGCTTTCGCATCTGCTACTGCACCATTTGCTGGCCTCCCGTTTTCTGCAACCTCTTCAATTGCTTCTGCTAATAATCCTGCTCCATTGTCATCAGTTTTTGCTGGCCTCCCTTTGTCTTTGCCACCCAGTGCCCAAGGGATTTCTAGTCCTGTTCCATCCACAATTGCTAATTCTCCTGCCACTACCATCCCTGGGTCGCTTAGCTTGCCTAACCCAATTTTGTCTGTCTTAAAGGGATTTCTGACATCAAATGACACTTCATTAATTAATTCATCTGCTTTACCTTCTGCTATGACAAGTGAGCTTGCTTCTTTATCTGCTCTTGCTAATCAAAGCTCTGACCCTCCCATTTCCTCTGTCAACAAATGTTACACCCCATCAGCCACCCCCACTTCACAGCGTTCTTCCACACCAGGGCTGGCCATTTTTCCAGGTCTTCCATCCCCATCTGTTACCAATTCCAGTTCCACTCCTCCAGCATTGCCTGCACAGTCACCTTTAACAACTTCGCCATCGATTATGCCAGTCAACTGTGGCTCATCAGCCTCTCTCTTGCATGGCACAAGCCCTACTAATTCTGATCAGCAGCTCTCATCAGCCCCAGCTGCCACAAGTATCCCAGTTATGGTCAAAACAGAACCCATGAGTCCTACCCTCTCGGCCTTCAAAGGTCCTTCTCATTCGGCCAGCCCTTCTCATGGCACTGTAGGACTGTCAGCACTTGGGCGTGCATACACCTCAGCAGCTTCAGTGCCAGTCAGTTTACCCAGTTCCCTGAATCCAGCGCTGTCAGGTCTCTCTTCTTTGAGTGCTCCTCTAAACAATTCCAGTTCTCTGGCTTCCATTTCCCTCGCCCCACATGGCTCCTCTGCTCCCATTGCCCCTGTGTTCAATGGACTTCCTCCTTTTACGTCTCTAACCAGTAACTTTGCTTTTACTGGTAATCCAGCACTTACGCCACCCGTCACTCTCCCAGGGTCTTTGTTAGCTACTCCGTCTACAACTGCTTCAGCCGTGTCTGCCCCTCATGCGAGTTCCACTGCTGCCGTACTCTCAGAACTCGCCGCCTCAGCAACAGTCTCTGCTCCACCCTTCTCGCTTAACTTGTCCAGTGCCGTCCCTTCCCTTTTTTCTGTTGCCCAGGGACCTCTGGGATCATCAAACCCATCCTTCCCTGGTTTTCCTGTCTCTAACACACCCTCTGTCACTCCTGCTCTCCCTTCTTTCCCTGGCCTCCAGGCATCTTCTGCAGTAGCAGCAGTTGCACCATTGCCGGCAGCTGCCACAGCCCCATCTCCAGCTCCAGTCCTGCCAGGGTTTGCCTCGGCCTTTAGCTCAAACTTCAACTCTGCACTTGTTGCACAGGCTGGGTATGTTTCTGTTTCTGAAGGAGGTCAGAACCATTTCTTTTTCTCTTGAGCACAACACTGATTTTACTTTAGGCATAGACATTATTTTCACTCATAGTAACTAATTACAGTTAATTTTTAAAGTTAGTTCACCAATAGTTTTCCAGCTATCTTTAGAAACTGAGAGTGTAATTACGAAATAGGCTGTCCTCAGTAGTACCCATTACAACAGTCTAATCCATTGAGGTGCTGAGTGATCTTATTTCCCAGATGAAGATACTTGGCACCTCCTAGGCTTTTACAAGAATGGATTCCACGTGGGCATCCATTGACATATACAGGTAATAGCAGACAATATCGTAGATGTTCCTATGTTTTAAGGAAGTACTCAGCATTAACTTTTGTCTGAAGGTTTTTTTTTTTTTGTGTGCAAATTATAGGTGCAGTCAAGGTACAAAAATTTCTGAGTTCCTTTATTAGGTGTGCCCCGACAGTCTTGGTTTGTGTGTGCATGAATAATTTGTAGGTGGGTAGAGATTGGGCTTCTGTTTGGAAATTCTGGCCTTTATGAGGTTTAGAAAAAGAGGCGCTTTTAATTGATATAGACACAAGCTTATAGAGAGAGAAACATAAGATAACACATGATGCAGATGTTCCTAATAATAGCCGCATCTTGACATTCTTTCAGCTTGACTTCTGGACTACAGACACCGGGAAATGCAGTTTTTCCTGGTCTTTTATCACTCCCTGGTATCCCTGGCTTTCCCCAAAGTGCCGCACAATCTTCCTTACAGGAATTGCAGCATAGTGCGGCTGCACAGTCAGCACTACTACAGGTAATGTGCCTATTTGTTAATGCTATTTTGCTTCCAGTGGTCATTTGAGCATGTACTTGCGCGTTAACTTCTTGGGATTAGTTTAAGTCAGTAAATTATTAAAACCCCTAACCTGTTTGAGAACTGATACAAGGATGATGATAAAGAACAACTCATATTAACAACTTACTCAAGGCCAATGTACAGTGCTTCTGGATATTATGAGTGGGATTAAACCCATTTTGAAAACTCTTTGTAAAATGGGGAGGAGTAAAAGAAAAAAGACACACAAGTGAAATTATTGTAGGTTTGTATTAAATCTAATGAGCTGACCATGTAGTTGCAAAATTTGTGCTCAGTTCCAGTCTGATGTTCTAATACTTAGATTTCTGTGGAAAACCACTTTGTTGTGAATTACATGCCTCCCTACACACACAGTCGGATTGTCATGAATTTGTGTCTACTGTGGCTGTGCCTCTCTTGATAGTTCCCACAAATACAATTGTAATATAAGCTTGAGGTGGCTTTAGGTAATGTGTAGTTTCATCATTTCTTGTCCATGTAAGAACTTGTTTCAGTCTTCAACCTACAAAGCTTAACTGAAACTATCATCCGAGTTTGTATTTAGGTGTTTATTTTGCCTTTTGTTAAAAAAGGCCCCTCTATGGATTAAGGATTCTGGTAGGGAATTTGTCCTCTACAAAATACTAGAAGAGGCAGTTGAGTGTCTTGAATTAATGTTTTCTCTCTTCTGTGGTCCATCATTTTTTTAAATAGAGCATGTGTCTAAGTACTGTTCCACATGCAGAGTATTGTCAGATATCTTTTGAGTATCAGGGGAAATAGATTGGAAAAAGCAAATTTCTTTGTCTAGGCCACACTGCTTTTGTAGCTCAGAAATTTTTTTATTCTGTAGAAATCTATGTATGCAGATTGCATTGAAGAAACATCAGTTTTCTTGTTCACAAGTTCCAGTCACTAAAATTAACAGCTATTCAAGCAATGAAGTTCAAAGTCAGTGAAATACCAGAGCTCCTGATTAAGCTATGCATTCCAAATCATCTGGTGCTCACTTCACTGGAACATAAATGCCATTAATGCTTTCTTCATGTTTTCTCTTAATCCAATTGCTTTCCTCAGTCTGTGGTATTTCAGCGCAATTGTTGCTCTAAAGCTTAACATCTGCATATAGGTGCATTGCTCATCTCTGTTCTTTGCATACTTCAGATTATACTCTGGTTTGGCTTGACTAGGACTGGTATTGTGCCTGAAATTTTGCTTGATTTAGATTTTTGTTTGTTTCTTTGTTTTTATCATTGCTGTTTCCTAACCTCTTCTCTTCCTTGAAGGCACATTCTGCTTCTGCTCTGGAGAACTATCCAACTCAGCCTGAAGGGTTTGCTAACTATCCATCAACACCAGGAACACCATTTTCATTGCAGACAAGTCTGCCCCAGAGTGGATGGCAATGAGATAACCAGATATTTTTAAAGACTGCAGTGGTTGCTTGACAGAGCCTGATCCTATTCACTCTGAAAGCTGTCTCCACATTAGTGGGAGCATGGTCTGAACTGGGGAAAGAGGGGGGAAAACATGAGGGTAAAATGATTCCAGGAGGCTGTGTCAGATGTCAAACCCAATTTGTGGTTGCATTCAATTGATTCAGGGTCTGATCCTGTGAATTGCTGAGCATTCTTGATTCTTCTTGTAGCTTATGAGATGAATGTTTGGTGTCTTACAGGATCAGAAACATTCAAACAGATGCTTATGTAAATAGAGCAAGTGGCTGTCAAGCTGAATGGGAGAACAAGTATACTTAATAGTGTGTATAAGCACCTATCCTGTTATGTTTTGTATGGTATATATAGAATGAGATCTAGACTGAAACTAGATTCTTAAAGATGTAGATGATCTTTCATCTAGATGCACACTTCTTGTGTGTGCATAGATCAAGGTCAGTTTATGGTTCTTTGGATTTTTTTCTTCGTATGTGTGAGGATCTCCTGTTAGCAGCAGCAGTATGTTAAGGAGGGGCTACATCAGAGGGGTGTGGAGATTTTCTTATGCTTCAAAATACTGTCATGGGCTTGCTGCTGAATTGAGTACTCCTTTGTCTGAATCTGAATAGGAGAGCTAGGAAATGATGCTGTACTGTATTTGGGTAGAAGTGGATTCTGTTTTACTGGAGTATGGTTTTGCTAGCTGAGAATGTGACTTTCCAAAGTACATGAAAGCATTTTAATTTGCCCCTAAAATAATGTTCCATAACATTCTCCCTACCCCCACACCTCTCTGTGAATGAAATAATTGTACTGCGGATAGGCCACCTATCCAGCACTTTTGTCTGCAGACTTTTGTGAATGTTTACAGACATGGTTCAAGTTCTTCTCTCCCTTATACTCACAAATAAACTGGTTCTCTATATGCTTTTTGGCTAAAACCCACAACTTGATGGTGTTTAATTTATCCTGTGAATATAAGCGGGAGCAGAATTTGGACCATGGATTTTTTTTTTAGTATTTTTCCTTGGAAAATGTATGTGATTTTTAAAGGCATATAGCTAAATTAACTGTATTGGTTAGGAAGGGTTGTGATGCAGCATATAGAAAGGTCTTGCTTTGTTAGTGAAATTCAGTTGTGCATTCTTCTCATAATGTTAGTGCCTGTGGCAATGTGTAACACATCATTGAATATCATCTATTTAAGATAAACTCTTGATCGTGTTCTAGAGCCAATAGAGATGAATGATATTCAATCCTGTGGTTTTAATTAATATGTATACTATACTGTAGAAAAGCTCTGCACTTAGAGTTTTACTTTTTTAAAGATTAATTCTGCTGGGAGATGTTGCTAATGTATTTTCTTTCCAGATGTGAACAAACTTTTTTAGAACATTAATGGAAATTCCTGTATTGGTTTTTAACACAATTTTTTTAAATAAAGGTTTACAGTCATGGCAAAAAGGCTTTGCTTACTATTTGCATATTTGCCTAAAAGACAAACGAATAAACTTGGTTTTACTAAGACACTTCCTAAGGTTCGTTTCTCGATTATGCTGTTTCTTTATGGTACAGGATTGTATATCGAATTGTAAAATTGTTTTCCTAAAGAGTGGCAATAGAAATATCCTATGACATGTTTAGATTAAAAAAAATACTAGATAGTGTCCTCAATACTTTGTCAGCGATTAGGTATTCTTTCATTTTAATAATCAAATTTACATATTACTTTAAATCTAAAGATAAAAACGCATTGCACTTTAACGTTATTTTTTGAAACCGGTTGAATTCTAATGATTGTCCACTCTGAACTGCTTTTAAAATCAGTGCCTTATATCTTGACTTAAGAAATCTGTGGAAAAAAAAAAATCTCTACTATCTTTCATTACACTTGCCTTCTCATTCGTTTCATGGCTTGTTCTTTGTAGATTTGTAGATCAGTTGGAGAAGAAGAAAATAAAGTTGTTCTGAAGGGCAAATTGGGTTTTGTCCCATAGATGCGAATGTGAAGTAGTTCAAAGTCAATAAGCGTTTTGTAACCTTACTGAGGTGCTGAGTTTGATCTCCGATTTGATTCCTGGTTTCCCCATCAAGCAATCAAAGTTTGAACTAATTCATATCACTTTGTAGTAAAAAGCAAGTACCAGACATCAGCTGTTATGCAGTGCTTTATCAAAAAGTAAGCAGTTTGTACATATGTTTCTGAAAATTGAATGTCTGTTGAATGGTCATGGGGTGTGGGTTGTTTTTTTCTGTGCGAACATTAGACAGCTCAAAGATACCTAGGAGACTGTGAAGCCCTGTTTCTCCAAATGAAAACAGGTGAGAAGTAGTGTATATCTACTTCGTTAAATGCTCTTCTCTGGAAACAATCTACTTGCTAAGTGGTATCTAGCCACTCTACCCATAAAAGAGTATTTAATACACAGCTTGTGTAGTTTTACATAGAAGCATGTTAACAGTGTCAGACAAGTGAACAAATAGGTTAAGAAGTATTGAAATGTCTTGGGTATGTGTTTAGAATAGGCTCTCTGGTTCTTAGTGAGTCATACTGAGCAGGATTTTGTAAATTGAACTTTCCAGTGGTTTGGGTTAAGGTAAGTTTCAATTTCTTAAACATTTCTCCTGATGTAAAATTGTTTTTTATTGATTTTTTTTTTTTTTTTTTTTTTTTTTTTTCTTTCCTCTTCAGGAATAAGGTCTGTGTTCTCCATTGCAGCAAACTCCTGTGACCCAGCCTTGGAATTTCTGAAGGGGGTGATTTGTCCTGAGCTCTTTCATGCTTACTTGAGCACCATTTTTAAAAAGCCAAGGAAAAGTCTGCTCTTATGGCAAACTATGATGGATCTTACACTAAGCCTATGCTGGGAAGGGGTTATTGCTGTGTGACTTTGATTCTGGACTAACTATGATTTGTCATTGTTCAAGTTGCTATACTGCTATGTTTCAGCTATGTTGACAGACTGCAAAGGTAATGTATAGTGAAATGTTCTTTGAAATAAAATCTCTATTTGGAACAACCAAGAACGTACTGGGCTTGTGTTTGCAAATACAAGTTTCAGTATTTCTTTCAAGTACTTTAATTGCAGCTCTTGTGAGTATGAGAAAAACAGGACAGTCTTCTGTCCTCTTCTTCCTCTGATTTGCAAGTGGGTGTTGTGAGTTTGGCTGGGCCTGGAAGGAAACTTGCTATGGTGCGAATGTTCTTACCTTCTTGCAAATTGCCTTCCTTTCTGGATTGAGATGGGAACAATCCTTTTGTCTCTCATTTACTTATGCTCTAGCAAAGTGTAGCCTAATGGATGCCTCCTGGTATCTCCACATCTTCAGCTATTGAAAGTTGATGCCATTCCCACAAGGAGGAGTAGCAATGTGGGTATTGTTAATCTGTTAATAGGTAAAGAGGAGCAATAGAATGGTATTTAATGTTAGTCTGCTCTATGTCCTGTCCCTTCTAAATTTTGATCTGGGGAAAGGAATGACGAGCCTGAAGCAAATAGTTCAGTGTCTTTTCTGGGGGCAGATTTCAGGGCCAGGAAGGGACTAGGCTGAGAAATCTTTAGGGAATGGCCAAAGCCCAGTGCATGGGAAGGAAAGTAGTACTGGCCTAAAAAGGTTAGGAAAAGACAAACTGAAACCTACAATTTTGTTATGTGCAAATTCCATGTGAGGAGTGCCTGCTGACTTTTTTGTAAACCTGTTTGGGATTTGCACTGTTTGGGAATGGCTGTGTGTAAGAATTCCCATTCTGGTTTTAACAAACTTTGAAGTGGGGGGTGCTTGGTCTGTAGGATTAAGTCTTTGCAACTGGATGATAGTGGGAGCAACTGCACACTTTAGAGAAAAGGAAGTCTAAAGGATCCTCTTTCTAAAGGACTGGTGCCATTTGCAAATGTAGCAGTTGGTGCAGAGAAGTGCTGGAGAATGGCGTGCATAGGTAAGCACCTAATCACCATGCCTGATCTGAGCCTTTGCTTTCAGAATAGAAATTGAAGGCTTTAGCTGTGTCAGCATGCTGCAGAAATAGCTGAGCTGCTGCTGACTTGAGCCACATTCATCTGATGTTGCTTCTAAGTGAGCCCTGCTAATGTGGCATTGCACTCAAACTGGTTTTCTCTGTGGTACTGCTCTGTGACATAGGGCTGTGCCAGGCTCTTCAGCACAAGTGAACTTGCAGCCAGTAAGCTGCTTTGCCCCAGAATGCTCATGTATTTTCTTCTCTGAGTGTTTTGTGGTGAGTTATCCACATGCCCCAGTGTAACCCCAGTGTAATCTAAGGAGAAACGATTAAGATGGCCCTGCCTTTGACTTCAAATTTTTGAAATGGGGAATTGTCATGCAGCTGAAGTTAACACAGACAAATTAATAAGTAATGTTCCTGAATGCAAAAGAAAAACACCATCCGCTTTAGTCACCTCTCGAGGGCTATATTTACAGGCACCTCGGGGAATTCTCAATAAACAACAGGGAGCAATTATTTCTGCTAGATTGTAATATGTTTTGTTCATCTCTCTGACAGTATAAGTACTGTGTGGATTGTTGTATTCAAATGGCTTGGAAAAAGATTATTTTCAATAAAACTGAGTTGCTCTAAAATGCAAATGTTGGGGTGGTTTTGCATATGATGTTTTTGCTTCTGAAATAATTAAAGCCATTTTTCTAAAGCACATCTTCTAACTGTTGGCCCTTGCTGGCCTGCTAGTGGGCATCTGCTCTGAACAGGTTTGATCATGCAGCTCAGCCTGAGAAGCCCAATAATGAAGAAAATGCTACAAATTACTTCAAATGGATATTGTCACATATGTGAGATGGTGTATTGCAATAAGCATGTCGATCCTAGTGTTGCAAGATGTTTGTGCTTATGGTTTTAACGGTGATTTAAAACATCCACTCAGTGGTGTAGTTTCCTCTCTTGTACAGCTGAGAAAGGATTCTCTGGGGAGCAGTTGGCTTTGAATGACCCATCTGGGACTAATGTGACTACTGGCAGGAATGAAGACTTAAGCAAAATGAAGCTAGAGCCAGATCTTCAAAGATAATATAGCTGATGGATGCCCACAGAAACAGCCAGATCCGTAATCCAGCTGTATGTCAAACTCATAAATTACATATGAAAAGCCGCCTCTCATTTTTTCTCAAATAACAAGCAGCAGATTTGTGTCCTTTGAGAAGGCTGCTCCCTGCTGCTGCAGCTTTTGGAAATGGCTAAGTCTGAAATGCTGTGTTCGGTTTGTTTGTCAATATTAAAAAGTGTTTTGTGGAAAATATTCTTATTTGGGGAAAAGTTTTAAAACTTTGGAGCTAAAATGCTTCCACTGTAGTTTTTAGATTATCTATCACAATGACATTCGACCCGTAGTGATGGACAGTATCAAGAAGTGTGTGATGAGCTATTCTATGCAGCATGGGGACCTCAACTGGAGGCTTATTTATGTTGCTAGTGTTTGAGATCTGAGCAGTAGTTGAGCCTCATAATATTCAGAGGTGTACAGCAGAGGAGCAGTATTCAATTTGTACCCTCTGGCTTTATAGAATCATAGAATGATTTAGATTGGAAAAGACCTTTAAGATTGTGGGGTCCAACAATTAACCCAGCACTACCAAGTCTACCACTAAACCATGTCCCTAAGTGTCACATCTACACATGTTTAAATACCTCCACGGATGAAGGAGAGACTCAACCACTTCCCTGGGCAGCCTGTTCAATGGTTGACAACCCTTTTGGTGAAAAAACTTTTCCTGATAGCCAATTTAAACCTCCCGTGGTGCAATTTGAGGCCATTTCCTTTTGTCTTATTGCTTGTTACTTGGGATAAGAGATTGACAGCCACCTTGCTACAACCTCCTTTCAGGTAGTTGTAGAGAGTGAATCAGAATTCTATGAGAGTGATAATGTCTCTCTTCAGCCTCCTTTTCTCCAGGCTAAAAAACCTCAGTTCCCTCTGCCACTCTTCATAGGAATTTCCTCTTTGTTTTCTTTTTGTGTTTTGTCTTGTTCTTTTTTTTTCTCTCTGGTGACAGATACCACTGATAGAAACAGAGAAACAATTTCTGGCTTGCATTTTGTGGGGTCTAAAACCAGCTGAGACAAGAAGGCAGCCAGAGAAAACCATGGAGTTACTTCAGAGACAACCCTTATCCACAAGACTTTGTTTTTGTAAACATCTCCTCACCAGGGTAACTAACTCCCAGAGGACTCTCATACAAGTGGGGATTTCTCCTACTTTCACCCTGCTTCTCGCTTCAGCACTTCTCATGAGCACTGTGCAGCTTTGAGGTATGCTGCTGTTTCGTCTGTGAGGGGATCAGAGCTTCCCTCAAATGTGATGGATCCCCAGAAAGAGACGCCCAAGGAAAACAAGACAGAGCATCTAATTGGTAAGCCTCACTATGTGTACGTGTCTTTTTTCTCTATAAAAAGGAGCAAAACTAACAAAACAAAAAAAAGTTCATTTGATCCCAGGCATTCCTCATGTCTCCCACATAGGCTGCAGATGAAAATTCAAGATCTGCCATTGTGGGTGACACTAAATTGCCTCATTCTGCTGTGCCAGCATGCATCAGCATCTCCTTTGGGCAAAATAACCCCAGGGGCTAAAATGGCTGATTCAGCTACTCTTACACTTCCATATATAGGGATGGGATGGAAAGGGGAAAATGTAAGTTAGAGAAGGTAGAAGAATTTTCCAGCCCCAAAAAATCACTTGATGTGTTTGGATTTATTGTGATGGAACACTTGATGCTCTCTTCAAGCAACAGAACTGATGCCAAATCTAGTTATTACTGGCAATGTGTGCTGTTTTTGCTGTACTGCCTGGCTGTAAGTACGGCTAGTGTGATGGGACAAGCATGAGTCTCAGCAGGGTTGATTTGGGTGCTTGTAGGAAGCAGTAGGATGCATAGTGGTTAAAAGAGGCTGAGTCTACTCCATCTCTTTATTGCTCTGGGAGACTTGGGAGTTTTTTGTCCAGAGTTCTTTATATTCTTCACAATACAACTTGGACATGAGCTTTTCATTTGCTCTTCAAATTTGACACACATATAACAATTTTCTATATCAAGTGTGTTGATGATGTACCATGTCGAGCATTTCAAGAAAAAAGGAACTGAATCTTACAAGTGTCCTTATTCTACACTATTGTGTTTTTCTAGGGTCTTTCATTTGACTTGTGGCTAAATGGTTTGAAACTTCAGGGTAATCGGAGAACATTTGTGGTGGGGTTTTTTAACTAGGTCTTGAACATGAACATATTTATGTGTGAGTGATTAAATCTGCAGCACAGCTCTCAAAAGTAGGATGGTCAAAACCACACACAGCAAATGGTTTGGTTGTAACACCCAGGTTTGCAGTGAACATTGCCAGCAGGCACAGTCCAGCGACGCACAGAGGTATCTAAAGAAGAAGGAGCTACAGGAGGGCTGCATTGTGTCTTCTCCTCCAGGGCTGCTAGGGGTTTTCTGACGAACCTGTCAGTCCTGCTCTGCTGGTCTGTTAGCTTGTGCCTTACAGATCAGGCAGCCTCACCATGTTTCACTGTGGTGACAAGTTTTTTTTTTCCTCACAAAGTATAAAATGAATTGTTCTATATTTACCAGTTTCTATCTGCATATGAATTTTATTTGATGTTAGAAATTCCCAGTGCTACCCTATGCCTTTGAAGTAACATAACCAAAGCACACTACATCTTTCCATTTCATCAGCATGGGGGAGGTTTTCTGAGGAGACCTCTGAGCCTTCGTCCCTCTCCTTGTGTTGGGAAACAGGCTGTGTCATTCAGTTCCCTATCTCTTGATGCTCATGCCTGCAAAAATCCTCTTCTGGCCAAAACCTGGCAGCCAGGCAGCCGTTGGGGCTGTCCATGCTGCATCTCTGCTGCTGCTGCTTTTCTCATGACTCTCCTGATCCAAGGCATTTCTGCATTTAGCAAGACTGAATTGATCTTGCAGCACTCTGCTGTGGTGGCAGGACTGTCCCGTTTCACTCCTTGCCCTCTTTTGTGCATCTTCTTGGAGGACATCAGCAGCTCCAGCTGCTCTGCTCTTCAAATAGCAGCTGCTCCCGATCAGCTTTTCTTTACAAAGAGACTCCTAAATTTTTGGTATTTGAACAACTCAACTGCCGCCTTCCCTTCAGGCACTAAAATAATCAAATTATTTTGATTTCATTATAATGAAGTTTTGGGATGAGACAAGCTGAACGCAGTGGGAGAATTGCTCAAAATGCATGAGCATGCATTTTGACAAGCACTGATTTTGAAGCTTCTGGTCCTGTGGATGAACTGGTCCATCGGTATTCACCAAAATCTTCATCTAAAGACAGCAGGAGTTCCCCTCCTGATTACCTTTTCATACTAATTAAATCTTTTTTATCCAGCCATGGCATGCTGGCACAGTTTCATATCCATGGATACTCCACCTTATGATTTATTTCTCCTTCACAGCCCCCAGCTGTGTCTTTCATTTTAATTCTTTCTTACCTGTTGCAAAATGTACTTTCTGAGCCTTTTATTCTTTTTGGCAGAAGGGCCGTAAAGTTGGATGCTTGGTTAGGCCTTTTATAGCTTTCCGTGAGCAATGGGAGGGAGGAAAAGGGAGTCAATCTCTGTGGACTTTGCAATCTCTCATGATCGCACTGGGCTAGATCTACGTCCCTTAGATAAATCTCTTCAAAATTTGCATTCATTGCTGCTCTTCCTTATATTTTTTTATAGCTGACAGGCGGGAAGGAATTGGTGTCTGTGGCTGGATCCTGGTTTCCTTTTCATTCCTTCTGGTGCTTATTACCTTTCCTATTTCCATCTGGATGTGTATGAAGGTAAGCTAGTGGGATTTGGGGCACATAGAGAACACAATTATCTCTGCTGTTATCATCTGTGCTGTTATTTATGTTAATTGATTTCTTGATTTTGTTAAGACAAGGCATTTTACGTTCACTTTTTGGAAATCATAAGGGTTTGTAGTGAAGATGTGAACTGGGACTGGGATGCATGTTCTTCCATTGACTTTCTATATCACCACAACTTACTCGTTTGATTTCTTCCAATCTCAACTTCCATCATCAGTTAAGCTTCCTTGCTTTACACCAGTGAGGGAATAAATCTACAAACCTTTCTGAAGAACTCATATTTGATGCTGCCGGTGATTAACATGAGTACATGGGGACATGGGTCGCTGTATTGAGCAACTATATAACCTAAAGCCACAAAATGCCCCTTCAAGACATGAGTAATTTAAAGCAGTTTTTAGGGGTGAGTTACCAGGATGATTGCCCCAAACACCAGGCCTTGAGTAGTCCTGATACACTAACTGAAGCAGTTAGCTAGGTGATCTGAGGTGAGGCATACTCCTCTGAGTGTAGTAGTGATGTTGAGAGAGTTGTGGGTAGCCTTATTAAATCAGCGGCAATTCTTTCATATTTTGTTTGTTTTGTAACATGTTTGAGAGCCAGGGTCTGAGTTTTTCCAGCAAAGCATGAGGTGGGGAGAAGATGTAAGATGCCTAATGTTTTGCAGTTTTGTTGGTTCTGATATTATCTGTACTTGTTTTCCACATTTAATGTGGACGCCAAAGAGTAAAAAAATAAGACCAGAGAGTGGGAATAGAATTAGTTGTAAAATTCTGAATTTAAAATATTTTCCCAGGTTATCAGAGAATATGAACGTGCTGTTGTATTTCGTCTGGGACGTATACTGTCTAAGAAAGCAAAGGGACCAGGTGAGTGCATGCAGTTTTATCTGTTAAGATGCACTGTTTTTATGTAGTTACAATGCACTCTAACCACATCAAGAGTTGCAGAGGTCCATGAAGCACAGCAGAAGGTTGAGGATCTTGATACCAGGTATGGCTTTGCTGCTGAGTAGGTTGGACAATGAATGGTAGGTTGACCTCATGCTGCAGACACTGGTGGGGGACCAGGGAGGGTTACATGCAGCCTTCAGGTCTGCCAAGGGCTATTTTGAGTGACTGGGCCACTCATTCTCCATGTGCCTCACTTCCAACACTGCTTGTTGCTGCCAGCAATTTAGCTGTCTTCTGCTCTGAAAATGGCAAACATGTCAGGGCAGGGACACTGCATCTATACAGAGTTTGGTGCAGTAACTTAGGATCAGGTTATATATCACAAATACAAACCAAACCCAGCAACATGAGATATTTGTGTTGGTGTGGTTACCACCTTTGCGCAACGAAACTGGGCAAACTGGAAGCTGAAATAAGGCGAAAAAGTCCTTTTCAGGTCTTGTCCTTCCTCTTGAATAACAATCACGTGGTCCAAAGGGCAGCTAGAGCAGCTGCAGAATTCTTCTTTGTGGCTCTGGGCACCTAAGCAAGGTGCTGAGATGGGAAGACTAGTTATGTCAAGCCTCCTTCTCCAGTGAAGGGAGAGTGGGGACTCCTTCACAGGATGTGCCAGAACCTGGGACAATGTTCCTCATGTTGGAGCCTACAGGTGGTGCAGGAATCTGGACCTGGGGTATATCTTTCCTTGAGACACACATGGCTTATGATTTAAAAAGGGGAAACCAAACAAAGGCGTGGAAGGAATTTTTGTCAAAAGTCTCATGGCAGATTTGAGACCACACTTGCAATCTCCCCATTCCCAGTCCAGGGCCCCAGGTCATTAAGCTCTAATAAATTCACATTATTTGCAGATATCTGCATTTTCCTCTGTTACTTGAAAATGCAAAACTTCACTGTCATCACCTCCTGTTGCAGGAAGAACAGCTGTAGTAATAAGGTGGGCACATTTCCCACCCTGTGGATATTTCCATCTGTTTGCTTTGTGCAGGATACCTGGTTCTAAGGTTAGCTTTCAGTGGCATTTCATCTAATTATTTTTGGTTTTCAGGTATAATCCTCATACTTCCATGTACAGACACGTTCATCAAGGTTGATCTTAGAACAGTTACCTGTAACATTCCTCCACAAGAGGTAACTATTCTCTAGCAGCCATCTAAGACAAATAAAAGGTAGAGGTGATTCATAGCATGATCAAAAGTAGTGCAGATGTTTTCTAGTCTTGCAGCTGTGAATTACCATAGAATTTATCTTATTTGCTGTATATTCTGACTTTCAAACTGCTTTCAAAACTTCTTGAAGGCAAAAGATGCCAAGGAGGGAAGAGATAGTAGAGCACCATGAGTGCTCTGCTGAGGCCAACTGTCTGCTGAGGCACAGGGGACCTGTCTGGCAAAAGATGACACAACTCCTCTATGAATACTTCAATGTTTTTCAGAGTTTCTTCTTAAAATTTCTTGCACTTTGTTTTTTATTTTTGCTTTAATTTGCTGGTGTTTCTTGGAAATACTTCGTTTAGGGGAAGTAGCACAGATTTTCCAAACTGTATGCAATGTATAAAATCATGAATGGCCCTTTCTACAAGAAAGGAAGAGTATAACCATCATCTATTATTGCAGAAGAAATTGATTCAACTTATGAGATTTACTTACTATTGAAACAGTTGTTTAAAGGGTATGTACTTTGGTGGTGCTGGATAGCTTCCTTGAAGTTATTTCTCAGGGGAATGACAAAGAAACCAAAAGAAGTTCTTGGTTTCCTTGAATTATCAGGGCCTTTTCTTCACTAAGGGAACAAAAGATGTTCTCCTTCCTTAGCAAAAGATGTGTCATTGGATCCTTCTCTAATTCTGTGCATTTCTCAAACACAGATTCTCACAAAAGATGCTGTGACTACCCAAGTCGATGGGGTGCTGTACTACAGGATCCACAGTGCTGTCAGCGCTGTTGCTAACGTCACTGATGTGCACTCAGCTACCTTCCTCTTGGCACAGGCAACCCTGAGAAATGTTCTGGGTACACAGACCTTGGCTCAGCTCCTGGCAGGCCGTGAGGAGATTGCACACAGTATCCAGGTAAATCCAGCTCGCAAAATTCACTGGCAAGCATGGAGATGTGTTCTGGGGAGTAGCAAATTAGAAACAATCTCTTTCTTCAACAATGACAGCAAAATTTTCCGTTACGTTTCTTTCAGTTATACATCTCCTTGCCTAGAGTCAGAAAGAATTATTCTAAAGGTATTTCCCCAGGTTCTTGTAGAAGACTTATTTCCTATCAAAAAGCAACAAAGATTCTGAAATTATCCAGTGACTGAATAAGTCAGTTTAGCCTTTGCACAGAGGCTGCTGCAAGTCATGAGAAACTCTGCTGCTTGTGGGAAGCTCTGTCTTGATCAGACCCTTGATTGAGATTTAATCAAGACAAGGCTTGTATCTCCTGTCTTAACAACATACAGTACAGAACCAAGTTGGTTTATGCTTTAAAATGCCATCTGTTTTGCTATTTTATTTGGCAGCCAAGGAGGGAGCAGAGAAATCCAGCACCTGCTTTACTCTTTTCAGTCAGAGATGAGGCACAGTCAAATCAAAGAGAGATTGTGCACCTTTCCAGCCAGGAGAGCAGCAGTGGGCAGAGCCAGGGTCATGACGGTGACATGAGTGCAGTAGCTCATAGAGATCTGAGCACAGAAGCGCATATCAGTGCTACAGGGCTGTGCTGTGTCTTTCACTCATAGTGTACTTTTATGTGCTTTTACAGTGTTGTGCTGGTTTAGGAAGTTGCCATAGAATTACTTTGTAAAAGAGAGAAGTTTGGTCAGCATCCACCTAAAGAAAAGATGGAGATCATAATTTAGGAAGCAGTAGAGAAGCCACACAGGAGCCACTGGTGTTGATCAGCAAGTTCCATAGGTTGTGGTACCTGCTGTATGCACACCACATTGGACAGTAGGGCCCCTGGAGGGCTCCGTCTTTCTGTTGGGCAGGTTTGCACACTGACTTTCCTTCTGTTCAAGCAGCAGGGTTCATGGCATGGTTTTCTCTCTGCCCACATTGTGCTCTTCGTGATGGGTTGTGTGTTTGCCCCCAAGGCTATCCTTGACAGCGTTACAGAGCAGTGGGGAATCAAAGTGGCCCGTGTGGAGATCAAAGATGTCAGGATTCCTGTGGCCATGCAGAGGGCCATGGCAGCCGAAGCAGAGGCTGCTCGAGAGACAAGAGCTAAGGTGAGACCCAAGGCAGTGTCTACCCCCAGGCTCTTGTGTCCTTGTCCCAGGCATCCAAGTGCATTTTTTTTTCTCCTCATTGTAAAGTTGGATTTGCCCCACTATGGGTAGTGTCACAGTGCCATTTCCACTTCTCTTACTTTACAGGTTGTGGCAGCAGAAGGAGAAATGAATGCTTCTAAAGCCCTCAAGCAGGCCTCCATGGTGCTGGCTGAGTCTCCAGCAGGTCTCCAACTGCGCTACCTGCAAACATTAACAGACTTGGCAGCAGAAAATAATTCCACCATTGTTTTCCCTCTCCCTATAAATATGCTTGTGAGTTTGGGGCAGAAAAGTAAAGGGGGTTAAAGACTGTTCTATGCTAGCTCCTTGGGCAGAGAGGTTTAAATGGTTTCCCAGGACTCAAGGGGTTCCAGACTACCAGAATTAAAGTAGAAGCATGCTTGGATCCTCTGTATCAAAAATAAGAGTGAAGATAGTTGAATAATCACACATAGCTCCCACATTTTATGACTATATTTGTGAAGTTCAAGTGCTAACCAGTTTCAACTGACTCATCTCTAAGTGAAATGGAAGAAAATATGTAAAATACAATAAAATATGTAAAATGCAGTTAGATCTAATATGAAATTTTAATGATGCTTTCACCACATTTTACAGAGTCTTCAGTATAGAAATTATTTGGTCATTTGTCTGCTAAGCAATAACCTCTGAGCTTTTGATATACTCCACACAGCAAGATCAAATGGTGGTATTTAACTCATGTTCTGTAGAATGAAAAGAAAGACTTAGGCCCCTAACCTTAGAGGTATTCTTTCATAACTAGGAGAATTACTGAATAATTGGTATGTCAGTGGAACAGCCTGTTTGTCTCATATAAGTAGAAATTAACATTTGCTTTACTGAACTCAGCTGGATTTTGCTGTATCACTGACACTTCTATGAGCTCTGTAATAAAAGGAAGGGAATATATGTCCAGGCATTGCAGTCACATTTCCTAAATCTGAAAGCTGGGGCAAACCTCGAGGAAAACAGGTTGCCCTAAGTTGATCTAAGTGTCTGTCTTGCACCTTCAGGAGGTTTCTTATCCTCCTTTGCAGGTGTCATGAAGAGGAGGTTCAGGTTTTCATAAAATGAGCCTTCCTCACCCTCCATCCGTGCAACGCCTGGCAGCACAGTGGAGGACATCACTGATATCTGAGTTCAGCTGTCATTATACTTGAGTTTACAGCCTTCAGCTGCGCAGTTCACAGTGCTCGCACACAGTGATGAGCTGTCTGCTGTGAATTGGAAGGCTCTCATGGTGTAGCTGTTCTGGTAGGTGCTGCTGCCATATAGTGTCTTGTCCATCCATGCAAGGCTCACTGCTGCTGCTCCTATCCAGTAGGGTCATTTGACTCCAAATTAACCAGATCAGCATGGACTTAGTAATTATCATATTGTTGATATAGGCCCTTCTTGTTTTCACCACAGTGTAACACAAGCTGTCCAGGTGGCAAATTTTTGTGCTCAGTAGCTGCTGGCAGGAAGACAGTGCTATGAGCATCTGAGGATGGTGACCTGTTCAGGAAACACAGCTTTTCATTGCAGCTCTGCTCTGCTTTAGACATGACTGCCAAATGGCATACTGCTGGCAAACTAAAGAACTAAAATCCTGTATTTGCAAACCATCCATTTATAAGTGTTATCAAAACACTTTCTACAGGCTTTTTCTTATCCTAAGAAAAGAGAGGTTTTGAGTTTTGGGGAGCTGTTTTTCATTGTCAACATAGTTTGCCATTTGTGAAAGCCTTTATAACTGTGGCAGCAAAACCCTTCCCTTTCCCTAGCAAACATTGCATCTCTACTACAGAGCTGTTTGCATGGCCACAGTAGCAGCAATGCTTTAGAAATTACAACCCCAGATTGAATCAGGTTTTTTTTTTAAGTAATGCAAATTAATTAAACTCCAGAAAAAAGAAAAGCTTGAAAGATGTGACTACAGGGTGCAATTAAAAGGCAGTTCTGTGCCCTCAGTGAGCTACCAGCACTAATTAGCCCATGCAGGACTGCTGAGTCAGGCACTGGACACATCCAATCCAGTTGCCCATCCTTGGTACTGGGCCAGTTCCAGCTTCAGATGTGTGTATGAGATTTCTGCTGTGGTATGAGTGGGGTTGTTCATTCCATCACATGAGGACTCACAATTAAAATCAGAAATTAACTAACTGATGTGCTGAAGCATGAGTGTCAGTATCTCTTTCAGTAGCAGTGTAACAGAGGCTGTACTTGGTAAGCCCATGAATGCCTAGTCGTCTTTCTGACCTGTGCAAATTTCTTGGCCTCTTTTTCTGTCCAGTGACAATGACTGCAGGAATCAATAAGCTCCCCAAGCACAATAATTTTTTGTTTGATCCGCTGCAGAATGATTGCACTGTTGTATAATGCATCAGGGAGACAGAAATTCCTGCTCTCTCTTCACCAGCGTCAAGGACAAAACCCACAATAACTGTTAGAGTAACTGCAATCTTTCTTTTATTACACACCTCCCCCCCTACATCTACAAGAAACAGCCCAATCAGCAAAACAGAATCATCAAGAAAAATTCTGGAAGGAGCCACATTGCAGTCACACGGACAGGATGTGAGGAGCAGAGCAATGGCTCAGAAGGAGCACAGATTGTCAGACGTGTCCATGAAGTCATGCAGGTCAGCACAGGCTTGCCGGTGCAGGGTGGTGCGGCACTCACTGTCTTCTGGAATTTTCTCTACCCAGGTTTGTGAATCAAGGAGGTACTGCATCCTGAGTGCAAGTGGGACAGGGAAAGGAGGTGAGTCATTACTGCTGATGTGGAGCAATGGGAAAGCGTAAACCCCGTAACGTTGTGTCCCTCCACTGAAGCATCTCTGAGAGCAGAAGGAGTTATACCAGCCAAGAAACTTGCCTGAAACCAAGTTTCAGCAGCAAGTTAACTGTGCTTTGAATAAAGTTAGGGAAGTGTCAGTGCCAAGCTGGGACTAACTAACTAAAAAACTACTGGTGTTTTGAGTGACACCAGCTAAGCTTGGACAAAGTTTCTATTAGTTTTCTGGAGCGCACAAAAAGCCCCAGTGCACACCAGTGAAACACAGTGAAGGAGGGTTTAGTTTCAACAGGCTATCCCAAGATGTTTCCTAATTTTCTGTGGTGAAAATCTATGTAGTTTCTGGCACTTTATGGCTGGAGGCTACACCTCTTTGCAAGACTTCAGTTTTTAGCAGGCTTCTGTTGAAGCAGAACCCTGACTTAAGCACTCACTTTGTTGTCATATAGAGGTGGGGAAAGAGGACTTTTTAAGGTTTTAGGAAGTGGCAGTCACAATTTGATTGAGAAGGTCTCCATCCTAGACATTTTCAGAGGCACTACTTTTCTCAGTTTCCACACAGGAAAATGAAACTTTTAAGATGTTTTCCTCACCGAATCTTTGATAGTGTCAGACTAAATTCCTCCTCAAATGAATTCTTTTTTTCATTAAAGTGTGACGATGAGAAATGAGAAGAATATGCTATTTGCATGGATGATTGATATAACAGAAACTGAGAGTTGCTCTTAGCCATGGTCCCACCCATCTCTTTTGCAAGCACAGGAGTCGTGTAAGGCATTTGCTGTAGATGGAACTGTGTAGAGTTTCCCATTCTACTTATCTAGCTGTGAGTTTTTAACCCAGTGGAGTCAGAGACAGATTTTGACTTTGAGATGTGTGAGAATGAGGCTCTGTACAGATCCGTAAGCCAATAGATTTGGGTGTCTCAGCTGTTCCCTACAGCTACCCTTTTGCCTCTCTGCATATTAGTAAAGCCAGCGGTATCAGTCCCTAAGAAATTTGGTCCTCCCTTTGCCTTTCTTGAGGTATTTTAAAAGGCTGAGTATCCTGTGGATTCAGGGTCCATGATAGCTGCTGCTCAGAAAGCATTGCACTTACTTGTTGTTCAAATCAACTGTTTGCCCATCTCTCCCCATGATGAGGTACCGTTTGCCAGTGATCATGTTTAAGTTGCATGCGGAGCGCGTTAGGAACTGCCGGTGGACACTCACTTGGATGTTTTCATCTCTAGCTGTGGCACAAGAAGAGAAAACCCCATCAACTTCTCTAATATAGAACCGTAGCCCGTAGGACACAGCCCCTTGCGATCACTTACTCCACTGCTACGCCATGGAAATATTTCTCTTGTGAGTTGTGGCTTGATATGGGAATAAATGGCCATGCTATGGTAGCATATACCTTCCCTTAACATTATCTGAGAAAAAGTAAACCGTTTCTATCTTGGCTGGCTGTCTGAGTCTCCTCAGTAATTACTGAAGGAGCAGTTTTGCTATAAAGAACTTTCAGGCCCTATGGAGTCTGTTTAAATTTCAGAGATGATTAAAGGAAAAGCTAAAGGAAACATGCTATCTTATATTTCACATTGCTCAGGCTCATAGTGGTCTTAAAAGCTAGCAGACTAAATTCAAGCATCTTGAGGCTCAACAATGCAGCAGACAGTATTAAAAACTCACTCTCCTTAGTGCATCTGACCTGAACTTCACCTTAAATATAACTTAGAAGATCCTGGTCTAGATTCTGGCCCAGAAGATTATTTATTCGAGAGCTGCCCTGCCCATTACAGAAATCAGCATCCAAGGCACAAGAGGTGGCTATTCAGGCACTGCAATGACATGAGAGCTGGAAAGATGCTTATTCATCATTCATCAGACTAACCACAGGTCATGAGGATACTTTGTTGTTTGGATAGAACAACAGTTTTCAAAGTCCAATTGAAACAAAAAATGCAAATAACAGCAATATTCTAATTGCTTACTTTCTTTCTAACTGTAATGTGAAGTGTCATGCACAACTGTGGTGACAAATTCAACATTAAACCATCTTAAATTACAGATAAGACACCACAGTCTTCCTATCATTTAACAGAAGCTTGTGCAGCTTCTGCTCTCTAATGCATTTTATTGCAAGTATGGACAGTCTAGTGTTCAAACTGAAACACTAAAAGTAAAATAAAACCTCAAATATAGAATATTTTAACACTAATAAGATTTCAAAGAATTTGATGTAGAGTGCTAATCTGTGAAACCTAGCACTAAGAACCTTATCTGTTTCATAGTTTAAACTTGCATTAATTTTACCTGTGGTACTTATAGACCAGAAAAAAGTCAGTCTTTGCTATTGTGTGCTGTTCTACATCTACATTTTTCCAAAGAATAATACAATACTGTAGGTTTTCTCATATAATCCAAGACTTTTCTGTTGTTCCTATGCTATATGGTGTTCTGAATTTTCATTTTGTTCAGGGAATGCAAAGATGGATCAGAACTACTTGAGAAAATGATGATGTTGTGGTTCGGGTTCGTTTTACTTAAATTACCATGGGGTTTCTCAGTTCATATGCTTCACAAATGACCTAATAAAGTACATCTTTGGGTATCATAGCATTTGAGTTAGTTACTACTTTAACAAGTTATTATGCAATTTCAATTTCTAAATCTCCAATTAAAAAGAAAATAATTATAATGTTCCAAAGTGTCCAAGCATAATTTAAGAGAAACAATTACTTCAAGTTTTAGAATCTAAAATGGAAAATAAAAAAAAAAAAAGGAGAGAGGGAGGGAGGGGAATTCTGTGCTATTTTGCATGGGCCATACTGTTCCCCTATAGGACACATAGGACAGCATAAATGTTAGCCATCCAAAACACATACACTAGTTCTGTTGATAATTAAAGTAGTCTGAGCAGTGCACATCTGCAAAATTGTCTTTTGCTGACTCCCAAACACAAGGAAGTATTTCCATCTGTCTTCTGAACCAACCTTTTATTTGCAAGGATTGATACTGAAGTAATGCCAGGGCTCCAGACAATGAGAATTTACCCTACCAATTCTCACCTACACCACCCTGGTGATGGCAGCAGAGACCAACCTCACCCAAAACAGCCACAGAAAAGAACAAAAGAAAACAACTCTAGTTAGTCATGAGCTTATTTGGATGAAATGCCTTGCTTTTTCTTCGTGCCTCATGGCTTCATGCCTCTTCCCAGCTTTTCCCAAGCCTGTTGAACGCCTCTTGATTCTCATAAGCTGCATCATACAGCACAAACCAAGGGGGGTTTTAAGGGATAAAAAAAAAAAGGAGGTAGGAATGGGAGAAGTCATCTCTTCCCTTTAACTTCACAATCAAAGGATGTTTCTGTCAGCTGCCAAGAAACAAAATGTTTCCTGTGCTTGCCTATGAGTTGAGAGTACAAATGCACAGGGGCCCAGAGCTCTAAATCCTTTAGATCTGGAAGGTTTTCTGGAGGGATTAATAAAACTTTCCATTATGTTACTGTAATCTCCTGTATCCAGTGTTTTGATCACTAGGTACATTATCATTTCCCTGCATATGGAACACCCCTTGTATGACAGATGCTGTCTCTGAACTCACGAGGTGTGGACCTCATTTTCTGATAGGAACCAAACATTGGGCATAGATCATGAGTTGTGTGCAGCAAAGTACTTGGTGACATTGCTAGTGCTCTAGGCAAAGATCAAGGGAGAGGGTTAATTATTCTGCTCCAGACAGGGAAAGTTTCAGAATCTTTGAAGCTACTTTTTAAAGGCAATCTCTGGCTACCAAACTCAAATGTGACAACCATGTGATACCACAGCAGCTGAAGTCTGAGATGACAGACTGTCCAGAAATTACTTTGAAGAGTATCAGTGTTCACTGATGCTGCTGGTAAAGTTCACATGGGGACAGCTGAGATGGCAGGCTTGCAAAAGGACATTGTCTGAGAGCAGTGCAAATCTTTACACTGCACCTAAAAAAATAAAGAGGCTTCTTTGCTGTTATCACAACTATTAAATTGAAGTTCTTGAAGTTTTCCTGTGTTTACTGACTTCAGGCAAGTCATTATGGACAATTCAGCCTGTTCTGCAAGGGTTGCAAGTGATTGATTAACAATTTATTGGGTAAGAAGCACTTCAAATCTTCATCTAGTATCAAAACAGAGGCCAGTGGGCATGTCTACAATAGAAAAAAATGTGAATCAAGAGCAGCAGCCTATAAAGTGAATTAAATTGATGTAGAAGACCTAATATCCACACTATGCATGTTTTGGAGGGTTTATCTTAGACTTGCTCCAGTTTGGAGCCATGGACTGGATGCAGAGGGAATGTCTTTTGGTTTAGTTTCGTCTGAAAAGATTGAAGCTCTTGTGCGCTGGGATTGATGCACAATGTGAACTGAAGCAACCTGCTCCTGAGCTGAATGGAACAGGGAGGTAGCTGCACCAAACAAACCTTGCAAGGAATCAGTCCTTCTTGTAAACCTACTATAGAAGTATATCTGATCCTATTTCCTACAGCAAAAGAAGGGATCTGCATGGCTCATACTGGCTAACATTGAATCAACCTAGTTTTCCTACAAGTAAATGAAAGGAGCCAAAAATTTTAATACTTACTGGCTTTAAGGATTCGGTGGATTTTGGCCTCATAGTAATTAAAAACATTCTTCTGTGTACTATTGAGGAGCTCCACCTCGTACACTGAAACAGACAACAAATGTGTGAGGCCAGATGGAAACATGAAATTGCATCCAAAACCTGAAAAATAGGTATGCTTTTACAGCATGTCTATGCAGACCCCGGTGTACCATCTATTCACAAATCATGGGGGTATGAAAGACAATAGGATAGTAATTGTGAATACCTAGTATGCTTTTAGAAAGTCAGGTCATCAGTCAAAAAATCATCAATCTCGATGTTTGTGTTGCTTTTGTGTTTATTATATTTTTAAAGAAGCTCCTATATGATTATGTTTTCACTTTTTTCCTGTCAGCATCTAACTTACTGAAGCTGATGAACCAGCTTTCCTTCAATAGCTCTTCCAACTTTCCAACCAAAGAAAAGGCCAGAAATGTAAATTAACAAAGGAGAAAATATTTGTCTGGCTCTCAGAAGGAGTCGCTGAACTGTGGCATGCCATGCAAAGCCTACTCTTTATCTCCATCCTGCAACATTAAGGATGTAGGGGATGGTGTTGCTCACACCACAGGTCTTTTCTAAACTATGCAATGTAATGTTGCCCATGCTTTGTTCCCCCCGCATCCCACTGCATCTTTCTGAGGCTTTTACTTTTCCCTTTCACCCCCCTGATAACTATGATAATACATGGCTTTGTTTCATCAACTCAGCTTCTAGGCCAAATACAGAAATCCCACTCGTTTCAGGAGATGAAAAAAATAAAAATAAAACTAGAAATTTATCCTTATTGAGAAGAACAATGTTTAAACTAAATTGACAGATGTCTTTCATGCCTTACCATAATCTGCAATAGGGTAGTAGCAGACAAAACTAGAGCGTGCCATTTGTGTTACAGCTTTACTGAAAGTTGATTTTTGTCTTGGACAGGGACCTAAAGTGAAGAAAATAAATCATAGAATGGTTAATGTTGGAAAAATGTTGGAAAGGACCATAAGATCATCTAGTTCCAACCACCCTGCCACGGGCAAGGACACCTTCCACTAGATTGCTCAATTCCACAGGTTGCTCAAGGCCCCATCCAACCTGGCCTTGAATACCACCAGGGATGGGGCATCCATAGCTGCTCTGGGCAACCTGTTCCACTGCCTCAGCACTCTCACAGTAAAGAATTTCTTCCTTATATCTAACCTTATATCTTCCTTATACATAAATAAATTATACATCTGTCTCTGTAAGCATGGATATTTAGATGGATACAGTTTACACATACTCATTCACTCAACATTATAACAAAGAATAAAATAAAATGGCAGAACAACTTTCTTAGAGGTGTATTGGAGGGTTTTTACACATGTATGCACATGTATGTATACATTGCATTCAACTATCAAATCAATCCTGGATATCTCAACAAAAATTTTTCTGTTTGGTACCAAAAATATTAGAGGATGCTTTGACTCCTGTATTATGTAGAAGTAACTATCTTATTTTAGACTAGTATGTTTATCCATTCCTTACCTTCTGCACACTGGCAAACATTGACGTGGCACACCTTTGAAAGCATGGCACTGTTCTTGGGAGCACTGTAGAACACGCTGCACTTTCTGTCTATGGAGAAGAAACAAAATGGCTTTTCTCAGAGAGCTCCAGTGGAAATGCCTATGAATTAGAAACTACATTTGCAGGCCAACTATTCCCTGGTCCAGATAAATCAGGGCACTAAGGGGTTAGATGCACATCAGCAGTCCACAAAGACCTATAGCTTAGACACCTAGAGTTCAGGGATCACCTTGCCTTTCAGCTGGGCAGCAACCTGGGTTTTTGCTTCTGGGGTTTCTGTTGTTGTTGCTTTTGTTTGGTTGGTGGGGTGGTTTTTTTTTGTTTGTTTGTTTGGGGTTTTATTATTTTGGTTTTTGTTTGGTTGTTCGTTGGTTTTTTTTTTTTAAGTTATACTCTTCCTTCCTCTTTTTTTTCTTTTTTCCCTGTGAAAAGCATCCATCTTAAAAAGCCTCTTTAGATCATAGACCATAGTGAGGACTGCACTGTTTCAGGAGGAGGAGGAGATAGGATCATCAAGAGTTAGTGGGTAAAACATAGTATAAACTGTCTTGGATCCCTTACCTTCAGGCAAAGTAGAGATTTGGCCTAATTTTCAAACATTGTTTACATAACTCTGCCAAATGGGGATGATTTGCATTTAACCTTTGAGTGGGGAATGAAAATGATTCCCACAGCAAGCACAGTACATAAGCCAAACTTTTAAGGTTGCCAATCTTAGGGGCATAGAAAGACAGCCTAACCAAAAAGAAATGTGAACAGAACACACTTAAAAGCACCATGAGAAACAGGAGCTCGGGAAACCTGATTTAAAAACCAATGAGTGTAAAAGTTTGTATTTTCAGTTCATTTTTAATAAAGACTCTTCCTGAGAGGATCTCTATTTACATGATCTTAAGCCATGGCAGTAGAAGACAGGATTTGGGGCAGGTTATTTTAACACTCAACAAAATCATGTGGTTTCACACGCTAGATCAAAACCACCTTGCTATAAACTGAAATTTGTTCTTGAGGGTGTCTCTTTCAATCAGTTATGCATGATTTTTTTGTGCCCTTACCAGGGTTGTAAAAATCATAAAGGATAGCATTTGCTGGCTGAACCAAGCCCATGGGATTGATTTGCTTTGCCCCAAATGATATACAATCTGGGTCTGGTCCGCTTGTGATCTGGAGGAAAAAGGAACAACAGTTATGACAAGTAAATTAACTCTTTCTGCCCAGTCAGTTCCTTATTCATTTCTGCCTGTACTAGCTACTGAAGGCTTGTTTCCAATGGGACAGGTGAGTTAATCCTGATAGCTGCAACCTCAACTTGAAGAAGGCACTTCTTTCCATGATTTTATTGGGAGAATTTGTGGATGAGTTAAGCCTGGTAAAGGTAGTTTTGTGAGATGTGTGCAGGTTGTCTCTGCCTGAAACTGTCTGTTCCAGGCTCACGATCACTACTCTGGGGTTTACTTTCCAGCTTTTGCCTAAAGCCGCCTTGCATAGGAGAAATGAGTGTAATGTATGTTCACAGCCTATCCAGTACTGTTAACACTTTTTTAATCTTGGACAAAAAGCATCTTTTCTGGGTAGAGAGGACTTGTCTTTTTTGGGCCAAAACCCAAATTTCAAATATGGACTACATCTCCTGGAATACGGAAAGGCGGAGGATAAAGGTACATGTTTCACTTGTCCTCCCCCACCCTCTTTCAACTGAGGTGTTCAATAGTAATATATTACAAAAATTACAAGAAGGTAATGGAGTGTGAAAACTAATGATGATTAGGTTTAGAAGAAATTTATATACACTATCTGAAATGGCAGAGATTGGAAAATCATTGGGTTTGCTTACCTCACCAAAGTAGAGCAAAACCTTTCCTTCCTTGTACTCATAGTGCTGAATGTACTGGTCTGAAGACATCACCAACTGCAGGAAAACAAAGAAAAACAGAACAAAACCCTAGCATAACAGGAACACCTTTGCTACTACTCTTCATATTCTGGTTTGCTTCATTCAGCTGCGTGCTTTATTCTGCCCTCTTTCTTTCTCCCTAAAGGAGACAGTGCCTGAGAGCATGAACCTGGGCAAACCTCCCCCAAAAGAGCAGGCTTCAGAACCCAAAACTCTGTAGCCACCTTTGCAGAACACTGTACCTCATCTCCCTGTCACTGTGCCCTGCCAGCAGCCACTTCTAAAAGATGTGCTTGCCTTCTCCCCTGCAAGCACAGGACAAACTGTCCTGGCATTTTGTGGGACAACAGTGCAAGAGGGGAAGCAATATGTATTAAGGACAGGCATATATTTAAGTAAGTGCCCTGCTGTGCCTTGCCCTAATTTCTGTTAGAAGGGACTAAGAAGGCTGAACTCTGTTCACCAGAAGTTTTTAGTTTCTTGTCTATATTTAGCAAATATTTTATTAGAACAAGAATAATGAAAATACATCTATCCAAAAATTTGTTTTCCCTTCATTATTCTATGGACTTTGGGAATATTTCAAAAGACAAATTTTCTATAGAAATGGCTATAGAAGATTGCACATAAAAGTGTGTTTCTAACCTGATCGAGATCCTTTGTGTCAGGCTCCAAGCCACTCAGTAGAGAGAGATCAACCAGGGACATCTTTGGTGGATTAGAACCTGTGGACCTTTATAAAGGAGACCATTAGCAGCGAACATCTTCACTAAACAGCCACCTTGCTTTGAAGAGTTTGGCTCTTCAGGCCTGCTAATGGTGAAATAAGATATTTTGCTCCATATAATTTTCCTAAATGAATTTTAATTTGAAAATTATCTGCCTGTCTCATTAAGAGTCATGAGGCAAAATTGTCAAATGGTCATCCAAAACCCAGGTGTCTTGCCTGAGCTTGTCATCTAGGCTTTCTTTGTAGTTAATAGCCAGAAATAATCACCTTCAAACAACAGTTTATCCCACCATAAAAGCACTGTTGAAGGCAGGGAAGGTAAACAGCACTTACAACGTATCTGTTCTCCATTATGCAGAGTGGAGACATGAAATGAGTTTATCTGAATTCTTCAAATTTACATCACCTTTGCTGTCCAAAGCAAAAATCCTCAATGCTGTAACTATCTATTAGGTAAATATATTGGATTTACAATCTTTTCTACTTCTACCTTCTTGAAAATCAGGTAGTTGTGTCGTTGCTAAAAAATTAAGTTGTTCTGCATTCACACAGGGTGCATTGCTGTTAGATATTCTACATACACTTAGCAGTACTTCACAAACGTTTTTTTTGGCACTCCTTTCACCATAAGACGTACTACGGTGCAGGGAAGAAGTATGGTTATGTAGTCAGTGCCTTCAGTTTTTCTCCTATCTTAACTACAACAAAGGGAGCTTCACATTATTGTTTAAGCCTCACCCTAGCACTCAGCAAAGTCCTGCAGAACAGTGGACCTGATAGCTGATGAATTTTACATAGCAATTAATGGGGAAAATGATGCTTCAGCCAGCACACAATTCACTGAATACATGTTTAACTAGGGAGAGTGAAACTGAGGAATTAGGGTAACTCCACTCCTCCCTTCATTGTTAATGGTGCTGTCTGGGAGTGGGGACAAAAACCACTGTCTCTCAAGCTTTGTCAAAACTCAGTGGAAAAGCTAAATTCTATTGGGAAGCAAAACCAGCTTCTGTCACCCTTCATCTCTCTAGAAGGGGAACTCAGAACAGCCACCACTTTGTGCTTCTGTGACCTTTGTCAGATTGTGAAGGGAGCAAACACAAATGTTTCAGGGTTACTCTGCATGGGAGGATTTCTTTCTCACTAGCTCTGCCCTTGCCCACTTCTTGGTTGCCACAACAGGATATCCCTTCTACTTCCTTGTCTCTCAAATAACAGTAGACATATTTTCTTTTTTTATGAGGCCAGAGCGTGACCATGAAGGAAGGTTCCATGAAGGAACAGCATCTCTCCAGAAAGCCATGAAACTCTGTAAATGTGTTATTACTGTATTCCAGTCATATTTACTTTATTTAATAAAAGACTTCTAATGATTAGCCAGCCAGGTGCTTTAGAGTTTCCGCAGAGTTTGATGGGGCAGAACCTGCAATGGACTTTTGAGGTCTATGTAAACTGTGTAAACCTAATACTCCATATGAAAGCCTTTTCTTCTGCCATGGGAAAGAGGACTCGCTCACCATGTATGCATACTCACAGAAGATCACCAGGTTGGATGCTGAGCTTGCAGATGTGACAAGGGTAACCAAGAAGAATTACAAACAAAAATGAATGCATTTTATAATGAAGAGCTGATCTTGCAGCCCTACCTGATACAGACTTTGTACTTCAGCAGTTCTGATTTACTGGGAAAGATCACATCCCTTTTTCTTCTGCTGTGGATATCAAACCACTCTATTTCAGACTGTGGTTCAAACGCACGGTTTTCTCCATCAAATGAGTCCTCATAATCATTGTTTTCATCGTAGTATGTATTTTCTGGAGGTGACAGACATGATCAGCCATGCACAAATTTGACTGAGAACCTGGTAACTTGGCTTCTTCTTGTATAATGATAAATATCACGGACAGCCATGCCATCTCTGTGGGTTTTGTAAGTTTGCCGTACACCATCTCAGCATTTTTAATTAATTCAGAATTAAAATTTTAGGGCTAAGAATAACCAACAGATCTAGCTAATAATGGTGTCTAGGCTATGCATAAATATGTAAAAGACAATCACTGCCTCCAAAAGCTAGCTATTCAAACAGAAAAAAAAAGACATAAGCAGAGAGGATGATGAATACACACTTCAGGGGACGGAAAACACAGGCTTGCTCATATGAAAAAATCTATGACAGGTCTGCCCAAAAGAAGTTTAAGGCCACATGGTGGGTCCCTTATTATCCAGGGAACTGAGCTGGGCACTCCCCTCATGGCAGCCAGGAGCGCCATGAAAGGAGTTTAACTTGCTCTTTTCCTAACAAAAAAGAAGAGTTACTAATAGTACTTAGTGTATTTGTTAGGTACCTGCTGCACCTATAGTCACTCAGATAATTATTAAACTATTCAAAAATATTAATAAGCTGAAAGAAACAATATATAGGCAAAGTTCAGAAGCCTTTTTCTTTCCTTGTTTCATTCCTCTGTTTGCACTTTCCAAATTTGGAAAGCCACTATCAGCAGCAGGTGGCTGAATGTGTCACCTTTGAGACCCAACCACTTCCCTTTTCACTCACCAGAGTACTTAATGTTCCCTTCCATTTCCACCGTCAAGATCAGATCATTACATGTGTTGTTCTTCAGCTCAGAAGACCAGTACACTTTTAATATCTAAGATAAACACACAAACAGAAACCCACTAAAAATATTATGCAAATGGCAAGGGGTTTACTCATCCAGGACTTCAGCAAATGTTGATGGAACATGGGAGTGTGGAGAGAAATGCCAGTCTCCCAGATGCACAGACTAGTTGCAGATGACTGTCATGGGTATAAACAGGAGAGGTCTCATGTGCAAATCGCAGAAGGTGTGGGACCTTCGAGATAACTCTCCATTCCCAGTCACAAAAGGGTCTTTCAAACTCCAGCCACCTCTATCAGCATTGACATTTCATGGACTTAAAAGCAGTTAAAATTGACTGCCCTGACGGACAGTCTGTAAGCCCTGAATTTTAGAAATTTGGAGGTAGGAACAGGAAGGATAAAGCCATGGCAAGTAATTTCTTCTGCTATTTTCAAAAAGGGATTAAAAGAAGTCCAGCTGGACTCTGAAATTCTGATTTACAGCTTACACTCATTGTTCCATTTCCTCTGCCATGTACAGATACTTCAAGTTTTCTCCCAAGTTCAAACTGCAGACCAAGGCAAAAAGAAAAAAAAAAAAAAGGTTTAGTCTGTGCTCAGCATTTAATCTATTTTTTCCTGCAGTCTTGGTGCTCTTTTATGCCCTTAACTCTCAGAACTGGGGTAGGGAAAGCCTTTAGCTATGGAAGGAGTTATGAAACCTCGTAAGTGTCATAAGATTTTTAATGTACTGCACTGCTGTTCTGGGTCCCAGGAGACATATTTTCCCAACTTCACTCCCTCCTCTGTGGCCTGGATTTGACCTTTTCACACGTCCCTACATGCTGAATATCAGAATATTCCACTTCTTCCTCATTCCCTAGCAAGACTTGGGCTCCTGGCTGCTCTTCACTGCTGGGGAAGATTCACATCACCAAAATCCTCTAAGAGGTCTGAGAGAGCCTCTGAAGCATGCTGCTAAGCTTCTGTTGATTTTCTTATTCTTTAAAAAGATTTTGTTTTACAGATTAAATTATTAAAAATATTATAAACCAGCTACATCATAATTGCTTAACATGAGAAAACCTGGGCCAGATTATCCAGTGTTTCTCCTGGTTAAGGAAAAAAAGCTTGAAGCAATGGATGGTTGTTTACCTCTAGCTCCTTCTGAATTGTTTCATCAGTATCAGTCAGAGTAATACTGTAGTCTTTTTGTCTTCCAGGTGTTCCCAATTTTACAGTCAGGTTGGTGGAACCAGTGTTCAATGTCTGTATGCTGTATGCTGACAGAGCTTCTAGGGCCACCACTGTGTCCTAAGTGAGAAGGAAATGCAAAACAACTAACAATTATGCCAGGTTATTTCAGCAGTATGTAAGATGACATGATCAGTAACGTGGAGCTATTCTTCAGTTTTATGGTTTTTGCTGCTTTGGAGGTTTCCTGTATCTCTCTATTTCTACGTGCGCAGACTATTCATCTCATTTTCCTGCTTCTTCTTTTATCATTTAAATTCTAAAACCACTGGAGTTCTGACCTTTGTTTATCATAAGTCTCCATAATGACAAAGAATCTTTGCTGGCTTATATCCATTTTATTTTGGCCCATTTTTATTAATGAGCAAAATTTTTAATGCTTCAGACACCAAAAAAGTTTGGGATTACAAGAAATCTGGAGAGGGACTTTTTACAAGGGCATGTAGGGATAGAACAAGGGGGAATGACTTTAAGCCGAAAGCGGGGAGATTTAGATTAGATATTAGGAAGAAATTCTTCACTATGAGAATGTGAGACACTGGAACAGGTTACCCAGAGAAGCTGTGGCTGCCACATCCCTGGAAGTGTTCAAGGCCAGGTTGGATGGGCCTTTGAGCAACCTGGAAGGCAGGGGGTTGGAACCAGATGATTTTTACTGTCCCTTCCAACACAACCCATTCTATGATTCTATTATTAACTGTTATGATGCTGTCAAATCTAAATGAAGAAGTCTTTATGAGGCTTCTGTTTAGTTCCCTCCCCCTGAAACCCCACCCAGACTGTTGGTCAGGCACCTGTGTGGAGCAGTATCCTCCACCATAGTTCCTTCTTTCTGTCAGCCACGTAGCGATAGGCTTTGCGTACTCAATGTCTTTCAGGAGCAATGTTTGAAGCAATGCATAGGCGGTGGTTTCCACTGAGACTGCATCATTGCCATTTCCCCAGTAACGTTGCTGCTTTGCTGCAAAAATAACTCAGTGCTGAATCCCCTTGGTAAAGACATTTGCCCAAAATAACTATTGTTCTACACATGAGATATTTCATATCATAATGCTGAGTAGCTGTCATAAGAGCAACAAACCATTTGGACAGTAGAGATAATGGAAAAGAAAACCCTCAATTTTCAATTTTGACTTGTCCAGCCACCATAGTCTAATGATGCCATTGTACAGTGATGTCCCTCTGACAGAGTGGTAGCACTGTGTCTGGTGGTCCCTGATAGATAATAGTATTACTTATGCCCAGAAATCCAGTCTTGATTAAAGAGAAGCATATTGCTTATCCTTGAACTATAGCTATTAAACCATAATGTATTACCAAATGAATCAGGAGAAATTAATAGTGTGGCAGTGCAGCCACATAACCAACTGACTCAGCATTGACCATAGCCACTGAGGGGAGAAAGAGGTGACAACCATGTGAAGCTAGAACAAAGCACTCGGAACTGCCGGGGGGCTGGAAAAGGCAGCTTGTCTCTTGATCACAAATCCAGTCTGGACTACTGTCATATGTAGCTGTTCATTCCTATTTACTAATCAAAAGTTTCTTCTTTCTCGTCTGGCTTGGACTTTTTTTTCTTTTTTTCGTGCACTTGAGGGGTGTGGAAACTTTTGTAGTCAGCAAGAGAAGAAGAAAAGTTAGATGACTATTTACCATGATTCTGTTCAATTCCAGCGTCAGATGAGATGACAATCCGAACTTCACAATCCTAAGTTGTTACTTTATAGTGATATTAATTATACAAATGACATATTACACTTTCAGCATTGATATATTCAATTATGTAACTTAAGTATATTACCCATGCACATACATGCCTCTATAAAACTAAACAGTCTTCATTTACTTGAATTTGGTTTGTTCATGTAAGAGTGCTCAAAGTTCTTTAATTAGGAAAAGTGCTTTCTAACTGAACTTTTAGGAATGGTTACCAGTACCTGCATCAAAAAAAGAACAGCCCCTTAATTTTTCTTTTGCAGACTGTGCTTCTTCACTATCAGACTGCACAAGTGTCAGAGCATAAGCAGTGATGGCTGTAGAATAGCAGTTAGTATTTCTTGAAAGTTTACTTTTCATGTAAGCCACTGCTCCTCTAATCGCTTGTACCTGTGAAAACAGAATGGATCCATTTAAAAAGGTCATTCAGACCTACTAACTGTTACTGCTGGCAAGTGTGTTAGGAAATTAGAATATTTCACTGTAGTAATCTTTGAGACAATTTTAATAATTTTATAAAAATATAGTGATTAAAGCTATTGATGATGGAGCATGTAGGTCAAACCACCTTGTACATTAGGCCACAGCATCTTTTCCTATTCACCACAGATGTAAACAGACTTTTATTTCTTTATTTGCAGTACTTAAAGATAGCAGGGTGGATATGTTGTTTTGCAATAGCCTTCAGACTTAAACAGTCAGGCTACCTACCACATCAGGTGACTTGAAGACCTGTAGAGTCTGTTGCAGTGCTATAGTTACAAAGGCTGTCAAAGCCAAATCCTCTTCTGCTGACCCAATGCCACCCTGAAAGATGAAACATGAAAAGGAAAAGTTAAACGTACATGTATACATTTTTACTAAGCACAAGGATCTCAGGATCAGACACTGGAAGCTGCTCTGAGGTCTCCATGCAGCTTCTCTTGTCCAGGTTGAACAGCCCCACTGTTCTCAGTCTGTCTCCATATGGGAGCTGCTCCAGCCCCTGCTCACCCTCGTGGCCTCTTCCGGACTTGCTCCAACAGCTCCATGTCTTTCTTATGTTGAGGACACCAGTAGCAGTGTGAGGCATGCCTGCCCATGGCAGGGGGGTTGGATCTAGATGATCTTCAGGTCCTTTCCAAACCAACCCATTCTATGATTCTATGATTAATTTTCTAAAAGTGCTCTAGAGGCATAGATCAGCTACAAAATTATCTAAGACTGCATCAGAAGATAAAGGTGGTGAAGTGCTAGCTGTGCATCTCTGACACAACAGACCTTTTAACAAGTTATTTTTACATTACAGATTTTGTACTTCTTACATTATAGATTTCTTTTCTTTAGATACATTTTTTGTTACTCAACAACTCACAATATTCCTTTAAATCCCTAACAGCCCTAAATGTGCAATAAATTCTTCTAAATATGGATGACCTACCTGCATAGTCCTGTCCAATACTGGGTGATGGTCATGGAATGAATCATCTGTCTGCTGTTGATCGGTCAAGTAGGAAATTGAGTTGCGTATGTGACTGTCTTGAACGCCAATGTATTCTCTGCTCCTTGTGAGTACTTTAACAATGAATGCAGTTAACCTGCACAAAAGAAAATTTTCCAAACCTGTGCTGGCACATATTTATAGAAGAGTATATTGACAGGAAAAGAAACATACTAACTTTGTACATAGACTCACATTCAATACAGTGCACTCATTGGAAGCCAGTGAGCTATCACTTGTCACCAGTGTGAACATTTCTGGTCTGTGGCAAATGCAAAACAATCGGTTGCTCAATATAAATCTCCTTCATTAAGGACTAAACATGCTCAGAGACTTACAGGGCTGATCATCTAAGACAAAGGTATACAGGCAGCACCATGCCCACCAGAATTTGAAAATCCATCCCCCTAGATCCAACTTCTGATGCATCAAATGATAATAGAGTTATTATGGGGGGAAAAAAATAAAAAAGAAAAGTACACTTACCATACACTACTGGGAGTTTTTTTAAATGCTCCATAGGATCCATCTGACTTCTGAAACTCAAGAATTCTAATATAACCTGCATGAACAGAACAGCACACAACTGTTCAGAGAATACACATATTTCTTGGGCATTTTGATACCTCACTTGTATTAACAGGGACATGTTCAGTATTGACTAGTGGAAGAGTACATGGAGGTCTTCACTGGTACATTAAAGAGGAAATGATTGTATCAGCAGGCCTTTGACAGAAAAAACACTAGGCTTAGAAGGTGCTCTGTCTTGTTTGACTTAATTGAGCCATGAGAATAGCCTGAAAACTGCAGGCATCTGTAGATACAAAGCATTTTCTGTGTAGTGAATCTTGGGAAACTTATTTCTTATTACTGAAAATTTTTCAAGCTGTTGACTTTATGGTGCATAGAAACATATACAAAATACATACAAACCATCATCTCTTGGGTCAGACATAGGCTTAGAAATCATGATTTGTGGACTCTGATCTTGACTGCTATTATCTTGTCTAAGTCTGTATCATACCTACACAACTCATTTTCTACTTTGGTGAACTTCAGTAAGAATCAATAAAAGCATAATATAGGGACTAAGTGCTCCTGACAATACCAAATACTCATCAGGAGGACCTTATGTCACTTTAGGCAATCTTAGATAAATAAGCAAAGATCTCCTTTCAGCTACTGTTAGCATGTTTTTGTCTCTGTTTATACCCTCATTTTTCACTGATGAAATGCGTCACATGTCCAAAGATCTTGAAGGCAGGTGCACTATATTGCTTTATGCCATGTACACACCACTCTAGTTAGAAAAAGCAGTTGTACCTGCTACGATACTGATAACTCTCGGGCTCTATGTTAGTACGTGTGAGCTGGAACACCTCTGCTTCCACATGCTGTGGTCCTGGCTTTGCTGTACATTTAACGCCAGTTTTGGATCATGACTTCAAGTGTGCTCGTTAAGAAGCAGCCTTGCAGCTGTCCTCTCCGTAAGGAAACTCCCTCCCTGGGTTGGTCTGAGGCTGTTGGAGTCATTCTAGCTCATGTGACAAATACATGAGTGTGGAAGAGAAAGTTTCAATATCATGATTACCAACCACTGGAAGTTTCCTTAGTGATACTTCTCTTGCCAACTAGAGACATCTCCAGTGGAGATATCTCCATCTCAAGTGGCCATCCTAAGCACTGTCTATGATCCATGGGGAGAAATAAGCACTTTTAGGACATGATTTGTCTTGATCTATTTTCCTCCTCTACATTAGGAGGAAATGAACAACTGGCCTTTGCTGTCCATTTACTCTGAAAAGAGCTGACATTGATCAGCTCAGATTTTACTTTCGACTTCTAAATTAGACAAGAGAGAGGGTGGACTGTAAATGTCAATACTGCACAATGTCAGATGCGTGCAATTAATTAGTCTTCTAAATCCTCCTCATCAGCTCTGTTCTCATGTCTGTCTTCAGATTATCAGAGGCATTTTTGTGTGTCTATGTTAACGCAGTGCTCACTCCTTTGGCAAGTATCAATGGTTAGTGTGCAATGAAAAAGGATAACAAAGATGCTGTAGGTTGCTCTCTGGTTTTGTTTTTGTTGAGTTTTTTTTGTTGTGTTTTGGGTGTTTTTTCATACCTTTTTCAATCATGCTAATGGCTTCCTCCTTCTGTTCAGGATTAAAGTTCGCCCACTGCTCACTGGCATTCAAGTACTCAATAGCATAGACTGCAGGGGCCATTTTCACCATTGTTTGCTCTGCGCAGCCTGTAGGCACTTGAATAAGTTTCTCAACTCCATTGAGACTAAGACAATTTCCAACAGACTCGTCCATAATATTTCCTGTTGTAAAAAATACAAGCCATAGTACATGTCACATGTAAAGCTGGCTGGTGCAACATGAAGAAAGGTAATACTAACTATAGGTTGGCACTCCAGCATGGCCAGATACTTCTCATTGTTAAATACTCTTTTCAGCTACCCAAGACTTTGTAAAGATGGAGGAGAAAAAGGTGCCAGGCCCTTAGAAAGCTGGAGAAAGGAAACTAGAGTAGTGAAGGAGCATGGGGGAGAAAGAGTCCTGAGACTAGTGGAGACAGGAAAGCAAGGAAAAGGGGAAAGACTGGTGCTACAGGTTGGGGCTGAAAAAGTCTTGTCAAATCAGACCTGATCCTCCTACAGAGGGCAAAATGATTGTGCCTTAATCACCCCAAACATTTCACAGAGTTTAATTTGTTTTCCCTCTCTGCAATTTTCTCATTCAGTGAATTCAAGCATCCCCATACCTTAGAACAGCGATTTGAAATGTAAGCCAATAGCCATTGTGTCTAGAATGCACTATCTTTCATTTTCTGGGAAAAAATATTTTTATCATTAATAAGAGTACTTGCTAGTAGATGTTTTTAAAATACATACGCATGAACATATATATATATATATAAAATTATTTGATTAAATGAATATATGATTGTAGATATCTTCCCTTTAGAAAAACAGAACTTCTACATCAGAGTCTGGCATCCATATTTCTAAAGACTAAAGCAGTTTTCTACAGACCTATATGCAGTGTGAGGTTATTATAGAAGGAGAACCCTTCCCTTCTCCTCTGGCCTTCCCATAAAGTCAGGCTGGGCACAGTGAGGCAGGAAAGGACTGCATAAAGCTTTTTATCCAGTACAAGTGAGAAGGAGTAATTAGAAAGAGTAAAGGTACTGGATCAGCCTTGGGGCTGTTTTGTTTTGTGACCTGGTCATGTAGCACAGCCCATTTGAGTCATAGCAGAAAAAGTAGCAAGGAACGGGGACTTGACACTCAGGAATGAGCAGCACAAAGTGGCATGTTTCTTGTCACTTATGGAGAGGTTATTGACAAAAAATTACATTTACCTTTCAGGCTAACAAACACGTGACTATCAGAATCTGGTACCATATCAGATGGTCTGTTCAAGTCCAGCGTATGGGACTTTGCTGTAAACAAATAGTAAATAGAGATCTACATCTAGGCTTTTTAAACCTAAAAACATAAAGTGCAATTTTAGAACATGCTTTTCATTAAACATCTCACAACTGATGGCAATTACAACAAAAATGTCATCAGAAATGTTAAATGGAAATTTATGAAAAGAAATATACTTATCTTTTTTAAGCTGATTTAATTTTCAGTCATTAGCAATATTTTCTGGCTTTAAATGAGGCTTGACTTTAATAACTTATAAGAACCATTAGTAAATTAAATAGATGCCTACTTAATATTTAAAAAATGCTACCTTGAAACACAGAAGTAATACAAATCAATTATAAACATTTAGAATTAAATTATTTTTCTTTCTTGAGTCTTTTGCTGTGTATTGGATGAAGAGATTTGTGACAAGTTCTAGTCAACCAAAGCAACACTCGTACGTAAAGTATTTAACTGCACCCATTTGATATTTACACCAGGCTTTACATCACCTGTAACTTACAGTCACTGTTAATGCAAATGGTCTTTTCTTCTCTCTGTAAAACACCTTCAGCCTGTACAATTGAGGAAAGAAAGGTCAAAACTTTTGCAAGCACTCACAACTGAAAGGTGCTGCATGAAAGCTGCAATCTCTGCCCTTCGCTAGACCAGCAGGTGGCAGAAATAAGTAATTTTGGAGTGAGATTTCTCACCAGATAAATGTAAAACTAAAGCTTCAAAACAGAATTTCGTTTCTCCTAGCTGAACTGCTAATAAAATCTGACTTTTTTTTTTTTTTTATTATTGGTATATTTCCCTGGATGAAATTCCTTTAACCAAAACTAACCCAGAAAAATTAAACTTCAAAGTTTATTCTCAGCTTTGTGAGCTGTGCAAGTCAAGTTCATAGTTGGACTCATTTTTATAAACCTATCATCTATGAAATCCACCAAGTTCTGAGTTAATCTTGTTGATAAAACTCAAACTTTTTTCCTTCTGATTTCCATACATCCCTCTTCCTACAGTTTCTATTTTAATGAAGTTGTTTTTACAGATACCTTTAGTGTTTTGATGTAGCATTGAACTCTGAGACTGTGCTTATCTTTAGAAAAGTTATGGCATGTAACAACAGCAGGTTCCTGGCATCCCATGCCTCATCTTTACCTACACTACCCTGACATTAATGGTGCAAGGATTCATGTTTTGCATTTTTTGTGTGGATTGAAAATAGGCCTCAGTGGGCGACTTGGGTACTGTAGTGAGTCTGCCAGTCAGCGCTGACTCTTGAAAAGTCATCATTACATTTTTGTTTGCCTGTATGTATTTTACCCATGCAATTCTTAAGATTGAAGATACATTAACTAGAAGGAATAAAACAGGGTTTAACTTTATGGCTACCAGAGAGCATACCCTTCTCAAAATATCGCTAGAGGGACATATTCAATCTTGGCTTCATAAAGGACAGAAAATTTTTACAAATGTTGGTGAAGTAGGTGGAAGTTAAAGATTATGAGATGGGCACTGACTTCATGAAGGAAGTTTTTGCTGTGTCATGGGTAGAAGGGTGGCTTTTTTGCTGTAGAGAACAATTCTTTCCATATACGCTACACGCAAGCCCACCACAGGGTTAAATTTCTTCCCCAAGCTATAGCTCAATCCTTGCTGAGATACAGGTTTCCTGAGATTGCTTCTAGCCTTATGTTTCTACGATTTCACTCCCTGCACAAGAGCTCCATACATAGTGAATGTTATATTTGAGGAGAAACACGTATTCCCAGGAAAGTGTTCAAAAACCAAGTAGAAAAGACCCTTGGTGACATGGTTTAGTGGTGGACTTGGCAGTCTTGGAGTAAAGGTTGGACTTCATCTCAAAGGTCTTTTCTAACCTGGTTGATTCTTTGATTCATGAAGTGCCTGCCCTCAACAAGTTATACCTACCACAACTTTGAGTTTTTTCCTAATGCTATCACTGTGTCCAGAAGACGTCTCAAAAGTAACAATAGTAATTGGAATTTCTCCCACAGTCAGAGGGACAACCGAGAAGTAGGCTGGTGTTGCAGAGTTCCCTTTAGCCACCAGAATCTGCTGCACAGCCTTGTCCATAGCCTCTGTGGTGCACAGCCCCTTCGCTGCTTCCATTGTCACTACAACCTGCAGAGACAAAGCAATGCCTGTGATCAGCCTAGTGCACCACCACACAGGAAAAATAATCCAGTTCCACCATGTCTGTCTTGATAAGAACGGAAAATGAGAAACAGTTATAACAGGAAACTAGCTTTTGCTTAAAAAGCAAAATAAACAATGCAGACATTTTGCAAGACAGAAAGCGTTTTTCACTTCACTCTCCTGAATTTACTATTCTCCATTTATAAAACTGGAAAACTTTTTCACCAAGAAGTGATCAAATAACTTGTCCAAGGAGTTCCTGGAGTCTCCCTCTTTGGAGATATCATTATCTGACTGGACAAGGCCCTTGAACAACCTGATCTAACTGGACCTGCTCTGAACAAAAGGTTGGACTAAGACCACTGGAGGTCCCTTCCAACCTAAATCGTTCTATGATCCTATGGTCTGCTAATATTCTACATTGACTACTGCTGTGAAGGTAAATCAGACAGTATTTCTTCATTACACTGAATTTTCAATATAGTTTTGGCCTATCCCTGAGCCACAGGGAAGTGAGAAGGATAGTACGTTTTTATACATCCCAGCTCTACACCATTCAACACAGTTCAGAAGATGATGGTCAAGCAGAGCTGGCTGAGATAGGAAGAGATGAAAAAATAAGCATCAGCCTGAGGATCATGGAGGCCCTAAGCCCAGTGACAACTGTAGCCATATGCAGGGCTGGATAGGTGTCACATGCAGACAAAATGTGGCTTTGCATTACATGCACAATGAATTTTGAGGTTAACATAGGATTATATGCTCATAATTTACCTCTGTACCTTGTGTACCTGCTTTATCAACAGCTGTGTGTTGCCTGGATTGACAGGGAGCAAAAAAGTAGCTGGTTGCTTCAATGAAGGGGGAGAAGACACACCCAAACACGAGGAATTTGGCTGTGTAATATGGTAAATAAAATCCGTTTTATACAATAAGATTGATTAGCAGCTAGAACTGGGTCCTGTCCTTGGGCAGACTTTCAAAATGAGAGCATCATGTCTGCACTGTAGAAGGGCACTGAAAGGTGCTTGGATCATTTACATTAAATTATTACATAGCCGTACATCTAGCTAGCTAGATGTTTATAGCAAAACAGTTGGTGATAATACTACCTGGACATCATTGGGCAGGTAGTTATAAATCACTGCTTTTATTTCTAATTGTTCATGTCGTCTGACTGAGTATGGTAATCTCAGGGATACAAAAAAGGCCTTGAAAACTGCAAAGGTGTGGCGTTCAGCTATGCAAAATCCTGCATGAAAAAAAAAAGAGAGTTAAGAATTACACACTTAACATCAGCTGATAAAAACTTGAATGTTTAATCAAAACTCATTGTCTGGGCATCCCTGAGGTCAAGAGCAGGAGAGGGAGACAGGCATATCCAGAAAGCATTTCAACTCACCTGCTCTAGAGACCTATCTCAGGGATAGATGATTTCCCCTCTGCAGTCACTGCCATGGTTTTTGACTGGTAAAATTTAGCAGGAATGTTTGTAGGTTTTGTGGGTGAAATGTGGTATTATTACCATTACCTTTCTTGTGGCTTCCTGGCCATGTGGAATTTAAAATGAGATGGTTTATAGAATGGAAAGAATAAGCAACAGTTTTGATTATATAAATCATCCTCCTTCAAAGTCCACTTCTTGTTGTTTTTTTCTAAATACTAATAATTAAAAAATATCTGTCCCTCAATTTCTGGCTGGGCTTTAATATGGCATAAAAGAGAGGAGTAAATATCATGACCAAAACACTTTTGTGCTTTCCGGTACAGACTGTCTCACTCTGTCAACATAACATTTTACCTCTGTTTTAAAAAATATATGTTCTCTATTCATCTGTACAAAGAAACCCAATAAAATACCCAATACTTATACCTTTTTGTGGAGATATGCTTATTGCCTGAACTTCCCAGGTAGTTATAGAGTCAGGAGCAAAATTTTCTATACTAAGAAACACAAAATAAAATGTATTAGGAAGATTGGATAAAATGTAAACGTTATTTGCTGAAGTTTGAGTATTGTAAGGGAAAAAAGTAGTCCCTCAGTTGTGGAGAGAAAGTACTTGCAAATATTCTGAAGTCATCTGTATCAGATAAAGCTGATATTTATATACATTTTACTGTACAAATATAGACATATTCACCTGGTCATGTAATACAGTACCTATGATTTCCAGGGTTTTTCACTTCTTCAATATTCCACCACCAGCTCTCAGGAAAATAACTGCGCAAGTTGGGAGAGGTTTCATAAAACTCTTCTTCTTGGTCATCATAGTCTGTGAAAAAAGAGCCCGGGTTCTGTTTAAAGTCTTTGACTGCTGACCTTACTCTGTCTTGCAGGGAGTCAGTTTGTCAGAGAGAAAGCAGCATGAAAAATACTCTGAATGAAAAGACTTCACCTGGGTTTCATCTTGTGCATTAAAAATAAACAAATTTAAAAAAAGAGAAGCAATGACTAAATTGAACAAAAGGCTAATTCTTCTTTCCAAGAACAATAACTATACACTACCAAACATGAAAACATTCTGCTTTAGCAATGTGTAGCAAAGATGTTCCCACCATGCCATATTCGTGACAGACAGAGCATGAAAATTTTCTGAGAAAAATGGTAGGAGAAATTACACTTGGAATGTGGTCATTGTCAACACAATTTTTTTGGTTGGTTGGTTGGTTTTGGGTTGTTTTTTTTTTTTTTTTTGTTATATGAACTCCTGTTTGACCAGAGGAACTCTGTGGAGCAGAAAGGAGGAAAGGCAAAATTGTGCCTGGCTGAAGTGACCCCTTCTCATGAGGTAGTGTTTTGGAGGTACTGGGGTGTTATAACAGTAGTACCACTAATAAAATAGTCATGATTCTGAGATCACTCAGAGCCCTGAACACAGGGCTCTGTGCTCCTCTACAAACCCCTTCTTTGCAGCCTCCCAGGATGCAGGCAGGGGCCAACAGCTCTTCCATAAGGCTGTTCTGGTGGCTAGATGATTCCTGCCTTTTCTCACCCCAAGAAGTTATTTATCCCAGTCTGTACACACAACAGCGTACAGTTGTGACGATGCAGTAGCAGCACTGAAATACTGATGTGAAAACTTCCTCCTCGGCCCAGAGCATTAAATGCCCCTTAACCCTCCATTACCACCATAGGAAAGGTATTTTTCTGTAAACAGGTGCATGCCACTGTTCCTTACGTCGTGCCAAGCCCACTCTGGTCCTAGTCCACTTTTCCTTCCTTCTGAGGGCTGTGGCTTTCTCACAGCAGTCCTGGAAGGCTCTTCTGCATTCAGGGGAGCCAGCCACCTTTGATAGCCTTTTTGCACAAGAAAACCCCATGGGATTTAATTTCATTCCATCTTGACAGCACTTTTTTAGATCAATGTTTTGATATTTTCTGGCTGCAACATAATAAAAGCCCAAAATTAGTGCTGTAGAAGAAGCATAAAGGTGTTCACCATGCTCATTCCTGTCATTCTCTGCAGTTAGTTGTTATTGCAACAGTCCACCTTCAGCTGGGGACCTGTTCTCCATTCTGAAACCAGTCCACAAACACAGGAGGAAAGCATGGGCCCTATGGCATTCTAGATATTCTATTCTAAGCTTTCTCTTCAAATTCAGACTATGAATTATAAATGCCTCCTTGGCAGACCGGAATTAGATATCTTGATAGAAATAGCCATGGCAGTGTTCTCCTTGAATAAAGAGACCAATTCCAGAAGTAGGAAAGATTCTAGCTTTAAGGCTTCATGTCTCCTGCAAGGCAATATAGATATGTGTACACTGTGGTTTTTTGGGGGTTATTTGATTTTTTTTGTCATTTTGTTTTGGTTTTTAGACCAAATATTATACTAGCTCTTCTCTCAATTGCAGAACAAAATACCAAAGCCAGCACAACTTCAAAGCAGAATGTAAAGAAAAAAAAAATACAATCTATAAAACATTTTCTGGCCACACAAATAGTTTTGAAAAACTTTGAAACCATGACTGATTCCATGATGTTATCTAGTAGAGATACTTCACATTTAGGATTATAAACTGATGAATTAGTTTTCTTCTCCAGCTGGGCCACTCTTTGGTTTTTTTGGTTTTTTGGGGCTTTTTTGCATTATTATGATAAATGATGCATCGGGTCTCACGACACAGTATACACACTTGTGCTAGATTATGTCACTTAATGCAAGAAGCAGGACCGTGAATATCTTAGTATCCTTTACTATCTCATCACTTCTTGCGCCCTAGATCCCAGCCAGATCACTTTGACTCCCCCTGCTAAGACTTTCAGGCCACCCAGGTGAACAGACATACCGAGTCCTGACATTTTCTTCTGAAAATCCAAAGATCTCTTCTGCTTTTTGGTAACTTGGAGGCATTTATAGCCTGGGAAAGCAGAACAGAAGAGCTTGTTCATGATACTATGACAGTAACAGCCTGATCATTCAGTTCATTCATGGAAGACCAATCTTAGGACTTATTCATAGAAGACCCATATTTTGACAAGTTGCCTTACAGCCCTAGCCAACTGCTGCCTGCCCCAGCTAAGCTGGGCACCAAAGTACCAGCAGCCATGATCTGGGCTAACTGAGCTGCCAGCACTTAGTGGAAGAACAGAAGTAGAAAAAATCCACAGGCAAGGAAGATTTTGCAACATCACGATAAAACGTTTCTGGTGTTTGAGCAGTCAGTCTCTCCAGATCTATAATGATCTTGTACAAACATGTAAAGTAAAGGGCAGGTTGCACTTACCTTCCCGAATTTTGGATTGAATTGTATCTGATAAAAATGCCAGACCAACATCAGTAAAAACTTGAGCACTATCTGCACCACCACCTGCAGAGCATCCAAGATCATACGAATTCATAGCATTAAATACCTGCCAAATAAAATAGCATAGGTGGACTGTACACACTTGAAAAATTTTTGGTTATTTTTATATATATTAGAAAAATTCTTGTAGTCTTTGACGTGCAGAAGCAAGACAAATTGGTGATACAAGCTGTGATTGGAAACTGAGATTAAAGCTGAGAGATATTTTAGACAGGCAATGCTTTCAAGTAATACTTTTTTAATTTAAAAGCTTGGCTGGTGTAGCACAGAAATCCCTATCTTAAATGTATCATTCATCTTAAATAGATTCTAAATTGCAAAAGCAAAAACAGTTTCAAGTTTAGCAAAACTGTGATTTAGCAATTAATAGCCATTAATTAAATTTTTGATTCTCTCATTAGTCATGGAAATTTTTGCTTGACTAGTAGATATGATATTTCTTCTTACAGGTATCTTACTTTTTTAGCTGTAAGCTTATTTTTCTTGTTCAGAATAAACACTGCTTTATCAACCACAGCTAGGGCAACTGCTCCTGCATGGTCTGTTTCAATCTGCAAGTTGACTTTTTCTGTTGGTTCATATACCTCTTGTTCTGTTCTCACTTTGATCTAAATAGAAAAGATTGAAACAAAAATTCCATATTTGTTAATAAAAAGAGAAGAGTCTTTGGGCTGGGAATACTGTCAACAGGGATGTTCCTGTCTTAGGATGATTCTGTCTGGGATCCTGTGTTTTGGAAGATGTAGATGCACTTATCTCCTACTGGAGGACAATGTGGGGAGGTTAAAAGATGTGTCTGTGCAGGATAATTCATGCTATCTTTCAATGACACTTAAGCACCAATGGGAATTAAAAGTATGTGTAAAGGGTTTGCTGAACTAGGGCCTTCGCAATTTTGTTATTTTCCAGTGGAAACAAAATCACCATGAAATACAGCAAAAGACTAATTAATGTACAAAATTAGCTGTTTTAAACCAAGTAATAGTACCTCTTTTCTATCTCACACTTGAATTTTTCAACATGACTGCATTCAGATCTGGTTCATATCTGATGTAGACGCTTCTGTGGTTTAGGAGGACGTAGCCATGGTGATTATGAATAAATAGGGAATTGTTAATGGAAATGCCAACTTGAACATAACTGGGTTTTGTTATTGTACAAATGAAGAATTGGCTTGTATGTTAGAGATGGATAATTTTTGTCGAAAGCTTTTTTTTTTTTCCCCAATGGACTATCACATTCTTTTTCCAAATCCACCTTTTTCTTTTTTTTAAAAATAATTTCAGACAGCTGACACTATTCAGCAGTTGTGTTTCACACTATTGGGAATAATTGTTGTGTCTTTTTTGATTTTTTTCATCTTGCATTATGGTACCAACATGAGAAGTAGGAAGGTGAAAGAAAGGCTTAGAGGGACTCCTACTTTGTCCACACTTCATTTTCTAATGTAATTTTTTTTTTTTTTAAGTGCTTTAGTCCCAGCTAGATCTTCTAGCCAGAATCCTGACAACTCCTTTTTTCAGTAAAAATTGAATGTCTTTCACTTTTTAAGTCCAGTCCTGCACTTGCTCTGCTGATACCCCATGTTTTTGTTTTTATTTTGGAATACAATAACGAAAACTACTTGCTTTGAAAGTACCTTTCCTTCACAGACATCCGTAACATCCACCCATACAGAATCAGCAACAATCTCTCGATGGCCCTCATTTCCAACGAAGTAGTAAGCTAAAAAGCGAAAGGCGGGCACCATTTTCTTGGTGATTTTAAGGTTTATTATTTTGCTGGAGGAGGGGATCCTTCCCAAAAGCTCAACTTGTCCCTTTGTCACAACCTGCAGGGCAGAAACAAACAGAAATCAAATATAGTGAATACACAGTAAACTGGGCATTATATTGCATAATTTTCTATGCATATATAGAATTTTCCAAGGCCATTTCTGCTTAAAATTTATTTTCTCCCAATGACACTTAATAGTTTTAGTTCCCAACCTGCACACCAATAGCCTGGAGGAGATCAGCATACGGTGCTTCTAGCATAGGAGCGTGGTGATAAGGCCTCTGCTGCTCCGATCCTGAAGCCCAGGTTTGAACGCAAATCTGCCACTCTCCACTCAGTCTTACAGCTCGAAAGGGGGCCCCAGATGGCAGTCTTATTTTTGCCTTCTACAATAACAGGTCATCACCTCCAAAGGATATCATCTTTGTTAAATCTGTAATCAGTACTGAATCTTTCAGGTGGTGTGGAAGGGTTGAAGCAGGAGATTTCACCCAAAAGTATTATTCAGGATAAAGTACTATAGACTGGCCCACAACTGATTTCAGCCCATTTCTCACTATTCCTTTCTCCCTGTGTTATATTAATTATATTCATGGATGGTCAGAGTGGTAGAAAACAGACACAGTGGCACTACTGATAGTGCTCCTCCCTGAACAATATACATACAGCTTTCCTAAACACACAACGAATGGCCTTGAGAAAGAAACAAAAACATGCTGCAGCCTGGTCTGAAATCCTCACTGCCTTTGTGTAGATGACCAAAGTTTGGGAGAGAGCCTCACCATTGAGCTCTAGCAGTGCCTTCCACCACCCCTTCCACATACCTTGTCTGCCCAGCACTGCACCTTCCCAGAGCTCGGCAGCAGCAATTCCAACCCTATGCTAAGTCATCCAACGAAACCCCTGAACCTAAATTTAACTCCTAGGGATACAACTATTCCTATATATCAGAGCCCTATTAAAAATAAATGGGAACTGGTGCCTGTGGTGCTTATCATCCTGGGAAATTTAAGCTGCCAAGGAAAATTAGGACAAAGAGAGGAAGAAGGGGATTAAACAAATTTGATGTTCAACAGATTCACTCCTGGAATGTATCCACGAACACATTTGTCTCCTTCAGCAAAATAAATACTTTTCATTCTTTGTCCTGGCTGAGCAGAATTGTTTCCTCGCTTTTCCACCTATAGAACTGGTTTTCAGGCCCAAATTCAGGATGCTATTTAGGGCCGTAACAACCAGTGCCTTCGGTGGTCCTTCATGACGTTATCTGTTGGAGATAACACTGACCTGCCTGTTAACTAAGATCAGGTGCAGGTAATACAGAGCCATGGTAATATAAGAATTATGCGTATTCATTAAATAAACTGTAGTTAACTATAAAAGATATTTTCTGAGATAGTCAAAGTCCCCTAGAATACAACTAGGTTTTCTAATTGCAGGGACAGAATCTTTCGTATATGTATGATCTACCCACAACAAGGTGGGCAGTTCTGTAATAGCTGAAAAAAAGTATTTATGGGAATCAGACCAGTAAAAATGATATCTAGTATTGGCTTATTATGAGGAAAGAATACAGATTGGAAGGAGTGGGAAAGAATGAGATCTGGATTAAGCGAAATCAAATTGCCATAGATATAGAAGTTATCTGTCCAGGATTTCAGCTTTCAAGCTGCCAATTTAGTATCTTTCAAAAATATTCACATAATTATGCATACAAAAATTACCCTATATGGACTTATTTGCTCTAGACTGTATTAGAAACTACTGACTAAAATTCGTACTAACGTGTCTTTCTTCAGAAGAAGAAAATTACAAAGATTTGTGTATTACGTGTCCAAAATATATGCAGATATAAAAAAATAACAGAATCATAAAAATAGTTTCTGGAAGGGTCTGATGGAGATCTCTAGTTCACCTGCCTGCTCTGAGATGAGCCATCACCTGCATAAGATTAGGTCAGATGTCGTTTTCTCTAGTTGAGTGTTGACCGCTTCTGAGGATGGCAGTTCTCTAAACTCTCTGGGGAACCTCTTCCAGTACTGGGTTCATCATTAATGAAAAGATTTTTCAAAAATGAGCCTTCCAGGCCATGATTTGTAGCCTTTGTCCCTTGTTACATTACATATATGCCATATATGCGTGGTGGTGTATATACACTACCTAGGAAAGTTTGTCCCTTTTATGTCTATAATTCCTTTTCAAGTAATTTTAGGTTGCTACTAACTCTTAGCCTTTTCACCAAACTGAGCAAGCCCATTTCCCTCAGCCTGACTTGGTAGGTCAGGTGTGCTGGGACACTCTGATCCTCCTGGTTGTCCTTTGATCCTCCCTGATTTCCCACGTACTAGTAAATAGATGTTCTAGGTTGCATAATTTCTAAAAGAAATTACTGATGTAATTCTGTTCTGTTTACCATATAATAGAAATAGTCAAAGCTTCCACTGCCAGGCTGACGAATATCATTCAAGGTGATGTGTAAAGTATCTCCAGGTGCCATAACAGTATGTGGGATGCTGATGCTGAGGTAGTTCAGGGAAGCAGACTGGTATCTTTCAGCTCTGATACTGGTTTCTGGTGATTCTAATTTTTCTTTCCCCTCTTCGGCCTTTACCTGTCAGGGAAGAAAAGGACAGAGTAAGTAAAGTGTCATTCAGGAGGCAATATAGTGCCACCTTTAATTCATATCTTGCCAGGTTATTCAGAAACAGCTGGGAAATGAGATGAATCACTGCTGAGAACTCATTAGCAGAACTTGGCATCAAAAACCAGGATTTTGGTTACTTTATTCTCTTTCCCTGTTTTGTCTCTTGCTGTTATTTGCACTTGATATTTTTCAGCCTTTCCTCTTTCTGAATGAGAATGAATGGCTCAAAATCATGCAGTGATTTTGTACTTAGACAGCTTTTATCTATTTTTATATTGTGCACATACTTCAACTCTCTTGAGTGTGCAGATGTAGCCTATTGTCAGCATTGCTCAGGACCTTTCCCTTCACTTTTTTATCATTTCCTGTCACTTCTCATGGTGATACTCCTTACAGTCCCATTTCCGTCCTTCCTGCCAGGAAAATACATATCTGAACCACAAAAAACCCCACCACTACCACTGATGCATGCACTCCCAAAACTCTGATGTACAAGAGTGTCCACTTCAGTGAGACATCCCTCAGGCGCCAGGTCTCTCCAACATATCTTACACAATCTGGACAAAGCTGTGCAGATAATGTAAGAAATCACGCTCCACTCTCTGTGCTAATTTAATGAAAATAGATCATGTTCACAGTCATTTATGATTGTTTTATGAGCTCTTCTCAGTGGCATATTTTTAAATCTGGATATTTGGGTTTTCTTTACCATTATTTCAAGCATCTGAGCATTTCCAGGGATGTTAAATGTAAAGGGGATTAGACCCTTGTCATTAGAAAGTGCAGTCTTCTTCATTGGGGCGTGTCCAGGCAAGGTAACAGTAGCAGTGACAGGTAGAGAGGCAGCAGGAGACCCATCAACTGAAGTGACAGATGCCTATTGGAAAAAAATGGTTTTTTGTTACTTCAAGGAAATGACTGGGTTTAAAAACTGCCCACAAACCAGAATCAAATACTTTTATAAACTGAGAAGATACAAAACTGTACACATTGGTGTTTGAAAATTTGGGCTTTGAGAGAATGGGTAGCAACAGACTCAGTCTGGACTCAAGCTAATGGTAGAAATTTGGGAACACAGCCTAACAGCTGCCCAGATTTTCACTTAGCATCTATTAGATCTCAGCTGATCCCAGAGATATTTGACTTTACCTTATAATAAGGTAAATTTCTAACTTGAAGTCATTGTAGAAAACTTTGTAGATGAACTTGAAGGTCTGAAGTTTGAAAACTAAAAAAATTGAATACTTTTTGGGAAAAAAAGAAAGACAGTACCCTGTTTTAGTTTTCAGAATTTGAATTTGATATGGGATTAATTTGATATGTTATTATTTTAATCTTTTGGTATGGAAGTAAGTGAGGAAGAGACTGCTACACATTTTATAAAGCCTTGTAGTGCAGCACTGTGCAGATGACTTCCAGAACAGAAAAACAGCATTTTCTGGCTTCAGTTTCCATGCTCAGGCTCTGTGTGTGTGGAAATGAGAAACACTAGGCACACAAACAGTAGCTCTGTGTTGGACATATTCCTGAAGGTCTGTGTTCTACAGAGCTCCCACAGGATCAGATAAGGAGTTAATAAACAGGTCAGATAAAAATCCCTTGCTATGGAGGAAAATAGACAGAGTCAGCTCAATAATACATACCACAACAGAGAAGGGGGCTCCAGGCACAAAATACTTTTTGGTGTTAGACAGATCAACAGCATAAGGAGATTTCACAAACTTCACATTGCTGAGTTCCTCTTCACTCATCTCACCACCTGTTAGTATCAAAAGGTATATGTTGCTATGGGAGCAATAACTATGTGCTCACATATTACCATAGCATCCATCATTTCTGTTTTCAAGATTGATAGCTACTGAAAAACTTCTGGATAGGTATGCTCCAGGCTCATGTCTCAGACGAACAGCAAGACAAAGCTATTTGAAGTCTATTGTACTTGTGCATATACAAAGTATCATGGTCGGATAAAACTGTGAGAAGGCGTAAAAGCACAAGCAGGACTCACAAGGGCTAGATCCTCTGCATTGCATGGTAGAGGCAATACATATTCCTTACCTTTAGACTGATAGCTCAGTCAGCTGAGGTACAAAGCAAGCAAAGATACCAAGCTCAACTAATAACTTTCTTTGTATGGAAGGAATAGATGTGGCTGTAGCAGGTGCTCAAAGAAGATCTCAAGGGGAGCAATTTATCTCTGTTCATACACGTGTCTGGTATCACTTCAGATGGACTAGGGTATCTTAGATATCTTCACAGGGATGTTTAACATGTGACAGACCCTACCAGAGAGTACTTGCAGTAGACCTGAGCACTTCTGTAGCAGCAGTGGAATACCACATAAGACTACATAGGACATTTCAAGTAGTACTGGACATTTGTGTTCAGATAAATGAATCCCACCCAAGATTAAGTTTTGTCCAAAGAAGGGGTCAGATGAAAGAAACTGTCATGCACTATGGCATGAGCAAGCTTTGCAGTGAAGATTGGTCCAGTGCACAAAATTTGACAAGCAAACGATTATACTACAGAAAAATCAATGTAAATATTCCACACTGTATCAGTTAAGGCATAGTGTACTCACTTGCAGTTTCTACAGTGGTAACAGCAACATATAAATGAAGTCCTTCCAGAGCAGAAATACTTTTTTCTAATTTCGCTTCCAAAAGTGGAGTATTTAAAGTAACTCTTCCTTTTCCATTTTGAATCTAAAATTAAAGTGGAGAACAAAAAAAGCGACAACCCTCTACTGGTTTGTTGCCATTAGAATGAAAAAACTGTTGCTTATAGCATGACTACGGTATTACAGGGACCTATGTTTTGATAATTTCTGACAGTATTCAGGTCACTTGGGATAAATCAGAATAGTTCCACTGAACTCCAGTACTTACTGATAGCTGTTGCTCCAGGCCTGGAAGAAAGACTTTTCTCTCATTTTCATCCATTATGCCAAATCGCACATATGCCACACCTTGAATACCTTTCCCATAAGTGTGTCTTTGGAAGGAAGAAAAGCGAGGAGATGAATCATTACATTAATAAAAAGCAAGCATAAATCAAACTAATTATTTTATGCTGAAACAAAACTGGGATATCTGTAGGTATCCCATCTGTAACTAATAACTTGGAAACGAAAATTAGTCACACTTACTGATAATTCAGACATGAAGACTTTTACTGGTCTGTGTGCAGAGAAATATATACAGTAAATCCCATTGGCAGAATCACATGTGGAGGCACTGTCTGACAGAATTTACACCAGAGTAATTTAAATATGGTTTTTTTTTACAAATTGATGAGAACTTTAGTTGCACAGTGAGGTCTCACACAATTCATCCCTTTCACAGGGAGCAAGGGAGGTATCCAGTGTATTTAGATTGGATGAACAGCTAATTCCTTTGTATAAGACACCTCATGAACAGGCCATTTAAAATAAGGGACCAGAGAATCATCTCAGGGACCTACATAAAGTATTTGGTAACTCTGAAGACCTCTAGAGACAGATAGTACCTGCTGATATTTTAATACCTCCATTAGGCGGAGTAGACACCCTCTGCTCCATGACTCTCTTATGGATTTATGCAGAATAGCATAGGGACCTCTGTCCAGAAAACCTCAGAATTCTCCATATAGGTCATGGAGACACAGGATAGGGCATGTTTTAGCACCTGGCAGGCTTCTTACTCAAGAAAACCCTGGCAGATGGCATCCTCCCTCAGCACAGCATGTAATGTGCTATGTGAGATCTGTCACAACCATGGTGGTGTCTTTTACTTGTGGAAATACTGCTTCACCTCAGTTCTATAATGGCTTCTTTTTGTTTAAACAAAGGCTCCTTTAACTTGGCCTGATCAGCACTGATCTATACCAATGAAACTAACTGAGAGGCAGTTCTTATGAAAACTGCTTAAAATGCCAGAACTAATAACTGTGAGAAACAACAGTCAATATACCAAAAAAGTGTTCATTTCATGCATGGCCAGTTCAGAGAAAAATGTTCAATTATCAGGAATTCCATATGCTGATTTTGTTGAAAGTCAGGCAGGCCGGTGTAACACCACTAGGACCTTGTCCAATAGACAAAAGAGCATTATCCAGTTATTCAATTCCAATTTTTCCTCCTAAGTAATTATGATGTTAATGAGTAGTGAAGTATATATGAAAGAGTTGTACAGTCCATAAACTCAAAATTGAGTGCTGCAATAACATACAGAGAAAACCTTAGAAAGGATTAAAATATTAAAACCAGTTATCTGATATCACTTCACATTACAATATCAAGTAATCATGAATAAAGCTAGTAATTATTCAATAGAACCAAATAAAGAAGTGAAGGTGATCAAAAGGGCATTAGAAGAGTTGAGTTTGTTCAGCCAAGCAAAAGGAGGTGGATACAGGGTTCTGCCAGCACTCTGAAGGCGTGCTGGCCAAAAGAAGGGCCAGCACTACCAAGGCAAAGAGCTCAAGGACAGCAGGCAGAAGACCAGGAGGGTATAAGCCACCCAAGGATGAATTTAGACCAGGAATAAAACCCACTAGAACTGGAGGATCAGTCTTCCACTTGGTTACATTGCCAGTGCCAGTAGTACGTCTAGCCACTGCAACCAGTTTGGACCAGGTTAATTAAATTAAATTGAATGCAGTGCTGTGCAGCTGCAGCTGGCTGGCACAACACAGCCCATGCAGGCTCTACTAAACGCCCTGTCTTCCACAGCAGGGTGGCCGCATGGAGACCTGGGGTGAGTCTTGGTCCGTGCTTCCTCCCAAAATATTTCCAGGAAATCTCTGGGGAGAGCTGTATAGCTGAGGCCGAGCCTGTGCCATGTACCAGGCGAGCCACCAGCAGCCTAACTCTGGGGTCAGGAACCTTTCCTGGAACTGTCTAATTTACTACCCAGGTGACTCAAATACCTTATCTGGTATCACATTCAAATGCAGACAAAAGTTCCTACCATACGAGAATAATTTGTCATACAAGGAAAACATCTAAGAAATAATATCTCAAAAGAGCATAGAATTATAGAATGGTTTGGGTTGAAAGACACCTTAAAGACCACCTGGTTCCAACCCCCCTGCCATGGACAGGGACACCTTCCACTAGATCAGGTTGCTCAAAGTCCCATCCACCCTGGCCTTGAATACTTCCAGGGATGGGGCAGACACAACTTCTCTGGACAACCTGTTCCAGTGTCTCATCACCTTCACAGTAAAGAACTTACTTCTAATACCTAATCTAAATCTACCATCTTTGGGTTTATTTCTCTCTCCATCTTCCTAATGTGCAAGGTGGCCAAGGTATTTCAAGTCATTTTGGGGTGCAGCTGAGCGGCAAATAAAGGAAGAACATTCTCCTAAGCTGCAATGATTAGTATTTCCACTCGTAAGAAACTTGAAAATTCGATAGCCAAGAAGGCTTGATGTATGTTTATGAGCCACTGTTAGATCATACAACAAATTTAGATCTCTCAGTGTGAGATCAAAAATACCTGGGCCACACAGCACAAAATACTTATCCAGTCAAGGTTCAATCTGATTCTTCCAAAGTACTCAAAATATTTTGTTGAGTTAAATTTTCTTTGTCTGACTTTCTGAGTTAATAGATGTTTGATGCCATTCTAACTTTCTAATTTGACATGGGATCAGGTGTAATTTAGTCTCCATGGAGCCCTGTCTCATTGTCTGGCCAGTTTGAGAGCTGAGCTCTGTAGCCATGTCTCATCCAGATCAGTGTTACCATACTCTGCAGTACTGCACGTGTCTGTGACGATGGACATGGAAAGTCCTCTGTTTATTCACCTGGAAGCATCTCAGCATAAAATCATTACTCTCAAATAAGCACTAGCTTACTACTTACAAACTTCACCGGGCTTTGAGAAAATTTCATACCTGAACTTGAATCCATTTCTACTTGAATCACATTAAATAGCAACATCTGAGGCTTTAGAATGTTTCTAAATGTTTAAAGCAAAAAGAATAAAGAAAAGCAGGTTATTGTTTTGCCTGGAACCTTATCTAGCAACAGAGAGCAGAATTCTAAATAGTCACCTTTTTACTAGCAAACTAAAGTATTCAGAAAATCTTGTTTCATTGTGATCACCTCCACTTGGGTCCAGATAGTATTTTACACTAATATCTCAAGTTAGTAGTGGAAACAGAGAGTATATAGGATTAAAGTCAGATTCAAGTAAAGCCAGAAGCTGGTTAACTGTTAATGAAGAGAAAAAGGAGGAAGTTGTAAAGTTCATTATCTACTTCTCTGCCTTGTAAAACAGCCTTGCTGTAAGCACACCTACTTTGCCTCGATATCAAACACAAAGCTGTCATTCCAGATGTGGTAGTATGGCTGAAGTGGGATGAGTTTGACTTCAAAAGATGGAAGTTCTGCGTGGAAAAAAAGAAGAGAAAAGGTCATGACATGCGAGTTACTTATCTTAAACTCCTGGCATGTGGTAACACTCTCTGAGAGGAAGCAGCTTCACTGAGAAGATGTTTTAGTTTGAATCAGCAATGCACTTCTGAAGCAAATCTCCTGATCATCTTCTCTTATACTGCTTTACTTCACATAGTGGAATAGTTTTCAAGCACACAAAATTGATTTACATTTTCATTTACAGTGAAAAAAATTCAAACAAAATTTTCATTTACAATGAAAACAAGCCAGAAGATAAGCCTTAACTGGTAGCTAATAGGCATTAAGTGCCCTGGGCTAGAAGTAGTCTGAGGTAAACCTACCCTGAAATGTAATGAGTGTGGACGAGGTCCTTAGCATCAGCTGTGTCACTCTGCAATTTGCTCCTATTAAGTCTAACTATCTGTTACTGTAGATATAACTAGAGAAATTTGCTCCTGTATTTAGGTGTTTGCAGATGGTGCTGTAGCCTATACTGTTATGTTATACCCACCAGATAAGGCAATCCCAGTTTTGTTAAACTGAGATTTTAATATAATCCTGAGAATTTCTTTTATCTTTAAGAAAAAATAAAACAACAAACAACCCCACACTAAATTTCACTGCAAAAAAATCAAGCCATTTCTTACCCTAAATTGTTAAATTTCTACATTTTTACTTCTTTTGCAGTGCCCTTACTTTTCTTTAAAAAAGCTTTTCTCAGCATAGGTACAACTCTAAGCAACTTCCAAACTGAATTCTGCTGAGAGAAAATAGGTAGCTTGCGTTTTCATTCTAGTCTTCACTGAAACCTATAGTCAGAATTACAATGATTTTAAAATGAAGCTCAAGTCCATTTTTTTTTCTGCAGTAGGAGACCCCTTCCAAAAAAGGATGTTTTGTGAAAAATGTTGAAGTTACTTTGTATAAAAATAAAGGGTTTTTTTTGAACTATAAGTGAAAGGCGCACAAAGCCAGAGTTCTCCTTCTGTGCATCAGAGATAACAATGAGGCACTGAAACACTGTAAATTTTGTTCTTAGTACCTAATTACAGCCAAGTTTAATCACTACAGGCTATCTTTTAACACACAGTGATGAATTCATATATTTATAATGCAAATTAAATATTCTCTTACCATAAATTTTAACTTCAAATTCAGCAGAAACATTAGACATTTCATATTGATGAAACCAGGCTTTGATTTTCCAAGTTCCAGGCCTAAAGATCAGATTCAGCAGAAAAAAGTTGATTAGAATTCCTCAGATATTTTATGATGCTAATATATTTAAATTATCACAAAATGCAAATGTTTTCCTTGCTTTGATCTCATCCCGAACTAATTTATCAATGGATTTCTCTTTGCTAGGAGCCAGAAACATATTTCCAAATGTTCTAGGAAACACTCAAAAAGACTTTATGCAGAACTGCAAGATAACATATTTGCAAGCCACGTGTAGCATGCACTGCCTTTGAAAAGCCCTCAGAAATAGATAACTCACCATGTATTTCCTATAGCTGATCTTCACTGTGATGTCAAAATCAATCTAGCATGCAATAACACACTGAATATTAAGTAAGAGCTTGACTGCTTGAAATCAGAGGTAATTAATTACACTTTGCAAGCATAGCCCTTACAGAAGTGCTCTCCTGAATGTAGTCATATGGTTGACCAGATAGGTAAGCAGTCTGCTAAATTGTTCCTTACCAGGAGGAATGTTGCTAATTGCAGCATATTAACATAAAATTCGGGACTCATGTCTATAAGATGAGGTGCTTAAAGGTAAAAAGATATTAACCAGAGGTTCAATGTCTGCTTCACGGTGGGAGAAGGTAAATTTTGAAAGGTAATTCAAGCAAAATCAGCAGTTAAAAATCTGAAGTACTTCAACAGGTAAGGGGGATGAATCTGAATGGTTTGATCCTGCTAACAGGAGGTGGAGTGAGTTCTCCTCACTTGAGACATTATAACTGAGGTCTCTAATCTGCATAGGTCCTCTTGGGCTCCTTGACAGACAATGGGGTGAAACAGACAGTGATGAGATATGGTTCATCTCATCCTGACATAGGCATCTAAAACAGCTCAGATGAATCACAGCCTAAATATCACAGAGTCATAGAATCATAAAATGGTTTGGGTTGAAAAGGACTTTAAAGATCATCTAGAGAAAAACCCAACCCCTCTGCCATGGGCAGGGCCACCTTCACTAGATGAGGTTGCTCAAAACCCCATCCGACCTGGCCTTGAACACTTCCAGGGATGGGGCAGCCACAACTTTTCTAGGCAACCTGTGCCAGTGTCTCACCACCCTCACAGTAAAGAATTTCTTCCTAATAACTAATCTAAATCTACCCTCTTCCAGTTTAAAGCCATTCCCCCTTGTTCTATCCCTACATGCCCTTGTAAAAAGTCCCTCTCTAGATTTGTTGCAGGCCCACTTTAGGTACTGGAAGGCTGCTCTAAGGTCTCTCCGAAGTCTCTCCCATGTCAGAGAAGGGATTGTGGGGTGACACACTCAGGTATAGACCCCTGCATGACAGGAGGCACCAGAGCAACCACACTTGGTTTACTGCTGTCACATGCTGCTAGTGTGCCATGGTGCTTCCCAGGTGTAATCAGATCACAACTGTCTTCTTTAGTGCACCTCCTGTTCTGAAGAAATGGTAAAGCAGACAACACACAATCAGAAAAAGAAGAGAGGAAAACAGGAGAGCAGAGCAGAAAGAAGGGAAGTGAAAGACAAGACTTGTTTTTATCTTGAAGATAGTTCTGCTGCAAGAGACATTTTGACATGTGAACTGCCTTAATGCACAAGGCACAGCAGTAACGTACTCGGCAATGTCAGGTATTTCAAAGTTTTCACTGAACACTGTTTTTATTTTCCGGTCTGACTTTTTAACCACCATTCCTTTTGAATTCTGTTGAGAGAGAGAAAACAAACAAAATTATGCACCAGGTGTCAAATGTCTACATCCAAAAGCTCAGGCTCATATACCAGTCCTAAGGAAGAGAAAATGCTCTGCTTGCTTTCCTGCTTTAATATTCACATTATGTTTCCCTCCATGCTCCTGATATTGGCCAAAAATGGCTAGACATTTCCCAAAATGTGTAAATACTGATTTCTGGAGAGAAGGCATAGCTATAATTTTACTTTTAGATCTTATTCCTAGTTCCTGTGCCAAAGGAGCACTCATTAACAGTGTTTTTTGTATACTTACTAGCACAGCTACTGTAACTGTGTCATCTGCTGGTCTCATAGCATTGTCCAGAATGAAGATCCTGTATTTTACTGTTTAACAGAAGAACAAATGTGTTCACATATTTATTTCTGGCCTTTCTAGGTAGTTATTACTACAAGCTCTGAACTGAATTCCTAAATTTAGGATAAAACACTTTCTTTTAATGAAAAGAAATCTGAGAAAATTAAAAAGAAGAAGTGCTTTGCATGTTACATGACCAAACAGGTACCCTTTTGAAGCAAATTCCAAAAAATATTCAAGGAGCTTCATTCGATATTGTATTCCTTTTGCAGTCAAGGCTTGCAACGAAATTCACGAACTTTTTTGACTTGTCTCTTTTGTTAATTAAATTTTTAAGTAACAAAACAGTTGTGGTCTTAAAGTGCAAAGGATACTGGTGTTGAAAGCAGAAGTAATAGAAGATTTTTTTGCAGGTTTCTGACAATTTTGCTTTCCAAAGGAAAGTCATTGTTAGGCTTTTTGACCAAAAAGGAGCAGATTTTGTCTGGCTCTTATTAGAGGAGAGAATGACTTTGTAACTCCGGTGGCATTTCCACATGAGTTGCTACAATGCGTAGAGCAGACCCCATAGATGCCCTGGCTGCAGAAGGTGAGTTTAAGGGTTAAATGAGAAGGATTTACACTAGGAAGAATCAAGTCATAATTACTTTTTCTAATCCTGCCCTTGTAACATTTATATTCGACATCTGAAATGCAGCATTTGCATTTTAACCTTTGGAATTTGGTGTGTATATAGGCTTATCTGTCTGAATAAAAATGTAGCCTTTCTTGGAAGACAGAAGGATGCGAGTGCTTTGAACGGTCTGCTTGTAAAGGTCTCTGCTTTCAGTGACTAGCAGAACATATGGCTGATGACTCTTCTTGAAAAGATCCTGTTGTGGAGTTCCTGGCTTGACCTGAAGAGGATGAAAGGAAAAAGCCCCCCAAGTCAGATATGAACCTGGTAATTTTGGAACCTCACAGCTAAGGTCCAAAAGAGCTGAAGTGTTTAAATAATTTTGTTAGCACTATTCAACAGAAGATACTCAATTATATCTTTCTCACTGGGTGTTGTATCTTTCTTACTGGGCGAACATTTGTTTTTAAGTAGAAATACTATCTAATCCCCCATTTTCCAATATAGAAATACATATTCTTCTGTACAATGGCAATAACTCAAGACCAGTGACTTTTCTTCAGTCTACGTGCATGTTAATTTCTAGTTACCATGTCATTTATTAGCTGTAGCAGCATCCTTTAATCCTTCACTTGATAAAATTTTGGCTATAGGATTAGAGCTTTACCTCATGGAGGTTAATACAATGTTTCTAAACATCATGCTCAAGAGGAACCTAATTTGAAAGCTCAGCTTTTAGCTTTGGGAGTAATCGATCAGAGCTAAACCGAGTCTTGCTCTGTGCTGTCTTCCAACCAAATAGCCCAAACAAATACTCCTGAACTAAATGCTTCCAAACTTCAAAGAAACGTGTCAGAAGCAAATGGTGCAAAGCAGGATGTAAAGAATTAATCAATTTACAGGTTTGCAGAAACACTACAGGCTTTGGTCTGAGAGACAGCACATGTTTAAAGATTCCTCCTGGTTTATAAAAATCGGCAGTATGCCAGAGGCAGAAATGGTACAGAAAACTAAATGGTGATAAAACAATAGAACGTTTTTAAATTTAGTTTCATCACGGATCTACAGTGATGAAAAGCTCTTTACCATGTGGTAAAATCCTGAGCATGCTAGTTGGGCACAAAAGAGCACTCAAAATCATTGTTGAAATTATAGTAGGGATTGTTTTATTAGATGTTTGGGTGAATAGGGTGCTGCTGACACTAGAATTGGTGTTTTGTCATCTGTCTCTAAGGATCAGTGCTGTCTCTGTTCCAACATATTCCTAGTACAGATTATGCTTTTTTCATCACCAGAGTAAAACATTTAAGTCACTATGATGGTAGACTCACCATTAATTTTTTCATGTCTTGGTAGTTGTTATTTTGGTTAAGGTTAAAGATGACCCTCTCTGATAGGAGCTGATTTTTTGTCTCATCTTTGAAGTATGCAGTAACTTGCACAGGACGTTGTGCTCCATGGACTTGAACTGTTATTGTCTCATGTGTACCCAAATGTACCACATTTGGGGCAGTAATAAGAAATCTAAACCAACAGAAAAACAGATTGTCCAGTATGAAGGATGATTTTTGCATAATTCAAAAATGTCCAACCAATATGAATTTTAAAGAAAAAAACAGACTCTCACGGAAGAGTTGAACTTGGGACTTGTGGAAATCATGTAGTCCGTCCCTTTGTGAGTCAGAGTAAATACTCTGGACACTGGAGGTCAGCACCAGACTGCAGGCAGAGAAATAAGTATTTGGGGCTGGACACATCCTCAAAGGTGTGCTGACTTGGAAGGGGAGGAGGGTTTGATCTCTCTGGACAAATATCTCATCAAAGGTCTTGTCTGGCTATGACAAGCACCTAAATACACTTGATCCTGATGGTAACAAAACAAGAGTCTCCTCTTCAAAGTCAATTTGAAGGACCTTGTTAATGCTTTATTGATTTTCTCAGTTACATCTATTTCCCAAACCCAGGAATTTGTCCAAATAGGAGAACCAGCATCAACATACGTAAATCTCCACTCAAATAGAGGTTAAGTACAGAAAAATTCTGAAGCTCTCCCAGAAGCGAGACCTTTGCTTCCTGCAATGTAGAAACCAATTACTAAAAGCAGAGTTATTCTTTCCCAAGATTTTCCAATCCAGTAAATGTCATAAACTAAAGATGAGCAAGCAGCAATAACAGTATGAACATCATGCTTCAGTAGGACATTTAAAGTTGTTTGTAACGGACTGGAAATCTCTCCCCCTACAAGTGCCTTGAAAGGGCAGTTTTAAGCTTTTTACTTTTTACCTGTTTAAGGTAATACAATTTTTCAGTGGTCAAAGAAACAGGCTTTGTTGGTTGTCTATCAAAACCTTTAGCATTTCCTACTTTCTCTTTCAAACAATTTTTTAGGAGTGAAGACTTATTAATAAAATGTACTTACGATGGTTCTTGCTGTGCACTGGACAACAGCAAACAAAAGGTCATCAAAAATACCAGCCTTTCCATTGGAAAACTCTACATCTGCAAAACAGAAATACCAAACAGCCACTATCAATCTCCTCTTAAGCTGCAGGTTGTAAGAAATGACCTGATGGCATACTGCAGCAAAGAACATTGCCTATCCTGGTTATTTATTAATAACTAGCAAAACTGTGCAAGCAATAATGATGGACATGCTAGTGATGCACAGATTAAATAGCCTGGGGAGAGACAATCTGGCCTAAGCCATAGTTTTACATTTGATTATTCATTCATTCTCTTCCCAGCTTCAATATTTTCACGATAGCAACTAGAAGTCATGTGCAGAGAGTTTTCACAAATATGGCAAAGGCAATCCCCAAATCAAACAAGACACCATGGCTAAAAAGCATTTGTCAAGCACTTCTAAATGGAGACAAATGTGACAGGTCCCTTCTCCATTAACTTCCCTACTTCTTCAGGTCTTCTCTACTTAGCCCTAGGCATTTCTGTGGTCCAGCAAAGTTGAGCGAAAGCTCCTGGTTTAGATAGCACCAAAGGAGTTGTGCTGGAAATCTGCCTGTACGACTCAGTCCCAATCTGTAGTGCTTGAAGGCATTCATGCTTTTAACTTGAGTGGAATTAAAATAGATGTCTTCGTCTGAGCCACTCAGCTCAGTTTTGCTTTATGGTCAAGACAGAGGGCTTTTTCAGAGTGTAATTAGTCTCATCTTAGCATGAGCACATAAGCTCATCAGCTGAAGGCATTTCAGACTGCAGGAAAGACAGAGTCTCTTAAAAGGCAGGATACTCAAAAAAGGGGACAAAAAAATGCATCTGAGGGATAACTGTTTGTGCAGGAGCCAGTTTTGATCGAAGGCAAATGAAATAACAAATCAAAACTTACCAGGTTTCATTTTTGCAAGACTTTACTGGATTGTTGTCTCACAAACATTATTTTGTTGACTAATGAGAATGGAAAATTGCCCATCTGATTAACAGGCAGGTCAAATCCCAGAAATGATCACATGGCTGCCCAAAAGTTCTGGTGATAAACTGCCCTTTAATACACCACGTTTAAATGTGTGTCTATAATTATTAGCAATGGATGCCTTAAATCACACCTCCATTATTTGTAAGGTGAATTCACGCTCACAGCAAGGGCTACTTGCACTGTGAGGGTGAAGGGACCTCCACCTCACCCCACTCCTTGCCTAAGAGACATCCCTTTCCTTGCTCTCCAGACAAACTGCTTTAAGACAAGAGGTAGGGGAATAGAAGAAGGTGTAAGGTGTCAACAAACCAGTTCTCTATTTTACACTGTGTGTCACAAGTGTGGTATCTCCCTCTGAGACAAAAACAGGTAGATGGCAAGTAGTTTCTGTCAACTGGTGGTCACAAGAAGTACCAGCAGCAGTAGCAAAAAGAATGTTTCTGGCTTCAAACTCATGTCAGCAAAGGCTAAGTTTTGCCTGCTCTAGGCATAGTTTTTTTAGAGACAGTTGCCTTCACCCTTCCTCTTCTGGTTTCTACTCTCCCTTCAGCTGTTGACAGGGGTGAGCAGGTGAGAAAAGGTACCTCACCTTCCTAAGGGTCCAAATACATGCTTTTTGGGAGATGCTTGCAGGAGATCAGAAGTGGGAACTGTTAAAATCAGAGTTATTTTCACTCTGTCCTCCTTCCCCACCCTCTCAATTCCTCTGCAGTTATGCCCTGAAAAAAATGACTTATTTGCATGCCAAAATCACATAATTTTCCTCAGGGCCTCTGGCCTCCAAGACCCAAGCTAGTTGGTGAGCAGCAGCAGAGATTTTCGTAACCAATATGGTCTATGCTCGGGACAAAGACAGAGATTTTGTGAAAGAAGTTTTGTTGAGAACAGGGCTCATGCTCTCCCCAGGGAGCAGAAGAGGCTTGTTAAACTTGCAGCTGGTAAAATCAGAAATTCTCACTCTTGCATGAACAAAGAGAATGAGGGAAGCTAATTAAGAGCAGCAGAAACTGTGGAGCATGCTGAGGCTCTGGCCATTTTCAGAAACAGTTCCATTGCTAGGTCTACATGGCTACTGTCCAAGGTCAGGGCTGATGCAATCACTGAGTGATTTCAGTGACTAAAACAGAAAAAGAAACTAAAATTAATGGATCCTTTATATTTTAATCCAGAGAAATAAAAAATAATAATAAAAAATAATTAATATCCACAAGGTCAATACCCTTTTATTGACAAACACATACAGAGATCTCCCAGCTGAAAAGTCGACACAACCAGCATGGGTTTCCTACTCCTGAAGTCACTAGAAAGGCAACTTTGCACTGTGGAGTCACACCAAAATCTCACTGTTGTGCCGGTCTTTATCAGAGAGCAGGAGAAGTGCTTTCCATTGTCCAGGCTGGCTTGTTTGTCAGGGCACTGAGGTCTGTTTGTACAGCTATACAAATAGCCGACTATGAACTCACAGTGAGACATTTTCACAGATTGCTTTTTAAAGGGGACTTTGCAAAAACCGTTTTTTGCTTTCAACTGTTTTTAATTGGATTTGCACACTTTTGCTTCCTTGTGAAGTATGAGTATGTATACGTGTGTACATAATGGCAATCCATAGCAATGTGTTGCATAACCATTTTATACTTGAATTTAAGGAGATGTTCTGACTCTTAATAAAGGCATTTGTTCTCCAAGATATAAACCAATAATTGTAATTAAATATGGATTTTTCTCTCTGTCTCTCACAAACACAAAAGAGCAAGAGAATACATAACCTTTTAGACTTAAAAATCCTTATGCTTTATCTGTCTCTGGGTTTGTATAAAATGATCATTGCACTGGTTCTCTAGTATTACAGATTTTTCAGATTGGCTGGGATTGTGATTCCTAATGTAATGCAAAATATTCCAGTCTAAAGCCACATTAAAATATAACAAAATGAAATTAAATGAAATGATAAAATAAAATAAAATAAAATAAAATAAAATAAAATAAAATAAAATAAAATTCCCTCGGTTGAAGGTCTCCAGCATATGAATGAAAGAGAGAACACAGAAAACTCACCATCAAATAACTTCTGCACCCACTCTTTTTCTAAAGGCAAAGTCCTCTCCTATTTACCCACCAGCTACTTTTCACCTATTGATCCTTCAGCTGACCCACAGTCCAGTCCAGTATGTGGAAAGATGGTCTGGCATTAATGTATAACATATAAGAAGGAAATAGTAAACCCTGAATGCAGGGAGACAGACTTGCTTTATTTTGAATATATACTATCTCTCCTTTTAGTAGCTTCATTTGAACTTTGTAGGCTTTCACAGTCTTTTGGGCACGAGCAGTAGTTTTTGTTCTTTGGCTTGAAGTGCTTCCAAAAGGCTTTTTCCCCTCAATCTGACTAAGTACTAACAAGACCAAACTCTTCTTTCACTTTCTCAATGCACTCTTTCACCTTTTCCTGGCAGAAAGGTACAAAGGACAGCTTCACAAAGCACGTTTTACAAATAAGCACTGTGGTGATATCCTCTTTGCCGAGTTACAGGGAATTGTGATAAACACAAAAGGCAATAATTCACTTCTGGCATTTCAGAAAATTAGATTTTGAAATCTGTTTTCACAAGCAAGCCATGAACTGTGGGTCTAATTTGAATGGTTCCTCTTAGCAGCAGGGTAATTTCTCTTTAGCATCAACGTAAATTGAAGATGTAAATTTAGACTATACATTTTTCCCTTTACCATAATTGTTCTTTTTGTCCATATTTTCTTTAAATATTCTGCATTTAGTGCTCCTAAGAGTATCTGCTGGGGAAAAAAAAAAAAAGAAATCTATTTAAATGAGGAAAACTGATATATTCATGGGTTTTTCTGCTCTCATTTAGGAGCCTGGGTTTTTTGGGGATTAAGCAACCAGCCTTAGTTTTTTCTCATGGGTTCCTCCTTCATTTTTCCAGTAAGTAGGCTTAATTCTATGATTTTCTTAACACAGTGCCAAAAAAAAAAAAAAAAAGAAGAAAAAAGAAAGAAAGAAATTTAGGATTTGTGAAAAATATACAAAACCTGCACTACTTCTGGGAATGTAATAGGTTGCAAAAGTGACCTATATAAAAGAGTATGTGGTTTTTTAGGTCAAGCAATAATTGTGTTATACTACTGACACAATATTTCACCCTACTGTAATAATGCATCCTGGGGTTTGGGTCAACTACGTTTTTAAGAATCACAGAGCTTTTGGCTCCTCTAAGAAATGTAGGTCAAATCTAATAAATATAACAACTAGAGCCTTGCTGAGAGGAAAATCCATTGGACAGGACATGGCCAGGAGAGGAGATGTCTGAACATGCAGATGGAGCTATCACCCCAGCTGAAAGCAAAAAGCTGCTGTAAAAGGGGAATAAAACAACTTGGCCTTAATCATAGAGGGTGTTTGGGGTGCTGCCATTATACCCAAACATCTTGAGACTGTCCACAGTCTTATTCTCAAAACCATCCTTTGTTATGGTGTTTTTTTTTGTTTGGTTTTGGGTTTTTTTTGGTTTTTTTTTAGTTTTTTATTTTCTTTCAATTTCACTATGAAACCCAAAGACAACCCATTTTTTCCTTGCTGCCAACTGTAACAAATATTCATTACTTACAAAATTTAATGTATTTCAAGTATTTTGATCCTTCCCATCTTGTCAATTTTTCTGGACTGTAATGAACATAACTGTCTCTTTAGGGCATTCTTTTCTTCTCCTTTTCATGGGAGAAAAAGATAAGAAGTTAAAAAAGCAAAAGGCATCTTGATCATATCAATGGCAAAAGATAAAATTTTAACTAGCTGAGAAGAATAAGAATAAAGTTTACACATCCATGTCTGTGAATTTGTAAGCATATAATCAAATCAAACTAGTCTTTTATATTGGCAGATTTAAAAAAGTAATTTATAACTATTACTGACCCTTACCCCTTGCATTTCCTGACTTGTTAAATGGAGATACTCTAATGTTCCAGACAATTGCACAATTATTCTAAAAAACGTTTCGCAAACGAAAATGAGGAAAAAAAATGACATGCCATGTACAACCACAGCTAGCCATGTGCTTCTCTGCCACTGGCAGCTTTCCTTGTTCTGATCTGCAAATTATACCTAAAATCTTCATTTCACCCACTAACTCAGAGGAACATGAGACACCAGAAAGCAAAACACCACTTAGCCTAACGATGGGACAGAGCCAGGGACTTTGAAGGGAAGCATGTGGGCCTGCTGTAGTACTGTACACACAGAGCCCTTGTACTGTCCAGTGGGCAGCTCCACCACGGCAGCAAGCTTTAATGAAGAACTGTGAAATTGCCAGTCCTACTTTATGAGACCCCCTTCTACCTTCCAGATGGGAACTAGGAGCAATGGGGAGCACAGGCTGCTTGTATGTGAGCTGCGTACCTTAGCTCCGCCAAGTCAATACAGCCAGTGGGTTTTGAAAAATGATTTGGGTTATCCTATTGGAGGAACCTATCCCAGTGTGCTCTGAATGCCCAAACATGTGTAAAAAAAGAAGAGAAAAGGAGTAATACCAGGTGACCCACTGGCAATTCAGATTCAAACAAGCATTATCTTCTGAGATACCTCTTGTGGGATTCATTGTGGGATACTGAGAGCCACTCACCTGCTGACATCACAGCCTTTGCTCAGCTGTCTCCAAAACCAACTTGTCTTGATAGAATTCCATGTTTCTATCTGGCTTTTTAACCTACTGCCTAGTCTATCATCTCTCAAGAAAGCATACCAGCAAAAGCAGTGCTTGCTGTTCAAGCCATATTTTAAGGGTAAGCTTTTAGAAAGTCAGTGGTGTTCTCAGCTGGCAGTTCAGAGCTAGTCATGAACACCTTGCTCTACCCAGCTACATCAGCTTCATGGCATTAGACTCTGGAAGGCAAAGTGAAATGTTTTGTGCTGACCAGCACCGTTTATTGCCAAGAACAAGCCTTATCTCACTTGCATCCTTTCTGAAGTGATTTTTGCAGTCAGAAGCCTGACCCCTCTCCACGCCTTATGGACTTTCTGATTTACTGCTACACACTCTTCTTTCCCACTCCCTGCAAGTCAAAAGCTTATCTGGGAAAACATGGGGCCCCTATTCTGTGTTCCAGCTAAATTCCACTTATGACTAGAAGGGAGGGGGAAAGATTATTTTAAATCGTTTTTAAGCTCCCCATATTTCATGGTAAGCAGAGGCCTAGCTTCACTTCTAAGGAATTAAAGCACCTTAAGGTTTTGTGATATAGGGCCAGCTATTTAGGAATGCTAACACTTCTCTGGCACACAGAAATAGGTGGAGAGGGTCTTTGTCTTCTCTGTCATAACATGAATCTCTGAGGTTAAAAGAACACAGAGACAAAATACACCTTCTAAGGATATTTATTTTACTCTTTTTACCTATTCCTCTTTACGGTCTGCAGATAGCCCTTCTGCCAGGCGGGTTATAGTAGAAATAAGGGCTGGCTTAATTGTATTTACAGTGCTCTTAATGAAAAAATAACCCTATCTGCAACTCAGATATCTGAAAGTGCCCTCTCTAAGGACTCAGACAGGCAGGATCCCCTATGCAGAGCAGTCCAACACCATATAAAAGCAAGATAATGTGTATAAGGTACAGAAGAATGCAGCTGTGAGCTTAGGAAAACACCCCTCATGCAAACACAGATAAAGAAAAAGACATTCCTCCCTTTTCTGCAGCCCAGAGAGATGTACCTTGACCATCTCCATATCTGCCTGCAAATGTGACCCATAAACACCAGTTCTGTGGCTACGTACATCCCCCTGCCCTCACTCCTGGCTGCTGCTCTTCACCTCTGTCACCTAACACAGAACTATCTCCTGCCTACATGGTCTTCACTGCAAAGTCCTCAATGAAAAGAAGCTAAGACCCAAGAACACAGCCCTAGCTTCTTGGAAAGGAGCACGCCACTTGTTAGTGGTTAAAGAACAGAAAATAAAGTATTTCTCATACCTTGGAGCTTGGAGAGCCAGCCAGGCCTTGCCAAAGTCCAAGTTATAGTTATGGATACTCCTTAAATGGCATTAGATGAAAAATGGGTAGGAAAATCTATGCAGAGGAAGCTGCTCATACCCATAATGTTGTGCTTTATTTGGGATAACGGAAGACTAAGATCCTGGGATAAACTTGGGGCAGGGGGAGGTAGTGACATAAGAAACACCCCTTGTGTTTGTTTTTTGGAGGGGAATAGCGATCATCAGCAATACAAAAACTCAGGTTAAAATTCAATTAAACACAAAAGCAAAACTTTGGGGCTGGAACTCTGTTGTGATCTCCCCATCCCACTGGTTTTTTGTGTTAGTGTGCAAGTGGGGATGCCCAGGGTGCCCTGGCAGAAGCTTTTCAGCATCCTTGCATCAGTGAAAGGAGAGGAGGGAGATTCATCCAGAGCATCTCTGAAGGGAAGTGTATATGTGCGGGTGTATGTGTGGAGGTGAAGGAGCTGAGGATAAGAAGGTAAAAGAACAGATATAGATCTTTGTCCAGTGGAGTCCTTACAGAGAGACTGGATGAAGCATCACCTTCCTCCTCCCCCTTTACTTTTCCAGTAACAGTGGTCAGAATTAACCTAGTTTCTGGTTTCCTTTGAAACCCTTTAGTGAACATGTTTATTGTAACAGCCAGAGTGCAAACACTAAAGAAAAGTCTGTGAATAGAGATTTTGGTGGTTCAGAGGGATTTAAGAGATGTTTGCATGTGTAGGTTTACCTGCATGTGTGTGTGCCTACACACATCTGTGTGCAGGCGTGCACTCATTTTATAGAGGTTTCCAGTGGTTAGTGGGACTGTGCTATAGCCGAAAAGAACAGAAGGTGGCAGGTTTTCAACATTTTCACGCAGCAAAAAAGCACACTAAATGAAATGCAGGAAGGAGCTACAGTAAAAGGAAAATGAGAAGGTAATAAAAGAAAAGGATACAGAAGGAAAAAGACAGCTGAGCCTAGACCATGTCCGATTTGATATCTCTCTGCTGTTAATGATTGTATTAACACTGAAGGCGATTTATTTTCCCCATTTTTGCAATGTAATTCACTAATTCCATAAGGGCTGATTTTACTAAACTCTGAAAAAAAGCCTGGTCAGTTCTGATGCATTTAATTTTCAGTACTTCTACATTTTATGAAAATTGTGAAATGCAGGTGTGTAGTTTTTCCTCAAAAGTATTGTTCGTTTGTTTGTTTGTTTGTAGGGTTTTTTTTGTTTGTTTTTCTTAGTGATAGAATTCACACAGTGTGGCTAGTTTATCAAGATCTAGATCAGGAAGATAAATGTGGCTCTGACAGTTTCCCTTTAAAGTGCAAGTACATGAGAGAGAGCATCAGGCAAAAAGGAGAATGAATTTACATTTGCCAGAAAATTATGAAGCAAAACCCCAAAAGAAATAAATCAGAGAAGATGACAGAACTATTTGTTCTCACATCACTAAATTAAGATCTTTCTGAATATTCAAACAGGCTTTGTGAAACTGTTCCCACAAACAGGTGCCTTTTATCCTGAAGGCACTCCCTTGGCCTGCCTACTTTTCTTTTAAGCACACATTTATCTATTTTTCCAACCCACCGATCTCTTTTAAGCAACAGGTTCGCCTCACACTGTGTGATAGCAGCACAAAAAGACCCGTGTGCAGCCAGTGTTGGTGACTTACCAGGTGGAATGCTCCTTGTGTCCTTGTGTCTTGAGCTCTGCTTTTCACTTGATTCTGCAACTAATTGCTGCAGCTCGTTTAATGAGAAGAGGACTGAATATTAGGTTTGAGTGCTCCAAAGGGACAGCAAGGGCTGGTCTGAGCTGGAGCAAAGCAACATCTCCTGCACTGGCCAGGGGTGCCAGGAGCCACCATGGAGTTAAGGTCCCATCCAAAGGCATTCACGTGGGAATAAAGCGGCACCTCTGTTGCCCCCTAGAGAAATTCTGGGCTGTGTCTGACAGAAAATGGTTCTTTGTTTAGCAGCCAAATTCCCTCACTCCCTGGGCAGCAGACTAGGTTTTAACTTCATACCTTCACAAAATGAAAAAGACTCTCTTAAAATGTCTGGGGACCAAGAAGAGAGGACTCACGTGGCCCAGACACTGGCAGCATCCCTGTCACTGGCCCTCAGCCTGCTGCCTTCCTCCTAGTTGGCATCATTTCCAGGCCATTCTGCTAGTAAGTGACCAAAACCAGCTCACAGCAGTCACAGAAGGGGAGCTGGAAGACCAGCAGCCCAGGAGAGGGGCATAAGGAGAAGCTGTTGCCATGGCTATTGCTTTCCAGCCTCCAAGCAGGGGGAAATCCTGCTACTGCAACATCTTAACATAAAATAAATAGAAAAGGCACTGAAACATGGACTTTTGGAGAACTTCTATCATTTAACTTCTCTTTTTCTCTATGGATTTACTTGCTGCTCTCCACACACAAGGTATTTTAGAGGAATGGTTGTGCTGCTCCCTGGCATCTGGCAGCAGACCAGGACTGAAAATCTCAAGCTGGAAGTAGAGATTGCAGCTGGTGGTTCCAGGAGCCACCATCTGGGAGACAGCCCTGAATGTCACCAGTTTGCTTATTTTGGACTCCAGCAGAGTGTATCAAATCAGTCTTCCTGACCCCAAGTGCTGGGAGGTGCATTCTCAGGTTTTGCTTGTGGGTCTGGCTTCTGTGATTCCTTCCAGGCAAATGCACCTGGAATTCTGTTTCCCAATGTGTAACACTTCAACCTTGTGATCTTATCTGAGGAATTACATAGAAATAAAAAATTGTATTGTATAGTACAAAAATATAAACACACACATAAAATATGTACTGTTTACATACATCAGTATGTATTGCATACCATATAAAAGGCACAAACGTATTATATATAACCACATGTAAAGTTTAAAATATATATTACATAATAAAATCTATATAAAATTTATAGAATAATAAAAACATATTCTCTGTGTGTGTGTTTGTGTGCTCACACATGCACTTGTTGCAGTCATGCCTTGAAGCCAATCATTTTGTTGGAGCATAAAACTTCTCGGCCACTTCATGAGAAGTCTGGGATAATGCATATTACCACAGCTGAGAGTTCCAGATGGGAACTACAGGCAATGCTTAAATGCTGCAAGAATTGTTGGCATCACTCTTAGCATTCATAAAGATGTTACAGATGTCAAATGCACAGTTCCTGAGGAAACTGAAATTTCCTGAGGGAGAAATATCACCCCAGCACCTTCATTTTGAGAGCTAAATTGGAAATGAAAATCCAAACAGCAATGAACCAAGTCAAAGAGCTCAGACGGAAGCTGTTATTGGTGGTCTTGTTCTGAGTGCCGTGTTTTAGGGTAAGAAAATTCCCACCACTGTGGAAATAGTAATAAATGGATGAAGCAACTGTTGCAGGAGGTGTGCATGCAAACTTCTTCAGGCTAATGACTGATTACAGAATCTGAATTTTCTGGACAAGCTGTACAACTATACAACTAATTCAGAAAAAAACCTGCCAGCAAGGAAAAGCAGTTACTGAATTGTTCACATTTAGCCTGGCTACATAAAAACAAGAAGTGTGTTCTGTCTCTGAAACTTGTCTTTTTTGAGACTCCTGTCTGGTTAAAAACATTCAGGTTAGCAACAAAGGAGTTGCAGCCACACACCATTCTGGTTACACCCTGCAGGCAGGTTCAGGTCCCAGAGCATAGACTACTGCACTGAGACTCCCTGCCAATGAACCAAGTTTTCGCATAACCAAACATGGCATGTAGACCCTTAATCAGTAGCTGTTCCACTTCTGGTCAGCAACTTTTAGGTGTCTGTGCCCATCACGATACATAATGGCTCCATAATGGCTTTTTTTGGACCTTGTTACTAAAGTTCACCTAAGGGAGGATCTGAGTGCAGTTTAGGTAAAGTCAGCATGGTCTGCTGAGACTTTTGCCTCTGAAGTCTTGGAAGATAAGACATAAATGAGCACATCCTTTGTGCAGCATGGTGAATTAATGGTTGATATTACAACCTGAGATGGAAGAAGTCTCCCAGGGTGCAGAGTAGCCCCAAGAGTGCCTGTATACTCTGATGCATTAAGGTTGCACGGAATATGAAGGATACCATGTGGCACCTCTGCTAAGTCCTGGGCGCATGAAAGTTGATGTTTGTGTGATGCATGGGAAGCTGCTGATGCCCATAAAGCCATTACAAATCTCTCTATCTGATGCTTTTTAAGGATGGATGCAAATCTTTCCCTTCCTCCTATTGGGAGTGTTTCAAGATCGTGACAATGGGAGGCCAGTAATCCTGCCTCCACAAGACTGTCTAAGGCACACTGCTGGTGAGGTGGTCTGTGGCACTGTTGTGTAATGCTACTATGAGATGTGGGCATAGAAGTACTGGACCCTCCTGACATATTGACATCTTTTTGTCCTCAAAGAACAGAGGCTTTTGTTGATCTGAAAGATTAGACAGATCCTACTCCAGCCTCTCTTTCACAGACTTGATGATACTGGGGACCAGTCCCTGAGGGGCACATCTCCCTGAGCTACTACTTTAAAGAAAGTAGTACCTGGTATTTATGTTTCTTTCTTGCCAGGGTCATTTTGGTGCCATTAGAAACAAGAAAAAATACGTCAATGAAAAAGACACTTGATAGCCCAAGAAATATTCTTTTAACCTTTTGTTACAAACAGCAGAGAATAAATGGAGTATGTTTATAAGGCAAATAAAATCATCAACAGTATCTTTTACCTCTGCCCCCACTTTCCTCTCTCCAGATGCTTTACTTCATTCTGTCCAATCATATGCCTTCACAGGATATGCGCCAGGAAAAGGCTATTGACTCATGCTACCATTTCAAGCAGTCCTCAGCAGGAGGTCCGGGCAGATGTGAGGTGTGGGTAAGCTAGCTGTTAGAGACCTAGGATGATGGCAAATGGAAACTTTCCTTTCCTGTTACCCACTCCACCCCCTCCCCAAAAAAATCAAAACACAACACCGCAGTATTATGGGTTTTGTACTTCATTACCAATTCCAAGCCTGGGACCGGTGGCTCTTTGTACAACTGTTAGGGCATGAGAGTGCTCCTCTGAGTTGGGTGATCTCGCTCTGACAGTGGCCAGTAGTGGAGTTTTAGGGAAGAAAATGGAAAAAGAATAATAATAAATACTAAAATATTACAACAAACTGTGAATCATTGTTCCTTACTCACTGCCTCTGTAATATTTACGATATAATTCACCTCCGTAATACTTTCCCTTGGGTATTTCTTTCTGAGGCTGAAAAGTGGAAGAGTCTTATCTATTTAATCTCTCCTCATTGGGAAGATATTCCTTATCTTTTACCATTCTTTTTGTCATCTGCTGTCTCAGTTCCATTATGTGCCTTTTTGGAAGGGAGTTTAAGAGAGAAAAACTTGGAAACCAATGTATTATTAAAGAGGTGGGTACATGGAGCACTTTAGTTTGCGCAGCTACAGATTCATGCTTTACACGTAAATTTACACTCAGGAAAATGTGTATCATGAAAATAGGAGATAGCAGGAATCTAGTGCATGGCCATGAAATTAAACAAGATGCATCCTTTAAGAATCGTCCAGCTGTTTCCTTCATTTCTACTGGAAGTCAATGATTACTTAATAAAGCAACAGTAGTGCAAGTTAATTCTGAATGGATTATCTCTTGAGATAAATAATAAGAAAACCAAACTGAATCACATGAGAGTAATTTACTGAAGAGCTTTCAGAGCTACAGCATTCAGGGGTAGGAGCTGAATTCTTTTAGGGTAGAAGCTGAGTCATTATTTCAAAAGACAGTGAAGATGTGTTAAAAAACCATCACTCCTATAAATGCTGAAACGTGACCATGCTTGGGCTGTGAAGAGAAAGTCATCCTGGACCTGCTGGAACATGTTTGGATACCCTAGCAGTACCAGAATGTGGATATGACTTCATTGCTGTGGACAATCTTGGAGTGGGAAATGAATGCCCTTTGATTTACTACAGTGCTATAGTCCATGAGCAGATTCTTTATTCATTTACATCATGTAAAGCTATTTGTATTGGAGCAGGATGGAAACACTTCCAATCTGATTTGCCCTGGCAGAAATCAAAACACAGAGCTCTGAGACAGGATGGCTCAGCTTAGTCTAAGTAACTGCTAAAAGTATAATCCACATGGGCAAGTTTAGAAGGGAACAGACATAGAAAAGCAGGAATCACTGCCTGCTAGTTTATTCTTCCTCATAGCACTTGGTAAATACACTGTGTCACTTGCGTAACGACATGAAGTATAGCTTTTCTGACAGTGAAGGACGTGGGTGCTTCCTTAAGTTCACACAGAAATCAGTTTACAAAGGGTGGGGTGAGGGGGAAAAGGTTCAGAGTCGCTTTGTCTTTCTGCATCATAGCATGTATATATATGTGTGTGTGTGCATATATCTCTATATCTAAAACAGGCTCATGGTGTCTACATATCATATATTTCTAGCCTGGTACATTTGCCACTGGTTAAAAAATCTAACGAGCTGGCAGAAGAAAAAATTGACAGCAACATCAGCACTGCAGGAACAAGAGAACTGCTTCCTGCAGCCTCACCTTCAGTTGTCAGTGAGTCTGGTGCAAGAAACCCTGCCAGCAAACAGGAATGTGGCAATCCACCCTACAAAGGACTTGCAGACATCAGGAGATTTCTGATGTTCTGGAATTGAAAGAAAAATCCCTTTCTGAGCCATGAGTACAATCATCACAATGATTAAAAAACAACCCCTGTGCTGAACACTTCATGACTAGAAAACAATCAGTTCAGGAACAAAGCAGTGAGATTTATTGCAAACACAGTAGTAAGTTTATGTTCTTCCATCACTGTGACAAATTAGTTTCTCTTAACCCTGCGTTACTGACCCCCCTCCACAGTGTGATATTCATACACAAATCTTACATCAGTAACCAAAACGAAGGTAGTTTTATTTTTTTCCTGATACAAATGCCAAATATCACAGCCATAGACATAAGCAAAAAAATGTTCCAAATAAATATGCATGGAAAGATTTCTGTCAAATTTAAATACAGTAGTTATTGTATAAATGGCTTAACAAATGGTATTACTGCTAGCAGAATAAGCATCTCCGGGGAAAAGAGGATTGAATACATAATCTGGAAATAGATTAAATATATATATATAAAATATACTCAGTTTATTGCATGGATAAATATTAACATATTTGTGCACATAAGTGGGAATGAGGCACTTATTCAGGTTAGTATAAACAAGGCCACTTGTTAAGTAGAAGGGAAAATGTTAATAAGCCTCAAAAACATCTTGCTGAAATCTAAAACCTTGAAGCCATAATAAAACAGGCATGCTGGTACAGATGTGTTTATAGTTCACTGAATTGTAAGAAATCCAATTTCTTAAGAATGGGACAAATCCGGCAGGCCTCACTGAAAACACTGGGATTTTTTTCCCAGGCGGAGGACTTTGGTATCTGACTCATGAATCTTATTCATGCTTGTCCAGCTTTTTAGTGTTTTCTTTGTGTTTTTCTTTGTTATTACCAGTTTGCCCTATTATTTTATATACTGTTAGAAAAACATTAGTCTGATAATCCCCATCGGCCTAAACATTGTACAGAGTTGTAATTGAATGCTATACAAAGCAGTGATCAAGTTGTTTACCAAGCTAAATGTTTGGCTTGTAGAACACATGTTTTTTGATGTGATTTTATTAAAAAAAAAAATGATTAAAAAAAGATCTTGCCTGCAAGCAACTTTAATGATACTTGTCTGTTAAAGTTCAAAAGCAGAAAAATGGCTTTACTGATAAACACCTAATTTCTGTATTCTATACATATATTTTTAAAAAGATCTTCTCTGCTTATACAAAACAGGCATTTTATAAATATTAAAATGTTCTATTATTTACATGTGTCCCATTTGCTGTAGAATCATTGACTGCTGTTACCCAAACATGCAGGTCTTAGGAGACGAATTCTGCATTTCTTATTATCATAGTGATTTCACATATAGGCACAAAGGCAAATTTGATCTTAGGTTACACTCGCAACTTAGTGGTGAACTTTAAATAGAAAATGTATCTGTGGGCTAAATCTTTGATTAATCTTGCACACATAATACATGGATCACAACACCAAGAACTTCATTAAAGGAGTAAATTAATGTCAGGTGACTAGGAAAAAGGTCTAATGCACTGGGCACGTCTTGCAGATAACTGTTTCAGGCTAGAACTCAGATTAATTAAAATAAAAGATGGCTGCACGATTTTAGTAATGGAGTTCGACCCTTAGGTTGCTGCAAACATCCTTTGATTAAGCAGTCTGAATCACAATCTTCAGAAAACCTAGAAAAGGTAGGACAGATTCTGACCTGATTAATTTGGTAAAAACCCAATGAAATCTTGTTAAATGAGTGAGGTCATAACAACATAAATGCAGAGCGAAAAAAAAAATATCAGCATGAGTCCCTCTATGGACATATTCACAGTGTACCATGAATCATAGCACAGATATTCCTAGGCTAGTACGCCTCAATGTTTCTGAGTCTTTTTATGGCTCAGAGGACGATTGTGAAGAATTACTAGGTTAGGTCTATCTCTGCTGACAGAGCACCACAGCCAGCCCAGAAAACCTTTTGGATGGATTTTTCAGTTCAGAGGCAGCATTGTGTGCTTCCAGCCAGGCTGCTTTCAGGTTGGATCCTGCTCAGTTAGCTCAGATCTCTGCAGCATCTCTGCATCTCATGCAGTGTATTGCAGCTGAAGATAGTTTGGGGGCTGCCCGCACCTACCACCACAAGGTGGTAGAAGGCAACAGGTATTTTAGCAACAGTCTCAACAGCATGATTCAGATTTTATACAGTTTCTATAGTTCAACTAACTCCTTTGACAACTTCATTGACTGTGGCACCGTAACATCTTTGTCAGTGACATGGACAGTGGGATTGAGCACCCTCAGCAAGTTTGCCAACGACACCAAGTTGTGCAGTGTGGGCAACATGCTGAAGGGAAGGGATGCCATTCAGATGGATCTTGACACGCTTGAGAAGTCGGCCAATGCCAGCCTCATGAAGTTCAACAAGGCCAAGTGCAAGATCCTGCACCTAGGTTAAGGTAATCCCAAGCACAAATACAGACTGGTCTGAGAATATATTGAGAGCAGCCCTGAGGAGAAGGCATTGGCGGTGTTGGTTGATGAGAAACTGAACATGACCTATCAGTGTGTGCTCACAGCCCAGGAAGCTAACCGTATCCTGGGCTGCATCAAAAGGAGTGTGACCAGAAGGTTGAGGGACGTCCCCCTGTACTTGGCTCTCGTGAGACCCTACCTGGAGTACTGTGTTCACCTCTGGGGTCCCCAACTTAAGAAGAACATGGGCTTTCCAATACCTAAAGAGGGCCTACAAGAAATCTAGAGAGAGTATTTTTACAAGGACATGTAGTGATAGGACAAGGAGTAGTGGCTTTAAACTGGCAGAGGGTAGATTTAGATTAGATATTATGAAGTTCTTTACTGTGAGGGTGGTCAGACACTGGAACAGGTTGCCAGAGAATTTGTGGATGTTGTGTCCCTGGCAGTGTTCAAGGCCAGGCTGGACGGGGCTTTGAGCAACCTGGTCTAGTGGGAGGTGCCCCTCCCTGTGGCAGGGGGGTTGGAACTACATGATCTTTCAGGTCCCTTCGAACCCAACCCATTCTATGATTCTCTGATTCTATGACTTGAAAGGGCTTATTTGTATATAACACTAGTGTGACAAATAGTACAATCTGTCCTAAGGGTTACATAGCTTTCACAGCCAAACATTTGGCAGAGTATCTCTGGGACAGAATAGGTCCTGTTTGGCTAAAAAATTACATGGGACACTTCTGATCCAAACTTCTGTGGAATATCATGCTGTCATGTTACCTAAATCAAAAACATTGAAAGAAAATTAGAATTACTCTTGCAAAAGTAGTCACTTGTTAAAAAATGCTCAACAATGACCCAGGACGTTTGTCAAGATGTGCTATGATTATACAGCAATAAATATTACTTGATTAAATCAAATATTAATTTTTTTTCTTTACTTTGTTGCCATTTAATATGGCAACTGACAATGACATGCTGGATTCAGTATACTGATTCCTAGGCTCAGTTCAGGCAGAACCTTGTCCTCTGCATTTTGAATCTATCATCTTCTCTAGGTACTGAAATAGTAATGCTTGCATTTCCCAGCAGTGGATATGCACTAAAAAATATAATTTACCTTACAACACCTCCATGATCCATTATAAACTTAAGAGGACATAAACGTCCAGTTTCTGTGAAAAACAAATTTCTTTCCAGATCTGTTGCATTCTTTGGCTTTATATAAACATAAATAAGGGGGAAAAAAATCTTGATTAAATAGCTGAATAAGAATTTGCAGAAAAGAGTATGTATTGCATCTGTGACATGCAACTGTTTATAGTGTTACGCTGTCTAATCTAACTGTTGTTTGAAAAAGTTCAGCTACACATGAGTAAAAAAAGGTAAAAAGAAATCACTGGTATAGCTTAAGTAAAGTAAAAAGCTTATAGGAGGGAGGATTCATGCCTAAGGCATTTCATCACTTTTCACTGTAGACATTGCATTCTTTGTGAGAAACAGCACATAATTTAACTGAAGAGTATAAGGATTCCTCCTCTCAAGTATTTTGTGTTTCTGAAGAAACAGATTTCCTCTCTTATTGCAGACAGGATATATAGCACCTTTAGATAGTTTCTTCTACTTTTTGAAATGTCAGAAAACACAAAAACAAAACAAAAAATCTCTCCCCTACAATGCAGTTCCTTGAATTGTTACTTCAGATTAGTGCATGATATAGGGACGTCAGGATGACCCTTTGTGCATAGTGGGAGGTTTGGTATGGATTCTTCTGTTGCTGATGATGGCAGCAAGAGTTCAGGATAAAAAATTTCAAGTACACCTAGAAGTATACGATCTCTTCATTCCTCATGAATCACCATGATCTGCTGCTAGCAAAGTGCAGTTCAAGTTCTTTTTGAGGCACTCTGGAGACTTTGGCTTGAATCCTGCCATCTTGGAATCAAACCTCTGAGCTGTCGCTTGCGTAATTATATGGTAGCATCATTGGTTCATTGCTGCCTGACTCCTTTGTGGCTTCCTTCTTCTCAGAATTTTGTTTCCATTTTAGCAGCAAAACAATGATTGCCATTAAGCAGATGGCAAGGAAAATGGCAGCAGCTCCACCAATGATTGTGACTATGCTGACCCTTGCACTTTGGTTATTCAGTTCCCTGGGGAGAACACCATTGACTGCAACCTCCCTTTGAAGGACCTGTTTCTTGCTGGTGCGATCTAGAGCTATGTGCTGTATGTTTGTTCCTCGGTTGTTTTCTACTCCAATGTCTTTTGCAAGTTCTTGATCCTGCTCAACTCCTCTCTTTTGACGTCTCTGAGTGGATAGTCCTGAGCTCCCACCACTCAAGAGCGAGTGGTACTGGTGCTCCACACTTCTTTTGCCAATTCCACGGTTAGCATTCTCTTTTGAACGCACAGTGTAGATTGTATGGACATACCACTCCCTACCCAAAGACACCTAGAAAGACACAATGTTTTGTTTTTAACACACACACATACATGATCAGACAGCGCTATATACAGAGGAAATCAATCACTGTTCTGAACTGATTGCCTGGACAAGTACTTTCAAAATCACGCACAGATAAGCCCCCCAGTATGTGCCAATGTACACCAGAAGAGTCATGTTTTCTGCCAAAATTTTAAGAAGGGGTAGTTTCCATTCCTCTCCATGGCCAGACTCTATGGCTATCAGGTGCAGATGAAGACGCATAGCCTTGGCAGTTTTTTTGGTACCGTTAGTACCAATGGCCTTCAAAAGAACCTCAACTGTAGACAGGCCAAAGAAGAGAACATTCCAGGCCTAACTGATAGCTGCCTAGGCCCTGGCTGTGGCTCTATTCCCATTTTAACATAAGAAACAAATTTAAACTGTCAGGATGGTTGACCATTGCAACAGGGAAGCTGTGGAATCTTCATCCTTGGAGTTGTTAAAAATCCAACTGGTCTTAAAGCAACTGTCTGATAAGTTCAATGGCTGCAGCTAAGTTCTATTATTGTGATGTATAACACATTTTCTATTTTACTCTTGTTTTTTCCAAGTCTTTTTCAGGATATATGGTTGTTTCTTCACATTTACATTCTTTTGACAGAATAAGGGCAAAAAATCACTGGATTTGGAATTGGAATCTTCGTATAACAAAAAAAAGATTTAATTTTCATGAGGGCAGATTATAAAACCCTTTTTATACTGTTAAATAGGTTGTTCTCTTAAATATTCCATTTCTTACAACAGGACCTTTAATACTGAAGTAGCCAGGAGTAGGATTAAAGTCTCCTAAAGTCTAATTTAGCCTAACTAAAGTCTCAATACTTTTTCTACTAATTTATACACTTGAGTTTTGCATGTAGTTTTGCAAATACCTAAGAAACAAATAATGAAGAAATAATTCCTGACTGGGTTACATCGATCAATGGGATGAATGCACACAGCTGAAGGATTATATCTAATTAAGAAGGAGTTTTACTCTTTAGTTGTCAATTTCTAGGATTTCCAGTGCTTACACGTTTCACAATGTGCAAATTTGCAAGGAAAAGATTGCATAGAAAATGCTAATAACTACATTTTTATTTATTCACTATAAATGCTTATGATTCTTTTCTATCTTTGAGAAGTGAGATTGGAAGCAATAAAACAATGCTGTGTAATAAGAAATTTATTAAGTTCTTAGAAGAAATGCATAATAATAATTTGTATAATTTCTGGTTAGAATGTGGAGTTAAGCAAGGGAAAAGCATAGTATTCCCACAGAAATCTCTTAATAAGTGCTCCAGATTTTATATCTGGAAATTTAAAATAATTTATGATCCTGTTTGACTGTCACTGGAAACAGAATAAATCTATTGGCTTCAATATGACTTACTGTTAACAACACTTCTTGTGCAAGTGTTTCTTTTTTGGTATAGTGCTCTTGCTAATAAGCTATAGAAATCATACCTGAAATAGAGGAGTTGAGTCTACCTTAAATCCATCAGAGCCTGGCTGTTTAACTAATGGAATTGCTTCAGGATCATCTATTGCAAGTTTTGCATTAAAAAGCACATTTCCAAAGCTTGTGGCTTGTGTCTCGGGCTGAGCTTTGTCCTACATAGTCATGGAGGGAAAAATAAAGTTTGTAAAACACAGATTTATTTATTCTAGTTGATTTCTTCTTTTTCAGCTCTAATATTTATACACAATGTATAAATTGCTTTATGCAATCCATCGTAATATCAAGAGAAAAGATACGAGAAGTTGTGGTCACATCTGACTTGTACTAACTTCTATTTAATCTTTTGCCTGAATGCTTTTTTTGTTGAAATACAAGGAGGGAAACACTACAGAACAGTCATAGCAACATTTCTAAAATAAAAAGATATATGAATGTGGTCTGAAAAAAAGTAAAAAGTCTATTTCCCAGTTTAAAGAAGCTAACTTTAATTTCTATTAACAGATACTTACATAAATTAGTTTAGATAATTAGATAATTATCTTAAATTTCTAAAAGTAGGGCATCAGATCTGTAGTCATTTAGGCTTACTTTATTTTCCCAAGTGAAATAATCTCAAATATTCTAAGCCATCTTTAGAAGTATCTATCTCTCTTTCCCTATTGATTACAGAGGCAAATTGGATTAACAACTTTAAATTAAACACTAAATTTTTAATGGCTAAAGATAAAAAAAATTCCAATCCTTAACTTGCATGTCTCCTAAGACTCCCTCTGTGGTCCATAAGTATAGACAATGCAGAGAAAAAGCTATCTTGGGATTCTAACTTAGGTCAAACTCTAAATGATGGGAGTACCCAGAAAGATAAAGAATAGAACCAGGAGGGAGAAAGGCAAGATACTCCATCAGTTCACATTAGCCTGGAGTTTGAGCCAAAAAATTGGTGCCATGGAGAACATTTTAAAGAACAGTTGGTTTTGGATAAAAAACAAGTTAGGAAAAAAAAAAATAAAAATATGTATGTGCATCCTGCCAGAATTTGAACACTTACCACAATCTTAAACCTGTACAAAAGGGATGGAGAATCAGCAAGGCACCCATATTCAGTGTTGGATGGATTATATTTGGGTACATATCCATCAGCTCCTGTGCATAGGAAAACCTTCTCGATGCTACAGTAGAAGGAATCACCCAAATTCTGCACTGGATCCACCATCACCCGGCCATATATGGTATCACCTGTGAACAGTGCACACAGTTCACATTCTATTACACTAGAGCATTTAGCACAGTACTGAGGCTAAGCTAATAAGCCTAGTCAAGAAACTTAGTGCAGTGTAATGTGACATTACCCAAAGACACTTTGCTACCCAGCTTCCTCTGTAGGGTGTTTTCAAAGGTCATGATCAGAGACCATGCTCTTCCATGTACTCTGAGCCATAAAATAGCAGTAGGAGGTCACTTGCTGTTGCTATAACCTGAGCCAGTTTAGGGTCTGTTTTGATTCTGGGCTATACTGGGTTCTTCATTCAAAAAGTGACTTAAAGAAACTCCTCTGCACCAGACTGGGGTGTAGGTTTTGGCCTCCTGACAATGCACTTCTTAAAGAGATGTCATTTTTGATGTCAGTAGAATCCTGTTCAGGCTGCATAAGAGTTTACTTACACTTGGTCAGACTGGCATACTGTAGAAGTGAAACGAACATTACAAAAAGTCACACAGACATTTTCTGAGACTTGGCTCCTTACTGTGCAATTGCATTTCAGCTGTCTAATAATGTTTAAGATAAGGCATGCTTGCCAGACCTGTACAAATAACCTGGGCCATTGCTATGCAGCCAAGAAAAGTATACTGTGTGCAGTGGTCAGATACATATGACAGAAAGTGGTTAGGAAGGTTGAAAATCTGAAGCAGGAAAGGAGAAATGTTGCATTGCTTTTATAATTTGGAGCAACTGTGCACTTTGAGAAAGAGAAACCAGGTACCTGCTGTTCAAGAGTCTGTGCAAATACATCACAAAAGACAGTCATGTATTCAAGGTGCTGGCACGGTAACAAACAGGCAAAAGAGGCACAGGAGGAAAGCAAAGGAATGAAGTAGATCCACTGACAAATGTATCAGTTGCATCAATCTTCCCACCCTCAGCCTACTCAGTGGAGGACAGGGACAAGGGAGAAAGCCTTGATGCTGTACAAGCTCTGTTCATTAGTAGCCAAAACACTTGCATGTTATCAATACTGTTCCAGAAACAGACGCAAAGTACAGCACCATAGTGGCTGCTATTAAGAAAGTTAACTCCATCCCAGCCAGATCCAGTATACTCACCCACAAAAAAAAAAAAAACCAACCTGTGTAATATTCGCTTAGCAACTAGTAGTGTTCTTAATGTCAGACAATGTTTATAAAGTGCTCAGCTTATGAGAAGTGGCACCAGTACTGTAACCCTCAGACATAACACTTTCAGTGCAGTTTGGCTAACAGCTCTAATGTAAACTGCCAGGTAGGAAAGGCAAATGCAAAAGAATACATGCAGCAAGCCCAAATCCTTACTCCTATCTTGTTTGTACTGGAACAGGATCCTGATAGTGTGGAACACATATGAAATGTATATGATCTGTGCATAATTATACCTTCTGAGAAAGCAACATCACTTTCTTGCCCAAAGCCCATTGAGCCATCAGACAGCCACAGTGTCTTTTTGGAGAGAAGGAACATCTGGGTGTTCAAGCTGAACTCAGCAGCCACAGGGTCACTGACCTAAAACACAATAGCATAAGGCTCTTCAACAAGTATTCTTTAATGTCTTTTAAAACACAGCATGATCTTCTCTCAGTGTACGTTTATTTATCAGCTCCCTGTATCTACATGCAATATTATACTTTAACCAAAAAGATTTCTTTGTACTAGACATATATCGCTATACATTTTACATGCATACAACCTTTGGGTTATCTGCTTCTGTGATATTTGATAGGATTCTAGGTTTGCTTCTTCCTACCACATTTTTCCAAATCCCAGCCAAGGAGGTGCCTAAGGTAACTTATGTGAGGGGGTAACACCAGGAAAATATTCCCCTCAATAACTTGCCTGCCTGTGACTCATCACAGCCTGTTTTCTCTACCCAATTTTCATTCTTACACCCAAGTCCCACCTCTGCTTCTGATCCTCTGCTAACTATTTGAAAGTACACATTGCTAAGGATTTATTTGCAAGTATCAGTTCTTCTGATGTGCTGCAGGAATATCAGAACATGCATGTGAAAATGCACCAAATCATTCGAACACCTTTTTATGCTATTATTTATCTTTACACATTTGACTCAGTTATCTATGGTTCTTCCTTTATTACATTACAAGAATAAAATAAATCAATACTATCATCAGCAGGTTCTCATTGGGCGATATAGCAAGTTAGAAGGCAAACTATACAGGACATGGCATAACAAAAGGGAAAGAACATAGTGAACAGAAGAATTGGGGAGAGCACAAAGTTCAAAATGATGCAGTATACCTGAGGAAACAACGTGGAAGACACACACATTCCCAAAAAAAAAATAAAAAAGAGCAAAAGGCTGCTAAACAAATAAAAAAATGTTAACATACATACGTATGTTACGTAGGTATTTATGAATATATATGTATATGTGTGTGGAAAGGAAGGAAGGAAAACAGTAAAGAAAACATTATTGCTGGCTAATGGACAAGGGGCTGATGGAATAAGATATAACAATATCAACAGAAACTACTTCTGCAAGTTAAACATTTGACACGTTTATTCTTCAAATATCTTTTTCACAATAGAGTCCTCAAACTATCAAAGCAACAGGATTTGGCAAGAAGAATGAATAGCTGAAATATTTTCATAAACCCATTGCTACTCTTTAGAAGGAGGAGCCCTACCCCCATAGCCTTTTCACAGAAAGAATGGTTAAAAAAAAATAATTTCCATTCTCTTGGAATGCTTCCTTCTAAATGTCTGGGGTTCAGCCTATTGGATTACAGTCCCACAGCTTCTTAGTCATTAGGCTTCTTCCAGGTAAGAGTTAGGTCTCTCCTACCTCACCCATCTTGCAATGATTTTTGCAGCTTTTCTGAATTTTCTTTGAATTGTCAACATCATCTTGTTTATACCAGGACCAGACAGAAGCTGTGGTTTAGCACTGTTGTGAACTACTTTAGAGTTCCTAGAAGCAGATTAGAAATGCCAGAGAAAAGCTGAAGTGCTGAACTAGTTTAAATCCCCTCACCCCCTTCATGTAAACTTTCAAAATGTTTTGCTGGTTAGCTCTGAGAAGGCAGGTTTCATGTCAGATCATGCATCATCTCTCTGCTTCATGAGGACTTAATGCCACATTGCGAATCATCTGTTCTCCCATAGCTGGCATAATGCCAAATCAGAGCATAAAGACTGCATACATTCCCTTGTGTACTCTGGCTAATTCAACAGAAAAGTGATTCTGTATCCCTGACTGATCTGGATCGGATTTGCACTGTAAGATGATTTAATAGCATACATCTATACTATTAATGAGCATGAAACCACAGCCACACTGTTCCAGTGTTAGTTGTATTGGCTCCAAAAAACAGAAATAACTTCCTCCTTACACATCCCACGATCACACTAACCCTATTGATAACACTGGACAGTGGCAGTTTATATTCTGTTAACCAACATTAACACTCAGATTTTTTTTCAGTCAATAATTTCTACAGCAGAATCAATTTCTCCATATTTTATTTTCAGCTACAGAACTTTACAGTTGGACTTCATGAAAGGTATGTTGTTTGCCTGTTCCCATGTTGCCATATGATCCATATTGCTATAGGCGGGATTTGTGTCACTTCTGGGACCAGTGTTGGCCACTTATAGTTCCTCTGTAGCCAGTGAAGAAGGCCTACCTTCGGACTGAATGAATGCTCTAAGATTCATCTTTTAGTATCAGAGACCTAGCTCTGATCTTTGTGTTAGATGAAAACCTTCTGATAATAGTTTTATATTTTCCCAATTCTCCGATAAAACTATTTCATACCAAAGCCAAGAGATAAGTAATGAATTCCCAAAGATATGAAGAGAAGTTCATATCACAGTAGCTATCCTGCAAACTAATGTCAATGAACTTCCTATGGGCTAATACATTAGCCTTTCCCAGTTGGGTAAAACTGGTTAAATAGCAGGAGAGGAGTACATGCTGTCTCACCAATTTAGGAATCAGTCTATTTATTAGCAAGTAAATTCTGCTTCTAGCACTATTATTACAAAGCCACAAAGGCAATTTGGGAATCAAACTGAAAAGAAAACATGACAAAGGCATCACTGGGGTGGTACCTGCTGGAATCGGATATCCAGATCAAATGTGATCGGCTCTCTAGGGTTGCAGATCACTGGTAGGCTGTACTCCTGATGTGGAGCAGTGGTACAAGCTATCAGCTTCACAGTGTATGTTCCAGAATAGTCTCGAACCTGAAGAGAGAGAGAGAGAGAGAGCTGTTCCACCGACAACCTGACAGGCTGGGGCAACAGAAGACAGAGTGAAGGCTGAGGTTTTACCGCAAAATCTGAAAGAAAGCTCCACTGCTGTACTGGCTGGTTGTACGTTGGCTCACTTCGGATGAGGCTGAGGCTAAATGTCAGGCCCGGGTGGTCAGCAGACATAACCATGGATGTTAGAGATGAAGCTAGAAACATGTCAAGAGACAGATTTGTCACCTTTAATGTTTCACTGCAAACTCTCAGAGCCTGGAAAACATTCCCAGTAATTCATAAACCATAATGCCATGGTTGATGTTAATACCTTTACAGGGCACTGGGTTCTATTAACTGAAACTAACAAAATCAATTACAGTCAACACAGCTGGGCCCCCTTGATTCTTGTTCAAGTGTCTATTAGCAGTTGCTTTTGGGCTACACAACCAGAACTGTATGAAGACTAAATTTAACAGACAGGCAAAACAGTGAGAGTGGAATGGCAAAGATCTATAATCCCTCCCGTTTTAACCTTGGAATGTCAGCCCAGGGAACAAAAAATAATTTCTCTAAGCAATGTAACTCTTTCAGCTCTGCCTGAAAGACAAAACCTAACACGCTAGAAGACAGCTGAGAAAAAGTAGAAGCACTATGAAGGAGTTTCATAGGTTAATAAAACTGACTTTAACTAAAAGAGATTTCTTAAAATGATTTTGTCCCTTCTCATTTTTGTTCAGTTCTCATTATTGTTCAGCAGATTTAATTTAGTTAGATAATCTTTTCCATGGCTGGCATTCATGCTCAGATTTATGTCTGTATTCTGAATAAAGGTAGTGGGGTTTAAACAGCTTAAATTGCAGGATCAGGTCCTCAGCAATGACTAATTGAATGGCAGTGAGAATGTTTTATTAGCAGAGCGATACAATGCTCATACAAGACTTTTTCTTACTCTCTGAAAAAGGTCTAAATAACTTAGGTTTCAAGTTAGAAAAGAAATTTTAATGCTATCTACATTCCTAGGGCAACGTAAGTGAATAGTTAATCACAGCTTTTGGATTAAAGACATATATTTATAGACCCCTAGTGAACAGAATGGCCTAGATCTTTATCTTTCATAAGTCAGGCTTTTCATCAAGTGGAACTATCTTCTTTCCATCAGATTCATGTATATTTCATTATGTTAGACAATCCGAATACAGTCATCAACAGCAAGTAAATCCCAAGTAGAGGAAAAATCTCATCTGAAGAGCACAGTACATAAAAAAATTCAGATATCAGCAGCAGAAATAAGAAAAGTGAACAGGGAGGGGTGTCTTTGCTTTTATAGTACTGCTAAAGTGTAGATTAAGCTTACCGGGATGGGACATCACAAACAGACCATGAAATCGGGCTTCAGTCTTGAAGTTGACAACCAAGCGTCCCTCTTCACTAATACGCATGCTGGTTGGGTACAGGGAACCTGGCAGCAGAAACCAATTCACAAAGTTTATTCCACTTGCAGATGACAAATAAATCACATTTCTGTGAAACACCAACCCCACTCTTTAATTTCCCTTTGTCGTCAGTTATCTGGGAGGTGGCCTGATGGTACCTTTTGGGTTGACTCAAGATTCTTCTCGATCAAGAATCTACACAGTGGGGCCTAGAGTTTTCACAATGCTTCAGTTTTCTGAAGCACATACTGAACTTCCCTGCAAAGTCATGGTTTTATATGTTATCATGGACCCACACAGCCGCTCTAATAGGCAAAAGTCCACAGCACAGTCTGTGCTTGTGTTCAGGTAATAGCATGGTGAGCTGCCAGCAGGTTCTATAGAAGGAAGAATACTTATGTTCTCACTAGGTATTCAAGCTGATTCCTACTAATGAAAGCTTCTCCAGAGATATTTTTTATCAGTGCCTCCCTATCTACCGTCTCAAGGCATCACCCACCAGATGGCAATTTCTGGCATGAATCTGGCCCAAAACATGGGCCTAATATTTCCTAATTCCACGTTACAAGGTCTTGTTTATATGTCAGAAGAGGTTTATTGCTGTAGCTTGCAGCCACGTCTTTTTTTTCTCTAGAGTTCTGCAAAGCTTCAGAGTTCAGGTGTTTCCTCCAGCGCTCCTTTACAGGCAGCCAGTGATGTTACCATTCTGCTTGCTAGGAGCAAGAAAGAAAGAGGAATGTTCCTCCATGAATGTGTCGGAAACCTAACGCCCTCACCAATGTGAATGTATATCACCCATACAAAAACACCTCTACCAGTTATATTTATTGGTACATCAGAAATATATATACATGTATGAAATATGGCTTTAAAAGACCTTGACTGCTTTACAGTTATATGCAGAATATACGTAGAACAACTATATCTATCCAGAGGTATGGAAACAAAATGGAGACTAGTTAACCCCTCCCTGCCCAGAAAAACAGCTGCTCATTGTACAAGCCTGCAGAGTGAGAAAATACTGCCCAAACCAGACCCCCATGTTGGGGGTCTATCCTCCACTACCTCACTCTGTTTATCGTGTGTTTTGTTCTAGCTGTTGTCAAAGGGAGCTGCCAATGTTCAGCATCTCCAAACACCTGGCCATCAGGTCCTTAAACAGAGAAATAAAATATTAAACATTAAAGGCAGGAAAATGGTGGCATAGATGCGCCACATAGCTGAGGATTAAATTTGGCTGTTAGTGTCTAGTACATCATATGATTTGTGGTATGTGGCTTATTCTTTAGGCATGGCATGTGCTTCATTCTTCATGCACTGTAGATTCCCCTTGCCACCTTCATTTACTGTTCTCAACATGAGGACAAAAATCACATAGCAATGACTTCTGTAGCTCATATACAGGGTTTGCAGAAACAAAGAATGGTTTTATGCTCACTGGAGTCCTAAAACTGTGTAAGCGTACATACATAATTATAGCTGGTGCCTGTATTCTACCGCAGGCCGAGACAGATATGGAACACTTAAGCTTAATGTTGATGAACACTAAAGAAATTTGCATAAATAGAACAAAGAAGCATATACGTTTATACATTTTCATAGACATTTGTATGTCTCTATTTTTTAAAAAATATAATAATCTTTTTCAAAGATAAATTCTGTAATGTTAGAGTTTGATTCGTGACTAATTATAGTTACAAACACTTATTGACAGTATCTATCACATTTAAAGAATGCTTCACAGTTTACTACTCTAACACATAGGCTATTATACCCATTACATATTCCTATATCTTTTGAATGTTTCACAATTAATGTGTTTAAAATATCAAAAGTTTCTGAAACTGCACATTCATAGCCAGAAAAAAAATGATAGCACAGTTAAGTTTCTCGGTTTTTTTCATTAAAGTGCAAGCACCTTGTGTGGTAACAGAATATGAATACATAATGAACCTTGAAGCTCTGAGTATAAATAAATGTGTTAATTTTTGCATGTGTACTTCAAACAAGACAATCTTTGCAATAAAACTAATATCAACTTTACACGGTTTTCCTAAACACCCAGCAGAGAACTGTGAGTGCTAAGGTATAACAGAGTGTTTGCAACTGATAATAAGCGATATGCTATTACTTTTTTAGTATTAGAATTATTGAAAAATCATCCTACTGTGTGCAAATTATACTCTTGGTAACAGAACATGAATTCAATGCAGAGAAATCCAACACTCACCTTGGAGCTCTGCTTCAGGTGGGCTACCGATCCCATCCTTCCACAGGATGGCAGTGTCATACACAAAAGTCAGCCGGAGCTCCGACTGGAGGTCGAAATGCTGCCAGCCTCCTACACCCACCGGCGAGTGGAAAACATAAGAGACGTACAAGGGGACTCTCAGCGTGACATAGGACTGTACTAGGTTGAGAACCTATAAAAATGAAAATTATTTATTTAGGTTAGTGGTCATGAAAGGCAGCATTGCACTGGTAATCCCAGTGCAAGAGAAAATGAAGACAGAACTTGAAATGAATATTGTGACTGAATAAAATTCTCATTTTGCAAATTACAGATGAAGTTCAAAACACCACATTTCAGCTGAGCTTACATCCCTCCATGTTCCGTTTTGTATTTCAAACTGAATATGTGTTCTAATAAAACATAAACCCCTCAATTTTGACTTATCATTTTTTGCTCACTTTTTTTAAGTAGTTATTCAACATGGCTACAAATGAAGACTTTAGAAAGTTTTCAAATATCCTTCTGCATTTGCTCTATCTTTGGGTTTTAACCACTCTTTTGCTTACATCCTTATGCTGCTATCCTCTAAGAAGCTCTTCTGGAAGACTCTGAATTTGCTCAGATGTCATTGCAAGACAGTCCTTGGACTGTACTTATGCTTTTCTGGAACTATTTCTTCCTTTGTGCATGGATAATAGCTAACACACTGCATACAAACACACAAATCATACCTTTTGTCACTGTCGGAAGAACTAAAAATAATATGCGAGTTGATATAGATTTAAAAATAGATCCTTTATGCATGTATTGTACAACACAATAGCACTGTATTGAATTATTATCAGAGAATTACATATTCTTTATATATATTTTGATGAAAAAAGGCATGAACAGTGTCAGTAAACTGCCACCTCTTAGGATAGCATCCAAGATGCACGGATCCAAACCTTTCTGAAGAGACTTTGCATTTATGTTTTGTTACAAATACTTTTTCATTGACGCCTCTCTGATTAGAAATGTGCAATCCAGATCCTTTTAGAACATTCTGGATTTCTTTAGAAAGAGATGGAAGGAAAGGCATTGAGATCATCTCCCAGTGGGAGACTTTTCAAAGGCATAAATGGTGTTGAACTCTCGTTTGCTTCCAATAGAAATTCCATATGTAAATTTGTGCATCTGAACATTTCCCTGGAATGATTACTTTACAAGCTTGTAAAGAGTGTTTTGCACTATTAAAAAATCCCCCAACATTCAAAGAACTTTACAAGCTGTGTAAAAATCGAACTGTTTTTGGGTTCACTCAGTGGCATTTCAGGGGTCTGAATGTCCATTACCTTACAGCTGCATTACATTTCCAAATGCCAGGCAAAACTTTTAGTAATACTATGAAACCACAAATATACTGCCTGCCCTGACTAAATACTCTGAACTAATTAAGAAGTTCATTATGGCAAATGTTTGTAGTTGTCACAATGCATAACACTCCTTGATCTACACTCTCTGCTACCAAAATCCTTTCCACTTACATTGTTTGCATCATTCCATCAAATGTGCTATCATTTAGACAGAAGAGTAACTGGATACACACAGTATCATGCAGTGAGGCAGCCTGGTAGATAACATGAGATGCTACAGTTTTAGATTATTTTATATTAATGCTTCTTCGTTGGTTTTACATAAACACAATCAAGGAATTCTATGTCGAACAAATAAAGGGGTTTCTTCTCCATATGTATTGGATGAGAAATTGAAGTTAGACAAAAATATTATCTTTTAGTCCTATAAAGTCACAAGTTTATCTTTGGGATACTTGCATGATATCTGAGGAATAATTTTGGGCATGGATTTGCTAAATTGTTTTCCAAGGAACAACATAGAATTGCCACTTCTATTAAAAAAATATAGCTATGGTGGAACTCTACAGTGCATCACGGTTTGCCTTTGGTTCAGGAATAACCTTGAACACTTGTAATTTCTTGGAACAGTATCAAGAACTGAATACATTTGGTAGCGTAACAAATGCGTTCCTATTGAAAAGTCATCCCCGACAAACTATGTTAGCTTTTCAATTTGTGTTTTTGTTCTGCATCTGTGTGTTGTACAGTAGGAAGTAGACATTGAAGTCAAAGATCTGAAATTCAGTTTGCTTATAAAGAAGAAACAAAAGTACATGAAAGAAGATTTAATATATGTCTATTATCCTCTTGAAAAGAAGCATACATATTTTTTCATGATAATGTAGAGGAGGACTGGAATCTAACACAGGGAGAATGTAATGACCTTGAGGACCAGGACTGAAGTGAGATGAAATTTTATAGCATAAAGTATAAGGTAATGGAAATTAGTGTCAGGGATTTCTGCTAGAAATGAAAGACATTGGTTAGAAACAATAGAGGGGAAGAAATTTTGGTATGCAAAGTTGATCACATCACAACTATGACCTTCCTACCCTCTCCATGTGATATGATCCTAAGATAAACTGAGGAATGGGGTGGAAATTAGAAGCATGCATGCTATTATACAGAGCACTAGTGAGAGCTTATCTGGAACAGCTTTGATCATCCATGCTTGAAAAAGCCTGATTTGCATTGTAGACCATAGAAAAAGAAATCTATGTAATCACAGGAATGGCAAAACTATCTGATGAGGGGAGTCTAAAATAGCTGGTTTTATAACCCAGTACAACAAAGGCTGAGAGGGAATAAGAATGCTGTGTATACACACCAGGCAGAACAGCAGAGGAGGGCCATTGATGATGAAAGATGGTGCTGACATGGGAACAAATAGGCATAAGATGGCCATGACAAATACAGCCTAGAAATCAGGAGAAATTCTAGCCCTCGGTGTGGTGGCATTCAACAAGAATAGTGAGGCCATGAAATCCTATTAGTTTACTAGTGTTGGAACCACATTACACAGAGTGCTAAGGACAGAGTGATCCACAAAATCCCTACCACCTCAGTATCTTCTGCCATGTCAAGTAAAAAAAAAAACAACAAACATCTTTGAAAGCTCTTCTTGATTTTCAAGTACGAGGTATAATCACTTCTTCACATACACTATACATAAAGCAATCCATTAATGGGGTTTGTAAGACACATTTTAGGGTTTTCTTGCCTCTGTTCAATGAGAGAATAGTGTTAGTGAGCTTAACTCCTTTCTACTAGTGGAAATGTAGCAGTAGGCTCCCTTCTGGGGCAGGTCTGCCTGAAACACTGCTCCTTTGTCATACATTACCACTGCTCTGTGGGTAAATCTGAAACCATGGTGCCAAAGAATTGTCTCCATTTCTAGAACCCTAGAATTTAGAAGGTTCCTCTCTTTTGGCAAAACCCATGAGAGATATGTGGGCAACAGGGCTGCTTGCCCCAGCCTGTGAATTTATTTGTGTACTTACGAAAGTCTATGTGCTTTCATCAGTATAGCTGCCATTATGTGAGATTCATGGCATGTAAGGAGAGAAAGCAGTTCTTGCTAAACCAGCTGATTGAGTTTCTATGCTCACAAACCATTCTTCAGGCACTCATGGATTTGCAGGTGTGGAAGAAAACCTACAATACTGATAGCCAGAGAATCACTGAATAAATAGTTCTCTCTCTCCTGACAGTAAATTAAAACATACAAACCCCTTTCATTTCTTGCTGGAAAGGAAAATGCCATGAGGGGAAAACTGCACTTCAGGAGGCAGAAAGGAAAAATCACAGGACATACTATATGCTACACGAAATACAGAGGATCTTTTCGACACAATAAAAATAAAATAAAGAAGAAATAAACTGCAGAGGAAAACTGAGTCAGTAAGTGAGCAAACTCTCCAACAAATGAATTGATGGAATGTGTTACACAGATGGAGGAGTCTTACTTCTCTAGCCCTTTTAATAAAGCCATTTAGGCGAACATGAGAAAACATTCTTTCCATTGAGTTATCTTTATTTTACAGCACTGCCTGCAAAGCCTATTGAAAGTAGCCAGCTGTTCACATTTTATCTCAATGTGACATGATGAAACCAAAATGGTAACAGAGCTGTGTAAGTGTAGGATCAGTTTAACTGCTGTGGAGAGACAGAACAGGTGCACTGTGTATCTATGCATCCTATGCACAGGAGATGTTAGCAGTTGTACTGGCAAAATTATATTCACTAACATTAATTTTAAACAATAATAAGTGGATGTGACTTTTACCCTTGTGATACCAGGAGAGAAATACATATTACAGCTACGCCTCAGCTACGCTGGGGAAATTGTGTCTAATACTCTGTAACAATGCCAGTTCTGGAGAACCTGAGAAGATAGAAGACAAAAATTGTTCCAATCAGGGAACAGACTCTTACAGTGAAGGTATGAAAAAATGTAGATCACAAATCATTCAAAGTGCATCTCAAAATTCATCTGTGTGAGGAAAGAACATGATTTATACTGGACATTGACATAAGAAGTAGAGTTTCATATATTTATCTTTGCAAGATAAATTACCACAGAGCATAAAGGTCTATTTTTGAACAATGACAATTCCCATTTAAGACGTAGGAAATACTAATGGGAGTTTCTATAGGTGTTCTTCTTTTGTTCCCCTTTCTGATGCAAACTGTCAAACTTAATTAAGTAACACCCCCACCCCCCATGCCCATAATTAGTTTGAGAATCTGTCATGTAACAAGTGAGAATATTTACAACAAAAAAAATATTTCCAGTTAAGGCTTTGGGGTCTGGACTCTGTTCTACGTTTATATTGTGTTTTATTTATTTGGCTTACATTTCCAGAAGGCAGAGTTTGGTAGTTCTGTGCGTGTGCACACTTTTAGTACTGATAAAATCAGAATCACAAACTAGAAATAACACAAGTTCATGTTTTATGTTGTATATCCCAATGAAATAAACTTTTCATGAAAATGGTATTTTTGTCCTCCAAATTTTCTGTTGTATTTACTTGTTCTGTCTGTGAATCTGAGTCACACAAGATTAACAATGTTGTCAATTAACTGTTTACACAATACCAATATGGTAAAACTAAGATCTGGCCCCAAGAAGGCATGCAGCCAGGTAGGTCACAGGTGAAATGCAAAGCAGGTTTGTTTAAAGAAGTCTGAATGGAGAGGAGAATGCAATACAGCCTTGAAATGCCAGCTCCTTGAAAAAATTAACGTCTGACTTTGTTACACAGCTGGTGCATTAACTTTACAGTAGAGTTTTTTCTTCACAGTGCTCACTAAATGCATGTGTTTACAGCTGGAGAAAAAAAGTTTGGCTGTTAGTGAGCTTCCACGTCAAGGGAATACAAGTTGCGGGGTTTTCTTAAACTTGACTGTGGTAGCTGAACTGAACATAAAAATAAGAAAATGGACATTTCTGTCTATTTCCATTTTATAGATCTAGTGAGATTTTCAGAAGAGCTGACTTTTCCCCTTAAAGTATGATTCTGGTAAAACTAGAACTAGTAAAGCTGGAAGGATACTGTTTCTGTGTAATAAAAACTCTGTGAGCCACCTCATATAAGCTGTGGCAATACATGCGTGATTTTAAAATTTCGTTTCCAATGGGATTTTCAAACACCCCATGCCATAACATGTGTAGCATAAATGTGAACTGAACATATTGGAAGAAAGATGTTTTCAGTTGTGGCCAGAAATAACCATTTTCATTAGAGGACAAACCAAACTGCTCAGCTGTACTCAATTAAAGTAGCTTCAAGGTATCAAGCTCTACATTTAAGCATTTTAATATGTGTTCTTCACCTTCTTGTTTCTGTCAAAGACATGCTTAACTAGTTGTTGTTAATAATTTTTTTTTTGAATGGTAATTTCCTTGCTTCCCTATGCCAAGTCTGGCAATAGACTGCAACTAGGGAAAGCAAGATCCACATATAAATACTTGGCCAGAACCACACAGAAGCCTTCAGGTGCCAAACTGTATGGCTAAAGCAGTTAAAACAGTAGGAAATGAGATCAAATGATACTTCGCACTCTATCAAATAAGTCTAGGCCAACACTTCAATATGTACTTTAATAAAGGATGGTCGATTGCTTGGTTTTCACTATTGCCTTTTTCAACTCTGTTCCATGAATATCTGGCATTGTTCTAGCACATATGTCTTGAGAATGTGAGATGTCTGTAGTACTTGACATATCCCCATGAAGTAAAGTCTAACCTTTGCTAATTACCTGAAAATACAGGAAGACAGCCCTCAGGTAGGTGAGTTCCATGTTTTTAAGACAAACATATTTCTAAAGACAGACATTGAAATTTAGCCTTATTGCAGGTTGGCCAAAAGAAAACTATTGCTGCTAATTATAAAATCTGACCTTAACTTTAACCAGAACAGAACTATAATCCAAATGAACTAGCTCAATTTAAAGAGGAGTAGGTCTTTATTTTTAAACATACATTCTTTAAGCTGCACATCTAGATCTATATTTAGATACCTAAGTGCCTGATTTTTCAGATGTGGTGAATAAGGGCAGACCCCAGGAACAAAGCGTCAAGCTGTATACTGAAAAAAGTGCTGCATCTAATTCACACAAGGTTTGCTCATGCACAGAGTAATTGAGAAAGAGAATAGGTCATGAGCAAAAGGCCTCAAAGGAAAAAAAAAAAAGAAAACTGAGACCTTCTCTGTATGTATTATGACAGTTCATGAGTTCATGGGAACTGGCTAAGACAGCTGCAGCTTGCAGCAAAGTACAAGCACTGCTACACCAGCTGCAAGTCTCCCACATCACTTTTTGCTGACTGAAGCTCATCTTCTTCCCCTAGCATAGGAGGAGCTCCCATAAAATGAAGGTCCACATTGCACAATATATTGCCAGTTTCTTTTGTGAAATATCTCTGTCTGAATCAACAGTGCTATCTTTGTTTGACCATACAGGTACTGGAGATCTAGAATTAAGAAACAGAATTTTGAGCTTAAAGATCCAGCCAAAATATCTGGTAAATTAAAGCTATTAAATTTGCAATGGTAGCAGGATGTCGTAAGAGTGGGGTTTTTTAATCTATCTGTTCTGTCTGTATAATGGAACTTAAGCTTCCTTTGTATGCTAAAAAAACATGGTGAAAACTATAGCTGCCAGCTTTACTCTCACAGAGAAGGATTATTAATTGTTCACTGAAGGAGAAAAAACCAACAATGGTGACAACCACAGAGATAGGGCACTGACTGCCTCCCCTCTCAGTTGGAGGGGGTCATGTGAAGATAAAGACCAAACCTGGAGAAGAATTAAATGGAGGTGGTGAAACAGGGAGGGCAGTGAAGCGCATACTGGCTGCAGGGCAATGCCTTCCTGATAGAAGTAATTCAGCTTGATATTTCACTTAACACACTGTAACCTTTTAGCCATAACCTACAAGGCACTAAAGGATGACTTCAACTGCAGTTTAATGGCTCCCACAGCTCATGTTCATCCCGTTCTGCTTTTAAATGAGTGATCTTACCTAAAGCACATAACACTTCTGGAGCTTAAAGCAAGTACAAGTATCTTTCTTGGCGACATTACCATTTATACATGTCCTTCACAACAGAATATACAGGTTCTTTTTGTTTACTAAAATATTGTACTTTTGTAATTTTGTAAAGTGTTTATTTTCACCTCTGTTTATATGCATATAGACACATGTAGTCTTTATTTAGACACATGTAGTCTTTATTTAGACACACATTTGTCTAAACCAGCTACTCAATCTTTTCTGTAAAGGACACAAAAGTATATAAAATGGAAAGGGTTCATATCAAGTCTTCCTTCCTTTTCACTGTGGCAGAAGTGGCTTGCATAGGTCACAGGATTGGAGTTACAGCTGCTTGGCAGCTGTGTGTGCTTATGTGCTTATGATTGTGTGTGTGTGAAATAATTAATGGTTGCATATTGCATGGGCATAAAGAGATAGTCAAAGGAATGATGAGTTGAAGAAATTAAATAATTCCAAGAACTGTGAAGACTGCTGTCATTTTTATCTTGTGGGAATGTGTAAGGTTTACATCCCACACATGCATGCCTTCCCCTTCCCTCTGAGAGGTACACAGTTCCAGTGGAATGTACCTGTAGGAGGATCTGCTTGTAGCAGAGGGGCAACCCTAAGCAGATGCACCAACAGAGGGTTTCCAACATCAAGACAGAGACCTTGAACTGGTCTCTATAACAGACAAGGAGCCAGAACTGATGACAGAGCACTGAGATGACAGATCCACTACAGGCTTTGTATCTAAGAAGGACAGAAGCTCCATTTTGTTCTCGTCTTATACTTTACAGAATATATAATCTCTAGTTAAAAGGGGCAGAAAGTTAGGAAGTTAACCAAGGGCTAAAGAGATCCTGGTGCAATTTCTTGTCCAGCAAACTAACTGTATGATCACCTGCAGACACTCATACAGGAAGGTGGACTTTAGGCATGTAAGTATAAAAGAAAAAAAATCTAAAAAAAGAGAGAAAAATCAACTTATCTGATTAACTATCTATATGTCCATCGACACCTATGCTTTTAGTAGTAAAATAGCTCTGCTGTCGCACATGCCCACAGGTTTCTTTCAACAATGACACACTTTTCTCATCTGTTAAGGCCTCATGCCATTTGGGACTGGCGAAATAAGAATTTGTGCATATAAGTCTGCTGAGGTCTGATAAGAAGAAAGGTCCTTGGCAAAACAAACATCTGTTAAAAAGTTGAGAAATTATGGCCATTTCACACAGTGGCCTCATCCTTTCCACATTGGCTTAAAAGGGAGCCAGAAAAGTGAGTTAGCTTTACCACACAGCTACGATGCTGTGGATAGAGATTCAGAGCAGCCCTGCGGAGAAGGACTTGGGGGTATTGGTGGAAGAGAAACTTAACATGAGCCGGCTTCAGCGTGCGCTTGCAGCCCAGAAAGCCAACCGTATCCCAGGCTGCATCAAGAGAAGTGTGACCAGCAGGTTGAAGGAGGGTGAGCCCCTCTACTCTGCTCTCGTGTGACCTCACTTGGAGTATTGTGTACAGTTCTGGTGTCCTCAACATAGAAAGGACATGGAGCTGTTGGAGGAAGTCCAGAGGAGGGCCACAAGGATGATAAGGGGGCTGGAGCACCTCCCGTATGGAGACAGGCTGAGAAAGTTGGGGCTGTTCAGCCTGGAGAAGAGAAGCTATGTGGAGACCTCATAGCAGCCTTCCAATATCTGAAGGGGGCCTGTAAGGATGCTAGGGAGGGACTCTTCATTAGGGACTGTAGTGATAGGACAAGGGGTAATGGGTTCAAACTTAAACAGGGGAAGTTTAGATTAGATATAAGGAAGACGTTCTTTACAGTGAGGGTGGTGAGGCACTGGAATGGGTTGCCCAAGAAAGTTGTGAATGCTCCATCCCTGGCAGTGTTCAAGGCCAGGTTGGATGGAGCCTTGGGTGACATGGTTTAGCATGTGGTGTCCCTACCCATGGCAGGGGGGTTGGAACTAGATGATCTTAAGGTCCTTTCCAACCCTAACCATTCTATGATTCTATGATTCTGTGATAGACTTCTCTGAAATGAGGTACTGCATTTCCAGTCTTTCGTCCAGCCTGTATGATTATTCCCCAAAAAGATTTTTCTGTGTCATAAACAATTGATCTTCATAGCTACAGCTTTTGGACTTTAGAGCCTGAGTGGGATCAGGCAGGCTTATATAGTAGTTATACAAGGGATTAGCATCACTGTCACTGCACCAGAAGAAATCCTGCACCCTTTTTGCTTCCACATTACTATGGATTTCTAGAAATAATTCTCCGAAGAACACCTGAAGATCTCCTCAATCTCTTAACTTCCCAACCACTTTCACAGTTCTGTTCTTCAGCCATTCTGTATTGACAGCTTCTCTTTGCTTTCTGACCAAGGAATGTTTTGCTGAGTAATGCAAGACTACTGTGCTGTTTGCCCTGGCAGGTCTTGTGAGCAAGAGATGAGCAGCGGCAAGCACCTGCTAGGACACTGCAGTCCATTGTTATCAGCAAGAAGGGTCTTCACAATTTTTTTTAAACTCTTTTTAAGGATACACCATGACTAATACTAATTTAGTGTGTGTGTGTGTATATATATCCATCCCGCTAGTATAAATATGCTAAAAGCAATCCTTTAGGTTTTCATTCTAAGAAAAGACTAAGGTGGCTCACTATGAAGTAGAAGTAGGATCGGTTTGTCCTAAAATACTTCAAAATTGTATTGGGAGAAAATCACAGCAAATTTCATTCAAACTAAATCATTCTCTTAACTTCAATTGGACAAGGATTTCCCATACAGCCTATTTACATTTAATGAATATTAACATCTTTCAGAAATAAGACTGATCTTGGGGGAAGTCTAAGAAAAGAGAAACAACCAACTTTTCAACTAAATTAATTCTGAAGCCACTTATTTCTCTAGGCATAGATGCATTATAAAGGAAATCTTTCACTTTAAGAACACAGTATAAAATCAAGTTAGAGCTTCATACCTGTCCATCTGTCCCAATGGTGCCTCCACAATCTGTGAGGAGCTCGGACATGTCATAATAGCTAACAAACTCCCATAAACAGGCTTCCAGATTCAGATTGCGGTAGAAGCGCAAGGTATTGAATCCTCTAATTATTGGGCTGTATTGATAGGGAATGGTCTCTCCAATCACGTCTGGATTTTTGGTAGCATCAGTTAAGAAACCATGGTGGGTCTTCACTTCCGTGTAATCCAACAGGTTGGAGCATTTATGGTTTCCAACTCTAGTTCCATCAGGGCTAAGAGTCAGCTCAAAGTTGGAGAGCTCTCTTGTAGAAATAACAGGCAACATGCCTAAAAAAACATTAATTTATAGCACTATAACTAAATTTCAGTGTTCAGAGCTGCTTAATTTAGCTGACATTTGTCAAACACTAAGCAAGTTATGCAGTGCTGCTGTATTTTGCACATACAGCAATTAATGGACTTCAGAATTCAAAGAAAGTTCATATGCTAAGTGTGTATGAGACTTATCCACAATAAGTTTGGACTCTTCATTAGGGACTGTAGTGGTAGGACAAGGGCTAATGGCTTCAAACTTAAACAGGGGAAGTTTAGGTTAGATGTAAGGAAGAAGTTCTTTACAGAGAGGGTAGTGAGGCACTGGAATGGGTTGCCCAAGGAAGTTGTGAATGCTCCATCCTCGGCAATGTTCAAGGCCACGCTAGACAGAGCCTTGGGCGACACGGTTTAGCGCGAGGTGTCCCTGCCCATGGCAGGGGGTTGGAACTAGATGATCTTAAGGTCCTTTCCAACCCTAACAATTCTATGATTCTATTCGATTCTATAATTTTATCTTTGAATGCCAAATATAATATTTCTAAATCTCCAACATAATTTTCAGTAAGGATTTTGTGTGATATTTTTCAGAAGCACATAGTAATTAAATGGCTTTATATTTTTTAATAAATTCTTCCATGGTATATCTGTATGCAGTTCAAAGGAGTTTTATAAAGTGTAGGTTTAGCCAAACTTATGTAAACTATGCAATTAATCTGAAAACATCCAAGACTATGTATTAACACAGTATCTTATGCATCTTGTTGCAAACTGCACTTGTACATTCATGAAGTTTTTCTCTGGTCCCACATGTTATTTTGGCTATTTAAAGTGACATGACCAATAGAATAGCTCAAATAACAGCTTGTTTTATGAGTTCTCTCAACTCCACAGCTGATTAGCTTATTATGTCATACCATCAATATGTGGCATTGTGACTGTCAGTTTGATGAGGTTGGCGTAATCAGGATCTTCTGGGCCAGTATAGCGCAATTTGGCAGAGAATGGTTCTGCTCCAACTACTCCTGACACACGAGGCTGACAAAGACCTAATGCAAAAAAGAGAAAGTAACTTTACTTTATGTCCAGAGACTATAATCCTTACTTTCCTTTGCACTATTTTTAGACGTACCTTTTTCCACTGTACAAGGTTCCAAAACAAGTAGAATTTTCTTTAATGACAGGTAAACCCTTTTCAGCAGCATTTACCAGAGGTTTGAACAGGAATTAATGCAAAAGAGGATTCAAACAGAAATCATCCAGATCAACTGGACCACATTTTCAGAAACAGGTGATGATACTGCACCTGTACATTTTCAGTCGCATGTGTCAAGCATGCTTGCAAAGTCAGTGTCAAGTGCTATACTTTCTTACAGAGATCCTCAGAGACATACACTTTAATTCCTCCCACCCTCTTAAGCACATACATAGCTTTACAGAAAATACCTGATCAGTGTTCATTTTGTTTTGGCCCGGGATTGGGGTGTGGACCTATACATGCCTTCATAGGAATCCATGAGCCTCCTGTTCCATTAGTGACCAAAATGTAGTTAGAATAATCGTGTCAAAGGATCTTTAGAAATACTGTAAAGTAAATCCAGCTTCAAAGTTAGATCAAGTTGCTCAGGGCCTTGTTCAGTTGAATTTTGAATTTCTCCAAGAAAGAAGAATCTATAACTTATTTTGGCAATCCTTTCCAGTGTTATTTCAACCTGTTCCAGTATTAGTCCTGGTTTGTAGGACCAGAAGATTAGGTTTGTAATAATATGATCTGATACATAAGCAACTTCTGGTTGCACAGTTCAATGTAGAAGTGTCTGCATTCTGGCAACAAGAATCATAGCACATTGTCATGTGATGGCCAAAGAAACCAGCTGACATGGAAAATCAAACCAGTTCCCTTTCTCCATGTTCTGCTCTTTGCCCATTTGTAAGGGATTACAAGAAAGAGAATGCAGGCCCTCCTCTTGGAGAACTTATCAGTTCTGGTGGGCCTCATCTGTCTCAACACTCCAAGTTGGAAACTTCTGGGATGACGAAAAATAGATTCTCTTCTGCATACAATAGCTTTGTTTGTTTATTTTTCTCAAATGGAAGAAAGATGTGCTAAAGAGGCTAAATACATTTTTTTTTGCACAATCTGACTTTTGAGAATTTGGTCTTTGCACTGGAGGTCAAGCATCTTCAAAGCTCAAACTATACAGGATTTTGGCAGGTTGCTTTAACCATTGCACTTCTTTCAAAATAGCACCTAATAATTTCCTTTTTGTTGTACATGATCTTCAGTATTGTTGACTTTCACATCATAAGTTAGCTTAGGTAGTGGAAGTAATATACACATGACAATTAAGTCCTGAGCCTGAGTTAATTAGCCTTGTCCTATTTAGGGTGTAGGATTCCTGACAGTACAAAGAAAGATTACTTGAGTCTACAGTCAAAATGTGGAATAAAGGACAGGAATAAATAAATAGAAAATCCATCCATTAAGCTCATTAAAGCCCTAACTTAGTTGAAAATAAGATGTTTACAATATTTAGTTGGAAAAGCCAAGGAAATTAAAATTATGTTTCAAATGAACAATCATGTAATTTATCTACTGTTAGATCTCACAAAAGCCAGAAGACTTAATGTACATACAAAAGCAGCAGAGATGACACAGAGAATGCAAAATGACTGCAGAAGGGTAATAAAATACAGTGTTCTGTAATTGATTGCTGATAATTACTCATTCTCCATATTATACAATAAACAAAACTATCTGTGACTTCTACTACAAAATAGCATATGCTATCAGACTGTACTTTGTGCATGTCAGTTCTTCACCTCTGCTTCAAATATTATTCAGTACGAGTTTCATGAAAAGAGTCGGCTGGGCAAGGGAAGTAGACTACAGTAACTGCTGGCTGAGGGAAGGCAGCATCAATTCAATAGTGATTTGGTATCAGACAATCAGAGAGAGACAAAGACAGAATCAGAGAAAGAAGGCTAAATATTATGAATACCTCAACCATGAAAAGATTTGTCTATGTCCCGTTATTGGACACCAGCTGCTTTAGTCCTTAGTCAAGGAAGACACTGAGTGTCAGGTGTCCAGTGACTGAGGCCAGTGAGGCCTGAATGCCAAATGAAGCTTTTCTCCTGGCTAGGCATTCATAAGAGCAGTCCCATATGGGTTCTCCAGTGTCTAACAGGAGCTGAGATTGTACTGCAATGTTACTACGGTTGAATTCAAAAGCCAAGAGAAATGAGGTTTCATTAATTCCAGTGCATATTATATATACTGTTCTACTGAACATGCAAGTTTGCTATGTGGTTAATCATTTAAGGATGTGGGCAACTAGCAAAGTTGAAAATCATTTTCTTTTTACAATTCCCTACTGTGCTAACAGGAAAGTTTTTGCACCATCTCTATAGGCAACAGAAGAAAAGCTGAGATCGTAATGTTAAAACACCTGGTCATGTAACCAAACTTTGTTACGATAGAATTTGGGATCAAAAAGAGGTCTGGGGGTTTTGTAGTAGGTGATGATGCCTTACCTTCTGATGTGCTTATAGTTACAATAGGACTCATAAGCTCAAGACCCTCATTCCCATCTGAATTCACAGCACGAGCCGCACACTGGACTCGAGAACCGGCTTGAAAGTAAATGGAGTCAAGTGAAATCATCTTGGAGGAAGTGAAGAAGGTATCAAAGTCAACCTCCTTCATGGGGCTAGTCACACCATCAGGACCAGTGGGTGCACTTACAAGCCACCGGTACTGTGTCAGAGTATTATTGATGTTCTCACTGGCACATATAGAACCAGTCTTGTCAAAGTCTTCATATTTAGGATTACAAGCCTGCAGAAAAAGGCAGATATATTAACAATTTACTTCCTTCATGGTCCAGGAATTTTAATTTACAAAGATCTCAAAGCTTAACAACGTAGAACTGACAACCCCAGTAAATCCCTTAAGAAATCATCTTATTTTAACACTGACACTTTTAGCATGCTTGTGGTAGATTAAAAGGCAGGTCTAATTATTCTTAATGAAATAAAAATATTATTTGAAATTACAGTTTATGGGTGAAAACCTAACAGAGTTATGAAGGCACAAACTACAGTCCCACATGCTACTTTAACTTGAATTTCACCCTTTGATCTAATTCTGTAAATATACTTTGCATTTCAAGATTTCTTTTTTTTTTTTTTTTTTTTTTTGTTATTTATTTCTATTTAGGTGAACCATTCAACATATGATCCATTCCTGTGTGTAAGGAATGGTGTGAGAAAAAAACTGAAGATGCAGATGGACCAAAACCTTCCTCATGCAAACCTTTTAGTTGCAAAATTACAATGAAAGAAGCTTGCAATACTTCAACAAACACTACTCATCTTCCAGTCTGTGTCACTTATTAAAAACAATGGCTTATCTGTTATCTCTAGTGATTTTAATTCTGCAAATTAAGTTAAGATAATGCAGGTCATAGCAAGATCATGCAATCATAGACATAGTGTGAGTATCAAACTGTTCCTAGTGATGAACAAGTGAAATATCTTTCTATGCTTTTCGTCCTCCTGAAAATTGATTCATTATCCAGGCAAATTAGATTAGCTCTTAGGACAGTTCTAGCTTGAACTCATCTGTGACTCATAACAATATGGATTGATACTGGGTGCCTAAAATCCACTGAGCGAAATCCATATACTAATTTTGTTCCATCTTTCCACAGAAATACTCACTGTGATACAGATGACAGGATAGCCAGCTATGGGACTGGTTCGGTCTTTGGCTCTAGAAGTATCATCATATATCAAAAGGGATGCAACTTGAGGGACAGAGGGAAAGGTGACATCTGCCATACTGTTCATTTCTTCAATGTAAACAATGGCCTTGGCTGTCTGACAATGAAAAGGCAGAAATGGTTCTCTGTGAACATTTAAATAAGCAAGGAGATTCAAGCTGGACCTTGATCAGGTCTAACCTTTGAAACATTGTCCTGAAAGAAGTTCTAAAACCTCAACTGGATGAGCTATTGAGAAAGGATTGAGGCACTGGAAAGCATAAAGCAGACTACAGAAGCAAGAGTAAAATTAATCTATTTTCTTTTCAGAACACTGAAGATACCAGACCCTTTAATCTTGTGTCCCAACTTTCTTGAATCATGCCTTGCCAACAAACTGTTTTGGGTAGGCGCTACTGTGTCAGCTGGGCTGATCCTCTTTGTCTTTTAAGATACAAGCCAAGATAGTGTGTATAAACCCTAAAAGAAGAGTAAAGCCAGAAAGCAAGAAGGCCTGTTTATAAGATTTTGTTGTTGAGGACTTTGCATGAGTTTGATACCTGTATTTCTGCAACCATGTTCTCATCGGGCTTCAGGTGAACAGTGAAGGCTTCTCTCATCTCCCTTACTCCATCAAAGAGAACTTCGATCTCCACAAAGTGCTGTGTTTCACCCTCCTTAAACTCAATTTCTAAAAACATAATGAGATATTTAAAAAATAAATCTGTTGTTCATAACAAGCTATAATTCTAGACCCAGCCAGAAGAGACGGCAGTTAATATTCCCTTTTCAAATTACAGATGTTCATGTATTTAGTTTAACCTATTTGATGCTAAAATAATAATAATGAATAGTGGTGGACACATGTAGAACTCACTGAAAATGGGGCATAATAATCACCAAAAGACATTTGAAAAGAGCAAGATTTAGTCTAATATGATTTAGTATTTTGAAAATGCTCTGGGACTAATTATTACATAAATGTTGGCAACATGTGTATGACCAAAAGACTGAAGAATTCTAAATAAAAAGTATTACCAGGTTTTAATCAATGAAAATGCATTTTAATAAATGGTATATGCCAAAAATAAGGCAAAAAGCTAGAGCTACACAAAAAGTACTGTATTTTGAAAAGCACTGTCTCTGAAAAAAACTTCGGAGGTCATTGTGAATAAGGAATTCAACCTTAGCTGACTGCATTGGGTTTAAATGGCAAGGTTTTGGTAGCGGGGAGGCTGCAGGGGTGGCTTCTGTGAGAAGCTGCTAGAAGCTTCTCCCATGTCTGACAGACCAATGCCAGATGGCTCCAAGACGGACCCACCGTTAAGAGGGAAGGAGCAGCAAAGACTGTGTGATGAACTGACCATAACCCCCATTTCCCATCCTGCTGTGCTGCTTAGGTGGAAGAGGTACAGGAATTTGGGAGTAAAGTTTATCCTGGGAAGAAGGGAAGGGTGGGGGAAGGGGTTTTGAAATCTGGTTTTATTTCTCATTATCCTATTCTCATTCAATTGGTAATAAGTAAAATTAATTTCTCCAAGTTGAGTCTGTTTTGCCTGTGATGGTAAATGCTGAGTGATCACCTTGTCTTTGCCTTGACCCGTGAGCCTTTCATCATATTTTCTCTTCCTTGTCCAGCTGAGGAGGGGAGTGATAGAGTGGCTTGGTGAGCACCTGGCATCCAGCCAAGGTCAACCCATCACACTGACAGAGTTAGAAGAGTACTGTCATTCTCTAATGTATTTATTAAAGGAAGAAGTACAGAAACTATTTTACATTTGTGTGTGGAATGGATGAGAGTGATCCTAAAATAGTAGGTGCATTTCTACTATATTTTTTACAGGATGTGAAACTAACTGAAGATGGCACAGAAATGACCAACAGAAATTGAAGACCAGAAGAAATTAAAAACCAGACTTGCAGAAAGCTATGTTCTGATTAGTATATTGAAATACCATCATAAACAAAAAATACCAGGTGCTAAAAGAGCTCTGCACTCTAAAGGGACAGGTACAATAATCAGCAGTGGATGAGAGCTGAAGTATATATGGGAAATAAGCATAGATAAGTGAAGCAAACCACTATGAAACACTCATCCTCTCCAATGCCTTCAAACCAAGACTGGATGCCCTTTCCGGAGGATTTACATTCTCTGACCAAAAGTTACTTGGATCAGTACAGAAGTAAATGTGGGAAACTGAGAGAAATTTGCAATCCACTGTGAGTCTGATTAAGTGATCTAATTATCCTTTAGCCTTAAGTGTTATTAAGCCATGAAAATACTCCTTATAGTAATAAACATGCTATGGGAGAGCTAATAATTTTACTGAATTTCAGTTTGTCCCACTTCCTTCAGATAACCCAGTTTGTACCCATGGCTGAATAGACAGGCTCCCTGAATCCACAGATGTTCTGAAATGTGTGGAAATCCTGCAAATCACAGACCTTTCTCAAAGGCTTCTGGGCAGAGGCCTAGAGCCTCTTGTACTGCATTAGCATGTTTCCCTTGAAAACTTTGCTTCCATGTCTTGTCAGTGCACAGCACTGACAACTGCACACACAGCACAGTGCACGGCAAGGCAATGCATACAGGTAACGTGTATAGAATAAGTATTAGCTGGCACTAAAAATTCCTGTGTTTTTCAGGAAGAAAGAGCAAAACTCTAAAATGCAGAAGGCAGTGACTGAAATTAGCAAGCTTTGGGTTGATAATTTTCTTATTGCTAACAATTTTTCTTTTCTAATATCACTAGTGGAAAAGGCCTCTTCTGTATAATTTGGAGATAGCTCAATGTTGTTGCTGGATGTTCAAAAATAAGTCCTATCTTTCAGTTGGACTGGGCACCAAAATAGTTTATCCAAACCTGCGAAAACACTCTAGCAATGAATGATTAATCTTAAAACACACATTAGTATCATGTATTATCATAAACTTCATAAGAAAAAAATTCAGTGCTACAAAGTCTATCATTCATTCACTGAACCATTTGGGTGGGCTATTTAATGGAAAGAAGTTTATCAGCTAAGAAATTTCTCATTCTGTTACACAACTCTCCTCATTCATTACTAGTAAGGAGCAGCAGGCAGTGAATTGCAGAGATATAGAAAGAAAACTTGATTATTATGAAAGTAGAACAATAAAAAGAAATAGACATTAATTCCTACAGAGAGCAAAAGCCATGAGCTTAATGAACTGCTTGAGAAACAACTACACAATCATATCCTATGAGCAGATCCTTCTACAGAGTAATGGTATTACATTTTGCAAAGGTTACGAAAGTGGCACACATTTCTTCCATGGCTACTTGAGCTGCAGATGTTTTCAAAGGAGCCACAATTCTTTCGTAAATATCTTCACTGATAACTAATATACAAAGAGGAATTTGGCTGTTGTGTACAACACGGGATCATGCCCATACTGAATTTGAATAGCAAAATGGATGTGGTTGCAAAGTATTCTACTAATAAAGTTATTTTATCTTTCAAACATTTTGTTATAGTCATGAATAAAAACAAATAGTACAATGTTATAATCATCTGAATGATCCTACCTTCTGATATAGGGTGATAGTCTTCTCCAGAAGTAGCAGATCCATCCTTTGTATGAACTCTTACAACAGAAACCTTTGAAGTGTCTCCCAGACGAAGCACTGGGATTTTTACAACTGCTACTTGCCTTGTGTCCTTTGGTTCACTCACACTAAATTTGGTCTCACTAAACTTAATAATAGCCTCTGTAATTGGAAGAAAAATGTTTTTAGAGAGCACAAATAGACTTCTAAAAGCCAATAAACAACCAAATAATTTCTTACTGTCTGCATCATCCTGAATCTTTATCAGCGTCTCATTTTGTTCACCAATAGAGGCACCAAAGGAAGAATCGCTTCTTGGAGTGCCAAGAACCAGACGTAGTTCTTCGACTTCTTCATGGAAAGTATCATCCATAAGCACCAACGTGCAAGGCTTCTCAGTTTCACCTGCAATAATTCTTAAAGTAATATCATGAAGAACTTAGCTGTTCTTTGCTCTATTACAGCACTTTTCTCCAAACTCAAGGAACCACAGGCTGCTTCTGCTGGCCAAGGCATCCACCTTGACATCATATAAGTTAATAAGTAATGATAATAGCGAAAGCAAAATTAGCAATCATTACCTTTCCATTGAAATTCATTAAAGTGGAATCCCCCAGTTTGGAACTTCTCTAAGACAAGTTTCTATTTCAGTGTAAGTTCAACGTATTTGCCAGAAATCTGCTTAACAAAGAGCAGAGCTTTTGAAGTTTCTTTTTTGACAGCAGGTCCGTGCTTCTGATATTTTGTTACGCTGAACCTGCTTTTGCTATCAAAAAGATCCTGGCACTCAGGCTGAATTTATATGAAGATATATCCCTTTGGTTCCTATTGATTATCCCTCTAGGTCAGAAGTGAAGCAAAAAGAGACAACATCATTTTTGGGCACTCTGCCCATTGTGTATGGAAAAGGCTTGGTTTTCCAGAGTGGTCTTTTTGACACTACTTTATGAGCAGACACAATTAAAACAAAACAAAGCAAAGCAAAGCAAAACAAAATAAAATATGATAGACTAAAGGCTTCTAAAATCAGATAAAGAGCTTACCAGGAAGGAATGTGATGATGGAACTGTCAGTATTAGGACGTTCTTCAAAGTCCATCATTACTTGAGCTGAACCTTGCCTTGTATAGCATCTCACAGTGGATGTGTATCGGATATCCCCACTCCTATATATCACGGCAGAAATCTGTCCATCATTTTCATTGCCTACGTATACAGATTCTTTAAACTGCATCTTAGGTACTGGGCAGAAAAAACATAAAAAGCATGCGTAAAGTACAATTGAAAATGTTATCATATCTCCCCTCCACTATCTCAAATTTAATTAAAATACATTGCATCAGACATATAAACAGGTAGACAACAAATTACCTAACACATCATCTGTAGCTGAAATGTGTAGATTCACTGGCTTTGGTGTGATTCAAAAGGACAAGTGCTATCTCCTGCTTAAATGTGAAAAGTTAAAAAAGAATTATTACTCACAGTCAGACACTGAGTCATTAATGAAGATGGTGGCTTTGCTGGGTTCTCCAAGGGCAGCATTCATGGGCATCCTTAGCACAAGCTCAAACTTCTCAGTTCCTTCTAACACTGGCTGTCCAAGGTCATCCAGAATTACCACACGAAATGTCTGCATATTGACTCCGGGGGAAAAATCCAAATTACGACTGATGCCTACGTAATCTACTCCAGCTACCAATAGAAAGGAGATAAACCATATCAAATTAATAAATAGCATCACATGTAATGAAAAATAAAAATACCTACCATTAGGCAGTTAATTGTAGGTAAATGTATTTTTTTAATATAATTTTAAAGTTTGGAAATACTGACCATCCATAAATTGGATTATAGAATAAAACAAGTCAATATTAAGATACTTTTTGTTCAGTGATTCAAGTCACAAAATAGGGCTGATTCTGTTCTGTTGTAAAGAAACAGTTGTTCCACTAAAACTAATAAAATTTGTTTTAAGTAAGAAATTAAAGTAAGCAAAAAGTTTTGGAGATGAAGCAAAGTCTTTTGGAAAGAAATTTAATACTATTCTGTAACAAAGGTAGAAGTTTTGCTCTTATGTTTGTTGTTGTTGGCTGGTTGTTTATTTGTTTTGTTTAAAGCAAAGCAAGTTAATCCATAACAAACCAGCAAGAAGAAAGCTAACAAAACAAGATACTGCCTAAACATGACACTTTATCTTGGAACCAAAGCATTAAAGGTATCTAGGAATTTAGTAAAGGACTGGGACTTAACATGGGGGATACAGTTTCATTGAAATTGAAATAAGGTTTGGAATTCTGTGAATTTGACAAAATTTGGCAAGACTAAAGGCTATCATCAGATAGGCCTAGAGTCCCTGCTTCTATACCTCAGAGCTAAGCCTCTAAGGCAGGATGTCAGGACTAGCAGCTCAGTGCAGCAGATCCATTGCTGCTCTGTGTAAGACCAGGTTCATGGCTTTACAGGCAGCCAGGCATGTCAGAGCTTTCAGGCTGTGGCCAACAGACTAGACAGCCCAAGAGCTGTGCCATTCCCACTTTTGAATCCTAGAGGTCCTGGCACAATGAATTAAGATTCTTACTATAAGGAAAGATATTTCCTGCCCCATCACCCCCCCGAAATAAAATAAATATTCAGATGAGATAAAAACATATAAACATAAACATCATATAAAGCAAGTTCAGAAATTACGAATATTTTTTCAGACTTCATAATTTTATTTTTCATTATAAATATATTTTTCATATATGTTATATATGATACATAGATATCTGATGTTTAGATAATCCTGAAATAATAGTTTTACACAATTTTGCCTCACTGAAAATTAGTTGAGAAAAACTACTTTCTTGTTACACTCAGGATAAGCATATAGGTAAGATAATTTTTATGCTGTTTCTATATGAATGTCTTCGTTTTAAACATCGTGATTTATGAAAGAAAAAGAAAAAAGAAAAAAAAAAGAGTACACTAACACTTGGTTCTGCAGATAAAGGTTCTGTTAGAGCATCACTGAACCACACAGCCGTATCAATCCTCTTGCTGAGCAGGATACTAGATAATAATTTCTCAATGCCTACATTAAAAACGAGAGGAGCAAACCCTGCACGCTGACAGTGACTATAACTGTGTGCCCAGAATATGCTGGTGAGGCAGCAGTCAACTGCCTTTGTAGGACAGTGTTTTATATGAGGATTTTGAAGGCATTTCTCTTAGTACTGTACTTCACAATTGTTCCTACTTGTTTCTTTGAGAGAAATTCCATAGCTACTTAATTTATTCTAAGAAGAAAGATCTGCTAAGAGCGAGAGACATACAATTTTCATCTTATGTAGCTGAATCTGTATCAAAACCAAATGTACTAGCATTTGTTGTTGGGATGTATTATGAAGCTAAAGCAAAACAATAACTTACCCTCTGCAGTTATTGGTTCAGATTTGCGAGACCGCACTGTAACAGAGGCAGCTTTAGACAGATCAGTTCCAGTCCTCCAGACACGTACCTCAATATAGCCAGCACTCTCATCAACATAGTATTCATCATTTCCAAAGTAGAATGCTGGTTCTGGTGAGAGAAGAATAATGTCCATAAATGTTTCTTTATCTTATGTTGAAGGTAACAAGAGAGCATAAAATACACATTAGACAATAGAGAGAGTTTCACTCTTTTCAGTAAGTGAAATAAAGCTTTTTTTTTAAGGTTTAGACTTTTTCCTAGGTATTTTTGGCTTCTTTTCAAGTCTTGGTTTGCCTGTGTTGGGATGGCAATTGTTACATCAGTGCTGTGCTCCTTTTCTTGCCTCCCACATTTTCAACTTTGTGTGTCAGCAGAGGTATGAATCTGTGTGCACGACCAAATGTGTTATCTCATTAAACTTTTTTGAGCTGAGTCCTGCGCACAAGCCAGAAATTCCTTGCATTTTTCATTTTGGTGCAAACAGACAAAGGTGAATATAGATAATGAAACCTTAACTTGAATGTTCTCATAGATTCCTGTTGCTAAGACTGAACATGATGTATAACTGGAGCTGCTTTTGGAATCTTTTTCCAGCTAACGAAAGTGGCAAATGGTTAATTTTAGTTCCTCCATATCTAGCATTTAAAACAAAATCAATCTTATTTCATGTAAACTGGAATGTGAATAGTCTCTTATGTTAATATTTAACTTCCACAGTCTATAAGAAAGAAGAGGAAAAAGCAAAGGAAGTTAAGTGCTATCCCACTCAACAGACATATATTGTTTATCTTCTTTTTTTTCTCCCTTTTTCAGTTTTTCTACCCACAGCAATTTCACAAAGAACATGGGCTTAAAAACATAGCCCAGCTTCATCCTGGATGTATATCAGTTCCCCTTTTCTAGTGCTTTCACTCCTGTTTCAAACATGTAAGAGTAAGCACACACAGCCAGTGCCTCAGTTTTCCCATTGAGCATCATGAATCTGACATGCCTTCCCCTATACCTGGGATGTAATTTGAAGACCTACACAAATACTTTCTGTATTTCATCACAATTTTCTTATGTTGCCTAGTAAGAGTTTATTACAATCATGAGGTTACAATACCACAAATGTGCTTGAAAATACCAACCCAAATTAAGTTGACAAAGATCACAGCTATCAATCAGTGTTCTATCAGCGGCACTATGAATACTTCCCCTCCATCAAACATTAAAAAAAAAAAAAAAAAAAAAAAAAAAAGAAAAAAATTCAAACAAAATGACTGGAAAAGATTATGGTTCTACAGAGCTATGCCTAGCACACAGAACAGGTACAAAATACCCAAAGGAGGAGACACAAATCCTTCTTAATGGTAAGTAATTTTCATAATTCAGTCAAATTTACAGAAGATTTCATGTATGTTGCAAAACCTATGGCTTCTATTACAATGGAACAAAAGTTTTGGAATTGAAGAACCTGCTTTATACTACAACTGAGCTCAATAAAGCCAAATACTGTGAAGAGATAGTATTTTGAAGGTTTTGGAGAGGCTTGTAGGATAACCAGACAGACAAAATACCTGTTTTTCTGAAGTGCTTGAGAACAACCTGACTGACTACACAGTGTATGGCAAAAATCTCCTCTGCAGTAGATAGCTTATTTATTTTGATAGAAAAATGAACAATGTAAAATAGGAATTTAAAACTAACCAGAAGTAATATAAAGTAGTTACTTAGTTATTAGTAAGCCAAAACTTCATCTGAGAAGGTAGCAGTTAGTAAGTATTTTGGAATTGCACTCAAGAGTTAAATTGGAAGATTTGGAGAAAAGATTTTTCTCTTCTGCTTTCAAGATATTTCCTGTATTTCACAACTGACAAAATAAAAAATTAAAACCCAAGCAAACAAAGACAACCCTTAATATTCCACATCAGTGAATTATCTTCTTACTTACTAAAACTAGTATCATGGAGTGTTACAAATTGATGGAACTGAATGCATTTACGGAAAAATAGTGCAGATTCACAGACCTGCTTGAGCATTATCAAGGTCATCAATCTTAGCAGGATGAAAGACAAACTTGGCAAATGTCTAACTTTGGTAGATGAGAAGGCTTTCAGTTCAATTTTTTTGTTTGTTTGTTTTGGTTTGGTTTTTTTTTGTTTTTTGGGTTTTTTTTAGTTAACATTACGTGTATTTAAATGTGTGCGCGTTTGTGTGCACAGTCAGACACACATCAATCTTACATTATTTGCCTATAAAGAGTGGGTTGTCAGTAGCTGCATTTATATTTGGGACTCTTACCTGAAACATTTTTAACATGTGAATACTCTCTGACACTCTCCAGACATTTTTGTATAACTATTATTAACTTTGACGAAAGGATACCGCAGAACTAGATATTAGATCTGCAAAGAAATGTGCCATTTCAGACATACAATGATCCTCTAAAATTCTCAAAGACTCATCCAGCCTCTAGAGGTTAAAAATACAGAATGCCTACTAAGCCCAAATGGTTATGAATGTGCCAACAGTTAGATAAAGGCAGTTAAAAATACTAATAAATCTAATACATGTCATTTCTTAAACAAGTATTCTTAAAGTTTAGCACACTTTCCCAAGTCTAATCTTGTTGTTATAACACTGTTCTCTTTATATTGATGTCCCAATAGTTCCGGAAATAGATCTGGACTTGGCTGTACCACATTTGAAGCACTTAAGTGAGAGATACTCACAATCACAGCCTGCTTGCTCTCAGTTTGCAAGGGCAAAGGTAGGCCGTTCCAGGAGGTTTCCCAGCATAATGAGCATACAGAAGGAGAGGTGGAATGGCTCACTCATTGCAGTGAGAAAAACCTGAGGAGATCTGAAAGCATTCCCTTCTACTCACTGACTACAAAGGGACCTTAGATGATCTGCCTTAAACCAGATGGAAGATATGAAAGAAAATGTTGTTTGTTTCTTGTAGTGTTATCCTAATGCTTGCTTTACTGCTACTGAAGAAGAGTCCTCATGCACTCTTTGTTCCTGTAATCACACCAAACACAAAGCAGTCTAAACCCTCAGTTAGCTTGCCTAGTATTCCAGAGTGAGTTTTTCACACTTTTTGAGGCATGTATCTTCAATGAAAGACACATTCTACATGGTTACCCATCCTAGGAAACAAATCCTTACAAATGTTTTGTAAGTTCATTTCCTGTAAGCTGTGTTAGTAGCTCCCCAGGGGGAGTAGCAAAGCCAAGCTCCTAACAGGGAGAGCATTGTCTTTCTCAGGTCATGGCTGGAAAACACTCTGCTCAATGACTGCGGGCTCACTTACAGCAGATCTTTAATCTAGTAATCACTCTGAAGAGAGACCACTGCAAATTTAATGGTTCCTTTTACAGAAATAAGAGGAAGTTTTTTTTTAAGAGTTTTTTTGTTCAGACCCACAGATTTCACTGGCATGAAGTTGCAATAATCAGAGGAGAAAGGTTAGGAGCTTTAGTTCCAGGTTTCCTGGCACAGAAATTAAATCTTTGTCTTGCCTTTGTACTTATACAGTCAGAAGTGTATATCAACTGCAGCACTAGTCAGTCATCAAGCAGGAAAACAAACACACTTCTTATGCTGTTAGATATAGGTCTATTTTTGAACATACATCAGAAAATCAATGCGATAGCACAAAGCTGCTTATTTCCAAGGAGGCTTTTGTTTTTAAAATAATATCCTTACAATCTACTTTAGAGGGACATGGCAAAAGAGTAAGTTGGTTGTAAGATATGCAAGGGGCACAATCGGCTTGGGCTGCTAGCGCAAATAATATGTAAGGCAGGATAGTTAGGACAAACAAAAAAGAACAGACTCTTCTGTTTTGAAACCCTGATAAGCCTTAATACTAAAGTGATTTTCAGTGATATATGCTTCCAGTGAGAGATACATACATATATGCATATATTCTCAAGAAGAGAGAAATCACAGAAGAAAACAGACCTGTCAGTCTGACATTTAGATAATGGAAGTAGGAGCAGCAGTCATTACAACCGAACTCATGGTTGACCTCTTCCTAGGGGTGTTAAACTGTTTGTTCCTAAAAGATTTGTCTTCCTTCTTTCCATGCACAATACAAAAAAGGCTATGATGTGAAAATTATGGAAATGCAAAGGGTGCAAAACAGTGCTTTGTAAGCCTACTAGCCTGTTCTGGTAAAGTCTAGACATGCTAGTGCAATGCTGAGTCCAAAATAATGAGCCTTGATCGTTGACATGGCTGGTTAGCTTGGACATAACAACAGACAAACATGGCAGATTTACTCTGAACCTCATCTGGCTCATACCCACACAATGTATACATCCCTACACAATGCTTACTTGCATTTCAGTATCACAGCTAGCATTAAATGACTGAGCTGCTGATATAACACAAGAGACTTGATCCTTCCAAACACGAAGTGGGTAAGATATAGATAGAGCAGTTAAGTACAAGAGTTCCATTAATTTTGAGAAGGACTGGACATTTCCTGTTTAATAGCAGTAAAGGTCAACTTCTGTAATGTCTCTCATGTATGCTTGTTAATGGGAGCAGAAGAAAAGTTCAGAAAAACTGTCCATTACAAAAATTTATATTACGATATTGTCAAAGAGGACTTTAACATCTGAAACTAGGTAGCACCATTCTATAGCTATTTACACATACTTGAAGCTACCCAAGCAACTGAGCTTGGCACAATGAATTTAATTTGCCAAGTCATTTATTTTTGCTGAATGCTGTAGAAGGAGTCAAGATTTCAGTTGGAGCTCAGTTTTGGAGCAGGTACTATTGTGCAAATGCCAATCCTTTTTATTTGATGTGGTCAAAACAGATTACTTTTCAAATTTATATGTTGTAATCTTAACAGCTTTCATCTTCTTAGCACTGTTGTCAGAACTTTTGCAATCAAAAAGTAAATTCAGCTCAGAATCAAAATTGTTAGTTGCAGCCAAATTGCCACACACATTATCACAAGCAAATAATGTCTGTATTTCCATTTGTCTCAACAGCCCATTTCTGTCTACCAACTTATGATTTTCTAAAGTATACAGCAAACATTATAACACATAAAAGGACAGACTCAAATTAATGCAACCTTTACCAAACCCAGTTCTATTTTGTAAGAAAAACACAACAGATTTTTTACCTACAGAGGAAATGCTGTATATCGACTGGACTGTTCATCAGTAAATTACTCTCATTTTATGCCATTTAACCCCGTTATTTCAGTAAAGTGAATCAAGATCAATAACTGCTATGAAAAACATCATATATGATTCACTTTGATTAATTTAAGAAACATGCTAATTCAGTATAGACCTTTACATTTTAACTCATCTTTTCTGGCAAAGTGCATCTATGCTTCAGTCTCTCTATGCACAGTACCACCACAAAGGCCTGGCATCCACATCTAACCTCTCTGCTACATGAATAATTAAAACTCAAATATGAACAAAGTAGCACAGTAAAGGAGGTAGACTACAGCCCTAGCTGCAAGACTGAGGATGGCAGTAAGATGGCTACAGTGATTCCACATCTCTGGTCACCTACTCTTCTTGTCAGCCCAATGTTTGCTGCAAGGAGAGCTTACAGCATGCTTTGCAGCCTGAAGAACTGAGCTAATTCTGATTTCATTTAATGCCAGGTTGCAGTTCACAATGGTTCTGTAATAACTAGATGAGCTACAGAATAAGCCTGAACATGGACAGTAAAGACATCTGAGTATACAAAGCCATGCTGTAGCTCAACTTGTTCAAGATGAGTGGTTTTAAAGATTAATTTTTCAACATTTAACTTATGTACAAGCTGGTAATGAACAGTCTTAAGTTGTCTTACAGCTGTAACCGGCATTTCAGGAGAAAGGTTGATGTGTGAGGTTGACTATTATAAGTGACCTCTTGGAAGCAATTCATTTACCTTTCTGTTTGGTTGAGAAATATTGTTACCTTTCCAAAATACCAAATTCATATATAAGTGAATTAACATATATGTGAAAATATTCATTAGCAGAAGTAGTATTGTTTTGATCCTAGCACACACCCTCAAAATATAACCTACAGACCACTGGAACTATCACAGGTGTCAGAGGAGCTTTTCCTGTGTTCAGAGTCTGAGGACAGGGCCAAAAGATTTTTCCTGCTACAAGAACATCAAGCTCCAATCACTTGCCCAAACTATTCCATAATCTAGATAACTGCCTCATTTACGAATGTAAATAAACATATAAAGACTAATAGCTGAAGAAACAAACACTTTGGAATTTGGGGACACACCCAAATGTGATAGTTTCGCCTGCAGCAAGCATCTGACTTTCACATACCATTTTCCTACTGGCAAGACCTCACACATAGCACGAAACTAACTCAGAATCTTCTACCTGTTCTAGTTTTAAAAAGACTGAGCTTATTTTTACAGAAGAGGCCCAGGAAACACATCAGTAACAAATTCCCAACAAATTGATGAAACAGAGGGAGGCGGATAAATGGGAAGGCTTGGCAGCAGTATTTAAATATACGACACACAAGGTACCTCGCAAGGAGGCCAAGTGTGAAGGAGCTCACAGTTAGTGATTCATACATCAGTTAACAAATGAGGACTCTTACAAACAGAAACGGTAGGAGAAGCTGAGCATCATTTTAGAAATCAGGCTACATAAAGATATAGCATGTAGCCATTTCTAAATGTGTCTTTCACATTTTAGCTGAGTAATTAGTTCACTACTGGGCCTTGCAGAAAAATCAGTCTGTAGAAAAAGTCTGAGTGTAATAAGCATATTTGCAAAACCAGGTTTTCCGAGAAGAGTATTTTCATTTTTTCTCTTCCAAATCGTGTTCCTCACACCTACGTTCATATCAAGAAGCATGACCACAAAATTGCAATAGTTCATTCTATGAATGTTTTCTTTATAATATCTTGTAACACTATTATGACCTTGATCTCTAAAATTTTAAAGCCCAAAGTCACTTTGGGCTTTGCACTTTTACTATTCAGTCACAATGCTAGTTACGCTGAGTTTACTTAACTGACAGAAAGAATTTCTTACAGGCTTTTCTGCTCACATACAATGAGAACACATTTAGCTCACTGAGGCCTGAGAAGAAAAATATACAAGAGTACTGCCAAGCTCCCTTTAGAGGAGCTAATGCTGAGGATGGGACTCAGCAGAGAAGACAGAACAGAAGTGAAAATAGATCCACAGCCAGATTTATCAGATCACAAAAACAGAGCTCTAAGAAAATATGCTCTGTTTGTATGTTGAAAGTTCTTGAATTCTCTCTTTTGGACTTCTGACTCCCTTCATGTGGGAGGGAAGAGAAAAGAAGTGTTTCCTGACAGACAGTAATGTGAGACAATAACTGAGTTAATCCTTTGAGGATTTAGACATTCAAAAGGAGAATCAATGTCACCAAAAATCAATGCGCTACTGTGGTTACTCTGTTGCTCAGTACCTTTTGGGTGTTCAAAGACAGATGAGCAAAATGGCAAGTCTCAGTATAAGGAGCTTCAGAGGAACAAAGATGATCTGAAGAAACATTAGGAAAATGTAATGCACCAAGATGTCCTACACAACTTGATTATCCAAATCTTAAATACACAAAGCACTCACTTGGTCATTAAATTCACTCCCTACAATCACAAGCAACCAAGAACAAATGATTAATTTAGAATGGTTTGTTAGGCATTCATTACATTTTCAAAGAGTTTACAATAAATATAAGATCTGCAGTACAACGAACAGAACCATAAAAAATACCACACGCTACAGGAATACAGGAGAGAGGAAGATGTTCAGTGTACTCGAGTGACCTGTCATAAAACAATGATCCATTAAGCTCTGCAAAAGAACATCAGTACACATAAGAACACCATTTCATTTAACTCATTCTAGATCTAACGGAAAGGATCCATTTTCTGCAGTTCATGCAATTTTGCACCTACTGCTTACCAACTATTTGATGTATTTTGAATACAAAACTCAAAAGCTGTTTTCCATATTTCAATACTTTTCCAGAAATACTACTGTAATTCACAAAGAAATCTAACAATGCATATGTAAGCTAACCATTTAGGAATCTGCAGTAGTGAAGGCTTAGAGATATGCTGTTCCACCAGCTCAGTAAAAAGAGCCATTTGAAGCAGATGGACCAAGTACTGTCTGGACGTTATGATCTGTCCTCCTTACCTATCAAAGGAGCCTAGATCTATGATGGACTAGATCTATAGGCTGGACTATATACCTAGATATTAAGCAGCTAAGTGAAGATTAATCCAACATCTGTAGTTTTTATATATATATATATATATAATGCGTGAATGTGTACCTGCAGACACACACATATAAACTGTCAGCAACAGATAATGCTAGAAGAGCAAATCATAAATGCACCTAGTTGCCTCTGTAGAATGTCCTACTGTAAGATATGACATTGATTTATTTTTGTGATAGAGAGCAAACAGGGACTGGTGATAATAAGAAACTACAAGCAAAGAAAACTGGGAGTATAACATGTGTCATAAATTGACTGTCTTACACTTTTTCCCTTGATTAGTTGCCAATCTGGCCACCTGCCACAAACTGGAGAAAGGGGAGGGATCACACAGAGATTTTGCCTACTAAGAAGACAAAAGAAGACAAAAGCAGCACAGAAGTGCCAGAGGCATCAGACCCAGAGGCATTGTAAAAAATAGAAATAGGAAAAAGTAGTTGAATATGGATGTATAGAGGGAAAAAGAACAACTAGTTTGTTATTTTTGTCATCTCCAGAGAATGGTGAGGGATACTTGGCCCAATCATGACTCAAGGCATGCTCTGCCTATTGTGTTCAAGTTGTAACTAAAATTGGACAGACAGACTAGCAGATATTAACTACCAAGATCAAACAATGACAATTCAGTTTAAGGTTATGGCATACCTATTTTCAAAAAGAAAAAGATGCATTTGATTGCCTGCCTTAGAGTCCATGGAAATAAGGAGATTCCAGATAGCCTTGTGAGATAAGGATGTCCCTCTGACAAACTATGTTACTAACAGAATATTTAATTATTGTCAGATCAAAATTTGGCTCAGTATACATGCTGAAAGTTAGCCGACACTGTATGCCTACTGGGAGATAATGCAAAGTACAAATTTATAATGTAGCATCGCAGCGCTGACTTTCTGCCTCTTTTCAGGTGATTGATAATAAATGTCTGTATGGACTTTACTACTCCAAGCAAGCTGAACAAGTGCTAGTGGCTAGCGGTTTCCACAACATGGTCTAAGGATTTCAAAAGTTTAATTAACTGTAGGGAGAGTGACAGCAAGTGTTTTTAAGAAATCTCCAGAAGACTCAAGAATTAACCTGTTCTGTTTGACCTCTAATATTGGGTTTCTGCATTAACCATGATCATACCATCATCCGGTTTCCTCAGCTGTAAAATATTCCCAAACAGTGTTAACCTCTATCATGTCGATGATACGAGTGATCGATTCTGTCGAGTAGGTATAAAGAAAACGGTAAGCAAACATCTGACATAAACCCGAATCCTTTGCTTTTGCAGCCTTGATGTAGAAATGCCAGGAAGAAGTCTCAACGCTTCTTGCCCATTTAACATGAATTAAGTGGAACAAATGTATTTAATGTACTTCCTGCTGTGAACAGCATGAGGCTTCAACAATTCCACTAAAACAAGATGACTGTTTGTCAGCCTGGCTGTAAGGCTGTGTGCTCTCATGGCAACACTAAATACAGTAGCATGGAATTAAAATCACATGTGAAGACAGGCACTGACAAAAAACTGGAAACAAACAAAATAATTGTAAGCATTTTCTTCTTAGCTGCAAACTTCCAGGTCTGCATGCCTCACACCTCTTCTTTAAAATTTGCCCACAACACAAAACAGAGTAAGTAAAATAAAGTCCAAATCAGGACCCCAAAACATTTGACTATGAGAGGGTAGAGCTTTGACTGCAAACCTTGTTGCAAGGACTGAAGTATTTGTATTAGGATTGTTGCAGACAACACAGCAATATTGTTACTGTTGGAACCAAATTACAGGCTCCTAGTTCCCAGATGAATACTAAGTTTAATCTTATTTTTTTTCTCTGTGTATGTGAAATGATCTCAGAGTCACAGCTTCAGTTGGAAAAACAGAGTGTGCTTTCAGGCTGATCTTGTTTAGTTGCTAAGTGCCTGGGGATTAAGGCATTTCCATGGAAGACTGGGGGCTGAGTGTTTTCAGGGTCTAAGACTAAACTTCAGCACCTCTCTCTAAAAGTGGAATCAAAAGTGCACAGTAACCTTATCTTTCTTTCCCTAGATGCACAATATTGATCTTTCATGTAAAGGGCCTCCTCCAAATGAACTTTATGCTGAACTCTCCATGCAGGATACGTATGTCCTGAGCCAATCAACTGACCTTGAATTCTTCAGGGATTTTGGTTTGTCCCACAAATCCTTGAGATTCTGACTAGATTTAGTAACACAAATTCACATTTGTATGGAAAATGGTTGAGGCTTTTTGTTTGGTTCTGGATTTCATCTTGAACACTGAACATTCAACATACCTATTGAAACACTCTTCAGCATTCATTTCTTTAGATTTCAAGAAGATTTTTTTTTAGTTTTTTCTTTAGAAATCATAATTACTTTATGAAGCAGGAATAGCTATGTATCTCTTTGTTATTTAATGGTGTTTCCTAGTAGGAGCTGTTTTAACATAGAATCAGAAAAAATTTCTTCCTTCAGGCCCAGTAGTGCTTACAACTTTGGGTTGAATGGCAAATTAAATTTCTAAGGGTAAGGTTCATATCTACTGCCAGAAACCAATGTATTCAGATACAGCAGGTACCCAGGGTGATTGACCTCAGCACTTTAGATACTCCTTCTAGGATGGGATGGTTTCTGGGAGTACATCTCTCTTTTCATTAACCACAGAAGGCTCCTTGCATATTCTGCTTGAATGAGATGCCTAAATGTACAGATGACTGCGAGTCAGTGAGATTTGTGTCACCCCAAAAGTGAAATGATTTGCATAGGCCTTTCCCCTGAATGCTTTTCTTCCAGTGGTTCATAGTTTGTAACTATCACCTCTGACTCAAACAGATCCATATTTTTATTTTTACTATTTAAACTGTAGTGACATGTATAACTTTGAATTTCATGCAAAACTTAATTTGCTGTGTATTTCATTACCTTAATCCATTTCTTCTTTTCTATTTGTCTCCAACTTCAGGACCTATCAGGAAAAGTCTCTTCCAAATTAAAAGATGTCTCAACAGCAGCAACGATTTTAAAAACACCTTTCACAACATATAAATATACCTGTGCATATTCTACATACTGTGATTTTTTTTTTTTCAGATTTTCCTTTGGCAGCACACCACAACTGTATAATCCCCAATTAAAGTATTCAGTTGCCAGGAATTTCTTTAACATACTCTGGTTCACTAGAAAGGTGAGCACACCTTTTTTACTTTTTTGTTTATTGTCATGGTTGTATGGCAACTCGGCTATTTTAGTTAGACCCTAAGGGCCTTCTCTAGAAATAGAAGAAGAAGAAAAGGCTTTGATGATAGGTACTGAAGGTGAATGTTTCCTAATTAACTTGCATTGAATGCCAGAGGAGATAAGGTAAAGTTGCTGGTGCTGACTTGACTTCCACAGGAAAGATCTCATTAGTATTATTAAACTTTGACCTTTGCTGTTTGTATCTTTTGACCTTAAGAAGTCAATGCATAACATTAATCCAATCACAGTATTTGGAGAAATCACAATGTATGACATGCTATGACATTCATCCAAAGAAACATTGTTAAGTAGAAGATGAATTTAAACAAACAATGAGAAAAACATATCAGTAGATGTGAAGAGACTAAAGTGGAAAACAGAATTTAGTACGCTAACATTACTATAGCTAACAGACTATTAAATATATGCTAAAACTTTTAGCCACCTCTATCTTGGGCATTTTCTGAATTATATTTTATTGTTAAAAGATACAGAAAATGCTTTTTATTTCATGTAGCATACTGTTTTAATTTATGAAAATTCACTGCAAACAATAATAACTAAGGCCACTTAAAATCCTCTGCTTATTTATGTAGAATGTCAATCGTGACTGCCAGGGTGTTAAATTGCTCCCATGTTACATAAACATGCCTGTATACACACGATCTAAATTTCATTATCATGAAATAAGCATATATACATATACTTATATGTATGTGAATACATAGACAAATACGTAAGGCATAACTTACAATTTATCTACTCTGTAGTCTGTAGTTCTTTTTATAGAAGAGGTAGCACAACAGATCTCAGATGAAACAAACTACATACAGACTTTTCTGTTACCATGCATTATGTTTTTGTGCAAACTAAAAGCATGTAGTAGAAAACTTTACTAGCAAGTGAATTGTCAGTAAGTTTTTGAATGTTTTTTGTGGGAGTACTTTCACTGATACAGAACGCAAAAAAGGTGTTCTGTCACACTATTTCAAAGACGGCATATTCGATATTTGGGTGCAAAAAGACAAGTGAGTGAGTGTAAAAAACTATTCAAACCTATCTTTCAACATCCAAAATATTGTTTGCTCTTACCAACAAATGTAGATGCTTCAGTTACTATCTGATGAAAATTTTCTACCCTAATGTCTCAAACACTTCCCTAGTTTTTTAAATAAATCCCATAATATTATTATTTATGTTAAATAGTTCCTGTTTAAAAGTTTGTAGCATTGAGGCAAGTTGTGCTCATAAATGCAGGAAATACTAGACTTAAAACTGGATGGTGGTATACACATGAAATTACTTCTCATGTTTTCTAATGGCAGTGTTAAAATAAAGATTTCTTGTTAACTTCCCTGATATCCTGTAGGAGTTTCATAAATTGTGAAGTTCTATAGTATGTTGTGATTGATTAACCTTCACAATTTCTTATTCAATGTCATTATACAGCTACTCTCCCAATATTCTATGTTTTGCTATCTACAGACTGTAAAGTTCATGAATTCATCAAAATTATTCAAAAAATAAAATTGTTGTAAAAAACCTATACAAATAAACCTGTATTTGCTATCACAGCAAAGTCAGATAAACATATTTCTATTTCAGCTTGTATTTGATACATGATCTATTACTTTGCAAGAAGTGTTATTTCAACACTTACTGTTATATGTTTATATTAATGTTATATGATTACCCAAATGCTCTATAGAGAAAACAGTCACCTCTGTCACAAGATTACACATGAGACACTTCAGGCAGACTGAGTATTTAGGTTGCAATTAGGTGGGTGTCAACTTCCTGCTTTTAAGAGCCACCTTTTATATCCTTAACTAGGGAGAAATCACTGTGCTGATAATAATCAACTATCTTGGCATCAGACTTCCAAAGAGTACTGTGCTATGTAATTCCTCAAATCAGTCTTTAGGAAACATGACAGTGTCACAATAGATGGCTTACGGCCTCATAGAAAGGACTAAAATAGCTTATCAGTACTCCTTTCACAGAATTTACAGTTGAGCTATCAGACCCCTAACTCCATGCATAAAGGAGGGCAATTGTACCAGGAAACCTTTTTGCTACCACTCCGAGAAACAGACTTGCCACACCAATGCTAAGGACACTGAAGGAGAGGCTTGAGGCCACAATAATATTTACACGTATTTTCAAAAGCAATTGGTGATACAGTGTGCTGATTCTACTCTTCCTTAGTCATGGGCCTCTCTCTATTCACCAGCAGAAATGTCCGTTTCAATGCAATATATATCAACACTATTGATCACTTGAACAAAGGGCATCCTGTCAGCACTTCCTAAGGTGATTTCTAAAGCAACATCTTTTGGTTACTTGCTTTATTAAAAGGACAAAGGAAGCATACACGGACACTTCTAGACAGAAGGAATATAGCTTGCCTGCTAGCAGCTGCTAGGTGGCTTCTGGTCCATCAGGACCTGTAATATGGCCCTTACGAGCATAATGTAATGGGCCTGAAGGCTTTGTGGACATGCAACCTCACAATCACACATACAAAGGTGCCTATGTGGATTTTGGATTACACCTGTTAACTGTGGTAAAACAGAAAGGTGCATCTCCTCACTCTCAATCACCGCTTGTGATTTTCTCAAACCATAAAATGCCAATGCTAAATAGTTTAAAAATCCACAGAGCTTTTTAGTTGTATTTTCAAATCTCAAGATGGAAGCAGCATGTACTTTAACCACCAGGAAGAAGTGCAATTTCTATGTGCTGATGTGAGTGTGATGCTATTTGTCCTGAACTGGGAATATCACTTTATTACATGATGTCTTACCATCATCCTTGTCAGGTACAATGGTAATTCGAGTGCTTGGGAATTCTGCACCAATTCTTCCGCCCATCGGCATGCTCAGCAAAACATCAAAGGTCTCAGCCTCTTCATACAAGGAATCATCTATGATGACAATCCGACACATCTTTTCTCGTTCATCTTTGTCAAAATGTAGAATGCTGTTGTGATCCTCAGGCCTGGATATGTAGTCAGAGTAAGAAAGTACAGAAGTTGGGGCAGTGCCAGATGCTGTTCCTGTGGCATAAAAGGAAAACAGTCACTATATATACCATGGTTATTATGATACCCTCACAGAGGGTGAATTTTATTTTCATTATCTTTTAATAGAAAGATGGGCTGAAAACTCTGAACAGGCTATATTTCTGAGGCCTCTGGACAAACTACTTCTGTATCTGATGCAATGCAAGCACATGGCTCCTCAAATTCATTTGCAGTTTTTAAGTCAGAAGAAATATTGTTGTCTATCACAAGAGACAAGACTGACAAAGGAGATCCTGTGAGAATTACCAGTTAATTCCCTTGGTATATTTTAATCATTGAAGATATCAGCCTACCAGAAATGAACAGATAGAATTTGATGAAAAAAAAAATATTTTGATTCCAGATCACCTCATCAAAAATGTTGCTTCATCTCACCAGATGAAAAATTATAATAAAAGCATGGGTGTAGAGAATGCATGCCCTGCGTGAATATAATTAATAGCAGACTGAAAGATAGAGGAAGGAGAAGCATGCCAATCAAGCAATATCATTTTACACCAGTTTCTTCAAGATACAAACAAGTAAAGGATATCCTGGGCAATCACTACAGTGCTTTCAGTTCTCACCTCTTTCAGATACATCGGGCTACATATAAAAAATTTGCAAAAACATAAAAAACACAGATCCTCTTCTCCTCTTAATAAATGGCAGAAATTTGGAACCTGATAATTTTCCAGCTATATTCAATAATACTCTAAGACAGATTGAAAATGATGCAAAGATGAATACATTTCCAGTTGCAACTGAAGATATTTAGATGAAAAATGTAATGAACAGTTATAAACAATTCCATTACGCAATAGGTAGAGCAATTATTTTTGCTTTTCTGCCTTTTTTCCATTTTTAACCTTTTTTGCCTATAATAGATTCTGTTACCTTGTTGTGTGTAGCAGATAACCATCAGTTCCTGGCTCACATCTCCACTTCTTCTGACTGGAATAAATAATTCACCAACATCTTCTTCAATAGTATAGGTGGACTGAGGAATAAAGACTGTTGATTCTGCAAAGAACAGACGCATTTGTTTACATAGATTTATGGCCTCATAAGGTCACCTGTAAAACAGCTAGAAGCATTTTAGCATATTCTAAAGGGCAACAAATAACTCATATTTATCAGCAATGTGGACAAATTTTAAGTAAAACGTGGAGGGTGAGAGATGTAGAGTTTCTTAGTCTTTCAGAATTGGAAAAGAAAATCAGATCATTAGGTCTGAATTCAGAAGTACTTACTAAGCAGTCTCTGATATGACTAATTTACTTATCTAGGGTTAATGGTGCAAGACAATGTTTGAAGAATTTGTCCACACGGTCTATATTTTTATTATTTCCATGGTATTTCAGTATTAACTGTTAATAACAGAAGTATCAATACCACAGCTCACATACATGCAGCAGTTCTGCAAGACCATTGTTTAACTTACTGTATCAAGCTCACAGTAAAAGTCATTTGGTATTGACGATGCAAGACTGAGCTCTTGCTATCTTACTCTGACTTGGGCATTTGATTTGAGTTGGCTCCATGTCTACATTCCTGTTTTACTCAAAGATGACATAGCCAATACAGTCAGTGAAGTCTGAAGAGCAATCTCACCCTAAAATTTATCAGACCAAAGCAGATCGGATCTGCTTTTTCAAGGAAAACCCCCACTAACGTGCATTTTAAACTCATTTCTTATGTTATATAAACAGATTATTGGGTTCTACGCTGTTATTCGGATTCATGATCAATTTTGTTCTTGTTCTCTCAAAAACAAAAGGTGGTTATGCATATAATTATAAAGAACCTTTACAGTTTCATTAATATGACTGCAATCCAAACAGGATATAACTCTGTAAAATATTAAATGGCGTCAGCTGACAGCACAAAGCAAATATTTTCATTATTTCAGAATACTTTGGCAAAAAATGTTCTCAAAATTGTCAGGTGGCCTCTTTGAAAACAAGTTCCAGGTTTTATTTCTCTGGTGTCATCAACATAAGAAGGACATGGAGCTGTTGGAGCACCTCATGTGTGAAGACAGGCTGAGAAAGTTGAGGCTGTTCAGCCTGGAAAAGAGAAGGCTGCGTGGAGACCTCATAGCAGCCTTCCAGTATCTGAAGGGGGCCTACAAGGATGCTGGGGAGGGATCCTTCATTAGGAACTGTAGTGATAGGACAAGGGGTAACGGGTTCAAACTTACACAGGGGAAGTTCAGGTTAGATATAAGGAAGAAGCTCTTTACTGTGAGGATGGTGAGGCACTGGAACAGGTTGCCCAAGGAAGTTGTGAATGCTCCATCCCTTGCAGTGTTCAAGGCTAGACTGGACGGAGTCTTGGGTGACATGGTTTAGTGTGTGGTGTCCCTGCCCATGGCAGGGGGGTTGGACCTAGATGATCTTAAGGTCCTTTCCAATGCTAACTATTCTATGATTCTATGATTCTAACTGGAAAATACCACTAGCATGACTTAAGGTCAAAAGCCTGCCTTAAAAATGCTGTAATTCAGGCTTGATAAGATCAAGACACTGTCACTATTCCGGGAAATAAAAAAATGCAATGTGAAAAGTAGCAAATCCCTACCTTGTTTTAAAGTAAACCAAAGGTAACATTAAAACCCCCAAATTTGTTTCTTTCATTTCTCCATTTAGAATTAATTTGAGAAAATTAAAAACTCTATCCTTAAGAAAAATGTAAGAATCTGATGTAGTCTGTTTTACTCCAACTAGGAGAAAAATGACACTATAAAAATTTAACAGACCTTATGAACAGCATAAAAGATCAGGGAAGAATGATCTAGACCATCTCAGCTTGTATAAGAAAACACATCCTTATGCAAGCTATTTTTGGAATAAAACATTAACTAATGTCCCATACACCAAAAGGCTGGTACAGGTTTCCAAACAAACTCACTATTTTGACGCTAAGACTACACCATTCAATCAACGAATTTTAAAATCATTTTCACTGGAAGCAGAATAAAACTTTTGATGGTTTCTATTCAGTTAGCATCTGAACTTTTCATTGCCTGCACTTTAAAAGATTATTAGGAAACCTAGTCCTTCCCCTTAGTGTTCTCTCTCTGTTTTTCCTGTAGATATTCCTTGATTTGCAGTTGTGGATTTGATTTTCTCCTATGCAACTTCACTTTATGAATAATTACTAAAAAAATATTTTAAAGTAAGAAATAGAAAAAAAAATCATTTGCATTAAGATGACTCAGATGATTATCTCGAATTGTGCTATCTCACTGATTATATGAAAGATAGATTTAACACATTTTAAAGTAATTTCTGTATCTCATACATACTGCTTTTCAAGTTAAGCACTTTTTTTTCTGAGTGACTAAATACGGATGCCAGATAACCTCTGGTTTAACTTGCATTTGTAACTAGGAACTAAGAAACCTCTGACAATTTTCCTGCAGTCCTCTTCAAATGTTAATTAGGGAAGGCTATTTAAAACAATCTGTTACAGTTGCTCAATACATGAAAGATTCTTTAAGGACAGTTTGGTGTGACCATGACCCAAGGGGTCAAGTGTCTGGATGCAGTTCAAAAGCAACGCAACCAGAGCACATTCTAGTTTCTTTCTTCTCCTTCCCCCCCCCAATCTTTTTTTTAATCAGTTTTTTTCTTCATTTACATTTAAACATAATTTTATTTTTTTCTTCAGTTTGTGATGTACTTGGTCTAGTGAACTCTTACTATGCTTCCCACCTTAAGACCTAACAGATGCAACTAGTTTGCTCCAAGACCTAAACTTGTTGGGACCAATCGGCCTGTACCATCCTCTCCCACATGAATTATCATGGCAAAGTAAATCAAATAGACACCTGTGCAGATATACTCTGTTTGCAAACACACTGAACCAAAAACCTGTTATACCTAAAATGAAGACAAAACTAGACAAACAACAAACTAGAGATAACATATCATAGGAAAAATGCAGGTATTTCATTAAAACATGCTACCTTAGTCACATATTCATGAATCACTTAAAGTCGTAGAGGATGAACAGCTACCCAATGCCCAAGTCTGTCTTCAGAAATCTTCTAAGGAAAGGTAAGCTTTACTATCCAATGTTACTCATAGCATTTGCTTAGCAGCTTACCTTTCCGTATATGCCCATACTGGCAGTACAGTTCTGGAAAGGTTCTTACCATCTCCTGGGTCAATAATTTCCACCGTGGATACAGCAGGAAATTCCAGAACTGCCATGACAGGCTCAGAAAGAACAATTTGAAAGGATTCAGACTGTTCATGTTCACCATCACTCAAAATCCGTACTCGCCATGTAGCTAAGTTTTGGCCAGGATTAAACTGCACCTGCTTCTGGGCTTTTCCTCTGAAGTCTTTATCTTTCTTGGCAGTACCATCTTTGGTGCTAATACCTGACAAAAAAAATGAATTCAGGTCATTAAAAACATCACTTGTAATTTTTCTCTCATTTTGTCATCTTTAAAAACCAGAAGTTTTAGAAAAATATACTTTCCACAACCTGAGAGTGTTCAAGCCAACTCTGTTACTCTTGACCAATTTTATATCAGTGTCACACATAGAGGTGGAAGCACATCAATTAACATTATGAAATGCAGTTTGGACAGAATAAGTCAAAGCAAAACTAAATACTAGAAAACCTTTATATTCTCAGAGGTCACAGTCAAGTTTCCAGTTCTCTGTAATTCAAGAATAGATTCAACTCAAGAAGGGCATACAGATTTCCCCCCCACCCCCCTTTAACATTCTGGGTTCTCTTTTGTTTCAGAACATCTAAATAACATGCTGCCTGAAACCCTCAAAAATATTTATTTCTCTTAGAAGAAAATAAAAACACACCTGAAAAGTTCAGCCTTCAAGGGTAAAGGTAAGGAAAACATAAAGACATGAAGGAGTAAAACATACAGAATAAGGATGAAAGATGATGTAAAATCTGAACCAATGTGGTCATTCCCACTACAATAATCATTGTTTTAAATTATTATCCACTTATTTCAGTATTTGCATAATGACAGTCATTAAACTCAAGTCAAGCTGAAACTGCAAAGTCATGGGATAAAATCCAGTAGAGTTTATCCTACTGAGACAGCACAGGCCTTATAACCTTGGACCTAGGCTGCCTGAAAATGGCTTTTCATTGGCATTTCCCTCACAGTTTAAGGCTATCTGACAGCCCCTCATGGAAATTAGAGAGTCCTTCAGAACTATCTACAACTCAAGCATTTGGCCTCTGTTTGAACAGGTCTTTCTCAGGTTTTCAGAAAAAACATATAGTTCTCCCTTCTCTGACTGTTTCTTCTAGCTGTATTGTTTAATGTATTAAAATGTATTGCCTTTCCTTACAAACCTTGACTTTCTTGCTTCCTGCTTGAGCCTCCTCTTAAGTCATAGCCAACATTTTACGTAACCTATAACCCTTCAGCCCCTTTGGTGCTGCACATGGACCAGAAAGGCCAGTAAGTACCTTAACCAATATCTTTTATGGTCTTTCCAACGCTGTAATTCCACCTTGCAGGATAAAGGTAGTCAGATGCTATTTATTCAAACTGCTTTTGTTGGATTTTTAGTCAGCTCAATCCAGAAACTGAACTTGAATCCACAAGCAGAAAACTTTGTAAATGCTACTTCAAGAATCAGAAGTCAAATCAGTATCTGTTAATCAGTACCAGTAATTAGCTTAAACTGCATATCCTTAACTTTGTATTTAATTAATCTCTTTTGTTCTTTCACTTTCTTTAAAAGAAATATATTATCAAAGTTAGTTCACTGTCCAAACCAGAGCCTTTTAAGTTAGATTCACTTAGCTAGTACTTATATCCCTTAAACCTCATGCCAAAATAGGTATCCTAACTACAACTCAATACCTGAAACTCAGATTGTTATTCAGAAAGAGACTTTAACAGAAGTCATGATTTATAAGCATGAGCTTGTGCTCTATGCCAGGTAAATACTTACATATCTCTGCAAAACCAGCTTGAAATCGAGTGCCTTTTCTAAGCATTGTAAGCTTACTATAGGTTTGACATGAAACTATCCAAGGATAACGCTCCCTGGTCCAAATGCATCACCAGGAGGAGGATGGGAACAGATCCAGAAGCTAGAGACAGGTGTGAGGTTGCAGACTGTGATAATACAATCTTTTTTCAGCTTTTCACTCCACAGACACTGCAAACAGCTTTCAACACCTCCGGTATCAGCCTTAGTTGGCTGCCAACACTGACTGAAGAAAACAAGCCTAATGCTCCCAGCTGCTAATCAGACCAGCTCACAAAAACCTTCCTCGAAAATGATCTATGTTTATTGTTGTCTTTCCAATTCCTACAACTGTATTTATTTTCTCATTACAGGCAAAAAATAAAATCTGGAAAGAAACTATATTCCGTGAAACAAACACAACAGTGGTATCAATCAAATAAAAAACTGAAGGACTGGGTCTTGGGTTGTTAAGTCAAAAATAAATCACAGAAGACTGAAAAAAAAAGGTGAAAATTTCATATTACTAAAGAAATCATATACCTACCATAATAAAAGATATTTGCTTTAATAAATAAACATATTCCTTTGAATCTAGCTTGCTTATTATGAAACACCAGTAAAAGGATATAGCTGTATTGATACATTTTATCAACTAGCTGGCCAGTGATTTATAGAAGCAATTAATAAGGTTAAAATGGCACTTACTTATAAAAGAGGTTTCTCCCAGGTAACCTCTCCGTTTAAGAACAACATCGAGATATTTGGAGTCTTCATTTACTAGATAATACTCCTTTTCTAAGGAGATCCATGCCCAATTTAGGCGAAAATGTTGATTCTTCAGCTTATTACCTCCTGAAAAACAAAATGATAAAGATATATTTATTAATTTTTCTTTTTTTGTTAAATACTATTTTCTCTTCTGAGGTTAATGGAACCTGGGCAAGCTGTGTATCTTAGCTGGCTATTGCAATCCAAAGGTTTTAAAGATTTAAAACTAAGAAATAACAAGTAAAGAATTCAACCATGATATATTTGGTACATATAGGAATAAATTTTATCTTAAATGCATACAAACAAGCATGCTAATTTTATTTTATTTTATTTTATTTCAAGGGAAAAAGAACAAGAATTTATCAAAATATATTTGGGAAAATTACAAAAATTGTGGATGATCCAAGTTTCTGCAGAACCATATTGGTATTATGCTCTTAAACTATTTTGCAATGATCTGTCTTCACAATATGGTGAATGCCCTGAACTGAGTAAGTTGCTGAGATGTGTACTGAGGGTCAATTTTTAGAGTCAAAACCAAAAAGACCAAAAGATGTCCTCACAGTTCTTTTTACATAATTCTTTTTATGCGGGCACAACTGTAGTAACATGTTCCTGGTGAAGAAAGCAGACTCCAGGGATCCTTTCCAAGGTCTCTACTGTAGCTGTAGCACAACAGCTTCCCTACAGTCTTACTAATAGGAACAGGAATGGTTTCTGTGCACTCAAAACACTGGGAATTGAAAGTACAGGACAACAAGCAGTACATTCAGCTAGGGAAACTGAACCATTAACATGGACCAAGCCAGCATCTCTGTCTAGCAGCTGTTGATGGCATAGTCCTTAATTTGAAGACTATATTTCTTCTTACAATAATTGTAAGAACCTTCACAGTCCTCCTCAAACAAAAACGTTGATATAATTATCAGCAGACGTAGGCTTCCTTTTTGAAGCCAAAGCAATGCAGGAATACGGGAAGCATCCCTCAAAGTTTTGAGGGGATGATATGGAAGTCATTTGACTTCATCTGCAAAACACTAAGCACCACCCTAAAATTTAAGCATATCCCACCCTAAACTCTCATTCCCAGCAGAAATGAAGCTGTTGTGTCTACAATTCATAGGATTTGCACAACTGCAAAACAACAGGAAATGTTTATTGAGATGGCAGGCTTCATGGAGTATTTCTTAGTCTAAAAAAGCAAGCCAGAAATAACAACTGCAAACAGATGGCACTTGAAGGTCCAGTTAAAAATGCTACTTTTTTTCTGTTGGAAAGATAATAGCTGAAAAGAGCTAGCATCCATTCCACTGACTATAAACCAAATAATTGCACAACAGACTGAATATCTCCAATTAGATTAACACATTTCTGATAAAATATAGCATAGCTTTACTTTCTCATGTACAGTTTACCACCATCTGTTCACTAATTTTCCACAGTAAAAAGGCATTTCTTGTCAGTGTAGGGATTCTGGATGCCATAGATAAAAGAGCATGACGAATCAAGTCCCGTATATCATTCTATTGGATATGTTTGTTATTACTTGAGAGAATCCTTTAAATTCCATAGCAAGAATCAAATAACCTGTTCAGCTCATTGAAGGCAGATGCTCACTCAGCAACTGTCTTCTGGGCATGTTTGCTTGTCTGAGAGGCTGTAATCTGATTTCCTTCCCACAAGGTGCTGCTACAGAACAAGGTTTGCTCAGGTAATAACTGAAATGCACAAGGAGTTCCCTTTAGAAATTAACACTTCTGTACACAAGCCAGTGAATAAAGTAATCCCTCTGAACAGCAGAGAAACATATCTAAGTATTTCTGTTCACTCATGGCTTAACTACTGGCAGAAGAACCAAATGGAGGTTTGTTTTCCCCTTCCAGTTTCTTCCATTCTATTCTTTGAAAAATTAGGCAGCCCTTCCATATGCTTCCACTCTTCTTCAGAGATAAGCCTCTATATTTCTTTATTGACCCGTCTATTAGAAAAAACCAACCACCACACTTGTGTAATTTCATATAAGGGCAATGGTATTGTGTAAACAAAAGGAGGGATACTTGAGTATGACGCTGCACTCCTTCCTCTGCTTCTTTCTGCTCTTTTGATTTCTGTTGTTACTGACAAAGGCTACAAAAGCACAGACCAAAAACTAATGAGCACCACAAAACCAGTAAGTATAGTGTCAGCTACACCAGCACACACTTTAGGTTAGACTTATGTTCTGTCTTCCTATTAGTTTCCTGGGACAAACGTAACAGAATATGTCTTGTTCTTTAATCTAATGAGAAAATCCATTTGTGTGTCACCCTTGAACACATTGCCCAATTTAATTCGACAGAAGTGTCTAAAATATAAAAGGAAGGAGAATTTACTGCTAATTAGAGGATAGAGAGCCTGCTAGTATCACTACTAAGAAAAAATACTGCTGCATGAGCTTACTGGAACCGAGACACTGGAAACTCCCTCAGCTTAAGAAAAGCTTCTAGCAGAGTTTGTATCTTTTTAGACAGAAGAGACTCCAGCCAGTGGATGGCAAGCAATAGGAAATCCAGGATCATTTGTTCTACTGTCCAAAGAACTAATGGTTTAAATGTGTTGTGGACACAGGCATACAATCTACAGCTTACTTACACATAGGTCTCTTATGTTTTATCTCTAGTGTCTTAAATAGTTCAACCTTAAATGTAATCTATACTTGCACGTAATTATTGAACATACAAAAATTACTATACAAGAGGAAAAAATCTCAGTTGTTGAAAAGGAACACTTATATAGAGAAATGGTCTGTCAAGAATATTAAGAGTATAGCTTTCAGAAACTATAAAATATCAGAAATAAAATTGCTGATGTCATCTTAATTTAATTCCCTGTTAAATAACATTTCTATAGGCAAATGAATTTTGTATTGCTTTGCCCACTTGGGCACCGTCAAAGATTTAGCTGCTAGGCAAATATTTAAGGCAAATGCGATATCTTGATGACAGTTTTGCTTTTGTTCCTCTCCTAGATAAGTGCTTGTAATACAAATACATCAGAAGTTTGAAGAAGGAAGCCATTATTAGAGTGCTTTTACAACTAAACAAAAGGAAGAGGGGCTGTGTTACGATGAGGTAAATCCAAAATAAGTTTGCTTATATATCAATGCTATACTGATGCATGAAAACCTGTTTCCAGAATTTTGCCAGAGTGCAGTAGTGCTAAATCAGAAGATGCTAGACAGGATGGGGTGCAGTGAGACATTCATGAGAAATAGGATAGTAAGAGCTATGAGACAGTTAAAAACTTGGTAAGGACCTAAAGCTAAGGATCTAAAGTAAGGTGGGTCACAAAGTGACTTCACGACTGACTGAGGCTGCTGAGGACAATACCTTCTGAAAAGGTTTGCCCGAATATAACAAGTCAAAGATGAATGTCCCCTAGAATTGGTCTTTATAGGATTCCTATCAGCAAATTGGTCACCTTTCAGAAAACAGTGATATATTATTTTTGTGTAGGTCATAAACCCAGAAATTCCTAGAAAGACCAAGTCATCTGTAAATCTCAATTTCAGTTACTCAACATGAATGAAAGAGGAGAGGGAAGACGACTTGGTCAGTAAGATGGTTAAAGGGAAAAAATATTAAAATTAATATTCCCATTTAAGCATTTATCTTTCTAACCATGCTGTTCAGATATCTTTAAAAAGATGTAAAACCTCCATGAGAAATAGATTAGATTGTCAGAACTTTCTATTATGATGCAAAGAGCTCAGAGAAGGAAAGAATTAGTTCCACATCTCTCCACAGATCACTGGACTATGTGAATACACTACAAAGTATATTTCTACTATTAAATCATGTCCCTTGAGCATTGGTGACCTGGAGCGCATGCCATAAAGCTGATGAATGTCTGACTGTAGCTTTGGTGTCCCTAGGAGCTACCTCAGAACCCTAATTTATAAACAAAAGCATACAACTATACCACAGTGTTCACGTATTGACCCAGTAGAAGTTGATGCATCTTGATACAGATATTGGCTTCCCTACGCAGTATACATGGCATAATCAGTCAGAGAAGAATTAGCTAAAAACTGCCTAACCTATAAAACCAGAGCCACGCAGTCTCGCTGTGTCCACAAGATATGTCTGTATAAACACAACTGTCTGTAACTTGAAGAGCTTTATGGTGCAACATCTCTCTTCAGTCATTAAGTGGGGTTGTTTAATGGGAAAAAAACCAAACTATAAATTTTTCCAGGGCAAAGAACATATATCAAACACAAGAAAGATAGAGGAAAAAAAAAAGCCAACAAACCCAAATCCCCAACCCCTACCCCTCTCCACCAATGGCAAATAAGGCATTAAGAAAAAACAGTTTCCTTAAAATTTTTAAATTGGTCTTTTCTCCTTTCTCTTCTTATCTTGCTTCCTAAACAGACTACAAAAGGATGTTAATAAGGAGAATCAGAGCAACTATGAAATATTAACAATCTATCTATAGTTCAGGAATCATTGTATGGCATAACTAAAACCATAGCAAGACATCTTAAATACTATTTCCTCTCTCTTCCTCCAGTTCTTTCCAGGTTCTGCTACTACTTGCTGATTTGTTTCCATGTCTGCAAGAGCTGCAGTCTTTCTTTATTGGTTCAGAACATTTGACCCTACTGGGTGCCTCACTCAGGTAGGGTTACTGAAGCCGGCATTACTCTATCCTCCTTGCTATGGATCTCCTCACTGAAGCAGTTACATAAAGCATATGAAAAAGCAAACCCATTCCTGAACTTGAGTACAGCCTGCAGAGAACACGAAGACACCAAGAGAGGAAATAAAAGGGAATTGTCCATTTTTAGACATTTATCCTATTTTTCATCCTCTGATCAGACTTCTTCTGTTCCAAACCAACTTAGTTAATCTATATCAGGATAAAGTTACTTCAGTGGTTTTAGAAGAACTAAAATCTGATATGAAATGCAGAAATCTTCATGCCAAACATCATTATTCTGTATTTAGCCAGGAAGCTCCCTGTCAACCTTAGCACTTCTCAAGATTTTTGTTCCCCACACTATTTGCTAGACATTATTCATGGTTTGAATAAACATGTTTTTTTTCCGAACTAGAGGAAAAGCAGACAATCTTAGGTAATTCTGCTAGTCAGAATAAATATAGAGAAGATATTATATGTTTAGCTCAAGACATATAGTTTCAACAACTCTGATTTGACATAGTGTGTCATAGACCTAGGACATTCTACCTCCAGGTTAAAAAGGTAAAGGTCTCAAGTAAATTTTTTGTCTGTCAAACTATTAAAAACCCACATCTATAAAATAGATTATACATGTTCTTTAGTCAGTGCATTGGGGCTGCACATCAGTGGACTAGATTACCTTTAAAGATCCCTTTCAACACAACCTATAATTCTATGACCATATGCTATTCCCTCTGCTATGATCATCAGAAAAGGCATATCCTGTGAAACATCCTTTATACAGAAAAACTATTTGCAGAAGTGAAACACGTAAGTAAACTCAGCATGTAAAATATGCCATTAGAATGTCTTAAATTGACTTCAAGGATGCATAAGATCACTTAATAATTTTATCCAACTAGAAACACATTAAAATGCTTCACTTTTAAAAGTTTTTTTTAAAATGTACTATAATGAACTCTAATCACTTAAATAACTTGCTGAACTCTGTACCCTTCTGCACTCTATCTGCCACTGTAACTCAATATATTTGCGGAACAACACAAACCAATCCCCTAAACTAGCCACTAGTGATTAGGGACTAAAACAATGCTTTCTCTGACTTCTCATGAGAAAACACACACTTCCCAGCATTATGGACTTGGCTTGCCTTGAGTGTAATTGCTGGTATCCAATGAACTGCAGACAGTTTCTGTCTTTCACTAGTTTCTGTAATTCTTTTTTGCTTCTGTTTTTATGTCTCCCCCCAAGAAACAATTTGGAATGGCCATATTTGCCAGGGCTCAGACAAATGTTTGAAGTCACATAGCAGAAAAAATATCTGAAGAACACTGTATAGTTGCTTTGTTACAAAAAGAGAAGGGGAAGTGAGAGAATAGACATGGATGTAAAGGCTAGTTAGTGCATATTAAATTTTGATCCCAGTAAAATTCAACTAAGCACAACTAAGGATGTCTCCAAGTACAGTCTGGAGATTTACGCTGGGTTAATTTAAGGAATTCCCAATTCAAGTCTATGCCCAGTTCTTCTGCAGGAGATAAACAGATTCTGATTAAGAGATTACCTAGATTTTCATTTACAGAAACTGGAAGCAAACATGCACTGGCTCTCCTGCCACTTCATTTCATAGCTTTAAATTAATTTCAGTTTAAATCAGCTTAGTAAAAATCAGTTCACCAAAAGTCAGGATACCTCCATTCTATAGGCTGCATCAAGACGTTGTGACCTTTCAAAGGAAAAAGCAAAGCAGATAAAGAGAAACCCAGTTTGAACCACCAAAAAACATGCTGGAACACCACGTGTGTTTAAAAGCCTTTATAGATATAAAGTGTTTAACTTTGTAACTGATTTCCAGGGATTCTAAAAGATCCACTTGCTGGCTTGGGATTCTGTGTTACAAGCAAGGGACTAGCTCTATAGGAGCTGAATGCTTCTCGCTTTTACAGTTCCAACAGTGAATATGTAAATAATTTCATGGATCCAGAGTACTACTGAAGTGCTACTAATTGAAATGCTTAAGTACATACCCACGTGTGCTGCCGAATCGTTCTTTGTAACAGAAGAGGACGACATTGAGCTACCTGAAAAGTTCTTAGCAAGACTGAGCACAGTACCACTAGGCAAAAAGTACTCATATTATTCCTTTTCTCACCCAAATTACTTTATTTTGCCCTGTCACGAAGGTGATGAGCGGGGGGGGGGGAATAGTTAAACAAAATACATGTGCCACCTGTCTCTTGGTTAGTATAGCCTTATTTCTAGGCACTTACCAGGGATTATTTTAAACTAATCAGCAAGTTACAATCACCACTGACAGCCTTTATGTGAAAGTAGTAAAGGACAAGAAAGAGAGTAAAATGCTTGGGAGCTTACCCTCCCTTTTGCAGAACTAATTCACATAATCAGATTCAAAAGAAGCAGACAAAACCAAAGGGGAATGACAGGAGAGGAAGCGTTTGAAAGCAGACAGTTGACTGCTACTGAATGTATATCCCACTAGATCCAGTAGCACTTCGTTCTCAGAATTCTTAGTTGTTATTGTAGAGATAAGTCCTTATTTTGAAATGACGCGTAGTGCATATTGGATAAAAAATGACCACTGCTTCTCAGCAGAAAAAAAATCAGAGTAGCCAAATTCAATAGTTCCAGCGAATAACCACTACTGGCGAAACACTATGGTGTTGCTCAGGTCTCAGCGCATAGGAACATAACTCCTGTGGCTCCTGTTCCACAAAAGGTGAAGACAAGAGACCTGTTACTTAAAGAGAATTTATATAATCTAATTTTATAATGTAAAAGATGTGTGTTTAATTTAGGCTAGCTGTCTAGGCACAATGAATGGGAAGAACTGCAGGTGTATCTGATATGAACGACAGGATTACCATCTGGAAAGATTTGGCCCACTCCATTGAATATAATGGGAGAGTGTTAAGCCCGCCAGTCTAGATGGATAACTAAGGTCCAGTGACATGATTTTCACGCATGCACAAACAAGATTCCTGAGAAAACTCGAAGAATATGACTAATCCTGAACTGCAGTAAACTTGTAAATTCAAACACTTTAAAAGTAACCTTCAGAATATTTGAAAGTAATATTTTAAATACAGAATATTTAAAAGAAAAAATCTATTTGGTTTAGAAGAATTACCGTGTTATTATAAAGTTCTTTCCATGTTGTCATTAAGCTAACTAGCACTTTGCGTAGTCACAAACTAATGTTGCATCAGAAAAATAATTTAAACTTCCTTGTGAGTAGTAACAGAGAAAACCCAAACATACCACTCAGGCTGTCATGTCTATCATTAAACAAGGCTCATATTACCTAAAGCAGAATACTTTTTTTCCTAAGGATCCACACCCTGCACCTCCCTCTGAGGGAAAAAAAACACCACCTGGATTAGTAAGGCTTCGTGTATGCATGGCCTGCAGCAGTAAGTAAATTTATTAGATCTCTGGCAACACATTCTTAAAATAAACTTAATGGTCTTCAGGTCTCCACTTACTAATTTGTTTTGTGGCGCCAGACAACTTCTCCCAGAAAACAGGCTCCAGCTGAATTGAAGCAAGGTTCATTTCTTTGTCTCACAGAATAACGGGTTTAGCTCCCCTAACTTAGTTACTGTCCCATGTGGGACTTTCCTCCGGTTTATATCTTTAAAGCAGCGCTACACACATATTAGTGTGTAGGAAAATTACTGTCATTTAAAGCCTAATCAAACAAAGTGTTAAATTTGAGGGTCCTAGGGTATCCTCAGCCTCAGTTTTGAAACTAATGAGTAATAACAGAAAAGGTTACTTTGACCTCACAAATGTAAGGCATTCCAATAGAATAGGAGCCAGGAGTAACATACAATCAAAGTATTCTCTTGTACTACTTTAAGAAATGCCTTTATTCTGGGAAAAGAATATATCAATTTCCATTTCTTTCAGTAACATTTTAATTCACAACCCACTACTGCAAACTGCTTCATATGTGCCTAATATTTCAATGCTTGCAATATCATTCTCATGCTTAAAACCAGGACATGTGAGTGGCTGCTATCTGAAATTGAGGCCTCTAGTTTTTCATAGCGAAATTGAAATTGGTATTTGTGTCACATTGGCAGATTTCCCTTGCAGAAGTAGGTGAACTTTTTAACTCTAACTGTTGAATACTGTCTTTGCAGAGAACTAACCTCCATTTCAGGTGATAATCCAAACTCATAAATCTCAAATTTTATAGCCTGAAAAGGAAAATGTATGCAAGAGGGATTAAAGGTTGTTGTTATTTGCAAAATGTACTCTAAACAAAAAGGAACAGTGTTTCCATTTTATCAACTGGACTTGCTGTAACTCACTGAGCACTGATAGGAAAACTATTCTTTTCCATGTCAAAGTGATTGAACTGTTTTTCTTTATTAAGAATTCACTTCCACAGACTTGAATTTTGGTTCCTTTGCTGTTCTGGCAATGCAACAAATGAAATGCCTGACTGACTGGAGGAGAACAAATGTCAGGCAGGTTCATTTAACATTTACTTTTATTTCATTTCAGAGTAATTGTAGCAGGTAATCTAAAATACTTAACTTTTAATATTATCTGACCTGAGAAACTCCTTTAGGGTGCCTTTGATCCTTTTTAAGCTATGCCAAACCTACAACCTTTTGCAGGTGATTTAGTCCTGCTCAGGAAGGGCAGAGTATAAAACTAAAGGCATGCAAAAATGTTGATATAAACAAGGAAAAAGTAGGGTTCCTTTTTAAATAACTGTAACTTTGCCTTGAGATAAACCCTTGTAAAGAGGTATTCAAAGATATTAGTTCTGCTGAGGAAAGAAATATTTCTGCATTAATCGTGTCGGGTTTTTATATCATGACCAGGTTTTTAGTGTTACTTGAGGCCTATCCTATGGAACAGAACTGTATATTCCTAAAGCAGCAATTACATTCCTGTATTCTTATTTTATCTCAAATTCTTCTGCTGCAGTCACAATATATATTACAAGATGAAAAAAATAAATAAATCAGGAGAAGCCAAACATTCCTTAAAAGATTCAAGTCAAGATGAGAGAAATCTCTTTAAATATCAAAATTAAGTACAGGAAATTTACTACTAAAATTAAAATCAGAATTTAAAATCCAGAATCATATGACCACTGTGAGTTTCCCAAGAGAGCTCAACGGACATAAAGCAGAGGGACAGGAGACAGAAGTGACTGTGAAATTATGACAACTTGATAGTACAATGCTTCCAATACATTATTCCTCTCTCCCTCTTTCTGTCTGCATATGCATGTAATCTTCACTTATGCTTTGAGATAAGTAGTTAAATTAAAATAATCAGTAGAAAAATTGCATCTTTAAAATTATATTTATGTTTTTAGCACACAACAGATCTTAACAATTTATTTATTTATGTTTGTGTCACATTTTACTCAGCTTTAAAAGGTTACTGATTTAGATATAACTCCCTGTCTTAATGTACTAGCAGAATACAGCACTGTCTTGATAAGTGAAAAGGAATATTTACATCATTTCCCTTTATTCATAATAGGTTTAGCAAGATTTTTTTAAAAATTACATATTGACCTTCAAATACCAAGCCGTGTTTTTTTACATGCCAAGTTGAACTTGATTTGGCATCACTCAGGCTTTTGAAAAATCCTTGATCAAGATTTCCATGATTGTTCAGCCACATGTATTCAGAAATTAAAAGATTCAAGTCAAGATGAGAGAAATCTCTTTAAATATCAAAATTAAGTACAGGAAATTCAGAAATTAAAATCCTTCAGCTTTTTCTCAAGGGCCAGGGAGGCAGTGTTTTTGTCAAAAAGTCCAGTTCCCACTGAATCTGCTGGCTATTGCACACAGGCAGGTGAAGGCCTGGGTATCTGTGGTCTCAAGTTTACATTTTTTGCCATAGAGTTTGCACAGAAATATGTGGAAGTGCAACCACAGCGGTTTTAACATGCCAGCTAGCACAGATGTTTTTCAGTTTTAAAGAAAGGTGTTTCCCACCCTATCTTGAAAGCAAGCTGCATAGCACTCGCCTGTCGGGACATGACCTCAGCCTCCTGTGTGTCACCTTCTGCAGCTGATAACATTGCTGACACACAAACCAGAGTGGATCCCCAGGCTGCAGCACAACTTGGGGCACTTGGGAAGTTGCTGGGAAAACTCCTCTTGCCTCAGCCTGCAGCAATCCAAATGATGTTAATGACACAGTGCAAAGCTGTCATTGCCTTCCTCCTCCTTTTGGCTGGGGGTATTAAACTCGTTATTTTTAATTGATTTCATGGCTGTTCAAAATATTTATTTTCTTTCCCCCATCAAATCTGACAGTGGCCTTGCTACCTGTTAGGATCCTTACTCCTTGTAGGAGGTTGCCCAGAGAAGTTGTGGCTGCCCCATCCCTGGAAGTGTTCAAGGCCAGGTTGGACTAGATGATCTTTATGGTCCCTTCCAACCCAAACCAGTCTATGATTTTATGCAGCGACATGCTGGAGACTAAGGCCCATGGATTTGAGAGGCCTCTTCCATGAACATCAGAGAAGACCCAGGGACTGTAAGGCCGTGAAGAACAGTGGATACAGCAGAGGTGGTATGACAAAGCTCACAAATTGCTCAGTGAGATTAATAGGACATCCCAGATTGAATCATCCTGGGCAGCCCTCCTGCCAAATGAGTATATATATATATATATGGTTGCTGAAATACCTCTAGCTAATGACCATTGATGCTCTGCTGAAAGCCTCATTGTTTAGGAAGATGAGCTCTCCCCTGGATGTCTTTCAAGGATACTTTTTTCCTTTTTACCTAAATTAGAGAAGAAAGTTAAGGACTTAGCAGGATTTATTAATGAATGATGCACAAGAGTTAGGTGCATAAACTACACTGACTGGATTTTTTCGTCTGCTCTATAGGACTGAACAGGTGTGTATGTCAATTGATTTAACATCAGAAGATGGGATGGCAGAAGAATTAATCTTCACATGGGTAACTATGCAATATATAAGATGTCACTGATTGTTGGGCCACTGTTTGGCACCTCTGGAAAGCTGTATATTTGAGCCCATCTATGAAAGCTGAGTGACCAAGTTGGTCAGGCTGAAAGCAATCCACTGCTGATCCTCCTATGCAAACCAATCTATGCCACATAAATTCACTTGTATTAAAGAAAAATATGGCAGTGATTCCTTACCTGTTTAGAGATAGATCTAAAAAGTTATGTGATACATAATAAAGTTTCAATCATTCTAACATTTGCACATATAACTTCAGTCATATAAATGCCCACAGCCTTGCTAAATCAGATCTCGACTTCTTGTCAGCTCCAGGCTTCTCTGTGCTAAAGAAACTTCTCTGCTTTAACCTTGGTTTACTGGCCAGTCCTATCTTGCCACTCAAAAGGGTAGATAGAGCCTAGTCTTAAGCTTTCCAAAGAAGTACATATTAAGAAGTACCTACTACGTTACCTATTTAAGAAAATAATTTGTTTGTCTAGGTCTCAGCTTCCTGCATTTCGAAAGAGGGAAAATACTACTAATTTTGTTTATAAATTCCAATAGATAAAAAAATGTTATTAAATCTCAATACATAAAACCTGGCTTTTGTTTTAAAAATGCAGTTCTGTCCCTCTCTCTGCCTCAAGTTAGCAAGTGTAGTTATATCAACTAAAAGCGCTTATCGGTTCAGGTTACTGACAGGAATAGTTCCACCTATTCTTCTATAGCCATTTATCTTTTAATTATTCTAGTTATTTTTTAGGTATTTTTTATATCAGAAGAAAGGGCAATATAGTAGTAGAGTAACCTTACTGTCTCTCACCTTGCTTTTAAGATTCTCTAGTCCAAACTCAACCAGTCATTTGTCTCCAGCAAGTTTCACACCAGGAATGATCTGCGATCTCTCTTCCACTGTTAAACTCTGTAGGAAATCTAACTGAAAGAGATTTTTCAGATTGCTGCCTCCTGTCCCCTACAGAAATCCTCATCGCTATTCCACAAGGAACTATTAAGATTATTCATCTCTTTTGTGTACATACCGTACTATACTTACAATTTTAGTACTCACTCTCATTAGAACATTTTTATATTTCACATGACTGTCTTTCAGACTGTCTCTAAATTTTATCTGCCTCCATAATTCTGTCTTAGTGTTGACCTGATAGAATTGATTTGAACTTGATTTAAAATGCAACTTCCTCAGTAGCTTTCAACAGTATGCCAGAAGATATTTTTTTCAGAGCAGTAAATCACAATAAAATGTGACACAAGAAAGGTGCGTTAGGGGTGAAAAGAAAATAATTGGAAAAAACAAAATAAGTTTTTTTTAGTCACTTTTGGTATCAAAAGAAAAGAAGGAGTAACTAATACACTTTTGCAAAATCTAAATTTCTGCTTCTACCAAATCAGATTTGATGATAAAATATGCCCCTTCACTTAGTGTTCTAGCTAACCCACTGTTTGTCAAATAAAAGAAACTAACTCACATTAATACAAATAGTGCAAAATCCACTGTGAATTATTCCTGTGAATTCCAAAAGCTCTCTGAAATCTAATATTTAATATTTTGCATAAGGATTTTTGTCGATGTTTAGCCCACAAATTTGGCATCACCTATAAAGTCAGCAGCAAACAAGTATGAAACAAAAACTAAATAACAGTGTATATTGAAGTAAGCATCATATACCAGTGAAAAAAACCAAAACAACCAACCATCATCAATGAGCATAATGTTTAAAAGATTATATTATTCAGCTTCAGGCATCCATAAGATTTTTTTTACTATCTCCTCCCATAAAGTGAGAATCTTTCAGTGTGAAATTTGAAGTTTAGGTAGCAGGTTTTATGTGTTAAATAAACTGTATTCTACATGGCAAAATGATCCAGTTCTCATAATGGGAAAAATATTTGCCATCCTTTTACATCTCTTAGGAGCCATACCCAAACATTCAATCCCTCTCTCCACCATAAAGACACAACACGAGTGACAGGCATCAAGAAGCATAATGTCAGGGGATTTTGCTTGAGTATTCTTCCCCTTGCTGCAGAATTTGATCTCAGAAATGTTTAGAAAAGTTATGTTTCCATCAATACAGAAAAATTTTTGACACTTAGCAGTCAAGAAATTCAGAGGATTTGGGTCAATAAGGGAACAGTATGTGAAAACTTCCATTATCTGCCTATGAAATCTAAATGGTGTGTCAAGCACACAGCTTACAGTACTTAGAGCTCTTTCAGAGATACACTCAGCAAGGTATAAATCTCTTGCCTGTAGCAAGTATAATATTTATTAGCTTTAACCTTTGCCAGAATATTATTACTAACAGCAGATGAAAAATTATAAACATTTATGTTTAGAGAATATATTTCTACAATTCCCTCCATTCCTAGCATTTCAGACCAGTATTTCAAACACCAACAGTGAACCCAAGCTCAACATTTGTTTCGATGGTTTGAATCTGCCCAATAGGGAGTGTGAAGTGCAATTATCAGCAAACAGTACAGTTTGTTTACTAATGTCAAAATTAGTAAACAGCCAAAATTACCAAACAGTAAGTTTGTCTAACACTGATGTATTAAGGATGATTTCTGTGGAAAATGGAGAATAGTAATAATGCTAAAGAATTTTACACCTGATATGTACAAACGATTGACACAAATTTTTTTGACCATGCAGATTTACATTTTTCATACAAGTTTGGGGAAGAATCTGGATTTCTTCCCAACACCTATATATCCTTTATTTTTAAGAAGCCTTTCACCTGATGAAATTAAGTTAGCTTTCTTTGTACATTGTTAGATTTGTAAAGAAAATTCAGATGCACTATTTTCATGGAATACATTTTAATATGAGAGCCAACAGACATAGGACATAAATATGTTCCTACACTGCAAGTCTCTTTCTTTCTTTTTCTCTCTGTATGTATTTTAAACAAGACAATTACATATATATATATATATAAGTCCCTCTAGATACACACACACACATGCACAAAGACTTATGCAGGAAGGCACAGGCCCTGAATGCTCAGTTGAATAGTTCATTGAGTACAGTGCATTCACTCTGTATTCAAAATCAGTCCTTTCTGCAGCTCAGCTGAAGCAAATGGAGCAACAACTGTTCATTAAAGTGAAGACCTGGTCTATATCTCTGCCAGCACAGAAGAGCATGGATATCTATACCAGATGCTCGCCAGTGAGATGCACTTCATGTCTGCAACATAAATGTGAATAAATATGCTCACAGTACTGTACCCACACAAATATATCATTTTTTCACATCATGCATTGGGAATTATTTTTCATCTTACAGAAAATTCAAGTCTTTATTCAGCGCTGGAAGAACCTACATAACAGGCTGAGGATTAATTCTCTTTGGCTGTCTGAAATAAATCAGCAACATGTATGATAATAATAATAGAATTATGGATAATAATAATATGGATAATAATATTTCACTCTATGAAGCAAAGTGAAATTTACTGCAGATCTCCAGAGTCATGTTTTATGTATTAATGGTTCCATTCTACCTGCATGCCACTACAATACCTATAGGGAGTGATTCCAGGAGTGATTCCCCATGAACCTTATCCTCCCACAGCACACACAAGAGAAATCAGTTACTACAGTTTCCCAAGATACATGATTAAAACTTCCCATTTTGCCAGTAAATCAAGACTAAGAACCCTTTTGAGTGATGGATACCTTTCCCTTCCCAGCACAGGCAATCTCTTCTACCTTCAATATAGCAGTGTAAGTTGGTATAACACACTGAGCTGTCATCTGTCATTACTCAGACTTTCACCTGGAAAGCACCAAACCTTTGGGCTGGACATTTTTAAGCCCTTGCTTGTTCCACACAGTTGACTCACTAGAAACACCCCAATATGTAAAGAGATTATAGAGACCAATGTTCTGATGAAAAAAATGTGATGGTTATCCCAAGAAGAAAACTCTTCTTGATGCCTACGGCATTCCTTTATCTATTCTCTTTACTAGAACACTTCTGCCTCACCACAGAGGGCTTTGCTGGGTGAGAATACATAGCTCATGGTTGTAACCATAGCCCAAATCCTTGCCTCTTACAAATGATATCGACCATCTATGACTAGACCTGCTGGTTCTAGTAACTGCAGTCCCTTTACTGTTCTTGCCAGCAGCAGCTGGAAGCTTTCTTCCACTTTCTCTCTAGGACTCTCTGTGTAGGGAGACATCAATGCATTGAATTACAGTCATGTTACATTAGGTTTTTATGAAAAGCATTTCCTGGGTTTTGTTTCACCTAACTTTGAACACTAGATATCTGTATCCTAAGATAGTTATCCTAAGCATCCATTATAGCCAGTGAAAGTCTAGTCAGCGGATTAGAATTCTGTTGCCTAAAGATAGGTATTCAGGGCCATCTGAGATCCTTTAAGGTATCTCGGACATCTGCAGAGGTCTGGCAAATACAACACAGGATTGACGGGAAATTCATGCCCTTCTGCAGGGTTGGACAAAGGTCAGGCAGATTGGTTGGAGCCCATCACACTGCATTCAGTCCTATGCTGAGGGAACTGAATCCTGCCCAATGGTGTATTGAGAGCTATTCAGCTAGTCCTAAAGAAGACACTTGCATCAGCTGAATAGTTTTGCAATTACGGACTGTACCATCTAGATCTTCATGGACCACAATGGGAGCTCGGACAACTACACGCATTCAGAATCCTGCATTTGTGGATTCAGTCCATGTGCCTTCAGTCTAGCATAAACTTCCACATATAACATTTAAACCTTCTTTTTTTCAGGGAGGTGAGTATGCAGATTGAAAAACAAGTCTCATGTTACATGGCAGCTGACTGTACTTCTAAAAGAAAGATTTGCAAGCCCTACCTCTTGGCGCTATATCTTTGAGATGAATGTGTGGATGCTAGCACGCATCAAACTGGCAGCCTGAAGCAATAACAAACAGGGTAGGACAGGAACATGTCACGGAGCAACGAAGTGAAGGAGATAGTATCCATTTCAGTTTTGGTCTCAGATTGGCTTAAACTTACTGAAAATGCATCCCTGACCCATGGCTTCATGTATGCAGTCAGCAAGTATAGATTAAGCACTGCCTAAGAAATCAGGAACTCTCTTTTACCCCATGGGTTCTCAGTCCCAGCTTCTGCCCTGTTCCCTCCCTGGAGCTGGCACAAGTGGTTGTGTGGCCATTTAAGGAACCTTTCTAGGGAACTGGTACGCAGCAGAACCAAATGCAGAAAGAAACAGCTTAATTTTAATTTGGGTGATTTCCCTGACTCAGAGTTCATGGCACAGCAGTAAGAATGCTTGTGCCAGTGTGAAGGAGGCAGTGGCACAGTGGCAAATACCAGAGTTGGAGAGAGCACAGGACTCTTGCACTGGGCAGCACTGCCGTCAATGATGAAATTAAGCCCTTATGCTGTCATTCCTTGCTGGTATAAATCAGAGTGTAAATCTGGCAATTATTCTGAAAAGTGAGTTTTCTGTGTTATTTCTACTAAGAAACAACATAATCCCCAAGTCTTATACCTAATGTAGAGTGTAATCAAGGAACACACACTTTGGTGCTGACACAAATCACATCACTTTTAACAACATGAAAATGATTCCTGATAGAAGCCAGGAGTTGTTGTGGCAACCATTTAAAGAGGTCATAAAGGTTCAAGCCTTACAATGTTTCCCAAGAAAAACAAAAGCCTACAGACACCCAAGCTTTCTGCTAAGGCTTTTTTCCATCAGACCCATTGGCCAGGACACTAATGTGACAGCAAACAGAGCTTTCTGAAATGCTGCAAGTTGCTCCTTTTGATCATTTGAGAGATATTACCTTGCATCTGATTGCCCACCAGCACCCACTTTCAAGGTAAGAAGTCACTCTACAAAACACAGATTTACAGGAAAAGTTCACACGAAAAAAAATTGTAACCCTCTAAAAATAAATATCCTTAAGCTTATGCTTTACATACATACCCACCTACCACACATAAACATGCAGCATGTAAAGCACTCACAAGAATGAATTCTAAAGTGAATGCATGATTAAAAAAAGAAACTAAATGGACAGAAGCATGGTTTGTTTGCTTTGCAGAAGACCAAGAGGAAAAAAAAAAAGAAAAGGACTTTCAGGAATTTCTCGGATTAATAGTGTATCACTTGTAACAATGTGCTAAATACAAAAATCTAGATAAGTATTATGAAACAAAAAATATCCATTGCTTTGCAAACCTCATTAGCTTGAGAAATGTGCTAAGGGAGTCACTTCTGAATGTATTCCAACATATATATATATATGAATTATGCCAACATATATTCTATTTACTAAGCCATTTAACATCTTGACCTCACGAAGGAATAAAAGATGAAGAATATGGCTCTTGTCTGAAAATGGAGGTCTGTATATTAGCTGCTCCCTCCTGCAATACTTCAAGTGAAAGCCCCTTCCACACATATTAGCCCTGCAAACACGAGCGACTTTTTTCAGTCTGGTAATCTCATGGATATTAAAGCTATCCATACAGATAACTATGTGAATGATTGAGCCAATAACGTTTGCTGAAAAATCCTTTTTTTTTCTCATTGTTTAGTTACATATTAGAGAATTAAACAGATCTGCCTGACTGTGACAGATACCTGAGCAAAACCAGTGAAGAAAATGCACTCTGAGTAAGATGAATCTGAACAATGTGTTCTTTAGTTTTCTTTGTTCTTCTTGGTCATGTTACAGTAAATGTAACTAATACACACATACACAAAATAAACTTCACATTAACCTCTGGCAGCAATTAAACTACCTCAGTGTTTCATGTTTGTTCAAGTTAATTATAAATGTGGCGATGTTTTAATAGTACATGACAGTGCATGCAAGAGAATCACCATATTCTTTTGCATGAAAATCATAGTACAAAAAGAACCTCATATCTGCCTAAATTTCACCAGTTTTTAGATTAATTTGAGCCTACAGTAAAGCAAGGCTTGCTTCCTGCTTACACAGTATCAGTAGAAACACATAAAAGTCCATCTTTAAAACATGTACAATCTGCACACAAAAGGTGATGGTAATCATTCCAGACACACAGAAAAATAGGTCCATGGATGAAAAAACTGAAGGAGATGTATTCATGCACTACATAAGGGGCCCCAGCATAGCATTTCAGTGTCTCACTATAAGAAACACCATAATCAACACCTAGACCAACAGATTTATTATTTTATCATCTCACTGGCTGTTTTAGCTGCAAGAACCTCATCAGGCATTTATCAGTTTCTTTATTCAGTAAATAAGATAAATTTTATAAAACTGGTATGGTAGCTTCCAATACCGTATTTTGGTTTTGGTTTCTTTCATATATACTAAAATAAACTGTTTGTTTATTTTTAAATACAAAAAATCTTGTGAAATGTTTTCTGGTTTATATTAAAAATCCAAATATTAAACACAAAATACAATCAGCTAACAAGGACAACCTTTCTAAAAAAGGTTTCTTTTTGTTTCCTTTCTCCTTTAAATGGGGAATTTTCTACTTGGTTTTGGCAAATTTCAGACCACACAAATGTGCCTTGTCTTATATAACAGCCTTGTAGTGGGAGTACAAGTGTAGGAATCTCAGATGTCACCTGAACAAGGATGGAGAAAAAATGAGAATGCCTTGCTTCCAGCAGCCCAAGTGCTGCAGTCTCATGCAATTAACATCATATCCATCAAGCAGGTGGAATGTAGATGTAAAACTGCATGCAAAGTACAGCTTTCAAAATCAGCATCAACAACATAGAATCATAGAATCAACTAGGTTGGAAAAGACCTTTAAGATCATCAAGTCTAACTGTTACCCCAGGGCTGCCAAGCCCACATCTAAACCATACCACTGAGAGCCTCATCTACACACTTTTTGAACGCTTCCAGGTACAGTGATTCCATCACTTCCCTAGGCAGCCTGTTCCAATGCCTGATCACCCTCTCTGCAAATAAATTTTTCCTAATGGCCAATCTAAACCTCCCCTGGTGCAGCTTGAGGCCAGTACCTTTTGTCCTATCACTTGTTACTTGGGAGAAGAGACCAACCCCTACCAACTACTCCTTTTAAGTAGTTGTAAAGAGCAATAAGGTCCCCCCTGAGCCTTCTCACACTAAACGAAACCGCTTCCCTCAGCTGTTCCTCATCAGACTTGTGCTCCAGGCCCTTCGCCAGCTCCGTTGCCCTTCTCTGGACCCACTCCAGCACCTCGATCTCACTCTTGTAGTGAGGGGCCCAGAACTGAACACAAGATTCAAGGTGTGGCCTCACCAGTGCCCAGTACAGGGGGATGATCACTGCCCTGGCCCTGCTGGCTACGCTATTTCTGATACAAGCCAGGATGCTGCTGGCCTTCTTGGCTGCCTGGGCACAAGCTGGCTCATGTTCAGCTCTATCTATCAGCACCCCCAGGTCCTTTTCCATGAGCGGCTTTCCAGCCACTCTTCCCCAGGCATTGCATGGGGTGGTTGTGGCCCAAAGGCAGGACCTGACACTTTGCCTTGTTGGCCATAGCCCATTGATCCAGCCTGTCCAGATCCCTCTGTAGAGCCTTCCTATCCTCCAGCAGATCAACACTCCCAGCCAACTTGGTGTCATCCGCAAATTTATTGAGGGTGCACTCGATTCCCTCATCCAGATCATCAATGAAGATATCAAAAACACTGGCTTTAACGCCAAGCCCTGAGGGACACCACTAGTGACCAGTCACCAACTAGATGTGATACCATTTACCACCCCTCTCTGTGCTTGGCCATCCAGCCAGTTTCAGCGAAGAATCCACCTATCCAGGCCATGAGCAGCCAGCTTCTCCAGGAGGACACTGTGGGAGACAGCGTCAAATGCTTTACTTAAGTCCAAATAGACAATGTCCACAACCTTTCCCCCATCAACCAGGTGGGTTACCTTATCGTAGAAGGAGATCAAGTGAGTGTTAACCTAATGGTCGAAAGAAGTTGTGAGAGATTTTTTGCCACAGTGACATTATGTACTTTCAGGGATTAGCAGTATTGAGTAACTTAGCTTCAGCTTGCTTTCTCATCATCATTTTCTAATTTGCTTAATGTATTTTCAGGGAAATTTTATGAGCAAGCAGATGGCAGGAAACACTGTTTGTAGGAATTATTGCATGAGAGGTGGCATCTCTAAAGAAAGGGGAAGCGCATGTTGCATTGAACGTTTGAAAGCAAGTGCTTTAACGGTAGAAGCTGCACTGTGAGTGCAAGCTTTAAATTAGGTTTTATGGTTGGCCAGGACTGAATCTAAATTTCATCATGTCTAAGATGTCTAGCTTTGAAAAATGAATGTGCACTTGGCTTATTTCTGATTTTGATGATTGTAACTTAGGTACAAAAGACTTAATTTTGGCTGTAATTGATGTATCAAGAGTAGGTTTCCTCAGAAACAACTTGGCTTGTTTTATGTTTGAAGGCAAAAGGAAGGATTATGTCACTGAGCAAGGCATTGCTTTTATCTGTAATTACAGAAAAAATGGTTATACTTGGTTTTGTCAGTTTTCTCATGGTCACAGTGATGTGATCCATCTTTAACATGTGTCCTTCAGCCCACAGAGAATGCCAAATAATAGCAAACACTCCCATCCATCTGACCAACAGAGACTTTAAGGGGTTTGTCCAGTCTTTTTGTTAAACACTCTTTTTGATTACTTTGCATTGAACTTTGACTCAGTTTAAACTAAAAAAACAGTCCTTCAAGGGGCTCATTATTCTGGACTGAGCATATTTAAAACACTGCTTAAAGCTCCAGTTCAACTCAATACTCCTCAGGCATAATAGATTTTTTTGTTTCTCCTGAAGGTAAAGCCTGTCAGTGCAGGAAACACAGCTTGCTTAGAAGCTAGGCTGAGTTTATGAAATGAACTCCCCTGCAAATGAAGAACCATCACTAATCTTCCAATCTGAGTCAGAATATACACCTTTGATTTCTCTTTAACAAACATGTAACATATACATTCAAAAAAAAAAAAAAAAAAGTGCTAGGTTACACTGCACAGACAATTCTGCCCCAAGGAGAGGATGAAAGAAAGAACATTTTGTGACAGATGCTAATCATGTCTGTTCATGTACTACTGAAAAGTGTTTGGATACTATAGGAAGGGTGCGGGGGGAGTGCAGTAAGAACCAACATAGAAGAGAATAGCCACACCATCACTCATGTCCCGACGTGTTCTGTAGGACTGCTTCTCTGCTCTGTGCTTTATCAGGAACACATTCTCTTTGCCATCTCCAAAATCTCACATCTTAAGTAAATGAAGTTGACAGTTTATCCATCGAGCCAGCTTCCTAAACCTAACAACTTTACAATAACCCCTATAAATGTTAACTTTGATTCTCAATAAACAAAAAATCTGAATATAAAGTACTACTGACAGAACAGAGAGCTGTTAATAAACTCAGTCTTAAAAAATTAAGTTCCACAAATTTCTGCATGAGCTTTCTATTAGGCCTTTGTGGTTTTAAAACTCTTTCCTAGTCTAGAATACATTTCTGTAGGTTTAACAATTCTTCCATTCTTATTTCAAGTCAGCTGAATACCATATGTTCAGATGTAAATCCTTTTAATGCTCTTGATGGGTTTTCAAAATTGTGTAATCTGTAAAACTTTCAGATACCCATCCCTATTTAATAGTAGATTATTGCATTAATCCTTGGCCAGAAAAATGATCCTAAAATGCAGTCTCAGTTCCCCGCTCAAACTCGCCTTGTGCTGACAGTTGCATGATTTTACCACAAGAAACGTGTGTACTCCTTATCCAACTGCAGGCATAAAATAAGGGAAGGAAAGAGACCAGTTGGCTTGATTTGGTTGATAAGTGAAGTCAAATGCAGTGTGCAAATACTATGTGTCTTGCAAAATGATCATGAGGCAGTTTTACACACTGAAGAAACTGACAATAAAACTTTATGCTGGATGTTTTATTGTGTCATGCATGCTTCCATTTAACAAAGCATCTGTCATGATTGGCCTTGTAATCTTATCACATTTCTTAAAATGACAGCTTCAATAGCAATAACCTGCACTTGAAAGAGATTTGTTGCTGATATTTCTATATTCAGTACCAAACAGTCAACTCAGGCACTGAAATCAATATGGACTTTGCAAACTTTCAGTAATGATCTCAAAATTGGTCTCTAGTAACGAAAATAAAGTCCCTGCAAAAAAATTGCAGAGGCATTATGACACAAACCCTTTGTTTTTATACATGACACAGAATTATCACCAGTAGCTCATTATCAAGCAGACAAAAGATCTGGAAGAAAGAGCACCATGAAAGCAATTTAAAGCAAGTAACCAGAAAGTTCGTGTTTTATTGCAGCATTTATACAAGCTGTACTCTCTATTACTACAACGAGTTCTCCTTTGCAACTGACACTTTCCTCCTACCAGGATACTTGCTTCCTCTTGCTAAGTTGTCCTTTGTGCAACACTAGTCTTAGCCCATTCTCAGATTGCCTCAGATAACAGTGGTAGTATACAAGCAGTCGTCTCTACTGTGGACTGGACAGCCTTTAAGCTCTTGGCCTCTGGTGAAGGGAATGACTGGCACTACAGAGAAGAGGAGCACAAAATGAACACGGAGAAAAGGCAATTCCTATCTGCCTTCCCCAGTGCTGGCAAAGCTGGCCAAGCATTCGTGCCAGAAAGCTATCGGAGGGGTTTCTCTCTTTCTCTGAGCCAGAATGTCTCTGGCAGCTCTCCATGGGACTTGACATGGACAAATGTCAGTAAGCAAAACATTGCACACTCTAAAGGAAACTGAACTCAAATGTTGTAGGCAGGTCTGGAATTACTACAGACAGGTGGACCTTCCACACCAGATGCAGCTACATGTCAAAAGTCTTGAGTCTCCTCAGTTCAAGTAAACTCTGGTGAGAATCAATACAATTCCTGTTTTATACGGCTATGATGCAAAATGCAGAGTATTTAATGCTGCGTCTGCATTTCTGGTTTCAGGGCACTGAAGTAACACTCCAGTATACATGTATTTATCAGACAGGAGCAGCTGTGAATCCTGAGATGAGCAAATGGCAAGCCAGAGATTTTGGTGTCTAGTTAGTCTTGCATGGGGGCAATACTGTGAGTTACTGGAGCGAGTATATGAAGGAGATTAGCTCTATCACTGCAGCTATCAAAATTGTTATATTTAGGTTTAGGGTGCAGCAAGAAATTCTCTAAAGAAATTAATGAAATGGTATTAGAAGCTAATATACTTTGGCTGCTTGTTTCTTCTCTGCTGGAGGCTGTCATCCCTCTGGCAATACAAAGGAACAGATTTCACGAGCCTCTCTCATCTGCTCAAATTAACCAGCTTAGTTTAAACCTCCTTCATCAGCAAGTTAAAACTCAGGTGACATTATGCTGAAACAGAGAAAGAGAGAGTTCTGTTGCCTCTTCTGTGAGGTTGCAGCCTTCAGCAGAGGTTTAGTAATGAACAGCTGAAGGACAATGATATCTTAAACCCCCACAGCTGCTTCTGTGATGATTGTCTGAGAGGGCCTCAGTGTTAACTTACTGAGATGCATACATGGGGAAGGTCATACATATGCTAACTGCTACAGCATGCTTACAGATTTCAGAAGAAAAAAAATACCACATTGATGTGGTAAGCACTGGCATCTAGTGCAATTTAAGATGGTTATGGAAACCAGATGTCAGTGCAGACTGGCAGGTATCATTTGGGACCTATGGAAAACCTGCATTGTTGTGAAGGGGCAACTAGAGGCCAGATGACTACCTCATGGATCTACCCTACTTGCACTATTATAAGACACGTACATTTAGGCAACTGATTCTTAAAACACTTTTCTTGGTGATAAGGATGCATTCTTAAAATTAAAAATTCAGAAAAAGATTTATTTTTTTTAAATCCTTCTTTCTCCCTGTCCTGAACCCAGGACACTCCCTGGTAAGATCAATGCTAAATTTCCTATTGCTATTCAGCAAGGACAGAATTAATTTAATACTGGATGCTTTTGCAGATCATACCCTTCCATTCTGGAACACAATATACAGGCTGGATTCTGCAGCTGAAGGTGTATGGAATATCTGCAGCCTTGCTTATAAGGCACTAGCACACTTTTATGTTACTGAGTACATTGTCACTGCTATTTCCTAATTTCTATGGGCATGATTGTTACCTTCCTCTGTTGAAAAGTCTTTCAAACACTTCTTAAGTGCTACCAGCAGAGCTCAAGGAGAATCGCTTCATTGGAAAGGTGTTTCAGCAAGTGGCACTTCCTCTGTACGATGACTTTGAACCACTTTGTTAGCCTACATGTGCTGCCAGCCAGAAAATATACACTCAAGTGCTGCAATGTAGTTTCTGCCAGTCATGAGCTGGCAAGGATGTGAAGGATTAGGGAAGGGTGCTACACAGCTCCTGGACAAAGAGGCTCAGTCTTGCAATGACATCTACTGGCTAACCAGAAAGTCACTAACTCACCTGTAGGGAAGCTCATTCCAACATTTTCCATTCCTGAGCATTTTAGGTACAAGGTACATCTAACCTCAGAAAGAGGAGGTTAAAACAGCAAGGAAAATAAGGACCCATTAAGAAACATTATCTCTGCAGCTGATGCTTATTCTGACTATGTATCTTGTCTTCTCCCATAGAACAGAAATGCAAAAGAGACACGTGCTGAGCTGTATTTGGAATGTGTTGCAGGTAAAGACTTCCCTACTATAGCAGCTTTCTAGCTTTGCTTTCCTTTAGTCCTACCTTCCCTTCTGTGAGCATGAAACTTTCTAACATGTCTGCGGTTACCCCTCTACATGAATGTTTTCATATTAACTTCCATCTCTAATCTGCCAAATGTGTACAAGCCAGACTGTCCTCTTATCTGGCAGTTTTAGAGCACACTTGCATGTTTCTTTTTCTTCCAAGCCCTCATCCGCTGAACTATTTAGACATCCCTAGCCAGTCCTCCACCCCAACTCACTTTTCACCTTAGTTCCCAGCACATGTTTCACAGCACACACTTCCTACCAGCACTATGAGCTAAAGGCCCCATAAAGCTGATTTATTCAAAGTGTCATCAGGATACCTGGTCCTTGTGTGACTCTGGCACAAAAACTGCTTCTCGCCACCACAACCCAGTTCCTTTCAACTTTGCCTACTGCAGTAGACTGGCTCTATTCTCCTTTACCAGCCCAAGACTGAAAGAGCACAGCCTGCTCTCAGTCTTGGTACAGACATGGTGCAACCCCTGGCTCAGTTCAGCCTCTACTGTACAAGGATGCAGAAAGACAGTAACCCCCTAGCTAGCTGAGTGCCCTTGAAGAGTGTGCTGGATCATAAGATATCAGCGCTTCTTGATTCCTGCTCTCCATCAATTCAGCAGCGATGATGATACACTGCAAAGGAAGCGTAATGCAAATTCTCAGTACTTTTCCATAAGTTCATTATCTGTAGTGTGAGCTAAAATTGTTCATAGCCTTCACCCCAGCATTTTCACTACAGCAGAAGGAATTCTGCTGTAGTGAATTCCTTACCAAGGAGAGTAAGGAAATTGAAAAGGTTATATAGATAGGATGCAAAAAACCCCAAGCCTTGTTTTGCCAATCGAGCTACGTGAAGTGTAAAATACAAACAAATTACATAAAGAAAAAAAGCCAAGATTTTTCAAATGCTCTGATTTCTACTTACCTTGGAGTTTATTAACTTCCAAGGAGCTACATTCAATGAATGTCATTCAAAGGATTGATCAAACATCCCTTTTAAAATAACATATTAAACCTTCCAGAAGCATCACTCCTTACAGTTGTAAGATTATTTTCTCCCTTTACATAGCATTCAGATTATAATTCAGTTCACTTGTTCAAGTCAGTTTAAGCTAAGTGAAAACGGACAAAACCAAAGCCGCTCTGGAATTACTCTCCAGGACAAAGGCATTATATTAGTAGCTGATGAGCTGCACTAAATGGAGTTAGAATGGACTTCCCTGCCAAGGCAGCCAGCTCAAGGTAAAAGCATTAACCTGACAAATTTAGCAGATTTTGTACATAGGGGAGGTTCAAACTAAAGACAATTAGAGTTCTAACTCACACAAAAGTATTTAAGTAATTTAACTTAAGGGCAAAGTTTGCTATTAGCAGTTTGGTGTACCTGTAGATAATAGAATTCAGAAAATTAAATCTCTCATATTTTCATTTATTTAAAGTCCTTTAACATACATTTTTTTTGATCACAACATAGACACTAAGATTAAAGATTCAGCCCACTATCTAATCAATATTCCTCCTTTTCAAGAATGACCTTTTAAAGTCTTAACATAAGAGACATCTCTGGGTAACATAAAATGTGTTTCAAACTATGTCACATGAACAGGAGCATTGCCAGAAGCCAGCTATTACTCTGGAAGCACCCTTCAGTGGTCATTCAGTCAGTCTGTGTAGTTTTTTTCTTCTTTTCTTCCCCCTAAGTAGGACCAATTATTGGACACAGATCTGAAAGCACGCAGGCAGCTCTCTCTGAGGTCAGGAAACAAGTACTTAATGTATCCTGCTTTCAACTCTCCTAATGAATGGGTAACTCCTAGGTTAAAAATTATCTTTCAAGGTTTATGTACTTTATGCCAGAAAGAGCAGGGGGGAGAGAAGAGTGAATTAAAACCACTGCTTGTTTTATGTTTAACCTATATTCACCAGAATAAATGTGTGAAATGGTGTTAATCACAAAATATCTGTCAGTTTGCTAACAAATATTTTTGACGCTTACGCTAATGCTGTCATCTAGAGAAAAAAAAAAAAGTATTGTTAATGTAGCTTCTAAGAGAATTTAAGTATAATTTTTATTGCAAAGCCAAAAAGCTTTCATGTAATTTCTGTTTCAGTGCTTTACTAGATTCATTTGACATTTATGACTCTGAGCAAAAAAGGTGGCAATGCTCAGGTTTATAAAAATTAGGTGCTTATCTCCTTCATTTTACCTAGTTGCCTAAAAATCTATCCTAAATATAGTAAACATCCTGTACTAGATTCTGAACACAGCACAGTGCTGTAAGTTTAAAGTTCCCTTTCCAGTGGCCACAGACATACACACCAAATAAAACAAAAGGGGGAGAGAGAGAGACAATACAAAAGTGTACTGTTAATGTGCCAGATCTGGTGCAATACTAACACAATCTCTTGTACTATAGCCTCACTTTAGGAGGCTGTTAGGAGCTTCATAGCTGTTTTGGGAGGTGTTCATTTATTGTGAGCACGTTATCTTGTCAAATGAGCAGCAAATAAATACATGTAAATCTCATTCCACGATCCCCATGGCTGAGCCTGTACCTTGCACACCTGCAGTACTGTGCCTCAGCTCTTTGTCTGCTTCACAGCACCATGTCCCAGAAGCATGCTGCAACCAAGAACTAAATTTGGCTTGTTTTGTCAGTGCAAGAGAGGGGCTGTTCAATAGCCACAAAGATACAACCTACAAGTGAGCCATGATCAGCAGAGCATTGCGAAAAGTTATGTTCTCCAGCAACATCTTAGTGTCACAGCCCAGCTTTTACCACAGGACTTCGCATGTCCCATCAAGTGATATGACACAGACCATTGGCAAACTGTGTACTAGGCTGTGAGCAGGCATTGTGAGCACTTCACATACCTTGGAGCTTTGCAGGTATTAACACTCAGCTAGTTCCTCAAACCACCCCTGGATTCCAAATGAAATGAGAATTCCTTTGCAAGACCTGCCAGTAATAAAAGGCACAATCGTGTTCATCACAGCCCTTAAGAGTTCCACTAAACAAATCAAACACGTATATTCCTGACACAGTCCCTCAGGGCAGTCCTGTGCAGGAGTACAAAGGTGAGGTTACCCTGGCTCTGTGCCATCTCTGTTCCCCTCCAGATCCAGTAAAGCACCGCCCTGCAGATCTTCTACAGGTAGCTCACTCCATTTTGGTCATCTTTTCTGAATCTTTCTGTGTAGCCCACCTGTTTGTCATGGGCAACTCTGTTCCCCCTGCTAGATAACAAATTGCAGCTTTCCAGCCTGCAGCACATCATATCTGATCTTATTGTTTTTTCTCACAGATCGTAACAGTATTGGCAAGTCCATGATTTTTATGTACATAAGTTTATGATACGAGTCCAAGACACTCGTCAGTCTAGTCAGCATGTGAGGCACAGCACTGCAAGCAGCCTGAGGAATATTATACTAAATTTTACAATCATTACTTTTGGCGTTTTTTGTTTCCCCCCATTGGATTACACTAGATTGAATAATCAATTCCACACACCCAGCAAGTCCAAGAAAATCTGAAAAGGCTCATCTTTTACCTATGTAAATATGTTTTGCATAGATGCTATCAGTCTCCTTGTGATGTATTCATTAGCCATATTCTAAAACCCAAGTAAGTTTATTCTTGGATACATCAGGATGTTGTAGCATATCTATTTTAAAGGTGAGAACAAATGTAGAAATCTGCAGATAAACATCATGTTTCAGTTCCTTAAAGGTCTGTCTTTAGTCAGGGATTCATCTCATCCCAAAACAGATACCTAAAATAAATATAAGTTAGATCAAATAAATTCCTCCATTGAAAGACAGCCTGAAGATGTTGTAGGCTCAAGAAGGACAATGAAAAGGGGATAGGGTTTTTTTTCCTACCAATGTGAGCTGCTACAGAAAGACTAAGGGTTATACCAAAGCTTACCAGCCAGCTGAGACATGACTGAAAAACTGAATAGAGATTTCAGTCTCAGCCTGGTCTTGTGCAGTTCAACCCCTATTTTCTCCTCAAGCACAACAGATAAAGATCTTCTGAAGTGAAGACAGAAGGAGATGAGGAGAGGTTTACAACAGAATATTTTTATATGTCTCTGTGACCACACTGAAGAGACTCGAGAAGAAGTTAATTTCTCGCAATAAATTATTTTGATTTCAGTTTTTTAAAGTAGGATCAGTTTTCTGTTAAAATGAAAAAAGCATTTTTAAACGCCTCCTTAATTGGATCACTGAAAAAATCCTGTCCTGCAAAGGACAGATGTAACTGTATACACTCTTGTGACAAAAGACCAGTTTGCTGACATTTCTTTCACCAGGATTAAAATCAGATGGTGTAAAATTTTAAGCTTTAGGACTGGGTAAAACCAGCATTGTATTCTCTCTTGTAAATTTTGAAGCGCAGTTCTAGCAATACAGAATTACACTTAACTCTGTATTATCCAGAGTCAAGGTTAAGGGGCCTGGGAAATCCCAGAAAAAATGGAAAAATAAAAACAAATGAATTATCAGACATGCTGGGGAGGATGATGTGAAGATAGGCAAACAACACTGTAGGGCATCGGGTCAAGTTTAGCACAGGGTGGAAGCAATTAGTTCAGCCTGCAAGTAACTGTGAGTTTGCTTATATAATTAATCCTGAATTCCTCTCTGAAGTTCTCCCTTACCAGATAACATTTTCAAAAACATCTGAATGACTCAGGAGCCACTGCTGTTTGGTGAAACTTCACATACATCTCCAGTACAAAGAGATTAGGACAACAGTACGAAGATCTTCTTATACAGCAAAGTGTCAGTTCCACTTTATGAGGCACAGAGGTGACAGGCCCGGCAGAGATGACTGTTTTGGTGGCATAATTCAACTGGTATAAATACAAAAAAATAATTTATCTTTCTAGGACAATGAAGAACTCTACCTGTCTTGCAAGGGGTTGCACTATTCCCAGGTTTTATGTTTATGTGATTTCATAATTTCAGTGCAGCACTTCTAATTTCAACAACATTTTATTTGAAGCAAAACTTACTGGGCATCTTTTTTTCTTCATTATACAGACATGAGATGGGAAAAGGAACAAGATTTTATTCTAAATCTTTATGAACTATCATCATCTCTTCTAATCCCATAAAACCAAAAGCACCTAAATGGCCAGGTTTTTAACAGCATCACCATTGCAGCAGTTTCTCTTCCTCCTGTCATGCAGAGATGTGAAGCACAAAGCATTCCTTATTTTCTTTGCTTGCTTGGAATCAGCCTATGTGATGACAACAGCACTTTTCTAACCTCTGTAGTGGACATAGAAACTGCATAACAAAAGCTCTAGGCCTCATGCTCAGTGACTGCAGCATATGCCAAAACACTTCCCAAGCCCCCAACTCCATACAGAACACCTATGTTTTACTTGATGATAACAATCTGATCAGCCACAGCTCTTGGCAGACTAGTGTAAACTAGCATTCATGGCAGATTCTCAAAAAGCTCCAGTTAGATCTACTTCCTTATGTACAATTTGTAATTATCATGGATTATTTGTACCAGGGATGCCTAATACTGTAATCACTTGGTAGAGCACTACCAAAAGGGCAGTCTGGGGGAACTGTTCTGGTTAAGCAGCCATCCATCTGAATATATACAAAGCCCAGAGACCAAAGAAGACAGACTTGAGAACGATCCATCCATAGGTGAATCTGAACTTATTTTACTTTGTTATAACTATACGTTTTTAAAAGCTACTTAAAAAATTGAAATTTTCTGTGTGTGCTTATTAAAACACAGGATTGCTTTTCTTAACATGTTATTCATGATCTGTATTATACTAACACACAAATACCCATAATTGCAATAAACATACAGAAATAGTACAATTAAGGGGGTGGTGGAGTCAATGACAATTAGACAGTCAATGGGGTGTTTTAAATCTGTGTACAATCAAGATAGGTTTCTAGGCAGCAGGTACAAACTTGGACATGCCAGACATACCAACATATACTTCAAATGAGCAGCGCATAAAGGTTATTAATGAATTGCATGATACTGTACATTCTGATACAAATCTTGACCTTATGTCCATACCTGACAGACAAACCCTGGCAAATCTTACCACATCGACTTTAAGACACTGCCCCCCACAGCTGTCCACTCCCTTCCTATATTACTGGCAGGCCTGTGGCAGCATTAGTGAAGCAGAGTATGTGTCCCTGCCCCTAAGACACCCATTCATAATTCAGCATCTTAGCTGTGCTACAGAGATGAACTAACACTGGCACTACTAACATATGCATACCATTCTGCTGATTCTGTAAAAAGGCAGCTACCTCTGGCAGAGGGGGATTTAGTAACATATTAAACCACCACACCTGTTTCCTCATTAAATGACAGTCAAAACTTGTTTTTTCAAATGTGGTTATTACTCCAGAAATCCTCCCACTATCTTTAAGAAGAACTTAAAGACAAAAGGTGTGACTAGTACTGTCAGCAAACTTAGATACATTTGATTAAAAGCAAAAATGTAAGCTTTTAACCAGAAAAGAGGTCAATGTTTTAAAATAATGTCCAGATCCTTGCCCTCACAAAGGTTCCTTTGCCTTTCTCATGTTCAAGTCAGTCCACTAGAGCAGAACACTCCCATGCTGCAGAGGAACAGCAGTTTCCACAACATGCCCTACTTTGAGCACACAGAAAGTGAGGCTGGCACATCAACAGTTCCCAACTTTTGGTACTGTGCATTGTCATCGTGCCTGCAATCCAAATTAGCAATTGCGGCACTTACAGATTCATGGCACCCAGCTTTAATCTAGTTAGTTAAAGAATGTATATGGTAGTGGCAATGCAGAACTCAGCATGAACAGCTGCTCCTTCAACTGCAGACTGCTTTTGCAGGTCAAGCTGAACCCCAAACTGTTGTGGCTACATTATTATTAGTACCTGGTCCAGATGGTAAAGTCAGCTCAGGCACCTCTCTACAACCATTACTCTCTCTGCCTTACAATTAGCCTGCTGTGATTTACACACAGCATCCATTATGAATAGAGGCTTTAGGTCTCCTTTGATGCAGCCCAGAATCATCTTAAATGTTCAACATAGTTTTAGAAGTCAGCTTACCATATTACCTTCTCTAGAAGTGCAAAAAGATTACATTTTATTTCCATGGAAAAATGACCTGGTTAACTGCAACACTGACATAATATTTTCAGATACTCTGTTCATCAAAATCATCTCTAGTAAGCCATAAAATAGCTCATCACTATACTCTTTGGGAAATTAGAAACCCCTCATCACTATTGCATATGAAAATGTAAAGTACAGTGATTTGCGGTACAGTATGAGATTATATTAGATTAAAAAATTGCAACACCAAGAGCAAACACAAACAGGAAATTTGGCATGCATCTGCATGCACTGGCTCCAGAGATGTCTTCAGAAAGAAATCTCCAGAGGCAACATTTTCTTTGTTACGCAAAAGGATAGTAAAGTATCAGAGTAAATTGGCATCTTTACAGACACTGCATGTCTGAACAAACATGCTGCTATTTCTTGTTTTACTACATCATCTCTGGATTTCTCCCAGTAGTCAGAGACAGCAATGGACAGTTACCAGCTGAAAAGGAGGTCACACCGAACAGTAGTTTGCGCAAAATGAGACTGCTCAGAGCTGCTGTACCAATCATTTTCCTTGCTTATTGAATTCTTCACTTTAAAATAAAAATATACTTTGATAAATGTGAGTAACACTGATTCCCCTAACTCTGATTACCTGGATGTCTGAGACAGTGCTAACCCCCTCACACTGAGGGGCTGTTTGCACAGCCTAACTTGAGCAGCAAAGTTAAGATGTCTGGGTTAGGAGACCCGTCTCCTTAACTTCCCTTGAAGTTCCTGCAAGGAGAGAAAGGCCTCTTCAGCACAAACTCCGATCAGAAGCTGAGCACTCTCAGCTGCTTTCTGAAGAAGCTCTTCTTTCCAGGGCACAAGCCTATGAGTGTGGGCTCCTGACTTCATCCCCAGCGCTAAAAAGCTGCTGACTCAGAACTAGATGGAGACTACTGTGACATGCACAATAGCAATAATTACTTATACCCTGTTTCAAAGCCACACAGAACATGTAAGCATTCTGGACTTCACAAGACCTTTTAAAATGAAGATGCACTTTTTTCTTTCTTTTTAAAAGAAGAAACAAAACCAATGAACCAATTTTTGAAAAATCCTGTAATGTTGTAGTTCTCCAGTAGCCTTTACTCAATCCAACACTGAAGCATTTGCCTGATGACTTTTGGTTCATCACTCCTTGTATTGTTTTGATGTCTCAAAAGGAGATATTGTTTCAATGATGTATTCATTGTATGGGTGCCACATTCAACCTGCTAATCAAACAATTGATGTAAGGGATGCCATTTATCATGGTAGAACACAAGATATAGCCAGCTGGATCTTTCTATTGCACAAGTTTTATAGGATTGTAATGTCAAAACACAGAGGTGCATGACCCACCATTTCAATAATCAAACTGAATATCTCCTACAACACACAAACCATCATCTTGTGTAACGTACTTCGGATGTTTAATCCACTTTTGGCTTACTGATAATGAATTCGCAGCACGATGTTCCTTACACAAGAGCAATTAAGCTACATTTTCATCACTTGTTACCTCAATTCCAAGCTAAATCCATTACCAACATGGATGCAACATTCTAAAGAAAATCAGAAGTTTCCTTTATTGAACAATTAAAATTACTTAAACATTTAATAAAAGTGATTAGAACATTACGAATTAGAAGACATACAATGTATTCTATTTTGTGTGTAATGCTATATGTAGCATATATTCTTTCCTTATGTACAGATTTTTTCTCATAAATATCAGATATCTATGTAATTTTCCATCTTTTTATTTTTTGTTTTATTCATTATTTCTCCTTTTAATATTTTCTAATATTATTCAAAAAAATACAATATTTATGGCATATTCAAAACTCCAAGAAAAATTTGCCTAGGTGCTAATGGAGATGGAGTGCTGGAATGCCATTCTACAGACTAAATGGACTCATAACATCTTATAAATCATCTTTTCTCTGCTGCTAAGCCACCAGTCAGTAAAATCCATAATAAAATGTTTATAATGGGGGCTAGAGAGCTGTTTATTCATTTAACTATTTAATCATCTTACCCTGAAGAGCCCAAGAGTGTGTTTGCAAGATGGGCTTAACTGATTAATTATGGGATGCTATAGATAGTGGCAACCCATGTCTTTGTGTGTGGCTGCATCATCACTAGCGCCAGCACAAGGAGAACAGGTACAGGCAGATGCAAAGAGGAGGTGGGACTTCCCCTTGAGTAGGCAGCACAGTTTCAGGTTGCCTCAAGCAGTCTGTGAAGCCCTATCTGAACTGAGTGTGAAGCAGCGTAACTAGACAACTGAGTTAAACCAATCCAACAGCTCAAAGCCCTCAACTCAGGAAGCTCCATTTCTCTCACCTCCTCAGGTCCCTCCATTCCTAGCTGTGTGGTCTCCATGCTGCTCATCACTACCTGCCTGCTAAACCAATTCAACACCCTACCACTCACTTAGCCTAAAAAGCTACTGGCTTTCTGCCAGGACAGTTGAATCAACTTACCATGCTATAAACTAGTGTTAAGGTGAGATAGGAAATGATGAGGGAGGGAAAGGGGCTCTCTTTTGGCAGCAGCAAGTCATCAAGTCAGTCTGACTGTATCATTGAACTACATTTTAAGGAAGGAACACAACTGCTGTAAACTCTGTATATAGACGATGGAGAGAATCAAGTAACTCCAGGGATACTGCACCTTTTTTTTTTAACACTGCATAAAACCTGAAATGCATTCTACATTTCCTAAAGCTTTGGAGGCACCACTTACAAGTGTTAAGAGCTAGGTAGCATGGATTATGGATTCCTTCTTCCCCTCCTTCTCCCCTCAGCCAAACACCATCTGATTCATTAACCTAATTTTTTATCTACAATGGCTGGTAAAAGCAAAAAAATCACAGAGCTAAGAGGCAAACTTGAACGTGTTAATTTTTCTTTCAATTTAAATCTCTAAAATTGGGGCACATCAAAATAATCAATTAATTTGAGCTGTAAAGCAGTACACTTTTATCATAGTTCAGACACTTTCAGAATATCCTTTCATACCACTTACATGAATATTGAAATATGAGAGACGTGGACATACTGGAGCGAGTCCAGTGAAGTTCACAAAGACAGTTAAGGAACTGGAGCACCTAACCAAGGAGAGATAGAAAGAGATGCAACTGTTCAGCCTGAAGAAAACACTCAGGTATGAAACTTACCAATGCACATAAATACCTGATGGGAGGGTGTAATGAGAGGGAGACAGCCTCTTCTCACAAGTGCCCAGTGACAGGACAAGAAACAATGGGGACAAACTGAATTACAAGATGCATTCAAACAAGAGCAAAAGCTTCTTCACTGTAAGGATGTTCAAGCACTGGATCAGATTGTCCAGAGAGGTTGTAGAGTCTCCATTGTTGAAGACATTCAAAACTTGACTGGCTTCATCCCTGGGCATGCCTGGTGATAATTCTGTGCAGGTCGAAGGCAATGGGTTACTGCAGGAGGAGGCTCGTGGCGTGATGAAGTCAAGACAGAGAGTCATCAGTCATCAAGTACTGGTTATCTCAAGGGCTGAATCTCAGATTTATGTCTTTGCTTCCAGGTAGCATCTCAGAGACAAGGAAGCAAAGCTACACTTCCTGTTATTAGAGTGGCTGTGTATAGAAGCATGTCCATGTTTATACCCCTGACTTTGTAAAGAAAAGAAGCCAGGATCAGAACAGGATGTTGATCACGGTGATCAATGGACTGGATGAAATAGCTTTTATTTATTATAACAAGTGCAGAGCTGCACTTTGTCATCTCCCCTGCTATACAAGAATGAGGATACACACCGTGTTGTGGCCAGCCCCAGAAGCGATCAACCCCATCCTTCCTACTGCCTTGCTGCACCTTAAAGTCCCTCTTGTACTCACCAGTGAAGAAAGATCAGTGACCTGATCGTGTTCATTCTCTCTCCAAGCACATAACCAGGGTCTGATGTCCTGCTGATCCTTGGCTGAGTTACTGCATCTGACTTGCCAGTGATGTTCCTCTAAAACAATACTATGGTGAGCTCTAGAAAGGGACTCACAGCTGTGGGAAGTAGTGCACTGCCCCAGCAGCTTATGCAAGAGAAAAGAACTGCTATTTGTGAGATCTGTCATTTATTCCCAGCTGTGGACTCCACACCAGTGAGCTGGGTTGTGTCCTGCTGAAACCAGCAATCCAAACTCGGAAAGATTGCTCATTCTTGGGGATCTGTTGGAGCAAGTCCATATGAGGCCACAAGGAAGATCAAGGGCTGGAGCACCTCCTGTATGAAGACAGGCTGAGAACATTGGGGCTGTTCATCCTGGAGAAGAGAAGCTGCATGGAGACCTCAGAGCAGCTTCCAATGTTCGAAGATGGACAGATGCTGGAGAGGGACTCTTCATCAGGGACTGTAGCGATCGGACAAGGGGTAGTGGGTTCAAACTGAAACAGGGGAAGTTCAGGTTAGATATAAGGAAGAAGTTCTTCCCCATGAGGGTGGTGAGGCACTGGAACTGGTTGCCCAGACAAGTGGTAAATGGTCCATCCCTGGCAGTGTTCAAGGCCAGGTTGGACAGAGCCTTGGGCGACATGGTCTAGCATGAGGTGTCCGTGCCCATGGCAGGGGGTTGGAACTAGATGATTGTAAGGTCCTTTCCAACCCAAACCATTCTATGATTCTATGATTCTATGAAGAGTTGGTGCTCTTCAGAAGGGTATCGGACTATATGATCTTCAGAGGTGCTTTAAAACCACTGTTATTCTGTGATTCTATGGCTTGCATGAAGTCACATACCAGGTGTAAAATCCATTTTAACAACTTCATCTCAAAGCCATCCTTTCTCCATTTAGAGAAACAAAAAGACTAGGAAAGTACTAGATTATTTTCTAATCATGTTATTTATTTGAACCTAAAAGCTGAGAATATTCAGAATATTCAATATAAACATAATGTCTTTATTTCCTTAACTTCACAGCTAATAGTTCCATTGCATTTCTTGTATACACATGCACATGAACATAAAATGATCAGGACACTCTATACTCACACAAGTACTTAGAAACATTTTGTTAAATATTTATAGAGAAGTGTTTGCAGTATTTTGGTTTCAATTTCATAATCTTCAGTGCTCAATTCCATATTTTCTCTAATCGCTTGGTGTATTAAAGGATTATATATAGTAGATAAAAACGTTACTTGCATTTCTAAGCATTTTATTTTACCTGAATCACGACTTCTTGGTATTTCACTCCACCAAAAATTATGTCTGTATTCTTTCTCAATTATTTAGATAAAAGGAATGGCCACTGCAAATGAAAGTGGTTTGCCAAATTTACAGTGAAGATAACAGCCTTACTCCTATTAATTCCATCAGCTCGTTATAACTGTTCTCAGTATCTACTGCATATGTTGCAGTAATTAAGTTCATAAAGAAATAAAGTGGAAGTATGAGTATCTCCAAGCACCAGGAAAGGTAAAATGCAGAACAGATAATTAAAAGTTAATCTCTACTAATCTTTACTCTTGCCCAACCCATATCTAAAGCACAAACCCATCTGATCTCACTGATGTACAATGGCTATTTACCTACCGTAACAAACATTTGGGAATGGCTTTGAGAAAGATTGATTTTGATATACCTGATTTGGACTCCTAACAAATTCATTATCTTTCATAATATCAGGAGTATCCTAGTGGATTAAGGAATTTCTGCTGATTTGTATTAATATAAAAACATTTGATGTTTTAAATACTCTGTTTTTAACTACCAAATCAGCCATAATACATATTACAGCGAGCTTTACCGGTCATTGTCCCCCAGAGAACACAAAGAACAGCAATATGCCTTTCAGTGACAAAAGGATTGTTTTAACTTTAAGGAGCAAGATTCATCTGTTTCATCTTTAGATGCCTAAATTCTTTCTAGTTTCACCAGGCCTCCCTCACCATATATGAAGAAATGAGCACTCCAGGAGGGAAATTCAGCTACTCTAATAGCTTGTCTCTTAGATCAAGATGAATCACCCTTATTTAATCAGATTAACAACTCTATTAACTATAAAAGGATCTCAAAATTATAATTAGATTTGGAACCATACATTTGGAAATCTTTTTTAAAACAAATCATTCCTGTTGTTTCTATTTTCTTTCTGAATTTGAAAGAGAAAATCTGGCTGTACATTGAGGAGAAAAATGTTTTGTTTTGATGTAATAAATGAACAGACTATCAAAATATATTGCCTCTTTAGACCTTCCATTAAAAAAAACCAACCAGACAAACAAAACTGCCTAAGTAAGTATGCTACAAGCCCCCTCCAAACTTGGCCAAATCTTATTAAATAGAAGACATATCTAAAAAGCAAAATTAAGATACTAGCACAAGTACCTGACAGTGTACCTGTGCTAGCTTGATCTAGCTAGCGCTCAAACATTAGCAATTAAGGGATTGTAATGTGGGTTTTATCAATGCCTGTAATTTATTTAGCATGTATATCCAGACTGTATAGAGAGTTTGTGCTTGGATTACCATATGCTAGAATTCATGCTGTGGCTTTTGCTACTCTAAGCTATGCAGCTAGCTTGAAGTAAAACAAATATGTTAGCACATACAATTAATCATACCTTTGTTCCTCCTGTGTATCCTATTCAATATCATTTAGCACACAGCCTTATATTTTGGAATGGAGCTGAACAACACTGCCCAAAGGGGAATTCTCAGAGGGAATGTATTTATGGAGGGGGAAAGAAGTGATTTTTTACCTTAGCAGGGAATAAGGCAAGGACTACTAAAGAGCACAGTAAGTAATTAAAGGTTTTTAAAAGAAGCTCAGAGAAAGAGCTACTTAAAAATAAATAACTAAATAAATTCTGAATTTACTCACAGACACCACTTTGCACTGAAAGCGCACCCCAAATATTTAATTTTACTCTTAAACCTTGACTGTATGTTTATCAGCTTCTTGACAATCTCTTATCAACTCTACACTGGGAAGGTGGGTTGGGCCTGAGAGCTGTAGTTTCAGACACTGTGAACAGTGAGAGCTAAAAATTGATCTAAAAAGTATTCTCTAGAAGTGTGAAAATATCTCCTGACCATCTTTCCCCCAGCCCAAATAACTGTTTTTCATCAAAATTGGAGTCTTTCCTTGGAAAAGAAATGTGTACTTTTTATGTATTTCAAAACTGTCTGTTGCTTGAAACAGTATGCTCTGTCTCATTCCAGTGTAGCTAGCTGACTGGATAACAATATCTATAAGCAAAGGTCAGAGTAAAGACCTGTTTATGCAAAGCTAAGCACTGAAAGAGGAATACTTGCTTTTCTTCAGGTAGAAAGCCAGTTCAGGCATGTCAAGAATTCAAAGTTCAAGCCTTAACTGTGAACCATGTTACTCACCAAAGCAACCAGTGTAACATGGGAAAAAAATAGGAGTGAAGCAGGAAAGAAAGATACCCCATTAGAATATGTATTTGCTATGTAAACTTAAAGAGGCTAGGTGGCTTAAGGACTATATACCATCCTTTTTACATATAGATGCATACACACATACACATATATATAGTCTTCTTATAGTAGACTATAAAACATTTATCTTATCATCATAGAAGTCAGCATAGTGAAACAAAAGTGAAGTAACTATGTTTGGGTCACTGGACAGCTATAGGAGTGCACAGTTATGCGATCTAATCGTACTAGAAACACACCCATCTGCCACATTTGGTATCATGTGACAGCACATCCATAGACAAACCAGCAATGTGATGAACATGAAATCCCATTCTCATCTGCTAAACTCTTCCAAGCAACATTCTAACATATGTTGGATAACCTCTGTGGGAATAATTTTGTCAAGTAGGGGTGGAGAGCTGGCGAGTCTTCTTCTACTTTCATTTACATAAGGATAGGGTTATTTCACTTGATTATGTCAGAATATACCCTGACCTAGTTAAGAAGAACAGGATAAACAATAGAATTCTAAAAAATATTGCACCTACATTTATATATAATATTATTTCATGAAAAGCTGGCACATTATGTGGTTTTAAAAATAAAAACATAAATAAAAATTTGGGAAGTGTCAGCTTTTTAACTGTTAAATACAAAAGGTTGTTTTAAAATTCACCAAGACTGGTAAAATTATTTAGGTCTGGGTGTTCTTTTTGGGTTGTTTTTTTTTTTAAGTGCTGCTTACTTTTAGTATTTTTTGTAAAAAACTTCCCTGAGGTGAAAAATGTGAAGATAACATTAAGATCAACAAGATATATTTTACAAGAATGTGGGTGGGAGAGAGATAAGATTGTATGTTGAAATACTAAGCAAATAATGTTACTAGTGACTATATGAAAAGACATAACAATCCACAGATTTTGAGGGCTGCACCATTCAGCTTTCATTTCATCCTCTTTAAATTCTTGGCTTCTCAGCTATGTGATTTAAAGGTTCTTCTATGACTTCCACAATAGCACGTCTTAATTTCCTTAAGGATCTTGGAGGGAGGTCAGAGAGGAGTAAGAATTGTTTCTTAGAGATACAATTTGGAGGAATGGCACTGGTAAGAATTTCCTGCAAATTATATAGTCTTTTTCCAGTTTTTCCTCACTGAGCTGCAGGCAAGCTCTGCTGCTGACACTAGTTGTATGCAAAATCAGTAATAGTTGAGAGATCCTATAAATTCCTGCCGCACAGATTTCAAGGCCAAAACCACCATGTATGACTTAACTTCATCTTCTACATTAAAAGAACATAAAATTCCATCTAGTAACTTTGTGTTGGATGTAGTTTAAGAGGTGAGGGGTTTTTTCTGTAAATTATCTGTTCTTGAACACATCAGGAGAATTCACCACTTGCCTTGAAAATCTGCTACCAGGTAAGAGTATTCACTCTAAAAACTACATTCCCATCTCTAGTATGAATTGTAATGCATTCAACCTCCAACCACTGACACTTGTTATGCGAACTTCTTACCATGGATGAAATATAGAAATCAAGTATTCAAAAATGGCCAGTAGATCAGAAGCAGCTTAGACTCTTCATTTAGCAAAAGCACCATTATTGTTAAGTTTCATGAAACAAGGCCTCTCAGGGAATTACACTTCCCAGCTTTTGTAAAAGTTGACAAGGTCCATGATCCTTTAAACAAAACATTTCAAGCTGTCCAAACTGCCATTTTATGGAGCTCAGTGTTGCCTAAATGTTTAAGATCATTTTCTCATGTGTTACTGTGTCAAATGCTGTGAAACAAAGCCTATATTAACACTTTGTGATTATATTCATACCTAATATTCAATCCCACCACAGCTATACTCATTCCAGAGTCAGCAAACAGGAAAAAAAACCCCAAAAAACAGGCAGAAGTGAACTTTAGCTGGAAGTATTTGCAACTGTTCACTGAATGAATCTGAAGAACCATGCTACATGGATGGCATAATGTGAAAACCCAAGAACTCAAAATTAATACTATGAAGAAAAAACTACACTATTGATTTCCAAAAGTACTAAAAAGGTATCAAAATAGGACATTTAACCAAGGAATCTACAGATGTCTTACAGCATTTTTACACCAACATGCATCTATTTCATGCAAAGAACAAAGTACTGCAGGAAAAAACATCATAGAAGCTATTTTTTTACCAAAATAATACACTGTCTCTTGATGAGAGGATAATAAAGCAAAGGCATGTGTGGCCAAATCAAGGTACACCTGCATTTGCAAATGTCCCAGCTAGGAAATGCAGCTCTGCCATTTGCACGCACTCTTGCTAAAAACGTAAGTCAAGTCCAGACTGTTCAAGAAAGAACAGATTCATCACACATAAGAGCAACCTCTGAGGTACCTGAGATGAGTGAGGTTTTCCTATAAGCAAGCAACTCCAGAAGTCACTTGAGATTACTCAACAATTCAGTAAACAGAAATTGTTTCAGGGCTGGCTGTGGTACTAAGCTACACTCCTCAGATATTTAGTTGAATTTGGGACTTCAAAACAATGAATAAGGTCTGGTTTACATTTGTAATTAAAGGAAGTGTAAAGAACAGTGAAAAATCAGAAGCTGCATATTTAGAATTGTTTGCTTTAATAGCAGTAAACAAAAGGAGGAAATAATTTTATCATATGATTCCAAGCAGAATTCCTGTGACTGATGATTATCAAGCTACTATAAATATTAGTAGTAGCTACATAGAGACTAATAATCTAAAACTACATTGCTTATTACTCAATATGTTGAAGTTACTACAACTTTAAGATAAACATTTCAATTAATGGATGTGTGTTTCTCAACTGTTGATACTTTTGAGGCTTCTTTCAATTTGCAAGCATTCCACGAGTAGAAAAAAGCATTTTCTCAGAAACAGCTCTCTTGTATGACAGAAAAGAGGGATGAATTAAATCTAGGCCGTTTCAGGAGATGTAGTGAGGAGACTCAAAAAGTTAAAAAAAAAGACTGACAATAGGAAAAAAAAAAAATCCCTTTTCTTGCACATCCTCTTTCCCATAGTGTTAGTAAACATTTGCTGGTCATTAATTGGAATGACATATTTTCATGAACTGATCAAAATAAATCATATCATCTTGAATTTACTTGTGCTATGAACCCAATAGATAAGGAGTTCAAAAAGCATCGTAATTCTGGGTGGTGGAGACATGACACAGGAACCACTGCAGGCTCACTACCTTGATGTAGAGTTGTGGGTTGGTGCATGTGTGTGCTGAATTGGAACAGGTACACACAGTAAGATACTTCAGAGATAGGAGGTGCATTACTACTGTGTTGGGGTTTTTTTTTCCCCAGAAAACTTATTTTCCCTTAAATAGATAAATAAATAGTAATTAAAAAATTCTGTTGTGATCTGTTCCTCTGCTCTTCATAATCTGAAATCCAAGAATTACGCATTATATGATTTAGGCTGAACCACTGCTGGCGAAAATTGTCCTGCTTATTTGAATCTAGCTCAGTTGTGACCTCTCTATGGATCTGAAGCACTATATTTGAAAATAAGCACAAAGCATGTAGTTATTGTGCATCTTAAAATGACACACAGGACTCTGCTATGCTATTGCTATAATATCTGTATGACATATGATTAAATGACCTTATGCTGTCTTTGAGTGGGGAAAAAATGAGAGCTATATGAGAATATATTGCCACATGGGCTGACTGGTAGTTCCCAATGCCAAGATTAAAGTCTCTCATTTTTAGGCCACTTCGGTCATTACAGTCCACATAGTTTCAATGTAATGCCTAAGGTCTGTCTATTCCAACTTCTCTGAAGGGTGAAAGATTTGGTCCCCTCAGAATATGTTCAAAAGGATCAGGCACAGCTCTCTCTATTTTGCCTATGATTTTTAATTGGTGGCTTAACAGTGCCAAAAGCAAGGCTTTGCTTTGTTTCATTCCAACTCGCCACTGGTGTACAAACAACAGGACTACAGGAGCACAGGCTAACTCAACTTTTCCCAATTCTCCTGGGAAATGGCATCCCTCTGTCCCTAGAAGATCTAGTAATCTGATAACTATCTGATTAGCTCTCAATGATTCTTGATACAACCAAGCTATGGCATCAAGCAGGAGGCAGAAAAAGGACAAGGGAAGGAAAAAAATTTTATTGGATGGACATGGAGGGCAGAGAGCTGAAAATGTAACTGGACAAACCCCCATGCAGGCGTAAGTAGAAAATCCTAGGGTCCAGGAAAAATTGGGAGTTGTTAGGCTTTCAAGGGAAAATTATGAAGGAAAATAAGAGACTTTTCCACCACTGGATGGAGCAGAGAACCAATCAGTTGAGGAGCAGCCCAAAAGGACCTGGTTTTGGTGCAGCGCGACAGGATGCCTGATCTGTGCTCAGCAGTGAACAGTTATTTATTCCACACAAAATTACTCTGCTTCAGTGAGAGGAATTCACCTCACATTTCCTATAGCCTAAAGGCTACAGCAGATGTGTAGGAATCTATTTAAGCTTCCTTGGGCAGCAGAGGAAATTGTTCACAAATATCAAGTATCAGCAGTGAATACAGTATGCAGTGACTTATTTAAGTAAAAGCGAGCTGGCAATCTCATGTACTTTCATATGTTTAGCATAATGGCCAAATCAGTCAACAAGCTAGAAAATGCCCACTTCACCAACTGACCTGTAAAACTTGCCAATGTTGAAAGCTGCCCTGCTTAATACTCATGTTTTATGCAATTTTAAGTACACATGAAAAGTGAAATTAGGGCAAAATTAGATTAGAATTCAGAGCAATTGCTCCTGTGCCACATCTAAATCTGCTCATCCTCAAGGTGTCTCTCATTTTGTTGCTGGTTATGGAAGGAACCTAAATTGATTATGGCTAAAAATTTCGCACTTTAAGGACCTCCACGTGATTAGGATGAATCCTGGACATAACCCTACTCAAAGTTCCCACTAGATAAATTCTGCCATTTGGATCTTTAATGCATCACCTATCCCTGATGAAAAAGCCGAGAGTGATGCTGTTGTGCGTCTGTCAGGAAAAAAAGAAAAAAAACAGGTAATGACTATTTTCCTATTCATTAGGATCTCTGCCCTAAAGACTCTCAGAGTCATTCTCTCGGGAGGGATGTGTTTGAGCACACTGTACTACAAACTTTCTACTGTAATGATGAGCCAGCTTAAAGGGCACTACTGAGATTAAACAGTGTAGACAGGGAATTTATTCAGCATAAAGCCCAGGAAGGTCTTAAAATAATACACAAAGTACTCCAGTGGGTTTTAAACTGGTTACAGTGTCTCAGACTGAGCTCACAAGCTCTGCCTAAAGAGGAGGCAACAGAATAAGAAATCAAATACTTTGAAGGCCTTAAAATTAAAACTTTTTAGGGTTAAATAGTTTTAGGGACAGAGAATACTAGCATGCTATTAGTTATGAAAATTTTATCTTGTATGACCTGCTCTCGAACATTGTAGTACTAAGTGAAAAAAATGTGCTTACAGATTTCACCAATGCAGGATCAAACCACTAACCTCTAGGCACAAAAAGCCTCACTAGAGGCGCTGGGCTTTGAATTCGGCTTCAAATGTTTCTTTAACGGCATCCTTCAATTCCCTCTCTAATTATTATGTTACACCCTAACTACAAAGCTTTAAAGAGGCAGCAAGGTGTGTGGTAACAGCATTCCTACAGCCTTGAAGAAAATGCACGTTATAGAGCAGAGTGACGGAAGTGCTACACTGGTACTTCAGTTAAAAGTTACTGAGACTGGAATCCTGGCAAACATTTAGGGCAGTGCTGTATCAACTGGGCTCAATTAATGTTTTACTAATGACTTGAACTTAAACAAGCTAAAATCCTTCCTCAGAAAGGGGAAAAAAAGAGAAATATTCTGTCTTTTCAAAAAGCTTCCTAAGGGCCTACTGCTAAATTAAATTCTTTCTAGTGCTAAAACGAAAAACTAATTAGTTAAATCTGCAAAAGAAAGATTAAATGAAGAAAACTCAAAGAAAACAAGCCACGATATTCTGACTTTAGAAATTCTCATCCTGGCCAAACCCAAACAAAAATAAATATAGGTCAAATTAATTCATTAATTTAACAGGATTTTTACTCTTCTTGTATTATTCCTGGCTCTTAACTTCACAGACTCATATAATTGCTTAGGTTGGAAAAGACCTTTAAGATCATCAGTTCCAACCCTTAACCTAGCTCTGCCAAATCCACCACTAAAGCACGTCCCTATGCACCACATCTACACATCTTTCAAATATCTCCATAGATGGTGACTCAACCACTTCCCTGAGAAGCTTCTTCCAGTGCTTGACAACCTTTTTGGTGAAGAAATTTCTCCTAATAGCCAACCTAAATCTCTACGTGTGCAACTTGAGGCCATTTCTTCCTGTCCTATCACTTGTTACTTGGGAGAAGAAATTGACACCCACCTTACTACAACCTCCTTTCAGGTAGTTGTAGAGAGCAATAAAGTCTCTGTTACCTGTCTCCTCACTTCTGCAAGAACCAAAACCTTATTATCACTCATTTTGTGATCACTATGCCCAAGTCAGCCTCCAACCATCACATTACCCACAAGTCCTTCTCTGTTCACAAACAACAAACAGGTCCAGTGGGGCGCCTTCCCTTGTTGTCTCTCACTCTCCAACTGTATCAGGAAGTTATCTACCACACACTCCAGGAACCTCCTAGACTGTTTCCTCTCTGTTGTATTGCATTTCCAGAAGGCATCTGCTAAGGTGAAATCCCCCACAAAGGCTAGAGATTGTGAGACTTCTCCCAGCTGCTTACAGAATATTTTGTCTGCCTCTTCATCCTGGTTGGATGTTCTATAACAGACTCTCACCATGATATCTGCCTTGTTGGCCTTCCCTCTGATTCTTACCCATAAACACTCAATCCTTTCATCACCATCATCAAGCTCTAGACAATCAAAACACTCCCTAACATACTGCAGTGCCAATTATAAAGAACAGGTCACATAATATCAGGGAAAATTTGAACAGCATCCAAACACAATTTGGGCTTATGAAATAAAACAAATATCTTCATTTTTCCAGAAAGTACACAGAGATTAATGAGGCGAGAGTGGTCCTTATAGTCGAAGATTCAACAAGGCAAACATAATCTTACAATAGCAAGAATGCTGTAAATTAAGAAGCACAAATTGCAAAAATTTTATGACAATATATGCCATCATTATACCTCCTCCATTTCTAATTTAACTTGATTCCTAGTGTATTTCCACAGGTTAAGACTGACTTTTCTTGTTGGAGTACTGTTTTTCACATATCTGTACTTTGTTTCAGAAGTGTTTATCCCTCTTGTATAAACAGTAGTCTAATTTTTAAAGAGATCTAGGAACTTAGAATCATAGAATCATAGAATCATAGAATCGTAAGGGTTGGAAAGGACCTTAAGATCATCTAGTTCCAACCCCCCTGCCATGGGCAGGGACACCTTGCCCTAAACCATGTGGCTCAAGGCTCTGTCCAACCTGGCCTTGAACACCGCCAGGGATGGAGCATCCACAACCTCCCTGGGCAACCCATTCCACTGCTTCACCACCCTCACTGTAAAGAACTTCTTCCTTATATCTAATCTAAACTTCCTCTGTTTAAGTTTGAACCCATTACCCCTTGTCCTACCACTACAGTCCCTAAGGAAGAGTCCCTCCCCAGCATCCTTGTAGACCCCCTTCAGATACTGGAAGGCTGCTATGAGGTCACCACGCAGCCTTCTCTTCTCCAGGCTGAACAGCCCCAACTTTCTCAGCCTGTCTTCATATGGGAGGTGCTCCAGCCCTCTTATCATCCTCGTGGCCCTCCTCTGGACTTGCTCCAACAGCTCCATGTCCTTTTTATGTTGAGGACACCAGAACTGTACGCAGTACTCCAAGTGAGGTCTCACAAGAGCAGAGTAGAGGGGCAGGATCACCTCCTTCGACCTGCTGGTCACGCTTCTTTTGGGCTGCATCAAGATGCACTGATCAGATGATCCTTTACGGGAACTCTCGAGACTCTACAGTTAATTGGCAACTGAAGTAATAAATATTAAACTCATCTTGAGGGCTCTTTAGAATCCCCCAGTGTAAACAGGTAGGGAAATCAAACAAGATGCTGCAAGCAGGGCTCCTCAACAACAGCCAGAGTCCCTTCTCTCATTGCATTCTTCTCTAGACCTCCTTAGTCTGTCCAAATCAAAAATATCTGCAATCAACAAACAATATATTTTCATATGCTTATTATAATTCACTTTAAGAATTAGTGTCTTCCTGCAGGTTCTCATGTGTCACTGGCAATCAATGTTACTCCTGAAAGATCTCAATATCTAGTGTGCCTCCTTAATCTATTTCTTGCATTTTGACCTAATTTTACTACTCATTGTCATGCTTCTTTTGCTACTAACTGGGCCTTACTCTGTATCATAAGAATATAAAAGCTAAATTGGGGATTATTTTTAAGTAAGAAAGGCTGCTAAGTACTTACAGGACTATCTTGAGCATTATCTTCCTTGTCTCTCACCTGACCAGGTCAAATGAAATCAATGGCACTATTCAGCTTGGTAAAGCAAGCAGGATGCAGCTCCAAGTGCTGAGCTGGTGAATTTTGTTGTGGATACACTGTTCTTTAAAAGTTTGATTATTCAGCAAGTGATCTCAGCTTAAAACTAGAAAAATATCTATGATTTTGGAGACATTTCCCTTCTATCCAACCAACCCAATAATCAGTGTGCTTTTTCTACATGGAAGACAAGACTATTGGCCCTGAGTCTAAAAGAACTGGAAGCAAAACCTCCCTGCCCTAAACCCTGATATAAACTATCAGCCTACGCATTACTCTGGAATGTATTGCTCTTAACTGGCCTGTTCTAGCCATCTTATTCTGTGGAACATGTCAGGTATTAAAAGAAAAGGAGAAATATAGGGGAAAGAAGGGAGGAGGCACACACACAAAAAATAGGACAGGATTTGTTGGTAACAGTACTTAGTTGGAAAGCGGAACATTGGAGTCCAGGCTATATTCCAAAGAGTAATTAAAAACTTGCATACATGGACAGTAAACAGAAAATGAATACAAAACTAGGCAGAATATAAGTGAGGGCACGTTATGGGGAATAAGGCTTCAAATGAAGGACGGAATTACATCCAAGCTTTTCGCATTTGGACAAAGTGCCCTAACTTCTGTATAAAAGGCAATTAAATCCTTTCCTGATCCCTAGTACCTAAATCCACCCCCTTCAATTACACTCTTTTGCTTTTGTTAAAAAAATGACCAACAATCCAGGAGCAGAGAAAAGCTTTACTTTTGGGACCATTAAAAATCACAATTACACCCAAATGATTTAAAAGAAACAAAAATTCTCTTGCCAAATTAAACAACTACTTTTTTTTCCTCTCCAGAAACCATCTTGTTTTATGGGGATAAAGCTGACCTTTTCTACAGATATATTTAGAGGATAAGGTGATATTCAAGTTATAAATGGAAAATTCAACAATTTCCAGCAGTCAGTCTAACACACTAGTACAAAGAAACCAATATAACTGGTACAAAAGACACTGAAAATCTTTCCACTGAGATTAGTATGCCTTGTACTAGACTTTCTATATGTCCCCTATAATCACCTCTTACTCTTGTATACTTTATCAGATATTAACTTTGCTGTGACCTTGCAGCCACATTCACAACGATGTCTGTTTTATTTACAGAAAGGTTTATTCTGAAAGGCTTTTTTTTTTTTTTTTCTTTTTTCTTTGTTCAGTTTGTTTGGGGGTTTTTATAAGCTGTAGTGTCAGACTACTATTTAAATCCCCTGATAATACTTACAGTAAGAATTCTGACACATGAAAAATTGTTTGGGCACCAGTCTAGAGTACATCAAAACAGCAGCAACCAGCCTGGCAACAGACCAGAATCCAATACAGTACTTGGCAAATGATGGCAAATATACCGCCAACATGTGATGCCCTCATTTTTAAGCCAAAGATAAATGTAGTTGATGTTTCTTGCCAAGACTAGTGTGCCCAAATACCATATGTGAGGTCAAGCAAGGATACTGCAAATAATTCCCAATAATATTTTAGCAGTCTGCTTCTTAAAGAACTGTCACATATCAAGTCCAAAATGTCTGTTCCTACACTATTATTACAGTTCACTCAGGAAAAGCAGCACTGACAACTGTTTTCGTTTAATAATTACACTCAGGAGGGTAATATCATTCTCTCAGGAATGAACAAAGCATACCAGAATGGTGAAATTCATAAAAATATATTTTTTATTTAGTAAAACAAAAGATGACAGATGAAATAATTATATTTCACAAACTTAATGGAAGTTTTCTCTAAGCAGTAGAACAGTGCCTCTTTAACATAAGTTATTGCATAAATATATTTGGGAAAAGTCTATGATGCTTTCCCAGAAATTAGGTTCAAAAGCTAACTTCACGGAATTGTTTTTGAAAGATTCTTGCTTCAGTGGGGATTTAATCAAATGTTAGTACAGGAAAATGCAGTGCTGTGTTAAGGCATTTATGGATCTGTAATGAAAAATTTAAATGAGATTTAGCTAATGATGTAAATCACTGGTTTGAGTGAGCCTTGGCTTTGCAATGCTTTGGCTTTAAATCAGAAAAGCTGCCCAAATAGCCTGAAATAAAAAAAAAAAAAAAAAAAAAAAATTCTTGTTTCTTTCCTTCCCTAGTGATCCTCGCACTCCTAAACCAGGCATAAGAATCTGTCATTAAGTCCCCTTTTGAAAGCATTCTACCCTTGAGGCACTATACTGCAAGATACCACGTAGCAGTCCTAAAGAAGCAGTTCGGAGGACTCCAGCTAAGCATTGAGCAGAGAAGGGAGTTACATAAGGGAGGAACAGATTATGGTTCAAATTAAGGCTGAACAGGAAATGGGTTTCCTCATTGCACAATTTTTTTATTGTTTTTATTTTAAGGATTATCTCATTTTTTTCCTCAAAACAGGAAAATTTAGTAGAACTGACTGTAGTGCAAAACACTATTAATATGGCACCAGCCTCTTGTAAGAGAAAAATAGTGAAACTCATAACAAATTTGTTCCATGGGTGCTGCAATCCTGGTTGACAGTTTCCCAAGCTTCAGAAGACAGACTGGGGAGAAGGAAGAACAGGCAAGGCAGACTACTGGGATGAGAGCATTAGCCAAACAAGAAGCAAGTCAAGAACCAGGTTGTATTTTAAAAATATTTGGGGGCAGATCACTGTTTAGAAGAGACAAACATTTCTTCACTGACTTCACACAATCTGAACTTGAACGTTTCAGAGTTATTCATAACACCTAAATACAACCATTTTTCTTGGGTGAAGCAAAAATGAAGACAAGAATAATCCTTTACACAGAAGCTCTTCTCTTTAACTGGTAACCAGCACACTGCTGTAGTACTGCCTACCCCAGTCCCAATACCCATTGGTGGGCAAAGGAATATACTGGACTCTGATACTGACTATGGAGGTATGGGGTTTGTGCTGGGGATTCAGTTTAGTGCCTGCTTTTGGGTGTGTTTGTTTTACTGCATATCATCAGCAGAATCTGGCCAAAAATTTCCCTTAAACCAGTTCAACCAGTTTCACATTATTTGAAACAGCACAATTCATGAGAAAATACCTCCTACAGATTGGATACATGGGTATTTAGATCCATATTCTTATTCAATTATTAGGACTTACTACAGTGACATTAAAAAAATCTCAGATAAGCAGAGCATAAAATGAAGGTAAATGATGGACTTCAGTTTTAACTATGCATTTTCAGTGTTGGTTTCTCATGTAAGGAGCAAAAACGCCTCATAAAACTCACAAGGGTGCAGCATGAAATTGTAGCATGCAGTTTTCCGAAGCAGGCACAAGAGCTCAACACACTGGAACTAATTTCTGTGTCAACTTTCATTCCATACAGATTAATGCTATTTTGCATAGCTGAAGCACCAACTCTATGCATATGTTTGGCAGTGCCATACATATCCAGTTTCCTCGAGCTTTCTGTAATATGAGGTTGCCACACACACTGCAGCTTCTCATTAAGTTTATCAGATTTAAGTTATTCTGTGAGTCTGTTTTTCACTAATTAAAAGGCTCCATCATTTTCAGCTGGATCTTTTTCTTCAGTCGAGTGAGTTTCTCAATAATATGCAAATTTACATACCACAAATATATCCAGGAGTTCAACCATCAGCCTGGATTTCCAATTTTTTTTTTTTTACCTTCCCACAGGGACAAAAAAAAAATAAATCCCATTTTCCCTGCCTTCTGGTAGTATTGGTTCCTTTACTAACCACTGAATTAAGAACTTAATAATATAAACATTAGGATTCACTAGCATCACATGCTTGCACTTGCTAAGCACAGTTTTTTTCTTCACCTTGTTAATGGAATGTGGAGTCCACTTCTGAGGAAAGAGATTCTACTGTGGCTATTTTGCAACCTTTGTGAAAAAGAAAATTCCACACTTTCTTAATGTTTTGCTAAAATGGACTCATAACACTTTTTCAGTATCAACAGATCACACAGGATAATTTTAAGATCAAAAATCAAAACATAACAGAAAGAAGATTGTTAATACGAACTTTCAAATTGTTAATTTCAAAAAGTTAATAGTTTCTTTCACAACATTACACAGCTAACTCAGCAGTATCCAATATACTATAGTGTCTTCTTGTTCTAAGAATGACAGAAATGCAAGAGCTAGGCCACTTTATGGCAGATCGTCTTGAGGCAAAATCCCTTAACATGAAGAATAAAAACCTTTTCTACCTTTAAAAAATATTTGTGTGATAAATAGTTGAATTATGTTCAATTTATTTCACTTTTTAATTACTCTTATGAAACATGACATTCAAAGCCGGAAAAGTACTACAGCCATACATATGTAGGTAACTGATGCTGAAAGTAAGACTCGTTCAGAGTTTAAAACCTCAATCAGTTCATCTGGTGAAATCTCTGAGTTTGGTTTGAATACAGCAGGCATATGCTCTCACTTGTGTATTACAGTCCTGAGGGCTTTCTTTCCTTTTATTCTTAAATGGCCTTCCTTTCTCTGCATATTGAGCCTATTTCTATTCTTTTTACTTATAACCAGCAAGTTATCATAAAGCAGCCATAATCCCTGAGCTATTTTCCATTTGTCTAGACTGCACTTTTCTTCCTTGGCCAGTAAGTAAACAAGTTTGCCCCAGTACCATGTTCAATGCTTTCAGATCCTAGCTCATGATTTGGTTGGTACACAGCATGGCACACTCACTCCCATGGTGAGAAACCGAGCAGGCAAGGGGCCAAGAGCTGGCAGAACACTGACTTGCCTCTTTTCACCTCACTTACCCACTTAGTAGGCTGTTGCCCCAACTTGCTTACCATAAATGCTATCCACATATAAGAAAATAAACAAAATTCTAGATCCACAGCAAAATACACACCAAGCAGTTTGATGACTCTTGAAGCTTGGTCTTCAGGCAATTGCCTGACATAACAGGCTTGGGCCCCAATTAGATTATCATCATATACCATATATATCATATATCATAGAATATATGATAAATATTCCTTCCAATATCTGAAGGGGGCCTACAAGGATGCTGGAGAGGGGCTCTTAATCAGGGACTGTAGCGATAGGACAAGGGGTAATGGGTTTAAACTAAAACAGGGGGAGTTCAGGTCAGATATAAGGAAGATGTTCTTTACTGTGAGGGTGGTGAGGCACTGGAACAGGTTGCCCAAAGAAATGGTAAATGCTCTGTCCCTGGCAGTGTTCAAGGCCAGGTTAGACAGAGCCTTGGGCGACACGGTCTGGGGCAAGGCTCCCCTGCTCATGGCAGGGGGGTTGGAACTAGATGATTGTAAAGTCCTTTCCAACCCAAACCATTCTATGATTCTAAGATTCTATAGAAGAGGCCTACAAAAGTGACAGTATAATGTGTATCAAAAGATGGAGATAAAGTAATGATCTTCTTCTCCTATTTGCAGTTCATAGACCACGAACAAATAGTCCAAAACACAAAGAAAGTATTTTGCAGGCAACACTAGAGGTATGGGGCAAAATCAGCATTCTAATTCATGTTATTTCAAGACAGCAGGGACTGGTGTTGCATTTGCCCCTCTCTAAAGCATGAGAGGACTGGAAGGTATAAAATACTTGGGTGCCTTGTTTTGGTTTGGGTTTTGTTTGTTTGTTTTTTACTGATTCGAAATAACTTTAGCTGAATAATATGAACACATATTCATTCATGGAATCACATTTTGAAACCCCTCTTAATTTTGATTTCAACTGGATCACTTATGGGCTATGGCACAATTCTTAAGCTTAAGCGAAGTCCCACTTATTTACAGCACTAGGCACTGTGTGGTAGCCATCACAAACTTGTAACTACTGCAAAGTTCCTGATACATGAGACAGAGATCTGAATTATGCCATTCTACTCTGCATGTTGGTAGTCTGTGCTGCATCTTGCACACAATCTCTTAGTATGATCTGACTTAAAATCAAAACCACAAAAACAATAGTCCCGATACCACTGAAATTCTGCCAAAATACGCCTGAGCTGCAAAACACTAGCTTTGCTTTCTTTCTGAAGAGGGTAGAAATATAGCTAGATTAAATTGCTGGATTTTTCACCCATTAGAGATTCTAAAGACAATGCTAATAAATTCGAGCTATTTCAGAAAGATGAATATTAATGGTTTGATCACAATTTCATCCCTTTAAATGCAGTTTTACCACCTTCAGTCAAGCAGAAAATCAGAAATACTCTGTAATGCAATACAGCTCATTTTTCACAGTGTCAACGAATAGCCTCAAGAAAGCAAAGACCATCTAGCTAAGTAGTCTGCAAAATGATAACATTGCAAGTTCCAAAGGCTCTAAAAAAAGGAGCAAGCACCTTGTTATTGTAAAGGATCTTTGTATTATGAAAAATAGCATGCTGTTACAATGGACAGGCTGTTACAACTCTGCCAAGCAGAAGCAGAGTGGCAGGTAAGCTTTCCAATGAGAGACAAATTTCTTGGTATGAAGTTAGAATATATTAAGTGCATTTGCTTTACTTACACATTTGCCACTAGAAAGTGTTCAAATAGCATGGACAGAAGTCTCACAAACATTGGGTTCTCAAGCAGCAAGTCAGTTTTAAGAACTGATGTTTATCAGTTCACAAACTTTCTTCAGCTTTAATTACTCGCCTCACACGAAGCCTTGAAACATCTCAAGACTATTTGTTCACCTACTAGAAGAACAACTGAAAATCATTAACGTCACCATTTCGTGACACTTGTCATAAGAAAATTACGGTATTACTAAGAAAATATAGCACCTTGTGATCCACCTTTACTTAGCTTTAAATTTCTCTAACCTATATCTTGGTTAAAAGAAAACATTTAAGGAAAATGAGTGTTACAAACTGTTATCTCACTACTTCTCTGATGCAGCAAAGATTTGCAAAGACATTTTCAGAAGTCCCTAGAAGTACTGTCTCTTCTGCTCTTGTCCAACACAATGACCAGGAGAACATGCTTTAATATCCCACTCCCAGCAATGGCAGATGATGACAAAACTGTTCAATCTGTGACAGACAGGACAAATCCCTACTCACTGACCTTAATACCGTTAATTAGCTGTGCTTCTTATGAAGCAGTAACACAAGCTCAGCACGCGAGCTGATAATAAGCTAACTTGAAACATTTTTTCTAAGAAGTTTATTATTAAATCAACTAATAAAATTAATTTCCAATTACTCATAGAGCTATATATATCACATATTAAAAAAGGTATTAAAGTAACATAATCTAGCCACCTGTTACCACACACAGGAATATCTACATTTAGGAATATGCACATTAAGTACAGACTTTGGATGGAAAAAAATAGGCCTGTTGATGTGGGTTTTTAACTCCCTAAACTGTTCTTTTTTTTGTTCTTTAAAAATAACAAAAATAACAACAATAAAACCCCCTACATATATTTTTCCTTAAGTGAGTATATCCAGTATTTTCAATTTGGTTTTATTCTTTCCTTTTTCATACTCCACAAAATAATTGTAGCAGAATTCTCATCAGTCACCTGACAGAGATCTTTCACAAACCATTGAGGATTCTGTTAAGTAGGTAGAGTCAGAACTTGAACTCTATGAAACATGTACCTTAGACAAGGCATCCATATGAATAGACTTTTACCTGAAACCTTTAAAGGTGTATGCATCTATAAATGCAAATGAAAGTTTAGGAAGTATCTCAAGATAAAAGGCTTATGAGAACTTATGTGTAAAAAGCCTGGACAGGGAATACAAAAGTGAAAACACAGAAATCCCAGGTATCTGTGTAAGCTTAGAGAATTTCACTTTCTCGCTAAAGTAGGCTGTGTTTCTTCATTAGATGCAATTACCATTTTATCAACAGGTCTCTTTGTAATCACTAGAAATACTTCACAATATAGGAAATTCATTACAAAAATAACATTCCAGGACATAACATGGACTTTCTTCAATTAAATTCAATGTTTTTATAAACAAAGTATACTTAAGCTCCTTCTCTCTCAAGAACAGCAAAAGCACAGATCTTATGAATACTCACCACCATCTTCAACCATGAAATGAAAAATGTCACTGGTGGCATTGTCACCCCCTCGTAAAACATAGCATATCTTCATGTCATCAATATCAGCTAGAAAGAGTGAGGAAAAAATAGATTTAATTTTAAATGCTGAAGGTATGAAACTGATATTAAAAAAAAAAAAAAAAAAGAAGAGATGTATTAAATTGTTTATCGTCAACAGACACACATCAAGGTTCTCCAGCAGAGCTCAGGAATTTCAGTATTAACAGTGTTGAAGTTTTACAGATACCATTTGCTCTCCCTCCCTTTACTTCCCCCCTCCCCAGTGCCCTCTTTCTTCTAAGATGTGTTTACAAAAACAACTGAAAGGAAATGTAAAAATGTGGGCTCAACAGTCAGAACTATTTCATATTTTTAGTGATGTATTTTCTTAAATAGAAGTGTATATCCTCTAAGATACTGATCCTGTCATTCTTCATCCTAAGTAGTACTGTAGAGGTCACATAAAATCTGTGGCTGAAACAGAAGCAAAACCCAGGGTATTTTCTATGTGAAGTTCTACCCTCCATTCAAGAGGCAAGACAAATAAGTTCACACTCACACCACCCCACTTCCCCACCCCCAAACTAGACTACTTCTGGCATGTTGTCTACCCCTAGGATAGGATATCTTTACAGATTCTGCAGAAGAGAGATCTCAGTCTCTTTAGTCCCCCACAAAAATGCCCTCTCCACCAGATCATCCTTCCTATCAGCATGTTTTCAAAGGATATGGCATATAATCTATATGAACTGCCATAAATAGTGCTCAAACACTTACAGTGATTGGCTGGTTTAAGAATCCAAACAAATGCAACTGAAGTAGACAGATAAGACTTCAGTAAGAAACAATTCAATGCACAATTCTGAATCATCAGTTGCAATAAAGAAAGTATGTAAAAGATAAACAAGTATTTCTTAATACTGTGTTTTCTGGTTTCCTTGAACAGTGATAAGAAACATGTAATACATAAAAACTATTTTTTGACATTTTCTTTGAAAGACTGCTGTTCGAAAAAATCCATATCTGATACTTCTTTAAAGAAAAAGTTTTATAAATCAATAGCATTAAAGTGAAACTCAAGTACCACCCAAGTTCTCCTCTCATGTTAGGGCATATGCATTAGTAAAAAGAAGCTAAAAGCACTTTTGTCAGAGCTCCTCAAAATCTTGAGTTCCGAAAGTAGCCAGACATCTTCTAGGGCAAACAATTTAAGAGCTTTATCAGCAAATATATGTCACTGAAGAATCTCTTCCATAAATGTTTCAGTTAAAGATCAAAAATTCATGGGGCTGTAAAGAGGATGCATCAAATACCTCTTCATGTCAGTGGAGCAAATAAATCTTTCATCCTGAAAACATACAAGTGCTCAGCTCTGCCCATGTGGGTAGCCTTCTCAAAATCCGTGGTTCCAATATATATAAAGATATATTGGCTCAACACTCTAGAGCCGGCACTTGCAGGACCAGGACCACCTCATCAGAAAAGGCCACTTGTCATCCAAACATCTTAATTTTGTCAAAAGAATTGCAAAGGAATGACTTGTTTTCTGTTCATTAAGAACACGTTCAGTGTCACTTGAGCAATTCTACACTTTCCTTCCACAGCTGATTAGGTTATACAAGCTATATTAGAGCTTGCTTACTTGTAAGCACAATTCATTGATGTATAACTACCGTGCCTGCTAAATATTGATGTGATACTGAAATTCTCCAGCATAATTTTGAAATCCATCCAACATAATTTTCTATTAAAAAAATAATTATCTCCACTGGATCAAGGCACTGATTGCCTATTTGAAAAATCTGCAAAACTGATGTGGTTATTAAAGGTTATATATTTCTTTAAGAAACAAATGCACTTTGCAACATAATTCACTCATCTCTCTGAAAACAACTGCCTGAAAAACAAGATAAAAAGTATTATCAAGGTGAATGCTGAATAAAGTCACTGCTTGCAAAGCGCTGCATATTTGGCTGGAGCAGCCATTTAGATATCTTCGGCCTCAGGAGGCTACATGGAGTGCTAAGACATTGACCAAGCTGTATTATTGCCAAGGCAGAGCCTTACTCTCCACTATTTCTTCCCCTTCTTCCTGGCTCCTCAGCACACCTGCACAGCTGTGGGATGTGACCTGACCCTTATTCATAAACTTATCCACATGGGACCGGGGAGTCCCAAAACAGTGCCCAGCAGTCCGTCACAATTTGTACATTCAAAACACTATACAAACATCAGCTGTCTGTTATATACCACTAAACTTCTTTAAACGTGAAAGGCTTGGCAGTTCCTTAACAGACTTTCTTCACTTTTAAACAAATTATCTAATCTTAATGGATATCTGCTATGAACAAATTCCAGCCCTGACTTGCAGAGACCACTGCAGTACAATTATGCATACACAATATCCTTTGTATGTGTGTTTTGTCCTAGAACAGCACTAGACTAGAAATTACCATGTGGCAAGTGTTTTTCTTTAAGCTTTCTCTGCATTTATTATCACTAAATAGTAAATATAAAGCACAAACAAATAATAACTAATTAAAAGTGCTGCTTTCAGGTGTAACATGAAGTAACAGATAGTAATTGAATAATCTCAGGAACTGCTTAATGTGTTTTAAGAGTATTTTATTTTGTTACTGTCACTTGACTGTCTCTTTCTCATTCAGATTATTTTAACAATTAAATAGAAATAAATAAAAAGCACCAACTATTTGCAGTATTTGGGGACCTTTTATCAAGAAGCTAATTCTTCCACACTCTAATACCCCCTTTGACCAATCCCAATTAACTATATGAGCCTCACAAGCAAAAGATTACCTACTGTACTTGTGGCAAAAGTATTTAATGCATGCTAATTAGGGAGCCCCAGACTGATTGTTCCTGAACAAATTACACAAAAAATCTCATGGACATACAATATTCTGCACAACCACATTTTGACTGGAGGCTTTTAGCTCATCTTGCAATCTAGGATGATTTCCTTCCTAGCACTCAATAACATTTTGTGGACAGATACTGAAAAGCAGTCTCAAGCATAAGGCAGAAAGCTGTTTGCTAAACAATCGCTCTGCCCTCTCTTTCAGTTACAGGCAATCTGAAAAACCAGACCACTCAAGCCGCTTGCACACAATGGATCCTGTTTCATCAATGTTACCTCACTCAAAGTGGTCAGGCTGCCTGTTCACACAACCACAGACCCAAACAGCTACAGACAAATGGGCATCTGAGGAAGAAGGAAAAGACACTGCCCTTTCAATCCGTGACTTTCACTTCCAGCAAGTTCTCTTTCCTTCAGAGATGTATGATCCCTGTGTGAGCTTGATGCTTTCTGCCTTTCATGCAGCCTTTCCAGACACCTCTTCCCTCAAGTGCTTAGCCCTTCATTCATAAGACATCTTTATGTGTTTGTTTCATAACATACAAACCATTATAAAAAGCGTTCAGGAAGTTAAGAACAGACATTCCACAGAAATTACACAGATGCTCAGGAGGTGTTTGCTCATAGAGGCCAAAGAACAAAATTATTGAAGAAATGTGTATTTCTTAAAAACACTCTTCAACTCAGCACAGAAGTGCTTGTGCCAGTACTGTCAGGGAACCTGTGAAGCTGTATCACTTTCTGGAGATCCTCACTAGCTTTAAAACAATTTCTTTCCTAAGGGTTGCAAGCTTCTCACCCAGCTCAGGCAGACCCAGGATATTAAGACAGCCTGTGTAGAGACCAATGAGCCTACCACATAGTTAGACTGCCAAGTAACAACATTTTCGCCATCTGTGCCCCATAGCACAAAAGAGAATAGAACATGTACCTATACTGAGTGACTCTCTCTCCTCAAAAAAAAAAAAAAAAAAGGGATATCACAGTGCTATGCAGTGGTCTGCTTTCAAGGACCACCCACACAGTAATCCTACGTTCTCCAGTGTAAGAGAAAACTGACTAAAAAAGTGATAATCTGTTTATTTGCTCACTCCCATTCTCTTCTGTTTCTCAATTATTCTGACAACTATACTCTTAAAACTACTTGCAGTTCACTACTGAAGCCTTACACTTAAGGAGCCACGATGGTTCCCAAAGTTTAGACATGGTTTGGTCCATTCTTATCCTAGTTTTTGCATTAACACTGCAAAACTTACAGCACCCCAGCCATTCAAAAGTTCATCATGCCTGTTTGCAAGATTTGGTATACCTGTCAAGAATATCACTACAGCCAAGACTGTAACATGGAATACATACCAGTGTGGGCTCTGTGAAGTAAAATACAGCCAACTACAAATATTCATTTCTAGCCTTACCACCTACACAGCCCAGCCTGTCTGGGCACCTTTAGCTTTGAGTCCCCATACTGTTCTGCTATCTGATCTCTCCGTAGCTGCAGGAGCCTCCAAGAAACCTCATTTCATTCTTAATTAACCTGCTATTAACTCATTGCAAAGTAACATGGAAAATTCTCTGGAGAATAGCTAATGTTCCCTTTTCAATTAAAGTTACATCATAGCCTCGTGCTGAGGCTTTATTTCAGAACATTCGGCACATGTGGTTTTCATCCTATTTATACCACCCAGTATTTTAGTTCCATGTAAAAAGTAGCACCGATATAAATTTAAAACATTTACATTACCCTTTAATTTACCACAAACACTTTGTGGTTAAGATTTGTGTAATTACGGCAATAAATGCACTTGTAATACATTATTTCCCCATGTTTGGGAAATGATTTTGTTTTTACAGTTAACTACACTCAAGACTGTATAGCAACTGATACCCTAGCTGTGGTATGACCATTAGTTAATAATAGCTTGGCCACTCCCATAGCATTTTCTAAATAAAACTGTTTAAAGAAGACACACAGCCTCTAAAGATCTGAAACCACATGCAGCTCAATACTGTTATCCAAATTTCTATCATTGATAGAAAGTCTAAACCACAGTTTTTTGGGCTGTAAGCTCTCCAAAGCAAAGATGCTCCTTTATTCGGTGTTTATCCAGCAGACACCCTTTCCTGTTTAAAGCTGTCACAGATGCAATAAATAATAAACAGAACTGAAAAATTATAAATCCATTATAAGTGAGCTCACTATTGGAAAGTTTCTCACATCTATTATTATAGAGTTTAGCATGAAAAAGAATGTTTCCAGCAATCCAAAGAAAGCATGGAGTATTGTAATACCTTGGGTGAACTGACTGATGCTATGGTTGCCTTTCCCCAGATGGATCAGGAAGCCGTGGCGTGGACCCTCTGTGATTCTGATCTTAAGAGTAACATGTAAACTGTCCCTGTCTTCCACTTTGAGCACCTTGTTGGTAATCAGAAACCCGATGTGACCTGTGGCCAGAATACGGAGAGTCTGAGCACCCTTATTTATTACAATTTGAGGTACACTGTTGTCCACAGCCATTATTCGAATCTTCATAGTCTGAGGTTTCCTTGTTTCAAACACGGTATTGGGGAAGACGTAGAAATCAGTATGAGTGCCATCTGTAACAGTGAAAGAGAAGCTATCCTCAACTGATTCTGTGCCATCATGTTTGTAGCTGATTAGATTTTCGTTTAGATCTTGTTTAGTGAAGATGGTGACCGGTTTGGAGTTATTGAACATGATCTGACCATGAACTGGTATTTGAGTGATGATAAATTTTAGCAATGCATCAGGTGTATCTCTGTCTTCTGCAGTCAGTTCAAATGGGGTTATCAGTTTGCATTCATTTTCACTCACCACCAGGCTGTGGATTGTGACGACAGGTTTCTTATTGTCCACATCGCTGATAGAAATCCTGAAAGTACGAAACACAGGATTATAGCCATCAGTCACCTCAAACTCAAAGCTGTCCATTTTCACCTCATCTTCTGAAGTGTGGATGTAATAGACTTTATTGCCTGCTAATAGGAGTTGAGTAAAAGTGGAGATGGGTACCCCAGGCTGATCTGTGCATTCAAGATGACCACGAACAGGTGCTCTGGTAATAGTGAAAACTAAGTTCTCATCTGGACTATTCAGGTCACTGGTGCTAAGCAAATCAGTAGTTAGAGTTACCTTCCCTCCTTCCTTCAAAGAAACTCCTTTGCTGATTACATCTGGGAAGACAACATCAATGCTACCTATTGTGACATAAAAGTAGCGGTCAATGAGTGGATTTATTCCATCTGTCACATCAAACTTGATAAGATCACGAACTCCCCCTTGGCCAAAATGCATATACTGAATTAAGTTTCTATCCACTTCATCTTGGGTGAAGTTCATCCCGAGGGTGATATTCTCAACTCCACCTGAAGGCTTGATTCTCTGCAGGAGGCCTTGTCCTGGCCCATATCTTATAATGTATGTCAAGGTTTTGTCTTCAGAATCCAGGTCAGTAGCCTTCAATATTCTGTTATGAATAGTTCTAGTTTCCCCTATTTCAATCTCCAAACCATCATTGATGGCCATTCTGGGTGTCTCATCATCTACAGGAATAACCATGATGAATACTGTTTTCCTAATGGTATGTTTACCATCTGTGAGTGTTACCTCAAAACTGTCCTCCTTTGTCTCAGAGTCATCATGTTCATACAGTATGTTGGAGCTCTCTGTTATCTGATCCAAGGTGAAGCTCTCCACTAGGACAGTTCCGTTCACCAGCTGGTTCACAATGTGGCCATGCCTGGGAAGCCTGGTGACTGTGAACATTAATTCATCAGCAGGGATGTCTGCATCAGCTGCATTGAGAATAGGGGTATCGACAACCAGGCTCATGCCTTCCATCACAACAAACTCTCGCACAAAGATTTCAGGCTCTTCATCATTGATTGGCATAATAACAATGGGGAAAAAATGCTTTGGGGAAAAGTTAATGCCATCAGAACAGCGGAAAGCAAATCTGTCTTCAACAGGCTCAACACCCTTATGTATACTTTGGACATAAAAAATATGCCCTTGACGGAGGTCTTTCAAGGTAAAAGCACTTATAGCTACACCTGCTCTGGATTTTTCAGATCCTGGGGCTGGAGATATGTTCTCTACATACCCAGATGTGGGCTGAGCAACAATGGTGCAAAGTATATCATCATTAGGAGTATCCACATCTTCAGCCCTGAGGTGAGCAGGAGTAATGACCTGTTTTCCACCTTCCATTACCATGAACTGCTCCCCCACAAAAATCTCTGGGGCTTGACTGTCAACAGGAAGAATGGTCACCAAGACTGAAACTCCTTGAACAACATTGCCCCTGACATTCCACTCCTCAGACAGGTCAGACAAGGTAAGATTGAAGGTATCTAATTTGGGCAGAAGGCCTATTTCACCACCAGTGTGAACATATACCACACCACCATCCAGCAGATCTCTCTGGGAAAATCTCTCTGCAGGCACCCCTTGGACCAGGATGTTCCCATGCTGAGGAGGATCCTCTACAATGAAAGTCAACATTAAGTCATCTGTATCCTCATCTGTGCCCTGAATGACATTAGCAGTGATTTCTGCAGCACCATTCTCCAGCACATCCAGGTAGGAACCAACAGTGCCTGGGGGCAACCGTAGTGTAGGAACCTCATCATCAACTGGGTGTACGTTCATTTTCAATGTGATGGGCACAAAATGAACCCCATCACTCACATCAAGCCTGCAGGTATCACTGTTGGTCTCAGCTCCACTGTGCACATACACCACCCTCCCTTGTCTGATATCATCCAGACCAAAGACACCTCCCGGAATCAAACTGTATCCAGAAAGTTGCAACTGGCCATAACGAGGAGCCTGGGTCAGGATAAATCTGAGATGGGCAAGTTCAGTGTCCGTGTCACTGGCATCCAGCTCAGTGGGACTAAGGACATGGCTGCCTCCCTCAGGCAAAGTGAAGCCAGTATTAGTGATTTCAGGAGGCTGGTTATCCACAGGCCGCAGATAGATGGTGAAAGTCCCTTCAGCTGCATTGCCAGCTGCATCTTGCACTCGATATTGAAACTGAATCAAATGAGGAGCCACCCCCAGTTCTTCCTGTGGGGGACGGTACGAGATCTTGTGATGATTGATCTGGGCTTGGGTGAAGTGGGTAACTTCCACAGTGTGATCCTCGGTCAGCACAAGGGATCCAAGGCGGGCTCCATATACATCTGGAGGATGGTTAGTGTCAGTGGGGGGCTGAGTTATTGTGTAGTGGATTTCACGATCCCCTGAATCCTGATCTGTGTAACACAAGTGCTTCCTCCGCAGCGGGGTCACCTGCTGCTCTGCAACTATTAAGTGCAGGCTGCTGCTGCTATGCAGTTCAGGGGCTAATCTGTCTATGGGATGAACCCGGATCACAAAAGTTTGTGGTCCAGAGCGGTTGGGTGGGTCATTGTCATCCTGGACTCTAAAGACGAACTGGTCCAACACAACCCCAGGGCCAGGGCTGTGAGGCCCAAAGTGGTGATAATAGAGACGCCCTTCAACAATATCCTGCTGCAACCACTCTCTCACTGGCTTTTCATAGATTACAGAGCTCCCTGCTAAACCTGGCACCCTCCTCCAAGAAAATCCCTCATCTTCTTCCTCCTCTTCCCAGCCAGGAGGTGGTTGTGCTTGACGGAGGAGGAGCTGCCCTGCAGTGGGGCCAGACTCCACTGTGAAGAGCAGGATGGCATCCTGAGAGTCAATGTCAGTGGCACTAAGAGCACGGGTGGTGATGGGCACTGTTTCACCCTCAGCCATGGCCAGGCCTGTGTTAGCATTGAGTAGGGGTGGCTCGTCATCAGTGGGCATGACGGTAATTGGGAAAAGGAACTCAACACGATGGCGAGAGCCACCATCTTCCAGCCGCAGCACCAGGTTGTCACTGAGTGGAGACTCGCTGCCATCGTGCTGGTAAATGACCCGGCCTGCTGCCAGCTCAGCCACTGTGAAATGCTTACGAGGGGCAGCAGGTGCTGCGGTGTCCTCGAGGAGAGTGAGGTGGCCATGCCTTAGCCCTGCCACCACGCTCACCTGCACCTGCTCAAGGTCATCCTCATCACTGATCACCAAGTTGGGGTTGGGACCAGGGCCTGAGAGAGGCCGTGACTGCCCCTCATAGAGCACAAGGCCAGTGTTACGGGTCACCACAGGTGCCAGGGTGTTCATGGGCTTCACCACAATCACAAAGGTGAAGGGCTCTGAGGCAGCACCCTCTGGGTCCAACACCTCCAGCTCAAGCTCAAAGAGCCGCTCCTGATCTGAGTCCTCCATGGGGGGCTGGTAGGCAATGCGCAGCTCCCTTACATCCCGTTGGCTGAAAGAAGAAACTGGCAAGCTCCGGTCATCTGTGCTGACCATGTGGCCCTGGCCAGGGCTAAAGGGAGAGGTGATGTTGAAGAGCAGCAGGTCTGGTGATGACTCGGTATCCTCAGCTGCCAGCATGTCGGGTGTGAGCGCGGTGAGGACAAACTGGTCAACCTCCATCATGAGCATGGCAAAGAAGCTGGGTTTGGGGGCCGCATTCTCAGTCCCGGCCCGGATCCGCACCAGCACCTGGAAGTACTCACGCTTCAGCAGTGCCCCACCGCCTGCCGCCTCCCGCAGCTCTGCCACCAGCGGCACCAGGTCACGGTTGGGGGAGCCGCCGGTGGCCGTGTGCCGGTAGCGCAGCCCCAGGCGCAGGAACTCCTCACAGTCCCACATCGAGGCGGGCACCGGGCCGCCCGCCGCTGCCTCCCCACCCGCGGCGGCCGCAGCCGCCGGAGCCGCCGCCGCGGGATAGTTGAGGATCTCTCCGTAGCGGGGCAGCCCGGCCAGCGGCGGCAGCAGGCCCACCCGGCAGCGCTGCCGGCCCGGCTCGAAGGCGAACTCCAGGCTGCGAGCGTCCAGCGGGTTGCTGGTGCCCCGCAGGCGCTCCACAGTGAGGGGCAGGTTGCGGGTGACGATCTCCAGCTGGGTGAAGAGCACCTCCACCTCCAGCACCAGGGGCAGCACCAGGGCGCGGCTCGGCGAGTCGTAGCGCAGCTGCAGGCGGACGCGGTCCCGCGCAGGGCTGCGGCCGCCCAGGTGGGAGTATTGCACCTCACGGGCCCCGAAGTCGCAGGGGAAGCGCCGGGGGCTCAGCCGGCCCGGGCGCTGCCACAGCGGGTCTTCGTCCAGCACGGTGAGGTAGCACCGGTCACCTGGCTGCACCTGCAGCACCAGGTCCCGCGTGGGGTCCAACCAGGCGGAGCGGCCGAGGGGCACCCGCAGTCCGCGGTTCGCCACCACGACAGGGGCCGCCTCCAGCGCCCAGGGCAAGGCGACTACGGCGCTGCCTGGCGGCGGCTCCGACGACGCGACCCAGACGCAGCCGGTCAGCAGCAGCAAGCCGGCCAGCAGCCACCGCAGCGCGGCGGGGAGAGCCTGCATCGTTCTTGCAGTCGGAGCAAAGCACTGGAAGCTCCCAGGGGTGCCGAATCGCAGCCCCGCTCCCGCCGCCACCGCGGCTGATAGTCAGCTACTCTCCCCACGCACACGCTGCGCTCTGAATGGAGCGCACTCCGCTCCGGAGAGCCCCGCGAGCTGCGAAGACGCGCCCTGCGCCTACAAGAGGCCAATAGGCACCCGCGAGGGGCGAGGCCGCCAGACGTGATTGGACAGAGCTGCTCGCCAATCTTGCAAGCTACACGGGGACACCCTCCTCGTCCCTCCCCTGGTCCTCGGCAGGTTGCTGAGGAGAGTGCGCCTGAAGCGCAGCGAGCAGGACAGTGGCCGTGCGGGAGCAGGGAGGAAGGGAGAAGTAGGGGGCGCGATCGCTTTGCCAGCAGGCAGCGCGGGCCCCGTGCCCTGGGGAGGGCGGTGCTGCTCGCCCACACCGGAGAAGCGCACCGCTGCCAGACGCAGCTCCCGCGTCTGCTGCGCCTAGCTGCGCCGCTTTCGCTTTAAATCGTGGCGCCCTGGGGCGGAACTAGCGTGGCTCGGGTTCCCCTTCCCTTCAGGGGGCAGGCGAGCACGGCGCGGTGGTGGTGGGGTGGCGCCGCCCGGTGCCCCTCAGAGCGGGGTTGCCCAAGGGCCGAGGCGGGTTAACGGGGGCGGAGGAGAGGAAAGTGCCTGAGGGAAACCGAGCGGGTCACCCCATGAGGAGCGGGTCGGGGCTGCCGCCGGAGCGGCGGGCGGCTGCGGGCTGGCGGGGCGAGACCCGGCTGCCGGCACCGCCTGCCTTAGAGCCAGAAAGAAAAGGGATAAATAGCTCCGGGGAAAAACACGTTAGTTAATATCCAGCTCCATTCCTCGAACGTGAATAGTAGAGCGGTGGATGAAAAGCTTCATAGCGTTTCTGCCACCTTGTGTCTGTAGTTAAAAGCTTATTAATAACAGCCTAAGCTTGCGGGAGTTCTTTGCTTTTTAAAATTCCTAATGGCAGGCTTTGACTTTTTATTCGTCTTCTCTCGCAACTGCTAAAATTTTTTCTTGTTAATGAAATGTGATCCTCGACCTGCTTTAAACAGGTTCCTAACAATAGAAAAGCAAAAAATACAGAGAAGGGAGATACTCAAAGATGACCCAAAGTCATTTCGTGTTTGGAAATGACTTTGTGTAAATTTGTGATGCCGCCTTTTAAAATAATCTTTTAAGTTGTTCTTTGGTGGTAGAGCAACATTATGGCATGTGATCTTGTTTTCTGTATGGAAATCCTTAATTCGGTATTTCAGATGTGGGCACAATCAACCACATTTATCTACAAGTATTCATTCCAACAAATAATTCAGCTTGGTTCGGAGTAGGGGGACGTCGGTGGACATCTATTCCACAGGACTGGATTATTGTTATTTGAGAGTTACTTTTCTGTTCTGTTATCCACATAGCTGTGGAAAACTTCAGAAAGCTATTTTGTTAAACAAATCTATACTGAATTATCAACTTGGATGCTGCTGCAGAAGGTAGTGATTCTACTAGATATCTAGTAAGTAAGACTAGTGCTGTTTCTCTACACTTATAAGGCATTCACTCCGGATTCACTCTGGATTTCAGCAAGCTAGTGTCTTATTTCTAAGCCTCTAATGAAGATAATTCACTGGAAAATGTTGAGTCCCAGGACCAAGGAACCCCCATAATTTCACGAAAACGGTGTTAGTATGTCTTCTTGTCAGAGGTGACAATATTCGGGCTGGAGTGACTGGAATTGTCCAGATATAATGGCCTAATGTCAAGTCCTGTTCTGTTTTAAAACAAACAAATAATAATAGTAGTAATAACCCACATAAAAAAACCAAAACAAAACCAAAAAGCCCACAAACAGAAAACAAAACAGAAAAGCCAACCAAAACCAAATGATCCAGCACAGAGATTAGGAGGTAGCATTGGGGTGATTCATAATTTAACTTATTAAAGGAATGTATACAATTTAAACTTGTCTCCAAGTTAGTAAAATGAAGTTTTACAGAACCAATGTTCAGTACAAATCTTCATGTTTATTCACTTCAAGGGAGAAAGAACTTTCTTTTTTTCAGAATAAACTCCCTTTTGCAGAGTTTGACACTCAAAGCATGTGTGTACGTGCAAATATCCGTGTGTGTGTAGAGAGACTTGGTGAAAAAGGGTAATGAATCAATTACAAATAGTATCTACGTTTTTAATTTGTTATTCTAGCAGAAAAAAAAAAAAAGGTATCTAATGAAAGTGCACTTTTTTTCAGATTATAATATTCTTGGGCTGTTAGGGATAGCAGATAAACGTACCTTTAAAATATTTTATCTTTAATGATGACATGTTTTGAACCACGTTTGTAACAGAGCAATCTCTTCTCTGTTAAAGTCAGTCCAATATTTATTGTGATGTCTATCAAGAGATCATACCTGGGACATCTCTTCAATTGGTAAAGAGAGTTATAGAAATCTCGTAGATGAAGGAATAGTTTTTGAAATAACTGTGTTGAAAGTAAATGGAGGCATGTATTTGAATAAATAAATTATTGAGAGATTTACCTTCTTAACTGGAAGAAAAAAAGATCAAGAGAAAAGTATTGAAGGGATGGGTTTGACCCATCTCTGGTACAGAAATTTCTTATTTTCGGTAGATACAGGGTCAGGTTGTTTGATCTCTGTTATCACCATCATCAATTAATAAATCTCCATGTATAAACAGCAGAAGTCCTCTATTTTTGGCATTTGCTGTTTTATCAAACAAATCAATGAGCTCTTATGCTACAGTCCAAGTCCAAAGCGCAAGACGTGGGGTTTTTTTCTTTTAACAGCACAGCATGAAATAAAAAATGCTCCAGATTATAAAGTTAATAAGATTTTTGGTTGAATTTTCCTTGACTTTCTGACTGGTTGGCTTGTGCCAACGCTTGTGTTCAAATTGTACTTGGAGAAAATTCATCTTGGCTAAATTCTGATTTAGAGACATAGCTGTAAATCCGAAGTGTTAATTGTCTCTGAAGTCAGTGTAACAAATAGGAATTGGGCCCAATAAGGAGTCCATTGATCTTTTAAAATACATAAAATAAAGTAACTGGTATTTGACCAGGGGAAAAAAGAGCCTACATATCCTTGCAGCTCTGCTACACTACTACTATATATTTCTGAGTCTAAACAGAAACAGAAAACTTTAAGACAAAGAAGACCTGCACATATAACAGAGTATTAATAAATAAAAGTGTGCTCATGGAAATCTAGTGATAAATTTTTCTTCTGAAATAAATTACCTGTGAGGTTCATCAGGATAAATCTATATTTTAAGACATTTGTTTATTTAAAAATGGCTACAAATTTATTCTTATTTTAAATGCAACCCTTTCTGAGGGCATGTGGCTTCTGCTTTTGATGATGGATCACAGATTTATATTGCTTATTGACACCTACACAACTCACAGTTCCTTTGTAAGTTAAGCAGAAGTTTACCGTTCACCAAGTCTACATGTAAATTTATAGTTATCAAAGACTGCCCTCTGTTGATATGGTATAATCTTAACATCTTAATGGTAGGAAAGAGTGATTTCTGTTATTGCATTACTTTTCATAGCAGCTTTGGACTTAATGATGAAATTAATTCCAGAGATGATTTTCTAATGAATTAATAAAAGTGAAATAATTTTGGTGATTAAATACTGGGAAAGGAGACTAAATATGACATAGAAATGTCAGGGGGTTTTAGCATTTTCTAGAACAATAGCATGACTATTTCATAACTTACAGGTTCAAAAAGATGTGCCATCTCTTGACAATGTATATTAGCTATCTTACCTAGGAAATTAAGAGAGCAGGGGGAAAGGATGGAAACAGGAAATGAGATTCATGGGAGTATTTGGACACTAATGAGTTGCATAAGTAATTTTGCTATTACTGTTCAGCTTTGAAGGCCGTGTAAAAGCAAGGTCTACAGTACCTACTGTGGCACAGAGAAAATCTTAATCATTCACAATATGACTGGTGATTTGGTGTACAAAGAGCAAAGAACAATCCTGTATAGTCTGCAGAAGCAGAGTAAAAATTTGAAAATGTTAAATCAACCAGAATGTCTCAGTTCCCTGTGTGTAGCTGCACTTAACCAACAGCCTTTCTGTTGCTTCCATACTCACTTTTTCTTATTTCATTAATGAATTATTACAGAAGTGAATATTTCTAAATTATCATGTATGGGTTTTTGCCTGGGTATACGCAAGAGTATTGCTAACATGTAACTTTCAGTCATCCTCTTTCTGCCAGCTATCTCAAGAGGCAGATAGTTGACTCAAGAATCCTCTCTCTTGTTCCTGAGATGTCTTTACCATCACACTCTGTAAATGTGGCATTCTCTTGAACCTGTTCTCCATTTCTTTCATGACTTCTGTTTTAGCCCAAATATCTGTTGCCGTGCAGGCAGAGATGTTCCTGAAATGTCCAACACCACTAGATCTTGCATCCATAGTTTTATTTCCCTCTGCCTCAGGTAAATCTTTCCCTTGTAGTGTGGAAAAACCTCACTGGCTGCTCTCAGGTTAAGGTTTCATTCTGTGACTACTGAAACTCCTACAGAGTCTGTTCTCAAAATCGTTTTCTGTTGATACTGGGGTGAGGATAATGCTGGTTTCCACATTTCATGTACCTCAATGTGTGGTCACCTAAATGTGACGACACAACATAGCCAACATTCACTCAAAACTTAATCTAAAGTCACCCTCCATGTTTCTAAAGCTCTTCTTAGACTTTTGCCTTAGCAGCTTACGATGATTCTTCTGCTGCTGCCCCAGTAATTCTTTTCACCTGCCTAGCACTGGTGCCCTGCCCACCCTTCATGTCTCTAGCACTATTTTTACTTCAACATGGGCTCTTTGTACACTTACTTTTTAAGTCAACCTTCTTCAAGCTCCTTCCCAGTTTAGATCTCATCAGAAGCAATCTGTTTTCCTTTACAATTTTTCTCCCCTGCCTTTTGATCATTCTTACTTTTTTAGTTTCAAAGCCAAAATACAACTTCTTGATCTCCCATTAAGAATGAGAAAATACTTAGTAATTTACTAAAGTAAATAAGTAGTTCCACCAAACTTCCTTACTGATGGTTTATGTCTTGTGTTTGGACTCTTTGAAGTTTTTTACTGTTACTATGGAATTTATAACATTACATTTAAATGTACACTGATGCACACACATGTTCTTTGATAAGTAATGAAGGCAACAATAAAGACACTATAAGCAACATAGCTGTTTTGAAAAAAGTATTTAAAGACCTAGACTTTTTAAGTCCTCTCTCAGGTTTCCCTTGGATGAAATTGGCGAGTGGTTGGAAATGTTCTTGACAGGAACTGGCTAAATGCTGTCATGAATGACAAGGTTATCTCAACATGCAATACAGATTAGCTACATGTTGGTATGGGTATGTATTGTGTTAGACTACATTTATGTAAATGATAATCTGGTGGGTTGGCACTGTCTGGACATCTGGTGCCCACCAAAACTGCTCTATCACTCCCTTCCTCAACTGGACGGTCGAGAGAAAATATTACAGATGGTGTGTGGGTTGAGATAAGGATAGGGAGAGATCACTCACCTATTACCACCATGGGCAGATGAGACTCAACTAGGGAAAATTAGCTTAATTTATCGCTAATCACATCAGAGGAGGATATAATAAAACCAAATCCTAAAACCAGCTTCCTTCCACCCTCCCTTCTTCCTCGGCTCAACTTCACTCCCAATTTCTCTGCCTCCTCCCCCCAGCAGCGCAGGAAGACAGGGAATGGGAGTTGTGGTCAGTTTATCGCACATTCTCTCTGCCACTCCTTCCTCCTCAAGGGGAGGACTCCTCACACTCTTCCCCTGCTACAGTGTGGGGTCCCTCCCAGAGGAGACAGTTCTCCAGGAACTTCTCCAATATGGGTACTTCCCACAGGCTGCAGTTCTTCACAAACTGCTTCAGTGTGGGTCCCTTTCACAGGGTGCAGTCCTTCAGGAATAGACTGCTCTGGCATGGGGTCCTCCGTGGGCTGCAGGTGGACAGCCTGCCTCACGATGGTCTGCACCATGGGCTGCAGGGGAATCTCTGTTCTGGCACCTGGAGCACCTTCTGCCCTCCTGCACTGAGCTTGGTATCTGCAGACTTTCTCTCACATATTCTTACTCCTCTCCCCAGTTGTAACTTTCCCCCCTTCTTATATATGTTATCCCAGGGGTGCTACCACCATCGCTGATGGGCTCAGCCTTGGCCACCAGTGGGTCCATCTTGGAGCTGGCTGGAATTGGCTCTGTTGGACACAGGGGAAGCTTCTACCAGCTTTTCACAGAAGTCACCCCAGTAAGACCCCCTGCTACTGAAACCAATACATATAACTGAAATTATATATTAACAGGGAATTATTGTTAAGACTTTTATTACTTACAGGTAAATACTTAATAGCTGGTGGAGGCCAACGCAGTCAAATCTTCCATGTTTATACATTTATCTCAGGTGCCATTTTTAATTTTTATTTTATTTTTTTTAAACTTCAACCTGTGTTTGTGCTGGTTATCTAACTCTTATTGACATGTTTTAGTTACAAATCACTGAAATTTGAGTACAGTCAAGTGCTTATATATTTTATTAATGAAATAAGTAGGGAAACATTCCTGACACCGCTTTATTTGAAAAAGAATACAGAATGGAAGCTACTGCCATCCAGGCTAAGTTATTTAACTCTTCCTGTCCCACAAATGCCCTACAAATACATATTTTCTTGTTAGGACACATGCAATATTGTGATTTGTTCCTTTTTTTTTTTCTTTTTTTTCCTGGCAACACCTGCCTGTTCTTATTAAAAAATGCAACAAAGATTTATTTCTCTTCCTCTCTGTCCATGTTCTTATACTTTCAGAAAGGACGAATAATGGCTTCTCAGTATAGCTGTTTTGCACTGTGGCTTGTGTGCATTTTGACATTTGCAATACAGGCATTTTATGAGTGTAGCCTGTGGAAGACATTAATGGCTGAAAAAGCAGGGCTCGGTTGATGCTAAAGTTAAGGTTATTCAGCTGATGGTGCAATGTTCTCAAAAGGATAAAAAGTGAGAGAGAATCAAATTCTAGCGTTCATGACAGAGTTGTTCATGAATCCACGTTTGATTTCTGTATGAAGAACTATGAGTTTAAAAAGTAGGAGTTTAAATTTATTTCATTCTAGCAGAGATGTTAAAGGTGGCTAAGGTGAAACTTTTTGGAGTAGTCGATTTCTCTCTGATGACTACAGTTTAGTATCTTTGACTGGTAGTGGCAGTGTTCTGGCTGTTATGATTTAAGCGTTACCCCCTTAAATTAGCAAAGGAAGACTTGTACATGAATGTAATATCTTTTAACAGATTTAATAGAAATTATTGGTGAAAAATAAAAAACCCTCTAACTGTGTAAGCCTCTCATGTCCTGGCTTGCTGTAGAAACAGAGAATTAAAAATATTTGCCAAAAATTAATTTGCTTATGGTAAGTCTATGAAGTAGCTTGAGAGAAAAGTTGGTTAGTTCCGACAGAATGAAGCCATGCATGCTTGAACCTTCATTCAGAGATTGATCTTCCTCTATCATGGGTTACAATGGTTAATCATTTTCTGCATATTTTGTGTTTAGCTGAATGGTCAGTGGTGGAGAGAGATCGTATTGCACTTAGATCATATTAAGATAGCTCATTCAAAGAGCTAATCCATTTTTCTCTAGAGGAGTGATCTCAGTGGTCAAGAGGCTTTTATAACATGAGTATGATATTGTTATTCTCAAAACAATTGCAGCAATATCTAGATGTTACTATCTTTTTTTATGTGTTTTGGATGGCTGCTGGTCTAATGGAAGGAGGTATGTTTGTGGGTGAGTGTTGTGGTTTAAGTCCAGCTGGTAACTCAGAACCACGCAGCCGCTCACTCACTCCCTGAACCCAGAACAGTGAATAAGTTGGATTGTTGAAAACAGTGCAGCTGATGGAAATATATTTAGTAATAATATTTAGAATTATTTGAATTTATCTGTGGCAAGATGTTGATTTTTTCGTATTAACAGAACTCTTTTCTATCAACTAAATATTTTTTACACACACCTATACTATAAACATGACATGCTGTGCATTTGATATAGTATACAGTCATGTCCCATAGTAAAGATTGTGAGATTAGGTCCGGAACTTCAGTTAAACAAGCTGTCAGGTATCCGCACATTGAATGCTTTTAATGATTCAGGACACCAGGGTATGTGTCATAAAATGAAACAAATTCTTTTGAAGGATAATCATGCTATCTCTGTGTTGACCGTGGATAACTGTTAAAATTGCATATCAAAGGCTGAAGAAACTCTTGTTTAAGCACTTCAGATGCCCTTTGCTGTAATTTTCTCTCTCTCGCTTTATAAAAGAAATTTTACCTAATCTTTGTAGCTTCAGTTGTCATAACAAAACCACCACACACAGGCAGTTTCTTCGTATTATAATTCAAACAGTATCACTGCCAAATACGCATTTTTCTGTGACTATAAACTACCGGCCTTTATGTTAGACAGCCACAGGCTGGAAAGTAAATGAGAGCTAAGCCTTAAGACTGTGAAGAGGACAAGAACCAGCATTCCCCTCCCTTTTCATATCCAGGTAGCAATGTCAACCACTTACTAAGCTTCCTTTATCCATAGAGATTTCTCTAAATTAGCCAATGTTAACTTTACTCCCATTTTGCACACAACTGGGGTGAATGCACAGACATCTTAACCTTTTGGGTCTGATACTGTGGCTTCCACTCAAACAAGCCTCATATTCTCTTTAGTGGGTTTTGCCAAGATAAGAATCACAGGCAGCTTAAAATATGACAGATGAGGATTTTGTTAACATGCAGGCCGTATGATGTAGGTGTCTTTCACCTGCATACCTATTAAAATTAGGCACTTGTAACATTGCAAGTTCATCTCCAGGCACTTCCGTAAATTTGTTTCAAACTAGTTCTCCAGACTTTTATTCACATTCAAATGAACCATCAATTAGTGCCAACGTATACTATGAAAAAGGAACTATTCTGGAGCAACAACTATAAAACCTCTGGGTGAAAGTGATTTACCTTACCAGTAAAGCAGAAGGTATTCATCAGAGACAAAAACTGTTGGAGGGACGGTACGGTCTGGCACAAGCAATCCAGGAGGTTCCTCGATTGTGTGGAAGACAACTTCCTCTTTCAAGCAATAGAGGAGCTGGGGAGGAGAGGTGCCATGCTGGACCTCGTGCTCACCAACAGGGAGGGACTGGTTGGAAATGTGATGCTCCAGGGCAGCCTTGGCTCTAGTGATCACGAGATGGTTGAGTTTGAGATCCTCAGGACAGTGAGAAGAGCATGCAGCAAGCTCACTGCCCTGGACTTCAAGAAAGCAGACTTTGGCCTCTTCAGGAACCTCCTTAGTAAGGTTTCATGGGATACAGTCCTAGAGGGCAGGGGGGCCCAAGACTGCTGGTCGATATTCAAGGATCACCTGCTACATGCTCAAGAGTGTTGCATCCCGACTAGAAGAAAGTACAGCAGGAGGGCCAGGAGACCTCCATGGATGGACAAGGAGCTGCTGAGGAAACTTAGAGGGAAAAAAGCAGCTTATAGAAGGTGGAAGCAAGGACGGGCGACCTGGGAAGAATATAGGAGCATTGCCCGGGAAGCTAGGGACCAGGTTAGGAAAGCTAAGGCCCAGCTAGAATTAAGTTTGGCAAGGGATGTAAAAGATAACAGGAAAGGATTCTATAGATACGTAGCAAATAAAAGACAGACTAGGGACAATGTGGGCCCTCTCCGGAAGCTATCAGGAGAACTGGCTACCATGGATTTGGAGAAGGCTGAGGTTCCTAATGATTTTTTTGCCTCAGTCTTCACCAGCAAATGCTCTGACCACACCACAAAAGTCTTGGAAAGCAAATGCAGGGACTGTGAGAATGAAGACCTTAGGCCCACTGTAGGAGAGGATCAGGTTCGAGACCATCTTAAGAACCTGAACATGCACAAGTCCATGGGACCTGATGAAATCCATCCACGGGTCCTGAAGGAGCTGGCGAATGAAGTTGCTAAACTACTGTCCATCATACTCGAAAAATCCTGGCATTCAGGTGAAGTTCCCGATGACTGGAAGAAGGGTAATATAACCCTCATTTTCAAGAAGGGGAAGGTGGAAGACCTGGGGAACTACAGACCAGTCAGTCTCACCTCTGTGCCTGGCAAAATCTTGGAACAGTTTCTCCTGGAAAACATGCTAAGGCACATGAAAAACAATGAGGTGGTTGGTGACAGCCAGCGTGGCTTCACTAAGGGGAAATCCTGCCTGACCAATTTGGTGGCCTTCTATGATGGAGCCACGGAACTGATGGACAGCGGCAGAGCAGTTGACGTCAGCTACCTGCACTTGTGCAAAGCGTTCGACACGGTCCCGCATGACATCCTTGTCTCTAAATTGGAGAGACATCAATTTGATAGATGGACCACTCGGTGGATAAAAATCTGGCTCGATGGCTGCACGCAAAGGGTTGTGGTAAATGGCTCGATGTCCAGTTGGAAACCTGTAACGAGTGGTGTCCCTCAGGGATCGGTGTTGGGACCGGTCCTGTTCAACATCTTTGTCGGCAACATGGACAGTGGGATTGAGTGCGCCCTCAGCAAGTTTGCCGACGACACCAAGCTGTGTGGTTCGGTTGATACGCTGGAGGGAAGGGATGCCATCCAGAGGGACCTTGACACGCTTGTGAGGTGGGCCAATGCCAACCTTATGAAGTTTAACCAAGCCAAGTGTAAGGTCCTACACCTGGGTCGGGGCAATCCCAGGCACTGCTGCAGGTTGGGTGGAGAAGAGATTCAGAGCAGCCCTGCAGAGAAGGACTTGGTGGTGTTGGTTGACAAAAAGCTTAATATGAGCCGGCAGTGTGCGCTTGCAGCCCAGAAAGCCAACCGTATCCTGGGCTGCATCAAAAGAAGCGTGACCAGCAGGTCGAAGGAGGTGATCCTGCCCCTCTACTCTGCTCTTGTGAGACCTCACTTGGAGTACTGCGTACAGTTCTGGTGTCCTCAACATAAAAAGGACATGGAGCTGTTGGAGCGAGTCCAGAGGAGAGCCACGAGGATGATAAGAGGGCTGGAGCACCTCCCATATGAAGACAGGCTGAGAGAGTTGGGGCTGTTCAGCCTGGAGAAGAGAAGGCTGCGTGGAGACCTCATAGCAGCCTTCCAGTATCTGAACGGGGTCTACAAGGATGCTGGGGAGGGACTCTTCCTTAGGGACTGTAGTGGTAGGACAAGGGGTAATGGGTTCAAACTTAAACAGGGGAGGTTTAGATTAGATATAAGGAAGAAGTTCTTTACAGTGAGGGTGGTGAAGCAGTGGAATGGGTTGCCCAGGGAGGTTGTGGATGCTCCATCCCTGGCAGTGTTCAAGGCCAGGTTGGACAGAGCCTTGGACCACGTGGTTTAGGGCAAGGTGTCCCTGCCCGTGGCAGGGGGGTTGGAACTAGATGATCTTAAGGTCCTTTCCAACCCTTACGATTCTATGATTCTATGAAAACCCAGCAGTTGACAATTAAGAATCCCAATTTCAGGTTACAACTCATTTTAGAGGGAAGAATTTTGAAGGCACAGATAAGTCCTTGGTGCCCAACTCCATCTTTCAAGCGACGTAGACATAAACTAGAAGTCAGAGAACACATAGGATTTGTGTTTGAAGAAAGATATTTGCAGCACTGCTGAGGTGCAGTTCCTTCTGAGAAAGGGGGCATCAGGTACTCACCACAGAGTTGGTATGTGGCAACTAGCTGCCCTTAAACAGAAACCCCAAATTTGGACAAAGTAGTTTTAGATTTCCCATCTCAATATGTATGTTTAGAGTGTGAGGAGCAGAATAGGACTGCCTAAGCTGAAAGATTCTTTGGTCCATTCCCCTTTCTAACTTAAATTTGGAGTAAAATGAGTTTATGACATTTCAATAAGGAGACAGTCTTTCAAATGTATGTCCAATAAGCTTATAGAAAACCAGTGTTCTGTGTCATTCCTCACCCCTTTGGACATAAATAGACTGTATCAGGCCATTTATTTTGGGTGTCTGACTTAGACTCTGTACCTTACTTCCTCCATTGACATTATGTTAAACCAGGGTCTGTCAGCCCCAGTAGGAGATTTAAATCACTTATTGCTGCCCTGAAATTAGAACATAGGTCATTTTGACAACTGTCACACAGGCACCCTGTCTTAGAGAGCCTCCTCCTGTAATCATGAGGGGAGATGTGGGTTAGAGGCATTTCATCCTGTGAAAAATGTCTGAGAAGTGCTCATGTCCTTCCATCCCTGCTACGGGGAAGCTTAAATTCCTGGTTTAGACTAGGTGCTAAACTCTTGAGACTTTCAGAATGAGGAGTGATAAATGCCACTCCAAGTTATCAGAGATTCAAAAGCTCTAAGCCTATTGGCTCCAGGGCTTCTATTTTTAATTATTAAAAAAAAAAAAAAAAAAAAAAAAAAAAAATTTAAATGCACTTCTGCAAGTTCTTCCACGTCATATATACTCATATTCCTGAAGAAGCCAAATCTTTTCTTAAGCATCTTCAGGCTTGCATTCAGCTCTCTTTACTGCTCTGATATGGAATGCAATACAGAACTCTTGTGTTGCAGCGTGTTCAAAGGCTAGTAGTGCAACCTTTGAGATTTCTGAGTGGCTTGTTTACAAGAAAGTAAAAATAGTTAGCTAGTTAACTAATAGTTAATAGTTTCGAAACATTGCCCACCATTGTGACATCCTTGTATTTTGTGACTTGGAAAGCCAAATTTATCCCTGACAAGTCCACTGAAATCAAAGGTGCTCCGATGGGAGCGTATTTGGCCAAATGGGCACAAAATAGAGACAGCAAATGGTATTTTGCAGTAAGAGTTTCTGGACCCACTTGATGACAGAACAACATGCAGCTACCTTCCGTGCTCTTAAACACAGTTTATAAAACTTTTTTTCCTTAAAAAAAGCTATTTGCCATTAACAGCTCAATTAGCAAACATACACTCACCAGATAATGAGGGATGGGGTCAGAGGCCACCAGTATCTGACCCACCATAAAGATTACTAGAGCATGTAAATCTGCAGCTAAGCAGGTAAATTGAGGTAAATTGCTATACAACAGCATCTAGAGAGATCTTGCCAATTGCCTTAGATAGTTAAATAAGTATTTGCAGTCAGATAACCTTAGTTTTTATGGTATTTCCAATTATATTAAGGGAAGTAAAATTGGCAACTTTATTTGAAAGACTCTCAGCTGGAAGGTGTATGCTAGCTGTATTTCTACAAACAATGCTGGGACCCTCATGGGGGTAGCTGCTTGAAATACAGCCTGTGATTACACTGTACCCAAACAAACACCTTTGTATCTTTGCCCCATTTCCAGACATGGCAGATTTCCCTGTTATTATTTAAACCCTTGGTCTTTTGTATGTGTTCATACGCCTTAAGAAAATATGTAACTGTTTTTCTTTTTTAATGGTTTGTTCAAAGTCCATTATGGATTAAATACCAATACCTGAAGGTCCAAATGTGCAGGAAACAGATCATAGATACCTATAGGAGAATTCTCCCTCCTTAGGGTCTCTTGTCTATGAAATCATTCAAATTAAGCAAAATCTTCACAAAGCAAGTCACCATTTCTGCATGCAGTATTCCAGGCCATTCATTTATGTAACCTTAATCTTTATAATGTATTACTCTCCATTACATGTCTAGGTTTAGATTTGCTTTTCTGCTTCTTACTATAGACTGATAAGAGATCAGCAATGAAAACAACACGATGTTGCCTTGAGTGGTAACTCTTAGTTCAGAATCCATTTAAATGCCCCGGAAAGTTTACATTATTTCACCTAATGAAATATTTTGGATTTGGAAATTAAATTTCTTCTATCTCTTTAACTTACCGTATTTCTTAAGTCTAACTGTCTGAGAATTTTCTTATATATCTGTTTTTCATGACTACACCAGGACTTCTTAAACTCAGTGGTGAGGTTTTCAGCTGAGAAGCAAATATATTTCTTTCTCAGATCTGAAACCAGCGAGTCCAGAACATTGTAAAACAATGGAAGCAATAACATAAATAAATAGTCTGAAAACAAATAAAGAAAAAGCATATGCATATACTTACTGAAAAAATTCCAAAAGCATATATACAGCTAAATCCCTGCAAATCTCTCTACAAAATAAAGTGTCACAGATCATAGATAATCCATAGATAATCCATAGTTATTTCATTGCTGTTAATGTTTTTATGTAAAAGTGTCAGAAACAGATAGTGAGTGATATGCCATAAAGATTGTGAGTCTTTATCATCTGTTTGTTTTAAGGAAGAGGTAAACCAGTTGAAATGTGCAAATAAACTAGTGGTTAGAGCATCTTCTCAAGAAGCACTGAAGGCGGATTTTAGGCTTTTGACAGTCAAAAGAGGACTTAAAATATTTCTCCCTCTTACCTGAACTGCCAGGATACAGAAAAGATTTGAGACAGCTTCTTTCCTTGCTAGTAAAGCCAGACTAACAAAGGGCCCAATGAAAGGAAGAACCTGTTACTCTTCAATCTAATGACTGAAGACCCCACTCCTTTGACCTCAGTCCTGGAAATTAGACAAGTCACTGGAAGGAAAACAGAAGTACTCTTGGGAGACTTTCTTATTTTGTACTTAATGAAAAAAATCAATCCCCTTCAAGTATGTGTACTCCCACAGGATAGCCCTGAATCTGAAGTGGATGGAAGCATCTCATTACACCTGATCTTAGATGCCTACAGTGAAAGGTACTTCTGTTGCTCATCACTCCAGGATCCTTTTCTTATCAGTGGAAAGAAAAGCTGGTTTTCATTTGCAATTAATCTGACCTACCTTAGAATATACTACTTTATTACTACTAGAATACTACTTTAGAATAAGATCAAGAATGCTCTAAAAGCCTCTCTATCTCCATTTACTGCAAGAAAAGCCTGGGTGAGTGTCCTGGGTTCAACTGTAACAGTTATTTTTCTCCTTAGTAGCTGGTGAAGTGCTGTGGTTTTGACTTTAGCCTGAGAACAACGCTGATAACACACCAGTGTTTTTAGTTGTTGCTAAATAATGCTTACCCCGAACAAGGATTTTTCAGTCTCTTAAGCTCTGCCAGTGAGGAGGGGCACAAGAAGCCGGGAGGAAGCAGAGACAGGACACCTGACCCAGAGTAGGCAAAGGGGTATTCCATACCATAGCACGTCATGCCCAGTATGTAAACTGGGGAGAGTTATCCGGAAGGCCCAGATCGCTGGTCAGGCTGGGTATCAGTTGGCGGATGGTGAGCAATTGTATTGTGCATCACTTGTGTTTATTGGGTTTTTTTTCCTTTCCCTTTTTAGTTTTATATTCTCTCCCCTTATTATTTCCCTTACCATTATTACTATTATTACTATTACTATTACTATTACTATTATTGGTGGTAGTAGTCGTAGTTTTGTGTTATACCTTAGTTACTGGACTGTTCTTATCTCAACTTGTGGGATTTACATTCTTTCGATTCTCCTCCCCATCCCTCTGGGAGCGGGGGGGGAAAAGGGGAGAGAGTGAGTGAGTGGATGCATGGTTCTGAGTTACTGGCTGGGCTTAAGCCATGACAGTTCTTTGTGGCACCCAACATGCGGCACGAAGGGTTGAGATAACAACAGATCTGACCAGAGCATATCTAATCGTATTTGCGATAAGCATTCATTCTTTTGGATTAATAGTCACTCATCACAATGTTGATTTATTTGCTCTCGGAGTGTTGCACTTGGTCTCAGAGTTTCAGCATGTCATACCTTACTTGCAGCCAGTATTTCCTGTTTCAGTGTTTATTGGCTTTGGGGCCTGGGCTAAGGTTCTCATTTCGCTGTACTTTATGGTAGTGACTTGTAATACAATAGACTCGTTGATCATGAAACTGGTCTGGTGCGCATTCTCAGAGTGGTCATCACCTCTGTACTATGGGAGGCATGTAATGTGAATTTTTAACAGTTGCACATCTTTTTTTTTCCTTCACTCGGGGGTCAACCTATGGAGGAGATATTCCCTCACGCCCTCCGCTCCCCCACCAGATTATTTACAGTAGAAGTAGATTCTGGAAATGTTAAAGATTTTGAATCATAGAATCATAGAATCATAGAATCGTAAGGGTTGGAAAGGACCTTAAGATCATCTAGTTCCAACCCCCCTGCCACGGGCAGGGACACCTTGCCCTAAACCACGTGGTCCAAGGCTCTGTCCAACCTGGCCTTGAACACCGCCAGGGATGGAGCATCCACAACCTCCCTGGGCAACCCATTCCACTGCTTCACCACCCTCACTGTAAAGAACTTCTTCCTTATATCTAATCTAAACCTCCCCTGTTTAAGTTTGAACCCATTACCCCTTGTCCTACCACTACAGTCCCTAAGGAAGAGTCCCTCCCCAGCATCCTTGTAGACCCCGTTCAGATACTGGAAGGCTGCTATGAGGTCTCCACGCAGCCTTCTCTTCTCCAGGCTGAACAGCCCCTACTCTCTCAGCCTGTCTTCATATGGGAGGTGCTCCAGCCCTCTTATCATCCTCGTGGCCCTCCTCTGGACTCGCTCCAACAGCTCCATGTCCTTTTTATGTTGAGGACACCAGAACTGTACGCAGTACTCCAAGTGAGGTCTCACAAGAGCAGAGTAGAGGGGCAGGATCACCTCCTTCGACCTGCTGGTCACGCTTCTTTTGATGCAGCCCAGGATACGGTTGGCTTTCTGGGCTGCAAGCGCACACTGCCGGCTCATATTAAGCTTTTTGTCAACCAACACCACCAAGTCCTTCTCTGCAGGGCTGCTCTGAATCTCTTCTCCACCCAACCTGCAGCAGTGCCTGGGATTGCCCCGACCCAGGTGTAGGACCTTACACTTGGCTTGGTTAAACTTCATAAGGTTGGCATTGGCCCACCTCACAAGCGTGTCAAGGTCCCTCTGGATGGCATCCCTTCCCTCCAGCGTATCAACCGAACCACACAGCTTGGTGTCGTCGGCAAACTTGCTGAGGGCGCACTCAATCCCACTGTCCATGTTGCCGACAAAGATGTTGAACAGGACCGGTCCCAACACCGATCCCTGAGGGACACCACTCGTTACAGGTTTCTTCTAGTCGGGATGCAACACTCTTGAGCATGTAGCAGGTGATCCTTGAATATCGACCAGCAGTCTTGGGCCCCCCTGCCCTCTAGGACTGTATCCCATGAAACCTTACTAAGGGGTTCCTGAAGAGGCCAAAGTCTGCTTTCTTGAAGTCCAGGGCAGTGAGCTTGCTGCATGCTCTTCTCACCGTCCTGAGGATCTCAAACTCAACCATCTCGTGATCACTAGAGCCAAGGCTGCCCTGGAGCATCACATTTCCAACCAGTCCCTCCCTGTTGGTGAGCTCAAGGTCCAGCATGGCACCTCTCCTCCTCGGCTCCTCTATTGCTTGAAAGAGGAAGTTGTCTTCCACACAATCGAGGAACCTCCTGGATTGCTTGTGCCAGGCCGTACCGTCCCTCTAACAGATGTCAGGATGGTTGAAGTCCCCCATGAGGACCAGGGCCTGCGAGCGTGAGGCTGCCCCTATCTGTCTGTAGAGCGCTTCATCCACAGAGTCCTCTTGATCAGGTGGCCTATAACAGATCCCCACCGTAATGTCCCCCATTGCTGTTTTCCCTTTGATCCTGACCCACAAACACTCTGTTACCTCATCACCCGTTACCAGACAGAGTTCCATACTCTCTAGCCTATCACTGACATAGATAGCAACGCCCCCTCCCCGTCTGCCTGGCCTGTCTTTTCTAAACAGCCTGTAACCTTCCATTCCGAAACTCCAGTCATAGGAGCCATTCCACCATGTTTCTGTGATACCAATGACATCATATTCCTGTAGCCTTGCAGACATCTCTAATTCGTCTTGCTTGTTCCCCATACTATGGGCGTTTGTATAGAGGCACCTTAGCCGAGCTCCAAATGCAGCCGACTCAATGGCTGGGGCAGCTGGAACATCTCTACATCGCTCCAAGCACTTATTACAGGTGCTGGCAACTGACCAGGAGTGTTGGGATGGATCAATGCTCCCCTCCCCCAACACATCTAGTTTAAAGCTTTCTTGACCAGCCTGGCAAGCCTCCTACCAAAACAGCTCTTCCCCTTCTTTGTCAGACCAGCTCCACCAGCCTCCAGCAGATCTGGTGTCCCAAATGGAGCCCCATGTTCTAAATAGCCAAACCTCTGACTATGGCACCAGCATTCTAACCATTTATTAACCTGCCAAACGCGCCTAGCTTTTTTAAGGTCCTCTCCTTTGTCCTGGAGAATCGATGAAAAAACTATCTGAGCTCCAGAGCCCCTAACCACCTCTCCCAGGGCTCTGTAGTCCTTCTTAATGTTCTCCAGGCTACTGCTATCTATATCTCTAGCACCCACATGGACCACTAGAAGGGGGTAATAGTCAGCAGGACTTACTAGAGCAGGCAGCCTCTCAGCAACATCCCTGATCCGAGCCCCTGCAGGCAACACACCTCCCTCGAGACTGGATCAGGCCGGCAGATGAGTGCCTCTGTGCCTTTCAAAGTAGAGTCCCCTACTACTATGACCCTCCGCTTTTTCCTGGAGGCACCAGTAGTGATCCTCTTTACTGGTGCATCAGCAGGGTGCTCATTAGGTGTGGTGGGTGCTTTCTCATTAGTCCCCTGCAGAACTGCGAAGCGGTTCTGGGTGGGGACATCAGATTTAGGAGGAAGCCCCTTGTCGTTAATTGTCCTCTTCCTCCTTTTTTTGTTCGTTTTTCTCGTGACTAATTCCCAGCTTCCTGGGTTGCTGCCCTCCTTCTTTCCTATGTGAGCAATGCTGGACGTTTGCAGCCCCTGCACAGTTTGGGCCTGGAGCAAGCAGCCCAGCTTCCTCTCAGCTTCCCTGGCATCTTTTAGCTCTCCAACAGCCTCCCGCAGCTCAGCCACCTGCTGCAGGAGGACCTCCACCAGGGCGCACCGAGTGCAGCCCTGCCCATTGTGCACCCTCGCCTCAAGAGACCAGTCGAGGCACTCTCTACACTCCGAGGTCTGCGCCGCAGCCTCCCCTCTCATCGGCTCTGTCTGGGTGCCTACGCTGGCCACCGCTGGGGCAGAGCTCCCAGAGCGGGCCCTGGTCCTGAGGCGAGTGCTCACCATCCCGCTCGCTGCCCGCTCGCCTTGCCTGCGCAAACTGCCGCGCCACGCCCTGTTCGCCCGCGCTCGTGGTCGCCCGCGCTCCCTGGGGTGGGTTTTTCCCCACTGAGGGCTAGTGCCGTCACTCCTGGCGCCGCCCCCTGTGAGTCACTGCTCGCGTCAGCTGAGCTGCCGGCTCCTGGGCAAGTCCTGTCGAGGACTTGAGGCTCCCTCGGTCGCACTTGCCGCTCCGAACTGAGGCTCCTGGACGCTGTGCTTCCCCCCCGCTCCGGTGTTAAAGGCGTCCTCTCTGGAGATACTCACCTCAGCAATTCAGATACTCACCTCGGAATATCCTTTCAATGCTCTTGAAAGCACCCTGCTCCTTTTGCTGGCAACCAGCTTGTTGCTGAATATGCTCTCTGTGTTTTGCCTATGGCGTGACCACCATGAGAACACCCGATCTTGTCCAATCTCAGAAGCTAAGCAGGGTCTGGCTTGGGTCTTGTCCAAGGTTAAAAACCTATTTAAGAATACTACTAGGAGGTCTTCCCTGAGGCTGGACAGTCATGAGTGGCAGGGTGTGTGGGATCGTATGGGTAAGCTCCTAGGCCAGTTGGCCCCTCCAGTGCTTTGGAATTTCACTCCTGAACAAATGCGGAATCCTGAAAAATTAGCAGAACACTTAGATGAGGTGTGCTGTCATCCTGGCAATACTAGAGAGGGACAACTTGCTGCAACGTTCTGGGGCTTGGCCTACACCTACAGAGCCCTGTTTTGTAAGGAGCAGGAAGAAGATGTCTCTGGATCTGATGGCAAAGTGACAGACAACGCAGCTACTCAAAAGCCAAGCACAGCAGCTCCCTCAACTCCAGCGACAAGCATAACAGGTACTCAAACCCCGACAGCAACAGACAACGCAGCTACTCTCACTCCAAGCACAGCAGCTACACCAACCCCACCAACAAGCACAGCAGCTACTCAAACCTTGACAGCGGCAGACAACACAGCTACTCCGACTCCCAAGCACAGCAGCTACCCTAACTCCAGCGACAGGCACAGCAGCTACTCAAACCCTGACAACAGACACTGCAGCCACTCCAACCCCAGTGACAGACACTGCAGCTGAACCAAAGGATCAATCCATGCCAGTATCAGTCACACCTATAAGCGAGAAGAAAAGCAAATGAAAGGCATGAAAAACAACTCATGCAGTGAAGGAAGATGAAGGCTCAACTCGGGAACTAGAGGGGGCGACATGTGAACAAGAGGAATTACTACAGGAATCAGAGGAAGAAGAGGTAACTTCTCAATCCCTGACCTTGACTGAGATGTGGAATATGCAAAAAGATTTCAGCTGTCTTCCAGGGGAGCACATCGTCACCTGGTTGCTTCAGTGCTGGGACAATGGGGCCAACAGTCACGAACTAGAAGGTAGGGAAGCCAAGCAGCTGGGATCACTTGCTAGGGAAGGGGGGATCGACAAAGCAATTGCAAAAGAGAAACGAGTCCTCAGCCTATGGAGGCGGCTTTTGGCATCTGTGAAGGAAAGGTTTCCCTACGAGGATGATGATATGTGTCGCCCAAGCAATTAGACCACAATGGAGAAAGGCCTCCAGTACCTGAGGGAATCAGCCATTCTAGAGATGATCTATCGTAGGCCAGATGCTGGGAATGCATCCGTAAATCCAGATGAAGTTGAATGTACATGACCCTTGTGGCGGAAACTTACACGGGGTGCACCATCATCATATGTCCAGTCACTGGCATCAGTCACCTGGAGTGAGGCAGCACCACCAACAGTGGATGAATTGAGTCGTCAACTCTGAGAGTTCGAAGACAATCTCACCCCTTCCATCACTTCAGCTATTGAAAAACTGTCCCAGGAGTTCAAACAGTTGAAAGATGATCTATCTGATCTATCCAGCTCCCCAAGTGTACCAACCCCTGTCTCAGCTATTACCAGAAGGCGTCCTATTGCCTGAGAGAGAAGATACGGGAGGTACACACCACAGGCCACCCTATAGTTTTACCTGCGGGATCATGGAGAAGACATGAGAAAGTGAGATGGAAAACCTGCCTCACTTCTAGATGAACAGGTGCGTGAATTGAAAAGGAAAACAACTGTCAATGGTGATCCTCGCAAGAAAGTTGCTGCTCCTGTCTTTGGTGAGAAGCTTTCCAGATGGGGTGGAAGACCTGATTTTACTCTAACTCCTATGATAAGGGATACTAATCCCTTTCTACAAGAAGTAAGTAGAGAATCTTATGATCACTATTAGAGGTGCCCTGCCTCCAGCCACATGGAGGAGAGGAACAATCGGGTTTACTGGACTCTGTGGATCAGGTGGCCTGGCACATCAGTCCCACAGGAGTATAAGGCTCTGGTTGATACCAGTGCACAGTGTACCCTGATGCCACCAAACTATCAAGGAGTGGAACCCATTTGTATTCTGGAGTGACAAGAGGATCCCAAGAGTTGACTGTACTGGAGGCTGAAATCAGCCTGACTGGGAAGAAGTGGCAAAAGCACCCCATTGTGACTGGACCAGGGGCTCCATGCATTCTTGGCATAGACTATCTCAGCAAAGGGTACTTCAAAGACCTAAAAGGGTATAGATGGGCTTTTCGTATCGCTGCCTTGGAAACAGAGGAAATTAAGCAGCTGTCCACCTTGCCTGGTCTCTCAGAGGATCCTTCTGTTGTGGAGTTGCTGAAGGTTGAAAAACAACAAGTGCCAATCGCGACCACAACAGTGCACCGGCGGCAATATTGCACCAACCAAGACTCCCTGATTCCCATCCATAAGCTGGTCCGTAGACTGGAGAGCCAAGGAGTGATCAGCAGGACCCGCTCACCCTTTAATAGCCCCATATGGCCAGTGCAAAAGTCTAATGGAGACTGGAGAGTAACAGTAGACTACTGTGGCCTGAATGAAGTCACACCACCATTGAGTGCTGCTGTACCAGACATGCTAGAACTTCAATATGTGCTGGCAGCACCAGCAGCACTAGGGGTTGCTTTTCTCTTGTGAAGGAGTACTCCTGTCCTGAGCCTCACAAGTTTTCTACTTACCAGTCTTCTTCTGGCCCTGTGAGGATGGGCCAATGGCTCTGCTGCTGTGGGTCCAGGTGGGTTCCCCCACAGCTCAGGGACATGCTGCCACAGCTGGGCCCCGCAGCAGCCGCCTTGCTCATGCCCAACGCCTCCGTCCTGCAGGGATGATCCTGGCCCCAAGCAGCAGTGCATGCCCGACCAGGCATCGCCCGAGCCACTGCTCCAGGAGCATGTGTGGGTGGCCCAGGGCCATTGCCAGGAGAAGAAGAGGGACCTCCTCCTCTTCAGGGGCACCATGGTCATTGCCAAGACCAAGTAAGACTCGCAGAGCCCAGCTGCCTTTCCTCCCAGGCCCTGGCCCTGGCAACAGGGTACCAGAGCAGAGACAGCCAAGGAGCATCCCCAGGCCCCCGGTACTCTGGTGCTGGATGCACCCAAGGCCGTGCCCGTGGCAGGTGGGTGCTAGAGGGGAGCCAGCAGGGTCGTCCACCTCCAGGTCACTCCCTGCCGCTCCTCTCTGCAGACATGGCAGCACCTTGCGCCTGCAGCTCTGCTTGGCCCTGGGCCTGCTCCAGATGCTGAGCGGTGGGAAGGGCTCAGCAGGGGATGCTGCAGAGGAGGACAAGGAGGAAGGGAAGACCAGCAGCTCCCTTGTCTTTGTCTAGCCCTGTGGCTCCTGCGTCATCACCTTCTGGTGAGTCCTGGTGCAAGGTCCCACCAGAGGGGTGGGTAGCACCTCTGTCCTCCCCCACGGGGCATCGTCTCTTGGGGCACAGCGGACACTCAGGCTGTTTCTCCTCTCTTTCAGCAGCTCCCAGGCAGCGAAGGACCTCTGGGTCAGCAGCCTCCTTGAGTAAGCCCTGCCTGGCACTGAAGCATAGGGCACAGGGCAGCTTGTGCTCCCGTCACTGGGGGATGCTCCATGTGTAGCATCTGAATGATGAGGAAACGCCTCTGCTGAGCTGGGCAGTGGTGTCCCCAGAGCTGCAGGCAGAGGTGTCCCCACAGCTGCAGGCAGAGGTGTCCCACAGCTGGAGGCAGAGGTGCCCCACTGCTCAGTGGGCACAGATGGCAGAGCTGCTTCATCCATCTCTGTCAATCCCACATCTGCCCAGCCCCATCCTTGCCACTGCCGATGCATCAGCTCCACTGCTGAGTGGTTCCAGCCATTCCAGGCAGCATGGAAGTGCTCCCCAGACTGGCAGCAGTGGGAAGAGCTGGCTTGTGTCTCACGCAGGTCTTTCTCCGGCCCTTCCCCATGCACAGACCGCCGGAAGGAGTGCAGGGAGCCTGGGTGACCCAGCTGCCGTCCATCAGGCTCCTGCTGAAGGAGATGAGGGGTTGCCATGCTATGGTTGTCCCTCCTGCCTCTGCTCTGCCTGCAGGGGCTGCCCCAGCCCAGCATCAGCTGCATCGCTCCTCACCTTCTGCTCTTTTCCCCTTGCCCACGAGATGACCCTGGACGCCGGCAGCCTGGAGAAGCTGCTCCAGTGCCAGGCTCAGGTCAGGGTCACTTGAGGTGCAATCTCACCATCCCCACCTCTCACACACGGCCAGGGGCTGATGCAGCTCGTCAGGGGCCCTTTCTGCTGTGGGCTGCTTGGTGAGTGCAGCCCATTTCTTGCAAGCGTCAAGCAGCTGCCACCTCCCGTCCGCACCGACAGTGAAGGGGGACGTGGCCACGTGGATGGTGAGTTTGGAGAGGACAAGGGCAGAATGGCCCTTCTCTCCTGCTGTTGCAGGCGGGCACGCGTGCAGCGATGGGGATGCTGCTGTCTTTCCAGCAGGGCATGTCCATCCCCATCGCTCTGCAGCAGGGGAGAGCTGAGCCCTGGAGCCCCTCGTTCCCAAACAAGGCTGCCTCTCCTGTGCCCTTGGCAGCTGGGGGACAGCACAGAGGGAGTCTGGGAGTGCTCTCCTGGTGCTTCTCCTCCACAGCTCTTTGCTCTGTTTCCTTCGGCAGCAGGCTGGACTCACAGGAGCAGGAGGAGGCTGCCCTGGCCATTTGCGTGGCCAGGGACCTCAGCTGCAGTAGAGGCGCTGAGGCCATCCGGCTCTTCTGGAGCGGGAGCTCTCTTTGGCCGGCCTGTGGCAGATCTCTGCAGCCAGGACGGCATGCTGCCCCAGCCCATCCACGTAAGCCAGCCTGGCCAGGGGCAGCTGAAGTACTTTGGAACATTCCAAGGAGAAATTTAAGTTCTCGGGGAGATTATTACCAAAACCTTGGGTGCTGTCAAATTACCTACGTCACCATGGAAGAAAAATAAAATTTTTTAAGCAATCACTTGGAGTTGCATGGCAAGACTGCATTCGCATCATGCTTCAGGTGACCATTTTCTCTTGCGAATCTGGAAGTTACGCAGAGAAGCTTTACTGTCCCTGGTGCAAAATGGTGAGCGAGCATTACTGCTCAGGAGGGCTCAACAGGCTGTTCAGGAGGGATAGGCAGGGTAGGAGATGTGGAGGAGTGCGAGGGAGAAGTTGGACTTTACAGGCCTTACTCTCAGGGATGATGCATTTGAGAGCCTGATGGTGAGGCGTTGGGGAATGGAAAATAAACAAGGTGTCCTTGTGGGTGTCTGCTATCAATCACACTGTCCTGGGTTCAGCTGTAACAGCTATTTTTCTCCTTCTTAGTAGCTGGTGCAGTGCTGTGTTTTCGACTTTAGCCTAAGAACAATGCTGATAACACACTGATGCTTTTAGTTGTTGCTAACTAATATTTACCCTGGTCAAGGACTTTTCAGGCTCTTATGCTCTGCCAGTGAGGAGCGGCACAAGAAGCCGGGTGGAAGCAGAGACAGGACACCTGACCCAAAGTAGGCAAAGGGGTATTCCATACCACAGCACGTCATGGCCAGTACATAAACTTGGGAGAGTTACCCGGAAGGCCAGATCGCTGCTTGGGTCAGGCTGGGTATCAATTAGCAGATGGTGAGCAATTGTATTGCGCATTAATTGTGTTTATTGTTTTTTTTCCTTTCCCCTTTTAGTTTTATATTCTCTCCCCTTTTTATTTCCCTTGTCATTATTGTTATTGGTGGTAGCAGTAGTGGTTTTGTATTACACCTTAGTTACTGGACTGTTCTTATCTCAACCCGTGGGATTTACATTCTTTCGATTCTCCTCCCCATCCCTCTGGGAGCAGGGGGGAAGAAGGGATGGGGACTGAGCGAGCAGCTTCTTGGTTCTGAGTTACCGGCCGGGCTTAAACCACGACAGCGAGTAGGTCAGTTGCAGCACAGGGTCAAAAATAGAGACACGCCTCTAAAAGAGCATCCTTTGCATCCTAAAGATGGAATCGTTGAAGACGTGAAGACTGAATTGCCCTTTATCAGTGCCTAGCTATGTACAGTGGGGAACCTGAAAACATCACTTGCATCAGATGCCTAATGTTTACATGTCTATGGTTATTAATCTTTTCTGCTATCTGCTAGATAGTGGGAAAAATAGCTTTTAATCTCTGAGGAGGCACAATATGTTAGAAAGTCTGAAGTGCCCTGAAGTTACAGTAGTCAGTCAATACTTATTAAGAGAAACAAAAATGGTTTTGGAGAGTAACTGGTGAAATACAGTGAAACACAGTGCATTTCATATTGCTACCATGTCTGATATTTTGCCCATTACACAGCACAAAAGCACAACCACCAGTAAACTGTTTAATATGGAATGGGATTGTTTACCCTACCAACAGGGATCCTGTCATAAATACTTTTCCCAGATATATATACACTTATGGATAGTAAATAGATATATCCACACACATATACATTTTTATTAAAGCTTATCTAAACGAACAAGCTGTATGGAAGTGGGGCAGGTTAATTGTGTTGCCTGATTTCTGGTGTTTACATATCCATCTAGCTCAACAGATCTACTCAATTATTAGGAAAGAAATAGTATCTCAGGATTAATAGTACCTTAGGTCAACAACATATTGAAAGGAAATCTAACAAACTGTAAATAAGGGACTCGATAAACAGAAACAGCATAATGATTGCAAGGTCAGAGCTGAAGCCTGTCTAGACATCAAGTTTAAGCAAGTCACGTGTGAAAAGTCTGGCTTGTCATTCATAAAATTACAATGGCCCCAGTTAATCTTTGTCTACGCTATTACTAAAACTAATGCAACATTGTCCCCTGACGCTTGTTAGAAGCTTAAGTTTCCTCTGTACATTTAAGTATTCCTCCATTGCAATCTGCATTATACCATACTGGAACTAGTTTACATACTGGAAAATGCAGCAGTATGCATCTCAACAGAATATAATTCATCCTGCTTCTGAGGTAATTGAGACAATAGTGTCTCTCTGCTGCTACAGCTATAATACTACTGGGCTCATAGGCTGACTATGATATCTCATTGGCTGTAATGTAGGTATACCCAGAAAGTATAATACAGACTGAGCATCACAGTTAGAGGCAGAAGGAACTGCAGGAAGAAACATCTCAGCGAGGATTAGTAGCCTGAGTGTATTCCCTGCAGCAAGAATTGAATAACCAACAAAGGAAAAAGAAGTGTCGGAGGGAGTTGTCATCACTCTACAATTGTGAAATGGAGGCAAGAAGAACCACTTTCCACGACATTTGGGAGCTAGTCTTTCACCCACTGTGAACTGGATTTGTATGATTTCAGATTAGCACTCTTGCTCTCTTCCACCCTTGCTTTTTGCTCATTACTGCCTCCGCATCACCTCAGCCCTCAGCAGCCTCTTCCCCAGACTTAGTAATACTGAAGGAACATTACAGCTACATTCACTACTGAAATATGTTCCTGCATACTCTGGTATGTTTTGTCAATTATAAAAAATCAAAAGTTGTCCTGAATGCCAAAAGAAGTACCACGTCTTAGACTAAATTACAAAGACTTACTGGAGGGGCAAATGCAATGAAATAAATGATCCAACCCTTTTTTGCTATTATTATTGGACATATCTGAGGAAAAGCCTACGTTTGTGAAGAAGCTAGTCCAGAAAGGAACATCTTAAATTTCATTTAATATCCTAGTTACACTGTAGTCAAAATGAAGATGAAATAGCTCAGTTATTGCAAGGATGTACAGCTAGATCATGACCAACTAACTCGATAGGGTTGTAAACAGATGAATTTAAAAAGCACCTTCCAAAGAGCTAGCCAAATCTCAAGATTTCCACTTGAAATAAAGGCATCCTTTATTATCAGAGTGCTGTAGAAAACTAAGATGTGAATGTTCTGTAAGAATACTTTAAATGCAAAATTAATTTTCAAATAACACTTTACTAAAATACTTGGATTCATAAGTGACGTTGGCCTAACAAAATATGATGAGAACTTTTGAAAGGCAAATTTACTAGCAGTGATTCACTCTGGGTATCATTTTCATCTGGTCAAGTCAGCATTCTCTAACTCAGGGAGACTTTCAACCATGTCTTCTTAAAAAAAAAAAAAAATAAAAGGAGATTTTAATCTGTTTACACCAACCCATAAGACAAAGGAGAAGGACTCTCAGATATACAGTCAAAATAACATGTCATGGTATACGATAACATACCACACTTGTTATGTCATGCTAAAGCAAACTTCTTCCTTCTTGGTTAATCAGTTCCTGAATCCAGGCTTAGGAGCTGTGCTGCAAACACACATGTTCATTACCCATAAGATTCCAACATGCTGAGCATGCTGTAACCTCTCTGTTGCTGAGTTCATGAATGCCCTTTTTCTGCATTTTCGGACTTTATTAATCTTCCTGATAATTTACTCTAATTGAGAATGTGAATTAAGGAACAGAATTTATCTAACTGAAGGTAGGTGTCTGCATTTAAGAGTCATTTTGGGTTCTTTTTAGAGATAATGCAATAAATGTTCCTAGAATTCACTTAATTTAACCCTGAAGTTGAATCTAAAAGGGTCAAATGCCCCTTGAATTTAAAATACTCAATTTTCTTCGTTAATTACAGTGAGAATGTAGGTACCTCCACTGCAGACACCGAAAGACAACTGTTTAAGCCCACCCAAAGCACTCATTTTACTTAAAATTATTTTAAAATTGTTTTAAGGTTCCATACAATACCACTTTTGTGCTGGAAATATGTCTGCTTTGTACTCCTATAAATAAGATCAAATTTGAGCCCTAAGCATATACTTTGAATAAAGAAGTGGAAGCCTTGTTACACGTGTATTTCACATAAATATTTAACAGGAGAAAATGCTCAGAAATTAGATCTGATCTCAAAGATCTCAACATAAGACAGCCTTGGACACTCTTAAATTAGTTAAAAGTTATTTGTAAATATACATTAAAATTGCACCAACTTAGTGTATTTTAACAGTTTAAATATTGTCTAGAACATTTACTTGAATCCCTCTAAATGGTCAGATCTTCATATTAAAAACATTTAATTTTTTTATGTTATAGCTTTTTTATAAGGACTTTATTTACAGATCATAGAAACTTAGAACTATGACTGAGGATGTGAAGTGACCTTGGGAGGGCCCAGTTTCAAGGACTGGCAGCAGTCCAAAGTATGCTAATTCACTGTTATAGTAGTAGTCAATCTGACATCCATCCATCAGTAAATTTTCCCTGTTTTTGAATCAACAGTAAAGGAAACCCAGTGGTTTGTAACTCCTTAAACAGTATTCTGTAGAAATATGATCATTCAGGTAGCTTGCTGCCAGACATAACTCTGATAATGTACACTTTAAACTGCAGCTGTAATATTCATATGATGACAGTGTTTGAAAGGCAAATTTCTTGGAAGCAAGTACTACTCCGGAAAGATTGTCTACCTCCGCACAATTTGTGGTCCAACCTTACTTCATATAATCAAGTTTTCTGCATTCTTTTGCAAGTTACAGCATCATTTTACCGAAAGGGCAAGGACAAAATAATGGGAATTCTAATAGTGACAGCTAGAGTTATAGGATATATGAAATGATTTACAGGAAAGTAGTGGAAGAACAAATTATTTATCTTTTGACAAACTTTAAGATAATGGATTAAAACACAGAATGTAGTATCATTGAGGAGTGTAAACAGTTTATCAGGGAAAAAGGACGAGTAGTTATTAAAAATAAATATAGTTTGAAAATCTGAAAGAAGACATCCTAAAGATGACATATTTCCTGTCAAATAATCTACCAATATGTACGATATGATGACCGCTACGTGAGTTATTGAAAGTATTACATTCTAAACCTGTGCCCTGGGTTCAGCCAGTATATAAACTGGGGGGAGTTACCCAGAAGGCCAGATTGCTGCTCAGGTTGGGCTGGGTATCAGTCGGCGGGTGGTGAGCAATTGTATTCTCTTCCTTTGTTATTTCCCTTATCATTATTATTATTACTGGTGGTAGCAATAGCGGGTTTGTATTATACCTTAGTTACTGGACTGTTCTTATCTCAACTCGTGGGAGTTACATTCTTTTGATTCTCTTCCCCATCCCTCTGGGAGCGGGCGGGGGAGGGGGCGGGGAGTGAGCGAGCGGTTGCGTGGTTCTGAGTTACCAGATCGGCTTCAACCACGGCAACCTGCAAAAGGGAAAAACTGCTAAATAGCACAGATGAATGAATAGCTATAAGCAGAAAAGATACATATATTTAATGCAAGCATTTATGATATTTAAGCTAAAGGGAATAATATGTTACTTAGTCTATCCACTGTTCCTAGCCACCTGGACAGGAGAGGTGGTAGTGATGGCTAAGGTTGGCACCTACAACAGGTAGTTTGTGTAACTTTAGCAGCATGAATACTTCAGTAGTAACTGATCTTTTCGTTTCAGTAAAAGGTGAATCAATCATGACATAGAGACTATGTACTGATGGATCTGAAAAAATGGCAAAGGATGGACACCTTTAGGAAAAGAATCTTGCAGAAGTCTTAGGACAGTTAAGGGACCCTACAATTAAGTTGATTTTGTCTCTTTATGTCTCTTTTTTACCCAGGATAAGCAGTATTTTTAGGCTTGGTCTGTGGTCTACAGAAGTATTTAGGATCTCAGTTTCCATAGAAATAAATTAACTTTCAGCTTCTAAATATGTTTACAGGTTCAGTCTTTGGTCCTCATCTTTTTCCAGTGCCTAACCTTGTGAAGAGCCCAGCAGCCTACTTATCAGGAAAGAATCAGAAAATTGTAGGAATAAATAGGACTAAAAAGGATGTCAGGTGGTCAAGTAGTCCACCTTCCTGCCCCAGGGTGGGATTAACTCAACCTAGACCAAATACCTATTTGTCTAATCCAACAAAGGAGATTGCTGGGGGAGGCCAGGCAATCTCTGCTAGTCAATCATAAATAGAGACAGTGCAGATCAAAACCTCTTACTCTGCCTTAGAGCAACCATGCACACATGGTGCACTCAAGGAAGGACAAGCTAAATCCCAGAAGATCTTTAATGATACAGTCTAAAGGCTGAGATGTCAGTTAAACTCTTTGATGGGAACAGAACCACGTGACATGGCACAGGAGAGACTTGCAGCAATTCAGAAAGCTGCCTATGCTAATACATGTATTTATACCATAAACTATTAAAGAACATTTCTTTGCATAAGAAACAAAGCCAAGGCAAAAAGAATGTTCTTTTCCATCACTCACTTTTAAAATAGTCAATCCATGTGAAAATAAGAAAGTTAATGAAACGTGTGCTGCTTTGGTAGTGTCTCCTTCAGTAATATTCTGGCTTTATATGTGTGCATGAAGGATCAATGTCACCCTCTAATTGTATTTTGCAGAAATCAGAATACATCTGTGTTACCACTATCTAAACTGTTTTGCTGTCTTTTTTTTATTGCTGTTTCTAGTTATTGGTACATTTTCCCATTTGCTACGTTTCATACCCACTCTCATTGCTTTCCAAACAGGACTAACAAACAGGATGATTAGCAATCTAGCTTTCTGTTCAGAAGTGTGCTCCTTGTGTGGTTTTAGGCAGGTCTTTTGTATTAATGAAGGGCTTTTGCACAGAAAAAAAAAAAAAAGTGGAAAAATTCAGGCTCTGAAGATACAAAATAAATAGAACACTTAAGAATTGAAGTCTGTTTTGTATGAAACATTACTTATAAGCAGTAGATACACAGGACCCACTACACACATGGAGTTAGATTCATTAGCAAGCAGAGTTTAGTTATATTTTTCCTTCAAATTCTAAATACATTTATCCGCATCAGTGTTTCTCACTGAAAAAACAGCATTAGAGATAGGAAAGTAAACAAAGGTTTCTTAATCTTGCTAAGCTTCAGTGCAAATATGTAGTTCAAGCTCTATTCCAGAAGTGCTGTTTAAAGCTCTTAGATGCATATCTTAACAATCCTTGCTACAATCTTGCATTACATGCCAACTAAACAATGACATCCTGTTTTTTGGCTGGAGGGGGTCATAGACTGACCTGGAGTCCTTCTGGGGCTATAGTGCCTGACTTCCCTGTAAAGCATCCAAAATGTGCCCAATATATGGACAAAAGGCATAAATTTGGGTTTGGTTGGTTTGGGGTTTTTTTTGCCTGGTTACACAGCAAACCCAACACACACTTGCTCATGTCACAAGACTAATTATTTTAGTACTCTCAGAAAAGAGGATTGTAGTTCGTTTTGTCTCCATGGTTGAGGAAAAGAGTGTGTCCAGGAAAGGAGTGATAACCTAATTAGAATATTTTCTTTGGTGAACCCCAACTTGATAATCAACTCCTCCTTGTGCCTTGAGTTTGAGCAAAAGGACATACTGTTCCTAGAAGAATCTCATAAGCTAGGTTCAGCATGATCAGTACTCAGGGCTCAGGAGATAACTGATTAAACTGCTGCTTCTCCCTTTCACCCAAAGGCACATACATAGAAATATCCTCCACTCTGCCAGTTTGATCTACGTTTATTTCAAGCAATAAATTCTGCCCTAACAAGCAATCAGACAGAGTGACTTGTGGTATCTGAGGCTGATCAGACCACCCTCAGTTGTCTCAGGGATGGGCCTGTTAGATGTTGATAATACTTGTGTAGCATGTTATGCTGGTAGTATATGACCTCTCAGTAAATAAATCTAGTTTACTGTTAAAAATAAATTAAGTAAAAGTGCTGGGAAACCAGCTATTTAGCACTTCGTATCTTGACTCCATGTCCTCTCTCCCCCAGACTTTTTGGTTAGAGACCTTAAGAGTGATTTAAATGCATAGGTGTCTAGTTCTACCTTAGGTGCCACATAGTATCTGAGACATCACACTGGGCTAGTAAATATGACATAGAGCAGCTGCAGCCTTACGGAGCAGAGGCAAGATAAAAAACACAAAGGCATCTAAAATGATGCTGCTGGGCATGTTTAGATGTCGGAATTTCACCCTCCGTATTGTCTCAGATCCTCCTTTCCTGTGTCAAATATGTCACTTATTAGTAGCCCCTCCTAAACACACAAATGTCATCCTCCTTGGCTGGTGAACATTCATTAGCAAATCTCAGACCAGCGACTGAACTTCTGTTCTTCATTACTATCATATTCAGGAGTCAGCGACATCAGCTACTACCACCTGATCCCTCCTGCCTCAGTTTATTAAAAAACCCCTAACACTTGTTGCTTTTACAGTCTTACTCTTCTTTGTGTCATTCGCTCTCACACCACCTCAGTCTTCAGCTGTTCTGCTCTGCCTCTAGCATAGCAAACTAAGAGCTGCAAGCATTACCTGCTGAAAAAAGCAGAGAAGTGAGCAGCACAGGCATTTCCATCCTCAGTCCAGCTTGAGCCTGATCCTTGGGGTCCGACACCTGAGCTGTCATGTCAGGAGGACACAAAGGAGCCCTTCTTACATGGGAAGCAGTCCCAAGGATATAATGTGGAATTCACTGTGCATTTTTAGGATAAGCCTGCTTGGGCTTGATGAAGATCAGAGAAATAGTAGAGAAGTAATGTAGTTAATTTCAGTAGGATCTAGGATTTGGTAATGCCAGGAATGACTAAAGATGCCTGACACTTTATCAGAAACAGCTGGAAAGAGTTGAAATACCTCATTTAGATTTGACTGGATAATGATCTTATGATAAATCACACAGATGCATGCTCAGCAGAGATGTATGGGGCTTCTGAAGGCTGCCAGGCAAGGACTGTAAAACAGATCTGAGCTTTGTCTGAAGAAAGCAATCTCTTCAGAGATGCAACAAGACAAGCGTGAGGGAAGGAGAGGCTACTCAGTAAGCTACTGCTTTCAGGGAACAAGGGCTTCAGGTCTGCCTGAGCAGAGTGAACAGGAGGAGGTGGAGGATTAAACAGCAGGGCAGGTGGAAGTCAGGTTTGAGCACTCCAGATGTTAATATCTCATGGTTCCTTTAGTTTTATCTATGAAATGTTGAAAGTGTGGTGGGGGACACACACAAACCATCAGAGGATAGCTCTTTTCCTGGAAAAGACGTTGCAATGTAGACAATATGAGATTACAGTTTGAATCATCAATGACTATTCGTGTATGCAGATTGTGGTTTTTATGTTTGGTTTTTTTTTTGGAGGGGGGAGTTGTGTTAAGTTAAAGATGCCTATTTTAGAACGAGTCTTGCCAGCAGAGGGCTTAAAAATAGCAGTTACAGTTAAAAGTAACTCACTGGGCTTATTTTATGTCTTTTTTTGTTGGGTTTGGTTGGTTTTTTTTTAATGCAAGGATGAATACACTTGTTACAGTTGGTCACTAAAGTTGAGGGCTTGCACTTTCTTTCACATTTGCAGGCCAAGCAAATGCTTTCACATTTGCAGGCCAAGCAAAGATAACAGCTTAATTTTCACATGTAATTTGACAGAGTGAGCATTAGTGACGTTGTGGTTTATTGCTTTAAACCAATTTGGCAAAATGGTTAGGCTGTTCTTTAATAGCAGGGATTGTACAGTAACTAAAATTTATGGTCTATTTATAGGTATAAGAACAAGTGGAAGGACTGATAACCTAAGCAGTGCCTTTGCAGTAGAGTGAAGCTCTGTTCTTTCTTATATGCACACACATAATGGCTTGCAGCCAGCCCTAAATATGTTGACATTTTCATATGCATGCACGCAAATATCTAGTGACAATGACAACAGTGAACGGAGATAGACTTTCAGAATTTTTCGTTCCATTTGGAGAGGGGACAGCCTTCAGAAAGCCATCTGATCGTGATCATATAGGCAATAAAAGGCATTAAAATCCTTTCTATCATCTCTAAAATATTTATTATTCTCAGGAAATATAGCTTCAACACTTGAGAGGCTTGTTATTTTCGACAAATATATTAATATTTTTGATTTGCCAAGGCTTCATGTTAATAAAGTGTTTCTGAATAAGTTAGTTTGTAACTTACTTGCATGTTATTTCTATTTTAAAATTCAGAAGTTTTAACCCTGCAGCAATCCAGTTTACGTGCATTTAATTTAACATGAGTTAGATTTTGTCTGCAGTAGACCGGCACCACAAAGGAAGATAGAGATCCAACTCACCATATGCTGTCTAGTAGAACTGCTCTATAGAGAGCTTCCTTCCTTTACCCTGGACATGCTAAGAAGGCAGGGAATGGCAGATGCTTGCTTTCTGATGTGTGGCACCATTGCCCACACGTGGCATGCACCATCAAGAACTGCATCATTTTGGTTTATCCCATTCCTGGCACCACAAAGGAACTGGGAGGATATCACAATTCTCAGTATGTATCTAAAGCATGCAACAGCAAGTGATAAAGAGCTACTTACGCCATTGCGAAAAAGCAACTTGAAGAGCTGACACAGCAAGGTAGTGTCCTCATGGTCACTGTCCTGTCTGTCATTACACAGAGTTAATTCTCTCAGCTGGATAGTGAGCTTTGTTCTGCCTTGCCACAGTAAAACACTAATGGTGCTTGTGGAGCTGAGCTAGCATGTCCACAGGACTCTGTGCTATACACCAGCATGGTCTGGCCAGGATTTATTCCACCAAAATTGACATTTCCTTGAGGTTATTAAATTAAAAAGTAATCATCCTAAACTCTTTCTGCTTAATGAAAAAAGATTGATCCCTCTAGAGCGCAATTTATTCTGCCTGTTTTCAAAACTTATCTTAGGATGCGACTAATTGCTTATCAAAAGAATCTATCTTTCTCTATTAGCTATGCAGGAACGTGTGTACTTAGCTTGCATGGGAAATTCAAGTTTTTAGAATGCTGAAGTTTGATAAAAAGAATTTTAAATTATTTTCAGACAAGTTTCTTCAGGTAAGTTAAGACAGGTGCCTGTCTTCACTTGTCTTGAGGTGGAGAGCAACAACTGCATACAGAAAGAAATTCACATCTTAACTGCATTGATTTGGTCTTCAGAAATGCCTACCTCTCAAAATTGCTTGTGAAGAGACCAAATTAAGTTAATTCTCTTAGTTTAGATGCCTGCATTAAGTCCCTTAAATTAGGAAGTATCAACACACACTACATTGCTAAATCAAGGACCTCTGCCCTGTGCAGTGGTGTGTGCCATATCCTCCCTCAGATACCACCTTTCTTCTCAGCCATACCAGCACCATTGTGCTATTTCACCAGTGCTAAGAGCTAGAAATCCTGCTGCTAACAGGGAAAAGAGTAGTTGTGCTGATATAAAATATGTGGCTTGTCTGTTGGCCTGTGCAGCTGGCTCTTGGGGAACCCTTCAGCGCCCAGCCCTGGTGTCCTCTGCCTGCACGGGTGGGTCTGTACAGCTCTCTGATATATACATAGACACACTTAAGATGTATATATTTATATATGTGTATGTACTTCATTTACAAACATGCGTATAAAGATATATAAATTAATTATAAGAATGAAATAAGTACAGGAAATGTCCCAAAAAGTTTCCCAAAAAAGACAGCACAATCAAGAATAACCAGCCAATGGATTAATGAATCAGAAAAGTTTTCGACTTTTTTCATTCTGTGATAAGTTTCACACAAAGAAGGTGTGTGTTGCAGGGCTCCTTTTGTCCACGGCTGTGGGGACCTTCCAGCTGCCTGTAGGACCATGACGCTATCTATCACAGGGTACGAGATAAGATGTAGAGGTAAAGGATAAAGTGTTTCTTTATCCTTAGGTCAATATCCTTTTAGAAAGGTACAACACTTCTTGACTGAATGGTGGAGGAGGAAGAGGACAGAAGTGTGCCAGGACCAGCAGGTCGAGGGAGGTGATTCTTCCCCTCAGGCTGAGAGAGTTGCGTTTGTTCAGCCTGGCGAAGGCTCTGGGGAGACCTTAGAGCAGCCTTCCAGTACTTAAAGGAGGCCTACGAGAAAGCTGGAGAGGAACTTTATATAAAAGCACGTAGTGATAGGACAAGGGGGAATGGCTTTAAACTGGAAGAGGGTAGATTTAGATTAGATATTAGGAAGAAATCTTCACTGTGAGGGCAGTGAGGCACTGGAACAGGTTGCCCAGAGAAGCTGTGGCTGCACTTTATCTGGCAGTGTTCAAGGCTGCGCTGGATTGGGCTTGGAGCAACTTGGTCTAGCAGAAGGTATCTCTGCCCTGGATGACAGATACTCTACAAGACCATGAACTGATCCAGGCTTGCTCTACAAATCATTCCCGGGCTGCTTAGGGCCCTAGTGGCACCAAAGCCATGAAAAGACTGTCTCTCTTGTTCTTAGCTGAAAAGAAGCAGAAAAGTGACTAAAGTAGAAAGCAGTGAGGACTGAGAGGAGAGCAAGTATTGTCTAAAGTGATAGAATAAAACCATAGTATGCAAAGAACGAAGACTTTCATCCTGTCTGACAAGGAAGGAAATGGAGCAAAAATGTGGTGGTCAGAAGGGTCTCTAGCAAATGGAGCTTGGAATTAATTCAGGATTTCTGAGCCGCCTCTATTGTCAGCTTTAAACACTGCTGGCAAAACATGTCTCTCCTCCTTCCTCTTGATTTATGCAGAAATTGACAAATGTGCCACTATTAACTCCAAAGGATCCAAAGAGCTAGCCTCTGATGATGAACCTTACAGGTCACTGTAATGGTACATAATGGATCTCCTGAAGGGGGTCAGCTTCCTTTTTTAAAAAAACCTGAGATTTTCCATTAACATTCCCTCTCTCCTCCCTTTACTCCTTCTTCTGCCAGATTAATAGATGAATAAATCTGCAAAGTCAAACATTCACAAGTAAGTAAATGCCAAGATGGTTACATTAGTGGGAGAGGAGAAGAAACCTCTGCTGATCTTGCCACCTGCCCATGTACTCAAAGGCAGATAGCTTACTTGTTCCGCTAACCTGTGGGAAACAGCTGTGGCCAGCCCCTATGTGATCCATACAGACGGCTGCCCTTACTTCCACAGAACATCCTTGTGTACAGGCCAACCACAGATTCATCCAAGATAACAAGGGGAAATAAAATGTTTACAGCCCAAGTAACTTCTCTGTTTCAGCTCTTTTTCTTCTGTCCTTCCGTTTTCCTCGGAATTATCCTTGGATGAATCCAGTAACTCCAAAGGATACTGCTGTGCTCTTTGATAGATGTTTTTCAGTACTTGAAATATACTGGTCAAACTCTCCAAAGTCACTTTCTGAAAGTGATGGCAAACAAGGCCTCTTCTTTTTTTTGCTTTCTTTATGTCTGGTTTTCTAGTACATCATGTTAAATATGTTATGGCATCAGGTTATACATTTATGAAAAGAGCAAAGTTAAAATGCATCATAAGATGAATGGGATCCGTATCTGTGTGTGAGGGGGAACCTTTTTGTACCTTTGTGAATATACGAACTGACTTTAAAAATGTATGATACAAATTTGTCAAGCAGGACTGCAGGCTCAAATAAACTTTCTGGTCTCTGATCTCAAATGGAATGTTTTAATGTGGCATTACATGTTGCTAATTCATGACTAACAAAGTCATAAATTGGGAGGCCTTATTTCCTGACAGAACGATGTTACTCCTATCCAAAGTTTCCAAGTCACTGAAGCAAATTTGATATAATAGTTTGATATAACTTGCCTGTGAGCAGCTTGTCGCTTTCAGTCTAGACTTACAAGCATTTAACTTAAATGCCTTCTGGGAAAGATTTTGCATATACAATCTTCACTGAAGAGATAGTGGGAAGTGCTGAGCCTCTCAGAAGTGGGAATTAACAATTTGAGGGGCTGGATCTTTATCTTTCAATAAAACTATAAGTTATTTTCAGTGGCTACTTTTGTGGACTTCCTTCTTTTAATCACAAAATGGAATCATCTGTACCCAGAAGTTTTTTCCCTGCTCTCACCAACAAATGATTAAATTACCTGGGTATCTGGAAACAGTTAATTGGTACTCAGAAATGAAGTGGGTTTGTAGTTTAGCAAATTTCCTCTTCATTGGGGATGTTCGTATAAGTAGCAAAAGCAAATGCATTAACACATTAAAGGTTTGATCTGTCCTGTTTGAATGTAGATTTCAGCAGTACAAATAGCATCCAGACCAGCTATGCAAGTTTCTTTGATGGTCAGAGGAAACAAAGCCAATTTATGAATCTGAGGATGAAATTCATTTGGGTAAATGAATGTCATTTAAATAGTTAGATCTCCACTGACTGTGTCAGGAACTTAAATGTGTCAGGTATAGACACCCATAATCAGTTAGATGGATCCCACGCATGCTGTCTTTAAAACATGGTCCTACATAAGTGGTGTCCCAGGGCTTTTTCTTTCTCAAAAGACACTGCTGAATCAAGGCTTTATGGATAGGAAAAAGTATACATTATTGATGGAAGAGAAAGACAGAAGCTTTCCACTATGTTTGAATGTATCTAAAGACAGAAGGCCGGCTACATCTTGGCCATTTTTACCTGTCTAGAAATTAGCACCTAGGCAATATGAAACACCTTGCCTCAGTGGAAAGAGTCTCTCACAGAGGGTAATTTATCCTTCCTCCTTTAACACCTCTTCTAACATAAGACAAATATAGGCAACCTGCCTAGACTGCACATACAACTCCTAGATGATCAACGTCATATGAGATATGTTGCACCCACAAATCCTGTTGTATCACCTATTTGCATATGGTAGCATTTCAAAGTCACCACCTGTGCACCTCCTGTAGATGTTTTACAAGTATTCTGGTCCCCACTTCAGTCTTTACAGCTTTCATTCCTACTGTATCATCTCTCTAATACCTGCTCAAGAGTTCTTGCTTTGTTCAGTTGCTCTTTGCTTGCAACTACACTTTCATATTAACAATCTTACGTATACAACGATATATACAATCTTATGTATACAAATCCATCTGAATTTTCCTGGAAACCTTTCAAAGCATCTTTTTTGCTATATATTTTGCTATATCTATTCAGCTTTATAAATTATCTCCATTGCTGTTTAATTTTAACATGATTCTGCAGGAAAAAGGAGTATGTGCGCTACAACAGATGCTGAGGAATATCATGCAATAGAAGTGCAAGTGAGAGAAAACTAACTGAGTGGTGGGAGGGGACCTCTTCCAGTAAATTGGTGTATGAGAACAGAAGACCCTTGAGTGGGAGCGAAAGATTGTGTTCCCAAGATTCTGAGATAGGCAAATGTAAAATGCAATGTTCTGAAACTTGGTGCTCTTATTTTGATCTTTATAATTGCTTTCTTTAGACTAGAGGGGTAGATAATCGTGCTGCCTAAACTTAAAGAAGCCGCATACTTTAGAACTCTTCAGAAGTTCATAACATGATACAATTAGCAAACATTTTTTTCAACTGCATTGCTGCATGTAGCACACACGCAGAGTCTGTTCTCAAGCCCACAGAGCAATTCCAGAAAACAAACTCCAGCACAATCTTTCAAAAGAAATTCGAATGATAAAAAAGATTACTCTCTGGCAAAACATTATAAAATGCATTTTCTACAATCAAAGAAAGATGAAAAATTAACATCAGCTCTAAAGATCAAAACTCATTCTACTGATGGGCAAATCAGGAATTAGAGAATCATAGAATGGTTTGGCTTGGAAGGGACCTTAAAGATCATCTAGTTCCAACCCGTCCGCCATGGGCAGGGACACCTTCAATCAGGCCAGGTTGCTCAAAGCCCCATCCAACCTGGCCTTGAACACTTCCAGGGATGGGACAGCCTTAACTTCTCTGTTCCAGTGTCTCACCACCCTCACAGTAAAGAATTTCTTCTTAGAATGCTTGATCATGCAAACATAGGTAAGCTGATTTATCATGTAGAGTAATTCATATGGCCAAGCATCACTTTTCAGATGTTAAAATTCATAATCTAATGCATACTAGTTACATGAATTAGAATCTATTAGGTTCAACACTGTTTCTTCTCACGGGCCAAGGGAAGTTCTAAGAAACCCTGTCCAGGATCGCTTTATTTAGATGACATACACATATGTATTCTGAGCACAACTGCTGTTTTTCTCTTACTGATTATTTCCCCCACCCAACCCCAATTAGGGTTCCTTTTATTCTAGATATAATTAGAAACAATTCAAGGCCTTCTCATTGTTCATAAGTACACTGCCAAACTCTTCATACTCGCCTGTTTTTCCTTCTCTTGGCACATTCCCACAATGACTAGATTGTAATTTATGTTCATTCCTGTCACCATTCTTCCCCTCACCCATTTTTATATATGTCCATTTCTCTTTCATAACTGTGTTCCATTTTATTCCTGAGGCTGGCTTTTATTTTATTTTATTTTATTTTATTTTATTTTATTTTATTTTATTTTATTTTATTTTATTTTATTTTATTTTATTTTATTTTAAATAGGATTGTAAACATTTTTTCCAAGTACTATTTCTTCCCACTCCTACACTTCATTCATTCAGTTCATGCTCATTCTTAGATATGTGAATAGAATTAATCATTGTGGCTTTACTGTTTTCACAGCAGTAAATAACCAAGCTATGCTCACTTTCACTGGGTGACTGTTAGCTCAGTGCCTCCTTATCTGTTGTGAAGAACTCTCACTCAGCATTTGACCTTCTCAGGTCTAGGACTGTGGAATTAGGAGTCTCTAGTCTCCACAGTTTGAAAATTCCAAGGCTGGTTTAATATTAGCAGCATAAGGACCTTCAGCTTGAAGTCCCTCATGATGCCATGACAGACGGATGCTACAATACCCAACAAAATAAACAGACAAAAAAATCACAACAACAAAAAATAGGCTTGTTCTCCTGTCTGACTTGCATGCACATGATAGGACTACAGACATATTGTGCATTTGTAAGAGATGTAGTCCATAAAGATTTGGGGTAACTTGGTTCTCAGTTTTCTTTGCCTCAGGAAAGGTAATTCTACTTTTTTACTTGATCTGCTATCTCTGCTCCCACATTTTAACTGGATCTTTTCCTGAACAGATCTTGGATACTGTCTGTAACATTCGAACAAAAAAAACCCCAAAAAACCCCTCAACTTGCTGTGTTCTAGTATTGCTAACAAGATTCATTTTTATTAAGAACTCAGCTACTTCAGTTCTTCTTTTTCATCACCTAGATTCCTCAGCAAACAGGAAAAGGGAATTTAATTTTAATTTCAATTTTAATTTTAAATATGTTTATGTTTGCAATAGTTTTTCCAGTATTAGAAACCCTCATTATATCTTCTAAAAAATACCCTGAGTTGCATTCTGACTCTTGGATAGACTCTGTGATCTCTGCTATCAGAACCTCATGATGACAGCTCCTACCCCTCCCCTTCCCCACAGAAACCTGCAAGCACACTCAATCATCTTTTTGCTTATATACCTTTAGTAAAGCAATGATATTTTCTATGTGAGTACAGCACTTTGAAGCATCTGAATCTAGTTAGTTTCAAGGCATTTGCTTGCTTAGGGCAAGAATAGTTAGGCCTATTTTTAAATTCTTCATCTGAATGCCAACTTGTACCATGGATATGTTTTCCCATTATACCCCCACTGAACTCTACAGAAGAGTAAAGATGCTATCTGGGAAAGAAAAAGTGAGCCAGGTGCCCAAATGCTCTCAGCTAAATAGAGAAGCCAACGAGTGTTTTTTGTCATATGCTATTTTGAGAATTACAATTTAGAGTAAATGAGAAGATAAATAGAAGAGATATGACAATGCTGCCAGGAATGTGGGTCCTGACAAGAGGTGTCCCTAAAGTCTGTCATTATTGTTATCATTCTCTATGAAATTCTGTAGCAGTAAGCTATGATTTATCATTTTTGAAAGAAATTTCAATCAACTGGGAAACAAAAGCATTTGGAAGTTTGCTGGTATGCTAACATTACTTTTGTTTTAGAGATTGAAATGTTAAGAACCTTCAGTCAAAGCTTATGAAAAGTTTAATCTGGGAGGATACATATTTCAAGAATGGCCAGTTGAATATTACTTAAGCAGATTTTAATTGTGGCATGTTTGTACTTATAGATTGTCCACAGTAACAGTTAACTAGGAGCACAAAGTTGACATTGACAGTTTCACACAAGGAAGGCAATGTAGTGGCAGGATAGAAAGCAGTCTCTGCCGCATACTGGTCAATTATGAGTTACAGTAGCAGAAGCCCTAACTCCAGTTTGGCAGTTCCATTATTTCTCTGAGTGGATTGGATCCAGTTACCATCCCTTTCAATTCTCCATATTAGTTTCCTTATCCATGAAAAAGTCAGAATTTCACCTCTTCCCGAAACTGGCTGAAGCATTCATGACACACTCTGGTGAACTGTGCTTTGAAAATGCAAAGTACCGCTTTTTTTTTTTGCTTTAGAAGAAGTAAAGGCAACTAGTTTTCATCAACTCATGACTAGCAGAGGGAAACGCCATCTGGCTCAGTGATTTCATGGGGTGCCTGTGACCCAGAGAGCCACAGTAAGACGTCTGTAGCTGTTCCATGAGCCATAACACACTTTAATTAAAGTTTGATGGTAAGCATATGCTACACACTCTGAAATCTTCTGAAGGTTGTCAATGTCTGAGAATCAAAATTCCCTAGGACAGGAATGTTTCCGGAGACAGGAGAATGCAGAGATTGTACCTACCTTTGTGCTGTATAGCTTTGGAATTTGCCTAGGATTTCACAACAGTAACTTGTTAGTAACACATGGACGATGACACACACTGCATTTCTGATGCAGAAATTAAGGAAAAAATGAACAAAAAAAAGCGCAAGGAGTATGTAGGAGTTGCACGTGGTCATATGTCATTCCTGAATCCCATGTCTTAGTATGTCTTTGAGGGCATTTGATTGTCACACATAAATCATACATGTGTTTTTTTTTTCCACCAGTTCTTTACAGATTTTGGAAAGCTTACAAAAGGAGGTGCAGTTTTCTAAAGAAATAGCTACCACATGATGTGAGAAACCACATGGATTCCCTAAAATACAAATAAACTGATTAACACATTTGAAATAATCTCTGTGCTGTAGTCAGAGGAAAAAAACCCAACTATTAACTTTGAAAGCTTCCAGTTAAAGATATTGTTGAGACAGAATAAACCAGAGTACTTTGAAGATGTTAAAGCACTCAATTTTTAACCCTCAGCAATGTGGTTATCTCAAACAGTGCCTTTGATGTATCTCAAGCTTTGAGAAAAGTTCTTTTCTAGCATAAGTTCACACACAAAACTGAAGGTGTAGTGAATACTCACACCTAATTTTGCAAGCACCAAGAAAGCCTGATAATGAAAAAATAACATCTTAATGAAAGGAAGACCACATGTTCTACAACATGTAGTCAGTGCCTCAAATACTCAACTGTGTTTAAACGTACCTAGGACATAACCATGCAGAAAACAAAATTTGATAAGAGGCATTCTGCTTTTTCAATTCTCCCTTTCTATATTCCCTGCCTTCTGCTTCCCTCCTGTAAAATTTAGATTTAACCATAGCAGGTCTATCTCAGATCTTCAATTCCAGAATTTAATTGTAGAAGAATTTCTCGTGGTCCATCTTTGAAGTAAAGCATGACACAATCCATCCAATTTCTGGTCATGGGACTGACCTGCATGGTTGCACCCCTCATGGAGGAAAGATCCTGATTCCATCTCTGGTCCTTCAGTGGGGGTGAACAATAAAAGGGTCACTGCCTGTATAGTTCTCCCCATTACTGCATCTGGTTTAAGAGTGTGCAAACTGATATAGTATTTCTATGAGGGATTCTGCCTTCCTACGCCCCTCAGGACTCTTAGGGCCCTAAGGATATTAGGAAGAGAAAGCAGTGTGGCGTGACTGCATGAACAATCAGCAAATTCAGCTGGCCAGGCAGTCACCTGTTCAGGCAGGTTATAGGTTTTTATCAGACATTTGGCGCTGCTTCTTCTGCTTCCCTTAGATGACAGGGCCTTCACTTTAACTTAAGGTCTAACCCACTCTACTCCACTAAAATCCTATAAATTTGTCCTCCACACCCATAGGTAGAAACAAAGATGACTTAGAGAAGTTTGTTTAGTCTAGGAAGAGTAGAATATAGGAAGACATGATAACCATTTTCAAACATATAACAGGATATTGCAAAAAAAGAAAGGAATAAATAATTCTATCCAATGGGAAGATAACAGTTAATGGGCCTATATTGCAGCTGTGGAGACACAGACATAAGGGGAAAAAACCTGTTAGCACAGGGAAGCACAGAAATAGATTGCTAAAGAAGAAGGGAGTCTCTATCATGGTTTTGAAAGCAGGATATATAAATACATGTCAGAAACAACACAGACATATTTCTTGAGGCTGGGGCTGGGGCTACACCACCTTTCAGTGTCTCTTCCAGATCAGCCATCTACAAATCTAAAAATAATTTTAAAAACCCAGTAAATATTCCGAAAAATAAGCTCTCTTGCAAAGTTTCACACATATGTCAGTGAGACAGTGAGACATTTTCTTCCTCAGCAAGTCATGCAGGCTCACAGAGGACCAAATTCAGTCTTTCTTATGTCCATTGCACAAATAATGCTGCTATGAATTGAGGATTAGAAAGCAAACTTTTGGGCCAAATTATTTGCTTGTACGTATTGGACTGGCTTCAGTTACGCTCTGTGGACTCATGCTGGGCTTTATTTACTGTGCTAGAGTCTGGTCATTTGACTTTAAGTCTCCCCTCGACTTCCCTAGCCTTTGAATCTAGTCCTTGAACAAGCCTGACTCTCTACTCAGAGGGTACAGGATCCACACAAACAAGTCAAAGTGCTTCAAGATGGCTTGAACTGTGGGAGCATTCATGGCTGTGTCTAATTAAGCAAATAGAGGGAACCAGAAAAAAATAGGCAAGAGCAGTTAAATCCAGGAAGAGGTCAACCCAGTTGGTAATTAGCAGCATAATGGATCAAAGAAGTCCACTTAGCACAGGAAATATTGAGCACCTCATCTTTATAGCTGATATCTGATAAAACTTGGGTTATACATTTTCTACTAAATGAACCGGAGGCAGCTACAAACAGGAGGCTATTGTTCAACCTCTGTGGGAATTTCAGTTGCGTTATTGCATGCTTGATGTGCTACAGAAGAGCAGGTCTTAGGCCACATACTGATGTAGGTCTAATGATCTCTTATCTTCACATAGTGGTTACTCCAAAAGCAAAGAAAAATTAAAGCCTTTCAAATGACTTTGCCTCTAAAAAACCCTGCCTCTGGGCTTTTGTTTGCCTAGTGGATTTTTTAATGTTGTTTTTTCTTTTCAGCTTACAAATAAATATATCTAGTGCTTTATTTTAACAGGTTTCTTGTTCCAATGGAGTAATGTACTGGTTTTGTGTTACACCCTTCAAAAGCTTAATCAGAAAACTCTGTTCAGACAGAAAAGGTCAGAAGTAAAAAAAAAAAGAGGAAAGGTCTTCTGTACCATTGTTACATTAATCCCTAAAAATTACCTTTTAGCAAATACTGCACTGCTCCAGGCTTGTCCCTACTGATACTGGAATTTCAGTTCTTTGCAACAGCTTAATTAAGAGAATAACACACATGTTGTATGTGCTGGAGTCAGTCTGAACTATGTTACCCTTTCGGTTTGTGCATTGAAGTAATAAGGAAAAAAATGACAGCCGAATATCCAGTGCTCATCATAAATCCTTTTGTTTGCAGACAATTGTTGTTCAATAGATGGAATATTATGTATTTTTCACTGCTGATTGCAGGTGAAAAAATCTGCTTTTATAATGTCTGGAGACACTGCTGGCTTTATCCTTACTGGTGGCTGCAACATAGATTCTCCACACTCATTTCAGAGTCAATGGACATGGATAGTTCTTCCCTGGGTAAGTAAGAACACCTAAAGTTAGGCTCCTCCTCTGACCTTTTCTGGGAGGAGACTGTCTTTATCCGTAGATTATAAAGAATAATGTTTTCTTTTTAGACACAGGCAGCCTTTCATTATTGTCTCCAGCATGTGGCTTGGATCAGGAGCCACCTGAAGTGGATCTGCCACCAATAATAACTTCACTGTAGAAGACATGATTTTCTCTTGCAGTTCCCTCCTCCTTACAGGACATGTGCTACCACTAAAAGCTGCTTTCCTGAGTTTATAGCGTACTGCGTTCTGGATACTGGAAAAGGGTATGGGGATCCAATCTCAGTCTCAGATAATTGTCATGGAGTATTTCTAATTATCTAATGAAGCTGGACCTGCTTTAGGCCTTAGCAGAGTTAAAGCAAAGGTAGCGCTGCAGCACTGCTCTGACCATACATCGTATATTATAAGCCCTTGCACTGCCCTAAAGCTCTGATTTTTCACTGTGAAATAAAGGCTTTCTGTGTTTCATGGATATGAAGGTGGAGTAGAGCAGAGTTTCTAATTAACGATTACAAAAAAGAGAAGGGGGAGAAAGGACGGATCACAAAAGTCAATTATCACCAAAACCTCCATGGCAACTAAACTGACTACTCCTTTTCTTTTAAGCCTTCTTAGACATGCCATAATCACAAAGCATCCAGGCCTCCCTGCAGTTCATTGGTGCCAAGTGGATTAGGCTGGCAGAGCCTGTGCTGGTTTAATCCCCTTTAATGCCTTGCACCTTCAGTCCGATGAGCAGCCAGGCCCTTTCGCTCCAGCTCACCAGCGATAATGGCTTATCGTTACCATCATCAGTAGGAGACGGCTTTTTCCTGTGCTCCAAGCCTTCATCCAGTTTAAAAGAAGAAAAATACAAGCCTTCACTGAAATTTTCCTACTCCTGACATCTCAGCTGTAAGTTGCCTAGAGGAGTGTAGTAGCATTTATGCATAATGCCCTTGAAAAGTGCAAATAAAAACTTGGCAATGAAAGGCCAATCCCTGGCAAGTCTTCGAAGAACACTTTGCACACAGCAGCCAGATGGCATTCATTCACATCTGAAGTGTATCCCACTGGAATACAACACCAAGTAGTATTTCACAGGCTTTTCTGTACTCAGGGTGGAATGTGTTAGATCAAACTTGTACTCTTGGAAGTACCAGGAGAGAAGAGGTATTATTCAGGCTAGGACGGGTGGGGGTCTTTGGGCTCACCCACACAGCATGACCTGGCCACACACCACAAAAGCCACTTCCACGGGACTTTTTATTCCTATTAGTGGGGCAGAAGCAGAAATGGCAAATCGCTGGAAGAAATATTGGTAAATCTGTACACCTATCCTCCACCCAGAGAGACAGAAAGTGCAGAAGCATAACACTAAGCCTGCTCTGGGTAAAGGGGCAACCTTTGTTTACCAGTCAGCTGGACTCCTGCCAACCACCATTTCAAAAGTACTTTAATTCACAATTTGTTTGTACTTCTGTATGCCAGGGCATGTGTTGGTGTGTTGGAGTACGACATCCACTATAACGTGCAGTAACCACCATCACTCCTGCTGGTCATGAGGTCTTCCATGTTTAGCCAACGCTGTGTTTTGGTATAAACTGATGCCCCAAGAGGACGACAGTTCATGCCTCATAGATGGCAACAACCTGTAAAATAATATCCACAGACAAGGCATTAGGAGCCCCTTATCCCAGGCTCTGCCTCATAGTACTTCTCTGAGGGATCCCAGCCTACAGTTGTCCTCCTACTCTTACTATCAGCTATGGAAGGGAAGGCATGAAAGCAAAAAAGCAAAAAAGCGAAACAGACAGAAGTATTTAGGTAAAACCTGGCTGCACAGAGTGGGAATGGGATGAATTTAGCTTCTTATTTTAAATTGTCCCATTATCAACATGCAACAAAGCCGTCTCTGACAAGATCCATACAAAAGAACTATAGACAACTTGCAAAAGTTATGGATGACTCAAAAGAAAAAGAAATATTTGTACATTTCATGAGAAAAGATTAGCTTTTAAACAGATGAACCTCAAGTCATTTTAAAAGACATTTGAATGTCTTAATTCCTTAGCCCTTATTTTTCCCTGGTGTTATATCATCCTTTACACATGTACCCATTAAAACTAAGTTTACTGATGTCTCATCATGATATGAAAAGGAAGGTTTTCTCTTTGATATTTGTTATCAGACATTGTTTGATATTAGTTATCAGAGGAAATGAGTAAATCTTTATTATCATAAAAGAGACCGAGAACCTCTCTGGTATATGTAAAATTTAGCAAGCCAAAATCCTGTTCTTTTTTCTAACAGTAGCTTCACCACTCTGACAGAGCAGATTTGTGCACTATGGTTTTAAACAGTATTGGCATGACAGGGATATCTAGCAGATAAATATCAGGACTGGCTTTTGTTATTGCTTTCAAAGACATTACTGTTTTTAACAATCCCCAAAACTGACTTTGAGATCAAGCATAGCACTCATTCCTAACATTCACCTGCTGGATATTTCTGTACTGCTGACGGTGCTTAAAATCTCAGACAATTCTTTGCTATTTAGAAATACTACCATGTTGTTTATATATTCCCATAAAATCTTTGCTACAATATTTACTGATGAATTCAAATATAAACCACAGGTTATTTCTTGCCTTTATTGCTTGTGGATCACATGTAACTTTGTCCAAACTTAGCCAGAAATAGCACAGCATAACAATGTTGTGAATCGGATGGAGTATTTGTTAGCATGAAGCAGAAGAGAGGAAAGCTTCACTATTATAATACACAGACTTTGGTTGGTTGGTTGGTTTACTGTTTTACATGAGAAAGACTCTGAGAAAGAGAAAGCAAGTTGATAAATCAGTTACAAAAAATGTGTGCCAATAACTGGGCTTCTGAATGCCAAGGGCTGTCAGCTTTGCCTGGGTGATCCTGTTCGTGTGTGCTCTGTTTGGCTGACCACACAACACTAATCATAACTGCTGTTAAAAGCAGCATGGAAGGAGATGGCTGGCAGGGTAGAAGTGGGAGGAAATGGAGACCAGGCTCTTTCAGAGTGAGAAAATCTTAGAAGTGCCGTGCTAGGCTCTGGGGTGGGGCAATGTGGCAGCTGTACTGCATACCAGCCTGACTCACGCCAGAGAATTTTGTGTTGCCCTGTAGTTTTGCTGACAGCAGGGGACAGATCTGTAGTAAACTTGGCTTCATGTGAGCAGGCAAATTGACATCTGACGGTGGAAATTACACTGGTAACAGAGCAGCCCCATGGAGTTACTGGGCTGCTGTCTTTAGTACATCATTTTCTTAGTTCTACATGCTCCCAAGCATCTAGTTTTCAAAACTTCCACAAATATTTGGCATTAGGATTCAGTTCACCTAACCGTAGCTTTTAAAAAATCAGTTGTCTAGGCTAAGCCATGACTATGTTTCTTCCCAGACATAGTTGTACATCTTCTTTGGTTTGGGTTTTTTTCCTCTGGTTTTGAGAAAAAATGACTTAACATCAAGACAAACCTCTCTATATTTACGAGAGAAAAAGCCAGGAAGACTAGTAAGGACTATGAATGAGACCAGCTCATAGGCCAAAACGCCTGTATTTTAGTGTCCATGTAATTTCTTACATGTGCCAGGAGGCTAAGCTCCCTTCATAATCAAGGACGATCTAGTCAATACAGTCACTGAAGCCTTGGGAACATGTAAATTCATCCTGAAGTAGTGACTGCCCAGCTGAATCACTCTCTAGGTTGCACTGATGATAACAATTAGGTCTCCTGTACCTGGAAGGAGAGTTTGGACACACTAACCTCTTGCAGGCACTTACATATCCTAATCTGTGAACTCATTACCACCACAGAGGCTTTACCTTACAGATGGCCAATCTCATATTACATGAATCCCATTTCAGGCACCTGTATTGCACTAATCAAAGCATATGAAAAGAAATGCAGAAAGTTTCCATCTTCTCATGCGCATTCATTGACTTGGGTGAAGTTACTCTGATTCATCAAGTGCAATTCATAATTAAATAAGTTGTACTGTCACCACTATGTGTTTGGGAGTGAGGTGACACTTGCCTGGTCACAGGATGGTGTCCTTGATTCTCAGAATGAGAAACAGTAAGGCCAGTCAAGTTCCCTTAGTCTGAAATAAATTTCCCTCATGGAGACTCAGTGTCTTCTATAACATGGCGCAAGCAAACATCCAGCAAATAAGTCCTATTAACTTCAAACAACTGTGGATGAGATTCCCAGTTTGTAAATGTGACCTATGGCAAACCAAAGTGTTTGTCTCCTCAGCAACTCAGATAAATTTCTAAGAGAGGACTGAAGGAGGATGTCTGTCTGAAGGACAGATTATCTTATATCAGCTTTATTTTTCTGGATGAAATATTCCTGCCCCACAGGACCTTTGGCCATAAAACAACAAGAAAGACATTAAACATGAAATGGATTTCTTTCTGTCTTTATTGAAACATGATTACTTTGTTAATAAATCTCTCTTTTGAATGGGAACTAGGACATGCAGTGTGGTCTATAATTACCATGCTCAGGCAGTTTCCAATCTTCCACAAAGCTAGGGGCTTACCTGTGGAGGCATATTTTACTGATATTTCTGTGCTTAATTTGAAGGTCAAATTCAACAGTGTAGAGTATGGGTACAAGTGCATTAGCTTCAGCTCTATCTTTCGGCATTTGATTCTGAGCCTGTACAGCATAACTCTTGCCTTGGCTCAGAGTGAAAATAAAATTGCTTTACGGCTTCTTTGCAAATCACACACTTATGTGCTCCATGGTTTGCCTCCTAAGAAGAGCTTTACTGTCATAGGAAATGAAGATCTGTTTTTACTGAAAAAAGTTATGATTTGGAATCAATGTAAACTCTTTAAAATTGCTGAGGGCTAAAATAAATGTGGATTTTATGTCTCTAAACTGATTTAAAATGTTTGCCATAATTGCATTGACATTAACATTGTATGGATAGTATTAATATGTTTCAATACATTTGTGGGCTGCCAAAGATCTGAGAAGTCAGAGCACATGAATCAGATGCTGAATCCTTCTTTCTGATGACTAGGACAGCACAGTTGTGGGTCAGATAACACAGGGCACTTCAGGCATATTTCCTCATTTGGCTAGAGATTGCAACAGGCTGCAACAAATAAAGATAAACCAGGCCATTTAGAGTTGCTGTGAAACAAGATTTGACCAGAGAGAGGCACAGATCTCTCATTAAGGCATTTCAATCAGCTTCATTCTGCATTTGTAGTCGTCATTAGGTCCTGTGGGCTGGGTGCCATTTTTGAAGAGCAGGAGACTCTTCACTGGTGGGGTCCTTTGAATACTAAGGGGGCTAAGCAACGTCTCAGAGCTGCTGGCCCCGGCACAACACTGAAGCTCCTTTCCCTTTTTCCATAGCCACCACAACAGACAGGGCTGCTAAGTCAAGTAATCTGCCATGCAGCTGCAGCTGCAGCCTGGGGGCACCAAGCAATATCGAGGCTATGAACTAATGTCGAACTGCACAAACACAACGGATGGCCCAGGCTGTGGGGGAGGTGGGAATGGGAATTAATTGTGAATCTTGAGCTCAGTGTGCATGCATGAATGCTCAGACCTGAATGACTTCCACGACTGCATTTCAGAACATGTCAAGTGAGAAAGGAAAGACTTTTCCTCCCCAGTTTTCAATATACTGTAATGTTTTTATTATCATCTGACAGCTCAGTTACAGTTTGCCACTGAAAAGCTTTGTGTTGCATTACAGAGAGTTGGCACCTAAACGTAACAATTAACCTTATTCAGTAAAATACCTACATTCCACAGAATCACAGACAAGTCACAAACAAAACCTATCAGTATTTTCAATCACATAATTCATGTTTCTAGGCTGTGTTTGCAGATAAATCTCTCCTGAAAAAAATTCTTCTGCAAGAAAAGAGTGTGTTAAAGTGGAGACAATAAATAAGAAGACTTTTGTTGAAGCAGGCTCTCTCATTCATTTATTTGTTGCCAGATTTTTGCTTTTTTTTTCCTTTAATATAATGTTTCAGTAAGTGTTTTAGAAAAAAGTATGCTTAAGAAATACTTTTTTCCCAGTACCTACAGAGAGAAAGCAAGAAAAAAAATATCTCTGGCTCTAGAAATCCATTCACACAAATATTACTTTGTCCACTCACACTCTGCTTTTGGCAAAGTTTTATATTTGCTTATGACTTCACACAGGCACAGAGGTGAGGAAGGTGGTAAACACTCTGGATTAGGTCTATTTTCAGACACTTCGTGTAAAGTTTATATTTTAGAAAAACGTCTTTTCTGCTTCCCAAACTGCCATTTATCAGAGTACATTTTGAAAAGATCTCCCTGAACTGTGTTAAATATTTTACTATTTGAAAGAAAGAAGCTCCTAATTACATAGGCTGTGCACTGAACTGTGGGATATGGAACGGCATATGGGGCCACACTTCTGGGTACAGCAGTCAGGAGCTGTAAGTATAAGGTGTTAACTATGTGTCTTGTACACCTGCTGGTCCTCATTACTAGCAGCATTTGAGCAAACTAAATTTAATAGTTTATGTAAAAGGTAAAAACTCCCAGAGAACTATGAAATCCACTGTACTGCAGGCAGTCAAGACAGTATCATAACAATGAAAGCTTTACCTCCAGCTAACCTGCACAGTGGCATAGTCCATGCAAGGATGATGGACTCAAGAAGTATTGATAACATTTCTACTTGCAGAAATGTGTTAGTGTAAGTGGCACTAATTTATGGGAAGAATGGGTTTTGTTGTGTCAATGGGATAGGTCAGCAAGGAAATTCTATATAATCTGTTCTCTTTTGCAGTGTGTGGTAACTATAAGTAGCTCAGATATACTCTCAGTTTGAGAGAAGATTTCTGTTGTACATGCATATTGTATTCATTTCTGTGTTAGCTTCCACTAGTATTAGGTAGTACAAGCCACTGAGTGGCTCAGGTAGGCATGGATGAGACTTTAAGCCAGTGGTGGCAAAACTTTTCATGTTGAATGAAATACCATGTACTGGCAGGCATGCTAGCTGTGACATAGGTACCACCAGTTTGCCTTCCCTTTGCTCTCTGCGATCTAAGAAATGTGATCTAAAAAACAGACCAGAATAAGGAAAGCTGAATTTCTTGATAGATGATGGTAAAGCTTGTGTATCAATTAGAAATATTATACATACATTTATATAGACTGTTTTCTGCTTCTGTGATGTTTTCTGTGTAATACTAGTCAATGATTTTACAGTTTCAGAACATTTCCTTCTACAATTCAAAATCAAAGTTAAAAAAATCAAAGTGCTAAACTTTGTAGGTGGACGGAAAATCTTGACAGTGTGAGAGAAGAAAACTCTAAAGACCTCATAAAAAGTGAAAAGATAATACAAATTTAAAATGTTTTAATAAAAAGCTGTTGAGTATTAAAAGTAATTTTCAGTTGATGGCCTCCTCAAAGTGGTTTTGACTGCTTATTGTTGCCAGTACTGGATATGTTTGCTCTTAGGCTGTTAACTGATTGCACAGCTACTACAAAATTAATCTAATTTGATGTTGCATAAGTGCCTGGATTGGCGTGAGTTCCACTATCATAAAAATTATGAGTTTGTCTCTCTGTATTTCATGCAGTTGTAATTTAGGCAACCTAAGGCATTGTTTTGCATTGGTTTCTGGAAGTCCTGTGTAGATAGGAGGCTGGGTCCTGAGTTTTATTCTGTGATAAAAAACGTGGCGAAAGTGAACCAACCTTGGGGAGTATCAGCACATGCCATATGGTGGGGAAACATACTTTTATTTTACCTTAGAGCATGGGCACTCGGTCTAGTCTAGAAGGGAAAGTTTACCTATCCCATAAGCTTCAAGTACTCTGGAAGAGAAAGGTGACAAGACCACGTTCTCCAATATATAGCTCAGTTCCTCCAGACAGCAGCCTCGCTCTGCATGTTCAAGCCATCAGAGCCGAGGCAGGGCACCCCCATCCCATCAAGCACTAAGGATGTCTGAGTTCATGTAGGAGGCTACTTGCATACAGTGGTCATGCCTCTACCCCCTGATAAACTGTCTCCCTTGTGGATAAAGAAACAATTGACATTTTGTATTGCTTTTGTAGCTTTCCTATTCTCTTCAGAGGATGGAATAGGTGAGCAAAAGGCCATCATGGAAGGAAGCAAATTAATTAGAAAGGCTGGCCTAGGAGAAAAGGAGGAAAAGGGAAGGGAGGGAAAAGATTGAATAGCTGAAGAATACAGCCACATGAATTTTCTAGCTGTCAGATTATTTGAGAGAAAGCAGTGCTTTTTCCCTACCCTCAAACCTGCCTGTGGAAGTTTGCCATACTAAATGAACGTTCTCTCTCTCTCCACACCACCCCATCAATGAGGCTTTAAGCAAAGGTCCATAAACCTACAATGGCCTTAAACCAAGAGGTTTTTCATGAATTCCCAGGAATCTGTATTTTTCTCTCTGTTTCCATCTCTATTTCTCTATTCTGCTGTGCCTGCCTGGGGGAGGATGAAGGGTAGAAGGGGATGTGGGCAGGACCATGTCCACCCCAGTGAACAATGAACTCAGACACTGAAAGTCTACATTCAAATGTTTTCATGTGTCTAAAGAGCTGATATGTAAACATTTGATTCAGGGGAATGCAGCAATGGAAAACATGACAGAGGTGGGCTTGCAGCACATGTAGGCATTCTTCAGCTTGCTTTCATGCAGTAATTATGCTATATTAATGAAGATCTGGAGTCAACACAGATGTCAACCTGGACTAACTATATGAGGACACAGGTGACTAGCAGGTGGATGACTCTTCTCAAACATGCTTTTATGAAAGACAGATGAAGGCAGAATTGTAATATTTGTTGCAGGATTAAAGTGTTCAGGAAAATGATCAATGGGCATAATCACACCAATTCCAGTGAATTTGTCAACCCAGTCCAAATCTTAATTTGATGCTACTGTAGGGTTTGGGGATTTATTTAAAGGACTTTCCAAAAATAAGGGATTAGTTTGTACATCTCAGCATAACAAGTTGCTGACATAACTCTCCTAAGACTGCCAGATGCTATCAGCTATTCACCATTGCTCAGTTAGATGGAATTAGACCCCAACATTTATATACGAGCAAGCTTCACAGATGCCAAAAAGGTTCATCTCAGAATCTCTGAAATGGCTGAAAAAGTCCCATTGTTACAAGAAAAAATGTTCTTCTCCCTCAGGATGCTCAAATTTGAGGGAGAGGAATTTCAAGGCCTGGGAAGAAAGCAAGTGGATGTATGTCAACGACTTCATTATAATCAATTATTTGCACTTCAGACCCTATCACATTCTTTCACCCCTAGTAATTAACGTGCTGTATGATCCATGTTTCAACCTTTCTCCTCTGTCCATGGTTCTTGATATCTCAGTTCATCTTGTAATAGGGTGCCATCACTTCACTTTGAAGATAAAATGATCACACTGACAAGCACTGAACAGAAGTGAACCATCTAACAAAAGGTTCCTATATTGTCTACACTGATGGTTTCAAAGCAGATCATTGAAAACAAAATGCAAGGCATGTTTCTGCATCTGGTTTATAACGTGTCATTCTCAGAAGGCAACATTAATTTCTTAAAGTCGTCTTCTTGTTTTTCTTTTTTTTTCTTGCCCTGCTCAATTCCCCTCTCTCTTTTCTGATCTCCTACAGTTCTTGGTTTGTTTGCACTGATCTCATATTTTCTCTGCACAGATCCCAACAGTACAGATTTTTAGCACATAACTGGAGCTCTCCTACTTGTTTCATTAACACTGACAAAGTTAACCTACTTAAATGTGTTAATCAACCTCAAAGAAAGTAATTCCATCTTTCTGAAGAACTAAGTGATGTGATTACTTCACAGAGCATCAGCAATTTGAGGGCCTTCACTTTTGCTCTGTTTCTGGTTTTTATGTTAGAAATAAAGACAATTTCTACCTGTATTCTTTTAAAAACAAAAAGACTCAGATATTTACAGGTGGTATTTAAATGACTTAAATTTGTCTATCTAGAGGTCAAGTTCTCAGTCTAAACTAATTGTCCAAAAGTCAACAGAGAGATAGACCAGCTGCAAAGAGTTATCCTATTAATCTTAGATGTTTATCTTAAGATAGGATAAATGGCTCTATAGAGATATGTCTCTGTTAACTGCACAGGCTAACTTAATGAGTAGTTTAGACTAGATGATTAATCTCAGTTGACGTTCAGAGAAATAACAGAATATCTCCCTGTGTGTAGCTTTGTCTCCTGCCCCCCGCACACTGGACTGCATTATTAAAATACATCATGGTATTTTCAGAGAAAAACTTTTAGAAACTGTAGTGGGTTTACGTGGCAGGGTTTCAGTAGCAGGGAAGGCTGTAGGGGTGGCTTCTGTGAGAAGCTTCCCCCATGTCAGACAGAGCCATCTCCTAAACAGACCTACCATTGTCAAAGGCCGAGCCTCTCAGCAACAGTGGTAGCACCTGGCTTAACGTATTTTAGAAAGTATAGTTCTGCAGGTAAGTAAACTATTTGTCCTTTACTGATGATATTCCTAAGATCTTTGTGAGATCTGAGGAAAATTTAAGAAATATCCAGTAAGGTCAGTGGGTTGCCTTTTGTTGACAAGTGATTTCAGAAAACTACAATGCAGTTGGAGAAAGATGTTAATCTGAGAGAGCTGTTATAAAACAGCTCAACTGAATGTTTCTTTTAGACCATATCACCAAACTCAGACTTTTAACACCAAATTTGACAATACTGCTCCAGTTTTTCTTGAAAGGCTTCCAAATAATTGCTTCATAGCCCATATTATATTTCACTACCTCATCATGTCATTCTAGTTCTGAAATAATTGCAAAAAGAAGCACATTTTACCATGTATTATTATCTGATGATATACTTAATAACTGACATGCAGGAGTGCTGCTTAATGCAGGGTAAGCAGCTACTTGCCTGAACGAGACTTCTCCACATGCGTGCTGGAGAATGGAATGCAGATAGCCCTTTGCTTCCTCCTAGACAGGCTGCAGCTCTCTAATCCTTGCATTTCAGCTCTTTACAGGGATGCACGCAAGACAGAGCAGGCAAAATACGCTGCCCTAAGTAAGTATGCACTTAGTACCACGAAATCCCAGAATTATGAGCTTTGGTTCCTGAACATCATATTGCTATAAAGATAGTGAGCAGCTGAAGATTGGTCAGAAGAGCAATACAAAAATGCTGAAGAGAGATAGCTGGTTTATGATTGAACACTAGGAGAAATCTGAATAGTTTGGCTAATCAATGACTAAAAGTGGGACATGATAAACAACTGAAAATATCTAAACGTTACTAATATCACAAAAGGTAGAAGGATTAGCATGGTGGTATAGAGGATAACTGAAAGTAAAAGGATGAACTTAAATAAAGGAACAGGTAGGCAGCCAGATTTAATATTCCTGTCAGTAGTTGTGCTCAGGTATGCATCAGTCTTCAAAAGCCACAAAATTAGAGTGGAAAGCACACCCTAGAAATCATTGTAAATTTATAAATTCTTTAGTTAGTAAGATACTCTAAGAAGAAAAATTAAATAAACTTGGAAATTGTAAAACTTAAATATGTACTACACACCTTATACAATATCCAGCTTTCTATTCAAGTTTTATGAAATGTTGTTAGTACAATTTCAAAAATTCAAGACAATAAATCAGACAGCAGATGAACACAGCATGGAGACATAGGGTATATCTGTGGGCAGAATGGTAGATCTGAATTTCAGAGAAGGTATAATATGATGGATGATGCTTCAGAATTATCATAGAAGAATTAGGTTATTTATTTTCTGAATTTGTGTAGAGAAGGAAGAAGCAAACGCTGTAGCTTGGAGGTCCACAATAGGCAAAAGAAGAAGAAATAAGAAACTATCAATGTATTATTTAAGGTGGTACATCAGATGTAGATTAAAATTCATTTATACTGGAGTTGAGTTCAGTGACGTGACAACACAACTGTGCACAATACTTTGAAGATGAGAGATTTAGGATTAATTGTGACTGGTAGCATAATGCTGACGAAATAGATCACCTCAAAGAAAAATCACAGGAAGATCTTTAGTAGTGGTTTAACTAATTTTGCTGAACATATTTGTGTACTTTTATTAGCTAGTAGAAAATCATCTGGTCTGCCAGTGTAAATACTTTGAACACAGCCTCAAACATGATTTGCCAAAGTTGCAGTGAAGTTTTCTAGTCAAGAATATTATTTCAGTACTTAGATGATATGAACAAAACCTCTCAATACAGAAGGCAGCTGAAGATTAAAAATGAAAGCTGTTTTATTCTTAAAAAATGAACATAATATATTTTACTATGCAAACCATCACTTTTGGAAATGTTATTTTTATAGAAAAAGATCTTTTAAACCCTGAACATTGTATGAATGTTAGAAGACATAACTGTCTTAACTATACCTTCTGCACACTAACGGCACTGACCCTGACAAATAAAATTAAACAGTTTTCATCTGGCTCCCTTCACCTCTGTCCTCTCTCTGTGGCATGTGTAAGCAAGTCATTCCACCATCCTCACCCCATGTGCTTCTCCTCCTTCCCAGTTCTCTAAATTTTGGCAGTGTGAGGAAGATTATTATTGCTTTCCACAAACCCAATCCATTCAGTTGGCTTCTAGTACAGCTCATCATAATTAGGTTGACTAGGTGCTATAATATTAGGACAGACTTATACATTTACGAAACCCAAACAAACTGATTTATTCATAATGATTCATAAAAAATAATTTATCTGGGTTGAGTGAGTCATAATGCTTTAGATCCTGTCTCTGCACAGATTTCCAGAAGTCTGCCTAACCCAAATTCCTAGGACTAGTAAAGGGGCAGTGGGTCCCCACACTTACATTATTTTATCTGTTAACAGAAAGAAAGGTTTCCAACTGTGCTTTCAGTCCTTCCTATTGCCAATGTTAGGCAGTCTTTGATGCCACCTTCTGGTTTTAGTAAGTATGTGCAGCTCTACACAAGCTGAACCACACACTGTAGCTGTCAAACTGATACATATATCAATCTTGCCAAATTTCCATGTTTGCTGTGAATATACTGCAGCAGTAGGGTGCTATTCTGTTTGTTTTTGTCATCCCTTGTCCCCAGGGTAGAAAGTATCCTTTTCACATAGCAAACACAAAGAGAAAAACCCCATGGCTAAATCTTAGCAGTGAACTCAAAGCAGAATATATGGAGAGTATAAACTTTACTAAGCTCTGAAATGCATCTGTATGACAAAAAAATTGGTGGCTGTTCTTGCAGATGAGCATTTACATGTATTAGAAAGAAATAACCATGCTCTTCTTGCATGCCTGTGTGTAAGCAAGGTTTCCTTAATATGGACTTTATTTTGAAGATAAGATTTAATCAGGTAAGATAAAAATGTTGTATATAATCAACTGTAACTCCCAGAGGCAATCACCTCTAACTGTTATAGGAAAGTAAAGAAGAACATATTACAGGGGCATCTCACAACTCTCTAATTTACTGAACTGGATACCAGCCAGTTGCTACAATTGTAATTCCTGCTACCTGAATAAATTTAGTATGCATCACATGCATTTTAAATTATTTTTTTTATTTAATTGCTCTCACTTTATGCCAAAACACTTATTTCTAGTAAAAAACCCCAGAGCTTCTGTTTCTAGCTGAAGAATACATTTTTGCACTAGCAAATGGTGTATTTTTCTAACTCAAACTGTCTCTGATCTGAACAGTGATAGCAGCTCATAGCCAAAGCACGTGAAGCTTGGGCTCCTGATCCTGGTTCTCTGGCTTATGCTGTGCTTCTGGAGGAATGGAAGCAGAGTCTTACTCCCTGCTCTGTGTGGATGTGGCATTATGTCAAATCTATCAATTGCTAACTTGTTTTTCTAAAGAAGAGAGAACTTACTATGTACAGCTTGTTTTGCAAGTTGTTATTCAGCTTGCAAAACAGCACAGGTTTGATTCATTGAACGGTGTATGGCTGTTGATTATTACTGTTCTGCCAGCTAGTCACTGGAGTGCTTCTACAGTCTGGAGAAGAGCAACTATAAAATCCACCAGACATTAAGAAGCAAATTGCCACTGTTGTCCACCTGCGCTTTCTCTAAACAATGCAGCTAATACTTCCAATTCTTAGAAACGCTGTGGAGTCTTCAGTGTTATAACACTACAGTATACTATGTAAATAATGGTTTTATTTTTTTCTGGTTTTAAAGGATTGCCTCTAATGCACTGCATAAATACAGAACAAATTCTCCAGGTCTCACACAATATGAATGAAAATAAACATTCCTTAGAGATAAGGGTATGAGATTCAAGAAACATAGTACAGAACTATAAAACAAGGTAGATAAGAGTTTTAAAATTCTTGCACATCACTAGAATTTGTTACACTCTTAGAATTTAATTTATCTCATCTAACCCCAGCTGTCTTAAAGTTAGGTATCTGGTGAAAGTTGAATGCATGATCAGTTCAGTGTGAGATAGACATCTCCAGAGGGAGGTACTTCATCCTAAAATATGTGTTCAGGGAACGAGGTATCCCAGATGTTTGTGTCAACAAGCTAGTGCGGAAGACCATGTAGCAAGCCTACACTAGGCACCTAGTTTTCGTATGGTTAGAGGAAAAGGTTATGGAACCTGTGCTGAAATCTATTGTATTTTTCATTTAAGGGCTGATGATGTTTCTTTCCTTTGTACCCTTAAACTATACAAACTTTATTTTCAAATGGAGAATACATGTTACTGTCTATGTCAGGATTATACATAATATTGTTGCTACAGGTTAGCATACTTATCTGCATTTTAGGTTTCTTATATGTGGTGAGAAAATATATGTGTGGTGAGTCAGAACAAAGCCATAGTCCTAGACCCATCAGATGTCTGCCTTCCTCTGCTTTGGCCTTGGTGCTATCACAGAGCTGTGCCTTGGTCTCATTTTATTCCTGATAGAGGTTCATTCCTTATACCATGAGGATTAGGTTAGCCATGTGCTCACTCTTAAGTTAGCCCAGACTTGGTTTGCGGAATTCATTAGAATGCAGGACTAGAAGGAGGAATGAAAAGGTTATAAAATATTACTTCTGCAAACGATGTGGGAGTTCCTTTTATCCCATGGCTTTCCAAAACCCGGTTGTTGGAAGGCTGTAGTTTATCTGATTCACTCTCTGCACCTAAGGAGATATTTTTGTGTCAGAAAAAAATAGTTTGGCACTACGTAACTTTACAAAGTCATCATAGAAATCTATAAAGAAAATGTGCTTAAATTGCCTTTCTATATGTTCAGTCATGTCATATTAAAAATACCTGTCACATTACTAAGAAGCTGTGAGTAATATAGGCCTCCTTGTGTTTGTTTCTGCATACTTTTCCAGGACTGTCAAACTGAGTTTCTTTGTTTGTATGTCACAGTCTAACCTTTGAGAGGAGAGGACTTTGAGAGCTATCTATGGCTTATGCTATTCTTTCGCTATTACAGCATGCTCTTTTTCTAACATCATGAATCAAAAAATGGCTCCACATAGCCATCATGCGGTATAATACATTATATATCTGCTATTGTTAGATGACTTGGGTTACGATGGATGATGTTGATGCCTTTATGAGAAACAAGAGCTAGAAATCCAGACAGCAGCGTCTCAGGAAATTCTTGTCTAGGATCTTAATGTCTGAACACACTGAGCTGGAAGAAATTCGTTGTGGGTGTGTGGTCACAAATGCCCACAAATGCCCACGAATGCCCACAAATGAGCTTCTTTACCTACAGGGAGAATGTATAAAACCCACTGATTACTAGTTGTGGGGCTAAGACATGTCCCAGGAAAGAAAAGGAAGTCAGAAATAGGAATGATAAGTAGGAGATAGATGGTTCTTTATTTCACTAGCCAAATGCGCCATTCAGTTGACTTCTTGGGACAGAAGTGAAACCTGCCCAAAAGTAGCTTCCAGCTGGAAGATTTCCACAGCTGGAGAGATTTCATTAACATAGACAGAGGCTGAAAATCTGGTTGGTTTGGGTTGTTTTTCCTTTTCTCTTTTGGGGCCCAGATAAGCCTCCATGTCAGTCTTTAAAAGGGAGGTAAGTCAACATGCCTATGGTTGAAGGAAAGGAAGGGGGAGTTGAGCTTTTGCAGTCTTGCCACACCAGGAGTGGAATGTGGCCTAAAAATTTGAAATTATTTGCTAATATTGATATTTTTGTTAGCAAGGCAGGAGTTTACATCCATTATTTGGGGATAACAAAGTTGAAGAGAAAAACTGTAGAAAAAGTTCTCTCTTTGAAAGGAAAACTTTTCCCCATGATTTTGGCTCCTACTTTAAAAAATTACCCCAGTTCAAGCTAATTGCTTATCCACCCCTACCTGACAACCCTAAATGAGTCAGTTTCTAACTTGTTCAAAAGGAACAAAGCAATGCCACATGATTTTTTGAAAATATATATACTTAAGGATACAATTCTATTGCAATTTCAATAGAATTGAAAGCCAACTTGTGAAGCCTTGTGAAGCCAACTCTAGATTGTAGAGCGAGTGTAAAAGGCTTCACAATTGAAAATAGGTTTTTAGAGAGTAAATGCAAGAACCAGGTGGCTGGAGAAACATGTCCTGGAAATTAACATGTCCTGAAGAGCAGACATGCAGACTGCTGACATCTGCAAAAGGAAATGTGCTGAGCACTTAGAGCTATACATCATACAGAAGTGTGCAGACTAACATGAGATGTCTTTTCCTGTGAGGCTTTTTCTCCTTTTGGATCTTGTGATGTTCCTCAAAGGTGTTTGTCTGAGAACACCTGGCATTCCTGAGCATCAGACACAGAAGCAGGAGGAACTGTAAGAAATAGAACTAGAAAGATAAAGAAATATTTCACTGTTGGTCCTAAGTCCTTCTTCAAAAACACCTGCTTAATAACAAAATACCAAAGAAACTGTAGCGTTATGGGAGTCACGAACTACACAGCAAATTGCCAAATGTTTCACTTACTGGCTCTCAGGCCCTTTGATTTTTCCAGGCATTCTGTGGGAGAGCAGAGGAGTACTTCCAGAAGGCTGAATTCTTGGCTGAATATGGCTGAAGAAAGGTCAGACCACGATAACAGAAATGTAAATTTTTAGTGTAAATTTTTAATTGCTTTTCACCAATTTGGGTCTTTAAAATCTAGACTTAAAATATAATATACCCTTACCCAGTCAAATAAAATTGAGATCAAGAAATCTAACAGTTAGCAGAGGGAGTTAATGTATTACTTCAGAAAAACCTCATGATAACTTACATAAAAAGGTTATTTTTTTTATCACACAGCCATGTCATTAGCTGAAATTAATTGTTTAAGTTTTTCTACTCAATTTTTGAGTCAGGTCTACCATGAAATCTGTGCTTTTCTTAGATGAAACTGTTATAAAAGGTATATGTATTTCAATTTCCTTATTTTGAACTTAGTTACTTTAAAAATACCTGCAGTACATATTCCAACTTCCTTAAGCGGTTAGTGAGAGCAAAGATATACTGACAAAAACCTATGAACTGAAATTTGAATATAAATTTCATGACCTAATTTCTGTACTGTTGAAGGGTCAAAAATACCCTTGGAACCAACAGAGTTGGGCCAACTTGCACCAGCAATAGCTGGATACCATTCCTCTAGTCAGGTAAAGAGATATGTTAGGTTTGTTAAAGAGCAGCAATGTGGAAAGGGGGAGTATGATGCTGTTAGCATTGTTTTAATTGTCTGCTACAGCTACTGTTGCTCTGCTTGCAGAATCATGCCTCAACACAGGGCTTGTACCAGATTATGGCAAAACACAGCTTGAACACGGTCTAATTCCTCTCCTATTACCGTAACATATGAAATTGCTGTTTGCCTTTCATATTTCAAGTATCTTTGTAAGATTAAACCCCAACACTCTAATCCTTCTTCTGCCATATTACAACTCAGGTTTGACTGTCAGTCTTGAATGTTGTGGTGTGAGCAGACATGAACTCTACCACCTATCCTCCATGCTGGATGGATATTGATATTGATGTCCACATTAGCACGCAGAAGAATCCAAGCAAAGCACACTAAGCAAACTATTTGCAGCAGTGGATTGTTTTGGGTAATCTATGACCATCACTTCCCAGACTATTCTGATGGTGCCAGATCCCTGCAGATTTGGGCAGGGTGCTGCTAAGTTTGGCTGTTAACATGTATGACAAGCGACTTGCTACATGTGGGACCGATACTGTTCAGTGAGGAATCTCTCAGCTATTGCTGTTGCCATTTTCTTTATCCCATTGATGGTCCTAGACTTTTATTCTTGAGGAAGCAACATTTGTTTTCCTCTATCTTATTTGAAGCTTCCAGATGGCCACAGCTGTGCCCAGCTAGTGAACCTTGCCTAGCAGAGACCCAGTGGTGAAGGAACCCAGTGTATGGCTTTCAGAGGAGAACTGGATTTTGTTTAGGCAGCTAAAAGCATGGACAGAACAACCTTCCTTCTCTGCCCAACTGTGTAGAAAACTCCAAGTTCTACCTCTGTGATTGGAAAGAGATATTCAAACGAAGGGTAGGGTGGAGGTAGAAAGGAAGAAAGGATGGAGTGCAACACAGCAGGATGAGGAATTGTTTTGGAAGAGATAAGAAATAAGACATAGGGGAAATTAGGAGAAAATTTTTCAGGATTCAAAGTCAAAATCCAATGTAGGGGATAAGAAAGAGACATTTGAAATTTGACTTGCATCTGAGGCAGGCACTGCTGAAGAAGGAACAAATGGATAGACGAAAGAGATCATAAAAGTGGGTGGGAACAATTTCTTGTCGAAAGAGAATTGTGTAGATGGAAGCTTTGTTGCTCATATGTCCTAGAAAAAAAGGCAACACTTACCTGTGCCTTTTCATGTTTAATTTTTTTAAACATAATTGTCTAGTATATTTGGGTTTTGTACGCGCAAATTTCCATGAGATCAATGTGAATTTAGATACTTAAATATCTCTACTTCTGGTCTTACATACCTATTTTACCATAAACCAATGATTACAATCTGATTTGACACATTTCTAGATATTATTGCTTTGCAAATGAATGAGAAAATGACTTGAAACCCATGAAAAAATATTTCTCATACTGATAGACTGGTGAGGAAATAACAGCCTGAGTAGATATTGGTAGCATAGGGTGGGGTAGCACCTCAAGACCAGTAATTAGTTATACAAGTCAGATAGAACAAATCACATTAAAATCCTAAACCCAGTCTCAGATCCCAATCTGAAGTGCTCCCACATTTGTGAAACATCAAATGTTGAGTGGAATGTAAGAACAAATGAAACAAGTTGTGATTACAGAGAAACAAACCTTTCATAGCTGGGTTTAACCAGGGATCAAACAGGCTTTACATTTTACTTGAATATGGCATTAGAAGAGTAACAATGAGTTACACCAAGGCCTATTTCAGTCCTCAAATCCTGTGCTCGCGAAGGAAACGCTCCATTCCTTATTCCTTTGTATCCAGTAAATCTGAGGAACACATGATGATGTCTCAGGAGTTACATTCTTCTTGAAGGAAACAAGAACTTTTTTTAAAATGGTATATGCTTTGACAGAAAAAGGAATGTCAACATATGGAAAATGGATTCTACAAAATTGGAAAAGCTCGTAACCATTGTCCCTCTCTTCTAACAGTCTTTGCCCAAAAATAGAATTGGTTACAATGAAGGGTCATGGAAGTGTTTGACAGCTACAGCAGTGATAAAAGATCTCACCTATTTTCTGTCAAATAGTGAACATTTTTGTCAATTTAATGTGGTAACTGAATAATTCCAATAGAAACGTCAGTAATCAAAGAGTAACTCATTTTGACTATACCTCTAAAACAATAAATGGCTTGGACATTACTGTGTATGTAAAGTATGAATAATTGCAATGAAGTCATGCATCTAGTGTAACACAATGTATATCTTGAAATAAATATATGCTGAAACCAGAATACAATCTTGGCACCTTGGCAAGATGTTAATTTACTCTGATACATAAAGTTCTGTGAAGTGTTTATTTTACAGTTTTGTTCATTTTACAATGAAATCTTTGATGTGTTCATCTTTATATAATTCTACCTTTTAAAAAACATTTTAGTAAATTTAGACAAAAGGAAAAGCATTAAATGATGTAAGTGGCTTTTAGTAGCAATTCAATACATGCTATTATGCTGAACTGATTCAAAGTCTTAATATGCCTTGCAGTGGTATGAACTGGTCTCACCTCAACAATTTCAGAGAAGCTGGTACTGCTACACTAAGTTAAACAAGGAGCTTTTGAAAAAGACCATGCTTTTCCTCAACTCCTGAAAAAGACTGAGTATAGGGACCCTACACATGATGAAGAGGAATTGTTGTATCCAGCTATTCACCAATAGCTCGGTAATCTTGGTAACAAAATTGTGAGTTTACTTCTAATCCCCATGTCGCATTTTGACTTAGTTACTGGGTGTCAGTGCTGAGAAGGAGACTATGATGTTGTCATTTATGAAAATAACTGCAGTGTCTTGGAGGGTTTTCTTCTTGCTGCAATTGATATTAAGACATCATTGGCAAGGGTTTGCCTCATATTGGTATAAATTGTCAGAGCTTTACAATATCTTCTCTGCAAATAGGTCTGTGGTGGTGATTAACAAGCAGACCTTTCTTTTACTCATTGGAAGTGTCTTGTCTTGTCCTATAATTTAGCAGGAGTTTTCAGAAAAAGGAATAACTCAGTTCAGAGCTGGGCTACAGACAGACATGTTGAGAGTCAGGATGCAGGTTCATGAACAGCGTAAGCCAAAGACTACAATGCAACTGAAAGGTCATTTTTCCTCTCCTGTTTTGGTGTTTCTGCACCTCTTCACTCCAGCTGTAGCAGTGTTTGAATGCAGAGCCAGTGTACCAGCTCACTTCCCTCTCTTTTTTAACCAGATCTGTGATCTGGTCCGGCTCATCACATGGCAGCACCATCATTAATGTTAACACAAAGGAATCAACAGGAGTGTGTAGTCTAGGACAGGACAGCTTCTTGCAACATAGTTTTCATCTTCAGACATACAAAGGAACTAATGTAGTCTGACATTTCCAAGCTTACAGTGCTTTATTCTTAAGATCTAAGCTTAGAAAAGCACTGAAGACTCAGGTAGCAATGAATATGCATGCATAAAATGTCAGAGAGAGGAGTGCTACATGTCAGAGAAATTACATAAACTATAACTTAGGATGAACTTCTTCCACACTGCTGGCTGTCAGTTCCTGTCACTGACACAAGCATCCCGGTGTGACTGAGTTAGAAAAATACCATATCTGCTTCCAGTGGCCTAGACAAACCCTATGATCTCATCTTCAGTACACTGTTTGCAAAGGTAAAACTAAATCCAGGTCTGCAAAGCCCCTCAGCCCCTTCTGATACAAGTGTAAATGAAAGCAAGTTACATGGAGAGAGCTTATAACAGATGCAAAGCACAAAGATTATCTTTTGTTTTAGGGATTAGCAGTTATTTACAGCACAGATATTCATCACAGAAAATTTCTGGCCTACTGAATGAAAGTCTAATATGAAAGAAGTTCTTTCTCTTTGTTATATATGGTGAAAGAGCAGATTTCAATGCTCACATACCTGGACTCGTTCCCAGACCTTGGACGAGCTCTGAAATATAGTTTGCTCTACTCTCCTGTTGAACCTTTTCTGATGAGAATGTATAAGGTGCAGAAAACACCAAGTTATCCCACCTTGTAGCATTTTCTAGCTACTGCAGTAAGGAATGTGACCACCGTGCTTTCCCTTGGTGATATGGTGTCAGATTCAGGTTCCAGAACCTGAGTAAAATGGTCTCTTCCTTTGCTGTGGAAATCTCTGTGTCCTGGATAACAGGGTGCACATGGATGCCCCAATTATCCCCCAGAAAAGCAGCTTCACTATTTCCAGTTCAAAACTGAAATGCAACTCTGGGACAACACTCTTCTTCAAACTATTTCAATGAAGGATAAGCTATGAATCTCAGGACCAGAAACAGCTCTTAAAATAGAGGAGAACAATCTTTTGCAGATATACTGAACAACAGAGTCTGTGAGCTGTCTAGCAATTGCCCAGTAATCCTCACAGCAGGGAAATTTTTAAAGAATTGAACGGAAAATAATGTTGTGTTCGATACAAGTGTCTTCAGAATCAATAATAATTTTCCTAGCATGAGATTTGCTTCAGATGAAAGTTGTTTCTCTCCCTTCTCTTCTGATAAGGTCATTTGTGTGCAGTTAGGCTTCCTGGTGATCACACACACCAGTTGCACTCTGTCATGGGGCTTCTCATGGAGAAACTTTCTGACATTTCACATCTGCAGCAACCAGCTGGGATATGACTTATGGCTTCATGTTTGGCATGGACTAAAACCAAAAGCTATTGTCCACACATTTTATTTTGCTTTACTGAAAATATTCCTTCTAGAAAATAGAGACTACGTTATGCACTGTCTCAAACATGAATAGAAGATTTGCATCAGTCACTACAGCTTTAAGCAAGTTTTAAAATACAATTTTTCAATTGCAAAATATTTCTTGTTACAGACACTGATGAAATCTGTGCTATATTAATTTATCTGGCTGAATTTGTTGGGGAAAAATCAAACCACCCAGGAGTGACAGCTTTTTCTTCCTAGGAAGGAGATTTCTTAAGGGCAGGAACACCATGGGCTGTTCCGAGTCTCTGGTATGATGATTAAAATCATTGTCTGTGGCAAAGGCAATGTTCTGCAGGTACACAGCAGGGAGACATAATTTTGTGTAATGTTCCTATTTGCACTGGCAGTAAAATTCTGGACCATGACTGTACAGAGGCGAACAAGTACCAGTGGCTCGGAATACATTTGCTGCCAGTTATCCCTAACTCCTTAAATTGTATATAGTTTTTTATGTCATGACCTGAATTATGGCTGTTCAATGCTTTCGTCTTTGTACAGATACGCACACTAATTTTTCTCTAGTTCCCTTACATGCAGTGCCTGTACCCCTGTGGGTCTATTGGTTATACCACCTTAGATATAGCCTTGTGAAAAGGCTTTGTTTAAATCACAAACAGAAGAGGTGAGGTGCTCCCAGGCAGATACACTGATTTCTCTCTGAAACACAGCTAGGATCACTTTAGAAGCTCTTATCTAGTAACCTCCTATCTTTGGATCTTGTCTGCTCTGATGGTCCTTTTCCTTGAGACACGACCTCCTTTGTGACCTAATAAAATTCTGCATAGATCAGAGAAGTAGTGAAGCATTTGAAACTGCTGCAAACCATCCCTTAAGACAGAAAAGCACACCTTTTATCAAAAGCAGAACAGTTAGGTCTACTGTCATAAACCATCACATCCTAGTTTTCAGATACAGTCTGTGTAAATACCCCTCGTCTACAGAACAAAGACAGTGTTACTGATAGCAATACGTGGCTGAAATCCAACACTGTCGAGGGTTTTTTTCTCCTTATTCTCCCTAGCACTGATTAGTTGGTGTGCATTCCTGTACAATCTACTTGGAAGATTTAAATTGCACAGTGTTTGCTAAACCTGACACTTGGCCAAAGAAGTACTTAACAAAACTAACACAAGGACTAGTGATCAAATGAGAGAGTCTTGGAAAAGTGTCATTACCTATTTGATGAGTGACAATTTAAGCCTCAGTTTGCTGCTGTTCCCTTTTGAAGAACTGAGGCTCCAAAACCATAGTTCATAACTTGACCATATCCTAAGAGCTGTTAATTAATTGTTCATGTAGGCATGGGATTTTAAAATATCACTCCCCTTCAAGTTAAGTGCAAAAAAAGACACCATTCCTTTGATGCAAGGAAGTCTGTGGTTTACAGAGAAAGATAATGTTGCAATTACGTGGTGATAAGGAAAGGTCACCAGTGCAAGCTGCATGTAATGTGTAGGAATCTTTACTGGAAATAAACATTTTGATCCTGAAAGAAAGATTGGCCATGGGTGGCAAGTCTGACACTGTAATACAGCCCTTTGTTATGTCTTCAAGAACAGAGGAAGGATTGATTTATGATCACTCAAGGTGTAGGAGGAATCTGTAAGTTTCTGCCATTCCCTCTCAGTGATTAGTGCCTGCCTTTGGGAGGCTGACTTCCAGTCATAGGATATTGCTGTATGTATAGAAACAAAGAGTATTCCTCTTCAAACTCCAGCCATTCAAAAGTTTTCTAGCCTAAAATCACATACAGTGCTAGAACTAAACCAGCATAAGCATTGTTGATTTTTGCTAGCAGGTTTCCTGCTAAGCTGCAGCAGGATCAAAACCTGGCTGGCTGTTCAATAACTAGTACCCTCCCTTCTGAGTCACTGTTAAAACTAAACCTGAACTTGTGGTTAACAGGGTTTTTTTGTTTGGCTGGTTTTTTTTAATTTGTAGCCTGACTGTCATTTCAAAATAGCAATTAGGAGTCTTGGAAAAATACTTGTCCAGTTAAAGATAATACTCTGGCCAAATTCCAGCTACTTCCCCTTTTGTCTGGATGTGTGAAAACAGAGAGCTAGGAGAAGAGGTAGAGAAAATCTCCAATTAAAATAAAAATACATCTTTCTTAAAGCCCTATAAATGGTAGCATGACAAACTTGCAGTATGCATTGCTGATTATATCTGCAGTACTACTTAAATGCCCTCCTTCATTTTAGTTGTTGAAATTTGCCATTACTCTGATCATCCTGGAAACTTTGAGAACAGGCTGAGGAATTGTCCCCACCACCTCCTGTCATCATCACTGTTTTGTAGACCTCCATCTGCCTATCAAGGATCTGTCTTCACCTTGTACCCAAGACAGGCAGCTGTGGTGGAGAATATAACAGGTTGTTATGCCCCTGCAGTGCCAAACCTAATTGGGTCCCAGTGTGTGAGCAGTGCTTCCAAGAAATGCTGGTGGTGAGAAGAAAGCCTTGTGCCTTCCCAAGCCACAGTGAAGTTTTCGTTCCTTCTAACTGAACTCTGCAGTCAGGACATGAAGCTCATCCTCAACTTGCCTGAGGAAGGCAAATGCCATAGGCAAGGCTAAGAAAAGACAACCACATGTGCAGCCTGAGGAACAGCTTTGCCTTCCAGTCTGTCACTTTCTTCCAGCATCTCTCCTGACCAAAGAAATGCACTGTCGCACAAGACAGATGCATTTTGATTTTTTCTCGTAATCTCACACAGCTATTTGGGTGAGCTGCTCAAAACCCAGTGCAGCCAGCAGACTTATTATTTGACTTTATAACCTTCTTTTTTTTCCCTCTAGAAAGTATTTTCACTGTGCTATTTTGTGACATTTAAAAGATGGCACATGTGAACCTAAAATAATATAATGTTCTGTCTCCACAGTGCCCCATTGCAGAGCATAGATAAACACTACAGAAGCTCTTTCAGCTTGTTTTCTTAAAATAATTTCACTTCAGTGGTGCAGGGCACAAGCTAAGGCTATCCCTACTTGGTGAGAGGCCGTGAGTTCAAAACATAGAGAGATACCTCCCTCTGCTGGTCATGTTTGTAGAACGGTGTCCTCTTCAGCAAAATGGATGTTAAAAAATGACTGGATGTTAAAAAATAAGCAAGTGGTCTTTATTCTGTGTTTGACCCTGCAGGGTGAAGGTAAATAATCACAGCATTTAGGTTTGGGCATCTAAATGTAGATGTTCCATGTGCCTCTGGAAGCATCTACCTTTCTCCAATGGCTACATTAGGAACCAGGCTCCCTTACACTAGCTATTGTACTTGGTTACCTCATGTAGGTACTGCAATCACCATCGTATAACTCCCACATACTTTAGCTGGTAGTCAGCATAATCAAATATTTCAAGCCCATATAAATATCACTGAACAATTTTATTGGTTTATAACATTGTTTGCAAATGTAAGGTTTGCCTCAGAAAAATAATCCTCTGTGCTCAAGATTACTATAGGAAGGGAAATACTGGGAAACTAGGCCATGATTTCTAGGACATGTCATCAGGTTATGAGAAAGATGTGTTGCTAGGTTGTATTTTGGACTATTTGCAACTTGTTGGGAAACTATACCAAAGCATCCTCTCTGGACCTCTAGTTTACCTAGTAAGCAATTGCTTCACATGTTATGTTATGTTTGGAAGGGCTAGATCAGCATTTTAGTCAGGCGTTAAGTGTGGATATTTTCTTGCATGACAGTTATTGTTATGCTGAGGGAAAACAGTGAAGAGAGACAAACAGTGTTTGCAAACAAGCAACTGGTTAAGAACTGAGTTTTCAGGTTGCTGTATTATTTTGGCATATATTTTCAGTAGAATATTGCAATGTTGTTTAGATGATCTAGCATTTTTAAAGCTAGGATTCACTGTATTTTTCCATATCCAATGCAAATTTTTCAATTTTTTTTTTCATGTTGTCAGTTTATTTTGTAAAGGTTATATTATCCAGACTGACTGGGGATTTTGATATAGTGTAAGGATTTACATTTTTATGAGTGCTCAAGGATTTTTATTGCTAAACATTTTGTACAGAAGCTGAATTCATGGTATTCTTCAGCAATTTATATTATGATCCACAGATGGAAGAAATATTCAGGCAATAGAAGGGAATCACACTCCACATTTGATGTTGATTATCCAGACAGTCCAATGTCCCAACAACCTCCTGCTATCCAGGTGGATTCATTTATGATCATTGCTTCACAAATTCAAGCACTATCCTAAACTAGCATAGCTGTTTATCCCCTCTGTTCCTTTTGCATTTATTGCAACATCATCTAGGGGTTCTGCCAAAGAAAAATTGTGCTTCTGTTTTATTGTGTTATACCTACACTTCAGGCTTTGTTTTATTATGCTATACCCAGGAAAAGCATTATTCCTACTGTTTTTAGAAAGCTATTTCTCATCTCATTATCACCCCACTTCTCAAGTGCCTAAAAAGATTGAACTGCAGTTCTGCTGGGTTGTATTGGTTTTCTTCCCCACAGATTGCTTTAGTCCATGAACCCCAATTCTTTAACATAATAATATTAAAAAGCAGATTCCCTCTATATCTTGGACACTAATACATTGACCTTGTTCTTCTGTGCCTCTTTATTGACAATTGTAGAGTTTCCCATCTTTGGCTTTCTATAATTATAATCAAGCTGAGATAAATTTATAAATTTATCTCAACTTATAAATTCTTAATCATCCTTATTTATTTGTTATATGAGAGCAACAAACAGCAACAAGATGGCTAGAAGTCTTATTTACTGAAATGCTACATAAGTAGAGTGAATAATTAAACAGCCTAGGCTTAGCTAGTAGCCCTTGTATGGTCTTGACATATCCTCTATGAATATCAGAAGACTTAAGGTATATGATACCTAATCTGTTGGAGAAAAGTGTGTTCCCTGAGCACATGACTGGGTAGAAGAGAAGATCAATTTACAAAAGCCTCTTCACAACAGCTGAAAGAAGCTTGTGGGGTAATGCTTGGAGTTAGCCTTAGAATAAAACCTGCAGATTAAGGAATTGTGATTGCAAGTTGCTAATAGTTCTCTCTCATTTTATCCTCAACCAAATCTCTTATCAATCCCCACTTCTCCAGCTGAGCATCTTATGCCTGTCATCTTTGTAATAGACTATCTGTTCATAAAACTGTTCCCACAAACGAACAGTATACCAGAATAAAATCAAATCCGCGTGCTAATGCTTGACCTGTTAGTATCAACATCCTAAAACATCCTTTGACTTTTATTTAGCAAATAATATTGGATTCTGTATTAATGTTTTTTAAAGTACCTTCATTCAATTGCAATCTTCTACTTCTCAGCTCTTGCTGTTTTCAGGTGAATCGCGGTGGGGGCATTTAATTCTGACTAGACTCTGCTCAGCACATTAGAGACAAACACAGGAAAGCAATTTTTTCTAAATCTTCCCCTGCTTCCCCATATCCTTGCACGCAGCAGATCCTCATCATTAAGTTTTTAAAAATATTCTCTTTCAATGTGCTATATTGAGACCTAAGAATCTGTAAAAGAAAGCAAACCAAAAAGCGAAGCTTTACTGAGAGGTACCCAAAAAGTATTGTAATTTTCCTTTCAGCAATACCTCGAAACTGCAGTGAGTACAGATCAGAAATTACCTACCACTACACACTGCAAAAAGGCAGATTCCCCTTCTTGCTGAACAGTAATAATCTCTCTGCTCTTGCAAAGTTTATAAGATTTGATTCAGTTAATCTCCTTACCTTCACTTTCCAAACTATTCAGAAGGATAATATAACTGAAATACAGCTTAGGTGGCCAGGAGCAAATACAAAGTGGTAGAAAGAATGAATTTAATTAGTCCTCAGAATTCAGGTATATTCTATGTCATTCTATAGAAGACCTTCTAGAATACCTATCAATATGTTAACAGAAATTAGAGAAGTTCAAAGAATTTTGCACCAATAATGAATTAAATCAACACTTCAGAACTCTGTACAAAAATTGCAAGACTTGCAGAAGTTTCATTTCTGTGAGGTTTTTCAAATTGATTTATTGTGGTTTATTCCATTGATTAACTCCCGTTCAGGCTGGCAGATCTTTCCTAGGAAGGCAAAGTTCTCGTTGCAACCCTTGAGTGATGTCATCACTCAAGATTAGTGTCCTGGGTTCAGCTATAGCAGTCATTTTTCTCCTTCTTACTAGCTGGTGCAGTGCTGTGGTTTTTTTTTTAACTTTCAGCCTGGGAACAACGCTGATAACACCGATGTTTTTAGTTGTTGCTAAGTAATGTTTACTCCAACCAAGGACTTTCTCAGTCTCATGCTTTGCCAGGGAGGAGGGGAAGCCGGGAGGAAGCAGAGACAGGACACCTGACCCAAACTAGCCAAAAGGGTATTCCATACCACAGCACGTCATGCCCAGTATATGAACCGGCAGGAGTTACCCGGAAGGCCCAGATCACTGCTCAGGTCGGGCTGGGTATCGGTTGGCAGGTGGTGAGCAACTGTATCCTCTCCCCTTGTTATTTCACTAATCATTATTATCATTGGTGGTAGCAGCAGTGGTTTTGTATTATACCTTAGTTGCGGGACTGCTCTTATCTCAACCCGTGGGAGTTACATTCTTTCGATTCTCCTCCCCATCCCTCCGGGAGGGGGGGAAGGAAGAAGGGGGGGAGTGAGCGAGCAGCTGTGTGTTTCTGAGTTACTGGCTGGGCTCAAACCACAACAATTAGATTAGAATTTTGATGCCAGCACCCTATTCTTACAACGTGGAGAATTGCATTAAGCAGATTTCAGTTTCTTCATAGGGTTATCTAGTATGGTCCATGTCAGCATGCAGTGCATATGCATGCGTTCTGGTCCTCTCCGTAGATACAAATCAGTTTCCCAGTGTTGTGTGTGTTAAACAGGAAAACGGTCTTTTAAAAAAGCACATCATAAACTTGACCTAATATAAGTATCTAGAAAGACATTACTTGAAATAATATCTTTAAGGTGAGGCGTAGATACCAATTAAAATCGAATTGTTACAATGCAGGCAGATAGGCTTCTTCAGATTTGTTGCTTGTTCAGCAACTTTAGCTTAGCTCAGCCAGACTAATGTTTGCTGTCTGTTGAATAGCAACACTAGGATATTTATACATTTCTGTCACTTTTCAAGAAAAGGAAACAATTTTGATATAAATAAGATATAGCTGAGAGGTTGAAGTTCCAGATGGGGAAAATTTTAGTAGAAAAGATTTTTGTTTAAGCACACTAATGCTTAATAAAATTTTGTTTCCTGACACAAAGCCCTAGTTCTGATCTTTAAGATTGTCGAAGCAGTCCAGATGGGCTCAAGATAACACCAAAGAGGTGTCAGAAAACTAATTCTCTGGGAAGACCTTCCCCACTGTATACACCCAGAGCCTGCCTAGCACACCTTGGCAAGAGCAGACCTTTTCACAAAAACGTCAGCTAGAAGACTTGCCACACCTTCCTGTTCAACCTTCTCTACAGGATTTTGGGGTGATTTCAGGTCCCTTACGAATAGCAAATGCATCCGCGCGGAGACATTCTCCTCATCATACAAGGGGTACTGGAGGCAGAAAATCAGGTGTCACCATCACTATTTTCTTTAATATTGAGCTGTCTGCTTTGCAGTGCACTCTAGAAGCACTTTTAGGTCTCAAAAGACTTTAGAGATCTTACAAAAGGTTGAGATTTGTGGAGTTATGTGATATGGCGTCATCTTATTCACTGATGTAGAAAACCAAGAATGTAATCTAAAAGGAAGTTCTATGGTATGTCAAAACTGAAATAAATGCAACTGTCAATATTAACTGTGGATTTTTAGACATTTACCAATCTAGCTGCCAGAGTCAGCAAGCTGGTTGTTACATAATCTCAGTTCAATCCTATTACTGCTGAGTCAATCATTCTGAGATATCGTATTGTGCTGAAAAAATCTCCAACTCTGATACAGGGGAAAAAAGTATCCCTTTGTGTAGCTGAAAACAAACAAAACACTATAGCAGACAGGTGTCTATTGATTGCTTTTGTTTCACATACTGAATAATTACTTGTTTCATTTTTAAAAATAACACCTGGTCCAAACTGAGGAGACTGATATTATCTCAGTAAAAATGTTTGTCCCCAGAAGGCAAAAGGAAACCAATTTTGGTACCTGTATTAAATCTTACGTCCATTCCTAACATACAGAATAATAATTTTACAATTGAAAAGGCTTAGTTTCATGTTTTACATATTATTTGTAAACTTTTGGATAAAGGTCCAAGACTGCAATTAGCTAGAATGTAGCTTTACTAGTATTTCTTTAAAACACACAATATAAAATTTCATATGTCCATCCTAAAAAAATATCCTGACATTTCTGGAACTGGCTTTGGTTAATGAAAGCAAAAAGGCATTACAAAACAAGATAAGGCAGTGTTCAAGATAAATAAAGATTGCACACAACAAGAACAACTTTGGAAACTGAATTTGCAACTTAACTAGCATGTACTATCACATTTCATCAAAGCATATCGAGACCACTTGCTGCCTTTGTTCTTTTTATGTCTTGGGAAAAACATAAAAAGAAAGCAGAGATCAGATTTAATTTTCACCTTTTCATGTTAGACATGATTAGCACTTGCACATTTCCACTAGATTCTGTTTTGTAACAGAAACATTTGAGCTATAATAACAACATAGAGGTTGAAGGGCCTTTAAACAAGTCCAAATGAAAATTAATTATTATTGCCTTTTTTTCTGATTTAAGCTGTTGACAGTAATAGGCTTGGAAATTGGTATTGAACATTCAAATTATTAAAGCACGTCTACATTGTTATTAATTTGAAACTTAACACCAAAAATACTACTGAGTAGTAATTGTGGGTGAATGATGAGAGCTTTTGAAGAATTTTCTTTGTTAATAGTGAAGAAGTAGTCCTGATTTCCCTTTAGAGCTTGTCAGGGAGCTGCAGTTGAGGAACTGCTCTGCAAGGGAAGGTGAGGCTGGAGACAAGGATCAACAAAACAGGCAGGACAAAGACCCTTGGACAAGGACCTTGTGCCATGGTGCTCAAACAAGTGGAGGAGAGTAGGTGGGGATCACAACCAGCACTTGTCTGGTTGCCACACAAGTCCAAGGTGATAAAACAGGTCCAAGGTCAAGCCAGGAGGATAAATCAGCAGGTCAGCATAGCACAAGGCTAGACACAGGCACCGCTACAATGAAGATCAGACAAGGACCATGGGCCAGGACTGAGCTCAGATGCAGCCCCTGAACCCAGGGGAGGCCCCAGTGAGGCTTCACCCAGCTCTTTCTTACACAGTTCTTTCCCAGCAGCCAGACCCAAAGTTACAGCCACACTGTGTGAGACCAGAGCTGGTCTTGAGCACCCACAGCCAAAGCTGGAGGAGGGAAGAGGCTGCACAACCTGTTGGTGCAATCAGGGCCCTGACAGAGCTCTCAGCCCCAGCAAATGGCTTGCGTGGGTGTGTGAAATTCCTGAAATGTCTCTAAAAAGGAACAGATGGGATCTCCTGCATTACTTAGTCCTACATACTGATATCACAAGTAATTATAAAAGGGATTCAATTCCCTTTCATAGATCAGAATCAAGCTTTATCTCAGTAGGACCCTACTCGTTTGCACTTTTCATAACAGAAGGAATACACGTGACTCTGAGTTCAGGCCCTGTGACTATGCAGTTTTAATACAACTTCCACAAAACAGTGAAGTAATATTCTCAGCTGAAGACAGCTCTATTCTTAGCATTTTCTAATGTTGTATTATAGACATATGTTGTTGCCATACATCAGGAAGTGAAACTAGGCATGTCTGTCTTCTTGATTTTCTGTAAGAGACTGATCTGGTCCCATAGTCACGTATCTATCTAGGTGAGTGTCCGGTGCTAAGAGTGGCTGAGAATCCAGTGCCTTCCTCTATCTAACGGAGAGGAATCACTTTCAGTGTTTCACAGTGGCCAGTTAAGGTATGTGCCTTAACAAAAACATTTTTGTGAATGATGTGATCAGCTTTCCTGATCAAATAGTAAAATATGGAATATAGGGACAATAAATTGGCCTGCAGCAGCTGGATTGTATGTGACTGGCATCAGCGCATGCAAAAGATGGTCAGCATCAAAGTCTGGGGGAGAGGTTTCTGCATTCATCTGTTACTGCTCTACCAGAAGGAGATGTTGGAATGCTGAGTCACAAACACTTTGTGGATTTATCCTCCAGTTTACCAATTCATAGCAAGTTAGTATTAAATCACCCTCATTTTGAATGTCAATCTCTATCTTCCGCTGTTTTAATACCATTTGATTTCAGGAAATATCTTCATGTTGAGTATCAACATAATTTTTCAAACATTAATAAAGGCAAGCATGAACTCCTAAACCTTGAATATCTACGTAGGCAGTATACTTCAGAATTGAAATGTTTGATCCCCTGAGGCTTCAATCTGTCTTCAAATTCAAATCTTCCTAATTGTATCTGGGGATACATGCTCTCCATGTAGTGGCAATTTCACAGCATTACTGATTAGAGGAGCCAGTGAATGTGCATTAAAACTGCAGCCTTGTTTTCATCCCAGGAGCAGCTTTTCTCAGGTTGAAATCTGTGCTTGGGTTTCAATTGTATGTTAATTCCAGATACAGAATCTTACTCTCTGGATATAGAGACTCAGTGATGACATTTTACCATAGTAAGATTCAAGAACAGGAAATAGTTGTAAGGGCCAAGATTTAGTAGCATGAATCATAATTTTATGATCTACTTTTTAACCAGAAACACATGCAAATAAGTCTAAATACAAACATGCAAACAGAATAAAAGGTTTACTATTAGGTTAGTATCACAGTAGACACATACTTTAAAAATGGCTTTCTAAAAATAATAATAATAATAATAAAAAAATTAAAAGTAGTCTGAGAAATTCTGAAAGGTAACAGCATGAAAAGGGAGAGTCAACAGATCTCTGTTCCTTCCAGATTAACATTATACTTTTAAAGGTCAGTCCCATAGAATTTAGGATTTTCAGCATTATTGACTGTTGCACAAATTTTCTCACATTATATTTTGTGAGTCCCAGCTATACTTTCTACTTCTATCAAATATTTTCATTAATATTCAGGAATACTCAGCCTCATCTGCCACCCAGTTTTACAAGGACTTCTAAAATGCTTCTCAAAATAATTCTACTGTATTATTTATTCTTCTGCTCAAGCCTGACATTATGGCTTGCTTTCTGAATATATTCCTAAGGGTCCCTCCCCTACAAGGCTTAAATCTATTATCCACAAAGTCTTGAAACAGGATTGTGCTACAGTTGAAGAGTAGACATTTTTTATCCCCACACTGCTGTAATTTAGGTCAGCTTTCAAACCACAGTTATTCACCCACCCTTTGCTGCATCATGTCCTGTTTAGTTGATGGTCTTTTATCATCCTGCTCTTCACCACCAGCACAAGCTGATGGCTTAGCTGAATTGTATTTTATTACATAATTGGGCAACAGCCCTTGCTGTCATAAGTGGTGTATAAAAGCATCCATTATTGAAATGAAAAGAATTCTCAGGGGGACATTTCCTGCACTGAGCAAAGGCACGAAGTTTTTGTCAGTGCTGCAGGTAAAGCAGACCTGTGTGCATAAGTGTACAGGCACTTCAGATGAATACCCTGTCATGATGATTTCCCAGAAAGTTGTACAATTTTCACTCACAGCACTGTCTTCTTGGCATTTCCTTATTTGTATGCAATACAAATAAGGAGGCAGTGTGAGGCAAAAATTTAGTCCGATTTGAAGATAGATTACATTACTCTTTCACAGTTTCCAATGAACAGGAAAGTCTGGTTTCCTTAACTAACATTTTTGCTTCTAGTCAACTTTTCTATTCTTGGAAATATCTTTTAAAATGTGTTTTGAGGTATTTCCAAGTTAATATACTTTCTCCCATGTGTTATGAATTTCCAAAGAAGCATACTGTAAAAATCAAAATGAATTTTAAAATTTTCACATGCTACTGTGGTTTTATGTAGCCTATGGTCACTCAATAATTTTACAAAGTTCGAAGTACTTTATAGTGAGAATTCTGTCACAAATAGAAACAATAGCTTTTTTAAAATAAAATAATAAAGAATAAAACTCTGTACGTCTCTGTACTTGTTTTACTGATTTTATGTCTTTTCATGGATATATAAGACTATAGATCAATAAGAAGTCAATATATGAATAAGAAGCTATATAATTCCTGAAAAAATCTAAGTTTAGTAGACTTATTGTGGTTTAATAACTCCACCCCAAGGAACACACTCCTCTGCTTCATTAGTAGAGCATTCATTCAAAAATTGGGAATGGTTCAATGCTCTACAATATGCCTTTGTGCCTCTCTCCAGCAAGTCCCCATGTCACCAGGCTTTGGACTATGTTGTGATTTCACTTTGAGGTTGTGTGTCAATGATTACAGTGGCAGGAGTGCTTCTCTACATTGTTTTTAAGTATTGGTTTTGTGTCTTATAAAGATTAATATGTGATTGATTATTTGCTGTTTAAAATTAAAAGAAACACAAAACAATGACAGTTCTGCAATGTCTGCTTAGGAGTGAGTCCAATTCCTACTGAGGGCTGAAAACATTTATTGAGTGAACACACAGAATAATCCATGCCTTGTAAGGAACAGTTTGAACTGTTGTACATCTCTCCTAAGCTATTAAACTTAGCACAGACAGTAATTTTCATAACAATTTCTCTTTCAGAAGAAAAATGTGAATCCTTCTTTTCTTTTTCTATTTAAGACAAAATGACCAGCACTATGAATGTGCATATAAAATCCACATTACGAATGAACAAAAATGTTAATTTTCCAAAGAGATAAAAATTCTTAAGCATTATGCTATGACTTTGAACAACACTAATACATTCCAAGTAAAAATCCATGAAAATTATTTTCTCTTTGAACTGACTAGAAAGTGTGATATTTTTTAAATAAAACCAGAATTAATGGAGATCACAATCCTTATCTAACTACATATGTGGTTGTACAAGTTTATAAAAGAAATATGTTTTGAATGTTATATGAACAAACTTTCCTGTGTTTTTCCCTAGAACCCTTCATTTTCAGGGAAAATTACTGGGTTTTTTAGGTTAAGGAAAACAAAAGTGTCCATGGCAGGGAGACAGATAGGGTAGCATATGCCATCTTTTTGATTCTGACTCAAAGCATCACAGGAAGGCAGACTTTGCAAACATTTTAAAATGGAGTGAGCCTATAGCAAAATTTCACCAGCCCCTCTGTGTAACAAAAGTCTCAATCTCAGAAAAAGCAGGGAGAACTAAATGCAAGACTAATTTCCCATCTTATAAAAATTCCTGTTTAATGAGATTGTTAGTGTCTCTCAATACACAATTCACAGATACAGCGTCTAGTCTGTCTCAGAGAGAGGACTATATAGGAGCTGGGAGTTCATATGTGACAGAGGACAAGGTAGTTTTAAAGTATATTCTGTACTGATTTAAAACATATAAGAAGTCTTGTAGTTATAGACTTTGCTCTTAAATGTGCAGTGGTGACGATAGTCATTGATCCCACAGAACATCTGCTAGAACAGGAATAAATATCTCTAGATTAAACCAAAATAAAAGTTACTGAGCATTGGTTTCTCTTCACTTTCTTCTAGCCTAAAAATACATCCCAGTCTAACCATTCATCACATCTTGCACTGTGTTCTTCTGCATCTACTTTTTATGTCTCTTCTTACTGTTTTCAATTTTTTTTTTTTTTTTTAATTTACAGGCTGTCTTCTGCAAAGGCAGTTATGCCTGAACCTCAGGGAGAAGAGGGAGATGTTCCTCTGCTACTGCCATCTCTGCTGAGAAGCATGGTAACCTCAGTATTTATGGCACTAAAAGACAAAAAATGCGCTTTTGAGACTGGTTTCTGAGCATCCCTGCAGGGATGAGAGTTGAGGTTTTTCCTTTCCTGGAAAACAAAGAAGTCTGGATGCCTGGTTCCTCCCTAGTGTCCTGACTGCGCTACAAGTATGCACTCACAGGTTATGCTGGGTCTCACACAATCCCTCATTATGGGTCCAGTCTCACAGTTCAATTGGTCTTTGACAGAGTGCAGTGTACTCCGTTAACTGTTTATCAATCATCTGACGGCTGGACAAGGCCAGGACACTTGGAACTGGGGAAACCCGTTCTTTGTGATAGGGAAGAGACCAGTCTGCTAAGTGAAATAAAATATTGTTTAAGAGTTCAAATAAAACAGGAGAGAATAAATGAAGTTTGAAACAGACTGCCAGTAAATATTTATTCTTAACCAGCTGTAATAAGATCAGGGAGTAGCTGGGTGATACTCAGGTCCTGTCTTGCCCACACAGACTGGATCTGATTCTTTCACTCCAGGTCCACAAAAACATATGAGCTAACCAGTAATGAAGAAAACATCTATGAATCATCTCAGCAAAATGCAAATGAGAATAGCTATATTGCAGCAAGGTTGTGCTAGGTCATAGCAGTTACAGTTCTGGCTGACAAGTATATCATGTACAATACAGTATTCAAATTTTATGAAAGACATTGGATTTGACCTTAAACTATTAAATAATCCTGATTTGAATATCTGATGGAAAAGAAAAAAAAAAAAGGGTCTCTACTCATTACTGGTTTCTAATTGAATTAGTTACTGAGGCTAAAGTGTTTAAGAAAAATACATGTTGGAAATCTTTCCCAAACTGGATTAAATTTGATTTAAGTAAACCCAGTGATCATCAAAGGCACTGCAATTACCATGTGCAAAGCACATTTAAAACTACATGTATTGCCATATCAACGTCTAATTGAGTACAATTTTGAGTGTTGCTGGTTGCCTGTAATTCCACTAAGGCCCTGTAAGAGTTTTAGTGCATGATGAACATTAATCCTATTGTTATTCAGCAAAACATTGGCATTTGCAGTGCGTTAGATACTAAAATAGAGAGGCTGTTCTTTGAAGTCTGAATGGTCCCACAGAAGCAGTCTTGAAATGCATTTGAAGGAATCATGTGAAATGTGAAAGCTGTGCATGACCTCACTGGGACCACTTGTGAATTCACCAGGACAAACTGGGCTTTCATAGGGTAGCCTTTTGTGTCTGAATATTCCCTGTTACCATTTCTCTCTATCAGGGGAAGATACGGAAGGTACTAGGAGGAATTAGATCAGTGATCTGCCTCAGTAACAAGCATATTTCCACTGGTCTCAGCCCTCCAGAAAAACGAAATACTTCTTATAGCAAACCTTTTTTTTCAGCAGCTTAGAGCATGTATTGTGAAAAGCATTTGTCACTATAGAGAAACTAACAAGGAATTTGAACTGAAACAACTCATTTGTGCTCCTTTTTTTTTTTTTTTTTTTGACATTCATGTCACTGTGACTTGGCTACCATTGAAAATGTTCTTTTTTTATGTCATTGCTGCAAATAGCAATCCAAACATCATTTCTCCATATAATATTGTAAGAGTTTGGATTCAGAAACTTATCTCTTGGAATGTATTTCATTTGAGGACTAGTCTAAACTGGTCTGAAAAAGATTGCTTGATTATTCTTGTGAACGGAAGTTTCAAGTCTTTTAAACAATATGACCATTTAATGTGCACAGTCATTATCAGAACAATCCAACAGAGTGTGCTCATGTGCTGTGAGAGCTGAAGCTGTGTATAGTTTGTATAGATGTTTCTTTTGTATCTGAAGTTGTTCTTCTTCTTTAAAATGAATTAACTGCAAAAGCTCCATTCCCTGTCAAGTTTTACAATGACATATTATATCTCCAGAAGAAACAAGCATCATCTGACATAATTAAACAGCGGAAGAGAGGAATTCTAGATGAGAACAGCGGGAGTAAAACATTCATACAGAAAATCAGGATTTAACAGCAATAGCACAGATCCACCAAGCTTTTTCTGTGTTAGTAAAAGTATTGGACCATGCCTTGGTGATTAAGCCCATGGCCAGTTTGTGCATGGTGCTGTACTTGTAAGGAAAATATCTGGCATGAGGCTGGAGGGACTGCAGGATTCTTGGGGAATGGCAGAGCTCAAAGGGATTCTCCTGCTGGGGTTGCAAATTCTGCTGGATAAATGTTGTGATGTTCAGATATGCAGAAATCATTGTAGCACTGATTATTTTTTTTCCCAATAAGAACTGTATTTGTGTAAATATACAATGAATCCCCAAAGACCACAGCCAATGTTCAGCATTGGAGGTAGCACGAGAACTGGGAGCAAATGTATAGCCATAAACATATAAGGAACATAATGAATCTTCTTCCAATAAAGTTGAAACCATTTTGTATCATTAGGAAATCCCATTCTGTTTATAGAATCAATTTGAAACCCTGACATTGAAATCTGTTCTTTGAACAAAAATAATGAAATATAGACCCGCTTAATATAGTCAGGAATATGGCATGTTTTGATGTGATGTGTCATTCATTAGTGTCCACAAAGCCTGAATATTTTATACAGGAAAATGAAGACACAGGTATTTGAAAGCCAGTGTTACACAGCACGGAAGAGGGACACTGTAAGAGGTCACAGAAATTGAACTTTCTTTGCTACCTCAGTTGTCTAGTGTGAAATTATAACTCAGACCAACAAACAGGATGCCATTGGATAGCAAGTTAGTTCCCATTTCCGAAGTTTGGTGCTTTAGCCCACAGCAAATGCAAGGGGCTTAGATAAATCCGAAGTGTGTGAAACAGCTCAGAGAGCTGATTTTGTGAAGAGCTGTTGTACAGTTACTCCCTTGGGGAAGTAATTTATTCTGTGCCTTAAAGCCCACACCCTAAATTAACAGTATTACTGTTGCTCTGATGGTTGTCAATGGATAAAGTTCATTACTGATTAAAATTAGCAGTCATGTCATCACTGTCTTCACTACCACAGCAGTATTGTTTAATAAAATCATATTTGAGAGGAACTGGGTGTCTAGATCTGAAAAGGTAATCCCAAAATCTCCCCAGCTCGCAGCTGCTCAGTTCTGCCTAAACCATAGACAGACACATTCTGTTTCACCTGAAGAATCCCTAAAGACCTAAATCTAAGTGTTCTTGCAAAAGTATTCTGCATACCAACCTCCTGCCAATGCTCTCTTGCAATATCATGGCACAGTGCTACCTCCATGCAGGTGAAATCTTTCTCTCTCTGGCAAAATGCTTGCAACATTTCATGCTGCACATACCATGTGAGACTCAATCCTGAGTATTAGCCTGCTTTGCCTTTCTGTTTTTTTTCCACAGTCACAATCTTTCTTCCCTGCTCGAGGGTTTAGACTACTTTACTGCATTTCAATTTGGTAAGACTGAGCAATTTATAACAACTGAAAATGACACTCAAGAGCATTTAGAAACATCTTTTAATGCAAAAGCTAGAGACCTTGCAAGATCATACTACCTCATGTGGTTAATTTTGGAGTCCATCAGCATTAAAAGAAAATTCCTGCTTTAAACATTGACATTCCACATCAATTATAATCAAGTATCTTAGACATTCCGTGTTATAAATCGGAGAAGACATGTCTGAAGCAGTTCTAGCATAAATATCTTTGGGAAAAAAAAAAAAAAAGTCTGTGAACATTGAAAGATTTAATCAAACTTTATTTGAGAATCCCTCATCATTCCCATATTAGTATGATTGTAAGAAGATAGTGGATGAGATGCATTTATCAGTTTCTGAGTCTTTGATTCCTTGTCAGCACAGCTTCCAGCTCAGCTGACGTTCTTAAAATGAACAGTGGCTTGATATGTCTTGGTGTTTGCCTAGTTATAGATGCCTTTGAAAAGCAGGCCACATAGAAACTGCCTATTGCCTCTCTTAGAAAAAAAACTGTTCAAAAACTGAAAAGACATTGCAAAAGCCTAGGACTTGTGACCTAAGGGTTAAAAACTGTATAGGAGCTGATCTGCTAGAAGAATTAAAGGTCTCCTGTACCTATATGCACATTTAGGGATGAAGCAAAAATAAGCAACCCCCTGCAGCACAAATTCCTGGGATTCGCATCTTAAGGTTGCATTACTCTGTGGCTTCCCTAACAGCAGGAGCTCAGCAGGTGCCACATTCATGCAGTCTGATGTATAATTGCCCCAGTCATCTTTTTAATTCTCTATAACTTCTATATTTAAATTTGTGTAGACTCAACTAACAGTAAAAAAACTGTGTAACAGTAATAGTCAGTCATAAGCTTTTTGTACATTAGAAGCACCTTTAATTCTATAACCAGACAAGGAGTGAGTTGGCGTGTTAACACTGTTGTCACTGCTGCAACAGGTTATGTCTCAAGGATCAGTTCATAATGCAGGCTGCAAACCTGTCTGATTTATGAAGCAGTTGCTGTCTTCAGGAGCAGAGCCTGTCAGGCACATTCATCTGGCCATACTGTGAAAGAAAGAGCAGATGATGCCTTTTAGACCAACAATCAAATATGAAACTCTCCAGTTTCTCACCAGAAATTACAATGATGCAAGGGAAGGAGAGGCTATTTGCTTTCACTGGTCTCACAAATGATAGCTCATATTTAGACATCTGGGACAATTGTTTCTAAAATTAAGACACTCAAAATAACACTTGTTTGTCTAAAATCAGCTTTTTCTTCAATATTTAATTCAATATTGGCAGTATCTCTGATAGTTCAATGGTGAGAAAATTTAGTTCTCACTAAAATGTTCCAAAGTCATTGCTGCCACAAAAAAAAAAAAAAAAAAAAGTTTAGAATTCATTTTCAGGCAAATTTAAAGAAAAAAAAATGGAATGAAGCTGAAAATGAATAAAAGACATTGTAGCTAAAAGGGTTCTTCAAAGACACAGGATACAGAAAAATGCAAGAGAGACTTACTTTCCCACTGAAGGTTGAATAAAACTGAACTGAACTAAGAGAAATGAGGTCTGCAGAGAGCATGGCAAACATGCAGGAAGTATCTTTGTACCTGTAAGGTCATGCAAACTATATCAAAGGGCAACAATTAATCCCTGAGAGAGATGGGCAGACTGAATTGGTAGTAATTATCGATTAAGAATCACAGTCTTACTAATTACTAATCAATAAGACTTTGGAAATAGTAAAACATAAAGTATTTTCTTTAATCTAATTGTACTAAAAATTATCAGATCCAGTTCTCTGAGCACTTCAGAAGTTCTCATCTGCATGAGTTGTAGAAGGAAGTTCTACTTTAAATGAGATAAACTGAAAAGCTTTTTAATTTCATTTCCTTTTGCAAAGGCTGGTTGCCAAAAAGCTCTTCTCGCCATTGCTCAGTCATTGGTGGGCAATTTGTTCCAGGCTCTTCTATCTTCTGTGGAAGGAAACTTCATGCCAGCTGTTACCCCAGCTAGTAATAAAAAAAAAAGAAAAAAAAAGGGAGAAATGCTTCCTTTCACTCTAAAGGCTCTTCTGGTTCTCTGAGGTACAGAAGATCCCACATGTTCAGGATGGGCAAACACATTAGAAGAGGCAGATGCATGACAGTGTCTTCCAGTATAGTTGCTCATATCTTCCCTCTGACTGAATTATGTGCATGCGGGTCTGCATAAATAGAAGAGGGTAAAGAAGTAACCTCTTATTTCACACTTTTTCAATATCTAGGACTCAGAATGCATAAATACCATAAGCTACTGCTGAAGTTCTTATTAGTATCTCTGCCTGCAAATTTAAGCATTTGAGGAGGTGGCTAGTAGCTGGTCTTGACAGAAATCTGGACCAAACTTTCTGTCCATGTTGGTGGACTCACCAGCAGGGTGAGTGAGACATGTCTTTATCTGTAGTAATGAACACAAAAATGTACCTTACCAATTCCATGGGATATTGAAAAATCCCCCCCACCAGATATGGATTGCTTCTTCACCAACAGCCCTTAAAAAATAAAAATCAACATTAGGGTCTTGGATAGTCTGACACCACCTCATCCTCCCAGTCTGTGGTACGGCACTGCTGTACCAGCCATTGGGGTAGACCTTATTTCCCACATTGGTAAGTGCCCTTGAATGCTCACAGAAAGTACAAAACCACACCAAGACCTGTGAACCCACCTCCCCATCAGTACAGCCAGCATGTCTCTCTGTTGCAGTGAGCAAAAATAGCCTGGCCAATAATGCAGCAACAATTTTAACTGCATAAAAATATTTTAGCAGAAGTTCATAAAAATATACACAAAGCAGCGCAGCTATGCTTAGCAAATTGAACTAAAGGAACATAAAATTAACCAACACTTGCTGTGAGATGGCACAGCCTGAAGACCCCCTGGATCCTGACTCCTCTTGTCCGTGTCTGAGAAACACTGCTTCCCTTTGTGGCTCTGCCAGCCTTGATGGTTGGTTTGGTCTGGAGTAAGAGCCAAGCAAGCCTCCCAGTGTGGTTTAAATCACCTTTCCGAACACAACGTGAATAAGCCTGTAGTGATGTCTGGGCCTTGAGGGCACCACCAGCCCTGCCTGCCTCTGCCTGTCCCCCCACCAAGTCTCTCACTACCTTGCCTATGTCCCAAGACCTTATGTCAGGACCCTGGGGCCATCAGCTCCTTCCACAATCACACTGCAGGACACAGGAGCACCAGCTGTGATCCAGAGGAAACCCAGCACCAAGTCCTTTGTAGAATGGGCATGGCCAGTCTACTCCAGAAGGGACACAGTCATCCTCAGCACTTATTCCCAGTAATCACTTATTAAAGCAGATTAACTAATTTTGCATCATGGATGCAGCCATTAATTCTGTGGTCCAACTCATTCCCTTGGCTTTGGATGCTGGATCCAGCAGGTGGACAGACCATGGCCCTCTTCTCGTACCACTGTGTAAGCAGTCAGATAGGACATACCTATATCCTTGTTCCTGGCCATCCTAAGTACTGGTAGGGGGTAAAACGCTCCTCTCCAGGGCCTGCAGAAACCTACCTCTCTGCAGCAAAAGGGAGTATGTGAGATGGAGATATGTGGCCCAAGCTGTACAAAAAGCACAATTCAGATTTAAATACTCCCTAGGAACTCTGCTCTGTATTTGGTAGACAGGCACAATTCTTCAGCTGGTTGGTAACAAGCTCTGCCTGAGCAATGCATAAGCAGTGGTCCAAAATAGCTGTGTTGCTTTGCTCTGCCATTATTGAATGCTGCAGCCCAGGCTTGATTATCTATTTTCTACTCTCCTAGGTGCTAATAGTTTCTGAACTCTGAACTGGTATTTGCTGGAGCAGAGCGAATGCCTGTGGTTTTGTGTTCAGGCTCAACGCCAGGCACAAATCTCTAATCACATTAAATCCTGCTATTCGCTCTGCAGAGAAACTCAGACACCAGCAACACATTCAAAGGCCCTCCTTTTGTTTAGCAGCATTGCTCTGCCCATAGTCTCATCAATAACAACATTAAAGCCCATTTATATGCACAGCTGGACACTTTGAAAAACTGATTTGGTCTAACAATCACCAGATAAGAACTCCAATCATTTAACATTATTAGATATTGGAGCCCATTGATGTTTTCAATTGAGAAAAAAACCTTTCCTTTGCTGAAACCACATCTCTTTACAGAGTATACATTTTACACTAATATTGTTCCTTGAGGGGAAAAAATAGAGTAAAGAGTCCCTTTTTACTTTTTTTTTTTTTACCCTTATGTAGGTAAAGTCCCATTTCCTGAGATTGTGAATCATTACCGACACAGGGGACAGATGAAGTATAGATAGTCAAGACCAGTGTTGGTATATGTTGTAAAACATTTAGATGAATGTGATACAGACAAGAGAAACCAATTAACTCATGGGAAGAACATGTTCCTAGGCACAGAGTACAACAGGTGCACATTTTGGTGATGAAGAACAAAAAAAAATAAAAAAAATAAGGTCATATAAGTCTAATGTAAAAGTAGCTATTTCAGAGAAATGGGAAAAAAGCAATTATATTAAAAAGCCAATAAGGAATAAACCAACCACCTAACTAACCAACCAAGCAATGAACCAATCAACTGGTGATGTTAAAAAACAAGTAAAACTGCACTTTGTGCACCACTGTCTTTGTGTCATTCTGGAGCTCAAAGGTCTCGCTTAGAATCAGGTTCCTTGCCACCCTACAGCAGGTTACATCTTTCAGGAGTCTTAAATTCAAGGTGATCTGAGGAACTAGAATACACCAATCCCTCAGGGGTCTGTACTGGGACCAGTCCTATTTAATATCTTCATCAATGACACAGACAGCAGGGTTGAGTGCGCACACCCAGCAAATTTGCAGACGACACCAAGCTGGGTAGTGTGGCTGACAAACTGGAGGGAACAGATGACATCCAGAGGCACCTTGACAAATTCAGTAGTCCACCAGTGTCCACCCATGAAGTCTGACAAGGCCAAAGTCTTGCATTTGCGATGAGGCAACCCCCAGAATCAGTAAAAGCTGGGGAAGGAAGGGATTGAGAGCAGCCCTGCTGAGAAGCACTTGGGGGTACTGGTGGATGAAAGGTTGGATATGAGCTGGCAATGTGTACTCACAGCCCAGAAAGCCAACCACATCCTGCGGTGCATCAAAAGAAGCATGACGAGCAGGTTGAGGGAGGTGATTCTGCCACTCGACTCCGCTCTGGTGAGACCCCACCTGGAATACTGCATCCAGCTCTGGGGTCCTCAGCACAGGAAAGACATGGACATGTTGGAGAGGGTCCAGAAGACGGCCACAAAAATGATCAGAGGGATGGAACGCCTCTCCTATGAGGAAAGGCTGAGAGACTTGGGAAAAGAGGATGCTCCAGGGAGACCTTATTGCAGCATTTCAGTACTTAAAGGGAGCTTATAAGAAAGATGAGAACAGACTTTTTAGTAGCGCCTGTTGCAACAAGACAAGGGGTAATGATTTTGAACTAAAAAAGGGTAGATTTAGACTAGATATAAGGAAGAAATTTTTTTCAAGGAGGTGGGTGTAACACTGGAACAGGTTGCTCAAAGAGGTGGTAGATGCTCCATGCCTGGACACATTCAACGTCAGGTTGCATGGGGCTCTGAGCAACCTGATCTAGTTGAAGATGTCCCTGCTCATTGCAGTGAGGTTGGACTAGATGACCTTTAAAAGTCCTTTCCAACCCAAACTATTCTATAATTCTATGATTGCATGCTTATATGGCAGTCTGCTTAGACTGTGTTCACTGGAGATCAAAATCCGTGACAAATTTATGTGTAACTAACAATAATCATAATGAAGGAGCAGGACAGGTTGAACTGTTATCAGACAGGCAAATGACCCAGAAAGAAATTTCAGATGTTTTGGAAACCTGAGAGTTTTCACCATAATGTTTGTATTCACTAGCAAGAATATACAAATATAATAAAATGACAGTTATTTATTTGGCCATAAACAAGTTCTAAATTGATAGAGAGAAAGACAGATACACAGACACGTAGATAATGTTGAGTGATTGTCCTGGGTTCAGCTATAGCAGTCATTTTTCTCCTGCTTAGTAGCTGGTGCAGTGCTGTGTTTTTTAACTTTCAGCCTGGGAACAACGCTGATAACACCGATGTTTTTAGTTGTTGCTAAGTAATGTTTATTCCAACCAAGGACTTTCTCAGTCTCATGCTTTGCCAGGGAGGAGGGGAAGCCGGGCGGAAGCAGAGACAGGACACCTGACCCAAACTAGCCAAAGGGGTATTCCATACCACAGCACGTCATGCCCAGTATATAAACCGGGGGGAGTTACCCGGAAGGCCCTGATCACTGCTCGGGTCGGGCTGGGTATCGGTCGGCGGGTGGTGAGCAATTGTATCCTCTCCCCTTGTTATTTCACTAATCGTTATTATCATTGGTGGTAGCAGTAGTGGTTTTGTGTTATACCTTAGTTGCGGGACTGCTCTTATCTCAACCCGTGGGAGTTACATTCTTCCCATTCTCCTCCCCATCCCTCCGGGAGCGGGGGGAGGAAGAAGGGGGGGGGCGGGAGTGAGCGAGCGGCTGTGTGGTTCTGAGTTACCGGCTGGGCTCAAACCACGACAGTGATGGAGGTATGAACTTTAGTCAGCAACAGGGTTTCAGATGTTATCTGTCATCATCTGGAACATGAATACTGTAAGGATGTTTGCACAGTTTCTAAATGCTTCCAACAGCAGTTACATAAAATACACAGTAAAGGAAAAGTATGTTAAGAGACCTAGCACATGTAACTGTGAACCAGTTGTTTGAAGATTCTTGAAGTTATTAGGAAACAATACCTGTTAGAAGACAGCTGTGCATAGGTATGCCAGCTTCATCACTGGCTAGCATCACAGGCTATCACTTACCTGAATGTAAACCCTACAGCCCAATGTGTGGAACTGGAAATAATGATCTCAATTTGTTAATATTTTACAGCCACTTCAAACACATAGAAATGACTACTCAAGCTGCAAGACAGAAAAGAAACAGGCCAAATTTTGTTTTATAAATAAAATATCTAATGCGTCAGATTGACTTTTACATTCCTGTAACTTTACTATAGCCGTGGGGCTTTTTGTTACCTGTTAAGGCAGGAATTGGCTCCATATGTTTGATAGATGGTACATCTATCAGAAGGCATCCAGCAGAAAAAATGTATTTACTTTTAGTATCGTCATAACAGCTTGGAATATTATCATTTGGTTTATACATTAATTTAACAGAATATACTGAACGTATAATTACTAGATTGCATTTCATAGCTTTAGATGTCACAGATTTTCAGCATCTTGTCAGAAAAGGAGACTAGCAAGTTAAACAGTATAATAAAAATTTAATCCATATGTGGAACTTCTATAAAATAGGCTCCAATAGTTTTTATACATCAGAAGTAGTTTGCTTTGCTTCACTTAGTTTTCTTTCTTGTCTTCCCCATAGCACATTTCTGCTTTTTGTCATGCAGTTCCGTAGAGTTATAATAAATATTAAATTTATCATCTATTCTAAAGTCATATTTGACCTTTATATTCTAATATAATAGAAAAGAATTTTGCAGTGCTTAAGATTTAGTAATATTCTGTTATACTTTGATGGCTAAGCCCATTCCCCCCAGCCTGTCACAAACATAAATAATGAAATGTTCCCATGGTGATTTTCACTGGAATCATACGTAATGTAATGTCTAATTTAAACCAGAAGATATTAAATATTTGCCAAGAGAGACTGGGTAACTGATTTCCTAAATGTGCAATACTTTATAAAAAAAATAGTATAATTCTACCATACTTTCCATTCAAGAGTATAATCCTATTATTTTAAATCAGACAGGACATCATTTTATTAGGAAAAACAAACCCAAACAAAGAAACCCAACAAAAACCCAACAACCAACCAGAAAACCCCAACAAAATGTAAATAAATATCTGTAATAAGTAAAAGGATCTGGAGGTCCAGCATATCAGACATGATTTTACATGTGATGTAATCACAAATGATACACATTTCCAAATATTTTCTAATGCAGCACTTTGAATTTCTGTGTAAGGTTTCACTTTGAAGCATTTCCCCTCTCCTAATATAATGTAAAGTGAAATTTCAGGTTTTATCCATAATTTCTATTAGAATGTGATTTTGGTCATTGGTGAAAACTGAGGCCTTACGATTCACCAGCATAAAAAACCACATCTACCCTGAAATCAAGGTTAATTAATGTCAGTTGATATTCTGAGCAGTTTTTTCATTCTTAGCACTGACAACATACTGGAATTTCAGTCAGTGAAGAGTAAAATAAAGTGTCAAGTACATGTAGCTAGGATAAGCAGGAACTACGGGATAAATATTTGAAGTGCAGTTATGAAAAGGAAAGAAATTATCTTCCTTGCACAGTGCTGCAAGCAAGAGCAAAAAGAAAAATTCAAAAAATAGTTTTGAAAAAAATATAGGAAAAATAACCTGTCAGATCTTGAAGGATATTAGAAACAGTAGATAGACATCTTTTTGCCTTGTGGTTTTAAAATTAATTTGATAATGACATTAGAAAGCATACTCTTAAGGAAATGTTTAGGCTACAGGGCACATATTTTACTTCTTTACTACTTACAAGATTCTTTGTTCTTCCAATGTCTGTGAATGATGCCCTATCTCCTTTGAAGTCAAGTGCATACCATTTACTGAGGTCAAGAATTCACCTCCTATTCCTAGGATTTAAAACACTCATCTGCAAGAGCCATTAGAAAGAAAACTACTTCTGAAACCTTTAAACTGGATATTTTAACATGATACTGTCATAATCTACCTGGACTTGTGCAAAGTATTTGACTCTGTCCTGCACAATGTCGTTGGATTGGACATGGATTTGGTAGATGGCCCACTCAGTGGACAAGGAATTGGCTGGATGGTCACACTCAAAAAGTTGTAGTCAATGGCTCGATATCCAAGTGGATGTAAGTGATGAGTGGTGTCCCTCAGGGGGCAGTATTGGGACCGTTTAATATCTTTGTCAGTGACAGGAACAGTGGGATTGAGTGTGCCCTCAGCAAGTTTGCTGACACCAAGCTGTGTGGTGCGATTGACACACTGGAGGAAAGGGATGGGATCCAGAGGGACCTTGACAGGCTTGAGAGCTGGGCCAATGCAAATCTCCTGAAATTCAACAAGGCCAAGTGCAAAGTTCTGCACCTGGGTCAGGGGAATTCTAAACATAGATACTGCAGAACTGCAAAACAGTGAGAGAAAGGTTAAATGTACCATCCCTGAGGCGTGGGTCACGGTAGATGGATAGGGTCTCATCTCATGCCTTTTTCTTTGGCATGTTAGGGCCATTTCTGAGACTGAGCGGCTTTTCCTAGCATTATGCCAGAGTGCATGTGCTCTCACCTTTTCCATAAGGATAAAGTCCCAAATTTTTACTTAATTTTTCATAGACCTTATGGCACAGTAAATTTTGCTGGTTTACTAAGAGTAAAAAACCAGGCTAGGGTAGTTTTATTTGCTGTGTTCCTCCCACAAAATAAAACAGGACATGTATAAGATCAGAGCAGCAGAGAACATGCTGAATATTTATGTTGCTCATGGAAACCAGGGTTCTGTGAAGGACACACGTATATATTGCTTCTTTGATTTGTCCTGATTATGACAGTCAGTGGGAAGGAAGTGCCAAGATACAGACATTTTTGCCTGTACAGGACTGAAAGACAGTGTAATACTTTTACTCCCAAGATGGGAAAGCACACATCAGACATGACATGATAAGATAGTGGTAGGTAAGGTAAGGCCTTGCCTTTCCCTAATTTATCTGGCCACTGTCCTTTAGCTCACAAAGCATTGATCAGATTACTACCCAGCCAGCCTCCTATCTGGCACTCAAGGAATGCAGCTGCAAAATCTGGAAAAAGTTCATTCCCAGCAAATACCACCCACATAGGCCAAAACCAATTATGGCTAACAGATATTAATGCACTTTAGCATGAAAGAAGTTTATTAGTGTAAGGTTATGTAATGCAAAATATATGCCCAAACATATGTCCGCAGATCAGTCATGATGTATTTCAGTTTGGGCAAAAGCCTATAGTTGTTTGAATTAAGTAATAAAAGGCATTTTAAACCTTCATGGAAACTACAGAGAATGCCAAACAGATGGAACAGAAAGTTTTTCTTTGTTCACAGACCATTCAGGATAAATTATGTCAATTTTTCAGAATTCACCCAGTCTTTTACTGATATCTGAGATGATACAGCTGACCCAAGTATCCTGTGCATTTTCTGTGCTATGGGATAAGATGTGCAAAACATACTTACCAAGACCACTGATTTAAAGAAGCAAATTGCTTGACCATCAATACAAGGTATCAACCTAGTGTTCAAAAAAGTACTACTATCACAATGTTAAAAAAATTGAGGATGTTGAGATGGAGACAATTTCAACATAATATTACGAAATCCCTCTTGATAAATTCCCCTGAATTTAGGAAAAGCAACCGAAACTGTCTGACTGCTGGCAGGTCACCTAACTTGCAAGGGAAATAAAATCATTAACTAGGATCTTAGATGCCACAATGTAAAAATGCATATTCTACAACAGTGTCATTCTTACTAAGACAGCTAAGATTTAAAAAAATGAAGAAAATAAAAATTTAAAAAATAATGTCTATGAATACGGTTCTATTATGGAAAGATCTAGTTACTCATCAGCTTTCATTGCCAAGACCCCTATTCAATGATTTTTCTACTGTGGTGTACTGCAGAATGCTAATGCAGTTGTCATTGTCTAGTTGTTGGATACTGTGCTAAGGATGTCCAGGAGATTAAAAGATTTACCCATTATAGCCAGCTGAAGTATCACAGGGTAGTTCCACAGATTAAGCTAAGTGTAATAAAATGTCTGTCATTCTTGTTTCCATTTATCCTTCAACCTGCATAAAATAACTAATGGAGGATTTGCCAAGTAAGAAATCACATTTAGGTGATGTGATAATGAAAAAGATTTTTAAAATAAGGGTTTTAATTATTATTTAAACTATTCCAGTCCAAGGCAAGACAAAAACAATGCTGTATGCTGTCACAATGTTGCCCCATCATGGTATGCTGCTAGTTGAATCCAGATTTGATTTGCTAATATATGATTGTATATGTTGCTATTAGTGCAAACGTAACAACTAGCCTACTTCTTGGAAGAGAAAGTTTATTCTTATGGTTATGAGTGTGTGATGCTGCTCTTCTGGAAGGCCAAAAAGAAGCCCTGTTAGTAGTACAGACAAAGCTGAAAATAAGGACATTGGGTGCAACTAACATTTGAATTATGGATTCCAAGAGCTTTTGAGGTGACGCCTGCAGCTATGCTGTGCTGCTGAAGGAACATGGGCAAACATAATTTTGCATGATTGGCAGATGAAGGCACTCAAAATAGGCAGGAGGAGAGCAATACCTTTTATCTCAGCCTCAGCGGAAATAACGGGGGGTCCTGTATTTTTCTACTGGTGTTTTCTTGGCTGCAGGACAAAAGTGAAATAATTAGATATGCAGAAAAAGTATTTATTAATTCAGATTTATGTAGTATCCCATCATCAGGACTTTATAAATATGAATTATTTAAAACCTGATAGCATAATGAAGAGTGAAAGAATAACTGTGGTCTCCATAGGACCATTACCAGACTTGCCAGGGAAATGAGCACTCCATTGTCCAGTCCTCCAGAAACAAAAGCAATGGTTAATAAAGGAGTACATTGGGGTGGTGAGTATCACTTCCAGTGAGAGTGGGTAAAGGCTTGCCTACAGCTAATTTGATCAATGGGAGTCTTTCTGGGTCAAGGCCAAAAAGGAATATAATCCCAGACCCCTGTCAGGGCACACAAATGTGAGACGACAAAGCTTTTTCACATCACCTTGAGGAAGGCTGTGCATGAGGCACAGGTGCTTTCCTCAACAGGGATGCCATGTGGACATCTCCCTAGAGAGCAGGGAGACTTTGGTCACAGTGCACTGCTCTCCTACTTATCAGCAGAAAACTGCAGTTCTTCCCCCTCCTTTCTCTAGCATGTTTGAAATCACTCTACTCTCCAGCTCAGAGCTGTTCTCAACATTTTCAGTCCTCTCTCTTTTAATGGGAAGAGGTTAGACAGATTTTCAAAGATTGTTGCCCCTATTAATTCTCATGTCCCCTGAATGACGGCAAATGAGAATATTAGTCCTGCAATGCAACAGTGCAAAGCTACACAGGTATTTTGGTGCTTTGAAGAGGGTTATTATGTTCACTAGAGAGACTTTTGTATTTGAAGCAACAGTGAATGCAGTTTGGAAAATGGTTTTCCACACCAAAGATAAGTTAGGTAAGTGCTAGTGCAGTCATTAAAACCCTGGTCTGTATTACAGGAATACCTCTCAAATGTCACCCTTTCCACAAGGTTCAGAAGTGCATTTCAGCTCACTTGTAATGAGCTTTTGCTGCTTGTTCTAGGCTATGTTTTATATTTCTACACAAATTTTAACAGTAAAAGGTATGAAGCAGCAGGAACTTGGCTGTCTCCTGAAATATATTGCTGTGATCTGACAGATCTTTCAATCTATTGATTTCACAAGCCATAAGGACTATTTCAGTTAGAGTACACATTTTCATTTTATCACCTATCAAAAGTCTCTACAAATCTTCCCGAATATAAATGTGACAACCTAAGTGAGTGGAACCAAAAAGATTTTGTAAAATCCATTTTCATTTTTAAAAAGTATATATAGCTTATTAAAAGATGCTGTATTACTACACTGGGGCAATGGGTCCTTTTCTTTAAAGACCAGATTTTAAACTGAAGAGAGAAAGTAATGATGCTGCTCTTGAGATACAACACACGCAGCATTTTTAGATTTTAAGTCAGATTCTCTGCTAATATAAAGTGGAGTGATTCCAGTGAAGGCAGTGGAGTTCTGCAGATTACATCTACTAAGGATCTGCCTGACAGTGGCAAGTGACTGAAGAGACAGTCATGTCTCAGAAAAAATAAAAAGAAAATGCAAGGATCAAAACCCATCCAATATGTATTCAGGAGGGATTGTTCAAAAATAAAAGGGCAATAATAAATGTCATGTGCTGGAAACAGGGAAGAACGATGCAAGCAAGAGAGGAAGAAGAAAAAAATTACAGTCAATCAGAAATTGCAGAGAAAAGATGATAAGGGCTGCAAACTGTCGAGCTGGGCTGAGGTCAGCTGAATGATGCAGCAAGAATAAGAATGTAGGCTGCTTATAAAGCAAGGAAACATTATGATAGTGAGAATAAACTCACTATTTGAAGCCTGTTGTGTGAGGGTCTAAATACTCATTTGCAATTTTGAGACCCACTTTGTCCCCAGACAGAGTTGCTTTGAGCCACTCTGTCAGGGCCAATTTTTTACTGCAGTTGATTGACACCTGCAGTTAGTCTGAAGTACTGCACTTGATAAATATGGTTTTCCATAGGAACAATTTTTTCTTCTTTTTGAAATGTTCTATTTCTGTAGAGTTTTACAATTTAAAAACGTTAAAAAAATACTTCATGGAAGTTAATAGTTTTCTGGTTTTTTTCCCAGTGAAAACTCTGAAGCTTTTTACATTTTAAATCACACCTAACCTAATTGGTACTTATGCCAATAAAATCCAAGGGAAGAAAGAAAGAAAAAAAGATTTTTTAAATTAACCAATAAATTAAGAAAAATACACTTTTTTTTTCTTTTTTTTTTTTTTTTTCCCAGAATCAGCCCTTAACATAGAGTACAGAGCTCAAGAAAAGGAGATACTAGTACCATTATATGGATTGGGGAATTTATTCTCATTACCTACTAGTTTTGCTTAAATCACTAGAAATAATCATATTGGAAGAAAAACTGAGTTACTAAGATAAGCTAAATACCAGATATAGGACTGGACCTAAACCGCCTCAGCATAAATAGAATATGCGTCAATATAGCAGCCTTGAGCCAAAGCAACATAATTTCACTCAACTTTGACGAATGAGCCTGTAAAGTTCCTCATGTCAGACCTTTGTTGACATGACAGCAAATGCAAGACTTGTCAAGACTAATAATTGTGTCTATTACCATTTTCCCAATGGTAAGAGGTTTTATAGTGCAGACTGTATATTACAGACCAGATGTGGTTTGGGGGCACTCAGATACAGTGACCTCTGTTGTGGTCCTTATCTTTCCCTCAGGTGTATGAAGGGATTAATTTTCTTATTTCAGCTCAGTCTTTGTTTTTATCACACTTCATATTTTGAAAAGTAGAGTGAAAATCCCCCTTCATTCCTGCTTTCCCCTCTTAGAAGCACTGATTACAAACTCAGCCTTCCAAGGTTTCTCCTTGTTATCAGTCTTGCAGTTTCTGTCTTGCCTCTCAGCTCTGATCCTTTAACATACTCTGAAGTCAGCCTGTTATTTTTATATGTTGCTGTATACCAGACTGAAACCTCTGTGCCATGATCTTTATCAAACCATTTCATTGGTTTTGCTATTTTTATCTTTTAGGCCAGTTGCTCCTCTTTTGGGTTTTGTTTAATATTGTGAACATTATAGGAGCATATATAAAGGTCATGGATGGTAGATACATGTAAATATAGCACAAGAGACTATAGCTACCTAACACATTGCAGTTCTGACCTGAGCTTTCAGCCCCACAGCTTTCGCATATATATGTGTATGCTTTCAATTAGTCCTAGAAACTTAAAAAACTGACTGAGAGGGATTTGTTCTAGTCCTGAACCTCAAAGAACACAGACAGAATCTGTGTGTTCCTATGGAACTGGCCTGAATGCAAAAGTATTTTATTAGATCCTTTGTCTTATAAACCAGCATTGGTGTCGGGACCTACATTTTAATTCAATATTAGATCATGAGTTTCAATGACTAATTAATTTTATTTTGTAAGTCTTGATGAAATCTGAATAATCCAAGTTTTACTGTGTTTCTTTTTGAATGAAAGAAAAGATTTTTTTTTCCCCAAGGGTTTTGTAAAAGAGTTTTCTAAGAGATCTATCTCAAACTTCCTCATTCAGTTATTGCAAGGTAAAACATAGTCATGTATATGGAACTTGAGCTGGTGTGTAGCATGTACATGAAATATGAAATATGCTGGATAATTTAAATGCACTCTTTCCAAAGTTTGATAAAATACGGTTAGCTGAAGAGTTTCTTTGTAATAATGCACCTATTATGTGTCTTGACACACCTGACATATTTATTTCAGTTTGTTGAATCAACCTATTTCGCCATGTCTGTATTCTTTCCACTGCATGTGCACTCTGACACGGGACATAGGAAATTTTGTGGTTTTCAGTTAGCAATCTCTTGGGGAAGTCAACTTTTCAGTCCATGGGAAAATACACCTTTTTAGGGGAGTTATAAGCTGTAGATTTTCATGCCATTGTTTAAAATCCATAGGATATTGTTTGAAACTTTTTTCCTTTTTTCTGCCTTTTTATTTTATGCCACTCTAGTGAACTAGTAAAGAAGCATGACCATCAAACTCAAGCCAAACAGCACAGAATAAAACCTGCATAATCTGTATTTGGACCAGGCTAAAAAAGCTTTCAAAATTTCATGCAAAGCTGGAACCAGCCCTGGAAAAACCTGGGCAGATGGTACTTATTTACTGGAACCAACTCTGCAGCCATATACTGGAGCTGGCTGGGAAACTTGAAACAAAACCTCTGAAAACAGAATTCTTCCCAAGGATGTATCAATCACAGTCAAAGATAGTTATTCTGCACTAGATTGTTTAACTGCAACACTGAGTTGGGAAATTAGAGACCCAGGTAAAATCCCTCTGCCTGAATATGGAATAAGGTTTAACCTTTTCATTTCCATATTTCATATGAATAACTGACAGTGGTTGCCAGCCACAGTTATGGAGGTCTCAGTCCTTCTGCTTCCTGCTACTTTCCTCTAACCCCTGCTAGAGTCTCCTTTGTCCCATGCTGAGCTACCAGCACTCTCTGGCAAGCCTGCTGCCATGCCTTGCTCAAGCCATGGCACTGCCTTCTTGGGCTTATGTCCCCACATCCCAAGCTCTGCTTCCTCTCAGTGCTGCCTCCTCACCTTCCTCTGACCTCTGCCACTTTTGCACCCCCGTGGGCTACACCATGGGACACCAGTGCTGCCTTCTCTCAGCAACCCTGGCTTTGACTGGGGGTGGAACTAATGAGCCTGGCAAAGCTGGGTAAGCTCAGGTTTGTTCCTTATCTCCCCTTTATCACTGATGTGACTTCTTACTGGAGTGTGACCCATAGGTTGGAAAACACTGCTTGAACCAGCAGCTCATCAAAAGTATCTTTCTCTCTCTCTCTCTGAAGTGAAAACAAATACCAAATCTGTTTGAGATGATGTCAGGAGGAAGATGAAACAAATGAAATTGACTTAAGTTTTGGGTTCCTTTCCATTGAAAGTGAAATGCAGAACCAACACATCTAACTCCAGCAGGCAGTGGCATCAATCTCTGCAGCACCAAAACTTTCACCTTCGCAACACATTTTTCCATAAACTTTCTGCTGTGTACTCACTTCTGCTAAACCAAAGCACAGGGCTGCCATTAATCACACCCACACACAAAGGCAAAAATAAAAGGTTATTCTGAGTCTGGAAGCTGAGAAATTTTAGGATTTTTTTTATGCTTCCAACTTGAAAGCTGGAGGGATCCTGGTCCTAATTTGCCTAATCAGACAAATTTAGTGAAATTAAGGAACTGAAGACTTTACATATGGAAAACAACCCTCACATGGTGTAAATGGACACTGTCTGGTGATATCCAGAGTGCTACAAGAGTTTACATTTAATCTAGGTAAATATTTTCCTGGACTAATAACAATGATTAAATGGCGTGTCAGTAGCAACACTCACAAAGCTCAAGGAGGGAAGGTGAAACAATATGAGAATCATTTTGTCTTATAAAGACGTGTTTGTCTTTCCTCTGTTGTTAATTCTCTAAATCTAAATTTCTTACGTACGCTTGTTAAAGGGAGAGATACAAAAAGGAAACAAAGCAGCTGGAAATCATTGGAAGGTATAAATGCCTCTTGCCTATGTCATTTCAAAGATTTTGATTGTGTAAGTCAGAACTATTCCATCAGTATATGACAAATATATAATAATATTTACAACTATCTACATAAACATATAACTCTATGAGACCTTATTAAGTTGCTTTTTCTCAGTCTTTAACAGTATCTCAGTCATCAGAAGTTTGGCTTGCTGATCCGTGGTTCACACAAAAGAAGTCTGTATTAAAAAATAAAAAATTGCCATTTTTTAATACTGCATGCTAAGAGGAAGGAAACAATTTCATTGCATTTGGGAATAGGAATTTGTTGGGGTTTTTTATTTCTAGTCAAACATTTCCATTCAGCAGGAAAGAAATAGCACTTCATGAAAGAGTCTATGAATAAAAAGAATTACACTTTTTAAAACAAACCTGATATTGTGGGAAAAACATGATTTTTAGAGTTTTTAGTATTCCTTCCTACTATTCCTTAAAGTTTGTTCTGGAGAAAAATTCCTGCACAGCTTAATTATACGTATGATGCAGTTCCTGCAGGGGAAATGTCTGAAAGTGGTACAGAACTTCACCTCCTCTTTACTCTAGCTAAAGAGTTGGTTCATCACTCTTCCTGTGCAATGCTCTGCTGGTTTTAGGAAGAAATTAAATGCTGCTGGCATTGTGAAGATTTATAAGAAGATTCAGTAACCACTGCGAATAATCATGCTGTTCATGCAGCCTTGAGCATTTGAAGTCTCTTGCTCACCAATATTTTATGTTCTTATTCAGTATTATTTGCCATTATTTTCTGCCCTTCAGACTTCAGTTTTCTGGTACTTTTTAGCACAACACATTATTTTTTGTGGATTTTATGTTCTTGCCCGACTGTCACCACACTATCCTGTTTTACTTATTAAACGTAACTCTCCCATTATTATAAGACATCTTGGGCAAGTATGGCTAGTTCTGTGTGTTTGTTATTTTCCATCTCATTCATGTTTAATTACTGTAACAGCAAGGGTATCTTTTAAATATTTTTAGTAGATACATAGCACACTTGGCTTAAATTGGACAGTTGTTTATAAATCATTATGGGAATGGCACCTTGAGAAGCATTCTCCTCATAGCACATTTATTTGGTTTTGTTTCCAGGTTTAGAGTAAAAGGAAATGTTTTTAAGCTGGGCCATGTTTGCCCATCTTTGCACAGAGATGAATTTCAGTGAAATGAAGAAGAGCCAAGTCTGAGCCACACTGGAAAAGATCTGAAGTGGAACACGGATACTACATGGTCTGTGCATATTTCTCCCCATGAATAAGCCAAGGTATAACTTTAAGCAGCAACTGTGAAATCCTCACCCAGGTAAACCAGGCAATGAAAAATGAACAGAGCTCAAAGGTCTCTCTTGCTTTCTCCCTCAGTCACAGTAGGGTTTTATTTTATAATTTTTCCTACTCTGAAGTAGAAGTAGCTTTGTTTGTCCTAACTACAATGGACCACCATGGACCACCAGGGACATGTATGCCTCTAACAAGAAGCGAATCTACACACGAAGCACTGGTGAGGAAAAGAAGAAAGCAAAGAAACCTTGGAAAGCCAATCTCTGTGTTTCACTCTAGCTGCACCTTTGCTTTTTGTAAGACCTACCAATGAGTGCAGATATTTCGTTCTTTACTAATTTCAATATGATTTTGAAATGTTCCCGTTTTTGAAGTAAAATACCCATTTTCTTTGCAGGGAATTAATAGAATTGCCTATGCTCACGTGAACTAACATTAGCCTCTAAGTTTGTCTGCTTTTGATCTTATCTTCCTCCATTACCTATTCAGATCTGAACTGTGAATCAAATATTAAGGAGCACTTAATTTTTTCTCAAAAGAGATGCTCAGGCTCTGTTTCAGGTCCTTAATGACCCGAAACACAAGCCACACGGAAGAATAGGCTTTGCACGTTTATACTGCCCCGTGAGCAGTCTAAACTTATTGCAAGACTAAATCCCACCGCTTCTGCAGCATTTACCGGTGAGGAACTGCTAGGCAGCACTCTGACCCCATAATCATGGCTGCTGAGTGTCTGGAACACTTTGTTGGCCCAGAGGGGCTAGACAGAGACTCCTTGCCCAGCAGCAGGGTGTAACGTAGCCCATGGTGGTGAGATGCACCGTTCCTTATCTACTATGTCACAATCAGCCCTGGAGGTTTCCTTGCAGTGTTTACCCAGACCCAACCCTGAGGCTTCTGCTAAAGCCAGAGATAAAACAAAAAATTCATCCCTGGTCCCTAGCCAGGGCCACTCCATAACAGCACTGTAGGCACAACTAGTGAATCCAGTTTTGCTACCAGTGTGGAGTAGCAGCTGTCTGAAATGAGCATTTCACAGCCTGATCCTCTCTTATTGGGCACCTACATGCATTGTCTGCTTGTAATAAGATATTATTATTCTCACTATAATTCTGTGCTACATTTCAGTTTGAGTTCTGCAAAACAGACCAACTATTTCTGTTCAAACCCCATTCTAACCATTGTGACTCCAAATGAAGTCTTATTTGAAAGAACAATGTTTGAGCTGTAGCTATATATCACCAGTCGTACCTTTTTAAGAAGTCAGAGAAAAAGCTTAAAAAATTAAACCTCAGATTGAGTTGTTAATCATGAATACAGGATGTTGTTTTAGAAAGAAGAGGTTTGGTAATGCAAACAGCAAGACCGGCATGAATGCTATGTGAATAGCAGCAAACTCAAAGTAACTGAATGCAATATTCAGGGTTGATGCAGTTATTTATAGTTTTGAGATCCATTTAAATTCAGTGAGAAATGCAGATTTAGAGAGGCAGACAATTCCAGAGTTGTCATTTACGACTGAGATTAAGTGACAGAGAAATTGTATGTGCGTGATAAAGCTACATGTGGGCCTAATTTGTGTCGATATGGATGCACATCGGTAATTGTTTGCACACAGCCAGGAAATTATAAACTGTTCAGGCAGTGCTAAGTATTGCTATGATGAAAATGTATGAGGAGCTGGTCAATACACTGAAATAGAATTCTGAAAAACGAAGTGGAAAACACATTTTCAAAAGCTCTAGGATTATTATTTTTATTAATTTTATTAATTTAGATTTTTGGCAACAAGTTGTTAAAGCTTTCTATATAGACCTATCATTCCAATTCAATCTCATCAGCTAGTAATGACCACATCTTACCTCCTCCTTTCTGTGATATGCACCTCTAGTTTAATACAGAGAGTAAAGCAAAGTGTAAAATGCAGGACTTGCTTAATATGCCCATGAAGGCTGGGAAACACTGTTTTTGCTAAATGTATTTTACCTTGAAATTTCTTATGCAAACATGCCAAAATTATATTCCTTGTTTAGGGACTAGAATTAGACAGACCACATCTGTCTTATTTTAACAAACATGTTGACCTCCACCCCCAATCCCCTTTCTTTTTTACTGATAAAATCGCATATCTAAATTGAGATTACGTATCCTATAATTTAGGAAGGAATCTGGCTTTGTCATCTCTAAATGCAGATAATGCAACTGAAGTTGAATTCTTGCTTCTGCAGAATATTTAAGTATGTGGTTACCAATGAAATGCCATTAAGTTTTGCTGAAGCCAGTACTTGGGACAAGTCAGTAAACGGGGCTGAATATTCACTAGTGTGCCTTCAAATTTGCTTCTAATTACATCTGTGATGATACAGAGAAGCAGCATTTTATTTAGTGCCTTAGCAGAGAGCTCAATTTGAAGATTGAGAACTAATTTTAAAAATAAACTCTATGTGCTCTCTTAGTTAAATTCTGTTTATAAAAAATCATAGACTTCAAGTAATGTACCCAACCACAGACTTAGTGTTCCTCTTGTATATATGCCTTATATATGCCTTTCCAAACATGGGTCCTTAGTGTATTCACACTTTGTGTGATGAGGAGCCATGGACACTTCCCAAAGCCCAGCTGGATTCCAGGCCAGTAACATCCCCAACAACACTGCCAGAGTAAAGGTCTGAGATCCTCAGATATGTCTTATTCAGCAGTTTGGTGTAAATCCCTGTCAACTAAGAATTTTAATAAATCTGATCTGTATTTGCAACAGAGATGTAAAGGAGCCCCAAACTATGTCGTAAAAATTTCCATTTCACCTGCTTCTGCTAATGATCCACACCTTCTCCCTATCAAGTTGGAGAAACATTATCTTTAAACAAAACGCTCCAGTTAGCACACGGATACACAGACTTTTGGGTACATGGTCAAGGAAGAGCCTGCATACCTTAGAGCTTATCTTTTCTTTCTATTGTGTTAAGTTTTAAAAATATATTGGAGCACCTGCTAAACCTTGCCTTAGGCAAATATCAGTAAAGCCTCTCTGGAAAGGTAGGTAAGAGCAAGGAAAAGGAAGGGAAAGGATGGAGTGACAATGCTTCACAAGGGTAGTTGTAGAGGTGACAGATGTTCAGATCTTACACCTGTACCCAATGTCCTTGCTTTGCACATTTTTTTTTCTGAACATACTATCATCTTTTTCAAAAGAGGATACACCATACCTTCTAAGTCGAAACTACAAGTACATTTTGTCTGAGCTTTTTTAATCTCTCCGGCCTGCTCCACTGCCTGTGCAGCACAGCAGGCAGTGTCCTGCAGAACCTCAATATGCAGGAGGATTTCCCACTTTCTTCTACTGATTCTTCTGCACAGCTCTAGGAAATCTCAGTGGTTGTGATATTAAGTAATGGAGTTCTAATTCCTTAAGTATAATGAGGAGTGCAATTTGGGGAACTATAAAGTGATTTTTTTTTAAGCACTCTGTTTCCCTGACTTCTAGTAACCTGTAGTCCAAAACACTGAGGGGAAGATAATATTTTGATGAACTGAGCTGAGTGTGTTTTCTAAAACTGCTGGGTGGAGTGCAAGTGCCCGAAATTCCAAGATGGGGATTAAAAGCAGCCTCTTTCAAAAGCGGCAGGGGAGGTTTCAGCCCTGAGTTTTCATCTCCCTGAAGCCATTAGGGTTGTAAATATGTAATTTAGGGCAGGAGCTGACTGACAAGTGTAAGAACATTGAGCATCTTGAAGATAGCTGACAGAGTACATATAAACAATGCCTGGGCTCTGGTATGGTGTGTAGAAGCACTGCATGCACTTCCAAAACTAGCAAAGAAATCATTTATTCAGGAAACCTATACCCTATAGAAACAAAGCTGACATGGCTTGTAAACTTCAGGGAGAGTATCTCCATGGCACTTCTTAAAAGAACACCTCAATAATGTTCAGTTTATGGAACAGTAAATTCCAATGTGACTTAAAATCAAAGATTTTGTTGCTACCTACTTGTAGATTGGGCTGTAGAAGTACAGTTGGATATCCATTATCTATTGTCCTAGTTTTGACTGGGATAGAGTTAATTTTCTTTTTAGTAGCTGATATAGTGCTGTGTTTTGGATTTAGTGTGGAAATAACGTTAATAACACACCAATGTTTTAGTTGTTGCTAAGTAGTTCTTACCCTAAGTCAGGGACTTTCACATGCTCTACCAACTCAAGCAGTTTCCCATGCTCTGCCAATGACGAGGTACACAAGAAGCTGGGAAGGAGCAGAGACAGGACAGATGGCCCAAACTAGTCAAAGGGATATTCCATACCATAGAATGCCATGTTCGGTATGTAAACTGGAGGGAGTTGGCAGGGAGCTGCCAATCACTGCTTGAAGACCAGCTGGGCATCAGTCAGTGCAAGGTGAGCAATTGTATTGCACATCACGTTTTTTCTTGGGTGGGATGTGTTATTCCTCTCTCTTTCTCATTTTCATTACTAGTACCACTACTATTATTATTATTATTATTGTTATTGTTATTTTCTTTTATTTCAGTTATTAAACTGTTCTTATCTCGACCCATGGATTTTACCTTTTTTTGATTCTCCTCCCCATCCCACTGGGGCAGGGGAGAGTGAATGAGTGTCTGCGTGGTACACAGTTGCAAGCGGGGGTTAAACCACAATATGTGTTAACATTTGAGGCCAACGATGACCAAAGATCCCAGTGATGCCTAATAATGCCCAAAGTGGGCCCATGTGAACCTCATGATGTGAACATGAGCCCAAGGGCATATGGGTAGGGGCAACCCAAAGGGATGAAAGAAGCCCTGCAGGTGGATGAAAAACTGGTGGATGAAAAACTGGTGGATGAAAAACTGTAAATGAACTGGCAATGTGCACTCGCAGCCCAGAGAGCTAACTGCATCTTGGGCTGCAGCAGCAGAAGAGTGGTGAGAAGATTGAGGGAGGTGATTCTGCCCCTCTGCTCTTGTGAGACCATACCTGGAGTACTGCATCCAGCTTTGGAGTCCTCAGCCAGGAAAGACAGGGATGTTCTGCAGTGGGTCCAGAGGAGGGCTGCAAAAATAGTCAGAAGGATGGAACACCTCTCCTATGAGGAAAGGCTGAGGGAGCTGACATTGTTCAGCTTGCAGAAAAGGCGGCTCTGGGACACCTTATCGTGGCCTCTCAGTATTTAAAGGGGGCTTATAAGAAAGAAGAGGGCAGAATTTTTAGCAGGCCTTTAGCAATAGGACAAAGGGTAGTGGTTTTGAAGTAAAAGAGGGTAGATTTAAACTAAATAGAAGGAAGAAATTTTGTATGATGAGAGTGGTGAAACACTGGAAGAGGTTGCCCAGAGAGGGTGTAGATTCCTCATCCCTGGAAACAATCAAAGTCAGGTTGGATGGGGCTTTGAGCAACCTGATGTCCCTGCTCATTGCAGGAAGGTTGGACTAGATGACCTTTGAAGGTCCCTTCCAATTCAAACCATTCTATGGTCCATACTGACCCTCAATGCACACAGAAATATATCCACTAAAGAACATTTTATTCTAAATATTCAAGTCTTTCTCTGCAGCATATATGAGCAGTTATTTGTCAGAAACGCTGAATTCCTCATCAGCCTCCACACTTTGGAGTCAAAGAACTTTACAATAATTAAGTAGCACATTTGTTGTATGTGACTCGAACAAGCCAATCACACACTCTAAGGAGAAAACAACTCTGAACTCAGGTCTGTTGCATCTCAAACCAATAATTTAATAACCTGACTATCTTTTCTTCAAAGATGATTGCTAGATGAAAATCTTCTGAAGTACCTCACAGTAGGCACCCAAAAATCAAAATTTGTAGTTGCTCTGTAACTCACAGACAAATACTGATCCCTTTGCTCATTATAGAGTATTAATTGAGTAGAACGGCAGCTGGTCCAAGGAATTTTTGTAGACTTTAGATCTTGCCCTAAAACTGTGTGAAAGTTACTGAATCTAAATGAAAACAAATTACAAGGCTCTGACACCATGCTAAGCAATGGTTACACTCGGGAAGTATTTGCGTCTGTTATTTTTTCTCTTTAAGTACTGCAGTGTTCTGGGAGATTTCAGAGTTCACTGGACTAATGCTGCTTTTCCTCTATCAACTGCATTTATAATTCTGTTGTTCTCTGAGGCAAAATAGGCAGCCAAGGTTACTCTTGTTACTATTATTGCAACAACAATACAAAAGTTAAGGCATTTTTTCAAAATGAAGCTCATTGGAAATAATCCATTTTTGCAAGCAGAGAAAGATAACCGGATCAACCTGGCTGCAACCATATAGTCAGCTCATAGTCCTTAGAAAGTTTCCAGAATACGCAGCAGTTTTCAACCAACTTCTTTCCTAGAAGTCAGTCAGTCTTCTTTTAGGATCTGGTTAACAAACAGAGTGGCCTCATTAAAACCTTTAAACTAACAACCAGGACCCCTTGTATACCCACCATCTCCAGTAAACAGATTAATGTGACGCAAAGTCCCTTAGCTGATATCTTTCTATGTATTGAAGACAGTGTCATGTTCAGCAAAATGCATAGTATTTCTTCTTGATTTAGAACACAATTTTATGAAAACTGAATTCAAATTTCTGACTCAGTAGGTGCCTACAGACACAGGCATCTGTCAGATTTTTAAAAAACATCCACATACACTATGTACATAATTTGAATATCTTGCCCCAAGTTTTTTTTATATTGTGATTTTTTTCAAGATGGAAGTTGGTAGCTACTGAAAGAGTCTGAAATGAGACAAGTAAGGAGCATTACCCCAGACCTTCTTTGTACCTTATTAAGTGCTGTTTTATCATTATGCTGTTTACTAAAGCTTTAAACAGAGAAAGGCACAAGGAAAGGAGGAGTTTCAAGGTTCATTCACAGAGCCTAATATTAGCCTCCAGAAGCTAATCTACCTATATTTCTTCCAAAGTGAAGAAACAGAGAAGGAAGAAGAGGGAAAGAGGCTTGACAGAGCACAGGTCAGAAATGGATTTGAAATTCAGTTGTTTTGACTTACCCTCTGGAGCAAACATATCTTACTTCAGTAAATCATGAGAGGAATTTAGGAAGATTAGCTCAGGTCTCTGAATCCAGTTATATATGAATTTAAACCCTGAAAAAGCAAAGTAAGAGGACACAAGTTTAAATCCATGACTGTAATTTTTGCTTAGCTTGATCAATTCACACCTAATACTACTAACAAGTAAAAAATTATACAAGCACCTTTGAATGTTGTCTCCTGGACAGATCCTGAAACAGTGCTCAGTACTTATGAGCAAAACTTGTGTATGTCCTACATCAGTTGAACTGCGGGTAGAATTAGTCATGCTGGTTGACAGAGTTAATTGAAATTCAGTCTTTTCTCTTTCACTGAGTTACTGATTGATTTTGCTTTTACAAGTCTAAATTATTAATGGAAGAACCTGCGAAAAGAAATTTCAGCCTCTTGGTTATTTATGAAATGTCCACTGTGACAGTGTGGAGCTTGTGATTAATTACTAGAATAGCTTTTGTTACTTCCCAAACTGGCCACTGCAAACTTTTCAAGTAGGAGGTTAGTGATGGTACAATGCAACTTCAAACATCACTTGGGGCTGGTGAGGGAAGATATAAGTTAATTTTCACTGATAGGATGCCGTACATCTGTAAGTACAGAAAAAAATCACTGTGTTTTTAGTGGAGATGCATGTACAAGCTTTGAGCTTATTGACAAGATCTTAGGTGAGACCTGTTGAAAATTTGATTCACTGGGGGCTGAGAAGCCAGAGAAATTTATAAACAAATATAAAACCAATGAAGTACAAGTTGTCACTAACACAGCAAGCAGCACAAAAATACTCAGCTGTAACTAAGAATGAATTTGAAACTCAGATCACTTGCTGATTAAAAAAAACAAAAAAAAAAAGAGAACAAGAAAAGAAATCAGCTTTGAGTTCCAACAAGAGGGGTTTCATCACATGGACCAAGTTCAGAAAAAAGCTTACCTTAACCCATGCAGTCTGTCTTGTCATTCTAAAGGAATTCTTCACATGCTTGAGAAGCATTTCTAGATACAGGAATTGAAGTAAATTAAAACATTTTTTAGCCAACTCATAAAAGCTTACTTTTTCTTAAATATAATAATGTTTATTAAATTTAGGTTGATTTATCAGAGGCAATTTGATAGAGGGTAAAAATCTTGATGCTGGTATCCAGCCCTTGAGCTAAAAAAGCAATTTAAACCTTAAGCATCCTACTATCCTCTTATTTTAGGTTAGGCACATCCTTACCTTTCAGTGATACCATACACTTAATAATATGGGTAAATGCAGTGCTTAGAGCTCCTCCTGTACTAGGGCAAAAGATTTTGTGTTGTGATGCTGCAGGGCATAAAAGACTGAAAAGGGCCTAGGATGCACCAAAAATTTACAGATATCCTAGCAAGAATGAATTGCCAAATGTTATGTAGCTTTAGCTGCTTTTCAGCAGATGGCACTGTAAGAGCATTTGAATTGAATTCCCAAAAATATTTTGTATATTATATTGTAGACATAAATTAGTCCTTAACATTGAAATTTGACGTTTCAAGATAAATGTCCCTTTTTAAGTGATTTTTTTTTTTTTTTTTTTTTTTTTTTTTTTGAATCTGTGGAGAGAGGATAGCAATTAAAAGTGATATATCAGTGGTTTGGCATACTTCATTTTTGATTACTCTATATATATCAAATGATTATTTTAAATTAAACTAAAATGCAAGCCAGCCATTTTAATGTATCAATATCATTTATATTTTGGAGTAATTTGTCCTGGTGCTCAAATGTTATGCACTTCACAGGAAGAGAGATTGCCAAACTAGGGATTACATTTTCTCTCTGGATATTTGACCAGAGTGCAAAGTCTAGTGCAAAAGCGAGAACAATATTAAGCCAGCCTATCTATCATTCTCTAGTAAGCGTTTCTCAGAAGCTTGTTGCTATACTGTCTAAAGCCTTTACACATTGATAAACACAGTGGATATGAACATTTGGCTTTGGACCAATATTTAGCTTTGATCTCAATTTTTCAAATACTAATTTAAAGCTGAATACAAGGGCATTTAACTCCATCTTCCAAACACCAACTCAGCAGCCAGCTCAACCACTTTCTATCCCTCCTTCATGTCAGCGTCTGATCCTCTTACTGATTCATTCCTTACACCTCTTGTTCCTTTCTCAGTGATCAGTTCTCCAGTTGGTTTGTCTTAAACTAGGTGCTTTTTCCATTGTTAATTCTCGGCGAGCCCCGTTTCCACCTCCATCATCTGTTACTTTGCTGTTTGCTTGTTACAAGTTACGCGGGAACTACAGCACTGGGTACTGTCATGGGACCCTTGCCCATTCTGACACTCCTCAGGGAACCAAAGGTGCTGAGTGAAAAGCAGAACATGTCAGAGTTAAAAGTGAAGTGAAAGAGCCATCATGCACAATATTACAGTCATGGAAAAACTGACCGTGGGGTGTTTGAAAGGAATATAAGTAAGTTCTGCGAAAAGCTGAGAAGATGCATGGTCTTTTTGAATTTTTAACTAATGTAATTGTTACAATGTATTAATATGGATTGAATTAGTGCAATTTCTGTCCTAGATGACAGGGATTTTTGACAACTCAGAATTTGAAAACACTTATTTTCCACATGAAAAAAAAATTCAAATGTTCAGACTAATATTTTTTTTCAAACCTCAGAAACACTCTTAATCTTTCAAAGTTCTCTTTCTCCCCATAGCATTCTTCTTTCCAGAAAGAGGGTATATTGTGAAAAAGGTCACGTTATGATTACTGCTTTGAGGCAGGTTTTCCTGATATGTTCATTGACTTTTGGACTGCGAAGATAACATTGGCTCCAGCTGATAGAATAGTGGAAACTCTTTAAATAGGAAAGCAAGCAGATAATGAGAAGAAAGAATGACTGTCAAAGACCTGTGTGTCCCTTGAGGAATATGGGAATTAAATACTTTGTTATAAAGTATTTAAGTTTTCATTTAATTGACATACTATCTGTGGCTCTGATTCAGCACTGCACTTGGCTACTTTCTGTGTGCTTTTACTGAGATCAATAAAACAACAAATGTGCTTGAAGTTAGCAAATCACGGCAATGCTGAATTGCATTCTGTTCCGCATGGAGCCCACCACAACTCAGAATGCAGTGCCTGAATGATGAAGCCTGAGTCTGAATCTGAGGAAATACGAGTCTGAGACCTGGACGTTTGTGAAAGAAGACAGCTAAACATATTCCAAGTCAAGGGACAAACGATGCAACCAAATGAATGGATCATACATTGGGGGTGGGTGTAGGAGAGCTAATAGAAGACCGTGTGAAGTATTATAAGAATTATGGCTGGTAACACATAAACCTATTTGCTTGGTGAGTAGATGACGTGACAGGAACAGACCAGCTAACTGCCCAGCATAGGCCATAGCTGAATAGAGAGTGTATCGAAATGCCTAAGAGCTCCTCATGTGAACAATCAAAAAATGGTAACATATGCTCCTTACAGAGAAGCCATATTCTGAAGATTGATGACAAACACTTTTCAGTTTGGCTATTTAAAGATAGATATATAAAACACAGTGGTATATCATAACTGATAAATTACATATCATTCCAGTTGGCTTGCATGAGGCATTTTTCAAACCTCTTAGTCATCTAAGAAAATCTGGGAATTATCTCTCTTCTGTGCTTGAATAAGCCTCTTTATAATGCAAAGGAACAAATTACTTTTAAGCTTAGATTTGTGTAACTTTCATAATTTGCCTATGCAATGTCAGGAAAAAGATGCTATCCCTTTCTTTGTCAGAGAAAATAATCATTTTTTATTAAAATCTATCCACATTTTTCATATATGTGCATTAAGCTTAGTGTTGGGAATACTGGAAGTACAAAAATCAGATCAGTCCAGAATTCTATCTCAGGTCAGATATCCAAACCTGCTTCTGAGAAAAAGTCCCCTTAAATCTAAGTAAATCAGATATGGTTTTGTCCTGGGCTAAAAATAGATGCATCATATAGCAACTATAAAGGCCATATTACATTGCTTTTCCAGAAGTCATAAAAGGTACAACATTGCTTTAGTTTTTTACCAAGGAAATAATATATGTGCAGTCATGCTATGTAACTGTCTACTGGTTTCTAACCAATAAGTCCTGAAATTGTTTGCCAATTTCAGCCAAATTTGAGCACTGCGAAGAGTGGTATGGGATACAGAGTTCACATGTTTCATGAGCTAAACAGAGGGGCAGAGGACAAAGACTTTGGCTTCCTGAAAGAAGTCTGCAGTGTCACATCAGATGCATTATTAGACATTAGAAACCTCAGGAAAGAGACCTTGCAGCTCACACAGTACCAAGAATAGTGTGGCTTTGAATTTGTACTTAATGGGTATTGGCTATTACAACCACAGGTCACTAAAACTCAGAAACCAGGCTTCAGTTCCCCTCCCCACAGGACTAGCTGCTTTCCAGAGCCTTTTTTATTTTTTTCCCCTCTGTATTTGCCCTCCTCTGAAGATATACCCTCTCTTACACACTTTAGAAGCCCAGACCTTTGGAATCAAGGTTATCTAAATATACAATTATAATGGGAAATCTGTGTTTGCAAGGTTCAAAACTAGTCTTACCTCATCATTTTTTTGTGAACAGTTTATATTCCTTTGGCACATCCTTGTAAACCAACAGATTTAAGACTGAAGCCCTGTACTTAATTTAGTTATCTCTTTATAACGGTGTGCAATTAGCTGTTAGCAGTGGCAAATGGCCTGTTAGTTACTAGATGTAGTTGAGTGAGAGGTTATGCTCAGATGTCTGTTCATGTTTCCTTAAACTTTTCGTCTGAAAAATATAAAAGAATAACTGTGCTGCAGCTCTTATGCAAAGATTTCTGTTCCTCAGCAAGGCTGCAGTGGGATAATGCAGCAGAAGGAATCTCTAGAGACACTGTGACTGACTCACATTAGCAGCAGCTAAAAGGCTGCATATTTCCCTCTAAACACAAAAATATAATTCAGATTAATAAGAAAAGTAGAGGATTTTTTTTCCTTTGAGAGAATTTCTATGCAGTCAGAGATACTGCCTTAATGCAGCTGTCAAATTTTTAAATTTTATTATCTGTGCAACAATTTACTGACAACAGAAATCTGTATTCCCCCCTTCATTCTCCCCCCTACTGCAGTTCTTTCCTCTCTGTTACTTATTCCTTCCTGCCTCCAAAATGTCTTTCGAAGGTCATGTTCATTCTTCTTTCTCCGCCTTTAATGTTGCATCCTTATCTGAGAACATAAGCCCTTCTTCAGATAATTTAATTTGCTTGTCCTGAGAACAGAATCACCCCCAAACACATTGCCCAAACTAGTAGCTGTAACTCTAGTAGCAGTAACTTAAATAATTTTATTATTTCCAATGCATTTTAGACACATTGAGGTCAGTTCTTAACTTGCTTTGCAGACATTTTCACATTTAATAGGGACATGAACAAAATTAAGTGTATCATCATCCTGAAAATGTATTAAATGATTCTGACAGTTATGTGATGAAAGTTGTCCCTTTTCTGCAGTAAATGTTTTAGCATAGATTTAAAAATTATCATAAAGGAATGTAATTTCAGTTCAGTGCCATTGCCTGTTTTTTCAGCCACTCACTCTTCCTTTACAAGTGAAAGCAAATAGCTTCAAGCTTTAAACAACTGGAAAAAAAACCCAACAGATATCAAAACATGTCAGAGCTGAGGCATTGTAGAAAGTGCAGCTTAGGGGGTGGCAAAGAGGCTTCTAAGGCATCTTGACACCCTATTAAACATCAGCTGTTAAATGTCCCAGGGAAGTCTTTGACCGTCAATCCTTCTTCTTCCTGATACTGTTTACCTGGTAGTAGAGTCCTATATAGGTCTATCTAAACAAATTAGACATTAATCAATTAAGCTTCATATATGTCCAGCACCCAGGACTTTTTACTGTGATTCAGCCTCTTTCCAAGCGGAGGAAGGATTTTGACATTAACAATTCTCTGCCTGTCTACCAGCAGAACTCCTATGTAGAAGCAAAGGGGTTAAATGTGGACAAATACATATCACACACTGCAAGAAAATATTGTGGGGTTAACTTTGTAAGAATAGATAACACACACTTTAAGAAAATGAACTCATAGGAGGAAAAAAGAAAGAAAGTAAAAAGCCTGTAATCACAAAATCGTGGAATGGTTTGGGTTGGAAGGGACTTGAAAGATCATAGAATCATAGAATCAACCAGGTTGGAAAAGACCTGTAAGATCGTCAAGTCAAACCGTTACCCCAAAACTGCCAAGTCCACCATTAAACCGTGTCACTGAGGGCCTCATCTACACATTTTCTGAACACTTCCAGGGTTGGTGATTCCACCACTTCCCTGGACAGCCCATTCCAATGCCTGATTACCCTCTTTGTGAAGAAATTTTTCCTAATATCCAATCTAAACCTTCCCTGGCGCAGCTTGAGGCCACTACCTCTTGTCCTATCACTCGATACTTGGGAGAAGAGACCGACCTCCACCTCACTACAACCTCCTTTCATCTAGTTCCAACCCCAAACTTGCTGACGGTGCACTTGATCCCACTGTCCATATTGCTGACAAAGGTGTTAAACAGCTCCAGTCTCAATACTGACCCCTGAAGTTGTTTGGGCAGACCACTGATTCGCCATTGGGAAACTGTGCTGCCTGCAGGAATCCTCACCCACCGCAAGCAAGAGAGAGACCAGCATGGCGGAAAGTTCAGGAGAGCTTAGGGAGGGAAGTGCAACCGGCAGGCACTGCCTCACTGCTTGGCCATGTACAAAGCTCTGCCCTAAGAAAAGTGGGAGAAAGGAAGAGTGAAAATCAGCTCCTCTCCTGACCAGCTTAGGTGTGAAGAGCCAGGCTACCAGCAATTCTGCAATGGAGCTACTTCCAATTCTGCTGTGATTGCTGCCTGGAGGCTTGAAATAAAATATTGCAATTGATTTTTAGCGCAGCCAGAGACCTTTGCCTACGAGGATATGGCATTTTAAGGAATTATGTGAAGTCTGACAGAAGGTCAGGTTACCTGTATTTATGTAACCTATGCAGTTTCCTTCATGCATAGCCTGGAATCTTCTCTCCGAAGTGCCTCTCTTCGTCATCCAGTCTGTGCTTCCAAGACATTTTGTAAGGCATAGAATCATAGAATCATAGAATGGTTAGGGTTAGAAAGGACTTTAAGATCATCTAGTTCCAACTCCCCTGCAATGGGCAGGGACACCTTGCACTAAACCATGTCGCCCAAGGCTCCATCCAACCTGGACTTGAACACTGCCAGGAGATGCATGTATGAGTATGAGAGCTTTGAAGGTTTCTCTTACAGCTGTCTCCTATAATGTCTATTAATTCTTTTCACCACCTAAACAGATACCATAAATACTGCTTTAATCCTTTTACCCAGAAACAGTGAAAGGACTACCTTTTACCATTCCTCATCCAAGATCTGCAAAGCTCTGCAGTTTCTGTGCACAGGAGCTTAGAAGGTAATTTTCTTTTATCTCAAACTGTATGGATATGAAGACAGGAATCCTAGAACCTTCAAAATTTCAAAGTAAAACCAGGTACACGTATGACCCTTTTAAACTCATTTAAAACCATTTAAACTTCCACCTCTTCCTTAAAAAGCAAGAGAGCAGTCTGAAAAAATAAACAAGGTTTTGACGTAACAAAGACTTTATACATTTGCTTAACTATACACACAGCATTTAATCTCAATTTCAGTGGAATGCACAGTGGTGTGTAAAGATATACAGAAATCTGCAGGCTTGGGTCTTGTTTAAATTTCAACTTTGTAAGAAAACTGTAAACAGGATAATTTCTATGAGTCAGATTTTTTTAAGCTCTTCTTAGAAGAACAGATAGTTTTCTGTGTGTATATGGAGAGGGAGCTCTGTAAAGAATGGGTAGAAGTATTATTATTAATATGCTTGTGGGAAGCAGGGTCAATTATCTTTGGGGTATACAGGGATTTTATTTCCCTTACCCCTGCTACTACCACTTGCTCCAGTATCTGGCCATGTAATGGCAGAGAAGCTGCATTGTTACCGAGCCATCACATTCTTTTCATACCTTGCAGACCTGGCAAACCAGTGTGGGTCATTGAAAATAGTTTGCTTCTTGACCCAGAATCATACGGAAGTGCAGCTCTTCATATGATGTTCATTTGAGAGAAATGCCCAAAAGCTATTTTTATCAGTTGAAGACAAATTTGATCTGGATGTGAGCTGGAATATTAGCTCCAAGTACCTTTACATTTTTGTGAAGGGCTGGATTCAATGTCAATTGGGTCACTGACATAAGACAAATTTGCCAAAGATCTGTAGGGCTGAACCAAGCTTAAGAATATCTAAACTTGTGCTTTTGAAATTAAACATGGACTGTTTAGCTAGCTCATCCCTTTTTTTCATAAATGCAGGATACTGACTTCTTAGGAGCAAGCACTCTTAGTGTGTATTCAGAAAGAGCTTGCTTCAGGACTCCTTTTTTTAATCCTTCCAAGTTCCTTGGCCTGTTCCCAAGTGCCTGGACCTCTCCCCTTCAGCCTCCACTGTCAAATATCTCTGACAGCTGCCAGAAACTTGTGGCTTACTTTTATTTTAACAAGGTAATTTTATTTTGCAGTCACTTATGTTTTTCTTGACCTTTTCTTCTTTCCTTAGGATGGATTAACATGTTGCTCTACACAAAAAAAATTAATGAATGGAAGGTGGAATCAAATAACTATAAAGTGTGTAATGCGTCATATGATTTATTCAGCACGGTGTGCTTTCAAAATTAATTGTAGCTAACTAAGACTGATGGGGTTCATGTGTGGGACTGAAGCTAACGGATATAAAAGCAATGGTTTCTCAGTGACCTGAAATTTTAGTACAATGACTTATTCGAGAGTAAGATCTAAAACCCCCCACAAGGAACAAGGTTGAATGCCATTAATTTGAAGAAATTATGCCTTTGGCTGCTTTTTCTGGAACATTTTTAGCAGAGTGCCATTATATATCACTATTTTCTTTCAGAAATGGGATAATATAGGATTTTCATTTGCTATTTGTGTGTGGGTTATATGGAAAGATTCAGTATGAGCTGCGATTGACATCATTAAGCCTTTTTGTATCCAGGATACCAGTACATCCTGAATATTTGTGATTGAAATAATTCACTATCCTGAACAAGATTCAGTTAATAATTTTTGTGGGTATACACATTGATTCCAGTTAGCTACACTGGACTATTCTAAATCCAGCCTGCAAGTCATGAGTGTAGTGTTTTACATGATGTGTAGAAAGGATGGGCCAAAAACATTACTACCACATGCAAAATAACATGTTTCTTCAGAACTGCAAGCAATTCTAACAGACTCAGTAAGTTTTAAAGATGTACCTATCTCGGCAATGTCTGCTGTTTGCTAAAGACCGCTGTAGAGTAGTGAAGGGAAATACTTTTTAAAGTAGGCAACCTAAACTATGCTGCTGGACTGAGAAAAGCCAGCTGTACCTCCTTTGTAAACTATAGTGGCTTAAAGTACATGAGACTAACCAACAAGAATAATACAAATACTTAATACAAATAATACAAAGATAGCATTCTTTGCTTACAGACTGTGACAAGCATCCCTGGCTCCTGGATTCACAGCCCATTCTCCAGCTTGCTTAGGTTAGTGGAGCCAACAAAGTCAGCAGAGGTTGCTGAAGGTCTCATGTTTTGTCTCCAGCCAACTTAATCTACAGCTGGGAAATTTTAATCTACAGTCAGGGAAATTTTACCCATCTGCAACCCTGCAAATTCATGGCACAGAATAGAACACAATAAACCCAAAACAGATGGAGAGAGAAAAGTTGGGGGTGAATTTCAAAATTTAGGCCCAGGTAATACCTTATATATATCTTAAATATGTCTCAGCCGAATGCTAGAGGCATCTGTGCTATGCTTCAATGTTCCTGTGAGGCTGCAAGTCTGTTCAGAACTGCCCCATCTGAGCACCTCAGTCCTAGCTCACTCACAAACCAAATTCTCCTTCTATTTGTAATGTCTTATCCACCAGAAGATTTCCAAAGGCTCTTTACATGGAGCGGCAGGGTCTGCAGTGAAACCAGCAGTGGGTTCTCTTTTCTTTTAAGATGTATGGAAGACATAAAGTTCACCATTTACACAATTCATCATAGTCCTGACCCAAGCACTGGAAGACTTGAGTTGAAATCATAATGCAGTTAATAAATCCAGAACTACCCTTCTGAAATTCAAAATAAATGAAAGGTAACTTGAGTTGCACTCAAGTTTGAGCACTCACCTGAGAAAGAAAATCACTATATTTTATTTTTCTAATCACATTATACATTATAAATTATAGCACGATGACATTAAAAATGGAGAATGGATGATAGGTTCCATGCTCACAAGTTTGTACATGAACCTGAACTAAAAGAAAAAACCCAAACCATCAAAAAACCTGAAAATCAATCCAGCTGGCAATGTTCTTGAACTTCCATTTACCAGAGAACACTTATCCGGGCAGAACAGAACCATATTCCCCTGAAGAATTGACCACTCAGTCAACAAAGAGAAGGTGAACTGGTCTGCATGGGTGCTCTCTATTCCATTTTGTCTCTTACTAAAACCATGTCCTAAGATGACATAAAATTCCTGCATGTCATCATATGAAAACAGAGGCTTCATACTAAGTAGAGTCCATTGTCTTAGCAGCTGAAACTGCAGAACAAAAAAACCCCAAACCCTACAACAAAAGAACAAGATTAGAATCACAAAGCTGAGTATTCAAAAGCAGGGAAGTGACAGAATGAAGACTGCCAGAATTTTCTTTTTAGCAATTTTGTCTGTAAGTATATGACTGCATATTATTGAAAGGTCACCAGCCTTCATTTCTTGCACAAGAGTGAATAGTTACTATATTCAAATTAATGAGTAGTTATGCTTATTTTCTTCTTATTGTTGAGTAGACAGCTCCATGCCCTAATACAATACATTTTGAAAACTTCAGAACCATAGGAGGTGATATAAACCTCAGTTTTATGGCTCTGGAACTAAGGTATGAAGAGAATAAGATGCGATGTTTTCACTAATCTCAAATGACAATTTGGAACTAATCAGAAGTTATTTTTAAGAGCACATGAGCTCGTACGACACATTTATATAAGTGACATGATTTCATTTGCAATTGCCATTGACATAAGCTATCTGAAAATCAGACTTTAGTGTCTCAGATTGGATACATAGAAAATGAGAAGCATGCAGTTTTTAATTTTTCAAGAAAAGTTTTGGGTGAAATAACTTTCCCGGAACTTCTCGTGCACGTTATGGAAAAGGCAAGCATGATACCACATTTCAAAGGTAGAATCAGGAAGGTCTGGTTAATGCTGGGAGTAATTAAGCTACAGAATGGATCCTTTGGAGATTTAACTACTAAAATCAGTTTCTCTTGTTCATGTGTGAACTGTGATTTTCATAACATAAACCCTGCCCATGTCCTTACCAAAAAAATCCCCCAGAACATCACATCTGCCATTGCTACAAAGCTTGTGGTGTCTGGAGTCTCACCATATTGCTAATGGGCATCCTTCAGCTTTGTCTCTCAACATTCATAGAATAGAATAGAACATAGAATAGAATGGTTAGGGTTGGAAGGGACCTTAAAGATGACATAGTTCCAAACACCCTGACATGGGCAGGGACACCTTCCACTAGGTCAGGTGCAACATTTCTGAAAGATTCTCTCCCCCATCCTATTGAGGGGAGAGTGAGCAAGCAGCTGTGTGGTGCTTAGTTGCCAGTTGGGGTTAAAGCATGACAGTCCTTTTTGGTGCCCAAGATGGGGCTCAAAGAGTTTGAGATAATAATAGATTTGATTGGAATGTGCTAGGTAGAATTTATAGCTGTTCTTGCTGTTTAGTCATTAATTGACAGGCTTCTGTGCTTGCCATGGGGCTTATTCGCCTCACTGTATATTTGAGTCTAGAACTCATTAGTGGTTGCTTTTTGTTCACTGCTTGTTGTAGTGCTGCGCTGCTTAGCATCTTATGCTGTTGTGCCTCGGAACATTTTGACAACAGCAGCGGTGATGCGCCTGGGCTGGCAGATGGACAAGGCATCACTGCTGCTTCTGTGCTATGTTACTGGACAGGCTGGAACTCCAGTGTGATCTTGAGTCAATTGACCGCGGATGAGTCTATATGGGAGCAGTACATCCTGAACCGTCGGTGGCTGAGGATAAGCCCAGGCAAGAGCAGGTACATCTCAAAGTGTCTGTGGCCATAGTTGTCTGGCCCTGGTTGTCTGTGCCACAGCAGATATACCTCCGAAGTGATTGCGGCTCAAGGAAAAGTCCACACTGGAGAGTACACCTTGAAGTATCTGTGGCTGTGGGGAAGTCCATGCTGCAGCAGGCACATCTTGAAGCATCAGTGGCTGTGCATGAAGTCCTGTCAGATCACATCAAAGCATGTGGCCATGGAAAAGCCCATGACAGAGCAGGTACACCTCTGGAGGGACTGTAGCCATGGGTAAGGTCATGTTGGAACAAGTTTACTTCTGAAGGGAATGTAGCTGTAGGTAAGGCCATGCTGGAGCAGGTATATCTCCAAAAGCATTGCGATCCACAGAGAAGGCGACACTGGAACAGGTGCACCTCAAAGTGACTGTGGATAAGTCTATGCCACATCAGATAAAGCCCTGGAGACACTGTGGCTCATAGATAAGGCTCTGCATAAAGCAGGTCACCCCTAAGGGACTGCAGTCTGTGGAAAAGTCCAAGCCAGAGCAGAGGCAAGGGGAAGAGTTCATTGCAGTGTTAAACCCCATAGTCTGGTTCAAAGGGACCAACGTGGAGATTGTAATGGAAATACCTTTAAACTGTTGTAACCCATGATTTGAGTTGCATGTTATAGGAATTACTATAGCAGAAACCACCTGAACCTATGGAGGACAAGCCTTAGAAAAAGGAGTGCAAGTGCAGCAGTGACCTGACCTGAGCTGGCTCTTGTGCCCAATAACTCCATGCAACACACCATCTCTCCTGTCCTGAATGAACACCATAACAGATGGACCACAAAGTCATGGATTAAATGAACTCAACGGACATTTTGTGAACACTGTAGATATTTTATGGGTATTTTATGGACATTTTACAGGGGTGGTCCACAGACTAAGGGGACGATATATGTGTAGTATATCAAAGGATAGGAAGGATGGTGGTGGGTAATGAGAATGTATTGGATAGTGTGGTACTTGATATAAATGGTATAGAAAAAAAGAATGGAGAATGTGCTGGTTTTGGCTGTGATAGCTTTAATTTTCTTCATAATAGCTCATATGAGGCTATGTTTTCGATTTGAGCTGAAAACAGTGTTGATAAAACAGGGATGTACAAGAAGTTGGGAGGGAACACAGCTGGGACAGCTGACCCCAACTGACCAAGTGATATTCCATACCATATGACATCATGCTCAGCAATAAAAGCTGGGGAAGAAGAAAGGAAGAGGAGGGGGATGTTTAGGCTTAGAGTGCTTGTCTTCCCAAGTCACTGTTACACGTGATGGAGGCCTGCTTTCCTGGAGATGGCTGAACACCTGACCAGCAACGGGAAGTAGTGAATGAATTCCTTGTTTTGCTTTGCTTGCTCCTGTGGCTTTTGCTTTACTTGTTAAACTGTTTTTATCTCTACCCCTGAGTTTTCTCACTTTTACCCTTCCAATTTTCTCCCCAAACCCACTGGGGAGGAGTGAGTGAGAGGCTGTGTGGTGCTTCGTTGCCAGCTGGGGTTAAAACATGAGATGTTCATCAAAGATCAAAGTTTTCTGGTAACATTTTCATTTTGTGCACAAAGGGTGTGAATTTATGCTAATTATACAGAGAAAAATCTGCATCCAACAAAAAAGATTGGCTACAAATTTTCTTTTTTCTTAAAGAGGGAAATAATTTTCCCATTACATTTCTAATACTGAAAGTAACCTTTAAAATAATGTGGTTTGTTACATGAAGTAGAAATTGCTTTTCTCTCTCTTTTTTTATTTTTTTTAAGCTTAAGAAATGATCATGTGGCCATATGGCACTTAGTAATTTCATCTCAGGATAGGAAACTGGAATCCCTTGTGGCAAAGTACATGTGCGAGAGATACAGAAAGCAATTGCACCACTTCTGGCCTCCTTATGTTGTTCCCATTTTACACTGTTGCAGCTGAACTTAATTTGAATATGGAGCTATTCCATGTTGACATATATGAAAGTAAGAGGAGAACTGAGATGCTTCTCCATGGTTTCATTCTATGCTTCCAGAAAATAATGGATGTGAATATCAGAAGCACATTAACTGTAAAAGTCAGTTTATCAAGAAAATATTAAATAATTTAAAAATCAAGAGGGTTTTTTTTTGTCACAACAAAGCAGCTATTAGTATAGTCAGATCACTCATGCAGGCCTGAGAGAATGCATACACTATTTGGTAATGGTAAATGTATTATTAATGCATACAACTTGCCTGAGTATGTAAGAGCTGTCACCTTGTATTTAATCTGTGTCATCAGTAGACAAAAACACACACTGCTTTTGAAACAGCTAATTGAGGTTAGCTTTCACTGTGGAAAACTGTAGTTGAAGCAAAAGAAAATCAATTTTACCTCCATGTCAGTAAACATAGTGAAGCTTAGACTCTTCCCTAATATGTTCCCACAGCTCCTTTACCAGCTGGTGATGCAGAACTACCCAGTGTGCTAGTTTCACCTCCAGACTGATGATAATTCAAGAGCATCTGTTTATCTAAAAGAAATGACCTTTTGTCTTGACAGAAGAACACCTTGGTCCTGAAACAACATTGTGAAATCATATATATATGCTGACTGAATTCTTGACACATTTTTTTCCAACATGCTGAAGTTTTGCTGAAGGCATCTCATTCTAGTCCTGGTGGGAATGTGCCTTGTTGGCAACAAAGATCTTAGGTGTTTACCATGTACAAGACTGTATCTGAGCTAGTCACTACAAAGTCCTTCTATAATTAAAGAAAATAAAAATGCACTGCCATAAGCGTCATTTTTTCCTCCACTAACAAAGGTAACCTAGAGAAAATAATTGAGATATTATATGTTGTAGATGGTTAGAGAACATGAATCCCACCCACAGGAATGAGACAGTGTAAAGAAATCATTCACGTTTGATGAACGATTTTTATTCTGATTACCTGAAAAACACAGGAAGTAATTTTCTCAGTTAATAAGATTATCCAAGATGAGAAAAAGCACCACTAAAAGTCAGCTGTAGATTTAACAAGTGTACTACTTTCTCTTAACTTCCTTACGCATATATATTGAAAACAAGATGGGCAAATCTATTGATCATTTCAATCATGAACTTCTGAAATGTGCTTTTAGATAATAAATAGTAAGTTGACTTGCTTAATAATAAGAGATAATAGTATTTTATTATACAGATGACTCCCACAGTTGCATAATTTTGCAAATGATGTCAACCTGGACAGCGTTATGACACAAATACAATCTTGAAAGCAGTGTTGCCCTTCTTAATTTTCTCAAAATATCTTCAATTGCTGGTCATCTGGGTTTGAAGCTACAGAATATTGCCAGAATTTTCTATAAATAAGATTTCTGTTGGTATAGCTCTGACCACATACGCTGGTCATGAATCTTCTCATGTACCACCTTCCTTAGTACCTTAGCATTTGTATAACTAAAGGTGGATGCCCACCAGTAGAGAGATTAGTAAGTCTTTGGTAGCCAGGTACTAGCTGTCCATGCCATCACTGTATAAAATGCTGATAATACTATCAAAGTCAGGTTCTTTGAACAATGGACAGGGTATTACCTTTCAGACTCCACAGAAAAAACCTCACAGTCCTCTGCTTATCAATATAACGATAAAACAAATGATAAGCAGGATAAAGTAGTGACAAAAATATTAACTACAAAAAAAAAATCATATCTTGCAACATAACTACATTTGATACATTAAAATAAATGTATGAAAAGAAAAGCCTTACTGAATTCTGTGTGTCTTTGGACTAATAGCTATGAAGTTTTCAATACTTTTTTTCTAGTAGCTGCTGGTTTATTGCATAATATAAATAAAGAAAATCAGCTTTTAAATTTCATTCTTCTTGTGTTGGCACAGAACAAAAAGTAGGTGGTAGGATGTGGGTGTGGAAATGCTTTGGTGAATGAGGCAAAATGGTAGAAAATGAAGCCAGTAGCAATACTTCTTAATACTTAAGCAATACTTAGCAATACTTCTACTATACAATAAAATCATTCTTATGATTTTAAGAATCGTTAGTTCTTAAACTAACGTTAGTTTAAGAGAGACCTAGCTGGGCCATGTTTGAGATCTGAACCTTATAGATCAGTGTCACAATAAAAAAAAGATTGCAGAAATAGTGACTATAATAACTCTTACAGAACTTACTTATTGTTCTTCCTGTCTCATCTAGAAATATAGTAGTGTCATGACAGTAACCAGGATCATTCTTATTATGGGCATTATGGTCTATGAAACTATGCAGGAGTCTTTCTCATTTCTGATATCCTGAGAATCATAGAATCAACTGTGTTGGAAAGACCTTTAAGATCATCAAGTCCAAACATTACCCATGACTGCCAATTCCATCACTAAACCATGTCACTAAGGGCCTTATCTACATGGTTTGTGAACACTTCCAGGGTTGGTGATTCCAACACTGCCCTGAGCAGTTTGTTCCAATGCCTGATTACCCTCTTTGTGAAGAAATTTTTCCTAATATCCAATCTAAACCTCCCCTGGCACAGCTTGAGGCTGTACAAGGAGACCTCTGTAAGCATCTACTCATCTTAGTACCTCCAAGCCCCAGAGTGCTTAGAGGAAACAGAAATGTATTTGGCAGAAAAGCAGGGATACATTGCTCTTTCATCTTATCTTAGCCTTAATTTGAAAATGTTTCTCATCTGTGAGATTTCAGCCAAGCTTTGAAAAAAGTCACCTGTAAGCCCAGCTGATCAGGTCTATATCTATAGCTCATTATCACAGAATCATAGAGTCATAGAATCACAGAATGGTTTGGGTTGAAAGGGACTTTAAAGTTCACCTACTTCCAACCCCCCTGCCATGAGCAGGGACACCTTCCGCTAGACCAGGTTGCTCAAAGCCTCATCCAACCTGGCCTTGAACACTTGCATGTATCTATTTCTCTTTCCTGTGTTCAGTGTCTCCTGTGCTTGGTATGCTTGTATGATAATTTTATCACAGTCAGAAATATCACTGGTTGGGCAGCTGGAATCAGACTTCTTCTGGCTATGTCTTATTCATGATGTTTCTATTGAACCAAAAGTATAAAATAGGGAGTCCCAAAATAGGGAGTCCCAAATTACATAAACTAACACAGAAACCAAGTAATTCTGAATCACTAGAAATGACTGCAGAGAAAAGTCTAAACAACATTTCCTTGAAATTCAGTCTATTGGTTTATGGAAATCTCCCAAAATAAATTATTAAAGTTCCCTCTCCTTGTGATATTTCATATCAGGTTAGGCGAAACCTCAAAATCCAGTAAAACTAATCCATTTGCAGAAGAATGAAACTGGTAATTTGGTGAGTCTATGTAAGACTCCTCCTCTGTACAAATAAACACTGGCCCTAGGTCTGACCCTTCAATGTTGACTACTTTTTTTATTAGTTGAATTTTACTCTGTCCACCTATGTATTACTTTTGTTTTACTTATGGCTACATGTACCCTGTTACTTTTAAAGCAGACTGTGTTGATCATCATTCACTTTTCCTGCAATACCTAAAGCCTTCTGCAGTTTGCTTGAACTTCAGTTTTCATTCTGAATGGTAAGTGGTTTCACAATTAGACTCTGATTTTTTAACATTTACAACAATTTTAAGAGGAACTTGACTCTGCCTATTTTTAACTCTCAGGAGTAAATAATGCAATTACTGGTAACATGACAGCAGCTGTTCCAAAAGGTGTGTTTTACAGTTGAATAAGACAGCGGCTGTGCAGATAATTCTTATCTACTGATCCCAAAGCACTTTACAGAGAAAGCATAATTTCCATTCTATGTTTTAAAATACCCACTTAGTTTTTCTCTTGCTTTTAACACATTTTTGCTTCTTTAAGCAAATGTTTTTCCAGTTCTGACCTCCAGACCTCTTCTGATTCATAGACAAGCAACATTTTAATTTTTGAGAGCACAGATATATTTGGCCTCCCAGATATTTTTGGAAAGACTCGTATTAACATACATCATTGCAAAACTGCTCCAAGGAGACCATTGCACAGGATACAGCACTTCCCCCAGCTGTCCCTAGAACATAACTTTTCCTATCCTCAGCATGCTCACATTGCAGTACCTACTCAGTTTGCAATACCTTACAGGTTTTCCGTTATAGTTAAATTCCCAGGATTTGATACAGAACTACCCCACATCGCCCGAAGACACAGGAAAATAGCCTCAACCTCAGGCTCCTCCAATTGCAGATGCACCCCTGCCCCCTGGAGAACCTACAGCTCTGTCAGTTCTCCATCCCTCTACCTAATACCTGAGCAAAGGAAAGCAAGAAGAGATGGTGGAGAAGAGGGAAGGCAGAGCAAAGGGGGCAGGATGGCCAGTGTGGGCTAGGGGAGCTATGAGAGGCAGGTTGGAAAAGGATGGGAGCAGAAGCAGGACCAGTAGAGAAAGGAAAAGGAAGAGAAGACGATGACAAAGGAGTTATGAAGAGCTGTGAATGATTTCATAGGACTAGCTAACCAGGTAACTAACTCTCCTCTTCATTTGTTCTTCACTAATTACAATATGAATTGTTCCCTTCAAGGATTTTTTTATTATCCTTTTGGCCTCCTTCTGGGAGATTCAACTGATCTATCTTGTTTTTAATTTCTGTAGTAAAGCCCAGCAGTGACATTTTTATCATTTTAGTGAGTTACTAATATTATATGTGAATATAAACTGCTGGGTGTCAATGCTCCCTACAGCTCTTTTTCAATAACACAACATTTCTCTTCTTTTTATCATCTTCTTTCAATAACAGTGAAAAATGTTTCTTTATAATTCACTCATCTCCTACCTCTCTCCCAATATACATAAATAAATAAATCACCCCCAAAACATAAATAGAACCCCCGAACAAAGCAGAATCCAAGAAAAGCATAATATTTTGGATAGCTTTCGAAGACTGTAAACCAGGACTTCTCAGATGTGTTTTCAAATAGCTGGCCTGGACTTTCCAAGTGTTTTATTAAAAATTCAAGCTGGTAAGAGAGAAGAGGCTTTAGCAACTTGTAGTGCTTAATGTTAATCTGTAGAATATCTTGAAACATCTTCAGCCCTTTCCAACCTGTCTTTCACTTGACAAGACAGGTCGAGCCAAGGCACAAACACAGAGAACACTTAGCAGAAGCCCATGAACATAAAATACAACATTTATAAGTACCTGTAAAACCTAACACAAGACCTTGGATCAAAAAGATCTCGTGTTTCAGGCCCTCAGACCATGGAGGAGAAAACACATACCTCATTGTCGTGTACAGCACAGACCAATGTCTCCTTACACCTCAGTTTCTGCTCCCCCCATCTGCAGACATCTTCCTTTGCTGTGAAAACATGAAACCACCCATTGTTTATGATGCTGAAGACCATGGGAGATCTTTCTTAGCTAATAGCTGAAACAGTGTAAATTTTTGCCTAAAATGATTAATTTCTTGAAGAGAGGTGCATGGGCATAGCTGAGAAGGTTTTGGCAGCAGGAGGCTGTGGGAGGCCCTTTGTAGAAGATGGCCATGAACAACCCTGGGCGGATCACAGCCACTTCTAGCCAGCTCCTTGTTGTAATGAACAAGAAGAAGAGAAAAGAAAATGGGCAGCACTGATGTGGGTTATGTGGAGGACTAAAAGTGAAAAAGATAATAAAATTTTAGGTAAATGTATCGAGTACGTACCTTAGATGTTACGTTGAGGATTGTCCAGTTCAGCCTCAGCAATGAATACAGACAGTCCATGGAGACTTCCCAAGACACTTCCCAAGACCATGGACTGTTGCAGAGGGCAAGAAATTGTTTGGGAAGCATATGGGTGGGAATTGTGGTTGTTTTACTTTGAAGCTTTAGAGCTACTGAGAAAGGGATATGAAAATTTCTTTGAATCTGTCGTTACTTCTAACCTGCATTTCCCTCTAACCAGATTTGCATTCATTTTTCTTTCCACATTGTAGAAGTACATCAGGTGGTCATAATGCTGCTCCTACAAATATCACAGTACAAAAAGAAATGTAGGTATGTGGTTGAATTTAGTTTTTTGATTAAATAGATTTTATTTCCCAAGAAAATTGAAGCAGGGTGCTAGAAGTATGATGTTATTTCTCTAGTTTATTGCCAAGCAGTCTGTGTGCAATATAAAACTCAATTGTGTGAGGAATCATATTTAACTACAGTGATCAAGAGACATCATCCATCCATTATAAACAGTGCACCAAAACAGACTGCAGAAAGCAGGAGGCTCTACCTCCTCTTGTGTGATTATTATGCAAGCACTAACCAGTAATGATTTTCCAGCTCCAGGCCATAACACAAAGAACACCAAAAGCAAAATACAAGAACTATTCTTGATTTCCCCCCCGTCATACATTTAGGTCATGACAGGAAATGCAGTGTTGTGTGTGATCAACTCTAGGTCCTTGGAATTAAAGCCCTCATGCTGGGTATGTATGGCAGTAGAGTTCCCGGTTTGGGACCAGTCTGCTGATGTGAGACTGTACTCTTTCTTTCCCCCAAAACCTCTTTGTACTTCACTGTTGAACTTCATGAGGTTCCTATAGGGCCATTTCTTCATCCTGATCTGGATGGCAGCACAAACCTCTGACTCATCAGCTCTCCTCCCAGTCTGGTGTTGCCTGTAACCTTGCTCTCTCCCAACGTCCAGATCATAAACAGAGATGTTAAAAGGGACTGGACACAGTATTGATTCCTGGGGTACAGCACTAGTCACTGGCCTCCAACTACACTTCATGCCACTGATCACCACACTCTGGGCATGGCCATTAAGCCAGTTTTCAATCGACCTCACCGTTTGTGCATCCATTCCATACTTCATCAACTTCTCTATTAAAATCTTATGGAAGACAACGTAGAAAGCCATGCTGAAATCAGTCTACTGCTCTCTCCTTATCTATCAAGCCAGTCACTTCATTGTGGAAGGTTATCAGGACTTCAGGGACCCAAGTGGAAGTTTTCCTTGCTCACCATTTCTGCACACAAATGATATTGAAAGAATGAGCTGTAAATATTTTAAACACTAATTAAAAAATATGACCAGCATAAAATCTAGTTGGATGCGGATTCATAATTAATTATGGTGCTTTCTGCACCAGCTAGATATCCAGCAGGAAATTGATTGAACTAATATTTACAATTAAACTATTCATTGGAATTACTTGGAATTACTGTAGTGCTATCAATAGAAATACTAAAGTTGTATTGATTTAAATCACTTACTCTTAATAGCTTAAATTACAAATCTGCAGCCTGACCTAAGAATTATGTCATCAATAGCATCCTATACCAGTATAAACTAATTTAAGTATGAATTTTTTTCTCAATTAGATCTGACAGAAGTATCACTCTGTGGAATACACTTTAACCTGTGCAGCTTTTGTCAGGGAGCAGTGAGTGTCAGTGGCTCCCTAAGGGATGGAGAGCAAGGAATTGGGGATGGCTCCCGCAGGGAGGCCCCAGCCCTCAGCATTGGGCACCTCCCCGGATGAATGGGCCAAGGGAGGGCCACGCTTGGGAAGCTGGAGACCAGCCCTGCTGTGGCATCACTAGGGCAGGGACTGATGGCCCTGTGGGGCTGACATGGGGTCCTGGGCATGGGGGAGGGAGCCCCAGGAGGACCAGGCAGGGGCAGGCAGAGCTGACACAGCCTCAGGGCCCTAAGAGGTTTTGTGTTATACACAACCCTAATCACAAATGAAATTCTATTTTGTGAAGGGATTGCTCATCGGGGTAAAGCATAAAAGCTTATGCAGTAGGAACTGCACTTTAAAACTGGTCTTTCTACAGTGCATATCTTGTATAGGAAACAGGAGTCTGAAATTTGCCCTGGGGTCAGATTCCCAAACTAGTGTGGTGATGTCCCAGTCTTTTATCATACTGCATTCAGAGGATTCCCTTTTCATCAGCCCTAGGTAACTTACAAGTCCCTTAATTTCAGTCTTTCACACCCAAATGTATGTATTCAAACAAGCAATATGCTTTTTTTTGGGTTTTTTTTGTTTGATCTGTGCACTTTGTTCAATTGCATGATGAATTTGTAAACAGTTTTTGTTTGTTTTTAAGAAATGAGTATAGTGGGAAAATATAATATTTAATTTAGGCAAAAAGGGTGGGATTCACATTCCCTAAAGAGGAGATACTTGTACCTGAACTAGTCATTCAGGCCCACTCTGCTGACAATGAAGAAGAATCATTCTTCACTCCTGTTCCTTATACTAAACCTTTGCCATCTTGGATGATGTCCCATCACAGAGGACTTGATTTTTCCTTGCTTTCTCTAATTTTGTCTGGATTCCACTACACATGTGGGGCAGACTGATCTTTTTAATGCAGTTTCCAGAAGGGAAGGATTGCAGGGAGACCCCATGGCCTGCGTGAATGCATCATGTAACATAACAAAGGTGACAGAAGAAGTTTGTCATTGCTTATCTCATGGACTATCACACAGCAGACACAAAAGATGAGGCCTTGGTCAAACAATGATGACACCCTGTGGCCGATGGATGCTGTCAGAGAACTCTCTCCACAGTTTTAAGAAAACTCTTTTCCATGTTTAATGCTCTGCCAATAAAAGTCTGTGTGATCTCAGTGCTTTTAACAACTTCAGGAATTAATTTCTGTAAACAGCAATTTATTCTATATTTCTAGATAGAAATGAAATTTCCCAGGCAGCTTTAACAAACAATACTGTATCAGAAAGTTTTGCCTGGTCCTTATATATGTACCCATTTTGTAATTCTTGCAATGTCTGCCTTGCTTAGAATTGTTATTTTACATACTGCCAAAATGTGAAATTTACGTTTTTAAGAGACAAACTAAGCAGCAGAGGTATACTGAGTTTGTAGCCATTTAAGGCATTTTCCTTCACAGAAAGCTACAGCAAGAAGCATTCTTTTAAACTCTCACCTGCCCTCTGCTGCTTGAAGAACTGTACTCAGAAAGTAGGCTTAATAAATCAATAAGGCTTGATTAATTAAATTCTTCTGTCTTGCTTTTTCTTAGGAATGTAGTGAATGCACTTTTATCCCCTTCTGGAGCCATAGATCTGTATAAATAAATCCTAATATTTCCTGAGGTATAAAGTAAGTTCTTCCTCAGCTACTTTCCATCTTACAATAACATGCCATACTTTCCATATGCATCAATGCAGACATACCAGGTTTTGTCATTTGAAGCAGATAATTCTTGGGTGATTTTATCCCTCACCCCATTATGAGATTTTAAGAAAAAAAAAAAAAAAGCTTTCCATTTCATCAACTTTGTGCTTTTTTTGATGGAAAAAACAACATGATTAAACCCAAGACTGTTCCCAAATCTTACCTTAAAAGTGTATGAGCCAACAGGAAGTGCTGACTGAGGAATTATAAACCAGGGAAGCACATGTTCTCTTGGGGGTGGGAGGAAGTTTTACAGTTTACAGTCCTTCCTCTGTGATGTGCAGAAGGGACCTGCATTGGGAACATTAGAGAAGGAACAGAGTTGGAAAAGAAGAAGCTCTAGTGTCTGCCTTCCCTATCTTCCCTTGTCTCACCATACGCATGTGACTTATGCACAAGGTAAAGGCAAGTATTCTAAGTGCGGCAGATGGAAAGCAACCATAACTGAAAAGGCGGCTTGTGTATTAATTCACTTTCCTTTAAGTTGGATCAAGATGTTAAGTTAGCATTTCTTAGTGGCAGACAGTTTAATTGCTAGGGAGTTTCCTGCAACAAATCAGTCACTTTCAGTTTGAGCTAGTCAGCCACAAAGCTAAAAGTTCCTACTGTCATGGGCTGCTTTCCACAGTCCACTAATAACAGGAATGCTGCTACTCAACAAACTACACAGCTTTGCAGAGTGTTCTGTTTAACAATAATGTGAGTGTGCTGCTAAGTGGCAAGGTCAAACACAGGAAGAATCCAGCAATTTGTGCACCCCCGCAAAGCACACCCTGGATGAAATGTATGGGCTGCACCCTTCAGCAGTACAAACCCTGCATTAGCTTCCAGAGTTTTGAAGGGAGGGCAGATTCACATAGTATTCGAGGCGGGATGGTGCCAATCTACCAGATTCTGCTCCTCTTACTCAAGATCAGAGGAACTTTACCCAGCAATTAGTAGATGAGACGTTAATTAGCAAGAAAAAAGGCAGTGTATGGGGGCACAGTAGCAAGAATGTCAGTTCATGCACACAAGTTAAGAGATAGAAGTATCCTATTTCAAGACTCACAGACACTTGGATGATGAACACTCCCCCCCCTCGAATTTTTACCTCCTCCTTTTTCCTAAATCAGCTCATTTTACCCAGCACATCTCCCATTTACAATCAAAGACAGACATTCATGTGAGTCTCCTTCTCTCCTTGGAAGAGGGCAGTTCTGTGCATCTCCCAAGAGAAGGGCCTCAGTGCTTTTGAAAACCTTTTTTCTTAAGCTCCATTAACAAAAAATTCTGCTACTTAATTGAGTAGACTTATTTACTGAACTAATTCCGCAACCAACATAATTTTTATAGTCCTTTTCTGCAGCTACGCTTATTTTAAAATGGCTGAAACAGTTTCTCATGCTCTGTTTATTGTCCTCATCACTCTGCATGAGAGCTGGCTGTACTATCAGCTGATGTTGTTAGCAAGGAAATAATAATGTATGGTGGATTTGTAGGATAATGGGGTTAAAGTATACCTTCAGAGATACTCCAAAAAAAAAAAAAGAAAAGGAAAAAAAAAAAAAAACCCCAAAAAAACCCCAAAAAAACCAACCCAAAGAAAGAAGATGACCAGACCAAAAAGTTAAAAACAAAGAAAAAAGAAAACTACAGAAGGAAAATAAGGCACAAAAGCAGTTTATGGCTTGCTCAAAGTTACTCAAATTTACTCAAAGTAGTACTAGTTTGCCAGTTTATGGCTTGCTCAAAGTAGCTTAAAACCAGATTCAAGAATCAGAGAATTCCTGAATCACCTGAGTGTTAATGCTCTGGCCAAGAGAGACAACCATTCCTTTGTCTCCCTGCCAACTATCTGAAGCACTCTTGTTCTATACCATATTAATCTATTCCACAAAAGAGCCTATGTTGGAGCTTTATAAGCAGTAAACAGATGTAGTTGAATATATATATTATTTTTTTCAGAAAAATAAAGTACACTTCATTATGGATGTGAACATAATGTTCAGCAGTAAACATAAACCAGTGTTTAGAAGAATACATATTTCCCAAACCTCTGGTGTAAGGTGAGCAGTGGGTAATCAATGACCTAACACAACAAGCTTCTCAAGAAAGCAAGCAATAAACCATCCTGCAGTGGGATGGAAAGCTCACTTTGGGTTAAGTTGTTTGCCAGGTACTCAAAGGTAAGCTTTTCTAACCCAAATTACTTTCCTACCTCACAAAGCTGCTTTTCAGCTCTGAATCTTTGAAATAACACAAACTTAGTTCTACTGAAGCAATGTGGAGAATATGAAAAAGCAGCAAGCATTACAGGACAAGGACAAAGCTAATTTAATGATTGAGTTGTCCAGACTGATATATTATGTTTCCAGAATACTGAAGCCTGTGTTCTGCGTGTCAGATTTTTATTTTGCTTTTTCTTTTACTGTGAAACTGTGTTTGGCATAGAGGAGACTTTTGCAGCTATATACATTAACATTCCAGCACCTCCTCACACATCAAACTAGCCCTGAGCTTGGGAGAGGAAAAAAATACAGACTGGGGATTAAGAAAGCAAAACAGGCAGAAGGGCTGTTCAGCAATTCAGAACAAGCCAGCAACATAGACCACTTTAACTGTACTACATTAAATAATAGAAATGAAGACTGTGGAAAGGTCTTAGGAAAAGAAGGAAAAAAATGGAATTCAGTGAGCTGAGATGGAACAAGGTTCAAGCTAACTATAGACAATCTGAACTGAATTGAAACAAAGGAAGAAGGAAATTATAAAAAGGTAGATGGGAAGAGAACTCAGGGGAAAAAAAACAAAGAAGAATGAAGTGTAAAAGTGGCAGCATTAACTAGAGTGAAAGAGGCACCTTAGTGAAGAAAGATTAATATCTTTAAATGTATGATGCAAGAAATTAATTGACTTGAAAGAGCTATTTAGAATCATAGACTAGAACCATAGAATAGTTTGGGTTATAAGATTTCAAATTAATTTATTGCCTGAATACCTCTGACAGGAGTTTAATTAAAGCAGAATCTCTGGGGAGAAGGCTGAGTAGTGAGGGAGGTGTTCAGCTTAGTTTCAAACAGCTTCTTAAGCTGCCTAAGTTTATGACCAGCAATATTGTGGATAACTAGGAAGCCAATAAAACCAATGATGTGCAGAGAACAGGAAGCATCATCTCCCACATTTGCCATGTTCATTAGGTGCATTAAGGACATGTTTGTTTTCTGTAAAAGCCTCCCTGACTTGAATCCATCTTACCTGTGCTAGTAGTCCACTTAGCCTAAATTTATTGACTAGGCTTCTCCTATATTCTGTAGAAATAGGTGCCTGCAGTCATTGGTTTCTCCACTTGTTCTAACTATACACCGGGAAAAGAGGGAGAAGAAGCAGGCTTAATTTTCACAAATTAAAATGGACTTTGGGAAAAACTTTCTAAACATAAGTGTAGTAAAACGCTGCACTAGAAAACCTCCAGAGACTGCAGCAGTTTTTTTTACCAGTACTTTAAAAGAAGAACATGTTTGCAGAAGCACTTTCTAGCACAGTTACACTTGCTCTTGCCTTATTCTTTAACTATTGCAGAACTAATAGTTAGATCAATTTTATTCAGCCTTTTTCAACTTTAGAACCCTAAAAATTTTCCAGAACAGTTGTAGATCTCTTTGGAAATTCCACCTATGTAGAATGCATATAATTCATGCAAGCCTGTTGACAACAGAAATAGTTGAAGAATTATTGCACTAAACAAATTACAATCCTTTGTGCTTACAGTCTTCTGCATTAAATCAAATAGAATGGTGCTGACACTGGTTTTGGCAAACAAAAATGAGCCAGTCAGTGCATTTCAGTTGCAAATCTTCCCCATCCAGTTTAGAACAATATTTAATTTTTTAATACTAAAAGTTCACATGAATACATATTATTGACATTGTGACTACTTATTTGCCACCTCACAGTTTGTTGCTCTTTCTTTTTAAGGACAGAATTGATGTTTCAATTTGCCATCATTGGATAATGGAAATAATCTTTTGTCTTCATTTAGCTTTTACACTGGAAAATGAATTGAAGTACAATGCAGAAGATGATAAAGTATGCAGTAATATCCCTCACTCATACCAGGGAAGCATTATTAAAGCTAATACTTGAGCACTAATAAGCAAGAATTTATTTCACATTTAGCACTATCAAATACCAAATCTTCAGACAAAAGCTGTCAACGGTTTACTTAAAATCATTTCCACTAACTAGACAACCCTGAGTTGTCTTTACAAACATTTTGATTTTGTGATGAACACTGGAAGCTGTTACAGCCTTTCCTTGTCATTCTGATTTGAGGTCATCAAGCAGTGCAAGCATATCACAGCAGCAATTTAATAAAGCTTTCTTTTCCAGGTGATCTCACCATTCAAACTGAAAATAAAATTTGCATCTAAAGCACAATATGAACAACTTAATATGTACTTCACTTTGATAGCTGCCACTTTCAGTATAAAATGGTAAAGTTACAGGCTTTCTTCTCATTTTTATTTCAGAGAGCTAAAAATACCTGATAACTTTTTAACTCTTTTTAGAGTAAGGCCCAAGACACTTTATGCATTTGCTATGTTTCCTTAGCTGTGAGGGCTTCCCAGGGCAAAATGCATTACTTTAATCATTTAGAGGTAAAATAGTCTACACTGATGACAACAGACATGATGTCTCCTACAGCAATAGCAGTGATGGACAGATGACTGTCCTGAATGGTCAGAACCCAAAGAAGTAAAGAATGTTTTTTTAGAGATGCCTGGAGATGAGTTGCCTCTTCAGTTCATATGTGGAAGTGTTTGGAACTGGGACAATGGAATAACCATACAGCAGTGGTGACCAGTGAAAATTTGGAGAGAACTGAAACAACAAAATGAGATACCAAGTCTCATCAGTCCCTACAATACCCAAGTGTTCTCTTTTTAAAGATCCTCTAGAGATTCCCCCTCACTTCTCCCAAACGTTTTCCATGGCTGGAAATTTTTCTGACATTATTAAGTTCTTCTGGCATGTCAGTAGGACCGAAGAAATTTAAAAGTCACAAGCTAATTCACAAAAGCACATAGCTAAAATTGCTTTCCTCTGTCATTTGCAGATGCTTAGATATGGCATTTAAATTTTCAGTGATCCCTGACCGTGAAGGTTGAAAATCAATGGAAGATCTCCATCCTAAATTTCTATGGCCACAAGATTACAAATAAGAATGAAATGGGTAAATGTTAGCTTTTAAATGACAGATTCATGGACCTGAGGCTACATGGCACTGACTGTCCTGCAATCCCTCTCTGGAACAGGTCTGCCTTGGAGAGAGTTGGAGTTGGCCAAAACAGAGCCATGAAATAAGAATAATCAGTATCTGAGCTCACGCTGGCCACTCTTATTTTCTGCTACAGGCACATTCATCTGGAACAGTATTTATTTAGTCAAGAAGTGGGAATTAAATGAATCTGACATAAATAATTGCACCATTTTGATTTCATTGTCACCTATAAAGGATAATATCAACTACTGCACAGTTGGCAAGATGGACTGTGCCCTTGTTCATGCACGAATAATCTGCTCTGCATGGGTGGTGCTTACTGACATTGAATATTTGTATGATCTTTCACCATTCATGCTGGGGGTAAAGATGCTTAACTGCTGTTATCCTTAGCCAGTATTATTTGTATCCTACTCAAGAGCCCATAGCAATAGAACAGAATGCTGTCACAAGTTAATGGGTCTCTATTGCTAAATGGAAATGTCAATGTAAAAATGAATTGAAAGATGTTAATTTTTCAAGCAACATGGATCCTCTGACAGCATTTCATTACAGTAATGCTATTTACATTTCCTCCCTTGCTCACGTGAGGAAAATACGGTTTAGAAAGCTACTGCAATAAACATTAGCTGATTAGCTACATCTAACATTGTCTTTGTTTTCAATTTAAACATAAAAAAATGTAATTTACAAAATGACTGATATTAACATCACAATGAATACAAACATGCATTTATATTTTATCTATCAGACTCCAAACTTCTCATGCAACTGTCACAGCATCACAGCTTGTACACAACAGTAGACGGCACTAACAGTTTGACTGTTCCCTCCAGCAGGAGGTCAAAGACTGTAACCCCTTTCACAGGTATTCTGAGAAAGCACAGGCGTAAAAAGTGGTCAAGTAGGAAGAGCTGTGGCTCTGCCATATCTCCACTTTCTAGGCAGATACCTAAGCTAAAGAAAGATGTGGTTAGTCTGCACTCATACATAAACAACTGCAAAGAAAGGTTCACCCACCAGAGAGAAAAGGAGCAAACATGGACACATGTTGGTATTTGGAGCTCACTCTCTGCAGATTTGCCTTAGGCAGTCAGTGTTCTTCCCTCTCTACTCATGACCTCTCTCTTGTTTTAGCTGCTGGCTGTGGATGTACAACAGAGACACCATTCCCAGAACATCGGCTGGAATCGTCCTCTGTCTGGTTCGGGGCACTGGGTTGTCAACCCAGATGTTCTGGGTTCCCTCCTTATCGTGTAAGAAGCCATAAAGACAGTACAGAAAAAAATACTCTCATACGGAATTCACAAGTTTAGCAAAAAAAACCCAAGACAAATTTGAGTTACGAATCTGGTCCCATATGCAAAACTGTCTATTTGTTAGGACTAGTCTCTTCTACAGCAACAGCAGTCCCCTTTATTTCAGCAGCACTTTCCCTGTGATATGGTTCTATGTCATGCACATTAGAGCAGCATGCCACATTACCTAGATTTAATTTTAATGCTTTCTGAAGAATTACCAATTAAAGAATTGGTAACTTACTAGCAGAAAACATCCAAAGGTGTCTCAATAAATTGCGCAGAAGGGAACCTCACTTCTCTGGAAGCCACTAACCTGAACAGGTCCGACAGTCCAATGCTGACTGCTGCTACTGAAATTGTAACAGCTCTAAGACTATGTGCTTAACATAACCATGTGCCAGTGTCAGTAACCTGAACAGTCAGGTAAAAGCAATGAATCTGGGGCAAGAAATCAGCACACTTTTGTGAGAGCTTTGAAATAGCTCTTCTGCCTAGCTCTACGGAATCAAAATGTCAAGAAATAGAAAACTAAATTAGCAGCAAACACATTTGAGTGGCTACAAGAACTGTTGAAGCCACTCTTGCACAGCAACCTGCAGATGGTAATTTGCTTCATTTGAGCAGTTTGTACTGTATGTTTGCAGAATTCTCACTCTTCATTCCCCAAGACAGGGAACAACCTCACTGCTTTTTTAATTGGCTTGTAGTAATTGGCTAATAGTTAATTTTGAAACAGGCTTTAAAAATTATTTTGTGCCAGGACACAAAATCAAGTCTACATTATCAAAAGATAGGACAATCACTTAATGATGACGCTTTTAATCTCGTTTTGGTAAGCAAGCAGGAAATGGGTACTGCACTTCTGTTTACCATAGTGCAAAGCTTGCTTTTGCAGACAGAGGCAAACTATTGGGGAAAACTATGAACAACTCTGTATGCAATTAATTTGAATAAAAAACAACGAACATTTGCTCCTTGTCAACTCCTGTAATTAGGCCTCAAGTCATATGTAATATCCAGGAAACAAATCTAAACCTTTTAAAGCAGCCCTCACGAAGAACAGATAAAATGGCTGAAACCTAGAGAAGAGAAAGCTCAGGGAACACCTTAGAGCAGCCTTCCAGTACCTAAAGGAAGCCTACAAGAAAACTGGAAAGGGACCTTACAAGGACACGTAGGGATAGGACAAGGGGTAATGGCTTTAATCTGAAAGGTAGATTTAGATTAGACATTAAGAAGAAATTCTTCATTATGAGGTGAGGCAGAGGAACAGGCTGCCCAAGGAGCTGTGGATGCCCCAGCCCTGGAAGTGTTCAAGGCAGGCTGGACCCGTCTTTGAGCAACATAGTCTATTGGAAGGTGTCCCTGCCCATGGCAGAGGGGCTGGAACTAGATGATCTTTAAGGTCCCTTGCAACCTAAACCATTCTGTGATTCTATATCAGGAGAAAAAGTTGGTCAGCACAGTGTCTGTGGATATTCTGAGTCTGATCATATCATTTTTACCTGGGTGAGAAGTCCCTCCATGCAAACATTTCCAAAATAACTTGTATAATAGAGATACATGACAGGGCCCTTAAGATTAGCCTTGACTTTAGCTCTGCCTTGAAGAAGAAGTGGGACAACAACATTATTGCCGAGAGAGAATCACAAAGACTCGATATAGTTTTATAGTTTCTCCACCTTTACAGGAGGTTGGAATTATTACTGGAATTCAGCCACAACTCACCACTCCACACTCCACTGCAGCTCTTATTCTGATTAACTAGTTAAAGTATCAAGGTCCTGCTTTCTCTAGAAAGTGCGAGAGATCTGCACAGGTCAGTAACTTACACACATATATAGTTAAGGTCTCCATAAGATGAGCTTAGTGTAGAAGAAGCATTTCTATTTCTATACTCTGCAAAAGTCATAGCAGTAAGTTTGGCCCACAGTAAAAACTAACAGCACTTTGGCAAAGCTAGCACGCAATCCAAAGTATTACAAACTGCTTCAGAGAAAACAGACATGAAAAGCAGTTCAAAGTAATGCCTAATCCTTATAAAGTGTTAGGAGCATGAATCAATATTAATACTGAGCTATTTCTGATCATCCATAGCAAGAATGTTCACTAGATGTGAATGACATGCTTCATATGTCCATTTCCCTCACGTTTACTGTCTTATAAATAGCCCAGAGTTCTTTAGTTGAATTTCTAAAAGATGTTCGTGATAGCAAACAAACTAGTCCACATCTACTAAAATCTTGCAGCTTTTCCTATGAGAAGACATTCATTGTGAGCTTGTAATTGCAAAACAACCATGCCTCATAGGTAAGAGAAAACCTATTCCCCTCCCCTTTTGTTTCTTTTTAAACTTTTCACCAGCTAGCAATGAACCTTTATCGATAGCCAAATAGCCAAATTTTCAGAAGATAAATATGTTGCACTTTTGAGCTGGCACTTCACCTTTGAGACAGAATTCCACAGAGACAAATCCTGAACCTTTTTTAATGTCCAGACTGTGCCAGACTTATTTCTTGTCAAATCTCATGAGCAGTGAAAGTGATTGTGGATAGCCATCTTCTCATTCACACCACACAAAGATTACTTCCAAGGCCTATAAATAGGACTTAACTGTAGGACAAACTTTATCTATTGTTCAAAATCAGAGAGTGATTTTCTCCATTAAAATGATCAAAAGCCTCTGAGGATGGTACAGCTCTTACACACACCACCAGGTATTTCTCATTAGTGAAAGACCCTGACAGTTCCCACTCAGCCTTAGGATTTTCTTTGTGGTAATAAACAGGAACACCTGCACCTGGTTCTTCTATTAGTGGCTATCTGAACACGTTCCAAGCTCTTTAAAATCTGCTTTTCAGGTGCATTTAACCTCTGCAGGGAGATAAAGGGGACCAATTCTATACTCTGAAAAAGTGAAGTAGAAGAGTCTTTTGTTTTCTTTATTGGTACACACATTTTCTTCTTTCTTTGTAGACAGAACTAATTTTAACCTGACAAAGCTTTCTGTAAAGAACAATAAGTATTCCCCACATTCCTGCCAAGGCTGCTGTGAAAAAGAAAAAAAAGGGGGGGGGGGGGGGAGTGGAGCCTGAGCATTTAACTAATTATATTACATTCAAAAGCAGGTTTGTTTTCAAACAAATTCTTGTAAGCAGGGTTTTGAACAAGTCCTTGGCAGCTTTGTACCATGAGCTAAACATCAAGATCAAACAACAGCGAGTAGGTAGTACAGTACTACAACATATAATATTGACGGGAGGGGGAAGTGCCTGTTGGGGAAGGTATTCGCAAAGGTTAACATTAGCCCCTGCAGGCTAATACCTCAACAGCTTTCTCTATGCAGTAAAGAGAGACAGGCTCCTGCAGAGGATGATTCAGAACTGAAGATTCATTTAGCTACTCTGAATCTCTCTCTGGATGACTCCCACTTCCATTAACTTCAAAAATAGTTTGCAGAGATTAGCTGCCAAAAGACCATGCTAGCCTTTGTGAATACTCCCCAGTATTTACCTGCCATCAGTAGGAACAGTGGCTGAAATTCACTACTGAGATGTACAGTCAGGTATACTGTATTTAAATCTGAACATTATGTATTGCACAAGGACTGAATTTTACCCAGCTGGTGCTTACAGCTCCTGCTAGAATCACTGAAACACAGCGCTGCTAGGATGACTGCAGGATTTAGATTTTTCCACTGCCCCATTAAGTGCTCTGTTTGATGGCCACCCACATGCTGCCGTACAAAGGACTGCTGCAACCCCAGCACCTTCCACATCCACTGCACTCTGCAGGCATACTGGCACAGCTTCTCTCTTGCTCCAACTGCTCACTGTATTACTGGAGCAGCAGCAAGGCCTGGGTTTTCACCATTAACTTAACCATGAAAAAGAAAAATTCTTAGCTTTGAGACCTGCTGTCAACGATTTTTATGCTTATTATTTAGTAGAAACAAGAGAGGAAAATGCTCTTCTAATCTCAAAAAAAAAAAAGTTGGATTTTGTGACTTGGGAACACAAGGAAAAAAGCCATACAACTGAGAATTATTAGCAGAGCCACTTCCTAACTCCTCCAGTTCGTTTGTACTTCATCAGATCAATGTACTTCCAATGCTGAAAAATTTCCATGGTATCTTCAAATTCTAATAATTGATTTGAGAAAAATAAGACTTCTATAACACTGTATAAACCAAAAGAATTATTGCAGCTTTTTAAAAGTTTTGGTGGCACATTTCACGTTTATGGTTCTCCCAAAATTAGTTCACAGGATATCTTTGTAATTAGACCCACCATCCTTTTACAAATGTAAAATACAGAAAAAAGACCCTTTAAACTGACTTCAGCAAAGGCGTGATAAAGATAATCACAAACAAAAGAAGCCTTTAATTTAACACCAGTCAAATTATAATCACAGCCAAAGACAAGATAAACTCCAGGTAGAGTTGACTTGTAAAGTATGCTTTGAAGTTTTGTTAGACAAGCCAGCACAGCACTTTTCACCACCTGGTGACAACTCCCAAGCCCTAGGAAGGTTGGTTCTAAACTTAATTTTTTTCCCATACAACCATGTCAAACATAACTTAACAAAATGAGCTTGCAAATGTCAAATCAACTTGCAAACATCTGCTAAGCACATTTTACCACTGAAATTAAGGCTCTTCACCAAACAGAAAAGTTATGTTCAGATTTTAGAGACCACATGGCAACAAAGTTGTAATTAACACAGAAAGAACTACAAACACCACTTACTGTTCCAAATAAACAAATCCTTTGCATGTTACATACACTACTTTCAATGCAGTATGTCAAACACTTTATGCTGTTATTACCTAAGTAACACTGTAAGAAATGTTAGCCACCACCTGAAATTAGTTTTACGTAACTCTCTTTTAGATAAGCATCAGAGCACCTTAAGTTTCAAAATGCATTTAATCACGATGGTCTTTTGAAAACTATATTGTACCTTTAGACAAAGAAAAAAAAATGTTTGTGTTTGTTATATTCCAGTATCAGGTGGTTTTTCAGGCAGTGAAGAGATCTGCAGACAAAATTTACAAGCAATTAATTTGGCTCACCCTAATATATCATGGCATTAGATTAATAGAAACTATGCCCTCTGCCCCTTAAGGGCAGTGTTCTGTAGAAGTCTGCATAATGAGAATCTTTTAGCTTGAAATGAATCTCAAAGCATGTTGATTAGAAGGTTAAAGGGCAGAGTTTTTAATTATTGTTGAAATCTAATTAAGAATATGAGAGAGAAAAAAGTTTGCACTTGTTTTTTTCATACAATTGTTTATTAAAATAAAGGAAAATCCAGAATTTTACAATTCATCTTAAGAGCTGGAAAATGTTTATAGTCATATATCACTTTCAGAAGAGTTTTCCTCTATGAACTCAATTTACACCCCCTCAGAAGGGCATTTTGTACTTCTGCACCACCTGACACATTATCTGAACATCGTTCTAAAGCACGATTATTGCACAGGACAGTTGTATTTGTGACAATACTTATTTAACCAAGCACTACATTGCCCATTGTTCTTTCTGTTAAACTCAGTAGGATAGGAAAAAATGCAACAGGGTAAGATTTTGCCAAATATATTAATCACAAAGTAGATTACAAGATCAAGGAAAGCAGCATTTTCTCTAATTAAAATACACAACTGATAGTTTACCCCTGGCAATTTATAAGCAAGAAACACATAATCTGAACACAAACATTTCAGTGAATTCTACACTGTTTCCCATGTAACATGCAGCAATAAAACAAGACTTTTTAAAAGAACCAGCATTAGTTTACTGAAAAAGGAATGATATATTTGACCAGTTCCTACATATTCCCAGATTATGCTGCAATCCTTCTCATCTGATGGCACTTCCTGTGAGGAGATTAGGTCTCATAAATTCTCTGAAATTACCTTTAGCTTCACAATACATCAAATGAAGTTTTAACACATAAAAACCTGTTTTCTCCTTTATCTAAAATACCTGCAGCAATTAAATCTTCCAATGACTTTGGAACATTTGGCAGTTATTTACTTATTTGAGTAATGAATGACCCCTGAAATCTCCCTTCTATGTGAGCTTAATTCTTGAACTATGTGAAAACTGTTCCTCTGAACATGGAAAGTAAGTTTGGGGGCGGGGAGGGAGAAGTGGGAATAAAAAAGTTTTAGCACTCAGTAGGAACAATTTTTTTGTAGCAAAATCATAACACAGTTCCCTCTTCCACAAAGTAGGCTCAACAATAACCAATATTTTAAATATCTATTGATTGTGGCTGTGTGTTTACCCTTGTGGTGTCAGTAACACCTACAAAGAAATCCAGATTGCTTTCAGGAACATAACATGCAATCAGCCCCTTTTTCAACTAGTCCAGGAAGAATCAGTGCATGAGTCAATATATTTTAATAAGAAAATGAAACCTTATCTCTGTTTAAAAAAAAAATAAAAAAAAATCAAATCCTGGGAAGTCATTTTTACTAGCTTTATAAAAGGCCAATTCATTAGTCGCATTTTGGAGTTCCAAAATAAATAGACCTTCGCGGCATGGCAATGTCACTTATTCCAAAGCTTTCAGGAGATGTTAAGAACTCCCCACTCGATCTCTGGGAATAATCCGTAGATCTGAACCATGCTTTAGAAATACATTTCCTAAACAAACAAACAAAACAGAATGTGTTACCAACCAACAGAATAAAATTTTACCTAAACAAGCATACACATTTAAAGGATAATAATGTTAGGTCAGTGTTTAACATCTTTGCAGTATTTCCTCTAATATACCAGACATATATTTTTTTGTTTTCGTGGAATTTCATTTTATCCCTCTTATTCTAAAAAGCCCTTATTTTTAAATAAAAATACCAGTCCCAAAGTCATCTAATAGGGCTTGAAAGCTATGGCCTTTCAAATGTTGCAGCTGCATACTTGAATGTGTGCTTTCACTTCTATGCCATAATAATTTTAACACCAAGAAATGTTTTACTTATCCATAATCATTTTTTTTTATCTTGAGGCCATTCATGCATATATTTATTTTTAATTCTCTCCTCAGTTCAGTTACTTACATGCTTCTAACTTCGGAACCTTAGCTGTACTTTTCTTTTAGGAAGGCTCTCCATATATCCAAGAATAAGTCAGTCTCACTTTAGCATAAAAAATCTTAAACTTCATATTTATTACTGTATAGTCTTAGTCATGATAGTCTTTTCAAGAGGACATAGTATGAAAATTAGAAGTTTCTAATACTTAGACATCTAGGATATTTTTTGCCTGTGTTCAGGATTGTCATTTAGGTTGCTATGTTCTTCTGTTAAATGTAACCTTTGAAAATGAAACCACATTGCTAAAAGTGATGCATTATTGAATTACTGTATGGAACTTTCTTTTTTAAGTCATACTGCTACTGCACGAAACAGACGATATGTAATTCTGCAACATCAGATTTTAATAATATTTACCTATTCTTACTCGTTGTGTTGACTTGTAGAAGCAGAATAATTGTATTTCGCTTCAGGCACCCCATGTCAGGGACGCAGAGTGCTCTTATAAAACAGATTATTTAACATTTGTTCAAGTTATTACTGTATTGCAACAAAGCTACCTTTTTTCAAACTTCACTTTTCTCACATGTGGATCAGGATAAAAACTATTCTACTTATTCAACATAACAAATGTTAGAAAATCAGTTCAAAAGAATGTGTTATCAGAAGACGTCCTGGTTTTAGAGATCTGTCAAGACCACATACTGAAGAGATCTCTAAAACCCATTGTACACAAATCTGTCACACCAGCAAACCAGAGAACTAAGCTTACTAATATATATGAAAAGTTTCTGTATTGCAAGGGCCATCATAAAACTCTTTAACACTTTAAAGCAGGCCACAGCTGCATCTCATGCAGACAACAGTTCATTCCACCTCTCAGTCTCTTTCCATCATTAATATCACAGTGGTTTTATTAAAGTTATGAAATACTATTCCCTGAAGCATACAGGACTTAAAATTGAAATCAATACAAGAATTAAATGCTAAGCCTAGTTTTTTCAGCTTTCATTTCACCTGCTCCACAGTATCAGGTAGGGAGAATGAAAATTATACCTGAGGAGTACTTTTATTCAGAAAGGTGTAGAAATAGTGGAACAGTACAAAAATCTCTGAAATCCCCAAGGATTGCTAAGATTTTATTCCTCTATCATCTTACTTTGGGAAGTTTTTGAAGACCAAAGCAACTGTTCAATCTTCAAGAACTTTAATGGGGGGGGAGGGAGTATGTTTTACTCTACCAAGTTTCTGAGATATCAATTAATAAGACTCAACAAAAGGTTATATTTAAATTATATGTGTCCATTTGTAAACTGAAGAGGGATTTTGGTCTGAGTCTTGGGTTTGCTGTAGGTTGTTGGGGGGGGGTTGTTTGTTTGCTTGGTTTTGTTTTGTTTGCTTGTTTGTTTTTCCCAGGAGTGTGTGTGGTTTTGTGGTTGTTTTGTTTCTTTTTTTCTCCCTTTGTAAGGGCAACATCACACAGCACTGTCAGGACAACGATACCTTCTATGTTAAAAAAATTAATCCATGTGCCTAATCTTATATCTGCAGATAAGATTACAATTGTAATGACAAAGTTTTGCATCTAGATGCCTTTCATTTACCTGATTCTTGATTATGAGATGCTGTTTTACAATTCTACTGAATAATTCCCCAACATTTACACGAACTTAGGAGAGAGAAAGCAAATCCACTGGAGATGCGAATGCAATATGCACAGCTGCAAGCATGATGAACTGCCATATGGATGTTTGCATCCAGGAGTCAAGTAGCCCTAACTATATGTATTTTGCAGTATTAAGCTACAACTAATTTGAACTACATAATATGAAATGAAAGTATACCTTTGAGAAACAGTGGAAGTATACCTTAACTTAAGCAATTGACTTTACCTATTTTGCCAAGTATTCTTGACTGGTCACATGAAAAATTGGCTTTACATGTGGGTGATGATCTAGTAGCGAAACTAAATTATTATTTTTATTATCTGTTTTTAATATATTTTGTCATGGGATCATGACAAGGGCAGCATCAGCTGAGGAGTCTGCCTTAGGCAGTATACCTGTCAAACCATAATCCAGGAGTCCTAAGGCAAGCCCAGGAAGGTCAGAAACCTCCAGTGGAGCAGAAAGCCAAACACTCACTTGATCTTCATTTTCAAATGTTGTGGATGCAATCACAGACCTCAAAAATGGGTCACTACACTTACATGGTTTCTTTCACAATTCTAAGAAATTCCCCAAACTAACATCAAGCAACTGTTCTTCTAACCACCAGAAACTTTAATGTGCTCTGCAAGGATTTACTTTATGCTATTTGTCTTACATAGCTAAGTATGCTGATAATACCTTACTTTCTTATTCTCTTGCTAGATCTGAAGGGGAAAAAAAAGAAAAAAAGAAAAAAAGGTGTGTTATCTTCATAAGGACTGGCAGACAGAGGGCACAAATGAATGAGATGCTGTAGAGATTTCATGCAAAAAACAGAGAAGCAGCAAGTCTCCAGCAACTGTTCATCACATTTACAAGGAGTAAAATGAGATTCACAAGTTTTACTGGATGACTGGGTTCCACAAGCACCAAAGCCATTATTATTGTTTCTTAGTAGAAAGTTATGAACATTTCTTCCCTAACAAGACACTCCACTCCACCGTTAACACTGTCTCAAATGGGCTGAGATTAAAGTACTGTAATAATTTCCAAATTTATTTAAAAGTATAGCTTTTTCAACAACAAGTCCAAAGAAGCCTGCCTCCAGACAACAGACCATTATTAGTACAATTCAACATCTGGACTATGTTTCCATGTATTTCAGGAAGTAACAAGGAAAAGATTTACACTTTTCTGTGACAGAGAAACTCTCAGAGGAAGCCTCCACAGTTGAAATCAGAGATTTCTCACATGGAACCCCTTGTTGAGACCAAGAGGGCTATTGCCAAGAAGATCCTCTCTTCTTGAGAGCATGCTTTCCAAAGCACCTAAAGTTCCTGCTCTAAACCCAAGCATTATTTTTTTAACATACCACAGGAGAAATGCTGCTAAAATAGTGAATACTGCTCAACTAGGTATCGTGGGGAAAAAAATATAGCTATTACTTGTTATTTCAGTAGCATGTAATACAGTATTGCTCTTTTAAACTGCACACTAAATAGCTAAGTTCTGAAGATCAGAAGTACCTAATTTTTTCACAGAACTAAAGAAACAAATGCTGAACAATAGCTCTGTGGGTTTTACTTTTTACATACTACACTGACTGTAGTTTCCAACTACTGGGTAATGCTTCTCCCATTTAAGCAATCGAAACTTAAAATATAAATCAACCCCAAGTGCTATGCACTAGTTTAAAAGAAATATAACTGAGGTTTTTAATACTAGGCTACATAAATAATAACCTACCTGCTGTCTGTGCTGGGTTTATTCCTATGCCATCTAGAAGAAGAGGGAAAGATGAAAGAGACATATTATGGTTAAACTTAGAGCTCAAAAACTATAATATACCTACAAGATATAATTATTACATCAGGTCTTCATGCAGCTATTTCCTATAACCAGAAATAGTCTTATCACATGAGCTAACAAGAAACCTTCTGCATACATATTTGGACAAAACCAAATTAATTATATTCGTGGTTTAATACCCTTATACCATGCATAAGCAATTTTAATAATGCTGCAATATTATTAAATTCAGTTTGCAGTCTGTAGAGGTTGTGAAAGAAAAGACACTTTTGCTTTTATCAATACCCCTTAAATGAAACTACAAAAAAAAACCAAATTAAAAAAAAAAAAGGTAAATACATATATATAAAAACTATATTCTTACCATTTGTTATAATGGCACTTGTTGCTGCAGGAACTTTGAACTAAAGGAAGTAAGAGTAGGGCAAAATTACATGAGACATAGTTAAAGAAGAAAATACATAGGGAATATTCAAATCAACTAAACTTTTAGCTGGTTCAGGTACAACAAAATTATGAGAAAATATTTCCCTCAGATTTACAGATATAGCAAAATAAAGGTTTAAAGTCAAAGATGATTAGACACCTCAATAAAGAGCGTGAAATTTGCAGTACTAAACAACTAATTAAATCCAATTTGTATTAGTCATTGGATACAGTATAAAAGTTAAGCATCCACCAAATTAAGAACTTAGTTTTTATTATACTAAATAAAGGAATACCTAACGCATGTATGGAAATGAACTTCAAAGCATATCTATTACGTCTAACAGGAGTTAAAATAGAATTAGCTTGAGCTAATCTTGGTTAATTTTGAGCTATTTCCTAGCTTTCTCTTTGGCTGTGCTGGGAGCTCTCCAACTGCACTACTGCAACAGAAGAGTTCATTTCAGGATTTGCTTACAAAGGAAGCACTAACAGCACTGCATCAGATCTGGCCTCCTTCTCAGATTTCTCACACCTTCACAGCACCTCACCTCCATGCACATCATATGTAGTCAGTTTTAGAACATGAAAAGCCTTACTCAGGTGGGGTAGCATCACATATAGGCTTCAAACTATCTCAGAAGGTCTGAACTGACATGGGGAAGCCAAAAATAATTATTTCTTTTAGGGAGCGAGGCAGGGCCAGAGAAAAATCCTGCACTATGTAACATAATGTGGCTGGACCACACAGGACAGAAAGGGTAGGGTGGGCAAAAGTCAATCAGTGCTACTAGGTTGGTCTGAGGACCAAAGTTTGCTCCTCATGCTTCCTTTACTTGGCACAGTGAACAACCCCTAAGGTAAGACTGGTGGCTCAGCAACCACAAAATCATAGAAAGGGTTTGGGCTGGAAAGGATCTTAAGATTGTCTAGTCCGTGCTAACATGGGCAGGGACACCCCCCTACTAGACCAGGTTGCTCAAGGGCCTGTCCAACCTGGCCTTGAACACTGACAGGGATGGAGCATTCACAACTTCCTTGGGCAGCCTGTTCCAGTGCCTCAGAATCCTCACAGTAAAGTAGATGAGCAACCATCAGTGAAACCACCTCACAAAGCACTTCTCCACATTGCGTAAAAGAAGGGGAAGCTAACTATGAATGCTAACAATGAGTGTTTCCCTGGAAGAACTGCAGAACTTTTCCACCTGCCCCAAACAAGTCACTTCAGCCCAGCCGTGCCTTTCAACAGCATTCTTTCAACAGCATTCACTAGTTTTGCTTTTCCCATTTTCTGATTGCTCAACTTAAGATTTCCAGGTTTGATTTGTAGAAACACCATGCACTGACAGCAACAGCTAAAGCTCACAGAAACCATGCCTGAATACAGTATTTAATCATTAATGTACTGAAAAAATGTGGGGTTTTTTCATCTCCAGACACACAAAATCAGCAGATTTTGACTTATTTTCTCCTAGCTTTTTATCCACAGCAGGTAAATCATGTCAGCTCCTCATCTTGTAGGGTGACATGAAAGCAGTAATTTCTGCAAACGTAAGTTAGATACCAGCGTCACTGTAGAAAGACCACAAGCAAAGTAACAATTTGTCTTCAGAGAAAGATCTGAATAATGAAGTTAATAAAATAGGAGCTATGTATTGAACAGTAAGAATGTAAAAAATAGTATGTCATCTTGTAACAGTTAATGTATACGCATAATATGCTGAAGAAAGCAAGCCTTCACTGTCAAGTTCCCTGACTCTGGGAATCTTGACTTAGCACTCTGAAGAGAAATCTTTTAACAGTTGTGGGTTTGCAGTTTTGTTTATTTGTGTTTTTTGTTTGTTTGGTTGGTTTTTTACATAATAGGAAAAAAATGAATTTATAAGGTTCAAACAGTGGGATTAATGTCAATCATATTAAATGCAGCCTCCTGGAATGAGTCCATCTCCAAATCAAAAAGTAAAGGACTAAACCCCAAAAAACCCTGAAGAAGTATGAAATACATGTTTAACTTAAGTATTAAGTTATTTTTCAACAAGCAGATTTCCACTGTAAGTGATACCATCGATCTTTCATCCTATATCACCCGATAAAACCCAAACAGGTAACTTCTAAAATGTTAAGTGCCTCTCCTCATTCTGTGTCTCTTCTTATACACAACAATGCAATGGATCATTCACAGGAGGATGGACATCTCTACTGATTTTGTTTTATTTTGCTTCTCAGTAGGAGAATCTACCTGATGGTGAAACACCAGGTACACATGAGAACTGTGTGGCAACCGGTCTGTGAAGCACTAGTTACGATTATTTTATTCCTTTGTATTGTATTGTGTTAGAAGAGAATAAAACATTATCTTAGCCCAAAATACTGGGCCAAACAGCAATAGCTGTCAACTATATAGTCAGCACTTAAAAATCATCACAAATATAAAACAGAAAGGGAAACTACCGCTGGAAATAATTACACATAATTTGGTGCGATATGGTTCACTACTTAAATCAAAAATCCTTCCTGTGGTTGCTAAGTGTATGTTTCCCATGCTGAAAACACACAAGCTTTCCAAGATAAAAAAGTCAAATGGATACTCAAGCAGCGAAGTTCTGTATTCAGTAGATAATCCCTGGCTTACTTTGAAATCAAATTCCAGCCCCAAACTCACACTTTAAAGAGATTGTTTGCTTTAAAAACCTTATAATTGATAACTGAGGCTGTCATACAATTTATTTTCTCCAATGCTAGGAAATATATTTATTGGTATCTACAGCCAAACTATAAGGAAAAGGTGACAATCATAGGTCAACAATTATACTGGTCTCTCACTTCTTATAATGATGACAAAAAATCCTCTACAGTAACAAACTCATCTCTTTCTTGCACAATGAATAGCAGGTAAGTGCATTAAACCATAGTATTTTAGTATCAATCTATCAAGAGTAACATTAGAATAACAGTTTCAAAAAAACATGCTTGTGAAAGAATAAACATTAGCTTTTTAAATGGAAATAGATTACTATTTTAGTAATAATCCACAATTTAAGACAGGTTTTTTTATAAGTATCAGGCAAATGTACACCTGAGATATGTACCAACTGGCTCTAACAGATAAAGGAAAAAACCTGATAAGATACCACACATTGTAAATGAGAACATTAATGCCGTCACAATAAACTGTGACAGTTGTGGAAAGACCATAAATAGAGCAAAACTGAAGACAGGAGTGTTTCCAGTACTCTACATCTCATTTACATTTTTTATATATAGTCTGTAAGACAAACAGAGAAAATAAAAACTAAGGAAAGAGCTAAATTTGCATTATCCAAATTACCACTACCAAATGTATATATCGAGAAGGGCTGACGCTGCTATAAATGAGACTTCCCAAGACCTCTCCTAGTTTAATGATAGTTTTCATTCACTTCCAGCTCTGCCAATTGTGAATTGTGTACATGAACTTTCACGTGTTATGTGATGTGCTAGAGATGACAGAAAAAAGGAACACACTTTGTTTTGTGTCATGAAAGTAACTCAGACAACTTTACCTGGAAAAACTGTAACTTTTGACAAAGCACTGTGAAACAGAAGATTACCATTCTACACTATGGCTACAGTTCTAACATTCCAGGGGAATTCTGGTTATGATTTGGCCAAACTTTAAGACTCTGAAAAATGACTTAGCAGAAACTTGCTAAGGCTGAACAGCTGAAACTTCAATCTTTCTCTTGCCAAAGAGCTTTAATCACTGAGAGGATAATATACTTCCCTTGGAGAACAACTAACAACTTTGTCCAAAATCCAGGGCTACAGTTTGATTTTTTTGTTATATTTCATACAAAGCATCTGAATCACAACACATGGCGTAAGTTAATGTTAAGCTATGCATTTCAAGGAGCAGAAACAATTACAGAAGACAAAAATTCTTTCTCGTTCTTTTCAATGCTGTTGCACAAAGGATCAAAGGAGCTTCATTCCTGGGGAAGAGTCTAACAGTCCTTTTTGCTCTCTTTACAAAGCACTTAATTCTGCCTGGTCTCACAGAGATGTAAAAAGCTTTAGTACTGATCCAGAGTGGTCTGAGGTCAAACAGCAAAACTCCCATGGATACTCAAAATACTCACATCAACTAAAATAATGGTTTGCTAACTTGAACATTTAAGTAATTAGTTCTTCTCTAAATCCATTTCACAGAAGACCCTATAACTTGTGGAACCACTGCAGTACTCGTACTCATTGTGGTTCCATGAGTAGGTAAAGATAACAAATTTGATGGCAACCCTCCCACTTGGTATCTCCAACTACTCAGTCCTGTTTCAGTCCTCCCTGGTCCCTCATACTAGGTCTCTATATATGGGGTTATGTGGGCACAGCTGCATTTGTTCAGATTAAAAATAACTGGGGAAAAAAAAATACATAGTTAAAAAACCCCAATTAAATCAGTAACTATCTTTAACAGCATTCATTATGCTGTACATTGTTCTGTTCAAGTAGTTGCAAAACAAACAATCCACAACCTCCTCCCGCAAGCTGTGTTTCCGATGATTAGAACTTCTGTCACACGTTGGTGTAACACCAACAACATAAGGACAATCAAGACACGGAGTCTATTATCCTTCCTAATTATTTATTGCATTATTTCATTAATTCTAACGCTTGAACAAATTAAATTTTCAATAACCCCCAAATTTCCCAAGTTTTCCTAAAAATTCAGAAAGGGAATTGCAAGAACAGGCTCTCAGCTGAATGTGTTTGCTGATTAAAAAAAAAAAAAAAAGCCATCATGCCATCATGCTTTTGAGCCCTTTATTTTACTGTTTACACACAGATGAAGATCTCTTAATACTTGTATATTTAATCTGAAACAAACAGGATGCATTCTTCAAATACATTACATAGGCTGATTTAGGCACCTATTAGTTTTGGATTCTATGGGACAGATCAAACAGAAATCAAACAACACATTTTCCTCATCTTAGTCACTGGTGTCTGTTTTTTTAATCTAGACAATATGCCTAATGTCAATACCTTCTATAATCAAAAACTGTGTCTTCCAAAATTAGAGATTACCGGAACTGAATGTGAGAAGAGTTTACGAATTTCTTGAATAATTCTAAGGAATTTTGTGTATATTCTACACAAGCAATTTAAAATATTAAATATTCAATAGCAGTATCTTTAATTATGTTCACTGTCACAATGTTTTATGTTACTGATATATAAAACTGCTTAGTTGCAAAGAACAGGAAGCGTGCCAATACCTGCTGTTGATGTGTAAATTGTGCAAGAATTACTTACTAACTTCTGAAAGCTTTGACAGGCTACCACTGACACAAGTAAAGCCTGTGTCTGTGCACACTTAATAAGAGCATTCTTTGTGCTGAATTAACCACTGCCTTTTACAATTGAAAAGCTTTCGCTTTCAGGAACGTTCAAAAGGTTTAGAAGCATCATCATCACTTTCTACTTACTTCTTCTGCAGCAAACTTCAAGACAGCTGTGAAAGGGGTACTTTCAGGCACACTTAACCTGAAATTACAATGTAAGTAAACATGTGACTGCTAAGACAAACTGAATAGGAACTTTATTTGCTATTAAGCCACTAATTAAAACTTCGCTTTCACCAACGGCAATACTCTTACCAAAGGTGTGCATGTAGTATTTCAGGCCTAGATCAAAACCTGAAAATATATGCATAGCAGTAGACCAAAGAACAGCCCCAGCAAGTGAGTTAACTACAGTAAACCACGTCTCAGTTCACACAGAGGAAGTAAAATGTCTTTTCCTCTCGTGCGGAAGACCTGGCAGGGTGAGCAGCAAACTGTGCGGCTCAGGAGCGCCTGTGTGCGCTGCCGCCGCCTTCCACAGCCGCCTCGCCTCACGCAGCAGGGCTGCAGCACCGGCCCGGGCCCAGCCCGCCACACCACTCACACTTTGTAAGGCAGCCGCGGGTCCGAGGTGAGCGTCACTTTAAAGGTAACCTTCGACCTGGGAAGAATGAGGAGAAAGCATCGGGTTAGGACTGGGGGAGGTAAGGGACAAAGGGGACAGCCAGCGCCAAACCCCGCTCACTTACATGATGCTCCCGCCGCCGCTCCCCGCCGACACGTCAACGGCCGTCTGACGGGGCCTTCGCTGCCCCTTCCGCATCCTGAGCTGTCCGCGGCGCGCCTGACTTCAAAGGAAAATTGAACCTGCCCCGCCGAAAGCTACTGGGGAGGAAGCGGTGATGTTGTGTCTCGACACCCCACCGTCGCGGGGAGGGGAGACGCTGAGAGGTGGGCGAGGTGCACTGGAGAACGGCGTTGAGGATTTCTAATAAGGCAGTGACACTGGCTGTCTCGCGGCCGAGGTAGGACCCAAGTTCTGGATCCAGTGTTTCCGTAGACGTCGTGGAGCGGCGTCCGGTCGGTCCAGGAGCGGGAGTGGGCGGGATGAGTATGGTGTACCTCGTACCGCGCCGGCCGGCACCGAGGGCTTGGCAGGCTGCGTGGCCCGGCCAGGGCACGGCTAAGGGACACGGCGGGTTGCAGCTAGCGCCCATCGCACGGGGCTGTCGGGGTCCACAGAGATCCCTTCTTCCGAGCAACAAGGGATCTCTGGGTTTAAATGTGTGTTGTATGTAACTGCAGGCTTATGTGTGTGTGTATATGCAAATATATATGTGTAACGTGGAGGGTGAAGATGCTTCGCTGTTAGATTCGTTTACCTGAGGTTTTGAGTCTGTGTGTCCTCAAACCGAAATGTTCCGCAGGTGCTTGTTGAAGTTACGCAGGGGAAGATGGGTGGAAAAGCACATTGCCACCCCCTTAATATTCAGAATTGTTCACATCTTCCATGCAATGGGGAAGTTGGAGTTGGAGTTTTGTTGGAATAATGATGGATACTTTTATGGCAGAAAATCAGCAGTTTCCAGTTTTACTCATCTGTGACTTTGGCAAGCTAATTTTTATTAAAGGCTATATAAAGCTGCCTGTTTTATGCATGTTTTATATTCAAGTTAAATTGGATAATAAAATGGTTGGTGAGGACTGAGTTTCCATCTCTGCGTATGTCAGTATTGCCTTTGTAGGAAATATCCTGCCAGACTGCTTTCATATTTTATCCAGTCTCTACATTCTGCATGAAGGACAGCTTTCAGTGTAGACAGAGGTGCTTGTTATCACACACTGCTTGCCAGATAGGCCATGGCAAGCACTTTGTTGTGTTCACTTTAATTAGGTGAATTAGGGTTAAGGTAGAAGGAATGCTGTGTAAAAGGCAATTGACACATTGGAGTCACTAATTTCTTACCTAAAGGACTGTCCCAGTCATGAAATATAGCTTTTCACCTGTGTGGCTCTTGTTTGAACATAGACAAAACTGAAAAAAAATCCAAAAATTAACTAGAATAAATTCATTACCAGCTTGTACAAGGGCATTAATATTTCCTTTTCTCTCCTGCATTTATGTTATTGTGTCTGCCTTTCACAAGTGTATCACATTGGTGGCTCATACTCATTCTGTAATCCATTGGTGATCTCAAGTCTTTTTCCTCCCCCTCCTTCTAAGAGACTCAATCTTTCTTACATTAGAAATAATTATAATCTCTGAGCATGTAACCTTGTATTTTGTGTAGCTAAATGTTGTCGCATATTTATTCTTACCCTTTTCGAAGATATTTTTGTATGATACTATACCTTTGATTTATACAGCTCTCTGCCATCTGCAGCTTTTGTTAATGCATTGCTGTTTTCTGTGCCAAGGTCATTAATGCATATGTGAAATAAGAGACTGATCCTTTTAGAACTTCATTTCTTGCATTTCACTGTAAGGACTTCCCCTCTGAGGAAGTGACACCAAATCTTCATGCAGTTGGAGCTGGGCTGCTTTTATTACCCAAATTTTTTTGGTTAAATCTCTTCAGCATGTGTGCTGTAATGCTTAGAACAGCACACACACCCCCACCTCCCTGCTACCAAAACCTTGCAATGCAAACCCACTACACAGGATCAGGATCTTTGAATGTAGATTCAGAAACCCAAGTGGTTACATAAAAACAAGACTTCTCCACTGCAGGAAATTTATAATTTTACTATGCTGTTTAAACCTCTTCGAAAAGGTAGCAGGGTTGGTAATTTTTTCTGAGAATTTACAGTGAATGAAGGAAGGGGAATGTGCATGATTTTTCTGTTTTAGCTGGGAGAGGCAATGAGACTTGGTGTCCCATCTGCAGACAAGCCAGGGATGGATTAGAGGTGACTGTATCTCACTAATGGGTTTATACACAACATTCTCCTCAACTCAGAAAAACTGGTCCATTCCCAGCAAAATTATACCTCCTTTACCTGCAAGTGAAATGTTTTCCCTACAGCTCTTACTTGCTCACACTTAAATATGTTGTGTGATAACAATGAGACATAGCTTTGACTTTTCTAGCTGTGTAGATGACAAATGACCAATTTAAAACAGTTGAGATCTCTGGAAATTTGTAAATGCACTAGTACAACAGAAAGCTTTTAAGTCAAAAAAATGTAAAAAAACCCAACCAACCAACCAACCAACCAAACAAATCACATCCCACCAAACCAGAAGATAATCAAAAATATATCCCTTTGCATGCTAAGATGTGACTGAGGTGAATTAAAATGCCCCTGACAGCACTTCAGGGAAATCCTTCGGAAATCCTTCTAGGTGTAAATAGCATTGCAAGAGACAAAAGTATCGCAATACATAGGAGCTAGTCATCCCACATGCCTGCATCACATAGGTAGCCACCTGCTGGACCTAGTTTTATTATGTTGAGAGGGGAAATAGAACAATAAGAAAGGAAGTAAACAAAAATACTACCTTACCAAGATCTATTGATTGGTACATAACTGCATGAGTGCATGTGCCATTTGAAGAACATCAGTTTTGATGCTACAAAACAAGTGCCCATGTAGAGAAAGGTTACTACACAAGCATCCATCTTAAGAACTCCCTGGAAGTATGAAATCTGAAGTTTCTAAGAAATGTGTTAAAATATCTCCCACCTGCAAGACGTGCTTTGAGCTTGGTCAGTTTTGGACTGAATAAGGAACACTTCCAAGAATCTTTGAGGGAAAAACACCGAATTAAGCTTTTTAGCAGGTATCCAAAAAATTAAATCTTGGCACTCAGCAAACTTTTCTTCTATGGTCACAAACAACAAATTAAACAAACAAGCATTGCCAAGCAATGTGTTACAGGAGGGAGAGAGGAAGGCAAAAGAAACACAGTGTTTCTCCAACCAACCACGTTCATACCAAGCACATGGATAATAGTCTGATTCCTTCTACTCTTAGTGAGGCTGTGGTTTCACCAGATGGACTGAGCTGTGCTAACCCCCATGATAAAGGAAAGGTCCTGATTTTTTCCCTGCTTCACTTCTCTTCTGCTTCACTTTCTGTTCCTGGTCTCCTGCCTGCTTGCTGCTTTTTGCTCTGGGTTTGTTGCTTAGTGGAACCACCTGTGAGTCAGTTCATCAGAAGACATAGCTGTTTTCCTGCTGCCTCGGAGCATTGATCAGCTTAGGGAACAGTCTGAGCTGATGCAGCAGAGGTAGCAAGGAGATCTTCCTTTTCTGTCAGTAGGGAAACATGGGATAAGGCTTCCTATCGATGTAATTTCTTACAGTCAGAAGGTTGGGGTCCTTCTCTGGTGGGTACATCCCCTTGTCTGTGCTTTGGTTCGGCATGGTGGTGTGTCTCTTGGTTCTCCCCCTCATCCAGGTCAAGCTTGTCCATGGTAACCCCGTGGCTCTTCCCAGCATGTAGAGGCACCTCCTCAGCTGCTGAGTCCTGCTTTGTCAGCAAGAGTCACCTGCCTTTCTTAGACAGTCTGCTCCTGTTTGTTCTGGTGGCATCTTTCTGTAGGAAATTCATCCCTGCAGAAAGGAAGCAAGAGCATTGCATGATCTCTAGGTTGTTTTTGTTGCAGAACCTGACAATATTGTGAACCTTTCTTTTCCAGAGTGTCTCTACTCCAAGGCTACAAGCTGGAGCATTAGGCTAGATTGATTAGTCTTGAGCACGTCAGCTGTAGTTGGGTTGCCCTGACTTTTTGCTCCCCAACAATTACAGATTCTATGTTTTGTTTTGTTTTGAACAGAAATAGTGGTGTAACATGCAACATAAATTTAGCCTCTTTAAACTAGCTGGTTGATACCTACCAGTGAGAAAACTTTAACCTCCTTTAAACAGGCAATTTGCACATTCACGAGCCTACAGTCCATGTGAGACAAAACCAGTTTTTATTATGTGCTGCGTCACTGGGTTTCTCTGTAAAATATAGGCATAGATAGAATTTTTAAACATCACTGTTAAGCCAAAGATAGAGAAAGATTATAACGCTTTATGAATGCAATACAAAGTTAATAATCAGACAAGTTAACACACCTTCCTAATCTTCCTTTAACAAAGTAATAATTAAAAACCTATTACAGCTCTCATCATGCAAACGTTTTACAAAAATAGTCTGTCAAAATGAAATCACATACAGATGTCATGTTAGTCATATAGAAATCATAATGGTAGTTCTCTAGACTTCAGAATTTTTATTTTATTTGTGTGTTAGTTAGTACAGATAACCATATACCAAACTAAGGATTAGTCTTCTGAAACACCAGCACTTGATGTATTTATCCTCTATAGATACTGTTTCACATATGGAGGTTTAGTGGGTTTGGCTTTTTCCAATTGCTTTGAAAAATTAAGAATTAAATTAAGAATTAAATCAAAAGAGTAATAAGCATTTAGCAGGAAAAAGTGTCTGGGAGAGCCAAAAGTGGGTATTCTGTATTCTTCTATCTGACATTTTTTTGTCATGGAATTTGATTTATGTAACAGGTGAATAACACCATTACATACATGTACTGCATCCTGATTTCCAGAATTTCTTTGAAATCAACTAAACTTTGAATAATTTTCCAGGTGAATAAATTTTCAGGTGTCCTGTTTGTCTTAAAAGTAGTTTGATTTATATTTCTCTATATATTTATGTATATTTGAAAGAAGGAAAACTACAGGCCAATCAGTCTCTCCTTGGTGCCCGGCAAGATCATGGAGCAGATCTGTGTACACAGACAATAAGGGGGTGAATGCTAACAGCCAGCATGGCTTCACTAAGGACAAATCATGCCTAACAAATTTGGTGGCATTTGACACTGTCCCACAGGACATCCTTGTCTCTAAACTGGAGAGGCATGGATTTGATGAATGGGCTATTTGGAAAATAGGAATTGGCTGGATGGTTGCACTCAAAGAGTTGTGGCCAATGGCTCAAGGTCCAAGTGAAGATCAGTAACAAGTGTGTTCCTCAGGGGTCAGTACTGGGACCGGTGCTGTTTAACATCTTTGTTGGCAACATGGACAGTGGGATTGAGTGCACCCTCAGCAGGTTTGCTGATGACACCAGGCTGTGTGGTGCGGTTGACACACTGAGGGAAGGGATGCCGTCCAGAGGGACCGTGATAGGCTTGAGAGGTGCAAACCTCATGAAGTTCGACAAGGCCAAGTGCAAGGCAATCTCAAACACATATACAGGCTGGGTGGAGAATGGACTGAGAGCAGCTGTGGGGAGAATGACTTGGGGGTGTTGGTTGAAGAGAAGCTCAAAATGACCCATCTATGTATACTTGCAGCCCAGAAAGTCAACTGTATGCTGGGCTGCATCAAAGGAAGCATGGCCAGCAGGTCGAGGGAGGTGATTCTGCCCCTCTACTCTGCTCTTGTGAGCACCCACCTGGAGTACTGCGTTCAGCTCTGGTGCCCTAAACACAAGAGGGACACGGACCTGTTGGAGCGAGTCCAGAGGAGGGCCATGAAGATGATCAGAGGGCTGGAGTACCTATCTTATGAAGACAGTCTGAGAGAGTTGGGCTTGTTCAGCCTGCAGAAGAGAAGGATCTGGGGAGACCTTGTAACAGTCTTCCAATACCTAAAGGGGGCGTGCAAGAAATCTGAAGAGGGATTTTTTACAAGGGCATGTAATGACAGGACAAGAGGGGAATGGTTTTAAACTGACAAAGGGGAAATTTAGATTAGACATTAGGAAGAAGTTCTTCCCTGTGAAGCTGGTGAGACATTGGAACGTGTTGCCCAGAGGAGCTGTGGGTACCCCACCCCTGGCAGTGTTCAAGGCCAAGTTGGATGGGGCTTTGAGCAACCTGGTCTAGTGGAAGGCGTCCCTGCCTGTGGCAGAGGCATTGGAACTAGGTAACTTTTAAGGTCCCTTTCAACCCAAACCATTCTATGAGTCTATCTTTTGTCATAATGGGAATGATGACATTTTTTGTTAGTGATAGCAATGCTTATGTGATATTTTGTTTTTATATGCAGGAAATGGTTTTAAAGTAGTTTCCATAAGATTCATATCCATCATCATTATGTTTTAATTAGGCACTAAGAAACAAAATTCCATCTTTTGATTTGTGAGTGTCTAATAAACTGTAGTTCTTCAAATCTGGAGGATTCCAATCTCTCTCTGGGAAAGATACAGATATAAAGAAAGCATATCCAGTTCTACAGATTTAACCTTTTCTTGTAATTGTCATCTGCATCAAAATAATTTTTGCTTGATAGCAGCAAACACAAGGTTTTACAGAATATTTTATTAACTATGTTTTGGTGAATTGGGAAAAGATTGTATTTTGTCAGTTAGTCACCAGTCTCAGAAAAAATTGTACCTCTATTACCTGCCTGCTGCAAGCAGCAAACCTGTGGTCTGAGCATACTGCTCTGAGAGCGCCCAATATGTATTTTCTTCTCATTATGCAGATTCTTTTATGCAGTAAGCTTTCCCGTGTGTTGATTTCCTTGCATTCATCATCAGGCTGTGCAAGTTCTATCATTTTTTTTTACCGCTATTAGGTACTACAGTGGGTTAGCTTGTTACTGGAGATAAAACCACCTTATTTACAAGATGATTCAGAGAATCAGACAACATTCAGAAATGTATTGCAGACTCCTATAGTGAAACATAAGAGTGTACAGCTGCATAAATTCAGGCTAAGAATGTTTTTACTGTAGTATCCTTTTTTTCTGTGGAGCATAAATACAAATCCAACTGAGGTGCTTTTGCAATGCTAACCAGGGTATCTTTCTTATGTTCTGTTTCATGTCTTAAGCAGGTTGTGCTTTACGTTCGGTATTAAACTGTAACTAAGTCCATGAAAATTCTGTGAAAGACCTTTTTGTGCAGCCATGATAAAAACAGCAAGAGTCCTGATTCAGCTCCTACTGAATTTAATTATTCATAAAGTGCCTAGCCTATTAGATTTTTCTAATGAAGGATACTTTTTTTAAAAACTTAAAATGAATCAGGTTGTTCTAGTGACTTCACAGTTAACATTTAATTATAAAACTGCACAGATTCTTGCTGAAGTGAAGCAAGAAATTCAGCCAAATTATGTTTCCATTTTTGAATATAAAGACTGGCAAATAGAAGGAGACTAAAGAAGAAATTAATTTCAGGTCCAGGAAGTTGTGATTCCGACAGGCTTAGTACAAGATGACAACTGTGATATCCCTCACAGTTCTCTAAACAAGGTCATTTGTGTATATTTTCTTTATTCGGTCATTTTTTATGAAGATACTGCTCGTATTTTTCCTCTCCTTTTTGTTCTCTTTGATGGCAAGCCCAGAAAAGAGTTTATATAGTCTGCAAGTATTACTGCAAGAGGACAGTTTTCACTGACGTGAAGGTGAGGTTGAACAGATTATTAGTTTATTGTTTGAAGAGATTAGAAATTTACTGAGAGGGCAGAAGGTGGTGCATCTCTGTGGAAATGGAAGAGATGTGAAAACCTACATTGTGTTTGCAAAGTCTGGATTTTTAACTTGCTAAAGCTTTGTTTGGCCAAAAGGTAAACATGACCTTTAATTTCTTCATCTAGAACAGTCCTTTACAATCTGCTGGGGTTCAGGACACCAGCCTTCAAATCTTGACTCTGTTCATCAGGCTTTGCCTTCTAATTTCTTTGGGTACAAAGCCAAGAATTTCTCTGCATGTCGCCTTCCTGTGGGCTTCTTAATGGATCAGAGGTTTAGCTGGAATGTTCTGACCTCGGAAATATGCCTCATCGTTCAGTGCTTGCTGTAGCACAAAGCTGAAGACTTGTCTGAACATTTAAAACGCTTTTGTGTTAGACGTGCTGAGAAACTTTTTGTTTCTGGACCATTACCCACAAAGCAAAATTAATTCTTGTAAATACAAAATTATATTGGCAGAAGGGATTTTTAATCTTTAAAGTGTAACACAGTTAGAAATGATCAAGAAGCAAGCAGGGAACAGAAAATGACCCTTAAATAGCAGATGAAGGCTTGAGTTGGGTTGTGCCAAATGACTTTCTGAGTAATGTGTAATTCCTTTCAGTAACTTTTTGTTTGCTTTCCATTGCAGTTTTTTTAATATAGTGTATTATCTTGTTAGGATGCGTTTGTGCCATCTCCTAAACACTACTGTTTAGCAAAACTTAAGAAAATATATGTGTACTTAATGTCTTCTGATTGAAATAAATTTTAACCACAGATTCAATGCTAACAACAGAAGAGTGTTCAGTTGACCAAATGTTGGTGCCAACTTTGTAAATATCTATACCTAATCTAGTTCCCTTTGGCTCCCTTTATATTCAAAGCAAAGATAGTACTTCTAGTGCACAGTTTTCATCATTCTGAAGTAGACATCTAAAATAATGACCTATTCCCTCAAAATGCCTATTTCTTCCCAGACTGACAATAGGGAGAGACTAGGCTGACTACCTTTCATATTGACATCTACTTTATACAAACAACAGTGTTTGGTGAGGTAAATCCAACTCCATGTTCATGCCCCTATGCTGTTCTGGAGCTTCATAACACAGAGCCCCTGTTTGACTGTTCCACTCGTATAACTTTAGGCATCCAGTTGAAGTCAACTAGATTTTTTTTGGTTCTCTGGTTAGAATGTTGGGAGAGGTAAACTTCAGGTTGTAACCCACCCAATGTATTAATTGTTTTTTTGAGTTGTTCTGGTTTTTTAGGTAAAAAAAAAAAAAGATTTCTGGGACCTTCTCTTTATACAGTATTAAAGTCAAAATACTACAGAACATAACAGATTACATAAACTTTAATTAAAAAAAAAAATCTCAGTTAACAATGCCATGCATGAAAGTAAAGTTGAATTAAGATCTGGAAGAAGAAGAAAGTGCAAATAACATATCAGTGGATAAATGCAGTAATGTTTACCATTTTCATGCAAGAGCTAAAGAAATAACTAAATTCCACATTTCAGGAACAACATTAGTTGAGGTTAATGTGGTGCCTTCACAGAAGAGGACATCTTCCATCTATCAAAAGCTTGCATAATTAAACTCTTCAGTTTTTCCTGCTATGAAAAGAGAAAAAAACGAAACCAATTGTTTTTAGGGGTGTTTTAAATATTCTATTAGGTGTCTGTCCTTCATGCCCTTTATCCTGCAGTCCTCATCGCTCATACTGGGATCAGTTCTCTGGAGTTGGTTTGGCTGTTTTGTCTAACTTTAGCAGATAATTATCTTTTTTTCTGAAAGCTCCATTGCACCTATTCACTTCAACAATTGCTTTGGGAACTCTCCCAGAGATATATCAGGATTCTGGTTGATAGAAGGTCAGAGTGATATACAGAGAATATAAAACAGAGTAGTAAATGGTAGTATAGAACTGAATAAAAGAAATTAAATGGAAAAAAGGAAAGAGTAAAATTGAATAAGTGTATTGGAAAGAAAACATCACAGACTCCTATAATGGTTGAGTTTGGAAGGAAGGAACCTCTGGAAATGATCTGATCCAACTCCCCTGCTCAAGTAGGGCCACCTAGAGCAGGTGGCCCAGGACCATATGTAGGTGACTCCTGAGTATCTACAGGGATGGAGACTCCACCACCTCCCTGGACAACCTGTGCCAGTGCTCAGTCATCTTCACAGTGTCAAAGTGCGTCTTTATATTCAGGAGGAACCTCCTGTCTTTCAGTTTGTACCCGTTGCTTCTTGTTCTAGTTCAATACACTAATTCAGAGGAAATGAGCTGTACACAAAAGTGATCACAAAAAAAGGAAATAAAAGAGTAGAATGGAAAAGAACGGAGAAAATTTATGGGTATCACCTGTCTACTGCCCAGATGAACAGAACCAAAATGATAAAACCACAAGGATTGTTAATGAAGTAGTCAGATAATTGAAACTACTTATGTTGGGAAAATTGTTGTAACCTAAATTAATAGTACTATCTATTACATTAAAATATTTTAAATCCTGTGTCTGTGTAGATAGTAAGCTTCTAGGTCTGTTTTGGGTTGGTTTTTTTTCCATACAGGGTAATCAGTGATAGAGTCAGTCAATGCATTCCAAATGAATCACCCGTATAGAGGAATAAATGTAAATGTTGCATAAAAAGAGGATTAGTGTCCTTCCTCTGTAATATACCACATTCGACTTGCTGTAAAACCAGCAGATTTTCAACATAGAAGACCTGCTCTAACATTGCAAAAATACCACATGGAAAAAGCAGAACCTATATAATATATAATAAAATATATCAACAAGTTTCCTTATTTTTATATGAGGCAGAATGGAGCATGTTGTTTTTGCAGGAGCTTCAGAAACTAAAATGGTAATTTGACATTAATTATGATGTAATAACCAATCTTAATACAGAAGTAACAGGAATCATTCTTACAGAATTGAACATTCAGAATTTAGTATGTTCAAAATCATAACAGTATAAGTAAAATAACAACTAAAGACAAATGCCTTCACAAAGAAATTAAACTAGTTTGTTGGACTTACTGCTCCTACTAGATCTGTACCATAGCTTTTAGTCTGTATTCTATCTATATCACAAATAAGTTTATCATCTTCAATAAAGCTATTGTGGAAAAATACTTCCGTAAAGGAGCAAATGTTAGTTCAAGGAAATACCGTCTACACAAAAGTTCCTGCAGTTGGTCATTTTTATAGGAAATCATTGTTCAAATTATTTAGAGGATTTTGGGAGGATTTTTTTGGTTATTTTATTTTTAATTGAAAGTATTCAACTTGAAAGGGAGCAAGTCAGAGAGATCCTAGTTCAGCTTTGGGTTTTGATGAGTATTCATAGATAGCAAGTGTATTCTACAGATTCAGATTAGCCAAAAGACCCCAAGATCAGATAAAAGTGCATTTGCTTTATTTTGCCTGTTTTCTTGCACAGTCCAGGCTTAATTAATGCATGAGGTAGAATGTCTGTTTTTCAGGTAAAGCTGTTGTTGACTTCCTAGACAGGAAGAAGAGTGTGGAAACTAATGTTCTTCTAAAGCCAAATTTCCCATGATTGTGTTTGTTCTCTGACTTGTCACCACATACAAAATAGTCCTGCTTGCTATTGATATTTTGTGTAACTAAACTAGTCTTTTTCACTTCAAAGAGATTCTTATTAACTCTGTTCTCTGAAGGTATGCTTTATCAAGTGCTCCACTGACACTTTGGAATAGATTTTCTCAGAAGAAACCCAATTGACTTCTTGAGTCAATTATTCTATTAAAGCGGCTTGTAAGGTTTGAATGTCTCCAAGGATGAAGAATCCACAGCCTCGCTGGCAACCTATGCCAGTGTTTGACTACCTTCACAGTAAAAAAGCTTTTTCTTACATTTAAATGGAATTTCTTGCATTTCATTTTGTGCCCATTGCCTCTTGTCCTGTCATTGGGCACTACTGAGGAGAGTAGCAGTTAAATCCAGTCCCTTAGTCTTTGCTTCTTACACCTGAAGAAACTCTCATTACCAACCCTTTCTTTGTATGTAGTGTGCCCCAACTCCCTTGACTTGCCCAATTTCTCAAAATCTTACTTGTATTAGGAATCCTAAAACTGTACAGAATGTTCTGGATGCAGTTTCAGGTGATAAATACAGAAGAATCACTTCCCTTTAGCTGCTGAGCTCCCTCTAATGCAGCCCAATAATGCACTTGACCTTTATTGCTCAACTTTTCTTCACAACTAATCTCTCCAACTAGTTTTGTTGCCTGATGTTATTCCATCCCAGGTGCAGGACTTTGCATTTGTCCTTGTTGAACTTTGTGAGATTCCAGTCAGCCCGTTTCTCCAGTCTCTTGATGTCCTCCTGGACAGTAGCCCTGCCCTCAAGCATTCTGATTTTGCTGTTTTCCACCGGCTTCCTCGTGGTGCATTCTGTCTCTTTATTCAGGTTTTTAATAAAGGTGTCTTCCCCAGTAGTGACGCCTAAGGAGCAGCACTACCAGCTGGACTTCATACCGCTGATCGCAACCCTCAAGTGTACTAGTCCAGCTAATTTTCCACCCACACTTATTGAAATCATATCACCACTTTGATTAAAGGATACTATGGGAGACCATCCTGAAAACTGTAGTAGAGACAGGGTAAATGACATTCACTGCTTTCCCATCAGCTGCATAGCTGATTGTCTTATCATAGAAAGCTATCAAGTTGCTCAAGCAGAGTTTGCTCTTTGTAAATCTGTGCTGATTGTCCCCAGCCACCTCCAGTCCATCATATACCCTAGATAAGGAATCCAGCAGAATTTGCACCATAATCTTCACAGGAACTGGTGTGTGAATGACTGGTTTGGAGTTCCACAGATCTTCCTTCTTTCCATTCCTGAAGATTGGTCTCATGTTTGTTTTACCAGCCACCAGGAACCTCCCGTGACTGCTGCAACCTTTGAAACATATTATAGTGTAGCCTTGCAGTAACACTGGCCAGTTCCCTCAACACCACCTTTATCTTAGAAGTTGTTTATTAAAAAAAAGTCTTTCTCTTAGACACTGTGCATTAGCGTAAATATTTCTGGTTTTCTCTCACTCCCTGTATACATATAGAAATTTATAGGTTAACATTTAAGTAGAAAAATTCCAAGCCGGTGGTAAGACAATATAGATTTTCAAGAAAATGTTAGAAGAGGGTAGAGCTTAGATTTCTGAACTTTCAGAAGTCAAATGGAGTTTTGCAATTTACTTCAATGGATAAAAAATTTCACTTACAGTATTTATTACTTTATAGAATTTGGAGCATAACCTGCCTTTGAATCAAGTGTAGAAATTTCTTTGACACTCGTTCTGGAAGTCTTAGAGGGCAAAATTAATATGAATTGTAATTAAAAAAATAATTGAAAAGTTAGAGCATTCACATTTTTTTCTATAAAGTCTTGTCAGGTTTTATGAAAAAAATAAAATGGGGCATTACCTTCTTGAAAATTAATTTCTATTTCTTGATTGACAGCAGATCTTTATATTGGGTCAATGTTAACCCATTTATGTGACTCCATTTGTACAAATTCTGTACCTAGGATCCCCTTCTGAACAAGCATGTGTATTTTGCATGTAGTGGGCAAGAAAGCTGACCACAAAAGATGATGTCTGTGAAAGTGAAGTATCGCCTGGGAGTGGCTTAGTAGTTGCAAGCATTTTATTTGGCCAGACTTAAACAATCAGAAGTCTACAAAGACTCCATTCAGATGGACTATCTATTCAAATTAATAGATTAAGATTAAGAATATGAACACATTTAAGCACTAAACCAGTTGTTTTAAGAAAGAGAAAATCAGCCATTTTAGGGCAATTTTTAAATGTAGGTCGACACTTAAACTGTCTCACTGGAGATTATGAAATTGCAGTAAATAGTGGCCAGCAGATGTGATAGGGAGCCAAATGAGATGTGAATGTCTTCACTGCTTCAGTATAATGAAGATTAGTGTGATAGACAGTGGAAGTGGAAGATAAGCAAATTGGTGGAAAACTTCATTAAGGAAGTTAATTTTCTCACTGGTCTATAATGACGGTTGGCTGAGCCAAAGACAGCCATGGAGAAAATTCATTTGGTTAATGCTCAAGCTAGGCAATAGTAAGTGTACACAGAAAGAAAGAAAACCTTCTTCTAAATATATACTTCACTAGTCACATTTACTGAATTATAAGGCATGCTTCTACAACCCCTGAGAAAAAGGAAAGGATTAGTTTTGATCCACATGAAATAGTGAATTCAGCTAGAAAGGCATGGAAATGATAATGCTTGAGCAACTTAAGAGCTTGAGGAGCTTAATCCAGTCTGTTTAACAGAAAATGAAAATGAACACATCCTACTGTTAATATTTGCAAATTTCTTCGTTGGGGAGAGTTATTTTTGCTGTTGGCAACAGTTCAGTTAGGGGTTTGGGTGAATTTTTTTTTAAACTTCAATTTTGCAGCACATATTTAGGAACAATTTGTTAACATTTGCTTTGCTTGTTCAAATAATGTGTGTTTTACCCATGCTAATGCTTTCCCGATCAACCCAGGGAACTTTTTTTTTTTTTTACCCCAATATAATAAAAACTAATAGCAATGGTGTGACTTGCTAATCAACTTTTCTTTGGAAAGCAATACCTCCTGCTTTGTTACCTAACGTGGAGGAACTAGGCAAGGAGAGTGAGGCAGATGGTCTTTTAGCATGGAGCAGTATGGCACATGCCATCTTGATGCCATTTCCTGTCAGGATGGACTTCCTTCTTGTGGCTCTCAAGTATGTCTGATCAGTCAGTCTGAAACTCCTGCTGAAGATCCTGCTTGGAAAGCCAGATTTCTTAGCTATGGTGTGTCTTACAGAAGTGGCTACAGACCTTTCCCAGAGTCTCAAAGATTTCTTCAAAACGGTCCAGCATGCACACTTTTTTCTCACTGTAAACAGGGTGTGAAAATCACTGAAGCATTTGATTTTGCTACTCTGTCCTTTGTTCATGTGATTAGATCATTGTGGGGCAGTGGCATTTAGATAGGACAGAATTTAGTTTCCTAAAAGTATTTTTACTAGTGCCATTTGAAATGCTCTTGACCTAAACCAACTACACAGGGCTGGAAAATATGACACACTTTACAGAGATTTGCACCCTTCTTGCTTCTCAGTATGATACCCTGGATACCCAATTGAAAGTAAAATGGCCTGAACTACCAGCATTTTATATCTGAATCCTGTATCCAGTGGCTGGACAGCTGAATTATTCTTCAGGCTCTGGCATAATGTCTTCATCTCTGCAGAGTACATCATCTTAACTGCCTAAATTTAGGTGGTCATAACCTCTGACTGAATCGCACTCTGATTGCCTGGACTCCCACTAGAGAAAAGACAGCTCTTCTAAAATAAGATTCATGTGCCCTATTTGAAATGTTTACCTTAAGATAAGTTACATCCTTAAAATGTCTGTTTCTCATTACTCGCTATTGAGGGATGCTACACAGGTTTCTGTGTTTGATTCTGTGTATTCCGTCCCATTTGTGTTTGGTGGTTTAGCAGCGCAGCTTAACAATGCAGACTGGTTTAGGCATAGAAAGTATTGTGTCTTGTCAAATTCTCTTTGCATGATGCATTAAATTGTCTTCCAAATAACGAGTAAAAGAGAGTCTGTCATAATCTACCTGCATGTTTTGTACATTGAAAAGTATTCCAATGATTTCTGGTAATGGTTTGTTATTATTACTTATCACACCTTAATTATGGCTACTTATATTGCCTTTCCAGTTTCTATCTCTACAGTCATATTTTGCATGTATTATTCTTCCCTGGGTACTATTGATATCGTACAGCATAAAAGTGAAGTAAATATGGATGTTCCAGTAAAATAGGCCTTCCCTCTAGCTAAAGAGGGCTGAAAAAGGGAAGAAACGAAGAATAGAAATTTAAAAGTCCTTTGCTCAAATGCCAAACATGAAGAATCTGAATCTTCAGTTAAATTTCTAGATCCAGAAAACTGGGTGTAAGATACTAGCATTTAAAAACTAAAACCACATTGATAATCAAGAAGAGTATGAAAAAAGTCAATTTCCCAAGTTGTTCTGCATAAGACAAATTTCTAGATGTATATATATCTACTGTAGTTTTCATTTAGTTTAGTAATCTCACTATGAAGTGAAAGCTTTTTCTTTTTATTAGTGAGTACTTATACTCTGGGTGGAAAGCCTGAGAAAAATATTATTTCTCACTAGCTTGATTTTATATGAAAGCAAATTATATTAATCACCCCGCAGATATTCTCAGCATGTGGAAAGTAATTAAAATAGGTATGTACCTTGTGATATGAATTTTATTCAGAGGTTTTGATTTAGCAACTTTGCCAGTAGTCAAAGGAGCAGAACATTGGTATGAGGCTGAAGAAGAAAACGCTGTGTGAAGAAACATGTCCTACTCTATTAGAAATGGAAAACAAGTAAGGGTGAAGACAAAAAAACCCCAGATTTGTGTTTGGGCCTAATTAATTTCCCTAGCTCATTTCCAAAATCAATCTTCTCCCACTTGCCAATACTAAGGATCATTTAACCATTACATATTTAAACATTCAGACCACTGAAATCAATTAGCATAACAAGTTTTTGGCATAATTCTGCTTGAACACTGTGTATTTTTCTTTCCTTAAAATTTCTAATGGAAAACAGTATCTTATCTAAATAAAATTAGAGCAAAACAGACTTATCATGCATAAAGCCCTATATCTGCTATGGAAAAGGAAAAGGCTCATCCAGAACTTTATATAGAAGTGGAAAATGATACAGTGTAATTATTTTGCTTATAAAGAAAATAAGCAAAACCCCATAACTTATTTTAAAAGTGTAACAAGGCTTTTCATTGTAAACTATGTTGTAAACTACAGTGGTGGACATGTAACAGAGGAACTCTGCTGCTACCTGTTTATTCTGTAGCTGGAGTTGGAAAAGTCTTTCCTTCTCCCAAGGCCCCTTTCACTGGCTGCTTTCCCAAGAACTCACTGACCTTGGCAAGAATGTGATGTAGTATGTTTATAACTGCAAGGGAATGGGACATCAGGTTATTGGAGCCACACACACATGGTTTATTTTACTGTTGACACCTAAAGTAGCTAAGAACCCAACTCTAAAGATGAAACCCAAAATTCTGATTTACAAGGAGAGTTTAAAAGGTGTACACGTAAAATGCTCTAATGCTCTCTCTCTGAAAATCAGCAGCCAGTCAATTCTGTCAGGAGTGACAAAGTGGTCTTCACAGAGAAATTGGATGCTTTAATAGTAACACAACTGGAAGCATCAGAGATGTAAATTCCATTTTGTTGCACCAGCAAAGAAAACAGATGGGAAAAAGCATGTTCTCTGGCTGTGTTTTTTGCCTGATCATGCTAGCAGCAGAGAAACCCTAGAGGATGTTTGGACTACAGATCATAACAGCCTTCCCTTCTACATATTTCCTTGAATTGTCAGATATTTCTATCTTGTACAAGCTGTAGACAATAGACAGTTTTGCCTGTGTCCCAAGTTTTTTGAAATTTGGGAATGAACAACCCAGGTAAGAAGCAAGAAAGAATCAAACCTCAGTTGTTACAGTGGTATGACCAGACTTGCCTCCTCTTTCACTGCATCATGAATTGTGAGAGTGAAAAACATTTTTAGTATCTATAAAAGCCCTTAGATGACAAGAACATTTTTCTCAACCTTGTTTTCTTGCTTCATTTACAAATGCATGGTATCTCTGCTTTGTCTGTCCCATTTGATCTAACTGAGGCGCCCCACAATCATGGACCGCTTCCTTCATGTCCCACTGCTTGGCCTTCAAGAAATTCAGTAACAGCTCATATTCTTTCTTTGCACACGGAACGTTAAAGAGCCATGTCTTTTTTTGCATTGACAGCATATTGATCAGAATGTCAATGTCAAGAAAATAACAAAACAGAGAGCAAGATATGACATTTTAGTACAACAAAATTCAATAATCCTTTTTGTGGTATTTTCCTCAGCTGGGGAAAACAAATGTGGAATAAATGTGGAGGACAAAATCTGACATATGGCAGTGGAGTATAACAAATCCACTGGAAGGGCTTAGCTTCACTAAGTATTATTCTAGCTTCACTAGTGTATTATTTTATATCTGCAGAGGCTGAGAAATCTGCCATTGTTGGAGGTGCTCAAAACTCAGTGAAGCAAAACCCTGTGCTCTCTGAGCTGGATGATCCTGCTCTGAGTGGGCTTTGTAAAAGATGACCTGCAGGGTCCTTTCCAACTTCTGTTGTTCTGTGATTCTGTGGAGTGTCTTATCCAAGGCTAAGCTAAACCTATAAGCTTCTATTTACTGGCTTATCTGCCTTAACTTTTTTTGTTGTTGGGGTTTTGTTTTTTTTTTTTTTGGTTTGGTTTGGTTTAGTTTTTTTACAAACTAGTCAAAATAACATACCTAAAATTTACACACAACTTTGTGCTTTTTTCCAGCCTGAAATTCAAGCTTCTTGTCTCCATTGTTAAATGTCTCCTAGGTATTATTCTGTTTATCATCTCTGTCAAGAATTAGTGTGGTTCAGTTCTCTCTGACCTAATCCACTACATTTGTCCCAAATAAAGTACAACTTAAAAGATTAAACATTCTCTGTTCAAAGGAACCAAGACATGGTTTGTTTTGGTTTTGTTGTTTGGTTGGTTTTTTGGTTTTTTTTCCAGAGAAAGCCTTTAATGTAATGAGCTGAACTCTTTGAAAAAGAGTTTGGCATAGGGCAAAAAGTTCCAAAAATGAGTGGAATAGTTTTGTTTTATTGCAAGTGAACGAGTCATCATGAAGAAATGGCAATAGAAAGACCCACAGAGCCTGTTTTTGCCACTGGTGTTAACACCACAAGGAACCAACCATGGTAGTAATAGAATAGGAATATTTTCTGTATGAATATCACAATATATGTCACTGAGCCATAGACAACCTTTTCTAAAAGTCAAGAAGAACTAGCAGATCTTAGTAAAATGCAGGATTCATTGTGCTAAATTCATGACGTTGTGTATCTTAACAAAATACCATAGAACATATTATGCAGCCTGGAATTACAGTTGAGTGGCAGAAAGGAATAGAAGACTTGGGGATTAGAGTGAATAAGGAAAAAAATAAAAATGCCTGTGTAGCAAACAGGGTTCTTCAGATTCTGTCTGGCTTCCCAGAAACTACTGCAGTAAAGAATATAGACTACAGGAGAGCAGCTTGAGTGTGTGTGTTTCAGACAGACATAGTTTAGCAACCGTGATTTTTAGGGGAGAAGCATTAGACTGGACCAAAGGAGCACTGAGTTTTGAGTACTTGAAAGACTTTTTCTATGACAGAATATTTAAGTAACTTATTTCAAAAAGCCAAATCATGGTGGGAAAGATTGTGAAGGGCTGAACTGATTAAAAAGAAAAAAAAAAAAATTTTATTAAAATGCCAACTTCCAAAACATGCTGCCAAAGGTAGGATGGGCAAACCTATTAACAACTGAGGGAACACATCCAAAGTCATATTTCAAGGGACAGCAAATTTCCCTCCTTGCCTGTTAGTCTTGCTGTGTTGCTAGGACCTGGGAAGACAGCCCCTCTGTATATATTCTATGGGGAATACTGGTTAAGTATTAGACACTAGAGTTGTCTGTCCCAGTGAAAGTGAAAATTTGTGAGGTAGCTAGATCTAAGAGTAAGAATAACAACACCCAGAATTGCTGTTTATAGTGCAATAAAGATTGCATAGAAATGTAATAATCTCCTCTTCTCTTTTCTAAGATCATTACATTAGAAGTACTTTATGTGAAAAAAAGAGCAGGGGAAGGATAAATCATACAGTTAGTGGGGACGGGAAGGTAGTCCTAATGTTCAAATGATAGCTGGGATTTCAGCAGACCTCTCTGTAACAGCTTGGCTTATTGAAAAGTCCTGCTAGGTTCCCTGTTATAGTACAAATCATAATCAGATAGCTCACATATATTTATATATGGTTATCCTGGCTCACCAAACTGAATTTCATTGGGCAGTACAACACAGGTCTTCTGACAGTCAAGACTTGAAAATAATTTTGCCAATTTTTTGCCTATTTGAATAATCCATCTTTTTACAGTCATATATGGAATTGCTGGCAGCGTCCTTACTTAAGTGATTTAATGTCCTGCTTTCCTGCTGCTGTTAAACATGATAGTGGAATTTCAAATAGCAATTAATTACTCAGCATCTAAAGTATGTGCAAGTAGAGTGTGTTTTATTAAGCTATTGTTAGTGTCTACCCTATATACAGATACCCAGGCTCAAAACTTTTTAATTACATTTTATTTCTCTGCAAGAGATTGTGGGGAGAAGAAAGGGCAGCTGAGTAGGACAATATCTACCATTTCCTATCTATCCAGGATCTGCTTTCTTGAGCCTCATAAAGATACTGCTTTCAGTCCTTCGAAAATTCCCACTTCCCAAATTCCAGGATAGTCAAGGGATTTATTAAAACCATTCTGACATGCCATTGTTCACAAACCTGTGATACCTTTCATAATGAAATGTATCTTTACTATGTATGAAAAATTTGCTTTCTTGAACCTCATAAAGATACTGCTTCCAGTCCCTCGAAAATTCCCACTTCCCAAATTCCAGGATAGTCAGGGGATTTATTGAAACCATTCTGACGTGCCGTTGTTCACAAACCTGTGATGCCTTTCGTAATGAAATGTATCTTTTTACACTATAGTGTGGCTCTTCCAACTCTGATTTTGCAAGGGGTAGATAATCTGGCAGATCTCATTAAAGAGGTCAGTGTCTGGATAGCATTATATTTTAGATGCTTTTCTGTTGAAATAGTTTTGCCCTTTTTCAGATTTGAGCACAGGTCCGCAGTACATAAAAGCCTTTTGAAAAAGCTTGCATTTAGAGAGGAATATGTCCAGGACACGGTCAGGCTGTTACTTCATTAGGTGGTTGCCTGAGAAGAATAAATTACCGAAGAAGTAATTTATACTTGCTGAGAAGTATTTTAGCAATGATCAGTTTTAACCAACTTTTGGAAGACAAACACGGTGTTTATTAATCTGTTTAAAGAGCTTCCCAGAGAGAAGTTTAGAGTAGGTGTTTGTGGGAATTTAGTTCCTGTTTTCACAAGTAAGTACTGTAAATCCTGGATACAAATCCACAGAGAATGATATGTAGTTACATTATACTTCAAATTATGAGGTTGAAGGTTCCACATCACTTAGAAAATAGTTTTATTTAATGGGCATGTTACTGAAGATACGTAAAGACTCTTTTATCCTACAGTTTCTGCTTTGATCATTGTTATATATGAACACTGAAAGTATCTTTCAAATGTTAATGTATCTGCTTTTGTCCAGACAAATCTTACTGGCCATGTTAAGGTGCAGTCAGGAGAAGATCTTGAGAAGGGATTTCCAAATTTCTTAGCCTTTTAAGAATATATACTCTCTGTAGTTTATATCTTCAGCTATGTCCCCAAGAAAGACCCCTCAGGAGCTGAACCTACTAAGAACAGCTTGCACAGAAATAATAAAGTATTGTGTAGCTGCTTTGGAAGAAATTACTTCCCTCTACAATAGGTCCAGCAGCTGAGCTGGGGAGGCTGCGTGCATTTGGACTGGTGCGTTAGTCCTCTAGAGAAGGATTTCTTTGTCTTCCTCTGTATTTTGCTGGCATTTGAATACTGCCTGTTCCCTCCTCAATTGCCCTAGAAATCCTTCTGATTTGGAGGAAATTTGGCTTTTTCCTGCATCTATGCTAAGAAGCACGAGTAAACTGAAGAGAGGAAGATTTGTACTTCTGCAGTTTCAGACTTCTGGGGAGGCTGTCGAATTATTATTTGTCTTTCTAGCCAGGGAGGCCAGAAAAAAGGGGCCCCAAGCTGTTTCAGGCTTCTGTATCAGCCAGCTGGGTGATACAGGCTCTCTGGGAAGGAAAAGGTGGTAGGTGTAGGAGGTGGGAGAAGGACAACTGTTGTGTTGAGTAGGTTGAGCTGTTTCACAGCTAGAGCCGCAGCTGTTTTCAACAGGGGAGAGCTCTAAATGCATCAGTAAGCCATTTGGTTTCAGAGAATAAAAGATGTGAAGAAACTGAAAGAGAAAAACCACACCCCCTTCTTTCACATTTTGAACATGCTGGATTTTCAATATAATCCATTAACCTACACATAGCCTTTCATTAGAGCCCTTGGGAGACTGGAATATTTTTGGTAATGTACTGTTATGAAAAATACAATTTAAAACCCCACATAACTGCCCTCTCCCCAGCAACTGGAGGGGTCATAGGGAAATTCAAGTCTTTTCTCTCAGCATACCAAGAACCATGTGAAATTACATGCACATCAGATATGTTTCACTCCATATTTACATGATTTTTTGTGAAGAAATAAAAAAGCACCCATAATTACCATAATTTGTCTGCTTAGTACTCAGTACATAAGGCATACACAAAGTCTTTTAAATATGTGCAATTAGGAAAAAAAACTCAATCTTACAGGTTGGTAGAAGTAATGCATTTTTATTTTGGAAGCTAGTTGGAAAAATAGACAGGATTAAACACTGTCTGAAACAGTGAATTCTGATTAATTACAGAAATATTCTGTTAGTTTCATTGAAGGCATCCATGGTGTAATACAAGAACTTGCTGGTCATTCTAGTTGGCATGGTAGCACATTATTTTCTAGTTTCAGCCTCATTCACTGCTATGATGCTCTACATCATTTGCCTTAGTGTTTTTTAAAGGACCTTCAAGATGCTCATTTTATTGTTTATTGGAAACATTTTTAATTTTATATAGAATAGGTAAGATTTTGCCTCTGCTGAAATTATTCTGTTTTCTCTTGTGGAATCTGGATTTTCATATAGTCAATACCTTTTAAATTTACTACTGAGATCTTTCATTGTTTAACATGTAAACTATGTATGTTCAATATTTTATGAGCAGATTATGTTTGAGGACTAAACAGGCATTGCAGTGGAACTATAAAATGTAATAAAAGATGTCTGAATGATGTTCAAACACTGGTTCCATAATTATGGGTTTAAAATACTATATTCGAAGCTTTATTCTTGCTCGAAAGTGACCTCTTACTGACCAGATATATACATTTTCCTCTATGGCCATTGGTTAACAATGACACCTTTTAACTCTTTCAGTTCTGAAGTGTGTTTTGGTAACATTTGAAGAAATCTATGGCGAAAATATGCTGGCAGAAAGATGCAGACAGAAGTATGTGCTTTTTTCCATTTGGTTGTAGCTAACAGGTGCTATACAAGTGTGTTATCAGCAGCTATATCTTGTTGCAGCAGTATTTTATCCTTTTTCTAATAGCTATTTTTATAACTTCCAACAGTTTTTTGTGAGTTCAGAATTCCTAATATCAGTTGCTGAATAAGAAAATTTCACTGAATTTCCACAAGGTGGCATGTAAGAATCAGTCTGGCTGTATTTTAATTAATGTAATTCGGTTAATGTACACTTTGTATATGTCAAATGCATATCCATACTCAATGAAGAAGCAATACGTTCATAGGACAGAGTATACTATGGTTGGCTATTTAAATACAGTGTAGCAAATGATGCTCTGTTACTAGCTAAATTATAGAATTGACTACTATTATATAATTTACAGCATGACTTATCAAAATAAAATCTAACCTAAGCACCTTACAGTTACTTGTGCCATGAAATGAGATTAAAACCTGATTCATAGAATGAGATTCTGTGGAATTGTCCAGTTACTTTGGGAGAAATTATTTATTCATTATGCATTATTATTTATTCATGCTTACCTTTAATGATAGACAAAGATCAGTATCAATAGATATTTCTTTAATGTAGATAATTTTTAAAGCAGGCATTTAGTTATTAAAATCTTTTCATACAATCATTTAGTTTGTGAATTACTGAACAGTTCAAGAGAATTTCCTACTCAAACCAGGAAATAGTTCTGACCTAAGTTGCCATCCAAAGACAAACAAGTCATAATTTTGCAGATCTAATAGTGTTCAGCTAATGATTGCTTTCTTGCAGTGCTGCAGATCTCCACACTCTCTAAATTTCCTAGTACTGCAGTAAATCAAAGAAATAAAATCTGCTAAACTACCACCAAAAAGTTGCTGCTACAGTATTTTTTCTGTCTTATTTAGATGCTGAATGGACAAGAAATCTGAGAAACTGTGCTTACAACATATTTTCAGCAAAAGAGACTTTTGGCATCTGAAAAAGATGAGTACTGATCAGAACTGAGCAATCCCCTGTGATTTGAATGGGATTCATCCTAAGCTCTGTCATGATGACGAAGTTACATGTTTGAATCTGTAAAGCTGTTTGCACTATTCCAGGGACACAAAAAGAGTTGGTTGGTAGGGAGCATCTCATGTTTAGCCCTCCCCAGGAAAGCAGTGTAATGGTTACTTGTTATGACAAATGCTGTCACTCTTGACAAATGTCCCCACTTCCTTCCTTTTTCCCCTGGCATTTATTGCTGACCATCACATCATATGTGATGTGATGTGATATCCCCTTGGTCTGGCTGTATGGAATATCCCCTCGGTCAGCCAAGGCCAACCAACTCATCTGTGCTCCCCTCCAACCTCCCATGCCCTAACCCACTGGTCAGCCAGGCAGCAAGAGAATCAGAAAATGCCCAGATGCTGTGCAAGCACTGCTCAGCAACAACTGAAACCCTGCCATCAGGATCCCACTGCCATCAACACCGCCTTCCTCACAAATCCAAAACATTGCCCTATAAAGGAGCCCCAAAGAAATTTAACTCCAGCACAGCCGGAACCAGTACATAACCCCAACTCACAAAATGACCCTTTGAGAACTGCAGACAGCCCAAGGTAATTCAACACTGTACATTCTTTGACTAGTCTCTGCTTACTGTGAGGTAATGTCAGAAGGAGATTAAGTGGTGTAAAGCCGTCTCCAGGTTTTCATATGGTTCAGCTTTGGTTTGGCTCAAAGACGTCCTTATTCATCCTAGAAGGATGGTGACAAAGAAAAAACTTCAGATTTAGGTTCTTTCCTGAGATCCTTAACAATGTGCCTGAAGTTAAATTTTAAGACTGAAAACTTCAGGATATTGCAGTAGACTTGCAGATCAAGAAAACTGAAGGAAAAGTCATTGCCAAAGTATCTCAGCTGAAAAATATATGCAATTGTTTAACCATTAATTGCAATGCAATTTATTGAACAGTTCATTTATTTAGTTTATTAAACAATTAATTGCAATCTATACAGTTCATGCAATAAACATAGATGAGTTTTTCAATTGCTTTTAGTCCTGTTTGCATATGATTGAAAAATTCATTATTATAGATTTCACAAATGCAAACATATCCAAGAATAATGAAGAAGATAAAAATACTAAAGGCAAAAATATCTCACTAATCTGACTTCAGCTTCAAAGCCCAGTTGGTCATCTTGCATTGGCAAGTAGTAAAGAAACTCAGTCTCTTTTCCCATTCTTCCCACAAATATGTAAATTTTGTGGCCAGAAACACAAAATTTTCATAAATAAAATAGGAAACAACTTTAGAGATTTTTCTCATGTTTAAATTTGAGGAACAAAGCAATCCATCTGGTAATCAATACAGTGAATGATAAACTGTAGGCCTGGATGAATCATACCAGGGGAAAAAATGGCATTTTAACCAGACTGCAAACACTGTATACAAGACATCTAATTTTGCAGTCACTCTGCAGCAAATCTCTGTCTCTTTCTACAGATGAGAAATACAATCTAGCAGTACATAGCAATGTTCTCAAGTCCATATAAAAGAGATATAATTGCCATCTGCTAGAAAAAGCTCCTTGAAAAATATCTTGGCTTTTTGATTTTTTTACCCAGGAAGATTATTTTACCATGAGTGGTGGAAGAACAACATCATTTTAAGTGAGCAGGGACATCTATAATCATATCTCTGCCAAACATGGCTTAGCAAAATATGTACGAGCGATAAGGAAGAAAACAAGCAGTATGCCTTTGGCAACCAAATTCTAAATTCAGAGTCATTATCACAAGTAAAAGAGATAATTAGCATTGTGTCTGAAACAGTATTCTTAACCCAGGAGAATATTAGTACTGAAATGTTGAACTTGATCCGTGATCTGAGATTGATCATCTCTGGAATTGATCATCACTGAATTTAATCCTTCATCAACTAAAATTCTCACCATAGAGGTGTCTCTGTACTTGAGGCCCTAAAGGAAGGGACTTTCCAAACTTCTTGTCAATTTCCCTATGTTTCAGTACTGCAAATAGTATCATTGGAAGTTCCTACATGCTGCCATTTCAAGAAATGAACTTTCCAGGCCATGTAGAAGAGAAGACAGAAGATGATAGAGGGATAAATGAGCAATTAAGAACTGTAATGAATTCAGGCATCATGCACAATCCTACGTTCACATGCAGTGACGGTGAAGGGTATTGTGCATACTGTAGTTGATGATCTGCTAGTGCTGGTGATCTAGACACGCTTGATTCCTTACCCCAGCAAATCATATTGGCAGCTGAAGGACAGTTAGCAGCAATGGTAGCTGAAGGATTTGTAGTTTTATGCCTGAGATGACTTATGCTTGCCACTTTTGTCTAAAATTGCTCCCTTAAGCTGTATCCGTTCATGTTTTCTCCTGAAACTGCTGCTCCAACCGCTGCAATGTGCCCACTTGCACTTCTGGAGGTGAAGAGTTAGTGGATTTTGTCAGCTCACAGAAGACTCCATTTGGTTTTTTTGTTTTCTTTTTTTTATTTTTTTTTTTGAGCAACCAGCTCATTCACTAGCTGTTTCAAAATGTTTGCAGCTTAAAAAGTGAACTGTCAGGGGTTATGGTTTTAAGCCCTTATTTCCTCCCCTTCTCCGTGGATGACAGACAGAAGCTGGGGCATCAGAGCTGTGTGATACTGCAAAGCATGAACTGTCTGTTTTTAGAGCTCTTTCTTTTGCATGAACCTTTCTTGCACCAAGGGAAGAGTTACTTTCCTGTTATTATTGCTAAAACAATTGCAAATAATTGCAGTCCCAGACGAGTTGGCTAGTGTGCAAAGCAGCTCACTATCTTGCTGAAAAATTTTAATTAGCAGTATTTAAGTAATTAAGCCTACCCTATGAATTTCTTAGTCCTTTTGAATTGCTGTTCATGATAGATTTTATAACTGTATCAACACTGCTCCTAAATCTATATGAAGGATTTCCATTCCATTTAATGATTATTCCAAAGCCATATCAACAAGAATTATACTACTAAGTATGAAAGTGTAGCAGTCTAATTAATGCAATTCCCTCCAAATCTTATAACATTCTCGTAGTACCATCAAAATATTTGAAATAATGTTATCATCTATATGCCGAAAAAGAAATCCAGGATTGCAGTTTAATTGACTATTTGTAATTTATTAGAAGTACAGTGTGCTCAATAAAATTTAGGTGACAAAAATTTAAGTGAATAGAAATGTTTTTCAATTTTCTGTCTCTGAGGAAAAAGGAATATTCTTTATTATGAATAATAGTTGTCATTCTATGAATGTATAATAAAAATATAAACAAGCTATTTTGTACTTCATTATTGCTACTGGCAAGGCCCCAGAGCATGTCAGATATTGTTGACATACTCCCCTGAGTTTATTCATCAAACAAGCTGACTTGTTTCTTTTGCTTTGAAGAGGCAGATATAGGTGGACTGAAATGTCACACCCATTTTAAGCTTCAGAGTAAGTATAGATAATGTTTATGATGTCAAAGAATTATGTTATTGCTAACCCACCAAAATATTAGCAGAAAGGTGAGATTTCACAAAAATCGGTTATATTTCTCTTTGCCTTTTCACTCGTGTTAGTCCTTTTAGTATCTTTATAATGGATTTTAAAGGTCACTAAGCTCATACCTGAGGAAATATCCCTCAAATCAGATTTTCCTTTCTTGATATGCAAAGGCAAAGTTAGAATGTTTATTCTTAATAAGATAGCCTTCTGTTGACATACATCATCTTTTTAAACAAGCTGTAAATTTCTGTCTTCACATTGCTAATGGCTTTCCTCTATGATTCATCTCAAAATATCTTCACCTTTCTTTCAGATTTCATAAGGCTTCATCAAGAAGCTGGAACAGGAATTCTGAGACTGATACTTTTGCTGCATTTGCTACATCTGGTTTTTGAATTTTAATTGTGTCTCAAACACCAAGATACTGAAATGGAGGTCACTTTGTGAGGACCATCCATATCTTCTTTCATTCTCATCATGTCACCCCAAAACCACTTGCTTGGATTTAACTAAATCTAAAACTAAAATAAAGATTTTAGTTCAATTGTACTGAGTTAAATGACATTCTTGGATCTATGAAATCATGGACCTGGTCATTCTGATCAGGAAATTATATTAAAATGCTGTCTGCCTTGATATCAGGGATCTAAAGCTGTTTCTTCTCTCCTGCTATAACTCAATTTACACAATGTTAAAGCTTTAAACTGGGCTAATTTTAAGATACTCTATCTTTGATATTGATGAAAGAGTTTATGGTAGTTCCCAGTCATGCATGTACTGAGTGAGCTTATTGAGTTTTTAATAAAGTTCAGTGTGTTCTTAAGGGCAAAGGCTGTAAAACTCATATATTGATCGAAACCTTATATTGGTGGACTGGCTGTGGGGATTACTAGAGGTACATCTATCTTTTTTCCAACCAATACTACAAAATCAACCTTCTATAGAGACATTTGTAGTGTTCTCTTCCCTATGGCAGTTAAAGGTTGATTAAGTTGAAACCTCACCTCAAAGATGCAGTCATTTGAAAGAAGCAGTAATAGGTGGTAATGTCTTTATGAATCCTCCGCTAACTGGACTTGTGGAGGCTACTGACTGCATAGGCATCCCTGGACGTTGTCTGCAAACGTTAAATTCAGACAAGCCATAAAAAGGTATTTACTCCGTTAATGAGATGCTGTCTGTGGAAGTGTAAGCTTTTGAATTACTCTACAATCCCCTCGCTGGTCAGACCAAGGCAGATTCATTGCCTTGGTTGCTGATAAAAAAGGAACATGAAAGGTGACTCTTCATTGGAAATGATCAGCGAGTATTAAAAAAAACCTCTGAATCATTACAGTTTTTTTACTTTAGTGCATAACCTTTTAAACTACATCATGGACAATCAGTTATAAGATCCATATTGTTGAAAGAACCTACTATCAATTCTAAACAGAGATCTGACAAATTTGAAACTGGCAATGTAGTTGGAGTTAATAGTACTCAGATCTCAGTGTGGTATACATGGGGGACACGTCTCTCACAAGTAAGTTGAATCTTTTGCATTTTATGATGTCTTTTTTTTTTTTAAGGAGAAAAAGGCATCTGATAATATGTATTTGCACTGAGTCTATACGTACTGCATCAAAGAATTTCTAGGCCAGATACTCTTGATCATTTCTAAGCTCACATGTTGTTCCTCACAATTCCTCTTTTTCAGCTGAAAGCCTTGAAAATAAATCAGTCATGAAAACATAGGTATGGTTTATTTCTCAGTGACAATTACACTAAATATGCAAGTAAGATATTTATTTCTGAGCTTACCGGTAACTTCATTTATGGCAAATATTCATTAGCGCTGAATGTACTGATGTAGTCGCATTTTTCTTTGATTTAATGTATTAAAACTAAGCTATTAGTTTTCTGTGCAGTCCATTTTGAATGATGCTGACTGTCTTTTCTATAAAGACAAATAGCCTTGAAGAGCATGTTTTAGAAATTCCATCATGAGAAGAAAGATGTGATCAGTAGCAGGGTAATTATGTTTCTTAAAAGCTTTTCCATTCCAGTATCAATTAGGAATATTGTGGGTTTCTTCCACTATCTTACAACACTTACCCAGAAGATGATTTGTCATTTAATGCTTTCTGCTGCTGTATATTTATGATTACATTACTGAGTGATTAAGTTTTAAGAATTATCTGGACTCCTTTGAATACTTGAAAGCCTGCATAGTAATATACTTGTTAAAGTGTGAAGACTGTGATCCATTGTACTTCTCGTCTCTCCTTTGTAATTTTCAAAAGTTAAATTTCTAATTTGTGAACTTCGTAAAATCCATTTTTTATAAATAAAGGAAGGACTACTCTTCTATTGTTGTTAACAGAGAAAGCTGAATTGCCTGTCATAGGAATTGGAACATTGAAAGACTAATAGGTATGAAAAAACAATATGTATGAAATATGAATATATATGCAAGCACCTGTATGATACTTGCTTTATGTATGGGTCATAAACTCTGAATCCTTATGGTGAAGCTCTGTGAAAAACTTTATCCATAGATGATACAGCTTTTGAACAATGTCTCATTACTACCAAAAGTCATCAGATCTGCATTCATGATGGAGAACCCCAAAGCAGGCCCAGATGTACTGGTATGTTTCACAGAATATGTACACATTTTATAAAGCCCATGAAATGTGAATAGCAGGATTTTATTTTCAAAGGTACTGTTTACACAGTTTTGTCCTTTTAAGAGGACTCATGTTGCATCTGTGACCCATATACTCCCAGATCTTTCTGTTCTTAGCTGGTTTTATAGTGTTAACCTCTAGGAGTATTTCAAAATAATACCCTGTGATGTGTGGAGCAAGCGTTACAAGCATCATGAGCGGAGCCTTCAGTGTGCAAGCTTGCTATAACATTAACACTGCTAATTTTCAAAAGAAAAGAGAGCCCCAACCATTTTAGTAACAGTGTTTGTTTGTAGATCAATTATGCATTTTTACAAGGCCATTATAATGTTGCAGAAGATAAAGGCATCTAGAACAGTTTCCCCTACCTGGCAGGTCAACTGTCGTCAAGGCAGGGGTAAACACTTGTGATGTGATCACTCAGTTAAGCAACAACCAAGGATTTGTAGAGATATGAAATGTGGCAATGGAACACCATTCATGATTTTTAGCAGCAATCCTTACAGGGTGTGAGAGGGACATAAGAAGGACAAACTGTAAGAGTATATTGAGAATTAAGATATTAATAGAAAACCTAGGGAAGCCTCTTGCAACACAATCAAAAGGTCAGACAATGGAAAAATGATGGAGATGTAAGGCAGCCAACCATCCTACCCATAATACCTCCAGATAAGCCTACCAGGAAAGGTTTTGAGCTGGCAGTGACTTATCAGAGTAGAGACATAGTTTTACATGTACTTTGTCTTTTGGGAGCTGAATATTATTTCTTTATTAGTTTTCACCCATATGTTTAGGTAGGTCATTAGTCATTATCTATTTATGTTATACCAGTTCAGAATAAATAAATGCTATATTTCACTCATGGAACTGTATGCTTCAAATACTCTAGAGTTAGATACATGAAAGTACTTAATCATTTGGGGAAGCAAATTGTCTTTGTCTCCTTGAAATGTCAAACTGTCCTGGATAAAACGGATTGCACTTCTGATTGATCTAGTTTATTTAAATAAACTGCTGTTTTTAAAGGTGCAAATCCTATCTTTTTTGCTGTCTGTGTATGTACACACATTCAGCCTTTGCTGGGAGGCAGGTCTGGTGTTTGGTGACTTGATATTGATCAGAACAGTAGACTGAAGCCTTAATGCACTTGCTATTGACACTGTTCAAAACCTGAGCCCAGGTTTAAATACTCCCTCAGTCAAAGTTTAGAAATCCTAATCCCTACTGTGAGCTGAGTTTGACAGCTGAGTCTACCTGGGTTTGACATGTAAAGCAAGTTCCAGTGTGGTAGCCAAAGGCCACGTTACATCATACATCCATGTTTTGTGACTCTTAAGGCATTCTTGTCTTTGAATTTTCTCAGCTGTCCTGCTAACACGTCTAAAGGTAATACCAGATTCTCAGCCTCCCCTGCACTCACCTACAATCTCACAAGCCATCAAATGCTTACTCAAAGGCTGAAATATGAATAAAAATTTGATATAGTTAAGATAATCCTAGAGCAATTATTTTTCCACTTATGTTTTGCTTGGAATTTTCTTCCTGTGCATGAAGCTTGAAACAGGCCTTACTTTTCCGGAAGCTGGTCTGTTTGTTTGTTGATATAACTCAGTGTAATAAAAGACAATATTCTTTCCTACCACACAGACACTACTTAAGAGCAACTCTGGAGAGTTTTATTTGAAGTGTTGGCATGTAACTGAATATTAGTAATCACATGGTCACCTGTGGCTGTGAAACAGGTGATGAAAGTTACTGACTACTCTCAAAGACTAGCTGTAAGGTTTTCTAGCCGCAAACCCAACTCTTGCTGTTTTTGGTGGGTCTGTCTGTGTGGTGGCTGGTCCTCTGAACTTAGAGAGCTGTCTAGTGACACAGCAGGTAGCTGAAGGGCACAGACGAGTAAGACAGGTGAAACCCTTTAAGAGCTCTCTTTCTGTTGATTAGAAATTGAGCCTCCTGTTAGTGGTAGCGATGTAAATGTATACATTAGCGATATCTAAAATTAAGTGAAGTAAATCACACCCAGTTAAAGTGTGGTTGTATCTCTTCATTTTCTCTCATGATAACCTAAAAAGGGACGAAGTATTCCTAAAAACAAAGGCCAGTTCAGGTGATGTGTGCTATACAGTTATAGCAATCAACAGAAGGGTCAAAGAAGCTCACCTACTTAAAACAAAACCACAAGATGCATGTAGTAACCTTCATTTCTCATTCCTTTAAAAGTCTAGTCATAGAATCATAGAATCATAGAATAGTTAGAGTTGGAAAGGACTTTAAGATCATCTAGTTCCAACCCCCCTGCCATAGGCAGGGATGCCTCACACTAGACCATGTCGCCCAAGGCTCTGTACAACCTGGCCTTAAACACTGCCAGGGATGGAGCATTTATCACTTCTTTGGGCAATCTGTTCCAGTGCCTTGCCACTGTAGTTCTTCAATAATTCCTGAAGTCATATCTGGTCTGAATAGACTTACTTATGTAAGAAGTCTTGGACACTCTGCTTCCAGTTTTGTTGTTCATAATATTACATCTATAGAGCAGTATTTTCTGTTCTTCAGCTTTTAAAAACAGGTGACTTCAAGATGCATTACCTTAAAGTAAGTGGCAGAGCTGATTTTTTCATATTTAAGCACGGTGAGCTCTTTTTATGTTCATGTAAAGAGAAAAATGCAATTTCATTAATGTTTCGACAGTGCACATCAGTTTATTTCAGAAGGCTGAGGAAGCTTTTGATCTTGTCTGAAAATTAATGAACTAACGAACAGAGAAAGAAGCAAGCAAGAAAAATGAATCATCCTCATTTTTATTCTGCAACTTTCCCATAAAGAAAAATAGGTGTATGTGGTGAATAGATACAGCAGATTTGTCTCTCTACCAGAAAATTCGAAGCCTATGGACATGGTGTGAAACAGAACTATACAACACATGGAAAGCAGATGAACTCAGAGGAAGGGGGGCTGGGACCAGCTTTGCTGCACTGAAGATTGTAATGCTCAGTTACACATTTGCTTAGTAATACCATAGTCATCTTCCACATAATCACTCTGGTTTTTCACATATGGTCTTAATAACTCATCTGATCTTCTGATGACTACCAGGCACAGCCTCAGAATAACACAAAACAAAGTCTCTGTCTTATCTTGAAGGAATAACATGTCAAAAGTGTAAATTCTTGATCATTTGCTGAACACATTATAGAGAATATCTTTCCTTCCATAAGATTTTAAGTGAATATATATATTTTAGATTTTAGTTGATATGTATAGTGCCTTTCATGTTTTCAAAACCAAAACTGACCTTTTAGAAAACTTCAGAAAAACTCGGGTCAGCCCTTACTTTCATGTTCTAATGAAATGTCAAAAGTTAGCTCATGCAATTGGCTCAGCTAGAGCCAGCTATTTTCTGAACCAAAGGCATACAAAGCAGTGCAGGGCTAATTTCAGACCTGACAGTCTTTCTTTCCTCCATTAAAGTGAATCAGGTCAACTGGAGAAATATTTATTTGGACTTTGAGTTTTAAATGTGAAGCAGCCTCTTGAGCTGGAACCATTTTGTTCCTCACTGAAGTCTTTCAATTTAGCACTTAGATTATATCAACATTGTACATTTAACTCTATTTTTCACTCAGGCTTTGCCCAGTACTGTTCCTCCTCTGTCTTTCATCCAGAAAAAAAACCCCGACACAGATTTTGGAGATCTTTAAGCCTAGTTACTAAAGCAAACACCCTTCAAATCAGGCCTCCTTTTGGGAGAAGAGAGGTGATGATGTGAGCAGATGCCGATGTTAACTGAGAGATAATAGGACCAGAAAGATGATACCCAAAGACAATGTTACTTCTAGGTGCCACTACAGCTTGAGTTGTTAACACCAATACAAATTCTGGATTTTAACTTAAATGCTAACATTGCAAGATTTATTACTGTTGTGACGTAGTCCCAGTAGTCAAAGAATATAAGGAAGATGGAACTTTTTGCATAATGATACTATCAGACTAGTTAATAGCTAAGAAAAGCTCCTAACAAAATGTTCTTGTATACAAACCCTATCTGTTTTTACCAGCCATTCTCATTATTGCCTCAATATTACAAAACATTCTGACTTTGACTGACGATTATAAGATACTTATTGAGTTGAGAATCTCTCAAGCTCAAATGCAAGAAAAGCAGAAGAAAAGAAGAAAAGAGAAGTACTTGTAACTTTGAGACAGGCTATTCAGCCTTAATTAATTCAGCCTGTCTTTTGCAAGAGATTTTTTCTCCTTTAAGTTGTATACAGAACAGTTTCTAGAACTCATCTTTTCTCCTGTGCATAGTTATCTTTATTTCTGTACAGCAAGAATATGGAGCCCTACAAGAGATGCTCAGGTCAAAAAAAGGACAGGCTTAAGCATTTACCTCATGTCAAAACCACTTATATTTATGACAAAGTCCAAGAATTTTGAAAAGAAGGATACATATGTAGTACAGCCCTGGGGTACAGTGCTTATGCATTGCCTTCATACGTTAGTCTTGTGTGTATTTGCTTTATTTAATTGCACCTTAAGGCTTACAAAGAAGAAGAAGCACCTTTTAAAATACATTAAACATGACACACATACCATCTATAATATACCAGCCATGTTAGGAACCTGTGGATCTATTATAAGAAAGGAAATAAATCTGCTTTGATAGTTTTCAGCATTGTTAAACACTGGGTCTTTCAGGGGAACAACATTCACTTGCTAACAAAGCAGGTCAGCTAAGTAGACCCTGTGTCTCACAACAGCATCAGTTACTTCCCTGAAGTACTTAAAAAAATCTTAAAAGGCAGAAATTAGAAGAAACAAAAAGATGGAAAGGGAGAAGAAAGTTATAACAGGCAACCCGGAGGCAGTGTGATTAAGCCGTGCCACTTGAAATTATTGATTTAATTGGCTGGTTAAATTGCCAAACCAAAAACTGTTCAAGATGAGGTGGGGTTATCCTTAAGTCACGGAAGGTGCTTGTTTAGTCAGACTTCCTTTTTGCTTTGAGAGTGTCATGTGTGGGGATTTGTAGTCTGTCCTGGTCTGCGTGATTGTGGAATTGTAGTCCAGCAGTAACATCGGATCCCCACTACCATTTTTCATTTTGGGAATCAATGGCAGCCTTCTTCTGACAAAGTGCTATTTCTTCCCTAAGAAGGTTTTTTGTTTGTGATTTGAAGCAAACTGGGTGTAATTAATTTGTCTCCTTCGAAAAGCAACTCTACAAAAATATTGAATTTTCCATAGGTGTACATCACTGGCAGTTCATAGATTAGACAAAAGCCTCAGAGACCTCATTTACAGTGGTGGCCATCTAGATTCCAGATCAAATTTAGATGCTGAACAAAAGCCCTGGTCTGCAAGAAGATGAAGATGATGAAGATGGTGGTGGTGATTACTAGGGGAAAACTGTAGGGTGATATAAAAAAAAAACAAACAGAAAACCCCCTGTGTTTTGGTGGACTCCTGCTGAAAGAAACTTGGATCTGTGAGTGAAGGAGCTACCTACTGTTGCTTTGTTCTCACCAAAATGTTTGGAAAACACAGCAATATTTATGAGCAAACAGAACTGCATCAAAGACATACCTAAGCTATCACCAGATATTCCAACAAACACAAAGTGCAAGACTCAACATTTTGACTATCTGCTAGGTGGCAAGGGTATAACAACATAAAGAAAAATAAGGAAGAGTTTGGATCTGTAATCAACCCACCTAATTTCTAATTTAAATGATTAGAGTAGGAGTAGATTCACACTTGGACCCAATGCTAGTCAAAAGTGTGAGATACCTCCAGAACAAGACTCATACCAACAATTAGATTTGGCTGTATAGGGACTCCAGAGCAAATATGGGGATTCTGGAAAAAATTCAAGTGATTCTGGAATAGAAAAATAAATGGGAAAAAATCCAGACTACAGTGTTTTTAAGAGAAATACATAAACCCCATTTACTTACCAAGACAAATAATAGAAGACATTCTTATTTCATAAGCAGATAGATACACTTATTTGGTTGAAATGATAATTTCATATTGCACAGAACTTAATAATTCAGGGGCATATTTTCTAAATGTTTTTCAAACACAGTTGTGTATTGTTCTGTTGTGCTCTGATAATTCAAGGTTTTCTGAGAGAACAACTTGTCTTGGTCACTTGCCCCAGTGCATTATGAGTTCAATTTTAAGTCTTGAACATTTTCCTGAATGTGATTAAAAAAAAAAAAAGAAAAAAAGTAGTTTCTAACAATTCTAATAACTTTTTTAGGGAAGGTAAAAGCAAGTGGAAGTCACAATCAGTACTTTTGCTTAGGAGTAATTCTTAGACTTCATATGAGACCATTCATCCATAAAATAAAAGAAAATAACATAAAATTGCTTTGACAAAAATAAGCAACCTTCATGTATTTTGAAATTGGTGAGTTGTTCTGGCTAACATTTAGCGAATGTTGGGGGAAAAAGTCCTTTTCAAATTTAAGATTTCAGTCATGTACTTGAATATTAATCCCATTATATCTTTTCCTCCTTTTTGTTTTCTTGTGCAAGAATATTCAAATATTATTTCCAGCTCTATTGCTGTCTCAGCGACATCATTAAGAAGACTTTTCAAAGATTTTTTTTTAACTGTTTTTGAAATATATTGTCCTCTGCATAAGAAACCAATTGGAGACGGTCCTGTTAGGTATTACTCAATGACAAAATTAATTTATAAAAAACTCCTCCAAAACCAGAATGTATGGTTTGGGGATTCTGCTTTATCTAATACTGTGGCATTACTGGAAGTTCTGTGAGAAGGTATCAAAGTCCCTTGACCATTTAATGTCTTCTGGATCTTGGCTTCTTTTAATTCTCACTGTCTCTCAGAATACCATGATTGCAAAGGGGAAACTTTATGCCAGAGAGAGCTGAAGCAGTTAAGCTCATTCAGAAGGAAGCCCTCCCAAAGAAACTGTTCAGAAGGGCTTTTAGGGAGAATGGAAGTTCACATCCGAGAAGACAGCTTAAAATCTAAGGAATTTTGTAACTAGAGCTCTTAACTAGAGCACCAGGTCCCACTCCTGGCTGAAATTTATCAAAACCTGTTCCCCACATAATCAATGTAAGATTAACAATGGACAGACTTTTCTGTGTCTGGATCTGTATCTTCCTATAAATGTTTCACTTTCATCTGTTATTATTGTAGTTTCTCTGTTCCTAAAATGCATCTCAGTCCATTTTTTTAAGTGATACTTGCCATCATATAAGACTTTTTCTCCTCTCAGAGGATTTCAGAAAGCACCTTTGGTGTCATAGAAACCTGTTCCTTTAAGACTTGTCAGAGGTAACTTGAACTTGTCTTGAAATAGCATCAGACCAAAGTTTCAAAATGAAAAAAAATGAAGCTTAGCAATTGCTTAGCAAATTGTACTTGTCATCTCCTCAAGGTGGAAGATTTTCTCCCTAAAGCTTTCTTTTTCCAGGTCAGCTATAAATATTCTTCAGCATCAATATTGAAAGTTTGTTCTTGTGCTGTCTTTTAAAGGCTTAGTTCTGCTTTGAAACGTATACCTGCAAAAGTAAAGGAGCAGAAAAACATCCTCTTTAATCCCTGCCCAAATATATGCAGGTGAATAGGGACAAAAAGTTATTTCCTTATAATTTTTAATTTATTCAAAGGGGAAATGCACCTAGGAATATGATCCATGGCAGTTTTTTTATCCTGTTGCACTGCAGTCTCTCCCCTGTTCGTTGAAGTAGTCTTTATTTCTACCTTTTTTCCTGCAATATCTCCCATTTCCACTTTTGTGTCCCTTACTTCCTCTTTCCTTTTATATAGTATTTCAACAATGCCATATAGCACTTAAATTTGATGAAAAGTGTTTCAAGCTGAGCAACATGGTATTGAATTAATTAGGTAGTTAAATTTAGCACAAGGAGCCCATCTCTTACAAGGTTAGTTCCCCTGATGCTTGAAACTCAGAATCAGAGAATCATAGAGTGGTTTGGGGTGGAAGGGACCTTAAAGATCATCTAGTTCCAAGCCCCTGCCATGGGCAGGGACACCTTCCACTAGACCAGGTTGCTCAAAGCCCTGTCCAGCCTGGCCTGGAACACTTCCAGGGATGGTGCAGCCACAGCTTCTCTGGGCAGCCTGTGCCAGTGCCTCACCACCCTCACAGTAAAGACCTTCTTCCTTATACCTAATCTAAATCTCCCCTCTGTCAGCTTAAAGCCATTCCCCCTTGTCCTGTCACTACATGCCCTGTAAAAAGTCTCCCTACAGACTTCTCGTAGGCATCCCCACCACAGGACTGTTACAAGGTGTCCCCAGACCCTTCTCTTCTCCAGGCTGAACAAGCCAGGGTTGGTCTTGTTCAGCCCAGCTCTCTCAGCATGTCTTCACAGGAGAGGTGCTCCAGCTCTCTGATCATCTTCGTGGCCTTCTCTGGACCCACTTGAGCAGGTTCACATGCCTCTTGTGTTTGGGACCCCAGAGCTGAATGCAGCACTGCAGGCAGGGTCTCACACAAGAGCCAAGTAAAAGGGGAGAATCACTTCCCTCAACTTGCTGGTCACACTCCTTTTCATGCGGCCCAGCATATGGTTGGCTTTCTGGGCTGCAAGCACATGTTGTTGGGTCATTGTCAGCCAACACCCCCAAGTCCTTCTCCTCAGGGCTGCTCTCAATCCATTCCACGCCCAGCCTGTATTTATATGTGGGATTGCCCCAACCCAGGTGTACGACCTTGCACTTGACTTGGTTGAACTTCCTGAAGCTGGCATTGGCCCACGTCTCAAGCATGTCAAGGTCCCCCTGGATGACATCCCTTCCTTCCAGCGTATCAACCGGACCACACAGCTTGGCATCATCGGCAAACTTGCTGAGGGTGCACTCAATCCCACTGACCACATCACTGACAAAGATATTGAATGTCACCAGTCCCAATACCAACCCCTGAGGAACACTACTCAACACTGGTCTCCTCTTGGACACTGAGCCATTGACTGCAACTCTTTGAGTGCAGCCACCCAGCCAATTCTTTATCCACTGATTGGTCCATCCATCAAATCCATCTATCTCTAGTTTAAAGACAAGGATATCATGCAAGACAGTGTCAAACACTTTGCACAAGTCCAGTTGCTGTTCCCTTATCTACCAATGCTGTGGCTTCATCATAGAAGGCCACCAAACTGGTCAGTCATGGTTTGCCCTTAGTGAAGCCATGTTGGCTGACAGCATTCACCCCTTATTTTCTATGTGCCTTAGAATATTTTCCAGGAGTATCTGCTCCCTGATCTTTCAGGGCTCTGAGATGAGACTGTCCAGACTGTAGTTCCCTGGGTCTTCCTTTTTCCTTTTTAAAAGTGGAGTTTATATTTCCCCTTTTCCAGTCAGCAGTAATTTCAGTGTCTTTGGCCTGGAGGTTCCTGAAGATGCTGTGCAGAGCTCAGTCAGTGTTGGCCCATTGGGAAGTTCCAGTTGCCTCCTTGGAGTCAGCCCTACTGTCTATCCCAGTGGCTACCTGGATTGCTAATATTTTAACTTTCACTGTCTTATTTACCCTACACTTCTTCTGCTGCATTTTTCCACTTTTGCTGTAAAATCTTCCCTTTTCTTGCTTGATCTTTTGGAGAGCTCATGTGCATTGATCAGCTGTCTAGGTAGTGAAGGAAACAGTGTGGCCAGATCACCAAATAAAGCTGTTCCATCACTCAGATATAGTGTAGCGATTTAAAGATACCTGTTAGATTTATAAAAGTTTGGATTTTTTTTTTTTTTTTTCACTTAGAAATATGAGGTTTCAGGCCATCAGCATTAAGTTTGAGTTGCTTTCAATGGCACGAAGTACGTTTCATTAGTGAGTTACATTCACTTGTGCATTAATCTCTCCCCATGTGACACACCACTCTCTTGCCCAAGAAAGTTCCTACTTCTCTAGCAATGCTAATGATGGTTTCCTAAACACCCCATAACCCTCAGGCTTTTCTTTTGCTTTTATTTCCGTTGGTTGAATATTTTATCTCCCTTATGCATATTTTTATTTAGAGAAACTTCAGAGGGAAATAAAGTGAACATTTTCTCAAATAGGCTTAGAATCATCATGTCGGCTCTCATTTTCACTGCAGATGCAAAAGATAACAATGAATATACCAAGATTACAATGCTTACATGTTATAAAACAAACCTTAAAAAAAAAACACTTTAATTTTTTCTGTAAATGAGTAGACAGACCCAGAAACTCTCCTGCTCCTGTACCTGTGTGATTGCAGCCTGCTGCATGTCTGTTACATAGTGTAGCATATGCAGTCACGGGAGCGACAGTGATGGATGCCTCCACAATTTGATGAAATTCCATTCAATATTTTAAACAGCTATTTACTGATTCAGTGGAATTTCATGTACCTCAAGATGTGATAAAGTAAGAAATTTATTTTCTATTTAAAAGAAAGCAGATCTGGTTTAGAGAAGGTAGATAAGTAATTAATAGCAGAAAGATTTAATATGTACTTGATAGTACAAAGAGGTCTGAACTAAAGAGGAAGACTACCAAGATCTAGCAACAGACATTTACGTGGCAAAGCTAAAGAAATGAAAACATCTGTTGTTGCTTTCTGAAGCCAAACAATGCTGCATGAAGTCATTAGTAGCTTTCTGTCCTTTTGAGAGAACCAAATCTCTCAACCAAGTTCCTCTAAACTTATTTTTGTGTACGTCTTACACGTGGCAAATTTTTATTTGTTTTTGATTTTCAGCTGTGAATTGAATATTCAAATAATATAGGAACATACAAATTACTGTATGAGATCACACCCTGCATTCTTGAGCTATGGTCTACATTAGATTGCGATTGGCAAAAAAATGCTTCACAGAAAAGTGTAAAATATTTTTAAAAACCCCACTAAATGAGGGAAGGGAAGGGAAGGGAAGGGAAGGGAAGGGAAGGGAAGGGAAGGGAAGGGAAGGGAAGGGAAGGGAAGGGAAGGGAAGGGAAGGGAAGGGAAGGGAAGGGAAGGGAAGGGAGAAAAAAAGGTGAAAAATGAAAGGGAAAGGGAAAAGGAAAAGGAAAGGGAAAGGGAGAGGAAGCTAATTTAATGGTTATGGTTTGGGGTTCTTTTTCATGATAGTTCAGAATTTTATGCTGAAGCATCAGAACACTTGGTAGTTACAGACACCGTTCTTGTCCTGCCCTTTAATTGCAAAATAGATATATTTTTTAACCTCTTATATGTCAAGAAGGTAAAACAAACCCACAAAATTTCCCCTCTTCACAATACAAAATGAATATTAACAGAATCTTGAATGACCAAATCATGATCAATTCAAGAAGAAAAAATTAGAGAAATCCTATCACAGGGGTGACTATCTGCTGATATTCCTTTATATTCTTCTTTTATTATTAATGAAGAGAAAAATCATATACATTTGTAATAATTTAGAAAGGCTTGTTATATTTTTCCTCACTCAGTTCTTTTGCTAGGAATAAGTGGGAGCAAACCTTTAGGTACTATAGAGAGAGAAGACTAATTTAAACCATCAAAAAGGTGTGTTTAGCATATATTAATTATTCATTCACCATTTTAATTCAATTTTTATTCAGTGAACAGACACTCATTGATTGTGAGTTGTCAAATGTAACAGTATACAAAAAAATAGGTAGATTGAATAGTCGTGTGGAGATGTTCATGTCGAACTATGAAGACCAGAGAAGACTAGATAACTAGCAATGTTAATACACCGTTTTTGGGTCAGTTATTCTGTAATGCTCTAATCTCAGAACTTCAATGTCAAAGCTCACAAGTTATCATCTTAGGCACTATCTATATTCACTCTGGTTTTATACTTTTTTTTTTTCTTTTTTTGCATCTTTGGTCGCTCTTGGATAAAGAACAGTTAGGAAAATGGACCTTTTTTGTGACCCAGTTTAGCCATTCTTATGTTTTCATAGACTTAAAATATGACACAGAAGTTCCAGCTGTAGATCCAGAATCCCATGGATATTACATAGGAAAATATGACTAGATGGGAAAAGGCAGATTATACAAACCTACAACTGTGAATAATTGTTGTATAGATGTTTTGTTCAGGATTATCTAGTATATGCTTTCCAAAAAACAACACTACAACATGATTCCTAGCTTCTTTAATAATTGTAAATTCTTATGTAACCAAAAGCTATTATACATTGCAGGAATAGTGAACAAGCGTAACCGGTACCCCAGAATATTTCTCTAGATCAAATAGTTGAATGTTCAGAAAGAGATAAAAAAATATGAATATGTTTTTGACAATCTGAATTTCAATTAAAAGTATTTTTATACAGCTCAGTAAGCAACTCTATGGTTAATTTCTTTACAAATAAGTCTTTAATGTTACAAATGGTGAATGTGACACAGCAAGTAATTTAATCATAGTAAAGTTGACCTGCTCTGTTAATCCTTGCTAATTACTTGTCTATATATATCTATTATGGCAACTGTGTCTGATATTAGACTTTTTTTCTTCTGTTGACTTAAATAATGTGATGACAAATTTCCCATCCTCATTGCCCTGTTTCTCTACTGTGTTGTGGCAGTGTCAGCTTAATAGTACATTCAAAATCATAGTTACGCCTTTGAATTCCACCCTAATTCATGGACCATGTTCTCTGAAGGATCTGAATACTGCTTTGTATCTTATCTATCATTTTTTACTAAGGCCTATTCCTGTCACTAGGCATCAAAGATAAATAGCTGATAAGAACTGATGGATGCTACTTGAAATACTTTTTTACATAAGCTCTAAATTGGATATAGTCTCAAAAAATACTTGGTTCCTCTCATTAAGTTAGCTAAGGTAGATTTCTGCATTAATAAGGATGATATCATCTCTGCGTGGGAAGTATTGAAGAAACCAGGAAGCCATTTTACGCAAAGCTGGAATCGCTACTTTAGGATGTTTTAGACAAAGTGTGTTTTACCTAAATGCATTTGGACATTAAAAAGGTGGACTACAGCTCATACTGTTGGAAGAAGTGTTGTGTGGTAAACTGTAAGGACTCTGAGAGAGTCTTACAGCTGTGTCTAGCAAGTAGACTGGACCAATAGAACTGGATCTGTAAAATTATATAGCTGATCTGACATCCACACTATATACTGTTAGATTTTTTCTGGTTTGGTTGGGTTTTTTCCCCACCTTCAAACCTAGCTTTAATCTCATATTAAGAACTTTGTCTTTTGTGTCTGAGATACATTAGACACACTCCTAGAATTGCTTCCAGTTGCTTCCAAGTGCTTTCATCTTCCAGTCTGGTTTCATCTGGAAGGAATCCCAGTCAAGCCTTCCACGACCATATTGTGATGCAAATCAAAGTGTAATAAGTGGGAGGAAAACCAGGAGATTCACTTCAAACGTACATTATTGATCTGAATTAACACATTACTGTGGTAAAAAGAAAGATTAATACATATTTACAAAGGAGTAGTGAGTGGGAGAGAAGAAGTGTACACTGTATTTCTAAGGACAACACTGGAATACTGTATTTACTTCTGGTGTGCATATGTTTACAAGGATATTCATAAAGGAGATGATACTCAAGAAAATGAATCAATGAAAGCAAATAAGCTCTTATCAGAGCTTGAACTAGTGAAGTTATTGAAGAAAATTATTAAAATTAACCTAATTACAGGTAAAAATAATTTCACAGAGAAAAATACTGTCTGAAGAGAGGATAACCCTACAGCTAATGCTTAGATAGAAGTTGAATGTAAATTAATTTGAATTACAAACAGAGCAATACATCCATAACAATGATTAAGCATTAAATTATATCTGGAAGTGGTAAATTCTGCCTCTTTTAATACCTTCCAAATAAGATGCTATGCAGACATAATTTTGTCAGATATGAGTTACTTCCTTGCCCATGGGTGCTGTACTGTGCAAATGATGTGCTATGGGCAGCATCACTCTTATTCCTTCATGTCAGCAGTCAGCAGCCAGCAGCCACTTCTCTTGTCTGTTGGAGGTCTTTGTAGGTAGCAAGGTAACCCTTGAATCATGCACTAAAGATCGGTGTAAATTTCTATTCAGGAATGGCTGAACAAAATGTTCTGATTTGTCCTTCGCCAGAAGTCAGTCCCTTCTACCCTGATATGTATTCATCCTGTTAGATGTCTTTAAGAAGAAAAATGTCAGGCATTTATTTTCCATTGAGTTTCCAAGATGAAAAATAAAGCAGTTTGCTGACATTTCATAACAGTGACAAATAGGTAATGTGTTATAAAAATTGATGAGGCGATGAAAGACTTATTCCACACATTAAACAATTCAGTAAAATGGTCAAGGATTAAAAATGGGAGAAGCAGTTAAGAAACTCCCTTTAAAAAAATTGGCATATAGAAGACAGTAAAGAATGATAAAGTATTTTGGTTTAATCCTTTAAGAGCATATTGAATTATCTATTAAAACAGCAGTAACAACAAAAGTGAATGTATAAGCAAAAACAAACCAAAACCAAGGCAGAGTCTCCAGAAAATACCTCTGGAGTTTGTTCTGTGTTTTTACACAGTGTATCATCCTGCCTTGTGAGACCAAGAAAAATGGGAGGACAGTGGAAAAAAGTTAGGTGCCAGCCTGGCTTTTTGCTTTCATGCTTTAATTCGTGTCATGGGGAGCAGTTATGGCATTTAGTTATGGCATTATTGTCATCCAGGACTGATAATCTAGATACAAATGTATGAGTAGTAAGCCTTAGTGGAAGCTAAATTTCTGCCTTTTTGGTTTTTTGGGGAGTGATAATTTAGGTGTCTTTGATGCTTCCTAGAACCAAAGTTGTCATATTGAAAATGACTAAGGAAGGGGCAATTCTATAAAATTTTGAGAACTGTTAGAATTTGCCTTCACTGGTGAAGATGACTCTTTCTCCCCTACCCATCCCTTTTTCCTGGTTTAGAATTGGATGATTCCTATGCCAATATATCACCAGATATCAGTTAAACAAAAACAATGCTTATGTGGAAAATCAACATCATAACTGCTAACAAAAATTGCTATTAGTCTGCTGCTGACAGGCTCAGACAGAACATTTTTCTGTCAGGGCAGAAATAACCTGTGGAAAGATAGCCTGCAATTATTAGATACTCTAGCTTTCAAAATAAACAAAAACCTGGCCTTATGGAAGTCAGTGCAAATGGTAGTGATTTCAGTGGATCAGTTTTTCATTTCTTCTCCTTCTTCTTACTTTGTTAGAGAATATGAAACAGTAAATCTGTGACCAAATCTCAGACAAAAAAGTACTGTCAGAGGAAAAAAGCAGGTCTTTGAAAAGTTAGCTGACTTTGAAGAGGTAGATAACCTCTATTCATTGGCCACGTAGTGATCCCTAAAGAAAATGTCATCTCTTATCTTTGTGGGTTTTAAACACACATTTTATACAGTATTGAAATTGTGCTAGAAGGGCATAGACACTTAGATGCACACAAGTTTTCTTCAACTCTTCAGCCATTGTTTTCCTTCCAGGATCTTTGTTTTGCCAGTAATGAGTTCTGTCACAGTGTATTTATTTTCAAGAATCTTTCTGTCCATCTATAGTCATATATTTATCCCTTAATTGCTGGAAATTAATGTGATAAATTGCAATTGCAATTTTGAAGCATGTCTGCTGTGAGATACAATGATTCAGTAATATAATAGCAGGATGTTAATTTAAAATCCATTCTTGCTTCCCAGTTTATTTGTAGCAACATAAAAAAACCCCAAACTTGCCCTCAAGATAAAGCAGTATGAAAAGAATCTTAATATATTTCCTTTTATATAAACAATTAAGGAAGTTATTTCTAAAAAGGACTGTTTTAATGACAATGAATTACTTTGAAAGGCAGCAGCTAGGAGAAGTAAAAAATGTCCTGTTATGTGTAAAGCTGAGACTTCCAAAGTTGCAAGCATCTTCATTAATTAAAACCAGATTATTGTTGGAAAATTCTGTTCCTGTTTTGACATTGACAAGATCAGACAGGTGAACTTAGTTCAGTTTTGCTCTGTTAGAAATCAAAAGGCTCCCTTAGGGCAATTAAATCCTCAGGTAATTTTCAAGGGAAAATCAATGGGAAGAAATGTTCAAAGTAGTTTATTAAAGGCAGTGATCAATTCAGACAGTGAATAAGTAGAAAAATGACCCAACACTACTTTTAAAAGAGAGGAAATTTTCCATTATCCCTAGTATAAATTAAAAATAAAAAGGTGAGTTAAAAAGAAGCTTCATTTAAAAGGGAGTTGAGGGGAATGCTCGTAAAGATAGAACTGATAGGGTCAGTTTATTGAATTTAGTGTATGAAATGTTTAGATAAAAGCACTTTGGAATGCCACAGTAGAGGTGAGGTATCTTCTTCAGCACAGCTTTTTTGCTTGACTAACTTCTCAAGCTTGGAGGCAAAATCAAAATAAAGCTCCTGTAAATTTATGAAATTTGATTTATAAACTAGCGAATAAATGAACTGTTCATTCATTGTGTGACAAGACTCAGCAACACAACAGAGCTCATGAGATGCTGGGATCAGTGGTTACTGTCTTCCAGCTGCATGCCGTGCCCTAGCTCTTCGGGGTAGATTTATCATCACATATTCAAGCTCCAGTGTAACATTTCCTTCTCTTTGAATGTGTGTGAATGTAAGATTGAGAGTGTTGTTCCACAGATGCTTTTTCAAAACAAAAAGTGATTCATTTTTATAAACCCTCCCATTATAAAAAGAACATCTTCAGCACAGTCCCACAAATAGGCTCACTCCGATGACTGAGCGCAGTAAGCAGTCTCACTGGCACAGGAGCTAGGGTCTCACGTACAGCAAATGTACTTCTTCCATCTTAACATGTGTTAGTCCACCTGGACCTTGATCAGATGTCAGCTGAATGCCATGGCCTTATGTGGACAATCTGTCAATAATAGCATTGGGCTCCTCTCCAGAATGACGACTTTCCAAGCTTGGGAGCACAGGTATGCCAGTTGAGAAGACATGAACATTAGGGGTATGTGGTTATATTTGGATCAAGATAGACTTTACAAATTTACTTTTGCTAGTTATTATCAGAGTTTCGCTTCCCAACATACAGACTTCCTGAGGTTTTTCTTTTCCAAAATAAAATTAAAACTTATATTATGACTAGCTAGTGCGCTTAGCTCCATAAAAGTATATGCATTTGTGCTATGAAAGCTAATTTGAAACAGGACTGCTGTCAAGATAAAGAGAACCTATCTTGAGAAGGTTCTTTTAGCTCTGAACAAACTTGCCATGAACTGTTGTTTGTGGGTTATTTCCATCATTAAGGCTGTATTTACCTGTATTTCATTTCTGTTCCTTCTGCAGTTTTCTTAAATATTGATTAGGAATAGTAAAGAAACATTTAGAAGAAACCAAAGCAACTGCCTGGTGTATGACCAAGCCATTTTAGAAGTGCTTGCTCGCTGCAGTGTTGACAAAAGCCATTCCTCACCACCCTAACTGCTCTCCAGGATCACTCCCTGGCATGGATGACTGTAGCAGTATAGGAATGCTACTGAGTACCATAGTACTTTGGTACCAAGAACGCAGCTTGCAGCTGGCATCATTTTTCTCCATCTGAGTGCCTGCATCCCTCCTACAACTCTAAATCCACTTGGGCCACACCTGATAAGCATTCCTGTGTCTTAATCCCCTTAATCCCCTACACTTTAATCCCTCCCTCACCACAACAGCTAGCCACATGATGGCTGCTTTCACTCTACAAGCACTGCTGGATGTAGGCTCTGCAATGTATTAGCCATTGGCAAAAGTCAAGGGGTAATACAAATGCTGCTCCTCCTTTTGCATCAGCTGAGGCAGCGGGGACAGGAATGAGAGATTTCTGCTAACAGAGCAAGTGCAGGCATGAGCACAGCTCTGCAGGTCGGACAGTGAGGTGCCTGCCTGGGGCTTGAGAGCCTCTGGGGGGTTTAATGTGGGACCATGAAATGTCCAGAGAGCAGGACTCCCCTCCTGTGGGCTCCACTTGTGTTCATTTGTGCAGACTTTTACACGTGTCCCTTGATTTCACTACCTCACAATTCTCAGCAGAGGGAACATCTTCAACTTGCATCATGTAAGGCGGCTTCTCGTGTAGGGTAATGGGTCTTCAGTGACTCATAGTTTGTGCACAGCATGGCCTCATTTTCTCCTGTTTTACAGGAAATTACATTCTTCCAGAAGACAGTTATACTGAGAGAGAAAGGGAAAAATGGGACAAGCAAGGCTGCTTAAAAACTTCCTCATCTGCCATAACACCTGGCCCATGCGACACAGGATCCCATGTAATCGCACATCACCACATAGCCCATCAGTCTTTCTTAGCTGCATAAGGCACAGGCATAAGCATCGCTAGTGGCCAAGTTTTCTATAATTAAAGGATGACCTAGATATTAAATTCAGGTATGTGCCTGTGGCTGTGAAACCCCATCTCACATACCTGAGGCTGAAGAAATCCCTTTCATCTCAAGAAAGCTGAGATTTCGTCTGTACTTCCTCTCTTTGGTGTTTACTGATGGCAATCTTAAGTGCTTAGCGTGTCACCTGTCATGACTCTCTCCTGGTTAGATAAGCAGAAGTTTCCAGGCAAGATACTGCCATTGTGTGAAGTGAGAGCGGGATCACTACCTGCATGGCTTTTCCTGAGAAATTCATACTGTCTGGGACCAGTTCCCTTCCAGGACTTGCTTATAAGTGTATATAAATCACACTGCTGCCAGAACAAACACATGTTCTGCAGTACGGTTTTTTTCCTCTAGTGAATTAGCGCCATCATAGGCTGACCACAGTAATAATTAAGGGTGTTTCAAAATTAATTTCCTCTCACACAGCAAAGGCCACATCCCTCCTTAAGCACAAAATGCATCTCCCTGTGAAGTTTTAACACAAGGAACAAGTATATGCAAGTAAGATAAATGCAGAAAGAGTCTGAGCAATATTATTGAAAGCGCTCAGGCACACAGCTTTAATGTACTTGCTACAGTCAGTGGTATATATTTTTCTTGCAGTCTATTCTTTCCTTGTTCCTTAACTTCAAAGTAGATTATGTCAGCACTAAAGCCCAGATACTTCCACCACAAAGGTTATTCTACAAAAAATATATAATAACTGAAGAGAAGAATTTATATCCAGAGGCTCCTGACTCACAACTGCAGTGTGTCAGTCAGTATGATACTCACCAGAGCCAGGAGCAGTGGGACAGAAGTACCCAAGGGACTGAGGATTACCAAGCCTGACATCCTTCCATTAAGCAAATTTAGGAACGTTAACTCATTCTGGCCTCTCAGGTTTAGGGAGGATCATCTGCTGCAAATCTTTGTCTGTATGTGAGCGCAGGTTGAGATTACTTGGAAATATGGTATGTATAAAGAAGTGTGAGTAGTCAGTCAGGAGTCATGTGTTTATGGTTACATATGACTGTATGAGATGGACTCACTGGATGGTATGTGTGTGCATTGGAGACAGAGATATCTCCAGGATACCTTGGGTAGGTGTGGTTTTGGGTGTTCCCAACCAAGGGTTCCTGCTGGGGAAATTCTCTTTCCCAGGCTTAAAGCAGTGAGCTGAGAGAAGCAAGGGTAGAGGAATGGCTCCAGGGAACCTTCACCTGTCTGAATTGGAAAAGCAGAGACCTGTATGGGAGCAGGGGGTGGGACTGACTGCCTTTGGTCTCTAGTGCTGCCTCAGAGCTGCTGTCCCTGCTGGTGTCAGCAATGCTAGGCTGTCCCAGGCTTCACCACAGCCACTTCAAATGGGCACTTGGGTGGGGACCAGAGCAGGGTGGGAAGATTGGGTTATACAATGGTGGATCACCTTCTGGGGCGCCTTTGGGGACAACACCATACATTAAAGCTAAGTGAGGGTGGGCTATTCCCTCTAGCAGGTGGGCACCACTCTTTGGTCACCTCTGAACCCAGCTGCAGCTGCAAAGGGCACACAGTGCAGCATGGTCTCTCCAAGGCCATAGGTCATGAAGAATACTTCATGTGGCTTTCAAGAAAATCCACTCCTGATTAAATCTCCTGGACTCTATTAGCAATAGCACCAGGTGCCGGATTGGTTTATGTTATAAATGAGTATGGCTTAGAGGAATTTGGCTAAATTACTCTGTAAATGGATTTGACTCACAATCAGCATAGGCTGTTTAAAAATATGGGATGAGGTTATGTCTGGGTGCCATGAGAAGACAGGAAAATGTCATTATTCTGTTTCAGAGCGTGCCAACACTGCAGATAGCCATTACTATACATGCCTGAGGAATATGCTACCAGACACTGGCCAAAATACTTGCTGCCTTTTGATATCTGAAGAAGAAATCTTTATAATAATTATTCATTTTCTATTTTGTTATTGAGGCATACAGTTATTTGAGCAGATTGAATTCAGAGCCATTTTAATGATGTAAAAAAAGACTAATGAGCATGTAAAATAATAACTTAGTTACTCTCTAAATTTCCTGGGTTTGCTCTGAGAATATGTTTTATTAATTATGCTGTGGATGCTAAATATTGGAAAGAAAACTCATTCCTAAGATAATTGACATGTCTCATTTTGTCTAACCTAGTTTTTGTTGATGAGAAATAACAAGCTTTTTCTTTTACTCTTCTTCTTGCAGTAATGGGAATGCTCTTGGTTGCTTATGCATGCTTTGCATGCTTCTCTACAGTGTAACTTCTTTACTAGAAAAACAAGATAATAAGACTAATTTGAGATAATAACCAATTACTTTATGGATCCTGGAGTCAAATTTGTATTAGGAAAATGTTATGTTTTAAGGTGCACCAAAATGAAATGGTATTACATTTATTATTAGTTTTGAAGTAGTTTAGGAAAAGTTATTTTGACAGAGTGTTTCATTAAAGCAAATACCTTAATTCTCAAAGTGTAAATTAGAAAAAATTACCTGCACTGTAAGTTGGAGAATAAACACAAAGGAAGCTGTGAGGAAGCAGACCACTGATGAGAAATAATTTTCAATTGATTGATTGCTAAAATTTAGGGATCAAAGTAAATGTTTCATTTTGGGAAACAATCCTATTGCTGCAGAAACAACCTGCAGTTTTGAGAGGAATTTTTATTTGCTTTTACAGCCTTAATCCTTCAAAACTGACGAAGTCTTCATCTTAGTAATTTAAGTTCTTGAAGTAAGGATATTAAAGACACCACACAAATAATATAATTACTGCCAAAAAACCCAACAACCAAACAAAAGCTTTGTAAGTTCTATGATGATTTATTCTGATTTGTAGATTTATTAGCATATAGGCAAAAAATTTTCAAAAACACATGGTCACAAGCTTTAGCATATTGTTGTTTCTTTTTTTCATCCTTTCTGTATAACAAGATGTATTCAGTTTATAATAGTACTCTTTCTGACATGTTTTACATTCTAAAAGTAATGCAATATGGTAAAGTTTAAGACATTGTTCAGACCATACACTTAAAGTTAGTTATGAATCTCCAATTACAAGAAAAATGTTCTTTGTATCTTTTCTCACACTTTCAACATCCTGATAAATGTATCTGAAGATGTTTGAAAATAATCTTACAAATGAAACATCATGAGATTAAAATGGATTGTGGTAACAATTATACTTGATAAATTTCCCTGGTATGCTGATGAACGTGGGAGGACAGATGGGATTTGCCAGTAATCTCACAACAGCCCAGAAAGTGTTTCCATTTTATGTATTTTAAAAGCCACAAATAACTCTTTAAACACTTGCTTTATTCTAAGACTAATCTTGTGGCCTGCAAAGGATAAAGTCATTGAAAGGCAATCTGTAGAGGAGAGAGGCTTTAGCAGTCTTACGCTCCAAGGAATCTGATGATGCTGAACTTGCTGATGTTTATGGAAATTTCTAGGTTATATTTCATTGTACTTAGTAGCAGTATTAGCACCCTAGTATTATCCATGCTAATATTATATAATCCTAGTTTTATCATAGATCCAGCATTCATATACATCAGCAAATATTCAGGAAGTGGAGACCGTAACTCCTCATTGCAGATAAAGATAAGGAAAGGTGACATTTTATGCATTTTTGTAAACAGTTTGTACTGTGTTTGCTTCTGAAGTTTAAGTTGTAAATGTTACCTGTCACCAAGAGAATAATTAATTTGGTGGGAATAATGTAAACTTATCAATGTTTACTTCTTTGTTTTATATCTTTTTGTAGTTCCAACTAAAAGTCTATTGATGATAGGACGTGTGCTGACAGATCTCCAGTGAAGCATTTAATACAGTGCTGTGTGGCAATTAGAAATGTAATTGAAGTAGAGGGGATTTGATACAAGAAACTTTGAAGGAATAAGAACCTGACTAAATGTGGTATGAAAAAAGATTCTTTCAAAGAAATGTCAGTCCTGAGGAAGTTTAATAGCAGCGTTCCTTAATGTGTGGTCTTACAACAGATTGTAATAAGTGATTTCACTAATGGCAAAGGATAAATATATGTTAATAAAGTGGAGGCATAAGGCACAAGTCATGATTAAAAGAAATTGGTTTAGGTTGCATAATTCTTTGGAAAGTGTCATGGTTTAAGCCCAGCCGGTAACTCAGAACCACACAGATGCTTGCTCACTCCCTTGCCTTTTTTTTCCCACCGCGGGATGGGGAGGAGAATCGAAAGAATGTAAACCCCACAGGCTGAGATGAGAACAGTCTAGTAACTAAAGTATAATATAAAACTACTACTACTAATAATAATAATAGTGATAAGGGAAATAACAAGGGGATCTTATTATCTTCCCTAAAAAGGAAAGAGAAAAAAAAAACACAACAAACAGAAGTGATGCACAATACAGTTGTTCACCACCCACCAACCAATACCCAGCCTGAGCCAAGCAGTGATCTGGACCTTCTGGGTGACTTCCCCCAGTTTATATACTGGGCATGATGTGCTGTGGTATGGAATATCCCTTTGGCTAGTTTGGATCAGATGTCCTGTCTCTGCTTCCTCCTGGCTTCTTGTGCCCCCGCTCACTGGCAGAGCATGAGACTGAAAAGCCCTTGATCAGAGCAAGCATTACTTAGCAACAACTAAAACACTGGTGTGTTATCAGCGTTTTTCTCAGACTAAAGCTGAAACACAGCAATGTGCCACCTACTAGGAAGGAGAAAAATAACTGTTACAGCTGAACCCAGGACAGAAAGACATTGTGCTTAAGAGTGTCATTTGTCTTTGAGACCTTCAGGATGAACCATTCCATCACCTTTCTAGACATGGAGATGAAACTGCATGTGGAAGACAAGAAGGTGATCAGGAGTAGTCAGCATGGATTCGCCAAAGAGAAATCATGCTTAACCAACCTGACTGCTTTCTACGATGGGACAACCGGATGGCTAGATAAGGGGAGATCAGTGGATGTTATCTCCCTTGACTTCAGCAAGGCTTTTGACATCCTCATAGACAAGCTCAGGAAGTGCGGGCTGGATGAGTGGATGATGAGATAGATTGAGAACTGGCTGACTGGCCTGTAGCTCCCAAGGTCCTCCTTCTTGCCGTTTTGCAGGCTAGGGTAGCATTTGCTTTTTTCCAGTCCTCAGGCACCTCTCCTGATTGCCATGACCTCTGAAAGATGACTGAAAGTGGCCTAGGAATCATATCTGCCAGCTCCCTCAGCACTTGTGCATGCATCCTGTCAGGGCCCATGGACTTATGGATGTCAAGTTTGTCTATATGATCTCTAACCCAATCCTCCTCAATCAAGGGGAAGAGCTACTTTCTCCAGACCTTCTGACTGAACTCCTGGGTCAGGGATTCCTGAGGCCTGGCCTGGGCATTAAAGGCTGAAGCAAAGAACGCATTCAATATCTCTGCCTGCTCTGCATCCTCTGCTGCCAGGGTCCCTGCTCCATTCAGTAGCATGTACAGGGGAACATGTAGTAGGAACATTTGGGAAGGCTGGCACAATAGGTTTAGATTTTCATTAGCTGTCATGGGGCTACATGCTGGCTCAGGGACAATTTGTCCTGCAGGAGGAAAGATGGATTAACTCAAGGTCAACATCAGGTTGTTGTGGCTTCATTGTTCTGAAACCTGACCTACAACCTATGATTAATGCTGCACTGGACCACGCAGACTTGCCTAAATGTTTGGGGCTCTCAGGTGTTTCGGTATTGAGCTGGGTTGCTATGTATAGGCATGTTGTTTCGCATAGAGCAATGCTGTTACGATGCAGCTCAGTAACCTCCAGCATGCACTTCAATGAACATCCATCCAGAGTTTGACTGGTGTGTGATGGACTGGCACAGGGAGAGACTGTTCAGAGGTAATACCTTGACAAGTTTGAGCTCATACAAAGGTTCAAAGTCACTTCTGATTAAAGTCTTTAAGGTTTGAACTGGGAGCCAAAAGCTGCAACTTCTCACATGGTCCAGATGAGCTGAATTGTAATGTCATTTCTCTCCAGGAAGCAAGTTTTCCCACCCTCCACTGCATTTCCATTGTCACTCTTAGTCTCAATACATTGTGGGAAAACTCTCCTAAAAAATTTAACAAGGATTATTTTGAAACAAAGAAGTTAGTTAGAAAATGATCAGTCTCCTAATGGTGTAACACCAATTCTTTCACTAATAAAAACTGTACTGATCAAAATATGCAAAATTCAGATAACCACAGGGTGCCTAATTATAGTTATCAGGAATAGGGTTTGTCTACTAGTTTCTTGTTTATTTTGTTACTGGTAATTTGCCTACAAATGTGTTTTACTGTCCATAGATTTGGCTGAACATTATCAAGCCCAATGAAAGGAATGACTCAGTTTATAAGCTGATGATTCAGATACATCAATGATGGGAGTTCAGAGAGGTTTTCAATAAATAAGTAACAAATCAGAAAAAAAAATCTGAAAATGCAAAGTGAAAGCTCAAGGTTTAAATGTTCGTTTTGGTTTATTACGTATTCAGAATCTATCTGTGCCTTGATTTGCTCTTTTCTGAAAGGCATAAATGGGATGAATTAACTAGTTTTTTGCATTGTGCACTTGAGCTTCACTGCAATTATATCCAGGAATTCTATACAGAATCTACAGGCATGAAAAATATTGCTATTGGACAGTCACACACTAGGCTATTATTATGCCTCATTTTAACTAGCTTAATTCAAAAGAATTAAACAATTTATTTATAATTAAACAATTCCTGCAGAAATGTATTCCATAGCCTAAGTGAACTCAAATATACTGGGGAAAAAAGTGTGACACCGAGTCTGAATTTTCCCTGGAAAATTCCAGAGATACAGTGTAGTAACCACATGACTTTAATACTCTGCTTGATATAAGATGTTGTCCTTCAGCACAATCAATTTATAGTAGTGTGAATTACAAGAAGTCACAATAACAATAATTACTCCGGATTAATAGCATGCTTTGGGCAGTTTGCAGAATTTCACTAGGGTTTTTTTTTTTTTATTTTGTTTTGTTGTAGTAGTTGTGTCTTTAATTATTATTGAAAAAGGACTTTTTATTCCCTTTAGGAAGAAAAACTGTTTGGCTGTTGCAGCAAAAAGACCACATTTAATCCCCAAACCATCAGGTTACCACTTACACTCCATTATATGCAACCACATAGCTACATTATTGCCATATTCACCTTTCTTCCCTCCTTTCTGCCAAGGTATTTGCTATTTATCACATATTCAGAAAAGCTGATTTGTTATTACCATTCTCTGAAGAAAAACTATTTTTTGGGAATGTATCTGCATTGCACTACCTCTTGGGGGCCCTAGACTTAGGTAAAAGCTACACTGTACTACAGACAGTGAATAAACACATAATAAAACACGCTCCTTTCCAGAGATCTTCCATTGTAAGAGGAGAAAGTCAGCAGATAGATACAAAGGAATGGAGTTGTGTCTCCTCATTTAATAACGCAGAAGTCAAGACCAAATCCTTAGTCTCAGCTGGGCCCTTTTCATAGCCAAAAAGAGTTATGGACACATCCATAACTACTCAAAGATAGATTTCCATGTGGGGTGAACCACACGTAGAAGTGACTATATCTTTCCAAGGACTTTTAAGGGAGTCTGGGCTCAGTGCTACTCCGTTTCTAGTGAATAGAATTCAGCATCTTGGTGCTGTTACAATCATGACTAGCTTCACTGCTGTCTTTAATTCCAATACATTCCCTCACTATGACCTTTTGTCCTTATACACTTCATAAAGCAAAAGTCTTTCTCTTGTTTATCTTGTTGGTATATTGTGAGGAATAATTAGTTTGTATACTGCTTTGAAAACAAGCATCATTGCATCAAATGCTCATTGGAGGAGAAAGATGCTTTTTCATGTTCTTATCTTTTTTGTGCAGGCTTTAGTTGGCTCTGTATTCATCTTCCTCCCACTCTTTCAGTTGAAATTTCAACTATTTTTTTAACTTTACATCTTTGGTTAGTTTCTCTAAATAAGCACAATGGTCACTTTTGATCTGCCCCATTCATCTCTTTGAGATGTCTAAGTGCCCAGGGAGAAGAAGGAGTCAAAGACTATTTTTCAGTTCACAAGAATAATATGATGGATATGTATGCTAGTTAAGTGGAGTGAGGAGAAAGTTATTCAGGGGCTGTAGGGAAGGGAAAATGGGATTACCACTGAAGAAAGGAGGAGAGAAATCTCAGGTGTGCTTGTCCCTGTGCTTTTGTTTCCCACTTTAAGAAGTCCTCCACTGAGCTGGGATTTCTGTCTCAGATGGAGAGTGGGAAGTTCTTTTCTTTTTTGCAGGAGTTTTTGTTTCTGAGTTAACTATTTGCTTCAGGGGGATAAGAGAGAATAGAATCAGAACAATTTATCAGATGATGGATTAAAACCTGAAGGAAAAGAAAAAAAGTGTTTGTATTTCTAGTTGCAGAACCTTGAGATTTTGTGCCTGTTCAAACAGCTAAATTTTCTTTTACAGCATTCACAAAAATGCATGGCAATATGAATATACAAATGCTAACTGCTAACAAGCTACAACAAACAAGCAAAAAAAGCCCAATAGACAAGCTTCTTGTTGTGGCCTGACAGTGATATGATTACCTGAATTTGATGCACTGACTAGCTATTTTCTGAATGCCTGAGCCTGTAAAAGCTGGAAAACATATAAATTACCTCTCAGGTGACTCACACTAACATATTAATGTTTTGGAAACTCATACCAAAAAACAACATAAAAAAAAACAACCCAACCCAGCTGAAGGAAGTACATGGAAATGACGAAAGGAAAGAAAAGATACAGCCTGATAAGTCTTGAAAGCATTTCTCTGAAATAGGGTAAGAAATACATCCAGACTTTAAGACCTTTGCTTTGGACTATGCCTGGTTTTGATTGATACTACATTTTCCAAAGTTTGGCCACTGCTTTAGAACAGATGGAGACTTTGATAATGGCAAGTGAATATTTGGCTTATATGAACTTCATTTAATCATGAAAATGAAATGTCTCTCTTCAGTACCAAAAACTCAGTTTCACTGGAAGAAGTTTTTTATGATTACATTTTTGACTGGAGATTGCAAGCAGTGCTGTAAGATTTAGCTGACCATCTGTACAGCTTGTATTGTGAATAAAGACTATCACAACCTCAGTACAACATTTATGGTAGGTTGCTTGCAAGGTATTGATAAGCCAGAACTTCATTCTTGCTAGGTCATTTATATCTAAATGAAGGTTCTGTACCAAATGAATTGGTAAAACTCACAACCTGCATAAGGACAAATAAAGCAGCAGTAGATTAGATGGTGGATTAGGTTTTATGATATTGATCTTTTATGATCCAGGCCAAATTAGCCTTTTTTAAAGCACTTTTCCCTTTTTTAGTAATTCTGTATATGTAATCACCAAAATGGTGGGTAGAACTAAACCTTATGTTCCTTTAGCAGTACTGTTTTCAGGCAGAGCTCCTAAGATAATGAATCTCAGTAAATTAGATTGTGGAGAAAAGCAGAGGCATGATTAGTTTTACCTTCTATTAATTATCAAACAAACAAAATAAAGGAAAAGGAAATAATTTGCGAGTGATTTTGCTGTGTTTGCCTTTCCTAACAATTTTTCTCTTGGACTGATTCACTGATAATGACATCTAGGTGGAAACTGGGACAGGGACAATTTCTATTAATTAACACAAAACTTTTCTATGTTGTTTTACATGTGTGACCTTATGTATGTCTTAACTGCTGAATGCAGACCAGGTGTGCACAAATTAATATTGACCTTTGCACAGAACTTACACAAAGTCTCTTCTTGCATTCGCTGGTCACACATTGCTTCAACTGACTTCGTTCCTGTATTTTTTTTTTTTTTGTCATTGTTATCCAACATTTTCAGATCTTACCTTATTATTAAAAAAATGCTGAGTTAGTATAACCATTTTATCTTACAAGTGTTAGAGAAACAACACAAAACGTCATACCAATTCTTTGTCCGTGCCCCCACCCCCTTTAAATATTTCCCTAGTTCTACTGGATCAAGTCAATTAACATTTTTTATTAATTTCTCTTCCAGTTTTGGTAGTAACTGTGCACCAGATAAAAGTGTTGAAACTGTAACAAGCCATCATAAAGTTTTCTGGGATTGTTGTGAGAACTAAGGGTGTTGGATGCTACTGAGAGAAGCTGACTGACATCCTCGTGAATAAACACTGCAGTGTATACACTAGCATAGAGCTGTTTTGTTTGGAGAAGTAGTCTCTAAGTCCACTTGTACTTAAAAGAGGTTATATTCAGATTAAATATATATATTACACAGTGAATATATTTCACAATGAATATCATATATATGTTCCACCTGGATAGTGAAGAGTGTGTTTTGTCCCAGGGGTACAACCAAAGCAGCATGTGTGAGAGCGAAGTCACGGAGCACATGATTTGATGTGTCTTGGGATGTAGCAGCACTGCCTGGAGGTTCAGCACAGGTTGTCTGTGCCTTGCGTTGGCTTCCACTTGTGGCTGTGGGCACTGAGATGCAGCTGGAGATGGGATGATGGTACCCACACTGCCTTGACCATGCAGAATCTCTTGCTTACATGTCAAAGCAAGTAGTATGGTGCACTATGAGAGCTGCCTTGAAGGACCTGCACTCCCATCTGTCCTGGGAGGATCAGGGTACAGTTTAGCATGTGATTGTCTGTTTTCTGAAAAGCATCAACCTTCACTTAACAGAAACAATATTGTTCAACTGGGGCTTTAAATATTAGCAGAACCAGTGAGTGGCATTAAATCATTTCCTGAGCTAGAAATGATAGCCAAAAACCTAACCCGGTGGGAGTGCAGCCAAATATCTTCAAGCTGTAATTAGCAGAGGGCTAATGTTACATTTTAAAGCCCACTGGGTATGAGGATTTAAAAACTACTCACCAAATGGAATACATTCAAAGCGCACTTGAACATGTCTCTTTATGTTTTCACTATGCTCTGTGACCAACACTCTTGCCTAGAGCTGTCTAGAAGTGTTTTTCTCCATAACCATGGCTTTTTCTCCATAACCACCCAGGCATTCTTGCTGCAGAGAAATAAGTTGGGATTTTTCTAATATTTAAATTCCTTAAAAAGCATCACCAAACCCAACAGCCTGAGGACACTTTTCATAAGATATTCAGCTGCTATTCAAGGGCTCATGTGGGTAGTGGATTTATTATTTTAAATTACTATTTCCTTGTAATTCATAACCAGTTTTACTTTAAAGTACAGGCCCAGTTCCTCAGTGGCTGTGGATCAGTTTTATCTACCTTAGCCAATAATTTAGCACCACAGAAGTGGGTTAATAGATCAAAGAAGATGCCTCCATTTTCATTTCAGGTGGCTCAAGGTGTTTACATGTGACCAGACATAGTCTGATTCCCTGAAGATACCTAAAGGAGTAGTCACCGATTCAGATCTGCATGTCCCTTTGGGGCTGGAGGGCATCTGGTGGATAATTCCTGCTTAGGGGGTTATGAAATGGTTTTGAGCAACCTGATCTGGTGGAAGTAATTTCTTCCAGGGTGAAAAGTGTATCTTTACTTTGGTACCTTCAGGAGTTCTTGAGTACAAAGGATAAAATATGTTTTGAAAGTAGAATTCCTTTTATCCATGTTGGGTTTGTTTCTGAGAAATTGTTCTGGTTTGTTGGGAATTTGCATCTCCAACAAGAATGACAATATTATGTCTAAACAGCCACTGTGTTCAGCAGCAAAAAATGGCAACCATTTTGATTATGAAAAGTGCTATTATATTGATTTTCTTCTTCATATTAGAAAGTATTAGAGGCTTGAATAAGCAGGAGATCAACTATTCAGTGAAAAAAATATAAGATACAGGGAGGGGGAAGTATCATACAGACTTGAAACAGAATAAGCCATTGATATAATTACAATACATAAAGATTTTACTGTCTGAAAGACAAGAAAAGAACTTGTACTCTTAGGTGAACTCAGCTCCCAGGATTATTGATTGAGACAGACCTGGGCTTTTCATTTTAAAGCAATCTTAATTTAATAAGATTTTTCTTCTAACTTTGACATTTCGTTTGTTTGGTTGTCATGTGCACCCATTCATTCAATAAGCTTTAACATTTTTATAATGGCATAACATTTTTCCCTTGTTTTAAAGTCCCTCAGTGTTTGAAGGGAGTTTGGGTCTAGGATTTGAATTCAAACTCATCATAGCTTATAGGATGTCTGTCATGCTGATGTAGTCATATCACATGGAACATTACCCCCAGGTTTCCACCAAGGCGAGAGAGAAGGAAGCAGGAGATCTTGATTCTGGGTCCTGCACAGTCCGAGAGGGTTTGATTCCCCCTACTCCTTATCCAAGAGACAAATCCAACCATGAAACATATGTCTCTCTAATCAGAGACAGCTCACCATCGCCACTGCTGAAGCTGTGTAACTGTGCTCTGTAGAAAAAAGTATAAGTTAAGAACCCAGACAAAAAGAATAAGGGGAGGCAGCCTGGCTGAAGACATTAGTCTAGTGGTTCCATAGGGCCACACAGAGAAATAGTGCTTGCAACAGGACAAGAACCAAGGTTTTTATTTCATTCAGTACTGTTTCTTAATAGCCTTATCAGGTTATTGAGAGATGGCTTCCTCAAGCCCCTTTATTAAAAAAAAAAAAAAACAACCCATAAAAGAAAAAAAGACGTTTTTAATCTCAACCAAATGCTCTTTAAATAAAATGATGCATGATGCTCAGGTCAAATGCAGCACTCACATTGCTACAACAGACATTTCTTTTGGCAACAAGAGTGTCTGAATCTGGAATGCAGTGCCTCATCAGAGAATCGTGGAGCCCCATTCATCTCATTTGTGAAAGCGGAACTTCATTTCTTTTGCTGTGTAATGACTTGTATAACTGTGTGCCAATTGTTTTGGTATGTAGGTTTGTTAAAAGTGAAATCTCAGTGTAGTTCCAAACCTGGATTAAATCCTCATTAAGCCCATGCTTTTCATTCATCCTACAAAAATTTAAATAAAAAAATCAATCATTTAAATTAAATTGACCATTAAATTAAACATAAATTGAAAATTAATAATCTGGTAAAACTAATTGCCAATTATGATTCACAATAGAAAAATAAGCAAAAAGGCTACAGTAAATTCTAGTTCTTTTAACACAAATTCAAAGACAGCAACACTGGTATCACTTATGCAAACATGTTTCAGATTATTTTGAGAAGGTCTGACTTCTGTCCTGGCAGGTGCCAGAAGCAGCACCAGCAGAGCGGACAGTGTTTTCATGTTATAGATATTATTCTTTCCATGCCCAGTCTCTTCAGTTTGCATTTCTGCCAAGAACAAAATCGAGAACTAACTACATCAGTAAAGATATTTATGCACAGTAGATGGTATGTCAAAGAAAGTTGGCTTGTGTGACCAGTCAGTCACACTCATATTCATTTACCTTTGTTTTTTTAGAGGAAAAAAAGGAATAGTTACATTTTTCACACAGCTTCAAAGAAAGCAATAAACTACCCCACAGTTTGCTGGAGATACAGTTTTCTGCTTCTTTAGCTTTTTCACTGCTCATTGTCACTGCAATGAATATTTGTGTTCACACTGTGAGTTCAAAAAGTTTTCCTCCTTCTTTCCTCCAAGGATAGGTTCTGGATAGGTTCTTTGTTCTCTTCAGTTTTCTGTCCATAGAACAACAACAACAACAAAAAAAAAAAAAAAAAAAAGAAAGGAAAAAAGACTGATCTTTGGCAATGGAGGGGATAGCTGTATGGATCCCAGTAACTTTACTCAAGAACCTGATTCCCAAAGTAGCGTTACTGGCACCTATGTTTGCTAATCTGTTCATTTTGAATTTTGCATATAATGCAAAGGGTCTTTTGGCCTTTTGTCAGTTAAAAAAAGGAGACAGTTCAACTATGCCGATTGAGTTGTCAAATAACTGAGCAACTATATATACCAACTTTTTAATTTCTCGCATTACTCTTAGAGTCATGTAAGCCATAAGCAGGAGTCATTGTCTCACAGGTAAACAAGAAAGATATTTCTCAGGTAGAGTAAAGGAATGGAGTATGATGTCCCACATAGAAGTATAATGTACTATTAGCCAATGGACTTTTATGTTGAATAAATATGAAATTAAAATTAAATTCACAAAACATCTAGGAAAAATGATAAGTGGACTTTTTTTCCTAGAGTATTCAGATTTAAATAGTAGAAAATCTGTGACAATTCACTTCCGTTCTCCCAGCTCTCAGCTACAGGAAATAACACTCAGCTTTATTACAGTTAAAACACTGATTTCTCAGATGAAACCAAAGATTGCATTCCATATTTTGGTTTTCTTTCAGATACTTTTTAGTCTACTGAAATAAACCATTTGAAAGTCAGCCCGTAATGTTTTAAAATCTCTTGATGAAGTGTATAAATTAAGGTCCAAAGGGAAAATATATTTGGGGTCAGTTTTTACTTTGTTAATTAGACTAAATGAGGATACAAAGCAACTCTTAACATAGCATTCAGACATTGTAAGCAATTGACATAGGCTTTATGGTAATAAAATATGGACTGTACCCCCAAAACTCAATGCAGCATCTATTTAGGGTTTGAACTATCTGAGATTTGACTGCAATTAACTAGAAATTGCATTCACATGGAAATAAACAGGCCTTGTATCATAGAATCATAGAATCATAGAATCGTAAGGGTTGGAAAGGACCTTAAGATCATCTAGTTCCAACCCCCCTGCCATGGGCAGGGACACCTTGCCCTAAACCACGTGGTCCAAGGCTCTGTCCAACCCGGCCTTGAACACCGCCAGGGATGGAGCATCCACAACCTCCCTGGGCAACCCATTCCAGTGCTTCACCACCCTCACTGTAAAGAACTTCTTCCTTATATCTAATCTAAACTTCCTCTGTTTAAGTTTGAACCCATTACCCCTTGTCCTACCACTACAGTCCCTAAGGAAGAGTCCTTCCCCAGCATCCTCGTAGACCCCGTTCAGATACTGGAAGGCTGCTATGAGGTCTCCACTCAGCCTTCTCTTCTCCAGGCTGAACAGCCCCAACTCTCTCAGCCTGTCTTCATATCTCAGCCTGTCTTCATTTCATTATATGAAATGAACTACACATTTATTACTGTAGGATAGATTCTGCTGAAAATCTGATATATTCTGTCAATTTTGGAAAACTGTAGCAAAGCAAGGTAATTATGATTCTGAATTTTAGACGAGATGCCAAAAAAAGCACCATGAAAAAGGCTTATACTTAACAAATAGTTAATCTAAATGTTTAAAGTAATTTAAAGGGCAGGCAATCTGGAGGAACATTTCAGTTATTATTTTCTGGAGGAACATTTCTTCACACCTAGCTAGTATATAAGTACGTGAGTGGTTTTTTGTGTGCATATATTTATTTTACATTCTATGTCTTTCTCTTTCTGACAGTATATGTCTTCACTAGTATTTGGTTTAGTATCTGAAAATGTCTTATTTCCACAATTAAACATTTCAACTGAGAGCACTACACTGTGATCTATATAATAATAGTGTTTAATCAGTTGCTGGTGAGCTAATGTTTATTTTGTGATTAGGAGTATGAATATTATTAAGCCACATAATTTCTGAGAACATTCACCCTCGTATGTTAGGGTCTGAAAGGAAGGGATTACTTGAACTTTCAAAAATGGGCAATTATAGAACATAATTTCTGATGTCTCATTAAGGAAGTTACTCAGATTGCACAAATGATAGCTTTTACAAAACCTCAGACAAGCTGCCAAAAAGATTGTGCCCATTAGGGATATGTGTATTGCATGTGTCTCCTTGATATCATAATTCCAGCTCTGTTGCTTTTGTTGCCTGATGATTAAAGGCAAAAAATGGCCATGTAGCTGGTCTAATAATGTTTTTGAATTGGAAATACTTTTTTTTTTTTCAATTGTACAGAAGGTCTGCAAATTGCACAATAGAAAAATCCATGTCACTTTTCTTACTTGATGCACAGTAAGGCTATTTTTATTGAACACACTGGCTGCATTCAAAATAATTTGTGAGACACTTCCTAATATGTTTGTTTGCATTCAGATGTCATCAGCCTTTTAAAGATATAGCTATTTCTTTTTGTTAGGTCAGCAATTGAATTTACTGTCTTTCCTGTAAATCTTGTTACATTATATTTTCTTCCCTTAATTCTGATCTCTGAAAATGCATATTAGCTTTATAAAAGAATTCCCAGGTTTCTTCTTTTATTGTGGTTATTTTTATTAACTTTCCTATGTTTTTCCAACTCTATTTAATACTAGCGCCAGGGAGAAGAAGACAAGATGGGGAACTACAATGTAGTTTCACCTCGGTACCTGTCAAGCTCATGGAGCAGATTCTTCTGGAAACTATGGTAAGACACATAGAAACTAAGGAGGTGATTGGTGACAGCCAACCTTGATTCACTAATGGCAAATTTTGTGGCCTTCTATGACAGGGTTACCTAGACTTCTGCAAAGCATTTAACATTGTCCCATACAACTGGAGAGGCATAGATTTGGCAGATTGACCACTCAGTGGATAAGGAATTGGTTGTATGTTCACACTTGAAGACTTACAGTCAACAGCTCAATGTCCAAGTGGAGATCAGTGACAAGTCATGTTCCTCAGGGGCCATATTGAGACTGATGCTGTTCAACATCTATGTTGGCCACATGGTCAGTGGGTTTGAGTGCACCCTCAGCAAGTTTGATGATGACACCAAGTAGTGCAGTGTGGTTGACACATAGGAGGGAAGGGGTGCCATCCAGAGAGACCTTGACAGGCTTGAGAGGTGGGCCTGTACAACCCTCATGAAGTTCAATGAGGCCAAATGAAAGGTCCTGCATGTGGGTTGGGACAACCCCAAGCACAAATACAGGCTGGGCAGAGAATGGATTGAGAGCAGCCCTGAGGAGAAGGAACTGGGGGTGTTGGTTGGCGAGAAGCTCAACATGACCTGTCAATGTGCACTTGAAGCCCAGAAAGCCAACTGTATCCTCAACTGCATCAAAAAAAGCATGACCAGCAGGTCGAGGGAGGTGATTCTCCCCTTCTACTCTGCTCTGGTGAGACCCCACCTGCAGTACTGTGTTCAGCTCTGAGGCCCCCAACACAAGAAGCATGTGGACCTCCTCAAGTGAGTCCAGAGGAGGGCCATGAAGATGATCAGGGAGCTGGAGCACCTCTCCTATGAAGACAGGCTGAGAGAGCTGGAGGGGGTGCTCAACCTGGAGAAGAGAAGGCTCCAGGGACACATTATAGAAGCCTTCCAGTACTAAAGGGAGCTTACAAGAAATCTGGAGGGGGACTTTTCATAAATGCGCATAGTGACAGGACAAGGGGCAATGGCTTTAGATTGAAAGAGGGTGGATTTAGAGTAGACATTAAGAAGAAATTCTTTACTGTGAGGGTAGCGAGGCACTGGAACAGATTGCCCAGAGACACTGTGAATGCCCCATCCCTGGGAGCGTTCAAGGTCAGGTTGGATGGGGCTTTGAGCAACCTGGTCTAGTGGGAGGTTCCAATCACCATTGCAGGGGTGATTGGAACTTGCTAATCTTTAAAATTCTTTCCAACCCTAACCATTCTATGATTCTATGATTCAATGATTCTATGAAAATCCTCTGGATTACATGACATATGAAATATAGATTGTTTTTTTATTGTATATTTTTAAAAAGCCCTTGAGAGCCTTGGCCAGGATTTCACAGTTCTAACAAGCCTTGATATGTGCGACCATTAAAAAGTTCCCTCTTGTGTTTTCTCACCTTGAATGGCAGCAGTCACAAATGGCTATCATGACATTAGCATTGTGTGAATCCTACTAAATCCAGTCTGCTAAATGATAGCATAAAAGCAGTTCAAAGACTCATGGCAGAGCAGCCACAAGTTCTTTACTCATCTCATCTACTGCAGCTATTTTTTTTACTCTCTTTGTGCAGCTTGTAATCTGTTTATCTGATAAAACCATAGCAACTACAGAACTGACTCATAGAATAGCCAGAAACATGAACCAAGTCATAAATGCCTGATAACATGGGACTTCTGAGAAACCACTGTAAAATATCATTTTGCCAAACCAGGCAAAACCACAGAAATTCCTTGAGTTTTTATGAAGGGCATGTACGTAACGCACTTCAGCATTTGTTACATGTCTTATGCTGAGAGCTGTGTCCCACTGTGTTACAAGGTCCTAGGTTTTAATTCGTTTAACAGTGAAGCACTAATGAACAAGTCTAAAATCTGGATGGAAGAAGCCTCTGGAAACTAAGTTCACAAAGAATATATGAACTTCTTATTACTTCATTCCATTGAAGCCATCTTTAACTAGAAGAGCTGTGAGATAAGAGAGAGAAGCAGTACGTAGAAATGTCTTATTACTCATGCAATAATAACAAGATTCACTTGATTTCTATTTAACTGTGGAAATGACTAGTTTGATTTGTTTAGTTTTTTTTTTAAATATCACCCAGTGAACTGATATATAAATACTACTTAACATGAAACAATTTCTTAAGAAGAAAGAAAAAGATTTATTATTCCTTTTTTTTTTTTTGACAGAAATTTAAATTATTCCTTTTTAAAGGAATAATTCTAAAGAAATTCTCTTAAACTTATATAAATAACATATACAAAGTATAAATAAATTTATAAGTTATAACTCTTAAATTTTTACATTATAAATTAATTTTTAAAGCAATAGTTCCTTTAAAGGAATATGATTTTTAGGGAAACCACAACAGACACTGACCTCCACAAATAAAGAGAAAGATTTCCTCTCTATAAATAAGCTAAAGGATGGCCAGTTCCCAGTACTTACAAAGTGGCATATAGAAAAAATAGTCTACCTCTTTAATAAGATTACTTGAGTGTATGCAGTCAGGGTAAGCAATTCACAAGTAGTGGATGAGATTACCTAGATTTAGGACAAAATAAGACATGTTACTAGGTTCAGGTTATGCATTTTGGAGCTAGTTGTCAACCTATAGAAGTCAACAGTAATACTTGGCTTAGTTAATGTGGACAAACTCTTTTTTAAAAATTGTCTTTACTGTAGTAATTTAGTGACCCAGTACTATACATCACACAGACTGAAGATGTTGACTGTCACCACATTCCTACTGGTTTTCTCCCAAAACATGAAAACATTCCATTTTAAAATGTGTTAATTTTCAGGATCAATATTTTGGTTTCTCTGTGCTTTGTATAGAGTAATTATGAATTCATTTACTACTGTGTAACACTCTTCAGCTCAGAATTTAAGACTGCAGTGAGAGTCAATTTTAGCTGAAGGCTGTGCAGGTGTGAGGCCATCACCTCCTGCCTGTCTGAATTGTCCCTTATTCAAAGTGACTTCTAATTCCCTTTTGAGGTTCTTATCTGGTCTTCTTTCACAAAGAAACCAGAGAAGGGGATATATAATACTACATCTAGAGGGATGCTAAACATATATATAGTGAGCGTTATCCCAGACAAGAGAAGCTGGATTATCTCTCAACAATGTATTTAGAGATACTCACTTCAATGACAGCTGAAATGAGGATTATGCATTCAATATTTTTTAAGTGATAGCAACTTGTGAACCTTCATCTGAGTCAAGCAGCTTTTACTAAATTCTCCTTCAGGTAAAAAGTATTTTCATGGATTACTGTTTTAAATCTAATGCCAACCTCTACTTTGAAATAAAAAAGCAGATAATCTTTCTATGAATAGAAGTCAGTGAGTAAAACCTACATCTTAAAGTGACCAGATTTTTGTCTGTCTTTCTTTACTGAACTGCATGATCTTTCTGGCTGCTGGAGTCCTAGAGATTCCGAACATTTGGACACATCTAATGGGATCAAAACAGGACAAAAGTATGTACATCCAAAATTTGGACTTAAGGCTGGCAAAACACTGAAGTTTTATGAAATTCGTCAAAGCTAGATTCTACTCCTATGCATGGAAAGGTCTGCAGGCTAGGTAATTTTCTGCTTTTCCTGCTTGAAAATACTATGTGAAGTCTCTGAACAGTGTCAGCTGCTGCAAAAACATAGCACGGGCACTGTTTGACTCTCAAACAGAAAATCAGTAGTTTGGAGAGGAGATATGTGCTCGGGCGTGTGGTGGCTGGTTTGCTTTACTGTCAGTTCAGCAGTGTGACGGTTGTATCACTGACTTGAGGTGGCATCCACCTCACCTTGTCTGAGGGCATACAAATCCATCCGTCCCATCCATACAGCTCAACTGGCAGCCTTGCCCTTAGCAAGTTGAGAGTCATTCTCTTTTTCTGTGGCATTCATAACTCAGCATTGCATCTTACATAGACAGTAACTGGTTGTAGTAGATGAAACCTTCTAAAAATGTTAATTTTAAGTAAAGGAAATCTCAGTGAGTCATTTTTGTTCTAACACTTATAACTCATGGAATTAGAAGAGATAATGTTAGGCTGGTTTTAATGCCTATAAAACTGTTATGATCATCTAATCAATTTGGCTCCCTTCTTCATTTAAAAAATAAAAAAACCTCAAACACAAAAACCCCAACAACAAAAAACCTCAAACCAAACAACTTAGTAATTTTTGCATAAAGAAAGACTTTCAGGACTTTATTTATGTCCTGAAAATACATGAAGTGCATTTTATGTACACTGACTTCAGAGAAGAAGCCTCACTTCAGAGGCTACAACTCAGCCACTTGTAAAACTATCTCTCTACTTAGTATCAAAAACCTTAAGCTCTGTAATCTTTGTGAAAGAGACTGCATATCTTAAAAAATACCCCAAAAACTCAAAACAAAACAAACAGACAAAAAAAGCCCCCCAAAACCAAACAGGCTAAAATCATGGCAAGTCATGATACATCAGTGTTACAATGTGCAAACTGATGATAGCACAGTATTTCTTGCTAGCAGGAACAGCTGCAAATGCAAGAAGTTCTGTCAGTACCAAATGTCAACAGTACAGCTTGGACACCTAATCCAAATGGAAGCACTTCTCTTTCCTCATTAGTACATCTGCCTCCTTTTCTATAGTTAAATTCTTTCTACTGAGGAGAGATGGGACTAAGTAGAAATGGAAATGCATACTGCATAGTAAATTGTGTAAATGGTAATGTAGTAAAGTGACAAAAAACTGTTAAGCCGTTATTCTGGCAAGTTTTGTTTGCTGCTTATGTTTGCACTAGTTTTTATATTTGTCTCACAGTTGTTGGTAGCTATTTTTATTTTGTCACTTTTCACATAAAATCCAGCTCCCTATTCAGTATGCTAAGTGAAGAATCTACCTTTTGAAAGACTTTTTTTCTCTATGTGATGAAATTATTCATTATTCCATGCAAATATTAAATTGATACAGTACAATAGGCTTAACATATTTTTCTCTATATATTCAAAATCTTATAAAGAAAATGTTTTGGAATATTGATAAGCTTAGTTTATGCATGAAGAGGAAATTCATTTGTGCACTAATTCAGAACTTCATCAGAATTTGTTTCAGTGACAGGGCTGAAGGCGATTAAAGAAAAGGAAATGTCATTTGTTGGCATCTGCTCTGCTATGAGTCTGCCAAAACCATAGGTATAAGCCTTTGAATTTGTTTTCTTTTGAAAAAAGAACACAGAAAAAATTAAATTCATAAGAAAGAAGTCATTAATCACATATTTTGACTTATTCCTGTGGCAAACCCCATGTTTTAGCGGAAAAAAAAATCCTGCAGTCACAGTACTGTAGAGTAGGTTTTGCATCATCTATGACTGGATAAATTAAAAATATAACTTGGAGAGATTTGCTATAAAAAACAGAATTTTTTTTTGCTCATTTTTACGTGCAAGTTTCAGCTAAGGATTTATATTCAAATTTTATTCCTTGTGAATGTCCTCACAGGATGGCTTTCATTAGCATTTTCAATATTTTGATTTCTTCCTTACACTGTCACTAAAATTGCACTTGTTAAGATGATTTCAAACACCTTTACCTTGTGTTCAGCAACGTGTGTGAGCTATTGTTGCTTTCAGATCTGCACTGCAATTTGCAGCTATTGCTGAACAGTACTCGTTTGTGCAAATAGACTTACTGACTGCAGTGCAGTTTCTTGGGTTTATAACATTTATTAAGTAAATATTTATAATCAGGACTGCATAAACAACCCCTCCAGTCACTGACATCTACTGAAGCATTAGAAGAACAAACTAAGATGGCTAAAGCCTAACTCTGAGCCTGTTTCTACATAGTGGTAAGCAAAAGAGGAGCAGGGATTATTCCCTGCTACTGAGGCCAAAGAGGATGGATTAGCTTCCCTCAGTAAAGCTGGCAGCTAGTCACCTCCAAAGCCTCTGAAGGTACATTTGGGAGGCTAGAGGTATATGGAGGGAGTGAAAATAAAGTGCAGCCTCAGGAAAATTGGTCATTCAAACTTCTAAACTTGGGAGCAAGTGAATCATCCTCTGAACCATACCAAGGCAAAACTAGTCAACTAGTCATAAACAGAGGAGCAAGCTAAGAATTAAAGAGTGTGGATGATCATGGACCTAGTGTTTGAGTCTTACCCTGATTCTTTGATTCAGAGAGGTGTACCTTAAGAAACAGTAAAGCTGTCTGCCTCAGATTACTGTGATATTGAGCCTTTTCTAAAAAAACAGAAAAACTACACAGGATGCCCTCCAAGCAAACAAGTGGGGAAAAAAAAAAAAAAAAAAAAAAGAGAAAAAAGTCTTGTCATAAGAATTTTCACCATGATCTGGGAAACTGAGTCACATCATTTTGGAAAAGTAAGAAAGGCATTGCTACACAGTGCTGTGCAAGTGTGGTGTGCTCACTGCACCACAAAACTAGGTGAAACAATATTGAAATGAAGGAGCTTTCTGAAAGTAAAGATGTAAAAGCAAATGAACAAACAAACAAACAAAACTTAGTACATCCACAGTACTGATTCTGATTGCAAAATGATTGAATCTGTGAGAGGTGAAGACAGTTTTATTTCCTACAGCAGGCTTTCATAACATTTCTAATAGGAGGTTGGTGAAATTCAAATCTTGTCAAAAGACTTATGAAGAACTTTATTTTTGTTTCAGTCCATCCTTCAAAATACATTCATATACAAAAGTACCACCTTATTTAACAAATATTTTTTGTTGTGTATTTCTAACTTTTAGTGATGAAAACAGGCTTTTCTGCTAACTTGGCAACATTTTTCGGGTTCAAGAGATTGTTTTATTGCTGTGAATCATGTTGTCCTAAACAAAAAAATGTTACAATGCCTAATATTTATTTTTGATGTTTATGGAAAAAAAAAGGTTGAATAAATCAGTTTAAATGGTCTAAATAATTATTTTAACCAGCCATTAAATAGTAAAACTGCTACAGTAATTGTTTGTCTGCATATGGTAGACCTAGATATTATGCCATTTTCTAAGAATATTGAAGTGCCTTAGAAACCCTGCTTTTGACCTTTTCACTGAGGTAAATAGCACATTGGTTTATAAACTTCCTGATGTGAATGCGATCTAGCTTAATAGGGTGAAATGGGAAAACCAAGCCTGGAAGCAATACAGATAAGCAACCACACCACAAACTTCAGGGAGGCAGTTGCGGGGCAATGGCATATTTCCAAGCCACAGGACTCAACTGTTCTGCTGGCTGGGAAGAATGAGATCAAAAAGATTCCCCACCTGAAAATCTCTTCCTAGAAGAGAAGCCAGCCAGCAAATGGTCCCTATGGAAGGGTAGGGACAAATGTGACCCTCCCCACCAAATAAAGCTACTCACATGAACTTACTTGATGATTTAAAAATGTACTTTTTTGCTGAAGTAATGTGTTACTCAGTAAGTAGTGCCTTCTCTAAATAGATATCTCATTTGTGATGCTGGATCATTTTCACAGGAGAGGAGAGAAAGAGCCCTCATTAAGCAATGTTTTGGTGAGTCCCACCTCCCCCACAGGAGAAAGTTGGGGTTATGAGGGTTATGATCACTCACAGGGGTGATGCCTTTGTGAAGAAAAAAAAAGTAGGTGACTCCAGGTTATGTGTAGAGTGTAAAGGGGATGGCCCAGAGCAGAAAGTGTTAGCAAATTCCACTTTGACTGTATGCACTATATCCTTTTCCATAAAAAAAAGCAATAAAGGGGAATTTAGGTATCTAAGCAAATAACAACTTAGCCCTGATTCCCAACTGCGTCAAAAGTACTATTTCAAATAGAACATCTGAAAGGAAATACTAAAATCTTCTCAAGGACCTCAAGAACTGTAAGGATGAAAAGCACAAAATCGATAGATAAAATACATTCTTCATGCCTTAATTGTTTTAAGTAGGATGAGAACCAGCCTAAATCAAAACAATGTAAGATGTGTTGCGGAAATCCAAGACACTGACATCCAAAACGGGATATGTTTGATTTTTTTTTTCTTAAAATAATCTTTAAAATATGGTAAAGCTATCTTTCAACAGAAACTGTGTCCTAAAAAGCATTTTCTGATGTACTTTTTGTCTTGAGAAATTAGAAGCTTGAGCAATTTTTCTCTTATCTAACCAGCAGATTTTTTTTTTTTTCTGATCACAAACATTCATTAATTCAGGATGAACATAGCAAAATAGAAATGTTGAGGAATTAGGATACAATTTTCAAAAATTCAAGGGACAGTGCCCCTGCTCTTACTGCCTTTCACTGGTAGTACAACAGACTATCCTGTTTGCTGAGACAGGAGACCTATTTCCAGCTTTTTATGTATACTCTATGTAGGAAGTTTTAAAGTATTTTGCGATGTCAGCTCTTTGTGAGCGCAATTCTTTGTCTTTATTAAAAATGCCTTAAAAGATTAAAGCATGCACTATGCACATCGGTTTGTTTGATCTAAAGTGTTCTGTTTATTTGTTTGCTTTGTTTCCAGACTTGTTTAAGCCGGACTCGAATATGTTTTTCATTCTTCCTACCACTGAAAAAAGGATATATAAATATATGTATGCATAAATTCCTGCAGAGAAAGATATTCATAAATTCTCTGTTTGGTGAAACCTTTCTATTGCCACCAGCAGCTGTTGGTTTGCTAGAAGCTTTCTTTTTTAGTTTAAAGTCTTGAAAAGGATATCTCTATAGCCAACTGAAATTAGTTATTTATGTGCTTTATTACTCTTAATCTTTCATTCTGAACTGGAGAAGCTAGTAGGAACAATTCCACAGTGGAATATTAGTGATACCTATTTATATGTTATGTAGAAAATAGATGGTTTGATCATTTTATGCAAACGTATTAATCATGTTGGAATGTGCATATACCATCTGGCAACACATATAAAACCTGAGAGAACAGTGTGTGATACTGTTACTGCTAAAACTCCAAGCGTGTAGAAAGCTTACTTATACTTAAAATGGCAGCTATATGGCTTGGTCATTTTTCTGTGTGGTGGTGTCCTCAGTGAACATTGCATACTTTGGAGAGATATCACTGGTTGATTGTTTGCTGATTCATTTGTAATATTAATTACATGAACACGATACGTCTCTCTGTGATAGATAGGAAGTTGTTGACAGGAAGACCTTTTTCAGGGACGGAACACCCATTCCTCACAGAACTGATATTTCCTTTGGCAGTACATTCACTAACCCGGCCCCACCTAATGGCTTTTGGTAATTGCACTAAAAAGGTTTCAAAACAAAATTAAAAAAAAAAAAAAAAAAGGGCAAAAATCTAACTGGACATTGTGGGCTCTTTTTTGGTTGTTTTTAGATTTTATGGTTTTTCTTGGAATCATAAAAATAACATGGACATAAATATTCAACAAAAAAAGAAAGAAGCAAATTACTGTCAGACTGACAAAACAAACAATATTTCTCACCATGATAAGGTTTAATTTAGTGGCAATACAACAAAACAAAGACTTAATCACAGTGGTCTACCTACCTTTCAAAAGATGTCCAAAATGTTTTAATTGCAGTTAACTCTGAGTTTTGATGAAGAGCTATTCTAGGCAATACCTCCAAGATCCTATTCCAGCATTATTTCCTATGATTTCTAGAAACTGAAAATAAGCAAATATTTAACAAATTTCTGCATGTTCTGGGCCAAACACATTTTATTTTAGTATGTCCTCTAGATGTTTCAGATACTGTGTGGTGATGTAAAACAGCAGTGTGACATCTGCACCATCCCACATTTTTCTTTTGAACAAAACAATCTCAGAAGTAGAGCCAGAAATCTTATTCTCACCCACTTGAGGCTTAACTCCGTTTCTCTCTTTCTTGCTGACTTTTTAGTCAGATGCTTCTGGTACTGGTCGGGGAGGGAATGTACTTACACTGTCAATATCCGTCAGATGATTGGAGACATAAAGCAGGGCTCACCTTGACTAAGTACAGACTCTGTGCATCAGATGTTTCAGCAGAAGTGACAGACACTATGACCTACAACTGTTTGATCCTGGGGGTAGATGGGTAAGAGGATGCTTTACAAAAAGCTGGACTGCATTCAGTGTTCTATACATGAACTTGGCATCATTGCTCACTCAAATTAAGAAAGAATCAATCCTTGGCCCTGTTGTTTCACATAAGCAATGGTGAAAAGATGCAGTTTGTGCAGTAAAAAAAAAAAACCAATAAGCTGCAGTGTTAAAGCTGGGGTATGATAAATTATAAGATGGAGTGGTCAGAGCACATTGATGAGAGTTTTGTAGGCAGCTTGGAAAAGGGGAGTTATAACAAAACATTAGGAGAACAGCTTTGCTCCTTCCAAGCCCCAAGAGGTGGTAAGTCAACACTTTTCAAATTTTAAATTAAAAATAATTGTGTTTCACTTACTTAGAAAATGCTCTTTCAGTGAGCTCTTTGTGACAGCAGAAAAAACCTTTGCAGTGTAAATTTGCAAGAGAAAGCCTTTCCTGTGGTCAAATGGAGAGTTCAAACCTCAGTGAAACTAAAGGGAGCAAAAGTTTTCTTGTGGTACCACCAGGCAATTCTTAGCTTTCATAAGCGGGATGCCTGCCGGGGCATAATCCTTGTTTTTTCGTGGCAGAATTCAGGGTACCTTTACATGATATTTCCGAAGACCGGTGGTTAAAAGTGTGTGTTTTTCACATATTAACTTAACATTAAAAAAGTTCCCGCCATATGTATACCTGCATGCAACATATTTGCAAGGTAAGTGAATGGAATAAACCCCATGATATTTATTCAATTATCCTGTAAAAAAGGCTAATACTATAAAAAACAAAAGTGAGTTGGAGAATGGTTCTCCAATATTGGCAAAAACAGATGTAAGCAGACTCATTTTGCAGAGCAAGATAAAATAAATGCACAAGTCACTGCCTCTGGTACAAACAGTAGCTTCAGAATGTTGCAGTTAGTGTGCTTTAAATCAATTAAGTCAACAAATATCATATTTTTTTCCCCTCTCTTCATCTAGTACCTTTGGCAGCCTTTGCAACACTGAAGTTGAGTGTGTCATCTATGCCTTTGTACACATTCTTGTACGCATTCAGCATGCATAGTAGATTTGTGTCCAAGGGCTGGAGAAAGGCAGAAATTCCAATCCCATACATTTTTTCACCTCTCCATATTACTTTTTTTTGTCAACTAAGAGTTCCTCTTGCCTCTTCTAGTGAACATTTTCTCAGAGATTCAGTTTGCTTCAAATACTGGAGCTTTATTTCTCCTGTGGGTACTTAACAGCTATCTGAGAACATTTCTGTCGAGTGGTATTATGACATTACCAGTAAGCTGATTCATACAGTTGGTTTATTAACTTTGTGTGCTTTCTTCTTAAAAATGCTCCATTTTCAGATCTATTCACAGCCAAAAAGGTCCGTTTATCATAGTTTTTCAAATTAACATCGGGGAAATGTTGCTTTCAGTCTTCAAAATGAGAAGAAATTATTTAAAAATAAAAAGGAAAAATTTGGATTCACTGTGTAGTGTAATATAATAATACAGAACAGCTAGCAACTGAAAAAGGAGACATCTTACTGAAAATGTTAAAAGGGAAGAATTTTTTTCCTTACTGACTGAATTAATAAGGAAGGACATTATTTTTTCTTTCAGGTCGTCTGGGATTGAAAAAGTTCAGCAGGAACTGATTTTGTGAGTGAATGATCTGATACCACAGAGGTGACTGATTAAAGAAACAGAATTTATAGACAATCTTTTTAATGAAAAACACTGGATTGAAACTAATTATACTTTAGGCTATTATTTTTAGGTATCCTACATCTGAATGAACTTTTGATAACCTCTTTTGTCTCTGAATAAATGTTACAAATGCCTTAGTAAGGGAATAATTGATTACCTAGCTTTATTTATTTCAGTAGAAGTTCTTTCATGTTTCCTGAAATAATACCTTGTGACTTCTTGACAAGTTGCAGAAGATACTTTTTCAGGTCTTTCAGTGAATTAGGGGGATCATGAGATCTTTCTTTCTATCCACTAAATAACAGTGGGTGTGCAACCCTTAACTAATAGAATGGTTGGCCATGTCTATATACTAGTAATGTTTGCCCAGCCTGAATCAAAATGTAATTATTATTCATCATTTAAAAAAGAGAGCATGTATTAACCATTCAGTTATACTGCTTGGGATTTTTCAAAACCTCAGCTTCCAGAGTAACATCCAGAGTTTGCAAAATCAAAAGCAGATTTCTTCTCATCAAGAGGATTCTTTGTGTAAACAAAGAAGTGAGGCATTCTTGTTTGTATACCTTTGTGCTATAGCATGGAATTGCTGTAATATGGAAAAGTTCAAAATGAACAGTTGACGACTCTCATGATGTGCCTAGTGATTGCTGTGATTGATCTTATTAAAATCTTGATAAGTGTGCCTCACAGAGATCAGTTGGATTTTATAACAATCCTTCATAAGAACAGTAAACTACTGAATTTTCAAAAGAAGCCAGAGGAGCACATGTTCTACTGACAAGACCTGTGCTCCTAAATCACTTAAAGAACTTAGAGAAATCCATGATTTTCTGTTGTATGCTTAAAATGCTGGATTTCTCTGTATTTCTTGCTGCTGTACCAAAAGTATCTTATGCTTTAAGTTGTGGTGTTCTGTGTCCAGGACTGACCTTCTGCAGTCTTAGCACAACTGATATCTCTAGTTGCTAAACTCTTATTATCAAAGAATCTGAAGTATTTTCCAGCTAACCTGCCTTTGGGATCCTCTGTTGGAGCAATGTTGCCTTTAATGAAGTGAAGAAGCTAACTACAATAACTTTTGCTGTCACTGAAGCTCTATCATTACTCAATTACAGAGGTCTAAATCAGACAAACCCATATTTTACTTAATTCCTTAATTAGAACTTTATAGTGGGAAGCCTGGATCTTAAAATTGTTCCTATTAATAGTGCTAGTATTTATGTGGTTCAACATCCTAACTATTCTTCCTGGACCTTGTGTACAAAATGCACTGTAAGGCTGCATAAACAACAGGGACTTTTCATTCCCCATGCCTACCATCTACCTTTCCCTTTTATATGAGCAATTTGAATGCCAGTGTTAAACATCATACAAGTCTTATTAAATTCTAATTTCTTGCATTAATGCAAACATTGTCCCTGTATTTCATTAAAATATGAACATAAATATGATATCCATCAAGGTGAAATCAGCATGTATTCCTCAATGTAATTGAGATTAATCTTTGGGAAGTTCTAGAAATCTTAACAAATTGCAGCACTGGTGAACACGCACTTAAATGCAAAGTGTGTAAGTATGGTTGATTGGGTTCTGGACACCTTCAGGCAAACCCTCTGCCAGGGTCAGTCCACTGGAGTTGTACTATTGAAGAGTAGTCTTGTCCTTGCAGAATACAAGGACAAATTTTCCCCGACTTCTTTTCCCTGTCTTGATTCTGTTTAAGTCTCTGTGTAGACATATACTTGAAGCCACCCCCGTAGGCTACTCTGAATGTAAAATATTTGGGGTTACTCTGATAAGAAAGTGAGTGGAGAGATATATTCCACTGCCACCTCCTCCATCTATGTCCTCCTAAAGTTCTAGTGCTTAATAATAAAATGACTTCCCACACCCTGAGTATAAAAAAAAAAAAAAAAAAAGAAGACTATAAAGGGAAAAAGTCAATCATTAAAGCTTGATTCTACTGCTTAAAATTCGGAGATACTAAGTATGTCCCTAGGACTGCTAAAGAGATATTGCCATGCTTTTCTCAAGGCTGTAAGATCTTTTTAAAAGATAGTCTTAAATGCTTAAACTTTACACTCGGAAAAACAGTTGGTTGACACTTATCTGGTAGCAATTCTGACTCATACATAGGTTCCTGCTTGTTTCCTTGCAGCCATTGAAGTTACAAGGTTCCTTACAGAAGTGGAGCAAAAATGCTGATAAAACACTTCACAATATTCCTGTTTTACCAAAAATTTTATCAATATCTTTGCTTTTCTGGAAGAATAAAATATCGTCTCTGAAAAATCTAAGAAATATGGTATCTAAGATAAATTTAATATGGTAATAAAGTGATAACTTTTTCAAATTATTGAGGAACTAAGATGTTCCAAACATTTTCTTCTTCTTTTTAGCATCAGATTGGTTGCCTACTATCTTTGTACAGCCTCCTTCATTCTCCTTAGTCCAAGGATATATTTCAGAAAGCTCAGAGAGGAATGGAGCCTACAGCTTTGATACTAACAAAACTTAGGGCACAGAACTGAAGGTCTTGTCTGCCACTGGAGCCCGAAGAATCAGAGAGAGATTATCTGATTATTCCACAGCAACAATTTCCTTTTTTAATTACTATTTTGTTTGCTCTAGAAAAAGTCACTGTACATGTACTTGTGCTGTACAAAAACTATACCAATCTGGCTATAAAAGTCTTTTCAGTCCATCCTGGTCTGAGAAAAAGGGAGGTATGGTGTGCATTTAATTAGGATGAAAATAAATTAACAGATTGCTCAGAATCCAAGTGCTGAAAACTTTCCATTCTGAGCACAGAATACAGTGTGTCACTTGTAAAGGCAAGTAATTTTGCGCAGTTATTTCATCCTTTATTATTTGAATATAAACCAGAGCTTTTACACACATTTAAAGCATGTGTTCATCAGAGTTACTTCTAACTGAACATTCATCCATATCACCAATGATGTGCACAGTGCAATAAAACCACAGGCAGCACTTCCCGGGTGCTCAGTCTTTTTTTAATTTGCCACTCTACTTCTGGTTGAGAAGAAACAGGATTTTGAATGAGATTGGTTTGCCACTCTTTCTATGAATTATGTTTAGTTGTTTCTCTTATTGCTCAGTTTTTCTCAGATTTAAATATTTGAAATTATACACACTTTTTGGGACCCCAACACAAGAAACACCCAAACTCAAATGACATCTTTTTTTTTTTGTGCAAGTGTACACATTTCCTGTTCTGACAAAAAAAGTGAAGAGGGAGCTGTACTTGAAGACTTCCAGAAGGAGGTCCAAATCATTCATGTATAGATAAAAAGACTTTTCCTCTGAAGACCTCCTAAAGCACTACTCCTTCACTGGCTGCACTGGAGACTCTCCAGGAGTTACTTTCATAAATATTATTTTGCTAAGGGCCTAATGCTTAGAAACAGAGTATATCCAGCCCATAGCTCATTAAATTCAGATGCCAGATGATGGAAACTATTATTCAATATTAGAGACCTTTTCTGTTATTTATGTCAGTAGAGACAGTAAGCATTTTAACACGTGTCTTTTCACCATAACTAACCAGCACTCTAGAGAAATCCTGTCAGACAATTGTTGAGGCGCTAATTATCACCCTTTTCCAAAGAGGACACCGAGAAAAGAGCCCAGTACTCATCAGCACTTAGTGGTGAAATGACAGAAGCCAACAAATATATTTTTCTGCACAGGGAGGATGCATAATTCAAGCGTTAAAATTAGGATCTGCTCCTTAGAGAAATTCTGTCATTTCACCTTAGGTAGGCTTTTATTCTTCCATTTTGCTTAAAGGTCTCTGTAAAAGGGCACCTAGCCTTTTAATTATTTACTCTAAAGTCTTCTTGATTCACATTTAATGGAAACACACAGCTCTTAAAAAATGAATGAACTCTTTGTCATAGACTATAATGAGGTCATCTCTATGGCAATTTATTTAAGAGAATGGCATTCACCTGGCATATAACTATGCTTTACTATTGAAGCTGATCTTTGCAACTAACTGAAATTAATTAATTAATTATGTTTTATTAAAGCTAAGCAGGCTATTTATTATTATTACTACTACTACTACTACTACTACTACATGGATGTGTTCATTGGCAAGCGGTCTAGCCATGCTGCCTGATCGCAGAAGGCGAAGGCAGGCACTGGGAGAATGTAGGAGAAGACTGGGTTCGAGAACATCTAAGGAACCTGAAGGTGCACAAATCAATGGTAAGAGATGAAATGCATCTGTGGGTCCTAAGGGAACTGGTGGAGGTAGTAGCCAAACCATTATCTATCATATTTTAGAAGCCATGGTAGTCCAGTGAAGTTCTGACTGGCTGGAAAAGGGGAAACAAAACACCCATTTTTAAAAAGGGATAAAAGGAAGACCTGGGGAGCTACAGGCCAGTCAGTCTCACTTCTGTGCCTGGCAAGGTCATGGAGCAGATCCTCCTGGAAGCTATGCTGTCACATTGAAAATAAGGAGGTGACTGGTAACAGCCAGCATGGCTTCACTGGAGTCAAATCGTGACTGACAAATTCAGTGGCCTTCTACAGTGGGGTTTCCATGTTGGTGGGTAAGGGAAAAGTGGCTGACAACATCTACCTGGACTGGTGCAAAGCGTTTAACACTCTCCTGCATGACATCCTTGTCTCTAAAGTAAGGAGGCATGGATTTGGCAGATTGACCACTCAGTAGATAAGGAATTGGCTGGATGGTTGCACTCAAAGATTTGTGGTCAACGACTCAGTGTCAAAGTGGAGATCAGTGACTAGTGGTAGGGGTCGGTAGTGGGGCCAGCACTGTCTATCGTCTTTGTTGGTGACATGGACAGTGGGATTTGTGTGCACCCTCAGCAAGTTTGCCAATGATACCAACCTGTGTGGTGTGTCAACATGCTGGAGGGAAGGGATGCCATCCAGAGACACTGGAAGAGGTTGCCCAGAGAAGCTGTGGATGACCAAAGAGGTGTTCAAGGCCATGCTGAATGGGGCTTTGGGTAAGCTGGTCTAGTGGAAGGTGCCCCGGCGATGGCAGGGGTTTGGAACTAGATGATCTTTAAGGTCCCTTCTAACCCAAACCATTCCCTGATTCTATGGTTTTATGATCTGTACAGGAATTATCTATAAATTCCATTTTTATAATGTTGTGAATATTGTCAGCTATTAGTTCCAGACACTTCTTGTTCTTGTCTGCTGTATGGGCTGTCAGAGTATCAAAAAGTTCAAAAACTGTTTTTTCCAAAGCACATATATATCTCTGGAGAGAATGGAAATGACATTACAGCTAACATTGTTTCTTTCAGGCTAATGGTATTCTTCTGCCTCAGTGTGCAAAATCAGGAAAAAGTCTATGTGACACTGCAGGAGTAATGGACTGTGTTTGCCTAAACACAAAATACACAGCTAGTTTAGCTTTCTTCTAAAAAAATCAAGAGTTGTATTATAAACAAAAATCTAATAAATTAATGGAATTTATACTTGATTTGGGGAAATCATAATCATCATAACGAAGTCATAACCCAGGCATTGGTTTGTTTGAAGATGTCATTGTGTATCTTTTGTTTGGAAATGAAGTACCATTCCAGTAGCAATTTTTTTTTTTCCTACTTTCTTTAGAAGAGCATTGAGTGAAACACGCATGATTAGTTCTGAAAGATGATTTAACAAAACACCAGTTGCACAGCTTTCTATTGGCAGCAGCTTGTCCTGCCAGTGCATGCAATCATGTTTTGGGAAACAGGTATCTGATGAAACCCCTGAGCAAACCTGCTCGAAACACTATTCTAATTTTCCCAATTGGTATGTCTAAAGCACCATTTTGTCTAATTTTCATTTTAATTACAAAATAAATGCTTTTTATAAATTTGTCTTTATAGTTTACATTTGCTAAACACATCTTAGCATTGTCAAATTTTATCCATGCCATCCCAAATTTATTCATATAAGCGTGTAGGCACAAGTCCATACGTATAAATACTTTAAAATAATTGTCCACATATATTTATATACCTGTGTATGACATATGTGGGTTATATTTGTGCATATAAAAAGTATTATTATATGATTAGCAGTGTGTGTGTTTGTAAATAGGGACTGGGTTAGACTGAGAGCCAGGCAAGAACTACAAGGCTGGCCTGTTGTTCAGTTGGTAAGAAGAACAAGGAGCAGTGTTCAGAATTGCTGAGAGCACAAAGAATTTGGAGACAGAAGCTAAGCCTATGGCCAGTTTTGTAAATTCAAAGGAATCAACCCAAACTGCTTGCAACCAATGGAGGATAAGATCCTGATGAACAGGTAAAGTGGGAAAGGACCTGCGAGTGCTGATTGACAGCCAGCTGAGCATGAGCCAGCAGTGTGCCTAAGCAGTCAAGAAGGCCAAGAAGGCCACTCTTGTCCCAAGTAACAAGTGACAGGACAAAAAGTAATGGCCTTGAGCTGCGCCAGGGGAGGTTTAGACTGGATATTAGGAAAGATTTCTTCACAGAGAGGGTGATCAGGTGTTGGAACAGGCTGCCCAGGGAAGTGGTGGAATTACCATCCTTGGAAGTGTTCAAAAACCTGTAGATGAGGCCCTTAGTGTCATGGTTTAGTGGTGGACTTAGCAGTCCTGGAGTAGAGGTTGGACTTGATGATCTCAAAGGTCTTTTCAAACCTGGCTGATTCTATGATTCTATGATTCTATTATAATGGTTACTGCTATATATATTACTGTTAGTTATTAATACCTAGGCAGCTTTAAAAAATGCACATAGCAGTCAACTATAGGTTATCCTATTTGATTGATTTTCTAATTTGAAAAACACAGACAAACCACTCTGACAACACCATGGTGTGAAGAACACTTAATGTAAAAGTGAACTGAGTATTTGTCACGAGAAAAAAGATGCTCGTTTAGAAAAAACTGACATCCATGTAGTAGTAGTAGTAGGAGGAGGAGGAGTAGTAGTAATAATAATAATAATAGCAATAAATAGATGCTGTCCTGCTGACCTGTGATCCTTCTCCAGGCTCTAGGCATCTATTGCTCACACTGGCATCAAATAAAATCCATTCCAGTTCCAATGTGCATAATTTTAATAACTTTTTCATTATTTCTAGAGGAATGATGGTTTTTCCGTCATATTGTAGTAATTAAAACCCACTTATGTTTAACTATTCCTTATATAATTGCTTTTATATTTTTCATTGCTTTTGTTACACAAACTGCATCTCTATAATAAATTAAAACGAACCATGATCAGCTATGTGTTGCAAATTCGTATCTCCCTATACTATTTATGGTCCCTTCTTCCTTTCGAATTTTAACATATATCTGTTTGCTGAAATCTCTAGCAAAGTGAAATGGGTGATTGTCTGAAAAGCACATAAGAAATAGGACATCTTGCACTGTACTGAAAGACTGTTTATCAGCTGTTCACTGTCAGACAAAAAGGACATTTCCCGTAAGTACCAGAGAGGTCTGTTTTGGTGTAGTATTATTGAATAGTTTTGTTAATGACTTTGACCTCTCATTAGAAATGATTTGTAAAATTTATGGATGGTTTCCTGCCTCACAAGTACTTCTAAGACAGGATGAAAGTTCAAAATGTCTGTGCTAAATTAAAGAGGTAGTTTGATATCAACAAAACTAAAGTAGCACAGACAAAAGCAAAGTGCTTCACATAAGAGAAATGGAATGCATAAATACAAAATGGGGACTCTTTGTCTCGGCAGCATTACTTCAGGAAAGAATCTGGGAATAATAATTACCACAAACTGAAAAAGAGTCAGAAAAATAACACTGCTGTAAAAAGCAAAACCAAAAGCCACAGAAAAATCATAGGTCAGTCCAGGGTATATTAACAGCAATGTAAACGGCATGAAGGAATAATTTCCGTTCAAATATACCTAGTACCAGAAAGGCTTTATGAAGAGTACTGTGTCCACCTTTGGGCACTGTACTTTAGCAGACAGGTTCATGTATTGCAGATGGACAACAACAAAAGGGAAATCAGGTTAGACAGCCATCCAAAGAATGGAAACTAGGAAAAAAATTAGCTTGTTTAGTTTGGAAAAGAGAAAGCTAATGGAGAATATAAACGACTTCAAAATACAATTTAAAGAGGAGAAGCTGAGTTGTCCTAAATGCTGCCTGAATGTGAAACCAGAGAAGCTGTTGTAATTTACCCCAGCGAATGTGCAGATTAGATATGTGGAAAATCTTGACTGGGAGATGAGTTAGTAATTTTGTAAAAAATTGAAAGTAATTTTGACCCCCCTGTGCTGATGCAAAGAAACACTGCCCAAACAAACAATTTGACTTTTGGGTCTTCTGAATGCTTGGAAAAGGAGATTGTAGGCAAATATTTGGTAAGAAGCATCAAGTTGCCTCTCTTCACAACTTTTAAGAGTTTTCACTAAATGAAATGATTAAGGAGATAACTCAATGAGGTTAATAGATATTACTGATACCAACTAAATTAAAAATGCCAATGAAATTCCAAATAAATAGTTCCTGGATTAGAAGGAGAGAAGTTGTGCTTAAGTAACTTAACCTGTTTGTCTGGTTAAAAAGGGGACTTTTACAGGCAACCTGACTATAGAGTACACATACCTCTATGGAAAAATATGTGGAGATCTAGGGTGTGATATTTTCACAGGTTAATTTTCAGCCCAGGACCTTGCTTTTTCTTTAATCTGTGTAGAAAGATAGTATGCTCATGGGGACAATCAGAGCAGAAGACAAACTTCTGGTGCTCTGAATTGCTCCCGGGACGGTCCTGCCTCTGCTTGGAGACAGAGCCCAGGGAGACTGGAGTACAGTTAAATTCACTGTTAAATTAACTGTACTCCCTGGAGTACAGTTAAATTCACTGACTACTATCCTGAATGCCTCCCTAATTTAGCAGCTGACAGCTGAAAGCAAAAGACAGACAAATTCAGAGTTTCAAGCACTGACAGTGATTAAGCTTTGGAAGAGGCTGTAAGGGAAGTGGCATATCTCTTGCTATTTTTAAATGAAAGCTAGATGTTTCTCTGAAAGTTTTACATTAGTCAAACACAAGGCATGATTCAATCAAACAAAAGTCACTGGTCTCACTACAGGAATGAGTGGCTAAAATGAAAGGGGTTATGATTTAAGAGGGTGAAATAATAGCTTAAATAGGAGCTAGAAATTTTTTTGCATGAGCAGTGAGAAATATGTGATAGAGTCTGTTACTCAAAAATAAGAAAATTTCAGTCTGCTCTTCCATTTACCTGTTTTGTTTCTTTCTAGGCCTAAAGCAGGAAAAAATATCTGTTGACAAAGTAAATTATTTATAGTTTTAAATAGCACTATACTGCTATCAAAAACACTGATGAGATCTGATGAGAACAGTCTGTGACATTTATCCCCTTACCCTCTCTTTCTCTTCTTTTATTGAATTGACTTTATTTGCATTTCCTTTATTTCTATTCTTAAACTTACTAAAGAATTTAAACTTTGTAACAGTATGTGCAGTGGCAGTCCAAAATTAATTTTTTTAACTCTTAGGGGCAAAAAAATAAAAACACAATAATCCATAAGTTATGTCCTACCTTCCGTCCCTCTCGTCGGCTATAAACTTTCTGCCCTGCCTTGAGAGTGCTAAGGATAACACTAAAGAAAGGGGTTTTCAACAAGATATTTTTAAAAGTTGTCACTTGTCTGTATGATCTTGCTTATTAAGCAAGTTTTCATGTAAAGTAATTCAAAGAGTGTGCACATGCAAATATACCTATGACAGAGGCAAAACACAGGTTGGACCATGGTATAAGGTCATGATACTGGTTGCAGTCTTGCACCTGAGCACTTGCTTTCTGCTACAAGACGAAACAGCTGCAATTCCACACACTGTATTTTGTGGTGTAAAGGAGCTTGGTATTATTCTGGGCAACAGAGTTGAAAAGAGCCTTCATTTCCTAAATCAAACTGACAGTACTTGTTAGAGAAAAGTGTTGGAGACAGTACTAGGAATATTCATGCTGTGAAAAGATAAGGAAATGGGGGAAAAATTGAATAACCAGTTGTCAGCAGAATTTATGTTCTGTAAAAGAAAATTCAGTGTCCAGAATTTCTTCCTTAGTTGGAACTTCATGTAAGGGGAAAAAATATGTTGAAACAAAATGAAAATATAACCAATAGTTTTAAATCCCATATTAATTGCAGTGGAGTTTTGTGGAAATGTTCAGAACATGCTTTTAGCTTTGACTTGTAAGAGATATTCTCTCTTCGTTGGTACTATATTGTTCCAACTGGTAATTAAAGAAAAAGAAGATTCTCAGAGTATATCCAGCTTCTTCCTATCTGCCTAAAGATATACACAGAAACGCAGGCTTTGGCATCAAAATGTGAGTAGATTGATGAATGTGGTGAACACTCACAGCTTTTACCTAAATCTGTAAAAGCTAGAGGTATTCACCAATTCTCAAAATTAAGGCATGTCTTGAGATGTCTGACTTGAGTCTACAAGCTTGAAAATGTTGACGTGAATTCCTGACTCGTTTTCCTTATATCCCAAGAAGAGGATGCTATTATCTCATATGAAACTATTATGTAAGAACTGCAATCAATTTTTTGCCAAAACTTTCTGAAAATTTCTGTAGTTTGTACCATCATCTAAAGAAAATGTTGATTTAGTAATAAAGCAATTAGTCTGTGAACACTAACTGGGTGTCCTGGTGACAGCTGGTTTCTGTATTCTAGATAATATTCTAAACAAGAAGTCATAAGCCAATTTTTTTGTAAGTGCAGCTGTCATTGTACTGTAGTTATACTATTTCCTATAAGTAAATCTTAATAGGGAAAAAGTTACTGTTGCATATTCCAGAGTGACAGCAACCACTGGGATCCAGTAAACTTATAAGCAGGAATGTGGCTCAGTGAATAACATTCCTCTCGCATCATATTAGCCAGCTACATGGGCATGTCATCATTTAGGCACCCCGGGATTCCTTTATAGTCATCATCCAGAAATACGCAAGTTCATGTGACCGTTCTGAGATACCCATTTCTGAGTCTGATGAATCCCTAATAGTGCAAAGAAATAAAAGGAAAAAGTGTCTTCAAAGAAAGTTGAGTCTGAAGGAACAGACTCAACTGAAGCAGTCATCTAGTCAACATCCTCAATTTTTCTATGTGTTTGAAGACAATGAATTCTTTGTAGTTCAGTTTTCCACTGAATAGACTTTCTGTTTGTGTTCTTGGTATCATTTCTCTGCAGAGCTGGCAGTTCTTCCCTAGGTCCTTTGCCCCTTACTGTTATTTCCTTTGAGGTTTATCAACCAGTTCTGAGTTTATTGAAGTAATCTGATCTGATATCTGTAGCTCAGCTCTGATTGCAGAATCACTTTTCATCTGCCTCCAGGAGTACTTCTGACAGTATCATTAGTGTCAACATGAATAAATAGTGTTTGATAATTTGGCAAATGGGCCTTGGCAACCTGTCACATGTGGGCTTCTGGGACATGAAGCATCTCCCATGGTGACAGATCTGCTGGCAGATAGGTTTCTCCATTCTTTTCAGAAGCTAGTCACTTTGTTTCCTACTAAGGGCTATGGCTCTGATCTCGTAATCTTTAGGGCACATGGCTTGTCCTGCTCTGTCACTGGTAGAAGTTTTCCCTTCGGCCTTTATCTGTCCATGGTCACTGCTGTAAGCCTCCCTTCCCTGGGGTTTCACTGCCCATGTGCAAGCTAAAAAATATGTGATATGGCACAATTACAGAAGTTTTGACCCCAATGACTTAGAACAAGCGATGACAGTCCCTGGGAAGAAGAAAGGTAAAATTACAGACAGATATTGTCATTGAGATGAAGTAGCTCATGGATTCAAGAGGGAAAACATAAGCATGGGAAAATGCAAAATCTTACAGAAGAAAACTGGGAGACTGATCAGGCTAGGAAACTGTGGGGCAAGTTGTTGGTCCCATCAGCATTAAGTGAGCAGTGGAAGATGAAAACTCAGTGACAGTGAGGACCCGCTCAGTGGGTGTTCCTGAAACAGCATCAGGAAGTGTCTGTGACCCTGGGTATTTTTTCCTCCATTAGCTTCACAGGCAGATAAATTAAATCATAATCATATTAAATTTAGTTTGAGTCTTAATCCACATATGGATATGAGCTTCATAGCTGGTGGCCAAGGCAAGTATGACAGAACAGATTTCTAGCAGAGTGGTGTTTGTGTGATTGTCTTCTTTTAATTCTTCATAAAATCCATTCCACACATTCCCATGGTAAAATTCTCCATTGCTGCCCCTCTTGTTTGCTAGTTAGTTTTACTAGGTAAGAAACCCCCTAGACTTTGCCAAATGGTTTATATTTTAGGTTATGATAACTAAAGATAAAAAGGCAACCTATTTCAAGGAAATGAATATTTGACACCACTGTCACCTGTTAATTTACATGAATTTGTTGTTGTTGCAATTATTATTAATGATCCCACTGTTGTTATTGTTATGGTACCTTACTTCCAACATATCTCTAAATGGAAAGAAAAAACTAAAAGGCAAAAAAACATAAGGATGGACACTTCAAGTTCTGTTACAATGACAGAGAATGAAAAGGAAGGAGTTTTTTAGGGGGCAGAATAAGTCGTGTATTTTGAAGTAATATGATAGCATTTAAAGTTTTCAAAGTTTTATCATGATTTGCTCAAGTCAGAAGAGCCTTAAATCCCAGTCTGTATTCAGCTCATGCCACCATAAAGTGGGAACAACTCCATCAAAGTTAATGAAAGTGCACAGCTATAAAATGCCCTGTGATTGAGGCATTTCAGCCAGAATCCAAAAATCAAGTCATCTCTCTTTCAAAAGAGATAAGATTAGAGGAGAAAATTATCATATTATACCATCAGTACTTCCTTCTGTTGCAGCTGTCTGTCTGATGTCTGCGATTAAACAAACACCAGACAGAGATTTTATACTCTGGAATTATTACTGTTCCCTGCCAAACATATTTTATTCATAGATTTTGTTTTCTTTGCTGTAAAGTATAGTCATTTTGGTAAACTATCATCTTGAGGATTATGAATTCATTGTAGCCTTATTTTCTAATATTAAGCTTAAAATTGACCTTATATATTATTGAAGAATATTCCACTGATAATATGCATCCACTTGCTGTTTTCTCCATCTGAAGAACCCACAATATGTTTTCATTTTCTTTGGTAAGCAGTCAGAGTATGTGTGCCTAGTGCAGAGGTGGAAGAATAACTCCCAACATCTTCTGTCATTTAATCTGCTCTTCATGGGAGCTGAATAAATTAGACTCTAATGGCAAAAAAAATGATTGCAATCACTTGTGGACTAGCTCTTGGTGTGGCTAACTTTCACCAAGCCCTGAAGGAAATCTACCTTAGAGTAGCTGTTCCTCATTGGGGCAGATGTTTATTCATGCTTCTGGCAAAGTTCTGACAGGCCTGAAATGAGTGCAACTGCGACATCTTTAGGGCCCTTTCACTTAAACTAAATTGGTGTAATTTATGCAGGTGAGATCCAGTCTCTTTGAGGGTCCATCTGCCTTTAGTACTCACAAGAAACCAGATTTATTGTCTTTAATATCTAATAACTTGGATGATTTTATCCCATCTAGTGAGTTATAGAAGTAGTTTTGCTCCTGATTGTTGAAGAAGTAAATGTTCTCCCCACAGTTAAAAAGTACTGGCAATACTAAATTAAAGTTAAAATAAAGGCAATAAGATTTATGTGTAAATCATCCACAAAAATCTATGTTGAAGGCAGAAACATAATTTGAGATTTCCAGAGTATGTATGGGTGTGTACAGCCTTAACATAGTTTCTATGTTTGTTTCTTGAAAATAGGAAAAAAGCTCTTACTGTCTGAGGGACTATGTCCTTCATATGCATGTAATTCTAATGAACTAACCATGTACGTCCATTATATTTTCACTATGTACTAAAACCATCTGCTTAAATATTGTTTCCATTTTCTGTCAAGGCTGGAGCCAGTTTAAAGGATAATACTGGTAAGACCTCAGACAGGATAATGAGAACAACAGCGAGTCATCACAAACTAGTTTAACGTAAAGATTGTCAAGAAATGCCATCTCTTCAAAATGAACAGAAGTAAAGAGACTGTTACACAGTGCATGCAGGATAAGAGATTTCAATTTTTTTCTTTTAAAAGGGTAAATATTTCTGCTGAATGAATAAAGGACTAATGAAAATTTATAAAGTGGTTATGCAAGACAAGTACACAGGACTGAATGAGTAAAATAACTGGCTGGTTAAAAAGACAGAAAAAAAAAGACCCATAAGAAATATAGGATAATACAAACAAAAACTAAGATGAGAAAGAGTTTGAACCCCATTCCCCTTACTTTTCCTACTTTTCTTTTTTTTTTTTTTTAATTTGCTAATTCGTGAGCAGAAATTGTTAAATCACTTGTTGGAATAATTTTCAAGTAGTCTGATCTGGAAAAGGAGGGTGACTCTAAAATGTAAAAGTCTTATTATTATTGGCATAACAGCAAAACAAAGGAGGCAGGAGACAATTTTTGGTTAAATTATTCTCAGGAAGGCAATAATTGTGTTACAGATTTTTGTTTCCAGAAAGTTCTATATTTACTTATTTAACTAGTTAAAATGGGAAAATGGTAAGCTGCATTTTAGGATTTGCATTGCCTAATAAAATAGCTGGTTCCTTAGATAAGTATTGGCAGAAGACTACATTTTATATTAGCACAACTACAACAAAAATGAAAAACACATCCAATGCTACATATCTACATTAATATAGAATCATAGAATCATAGAATCATAGAATCGTAAGGGTTGGAAAGGACCTTAAGATCATCTAGTTCCAACCCCCCTGCCATGGGCAGGGACACCTTGCCCTAAACCACGTGGCTCAAGGCTCTGTCCAACCCGGCCTTGAACACCGCCAGGGATGGAGCATCCACAACCTCCCTGGGCAACCCATTCCAGTGCTTCACCACCCTCACTGTAAAGAACTTCTTCCTTATATCTAATCTAAACTTCCTCTGTTAAAGTTTGAACCCATTACCCCTTGTCCTACCACTACAGTCCCTAAGGAAGAGTCCCTCCCCAGCATCCTTGTAGACCCCCTTCAGATACTGGAAGGCTGCTATGAGGTCACCACGCAGCCTTCTCTTCTCCAGGCTGAACAGCCCCAACTCTCTCAGCCTGTCTTCATATGGGAGGTGCTCCAGCCCTCTTATCATCCTCGTGGCCCTCCTCTGGACTCGCTCCAACAGCTCCATGTCCTTTTTATGTTGAGGACACCAGAACTGTACGCAGTACTCCAAGTAGGGTCTCACAAGAGCAGAGTAGAGGGGCAGGATCACCTCCTTCGACCTGCTGGTCACGCTTCTTTTGATGCAGCCCAGGATACGGTTGGCTTTCTGGGCTGCAAGCGCACACTGCCGGCTCATGTTAAGCTTCCCGTCAACCAACACCCCCAAGTCCTTTTCTGCAGGGCTGCTCTGAATCTCTTCTCTGCCCAGCCTGTAGCAGTGCCTGGGGTTGCCCCGACCCAGGTGTAGGACCTTGCACTTGGCTTGGTTAAACTCCATAAGGTTGGCATCAGCCCACCTCACAAGCGTGTCAAGGTCCCTCTGGCTGGCATCCCTTCCCTCCAGCGTATCAACCGAACCACACAGCTTGGTGTCGTCGGCAAATTTGCTGAGGGTGCACTCAATCCCACTGTCCATGTCACCGACAAAGATGTTGAACAGGACCGGTCCCAACACCGATCCCTGAGGGACACCACTCGTTACAGGTTTCCAACTGGACATCGAGCCATTTACCACAACTCTTTGCGTGCGGCCATCGAGCCAGTTTTTTGTCCACCGAGTGGTCCATCTATCAAATTGATGTCTCTCCAATTTAGAGACAAGGATGTCATGTGGGACAGTGTCGAATGCTTTGCACAAGTCCAGGTAGATGACATCAACTGCTCTGCCGCTGTCCATCAGTTCCGTGGCTCCATCATAGAAGGCCACCAAATTGGTCAGGCAGGATTTCCCCTTAGTGAAGCCATGTTGGCTGTCACCAACCACCTCGTTGTTTTTCATGTGCCTTAGCATGTTTTCCAGGAGAAACTGTTCCAAGATTTTGCCAGGCACAGAGGTGAGACTGACTGGTCTGTAGTTCCCCGGGTCTTCCACCTTCCCCTTCTTGAAAACGGGGGTTATATTACCCTTCTTCCAGTCATCGGGAACTTCACCTGACTGCCAGGATTTTTCGAATATGATGGACAGTGGCTTAGCAACTTCATTCGCCAGCTCCTTCAGGACCCGTGGATGGATTTCATCAGGTCCCATGGACTTGTGCACGTTCAGGTTCTTAAGATGGTCTCGAACCTGATCCTCTCCTACAGTGGGCCTAAGGTCTTCATTCTCACAGTCCCTGCATTTGCTTTCCAAGACTTGGGTTGTGTGGTCAGAGCATTTGCTGGTGAAGACTGAGGCAAAGAAGTCATTAAGAACCTCAGCCTTCTCCAAACCCATGGTAGCCAGTTCTCCTGATAGCTTCTGGAGAGGGCCTACATTGTCCCTAGCCTGTCTTTTATTTGCTACGTATCTATAGAATCCTTTCCTGTTATCTTTTACATCCCTTGCCAAACTTAGTTCTAGCTGGGCCTTAGCTTTCCTAACCTGGTCCCTAGCTTCTCGGGCAATGCTCCTGTATTCTTCCCAGGCCACCTGTCCTTGCTTCCACCTTCTATAAGCTTCTTTTTTCCCCTCTAAGTTTCCTCAGCAGCTCCTTGTCCATCCATGGAGGTCTCCTGGCCCTCCTGCTGCACTTTCTTCTAGTCGGGATGCAACACTCTTGAGCACGTAGCAGGTGATCCTTGAATACCGACCAGCAGTCTTGGGCCCCCCTGCCCTCTAGGACTGTATCCCATGAAACCTTACTAAGGAGGTTCCTGAAGAGGCCAAAGTCTGCTTTCTTGAAGTCCAGGGCAGTGAGCTTGCTGCACGCTCTTCTCACCGTCCTGAGGATCTCAAACTCAACCATCTCGTGATCACTAGAGCCAAGGCTGCCCTGGAGCGTTACATTTCCAACCAGTCCCTCCCTGTTAGTGAGCACAAGGTCCAGCATGGCACCTCTCCTCGTCGGCTCCTCTACTGCTTGAAAGAGGAAGTTGTCTTCCACACAATCGAGGAACCTCCTGGATTGCTTGTGCCGGGCCATACCGTCCCTCCAACAGATGTCAGGATAGTTGAAGTTCCCCATGAGGACCAGGGCCTGCGAGCGTGAGGCTGCTCCTATCTGTCCGCAGAGCGCTTCATCCACAGAGTCCTCTTGATCAGGCGGCCTGTAACAGATCCCCACCGTAATGTCCCCTGTTGCTGTTTTCCCTTTGATCCTGACCCACAAACACTCTGTTACCTCATCACCCGTCCCCAGACAGAGTTCCATACTCTCTAGCCTATCACTGACATAGATAGCAACACCCCCTCCCTGTCTGCCTGGCCTGTCTTTTCTAAACAGCCTGTAACCTTCCATTCCGACACTCCAGTCATAGGAGCCATCCCACCATGTTTCTGTGATACCAATGACATCATATTCCCATAGCTATATATATAAACAGTGCTGCAAAACAGAGGAATATTGAAGAAGAACAAAAACAAAAGAAAGAATAAGAATTGTGCATTGGTGTATAAGTAGTCTGGAAATCTAAATTAATATTACAACATTGGTAGGAGATCTTTATCTGAACATAACCCACATTGGGCTTTCTGGGTGAATAAATTTAAAGAAGATGGCTTCACTGGTATTTTCTGAAGAAGACTTCAACTGCAAAACTTTTAAGAAAAATATACTGAGAGCTCAGAGTCTTGATCTTTAAGACTAGAGTGTCTAAAGTCTAGATCTTTAAGGCTAGACCCAGTGGCTGTAAATAGAACTGTGGCAGGTTCAAACTGGGAATAACAACTGTGTGCATAACTAAACCACTGGAAACATTTATTGAGAGATGTGGTACATTATCACAGGAAATCATTAAATTATCATGGGCTAGGCTTTTAAGAGTATGTTTTAGTTCAATCACAAGTTGCTATATTCACTGAGAGAAAAGTTATTAATTTATTGTTTTATGACAGAAAATCAGTTTTAACTATTATAATGGGCCTGCTGGCTTTAAAATCTATGATCCAGACAAAAATGCAGTCACAGAGAGAAACTTTATACAAAATCAATGAATTATAAAATTATTCAAAATTTGGTCCAGACATCTCAAAACAGATATTTTCATGCATTTTTATCTATAGAGATTGTTTATGCAGTGTATTTATTAAATTCCACCTTTTTGTAGTAAGAAATTGGAAACATTAAGGAAATCACCGTCATTTGATCAGCTCACTCTGTCCTGCTGACTTTTGGATATCATTATAAGATTACAGAATGAACAGAAGGATTTTTCTTTCAATTGGCTACACCATGAATTTACTAAACTATAAGAAGCACTATGTGACAAGTGTTCTCCATAAGCTAGTAATGAATTAAAAAAATTTTGTATTCTTGGTAGTTTACAAATTATTCCATGCTAAAATTCAAAAAAGCATTTTTGAACACTTATGATAGCTTTTGTGAGAACTATCTTTCATAAATGAGTGTTCACGCAGGTTTTTCACAATGTTTTTTGTCTCTAAGAATTAATGGCCATCCAGATTTTATATTAATTTTGTTCAGGTAGTTATTTTTAAAACTGATATATTTAAAATAGTATAGTTCTAGACATGCAAACATGTGTCATGAGTTGTGTTGTTCTGGCTGACTTTACAAGTGCTGGTCTTAGCTAGCCATGGGGCTTCCTTCACTGTAGTCTGCTGCAAATTCCAGTTCAGCATACAGGTCACCACCCAGTAAGATGTGTCACTGTGATGGATGAGTTAAAAACTGGCATTTTCAAGGATGTGAGACCCTAACTGTGAGATGCAATGAGTCACTTTCTTGGAGTGCAAAATCCATGAGTTTTCTGCTGGAATTAAAGCCTTTTATTTTCAATTACTGGTGGAAAAGGAGAAACTCCTATCTGGTGTCTACTCATTAGGGTGAGTCTTCTCCTAAAAGGTAGGTTCAAACCCCTTCCAAGAGAGAAGCTATGTGATCCTTGGCCTGCCACATCTCAGGCACTTCTCCTTTGCCTCTGTCAAGGCCCTTAGTTCCTTAAGGCTTTGCTGTGGAATGAGCTCCTGATCATCCCAGGACTGCTGGGACTTGATAGGACAAGAGGCAATGGGCACAAACTGAAACACAGAAAGTTCCACCTGAACATGAGGAAGAACTTTTTTACTGTGAGGGTGTCTGAGCATTGGAGTAGGTTACCCAGAGAAGTTGTGGAGATATTCAAGAGCTGTCTGTACACAGTCCTGAGCAATGTGCTGTAGGTGGCTCTGCTTGAGCCGCGGGACTGGACTACATGACCTCTGGGGGTCCCTTTCATTCTCAACCATTCTGTGATTCTGTGATTGCCAGACATTCACGAAGTAGGTGTTAAGCTACTTTCTTTTACAGCCTAAAGTTTAAGGTAAACCCCCAAAAAGCCCTTGAAAAAGGTGAAACTTTAATGTCAGACTGACAGTGGGGAGAGAAACTGCTTCATGAGCAGTTCACATGGGTAGAGGTTCCTGGGGATACTGGTTTACCCTGAGCAAAATAAAATTTTTTAAACCTTAGCCTTTAGCTAGTTTTCATCTTTTCCTAGATAATAAGAAAAACTGAAAAGACAGGGTGTTTACTGTAAATCCTACAGAAGATACACAAATTCTGTTGTCTTATGAACTGCTGGTTTAGTTCGGATAATTGAGCATTTTGTACAGCTTACTAGGTGCAACTTATATGTGCAGTTAATGGTCACAGAGCTATTCTTATCATTAAAATCTGCTGCATGTGAATGAAACAGCAATTGTTGATGACAAATTGCTAAATTGCATAACAGAAAAAGACTACAGATACTGGAAAAGATGAAAACCACAGAAAAAGCATTTGAAAAACAGATGTGCATGTAAGCTGAGTTTTAAAATATAAGAGTAGCAATACCTGTCTAATTAGAATATAGTCATGTGCATTTATTCAGGTTTCATAACTGCTCAGTCTGTTCTTAGTCCCTGTAGATGATTGGTTGAGCAAGGTTAAAAGAATCAAAAGAATCAAAATCCAGGATCTACATAATTTACCTGCTCATACTGTGTAACTGCAGCATCTATACTGAATGCCAATCACCACTGCACACAAGTCAGAAGCACAGCTCAGGCTTGTGTTTGCCCTGTATTCTCTGGTGCAGCTTAATATAGAAATACTGATAACCTGTGTGGTGAAAACCTACCAGACCACTTGGTGTCACCTCCAGGTAAATCACGTGTTCAACCCTGTCCTTTGCCTTTTTCTCATGTACGTGAGCAAGAATTAGTTACTCCTGTTCTTCATCTAACAGGAGGATTTGCAAAAGAAATATCACCCTGCCCAGATACTCTGCTCAGTACTGATGTTGTGAAATCAAACTTAATTCAAGCCTCTCTCTGAAAGTGTACTCTTTACGATAGTCACTGTGTTTGTGCCAGCTGCACAAAAAGGACCCAATTTCAGTTCAGGTCTTTAAGACCTATAAATATTTGACAAGGTACCACATTCCTCATGGCTCCATTAGGCACTCAGCCATCTCTACAAACAGGAAACATGAGAATCCATACATCATAACACAGGACAGTGCCTGTTACCCAAACCTCCAGGAAATGCAGCTGGTCTCCTGTGGCAGATGTCCCTCTCAGCCCTGCTGGGCATGGGGACTCCTGTGATTCCATGGTAGAACAAATTTGCCTTCCATTAGGACTTCTTTGACAACTAGTCACTATGACATTGTACACTAGATGCCAACTGGAGCTGGAGAGATATCGCTGTGTGGTTTTGTGAGGCAGCTATGCCAATGCAAGAATGTCAGGCACAAATGAATAACTTCTGTGCTCAGAGATTGAGCCTCTACAGGAATATGCATTTCCAAACTGATCATATTTTCTATTCCAAAGTTGTTGTGTTAGAGGCAAATTGAGAAATGACATAGGGCTGACTGTTGGATTTAACTCTGCTGAGCTGAGAAAAAATGTCATTATTTGGATGGTGGGAATAGCAACGATATGAAAAATAAAGTCCAAATAGACAATGTGGGGAAGCTTGGGCACATTCTATTATGGCTTTTGGGCATTTCTGCTTGTCATTATTTGCCCATGTGTGGAGATAGAAAAAGACTGTGTGAACTGAATTTATCAACAACTGACTTGGAAAAAAGATTGAAAATATTTCACACTTTTAAGTCCAGTGAAATATAAAGATGCATTACCTTCATTGGTGCTATATTTCACTACAATTCTTATCTGTATAACTTTTCAGTACCCTAGCAATCTTCCAGTATTTCAGATAAAATGCTTACTTACCCAGAAATAAATGGTTATGTATATAAGTGGGAAGGTGTGTGTTCCTCTGTATTTGTGAACATACTTATTCTGTAACTTACGCATTTGGACTTCTATTCTTTGGTGGACTCCTGCCATTGGTTGAATTATACCATTTGAAGCTGTGGTTATCAAAAAAGAAAATAATTGCTTTTCTTGTAGAGGAGAAAGAACTATAAAAGTTGTGGACAAAATGTTTCTTATTATAAATACTAAGTGATATTTTTGTTTCCAAAGTAGAAAAATATGTAGTACTTAATCATATCCTCATATTTAGCACATGGTTTGTATGTTATACAGATTAAACACTCTAAATGCTCAGAATTATGTATTTTGTTAGTGGGTTTACATGGTGATTTATTTCAATACTCGAATTAGTTCCAGGCAAAGATTTCCTTAGAGAGTGTGCAATTCTATACCTCTGTGTGTCTGTATTTTAGACTGTGTGTGCTTGATTTTAATTGATTTTCATTATAGAAGATTGAATTTTCATTGTATGTTATTTATTTGCTTGATTTGGTAGACAAGATGACAGATCATGCCTCCTTACTTGGGCACATCCTTTTTGTTCCTATAATTTGACACTCTGACATGGGTTGTATACAGTGTACATGTCTATAAAAGGTACTGTGGGTAATATCAAATTCTGTGGCCTGTTTTTCAGAAGACTAAAAAATCCTATCCATACTATACATCTATATTTAATGTAAAGTAAGATGTGCAAGATAAATAAAAGGATGAAATATTCAAACTAGAGGAAAATCCTTTACAAAGACAATGATCTAGATACAAAACTCAGTTAGAAATTGGAGTAATGATGCCAATCTCTCTGATGTCAGCAAAAATATTAAGACTGTTTCAGACCTGAGTATGTTCAAAAGACAGTCCAGAACTTCACTGAGCAAGTAGGTTTGTGGTGAAGGCACATACTAATTATGGTCAAAGGGAAGCAGATATAGTATCAGAAGCTCATTGCTGCTATTCATTTTTCTTTATTCAGGAAATCTGAGGAAAAAGCCGTTTGCAGTTGTGAGTATACATCACAGTTCAGAGATTTCTACTGAAATTGTCAAAATTCAATGAAATCTAAAGATTTAAGAACAAATTGAAAGAAGCCAAATCATTCTTAACTGATTTGAATCTGGATGATCCTACTTAGTTTCAGCTTCCTGGCTGATGTCATCCTAGAGGCATTTTCTTTTTTTTTGGAAGGACAGAAGTGAAAGCGCTGAACTGAAAAACTTCAATACATTAATGAGTAATACAGAAGGTGGCTGTGCAGAAAGGCTCAGCACTTGCCATCCCACAGTGAAGACAGAAATAATTCAGTTCTGCCCTGAAGACCATGGCTGTGATGAATGTAGAAACGATATATATTCAGCAGTCCTAGGTCTCAGGAAGATGATTGTTAGTTACTTTAGCAATTAGGCAAGAGCCACACCACAGTAAAAGCTGTTGCTCTCTAAGTTGGATGAAGATGCAGTCCTCTGCTGAGCCTTGTCAATTTTGGCAAAGAACAGACTCTTCATCAGGGAGAGGCTGTGCTTAGCTGAGCTCTGCAGTTGTAAAATGCCTATAAAAGGAAAAACATTTTACATTTCTCTGAGTATGTGTGTGCAGAGTAACTGGCTGGTAAAGGAAATGCTATTCCCTTAGTCTAGAAGTGATCAAAAGGAGGGGGAAAATGGGTTGCTTTCTTACTGCTGTCATCTGAAGGAAGATATTTCACTCACAGGGACTCCATCTTGATATCGGATGATTCACCTCATTTTGCAATGCAACCTCCATCCAGGCTGCTAGCCTCTTGCAGAGACCACAGCAACAGAGAAATTGCTTGTTGAAAGGGACTGATAAATTTTTAGTCATCTGAAGTCTTGTTATGTGTAATTACTCTGTTTAGAATACTCTATTAGTATTCTAAACAGAGTAGAGAAATCCTTCCCGCAATGTGAATTTAGGGACTGTGTCATGAAATGAGATGGTATTAAGTGCAGGGGACATGTTTAGATCAGTCATCCTTACTCTTGGGCTTCCTAATGGCTAATCAGGGGTGCTGAGAGAAACGAATAAGATTCCCCATGAAGAGCCATTGAGGTCAAACGACAGAGATCCCTGTCCTGCAGCCTGCAGTCTTGTTGGACATATTTCAAATGATTAAGCACTAAGGGATATTTCAGTAGAAATATAACATGGAGGAGAATCATATTGCATATATGCCCCCAAAAAGGCATTTTTCCATAAAGTTCCTGTTATGTCCTGTCTTGATTTTAGCTTCTGTGATTGGTCTGTGGTATGCAGCTTGAAGAAAAAAACATACTAGGCTAGACATGTGCAACTGCTTCAAGAGGAGAAGGCTGCACTGATGCCTATTTGCCTTATAAGATGCTCAGCTGGCAGCAGCGTGGCTTGTCAGAGTGGGAGCAGATTGACTTGACTGTCTGTTTGCTCTCTGAGGAGGCTCTTCTCTTCCAGGAAAAGGAGAGTGGGTGATTGCTTAACTGATCATCAGTCATTCTGTGAAGGAATCTATATGATTGTACACTGAACAGAGTAGAAGCCTGCAAAACCATGCTTCCATATAGAAAAATGCCAAGCAGAAGGGCTGTCTCTAATGTATAGCTTTTTTTTTCCCCTGCAAATCATTCCTCTCTGACTACAATGATGTTTGTGAAGATGTCTCTACTGTTGTCCAGAAATAGCCCATATATGTGGAACTTTGGGACTTGCTATAAGAAAACAAGCCTCTTTTGGTAAGACTTATAAGGAAAATTGAGGGCATGTGTTTATTCTTAGACAAAATGTCATTACTGTACGTTCCTGCTTTTGCAGAAATTAGTTGAACAAAATCATACATTCTGGAGTCTGCTCTGGGATTATGAAGTTACTAATCTGATTGCTGGCAGGACTCTCAAGGGCTGGTGTATACATTTAAAAAAATCAAATCCAGCATAACTACAAGCTGAATCTGCTTTCTCTTAGCTGCAATCATAACGCTTTTCATGGATGGATGGAGTGCTGGATAAATAGAGGATAAGTTACTTGCTCAGAGTCACACAAGATGCAAACAAGCCAGGCAACCTGGTCACTGTGACCTTTCCTAATCCACTCCCATTTTCTCTTTCCTTCCTGCCTGCCTGCCTGCCTGCCTGCCTTTTCTTTCTCCTTTTTCTCTTTTCCTATCTTTCTCTCTTTTTTTGAGGGGGGTAGGAGGACTGAATTATTAACAGTATACTAATACAATCTATTTGGCTCATCTGAGCATCTTCCTAATTGTTAAATGAATCACTTGTCAAAAGACTACATTTGACAGCCTGCCACTGAGTTAAGTGGCCAGTAATCAATTGATATCTAGCAAGCAGCAGTATTACTAATGGGCAATGATTTAAAATGTATGTACTACCATGACTGTTTATCGACTGGTTTTCCTTGTAATAGCAATTGATCCTGATCTACTGGAAGGTTTTTGTTTGTTTGGGTGGTTGCTTGGTTGGTTTTTAACAACAAAATGAAGAGCACCCTTTAGCAGGTAGTGTCTGACTTTCCTCATTTCCAAATCAGAAGATCTGGAATTTCTCAAATATTTCAAAAAATTAAACCCCCAGTAATTTACATTATATTTTCCATACATAGTTTGGGATTGGTAGAGACAGGGGAGTAATTGTTTTTAATCTTGGAAGCATTTAAATACAATCCATCTTGATTTTCTCATTGTTTTTTAGGATTACAGGGATCAGTAACTGGGATTTAGCATGTAACTTTTCCTAAATACTCTGTCAAATAGCACTTCTCAAGAGATCTTGTCTATTTTTTCTTGCAAGGAAGGTAGAACAAAGTTTCATTTCCTCTTTAATCTCTATTAAATGATTTCTTACACATTCAGTGTAACTATAAGAAAAATTATATTGTACGTTATGAAATCCCAGTCTTAGAGTGGCAAATGGCAGAACTTCTGTTTATATTAATGTATGGCTTTTAATGGGTTGCCAGGTTTTTAATTAATTTTTAAAATTTGAAAAACCATCCTAATCCCTCATCAGCAGAAGGATACGTAGCTGAGTCTGTCCTGCAATATCTGTAGTGTTCCCTCCTACCAACAGTGAAAGAAGAGGTGTCCTGGTTTCAGCTGTAACAGTTATTTTTCTTTCTAGAAGCTGGTACAGTGCTGTGTTTTGGCTTCAGTCCGAGAACAATGCTGAAAACACACCGATGTTCTAGTTGTTTCTCAGTAGCACTGAGCATTGTTTCCTGTTATGATTATTATTATTATTGTTATTCTTTCTATTATCACTATATTTTACTTTATTTTAGTTATTAAATTGTTCTTATCTCAACCTGTGGCGTTTACATTGTTTTGATTCTCCTCCTCATCCTGCCTGGAGAGGGCAAAGGGGAAGAGTGAGTGAATAGGTCCATGATGATGAGTTACCAGCTGGGTCTAAACCATGACAAAAGGCTATATATCTTTACCCAAACACACCATACGTATTCCCTCTTAGAATACGGAAGAGTTAAGGACAAAAGCAGAAGAAAGAAGCATCAGTTTTTAATAGTATTGTGATAATCTTTGTCTCTGCCTCTCACCTTCTCTCCCCAGAGAGCAGAAATGGCACACACTGCTGTTGTAAGTGGTTTATAGCCAGATGTTTCAGCCTGTGTTATCTTGTTAGCTAGCTAAAAAGAAAGGAGATTTGTGTCTCCAGGCAGCCAGTGTCAGAGCAACAGAGTGCATCCTCCTCCTAGGAGTACCACTGGCAGAGTTAGGGAGTTGAGAGGACTGACTAGAGGGTCAGCTCCTTGCAGACATGAGCCGTTGTGAGGCAGGGTGGAAATGGTGGTATGACTCTCTTCCCCCTTGGAAGACACTTTTAAGATGAGGTGATGGAACATGAGCAGGGACTAGTTGTGCAACAGCTATGCCTGCACCCACCTCCTGCATCCTTGATGCTGGCCCAGACCTGTTGGTTTGTCTTCCCAAGGCCTTCCTCAACACCACAGGATCGATGGGACATCACCAGATGACACAAAACTTCAGTCGCTGTCCCTGGGCGTGATCTACATCCAGACTTCTTGTTCCCCATCCAGCTCATTGCTGATGAGGTTGCCCAAGTGCTAGCAAAGCTGTCTCAGCTGCACTACATAGTTGTGGTCTCCCCAAAAACTCGTAAAATAAGAGTCAGGGTCCTAGGAAAGAGAGTCACTGCAGTCTGTACAGGGAGGGACCCTATCTAGGGCCAGCTCAAGAGTTGGGATCTTGCCACTGCTGAGTGGATGATATTTGGATGATGGTGGGCACCATCAAGATGGTAAAGAAAACCAATCCCAGTCCTTCCTGCCTACCCTTCTTCAGTGTCAGGGTCCAGCTGGGTGGCACAGGGCATGTTAAACAGCCAAGGATAACACACATGTACCTTTGAGGTCCAACAGCTTTGACTGTTCTCCAGTGGTATACAGTGGCATTTGAAATGCTGGTGTGCTGGAAGTAGGAGGAAAGAAACAGCATAGCCCTTAGCACAAAGGCTGACAGGTATTATTGTGATGAAGCATCTCTCATGCGGCTGTTTTCTTTCTGTCTTCCTTCCTCCTACCCTTGCCCTCTCAGCATGTCTAACATTTGCAAGTTTGAGTTGAGCTACTGGCTAATGGCTTGCAGAGCCTCCCTCAGAGGCAGAACATAAAGAGGTGGAAAAATGGGAATTACAGAATTGTGTAGGTGGCTATAGCAAGAGAATGCTACAGAGAGAAATACCTCTGGGATTCAGTAAGAAAACAGTTTAACATTTAGTTTGGCTCTTGATTTAAAAAAGATTTTTCTCTTAATTCCAAACAACTCTCTGTTTATTTGTTTATTTCTATTTCTATTTCTATTGTAAGGTAAGCTAGGATGACTTCACACAGAATATGGTCCTTGCTGAATGTAGACGTGTCAAGGCTGTATTCTTACCAGTTGTATACAGACCTTAAGGAGTGTGAATTGTTTAGCGTCTCAAATGGAGAGATCACAGGAGCTGCTGTTTCTGTGTTCGCAAGTGAGGAGGACTAGTACAGCTCTGTGTTCAGCCATCTTACTTCTTTTCTTACAAGCTTGGATAAACCAGTTTTGACACAAGACCTGACTTGCCAAAGTTTTCAACCTGGTATATTAAAGTAAATGGGCACTGATTTTCCATTTCTTTGATAGTCATTCTGTAAATGAGCTGCTGAACTGTCCTTGCTGATGACTCAGGGTACAACCCATTACAGCTGCTTTAAGATAAACTATCCTTGTTCATGGCTCAGAGTCTGGATCTGGGAATTTATCTTCAGAGCTCCATACATGGCCTGAAACCCGCTCATGTCAGAACTACTCCAGTTTGGGAGAAGGGCTGGGGAGGGGAGGAATTTTAATGATGTGCACTGTGGGAGCTGGATTTGTAAGATTTTTCTGGTATAACCTGTCCTGTTTACTTGAATTCTAGAGTTACTCTGTTAAAGCAGGACCTCACCATTTGTCTGGTCTGTTCACAGTCAGCAGCCATTGGGTCAAATATGCTAATGTGAGATAGTACTAGAGATCAGTAGTAGCCCTCTTTTTTGTTTGGTTTGGTTTTGAGTTTGGCATTTTGTTTTGTTTAGTTTTTTTAATTTCTGGCATAATAAGGTCTACCCTGTTAATCCTCATTCTAGTATCAAATACTCAGTTGAGGAAATTACAGTTTTGAAAAATTTGTGTCAGCTGTCCATCTTTCACAGGTAGCTGCCTCTGTGAGCAAATATGTTTTTTTCCTTTCCAGTGAACCATGTTATATTCCTGATTCCCACTTTCTGCCTTTAAAAAACTAATTTTCATCCCCTGTTTCCAAACTCCTACATACAATTTAGCACAACAATCTGACTGTTTAAACTGTAAAGTTTTCACAACTTATGTTCTAGCATCTGCTGTGGGAAACAATGACCAAAATAAAGTACCCTGCTATCAGAAAAGTTTAGGCCTGTTAAACATTCAAACCAGTTGGTACCTTTTGAAATACAAATGCATGAGGTTTTGTCTAACACTTGCTTAGAATTTGAATTGACCACAGAAACCAGGACATTCCTGAAAATCATTTATGATATTTTTGCCTTACTAAAATATCTTGACAGAGAAGTTCATGACAAATGAAATGGAAAAAAAACAACACACACAATAGCATGATTGATCTGATGGCAATCGCATACTCTGAGGTGTGTAGGATCTGTCCATTAGCAAATAATTTTTATAGCACAAGAGCATTTGGGGTATAGCAAAGTTGTTAAGACCGACATAGAGACAAAGTAGCGACAAAGACAACTGTAGTGTTGGAATCACACCTCAAAGGAAGAGTCAAGGAAGACTATATTTAAATCTTATAGAACAAACTTTTCAAGAACAAGGTGTGAGGAATATGCATTGTGATGGTCACACAGGCTCATTTTCTAACACCTTTCTTGCAGTTTAAGGACAACTTATGTTCCATGAAAACGAAGATATTTCAAGATCCTTGACAGCTAGGTTATCACTTGCGAGGAAGGTAGATGCGGCTTTACTGGAAGAGCTTCTTATAAAATCCCCTCATGCTATCATTCACCTGTTTTTCTGTTCAGACTAGGAAGGAAAAGAACAGGTAGTGCAATCCATATCCTTTCCTACCTAATATATATCCACTTATCCATAGAAATATCCGGGCCTCTGTGCTACATCTGAATCAATGAGCACTATACTTGGTCCTATATCTCTCTTCCTTCTCTATGCCTAATTCCTTTCCTTAACAGAGCTTTTGCTGCTATTGCATGTTTTAGTGCCAATGTAATGAAGTCAGTCACAATAACCCAAATAATATCGCAGTTCTGACCTGCAAGACTCCCTCATCTTTTTCACACATTCTTCCTTTAAACTCATTTCTTCCCAGTATTAGCCTCAGCAACAACTTCTGACAGTGTATTCTTAGCTAGGTGCTCTTTTTTTGTGCTAGGTTATAAGTTCTCTGCATCTGTGATTGATAGGTCTTAGTACTTTGAAAAACTGTGCTTTTATAATACTGTATGAATGTTGGTACTAACACGAAGTCCCACCTTGCTGTGTAAGAAGTAACTGGCTGTCTGATTCATTTTTGCTCTTGTTTGCACAGGCTGCCTCAAGCCTGACTGCCACCACAGTAACCTTAATTCTTCCAGTTCCGCATCCAGGAATGACAGAACAGAGGAAGATCCCTGGCAGTGGACTGCCATATACCCTTGTTGCTTTATCTTGTGCATACCTTAATTCTCTTTGTTCTAGCTCCACTACTACTACACAAAATACATTCATGTTGTCTTTGACCTTATGTCCTCATTAACTCATGCATGACAGTGTAACCAGCTTCAACCATTGCTCCCTTGTCTGTGTCTGCTTCCCCACAACAGAGCTCCATTGATATTCCCCTAAGTGGTAGTTCTTGCCTATTTTCTGAGCACACCTCCAACTTTTGATATTTCCTCAAAGGTTTTCAGAGGGCATGAGGGAACCCTCTGTTGTTGATAACAATAGTGTGGTTGTTCTCTCACTGTCACCCTACCAAGCACTTGAATCTTCTCTTACAATTCTCTACCCATATATTGCATGAACACAAGGAAAGTTTTACCATTCCAAAGGAGCTTCTCACTTTTATCACCACACTGAGCACATCTTTTGATTTGCTTTAAAGGGGATAATTCCAATTCAGACACCTATGTGTAAGTATCTATAGTGGAGATGACCACATATGATATAAGTGCCTCAGCTTCCATAGCAGATGGAGGACATGTGATAAGCAGACCACTGAGCTGACAAAACTTTTCATCTGGAATAGACACCTACACTTGGTCACCTGTATATTTTCCCAGGCTCTGTTGACTTCATTGATGGAGCAGAAGTAGGAATGAGTAGTCTTGCAGTCTGAATAGGCAACTGAATAGATTTCAACAGGAGTGGAGAAATCACAGTTTACTGTATGTAGATTTGACAAGTCTAGAGGCAAGCTGAATACTTCTGTTATTTTACCTACTGATGTTCTAGGCTAATTGTGGATTAGCTGACAGCATGTGGAACTGCTGTTGTGATATGCTGGACTAGCTTCTGAGCACCAACAATATTGATTTGATTGGTGGGGTCTGAAGTTCTGGCACATGCATTAAAGAAGGAGGTGATGTGAGATTTGCTGAGGACCTGAACTACAGCTTGAATTGTGTATAGCTGTCTAAGAGCTATGAGGCCTCTGTTGATTTTCCTCGGCTGAGAAATTTGCATTACACTTCTCATAAAGACTGTCTTTCCAAACAGACGACCCTGACAGACATTGTTAACGTAGAGTTACAATAATCTAGCTGACTTATAGTTAACAGATCTGCTAAATAGCATATTTTTTTGGTGTAGAATGCTTATATCCTCTAATGTGCAATAGATTGTATTGTCATTCAAGTTATTAATATCCCAAAAGAAGCCCAAACACTGGCAGAAATCTATCTCTCAATACTACTTGCTTCAGATATTGGCTGAAAATTACCTCATTTAGGACTGCTGTAGAACTGAAGGCATTGTGCTGGCCCCTGTAAAGAACAGAATATAATTTATTTAGGGATTGTCTAGATTAGGAAAATAACACATACTTCAAAACTATTAGCTAATGTTTGTTGCTCCACTTGTTTCTTTAAATATTGCTAATGCCAGTGTTAGCCAAAGATTATGTTAATGATATTCAGGTAGTATTTAATTTCTGTAGTTTGGACAGGGCTTTAGAAAAAAAAAAAAAAAAAGATTAACAAACCTGTACATAAGTGGTGGAATTTCTAAAGCTTTGCTTGTTATGTATTTATGTGATTTGTGGCTGTCTAATGCTATTACCACTGAGAAATAACCTGTTTGGAGGGCTTGGGATCCATGCAATCAATGAAGGACAAGGAGATACCTCCAGCTGCACCTTTCTTTCTGCCAAGCTACACACAATGCTTTATGGACGTTGGTGTGGATGCCCCATCCCTGGCAGTGTTCAAGGCCAGGTTGGATGGGGCTTTGAGCAACCTGGTCTAGTGGAAGGTGTCCCTGTCCATGTCAGGGGAGGCTGGAACTAGATGAGCTTTAAGGTCCCTTCCAACCGAAACACCATTTTATGATTCTATGATTTTGTGCAGTTGTCTGTGCTCACGAAACTTGCAGGAACTGTGAGACCTTCCCCACAGTATCAGATTTGGCTGAAGTAGAAAGTGTAGGCACACACACATACTAAACTGGGATGATTGTCTAAGCCTTATTTCTTCTGTAAAGCAGCCTAAGTAGAATCATTCAGGTTGGAAAAGGCCTTTAAGATCATCAAGTCCAACCATTAACCTAGCAGTGCCATGTCCACCACTAAACATTAACCCAAGCACCACATATTACCTGGAAACAACTTCTCCACTAAGTAGGCACCCCAAATACTGCTTTTGTAATGAATGGTACAACACACAAACAAGAACTACTGCTAAGGTAAAAAATGGCTGACAGGATCTGCTTCTAATGACTCCGTGTTTTATCTTTGTCATTTATGTATTGCTACAAGCAATAGTAAGAAACAGAAAGCGGATATAATATACAGAACCAACCCCCCATGACTGTCAGTCATACTGCAGCAGGTGAAGTGGGGAAACATAAAGAAATAAAATGAGACTTTTCACATTTCTTTAAGGATGGGTGAGTGAGCAGACAGCAGCAAATAGAGCAGCTAAATTACATGGTCTAGGTACTTGCTGTATTTGTTGCAGATATGCATCTGGGTGCACTTTTTTGATGAGGTGTTTCAGATTTTGTTCACATTTCCATCTGCTTTGCCCTCAATGGACAAAAATGTTCTCAAATCAAACAAACTAAAAAATGGTCAGTATAACAGCTTTTTTCCAAAATGAGCACAAACGTCTCTCAAGAAATCACTATACGCAAGATAACAAAGGTCCCACTCACTTCTTATGTCTAGGCCAACAAATCTTTACTTCTACTACTCACAGGGTAAGGTGTTCAATAGAAAAGGGAAAGAAACCTCCACATCAGAACAGTCATATTTCCAGTACTTCTGATTTCTAGGAGGTGGGAAAGAAGTGCAATGAAATCCAAAGAAGAATAATGAAGCTGGTGAAGGGTCTAGAGAACAAGTCCTGTGAGGAGCAGCTGAAGGAACTGGGGTTGCTTATCCTGGAGAAAAGGAGGCTCAGGGCAGACCTTATCACTACCTATAATTACCTGTAAGGAGGTTGTAGTGAGGTGGGTGTCATTCTCCTCTCCCAAGTAACAAGCATTGGATGAGAGGAAATGGCCTCAAATTGTGCCAGTGGAGGTTAAGATTGGAGATTAGGAAAAATTTCTTCACTGAAAGGGTTGTCAAGCACTTGGACAGGCTGCCCAGGTGAGTGGTTGAGGCACCATCCCTGGAGGTTTTTAAAAGATGTGTAGGCATGGCACTTAGGGACACGGTTTAGTGGTGGACTTGGCAGTGGTGGGTTTATGGTTGAACCTGATAGATTTATGGGTGTTTTCCAACCTAGATGGTTCTAGGAATCTATGAACTGTAACTGTGGTGCCCCCATAAGAAGAGAAGGTTATTCAACATGAGCTTTCTGCATCTGGAAGGAGTTACCCTAACAACTGGGACGTGATACAGGAGCAGCACATAACCATTGCTTAAACAATGTGTTTTTTCAGGTTTTTTCAGGTTAGATATTTGTAAAAAGGTGTGAGTACATTCTAATTTTACTTACTGGCTTGCATCTTTCAGGAGTTATAAATGAAAGAGAATCTAAACAGGACACCATGATACTACTGCTGAACTGTGTGGAAGAGTTTTTAGGGAAGAACTTTAGGGAATTTTACTGGATAAAAAAAGAGTACCTGTGGTGTTAGGCGATCTAATGTACATACTAACACCTCTAAATTCCACTTCAGTCCCAGTTTAGACAGCATTGTGGATTAAATCTCTTATATATTTTCTACCTAAAATAGTCCTATATGCATCTACTTTATAAATGTCTACTTAAGAATTCCAGCCATGTTACTGAACAATAAGAAAAAGTTATTTCTAATAACTTATATATCCTGTCAGCAGCACAGTAACACTTTAAAGAGATAACAGCAGGAGGCATTTATTTTATGAAAATGATACTGTGCTTTGCAGAATCCATACCTTTTGTACCCAACTAAAGTGCCTCAAAATTTGTAAAATAATAAATATTGCACCTTCCCTTCAGTTCTGGGTGAATGCTTTAGGCTGGAGTTCAAAGCAGCCACTGTGCGGTTTGTCCAAAAATTGCTTTATCGACTTCTTGATTCTGAACTCAGTACCTGTAATGTTCCACGGTGAGCATATTTTTATTTTGAGATTGGAACAACTATTTTATGTTGATGCTTCAGGATTTTGTCTCCAGAGCTGAAGGAGTTTCCTTAAGTTTTATGAATTTGATTAGGATCACAACCAAGAGAGAGACAGTTTTGGCAAAGCTTCCTCTACTCTTTGCTCCTTATTTAGTAAATAAAACCTGCAGAGAGTGGGGACATTGCTATCTCCTCTGAAATCTCTGGCTTTGTTGTACTGAACTGGAAATGAGATATATAGATCAAAAGAACTCTAGCAAAACAAGAGAGAGTGCTTTGGAAAGCAGCAGATAATTTTTTCAAACCAGGAAACTCTGCCTGTTAATAGCAGCATTAAAATTCTGCTGAAGCTTTAAGGAAATCTTTGCAGGCTATTTTGTTAGAAAAATAAAATAATAATATAAGTTTACAGTATTTGTCTTTCTAGGAAAGATAAGACTGAACAAACAGAAAGATAGAGCTGTATACACACAGGCAATCTTGCTGTTAATTGAGGTGCCTTTTACATTAGATAGATGGTATGCAGGCTTAAGTCCTGTCTGCAGTGCAATGTACAGTGCAGCATAATTCGTGAATAAGAACTCTAGCAGTTGTAGCCCTTAGTTCTGCATGGGGTAATTTGCCCTGCCAGACAAAGTATTTCTACCCATACAGATGTACGTGACTTAGATATACAGTCCTTCCATTTGTCCCTTCATGGATGTAGCCACTGGTCTTTGGTGGCCTGAATATTTTCTTCTATCAGTCCTCATTCTAACATCTGTCTCTGGGTTTTCTTCTCGTCACCATTCATTTACATACCATTAAAAACAGCTCTGTGTACCTATCAGCCTCATGTGGACTTAGAACTTTGATTGGGTTTTGGCTGTATTAAATTTATAGACCCCTACACTTCTCTCACTAAGCTTATTTGTTAGTGACCTTTTATGAATCTTTTTGAAATAGTTTGCAACAGCCAGGGATCCCCTAATGCAGGTTTATGGTATAAAGCATAGGGAAAATAGGCCCATTTCCATATGAATATCCTTGTGAATAAAATGCACCACAACAATTATCTTTCTTGCTGTTTGATGGAATACCAGCAAGACTTTTTCTGAATTTGACAGGAAAAGAAAAAAAAAAAAGCAATGGTACGGGAAGCCATAAGTGTAAGATGATTTTTCAAATCATACATCTGCATCTTCTGTCCACAGAGCACTTGCCAGTGCCCGGTATACAGTTAGAAGGAATATTTCATTTAACTGAGGTTTATATAATATTACTGTGCATAGCTGTTCTAAAGATACATGTCTGTAGGCAATTCCATTCTGTGTGTGAATTTTTTTCCTGGAACTTGTAAGAAAAGGGGTTTGAAAATTTCATGTAACTTTACAGGTAATCATGCTGGGAACAAGCACATGCTAAAGTTTGATGTTACAGAATTCTCATGTCAATAAACTCAGAAAACTCCTGGAACATTAGATACAGTATTAGTCCCTTAGTAATTTTCTATTTTGGGGTTTTTTTTTAGCAGTTCTATATGTCTATAGAGATCTATTCTTATAAAAGTAGTTTTAAAATCATACAAAGCAGAAACAACAAGGTAGTGATTCAAAGCTCTTTTGAGGAACCCATAGATTAGATTGGCCATCAGTGAGGCAGACTGTTTCTAATAATTTATTAAGGCTTTTATGCACTGCCTTAAAACAACCTTTTCAAATTAAATACCTAGAACATGCATAGATCAACTTTAAGAAACTGAAGTCTTGATTCTCTTCTTGTGAATCAGCCTAATACCAAGGAAGAATATTTAGATGGGGAATGACTCATGAGAAATCTCTAAGGATTGACCTCACTCACTTAGAAATATGCGTATAACGGAGGGCCAGAAAGCCCACAGACTGTCTGCATGCTTTAAAAATTGAGTCAGGGATCTCTGATAAGATGACTGTATGTCATGAAATTTCAGGCTTTGATATGTAGCCTATGAATGGATTTCCTTCTCCCCACCCCTTGAGTATTAACTCTAAGATGCAAGCTAAGTATCTGTAATATTTGCCAGTGGAAAGTTGCCTGAAAGGTAGAAGGAAAGAAGAAGGATTCAGATGCCTTAATTTTTAGGATTTCTAATGCAGCTCTTAGTTTTCCTAACCGGACTGCAACTAACTCTTCTGAAGAAAATCACATTCTTGGAGGTTTTCTCTTCCTTGTCACCTGCTGAGAATTCTCTTGGTGGTGGGAAATCACATTAATTAAAAAAAGAAAAAAACAAAAAAGAAAAAAATCCTGCCTTTGCATTAAACTCTTTCTAAATATTGTGAAGTTCTGGCATCAGTATCTTGGGCTTAAGCACCATTTTGGAAGACTAAATATTTTGCTTTTATAGAGCACTGGATTACACCAGTCTCAGAGATGTGAGAGCTTTCAGGAAGCTGACCCTTCCCGAAGTAGAATCAGCAGGATTTGCAGTCTTGTTTCCCTTTCAAATTAGGTAGGTTAACCTTCATAATGCATATATTTAAAGTATTTTATATATTACAAATGTATTTAAACATATGAGATGTATAAGCCAGCAGTGTTTAGCATCCTAAATCCTTTGACATTTTCCATAAGGTTGTGTTTTAAGCATTGAAATTCATGGTAGCAATGCTAAGAGTAAAACACTGTTGAATCTGTGCCTAAACATACTTTGTGTCAGTTGAAAAGAAGTATTTCATTTATGTGAAGAAATACCCTTGGAGATACTCAAGTCTTTTACTCCTGTAAAACTGAAACTCCAAAATTATGAGTACCCCCACACAACTGATTGGAGGAGGCCTTGGTTCAGGCTGTGTGCAAAGGCAATTTTTTCTAGGAAATGGCTTCAAAAACAGAAACAAAATAAAACAAAACAAAACAAACAAACAAACAAACAAAAAAACAAAAAAACCCCAAAAAGACCCCAGTGGTAGAATGTCGACTGGAAATGTCTTTTGTTTCTCTGTGCAACTGTACAGATGTAAGCTCCTTTGAAAACTACATGCTAGGGGACTTGGGTACAAATTTTCATTACTGGTAAGGTAGGATTAGACATGCCTTCCTGTAATGCTGCCATAAAATCCAGGAATCTACAAGGATCCTTAAAGCTCCTTTTAAAATATCATCCTCCATCATTAAAGTCACTAGATTTTTACTTGTGGTTTTTATAGAACAATAAACACAGTAGTTATCCCATCTGTCTAGAGCCTGTATATCTGCCCTAGGTCTTATGATACTCATGCTTTTCCCCTTTTAACAATTTCATTTACCTTTTGTATTCAATGTAATGCATCTATATTTATTGTTTTAGGTGTCAAACAAGTGTCAAACTTCATGTGCTCCTCTGGGTGGGATGTCTCTTATTTGACTGCACAGCTGAAAATGTAAATGTATCTGGCCATCTTGCCTAGACTGCCTTTACTGTCTATAGGAAGCAGAAGTATATTACACTGGCTGCTTTCAGTGTCCATTTTAGGAAGAAATTATTCACTCCTTTTAAGGACATCTTTCTCTCTGTTGTAGATAACTACACTGCCAGCACTTAATTTTAGCATCTATCCTCTATAATATATGCATGGCTGTTCTTCCCCGCTGTGGGATACAGTATCCTTTTTCCTTTTGATGATGGATTTTCTTCCTCTTGTCTCTGGCATGAGCCTTTTTTCTGTTTACAAAGCTTGCCAAACATATTTTAGTATAATGTATCTTGTAAAGTGGGGTCTTGTCAATATGAAAGAGTTTTGCCTGGGACAGGCTGTTGTAAAACAAACAAAACTGTGAAGTTCTTTCCAGCTGCCAACAACTTGAAATTTCAGGTTCAAAAGCAGAAGAAATTATTCCAAGATATCAGAGATCACAAGTGCTCAAATAACAGAAACCTTCATATCTTAGCAGCAGGTTGCTGATAACTGGTATTCTATCCAATGATTTCTTTCTTGTATGCAGAGATTGTATTCAGAGATTGTATTAATGATTTAATATTTAATCAATTTTTATTAGATTCTTGGACGTGTTAAAGATTTATTCTACCAGTTAAGGTTTTATTGAAGATCAGCTCCAAGATAACATTCTTGATCATGTATTTAATCATTTCAGGGTATCTTTTTGCACAGTTCTGCACCTTTTAAAAGAAAACAGTTCTGCACCTTGACTTGTTTGAAGCTTGATGCCAAGAACAGTTCTTCATAGGGAATAGGCAGCTTGATTAGCAAGCAACCAACTGAGATTTGAAAGGGCCCTTATGCTTCCTGATGGTACTCTTGAACCAAATCATAAGCTAATAGGCTATAAATCGAAGCAATGGAGAACAGAATATAGAAGCCCTATGTTTACTCGTTACTGTATCGTGAAGGGTGGCTGGATAGAACACATGGATAAATGAGAGAAATAGTGTGAACTACTTCTTTTTGCTCCCTTAGAGCTTTGCCATGTAAGTAATATTACTATTTTTTCTATAGCAAGAGAACAATTATTATTACTGCCAGTAGCTGAAAGCATAGCAAAGTATGATGGCAGGAAAAGTGCTGTGATCTTGAGTGAACTGTGATTTTTCTGAAACTGCTAGTTTGTTCATAAACTGACTTGGCTTGTCATTTCAACATCACTGCAATTGTAATAATTTGTTCATAGCTACGGGGGAGTGTATTTCTAGCTAGGGCTTAGTGTACCATGGAGCAGCTCATGTGCAGTACCATGAAAGCGGGCTCTTGAGTGGACAGGTGGCATTTTTATCCAGGACCTATTCTGTTTCCTGCTTGTATCAGTACATGTAAGAGTGCAGGGAAGCAGGGTTCCTATTTCCAGTATTATTATCTAATGTTCCAAAACTCCCTGTGGTCTTTGCCTGTAACTGCTTCCACTTTGTGTACATCCCCTATTCCTCTAATACTTCTAGATTTAGAACTGCTATACAGCGCCTTTGGAGAAACACAGATTTGATAATAGTAATATTATAAACATCATAAAAATTAATAATTAAAATAATACTGACAGCCCTTCCACCCTATCATCGGGTCAAAAGCCTAAACCACTCCTGACTGATGCACACGTACACACATGGAGTATACATAAAATATCACAATAGAAACATATGAGCTTCCTAATAATCTTAAATTCAAGATTTATACACAGTACTTTTTCTGTGTTCTATTTGATTTAATATTATATTTAGTTGAAATAAAGACATTCTTTAGCATGTCTTTTCCTTCTCTAATTGCTATGAATAAGTATTTTGGGTGTCCCAGACTTTTGCAGATCATAAGTAGCAACTAACTTACTTATTTAGTTAAAAGCTGTGACTAATTAATTTTCAGTACTAGAAATTAATATTATGATCTAAAGCACAACATTCAAGGAATATATCTAAAGGTAATATATATGTCTTTAATTTTAAATATGTTACAGTTGAGGCTAGAGGGTCTCTTTGAAGTCTGCTTCTCACAAAATATGCCCCTGTATACAAACATTATCTACATAAAAACCTTTAGAATTCACGTTCATGTATAGACAGACATGTTGGCTTCTTATGTTGATTAAAATATTCCATGACATGTGAATTAGTCCCTACAATCTGTATTCTTTCCAAATTAGGTTTGCAAAAGGCTGTTAAATGATAGTTTGCTCATGGAATGTGATTTTCATATTTGCCTTTCGGAAATCAGTTTGGTGGTTTAGTCTTAACATGTAGTGAAGCAAAACAAAAAGCACCGTGCAGTCTTGCAATACTGGTAAATTGATGGTTGCCAGACCAGAGTGTGAAGCCACCAGAACTCCTTCATGAGGTAATCTATCTTTTCAGAATCAGAATTATTTTGAATCACTTCACCAAACACAGGCACCACAGAGCATGCAGAAGGGACTTCCGAGAAAGCCATAGTCAAACACTCGTGGGGCTGAGGTTCAGAACAACTGGCTTTTGAGACAAAGCAATTTAATTTAGGGAAGAAAAAGATTCTGCAATTACTGTGCCTGAAAGATTTAAGGTTGTTCAAGTAAGAACTTTTTTGAATGTTATTTAAAAAAAAAATAAAATCATCCATTAGTAAAATATGTTTAAACTTAAAATGCATCTCCTTGGTGTGTTTAGTAACTATAACAAATGATTTCTTGGCACTGATTTGACCTTCAGTCTGATGGTTTGGCTAAGTGTATATTAACAAAAATATTTATTCTTTGGTACTAATGAAGTTTAATCAAGATATTTTTAGACTAGCTATTTTTAAATGTCAGTAAGCTTGTAAACATTTCACCTTTTTCCCCTGTGTGTCAACTGGCAGACAGGTTTTTCAAGGAAAGATGGGCTGTCATATTGAACTGCAGCATGACTGCAGAAACAGAGCTTCAACAAGTTAAATTGGTATTCAGTGACCCTCCTGAGAAATTAAAGGATAATTAAATTAAGCTTAGCTCTGATTCATACTATTTGCAAACAATTTGGATAAGGCAAATATGCACAAATAACCATGCCATTGCATGCTGGACTGAGATATTGCTTCTCAAACTTCCCCTGCATTACATTTTGCTTAGTGTACTGCCACTTACACTAACAGTGATGTTGCACCATGCTCGGAACCAGAGAAATACAAAATTTTGACCTCATAATGAACATTTGCATAACAATGTTTATAAACAAGGTCTGAAGGGTTCACAGTGACCAGCTGTCTCTGGTAATAGCATGAGACAAAGTTGAAGGAAACCTATTTAAAATACAGTTGAAATTAAACACATTATATCATACTACATCATATTTTAAATGTTTGGATTGTGAATGCAATTTTTGCTGTTCTGTCTCTAATAAAATATTCAATTGATAGTTGTTATTATGCTAAAATGAAGTATTTTAAATTAAGCATTATGTTATGCAATAACCACAATCATGTATCTTTTTTTTCAAGTTCCATTTATGTTTATAAAACAAGCCTCTGTACACACAAAGACACTATGTTTTCCTATTAACACCTACGTTAAGTTTACTTCTATTTAATGAACCATTTAATGTAATTTAATGAATAGTGATTGAAAACAAGACTTCCAGGGATATGCCACTGTCAACACATTCTGTCTCTCTGGCATGTCACTGTCAGTGATCATGCATATCCTGAAAATGGATAGTCTTATGTTCCTTTCTGACACATAATTACTGATGTGACATGCAAAGTTAACAGAAAACCTCGACACAAAACAAGTAAAAACTGACAGGACTTGTGCTAGTTCCTGACACACCATGCTGTGCACCCCACTTCCTTTTCCTGACCACCATATCGTGAGCACTGCTGATTTCTTCTAAATTAAATTATGAGGTATTCGATATGTAAAACACAAGCCTAGTGGCTGTAATTAACTGAAGTCCTTTATAAATTATAGATCTGGTCTAAAGTAAGAAGACATCAGATAGTTGAGGATAGTAATGCATTTGTGTAGTTTATTAGATTGTTGGGTGTATATAAAGAAGAAAATTGTTAGATCTTGAAAGCATCTATTGAAGTCGGCAAATATCCTTTTTTTTTCCAAGTGAAATCAGCTTCAGGTCTAGTACAGAAATGTTTTCATATTCTAAGATACATGTATTACATTGTGCTACCCTGTCACTAGGGAGTAAGCCCACTGACCACTAATCTGCTGGAATATATTCAGATTGCAGACTGAAAGGAAAAGTTCTCACACAATTTCAGTGAGCATATTTGAACATAAATTTTAAAATTTCCATACTTTCTTTCCTTTTCTTTTATTCATTTGTCCATCTCTGGGAAAAAAACAGCAGTTCTACAACTATGCATCAAACTCAGACAGTCCACAAGAATAATACTCCCAATTGCTTAAAATTTATGAAATCGTTACTGTAGAACTCTGTTTTTCAAAAAGACACAATTATTTGAGAAAAAAGACAAATCTCAGTAAATATAGCAGAGTGTAATCATGCAGACCCTCATAATTAGTATCTCCTTAGGGCAGTCATATCTTTGGCCCAAAATAAAATACAATTATATAGTTGCTTTTAGATTATGGAAGCCGTTCAGCTCTGAAAAAAATGTAATTATGTTCCCAGTCTATTCAAAATTGCCAATGTTTTAATCAGTCATCCTTCTAGACAAGGACTTTCAATACTTAAATGTGAAATTTGCATTCTTAAATCAATTTTTAAGTTCCCAGTGAAATATGAATGCTTTTAAACAGGAACTGAACTTTTGCGAATCATATCAGACGTGTAGATTCTCAGTAGCTGAAAAATGAATGGATTTCTCTGAAAAATTGATTTGCAAAGAATTTATGGAGTATTTTGTTTTTTCAAAGCTTGTAGTTTACATGTCTTTTACAAGTCCGGAGTATAAAATGGAAGAGAACATGCTGATCTCACACAGATTTCAGTGAGACTACTCCATCACCTACAGTGAAATGCCAAAGAAGCGAACCAGGGTGGATTTTATAAAAGTCCTGCATTGCTCATCATTGACCTTCCAGTGCTTCTGTTCCTTCCTGTCTAGTCAAGCATCTGCTACCAGAATAAGCTCCAAAGCTTTAATGAATCATGTATTTTTTGCATTATATCTAAGATTTTAATCCTCAAGTTTTTGGCTTGATTCTCTCTGTATGCCAGTTTTTATTCCACCACATTGTCTAACAAACTTTTGCTGCTTTTGTCTGACAAAGACTGTAAGAAGCTCGGTCAGAATTGTGATGAAAATTAGAAAGAAGAAATCCTGGCATGTAAAGATGGTGGATTTAGGAAAAGCCAAACAGCTACTATAAATAAATAAATAAATAAATAAATAAATAAATATTAAATCCAGCACAAAATCTTCCAGAAATTTGCATTATTGTATACTTGGGCCTCATCCAGCACTCTGGTCTCTTAGTGCATATCTGTGCACCCAGGAGCAGACACAATGCAGTCAATGAATGATACTGCCTTTTCTTTGTGGCTTCTGGTGTAATGCTCTCAAAGTCAAGTGACAGTGATGTGCAACCTCAATTCTGTGTGACCCTGGTTGTATGTGTATGGCTATCTGGGCATAGCCTAGGGATCTTAGACCCCCAGATCTAAGATCTAATTATGTACTCAGCCTTTCTATTTCAGTTTTTGGAGCACAACCAAGCATTTTTTTTTTCTTTTTAATATTTGGAAGCATAAATATTCATAAAATCATTTCAAGAACTGGAAAAAAAAAAAAAGAAAGTCAGAATATCCTGTTCAAAATTTTTACAATTCTTGTTTTAACTTTTTTTTTTTTTTTTTTTTTTTTTTTAGTGGGACAGGAGGAAATATCATTTTCATTTAAAGATTAAACAAACTCTTGATTTTACTTTGTTTTAGTGTTTTTTTTTTTACAGAGGCAGGAGCCTAAGATATTTAATAGTGCATTGAAATATAAATCACAGAAAACATCTATTATAAACCCAAGTATCTTCTTTTCTTCATTTTTCCAGTTTTTTTATGAAAATAGAAGAAAACCTTGTGATTCACACAGCTGTGGGTTCTGTTTATGGAGAGAGATCACAGGAGCAAGTGTTTTTAACAGCTGTGCAAGAAGTTAGAATCACAGAACAAAGATTTGTGTCTTGAGTTGTGTGAATGTGTCCTGGAACTCCTTTTTCATCGCTGAGCATCTGACCCATAAAATTTCACAAAACATGATAAGCAAAGTCATTTTGCAAATTATAACACTACCCCTGCCATATATTTTGACATAGTGAGAGGAGACTGAATCTGAATCATTAACAGATCAAGTAGATATTGTGACCAAAGACTGACTAAGATCATTAAGTATGCATTGATGTATATGGAGTCAGAACCCGCACCTTTGGCAGCATCTGGTTTGAATCACCATTTTAGGTACCATCACGAGTAAGCTGAGTATGGTCTTTAGATTCCTGAACTTATGTCCCCTATTAATAGCAGTGTGCTTGAGCTGCTTAATCTGTCTGAAAAGGAAATGAATGTAATATGTAGCAAAAACATGTGCTATATAGTGAGATCTGAATCTTGCTTTGACACACACTTTGATTTAAAACATCTTCGTGAGAAATGGGTGTTTAAACAAACACACCCCAGCATGATAAAAAGAATCCGTAAATAGTCTATAAAAATAAAATCAATATATATAAATAGAAATCGTATGTAATACTTTACACAAATATTTCTTTGAAAAATAATTGTACTGAACATTTGTATTTCATGATTTACTGATTGGCTGTTGTTAAACTCTGGATGTTTGATTACAGTGGACCTTTCATCTCCTCTATCTTATATGTTGATGGTACAATCCACTGTTTATTCTGGATATACGATATGACTAAACATTTTTGACATATAGCCCAAACATCCCATGAAAGATAATCTTTTCAGATTGTGGTAGGTCATTTTACTGCTACAGGTTGTGATTCAGATTTATACATGAAGAAAAACAGTGTGTGAGGTGCACTGGGATCACAAGAAAGTAATCTTTGTAATAATGTATTTCATGGGAGGCTCTGTGAAGATTTAGAAATTGCCTGGAAAGTGTTATCTTCACAATTTTGGTGTGTTGCGGGGGTAGTGGAAGAGACAATACGAGAGAATTTTCCTACTTTACCTATTTTCAGAAATAACCTTTATTTTCAGGACAATGTATTGAAAAAAAAAGAAAGAGGTTAAAATTTTCACAAGTATTTTTCTTTGGTCTAACTTTGTTCCCTCTGTATTCTAAAATAAGCATTTTAGCCCTGATCTTAAGGAGTACTTAATCAGATTATGTATGTGTGCTTTTGAATATTTGTTCTTGGGTAATTTGAGAAAAAAAAAAGTTAATTGTTAGGTATGAAGTAACGTATGTATGTATGAAGTTGTTATGTAAGAAGTAACTTGGAGTGTAGAGAAATCCTATGAAATAGTGTGGTCCATCTAGGAAAGGCAAAGGTCAGAAAAATTGAGAAAAATGACCATCTAAATATGGTGATAGAGAGATGTAGACCTGCTTGAGCAAGTTCAGAGGAGGGCCACAAAGATGATTGGAAGTTTGGAGAACCTCTTCTATGAAGACAGGCTGAGAGAGTTGGGCTTGTTCAGCCTGGAGAAGAGAAGGCTCCGGGGAGACTCTAAAGCAGCCTCCAGTGCCTAAAGGGGCCTAGAGGAAATCTGGAGAGGGTCTTTTTACAAGGGCATGTAGTGACAGGACAAGGGGGAATGGCTTTAAGCTGATGGAGCAGAGATTTAGATTAGACATTAAGAAAAACTCTTCATTATGAGCGTGGTGAGGCACTGTCACAGGTTGCCCGTAGAAGTTGTGGCTGCCCCATCCCTGGCAGTGTTCAAGGCCAGGTTGGATGGGACCTTGAGCAACCTGGTCTAATGGAAGGTGTCCCTACCCATGGCAGAGGGTTGGAATTGCATGAGCTTTAAGGTCCCTTCCAACCCAAACCATTCTACGATACTATGATATTTTCTTTCTTCAATGTAAAACTGAAGAAATGCTGAAAACTACTTCAGTAAAGTTTTCAGATGCATGTAGGAGAAGCGCAAGGGAAGTGGAGCTGTCGTGCAATTGCGAGGTCTATATTTCATCTGTGAAAAGAGCTGCTGAGAGTGTGCTGCTGTGCAGCTAGTTACCAGGGAAGGGTGGGTGGAATAAAAGCACAGAACAGAATTTCTATGAGGTTGAAAAACCTGTTGTGCCATAGGAATGATCACTGAAACAAATTACTATGGACTGTAATACAGCTGAAAGAGATTGTTTTATACTTCTGAGACTCAAATAAACAATACATAAGGCAGAAATTAGGTGGCATATATCTGATGTTTATTCAAGTGCATGGTGATAGTTTCAGTAGTTTCTGCTACACAAGTAATTCATCTGGGCTTTATACACACTCTTATTTAATCTGCGTATTTGTTTCAAAGTGGTATTAACTTCTTTATGTAACTTAATGGCGTTGCAAATTTGTAGTGCCATTATCCGGATCACCTCTGTGATCACTTCAGAATGTTGAACAGATCTATTTTGTTTGAGTGCTCTGGAAAAAGAGGGGTTGTGACTCTGGCATATGCAAAAGAAAGAGTATATTTCATATGCAGAGACAGCCTAAAAAGAAGCCTGGCAATTATCTTAAAAGAAGCATCCCATAAAAAAGAAGACCAAAACAAAAAAAGCAAAAAAAAAAACCAAAAGTGAAATGAAGATGTATTTTTTCATCTTGATTTGCAATCCATATTATTAAATCTTACGCTAAAAATTACTTTACTTAAAGGACGCATTCCACCACTGTTTGTAGGGGTGAAGAAATTTATATTATGGATGTGATTCCTCTTGTCTCATGACAAATCTAACATGCATAATGTGTATCTGGATTTTGTAGAAGGAAGAACAATGTATTTAAAGCTGAAACTTGGAAACCTTTGTAATGTTAAGTATGAGTTCTGAAAATGATCTACTCACTTTCAGTTGTAAAAGTTCTCTCTTCCATGAGCTGTTACAATATTGCACCTTTCTTGGTACAAATACTGCAAGGGATATTTGAACATTGTAAAAGAAGGTAACAAAGTAGCAGAAACCTATTGTTCCACATTACAGACCTGAATGAACATGACTTGTTTTGAGCTCAGTGTTCTTCAAATTTATGTAAAACTAATCTCTTTAACATTCAAAAATTAATTCCTATGAAGAATTTCCTAGAAATAGGAAATAGATTAATTCTCTCTAACTGGATCCTTGAAGTGTATGAAAGGACAACAGCTCGGGAGTTTTGCTTGCACATCACACAAATTCTCCTTTGTCTGAAACTTTTATAAACTTGAAGCAAACTTCTGTTACTCTCTCCTCCTCAAGTCAAAGTGGGAAAATATGAAGCATATGCCCATCTGAGTGACCTGATGTTTATGCAGTGTGTCATATGTCATAATGGGCAACTATAAATAAATTGGTTTTGAAAGAAATCTGAATGAAGCTGAGCACCAGATCCAAAAAAGGACTTATGTGTCTTAAGAAATACTTGGCAGAATTTAGGCCCCTAGTCATCCTGAGAACTGCTAAGCAGCATTAGCTTAACCCTAGAGATGCTTAAAAACTATCTTATTATCTATTTTTGAATATTACATTGCACGAGATACTCTAGCCTGCTTTTGTATATGCCCAGAGTTGCCCCAATTTGACTTAATGACTGTGCTATTAAGCACTTAACTCATGCTTAGAACATGGTGTCAGCATCACAAAATGTCTCTGAACCCTCCAAGTAAGGAAAAATAACCCATGCCTCTCTTTCAGCTGAAACACCTCACTCAGAGGATAATGTTCCCTCATGCTGTCTTCTCTGTCCCAAGTCATGTTTTTAAGTAGTGTTTCAGTTTCAGAAGAAAGTGAGGAAAATGCTCCCAGGCCATGTAGAACTGATGAGGAGATCAATCACTGAGGAGGAAAGAAAGTGGACTAAAAATATCGTAGTGAGCAGAGGAAATCAGTGCTGCTCTGTCCATCTTGTTGGAGTGCATAACACCTGACCTACTGCGGAAAAGATAGCTGTGACATTTCAGATTGAACTTTAAAAGAAAGACGTTTGATTCATTTGAAAAGGAAGAGAGTACAGTTTAAGCTCGACGAGGAAGGTCCAAGGGTGAATACTGAGGCAAATAAAAAATTTCTCACACTACTACAGTTTGGGCAGGAAAAATGGCGGCCCACCTGCCGGTTCTAAGGCAGACAGATCCAGTTAACTGTAGACAGCACCCAAACACCCATATGGGTGCAAGATCCTACTTTACTGGTTAGGAAACTTCACTTTTTTGGCATTGTAAAGATCAGCAATTTGGTTTTCCACTCCCCTTCCATCTAGGATCTAATGGCAAGTGTTGATTCAGGCATTGTCTTGATTCATTTAAGGTCTACTTCTTAACAGAACCTATAAAGCAATGTGCTGTTTCATGTTAACCCTTCTTCTCAATTGCACTTTTTCTTCCTTAGTCATGTTGACACCTCAAAGAACATTTTGTTTCTGTTTGCTTTTAATCATAATGAAGAAATTTTACATATTGTTTTCTTAGTACTTTTATTCAGGCCCAAATCCCAGCTTCAGCAAGCTACAACCATGAACACTGGAGTATTTAGTGCATAGAAAAGCATAAAATATCTAAAAGACAGAAGCTTTTTCTTGTCAGAAATTTATCCTTGTGTAAATCCAGTTTAAAAGCCTTTTTCGAACTTTGTGGAAGCAAAAATTAGATGATGAAAATAAAAGCTTTCACTTCTGAAGTGCACACAATTAATCATTTCATTTCCTTTCTTCCTCTCCTCTGTTGTCACTTTATGTGAATTTTACAATAAATCAATCCCAAAAGTATTTTTAAAGCAATAGATAAAGATTGTTAAAGCAATAGATGAAGACAAGTAAGTATAAAAAATGTAATTTTAATGTTTGAATTTCCTTTGAAGTGTATGTGCCTCTTCCTGATGCTGGACTGCTACGCAGTGAAGTCAACGAGATGTTTCTGACTGCTGATAAAGCCTTACTGCAAATCTAAGCAATATTAAATAAAACCCTTAGAGAATGTCTCATAATACACAATATAAAGGTGTATATATATGAACATGCCAGGCAAATTTATGCAAAAAAAGGACAAAACAATAACGTATTTTCTCAAAAGCAGTCACTACTTATCCCTTCAAAAGAAATAGATTAATTCAGACTGCTAGTTCACAAATACAGAATGATGATCTCTTGAAAGATAAAATGAACATACACCCAAGTAAAAAAAGAATTAATTGGACAGTTTCACATTAAGTCCCAGTTTGCCACACTCAGCATTATATTTAAATATTAAGGTTTCCTGGGCTCAAATTTTCAAAGATAAGATAGCCTTACAGTTCTGTGATCAAATGTGCCCAGCTCTTTACAATTCATTTTGATACAATATTGAAAGATTTTGACTCAAGTTTATGGAGATTAAACAGTTGTAGTTAGATATGTATGTATTTATACCCGTATATGTAGATATATACATATCAGCTAGTGAATGAGAGTTCTCTGTGATAGGAATGATTAGATAGATCAAAGTAGTTTTGAACTCTAAAAGAAACCTTTGCAAGACTGAAATTCCTTAACATCATTCTCTGTGCTGATAGTTTTTACTCATTTTCAGTCATTATCACTATTTAATCAAAGCAATCAGCCCTTATGAATAAAATTCTACAACACCTTGGGGCTAATCCCATATTGTTAAAAATGATCGCAACTGCACTTGATGGTTCAAGTTAGTTTCTGAGGTCAAGATGATCAGGTTCACAAGCATGTCAATAAAAGAAACCAGAATCAAAGTCAGTATGCTTGTCTTTGTGTTCAAACAAACTGATATTAAAGTCTACACAGTGTTGTACATTTATGGGTACAACAGGCCTCTCTTGTAGATTGTCAATACCTAGGAAGTTGTTCCTCTGAAGTGTGTGACACATAGGCTTGGTTTTTGGAATATCCTGACTGCAGTAATGCAGTGAATTCTCTGTGGAGGAAAGAAGTATTTTCTTTCCATCCCACATTTTCTGAGAATTGTAACGTTGGAAGGATATGATTACTAGTGAAAAAGAAGAGATAGAACTGTGATTTTCACAAATAAGATTACCATATATCCAAGTATCCATGAGTATAGTTTTAAAGTTTTTTCATCTGTAAAGTCAGTTGGGACATAATGTAAGGGCTTTGTGTATTCGAAAAGGTTTGGGGTATTCATTCGCCTTGTCGGATCTGAGGTGTATGTGGGCAAATAAACTTAGTGACACAAAGAGAAAACTAGCAATGAGATAAAGCAGCAAACCATTTCTAATTCATTTGTGTAAAGAAAAGGGACTGCTAGGTTGTGATAAATTAATGGTGATATACAGAGGCTGGTGAATTATCTTCCAAGCTTGTTCCTACCTGTCTGTTCTGTTGCTATTGTTTGCTATTGTATTGCCTTTATGCCACACATAGATTTGTTTGAGAATATGTTCAGGTGGGTTGAATAGGCCTTCAAGTGAACTAGAAGAATCCTATAAAGATGGACTATGTACAGGTGGTGGGTGTATCTATCTTGATGGCAGTCATTAAACACCAAGCTTTCCACTTCAACATTCTCTAGAGCCTCCTTTTTCATATAAGGGAGTATCTTTGTTCACTTCTGGGAAATATCACGGGGTAACTCTTTCTCGATAGGTTCTTAATGCTAAACCTATCCTAAGAGGGTTTAATTAAAGACTGTATTCTGCATCTTTAGTTAAAAACAAACACAATAGCAGTTCCAATCTTCACTTGCACACTGAGGGGTACAAGTCATAATGTCTGAATAGGGTTTTTTTAAATCAAATATGACATTTTAGTTTAATGTATAGTTTATTCACATGGTGTAGAAAATACATGTTACATAATAACCAGAACTCAGTAGGGTAGCCCAAAAAGTAAAGCTAAATAAAAGCAAAATAAAAAAAAAAAAAGGAGATCTACTGCTCAAAAGTCTTTCTTCTCCCAAAAGTGGGTGGACTGGAAAATATAATTAATCATTAAAAGAAAAAAAAAGTGTTACTTCTTTGTGAATATAAATACATCACTTCTTCCTTAAAATCACTTTCAATCACCCAAATGGAAGATTTAATAAGAAGCCCTTGTCAAAAAAGAAATCAGAAAAGAATATTTTTGAAAGGTTTTACGTACAACATTCATACATACTTAAAAATAGTTTGAAATACATAATACTGAGCAAAATACAGTGCAGTCAAAGTAATAAATGTTTAGATATAAATTCTACATCATTACACTGCAAAGCACAAAATACTCAATAATGAATTTGGCAGTAAATCACAATCCTAAATTCCATCTAAGGGAAAAGAATAAGAAGAATTGTAAGAACAAATTCTGTCAAATATAAACTGAAGAACAAGATTGTTATAATTCTTTCTATAAGAAATTCAAACCATAAAGAATAAAATTAAATCTATTCTAAAATATATATATTTAACTTGCTATTCATAGATACCAAGTTGGGTGGGGTTTTTTGCTTTTATTTTTAATTTTAATCAGGTCCCCATTGTGTCTTGATCAATCTCACATCAGGCTGGAAGACATGCTTAATTAGCACATTTAAGTATTTGAAAGTGCATTTTTCTGAACATATATATATTTGAAATTCTTAAAAATGCTATGTGAAAAATTCAGGCAAGAAACTATGTCATTTGTTTGAAAATCCAGTCAACAGGTCCTCTCAATTTAGTACAGTTGACAAATTTAATTAGTGTACATTCAACTCCTGTGTCTAAGAGTGAAGAGAACTGGCCAAAAAACTGAGCCCTAGGGAACACCACTGATAACTGGTCACTAACCAAATGTTACCCCATTTAGTAAGTGGAGTGAAACGAGTTGTAGTACGACTCTTTGAGCCTGACCCTTCATCCAATTGTTCACACGTATTGTATACGTAACCAGAAGAATACTGTGAGAGGCAGTGTAAAAAGCCTTTCAAAAATAAATAAACCCCTCCCATATTCAGTGCTTTCTCTTCATCCATTAAGTAGGTAACCTTGTCATAAAAGGAAATTAAGTTAGTAAAGCATGACTTTCCCTTCATGAACACTTACCGGTTTTGACTGATGAATACATTGCCTTTCAAATGTTTTTCAATAACTTCCAGAATAATCTTCTCCATAACTTTACCAGGCACCAAGTGAAACTGACAGGTTTACAATTACCAGGGTCTTCTTTCTTGCCTCCTTGAAGACTGGAGTAACATTTCCTAGCTTCCAGTCAACTGGGACCTCTCCAGATTCCCAAGACTGTTGACTAACTGAGAGAGGTCTCGCAGTAACACTAGCTAACTCTTTCAGTATCCTGGGATGAATCCCATAGACTTATGTGTATTCAGTTGCAGCAGCAAATTCCTTGTGATATCAAGCAAACAGATGAGAAAAGATGCAAGTAAAAAGCTGGTAATATTAGGTGCAGGTAATTTGAACTAGCATAGGCTGTTCAGTGAAGGGGTTGCTCACTCACTCTCAGTGAGAGAGTGACAATTCATGTAAATGCTAGCTGTGCTAACTGCTTAGGTCTGTGATTGTGTGAATCCTGAAATTACTTTTGAATAGTTTGAGCTGATAAACCCAGCATTTTTTTCTAAATGAAATGCTAGTTTAAAACACAAACAAACAAATGAAAAGTTGTTTAGGTCAACATCTGACAGCACTGTGCTTGTAAGCTTGTTATAAACATTTTCTTTTGGCAGGAAACATGGAGGAACTCCCAGTGTAGTCATCATACACTAAGGCATTATTTATGTTTGTGTTTCAGTTCTCTTGATCACAACAGGATGCAAATGAACATACATAGGGTGTCTCAATGTGTGAATGGGCTCTTCAAGTGAGTTTCAGAAACTTGGTGGCAGTGGCCAACATTTAGGCGTGCAGCAGGCACAGCATAGGAGAAAAGCTGTACTTGCACTTCAGTGCTCATATGCTTTGATTCCAGCCTAGAAGACCCACACCTTCACTGTACTGGCTCCAACAAAACCAAAATCTCACCTGAAGAATACAAGGGAGATGCTGAGCACATTCTTCCGTACCTTGACCTAATATTAAAATTGTTATTATATGTTTATTTGTTAATGGATCGGCAAATTGTTATGATGATTTTGTTCTACTAGTCAGATCATTAGTAAATATCCTAAAAGTTATATGCTATAAAACCCTCTTAGCAATTTGGTAATCTTTTATTTATTCTTCTTACTTCTACCCCAATAGATATAAGAATACTGTATTTACACAAGAAATTATGTATTAGTTCTATGAATAACTTGCCTTTTTCTAAATTAATGTTTCTCTCTCTTATTGCACATTATTCAACTATTCCAGTAACCAATGCTTACTAAGTAGTATGTTTTGCACTACAAAGAAGAAGTGATAACACAGCCATATAATCACAATTTCCATGCTGTTTTACACCAACACTTATGGCTTTATGGTTTTTTATGTATTTTGAGGCAATATGGACACAACATACTGAAAGTTGATTTTCACTGAAATATATTACTCATTTTCTGAGTCTAAGCCATCACTAAACAATCTTCTGAGCTCCAGCCACTTCAAAAGAATCTTTTCTAATTTCCAACTTAACATACAAGTGATTGTGCACTTCCAGTGAGTGAATTGTGTTACTCAGAAAGGTGCTGACCTAAATTGGTATTTTTATTTTCCAGATGTATAGTTAAATTTACCCTTTCATGATTTAAAAAAATTAAAAAAAAGGAAATTCTTGCAAGTGAATGATTTTTTTTTTTTCTTTCCCTAAAGGAAAGTTTTTAAAACTAAAATTAATTTTCTTGCTCTTTATTTTCAAACATCTTGTCTCATCCATGATAATAATCATGCTAGGATACTTACTTTTTTTTTTTTATTTTTTTTTCTCCTCCTTAATCCCTTCGTAGTACTTTTCAAATACTGTACCTCAGGGAACACATGTATGAGAAAGTTGCATTTTTAAGAGCATGATTCCAAAATACCTCAGAATTGCCCTCATCATTCTATATAGCCTTTGATATCAGCAAAGCTGTAGAGCTAGAAATCCCCAAAGAGTGATGAGTAGCAGTTGGGATAGGTAAAAGTCTCACTGCTTGATCCAGAAGACAGCATCTGTCCATCCTATTTTGAAAACTCCAGCTAATGAATCTCATTGAGAAATTACAATTTTGTTTGCTGGATTTAGCTTCTAATTAACCTCCCAGCACTGCTGGTTTAGCAGAGTCATCACATGTGGGATGTTCTGAATCAAGTAGCATAGCCTGGACTTCATTTACGCCAAGATTTGGCCTGACTCCTAGTTTTTGAAGAAATGGAGGAATAGGATAAATGGGTACATTGTCAAATGCAAATAATTGGCTCAGCACTCAGCAGTCAGTTACCGTCATTCATTTAAAATCCTTTGACTAGAAATTCAGTCATGGCATAGAAACCCTTGGACTGCTTATGCTTTCCTTACTTTGTAACTGCCTCACTGACATGTATGGAGGAGCATGTAGCATGAAATCTGTCATTACAATTTGTCCTTTACCACTGTTCCAGGCACTGGAAGACATGAATGACAGAGTATGGTTGCCATTAATACAATAGTTCAAAATGTTCCTAAAAAGTTTATTCTTCATATTCAGATAAATGGACTTTATTTCATAGAGAAATCTTCCAATGTTATAAAAGATATAATAATTCAATCTCACAAGTTGTATTTGCTTCTTGTCTAAAACTAGGTCTTCTAGAGACCTCACATCTTTTGTTTCATTATAGCATTTAATATGTTTTGGGAATAAAATAAATACTAAAAGAAAACTCAGTACAGAGGTTAGTATGAATCTCACAGACTGAACAGAAAAATTTACCACAGAGCATGTCTCACCATGTGGGGCTTATGCGTGAACCTAGCTGACTGGAAGAGCAAGATTGGTTGAGGGGATCTTGGTAAGTCAAGAAGGAAGATGCACAACCTCCCTGTGTAATCCCAGTTTGTAAACTAACTGTTGAGCCTGCAGAGAGGTTTGAGTGAACAGAGGAATAACCTAGCAAAACCTGAATACTTGTATTTTGAAACAGCTAGATATCCCCAGCTGTATTAAGCACAGCTGTGGAAGGCAGGGGTGTGATGATGTTTGTGCAGGGTGATTGCGTACTAAAAGGGAGTGAAAGCCTGCGGGAAGACCATGTTCCAATGCTTATTACGATCTCATTTATAAGATTCCAACATATATTGATCACTTAAATAAGGTAATTTAATAGATAAAATGAACAGGTGTTCTAAGGGCCTATGTTTCTAAATGATGGGAAATATGACCCTTAGGGAGATGATAACTGTAAAGTCTGGAGTTTTGTGAGAAAAATTGATTTTTCTTCTTTTGCTCTCCACCAGCCTTGTCTAACACTTACAGCTTCAACTGTTCCGAGTTGATCTGTTTAATTCTGCACATACAGGATAACAAGTATATTGGTAAAAATAACCCCATGCAACATTACAGGCTTGAGAAGAGTGTCTGGAAAGCTGTCCAGCAGAAAAGGACCTGGAGGTGTTGGTGAAACAGCTGGCTGAATATGAGCCAGATTGTGCCCAGGCAGCAAAGGCAGCCAACGGCATCCTGGCTTGTATCAGAAATAGTGTGGGCAGCAGGACCAGGGAAGTGATCATCTCCCTGCACTCAGTACTCGAATACTGTGTTCAGTTTTGGGCCACTCGCTACAGGAAAGACGCTGAGGTGCTGGAGTGTGTCCGAGGAGGGGCAATGAAGCTGGTGAAGGGTCTGGAGCACAAGTCTTATGAGGAGCAGCTGGGGGAACTGGGGTTGTTTTTCCTGGAGAAAAGGAGGATCAGGAGAGACCTTATCACTCTCAACTACCTGAAAGGAGGTTGTAGCCAGGTGGGTGTTGGTCTTTTCTCCCAAGACACAAGTGATAAAACAAGAGGAAATGGCCTCATGTTGCTCCAGGAGAGGTTCAGATTGGATATTAGAAAAAATTTCTTCACTGAAAGGGTTGTCAAACATTAGAATGGGCTGCCCAGGAAAGTGGTTAAGTCCTCATCCCTGGAGTAACTTAAAAGATGTGTAGGTGTGGCACTTAGGGAAATGGTTTAGTGGTGGACTTGGCAGTGCTAGGTTAATGGTTGGACTCAATATTCTTAATGGGTCTTTTCCAACCTAAACAATTATATGATTCTGTGATTCTAAGTGTATGGGGCTCCTTGCCTACATTTCTTTTGAGCACTATGGAACATTTTAAGCATGTACCTACTTATTCTCTCTTAAAAAAATGGGGATATCTAGGAGTCTGTGCAACACAGGATTTTGTAATTTAGGGTGAACAGCTAAATTTAATTTCTCCTCTTCTTTATTCCTACATACTTAGGCAGTAAATTCCTGAAGTGAATAGAATAATCCTGGTGTAAATAGGGAGAGAAGTATGCTTCTTTATTTCTAAATATTCCCTTTAGAAAATACTTTTAAAGCGTAGTGCTGATTGAACTTTGAATGCTAAAATGTTTTCATTATGGAACAAATAGACTCTTTGAAAAAAGCTTTGTAACTTTTTCTCTGTAATGTTTAAAATTACTCTGTGGGAACTAGCTCTTTAAAAACCCCAAAATAAAACAAAGGAACCTGAAATCTCCTTCTCCCCCAGAACCTTAGGGGTTCAAATTAAGTCAATCAAAATCAAGACCTTTTGTGGGCTGAGAGTAAATGCTGTTTTCCTCTGCAATCTGTGACCTCAAATAGGCCTTTTTCTTTCTAATCTCATGCTTTACATGCTGTGAAGAATGAAATACATTTAGTTGTTTGACTCAGCCTCCCTTTATGACTATGTGAAAGAGCTGGTGAAAACTGCAGGTGAAGTTTAGTAGGAAAGAATAAAGCAAAAAGTGGTCTCATGCATGTTCCTCTATTCCTATGGCTCTTGCAAGTGAACAAACAGCATGGGAGATTACCTACAGTGATAAAACTCAAGGATTAGGAAGAAATTAATTTCTGGAATGATAAGAGGGAAGATAACCACTTGTTTTTTTTTTTTTTTGCTTAAGGTGGAAGAGGATCTTTGCATGACTCTGGGACTACATCTTCAGTGTAGAGCAGAATAGAGCAGAGCAGAACAGGACAGGACAGAACAGAAGTGAAGTGAAGTGAAGTGAAGTGAAGTGAAGTGAAGTGAAGTGAAGTGAAGTGAAGTGAAGTGAAGTGTTGGAATCAACCTACAGTGATCATATAGTTCAACTGCCTAAACAGCAGCATAGCTTTTACACCAGAACAGTGCATCATTTGGGTCCAGAAAAGGGGAACAAAGCTGGTGAAGGGTCTGGAGCACAAGTCTTCTGAGGAACAGCTGATGGAACTGGTGGTGTTTAGTCTGGAGAAGAGAAGGCTCAAGGGGGACCTTATCGCTCTCTACAACTACCTGAAAGGAGATTGTAGTGAGGTGGCGGTCAGTCTCTTCTCCCAAGTAACAAACAATAGGACAAGAGGTAACAGCCTCAAGCTGCACCAGAGGAGGTTTAGATTGGATATTAGGAAAATTTCTTCACAGAGAGGGTGATCAGGCATTGGAACAGGCTGCCCAGGGCAGTGGTGGAATCACCGTCCCTGGAAGTGTTCAAAAACTGTGTGAATGAGGCCCTCAGCGATAAGGTTTAGTGCTGGTCTTGGCAGTCCTGGTTGGACTTGATGATTTTAAAGGTCTTTTCCAGCCTAGAGTCTGTGATCTATGATTCTATGATCTATGATTCTATGATCATTTCCATCTGACTTGTGGGAAAATGCAACTCTTTATTAAACTCTTTGGCAAAGCAGATTGGTGTGTGCATGAAGTGACTATTTGGTTGCTTTTGAGGGAACTTCTCTGCTGGACCAGTTCTTACGTGTCTACCTGTGCCTGATAAAAATATTTCAGGATTTGGAAGAACTAAGAAGGCTTTTAGCCACTGCTGTTCTTCAGACCAAGATGGATTGGTTATATCTACTGGCAAAAGAAATGTGCTCAGAACCAGAGTCTGGAACAAAGTGGTTCATACACACTTGGTGAAATATTTTTATCTCCAAAACAGGGTGTGTGCATGAAGGCAGCCTGCTAAGAACAGTGCTTTATGCATGCCAAGCTACTGAACTTGGAAATGCATGAAAGCCATTTCAAGGATCATTCAAACAATTTTAAAGTATTTGCTATTATTGCCAGGACCAAGGAAAGTTTCTTTCATTGTTTAACTTACTAGTAGAGATGTAACCATAGAAGACCTGGGGATTGTCAGGCTGTGACAACTACTCATTTGCAACTGTATTTTCCTTTTTTATCCTCAACATTTCTATGTAAACATCAGTCTACTTCTTTCTGTTCTTCCATTAATGTTCAGTGCTTTGTCTCCTTTACCGTCTAATACTAACCTATATTTTCTTGCAGTGCTCTTTTAGTATAATTTCTTCTCCTCAACTTTCTTGTCAGTTCACTCTTTTCAGTCATATGCAACTCTCTTACTGTACTCCCACATATGTATGATTCTTTTCCTCACCTCTTTCTATTTTTTTTCCTCAGCCTAGAAAGAAGAAGTTGTTCTTCCATTTTCACCCTCTCAATTCTTACCTTCAACATTGCTGGCCATTTCTTTATCTAGTGCTCAGTGACTGAGATGAATAACTGAAAAAAATGAATAATTGTGGTAGCTGACTATATCATAGAAGACAAAGACTTCATAAAAAATTGAGAAGAATCTAACGGAAAACATGTTTCTGAGATAGTAAAACAAGTCCGATATGGAAAATTCTCATCTTTCCTCGGAGAGCTAGTGCCAAAGGATTTTCTTACTGTGCTAATGTCTGTGTAGAGTTCTGCCCACCACGTAACATTGTCTTGGCTCTTTTCACGATGACAAAATTATCTCCCCAGTCTAATTTTCCTCCATCTTTCCATTAAGCATCCATTAAGATGTTCATAGAATCATAGAATGGTTTGGATTGGAAGGAACCTTAAAGATCATCTGGTTCCAACCACCCTGCCGTTGCATGGACACTTTCCACTACACCAGGTTACACAAAGCCCCACCCAACCTGGCCTTAAACACTTCCAGGAATGGGACATCCACAACTTCTCTGTGCTACCTGTTCCAGTGTCTCAGAATCCTCACAGCAAAAAAAATTCCTCCTTATATCTAACCTAAATCTACCCTCTTTCAGCCCTTTGTCTTGTCACTACAGGTCCTGATAAAAAGTCTCTCTCCTGCTTTCTTCTAAGCCCCTCTTATATATGGAGAGGCTGCTATCACATCTCCTCAGAGCCTTCTTTACCAGGATGAACAACCCCAACTATCTCAGCCTTTCCTCAGATGAGATGTGTTTCAGCCCTCTCCATTTCCGTGGCCTTCCTCTGGACTTGGTCCAACAGTTTCATGCCATTCTTGTACTGAGAAACTCAAGAGTTGGATGCAGTATTCCAAGTGGGGTCTCACAAGAGCACAGTAGATGGGGATAATCACCTCTGTTGATCTGCTGGCCACACTTCTTCCAATGCAGCCCAGGATACAACCAGCTTTCTGAGCTGCAGGCTCACAAAGAGATCTCTGTCTTCGGGTGGAAGTTTACAGTCCAGAACTGAACTTTGTATATGGAAGCATGCAATAAACACGGGATGGGAGACACAGAAAGTCAGAACGAGGAGATTTTCCATTATCATGCTGTCAGTAGGGGAGTAGTAGAGATTTCCAGCATACTGATACTCATGTGCTAATTTTTTGTCTGTTTGATGTTCTGCCAACACCAATCAAGATTTTATTTGAGAGGCAGTATGTTGTGGCATGTGGCATCCTTATTTCAGGAATAATAAAGGCATATCGCAAACTGGCTTTTTAAAGTATAATGTCACCTTTCTCTAAAAATGGTTGTACAACATGCTTTTCACTCCACTCTACATGTCACAAAATGCTGCAGTTGCCTGTGATTTATTGATTTATTTATTTTTCAGTATAGTCAGTCCTTCTTTTGTCAAGAAAATAGTATAACGTAAACAATGCCACACATATTAGTAGCATGCATCAAAATAGAATTTAAATACATTTGAAAGAAGGCTTATTGTGATTATTATTGAAATAATGGACTGAGGGATAAATTTAACTCAGTGGCTATAATTTTTTTTTTTTTTTTCTGTACCTTCATATCTTTCATAATTCTTGCCTTTTCTGTTTTTGGTTTTTTGGGGGTTTTTTGTTTGTTTTTTGGTTTTTTGACCTAGAATGGACCTGGAATTCAAAGAATCACAGAATGGTCGAGAATGAAAGAGACCACCAGAGGTCATGTAGTCCAGTCCCCCAGCTCAAGTAGAGTCACCACATTACTCAGGACTGTGTACAGACAGCTCTTGAATATCTCCACAACTTCTCCGGTCAACCTACTCCAATGCTCAGGCACTCCCACAGTAAAGAAGTTCTTCCTCATGTTCAGGTGGAACTTTCTGTGTTTCAGTTTGTGCCCATTACCTCTTATCCTATCGCCTGGCACCACCAAGAAGAGTCAACACCCGCCTTCTTGACACCCTCCCTTCAGATACTTATTAAACATTGCTCAGATCCCCCCTGAACCTTCTCTTATCTAGGCTGAACAGGCCCAGCTTCCTCAGTCTTTCCTCACATGAGAGATGCTTAATCATTCTAGCAGCCCTTTGCTGGACTTGCTCCAGGAGCTCCATGTCTCTCTTGTACTGAGAAGCCCAGAACTGGACACAGAGCTCCAGGTGAGGCCGCACAAGGGCTGAGTAGAGAGGGAGGATTACCTCCCTTGACCTCCTGGCAATGTGCTTTCTGATGCAGCCCAGGATACCATTGGTCTTCTTGGCCACAAGGGCACATCCCTGGCTCATGGTTAACTTGTCCACCAGGATCCACAGGTCCTTCTCCGCAGTGCTACTTTCCAACAGGTCAGCTCCCAGCCTGTGCTGGTCCACGGGGTTCTTCCTCCCCAGGTGTAGGACCCTGCACTTGCCTTTGTTGAATTTCAAAAGGTTCCTCTCTGCCTGTCTAGATCCTCCTGAATGGCAGTGCTCTGGGGGATCGGCCACTCCTTCAAGTTTCATATTGTCAGCAAACTTTCAGGGGAGGCACTCTATCGCTTCATCCAAGTCATTGATGAATAAATTGAATGAGACCCAGTATTGACCCTCGGGGGACACCACCAGTTACAGGTCTCTTACTGGGCTCTGCGCCATTGATTGCAACCCTCTGAGATCTGCCATTAAGCCAGACCTTAGTTCACCTCACCATCCTCCTGTCCAGCTGGCACTTCCTAAGCTTGCCTATGAGAATGTCATGGAAGGCAGTGCCAAAAAGCATTGCAGCAGTCCAGGTAGACAACATCCCATGCTTTCCCCTCATCTACTGAGCCAGTTGTCCCATTGCAGGGCCCATTCCAATGGGATTCTTCCAAGTAGGTCCCTGAACAGGCCGAAGTTAGCTCTCCTGAAGTCTAAGGTTGCCATCTTAGATATCGCCCTGTTTCCTCCTCACATGATACCAAACTCCACAATCTCATGGTCACTGTAGCTCCGGCTGCCCCCAGGCATCACCAACCAGTCCTTCCTTGTTTGTTAGTATAAAGTTCAGCAGCACATCTTTCCTCCTTTACTTCTTCGTCACCTGTGTCAGAAAGTTACCATCAAGGCTTTCCAGGAATACCCTGGATTGTTTGCTCCTCTTTGTGTTGTTTCTCCAGCAGATCTCAGGGTGGTTGAAGTCCCCCATGAGAACCAGGGCGTATGATTGTGAGGCTACTTCCAACTGGCTGTAAAAGGCCTTGTCTACTTCATCGTCCTGATCAGGTGGTATGTAGCAAACATCCACAACAGCGTCACACTTGCTGGCCTGCCCTTTAATCCTGACCCATAAGCTCTTGACTCATTTATGACCCACCTTGAGACAGAGCTCCAGACATTCCAGGTGCTCTCTCAGAGAAAGGACAACTCCATCACCATGCCTTCCTGGCCTGTCTTCCCTTAAAAGTGTGTAGCCATTCATGACAACATTCCAGTCATGCGAGCTATCCCACTATTTTTCTAATTGCAATGGCATCAAAGCCCAGCAACTGCACATAGATCTCTAATTTTTCCTGTTTTTTTTCCCATACTGTGTGCATTGGTATAGAGGCACTTCAGAAAGGTATCGAAGTGTGTCAGTTTCCCAGGAGGGGTACAAGAGTAGGGTACACATGGCTATGCCCCATAATCATGTACTTTTCAGGAATATTTTTTTAGTACAAGCAACTTATAATGTCTAAATAATAAGCAAAACAGTAACCAAGCAGAAGTATTTTTTTTTATGAGACACTTAGCCATCAAGCCCTAAAGAGCAAGCCAGTTTCTACCTCTGGATAGTGTTGCATGTTCAAATTGGCAAGCCAGAACAACAGTTTTCAGTCAAAACTAATTTCTGTTAGTTTTAGGCATTGACAGCATAGAGCAAATGAGAAAATCTCGGGCATATCCAGCAACCAGTTCTCACCTCTAACATACACACCTGAAGATGCTTTCTAAAGCAGCCTATCCTACCTCACTAGCTATCAGGAAATCCTAAATGACCTTTGCCAAGATGCTTAACCAAGCTGCCCAAAGATGAATCCCACACACAGCTTAGTGGGCAAATAAAAGCAGTTGCATTACACATGAAGTTTCAAAGTGTTTCTTACTTATATGTAAGTAATTTCAAGTATATGTTGTTGATCAGCAGCAGTGGAGAATTTCAAATCAGAGTCCTGGCATTATCCTTAACTTTGATTTTATTCATTGTATTCATTTTATTATTTTTTTTATTTATTCACACATTTATTTATTTATTTTTACTTATAAAACCTAGAAAAATCATTATGTTGATTCTGTTCTTGTTTCTTAGTGACAACTTCCTGTTATGAGTGTAGTGGGGTGGACACTTACTTTACACCTAGAAAGAGACTGCAAATTCCAAATGGCAAAATCTCTTTATGTGAACCATTAACTAATAATCAGAACAAATAATAATCAGAATAAAACCATATCTGATTGTTACCAACTCTCAGCAAGTCTTAGGTGAATGACAACAAAAGAAAGTTTCCTGAATTGTTCCCAAAATCACACTCATTTCTACTAACAGCTTGAATGTTTTATTTCAGGAAGAAATTGTATTATAGATACTCTGAAGAACAGAGAAACTTTTAGGGTCACCTAAGGTGGCAAATGGAGTAACTTAGCCAGAAGCTGATACCAGGCTGGTTCCAGACCCATATTGACAGCAGATGTCAGTATTTCTTAAGGGTTATATATATATTAGAAAGGAAAATGTGCCTTGAGGCTTTGAACAGGATTCTGGGTACTTGTGAATGCTCCAAGTGATCTAAATTTGTGAGCAACAGATTTTGTTGTTTTCATCACCTTATTTTTAAAATGTGTTGAAGAAGGTGTTTGTCACTGAACCAAAGGAGTAACAATTTAAATTTCTGTATGGTCTTAATTCTGAGCAGTGCTGAGTAGCCTGAACTCAAACATGGCTTTAGCTGGGGTTGCAGGAAGAAGTTGCTATCCTTCCTAAGCATCTCCCATCACAGAACAGTTGTTGGGTATATGATCTTGAAATATGGAGGAAATAATTAGGACACAATTCAAGACGTCAACCTGTTGATCTCAGAGTGGAATGAAAAATACTGTTTAAACTTTCAGAATTGAATTTATTAAATATAGAATAAAGGTCGAATATAAACATTTCAGAGAATGTGATGTTATTACTAAATAACTTTCAAGTATACATGTAAGAAGACAGATTTTCATCCAGATTATTCAATCCTTATGCCATTTGCTCAAACATATACATCTGTTGAAGTCTTTGAGACTACTCATGAGAGTAGTTCTGTATAAATTGCTAAAATTCTGCATAAGAATTATAGAATCTTTCCTCATATCTTATAGCCTGGAAACACACGTTACACCTGTGCAACCTGAGGAGCTGGCCCAATCCTTTAGTTTATCAAAGGAAGAGGAATTTATATTTACTTAAAGGATGAGCTATGAAGGTACCTAGCAGCTGCTAATGCTTTCTAACAGTAGAGAGTCAAGAATCACAAAATCTCACTTGCTGCCCACAACGAATAGTTGCAGAATGAATGGGGTTTCAGCAACTACTCAACATTAAAGTAATGTCATAAATACTGTGCAGTTTTCAAAAATGTTGTGTAATTAGGAGGTTAGCTGTAGTCAATAGCAATGAAGACATGGTTATAATCTTCCCCAAACCTAAGAGAGAAACTTACGCATAACAAATGTAATGGAAAAAGTTTTAAAATATATTTGAATTATACAACTCTAATTGTTTATCTGGATTACTAATGTGCACCATACCTGGATTCGTGATACATAAAATTAGAGAACACTTTATAGTCCGAAGGATCCCCAGCAAAGCAAAGAATATAGAATTATAGGCTTACTTTTATCAGATTCATCTTCTTGCAGGTGCTGAATTGGTTTTAACATCATATTTTCTTGTGTTTTGTAGAGATGAAATAGGAAATCCCCTAAATGACACTACTAGCATTTCTGGAGCCACTAACCACAATCGCAATTATTACCACTGAAGGTAAAAATGGGATTTATATCACCTAACTTTAGATCGAACCAGTCAGCCAAGCTCCTCTTTATAGCCAGTGGAGAGAAGTGTGCTGGTTTAGAGTGTTATTCCCATGACCAAAGGCAAATGTCTTTAGGAACAGAAGATTCCACCATCAAAGTACTTCTTCCCAGTAGCTATAATGAAAAGGACCATGGAAAATTAACACAGACATGGATACTTTCTGTGTAATCTATATTGTGATGTATATGTGCCAAGATTAATGTCAAATTTGTAACAGAAGGGACAGTAGTTGTCTGCAGAGCAGAGACTGCTCCATTTTAGGTTAGGTGGAGTAAAAATTCACAAAGTATTTGCCACCCAGATCAAAAAAGCATCTCAAAAACTTCTATCTAAAGAATTACTTCAAAAGTAATACAAGATACTGATATAAAATGCAACAGAAGGGGACAAATGAGCCTCATTTTACTGTGTTTCAAAGCTGTCTAAACATAAAATTATTGAAATTTCATCTTGAGCAATTGTGTTCAAGCATGTGCAAAAGAATGCAAAAACCCCAACCGATCAAAGAAAAAATGAGCAGAAATAAAAAGAGTGTAATATGAATACAATGTTCAGTAAGATCTAAAATTAATGTCATCAAGGGCATTCAACTGACAACTTAGTCTGATGGCTACGTTCTACTCTTAACACATAGGCTAAATAATAATAATAATTAAAAAATGTATTTACTAATCCTTAGACAAAAATTGTTCTCTATGTTTAGTTCTGGTGGCAACCTGCTGACTGCTTCTCTTTATCAGCTGTAAAATTGGCCATATGAGTTCAAGTTACAGCATATTAAGGATTTCTACATTTAGATTAATTTTGACAACACAACCAAGTATTTTCCAATGTTTGCAGATGCCTCACCTCCATGAGCTGCATTCAGTTCTGCTTACAAACCGTGGCTAGGATCCTGCTTCTTTTGTCTGGGATAAGATTAAGTCTCCAGGTTTTTAAGGGCAGCCCTATAGGCAGTTTTAAAGCAAGTGGTAGATACAGGAAAGGTTTTTATAAACAATCCTGTTAGGTGTTAATAGAATCAGAATGACTACCTTTCATCTCATACTAAAATTCACCCTCAGAGAGATTTCTTCACACTATTTATACTTAGGTAAGCCCTCTGCAGAATTTTCAAACCAACCACAACTTTAAAGTAGTACAAGTCTGTACAGGGCAAAGAGATGTTATGATAAATACAATCTGGAATAGAAGAATGAGCTTTTTTACATAATCTCTCTGAAATTTCGTACAGGTTTTGCAGCATCCCACAAAATCCAGTTTCTGTTTATAAGGAGTGAAAAGAAACAATTTTCAGCGAACCAAGAGTTCTGTCTCGTTTTGGGTCAGAGAGATGTTGATCAAACAGTCCAGGCTGGTATAACACGTGTCAGAGCTGGGCAGGACGTCATAGAGCGGTAGCCAACCAGCTTCTGCTTTCCTCCTTCCAACAAAGCAAGAATATTCTCCTTGTGCCATGCCACAGAATGAAGTTTAGCCAAAACCAAACTGTTCTTTCAGGAAAGATAGCACAGCCCTCAGTTCTCACAGGCAATTGTTAAAAGATAAAGAAGTAAGATATTAAAGTCCTGCTAGCTCATTTGAAGTAGTAGGTAGTCTACCAGCCTCCTACCAGAAGCACTTTCTACAGGATTCTCACACCTCAGCAGGACACCCTGCTGATTAAAAGGCAAAGACAGTTCTCACAGATGTATGTGAGAATATGTATGTATACAATTGCACACACAGGCACGAATACTTCATATGCACACACATACCCATACATACATGTGTTAGCTGTCAGGAAATTTGTCTTTCCTGACCACTCTGTACAGCCAATCCATATATGAGGGTGTAACCCTTCAAGCATTTTTTTGGATGTCGTCAATATATACTCCTCTCTTTACAAGCATATAACACAGTATTTATTTAAAAATACAGGAGAAAACAAGATTTGTGATGTTATAGTGATGATCTCTGAACATGTCTAGAGAAATGTCCTTTTGCATTTTGAATATAAGACAAGGAAGTTAACTGATTAATTTCACGCTTGGGAACAAGAATAGAGAGTTCTCCAGATGCTTAGTCTTTGTGCTATATTTTGTGTTCATTTTAATGAAATTAATATTCCCCAAGTCAAGTCTGCTTTGCCCATGATGGTGATTCATAAGTGATCTCCCTCTCCTTATCCCTACTCATGAGCTATTTTATCTTTTTTTCTCCCCTTGTCTTGCTTGAGAGGGGAGTGAGATTGCTTCGAGATAGACAGCTGGCAGTTGGCAATCATCAAGCTAGCACAATTTCCATTTCTTTAGTCCATACTCCATCTTACTGTGGAATCAGACTTTTCTGTCCTAAAGCATCTCCTTTTTGCTGTAAGTCTCTCTTAGTCATTTATTGTTATCATAGTTTCCTCGTTAAATGAATGTTTTCATATATCTCCTAGAAAAACACACAGGCATTACTTTGAACTTCAGTAAGAGCCTTTCAGGCACATTGCTCCATTTCAGACTGTTCTCTTCTTCATTCTGTTTTGTTTTATATATCTCCTCTACTTCTTAGAATTTAGTATTTCCTATCTTTATCCTGAGTAAATTCTGGCTATGATGTGGACCAACAATAACATATCCTGTGACATTGCAGGTGTTAAATGTGAATAGACATCATGCAGTACAGACTATTGCCTTACTGCTGAGCTATTCTCATTGCATTTCATTGGAAAAAAAAAAAAAAGAAAAAATCATGGAAAGTCTATGGGACATGTCCTAACTCTGTCCTAATTCATTACATGGAATTCCAACATGGAATTCCTTATGTTGGGTTCCATGACACCAACATAAGGAATAAGCATACCAGTCAGATATTAAACCACTTTAATGAAGGTCTTCAGGACAACTGCTCTCAATGCCTTGAATACTACATCGCAAGGAATGAGAAACCTGTGCAAACTCTGGAAATTGGGGAGAACAAAAAATTAAGAGGCCATATGATCAGTGTGACAGGCAGCTAGGAAAATCTTCCTTCATTTAGTTAAGTAGTACTGTAGGTAAAACTTTGCTTAAGTTCTCCCATGGTAAAAGAGAAGTTCAGGAATTGATCTGAAAGACGGTTTCAAAGTTAACACTTCTGATTTGTAAAATAATTGCAGAATTGAACACTTTATCTCTGAGTAATGCCAGCAGTATCATTAGCCCACATATTAAATTCAGATGCATTTAAGATGCCCACAAGTACCTGAATAACCAAAATGGAAATACATTTATATATTTATAACTTCTTGGAAACAGAATTTTTTACTACAAAGCATCATTTTTTTGCTTCATATCAGCTTCTCTTAGTCCTTATTTGGCCTCATAACTTCTTCCTCAGATGACTGAGATATAGATAGATAAATTTGCAGATACTAACATAGGAAATGAGGACAAAAAGTTGCAAAAAAGTTCAAGGTGTGGCTGCAAAATCTAATGCATAGGCAATAGAGCCTGGCAGCAGGGGATGACTAGACATAGTAGTTAACCTCTTGAAATTGAATGAGGGGTGGGTGATTGCTTCACCTGAGGGACAGAGAGACCTGATACCACACAGGACACTGAACTGAAAAAGTAATTATCTTCACAGCACAGCCCATGAAGCATAACAGTCAGACAATATTCTGAAGAACCTTTTCAAACAGAAAGCACTGGAGATGCCAGGATAAACACTACTAAATCCTGAGTATTTTCACAAATATATCAAAGTGCTATCAATTATTTCAAGGTTTTACTTCTGATCTAATTGATACATAGACCTTCACACAACAAAATTCTGGATAGATTGGATGGATATTGGATGGATAGATTTCTAGACCTTCTCATTTCTCACATTCATTATTTATTGTCCAAACAGCAAGCAGACTCCTAAATATTGTATCTCTGTACAGTGTCTGACAATAACAGAAATGAATCTACATCTCTCATTCTTTAGTCCTGACCCATGACCCTCCCTTGTTCAACCCCCGTATCATTTTTCCTCCGCAAACCTGGATCCCAATAAAATATTTACTTATGTCTTCCATTTTCTTTTGACTGTTTGAACGCTAAGGTGTTTGGCACAAACTGGACTTTACTAAATATTGAGAGTTTGGAGAAGTATCATATACACATATAATTCATGATCAAACTCTATCAAGTAAGATATTAAAGACTCTAGATTCTACACATGATATGTGTGCCTCTGCATATACATATAAAAGTGGCAAAAATGTCTGGATTCTGTTTGTTCTGCTGATTATTGGAAAATACGCATATTCTCCAGTACTCCCCAGAAATTTTATTAAATTAAATATCACTATTTAAGCTAAATTAATGGCAATTTTAAAATTAACATTTCTGATTAAAAAAAAAACCAAAACCCTAAAAATCCAGAATTGAAAACTTTGTGTGCTAGTAATACGAACAGTATCATTAGCCCACATATCAAATTCATGCTAGCCTAATATACTCACAAGGTCTTAATAGTAGAATGACGAAAATAGCAATGTATTTATGCTAATCTATGAGTACAGAATGTGTTATCATGCAAAGAAAAACTTCAACACTGGAACTTCCTGAATCAAAACAGTAAAAATTGTTCCTATTTGCAATCTAAAACATAATCTTAAAAATGCCAAAATTCCAAACAACATTACACATAATAATATTTGAGAGAGACCATAAGTTTGCACTGTCACAGAATCACAGAATAGTTGAGGCTGGAAAACACATCTTTAGATCATCTAGTCCATTCCCTTTGCTCAAACAGGATCACCTAAAGATGTTTGCCCAGGAATGTGTTCAGGCAAGTTTTGAATACTCCTCCAAAGATGGAGACTTAAAAACCTTGCTGGGCAACCTCTTCTGCTGAGTGACACCCCTTACAGTGAAAAAGTTCAGACAAAATATCTTGTATTTTTGTTTGTGCCCATAGCCTCTTGTTCTGTCACTGGGCACCACTGAGAAGTCTCTGAATCTGACTTCTTCAGTCCCTACCATCAATTACTTATAAATTGATAAGGTCCCTCTGAGCCTTCTCTTCTCCAGGCTGAACAGTCCCAGCTCTCTTATCTTCTCCTCACATGACAGATGCTCCAATCTTTTAATCACCTTTGTAGCCCTTCACTGGACTCTCTCCAGTATGTCCATGTTGCTTCCAGCTGTGTCACACCAGTGCTGAGTAGAGGGGAAGGATCACCTCATTTGATCTATTGTCAAATCTCCTCCTAATGCAACTCAGGAGGCTGATGTCCATATTTGCCACAAGGACACACTGCTGATTCATGATTAATGTGAATATGACCATTCACAATTGACTCTGGGTCAGTTATGACTTCAATTCTCTCAATGCGTTGTCCACCAGGACCCCCAGGTCCTTCTCTGCAAAACTTTTCTCCAGCTTTTTATCGCACTAGTCAGCCCTCAGCCTGGGTTTATTCCTCTCCAGGAAACTGTGGGCCACAAAAGAACATTTCTGGTCCAAAGTGTATTTGCTGTCCACTAGGACCCTGATGTCATTCTCTGCCAAGCTGCTATCTAAAGTTATTGTTCCTTAAGTGCAGGACATGGCATTTTGTTTTGATGGACCTTGCAAGATCCCTGTCTGCATGTTTCCCCAGCCTGTTGAAGTTCCTCTGAAAGGCAGCGTAACATTCAGGTCGAACAATCACTCCTCCCAATTTTTTATCATCTCTGAAACTTGCTGAGGGTGATGGGTTTTGTCCCGTTCTCCAGGTTATTAATGAAGCTGAACACTATTGCCTTAGTATCAACCCCTGAGGTACACCAAGGGTAACTGGCTTCCACATGGACTTCAGCCCACTCATCACAACCTGTTGAGCCTGGCAGTTCAGACAGTTTTCAGTCCATCTCACTGTCCACTTATCTAGCCCATATCAGATTGTCAGTGAAGATTTTATGGAAGACAGTATCAAAGCTGATCTGTTCTCCCCTCATTCATTAAGCTAGTCATCTCATTGCAAAAGGCTTGGGATTGTTAGACAGGATTTCCCATCTGTAGATCCATTCTGACTACTCCCCATCACCTTCTTGTCCTTCGTATGTTTGCAAATGGTTTCCAAAATTACTTGCACCATCAACTTCCACAGAAATGAGGTGAGACTGACCAGCTGGTAGTTCTCCAGATCCTCCTTCTTACCCTTCCTGAAGATGAAAGTGATATTAGGTTTCTCCTGTGCCTTAGAAACCTCCCCTAACTCCCATGACTCGTCAAAGATGATCAAGAGCAACTTTGCAATGACATCAGCCAGCTCCTTCAGCACCCATGGGTGCATCCCATCAGGTCCCATGTAATTCTCCAGCTTGTTTAAATGTTCTCTAACCTGATCTTCCTCCACTGAAGGCAAGTCTTCCTTGCTCCAGACTTTCCTGCTGGGTGCTGGTGACTGAGGTTCCTTAAGGCAAATCATGCAAGTAAAGACCAAGGTGACGAAAGCACCCTCCATGCCTTCAGTTTCTTCTATGTCCTTTATCAGCAGTTCTCCTGCCCCATGCAGCAGGTACACATTTTATCTGGTCTTGCTTTTGTTGCTGATACCCTATAGAAACCTTTTTGTTGCCCCTCACATATCTCCACAGATTCAGTTCCAGATGGCCTTTGGACTGCCTTAGGCCATCTGTGCACATTCAGTGTCTATAATTTTCTTGTGTGACCCATATTTCTCCACATTTATCATTTCTTTTTGTTTGAATTTTGTCATAATTTTGTTCTTCATCCATGCTGGCCTCCAGCAGCCTTTGCTTGATTTTCTGCATGTTGGAACTGACCACTCTTGAGCTTGCAGGATGAGATCCTTGACAATCAACAATTTCTCCTTGATCCCTCTTCTCTCCAGGACTGCAAGACATGTCATTTTTCCAAGCACCTAAATGGGCCAAAGTCCTGAAGTCCAGGGCTTTGATCTTGATTTTTGCTTTTTTCCCCTCCTCTCAGGATCCCGAATACCACCACCTCATGTTCACTGCAGCTAAGCTTTCTCCTGACTTTCTCACTGTCAGTCAGTTCTTCCTTGGTTATAAGTCTCAGGTTCAGCAAAGTGTCTTCCCTCACTGGAGGGGAGACACGTTCCCATGTGTCAGGAAGCTGTTACCAGTGCCACCAGATTTTTCTCAGAGCTGCATAGTGATGGAACAATATGAAATTGACCACATTGAAATATAGGAAACTGCAGTCATACATGAGGCAAAAATAAAGCTCTCCATTAGGGTTGTCAAACACTGACAGGGATACCCAAGGAGACTGTAGAATCTCCATCCAGGGCAAAGCCTGAGCAATGTGAAACAAGTTGTCCCTACTTTGAGCAGATGATTGGACCAGATTACCTCTAGAGGTTCCTTCTGACTTAAATTATATTATTCTGTGATTCTGCAGTGAAAAATCCCCCTAAAGTATTATTAACATTCCCTGAAACATTTGAGTTTCAGGAAATACCGGACAACAGGTACCCAGAATTGAAGCCATGGGGGCTTACAACCCCAAACCAACAAGACATAATGTATGACATCTTCAAACTGAAATTTTCTTAGACAATAGTTGTCATTCGAAGAAGGAGACATACAATCAAAAGTAGATCAAACCACTTTTCTTCATTGTCATTAAGTGATGATGATAGTACATTTGGAAACAAAAGGATGCTTGGAACATGCCAACAAGTTGTTGAGAGGAAAAGGCACAGAGACAATACAAGGTTTTCCTGCATTTTATTACAATTATGTACAACCAAAAATTATATAGAAGTTCTTCACTTCTTTTTTAACCACTCTAGCTTAGTTTTCAGATTAATAGAGACTTGAAATCATAGAAGAACTGGGGTAGAAATTAAAATATTATAAGCAATATTTCTTAGAGTATTGGCTTTTGAAACTTTGTAGCAGTACACCTAGAAATAGGTTTCTTTAGTTATCTCCAAAAAGCTTTTCATTATTACAGTTTCACAGAATTATGAGATACTTCTTGAACCTTCAGAAAGGATAAATTTAATTTCACATAATTTGCTAAGCTGAACATTTCTCTTTGTTTTTACACCTGACAAAGATAAATATACACCTTCCCGATGGATGTTCCACATTTGGGTCTGCAGGGCTTTGTTCATCTGGGAGATATTGTCTGGAAGAGAAACTGAAATTTCTCTTACAAATATTTAAATGTTGTGCCAATACATCTAAGAAGGATAGTAAGTAAAGAAAGACCAGTACAAACACAGAAGTGAAACTAGGGTATAAATATTTGTCTTCACAATATTTTCATCTATGCCTTTGTAAAAACAGATGAAAAGCAAACACACACCACTGGCTATATTAAATATCCATGAAAACCCGTAAGAGTAGTTAGCATTCAGGCTAGAACAAATGCGTGCTTGCTGACTTTTACTTTTCTTTCTGTTCTGCCAGCAGTATTAACTTTTAGTGAGTGATTATTACTTTTTGCTGCAGCACTGGAAAATTATATCATAGATAGGGCTGAGACCCAGACTGTTTAAGGCATTAAGTACCTGACTCATGCTGAGCTCTGCCAGTTAGCTCTAACTGCTACCAAGGATTCAGACCTGAGAAACTTTTCAGCATCTTTGAAAAATTTCCTTGTAAGGCATATAATTTCTTAATGCAACTTCTGAAGCATTAAAAAGAAAAGCTAGATGGAAACCATCAAGGTGAATAAAACTTCTCTTAATTTCGGCATGAAGAAGTAGAACTAAAGGGAACAGAAATGGGAAGGTATGCTAATGAATGAGCTCAATATCTGTAAACTACATTATATGAAACCTACTGATTAAAGAGATTAGATGAACCATTTTCCTAGGATTTTATTATCATTCATACTGAATCTATGCTTCAGCAGAGGCCAACCAGTCCTTTGTCAAGGGACTTGTGGTGGGTTGCCCTTGGCTGGCTTCCAGGTACCCATCCAGCTGCTTGCTTTCTCCACGCCTTCAGCAGAACACGGGAGAAAATAAGACTAAAATTTCATGGACTAAGATAAAGGCAGTTTGATGAGAAAATAAAAAAATAAAGGTTTAAAAAAAGCAAAGGCTGCAGGTGGAAGCAAAGAACACAAAAAAAGATTTATTGGCTACCTCCCATGCCCAGAAGGTGTCCATCCACTTCCTAGGAAGTAGGGCCTCAGTACACATAGCAACTGCTTCAAAAGATGAATGCCTTAATAACAAATACCCTCTACCTCCTTTCCCTGATCTTTTCTTGTTGAGCATGTTATCATATGATATGGAATATCCCTTTGGTCAGTTTGAGTCAGCTGTGCCAGCAGTGTGCTCTCCCAACCTCTTGCCCATTCCCAGCCTACTGGCTCCGGGGGTGGGGGTGGCTGGAGAGACAGCTTTGATGCTATCTGAGAACTGCTCAGCAATAGCCAAAAATATTGGTGTGTTAACAACACTGTTCTAGGTACAAAGCACAGCACAATATGGGCTGTGGTGAGGAAAGTTTACTTCATCCCATCCAGACCCAATGTAGGGCCGTATTTTGTGGGTTTTTTTAACGGCCATTTCTGTCTGTTGGGATGCCTAGTGAGTCTGTTGTGTTCCATATTACTTGGCAAAAAAAAAAAAAGATATGTCTCATCTCTCCCTGGAAGTGATACAGAAGCTATTTCAAATAGTTGCTGCAAGTATACCTTGCAGTCAAGACTGGGTTTGTTGTTTATTCTGCTTATATTAAATAGTAGCTGAAGGACTGCTGTAGAGAAATTAGCATGAATTATATAGCTGTCCAGGAGGGAGAAGAATGGCCTCCTGGTCACCCTTTGAAGATTAGTGCTTGCCAATATTTATCATCACTTGCAAAGAGAAATATAACTGTATCTCTGAAATGATTCCACCTGTTTTGTCAGTAAAACACAAAAATCTGGCTTACCTTTCAAAAGGACAGGGAAGCCTACCACCCAAAGGGTGCTGCACAGTTCCTGATTCATGTACCCTCCTGCCTAGAGAAAGGGAAGGTTGTTGAGGCAGAAATTTGCCTTGCTGAACCTTGTCGTGGTTTAAGCCCAGCCGGTAACTCAGAACCACGCAGCTGCTCGCTCGCTTCCCCCCTTCTTCCTCCCCCTGCTCCTGGAGGGATGGGGAGGAAAATTGAAAGAACATAAATCCCATGGGTTGAGATTAGAACAGTCCAGTAACTAAGGTTTAATACAAAACCACTACTGCTACCACCAATAATAATAATGATAAGGGAAATAACAAGGGGAGAGAACACAATTGCTCATCACCCACCGACTGACACCCAGCCTGGCCCGAGCAGCAATCTGGGCCTTCTGGGTAACTCCCCCCAGTTTCTATACTGGGCATGATGTGCTGTGGTATAGAATACTCCTTTGGCTAGTTTGGGTGAGGTGCCTTGTCTCTGCTTCCTTCCGGCTTCCCTTCCTCCCTGGCAGAGCATAAGACTAGGTCCTTGATCAGGGTAAACATTACCTAGCAACAACTAAAAACATCAGTGTGTTATCAGTGTTGTTCTCAGGCTAAAGTCAAAAACACAGCACTGCACCAGCTACTAAGAAGGAGAAAAATGACTGCTACAGCTGAACCCAGGACAAACCTCAAAATTCAGAAAATGGTATTGATGATATATTGACTACTGCCTGAAGAGGAACTTTGTGCTGGGGAGGTAAGTCATATTTCTGTGGACAGTTTCCATTCATTAAAATTTTCCCGCAGGGTTTTATGCACCCTTTTTCTTCTTGGAGTTAACATTATACCAGCACGAATAAGTTCCCAGACATTTAAAGTGGAATGCAAAAATGTCCTTATACACATACAACCTTAAGCCTGATCATATTACAGGAGAAATTATATAGAAATATATTAATTTACAGTCAACATCAGCTAATTATTCTCACAAAGATCTAATATATCAGAATGAATGAATCTTTTCAGAATACCTGTCTTCCCTGATGTCATTTTTTTTTTTTTTTTTTTTTTGAACCAAGTGAATCAGCTCCCTTTGTTCTCCCACACACTGGATTTCTCTGGTTATACCACACAACAAGCACGAAAAGACTCAAGACTATAAATCTGAGCACATCTTTATGAAGAAAACTGATTAAAAGCACTACTAAAACACTACAGAGAGAAATATATCAACTGTAACCAGCATTTGCCCTGGCTGTTTTCCCAATTCTTCCTTCAAAGGTCTCCTTCATGAGCTTCAATATTTACTTCCACATGCTTGCAGGTCATCATTTACCAAGAGAACAATGCAGTGAAAGGCTCACTGTGAGAGAGATTCTTACTTAACTAAACATAAAACTTTTTCTTAAGTTTTATTTAAGAAACCTTTTCTCACCTACATAGAAACATCTTAGAGTTCTTGAAAATTCTCATACCTCCAAATTCTATATTACCATGTACAAATATGCTGTTATTGCATGAGGATTTTTACTAAAACCAATCGATGGGGAATACAGAGGGACAAAATACCCTTGATAACAAAAATGAACTCATCAAAAAAACAGCAAAATTATTCAGAGGTTTATTTTGTAAATGTTTATTATAAGTGAGCATTTTCTTGGTGTCCCAAGAAACACCTCCACCCAATAAACCCCAGAGAATCCATTTCTGTAAGATAAATTCCAAGAAAATGCTCAAAAATCTAGAAAAAAGAAACTAAATCCTTCTCTGTAATGGCTACTCCATCACACAACAACTGTGAGCTTAATGAATTAGTACAGTTAATAGGGAGCACTCAGCAGTCTGAGGCAGCTCCACTAATCTGTTATTTTACCTTAAAATGAATCTTTGCTTTCAAAATAACACAGGGTGTATGAGTCCAGTCATTTGTTTTTTCTTCATGAGTTTCCCACTCCAACATACCTTGAAGATAGTTATCACATTTTAAAGCAGCACTTCAATAAACTGCTCCTTTTTTGTCCTCTGCAGTGGCGCTTGCCCACTACAGTCCCTGTGTTAAGCCATAATTTCACAGACTTATGAAAATGAAAAATCCTCCTTCTCTGCCCACCTGCTTCTACCAGGAACTGTGAATGCCTCCCACATTCCCTATTTCATGCTATAATTAGAACAAATATTTGAAATACGAATACTCTTTACTTCTCTTGCTGCAGTTTCTTGTTTCTCTCCTGTCACTCTCCTGTCCCTCTCCTGACTGCCTATAAAGACTTTAAGCCCTTATTGAAAATGAAATGTTCTGGGGTTTTTGGGTTTTTTTTTTACCCAAGGCTTTGGTTTAGGCATCTCAGCACAAGAAATTTTAGTCTTAAACTGCTTTGTTACATGTGTTTGTATTGTCCTCAAAGCCACCAGCAGATCCTTTAGCTCATTCTGTACTTTACCTGCTCCCTCTGTATTTGCATCTTTGTGAGCCTGAGCCCCGGCAAGCAGATATCCTTACACTAATTATTCCCTTTGAAGCAGATCATAGATGCTGTGATGCATTCAAATCTGACTAAAACGTCCCTTGTTTATTGCTCTGTCCCCCAGAAAGTCCCCCATGCTGGAGATGGACCATGGAAGGCACATCACATTTTTGTTGCTTTTTGATCAGTCAACATTACTCTGGATATGGAAGAGGCTATTGCAGAGGGCTGTTCTTTATATACCCCTTTGCTGCTGCCAAACCTTTAACAGCATTATTAGTCAATGGTCAGACCCACAGCCTCTCACAGGCACGTTCTCTCTGCCTGCCTTGCACAGCTGAACCCAACACTTCAGCACAGGGCCAGGCTGAAGTTCAAACCTTCAGTGCAGTAGCCTCTCTGGAGACAACCTGAAGTAGTCTAAAACAGAGCAGCAGAGCTACCAGAAATGAGCAGAGGGATAAGTTCATATTTTTCCTGTCAGTGATCTGTTTGCTTGAAAACAAGTAGCAAATCAACAGCAACATACCATGCATCTACTAAGATGATTGCCATGTCTTCCCACCCCCAGCATGATGATTCTTCTACAGACCTGCTGAAGTCCCACAAATCAGCCAGACTGTGAGCTAGCAAGAAAATATTCTAGGATAGTTTGAACTTCTGTTGTTAGGTGTGGTATAAGCAAGAGAGGCTGCATTTCATTCCCATCATGCCTATTACTCTTTTTATATTTTGTTTAATGTTTTGGAGACTTTGACACTCTTGAATTGTTAAAGGGAATTAGCCTATGAAGGAGAAAAACATCTGAGGCAGAAGAGCTGCATTAGTTTTACTGGAAAGACACCTTACATATCCAAATTTGAAACTACACTCATGTACTTATTTTGCAGTATTAGGAGGGAAAGAATGGGTGGTATCCTTCTTCTGTCTTTCCTTCAGTGACTGACACATCTTCTGTCTGTGTTTCCAGTTATAAGAAAAAGATTGTCCTGGAGAAGGAAGTTAATGTGGGAGTCTACCTGAATCCTTTATAAAAACAGTAGTTCTTGTGAGGCATGGTGGTTAAAAAATCCACTAAGATCACATTCAGACTAGGAAATGTCTAATTTTTTTTTTTTTTTTTCAGTTGATGATCAATATATAGGTGCTACTTGAATGCACAAATAGCATAAAGAGTGGAGGTTTGGAAGGTATACGTCTTTGCTTTCCTGATCCCACACAGACACTTAAACCTATCTTAGGAATTAGAACAGGTGGTGGAAGTACAGCCCTCTACCTAAACACCTCAGTTTGTTCCTTCCTCCTTTGCTTGCCTTATTGAAATCTGAATTCTTCCACTGCTTTATCTGCATACAACAGAGAACAATAGGGCCCTCACCTTGTTTGCCAGAACAGTGAGATGAATTCAACTGTATATGCATACTCATAATTGTGATAACAGAACACTGAAAACTGAACTCAAAAGAATGAAAGAGAATTGTTTGTGGGGTCTAGAATCAGTTCTATCTTGTGTTTTCATGCTAAAATATAGTTGTGATTCAAATCAGATGAAAATGTGTTTTTTTCATCATAAGTTTTCTACCAAGCAGAAGTGAGAAGCTGACATTCTTGTCTATTTGCATTGGAGATCTTCGGGTAAAGCTTAATGAGCCAGATATGTTTTGAAAGAAACATTTGAAGCTCAGCAAACAAGGATGCTCTTACAAAACTTCTTGTATGCCTAGTACTAACTTTGATACAATGTTTTCTTTTAGAATTTTGCAGTCTTTTGTAAACTACTCCGGGCTAATTCAGGATTCATTTCCACAAGATAGTAATATGTGTCTTTCCATCACTACATAGAGTTGACTGATGAATTTGCTCTCTGTGGTTTGTTGTATCATGATCTGGCCCCAGTATCAATCTGAAATATTCTTGTGCATACACGGATCTGGAACTTGGAAGCACTCCTGCATATGCAAGATTAGACTTAGTATTATAAAGTTAGTAACAATTTTTTATTTATTTCCACTAATAAGTGCTTTAAAATGAATTATTAATTTCACTATGAATTATCATAAGATGCTCCTCCATATGGTTCTTTTTGTTATGAGTGCACAATTTCAGAGAAGACAAAAAAGCTTTGCTTGTTTAGCCTAGCGAAATTTAGTCTGAAAATGGCATAACTGCTCTCTGCAAAAACACCGGGAAAGTAAACACAAGAGGGGAGAGAAGAGCTGTTTAAGCTAAGGACAATATTGGCACAGACAGGGAAAAACCACCTAATTGTGAATACTAGGTTTACAGCTGTGAGAACCTGAATGGTTTTCCACTTAATGGGTGAGATGATGAGAAAGGAAAAAAAAAAAGAAAAAAACCTTAGGCTTCTGTGACATATTTGCCTGAGATAGCAGGGTTGAAGTCAAGTATTCAAGAGGTTCCCTCTTGTACAGTGTTCTTATATTGAATGTGTTTATCTTCAAAGTGACTGAGATATCTGGCTGAAAATATCAGCACAGTGCGCTTGGAAATAGCTTGGAAATATGAATCCAAATGGTTTATTCTTACAGTAGAAAATTGCCAGTAGTAAATGTCTGACAGTCTTTTTAATGAGCGCTACTATCAAATCTCCCCCACGCTATCAGTAAGTGTGGCCTACACAGGTTTGCTTTAAAACAAGAGACTCGAGATTTAGGATGGTGTAAATGAAAAATTATTAAATGGCATCCTTAAATCCAACCACATTTCCTTTTAAACCAAACTCTAGGCTCCCAACTCTTATACTTGCATATAGCTTAGAGTTCAGATTCTGTTCCATAAGTGCACTGCTGTAAATGCACAGATATTTCTACTGACACCCTTATTATTTTACATATACATGTGGAGGTGATGGTAGTTGATTGTTAAGGTGATCAGGTAGGATTGTGAAGTCTATCCTAGTGCCTCTAGAGAAGCACTGATTGTATTTTTTTTCCCTGTAGGAACAGAAGTAGGGAGTTTAACAACAAGAAAAATTAAAACCTGGTGTTACAGTGGCATCAGTGTAGTGTAGACATGCCAAAACTACTTTGAAAAGATCTAGTTCATTTGCTAAAATGTAGATGGTGCTACTATTAGCACTTCAGTTATGACCACAAATTCCAACTAAGCATGACTTTTATATTTGAGAGTTGTAATGGGTGAGAAAAGAGAGGTGCAGAAACCACCCATGAAAGGACCTAGCACTATGTCTTCATCAGCTGTCAATATCATTTACATTTGGAAGATGGATAGTACATTCTTGTCCTGTATAGCAACCCATAGCCCTCCCAGTTTGTTCCCACATGCAGTAAGTATGATGAATGTGTTCATGACATTTTCCCTAAACTTTCTACACACACCTTGGCTAGCTTATTTAAAGTTAGCTCCGCTCTCTTACTCATAGCCTTCATCAGCATCATCTGTTAAGGAAAGGAGCATGTACTCCTCATAGTCCATCAAAACAAAATAAAGAAGAAGGTCCTGTGTCTATGGAGAATGCAGAAACACTCATCATAAGAGTGAAGACCAAGCAATTCAGCTGATAGCAAAGGGAAACAGTTTTGAGACTGGCTGGTTGTTGCCAGTGAGGCTCATCCTAATCTGCACAGAAGGGTAGAGGCCAATGGCTGTTCTCTGCCTGATTAAGGATTTCCCAACCAAATTTGAATTTGTAAATCCCTGTTTCTTTTACTGTTACTGCCTGGAATACAACCATATTGCAAAGCTGCTAGCCAGCATGTAACATTATAATGCTTGAGTAGAAAATTCCACCAAAGTCATCATGAAAAGCTTTGATGTCCACTGGAAAAGTCCTACCATACTAGGAAAGGAAGCTTGTTCTACAGTCAGCTGCCGGATAAGAAAACATCACCATCATGAATTTATTGTCCTGGAAAGATGACAAGTTTGGTGACAAAGATCAGCTCTGTAACATTTAGCTTCTTAAGGAGTGCAACTGGTCGAGTGTCCAAGTTGTTCCTTGTGGTGGTACTCCTTGTTTCCCCTCAAACCTTGTGAATTAAAATAAGGAGCAAAGCATGGCGCTTCAATAAACTTTTTCTGTTCAGATTTGAGTAAAATTTGGATGTTGACTGTGTACATCTGAACATCTACTTTAAAAATATGCTAATACATAAAGGATTTTGTTCTTTATTAATCCTTCTCTCCAGAATGCTATTTTCATACTTAGGAACAGTAACGTATATTTACAAATTACACTTTGTGGGCTTAGGCATTATCATATACCTCTTCCACTAGAGTCCAAGGCTGTGCAGATAGTTTTTGCAGTAGTTTAAAACAGCCTGCAAGAGGCAAATAGTTGACTCTTCATGGTAATCAAAGATGTTCTTGACTGAACAGATATTTTCAACTCTACTGCAGAAGTTTTGCCCTTTAATTCCTTTTTACCATTCTTATGTGCCACAGAAATTCTGTCACTAATTTCCAATTTTATAATTCAGTCTGGATGATGGTACATTCAAAGTTCCACTCATTAGTTCTCTTGACGACTGAAATAATCCTTATACATCAGGTGTGTATAAAATATGCTCCTGCGATCATAGAACCCTGAAGTCAAATAGCTATACATGCCTCCAGTGCTGCCTTCTTATTAATTTTAAGAAAGATAAAGCATTAAAACAAATACTGCTAGAGAAAACTAAACAGGAGACAGTATAATGAGAAAATGTATCACTTTTTTCCTTAGCACATTTTCATGAGGTGCTCTGAAAGGGTTTTAAAAGCTTTGCTGTAAATAAGCTTCCCAATACACCCGACGGCTCCAGGACTTTGACAGGGCCCTGGAATGGATCAACCCCTGCAGAGGCATACAGAAATCATTATTAGTATTGTGCAACCGTTTAGGCCAGCAAAAGTCTGAGACAAAAAGGTGTATTTTGGCAGACAGTACGTGCACTTACAAGAAATTGTTTTGGAAAGCAAATTTATGAATGAGTCTAATGAAGGCTGTGCCTTTTCTAGGACTGTGGCACTCAACTTTTTCAGGCAACTGTGCTGATCGACTGAACTAGGACCTCAGTTGTAGCAGCTAAGCACTGTCATCTCTGATTAGCAATGCTGCTTCTGCAGCTGCTTGCCTCAGGTGCCTTTTCAGACGCTGGAAATATTCCTGGAGGTTTGAGCAAAGTTGAGCAATTAGAAGGAGAGCAGCAATAGTCTAGGACGGAAATTCATTATTAAGAGGCAAATGGAAAATCTAAACTGGCTGTCACATAAGTCTTCAGTGCAAATCAGAAGAAAACAATAATCTCATCCATGGCCACTGAATTCAGTGGGAACAGATTCAAGCTCATAAAAAACAGCATTAAGACCTCCTACCAAACTTTAGTGACTTCTAAAAAAAAACACTTTGAAGGATCTCACGATTTTTGGAATATATAAGTTTGTTTACACGATTTTCTACTCTTTGTTTACAAGTCAATATTCTGTTTCTAATATAAATATCATTTGATCATTTGAGAATTGTGTGTTTGTATATATATGTATACATTATGTATCATCCATTTTCTTTCATTTGTCAGAGTCTGCCCCAAAAGTCACTGAACTTACACAGGTAAGAAACTGCTGCCAGAAAACTCCTTTTTGTCCTTAGTAATCAAGCTTTCTTCCACTATTCTTTCTTCCAGGGTGTCTCATCAGTTGACAGTATCGTTGCCTTAAATCATAATATAAACAATACATTTTCTATTTTGTGTTTTACTTGAGAAATAAAATGTAAAATCTCATTATCTGATAGCTGAGATGATGCAATGTATTTTAGATTTTAATTAAATTGAAAGTTTAACAACATGCCTGAAATCACAAAATGAAAAATACCTCTAAAGCAGTTTACAATTCACATGCAGTCTTGTGCAGAAATTTCCAAATGTTTAGGCCAGCTGGCTTGGTACATCTACATACTATACAACAAACCAGGGGTTAATCTGCTTTGCCAAGGATCTGGATTTACCTGGTTATTTACACAATCAATGGATGGATGGATGGATTCTAGCCTGCAGCCTACACTGAGGGTAAGCTTATAGCCAGTGAACAGCAACAGCCACCATGTGTACTTTTTCCTTCCTCATCTTATAAACAGTGGCGAGTATGGGTTGGTTTGTGACGAAATGGTTTACGTTGTTGGTAGTGAAGGTCATGTCCTGCTAGAGAAACTTTGCTAAGTTAAGCAATACCCTTTACAAATTGCTGGGCTGCCCTCCTGACCACACTGGCTGCACCCAGCTCTGGGTGACAACTCTTCAGACTGCATGCAAGCTGCTTTTCCAGGGCCATCATGTCCCCCTGGCCTGCAACGGGAAGATGCTGCTATTGCAGGTATGCAAATCTCTTGGGACCAGGCTCTGGTGTGCAGACAACTGTGACAGCGTAATGTTCTTCTGGGCCAGGCACACACACCCACCCCTGCACCTCTGACAGCCTTAAGAGAGGAAAGTCCAGGTCCATACAGATGTTTAAAAAAATTATTTCAATTAGTGCAACTTTTTTTTTTTTTCCACTCCTGTATTGGAATTATTCTGCCTCCTTTTTTGCCTTCCTAAACATTTTCCACGCTGCCAAGGAAACCTGTGTAAGAAGACCAGATCAGATAGCCTGCACATGGCTCCTGTTGCTAAGGAAACGGATGGAGATGCCTGCAGACCTCTGTGCATTGCTCTTAAATGCAGTTGCGCACTTGGAGGGCTGAGATCCATGGGGGTGCAAAAGGCAATGGAGAAAACAGAATTGTTATTTTTTATTTTAACATTTTCAATGCTATCTTTTGCAATTAGTGTCTGAGACTGGCTTTCCAAAATCATAGTGATGAGAGTATCTCCTATATTCCCTTAGCACTGCTGCCAGCCTGTGCTTGCAATCATTTGTGCATAAAGCAAATAATTAAGCAACTACTGTAACTGCCATATCTGCTCTCATGCTGAGTTGTTCCAAAGAGATTGATAGGAAGGAGACATAGGCAGATGTGATCTGTTTGTGAATGCAAATGATGACTCTTCAAAAGTTTTTTGTACATTCGTCTAACTAGTATACAAAAACAGTATTAACTTTCTAAGAACAGTGGAAATTATATATATTGATAAACCACATGCTGGAAGGATATTAGATTAACTCTCAAGAGTTCCAGTGATATTTCAAATGTGTCTATTTTGAGTTGAGCTTATACATGCAAAATCACATAACAAATCTGATGACATTTCTAGTATCCCGCAGGGACTAACACTTGTCTAATCATTAGCTGACCTTCATGGGCTTCTTATCAGATATGCATGGGCATGTTCAGCTTTTTTACTATAATGGTAATTCTCATACTCATTCCAGCTTACACTCCACACAAATCATTGACCTTGTAGATTGACCAATGTTCTTACACTAATAGAGTAAAGATTCAAAACTAATTGCTTGAATGAATTATTGATCAGGGATAAATTGAACACAGAAGGCAAGTAACAATTTGAGATGTGAAATAAACAAAGTTTTATATGTCAATCCAGTGTGTTCAGTACACATGCTGTTTCTCTTCTAATAGGTACACAGATTCTTAAGCCATTCCTGTACATTATTTGCAGTTTGTGAATTCTGGGTATATAGATTGTTATAGCCCTCTCTGCTTCAGCCTTTGGGTCCCTCAGTAAAAATGCAAACAGATAAACAAGACATTTTGCTCTGCATTTTGTAGGACTGGCCAAATAAAAAGCATCTGCATAAATTAATGACTCATATGGAGAGTTTCATGAGCTTTGAGATTGTAATGGCAGCAGAATAGGAAGCAGCAGCTGGAAATTAACTGAGAGCCCAGCTTTTACCTTTTGTGCTAAAAATGTAGTTGAGGCTGCAGTAGTAGAATGTTGTTATTCTTTAGTATGCTTCAGACACTGAAATACTGACCACAACATGATGAAAAGAATTAAGCTCATACACATCTCTCTGCCTGCCAGCCACAAAACTAAGGAGTTAATCACGCTTTATCTTTGTGTTCACTGTGAGCGGTTTGTTTGTGAATCTGATTTAGCAGTTTTGAACACATCTTTGAAACATTATTTTGCTCTTTTCCATAACTGTCCTTCCAAACCTTGCCAGTGTATTCCCGACACTGTGGTGCATGGGGGATCTAAAGAGTCAGAACAAGTTTTGATGCTTCAGAGTGTTTTGAGAGTATACATTTGCAAGTTTAGTGCTTATATCAAAATAAGGTCTTTGCGGGAACAGTTGACCTCTCTTCAGACAGGCTTCCTGAGGCAGAAGAACAGTGCAGAAGTGAGAAGAAGAAATGTTTCTTTTCTTACAAAGACTTCAAATTAAGAAACTTTAAATCACTTTGTGTTTTTTTTTTCCTCTGTGTAAAGAAAACCCTGTATCTTGCAGAAAATCATGAAAACTGAGAGAAGTAGCAGCCTATCATTTCACTATACTTCTAGAGCAGAGTGCTAGCTTAAAGAATAATATAATGTGAGGTCAAACCCTTGTCTCAGATCAGTTTGAATACATACTTTAAACGGCATTGGTTTTCCATAACCTTTATAGATGGACTAATCAGAGGGCAGGATCAGATTCACTCTTCTATCACCCTAGACTATAAAGTTCTCATGAAAAGACAGTGAATAGAATGGGTAGATTCCAGAAAAAGACTGTCACAGAAATAAATCTAAATGTTCCAAAAAGAAAGAAAAACAATGGTTTGTCAAAAACAAAGCCAAGCTCTGGAATCTAGCTTTGTATATAGGGAATCCTGACTCACTTTGCCTTGCATTGAGATGTTATCTTTAGGAAACAAAAGGCTAGACCAAGTTCAAATAAGAGGTGAGATACTTGTATTTTTCCCCTGTATTTCCATTTCTACTTCCCTTTAAATCAAGTGAAACTTGGGCTCCGTAGAATTTGAAGTGCAATAGTAAATATTGAATCATGCAACTAAAGCAATATAAAGATAGTAGGGAATACTGAGATTTTGGGTGGCACCAGAAAGGTTATTATGCTCCTGGTAGTGTTCTCTGTCTGACAGCATGATAGATACAGGGGATAATTAGGACTCATCAGAATGGTCACAGGTTGAATACCGTAATAAAGCGAAGTGTCATGAAAAAGATAGAGAGCTGTGCTTAAAGAATTTTGTTGGGTTTTTTCTCCCCTATTTCAAGAATAACTGACTTCAGTGTTAAATCCCAGACTGTCTGTACAAAGAAATCTTTTGTCCTGCTGAAGGATGCTTTCCAGAAAAAGATAAAAGATTGTGTATGACCACTGTGTTCAGAGCAATCCCATGGAGAAGTGACAACATAGCAAGCAATGGTCAGCCAGGTTAAGGTTCTATAATAACAACCAGAAAAGCCAGAAAGACCTCTGGGAAAGCTGTTGTTAGTCCTTCATCTCTGCCTTCTTCAAAAATCACTCATCCAACTGAACTGACTTAGTCTGAGTCTGAGGGGGAAGCATTTTATTTAGATAGTCAATTAGTCAGCACTGTGAATTCACTGTAATGCCACTCTTTCTAACCCCTGGTCATATGAGAGGTCCTAAAAATGCAGTTTCCCACAGTTCTGAATTCATAGGCTTGGAAGCTGTCTTGCATTTATACCCAATGAAAATTAAATGCTCTTTTCTCAAGGGTACAATGATTTCTAACACATGGATAAATTTCCCTGTATTTCTCGAATGGTTTACCCCCAAATTTCTCATTCTCATGACTTTACAGAAATGCTCATTTTTATTCATTTATAAAAACTGACTTTTAGCTTTCATGCACACATCCAAAATAAAACTCCATTTCCACAAAATTATAAAATTGGAATGAGTGACTTCCATAGCTGTAGAGAAAACCAAAATTATTACTTATGAATTTTAAAGCAGGTGGTTCAGAACTCCCCTGGCTAGAGGTAAGCAATAGTTATGGCTACAATTACTTATGATTACTTATGCATAGTTTGTGTTAGAACCTAATTAGTGGGCAATAAGAACAGATCTTGTAATGGCAATAGGGAAATGTTTTTCTCTAATGAAGCAGAACTACAATTCTGACTGGGAAAGAAAGAGCTGTTACTGTGGTTGAAATCAGAAAAAAAAAAGAGCAAAGTATCTGGCTAACCCATAATGATTTTCTTCACATGATTCTTAACTTATTTGAATTTTGATTTGAATTTTCAGGGGCCTAAAGATTATTCACATAGAAGCAATGGTAAATGTGAAGCTGCTATTATACAAAAATCAGTTTACCTGTCTTCAAAAATGTCCTGAAAGTGTATATGAAACACACATTAGCAGAAAGCTACAGATAGAAGTGCATGGCTCAGAGCTCCATGGTCTCTTCCTTCTCTTGATAAAGAATAGTCTTACCACACCTTACTTACCAGTTACTTACATCTTTTCTCTAATCAAATACCGCTGATAGAGAAATACTGCCTATCCAACAGATCAAGATCTCTCAAGCTCTGAGCAGTTCACAGAATCACAGAATGGCTGAGCTTAGAAGAAGCCTCTGGACCAGCCTCATCTGGTCCAACCCACCTGTAAGGTTTCTTATATATCTTCAGGGATATATAAGGATAAGAGCTATAAGGATAAGAGCTATAAGAATAAGAGCTATAGAACAAAATACACTTTTTTGTCTTTATTTTTATCTACATTTCTATTTATTTCTTTGCTTTTGTTTGCATTGAGATTACATTCACCATAAGTGAATGTTAGTCCTAGAGTTCTACTTGTAAAATTTCCCTTATGCCAACACTTCTGTCTCAGATCACATTTCAAAACTGCACCCAGCTGGTTTAACTTGGAGGATTTTACTTCCCTCCTAGAGGCATATAACCCCCAATTCAGATATAATGATCATGCAGCTACGCTATTTTCTGTACCATTAAAAATTGTCCTTAAACAGTAATCCAAGCATCTTTGACAGAGGTCACAGTTTAGACACCTGTTTTCAAGGGAGCACAGTGATAGGAAGCTTTCTCTTCTTTGGAAACCCCCATCATTTGCTAAATATGCTACATGCTCTGTCTCTGTAGATATACAGGTCTGAGAAGTGGGATAATGATAACCAAATTATAGCAATGTTTCCTGAGGTAAAGGAAGTGATCAAAGCTTATTTATTCCACTAACTCATAGTTTGCTCTGTGTGCTGGGTTTGACCTTGACTTGCTGCCAGATGCCCACCTAGCCTCTTTATCACTCGCCCTCCTCAACAGGAGGAGAGAAGAAAATAAGATGCAAAAAAGCTCTTGGGTCGAGATAGAGACAGAGAGAGCACTAACTAATTACCATCATGGTAGAAACAGCCTCAACTTTGGGAAGATTAATTTAATTTATTTTTAATTAAAAATAGTGTAGGATGGTGAGAAGCAAAGACAAAACTAAAAAACTTCCACCTAACTCCTGCTTTTGCCCAGGATCAGCTTCACTCCTTTGTTCCCAACTCTCTACCTACCACCCCCAGCGAGACACAGGGGGGTGGGGAATGAGGGTCATGGTCCCAGCAGCTTCTCTTTGCTGCTCTTTCTTCCTCACACTTTTCCTCTGATCCAGGAGACAGTTCATTACAAATTGCTCCAGTGTGGGTCCCCCATGCACCACAGTTCCTTCCAGAAAACCTGCTCCTCTGTGGGCTCCTTGCCATGGGATGCTCCTCTTGCCAGGAGCCTGATCCTAGAGGATGCACCATTTTTCAGGGCATATCCCCCTACTGCAGCAAATCCACCTATGCTCTGTGTTCAATGACAGCCTCCATGGGCTACAGGGGAATCTCTGCTCTGGCTCCTGGAGTACCTCTTCCCCTTTCTTTTTCACTGACCTTGTTTTCTGAGGGGTTATATTTTTTTCATTTCCCTTTCACAATGTTTTTACCCTTTCTCAAATATGTTATCACAGAAGTGCAACCAGCAATGCTGATGAGGAGATAAGGGAGTTTCTCCAGATGCCACCATTGCAGAAGAGTTGTAGTCAGAGGCCACACAAAGCAGCGAAGCATCGCTGCATAATGAGTTTATAGGAAAAGGCTTCTTTGTATCTGAGTCTCACAGCAACACTAGCAAATGAGATGCAAATGAAGCCTGTGAAATGCACGGTATCCTGTTGAAGAAATACTACTGATATTCCCACTTGGTAACACAGGAAGAGATCCACTCATGTCCAGGTGGGCAGCATAGGAGAAGGTTCCAGGGAGACCTTAGAGCAGCCTTCTAGTACCTAAAGGAGGCCTACAAGAAAGCTGGAGAGGGACTTTTTACAAGGGCATGTAGTGACAGGACAAGGAGGAATGGCTTTAAACTGACAGAGAGGAGATTTAGATTAGATATAAGGAAGAAATTCTTCACGATGAGGGTGGTGAGACACTGGCATAGGTTGCCCAAAGAAGTTGTGGCTGCCTCATTCCTGGAAGTGTTTAAGGCCATGGTGACATGGAAGCAGCCTTTGGTGTCATCCCACAGAAGCCACTGCTGTAGCCCCCTGCTATGAAAACCTTGTCACATAAAGAAAATAGACATGTAAGTGCTTGCTGCAAATTGAGTGGCAAAGTAAACAAAGGTTGGATGGGGCCTTGAGCAACCTGGTCTAGTGGAAGGTGTCCCTGCCCATGGCAGGAGATTTGGAACTATATGGTCTTTCAGGTCTCTTCCAACCCAAACCATTCTATGATCCCATGAAAACAGGAGGAGGCTCTCCATGAAGAATAAACCAGCCACAAAAATGACAGGCACCTGTTTACCCAATATGTCAACATTTATATTAGATACGAGTACATAGCAGCAATTAATCTCACCAATAAAAATTATAGCTACAGAACTACTGTTCCTTAGTATTTCAACCAGATGCTGAAAATACTTTTTTATAGATTTTCCTTTCAAATTTTAATGCAGGATATCCGCTAAGATACTCTATGCTGAAAAATTCAGTGTCCTCATTTTTCAGCTGACAGTTCCACTGATAGTCAGGCTAGTATTACCACTGATGTAGAAGCTGAAACAATGTCTCTATTTATTTTTGTCAAGATTTTCATCATCACACGTCATTTCTCTAGATGTATTGAGAAGGAAAGCCTTTTGCTTTTCTGCCTGCACAGTGAGTACAATGTTACCACAAATACAATGCAGTAGGTTATAGCAATGCTTTTCCTTTGAGTTTCTATTCTCACATTCCTGTTCACCCCACTTATCATTATAACATAGACTCATAAAGTTTTTTCCAGGCTTTCTAATGCACTTTTTTGTCATCTAAAATGGTCTGGATGAAAAAATCTGTATTTTACTTTCTGGTGGAGTTACTACATGATGTTACAAGGGAATCAAGGCAGAGGATAGCTTTGGATGGTCCTTCTCCCAGGAGAACTAGAAAAGCGATCAGGAAACAGTGATTGGTAGGAGCTGATCAAATGGTAGCTGCTGATGGTAGAAGACACACAGAGTGGAAAGGAGGGATGATGGACAAGACATGACCTTGAGCATGGATGAACATGTAAATTTGACCTCAGGTGCTGATAGGTGAAAGGTTTTCTTCACATTACTGCATTCACGCCTTTGTGAGAAAAAGGCAAAAGAAGGTTTTCTTCACTATTGCCTCTCTCTGTGCAATAGGAATATATCACCTCTGTTTTGCTTATCTCAGTACTAAAGGAGCTTGCTGAGATGGAAACACTGAACTATTTTTGTACTGTGTATATGGAGTAGTGTGCTATGAATGTCTCTATTAAATAAGGCACCTATAGCTATCAGTGGCAATACACTGCAGAGAGCAAGCAGCCAAGACAAGACCAGTCACACCCAGTTAGCACAACTCCCACCCATGCCCTTGTTCAGACCTAATGCCAGCATGAGATTTGTGTTATGCTTAACACTGCATAAGCCTGTGAATTGCTACTGATGGTAAGGCAGCACTTAACTTTTAGGTACTTTAGCAGTGGACACCATGCCATGAGACATTAAGGATATGTAAACAGTAAACATAGTCAAAATGGCTTCTAGTAGTAAGGGCAATTGCATGCAACAGCTGCCTCTATATTCTCAAACTTTCCTACCCTCCAAAAATAAACAACTGCCTTTAGAAATAGTGCCTAGTCTGCTTTAACTCCCAGACTATTCCCAGGTACTGTCTGAGAGAGCTGGCTAGTTGCCAGAGGTCAAATTTATGGCTTGGATTCTTCTAACAACCTAGACTGAATTGATTTCTACAATCAAGTAAAGTTATCTGGTACCATTTAATTTTCAAATACACTAAGACTCTTTTATTTTACAGTTGACTTCTTATGAGCAGGCTTTTGCTTCTATGCAGGACTCCAGTAATTTAGTTGGAATTCTGCATGACAGTAAAGTACTAACACTGCAGGTGCAATGGGATTGTCAGGACTAACGTGAGGGGAAAAATAAAATGTCAGTGAGAGATGAGAAAAAAATATGAATAGATACTTATTGCCCATAAGAAAAAGAAAGACATGAAAGACATGTCTTTCATGCCCCATGAAAGACACCTTTAAAAAATGGTTCCAGTAGGATTTTAGTGTGGCCAAGATTCCAATCAGTATCTGTAAATTTGGTAGCTTTTTTATTTTAAGGAAAGAGCAGTAGAAAAAATATTGGTTTTGGTCTTTTAACTAGACCATGGGAAAATACTTTGTTGGATTTTTAAGTCTTTTATTGTTTTGCAGTACATATGCACTGTTGCAGAGGCCTTGGCTTGAACTTTAATGTCCTAGGAACACCTAAGTATTACTTGCAGGTTGAATTTTCATAATGTATTCTGTTTTCCAATCATATCTGCAATAAACAACTAATACATGGGAAGAAAAAAGATGTGCTAGAGAAATAGTAGATTTATTTTCAAGTAAGGTTAGTAGTGTGAACTTTCAGCTTTTACTGAAGAAAAAAAATAGTTAAAGTACTAAACAAACTCTGGTGTTGATGATAAATCTATAGTCATTCAATAGATGGGCAGAATTGACTACTGGTTTTAAAAAAAAAGAGGTGCTCCCAGCATCGCTGATTGGATCAGATTTGGCCAGCAGCAGAACTGGCTCTGTCTGACATGGGAGCAGCCTTTGGTGTCATCCCACAGAAGCCACCGCTGTAGCCCCCTGCCATGAAAACCTTGTCACATAAAGAAAATAGACATATAAGTGCTTGCTGCAAATTGAGTGGCAAAGTAAACAATGGCAAAGAATAGTTTTAAAACATATAACAGGCTTGGGGGGACCACGAATAAGTTTAAATATGAAATTAGAAAAAGATATCTTCTAGCAGTGAAAAAGTGAGCCCCTAGACCCTCTTTTCCACAAGTGTAATGCAAAGCATTCAGTGCAGCTTAGTTTAAACAGAACTTAATACATTTATAGGTAAGTTTTTCAGTTTGTCTATGACACAAGGTTGAACTTGAAAAAGAAATCAATGTGAAAATTCTGTCCTTTTATATCTGCTGATAGCAATAGGCTAACGGTAAAACATGAGCTAAAAGCCTTATTGGCAGTATGTTTTCACTGGAAAAAAAAAAAGAGTGGATTTAATTCTTAATCGATTTATCCCTAAAAAGACGAAATCTCTACTCTGCAAAGTGAAAACAAAGATTTTAAAATAAATTAAATATCTATCAGGTTGAAGAGAAGATATTCTGTGCCATAGAATCATACAATGGTTTGGGTTGGAAGGGACCTGAAGAAGGAAGGCAGCTATAAGGTCTCTTCTCAAGGCTGAAGAGCCCCAACCCTCTCAGCTTGCCTTCATAGGAGAGGGGCTCCAGCCTTCTGATCATCTTTGTTTCCCTCCTCTGGATTCACTCCAACAGGTCCATAGTCCTCTTTTGTTGGAGTACCCAGACCTGGACGCAGTACTCCAGGTGGGTTCTCACAAGAGAGGAGTAGAGGAGGAGAATCACCTCCCTCAACTTGCTCGTCACGCTTCTTTTGATGCAGCCAAGCCTATGGTTGGGTTTCTGGACTGCAAGTGCACACCGATGGGTCATGTTAATCTTCTTGCCAACCACACCCTCAAGTCCTTCTCCTCAGGGCTGCTCTCAATCCATTCTCTGCTCAACCTGTATTTGTGCTTGGGATTGCCCTAATCCAGGTGCAGGATCTTGCTCTTGGTCTTCATAAAGATATCTTAAAAACAGGTATTTAATTAAATTAATTTAGTTTGGAAAAGACCCTTGAGATCAAGTCCAGCTGTAAATCTAACACTTCCAAGTGACTGTTCATTGAATGAAGCATTTGCTTTTGTTCTTTTGCCTTCTTTGATTTCTAAAAAGGATTATCAGTAATTTATTTGCTTTTCCTGTGAAGAGGCAGAAAGTCAAACCCATATTTAGAAATTCCTGACACGATGGAGTTGGCTTCAAGTACTAAACCCTGCAGCTACAGCTATTTAAAGTAAAGTAGCTCACAATACTTGGGGCAGTTGAGAGAAAGAGGGAATTGTCTTTTAATGGGCATTTACACTGCCCTGAGTATATCTTAAAAAAGAGAAAAAAACAACAGTAACAACAAAAACTGAATTAAATTAAATAGTCTAGATAACTATGGAGTTAATTATACAGTTATGCACTCACCTGAGGTAAAGTAATGTAACCTTGAGTTCAAAGCATCTAAAAATGTGACAAACTACTCATAACGAAACAAGTCCATCTCAAACTATGTGTTCCATTGGTCAGAACAAATTCGTAAAAAAACTGCTCAAAGCAACAAATTTGCATCTTGTGCTATCCTTTCTTTGAGGTTCAGTTTATGTAAGCTGATGTGAAAAATTACAATTAAAGCTTTTATCTTTCTTGCAGAATTTTTACATATCCTTTGGAGACTCAATTTTTCTGCAGTGCACAAGGCTCATAAATTAGGCACTTTGAAACTGAGGATATAGAGTTCAGAAACATTGGGGTTTAGAGATTATATGTAAGAGAGCCTGTAGCGACAAAGACAGACAAAAGACTGCAAAATAGAGACAAGGCAGTTGTTAGGCACACATGCAATCTGGGAAATGTAATTATTTTCAGTCACTCACATTCTTGCTCTTCTTCACTAGCACATGGGACAAAACCCCAAGCTCAGCACCAGTTTGAAGACAAACAGTGGAACCTGCTTTAAGAAATGCTGGTACTTCAGGCTTTTACATTATAGTTTCAACTAAGAAATAATATGAAGTAGGAGTCTGACATAATGCTGATGTCTACCATGCAGATGCCTATCTCTCAAGTGATGCAGTCATGTCGCCAGTGGAGATAAAGAAGTGTTAACAGGGCATAATTAATCTCTTCCTAAAGCAGACATCTAAAATCAGTCAGATGAATCAATTCTAAGAAGTGCCCATTTCTCTCAAATATGGGACATTGATAAGAGGATTAGCCCAGCTGCAGATCTCTGCAACTAAAATAGGATAAATAAATCCCAGTTTTCACACACAATTGTATACCATAATCACACAGTTATAGGTGTTTCTCTGAAGCCTAAAGATCCAAGTTTCATACAATATAGACACAAACTACTGTCTGAAGACTTCACTATCATGAGCAGAGCAGATATATGAAAGACTCTACATCCCTAGTTTAACTAATTGAAAAATAAATGTAAGGGATTCTCTAGTTTTCCAGAAAAAAGAAAAGAGAGTCAAAGAATTTACATTATCTAATCAGAGAAGTAGGTCAACATATTCCCTAATTTAGAAGGAGAAAATAAACCATAACAAGAACAGCCAACTAGGATAGACCTGATTTTTCTTACATGCAAGCATAACACTGCCTCCCATTTAGGCTTCAAATTAAGAAAATTAATATACAAACATGAAGTTTGAATAATTTAAAACACTGTGACAACAACTAACCTCATTTCTCTAGTTAGTAAAAGGAAAGGAAGTCTTCACAAAATACTCTTCATTGCTATTATCAGTTCAATTCTGCCTTTCTGGTAGCAGCAGAAGGTCAATTTAATGGCTTTGAAAGACCACCAGTAATGGCCCAGAACCAAAATAAGCATCATGCCATTAGCAGTCACTCAGCAGACAGTAAGCAGGTGGAAGATGATTTTGTGGTTCAAAAGCAGTTCCTATATAACGATCCTTAATTTCCTCTGAACTATCTGAAAACTGCCTGTAGAAGTGTTTTGAAAGGAATTAAGGAGGATAGATATTTGCCAGATACCCACCTAACTCATTCAGAAAAGGACTTTTGTGAAGACATTCTAAGAGCTGGATGAGGTGGATAGACATGGAGTTTAGCCTTAGAGTCAAAATAGTCAAAATAGAGGTTCAACAATATGATTTACAGTTCTAGACTACAATCATAGAATCATAGAACTATAAAATCAACTAGGTTGGAAAAGACCTTTAAGATCACCAATTCCAACCATTACCCCAGGACTGCCAAGACCACCACTAAACCACACCACTGAGGGCCTCATCTGCACGGTCTTTAAACACTTCCAGGGATGGCGATTTCATCACTGCCCTGGGCAGCCTGTTCCGACACCTGATCACCCTCTCTGTGAAGAAATTTTTCCTAATATCCAACCTTTCCTGGCACAGCTTGAGGCCGGTACCTCTTGTCCTATCACTTGTTACTTGGGAGAAGAGACCAACCCCCACCTCACTACAACCTCCTTTCAGGTAGTTGTAGAAAGCGATAAGGTCCCCCTTGAGCCTTCTCTTCTCCAGACTAAACAACCCCAGTTCCCTCAGCTGTTCCTCATCAGACTTGTGCTCCAGGCCCTTCACCAGCTTTGCTGCCCTTTTCTGGACCTGCTCCAGCATCTCAATGTCTCTCTTGTAGTGTTCAGTGAGAACTGAACACAGAATTGAAGGTGTGGCCTCACCAGTGCCCAGTACAGGGGGATGATCACTGCCCTGGCCCTGCTGGCTACGCTATTTCTGATACAAGCCAGGATGCTGTTGGCCTGCTTGGCTACCTGGGCACAAGCTGGCTCATGTTCAGCTCCATCAATCAGCACCCCCAGGTCCTTTTCCACTGAGCAGCTTTCCAGCCACTCTTCCCCAGGCCTGGAGCATTGCATGGGGTTGTTGTGGCCCAAGTGCTGGACCCAGCACTTTGCCTTGCTGGCCACAGCCCATTGACCCAGCTTGTCCAGATCCCTCTGCAGAGCCTTCCTATCCTTCAGCAGATCAACACTTCCAGCCAACTTGGTGTCATGTGCAAATTTACTCAAATGCACTCAATTCCGTCATCCAGATCATCAATGAAGATATTAAAGAACACTGACCCTAATACTGAGCCCTGAGGGACACCGCTAGTGACCAGTCACCAACTAGATGTGATATGATTTACCACCATTCTTTGGGCTCGGCCAGCCGAAAGTTTTTAACCCAGTTTTTAGCCCAGTTTTAACCCAGCAAAGAATCCTCCTATCCAGGCCATGAGCAGCCAGTTTCTCCAGGATAACACTGGGGGAAACAGTGTCATATGCTTTACTTAAGTGCAAATAGACAATGTCCACAACCTTTCCCTCATCAACCAGGCCAGTCACCTTATCGTAGGAGATCAGGTTGATCAAGCAGGACCTGACCTATATGAACCCATGTTTTCCTGTACGTGTTCAATGATCTCACCTAGGATCATTTGCTCCATGACCTTCCCTGGCACTGTGCTCAGGCTGACAGGCCTGTAGTTCCTGGGATCTTCCTTCCTGCCCTTTTCATAGAGAGGTGTCACACTGGACAACCTCCAGTCCTTTGAGACCTGCCCACTAGACCGGGACTGCTGATAAATGATGGAGAGTGGCTTAATGAGCTCCTCTGTCAGCTCCTATCTGGCCCCATCGAATTGTGTACGTCTAAGTGGAGCAGGAGGTCACTAAGCATTTCTTCCTGACTTATGGGGACTTCAATCAGCTCTCCATCTCTGCCATCCAACTCAGGGAACTGAGTACCCTCAGGATGGCTGGTGTGACTATTAAAGACTGAGGCAAAGGCAGCATTAAGTACCCCAGCCTTTTCCTCAGCCTCAGTCCCTAGGTTTCCTCTAGTATCCAATAGAGGATGGAGGTTCTCCTTAGCCCTCTTTTAATTGCTAATATATTTGAAAAAGTGCTTTTTATTATCTTTTATGGCAGTGGCCAGATTTAGTTTCATTTGTGCCTGATTCTATGATTCTACAATTCTACGATTCTATAGATTCTTTTTTATGGTAAAATACAGGGAAAAGCACTATTGTTTCAATGGAGAAATATTGTGTTGGATAATTCTCCCTTTATTGTTGAATAAAATGGTGTGATAGGAAATACCACAGCTGTAGTACTATAGTATAACTCTGAGTGCTTCTTGGTTTATTGTCTGTGTTTCCTTAGTAAGGTGTATATATATTTTTAACAGAGGAAGTTGTTTGGTTTTTTGTTTTTTTCTTGGAGGATGTCAGGTCTAGTTTTCTACAGTGGTATTTAATTAAGAACTTGTCAGATTTACTGCATGTGCCATGTCTTTTCACATACTTCATTGAGTGAACTAGCAGTAGTAGAAAGAGGGTGATCTATAACTGAAAGTAAAAAACTGCAGCACACTTTGACCAGATGAAATTATTGACAGAGAAACACATCTCAATAATAAAATAAAATTGTTGGGAAAAGATACAAAGCTGTATTTTCTGATTTTTGGTCATCATGACATATGTCACAAGGTGAATACATAAAGCAGTAGGTGACAGTCTACATTCCTTACTGCAGTATGTGGGGTGGGATTCAGCCACACAAACATATGTCTCTACTGGCATTATAGGCACTGTGGGGGTAGCCTGGCAACTTCCAGCTGAAGCTCCAGAAAGTTGTAAGTTGCCTGTAAAGATATGCCATCTTCAAGTAGCATCTTAGATAAAAACAGCACTAAATGCTTATGGGACAGCTCAGGCCAGTCCTTATCTTCCTTGCCGAAGTATATACATGTTGGCGTGTTTCACTATGTACACATGTACAGAAATGCATACACATGCATTTGTCTCACCCACAGTCAACAAGGTAAGCATCTATATTTAGCTATATTTATCCGTATTTATGTATGTGCATCTGTGTGCATATGCAATTTCCTTTACATAAACACAATAATCCTCTGCCTAGCAAAGTGCCAGCTGAATCCAGAACAAACTTTTCTCCAGACTGCTGCACCATTTACACCTCTCGTAGGCTGCTGTGACTGCCATTTTCGCTGTGTCACTTTAACTGTCTCTGCAATCTTCCCTCAGCAACTAATGCACAATGATACCTGCTCTCCAGCTAACATTTTTCTGGTGTAGTGAGCATTTTAGTACAAGCATATTCTCTTTCTGTCCTCTAATCTACATGACCTGAACTTCTAATGAGGCTGATGGGTTCTTCCAGAGAAATGTCAAGCACCATCTGTTTTCACAGACGAGTTCTCAGTCACTATTTCCCTGTTGTTGAAATATTGTCAATCATTTCCTAAGGTCTAAGAGTTCTAATAACACCGAGGTATTTAAAGATCCACAGTTTCCTCTCTGCCAGAAAGGACTTTTTATTTGTCACCAGATAGCATATGGCTAAGGAGATATTCACTTCTTGTTACTGAACAATACTCATTACTCATCACAGACGATATTCTGAATCTGAGAATCAAGTGAATCTACACATCAAGTGAAAGGCATAAATGAGTACCCAGCTCCTCTCCACAGGTGCTCTATATTGTTGATAGCAGCATGGAGATAGTAATGGTTAATCAAGCATGTCACGTCTCTTCTTCTCTTTACTAGGTGTGAATTTGGCATAGTCTTGCTCTCTTCTCCGTCTCAGAGTGCTAGATAGTGTGCTTCCCTTTGACGGAAGAAAGCAAGCCGGCCTGGGAAGCGGGACTGCAATCTCTGTTTTGCCATAGAATAAGGAAGGAACGGAGTCAAGACTGCTTTTCAAAGATGGGGGCTTTTTTCTGAAGGATAATGTCTGTCTGACTAAGCACATTCAGACTTAAATCTAAACTGGAAATTTTTGTACTCTGTGTGAGCAAAGTATCAGAGACAAGTTACATCTACCTAGTACATTCAGTTGATAATTTCAGAGTACTGCTTTGCTTTTAATAAAAAGGCTGACATACAGTCATACAATCAAAGTCATACAATGATTATAAATGTATCCATATTTTATTTAGAAGAGATGATTTGTTCCAATTAGAGAGAAGCACTGTACAATAATCAGCATTTCTCTAAGGGTTGATTTCTATGAAAAAACAATAAAAAAACCCTACATCTGAAATGCAAACTGCATTTAAACCAACACTTTTGTTCTATTTCAGTAAACTCTGATCTCAGTTGGAAAGAATTGTGTAATGATTATATTTTTGTACAAGATGTGAGGAGTGGTGTGGGATTTTTTTCCACTGCAGATCTCCTTGAATAAGTCATGCTGGATTGAATTCCTCTCACCTGTCTTTAGCCAGATAAGTGTTAGTCATCTAGTTTAATCTAATTTCTCTGGATTGCCTGGAGACAAATGGGCACCCACAAAAGACAGCTGAGCCATCCTCAGCTGTTCAGCATCTATGGTACGAACTGTACTCCAAATCATCTTATGCCTTCCCAGTAATTATAAAAAAGGCATAAATGGCTAGTTTAGAAGAGATGACAAGATTTTATATAGCTGAAATTATGCTGCATCAACCCCAGTCTTTGACTGAGTGTGACTCAGTTCTTCATAGTACTGCAATTTCACCATTAGCTTCATGCTTGTGTTGAGTTTACATGGCAAGGTTTTGGTAGAGGGGGATTGTTACAGGGGTGGCTTCTGTGAGAAGCAGCTAGAAGCTTCCCCCATGTCTGATTGATAGAGTCAATGCCAGCTGGCTCCAAGATGGACCCACTGCTGGCCAACGCCGAGCCCATCAGTGACAGTGGCAGTGCCTCTGAAATAACATGGTTAAAAAGGATTAAAAATTGTGTGGAATAATAGCCCAAAGAGGGGAGTGATAATATGTGAGAGTAACAATTCTGCAGACACCAAGGTCAGTGAAGAAAGAGGGAGGAGGTGCCCCACCCCAGGCACCAGAGGAGAGATTCCTCTGCAGCCCAGGGACGTCCACGGTGGAGCAGATATCCACCTGCAGCCCATGGAGGACTCTGCACTGGAGCAGGGGAAGAGCATGAGGAGTCCTCCACTGAAGAGGAAGGAGTGGCAGAGACAACACGTGATGAACTGACCACAGCCACTGTTCCTTGTTCCTCTGCAGCGCTGAGGCGGAGGAGGTAGAGAATTTGTAAAATTAAGCCCAGGAAGAAGGAAAGTGTGGGGGGAAGGTGTGTTTAAGATTTAGTTCTTGTCATTATCCTACTTGATTGATTTGATTGGTAATAAATTAAACGAATTTCTCCAAGTTGAGTCTGTTTTACCTGTGATTGCTGAGTGATCTCTCCCTGTCCTTATCTTGCCTCATGGGCCTTTTGTTATGTTCTCTCTCCCATGCCTGGCTGAAGAGGGGAGTGATTGAGCACTTTGGTGAGTACCTGACATCCACCCAGGGTCAACCCACCACAATGTTGTGGTTTTAACTTTAGCTCACAATAAGTTCTAAATATACTTTGAATACATACATCTTTACTTACTGGGCAGTTCCAGGGACATTAGTTATATTGTTCATATAATAAGACAGCATCATTCATTGTCCTCTATTGTCTGGAGGAAAATTTGTTTCCACTTCCTTTGTGCTTTATTTATTCTCTCTGGCCTTTCCTTAAACTGATAAAGGAGGACTAACTTTTCCAGTAATTTTCTTTAAAATATAAAAATTCTACATTTACAGATTTTTTTCCAGAAATACCAACTGTAACTCAATACTATGTAAGACAGCAACTAGAAAAAACATTTTAAACTGCCACCTATGAATTTTAAAAGAGTTCAATAAGGCATTCTCTAGTTACTGAACACTGACTTTCAATAACTCTTTCACTATCATGAAGGTTCTGAAAAAGGATAATGTTGCACTTAAAGTGTTGCTCAAACAAAGTAAATTAAAATAGACAAATCTATTTGTCTACCAGCATCAGTACATACGGGAATGGCTGACATTCTGTTAATGAACAATTAAGAGAATGATTAATGATTTATGGAAAGCCATTAGATTTTTTCCAAGTAGTTTGCTCTTTTTAATGATTCCAGTTTGGTTAATAAAGGTAATGGATGCTGGTGTAACATACCTCCACTTCTGTAATATTCATGACTCAATATTGCTTGACATTTTGATTAAGAACTAAAATGATCTGAAATTAACATGATGCACCAAACGCATGCATTAAAAATAGCCATTGACAGGTCTCAAAGATAATTAAAGAATCATCCAGCGTGTTTCTGAGAGAGCAGAAGGATCTGCAGGAGTTGGTTCTTCGCTTTATGAAACATTCAGTTCTTCTCAATAACTAAGAATAAAACAATATCACTGATAAAGTTTGCTGATGGCTCATATTTTTGGAAAATCATAAGTATGAAGGGAGAGAATAAGTTTCCCGGGGCTGAACAAATGGATTGCTTTGCCTGCTGAATGGAAGCAAACATGTTTTTCTATTCTGCCAGTGGATGTTAAACATCTGGAAAATAGGTGTTGTTGGGAAAACAGGAGAACTTCTGCTAGTTGGCAGTGCTCCCAAAGAGGACTCCGGAGTAATGGAGGAATGGCAGCTGAACATCTTATAGCTGTAAGGCTGTAAGGCCAATATGCGGTCTTGAGTAGGACTTGCATGGCTACATTTCCTGTACTGACAGAGCTGTGACTGTCACCACATCCACACATGCTGGTCACAATTTATGTTGGTTATCAATAGCCTGGAAACTGAGATATCAAATGTCTTGTCTTGTAACAGCATCCTGGGAATTGAAGCTTTTATTTTATAAAAAAATCTAGAGTGATAAAGACTTCCCATAAGTAGCTATACTGAGAGTAAACAATGGATAGTGGGTATTTCAGTCCAGCTGCCTAAGTTATAACAAGCTTTTAGCATTCAAATCATACAGAATGTGTGCAGCAGAATCAGATATTAACTCATGATCTCAAGTGCTCTCAATATACTCTTCTTTCTTAATATACTCGGATTCTTTGGGGATCATTCAGATCCAGCAGTATGCCCATAATGAAAATTATGAGTGCTGAAAAGAAGTAACAGAAATACAAATACAGTTGCAAAAGCTTTTGTTCTGGGCTCCCCAGTTCAAGACAGACGAGGAACTTCTGTAGAGGGTCCAGTGGAGGGCTACAAAGTTAATTAGAGGACTGGAGCAACCCTTATGAGGAAAGGCTGAGAGAGCTTGGCCTGCTTAGCCTGTAGAAGAGACAACTCAGAGGGGATCTTACCAATGCGTATCAAATATCTTAAGGGCGGGAGTCCAGAGGATTGGGCCAAACTCTTTTCAGTGGTTCCCAGTGGCAGAATAAGGGACAACAGGCACAAACTAAGACATTGGAAGTTCCATCTGAATATAAAGAAAATTCTTTACTTTGAGGGTGACAGAGCACTGGAACAGGCTGCCCAGGGAGGCTGTGGAGTCTCCTTCTCGGGAGACATTCAAAACCCGCCTGGATGTGATCCTGTGCAAATTGCCTTGGCGGTTGGACTAGAGATCTCCAGAGGTCCCTTCCAGTTCCATTCTGCAACTCTGTGATTCTCTGATGCTGTGTTTCTCTGATTCTTTGATTCTGTGTTTCTGATTGATTTTAAAATCACTTTTAAGCTGATAAAATAGAATTCAATCCATACTGGATGTTACATATGATATGGTTAACTCACTTGGGGATGAGGATATTATTACTTCAAATGACTTTTTAACACCTAACTTAAAAATTTTTAGTTTGCATGCTTTATAGCTCTGATTTTTGCTACAGATTTGCCAGGGTATCTTGCCATGCAAGCCATCCTGTTTCATGCAGTACAGCCTCTACTTAATACTTGCCATGCAAAAAATTCTCTACTACACCAACAGCCAGCATCTCAGTCTCCAAAGCACCTAACGAAAGCTCCCTCTATACATGCACTTTTTTATACATACTTTCTTTTACAGCTGAGTGCTTGGCACCATGATGCTATCTCATTAATTTAAATATAAGGGATTGTCATTCATTGAAGGATAGCATGCCTTGATATTTTGTATTTTATTTCAACTGACACCCAGGCATAAGAGAAATATAAAAGAGAATTAAATGTAGAATTCAGAGTCTGAGATTTGGGCTAAACACAATTGTACCCAAGATCCTTGTGGTATACCATGACTTGTCCTAATCAAGCAAATAGGCTTGGACAGATGGCTGGCACCACAGGAAACTGAAACAAGTGTGCAAAGACAACAAAATAAATGTAAAATTGAGCTTTAAGGCTTTATTTCCTCAAGTCCACCTACACTTCAGATGTTCAAAAACTAAGGTCTCATACAACCTAATTATCTATCTGCTTAGATACATCATGCATTTTACAGGATTTTTGTGGCACACTTTTTTACCTCAGCTCTATTTTTTTTGTTGTTGTTTTTTTTGTTTTAAAATGAGCCATTTTCCTAAAATTAACATGCATAAAACCTGGAAAAATAATTTAAGTCACCTATTCCAGGTGTTTGAGTGTTTTTTTCTAACTTCCTAACAAGAGGTAGTTAAGAAAGAAAAGACAGTGGAAAAAGTTGATGGTGAGATAGCAATATGTTTTACAGGAACATTAAAAATTCTCATCCTGTGCATCACTAAAGGTGTAGGTGGCTGAAAGCTGTAGTAACCTAACAAGAAAGGGTTACGCCATTTCTTTCTTCATGTGGTGCCAACATAATTGCTCACTATGTTAAAACATTACCCCAAAACATCCCAAATATTTGTTAGTGTGGGTGTTTCCTCCTCCATAAAAGTGGGCTCAAATCAGAACCATTCACTGACAGGCTTCCTGACGAGGAAGCTGGAGACACTAAAATTCGTGTGTCAGCTAGCCTGCAAACAAAATCTGGCTCATCAAACTGGTTAATATACAAAAGAAGGGTCCTTGTTTTTCTCTATCCCATATAAAATCCCCTGAGCAATTTGTTTAGCATAGTGTAATCAAAACTTACTGGCTTCTTTTATTTTATCTTCAATACCTAAGCTGTTCTGTTACAAAAGCACTACAGAAAATATCAAAAGTTTTAGGATCTGGGAGCATTATTTACAGTGCAGGAGACAGATTTTGAACATCCCATAGCAGAGTTCATGTCAGTCTATATTGCTTGTTAGGGGTGTTTCTTCTTAAGCATATTAGTCAAAGGAATGCTTTCAAAGGATCCAAAAACACTCAGTTCAACCAGGGGCTGAGGCTTTGCTTCCGGAAACATCCCCATTAACAAGTTGTGTTACCTGAGGAGTGTGTCAGCCCCTCATCCAAGCAACAGGATCTCTGTCACCACATCCTAACAAGCATGGCATACAATGTGAAATAGTAGCCGTTTTGTCCTTTCTCAGACATTTTTGTCCTGAGAAGTGGCACTGGGTAAGGAGATCAAAGATTGCTGTCATGGAAAGTGTTTTCTTATCTTACGATAAGATAAAGAATGACAGAAGTCCCTTATAGCTTGTGTCTTTGCATCCATTTCTAACACACAGCTTATTGCACAGCCCATATCCGCTGAACACCTTTAGCAACTGAGAACAACAGCACTGAAACCAAAAGAATGGGGCGGGGGAGAAGTTTCATTTTCCTTCAGAAACCAAGTTTGGAGCAGTTCCAGGATCGCTACTGCTTGAAAGCTCTGACCATGGGTGAGGCTGGAGCTCAGCCCCCCACTCAGATATGGTTTTCAGGTGAGCAACTTCATGTCAGTCCTGAAATAATCCGTAGCTATCCCAGTGTCACAAACCCTGTCATTCTGCCAGGCAGACTGTTGTAGATTTAGAAGCACACTCCTTCCAAGGTCTTAAAGCAACTAATTTTAATTTCCAAAGAAAATGTGCCAAATTGCTTAACACAGATCTAGGAACACTGAAAACACAAACTTTTTTTTTGTAGGGCTCATCAAGCATCCAGACAAAAATACTTTGAACATGACATGTTAGAAAATAAACATTTCAGGCTCAATGAATTAGAATTTTCTGCCAAAATAAATTTAGCTGAACTTTTTCCTACTACCTCTAACTTTGCAAGTCATAAACATTGAATAAATTCACTACCCTGCTATGGTCAGCTAGGGGCATTTCTGCAGGGCAATCAATTTCTTGGTATGTCTGTCCTAGTGGACAACACATATCTTGTAAGTAGATATTTGCAATAAGATTTTAATAGCTGAGGCAACAGGTCACTAGGTTGTATTTTCTCTATAGTATTTATTTTTTACATTCTCAATTTTCATTAACTATATCTGTTCCCCTTGAAATGATTTGAGGTTTGGGGTTTTTTGCTTGCTTGTTGTGGTGTTTTTGTTGGTTTTTTTCCTGCTATGTCTAAAAACTCTGTGCAGCTAACAGTATTTATTGTTTAAATACCTTCCTTATGGCAAGACATTATCCAAATTGCAACACTGCACATCTCTATTACAGGGAAAGGACCACAATAAGTAATCGACACCTTAAGAAGAGAATTTATGTAAGATTTGGTACAAAACCGCACTTCAAAGCAGCTTCAATGTGTGCCAAATATCCTCCTGAACACAATTTTTCATGTTACTGTATACTGAACATGATCCAAAGCCCTGCATACACTTTCTGAAGATTAGAAGAAAGTCAGACATATAACATGTTACGTATAAAAATAGCAATGCAAAATGTCAAATCCCTAACTCATAAGATACCCGAGAGTAGTTCTGTCACAGCAGCAAGGATGGCTTACTCTTGGTTTGTAACTTGACCTGCTGTCACCCTAGTGAAGAACATTGAATTGTTCCTGAGACTGTTCCTCTGCTGTGGAATTTTACAGTTAATTTTTAAACCTAAGTAGCATAAATTTTGAAACACATCCCCCCTTCCCCAAACTCTGGCATTTGAGGAGGCATTTCACAACTGTCAACCTGCATATTTGAGTCAGCAAGGGGACCTGAGGAGCGATGTTGTTCAGCTGTCCCACTGTCAGCAATCCCCACTCTTCAAAAGCCAGACATTGAGTGATCTCAGCAAGATCACTGCACTTCTGTACTGCCATGTTCAGAATACGAACGTGTCATATTGGATCTCTGCCGTATCTTTATATTTTTAAAGAGCAGGTTTTATTCCCAGGTTATTTTAACAGCTACAGTACTGTGAAAGTGCCATTTGCCGTAGTACAATCACCAATTGCAAAGTTGTGCAATCAGGACTTGGCTTTTCTTTTTATGTTAAGCTGATGAAGCCTCTGCCTGGCAATGATTTCCTTTTTACCTTCCCTTCCCTTCCATTCCCTTCCTTTCCCTCCTTTTCCCACATCCTTCTGTGCCTCAGTGACCATTTTTATGCCAGCATTTGAGATTTTTGTTTGACTTGGAAAAGGTATATCCAGCAGAGGTTTATCAGTTATAATTGTTAACTGGCACACCTGATGCTCTGCCTAAATGGTTAACTCAATTCCTTAAAAACATTCAACAGCTTAAGGAACCCACTTGGAAAAGTGGAATGTGTAGACTGCTAGGTGCCAAAAGTTTATACATTCATGTCTCAGAACTAATTAAAGTAATCTTAAACTGCTCTATTATTATAAATCATTCTCATTTACAAAATCAGTCACTGTTTCAGGAAAAGATTTTAGAGAATGCTTTTGTACCTAAAAGTATAGAAGAAGTTGCCTATAAATAAAAAGGTAAAAAAGGTGTTAGGAATTTAAACACTTGGACAAGAAAAGTCTAGCAGGTAATGTTGCTGATGGTGACCTCTTCCCTAAAACCTAGGCTCAACATTTGCAAGTTTTTCTTTTCCTAGATATTTTTTACATGCATTAGCATACTGATCTTTATTGCTGACTTTCACAACAATGGGTCATGTTGACTGGAATACGAGGAAAACTCAAAATAAGTTATATAAAAAATATGTTATTCTGATGTTTGCATCTATGGATTGTTACTCCCTCTGGATTTCAATTTTCTTTCTTTTTTTTTAATTATTGCTGCATACAAAGTGTAATTTTCTAGGTCTTGATACTTTTTTGTCCTTTAAGAAATATTTATTTATAATTAAAAGATTGTTTAATCAGAGTTTATAAGTTCTGACTGTTTAAAATTGAGTCTAGGAGGATTTTAAAATTTGAACTGTGCTACCCCTGGTGCCTTGGATGACAGCTGAACTCTGCTAACAAATCTAAAAGTAAATGCAAATGGAAACAAATATTTGCAAAGAAAGCTTATGTTTCTTATATGACATTCCAAGGACTGTCACAGAGATATTTATCATTACAAAGGAACATAAACTTTTACGATGTATGGGTTTTCCTCCAGAAAATGCTGATTTGACAAATGCAAAATGTTTCTGTGAATATGCAGCTTTTGATAAATCTTCCTTGATTTTCTGCTAAGTATTGTTCTTAGCTTCTTAGCTAACACCACCAAGCCTGGCCATAGACTGCCCCGGTCCGTGTCCTTTGAGTTTCTTGACAACCATCCCAGCTGGCTGCCCGTGTTGGTGGTTGCAGCAGGCAGCTGGCCCACCATCTGGACAGATCCCGTGCTCCAGGCACAGGGTTGATGATTGGTCTTCACAGCAGTTTGTCTCTGCGGCCTGGAGGTCCCCCTTCCATTTGATAGCTATTCTGTGATGGTGGGTGATGCAAATGCTGTGCCAGTATAATTTGGCAGCTCATCGTCCCATAAAGCATACATTATTTTTCCAACATTTGGCATGCCAATAAAGAGTGACCCTCTGGAGAGGGTAATATACACATGGTCATAACCAAATTTAGAGGCACACTTTCAAGACTTTTACTCATAGAGGGACTGCTGCAGAGGCTGCCAAGCTCCTATGAACTGCCCAAGGAGGCAATCCTTATCTACTCTTTCCGACAGCAGACTGTAATGCACAGACACGCACTGAGAGATATCTTCAAACAAGTGATGTTTTAACTTGTTGGTCACAAGTGTGACCACAAACACAAACTGTTTTTTCCAGTAAGAAACAAAACTTACATGTCCATGTGTGTTTTAGAATATTTTCCATTGCATACCAGCAAATTTCTAAAATAATGTGCCATTTTGAAATGAGAATATGAAACTCTTTGACTATAAAAACTAAAAATTTATTTTTGCTAAGATGATTAGAAAAACTAACATATTTATCATTTAAATTCCATCTAAATTTGTAATTATTGATAGAAAAATTTGAAGCCCTTTTCCCAAATTCTATGCTATTTCAGTAGTCTACATTCATACAGATTATGATGAAAAATATACTGAGCTTAGAACTTCCCTACTGCACTGTAAAACATTACCAGACAACCTAAATAGAAAGAAAGAGGAATGTGAATTTTTGAGAATAAAATACACATGATGTGCAAAGCTCTCCTTTAGTCTCTAGAAACAGCCTGGGTTGTTACTTTTAAGATAACAGTTTTAAATTAAGCTTGAAGAATGCAAACTTTACAGCAACAGAGTTGAGAAGGTGTGGGAATCATGGAAATATCTATAACGGAATTTCAAACAAAATTATTTTTTAAAATTACATTCTTGTGGTCTCAAAAATCTGTTTGGGCTGCAATACAGATCTCTTTCTAACTGTTTTTGCTCAGATTATTTTAGAAATCTAATTAACTTTAAAAAACTCATAAATTCAAGACAATACAAATAATGAAACAAGAAGGACTTACAGTGTCAGGAACAAAATAGCTACCATATTTCTTGGTGTGTTGAAAACCAAACAGACTTAAACAAAAATGCTACCTCTTCCAAGCTAAAGATTTGATAGGGTTTAGACCAATATAAATTGAACCTAAGGGAGAAATGGGAGAGAACTGGATTTCTGGCTTGGTGAGAAATTATTCAGTTGGATTTATATTTTTTCCCTTTTACACTGGAAAAAGACCAAGAAGTCAGCATGTCTTATGAAACAAAATTCTGATGGAAAAAAAGAAAAGTCCCCACTTTAGCTGATAAGCATTTTTTTCTCACTTAAACTTTCTCACTTCAAATTAAATTTTTTAAAATCCTATCCCAGTCTGAACCTTTCATAATGCTCAGTTCCCACTATCCAGTGATTCAAGGTGAATGTTGCTTTCTTCAAATTGCTGACGGAAAAGAAAGAGTCTTCAGAAACACGATGGAAAAAAGGCAGATAACATAAGAGCAAAAGGGAAGAATAAACCATAAACAGAAATTTCCAGCAACTCTTTCCAGAAGATTCAGCTACACCCATTCTATTTTTCCTGCTGTACCTAGTGGTGCAAATGAAAGGTTTTCGCCCTTCTCAAAGCTGCTTTGCTTTCTACAGAATGATCTGAAATCAAGAAAAAAGGTATTTTCAAGTTCTCAATTAAAATTAATCTCCTAAAACTCCTCAACATGAAATTGGTGCTTTTCCTGTCAATGCCACTGCTACTTAATCACCTTTAACATATCCTAACAAAGTGTTTATTTGCTGAAGTACTCTGCATATTTGTGTGCTTGTTGTGCTCTGATTTTTATTCTTCAAAATACAAGTGCTTAATGACAAGAATCAGGTTTACAAGCTTGTCAGTAGCTTGCAATGTATTGTGTCCTCTGCACAAAATAACTGGCATTGTGAATTTTTCCAGAAAAAAAGGTTTTCAGCTTTTTAATATCTCAGCACTCCATGATATCTTCTTTCATCTCTTCTGCCCTCTCCAAGGAGTAGAAGCATGCAAAACCAAGAGCCTTTAGGATCTCTGCCTGTTTTTTACTCTCCATAGAGTATTTCTGCTGAATTGCAGGGTGTAGAAACTGTAAAGCCCCAATCCAGCAATCCTGAAGACCAGGCAAGAAAGATAATGGTGTAAAAGCATGTTAGCAAACATATAAAAATGACCCTGAATGGATCCTAGAATGAGGAAGAAGAAACCATCAATGTGGGCATTCTAATCCTTCCAGCAAAAGACTCCAGATGCTGACAGCTTCCTGTAACACACCTACCCCCAACACGAGGATGAAACCATCAAGTTTATAACCCTGAGGAGCAGAGGAAGAGTGAGCAGAAAATCAGGAAAAGGGGTAGAAAATAATAAGTGCATGTATAATAAGTTTAACTGAAATATTATAATTACCGGAAATTTTTCTGCATGGATTTGTTCTTTCTCTTTCTGCAACAATTACTCCTGGATTAGCAATGACTCTTGAATTATACTGTTAAGATTTTAATTATACTGACAATAAACTCCTGGGCATGGTGACACACTGGAACAGGTTGCCCAGAGAAGTTGTGAATGCACCATCCCTCGCAGTGTTCAAGGACAGGCTGGATGGGGCTTTGAGCAGCCTGGTCTAGTGGGAGGTGTCCTTGCCCATGGTAGGGGGGTTGGAACTAAATGATCTTTAAGGTCTCTTCCAACCCAAACCATTCTATGATTCTATGACTTGGTATATAATGTGTGTTTCCTCTTTTCCCAAAACAAAGATTTTTGAGTATAACACCAGCTACATATCCCCGTAAACAAGTAAGATATTACTTACTGGTGATACCAGTAAATTGCATCATTACAAGAAGACATGGGTGTTGTCAGAATAGCATCTACTCATTGTCATATTGATACAGAGGCAGGCCAATATATGAATCCCTGAAAAATATCCTTTGACCTTGCCCCTAAATGTTACCTGCTGCCAAATGATAGATGCAGAAGAAATAAGCAAAACGTATGGTTATGTGGAGCTGAGTATGAAGCTGTATGCTGCTTTGCCTTCTGCTGAAACAGTCTGAGATGACATTAAATCTAAGAATCTCTCTTAGCTAGCAGAGATCTGCAAGACTCAGGCAGTGGATTCAACTTATCCCTGGATTTCCATTCGTACCTGGATGGAGTGTTGTTTATTTTCCTATAATTGAGAAGAGTATCAGACCCCGTGTTTTGAGTTCTATTACTCTTAAAATATTCGGGGTTTGAAGCTCGCAGCAATCAATAGTTTAAAATACTCGTGTTTCTCAAAAACTTAAATAAAATGGCTAAATATATTAAAAAAATTGGTTTTACAGGGTATAATCCATTATCCCTAAGAGTCATCATCTATCACAGCCAATAGCAATTTATTAGTGTCAGAGAAAAACTGTCATTCTCTCATCAGGATAAATTCTGCGCAGACTGTTACTCAATGAAAAAGCCATCATACATCCCTTAATCAGAAGACAATAGTAAGTGAAGACAAAACCCAATGATTTTTCTTTCTTGAGTCACAATTTAAGGAGAAACAAAAAGGCTACGGAATGTTAATATGGGACTGCAAGGGACACAGTACACTGGTGGATGCCAACTGTAGAGTGCAGCATTTATAATATAGGCCTATGAGATAAAATACACCACCAAAGTTAAGGACAACTGGTCCAATTGCAAACGGTAAATGAGTTCTATTTTCTGATAGTGGAAATCAGTAAGACAGTCAAAAGCAATTGGACATGTAAACGAAACAGGAAAATTAGATCCACTAGGCATACTCTCAGCTTGATCTGTTTCCTAATGATTCAGTTTGTATTTTAGTAGACTGACTATTACTTCAGTGGTGTAAAACTAGATGATGCTGGTAACAAGATTATTCAAGATTTTTATACATAGACCTGAGGAAGTTCCAGATTTGTGACCAATATATTCCACTGTGGCATCCCTGCAGTAAATACACCAATTCCTTTTTTTTTCCCTTTGGATAAAAATAAGTAGCCATAACTTACACAGCACAGTCAGCTCAATGCATATTCATTATGGTGCTTTCTAGGAATTCCTATCAAGCTTTCTGAGCCTTTATGTTTTCAGGAAGTCTGGCTTGCTGCAGGACCATTCTTTTAGTTGCCATTTTGACACTAGTGATTCATACTGCAGCAGAGATCTTCACTATGTTCCCTGTTTCAAGATATACTTTATAAGCCTTATTTTGTTACTCCTTTGCTTTTTGTCTATTTGGCCTCTGGTTAAAACTAAATCCTACAGATGCAAAGGACTGACAGATTTTGAAGGAGAAAAAACAAATACAGCCTCAGAAGACATGATTTTAACACTGGATTCAAATCAGTACTCATAAATTTTAGGAGCTCCAATGAGTAAATGCAACTTTTCTATTTTTATAGAAAGCTACAAACTAAACAAAGTCTTTGTTTTTGAAGTAGACCTTACTCCCTTCAATAAATAAGGGGGAAGTTTAGGCATTTTGTCAACCTGTTTTTCAGAAGACAAGTTATGTGAAGACATGTAAGCAAAGGTAATAATTTGTTCTGTTTCCTGTATTCTATTCTCTGAGTTGGGGGAGGAAAGATCTCCAAAGTAAATGTGAGGGGCTCTCCCCTGGATGATTGCTGCTGAAACCATCACTTTTTTAGCATTGAGGAGAATGTTACAAGTGATATTTCTCAAAACAAACCTCAATTTTAAGCCTTTTTAAATAAAATAAAGAAAGAAATATTTTTAGGTTCATTCTGTTTTGCTTAAATACCTAATCTTTTTTAACACATCTACCACTGTTCCCACAATGTTTTGCTCACAGACTGACGGTTTGGCTAAACTGATCAATGGCCATTAACATACATGATTATTTCAAGGCTCATTGTGGCTCTAACTCAGCATACTGCTCTATGGGAGATGGTGATCTTCCTCCCATCTCTCCATACCCAATACCCAAGATGAACACCTTTGTTCTTCTCTAGACCCCTCCGTGTGCTGACTAAATTCAACATAATGTGAGAAAGCTTTTTTTTTTTGTCCAAAAAGGATTTTTTTTCTAAATTTAGTGAAATATCTTTCATCCAAATCTATTCTCTCAATTGGTTGAATGGGCACAAAGGAGATTAAAATCAGAGATTAAATGCATTTGAGTTGCTGTGGATCCCTCAGGAAGGAGTTTTATTTTTTATAGCAAAAGTTAATAATCTCTGATTTTCCATTTTGCTTTTTCAGGAATAATAGTATATGGTTTACAGTAAAGGGAGCCTGAGAGGTGAATCAGAGCTGTAGCATACTGAATACAGAAGTGCTTTTGCTTTTGAAAACATATGGTAGGAAATCATATAATATTGGGAACACTACACTACTCTGTGAATAAAGCCCACAGAAAAACATGCCTGTCTTCAAAGACTGCTTCTGAAAATGCATTGTAGAAAGCTGTGATAGACATGAAGGCCTTCTGATTGCAGTGCATCTGTTCTAAATAAGAGACTATTTAATTGATCTAAAGATTTTTTATTTTTTTTTTTCATTTCAAACCCAAAGAAGGGAGTTGTGCCAAAAAATCTGTTTGCTTTTCCAACTGCATCACTTGGTCTGATAAAAAAATGTTTCTCCAAAAGTCTTATTTTGGTGGATACAAATACTGAAGGCTTTTGATATATACATCAAAACTACATTTATGCAAGTCAATAACCAACCAATACACTGACTGAGCTAAGCTTATACAGTACTATTCACCAAACTTTTACCTATAATTTTAAACATTCAGTGCTACAGTGCATTCAAAATGTTAATTACTAACCAGGTCTGATATAAATTATAATTTTCCAAGAAATAATTATTGCCATATTCCTCTTTTTCAGACATGAAGACAATCTGCTAAATGTTTAAGTTACCATCTTTTATTTTATGCTGTTTAAGAATAAGCAGTATTCTGAGTCACTCTTTTAATCCTTCATGTATAATTGAAGCTCAAACAATCTGGTATTAAATCTTCTGGTGTTAAACTATTGACAATGACAAATCGTTTTTCTGCTTCTTTGTTCTGCCATAATGTGAGAAAATAGATCTGATATAACCACGAATAATTTGAATTATTTGTATATTTGGGAATCTTTTAAATTTAGGGAAATATTGATTTATTTGCACAATTCAAAGGAAGCCACATTTGTATTCCCATTAGAAGTATGGCTCATCTTTATTTTAGTATGTAAGAATTCACCATTAAAAACAGCTCTAAAAAGTTATCAACAAGGCTCATTTGAGACTAAAAATATTTCTAGTTACTGTATCATAAAATATAAGCAGTCATTATGTTTTAATTAGACTTAAATTTAACTGTGGTACAAAAAAAAAGTCAACCTCTAAAACCAAATTGTATGTAGTTACATACGAAAATCAGTTTGGGGGTTTAACAATTACATTTGGAAACGAAATAGTTACATGGTGTAATTACAGTGCTAAACTACTGACTTCCTTCAAATATTTGTAAAGAAGAAAGCACATGTGTTCAAAAGGTTTTGCAAACATTATTAAGTCTAGTGTTGTCTAATTTGATCATGGGCTCCATTCTGCTAGCCTTACTCATGTTAATCCATTTATTATAAGGGACTCTGCCAAGACTAAACTTTTCAGGCTGTGACGGCTGAAACATTTGCCTTCATTTCAAAGAGCATTGTTATCTAATTGTGTATGTGTCTGTATTACTGCTTAACATGAAAGCAATACATTTTTCTATCCATATATTCGGGTTTGACATTTTGGACTTTATATTGTATTTTAGTCATCATTTTGATGTCATGTATGAACACTTAAGATAAGAACATTATAGCTATATAAAAAGTAAATTAAGTGCAAATGGAAATCCAGATAAATACAGTTAGAAGCTATGTTTACGCTATGCAGGAGGTTGCAAATACTGTGCTTCAAAATCATGGCTGTATTACAGAAGTGAGAGCCTTTTCTAGTTTCCATGTTGACGTGCATACTTAGATAACATCTCACCATCCAAGGAGGAGCCATTCACATTTTTCTACTGTAGTCAGGGACCATGATTCCAGGATATGTTACGATATGCATTAGCCAGTAAGTCTGAACACAATCTATATGACTGGCAGGAGCTATTCTAAGTGGAAGAGCTTAATGTTCTAACATAAAACCAGCTTTCAAGACAAACTCAGCATTGAATCTAGGTCACATTAACTTCCCACAGTTCATAGGAAAGCATATGAGTCTGTGAAATTTAAAATTAAGACTACTGAATGCACTTCAGAGCTCTCATACTATATACTATAGTTCATAGTATAAAACAGTATCATATAGTACAGTAATACACTGCGTGGTTTTCAGAGTGAATCTAAACAAGACTATAAACTCCTTTAAATCACTGAAAAAGAACTCCAAACCAAGAAAAATCTGAAAGTGTTTAGCCCACATCACAGCTTATCTTTTACAGGCACCTTTCCAGCCTACAGCCCAGCTATTGAGCTTTTGCCCTTCTGAGATCTAACTGAAATGTTTCTCCTGTTTTGTGGAAGAATGATTGTCCTTCTTTACAAGCTGATAGTAAAAATAAGGAGAAGTGGGGGTATGCAGAGGAAGAAAGGAAAAGGCCCAGATTCAACCCATTCCTATTAGTGGTGCTTATATCTGGTATTACACCCATTTCATTCTCCAAGTGCCTCTTCAGCAGATTTTCTTTATTAAGTTAACTTTCTTTGAAGGTTTTCCAACCAGAAGCTGAAATGAGACATCCTTTTAGTACCATACTCACAGCTCCCACCCCCCTCATCTGAGAAGAATTTCTCAGTGGCTTCTCCTTGAAACAGGTAGATAGCAATACATATGTGCTGGGTAAGGACATCTCTAAACCTTCCCTCCCCAGAGCAGATGCTGGTAAAGAGGCATCTTACCATCTAGGTTTCCTGGTGACAAAACAATGACTGATCAAAATCTCACCGTGTTTAGGGTGAAGGGTGCTTCCACTGGAAAAGTTTAAAACTGTAGGAGAGGGGTAGACAGAAGAGAAGAAGGAAAACCAAGTCTTTTAGACCAACTGGAACAAGTCCAAAGGAGGGCCACGAGGATGATAAGGGGGCTTGAGCACCTCCCGTATGAAGACAGGTTGAGAAAGTTGGGGCTGGTCAGCCTGGAGAAGAGAAGTCTGTGTGGAGACCTCATAGCAGCCTTCCAGTATCTGAAGGGGGCCTACAAAGATGTTGGAGAGGGACTCTTCATTAGGGACTGCAGTGATAGGACAGAGGGTAATGGGTTCGAACTGAAACAGGGAAAGTTCAGGTGAGATACAAGGACGAAGATCTTTACTGTGAGGGTGGTGAGGCACTGGAACAGGTTGCCCAAAGAAGTGGTAAATGCTCCATCCCTGGCAGCGTTCAAGGCCAGGTTGGACGGAGTCTTGGGTGACATGGTTAAGTGTGAGGTGTCCCTGCCTATGTCCTTTCTTTTTTTTTTTTTAAACTGGATGAGAAATGGGAATCTTTTTGAAATCTTGAAAATTTTAATGGGATAAGAACTATGACTGTCTGTGCTCAATAATTTGCCCATCACTGTGCCATTGACATATGAGTACTGTCTTAGAAGATACTATCCTGAAACTTTTTAAAACCATTCATTTTATTTTAAAGTCGTAAAATCCCTTGGTTTTATCTCCCATCTCAGATGTAAACAGTGTGTTTAGAGCCAGAACCAGGCCAATTTGAAACATTTTGTTCTCATAGTCAGAGGTACTAAATTTAAAAGTGCTAGTGAGCCAACACCTGCTACAAATAAAAGATAGGTCCAACTTCATGCTCCAAATTTATTTCTCAGTGCATATGGGAGATGTGGTAAATCTCCAATAGGCTGCTGAACAGTTTCAAGGGAAAAGCACACATAGCCAACAGTACTAGGAGAAAAAAGTATCAAGATTGAGAAAGAGTAATTTTTCAATGGGTTATTGCTAAGGGACAATCTAAATATGTAAGCATTTTGAGATAAAATCTCTTTATACGCAGACTCGTTAAAATGTAAAAGCAAACTGCATAAATCTGTCTCAGTAGAAACTGAATATAGAGAAGGAAAAAATCAGAGGCTGTAGCAACATGTTTGATTCAGAGATATAGCTGATGAGATCAGACTTATATTTGTACTTCTCAGAAACTATGAGGGCCAGTGAATCATGACATTTCTCTTCTGGAAATGAAATGTACATTTAGTTCTATTGTATGCTAAGAATAACATTTTAAATCATTGCATATATTTTCTTCTGGTTCTCTGTGCAAGAGCAAATGTCACACTGAGAAAACTGACTCCTTATGTCATTAATAGGTAGAAAAATATATTTTGATTTAGATATAATTTGATACTTTGTTGTTAAAATTATAAGGTTTTCCATACTCAATTATTCAAGTGTTTTTTTGTGGGTTTTGTTTTTTTGGTTGGTTGGTTTGGTTTTTTGTTTGTTTGTTTTTTGGGTTTGGTTTTTTTTTTGTTTGGGTTTTTTTTTGTTGTTGTTTTTTTGTTTTGTTTTTTGGGGGGAGTTGTTTGTTTTGTTATTTGGGGGTTGTCTTTGTTTTGGTTTGGTTTGCTTTGGTTTGGGTTGGGTTTTAATATATTGTTGTATACAGGGCTCCTACAGAGCCACAGTTAAAAAAAAGACTTTGTCTGAATAACAAATCCAGCTGTACACAATCACATTGCTTTATTACCCTTTTTAGGTCCCTCTCTGAAATACTCTTCAGCAAAGATATCCACCAAAATGAGAAAATCTAGTTGGCAGGTTTTCTACGGCCACTTTCATCATGCTGATGTGTTCATATTTATTCTTGTATTCTCAATATCTATGTGATTTATCCACTTGTGGATAGAAATGCATATTACAGATGACTTTAATACAGGCACAATGGCATAGGCTTCAGTGAAACATCTAGAAGCATAGCAAGCATCCTGGATACATGCACAGGATACTAGTGTATGCTGAAATCAATAATGAATATCATTATTGCTAGTTTTCCATGCTAGTTGTATTTAGGCAAACATTGTTATGACAAAATGAAATATAATTATATGTTTTACTCCTCTGTGAATAAAATCTCTGAGCCTTCAAGGCAGAGATCATCTCTTCCTTAGGTGTTAGTAGAGAATCTAGCTTTGATCTCTGGGAATCACCATCTCACTAGTGCTACTGCTGCTACTAAGAAGCACATGAATTTAAAATCCCAAATACACAATCTAACCAGGAAATGAAAAGGAAAAAATGTAAATCCAGTCTGATGGCGCCAGGGTAGTACTATCAGACTAGATGGAAATTATTTGTACAGCTTTGCGTCTTACTGTATGCGTCATAGACTCCTGTCAGCAATTTCAGAAACTGCTAGACTTGTCTCTGATAATGAAGTTTCTGGATGGTGTCTGTTTGAGCAATGTTGGAAATAAATAATGTTATTTGTTTTCCTGCTATTCTAACAGTAGCCTTGATAACATGCAAATAACATAGTTTGCAGACACATAAAAAAGCAAATTGCATATAGTCATATCTGCTTTTTTCTGCCTGCTTGCTGCTTAAACTTTGCAGACATACAGATACCGACCCTGTTCTATCAATTTTAAATATAAAACTCTTCTTCTGCTGGGAGCTGTTCCTCATCATTATTATCCTCTTTTGTGAAGGTCAATAAATAAAACTTCAACAGCAGTGTTGAAGTGATGCTTAACATTGTAGAAACTCAAGAGTATTCCCCATCAGAGAAAGCCGGACCATGACTCTCCTATTTCACATTCTGAGTCCAAGAAAGCCTTTGTATCTTGGCGCCTTTGTATCTTGGCTCCTTTGTATCCTTTCCCACTAATAATTTTGCCATGACCTGTTTATTACCAGGTTTGTAAAATCAGGCTTAAAGACAGCTCCTCAGACAGAATCCCGCTAACTGTAATGGAGTTTTACCATGTATTCATTCCATTTTATGCAGACTCAAAATTAGGCTCATATTTCACAGTGTTGTTATAAATAGGCAAACACACTGGCTTCGTAGGGTCATTTAGAAGTTCTTCACATTGGCTCTTTTCCTGTAATTTTGGTTTATTAGAACTGCTGTACAGTTTGGCAAGTTAAACATTACGCTTCTCCTGACTTCTACATTTCTTGGCTATCAATACGAAGAGCTAATTAAAATAGAAAACCCAGCTGTCAGTTACCTACAGGAATGTGTTCTTCCATATTCTATTTTGTGATGCCTAGATTTCGACTTGGATGACAATGACATACTATCTAAAAAATATTCTCATGTTTTCTAAAAAATATCATTAGACCTGGCTTAGAATAGCTGCTTCATTCATTCCTGTATGGATGAAACATTCAAATGCAGAGATTTTCTTTCAGTAAACATGGATGACAGCTTTTTTCCCCCCTCCTAACAACTGTTTATATTTCATTGAAAATCAAGTGATGAAAATATTTGAAAATTTGAAAACAGACATTTTTATACAGAAAAACTGTGACAGCTTTTGCCTCAGCCTCAAAGCAAAAGTAGTTTACATGTTTTCTGTTATTACCATTCTCCATACGACAGATTCTCTGGTTAGAATACATTTTCATGTAATTCACTATTGCCTCCTGCTCCTGGGACTTCTATCTTTAGTGCATCATTGAAGGCTGAATCTGACTGGGGAATGCTACCAGAAGGAGAAAGCAGTGACAGCAGGAAGTCACACTATATGACACAACTCCTAGGACAGAAGCATTTCTAAATGGGAATGTATGTTTTCAGTGAATTACATGCAATTCATACATGCAGTTCTTCAAATTTTTAATTATAACTTTTCATATGTTCAGGGTTGTTTTGAAGAAAAATACATTTTATCAAAACTTGATTTCCATTAGGAGAAAGTAGGTCTTGGTTGTTTTGGTTTGCTCTTCACTTAGAAGTATAGATGTAGCACTGAAGGAGAAAACATGGCAGAATTGCTTTGAAAGCTGTTGAACTCTACAGAGTACGTTTACAGAGGCAGAACAAGCATAAACTGTTCCTTTTCACATTTATCTGAATTCCCCTCCAATGGCAACTTATTTCCAGTACATTCTACATTCTCAGCTGTGCTCCTGAAAATCCTAAAGGACATAAAATATCTTCTTTAGCTTCTCCACTATTTTGAGATGGAGAGGACCTTGCAGTTGCACATGGTCATAGTTTTCATGTAATAGGAATTAACAAAAAATAATCCAGAAACTTATTTTAGAAGGCCTGAAAGAGATTTTCTATATCAATGCTTTTTATTTTCACAAAAAACCCACCAAAAAACCCCCAAACCAAACCAGAAACCCAAAACAAAACAACAACAAAAACAACATTATGTCATGGAATCATAGACAGGTTTGGGTTGGAAAGGACCTTAAAGTTCACCTAGTTCCAACTCCTCTGCGATGAGCAGGGACACCTTCCACTAGACCAGGTTGGTTGCCCTATCTAACCTGGCCTTGAACACTTCCAGGGATGGGGCAGCCATAAATTTTCTGGTCAACCTGTTCCGGTGCCTCACCACCCTCATAGTGAATAATTTTTTCCTAATATCTAATCTAAATCTACCCTATTTCAGCTTGAAAGGAAGTTATTTTTAGAATCATACTCAATAATTATTATTTTATTGATTTATGACAACTATTAAGGACACATTTTCACACTATTTTTTATTTAATTTTTATATAATTTAAAAATATCAATGTAAGTTGATATGTAATTCACATTTATTGAGGAGTGTAAAAATATGTATTATTCCCCTGCTTTTCTAAACACAGCTTTTACCACTTTGTTCCTTATATCTCTGACTGTTAGTATATTGAATTCAACAGTTCTCTTCTCCAGGACCTAGTACAATACAAGCGTTTTTGCAAAGTAGTGTAAAAGCTGACCTATAATGTATACCTGGATCTACTCCAGGAACATTGGAGTCAGTAAAAAAGTCTGTTAATCTCACTGGTCTTTGGATCAGGCTTTACAGAAAGTGTGGTATTGTAGATTTCCTTAGCAGAAAAAGAACAGGAAAAAAGCGTATTTTAATAAAATTATTGAAATTGAAATCTTTGTAAATATATTCTTTTTATATCAGGACAGAATGGTTGTTGATTGTATCTGAATGTGTAAAATCTTTCAAAAATATTTCCCTCTATGGATTGGAAATGCAAAGATTTCAGAGTGATTCCCCTGACTACCACTGGCTTCCCTGCTGGTTTTTTAGTTCCTTCAAAGATATTTAAAGTAATAATAATTTTACTAGCACAACTTTTTAGTTTTTTCTAGTCTTGGACCTCCAGCGCATCTCTCCTTCCCACTTTTTTTTGGATATGTCTATCACATTTTAATCATGACTCAAAAGAGGTTTTTACACATGTTTTCAAATACCTTCTGTAATCCTTGTGAAGCTTACAGATTTCAAAACATGTTTTCTTTGACATCTGGAACTGCATGCTTTAAACCATTTTTTAGTTAAGCAGTCTGATGTACAGTGTTTGGTATCCCACAACATTTGCATTTAAAATGTTAGTCTTCAGTAAGACACTGTACTATGCTACCTTTAAATTATTTCATCTATCGCTTTCTTGCAAAGCTGTTACATACAATATGAGTGCGCTAAAATACTCATGACTGTCAGCACCAGCGATAGAATGAGCCAAAACCTTCAGGAAAGGGCTGGGCATGACCCTTCATTCTGTAGCTGGAAAAAGGAATAAGGCTTTTGCTGTTTTAGATCTGATTCTGAGGAAGTGACTAAGAATATGAAGATGGAAAGCAATTTGGATGAAAGAAATTCAAACACAAGTGTTTGTGATTGTAAATGAGGAGAAAGAAACTCCCAAATGCAAGTTTTCAAAAAACGCAAGAAAACGGTGAGAACTCCTAGAGATGGTGCTCCAAAGGATAACATGGTTGAGACGAGCAGTTTTTGAAGGGAGGCAATACTGAATGTGAAGGAGAAAACTGCTCTCTTGTTATATATTACCATTGAGTACCAAAAGTCTTATAATGACCACCACATTAATTAACAGTCATATAAAAAAAAGGTTCAAGGACAGAGTACTAAGGGTACATAGAAAAGCATAGCACAAGCTTGTTGTGAGAAAATCAAGGAAAAATAAAGAACGTAATGAAGTATGCAAAGAAACATGTAGAATCAAAAAGAGCACAAAAATACATTAGAAGAAGTAGAGCAGTATAGACCTCTTTGTAAATAAGACAAACAATAAATTGTTGACATGGAAAAGAATGAATTTGCCTTTTTTCATTTTCGATTATCTATCCTTATATAAAAAGGCTAAAAATAGCTATACATTCAGCACAGTTAAAATTAACAACAGAAACACAAGTCAAACAGAAAAAAAATAATATTTAGAGTTGTTGGCATGACAAGAAGTATACTGCAGGATTTAGACTTAACTTGGCAGAGCAATCTTTGACACTTTAGCAACTGTCTTCAGGTATCCTGAGAGGAAACACAAGACCTCAAAGATTCTTAATGGGCAAACACAATAGCTATTATTAAAATGGTATAAAATGAGTGATCTAGGAATTTAGAGATCAGGCAAACTAGCTTCTGGAAAAGACGATATTCAAAGGCAGCCAAAGACTTCAGTTGAACTGAAGGACTTTATAAACGGAGTCTCATAGGCTACCTTTAGAAGAGCATATTGGGGAAATGAGGTCCTGAAGCCCAGGATCAGGTCCCCCAAGCTGCCAGGACAAGACTTGGCTAGAGCACACTGTGAGCTTCCTCTTCCCTGATACTGTTTTCACGAAATCAAGGAGAAAGAAAATTGAAAGGCAAGAAAACAAAAGGAGGGAAACCGGGCAGATACAACTACCACAGAAATGCATCTCAGCTTGGACTGGATCGAAGGTGGAAAAATGTCACTGGTACAATGCAGTCATTCAAAACTAGCAAGCACTTTGCAGGTAAGACATGAAAAGTCCTCAGAACTAGTTATGCTTTGATGGGAGTACATATGCCCACTGTAGGAATCTACACCTTAAAAACTGCAGGCAAGCTAGGAGTCAGAAAGAGAAAATTAGAATAGATAAGAAAACAAGATTTCTGAACAAAGCAAGGATGGGTTACATTCTTATGTGACCTGGAAAAACCAGCAGAGGTGACATGAGCATGTCTTTGGAAAGAAGTTGTTGATTGTTTATTCCATCTGTGTGTTCTTTACAGGCAGGATAAGCTGTACTAGCTTATTTTGCAGAAAATCTGATTAAGAAGAAATATTAATAAAATTAGTAAAAAGTCTTTCTAACTTGAAGTTAGTTAAAGCACTTCAGCAAACTGCATCAGAAGGTCAGCAAATTCCTATAAAATTGGATTTTCAAGAGCTAATTAAGCAAATATTTGGAAAGACATCATGTGTAGGATATACTTAATTCTCTCTTACAATGTAAGATGAATTCCAGGGCCTCTTGCAGCTCTCCCTAGCCCTACATATTTATTATTGTGCATATAATGAGCTTCAACACCAAATTGTTTTCAGAGGCTAGGAAGTAATGACCTGAATGTCAAATGGCTTACATCGATTCATACTAATGTAGTCAGATAAGTAACTGGTGTTGCTTCTGATAAGACATAACACAGGCAGAAAAAATAACATAATTTTGAATGGGTTCAATACTAATTAAACGCAAAAGATATACTCTTTTCCCAGTATTATGATTATTTATTCAGGCTCTCTCCTAGTGGATAAACATTCATCTTCATGTAGATCTGAGAAATTTCTTATTCACAGTACTCAGACTAAAAAGACAATCACACCTAATTTTGTCAGAAGAAATAAAATAACCACTGCTGTTTTAGGATTTGCTCTTTTGTTGGCCTTTTCCTCCTTTGCACCGACTGAGAAATATTTACTGTATAATGCTGGAACACGTAATCTTATTTATTTCTTGAACTATGAAATAACCTTTCTTTGTTTCCTATGTCTAACAGCTTGCAACCCAATGCTTTTTAGTGAGAGAAGGCAGGCATTCAGGTAAATGTTGGCTTGTAAGAAGTAAATGGACTTTCCATTTTACCCACTAGTGAGGAATTTGGCAAAGCCATTCACAAAAGCTGTTTGCCAACAGCAGAGTGGAACATAGGAGCGGTGAAGATTTTGATATTTGCCTGTCTTTCATCTTCAGTCTTTTCACAGTGACTATGCAAAATCGAGACTGAATGCCAGCCTCTTGTTGACTTGCTTCTGGGTTTTTGGGTGTTTGTTTTTGCACTCTGAGCCAGCCCAAGCTCTGAATAGTAACCACTCATAATCACATAATCACACAGGAGTGTCAGGCACCCACGAGACAGAGTACCTCTTGAAATGCTCTGCTTCCCACAGCAAAAACATGAAAATCACAATTTTTATAACCACCCTCCTTTTTCTTAATCCTTTTTAGGGTATCTTATTGCTATCACCAACATGATGTCCACTTTCAGATCCAGGAGTTTCCTACACAGTACTTCTTAGATATGATGTGCCAACAGACTGACAGACTTCACAAGTTCTGACAGATGGTTTTCTGAATATCACAGGTAACTTCCTCCTCCTTTCCAGGCTACTGGCTACTGGAACCTGCAGGTGCTATTTTTCTGGGCTAACAGGTTGTTTGCATATGGCATCAGTTTTCTATGGACAGAGTGGTATGCCACTGTCTTTTTTATAATCTTTATCAAATATTTTTTCATTCTTTGAGATCTCTGTTTTTCAGTCTGTATTTCCAGCTGACAGTTTCTTTAGCACTGCAGACTTCTCAACAGAAAAGTACTGAATTAAATTATTTTTTAAAAAAATGACATTTAGAAAAGCATTTGATTTCTAAGGCATTATCTGTGATATTGGGATATACTTTTACTACAAATTCAAAGTTATGTTTCTATCATTTGACCCTAAAGATAGGAATAGAATATCTAACCTTATCTGCCACAGTCAGTAAGATGAAATCATCATAATTATTACTAGCATAGTAAGAACGTTTATGTTAGTAGGTGGCAGGATAAAACAACGTGAGCTTTGTTGATCTATATTAAGCTCATTGACTTCCCAATAGCTATTGAGAGTCTTCAGGTAGGACAGGTTTTTTTTTTTTCCTTTTCTGTGTATAAGCTGAACTAGTGGTTTTGATAGGTTACTGAAACTCTTTTGTTGCTTTTCTCCATATTCATGTTGGCTCTTAACTATGACTTTGCAATGTTATTTAGATAATTCACAAAACACGATGCCTGCTGATGCCAAGGGAGGATATGCTGGGGAGGCATTGTGGTTTCCACTGGAAACCTTACAAAGCTCTGCAGTTTTACGTGGGAACATAACACATTAGCCTATGTTTTGCTCTAAGTGTTTAGAGTTTTATGAAGCCAGAACTCCCAGAATTAGCCTGAGAAACAAAAGAAAAATCTTACATGGGGTTCAGCAAGCCACTTGACAATTGTCACACTACTCTGTTAATGACTACGGAAGTTTTCAAAACCTTGGGTCAGAACTAATTTCTGCCAGCATGCATATATTTTTTCATTGCCTTCATTAATGCTGGAGAGAAGAGGGTGAAATTACCATTATCATGTTTAGGGTTGCATGTGTTGTCTCTGTTTTTTCCCTTGGAAATGGTCCTACTTGTCCTTCAGAAACTCACCTGAGCAATGTTGGAGATGTTTTTTATTGCCAAGGAATCTTGATCCATCGACTTCTCACTAGGAAAGAACCTATATTCTGAAAAACTGCATACCCTCATGTCTGACCATCATATGCATTCTCTTTATCTTTGGGACTGTGTGACTATACTACAATTCAGGAAAACCTTATGGTGACATAAATAAATCAGTCTCTGCCTTCACTACTATCTTGGCTGGGAAACACTATGAATGATTCCCGGGTCTCTGCAATTTTTTTCTGGACAACTCATAATTACCTTCACAAGTACAGATTTAAGTATTTCTACTACAGATATGCAATTTATTTCATCTTGCAACAGGCCCCTCCAGAAGCTCACAACTGCTTTAGAGTACCACAGAAATGGAAAGGACCTTCAAGTCTGTAACTAATAGCCATTAATGCAAAGAGCGATTCCTACTGTTCTGTGGAAACAAGGCACCATTGTGTGAAAAAAAAACAACACAGAAGCAGGAAGCACTGCTATAAAAACACCCATCAATGTAATTGTTCAGTGGGATGGTAGACCTGATTCTTGGTGGGGAATTATGTTGGATAATTGCATTTTGCATGTCACAAATATCTTTGCGATTCAGCTGAATGTGAGATTTTTTTTGCCTTATTTGGTTGTGTATAGCTGTTATGTACTGTTTAATGACTATCTCTGTCTCCTCTTTTTAATGCAGACATCTGTATCTTGTTTACAAGAAATGTTTTCTCTCAGTGAATTTTGTCCAGAAGCATGAATTTCCTTAACATGTGAAAGCAGTAAATTTTTTATGAAATTTGAAATGGAGTATTGTGGTGTTTGTTTGGTTTTCCTTCTAAATGAATGAGTTCTTATTCGTTAACTATAATTCTTATATTTTATTCTGGATTTTTCCAATAAATATAAGATAAGAATTATGTCTGTGTTCAGTAAGGTTTATATTTTAAATAAATAAAAAAAAGGAGATAAGCAACTGTTTTCCAAAGGAAAGATGTAAATCATACTTAAGAAATGAATGTGTTTTCCTTCATTCAGTATTCCATTTTTTTTCAGGCTTAGCAGTGCAGAAGGCCAAAAAAATAGCTACAGTCATAGATGTGGTAAGAAGCCCTTTTGCTTTTCCTCCCTCAAAGATGTATGGAACCAGAAAGCAGTTTCTACAGAGAATCTTGCCCTTGGCAATAGCAAAACATGTAGTCCCAGTATTTTGTAATTTCCATAATTCTTTAATAAAAGGGAGATTATTTAAATATGATCTTCACCAGCAGTATCCATGGCTATTTTTTTTTTTTAATATTGCAGTAGTCTATCCATACCAGAATTACAAGCGTTGTGTTTCACTAGACAACAGTTTAGGAACAGGGTTAACATGCTGATGTAATCTATGCTCGGGTCAATTGCAAAAATACACCTATTAGAAAACAACCTGATCCACAAAGGGCAGGCCAGTCAAATGTATCTAGCGTTGCACAAATGACTGTGAAAGAACACTAAAAATTAGGGCATAAGTTATCTAGAGAGAAGCCTTGTTCACTCTGATGGTCCCTTCAGGTTTGGTTCACTGCTGTCAAAAGTTTTGTTCTAAATATGTAATAGGGTATTTATTTGATGTTCATTTTTAGTATTTTGGATCCAGCTGTGGTTGTATAATGCATGATGCTGTCTCACACCTGCACATGGGCTTATAGTTTGTATTTTTGGATGACCAATTGCATGCACTAATCTTTGAACTAGAGGAATCCTCTCTGTGAATGGGGTTCTTGATAAACAACACCTTAATCTTATCTCAGCTCCTGTTGTTTTACAGCCAGAGACCTCTCTCATTATTGCTACCAGTGCTCCAAATTTTTATCTGTAGAAAAAATCGAAAAGCTAAGTATTAGAAGGAAATAGAACTGCCTTTGCAATTCTATAAAACTACAAACTAATTGGCTTTCAAAAATTGGCTGGAAAACAAAATAATTTTCATTTCTGATATCATCACAGATATAATATTTAGAGGCTTTCTCATAGTGCTGATAACTGGTTTTTAACTTGAGCAGGCTGCCTGGCTGTCCAGGTGAGAGAGAACTTAATTTCTTTCTCAAGGTATGATTTACTGTAATTTATACCATTTCCCTGAAACAGCCTAGGGACTGATATTGTCTGCCAGACAACCCTGTTTTGTTCTATACATTTTGCCTAAGGCCAGATCATGATCACTGATTCTTTCCAAATATCTGTCATAATGTTTGTCCTCTGATTTTGCTGAACTAAATTATTAAGAGCTACTGGATTATGTTCTCTACAACACTTGAGTGAAAGGTCTGCACTTACCTCTATGTAGAGCAAGGAAAATGTCAGATACTTGCATTTTGTAAGAAACATTTACAGGTTTTAGCAGGTTTTAGAACAGAAGGCATTACAAATGATTGTGCAGTGGGGTTTTTATAATTAAGTATATATTTGTGGTTAGGAGATTTTGTGTCAACTTTCACGCTGTCCATTGTCCTTGGTAAGGTTATTATTTCACCCAGTTGCTGACATGCTAAAGTCCCTGCAGTCTTTCTATTTTATTTTATCCTCCTGACTTCCACTGCTATTTTTAAACTGTCATTACCCCCTAAATTCACAGATAATGAGACCAAAAGATCTGCAGGATAGCACAGGGACGGTGCGTGCTCACAGCAGAACCACCAGGCTGATCCCTGCTTCCTGGCCATGCTGCTTGCCCGAATTGTGAGCCCCATGGAGCCACAAAGACAGCTCTGCAACCAGATAGATAGACAGTGATTGCCAGAAACACAAAAAGTCTTTAGTTTTCATGTTTAGAGATTTAAGCATCCTGTGATAAATAGTTATAGCTCTTCATGAAAGGCAGGGGTGATGACAGTGGTATCACTGTAATGAACACATGGCAACATATCGTCACTTCTACCAGCTATACTGATTTTTTTTAACCCAAAGCACATGCACTGTAGCTCCACAGTCTTAGGCAGTGCTGGCATAGCATACCAAATAATTTTCAGTTCATTTCGACACTTAGGTGCCTTCACATGTGCACGCTCTTCTACACACATGCTTATCTTTATTGAGGGTGGTGAGGCACTTGAACAGGTTGCCCAAAGAAGTGGTAAATGCTCCATCCCTGGCAGTGTTGGACAGAGTCTTGGGTGACATGGTCTAGGGTGAGGTGTCCCTGCCCATGGCAGGGGTGTTGGAATTAGATGATCTTAAGGTCCTTTCCAACCCTAACCATTCTATGATTCTATGATTCTCAGCTTAAAAAAAAAACAACAAAGTTTGCAATTTTCACTGATAGATCAAAGCTTTCTTATTTTAAATAGCAATATAGAATTAGAGTCTATTTAAATAAAGCAATATGAAGGCTGGTAATTGGTATTTGTGTGTGTGTTTCTGTGTGCTTGTGTTTCTGTGTGCTTATGTTTCTCAAGCCAAATGTCTAAGGAAGACGGAAAGAAAAGAGTGGAAACAAAGTATGTAACAATGGAGAATAATTAGAAAAATGAACAAAGCTAAAATGAATTTCATAGCTATGTGATGAATTGATCATTTAACACAATTCTATGTAAATGCATGCAATCACTCACTTAATAATGTATGAATACGCCATATAAAGTCTGACTGAATTAATGTTAAAATAATAAAAAAATAAATCAAAAATTATAAATGTGTAAAATTTGAACATTACGTTACACAAAGTAAGATATGAAAGCACAGTAAATGATAGATCAAAATGTGCTTTAAAATTTTTGTAATTACTTTCCTGAGAATAAAGACTGCTTATGCAAAAATAGATCTACACAAGTATCTTGCAATGGATATTGGTGACTTCAGCATGAAATAAATAAAGTTAGCTGTTAGCTTTCTAAAGTATTAGAAACATTTATTCTTAAGATAATGAGACATTTCCATGACATTATTTATAAGCATTTTTTGCCAAGTGATTAATAGAATTTTCCCCACAGAAATAAAAAAAAAAAATCTGTGAAGAAATAAACAACCAAGATAGTTGCTCTGAATTTCAATAAATGAGCACAACAGACAACTCAAACATATTCTGCTTCAAGGAATCTCAGCAATAATCAAGCCCAAAAAAGAACAGTGCAAATGCATTTGAGAAAATGAATATCATGAAATGTACACTGTAGAGCATATGAACATTGTTACTGTAGCCAGACTATGCTTATTCATGCATATTAAGTTCATTTATTCATCTTAGATTGATGCAATAGATCAACATATATACATATATACAACATATATACAGTAGGCATTTCCCTGAAAATAGGTGACAAAATTAAATTTGTGAGAGGGTGGCTAATTACTATGTTTGGTGTCGTTTGTTTCCCAGCTAATTAGAGGGGTAAAAAAAAAAAATCCAACTAAACTGTGTGAAGGTTCAGTGTTCATGATCATTCCCTGACTTTCTTTTAATTAGTACATTTTCTACCCTGGTTTTATACACTGTGCTACAGTATATAGGACTATTTTAAAAACAGTAGATGGAGAAGACATGGTAGCTTTTATATGTGAAGCTCTGTGTATTTTCGCACTGTCAAAAAAGTTAGCTCTTCATTGAAATCCTGCACCCTTGTCCACAGATTGTCCATATAGCGTTCAAGTTATTTTATGTTGGAGTTTCTTTTCTGAGTGTTCCTCTCTCAATAAAACTCTGTATGGCAGGTCAGGTGTGGAGAAACCTGCTCTGGCTCCCTCCCCTCCTTGCCAACACAATCCCAGCAAGGTCTGCACCTCCAAGTACCCATCTGTGACTTCATGTCATACCCATGAACATTCAGCTCACACCTCTATTTCTTGACATAAAAAGAAAGTAGAGTAGCGGAGCCCTAAGGTTGTTTTGGATGTTTTTGGTGAGGTGGGATGGGGAGAGGGAGAGAAGAAAAAATTCAGCAAACCTTCAGAACTAAAAGAAACCCCAAACAAGTGAAATCCAAATTTAGGTTTGCCAGTGCATTCACAGATTCTGTGGTTATGTGCTCTGTTAAAAAATACAGGTGCTCTCTGTGTAGCATTAATGACATAAGATGAAACCTTATCAAACTCTGTTATAAATATAGGGCTATTTGTTGAACAAGACAGTTATAAATAGTTTGATGTCACCCATGTCTTCAAGGAGGTTGGGTGCCAGTCTGGGAAACACACTTGTCGTCTGGATCCTTCTAGATCATGGGCTGAAGGTTGCTTAATGAAGATTAATGATGAAAAAAAGGAAGTAGAAGAACAATCAGCATTTCATTTATATCTTTAACCAGAATATTCCAGGTGGGACACTAAGACATCAGACAAAATGCTACAATTGAAACACTGTCTCTTTATTATGTAAAGAGACATTAATCACAGGAAGGAAGACAATATATTTTTCCTTCAGCTTCTTTGTCATTTTCTAAGATGGATTTATTTTTTATTAGATAAATGCTTTTATAGGTGCAACGGAAAATTGCCAATGTTGAAAGTCTGGATCATGTCCTGCTATCACAGAAGATTTATTTCACAGATGAAACTGGCAAGGTGCAGGAGATTATGACTGAGACCATTTGTTGCCAAAAAGTAAAATATTTTATAAATCCATGCATAATACAGGGTTAACTTGTCATACAATGCAATTCTGGATTAAGCTGACTTCCTCCAAACCTTCCTGTGAGCTTCAGTAGCTTTGAAAAACATTTCTGAAAATACATCTGAAAATAGCACTTCAAAGCAACAAGTCAAACAAAGTAGCAAATTTAAAGAGTGTTTTTTGAGCATACCTAGGAAAGTCAGCTCAGTTTGACTTTCAGAATTACTGGTTGTTGTGGTTTAAGACCAGTCGGCAACTAAGTGCCTGCTGCTAGTGAAAAATTTCTTTGTCTAAACAGCTTTTGATCTTTTAGTACAAGCCAGTTAAATTGTGAGAAAGGATACCACTGCAAAAACAAATATATCTGATTCCTTAAAAGAAAACAGTTCTCTATATAGTGTCCAACTCCAGAATTAAAAAGCCAGGGAAGTTCAGGAATGTGTGTGTAATTTAGTGCTCCTAACAGGGTTATTAATAAAACATTTTTGGCTTCTAAAATAGTTTTCTCTATCCTCTTGTGATAAAGAAATAACTACAGTACAGCATCCACTGCCCACAGTGAATGTTTTTTTTAGAATTAAAGGAAAGAAAAAGAGGTAAATTTGGATGGAATCTTATACAAAGAAGAGATTTTCTCTGGTGTAGTTGGCAGAAGAGTGTAGCTTGGATGGTGGTCTGTGTGTGGGCCCCATGCTGAGCAGGCAGCTGAGAGCTGGCTGCAGATGCTGGGGAGGGAGGAAGTAACCTAAGCTGCAGGTCTCCGTGGCTGTCCTCAGGGCTCCTGAAGGGACTGGTGGCTGCAGCCAGCTACACTGGTGACTGTGGATGGAGAAGCTCCCCCGTGCTGAGCTGGCATGGCATCTTGGGTATGTGCTTGGGTATGTGTGGGTATGTGCTGCCTTACACGAATCCAAAGGGATTTGAAAAACATTTGTGACCCATCCAGCTATTTGACTGTCACTGCCTGGTGCTTGAATGATGACTGGTGATGTTTCTGCAAGGTTACCAAGGCAGTAGAGCTACTACTATCTGTGTCATTCAGCTGACGCAGTCATTCTGAACAAGAGACAAGAGATAAAGGAGAAGTCTCTTGAATATCTCAGGTTGCCAGCATATCAATTCAAGAAATACAGGTTAAAAAAACCCCACAAAACCAAAACCAATCAATCAAACAAAACCACGCACAATCCCCCTGCCCCCAACATTAAGAAGATTGAAGTCAATACTTTAATTGGCTTATCAGACATTGATGAGAATATTAATATGATAGAAATGAGAAAAGTACAGCTTGATCAGATAGCAATAAGGTATATTTATTTGTATAGAAGTGTTTAGTAATATAGATAAATGACACAAAGTATTTGTCCTGGGCATTTTAGAGAAAATGAAACTTAGAAGAAATATGAAAGCAGTCTCTAAGTATGCACATGAAGGCCGTAAAGAATAATTGAATAAGCTCTTTGCATAGACCTGGATGAAGTGGCTTATTTATTGAACACATATAATTTATATGCTCATTTTTGGAGGTGATTAGGTTGGCCCATCCACCTAAGTAAGGCCAGTAAATTCTCGTTGTCAAGTAAAATGACACATCATGACACGAAGTTCCCTTTAAGCCCCTACCTGCTATCACTCCTACCTCTCCTCCAGCTTTTGTCACCTACATGATCTCGCCTTCCTTCCTTCATCCTTAGGGTTGTGATTCCCACAAAAATCTGTTTATTAACTGATTAATGTCCAATTAAGTTGTTACAATATTTTGAGCGATTACAAGAGGAGGAATTAGTCTAGATTTGAAATTTTTACCAACAGTGGGAATTGAGCACTAGAATGGCTTAGGTGGTAGGCCTATGGTGTTTCCAACTTAAAAGTAGTATAGAGCTGCACAAGCATCTGTCAAGCATGGCTCAGCGGTGGCCAGTTTTGCTTTAGGATGCTTTAGGTTCCTAGCATCCTTTTGTAAGTACATGTAAGTACTTACATGTAACGTTAAGTCATTACAAAGTACAAATACTTTTTCACCATGATTGTAGTCCTGTTCTTCCCTGTCTAATAGTACAGCTCAAAGCCAGTGCTATCTAGTATCGGTGCTATCTTCTCATGGGGTAGAGGCAGTGGAACAATAAAGAAATGGGAAACGTAAGGATGTGCAGCATGTAGAGGATTTCTACGCCATTGGCCTCCTGTAGGATTTCTTCAAAGGCCAAGAATAATCTAACCATACATTCCTTGTAATATTTGTTTTGTTTATTGAAAGATAATGGTGTTATGTCTCCCTTTTTACTCTACAGGAGTTATTTCTTTTCACTAACAGTAATTTATTAAGACCAATCATGGAGAAAGTTACTTTTAAAAGATTTATTGCCTCTAAATTAAGTATATTAATTTCATGAGCCACCAGACCTCAGCAGTTTTCCAAGATAGAAACAAGAGGTGAAAGTGTCATTAATACTTAAAAAAAAAAAAACAAACAAAAACCACCAAAACACCAAAAAAACCAAAAACCCAAACAAAACTCCACACATTCAAATTTAGCATTTTAGATGGTTCATATTGACTGTTTTGGAAACTGTTGTTCAGGAGACAAAGCATGAAAAATGTTCTTTATTCTTGTGTGAGGTAGGAAAGCAACTAGTGAATAGGAATTTTTTTCTAGGATGACAGATGAAACAGTTCTTACATTATGAAGTGATTTAACGTTAAAACTAAATCATGACAAATACAAATATTTTAGCAGAGGAGAAAGTCTCTATAGACACAAAATTGTTACAGAAGTCACTTCAAGAAGAAAAACAGTCACAGGATCTCAGCAATTAGAAACTTTGATTTTTCTATAGTTCAAGCAATCTCTTTAGTTTTGAGAAACTATTCATAAATTTTAACACGTGTAATGAACCTAAAAATTACTGAAAATCTCAACAGTCACTTGCACATATGATACAATTACACAGAAAAGTATTTCCACCTACAAAATTATCTAAAAGAGGAAAAAAAATTAAACATTTCTAGCAAATCATAAAATACTACGATGTGTATTTAGGCAAAGTCTTTGGGTAGCAGTGGTGAAAGCGTATAATCTCAGTGAGAATGCCACCATTATATTTCATAATGAATATGATGTCAACCAAACTCTAGAAGGTACTTACTGATAAAGCTTTTGGACTTTCATATTCAGGTCTTTTTTGCCATGTCTCTATGTCCTTTTCCATGAAGTCCTACTGGACAAAATCAGCATTAGCTTGTACAAGTCATTATTATCAACGGTGTCGTGCTAGTTCACACAAACACAGACTATTCTATTGCACTAATATCCTTTGTTTAGTGAATACACTTATACTTTGCCATTCTTTTACAGCAGCATGTGGAACTTCAGTAGCATTTGAAACAATCTTTAAGCTCTACTTCAAATTATCAGACTAGCTGCTTCAAATATTTCTCTCCACTACAGAAGCATCATTAGTAAAGTTGGATGACTGTTAGAGACACATTCTCGTTATCTCTCATTCTGATATTAAAAATGCATTTACATTAACTGCATCTTCTCCTTTTGTGTGCTTATCTGCATGATCATTCTAGTTATTGTATTCACAGTCAAGAATTTTCAGAAATTTAGTGAATTTAAGAGAATTCAACAGAGTATTTACAAAATCTAGATACTCAGGACTGGAATGAACTGAACTATTGCAGAAAGACATTAAGGAACTGATTTTCAACAATTCATTTCAAACAAATGAAATAGTTATTCCAATATTTTTCTCAGTTCTGCCTCTAACATCTGAGTAATGGTGATTTAGGGTCTATATAGATGCTGAGAAAGGCAATTCAGTAGCACCACTACTCCACAGAGAGTGTGCAGAAAGAGGCAGTACAGGTCCAAACAATATTCATATCATATTCTGTTGCCTCACAGAAATCTTCAGTTGAAAAATCGTGCCATGAAATGCAGTTGCTCCCTTATTATATCTCTCTTAATTGCTTATCCCATCTCAAGGTCTGACAGGTCTAAATTTACCTACTGGAAGATGTGGTACCCTTTCATGATCAGAACATGCCTACGCTCTGGGCTCAGGAGGCACAAACCAGAGCTGCCTGCCCAAGTCCTCACTAATCTTCACTTCCAGTTATGGCACAGTTTTGTGGGTTTTGTAGAAGGGACCTATCCCACACACACAGACCATGTCATGCATAGAAAATGAAAGGATTCATAGCTTAACAAGCAAACCAGATCATTATCTCAGATGCAGCTGAGATGATGTAACTCAGTTTACCCCATACACTTACAGACATGATGTTTGTAAACTCCTCCCTTTAAAGTTGCAATATTGCCTACATATCCTTTCCCAGAAGGCCATTCTCAGTGGTGTTTCTCTGGGCTACAAGGATGAGATTCATTGCAGATGTTTATATTAAGGCTAAGTGCCATGTTCTGTCTTTGTAGTCATTGAGGAGAAAATGGCATTCCTATGGCAAGATGCATCTCACCTATGAAAATATTTTGCTCAAGCATTTTGTCTATACTGATTGCAGTATAGATCATATGCAAGAAAGTACCTTATACAGACATCTGTACTGTGGCTGTTTAACATCTGGTGAGATGGATTTCACCAGAGACCTTAGGACCTACCTAGAAACTAGGCACCCATAAAAGCAAGATCTGAGCACAATATTAAGTGCTGAGCTATCCTGAGATAGATGCGTCAGGGTCGCAAGGAGCTGCCAGCATGACTGTGATAGGTCTTTACTTTCTTGATCCCCAGTAATGGTCCCACCATAGCATTGATGGAAAATAAACTCTTCTTGGGTGAATTGAAGACCCTTCTCACAGCAAGGGCACTAATGAACAGAGGGAGGGTACAGGCACAGCAAAGCTGTTTCCCCTTGCTCCCACACAGTCAATCATCAAGTGAGAAAAGGTTAAAGCTCTGTGCAGTAAGACATACCTGCACAAAATACTCAGAGAGATGACATGCTTTAGACTTTGACCAAACAAATCAAAGAGCTGCATAACTATTTTATGGTGAGTATAGTGCAAAAAAAGATACTGAATCAACATAAAATACTGACCAGTTTCTCTGATAAAAAATAACTACACATACACACAAATACACAGTACGCATTTTTCAGTAAGATCGTACATGTTTTTTATTCTTTGAATTAGAATTGAGCATGAATTTCTATAAAATGTGTGAGATAAGAAATAAAAGAAAGAAAAGGGTAAAATTAATTCTCTGTGTGAGCCTTTTTCGTGCCTCATGCAGGTGTACATCAGTACAATGATGTGCACCTTACACATCTGTGCAATGACTGCAAATTGCCTCCACAGCACCATCTATCGGTCTTTCCTTTACTGTAACACATACTGCAGAAAATACACACCTAGAAACTGTACATCTCGGGGCTGAGGCAATATAGCCGTATTCTCGCTATGCTTGTTCTTCCCTCTGCCCTGCCCAGCTTCTGTCATTTCTCTTAAGCTAAGAATTATGGGCATAATACATTGGAGTAATTGGGGAATATAATGGTATCCATTTATTTTACGATAAATAGAAGCTCGTTTTCTCAGAATTACTCATTAAGCAGTGTTCTAAAAATCTATGCAACAAATTATCTTGCTTTTATGTTACACACAGACAATTGTGAAGTAAATTTCCGTCAGAGTTTAACATCACTTGGAGAATATGATACCAAAAATATAGCTAAAGACTGCATCAAGCACTTTGAAATCCAGGAAGCCAATTTCATGTTGTTGTCACATGCACAAAAAAAAAAAAAAAATTAAAAACAAACGAACAAAAAAAAAACCCTCCCCCCCCCCAAAAAAAAGGAAAGCTACCAAAGTATTTTAAAATAATAATAATAAAAACATGAGTCAATTCTCTTTTAGTTTATTTCTGCCTAGCTATATAGAAGCCTAAAAAATCTGGTAAAAAAAAAAAATGCTGTTAAAGGAAAGCAACTTCAATCTTGAAATATCTTTTGATATCTTCTTGATATTCACTACCTCTCTTAATGTCTTCAATATGACCTGCCATAAAAAAATATATATGACCATTATGCTTAACTGTTAGTGAGTCTTAGTATGCATAGCAAGACTGGTTATAAGCAGTCCCTTATACACAGAAATAATCCTCTTCCAGCATTTTACATTCATGAAAACACCTTAAAAAAACCCTCCCATACCCCCCCTCCATTTTTATCTAGAATGCAGAATAAGTGCAGCATCCATTCTAGGCAAGTTTCTTATTGTTACTGTTGTTACTGCTTACAGGCCATTTAATGGTTTTACAGGTATTTATTATTTCTTCCTAGACACTGCATGCACAGTCATAACGGGGTGATAAAGAAAGGAGATTGCCACAACATAAGGAAGAAAACCAAGACCCAGAAACAGCACAAAATAGGTATTTACAAGGCAGGAAAAGAATCAACGTCTCAAGCTTGAAAATCTTCTATCCCCTTCTTGTTCTGTTGTCCATCTGCAAATGAGTGAATTTTATATGCTGTCTCAGGTTCTACACACTTTCAACACAATCCACCACTAAGCTGAACTGTTGTTATTCTTCAGATTGTAGGAAACAGATCATTTATATACTGCAAAAGCCATAGGTTTTTTAAAAACATCACCCTTTCTCACACGTTAAAAGCATTACTGATGTTATTTGTCTGGGGAAGAGAGAAGAAGAATTATGGGGTTTTAAAGGCTTCACAGAATCATTGACTCATAGAATAGTTAGGTTGGAAAAGACCTTAAGATCATCTAGTTCCAACCCCCCTGCCATGGGCAGGGACACCTCACCCCAGACCATGTCACCCAAGGCTTTGTCCAACCTGGACTTGAACACTGCCAGGGATGGAGCATTTACCACTTCTCTGGGCAACCTGTTCAAGCGCCTCACCACCCTCACAGTAAAGAACATCTTCCTTATATCTAACCTGAACTTCCCGTTTCAGTTCAAACCTGTTACCTCCTTGTCCTATTGTTACAATCCCCAATGAAGAGTCCCTCTCTAGCATCCTTGTAGGTCCCCTTCAGTTATTGGAAGGCTGCTATGAGGTCTCCACGCAGACTTCTCTTCTCCAGGCTGAACAGCCCCAACTTTCTCAACCTGTCTTCTTTCTCAACCTGTCTTCCACCCCCCCTTATAATCCTCATGGCCCTCCTCTGGACTTGCTCCGACAGGTCCATGTCCATCTTATGCTGAGGACACCAGAACTGCACACAGTACTCCAAGTGGGGTCTCATGAGAGCAGAGCTTGGGTAATTAGTCTGTGATTTGTATTTAAAATAGAATTCCAAATAGAGGTCAAACTAACAACATGTATGCTTTATCAAAATGTTACTTAAAAAAAAATAGCGAAGTGATAAAACTGCCAAAAAGCACCTTTAGGACAGGATTCAGTTGCCTGGTGCCATTTTAGGCACTGTGGAGCACCTGGCCAGTGAGATTTCCCATCTGCTTCTGTGGGTAGGTGTGGATCTGCTGTCAGGCTGGGGTTATATCAGGTAGCCCGCACTACCTTGCGATACCCTAAGGACTCTGAAACAGTGCTAAGGTTAGGCAACCAAATTCCTCAATTGAAGTCCTATTATCTCAAACCACAATTGACTCAAGCCAAATTCCTGTGCTGGCAGGCACTACTGCCCTGCTACCTTTTATGGGTGTCTGTCCAAACGGAAGAATTCCCCATTTTCAGATGTAAAGGCCAGGACAGAAACTGTATTTGCTCTCTTAAGCTACATATGCTTTTGAACTTGAATCATGCTGTTGAAATGGCATCTGAGAGTGCAAACAGATTGGCTGCATATCTTTCTTAAAAGCATGAAAACTCAGTTTCCCAAAATATCATCTATAAAAAGGGGTACACTAGGTTTTGGACAAAAAATGTCTTCTTATAGACACTTAGAGAATCCTAAAATAGGAAAAAAGCTACTCTTAGAAAAAGGTTCACGTGTTTCAAAGAAAGATATGGATTCCACAAATTTCTCATGTGAAATCTCACTGTGTTTAACTCTTTTTATAGTTAGGAACATCCTATTTACGTATAGTTTAGCTTTTCCTTGCTAAGACAAAAAACTGATACTTCTGGTGAATGTGTTAGCTGTGTTTTTACGACTGTCTTTTACACAACTATAAACTATGCAATATAACTTAAAGGTATCTTTTCTTTGGCAGAACAAGCCCAGTTGAAATATTTCTGAAAGATCATATTACTTTATTATCCGTGATGCTCACCTCTAGGCTCCCTGTAGCTTATTTTTTTACACCGTCAAGCATGAGGTCCGAAGTTGATGTAAAGTGAGAGCAAAACAATGATTTCTCATATGCTACACTCCTGCTAGTACATTCTGAATGACTACTGCTTTCTTGCCAATATTGCTTTTTTTGCAACAGTTTCTCATGGCTGACTCTCTCTCTCTGAACGTATGTTCCGTTAAAACCTCCAAACTTTTTCTACCAGCCATCTATGTCGCCACCTTCTTTTTTTGAAGTGTTGTTCTGTGCTGTTCTCATTCCTATTATTTCAAACTCACTTTTATCAGATCTCAGAGGTATTCACCTCTAAATTTTCATCTGTTCTGACCCATTAAGACAGAATAAATCTAGTTATATACTCTACCTGTTGAGGATATAAAACCACATTTTGATAATTCCAAGAAAGGTCTCCTAGTTTTGTTCTTTATTATTATTGTTACTATTTTATTTATGATATATCATGTATGTAAGATGTCCAACCACCTCTTTTCCCAAACTGATTTGAGGTAAACCTCTCTTCTGAAACCCTGTTTTTTCTTCCCTTAAAGACTTGTAATGTATCTGCCTTCTCTTTTAGAAGATCATGAGCACATTCTTGGTAATGTAACGTTGTCTTCTCCTTTTCCCAGCCTTTCTTTCTTGAACAGCCTGTACTCTTTTCTATCAACACTCCAATCCTTTGATTTATCCTATGAAGTCTCTGTCTTGCCAATTAAGTTATAGTTTTGTTTGTGTAGCAAGACATCTTGTTCTTTCTGTTTATTCCACATACTCTTAGAGATACCTAAAATGTCTGGCTAGTAGCCCTGGAATCCTGCCTCTTGTTTCCTTTTATCTCCCAATTGAAAGATCCCATTTGTTTTCTAGATTTCAGGTCCTTTGCCAGGTTACCAACCTTATAAATATAGGTAAAGGTTCAATTCTTTCAGAAAACGAAGAAGGGATCATCGTTTACATTTACCTTCTACTCTTCTTCAACAAACTTTGCTATGCCACTGCTGTCTTAATGCTTTTGCTGTGTAATTGTAAGGATCAGGATTCCATTGTCTGCTTTTGTGTGTCTGTAATGCCGGTGTAGAGCCAAAAGCAATCTAGTGTGGATTCAGGTGCCTGTGCATGGGTGTCCAGTGCCCTGTGAGATGTCACGGAGTCTAGTCTAACCTCCAGAATGGTAGAGGTCACGTGTAAGACAAGTTCCTCGGCAAGGCAAGGCAAGACAAAAACTACCTGTTCACTTTCTGCAGGTGTCTTGGATAGCCTTGGGAACCTCAAACAGCATGAGGAACCTCTGCTTTGGTGTTTGCCCCCTTCAGTAGAGTGCTTAGAGACTATTTAGCTCATCCAGAAACGAAAACCCACATTCAAAGATGAATTTTTCCCTAGGCTCCCATGACTGTATTGAATATATTTCCATTGACTTGATGGGAGCTTAAGACACTCAGCAGTTCAAATACATACACCTAAATTTAGTTGCTTCTAGGTCAGGGGCTGAATCCCACTCCAGCACTGGGTTTGATCTGTTAGACCTGTGGCTTCCTAAAACCTCTACACTGAAAGAAAAATCTCAGAAATGTAACAGCTGGGTTTTTTGAAAGAATTTAAGTGCTTACTGGGAAGCACAGACATCTCAAACTAATCATGGAAGACAAAACTAAATGGCTTTGATAAACACCAGAATTTAATGGATGTCATTCTACTATTTGTTTAAAAATTGCAAAAGAAAGCAGTGAACCTTAGTACACCAACTGCCACCCTGATGTCAGAAGAATAAGCTTAAATCATTCCAAAACTCTGGGCAGGAGAAGGAAAGAGAAAGAGTTTGCATCATGTCAGTAAAAATAATAGATGTGAATTCTGGAAAACTGACAAAAGTAGGTAAGTAAAGAAAGTTTAATTGCTTCCTGTCCACTAAAAAGATGAATTGTTGGGATTTAAATGGTAATAAAATGGGAAGTCTACCTAGAATTCGGCATACTTTTAATGTAAGTTGCAAAAATAAAATTAAATAGCAATTTAACTGCCTATAAAGCTAAGGGACCTGCTTCCATCTGTGAAAATACAACCCTCAAATATCCCCTTACCTCAATAATTTGGAAGCCTGGAAGAAGTCAGACAAGGACCTGCCTGTCATAACTTGAAATTAAAGTTGAGTAAATACCAACATTTGGTACTGGACTTTTTATTCCAGTAGTTCACGTGTGTTTGAACCTATCTCTCTTTTCTTTTTTTTTCTTCTCTTTTTTTTCTTTAAATGAAAACAAGCTAAAAAAAGAAATGAGGAAATATAGTTCAATATTCTAGTTGACCTGCCATAGAAAAACAGACTGAGTCTAAGGGTCCCACAGCTGAGGTCAGTACTTGCCTGCTTTAAGGAAAGCATTACTATTTATTCCCTTCCCTGGATTAATATCTTTTCTTCTATCTCTCCTTTCTCTTGCATGTTCCTGCCTCTCTCTTCACTCATGACCCTTTTTCCCCCCTAACCCTTCAAACGAACAATTTCTGTGCCAATAAGTTTCACAAAAAACGAAAGATTTCTGCTGTTCCCCTCCCTGCTTCTTTCACAAATTGTGTTCTTCAGTCACTCAATAAAAGGAATCTCTTTTTCTCAAGTGTTGGAAACTTGAGTTTTGACTAATGGTATTTAAGTACATAAATGGCAATACACTGAGTTATGTGGAAGGCACGACTTAATAGTATGGAATGCCTGGTGTGGGCTGGCAAGAACAATTTACTGCTTGCAAAAAGTTCTGACTGGGAGAAGTGCATGGCCTGTAACAATAGAACTAATGGAATTAACTTATTACAGATTTTATAAATTAGATTAATACAGAGAAAAAAAGAACAATCCTTATGCTTTGTAACAATGTAGTTTCCAAAACAAACACAAAACATTTTAAACTGCAATGAACGATACTATTGTACAATCTGATCTAACATTTTATATCATTGCTAATGAAGAATAGATCAGTAGAACCATAACTAAAATCACATGAAAATAATAGAAACCTTAGGAAATCTTCTTTCATAATCCTAAATGAATAAAAATCAGTATTTTTTTTATTAATTGGCTAATTATTTTAAATAATCAATCTAATTTTCTTTCTTATGCCTGTAAACCTCCACCTTAGTGAAAATTTGATAATCCTTTAAACTTTCATGCTACGAGTAAGAAAAGCTGTCATTAACACAAAGAGAAAAGATGCTGAGACATAGGAATATTATTGGACCTTTTACCTGATACTGACTGAGCAAATCTTGTTAAAATTTCTGCATAGCTTTTGCTTTCTTCTTTCAAGATAATGAGCCATCTCTCCATATAAGCCAATTCAGCTTTAGTGATTTGGGTAAAGTTATACTGGTTCATACCTGCTGCAGGTGTTCTTACTTGTAGCTACCGATATTAGAAGGCTAAATCAATTAGTGTTTTCTAAATGCTCCAACTTTCTTTCATTTTTCAAGCTGTCTCTAGTATTTTATTTTCTGTTTGTAGTAGTACATGAAACGGAACAACAGATACACTCTACTGATATTTTCACAAACTGCAACAAAAAGGAGAAGACCTAAGTCTGCTTGGTATTTTGAATATGTAGGATTTAGCTGAATTGCAAATGGTCAGCTGCTGGGCATGCATCAGTAGGTGTGCTGAGGAGAATGGTGTAACATGTGGGTAGAATGGAAGAGATCCCAAGGCAGAATCTAATTTGGTGGGACGCAGTGAGCAAATTAAAGGAAGGTCCAGTCATGCTGTTGCCATATAACCTCTGAAACAATGTGATGTGTTTCACAGAATGTTTGTTTTCACCCTATACCTCTCTCTCCCTGCCACAGGACTTACTGCTGCGAAATACTTGGCAGCTACCTATGTGCTAGGAATAAGATATACTACCATACACTCAGAACATTGCAAAGATCCAGACCCCACTGTCCTGAATCAGAGAAAAAAATCCTATTTACTTCATTTTCATCTGAGTAATGCCACAGAGATTTTATCTGAACATTAGTTTAATTGGGAATTATAAGCATTGGCAAGACCCACAGGAGACTGCTAATGGGTTATTACATGTAAAATGCCAGAAAGCATAAAGTACATTGATAGTGCCATGTTGTATTCACCCCTGAAAAGAAGAAATGTCACAAAGATACACATAAAAAGACAAAGAAAATACTGTTAAATATAGAGGTGTCTGCTCATAGAAAAAATTGAACATTACACTCAAAACAAAACTTGGCTTCTCAAGATCTAATAAGGAAATATATGGGGAAAAAAGCACTCTGCTCTGGGATGTGCACATCAAATACTTCTGAAAGGAAGTCTTGCCTACAGTTCCAATATGTAGTAACGCAGTGCAATCTTCGTAGTGCTGATAGCATGCAAAAGGGGTACAAATCATAGAATCATAGAATGGTTTGGGTTGGAAGGGACCTTAAGGATCATCTAGTTTCAACCATCCTGTTACAGGGAGGGATACCTTCCACTAGACCAGGTTGCTTAAAGCATATTCCAGTAATAGGTAAATCAGCTCACACTAACAATTACAATGCAATCTAATGGTGTGGCCTTTTCCATGCTTCACTGTGAGCTCTCAGGCTGACTTTGCTCTGTGGTGCCTCTGCTTACCCAATTATCCCTCCTTGCCTTTGTCTGGAGGTGCATGTGTGGGTCAACATGTGCGTGTGTTCCATATGTATGCACACACACACATGTGTGTGTGTGCTAGAATAACTGGCTCAGCTTCCCAAAACAGCTGCTTCTAGCATTTGATCTGTATTTGAATCAACATGAGTGGATCTCACGAGTTCAACTAACATCTCAGAGGAAGAAAGACCTGTCACAGCGTACCTGTATAGCGCACAGCTCAGTGGCACTCGGCTGTTTGCTGAGCAGCTCCCCAAAGGCACTACATTTCTGCTGAAATCTTAACAGTAACTAGCTGGGGGCATGTGTAAAATATGTGTGCCAGTGGTTCACACAGCCGACTGATGCAGAGACTCCATACTGCAACCGTGCACAACCCAGAGCGGACTCAATCTGGCATTTTCACTGCTCAGCTCCTGCTGCACGTAATGCTGTGTAGCTGCATCCTTTCCTTTTCCTCTGCTCCCCGCGGAGGTCTGGTGCCTGTACCAACAGCTGCCATCCAGAGCGGTGTAGCTGGCAGCTCCTTAACATTTGCTGTAACGGCATTTGCAGGCTCGCCTGCTTCGTCAAGCGCTCCACGGCTCAGTGCGCTGAAGTCTCTGCCACAGACACGGGTGAAGCTCAGCACGACGGATACTCTCGTTCTCTGCATTTTTTGCACACACAGACACAGAGCTTGTTTCACCCTCCTCCTCCCCCGCCTTCGCGGGAAGCCTAAAGGTGGAAAGGTGGAAGCAATTCACCCAAGGAGACGAGCAAAATCAGAAGCAGGTGGCGTGCTACCTGGTGCTCTCGGGGCGGGCGGGGCGGGGGGCTGGCAGGGATGCTCGCCCGGGCGGCGGCGGGGCACCGCGGGCTCTGCAGACGGTGGCAGGTGCCCCGCTAAGCTCCACGCATGCACCGTGTCCAGACCCGGCAAGGGGCAGAGCCCAAACGGGTCTCAAACAAAAGAAAAAGCCGGTCTCCGCCCGTTGCGGTTTTTTTCCGTACCATTTCTAAGCTCGTGCATTTAAGTTCTGCCCTAATTTTTTAGGGAAAGGACAAGTAAAGTGAGAAAATGGTGTCTAGCCTTATCCCCTCTGCACCTTTATAATGAATCCCGGCTGGGGCTCGGTCCCGCGCAGCCTCCCGTTACCATCCAGGCCGGCCTGACCCCGCTACACCAGGCGAGGCTGGGCCAGCACAAGGGCAGGGACCTACCGCGCTGGACGGTGAGCGGAGGGAAGCACCCGAGAGCAGCGCGGCCTGAGCCTCGGCTGGGCGGCACCAGCAGAGCCCTTGCCGCGCCCCGGGCAGGAGCATCGCGAAAGCTACCCAGATCAAAGCTCTGCTGCGGGCTGGAAGCGCACCGCAGAGCCGCCCGCGGCAGGGAAGGGGGGACTCAAAGAACCCCTGATGCGATCGCGTGGAAGGGTCTGGGTCTTCCCCCGCTGCAGAGAGGTGTGCTAGCAAACTTTCCCTGGAGCCGGCCACCGCTTCGTGTTGTGTCTGTGAGCGGTCCCGTGCGGCGCATGTCCTCGGCTCAGCTACGAGCCCATCCCCGGCTCTAGGTGGGCGTCCTCCCGGAGAGACATCTAGGTGGATACTGAGGCGCGAAGCATCCGCGAAGGCGCAGAGCGGCCGCCGCAGCGCCGGGCCGGGGCAGCGCGCGGAGCTTCGCGGAGCCCGGCGCGGAGGCGCGGTGCGCGGCGCGCCCGCAAGGAGGCGCTGCCCGGCAGCGCCATTGCGACCGCGGGGGGCGGCGGGGGCAACGCGCGGGGGCGGCGGCGGGGGCGCTGAGGCAGCGCTTGCCGCCGGCCGAGGAGGGAGCGCGCCGGCGAGGAGAAGCCCCAGCGTTTACCCCTCTGCGCTCCGTTCGCCTCGAGTTCCGTGTCTTGCCCCCCACCCATGCTGCTCAGCCTGCGCTCCGGAGGGAACAGTCGCATCGGAAGGAGCTATTACTTTATACAGCCAGCATGAGGCTCCCCGAGGGCGTAAGGAGATGCCGCACTGAGCAGCAGGGGAAGAATCTGCCTCTCAGCTGTTGCACCGGAGCCCGGCGGCAGGCGCGGTCCTCGCGGCTAGGGGCCAGGGACAGCCGCTGACTGGTGGGCCCGGGCGTGCCTGCACGTGTGGCGAACATGAAGGAAGTAAAGTAAAACCGGGGAAAAGTGGCTCAGGTGGACGAGAGCCAGTGAAACAAAACAAACACCTTTGAAAGGGCTTTAATTCACGGGAAAGGATTGAAAAGGGTGCTACTTCCAAGGGAAAATGTGACCTGTTTAAAACGGTTGAAGGAAGATGCCGGTTGTCAACGCATGCACCTAAACCAAGTAAGTTCTAGTCAACTTCTATATATTCTCTTTCTGAATCTGTGATTACAAAGACATTAAAAAAAGAGTTCCCAGGAGGGTCCGAGGTAACTTTTGCGCCGACGCAAGCACAAAGCGAGGTTGCGCACCTCCTTGTTCTCAGTCCTGCAGAGCATTAAGATCCTTTTCTTGTACGTAATAAGCAGGTTTTTTCCTTCTCAGCCGCCGCGGCGGGAAGCAGCATCCTTCGGTGGCTGGTGAGGTGTTAACACCTGCAGGGACTCCGGTGCAGGACAGCGGAGCGCCGGTGCGGGCGGCAGGAGGGCGTCGGGGGACCGGGAGGACCCAGCGGTCCCCGGTGGCGCGGCGCGGGGGGCAGCTCCGCGTCTGCCGTCCTTTCCGGGCCACGGTGAGGGCGGCGCAAGTGGGGCTTCGCCGGCTCCGACGGGGCTGAGGGCATCCGGCCCCAGGCAGTGCCCTAGGGGGAGTCGACGTGTGGTGCAGAGCAGGGGGTGAGACAAGGGAACCGCGCTGCCGTGCCCCTCGCGCGAGGAACCGGCGGCCGCGGCTGGGATGTCCCCGCTGTCCCCACCGCCGAGGAAGACCCTTGGGAAGGTTTAAGTCCTGCCAGGAAGCCTCAGGCGGGACCTGAGGAGTGGTGAAATGCAGGTAGATAGGAGGAGAGCACTGTCAGACGAGCCACGGGACGGCTCACGGAGTATATAAAGCGGCTGGTGGGTCCCCGCGTGGGGTTTCCACTTGCAAGATCCAGACTGTTGAGGCGATTGGGCAGAAGCCGTAGTCCTGTTGGAAAGAAGCAGCTGATGCTCTGGAGGTTTAGGTGCTGACAGAATATCACGCTCTACAAAGGGGCAGAACTGTGAAAGTCGCTGCAATTGGCAAAGCCTGCAGCCTTGTTAATGTAATGTTTCCCTGTTTTTTACAAGAGAACGTCGTTTGTGCACTTTTGGTTTACTGGAATCAAAGGAGAGATTTCCTGTTAGCATGGCAACCAAAATTTGTATTTCTCTAATCGTGCCTCACAGGTGAGATAGCTCTTCTGATACTAAAACACCTTTTAGGTGGAAGTAACTAAAACCACTTTACAGTCTGTGCTTCTCTCCCAGGGAATGGGTACTCCTCAAAAAAAAAAAAAAAACCAACAAAAAAACAAACAAACAAACAAAAAAAAACCCCCAAAAAAAACCCCAAACAACACCCCCCCCCAAAAAAAAAAAACCAAACCAAAAACAAAACCATAAACCAGATGTTCGACCTTGGTTTCATCTGAGAAAGATATACTTCTTTTTATAAGAATCAGAGCACATACACATTTCCTATAGAATACCATATAGGCAGAATGGAAAATAGTTTATCGTAAGCCCTAAACACTAAACAAATGCTGACACTACAGCACCTTCAGATCTAATCTACTTGAAATTTCAAATTTAACTGTACTGTAGTGACACAGGATGTTTCAGTGTTTACACTACTTTCTCCAAAGCCCAGACCAGATAGCTTAGCAAGGTTATCTATGTAAACATACAGATTTTTCCATAATTCGTTCACATAGGCAAGAGTTCTATGTGCAGTCAGAGAAGCCAGGCGCTCCAGAGGGAGTCTGCTTTAGAACTGTTAGAATAGGAGAAATTCTGGACTTACAGAAGACCTGAGACACCCCTTTTTCAGGCAAGACTCAGAAACAGGCTTTGTCCCTGAATATCAAATCAGCTGAAACTCTCATGGCCCAATTTGTTTTTCCCTTGGTGTTACCTTCCATACTGAAAAACCTTGGGTTTGCTTGAAGAAGGATGTGGGTTCTTTACTATAGTCTCTATTCTTTTTTTCAGACTTAGGAACAGATGAGACTGTATTTGGAAACAGCAAACCAAAAATATGTCTGTCTTTTAAATTGAGCTTCAGCCACTTACTCTGACTCTATATATAGTAGTCATTGCCCTTAAAATAGCTCCAGAAATAAATTCCATTTCTTCTTATCTAATTTTATTTAGAATTAAATACCAGTAGTTGAAATTTAAGTTAATTGAGGTCAGTACAGATTTGGTATTATTTTGCTTATCTTTTTGAGTATGCCTGCTGAGAATATTGGGTCCAAGCAATGTGGCTCCACTCTCAGTGAAAGTGAATTTGTATTAGTCCAGTGTGGAGAGCCCACCAATATATTGGAGGACACACATAGAGAAACTTCTTAAGGGATTATCTTTCGTCTTTGTGTATGTATATATTGCCTTACTTAAATGACAAGTAAAAATGAGCATGACTGCTCCTCCCAACACCTGACACCTGTCTCCATGCCAGTACACTGTTGAATGTTAGCTTTTTCTGGGACTTACTTCATTGAGGTGAGGTGGCAAGATCAACAGGGAAAATTCTGTGCAGTATCTCTGTGTGCCTCTGGTGATTCCAGTAATCAGTGCTAAAAGCGACTGAATTCCTTTTGAAAAGGATGACTAAGTCACCATGGCTTGTCTTACAGAAAGACAACATAGGATCAGGAAGAAAAGACTCTGTTATAACCTGTTTCAAGAAAAAGCAGACAAGAATAGAGGAAACGTTGTTCTATTCAGACACATAATGGCTTTATAAGTGTCAGATTTACCATTACCTTTTCTATTCAGATTTAAGTTGTGTTGGTTTATATTCTGGTTACTTTATCAAATAATTTAAATTACTGAAAGCAGGTTGAAGATAAAACTTTGTGTGTAAATCTTCCATCACCATGTTTTGTGACAACAGACAAAATTCTAGAAAACATGTGTTTTAGAAGCCCTGAATCCATCGAGGAAAATAAGATAGACTTGCCCTTACTTTAATCCACTGATACTATTTTAGGTAGTATAGCATAGCGTTAGTATAACACCAGCAATAACGGTGCCAGGATCCTCATGTCCACTGTGATTTGTTGCTGCAAAACAAATTCACCTGACTAAATATGTATTCATTATTACAGTTTTGTATTGTAACACAGAGGGAGGCCGAGCAGATTAAATCTTTTTGTAACAGATATCCATGCAGAAATCCTTCATAGGTGCATTAGCTTTCAGTCAGATAGAATTTGAAACTGTTAAAAGATGAACACCTGACGGAGTTGCTTTACACAATGAAGTTTTCAAAGAAATTAAAGGTTTTTAATGTGCCATACAGAGAAAAGCAACAAATAAATTAATATTATTTATTATAGCAGCTTTATCTGAGAGTTGTGAGTTGGGTTTTTTTCTCCCTTCAAACTTCTGTTTTGGTTTAAAATCTCAAAGTACTTCTTCCACTCTTCTACAACCACTTATTTGTAATTTAGATAGTGACTGGTGTGAGACAAAAACTGAAAACAACCTTGGATAAAAATAAGCTATTTTTCAGCAAATGTGGGCTGAAGTGGAACAAGGAAAGTTCCTTTAAGTGAATTTTATGTATGTCTAAGTGTCTGAACCATTCAAACCTAGCTTCTAAAGTCTGTGTCAGCTTCTGCAATTGCTTGGTCACAGCCTATGCTCAATATACTCATCTGAAAAGCTTCTTACATATCCGTGCATATCACATGAACCATTTGAATGTTATGATGATAATAATAATATCCAGTGTATTAATGCAATGGGTAGAGAGTGGAACAGTAAACGGAGAAAGATTTTTTCACTGGGCTTTCCCGAGACAGAGATTACAGGATTATTCTGGAGATACTTTCCACATATAATTGAAAACTTGTGAGGAACAAGCAGCCTTTCCCCAGGAGGCAAAGGCCCCCATCCCACCACTGGTACATGGATAGTCAGTGCGCAGCAAGCCTGGTGGTGGTGCTCGTAAGTATTTCCAGTCCTAGCTCAGCACATGCTGGTTTTCCATGACACAATTTCTTTATTTTTAGTGATGCTTTCTGATACTAGTTTTAAGGACCAAAACCACATCTGTCCTTGGCTCAGAGAACTGTAAAGCTTATGCTACCTGAATTCACACCTAGGACCTAAGACTGGAAAAACAGATAGTAGGGTCCCCATATCCCCATGTTCTTTGCGTGCCATCTAGTCATGCAAAACACAGTTCAGTTGACTTATAACTGCCACTCTAGGAGGACACCAGTCTCCTATAGGTCTTGTAGTATACAGGCTAGCCTTTTGTGGCTACATCTGATACCCTGAACTGACATGAAATACCTATTCACCAGCTACTAAGGTGAACCTATAGTGCCTCTTTTCCTTTCCTGGAAAGAGAAAGGCAGAAGCAGAGAGTGAACCATGCTCTGTATTTTTTTTCTTGTCTCCTTTAGAGCAGAACAAGCATCTTGCAGAGGTGCCTGTGTCGCTTTCCTAGCTATGCAGCAAGACCCAAGACAAGGAACCTTATTAAGCTAGGTTAGCTGAGTCCCAGCTGTGCAGAGCAGGCTGTAGTAGTAGAGCATAAAGGTTAAGTAAGCACAAAGGTCAGTAGATCCAGGACAAATGGTTGCTGTAATCAGGATAAAATGCACTTTAAAAACCCCCAAACAAAACAAAACATGCATACACATGCACGTGCTCCAAGCTGCTGTGCTAACTTTGAAACAATCCGTAAATAGTGTGACCTCACAACTGCCTGTTGGATGTACACTGCTGAGAGTTTGCCAGCTGCTACCTCTGCACTCCAGTTTCCTTACACAAAATTTTTCAAAGCATATAATCTTATGCAAACTGCCAGTAATTACCTAAAGCATTTGTCACTTTTCAGCTCAGGTGTCTGGTTCTTATGTCCATCAGAGAGAGCAGCAGCTGCCAAAGAGCCAGCAATTTTCTCCGTGAAGGCCAAATAGTTGGGATGATTATTAACCCAGGTCATAAAGCATGAGAGGAGCATTAATACAGATCTGTATCCAGCCTGAAGTGTATGGTGAGAAGTTGACCTGTCCTGAGAGCTTTGCTGCTCCTTATGAAAGCATTCTGCTGGTAGGGAACTTTCTGCAATATGTTCCATGTGGGATCAACTAATAATCCAAATTTCTCACTTTAACCATCATTTAATCAAAGTACCCTCTCACATCAGAGGAGGTTAGCAGGCCTAGGAAAATCAATGCAGTTCTGGTTCATTAAATTAACATACACGCTTTTTCCTTTGTTCTTTCTGTGCTGCCGTAAATCAGGGGGAGAACACTAAAGGATTCTATTTTTGAAGACGAAATCTGTCATATTCCCTAGCATTCAGATGTCTTTAGCAGATTAGACCTGAGAGTACTGGACCAGGAAGAGAAAGCACCAAATTTACTCCCAATGAAAATTCCATTGTCTTCTGTATTTTTGTTTTCTTCTAAAAATTGATATAATTTAAATTTAGTTTGTATTTGCCAATGCATGTTTTATTTCATGCATTGATTTGCTATCATTTCCATTATAAATAGTAGAACAGGCCAGTTTACTTTTGAGTAGAGGAACAAACAATAGGATTGTAGCAGAAGATACAGGGTCATGTTTTGTCTGATTTAAGATTACCTGCAGTACATTCGTATGTAGTAATTTATGTCAAAAACATTTTTGCTGACAGATCTTGAAAAGCTCTGAGGAATTTTTGCACCAAAGGTGAGGGTTTTTTTCACCTAGCCACCGCAAATTTGATTGCCGGTTGTAAACCAACCATCTATGTTCCTTGCAAGTCACTGGAGAGAGACAGAAACCTCCAGTGGACAAACTAATCCACCTGATTCATACACCTGACATAGTGTGGGAGGAATCAGGTATTTATTGTTGCTGATTGTTGTTGATTTTCACACAGCTAAATTAAGGCAAGATGAATCACTCCCTAGTGGTATCAAAAAATAAACACACATATTCAGAAGGGACAGAAAATAGACTTCTGTTTTCTTCCAAGGTATCTCAATGTCATATTGACCTTCTTGGTATTGATGCAGACGTTGTAACAATAACTAGATGACTACAACATAATTCAAATATCCTGTTGTCTGTTCTCAGAAATTTTAGGAGTTTGTGGTTGGATTGGGTAGCTGAAATACAGCTTGTAGCTGTGCCAAGGGAAATGGGAGTGTCAACCAGACCCTTGTAAAAGAAGAACACACAGTTCTGGGCGCTCATATCATGCCTCCTGTGAGTGCATGGTGTCTCTCTCCTGGAGAGAACATACTGCATCTGAGAAGCAAAGGAAAGCAAGCACAGATTCTCTTTAAATGCTCTCAACGTTGCCATCTCCACAGTGTACCATAGTTTACTGAGTACTACAGACTTAGCTTTTAGTGTTGACATAGTTGTTTTAATCTCTGTTCATGTGAAAATGTTATTATCAAAGTACTTCACAATAAATTATTCTGCTATGCTTCAGCACTGACTGCTACATACATCCTGCCTATTTCCACTGGAAAATAACTAAAATATCCCATTTGAGTTTTGCTTATACGGACAATATTTTGGTTTAGAGTGGGAGGGATGTTTGCCTTTCATTTTTGATGGTAATCACTTAAAGCGATTAGAGCTGCAGTCAATCCCTTGGACTTGTTTATGCTGGCATGGTGCGTTTGGTTTTCAGATTTGGTCTGTTCTGTAATACATTTGTACCTCCAATACCATGAGTTTCAGAAACATGTGGTTTCCCTATGGCGGCTTCAGCTATCTAGCAGATATGCTATAGAAGGAATTTTGGTCATGAGTAAAGCCAAAAACAAGTTGCCTGCAGAACAGTTGTCTGATTTGCCTTAAACTTCTTAACTACAAAACCATTATTCAAAAGGCAGTAACTGCTTGTCTTTGTATTCATCTAGACACCGTAACATCAGACCTCTGAGTCAAAGCTAGTCTTTATAGCTTTTAGAACCTAGTAACTTTGAAGGCTGATTCATGTGACCTATCTTGAAGAAAATTAATTGTCCACTGCACGGGGTGCCATTTCATTCCATTTGTAATAAAGGAATACTGGCGTGACAAACCAGCCTTGGATGTCAGTGTTTTGGATTCTTAGATTAGCAAATATGAATCTTGCCTTTATTTTTTAAATGTTGTAAGTTGAAGTACTTAATCGTGCCACATAGTTATTAATAAAGCTTCCTAATTCTACTATGAGGAATATGTTATACTGATTTTTTAAAAACTAACTAGGAAGCTGTCACCTACATCACAGAGATCACATTGATGTTGCAAATTGGTAGCATAGGTAGGTATTTGTACGAAGTCCTGGGCTGTAACTACTCTTGTATTTTCTTGTGAAAGGGATCAGGTTTAGTACAGAGAATTGCAAAATAATATTTTGGTCTGACTACTTAGATAAAAATATTTTATTCATGATTGTTTAACTTAGTGATATTAACTTTGAGCGTATTTGTTTATGCAGAGGCCAGTTGTACCAAATGCTGACATGATTTGAGATGATTACATTTATTGCTGCAGTGTCTTTACGTAAAACTAAACTTCCACATAATTTTTTCTTTTTTTTTTTTTTTTTTTTTTTTAGGATTTGCTTCTTTCCACAATACTTTAAACAAGCAGAGTGAGCAAGGGTTTGAATCCCCCTTCTTTTGAGTGTGTCTTTGTCCACCTGGGAGGGAAGCAGGGGATGCTCAGTGAACTGGGTTGCATTTCAGTGATTGGGCACTACTCCAGCCTAAGAGATGCACTGACTTACTGAACTAAATGACAGAACACACTGGATTTTGTAAGGATGGATTAGGATAAAAGAAGGATTTCTATCTCATCCCCAGAATGCTTCCTCTTTACTCATTTCCTAGAAACTACCCTCATTTTGCTACTGCATGTTCTGTCTTTAGACCAGGTAGAAGGTTTCTTCCATCTGAAGAATTCTGTTGGGTTAACTGTGGTGAGGATCTAGTTTTCTAGCTTCTTAGATCTTTATAATTAGGAAAAAAAAAAATATATAAGATAGGATCTGCATGTATGCCTTCAATCCATTCTGTCATTTTATTTTGTTAAAAGGAACATTACTCTCCTAAGAGGCTATTTCCTTGCTTAGCACCTTCAGTGAAACACCTCACTGTTCTACCAATGTCTTCCTGATGTGCTTTTGTGCATTCATCCTTGTCCCTTTTTAAGATTGTATTTCCCACTTGCTTGCTCAGTATGGTGAACTAGAAATTGTCGGTGAGCTCTTGGTGGCTCTGAAGATGATTTCATTTAGCTTTAGTGTTCTGAAGCACCAGTGTCTGGGGAAGAGCCAACCACCTAACCCTGAGGAGAGGTTTAGGCCAGCAGTACCCATGTGTGGGCTCTGCAGTCCATCTGATGAGATGCATTCAGGGAACTCATTAGCTGATCAATCTTAAAGCTTCTGTGGTTCTTCAGGGCACTGCTAGTAGCACCCGAGTAACTTAGCACAGTGTATCTTGCATTACCCAAAGTCCATGTTAGGGTCTTTTTTTTCAGGATGAATTATTGCTGGTTAATAATTCTCCTCAATGGTAATACACAAGCAGGCTTCTCTTAACAAGGTTTGGCTGACTTTGGGCAAGGTAGCAAGGGTGTAAGTGGGATTTTGAGGAGGAGAGAAGTTGGCATTTCAAAGCAAAAATGGACAAAAGAATAGGTGTTTTCATTTCAAAGCAGTCAATGAAGGACAATGAAGACCATGACTCTGTTGAGAGACACTAGCACAATCAAATAGGTCAGCCCATGCTCATATTCTCTATGATACTCCCATTCACAGTTAGATAACAGACATCTTTCAAGGCTTGATTTCCTTCTGGAAATATAGGGGGTTGGTAGACAAGTATACTGGGTCAATACGACACTTCAGTCATCTTATTCCGTTAGTGTTTTCTTGTCTAATTGCCTATTTACTGTTATTTTAACATGAAGATGATCAAAGAGCTGGAGCACCGTTCCTATGAAGACAGGCTGAGAGAGTTGGGGTTGTTCAACCCAACTGAACTGTGGTTATGGAAGTGTTCAAGGCCAGGCTGGACGGGGCTTTGAGCAACTTCATCTAGTGGAGGGTGTCCCTGCCCATGACAGGGAGGGTGGAACTCAGTGATCTTTAAATTCCCTTCCAACCAAAACCATTCTATGATTCCATGATTCTCTTTAACCCTTTGCTGAAAACAAAGCCTACGATAAAAATTACCTAAACCAATCAACAATTCATAATAGCAAAGCTTTATGGTCAGCACATGATGGAATTATTTTGAAGAAATAAAATGCTACTTGTGTTTTGTAATTTAACCTTAATTCAAGAAAGTATTCAAACATAAAGAAGTCTACTGAAAGCAAAGCTTCTTGTTAAACATTGACTTCATTCCTCTCAGTATGAGACATTTGCCTGAATCCATGTTTAAGTAGTATCATTTGAAAGCTGAGGAGAACATTTTATATATGATAACAAAAAAACCCAAACATCAATACTACACAAATTTGCATAGAGAATCCAGCATCAATTTAGCAATTTCACACATGCTAGAATTATCTTTAAGATAATTCCTTTGGAAGTGTTATTTTGGTTCACAGAGATGCAATTCATTATTTGATTTTTTTCCCAGTTTTTTTATCATAGCTGTCTGAGGAAACTCCTTTATTATATAGGTAGCTGTCATTTAACAAACCTGTTTTATAGCCAAAGATGCCATATTCAAAAACATTTTCAGCAGCTTTTGCATATCGTAAGCTTCCTAAAATCCCACAAGCTTCCTGTTTTCCAATTTATTTGTGTACTTATTTGTTTTAGATTGCAATTGTGCGTGCTCTTTTGGCTTAGAGAAATGTGAAGATCACAGGTGAATTTAAAATTATGGTAATGGGCACCCTAATGTGAAATTTTACAAAATACAGAATGAAACAATTGTGCCTTCTCATCCATCATACATGCATTGGTTCAGATGGAAGATGTAATTTTGAAAATTTGCCCCCTTGGTTCCAAGAGAATTATAATGCTCTGGCAGCTTCTTGTTTCTTCTTAATAATTTAGCAGTTTATGAAAAATATATTATGTCTCCTTCTCCACTCCGATACAGTCAATGCAATTACAAGCTGTGGAGAATCTAGTTCAAAATCATGCTGCTGTTGAGTATTTTAGAAAAATATGTAGGCCTAAAACATTAATCTATTTGCCATCATTGCCATGGCTACAACCTGCATCTGCCCTGTGTAATCTTGGGATGGCTCTCAATCGTTTTCTTCATTCTTTATCTAAATATTTTTTTCTGTTGCAGTTCACAGACTCATACATTGATTCATACATTGATTCATACATTGAATCTTTTAATGGTGGGAAGCAGTGAATCTTCGCTTTAAGTATACTGTTATATTAGACAAGGACTTAAATTTCACTGCATCTGATTTTAAGAATTCCTGCATCTTTCTGTTGCTGGGAAATTGGCTTTAAGAATGAAAATTAAGTAGGCAATGACATATGTAATTTTTAAACTAAACCTCCTTTTTAATAGTGTTTAAAACATTCAGGAAACATTCTAAACAGGTTTTGATAGAATTGCTAGAAAACTGATTGCCATTGCAAGATTATAGCACATCAAAGCAAAAAAATCTAGTCTTGGAAATCTCTATTATAAGCAGAACTGTAGAGTACTATTGCATATTCAATATGTACAAGCTGTTATTCACACTTCCAGTAGATCACATATATATCATTGAACATAAGGTAAACGGTTTTGTTTTAACGTTTTATCTACTTCTGTCAACTGTGAAACCAGGTGTTGTGTTATGAAGGAATCATCAAAATTTTTGTTCCGTTTCCTCAGCATTGCTTTACGCTGTCTTGTGACATCAAGAACCCCTCTGAGTAATAGCTCAGAACACTGCAATAGAGCTTATTTGCAATGTGGGCATTCCATGACCAGGTTTTATAGGAAAGGTAAATAAATCTGTTTATATTTTGATAATTTTGAATGAAATAGTAGTGTCTGCATCCATAATCTGAAAGATTTACAGATTTCTGGATGCCCAAACTGTATTCTGTGGCAAAATATTCTTACAAATATTTACATTTTTGTGTTAATATACATACAACACACATCTTTAAATACACGTGTAGCAGAAGAACACATGTATACTTACATATACAGAGATATTTATGTGCACTATGTGACTGAGGTGCATTAAAGGTTAATTTTTGCTCTGGTAAGAGAAAGAAGAGCTATCCAGAAGTCAGGAATACAACCCATTAAAGTGTCTGTCTTGTGTGTATACGCAGAATTATCTGTATCTCAGTGGCTGGGAATATTTCCCTCTCTGCATTTGCTTATATGATTTAAACGTTAGGTTTGAGTCCAATTCTTGGCCAAGTATGGCTTCTTTGCCACCCCGAGCAAATAAAAGCTGTGAATTTAACTGTAATGGCAACCTACCAGGAAAATCTGTAGCCGTCCAGAGGCAATTTCTTTCCTCATGAATTTAGACTCCCAGGTGGTGGAGGCATCTTAAGAGCCAGCAGCTTGTGGGCATGGAGCTGATAGTCCTGACACTGTGCGAACTTAAACACAGCTCCTACTATGAAATAAGTTTAAGTCTAGTAGCAAATACAGCTTAACTAGGACGGAGACAGTATCTTTCACTTTATTTATTATTCAGAAAGAATTTTTTTGGTAGGCTTTTATGTAGAAATAATAACTCATAGATTTTAAAACACAGCAGTCTATTAATCAGATTCATGTAAGTCTAACAATAACATTTTTAACTGATCCTGAGAGGAACTGCACATGGCAGCTGTCAGGGAAGCTTCTGATAAGTGGCAGAATACTTTTGTGCTTTGCTGCTTCAAAACTTCCTCAGAAACCTGCTTCTAAGAGTAGAGGCCACACTGTGAATGATATAAAAAGGTTGATCCTTCAGGATCCTGCTGGCTGTTTCACAGAGTCATTGAAGTGGCAAAAGCCTGGAAGCTGCTTGTGTTTTGTGATCTCCTGCACTTGAGTGTAAGAACTGTTACGAGAATAGAGGAGGAGGATACAGGCACAATTTAAAAAGGGATTTTAGAGTAAGTGGTGTGTATCATCTAAGCATCTAAGCCTATCTAGAAAAAGTCAGCCTGGCCCAACAGTTTCAGTCGCCCTGTGACATGCACCTGAATATGGTGCTTGTGGATTGGTTCAGAAAAGCAGTTACTTGAAATCGCTCACCGTAAATAATTTCTTCCTTATATCTCACCTTTGTTGACATAAACAGGAAACACACAACCAATATTCAGTCTTCTTGCTTTAAAACTCTCGAGCATCTCTATATTCACCTGTCTACAAAACACTGAACAAGCAGCCCCTTTTTTTGCCTGGATCTGTAAAGTAGCCGCATAGGGTGATTGAATGTAAAGAACGAGAGGGCACAAAGCCAGCTAATCCCTTTGACATCTCTAGGTAACCATGTTTGAGTAGTCACAAATTGGCCCTCAGAAATTACTTTTCAGATCTTGATCTCATATGCTTTAAAAAAAATACTTGAAGTTTTCAGAATTGTGGTACAGAAAGGTTAGATGATTTCTGACTCATTAATAGCTATAATTTGCAGATAATTTATCCAGTATAGCAGTACTGTTATACATGTTTATGTCTTCATTGCTTTCTGACCTATAATATCTAGCATATTTAAACAGAAATCCTAGATTAATGAATTAATTTATCATTTCCTTAACCCAAGCCCTGCAAAGATTTATTCCATGCACTATGGGTGATCCCCTACATCGCTAAGTCAAAGTTTGCTTTGCCACTGACTTCAGCTATGATGTTACTTCAGCTACTGAGTAGTCTTAATGCCCTTGATATTTTAGCAGCAGTCAGGATTGAAAGGTACTATGAGTGGTGGGACAAACTGGCTTACTGAAGTGTTGGCAGTGGAGGGTGGAACATTTTGCCGTATACTATCATGGAGATTTCTGGTGAAAGAAATCAAAGGGTACATGAGAATGTGCTTAAAATTGCCTGGGAAAGCACAAAGGAAAACTAGGATAATACCACTGGAGCCTTAAATAACATTAACTGAGTGACACCAAAAGTCAGCTATGTAGTATCATGGATATGATTGCTGAACTGTAGCAGTCCTGGCAGCTTTTGAGAATCAAATGAATCATGTATTTGGGTGGTAAAAAAAATCTTAATCACATTTAATATTCTCTAGCTGTTGAATAAGAAGCAACACAGACTAAGATCTACACTGAGTCTTGGCTGTCAAGAGGAGAGACTTCAAAGAAAGAGTTGTAACAGATCTGTTATACTCTATGTGAAGAGATAGATGAAGCTGGGCAATGGAAACAATCCTTTCTCAAATAAAATCAATTCAAAAATTCCCATTTGAAATGTCAACTGATCTTGATAATTTGTGTTTTTCAAAGTGCTGTAAAAATGTTATTTTCCCTAGAAGTGTTCATTTCCTAAGCATAGAGTATGTAAATCTCATTACTTGTGTGAGGTATCACAGTGAACTTGTAAAGCATGGTGGATTAAAGCCTCGAAGAGAATAACTGAAATGAAGAAAATAACCCATGTTGAAGCTAGTGAATTTTTTTTTTACTGATTTTAATACAGTCACAGCCTTATTGCCTCTGTCTAAATTCTTTTAAGCCTGGTAGCTTGTGTTTGACAGTGTCAAAAAGTGTATTTCTAGGTAGGAGTGCAGTAACAAAGGAAGCATATGCCATCATTTGTTGTAGTACTCTCCAATATTCCAACCACATTCAGTGCATGGTCTTTCTTTGCTAGAGATAGTTTCTCTGTGTTTTGTAATCCTCTGCAGGTTTGGGTTTTTTGTTTTTTTCATGAACTCATCCAGTCTTATGTGTAACCCATATATACTTTTAGCACTTTCAAAATCCTTCAGCAATGAATTCCTCAAGTAACTGCCTGAAAACTCATCAGTTATTTTTTTTCTTGAACCTGACTCCTACCACCTGTTCCTGGATATTGTACCTGAAGAGCCAGTGAACAATTAATCCATGTCTGTCCTCTTCTTGACACCTGTAATTACAGACACCTATATTACACCTTCCATCTGTCATTCATTTACAGAGTGAGGATTTGTAACTTATTTAGTCATTCCACTTCTGGAAATCTTCCATAAGTTTAATCATTCTGCTGCCCTTCTCTGAATGTTTTCTGGTGTTACCAGCTCCTTTTTTGAGATAAGTAGCCTAGAAATGCATATTCAATCCTTTGTGCCACTCTGAAACTGACGACATACATACATTTCCATTAGTATGAGTGAAGCAAATCGTGTTTGTCAGGAAATAGGCATATTAATTAGAGAAAATTCATCTTATCTTTTGGGAACCATGGCTCCAAATTCTTTGCCTTGACTCTATTTATAAGAGAAGAGTTACAGAATACTTTCTTTTTCCTGAAGCCAACTTGGCATAGGTGGCTGAGGCATGTGGGAATATAACTGGTCATGACTCATTTAGGCTTAGATGAGAAAGGAAGATTTATAAAATATCTTCTATTTTGTTTATGGAAGTCTATTTCAATGCTGGGAGCATAAGTTTTATTCTTCTATTTGAAATAAAGATCAAACAGCTCTGTGAAACCTGAATCATTATCTTGTGGAAATGCTTGCTAATAGTAGTAATCAGTCCTTTTATTTCCTGTACGTGTGTTAAAATTCTGCTTATTACTCACTGTAGCATATGAATCTAATGCAAATTGTACAAGAACTTTCATTATTCACTTGAACTTTCACTGTTTTTGCACTCTAAAGATCCTCTGCCCAGCTGCACTTGTCGTTTTGAATTTGTTGAAAACATATCTCAGTCAGAATGTGGAACTGTAGAATTTAAGAGAATAGGAATTTGCTGAGTCATTTAATACTGAAAATAAGAGCAGAGAGACTACTTGCTGAGCCATTCAGAATCCACCACTCTTTCCTGTCTTTTGCACCGTAATTACATGTATCACAAAGTTACAATCTCCCTTTTTCTTCAGACTTAAAATATAGAATTTCAGTATATGTGTTTCTCTTCAAGATGTCCAAGAAAAATAAATCAGAAAACCTTTAACAAAAAGTTAACACTTCATTCGTTTTTCCAGTTTGCCCATTGAAGGGAAACAAGTCATCATTCAACTCATTTTTCTCACACACACATGGTAAATTTAGAATTTACAATACTGTTGGGGCATATTCATAGTCAAGTTCCCATTCAGTTGACATTGACAGAAACATAACCCAGCCATGGGCTAGGACGATTCTGATTTTCACCGGAGTTGTGTTTGAAAACTTCACATGTGACATGATGTCAATTCCCTAACACCGCTAGGTGTTATATTTGTTATTGTATATGAATAGCTGAAGTAGAGGGAAGGCTGAGTAGGCAAAAGCCACACAGAATGCTCATGGCTGAACCATTTCCAAACTCTGAGGAACACTTGGAAGTGTTTCACTGTCTGCCTTCCCCATCTTGTCTTATAATCAATTGTTAATTGCAGACGATGCAAAAGTGATATGATTCTGTCATGCGTATCTGTGGCAGAGCATCAAGGATGATAATCTTGTGTTCAGAAATGCCACAAAGTCTGTAACACAAGTCACTGCTGTATTATCAGAATAAAAAACCACTTTGTGCTTTTCATTTTGTGGTGTTGCTGGGTTCTTCCCTCAGCAACTGCATTACAAAGCTTATTCTGCTTTTGATGTGTTTTGATCTGGGATTAAATATTCACTTGCTTCCGGCAGTGCCCAGCATCTTGATCTTATTGACATAGATCACCCCGTTTGACAACATTTCTCCATGTAAACCTTTGGGACATGACACACTTGCATTACACTTTCCAAAAGAAAAAGGCTCGGCCTGCAATGGCTCCATTTGACTTTTGCTGAAAATCTTGACAGGGTTACAGAACACCGCAGATAAGCTTTAGTCATATTTGACTAAAGAAAAAAAATGGTGAAAATTGAAACGAAACGGTGACATGTACAACATCCTTGAGATCCCTCAGTTTTCTCTCTTGGGTATCAATGATGTATAATCCTTCCTGTATCTAACTGTGGTTATGGGACCCAGGGGAATTCCTCTTGTCCTGGTGCAGTGAATGCAAGGCTGCAGTCACATTTCCCTAGATCCAGCCTGTTTCCATGCTGAGCATGTGTTCCCCAAAGATACATGTGCACATGAGCACACACTGTTACAGAACATGGCTGGCCACATGGATCAACACAAGCAGAGAATGATGCCTTTACCAGCATTTGCACCCAGCGTTCACATAAACATGAACACTACAGAAGGTCTCATGCTGTTCCTTCTCTATATGGAAGTCCTTCTGGTTGTGGTTGCTGGCCTTAAGCAATTCAGCGTAACCAGGAGCTACCCAGGTTCCCTGATCTCTGCCCATTGTTGGCACTTGCATGGGTAAGCTTCATAAGCTCACTGTCCCACTCCAAGTGCTGGTAATTGGATCTCTTACCTACTTGCCTGCTAGCCAGCTTGAAGTTAGCTAGTATTCATTCCCACCCACTCACAGTACAGGACACACTTACGTAGAGGTGGTTTTAAATAGAATTTAATGAGAAGAGTCAGACCATGGTGATCAAGTGCAGGGCTCAGTCAGACAAACGTACTGACCAGCAACCTGCCTAACCTTGACAAGCCCATTTTATCCCACTGTCTCTTTAGTTTCCCATATTTGTTTCTTCCCAATCCACCATGATCCCTTTTTTCCTCTGCTTTTGATCAATAAGTATTGCAAATTTCCCAGCACACTTTAAACCGTCCCATAGTAAGTTTTTCACAATCCCAACCATCTCTTCCCCTCACATCTCACAACAAGTCCTTAACCCTATAGGCAGTAACCCCCTCTAGTTTGCATGGCTGTCTGGGGGAAGTGTTCTGCCTTGACTCTTCTGATTGGGTTTCACAACGCACAGTAATCAAACCATTCCCCTGCAAGGACCTCAGAGAGCAGCAAGGTCCAGGTGCTCCGTTTGCATCAGGTGGGCTATTGGGGTTCCTCAACCTGACACGGCTCCTCTGGTCCTTGTGGGTCACCATCTTTACTGCAATTAGCCTTTAATCTGATAATCTAACACATATCGTCATAATGATTATACTATTGAATGAGCCAATTTATTAGGAGTCATCCTAGTGGCTAATTTAACCTTTTTAGTTCTCTTTATGAAAAGTCCTGAATTCCCACTTAAATATTCTTAGCATACTTAGGGAAAGGAAAACTGAAAGAATGCAAAGCAGAAAGAAGATTTGGTCCTTTCCACTTTATGTGATGCTTCTGGCCTTCTGATGGTATCAGCTGTGCACATGGCGCTACTTTGCTTTCTTCACTGTGTCATGAAGCAAAGTGCCAGTAGAATATACCCAGCCCTTTCTCAGCAGTTTTGTGGGAGGCAAATATTAGCTCTGTACTGTAGTTCAGTGCAGAAGTAGTAAGAGCTAATATCGGGCCGTTCAGCTTCCTGGACAGAAGATAACAAGTGCATCATTCATACTCTAGATGAAAACTGCCGGAAAACTGCTCCAGTGTGGGCTCCTCTCCCAATGGGACCACAGGTCCTGTCAGGAGCCTGCTTCGACATGGGCTTCCCGCAGGGTCACAGCATCCTTCAGGCATCTGCCTGCTCCGGTGTGGGGTCCTCCATGGGCTGCAGGTGGAGATCTGCTCCATCATGGACCTCCACGGGCTGCAGGGGCACAGCCTGACTCACCTGGGGCTGCACCATGGGCTGCAGGGGAATCTCTGCTCTGGTGCCTGGAACACCTCCTCCCCTCTTTGTGCACTGACCTTGGTGTCTGCAGGGATGGTTCTCGCACATATTCTTGCTCCTCTCTCCAGCTGCAGTTGCCCCTGTTCAGTAACTTCTGCTCCTTCTTAAGGATGTTATCCCAGAGGTGCTTCCACTGTCACTGATGGGCTCAGCCTTGGCCAGTGGTGAGTCTGTCTTGCAGCCAGCTGCCGTTGGCTCTATTGGACATGGGGAAACAGAATTCTAGCAGCTCCTCACAGAAGCCACCTTTGTAGCCCCCACTCCCTGCTACTAAAACCTTGCCACACAAACGCAGTACAGCCCCAGACTAATCTAATGCTTGACCCACTAACCTCATGATACTAGTTCAAAATAGCACTCCTTACATTACATCTTAATGTCTCTACAATTAAGAGATCTCACTTCTGGTTAACCAGTTTTTTGCTTTTCTTCATGATGTCACTATACTTACCTGCAATGATCCAAAGCAGGTGGTGTTTACTCTGAAGAGTAACATTTCTGTATGTGAGTATTAACAATATCACAATATAACACAAGGATTGGCTAGTAATTGCTTACATTTCATCTAGTTTTACAAAGATGAGTAAAGAAATAGATCAAATTTTAATTATTCATGTATGTAATATAAAAACTAAGCATATTTCCATTTTAAGGCTGTTTGGGATAAAAAGTGTTTACACATACATTTCAGAGGTAATTATCAACAGAAATTATCTTGTGTATGAGAATTAAGATAAATATGTCATCCTGAGAAGCAAGAGTGAGCCACAGAGAAAGATGGGGAGAAGTTCGATCACCCAGCCCAGATATACCGCTCTTCACCATCAGCACTGCTAGAAGCGTAGCTAACGAAGGAACAAACCACAACAGCGGAAATTGGAAATATATTCCAAAGCAAGGCGTCTGGATCTTGCAGTTGCCAAGTATGGTCTGTTTATACTCATCATAAATGTTAATACTATGACTTAAGCATTAAATCATATGAAGGAGAAGAGAATAAAGAGGAAGAAGGCAGGACAAAACAGCAGGAGTCATAGCAGAATATGGTAGTAAGTCATCCTTCTTGAAATGTGAACTGTTTATGACATATTTCAGGCCATATTTCATTCTAATTCTCAGGATATGCATGCAAGGTATAGATAATAACTACTGTCTTGGAAAAAATGATTGTAGTTTATAAAGGGTCATAAAAATTGCAGATGAGTATGGTTGGACTGTACATTTTACTTAGCTGGCTGTACCAAGAAAAATACCTGAAAGGAAGAGTCATTATTTGGATTTTTCATAGTACTTTCAGTGTCCAGTAGAAGTTAAGAACTAAAACATAATATATATCCAAAATATTGCCAACAGTTACTTCCAAGCCAGAGACTGTACTGGACTTTTATCAGTGAATTGTTAAAATGTGCGTGGTGCTACGTCTGCCATGCATGTACAGTAGATACTATTTCACTTTTCTTGAAAAAGAATACTTAAAATTGCAAAATAAATGTCACAGTACAAGCAAAGAGTGAACTTGTAAAAAATCTACTATATTGCTTGTTGTTTGTAGCTAGAGAAACTAGCATTAAAAGATTACTTTTCAGTTACAAAATTTCTAGACCTTTCATCCCAAGACATATTTAAATATGCAGAAAAAAATTGCATACAATGAGAAACAGCTTAAAAAGATATACAGCTTTATTTGAAAATAATCACATCTGTATTGTTCACACAGGTGATGATAAGTGCCAGAATACACCTGCAAATGCCAGTGAAATTTTTCCTGAATAACTGCCTAAGTCAAGTCCTGGCCCCTGAATCTGACAACGTCCAAATAGTTTGGGAGAAGGGATTAACTTCGTGTAGAGCTTCATTTTATAACGATTGTTACAGAAAAGCAGCATTTTTCCTGGAGAGAGAAAGTCACCTTTCAATAATTGTTTACCTGTGCGCATTTTAACTTCATCTTTAGAAGTTGTTCCAAATGTTTCATAAGACAGGAGCAGCTGTTCCATAATTTTGAAAATCTCTATGTGCTGGGCAAAACAAAAGTGAAGTAACAGAAGTTTTTAAAACATTTTATGTATAATTATCCCAAAGTGGTGAGGCATGTGCAAATACCACACAGTGCACATACATGTACACATTGTCTCAATTTGTCTGAGTTGTAGTGGGTGGACTCATACAAGCATGAACATTCACAACTGAACAGAACATTCATAACTGAACTGAAGCTTCAAACATTGACATCTTCATTTCAGGCTGGTCTTTGCTGTGAAAACAATAAAGAACTTCATCTGCTGCATGCTTCAGATGAGGGGAACATTGCAGGGAACAGAGCAAAGAGAGACACTTAAATACCTGCAATTGTATGGACATCTGCCTATGTATTCAAGTATCTGACCATGACATAGTGAGTGCCAGGTAGTCTCCAGAGTTTTTCCTGTGGTATTGATCCAAGGATTTCTTCTGTCTCAAACAAACCAGTGTTTTTTTGCCAGTAGGAGTCCACGTCCCACAAGAAAGTTCAATGATTAGTCGACAGTAGAGGGTGAACATTCACAAAATACTCTGATATAAACAAAAGAAGAAAAAACTGTATCTTTAATTTCCAGCTTTCCTAACCATCACAGAGACATAAACATGTGATAGATATTTCTGGTTCAGTCTAATACCAGTCAAGACTGCTAGTGCTATTTTGATATCCTTAATAAGAGGAAGTTGTTTAAATCTTGTGGTTTATTTTTTTCTCTCAGAAGAATGATGTTTTCTCACTGTTCTTTGTTTAAATTATGATCATACTTCAGTTCAGTTTCCATGAAATTTTGCATGTCAGGGTTTAAAACTGGTTCTTCACAGACGCTCCTGGCTATATGAGCTATGTGTGCTTAATCAAGGAACAGAGACAATGCTAATTGACCACAAGAAGTATATTTACAATTTAAAAGTTTTCTGTCGATGTCACAGCAAAGTTGAAATTAATGAATCAAAACCAGAATAAAAGTGAAGAAAATGCATGTAAGTAGGTTTTAATAAGATATGTTTAAAGTAGCTGCTACCTTGTACATAAATCTTTTGCAAGCAAGCTAAAAGCAGCAAATGGAGACACCTAGAAACTTTCTGCTGTGCTGTAATGAGGATATGGTGTCTCTTATTGTGGAGGATTTCTCTGAGTCTACAAGGAATTTAAAAATATGTTAATTTTAGTAGATGTGACTTCTAGAGCTTTTTTTTTTTTTTTTTTTTAATTTTTAATGGAGAAAACCAGTAATCTCGAGCCAGTCCAGTACGCCTATGTGCATTTTGGATGCATATACAAATAGGTCCAATAGCTTTATCCCAAGTTCATTCTAACTCGTGAATGTTGACTTCATGTTGAGTTTTGAATCAGGTCAGTCTGCAATTTCTTCATTAATTCAGTAAGGGCAGTACTGGACATTCTTCCCCTGGCAGGAATAACAGCTATTCTGTATGCAACACTTGTCCCAGGTAAAATCAGTTTTACAATCCTAAGTCTGTGAGTCACTGGGCAACGTGACTCACCTAATCTCGCCCAACAGTATCTTGAATTCCAGACTGATGCTTTGCTCACCAGGTAACTGAACAGAAGTACAGCTATTCTGAAATCTTTTGTTCCCCTTCTCAAGAGTCTCTCCTAAGCGCATTATATAAGCATGATCAGACTTCTCACTGATACAAGAACTGTGACTATATATGAGTGTATATATAGTTCTGCAATGTAGAGCTGTGTGAATGAGTTCTTTTATTCAGTCTTGCAGTATCTATGGCTTTTTGTCCCTGTGAGTGGAGGTGAAGGGGGTATGCAGCATTCTTCTGGAAATAAAACGTAGTTTCATTCCTAAAGAGGTGCTTAGTATTTAGCCTATGTACACAGTAAAATGAGAGGCTCCTTTACTTCTAATTGTGAAGGATGAATGTCTTAGGGAGGAGGAAAAAAAAGAAAACAGAAAAAAGTGATCTGTAAGTGGAACAATTCCGTAAATTTTTTGTTAAATATGCCAAAGTTAGATCCACTGACTACACGTTTAATTCCTTTTAATTGGCCACACTGCTTGCAATTCAAATGAAATGCGCTTTTCATTTATATTAAAAATTGCTTTTATAAGTGGGTCTATAAAAAGAAATCTCTGCACGTGCAGGAAGAAATTCTCCTCTGAATACTTTATATCACTTAGCATTTAAGGATCTGAAAATCTGGCACATTTCTTGAAATCCTGTTCATCATTTTGTAGCTAAATTCTGGCATGTATTACTCAGTCTAACCCAGATCTTTGTGTAGTTTCCTTTCTGTATTGGATTTTTGCTTTTCAGGATATGGTGGACCAGGAGTGATGTAAAACAGTAAACCAGAAAGCTAGTAAGTAAAGTAGGAAACAAAATAACCTGAAATAATGGTCTCCTTAGAGGTTTGCTTTGTATAAAATGTTACAACTCAAGGAAAGCTGAGAGGGTTTTCATAAGCTGAATACATTCAATCTTTTATATTCCCTGTGCATTTACATCACTTATAATGGCTGTGTAAGGCAAAGCCTTCAGAGTGCCTTTAAACCCTATTAAAGCCCGCTGAGATTTAAGTTAAGTGCCAGAGTGCTTTCTGAATCAAGGACAGTCTTCTGCTAGCTCTGTTCATTGGACTTTTATTTAATGAAATTACATTTACTGTTTATATTCATGTCCATCCCAGGTACCATTTTAAAAGAAAGACATTGGGCCTAATCATAGCAGCCATATGTGACCAAATGACAAGAGATGGTAGAGAAGAGCTAAGTGTGAGTGTTCATTTTGTGCAGAGCGCCTCCTGTGGTGCTTCAGCCCCACTGTCCCTTTGCCCTTCTCTCCAAGGTCTCAGTGCTAAGTCATTACTCCACAAGATTGTCCTGAGATAACTCAATCAGACCACAGATCTTCTGCTTGTATGTAAGTATCAGAAAGCCAGCTGAGAGGTGTGTACCTCAAGGATACATACAGTTGAAGGCTCAGGCTGTTCTTGCCATGCTCCCATTCAAAACCTGCCAATCACTGGCCTGGCTTTTACAGACCTAGTTTAGATTAAGTAGGAAACAGGGAAACACTCTCTGGGGCAAACATTAAGTTTACTGGCTTGAAAAAGGACCTGTTCTTTTCCTTTTTGGGGGGAGGTGGAGGAAGGAATTTCTCTCTGCTGGGATGGGATTTCCATTTATTGCTTTCTCCAGTGTTCTTAGCATTTGTGCAAGTCTTGATTGGTAGGACAATCTCCCAGGGTGCCATTTGGCTTTTATGGGTAAAATTATATTTAGGATAGGATCAAAGGCTGTTGGCATAGCAGCACAATTATTTTGGTGGAGTTTTAGGAAAGTACATGGTTGGAGAGCTTTTTAGTCTTTCATTCGTTCTCAGCTATCTGAAACCCAACTCCTTCACTAGAGATCTTCTGCAGAGTTTGTCTCTGGGTGGTGCTGTGAGTGTTCTCTAAATTGCCGTGGGCATTGTAGTCATGGGAACTTGAGAAGATGGCAGCTTCACTGTGTACAATGAGTAAAAGCTTTTACTATCTGAGTTGGTAATCATCAATGTTCCTTTATCAGGAAAAAATGTATATGTTACTCCATGCCTAGTGTCCCACACTGACATTGTCCCCCAAGCATATATGCTCCTCTCTGCAGTGCACACAGTCATGAGAATGGTTTCCTCCTCTCTCCCTTGCCCTGTCACTACATACCATTACAAAAAGTCTCTCTCCAGCTTTCTTGTAGGCCCCATTCAGGTACAAGAACACTGCTAGAAAGTCTCTCTGCAGACTTCTCTCCTCTTTCACATTTGGACTAAGACATTAGAGACTGGAATTCACGTCCCCCCTGGGCCATCAGCTGCCTTTGAGCTACTGTGCAAGTCAATAAAAATTCTGCGTCAGAGTTTGCCTGTAAAAGAGAGATAATCTTTCATTCAAGGAACTATCTCAACTGAGGTTTACAGCCTTACAAACACCAGAATAAAACAATTAGCTGGCAGTAAGACTGTCATCATCTTGCTCCTCTGGGGGAGGGATGTCCTGTCAGTGCTACCATAGCAGAGACATCAAATCAAGCTCTTGAAGACAGCTGAAAATTAGCACATTTTTGTCATTTGTATTTCCAACTGTTTTTGAAATAAGACTTATCACAGGGACTATGAAGCCCAGCATCATACCTTCTAGACAACAAAGTACTATAATTCCTTCATTATTTATCATCTTTTACACAAACTGTAGAACTTCCATGAATGTACATCTTGCAATGACTGTACTTTGAAGTTACCACTATCATGTTACTTCAGTTTGCTATATTTGAATGTCAGTGCCATCTATCTCAAACAGGAAAGTATTTTCTTTTAAAAAATAATAAAAAGAACAGAAATTAAATTAACATGAAAGCTACAGGCTTTCCCTTTCAAGCATATAGCTTGTGCCTCTTCTAATATGATTAATTAAAGGAAAGTGTTCCAATAAGTTTATCAGGAGTTTCAAAATATTAAAAAATTTTACCTTTATTTGAGCTGCAATATTAAATTAAGGAAAATGCAGAAGTTTTTATTCAATATTTCTTGATTTGCCTTTCTCTGTGATTATTCCTTAATATGTAATATAAAAATGTCATTCCTAATTAACTTTTGCAGTTAAATAATGTTTAACTGATCCATTCTTCACAATAACTGGGAGAGAAAACCTTTGTCTTTTGCTGACATTTTCCCTGTCAAAAGACTTGAATTTACTGAGGCTGTTTATTATTCCTGCTTTCATTTAGCTGATTTGCAATTCGCATCATCATGCAGCCTCATGTATCCTTCAGGCGATGAAAACCAAAGTACAACCAAGGTAAATTTTTACCAAGCAACCCGAAACTACACAACCAAACAAAAAGTAATCTTCACACTCAGGCTGTCAGCAAGCACAGTGTGAGGACACTGTTTTCAACCCCAAGCTGCTTGGTGCTTTGTGGATAGGAAAACTCGTTTGTAAATTAATATTGGATGTGTGGAACCTGAGTGCTCCCTCACCTGATGAGGAGAAGTCTCTTGCAGAACAGCAGGGCTTGTGTTGCTTCTTGGGGGGAGTGTTTAAGAGGCACGCGAACGATGCCCTTAATAATCTGCTTTAACTTTCAGTCAGCTCTGGAGTGTTCGGACAGTTGGACAGTTGATCACTGTAGGTCCCTGCCAACTGAAATCTCCTCGCTTCGCCTCGCCTCGCTTTGCCTCCCCTCACCGCCCTCCCCTCCCGCTCCATTTACCTACCCCAGGCAGGCTGGTTGCATCTCTTTTCCCAAAGGCAAGAATAGAGAAAATACAATAATATTTACATCTTATGGCTCTCCATTACCTCAATACAAGGCTGATTATAGCTGAAGCATATTCTTTTACTCATCTCCATAGGCAAGACAGGAAGATCAGGGCATCATCTGTATTGTAGAGGTCAGGAAGGTTGCAAATGGGTTGACTCAAGCCTCTCAGCATAGGTGAGTGAGAGAGTCCAGCAGCAGCTAAATCACCGCAAAGCACAAGGGCATTCTCCCCTCTGGCCTTAGAGGGTCAGAGGCTCGCGCTTCCCATAATAGAGTGGTGCATAACCTGTGAAAGCGTTTTGCAGTGAGCAACACAGGACTATTGGTAGATCTCCAGAGACAGCAGGGACGGTGGCAGATGAGCATAGTTAAGGCAGACTAAGGATCAATGAATTCCTAAGTAAGGCTTGAACCAACATTTCTTGCTCTATGGAGATTCTTTAGTGATACTGCTGTGGTGCCTTTTGCAGTTTATCCTAGGTTCATGCTAATTCTGTCTTCTTTATGAGGGTCTTTACATGAGCAAAACACCTACTGAGGAAATGAATCAGAGTTGCATGGTTTGCCTCTTGGTTTATTTCAGGCAGTTAAACATGGGCACATGGGACTTTTTTTCAAATTTCTGGTTCCATTAAGGTGTAATGAACCTTGCCTGAGGGCTCTCTGTGCAGATCACCTGAATATTTTATAGCTACTATTTGCATATTTTATACAAAGAACCCTGAATCTCAATGTGGCATTCCTCTAAACTTCATCAAACAAATATGGAGATAATAAGAGGGAGGTATTAATTTCCTTGCAAGAACTAGTGCATTTCCCTACATGAAAACACACAAACACACAGAAATCAAAGGGTTTATAACGGAATATTTTTATGGGAATAGGTACCCAAGTTGTATTCTTGTTATATGAAAGACAGAAATTTATTTTAATATAATTTTGTATTTCTCTGATTTAAAGACTGTCTGAATGCTCTTAATGAAATCACATAAAATATTATGCAACATATTTGTAACCTTACATTTTGATCCAAAAATCTGTTTAGTGTTACAGAGATTTGGATCTATTTCAGTCTTTTATAATGCAATTGCGATTGATTTTTGTCTTTAAATACATAATCCATAACAGAGGTATCATCACTTTTGATAGCATATATAAAACCATATATATATACATATAAAAGTTCAAATATAAATACAGAAAATATAAATAACCCCATAGGAAAGCAGTCCTGTTAAATGGTGGGAGCATCTGCAGTAATAATATGTTTTCAGGTAGTTCATATTCCAGTTTCTTCCATGATCACAGATTTGGTAATGAATGCTTAACAAATGAAGACTTAAAGAAATTTACATCACTGCAACTGAAATATGAAGTAGAAAGTAATGACCGTAATCCATTCTGCTAATGAGTTGCCATTCAGTGTAAATCAAAGTCAGTAAAACTCAGAAATAGTAAAAATAAGAAGACAGATTAAAATTACATCCAACATCTAGCAGAATAGTTGATAACAAATTATATTTTGGATGAAAACTGCAGGAGGAGACTAATATTTTCAGAATGCTGAAATAATCAGGTTTGATACATTGGAACAATGACTGAAAAAGTTTTAGCTTCTTGATTTTTTAATTTTATTTTAAAATTATTTAAACGCATTGTTAATGTCAAAATTATAACGTTTTATTTTTACTTTTGATTCATCACCATATTTTCTTCATACTTCAATCTCTCAGCATTTCATCTTCTTGAGGAATATTGAAATATTCTCATTTGGAGCAAAGCCCAATTTTAAAACTTTGAAATTCACTATAAAAAGGCATTTTGATCCTCTGCAGAGCCTTAGTCTGTCATTGCATAATGACCCCAAACGAAAAGACTTTGTCAACATTTAGCATGCAGATTTCATTCTATTTTTTTGCAGCATGTTGTGTAATAATGTGTAAATTGTAAGAGTTGCTTAGCACATTCATTAGCTGTTCAGACTATTGATATGAAGGCAAAGTTTTAATGTTATTTGAGTTATGAATAATTGACATAAAATGTAGATGTCTGCAGAGAAGGCCCAAATAATACATTCAGAATAACTAGCTATTGCAATTATAGTCTATTTCAGGCTGGCTTTCTGAGCAGCTGGAGCTCTGGCATGGTCTTCCCATGAACATGACCACCTCTGGCATGGTCTTTCCATGTTATTAAATTTTCCTGAAAAATTTGTGATAAGCAGTAGTCAGAACAGAGTAGTGAGGGACAAACTGAACACACATTGCTCTAAATTTGCATTAGTTTTCAAAGGAATGCAATGCTCAGGCTCTGTGCCTCTGAGTTGAACATTTTACTTACTGAGAGGAGAAAGTAAGTACACAGGCAATCTGTTCACATTAGCTTTGTTTTCCTGAGTGTTTCCTTGGGTTGTTTCTGTGCTGGGGAGGAGACTGGAGATTACCTAGTACAATTTAACTGTTATACACTCTCTCTGCTCTGAGTGGGGTTAAATTAAATGGTTCCTGGAGCGATGTCTGCAGCAATATTCTCTGCTTGGAGCTATACCAAGGTGGAACAAGTAACTACACCGGGAGATGCAAGAACAAATTATCTAATGAAAATTTAACTTTTAAATAATATGAAGAAAGAGAAGGAGAAAAAGAAATACCAAGAAGAAAGTTTATTTATTGGCAGATTTGTCAACATGGTATCTCCGCTATGGCTTTCACAAGCTGGAATTGCATTGATAACCACACTTTGTTTTTGCCATTTCTGTTAAAGCTCAGCAGATTCCTGCACCATACTGTAAAGAGCTACATAGTCATATCACAAGCTGGAGCTCCATGTTTAATTTACTAAGAGGAAGTAAATCCAGCAGCAAACATAGCTCTAATCACAGACCAGAGGAGGGAGAAGTTTTGTGTCTACATTGTTCATAACACATGTTCATATACATGTACATAAGACATGTACATAGGCACTGATGCGCTGGGAGAGTGCTCTACAGCCTACATGCCAGCATTCACACCACTCAAGGCAGGGGCACTAGATTCTTCCTGGTATTAAAAAGGGCTAAATCCACCCTAAGCCCATCAGCACTGCTTTTAATGACACATCTTCTGAGCATGCCCAGAGGGCAGGGATAGGTTATGTTTTCATGTATCAACACAGCACACTGTTTTCATTCAGAAAGGCTACAGGGAGTGTAATTTATTTTAGATAATAATTGCTGGGTTTCTCTTCTTCCATACGAAGGAAATACGCAATACAGAGATTATTACTCCAACTTTAATTAGGTATTTCCACACTCTCTTTCAGATGAATTTTTTTCTCCAGTAACTTTCTCAACCTCTGTTGCTCTTCTGTTAAAATAGAAGTAGTGTGTAAGAACTACTACAGCAGCCTGTTAAATAAATTCTCATCTGAACTAGTAGAACTTGCTACTAGTAGTTTATACTCAGTTTTATGTGAAAAAAACAGATTTTTTCCAAATTTGGGTATTTTGTTTAGAATGAAAACTATATGAAATGAACACAAGTTTATATAAGTAGAAAGGATTTTCTTTGTCAAATACTTTTTGTCATAAGTTATTTCTGCAGTGGACTAAGATGCAATAATTCACCCGGTTATCAGTAAAGCTACTGATCTTAAAAACCAGAAGAATAAACATACCTAAAAAAATTACAACAATCTCAGGTAACTTTCTTAAATATAATTTCCAGTACAGATGAGAAGTTAAGAATTTTGACATGATGTAGAGAGAAGGAAGAAAACCTTTAATTAATTAAAAGCTTTCAGAAGTTCCACGGACTTCTTACTTTGGAGAGATGTCTTTTAAAATATTTTCCTTGCATATTTATGTCATTTAGCTGGATGAGAAAGGCCATACTCACCAGAAAACACAGCTATACTTGTAAAAATGCTATGGCAACAGCTAAGTGCTTTTATTGGCATAGATTATGTCATTTAGGGAGGTACTGGAATGATTTCGGATGAAGAGTCCCATGAAATATGAGACTTATCCCACACTCCAGTCTTTAAGTAGCATATTTCTATCCAGGATGCAGTCTTCTAAGGAAAGTTGGTGATGGCTCCTCTTAAACCATCTTCTTCTTTCTTCCTGATAGTGAAGGTTTTCTTTCTCCACACTTTGCCCAGTCTGCATCGGATTGCACCCTTTTTCAGCCAGCTTTCTGCAGCTGGGTGCCAGCATCTGAACTTCCCAATGTATTGTACTGGGTCACCTGCTTCCCTCTCTGGAGATCTCCTGGATCCTGCCCCGACCCCTTGGAAACCTCAATTTGTGACAGCTTCCCATGTAAGCACATTCCTTTGTCTCAGTTTGGACACAACATGATTGTTGCCTGATCCCAATCTGTTATTGAATATGTTTCAATTTAAATTAACTGTTCAGTAGAATTCATCATAAAATCAAAGATGTTGTTGCCTCCTGATTTAATAGAGGTAAATGCTTCTGACAACCAAGTGGCTGCCTTTGCGGAAGAGATTTCTATGCTTAAAACCAAACAGGAAATACGAAGTGGATTAAGCAATAAGCAAGCATTTTCACAGCATACTGTCATGGTGCACATGTCATCTGCTTGACCGTGGTTTATTTTGGAATCAAAAGGAAGAAACTGTGTTATATTAGAGGGCAGAGGGCGTGGAACTAGGTAATCTTTAAGGTCCCTTCTGACCCGAACTATTCTATGATTCTAGAGATGTCGAGGTTCTGTTACATGGCAGCTACATTTTGTATACATACTGCAAGGGTAGTTGTTTCTAAACATTGATTTTTTATTTTTGTGTAGTTTCTTATGTGGCCTTAGTGTCTCTTTAAGACTGTTGTGTGGGAATGAACTGTTTAGTGCTGAAGATCAGACCCAAAAATAGAAAAGAAATAGTTCTGAACATTAGCAACCATCTGAAGTACAAAGCCTAATGATGAATAGGAAATGGTGGTAGAAATGCTACTGAAGTATTAATTTCTAGTAACAGCTTATTTTTTCAATCACCAGTAACATAAGCATCCTGGAGAAACGCTCTGGAAAGATGTGAAATTGAAGGCAGTAAATTAAAGTTTCCCGCCACCAGCTTTTAAAAGATGTAGTACACACTCCATTATAGCAGAAGGTCTGGAGAATCCTTCCTTCTGGCTACTCTCATGACCAAATTATTTACAAAAATAAAATAAAAATCTGCAGAAGTTGTCATCTCCTGGAATTTGCTTTTTCAAAGCTATGCCAGCTAAACTCCTATTAATAATGTATGGGGTTTAAAATCCAGTTAATTATTATCAACCATGTTGTGGCTTGAAGGTGGCTTTTCCTCAATAATATGTAAGAATGCTTCTGATGACATTTCATCCTGTGTGTCCTCCTTGTGGAGGACTGGTATGTGAGGCAGATGTTGATGTTTCAGTTTACAAGGTGAAGGGTCGTGGAATGTTTTGAGTCTTGATTTAGGCCCAGGAACAAGCCCTGCGGCTGCTTGGGAAGAAAATTCTCAGCTGAGAAGCAAAACATTCCACAGTCTTTAACCAACTCAAACATCAACATCTGACCTTCATACAGTGGCATGAATGAAAGATTTAAAATCCAAGAATTGTACTGGTTTAGATCCGAGTTTTCCAATGTGCCTGGCATTGTGATGAGACTGTAATTTTAAGTTACATGTTGTACCAGGGACATTGTGTTCACCTAACTAGATAGGGAAGTTTTCCAAAGGGTTATCATTCCTTTTATATAGCAAGTATATAAATGGCTACAGGGTTTTGTGTCAAAGAAGTTAATATAAATTTATTTTATAATAGATGAAAATTAAAAGAAACTTTCCTTAAAGATGTTATAGTACAGTCTTCCAAGATGATAAAAATTGACAAACTTCAGAGTAACTACTTTGAAACATGAGCTAAAGTAAGACCTATTTTAATTCAGGTTTAAGTTGCAAATAATTTATGAAGTGATACAATTAGGCATAATGCACTTTGTTTTAACAAATATAATTTTTGAAGTTTTTAAAAAAGTTAAGATTAATTCCACTATGCAAAACAACTCTAGATCTACAGAAATGTGTACTACATATCTAAACTTATCTATCCAAAACACATTCTAATGTATTATTAAGCTTTCTCTTGCTGCCTTTCATAACTCTTCTGTGCCCAAATGGAAAGAGTTTGTGGCCCAATTCCATTTTCTGGATGACATACTGAGAGTATTTCTAATTCATTTAAGCATGTTTAAATCTAAGCAAATCAATGTCAGCCTCCCTTGTAGTCGCCAAGATCTCCAGGAGAAATTAATCTGATCCTAAAGAATCTCAGATATGTAAGAGGAATCTTCCTCTGTAGTGGCCTGTTTCACTACATTGACTGTAAAGGAGAACTCCCCTTAGTTAGTCAACTAAATTTAACTAAGCATACTGTAGACAACTAAATTTAGACAACTAAACTAGGTGGGAGTAATTCCTCCACAACAGTTTACATGCCAGTTAGAAACGATCTCCCTGTCGTGGGCAAAGATGAAACTGGCTGTTTGTCTTGGTGAGAGTGAAGGCATAGTATCAGGACTTGGGGAAAATTTCACAATTGTCCCACTCCGTGTCTGTTTTGAGAAGCTCCTGGAGACAAGCATTAGTTATGCCAATATGTTCCCCATGCAATTCACTTTAAAACTGATTGATAGTCATTTCATTGTCATCTTGTTATGGTTAAATGATTTTCCTTGCCTGCATCCTCTCACTCAAGGTGAAATATACTCTTAAACTGCACAGTGCTGGGTACACTTGCAGTGTGAATTAATGGCCAGGGATCAGGAAAAGTATAGACAAATATCAGTTCTTTTTTTTTTTCAAGTATGTTTCTGACATAGTATGTGATACTGGGCATTTATAGCTCTGTTTAATTTTTCATGCATCATCAATCACATTCCAAAGTAACTTTTGCAATAACTTTGTATTTCAGGTATTAGCTCCTAAGTATTCCAGTAAGAGAAATTATATATTTATATAAGTAATGACTTTTTCTAATTTTTTTTTTTTTTTAACTTGTCAACTACACCTCTGTGGAAAGTGTAGTTCAGAACATCTTATTTTAGTTACATTTTTTTCTTAATTTACAAACTCATGGTGGAGAAGTTAGAAGTATTCACCAGCTGGCTGACAAAAGCTTAGAATTGTGCACTTGGCAGCTGATCTGTCTGAGATGGAGAGTGATACAGGAGTGGTAATTATTTGCAATGCATTAACTTGATGCCAGATGACAGTCTTTTCCCTTTAACACTATATTGCAAGCTCGATGGAATAGTCCTTAGAATTTCATTATTCTGCAAATGTCCAGCTATTAAAAAAGTCATGACTAGATCCGCTCTTAAGGTTGTTTAAGCGGTAGGAAACATCTCACATCCCCTTTGCCTAGCAACCTACCAGACTGCTTCACATCTCTGCCTCTACCCTCCAACTGCATTTTGCAGACTGTGCAAGTAGAAGATTCATGTCATGTGAACATGTGAATGTATTTTTTGAGGAAACGTCCATGCTGATGATGTATTTGATCCATATGATCTCTGTAATTCAGAATACTGCCATGTCTACTGAAGCAAACATTAAGAAAGAATAAAGCTCTCAGGTGAGGAGCTTTTTCTTAAACTTAGTAATAATCAGAAATAGTACAATGTAGCTCCATTTAGGCATTTGTAGGTGGTGTGTGAAGAACAGTATCTTACGAAAAGGAGTATACTAAGAATCTTTATTCAGACTCAACAAAGCAGTAACAACTAAGCAGATTTGCTCCTAAAAATGCCACATTGTAATTAATTCAGCAACTCTTACGGTTTTCTAGATGACAGAGGTCATTTTGACTTGCAAATGAGCATAAACAATTGGAAATCCCTGAATTATTATACCTAGGAGACTTTTCCAGAGATATTTTTAAGCATAAAATAGTTTTGCTTTGTCTTGCCATATAAAGCAATATTTCACTACCAAGGTTGATTTGCAGAATTTCTGAAGAATAGCTAAAAAAAGACAATTTTTCATATTATTCTGCCCATGTTGGTCCACTATGTATAACCATTTTACAAAATAAAAATAAAAAAAAACCCCAACCCAAAACCAACCAACCAACCCAAAAAACCAACCCCAAAACCAAAAAACAGCTGCAGAAGTTTGTTTTCAATCAAGAAGGTAAAAAACCATAGTGGTAGCTAGAGACAAGTCACTCAACTTGTTCTGGAGGTCAATACAAATCATGGGTAGAGTTTGAGAACTATAATCTTGATAGTCTGTAGTGCCATCCAAAATACAATGACTTTTCCATGTTTCCATTATATTCTACAGTACGTGATCTGTATTGTAGAATGCATAGGAAGCATAAATCTTTTCAATGCATGTTCAGAATTAAGATTACACACTGGCAGAGAGCACTTTTCTACGGCCAGTCACAACCAAAGAGTTTATAGGCCAAAAATTACTTTTTAATTTTCAGTTATTTTTTTCTGTTTGTAGACCAGGTCATAAATTTGATCATATTCTGATGACAGATCTGCTGTAATTCTAATATTGTTCTTGATAAAAGGCATGCCTTGAACTCCTATCCCAGAAGGTTTCTATTTTATCTTCTGATCCTTTAGTACCAGCCAGTCCTGAATGCAGAACTGAACACTGACTCTTCCAGTCAAGTGCTATAAGCACTAGACTTTGGCATCATGTTCTTGTCCCTTGTCCCAGTCTTCTTCAGTGGGAATACTTCAGTGGGTGTTCAGAAGGAATACTGAAAAATACGATCCTTCAGAATAACACTGTTATTAGGAGATACAAGTATAAATAATCTCAGGATGCTTCTTTCAAGATTTGGCCCGCTGCTCTGAACACTCAATTATTTTGTGAAAAGCAAGAATCACATGTCCTTCTATTTTGAAAGCAGTGATCCCAGCTCATTTTCCTGAAAAACATGTCTTACAATCTTACATGTCTTACATCTTTACAATTACGTCTTACGTTCCAGAGAAAGATGGTGGGTCTTACCTGTAGCAGAGTAATTTCCATCTTCAGATGTCCCTTTTGAGCAGCTTGTAGTCATCAATAGCCACACTCCAGTAATGGGATTCATCCCACCAAGTTGCAGTGATGGCAGCTTTCCAGCAGCGTGAAGACTTCCAACTCTTCCTGTTTGTTGCCCATGTTGTGTGCATTGGTATATAGGCACTTCAGCTGGGCTGTTGGCCCATGGCTTGTCATGGGCAGGCTTGATATTATCCCCTTCCCCCTTCAATTCTAGTTTAAAACTCTGTCAATGAGTCCCACTAGCTCATGAGCAAAGACACTCTTCTCCCTTTGAGAAAGATGAATCCCATCTGACACCGGTAGGCCTGGTGCCATTCCATTATCGAAAACCCCAAAATTGTGGTGGTGAAACTAGCCACAAAGCCATGTGTTAATAGGCTGAGTCCATCTGTTTCTTCCAGTGTCACTGCCTGCAACTGAGAGTATAGAGGAAAAAATAACCTGTGCTCCAGATTCCCTTAACAACCCTCCCAAGACCCTGAAGTCTCTTTTAATTGCCCTTGGATTGTGTGTTGTGGCTTCATCACCACCCACATGGAAAACCAGTAATAGGTAGTAGTTCGAGAGCCATACCAGGCTAGGAAGTTTCCTAGTGATGTCCTTAACCAGGAATTCAGTAGACTTCCCTAAGAGGAGGGTCCGTCTGGTGTATTAGACCCTCTGTTCCTCTCAGAAGGGAGTCACCTACAACTATAACCCGTCTTTTCTTCCTCGTGGAGGTGGTCGTGATATGGAGGGTAGGTCTTTCTGACCTCAGCAACACCTCTGTTGATCATCCACATCATCAGTTGACTGACCTTTCAAATCCAAAACCTCATAGAAGCACCTGGGAAGGTGAGGTGGGCAAGGAGGGGCTTCAGCTGCCACCTCAAGTTTGGGCTTGCCTCCATTCACTCCTTTCTTTTAAGTTACTGCCTTCTGCTTGGCAGAAGGAGCATACAGGATCCCCCTCATATTGGTTGTTTTCTGGTGGCTGTCCCTGTTTCTTTTTCAGGGAGGGCAGAGCATGATTCCACCATTCTCTCTCTTTTTCAGACTCCTTGATTCTCCTTAACGTTTCTGCTTCCTCTCAAAGCTCTAACACCAGACTAAGCAGATCGTGCACCTCATCGTAGCTCACACAGCAGTTCTCACTACTGCCATTTGTTAGCAGTGAAAGGCTCTGTCACTCTCCACAGTCTGAGACTTTGATGGCTGCATGTTTTCATGCAAACTCTGTCTGAGTTGCCACATCATTTCTGGAGACAATAGCTTTCTGCTGCATGAATACCATAGCTAAACTCTTTTTGGAAGAGTAGTGGCCAGCAATGGAATTCACCTTTTGAGCTGGTAGGGTGACAATGCCCTTCTGTGTATGTGCTCTCCTGGACTATATCTTTTTGAAATGCTCTCACTTTGAGACCCCATCCTGAAGAATTTCAGTGTTTCAATGCATAGAGTAAGAACCTATTCATGCACTAAATATTATGCTATCTTATAGGTAATGAAAGCCTTCCCTTGATCAAGCCAAGTGCTTCTTAAACAAATAACCAACTCCACATACCAGCCATGAGAACCCATGAAAATACTTGCGATGCTCTCAAATACTAATGAGCCAGGGGGAACTTTCTTACATATTTAATGATCAGAGCAATTTATATAAGTGCTAGAGTTTCAACTCTGAAAAAAATAGATTCAGTTATTGTAGCTGCATCTACATTAGTCTGGTATCATATCAGCAGGGTACCCTCTAAGTGAATCTCCTGATTTTCCTCCTCCTACCCTGCTTTGTTTAGCACTGCAGAGCAGCCTGGAGCATGTGGACTAGATTCTTCCACAGGACCCAAAGCCAGAGCATGCACTCCAGGAGCATCCTACCACACTTCAGCTGCCAACACTAAGTTCACAGGATCAGGACAGCTCACCTGAGGTAAATCTACTGAAATACAGGGCTCTCAGCAATTTTTGTGTCACTTTAGGGGTCTGCTCCTATTGCACTGTTGTTTGCTGAGGCAGATACAGTTTTAGTGTCTGTTCCTCTAGGCATCACAGCAAGAGAAAGTAATGCTCAAGCTCCAATGCACTGTCGTGACCCACTAAAGGCTTGCAGATGCTTTTAAGGAAGTATCACTAAGCAAACTGTTGCCTTCCTTATGCCTCGGTTCTGTCACTTGCAAATTTGTAGTAGCAGGTGGTTTTCTGAATATAGCCACGACAGTGGGGCTCTCATCATGGCAGACACAGTACACCTGCACTGCTTCCTCTTTGATGGTTGCTCTTGATCAGGCTTGCTTTGCACAGTTGAAAGCAATGTTGCAGTGTTTAGCTCTTTTAGCAGTCACTCAGCTGCTCTCATCAAATCAGACTGGACTTGTAGAGTAGAATTAGAGCTAGTCACCAGCCAATTTGATTCTTCACTTCTACCTTCTCACCTGACACAAACTGAAGTTTAACAGATAAGCTGCTAACAGTTTTCTCAAAAAGGCTGACTTGTTTTCCTTTACACTCACTTTTTTTGGTTTAGTTTGGTTTTGGGTTTTTTTGGAGGTGTGGATGAAATGAAAAGTTGAAGAAGCGTGAATGTAAAGGTAAGGATAAAGACTTGCTTCAGAGGTGGCACATGATACTGAAGCTGTCTTATGCTGTCACCCCTGAAAATGTAACAGCAGCAAGTTGTGAAAGTACTAGAAAGCTTTGCCCATTGTCCCCTAGCAAAAGACAGACATACAGTCAAGTATACCCTAAATCTGTCTAGTTAACAGATTGTCATAGATGAAAACAACTGGGACGAATGGTTGTCAATAAGCAGGCTGTTAGTAAAATTTACTTAAGTAGGTCAGTGTGAGTATAATTAGAAGTAGTGGGGTAAAAGTAAAATATCAGCTAAATATCTGGAAAGCATTTTGAATAGTGAAGTGTGTTGGACTGTGAAACTTTCTCTCCTAGTGTTGAAATACTTGCATATGCATTCACCATTTATATTCTGTGCTGTTCTGACTTTCTAATATATGGTAATCATGTATCCATGAATATTATTGGAAAATCTTGGCTCCTCTGATTTAAGCAATATATGTCTCTTATGAGGCTAATAGTGAGCCAAATACCATAGATCAGAAATAACCAGATGGCAGCCCAGAAGGGCTCTGACATCTGCTTAGATGTGGAGTAACGGTACTAAACTGTGGAATGATGACACCCGGTTGCCTTCTAGCACTTTGTGTCAAGGCAATAACTTCAATTGCCCCAAAAGTGGAGCAGTGCCTGCAACAGCCTCGTATGTGCCAAGTGATGACTGCTAATGTGTTATCTCTTTATTTTCTTATCCATTATGGATCTAATGGGACACATTCTTGACTTACTATTAGTAGCAACAAGTGCATGGCAAATTCTAGAATATGCAGTGAGGTGCAACTGCACAGGCATCTCCCACCAGCCCCAGTACGATGTCAGCATCTTTGAAGTCTCAGTCTTTGCTGACCTTCTGACATCATGAGGAGAAAAGACATGCTCCTTTCAATCCCTCTGAACCAGTCTGTGGCCTTTCCTAGACTGCACAGCCAGGGAGCAGTTTGCCAGTAACACCACTGCAAGGTGTTGCAGCTGCCTTGCTGCACGTTGTAGGCATTCCTCCTTCCCTAGCAGACATCTAGACTCAGTGTGTTCCTTGACTCTTCCCAATGAGTAAACTGGTAGAGGATATCCACTGTAGGGTAAGACAGTTTCCTGTCTGTCATGACTTTCACCTGACCCTCTTCAGGTGAACTGACTGTTCTTCCCTGATGATGTTTTGTGTCCAGCTACTTAGAGGTGACTGCGGGCATGCACTGGGAGTCTGTGACCTGGAGTTTGCACTGTGGATCTGAGATATAGGATGGCTTAACATCATCACTGGTCTGGGGCAGAGTTACACTCTGTGTGTGTGGGGCAGAACATTCCTTGCCTGTCACCCAAGAAGGGCATAGGTCTTCCACTGGGTTTGTGTCATAACTATTAGGCCCCTGTGGACATCTCTGATACTCTAATGTATCATCTTATGCCCCTACACACCAATATTTAGGCAGCAGAATTCTGCTCAGCATGTGGGATTTGCCTCCAGGCGCAGACATGGTCTACATGCAGGTGTCCATAAGTATGCTGGGTGAGAGTGTAGCCTAGAAAGTGTTGCAGCTGACTGGTGTGGAGCTACCTAAGGCAAGTTGAATCACTTTGTGAGTGCTGCAAATTCTACTGACTAAAGCTGTGATAAAGTTGCCTAAGGGTAGGTGTCTAGTGACATCTGACATGGCATCCTGCTTGCCTTCTACCTGTGGACAAAGAAAGGTGTACTATTTTTTGCCAGTCCCCAGGGATGTCTCAGGCATGTAGGACACCTTAAAGGTCATTAGACTCTGTTTAGAAAATCTAATCCAATCCTGGCTATCGGCTGGCAACAAAGGGAGTTTAGGGACTTACCTCATATATTGATGTCTACATTTAGACATTTAACGTAGGTGTCTTAACCCCAAACTGAATCCCACCCACAGTGGAATTCAAAAAGAAGTCATCTAAGGACATCAGATAGCCTGAAGCAAAATGGCAAGAATTTGCCAGTAAATGATTGTCAAATATATGCAGCACTTGACACAGCTCTCATCCAAACAGTTGGTTGCTTTTCAGAAATAAATATGAGTACTTTTAGGGTCCCCTACCACTAGGTGTGATTCTCAGTTCTGTGTAGTTTACCATATTCAGATGGGCATATTTTGTTGCTTGAACCACTGCCTATTTGTTGTTTTTGCTGTTTCGTTACAATTTCTTTCCTGGCCCTGTCTTGTCAGTTGCTAAGCCACTGCTAAAAATGGTGATCATTTTTTTACTCTTGCTGATCTCCAAATTATGAAGGTTCAAGATACTCTTGTTCAATCAAAATTAATAATTGTTTCTGAGAAGCAGAGGGCTTTATTACTAGCTGGTTTTCCTACCTTGAGGTTGACCTTATGTTCTCAGACTATTAGCTTGATAAAGTTCTTCCTGACATGCCACTGTGCAACAAGCAGTGGAACTACTCTGCAAAGGTAATGTCTAAATTATACTACCTTGAATTAGTCCCACTTGTCTCACTATCTAAGCCACTGAGTGTGATTAGTCTAGAAACAGTTCAACCCCTGAAAAACAAAGTTGCTTATTTTTACCATGAGAATGGTTACTGTGAACAACATTAAAACCTCTTCCGGTATTTTTTTACTGAAGCAGAGTGTGTACCAGTGGCAACTTCATTCTGCCCCTTGTTCCAAGCAGTAAGTGTAGAAAATTGAGGGATGCATGCTTCGGTAACATGCTATTCCAGGCATCTGATAGCCTTAAATTATTGCTGCTGTAAAAAAATCGCTTTGGATATTTTGATTCTTAATCTTTTCCAAAGTGAAAAGATTCTCTCTTCGTTCACAAGCCTTAATTTTAAATGGGTCGATTTTGATTTGTTTGTCCATTTTTCTTCCCAGACCACTCATAAAACGGTATCAACTGTTTTTGTGGTGAATTATGTTAACAGTTCCTTATTATTTGTGAAGGACTGTATTGCGTGGCGGAGCTGTAGGTCTAGATGGAAAGAATGTCATTACATAACTTTAGATTTCCTTGAATAGAAACCACTGGTGTTGGCCAGAACATCAGGGCACTAACCCAGTTCAACGGTGTGCAGTGTTCAGCATAGCTGGCAGTGGCTGGCCTGGTGGTGATGTATGTCATGTGGGGCAGCACATCACCAATGGTGATCCCTGCTGAGGACACCAGTTTGGTTATAGGAAAGCAATGTCTGGAGAGCATGTTGCTATAATGAAATAATGACTCACATTTATGTTTCACCTTATGTGAGCACCTTTCTTCTCTGGGCCACCCGTGGTGCTGGAGATCTTAACTTTCTTAATAAAATAGTGGCATGTGTATTTAGAACAAAGTTTTCCAGAATAAAGTTCATGTGGTTCACAGAGAAATTTTGACATTCATAACTACAAGAGGTCACGGGGCCAGACTTACTGAGTACTAACAGAGGCAGAGACCTGTGTGATACATGCAAGTAAAGAGAAAACTGACTAAAACTCAAGCACTTGGGAGGAAGCTGATTGCTGCAAGGCTGGAAGAAAAAAATTCTTATGTGTATGTATATATGCATCATTGCAGAATTAAGTACATGCATCATGAGGTTTCTTTTGCTTTGCCCTTGAGACCAGATATTTCACTGTTGTAGGAAGTAAAGGTTAATCTAATCTATCTAGCAGTGAAAATCATAATATTAAGCATTTATAGAGTAATAAAATAAAAGAATTTTTTCCTTGCACTGGAAGCTGAGGAGGAAAAGAACACAAGTTATCAGCAGATTAAAGGTGATAATTATGATACAGTCTTGAACAAGGCAGTCATAGGTCTAGAACTTAATCAAGCAAAATATCTAAGCATGAGATAGACAGCTACTGAAATCATTGTATGAGAAGGTAGGGAAGTGTGTCTTGGAGTAACAGGTGCATTTCAGGGCACTCCAGAAATATGATATGGCAAAGAAATGGTATAAACATGGAAGGAGACTGAAGATTCAATTCAGCTGCCCACGTGCAAACACCTATTACCAGTCGGATGCCTGAGGGTACCAGGGATTTCAGGTGTGACAGAAGCGCTGGAGAGGACCCATGCCTTTTCAGGGCAGCACCTGGGTGACAGGTAGAGTACCCTTAGGCATTTGAGGTGGCATCAGTGTGCAAGCAATGGGCTGGAGCTGTAAAAGACCCAGGTTTTTTATAGCCTGGCAAAATGAAGTCTAAAGGAAGGACAGCATTTTTCCCAAAATACTCTGGAGAAAGGATAATCCTGTCAGCAGTCATCAACAGCTGAACCTAATTTAGGATTGAGGAAGTTAACTTGTCAGAGAAACAAAGCTTTGTCCACTACCAATCACAGAAGCAGCAAAGGGGAAAGTGGGTCAAGCAGGGGGATCCCAACTACTTTTACAGGGAGCCTGCTCTGTTGAAAGAAAGATTGAGAGAGCTGCCTGTGACAAAGAGGCTGGTTTTGGTGACTCAGGAAGCTTCTTCCATTTCTGGTTGCTCAGGACCAGGAAGCAAAGCTGATTTTTCTTGACCTGCCTTAATACAGATGCTTCAAAATGATACTGCTTGCTCTCTAGTTCCAGATATAAATCTGAATGACTACTTTTTAAAGTAGGTGAGTGAAAATCTGGCCTAACAGAGTGCAGAATTAATCCTCTGCCACTTGGAAATCATGTCAAGATGCGATCCCTTCCCACCCTAACCATTCTGTGATTCTATGACCTTTTCCTACCCAAGGAAGAAAATACAAACTCCCTGAAGGGTGTTGAAAGTATTTCAGCTATTACCAAGCTCATATAATTACTGCTAGGTCAGGGATCTGTAAAACGCTGTAATAGACATGCCTTTGTAAACCAGGGAATCCACATGACAGCTGTCTGGTTTTATGACTTCCTAGCAATGAGAAGTCTCTTATTGTTACTATTTATATTTTTCACTCCTATTGTCATTTAGCAGGAGACTGTTAATCCTGAACTGTGATTTAGGCATGTGTATAAGTGACAATTTGGCCATGCAGGCAAATTTCTGGAAAGAAATGTTCCCCTGGGTTTAAGCAGCCTTACATAATACCTCATCAAGCTGTTCATTAAGGTATGTTCTGTGCTATACATTTAAAGGTCCTGAGTAACATGAAACTGTCATTTTATGACTTCTGGTAAATAGGAGTTGTCAGACTTATGGGTTTCTCTTCTATTTTTTGAAGTCTTCATTGCTACAAGGGCAGGAAGGGGTTAGTCATCACATAAGAATAGAATTTCTTGAGGAAAAAATACCTTTTTTTTTTGTTAGGCTTTGGTTCAGATAATAATTAGGTTTTGGCGTTAACTAGTTAACTAACCAAATTATATATTTGATTGATTTCAATCAAATTCTTTGTTTGGTGTTTACAGCCAATGGCTGACCATCTTTTCTAGACTTATATAACTACATTTTGTGATATCTAGCTAATTAAATTGTGGAACATTGTCTACGATTGAGGCTAACTGGTTTTCTTTGATATCAATTTGATTTTGATTTGATTGTTATAATTGTTTTTACTTGAGTTAGTGTGTTATTATTAGTAGCTGAGGTTAGGTAATAAGTTTTCCTGATTTAATTTTTTAATGAAGGCTTTTAGTAAAATATATTAAAATGCACTGATTCACATGTCTCTGAATAAGCAATGTCAGGGCAGAAACACTTTGGCCCTAAACACTAGAAAGTGTTGTAACTTATAATTGGAGTGGCTTAGCTTGTGCATCTGAAAATGGATCCACATTGCAGTGTTCTTATTAGCAAGTCTTTACTAATGGTATTTGGGCAGTCTGCCCCAAATCTCCCTTTTCTGGGCAAACAGCATTCTGCAGGGAGCTTCACCCCGTGAAGCGTGAAAAGACATGTGGATCTGCACATAAACATATCCTGAAGTGTAGATTAAGCCATCGCCACTTGTAGCATAATTCCCACAAGTTATACTCCTGTTCTTATTCCCCAAGCTGTTCTGCCTTCCCTCCCCTTTCCTTATTAAGTCAACTTGTACAGTCAGACCCTTTCTGCCCAACCATAGTTTGATAACTCGGCAGAAATTGTATACTGTTTCTTCTCCCAAGCTTTACTTATTTGGAGAAAGACTGCCCACCCTCTCCCTGAGCAGGGGATAGCCCACTCCCCCTGTCTCGTGAGAAATGTTGCTGTGCTGTATGAACATTGCAGGATCATATCCACAGGCCGTAAGGCCAGTGCTACTGTTGAAAATGCTGGAAGGAGGCCTTCTGTGTAGTCATATGACACTGAAGTACTTTCTCTTGAAGATTATTTTGGAGAGCTCCTTGAATTTACCCAGGAGAATAACACCAGCCAAGGAGACAGGGAGGTCAGTTCAAGTGGATGGTGCAGTCATTCATTAAGATCATTGTCTGTGTTACTGCCTTCTCTATCTTTCCCACCCCAAACTGGCTGCCTACAGCGTGTAGGCTGGGCTGACATTGTTTGTGCTCCGTCATTTCAAAGAAGAAGTTCATGTCAGTGAGTGGAAAGCAGTCTTTGTCTCCTTTGCTCTGGTAGCAGGCTTAAAAGCTTCAGTATTCCTCTCTGAGAAAGAATCATAAAATCAACTAGGTTGAAAAAGACCTTTAAGATCATCAAGTCCAACCATTACCCTAGGACTGCCAAGTCCAGCACTAAACCATGTCACTGAGGGCTTCATCTACACAGTTTTTGAACACTTCCAGGAACGGTGATTCCACCACTGTCCTGGGCAGCCTATACCAATGCCTGATCACCCTCTCTGTGAAGGAATTTTTCCTAACATCCAATCTAAACCTCCTCTGGCACAGCTTGAGGCTGATACCTCTTGTCCTATCACTTTTTACTGGGGAGAAGAGACCAACCACCTCCTCTCTCCATCCTCCTTCAGGTAGTTGTAGAGAGTGATAAGGTCCCCCCGAGCCTCCTTTTCTCCAGGCTAAACAACCCCAGTTCCCTCAGCCGCTTCTCATAAAACTTGTGCTCCAGACCCTTCACCAGCTTTGTTGCCCTTCTCTGGACCTACTCCAACACTTCAATGTCTTTCTTGCAGTGAGGGGCCCAGAACTGAACACAAACCATGGCTGCCTGACCTCGGGAAGCGAACCCTCTTTTTAAGTTACCCTGTGGATCTGGACTCCAACAGCGGCACGCTACCCCTTGGCTCATTCTAGCGAGCCTTGTGTTATCCCCTTCCACCTTCGAACCTAGTTTCAAGCCCTCTCTATAAGCTCTCCTAGCTCCTGGGCTAGAATCCTACCCTTTGGGGCAGGCGTACCCCATCTGCCGCCAGCAGGCCTGGTGCTGTGTAGACTGACCCGTGGTCAAAACCTTCAAAATTCTGGCACTGACACCAGTCACGGAGCCAGGAATTAATTAATGAGATTTTTCTGATGTAGCCATTGCCACTGTCATTAATTGTGACTGGCAGGAGGGACGAGAACACTACTTGGGATTCTGAACCCTGAACCAGTCGCCCCAAGGCCCTGAAGTCCTTCTTGAGTCCCCTCAGGCTTCTTGAAGAGATTTCCTCGTTGCCCACCTGGAAGGCTAAGGAAGGGTAGTAGTCACAGGGCTGTACCAGATGAGTTTTCTGGTGAAGTCCCTTACCCTGGCTCCAGGGAGGCAGCAGACTTCCCTGTGAGTCCAGTCGGGTCAACATACGGGGCCCTCTGTTCCCCTCAGAGCTGAGTCACCAATCGCCACCACTCTTCTTTCTTTTTTAGTACAGCTGGTCGTAATACGAGGTGTTCTCCGACTCTTCTGTGGGAACTCTTCTGACATGCATGATCTCTTGTCATCATCTTGCTCACTTTGCTGATCCTGAAGTACCAAGGCCTTGTATCTATTGTAGAGGGGTACTAAGGAAGGTGATGCAAGCGGGGGGTAATATGCCATCTAGTCCAAGGAGTAACCTGTTTCCAACCTCCCCTGTCTCCTAGGTCTCTTCCATTTGCCTGGTGGCAAGAGGAAAAGGCAGTGGGTTACTGCAGCTTGCATTGTCAGCTGAGAAAATAACAAGACATTACAGTTCCTTGACTAATGCACTGTTCAACCTCTGTTTGAATTGCAAAAGGAAATATTTTTTGTGTAGCTTTTTCTTTGTTCTTTGAAGTAAATTTTTTCTCTTCCCTCTCTTCCCTCTTTTATTTATTTCATATTTTTTTAATTTATATTTTATTTTCAGGTAGAAGATAGAGGCAGGAGAAAATTATCCCGTTAGAAGGAATTATTTTTGCAAAGTCCTTGCACAAAACATACAGAGTAAAATCAGAGGCATTACATGCTTTATTATATGTAAGACTTTAGAGTTGTTTTACAGTTACAGTGTTTCAGTATTAGTTCTAGTTTACAACTTAATAGTTTTGAATCAAACCCATTACTATTATTATCTACCAATCCTTGGCAATTTATCTCATATGGATTTAGTTTTTACTTTTAGGCTTTGAATGAAAATTTACAGGTTTGTAAGTACTGGTTGGAAAAGTATTATATATTAATGTTTTTCTGATAGCATATGTGATCGAATCAAAATCTTAGTAGGAAGGCTCACCACGCAACTGTGTAATCTGTGCCTGCCACAGATAAATCAGGGTGTTTTAGCAGCACTCAGAATAATTATTCCAACTCTTAACATGTTCTTTCTGCCCAAGATAAAGAAACAGATAAGAAGGGCTCCATTGAGTTGTCTACACACAAGCATTGAGTGATGCCTGGGTTGTGTAGGATGTCAGAGACAGTTGCATGGAGGTACCGAATTTACACAGGCCTTCTAAAAGACCCAAGCCATGCTGGAATGTAGGTGAGATAACTAGGGCATCTCAGAGAGGCCTAGGTACCTTAGATGGGCAACTGAACCAATCTCAAGTGACATAACCACTACCACAAGCAAGCTTACAAGCTGTAAGGGCCCTGTAGTCTACTGAACAGCAGCAACTATGTATAAGCATACTTTTAAACTATGGGAAACATGAGGTAGTAGAAATTCATGAAGAAATTAAGGATGAAGTGGGCCACGCATTTGATTCAAACTATGTTGTATCATATAACTGCATGCTTGCCACTGGTTTAAGGAATACATACAACTGAATGGTATGCTGACAGGTATGCTTTGACTTGGTAAGTTGCAACAACTTGGTTGTATGTTTTGGTTTCCATGTTTGCTGGTGATCTTACAAGTTCTGTTGATAGAGGCCATTTGTACTTGTTTCAACATCACTTTTTAGTATGAGTTTTAAATACTTATATATTGCAAATATTAATTTGGTGTGTCGTACTTCTACAATATATTATTGATTTAATTTTTCTGTTCATATTGCAGAGACAAAGTGTTAGAATGGCATAAAATATGGCCCAGTTCTACTACAAAAGAAGTGTCAATGCTCCCTACAGAGATCGTATCCCTCTTCGTATTGTACGGGCAGAATCTGAACTGTCTCATTCAGAGAAAGCCTATCTGAACGCTGTGGAGAAAGGAGATTATGCCAGTGTAAAGAAAGCTTTGGAAGAAGCAGAAATTTATTTCAAGATCAATATTAATTGCATTGATCCCCTGGGAAGAACTGCACTCCTTATTGCAATTGAAAATGAGAACCTTGAGCTCATTGAGCTGCTCTTAAGTTTTAATGTATATGTGGGAGACGCCCTGCTGCATGCCATACGAAAGGAGGTAGTTGGTGCCGTGGAGCTGCTTTTAAACCACAAGAAGCCCAGTGGGGAGAAACAGGTATGTGCAGGATTTTCTCTAGGTTTATAGTCTGCTCTAATGAAAATAGAATTGTGAGGGAGTAAGCAAAAAGAAAAATAAAACCAACCATCATCCTTGCACTCAAGTATTTAAAGTCAGAAAATCAATGACTTTGATGCTCTATGCATTGTATTCATTTTTATTTAGATGTCATAGGATCATAGAATGGCTTGGGTTGGAAGAGACATCAAAGATCATCTCGTTCCAACCCCTTTGCCATAGGCAGGGACACTTTCCACTAGACCAGGTTGCTCAAAGCCCCATCCAACCTGGCCTCGAACACTGCCAGGGATGGGGCATCTACAACTTTTCTGGGCAACCTGTTCCAATGCTTCACCACCCTCATTATAAAATATGTCTTCCTTCTGTCTGGTCTAAACCCACCCGCTTCCAGTTAAAACTGTTGCCTCTTGTCCTGCCAGAACCGGCCTTGGTTAAAAGTCTTTCTCCATCTTTATCATAAGCCCCCAACTTAGGTTTTGCTTGTGAGACCCCTGACATGGTAACATTATTTCTTCAAATATTAGTGGGAAATCCTTAATCATTTAAAGATACAAATCATTCCAAAGAGAACAGTGGTGGTAAGATGTGGTCTGTTTGAATTAATTATGAAACTCCCTTTTAAATCAATGAAGGTTTCAGCCCCTCCATGTGGAGGTCACTCTGCAAGGAAACACGGGGAGACATGACTCAGTTGATCAGAACTTCAGCCCTGTCTCCTGTAGGTATCCATCCTATCATGTACAGCTAAAAAGGCACAAACTCATCTCCCTTTATCCCTGTCTCCTGCTTCCCCTTGCAATGCCTTGAGACATTTCTAGGAGGTAGCTAGACTCTTGCATATCCTTCTCATTTTAAGAACCTAGTGGAAACAGGATAACATAGCCCATAAATTCTGATACTACTAGGACTCTTTCAGGAAGAAAAACCTTAAAAATAGATATATTTTAATCTATTTCATTTTTCATGTATTATAGGTACTGTATTAATGTATGTCAATGAGTGGTATGTTGAAATGATTACAGCCCTTTCACAGATAATGAATACAATACACTAATTACAATATAAGGTACTTGCTATAGATAGAATTGCAGATAATAGGTGAAGAGTATAATTTTTGCTGATAAAATAACATGAATTCTATGCTTTCTTTTATTATGGTATGAAACAAATATAGTAGGTCTTTGTACAAATGTGTGTGTCTGCCTTCTCTTCTAGACAGTAAAAACAGAACTCCTTTATGGTGACAACAGATTTATGTCAGAGAAAGGGAAGAAAACTAGATTCACTTTATGTTTGTCTCATTTCATTATTTCTCAACTAATAGCACAGATGAGAATACAGTGTATGGGAATTTCTCAATGCAATGTACTATGACCTGGAAGGATCAGTGCACAGCCCTTTGCCAAGCTGGTTAAACCAATTGTGCCTTCAGTCTCTAGCCTCTATAGTGGAAGTTGCCATTTGCAGGCTGGAGTTCATCTCACTTGATGGTAGCCATCCAAAGCTGTGTCTCACCTCTGATCTGGCTGCCGGAGCTCTCGTTACCAATGGAGGAAAATGGAGATCCCTGGAAAGCAACTCATGTCTTTCTTGATTACTTGTAAGATGGCATAAACCACTTTTTGGACTAGCTAGAGAGAGAGTCTACAAATTTACCTTACACAAGGTGCCTAAATTTCAGGCTGTTCTTTAGATTTTCAAGACTAATTTTTGATATGTGGCACAGCTGCTATAATGGAAACGCTTGAATACAAATAGTAAAACTTGGTTTAGGTGAGCTTCACACTGCAGCAGGTGAAAGATAAACTTACTTTTTGGGTGCATACTACAGTGTTAAATTAGCCACAAACTGCTTGGCTCCAAACTAGAGGTTAGCTCAAGTATGTTTTTTCAGTGCCAGAGTCCGCTGCTGGCTGGAATGAAGAGTACTGCTTATCCCTCTATGACTTGGTTCCCCTGGTTACACTGCTGAGGGTCTTCCTATTACTGTAAAGCATGAACAATAATCATGAATCATTTGAACAGAAACATCTCCCTTTTTTGTCTGTACAAGGCTAGGCTTGCTCACTGCAAATTCAAATATTACTTGCAATCCGTGCTTGCAAAAAGTGGTCTTTAAAAAGATTATTTATATGCGCCTGCCATTGTTTGCGCTGGGGACCCCAACAACCATTAAGCTTCTATGGATGTTGTATGTTTAGATAATCACATTGGTTCATTTTTAAGAATAAGTCATGCTGAAGAGAATGTAAATATGGATTACATTTTTTCAATAATGCTGCAATGAAGCGGATACAACTGTTTGTATTTAATATAATCAAAAGTACCTGCTGGCTGAAAAACTGTTACAATAGGCTAAAGATACAAAATGTGGATGCTTAGAATTGTATACTAAAATTTGTATTTTCAGTGTTTAGATAAAAAGATAATGCTTTTCCCCTGGAGAATCAAGTTCCTTTTAAAACTCTTTAAAACTACAACTTGTCTTTTTTATTTTATTTGTAAACATTTGCCACATTGTTTAGATGATGATTCATTTTCAGACTCTGTGCTTTTAATAACATGGTATTTTTGCCTGTTTGATTTTCCTTCTGTGTATAAAGCTGGTCATGTGTGGTAAAATCCTGACCTGTTGAAGTTAGTGGGAGTTCTGCCATTGATTCAGTGAGGTCAAGATTTTACCCTTTTGCTCGTTTTCTTTGTTTTGCTTCTGATGAAAAGTTATTCACAGAGGAGACAGATAATAAGGAGTAAGAAAAATGTATGTGCTAAATACTGCCAAGCTCGAGAAACAGTTTAGATTCACAAATATTTCATTAGTGATGAAAGTTATGAACACTCAAATGCATAAAAACCTGATATGACTCATGATTTAGAAGTAAATGAACTGGCTTTCACTATTTCTTAGTATATATCATTAGTATATTATATATATTATTATAGAATTAGTATATAGTATATATTATCTCATTATATGCTAATGAGATAATATACTAAGCGTTATACATAGCTAATTTCAGATTCACCCTCATACAACAATATAATTATTTTGTAAAACAAAAGAATTTTTAAGCATAGGATTTCCTCCTTAATTCAAGAACTTGATGACAGAAAGCCAGAGAAAAATATCCTCTTGTGTTAACAGAAAGCTGCAAGATGTCAATTCTGACCAAGAATCAATACATTTAGTTAAAATAGTGCATCTTGGCATTTTTTGAAATTTTCCAACCATTATCTTCAAAATCAGGAGATGCCACTAAATTAAAAAAAAACAAACCCAAACAAATAACCAACCAACAAACAAACATAGAAAAGCCAACAGTCAGATTTTGTTAAAGTTCTGTCTAAACTCTCTAGTTTACTGACCATTCAGCTATTAGTCTCTACCTAATATCCATACATGATGTGCTTTACATTTCCAAGACCATATGGGTTACAGTGGGTTGAAGCCAGTTATCAATATATGAATACAACTGGTGCCACCTGGTGACTACAGCTGAGACATACATTTTCAACAGCTTTGAGTTGGATTTGTCTCCCTCTGTTACTCAGTTTGTGAGTGTGGTTTTTGTGGTACACATTAATACAACTCAGGAAAAGGTTATTTTGTCACTTGCATTATACTTTCTACACGTTTTTTAGCTGTACAAGCTGATAGAGCACATGTTAAAGTGAATAACACAAATTAAGGTGAATGAGTTGAGGAAACTTGTCCAAGTACTTTTAAATTACCAGTTCTTCAAAGCCATATGTCCTGAATTATTTGCCAAGTCACTTGTTGCTTACCCTGATGGATAGTTGAATGCCAAATCAAAAGGGGAAAAAAAGCTGTTATTTAAAATATAGTATCTGCAGAAAACCTTTTTATCTTTTAAAATTGCAATGCAGCATCTACAGATGGGATGGGGGGTAGGTAGCACTAAAAAAAAGGAGTAGAATACATTTATCTAAATCACAGCATGTTATAATGCTTGAGGAACCCAGGCACTGATCTTTATCTGGGTGGTTAACCACCTAGATACACATGCATATTCAGGGAAGACTGAAGCAGAGGTGTAGCTGTCTTCTAAAGATGCTACAGAGCACATAAGTGAAGCTGAAGTTTCAGTTACTAAACTTGAATCTGTGTAGCATTGTATAGGCTGGCAGTCTAGGTTTAGAGCATGGGAACCTGACTCCAATGTTTACAGGCATTGCCTGACTAGCAAAAGCACATGGTAGTGCTTTTATGACTCCCTGTTCACCGTTCGATGTTGATCTTGCGATGCTGTGGGTATTTTTATAGATGGACACCCTAGGGACAGCTTTTTGCAGATGTCTGAAAAAAATACCATGCTAGGGCCAGACTGGCATTTGCAAACATAAGGGAATTGCTAGAGAAGGGAGAACTATGGGACAGGGAGAGAAGTGATCACAGTGATATGTCCTTGGTTCACTCTACTTCTGTGGTGTGGAAGTCCGTTAATGTGAAAATACTGCTGGGTGTGGAGGAAGGGTCATGGTAAGAAGGTGGAAGCTGACAGACTGCAGCTGCTGCAGTTTTCTTCCTGTCAGTTTGGAACCAGAAAGTTCGTAGCCATCAAGGCAGTCTGGGAGGTAAATCTCATGTATAGCAGATAATTTAATCTGTGCATGCTTTGGATGCACAGATCAAATGTCACCCTTAGAGTGTCCTCCCCAGAGGTGCTGGTGTCCTCAGTGAGACTTATATTCCTGTCTCCAGTCCACTGTCCAGACATGTTTCTTTATTAACAGGAAGATCTTTCTGGCAGTAGTGCATCAGTTGCTTGTACATCATCTCTGTGTTTCCAGCATGTCCCAGCTAGATACAGGCTATCTAAATTTTTCTCATCTCTTTTTTGTTCAGCATTAGCAGAACAGACAATGCAGAACAGTCAATGCATAATTTCTGATGCCCTGGCATAGAAAACCTTTGTAAGAATTGCTTCAGTTAACCCCATCTCTGCAAGAAAGCTGTGAAATGTGCATTTAATTTCCTGAAGGGAACACAGGTGGTCTTTGGGATCAGCTTCGACTCCTTTCTCCTTTTGTGTGGTGTGGTCTCACACCATGTGCTGAGAAAAGAAGAAACTTCTGGCATAACGTTGGAAGTAGAAAGCTAAAAACAGACTATGTCTATCTCCTGCAACTTTCATAGCCGTTTTGCAGTCCTGGTACAAGAAGTGAAGTCACATGATAAAATACTTTATGTAAAATACCTGTCTTATACTTATTGTGCTAAGAAATGTTATACGTGTTGAATTTCTCTATCTCATACTTGCAACCTCTGTTTCTGCTCCTTGTTCACCCCCGCAGGCTCAGTCATGCCAGTCAAAGTCAAACTAGGAAGCCAGGCCTCAGCTTCTTCAATGTGTTTGCCTCTAAAAATGCAAGTCCATGGTATAGAGAGGTTTTTTTCATTGGTTTTCATGGATTTTCCTGCAGTGTGTCAAAGGCCCAGGAACAGATAAGTTCAATATGTTGTCTAAATTTTGGGAAAAAAAAATAATATTAGAACAAAGAAAGCACAAACTTCCAGAACTTAAAATCTACAGGCAGATATTTCTGAAGGACTGAAAAACACAGCGTGTTCCTTCATGAAGAGCATATTGCAAATGGATACCAGAGACAGGGTATAAAAGTCTGATATGTGGTTAGGAAGCAGTAGAAGATACTGATATCTGAATTAGCAACTCAGCACCTTCATAAGTTTTTACTACCTTTTTAAGGATACAAGTTAATGAAGACTGGGATGATCATAGCAGGGATTGTCAGTGCCACCTGGTTACAGTGGACCTGGAAATGCTCACCTAACCCAAAGTAATGTATACTCACTTTGAAAATAGTCTTCCACCATCCTAATTCTTCCCATAGCTCCCATGCTTTCTGCAAACCTTGTTAGGTTTGTGTTGCATTCAGAGCTATGGATTCAAGTTTCTGATTTCACTACCAGGTTCTAGGACCTCCTTGGGAAGATTATAAGGGTATTTTCAATTTTCTCTACAGACTGTGAGCAACCCTTCTTTATCAACAGTCTACAACTTCCTCAAGAGGGGTAGCAGAGGAGGAGGTGCTGGTCTCCTCTCTCTCTGATGACCAGCAATGGGACATGAGAAAATGGAATGAAGCTGCATCAGGGGAATTTTACATCGGACATGAAGTAAAAGGATCTTCACTGAGAGAATAGAATCATAGAATCATACAATCATAGAATTGTAAGGGTTGGAAAGGACCTTAAGATCATCTAGTTCCAACCCCTCTGCCACGGGCAGGGACACCTTGCCCTAAACCACGTGGTCCAAGGCTCTGTCCAACCTGGCCTTGAACACTGCCAGGAATGGAGCATCCACAACCTCCCTGGGCAACCCATTCCAGTGCTTCACCACCCTCACTGCAAAGAACCTCTTCCTTATATCTAATCTAAACTTACCCTGTTAAAGTTTGAAGCCATTACCCCTTGTCCTACCACTACAGTCCCTAAGGAAGAGTCCCTCCGCAGCATCCTTGTAGACCCCCTTCAGATACTGGAAGGCTGCTATGAGGTCTCCACGCAGCCTTCTCTTCTCCAGGCTGAACAGCTCCAACTCTCTCAGCCTGTCTCCATACGGGAGGTGCTCCAGCCCTCTTATCATCCTCGTGGCCCTCCTCTGGACTCGCTCCAACAGCTCCATGTCCTTTTTATGTTGAGGACACCAGAACTGTACGCAGTACTCCAAGTGAGGTCTCACAAGAGCAGAGTAGAGGGGCAGGATCACCTCCTTCGACCTGCTGGTCACGCTTCTTTTGATGCAGCCCAGGATACGGTTGGCTTTCTGGGCTGCAAGCGCACACTGCCGGCTCATGTTAAGCTTCTCATCAACCAACACCCCCAAGTCCTTTTCTGCAGGGCTGCTCTGAATCTCTTCTCTGCCCAGCCTGTAGCAGTGTCTGGGATTGCCCCGACCCAGGTGTAGGACCTTACACTTGGCTTGGTTAAACTTCATAAGGTTGGCATTGGCCCACCTCACAAGCGTGTCAAGGTCCCTCTGGATGGCATCCCTTCCCTCCAGCGTACCAACCGAACCACACAGCTTGGAACTGAACCACACAGCTTGGGTGATTGGTCACTGGAACAGGCTCCCCAGGGAAGTGGTCACAGCACCAAGACTGTCAGAGTTCAAAAAGCATCTGGACAATGCTCTTAGCCATACAATTTACTTTTAGATAGTCCTGCAAGGAGCAGGGAGTTGGACTCAATGATCCTTATGGGTCCCTTCGAACTTGAGATATCTTATGATTCTATGATTTAAGAGCCTTTTTACTAGTCTCTCTGGTCATGGTAGGCTTTACAACTGGGATATTCTTGAGCAGCTGAGTAAAAGGTATGGTATGTTCTAGTCTTTATTTCTGGGGGAAAGGACTGAAATGAAATAGATAAAACTTTTGTGTAGGGAGTAAGGGCAACAAGCTCTGATTATATGTTTTTACATTTAAAGAAATGGAGTCTGGTACCGTGTAATCCAGATGTGAATCCAGAAATCAAACCCAGCGAAACATATCCTAATGCTGCTGTATGCCACATGCACAATGCTTGCCAGGGACATTTTAACCCTGTGTGAGCAAGAGGATCTAGGACATTTTGGCGTTCTAAAGCCCAAAGGTGTGTGGTGGCAGCATCTTCACCCAGGGAGACATCAGTCATCATCCCACAACTGGGTGTTGAAAGAGCTGGCAGAAAGCTACAGGGAGGTCTGTTCAGCCCCCTGACCTGGATGATAGGCAGACCAATGCCTCAGAGCTTGCTCTGGCATTTGTGTGCTGCTCAGTGTGTTAGCAGCCACTGAGAACTCCTGGACAGGAGAGTTATCCGGGTGGATCACTAGGAAAGCTTGATATCCTGGGACTTTTTTGGAGGTGGAGAGAGCAGGGGCATTATTTTGCTATCACACGCTAAACTTATATTTTATAAATCTTGACGCATTTAGCTGATCGATAATTATTTGGAGTGTGGGAAGGCAGAAGAGGAGGTGTTGACAATACAAGTTGTCTTTCACTGCAATCTACTGCATACAATTTTCATCAGAATAAACAATGATTGATGCTATACCAAAATCTGTCTCACCATTTGATTTTTCTAGTATTGCCATGTAGTTTTGGGGAGAATGAAAAGGATATAAGAGAACACCCAGGAGGAGGGAATGGTCCTGTGTGAGATGTGTTAAGGATGTTGCATGGTATAGTTTGTAGGCCACTGGGGCAGGCTGCTGTGTGGATGTTCAGGCGCACACCTAAGCTATCTGTGGAAGAGATACAGACAGCAAAGCTAGACAGCTTTGCAGGCAAAGTGTCTTCAGTCTGGCAGCGTTCCCAGAAATAGAGAAAAAGTCTAAAGGTGAAAAGTCAGGAAACGGCATGAAGGCGGCACAGAGCCCGGAGAGTCATTTTCCATCCCTGAAATCCTGGCAGCATAGATTCTGCTCTACTGATAGAGCTCCTATCAAGTCTGACAGAGTTCCTATCTCCTAGGAAATTCCCCACATGTGGCTTCATCACCCACTCTGTTTGTTTCATGTCTCTTAGTATCTTTGAACTTCTTGAAATTGCCCTTTGAGGAATCTCAGGGTCCTGAGGTGAAGCCAGTGATCTTTGGAGTTGTGCTCATAGCCCAGCTTCAGTCTCAGTCAGGCTCCTTTTATGGAGCAGAGCATTTAGTCAGCTTCATCAATTATTTTCCTTCCATGCTTCATGGGATGATACCATTTTCCCAGCCCTGCATTGGCCCACAACCCAGTAGTGTACATGGGAAAGTTGCTGTGTTGTGGTTGTACCTCCTCCTGGTAACAGTGTGGGTCATCATGGAGAAGACCAGGGAACGTATACAGGTTGTAGGCCCAGTATACCTGCAATGGAGTTAAACTACAGAGATACTGGACCTTTTGTTTTAAGATGTTTTTCAGATTTTCACCTAGTTTCCAAACTGGGATTTATATTGGTGAAGCAGGGGCAGAAAGAAAGTGAAAGATTTTATGAGCACTGCATGATGCCTTGTAGTTTTTCTTATCTAAAACTCTCTCCAATAACTTTGGAAAATATCAGTCATAATTACTTGTGTAATGCTCTTCATCTGTTGAGATTAAAACATCATTTTTGTTTTGAAAATGTCTTTCACAGAAGTTGATGAACTAAGTGCCTTTTTGCAATGTTCTGATTAATGACAGTCTAGCTAGTGATATGTATGGAGGAGGCAATGCAAAGCTATTTTGTTGGGCTTGAAGTACACAGTCTTGAAGTGGAATGTGAGAGCAGGAAGGTGGTTCTTCCCACTCTTGGCTGTCTGAGTGGGTAGCTGAGTTTGTTGTGGTTTTTTTGGTTTTTTTTTTCCCAATAGCATCTGATTAATTAGAAATTTCTGACAGGTTTTAACATATTAATAGGCAGAGATGAATGAGAGAAGCTGTGTAGAGGATATTTCAGTTTACTGATGAAATAGATATAGTAGTCTACCCATATGTTCAGTCTTCATATAATCATTTGGGCACATGAAAACAACATGTAGCTTTTAAGGAGAGGTGTACCATAAAGGTGGAGATTACTAATTGCATATAAGATGGAGATATGGATTTACAAAAGTATTGTTCTTTGATTTTTTTACAGGGATGCTGATTGTTTTTAAGTTCAAAAAAATCTGCCTGTAAGTGTCATTATGTCTTGGCAATAAACCCAAACTGTCTGTGTTTATATGCATCGGAGGTAGGGTGGGTGGCTGTGTAGAAAAACCTGTGACAATCACTAAAGAAAGACTCTAGAATCATAGGATAACAAAAGCTGGTATGCGGGTGCCATCAAATAGAGCTGCTAGCAATTTCGATATAGAGGTAGGCAACGTGTTCTACAATATGCAGCCATCACCTTGTAACAAATACTAAGTCACAATATTGTAAAGTTGAAGCAGTGACAAAACAAGCATGCAGAAATATGGGGAACTGTGATAGTTTCTTGACCTGTACAAAAATTATGAGAAATTTTTTATTGGAAACATTAAAAAAAAATAAATTTGACTAGCAAGATTCTTAGATTCCTGGCAGGTACTGTTGTTGATCATGACTGTTACCAGTCACATTGTCACCAGCAGTGAATCTCATCCTCCATTTTAGCAGTTTGCAGAAGTTCAGAAAATATTAATGATGACAAATACAAATTTAGTTCAAAGACAATTGGTGAACCAAATGTCTACCTAAACTTTAAGTAACTTCTGCCTAAACCTTAAGTACCTTCTAACCCTAAACATTCAGAAACATTAAGTGCTTTTCTGTCATTATTTGCTGCCTTTTTCACACTTCATGTTTTCAGCTCATGCTGGAAATGAAAGTACTTTCTACCATAAGGAGATGAATGCAGATCAGCAATAAACATTAGAAAAATCTAAAATAAATCAAAATCTCTAGAAGGGTAATGCAAAAATGAGGTCTGTGGAAAAGTCAGATTTCTCCTCAAGAAGTCACATTTTCAGCACTGATTTCTTTTCTTTTAAACTTGTTGAGCCCCACTTTACAGCACTCACCCAAGCTTACAATCAGAATAGGGACAGAATACAAAGAAAAAAAGAAAAGGTCCAAAATCTCTGCCTTCTATAGTTAGTGGTCCTGTACTGTAATTTTCATAAGTTTCCATGCTTGGAATCCTGTTTGCAAAACCTACCTGCTTTCACTTCCTGACAACTCAACAGCTGGAAAGATAGTTTCAACTAAAGATTTTAACAGCCTTTCTGTACTTGAAAATAGCTTAAGAATCATCTCTGAGGCCAGTTGTATAAATTAAGAAGACCAAGAGGATCAACGAATAGAACCTTTTTTGATTGAGGTAGGCTTGTCTTCTAAGGTCTAGGCATCCCCATAGCAAATTATCTTTGTGTTTAGATGTGCAATTTAACTTATGAAGTTAACAAATTTATAAACATTAAAGGAGCAATATAAAGAAATCAGTATCTTGTCTGCCTAGAGCAGCCTCTCAGGGAACACTTAATGATTTTACCCTTGACAAAACAGATTGAGAAGATCTGTGCTATATAGAATCATAGAATCATAGAATCGTAAGGGTTGGAAAGGACCTTAAGATCATCTAGTTCCAACCCCCCTGCCATGGGCAGGGACACCTCGCCCTAAACCATGTGGCTCAAGGCTCTGTCCAACCTGGCCTTGAACACTGCCAGGGATGGAGCATCCACAACCTCCCTGGGCAACCCATTCCAGTGCTTCACCACCCTCACTGCAAAGAACTTCTTCCTTATATCTAATCTAAACTTCCTCTGTTTAAGTTTGAACCCATTACCCCTTGTCCTACCACTACAGTTCCTAAGGAAGAGTCCCTCCGCAGCATCCCTGTAGACCCCCTTCAGATACTGGAAGGCTGCTATGAGGTCACCACGCAGCCTTCTCTTCTCCAGGCTGAACAGCCCCAACTTTCTCAGCCTATCTTCATATGGGAGGTGCTCCAGCCCTCTTATCATCCTCGTGGCCCTCCTCTGGACTCGCTCCAACAGCTCCATGTCCTTTTTATGTTGAGGACACCAGAACTGTACGCAGTACTCCAAGTGAGGTCTCACAAGAGCAGAGTAGAGGGGCAGGATCACCTCCTTCGACCTGCTGGTCACGCTTCTTTTGATGCAGCCCAGGATACGGTTGGCTTTCTGGGCTGCAAGCGCACACTGCCGGCTCATGTTAAGCTTCTCGTCAACCAACACCCCCAAGTCCTTTTCTGCAGGGCTGCTCTGAATCTCTTCTCTGCCCAGCCTGTAGCAGTGCCTGGGGTTGCCCCGACCCAGGTGTAGGACCTTGCACTTGCCTTGGTTAAACTTCATAAGGTTGGCATTGGCCCACCTCACAAGCGTGTCAAGGTCCCTCTGGATGGCATCCCTTCCCTCCAGCGTATCAACCGAACCACACAGCTTGGTGTCGTCGGCAAACTTGCTGAGGGCGCACTCAATCCCACTGTCCATGTCACCAACAAAGATGTTGAACAGGACCGGTCCCAACACCGATCCCTGAGGGACACCACTCGTTACAGGTTTCCAACTGGACATCGAGCCATTTACCACAACTCTTTGCGTGCGGCCATCGAGCCAGTTTTTTATCCACCGAGTGGTCCATCTATCAAATTGATGTCTCTCCAATTTAGAGACAAGGATGTCATGTGGGACAGTGTCGAATGCTTTGCACAAGTCCAGGTAGATGACATCAACTGCTCTGCCGCTGTCCATCAGTTCCGTGGCTCCATCATAGAAGGCCACCAAATTGGTCAGGCAGGATTTCCCCTTAGTGAAGCCATGTTGGCTGTCACCAACCACCTCGTTGTTTTTCATGTGCCTTAGCATGTTTTCCAGGAGAAACTGTTCCAAGATTTTGCCAGGCACAGAGGTGAGACTGACTGGTCTGTAGTTCCCCGGGTCTTCCACCTTCCCCTTCTTGAAAACGGGGGTTATATTACCCTTCTTCCAGTCATCGGGAACTTCACCTGACTGCCAGGATTTTTCGAATATGATGGACAGTGGCTTAGCAACTTCATTCGCCAGCTCCTTCAGGACCCGTGGATGGATTTCATCAGGTCCCATGGACTTGTGCACGTTCAGGTTCTTAAGATGGTCTCGAACCTGATCCTCTCCTACAGTGGGCCTAAGGTCTTCGTTCTCACAGTCCCTGCATTTGCTTTCCAAGACTTGGGTTGTGTGGTCAGAGCATTTGCTGGTGAAGACTGAGGCAAAGAAGTCATTAAGAACCTCAGCCTTCTCCAAATCCATGGTAGCCAGTTCTCCTGATAGCTTCTGGAGAGGGCCTACATTGTCCCTAGCCTGTCTTTTATTTGCTACGTATCTATAGAATCCTTTCCTGTTATCTTTTACATCCCTTGCCAAACTTAATTCTAGCTGGGCCTTAGCTTTCCTAACCTGGTCCCTAGCTTCTCGGGCAATGCTCCTGTATTCTTCCCAGGCCGCCTGTCCTTGCTTCCACCTTCTATAAGCTTCTTTTTTCCCTCCAAGTTTCCTCAGCAGCTCCTTGTCCATCCATGGAGGTCTCCTGGCCCTCCTGCTGCACTTTCTTCTAGTCGGGATGCAACACTCTTGAGCACGTAGCAGGTGATCCTTGAATACCGACCAGCAGTCTTGGGCCCCCCTGCCCTCTAGGACTGTATCCCATGAAACCTTACTAAGGAGGTTCCTGAAGAGGCCAAAGTCTGCTTTCTTGAAGTCCAGGGCAGTGAGCTTGCTGCACGCTCTTCTCACCGTCCTGAGGATCTCAAACTCAACCATCTCGTGATCACTAGAGCCAAGGCTGCCCTGGAGCGTTACATTTCCAACCAGTCCCTCCCTGTTGGTGAGCACAAGGTCCAGCATGGCACCTCTCCTCGTCGGCTCCTCTACTGCTTGAAAGAGGAAGTTGTCTTCCACACAATCGAGGAACCTCCTGGATTGCTTGTGCCGGGCCGTACCGTCCCTCCAACAGATAAATATATCAATATATGATATATATATCAATATATGATATATATTATATATTGATATATATATCAATATATGTATACAGATATATGTATGTAAGGGGTGGGAGTCAGCTCCCAGTTCAGATGCCTGAAGCTGAATGCAATGTAGCAGTAGAGCCAGGAGTCTATGCAGAGATGTCTCCTACATCAGGGCAGCCTGCCGGTCCTTCACCTGTGCTGCAAAGGAGTGAGACCCTCCAGTAGGTCTTGTGTCATATCTCTGTAGATCTCTGATTCTTCAGGGTATGCTAAATGGTACTGGATGCCTATGTAGATACCTGAATCTCTCCTTTAGTGTTCATATATAAGCCAGATATCTGAGCTTCCAATAAGGTCAGTGAAGAGCTAGACGATCTGCTGACCAAATGCAAGTGTCTACCATAGGCTAAAAAAATATTTATCTGGACCCTACTGACTGCATCAACCAGGGGCCCAGCTGGGAGGCTCACATGTAGTGGGTAAGTGAAATGTGAGGCATTCTAGTATATCTATGGGACATGTGTGGTCCTGGAAGTTATGACACAGTACCTGTGTGAGATCTGTGCATGTGCGGAGTGGTGACTTGAGGTCACACAGGACAGCTGGAGGTATCTGAAATAATACTAGACAGCTACATGGGGGCTGTTGAGATGAGCCCTAGTTTTCCACTGTTTATATCAGGAGCTTAAAAACCTAATTCACATATAGAGCCCATAATTAGGTGATTAAATCTCGAGGTAAATCTATCCTGTAGTTTCATCTACAACAGATCCTCTCTCTGACAGTGTCCAATGCAGAAAGCCAGGTAAGATTTTAGGAACAGGACCACCAGAGCCTTATTGTTGAAAGAAAATCTTTCAAAGGCACAGCAATTCCTGATGCACACAAACTTCCAGACAATCTAGTGCTGCAAAGTGGTCCACTGAAAAAGATTTCAAAGAGCCATTTGAGAGTTCTTCCTTGAATGAGCCACTGTGCTGAAATGGTTACCTGGAACTTGCCTGTTGAGATACCTCTTAAGATGTATGCAAGGAGGAGTAGAATTCAAAGGACTTTTTCGAAGTGAACATTAGTCTTCGAGCGTCAAACATGCAATCATACCTACTCATCTTTAAAATGAATGGCTTTCCGAACCTTCAGCTGTGGGAAAACACTATGAAAATATAAAAAACAGAAACATGCCACTGTCAAGAAGCTTGCTCATGTATGATTCTCCACCTTTGACCATCAACTTTGCTCTTGGCATAGGGCATCCCTTGTCACATTGTTCTGTGAGCAATTAAATGTATGAAATCTGATTTCCACACAGGTATGTGCATCATGATTTCATCTGGTTTTAATGTTATGAATGTTCATCAAAGCTTTCCAAGAGAATGATGCACTCATAATATCCTTTTTTTGCATAAGTTCTCTAGTATCTAGTCATATAGTTGGGTTCACACTCCAGAACTTTCTTTAGATCCCAGTAACCCATCTCTTTTAGGGAACTTTCAGGAATTTAGTATTGCTAATATTCCTTCCTCTTAACATGTAACTGGAAGGCCACAACAAAGTCGGAAGTCAGAAGGGGGACTAACAGAGTCCAATTACGTGATTACAGAAGCTTACTTTTATTAGGAGACTACCAAATTAGCCTGTCACCACTGTTTTCTGGATAGAGGATACACATGTCACATATTGTGCTGACAGAAGTATTTTAATTGTCCTTTAGACCAGTGCCAGGATACATATCTTCTACATCTTCACCCTGGACTGGCAGAAGGCAAAATTATTTCCCTTTTTAATTCAGCAATTAAAATATTACTGAGGGTTGGTAATAAAATATTATCTAAGTTTGTAAGCTTGTCACAATGTGTGAGGCCTTCTGTCAGAATGTCATGGTTTAAGCCTACCTGGCAACTAAGTACCACACAGCTGTTCACTTGCACCTTGCTCTCCTCCCCCAGTGGGTTGGGAAGGAGAAACAGAAAAAATGTAAAAACCTGTGGGTTGAGATAAGAACCTTTTAGTAAATAATATAATGATGCACAACACAATTGCTCACAACCCACTGACCAATACCCAGCCCAACCCAAGCAGCAAGCAGTCCCTTCTGGGTGACTCCCCCCCAGTTTATAAACTGGGCATGATGTGCTGTTATATGGAATACCCCTTTGGCTAGTTTGGTGTCCTGTCTCTGCTTCCTCCTGGCTTCCCATGCCCCTCCTCACTGGCAGAGCATTAGACTGAAAAGTCCTTGATCAGGGTAAGTTCTATTGAGCAACAACTAAAACATCGGCGTGTTATCAGCATTGTTCTCGGACTAAAGCCAAAACGCAGCACTGTACCAGCTACTGAGAAGAAAATTAACTCTATCCCAGACAAAACCAGAACACAGAAAAAAAGGAAAACTGACATATCTATCTCCGAAGCCTTATGTTCCATATTATGTACTGCCGAGATGCAGCTGGATATTTGCAGAAAATGCAAAAAGGTCTGCCACCATTTTATTTGCTACCAATTAGGTTTATGTCACCAATTGCAAGTTGAAACTTCTCTTCCCTGCTCATTTAAACCTCTGCTTATTAAGCCTTTGTCACTATCATGCACTGAATTGAATAAACATATACTTACATAAGCTCAAAGAAAAAATCTTCCCATATCTTAAACACATTAAGAATACCTTTTTACCCATTCGTTACTAGGAGGCACCATGTGTGTAAGATATGTACAGATCAAGATCTGCAATCAGTCAGTAAGCTCAAGAGGAATACAACACTAAGATAAGACTAACCTGAAACAAGAACTCACATTATTAAAGGATTTGAACCAATCCATTCCTCTTGGCACCAGTTTCAAAGGCTTCTTTCTAGCAATCTACCCTTAAATACTCTTAACTATTCTGCTCCTGGTCTCTCCCAGTAAAGGACAGTTGATAACAATGCATGCCTCTCCCATTTCTCCTTTGCAGTGGAAATCGAAAAGGATTTTTAATACTTCTAGCAATTGTCTGTTGTTTACCACTACATCTTTCCAAACCCTCATAAGAAGTAGGATTTTTCAATTGATTCATGCATGCAGGGAGGATCTCAAAGTGTCTATAGTGTAAGGAATTAAGCACAGATGAGAATATCATTAACCTGTAATAAAATCGCATTGCCAGTCCTTTGCCTCTCAAAAGAACTTCAACTCCCAGCATATCCTAGTGTAGTTGTATGAGCCTTGGTCTCCTCAGTCTACTTCAGAAACATGTTCTGTTTTGCATCTGCAAAATATGGAAAACTTACAGTATGGTTCAAAAACTAGAGCTGCTGCCCAATAGAAAACCACTGAATAATATACCAGGAATAATATACTTATGAAAGAGCTTGCTATGACAATTCTCTGCATCCTTTGCAGATTTATGAGGTTTCTGTGTCCCTAGCATACTCTTTTATATTCCTTTCTCATATTTTGAAAAGATATAAACCATTTTTCTTTGTTTTGCAAATTGCCTGGTTCCCACTTTGTTCTTTAAGAGCATAACCCTTTTAATTTTCTCAGACATTAAATTTACTTCCCAGCTGTAAAGATATCTCAAATTACTTTGCAATGCTAAATAATTGCAATCAGCTGTAAAGAAGTTTAGCTAATTCCCACCGTTCCTTCTGAGATGCTTGTATCTGCTAATCAGTTTGTTGATACCTAGAGAGGCCATCAATCTGTTAATTTTCTTTCTGCAAAAGTTCCTTTTCAAAAACCATCTTTCTCACTCCTTATCCAGTGGGATGCTTTTTCCTGTTTCTAGATCCTGCTCGGATTTTAAGAACTCTTACATTTTGCTCAAGATCTCACTGGAGAAGCAAGTCAGTTTCCTCCTGGCTCCCCAGCTAATGATTGAAGCCATTTTGGGAGAAGGCAAAATATAGAGAAAGGCAAGATCTTTTCCACATTTTTCTAATCAGACCAGAGACGTTCTCAGGGAATGGAATGTCAAGCATAAACTTCACTAAAATGATTTTTTCTTTATAAATTATTCTGTGTGTATCTATGCATCCATTTAGAAACATTCAGTTGGGAAGGACTCCACTAGGTCTACTTTGAACATTCAGAAAGTTTCAATATTGGTTTTGCTCATCATGCAAACTTTGAGAAAGGCATATAAGAGCTTTATTATGATGCCAAATGACTAATTCGAGTTATCCTTTAATCATTTCCACAATAAGTTCTTTTTTTCTTTCTTCGCTCATATACCTTTCCAAACCATTTTCATTTTCTTCTTTCATTGTCCTTGAGTGAAAAAAACAGTTTGCTTATCACTTTTCACTCAAGCAATGCCCAGTTCTTACTTGAAAAACTCCTTTACCTAGTTTCAAAAAGATATGCGGTGAGAGAGCAGGTGTGAGTTTCAGAGCTGGAAACAATTTCAAAATATGCTGACAGTCTTTTACTGAGTGTGTACTTTGACATAATTTCCCACTGTTGCTCAAGCTATTGACATTGTCTGAAGGAAGGGCATATCCATCCACTAATAATGCTCACAGGAAAACATTAATTGAAAATGACCAGTACAGGCTGTATTTTGGATCAGCTCCCAGAGATACAGAGAAAAAAAAAAAAAAAAGGAAAGAGTAATAAAGCACAGAAGCCTTTTGTAATCAGTGACACTGAAGAAATGTGTGCCCTAAATCTATCAACTCAAATATTTTTTACACTGATTCTATCTGGAAACTGATGTAAATTAATTTTACATAATTTTCTTTCAATTCTCAGTTCTCCTTTTTCAAGTAAAAGAAGTTTATGCTTTTTCACACCAGGGAGGATCCTGAAGAAAATGAACTAATAGTTTGCTTGTACCTACCTAGACGAAAGCATAGACATGAATAGCAGCCTACCAGGATTTTTCCAGAACAAATCTTGTAATAACAGTATAATTTACATTCTTCACCAGGTAGCAAGCTCTGTTATGTTGGGGAAAAGCAGTACATGCCATATAGCTCAAGTTTTGTAAGATTTCATAAACTGTCACTCAAAATACAGTCTAAGAAAACCATACTCAGAGTAGCTGCCAGCTACTTAGTGAAAGAGGAAGAATGAATCAGAGGGATGAAACAAGCAATTCTGCAGGGGTCTATCCCAATGAGTATATTCATTCATGACATTTAAGATGAAATAGAGGGTGTGTTAAATCTGTAGACAACAAAAAGCTGGGGGGATCACAAGGTTATTGCAGGACACAGTTAGAATTCAGAATGGTTTGGGCAAGCAAGAGAAATTATTTCTGTAAAACAGTTCAGTAAGAAAAAGTGTAGGGTTATAAGCAGAGCAGAAATAATCAACCAAGTATATACTGGAACTGAAAACAATTAAGATAATTGTTTCCCCCAGTTCTGCAGGGGGGATTAAAACAAGACTAACTGAAAGAGACTGGACAATATCATATTATTGTGCAAAAGTCAGTATCATATTTGGTCACATCAGAATGAGCACAGATGATAAAATATCTATGAATTTGGCCTCTGTTATCCTCAGAAATGGTAAGGAATGTGCAGAAAGAAATAAGAAGCTTCAGAGAATTAGAAAATATTCCCCGTAAGGAAAGCCTGAAGGAATGATTGTTTAAAAGAAAAAACTGAAACTGTAGTAAGAAATAATGTTTTCTCTTTATCCACACTTTTTGGACAAGACATTATAACCTTAAATACACAAAGATAAAACAAATTAAGTATCAGAAACATTGTCTGGAAATGATGAAACATATCCACCCACCACTGTAGGGCTTTAAGAGCAGATTGGTCAAATATCTGTGGGCATTGATCTAGGTGTAATTACCATACTTTGGGTTTAAGAGTGCAAACAAGACCTTCTGACAATTTCCTTCTTGCCATTCAGTGCTTCTATTGCTGAATTCTTTTACGCTTTTTGGCTCAAATGTTCTGCAGATGTGTTAAGCATGTATTGTTCGTATCATGTGGTTATGCAAGTCATCCTCATTGTTTAGAAAAGTGATGTTGGTTTCAGTGAATTACTATTGTAATTCTTTTTCTTAATATGTATTATTTATGCCTTTTGTGCAATGTGGCTGACACAGAGACTGGAAGTCATCAGTCCATGCTGTGACTATTGTGACACACAAATTGATTCAGTGTAAAAAGATGAGCATGAAAAAGCATTAGAAAACCATAGGCACACATCTTAGGGTAGGTTAAGTGTATCTGATTAAAAAAAAAAACAAAAAAAAAAACCCAAAAAGCAAAAAGATAAAAACTCCAAGGCTTTGAAAACTCAGCTTGTACTTGGAAAAAATAAAATGAAAATAACTCAAACTTGTAAATTTAACTTTGAAAAATTCCCATATAGAGAAAAAAGCAAGCGCTGAAGCCTCCTTAAAAGTGACAGGGTTATACATTCTTGTGTAACTTGCTCTAGGTGGCCCTGCCTTGGTTGGACTAGGTGAACTCCAGAGGTTCCTTCCAACCCTTATGATTGCATTATTATGATAACATAAATTGGAATTTTACAGAAGATACTTCCATCTCAAATCTGCAGCCCTAAGAAAACCTTCCCACCACAAAGACTCAAGTTATGCTTAGGGTTTCATTTTGGCTAGCCAGTCCTTTCATTTTGCTGTGAACCACATCCTATAATTTATCACAAGAAGGAGGTTTTATGGCCTCATATGTCTAGCATTTAGAATTTCAATTGGAGGTCCTAATATATTTTATGTCAGAACTAATATTTTAGATTTTTAGGCACACTTCATTTAAGAGTCAATGTTTCATTTAGGACCCCAGAAGATAAGCATCACTGAACCTCGAATTTGTACTACTGCTTTTTTGTCATCTCTGTTACCTGTGGTTAGACTCCAGAGAAAAGAAATCTGAAAGATGAGTATCAAACACCTTGACAGCATTGAGCCGAACCATGGGTGTGAAAATATTAAAGGACGCAATTTGTGATGAAATCTTATCTGCTGGACTTAGGTAGATTCCAGATGTTTAATTAGATTTAAAGAGTACATTCTTAAGAAGTTACATTATTTCTAAAAAAATTAATTTTGCATTCATACATTTACATTTAGTCCTCAGACTGTTGTCAGTAAACTTACAGTGGATGAGGTTTTGTAGATACATCCGTTTCCTACAAAAAGAATAGACGCGGAGGCAGGATATTGTAAAAGCAAAGAAAATACTTCAGTAGCGCTTTAAGAGTGTGATACTTATCTTCAGGAAATGTAATGAGTCCAAGGACAATTAACAAGTTGAACCCTTTCCGGGGAGGCCAGGGAAGATACCTATAGAAAACAGAAAATGACAATATACCAAATGGGTGTTGCATGACTAGTACCACACACACTGCTCTGAAATGATGCTGTCCCTGAGCTCAGCTTGCCAACTTCCATCCACTTTCCTGTCTTACACATTCAGTGACCAAACAACATGCCAGCTGTGCAGTGCACAGCAAGCACCCTGGGACAGGGAAAAGGACTTTGGGCCAAAATCTGGGGCCACCACTGCAGGCATGCAGTTTGTGCAGCCTGTGAAGATAGTTTCAGCATGGCTTTCAGGATGGGCTCTGTACAGACTCCTTCAGTGGTGTGGCAACTGAATTCAAGTTATTTTGAAGTCATATTTTCAAATCATTTAAGTTATCTGGTAGCTTCTTACTGTGTGAAAGAAGTTGGGGTAGGAGGATATTTTGAATCCTTCCTGGTGGAGTTACTTCCGTCATTATAATCAGGATTTGTTTCAGCTGACATAATATGAAGCCAAAGGAGAGAAGAACTCAACAAACCAAAATGTAAATCAGAAAACTGTATATGCATAGGGATAACTTTTACGCTGTGGGCTGTACTGTAATGTAGAGTTCAGCATTTTCAAGCTGTTTGGCTGATGACAGCAATAGAGCAATAGTGCTGAAGCAACTGATGAGCTTGATGACACACCTTTATAATATTAATTTTCTTATATAATGTGGTACTGCATGAGATGACATATGCATTCATCTTGTTATCTGTCATATATCCTTTTTTTCCTTTGCTGTAGGTTTTTCCTGCAATCATGCTGTCATGATTGATGTGACTCAGAAATGTATTCACCTAACTGCTTGCAGCCATTGCAGGATTTGCTCTTTAAAACAAAAGGAAAAATAATTGTAAATAAATAAAGACAAGAACCAGGCAGGCCATCCATTTGCCCAAAGAAATAGGTTACTTTACATAGATTCTGAGCTCTTGCACTTAAGAAGTGGATAAATGTGCACTGCAGTTTTCTCTCTGACAAGATATTGCATTAATGAGAGCCACTGTGGGAAATCTAGGTGGAGAAAAGGACACACCCAAGGTTTATGTTCCTCCTTTTCCAAACATCTTTTTCTACTTCCTGGGTATCTAAGAGATCATCAGCCATCGGTTTCTCTACTCTGATGTCATAGGGACAGAAAATAGGCATTAATTTGGCCTAGATTTCTCTATCTGTCATAGCAAAGGGGCGTCTCTTCACACAGGCCATACAGGGAACTTAAAGACATACTGAAGAGGGCTGTTCCACTTGGTATCTAAAAAATTGTTAGATATCTAAGTAGGACTGACTCATTCCCACTTACAGTTAAGTACAGGAAAAAGGAATGCAACAGAAAAATCTCATGTCCTTGAGCACAGAAGTGTGCAGACTTTGAGCTGTGCTTTCTTTTCTGCTTTATTTTCTTTTTTGCCTACTCATTCCCACACAGATATGCATACACAATCACCAAACTGCTTTGCTCCACCCTGAAAATAATGTTGAAGTAGAAAATTTTTAACAAAATGTAAGAAAGCAAAAATAATTTGACCTTTCTAAGTTTAAGCAGCCTTGCACTTGACATATTAACTGAAAAGTGTATAATAGACACCACTGCTAAGCATTGGGTAGTCACAATCAGTGACTGTAAGACATAGTAGCTTCCCATCCTCCCAGGATTTAAGGAAGATTCTTATGTTCTCTGTGAGTGATCTGTCAAAGCTTTAGATTGTGCGGCTGATATCAACGTGTGCTTGTTACTTGTTTTGGCTTCTTTAAAGAGAATAATTTCAGTAGTTTGAAAGTAAAATTCATCATAAGTCTGGTGACTTCAGAGCAAGGACTCTGGGTCAACAGTTAAATGCTGAAATATTCTGAGTGCCATGAGAGCACTCAGAACTTCAAAAGGTAAGTACTTCATTATACTGCAGATGAGGGAATAACTTGACCTTATCGCTTTGGCATTCCGTATATCTTTCGTTTAAATGAGTAGGAAATCTTAAAATAGGAGGTAAAGGGTCAGGGTTTGAGCTCATGATGTAATTAAAGTTGCAGTCTTAGGGTTTGCCCTTTAAATATTTCTGCAAGTTAAGGCTGAAATTATTTAATACGCACTTCTATATTTGGGTGGATTCTGATGGTGTGAATTCCAAAATGTGTGCATTAGCCTTATAGCTGAGTTTTGATAAGAGGAAAGGTTTTGATAAGTTATGAGAAAAACAAGCAGCTTTTGAGTGAATGGACCCCACATACAAGTCAATTATTGTAATACCATGTTTTTTGAAGCTGTGTTTCTGTTAATTTTTCAGAGAAGATTGTGGTTAATGACATGTTAAGACAGCCTTCAGTTCTGGCAGGGCTTGAAGCAAATATCAGTTTAGTGCTGTCAGAAAGTACAAAGATAATGACGTGCTAAGTGGCAGAGGAATACTGTGAGCAGTCAGCGAGTTTGGAGATACAGCTTTGTATCCTTGAGTTTTCTGCCCTTGCAGCTCTCTCTACATCCTGGTACCCTGACCCTGGAGCCAAGAGAGAGTCTCACTAACTGTGGCAGATGCTGTCAGACCACAATGCATTCCTCCCTGTAAACTTTTTTCAGACCTATGGTAGCCCAAAATCTCACTTCTACTAATGCAAAATTTTACTGCCAGTTTCATCTCTTTCTCAACTCAAAAGCATTGGTCACAGTTGCAATTTAAAAAGCAGGAAAAGCGTGTGTATGCATGTGTGTGCTTTCTTTTTTTCTATATAATATGCAAGTAAAAGAGAGAATAAATCTGAGACTACAATAACCAGGGAGGTCTCATGGAAAGTGGTGTCATTTTCCCCACTGACACCATAGACAGGTGAGAAAACAGATACAGATTTCAAACCCGAGTTCACACTGGACAGGAATAACGAAGCAATCTGGGCATTTGGTCATCCTGTAATGGGCACTGCACAGCATTCAGCCTGGAGGTGACAGGTGACACAGAGGTGCCCTGGAAGAGACCCAACAGAACAGTGCGGACACAGCCATAGAGTCCTCTGAAAAGACATATGCCCAGGTTATATTTCTTTTCCTGACCACGGCTTAGACTAGGCATACTGCTCAGATCTTCTGCTTATTCTTGTACCTGTTACCCTCATCCATATCTTACGTACATTCTCAGCTGAGTTCCTTCTGGGTAATTTCAAACCTATATTTCTTTGTATGCCTGCACACACTACACTGTTTTGTTTGTGCCTTAGAATAAAGCAAGCAGAAGAGGACTTGCTCAGGAGCTGCTTGGCTCACAACCACTGGTCGTCAACATCTCCCATAAGCTGGTGGGGAGGACTGTGAGGACAGCTGCTCCCTCTGCATGGGGTCATGAGGGTGGGTGTGCTAGCTCAGGCATCCCCCAGTCCTGCTCTAAAACTTACCCAGTGCCAAGCCAAGCATGCGTGTTTGAGTGCATGGGAAGGGAGAAAAGGGACCTCGCCCACTGATACCTTCTCAGAATCCAGCACAGCTACTTGAGGTCAGCAATACGCTATGGCCAGGTGGGGATTGTTTCCCTAGGGATGTGTGGTTACAATCCCAAATGCCAGCTCTCCAATCTTGACTTTCCACCCCATTTTACATGAATAAGTGGCCACCTCCAAAGTAATTCTCTCATTCAGCTAATTAGTGCTTCAGTCCTCTGTTTTACAGCCCACACACATAGCAGTTCTTATACATGTACACAGTCCCATTGAAAAAACGTGAGCTGGTTTTCATGTAGAACAACTGAAAAATGTACAAAATACAGTGTCTTCATTAGAAAGAGGGAGAAAAAAAATAAATGATCTGTGAATTTTATTTATGGATTTACATCCACAGACTACCATTTCTTTTCAGCTTAATTTTACTCTTATTTTCTTTTCCACTGGATTTCTGTCTGATTCTGTGTACTCCATTTTTTGCTTTGCTTCTTTCCCTCCCCAGGCTCTAAACAGCTCATTTCCACTCCTTCTTACAGTGTTCTCATATGCTTTACCTGTTTCCTATTAACTTTTTTCTTCTTAAAAAAACACAGCTATTTGTGTTGTTTTACACCTGGCAACAAGGTCATTCTTCTGTCATAAGACTTCTACGAAACATTTTTCCCCCCTTCCAGTGGCCATCTATTTCCCTAGCCTTCAGAAAACTTTGAGTCAAATGTTTTCCATTTTTCTTCCTCCTAAAGGTGCATCACTCAGAGCACCTCACTGATGTGGATTGAGTTTGTATTTGGTTATTGATTGTGGACCAAAGGCAGTCCGTATGATGATGCCAGTACCTTTTTCTTTTTTTATAATACACTAATTACACTTATATGGCTTCATTATACTAGTCTAACAAGTAGTCTTGATCTGGGAAAGACTTTAGAGTCGGGTATTGTAAAATAAAGAAACAAGCTTAAAATGAACGACCTTACAGGCTTCTGGTAAGTAAGATTGAAAATACAGAAATGAGCACCAGAAGAGGCTTTAAAAATGCTCTTTTGGGGCCCTTGTTTTACCAACTCCCCCATTTTCCTATGAAAAGAGTATGTTTGCGCATGCGAATGTAGAACTGAGTCTTAAGATGTTAAGCTTTTTGCAGCAGATTATCTTTGCTTCTCTATACACAGTCATATTTCCAACGTTCTCTTTAAGAAAACCTATCTCCTTGACTGGCCCATTTTATTTTGTGTAACTTGTCTGTGTCCTGTCCCTACGGGGAATCACAATTATGCCTCCAAGATTCTGTCTTCCCTGTAAAACTGAGATTAACCATTGAGAGACAAGAGAGCTTTTCCATCTTGCTCACAGCTGGCACTTCAAGGCACCTGACAGGAGTGTTTGTGTCTGACTCTTCCTTGTTTACCTAATCATTTGCTCTAATGAATCGTTGCCTGTGGGTTCTTTACATACAAACAGGTTTTATGAAAAATCACACCCTGTTCATAGCAATTTATTAACTGGAAAGAAGCTATCTTAGCTAATTGAATTGTCATGTTTAAAATGTTTCCTTCAACTCTGGCCAGAAGCAAAGATCCATCAGGAAGTGTACTACCTGCTGAACTATTTGTAGCTTAATTTTGTATAGCTCTTGTTCCATGAAGAGGCCTGTAAGGCTTTTTACCTTTTTTCACAGGTGCCACCAGTGCTTCTGGACAAGCAGTTTTCAGAGTTTACACCGGACATCACACCCATTATTCTGGCTGCCCACACCAACAATTACGAAATCATAAAGCTCCTTGTGCAGAAAGGAGTCTCCGTGCCCAGGCCACACGAGGTCCGCTGTAACTGCGTTGAATGTGTCTCAAGTTCAGATGTGGACAGCCTCCGCCACTCTCGATCCAGACTTAATATCTACAAGGCTCTGGCGAGCCCCTCATTGATTGCTTTGTCCAGTGAGGATCCTTTTCTTACTGCTTTTCAGCTGAGCTGGGAGCTGCAGGAACTGAGTAAAGTCGAAAATGAATTTAAGTCGGAGTATGAGGAACTGTCAAGGCAATGCAAGCAATTTGCAAAAGATCTCCTGGATCAGACACGGAGTTCCAGGGAATTGGAAATTATTCTTAATTACAGAGATGATAATAGCTTGATAGAAGAACAAAGTGGTAATGATCTTGCAAGATTGAAACTGGCAATTAAGTACCGTCAAAAAGAGGTGAGTGTGCTGGAGAATATTTAAGCATATTTAGTAGTAGTAATGTGATAGATAACAGCCTGAAATACATCCTTTTAACTGAGACAAATTGCTGCTTATCTTTTTTTTTTTTTTTTTGTTCTACAGGGTCTTTCCTTTTTTTATATTTTTAATTAGATGAATTTGAGTGGCTGTTATAGTTTGATAGTATCAGAATTTAAAATGTTCTGTTATAGCACAGATCCAAAGAAACTTTTTTTTTCTTTTGCAACTGAATAGACATAGTCTCCAGTAGTTGTGCTCTGAAGAGCTCTTCAATAATAGGATGAGAAATATATACAGCATACTTCAAACTAAGTTTAATTGTGTCCGATGGAAAAAGGAGGCTATGTGTTTATACACCTATAAAATACTACAGGTACCTCTAGAGAAATATTACTTCAAAAAATAGCTATTATAAATAGATAATGAAACATAAAATTAAAAACTCCCCAAATTTTTGACATTTTGTTCCTAAAGAATCCAAAATGGAGTTGTATGGGAATTGGTTTCCATGACAGTTAAAAATTTGTGAGTTTGCTTCACTTATATAGATACTCAATTGGAATGACAAAATATCTGCATTTCTTTGAAAAATACTTAAGTTCTTGTATGCATGTAAAAGCAAAAGAATCAAGACAGAAAAAATGAGTTAGGAAGACAGTTCCCCTGATATTTCCAAAGCTTCACTTGATCCCTGTTCATTGTCATGTCAGAATGTGTTTGATCATCTTATTTGGAACCTGTACATGCAAAATCAGCTGAACTTTGGAGGTGTGTGGGCACGACAAATGCTGTTAATAATTAAATGTTACTTGTTCATATAAAATATGGCAAACGCTCAAGAAACTTCTGTGTTATATTGAACTAGTCTATCTATCACTGCTAAATATCTGTTCTGCAAAATATAATAGTAAATGCATTAAAATATTAAGTACGTTATAAAGGTTTGCAGGTACAATAACCAAACCTATAATGATTCTGTCATCCGCTTGAAATGCAATTTAGTAATGCTAAGAAGTTATCACGAAGGTAAGGAACTACTGAAGTACTGCTGGAAAAACATCTGAGTTGACCTCTGACTTCATAAGTGTTCTAATAAGCATTTTTTCACTTCAGGAAATGTGTTGCATTATTTTATATTTGATAGTATAATGTTTTAGGCAACATATTCACTGCCTTCATAAATTATTTTCAGATGGTACTATTCCAGACTTTTCTTAACATCTACTGTTTCTATTTCTTGAAATGCCAATCCTGTGCTACAGACATTTAAGAAATTCTAGCTTGGACTTCTGTTTTCCAAAGGATTAATGCTTTGAAATAAAATTCTGACCTCTCCATTTTTTATTTTTTTTTCCTAGACCTGAATACAAAGCCTGAATTTTCTTTATTTGAGATAGAGACAGTAAGAGACATCTGTATGGTGATTTTTTTTTTTTTAATAGTTGCATCTGATTCCTGTGTCTAATTAGATTGCAGTAATACAGCTGATCATGCTTTGTTGATTCTTTGTAATAGCAAACGTTAAAACAATACTGATTTAGTGCCACAATTCCATGTAAGCGAATATTTTTTTTTACATACAGTTTTAATTTCTATAAATATTTCCCACCATTTGAGTCTCCCTGAAGTAGATTCAAGTTTTGATAGCTTATTTTGTGTACCTAAATGTATTCCCTACTAGATGTTGGAGCAAATAGCAGCCGCTGTAAATGATCAGTTGGTTTATTTCTGATTATTACAATACTATTCTGGTAGGTACAGCTCCAAAGAAACTTAACTCAGGCATAAGAAATGCTTGGATTCTGGCTGTCCTGATGCATAGAGATCATGATGAAAATAGATAAGACAGGTCTTTCTACTTCTTGTGTTAACGGTGCTACAAGAGCCACTGAATCCAGCAGCTTCCAGGGCATGGGGTTTCTTTCTGCTTGAGCACTGAAGCCTGGCCAGGAGGTCAGGTGGAAACACCAGGGTTGGTCTCCATCTCAGGCACAAGCATACTGACCAGCCCTGCTTACACAGACCAGCCCCTTGATTGCTTTCTCCTCTCTTTTTTGCCATGCTTGTTCCTCCCTGACTCTTCCTGACCCTTTACCCTTCCCCTAAACATCCCACAATAAATTTTAAGTAATCTCACGAGACCCCTTCTCATATCCCATAACTCTGAATTTCCTGTAAGTAAGTCCCATGAACCCCCTCAAACATCCCATAATACTAATGATAATGATGTTTTCCCCTCTTTATGATTAGTTACAAAGTTGAGGTTGCCCCTCCTTGAGGCAGTTGCAGACAGTCCTTTAATGGCCCATTCATCAGGCTAAAAGGTCTTGGTCTTCAATTACTTCAAAATTGTCTCTATTAAACCCTGTTTTCTGTGTTGAATTTATCACTTTTGTTTTTTTAAAAAAGGTAGAAAAAAGTGTGGGCTGGATTTTAATTAGCCATTAATATATTATTTTGGATTTAACCTGTTAAAAAATACTGGTTTGGGGTAATATATCCACTTCCTCTGTCCCATGTGTCTTGACCACCAAGAGTCAGTTCTCCACCAAAAACTTTTCTATTACGACAGGAGCAAAAATGGATTTGTGTTTTTTTGATCCCACAAAATAGTAATAACAAAAAAACCCCAACCCAAACCCTACCAACAAAAGAGCAAAACAGGTAAGAATGCATTGCCTTCCCTTCGTATGACCCATCTCCAACATCTCAACCTTTATTCATGCTATTACCAAAGGACATTGTAATGCTATACTGGGGCTGAGGTCAGAGCTCCATGAGTAAGCCATCAGGTCTGGTTGTTCAGAGCATCCAGTCTAAGACCAGAAATTGCAGCTGAAAGTAACAAAATAATGAAGAATGAGGACAAGTAAAATAGGACCATGTGTCATTTTACATTGCTATTACAATTAATTGCCTAGGACATAGAACCATTTCTAAATTTTCATTTCTTTTTTCAGTACATTCTGTAGAGCTGAATAATCAGTGTTTACCAAAAATTCAGTTGCTTAACTACTAAAACTGTCCCAAATACCTGTGGTTGATCTTCTAGCAGTTCCCACTTCCCAGGGACAAGCCCTGGTTTTATGAGGTTAGCACCTGCAGAGACTGAACTGACAAAGAGGGAGAGAAGGAGTGAAAGAGGGAGTGGTTTAACAATTTAACACAGGTAATTTTAGTTCTTTTTTTTTTGTTTGTTTAAATTTTGTTAAATTTAGCAAAAGTATAGGATTTATTAATAAGAATTTTAGGTAAAATATTTCAGGGAAATCAGCTTCAGGCTAGCTTACTCACATATTTGCAGGCAAACGAGAAGTGAGATAAGACTCCCCCATATATAGGAAAAACTCATCATGGATCAGCTGTTTTTAACATAAACCTTTATGTTCACATAAGCCACACAGCAATGATTACTGATATGAATCACTAAATTATTAATTGGTTAATCAAATGTTAAATACAATAATATATTCAAATTTCATAAAGCAATTCTTGTTTTCTAGGAAAATGGTGCTGCAGGATAAAAAAAAGTTGTTTGTTACTGATAATAAAAGCCATCTGTTTCTTCCTGCTCAAAAGAGGACTTTTCAAAATGCAATCATCAGTTCTTCACTAGTTTTCTATGTAAAATACAGAATCAGTGAAATGGAAATGTTTCACAATAATGTCACAAATTCAGTGAAATTCTCAATGAAAACATGTCAAATCATTTCAAATCTGTCATGTCAATGTCTAAAAACTTTATTTCAATAAGCCATTTTGTTTGACTACAGTTTCTTCTTACTTCACTTGGACTTTAACATTTTTGACAATGTAATGCTCATATCTAATATCATCCATATCATATTATTTTACAAAGCAGAATAGATAGAAAGAAAAAAAATCTTCCTTATCAAAATTGAGTATCTCAACAAAATAATTTTAATAAAACACAAACACAGCTGCCATGTGTTAGCAGGTCACTGTCTAAGTGAATATTTCTCAAAAGAATGGAAAGGTGCAGTTAGAAGTGTCCATGTAAAAAATGACAAAACCCCAAAGAAAATGGACTCTAATAATATTTGGACATTTTTAACATGAAAGGAACATGTGTTTAGTCTACGAATCGCATAACTGAGGGGGTGATGTATGCACATTTGGATTCATGTCTCCAAAAGACCCATTTCTGTAGGCTCTCAACCATAGCATTCAAACGGTTTAATAAACATTTTTCCAGGCAAGAGCTAGGTACTCTAAAACAGGTCATATGTTTGCTTTGTAAATCATATAAAAGTCTCTGTGTTTACAGATAAAGTCTCCACAGATTGTTAAATAGCATAAATTATGTAAGTAGCTTATCTGATACACATACTTGAAGTCTTGCTCTAATTCATTATAAAATCATAGAATTGTTTAGGTTGCAAAAGGCCTTTAAGATCCCTGAGTCCAATTATTAACCTAACATTACCAAGCCCACCATTAAACCGTGTCCTTAAGTGCCACATCTTTTAAATACTTTCAGGTATGGGGACTCAGCCACATACCTGGGCAGCCTGTTCCAATGCTTGACAACCATTTTGATGAAGAAGTTTTTCCTAATATCCAATCTAAACCTCTCCTGCCACAACTTCAGACCATTTCCTCTTGTACTATCACTTGTTACTTCAGAGAAGAGACTAACTCCTACCTCACTACAGCCTCCTTTCATGTAGTTGTAGGGACTGATAAGGTCTTCCCTGAGCCGCCTTTTCTCCAGGCTAAACGACTCCAATTCCCTCAGCTGCTCCTCAACAGACTTGTGCTCTAGACCCTTCATTAGCTTCATTGCTCCCCCCTACCTCTAGCAGATCAACATTCCCTCCCAACTTGGTGTTGTCTGCAAATTTACTGAAGGTGCACACAATCCCCTTGTTCAGATCCTTGATAAAGGTATTAAACAGATCTGGCCCCAATACTGAGCCCTGGGGAACACCACTTATGACTGGCTACCAACTGAATTTAACTCCATTCACCATCACTCTTTGCGCCTGACCATCCAGGCAGCTTTTCACCCACCAAAGAATACACCTGTCCAAGCCATGAGCAGCCAGTTTCTGCTGTGGCAAAGTGTCAAAAGCTTTACTAAAGTCTAGGTAGGCAACATCCACAGCCTTTCCCTCATCCATTAAGCAGGTCACCTTGTCATAGAAGGCGATAAGGTTAGTCAAGCAGGACCTCAGAACTAAATGTTGTATCCCTGTAGTAGCTCTGCTTATTGCTGCTAGAAAAAAATGTTATTTATAATCACAGGGTGGGAGCACATCTGCTTAATACAACATTTAATTCTGGTGAAGCAATCCTCCTAAAGTATGTGAGCAAATGCCTTATACAGTCAAAAGACAGAGGTATGCACAGAGGGAGATCTTGTCTGGTCAAGATAAGACATCTAAGTTAACTCCAGAGATGTTTCTCTCTACTCCCTTAGCTGGGCAAGGAAACAGGGCACTTCAATTAGAAGAATTATTTCATTAGACATTGAAAATGTAGATGCAAGTTAGGCAACTTACTGTATCAACTGCAATTTCTACCCTGTGGTGAGAGATTTCAGATCTTGAAGGCTCAGATCCCACATACGGGGAAATGGATGTCACCACTAACTTTTTAATGATGTCTCAAGGCATCAATAACCTTTGAATGCTATATGCTGCACAAAAGTTGCAATCCTCTCGTCATGGTTCTAGTTAAACTATTCATGAACACCAACATCTTTTTATTTTGAACACTTGCTAGCAGTAATTAACTCAAAGAGGAGACTTGCTGTTAATGAAGTATAGTGCAAATCTCTCAGTTCCATTTCTGCATCTTCCCTAAAAGAAATGTTGCTGGGATGTTTGCCTCAAGCAGGAACAACCAGTAGTGCATATCCCTAACCAGCAGTGCACACCCCTTCTGTTAGAATGTGATTGGCAGCAACAGAAGTTGGCTTTTAGTTGGAAGGAGGCAGTACTAATGCAGTACAAGCTTCCCTACAAAACTGGGATATATTTAGCACCATGAACTATTTTTATTTTTTTTTGCTTACAATAACAAAACATTTCCTGAAGAAACAAAATTTTAGAGAAAAAACCTTGAACAAGGTGAATAAATAAGGTAGTGCACATTATTTCATTTTGAATGTGAACCTATAACTATAGGAATTTACAGCCCTCTTTCCTCCCTCCATATGCTTGCTGGGTATCTGGCTGTTCTTCCTCCCACCCCTGCAAGAGCATGTAACCCACAGCTGAGGTTAATTACTTTTGCTGGGTGATGAGCCCCAGACTGAGCTGTGGTGGGATTTCCATCTGGGGGCAGCCCATTCCTGGCTGCTTCCACCCCACTTCCTTGTGCAGCTCATCCTTCATGCTCACCACACCTTCTGCCATAGCTGCACAAGCAGCTGTGCTTCACTCCTCACTGCAAGTCATTTTGGCAAAGCCCAAGACCTTCAAATACTTAGTATTTTTTCAGCTCTATTAACTGCCCTTGCAGCATGAAGAGCTCATACAGGCATCTAACTCATAGAGGAGTATTTAACCCCTTTCTATTTTTAGTGTTTCTTAGCTCCCAGGACACTCTCAAGCAACCCCTCCTCTGTCACATACCTTGTAGGAGGCTCTTACACAAAGCCTTCTGACCTCCTGTCCAAGCTCTAATCTTTCCATGCCTGTGATAGGTTCAATTGGCCCAAGTTAGAGTGATTGCTTAACCAAGGCACATTTGAACATGCTGGCTGAAACTTGTGTATGCTGCTGCAGTGTGATTTTTTTCCACTGCTTTGCAGGATGCCCTCCATTAAGATAAATGTTTATTGAATAATTAAATAAGACAGCCAAAACAAACTTGCTTTAGGCCTGTCTGCTGGTACTTTTAATTTACCTGCTCTTTGCTCCACCAGATGTCCACAGTGCATTCTTCTCTTCCCTCCTTACCCCTTGTTTTTGTTGTAGGCCTTAGCTATCAAGAGTAAAATAGTAAAGCTTTCTGCTTTTGTGTTGCTTCATAAATTTCCTGCTTAGACCTGCCATAGAATTGCTCTATTTATTCTGCTTCAACAAAATTTTGAGGGCTTTTTAAAGTTTATATCTGCCTAAGAGAATGTCTTCTTGGGATAAGAAAGGGAATTTTTCTTTGTTTACTTCTGTGAATACAGTGTCATTCATTTCTTTACCTTAAAATAAATTCATAACTTTCTTTTAAAATATGGCAACAAAGTAAAGATTATGCCTTTTGAGGACAAAACTCCAGAAGAAAGTGCTATTGTTAGTTACAGCTTCAGTTGTCTGGAAAACAACACATCAATATCTGCTAAGTACTTGTCAGGAGGGCTGAAGGAAGGATTGAGGGAGGCATGCTGAGTTTTCACTGAAAGATTATGAAAAGCTTGCCAGTTGTCTAAATAAATCAGTTTTATTTCATTACTGTCATGAGTAAATATAGAATATAACCAGTCTTTCTTCTGCTTCTATGTTGCTTAACTTGGGGTAATTTCACTTACATTTATATGGTGCTAAATTTACAGGACCTGACTTTAAAAGCCGTGAGAAGGCATGCCAAACAACAGTAAACAGAGAGAATTGTACATTTTTTTTCAATTATATTTTTGTTAAATTTGGTCTCACAATAATGGAAGTAGATTATTTAGCAGGTTGTATGCGCTGCATGTCGTGCTTTGCAGACACACTCAGGAACTGATCTGCTTATGTGGTATGTAATTGCTTAGGCAAATGCTTAGCAATCCCCAAAGAACTGAGGTTGCAGACTGTTCCTGCACACATCACATCCTGTACACTCCACATTAGAAGATTTTTCAGGTATTCAACAGATCGACAGCTTTCCTTTCTACAATAATGCATATTTCCTGTGTCATGTATCTCAGTCTTGTACAGATTACTTGAATATACTTGACCACGTCAAATGTCAGGAAAGATGCAGGAATTGAAACCTCTTTAAGGTCTACCTGTTGTTTATAGGTCAGCTAGGTGGGCAAGGTCCTTTTGGACTCACTGATTTATAGTCAATGGGTCCTAGCGCATGATTCAGGCACTAGCGATCAATTTAGTTTCCTAAACACTGCTGACTAATGTTATTTGAGATGACCTATCTGAGATGAGTAAACAGAGCTGATAGATATGGCACAATACCTACAGGGGAAATGTGCTGTTCTAGACAAGGAACCAAAGGCTAGCATACTTCAGGACATCTGAAACAGCACTAGATGTCTGTATGTAGGTACCAGTTATATTTCCAGATGTAAGGTAATTTCTCCCTAGCATCCATTGACTGTATTAGCTAGGTAGTCACGGATGATGGGAACATAGTTGAGTAAGGCACACTACTTACATATGTCTAAATTTAGGTGTTTCAACATCAGACTGCATCCCTATTCTATGTTCATGGAGAGGAATAGGCACTTCCGGAATATAATTTGATTCATATATGTTCATATGAGATTATTTGCCCTTTGCAACTACTCTTGGCTAGCGAAGAGAGGTCCTGATGGCTGTCTTAGATGTCATTTTCTATAGCTAAAGTTACAGTGGAATTTATTTCAACTTGGGTGTCCAGTTTTTCAACATTCAGAGATTCTCTGGAATGTTGTGATCAAGGAAAATGCCTTCTGGCATCACCATTTTATACTGTCACTTGCTTCTCAATACCATATACAACAGCAACTGGCAGTGTTCTTTAGGGAAAATGTCACACAGCTGTGTGATTTGGTAAGGACTGTTTCTTTACTATCCAGTGATTTATTACTATTCTTTATCAGTTCCATACAACTTTGCATCCATTCTGGAGGTGGATTTCCCTGTCCTCTGCATATGTGACTGAATAGCATCACATAGCATCACAATAGCAGTACATAGCATCACAATAGCAGTAGTTGACGGTGCCAACTACTGAAGTTCCTGCGTTTCTTTGCCTCCCCTATGTTCTTCTCCATCAGTATATCCACTCAGTTTTCAGTTTCATTCTTGACTTGACTTCTGTAATCTCTATGGAATCTATAAATAGGGTGTTTTATGCTTTTTTAAAAAACCTTTTTCTTTAATTCAGGTCCTGCCATTCTAATTTGATATTTACTGTTTCCATTATTGTACTCATATAAAATACTCCTCTAGTGAAAGATACAAAATTTTTGCAAGGCAAAAGGCTAAATAAATGGTTGTTGAGATATTTTGAAAAAGTAAGACATTTTGAGGAAATAAGAAAGTAAAAATTTTTTTGCTAGGGATAGAATAGACTCAGTTCTTGGCGAGTACTTGCAAACAAGCAAGGACTTAGTAATGAAGGATTTCGCAGAATGCTTTGAACATCAGGGGACAGCCAAAGGTGAATGCATATGAATAAAAGAAGAAAGAACATGGTCTGGCATGTTCTCTATTACATCAAATCATGGGGTTTATGCTTTGAATGTGTTTCTTTCCTGAGTAATATTGAAAAAATGTGAGGGTCCTTAACATCTGTGGGAGAGAAAGACCAATGCAACATGTCTATGCTCTGATGCTCAAGTACAGGATCAGGCTCATTAGGCTTTTTAGGTGGATGAAGAGGAAAAGTAAACATTTTACTCTGCCTGCTGTGCAGAAAAGATAATAATATTTAATTACCAGGGTAATGTTGTCATTTAAATTAGAGGTTGTTTTAAATAGCTATCCTTAAGGGCTTCATTAGCAGCCCTGTTATGGTTCACAAAAAGACATGACTCAATTACACAGTATTTGACATTAAGACAAGCTGAAAGTCTAACAGAAGATAAAAAAGGTTTGACACATTATCAATAAGATTAGTTCAAGGCTTAGACTCTTTTTTAATACCTTCTTAATAGTGTGCAGAAAGAAAACAGAAATAGCCATTCCTGTAGTGTGTTTGTTTGTTTGTGAGTCCCTGACTCATTCCACATAACCGTAGGTAGTCAGCTAAGGTACCAGTGCCAGCAGCCTAGCCTTGAGTTCCTTCATAGTCAGTGGGAGGAGACAGCCATCTCCAACAGCAATTCAGGCCATCTAAAAGCAAAATAATTTTTGTCACTATCTATGTTATTTGAACTTCTTGCAGAGAAAACGTGAGGTAACTAGATGTGTTGTACAACCTAAAAAAGAAGGTAAAATCCTTCAAGAAGAATAGCATGTAATTTCTGGAAGGTAGGTAACATTGGGCAAAAGCTAATTTTTTAAAGTCTTGATATTCTGTTGTTCTGAGAACTGAAAAAGCCCCTTAAGCTGAAATAGATGATCCTGTTTATGGGAATCCCATCTAATGCATGGTGTGTTCTAAGGGTCTGCCTTAGCAGGTAAGTTCAGAGAGAAACCAAGTTTCCTACTAAGACTTCTGAATATTGTTTATATACAGTTACATATTTAGACTTAGGGGTCTTAGACTCACTGTAGAGTTTGTTGGAAGGGAAATGATGATCTTTAAGGTCCCTTCCAACCCAAACCATTCTATGATTCCTCGATTCTATAGTAAAAGTCTGTCTTGCTTTTGGGACAAGGCCTCACTCATGCAGTCTGGACAGGTCATGTTTGGGTTATAGAAATGGTCAAACAGTCTCAGATCAGCTCTTCCTAAGCAGTTTAATCTTTCTGGACCTGAACTACACACAGATTAAGAGCCAGCAATTTGAACAGAAGTATGCGAGCCTCAGAGTTCACTGGACTAAGGTCAGGAATTAAAGTTCTTGAACCTGACTTTTCAATGAAACGTAACTTCTCTTTGACCACCATTATCCAGGTATCCACCTTACAGAGGAGCTGGCAATGTGTCCTTGGAAGATAGCTTTGTATTACTACTGCTTGCACAGGTGGCACCTTCCTCCTAGGAAAATCAGGTGTTTGGGAGCCCACATCATGCCATGCTAGACTTTTTTTACCAACATGCAGAGATTGGATATAATTTCAGATTTCATGGGGACAAGTAAGCATAATGCAAAGCTACATTTCAGAGGCTTGGTCTGAGGGAAAAATTCTCAATTTTGTATGAAGATCCTCAAAATAAGGTGGAAACTTTTGCAAGGGATAACTGTTATTAGAGCTGTGACAGACTGCAAGATTCCACTTGTGTTGAGCCATTTCTTCATCACTATTTCCAAAGCTGGAAAGCTGTAGTGAACTTATCCAAAATCAGTCAAAATCTTGAAATAAAAGACAAAGTTTTATATGCACCGAAAAAATATTTTCTTTCACTGCATGTGGCCCTATTCTCAATACAAATATATTAGTCAAATCAGATTAAAGGTGAGTAGCATATTCACACTTGAAGAAAGAAAGATCATAATTTTCATTACCATAAATTAAGGTTAGGTCTTCCTAACCCGTCTGTGAAAAATTGCACTTTGCTCTGTATTAAACCTTGGAAAAAGTAGTCTGGGAATAGGAGTACTTTTTGTTTTCAGTGACAGATCTTTCCAGGTATAATCATTGCAAATTACAGTGTAGAAATGGTGGTTAAACAAGACCTTATTGATACTTACGACTATATTGGTTTAAGTTGGCTTGCTTTTCTGTTACAGCTTTTTCAGTTACAGCTTTTTCAGTTAGAGTATACTTATCTGACCACAGAAACACTGCTTGGACCCTGACTAGATTTGTGGCCAGAGAGATGTCATTTACCCTGAATTTAGCAAGGCTTTCAACACTGTCACTATATTGTTTTATCCAAGTTAGAATGTTGCACTCTGTATGGAAGAACAAGATAGATAAAAACCGGGTTGGTTGGTCAAGCTTAGAGACTTGTGGTTAATGGGTCATACTCCAGCAGAAGACAAGTAAAAGCTCTTCAGTGATGCAAGATTTATCAGTCTTTATCAGATCCAGTCTTGACAAGTTTGAAGACAACACCAAGTGAGAAACACCAGCTGATATGCTTGAGGCAGGGCTGCCTTTTATAGAGACCAAGACAGGCTGGGGGAACAGGCTGACAGGACCCTCATGAAATTCTGAAAGGGCAAATGCAAAGTCCTGAACTTGGAAGGGAAGAAACCCCTGAAGTGACACAGGCTGGGGACTGCCTGCCTGGCTGCAATGCAGAAAAGGAGCTGGAAGTGGGAGGACCTCCAGCTGAACAAGGGCCAGCAGCAAAGAAGGATAACCATAACCTGGGCTGTATTAACAGGAACACAAGTAGTGTACTGAGGTAAGTGATTGTCCCACTCTAATCAGCACTCATTCAATCAAATCTTTATCCTACAGCTTTGGGTCGCAAAACACAAAAGATACATCAATAAACTGGAGCAAGTTCAGTGGAGGGCCACTGAGATGGTGGGGTTGGAGCACTTGAGGAGGATCTGAAGGGAGCAGGGCCTGTTCAGCCTGGAGCCGAGATGGCATCAAGGGGAACCAACATCACCCCTCAATGACTACAGGGAATCATCAAGGACATGGAGCCAGGCTCTTCACAGTGGTTCATTGTGGAGGGACTATAAACAATGGGTATCCATTGCAAGAAGAAAAGTTCAGGCTGGATATAAAGAAAAAAGTTTTCTCCATGAGGAGAGTCAGGCAGTAGAACAGGTGTTCCAGAACAGGTTGTGCTGTCTCCATCCTTGGAGATTTTCAAGACTTAACTGGATAAAGCCTTGAGCAACCCAGTCTGATCTGATAGGTGACCCTGATTTGGGCAGGAGGTTAGATAAAAGACTTCCTGAGGTTCATTCTAGCGTGAATTATTCATAATCTGATGACAGGAACCATGAAGCCGTATGCATTGTAGCCAGCATGCTTGGAAGTCTCTGTGAAGCTGTCATCAGGTGTACAGAGGATGACAGATACTTGCTTCTTTCTTCTCCTATGGTGTTAAGAAATCTGGCCACGTTAGTTCTTCTCATACGTGTTTGCCAGTTTATACCCTGGCATTTCAGCTAGAAGCATAAAGAGAGAAACATTTTCTGTCTTCTTAACCCTTAACACCTATTAATGGTGTCAGAAAGAATATTGCTGTTGTTAATATTGTAGCAGTACTCCAGGATATTTAACATTAAATATAGTTCAATGAGTTGGAAATAACCAAGCAATATGTAATTTCAAATTATTAAGGAAGGAAAAGGATGGACCAGTATAAAATTATTTATTACATGAGAAGATAGAATATGAAAGTGTTCAGTTTATGGATATTTTTCCCCCAGGAACAGAACACAAATACTTAGTACTAGAAGTAAAAGTAAGAAAAACAGCAACCAAAAAAAATTAAACAATGGATTATTTAGCAGTTGTATATTATTCTTACTCTACCAACTTTTCAACAAATATGACAATACCATCTCAAAACATTTAGGTGAAAATTATTACCCTGTAATTTTCAAAAATAAAATTAGGGCAAAGAAGTTCCCTTCCTTTCTGCTTTCCTTCCTTCATAAATGCAATTAATGTAAATTGACAATAGTCATAACACTGCCGATAATAAATATTCTGCTAATACAAACATAAATATTATTCTCTCAGCCTCTGGTCCTTTGGCTTCTATCCTCCCTCAATTTCCATGGTAAAGTTGGGTTTTATAACAAATCCAGCAAGTTCAGTGCTTCAGAAAAAGAAAAACATTTCCCCAAAGAAGTAGTGAGATATAGCTCCCATCAAGTCTTTCCAAAACAGGAGGCGACTTTTTGCCTTTGTGAGCTGCCAAGGTTAGAGACTTAAGGGGTTTGAGAGTCAGATCCCTTGTTGGGGTTTCTAAAATCCCCCACTAAACCCCCTGATGCTGGGTTATCTTTGAAGTTCTGAAATTAAGCACTAGAGGAGTTTACAGGTAGAGAGCTGCCACTGTTTCCCTGGACAATTACAATGTAATTTAGTTGACATTACAGTTTAGTTACCAAGTATGGATTGCTTTGGCTGCCATCCTCTCTGCCTCTCACTGAAGTGTTTGAATGCTGATGAAATCATGGTTTTTGTTATGTTCATGGAGGCTGGAGTCAGGAGCGCTACAGTTTCTGTCAGAGTTGGAGCTGACTGGCAGCGAGTAGGCAGTGGTAAGTAATAGAGGAAAGGGGGTCTCACCATCATCACCTCAGCAAGGGTGTATTTTGGGAATAAATTTGACAGAGGCATTTTGTAAAGAAGAGGTCCTGCTTCCCTGGCTGCAGTAGTTGATGGTATTAGCATGAGACCTTTACAGCTCCAGGCTGGATATTGTGGAGAAAAAAAGATACTGAACGTGACTTTAGCTCAGGGGGCATCACCAGCCTGCCTGTGGGTCAAGGCAGAAGTCCTCTAGCCAGCTGATTTCATTAAAGCCTGTATGATATGTATAAATGCAAGGGATGGGAAAGGTACCCATGCAATCTAAATTTAAACTGCACAACACATAGGATCTTCAGTAGTTTTGTAGGTTTGCTTGGGATTTTTTATCTGTATTTACTTATCTTTATTATACAATGTTTCTTTATTCTTAATTATAACATATGTCTGATTTTCAAATACATTTCAGTTTAGGGAATCAAGATTTCATACATATGTTCAGAATGCATCTGCTTAACACCACAGAAAAGTGCAAAGGAAGCAGAAGAAAATACTCCTTCAGAGTACCAGTGAGCTATCTTTCACAAGAATTAAAGAGCATCTCTTCCTTAGAAATGTACCCTTTCTGACTTGCTGGAGCAGAAGCTAGGGCACACACATTATGCAGACAGTGACAACAGCTTGTAGGGTGTATTTCTCTGTCAGTGAACAAATTGTCTGTGATTTGTCGAGGAAGAATGTAGCCTCAAACCTTCAAGGACTGAAACACAGCCTTTGATTATATCATTCCACATTTGCTTCTTCCACCTCCAGCTTTTTGCAAATGGTCATTTTCCTCCACATTTTAAAATAAACTATATTCCTTTACGTGGAACTATAAGCTAATGTGTTCTACTCCATCTCAGTAAGAAATAGCTATGGATGGAAGCTGGGCAAACAAAATCTCGTGAGTTATCCAGTGTCTAGGAGCGTGCAATAAATTTTAGAAACACCAGTCTAACACAGAAATATATGACATAAGTCAGTAAAATATTGTGCAAGAAACTCATCTTTGAGTTGTTGTCTGTACTGCTAAATGAAAGCAGACCATGGCCTGATCCTAAAACGAATTCATACTGAGGGATTTGTATGCCAACAGGCTACAGCAAGTTGCGGATTCGCTGTGCATAGAGAGGGCTGGAAAGTCCAAAACTAGAACTGGGCAAGAGAGAATAGGTAGTGGGAATGACTGAAGTCCAGTGCTCAGACTCAGTCACTGCTTGATTTCTTCAGTGTGGGTGTAGTCTGAACATCCCTAAAAGTGATGCATATGTAGAACTCAAATAAAAAAGGCTCTTTATTGATTCCTTCATTGCTCTGGTTCTCCACCATGAAAGAAAACAACAGTGTTCAGACATCTCTGTTTGAGAACACTGAAAGTAGCTCCAGGTTTTCATATGAGATACCAAACTATGTTTTGCCACAAATAGCAGAGCTTCATAAGGGGAAAGAATTCTCGAAGGCCTGTCATCATTTCTCCAGGCTGGCAGATGCTGGGTATACAGAATTGCGTTAACAGCTGGTGTAGGTCTCTTCCCATTATGGGAAAGCACAGTATTTCTTAGGTTTGTTCACAAGAGAAGGTAGTTTTCTTCAACCACAAACTATTCTTTAATAATTCTTTCAGAGAGAAAGGGTTCTGAGCAAGCAATTATACTCCTTGCAATTCTTTCTGAGATTCATATTCTGTGTTTAAACCGCAGAAGCTGTACACTGGCTGTCAACTGGCCATTCAAGAGCAGTGCCTCTGAACTCATTTAAGGGAAAACTGGGAAGAAAGGTGGATTGTAAAGACAATGAAAAAATTGAAAAACATCATCTCTGAAGGCCAGAAAGAAGACTCACGAAGGCCACACTTGACTGATAGAATTGAAGCATCTATACAGTCTCACATGCATTTATTTTGCAAGTGGTCACAAAATAATGCTTACTGACCATCATTGCCAAAGACCTATCATTTCAGCTTAGTTTTTATGCAGGAACTGGGTGATTAATCTGATTTCTCAGCCTTTAACATTCTCAGGTAAACACACAGCCAAATTAAAGAAGAGAAACTTAAAGATGAAAAAAATTGAACTATTTGAAGAGAAAGAAAAGCAGATTGAGTGACTATATACATTCTATCCCAAGTATTAATGGAACTACAAAGCCAGACCTCCCTACAACATGTTTCAAGAGAAAAATATGCAGTTTATTGCTCTATTTCATTTGAATGCCTTTGTAATCACTCTCTGTTTTTATTTTTCCCTCATCCCTCTTATTTTGTTTTCAGTCAGCCTTCAAATGAGTGTTATGCTTTCCAAAAACTGGATTTACACTGATTTTGGGGAACTTTGGCTCTTCAGTTCTACACAAGCTTCGCATAATAAACAGTCATTTATAAAGACAGTGGGAAACCCTGGAGATCAACACGACTCTGTTGCTGCTTATCATATTACTTGGCTAGAACAGCATAAACTTGGAGTCAAGAACTGTTATGATCATCTCCATTATTCACATTGGGATGCAGGATGGTACCTTGTAGAGCTAAGCTACCAAAGGGAAACCTAAATTTTCCTGGTGCTAATGGAAGGTGATTACCATTGCTTTTACAGGGAAAAAAGAAAAACAATAATATGACAAAATGTCACTGCTCCTAGGTTTCTCTTCACAGAAACAGGCAAACAGCCTGAAAATGGAGGGAAAAAAAAAAAGAAGGAAAAATTCTGTAGTCAGGTTTCTTCCACATAGCTTAATATCCTGCTCAAATCTGAAAGGACGTTCAATAAGGGAAAATGAAGCTAAGAATGTCTCTACCTTGTTTGGCCTCTGCAACAAACTGCACAAATGAGGAAAAGGGTGGTCTCCAGTGATGCCGATAGAAATTCTCAGATGATCAAACAATGCCCAGAGGAAGAATCTAGCTTTTCTATTTGCTTCCTACCATTCCCTCACTCAGAGCTTTTCCCAGATAATTTTTCATCAGTTAAACTCACACTGCGTTCTGTGTTTCAGTTGCTTTCAACATATTTGCAGCTCCCTCATGAATTTTGAAAGGTTGGTTTATTAATTTGTAACTTTTCTTTCTGGCAAAATGGCAGCTACAAAAGTAGACGAAGTGGTACAATGAGCTGGATGTGAGAGAATTAATTGATTCTGTCATATAGTGGGATTGTAACTAACTTAGATCCTAACCACTTCTGGCTTACTAGTTAATGCTTTGAAGCCTTACCAATACAGAACACAAAACCAGCTTGGATGTAAGAAACATGCTACTGGTAACTGCTCACTCGTCCAGAGGTGTGGGGTTTTTGCTGTTGCAGCCCCTGGCGCTGACAACAGACTATTCTTTACTTAAGAGGCTATTTGTTTCCAAGTCAGTTTTGAGTTGATAGCATGATTTACATGATCTGTATGCTATGAATAGTGCATGTGATTTCTACCTGAAGATGTTGCTTAGAATATATATTGATTTTAATGTCTTAAAATGAACTTGGACTTTTGAGATTATAAACAAAATGTGTTTATAGTTTCAATTTATTCCGTGTTAGAATGAATACTGGGAGAATGATCAGCCACTATTCTCTTATCAGTTAGTTAGTTTATTTTGTAGAAACCGTTGGTGCAGACAGCAAACTTGGTGTCAGAGCTATCTGAAGACTGCTATGGGAACAATAAGATTGAAGTGACAGAGACTTAAGCAAATATTTTGACTATTATGTCTTTTCCCTCACACATGATGCCTAGATTATTATAGCACAAATGTTTGGAACAGTTGAAATGGTATTATGTGTTGTTTGGCAAAAATTTGGTTCAATGATATGAGAAAGACAGGATCTGCCTTTTTTCAAAGGGAATAACCAATGGTGAAAAAGATCTTAGTAATACCTTGTATTCATAGAGAAATAATTCAAACCTAAATAAATAAATTCAAACCCATTAAGACAATTACTGTGGCTCTTAATAAAAATTTTGCTGCACCAGAAAATACTGATTGTTTAATGCAGTAAGTTTGTAGGATCATAAAAAATACTTGGTTGAAAGATGTGTCTCAGGATCATTTAGTCCAACCTCCTGGTCAAAACTGGGCTAACACTGAAGATAAATCAGGTTGCTAAGAATATTGCCCAGTCAAATTTTGGATAATTACAGGAATGAAGATTCTGCATCTGTCCTGGACAACCTGTGCCAGTGCTTACCTACTCTCAATGAGGATGAATATTTTCCTTAGATCAAACTAGAATTTCCTTTGATGCAGCTTGTGATGACCCTCATCCTTTCGTTGTGGTCCTGAGAAAAGCCTGCTTCTATCCATACCCTGCCTTTCATTTGTGTAAGATAACTGTGAGTTCCCACTATGAGTCTTTTTTCGAGTGAGTATACCCAACTCCCTTCTTCTGTCCTTGTACATCATGGAGGTACCCCTGTAACCTCTTGGAGGTGCCCTGATGGACTCCAGTTTGCTCATACCTCTGTTGTAATGAGAGACCCAAAACAGGACACAACACTCTACATGTAGTCTCACAAGCGCCAAAGAGAAGGGAATTATCACCCTCCTTGACATGTTTGCTATACTTTGACTACTGCAGCTTGGGCTATACTTTTGTACTGCATGGGCCCAGTCATAATCAGCTTCTTGCTTACCAGTTTCCCCAGGTCTTTTCTACAAAGCTACTTTCTAAATGGTGAATCTCACCCTGTACTGTTGCACAGGGTTATTCTGTCCCAAGTGCAGGACTTCTTAGCATACAAATATCAGTCATTTTTTTTTTTGCTATGCATGGAAATACACCAGCTAGGTGTGGAAAAACAGGGATCCAATATAACAGAAGCAAATTCATGTTGTATTATCTCTGCAGATACCTGCAGGGGTTCTTTAATTGTTTTCCCCTACAAAACTGTTTTGTATTGTGGTGAATCTAATACTTACCCAGAATGGGAACCAGAAATATTATACCAGAATCCCAGTCCTGAAGTTTGGAGCTATTTTACATACTCATCACAAAACCCAAAAACTGATTGACTTTTCCACTGGGAAGTCTAACAAGGCTATTCATGCGTAGCTGGTTCCAAAGAACTGCATTCTACTTTCAGTTGCCATTGCCTTTTCTAAGCAATTAATCAGAATCACTGCAATTATAGATAAGTCTTATTTAATAGATATTTAATAGTTTTCTCTGTGCTGATTCATTTTAGTGAGAAGGAGCAATGAATCAAAGAGCTTCTACTTGTGTTGATGTGGCAAAAGGAAATCTTAAATGTTAAAATTACAAACTGAAATGTCATTGTTTTTATAATAATGTTCATTAATCCTTTTAATGAAGCATTTCAGTCTCCACTTTTATGTTTTCTTTTGTTTTCTTCCTCCTCATATTTGAAATTAAACAATAGCATAATTACAATTTAAAAAAATGACATTTTATGCTATTCTTGGTGAGAGCAGTGTAAAATCTGGATTTTATGATGAAGGCATCTATGCTGTGAATTTGTTTTTCTATAGGGACCTGATCTGAAGGAGGTTGCCCTGACAATATACAAGCTGGTGTTCTCTGGTGCTTTGATCCCAAATGAGCTGAGTAGGTCCCTTAATGGCACACCTGCAGACAGAGATGAGAAACAGTTGACCCAGTGGTTTGGATCTAGTAAGAATCATGGTTATAATGATAGTTTGCTCCAGTTGGCACTAGACTTAGAGAGGATGAACATGAGAAGATTCACAGTAATGGGTACAAGAATCAGGGTTTCTGGCCTGAGGCAGAAAACAGACAGTGAAACTATACCCAAAGGGGTCCAGAACATGGTCCCTAGCTTTTAGAAAGGAAAATGTTGTGCTGATCCAGTCAATAGCATTAAAGCATTTAAATTGCAATTAAATGTTATTTTTCTTAATGAGCCAGACCTCACAGAATGCGTGCCGAAATCCACAGATGTATTCTTTTGGGGAGATACAGAAAAGAATATACAATGATGTCTCTAAAGGGAGAAACAATCTACCAAATTTAATGAGGTTGGGAGTTGAATCTGTCATTAGGGCCAAACAAATATGCTTTCACAACCAGTAGATAGAGAATTTTGACATCTAAATTTGAAGTTAAAATAACTAGAAGAGCTTGGGGTTTCGTTAAATATCTGGGAAAATGTGTAAAATATGAAATGTTCTAGAGAAATAAAAAGTAATTTGGCTTAATTCTTGCTGGAGCACAACCATTGGTAAATGTGTGTGACAAAGCATCAGACCTCAGAGCTAACATTTCTTACCAATTTGGCTGTAATGGCAGTAAAAAACAACACAACAGAGAATCTGGCCGTGATTTCAAAAAAGTTTTACTAAGAAAGTTTAAGATAACCGTTTTCTTTTGCTGCCTCCTCCCAGAAAGATTTTTAATATTCCCCTGTTAGAGAACAGTACTGAGGACAGTTTTGTGTTACAGCATAACTTACTTCTACGTAAGCCAAAAAGGAAATAATTTTCCTTTGTCAGCTTTCATTTCTAGATGACAAATCACATCTTTCTCTATGTAACGTATACTAAACCACCTACTGATCTGCGAATGGGGATTCAATTTGGACCTCAGATTTTGTTAGACTGCTTTTTAAGTGTAAAAATGAGCGCTCTGTTATAGTGGGGATTTTTTTTATTTCTTTGCATATTTCCTAATAGAACGAAACAAATACTTGCAGGTAATACTGTGCTACAGTGAAGAACTGACTTCAGTTATTCTGTTGATATTTATTAAAAATATTTTTACAAATATTATTTCTATAAAGAACATATATAGTTAATAGTATTGCCCCTGTTATTTCGTCTTCATTTCTATTGACTGAAGGATACGTATTACAGAAAAACTAAACATCAGGTTTAATCAGAAGTGAAAACTAAATTCTGGGCTACGTATATGCTTAGATATCTCTAGAATCAGGTTCTGCTACTATTTATACCAGATTATTTTTTTTGGCACTGTGAATAATTCCTGATCTTCACCAGTCTCAGGGAAGAACCAATTCCCAGCAGGACAACTAAGAGAATGAGTACTAAAACATTTTTAGATGGGCAGACTCTCTGAATGAGCTAAAGATGTGCAACCAGGAATAATCATAGCAAAATCCCTCATATAATTACAAAATTCTGGAATCTATTGGAAGCAATTGTAATGTGAAAATATAAACTTGCTGGTTGCTAATTATAGGGAGACAATGTCAAAGTCAAATAACATACAACATAATTCTGACAGTACAAAAGATACTTTGAATACCTCAGAATGTAATATCTACAATTAAGGAAAAAATATATTAGACTGAAAATATTTTGGCATAGGCAATGCAGAACTGGCAAATTAATGTCACAGAGTATTTCTATTTTTGCTTAGGAACTGATTACTTCTAGGTCAGAGGGTATGTAATAAGAAGATACGAAGAAGGGGAAACAAACATCAATAGGGCAACTCTGAGGCAAAAAAAAAAAAAGAAATATTTTGCTAAGGAATTAGTCCGCGAGTCATTTTTTTTTACTAGTTAAGCAAAGCACTAATCTGTACCTATCTAAGCAAATTGAGGCGAATTTTTTTTTAGGGAGATCCCTGTTAAAAACTAGGCAAAAACATAACTTTGAAGACATCTGCTCTTAACTGTATACCGAAATACTCCAAACACTTATATCTCGAAAAAAACAACATGAAACCTTGCAAATGAATTTTGCCTGATAGAAAAGAACACTGTAACTATTCTTTAAGACTGTTTTCAAGATGCTTATGGTATGAGTACATTTTCTTGTCTTTCACAACAGTCAGAGGCAGCCTCAGTGTTAGTGTCTGGTAGGTGAATATGTCTCTGCTAAGAGCAGTGGTGTTTCATTAACATACACCAGGTTCGAACTTGGCTCAGGTTAAGACTTCTGACAAGATCCAGACATATGTAGGATCTCTCATTTCATTCCAAACTAAATAGCATTTTCTACCAGTAGTAATCCCAGTGTTTTCAAAAACTGTTTTAAAAGTCACCTATTATTCCCCACAAGGAACTTGGCTCCTGTGTTTGTAAGTATTATCAAAACAATATAAAATCCCAAACTAGGTGCATTTGATTAGAATTCAAATCTGAAATTACTTGCTGTAAATGGACCAACTGCTGGCCATGGCTGAGCCCAACAGTGACAATAGCAGCACCTCTGGGATAACATATTGAAGAAGGGGGGAAAAATGCACAACAGCAGTTGCAGCTGGAGAGAGAAGTGAGAAGTAAGAACTGTGAGAGCAACAGCTCTGCAGAAACCAAGGCCAATGAAGAAGGAGGAGAGCACGTGCTCCAAGTGCTGGAGCAGAGATTCCCCTGCAGCCTGTGGTGCAGACCATGATGAGGAAGGCTGTGCTCTGCAGCCTGTGGAGGTCCATGGTGGGGCAGATCTCCACCTGCAGCCCGGGGAGGTCCATGGTGGAGCAGATACCCACTTGCAGCCCAGGGAGGACCCAATGCTGGATCAGGGGGATGCCTGAAGGAGACTGTGACGCTGTGGGAAGCCTGTGCTGGAGCAGGCTCCTGGCAGGAGCTGTGGCCCCGTGGAGAGAGGAGCCCACAATGGAGCAGGTTTGCTGCAGGACTTGTGACCCTGCAGCAGCCTGGACCCACGCTGGAGCAGTTTGTTCCCAAAGGACAGTCTCACCTCTGTGCATGACAAAATCTTGGAACAGATTCTCCTGGAAAGCGTGGTAAGGCACATGAAAAACAACCCTAACTATTCTATGATTCTATGACTGCACTCATGGAAGGGACCCACACTCGAGCAGTTCATTAAGAACCGCAGCCCATGAGAAGGACTCATTCCGGAGAAGTTCCTGGAGGACTCTCTCCTGTGGAAGGGATACCATGCTGGAATAGGGGAAGAGTGTGAGAAATCCTCCCCTGAGGAGGAAGGAGCAGCAGAGACGTGTGATGAACTGACCACAACGCCCATTCCCACTGGAAGTGGGGAGGTGGTAGAGAAAACTAGGAGTGAAGTTGAACCCAAGAAGAAGGGTGGTGAAGAGAAATTGTTTTAAGATTTGGGTTTGTTTCTCATTATGCTACTCAGATTTGATTGGCAATAAATTAAATCAATTTTTTCAAGTCAAGTCTAGTTTACCTATGATGGTAACTGCTGAGTGATCTCTCCCTGTGCTTATCTTGACCCACGAGACTTTTGTTATATTTTCTCTTCCCTGTGTTGCTGATGAGAGGAGTGACAGAGTGGCTTTGGTGGGTACCTGGCATCTAGCTAAGGTCAACCCACCACAATAACATAAGAAAAATCGTTTTTAGCAAAATGCAACTATTCTGGTTCTCTTTGATGCATATGTTGTTACTACTCTATATCTCTTATGTCGAGTCCAGCATGCTGCTACTATATGCCCCTTTATAAAATAAAGCACTGGATAAAATAAGAACTAGTGATAAAATAAAACTATGACATAAACCCCTGGAATATACTTAAAGCTTCTTTGAAAAGCTATCTGACAAATATTAAATATTTACCGGGTTTTTCAGTTTGAAATCAGCTTTTGAGGTACATGTGTTTTACAGTTGGTTGGCTCCTTGAACTGAACTGACAGGGAAGTCAAGTTTTATTGTGAAAAGAGAATTTTGATGGCTTTGTACTATACATTTTAAATTGAAAGAAGGGCAGGCTGACCCAGCCCTGTCTTACTGGTATTATCAGTATGAATGAGCTTGCACAGATGGTGTTGGTTTTTTTAATCTCTATCCAAAAGTTGCTTATTGTAAGATACATAGCATGTAAATAACTTTACAGAGGTAATAAAGAACTGACCTTCTTCCTTTCTTCTTTTCTCTGTAGTTTGTTGCTCAGCCCAACTGCCAGCAGCTGCTCGCATCTCGCTGGTACGACGAGTTCCCCGGATGGAGGAGGCGACACTGGGCTGTGAAGATGTTGACATGTGTTGTGATAGGACTCCTTTTCCCGATCTTCTCTGTGTGCTACCTGATAGCTCCCAAAAGCCCATTAGGGCTGTTCATCAGAAAGCCATTTATCAAATTTATCTGCCATACTGCATCCTACTTGACTTTTCTGTTCCTGCTGTTGCTTGCCTCTCAGCACATTGACAGGTCAGACTTGAGCATGCAGGGACCGCCACCAACCATCGTCGAGTGGATGATATTACCGTGGGTCCTGGGTAAATGTATTACTAAAGAAAATACAGTGAAAAGTGTTTTGACCCCTATGGTTTTGCCAAGTATTCATGAGGCAGGAAGACACAGTAGAGAGTTCTATCATGAATTATTGACCTACCAAAACAGGCAAATTGTCCATCTCCTCCACTACCTAGCAAAAGTAATAGACAACTTGGAAAGACTTTAATAATCCAGTGTCACAGCCTGATATATTACAGTAGGGAAAATAAAAGATACCAGGGGTTCCTTCCTGTGATTAAGCAGTGACCTGAAACATACATATTTGTATTCTCTTTAATATCTGTTTTCTCCAGGCCAGAAATTTTTCTGATTATTCTAAGCGTCTATTTTTGACACAGTATAAAACAGTCCTCGCCACCAGCCTTTACTGTGAGGTGTGTTGTCCTTCTCTGGGTAAATATTGCTACTAATATTTTAAAAGCCAATATGTAGTAATATTGCAAAGGAATTAATTAATCTCGCAGGCTGCTTGGAATTGCATTTCCTACAGACAAGTCAGACTAACTTCAGTGAGTGAGATTCACATTTAAATACTAAAAAAAAATCCCTCCAGTAAATTTTCCTAGTTTTGTACAATCGAGAAATAAGAAACCAATATAAAAATCATCAGTTTGATACATTACTTACTTAGAAATCAATGCTACAATGCTGAGGAGGAGCAGGGGGCTTTTCTGTGCTGTCCCATGCCCAGAGGAGATATTAGGAGCCTTTCTGCCCAGCCTTCCAAAATAGTAGGTGGTCAGTATCTATCCAGCTTTCACTGTATCGAGAGGCTGAAGGATAATAAGAACATATGTTGACACATAGACCTTGACATGCCACAGTGGGTTTTATTATTAATCTGTCTTTTTAAAGAAAGAAATTAGAGCCCAGAGAAAAGGCACAATTTGAGAAGGGGAAGGGCTAGTTTCAGCTAAAGTCAGTTGTAAAATTTTGATTAACTCCTTTCCAGAAAACATGCTGTGGGAAGAGGAAGAACCCCCATTGCCCTCAACCTCTGACACTGTTGTTTACTTAGGAAAGGGTTTAAAAAACTCAGTATCCCAAAGCACTTGTTTGAAGAAGCCATTAACCCTGAGAATTATGACTAGCAAGATGACTATAATTTCTAAAAGCAGCATTAATATTTGAAGTATAGACTCATATAGCCAGATTATAGCAGTACTGCCTGTGCTGAATAAGTCCTTCCTCTGCAAGTAGTACAGGTCAAATCAAGGGAACTGCTTGCATAAACAGATATGACCATGAATAAAGATCAATAGTCAGATACCATGTGGTCAAATAGCTTGTGCTTAATCTAAACTGTAATGTTCAGAGAAGCTGTGCCTTCCAAAATCTCTTGCATCTAAACCAGTGTATTTTATACACTGCTCTCTAGCGGTCCCTGATTAGTGGTTTCCTGTAGTTCCAGTTTCACATTTGCTGGGTTCAGCTTTCAGACTTTGGTTGCTGCAGTGCCTTAGCCCATCCAAATAATAAGGCACCAGATTAATCCATCATAATCTCAGGCAATTCATTAGGTTCCTAAGTTGCCCCCATCACTGAAGGATTTTTTTGAATGAATGAATATTGGCCAAAACCTCCTGTTTGCTGTTTTCATATTCAAATACATACAAATTGTGGTCTAGTAACCTTTTAATAAACTAAACAGTTTTATGAAATCCTTATCAATAAGCTAAGGTTATTTTCCAGTCCACAATTTAGTTTGTGATCTCATCTCTTCAAACTGTACAGTTATGCAGTATCCTTAAAAAGAGTAAAAGTAGCACTCCTGAATTACACAAGGGAGCCTAAATCTGGGGTACATAGATATATCTTCAAATCTTCTGGATGTAGATGAAAATTGTTGATGTCTGAGGCAAAATTAATGTGGTTCTAGGGTAACAGTTTTTCTCTGAAATTGGAAACATGACCAAGTAAACCCTTTTCCCAAAGCAAAAGGTTATCTTGGTGCAGCTACAGCATGTCAAAATCATTAACATTTTAAACAATAGAATTCTTTGTTTCTTTTTCTCTTAATTCAAATAGCTCTGCATGTAGTTTGCATTTTAATAGCTACCTCCCTTAAAATGAAGAGAGGAAGAGGGGCTCTACTTTCCAGGCTTCTCATCAACATGAATTTCAGCATAAGTATATTTCATAGAACTTAAAAATTGCAAGATTGTCCATAACAATCTAAACTCTCCAACGATCAAACAGTAATTAGCATTTGCTTACTACTATGTAATAGAAGGCTGAAAGTGCATGATTAGCACATATTAAACATGTCACTAGAGTAGGAGGCTCAGAGGGAAAACCTGTATTGGGCCACATTTCCATGGAGACTATCGACTTTACATTTAAAAAGTCTCCTAAGGAACCTTTCACATTAATTTTGTCTGTTACGTGATTAGATGATTACACAAGCGGTGTTACAGTATGTGGTGATTATCTGTGGAACAATAAGTCAGTATAACAAGGCTAATGTTACAGCATTAAAAAACAGCTGTGAAAAAATCTCTCAGTAAGAAGAGTCAGAATCTCCTGTCCTTGCATTTAAACAAATAAGAAACAAGCTTTTGCTGGTAAGGAGAATTAATTTTGTTCTTCTTATTAGCTGTCGATGCAGATTTCCTAAGCTTGCCAGATGCTTCACACTACAGAAATATAGGGCTGTTTCCTACATTTGAGAATCCATCACCACTGAAAACGAGACAGAAAAAACAAGAACCCCATCTTGTTGGGGAAAAAAAAAAAAAGTCAGGAAGAACAATATTTTCCATCATCAACTCCCTGTCCAGTGTCTAAGTGGCCTCTGAGCATGATAACAGTGATGCATAGGGGAAATCAAACAAGATCCAGCTTCACCCTCTCTGTGCCTTGACTGCAGCTCACCTAAAGATCATACTGATCCCTACAGACTTGTCATACTGGTTCTTCTGCCCTAATCCCTAGCTTCAAACCTATCAGTGACCATGCTAAATGTCCTCACAATGGGCGTTTGGTTCACCAGGGAATGCTACAAAATTTAGAGGAGAAAGCCAAGCTTTCTTAGTAGATGTGGTTAAAAAGCTCCCTGCCAGTTGTTCAGGGTGGCGGCAGCAAAAAGAACATTTTTTTAGTCAAATTTGTTTTGATGAGTTTTTTGCTCTTTTAAGGGCATCTTTAAATGTTCATTGTAATTATGTTGTTCAGAATACTGCCTGGAGCAGGAATGCAGCCTTACTGGACCTTTTAACAATGCATTCCACATCCTTTCTGTCAGAGTGGTTTATGCTGTTGGAGTACATGAATCTATAGAGAATGTGGATGTTTGGGAACTGTGCAAACTGCAGACATTTGTGGTCAGCAAACTGCTGGTGGGATGTGTGGGAGTGTACAGTCTTGTCAGTACTTAGCACAATGTACATCCAAACACATGGCACAGCAAGACACTTCAGATGAAGTGATCATAGAGGTGGCCAGCAAACTGCACATCATCTTCTAAATTTGATGAAGAAAGTGTTGTATTTAAAATTATACAGTTAGTACAAATTGACATGTTCTAGGGAGCAGATATAAAGGATAATACGGCCAGCAAGATGAAACAGTACATAACCAGTAGTGACAAAGTGTAGAAGAGGAAAATAATCCCAGACAAAGCTGGAACACAGCTTCAGTCAGAAAGAGGATAATGTGCCTAATGACCAATCAAGGCCATTTAGTCCAAACTGCTGCTCAACATAGGCTAACTGCAAAGATGGATCAGATTGCTCAGGTTCTTGTCCGGTCAAATCTTGAATTTCTCTAGGGCAGATATTCCACTGCCTCTCTGAGTAACCTGTGCCTGTGTCTAGCGACTGGTAAACTTCTTGCCTGGTAGTAGTTGCAATATCTCATGCCACAACGTGCAACCATTACCTCTTGTCCTTCCAATGTACACTTCTCGGACAAGTCTGGCTGCAATTATTTATAAGAAGCAATTTCATTAGTGGTTGACAGCAGTAATAACCCCCATTAGACTTCCCTTCCCTTTCCCTTCCCCTTCCCCTTCCCCTTCCCCTTCCCCTTCCCCTTCCCCTTCCCCTTCCCCTTCCCCTTCCCCTTCCCCTTCCCCTTCCCTTCCCTTTCCCTGGTTTCAGTTGAGTCCCACTGTGCTTGCTCCTCTAGCATTCAAATGTTTCACAATTTAATCCTACAATCATATAAAGAAAAGATAAAGAAAACAGAGCTAGGCTTTGCAATGGGTGTGCAAAGCCTAGCTCTGATGCATTTGCTTCCTAGCAGGGGCCCTTAGTAAGGAGGCTAAAGACACCTGGTTTTGGTTTATTTTGGTTTGGGTGTTTTTTTTGTCATTTTTAAGTTTTCTTTTCTCCCATTTTTAGCAGGAGTGGTGAATGTTTCACCCACACACAGTTATTCCTGCCCTAGTACTCTCCTGAGATAGAGGTTCAGGCTTCAGTACAGGCTGCAAAAAGGCATGCTTCCTGTTCCCTGTGCATGAATTTTAGCCATAAAGCTTCAGTGACAAACATTCACACTACTTTTGGGGGATATAGTTCAAGCATTTCAAGAAAGGAAGGTGTTTTGAATGCTGAAGCACAGTCTCATGTAGACATCTAACTGAAGCCCCGAGGCAGGCTTCTAAGTGCTGGTGAGACACAGTGTTTGATACTCATTTCTTTTTCCAGTTCCTGCTGTTCCTCTTGTACAGGCTCTCTTAACACTCAGTATTCATAGGCTGTGGGCCTCAGCTAGGCAGTTGAAACTCAACGTGAGCATAAAATGCAATTTAGGGGGAGTTTAGGTCTCTTGCATAGTGAATTTTACTTTCAGTACTATATACTTAATGTAGACATTGAATAACAGAATATTTCCATGTATAAACCCTTTCATGGGACTGGCCTCCCAAATATGAAGTTTAGAGCCTCAGTAATGAGATTTTGAAATCCTTACATGCCTATTAATAGGAGAGAAGGCGATGAGAAGTTTCCTACATCCCTAAGTATCCACTGCAGGCCTTGCCTAGAGCTGCACATACAATGGCAGTCTGTGCAGGACTCAGAGCTTTTGAGAAATGCTATAAAGGCCTTTCTGTGTTTCACAGACAAGCTAAACATTCATTTATTCTGCCTGCAGGTCTTGTATCCCTTTGTGCATCTTAGCCTTGTGCATGCTTAAAAACTGTACTTATTATTATTACTACCTGATAAGAATATCTTCATTATATTATTCTAGCAACATGGAGATAATGTAGTAAGTGCTGCAAAGATAAAGAACATGCAGATGTTTGGACATACAACACTTTAATGAATATTAGATTGCATTACTGTACATATCGGATACATATTGCTTTGTAAATTAAGGCTGTCTACGGTAGTATTTAGTATATAAGCCTTGCTCCTAACCCTCTCCACAATATCTTTGCAAAAGCAAGAAACTATTATTTGTATTAAATGAATTTTTATAAATACATGCAACAAATAGTTTCAACGACACCATGGAGATTAAATGATAATGAGTAAAATTATGAATGCTCTACTCCACATGTAAACCTGTTGAGCTTCATAGAGATTTATAAGCAGAAAATAAGGATGTTCTTTTTCTTTAAAAAGATTTATAGAATCCTATGCAAAAGTGTCTGAAAGGATTGACCAATGCTTTTGGCTGGCTAAATTTCTGTCTACAACGTTACTGTAGAGTAGTGTTCAAAAGCAAGAATGTGCAGAATTTCCATACTCTATCTCCATATTTAGGTACCTGTCCACAGCCCCTTACTCCAAACTCAGACATTTAGCTAGTTTGATTGTTATGAATTAAAAGATTAGATTAAATCAAAGTAAACATGAAGAAAGCAACTCAGGTGCCTACAAAGAGGCACCTGGTCCCATTTTTGATGACTGATACACTCACAGAGGGGTTATACCTATGATAAATACTCTGCAGGAAACCTGTACCTTTTTTTGGCAATGCATGGGGTGGCCAGCTTGGGTATTGTCGTGGTTTAATGACTGCTGCTGCTGAACCCAGGACAGGTATGAAGGGCATTTGAAATGGTGCTAGATACTACTGTTTAAGCATTAAAAAAAATAAACTATATCTTTCATGTTTTCCTAGATTGTGTCAACTACACCATCACCATCTACAGTCCACTCATGTAGAAGGCATAGGTGCACTAACCTGAAATGAATTGGATAAGCATTTTTGATTAATTTGATTTTTATTAACCCCACTAGCCAGTTGAACCCAACTCAATTGAACATAACAGTCAATCCAGGGTTACAATTTTTTTTTTGCATGTACTCCAGGACACTAAAAATTTTTTCTTGGTTTATATTCCTATTCTTTGCCAAAACCCTGTTTGACAAAGGAAAAAAACAAAACAAAACAAAAACCACCACAGGAGAAGAAGAAGGGCCAATAATGTTAAGATAGATGTAGAAGGTTAAATCTCCTTTAATCTTCCACTGTAATAATGAACTACAATTCATTTGCATTTCAGAACATGTTGTAAAGGAAATTCAAAAGACTGCTTAAAAAAAAAAAGTGCTAATTGCATATATTTGCTTTTGGCATGTATAGGAGTACTGCGAAAGTCAGACTTTTTACTACTCAAGTTAAGTTATGAAAGAAGGTGTGTTGTCTGAAGATACTGGGTACTCTCTCTTCTAAAGTTACTGGGTTTAGGGAACGGCTATCCCACTTGCATGGATGCCTTACTGCATAAATACTCAAGCAACTGAACAATCCAATGCTATTGGACTAGGTGATGAGACTAAGCCATAAATATTTGAGGGGCTGTTCAGTGCTGATTGTCCAAACCATTTACACCTGCCCTTCTATAGTGGATCAAATATATATAAAATACCATAATTCATAATGCTAGGCTTAGACCAGTTTCATTTGCAGCTGATCACTGTTTCTTAGAATTTATACTTTTCCTTGAACACAAGAGTAAACACACTGCTGGTACATAATTAGCACTGAATACTCCCGGCTCTGATAGAGTATAGTTCATCTAAAAGGCTCAAATGCTCTGTAATCCTTGTGTTGTTCATTACCTTTTCACTGCGCTCCAGAGGCATTACTAAAGTCATCTTCACTGCTTCTGTGGGGGAAGGAATTAAGTTCAATTGCACAGATAAGAAACCGAAGACAGAGTGAATTGAGGTTAGACGTCTAGTATTCTCAGTGTTGAGTTGTGTGCACAGATAATTTAAACCAGCAATTACAACTTGGCTTGCTTGAGTATAATCATCCTGGAAAGAGAGCTGAGATATAAATGGCTCCTCTGGCCATCTCACTACCAGCTCTTTGCCTCACCTGACACAGGATCCAGACACCATGCACAGTTGTTCCCCTCCCAGACAGCCACTTCCCTGTACCAAGGAGAAAGCAGAAGGTGTGAATTTGGTTTTGTGCATGTTCCTTGAAATAGCTGTATTCTGTTAACAAAACGTGCCCGAGAGATTGGGAGTCCATTAATTATTCCAGGATTCCTCTACCTTCTGCAGAGTTCAGTTCATCAGCCCAGGTGTAAAACAGAAGAGATATTTCAAGTCTTATCAATGATCACTGAATTCCCTGGGGTGACTTTCCTGTTTCAGAGAGCTCTAGATCATTAACAGCTTGTCTCACTTGTTGTATCTGTGAAAATCTGTAGATCGCATAGTAGAGCAAAGTTGAGTTTATCAGTTAAATGTTTTCACTGTCCAGTGAAAATATGTTCTCTAAGAAACATATTAAAAGATTGTTGTTGAACTTGGCATGCAGACATTGACCCTGAGGAACCTCTTGCTTCGCATCACTTTCTGGTAAGGAACAAAAATAACACAGAGCAACCAACCTTTTGTGGGAAAGGTAAGGCCAAAATTAGCTAGGGATCCACAAATCTTTCTAAAAATAAAAATAGTTCAGAATACTGCAATTCATATATTTCTTTGACAAATCTTGATGTTATTATTTACAGTGAGATTTAACCATAATTATAAATAACAAAAGGCAGTGTTGTGGAGATGGTATAACATTTTTGTGAATTTCCACAGTTGCTGGAAAATTATTTTTGTAGTTGCTCAAGATTCAGTACGAGATAGGAATTTAGGTAAGATGTAACTAAGACTTTTTGTCTTAGAACTTAATACACATTTGAATGGATTTTGTAGGGCAGTTATTTGGTTTTGTTTGTTTCTTTTGCATGGGAATGAGAGATTAGTTCCTTAGGAGTAAAATTACACATCTAAGTAGCTATGAATTGATAATGGATCAATCAGGATAGATGCAAAATTTTTACAGTCTGAAAGTTATCTGCCAGCCTGCACGAAAAGATATTGTGTCTAACCCAAAGTCTTATCCAAAGGGACAGAGAACATTTGTAAGAGTATAGAGCTTCTGTTCTGCTCAAAGTTGCAAGGTTTGCCAGCAGACTCTTACTTTATGAACAGAAAAGTAGGCCCACATGTTTTAAAAGGCATTTCTATGTCTAATATCGAGAGATTTCAAGACTGGAAATACAACTTCAAAATCTAAGTCTATAGATAAGTACATAAAATAAAAGCTAATCTTATCAGTGTATATGTATTGATGTTTCTACCTATACAAAAGTCTACACCTTAATCATATGTAGTATGTGATATCCGATACTCAATTCTTAAAGATTTTTTAAAGTGTTACGAGGTGATTTTAATGAAAGATGGTATTTTTCTAAGAAAATTCTTGTTCTATTTCAGCACTATTTATTCTTCAGTAAGAAGTATTTTAATTTCTGTCCATTTTGTTGGCTTGGGCAGAATGTATTTTTACAGTATGTAGGGTTTACTTTAGAAGAAAGAACCATTTTCGTCAATATTCAGAAACATTTACTGCAAAAAAAGAAAATATACTAAGCAAACAGATTCCAATTTTTTATCCAAATTTATTTGATCTGATCTATTTTAGTTCCTTTCTTTCATCAGGCAAACTGGACTTCAGTCAAATGTTTCCATTGATCCGCTTGCATGTATAATACTTCACAGTGCTATATGAAACCTCTCCTGTCATTCCCAGGGTTTCATGCGGTCTGTGGGATTCTTGCCCTGAATTTGTATCTATTTCATCCCATTAAAACCACGGGGTACTTAATGAATTTTGTTTTTACCATCTCATGCCCATGCTGTTATTTCTCTTTTACTGCTCCCTTATCTAGTTATAAACAATGCAACAAATGCTTGAAAGCCTCACCTTCAACTTTTCAATTTAAGTCCTTGATTAATGAGATGGAAGAGCTGCATAAGGTTGATAATTTCATTTTAAGTTGCAATAAGTGGTAAAAGCAGGTTGATGGGGAATGGATAGGTGAGGGTATAAGAGAGAGATGTGAAATCTAGCTGGCATGAAGAGATAGGAAGGACATAGTTGGAGCAAAGAGACAACCAGAATACAGCAAAGATTATCCAGCTAAAACAGTGAAATCTGCTCTGAGTGGAATTATTTCAGTTAAATACAGGCATCTGGAAGTTAGACATCTTGTTTAATTAAGTCCAGTCCTCCAAAGCTTGCTTTTCAGTCAGAAGAATTCATTTGAAGAATGACCCACCTGCAGGTGACAGGAGTATTGCCTTGGAGATGTTTGTTTCCTCCCAGGAGGTAAAGAGCTCTTTGGGCGATGAACTTATCCCCAGCCTGATTGCTTAAAGGCTCTTGCTTTTAGATCTACCCCTTGTATTTGGCTGGTTCCTCATAGCAGTTTTTCCCTAGTACCTTGTGCAGGCTAGTGATGTTCCCCCTGCTTTGTTGAAACGTCATTTTTCTTGCTGCTGGGCATGTAGCTCTGACATGAGTTCTGTCACCATGTGATAGCATTGCTGCTTTAGCACATTAATAAGCAGGCAATGCCTGGAGTCTAGATTTCTTTCCTACCTGTAACAATGCACCTACTAGACAGTCTTGTCACTGCATGTCATCTCCTCTTCTATCATGTCAGCTCATATTTTGGAATTGCCCAAAAGACTCCTTAGATAATAAAGTCAGGTTGTGTCCAGCTATCCATAAGTCTTCTAAATAGAAAAGGGAAGTGTGCACCATCACGGAGACAATGCTGCCTTGATCTCTGGATGTCTTTTTTTAATTAACCCTCCCCCAAAACATAGATTTTCCTAGCCTATTCCTTATTCTCCCAGTGAATGTGACAGAACAAATTGGCATATTGTATCAGACCCTATGGTGATAAAAGCTGACTTACTTTCCCACCCCCCCACTTGCAAAAAGATATTGTTATGATCTAAAACAAGATGTCAAGACCTCTGGCTATGTGACCATAAATTAATCTTAAGCAGCACGACTGGGAATCCCTGAGGTTTGTTGCTCAGAATAGCTCCATCATGTAAGCTCACCAGGCCTTAGAGAAGTCTTCATCTTTGCTGAAGCTGAAAGGCTCCAGGATTTCAGAGTACACTGTTCTAGGATAATCATTCAGGCACACTTGGGAGGATTTACAGAACCCAAGAGATCCTACTTCTTCCAGCATTCATTGCTCCTGTTGAGCACTCCTCAGGATACCTCACCATAGAGGCCTGGTACCTGCAAGGACTGATCTCGGTGCTCATCATCTCAGGGTGAGATTGCCCTGGAGTTCTGAATTTTGGCAATCAACCTTAGAACTTTGTACCTTCAAAGTTTTGCCTTCGGTAAGGCATGTTTGGGAAGTTCTAGTGTGCATACATGGATTGTGTGCCTGACACAAATGTAGCACCCATCAGTCCACCTAGCTTCCAGTTCTCCGAAGTCCCATAAGATCTCAGTAACTGTATTTGTATATCTGGAGTTTGCACTTAGATGTTTTATCTGGCAAAAAAGACTAAATTATCACCATTGCAGCAAACAAAATGTAGGTTTTCCATTATCATTTGCTTGATAGGAACAAGACCTGCATCAGGATGAACATAAAAGATGTCCTGAACAAAGAAAAAATTTAGAACCACCACCATTACAGTGTCAAAGTATACTCAGAACTTTCAGCTGCCAAATGACTTCAGCGTTGCTGGTAGTTTGGATTAATTCTGTTTCTAATTCAAAATGATCAAATTTACAATAGCCATATACTTTCTTCCACTGTTCTGTAATAGGTCAGTGTTTCTCTGTTAACGTCAACTTTACAATTATGTTTCATTTTCTGGAGCCCAGGAAGTGCTTGGAAAAACAGCCTGGCTTTTCACTCACAAAACAGATCAAATGCAGAAGCATTAGTCAGCATTTCTTTTTCAATCTGTACATAATTCTATTGTATTTTAGGCAGTGCTATCAAAGCATATAACGCTGAGCAACAGTATTGTAGGGAACAGCCCTATTGCATTTGTGTCAGCTCACACTTTGGCTGGTTGTGAATCACGGAATATCTTGGCAGAAGACTTCAATGAACCTACAGCCTCCCACTTAAGGATTCATCTTATTAATCATCCCAAGCTATTTCTGCTCTGTTTTTAAAGCATGTTTCAAAGGAAATGCTTAACTGTGACGAATTACAAAAGAGTTTATTTAATTCTATGAATGTGTGTATTTATTTCTGTAAAGCCTTGTTATTTGGAGTTCTTCTATCAATGCAACTGTCTGCTTTCTGTGCCATAGCAGTCTTCCCAGTGTCAAGATCCTGGGGCTACATCTGTATTATAAAATAAGAGCAAGGAACTGTTCTCTAACACTGAGGCTTAGGGGCCATATCCATGTCACACAGCGTTGGTCTCCTCTGAGCCTGGAGCCAGGGCTTCTCAGGCTCCTCAGGCTCCTGTGGCACGATGCTGATTTTTATTTGACATTCTGCAGGTGGAACAGGCATGATTTAGAGCAGTGTCTGGAATGTGAGTGGTATATTGCAGCCCGCAAAACACCTGCTTTGATGACCTGATGATGCTTAACATGTTATGCCTAAAAGTTAGTGGAAGAGCAAGCAGGGATATTTGCAAGTACATGTACTGCATGTTGCAGGCTGGCAGGAACTGTGGAGGAAAGGGGCAACCTTCCCTGATGTCATCATGTTCATACTGTGTGTCAGGAGTGACCAACTCTTTGAAGAGTAAGTGGTTAAGCCGTTTCACAGGCTGAAACAGGCTGGCAGTTAGGAGTCTGCCTGGTAGTCCTGTGAAGGTATGTTCCCTTTGTGGCACTTGGGCAGTTAACAGCAGCAGTAGACATTGTGGATATTGACCCCTGCCATGTAGTAATGTTCACCTGTTTTCTCACTGTGACTCATCACAATTGATTGTGGCTTGAAAATAAATGTTAGCTTCTTAACAGTGCTATATTTTGCATATTAGTTTTATCAGATAACTTAAAAATAGAGTTGTAATCAGCCTGGTCCTTTCTTAGAATGTGTTCCTCCAGCTCTGCAGAATGCTGAAATAGTGGTGGTGGCATGGCTGGAAATTAACTCTATGAAAATAAAAGTTGCTGGACCAATCAGATGATTCTGATACTCCTGAGGCTTGTGATTACTGATGATGACACGCAGAAACAAGATGGGAATATGTTGCTGAGGTTTGGGGGGAGAAAGTAGTGAGGAAGGGAACCTTTCCTTTTGAAAGCAGTCATTAGACAGAAAGACTCAAGCCAAAATATTGCAAAATGAAATTGTACTCCTCCCATCTATCCCCCTCCTACCTTCCAAATAACTCAATAAACTACCTGGAACAACAAGAATAGACCAGAAATTACTTGTTAGGTATCATGTTTGAGAGAAGACATAAGTTTTCCATGCAGTCAATTAGAAGACCATTGAGACAACATGTATAAGGTTCAAGGTGAATTAGGCCCTTGAACCTTAGAGTGATGCAGAACTCTACAGTCTCCTGGAGGAAATTTGTTCAATATTTTCTAATGGAACATGGGATAAGCAGGGGGAGAAAAGCCATGTTGAATTAACTGTTCTCAACATCTATATCTGAGAAATTGCTCCTTTTTTTGCTGAATTTTGTTCCTTTAATGAGGACAAAAGTAAGAAATTTCTTTAAGAAAATAATGAGCTGTGAAAAATTGAAAGTTCTATTAGTATTTTTATCAAAAAAGCTCTGTAGATAATAATATAAAATATGCATCTGAATGTTCCATATTGGTTTATTGTACTATATTATACAATAATGTGACATATCTTCTTCAGAGATGTTTAATGTTTATAGCATTAAAGAATCTCCACACAGTTGTTTCTAGAGCTGTTATACCAAGTTCATGTCAGACAACTTGCAAAATTTCCCACTGGGATTTAATATTTCTGTATCACTTTGTGTCCAGCACAATGCATGCTCTGCACACCTGAAAAGTTTCCATTTCTTCATGTCCCAAAGGAAGAAATCAAGAAAAAACATTCCACTGAAGAAACTACTCTTTCCTATGCAAAAGGGAGACTTCAGTTCAGCATTGACAATAACAATAGAAATTCTCTTACTTATTGTGTGAGTTCCAACTGAAATAAATTAGTGTGTTGGACTGAATCCTGCAGTCATGAACTTTCTAGTTTATGATATATGGCAGTAGATACCAAGGAGAAAGTTGGCTGGTTTTAAGACCCTTTTTATACTTATTAAGATAAGTATAATGGGGAAAAGATTGACTAAAGCCAAAGAAATTGCCTTGTACGAACAATTTTTTTTTTTTTTTTTTTTTTGTTTTTGTTTTTGTTTTTGTTTTGCCTGACAAATTAATTCCGGAAAAAATAATGGGAAGATAAAATTTCACCTAACTAGATGTGTAATTTAGAGTGCTTATCCACCTTCCCTTTATAATTAATATAAGGAGAATCAATCTATTGTGAAATAAGTGTCTAGAATAGTCACAGCCTTTTTAATTGAATATTCACACTTAATGAATTATGTTTTATTTACAGGTTTTATCTGGGGTGAAATTAAACAGATGTGGGATGGTGGACTACAGGACTACATTCATGATTGGTGGAATCTTATGGATTTTGTAATGAACTCCTTGTACTTAGCAACAATCTCTTTGAAAATTGTTGCGTTTTCAAAGGTAAAGTATTTTTTAAAAATTCAGCAAAATATTTAAGATAAATGAAATTAGGCTTCTTCAAATTTTCTCCTGTATTTGAATGTTCTCAGCCTTAGAAATGCAAGAGATGTATGATGTGTATGCGTGACAAGAAGCTAGACCAGGATAAGAGCAAACAAAACATTGTGATTTATACTTCCTTATTCTTGGGTGAGGCAATCTTTTGTTATTTGATCCTGAACAGTCATACTGTTATTTTCTTGGAAAAGGGTAATCACTGGTAATAACAATGTTTGCACAAAAATATGTTTTGTGTTAGTTTTTGCCTGTTTTTCAGTAAGAAATTAGTGCCCCTAATACAATCTTATATACCATGCAGAACTTCCAGACAGGACTACAAGAAAAATATTTACTCAAAATTGGGGGGGGAGCTAAAGAGCAGGATTTTAACTTTGTTTTGAAAATTCATGATAAATACAACATGAAAAAGTAAAGCTGAATGGGATAAAATGGTCACTTGCGGCTGGGTATGTTCATTTTCCCATCCTTTTCATGGACTTTTTATTTATAGTTTTATATTCCCACTGTTTGACTTACACTACAACAAAATAGCCCTCCTTTCCAAAGCCGTGGAATATGATAAATGCTCCATCCCTGGCAGTGTTCAAGGTCAGATTTGAGGGAGTCTTGAGTGGCATGGTTTAGTGTGTGGTGTCCCCACCCATGGCAGGGGTTTGGAACTAGGTGATCTTAAGGACCTTTCCAACCTTAACTGTTCTATGATTCTATGATTATATGTTGCGTTTTTTATGTATTCAACATGAATCCATAACATGTTAGAAATTCCTCATAAAGTATTTTAATCAAAAAATGGTCTCAAGTGCAAGGAAGCCACATCTGAAAGGAAATGAAGACATTTCTTACCATCTGTCGTGGAGCTCTTGTCACATCCAAGTAAAGAAAACAAGCCCATTTTTACTGGCCACTGTGATCAGCGTTATATTTCAGATGTTTCAAGTTCCCCACTACCAGCTACCCTGTATGCATGAACGGAGAGTCTCTCCTTTTAGCTAGGAATAGGAGACAGCTATCAAGTAGCTGGTTAGAGCTCCCTCTTCTCAAACAGCAGCTGTTCCTGCTGCAGCCCTGCCACAACTATAAAGGAACAAAGGAACCTCTAATTTATACCATCTTGTGTCTATTTACAAGCTTCCACATGTCAACTGATCAGGGGCAGGGATGAGCAAAGACCTCTGATCTGTTGACACACCATCCTCCTCCTGTGACTGAAGGGTTTTGGTGTGATGGCTCTCTGGCTGCAAACCTTTGGGAGTCTTCTCACTCAATGAAAGTTGGAGCTATTGCCTGAAAGAGTGAGATGCTTGAAAGTGTGAGGAGAGCTGTGACTTACAGCTGATGAAATGCTTTTTTACACACAAGGATGCCTTATCATAAGGTGACTGGAAAATAGTAATTTCTCTGTCGCATGTAACAAAGCAAGTAGTTCATTGAAAATGTATGTTTCCAAAGCATTGGAGATGGCAAATTATTCACTTTAGAATAATATTAATTAGAAGATATCCTTTCATCTCCCAGACAGCTTCTGCTTATGGTAATCAAATTCCAAGGTGACAGTATCTGGCATAATGTGCATCCATTACTCTCTAAATTAGTGCCTGCACGCCAATCATAATGAACACAGTCCATAAAGCACTTTGGTTCTGCAGTTATTATTTTTTTACTGCTTATGCAACTTTGCACCCAAATACCTTTTTGTTTCTTAAAAGAGCCTCAGTTTTGGTAGTCAATTGAAACACATGATGTTGTAATGAACAGAATAATACAAGCTTAATTTAATACCCAGCCACATTTCCTTCAAATACATGCAAAAGATTTCCCCACCTCTGTGCCAGATGAGATTGAGAGGGTGCCAAAAGTAACCAGTATGTTTTGATATAAAGCTTTTATTTTCATTTCCTAAGAAAATAAGACAGGTTTTTCTAAAATAGAGCTTTTCTGTATTTATTGAGTCCAATATATAAGCCCAGTTCTTAAATAAATTCTACCTTCTACGAGCCAGCTCAAGCCACCTAAGAAAATATTTTAACTAACTCTCTTGAATAAAATTATGAGAATCCCCTTATACTACTCTCCTGTGTGATAAATGTTCCCAGAGGTAAATGTAATATTTATTGCCCATTCAAGGCTCTCTGACTGACATAGTAGTTAAGCAGATATATATTATTTACAGCAGGTGATGGGATTGTGTAAAATGTACTAAAGAATGTCATTTCAGGATGAGAAAACTGCTAAGATAACTGAAAATTATATGTTTCATTGCCAGTATTAAGATAAAATAAGTACATCTCATATTTTTCATAGAATCATAGAATGGGTTGGGTTGGAAAGGACCTTAAAGATCATCTCATTCCAACTCCCCTGCCATAGGCAGGGACATCTTCCACTAGACCAGGTTGCACAAAGCCCCATCCAGCCTGGCCTTGAACACTTCCAGGGATGGGGCATCTACCACCTTTCTGGACAGCCTGTTCCAGTGTTTCAGCACCCTCATCAGAAAAAAAAAATTCTTCCTTACATCTAGTCTGAATCTACCCTCTTTTAGTTCAAAACAATTATCCCTCATCCTGTCGCAACAGGCCCTGCTAAAAAGTCTGTGCTCGTCTTTCCTATAAGCCTGCTTTGAGTATTGAAAGGCTGCAGTAAGGTCTCCTTGGGCTTTCTCTTGTCCAGGCTCAAAAACCCCGATTCTCTCAGTGTTTCCTCACAGGAGAGGTGTTCCATCCCTCTGATCATTTTTGTGACCCTCCTCTGGACCTGCTCCAACAGGTCTGTGCCTTTCCTGTACTGCAGACTCCAGAGCTTGGTGCAGTACTCCAGGTGGGATCTTAACAGAGCAGAGGGGCAGAATCACCTCCCTCAATCTGCAGGTCATACTTCTTTTGATGCAGCCCAGGATGTCATTGGCTTTCTGGGCTGCAAGCGCACAGTGCCAGTTGTGTCCAGTTTTTTTATCCACCAGTACCCCAAAAGTCCTTCACATTAGGCCTGTTCTCAATCCCTTCATCATCAGCCTGTATCAATACCAGGGATTGTCCTGACCCAGGTGCAGGACCTTGCACTTGGTATTGTTGAACCTTGTGATGTTCAAATGGGTGCACTTCTTGAGCTTGGCCAGGTCCCTCTGGATGCCAACTTGTTCATCGAGCTGTCAACCACACTATTGAGCTTGGTGTCATCTGCAAACTTGCTCAGGGTACACTACATCCCACTGTTTGTGTCGTTGATGAAGATATTAACCAGTACTGGTCCCAGTAGAGACCACCACTTGCCACTGATCTCCATATGGACGTTGAGTCATTGACCACTACCTTCTAGATGTGACCATCCAACTAATTCCTCATCCACTGAACAATCTACCCATCAAATCCAACTCTCCAATTTAGAGAGAAGGATGTTGTGGGGGATGCATCAAAGGCCTTGCCAAATTCCAGATAGATGACATCATTAGCTGATGTGGTAGTGGACAAGTAGCCTTGTCCACTGATGTAATCGCTCCACCATACAAGGGCACTAGGTTGATCAGGCAGGACTTGCCCTTGGTGAAGCCTTGCTGACTGTCTTGAAACAGCTCTCTGTCCTACATGTGCCTTAGCCTAGCTTCTAGGAGGATCTGTTCGATGATCTTCTGAGGCACAGAGGTGAGGCTGATAGGTCTGCAGTTCCCAGAGTCCTCCTTTCTAATATTTTTAAAAATGGGTACAATGTTTCCTTTTTTCCTGTCACCAGGGCCTTTACCTGACTGACTTCAGATAACATGGGGAGTAGCTTGGCAACTAAATCAGGACTCTAGGAGAGATCTTGTCAGGTCCCATAAACTTACGTACGTTCGGGTTCCTCAGTTGGTCTCAAATCACTGAGAACAGTCACCTTCTTTGAAGGGTGAGTGCAGTGTGGAAATATTGTGATGCCTGGCTATGCTGTTTCATCTGGTCCCAGTGACACAGATGAGTCCCTTTCCTTACTACTGAGGGCATACTAGCAGCTCTGACAGATGCATCTGGGTGGCCTTCAGTAGGTAAATACAGACTGCACTACGGTCCCTCTTTAAAATCAGCTCCATGTGGTATCATCCCATGATTTTAGAGGACTTCATAGCATAGATTCTTTCTTCTGATACATTCTGTAAAACAGATTAATGAGACTAAACAAATAATAATGAATCTTCCACAGTAGTTAAGCCTCGGTTCAAAGTTACATCTTTCATCTTCAAGAAATTTTTGGTAGAGCTGGAACAGTAAAGAGTCACAGTTCCAGGGATCAGACTCTTCAATAATGAGACACACAAGCAGTTTGCCATGGTTCATTAATAAACAGCTTTTTCATCATTGGTTCTGTGTTAGTGATTAAGTGATATACTTATTCCTTGATTAAATGTTTTCTTCCAACTTGCCGAGGTCTTGGGGGTTTCTATCCATCATTGTCATATCCGCACTGTTCCCAAAGAAATAATTTATCAATTTTACAGCTGAAAGTTTCTATAATTATAAAAGCCCAGGTGTTCAAAAACTATTCCTTTTGCTTTCAGAGAGAATTATTAGATTTGCATAAAACTAGGAAGTGTAGAACATCCTGAAGATAAAAATGAAGGACAAGTACATGAGTACTGCCCATTTTTTGTTTTGCTAAAATAAAAAACTGTCCTGAAGACATGTTGCTTTCTGAAAGACATTTAGTTTTATTGTGCTATCTGCAAAATAATTGAAGAGTTTATAAAGAAACTGACATACTTACTTATGCGTAAAAATAGAGGAGTAATTTCTTCCCTTCTGCTTGTTTTCAGTATAGTGGGTTAGTTCCACGGGAGAGCTGGGACATGTGGCATCCAACCTTGGTGGCTGAGGCCCTGTTTGCAATCGCAAACATCTTTAGCTCCCTACGCTTGATCTCATTATTCACTGCAAATTCTCACCTGGGACCTCTGCAGATATCTCTAGGAAGAATGTTGCTGGACATTTTGAAGTTTCTCTTCATATACTGCCTTGTGCTGCTAGCTTTTGCAAATGGATTGAACCAGCTGTACTTCTACTACGAGACAAATGAACCTGGCAACTGCAAAGGAATACGATGTGAAAAGCAGAATAATGCATTTTCAACGTAAGTGGCTGATCTATTTCTATCCTTCCTTTCTGTCCCTAGTATTTTAATCACTTAGATGTTGTTTACAGGAAAGAGGCTTTCTGTTTCTATTGGTATTACAGTAGTGTCCTGACAGACACATTTAAAGTTACCCTAATACAGAAAAGTAACTATTAGCATTACATCAATCTGTGATGATATTCATCCTGTACCACAGTGAAGTCTGTACAAATCATGATATCTCAAAAGATAAAAAGGTAAATAAAGAGAAAGGAGAGATAATATGATATTAGAAAGTACATGTTTAGAATTAAGAGAAAAAGGTCACCAGATCAGAGCTTGTTTATCCAGGCAGCTGTCGCACTGCATTTCTTCTATGTCAACTTGTGGGCATTCAATAAATCTGGTTGTCTAAAATCATGAAGATTCTTTGTAAACGTGATAAACTGAGGCAGGAAAAAGCATTCAGTCCAGCCTTCTACTGAAACTGCATCTACTCCACACAATCAAATACGGTATTCTAATTTCCAGTTTAAAGTTTATTTATTTTTCTTTCACTTGAAAAGCAACTTTACTTCACTCTGTTCTGTAGTTTATTTATAGTACCAAAACTCTACCAAATGAATACTAATTCTCTATCTAATCTTCAACTTCCAATCTGAATCAAACTCCTACTATAAATACCTGTTCCCTATTACCTTCTATGAATTTTATCTAGGCTGTTTTTAAAATATATTTATTACCAATGGCTTCCTTCTCAAAGCAAATAATTTTATAAAAATAGCACCTTTTACATCATCTTAATTAAGTCACTTTGCTCAGGCATGGTATATTTATTTCGCATATTAATAACATCTTATGTAGTTCTAAACTTTGTGTGATCTAAACAGAAAAGCACAGGGAAATTTTTTAGAGCTCCAAGTTTATGGAAGCAATATTTGGGAAATAGTGGGGACTACCTGTAATAGTGACAGAAGATGGTGTCAAGCAAAGTGTCATGAATCTTTTCTGCAGAGTCTTTGCTGCAACTGAGCAGGAGAGAATAGTGGTTGTTCACTTTGTGCTGAGGCAAGTGCAAACCATACCAGAGACTCCAGAGCAGTACTTTGCCACTCATACACACTGTAGTACAGGCACAGAGATTCAAGACCTGGGGTTGCTATAAGTCAAAGCGTACTGCGCTCTCAGGTTTCTCTGTGGGACAGCACTGTACTAGGTTGCTTGATAAAGTTCTGTTTCAAAGATGATAACACTTGGTGAGAAAGGGGCTGAAGGGTTACGTTTTGCCTAGTTCTGGACAGCAGGTCCCCCCATGCAGGACCACCCAGGGTGCTACAGGTCCCCACAGTTCAGCAGCCTCCCTTTTCCGGGTGCAGTGGGCACAGCACTGGTGGCCCACAAGTCCTGTCCAAGTAACCCGCTCCTGGTGTCAGGGTGAAGGAGCAGGAGAGAGACCACAGGGAAAACTCACTCCAATTAATACCAACATATGCGACCAGGCTAGCAGAAAATTTTGCTTCAAACTTTTCAGGAGTAAAGGGTCTAACCAGAGCCTATCCTTATGACACTGTAGTGTAGCTGAACATTGTACAAAAGTGAAATTATGTCGAACTGTCTAGTTGCAGAGGAATCCTTTTTAAGTTGGTTATTGTTGTTTAGCTTCATAGCTCTTGTCCCAAATTTCTCTAAGGGAATATCATATACTTTAGTTATAAAAGCACAAGTTTCATTTGAGCAGCATGTTTGTCTTTTTAATGTCTCCATTCTTTACAAAACAAAACATATGCTAATGATAATAATGTCATTCTAATTATACAACTCCTTTTATCTCAGTGGCTCTCAACACAAACCAGAAATTGCATAAACTGACAACACCAAGCATGTATGAGGATGCTATAATTGTTTTAACATCTTGATTTAAACACAACCATTGAGTTACTTTTGGATCCTTATTCTACCCTATACAGTCAAGGCAAAGGGTCAAAATGCTTTCAAAGGCAAGTGTCTAAAATAAGATCTCTAAAACTGTATTATCCCTCAGAAGTTTGTACAAAATCAGCCTTTTACTCGCAGGCTTATTTATAGATTCAGTATCGTGTATCTGGAAGCTCAGATTTGAAACATTAAGCCATTGTTTCCCTAGAAAGATATTCTGTATATGTTGCTTCTATTGTGGTATCTATCGTTTATTTCAAGCAAGTCACGGACTTTTGTATGTTTAGGGAAAACCTGAACAATCTGAAAAGTACATGTGTTGTTATTGTACAACTATTCCTTTTGGGTTTTGTTTTTCAGATTATTTGAAACGCTGCAGTCATTATTCTGGTCTATATTTGGACTCATCAATCTCTATGTGACCAATGTGAAAGCAAGGCATGAATTTACTGAATTTGTTGGGGCCACCATGTTTGGTACCTATAATGTAATCTCCCTGGTTGTTCTACTCAACATGCTAATAGCCATGATGAATAATTCTTACCAACTTATTGCTGTAAGTTTTATCCTTAGACAATTTATAATACATACCTTCTCTCTGTTCCTACAGCCTATTTTGCTGGCAATAAATCTTTCTTACAGACAGGATATTGGGACAAATTCTCTGATTCATTCTAATTCTTTTCACTGTTCTGGAAGGACCCAGAAACCAGACCCCTGTTAGATTGGGCAGAGGGGAATTTCCCCACAACTCTGAATGAGGAAAAGGTGGCCCAGCTGCAGAAGCCAGCTCATGGGTTAAAGGTGTTCTGAAGCTGCTGGCAAGTGACATGAGCTACTGCCCTGCCCAGGCTGTACTGAGGAAGAGATTCTGCCAAAGATTGTTCTGTCTCTGCTTTATTTTTAATGCATTATATTTATTAACCTTTAAAAGGCTGATTTTTTTTTTTTATTTTCATACAGCATGAATATACAGATAATAGAAATTGGATATTTCTTGGATAATTCTGGACCCATTAGCAATTCAAACAAAAGACCATGACTTCTCTTTTGCAGTCATTGTTTTTCTCCTTCAATGAAACCTGTCTTCATCCTTATCAAAGCTACTGTGCTATTTTTATTTCTCAGCTGTCTATTAAGAAGGCTAATGAAAATAAACACTGATTCATCATATGGTAATTCTAATATGATCATGCAGAAAGCAAACGAAAGAAAGATTCGCAGTTTTAGGTTTTTAAAATGCCTTTTTTTTTTCTAATCAGGAAATAACAAGTTTCTCCACAAAAGAAATACTGACTACATGTGTTTATATAATACTAGTTGGCAAAGTCTGGTACGCAATATCACAACAAACTAGCTCATCAAAACTAAGACTGCAGGTAGAATAGTTTTCCCACTACAACTTCTAAATTATTGTTTTGATTAATGTGTATCTGGCTAAAGATCAAAGGCTAGGGCTAGACCTGTAGTTTAAGTTCTTGGCTACTATGGTTGTCATCCAAATATAATCTTGTAAATCTAAACTTCTTGGTCAGCTGCTAGATTTAGCAATCTTTACATGGACTTTAGTTCTGATTTTTTTCACACTTTTCAAAATTATACAATGTTATATAGAATCCGAAAGAAATAAAATTTCAAAATAAAATAAAATAAAATAAAATAAAATAAAATATAAAACCCCCACAACCTATCCTAAATATATGGATCTGAAATAGAAGGAAAAGAAGATATTCAGCTCAGGAGTTTTAAGTAGCCTCATGATTTGTTGGATAAGCTATTTGTGAATTTCTGGGGCTGACAATTACTAAGAGAGTTTGTGAGACTTAAACATTTGTTGAAGCTCCTACCCAGCAGAGTAATTAGAGTGATCTGTGTGGAATAACGATAAGCTGCTATTATAAAAAAAAACCCATCTCTTTCAGAAATGTAGCATTTTTCTGCTTGTAATTATCCTTTGTTGTCTGAGATAGATACTTTTAATTATTTAAAAGCCTGTAGCAGCAAAAGAAAAGTTAAAAGTGGATATATACTGTACATATCCAACATCTCTTTACTGAAGTAAAGCAGCTTAGCTTTGCTTTGTGTTAAAGACCTTCTGTCAAAAGCAGATTCCAGTATTTTAACAAGAAAATTAATTCAATTTTAACAAGAAAATGCATTTCATATTTCAAAGTTGTTCTAGTTTTAGGTTCTCAGATTTTTGTTGATGTTTGTTTCACCTCCTTAATTAAAGCAACATCTATGCTGGTGTTGCATTTTTTGTGTGCAGGATCATGCAGACATTGAGTGGAAGTTTGCTCGAACAAAACTCTGGATGAGTTACTTCGAAGAAGGAGGAACTCTACCCACTCCTTTTAATGTCATACCAAGCCCAAAGTCTCTGTGGTATCTGATCAAATGGTTATGGAAACACCTTTGTAAGAAAAAAATCAGAAGAAAACCTGAAAGTTTTGGAACAATAGGGGTAAGTCCTGTGTTTTATTCTGCCTACAGCCCTCCTTTTTGCTATATAGATGAGTCTTTCTCAGCTTTACAGACCATCCGAACTGTCAAATAACACATGTATAAGTTAGAGAGTAATTCTAGCAGAGAATGTTTAATTTTTATCTTCATGTCAATGTATTAGACTGAAAAAAACATCATCATATTCCTGTGCAATGACAATATGAACCATGACAGTTCCTCTCCTACAGATAATGCAAGAAAGATTAAAAGCAATAAAAATACAAGAGATCAAATATCTATACTTGTCTACCAATCCCAGAGGCGTGGTTGATGATCTCTAGCTCAAGTGTCACAGTTCAAGTGTCACTGACACATCGTGAACCACAGATTCGTGTATATAGTATTTGTCATGGAATATTCTCTGTCTCCCTTTCTCATCATGTAATGAAATGGGTTTGCCATAAAAGCATTCTTACAAAAAGCTGTTCCTATTAAAGAAAACATTTTGAAAGGTAACAGCATTTACTTGGAATTGCTTACTTGAATTTAAAGCTAGAGTTATTTCAGAATCACATTGGTACCTTATTCTAATAGTGCTGCTTAGTAGTTAAATTTCTAGAATAAAAGAGGGGAAAAGACACACAAGGGGAGCAAGAATAGTCTTGCACCTGGATTCAGAAGATGACTGTGTAATATCTCAGCTACAGACTTTCTCTTGTGGCAGCAGTGGGTAAAGCACATTTAAATTTGCCCCTCCTAGCTTTACCCAGCTGAGATACCTCAGTCGGCAGCAGAGTTTTTCTATATTGCCAGAGCAAATATCCAGGCAACAACATAACCCACTAACAACTAAATCTCTCTAGTTATGTTTTCTGCATTTCCCATGGTGAGCGAGTCAGTACCTCAGTTTGCTTTTTGCCAACTCCTTCATAAAGAAAACTATGTGGACATATACCAGATATTTTTCTTTGTGGTAAAATGTGGACAATGGCGCTTTCTCTATATAATAGGGATTTGGTGAATATAAATGTTTTCAAGTCTTATAGGAACTCAGATAGCAAAGCATTATGCGAGAGTATAATATAAGAATTTCATGTGTAGGTAAGGGAAAGAAGAAAGGGTTATAATCTTCATGCTGTTGACCCTGGTAGCAAAACTTTCATTCATTTCAAAGAAGCCAGGGATACAATACAATTCTTTGATGGACCATTACTCTATTGACTTTTTATTTGCATTTCTTCCCAGTTTCTTGATAAGTTGATTAATAGGGATAGGCTTTTCCTACGTATTCTCCAGTCACATCATGTCATTCAGTTTAATTGCTGGATATACTTGGAGAAACAAGTTCACTTATCTCTCATACTTGTAGATAGGAAAGAAACAGTCAGAAAAGGAAGCTTATGAGTGTGAGGATGACATTGAAACAAACCAGTAATAGACTACAAGAAAGAAACACTGAAAAAAAAACCCCATTAAAATTAATATTAGAAAAGCAGTGAAGAGAGACAAACAGTGAGTCGAATAGAAATTTTTTTTTAAAGACATGAACTAGCATGAATGGTGAAGAATTTTGAGAATAAAACATCACTGTGTAACCTAGGAAGGGAAAGAAGTAAATGCAGAGACCAACAGGAAGAAAAACTGTAAGATTTTATTAGAAAAAGAAAATGAAGAGAGTGATGGGCTTGTGTGAGGGAGATAGTGGGCAATGCTTCTAGGCATTTGTTAAACATTTGGTGGGGATGATTAGCTAGTGTAAACTGATAGAGTGATATTAAAATTAATGGAGTGATGCCAGTGTATCGCAGCTGAGGATCCAGGGTTGGTTAATACAATATCCCTGTTTGACTGAGACAGATCCAGAGTACCCCTATACATCTCAAAAATGCCCTTCAGGACAGTATTTTCTGGCAGACTTTCCATCCAGGATAAGGGATTTATTTTTTTTTTTTCCATTTTTTTCCCTCTCAAACTGCAGCTTTGGGAGTAAACTAATTTCTGGGTCTGTGAAATAATAAAGAGACAAGGTGCTCTCAGAAACATGCTGAATAGCATGGTGAGGAAAGCAATTCAGAAAGATCACCCCCAGGTTCCTGTGACTACCTCCTGCAGGGGTACATAAAGACCACCTTCTAGAAATTAGCAGCTTGGATTTTGGCAAACTGGTGCAGCAATATGTCAAAGGGCAGGGAGTCTATACACAGAGCTGGTTAGGAATTTTTCCAAATATAATTTTCTTTTTTTTTTTTTTTGATGAAAAAAACCCCCACTAAAATCGTAACCCCCAAACTTTTTCATAAATACATACCAGTTTCAAAGAAGCTTTTGTTGGGAAAGACTTTTCAGCTCCAGGATGGTATTTCTGTATGGAGAGAGAAGGAGCAGGTGCCCAGTAAAGCAAATAGCTTGGGCTAAGAAAGACCCAGGTTCATTTCTATTCTCCAGTGGATATTTAATTATTTACCCAAAGCAGAGCAGCTCTGACAGGAGAGATTTCCATCTCAAAATCATTAAGACCCTGGAAGGGAAAGGTACTCTCTTGGAAGAACAGAAATAAAAGAGCTGAACTTCCTTATGATTTGCGTGTGAACCCCTAATTACTGAACTGTTTGGGAGTGGAGGACATAGGCGAGGGAGAGATGTGGGACATTAAATTTAAAAATAAAAATGTTTGATGGGAGAAGAAGGAAATCCTAAAGTCTGTGAGACCATAGGGCCATATCCATCACTAGTTTCTTACAGACTAGGTACTTATCTGAAAGTACAGCTGAAACCCCTGTGAAGCAGAGGGCTCACCAGAAGAGCCATTATGGCAACAAGACTTCCAGGTGCCCAGAAAGAGTGGCTGTGGCTGACCAGGCAGATTCAGTCCATACATCTATGCAACTCATAAAACTACAAAGTTCTTCAGCTACTTCCTCAGCTATAACACGAGGCCCATTAGGGCTATCTGAATTTAGAACACTTTGTGATTTCTACGCTCAGTTATGCACCCAAGCTCCAAAATGAAATAAGATGTGGGTATGCATTATTCACTCTGATTTCCATGAAAATCTTTTCATACCCATCGAACTGTGAGAGCCACTATTTTCTCCAGCAGTCAAGTCTACACGCAGTTTGGGTAGATGTAAACCAGATGCTGTTCACTGGACTTTCCCCAAGAGGTTAAGTCATTGGAGAACGAATGGACACATCATGGTGATCTGAGCTTGTCCTGGGGGAATGTGCTGTTTTCTGGTTTTGAAAAACTTATTCACCCACAGCTAAGAATTGGTTTCCCAGAGCTTTTTCAATTGTCCCAAAAAACTGCATTACAAATGAAATTTAGGACCTCTATGCCCTATGAACCGAAGGGAAAAGAAGAGTTTCTTTGCCTTTTGTTCACAAATCTCAGTTGACAGCTCTCTGACTCCAGCTCACTGGAATATCCCCTGTAATAATACTGGCCTCATAGCTACAAGATAAGCTTTGTTGGGACCTACTTCTTTTCATTGAACACCACATTAGGTACTCTGATTCCTTCCCTATGACCATTACTGGGGAAAAAAACACTGTAGGGTCAGTTTTGGGCTCATTTTCTTATATTTGCTATATGGATGTGTGGATGCCATGTTGTCTGTAAGGCAGAACCTAGATTTCAAAACATTTTGTTCTGAAACCTTTAAATGCTAACTTTCCTATTAGGAAGCTTTAATCAGTGGTGATATACTATGCTGTTTTCCAGCAGAAAAAGCAATAGCGTGCATCCAAAAGCTGAGTCAGGGCTAGAGGATACAAAACAGATGATAGACAGAATGGAGGATCAGGCATGATATCTGTATAAGAAACTTTAGTACCAAGAAGACAGGAATCATGAGCTAGGAATGAGTCAAGGATGCATTAAATGTGTCACCAACAATCCACTATAAATATATATATATGTACACTTGCAAGTTCATTATATGCAGGCAGAACTCATAAAGAAAGGGCTCAGGTCTAGAATAGTTTACAGTAGACATGCTAGTGAAAGGATTTAACTGACTTGAATGAAGAAGAAAAATGTCAGTAGAAATAAGTATGACATGGTTGCTTGCAGGGCCATCTACAGTGCTGCTTATAACAAAGCTATCATGGGAAAGAACAGAGTCTGCAGGGAAGTGAGGTGCCTCTGAAGAAAGCTGATTAATTTGCTTCTCCTTGGTTGTCAGTTCTGTGGTTCTGTCAGCCTTTGTTGTACTGGGACCACTGAAGCAGTGGGTGGGAGAGGCAAGGGGAGCTTTTTCAAGGGACAGATTTTTAATCCAAAGCAACACACTGCCCAGCCACACTGATGGCAGCTTCTCCAGCACAACTACAGCTGAGGGAAGGCCAGGATGGTTACATGTTGCTTACTAGTACTTCAGCTGTGCTATTAATCAGACAGAGATCTTCTACCTTTCAGATTGCAGCACATCTTTATTTTCTGTCATTTTGACATCCCAGGTATGCAGCATTCTCTTTAGCTATTACCACAAAGATCTCCTACAATCAAACCTCTGAAATAACAGTGTGTACTGCTCTTTACATATATATATAGCAGTTCTGTTAAATTTGTCAGCTCACCTTTGCAAAGGCCAGATTAGTAATGTAATTGTATTGATTGGGCTCAAGTTCTCCTAACTGCCCAAGGCTTTTGGGTGTCTCAAGGCTGCTACTGTTGGCCACCTGAAATCCATTGCTATTTCAAGAAAGAGATGTAAGAAAAGTAACCCCAATCCCACTGGAATAAATTGTACTGTTTTACTCAAATTACATTCCACTTTATGTCTGATCAATTGCCAAAAAGTTTTTTACCTATAATTTGAAGTATTTCAGAGGAGAAAATGGAAAGGATCATCAGGAATATCTTCGGTGATATTTGTGTGTGTGTATGTGTGCATCTGATGTATAGATAAAAAGTTACCTCTTTTCTAGCCTTTTTTTCTTTTTTTTTTTTGCCATTTTTCCAAGCAACCTACATGATAATCATCATCATTTGTCAGAAAAAATATCCTTTCCCCTTCCCCTATTCTTTGTTCCCCAAGTGGAAAATGATGCAACTCCTAAGTCAATATAAGTGTTTTGTATTTTCTCTGTAACGTGTATTATTGAAAGTTGAGTGAAGTTCCTTCCACCTGGAATGGAAATCAGTATCTGGAGTGTTTGTTGTATAGCCAAGGACCTTCTCATGGGAAAACCTCTTTCTCAACACAGATAAGTTCTTACCCTTTTTATGGGATGCTTCTATCCAAGATAAGGAATATATCCCATGACTTCAGGCAATCTTTAAATTTTCTGGACCTCTATCACTAACCAATTTGAGGTCAAATGCAGATATTAGATTTGAATTCCTGCTTTATAAAATACACAATTTTGATAAAACATTTCAAAAGAAGTAATTTAAGATTACTTAAGATTTTTCAATATTTGATATAATTTTCCCAATATTTTTTTCCAATATTTTTCAATATTCAATATAATAATTAAGATTTTTCACTGCTAAAGAGATTTTTCTTCCAAACAATGCAAATTATTAGGAATGGCATGAGCAGAAAGACCAAAATTATTATCACTACTAGGAGAACTACTATTCAAGCTTAGTAAATTATATTAATGCCCCCTTTGGAAAGTGTTTTATCATCCCCTTCAGTTTCATGATCTAATAAAACATCATCAGAAGAAGAATGTTGCTATTTTTAGTTAGATTTAACTTTTATACCTTTGTCAGCCATAGTTTTCAATACTTGAAGAAGCACATAGCATGGTGGTTAACTTGAAACAACTTTCGAACAACCACAAATTAGACTATGACCACGTAGGGAAAAGCAGGCTGGCTGAAAACTAAATAAGTACAATACGAATGTTAATGCCGTTTTATTTATTTATAGTGAGTAGTTTGATTTTCGAATGTGTTTAAGCAAAGATTTATTCTGCTTTCAGAAGGAATCAAAAGGCCATTATGAACTGGAGATTGAACATTTAAACAGAAGATAGAGAAGTGATGGGTGTAATAACTTTTACAGGTTATGTGTATGCATAATTCCCTGTGCAGTATTTATGTGTCTGTGTTTGAAAATGCACCATTAAATGGATTCTCTTTCACCTTCTCAGTGATATGGATTGAACACAATTGTTAAGTGCAGTAAAACTGTTCTGGACACGTCACTACATAAATGAATTTGTTTAAAAATCCACAGCCTCTGTTTCTGGGAATTTCAGAATCGGTTGCACGAAAAGGATAAACCTGATATAGCCATTTCTTGTTATGGGTACAGAAATAAACCTATGCATTTATTTCACATTTCATTGTGAATTAAAGCAGAGCAGACAGCAACTCCAGAAAGTATTCTACAAGACAAAATTCGTCATTTGTTTTGTTTATATGAGTTATTAGCCTTGCCTGAGCTGAAGTGCACTTCAATTACACCTTAAAGTGTTGTTCCCTTTGCCTGTAAGTCAGATCTGTTGAGCTCTCTTAGCCGCGGACCTCTTCAGTGCCCTCTCAGCAGAAATGAAACATCTCCATCGTGTGGTCAACTGCGAAAAATCAGAAATTTTTTTCTAAAAACCGGCTAAAGGCGGGTGGGTGCTGGGAGAGTATCAACCTCCCCACGGCTGCCTTGCCCCCTCCGGCCCCGGCGGTGGGGTGGCTCGCCTGTCCCTCCACTCTTAAACACAAGAAATTTCCATCTTCTCTTTGGATGAGGCATAGATACAGAAACACCATCTGGAAAAATACTGAAGGCAAGATGTTTATGTATAAAGCCCTACAGCACAGTGGCTGTTCAGAGTGATTGGGAAATCATGATCTTCCCCTTTCTATTATTTTTTGTGAAGCTCAACCACACAGCTACTGCATCCCTCAAATTAATTAGAAACAAGAAGTCACCTCTAAAGACTAAACTGATTCGGAGTACAGGGAAAGTGTTAATTATAAATTGCCAATCAGTTTCAAGTATAAGAAGATGACAAAATACCTTACTGTGACTGCCTCATTATGTAACTGAGGTCAATTTTAACAAGTCCCTTGGATGTCCTTTTACCCGGTTTTAAGATGCTGTAAGTATTCTGTTTTGTAAAAATATAATCAGTGGTTAGACACCATCTTTTCTCACCAGCAGCAGATATAAGAACACAAGTTAAAATTGTCTTTCTTTCACCAGTCAGAGATAATTAAGGTATAGAATAGGGAGATGTGACTCAGTATGCTATTGAGGACAACAGTAATTCAAGGACTAAGTATTTCAAGACGTTTGGGTTTTTTTGACCCATCTTCTTCTGGACAGCCCTTAGATATTGCAGTATAAACTAATGCAACACTTGCTTGAAGCTCGAACCATGCTTTTATCCTACTGCACTTCTTTTTGCTGTTCTTATTCAGAGTTATTAGCCCTCTTACCCTCCTTCCCTATCAACACCAAACTGCATTGCAGGCTAAATTTCTTTCTTCCATACCCCTCTCTATGACCGTGTTTTTAATAGGGAACTAAGCAGAAAATTTTCGCTTCGGTATGGTTTTATAGTGCAGGTATTGGTTAGGTCTGTCTTAAATGAGACATTAGGAGCCATAGCAAGTGTCTTGCTAACACCATGCTTATGTCAAGCTATTCTCAATTCAGTAAAATACACTTCAGTCTTTGCTCCAACACTGCTGTCTTCAACAGACTTTGACCAACCCCTCAGCTTAGTACATATGACATACTGCACAGGCCTGCTGTTTTCTTATGCAGCAAGTATTTTACTACCAGGTAAGGAAGGATTCATGGTTTTTTGTTCTTTCCTAGAGGCGTGCAGCTGACAATCTGAGAAGACATCATCAGTACCAGGTACAGGCCCATGTTTATTTTTTGACAACTATTTTTCTGTGCCTCCAAAAAGTCTTCAAAGGTTAAAAAAAAAAAAAAAAAAAAAAAAAAAAAAAAAGGGAGAATTTCATGAGAAAGAAGGGAAAAAAAAAAAGAGAGGAAGACCTCACAAAATGAATACTTATTTCATCCTCAACAAACAAGCATAGTATTTTTGGTGTTCAAAAGAACAGCATTTGAGAAGTAGAGTTATCTACTTTTGGGGTGCAAAAGGGTATTTTCTAGAGCAATAATATACTAACTAGTATTTTGCCCACTGTAACATGGATTGCCTTTAAAAAAAAACAACCCACATAGTCCCTCCTCCCTGCTAGGATCATCAGGATCATATGTGCAGCTCACTGACATATTTCATGAGAACCTGCTCTCCATCTCTCCAGCTCTGGTTCCCCATAGACAACTTCCTGCCCCTTAATAACCCGACTGCCTAGATACCCTGTAAGCTGATCTTCTTCATCCTTCCTGCTTCAGCCTCTGATTTTTTGAGATTATTGCACAAAGAATAATTTTCAGATTTATTTTCAATTTTTGTTCCAAGTTAAACAAGATGTGGGCTGTACACTTGCAGGTTTGGTAATTAATGGATTCCATATGAGAAATGACTAGGTAAAGTAGGACTTTTCCAACCTGAAAGAGAGACAGCTGTGGGAAGTACAATAGGGATTTATAAAATCAGGGGGAAGGTGAATACAGAGCAGCTGTTTACCATCTGTCTGCAAACTGAATACCAGACACATACTGCACTGCATTAGTAAGGCTGTAGGCAGCACTTTGAGAGAAGCGATTATTCTCCTCCAGCCCACACTTGTAAGACTGGAGCAGTGTGTCCTGTTTTGGGCCCCCCATTGCAAGAGACATGTTAACAAACAGGCAGGAATCCAGGAAAAGGCCACCAAGATGGTGAGAGGGCTGACATAAAAGGAGAAACTCAGATTTCAGCCTGGAGTAGGTTAAGGGGGATCTAATTGCTGTCTTCAAGAACACAGTAGGTGGTTAGAGAGGAGCCAGAGTTTTCTTGGAAAAGGAGTCAATGGACACAAACTGCAAGAAGGGAAATTCTGTAAGGAAAATCATCATCATAGTGAGGGTAGTAAAGAATTGGAAAAAGTTGCTTAGGGAGGCTGCGGCATCTTCACCCTTAGAGCTATTCAGCACTTGACTGGTTATGGCCATGAACTGGATCAGTCAGCCTCCAGGCATCTCTTCCAACCTAAATAAATTTAGGATTCTTAGAAATGGAAGGCAACAATTGAAACTATCACACAGCAGATTAAAAATGAACAAACCACTACACAGAATCTTATTCCAGCTATACTGTGAAATTTATTGGTGGAGGATTTGTGGATGCTGAGAATGTACATGAGTTCAAAACACACAGGAAAACCTGTCACAGCCCATTAAACCTAGAGCTGTTGTTGCTGATTCAGAAAGTCTCTGAATCTCACATCGCAGGAGGTTTGGGAGAGTATAGCTGGAAATAAGATTATACGACCACAATAGACTTACAGTCCCTCATGAGGCATCAGCAACTGCTCACTGTCAGATTGCATGCTACTGGCATGAGACATACCTTCAGTCAAACACAATACAGCTCTTTTCAGGATAATTAAAATCATCACCTTCCACTGAAAAGCAGAACAAATTTCCAACCAGATGTAAGGTTTTTACATGTTTTGTTATGTTCCTAAAGCACAAAGAATCTCAAACAGGCCTGGTGAGTGTAGGTTTAGTAACTAATCCCAAGAAAGCTAACACAATATTTTATGTTTTTAGGAAGTTATGAGAAATCTGGTGAAAAGATATGTTGCAGCAATGATAAGAGATGCCAAAACTGAGGAAGGACTGACAGAAGAAAATTTTAAGGTATGTGTTTATTTATATGTTTATAGGTGTTTTAGTAAGATATTGTAAGACTGTGAAGCATATTTCTCACACTCCTCAGTTGTTTAGGTAGTATGTGACTCACTTCCTAGAGCAGTGTCTGTGCCATGATGGACCACACAGACATAGTGTTGTACATCGACATCAGCAAGTCTCCCTCTTTCTTTCTCTGGAGCGATAATCAGTTTTATCAGCTGGTTTGAATTGTGCCAGCTGGTGTAAGGGGACACCAAACAGGGACTAAGTGGGTGTAACAACATATAATATATGGTAAAGCAAGATGCAAACAGTTTCAGCACCTTAGCAAATAGATTTTCTTCTGCTAACATCTGCTATCATGCAGCTATTGGTGAGATTGCACCTTGAATACTGTGTTCAGTTTTGGGCCCCTCACTACAAGAGAGATACTGAGTTGAAGGAGCAGGTCCAGAGAAGGGCAGCAAAGCTGGTAAAGGGTCTGGAGAATAAGCCTTACGAGGAACAGCTGAGGGAACTGGGGGTGTTTAGCCCAGAGGAGAGAAAGCTCAAGGGGTGACCTTATCACTCTCTACAACAACCTGAAAGGAGGTTGTAGTGAGGTGGGGGTCGGTCTCTTCTCCCAGGTAAGCAATAGGACAAGAGGTAACGGCCTCAAGCTGCACCAGTGGAGGTTTAGATTGGATATTAGGAAAAATTTCTTCACAGAGAGGGTGGTCAGGCATTGGAACAGGCTGCCCAGGGAACCGATGGAATCACCATCCCTGCAAGTGTTCAAAAAATGTGTAGATGAGGCGCTCAGTGACATGGTTTAATGGTGGACTTGGCAGTCCTGGAGTAATGGTTGATGATCTTAAAGGTCTTTTCCAACCATGCTGATACTATGATTCTATGAGTCTTTGATGTATTTGTATACAGAACACCTTTTATATGACTTAAAAGACAGAAAATTTAAATAAGTAGTCAAATACATTTAAAATATATATCACAATGCTTACATCCGTTACTGTGTATTTCTAGCATCTTGTTCTTTTTCACACCTCGAACTTCAAATATTCAAAATTATATTCATCTGCCTAAGCTTATGCATGCAGAAGATATAGCCAGAGCCTGAGCTAATTGCTTCATTATTGCTTCAACCGGATCACCTTGAGTGCCATCACATGGCACATACAGGACAACCAGGCCATCAGGCCCAGTCAGCATGGGTTTATGAAAGGCAGGTCCTGCTCGACTAGCCTTCTATGACAAGGTGACCACTTAGTGGATGAGGGAAAGGCTGTGGATATTGTCTACCTAGACTTTAGTAAAGCCTTTGACACCATTTCCCACAGCATTATCCTGGAGAAACTGGATGTTCATGGCTTGGACAGGTGTATTCTTTGCTAGGTGTATTCTTTGAGGGAACTGGGGTTGTTTAGCCTGGAGAAAAGGAGGCTCAGGGGGGCCTTATCATTCTCTAAACCAACTACCTGAAAGGAGGTTGTAGCAAGGTGGGGGTCAATCTCTTCTTCCAACTAACAAGTGATAGGATAAGAGGAAATGGCCTCAAGTTGTGCCAGGGGAGATTTAGACTGGATATTAAGAAAATTTTCTTCCCTGAAAGGGTTGTCAAGCATTGGAACAGGCTGCCCAGGGATGTGGTTGAGTTACCATCCCTGAAGGTATTTAAAAGATATGTAGATGTGGTGCTTAGTGACATGGTTTAGTGTTGGACTTGACAGTGTTTGGTTTACAACTGGACTCAATAATCTTAAAGGTCTTTTCCAGCCCAAATGATGTATGATTCTATGATCTATCCCTTTAGAGAAAATGAAGAGAAATAGAGACCTCCTGAAAGCAAGGTGCCTTCTCCTGAGAAAGGACTTTAAGAGAGAGAGGTTGCACTGGCTGAAATCAGCCTGCAATGATTAATTCTGACTTAGCTGCTAGCTGCCAAACATTTAGTGGAAACGCACAAAGCCTTAGCTGCACTGCTACTAACAGGGAAGAGTGCGCACATCTGCGTGCCTTGAGCATGCATGTGTCCCCATGTGTGTGTGTAAGGGATGGTGTTAAGAGTTGATCAAAATGCTGTTATCATGATGGGATTATCCTGTCTAGCAGATTGGCTGTAGGTCTTCAAGTTGTCCGTGCTCCTTCCTCCACCACTGACGGTGATTTCTGCGAGCAGTCTAGGCTAAGGCACATTTTCTCTGAAGTTTCCTCTGATAAAATTGCTGATCACTTTTCTGTCTCACCTGGAAGATCCATTAGACAATCTGCAAAGCACCTTGAAGATGCAAGGTATTATCCACATGGTGAAGTTTATTACCGATCCCTAGCATAAGCCTATTTTTTTCTCTTTTTAATTACAAGAGGAAAAGTCAAATTAGCTTTTGTGCTCTGATGTTTCATCTTTCTTCCTAAATTTTAGGAGTTAAAACAAGATATTTCCAGCTTTCGTTTTGAAGTCCTGGGTTTGTTAAAAGGAAGCAAGCTGTCTAATTTGCAGAGCGCAAAGATGAACAAAGACACTTCCTCTCTGTCAGAAAATGAAGAAAATAGTGAGAGTGAAGAAAACAAGAAAGGAAAGAAAAAGAACTTCAGCCTTTTTGACATAACAACCATGATTCACCCAAGATCAGCCACTATTGCCTCTGAAGCACATAATGTAAGCAACGGCTCAGCAATGATGGTGTCAGAGTCCACTAAGGAGAAACAAAAGCGTGTGAATTTTGTAACAGACATAAAAAATTTTGGGTTATTTCACAGACGATCAAAACCAAACTCTGTGGAGCAGAGTACAAATAAAATATACACTGTTTCCGAAGAAGTTTCCCGTCAACAGGCAGAAGAACAATGTGAGAAAACTGATGAACTGGAAGAGGGAGAACTGACCATGAACTGTGAATTAAATATCGAAAGCCCTGACAAAAAATGTGTGTTAGCTGAATCACAAAATAATGGTGACTCTTTGGATTCACAAGAAGAGGGAAGTATTTGTGCTTCAGAAACAGAGAAAATGGAGTTACAGAACTCAGAACCAGCCACACCGCAGGATCAGCTGGACAAGGAGTTGGACATTAACCTTGACTGTGATGAGAAACAGGAAACAATTGATCAGGGTGATTATGTGATAACAAGGTTGTGATGCTTACAGGAGGAAGCATTTACAAATATATATATTTTGCATAGTGCTTTGGGGGGGGGGAATGTTCTAAGAGTTATATTAGCAAATGCAGAATTACACTTTATAGTACTCAACTGTGGCACATGATCTTGTAACAGTAGTCAAGAGAAAGATAATACGGGAACCTTCTGTTTTGTAACCTGCTTTAGCTTTCACGATTCGTTTTACATTTTTTAATAAATGGAAGCATCTTGTATTCTTGTACTGTTGCAATAACCCACAGAAACTTTTTAGCTATCTTTTTCAATTACAACAAATGCAATTTCTCTCATATGATAGTTGACTCCTATTATAAATATTTTTCTATGCAAATAAAAAGTAGCTTAAGAGACTTGTAAGCCTTTATTTAACTTTGTAGGTTCTTAAAAGATTCTGGGCACCAGAATAATCATAAGCTGCTCCTGTCAGCATAATTCATGTCAAGCTATTAGAATCATTTATTTAAATTGCTATAAACTTAATTTGTTTCAAAAGCTATACAGAATCAAAAGATAAAGTATGTTCTTTTATTTATTGAAGGAATATGAATACCTGTAAATTATGAAAGATCAGTCTATTTGATTATTTAATTACAGCTTTTCCCCCTCAGCGAGAGGATTATCACCATCCTGATACCATTGTTAGAAGCATTTGCAGGATTTGAAGACTGTAAAAAAAAGGTGTTTCTTATAGGAAAAGAAATAACTGTGTCTTGCTAAAAACTGATGACGGATTACTCCCTGGAAATCCGTAATCACATCAGCTACTGCTTCTTCAATCATTTATTTTTCCAAACATGGACAACCTATGCATTTTGCCTTCAACCTATGCTTTTGACTTCACAATACACTCGTATTTGCTAAGAGGAAGATACTTCAGGAATAAAAAAGCATACAATTATCCCCTGAGTACTTGGAAAAATGCGGCAATTTGTTGAGAAGTTTTTAAAGGCAAGCCTTAAGATGAGTTTTTTTCACAACTTCAGAGTTTTGGGGGAACAAGATTGGAGGTTTTGATAAAAAATACTTAGACATTTAAATGTATAAAGAAAACCTAATAGTATTTTTCATAACTGATGAGTGACTTATTGTCTTAGTCAAAACCAGTATTTTTTAAATTAAACAGTCTTTTTCTTTTTAACCAGTGACTAGTGTCCTACATTATTAAAAATGTAATTTTACAACTGACCTAAGAATAACCACCCTTTTACTATCAGCACCATCCTTCTTCTCCCTTGGAAACATGGGAATATATCACATCAGTGTGGTCATTTCATTCTTAACTTGCCTAGCCCTGCCATGTTTGTTAGTTTGTATAAGTCTGCATTAAGGAACCTCCAGATGCATAGAGTACACTTACGTTGCAGACGAAATCCATCACAAATAACTCCCACCTTGTAGGACCTGACAGAAAGCCATACCATTGTGGATCTAAACTGTCATGGTACTGAACTGAGTTCTGAAATTCCAGATAAATCCCTCTCATCTCTATACTTTTAGGTGAGTTCTCTAGCTCTACTTTATACATGTGCTATTGTGAACTCACATATTGAAAGCTTCCTTCCTGTACATCTATCTGTGCCATGGCACCTAGGAGTGAATTAGTTGAACCAAAATGGAAAGTATGAGCAGCAGTCGGGAAACAGTTTGTATAGCTTTGCAACAATACATTCAAACCACATTTGATTGCTAAGATATGGTTGATTTCCATCCTGGCCTCTTGACTTCTCTGTGGACCCCTTCCCCTCCTCCTTCATGTCTCTCTCCTCGTCCATCTTTAGATTGTGAGCTCCATGGGGCAGGGCCTGTAGCTTTTCTGTTTGGAAAGCACCTGAATTATTACAAGCATAAAAAGAAATAAATAATAATGGTGGAAAAACTTCATATCATTTTTACTAGGTCAACTCTTTTAGAGAGTTCTCTTTTGTACTGTAAAATTTGTGTTAGAAATGGCATAAAGCAAACGTGTCATATGTTTTCATGAAGTTCTTTATATCTTAGGTAACAGTCCTTCTCCACCACCAATTTCATGTTCTCATTCTTCATCACAGTTAGTTTGTAACACCTTAGAGTTCTAAGCTAAGCTTAGTACCTTTTTACTAGCCAAACTCAAAACAAACAGTCCTTGCTCTAATGAGCTTTCAATGCATTTCAGCCATGTGGTTTCATTCCAGAAAATATGTGCCTGAGCAGGGTATTTATAATGCCATTTATAAGTGCCATTATGAGAACAAGTTAACTACCACAGGCCTAAGAGCTCAGCATACTATTCTGCCATCATAAGAGCCTGTTTGTCCTGTGCACGAAGTTCCCAACAGGGTGAAAATACAGAACAGTTTAGCTGAAACATTAGCCATGCCATCACACCATGGCCTCACTGTGCTCGGAGTCGGTCTAAGTCTTAAAGTACATACAAGACAGAACACCAAAGACAGTGCAGGTGGGCAAGATGCTTAGGCATAAGGCCATGAAATTGTATTGCATAGCAATAGGTGGTCAGTCTTTTGTTTTCTTTTTTCTTTCTTTACAACTGAATGTTGAAGTAAAGGTTTATTAAATAAAGCATACTTCAACATTTGACCAATTTTTATGTGATTCTTAGGCATCAAAGCCTGACACGAAATAAGGGTCTGATCCCGTTCCATTTAAATTTAATGGCAAATAAGCACCTCATTTTGTGAAAACAGATAAGAGCTCAAAATATGTCCAAATTTAAAATGGTGGTGGGCTTTTATTGCTTTGCAGACAGCCAAAAAAACACCCCTTCTCATTGTATGCCTCCAAGATGATATCTGTACCAAGAAAGATTTAGAAGTGCACAAGGTTTGTAACACCACAGCAGAGGCATTATTAAGCTTTGCAAAGGTGAGCATACTTTCTCCTCAAGGGAAGTAAAAGGTTCAAACCTACCCATCCCTGCCTGCAGCCTTGACTGGTGTGGGCCAAACATCTCACACATACTGTTTGTATGAGGCATTTGGCACACAGCACTATTTTATTTCTTTTTTGATAGGTCAGGATTTAATGAAAAATTCTATGACTCTCCCAATCTGGGTTTTTCTGTGAATAAGTAGTGTCTAGTTCCAGGAGCATGTATATTTTCGTCATATCTATAACTGTTGAAACCTGTAAAAGGTGAGGATATTTCTGATACTTAGGCACCCAAAAGTTCTTCAACAGAATGTTTGAAACAAGAATGTCTTCCTTAACAGCATTCTTGGACTGATCTTCCAGAGGAGAATTTTTGCCTAGCTTCCTCAGGAATAAAGCGCAGACAAAAAAGACACAGAATTGATTATATGTCCATCTCAAAGCCCACTATATATGTATTGCAGGCTACAACATCCCATTTCCTCTCTAAACTTCAGATGGATATTTAATCAGATCCTGGAAAGTACCACGAAAGAGAAAAGAAGCAGATCATGCTTAAAGATTTTGATGAGGCAATAAGCTTTTAATACAGTTCAAAATGTTTGGTATCAATTTTTCTTCTGGGAATATAGAAGTACAAGTTGGACAACAACATAATCCATCTTCATTTTAAAGTCTCTTAAGAGATACCAACAGCTTTAGTGAGTAGAGCAACCTCATAAAAACAATAGTACTTGTAATGGTAATTGCAGTAGTAGTAGTAGCAGCAATAATAGTAGTAGTAAATATAAGTGTAAACATAGCAATTCTATGCATTTACCCTTGGGATGTGAAATTCTTCAGTTTTAATCCCTGCTCTAAAGTTTGCCCTTTTCCTATGTCGAACAACTATTTGACAACGCCAGGAAGGTGTCCTTGGGGACAGCTGTCCTTCAACATGAGAGCTCTAATCTCCAGACTAAAACTCTTATTTTTCTCTGTTTCAACAATTTGCCTAGCCAAAGCTTTAGTTATGGACCCTACATTCACAGCAGAAGGACCAGAGAGATCCTTTGAGACAGTTTATGGTTACATAAACAGTTTACGGTTTTGGTCATACTACAAAATAACTTGCTGTGGTTAAGGATGAATTTGAACCCTCCGGATATGAAAAAGAATTGAATCCATTGAACTACATCAAATCAAGTTAATTAACCAGTGATTTAGTACTTGGAAAGTTGCCTTATTTGTACACGTGCAAAAGAATGGAGCAAGGATATCTCCTTGTTAACATTCAACCAAAAATAATTTGCAGCCTTCAATCTTCACGAACACAGGACTGTAAGATAACTCAGTCATACAATATACTTTGATTTTATCACAGGTCCCTCCATCAAATAATTCTCCTCGTAAATAAATCAAATCCTCTGCTGTTGTTAAATACAGTTATGAAATATATATACACATGAATCTTTGCAACCATTTATATCCATAGCCTTTGGGTAGTCACTATCTTTTAACTTTATAGCTTTTCACTGTACTCTTCCCCCTTCAGCCTTGGGTTTCTTTGGGTGTAGTCTAAATCAATTATGCTATTTTCATTTTATCTAAAACTTCCTGCTCTCTTTAGCTGACTGTCATAGTTACAGTCAATTGCTTTGCAGTATTCAATGTTGCACTGTTCAGTACTGCTGTCTTTTCAGTCTGGCCTTTAGTTCTTTGTAATCCAATACCCTTCTACTGTAGAACTAAATTGGTACATTCAGAGGCCAATGCATGTTTCCATTTCAAACACTGTCCGTAGCATAAGATTTATTGTCTTTGGCAGAGATCCTTGCCTCCCTTGTACATATTAAAGGGAGTTTAGATAGCTATCTATGACTAGAAACCTAGCTTTCCAACAGCTGATAGATGAAATGAATACCAGTTCCACATTGTGCTGCTTCAGTATCTTTCCTCTCTCTTCTTTGACAATGCAACTGATTATGACCTTGTTGATAATGCAGTCTTTTTAAGGCAACATACTCACTCTTGTATTTTAAGAGTATCAGAGTTGGCTTGCAATAGAGATAAAGGAGGTATTCAAGATGTAAAATAGGAGCTTCTAAAGAATGAGCCTCTAAAGACACTAAGATACTAATGCTTTCTAATTACTTATTACCATTAATAATGCTTTCTAGTCTGGAAATTAGCAATAGAACCTCAGACATACAGAACTCATGGGAAACTTCCACTGCATGGAATCAAGAGTTAATTCATAAAACCTTGCATACTTTTTATCCAATGGAACTGAAGAAGCAAGAATAACCCCATCTATATTTGTTTCATATGCTCAACTTTTTTAAAAACCAAGGCATTCACAATAAAATTATCCCATGAATGTTTAAACAGGCAATAAAAGACCCCAACCCATGTGTTTTAATTTAGCTGGTTAGTGAAAAGACTTTTTACTCCTGTAGTACAGATTGAAATACTGTATCCCAAACCTGCAATCCCAATTAAAAAAAAACCAAAACAACCAAACCTAAAAAAATAAATAAAAAACCCAAACCAAACCAAAAAAACAAACCAAAAAAAAAAAAAAAAAAAAAAAAACCAACCCAAAAAAACCCCACAACAAAACCACAAGCAAACAAACCCCAAACAAAAATGTACAGATTTTTCAGACTTTCAGATATTCAAGGGGTTTCTTGGTATAATTAATACCCTAAGAACATCTGAAAGCATTGAACTAACCTTTAATAAATTTAATGGACAGCATAGACTGCTCCTTAAATGTGGTCAAGTGAGAATAGTAACTGCAAAATAACTCATTCTGGTTAATGACTAATGTTTTTAGTATACAAAATGCAAGTTACAAGAGGGGAGAACATATATCACTATTTTCTGGGAGTGTCAACTATTTCTTAAAATAAATACAGTAAGTATTCATACACATTCAGAGAAACTCATGAAGTCCTACACAAATGCTTCTTTCTGCAAGTTTTCATTCCATTTTCTTCTTCTCATCTTCCTTATCCGATGATACTTTTTAGAGAGAATGTGTTGTTTCCCCAGTAAAGATAGAAGTCTCATACTTTTCCACTGCATGTTTCTACAAGTAGCCAGTAAGATCCATTAATGCAGTATTTTATGTTGCATCATCTTGAGTATAACCTGGGACCTTGTGTCCATAGGATTACAGAAGAGTTTACTAGGGAATACTAGAAATACTTTTGTTTTAGTGAATTACATATTGTACTGAGGGATACCACTGAGACATATCACAAACATGAATACCAATATCCAGCTACCAAAACACAGAAATAATCTTTCTCCATGACTAATTAACTGAAGCCAGTTCTAAACCAAGAAAAAGAAGTAAGCAGAAAAGAAGAAAATTGAAAGAAATATTTTTTAAATTTATTAGACTCAGTGTAATGTTTATTAGTATCCTTAGTTCCCTTCACTTTTATTAAAAGTAAAATTAAAGGGGTTTTTTTCAGCATCAATTTTTTAAATTATACAGTTTCTTCCTTGATTTGCTTTGCAAGACACTCAGTCTTTGTATTTAATAATTAATAAGAATTTCATTAACTGAAAGATTGTAAATCAGGAAATCATTAAAGGAGACCTTATCTGCAGATTGGCTCTACTGTTTTTATTTTTACAGGATTGTAACTTCCCAAGATAAAAAACTTACTGACCATTTCCCAAATGTATTTACAGTCCTTGAATTATGTAGTTCTGAACTGAAATCAGAGTCACATGGAAAAATCGACAGTATTTCAGCCTCAGATTAATGTGCTCCGCTCATTTTAAGAGTCTACAGTAATGATTGCTTTCAGGAGAGAGGCCCATTGGGTATGATTTATAATCATTTAACAGTCATGTCTAAAAAAAATAGCAATAACACAAAAAAAGTAGAAATGCACAATGTATATTGGAAACACAGAGAGAATAATCTATGTTTCAGTATTTAACCAACAGACTTCTGCCTAAAACAGGCCAAACCAAAACATCAGTCCAAACATTCAGACTTTTAGAAAGTTACACTCAACCCCAAATCTGCCCCAAATTTCCCCAGAGAAATAAATACTGAAAAAGTTTCTTCATTAAGCACCATGTATGGTGGGGAGAGAGCAACTCATTTTGGGAGCTACTTCTTTGTTTGTTTGTTTGTTTTCTATTTCTGTTGAACATGAGTAACCTCTGAAACCTGAAATATTCCCACACACTCACACCCTAGAGCTAATGAAGAGAGAACCAGATGTATGATACTGAGCCAAAAATTTATCCAGCATGGTCAGGATAAGTAAGTGATGAAAGACCAAGTGAAAGCAATTGTAAAAATGAAACTAGCTATTAGTAAAGCAAAATAAAAAAGTTTTTATAAGAAACTAGGAAAAACACAATTTCCCTGAGAGATCAATTTTCCATATAAAGACAGTATTAAAGTCTCATCTGAAGCGTTTGCATTAGTCAACTTCTGAAATGTCACCTGGGATTTGCTTCTGATCTGTGACAGTCATTAGCATCAAAGCATAACAACATTGACTTATGTTATCACCTGACTGTCAAAGTGATTCTTCAAACTAGGAGCAACAATTCAGGCTTTATTTTTGCTTACTTTCCTCTCTAGCCTTTTTCTTTCTCAGTTTGAAAAACAGAGAAAGAATAAAATTGGAAGAAAGACTTTATTTAGGTTACATCCTTATACTTTACTTCACACAAGAATAACTATTGCATTAAAGAGAGATCATGATCCATACCAGAGATAGGTACACTGCAGAGCAAAATGGAATAACTCTTCTCTCTACATTTTTTTAGGATAGTAGATCTGCTGAAAACTTTAAAAGTAAATTACAACAGTGTTACTACGTATTATTGCTGCACCTACATGCCGAGACTGCTGCCTATTGGAAATATTTATACCTGCAGCTGCTGCAGTTTGATGCAAAGCTGAGCTGTGTGGTATTAATAGGAGGGCTATACCTCAGTTCCCATGCCATCTCTATGGGAATAGCTGTATTGAACAGAATTTATGAGGACAATACAGCATGCTAAGTCATGTCCTCAGTACTTGCCTCAGGAATAACACAAAATCATTCAGTCAATGGTTCTTTGAAATCAATTCAATCAGAAAAAGACATATATGAACAATATACATATCTCTGTGTCCACTTTGGTTCTTTCTTTTCCAGGCTTCTCTCTGGAATTCCAAATTCTCTTCCCTTCTGTTTCTGTCTGTATTTACCACTGACTCTCCATCCTTCTAAATGCAGTCTTTCAGTATCTCATGACACATTAAACAAACACTAGAAATATTGAAGAATACTCTAAAAGTTTAAGCTGAAAGTGAAGAAAACCATATCCAGCTGAAGCTGCACCTTAGCCCAGGCTGCAAAGGGCCCTCTATTTGTAAAGAACGGCAGCCACCAAGCAGCTGCTACAACTTCATCACCAGCACCTCCTCCATGAACTTGAGCCCACAAGAATTTCTGGAATTGCCGCAGCCCCACCTGCTAGATCCCTGGGAACACAAATATATCAGATGCTGAGCATTTATTTGAATCCTTAGCAAAAAATCTAAGACACAGCTTAAAATCATTTCTCCCTTGTCCTTGTTTCTGCCTTGACCAAATTAAGGGGATTGACGTTTAATATTCTGTGAGATAGAAGGAATTGGTGTTTGCAGCATTATATTATTGGTTTGGCCTTGCCTTTGCAAAAAACAAATCTGAGAAGAGATTTTGGTGACTAGTTATTGCTGCATTCAGTAGCTTTATAGGTCTGAGACCAACACACTTGGAAATCTAAGACCCATTTCCAAAACAGTCTTAGGACACAAACAGAAAAATAAGTTTGACTTTCCATACTTGGAATAATTTGGAATAACTTAAACTCCAAAACATGACTTCTCGTTATTAAAAGAAAAAAGAAAAAAGTAATAACTTGTAAATTCTGCTTTTACTGGCTTCTATTTATTTCAGAGAAATCTGTTATTTCAGAAAATGTTTGGCAATTTTTTTCCGCTCTTGAAAGGAGCTTACTCTTACCAAGAGTAAACAATCCTTAATCTACAAACACCACTGTACTTAGCTTTCACATGAAAGCATTCCCACTAAAATAGAAACTGTATGGAACTACGGATAGTATGTTTCTTAACTGAAAGGGTGATCAGGCATTGGAACAGGCTGCCCACGGAAGTGGTGGAATCACCATCCCTGGAAGTGTTCAAAAAATGTGCAGATGAGGCCCTTAGTGATATGGTTTAGTGGGGGAATTGGCAGTCCTGGGGGTAAGAGTTGGACTGGATGATCTTAAAGGTCTTTTCCAATCTAGTTGATTCTATGATTCTGTGATACTATGATTCTGTGATTCTATGATACATGTGCAGCTTCCCCTTGCAAAAATGACTGGCCTTCTTTCATTTTCATATTGCTGTGTTAATGCTAATCAGGCAGTGAAGCAACAGAAGTCTCTGTACTCTACTGCAGGGTTCTACCAACTTCTCAGCTGATAGGGTTGAAAAATACTGGCATCTTCAAGAAAAGAGAAGTACATTATTGTTATTTTCTCATGTCAAAAGAGCAACAAGGTTTAGCCTTGTGTAATCAAACACAGAACACCTTAAATCTCAAAAATACTTTGCTTTATGAAACTTAAAGGGAATGTTTTCCCTCAAAAATTGCCCTGAGTTTTGACAGAAAGATGCAGGCTTCAGCTCTAACACTCAGAGGCTGTCATGGATTTGTGCTAAATAGTTTATTGTGATGTTTCTGAGTTTTTATCTTTAGTACAAATTGCTCCCCAAGCTTCTGAGGAAAGCCAAGAACGTCAAATATAATTCATCTTTTAAAAAAAGGATCCAGAAATTTCTGAAAACTGTACTATTTGTACTTTCTGACTAAAAGGACTTAATTCTACCTTTATAATGGAATTCATCTCAATGTATTAGGTCTGACATCTCCAGGGACATGCAGGAGTCTAGAAGGATGGTTGGTTGGGGCTTTTTTTTGTTTGCATTGCATTGCACAGAATTCTGCTCCTTCCTCAGGGCCTACTTTTAGGTAGGTAAAACAAGATTTGCCTGTATTCTTGCAACAGCCATGTCACATTCAAAAAAGTAGGAGGAAAGTCAACAGGAAAATTTGGCTATATGGACAAGAACAGAAGAGTGGTTTAACTGGCCTGTCAAACTGGCTTTATGGTTTATTTCTGTCCCTATAGTTCAGTGGCATGGTTAGCCTACCATATCTAAGTATGCAGTGAGTAAGTAAACTGTTCAAATTCCCAGTGTTTTAAATTATTATTTTATTTAGCAGCTGTGGTAGAGTTCCACAAGATTTACAGGTCCTTAATATCAGGTATTTAAGATCACTGAGTATGGAAACTTTGTTTTGTTATAAAAGCCTCAGGCACATTGATATTCCACATGAAAAAAAAAAAAAAATTGTGAAAGAGTAAATTTTTTTTTTATTATTTATGTATTTTTTTCATTCTCAGCATTTCCAGGTACTGGCATCAACCAAATCCCAGTACCATGGGACAAGATCCTACTCTGTCTCCAGATCACAGAGTGTAATTTGTATTCCTTCTTACATGGTCAGCATTAAGTAATAGGTAAAAATGGATATTGACTTCCCTTCTAAATCTTAGTTTCAGCTTTTGTTTTTTTCTGTGTTAGGGACAGATTTGTAAGGGTTTAAGGACTTAGGTACCAAGATGCTTTGAGAAAATTCCACTTCTGTGTTCTGTTGTTCTAAATACTTTGGGTCACAGGAGACTACTTTCTATTGTCTTTCAGTCAAGGCTATACACTTGAAATCACAAAAATGATGGAGATTTACCTAATCCATATCCTTGAGCAACTCAAAGAGACAGCAGAATTCTAGGTGTTACAACTGGAATTAAAATAAGTGTTTAGTGCAATGAGAGCAATACCCTTGTGCATTGCTCCTTCCTGACCTAAAGAGGCATGCATTTTTCCAGGTCCTGTGTCCTGTCTGCCAGTTTCATATGTATTCATAGGATAGTGGGACGTAAGACAGCCCAGGTGGCATTAGATCAGCATATCAAATACCTGAATTGCTCCTTGGTGTTTAGACATCATATTTGTCTGTCTGCACTCTCATGCTGAGCTCCATCTTGCTCTGCCCCAGACCTGACAGCGAGGAGGCCCAGGAGAACTGGGGTGGAACAGGACAGTGAGGACCTGTGATGTGACCAGAGCCCCAGGCTGTGTCCCAGAACAGATGGAAGTGACAGCAGGCTCTCTGTGTTGGCTGTTTTCCTCATGGGCCTGAGTTGTGGGGTTTGTCTATCCCACTGCGTTTAACAAGGCTGAAAAGCAACAGCCCTTTTCCCCCAGCAGCTGAAGGCTGAGACTTCTATCAGCGCTGGATCTCCCCAGTGATGTGGTAGCAGAATGATGGTGTCCCAGCAGATAGAATGCTGGTGGCTGTGTCACAGTGGATAGAATGTTGGTGGCGGCCAGGAGCTGGTAGCCAGAACACCAGGATGGATATATAAAGGCCTGGGCAGTGACAAAGGCCAGACCAGCCTGAGAGCGAGAAGACGGGTGAGCCAGGGCTGAATCGAGAGGGCAGGAGGAAGGCAGGGAGAGAAGGGCTGGGCTGCTGGACCCTGGCAGGAAGGCAGTAGGTGCCTGAGGCAGCGCAGGTGGTGGCTGCTCCTACTTTGACTTGCAGAACCAGAAGATCACACAAGGAAAGGACCAGAATTTGGCACATTCCTGACCTGAGCCACAAACACATTTGCCACCTGCTGCAAGGACGCAAAGTTAAGTCAGGGAGTCTGGAAGAAACCTGGGCAGGGACTGTGTATGGTGAACAAGGGTGGCTACTCTGCAGTTGACTTTTAAAGGCTCAGACACGGAACGGAACAGGATCAGACCACAGTGAGCTCTGTTCCTCAGCCACTCAGGCTGAAAGATTCCCTACCTTTAATACAGACATACAAAATTAAGTCACAGGGTCTGGCAGAGCCCTGAGCAGTGGTTGTGCATGGTGAACAAGGGTGGCTAGTCTTCAGTTATCTTGCTATTTACAGCCACAGGCATGGAATGGGACAGGATCAGACCATGGTGCACTCCGGTCCTGAATCACTCAGGCAGAGAAATTTGCCACCTTCAATAAGGACAAAGACACAAAGTTAAGTCTGGCATCTGGCGGAACCCTGGGCAGGGGTTGCAAATGGTGAACAAGGGTGGCTAGTCTGCAGTTATCTTGCGTGTTGCAGGTGCAGGCACAGATCAGGAAAGGATCAGACCACAGCGCGCTCTGGTCCTCAGCCACACAGTCAGAGAGATAGATTCACAACCTCAAGGGTTAACAAGGGTGGATACTGTGCAGTTTGTTCTCCTGCCTTTTGCAGATGCAGGTGCAGACAAGTGAAAGGACCTGAGCATGGTGCACTCCTGATATCAGCCCACCCAGCCAGAGACTGGCATCGTTGTAAAAAGAATCAGAACTCTGTGTGCTCTGGTCTTCAGCCACTCAGGAAGAGAGTTTCCCTAACTTCTGTAAGGACACAGACACAAGGTTAAGTCACAGAGTCTGGTGGAGCCCTAGGAAGGGTGGTGAAGAGGGGTGGCTGCTCAGCAATTTTCTTGCTTGTTGCAGGCACAGGCATCGAACGCGAAGAGATCAGACCATGGTGCATTCTGGAACCTCAGCCACCCAGGAAGAGAGTTTTGCTGCCTTCAATAAGGACAAAACCACAACGTTACGGTAACAAAAGGTGACTTCTGTGTGGTATGTTCTCCAGACTTTTGCAGATGCAGGCTCAGACAGGGAAAAAGACATGACAATGGTGCACTCCTGTCCTCAGGCAACCCAGCCGGAGATTGGATTCCTTCTACAAAGGACGCTGACTCACAGTTAAGTCACAGTGCCTGGCAAAGCTCTGGGCAGGGGTTGCAAATGGTGAACAAGGGTGGCTAGTCTGCAGTTATCTCACCTTTTGCAGGCACAGGCAGGGATCTGGAAAGGATCGGACCATGGGACACTTCGGTCCTCAGCCACTCAGGAAGAGAGTTTACCTCCTGTAAGGACACAAGCACAAAGTTAAGTCATGCAAACTGGCAGAGGCCTGGACAGTGGTTGCGCTTGGTGAACAAGGGTGGCTGCTGTGTAGTTTGTTCTCCTGCCTCTTGCAGACGCAGGCCCAGACAGGGAATGGACCATACCATGGCGCGCATTTGTCCTCAGCCACTCAGGAAGACAGATTCACTAACTTCTATAAGGACACAGACACAAAGTTAAGTCGCAGCATCTGGCAGAGCCCTGGGCAGTGGTTGCGCTTGGTGAACAAAGGTAGCTGGTCTGCAATTATCTTGCCTTTCTACAGACACAGGCTCAGACAGCGAGCTAACCAGATCACAACGCACTTTGGGACAGAGCCACTGAGGAAGAGAGTTTTGCTACCATCTATAAGGTCACAGACACAAAGTTAAGTCACGGAATCTGGCAGAGCCCTAGGAAGGGGTCACGCATGGTGAATGAGGGTGGCTGCTCTGCAGTTCCTTTGCCTGTTGCAGGCACAGGCATGGATTGGGAAAGGACCAGACCATGGCACACTCTGGATCTCAGTCACACAGACAGAGAGGTTTGCAACCTTCTGTAAGGACACAGAAACAAAGTTAAGTCACAGAATCTGGCGGACCCCTAGGAGGGGGTTGTGCATGGTGAGCAAGGGTGGCTGCTCTGCAATTCCTTTGCATATTGCAGGCACAGACATGGAACGGGAAAGAAAGACCATGGCACACTCTGGACCTCAGCCACTCAGGAAGACAGTTTCCCTACCTTCTGCAAGGACAAAGACACAAAGGTGAGTCACAGACACTGGCAGAGCCCTGGGCAGTGGTTGCGCATGGTGAACAAGGGTGGCTGCTGTGTAGTTTGTTCTCCTGCCTTTTGCAGACGCAGGCTCAGACAGGGAAAAAGACATGACAATGGTGCACTCCTGTCCTCAGGCAATCCAGCTGGAGATTGGATTCCTTCTACAAAGGACGCTGACTCACAGTTAAGTCACAGCGCCTGGCAAAGCTCTGGGCAGGGGTTGCAAATGGTGAACAAGGGTGGCTAGTCTGCAGTTATCTCACCTTTTGCAGGCACAGGCAGGGATCTGGAAAGGATCGGACCATGGGACACTTCGGTCCTCAGCCACTCAGGAAGAGAGTTTACCTCCTGTAAGGACACAAGCACAAAGTTAAGTCATGCAAACTGGCAGAGGCCTGGACAGTGGTTGCGCTTGGTGAACAAGGGTGGCTGCTGTGCAATTATCCTGCCTGGTGCAGGCACAGGCCTGGATAGGGAAAGGATCAGACCACGGCGTGCTCCAGTCCTCAGCCACTCAGGAAGAGATTTTCGCTTCCTTCTATAAGGACACAGACACAAAGTTAAGTCGCAGCGTCTGGCAGAGCCCTGGGCAGTGGTTGCGCTTGGTGAACAAGGGTGGCTGGTCTGCACTTACGTTGCCTGTTTCAGCAAAGACATGGATTGGGAATGGATCAGATCATGGCCTGTTCCAGTCCTCAGCCACTCAGGAAGAGATTTTCGCTACCTTCTATAAGGATACAGACACAAAGTTAAATCACGGCATCTGGCAGAACCCCCAGCACTGGTTGCGCATGCTTGACCTCGTGCTCACCAACATGGAGGGGCTGGTTGGAAATGTGTTGCTCCAGGGAAGCCTTGGCTGTAGCAATCATGAGATGGTCGAGTTCGAGATCCTCAGGTCAGTGAGAAGAGCATGCAGCAAGGTCACTGCCCTGGACTTCAAGAAAGCAGACTTTGGCCTCTTCAGGAACCTGCTTAGTAAGGTTCCATGGGATGAAGCCCTAGAGAGCAGGGGAGCCCAAGACTGCTGGTTGATATTCAAGGATCACCTGCTACCAGCTCAGGAGTGTTGTGTCCCAACTAGAAGGAAGTGCGGCAGGAGAGCCAGGAGACATCCATGGATGGATAAGGAGCTGCTGAGGAAACTTGGAGGGAAAAAAGAAGCTTATAAAAGGTGGAAGCAAGGACAGGCAGCCTGGGAAGAATACAGGGATATTGTCCAGGAAGCTAGGGTCCAGGTTAGGAAAGCAAAGGCCCAGTTAGAATTAAATCTGGCAAGGAATGTGAAAGATAACAGGAAAGGCTTCTATAGTTATTTAGCAAATAAAGGACAGACTAGGGGCAACATGGGCCCTCTCCGGAAGCTATCAGGAGAACTAGCTACCCTGGATTTGGAGAAGGCTGAGGTTGTTAATGACTTCTTTGCCTCAGTCTTCACTGGCAAATGCTCTGACCGCACCGCCCAAGTCTTGGAAGGCAGATACAGGGACTGTGAGAATGAAGACCTTAGGCCCACTGTAGGAGAGGATCAGGTTAAAGATCATGTTAAGAATCTGAACGTGCACAAGTCCACAGGACCTGATGAAACCTATCCGCGGGTCCTGAAGAAGCTAGCGAATGAAGTTGCTAAGCCACTGTCCATCATATTTGAAAAATCATGGCAGTCAGGTGAAGTTCCCGACAACTGGAAAAAGGGAAATATAACCCCCATTTTCAAGAAGGGGGAAATGGAAGACCTAGGGAACTACAGACCAGTCAGTCTCACCTCTGTGTCCGGCAAAATCTTGGAGCAGATTCTCCTGGAAAACATGCTAAGGCACATGAAAGACGACGAGGTGGTTGGTGACAGCCAACATGGCTTCACCAAGGGGAAATCCTACCTGGCCAATTTGGTGGCCTTCTATGATGGGGCTATGGAACTGACAGGGCCAGAGCAGTTGACGTCATCTACCTGCACTCGTGCAAGGCATTCGACACTGTCCCACATGACATCCTTGTCTCTAAACTGGAGAGATACCAATTTGATGGATGGATCACTCAGTGGATAAAGAATTGGCTGGATGGCCACACACAAAGAGTTGTGGTCAACGGCTCAATGCCCATTTGGAGACCAGTAACGAGTGATGTTGGGACCAATCTTGTTCAACGTCTCTGTCAGCGACAAGGACAGTGGGATTGAGTGCGCCCTCAGCAAGTTTGCCGACGACACCAAGCTCTGTGGTTCGGTTGATATGCTGGAGGGAAGGGATGCCATCCAGAGGGACCTGGACACGCTCGTGAGGTGGGCTGATGCCAACCTTATGAAGTTTAACCAAGCCAAGTGCAAGGTCCTATACCTGGGTCAGGGCAATCCCAGGCACACCTACAGGTTGGGCAGAGAAGAGATTCAGAGCAGCCCTGTGGAGAAGGACTTGGGAGTATTGGTTGATGAGAAACTTAACATGAGCCGGCAGTGTGTGCTCGCAGCCCAGAAAGCCAACTGTGTCCTGGGCTGCATCAAAAGGAGTGTGACCAGCAGGTCGAAGGAGGTGATCCTGCCTCTCTACTCTGCTCTCGTGAGACCTCACTTGGAGTACTGCGTGCAGTTCTGGTGTCCTCAACATAAAGGACACCATGTTTTATGTTTTATGTCAACATAAAAAGGACATGGAGCTGTTGGACCGAGTCCAGAGGAGGGCCGCGAGGATGATAAGGGGACTGGAGCACCTCCCGTATGAAGACAGGCTGAGAAAGTTGGAGCTGTTCAGCCTGGAGAAGAGAAGGCTGTGTGGAGACCTCATAGCAGCCTTCCAATGTCTGAAGCGGGCCTACAAGGATGCTGGAGAGGGACTCTTCATCAGAGACTGTAGTGATAGGACAAGGGATAATGGGTTCAAACTTCAATAGGGGAAGTTTAGGTTAGATATGAGGAAGAAGTTCTTTAGTGTGAGGGTAGTGAGGCACTGGAATGGGATGCCCAAGGACGTTGTGAGGGCTCCATCCCTGGCAGTGTTCAAGGCCAGGTTGGATGGAGTCTTGAGTGACATGGTTTAGTGCGAGGTGTCCCTGTCCATGGCAGGGGGTTTGGAACTAGATGATGTTAAGATCCTTTCCAACCCTAACTGTTCTATGATTCTATGATACTATGTTGAACAAGGGTGGCTGCTGTGTAGTTTGTTCTCCTGCCTCTTGCAGACGCAGGCCCAGACAGGGAATGGACCATACCATGGCGCGCATTTGTCCTCAGCCACTCAGGAAGACAGATTCACTAACTTCTATAAGGACACAGACACAAAGTTAAGTCGCAGCATCTGGCAGAGCCCTGGGCAGTGGTTGCGCTTGGTGAACAAAGGTAGCTGGTCTGCAATTATCTTGCCTTTCTACAGACACAGGCTCAGACAGCGAGCTAACCAGATCACAACGCACTTTGGGACAGAGCCACTGAGGAAGAGAGTTTTGCTACCATCTATAAGGTCACAGACACAAAGTTAAGTCACGGAATCTGGCAGAGCCCTAGGAAGGGGTCACGCATGGTGAATGAGGGTGGCTGCTCTGCAGTTCCTTTGCCTGTTGCAGGCACAGGCATGGATTGGGAAAGGACCAGACCATGGCACACTCTGGATCTCAGTCACACAGACAGAGAGGTTTGCAACCTTCTGTAAGGACACAGAAACAAAGTTAAGTCACAGAATCTGGCGGACCCCTAGGAGGGGGTTGTGCATGGTGAGCAAGGGTGGCTGCTCTGCAATTCCTTTGCATATTGCAGGCACAGACATGGAACGGGAAAGAAAGACCATGGCACACTCTGGACCTCAGCCACTCAGGAAGACAGTTTCCCTACCTTCTGCAAGGACAAAGACACAAAGGTGAGTCACAGACACTGGCAGAGCCCTGGGCAGTGGTTGCGCATGGTGAACAAGGGTGGCTGCTGTGTAGTTTGTTCTCCTGCCTTTTGCAGACGCAGGCTCAGACAGGGAAAAAGACATGACAATGGTGCACTCCTGTCCTCAGGCAATCCAGCTGGAGATTGGATTCCTTCTACAAAGGACGCTGACTCACAGTTAAGTCACAGCGCCTGGCAAAGCTCTGGGCAGGGGTTGCAAATGGTGAACAAGGGTGGCTAGTCTGCAGTTATCTCACCTTTTGCAGGCACAGGCAGGGATCTGGAAAGGATCGGACCATGGGACACTTCGGTCCTCAGCCACTCAGGAAGAGAGTTTACCTCCTGTAAGGACACAAGCACAAAGTTAAGTCATGCAAACTGGCAGAGGCCTGGACAGTGGTTGCGCTTGGTGAACAAGGGTGGCTGCTGTGCAATTATCCTGCCTGGTGCAGGCACAGGCCTGGATAGGGAAAGGATCAGACCACGGCGTGCTCCAGTCCTCAGCCACTCAGGAAGAGATTTTCGCTTCCTTCTATAAGGACACAGACACAAAGTTAAGTCGCAGCGTCTGGCAGAGCCCTGGGCAGTGGTTGCGCTTGGTGAACAAGGGTGGCTGGTCTGCACTTACGTTGCCTGTTTCAGCAAAGACATGGATTGGGAATGGATCAGATCATGGCCTGTTCCAGTCCTCAGCCACTCAGGAAGAGATTTTCGCTACCTTCTATAAGGATACAGACACAAAGTTAAATCACGGCATCTGGCAGAACCCCCAGCACTGGTTGCGCATGCTTGACCTCGTGCTCACCAACATGGAGGGGCTGGTTGGAAATGTGTTGCTCCAGGGAAGCCTTGGCTGTAGCAATCATGAGATGGTCGAGTTCGAGATCCTCAGGTCAGTGAGAAGAGCATGCAGCAAGGTCACTGCCCTGGACTTCAAGAAAGCAGACTTTGGCCTCTTCAGGAACCTGCTTAGTAAGGTTCCATGGGATGAAGCCCTAGAGAGCAGGGGAGCCCAAGACTGCTGGTTGATATTCAAGGATCACCTGCTACCAGCTCAGGAGTGTTGTGTCCCAACTAGAAGGAAGTGCGGCAGGAGAGCCAGGAGACATCCATGGATGGATAAGGAGCTGCTGAGGAAACTTGGAGGGAAAAAAGAAGCTTATAAAAGGTGGAAGCAAGGACAGGCAGCCTGGGAAGAATACAGGGATATTGTCCAGGAAGCTAGGGTCCAGGTTAGGAAAGCAAAGGCCCAGTTAGAATTAAATCTGGCAAGGAATGTGAAAGATAACAGGAAAGGCTTCTATAGTTATTTAGCAAATAAAGGACAGACTAGGGGCAACATGGGCCCTCTCCGGAAGCTATCAGGAGAACTAGCTACCCTGGATTTGGAGAAGGCTGAGGTTGTTAATGACTTCTTTGCCTCAGTCTTCACTGGCAAATGCTCTGACCGCACCGCCCAAGTCTTGGAAGGCAGATACAGGGACTGTGAGAATGAAGACCTTAGGCCCACTGTAGGAGAGGATCAGGTTAAAGATCATGTTAAGAATCTGAACGTGCACAAGTCCACAGGACCTGATGAAACCTATCCGCGGGTCCTGAAGAAGCTAGCGAATGAAGTTGCTAAGCCACTGTCCATCATATTTGAAAAATCATGGCAGTCAGGTGAAGTTCCCGACAACTGGAAAAAGGGAAATATAACCCCCATTTTCAAGAAGGGGGAAATGGAAGACCTAGGGAACTACAGACCAGTCAGTCTCACCTCTGTGTCCGGCAAAATCTTGGAGCAGATTCTCCTGGAAAACATGCTAAGGCACATGAAAGACGACGAGGTGGTTGGTGACAGCCAACATGGCTTCACCAAGGGGAAATCCTACCTGGCCAATTTGGTGGCCTTCTATGATGGGGCTATGGAACTGACAGGGCCAGAGCAGTTGACGTCATCTACCTGCACTCGTGCAAGGCATTCGACACTGTCCCACATGACATCCTTGTCTCTAAACTGGAGAGATACCAATTTGATGGATGGATCACTCAGTGGATAAAGAATTGGCTGGATGGCCACACACAAAGAGTTGTGGTCAACGGCTCAATGCCCATTTGGAGACCAGTAACGAGTGATGTTGGGACCAATCTTGTTCAACGTCTCTGTCAGCGACAAGGACAGTGGGATTGAGTGCGCCCTCAGCAAGTTTGCCGACGACACCAAGCTCTGTGGTTCGGTTGATATGCTGGAGGGAAGGGATGCCATCCAGAGGGACCTGGACACGCTCGTGAGGTGGGCTGATGCCAACCTTATGAAGTTTAACCAAGCCAAGTGCAAGGTCCTATACCTGGGTCAGGGCAATCCCAGGCACACCTACAGGTTGGGCAGAGAAGAGATTCAGAGCAGCCCTGTGGAGAAGGACTTGGGAGTATTGGTTGATGAGAAACTTAACATGAGCCGGCAGTGTGTGCTCGCAGCCCAGAAAGCCAACTGTGTCCTGGGCTGCATCAAAAGGAGTGTGACCAGCAGGTCGAAGGAGGTGATCCTGCCTCTCTACTCTGCTCTCGTGAGACCTCACTTGGAGTACTGCGTGCAGTTCTGGTGTCCTCAACATAAAGGACACCATGTTTTATGTTTTATGTCAACATAAAAAGGACATGGAGCTGTTGGACCGAGTCCAGAGGAGGGCCGCGAGGATGATAAGGGGACTGGAGCACCTCCCGTATGAAGACAGGCTGAGAAAGTTGGAGCTGTTCAGCCTGGAGAAGAGAAGGCTGTGTGGAGACCTCATAGCAGCCTTCCAATGTCTGAAGCGGGCCTACAAGGATGCTGGAGAGGGACTCTTCATCAGAGACTGTAGTGATAGGACAAGGGATAATGGGTTCAAACTTCAATAGGGGAAGTTTAGGTTAGATATGAGGAAGAAGTTCTTTAGTGTGAGGGTAGTGAGGCACTGGAATGGGATGCCCAAGGACGTTGTGAGGGCTCCATCCCTGGCAGTGTTCAAGGCCAGGTTGGATGGAGTCTTGAGTGACATGGTTTAGTGCGAGGTGTCCCTGTCCATGGCAGGGGGTTTGGAACTAGATGATGTTAAGATCCTTTCCAACCCTAACTGTTCTATGATTCTATGATACTATGTTGAACAAGGGTGGCTGCTGTGTAGTTTGTTCTCCTGCCTTTTACAGACGCAGGCTCAGACAAGGGAAAGAACCAGACTATGGTGCGCTCCGGTCCTCAGCCCACACAGTGAGAGACTGGCTTTATCTACAAAGGACACTGACACAGAGTTAAGTCATGGAGTCTGGCAGAGCCCTGGGCAGGGATTGCAAATGGTGAATTGGGTGGCTTGTTTGCAGTTATCTTGCCTGTTGCAGGCACAGGCATGGAATGGGAAAGATCAGACAGCGGCCCTTTCTGGTCCTGAGCCACTCAGACAGAGAGTTTCTCTTCCTCCTATAAGTATAGTGACATAAAGTTAAGTCACGGCATCTGGCAGAGGACTGCACAGGGGTAGCTCATAGTGAATAAGGGTGACTGCTGTGTAGTTTGTTCTCCTGCCTTTTGGATACGCTGTCCCAGACAAGAAACAGACCTGACCATAGTGCACTTCTGTCCTCAGCCACCCAGCCAGAGACTGGCTTCCTTCTACAAAGGACGCTGACATAAAATTAAATCATGGAGTCGGGGCAGAGTGTCATGGTTTAAGCCCACCAGCTACTAAGAAGGAGAAAAATGACTGCTACAGCTGAACCCAGGACACAGAGCACTTTGCAGGGTCTGCACATGGAGGACAATGGTGGCTTCTCTGCAGTTACCTTGCCTTTTGCAGCCACAGACATGGAACAGGTCTGGATCAGACCACGGCGAAGTCTGGTCCTCAGCCACTCAGGCAGAGAAATTCGCTACCTTTTCTAAGGTCATAGATACAAATTTAAGTCAACGGAGTCTGGCAGAGCCCTGGACACGGGTTGCCCATGTGAATGAGGGTGGCTGCTGCCTTTGCTTTTTATCCTTCCTATTGCAGTCACCAGCCCTTACAGTAATGGACCAGACCATGGGGCACTCCTGTCGTCAAACACACAGACGGAGAGACTGGATAATGAGCTTATTTTCATGCTATTGAGAAGAATGACGGTATTCACAGTGATAATACACTTTTGAAAGCTACTTGAACTACACAGACCCCAACAAGGACAGGACCATACCATGGCACGGTCACTCCCTTCTCTCCCCAGCCTCTCAGCAAGAGATTTCTGTAGCTTTCAACAAAGCCATTGATCTAAGGACAAGGAAGCACAGCCCTTGCTAGCCTGCACCACGCCATGTTCCCACAGGCAGCTGCAGGCTCCCCACAGCCATGGGCAAGGGGAGCTCTGCGCCACTCGCCCTCTCTCTGTGAAACTGACCTGAAATAAAATTTTCTGATTCATGAACTATTGGCTGATTCTTCTGCTTTGTGTGGTCTTTGGGGGCAAATCTTCTGGGACTTTTCCTTATTATCATACAAGTGTAGAACGTTTTAGGTTGGAAGAGACCTTCTAGTCCAATCCCCCTGCCATGGGCAGGGACACCTTCCACTAGGCCAGGTTGCTCAAAGCCCCATCCAACCTGGCCTTGAACACTGCCAGGGATGGGGCAGCTACAGCTTCTCTGGGCAACATGTGCCAGTATGCTGTGCGTTGGAAATATCAAAGTTGGAATGACCTGTACTGCTCTGTGTTGCAGATACATAGATACAATATTTCAGCTTATATCAACACTATTTTTTTATACATTTCTTTCTTCTCTCTTTATACTTTCAGTTTATGAGAAAATTGTCTGATACGCCAGCACTGGGACAATGTTAAGGATGACTCTAGATTTGAGCTCAGCATCTACTTCTTCTTATGTATAAGAAAAACAAGTTGGTGAAATTTTCCAGTCAGGCTCCTTGTCATTTTTTTGGGGTTTTTTTGTCTGTTCTTTTCACTCATTTAATCTTGTGCAAGAGATTGAAGAGGAAACTACACTAAACTATACACACCAAAAAATCACCCTTGCATATTTTAACTATATCTATTTCCCATTGTGAGTAAAGACATGAGCCCTGTAACTGGGAAATACCAGTGCTTACCACAGACTCATCCTATTGTTAAAATGGGGAGAAGAAAAAGAAGACATTATTTTCATAACAGTCATTACATGTCATAAGTGTGGAAAAAACATTATAATTGGGAAAAGGATTTCAGAGAATTTTTATAGAAATTTTTTAGGTTATCAGTTTGCATGTATGACAGTGGTAAGGAAAAAAAAAAGTCTGTAGTGTTTCTGAGTGATGTAATTAAAATGCTATTCTCTGTTCATCAGGCACTGTCTGAACTATTACAAGTTTCTGAGGCAACCATGCCCTAGAAAGCCCTAGAAAGGTGAGATCCCAGTTTAAATATATACTGTTTAAAACTATTGAGTTGAGAAGGAAGACAGATTTAGATGACTTCATAGGATTATTTTGGTTTATACATGACATGGACTTTGAATTGAGTGTTCACCCGTTTACCTGCAGCTCTTTAACATGGGTATATTAATTTACCATGCAATTTTAATTCATAACACATACTTTCATGACTATTTCCCTTATTGCTCAGGCCATACATTTCCTGTTAGTTTACTTAAATTGTTTAAAACTAACTGGGTTACTAAATCTGGTGAACAAAATTTGGGCTGTAGATTGCATGTAAGCAGTTTCTTTTAAAGTTCATTCACATCTACAAGGCATTTTAGTGAGTCTACTTTAAATAGTTAATTGGAAAAAAAGAATTCTTTTAAGTTTGCAGGCTTTGTTTTTGTTTTTTTAAAGTGTTGTGGTTTAACCCAGCTGGCAACTAAACACCATGTAGCCACTCACTCACTCTCACTCTGTGGGCTTGGGGAGAAAATCAGAAGGGTAGAAGTGAGAAAACACATGGGTTGAGATAAAGGCAGTTTAATAGGTGAAGCAAAATCCGCATGTGCAAGCAAAGCAAAACAAAGAATTCATTTACTACTTCTCATGAGGTGTTCAGCCACCTCCAGGACACCAGAGCTCCCTGTGTAGCATATAACTGTTACTGGGGAAGACAAACACCATTACTCCAAATGTCCCCCACTTCCTTCTTTTTCCCCCAGCTTTATATGCTGAGCATGATGCCATATGGTCTGGAATATCCCTTGGGTCAGTTGTGGTCAGCTGTCCCAGCCATGTCCGCTTCTTGTGCACCCCCAGCCTACTTGCTGGCGGAGTGGTGTGAGAAGTAGAAAATGGCTTGGCTCTGTGATAAGCATTGCTTGGCGATAAGGAAATCATCCCTGAATTATCATCACTATTCCAGCACTAATTGAAAACATAGCCCATACTAGCTACTATGGATAAAATTAACTCTATCCCAGCCAAAACCAGCTCAAGTTTTCAGATAATTCTAGTACTTATTTATTCAAATGTATTTTGGTTCAGCTTAAGATTCATGCCCGCTCTTTGTGCTTAGAAAGAGATCATGCAGAATTAACATAAAAATAAGCTGTGGCAAATTAAACTTGCTTAAAACACACTTTCATTTTGATTGACTATGTATGTAAGAAGCTGGAGTCTGCAATAATGAAAGACTAATTCAGGACACTTGAAATTGAATCACTGTAGGAGCCATTTTCCTGGCAAAAGGTTTGTGTTTTATATCCAGACTTCAAAAGGTGTATAATATGAAGTACTCTTTGTTACATCTCTATGGGGGAATAAAAGGTCCTTTAAAGTCTTATAGCAATATGGTATTGGGCTTAAAGCTGCAAAGCACCAAGAGTAATAGTTGAAAAATGCTTTCATGCAGATGAGTTTTCATGCTCAAATCTCCTTGGTTCTCTTGCCATTTTTTTAGTAATAAAATGATTGCTGAACATCTCTGGTTCATCAGTTCACAGAAACAAGAAAAATCACATTCTGCTCTACACAAGAGTCAGCTGAGTCTCTACAGATATTTTTTGAAAAAACTTAGATAACTGTACTTTAACAAGCCATATATCTAAAGGAATGGTGTAAAGAGAACAGATACCCAGTGTTATCTAGTGAATAGGCAAGAGGCAGCAACCGAAACTTTATATACAGGAAATTCCATTTAAACATAAGAAAAAATGCTTTACTGTGTGAGTGATCAACAGATTTCCCAGAGACGTTGTGGAGTGTCCATCCCTGGAGAAATTCAAAATCTGGCTTGACACAGCCCTGAGCAACCTGCCCTGACTGACTCTGCTCTGAGCAGGGGACTGGATGAGGCAATCTCCAGAGATGTCTTCCTGCCTCATTCTGTTCTATCTCTATTTTTTGAAATCTGAAAAGCTTGAAATTCGAACAGTACAGCTGGAAGAACTGCCATGAGCATACCCTCTCCACTGACGATTCCATGACTTATTTTTTAAATTTGCAGTGCAGTGAGTTCCTGGAAGCCTCCAAGAAGGAAACCTTGAAAAATTGAATTTTGCCTGTAGCGAGTCCAGGAGTTCAGTTCTCACCTCATTGTACACCTGAGAGAACTGTATAAAGTCTGATGATGGAGGCTACTTTGTGGTAAATTACACCAGGGGGTGAAGCCTCCGATGTACCACTGAACAGGGTACACAGAACTTACCTTTGAGGTCAAGGAAGCTGCATGACCAGTCATGAGCTTTTCCACACACTGAAACCCATCTATCCTTGAGAGGTCTGTGTCCAATACGATCAACTGTCCTGTCCTGAGAACAAGTCCTCAATACATGGGATGGGAGGGGTGGTAGCAAAGCACCTGATTCCTGTGGGATCTTCTTTTCAATTAACTTGTGCTTTTTGTTATAAGGAGAGTAGATATAGAACGAATTTTGTGCATCTGAGGAGGTTAAGATGCATACAAAGGTTTTAAACTCTGTGTATTTCTATCACAGTAGACTATATTTTCCAGATAGCCTGTAATCATTGACATGGACAATTATATAGTAACATGTTTGTTAAAGTAACTATTATTTACTTTATAAATTGTAATGACTCATTTAAAACTCTTGCTATTTATAATGTCAGAGGATGCTTAATCACTTTGGAGAGGATCCCTACCACAGTTAACTATAGCTTTTCTTTGAGTCATTACTCTCATTCCAGCATCTGCAGTCCTTAGAGAAATGTTTACTTCACCAATCAGTAGCTTCATAAGGCTATAATATATAAAACAAATGAAGGAAAACTCTCTGTTCTGGAACATAACCTTCTTTAGTAGAGCATGTGCCTTTGAAATTTGTTTTTAATGTTTATGTGTGGTCACTTATTTTTAATCTGACCCAACTACAATTTAGCTATAAACCTGAAGAGCAAAAGAAGTTAGTTTATTTTTTAAAAAACTTCTTGCTAAATTTAGTGGTGTTTATCTGAAAATAATTTTGAAATACTCAAGTATAAAATATTTAACCATCAGGCTTCCTTTTTTCTCATTCAGTTCATATAAAACTGGCACTGGACTTAAATTTTTTGTAATGATAAAAGGAACTTCTGTCACTTCTGTTCGGTTTGTGTATTAGGTTCATCTTCAGATTTATATCCTTCTTTCCATGACACTTACAAACACTTATAAACTGCAGCAGTCAGATAAAGGGTAAATGCAAGACATCTGATTGAACTGTTGCATTCAGCTTCTATTTATAATTTTCTGATCCCAGGCCGTAGCACTGGCCCAGACTCAAGGAAGGGCAGCTTTATCAGTTCTGAGTAGTCCCAAAGGGTTAAGCAACATAATGTGAATGCAGCCTTCCACAGACATAGCTTCTCAGCCACAACTTTTACTCTGAGGGCAGTAAGAGTAATGGCAGCAGAACTGTCTGGTTGCTGTTCTTTGCAGTCCCTTGATACTTCCTGGAACAGAATTCTTTTCCTTGTAAGAACTGACTTCAAACTCAGACAGTAAGCTCCATTTAGCACCTCCAATTCAATGTCTAGTGCAAGACAAAAATACTGTAGTCACAAAGGAGGTGAACATGGTTTTGCAACCACATCAATACTTCTTATTGAATAGAACAACTCATTAGGTTTAATTCATATTTTACTTTGACGGTGATCAGGCTGTGGTTACTTTTGAATAGCAAGAATATCACAAATAATCTTCCATCTTTTATTTACTATTTTGCTGTCAAACAACTTTGCATTTTAGGGGTTATTCATTCACTTAGAATAGGGGTTATTTACTTAGCCAATACGCTTTCTAAGTTTAAGATTTCTTCCCTGTCTTAAGGATTTTCATGACATATTGTTCTGCACTGGAAGGCAGGAGCTGGAGCAAGATCCTCTGTGGTCTGCACATCAACACAAACGCTCACAACATACATTAACCCACACATCCCACTTCTGCAGCAATATCATCACAAACCAGGACCAGTGCAAAGTTCCTTGTCTCAGCTGTGTTCACAGGATGTGTTCTACCAAATTTACTTTCCATAATCATTCTCTGAAATCCACCCAAATTAATATTTGCTATTTCCAGAAGCTGTTTCTGCAAAGGAACCTTGCCTGCAGAAATAATTCCAGCTGGAACACAAATCTAATGTCCTTAGATATTCAGGACCTGTAAAGATTGGCAAGTGTTAGCCCTCAACTGAATAGGAAAATAAGAAAAAAAAAAAGTTTGGGAACAAGTATGGTCCATAAGTTGATTTATTTGCAAAAATACATGCACATGTTTAATTTTTCATTTCATAAACCATATAGCTCCAGGGTAGCTGCTGAAAACACACCTAATGAGAACCTCTGTACTGAGAAAGTCAAATTAATCAGTATTATGGAGAAGAAAATCCCTCCAGACATCTTGTGATTTAAATCCAAATAAATCCACTCTTGTCTTCAAATACAAAAAATTAAAAAGAAATACTTTTCGGATGAGGAGAATCAGACTTTTCTTATGGTGTAAAATATTATTTTGTGGGAGAGGTAATACTATACAAATCTTGGGGATGAGAATTCAACAGTTCACCATGAAAAGTCAGGAAGACAAAAAGATGTGCAACACATCCCACCCTTCACCTTGCTAAACAGGTACTTAAAAACTGTGTGAGCAAACAGTCTTCCAACTCCACCCTTCCTCCCAGGCTGTAGGGAGGACACTGGGATCACACACACCCACCCCCCTGGCAAAATGTCACTCCTTGCCTCCCAAAAATACAAAACCAGGAAGGCGGTGAGGCTTTGGGTGTTTCTTCATGACAGACTACACTTCTGATTCATGCTGGATGTGTTTTAGAAGAAAACAAGAAGGGTACAAAGTTTTGGTGGGTGTGGGGTGACAGCAGGTTGTTTTGTTCATTTCTGAGCTGTTTGAAACTGGCTGTGACCAGCCCAGGGCAGCCCCAGCCTTCTCCAGCACAGCCCACCCTGCAGCCCCGGGGTCAAGTGTCCACCGTTGTTCAATGACGTTTGCTCAAGTTGCTCCCAAACACTCCTTCTATAGATCAAGAGCCATATGCTGTATGAGAACTCAGTTCTCCAATGTCCTTTTCTTGTAAATGTCTCTCTGAAACCTTAGCTGTGGAGGAGGCAGGGGGAATCTGCAGTCAGAAATTAGACATTTCAGGAGCCTTTGTGTTTGATCTTCTGAGAACCAGACCAAAGCCAGGTGCCATTTCTGATGGCAGCTTCAGCAAAGAGGAGCTTCCTAAACTCTGTGTGCGTGTGGCTACCCAGTACACAGGGCTTTAGAGGTGGTGTGCCCTCTGTTGCATGTTTCATGTCTATACTCACTTCAAAAGTCAAGGCCTCAAAGGTTTGGGGTTTTTTCTCTATCTTTGATGGTAACAGCCAGAGCTTTAAGGCAAGTCTGGGCAAAACATCAGCATAAATGTGCAGTTGCTCTGTAATGACACAAAATCCACATGCAGTCACAGCTCTCATTAAATGTTAGCAGTATATTTTAAAGTCTGGTGTGAACTTTATATGCAGTTTGGACTGATTATAATTTATTTTGACAGCCTTATTCTCACTTATATGTCTTCCATTTTACTTTACTCTGGAGGTGTTAAGGGCTTCATTAAAGTGTGTGCAGGTTTATTTCCTTTCCCCTTTAGCCATCCTTATCCTGACAGAGGGAGCTGTGTGAAATAGAAGGAGACCTTGACTGTTTCTAAGCAATGGTGTGATACAGGGCAAAGCATTTGGAAGCACTGCTAAAAATGACAGAGCAAAGCATGAATTTTTTCACTATTAACCTCTATGCCTACACCATCTGTTAGAAACAAAGATCAATCTTAATATCCCCATGGCTGCTGTCCTCCTATTTTTTGCTCTTCATCCTGTTTAACTCCAGGTTCTAATTATACATGGGAGGATTATCATATACAAATTAAGGTCTGTGTGAGCAGTACATAGGAAGAAACTCTAAATTAATTTAAATACATCCTTACATTTAAAAGGAAACCTTGGAACAGATGATTACTCATGCTAGAATTATCTAGTATTACTCAAGCTAAAACTGAAGATTGTTATTTGGTTAAAAGTAACATAAGACATAATATTGACAAAGAATTGTTCCATAAAGCTTTGATGACATGTTCACATCAAGGACGGTGTCGTGGTTTGAGCCCAGCCGGTAACTCTGAACCACACAGCCGCTCGCTCACTCCCCCCCTTCCTCCCCCCGCTCCCGGAGGGATGGGGAGGAGAATCGGAAGAATGTGACTCCCACGGGTTGAGATAAGAGCAGTCCCGCAACTAAGGTATAATACAAACCACTACTGCTACCACCAATGATAATAATGATTAGTGAAATAACAAGGGGAGAGGATACAATTGCTCACCACCCGCCGACCGATACCCAGCCCGACCCGAGCAGTGATCTGGGCCTTCCGGGTAACTCCCCCCGGTTTATATACTGGGCATGACGTGCTGTGGTATGGAATACCCCCTTGGCTAGTTTGGGTCAGGTGTCCTGTCTCTGCTTCCTCCCGGCTTCCCCTCCTCCCTGGCAAAGCGTGAGACTGAGAAAGTCCTTGGTTGGAATAAACATTACTTAGCAACAACTAAAAACATCAGTGTTATCAGCGTTGTTCCCAGGCTGAAAGTTAAAAAACACAGCACTGCACCAGCTACTAAGAAGGAGAAAAATGACTGCTATAGCTGAACCCAGGACAGACGGTTTGTGTCAAACTGGTCAAGTATAGAAGTCTGAAAAAAAGCACTTCCAAGAGCTCTGGGTGCTCAGCTCAGGAGAAATAATGTTTTATGGAAGCATCAGAATAAAATACGATTATTCTCCAGTCAACTTCCTATAATACAAATTCTACAGAAAGAACCACCTGAACCAACCAACCCCAGTATGCTTCATTTGTGATGCATATCACAAAAAAATTGTATTTTACCTTGGATGAATAGAATTATGTTCTTTTGTAACTTGCAGTGCACTGCAAAAGTGGCTTAAATTAGGTTTAGTGGCTAAAATTTTTCATCTTGCGTCTTTCTTCCATTATGGTAATTTCTTGCAGGGGCTGCCTGATTCATATAAGTGGCAAGAGTCATTACAGCAGAATTTGATAATTTCTATATCAATTTCTTGTGAAAAACAGATGTATGTGTTAAATATATATGACTTCTGAAAACTGACAACAGTAAAACCAGTTGCAGATGGGAGGCCATCAAGCAGAGTAACCAGACATGGCCACCTTCTTTTGCCTTCTCTCAGTCCAATGGAAGAATGCATGCTGTAGCCTTACAATTTAAGCAAGCAGTATTAATTTTTAAGCAAACAATCCAGGACTCCTGAGAAGACAAATCGTCCCCATTATTTTGAAAGAAAAGTGAAACAGGCATTAAATATGCAAGTGTTATTTTCTGCTAATTAAAAATAAAAAAAAAAAAAAAGAAAGGAAAAAAGGTGTTCTGTAGTTTTACAGCTCACAGTAATTGTCAGGGTATATTTTGCACTCTATATCTTGCATGCTATCACTATAAAATTCATTGCCTGATATGACAGTTCAAAACAATCTGACTTTTTATTGGTGTGTGTAATTGACCTGCTAATTGGCTGCGAAGAGCAGGAGCATAGTACCATTTATTCTTTCTTATTTCCAAAAACAGTCCAGGATGACAACAAAATTCAAATTTTCTTCTCATAGGATTTTTTTTTTTTTCCTTAATTCTGAAATCTCAGTTTTGGATTTTCTATTAGCACACTTTCTCAAGCTTTATAGTATGTTTCCCATTCAGTATCCTCACTGTCATTTATTTTATTGTAGAGTATCCAAAGTGTAAGTTCATCAACCCTAACTTAATTGATTAAAAGTTAAATGACAACTTAGGCTTCTATTATACTCAGTAGAAACAATCATAGAATCATAGAACCATTCAGAATGGAAAAGACCTTTAAGATCCTCAAGTCCAACCGTAAACACGACACTGCCAAGTCCACCACTAAACCATGTCCCTAAGCACTACGTAGAATCGTAGAATCATAGAATCACAGAATCATAGAATGGTTAGGGTTGGCAAGGATCTTAAGATCATCTAGTTCCAAACCCCTGCCATGAATAGGACCACCACACACTAAACCATATCACCCAAGACTCCGTCCAACCTGGCCTTGAACACTGCCAGGGATGGAGCATTCACAACGTCCTTGGGCAACCTGTTCCAGTGCCTCACTACCCTCACACTAAAGAGCTTCTTCTTTATATCTAACCTAAACTTCCCCTATTGAAGTTTGAACCCATTATCCCTTGTCCTATCACTACAGTCCCTGATGAAGAGTCCCTCTCCAGCATCCTGCAGGCCCCCTTCAGATGCTGGAAGGCTGCTATGAGGTCTCCACACAGCCTTCTCTTCTCCAGGCTGAGCAACTCCAACTTCCTCAGCCTGTCTTCATACAGGAGGTGCTCCAGCCCCCTTATCATCCTCGTGGCCCTCCTCTGGACTTGTTCCAACAGCTCCATGTCCTTCTTATGTTGAGGACACCAGAACTGTATGCAGTACTCCAAGTGAGGTCTCACGAGAGCAGAGTAGAGGCGGGGGATCACCTCCTTCGACCTGCTGGTCACACTCCTTTCGATGCAGCCCAGGACACGGTTGGCTTTCTGGGCTGCGAGTGCACACTACTGGCTCATGTTTCTCATCAACCAATACTCCCAAGTCCTTCTCCACAGGGCTGCTCTGAATCTCTTCTCTGCCCAACAGGTATCTGGGCCTGGGATTGCCCCAACCCAGGTGTAGGACATCTACATATCTTTTAAATATGTCCAGGAATGGTGACTCAACCACTTCCCTGGGTAGCCTGTTCCAATGCTTGACAACCCTTTCAGTGAAAAATGCTTTCCTAATACCTCACCTAAACTTCCCCTGGCACAACTTCAGGCTATTTGCTCTTGTCTTATCACTTGTTACTTGGAAAAAGAGACTGATGTACAACTTGCTGCAGGAAAAGAGGTGTGTTATCATTATTAGTGAATGATCCTTCACAAGCTAAATTTGCACCTCTGGAGAGGCTTATTTCAATATATTAAATGTAAAAACCCCAGTAGATTTAGGTATCTAACTTTAAATGTCAAAAGCTACATAAGATTAATACCACTTCTTTTTTTTTTTCTCTTCTCTAAAAACTGTGGTTATCCTTTTTCCATATCAGATATTGAAGTCACCAAAATTATCTAAATCTTTGTGCTTTCTAAAAAAATATATATTCTTGTTCTGTACATACTTTTTATCCAGACTTTTCACAAAAGTCCGTCAGTGCAGCTCTAAATAACAATTATTTTATGTCCTTGTCTTATCTACTCATCATTACCATCTCTTTGCTAATAATGTATTTTTCCATTTGAAATTTTAAATATATTTATGACAGCTAAAACCAGCACACCCAGATTAGGACCTTTTGCGTGCTATTTCAGATGTAATGGCCTTCAGAATCCTTGGGTTTTCCTACTCGTGTTTGAAGAAGAAAACCCCAAGACTATTTGCATTGTACAGTAATTGTTATTATCTATCTTGCCCAGTAAGGAATTCAGACTCTTCGTGCTATTATTACTGAAGGGCTATTTGTATCTCTTCAGAGGAAGATTGATCTTCAAAACCAGGCATCTTTCCCTGATGTTGATACACCCACCATGCTAAAAAACCAAAACACACAAGTATGAAAAAGTGTCATGGTTTGAGCCTAGCCGGTAACTCGGAACCACGCAGCTGCTCGCTCACTCCCCTCCTTCTTCCTCCCCCTGCTCCCAGAGGGATAGGGGGGAGAATCAGAAGAGTCTAACTCCCACAGGTTGAGATAAGAACAGTCCAGTAACTAAGGTATAATACAAACCACTACTGCTACCACCAATGATAATAATGATAACGGAAATAACAAGGGGAGACAATATAATTGCTCACCACCCGCGACCGATACCCAGCCCTACCCGAGCAGTGATCTGGGCCTTCCGGGTAACTCCCCCCAGTTTATATACTGGACATGACGTGCCATGGTATGGAATACCCCTTTGGCCAGTTTGGGTCAGGTGTCCTGTCTCTGCTTCCTCCCGGCTTCCCCTCCTCCCTGGCAAAGCATGAGGCTGAGAAAGTCCTTGGTCAGAGTAAACATTACTTAGCAACAACTAAAAACATCGGTGTGTTATCAGCGTTGTTCCCAGGCTGAAAGTTAAAAAACACAGCGCTGCACCAGCTACTAAGAAGGAGAAAAATGACTGCTATAGCTGAACCCAGGACAAAAAGTCAAAATCCAGCAATAGAACAAAACACACACAGAAAGGAGCCAAAATCAATTACTACTGGAAAATATTCATCTTTGCAATCAAAGCTGTGAAATTGCTATCTGTATTATCAGTAATCAGCCAATAACCATTTTCCTTCATTATCTATGCATATAAAGCAGCTATGATCTTAAGTTACCAGCTGAATAAATGAAAGAGATGCAGAAGCTCACTGAGTTGAAAAAGTCAAAAGGAGTATCAGGCTTTGTAATTGCTCAAGCCAACAAATGATTATCAATTGAAAAATGTGGTCTGCAGAAAGGCAGAATACCTGTATTCTGTGTTACATGCAGATCCTGAAGGCACTTTTGTTTCATCCAGGGGAAGACTGGAAAATGTTGCTTTGATAATGTAATTATTTACAGTACTTGCTGTGCCTTCTTAGGCAGTACTTGTTAGGAACCATGTGATCCAGTATCAGTTTTACAACTGTTTCTGGTAGGATTGGTTTGGGCTGGAATTAAGACATCAACTAGCTTGCTTATTATCCATTGCTGACACTAATGCATCATTAATAAGAACTATTGATTTCTATTGAAAGCTAAATTTTTAAGTCCAATAAGTGAATATGGACTGAGATTAAGCAGAGGTCCACTGATGGAGAATGGAAGAGGTGGGCGAGGTCAGGAAGTGCTGAGTCCTCCTGCTGTTCTGGACGAGGCTCTCCCAACATGTGTAAAGGCTGACTGCTCCCTGAGCAGTGTGCATATGTCCCTCTTCCCATGCTCTTCCTCCGTGTTTGCCCCACCCAAGGGCCCTGGCACGCTCTCGTTGAGGCCCAGGCATCAGCCTCCAGGTGCCCCAGGCAGAAGTCATGAGAGATGCTGGGGGAGGATATGGATGGTATCAGAGGCCAGAGTGCCTTCTTATTCTCTCCTGTCTGTATGGTGAGATGTTCTCACCTAGGGGCTGAGTTTACCTCACCATCATTGCCAGTCCCACTTGCTGAGGCAGGGGAGCACATGGTACTTGTCACGTCTTCTCTTAGATGAAAGTTGTTCTTACATTTCTCAGGCCTCATCAAGATCATATAGCTTAGTGGAGACTTTTCCCCCAAACTGGAGTTAAACAAAAAAAAAGAAAAAAGCAGAAATTCAATTTAATATAAACTTTTTCTAAAGTACTTTTTTTTTTCTAAAGATCTGTTTCTGCACTGTATACTTGGCTTCCTATATTATTGTGACAAAATTTTGACCCTATATTGGGACATCCTGCATTTCAGAAGCCGTGTTCCAATCTCTGAAAGTGAAACTTCAGCCGTGCATACTGTTAGATGCTCTAGTGCTGAAATATGTCACCTTTTCAAAGGTGTCCTGGGGACAAACTTTTAAAAGAATTTAAAGTTGCATGGAATTCTTCCCATGTGAGAATGCAACTTCTAAGATGCTGAATAACTTTTAGAAAATTTGTCATTTGGTAATTTATAACTCTGGTGTCCATTGAAAATCAGTAGGATATGATAATTTTTACTTTGTCTCTTATCTGTTCTAACTAGATTCATAAACTTATTTCTATTTGTATTGGTAGCATCTAAGAAGCTAATCCTTTGCAGATTGTTAACACTAATCAATCAAAAGTCTGAGTTTTATATGAACTGTAGGTACTGGCTATTTTGCTTGGATAGTCTTAGAGTCAGTCACATAATATCTAAATTTTCTGATATTAATACTACAGAGCAGTCACTAAAATGAGAGTCACAGTCTAGTTATTTAAAGAGGTGGTTGCCATGTGTCTAATAGTTTATTAGCCATCATTTCATTAAAATTCAGTATACTCGGAGGAGTTAAAATTTATTTAATGATCAGCCAGATTCATGCCATCTGTAGTATATTCTTTAGCACTATAATGGCATCATCTGTACTGTAAAATATATAAATTTACCCAATCACTCAAGCAATCTATTATGCATGATTGAAAAGGAAAAGCTATCCCTCACACAAGAAATAAATCTCCTTTTGCAATGGTTCCCTCCCAAAGAAGATATTTCTGGCAACCGAGACATATAGTACAGTGTTTGGGCTTATACTTTAGTATTTCATCTGATATGAGAAAGTATAAGTCTTTCTTTTTCAGAGCCAGAATAATCAAACGGCAATTCTGTTCCAGTAATTACATTCCAGTAATTTTATACATAGATCTTTCCATGAACTTTCAGGAATATAATTTTTGATTTGCCACACATCTGATCTTCTGTGCATGTGGATGCTTGTTTTGTTCCACAGAGCTTTTACTCCTAAAAGCCAATATTACAGTCCAATTCCTATTAATTCAGCTTTTCTGCAGCAAGAGATTATCTCATACTGAAATACTTGTTTTCCATGAATGCTGCCTGCTAAGCAAATGAACTGTGTCACTTGATGCATCAGACAGGCTCAGACTTTGCCTATTGCACCTTCCTCTCATAAGGGTGCTGTTTGAAATAAGTGTAATTGCCAACCCACACCAATGAGCTGTGTCATGTAACTGTAACTTTTAGTGTTCTAAAGCACCACAAAATAGGCAGGAATCACACAAAGCCATGGATAAGGTCCCAGTAGCATGAAAAGTGACCACTAGAGTGATTTACCCTTGGTTCCTCACAATATATTCATGCATTAAGTAGTACAAGTGAGGATGATTTGAAAAGACAGATCTGTAAGCAAGCAATAAGAATATTCTGTGAAGCTATGGGGTATTCACTGTAGGTATGGGAAAAAATATTCTGTCATTTTGATTAAGTTTGATTCCGAATACAGTAAATCCTTCCCTTCAGTGATTAAGCTAAATAAAGTATTTCAAAAGCCACTGGGTTGTATTGCTATGGTAACCCACTGATCCCTGAAATAATAATTGTGTGCCTGACATTATACGTAAAGTTTTCATTTTCCCTCCAAAATACAATAACTGATATACTTAATCTTTTCTTCAACCTTTTCCTCACATCAAGGAGAAAATCAATTTTCCCTGATTTGCAGCATTAAATCTATTGATTTGTCAAGGTAGATTATATTCTGCGTGATTATGTTTGTGCAATTTTGCCTTAGAAGTAATGAACTTTAAACTGAATGAAGTGTCAGTTTAATAATGAAAGATACAGTAGATGTCACCTCCTATGAATAGTCGCCTATTCTAGAAGGGACTGAAAATAAAACTGATGTGCAAATATTGAACTGCATCCGGACACATATAATACAGCTCAAGTCTGACTGTGCATGCTTTGAAAAGTCTAAAATGCAAAAGAAATGTGTTCATATGACTTTTCTGAACTGAAATCTACATCTGAAACTCACATTCATCTACCAGAGCAACACTGTTTTTCTGTAAGTGTGTTTTACTGGATCTGTATGGAATCCAATTAGAGGTAGGAGTTTGATTTCCTTCAAGCAGGTTTATATGATATGTTTTAGAAAGGTGACATTACTCATATTTTCATACATCCTAGATCTTCAGAAGACAACTTGTGTGTTTTAAGATATTCATGGCGAAGACAGTCTAGTGATTTTTGTCAGAAAGGTATTTATTTTTTGACCCACCTTATCACATTGTATAGGAGAACTACAGTCTGGCCACAGATTGAGACCGGAAATAGATTTTTGATGCCTTTTTAATTGTGCTTTGTTTTATGTACAAATGTAAACTCACTAAAGGGTCTCATTAGTATGTGACAATGCCTCTGCACTAAGATCTTATTAACAGGACCTCTTCATCAGGGACTGTGGTGATAGGACAAGGGGTAGTGGGTTTGGACTTAAACAGAGGAGATTCAGGTTAGATATAAGGAAGAAACTCTTTACAGTGGGTGTGGTGAGGCGCTGGAACAAGTTGCCCAAAGAAGCTGTGGCTGCCCCATCCCTTGAAGTGGTCAAGGCCAGGTTGGATAGCGCCTAGAGCAACCTGGTCTACTGGAAGGTATCCCTGCCTGTGGCAGGGGGGTTAGAACTAGATGATCTTAAGGTCCTTTCCAACACTAACCATTCTATGATTCTATGACTATTTATTGAGCTTATTGGGTGAACCCATAATTTTTAAAAGCATAAAACCTAAGTACTTCCATTCCTGGAAGAGGTAATTTGTTTCCTAGAAAAGCGTACATATCTTAAGATCAACATTGTGGAAGTAATGTTTATAAAATGAAACCCTGCTTCAGAACCCATACTGTTTTTTTTGTTTTGTTTTTTCTATTCTACACTTAAAATATGGTAGCATAACCACATACTGAGAAATATCTAAAATTTGTGCCACATACTATAGCTGGTTTTAGGGAAAGGACACCAGACAATTTCCTTGTCTTCAGAAATTATAGAACCCCAACAAGCTAAATAGGAATGTAAATGGGAAGAATGAAGCAATGCATCTTGTCATGTCTGAAATAATTTCTCTGAATTTAATTTCAGCTCTGGGCAGTGAACACAAGCATGAATGTCAGACAGTTAGAGTTGTCTGATATGTCAAACCATGTGGGAATCCAGGGTCAGTTCCTCCCTGGTCAGTTTGAGCAGAAGCCGTGGATATCCAGTAATTCTTGAAACTCAAGATTTTAATACATGTTTTATAATCAACCTTGTAAAAAGAATTGTATCAATTTTCATTAATTTTTTAGATATATTCTCCATTGAAAAATATTTTAATCCATTTTTAGCATTTATCACTGCCTTATCCATGATCAATCTCACGTTCAGTTTATGCAGTGACTTCTGAAAACAAGCCACATTGCTTCTAGTTCAAAAAATAATCTGAACCGGAAGTACTTTTAGGTCTTGCTTGCAAACCTGACAGACGATATCTGACAGATAATTAGTTAGCAATAATACTAAATTTATTTTGCTATAGCATGTGCACTTGAAACTTGAGAAAAAAAAATTTGTGAACCTGCATTTTAATGTCAAGTCCATTTCCCTTCCATACATTTCTCTTCTCCCAGAATGCCTCTTTTCCCTGTGTTTAACATCATCCACCTTATAAAAGCTGAAAGTATTTGTTTCATTTGGAGCCACTACTAAGTCTCTCTACATTATACTCAGTGCAAAGGAATACCAGTTCTTTTAGTCTTATTGATGTGATCAAAGACCTAACTTAAAAGACTTATTTCATCTTAAAGGTTGATTATTCCCATTCTTCTCTTGATTTCTTACGCAAAGCTTTCTCAATGACCACATGCCATCCCTCACATAAATTCCAGTACCTTTCTTACAGTTTTGATTTGTGCCTTAGAAGCTGTATATTATAGGCTGCAAAGACAGGCTGTAACAAGAATGGCTCATGGCAGTCAGGGTTGTACAGTCTATAAATAACAAGAAGATTGGAATTTTACCTGAACTTAACAGTAACCATCAACAAATTCAAAACAAATGAAACAGCTACCATTTTTGCAATATATATCTGGGTACCCCTCCTTAGTGCTCCTGACAATGCAGACCCTGCAATAAATTGCCTTTTGATTAACTAGAAGTGCGGTAACTTTTACCTGCACTGCAGTAGATTAAATTACTTTTGAAATCTGTAAAAGCTTTCCAGCAGAGTAATTAAGCATTTAATTTGTCCATTTAGAATGCATGTTACTGACAATTTGCTGTCATTTCAATCTTAACCAAAAAAAAATATTTGCAAGGAGACATGTTAACTGAACAAAAAAAAAAAGGATGGTACTGGCTGACGGGTAGGATTTTCTATTCATTTGCTTGTTTGTTTGTCTATTTTTTTCCTTTAAACAGTAAAGAATAGAGACACACAGTGTAGTTCACTATCATACCGTCTAATACCAGGTAACCTTGAAATATTAGTGGGTGACAGCACAAGCACCCTTGATGCGGCTTTTGCTGACTCATTGGGACTATGTACTAAATTCTACTGCTGACTGAATTGCTTGTTAACTCCTATTGATAGGCCCACTCAGCTCTTATCTCAGTGTTGCTCTGATGCTTAGCATGTGCTGTATAAGCACAAAAACCCAGTAATATTGTGGATCTTACCTCAGGCTGCATTATCAGATGATATGTCCCTTTACTAAGGGAGAACTGTTTGCCTATGGGAACAGCATCACCTGCTGTTGGATTAGGAATTAACATTCCCATTTCCTGAGACGTTTGCCTAATGCTTATTTTATTTTTCAGGGTAAATGATCTGAATTTGCAGATCAGGATTAAGGAATTAAACCGTATAACCGTAATTTTTTTATAAAATATTGCCATATGCACATAAGTGTGTCAGTAAATATCAGTAAGTGTGTTGGGATCTCTTTATTATTTATTTATTAATAATTTTAAATTTAATCATTATTCATAAACATTATAGGATGATTTTTAATAAACAAAACTGTAGTATGTGCCATGATACTTTAAAATTTAACAATATCTCTTCTCCCATCAGAATATGACTATAAAATATACTTTCTAAAGGATGTGATTTATTTTACAACTTCTTTTGATTTGCCTAAAATTTAGACACCTATAGCTTCCAAGAATACCCAAGGATGGATATCACAGAACCGAAATGTTGATTGGTATCTCCAACTCCGAATCACAAAACTAATATTTTTAATTCTTCTTTTCTCCTTCCCTTCTTTCCCAAATTCAGATGGCTTAGAGCTGTCATTCTGCTCCATCTAGCAATGCTTTCTGTGATTCAATCCCCATATACATCCACACGTTATGTCATGCATTCACTGGGGCATGTCACGGGGAAGAATAATAGGAAATTACTTTGCTAAACATCTTACTTAAAACATTGATAAGCTTGTGAATACATAGTAATGTATAGAATAAAAAAAATAAAAAACTGAGGAAATATGAGGAGAAAAACCATTTGCAGAGGTGTGACAAATGAAATTGAAATAAAAAAAAAAAAAAAAAGTAATTGATAGTAAGGAGCAGAGTCCTTCGTCTAAGTCCTGCAATAAATGACCAGAGAGAAATTAATCCAGAATTAGTACTGGCTTCTTTTGAAACGTAATACGATCATGCTGAGGTTTGCTTTCACTTTTGTATCTCTTGTTGGCTGAGAGATTTTTAACAAGGGAGGCTACGTTCAGAAAAAGCAACATAATGATTGGAAGAATTAGGTAATGGGGAAATATTAGAAGGTTCTAATTGTATAAATTGGCAATGAAAACTCTAATGAGAGTTATGAGAAGAGTCTAAAGCACTTGAGTAAATAAACCTAACAGTAGGAGAATTAATTAGCTCCTGCAGGTGTGGTATAGTTATGGTTAATAGGATGACCTTAATAAAAGTGAAAATTTAGGCAGAATATTGGCAAGAGGCCCTTTGGATCTAGTCATTAGGTTGGGAAATAACAGAGGAAAAAGGTAATAACCCAGCTGATCACCAGAAAACATATGGTGTTGTAAAGTAATCTTATTCAACATAGTATATTTCTAAGCATCTATTTTCTGAAAAACAAACCACCCAAGAATGGATGCAAAGGATGGGATTCTTCTCATGTGACATCGGGCTGTCTAAACATTAGGAGGCTAGTTCAACCTGGTCACCCCATCTGCTCTGCTGTTAAAGGAGAGAGGCACTTATAGAAGACAAATCATCCTCACCTAAAATCTGAATTACCTTCTCTCCATCTGGGATAAAAGAGGAGCTGATATGACTAGCTTTGCCATTAAGATGGCTAAATTTAGGGTCTGGAGGACAAGTCCAATGAGGAACGGCTGAGGGAACTGGGGGGATTTAGTCTGGAGAAGGCTCGGGAGAGACCTTATCGCTCGCTACAACTACCTGAAAGGAGGTTGTAGTGAGGTGGGGGTAGGTCTCTTCTCCCAAGTAACAAGTGATAGGACAAAAGATGACAGCTTCAAGCTGCACAAGAAGAGGTTTAGATTGGATATTAGGAAAAATTTCTTCACAGAGAGGGTGATCAGGCATTGGAACAGGCTGCCCAGGGCAATGATGGAATCACCATCCCTGGAAGTGTTCAAAAAAATGTGTAGATGAGGCCCTCAATGACATGGTTTAGTGGTGGGCTGGCAGTCCTGGAGCAATGGTTGGACTTGGTGATCTTAAAGGTCTTTTCCAACCTAGCTGATTTTATGGTTCTATGATTCTAGTACATATTGATGGCATTCTTAAAAACAAACTAGTTTTTAAGGAGACATTGAAACCTACTCCAGATGCAAATTGCTGATCTGAAGTCAAAAATCCCAATTTTGTGGAATCATGGTTTCCAAGGAAACTTAAGGATTCAAGCAACGACTACAGGATAGAGGGAGCTTCTCTTTTCATCTTAAGAATTTTTTGCTCATTTACTCTTTCCACTTAATATAGACATACTCACATAACAAAAAGTAAACTAAGCAGTTGTAAAATAAAGCACAATATGTGTAACATGACACACATTATTAATGATTTGAAACATCTACAGGTTCTAACTGGAAAGAGAATATTTGAAAAGCCCTTAATTTCCTTCATTCTTATTTGCTAGATTTCTGCACATTATCAGTAGAATTAGCCACAAGTGACTAATAGATAGATGCTTCTGTTACTTCTATTTGATATAAAGGCACTTATTCAAACCCCTAAATATTTGAATACAAGGATTCTTGCATCATATATTTAAACGAATCCTCTTTAGGAATAATAAAACAAATTGCTTTATCATACAATAAATTCTTGGTGTAAACACTTAACGCAGCTTTGAGAAAACGACTTTTACAGCATTCTCTCCACTAGAGGTCTCTAGAGAAATGTGAGAAAATTCAGAACAGCTGATACCTTAGACTTTTCTTCTTCACACGATTTACATTTTGTGGAAGGTGAAGATCAGCACATGTTCTATTCTTGTTCCACTTCTTTGTATATGTTTCTTCTGCTATGAATAATAAAAAATCCTATTACTATAATAATAATTCACATCCATGAGGTGTTTTTAAGTATTTTGTAATTACAGTTTCAACATTTATAATTAGAATTTCAACATCAGGAAGAATAGTATTGCACAAAGCATTTAGCCAAAGGAAGAAAAAACCTAAGGTACCTACTTGCTGGGGTAGCCACCATTGCTAAATGAAGAACAATTTAAAATAAATTAAGTAGCAGTAAGCACAAGTGAATAAAGTGTTGATTAATCAGAACAGTTCTTTAGTTGGCAAATTATGAAATGATTAATCTGGTGTGCTGTTCAACACACCATTATATCACAGGCAAAACAGAGCCTGGCTTCATTGTTTGTTCTTATATCCAGGCTAAACATAAACTTAAATGAGGAATAGGTTTCATGTAGTTGGACTGTTTTATCTTCTTGATTTTCTTCTTTAATATAATGATGTCACCAGGGTTGCTATAAGGTTTAATGTTGATTATCCTTTAATTTGGTTGATTAATAGCACTTTATATTTGCATATGTCTTCATTACCAGTTTCCGTGCTGCCCTATTACTTCTACCACCATGTTTGATGTTAAGTTTGACATTTATCAATCCTTCAGTTCTTTTCTTCTATGTCTCTGAAGTGGAAAAGGAGTTTTATAACATTAATGCATAGAAGCTGGAAGCTGAATGGTCTTATCATCACTATTTGCTCCTTTTATGTCCAGTTCCTATCATAATCAAAAACCAGTGGAAACAGAGGAGAGCAAGGTATTATTAATAAGAACTACCAGTTCAAGAATTATAGCCTACTATATGCAGAAAACAAATGGGGTTCTCTGTGATTTGAGGTTGAATCACTAATCAGAAAGCTGAAAAGATATGGAAATAAGAATACTTGCCCTGCTCAGACTGCTCTTTCTTTACCTTGTGGATAGCTCTGGAAAAAACAGGAGCTCAGTGCAGGTAGCAGCATTAATTTCTACTCGTTTTTTGATCCTACGTAGTAAGTGTGGAATGTGAACTGAGTGTAGAAAATGAGCTATGCTGAGAGTTGAAAGACACAGGAGGGAGGCACTCCTGACAATACAGGTTTCTGCATTCTGGGACAGTTTTGGGACTTTCTGAAGTTTGTCAAGTTACTTTAACAGTGTATCTTCTAATTTTTTTCATCTGTAGACTGAGAACTGCAAATGGTAATCAGCTGAGGCCAATTAGCAGCTTGAAATGTCATAGCTATACATTTAAAAGGTGTAGCTTTGTTTCTTGCTGCAAAGACCAGAAAGAGATAAAAAGCTCTGAGAGGAACAGAAGGAATGCTGCACTGACATTTTCCCAAAAATTGTAATATTAAATCACAGAGTTGACCCATCACCTCCATCAGCTGATCTGGTAGTGAGGGTTTCAGGCATGCAGTTTTATTGAGCTCACATACAGTGAGTCTAGAGATGCTGGTACTTCCTGGAGCTATCTTGAGTCTTTTGCAGATAGGATGTGTATAGGTCACAGTAGAAAAGAAGTCCATCTAGTGTTTAACCAGATGTCCCTGCTCTTAACCTTCAAAACTATGAAGTGCTATGGTTATGTAAGGCATGACCTTAACCATAAAATGTCCATATACCTATGCCTAGTTACAACCTTTACCTATGATGAGATGTAGGAAATAGTCATTGTCTGCTGCTTTTTACCCCATTTGAGTCTGTTCTATAATGAGACAATGGTCCCAGGTGTGTCAGTCCAATACTGCATCAATTTCTAGTTATACACTTCTGGTTCCAGTTAGTCACTTTGGTTTGGAGGAGGAAACTTCAGCAAAGTACTGCCATTAGAACTCACCTTACTTTTATAAAGATCTGAAATCATCTATAGACTATACCTTGAAATTGTATTCATATGCAAACACTTCTATGTAAATGGCAGAATTTTTCCCTTTACATGAAAATTACAAACTCCTGGATTGCAGTCCAAGCACCAACTGTTGCTGTAGACTTATGACTGTCAGTTCACTGTGGGCATGAGCCAGTCACTTTACCCTTCTGCCTCGGTTCCCTCATTTACATCTTGGACTTAGATTTTCCATTTACGTCACAAGAGGCTCCCAAGGACTAACTAGTAAGTATAGAATAGTACATATTCAAATTTTCAGATACTCAGTGATTTTTATGTGATTACATAAAGCTCTGAATAAGTGTTATGTAATAACAACTGTTATTAGAATTAAAGTGAATCTTTAAGCTAATGCTGCATTTGATTATGTAACTACTTCACAATGAGAATGTGTGTTAATACAGCTTTTTTCCTCAAGACAAAAATGCTATTCCAGGTTATTAACAGCAGCATTGTTTGGAACTTTCACTAGCTTCACTAGTTAAACAGCTTATAGCTGATAGCTGTGAGGACATGGAAAGCAAAGCAGTGGAGTTCTTATGGGAAGAGACAACATCTTGTTCTGGGTTTGAACAAAACCACACGTGATGATCATGACTTCTGAATGCTTCAGTGCTATAAATACAAAAACATAAGTCAAAGTCTAAACTTCTCAAGCTTTCTCTGCTGTTGTCTCAGCAGAATAAAATGCTACGCCTTCTGTAATAAGGAAGAAATTAGACGACCAGGGATTAAAAAAATGTTTTGTATGTTAATGTATGGTACTAATTTAGGTTACTGAATCTGGCAGCAAAAGCTGCTATTCTAAGGAGGGTGGTACGAAGTTTCAGGTTATCATGTGGATCCCTCCCACCACCTTCCAACATGTATATAAGTTGTCAGCTCTCCAGACCCTTTGCTGATTCTCTCTTCCAGACTTGCCAGAAGCAACAGAGGACTAAAGATGAAGATCTTTTTCTTATTCACCTTTTCCACTTTTTTGTTTTCTGCTTTTGAACAAGCAGCTGCTTCTGCTCACTATGACAAGATTTTAACTCATAGTCGAATAAGGGCACGCGACCAAGGGTAAGTAACTGGGTTTTATTTCTATTTTAAAAGGGATCTTGTTAATATTTACTCTCCCCTTCCTTCTCATATTGTATTAAATGTAATTTTTTTTTTATTAAATGTAATTTGTATTAATGGATTTTTACTATCAATCAAGTAGAACTTTCTCAGTTAATTTTTACAGGAATTGTTCTTAAATAAAAAGCTTTCTGGCGAGTTTCAGAAGGAGACAGAATATTGTTAAACTTCATAAAATATGGAAAAATCTAAAATCAACACTTCTCAATGAATAAAATACATGCATTTTAGAATCACTAAAATAAATTACAGTTCACTATTAACGTAATGGGACACCAGATATATTTAATATATATTTTTAAATGTTTGAATAGAGTTGGCACCTATCCCACAGTATTTGCTCTCTTTATTCCATTCTAATGAAAACCATGAACTCTATTTAAATGCCTTATAACATGGGAATATATACTGCGAGTCCTTTGTAAAACTTCTGCTCCCACTAGAGCAATGCAGCAAGCTGCTCAGCAGGATATGCAAAGGACAATGCTCCCAAGCTAGGCTGCTTAGAAACATGGAAATAATTTGAACAGCTGGTGTTAGGGAGACACATGTGTCTAAACATATTTTCCTGCAGTCTTCTTAAGTAAAAAACATTCTGTGAATAAGAATTTTTTGCCATCCTGTCTTCCTTTGTTGAATTCCCTCAGCCTGCTAAACTCACTCACTCGCTCTAAGCTTTTCAAATAAAAAATTTCACCGGCTTCCCACTGAAGTAAAATATATGTTCTAACTTTTCAGCTGACTTTTTTTTATTAGTGGCAAAATGCCTTTGCTCCATGGAATTTGCCCTTAAGAAATTCCTTTTCTGTACACTACATGCTAAGGTACAAGTATTCCTCATTTGAAAACTGTGACTCCTTTTATTTACATGCCAATTTACCCTTTGCTCCCCAGTAATTCCCAGAATATTTACTTAGGTGCCTGTGGTACTCTAAATGGTTGGTAATCAAAATAGCTGATTGATTTACAGAAGACAAGGTTTCCTTCTACATAAAGAACAAGGCACTTTTCTTCCCCATCTCCCCATGACCTTCAGCTGCACGGATGTGTGCAAGACAAAAACTTTAATGGAAAAAGCCTGATAGTATTCACAACTCCATCCCTGGTGGCTGGTAATTAATTCACTTTGCAGGGGGAAGGGAGTAATGTAAGGCACATTGAGACTTGTCTAGGCACAGCTGGTGATCACTACCCATCAGAGACAGAGGGTCAAACCATAATGGAGGGGAATATTCTGTCTCTGCTGGGAGGGTGGGCTTGCCAACGAAACCCAGCTGGGAAGTCCCAGGGGCTTGCATTGTGGTGGCTTGAAAACACACCTGCCCTGGGAACCAAAGTCAGATGTTAATTTTTTTACTCTTGCTCAACAGAAACAGTATTTGCCACATTTTACATAGAACTTTTCCAAAGATGTACGAAACTTCTTTTTAAAATGTTTCTCACTCCCACCCATAGCCCCAATGTCTGTGCCCTTCAGCAAGTTATGGGAACAAAAAAGAAATACTTCAGCACTTGCAGAAACTGGTACCAGGGAGCCATCTGTGGAAAGAAAGCGTAAGTATGCTGTGTTTCAAAACTATTCCCCATTCACTGAAATGATATCATGTATGGTAAGGAAACTCTCATATTCTCCAAGACCAACTGTTTCATGCAGATACGGGAAGAATTTGTTTCATAATTTTACTGGGTTAAAGCTTCTCTTTAGCTGTTTCTAAAACCACCTGGATAACTGATCCAATGATTATTGCCAAAATATCACAAAAAGAGTGGAAAGTCTGGAAATGACAGCATAGTATATAGTCTTTTTTAAGTTTAAGAGGCTTTAGAGAATTAGATTCAGCTAATACTTCTGAGTTAAGTATTCATAGCTCTGTTTTAAACACAGATATGCAGTTAAGTGACTTACCCAAAACCACAGAGGGACCTAATAGGCCAGTTGTGACAAGACCTCGGCACTACCCAGCAGAGCCATGTGCTCAGATCACCTCTCTCTACAAACAAAAAAACCAAATCAAAATATGTTTGTGGATTCAGGTTAAATCTGGGTGAGTCTGACATTCTTTTGGAATTTGTATGTGTCTTTAAATTATTATGCCTTCTCAGAATGCAAGTCATTGCCTTCTCTGTGACAAAATGTCAAAGTCACTACTACTTTGTCAGCCATAGAGCAGCTTCAGAGTGTGAACACATACAAACCCCCCAGTCCTGAGCTTGGTCTGCCTCACTTGTCTCACTTAGAATTTAAGTAATTTAACAGTGGTTGACTTTGTTTATCCAATACACTAAACAAATGTTTTTCTTGTGTACTGCATTTTCTCTTGATGTTATGCAATTACTTGGATAAATTTCTCAGCAGTTCTCACAGGAAATATTTTTTATTTTTCCATTATTCTCTTACAGAGTCCAAATAGGTCTGGGGTGACATTTTCAGAAAGGCTTAAGTGAACAGGGGTCAAGGCTTCAATTGCAACTGCCTTAGACTATTAGGAGTCTCTTAGCAAAAGCCTATAAAACTCTTCCAAATTCCCAAGTAATATTGAAGTACGCAATTTGAATAGCAACTGAGAGATTGTATGCCTTAAGACATGGAGATGTTAAGTTGTATTGATATATGGTGCAAATTATATGTATGAGGAACTTCATTTAAAGTAAGATTTATATTTAAAACTTTCCTAATGAACATCAGCCACTGTTTTAGCTGTTAATGTAACATGGAATAGAGATTTTTTTGTTTCTGTGCCAAAGGTTTCCTTAAGTGTGGTTAATATGGAAGAGAAATACCCAAAGTGTCAGCAAAATAAGCCAGTCAAGGATGACTCCCTTTGTAAACAAGCTCTTAAATTGTCTTGAGAATAATTTTGGATCAACAGAAAGGAGAATGTGATCAAGAAGTAACTGATAATTTGCAATTAGTTAGTCATATTTTTGTTCTCTTGATTGTCAAAGTCATGAGTAAATAGGACCCACATTTTTGAGTCCATTCTTCAAGTTTTTAAAAGTGTTTCTAAAATACAGAAAAAATTATAAATTCAGGGGGAGGGAGGGAAGAGATATATTTGGATTTAAACAATTACATATAGCTTACATTGAATCCAAGTGAGCTTTTACAAACAGAAAGTTTTTTAAGTAAAAAGTGCAACTACAAGACTTTTAAAACCTGTATGAAATTCATTGAATAGTTCTTTACAGAAAGTCAAAGAATTCTATGTTGACAAAGAATTAGATCCAGACACAATCTAGGCGAGTGCTAGGGAATGGGGTGGCACAAAAAATTATGCAGAGTGTGCTTGGATCACTAGCAGTGCTGATATGGCTACAGTCTCTCATGCTCTCCAGTGCATCTACATATGTGGCACTTTCTTTAAAAAAAGGGTGTAACTTTTTGTCCCCTTTTCATCGCCTGTTTTCCCTTTGTTTTCCCTTTGTTTTCCCTTTGTTTTCCCTTTGTTTTCCCTTTGTTTTCCCTTTGTTTTCCCTTTGTTTTCCCTTTGTTTTCCCTTTCTTCTTTCCTCCCCCTTTCTTTTCTTTCCCCCCCCCCCCCCCCCCCCCCCCCCCAAAGCAAGCTTTATGGTTTGCTTCCATTTTTTTGGCTAGTTCAGATGTGCTGGCTGAAAAACAATTATATTCATAGTTCTTCTGGAGCACGACCCCTATACTTAATAATGTAAAACTGATTAAGACTCACAAATTATTATTTATGTGAGAAAAATGCCTCCAGTATTGATTTCTGCTCTGTAATCTGTAAAATCAGATTAAATCAGATTAAAATCCAATTTAAATCATTGTAAACTGTAAGATCAGATGTGTAAATCAGATAGTAGTCAGGCAAGGACCACAAATGGGCTTGGATTGTGGTTTCTGTTGAGTGTCAGAGGCTTTGCATTTTTTGAGTTTCCTGAAAGATACTACATGTCATAACCCAGTGTTGGAAAGGATCCATAGGAAAAAGACTGAGGGAGGATACAGTAGGAAGAAGCTTTCTTCTGTTTTCTTACTGAGAAAGTGTTTTCAGTGCTCTGACAGCATACCAGAAATTAATGGAACTGACTTGTACTTCCGATACAGTGAGATACTGATTCCAATACACAGTGTTGCCTTTCAAACATTGCCATGGCTTTGAAGTTTTAATGCTAAAGTCTAGACACACGGATGATACCATGGCACCACCAAAGCCAAGGAAAAGACCTGACATTCATGGGCCAAGCTGTCACCCTAAGCTTTCTGCTATTGTAAACTTTATTGGTTACTAATTACTTACTTAAAGAGGTGGAAGACAGTAACAGCAGTAAGTTACAGTAGATGTAGAGCAAATCATAATGAACATCTTACCCAGAGAAGAAATCTGATTATTCTAAATCCCCAGAAGTTTTTCTGGAACATAATTGACTGTCTGGAATTCTAACTAGTCTCTCCCATTTTTATTTTGGCCTTGATTTTATAAGCAAATCCAGACAGGTTAAAACTAATTTTTCATAGAAATTGCAAATTTATGTGCATTTGATGATGGTAATAATGATCAATTTCCAATCAAAATAGACTCTGGGTTCATTTGCCCAACTCTACCTTCAATTTTTTCAGGACCCATAGGTTTATAGTTTTTTTCAGAATCTTTCTTCTCCTCCAAGTGGCATTATAATACTGACTTCCCTTTTCCTTCAGTGACCATGCTGCAAGTCATCCAAAACACTTCACCTTTAGAGTGAAGTCTGCCATACCACTGACTTCTTTGGCACTACATATTATTCCGCTGCAGACGATTGAGAAGAAGGGTATTTCCTGAAAATGACTTAGACTGAAACTTGGATATTCTTGAAGTCAATATTGGAAAACAACCTACTCCTGTGGTTTTATTCCTAGATAGATGTCATGTCTTCCCATGAGAGAAAATATGGTCTCAGTACAAATCTGTCACAGAATTCATGACTTTGCTGAGCTTCAGAAGTAAAATGAGTTATGCAGTGATAGATACCTTCATGTGTGAGGAAAAATTGATGCAATAGGCAGTTTGGACTCATTGAACTAAAGCCAGGTGATGACTTTGTTCTCTTCGCTGACTAGTATTTAGAGGAATGTAAACTGTAAATAATTTTGCAGAGCCTATATAAGGCCCTAAGCAAGAAGCCTTCTATGGTCTACCAGAGGAAGACTGAGCGGTGGGACTCAGCAGATTTGGGCATGTGAGTCTACACAAAACTACACTCGTACAAGCATGCACAGGGGCAAGGCTAGAGGGGGAAAACCGTGCGTATGACAGTAACACAAGAGGGATAGGGACCTGTTGGAGCGTGTCCAGAGGAGGGCCATGAAGATGGTCAGAGGACTGGAGCAACTTTCTATGAAGACAGGCTGAGAGAGTTGAGCTTGTTTAGCCTGAAGCAACTTCCAGTATCTGAAGAGGGCCTACAAGAATTCTGGAAAGGGACATTTTACAAGGGCATGTAGTGACAGTTCAAGGGGGAATGGCTTTAAGCTGACAGAGGGGAGATTTAGGTTAGACATTAGGAAGAAATTCTTTACGGTTGTGAGACACTGGCACAGGTTGCCCAGAGAAATTGTGGCCGCCGCATCCCTGGAAGTGCTTAAGGCCAGGCTGGATGGGGCTTTGAGCAACGTGGTCTAGTGGAAGGTGTCCCTGCCCATGGCAGGCAGTTGGAACTAGATGATCTTTAAGGTCCCCTTCAACACTAACCATTCTATGAGTCTATGATTCTAAGTTCAGTTATAGAACTCCTGAGGGGGTTTTTGTGACTGTAATAGAGCATCTCTTATAACTTAGTCTTAGCTGTCAATGGAAGTTTTATACTCTCTGTATCCAAAACAGAAATGCAGACATGACTAAAGAGGTTACTATAATAAGAATGCTAATGCAAAGTACAATGGCTCTTCTCATGTTAATATCTCCATGTTACAAAGTCCTCCTTAACTTGCATATGTGATCTATAAAATGTTAATTTAAGAATGCTTTTATTATTTACACTTCCTATCCAATGCTGTAGATTAGATCCAATTGGGATGCTAAAATCATAGTTGATTGGACCAAAAGTCTTTCCACTGTTTCTCTGCAGTATTTTTTCTCTACGCCAGCAAAGAGCAGAAACAGACGAGTAAAAGAGCTGATCTGGATAAACTGAAAACTGGCTCTGGTAGCCAAGAATAACAAGGATTTAATGTTGATCTCCCCCTTTTTCCTTTGGAATACACTCCTTTGGCTGAGATCAGAACAAATTTGCATTGAAAAAAACCCTAACAAACAAACAAACAAGCCCACCTCCAAAAAGAAAAAACAAAACCTCCAAAGTCTCAAGAATGCAGCATTGTTTGTTATCTGAGTAAGTGCTTTCTTCACTTGGGCACCATCTTATATTGAACTAGTAGGGAGATAGAGATGAATACAACTTATGGTGTAGGATGGTACTTCCCCTGTGTACTGTGTCACATGAGTGGTACTGAGGAACTGCATCCTGTACTGAGTTTTATCTGGTTTTAACCTTATTGTGACATCCTCTGTACAAAACTCTTTTCTCCCATTACATATTCCTCATTACATTTTGAGCACAGCTGATATATGGACAGTAGTTAACTGTAAGGGAACAGCAACACTGGAAGTAAAAGCTTACAGTAACCCTTAATGACTGAAAAAAATCCTGGGCTGTACATAACAAATTACATCGTAAAAAAGTCACTGATCTTGTAATGCTTGGCTGAAGAAGCATTTTCTTTCTTAACTATGTTCTTCAGCCAATTTTCTGCCTTTCATTAATTGTGTCATTGTTGGATATGGTAAGAAGACTAAACTTGCCATGTCTCATTGTATGCTGATAACTCAGTTTCCTCTTTCCTTTTCCAAAAGCTAATTAAAACTGCAAACTGCAATCTTTCATAGCTATTCATGGGGTGGTGGGGAAAGATTTTCTGTTCCATGGAAGGAAACATTATTTTCTCATGACAAAGCAGTTCACACAGTTGGGAGAACATTATGACTCCTATCCTACTACACAGTTTTCTATAATCGGTTGTTCAGGGTTTTTTATTAGCTTCTGGAAGGGATGCAACTAGAAGCAAAAATATGAAGTTAATTTCCTTACTAGTTAGAAAACCTTTAGCCGAAATTGTATGCTATTCTTGCATTCCCAAGAAAAAAAAAACATTCAGTGAATTGTTTTAAAGAAAAATATGTATTAAAAAGAACTATACAAATACTTTAAATATATGGTTTCTCAGTTGAAAAGATGCACGTGGAATGACAGACTGTTTTTAAAAAAAATTCTTTAATCTTTACCAGCTCTTTCACATTGCTGGCAATTACAGAATTCTACTCCTCACTTTTAAAATCATGCTTTGTAATACTATTGGTCTTCCAGTCTGCTTTCATTTTTTAATCTCTTCAAGGAGTTTTGATGTTGAGGGTCTTAAGATCAACTTTTCCTTTGAATAAGCTGTTCATTTGAATGTGCTTGTGGTTAATGTTTTGTCAGCTTCAGTCTGTGAAAAAATGAGAGAAGTGTACTCAGCTGCCACCAAAGTGTCTACAAATATAAAGCTGGAATGTAGTGGTAAAGACTCAGCAAAATTTTCCAGGAGTTAGTATTCAGAACTCTATCACTGCCAACGTCAGCCAGACCTATAAAAATATATATATTATGCAAAACTGTGATGAGAATTTTTCTTTGTCATTTACAGTGTACCATGATTTGAAGGTAATATCTGAAGTCTATTGTCTTAAAATTTATGTTTTAAACTTTCATAAGATTGTATAATTTGTCAACATTCCCTCTCTAAAGGAGCCAAAATCAACACTGTGATAACTTTTGTGAATTTGCACTTTTGTGTAAAGAAAAGAAATTGTCAAGCAGATGTATGGTAGTAAAGCTTTTATTTCAGTCAGCTTAATTAAAAAGACCTTATATCTTACAGGAGCATCAATAGTAAACTGACTGTTACAGTATAGAATTGTCATTTAGCCCTAGTTTGCTCTTATATGCAGCTTATACATATTCAAGAATAAGAATATTTTGTTTACATATATATTATATTTATATAATATTTACGTAAATGTTTACATAAATATATATGAATATATAAAAATATATAATACATATTTATGTAAACATATATGTTTACATAGTATATCATATATAATATATTTAATATATTTTATATATAATATATATAATATAATATACAATAAATATAGTATATTTATATACATAAATATATTATATATTCCTGATCTCAGGAATTGCTAAATTCTGTGTATGCTGTGTTGGTATACTCCTTTAGCTCTGTTTTTGATTTCTTGTTGTCTGGTTTTCATCCTCACTATAATTTACCAGTGAACTTTCCCTTATGTCCATCCATCCAGTCCCTAGTGACTTCCTTCTCTGTAGCTTGCTTTACGTCTGTTCTTAATTAGTTCTCTGCCTCATTCCTGAGCTTCTTCAGTCTTCCTTGAAAAACTGAGGCTCTATCATCCCACTTTCTATGACCATACAATGCATAGGACTTTCTTCTAAATACTTGTTGGTTCCTATAGCCAGTATGTACATGGCCTCATGTAGATTTGTCATTTTAATTTCTGTTCTGTTCATTTGTTTTCTTTTTCCTTTACAACCCTGATGCCACCAATTTCTGTCAATGTCTTCACTTTATTTTTCCCTTTCTTCAATCCCATCTAATCTTTTCAAAACAGACCAGTTCAATTAATTTTCTTCAGCTGCTGTTCTAGTCGCTTCACCTTTTAATAACTCTATACAAGTTCAACATCCCCTCCCATTTTCCTTCCTAGCACTTAAACTTAATGGTGGCAGTTGTTCAGTAAGTTCTCAAGCCTTACATTTATTAAAATACAACCAATTTGTAGTCTATACAGAAAAGGTTAAATGATAAAAAGGGATGAAGAACTGGAGAGTATGTACTCAGCAATGAAAAATTAATTAAAAATTAGGCTTAGCTAAAATTAGCATACACTTGTCCTGTACATTTTTTGATTGTGCTTTTGTTTGTATCCCACAGAACTGTCTTATATGAATGTTGTCCTGGCTATATGAAAATGGATGGTACAAGAGGATGTCCTGCAGGTACAAGCTTATTTTCATATGGATGAGTCAGTATAAGAAGCATTACAGCACAGGAGACTTTCAAAGACGATTACCTTGAGAAATTATTGCCTCTTTTTAAGAATTGCTCCTAAGAATACACAGCTTCATTTGCATACAGCCCACACAGTTAGAAATCAGCCAGCACTGAATTTGATCATTTAGTTTAAATTGAATTTCCCAGATCCTTGCAGTTGAGAGGAATGATAGTTCTCAAAGCTGACAAAGAACTTTTATTCTTATTTCCACTACACCTAGAATAACCTAAAAGCATACCAGTGAGGTTAGAAACCTAGGACATGAGGTGTGGCATATCTAGCTTCTGTTTATTCCTTTTTCCCTAGAAGACTTGAATCTTATTTACTAGAAGAGTGTTATAAACTTTAAATAAACTAAGGAGTGAAAATTAAGATTCAATTAACCAAATTCTTTATTTTCCTTATTTCTGCTACTCTGTTCTGCATAAATAAAATTAATCAAAGTAGGGAAAAGTATCTGAGAAGAAATATATTTCATAACTTCAGATCCTTATATCTGAACTATGCCTTTTGCATTCAGTAATAGAGTTAGGCATACCTAAGGCAGAGTTTGTTTAGATGAATTAATTTTGCTTTAGATGTTTACATTAGAATGAGGCCAGTCATACTTTAGAATTGCCTGTTACTCTCCATGACCTGAAAAAGAGCCAAGAACAACTAGCTCACATATAGATGTCTTGCTTCTAGATGCCTAGAAGTAGGAAAGCTGAATTCAGGTCTCAGGTAGCATTGTTTTAACTGTGAGACTATGGACATTCTTACTCTCTGGATGAATCAATATATGCATAAAGCACACACTGGAAGAGCGAGAGGCCTCACAAGAACAATTCTGGTCCACCATGACCAAATGAGACCCACTCCATAGAAATTTTTGTGATTATAGATGGAATTTTCTCCTGTCCTTAATGGATAGGCACCCATTTCAGGTTGGGTTGGCACAAAACAAAACAGCTCTTCTAAAGAAAACATTACAATATTCAGTTTTGTTTGATCTAATTTTTCATTAAGCAAACTGAAAAAATAAATAACAAGCAGATGTGTTTGGATGGTTTTTGAGTATTTTGACAATAGAATTTTAATCCAAGCACATTGTTTTAATATTGGTTTAAACAGTTTCAGAAAGGCAGTACTATTGTCCAACTAAAAGAAACAGACTACATTTGATTTTGAAAAAGTGGATGACTGAAGAGTTTACAGTATTCTTATGTTTATTTTAGTTGCTCCTATTGATCATGTATATGGCACACTTGGTATTGTGGGAGCTACTTCCACGCAGCAGTATTCTGACATATCAAAGCTGAGAGAAGAGATTGAAGGACGAGGATCATTCACTTTCTTTGCACCAAGCAATGAAGCCTGGGAGCAATTAAATTCAGTAAGTATGTGTGTGCTCATGCACGCATATATGTGTTAAACTGTATTTCTCTTTCAGTTAATGTTGTTTTAGCTGCAACAGCTAGTCTATGATAAGGTAGACCAGAAAGAATGTTGATATTTTAGATATAAAAGGACATTGCCCAAGTTATAGAAAAATAATTTGCATGTTTAACGTGCATTGTTGAATCTAGAGGGTCTGAATTTGTTTTCAGGAGTACTAAGCAACTGTGTTTCTTCCTTAAATGCTTCCATGAAAAATATTTATATTGTTATTGCTATTAGCACAGTTTGGGGTAAATTCACAGGAATTCCAGCAATTGCATGATGTAGAGTATAACTGTACTTTGTCAGTGATTCAGGTGTCCTTTTAGTAATATATTTAGATAAATAAATATTGAATCAACGTTCCTTCAATGACCTGTCTGTAATGAGGACTCCTGTCTTTCATTTCTGAGCAAATCAGACTAAAGTATCATTTAAGCAGAGCCAGATTGACTGGTATCAAAGTCATGTATCCTAACAGGAAATATCCATTGCAGTATGTATTGAAAGCATATGTTAAGGTAAATATATGTACATCTTTCTGACTAGAAGAATATTTTGAAACTTCTAATTAATTAAATTCCTTTCATCTTCAGGAAATTCACAGGAATTTGGTTGACAATGTAAATATTGAACTGTATAATGCTCTCCACCACCACATGGTGAACAGGCGTATGTTAACAAAAGATCTTAAGAATGGCATGACTCTGGTGTCTATGTATAATGATCAGAAATTGCTTATTAACCATTATCCTAATGGGGTAAGTCTACTCTCTCTTTTTCTTTTTTACCCCATAAGAAAGAAAATTATTTGGCTATAGCCATTACTTTTTCCTTTATTTCTTTCTATAGCTAAGAAAACTGGTTATAGAAAGTTTAGCATCTAGCAAATCAGTTGCCAGTGACAAAAATAAATAAACTTTCTCTTGAAAAAATTTTGTCTGCTGCATAGACTAATCACTAAGAATGAATGTGCTTTTTGCTGTTTAGAAAACAAAGTTCAAATGAAAATGAACATTCTTCCTGAAAGACAAAGCCTTTTGTGTCCAAAATATATGATCATAATAAATTGAGGAGAAAATCCACTAGTAATTTTCATAGGTTTACAAAATAACTTTAAATCAGATCTTTCATTTGAATTGGAGTGCACGGTAGAAGCATTTAAGATCATAGGGGACACACTTCCTTTATTTGGCTGGAAACAAAATAACATTTATAAATGCTAGAAATCTCCCAGTTAATTCACTCATCTTTGTTGCCGTAAAGGCATTGAACCTTACATGTTAGACTACAATTTACATTAGTAAAAACCAATACAATCACTGTATTAACCAGATACAGAAACCAAAAGTGAGTAATTGCATTAAGAAATGAAACATGAATGTGAAATAAATGTTGCCTGAATAAATCTACTGCTAGATTCCCAGAAGCTTAGTCAGCCTTTTAAATATTACAAGTTTTTACTCAAAATTTAAAATAAAAACTGAAAGAACAACAATGAATATGGAAAGTACAGTATATACATTGCTGATCCGTAAGAATTAGATTTTGCAAGTATATGATCAAACTAATGCTTAATGTTCTGCTTGATTGTCCAAATATAGGTTGTTACTGTTAACTGTGCCAGGATCATCCATGGCAACCAGATTGCTACCAATGGTGTTGTTCATGTCATTGATCGTGTCCTGACTGCTGTTGGAAATACCATTCAAGATTTCATTGAAGTCGAAGATGATCTTTCATCTCTTAGAGTAAGTGGACAAAAATAGAAACACTTCTCTGGTCTTGTAGGGGTTTTTTCTTTCTTTTTTATTTGTGTGTGATAGTTTTAAGTAAGAAGGGTTAGTTCAGAAAGAGAGAGAAATAAATTAAATTATAAGCTTCAGCTAATATTGCAAATCTGGCTATATAAAAAGGCAAAGTATATTTTACATAATCTGTTTATTCGCTTTTGCGGATCAAATGACCACATCAATAGGACATAATGTGTCCCTATACATAAAAAGTGTGTCTTCTCTTCAAGCACTGAGGTAATTAAACACGTGATCATAAATTGCCATCTGTTGCTGCTAGATAAATAAGAATAAGTTCAAAATGGATGATAGAAAATGATAAAAAAAAACCCCAATAAATTCCAGAACCTAACTAATAGCAAGTTTCGGAACATCAGTAGATACATGTAGGAAAGATTTTTCTTGCAAAGAGGAAGCAGGTTTTTTCTGCCCAAGTTTCTAGTTCCTCTTTCTTCTGGGAGATGAGTCTGCTTAGTGTAATGGGATTTCCTGCTGTACACGTTTAAAAGAATATGCCATGGCTTCACAAGTAGCTGTTGTCTGTTTCCCTCCTCTATATCCTAAAAAAAAAAAAAAAAAAAAAAAAAAAAAGCAGAGGCATAAATCTGGAAAAGACCCTCTGAATCGCTCAAATCTAGTCCATGACTGTTACAGGCAACCACATCATTTAATCTCTTTAAAAAACTGAATGTACAAGCCAACACTTCCTAGCTGCTAGGATCACGCTTGTTTTTCTTTCAGTTACATCACATTAAACTCTGTCTTTCTGACTGTTCAAAGGATGAAGTCCCTGTTTATAGCACATACACTTGCCAGTTCCTGTGTGCGTGCCCTTGCTCTTAATGCTGCTTTAATGACTTTGGCTCCAAAAGCAACTGTGCTAATGAAACCATTCACAACAAAATCAACCCTGAGACTCTAATATGGCATTTCTTTTAGGATGGTTATTCCCATCTTCCAATTCACCAGTTTCATATGCACTTTATCTTTCTATCTTAGTTTGAACTAATGCTATTTCATCTTTAACTGAGCAAATTCTTTACTCAAGCCCAGATGTGTTCAATTTTACATATGTTCTTTTTCAAGAAAATCTGCTAATAATTCATACTGGCATACTCTATCATAGTACCCTTTTAATCCATCATATATTCTCACAATTACTTCTTGAATGTCCAAAGCTGAGTAACATTTATAATTATAGAATGATATAATCATAGAATAGTTTGGGTTGAAGGGGACCTTAAAGATCATCCAGTTCAAATCTCCTGCCATGGGCAGGGGCACCTTCCACTAGACCAGTTTGCAAAACCCAGAGATAATTTTTCCTAGCCTCAAAGCCTGAGATGGGATAAAATAGAATATTTCAGTTGGAATTTGATCAACGATCATCTAGCGTGATCACTTCAGGGCTCACCAAAAGTTAAAGCGTATTATTAAGGGCATTGTCCAAACATCGACAGGCGTGGGGCATTGGCCACCTCTCAGTAAACAAATGCTTCCTTCAAGCCTGTTCCAGTGTTTGACCACCCTCTCAGTAAATAAATGCTTCTTAATGTCCAGTCTAATCCTCTCCTGACCCAACAATTGAACAATTGCCATGCATCCTATCACTGAATACCAGGGAGATCAGCACCTGCCTCTCCACTTACTCTCCTCAGGAAGCTGTAGAGAGTAAGCAGGTTGCTCCTCAGCTTCCTGTGGTGATTCAGAACTTCTTCCTTGTGTTTAATCAAATTAGTCATACACCTGTAATACACTTTTTATTATTTAAGGGGCAAATTATTAGCTTTCATCTGATTTGTCAAAACCTGTATGTTCACATTTTTCATTTAAAAATTCAGGCTGAAATAATTCCAAATTTTGCCCTGTTGTCACCACTGTCAGAATTTATTGATTACTCTGTGCTGCGTTAAAGAGGTAACTCAGTATATCAAGACACATTTTCCCCACAAAAATAGTTTTCTATTCCTTATTGTCAGTTTTGTCATTCTACAGCACAGATCTCAGTCTAGTGTTAAAGTACCTGTGGGCGCTAGGTGAAACTAGAAAAATAATGGGGTTTGGTAATATTTTAAATAAGCAGCATTAAAAATAAATTTATCTTCTAGGCTGCTGCCATCACATCAGATGTCTTGGATACTCTTGGAAGGCCTGGTCATTACACACTCTTTGCTCCTACTAATGAAGCTTTTGAGAGACTTCCAAGGGGAGTCCTGGAGAGGATTATGGGTGATAAGGTGGCTTCTGAAGGTATGTAACCTTTTTGTTTCAAATGAGAAATACAGGTGACCAAATCAGGAGGCAGAAACTATGTTATCCTACTAGCTCTGAAATTAAGCTTCTTCACTGTCATACATATGGGAGGAGTTATTTCTTCCATCTCTGATTTTTCCAATTACCTAGAGATTAGAAGTCACTGAAAACTTTTCCAAAACATTGATGTTTCTGATAGTTCAGCTGCACAGTTAAGATAGAGATTACTGCCTCTGGAAATGCAGGGCTATTAGAATGTGGGATTCTCTCATAGCTTTCTCATCAACAGCTTTTTCATACAAAAAGGAAATGTTCTTGTAAAAGGTAAGTTTGGCCCTGCGAGTTGAACTGAATTTGTACTATATATTCTGACAAACTATAGCAGTCAGCACACTTTTAGAGAACTACAGTAAATCCAAATAATAGCTGAATCAGGCTGTTTGGTGAACAGTAATGTGGTGGACAACTAAGAAATGGAAACCTGCATTTCTATCTCTTTTATGAGCTCCACTGCACTAAAAAAGTTCTCCATCATTTCATTTTAGCCTGATTAAGCCACTGTGCAGTATCTCAATGAAGAATGGTGAAAAGAGGGATCTGGGCCAATTTTAATGTGAGACAATGACTAGAAATGGAACCCTGAAATAACACAGCTCTTTTGATGTGCATTTTGATTAACTTTTTTCGGTTTATTTTCAGGAATTTTTGACTGATTCTTTTTGTACTTACAGAGGATAGCACACTGAATCTCAGTTAATATAGTAAGATATAATAAAATACAAATCCAGGCCGGCTTTGCATAGCCTATAAAGTTGTGTACTTAGAGCTCTATCTGGAGCATATCATCTTCAGTCACTGAGTTATATACTCTGTTACATGTAGGTTGCCGCATAAACTGTATAGTTTTCATAATACCAGGGATGCCAAAGATTTTTGACCATAGATGTTGTTTAGAGGTCTGTAGGATCAATTCTCAAATAAATAACTTTCAATAAAAAATCTGAGTGCAAATAAATGTGCTAGATAAGCTAGTAAACTATTAAAAATGGCATAGATATTTTATCCCCCGCCTATACGTGTATTTTATGTATATATATGTGTGTATATATATACAAATATATGTGTCTAAATACCTATATATTAATGTCCTGATCTTTTCTCCACAGCTCTAGTGAAGTTCCATATTTTAAATACTCTCCAGTGCTCTGAAGCCATCACAGGTGGAGCTGTCTATGAAACCTTGGAAGGAAACACAGTTGAAGTTGGTTGTGATGGTGAAAGTTTGACTGTGAATGGAGTGAAGATGGTAAAACGCAAAGATATTGTGACAAGCAATGGCGTCATCCATCTCATTGATGAAGTCTTAATTCCTGATTCTGGTCAGTGATGTGTATGAAAAGCTTCTTACACTGAAGATGTTTTCTGCAATCTTACCTATGTTCCCTCAGTTATGTTGTTATGGATAAGCATGGAGAATCCAAATCAGGAACAGGAATAAACTGTGTGTTAAAATGTTTTTTTCTTATTTTATTTGTAGCCAAGCAAGTCATTGAGCTTGGTGGTGCCCAGCAGACTACTTTTACAGACCTGGTGGCACAGCTAGGACTCGCATCTTCTCTAAGACCAGAAGGCCAATACACTCTTCTGGCACCTCTGAATGGTGCTTTTTCAGGTTAGTAGCCTTAAAAGATTATGCTCTGAATGTCAAAATAAATAAGAATATATGCTACATATTAATATCTACATATTTTTATAGATGACACCTTAAGGATGGATCAACGCCTTCTTAAAACAATCCTGCAGAATCACATTATAAAAGTGAAAGTTGGGCTCAATGAACTATACAACGGACAAGAGCTGGAGACAATTGGAGGAAAATTGCTTAGAGTCTTTGTGTATCGCACAGTAAGTGAATGGGGCTTTCTAACACTATGTATCCCAACTATGAAAGTGAAGAATCATGAAAGCCTAAAAGACAAAGCTGAATAAAACCTCCAACATTTACCAGCATGATTATCTAGCAATAAATGTCAAGATTTTAGGCTAAGAAAGTGTGAAAATCTAATCTTTATCAACAGGAACTTTGTTTGCATGGAATACTCTTTGGGAAAACAAAGTAGAATTCCATATTTGGCACTCCATTAGTTAATTTTTAATATTTGTTTGTTTGTTTGTTTAGAACTAGTTAAGAGAATTCTCAAGGGAAACTAAAAAATCAAGTTTGGAAATATTTACACCATATTAACTTACTCCAGATTTTGCTACTTTTGCTTTCTCAAGCAATACCAGATTTCCTGGCAAGAACACAAAATTTGTCTGTAGGAAATACATACGAAACTTTTTTTAAAATTTAGAAACCTGTTGGGAAGTAGGTATCCATCTCATTTTATCAGATATGTTTAAATGTGTATCATTGTGTGAATAGCTACACTTGTTTCTCTTTTAATCAGGCTGTATGTGTTGAAAATTCATGCATGGTGAGAGGAAGTAAAGAAGGAAGGAATGGTTTTATTCACATCTTCAGACAGATCATCAATCCAGCAGAAATGACGTTGCATGAAATGCTGAGGAATGATAAGCGTTTTAGGTGAGTAGTGGTTTTGACAGCACTGAGATTTTCCTAGAGGTAACAACTCTAGGATATACAGCACAGCTGGTCTGAGAAATAATTGTGGACTGTGGGTTGTTGGATTTTGAGGGGCATGGAGGGCAGGGAAGGGGTTATTGCCTCCTCAAAAAAAAAAAAAAAAAAAAAAGAAATAGAAAAAGGTAAAATGGGAGCTTGTGGAACAAAATGTGTTCTCTAGCTATATGCTGAAAGGGCTCTCAGACTTACTGTTACAATGGTTGTTTAGGTACATAGGCATCAATAAGACACCAGAGTGAGAGGAGTAAAAAGTCAAAATTAGATGATACCTCCAGAACTATAAATACAGCAGTGTCTGGTAGTTTAGTTAATGAGTAGTACAATTCCATATGGGTGCAGCATGGTTTTGTGCCCTTCCAGTACATATTTCTGTCTCCTTCCTGCAAATATCTCAATACTTCTGGAGAGAACAACTACCCTTGTCATCCTCCCTTCATCTCTTTGATTTGTGGGAATTTAATTTGATGAATTCTGCTCTGATACAGTCTGACAACTTCTCTTTTTCCTCCCTCATATCCTTTTTCCTCCCTCATATCCTTTTTCCTCCCTCATATCCTTTTTCCTCAGTTTGCTACTCTTAAGACTGTCCTTTCTTCTCATGTTCCTCCTCCACTATTTCTGGGAAATAGTGAGATCGTTGCATTATCAAAAAATGAGGAAACTAAATGCCTCATAAATACTTCAATAGAATGTATTTTTGGTTTGTTTCTCTGTTGTAAACAGTGTTTTCCTCAGTCTGGTGAAAGCTGCAGATTTAGATGATGTTCTGTCACGACCTGGAGAATGGACTCTATTTGTTCCTACTAATGATGCCTTTAAAGGTTTAACTGATGACGATAAGGATATATTGATAAGTAAGTAACATAAGAAAAATAGCAATATAAGCAAAAGTAAAATTGAACGGAAAGGTGGCTAGTGCTTTTTGTACACAAAAGCTATCTGATAAAACAGTTTACTTTTGACTAAGGTCATAGGCCATCCTTAAATTCATTCCTTCTTGGATAATAGAGAAAATATCTTTTTGGAAAAAAACCCCAGCCAACCTGAATTTAAATTTAAACTTCAACCCTTGATATAGTATTATTCCAAGATATAATTACCGTCAAAGTAAAAATCTGTATTCGTTTAATTAGCTTTAACTTCTCATTATTCAACCTTGCTATAATTTTTTTCAGCTGAAAGTCCCTTCTATCCTCTTTCTTTTTTTTGTTGTCAGCATTGCATTAAAAGATATGTAGTACTGACTTTCTTATCTCCTTTCTCTTCTCTGCCCAGTGATCTCTAATATCACTTGTGCTCTACAAGTTAAATATTTAATATGGACTGTTAAATTCAATTTGATGTAATTTCTTTTCATCTCATAATTTAAACTCCAGAGTTCTATAGATTTTTCACAAGATTTAGAAGTAGTTTCTTTAATGTCATTCTTTATTACTGCAAGAGAAGAAATGCACGGTGAATACTTCATATCTCCTGCAAAATTTCCCGCTAAAGAGTTAGACTGGGGCCATAGCACTACAACTATTTTTAGTTTATTTGAGAGTAATGTGAATTTAGCCTGTGCACAAGTACAGGAGGAGTGATTGTCTTGAATCCCACATCCAGAAGGTCAGTCAGATTTTCCATTACCATACTTTTTAGGCCAAAGTTCAGAGGCATGAAACCAAATCCCATGAATCCTTAATGCCTTCAAAGAATGCAGCTCAGAGCATTGATAAGCAGCAACCCAGCTCTCCACAGCCTTTAAATCATTGATGAGACACTGTGAATTTGAATTATCTATCTCTTCATCCATTTAAAGTCATGATAGTGGTCTAAATTACCTTCTAGTGCGGTGTGTCTCTAGTAGCTAACAGTGAACGAACAGCTTAAATGGCTAACATTAGCTAGCTATAAAATGAAATGAAGATTGTTCCAAGGCTGCGAACTGAAGTGACTGGATAAATGACATTGTTCTGTTTTTATTCGACTACATTCTGTGATATAGTTATTAACTAAGATTGAATTTATCAGGTCTATTATTTTTGTCTTAATTAACAACTTGATGTTGTCCGCAAGGCCCATTCCATTTTGGATTATTTCTATAATTAAAGATACAATTATATTCTGCTTTTCAAAGGCTTTATGTACTATCTTTTCCTGTCATTGTTACTCAGTTTCTACTTCCTTTCCTTGGCAGATGAGATTTTAATTTACCCTCTTTTTTCCTTTTTTCCTTTTTTTTCTTTTTGTCTTTTTTTTTTTTCAGCAGAATGTCCATTTTTTGTGTCAGATTACATTCTGGAATTCTGTCTGTCTTGGCTTTTTTGAAGACATTATGTTGCTTTTTAAGGAATATAAAACCAGATTTTTAATCTGTAAGAAAGACACAAAACAAAAATTATTTTAACCAGTAACTATTGTGGCATAGAACAAAGCTAATCTGATAGTTGGTGAAATCAACTTTTGAATGGCCATGTTTAGGCTTTACATGTAACTTGACGCTATTTATGAATGGTCCAGTCAGAAAATCTCAGTGTTAATTTTAGTAAGCAGAAGAGCATTTAATTGCATTTCAGTAGTAAAGCGAATTGCAGTAATATCAATGATCAAAACAAAAAGCAGAGTAAGAAAATTTTGTCTGAAAGAGACGTCAGGAAAAAATTCTAACCCACATTTTTCCATTGCTGTTTCATCAAGGCTGAAACTCCTAATAACAATCAATATCAGCGTGTAATGTTAGTATGAAACTTGTAATAGCATGGTCAATATTACATGTAATGCCAAGCAGATGTGTTTTAGAACTGCTCTGCTTGGTACCTGTTCTCCTGTGAGAGTTGTGGGTATTCCTGCAGCCCATCCTATGACTCTGAAACTACATGGACCCAGAGCACCAGAGAGCCCTGTGAGGACAATAATTTCAGCTCCAGAATCCATTTCCTTCTTAAGACAGTCTCGAAAATGTCTGCTTTCATTTTCTTTTCTTCCCAAATAGGAATGTCAAACTTTGAAATACAGAAATTATTCTTATAATAGGGTGATTTTCCCCGTTTCCTAACTTCTTTAAGCTGTGTCTGTTCTCTGTGAGAACAGACAAAACCATCAATCCAAATGACTCCTTTTCTGCGTAAAGTAAATAGCAACTTTCACCTGCCCCAGATTGGAAAAGATGTGTATATAAAGAATTGTGAGTTATCCCCAGCTATCTCAGAAGCATGCTGCCATAACAGAATAATTATATTAATTTTTAGATATGTTTCCCTTTGATTGCAACAGTGTTAAAACTGGAATTTATCTAGTAGCTTGGTGAAATTTGATATTGCCAACTGCTTAGTGGTACTGAAATGATTGTGTTTGCAAATGATTTCTGGAACATATTTAAGAAAAAGGCAACAAATTCTGAGTAGAGGTGCAAGGAAATAAGAGGAAATAATACAGAAAAAACAAAACAGGAAAACAATGGCCGTTTTTCCATTATTTTGTATAGGAGTTCCCATAGTACCTTTATGATTATGTTCTGAGTACCTTTTTTTGTCATATGGTTGGATTTTTTCCCTCTGTCATCATTTTAACAGTTTTAAATTGTATGTGTTCATGGTAGATTCATTTATGCTGGGCTTAATTTCATCTCAAGTCTGTGTGAATCCATGAATTCCCAGAAAGAAAGAACTATCCACTATCATTTAATTATTACTCCTACTTTTCTTTTTAAATAGGAGACAAAAATGCTCTCAGAAATATTCTTCTTTACCACTTGACACAAGGAGTTTTCATTGGAAGTGGCTTTGAACCTGGTGTGACAAACATTCTTAAAACCATCCAAGGAGGGAAACTCTACTTGAAAACAGTTAAGTATTGAAAAAGAAGTCTCCCTGGTACAGCCTTGTAACAGGGATTTAACATTCCATGGCTATCCACATTACAGAATGGGACGCATTTCTCTGAACATTATATTAGGGTTTGGGGTTATTTTTTAATATTCCTAATAACTTGTGTTCTCTTTTCATCCTTTACCAGGTGAATGATACCCTTCTGGTTAATGAACTCAAATCAACAGAATCTGATCTCATGGCAACCAACGGTGTCATTCATGTTATTGATAAACTCCTATATCCAGCAGGTTAGTATTAGTTCATTGAACTTATACACATTGTTCTGAATCTGTTTAAATGTTATGTAAGTGAAATAACTCAAAAAAGATTAATTCCTTTAAAAAGACCATTTCTATATGGAATAAGAAACAGAAAATTTACCTCACTACTCATTTTGTGGAAGAACCTTGGTTAAAACAATGGCAACTCTTCGAAATTCTGTGAAAGTCAATTAGATGGTAGACAAGATGCTGTAGGCTATCTTTTCCACTAATATGGAAGAACGTGTATGTACAAGTACACACTTGTGTGAGTGTTTGAGAGTGATTACATGTCCTGATCACTGTAAATAAAAGCAAAATGAACACAGATGTATATTTTCTCTTACATGCCTATTTCTTTTGTCAGATCTGCCTGTTGGAAGTGATCAGTTGCTCACAATCCTGAAGAAGTTGATTAAGTACATTCAAATTAAGGTACTCTTTAAATAATGATCCCTTTGTCCTTTTGGCAGGATATGTGAAACTGTGTACATTATAATTCATAAGTGATTTTCTGGTCCTTCTGTTTCTTCAGCAGACAACACATTCAATATTTTTCAGTTACCCAAATATACTCATGAATCATACTTTGCACTTAGTAGTCAGAATTTATGTTTTTCAACACCAAATACTTGTAGAATATTTGCATTCGGATAACTCCAATGTGAACTGGCCTGAATCTGTTCTTTGCTTCAGGTATACTTTATCACTCCAGCAAAATAAATCACTTCTAAATTCTTGAGGCAATCCGTCTTTGACAGAAATGCTCAGTGGCTAAATTGCTATGTCATTAAAACCACCAGCCTCAATAGCTTGTGGAGAAAAACAGGCAACTTTATCTATGTATCTCAGCTATCCTTTTGAGATTACATTTGCCCTCAACAATAGGTGAAAGTACCTGAACAAACCTCTAGATCAAGGAAGCACTGAGTCCTATTAACACTCATTAGGAAACCAGAAGGCAAGTGCTCTTTCTTTTAATTTTTAAAATTACTTTTCTGTATTTCTAGTTTGTTCGTGACAGTACCTTCAAAGAGATTCCACTGACGTTTTACAGTAAGTTCATTTTAAATATTACCAGATGGTTATGAGATTGCTTTTTAAATGTTGCCAATTCCAATCTTGAATTGCAGATCTTATTTCTTTTCAATCAAAAAGAAAGCGATTTCTGGGAAAGTAAGATGTGCCAATGAAGCACAGGAAGTGAAAGACTCAAAGTAGAATATTTCTGGCAGCTGTGCTACTGTACGTATTTTTTCCCTTTCCAGATGTGTGACAGGAAAATAACCCTGAAGTAAGCTGTTCAAATTCTTTGGAGTAGGCAAGATACATATGGAAAAGATTGGGTTTTTTCAGTTTTCAGCCAAGGTTCAATGTTTGGTGCATAGTAGAGTTGTACTGCCTCTCTCTCTAAGACGTAACATTGTACCGTACTGACTGTCCAAGATGTAGCATTGACCAAACTCTGCACTGAGACGTTTTCTTTTTCATAAATGCTTCCAGAGGGCCGGAATGTACCTATTTCACCTGTCTCCCATCCGTGCAAATATGACGCTTGTATGAGAGGTGGTTGTTCTCACCATTTTCTCTTTAAGGGAGTAAATGTAAAAAAGGAACCATTTTTGCTCTCTTGCAGCCTTTCTCAGGGTTTGCCTTTAGTTTCTACACATAAAATAGAACCCATTGAAGCAAACCATTAGAAGACAAAGGTCCTGCTGAAGCTTTGGCTTGTGAGGAAATGTGAATTTAGGCGGATGATGAAATTTCTACAGGATTCTACACACATTTCTCAATAGAAATGGAGACCATCACATGGGGCTTTTGAAAATTGAGAATGGACACACTGAATTTAAAAGACTCTTGGAACAACAACAACAAAAAAATTATCTATCTTGACAGCAAATTGAATATGAGTCAGCAGTGTGCCCTGACAGTCAAAAGGGCAAGCCATGTCCTGGGAGCATCCAGCAACAGCATAACCAGCCAGTTGTGGCAGGTGATTGTCTCACTCTGCACTGCGCTGATGCAGCCCCATGTCGAGTACTATGTGCAATTTGGGGTGCCTCAATATAAGAGCAAGAGGGTGAAAGGTCTCAAGGGCAAGACTTTTGAGGAGGAGCTGAGATCACTTGAGTTGTTCAGCTTGGAGTGACCAGTGGTAGGACATGAGGAACTGGAATGAAGCTGCATCATGGGAAATTCAGACTGGTCATTAGGAGAAGAGTCTTCACTGAGAGGGTGGTCAGCCACTAGAACAGGCTCTTTCAGGGAAATTATCACGGTACCAAGCATGTGAGAGTTCAGGAGTGTCTGGATGATGCTCTTAGTCATATCATTTAGCTTTAAGTAGTCCTATGGGGAGCAGGGAGTTGGACTTAAAGATCCTTATGGGTCCCTTCCAACTTGAGATACTCTATGATTCTCTCTCCTATGGCAAGTGAGAGTAGCACAAGAAGCAACGCCTGTGAAGCAAGGGAGGTCAATGCCAGACATCAAGAATGTTTTAAATGTTGATTGAGTTAAATGCAGGAATGGAAAGACTGGAACCTCTCTACCAGCAAAAGCTTCTCTAGCAATGAATGGATACAAGTCAAATAACAATCTATCAGAGCTATTCAATGAATATTTGAGTCTGTCTTAGGTGTGGAGGGTGAACTTGATCTCTCAAGGATACCACTGTGCTTTCCATGACGTTCTATCAAGTGTAAGAATAATTCTGAATGTCACAGGGTTTCTTCTGTTTACCAGGTCAGCTCCCTGATAAAAAGAGCAAGATTTTAGTTTAAGATATGTCTGGGAACTGTACAAATTTTTATGAAGGGAATTATATGAGCCATTATTATTATGTACCTTATTATCATGGGTTTCATGGCTAGTGGGTTTCATAAGACAAATAGCATACCAGCAGACTCTGTCTGACTTGTGTACACCACCATTTAATAACTAGAACTGAGATCCATTCTCTAGATCCTTTTGAGTTACTTTTCCATCCATTAATATCTATGATTTTATCCACATCTTTTTGACCAGACGAAATGTAACTGATAATCTTAAAGAAACTGTAAGAATGGAAGGTGCTTTATATTCCATTTTCTATACTTTCAGAAATTAACATAATTGAAAGCAACGTCCAGCCCATCATCAGAAAGGAAGGTAAATGAGGCCCTTAGTATATATATTTCTGTATATGTTCAAATACATATAGAGAATATATATTGCATATATTTCTTTTATAGGACGTATTTTGTACTTAACAACTCCAGGGCATTGAGCACTTTGCTAGAAAAGCAAAGATACAAATATTGCAATTAGAACTGGCTGAAATATTTTGTATGAAAATATTTACCACAATTGTTCTCCCAAATGGATTTTCTTCTTTTTCCATGGGCATTTAAAAAAATATTTTTTAAATAATCTTTTTTTGAAACATTTCTTTATATGCCTGAAATCTTAGCATACTTTCAGTAAAAACATGTCTTTTTTATATTAATTTTTTATTAAGACATTCTAAAATCCCTTTTAACTGAAACTTTTTTAATTAAAACAGGTATTTAAAAAAATTAATTAGATTTGTTTCTTGTACTTTGAAGGAAAAACAATATCTGTTCCTTTCTCTACAGTTTTCAATCGGTTCTAAATACCAATATCTGCCAGATGCCTGGAAAGGACAGTTAGCCAAACTTTTGTTTTTCAATTTCTAAGACAAAAGCATGACTTAAAGATTAGTGATGGGACTGAAGAGAACAGAAAGTGGAGCTGGTACTGCCAAAACCACTCATGATTCTTAACTTAACTAAAACACCCATTTGTTCACTAGATCAGGTACACAGCTAATAAGCTCCATTTCTGCATTGAAATAAAAATGCTCAAAGGAAATCTGGTTGAGCTTAACTGAAGACAACAGCAGTTAAAAATGTCTTGCAAAAATTTTATCCAGACTGTTTAATCATTGTTTCTGGGAAGACTCCCAGCAGAAATTACATGATCTTGCTTTTTCAGCAGCTTGTCTGTGCTTCATCTCACTTAAGATTAGACACCATCTTGCATATATGCTGATCTTTGTTGCCTAGTCTCCATCATTAAATCAGATCCACAGAGCAATATAAATAGATAGATGAGCAATATAAATAGATAGATATCTATTCTATAAATAGATAGATGATAGATGATATAAATAGATAAATAGATAGATGATCTATATAAATAGATAGGCAATTCAACCAAGATATTTTAGAAATCTTCCTATGGTAAAGGTGAATCACTCTGAACGTATCTGTTCCATGTTAAAACCAGAGACAGGGCATATAGTTTAGCTGATTTACATGATGTTTAGAAGTTGAAACAAAAAATTGCATGTCTGAGCACTTCTGTAGTCAAATGTTATTCACCAGAAAGAGAGAAAAGTAACTTTAATGTTAGTGAGTATTGAAGAGTTATCCTTTCCACTGCTAGGACAGTGCTTCTGCTTTGGGACACGCTCCAGGGAGTGATCTCTGGCCAATACAGCCTTTCTGCTGATGATTCAGAAAGAGACCCAATAAAGTCAATTCTGGCCCTTCTGAGCCTACTAGTAGTAACAATAGTGAGTGGCAGCTCACATCGAAACCACATAAGCTCATGTTTTCTGTAGAAAAAAGCTGGCAAAGTTGCATGTTAATTTGTGTAACGTGTTAGGAAGTTCTAGCAGATCAGGATGGAAAGAAGATTTCAGTAAAAAAAGAAAAACCACCAACACCAAGTTTAGAGGGTGATGTCTGCCCTTTCCTATCTCAGTGTTTCCTACTTGAGTTTTGCTTCCGTTGTCCATACATAGGCAAGTTAAAGGGATCTAAAGAGTTAAATCTGATTGAAACCCAAATCTTTATGTATTAAATGTTCAAAGGATTGATCCTAGAGTAGACATTATAGCAAACTAGGGGTTTACCTTTTGTTTTGCATACATTTGCTGTATCAATCACATAGGAAGGTACAGTAATTTAGAAATCTAAAAAAAAAAAAGTATTTATGAACATTCATTAATATACATTTGACATGTCTTCATTACTATTCAATATTTGTATCGATGTATATTAATATTTAATGGATTCTAAATATGCAAAAATACCTCTAAATTTAGAACAGAAGCAAGCAAATTAATATTGTAAGATTATTTTTTAAAATATTAAGAATGTTTTTCAGCCAGACTTGTTAGAAATTAATAGAAAAAGCAATAGGCTGTTCAGGTATTTAAAATGCAGAATAGATGCATAGAGTTCTATAATAACTAGGCATCATTATGACCCTGTCATATAATTTCATCTGCAGCAAAGAAATGAATTATTTAGCTCTAAATTCTAACTTATACAATCATCTGCTGCAAAAGCAAACAAAAATATGTGCGTAGATTTGTTACTATTGAAGGACGCTAGTTAGCCTGAATTGTGCTGTTTTCAACAATTAACACCAGGCACATGTATTAAAAGCTACTGTTAGATCCTGGTCAGTAATTAAAAAACAAATAAATCTATGTAGTATTGACTTGTGCATAAATTAATATAAAGAAAGGTTTTTAAGGAAAGTGAAAGAGATGGGCTGTGTTAAGTTTCTAAGTCTAAAGAGTGAATAAAGGAACTGTCTGCTACAGCAAGTTCTTACGTAGAAGTGCTGCTGTAACACTCATTACAGAATTGTGTTATTCCTCTAAAATGACTGCATCAATGATATGTTCCTAATTTATTTCTTACCTGCTGCTCCAGCCTGTCAGACAGAGATACATTTGGATCAGTGTGGTCTATAGGGACTGCACGAGATTAGAGGCTTGTTTTGGTTATTGAAGTCAAGATGACCTCTCCCATGAAACTCAAAAAATGTCAGACATTAATGCTGATAGATATCCTTACAGCTGTTCCAGTTGATCTCTGAAGTTTATTTTTATTTCTATAAGCTGGGTGACCACTGGCCAAGTCTTAATATCTTAAAAAAAAAAAAAAAAAAAAAAAAAGAAGAAAAAAAAAAAACCCAAAACCCCAAGTCGAAACCCCTTCAAACAACTAATTAAAAACCCTCCTAAAACAAGCTAAAACCTAAACCCCCCCAAACTAACAAATAATAAATACATATATAAATTAGCCATAAGGGAATTCTGATTAAAAGACAGTTTCGTCTTGGATATCTGTACAGTTAGTTGCAAATAACATGAGAAACATTTCTCTCTCTAGTTCTTTTCTAAGCTTTCACACAGTAGTTTGCATGCTGATCACTTGTGGAGCAATAGCTGTAAGATCCCAGCAATGCTGCAGAGTAGCCTTCTTATCAAATATACGTAAAGGAAGACTTCCTTTCAGCTTCTGAGGATCTGTTTTTCACCTGAGACTTGTCAACAGATGTTAAAAATAATCAGATACATAAAAGTAATAAAATTGTAAATAGTATGCAATAGGATCTGAATTTAAGATTGCATGGGAGGAAGTGCATGATTGACAGCATTGATGCAAATGGTTTTTCAGATATTAAAAGTCCTTCATAACAATCATCTGGTTTATTTAGGGTAGGGGGAATAACACTAGCTTCATTTCAGCTCCGTGGAATACCATAAATATTTTTATGACTATGTAACATGTTGTTTTTTTCCTATGTCACAGACCCATCCGTCACACAGCTCACTAAATTAATTGAAGGGGAACCTGAGTTCAAAATAGTCAGGGAAGGGGAGACAGTAACTAAAGTGATTCATGGAGGTCGGTATGCTTTCAGCAACTCAATTTGTATTAGTTAAAATCTGAATCATTATTCCCAGCCAGTTTCTAATTTATGTAGGTGATGTTATGTTAGAAAATTGTTCTGGTTTTAACAAAACATTCTTGAAGCTTTGTAATGTTATTGGACCATTTCATTGTCACTTCTTGTGCATTTTAAAAATTGGGGTTTTTTTTGCCTAGCTGTGTCCCATAGCTACAGTCAAGACGTTACAAATATTCTGCATGCTGACGTGACATCTGTCTCACTTGAGAATTATTTGCTTGGTTTTATCCTGCAATCAAAAGTGTAGTATGTGATTCTGTGATAGAAAGGCAATTCTTATCAGATACAGAGGTAAACTTTGCCTTCTGCTTTGCTAGAGGCATTGAGAAGTTTACATCTGGGGTTCTTTTTAAAGGAAAACAGCATGTGGCCATCCTAAATTTTGAGAAAACTTAGTTCCTGGTCTTCTCTGAACGTTTTTATCTTTTGTAAAATATGCTATGGCTTTTCCTTTTGTGCTTCAGCAAGTTACAGCATCTCAAAAACAGCACTTGTAACACTGTTCATTGCTTGCTTAATGTCTTCAATTTAAAAATCCTTATAGAACCAATCATTAAAACATACACCAAAATCATTGATGGGCGACCTGTGGAAGTGACAGAGAAAAAAGTCACAGAAGAAAGAATTATTCAAGGTAAATTATGCCAAGCTATTCTAACTTACTAAAGTTCACCATTACATACAAAAGTAACATAAATTAAATTTGGTCCTAATGCCTAAACTGCATTTCCTGAAGAGATTAGTTTTCCCTAATGCTTCCCACTGCCTGTGTACAGCCGTATTCTGGCTGTGTGTGCTACATGCGCATATACAGAAATGGCAACAATATTTTAACAGAATGTAAAACAATAAAAAATTGTCTTTTTTTTTTTTTTTGTGTCTTTGCTGAATGTCTGAGGTGAGACTGCTTTTATTGCATTTGTTTAGTCTGGCTTTCTTTGGAAAGAAGGCTTTTTTTCTGTGTGTGAGTGAATTTTTGGGGTTGTATATCTCCAGGTAGGTTTCATTTGACCAAAGGTAGACCTTCAGTGTGTAGATACCTACTTCTGTGTCATCCCAGGCTTCCTTGACAGTCACTTCCGAAAACCAACTTCTCTGTTTTTTTGTAAGGAGTGGCCTCCATTGGCATTTGAGACATTTGTATTTAGCTAATATAAGATAAAATTAATGTGTATGTGTATGCCTTGATCTTCTCCCACACTAACTTTCAAACTCTTTGGCCAATTTCAACTATATTTGACCTAATACAGATTTCTTTAAGAATCCTAGAAACGTCACAGAAATTGAAAAGTGGAGTGGGGCATATTTTAACAGTCACAAGTTCTTTGCTAACACATTTTGATCTCCTTGGTTAGGGTCTGAATGCTGCCATTACAATTCTGTCTGCTGGAGCAGCTGTAAAGGAAAGACAGTGTTAAAGGGACATATTGACTTAGCAGGAAGTCATTCAAGCAAGAGAGAAATAAAGAACAAGACTAAAGTTATTCTCATACAACTCTTTACTACAATGAAAATAACTGAATGAAAAACATTGGTGGTTTCTGAGTAAATGTAGGTCTATTTTTCAGCACAAAGTTTCTGGGGAAGAAAATAGAATGCTGTTTTCTCATTTATCAAAGTCAATTTTCACTACTATTCTGCATAAAATGGTCATAAAATGTAAAATGCCAGTGTTTAGGACCTAATATTTTCCTTTCTTCCCTCTGTACTAGAAACTGATAAAGAATCTCAAATATTATGATTTGAAATTATTCATAGCAGTAATAAAAGCAACAACATTGTCCTGGGTTCAGCAGCAGCAGTCATTTTTTTTCTCCCTCTTAGTAGCTGGTGCAGTGCTGTGTTTTTGACTTTCAGCCTGGGAACAACGCTGATAACACACCGATGTTTTTAGTTGTTGCTAAGTAATGTTTACCCTGATCAAGGACTTTCTCAGTCTCATGCTCTGCCAGGGAGGAGGGGAAGCCGGGAGGAAGCAGAGACAAGACACCTCACCCAAACTAGCCGAAGGGGTATTCCATACCATAGCACGTCATGCCCACTATATAAACTGGGGCAAGTTACCCAGAAGGCCCAGATCACTGCTCAGGTTGGGCTGGGTATCGGTTGGTGGGTGGCAAGCAATTGTATTGTCTCCCCTTGTTATTTCCCTTATCATTATTATTATTAGTGGTAGCAGTAGTGGTTTTGTATTATACCTTAGTTACCGGACTGTTCTTATCCCGTGAGAGTTACATTCTTTCGATTCTCCTCCCCATCCCTCCAGGAGCGGAGGGAGGAAGAAGTAGTGGTGGGCGGAGTGGGCGGGTGGCTGCCTGGTTCTGAGTTACTGGCTGGGCTTAAACCACGACAAACATCTATTTACAACAGTGGATCCAGACACTTTTTGCACTGAAGAAATGTGTGATCTAGGACCTAATGCAACAAAATGTTTAAAACTGTGTCTTAAGTATGAGAGAAGATATTGATTGTAAGTATGTTAAATTTGTCTAAGTACTTTCATGAATAGTTCTAAATACTATTAGTAACCGTCTTGCACTTTGATTTGGAAAGTAAATGATATAAAAGCAGATTAAAGAATCTTAACCATAGAACCATCCTAAGTGTTAAATAGGAAAAATGAACTTAAAAGGCAACCCTATTACATCGGAAAAAAGAATTGTCTCACATATCTTTTCTTCAGGTCCTGAAATAAAATATACCAGAATTACTGCAGGTGGTTCAGACAATGAAGAAAAGTTAAAGAAATTGCTTGAAGAAGGTTAGTATCCTTATTTTCTTCCCTTCCTTTAAAAAATCAATATTAAAAATTATATTACTTAAGTAATTACTGAATAGATGCTTCATGTTTTCAGCAAAGGTGCTCATACTGCAAAATCATACCCAGAGATTAAACCTCAGAACCTGAGAAATGTCAAAACCTAGTGTTCTGGTTTGAGTCTCTGATCTTCACATTTCAGTCATCTCCAGAGTTGAGGCTGCCTGTGTCATAGCACAGCAGCATGCTATGTTTCTCATAAAATATGGTGGGTTTAGTGTTTATATGGAATTTAATATCATAATAGATTAATTTTGTAATTCAGCAAAATCTATGACAGGACCAATTCAGTAATATGCTGTTACAGAATTGTCAAATGTTTTCTGTAAATCAACTTCTTGCCATAACCTGTATCCTATCAGAGGTTACCAAGGTGACCAAATTTATTGAAGGTGATGGTCATTTACTTGAAGATGAAGAAATCAAAAGACTTCTGCAGGGAGGTAATTCAGTGTATTATAACTAACCTTTTTGCAACAGGTTATGATAACTGAAATGCCTCTCAGATATATGATCTCAACATTTTAAAGACTGACCTAGTGGAAGTGTAATTTTAATGGCATAAAAAATAGAATGGCATATATGAAGTGTCAGATGTCTGTGAAATGGAAATAAGTACCAAAATTTGATTAATTTTTCTTTTTATTATATTGATCATGAAAAAAATATATTTGGTGATTTTCAGTCTTTAAAAAGTTATCTAATTAAAACTCAGGGGAGCAATGAAGATTTATTCCTCTAACTGTGAACTCTTCCCCTTTTTTTTTTTTTTTTTTTTTTTTTTTTTTGTCCCAACAAATTTAAATCTGTGAAAAGCACTTATGAAGTGGAAAGTATTGTAATAGGCCAAATTCATCTTATTTATCAGTTCTTCAGAAATGAATATTCATTGCCCTCAAGTTAATAATTCAAGGCATGTTTAACATCCTTCTTTCAATGCTTACAGGTGATGAATATCAAGGCATTAACTATAATTCTCTTCACATATAGCATTCCAAGGAATGTTTTTTTTTTCCTTCTTGCTCTCTTCTAACAGTTTTGGCAATACATAACCAATAGCTGTAGAAAACTAGTAAAAGAACTTGTGCTTATGGAATTAATCTTTATCTATGAATTTGGAATGTTCTTTGCTTAATGTAGGTTAGAAAAACTGTATATAATAGCAATGGGGAATGAAAAAAGAGAATTCAAGTGATGTGTTTTTAGTAAATGTTAGTGTAAACCTGAGCCAGAAGCTCAAAAATATGTATGGATGTTTCTCTTGGCATAAATGAATTGAACCCATTTCATTTTATGTTCAATTTTTAGTAAGTTACAAACTTGACTACTAGTGAAATAGTTCACAGCCAGCTATGTGTTCAATGAACTAGATCATGTAGTCCTTCAAAAGCACTATTTTATAGATGTCTTCAGTTAGATAAAAAATACAGTGATGCTGAACAACTGATCAGCTCTCCACCAAAAAAAAAATCCATGCTAGTTGGTAATAGAGCTAGTCTTAGACAAAAGCCAAGATACTGCTATGAATATTGTTGACTCTATTTCTTTCTTTTGTTTTAAACATCTAAACCTTAGTTTTACAAATTTGCCTATAATTTGCCTTAGTAAGCTAGGATTTGCCTATAATTGTTGGAGAGAAATAGGAACTTCCAGAGGGGGTTTTATTTTATCCTATCTTAAGTTTTCCAGCTATGTGAAAAGAGCTACTCTCTGGACACGCTTATTTTAAGTGTTCACTAATTAAAAGGAAAGTTGAAAATGAAAGAAATTATAGCAAGAAAATCCTCCATATAGCAGACCATGTTCTATAAATGTCAACCAACCAATGAAGAGCAGGATCAAACGTTATCTGTAGAACTGTTCAAAATTCTCCTAACAGATCTTATGTTAGAATCTAATGATTCTAATTGTAATTGTAAACATCTCCAATTAGAGAGATACACAACTAAATAGACATAATCTGTAGAAACACATCTTACAGGGATCCTATAGGTGTATAGAAAAGAGATAAGTAGTTTCTTCGTAGAAAATTTGGAAAAGACAATATTGTCTCTTGAATTCTTACTATTTTTCCTTGCTATTATATGTTAGTTTGCATAAGCGTCCTGCTTTATAAAATGGACCAAATACGCAGATTTGTCTCTTGTTTTAATTTGATTTTTCTCTATCTTTTCCATTATTTATTCAATCAGCTACACTTGGCTGCCATGATAATACCTTACCATACTTTTAGCCAATAAAAGCAGATACACATGCTGCTTTATGGCTGTTGGTGATAACGCTTTATGGACCTCTTGTCTACACCAAAATACTTCTGTTTTACTGAAAATGCCCTAAGCGTTTAAATCTGACTCCAGTCACAAAAAAATGTATTGCTGCTGTCTAAAGTAAAAGAATGATTTCATATGGGCTGTAACACTACTTATACAATATCCAGCACTGCTTATTACAATCGGCAGTCTTTGCTGAAACAAAGCTTCAAGCCAAGATTGCAATGGATGACACTCAGCCCTATTGAAGGAACCACATGTGGCAGGGCCAAGCAAATGAGAGGTTCCTTACAATTGAATAACATAGTGGCCTGCATACTCCTACACCCCCAAAGTAACACTGTTTCCACTGAAGGCTCCTTGCATATGGAAAATGCTATGTCAGATTTAACTCATTTGTTTTTGATGCTTACCATAGCTGGAACTGAGTACACCAAGGTTACTAAAGTAATTGAGAGAGAGCCACAGATTATCGAGAGAGAAATCAAGAAAGTCCATCTGGAAGGTTAGTTTGTCTAAAAATACAGTATCACCAAGACCTGCTTTGTCTGAAGTGATCATTCCAGGTGGGGTTTTATAATATCTATTCATAAAAATTACTTAGGTCTGAAGCCAGTAGTTTAGCAAGAAGAGTTTTATGATTGTTTTGGAAAAGAATTCTTTCACTGATGTTGCAGAGAAAAATGTTGAGGCTTATCTTGTGGCTAAAAGTAACTAAAACATTTGGCAAGTGTAGTAGACAAAAGGAAGTGTCTAACTACAAAGCTTAGGTAAAACATTTGAAGGAACAAACACCATAAGAATTGCCTTTTCTCTAAGCAGCACATCCAGAAGAAGACCACGTGAGTTGTTTTTAACTTGAGTTATTTCTTGTCAGTTAATGTGATCTGTTCATGTGAGGGGTTCTCAACCTGGTGAATGGGGTGTAGGGTGGAGGGAATGTAACCTCTAGAGTTGAGTAAATATCTCACAGGATCTTGGAATTTCTCTGCCTTTATCCTGTCATTAAATAAGAGAAGCTCTTGGGTTTGAAAAAGCTGAATGGTGTCAATGAATCTCTTAAAGGCACCAAATACAATTCATCCTGATTTTATACCAGGAATTTGTTCTTCAAGTTTGACAATTGTATTTTTAAGATCTTCATTCAAAGTTAAAAAGTAGCTTCTTTAGGGTTCCTTTCATATTTGTATGCATGTCTTTTTCCAACTCTGATTCTAATAAGGCAGAATAAATTATGCTGTCAGCCTTTGAACTAAATCATAGAATGGTTTGGGTTGGAAGGGACCTTAAAGATCAGCTAGTTCCAACCATCCTGCCATGGGCTGGGGACACCTTCCACTAGACCAGGTTGGCCTTGAACACTGCCAGGGATGGGGCTGCCACAGCTTCTCTGGGCAACCTGTGCCAGTGCCTCACAACCCTCACAGAAAAGAACTTCTTCCTTATATCCAATCTAAATCTATCCCCTTTCAGCTTAAAGCCATTCCCCTTGTCCTATCCCTACATGCCCTTGCAAAAAGTCCTTCTCCAAATTTCCTGTAGAACCCCTTTAGGTACTGGAAGCCTGTTATAAGGTCTTCTCAGAGCCTTCTCTTCTCCAGGCTGAACAACCCCAGTTCTCTCAGCCTGTCTTAGTAAGGAAGGTGCTCCAGCCTTCTGATCGTCTTCATGGCCTTCTTCTGGACACTCCAGCAGGTCCATGTCCTGTTTTGTTGGGGGCCCCAGAGCTGAACACAGTGTGCAGAATGAAGTTAAATAAATATATTTCATAATTTTGATGTCTATGCTAAATACTGAAGTTACACCATAATGTTTGTATGACTTCAATGATGAGTAGTACAAAGCATACAGTGAAGTCGACTGTTGCCAGAAAATAACAGGCAGGCGTGATCTTCAACCATGAAGTTTATGTGAAAGCATAATTGTAGGGACAGCATATAAGTAGGAAAATCATACTTTGGATGGACCATGTTCTGTTCTTGTCAGGGCAGTGCAGAGCTTGAATAGTTTTATCGTGTTGGTGCAGATACCCAGTATTTAGCCTTAGCTGTAATGAGGTGAAGCCAGTATTTCAGGATTATGCATTTATATACCCTGTGCTTCAGGATGAAAAGCCTACTGACTGCAGCTGGCTAAGCAAAGATGCAATACTTAATGGTTGTAAAGAATTAAAAATACTGCAGTAACATTTCTGTGACAGTTACAGAAAAATTCTCTCTTATGCTTGTGAAATATTTTTCCTCTCAGTGAGGAGGCATCTGGTTTAAAAAGTGTCTCAAGTTTTGATAAGAAAGAGGAAAAAGTGCCCATAGTTTCATTGAATCAGTATTTTGTAAAACACATATATCTGCTAATGAGAGTGGTATGTATTCAACTCTACCTTTTAAAACAGAAGTCTCTGAGAAAATAAACTGAACTCTAAACGTGGACTCAAAATGCAGATACACATCAAGACCCGAACACAGCTGGAAATGTGGCCACCACCTTGTGAGGGTTGAGTGTCAAGCATAAATAATTCCTGAAGTAATGTCTCTACAGCAGACCTGGGCATTCTCTGCCAAAAGCTGCAACTGAGTCCTGGGCTGTACATTGAACTGAGCTTGTACGTTGCTGACAGCGTTAGATGGTGTTTGCTGAATGAAGAGCATGGGCAAAACATCCTGGCACCTGCCTACATCATGTAACCATCTGTAGATCAGTGGTGTGAATAATGGATTAATTCATAATATTAAAATGTAAAAATACTTCTGAAATGTTGCTAAGATTTGATGCATGACAGAAATGACAGAATTGTAGCAACAATAGTGTCACATGACAGAAACGTGTGAATTGTATTATAAGCATTCATATTTCAGGTCATCAGGTCAACATGCTAATGGGATGAAATTCTTAATTTACTGAAAACCTAAAAGAACAAACTTCGCAAGTCAGCAATGGGTTTCCAACATTTCTAATGAGTTTTAATTCAAATGCTCTTACAAATAATTTCTGACTGCAACATTTCTGTTTTGTAGAAGCACCTGTACGGAAAGCACAACCAACCAGGAGGACACAAGGTAAAAGCAAAACATATATTTAAACATATTAACGTGAATCAAAAATTATTCTCAGTTATATTAAAAGGTCAGGAGGAAAAAAAAAATACTCTTAAGAAAACAGCTCAAAAGGACAGAGTTGTATTTATGCTTTTTTAATAAAGAAATTTGAACATAGAGATTCATCTTTCATCTTCACATGTCTGTTTCACAAGTAAATACAGTATACAGTGTAACTATATTATATATAATTATAGGTAATACTTACCAGTTTTTTTCCATTTTTCCCAGGGGGAACGGCAAGAAGGAGGACAAGACTAGCGAATCACTAAAAGCTTTCCAAGATAGAATCCACAAAATTACAAATTAACAGCACGGTCTTTGAGCGGAAGACAAACTGTTAAAAAAAAAAAAAAAAAAAAAGAAAAAAACCCCAAAAAACCCCAAAACAAAACCAAACAAACAAAAAACAAACAAACAAACAAGATCCTTAGAAAATGACATTGTTTTGATAACAATGTAACCTGAACCATGAATCCACAAAAAGATGTGAAGCTGCAGATGCTCCTTGCTAGCACAGTGCTTACAAGGAGTAGTCCATTGGTTGGTGCTTTAACTGCTCTTGATAGTAAGCACTATTCAGGGTGAGATCCTGGCACTTCTAGAGAATCCTGGAGAACCAGGATTCCTTCTTATGCTGGCTACTAAGTGTTTGCAGGATTGAATTCAAAAAGAGCAGGGAACAATACGGAATGTATTTTTTTCTTTTTTTTTTTTTAATACTATTTTTTAATGCTATTTCTTCTAAATAAGAAATATAAATGAAATTAGATCTTTTCTAGAAAAAAGATCACTTCGGGTGACTTCTGGAGTAATCTAAGGAAATATGAGGTGTTACAATAGCACTTTTGGTTCAGTAGTATTGTATGCTTTTTCTAAGTCAAACTTCATCATGTGTTTAATGTCATAATGACACCAGTAATGTTACCATTTCTAAACAAACCAATATGTCTTATATTAAATGTATCCTTTTCTTTTTGTTCTGCATTGCATATCCAAATGCCTTTTAGTAACATGGATAACGGAAGCTCTTAAAAAGAAGAAAAGCAAATATTATGAGCTTCTTGAAATGTAATTTAGATCCTGTTGACTTCTTTAAGAAAAATCTTTCCCTATATCAATACATATACTGAGATTCTTAAGCATTTTCCCACTTTTCCCTAAATAAATTTTGATTATTAAAGTGAATTATAAAAGGGATAAATAAAATGCATGCAAACAGTTAACTCAGCATGGAAAAAGATTTTACAACAATGAGGCTATGTCTTGAAAGCTTTTATATCAAAACATGCTTTGCTAATGTCTGGTACTAATGTGGAGTTTTCTGTAAATTATGTCAATTTTATACCTCTAGTTTTGTACTCATAAAACTTGTTTGCCTTTATTAACAAAAGTTGGAAACCAATTACTCATGGAGTAGAAAAAATGTGTTCAAAGTGCCTTAATTCTGCAGACCAAAGTTTCAGACAAGTTATCTAATGTGCTTTTATACTTCTGGTTTCAAACAAATACTCAATAAAGAATTTGGCTGAACTATGCTTGCTTTCTTTTGTAAATATATTTTTTTAATTGTAAGGCAAATTCTAAATATTTTTAAGCTTTTAGTGTGGTTTTAGTTAAAAAATATGTTTTCACAGAAGCAAACTGATGCTTCCCTTTCTCACCTAGCACATGCTAATGTACTTAAACTGTATTACTTTCTTTAAACACAACTAAAAACCTTCCTTAATTCCACAATCACACACCACGAGCACTACTCCCTGAATGGTAAAGCTATCTGAGCACTGGATTGATATGTTGCACGGTCTTACTGGGCTGTCAGACTCTCTCAGTAAGGTGACCTCAGTATCTACTATCATCGTGCTTTGTTGGAAAGAGAGCTTTTAACCCTGGTTAAGAGCTAGATAGCTTTTAGGTGAGAATGAGAACTGTTAAGTCTGCCTAGAGGATAAACTAAAGCTGTCATCTTCCCCTGGGGACCTTTGACTGTCATTAAATCATTTACTTTAATCTGCTTTCTTTGCTGTTGTGCCACTGTGAGCTGTCAGTCAAGTAAGATTTTAATTATCTTCAGCGAAGAATGTGCCTGTGCTTTCTTCTCCCAAAAATAAATAGGAGATGGGAAAGAAAATGAAGTGCAAGTGACAGATTAAGTATGTACAGGAACTGGGGAGGAATCAGAAGGCGTCAAGAAGATGGATCAAAACCTGTCTTGTGGTAGGACATTTTTAACTTTTCAAGTGGGAGTAAATATGTAGATACTAATTTAGTCATATTTTCTGATTTGATAATATTTTAGAGCCTCTCTGAGTCACTCAAATACCTTTCTGTACTTCACCCTTCATTAATATAATCCAAGCGAAACACAACTCCTCCATCAGTACTTGTTTCCCTAATACACTCTGTCCCCTGAGTCCTTCCTTGGCCACAGAAGGTGTCCACCCAGCTGCACTGTACACTGACATCTCCATCACTGATGGTGTGACTTTTTCTGTTTATCTGAACAAGAATCCTTCCACAACTCAATGTAGAAAGAAAATCAACATGTTCTTTCAATTGCTTTTCATATAGTTAGCAATTTCTGTCTCAGCACAGTCTTTCACCAAAGAGCGACTATGACTCCTTCTACCCCATTATCTATTTCTCCACACCTCATAGTAATTTAAACTAATGTCATGTGATTAAACAAGGATTAGCATACTACCAAGTCAGAATGCTTACTAATAATAGAGAGCTCACTTTTCTTTTTGATGTTTCCTTGTAATCTCTTGTGCATTTATAAGTAGGAATGCCCAGCTGAGTTGGTGATGGAATTCTCAAAGGGCTTTATCTGCATCCTTTGGTATCCTGTATGAAAAACTGATGCCAAAGAATATTTAACTGGAAATGCTAACAAACAAATCTGTCAGTTTTGCCAGCAGTAGGTGGCACATGAATGATCTATGAGACCACTAAATATTAATGTTTTCTCTAAAAATAAGGATATTTTAGGATTACACATTTAATCGTTACCTTGTGATTTTCTGGAAACTAGGAATTGTATCTACATGCTTTTCTTTGAAAGAGGGTGAATATTCATAAATAATCACAATTTGACAAGCATTGAACAGAGGAGACTATAGTGAATGTTTTTCATATATTAATTAGATAAGATGAATAAAAGTGGAAGCCGCAAGGTGGAGATATTATGGCCAATGGATATAATCATAGTAGCATCCGCTGGGTTGATGGAAAAGGAACTTGAAATTGTCACAGCAATAAACTCTTTTTAAATGTCACTGAAATAATTCAACCACAAAACTATAAGTGGAAAGCAACTACTAAAGAGTTAAAAAAAATAAAAATAAAATATTGTCAGGGTTGAGATTAATGAGTGAAGGTTTCAACAGAGAAATATTTTCAGATAAAGTTAAATCTGAGGTGCAGACCAATGCATATACAAAAATATGTCAGAGGAGAAGACTGAAAACTTAAGAAGCATCTTACAACCATAATTACTGTTGGAGGAGACTTAAGGTGGTGGTGGGCAAATACCTGAACTAGCAATAGCAGAATTAGAATTTATTCTAGATCACTGAATATGCTCTTTTTGGATATAAAATGGTCACTTCAGTCCTCTCTTCCTCTTTCTCTTATCTCCAGTATGAAGTGACCAGCAAGGATGCCTGAACACTTCTTTGGCATGGATCTATATGGTCAAAATATTCCTAAACTGGTCCTCTGAGCTTTGCAGTCATGTTAACTCTGCTTAGTTTAATACATATAAAGCCTAATTCCCAAATTTGCCTGCAATAAAGAAAAAGACAAAACAACTAAAATCAACTTCTCCAAAACAAAACTCTGTTTATTCTTTCGCTTAAAGGTGAAGATAATAATGTGATTGTGATTTGTTGTTTTAGTATCTGAATCTCAGAATTGCTTAATGTCAGTCCCAGACGGAGGATATAAGTAGGGATAACAGTCTAGGCACTGATCAAATAGAAGAAGACCCAATTCCTTTGAATACTGAGCTACAGAAAGTTCCTGGTATGAGATCCAGGAGATGCATAGGGTGTCCTCTTTGTAATCGGGCCTTGTATGATGCAGAGTCTTTTTTTGAAATTCATGATGGCACACGGCTTCATGTTCAATTATTAAAGGAGAGTTTTCCTCTGCATCTCTTCTGCATAAACCACAAGCATGAAGATTTTAAAAGCTCACCTTCTCCTTTGTGTCACCTTTCTCCAAATGTATTTTTACAGCATTTCAAGAAAATGGAAGTATGAAAGTATAAACACTTGCCAGCATTTGCCAAAAGTTGATTTTTTCAGTATAGCAATAATCTATCTTTGATATACACAAAAATTTTCACAGTAACAGATTACCTTTTTTTTTAACCAACATTAAAAATTCAGTGATATATGAGTTTTGTGTTCAACTGCTAGCACAGAAAAGAAAATACCATCTGCAGATTCTGCAGAGGGAGGAGAATAATTCCTTCTGGTACAACTAATTAGTAAAAAACTCAGAATGACACTATGTCATCAGGAGCCCAGCACATTATTTATTGAAAAGTAGCAGTACTTTCTATTCAGAAGACTTTTTCAGTCTCCTTTACAGCCAAAAAAATTTATTCCTAATGTCATACTAGATTAAAATGCTCCTTTTCTTGCTGCTTTAACTGTCATATTTTAAACACCGCAGAGCTCAAGCTTGCTTCTACAGATTTCTTCCTTGTTGAACAGAAGTAACTTCTTTGATGGAACTTGCAACTCAGAGGAATGGAATCAGCAATTATACTTTGGATCATAAAGCGCACCCATTCTCATGTGCTGGGTTTTGCATTCTTGCTTCACATACCGATCTGATGCATCTCTTTCCTGCTCAGATTTCTTGTCTTCTAATTCCCATATCTATACTGCTAAATAAAGCAGAACTGGAGACTTTGCTCATGTATTTAGATCCAGTGGCACATGCAGTCTGCATCCACACTACTCAGCACTTTGTCCTCAGCTTCTTTTACCAGCTGGTGCCCATATGGTTCAATTTTCTTGGCAGGGGCTTGGTAGGAATGCTTTTTTTTTCCTCTCGCTGCTTTAAAGTGTATGTGAAATAATGTGGTGCTTTTAAGGATGCTGTTTTAACATGACACAGAAGTTTTGCAATATATGCACTGTGGTAAAGTGTACAGGAGTTAACTGCCTACTGGGGCAGAGTTGGAAGAAGAGAGAAAGCAAAATCTGTGCAGCCTTGTCTATGCTGCCTGTTGGAACACTTCCTGGAATTTGTTGTTCACAAATCAATGCATGAGGTTGTCTCAAAAACTGCAAGCTGGCACGGGCCAAAACCATGCTATGGAGGGCATAGCAGAATACTGTGTCCAGTGCTTCATCTCATTTCCATATACTATTTATTGTATATGTAGCTATGGATCTATATAACTATGGATTAGGATAGTTAGAATTCCCTCTTTTTATATGCTATACTTCATGTAACTTCATCTGAGCTGGTGTAAATTAGATGCTGTAATATATGCATAGGTCTAGCATACTTAAATGTGGGGGGGAATAAAAAATAAAACATTACAAGTTTCAGACATTCTTTTACGGACTGCCCTGATGCCTTTGTTTTTAATTTCCAGTAATTAATTTATCTCTCGTAACAAATGTGTGACTTTCACCTATGTGAGCTGATCATATTTATCTACAAACTACATTGTTTAGGTTATTTGTAGGAAAATCAGTGTTGTCTAACAGGACCAAATATCCTCCACTGCAGAGCTGCCTTCCAGCCAGTTAGCCTATAGCCTGTACTGGTTTTCGGGATTATTCCTTTCCAGCGACTTGTCTTTTCCCTTTGTTGAACTTCACAAGATCCCTGTCAGAGAATTTCTCTAGCCTGCCTTCTGAATGGCAGAACAGCCTTCTGGTATATCAATCACTCCTCCTCATTTTGTAGTCTCTGCAAAATTGCTGTGGGTACGCTCTCCCCATTGCCCAAGTCACTGTCACAGATGTTAAACAATACTACAATAGCAGGCCCAGCACTGAACCTCTGGGATATAAAATTATGAAATGAAAGATGCTGCTGGTCATGGTGTGTTGGATGTTTAAGCTATGAGGAGTGCTGCTTACCGCATGCCTGCTTTAAAATCAATCATTACATTATAATTCCTGTTGATACTTTTTAGAGTTGTTTTAATCACGTCTGTGTTGAATCAGAGGCATTTATGTCTCTAATTGCTAGTCCACTTCTCTTTTAATTTTTTTCTCAGGAAAATATTTAGAAGTTTTTTCACAGCTGTATTTCCTATAATGGAACATGTGGACTGAGTCAGGGCCACATTGAAGCCATGTGATGTGAATGCGATATTAAATGGAATTAAAACAGCATGTTTATTAATTGAGAAAAACATATTAATGCAAAAACAACTGGCAAGAGACAGGAACATTTTCAGTGGCATAGAAAAAAGTGACTTGAGGTGTGATTTGCAGTTTACCCTAGGCTCTTCAGGCTATTGACTGTACTGCAAATGAGGTCTCAGAAACCACTTAAGGTCATCAGTGTCCGTTGCAATCTCACAGAGCTCGGGTGCCTGCCCATCAGTCAGTCAGTTGCCATGATCTATAGCAAATCCAGGCCCTGGCAGTTCTCAGCGGCAAGTACAGATCCATCTGTCTACACACCATTTGTCTGGAGGACTTAGCAGGACTTGTTTCTGTCTTTTACTAAGACCTTCATTACAAAGTGCCCCTCAGCAGTGGGAGATATAGATGGAGTGGTGAGACTGCTGAGCCTCCTTTTTCCATCTCCAGAAAAAAAAAAAAAAGCAGCTATGATTTCATTGGTAAAGACTGTTCTTTACAGGGAGGGCAGAAGGATAACTCATTTCTGGATCCCAGTTGATCAGAGACAGGGAATAATGTAAGAACAATTTTTAAAGAGGAATCCTGGCAACGAGCTTTTTAAAATAAGATGTATATAGTTATTTTCTTTTTCTTTTACATTTTCATATGAAATAGGATATGGATGCAGTTGTCTTTGGAAAGGATTATTCTATAGTGCTAGGACCTTTGCAAAAGCACGTATGATCACTGCAAGTCACACACGTCCTGTACAAGTCTGCAGAAGCCTCAGGAGTGTTTCCAAGATAGTGGATCTCCATGTGTGTCCCAAATATGCCCTAATGCCAGGGAGAAGTCATGTCACAATCCAAACAGAAGTGAGTCTGGAACAAACCAGCTGCACATCAAATGTGTACTTATTATTTCTGCAGCTGCAGATCAGAGACATTACAGATGGAAAAGTCTTACTAGATCATGTTATCACTCTCCTTGCCAAGGCTGGATTGTTCCCCACTGTTACAGTCCATAATGCTTTGCCCAGTCAAGTGGTACCTTCCAACCGTCATTCTCTCACACCCTCCTCAGAGCCGCTTTCCCATATCTTGTCCCTCTTTCTGCTTCAGCTGCCATCAGGCTAGACAGACATGTTCCGTCAAGCGCTTCAGCAGAAAAGACAGCTGGTTTAGCTATAAAGATGAACAACCCTGTCAGCGTGACAGAAATGAACTAGCTCATACTTTCTTGAAATAGCTGTACAATTGGAGATCTATTTTGGTCTTGAACAAACTATTGACATTGATTTACTTCGTGGATGGCTTCATAAGGCTGCCAACTTTTTTATTTTTTTATTTTTTTCCTTCTTAATGATGCCATATTAATTCAGGATATGTGGTTTATGAAATCACGGAGTCATGGAATGTTTAAGGTTGGAAGGGATCTCTGGAGGTCATCTGGTCCAAATACCCTTCTCCAGTGGGGTCAACTAGAGTTCTAAAAAATACTAAAAGACTCAGTTGCATTTGTGAAAATTTTCTTTTGAGCTGGAAATGCCCCTATGTATTTCCCTTGCTGTCCCAAAACCAAATTTTTCTAACACCAGTGCAACGATAAACTGTTTCACGTAATTTTTGGCACTCCTCATGAATCAAGTAGATTTATGTCAGTAGAAGTATGAGAGCAAATCACTATAAAATTCAGGATTCTTTTCAATTTCATCACTGAAAATCTTACTGGTATGAAAGTCTTCTCCTGGCAACCAAGATACCAGGACTGCCCCCAAGAATCAGGCAGCAGAAAACCATTTCGAACCATTTCAATTTGGCTCCTGGCATCTAGACCCTGAGATTCAAAGTGCAGAAAACCCTAGGCTTCTGGGTTCACAGCCAGAATTGCCTGTGAGTAGGAGCACAGCTGACTGAAATAAAAAGACAAAATCATGCTGTATTAGCTGATCACAGAGAGAAAATAAGCCATACGTGCAAAGTACATGCATCTGCACTTTGTTCACTGGGAATCTTTAGATTGTGTCTGCTGCATCTATCCGTAAAGACCGTGAACACAGTCACCATGAAGATACCATGATAGTTTTGTGCATTTTGTAACTGGATGCAACTGCAAATGTCAAAAATTGCAGCCCAGTTCTACAGTATGACTTAAATGAGTTTAGGACAGCAACCAGCCACTCTGAAGTGCTAAGTGAAAAACACCCCTCTCTACATTTCATGTAAGCAGCCAGAGTCAGATGCTACCTATGTGCCTATGGCTTAGAAATGTTAGAGAACCCAATCAAGCCATTAATCATGAACTGTCCTCCTTCTGCTTAAGGACAGTTCAATGGTGGATTCTGTTTTAATCATTAAAACGCACTCCACTGACAATGATGACACCTTCAGTACGAAGGTCCTAGACCCAGCTTATTTGGATGTTTTGTTTTCTCCCTATCCAAGCTTCCACACTATCATCTAATCAAATTGTGAGTTTATCATTTAACTCTTTGTGGTTTCTGTGTGAATGCTATTAAAAATATTTTTGCAGATGAAAATAACCACATAAGGAGTAAGAAATGTTGAAGATGCAAACCAGACATTTTATACGACTTCTATTCCTAAAGGCTTTTTATTCATTTATGGGTGATGAGGAGCTATCAGAAGCTTGACAGTGCTGTGGTAATGGTTGGACTTGATGATCTTAAAGGTCTTTTCCAACATCGTTGATTCTATGATTGTATGATTCTAAGACATGATGCTCGCTTGATTACAGGCATACTTTGAGGCAGAAAGACCTTTGTAGCAGAGACCAAAGATCCCAGATTATCCAGTACAATCTTCAATTGCAGGGGTAGTTCAAACATACTGACAGAAAACTCTGGGATAGCATTTTGCCCTAGCAGTTTTTCCCAGGATAGATTTTTAACACTGCAGAAAAAGAGAAGGAGGCAGAAACCATGGCCCTGATCCCATCCCTCATGGCAGGTTATATTATGAGATGTCACCCCATAACTAAACTTGTATCTCGTTCCCCAAGCTATACTTGAGAAAGATTTCTGTTCCCTCTAATCCAGCTCAAACCCAATATTGTCAGATTGCTTGTATCATTATCTTTTTGTTAGTGGTTAGGTTAAACTCAATGCAGAAGTTGGTCTCAGCTTGCACCATACATGGTGCTAGCTGAAATGGCTGGTTTGAGTGATTTGCAGATCAGCATGAATGTGTTCATGTAAGCATCCTCCAAAACTTTCTGACTATTTCCACAAGCCAGTGGAAGTGCAGCTGCTGGTGTGATCACCCTGTGTGTGCTCTGCCTGCAGATACAGACAGCCTGGACAACAAGAAAGCCTTTGGCACACTAACCTTTGGGAAGAAGGCTTTCTGCTGTGCGTAGATCTGCTCAAGAGTGAAGCTCTTTGTAGTGAATTCAATCTCCTTTTCCGTAAGTAACAAAAACACTTGAGCTACCCAGGCGATACTTCATGTTTCTAAATTGGGAATTTGCTTTGTTTCACTTGGCCTGAGTGAGTGAAACAAACCCAAAAAAGGAAGAGACATTGTAATGAGCATAAGCCTGATGCACAGAGTGCACAATATTCAGCTATCTTCACTAAAGTCTTTTAAGGTATCCAGTGTCAGAATCAATCTTTCGTATTTAGACATCATTGCCAAAACATTTAGGCATTCTCAATTTTTAACTAGCTGTAAAAATGTAAAAATGTTTGAAGGAGTGTTTATAATTTAGAATTGTATGAAGAGAGGTAGACAACAAATCCTATACACATAATCAATAATAAAGAAGCATTGTTTCTGTTGTTTCTGGTAAAGAGTATTGTCTTCAGTGTAACAATAATCATAAAGCCTCATTGCCTCAGAAAATATTTAGAGGTCACTGATACAACTACTTTATATACACATTACATGTATAAAAATTATGGCCATGTCTGATTCATGCCTCATCCTATCTTGTTGAAGGAGAAAACTATAAAAGATTCTGCTTCCTTAGTTAAAGGAAGTGCTGAATCCTTCACAACTTATGTGGTCTTTGTATTGAGTAAGAGAGTATATGGCACATGCAAGGAGAAAGGGAGGTTGGAATATCTCTGTTGCTCTGGAGAGAGTGGTCAGGAAGTTTTTATTTTTTTTTAATTGGAAGCTATGCCATAGGGAATGTTATTTTCTACAAAGATGTGGGGTAAAAAAACCAAACAAGACTCTATATAGAAACTTTAGTCTAAAGCAGATATCATAATGGACCAGTTTAGGAAATGTGCCATATTAGTACTTTTTGGTTGATGGATATCTGCATTTTTCAAAGAGGGAAAATCTATTCATAACATAATTCTTAAATTATCCTCATGATCACAGGATTGCAGTCAATATAAAAGGAAGATTCTGAAATTTTGACTGTAAAACACAAGCTTAAATTTAGTTAAGATAAAAATATCAGTATCAAATTTTCTTCAGGTAGAAGTTCTAAGCATTTGGACTAAAACTAGATATAAGGATATTAAAGCTGATATGTTCATAGAATAAGTCTGATAGTTTTTGTTTCACAAGGGCTGTTATTTTAAATTCTGCTTCAGCTAAGTGTTTTATTCATTTAAATAACTGGTGACCCTTTCTTACATTTTCACCTTCAGCCATATACTCTTTTTTTTTTTTTTTGAAGTGCAGCTTTTGTTGAAATCTGATTTCATTTCCTGCATGACATTGAAGTCATTTCTCCAAGACACAGCACAATTGTGCTGAACGAGTGTTGTGCCTATATTTTAATATTAATAGTCTGCTCTTTAGCCTCTATTGTGCATTTAACTTTTATAGTTCTCATTTATAGTCACCCATCCTCTTTGTCCTGAGAAAACACCTCTTTAAACTTAATTGGCCTCTTTGCGATTTTGCAATGCCTAAATAGTGTTTTGTAATGGAAAAGGACCTGTATTTACTCTCATCCAAGAAAGTTCTTATCATGTTTACATAAAAAGCAAGCTATTTTTTACCTCGTTTATCAGAACATATCCTTTAAACATGTTTATTTATGATGAAGAGATCAGTTCTCTTGAATTATTTTTTCCTTTCATAAACTATAAATATTTAGCATAACAAAATTAAGATTTCTTTACAAAATCACAAAATAAAACTGAACAATAATTTTTAAAACTCTTAGAGAAGATAACAGCCAGATGGAAAAATGGTGGTCCTCCAAGGTTGTTTTTCCTTGTCAGTGCAGAAGACAGTAAATACTACAGTAGGCAGAATCATTAATTATAGATGACTATACACAGTCTCCCTATAACACCAAATTGCACAGTAAAAGAGTCACCAAACAGTGGTCAATAATTGCTGCTAGAAAGGGATTTTGCTTCAATGCTTCATGGTTAGTATGAGGCAATGTTCCTCACTTTGGCTCAGGAGGACCATCATGTGAGGTACCTATGCTCAGTTTCCAGGGGAGATCACCATGGGAGTTTCTCAGCCAACGTATTTCGTGCTTGTGCAGAATTATTCCATTTTTCCCTAAAAGAAACTGAAACTCTATATTTTTACTTTTTCAGTTTTACTCATCCACTTTGATAGAACTTCTCTGTGTAATACCTCTAGGGACTTTTGAAAAATTGATAACCTTGTTTTCTGATTTTACTTTTGCTTTAAGTCTTCCTCAGACAGACTTCTCACCATATGAGCTCAGTGACAGGAGAACGTGTCTTAACTATTTTAACCATAAAAGTGTATGATTAAAAATAACCAGTTTACTTCTCCAGGCAGGCCTAAAACAGTGTGTTTCCTCAAATACTTCATTACACAGATAGATAAAAAGAACATGGGAGAAAGCCACAGGCATCAGAACTGAGAAGTGTTACAATCACGGTACTGTTTTTTCACCTCTACATTTAACTTTTGGACTAAGTGATATATCACATCTGCACACATCTTTGTCAGAAGCACAGGCTTCTGCTGTGCTGTGTAACGGGTACCTTCAGCTGCTATTGAAACACCATCCAGGTCATTTAAAAATCTCTCATTACTTCATATACTTTCAGCATCATCTTTCAGCATCTTGAGCAGCCAAATCTGGCAGTTTTCAGCAGTTTTAGATTTACAGTGTGGGTATGTTTGCTGGTTTAAAGATATGGCCTGAGTATCTTATAATAGATAATAACAGTGTGATTTAATGCTTTGTTGTATTTGTTCTGCCTATTTTGGGTTGTACGATTCACTAAATCATAACTATTGCTTACTGATGAAAGTTTATTTTGGTTTGGTTGGGGTTTTTTTAATATCCATTATTTGCATTTCATCTCATTTTCTCTGTTGGATGCCATGTCTTATTTCATACCAATAAAATCCCTCCCTGTTTAGGAATTTCATTTTCACTGTTTTACCCCTTGAATTTCTATTCTCTTCTTAAATTAAGCAATGACAAAATCCACTTTATTTCAATAGCCCCTGTGAACTTCAGGTCTAAGTTTAATAACTGGACAGAAATGTCTTTGTTTCATCATTTGGAGCGTGACAACTTACAGTACTGAGAAATGGAAATAAAAAAGTATGAAAAAATAGGATAAAGGAGCTGGCAATTCCATAGAGGGAAAAAAGGGAACAACACAAGTAAAAATTAAGCCTAAGCTTCAAAAAAAAAAAAAGAAAAAAGAAAAAAGAAAAAAACTTCAGCACAAGATGTTAACACACAGATAGTAGAAACAAGATGAAACTGCTGAGAAGGACTGAAAATCAACCCAACAATGCAGAGTGAATATAGAAAAAACAATGCAATAAAACGAATTAGAGTTAAACCATGAAAGTACTAGGATTAATTTCTGAGTTCCTAAGCAGCAAACATAGTGTTGATCCACAGTCACATTGAAAGGGAAAACTGACAGCCAACTTGATGCTTTTTGTAATCCTTTTCAATAGTGCTCCCTTTGTAAGTCAGACTAGTTGCTGTCTAAATTAACTCCAGCCACAAAGAGTAGAGGTCTTTCTCTAGAGTGGAATGAAAAGAAATACTTTGAGAATTTAATGTCTTCAAATTTGTTGGACTTGGTGGATTTCACTCTAGGAAATGAAAGAAGTAGACATAACCTCAGAAGCCAAAGAATCTTGAGGAGTTTTTGGAGAAGGATGAAGTACCAGAACACGGGAGGATATGTTTCTAAAAAGGAAGAAAACAGAAAATATGAATTTTCAGTCTTATTGATTGGATAGAATTCAGTCCAATCCTGGAAAAGAACTTTAATCCTGGAAAATTTCTGGAGGAAGCAATCTTTTAGCAGATAGTAATTAACAAAGAGAACCATTGCCGAGAGCACAGTCCATTACAACTCGTGTTAAAAAAAAGTGTAGTTTTCTTCTAGGTAACAGACTTTCTGGATTCAAGGAGAGGACCACATTGAAAATAGCATTGTCACTAGTGTCTTGTAAGCTCTCTAAATATTCCTAAAACTGTTTGTCTATGTTACATACGTAGTGTACAAAAAACACAGGAAAAGCTTCTATTGACATGCCTTTGAAATAACCTGCACTGATTCAGCCTGAGACTTACTATTTTGCTTCTGTAATTAGGTATTCTATGGGCAGTTTATGGACCATTTGAAAATATATTCCTTTTGTCAAAGGCTAGTCTTAGCACATGCCCATTAGTTCATACACATCTTTAGTACAGGCCAAATATTTTATTCTAAAACAAAAGCTCATCCAAATATTATATTAGTTTACAGAAGTAGATTGTAAATTTTACTGAGTAGAATATTTCTTACATGTTTTCAGGCACTTTTACTTTTATTCTCATCTCTCTGTTTATACGAATCCTGGTAATTCCTCGGGAACCAGCTGAAGCTACGTCAGTTCCCTTCTGTGGCCAGGGACCCTGGTGTTATTTTAGTCACGCTCTCAGTACAGCCGTTACTCAGTTGTTCAGCAATTCAGCATTGACATAGATGTGATCAAGCAAAGCTGACGCAAATTGTTATACAAACAGTATCACTGTTGCATTTAGCTGTAGCAGAAGATTTATAGCTTCACATAATCCCATAAATCATTCAAAGAGCCTGGATTTTCTCATATACTAGGAAGAGATTTCAGCTTGCAGAGCCAGATGAGACTTGGTGAATAAAGGGCAGGTGAGTACTTCAGCAGAGTCCTCCCTCCAGCCTCCATTGTTCAGCTGCTTGCTACCACTGAGCCTTATAACTTTGGAGGTACCAATCCATAAACTGGACTAGCAAAGTCTTCCAGAGTGCACAGCTTGCTGTTTCAGCACCCAGCAAACCTGATTCCAGCTTAAAACACAAGTTCTGTGTAAGGTTTCTCATGGGCTAAACAGGAAACCAGTCTGAATCCTCCTGGTCCAGACAGGGTCTTCCCCCACAGGGGACAGCATCATAACTTCTTATCCCAGAGTCAAACCAGACTTCTAGGTATTGCAGCACTGAGTACAACGGCAGTTTGTCCAGTTTTATCTACCAATGCATTTCTTATATCACTTGATAATTCATTGGATGAAGAGGAGGGAAATGTTTTAAATGTCCAGATTATAGAATAAAGTTTAAGTAAGTGATACACTCCCAGATTGTGCTGTTGAAGAAAATGAAAGCAAGAAAACAAATAGATTTGTAACTTGAATTTCTTTGCTACTAATTTGGACATTTTCTAGCTCATGTGGGGCCAGTCAAGCTAAACTTTCTTTACTGAAACCGTAGCGATTATAAAGAAAGCACAGAGTGCAGTAAGGATGCAAAAAGTACTTTGAGAAAAAGCTGGTTTCCTTCTAAAAAAACAGAACCAAAAATCTCAGGTGATACATTTTAATCAGCAGACCAATAGCTCTGTCTCATTAATTCCATACAAGAGTGTGTTAAGATATGAAAAGCTTTATGAGTCATTTGTCCTGCTGCTATTCGTCACAAACCTTGGGATCTCTTGTCTCCATATATTTGTAGTCAAAGGAGCTAATCTGCGCATTACTGATTTGACCTTAAAACTTCAAAGAACCAAAATTAATGAAGCTAAATGGTGTTTAATGTGAAGGGGAGGAGAAATGTATTCAGATGAATAACAACTACAGTAAACCGAAACCTGTAATTTTATTTGGATTAATCCAAATATACAAATTATACAAATCCATATCAAGCTCACACAATAATTTTGATTAAAAATGGAAGAAATGTTTATTTCAGTATTTTCATACCTTTCCATTTGGGTGTTAAAATTAAATTCAGGTCAAATAACAGCTGAAAATAACAAAATGATTTCTTATCAAATATTTTTTGATGAACCTCATCATGATATTTTTAATTCTTCATTTGACAAAGAAAACAAGAAGAGCTTCATTTTTTAGTGGTTCATTAATATTTTTTCAGCACAGTTTATTAGTTAACCGTTAGCACAGCCCTAACCGCATTTTCATAGTACCATGTGAAAAGACACCCAGTTACACAAACTGATAGAGGACCTGGCTGCTATTGTAATACATTATAATGATTGTTTATTTAATACTTTTTTGGGGGGAAATCAGATTAGCTTATAAAATGACTGCAAGCACAGCTTTATGTATTTTAGTCACTCAATCACTCACACACCAAGAATTCATTGGTGGTCCCATCATAGCCTAATTGGACACTTCTCCTACAGAGTGAGCAAATTTTTGGCCACAGAACTGTGTAAACACATTTTAAGTACATTGGCCTCAGCTCAGCACCAGAGGTTTCAGATGTCTTTTAAATATCTCACCAAGTTTACAAAGTTGGCAAAGATAATGATATTTCATTGTCATTTCACTAAAGAAGGACATAATCCTTTTTCATTTGAAATTATATCTGCAAAAATATGTTTAACTAATGATTAATAAAGTCATGTGGTTGAATTCTCCAGAAGCCCAATATACCAAGATTTGTAATTAAAACTCTATGTCTACATGGAAAAATTCAAAGTTACAAGGGTAGATAAATGCTCTAACCTTTCATAAGATAGTATTTTTACAAATAGTATGACATTCCCCATGTCTTAATACAAAGGAAATCAATTCCTTTCCTGTTTAAAGAGAGGTAAAAATAGCATGTACCCTTTTCCAAACACCAGCAAAAGAGAACAAACTAGTAACAGTGTAATGAACAACATTTGCATTAACTGGCATTGTTGGCCAGACTTCTTCTAATATTCTGAAACATTAATGGACCTCAGAAATCTCTACGCGAGCTGACAGTTTGCAGTATCTGAGCTCCTGATCAACAACCAAGTTTTATATAAGTGTTCACTTATGGAGGCCCTCCAGTTATTATCCAGAGTTATTATTCCTACCTCCATCCTAAGATCCTGCTAAGTATTGAAGGCTATACAGTAATTTTTTACTTTACAGATTGATGGTTCCCACAGCATGTGAAATTCTGAATAGGTCAAAAGATAACTCAGTCATGGCAAGGTAACTCACTGTAAACTGCTGCATAAATTTATGAATGATAAAAACATTAATTTAATCTTTCCATCAGACAAAAGCACTGTTAATCTTCAAGAAGTCTAGCAAAGCAGCAGGCTAATGAAACAGCAAGCTTTTTACCTTTTTTCCTGACTATTGCCCATAATTCTCTCAGTCACATTTGACAAATTCACCAGTTGGGGATCTCCCCTTTCACTTTTGGTCTCTTTCACTTACATTGTAGTAAGCTTGAGATGTTCTAATTGTAACTCTATGTAAGAATGAGGTCAGAAGCTTTTCATGCTTGCATTTGTTTTAGAACAATCTCCAGACAGCCTATTGCATAGAAGGGAGCTCTGTGCTTTCTCAGAAATCAAATAAATTAAATGCAGTTCCTATACAAAGCTGTGTGCAGGGCTACCATTTCTTGGAGTACATCACTGAAAGCATACTCAGAGAGGTAACAGTTTGTACCTGGCAGATCACTAGCATATACATACATCAGGCCATGTAAACACAGCATGCTAAGACTGCCTTTAGATAGTAACAATCTACCTTTTTCCTCCCCAACATAGCTTTTTTATAGTCTCGAGATATAATATACTAACATTTTCTTTAAATATGATGAATATACACCATTAACATACAGTAATTGGCTCTTCTCTTGACATTTACCAAAGAAATGTCATAAATAAGCTTGCCAAAAGAAACTACTGGGGGGGAAATCTGATCCTAGACACACCAGTGTAAATGTAAAAGGGCTTCAGGAGGTTAAGGGAGTTTTCTGTGGAACTGAGAGAACTTGGCTTACTTATTCTGCTTTACAGAGTGCTGATAACTTTCACACAGTAAGATACCTATTAAACCACTAGGCCAAATAGCTTCCTAGCCTGGAGGCTGGCTGAAATCCAGGAAAGGGCTTATGCCTCTGACATGACACTTAAATGGAATTTAGCTTCATAAATCCTAAGCTGTAACTGAGAAAACCCCATTTCAACCATCAGATCACCTAAAGCCAAAAGCATACAGGTTCTGTAGGTAATGTACTCTTACTTTGAAGTTCTCCAGGTATCTGGGTTCATATTCCCAGAAACACTTAGGAGCTAAGTGAACTGACACCTACCTTATCACTAATTTGAAATCCACATGCTCATCTGCCTAAACTGCCTGACAGATCTTAACTGTTGGGTCTAATAAGTATGAGTGTGTTTTGGCTAGAACATGTTAAGGTGGAATAGTGACATTTTTCTTTAAAAAAGTGTAGAAGGAGGCGAAGAAGTCTATCACAGTGGCATTCATTTCTTACCTAGCAACCTGCTCTCATCAAGGAGAGACCTGGATTTTGTCGCATTCTGAACAGCTCTATACAGGTTCAACTATGAGACTTCCTATGCTAGAGTGAGGTACTCAAGCACTTCTCCTTTTGATGCTTTACCCCTGCAGAGTAAAGCACACACGGTATTGGACCTTGGGTCAATCAATGGGAGGAACACCCACTGGAAGAGGGGAGTCCTGTACACCAGTCCGTGCTATCAAGGCCATTTTATCTGTATTTCGTATATATTCAGCAAATATTAAACAAAATAAAGTCTTCCCAGCTGAATGTGGAGCCGATCTACACAGCCTTGCTTCTCCTCAAACTTATTATTAGCACAGCAGCTCCCCAAGACTTTGCTGCCAAATATTGATTTAAGAAGGGGGGATGTGTCTGAATCATGAGCCATTGCACAGAATAATCTGTACCCTGGTGCTTAAGACCTCTGCTTAGAAAGCTAAGCATGGGTTTGTGTGTTTGCATGATGTGCCCTGCAGCGGTGACCCCTGGAAGCACTGTAGCAAGGCCAGACATACGCCTGCCAGAAAGCAAATGAGTACTCTCTAAGGCACTGGGCTTGAACTCAGAAAAAGCGTGTGCTTGGACTCAGTCCAGTGAGTTAATTTATGAACTTAAAAGGGTCTGGGAATCCACTGCATGAATCCCAAGTTGGTAGTAGAATATGCATATATAAAAGTTACACACATAATGAACTTCAAAAATTAAGTACGTGAAAACCAGCTTCTTTTATATACAAAATTCAGATAGCATGATAATTTCGTTAATCCCATGTGGTTTTCTCATACCCACCCACAGGGATTTCCCTTTTACTGGTATTGAATTCAGTGGTAGGAATGCGCCCTTGTTGCTTTCCCATTCTTCAGCAGCCTAGCTGGCTCCATTGCAACAGACATGCTTAGATTGCAGAGAAGCTAAGCAGCTCTTCTTGCATATACATCAGAGCAGAGAGGTATGTTGTGTCCCCCTTATCCCATGATCCCCAAAGTAGTTGCTGTACTCCAGGTAAGTAATTCTCAGCACTGCAACTGATGGTATTCAGCACTTTGTAAGGCAGAGATGCTGAAGGCAAGCACCTTCAGTTTCCCTGCCAGCATTTTGTCATCATGCTTTTTTCACTATGTTATCCAACCTCTAGGAGATGTCAAGTCACTTCACAATACCCCACAAGGATATTGGTTTTACAAATCTATGGAAGCTTTGATGATTACCAAAACATAAAAAGAAGTATGCCACACTTCTTTAGATGTATGTCACAGTTTGTAGGCTAATCTGTTCTATAAATATCCTTAACAATATTTAATAAATAATAAAATTAGATAATTATGTGTCACAAGCAAGAAAATAGACTGCGCTACCATTGCTTAACTGCAGTTAAGCTAAATGGAAGATAAGCAAAACCCTGATAGAAAATTCAACTTGTGTTGAACATGATACAGAATGACAGTTCCCTTCATCCAGCAGCCTAATCTATTGATGCAGTACATGGACATTTAGAGGTTTGAAATTATTACTGTACAAAAGCATATAAAATGGATCCATCTCTGCAAACAGTTGGTTTTAGACTCAGAAAGATCAACCTCATAGGTCTCCTGGAGAACAAAGGTGAATGCATCTGAAACAGTGCCTAGTAAAACCAACAACAGGAATGGAAAACAGTGACCTGGTAACTGTCTAGGACTTAGGAAAAAGTAGGGTAATGAAATGCTATTGAATATTTTTAATGAGTGTTAGAGAAGTTGATTCTAAAAAGTGAAAAACAGTTGCAGAAAAAAAATGAAGAAGCCCTCAGGTTTTAATGGTGTGTTTGCTGATAGATGTTTTTGTAAAAAAAATACATGAAACAACAATCTAATTTGTGGTTACAGTTAAAAGCAAATAAACTAGTGGAATATATCAAGGACAGAAAAATGCAATGAAACATGATATTTGCTGTGCAAAGCAAAAAAAACCAAACCTGATTGCAGACTATACTTGGGTTAAGCTGTGGGGTTTTTTGTTTTCTATTGGAAGACTTAAATTGCTCTGGGGACAATGTACCAGTGGGAAACCAGAGGCAGTCTGGGAGTCTGGAATTTTTAAGTTGTACATAATAAAGTCAGTCTAAGAAATGTTCAACTTAATTTTCACTAGAGAATTGTTCTTAGTAAGCTTATAGCAGCAACTTTCTTAAAATAAAAACCAAACCACCTCATGAAAGAACTTATAGAAGACTTACACTGTGCATGTTTCTTGGAGAAATTACATTTCAGAATAATATTCTTCATAAGATTATTAAGAGTAAATGAAAAAATCATGAAGAATTATTTCACTATAAGCACTGCAATTGGGTAAGACCCGCAGGACTATCGAGACAGTTTACATTAAGCAGAAGGATGGAATGGCTCATGGCCTTGATATGATACTGAATCATATTCAGGTGTTATTTTTTTAGTAGTCTTATATCTAGCTGCAGTGTGTTTGCTTTCTGAATTCTATTGGTATAACTATTTCAAAGTGTGTCTACTGAGACAAAAAAGTGGCCTGTGGGATCCACAGTTGTGGCTATTTGTATACAAGGCAGATTCAACCACAGCCCTGCATGCCGTACAGGTTTCAGAGCAGGACTGGCTTTCATTTTGCCTGCACTCAGACAAAGGATGTAGAAGAAGAGGATCAAACGCCTGGAGCATTTGCTCTAGACCTGTTTTCTATTTCATGCTCCATAGCAAAATCCTGTAAAGCATGATGCTACTTTTCATAATGATAATGCTATCTGTCATTTATATTTGCATCATTTTTGAGTCATAGTGATTAAATAGCATTGTTTTGCTGAATTATTGTGATTTATAGGCTGAAATTCCCCTCCAAATTTGCATCTTGTCATACATCACTGTGTATGAGTGTACTTCTGGAACTAGTAACAGATATTCATACACGGATGTGATCTTATTCAGCTATATTTTTGAATATTTTGAGTTTCCTGACCTCCTTTGAGCTGGCTTTGAGCTATTACCTGTTTTGATTTTTATTTTGCTGACGATAATTTATGAACTTATGTGACTGATCATTCAGAACCCATATTTGAGAACATTTCTTTCTTGAGTTGCTTATGTAGTGTATTGCAAATGTGAGGAAATTTTCAGAAAGGAGAATATCCTTCTATTTTCAGGGGTAACCATGTACTAGCCAGTGACCTTGGATTCAATTTTTATGTTGTTTCCAATGACCACCACACTTTATCTCTTTAGATCATCATGAATAATATTCTGGCTTTCTGCCTGCTGGAGTTTATTGTAAAGGATACACTTGGGCATCTGGTGTAGGAGGTTTTATATCTTGAAAAATTCTGAAATTTCACCTTTTTGTTATAACCTAACCCTGTGAAGCCTTTAACAATGGACATAGAGGTTCAGTGTCAGTTGCAATCAGTGAGTTACAGGATAAAATTTCTCATATGTGGTTATGCAAATTTAAATTTGGCCTTTAACAATAGGATTATTTTCCAGGCCAAAGAAGAACAGTAAAGTCATAGGGTTTGGTTTGTCAGCAAGGGTTCTGCTATCCTTTCATCACACAAGTAACCCTTTTTTAGTCTGGGAATATCACTGAAGTCAATATACAAACAAGATAGCTACCCCTAATAAGTGTTTATAAGAGGTATAAACAATTTAGACTCACTATACTCTTAATTCTCAGTCAATAATATAAGGTTTTGTGCTGATACGCCTCCTTCCATCACAACAAAAATAAAAACACATCTGTAGACATCTTTCATTTGCTGGTTTGTTTGTTAGAGTTGGAGGGTTTTTTTCAGGAAGATGGATTATCCCTTGATTGAATTTCAGCCTTATGGGAAAACATGAACTTATGTTCAAAGATGTTACTGAAAGCCTTGGAATTCTTCTTTCTTGTTTTGTATGGATAACTAATTGAATGGGAAAAAAACAACAGCATATCCAGCAATGGCCCTGTCTGCAGCAGGCAATTTTTTTCCTGAAAAGGATGGTAGACATACCCTGAGAACATATAATCAGGAAAGCCTTGGAAAACAGTGACGTCAAGCAGCACGTTCCAAGAGACAAAGAACAAGCATGTTTGACACAAACATATGCTGTGTATATTTGATAGCAAAACGAAAATTTTTCCTTCAGAGTATAAGGAAAAAGATACACATTTCTCATAATTAGTAGCAATTTACAGACAACACCCATAAAAAATACATTTCAGAAAGCCTCAGTAGATAAAAAACACCATAAAAGCAAGAGCAATGGTCTGTAAAATTTAAGATTGTCTTTTTGAAAGGAAGGATGCAAATTCAGTTTAATAGGTCATATTTGTCATGGGACGAGCTAAAATATATTAAATTATCTGCTGTCTTCTCCATAATGTAGCTTCTCCATAATGTAGGACACACCACTGCATTGGCTGTGTACACATAAAAGTTGCAAAGAACAGGATTTTCAGCAGATGTTAATTAATTTTGAATTATAAGGGAAGAGGTGTTATTTTACTTGGGTAAACTAACAAACACTCAACTGTGAAATTTATAACCAGATGTTGGTCCCCAGCTTGTGGGGTTGCTGAAATACTTTTGCATTTGTGATTTTTCATGCTTTTCAGTTGAAGACAGTGAGATGAGAGAAAAGCTAAGCAAAGTGCAAACTGAATCGGTATTTGAAAGGAAAACTGAATTGAAAGGTATTTGGAGGAATCAAAAATAGCATCTGCTACTGAAGCAAGATGATTTTTTTTTTTTTTACTGAAAATGGGGTTTTTTAGTCAGGCTTGTAAAACTGCACTGACAAGCATTGAAACTGATAAAAAGAATGGAAAAAATGTAAGTTCATATTAAAACTAAATTACTAAGAAAAATCTAACTGGTCTGGAAGAAGTGAATATACTGATATTTCACATGCTGAATGGAGTATACAAAAACTATTGAATGCTTAATTTCTTCTTATACCAATACTTTCAATACCCATAATTTATTTCTATCTGTAATCCATGGACAGAACAGTGGGTTTATCCTGTGGCCCTCCGCAGGGGCAGCAACCAAGTGTGGGTCTTCCCAGCAGGTACCCCCTCAAGAGCCTGGGCTACTCAATTTACACACCTTATCATCACTTTTCTCATTTTGCAATCCTTTTTGCCATCCTTTACTTCACTTTGTCCATCCTAGTCTTATCCCAAATAAAAAAAAACAGCCTCTAATTACTTTTTCTATATTGGATAAAGTTTTTCTACATCTTTACCTGAATTTGGTGGTTCCCATACTATGAACTATGTGATTTCAGCCTTGTATGTTGTTGTGGAAAGTACTACCTAGGTATTACTGGTCTTGCAAGACTGTACTCCCCAGAAGGTCCCCAATATTTTCCTCCAGTTATCTGTGGAGTTTGGTTGTTTCTCACATAACTACGCTTTAATCACCTGTGAGAGCTGCCTATCCTTCATGGTGCTATCTGTAACTTTTGTTTGCTTCTTGCACTCTTATTTGTTGTATTAGGCATCTCATGTCATGACAAGTACTTCTCTCCATCTTGCTCATTTCGTTTAACCTCAGGTCAGGACCTAATCAGCAGTCCAGTAATTTGCCTGCAGCCCTTCCTTACGCAAAGTTTTATATTTGAAAACTTCACTTGTGTTGTTCTGTTATATACTTGGTTACAAAATGGGTATGTGAAAGAATACTTTGCAAAGAGATTTTGTTGCTAAAAATTCCTCTCTCCTTTTGAGAGTCTTAGCCTGCACACCTCACAGGATGACTCTCCTTTTGACTAATCTGTACTTTGCATTAATGTCTTCCTGGTGATAAGAACCTTCAGCACATCCTGGTTTCTGCCAAGAGAGGATACTGTTGTTGTAAACATGAATGAGAAAATAGAAGGAATCATTATCAGATTAGTAGTACCTGGCAACAAAAGCTATCTATCATAGAATTTTGACATTAGTTTGTTTTCATTTACTTTTAGGTAAACAAGTACTGTAGCTTCAAACACTTCGGAGGCCCACCTTTCTTAGCTGTCATATGTAACCATGAAACAATGCAGCCTTCCCATCCTCTCATAAAGCTCTGTCATTACTGTTGTTCTCCTACTGTAATCTGCATGGTGAAGTTTTGCTTAGGTTTGCAATCATGGCATGGAAACCCTTTTCTGATTTCATTTGCAAAAGTTTTGTTATTCAAAATTACATCCTACCATATGCAGTCCCCCATTCACAAGAATTAGCTGAATAAAGACTTCTCCTACATGCTAGGAAATAGCATTAGACTACTTCATGCTGGGTAATATCTGTAAATATATTCCATTAGGAAGATATTTCTTCCAGCTGAAATTGCTAGTTTACCATAGTTAAATAAAACCATATGCCTAAGAAACGCAAACAACCTCCTTCCCCAGACCTCTAATAACAGGGCAAAACCAAACATGAAGAGCGCTATGTAAATTATTACATTGTGCTACCATATTTTCTATTATGCTTTTCAACCACTCTGAAATAATTCTCCTCTCTCTCATGGCTGATTGTAACAGAAAGCCAACACATATGGTAATGTTTGCTTCAAGGCTTTTGACACTGTTTTGGTGAAATTTCCATATGCAAGCCAAGGAAATGTGGGATAGAGGAAATCATCACCAGGTGCACATGTATTTGAAAAGTGATTCTCAGCACCATTAGCAATGATTTGTTCCTGAAGTATTCAGAACATTTCTATTAGGATCCCATAAATATCTGTGCTGGGTTTGGTTAATACCTTCCTGAAATACTAGGAACAGAATAGAATATATATCTCTATATATCTATATAATCTTTATACATCTATTAAGTCGGTGGGCTACACCAAGCCAGGAGGCTGGCAAACACACTGAAGAAATTAAAATACGTGGCCAGGCAGACGAGCGGCAGATTAGGATACAGAAGGTCACTGAGGTTTAAAAAACAAATGAGTAACAAATATGATTCTGATATTTAGGAAAGAAAAGCAGATGTAATTCTGTGACTCATTAAAAAGTATGGAGTAGTAATACTACATATGATGTATGAGAAAATCGAGAAGGAATTAGGTTTGTTCTCTGTAGAGAAAAGGACAACCTAGGGGGCAGCTAGAAGGAGAAGGAGAAAGAAAAGACATAATAATGGTATTGAAAAGAAGATGACAACCAGGTTTACTGGCAATCAGGGACATAGGTTGGATTTAGGAAATTACTTTGTAATCCTCAGGGAGGTAAAGTCCTATAACAGGCTATGTGCAGAGATCATGGAATCCATTTCACTCCGACAGGTAGCAAAGACTTACCTGGCTCTTAATTAGCACATGACAGGCACACCTGAGACAAATCCATTTACAGATTTGTTTTCTCCTTTATTTTCCAACTTTGTAGCCTAAAAGCAAAAGGTATGAGATAAATATGCTAATAACACACTTTAAAAAACATATGCTTTGGATGTGCCAAGAGGATTCTTTAATTTGAATTTGCCATTGTTCTAAACCCCGTGGATCATATGTGGTTATTGTAGCATCAGACTTTCTGTCCATGCCTACCTATCAAAGACTGGGGACTATGCTACTGTCTCAGCCATACCATTAGCATACAAGCTTCTGCTTCTCATACTCTTCCCCTCACTATCCCTCTTTGACACCCTTTTGCCTGGTGCATCTTTATGTGCAAGACTTTTGGGTGACAAAAGCACCAGAGCAATGAGTTTTCTCAAGGGACTAGAGTTATACCACAGGGACCACAATAGCCTGTCATATAAGATGAAGTCAGTATCAGGAAATGTAGTTTAAGCTGGGTTGTAAAACTACCTTCTGACTTTCCGTTCCTTTTGAATGTAACCGCAGAGTTGATCATTCAGCACCAAGACTCAGTTTACATGGAAGTGATGTTGCAGTTCTACACCAGCCCTCTTCAATTCGCCCAGCGTGTGTGGCTGCTAGTGGCCTTTTGTCACAATGCCAGCTTTTGAGTTTGTCTCATTTAATTGTTCTCAATGGCTTTTCCTCTTGTTTGAATCTTTAAACACAACTAACAGAAAATCTTTTTCAGTGCCAGTGTTGATCACTGTCTGTGCTGAAACTTCATGAGAATTTTCAATTCGTAGCCTAATGAATTATTAATCCCACTGAGGAAAATATTGAATTACTTCATTTCTATTTTGCATGGTGAAAGTAATGTATATGACATTAATTAGATATATATGAACTAAATGCATGCCCTAGTTCTTTTTAATTAGGAGATTTATATGAAAAATAATTATGGAGACATTGATTTGATTAAATGTTAAACGTAGAAGTAACATGCAAATCTCCCTTGATCTTCAAGCTGATAATCAAAAAATGCCTTCCACAATAGATCAGAATTGGGTGGGATTAGGTAAGGTAATTGCACAATTGCATTTCTTCCCCTGCTGAAGAAGTTTCCCTTTTTAGAAGTGCCTGAAAGAGGTTTACATTCAGATCCACTCCTGCCTACTCTCTCCCAGACCGTGCCTGTAAATGAACTGTAAATCTCTGTCTTCTAAATATTGGGGCAGAAACCTCCACCTGAGGTGTGTGAAAAGGTGCAAAGGTACTAAACTCCAGAGAATAACCACAGGAAAGAATACTCAATCCCCACATTTCAGAGCAAGGCTACTTTTCATTGTAAGACCAACCAAAGATTGATTTTCCTTTCTTCCAACTGATTTTTGGGTTTGGATTGGGGTTTTTTCTGCTCACTCTTGAGTGCAGTCTCACAAACTGTAGGTTCAATATTCAGCACAAGGGACATAAACATCTGGAGAAGAGAGTGGATATGAACTGCCAAGGAGGAAGAGAGATTTCCTTCCCCTGCTGAAGATATTTCCGTTTTTAGAAGTGCCTGAAGGAGGTTTCCATTTATGTCCATTCCTGCCTACCCTCTCCCAGACCATGCCTGTGAATGAACTCTCTATATCTGTCTTCTAAATATTGGGGCAGAAACCTCCACCTGAGGTGTGTGAAAAGGAGCAAATGGCTTGAAGCTCAAAAGGTGGAAGGTGAATCACAAAATAACCATCTAATGGCAGTAAGCAGGTACCAACTCATATTCACCAGTTTGCTTAAGTGGCCTATCACTGAATAGTCAAGAGTATTGATAAAGAGATTTGTAAAAGTGATTTCCTTTTTTCTTTAACATGTGCTTCAATCACTTGTCTCATCCAGTACTGTGAGGCTTTGAGAAACTTCTATGGAAATGAGCTAGAAGAAATTATATGTGTATACCAATTATCATCATCTCCCTACAAACAGTATTTCTTTCAGTTTATTCAAGTAGTATTACTCCAAGTCTAGGGATGTCCTTGCACCATGCATGGAGATGATGATGTGGATTGAATTAATATAGCCTGTTGCCAGGGATTTTTGCACAGTCAGTCCAAGACCACTGGGATGCTAGTCTGTGCTGAAACCTGTACTGCCATGTTTTGCCTGGGCTTATTTGACTGAAGCTTGCACAAATTGTAACTACATTTCATTTGCTGTGTAGACATGGCCTTCAGAGTAGGTTCATACAGTCTAATTGTAGTCCTCTAATAAATAGATACCTACTGTAAAATAATTATAAGTCTAGTGTTAACTTTACAGATGATAAAACCTCCTGAACTTTAGTCAAGGCAGAATCTGTCTTTAGGGCAGAATAACACCAGGATATAGTGCAGGGTCCAGAGGACTGAAAAACAACTCTGAAGAAAAGAGAGAGGAAACAAGTAATGTCTCTCTTCACAAGAGAGAAAAAGAAATTATGTGCACCTTCAGAGAAGACAGGCTAATCTACATTTCTAAATAGACAGTTTGTTGGGGGGTTACGAATTGTTGATTTCAAAAGACAACTGAATCACCTATGATGTTGATTTTCTCAAACAAGAATTACAACTTAAAATTAATTTGTGAAGTAATATTTTAAATGTATCATCTCACTGAAAGCAACCATATATAAATAACCGGTTACATCATTAAAGTGGTATAAACCTGTGCTGCCTCAGTTACTCATGACATTCTCTTCAATGAAGCATTACACAGTGGGTGAACAGCCCTCAGTAATTCACAAGTGGGGCAGGGCAGTCTTTGATTATTTTTCTTTAGTGACTCGTGGTAAAATAAACCTGTGTTAATAGATGGTACACAAAAAAATTTGTGGTTTTGAAAAATATTTTAAAGTAGCTACTTCTAAAGGGGTTGGAAAAGATATCTGAATATTCCAGTTTTTACCAAGGCACACAATCTGTTTTAAATATTTTAATATGGACTTGGCTTTGATTTAGATTAGGTTTTTAATGTAAATCAAATGTGTATCAATGTAAATGAAATGTACCTAGAGTCAATAATGTCATGAAGTGGTTATTTCTATGTCATTGCTTTCTCAAAATTGCTGATATAGCTCCAAGGGAGCCAAATGCAAGTGTAGAACAAAATAATCAAACCCAGTAAATAATCAAGACAGAAGGAGGAAAAGGGATAAATGAAAAATCTGTCTAACTTGTCCTTATGTAAGGTTTCTAATAAATTAGAAGAGGAAGCCAGAGAATTTGAGGCCAAATTATAGAGATATTAGTTCCCCACCTTCCTCAATTGTACTGTACCTTATATTACCGCAATGAGAGAGGAAGGAACATCTCTCTCAACCATAGACAAGTGTTAGCTCATAAGGTTTATACGAATTCTTTCCTGCCTGTCTTTTGGGGAGCTTGGAGATGTTTTATGGCTAAATACCTGACTTAGGGCTGTGCCTAGAAGGTATGTATTTGCCTTGATCTAATAAGAATGTTTTCCATTTAGTAGCTCCAGACTATTGCTCTGGTCATCTGGCCACTATTCCTTTATATATTTAACATTCTATATTTTCTTGATTTAATGAAAGGAACTATGTGCATAGTAGATTTCAAAGTACATCAGTAATAAAGTAAAACAAATAGCCACAATGAACATAAATGTATATACTTTACCAAATACACTTTGACGAAAACACTTTGCTATGTCTCTGCCATGAGCGGCAATCAGCTCTCAGCTAGGTTCCCATCCATTACACCAGGCCATGTCAGGTGGCAGTGTATCCCAACAGGCACCTTCAGACAGCTATTCCTTTCCCCTCTTAAGGGCCAGAGTCAAAAGAACAAACCCACTCAGCAGCAGTTGCCTGCTTTATTGACCTCAGCTTCTCCCTTTCCTCCTTTCCTGCCCTCATGTCTGCCCCATAGCTGCTCCTGTATTGCTGCAACTCTCTATGCAGCTGCACAATGACTCAGACCGGGAAGCTGACCCAGATTAAAAATAATTTGGATTTTTTTTATCAAATTATTCTTAATCCAGCCCCTTGGGTTGTACAGACAGTAAGAACTGGACTCCAATGCCACGCTACAGACACAGCCTCTAGTAGTTTTCATCTTATGCAAGATGTTGCTCCTTTAGTAAACTGCTGTCAGCTGACGTCATCTTGAAACTATATGGATTTACTTCATTTCTTCTCTCAGACAGCACTATGACTCTCAGCATTTTTTCAGTCACTTGCATCTATTGACTAACCTCTCATATTCATTAGTCTGAGCTGCAGTTGCCTCATAAAGCCTCCAAGCATCTGAGAAAATTTCCTAAGAGAAGGAACAGAAAGCGAATGTAGTACCCAATTATGAATTTACTGGCCTGAGAAACACAAAATAAATTTACACCCAACTTAGCACTAAACTGAAAAGCACATAAAAACATGAGAAAAAAAAGAAAAGACTTTGTGCTTTTTCACTGTATGCTAAAGGAATTGAAAGACTTCGTTATTATTTTAAATTAAGCTTTCTATCAGCTTGCTTGCCTTATTAGGACTGCATACCTTCTCTGTTCTGTGAACTGGAAACTAAAAATTGATTCTGGGCCCACTGAAGCAAATGTCAAAACACCAGATGACAGATATTTCAACACAGAACCCCTGGATAACAGTTGAGACAAGATCATCGTAGCTCCCAAGGAAGCTCAAATAGATTTTCCCACTGGGAACTGTCTCAAAACCTTCTTTACAAATGTTGCTTTAAAAAGACAAATGTAAAATTGCAACCCCCAAAAAAAGAGGGAAACACTTAAATACCTTCAAAAATATGTGAAAGTATAAAAGGGTAACCTTCAGTGAATATCATTTAAAAAACAGTAATCGCCTGAGTGCTGAGTTCACCTCAGTTTTCTTGAGGTATAATGCATCCGACAGGCACCCATCAGTCAACTGCTTGTATCTATATCTCATTCACAGCCAAACAAAACAAAAAAGACTTTCTGGAATTTAGGATTAAACACTTACTATCTCTGTTAAGTTAGTAACAATAATCTTATATGTATGTATGATTTGTTTTGAATGATCAGGTTCACGGACTAATATTAGTTAGAATACTTCCACTGCAATCACCAGGACAGTGTAATTTACACTTTGAGTTCATCCTCTAATCTGAAGTAACTTTACCCAGCTGAGACGTCTGGGTTTCTAGCTTTGTGCTGGGTGTTGGTTTAAATTATTTCTTTTATTCTCTGTTAACAAACAAATTCAAACTTTGAAATCTGGATCATTCCAAAGTCAGCCATCTGCCATTAGATAAATCCTAAATCATTGGCAATTTCCTGTGTTCAGCTGTAACCTGAATCCTTGTTGTCAGAAGGTGTAGGTAATTATTTATTATGAGATGGCCTGATAGCTACTCTACCTTTGGCTGAAGTCACCAGCATACAGTTTAAGAAGCCAAGGGTTCGACTGAACTGACAATCCTTACTCCTAACTGAGAGCAAGTACACTGGCTGTAGCTTCAGCGTGAAGGTTGAATAGGAGAGGAAAAAAAATTTCCTTCATTCACTTATAAGCTGGATTCCATGTTAAATACAATATTAAGGAAACGTGTCTTCAATTTATGGATTTCCTTTCTGTATTTCTGAAATATGCATTCATAGCTACTTAAAAGGAAAAACTTCTCAGACATACAAGAAGTTTTAAACACATTTCAGACATGATACAGACCTTTCCGCCTACTTTGGACAAATAGGTTGTGGTAAAAATTGGCTTCGACTGAAAGAAGTGAAAAAGAGAAAAATGTAACCATTAACTTTTTATTTTAAGACAATGACTTTTTTATTCTTTTTGCAACAACATTTGATTCTTATAGGATACCCACTACCAGCTATGCCTGTATTTCCTTCAAGGAGAATTTTGAGGTTTAAGAAACATCAAGAGACATGACTACTATAATTTTTCCTCAGGTGGTGGCTTTCTGCACTGTTTCTTGAGCAACACACCTGAGAAAACATTTTTCTACTGAAAAGAGCAACAGTACCGTGCTTCCATGTACAAGTAACAGTTACACAAAATGTTGTTTTAAAAGTCACAGTTGTTTTGTCATAATGAATTTAACAGACATTAACGTTTATCTAAGACTGCCATTCTTTAATAATTTTACCACAGACAGTGGTTTGTTGGATTTGTCTAACACAGGAGACCTTTTAATTGTGGGGTTTTTTTTTTGTGTAGTCCTCTTTATTTTTCCCTCCCATTTCCAAAAAGGAAAGAACATTCCCAAATATGTCTCTTTCTCTAAGCAAAGTGATTTCTGTGTATAATTTTTTTCATATGGATGAGAAGAAAATGTATGGGAACATTCTGGAAAAAAACAAAAAACTTTGCTTTTTTCCACTTCAGCTTTCTTCTCTAAAATCTCTAAAATCTCTTTGAACAGAAATAAACAGATGCCATTTTTTCCACTTAATAACACAAAAGTAATATGTTTAAAATTATTTAAATTAATTTTCTGGATTTATGAGTGTAAGACTTGGGACCAAAAGTCTGCAGGAATATGGATCAGACTTTATGAAGTCTGAGAAGACATATGCCTGTCTATTCTCGCAGGGTAATGGTGAGAAGCTGTTTGCATAACTTGTAGTAGACACAGCTGAGCAAGACGAACTAACTAAACATAGGCAATGCTACCAGTATTCCAGGAAACATGGTCAGAATTTGAAATTATGTTCACAAATTGGGAACATGGTCAGAAACAATAAACTGAAATTCAGTAAGGACAAATGCACTTCAGAAAGAAGACTCAGGCACAGTAATTATATATGGGGAAACAATTTGTTCATACAAATTCTTCCAAAAAGAAAAAGGAAAGAGATGATTTGACTATCAAAAGTGAAAATGAGTCAGCATCCATGTTGTTAGAAAAAGACCTCATGTCTTCTATTATATAAACAGAGGTACAATCTGAAAAAAACCTGTTGAGGAATCTTTTTATTCAAGGCAGTAAGGATGTTAGACTTGAGATAAAGCACAGTTAGGAATGGCATGCTGGAGAAACCATGTAAATTAATTGCAGAAAGTAATTGCAGAAAGTTCAGAGAACAGAGAAACAGATCTGAAAAAAATGGCCTGCGAGGAAAGACTGAAGAACTGATTGTTTAAACTGGAGGAAAGTAAGACGAGACAAGAAAATACTGCTGAAATACATGATCGATTTGAAGAGAGAAATAGTAACATTTTTACAGTACTGTGACAAATACAACGATTCATGGGTTTAAATCATGAGTCTGAGGCTGAACACTGGGAAAAACTTATGAGTAACTATATGTAAAAGGTGAGTATCAGGTACTGAAATAGACTGTGGTAGAAGCTTTCCATCACTGGAGATCTTTAAAAAAAGAAGTTAGGAAAACATTTGTTATTAATGTTTCTCAAGAGTTGATCCTGAGCTACAGCATGTACCAAAGAACACCCTCAAGGACCCTTCTCTCAGACTGGTCTTGATTTTCTGTTAGTACCTCCAACTTGAATTTCTCCTTAGAAATGAGTCATTGGCACAGGGCTGAAATCACCGAGAAAGAGGATTACAAAGTGCTGTTTCTGGCCATTTCTGGTTTATTTTTGTTTACTGCATTGTCAGACTACATAATGCATTTCTTCTCCCCAGAGGAGAGATGACTTACAGTGACCTTATTTCTTCTATGACTTGCCTGTGAGACTGTAAAATCAAATATATTAACAAAAATGGAACAACAGTTACATATTTGCTCTGTGACTCTTTCCAGATGCAAGATATTAAAGTAATTTATCAATCAGAAGTTATTCTCAGCTTGTCATTCAAATCATTTCTGTACTGTTTTGATTCTTGGACATAATCAGACAAGATTACTAAAAGAGAACAAGAAAGGTGTTTGGAATTAGGTTATAAAATTGCAAATATTGTAAATGCGGTGGTAATTTCTCTTCGATGCCAGCTTATTTACAATTAATCTTTATATAAAAAAACTGATAAAAATCAGCTTTTCCTTTCAAATAGGTAAGAATACATTTTATTTTTTTTTTATTGCCTTTAAATACGCGAAAGGTTCATAGAAGTTTCAACTGTTCATATTCATCACAAGAAACATAAGAATCCATTTAGACAAGGATTTACCTTTACATTGTTAAAAATCCTTTGATCATTTCTCAGAGTAAATAGTGAGAGCAAATACTGGAATCTCTTGGAATCAATTTCCAAATTGGTTAAAATTTTACAAAACACAGATTCTCAGATTCATTTGGCATCTATAGCAAAGCACTAGGAAGGAAGAGAGGGAGGAAGAAAGGGAAGAGACAAAGAAGGGAGGGAAGAAGGCATGTAGGGTATGGCCTTCCATTTCCCATAGGTACCTTTTAAAAATGTGTATTCCCACTAAAATTCATTCCGAATTTAAATACTCACGTGTCTTCACCACATGTGCACATGTAATATGTTACCACATTACCTGAGCTAATTCTATTTTAGTCAATGATACATTTATTTTGTGTGCAACTCTAAAATTGTATTCATGGAGTACTTCTTAGATACCATTCTATATGTTGATTACAGCATAGTGACGCACTGAAAAAATAAATAATCTGGTTTGGATTGACTTCAGAAATTGAAAACTGAGGAACAAACTAAGTACATTCTTGCTAGCAAATGTTTTCCTTCATACTGTATGTGGTTGTACTGAGAATGTAAGACTTATACAAGCCAGTAAACACTGTGGTTGGTAAGAAATGCTCATATATTACACTGTATTTTGGCTTGTGATAACATTTGCTTCAGTCCACTGCACTCAGAGAAGCTGTCGTTGTTGAAAGCATATTCTTCAAGTAGGTAGAGGATTTGCTTCAGATCTATCTCATAGCAGGCTTATCATAGTTAGTGATGTCCACCAGTGAGTAAAAGTAGTAGATTCTGGCCCCAATAATGTCTTCTCATTATTTGTTGACAACTGGTTGATCATAAAAGCTTCTAAATCAGATACATGTTTCCATGAGCGTAGATTATGCAGATACCACAGGACACATGGAGTTACCTGCACCTATGTTCACAGCTATGTTCCATTTGCTATGGAACAATGTGTCAAATGTCAGCTGGAAATCTCCACAAACAATCAGAATATGGAAAATGTACACAAACCTAACATGTGAAAGAAGTCCAAGCCCTAAATCTTATTTTCTCTTCATTCTGTATCTAACAGACTGCAGTACAAAGGCATACCTTTCAAGCAGAAAAAGCACTAGGCTCTGGAAATTGCCCAAGAGTCTCCAAGAAGATCTCTCAAAGGATGTGCAAGAAAGAAAAAGGTTGAGCCTATTCTTTGCCAAAATAGATGAACAAGTACTTATTAGGGGTGAAAATGAGACAGTTATATAGGAATTTTTTTTTTCCTAAAAAATGCTTGCTACATATTGAGTATAGATGTACATGCCATTGTTAATAATAATGTATTTGTGCTCTTTCATATGCTTTTACATTGATAGAGTTCTAAACATACATAAGAGGGACAGAGAAAGGTTTACCAAGGTTTCTCCATTTAAAACATAAGGAAGCTGAAGCTTAAATAGGTGAAATGATGGCCAGGAAAATAGAGGCAAAGCAAAGCAAAGAACCTTTGGCTTTCATTTCTAGACAACACATGGATTTTAATGTACTGACAGTTTAAATAGATCTATGAGATTTCATCTTACCTTTGCCCACTTCATGTACCTCTGAACTAAGCAATGTTTTGGAAGAGTTACTTTAGTTATTTAAAGGTGTCTTTTGCAGGAGTGTAAATGGTAACAGAAATTACTCTCAGTATCACACATACAACTGAGTCACTCCTTGTCTTCTTTTTTTTTTTTTAAGCAGTGCTATATCATAGATTCAGGAGAAAGTTTTATGCCTTCCCAAAGACTCCTCTTTGTTCTCCTCTCCTATCTCCATGTTAGCTGAATCAGTAGCTAGATATTATAGCCAGATATTAACTAAATCTACAATGGCAACATCTGTGTTATGCACGTAATTTCATCTTTGCAGAGGCTGGAAGTACAGATAATTGATTTTCTTTAAAAAAAAAGAAACCTGACTAGCTGCATTTTTCTGCTTGACTATCAGTATAACTATCCGTGACCATTAGATGGGTTATTTTTGTTTCTTCACCAGCAAAATCCTATTTCTGATGTCATAACACACAGTAACTACTTGGATACTAGACTAAAGATTATGTGCAAGTCCAGACATTTCATGTTTGTTCAGTATGAAAAAGACAGAAAAGACCAAACATCAGGATATACAGCCACCATCATGAGGTCAGCTTCTTAAAATGTAAAAAAATATGATGTAAAAATATATCAAAATGAGGCAGAAAGTGTTGCTGAGACTAGTCATCTCTCCTACCTGGCAGAAATTGTGTTTAATGAGTAACCTTCATGGGAAAGGAAGCCTTTCTCATTGTATTTCTGCATAGCCATGCATTTCTATTATTCCTGTGGAACAGGCCTGCATAGTCAACATTTATATAACTCTTTTTTTTCCTGAAAACAAATTTACTTCATCATCTGTCAAATAAGGCAAAATTCCTTGTCTCTAGGGACTTCCAAAATATATTATACAGAATTGAGGCCAGGTTCAACACTGCATAAATCCTGCAGCTTGGGGTTTAATGTTTTATAGCCTTATTCAGAAAGAAAGATACAGAGAATGCAACATGGATACGTAGGTTTTGAGCATGAAATCCCATAGGAATTAAAGTCTAACCCTAAGCCTTAAATCTAGTCTGTCCTGCAATGAAACTACTCTGATATGTATGTAACTGCCCAGTGAAGCGGAACCAGTCCATTTCTTTTTCAGTGGGTCTCCGGATTCCTGAACCCACTGCCTAACCAGTGCCCAGTCTGCCTAACTGCAGTGCCAGTGCATGGGAAGAAGACAGAATAAATCGCTATGGGCAGGGGACTGAGGGGTAAAGCAAAAGCCTGCAATCACACCATCCTTATCCATCCTATGGCTATGCTGTGCACTTACAGCCTTAGACTGAGCAGAAGGATGACTGAGTGAGCTGTTTTTGCCTGCATAGCACATTTCTGCCTTTGCACATCTCTCAGTGCTATATAAGCAGTGCTGGTTAACGAACTATAATTTGAACTGGAATGAGGAATGTAACTAGCTGGGAAGAAAAAGTGTTTTGTCTTCAGCTGGATTATCTCCCCAATCCACTTTAGAAAATGTCTCTGCAAGCATTTATTCTGAGGTTGTGCAGGGTGTGGGGGAGAGAGGGAAGAAATTGCTTAATTAAGCATGGTCACTGAACACATCCATATGGAAACACAGCCTCTGTAAGATAGAATGAAAAACAAAACAAAATAACCACTACATATAGAAAATAGAGCACACAAAGCTCTGCAAATACCTTATGAAATTTCATGAGTAGCTTTTAAGCAAGTCCTTCTACTGGGTGAATCTACTGGGAATCCTCGCAGCTGCCTCTTTTCACTCTGGCTCTTGTAGGTATTTTGCTAATAAATGAGAACAAAAGGGTTATTCTTCTATACTTTAGCATATACAGGTTTAATGCTTATCTTCAGCAATGATTTCTTAGATATTAATCAGTATCCAGGATATACAGGCTATGCCAGACAGGCTCTTTAAATCATAGAGGTGGGGCAGTGTTTCAGGCATTTTCCAAGTACTTCAAAGCCATCAAGCAAACAAGCAAGCGGAGGAGGAAGACTTCACAGTCCAAGTCCATTAATTAATAAAGTACTGCTTTCCTGTTACTACTGAGACAAAAATCTGTTCTTCATAACCAGAAGGGTACAACAAATCTGTTTGGCTTGTCTTTGCGGACCATAAGTTGTCCATGAGCCAGCAATGTGCCATTGTAGCCAAGAAGGCTAGTGGTGTCCTGGGCTGCAGTAGGAAGCGCATTGTCAGGAGGTCAAGGGAGGTGATCCTCCCTCTCTACTCAGCCCTGGTAAGGCCTCAGCTGGAACACTGTGTCCAGTTGTAGGCTTCTCAATACAAGAGAGACATGGAGCTCTTGGAGCAAGTCTGGCAAAGGGCTACTAGAAAGATTAAAGGTCCTCATGTGAGGAAAGGCTTAGAGAGCCTGGCAGGTTCAGCCTAGAGAAAACAAGATTCAGGGGGGATCTGATCAATGTTTAATAAGTATCTGAAGGAAGGGTGTAAAGAGGATGCAGCCAGACTCTTCTCAGTGATGCCAGGTGATAGGACGAGGGGCAACAGGCACAAACTGAAACACAGGAAGTTCCACCTGAATGTGAGGAAGAACTTCTTTACTGTGAGGGTCCTTGAGCATTGGAGTAGGTTGCCCAGAGAGGTTGTGGGGTCTCTTTTCCTGGAGATAATCAAGAGCTGTCTGGACACAACCCTGAGTAATGTGCTCTGGGCGATCCTGCTTGAGCAGGGAGGTTGGACTAGATGACCTCTGATGGTGCCTTCCAACCTTAACCATTATGTGATTCTGTGATTCAACAAAACTTGATCTGTGTGTTTGCTACATGAGTGTGTTTGCTACATGAACGATGTCTTCCCTTCTTTCTCTTTTGTCCTGGGTTCAGCTATAGCAGTCATTTTTCTCCTGCTTAGTAGCTGGTGCAGTGCTGTGTTTTTTAACTTTCAGCCTGGGAACAACGCTGATAACACCGATGTTTTTAGTTGTTGCTAAGTAATGTTTATTCCAACCAAGGACTTTCTCAGTCTCATGCTTTGCCAGGGAGGAGGGGAAGCCGGGAGGAAGCAGAGACAGGACACCTGACCCAAACTAGCCAAAGGGGTATTCCATACCACAGCACGTCATGCCCAGTATATAAACCGGGGGGAGTTACCCGGAAGGCCAGATCACTGCTCGGGTCGGGCTGGGTATCGGTCGGCGGGTGGTGAGCAATTGTATCCTCTCCCCTTGTTATTTCACTAATCGTTATTATCATTGGTGGTAGCAGTAGTGGTTTTGTGTTTTACCTTAGTTGCGGGACTGCTCTTATCTCAACCCGTGGGAGTTACATTCTTCCCATTCTCCTCCCCCTCCCTCCGGGAGCGGGGGGAGGAAGAAGTGGGGGGGGGGGGAGTGAGCGAGCGGCTGTGTGGTTCTGAGTTACCGGCTGGGCTCAAACCACGACATCTTTCTTTACTCCTGATCCATCATCAACACCCAAGAGTGTGGCTGCTGCAATCCGAGAAATAACTTGCAAAATACGAGAGAGCTCCTGAATATGACTAATGTAACCACATCCTATTTTTGGATATTTCTTTTCCTTCAATTTCAGTTGCCCTACTCTGTGAGTCCATAGCATGAGAAAGAGTATTACAGCTAATACCTCTGTTTCCTTCATGCTTCATCAAAATGCTTCACTCTAAAATGTGTGGGTTAACTTGTATCAGACCCACTGTCTAAGGCAGAAAGTGTAAGGTAAGCAGAGGCCCTGCTTATTTAGAAAATATGTTCTGTACTATGTATTTCTACAGTATCTACATAAATTTTTATAATTTTTGCTGCATTTATATTTTTGCAATTATAAAACCTGCAGCATATGCAATTAAATCCCTTCATGAGCTCATTGAGGCCTCAGAGGAGACAGGTGTGGAGGTGAGGACAGAACATGACATTAAAGAGCCAAAGATTTACTGTCCTGTGTACGACTGAAAAACCTCTGAGTGCTTGTGGAAAAATTAAAGTTTGAATATGCTGGGAAGCAACAAGGATAAAATATAAGCTTATCTGCTGCAAAACTCCTTTTCTAGCATGCCATATTGCTCCACAACTGTGTCCATGCTCCCTGCGAGGATGGATGTTATGGCCTCGAAAGCAGCACATAGCCCCACTCTGGAAAAGGCTGTCACATTAAAGACCCAAAGCAAACACCTCTCAAGGACACACATTGTCCTGCTTGCTTCACAGTCTTGGTTGTGTTCCTGTTGCCTGTGAATTGCCAGAGTTGTGAACCCTTTTCCATGTTTACATGTGCAAATTTTAGGGGAAATAAACTCTATTTTTCATGAACAATGAAAAAGCCATGGTTGCACTTTTCTGCCAGCATTAAGCTTGCTTTTAAATGAACATTGAAATTGAAATCTAGATCAGTTAGGACAGGCATGTTTTGAGAAAAGCTGTAGAGGAGGGTTTTTTTAGGACACATTTACAAAACTCTAAGATAAATAGCAGTACCCTCAGGAAAGCTGGACAGATGTCTGCTTCCTGGCTGACCCAGAGGAGCAGTAATGATTTTTGTTCTAGTTAACTTAAAGCACACATATTCAGTGAAAAAATGAGGTGACATCCAACAACTTGTCAAATGAAGCTATACAGTTGTTGATTGGTGATTTCTACTACTTTAAGTATATTTCTTGACATAACTTTAGCAACCCTCCAAGTAAATGGACAAAGTAACTGAAAAGACACAGAAAAGTCTGTGGATAAATATGTTTCATGACATAATGAATAGTGATACACGAGTGAAACCACAATCTGTACCTAACTTGGTGAATTCAGCATTTCCTGTTTATTGCCTAAACTCCAGGGGCTTTTACAAGCTTGAAGAAATTCCCATTTAGGTCACTCAGCTTTCCACATAGGGTTATATCTTTTCTAATATATGGGTCAATCTGCTAATTCATGCACTGCATGGCAAAAAAAAACAAAAAAAAAAAAAACCCTTAAAAAAGATATATGTATTCTACACTACCTCATGCCCTATCAGCTATCAATGAATGGAAGAATGATTCATGAGCACACTGCTCCTTAGTTGTACGTGGAGTACAGATTCTTTGCCCAAGGACCACAGGCACAACAGGATAGTTAACTGCTTTTTTTCTGGCAACAGCAGCTCTGAATAAAATGTTCACCACGGCTGACATTCAGGGTGGAGCAGCTTTTCCTCAGCCCAGCACATCTCTCGAAGCACACATTTCCTGTGTCAATCTGTGTACTTTCTACACATTCCTCATTTTGCATGCGGTGGCCCTCCTGAGCAGTGGGTGTTCTACTGCATTGCTGCTATGAATGAAATCACTGACATTATGCTGGGAACTATTTTTATAACTTTTGGCAACAAAGTGGGAGTTTCAAAATGTAAACTAGTCTAACAAAGCATCTTATAAACTCATAGAACTGTATCACCAGCCCTGAAGGGAACAAAAAAATTCTTCAAATTTCCAGGAACTATCAGTGACATTATTAACATTTGTTTTCACTTAGGTTATCCTAAAAAACTAATTTTGTTAAAAAATGATTAAGGATAGATACAGATGTACATAGCTTTATACAGCATTTTTGGCACACTAATGAAGGTAACTGAAAGGTCAAATTGCATATTTTCTAGAATTTTCTGTATTTGTCCATACATTGTCAGAGCTAATTGAAAAAAAAAAAAAAAATTGGTTTTCTGTGGAAAAAAATATTGAAAAGTAGCATTTTGAAAATCTAACATTAATAAATAAATGTGTCCAATGATCATGCTTAAATTACCTCTCTAGGAGAATGACAATGACATTCAGTGGAGCTGAAGATCCAGAAATGCTTTTTCACTAAACTTCATTGAAAGCAGCTCAATTCTCTTCAAGCAAGTATGAACACTTCCTTTAGGGCAAGGAAGGACAACAGGAAAGAAAACTATAATACCTCTGACCAAATGAGGGATGTGACCCTGGAGGTACCTCTCGCTCTCCGATAACTACACAGAGAGCCCAAACTGCAAGGCTACAGTAGACAGTTAATTGAGAGATGCAGGCAAATTGAATTTCAGTTTAACGGTCTGCTTACATCACTTTCATAATATGAAGCTTATATCACCAACTTTTGCAAAATTTGACTGATGAAATTTTTGATAAGGAGACACCATCTAACTACAGTCATCATTTGGCTTCACACTTGTCCAAATCCCACTGGCCAAAAATATGAGGCTGGATTCTGCTGCTCTGTCTCCATTAATCTCTACCCAGAAAACCACATTATTATTCACCTAAGGGCTGATCATGTTGACAGTTCCCATTAGCCTTGGAGAGTTGTTTACAATGTTAATTTCTGGTTTTGTCGTTGTGATTTCCATGAAAGAAGGTATTTGCTTAGAGAGGAGTTACAGTCTAGCCAAAAGACTCATGCTATCAGTTGAAGGGTGTCCCTCATTTCCAGGGTCAAATCAGGTGCAGGGGGAAAAGGAGGTACACAGACAAGTAGGAGAGTGGGACAGGCAGTCCTGAGCTTTTTGCTGAGGAAGGGTGATGTCATTGGAAGGGAAGAAAAGTACAAGTCATGAAAACTGGCCTGGTTCTAAAACTGTGTAAAAACTAAGTGATCTTGACCCATACAGGTGGAACAAGAAGTCTGAACTTGCTGATGGCACGGTAGAATCTTGTGGGTCACAAACAAGACAGATGATCAGTAAACCCACATTTTAACCTGTATTAGGTAATGGTTGATGTCAGAAAGACACAAAGGAAGAACTTTTCTTGATGGAATACCTTACCTTCTGAACTAGTTTCTAAATCAGGATTAGAGTACAAAGATCCCTCCAGGTCTGAACCTTGAAGTTTTCTGTGCTTGAGAGAAGTATTTCTATTTTAATTTGCAAGACTACAGCTTTATCTGTTTGCAAAATATTGAATATGCCTTTACATTTTCCACTAATAAAAGATCAAATGTCTTTTACATAGCCATGACAAGCATCAAATGCTCTTTCCAAAATTAAGTATGCATGTTCCTCATTAGAAGATGATACTAACTGTAGAGTGTATCTCTAAGAATCTGTGGTTGTATCTGAATTCCTTGAATAACATTCTAGGAAAATAATTAAATCAACTGTAATACATTTTTGCAGTAGTTAATGACTGCCATATGTGAGTATCATGAATGTCAATAATAAATTTGGAGGATTCTATACATGTAGAACTTTTATAACAGAAAAAGAAGGGGAACAGATGACTTACACCAACTTCTGGGCCAAAAGGAAAGCAAACAAACATGCTGGTTCTTCTGCACTGATTTAAATTTGATTTATTTCTTGTTATTTTGCATAAAGATATGAAAAAGAAAAAAGTTGAATTGGCAGATTTTTTTTCTATCAAAATGTCTCATTTGCCCTGTGTGCCTTGTAAATCTGATACCTTTCACAACATCGTTATCACAGCAGCTCATATAGACAAAGATTCTTCTTTACATAGTAAGCAGTTCTACCCAGCATGCATCTTCAAAGACTGATGAAGGGTATCCACTGACTTGGAAAGGGTAGCACCTTGCCACAGGCACCCAGAACACCAATCCCTGATCCAAGCAAGGGGTTGGACCAGATGACCTCTGGCAGACCCTCCCAACACAGATTATATTACAGTTCTGCACCTAGAACCAAGAAGGATTTTTCTGATGGAGAGATTGTATCTTTCCACCTACCCCAGGTGTATCAGTACGTCTAATGGCAGAAACTACCTCTCTCTACCTGATTTCTCAATTACTCAATATATAGTAAAGGGATTCATATCACAAAGAAATTGATTACTGAAAACCATGAGTGAAGCATGGAGGAATTGATATGAGATGAAGTATACAATTGCCGGTTGATACAACCTTTCTCAGCAGCAATTTTACATCTTTGCTCTCAGGCCTGTTATCTGTCTACCTATCTACTGTGTGTCTTTCAGAAAACAAGTGCTTCTACCTCTACATACCTTCAACATGATCATGCTTATCAGCTGTTGAGTTAAAGACAGCTAATCTTCACCTTAAAATAATAGGACACAAATGAGGAATAAAAATATGAAGTAAACATTAACATAAATAAGAAATGGCTGATTAATGTTGTTGAACTTACATTAACATTGGGGGTTTATTTTATTTTCAGTGGAAGGTATACCTGAGATACTTGAACAATTCAGAAAAATCCAGTCTTCTGTGATTGTGAAACATCATGTTCATACATAATTCAAATTTTCAGTGGAAAATTGCATTAACTGGAGACAAATCAGCTACGTATCCTTTTAAGAATAGCCATAAGCATTGGGTTTTCATGTACTGCTATAGTTTATGTGATGTTTCCCTTTGTACTATTGCATCCAAGGGTACTCTCCAGTAAAACAGAAAATAAAGCAGAATCCATGAGACTGGGAAGGAATGCAAATAACATCCCTTTTAAACAATGGCCATGTCAAATCTAGTAAAAGAACTTTATATTTTTCTAAAGATAGATGCTAATATTATTTATCCACTTCAAACATCTGTTGGGGCTGTGTGTCATGGAGGAAGAGAGAAATTCATTACAGGTCTGTACAAGCACAGATAAGAACATGATATACAAAAACATAAAAATGGCAACAAGAAAGACAGCTACATGAAAACCATATGTAGAGCTATAATGCATAGAGTGTGTTGGAAGGACAACTGTGAAAGTTTTTGGAAGACTGTTTCTTAGTAAGATTAGGAAAACAAAACTGTGTTTAGTTATAACTTCAGTCACGCATAATGCCCATGACCTGAGTGAACCTTTTCATGGCTTAACCCCAGCTGCCAACTAATCCTCACACAGCCACTCACTCACTCCCCCTACAATAGAATAGGGGAGAGAATAGGAAGAATAAAAGCAAGAAAACTCATGGGTTGAGATAAAGACAGTTTAACTGGCTAAGCAGAAGACACGTGAGGTAGAAAAGCAAAACAAAGAATTTATTCACCACTTGTCGGCCAGCAGGTGTTCAGCCATCTCCAGGAAAGCAGGGCTCCATCACACATAACGGTTACTTAGGAAGACAAATGCCATGACTTCAAACATGTCCCATTTTCTCCCCCATTCCTTCTTGTTCATCCAGCTTTTATATGCTGAGCATGACACCATATGATCTGGGATATGATCCCTTTGGTCAGTTGGGGTCAGCTGTCCTGGCTGCGTCAGCTCCCAATTTCTTGTGCACCCCCAGCCTGCTCAATGGTGGGGTGGGGGTGAGAAAAAGCCTTGGATCTGTGTAAGCAGTGAACAGCAGCAACTAAAACATCCATGTATTATCGACACTGTTTTCAGAACAAATCCAAAACACCACCCCATACCAGCTACTATAAAGAAAACTAACCTTATCCCAGCCAAAACTAGCACAACCTTCAAAACCTGAAGCTGAGGTGAATAAAGTAACCAATTTTATTTTTTTCTTTCTCTTGGCTGAAAGTGTAGCACTTACCTTAGTGGGACGGCACTTCAGGTGTATTCATGTCATATAAGCACAGGCGGCTAAGTTAGGAATCTATGTACGGAACCTCAAGTTCCTGCATAGATGATGAAGCTTCCAAGGAGAGAGAAAAAATAAAATAAAATTCAGTAACTCATCCCTTTCATTTACTGGAAAAAAGACAAAAATTTAATTCTTGAAGTTACCTCAAATCTCTTTGAATTCTTCAAATCAGGCCACCTCATAAGAAAATATTCTCGCTTTCGAAGGCAAGAAGGCAAGGCAGCACTTTAGCCCAGTCTTCTGACCCACTTGAATACAAAAAATCCCCAAACATTTTCTCATAGTTCTTACGCTTCCAATTCTTGTAATAGTCATCTGGTTTATAAAATTAGTCATTTTGAAATTAAAAAAAAAAAGTGTGATTCTTTCTGGTTTAATATGAATTGATGTAAGTATAAAAATGTAATTCAGACAAGTAAGGTTGAATTTTTGTGCTATGTCACCATGTAGAAACATTACAGATCTGTTTATTTGCACAGGAAACAAATGTTAGCTAGTAACTTCAGCATTGCAATTCTATCTGGCGGTTTACGTATGGCGAAAATTTTTAATCACAGTGGTTTCACAGCTCCTCCGCCAACATCCTAATATTAACTGAAGGTCTACTGAGCTTTACTTTCCAGAGGGTCTGGATGAGATGCTTAATGAATCGTAACGTCAAAGACTGCCAATAAATCACACTTGAAAAGAAATCTCATTTCTGTAGAAGAAGTAACTAAGAGGCAGGCCCAGTCCTTTTTACTTCTAGCAAAAAGATTTTTATTTCAGTGGATTCCAAACAAAACCAGCTATTTTCCAGCAGAATAATTATGCAAAGTAAAATTGACCATTATATTTACCGAAATCTACAACATTTGGATTAACTCCACACAAGAAGTCCTTTGAAGTGTGCTTCAAAAGTGGAAAAAATTGGATTTAGGTCTACACAATTCACACTCCATAAATAGATTAAAAATAAGAGATTTTTAAGCAATTTCCCTTCTAAAACCAGGAAAGTGATTAACATAAGACTTCCTTTGATGGATGTCCCAATGTGCTGAAAATTGCCAAACCCTCTTCCAGCATCCATATGGAAAAGGCCTTTTTGTCAGCTGAATTTTAGGCAAGCCAACATTATTTTTGTTTTCAATTATTTTATGGTGTTAGTAAAATTATAATTTTTACCATAGTGATCTATCTTGTTCCCTTCCTCTGCCAAATCTACTATAAAGCATGGAGTAACTGCTGCCCAGTTAATAAAACGCTTATGCCAGACTGCTTCCCAAGGACAATTTTGTAGTAACTGCCTTTTATCAGATTCCTTCAGCCTCTCCAGAGCAATTCCATTCCCATTTCTAGTCAGGTCCTTCCCAAGACTCTCTGATCAAGAACAGAAAATCTCAGTTTTTTTTCACAGCCTGTGCTAAAGACTTTTTTGTGGTACAGTACTGTGCAATTCCGAGATAGACACAGAGTCACTGAAAGTGAGATTACTAGGGGAATCATTAGCAATCTTCACTGAGTAAAGGCCAAGTGACCACAGGTAAATACAGCTAGATTTTCATCAGGAATTAATTTTTAATTTACATGTTTTTCACTCTACTATACCTACATACAAACATTCACATATCTCATTTTTGGTAATATAAAAGGCTATTTCCAGCCTCTCTATTCACTACAGAGGAAACTGGAAATAAAGTTTAAGGCAAAATCCTACTGAACTGCCAAAAACCCAAAGTAGCTTGTTTTATAAACCTTTCCAAAGTGGTAAAAAAGACCCACTGTGTTGCTTTTCCATATACTTATTCATTTACTCAAAATATTCCACTCTGCTCAATCACAATGCATTTCCACAGCTGAATGACTCGTTTCTGTTCCTAGCTCACCACCCTGTTTTAATGCTCATTTCTTGTTCTCCTGTTGTACGGGAATGACAAAGAAGAGTTACAGCACGTGGCAAGAAAAGGAAGTGCCTTAAGAGAAATGAACGTGTACTGAATAACATGTTGATGAAGTCAACCAGTGAAACCTTCTGAAATCAATAAGATTATTCCCACTCATTTCCACACACATCAGGCAAATCCTCTAGTGGCCTTCAAGGCCAGTTTGGCAGGAGATATGCATCAAGAATTTTTAACAATGCTATTAAGTGATGTCTTCAATTACAGTATATTCTGCACATAATAGAATATTCCTGCTTAAGTTTTCCACCTAACCAGGAGGTGATATCCAAAATGTACTTAACATTTCTACAGCTGTTAAGTACAAGTAAGCAAATCCATTACATATGATCAATGCAATTTTTCAGATGTGTTCAAACCGTCAAGGTCCCAAACTGCTTTCAGACCTTTCTGTTAACTTAAACTGAAGGTAAATATGGAAAAGAAAGAGAAGCAGTCTGTTGAACGTGGGCTTTATTTCAAAGCATATAACTACTCTGGCATTTGATATTACCTCAACATGGCTGTGGGCAATCAGCCACTCTGCAAACTTAAAAACATTTTGTGAATTTAAACTATAATTTTGGAAACAGCTGGCTGCTTATGCATTGAAAACTAATACTGTTTTTTTCCAGTGTGCTGTTCATTTGCTGGAAAGCTCATCTCTCCCTCACATAAAGCCAGAAATGCTCTTTGTTTTCTTGTTTCCCAAAAGCAGAAGAGTACGCTGAATGGCAAAAAAAAGTGAACCAGTTTAAATAGCTGAACAGCAAAAAAACTGTCATTCTTCTTTGAAAGACTGGGATTTGAGAGTGAGTAGGTGGGGAGGTTCACTCCCAGAAGCAGGTCATTGTAGGATCAGAAAAACACAAGCGCTTATATATGGGTGCCAGTGGGAGCATCAGCAGGAGCAGAGTACACTACTGAAACGTGTGACTGCTTGAGCCATATGTATAACAAATGCTCAAATATGAACAAAAGCATTTTGACTTTTTTTTTCCAAACAGAAACAAGTTTGGAAAAATGGGGTAGAATGTATTTTGATTTGGAAAAGAAAGAAAATTATGTACCATATATTTTAAAAAGAAATTTTAATTCTTTTTTTTTCTTTGTTTCATTGGGGTTTTTTTTAGTTTTTCTCAAAATATTTTGTTCATTAAAAAGCTGTGCTTCAAAGTTTTTTTGGAAGAAGGGTAATTTATTTTTTTTTAAACCAGTGCAGTCTCACCATAAACATTATGCTAAAATGTTACTTCAAATTTCTATTAAACTGAAAAGGATTGCTTCTTTATAAGAACTTTTCTTATTAACATTATTAGTGAATTAATACAAGTTTTGGCAATTATTAAGTAGAATGGAGAATCAACTTTTTTTTACTGGAAGAGTTGATTATTTCTCTAGGCTATCATATAAGTAGAAATAGATGAGTAAATTAAATTGCAAATATTCTCATGCTTTGGGGTAATGCACTTTCTTGGTACTTTATTTTCCATAGACCATCTGTTTTGAGGGACAAAAATCATTGCCAGGGTATTTTTACTATTTTGTTGTATGAACTGCAGTGCTTTTTCAAGATTTTCATACTTAAGGATCTTTTCACACCTTCTCAAAAAATAAGATCATAAATTTAATTTACAAAATACTTTCTTCTGAAAATTAACAGGAATGGTTTCTTGGAGTTGTCTCCTTTATTAAATTATTCCTTCCAGCACCATATTGAGGTGGCTAGGTTTTGTTTTGTGAGTAATGACATACGGCTTCAATATCCCAGGTGAAACATAATCAAAGTTAAGCATGGAAGTAAATGTTTGCAGGACTGATGCTTTAAGCAACTTTGCAAAAATAAATTTAGAAGATGATTGATTATGTCTTTGTCTCTTTCTTTTTCCTCTGGATCTCAGGGGAATCATCTACATGAGGACTCCACTGAAACTGATACAACTTCATGAAATATTTTTTCTTCCCCAGAACACATCATTCTATTAAAACTACAAAGCATTAAAGATGACCCATCTGAATCCAGCTCTGTTCTTGTCACCAAGTTATCAGTCAGGACTGCTGCACACATTCATGTATATTTTTAAGATTTCAGATGGTGAAATTTATGTATTACTTGGCAATTTAATCCAAAGGTATTGATTCTCTCGTTTTTATCAAGAGATGAATTGTCTACTTTTTTTTTTTTTTTTTTGGTACAGAGGCATTAACATGTTGAAGCTTTACACTGAAATCTACTTTAATGCATTTCTGGTGGTTTGTTAGAAGTCCACCTAAATTCCATAGTTTTCAGGAGTCGTTTTTCTCTCTTTGTACTTTTCAATGCAATACATACTTTAAAGCTGAAATATATGTACAGTCTTTTCTTGAGCATTTTTTTGTTTTCTTCTTTGTTTCTTAGATTTCTGAGTCTGGATTTCCCAAATCTGGGACTCCTCAGTTTAATGACAGCATAGTTTTAATTTTGCTAGCTAAGACATCCTTCACATTTGAAATGTACTTGTGTCATGTGAATACTGACATGTGACAATACTAAATCACTCTCTAAATCATTTCAGCCCCATCAAAGCAGTGGTAAGCTAAAGAAAATAAAACACATAAAAATAACAATCTTTCTTTGGTGTAGCCTGGGAGATTCTAAAAGTAACATACAAAGCCATAAGAAATTCACATATCTGAAATACAGCACAAGAATGTGACTTACATCTCTCTGTGTTTTATGGAAGAATAAATTGTTGGTGTTTTTTTTCTCCAAACAGAAGTTTATTCTGATTAATCATTCAAGAAATTACAGAAGAAATTAAAGCAATATTGCAAGTGGAACTTACATTCGGCACATACAGAAGTGTTTCTAAGACTGAGTTCTCAAGATGAGGCCGTGCAATCACCCCGCTTCATGCACAGAAGCAAGTCCATACATATTTCTATGTGCAAAAAATATCATAACCTAAGTCTTTGCCTGGTAAGTCTGCAAATACATGAGGCTCATAACCTGAAAATTTGGCTGGTAGCATAAAAACAGCCAAAAGTATACCTGAAAAATTAGCTGATACTGCAATTCTTTCTCTCATTTTAGATTTAAATAAAGAGCATAATACAATATAAATTCTGTTGGCTGCATAGCTCAAAAGTACATTGGAACTGGGAAAATGAATAGAAAAAGACATACCAAAAGAAAATTAGAGTAAGTGCAAAAAAAGCCCAACCATTAGTACCCATTTTTTTGTCTTAATGAAATGTATTTTCCTTAGTAACTGAACAACAGTGCTACCTTGTATTAGCATGTTATTTGTTCTTTCCACAGTTTTAAAAGCTTAAATCTAATTAGAATACACTTGCAAATGATGATGGTGATTTATCAAATTAAATGGTTATTTTAACTGCACTTTACTTTTTAAACCATTTACTGCCCTGCAAATCTGCCTTTTATTTACCATTGCATTGCTGAGGGTTTTAAAAAAATGTTTTTAACATTTCTGATAGGTGGAGAGTAGATTTAAATAGTGTTTTGCAAACCATTTCTATTTTGATGGGCGAATTCCCAACAAGGAATATATATGATCCATCCAGTTCACAGACAAAATATTTCTGTCACAATTCATACCTGTCACAAATGTCGCTAATATTCAATTATTCTGTATGTTGCAAAAGAAATGCCATTCTTCAGGTAAATAATTTCAGAGATCCAATATTGGTCCAGATGAGCACTACAACTTGTACTTCAAATGAGCACTTCAGCAGGTGCAAATTAGGCAAACTGTAGCCTCTTCATGAAGGGAGAAAAAACAAAACAAGGAAGAAACCACACCCAGTTCCATAAGTGAAGTGCACTTAAAATTTCTTAGAAACAGTGTTTTGCTTGCTGAAAGTTTAATCCAGAGGCTTGGCTATTTTACGGTGGGCAGTCACAGGAATCTATCTCCTGATCTGGGTGACAGGGTGCACTCTCAACAAATTTGCAGATAATGTAAACCTAGAGGAGTGACAGATACACCAAAGGGTTGTGCTACCATTCAGAGGGACCTCAACAGGCTGGAGAAATGACTGTTCAGGAACCTCCTGAAGTTCAATGAAGGGAAAGTCCTGCATCTGGGGCGAATGTGTTTGCATATGCTGGGGACAGACCAGGTAGAAAGCAGCTTGACAGTCCTCGTAGACAGCAAGCTGATCAAGAGCCATCAATCTATTCTCACTGGAAAGGTAGCAAACAGCGCTCCTGGGCTGTATAAGAACAAGTATTGCCAGCAGGCTGAGGAAATTTTCCTTCTCCTCAACACTGGTGAGACAACACATCTGGGGTGCTAAGTACAGGTTTGGGCTCCCCAGTAAAAGAAAGACATGGCTTCATCCAAGCTTGTCCAGTGAAGGGCAACAAAGCTGATTAAGGATGTGGAGCATCTTTCATATGAAGAGAGGTGGAGAGAGCTGGAACTGTCTAGCCTGGAGAAGAGAAAGCTTAGACGGACATCACTGAGCCTATACACAATGTGTATAAATACCTGATGGGTACGAGACATCAGAACTAGAGATGTCTTGTCAATGGTGCCCAGTGATAGGGCAAAAGGCAATGGGCAAAACCTGAAATACAGGAAATTCTGTTTAAGAAAAGTTTTGGTGTGTGGATGGTCAAACACTGAAGTAGCTTGCCCACAGATGCTGTTGTGTCTCCATGCATGGAGATATTTAGAACCCAACTGGACACAGCTGTGGACAATCTGCTGTAGCTCAACCTGCTGTAAGCAGACTAGACAATTTTCAAAGGTGTCTTCCATTCTCAGCTATTTCATTATTCTGTAAGTTTTGGGTCACTGTAAATGGCAATATTCTACTGATTATTCCCATCACTAGTGCCTAGCTTCAGGCAGTAACCAAAGGATTTATCCCATGTGGACCTAGCAAATTCCAGACACATGTGCAAGCTACAAATGCCTGACTGACTGCAGAGAATGTGGTTAGCTGTAGCTAGTACTGATTCAAGTAACTGGTCTGTAAATTAAATTGCAGGTTACTGCTATCTCTGACACAAATCCAAACCCCATTAAACTCTTACATCAAATTCACCTATTTTTGAATTTATAACTTTCATTCTTATAATTAATTCATTGAGTTAAAAACAAAACCCAGCAATTGAATTATTTCTTATTTTAAATAAAATGTCAAACTGCATCGCTGGAGGCCCTACCAATGCATTCGTTTCCTTCATGCTTTTGTTCTGTTACATCTGTTAGTATGTTGCAATGACAATTTTCTACATCATTCAGGAATTTTGATAATCTTACTATTATGGGGTGTGGATTGGCAAATATAATTAGAGATGCTTTGGAAGTGGGGGAGAAATAGATTATAAAAACATAACATTAACAAATATTGCACTGAAACTGAAAACTATTATTATGGGCTGTGTGATATAGACAAGCTGGTATGCAACATAAAAAAGGCAACTTAGGCTATTAATTCAGACAGTAAAAAAGCTGTATTAACTTTAATTAAGGTTGGCTTATTTCCTTTTCAACTTAATTGGCCTCTGAAACTGAAGAGTTTAATTTAGTACTTACTGTAGAAAAGAAAGTTATAAGGGAAGAAAAAGGTGATTATAAGAAGATACTATCACAGATCTGGTTATGGTGTGCCATATTTTTAGGAGTAATAACATGCAGAACATTTTAATTGTTCTTTCTTAATATATTGAGTTTTCATCCTCGTGTTAAATTCAATGTTAATTGTCTGAACTGTCTTTGGATTTGACTTAGACATTTCTCTTGAGTATTCTTCTGTCATTATAGGTAAATCTTGCTTCATCTCTCCTTGTATGTACAAATTCAAGTGCCAGGCTATATTAAAACATTTTTTTTTCTTTGCTGTAACATTGTTCATGTGTCATTGTAATAGAGAACAGCAGAAAAAGTTGTCAGAAGAAAGAAAAAAGAATTTTAGTTGATCAACAGGCTTCCTGGAATTGAACTTTTCCCCAAGATTCTGACTTGTAGCCATATGCAAGTACCTTCTCTCTCTGCATTGTCACATTTTCTCCAAACTCAGTAGAAGAACTCACCTGCAAAAAAATTCTGTACCTTTATAAGCATTCACAACTTTTAAACATTAGTAACTGTTACTGATAAATGAAACCCATCAATAAGATCATTAGAAGTATTTTCCATGTCATAGGGATGGTGCACTGGAAAAATTACAACAAAGAATTATTATGATACTTGATTAATTTTACTGGTGAAAGTTACTCTCACATTTGTGTTATAATTAGAAGCATAGATAGTAGAATTCATGTAAAGAAGGGAGGGAGAATTTGGGAGAAACTTTATTTGCAGACAGGAAAAGAAATAAAATAACTGAAAATTTGGGCAGAAGAAAATTTGAGGAAAAAGAAATCTTTTCAGGAAGAACAAAGCTGACACATTTTTGTTTTATCTCCTGACAATGTGACTTTCAGGACTGGGCATGCTATCTGCATGCTTAGATTTGCCACAATAGTAGACGGAAATAACACATTTCTAGTGGTGTTTCAGTTTCCTTAATTCCTCACTATGGATTTTGCTGATAAAACTCATAGTTAAGTTTATAATTTTCTCACAATTTTGTTATGTGTTATTTAATTAATGATCCTATGGTGGGTTGGTTTTTTTTTAATGTAGCAAAACAACAGCATTTTTCTGTGCTTTCTGATGGTGGTTGCCTAACTTGAAACTTTATGCTTTTTTATAAAATATCTTTCTAACACAATGTAAGGTAGCAGCCAAATCAGTATTACAAGGTCAATCTTTTGCTGCAGTATGGGGCCAAGCAGTTGACAGTGACAGGCAGGTTCTTCAACAGGATAGGGTTATTGCTGAAGACGGGAGTTCTTAAAACTGTTTTCCTTTTATAACAGCAACACCTTCAGGGCCGCCTTAGGTCTAATTTTATTCAAGCTCTTAGGTCATTGAAGCAGCGAGGGAACTGAATAGCAGGCCTACTTACAGTCAACATAGAAATGACACAGCTACAACAGACAAGTTTCTGCATCAGTGGTGTCACTAGAAGGGCCTTAACTAACTCAAGATCAAAACAATTCTCTAAATTGCCTTTTAATGTGTGTCATGCTTACCATAACACTCGAGGAAAGACAGCAACAGAGTTGTTTAAGAAACTGCTGCATGAACAGCTGGCTTGGGGCTGGACCTCTACTTGCAGCACTACCTTTAGACATAGGAATTTTCTTCTGGCAGAGCAACAGGTCTCATCACACAATACACAGACAGCATAAACCAGTGCTGAGAGGAAACAGCTATGAAACATATGACTTTCAGCACACTGAACACACAAGTTCACAGGCAATTGATTTTTTGCTATTTTTCACAGAGTTGTACCTTTAGAACTGCCTCACAGAACAACCAGTATAGGAGCTATAAATCACAACATTAATAACTTAATCCTAACAGTTTATTCTGGCTAGACTTGGGAAGTGGTATATCATTCTACCATCTTTACTAATTTCCTTCAAAAACATGATAAACTAAACTGAGGTTTAGTTCTTGTTAAACAATATTATCACCATGCAATAAATGAAAGCTTGAAAATAACATTTTTCAAGTAGTCAGGAAATATCTGGTTTAATCTCACCTATTTATTAAGGTGAAATTAAGTTTATGGAATACTCTTTTCTCAGATATGCAGTTTTTTCAGTTATATTTTAAATAGAAGACAATAACAGATGAACATTGATTTGGGAGTAACATTGTGCCAAATAGCTCAAGACTATGCTCTTTGAAAGCAAAGAGAAAAAAGTATAAAATCTAATTAATTGCCTCATTCTGATTATCCAGCTGTAAGCACAGAAAACAATTTGATAATCCCAATATTAAACTTAAAAATCCAAATATATGATGGGACAGTGTGGGTGAAGGACTATGCTGTTTCTATCAGCCTTTGAGTTAAGTGATGAGGAAGCCTTGTGTCACCTCTGCTCATACTAGCACAGAATGAGAAAGGTTGAGGATCTCTTTCCACATGAAGCTACACCTCAAACTGTGTAGGTCTTTTGTTAGCAAATTGTTATTAGGAAGTCACAGAGACCAAAAAGAAAAAAGATCTGTGGAGAAATACAGAACAGTGTCTTGTTTCTTACCCTTCTGTGAACTGGCATATCTACCTTGAGCTGCCTTCTGGTTTTCAGGGTCTGCAGAAAAGTGTTTCCAAGTGTTTGCTTAGCAAGGCAAGTAAAGGTTGGACTTTTTTCCATAGACATAGGATTTGCTTAAACTTAGGGTCCTCAAACCCTAAAAATAAATAAACAGATAAATAATTACATAGAAGTCACAGATTAAAACATCCTCTAATGATTTCAGCAGCTGTCCCACTGAAGTCAAAAAAGTGAATGCTGGTAAGTAAAAGTCCATGGCACCAAAAAATAGCTTGCTTCCACACATAATCTCAGTGCCACACATCTAGGTATACACCTGTGCACTGTCCATAACCATGAACACATAAGCAGACTAGTAAGGAAAAAACCCTTCTGCTCCCAAGGTAGTGAAAAAGTGCTGCAGAAACATCACCTCCTGAAATAGACATTTCAATAAATTAAAAACTAACCTAATCTAGAAATATTACCTCTGGTTACACTCCCAAGAGGTTTACTTTGGAGAAAGCTACTGTGCAGTAACTCGCAATTTGGTAAACTCAGGTTTTGCCCTATACCTGGGCAAGCCCATCCTGTGACCAAAGCTTTTGAAATACTAGACTAAGTAAAGGTATTGCCTTTCCCCTCTAAAGTAGAATTCAACTCCATCTATTCAGCAAAAGTTGAGATGTCTTGTCGAGCTTTATTTTTCAGTCTCTCTTAGTAGTCAATGGAGTGACTCACCTCCTTTCAGCTGTCTAAAATAGTTGGGATGAATTACCCTTGAGGGGGCCTGTCCTTCTCCATTCGCCAATAGACAAAAAAATTAGATTAGACTACCCTTTTTTCAACAGCTGGAAAGATGAAAGAAAGTCAGACCCGGAGCATTTCCCTGGACACAAATCGCTGCAGTAATAAAGGTGGTAAAAGTATTTTTTTAAACAGACATTTCTCTCTTGATTTTTGTCAGTCTGGTCTGCAATATCTGTCAGAAGTGATTAATAGTAAAGGCAACTATTAGCCAGTAACTGCTAGTTAGTCCTGACAAAAGGCTGAAATATTTAGCCTAACCATAATCCTTCAAATGTACCATCCTAAGCGTAACTTCATAATAAATTTGAAACCTATAAAAAAGCTTGTGGCGAAGTCTCTCACACTTCCATTCATTACTGATAGGACTGTCTGTGAAAAAATATATTGATTGTAAAAACATTAACTATGTAAATAAATATGTGTATTTAAATGCTGGAAGAATCCAGTCTAATCCTATTCCCATAAGAAATTCTTGCTTAAAGAATGAATCATCAGTTCATCACAGAGATGTGCCATGATGGAATTAATGCTTAATCTGGTGAACTGATATCCATTCATCACTGAGTTTATAAATACTTGAGAAAAAAGCATCAAAGTACACCTACAAGATAAAGCATGACATCTACCATTTGAACCAAGCTCCATTTTCCTTGCAAATATGTGTATACACTAATATTCATAATCAGTCACATATGTCAGGGTCTACCTAAATAATGCATATTTTCCACATTGTGTAGTTTCTACAAAGGTTTTTTTACATGAAATGTAAAGCAGAGGATTTTGGACCCAGCTCAATCTACATGCCTATGTGATCACCACTGGCCTTTCCCACAGGAACGGGGTAATCAGATCTTCTTGTCTTATGATATGCCCATTCTAGAGGTTAGATCCTGGTCCCATTTACATGGGGATAAATGAGGAATGCTTGCACCAAAATATGCATGGGTTTTGTCATGTTGGCCAGGAATGTTTTGGGTTTGGTTGCATAGCTTCATTCCATATCACAGAACAACCAAGACCCTTAAAATGTACCGATTATACATTTAGAGCAGAACCTCAAAATAGGCAAGATCTCAGTGACCGACCAGTCACCAGACATCTAGGAAGATTAATTCCACGTTATAGATCCTCTAAATTATGTCTCTCATCTGAAGAATATTTGTGATTTATGTAACATAGAGTAACCCCAACAGGAAAGTGAATACTTTATGGTGTGCAATTAGTTATTTAAACCTGAGGAGTTATTTAACATGAAAATATGACCTAACCAATAATCTTTCTCTTCTGTTCCTCCTTAATGTGTGTATATTGTCTCTGTGAAAGTTTTCCTCCTTCCTTCATGGATGCAGGACAGCTGAGGCAGCAATTCTCTCTCGTTATCAAACTAGGTTTTGTCACCATTCTAATCTCACATTCTAATGTCAGCCCACATGAAGAGTCATCTGCGGCCAAAACACAGCCCCCCTACATTGAGGACAGCCTTGTCTATTCAGGACTTGAGTTCATATTTCAATCCTGGGTGTAGGGCTAACCAGTTTCCTGGGATTTCCAGACTCACCACAGCAATACTCAACCTCCTGAAGATAGCACAACATAATCCCCTCTCAGAATACATTTGAAGACCTGTCATGCAGCTTCATGTAAACCCATTCTCACTGTGTTGTATTCCATAATTTTAGGGTAAAGGAAGACAGGAAAGCATTCAGCTCTCCTGTAGCTTATAAAAGCAGTGGAGAGTTACTTTATCCTTACAATTTTACACCTCCATAAAGCACAGTACAGAGTTTAGTCAAGAGTCAAGTGTATCCCCAGGAATGCCTGCAAATTTATGGGCAGATATTTATGAAGTCAGGAACTTTCATAGGTGAGCCAAATGATATTGCTTTATTAGCTAAGCCAAATGGAGATGCATAAAAGTTATCCTTGATGGAAACTGCACTCAGAGTTGCTTATGCAAGAGACCAACTTGTGAGTCAGATTTTGCTTTCCTGGTATTACCACCTTCTGAAAAGACAGATAATATATCATTTCTAGGCTGGAAAACATGGCACCGTTGTTCAAGCCAAGTCTGGTTTCTTTTTGATGACAGAGCCATAATCTGATAAGCCTCCCCTTTTTTTTTCTGAGAACAGGAGCACTGAAGACGTTAAAATATTCATTTTCAAATCAGAGTGATGAATATATTTTCTCCAAACTGCTTTTGTTCAAATGTCAGTATTGCAGCTTTATTTTCATTATCAAAAGCTTGTCCCTCCTTTCTGGAAGACTGTGTTTGTGTCAGATAGATACATTTCTTAAACATTTTTTTTTTTCTCCTAATTTGATACCTCATAAAATCCCAACTTGCAGATGGCAGTGAGGATGGGAGATCAGTAGGAAGGTGTGTTTCTTTGCACATTGAAGTAAGTTCAGTTTTTCTTTCCTAACATTATTGTTCTGAATTTTCACTCAGACTAGGAGCTCACAGTTCAAAATTAATCATATGATCTCTTGGAAAATACAAGATGATATTATATTGTTAGTCTTCTACCTTTCTCCTCCAGGAACAGCTGCACGTGGTTCAAAATCATCCTGAATTTCTTGTAGAGATGACTCCATGTGCTAACCATATGGTGACTCGTAGATCTAGCAGAAATGGAACATTTAGTCCAGTCTAAGCAGACACATACAAATTAAAAATAATAATAAAAAAAACCCAGTCTGATCTTGCCAGTAGATTTTCTCCATCATTTTCTTCTATAAAATCTGTCTAACCCTCATGCTACTTTATGTCCTTACTGGAATCTTAACTTGGAAAAAAACAGTGTTTTGGAATTTATTATGTAGTATGATATTTCAAAGTTTTCCAGAGAACTCAGTGCTATTGGGCTGGACACATTCCCTTGTCACTGCATTTGCTCATAATGAACAAGTCCACCTTCTTTTAGTGTACTCTGAATGGACACTTGAATTAAAAATCTCTTAGGAACTTTCCTGTGCCACAGACCAATAGCTAAAGAACACAGAAGATTAGGCCTAATGAGCAGGTGAAACATTTTCTTTTAAATATTTAGCAAATAGGGAAATATCCAGTTGAAGCATCCCTCCTTGTTGATCCATGCAGCCCTCCTGGCATATTTGCTCAATCTACAGGTCTGAAAGCCTTCCCAGAGAAGTCGTGGATGTCCCATCATTGGAAGGGTCCAAAGTCAGGTTGGATGGGGCTTTGAGCAACCTGATCTAGTGAAAGATGTCCCTGTCCATGGCAGGAGGATTGGACTATGATCTTTAAGGTTCCCTTCCAACTCAAACCAATTTATGACTTATGTTTCTATAGTTTATTGTAGCCTATTTAATGCTTAATTCAGCTCTGAGATAGAAGTCTGGGCTAATCTGAGAAGAAACAATTATATCTATATTGTCCTTTCTAATTTCAGGACAAGAGCTATAGAAATATATTGGGTTACTTTTGAAAATTCCCATTGCTGCCACAGCACTTTTTTTTTTGCTAAAAGGCAAGAGAAAAAGGAAAAGAAAAAGAAAAAGAAAAAGAAAAAGAAAAAGAAAAAGAAAAGATAAAAAGAAAAAAATAAAAAGGAAAAAACGAAAAATAAAAAAATAAAAAAAATTAAAGAATAATTAAAAAAAAAAACAGAAGAGAAAAAGAGGAAGAGGAAGATAAAGAGGAAAGGGAAAGGGGAAGAGGAAAGGGAAAGGCACAGGCAAAAGGAAAGGGAATTAACTTCTAACCCAACCATGAGTCTGCTAACCTTCCTGTTGCACACTCCCCCTTCATGCGTTATTGCCTTCTTTTTTCTTCAGCCTACATGCCCATTATTTTGCCCAGATATATTCAAGCTCTTCAAATGTTCCCAACCCATTTTTAGTGACTGATAAAAGTAACAGAAAATTATCCACCCAAGGCACAACTGGTGGTGCAATCACTCTTCACAGGAGTGTGGGTTTCCCAGCAAGAACACCATTCCCTGCTGTCTCTGCAGGAAGCAGAGCAGGTGAAGAAGGAGGAAGAGGGGTTGAGGAAGAACCTGCCAAATTAAGTTCCTGTCCATTCCTTGCAATATCAGTTGTCATCACTTAGGAACACCAAGATATCCATTTAACTCTCACTACTGTGATACAGCCCATCCCTTCCATAGGAATTGAATACCTGGGGAGAAAGAAGGAAGAAAGAGTTCAAATCAGAGCAGAAAAATACCAATACTTAAATAGTTCCCAATATCGGTAACAGAATAAAATCCAAATGAATACTAATACTACTATTTTATGGTTATAAACACATATCAAAATACTTCCTGTCAAGAATAAGATCCATGAAATCTGATTTTTTTTTATCCTATCCTCATTTTCTGTACCAGTGAAATATTGTCCAACAGTCTCAATACTACTGCAGGAAAATGTAAGTTATCAGAGTAAAATTAGGGCAAAAGCCCTGTGAAATTCTCTTTCACTACATCAACAGAAATTCAAGTTCATTAGCTACATCAGTTGCAATAGAAAACACTAACAAAACTGGCAAGCTCTAGAGCAATGACTTGGGTTTTGACAATATCGGGGTTAATCACTGCTTCCACAAAACTTTACAATGAGGAGAAGTTGCAATGTACTTCTGAAGAAACAGGACAGGGGCATAGCCTGTCTTTATCTCCCTTTCATGGGAGGAAGATGAGCAGCTCCACCACAGACCAGAGGACGATTCATGTCTGTTCATCAGGGCAAAGGCACACCTGTGGAGGAGGCCAACAGAGTTTCTCTGGTGGTTCCTGTACAGAGGTGGCTCTCCACTAGCTGGCACAGTTAAGCACTATTTTACTTTTAAAGCTGCTATCCATTCACTGGGTCAAAAAAACAGTCTTGTATGTTTGACAGACATGAGTAGCCTTCAGTCCCTTTGTTTCCTTCACCCTTGACAGATATTTGAAGGTGAAACCTTTAACATTCAGTCTCTTCTCTATACACACGATAGCAGCATATGTCTTATCTAAAATAACCATCTGCTCTAAGCTAGAGCTCTGGGCCCCTTATCATCATCAGAGAGAGAGGGGCACCTTCCCAATGCGATTCATCCCATATGCTTTAAATAATTTTCTGTGCATGAACAGCCTCCAGAAGTGCCCGTTTCCCCGGTGACTACAAATGAGTTGAAACAACTGGTTCAGATTAGCTGCAAGTTCATAGAAGGCTTATGCTAAGCAAGACAAATATCACCTGCAGAGTAAAACAGGAACAAGATGCCTTGCTTCCTTTTCCTTTCTGGCGTGTTTGTGGCCTGGGGAACAAGGTATCTCTCATGTTTCACAAGGGCAACAGGCTTGCTCCTTTTCCAGAGCCAAGAGCATGGTCTTACTTGCTCTTTCCTGCAATATGACAGGTTAGACAGACAAGACCTGACAGCCCAGAAAACAATAAGGAGCTCAGTAACTGGTACTTCACTGGCCAGCCATCGTGTTCTCACACAAGCTTAAAATTAAGACTCTAGGAAAGCCGATTCATGTGTTTCATGGTCCCATTGTGTATTAAGGTGTATGTGCTAGCTAATGACTGTTCGTCAGTATTTATGACTCTAAGATTTGTTTGTTCCAAAGCCTATGTGGACAATGTTAAGTGTTTCCATTGCCTTATATTTCCAGGCTTTTAATCATTGCTTGCTATTTACTGCTGTTAGCAGCAAAATAATGCTTATTGAATGTGAAGACTTTCAGATTCCACTGCAGCCTATCAAAAAGACATAAAAAATGTGCTTCGTTTGATTCAAATTAAATAGCACTTTTCCTTGTGACACTTTTCAGGTCTTATCTTCAGCAAATGTTAATATACTGTTGAGAATGTTTTAGAATGTATTATGTGTTTTGTTTTGCCTAGGCCACAGATTAACATCTTCTACTTTATGCTGAAAGAAGCAGATTTGAAAGGGTTTCGGAACTCCTTCTACCAAAAGGTAACTTCATCACTTTCTGTGAAATACCATTATTTCTACAGCTTAATTAGAGCTACATCTTACACAAACAAATTTTCTATGCTTTCATTTTCAGCAGGTGTGTAATATGTTTTAGGGCTTTTGAAAAAAAATAAAAAATAAAAAAATCTGAAGATACCGTCTAAATTAATTTCTCTGCTATTATATATTTATTATGTAAAACATGAAAACTAAAATTGTGTGCTATGTATTTGTTCCTATTAATGAAAAATGGACTAAAATTATTTTCTAGTCTCTCTATATCATAAGTATCATTTCCCCAAGATTAAAATAGAGTCAAAATACAAATACATGCATTTTTACGTCCTTGTACAAAGCAAATATGTACTATGACCTTTTAACCCATACAAGCTTTGCCATTAAGACTATGTAGACCCATTATAACCAGTTATGGTGAAATTTATTTTGCCTGTTTTTATCAGTTTAAAGATTAGATGTCTAGTCCAAAGGACTCTTCAAGGCTTCTTGCAAAAAGAAATTGAGAAAAAGTGTTCATCTAAGCTAAGAGTTCATCTTAGCTTATCTACATTGTTCTCTGGATGTACTGCTTTTCTTTATGTAAAACTCATTTAAAGTAAACTTCAAACATTTAGCTAGCCCAAGCTGATCAAGATTAACTTTACCTGATATTCATGGAAATTAATAAGAATTACTTAATTAAAGAGCTGAAAGTCTATTTGATCCTATCAATGCTTCTATTAATTATTAATTAATTTTCTAAGTATGCTTAAATATTTTTTAATTTCCTATTCAAAAGCCTCATTAGAAATCAATTTTAGATGCTTAATGAAGATTTTATTAGATTTGTCTTAGCTAGAAAATGCCAGACTCTTATTCCTTAGAGATTTTAATAGTCTGTATTTCAGTCCACCCTGAATGACATCACTATAATAATTTGAACTGCTAAACAGTGTTCTAAGAAATTCCATGTTTCCAAATTTCCATCTGCATTGAAGTCAATTCAGATATAAGACGTATGTATAATAGACTCAGCTTGCTAGGTTACCTGGAATCTTATTAAGTAGTAATCTTACCGCATGACTTAAGAAGCACTTTATGAGTAAGAACACTGTGTCACTTCATTTTTTTGTACTTGCAAAATTATGTAGGGCCACCTGTCATTTTTAGAATGTATCATGTAAATTTTTGACTTTAAGAAAGAACAATTCAAACAAAATTAACACTGTGAATGTATGAGTCTACTGCCCCTTGGTGATTAACCCTGCCTCAGCTAAAAACAGTATCTAACACCTTTTTCCCCTACACTGAGAACAACTCAGTCACAGGACATAGTTCACTGTCTTACCAATGTTACAGTTCCTGTATTCACAATCAGAAGTGTGGCTTTTAACAAATCTCAGTCAAGTTCAGTGGGCAAGAGAAAAATATGCCTGCCTGATGGCACTCGCAGTCAAGATCAGAGCCTATGCCAGTATCCTTCTCACTCTAAGGTGATCCCAAAATATATTCAGTTAGGAATGAATCCACTGCCCCCCTCATATCTCTTCTCTTTAGAAGTATTCCTACTGAAAACTGTTTTCAGACAACAACAGTTAAGTCGTGTGTATGTGTATAAACCTATATATGTGTGGGTGCTAATAAGTAGCTGCCATGCATACAACGTAGTAATTCAGAAGTTCAAATTCAATTCAAATTCAAATTCAAACAGCAGTTTGAAAGGAAATTGAAAGGACCTAGATGGCTTGTAATGCTGGATATGGGATCCCATTCCTTCACATTTAGGTTGTCTGAATGTGATGCAGAACAACAGCTTTCTGAATGCATTGCACCAGCATTCATAAACAAAATAATGAAGAAACTGGAGAGCGGATAGCCTTATTTCATTAGCTTTATAAAAGGAGTTATACAGAAAATATCCAGATCTCCAACATCACCATCACCTTCACCCAGGTGTACACTCATGTATTGCCCTCAAAATGATTAAAATGATGCCACCAGTGCCCTACAGAAAGGAACACACTGTAAGTTCATCCACCAAATGCAGTCACAAGCTAAAAAAAGGAAGATCATTCCCATTTGTGAAAGAGGTATTCCGTTGTATTTTATAAGGAAAGTTCCCAAAGGTGCTTAAATCTGTAAGGTCATATTTCGGTATTTCTCATGCTTAGCTGGAAGCAACAGGGAGTCTTACTCCAGGCTGATAAGTATTTGACAGTTCAAAAAGGTGTGTCCCATTCCCCCTAGCCAAAAGGACTACAAGGGCCACAGGGATGCAGGGGAGGAATCAGAAAATATAATCCCTCAGGCTGTGAGAGGGGTTCCAAAGAAGCTTTCTCCCCTCAAATATAAATAAATCAAATAAACATGTGGCTCTGGCATCTGTGCGATGCTTTCCTGAAGTCTATATTGCAGATCCAACTGATGACTCTGTTGAAATGAGTCACCACTATTCGCTGAAACATCATCCAAAACACTTGGAATACAACTAGAAGTAGGGATCAGCACTTTTGGATGGTGCTACTTATGACAAGAATTTGGAAACAGTCAGCATCCAGATAGTTAGAGCTTGAATCAAACAGTACATTATTTACTTTTATTGCTGCCTGACAATGTCTGTTTCTCAAGAATCAACTATGAAGTTTATTAGAATCAGCTTCAGTCAGAAAGATGCTGCAGAACTACCTCATAGCATAAAAATTTTTGTATTAACAATATTTTTTTTAGTCTGTTTGTAAGACCTGACAAATATCTTTAGGTACAAGAGATAAAGAAGATAATGCCTACTCACTTTTCACTCTTGCTAAAAATTTTTTGTTCTAGACATTTTGACTGAAAGGTAATTAATATAATACTTCATACTCTAAAATAAGTAATTTGTCCTTTTTAATCAGAGAAACTGGTCATAGTCGTAAAAAAACTACTCAACAAAACTGATAAGCAATTTTGGGTAGTTATGATAAGCTAATCATATACACAAGACGTTATCTGTGAGAGAGATTTATGAAAGAGGTCTGTTTTCATGAAACCAATTGATATGTGATGGGGATACAAGACTGGTTTTCACATGCACTAGTTCTTCTTCATGTTAGGACCCCAGATAGATAGCAGCTAGTACTAGTTAGCATCTAATTCTAAAAATGGTCTCAAAATGTCAGTGAGTTTGTCTATGCAAGTGAGCTGTGTGCCAATGAAAACATGAATTTACATCGCATTTGTTGTTCTCCATTTGCATATTATGATTGGTATTCATTTTACATACTTTAGCCATTTAAAAATAATGTAAGTACATGCAGCAAGGTGAAATGTCTCCTCCACATGTAGGATGTGTGATCTTTTTCAGTAAAAATGAAAAGGATTCACTTTTTGTTCTAAATGGTGGAAATAGCAGATACCTTTTATGACAGACTATTATACAGCACAACCAGTGAGGAAGAAAAAGACTTGGATTTAAGATCCTTCTTAGTCTCTTTTATAGCCTAGAATAAAGTCTAGCTGCCGAGGTTATATTTCAGCTGGAGAAAAATTGAATGAACCAGAAACTTTCTGCCCATCTTATTGAAGCCATTCCACAGTTCGGGAAGAATTGCCACAAGAGAAAGGGACTGAGCATCACCCTCGGTGTTTGAATACTCTTCAGACAGAAAGTAATTTTCTTAATTTCTCTTACAACTCAGAGAGCGTTCAGTGTTTTCTCACTGGAGCAGGGTTTGGACCAGGACAGGACAGGACAGAACAGACTAGACTAGATCAGACTAGACTAGACCGTTGAGAGAAGTGAAGGTGAGACTGTAGTCAAAGTATCAGTTGCTGCCATCATAGACAGCTCGGGGGGCAGCCGCTTTCTCACTTTGGTATATTTTTGATATGTAAATGAGAGATAATGAGAGTTTCAGTTGGGCACTGCATGGGCTGTGGGTCTTGCACAAGGGCAGAACAGAAGCCTGAAACATTAGAATCACTCCCTCTTCTACCTCTCTGCGGCAGGCCATCTGACCTCCTCTGATAGCACCCTTAGCAGCAGCCGATTACCTCAGTCAGGGTCTTGACCACATTAATCCCTTCACCACATATCTCATGGCCTCAGGCCTCATTCCTACACAAGCTAGACAAATTCACAGTCCTTAGCCACTCCTCATAGGACATTCCTTCCAGCCCTTTCACCAGCTTTGTTACCCTCCTCTGGACACATTCAAGAAAACATCCTTCGTAAATTGTGGGGCCCAGAACTTCATACATTACTCAAGGTAAGGCCACATGGACACTGAATACAGTGGGATCACCACCCTTTCTGACTGGCTGGTTATACTGTGTCTGATGCACCCCAAGATATAGTTTGCCCTCCTGGCTGCCAGGGCACATTGCTGATTCTCACTGAGCCTGCTGTCGACCAGCACACCTAGATCCCTTTCTGCAGGGCTGCTCTCCAGACACTCCTCTCCCAATTTATACTTGTGCCAGGCATTACTCAGTCATAGGCACAGAATGTGGCATTTAGACTTCTTACATTTCATCTCCTTAATCATTGCCCAATGCTCCAGTCTATCTAGATCTCTTTGCAATGCATTTTGTCCCTCAAGAAAGTCAACAGCACCTCCCAGTTTGGTATCATGAAAAGGAGCATGCTAGGACAAAGACTCCTGCTGTGGTTCAGGTAACTCCAGGAAGACTAGGGAGTGAGACTGCTATTAGCCAGAAAAGGAGGGGAAAACATATAGCAGTGCCAAAAAAGCATCTTTGAAACTTTGAAAAACTTTTGAAAACTCTTTCATTACACAAGAGAGGAGACCTGCACCATCTATCAGCTCTGATACCCTATCTTAATTTGTGATGCGGTCTAGTAGACTGTAGACATTCGTGAAGCCTAAAGAGGGAACCAGCTAGACAACATCTCAACCAAGAGGAAACAATAGACAGCTCCTCTTCAGTTCCAGCTAAGATCCCTAGCTACTTGGTACTGGAACAGAAAACTAGACTTTCTAAGGCATTTAGAGCAATAAGTTCTATCACTATTATTATTATTATTACTAATAATAATAATTTAAGTTTTGACACAAGAATGGTGTTAAGCAAGTCACCGTAGAAGATAATCCACAGATGCAAAACCTTTGCTTATGACATGTTTGAAACAGTATACATCATGGTAAAATGTGTTGTATAGCTTGATAAATAAAAGTATTTTAACTTGATCTTTTTTTTATATAAAAACCTGTTAGTGGCTAGAGATACCTTTTCAGATAATTTCATTAATATGTTAAGCTTCTCACCCATAAGCATATCAAAAATGTTCCTGAGCATTCCTCCTGGCCTATTCTTTCTCTTTATTTATCTTGTTTCTAAAAGCTTTTTTTGGCACTCTTTTTAGCCTACATTTAGAATACTTTGTGAATAGTATTTTACATTGAAGGGCTGAGTCATTACAGTGCTTTGTTTTCACAACCAAGTGGCTTGGGACAATGGTAATTAGGATATTTCATGCCAGCTTTCACTTGGAAATACTTTTAAATTCATTAATAGCTCCATTCATTTTGTTGAGATTAATTGTGTTCTTAAAACTAAGCACATTGCTGGATTAAGGTCAAACTGTTCAGGAAGTTTTTGTTAAGTATACTATAGCCATATCATTCAATTAATGAAAGGAAAAGTTGGAGAACAGATACCACTGACACACAATACAGGGTAAGAGTAAATACAAAGTCAGACTTCACAGTTCAAATCCACAGTTCTCCACAAATTACTCAAAGAAGGGTTTCTAGAAAAGCTAACCAGTTCTTTGTGAGACATTGCAAACTAGAATATGGCTAGAATACTAGATATGAAATCTTCAATTGATGGCAAAAGTTGGTGAAAATGGAAGACATTTGAGGAACTCTTGGTTTTGTGTGAGACAGAGAAGAACTGATAAAAGTTCTTTGGAAAGAAAAGTTAGCTTCTATGTTCAGAAGGAAGAGGAAAGCTGCTGCTGCTGCTGCGTTTAGGGCTGATGGCATCATCACAACTGGCAGCACCCAAGGAAATTAAGGTAAACAGCTCTCAGCTCCAAAGTATCCAAAGTATACCTTGGGGAAAACAATCCACAGTAGAAAGCAGACTTCCAGTCTCTTTCATCTAATAGAAAGTGGGGCACAAAGAGGCAAAGGGTGATGTTAATAATATGTTAGCTTGTTTCTTGGTCTTCACATGTGTTTATGTTCCCATGCTGTGAATGGAAAAGCATCCAAACTAAAAGTGGCCTTGCTGTCCCAGACTGCTCACTCACAGTTAATTCTCCCTCAGTATATGGTGGTTTTATTTGTTGATTTTAAAATACACATGATTTGGAGGAAAGAAAAACAGGAAGGAAAAAACAAACAAACAAACAGAAATACAACATAATGGCATGTGATTATAATGCTCTGAATTTTTTTCATCTGCCATAAACATCTCTAAGGTGACCTGTATGTTTCTATTGGCGCCTGTTTTAAACTATACAAAAAAAGAAATGCAAACTGCTGTAACGTCTTCCAAAATCTTATCTGTTTTTTCACCATGTTGAAAATGCTTAGAAAATAGTTTTTTTCAACCTGCTTTCCTGAGTAAAAAAGGATTAGATAATCTCTTTCTGTATGTATGAAGCTCACAAATAATTTCTGAATATATTGGCCCAGTTCAATCAGATTTGACAGAGATAGAGATCTCAAAGGTGTAAAATTCATGCATATTTCATGAGCAGGGACAGCCTGGTATACCTCAAGGGGAATGCAAACATGCTTAGTGAAGTAAAGACTGTAGCATGAACTCACCGTTTACTAGACAACAAAGAGTCTAAGAGGGAGGGAGGTGTTTTGTTTTAACTACAGGAAAGGCTCCACTGGACATTGGAAAAGCTTTATGGGACATCAGAAAAGCCAAACATACCAATAAAAAAAAAAAAAAAACAAAAAAACCCCAAAAATTTAAGGAACCATATTTCATGAGTTTCACTGTGAAGAAATGCACAGATGAGAGTTAGCAGAAATCTGTGACCTACAGCTGAAAGTATTCCACCAGCTAAACACCAAATCTCCCATACTTCATCTCTGAACCAAACTGTCCTGCAAGGGACATCAAATTTGAAATACTAAGCCTTCACAAGCATTGCCAACTGGAAGCTGTGCTTTATTGAGTGCAAACAGGAATCTATTTTCTTTTTCAACCATCTTCTGCCATCTCACTGCACATCCTATGGCCCAGCCATCTGAAACTTGCCCTGTGTCTGAACCAGCATCGCTGCTGTAAAGCATACACTGGAAAGGTGCAGGAGCCAAAAACTGCCATCTCCCTTCACAATGAAGTCCATCACCACAGGTCATCTGCTCCACCTGCTCCATCAGCACTGCATGTTTTGTCTCTGAAGCCCTGCAAAACACTCTACGTCTTTTGCATACCTGTCAATAAATACTTACAGCACATACACATCTGTGTGCTGTATAGGGTGGCACCGATATAAATTGCAGGAAATCTATGTGAAAATGTTATATTTGATGTGAAATTGTATTCAAGACCTTTACAATGAATAAACATCATATAAATGTAAGATATTCTTGGGAAAAACGCATCTCTGATGTATTTCTATTTTATTACCAGACACACATTCATGTGTCTGAAAATTCTTGTTATGTCCATTAACATCACCCTATTAAACCTGGATCTTGGCGTTACTGTGTTTATTTCATCTTAGCCTTCTCCCATTCTTATTTTACTATTACACATTCTAAGGAAAAAGTTACCTAATATTATGTTATTTTATGAGTCACAATAAATATTAAATCCAGACAGAAGATCTTTTCCTTTTTTATGAAATGAAATTATATAGGGAAGCAATTGGTATCTTGAACTATGATAAAACTTTCTTTTATGCATATTGTCTTTCCTTACATTCTGTCCTTTTTGCTTACATTCATTTAAAACTTTTTTGAGCCAAGTTTTCTTTTAATTATGCAAAAACTTCACTATTTTATTAAGTAAACTTTTTTTTTCACAGCTATTGAAGATTCCACTCTAGTTAATATCTTAAAAAGAAATATTCTGATAAGTATTGAAACAAACAATTTATCTTTACTGCAAAGCTCTTTCAGAAAAACACTGAATAAAATTGGAAAAAAAAAATCCTCTGTGAATATTCTCCCCAAATTTGTTACATTGTCTAAGTTAAACATGACAGTAAAATTAATCTGCTTATGATATCAGTAATATAAACCTAAAAAAATATTTTTAAACAGCACTAGACTTTTTTCACACTTCCACAGCATAAGAAAAGTCAGAAAATGTTCTCAAAATATTATTGATGAAACCAATAGCATCACTACAGATAGACTGAAAATATTCAAAAGTGCTTAGTAGTTATCTTTCTCAGAGATCCAGCTGTCTTGTGATTTTTGGTAAACATACGTGAAATTAAGTCTTTTTTATTATCACTTAATTTAAACTCTCATCAGACCCAGTTTGTATTTTGTGTCATAAGACCATATAAAGCTTGCCATATTATACCACAGAAGATATTGTTGTTATTAACCAAACGCCAACTATTTAAGACCAGTGCAGCTCCGAGGTCACACTGAGCACAAAAGCTGCTCACACTGGCAAAAATGAGAGCAATTATTACTAGACAGCAGTTCAGGAGATCAAGTTTTTCCGTGTCCAGATGAGACTGCCTTTTGTGAGCAGAATTTACAAGACAAACTCATGATAAGTTTAAACTGTCTGATTGCAACTCCCTACTGCTTTTCTGGATCTGACTCCAAGCCCATTTAATTCAGTTGGAGCCTGTCCACTGACTTCAGCAGAGTCAGGATCAACTCTCCTATAGTCTACATAGCAATGAGGTTTTGCCCAAATTTACTGCAGCTGAAAATTCTTCTTTCCCACCATTTTTAAAGACAGATATTAATATAGGGTAATAAAACATCCTTACTCCAGAAAATACTGAGCTTAACACCGTGTTCTGCTAAGCTTAGTGGAGGGGGAGAGGCAGACGGTACCAAACCTTAGCAGGCAAATGTTTATAAACTATTCAGCACTTTAATTTACAGTTATTTCCTTGGGAAATAAATAGGTCTAATAAACTCATTCAGTTCTGCAGACTTTGAAACGTTCTTAAAATTTTGCTCAGACAAACCTTGACTTCACCTTTCACTCCTGTTGATTTCAATGAATGACAGTATTCAACAGCAAAGAAGATCAGGCTTCCTGGGTCACTTCAGACAAATAACATTTATCAGTGATATAGTTCCCCCATTTCTCACGAGACAAACAAATATGTCCACATTTGAAAGTACTATTACACCACTGCTCTGAATGGTATCTTTATACTTGAGTACAGACAACAGTTTTTGAGAAATAATCTTATGTGTTTGTAAGAATGAAAGCTGGGCTTAATGTTCAAATTCATTATATTGAAACAACAGCTCCAGTGTGCAGAAAAGAAAAAATAATTGCAGTATCTTCATCTAATCCTTTTGCAAAGCCTTTGGTTGGTGTTGCATCTTAGTCTTCTTCCAGAATTTTTTACTTACTATCTTAATTTCACAGATGCTCTCAACAAGTGGTGGGTTGCAATTTTGCTTGGATGAGCATTTTCAAATACTGCAGGAAAGACCTCAAATACTGTGCCTATTGGAACCAATGGGAATATATGACTGTATACCCATCATGGTGAATTGAACCTGCTTTTATTTCCTTTTGGAGAGCCCTCAAAGGAAATGAGTGCAGCTGTGTCTTTTCTGCTCCCACAACAATGGGGATTTTTCAAAGTAAGTGATTATTATCTGCTTCCAGACACAGGAGACATTTCATGTTGTGACTGAGCAGGCTCCACTATCGTGCAGAATTTTGCCTGAGGTGAATGTCCAGCACAAGATGGTTCCTGTGTCCCACCTTTAAATCAGACTGTAACTGGATAAAATGTCTCACATACAACAATCACAGTGAGATATTTAGCCAGCCAGAGAACCTCCTATGAGACTGCCTCCTTCCCAGCTCAGAGGTTTTCAAAGCCCCAAGCTCTTTTCCCTTTCCCCTTTTCCTTCTACCCTCTCATCTGCCTTCCCACCACTGCATGCACTCAGTTCACCCATGAGGACCTGCAGCTCCACTTCCTGAGAGGCAGCAGCCACAAAAGATACCAATAAATGCTTGGGTTTATCTTATTTCTTAATTTCAGATGTTTTCTCAACCCACCCTTTACATAGCATTGCTCCTTGTGAAGGATGAATCTAATTCCTATTAATAGTTTAATTTGGCATGAAAACCTGACAATGTGTATGCACACCCTATTCCTGATAAATCTTCTGCAGAGAAACTCATCTTGATGTTCTGTTCTGGCACCAGATGATGGGAATGGCAACACTTGTGGAGCAGCTTAGCCTGCCGCCATCTTCCTGATTATTATGTTGTGTCTGGGAGGGCTCTGAATGAAGATACAAAGAGAAAGTTTAAGTACTTCAGAACTGGAAAAAAAAAAATAAAAATAATTTCACCACAAAGAGGATGGGACATGTTCTTGCTGCTCTAACAAAGGAAAGAGCATTCTATGAGGAGCAGAAGTGATGCAATGATTAAAGTGTATTTGTGTATTTGTGTATTCACACTCCTTCTACCCCTTCAGCAGTTGCAGCACCCAGCAAAACTTACCAGGCTCTGTAAAGTGGACAGAGTAACTTTGGATTTCTTGTTTGCACCAGTGATTTGCTGTTAGGAGCCAGCTGACTACCTTGCCCAGGCCTACTGCTATCTGTAAAAAAGAGGGTTTCACACTGTGTTTTTATAATGCTTTATTCTCAGAAAGATGATATGACAAGAAGAAATAGTGATGGAGTAATTTCTGGCAGAAAAGTACTTTTCTAAAAAAGCATGTAAACTTCTCTGAACATTATTTAGTTTTTACTGAGAAGTCTTTTTTTATTATTTTTTGAATTTCAACAATATTCACTTTAATAAGTGCTTGCTTCTGAGACTTCTACCTCCCCTTAGTGGATGGATCTTTCATTGTTTTGAGATGTAACACAAACAGACGGGCTTCAGTTTTCCCATGTGAGCATTGCTTAATTGCAAAGAGGTTTCTTTTCCTGTTTGGCCTTTCTGGAAAGAAACTTCTGTTATCAGCCATCCTGCGTGAACAATGATACCATCAGATTCTGAGGAAGTTCTGGTTAAACTCATCCTGTCTCAATGGGGTAAGAAAATGACAGTTACACCCTTCAGCCAACATACACAAATACAGCAGGCAGTGCACTCCTTTCCATTGGAAAGTGTGAAAACAAAGACTGGAATATGGGCAGGGAGATGCAAAGAAGTTAAAAAAACTAGGATTCATTGTAAAAATCTTCAAAGAAGACAGTCACCATAACCATGAATATACATTTCATAGTCCTGTATTACAGGTAGAGATTGATTTTGAACTATTGGAGTTAAGAATTGGTCTTTTCCACAGACAGCTTTGTTAAAAACCAATACACTGATTTTCTTCCCTTTTAGAAAATTATGATCTACAAATTCAGATACAAAATTAAACCCAGTTCCTAACTTCAGATGTGTAGCCAATGGCAGTTATAACTAAAGAGCCACATCACAGTGGGCCCTGGAGGAAAGAACAAGACAACTCTAACCCGTGACCACAGGAGTTCATGTGGCACCTCAGAGAGGTACTACCCTCTTTTATCCCAGAATCTGACCTCAACAGGTCAGAGTTCACAAAACAAGTACACAAATTCCCAGAGTTTAGCTTTTTATACATCATCTCTGAGCCACCCCAAACATTTAGAGAGGGACACTCAAGCAGGCAGTTTGATTTGAAAATCACACAGTAAGGAAATGTGTTACGTATCAGCTGATACTTGGCAGAAGCATAAGCAAGGAGAGTTGACAAAAAGGGGGCCTATGTTTAACACATACAGCTACATCTTCTACCCTGCTAAAGCGGTACGAATTCAGAGTGAACTTGAGCACTGGCTCTCTGTTTGCCCTCACAACTTAGCTTTTTTTGTCCCTGATTCTGCTTTTGGTGCAGCATTTAAATGTCTGATATTTTCAGTGAATATCTAAAATTTTCACAACTTTTTTTTTTTTCTTTACTTTGGATGTATAAAAACTGCAGTTATTGAATTACCCATCCAGCATTTGAATTTCAATCTTTGCTGAGCTAGACCTCATGTTTGATACATTAACAACGGCTCCCTGTTCTTGTTTATCTTTACTCCCTCCCACATCATCTTATATCAGTGAGTGGGGCACGACAAACTGCTATGATTCATGTCTTGCCACTATTCACATGGCTGAGACACTGTATCCCTGAGCCAGTTAGAGCTAGGAAACATCAGAGACCAAAAATGTAGCCCTCTTTGCATCTCATCATGCTGAAACACATGATAAAAACACTGGGAGGGAGAAGGGATTTTAAAGCAAAAGAGAGCACCATCTCTCTTACCTTTTAAGTAGCCACTGGCAGTTACAACTAAAGAGCCACTTCACAGTTTTTTTGGGGCAATTTTTGTAGAATATAATGCTTTAGGCCTCAGGAAAAAAGCTCTGTTCTTTGCCTTAGGAAATATTTACATTGCACATGCCTCCTTTACCCAGTTCTAATAGTCATGTAGATCTGGCTGGGAGGGGAACAGATAAACACAGCAAAAAGAAATAAAGGTCCTCATGGGACTTTCAGCAATAATCCCTCTTCTAACAGATGCCGATGTACACTACAGCAATCTGGTCTCTTCTAACACTCGGTTACCTCAACAGCTCAAGCAAACCAAGGTCACCTCACTCTCCTCACTTTTTGCTCTGCTAACCTCTGCATTAGTATGTGAAGCAGAGGGAGGACCACAAGTTCTGTTTTTGCAAGTGAACTGCAGTGCAAGTTAGAGTGCCTCTAATTAGTCCTTGCCTAGATGAATAAGCCTTAGCTTAGTAATATGAAGCTTATTCTCAATAGCAGGAGCAGCATTCATGGTGTAAGAAGGACACATTGAAATAAAACTGGATAAATTACAGACAGTTGAATTAGTATATATGTAATCTCTACACCCACTTGCAAAAGAAGTAGTTGAGAGGGTAAAAGATTTGTCAGTATGCACTTTTAGATGTCATCTGGTGTCATATAAGCATTAAGTCTTCTAGATGGAAACGGCACAAAGGAGACTCCAATAAGATGTAGCTACCAAACATCATCAAAACAATAAAGTCAAGGAGCATAGCTTGGACCCAAGTATCAGAAGTTTTATTCCCTGAATATGATGTAGATGATGAATGATCTTCAATAGATGTCACACATTGGAAACCAAACAGGAAGTGAAATGGATGATAAGAGAAAGCTAAAAATTAACAGGAGACCAAATCTAAGTTTGCAAGTATCGCTTAGAATTCATGTGAAATGAGTCAAAAACATTTCTCAAACTCCATTTCATCCACTTTTTTGAAGTCAAGACCTTCTGAAGCACTGAATATATTCAAAAATAGGGTGCCAAACCTGGCAAGAAAGAAATGGAGTTTCCTAAAGAAAATCATTAAATGTAATTACTGAGATAATAGGTCTAGTGAGAATTCTTGAAAGGCAAGTTTCTTTCAGTGTTTCAATCACAGACAAGTTACTTGGAGAAATAACAAATCTGTGGAGGAGTATTAAGATAAGATCAAGAAAAGGACATTATTTTGGTCCTTAGTTTGAATATGTTGTTTTGTTCAAGTAAAAAAATGTGGAAGAAGTTGCAGTTGTTTTTCTCTCTAAGAGTGGCAGCACATCCCTCCAGTTTTCATCCACTTCTAGTTCATATTTTCGTTCCTTCTAGAATTCATCCCTCTTGCACAGAGTCGGCACAAGGATGGGGACATTCTGTGCTAAGGTGACATAGATGGTTGGGGCCCAGTGGAGTGCAATATTTATCATGGACCTTCAAGCAAGCACCTCAGTCTTGTGCTAGATCACAACTCCAAGGTGGCTTACATCACAGCTAACTGCTTTGAACTCCTAAACCTCACACTGGGAGAAAGCCTAAGTCTGAAATGGCTGCTTCTGTATGGATAGACTACAATTCCAGTTTGAACTCCTGGCTTAGCCAAATGTGCTTTGTTCATAAGTCAAACGAATGATAGGATCTTTTTTTTTCTGCTTATTATTGTTGAAGTAATACAAAACCCCAAAATCTTCCCCTTGATTGTGCAGGCATGTTGCCGAACAATGCAAAAAGGAGTTCAACGCATGATACAGTGAAAGAATAATATATGAATCTGGAAGCCAGAAAGCCTGTAGAATAAGCCTTTGGTCTGTTGGCTAGGATTTGACACTGCATTTTTTTCTTCTCTTTCTGTCTATGAGAAGCTGGAAAACGTAAATATTGGGTCCTCTATGGCAGAGGATTTAGGCCTCAACTTCTGTTAACCAAACAGATCCAATTGGATAGCAAAAATCAAGTTAGCTATCTAACCAAAATCACATGGTACATCCATCTGCCTGTGACTCAGAAGACCTGATAACCCATGTGAGCACTACTTTTATTTGTCCAGTTGCTGAGTTTGGAGCACAAGGAAGCCTGGCAGAAACCCACCCATGATGGCCAGCATATTTAGTCTCTTGAAAGTCTGTATCATTTAAACAGTGTTGTCATGCACTCACCAGAAGTTTCTAATACAGCCAAGTTTTCTTTTAGTATCTTTGAATCCAGTCATGAGCTACTGAGAGCCCTTTCCCATTTGTACTGGTGGGCTGGACACCAAGACACCTTTTTTCTCATTTGCTATTCCTTCTAGACCAAACTTTCAAATTTATATCCTTCCCAGAGCTTCAGCTGAAGGCAGAAGGAGTTTTATGGGAACAAAGACAGAGCAACAACATTGGCATAAATCTCCGTAACTGAGATGGAAACAGAAAGTGCTGGACTTCACTCAGTGTTTTCCCTAGCACAGCATGTGAGGACTCAGCACCAGGCACCATGCTTTGGATCTTATTATTTATATGATAAAACGAGAACTTCTGAAGAGTAACTCACACCATGGGAGCTTTCCCCTAGCTTCAAGTCAGACAGCTTGAGGTCACGAGTTATGCCGCTGATGCAAAGTAGCCCTGTTTTGCTCTGGTTTTCACCTCACTTAAATTAGCACACCCTGGTAATTACTGTGTCTAAACATGATCCATCTGGGTCACCAGATCCACTAAGTCTCCAGGATCCTACTGTCTTCTTCTGAGTTACTCCACAGAGTTCTTAGGTTGCTGAGGTGGCATGAAACCTTCACCCCTGCCCATCCCTCCAAACAGACCCTACATCTGCTGTAGAGTCCAGCAACTCAGTGTCATGATAACAGGCCTAGTTTCTGATGTCCCAGGACCATCTTGAACCACTTATCATCTAGCAGTCAGACACCTTTCTTTAAATAAATTACCATTAATTAAGTACAAAACCACTTGAGGAAAAAATAAGGAAACAATTAATCACATGTGTGCATAACTAACTTACCTGACCTTTTATGTGGAGATCCCAGCAAACTGGTCAGATGGTCATGCCAGGCTGGTCCAGAGTCAAGTCTGGCTCCCTGCACTGAAGCTGTTGTTTTATTCAGCATCACAACTGTCATCCATTCAGGCCCTTTGAACCAGTGCAAAGCAGGTTGTGTTTCTTCTATGGTGGAAAGAAACTTCAAAAGACTCATTTCAGAAGCAAAGAATTGCATTAATAAATGCCTTGAAACTGAGCAGGGGAAATTCCTTATCTCACCTTTTTGGCCAGAAATGCAATAATTTCTTATATTAAAACATAGCCCGAATTTTATTTTATGAATCTATACTTCATTAACAGTCTCATATTAGCTTACTACCTGTCCCACTCTATTAATGAGATTAGCTAATGATAGAAGACAACTATTCTTTCTTTGAAGAACAAGTATTCTGTATATAAAGACAAATATTAGATTAGAAAAATTCCAAGGGTCTAGGAAGGAATTTGTCCTAGAAATACAGCTTTGCTCTTTACCTAAGAAACTCCTTCTACTATTGTTTTTATTAGTTATATTTATACACTTTTAGGATAGGGTATGATAAAATCTTATTTGCCTTAATTATTACTTAAGATCAGTCTGTATACTGGAAAATTAAAAGCTTGTATTAAAAAATCACAAGTTGCTATCACATTTCTATGCGTAGCTATTACACCTGCACACTTGCAAATGATGCATTGTATATATCAGAAATATTGAAAAGTCTGGAATGCTTGTATTTTCTAAAAAGATGTCTCTCACTTCACATCTAGCCTTCAAATGTTCACAGATCATACATGACTAAAAAGTCTGAAGTTGAGTAAAAATTGATTAATCTGAAAAAAACCCAGTTCCCATTAATCCAAATGAAATGGCAATTTTTAATATGAATATTCCATAACCACTTTGGGAAATGAAATATTTGTGTGTCAGAAGCTTAAAACTTCATATTATTTATTCTATGTTATTTCACTGTTTTTATGGTCAAGATCAACAGTCTGGGGAGCCTATAATAATCAAAATATATAAAGGCAGGCTAATTGGAAGTCTAAAATAAAATTGGAACTTCTATTTCTGAAGTGGCCAAAAGAATGCATTGGAAAATTGTTTTTTTGTAATTCACTTCCTAGAAACCAGATTAAGTTAATAATTTGTAGACAATGAATTATTAAACAATCAGTACAGTTCTAATAAGACTTTAACAGCTTCTCCTAATATGGAATAGAAGGGAAAAGGTGTCTTCTGCTTTATAAGTTGTTAGATGCCACAGCATTTCAGAGTTGACTGCAATTAGGAAGAATTTTTGATTTTATGACATGTCTCTTTCATGTAGACTTTCCTATCTACCATGCAGCTTATATGAACCTTTGCTAGTATGGTTTCTAACCACGCTTTCCTAATCAATCTTTTAATCTGTGCCCCAAAAGATGGCTTCTTTCCTGCTCTCCTTCTTGCTTTCAGTTCCCTCCCAAAACTGTTCTCATGTTGCTTCTTTACCGTATTTTTCCCCTTTTTTCTAAACCCACTAACACATACTCAGAAAGGATGTTTTGACAAGAAGCTGACTTAGTTACCCTAAGATGTATTCTGACAAATACATTAAGGCAGCATGATTTGGTACTGGCAGAGAAGGAAAATAAACCAATCAGCCACTTACTCCTGCCTTGATATCAGCCTTCCCTTGTTCACCTAGTCCATGAGATGGATCAAGGAACTCTCCCAGATGAAAAATAATTCTGAAAAGTTACTCATTTTCTTTGCTCTAAATGATGATCGCTGTGGCACAGCACAAATGCTCATGTCATCCTAAAGCTGGAGTGGTGCAGTGACAGAGAATACTCCACTGATGGCAGGAGGAGTTTGGACTGCATCTTTTGGTGGACATGTCATTTTACAGGATCTTAAAGTAATCACCCATCTGCAACTGTAGTCCAATATGTATAGGCGTCTAAACTTCAGAAGGGTCTTGCATTTTTGAGGATATCTTCTGTGGCACTCACTTTGTCTATGTGAGTATGCACAGAATATATTTGGCAGCAGTTGCCAGTAACTATCAGGATTCAAAAATGTAAGGATTAGAACTGAATACAAACAAATGAACAAATGCACATACACAGGTGTTTTGTATGACCAAACCTGGAGAAAGAGCTATGATAATAATATACAAAATATTTTCAAATCATAAACATACCTTTTTCTCTCTGACATGTCAACACTGATCTTTTCTGTAGTTTCTCTATCTATTATCAGATCTGCATATATATCTCTGTCAATGGACCCTAAATGAAATCTATTATTTTTATGCTAGTAGGCAACAAGGAAAAAACTCCTTATTTTGTGTGGATTGCAAGATCGTTAGTCACTATAGCGAAGTCACTCTTCCAACTCCACTTCCACAACTCTACTTTCATTTTCAGATGCAAAGTTCCTATTTTATAGGTAACTTTGCTTTTAAACTTGGGGACCAAGTTTCTATGTGGCTTATACAGTTGACAGGGATGAATTATGTATGACCTGGAGTGGTCATATACAAGCTTGGCCAGATGGATTATGAGAACTGAGCAGAGCAGTGATTTGTTGAAACTCACCTAATCGAGCTGAAGATGTCATTGCAAATCTTCTTGCAACTGAGACTCCTTTTGACACCTAACAATGACCAACATTTTGTTTGAGAGATCTAATTCCCTGTGCAAACATGACATTTTGCTAGGAGCTTTCCTGTAATGGGATTAGAATCCTCCTAACCTTCAGGTGTCTGCAAGTGTCTGGGAAGTTCTCTGGTTTTGCCATGCCCAATTTCCTTTGTCAGAAGAAATTCTTATTCCACTGATGCTGTGCTTAACAAGGTAAATTGTCTATTTTGCGATTTAAAAGGAGAACATTCTGAGTGTTCAGTTTCAGCATAGCATCCTATCAATCAGAGGCCTTTGGTTTTCTTAATCACTTAAGAACGTTGCTTTAAATGGCCAGAGGCCAGGTCTTGTGGCAAAAATTGAATTGCCCAATCCTTTGAGTTCAGTTTCACTTGCCAATACCCTCTATGAGTTTCCATTAAAAATTGATGAACCTGTCATATAATTTTTTGTAGCAATGGATAAGAATATTTTAAAGTGACTTCATCTGGTTTTCTAGAGTCTACAAGTAATCCATTGCTGCCCTCTCTTTGCTTAAGCAAAGTTACATGGGTCAAAGACCAGACTGTAGTCTTCAACATGTCTTCCTGATATATTTAATGGCCCTTCTGAGAAATGTACAACCATGGCATTAATAATGTTCAACAAACAGACTTTTCCCAGAAATGTGGGATTTCTGCAGAATAATGAAATGAATCCACAGTAAACCAGAGCAAGATTCAGGAAGCAGGATGTGGGCAAAGATAAGAAATAGTCATATATCTTGGTGCATAATTTCAGAGCACAAAGACATCTCCAGAAACTAGTGTACATTACAGGAGATTGTAACACATCCTTCAGTACTATCTTTGTAGAATACTGAAAATGCAAATTCTGGAAAATCACAAACACCCTGTTCTGTTCTCTGGTCTGCCTACGCAAATGTATTCTCCATAGTCTGCATGATCTTACTTCCATGATCAATATATGGCTTTTTATTATCATAAAGATTTATAGTACTGTACATTTTCCTAGGATTTTTTTTTTTTTTTTTTTTTTTTTTTTTTGAATGTACTAAGAAGAATTATGTGATATGGACAAGCCAACATGCAATGTACCGGAATTTTCTTTAGGTTTTGAAAAGTTGGCAGTATTCTGCACCCCACTTCAATTTCAGTTACAGAAAAGTAACTGAAATTACTCTGTGGTATATTTTAGTCTAAAAATAAGAGTATCTGTTGAACTGACAGTTTTCTAGAAAGTGCTATAAAATAAGTTCAAAGGGCTCAGAATTAATCCAAAGAAATAAATCTGCATCTCATCTTTCTGTTATTCCTACACACACCATGGAGTAAAGAATATGGAGCACAAATGACAATCCAGAGAGAAAAAACAATGCAAAACAATGCAAATGATACCTTGTAAGAAGTAAAGGTAATGGAAACTGACTTTAAGAGATGGAGACTCTTTCTTTGGTTTGTTTCTGGAATAAATGAGAAGCTACAAACCTCCAGAACTGTGGCACAGAAAAGTGATATCTGTAGTAACCTTTGGAGAGCTTTGGCTTTAACAAAGAATTTTCGTTGCTTGATGAGTTCACCAAAAGATAGCTCTAATCCAACCCTGATGTAATTCAATTGAAGTCCACGGAATAATTAATTTGTACCTTTCTCTCCTCTGCTGCTTTCTCACTTTGTCCGCATTTCCCTTTCTTCCTCTTCTCTAATCACTCAGCCTTTGCTGTCTCTCTAGATAGAGCTCTGCACAGCACTCACAGTGCTGTAAGAGTTATGCTTTGCCTCCCAAATCTGACTCTCCTTCTCCTTTCAGATCCAGTTCTATCTCCTAGTCTGACCTATTCCTAGATCAGAATTTTATAATATCCCATTACTAAATATGCTGACAGGTCCAAGAAAATTAAGGTTTCAGAAAGGCAAGGCATTTCAAGGTATCAGACAAACATGTCCAGCTTTAGATAGTAGGTAAGAAGCGGATTCTGCTAACAGCTGTGGTAATTTTCATGGTTACGTTTAGCAGCGTTATCATTAAGGCTGGGAATGTAGAAAAGGAGGCTGGTACTCAAAGCAAGCCCGTGTTTGTGGTTATGTCAGCTCTCGTAGCTGCCACAACACAATATGAACCTGTATGTTCTCTGAATGACTGACATTGTACAATGAATGACATCTAAAGACTCTTGTAACTAAATGGATGTAGGATCCTGCTATCTCATGCTGAAGTGTAATAGTTTTCCAGTGACATAAGTTTATATGTTAAAACTACACATTTTGATCTACTGAATATCTGTTATCATACCTGTCCTCCTAGTCTTCTTCCTGCTATAGCAGACCTGTCAAATTCCTTTGGTGCTTCCTCGTATTATAATGACTTTCATCCTCTGACTGATGGACCTATCCATCACTACCTATTCTTGCCACACTGCTGAATGTGTGCACACTATGCTAAATTTATTTCCCTCAGCTAATGATGCTCCCCACTTGCATCCTACTGTGAATGAGAGGGTACAACAAGCTGATCAGAGCCAGAATCTTGTTGGTCACATTACGTTAAGAATAAAGGTCCAGTTATGACTGAATTAATTCATTATTTCAATGACTCAAGCTTAAAGACCTAAGTAACTCCTATAGAATGGACTGCAAAATGACAAGAAGCTTGCACATCACAGAAAACACTTAAGGATACTATAAAAGCACGTAAAAGTCTCACCTTTGGGGGATACTTAGCCACGAACAGGCAATAATGGAGGTAAGACACAGACATCCTGGAGATCAACTTGAAATGTCAGGCCAGAACCATCACTGAGTTTTAAAATAGTTCAAGCTTCCTAAAGAGATGACATAAGAGGAGGATCTTCTGAGTTACTCTTTTTGTCAAAAAAATATCCAATATAAAGTTTGATTCTAATACCAGAGTTTTATTTACAGCCAAATTCAATTGTCAATAGACTGTAGTTGCACCCCTTTTCCTGCTCCCCTACCTCCAGAAACTTTTCTTTCCTTGGTATATGGTGATCCGGTTTCTAGAGGAGGGATTGGGAAAACCCTCATATGCATTTTCTGTGTTTGGGCTGTTTTCATGCTTATGGAGTACGGGTTTCAAATTCCTTTTTCTTTTTGTGTTATGGTATCTTGGACATCTGATCGATGTAGTAAAGGTCTTTCTGAATTGCTTTTACTGAGCTAGATGGACAGTTTTACCTGAAATGTTCTTGGGTACCTAACCGTTGTGTGGAATGGATTCCTTTCTCTGTAATGAGAACTAACATCTATGATGATAAGTTTGAAGTCATTTCAGACCTTAACCACTAGATTCCACAGCAGACATATTACTGAGTCACTAACCAAAAAGAGAAATAGTCTAAAATCAGCAAAATAGTGTATAAGTAAAATAAAATATTTTTTTCCTTATTCAGGCTCTATTGGATGGAAACTAACTTGTCATAGAAACTAAAAGAGTAACTTGAGTTAATTAAAATTAATAAAAAATCTTCTGCGGATGTCAATGGCTTTATGAAAATCAATTCCAAAGGAAAAAGTAATTTAGTAGCAATCAAAGGATTTCATTAATCAAATGACTTAGCAAACATTTTGTACTTTGAAGGACTTCCTGAAACTGTAAATTGATACATTTGAAAGTATCAATTTGAAGATGAAAGTATCAAAATGTAGGTGAATTAGGAAATCAGACACTATTTAATTAGATCATGACACAGAGTATGCTTGTGTGTGCACTTAAATATTTATTTAACATATAACAGATTCACATAATCATCTCTGCGAAAATTAAGATATTTGGCAAAAAATGCCAAAAAAAAAAACCCAAACCAACGACCAAAACAAACCAAAACAAACCAAAACAAAAAAAAAAAAAAAACCCAAAACAAAACAAACCAAAAAAGAAACTAAACCCCCCAAAACCAAAACCTTTCCCTGTTAAATCAGTACGTTTTTATGCTAGATCTCTTTCCCAACTTTTAAGTGCGTGTTTTAATATAAAACATACCAGTAATCTCTAACAAGGTCCCTACAGGAATTTTGGCTGATCAAAGATTTGTGATTTATAGTCTGAAAGTGCTCTGTATTGCTGCATAAGATCTGTTACTATAACACAGATACTTTTTTCCAAGACAGGGAATTTGAAACATCTGTGTAATCTTTGTGTGGTATGTAGAAATTCATCCTCGGGCAGATAACCTATCTCAAGGTAAGAAGGAAAGAGAAAATGGGGAAAGTACCAGCAAGATGTGTGGCTACTGCACAAAATATTGGCATAATATAATAACTTGAACAGGATCATAAAGACAAGGCAAGAAGTGGGATGCAAACAACAAAGGACATAAAAGGTAAGAAGAAATACCCTACACATTAAAATATCTGGAAATAGAAGAAATTAGTCATTTTGCAAGTCCATAGAAATGTCAGGTGATACTGAGACTGTTCAAGTGTTTTATGCCTTTACCCTTCAGTTTTTGCCGAGCAGTTCAGCAGGGATCTGTCAGGCAGAAGACATTTAGCAGCACTGGCAAAGGTATAACTAAACCAGGGAGAGGAAATGTGGATGTATTTGAGAAAGTCAGGTGTTGGCTTGGTCTAATGAAATTCATTAAAGCAGACTTAGAAAAATGGCTCTTGTACACCCAAAGTTGCTAGCATTTATCTTTGAGCCAACAGAGGATGACAATGTTTTTCTTTGAAAAGTAAGAAATGAAGAAACAGAGGAATAATAGGCCAGCTGGTTAAACGCTGAGTTTCAGAAAAACAGCAAAACTTCTTTGTAAGAATTTTGTTCTACAGAAGAAAATAAGACATTATATAGCCAACAAGATCAACTTGTCCAAAAGAAATTGTGTCAGACTAACTTAATTTATCTTATAAAGGTGTAACAAACTCTGTGGATAGGTAATATGCAATAGGTGACAACTGTCCTAGATGACATTTCCATAAGCAGGTAAGGGAAGCAAACAAGTCTGTTCTGAATTTGATAGTACTAATATATTCATTAATGATGGTGGATTACAGAGTATACAGCGTACATTTGCAGATAATCTTCGTGAACTTTGGAACACAGAATTCAAAATAACCTTGACAAGTTAAATATGTGTTGTGAACAAAGTAGCATTTAACTCAAGAAAACCAAAAGCAAAGTCCTACAATGGACAGGAATAATCAGACAAACTCCTCCTGGGACTGCTGTGTATAAAACGTATGAAGTAATCCCTCCACATTAATCAGTGATGTTAAGGTCTCAAATGATGTACATTTTCTGGCTTGGAACACAAAAACTGGTAAAAGAACCTACACAAATCATCAGCAATCTAGAAAACACAGCCTTTGGGAAAAGATTTGAGAAAAAGCAGTGATGATAAGTTAAAAAAAAAAAATAGAGGGGAAACAGAAATGAGTTTTTAAATAAATAAGATATCTACAAATATAAAAGTTCAGAAATAATGAACTTAGATTGAAGCAAATGAATTTAGAATAAAGCTTAGTAAAAGTTATCTGGCAATTAGAGCAGTTAAGCACTAGGGCAGATTATCCAAGTGACACTGTGGCATTTCTGGGGGAATGGTTGGACCTGATGATCTGAAAGGTCTTTTCCCACCTACTTGATTCCATGATTCTATTTCCAGGCATCTGTCAGACGTAACAGAAGGACCGATCCAGCTGCCTGGAGATGGGGAGCAGAGTAGGGAATAGATGAGAGAACCATGCAAAGCCCCTTCCAGAACTTGCTTTCTACAAGTTTCTGAATCTATTGCTTAAATCCTTAAAAATTGTTCTTCAGAAAATGAGGTGTAAATTAGTCTCAGTTAGCTGTTTCTTTCCTTAAAGTAAACAACTTCAGCAGAATGATCCAAAATATGAAGACTGGAAATATCTGTCTGGAGCCGCACCATATTTAACGTCATTGTTTGCCAAGTCAACATTTCTGATGCTGCCTGCAAGAAGTAAATGGGATGAGATGCAAATATAACAGTTCTAGGCTCTGAAATTTTGCTGTTCCTCTTTTCTGTTAAGGCAGACACTGTTAATTCAAGGGACCTAAACTATACCAATAGCTGTACACACAACATCAGAAATAAACACGTATTTCAACAAATGGCATAAGCCAAATTGACTAGCTTGCTTCATGTCATTCTGATCATTAAAAGTGGTGCTGAGTAGTGAGACCTCAGTGCTGAAGTTTACTGTTTATTCACTATTCAGAATAACGAAGTCTGGCAATTTTAAAACATTTTTATTTACAGAAGGGGGGTAGAGTAAATAACTGCCCTGCAGTCCCTCAATGTGGTGAGCACCTGTTGAATGGTTTTGCTTCCAGCTTGAGGTCAGCAAAGCAACACTGTTCACGTTTTTAACCCCTGGAAACTTCAAAGGAAACAAGTTTGCTGGTGTTGGCCTTTTCTTAACAGAATATCTTCTGCATGTCGTAAAATTATCCTACCATGTTTACCATCACTTTTGATCAGCCACAGACAAAGCACCCGGGAATCATGCATGGGAAAGCAACAAACAACACACATTACTGACTTCTCCCCAGTCTGCATCTGTCAACCAATTCCTTATGTGAGGATTAAGACCCAAGGAAGGATAAGAATTAAGTAAGTGAAGCAAGGAGGCTGTGAGGGAAGGAGTGGATGAAACTATGAGCCCTATTGACTGTTTTTATGAACTCAATATTCTTGATTGCCAGCTGTCAACATTTTTTTTGGAGTATAAATAATGTATTTATTAATAAAAATTATCATTCTCATGATCACACTTTTGTTTATACAACTGATAGAGCTTAAGAGGGTGGTATGAATTAATGTAATGAATATAATTTCTGTAGGAAAACAAAAGTACTCATCTCTGATCACTTCTTTTCTTTACAGTCTCCAACATTTTGCTGTAATAAAATAATTCATCTGCTTGTCATTGTACTTAAGAATGGTTACAGACTCTAAGCATAGACAGGTGAATGTAGTTTCACTGAAAACCAAATGATCGCTAAGTATTTTTTTTAAATGGCGATCATGTGCAAAACATTTCTTCCTCATACGCCTTTGAATTGCAATTCTTTGAGACACCAAGCTTACTGCTATCTAGGTGGAGACTTCTTGGCACATCCAACTGGAAGTAAATCAAGTAAAAATAAATAGTTCAGTAAATGAGCAATTCTGACTTGATCAGACACGAATGTTGGAAAATATCTTCTACATCTTGGCATGTGAGGTCTATAAACAAACTTCAAAAGAACAACTGAATGTTACACTGGGGATCATTTAATTTCCCAATCACACTTCAAGTATTTATAGAAGTCACCTGTTTTTTCTGATCAGCTTTGGAGATGGAATGCAAAATATATCATCAAATCTAGATCTTGGTTACTGCCTCAGGTCTCACCAAAGTGTCACCAGTTTATGTAAGCTGGAAGGCCATCCCAGTTCCTTCAGCAATAACCAGTTTCTTTTGTCACTCATTTATGTGTGCTCTAGACAGATTCAAGCAAATATAGCTGTGCCAGGTCTAGATCCCACTCCACTGACCTCAGCATCATTCCTCCACATTTCATAGAATCATAGAAAGGTTTGAGTTGGAAGGGACTTGAGAGATCATCTAGTTCCAAGCCCCCTGACACAGGAAGAGACACCTTCCACTATACCAGGTTATTCAAAGACCCGTCCAACCTGGCCTGAAACACTTCCAGGGGTGGGGCAGCCACAGCTTCTCTGGGCAACCTGTTCCAGTGTTTCACTGCCCTCATTTCTACCAGTATAGCAGATAACAATATCTGCTCCTCATTTAGTTTGCAGGTTATATCTTGGGTGCACTTCTGGTCTGTACCTGGTGATTGCCACAAGGATTTCAAAAAGGATATCGAACGCTGTCCTCTACATCTGACACCCAGTGTACAGGCTGTTGCCTATTCCACCAAAGCCCTGTCGGTAAACTGCCCTAAATTTGAAGGGGTTTTTGTATGACAGGACTTTCCCTTGCTATGCTGAACCTGATACTCTTTTTCCCAGAGGGTTTAATCAAAATTTGAGCTGTTACAATTTTTGATATAATAATTGGCTACCAGGTACAGGAAAGAAGAGGAAGGAAACAAAAAATGCTATGAGCCTGAAAAAATTCTGATTTGTTGCCAAATTTTACCATCTCATTTTTCTAGTGTAGTAGTTTATCCTTTGGTTTGAGTATTGCACAGGCGATCTTTAGTGTTGAAAGTTCCAAACAGGCTCTTCACTGATAAGAGAAACTTGCAGATACTGGTGGTGTGAGTACTTTTCACAGATGCTCTTTTTTGAAAAACCTTTTATTTATTTTCTTCCCTCCATGAAAGAGAGGAGGTCTGGGCAATATTTTGCAAATTACATAGGAAGAAATTGTATACACTTTTAAACTATTCAAAAAGGCAATGTCTGTGTGAGGAAATTGCCCCACTACAAAACAAAGCACTAAGAACAGTACTTTGTGCTAGTTGTGCACATAATAATTTTTCTTCTCTGTATTTTTAACCTAAATCTATACCAGATATGCTACTCACAGGCCTACCATAATTGTGCAAATAAAATGTACAGGTTTTTGGCAGGAACGTTTTTTTCTATAAAGAAATCTATTTATTTTTGTTTGGTTGAATCTGCCTTGTTACAGCTGGCAGGGATGGAGAAATTTTAATTTAGTGTCTAGTTATATGCAGGGATGTCCAAAGCTTGTACAGGCATTGGAATTAATCTGAGTAACTTTGGAAGGTCCATAAGTAAACTGGCTTTAAGAGTGATTATCGTGTTCTCCCTTGAAGAACACATCTCCTCTCACAAATTCTGAAGAAAAAGGTGTTTAATCTCTTTAGAATAATGTCTGGTAAGAAAGACAAATTTAGAATCTGTTTGGTCATGAATTGGACTTCTTGGGAAAGAGATTGCTCCCACCAATTGATTGGTGAATAATGTGGCATAATTTTGCTAAATTAAATTAAACAATAGGTTTTATTTTCAGTTTTATGTTTTGCGAATGTCATAAAAAACTTTTTTGTGAGAACACAGATTTCAAAACGTGTTTCTAGCTAGCTAGAAACTTGGGCTATGAAAACAGTCTTGATTGTGAAGACTGGACAGCATGTCTAATTCTTCCCGGAAGATTACAGACATAAAATGTAAAATGTAACAGTCCAACATTTTAGTTAGCCAAAGCAAAACAGAACCTGAGCCTCAACAGTTCCAATTTCTGTCTAAATTTAGAAGCCATGTTTTTCATTAGTTCTGTGTTTGGCAATGAAGACTTTTTTCCTGACATTTGCTGTTCAGATAAATTAAATGCCTCTTCAACAGACTGGAGAGAGTACTTTAATTTGCGTTGTGGTCTCATCTTCCTTTTTATGTCAGAACAACTCAATTTAATTTGGTGATTTTTTTTTTCTTTTAATCTTCTTTGGGTCTGAATGAGATCTCAATGAGATTCTGTGCGTCTAATGGAGGAGGGAAACATCCTCGCTTCTTTTAACACTAGACCAAGGTTCACCTTCAGACCAGCCAGGTTTTGGTTTGTATTTTCTCCAAGCTTTGCCAGAACATCACTGCTACAGCACTTAGAAACCTTTTATTGATGCTTATTTCATATATCATGTAGTAATGAGAAAGGTGATCACATATTATACCAAGCATTTCCAACAGGGAAAGGAAAATATTCATAACATTATCCTTGATCTAGTGAGGTCCCACCTGTGAAAACAGCAGACTCTGTTCAGGCAGGATTAATTCAAATCAGAACAGAAATGGAGAAGTATTTTAAGATGATCACTGATACTTTGGTTTTTTCCTATTTGATGTAATGAGATTAAATGAGCTTGGCTTGCTTTGCCTAGACAAATGAGGCTTGAGAAGAGATACAGATACTACTTGCAGACTCACTGGGGAATAAACACCAAGGTGGACAGGCAGTGTTGGAGCTAATGGGCATCATTAATACATGATCACATGGATGTTAGTTGGCCACTGATTTGGGCTAGAGATTAGCCACTTGCAAGTTTCATTTAAATACCCCTACTTCTTTCTTCAATGAAAGAAGTAGGGGTATTTAAAGAAAGAGTAGAAAGGTTACTAATGAACAGGCACAGCAACATCTTTGTAATACACAAACCTAGCTTCAAAATAAAACTAGATAGATATGCAAAGGGAGTTTTTTGCTCTGACAGTTATAAAAGGGATTAGATGTGGTGATCTTTCCTAAGCCTTTTCCAGCCTGATTTTCTACTTTATTTCTATGTTAGTAAAAATAAAGTTATCAAAGAAAATCAGCAGTATAATCAGGCACACTTTTACTTGGCAAAAAATTAGTGTCATTTAGTTCATTTTGCAGTAACTCCCTTGATTTGAATTATTTTTAAATCTTGCATATCAGAGAAACAGAACTATATTTGTTCTAAACTGAATATTTATCAGTGACTCTCTGCAGTGATATGGCACTTAGTAGCTTTATTTGTAGCCCTTGCTACAATTCAACAATTTCTTGGGTCAGTTTTGTTAGTATTCTGTGATGGAAGTGACAGAGTAATTGCTGTCTTTTCCTTGATGTGGTAGTTCTACTTCTGTAGGCTCCTTTCCATTTTAAACATACTGGTCCACATGGAAATAACAACTTGGCCATGACATTGTATATGTTTTGCTGATTGAGCCAATAAGAGCTCAAATTCGATGTGAATATTGTAATTAGCTTTGGAGAGACAGGGATGTCTTATTTTTAATGGGAAAAATTGGGAAAGTCTCATTTTTTTAAAGGCTTTCTCTGAACTACGACATAAATTAATATAACTCAGAACTCACAGAGTGTTGGGAGAGCTTAATTAGAGGTAAAAGTCAACACTGTAAGTGGTACACTAGGTCCATCAAAGCACAAACCAAGTTTTCATCTGGATTTTATAAGCTTTATATGTTTTTTCTGGCCATTAAACTTTTTGACTGAAAAAAGACAAGGGTCTAAAGTAAAACACCTACTATTCATCTTTCTCTTGGCAAAGTCTCTACGATTTCATCAAAAAGCATGTTTTAAGACATACTAAAAAAACCAAAGCAGCAATACACGCATTAAATAGAATATATAATGTCAATTTGATTTACTAAGCTCACAAATCAACACAATTTTATTGTAATAACAATGAGTAAATCAAATAAGAGAAACAGTTCCTTTATATTTGACCATGTTTATTTTCTGTACTACACAAAAGACTTGGAATCTCATCATATTTGCCTAAGGAAAGCACCATAATTTGCCAATAAAAGCTGGGAATTACTTGAAGAATTTGTAGTGAGATAACTGTTTAATCTTGGGCTGATGAAAAACTGAACTTCTACCTAAGCATGAAATGATTTTTGTGGTTTTTAACTGGAAGAAAGGTGAAGTGAAACAAGTTATAGTACCCTATTAAACACTTTGTAACATATGGACACTGTCCAAGAGGCACAGCAAACCTACCCGTGTATTTTCCAAGCTCTGGCTTATATAAATTTGGACATAGTCAGATTTATTTCTGGCAGGAATAAAATGCTTTACACAAGGGGAGAAAAGAAAGGCCAGAGTTAGGGGAAGGGGAGATTTAAGGAGATTATTGCTTAAAAGCGAAATAGCCACCAAGGATATGTTCTGTGGGTGTGTATATGTGTATGTTTCTGCTTAACTATGCAAGATCCCACTTTATTTATTAATAGAATTATACATAAAGATGCCTATATAATTTGAAAATGGAATGTGTCTTTTAATGTTAGATCTTGGGGGAAAAAATAACACGTACATAGTTCTATTTATTCTCCTCCTTTTCAGATGCATATTTGTTGAGTGATCCTGTTTCTTCCTGAGAACATGAAGAAAAGACATTCTCATGGAGAGGAGGCAACAATCAAGGTTCATTCTCTGCATGACTGTATCAGCTTTCAACTTGTGGCAATCAGCACTGCAGATAGATCACTTCCTGGATCGGGTTAGTTTTGCAGAAGGAAAATCCATAACATCAAAGGAAAATAATTTTGAGAAGGAGAAGAAGCAAGCATTTCAAGGAAAGCATTTGATAAAAGGGAAATATTTGATATACTATCCCAGAACAGTGAAGAAGGCAACAATGAAACCTTTGAAAAGATCAAGGACTTCTCAACAGCAACCTGATGGTCTAATATGGTAGCAAACAAACACAGTAACTTGGCTACTCTTTTAGGGTCTGGAGCTAATTCAGTCATAACAAGTTCAGGGAAGGTTGCATCCTGTCAAATTGTTTTGAATCCTGTCCCTCATTGTCATCAAATACTCTCATGCAAAAAATGAAAGGACTATTTTTTGTTCTCTATGAGAACGTTTTCCTCATTTTCTCAGGAAGAAACAAGATCATTCAAACATGCTGTGGCAAATCACCAGGTTTATCCTGCTTTAGCTCCAAATAGATCTTGTTAAGTGTAAGCAAGGAAGCAAATCATATAGGTTAGGTGATTCAGTCTTTCAGGTATAAATAAAAGTGACTTTCTCCACTCTGTCACAATCTAGCTTTGTGACTTGCCAGAATTAACTTTGTTCTTGCCGGAACCAAAAGTCATCTCTTGTCTTTTTGTCTTGCAATTATGGTAATGTAGACAAAATCAGAATGAAATTTCTGAAGTGCAGTTTAGACACAGCTTGGACACACAAACTCAGGAAGCCAGTCCCAAAGCTCCTGCTCAGCTGGCAGACACATGAGATTCTTCTGGTCCTGGGTGCCTGAAACTGCAAGTTTAGTTGGACTGACGAAGGAAATTTTCTTAGGATGTCATTTTCCAGTAATCATTGATTTTTATTAAAATTAAATCTATAAATTCACATTGTGCTCTTTCTGTACACTTCTCAGAAGCTGGTGTTTGCTTTGGGGCTAACCAGCACTGCAGATCCCTGAAATTTTTCTCAGACCCCAGTCTTGCACAGTGCTTGAAGAAAGTTAGGTACCTGAGATCAGGATCCATGAAATCGTCATGGTGAGTAAGAAACCGTCTAATTTGGTTTAATTTGGTCTGCCTTTTGCTTCCCATAAGACCTCTATTTCATCTATTGTCCAAGAAACTTCCAAATCTAGAAATTACAAGATCATAGAATCATAAAATATCTCAAATTGTAAGAGACCCATAAGAATCATAGAGTCCAACTCCCTGCTCCTTGCAAAACTACCTAAAACTAAACCATATGGCAAAAAGATTTTTCCAGATGTTCCTTTAGCTCTGACATATCATGACCACTTCCCCGGGGAGCCTGTTCCAGTGATCAGCCACTCTTTCAGTGAAGAACCTTTTCCTAATGTCCAAACTGAAATTCCCCTTATGAAGCTTCATCCCATTTCCTCATGTTCTATCGCTGATCACCAGAGAGAGAAGAGCACCTCCCCAGAATGTTTTCTTATACTTTTGAAAAGAAGGTAGAACAGTGGATTGAGTGACTTTACAAGCTTATTCCTCACTGTAGTAACTGGCTGTGGAACTATCACTCATCTAGAAACCTAATCTTACAAAGCTGGCTAGAGAATCTGAGTGGCAGCTTCAAGCAACAATATAGTACCTCTCCAAAGGTAACAGAGAAAGTGTAACTAGAAAAAGTACAAAAATGGTTGTACACAGATCTGAATTTTGAGTCTGAATCAAAAAGCAAAGACAGGATACATACTTAATGTGAAATTCCAAATTAGAATTTGTTTGGCAGTCTTTTATGGTGAAGAATCTTCCACATTTTAGACCATTTCACTGTCTATTAACATAATAAGATAAATAAAAGGATAATTTAGAATGTACAGCTAAAGACAAGTAATCTATGGGATTTTTTCACTTAATCTGAGCTCCTTTCAAACTGATACCAAAGAAGGAGGGTTCATTATAGCACTTCTCACTATATACAAGCAGCCCTGAATAGAAAAATAAAAACCTCTGGTGAAGGGTAGAATAGTTTATGTAAGAGGGAAAAGAGTTAATGACACATATTTTCCAGAGATATGAAGTGAAAATTACTGGGTGTGTGCAGATGATTCTTGTCCAGCAGGGAATCTGCTGCAACCTTGGACAATGGCACATGGGCATCTAGGGTGACTGTGAGAGGAGACATACACTCAGGCAAGCAAGGAAGCACTCAGGGAACAAGGGCAGCAAATGTTCAGTAAAACTCTGCTCAGCTTCTTGATGAGCATTTCTGGCCTGATCTACACGTTTTTTTCTATATAATGTTCTCAAGATGGAGTTCCATTAAAAACCTTCTGCTATGATAAATCCTTCAGGCATTGCATGCAGATGAAGGGCTGCATTTGTTTACTTTGCAAGCGGAAGAATTCCAAATAAAATGTTTTCTTAAATGTGTTCAGAATTAAACATGTCCTTCAGCTATTTAGCATATAGGAAGCAGAGAGTCAAGCATTCATCTGAGAGGACTAGATCTTGAAGTAATTTTCCAGTTTTACTTCAGCTCTCTTGTGTTACCTCTCAGATTTTCCTGAAACTGTTCTCTTTTCCCAATTTAGTCATGATCAAGTATGCCTACAACAAAACAAACCACTTCAAAAATTAGTATTTAAATTACATTCACAAAACCACTTAAACTTCACGCAGAAACTGGCCATTTTTGCAGACCACAAATCAAAAAACTCCACTGAAAATCATTTACTCTTACTTTCTGCAGGGTGATACCCAGAAGCTCCTCAAGTCCATATCTTTTTGTGGAGCTACAGCAGGGAAGTAAGTATGTGCAAGACAGAAGAACACTATATAAGGCACATGTTGTTCTAGGAAAATGCTGATGTTGTCCATTGCCTTGTCTGTTATGGCCTTTCAGAGGAGGAAAAATGACCATCTGAGAAAGGCAGCCCCAAAGGCAAGCGCTTGCCCCTGTATCTGCAAGAGGAAATAATGCCACACGATGCAATTACACCCTAAAATAAATGAAGAAATTGACCATCAGGCTCATTGCATTAAAGGGGACCTAACATAATTTTTCATGGAAGCTATAAAAAGTCATCTATAGTATTTTGTTGTCCTGAATGTTTTTTTCTGTAGTAAGCCCAAAGACAAAACACTCTTTGCATTTTATTGCACCTTCTGTTAACTTGGAATGCAGCACTATGTGACCATGTTGACACACAATCCTATCAACAGCAGCTATTGCTCTATTCCTTTATTGCCCTGTCTTTACCAAAGTTTTGACAGAATGTATTTCCAACCCCCATTGAAAACAATTAGTCAAAAATACAGTAAAAAAAATTCAGAACAGTTTCAAACACTGTGTGCTATCTGCACTGCAGCTTGCACTCTCTTCCCTTTCAGAAGTGTTTGAGAACAAAGCTTGACAACCGTATGGGTAGTAGTTTTCTACAGTTGTTACGGCTATAGTTTATTGTGTATCACAACTATGCAAATAGGGACTGTACACTGGGAAGCACATGTCTAACTTTCTGCAAAGTTTAACTTTCAAGTAGAAAAAGTGAAGATTCCTGCACAGCCTGGACTGCCCTGATAAACTTGTAAAGTTTTATAAAATCCAGTTGATCTTTGAACATTTCCTTCATAGGAGTTGTAGCAATTCAAGTTCTGATTATTTAGCCTCCCGTTGGTGTCTTAAGGTATGGCTTGTCCAGCCTTTCAGCTGAAGATAAAGTTCCTGTAAAGATTTCCTTCTTGTGTCACCTTCAGTGTTTCACCACTTTTTCTACATGTCATTGCCATCTGTGGGTTGGTGTTCCATTTTTCCTTTCAGTCATTTCCCTTTTCTATTATTTTTTTTCTTCTTGCAAAGCTCTTTAGTCTTCTGGTCTCTTACTGAGTGCTGTGTTTATGCTGTACACTTAATTTTGCTGCACCTCTGAGAGACATCTTTCTCTTCATTATAGGAGACATCTTTCTAAAGAAATTTCCCCCTGAATGGCAAGTGTAACGTCATCTTTTCTTTCATGTGCTATTTAGTTGTCTTGCAGTAGCCTTTGCTTTCTGCGTCTCTAACAGAACCTGTGCTAAAAATCTGATACCTCCAACACAAGCACTACGTTGTCTCTAACTATTGCTTCTTTTCCTGTTCCCCATTTGTAATAATAGCTGCCTTCAGTAAATTCTTTTGCTCAGTCTCGGCATTTTCTCTTAATTTCAGTTGCTTTATTTATAGATTTGGCCTGGTTATGAAAAAGACATTAGTATCCTCTTGGACTCTAAAGAAACAAAAAGTTGTCACTTATTAATGTGTTATCACTACTATAATCTGTCTGTCCAGTTATGAGCTCTTGGCCTGTTTCAAAAGCAAACTGATGGGATTGGGCTAATTTTCCCCACCACATTTGCTTCAGGCTGTAAGTACTCTCAGGTAGTTGCCAGGGCTTTAGAAAGTGCTTGAGGACTTGGTAACCAGAAGTAACCAGCTCTGATCACAGAGCCCTTTTTGTTCACCTTGTTTATCCTGGGTGCAGGCTGGGGCATAAGGATTAGCTGAAAAGCATCACCCAGGGTAAAGTAGGAGGATATTTATTTGGTACTCCCATGCTCTCAGTATCAAACCAAAAGCCACTAGGCCAGTCAGTTATCATGAGAAACATCTGAACAGGTGCACTGGATGTCTGTGCAGCCCGGCATCTGGTGTCCTACAGGAGAGAGTACTGAGGGAAAAGCTGACAGGAGCAAGGTAAGCAGATATAAATCCAAATCTACCCTACAGACTCCTAGTATTCAACAGTCTGGAAGTTTTAGGAAAGAGAATTGGCACCCACATCTGAAGACATTCAATATCCATGATAAGTATTTCTTTCATAAATTTGCTAGACTCCCACATTTTCATTGTCTGCTATATGGAAACGTATTTCCTTCTCTTGAAACCTGATGACTGACACTTTTTGTTGGTGTTTGTTCACCAAGGCACCAAATAATTCTTCTTTATTTATCCTCTCTGTTAATTTTACCACATTTTCCCCTCACCCTTAGCCTTGTAGATATCTTTAGGTCTTTTTCCTAAGCAGAAAAGTCCTAGACTAAGCCAGAGCAACTAAAATCACAGAAATCTAATTTGTGCTACCAGAGCCTCTGCCAGGCTGCATTCCCTTTCTAACACACTTACCTCAACCTGCTAGTTTACGTTACCTGTGTTTATGTTCACAGTGGTCAGCTTGTTTCCTTTTAAGAGAGAGATACACTTACTTCTGAAACCAGCTTGTTTTGTAACATATGCAAAACAAGAACTGACTTAAATTTCCTGACATGAATGTCCTCTCATTTACAGATACAGTTTCATCTCATTGAATCCATGTAGCAAACCTCACACAGAATGGTACAGGAGTCCTATATTAAATCCACAGTTCTCATTTTAAAGTACTATGTAAGGAACAATTTTGATTTAATAGGGTCTGTAGCAATACGAAAAGGGGTAATGGTTTTAAACTGAAAGAAGGTGGATTCAGACTAAAGAAATTTTATGCAGTGAGGGTGGAGAAACACTGTAACAGGTTGCCCAGAGAGGTGGTAGATGCTCCATCCCTGGAAATATTTAAGGTCAGGTTGGACAGGGCTCTAAGCAACCTGCTCTAGTGGAAGATGTCCCTGTTTACTGCAGGGGGATTGGAGAAGATGATCTTTAAAGTCTCTCCCAACCCAACCCATTCTATGATTCTATGATTTCCACATCACTGAAAGGTAAAAATGTAGTCCCTACTCTTTAGCCGAAGAATTGGATGGTAGTTTAGCATTACAACCATGAAGATAAAGGCAAGAGAGTAAACTATCTGAAAATAGTTTTATCAAATGTACACTGGTAAACATAACCACTATAGTGAAGTGCTTTAATCATGTAATTGCATTCCAAGATTCATACAACTTGATCTTTTAGATGTCATGTTGACAGTGAAGAGAAAATTCCTTGCAACTACAGGTATGTAATGCACTTCAAGATGCATTTACATTCATGTTCTTTCCATAAAAAATATATAGCTCTCCTGAAATAGTCCTAGGTGAATCATTCTGAGTTTAAGATTATATCTCTGACCAGAGAGAGTACAGATGCATCTCCAGCTGTTGAAAAAAAAAGTTTTTTTACTTTATTACATTCTGTTGTAATTTTCAAAGCTATTGCTTGAAGTAGGAGTATACTCCCCAAACCTGATTTTTTAACATGCTTGCCAAAAAATTTCCGTTGTCATTTTATGTATGTACAGATGGATTCAAACAGTCTTCTAATCAGCAGTGGTTTAAGTACTCCATTCTCTGTATTATTTAACTGGTTCTAGGGTCAACAGAATGAAAAAGTCAAGATTTGGCAAAGACATCTAAAGTAAAATTTAGAGACTTTAATTATTTTCCTTAATCTAGGCTAACATCAGAACGGAAGTTATTGTGTTTATTTTATTGCCTAATAAAAATGCAGTAAAATGGTATTTTTAAATCTATTCATAACCTTGGGTCATAACAAATTGTTTTAGAAAGAACAGTTATACTTAGAGCAATAAACTCCATGTGTAAAACCATTATTTTTAAGGTAGTGATAATCATGGAATCTTATGTTTTACACAAGAAAGGCCGAAAATTTTAATCCAGTAGTTTCTGCACCAAACCTCCATCTCTGAGTGAATGACCGAATATCTTTTAGAGCACTGGATTTCTTCCTGGTATTTGGTTACTCTCAAGAGCTATGTAAGAGAAAATAAATTTTAAGGCTTAATTTTCACAGAAGCACAGAATCGTTGAGGGTGGAAGGGATCTCTTCCTACCTCTGGAGGTAGGTCATCCATTCCACCCACCTTGTTCAAGTAGGACCACTTAGAACCCTTTGCCCAGGATCACATCTAGATGGCTTTCGAGTATCTCTAGGAAGGGAGATTCCACAATGTCTTTGGGAAACCTGTGCCAGTGCTTGGTCACTCTCAAAATAAAAAAGTGCTTCCTGATGTTCAGAGGGAACCTCCTGTGTTTCAGGTTGTGCCCATTGCATTGTGTCCCCTGCATCAGCTTTTGGCATCTAGCATGAACAACCTTCTGCCTAAGTCTAAATTAGCCTTAGTAACTCATCACTCTGAAACACACTTGGACAAAGGTGGGTTAAGGCAAAGGTGAGCTCCACCTCAGCTGTGCTGAGCATGCCTTGGCTGCTGGTTCAAGCCCCATTTCAAGAGCTGTATGGTTTTTAAATGGCTTTAGCAGCTTTTGTATATAAAGGTTTCTAGCAACAACTTTTAAGCTTTTAGTAAATATGTGACATCTCTACACATGATCTGACTAGAGTTGAGACAAGTAGATGAATAATCATCAATGTCTGAAAGCATTTTTTTCCTTCTTATGACACATAAAGCTTATGACACATAAAGTATTCATAAGAACATTGAGAAAAAGATATGTTACAGTCCTGAGATTTATGGTGAATTGCTCAATTTACGAATGAAAAATTGTTATTCCATAAACACTGCATATAATCAACTGCTTGACTGAAATATTGTTGCCAGAAATGTGCTTGTTAATAATGATCTTTTTTCTACTTACTAGAAGGCTTATGAATTAATTTTAACAGCATGTAGAATTTGTGTCCTGTTAAAATACTTTACAGCAGTTAAAATATGTTTGTATGACACAATTGTCTGTGTTTGTATTTTAACTTTCCATAATTTTACAGTCTCCATGCACACAAATGAAATACTAGTTATCTTATATTAACCATAGATGAACTACCCACAATGCACCCCATGAATGAAATATTTTTTTCCTAACAAAACAATGCAATTTATAGCAAGACAATGGATGGATATTAAAAAAAAAAAAAAAAAAAAAAAAAATCAGAACTGGAAGGAAAATTAGACCCTCAATAAGTGTTTTAGCAACACATTTTGTTTCAATATAAATCTAGACAAAATAATTTTTAAACACATCTGCTAATGCTGAGGTGAAATTCTAAGCTTTATTGCTGAATTCACCTTTGCTGGTTACCTCTCCTACCTGGAGCCATAACACCAGGACCATGTTATCCTGAGTAAAACAGTTCACATCCAAACTGGGTGGTCTTAGTCTTCCCTGGAGATTGTTGTCTAGTTTGCACATGAGCAGCTTTGACAGAAAACTGCCAGATTCGTTGCAGAGGGAATCCCAAGTGTAAACTAACATCTCTGCAGTGTCACCTATGTAGATATGAAGGAAAAGGGAGCAAAAACATTTGAAAGTGTAGATGTGTCTTTTGCAACATACAGAGCAACTTACTATTGGCCGACTTCAAACTATATAGGGATAATTCAAAGCTGCTTATCCCTATGGAGAAGTATTTCTGTAAAGCAGGGTTATTTTATCAACTGCCTCCAGTCTGAATTCAGATTAACATGCTAGACACTCACTACACAAGTCATCTAGGTTTCTGCTCCACAGCTTCCCACTGACCTTCACAAAATGCCTATAGCTGATAGCAAACATAACAAGTTAAAACCAAAAATTTGCATTCCAGCTTGAACTGTCTTCAGACTCTGAGTTTCCAGAGTCCTGGTTGATGGCCATATTTTATAAAAAGTTAGTGAAACTTGTAACAATGGATGTGGAGGGCGCTTTTTCGTTCAATTTAGTGATATGAAGAATCCAATAAATACATGCATATTCATCCCAATTCTTTATATAATTAATAGCATCACTAAAAACTGCAATAAGACTTTCCCTAGCTGCAAACTTTTACGAACAGCCACTAAAGTTCTTTCAGCCATCTTCTAGCCAGTGGTGATTTTCATGAGCTGATATAGACACTCCTTCTCTCTTAAACCATTCCACATATAGGTCATGAATCTTCAAGTTATTCAGATGGGAAGGGTGGGGTTAGAATTTATCTTAAGAAGGAAATTAATATTTTGTATTGGAAATAGAATATTGCAAAAATTATTATTAATATGTAAACTGGATTCCGATGAGCATATAAATCAAATAGGTTGTTAAAATTTCATTCTTGGATAAACAAAACCTAGACATTTTCACAGTTTGACACAACAGCAGCAATTTCTTATGTTTCAAAAATAATTTGTCATGAACAAATCTTCTGTCCTTGACAGAAAACTGGCAAATGATTGATTACACAATGTACTTACTAAATCTGCACTAGATCCAGAGAATAAAAACAATATTGCCTATAAAATCTACTATTAAAAAGAAAAATAAATCACTTCTGCTATTAATCTTAAATTACAATGTGGAATGATTAAAAACAAATGGGTTTGGAGGAGCAGTTCTTTAAATGGAGACATCAAGTCTGTGTTTGAAGACTGTAATGTTTACTACAAATGTCAGAAATTCATCACATCTTTGATATGAGGTTGTGTAATTACTGAGTTTGACTTGTATTGAATATTTTTACTAAAATGGTTAGTTAACCACTAAAAATAAGAAGTAATGCAAAAAGGTACAATAACTCTATCTCACACCTCTTCCCAATGTCCCAGTTTGTGACTGCACTCTGGGTCATGACAGTACACTGTTTTTCAGATTTCATATTGAATGCTATTTTTACATGAAGATCCAAACCCACATATGTTCATATTTCATTTTCCTCTGTATAATATAACAGATACATACTATGAGATACTTTAAGGGCTGCAGAGACCCTGCTGGATCCTGAGACCTCTCAGAGAGTGAAACCCTCATGAAGGGGCTGTGGAAAGCAATGGAAGGACTGCTGCCACACGCTGACCAGGCTGTCTTGCTGGGCACAAGCTGATGAAGACACTTGATCCCTTTCCAGCACCACACCTGGGTGTGAAGGTATTGGATTGGTGCATATTCCTCATGCTAATATTAAAAACCTCTCTGTCAGAATATTCCTTCCATGCTTTCATTGGAAAAAAACGTCCTATAGCTGCCTGGATATCTGGAAGACACCTGTGGTTTCTGTATTGGAGGTCAGTGTCAAGATTTTGGTAGATGGGGCCTGCAGGGTGGCTTCTGTGAGAAGAGACCAGGGGCTGCCCCATTCTGGACATGGAAGCCACCATAGGACACGACAGAGCCCATCAGCCAAGCTGGTGGTGCTTCAGGGAAAACAGATTTAAGAAAAGGTAAAATGACAGAAAGAGAGGAGGAGGGAAGGTTAAGAGAGGGAGGAAACAGAGAGAGAAGAAGTGAATCGAAGAGACAAAACAGGCAACACCAAGGCCAGAGGAGGTTCTCCATGGTAGAGAAGACATTCTTGAAGGATTGCGGCCCTTGAAGGACCTACATCAAACCATAGGAAATGAATTGGAAGGAAGGATTTTATAGTTTTTTTCTCACAAAAGTAATTGGTAATTGATTTTCCTGCTTTATTTCAAGCCACAAGTTTTCTTGCTCCTCTCCTTCCTACCCTTTCCCCCAGCTAAATGCAAGAGGGGCAAGCAAGAAAGCAACTGTCTGGGTGCTTGGCTGTCAGCTGAGTCCAGCCCTCCGCAGCTTTTTAAATAACTAGGGACAGCTAAAGGCCAAGCAGGACAGTAAAAAGTGCCAGCTCAGAGGACTGGAAGTGATTTATGGGATTCTCATCTAGCCCTACTAGTCCTACAGCACTGTTGTTAATGGCCAGAGGGAGTGAATTGAAAGGGCCGTACATTGACTATACATTTTCCCAGGACTCAAGCAAGTCACATGAGCTGAATGTGTTCAGATTCCTGAATTGGCCAGTTTTATATTGTAATGTGAGGGACTGGAAGTATGCAGTAGAGATGGTAAAACTCCATGGGTAGTTAGTAGAGCAAGAATTCCAAGATACCTGTGGGAAACAGTACTAAGCCTCCTTCCTGTAACCAGCCAGCCATAAGACAGATAAAAAGAGCATGAAACTTCTCCTGTGAGCTGGAACAAAATGAACTATTAGATTCTCTTCATCTCCTAACAGAGCCAGGAAAGCCAGCCAGCTATGCAGAACATCACACTTCCTAATAGAGTAAGATTGCACCTACTCTCCTTGAAGTTAGTCTTAAAACACACAGTTATGTTTGTAGGAGGTAGGTAGTGCCAGGCACAGCCAATGGAGTTATCTCCAAATTAGCTAGTTGTTGACACAAATGTAATATGAGTGTGTAATTTGAGACTAGCAAAAGCCTGGATTCTCTGGTTATTTTTCTACTTCATCCAGCAGCCAAAACTCCAAGTCAAACAGCCAAGAAATATCCTAAAACAATTTCTAACACTCACAGGCAGTGATTTTCCCAACTATATCATGCATCAGGTCTGATTTTAATGTGTTATGCTCATAACCTGTGCACTTACAGTCATTTCAACAGGCTCCAGATTAATTATGCATTTTTAGCATGCATAATGAATTTTTTAATTTTTTTTTTATTTATTTTAATTAATTTTATGGCATGCACATATACACAGTGATGCCTTGAACTCACTGTTCCAGGTTTAAAGCTGATTTATCCTCATGTTGCACGTCTATCTTGCTCAGAACTTGTCAGAACTATATAAACTAGCACAAATTATCAGTGTGCTGTAGGAAGTGTAGATCTAGATGTCCTGGCCACTTGGGCCTGCTTGGCATGAACATCATATTTCATGGCATGAACATGCATATTTCAGCCAAAATTCTTCAGACAGGCAGCCTTTCAGGAAAGCTTCAGATGTGTGAGGAGTAGATCAAATTATCAGCTCTGCTGCTTCTGGGATAAACACTGTTATTTCTACCCAGGACTACATTGCGCTTTGTAAGCACCCAGATCACACAACACTGCATCATGTGATAAACACTGTGAGATAATGCCTTTAAAAGTTTTAAGTCACAAAGACCTGTGTTTGAACTGTAGAGCCTGTGTCTTTATGCTGTAAGATACTCAGGACTCCTACTTGCATCAACATTTTCTACAGGGCCTAGTGTCTCACCCTTGGTCTTATTTGGAAGTTCAGAAGCTTCTGCATGTGGACACCATAGGTCTGAATGATAAATGGTTGCTATGGGCATATTTCATCACTTGAGAATAGTAACACTTTTCCAATTTACTAATCATATTTTGTCATCCAAAAGTAGTGGTAATACAAAAGCTTCAAGTATCATGAAAACTCTGAGGGCACTAGCTCTCTCTGGTAAAACAATGAAGGCATCAGATGTCTTCAGCAATAATTTCATTCTCCAGAGGGAATATGTTGTTAAAATAGTAAAGCCAACATATAAACAATACATTTATATTGTTGCTAATGCTGAGCTGAAAGCTAAAAGAGAAATGAACTGTTTGTGCAGGAAAGACTGTTAAACAATTGAACTTTTTGTGAATAGAGCAGAATCAGAAGGATAAAAAGCTGTGTTTGGTGGGGGGAAAAGCCAATTGCTTGTTAATCTGCCTCTATAAGTGCAGTTATCTGAGATGTTAGTCAGAAGGTATGCTCCTGTACTCACAACTTAAAAATGAAATGTTATTTTATTTTATTTTATAAATATCTATCTTCTCGTTCTAATACTACATGTAGCAACCAGTACTCTGTGCTTTAATAATCAGGTGCCAACTTGGTTGTAGAGCCTAATTTCATCTTTAACATGGACAAAGACAGTATAAGTTTGAGCATGAAGATAGCATGGCTCTATAACTGCCTTGTGGCAAGAAATATGTTCTCCACCTGCAGAGGCATTGGCCCCATAAGCCTAGTAGATTATATTTGCCTCTACATATTTATTTCTGATGTAACTACTACTTTTGATAATACACGCAATGAAAACTTTGGACATATTTCTGATTCAAGATGCCTTGTGAAGAGGTCTAGATAAACTGGAGCATTGGGCAATGATTAAGGGGATGAAATGTAAGAAATCTAAATGCCAGATTCTGTGCCTATGACTGAGTAATGCCTGGCACAAGTATAAATTGGGAGAGGAGTGTCTGGAGAGCAGCCCTGCAGAAAGGGATCTAGGTGTGCTGGTCGACAGCAGGCTCAGTGAGAATCAGCAATGTGCCCTGGCAGCCAGGAGGGCAAACTATATCTTGGGGTGCATCAGACACAGTATAACCAGCCAGTCAGAAAGGGTGGTGATCCCACTGTATTCAGTGTCCATGTGGCCTTACCTAGAGTATTGTGTGCAGTTCTGGGCCCCACAATTTACGAAGGATGTTTTCTTGAATGTGTCCAGAGGAGGGTAACAAAGCTGGTGAAAGGGCTGGAAGGAATGTCCTATGAGGAGTGGCTAAGGACTGTGGGTTTGTCTAGCTTGGAGAAAAGGAGGCTGAGGAGTGACCTCATTGCTCTCTACAGCTTCTTGAGAAGGCGAAGTGGAAAGAGAGGTGCTGAGCTCTTCTGCCTGGTATCCAGTGATAGGATGCAGGGGAATGGTTCAAAGATGTGCCAGGGGAGGTTTACACTGAATGTTAGAATGTATTTATTTACAGAGAGAGTCATCGAACACTTGAACAGGCTTCCCAGAGAGTTGGCTGATACCCCAACCCTGTCAGTGTTTAAGAGGCATTTGGACAGTGTCCTTAATAACATGCTTTAATTTTTGATCAGCCCTGAAGTGGTCATGCAGTTGGACTAGATTATTGTTGTACATCCCTTAAAACTGAAATATTCTATTCTGTTCTGTTCTATTATATTCTGTTCTAATTAAGATTCTGTGGCTGGGAAAATATGAGAAAGACTTCTCTGTACTTTCATCAGTTTTCCATTCTTCCCTGACTGTCCACTGCTAGCCACCAGAACATACGGAGCACAAGGGAAGAAGAACTATTGGTTTCATCTGAAATTAACTTATTTCTTGTGTTTTTATGAATTTGATGTTTTTTAATAGAGGACTTTAACAATCAGAACACTTACACACATAAGGGAATGCAAAGTATAGGAGCCTACAAACTCTTTGTTTATCTAGGTTTAACTGAGTATGCCAAATGGAACGTACAATGAATACTACTATAGTCATGAGAATTAAAAGAGTGAAGAGAAATACAAAAAAGAAAAAAGACCACTCCAATTAATGAAAACCTACAGGAATCTTTTGTTGTTAATTTACTTCATAAGAAGTTAAAAAGTTTTAAGCTTCTTTTTTTCGTCTCCCCACCTTTGAAGTGATGAAGAGGCTGATTTACTTTTCACCAAGAAAGCAAGCAGTAGTATTTTGCATTAAAATGTGTGAAAAGCTTCCTGAAACTGCCTCACCATATCACAGGATTGATTCATGTTAAGCACATTTCCCATCACTTATACCCTCTTCTTATATTACTAACAATGTCTTCTAATACTGTAAAATTAAAACCACAGAATGCTGGTAAAGAGAGGCAAAAAAAGTTGAGAAGCATTAATGTTAATGTAGCTTAATCAGATGTCCCACTCAATTCTAGAATACTCAGAAAGCAACAATCAGTTTGAAATAGTTTTAATCTAAAATCTTAGAAGACTGTGGGGTGGGGAGATTATTTTTTGAGATTTTTTTTCTCTTTCCCTACAGTGCATTCTAAACTCCTCACAGTAAAGTAACAGAGGGGGTTTTAAAATACAGCAGTGGTCAGCTCCCAAAATTCCAAATTTGAACACACAGGAGTGTAAAAGTTGAGTCTTATTGAACCTGAACTTCGTTGTAGGTCACTCTGTATGATAAACTGTACCAAAACTTGGAATATAAAGACCTCCAGGTATTCAACCTCAAATTCATGCCTTCAGTGCAGCTGGAGGTTAGCAATGTACCTGTTAATGGATGCTTCTATTCTCACCTTCCATTATAGATGAGTGTATTTCCAGTAGGGAATGTCAAAAAGATGCGCAAATGTTAGAGATGTGTTTTGTCTGAGATTACTTCGTGTGCTAAGTCCAGGAGCAGCCTCTGACTGGCTGACCAGCTAACTGAAATACACAGGCATCTATTACTTCCATTAAGAAGATTAAACATTCCAGACTTACAGCTCTGTGTATTTTGCCAGGCCAAATGCCATCCTCTGTTTTCCTCAGAGAGGAGAATCTGGCCACTTACAATTAGTATAAGCCAAGCGATCAGCATGCCAGGTCTGCAGCTGAAAATCTGAAATTATCTTATAACAGCAGTAGGAATATTTAGGGATGAGTGATTGTAAGAAAGGACTCATGGGACTGGCAGCATTCAGCAGGATTTTGGCCAAGCTAAACACCAAGTAGAAAATGCTCTTCAGTCATTGCAGCATAATCCCAGACCTTCTCCTTTCTACACATATCTAACAAACTTTGTTTAAGACCTAAGAAAATAAATGTGCAGACAAAACAAAGTTTCACATCCAATTTACAGGGATTTTTTCTTCCAGGTGGAGTGTAGAAAAGAGTAAAAGGAGCAGCTTCATGAATGGCTTCAAGAGATAAAACACTGGTCATCAGCAGCTTGAGAAAGAGACTGAAGACGGTCCCTAGTTCCAGTGAGACTTCTGCATGTGGGTCATTCAATGACCTCGGCAAGGAGCTAAGGATGTATTTCTAAAACAGTGGCTTTCAATCTGTGGTCCAAAAAACTCCACAAGTCCATGGATTTTTTCTGGAAATGCAAAGTTAACAAGACAATTCTCAAGAAGGAGAAGTTTGATAAGATACCACCTACGGGTTCACAGGAAAAAGATTTACACATCACTAGCAAAAGAAAAAAAGAAAAAAAAGATGAAAACTTCTGCTGTATTGTATCTGATTTGGCCATCTTCTGTTGACATGAGAATGTTAGAAAGCAGATAGAGTAAACATAACACATAGTTGACTGCTGCTTAGCTTGGAAAGGTAAATGGCTAAGAAAAATAGCCAAAAAAAAGACAAAACTGGTCTGTCACTTTAGAGAGAAGCATGGGAGCAGGTCTTTAGAGTGGTACTCTACTCAGAGGTGCTATTTGGAAAGAAAAATACATGTATGGCCTTATCTGTTTCCTCCCCCCCTCCTCCTTCCTTTCACACAGCCCAAAGGTTAAATTATTTTATTTTAGCAGATCTTCCAGTTTCTGCCATTCATGTCATGGTTATCTCTAACTTAGGCTACTAGGACAGCAATTCTGAAAGATCTAAATTGTAGACATATTTGAGACGTAAGGCTAGTGTAGAATTCAGGAGGTCATTTGTTACATGGCATCTCTTTCAAATAGTGCACAGCCTAAACAACCTTGGACCTGCACTGGCTTTTTAAAGGTTAAAAGATACTACTTCAGCCACCAGCTTTGCCCTGTAATTGCACGGAAATGCTGAAAGAATAATTCTCTCTATTGCCATATTTGTACAGACATGATTAGAGGCTGTCTGTTGTGGTGATAGATTCATGAGCAAAGGAAGGATGTGGCAGAGTGCTTTGTGTGAGGCTACCTGACATCTAGAGAATAGGGCTTTTTCCTTCAAACCAAAATTATTCTAATTTTCTTGCCTTTAAGACATGCTGTTTACCTGAGCTGAAAAAGATTCAGTTAATCATGGCTTTAATTTAAGTAATAAGATGCAGGATTAAGATTTGTGTTAATTATTGTTCTGTGCAAAGTCTTGTTTAAAAACTGGGTTTTGAGGTTTTGTGGAAATCAGTATCAGTAATCTGCACTATTAGAACAGAAATTGTGGATGCTGAGTCCTGTAACAAGAAAACAATTGCATTTCTATGTCAGGAAACTGAGAAAACAGCATTACTGCCTTGTTTAGCACAAGCTTTAGAAATTAATATTTGTACGTATTTTGAACTGAAAAGGCTTACTTTTCCTTTCACTCTCTCTTCTCTATATGTGGGAGTACTCACCAGACATTAAATATTTTAAGTCCTTATCTAACAGAAAGTAGTATTAATAACTGGAAGTGCCTTTACAAAGGAGATGTTTAACATTTTACAGATTGGATAGACTGGGACAGTAATCAAATACTCAAGATTGTGAAGTAGACTCATTAAATTAGTTAGAAACAGAGTTCTCAGCTTTTTCCAGGCATTTTCCTGGATCATGACAGACAAATGAGAGAGTAAACTCTTAAACCAAAGAATATAGCCACAACAGCATCTAACTTTTACATGTATTGCAGCCCAAATGTATCTTCAGCATTGACCAAGGAGCTTTTATCCTAAAGTTGAGAACTTAAGATGGTGAGAAATTTGAGTTGGCCATTAGGAAGTAGTAGGGGACCTCACGCTTACTACCCAGAGGAAAATGGTGGTGAGACAGTCAAGCAAATTACCACAACTTCACATGAGCAGCTACGCCCCTGTGGCAAAAATGAGATGAAACATTTAATTTTTGATGAAAAAAGAATTTTTTCTCACTTTGCCTCACAGTTGTAACAAATTAAAGAGATGAGTTACCAGAGCCCATCTGACATGCAGTTGCTCATCAAGCCACAGGCACTCACCAGCAGATGTCAGCCCTTAAAAACCTGCCCTTCAATCAACATTACAGTCAAAGCATCAGACATAAACCCCAGTTTCACAAGCATGGGGTGGTAGCCTTTAATACCCTTTATAGTCCGCAGCTTGCTGGTCAGGAAAGGCACCACGAAGTTGGAAAACCAGGATCAAGTTATTCTTTTTTCAGATTAAAAAAAAAAAAAAAAAAAAGCATTCCCTTGAGGGTACCCAAGACCAAAAACTATGGGGCAGAAAGAAGAAAAGTCCCTCTCAGTTCTTCCCATTGGACGCAGAACACTGTGAGTGATTAGTTAAATATCTTCTGGACATGAGGGAAGGAGAAAATGGGGTGAAATAAAATTAGTATAAGCTGATTGATAAGAGGTGGACCTACATTTCTGGCCCATAATATTTCATTTAAAATATTCCAATAACATTTTAAAAACAGCTATTAGACAAACATTCAAATCAAATGTAGGCCTACCCTTAACTGAAATTATTTTCAAAGTCAAACCTACAAAGAAAACACTGAGTAAGACATTTTAAGCAAATTGAAGTAATATTTTTTTCTATTGTTTTTCACTCTGGCAGTGGGCCAGGATATTAATTATCATGATAAGGTTTCATTTAGTCTGTATAAAAGGAATGCGTGGTGTGTGGGATGTTTTCCATCTCCTGTGGATCTGTGTAATGGACTTTGTGAGTCAACACACAGTTGCCCTATGGGAGGTGCAGAGCATGAGTTCTCTCATTGCCAGCTAAATTTTTTTGACGATAGGATGACTGTACATCTTTCACCATGTGGCACTTTCCTGTGAAGCTCACCAGCTTCATCCCTCCCCCTTTTGTTTGCTGCTTTTGGCTGATAGCCCAAGGCCGGTGAAGATCCAGATGATTCTTGACTTCCGATGCTTTCTTGTCTACCAGCCTCACGGCTGGTTCTCACAGCTTCTGGCACTGCTGAGTCACAGCCGAGCTGGATACATCCAAATCCTTTCAATTGCTGCTAATTTACATCAGCCAAATGCACGTGGAATTTAAAGTTATGGATGTGGAGAATAAGGCTTGGGCCGAGTGCCACCAGCCCAGTTTGTGTTCTAGAGATGAGATATCTGTGCACATTTAGGACCCATTTCTGTAGAGGACGCTCACACTCCTGATACGGTACATAGAGAGGTGCAGGTGTTTGGAGAGTTCCCAGGCCTCAGCATATTTATTCTCCACAGACAGACAGAGAGGCTTACTGGCCTCCTACTTTTCTTGGGCTGACTTCACCTAATGTCAGGGTTTGGTCCCTTGGAGCTCATTTCTGTGGAGATTTGTGGGATGATGTGCATGTATTTCTTAAACAAAAAAAAAACCAAAGCAACAAAGAAACATTCCTGGGCAAAACAGTTTATCCTGTAGATTCCTATTGTCCAAGCTAAATGTTAATGCATTTACGAACAGCTAGTACCTCCAAGAGCCCTGGGGACAGTGAGGCATATTTTCCTAGGAAGCCATGTTTTGGAGATGAATGTGCATTCTCAGGTGTCTAGTACACACGAAGCTCACTTCTGCCATTGGGGTGATTAGTAAAGGCTCTCTTGGCAGAACGTCATAGTTCTAATGATAGCTCTACTTCTCAGATTTGTGGGCTCAAAAGTTGTGAGATGAGGATAGGCCAAGAAAAAGAGAAAGCAGGCTTTTATACACTCTGTCAAATACAGGTATACTGAACAAGTCCAGAGTGAGATGGAATTTTTCTTTCTGTCCACAAACACATTTTTTGCTCCCAAAAATTCCACTCCCAGTGAGTACCATATTAAGCAGAATATCCAACAGTCAACTGAAAAGCTTTTTTGTTGGCAGTCTCACCAAATCTGGTATATTCATACAACGTGTTGTGGTTCTAAGTGATTTTTATTAATAAAAAATGAATGACTGTAAAAGCCCCAACCAGTTAAAGTTTGGGATTGATTATATTTGGATTTTGAAAAGAAATGAGTGATGTAAAGGGTAGAATTAGATCTGATTTACCAGTCCATGCAGTTGTTCATGCTTGTATAATTTGGGTCAAATATATACTCACAGTCGGGAGTTTATGTGTGCATATTTAATTGTAATCATTGTCAGCTAAAAAGAACAATATCATAACACTTTACATGGGCTGATAAATTTTATCCCTTTAATAGGGATTTTTTTTTTGAAGTTTCTTTGAGAACACTCTTTGCAACTGTAAACATCACTATGCATTTATTTCAGCGACCCAGTATGTGCCTTCTGTTCCTCCAATAATTTCTCCCTCATTACTATTCACATTATTATTCATTCAGTTTCTCTCCATACCACACATGTAATAAGCCTTCTTGAGGTAGCATGTAAGACCACACTTGAAACTGAGATTAAGGAATGTTTCTGCTGCAATATGTATACAGAAAATAGACGGCTCTTTTAATCTCATAATTCAGTTCACTACCCAGCATCTTATGTTTTGCACACAATCTTTATGAGTAAAACTACTCAACTAGTTTGATTAGAAAACCAAATTATTTTCCACCCACATGATGTGGAGGAAAAAAGATATAAAATAGCAAAGATTTCAAGAGTAGTACTGACTCAATCCCAATTTTTTTTTTCCCTTTTTTTGGTCCTTTTTTGATTTTTTTTACTTCTACTTTTGGACCAATTTAACATTTATTTGTACCAGACATAAATCTTAGCAATATATGCTTCTGGATTATAACCCTTTCACCCAAGACAAGATTTCTATTCATAATAGATTTTTCATAATTTACTGAATTACAGACTGAAAACCCCATGACTGCAGCATATTATGAAGATGTTTTCTGTCCAAGAAGCTTGTCAAAAAGGAGTCTAAAAAGATACAACACATAAATTTTAAGTGTCCTAAAACAGCATACTAATTCAAACAGGTATAACTCAGTGCTAAACTGGCCTCCAATAGAATGTATTTATTTCGGAAATTATTTGTTTCAAGCAAAACTTTTGAAGTAAATTGTTAGAAAACTTTTGAAAAGTTCCTGTTTCTTATAGCATTTTGATAGTTTCCTTATTTTCCTTAGTTGTCTGTAAATACTAATGCTGAAATATAAAAATTTTCCAAAATTTCAGTAATTTCAGGTTCCAGTCTTCTATCAGAATTACAGAAGATTATTTATGACATCTGATTTCCTTCCCCAAAACTGCAGCTTCCGCATGTCACCAGTACCTGTGTCATGAAGTGTGTAGGGTTGAATCTGATAATGTGCACATTTCTCTCAGTCTACTAAAATCTCAGTAAGGAAATCAACCATTTAAAACTACATGTGCATGCCTAATTGCTTTATAGATCAAAGCTGTTAGCATGAAGAGAGCTGAACCGCTTGTAAACTTCCTAGGACAAGAACATCTTTTTGTACAACAAAGCACTGCAGCCTTTAGGGCGATATTAGAAGTGACAGTCATATGTACACACTTTCCAAAAAAGTTTTTGGCCTTGGTACCTAATATAGAAAATTATAAAAGATAAGAGTTGGCTTAATTTAATGGTTTTGTAGGAGATTAGGAAAATCAACTTTTAAACCGCATGGAAAATAGCTTTGTAAATCAAAGATTTTTGTGGTGAGCTTTCTGGGTTTTTTTCTTTGTGTTTTTTACATATGTCTTTAATATAAATCTGTAATGGCAAATTAAACTAACAACAGATATGTTTTGATTCTACTAAATCTTTTTAACAAACTTAGACAGCTTTAAAATCATGTGGTATTACAAGTAAAACTTGATGGTATTCTTTTGTAATTGTTTTTCTATGTCTCTATTATTCACTGGGTATAATTCCTATTGAGTGTAGTAAGATTGGGATTGAAATTTAAGATGGTTTTTTGAAAATAAGATAAGGTAACACAATTTATACAAACACAAACATATACGTGTATACAAATATGTATATAAGGTACATACATATATGTACGCAAGTATATAGCCCAGCAAATTTTCACGAAGATTACGAATTTCTTCTTTATAGATGCACTATGTCCACATGAAAGGGTTAAAAATTCTAATTTGAACACAGTTTGCAATATGTGTTCAGTGTATCATAGCTATACGGTAACATCCGCCCAAGTCTTTGCAGATGTTACTTAGCTTTGCCAAGGAGTTTCAACACTCTGATGAGGTCTTGAACTCGGGTTTGGCTGATCCACTGTAATCTACAGCACTTCTTCTCCAATGTAGCAGTGAAACTAAACACGCTACAATTGGTCTGGTCAGCTGATTCCCCCACATCCATTTCTTGCATTTTGGAATTACACATGACAGAAAGTTATCCTTTGAAGACCAAAAAAGAGCTCAAGAGTTTTTCAAAAGCAACCATGAATAAACAGAGCTAAGTATCAACACGTAATACCAGCTTAGTCTCACACAAGATAAATACATTAAAAAGACCCAGGTTAACAGGAAGAAACTCTAATCTTTTTATCTTATCTATGATACTAAACTCTATTCCTTGATGAGGTCCTGATTCAGTGCCTCACAAACATAAATGTCTAAAGGAAAATCACTAGTCCTTTGAGTAATTATTAGCATTTCTTATCTTCAGGTTTTCTTATTACACTTTGCAATGAGATATAATAAAGGAGAATTTGAGGGAATATAAATAGCTGAATAAAATTATAGTCAAATCAAAAAACAGTAAACAAAAAAAGACCTTAAGACCTTTTCATAAGTGTTTCCCAATGCTGATTTTTAGCCCACTGAAGAGATAAGATAGTCAGCATTAGTCAGTAACAGCTAGTAGCAGAATTTTCACCACCCACGCTGTTCCCATTTCAACAAAAATAACATAGCATGGTACTAGTACTGTTTCATCCATTTACATATTTTGCAACAGTAAATTCTGCATGTGAAAACATTCCTTTTGTGCCACTAAGCTTCCCAGAGAATGCACTTTTCAAGAACATTACTTTCCACTCATTAATTTTCATATTTGCTTTGAATGAGTCCTTGGGAGAAGATCTTCTGACTTCTCTGAAAAGTCCGCAGCAATTGTCATCTTTTTACAAGGAGTCCTTCCATGCTTTGACAAAATGAGGACTTGGGAAGAGTCAGATAGGTGAAATGACATACCTGTAAAAAACCCACAAGTCTTTCACGGTCAGTAACATTTGTGAATATATAACGTGAATATATAACATACGAATATATGCAAAGGGAATCCCAGACACAAGTATGCACCACTGATGAGAGTTTAACTTTCTGAGATTTATTTTTGTCTCCTACTTTCTAATATATGATAACTTTAACATAAAGACATTAAGCACTCTGCCTTCAATGGCAGTGGAGCCTTTGTCTTCTCTCAAAAAGTGAGTTGGTTCCTAAGATTTTAATCTAGCTAATTTGCACTGATGCTCAAAATGCTTTAAGTTACTGTATTATTTCAAAGCAGAAAATGGCATTTACTCTCAAAATTATGTTTGAGAGAGACAATTCAAGAGAAAAGCTGGTGTTAGAACCTCCCAGATACCAGTTACTTCAATAAGGGGCCGTTTGTCTTCGCCAGGGCATTTCTGCACTACTTTCATTGATCTATTTTCCACTTTCAACTCAGGCAGCTACAATTGCTAAACCATCAGACTAAATAACAAAAAACTGCATGAAGCCAAAAAAGTCTTACTTTTACATAGATTAGTAGAGGAGGACAGCTTACTTTTACATAGATTAGTAGAATTGTCTTTTTGAACTTTCTGTTCATTAACAATGTCAGGGATCTTAAAGCTTTTGTGACAGCTGCACTTAAAAATGCTAGCGATTACAGTAAATTACTGCTTCATTTCTTACGATAATTTTCAAACTTTTGGTATGTCACAGGGCTAAACCACAGTCAGTAAATGGAAGGGACCAGGATGAGGAATCCAATTTTAACAACAAAAGAACAACTCCAGAGCACACGAAAATAAAACCGAGAGGTTTGGAGTTCATGATTGTTCAAATAAATTGAAACATTTTATAATCTTTAAATAAATTTTTAAAGGAGGAAAAGAATACAGAAGTCATAGTCTCTATAAATTTATTGTATTCACCTCTATTCTTGTCTTCAAGCTAACTTAGATTTCTTACTTTTCTTGCTCTTGCATAAACATTGCTCAGAATTCAGGCACCAAGCTCCTCTGCTTAAAACCCTGATAAACTGGCTTACCTAAAGGGAGAACCATACAATTTCTTGAATCAAGCACTTAATTTGCAAATAAATCTCTGTAAAAATCTAAAACCCAATAAGAAATATTTTTGATACAAAGGATAAATTTGAAATAATATGTATTAAAGAGAAAATTGACAAATAAACATGTTGCTAGCCATCACTTTACAGCTCTTAACATATTTGAATGCAAAAGGCAAAGCTTGAAAATCACACTACATACCTATGAACACATTCCCCTCTGCTCTTCTTTACCACTTGATTTCTCAGGTTGTGCTGCACAGTGTAAAGCCTTTTCTGGACGATATTTTCTGTACACTGCTCCCTGCTATTTGTCATTTTCCACACCCCCACACTCACTTATCTCTTTTATACCAAAACAGCCAAGACAAGCATCCATCTACTTTTGCAAGCAGCTACCTTGGGTACCATTAAGTTTGAGGTTTTTACCACTTAAAATCATGTCAGCATCCAGTTCAGCTGAAGATTTAGGTGCTCCCACTAGGGATTAGCATTTCCCCCAGACTCTGTCCTGTTTTGACCTCCATCTCTCACCCGCAGTCTGGAAGATACTTCAGACCTACAAACAGGCCTGTGCCATCAGTACAGGCTTGTCTGGCAACTAGAGCCATTGGCTGCCCTGATTAACATTCCTGGACCTGCTCTGCTCTTCTTGTTTGGGTACCATCAGTCTCTGTCCTGCCTGCCTTGTTGGATCTGGGCTCACCTGTCCCTACAGAGTAGCTCTGCTCCCTGATAGCTCTGGGTTCATGCAAACCAACAGCTTCAATACAACACCTCTATCCTGGGGGTCTATCTGACTCCAGCTAGTATTTCAAAATTACAAGTATAAGGTTCTTTTAATATGAAGCATCAAATTCTGCACATGACAGAATTGGAGCCATTTGCAATTCCCAATAACTATTGCAATCTAAAAATCATAACTTAGACACTTTAGAAACACAGTGATTAATACCAACTGCAATAGTTCTGAAATAGTACTTACAGGAATCATGTTTCAAAGAGTTTCGTGGTTCTTTCATGATACCTGAACACCTAATCCTAAAGATAATTCAAAATGATGCATAGGGTTTGGCATGGATGTTTGCTTTTAAGCCAGTGGAAATTATCCAGCTGAGTCCTGCACAAGTTATCGTGTTAGACTTTAAAATAAGAAGGGGTTTTAGGCAGTTTTCTGGGTAGTTAATTTCTGCATAAGATTTTTAAATGAGTGCTCTGTTTCCAGAAACACGGGCTGGCTCCCACACCAGCAAAGAGCAATGTCACACACATTAACATAGTGGTAATTCCAGGGGTGCAGATTTTCACACGTGAAGTTTCTACATATTAAGGTGACAGTAGATATGACACTGCATTGACTGAGGGATGAATTCTGATTACTTGATAAGGAAAGGCAAGATCTGAGAATTTGCCATAATGGATCAAATCTGTCCAACCCAACACTTGGCTCTAAATAGCCTGGACTTTGTGAAATAATCCATATTATGAGTGATCCTATATAAAACACACTACCTAGTGAACAAACAGAGAATACCTTTTTTAGTATTATTTTGCTAATGTTAAATTCTTAACAAGAATTAAAATGTTTAGTGTTGGAAACTACATATGATTTTGGAATCACATCCTAGAAATATACTAGATATCTACTTTTTTATTTGGATGCAGGGGGAGTGTTAGAAGCGTCAGAAGGGGTCTACAGTGCACAGATTGAATAATCCACTGGAAAACATCAAGAAGACAGGCATATCTGCAGATACTGCAACTTCCAGTGCTACCATGCTGCCTTAAATTTCTGAGTTCTGCATCTGCCTAATACTGAGGTCATGGTCCAGGGTCCTCTTCCAGCCAGACTCAAGTGCTAAAGTGATTCTTCTGGATACAGGTTTATGGGTTAGTTATTCCTAAAATCCTTCTAAACGAAAAAAAAAGAAGAAAAAAAAAAAAAAAATTATTCCCCTGAAAGTTCTTCCAGAATAAAAAGTTAGTGGAAAACTGCTAGGGGGAAAAAAAAAAATCAGCTGAAGGTGCCTCTTATTCATCACTAATTAGGCAAAGTTTTCCCATTTAAAAGACTTCAATGAGAGATCTCTCCTAAAGTTTTCCTCTTCTAATCAAGGACTAAGAACAACATGGTTAAAATTTAACAGGAATTTGAATGTTAAAAGTAATAAAAAGAAATCACTGCAAATTATACCTTAAATAACCTTTTAGCAAACAATCCACAGGCATTTTTACGGTAACCAAAAAAATATGATTACTGTATTTGTAATGACAACTCTAATTTAGAATTGGAGGTAGTTAGACTGTCAGCTGAATAACGAATATTGCTGCATTTTATTGACTCATATAATGGTCATAACTTTGGTGTGATGTGTCAATATTTGTCTGTTCATTTTATGTTTACTATCATTATTTGGTAATCCTTTGAGTTATCAAACATTATCCTGATGTAACTGGATATTCAAGATGAGATTCACCTCACATCACTTTGACATGTAATTGTTAGGCTTCTTGTCTAAGCTGTTTCATTGTACAGTTTTCTGAATTTTCTGAATTTTGAACGTAACTAAAAGTGGAATTCCAGAGAAACAAACACTTCATGTGTCCTGTTGGAGCTATATAACTCAGGTTGTGATGTTTCACCTTCTTAAAATTATCTTTCTTCACAGGCTGCAGTGGCAACCAAAACAATTGCTTTAAATTAGATACTTATTTTTTCAGATAGCTGAAGTTAGGTGCCATGAAGCTCACTCTGTAGATACAGTCTAGAGTTTTATATCCTAAGGAGAAAACAGTCTGTCTGTTTAAAATTGGGTTTGATTTCCCTTATTGTGCATGTTTGGATGATTAGTATTAACATGAAATGTGAACAGCCAGAGTTTTTCTTCATTCAGGAAGCTTCTTCACATTCAATGTGCTATTTAAATTTTAGTTATAGACATCTGTTCTCCACATCACCGCCCTTAATAGACATGGCTGCTCCAGAAAGCTAACAAGGTCCAGGACAGAGTCCTAAACACCAGCATGTGGTCATGCCTAATGTTGGCTTCTCAGCACAGTCCCTGGAAGGCTTTTGGCCTTGCCCGGTTAGCAATTTTCCAGCAGTTTCTGGGTGCAGTTCAGAAGGAATTTGGTCCATGGACTGTTCCCCATAGGCAATTAGGATGCAGCAGCCTTGTTTTTGGGGAAGTGGTTGATGTAAGACAGCTTAGCTTTGCGTTATGAGTGCAGTGGATTTTGCCTTATGGCTAGAGAACAATCTTTTGCTATGAACATATCGGTGTTGCCATAAGGGCATATGTAAACATTTAAATGAATAAAGCTGCCTTTAAATAACTGATTAAATGGTCTCTAAATCAGAACCTACATGATAATTTACATTATCTGTGGTATTATACATTAGTACATTACTGCTTATACCTTTAATGTTTCTGCATTTAAAGAAAACCATTCTTCTACTTGCAGAGGCTGCTATATAATATACTTGTAGCTGGGATAGAGGTAAAAATAGCCAAATATGATGGCTGAACTGCATACCTGGAGCATGAGGGATAGATCTCATACTCCTCTACTTAATTATAAACCTCTTCTTATGATCCTTGAAAGGTAAAGGGACTGGAGTACATGCTTAAATACTTTGCTGAATAACCCCAAGTCCTGAGAGTATTTCTGATAATTTCAATGGGAATATTCAGAGGCTGTAGAGCTAATAGTGTGTGTAAACATTCCATACTGAGTCTTTAAGAGGATTACTTCTAAGTGTAGATGCTATTCAGTTTGAGTCAGGTTTACAAACGTAAGAAGTAAGTAGGCAATACACCAAGTCAACATCTCACTAATAACTACTTTTCTTGTACTGATTTTCAATTTTTGACAGTATATGCCTAAAGTCACTATATATAAGCAACACACAAATGTGAAGGATTTTAAGCAACTAAATAATTTCCTAATTCCCTGAATAAGGGTTAATTGCACTAAATACTGGCTAAAATACCAGCTTAAAATTCCTCTTTCAAACCTTTCCACTTCACTTTCCTGTAAGAACCCAGGTTTCCTAGCAAATCCCTCTGAGCTGCTAAAACCCCTGCACACAAAAAGCTAGAAATGTGTGTTCAAAGCAGAAAAAGGCTGCCTTGTTCATAAAGAAAGCAGATAAATTCCACAAAAAATATTGCCAAGCTGACTAATCTGAATATTATATTTTTTTCTCTCAAAGTCAAAAAATAATTCCTATACAGGCTCATTTCAAAGCATATATACCAAAAAAAAGTAAGAACATCCCCATGCATGCTTATCATTGCTTAGTGAAAAACACTATGTATGAAAAGCAGATATTCTTCTATTAGGGGTGCATATCTATCTCTAAAAGGGCAATAGAGACATTACCCTTTCTGTAGGTTACAAAGTAGTGGCTTTCAAGTACTTGACATGAAACCAGCAAACCTTTCCTTTAAATTTCATCTACCAACACACAAAAACAGCATCAGCACAATCAAAATCATTCATTTACATTTATCTTAACTCAACTTTAGCTGAAGGAGTCACCTTATTCTAATAAAATTAATGATCTTCCTAATTTAAACCAAACCCTTTTGGAGTGTTATTTAACGTACGTGACCATTTTCTGCAAATAACATTTTTGTAATTCCTGACCTCACAATGTTTGAATAAAGCATAAAATGTTTCCCTTCATTAAGTATGTGGCCATTTTAAGAACTAAATATTGAAATAATGTCACACATGACTCATCTCCAAGTATACAGATTTCATGGATAAATCTAAAAATAACTAGTGATGAGGAATAAAACATTGATTCAAGATTTATGGAAAACACAGACTTAACAGCCAAGTCTATCTGATAGAGAAAGCTCCAGGGAGACCTTATTGCAGCCTTTCAATCCTTAAATGGGCCTTATAAGAAAGATGGGGACAGAGTTTTTGGTAGGGCCTGTTGTGATAGTACAAGAGGTAATAGTTTTAAACTAAAAGAGGGTAGATTCAAGACTAGATATAAGGAAGAAATTTTTTTCTGATGAGGGTGGTGAAACACTGGCACAGGTTGCCCAGAGTGGTGGTAAATGCCCCATTCCTAGAAACATTCAAGGTCAGGTTGGACAGGGTTCTGAGAAATCTGATCTAGTTGAAGATGGCCCTGCTCACTGTAAAGGAGGTTGGACAAGCTGATCTGTAACGGTCACTTCCAACCCAAACCATTCTAGGCTTCTATGATTCTACAATAAACTATTACCACAAAATTCAGAGATAACCAAGGAAGTTCTCAGGAGCTGGCGATAAACTTTGGACAGAAAGTGAAGGAGGTCTTCTTCTCTTTCCTGAGGATACAAAAGAGTTTATGTGCGTTAGTTTTAGCTCAACAATAGCTGGCAGCAACCAGCTCAGGGTTGATAATAATATTTATTGTAACTAATAAAAGCAAGTATGTCTGTCTGTCACTGTGCTACTCATTTCTCCATCATAGTTTCTTCCATAGCTTTCCTGACTTCCTATGTGACACCAAGTCTTCAGCCATCTGTAAAAGAAGCTAAAGAGTGATTTATTTTTGCACGTTGTAGGCTCTCTGCTGGCATTGTAAAGCTTCTGTAAATAGCCTCTTAAGGAAGAAAGGATATATGTGGACTCTCTGGCTACAAGGGATTTCAGGGGATGCGAGTCTAATAGATTACATCTGAAAATCATTTTGCAGTGCCTGAGTCAGAAGTTTTAGGTTGATTTCTTATGGTATACATACACGTGTGTGTGTATACATACATGTGTATGTATGTATGCATACTTACTATTACAACAAAAGAGGACCAATATAAACTGCCTCTGAATCAAGAGGGTGGGGTATTCTGTCAGTATTCTATAACAGCAGGGATCTTACTGAATCTGACAGGCTACTTAATGTGAAATATGCTTCATCTGTTAATGCCAAGATTCAATATTGTTATTTCAGATACACATCACCTAAGTTTCATTTTGCTTATAAGATCTGCATAAATACCATGTTTGTAGTCAAAATGACATGAGTCCTTTAATAAGAGTCTAAGCAACTTAGATTGAATCAAAATGTGCACACTCAAAAGAACCTGATATTGTAGACAACCATTTAGCACCTCAGGTATAACTTTGCCTTTGAAGAAACAGCTTATAACTAGTGATGGCAGGATGATCTTTCTTCCAGAGTAGTTGCTAAAACCAATAGATCTTCTGTTCCATGATTTCACATATTTTGTTACAGTGGCAAGGTCACTTTAAAGAAAACTGAATAAGGAAAAAATTCAAATAACATTTTAAATTAATATCTTTTCATTGGAAGAGATAGTATTCCCTGGAGAAGCTTCTCAAAAAAGAGTGTAGTCCCAGGAGAAGTTTCTCTGAGAGATAAGCCAGCACTGAGTCATATGGTCTCCCATATGCAGGCTTAAAAAAACAGCAAACAAAAAATGCAGCTACAAGTCAGTGCTGCTTCATGCAGTGACTCCAGATCTTTCTGTACCCCAGGTCTATATTAGTATGGGATGTGAACTTGTTAAGAGAGCCCCGACGCTCAGCTGTTGGGCAAACTGAGACTGGTCAGAAGTCACCAACAATGATCAAAACTGTGTCTTCTGGACACCTCTCAGTGTTGTGATCCGCTCTGCTTGACAGAGCAAAAGCGCAGTTTTCACTAAGAAATATTTCTGTTACTTAGTGTGAGGAGAACAGTCAAAACGGTTTATCTGTATAGCTTGAACATAACCACCTTGAGCATAGGAAGCTATAGGGTATAGAGAAACCTTTTTTCTCAGGCTCACATGCGTGAACACAAGAGCAGAAAGGGGCTCTAGCTCTGGCAAGTCTCACTTCTCAGGAAACAAGCAGCTCGAACTTCTTAGGTTTTGTAGACTTTCCCATCACACTGATCACCCCAATTTCTTGCCATTTGTGCTGTGAATACTGTGACTCACACTGGCCATATGTTCTCTCAACACCCAAGCCGCAAAACATCTTTTCTGGCATGTTTGATATCAGTATTTTGGCTGTTTGTTTGTTGGAAGATTGTGTGGTTTACTTTTTATTCCTGCAGATGGTCTGAAGATTGTTTCTGTTCCTTCTGTAACTATATATACCTTTAGAAGTTTTTGTTAAAAAAGTTTAGGCCCAAGCAGGTCTTGGGGAAGTTCAAATGGTCTTTCCTTCCATTAATCTTCTGTTATGTTCCTTCCTGTTCATCCCACATTCTCTGGGATCTCAGAGAAACCTCTGCCCCCCACAGAGGGAAAAGTCCTTTTTGGGTGGGGCCTAACGGACTCTAGTTCCTGATATAATTGCCTTCCTGCAGCTTTCAGGGGTCTTTTACAAAATTTTGGTCTTAGGCAATGGATGACTTCAAAACTGGGACAGTTATGAGGTAGGAAGTAATAATACAGATTGGTGACTAACACGTAATTTTAGCTAAGAAACCACTGAAGAGGGACTGAAGGTGTGTGGTGCAGTACCCTCAGTCTGCAGTACCTTCAGTCTGAAGAGAGACGGCACCACATACCTTCAGTCCCTCTTCACTGGTTTCTTAGCTGAAATTACATGTTAGTCTCCAATCCATATTGTGTGTGTGTGTGAATAAATCTAAATTCCATAAAAAGAAAGAAAACCTTAAGTCATTTACTCTAAAAGCCATGCAGATAAATGCTGTGAGACAGAGAAATTAGAAAACATTCAGACTTTAAAAACCCCATCTTTCCCTTTCTTCTATCCATATTTCATGAATATTTCCTCTCCAGGAATAAATATTTTTACACAATGAAATGTTTAACAGTAGAAACCATTTCTGTCTTTATTCTTTTTTAATTCATAGAACTGTAGAATCATAGGCTTCTTTAGCACACTTTATATCTTTATTTAACCCAAGAGGATATTATTGAGGAAAATGCAGCTTTTCAGTGTAGGTACATTATATGTTTTAGTGGCTTTTTCTTTCTGCTGTGAATTATCAGTATAAAACTATTTTGACTATTCTTTCTGTATAATCCATTTCCTAAAAATATCCTTTATTTCCCTCAGTTTAAAGCTACTGATTTCTAGAAGTCATCAATTTCTATAGAAATATTTATAAAAGAATAAATAAAGTAGGTATAATCTTCTTCTATAGAATCATTCATAACAGAAGAATTTAAAATATAAATAAATAGTCTCTCAAATAGGCTTTATCTCTTTGGACTTTGGAAAATTCTTTTCTCATTCTATCAGAACATTTTCCAAGCTCTGCAAGATTCATTGTGTATTATAAATAGTAGGACATCGATATACATGGTATAAAAGATTTGAATTTTGTAATTTAAAAGGCAGCTGCAGTACCAGATGAGTTTGCTTTGTCAGACATGACCATCTCACTAATACTGTACCACCCTGTACAAGCGAGTTATTGTGATACTGCTGGCCAGGAACATAATGCTTTGTCATCTCAATCACTGGAAAGATCATGAAAGGTCACATCCTAAGAGGAAAAGTAAATTTGCCTGGAGGAATGTGGATCTCTCACAGAATGTTTCTGGCCACAAATAGCTTTCTTTAACTGGAGTGATTTAGTTTGCTTTAAGAAGGTAAAATTTTGTCGTTAAAGTTTGATGTTTTCTGTAAGAAAATATTTGTACATTTCAGTAGATTTAAAACAAAAATAATAATAATAGGAAAAAGTTAAGAAAAACATTTATTTTATTAGATAGCTTACGGCTCTGATGATGTATTTCCTCATTCCTTCTTGCTGGCAATAAAAACTGCATTGTAGTCTTTCTCCTTTTACCACTGCAAAATCTCTTCTAAATGTAAATTCCAAATGAAACTAATTAAAACCAAAAAAACAAAAAACCAAAAAAACCCCCACCCCTAAATTAATACCTTCAAGCCACAAATGTGCACTATTGAAGACAAGCTTCTGGATATACTCTGGTATATTTTGAGAAATAACTTCTTATTTTGACAAAGAGCAGATTCTCCCTTCTCCCCATACTATAACTGCACTCATTCAGTACTGTTGGCAAAAATATCTAGAGCTGGGCAAAAAAGTTTGCTGAAGTGAAAAGGAAGCCTAGATTTTTTATACATACCCTTTGCATTGTAGTAACAGGTACTTTTAGGAAGTATTTCAAACAAAGCATGACTCTCTAATAACAGCTGCCATATAATATTTCTGAGATACACTGTTAAAGAAAAGTCTATGAAAGCATAAAGCTAGGTAGGATTTATGTAAACTGCCTTTATGATTCATTATAAACACATCTAGGTGGTTTATAATCAGAAGTGTTATCTCCTCTGACATTTTTACCTGGTCTTTGAGTAACAAAGCGCAGAACATTTCCTGGAATTTCTCTGGATATCTTGTTGAATAAAGTATTTAAAAGAATCAGAATTTATAGTTAAACCCTTCCAAGAGTATATGAATAAAAATCATCGTATATCTCTCTTAACATTCAGCAAAATCTTAAGCAAAATTATTATATTTGTCAGTCTCAGAAATAAACTAGGAAAGTTTAATTAGTAACAAATTGTTAATCAGTTAGCAGGATTTAGCCATATACTTGGGTAGAGAAAGAGACCATGTGGAAAAAGATGTAATGTTTTCCAAAACGTACAATTTTCAATCCTTCAAGATACATTTTTCGTGCCAAAGAAGTCACTTAATCCATGATATGTATTAGAAGTAGCCTGCCCATGATAAAATGTGAAAAATATTAGCAGTAACTTACCATCACTGGAGGTATAAATAATAACAAGTTAACAGTAAACCATTTCTTTCACTTTAATATGAAGAGCTTTCTTAGGACTTTCACTGAATTGGAATCCATATTTTGACTTCTCCATAATAAGTCTTTCCAACTTGTTTCATAAGGAACTCCTCAGGAGCAAGCACAATCAAATATGGAATACATGTGACTTTAATATAATTTGTATCCTCACCTAAACCACAGTTCTCTCAAGAACTGATGCTAGGCATTTGCACTAGTGCAATCAGACCAGTTATTGTAAATATGTGTTTCCAAAACCATACTTCCCTGAAGGTGAGCCTCGCTCTCCACCCTGAGCCCAGCAAGCACATGTTGCTTATTCTTTCTCCCTTTTCCCCACCCACAGAAACATTCAGTGCTGAGATGCGAACCTTTTCCAAAGCAGGTGGCATAAGATAACCAATGTATACAGGGAAAATAGGTCTCTGTGCCTTTTTTCCTATGGCTGCAAAGAGTATATATATCCTTCTGCTTTCAAAGGTAGTTTGCTCCTAGTTGAGGGGATATTTTCATCTGCCACACTATATGTGTAGTGAAATTTCCTATTCTCTTTACTTCTTTACTCAGAACAAGTAAAGTTAAATCTTGAACAAGATATTTTAATTATTTTTATTAGCTCCAAGAAGTTTCCTTCTCACTGTGCTGAGCAAGCCTCATGCTGCTGGAGAGTAAGTCTAACTCTGATGTCTCTGTTACATTCACTAGAGCTGCAAAATAAAGGGCTGTGATGCTTAGCGCTGTGGTAGTAGCTAAAATAGCTATCAGCATTTGGGATTCACCTCTCAATCCTCGCCAATGAAGCAGGACACTTGAGTCTTTTCTCTGTCTTGACTTTTTACCTTATAAGCTTTCCTCTGTAAGACAACTTCTTGCTTTGTATATGGCAACCTGCCAGGTTCAGCCCTAATAGAAGTCATGTGGCTTACACTGTGGTTCAGTGGATGTTTCCCTTGGCAGCTCTTCTGATGTAAACAACTCTCTCAGCCTGTGCCCAGAGGTATTCCTGCTTGCTCCTATGCCATCCCCTTCAGTTGTACTGTACAGCTGTTTGTGGGTCTGTGAGAGGAACCAAACCAAGAAACTGATTAAAAAGACCAAAGGGTAAAAATAGCCTCACTTTTACTTTTAAAATATTTTTGCTCAGAATGAGCTGACCAATATATGTCATCAATTTGCAAATCAGGTTTGCCACATGAGACCATAAAAATCTCTGGTGGCACAAATGAGGAGATGATATAGAGACAAGAATAAACATTGAGGCAGAGGATGTGGACATTTTAAACCAGCTTTGCTGCTAAGAGATCAGTGTAGAACCAAGGCCTTGCTGCCAATGTAAAAAAACCCCACAAATATAAAAATTTTCAAAGCTTGCTTTTGAACACCATCCATTTTGTGACTGGTAAGAGCAAGGGCCTCTCTGTTTATAACATTACTTACAGAACAAGTGTTTAATACATCAGCAGGTTGGCAGGATTCATTTTGTTGTTATCTTTCTTTGAGGGAGCATCTGGCTCCATCAGCTGCTACGCAGTATAAGGAAATATCAAACTCATCCAAATCATGTGAGTTTCAGGTATGTGTCATGAAAAGAATCCAACACTTAGGGCTATTTGGTCGGATTATTTTCTCTTTTTTCCCCTCTGTGCATATTTATTTTGTTAGATTTATCTCTGTTCCATTTTCTTTCTCTTTATGACTGTAGGTTTTTAAAAGTTCCAGATGAAGTGTCATCAGATAATATTTAGAAAAAAGTCTTTTGATTACTTAGCATTGGTTCTATATTGAACTTCTTGTATATGTGGAAATGAAGTAGACACTAGCAAGAACTCTAGCAGGCAAACTTTTGCTGCTGAGGGAATAGATACGACATGACTGAATTCTGAGTCTTCTGAATCTCTCATTCCTATTACTTCTCAAGCCACACTGAGGATTGTTGGCTTGGCAGAATCACCTGAAACAGACGTAGTTTATGGGGTGCCTCCATTTTGTGCACTTACAAAGGATCACATACAATGTGGATTATAATACATTGATCAGTGCCGGTCATCTTAAAAACAACAAATGCAGTCTGTACAAAAGTCCGCACTACACTGAACGTTGTGATTCAGACTTGTTTCTGACAAGAGTTAATGCAATAACCATAGAACATTGTTTGCTCTACATCTTCTACTTCAAAGGTGGATTTTTTTTTTAATTATTTCACTCCAGTAGTCTGAAGTACATTTTGGTTTTGTTTTTAGGTGCCTTGAACATGTCTAAATTTTCACAACTTTGTCATTTAAAAAATGTTTTCCTCTTCTCAAAGGTGCGTTTGCATAAGCCACAAAGTTAAAAAAATAATGTGATCATGGATAGGCCAGACCAGTTGAGATTTGTCTCCCTGCAAGAAAGAAAGAGAGGATAGCTACCAGCTGAGTGTCCATTACAAGGGGCAGAATCTTGAGCAAGCATGGCCGAAGTCCAGCCTGGATGAATGGGCAACTCCTGAGGGAGGTCATACACAAAAGGGAAGACCACAGAAGGTGGTCGTACCCAGGAGAACTATAGAAGCACTGGCCAAGGGTGCAAGGATGGAATTAGGGAAGTCAAAACTCAGCTGGACCTACAACTAGAGAGGGATGTGAAGAGCAAAGAAGGGCTTCTGTAGTTACACTGGCAGTAAGATGAAGGTTAGGGAAAATCTGGTCACTGGGACACAGGACCCAGTGACAAAAGCCTGTTTTCACTGGTAAGACTTGCACTCTGACATCCCAAGCCTACTAGCAGAATCTGTGAGAGTGAAGCATTACCCCACAGGAGAAGAAAACACACTTAAGTGTAACCACTTGGATACATTGAATTCTGTGGAACCAGGCAGGATGCGCTTGACTGCATCTGTCAAGTGACTCTGCAGCAGCTGGCTAATGTCACTACAAGGCCTCACACTAACATCTCTGAAAGCTCATAGTGACCAGGGGAGTCTTCTATGAGCGGAAAATCCCATTATCACACTTGTCTTCAAGATGGGAAGGAGATTCCAGGAATTTACAGGCTTCTCAGGCTTCTGGGAAGATTATAGAACAAATCCACCTTAAAGCTGTTTTCAGGCACATGAAGAACAAGAAGGTGGAAGGGAACAAGCAGAAAATCATATGTGACTAACCTAATTGCCTTCCACATTTCAATGACTATGTCCATGGACAAGAGGATGTTGTATATCTTGACTTTAGCATGGCCTTTGATGCAGTCCATGGTATCTTTATAGACAAATTGGTGAGACACAGACTGAATAAGTGGATAATAAAGATAGCTGCTGTTAAGTCATACTATGGAATAAACTAGAAACTCATCTATAGTGAGAAAGAGAGTATTTTTAGATTTTTAGTACAAAAAGAATAATATGAAAAGATTGAAGATATAATATGAGTGAAAGTACAAAGAAACCTTTGTTTCCAGAAGAACATACAGAACATACAGAAGGTTAAGCATTCCTTTATGTTTAGATAAATCCTCTATAAATTAGTAGTCAGCCAAGCCCCTAAACATAAAAAGACATTTAAGGAAGAGAAGAAAGAAAGCTGAGTTTGAAAGAAAAATACTCCCAAGAGAAAAGGGAACGAGCAGAAGAAATTTAGGCTGCACAGTGCAAGCCAAGAAGCCTATGCTCCAAATTACTTAGCTGAACCCAGTTTTTCATGTTACATCCTGACATCCTGGACCATTCTTTCAGCCTTTATTCCCATTTTATCAATTAGTTCAAAATGATTAACATAGGCAGAATGATTGCTGGGGCAGAGCTAAGACCTTTGCAGAACTATACATCACTTTTCTCATGAAGAGAGTATAGTTTTGCTTGCAGATGTTTCTCAAGGCAGTGTTTCTGTAATCATATAACACCACCACAACTGGAGGTTATGACAGTGTAAAATTCATTTATTTTAGCCTCTCTATAACTTCATGACTACAACTTCAGTCCTTCAGGGGTGAACATTTCTGGGATTAAAACTTTCTTTAGTTGAGTCTCTGTAAGTGACTGAAGACTACAGCCAAAGGGATGTACCAACATGAAGTATTTTTCATCATACTGAATTGACATTTCACTCTACCATTGGTGCGTTTCATTAAAAACATTCAATGCAAGTCAACAGCACATTTAACTTTGGTTTAAGTGAAAAAAAATTTAAAGAAATATAAATTGAGTTTAAAAAAATAAAAATCGTTTTTTCAGTTAGATTTCTACTTGGATGACTCTTTGCATCTCAAAGCAGCCCTCTTTGCATCAGAGCAGCCCTGCAGAGAAAGATTTGGGGGTGTTGGTTGACGAGAAGCTTAACATGAGCTGGCAGTGTGCGCTTGCAGCCCAGAAAGCCAATCGTATCCTGGGCTGCATCAAAAGAAGCGTGACCAGCAGGTCGAAGGAGGTGATCCTGCCCCTCTACTCTGCTCTTGTGAGACCTCACTTGGAGTACTGCGTACAGTTCTGGTGTCCTCAACATAAAAAGGACATGGAGCTGTTGGAGCGAGTCCAAAGGAGGGCCACGAGGATGATAAGAGGGCTGGAGCACCTCCCGTATGAAGACAGGCTGAGAGAGTTGGGGCTGTTCAGCCTGGAGAAGAGAAGGCTGCCTGGAGACCTCATAGCAGCCTTTCAGTATCTGAAGGGGGCCTACAAGCATGCTGGGGAGGGACTCTTCCTTAGGGACTGTAGTGGTAGGACAAGGGGTAATGGCTTCAAACTTAAACAGGGGAAGTTTAGATTAGATAGAAGGAAGAAGTTCTTTAGAGTGAGGGTGGTGAAGCACTGGAATGGGTTGCCCAGGGAGGTTGTGGATACTCCATCCCTGGCGGTGTTCAAGGCCAGGCTGGACAGAGCCTTGGGCCACATGGTTTAGGGCGAGGTGTCCCTGCCCATGGCAGGGGGGTTGGAACTAGATGATCTTAAGGTCCTTTCCAAACTTTATTATTCTATGATTCTATGATTCTATCTCACTTCAGTTCTTTTTAGCGTTCACAGAAAAGAGAGGAGGTAAGCAAGTGAGGGAGGTCTATACTGAGCACCAGCACTTCATTGACCCACTGTTCTACTCCAGATGCACTTTTTTTAGCCCAGATCAGAAAGGTTACTGAAAGGTGACAGAATGCAGGACAACATTCATTTCACAGCACTAACAAATACTGCTAAAGTAGAGGGTTTCAATTTCTTAAGACACACGATCATTTTCAAAATATAATAATGGACATTTCTCTCTTCCAGCTACCACAGAAATACAGTCTGAAATGGAACAGAATTTCCAGGAGGATCAGCAGTCTCAATAGCTTGGAAACATCCAGCTTTAGTTTACAATCTGAGACATATGGCTACAGTCCTGGCTTACCTTTCAAAAGGGGATACCAGGTGGAAACCCTTGAAAGCTATTCCAAATCCAAGAAATTATACTTGGGGGAACAATTCCCCTTTGGCAAAGACAGGGACTAGATGACCTAGAAGTGTTTTCCATCTCTGCTTAAGTCTTTTAAAAATCAATATATGTTTAATAAATTCTTATAACTTCTACAAATGCTCCAAAGTATACCAGCAGATCATTTGAGTTTAACCAGAAGGCCCAGCTGGGCCTGACCTTGTAAAACCTTACATCAGAAGTGGTTATCTATATAAGCAAAGCCTTTAACTTAGTGAGTTGTACTCATAACTCATGAATGAGATCCAGGGGAGAAACTATGAGACAGCAGCTGGCATCTGCTTTTCCTTCCTATCCTCATAACAGTTATGAAGCAAGTAGAAGAGAATGAATCCTACCGGTATATGAGGACCCTGACACACAATCAAGTCACAAAGGCTAAGAAAAGGATTTGCAAACAGAGAGCTAATCCCTCCATTCAGTCCCAGATTTCTTCCGCTTACTGATTCCCTCATCCTGGAGGAGTGCTTCTGGCAGGGCTGCTTTGTACTTCCTGTATACACTAAGAGGTGACTTGTACTTCCTGTATACACTAGGAGATGACTAAGAAAAAATGGGTGACATGTTTTGAGATAAGAGACTAAGTCCTGTTTCTCAATACCTGTGCAAGCAACAAAACAAATGAAACAATTAATGAATCAGAGATTTTAGAAAATATTTTCAACAATGAACTTTACTTTGACAGCTGCAAATCTAATTAGTAGCAAGCACAGATGTTGCCAAAGAAGTCTGAGTAGTCATAATACGAGGTTTAAAAAATAATTTCGTTGGTCAAAGCCATTAATTTTGCTTTCTAAGTAAAAATGGGCCACTTCAGAAGCCCGTATGGCATGAATATTGAACAAAAAAACCCAAAATACCCAATAACAAAAAACCCCAATAAAAACATTTCCCTAAATACCAGGCAACATACCATCAACTGCTAATGTGAAAATGCAATCAAATATTTAAATGTTTAAATGTTTTAGTGACAGCTACGAAAGGGATGTCTATTAAATGGCTTGATTTAAATGATGTTATAGCACCTAATCTGAGACTCACATGGGGAACTATAACAGAGATGAAACACTTTCCCAGTATGGCCTAAATATAGAAAAAAGTGTAGCAGGGTTTGATTTGTTCCGGATTAGTCCATTTCTTTTGAATGGATTCTAAGTCAGTTACTCCATTTAAACTCTGAGATGAAACATTTTGGTAAAGGAAGTTTTGAATGAAACTTGATAGCAATAGACCAGCTGAAGTTGGAACTGAACAAAAGTATAGTTTTTTCCCCTTTCACAGAAAGACTGATATAGGACTATTTTCTTTTTACAGAAAAAATAACCCTGTCAGAGGAAAGGGGCAAAGAATAAGAAAACTTTTATTTACAAAACTCAATGATCTCAATTTTGTTTTGGAGTGTGCCCTGCACGGTGGAGTCCTAGAAGGCAATATTCTTTGACTAGTCACCTCAGAATTAGGAGGCTCCCACTCTCCTGATACATATGTCCATTTTATTTTATTTGGTCTGTTTTCTGAAGACTCTTGTATTTGTCTTGTGACTAAGTCCCAGGTGCTCCAGTAGCCCAATAAGGGATATGACCACAAATCTCAGTTGCGATTACTTGTGTCCTAGCTTGTTCCCAGTTGAACTTTTAATTTGCTTATTCATTTGGGAAGGATTTGAGTCCCTGCAGATTATACATTAACATCATATGTTAATATTAAGCAGACTGCTAGTATCACATCTCAGTGTTGGCTCTGTCCAAAGAGAATGAACCTTGACCACATCTGCTTTTAGAGACCAGATGTTTAGTCGACTGATTCAAGCCATCACTATCTATTTTAGGGTGAATCAAATCCTGCCCTCAGTCCCTTGTAATTCTCCAACAGCTAAAGATTTTTTCAGACATGGTATCAATATCAGAGATGATATTCACCTCTCATTACTTGACTAAAAGGATTCTTCACACCTAGATTTATGTAACTCACACCCTCCTTTGCTCCCTAGCATTTAGCTTGGCCCAGTGAGGGTAGCAATTGTAAAGACTGGTTTCCAGCCAGCTTGTACCTGTGCTACTTGGACATGGGCACTAAAACTCAGCATGGGCACTAGGATAGAGATCTAAAACTGGGACTTCCAACTTTGTTGGGACATCTGGCAATAGTAAGTGGGGAGACAGGCACAGGATTAGTCAGCATGGACAATCACAGCTTTGCAGTGTATGTAAGTAGGAGTTTCAGTCATACAGCTTAACTTCCAGGACTCCCAGAGGTTTTCCAACTTCAATGTATAGTGTCCTCTGAAATGGCTTGGTATTCCTGACCCAAAAAGCTTAGGTCTGTTGCTAAAAATTACAGTTAGCAATACCTGCAATTGAATTATTGCTGAAAAACACTTCTAATTTGTACTACAGAACACCTGGACACTCCTAACTGATTTGTCTGGAAAATGTTTTTCCAGCTGATAAAACTTCATGAGCTTAGACAAATGTTCCTAGACAAACCTTACATTTTTTGAAGGTTTTCACAGGCAAAAACCAAAGCCAATCAAAAGGAAAGAGAAAATGAGAAACTGTCAAGGGATTGAACTCACAGGTTAACAGTAAAGGATATTGCCTTATGTGTGGGAGATCTTTGTCGCATTCCCAAACCCCATGCAAATTTATTTCTGCAAAACAGTGCAATTCTAAGAACTAAATCTGGGAGAGAGAACAAGCAGCACTGGCTGTGTTGCGGAAGACAGTGGTTAAGTTGCTGGTGTAAGTCCAAAAGCAATAAAATCCAAAAGGATAAACTGTGACAGGAAAGAAACAATTGTTTAATTAAACAGTTTTATCTAAAGGTCACACTCAAGCTAACTCCTATATCTTCTGATTTCTGGAATCAATCCCACTCAATTGCCCCAAACCAAATTAGGCTTAGCTGTACTCTGTTCTTTTTAGTGCTTGAATTGATCGTGACATACAATTCCTCATCTCCAAGAGATCAAACTGTAGTTGGTTCTGGCCCAAACTAGGGATAAGGGCAGCAGAAAGCACCTAACCTAAAATTCCATCAAGTATTTGGTAAATTGGTTCTAATATTTAAACTATAAATTTTGTATTTTTGTGTTTTTACTGTGTGCATACTTAGAGTATACTCTGTGCATTTTTCTGAGGTCTTATAGCATGAAACATATTGTATACATTTCATTTTACTCTTAATGTAGAATTTGGAAGCAGACTGAAGCCATGGATGCCTGGATATAAGCATAAATATTTGCATCAGGCTGTTCCACTCATAATGGCATTTTTCACCTTTTTGTGCTGCTCAGGCTCTTCTTTGCCTGCCGTGTTCTTTCTGTTAATTTTTTGGGGGATTTTTTGAGTCAGACAGAGTACTTATTGATGGAAAAAGTGAGGAATACTGACAATTTCGTGTAGTTGTCTGCATTTTAAGTAAAATAGTATTTTCATATTTTTGACAGATATTAGTCCCTTGTTCTTGCGAGTGATACAGAAGCCTTCACCTTACACTTAAAAGCATTTTGCCTAATAATATTTCCAGGTCCAGTGTAATTGTATCACTGATGCACCTGCTTTTTAGATGTGCCAAAAACACTACAAGCATTTAAAAGCTATAAAACCAATCTAAATATAATACATTCACTAACAACACAGGTATCACACCATATATCATTTATATGGTTCAGAAATTGAAGACAAGAGCAAGGGCAAGGGCAGGACAGAACAAGACAGGATAGGAGCCTATTTCCTAGCTCTTTAACTCTCGACACAGTAAAAAAAATTGAAAGTATTTAGATCTAATTTTAAGATCTAAAGAAATAGGCAAATTCTGGTTTAATTAAAATCTTTATATAATTGATCCAATAAATAAAACAGTGTCAAAGTCTCCGAGAAACACTCAGTCTAAGACTTCATGGGAAAATTACCATGTAAACCTGCAAAATTATCTGACTCTTCAGATTGGCTGGGCAGGAAAACAGCATTTTGTTATTAAACCATATGATCTTAAACTTTGAGACTATAAGTTTTCTTCTTAAAGACAGAAGAAAATACCTTTCTTTTTGAATAGTTAACCAGTTTTAGTTTAATGGTCAATGTAGTTTAATGTTCAATGTAGTTTAATGTTTAATGTAGTTTAATGTTTAATGTAGTTTAATGAAATGAGGAAAAGATCTACTGTGAAGCAACTCTGAGATATCAAGTTGCAAAGGAGGCTTTGCTCTGAATGTTCAATGTTGTCTGTGGACCCTGTGGTTTTCAGACAGTAGTTGAAGATTTTTGTGTGCATGAGCAAACAAACTCATGAAAGAACTAATGAAAAGCTCAAGTGGGTAGGAATATAGAGGTCTAAGTAACTGCCAAATAGAAAGCAGATGGAATAAAGTCCTTTACCAAGGGGAGCCAATAATAATAATAGTAGGCAGGAAAAAAAGCAACAAACGAACAAACCAAAAAAACATAGGGAGTATAATTTCAATGTGAAAGAAGGAAAAGAAACAAGGTTCTGTATGCACAGCAAATGTGAAATAAAACAAAAGAGCATGCTTAGATTAACGTGAACCTCCAATTTCATCAAACATTTAAATATTCTCTAAGTTCAAATCAGGGTGGTGACAACACTATGTTCTTTGAAAGCTATATCACGCAAGGAAAAACACTGAGCAAAGCTATGGAAGCTGTGGAAATATTGCACTTCTAGACAACGACTAGGCTTAATGATGTAAGTAAATTACATCTGAGGGTTAAGTATTTAGGTACAGCAAGGAGAGGTAAACCCTGAGGATGTTTCAGTAGAAATGCTCTTTCACAGACACTGCAAACCTGTATTAGCCACAACATACTTTTTCCTTCTCCACAGTGCTCTTGTTCACCCAAGGAACCTAGAAATTGCCAGAAGCCTCACAACAGCTCCCTGGTGGAAAAGTATAAAATCTATATGAGTGGTGAAACCAGAATGAAATATTAGAAGAAGCTGAGTAAACCATCCTGCCAAGCAACAGCCATTTGTGTGCCATTAATCCAATATTCTGTCTGATCAGTATTTCTTGTTTCCTTTCATTGTCTGCTTTTCTGTACAGATCTGTCTCCTGTCATTGCCACACTGCTTTCTGAACTCCCTCTCAAACACAATGTTCATCTAGGTCTCCAGCTCCCCTCCTCCACACCAAGAATCTTCTTTGTTTGTTCTTGATTCCCCGGGACCTTTCAGGATCCAGGACAGAATTCCCCTCCCTGGTTTAAGGTGACTTAGTCAAATTTATCATATAAATATAGCTTTTAACACACTTTTTTAACATTTATCAATTGATTCAGCACATATTCTCAGTTCTTGGTGCTGGATTCATGGTACATGAAAGATCCAGTGGCAGCTCTAAAGCTTTCTGTGTAGTGTGAGTCTGTGAACTGTTCATTTGATGGTGGAAAAAAGCACGGCTCAGTATCCAGATTCCACCACTGTAGAAAGAAATTTATTTTCCCTTTTCAACGAAGGGGGGGGGGGAAAAGAGACACATGGAAGTATGCGTTTGGTGTCACAATGACGTCTCTCTTCTCTCCATGTTTATACCTTTTCTTAATTGCTGAACAATCGCCTTACATGAGTACCCCATCAGGAGCAAATGTTGTCTTTGTTTTGCTGAGCACATGAAAACCCCACATAATGGGTTCGAGACTTAAGAAATAAACAGTGTGGGTTCTTTACAACTTAGTTAATCGCAGTAAAAACATTCCTCATTTCCTCAGTGGAGTACACGTTTTGATTCAGCTCATTTGAAGAAGGGGATGTCTGTCAGTACTTTTTCAGGATACTGCTTGAGACAGCATCATTATTTGAAACAGGCAATTGCAAGTTAGCCCAGGTTAGGAATGTTGTGCTGTTTTGTCGTAACTGCTCCACCTGTGTTCCAGTAGGGTCTGCTCCAACAAGCTTTTCAAGTACCTGCCTGTGTGTCATTCACAGTGCAGTCTGCAAGCTGGCTTTCAGCTCTTACAGTGGTTGTTGATTGTCACCGTTATTGAGAAAGCTGCCAAAATAGTGTGGTGAATTTTAACCATGGAAATGTGTGGAAAATCAGTGTTGTAGTCTCAGGGGTGATAAGAAATAATGTTCTAAAACCAAAGGAAGTAAACATGTTTTCCAAACATTGTTTTCTTTCTTATAGATCTCCCAAATCAGAGGTAAAGAAAAAATTTCAAACATAGCAATACAGTATTGCTGCACCAGTTACACAATTTCACCTCTTGAAAAAGGAAGGAATTCACATATCCAAAAATACAGGAATTAATTTTCATGTATTAGAGAGGCGGATACTGGTAATTTGAGGCAAATTGCTGTAGCTCCTATCTGCTCCATTATCTAATTAAAATAATTCCTTTCAGTTTAGAGAAACTCATTAAATAGATCTATGCTTTTCATATGGTTAGATGTTTTTACAGTTCTTAGAGGAAATCCCAAAAGAGATGACACCAGGAATGGAAGTAGATAGGAGTGAAGTGCAGAATTTCTCCCACATGTTACACAGAACATGCTGTGTACCAAGCAATGATCTGAGGGGCACATACTTCAGTTGCATTAGCCCTCCCTGTCCCTTTTTACTTCCCCCAGTAAATTCCTCTCTTTGAATTAGGAACAGGGGAAAAGCGTAGATAAAAACAGCTGTGTTCTTCTGACCTATCTTTAGCCATCTAAAAACTTGTGCTGGCATCTCAGCTTGCTCTTGGAAGGTTAATGGAAGCAAAGGATTATCTTCATCAGTGGTCAGGATTGGAAGACCTGTGGCTGAATTGCTTCTGGCTTCCTAAGGACTACAATTCTCTACCTGCAGGTTGAACATTAGTTTAGACTGACTAACCTGTAGACAACATTTGTTAGGTGAGCTGCCCACTCAGAGCTCAGCAATAAGAAAGATTTCTTTTTGTTTCCATCTTTCTTTAGTAGAAAAATGATGGTGTGCTAGAGACTTATTTTACAGAGGAAAGAAAGGCACAGCAATCATCCATGGCTGGATGTTGAGGCCAGACAAATTCAAATTTAACACAGATTTGTAGTGATAATGACAGTCAATCATCTGAGCAGATTAACAAAGAAAGTGACAGATTTCCCATCTCTTGTGTCTTCAAATCAAGATTAGATTTGTTTTTTAAAGATAAGCTTTAGCCAAACGTGTTAGGACAATGGAAGAAAAATGAATGTAGTTGTTTGACCTATTTCATGCAGAAGATGAAACTAGATGATCTAACATTTCCTTCTTGTTTCAAATGCATCATTCTATTAAATGGTTTGTTTATTTAAATTTTCTTAATCTGACAGGGAATCTCAGATTAATGTATTCTTAAAAGAAAGAAGCTTTTCATTTAAGAATCTGATGGTTAATTTCAGCAGTGATTCTAAATATTTGGGAGCTAGGGTTTTCTTTGATATGACAATTCTCTGAGTAATTTAATCAAAGTCAGATGGTATACAGCAAGTTTTTTTGTGTTTCAAGACATTGTTGACTTTTCTCTGTTAGCTGTTATTCAAATAAAACTACAATTTCTTAGACGACTCATTGATCATTAAATAAAAACCTGTGTTATTAACTTTGTGCTTTATTTAGTCAATAGAGAGATTATAATCTAAATATTGAAGCAGAGAAGGGTGGATTAAAGCAATTATCTTCTACTTGTGACAGATTCCTGGCAAAAGAGATCCTGGCTTTTGGTGAGTACTGATGATAAACCGTGGCTATGCAGGGATCAGTTTTGCATTTTCTGCCCCTTTTGACCTCTCTCTTTCCACTTAAGAAAAGAGATACTTCTAGTATTTATCAGTTCTTCTTTATCCATAACTGGAGCACCTAAAATCTACAAAAAAGGGAGGGTAGAGAAGAAGCTATTTAGTAAAAGCATTGCAAATGCCAAACCAGTCACTTGCATTGCCAGTGTGCCATCTGTGGGGAGTCAGAAGCAACGTGGGAGCAGTGTGTTTGATAAGATTGCCCAGCAAAAACTCCTTGTAATATATGATACATAAAATACTGTGATGTGTTGAAAATGTTGCGATGAATAGAGAGACCACTGAAGCTCACAGAAGTGTATTTACTAGTGAATATGTGGGACAACGACCTTAGAGAATCTCCTGAGAGGCACAAGTGCCACCATTGCTGCATTTGTATTATGCTATTTCAGGGAGCAAAGGAGAGTGAGTATTATTACATAGGTTTTTTATAAAATCAGAAGCAGTGTTGATGTTGGATGCATGAGACATATTTTGTAACTTTTTTAAAATCTTTTCAAAAAATATCAAAGATATCTAGAACAAAAGAAGTTTCTGATAAGGGGATACTGCTCGGGGAGCCTTAGAAGGGACTAAACTCTTTGAGACAGTACCTCAAAAGAGGAGCATTAGCACCTCTGTTTTTCCCGCAGTTTGCAGTTGAGATATGCCTCAAGCAACAGCTTAGTATTTCCTGAAATTGGTTTGGGATGTTCCCCTTTTTTGTTTCTATAACTCTATTTTTAATTTTTTTAAATCGAGAAATTAACTATCTTCTTTGCCCTAATATCTTTGTACCCTTTCACCTGGTTAGTCATTTGGAATTGACAGTGGAACCAAAGACAGAGGGTCAAGGAAAAAGCTGATCAGTCCGGGACTGGTCATTTAACACTGGGATGCTAGCAACCTGATCCGAATTTAGGCATCTCAGGACTTTAAGTCCCTCTTCTGCTAGATGACAAAGGTGGTTTTGCAGGCAGCTCAGAGACAAAATGTCCCCTGCCAAGACCAATGCAGAACCCCTTTGCAGGGAATAGGTGATGAATACAATTTACTGAGCTCAGACAATCACGCTTATCACAGCGGACAATCGTGGCAATAGTGAGGTGCTTTTTGAGTAGCACACATTTTCTCTCTTTCGGTAAGGTATCAGGGCAAGTCACTTTTCTCCCTTAGAAAGAAAGGGGACAGAGTGTCCATCTTGCCTGTCTCAACAAAAAGAACCCTTTCCCATGTAAACCTAGGCAGTTTCCCCAGGTGTAACTCTCCTTGTGGCAGTGGAATAAGGAATCAATTTGTCATATTTATGCTGTAAATCCTGAGGCACACACAGGGTTAGGACTAAGCCTTTAATTACATCTTTCAATGTTAATATCTAGAAGTGATTTATTATCTGTTGCAAACCATGTATTAAGGGTGGCCAGCTCTGAACATGCTTCAAGGCATGCTAAACACCATTAATATCAGTTTCAGTGTGAGCCAAAGTGCCTTTCTACACAATAGCTCCAAGGTCTGGATCAGCTGCAACCGAAACCACTCAGCTGAAGTACCTCAGGCATCCCAGCATCAGCCATGGCTCCTGCCTATGCAATACAAAGAAGGGCACAAGTCAGGAAAAAATTTTGGCCTCTAACCCACAGACAAACTAGATCTGGATAACAAAACTCAGTTCCTTGTAGGGATACTTGACTAGCTGTGAACTTTCTTTCCTATACCTGTTAGAAAGCAGAGCAGTTTTGTAGGCTCACAGAATCATAGACTAATTCAGGTGGTAAGGGACCTCAGGAGCACTTTGGGTTCAGACTCTGTTCAAAGCAGAGCCATCTTCAATCTTATATCACCTTTTTCAGGGTAGTTTGGCTCATGCTGGTCTCAGGCACCTGCCCAGCTTTGCACTATGCCATGAATGTCTGCCTAAAGATAGCTGCGCAAACTGCCTTTTAGCTCTGTTTCTAGCTAACCAATTTAGCTTACATTTTCCTCCTCTAACTTGCTTTTAGCCAGGTCCTGTTCCCACAGCTTTAGAGTCATAGAATAATAGTGTGGTTTGGGTTGGAAGGGACATTCAAACACCATCTCGTCCAACTGTCCTGCCATGGGCATGGGTATGTTTCACTAGATCAGGTTGCTCAAAGCTCTGTTCAACCTAACCTTAAATATGTCCAGGGATGGGGCATCCCTGGGCAACTTCTCTGGGCAACTTCTCTGGGCAACTTCTCTGGGCAACCTGTGCCAGTGCCTCACCACCCTCACAGTAAAGAATTTCTTCCTTAGGTCCAATCTAAATCTACCCTCTTTGAGTTTAAAACTGTTGCCCCTTGTTCTGTGACTACAGGCCCTGGAAAAAGTCTATCTCAATCTTTCTTATAAGCCCTCTTTAAGAATTGAAAGGTCACAAGAAGGTCTGCCCAGAGCCTTCTCTTCTCCAGCTCCAACTATCTCAGTCTTTCCTCACAGGAGAGATGTTCCAGCTCTCTGATAATTTTTATGACCCTTCTCTGGATCCTCTTCAAGTGGTTCATGCCCCTCTTGTGTTGGGGACTCCAGAACTGAATGCAGCGCTGCAGGTGGGGGTCTCACCAGAGCAGAGGGGCAGAATAACCTCCCTTTACCTGCTGGCCATGATCATTTTTGTGCAGCTCAGGCTAAAATTTGCTTACTGGGCTGCAAATGCCCATTGCCAGCTCATGTCTAGTTTTTCAACCACCAATGTTCTCCAGCCTGTATTGGTTCTGGAGCTTGCTCTGACTCAGGTTCAGCTCCCTGACCATGACATTTGCATAGGCCCATTTCTCAAGCCTGTCAAGGTCCCGCCAGATGGCATCCTTTCCCTCTAGTGAATCAACTGCACGACTCAGCTTGGTGTCAGTTGCAAACTTGATGAGGGTGCGTACTCAACCCCACTGTCTATGCCATTAATGAGGATTTTAAATAGTATTGGTCCTAATAGGGACCTTTGAGAAACACTACTCATTACTGGTTTCCACTTCGACATTGAGCCATTGACTATAACTCAACAACCATGGCTTAGCTTTTCATGTTCTACCGCTCTAATGTCTCTATTCAGAAAACCAATCCCTTCATGGTTGGGGGTTTGTCTTTTCTTTTCTTTTTAAAATTTGAAACTATGGGTTCTTCAAAGATTTACAGGCCCACTGAAATTAGTTGCTGATTCGTGTGGCAGAAAGTTCAGGGCAACGGCACAGTGGATTTTCCTAAGCATATGCAATCCTGAATTACCTCATGTTAAAAATACTCTACATAGAAGTGGTATGGATTTGAGTAATTTTGCCTATGGAGAGTACATTACTTTATATAGAAACATTTTTCTATGGTCTGGAATAAATTAAGATAGTTCTGTGAGTTTCTACTATGTACTGTTAAATAGTAAGAACTCCTTATATGCTCTCTTCAAAAAGAAGTGATATTCGTTCCAAAATATGCTTTACTTACCATGAGACTGTTGTCAGTGCTCTTTGCAAGAAGTAGTTTGTTTTAACTGTAGCAGTAGAACAGGATCAGCCAAAATTCTAAAACTGAAAAATAAATTGAGGATGAAGTCAGAGGATATGATTCTGAAGAACAGCAGCACTGGCAGAAGGTACTTTTCTGAGGAATCAACACCCTGGGAAAAGAAACAACACACTTTCTTAACAGGGTACCTGATATCACCTATCAGAGAGCGTCTGACCTAATGCTGATTATTGTTCTTATGGATAATGCAACCAGCTCCTCAGCAATTCTCTCCTTAAACTGTGCTCATGATAGCACCTGAGCAGAGAAATAAGGTACTGTGCTTAACGATCTGTGAATGCAGGTAAAAGTCTGCTCACATCCACTTCGCTTGTGTTAGCAGTGGAAGCAGACTCAGGGTGAGGTAAGCTTATCTGCACACACACACAGAAACAGACATGAAAAAAATTTCAACAGAAGTAGGTAGAAAGAATAAACTGGAGAAACATAACTACCTGGTAGCACTATCTTGGGTTCCCTTGGGAAGCTTTCTTGGGTTCAGTCCAAACTAGAGGCACACATGATTTAGTGCAATACTGTAAAGCTCCAAACCAATATCAGTTACAGTTCTGCTTTAGACAGCACCTATTCATTCAAGGTTTTTGTTCAAGTCTTGAAGAGCACACTGTTTCAATAAGGTTAATCTTACTTTATTTTACTTGTCTCCATTTTACTCACTCCCTATTGCAACTACATTCCAGACGATATGCTAATAGGAAATAATATTCTGGAACAGTGCTGGAAATTGTTTGTCTCTCAGGTAGAAAATGGAAGTGCAGCTCATGTATGTCCCAGGCTACTTGGATCAAGACTGGCCTTCAGGAAATGAAAGACTTTCCATTTAATTACAGCAGTATTTTGCTTCCTGGCAACATACATATTGATGCATGTCTGCATATGTCTGGGTATTTGTTTGTATTTTTATATATACATGCACATCATGCACAAACACACACACATTTTTTTTCCTTTAAAACTAAACCTAATGTGTCCCAGAAAGTCAAGCTAGCAAGAGACAGAAAGCCTATGGCCTGACACCATCTTTGGTAGATGGGACTCCATCTGTGCATTTTGCAGTCTTCTAGATTTTCTGCATGTATACTTCTGAAATCAGATCTGGGCATCTTCCAGACACTTGAAATAGTCTTAATCAAGAATCCCCTAAGATTTGACCCCAAATAAATCTGTTGTGAAAGTATTATTTCCAGAGGTGAATGGCTTTCAGTTCTTCATGTGATCTAGTTCCAGGGCTTCTCATGTTTTTAAAAACTCCTATTTTGCCGCCAGCTGTGAATTAGCTGTACGAAGTACTCATTTGTTTGTTGTTACTTGTTCCTTTATTGAAGGCGTGTTTCTGACACTTTCCCTGGAATGCCAGAATGCTGGAGTGATGGCAAGATGCCATTTGAGGATGGTAATTTCAGAAGGAAATAAAAGCTATGAATGAGGAGCAGAATGAAGAAACCATATCAGGGAAGGAAAAGGCTGTTAGAGCCGATATATACATAAGGGAGCATATCCAACAAACCATGTGAGTACAAAATATTTGGGAGAGATCTTTTCAGATTATATCCTTCTATTACATGTAAATATCTGAGATGTTTCCTTTTTTCCAGTACATTAGGAAGTTAGTTTCCTCTTCATGCCACAGGTGGCCAGGAGAGCTGCTGCAGGTACTGCAATGCTGAGAACAGCAAGTGCAGACTTTGATGAGCACACTCTCCTTCTGGACAAATAGTCACCAGCATTGCAACCATTATTTAGTAAAAGAAAAAAAATGACCAGTGAAGACAGGTGTCAGTTTACAATTTCTTTTATAAAGCAGCTTGCTTTCTCTGCAGCACCCAACAATCGTGAAGTCACACTCAGTTCTGATATAAACTGGCCAACCTGGCCAATCTTGCAGTGGAATTGGAGACTATTTAACAATGTAGAAGTTGAATAGGCAAGGTCAGCCAAAACAAGCACAGATTTTAAATATTCCAGAACACAAAAGTTTAGAATTTCATGCTTATCCACCACAACAGTATGACACTAGCTGTAATAACTGGAGAATCTAAGCAGAACTGCATATAAATTTATAGCTTTGCATGCATACGAATTACTTCAAAACTTTTCCGTGCCAAAATAAGCAGTAAAAGAGATTTGTAAACATGCATGTGGTATCATTAGTCTTTTAAATACTTGCTGTTGTAGAACTGACACATGCAATTAACCAATGACCTGATACACAACTATATTACTGTGTTGTTTCCCACACAGAAATGTTCTTACAAACAGCTATTAAATACTCTTACTGTCATAGTAGATTTGAGTGTAAAGAGTGATTCTGGTTAGTTCTTTGTTTACATCCTAAGCTTGTAATATAAGTTAAAGGCACAGATGACTGGCCTCAGTGTTCTGTGCTGAGGCACAAATTTGCCTCGGTGTTTTGTTATCTGGAGCAGACTCCAGTGCAAAAGCTGATATTAAATATTATTACTATGTTTGTAACCAGTGATATCTGTGGCAACAAGAAAGGTACTAAATGCGTTTTGACGTTTTATGACAAATATGACCATTTAAAGAGATTAGAATAACAGAACCTTGAACCACCTGGAGATTAAGTAGGTTGGTGACAGGTGAAGACAGCTTGAAGACAGGATGGGAAAGGTCCTGAAAAGCCATATAATTTTTAAAAAGTACTTCAGAGTACTCAGAAATTTAGTTTGACCAAAGTTAAAAGAAGAATTGTTTTCTATTTTATCAACCTGAACTACATTTCTATAGTTCAGCTTTGATTTTTGGCTTCAAATAAATCTAAAAACTTAAAGAGACAGTAAAGATCAAGTTTCTGGGCCTCTTTGTTGATGTTGAGCCCAGTATTGCTGTTGATATTCATTGACTGCTGTGTATTTCTTCGGGTTTTCTATATAATTGAGTGAGTAAACAGCTGCTGTACTATTTTTTCAGTTAGAAAAAAAATTAATATTTAAGAATCCTGCACATATTTTAGCCACTCTGAATAAATAGCGCGTGTCACAAAAACATCTTTACCCACAGTAATAAATATTTGGCTTTGCAATTACTCATTGATTGGTCTCAAATTAGCAAAAGTCTTGAGCCAAAAAGTAGCGGGAAAAGACAAAAAAATACAGAATTACACAGCTTGATTTCTAAATTGAAGTCAGTTTCACTGAATGATGAACAAACATTTATAGGAATGTCATGTCACTCCAGCAGCAAATGGCAACTAGACCCTACTGGGGAATTCAGTCTATTGCATTGCACTCAAAGGAAAACTACTTGGAGAAAATAGATAGATGCTTGGCCACAGTGAAGACTCAGCAGAGTAATCTAAGCCCATCTATACACAGAAGGTATGTTACTTTCTCTCCACTGATTTTTTTCTTTTTTTTTTTTTTTTTTTCTGAAGGAGTATGGGCCTAATGCTATTTTCAGCTGCTGGGATGATGATGTTTTACTCAACATTAGGAATATTGCTCCCAGAGCTGGACATGTACTATTTCAACTTATGGGTATCACAGCTGTCATTAGTTCTGAAACAATTTTCACCAGTATAATTTTTCATTGGAAAATGTTGGTTTCATACAAAACAAAATTTTCTGCTGGTTTGTCAGTTTCAAACACAACTGTAATTAAAAAATTAAAACCCGTTATAATAAAGACATAGCTGAATGTTTTAACATTGCTATAACAGAATGCCTGAAACTTTCATTTAAAAAAATATTTTTTGCATCAAGGGTGTATTTTTTTTATACACTAAATAAAGTTAAATTATAGACAAATTCTACAAAAAAATCCAACAACTGGAAGCAGTTTATTACAATTTCATTTTGAAGGCAAGTTCAAATTGTTTGAGACTGTTCTTAGAATTCAAATCTACCTTTTGAAATATTGGTATTTCCCATGGAGTTCCTGTTCTAATTCTTCCACTCTGCTAGATGCTGCTGAATTAGTCTTGAACACTACATTCTCGAACACAAAAAAAAAAAAAAAGACATTTTCTTTTGCTCTCATGCTGGAGTATGAAATACTTCCCTGGATATTCTTCTCCCTCATGGAAAGGAGACAGCACGGCATGAAACATTAATGCTGCGCCCAGGACACAAGACATACAAAGGGGGATGCTGAGCTGAATAGGAATGAGGCAGGAGAGACACAGACTGCACAGCTGCTACCATGCGATTCAGATTTTTGTTCCACATCAGTTCATGAGGATGGTGAGAAACAAAATCCCTCTGCTTCTCCTGCCTTCCCAGTAAGTATTTTGGTTGGTAGATATGTATTATTTTCACATGTGGAGTGCACTAAGGTAGCAGCTGGGTCAGTGAATATAGCAACATGACAATTTAAACATCCCTATTGGGCTTAACTACTATAAAGAAGGATATAGTATTAGTTAATAATGTAAGGAGTTGCCCAAAGCAGCAAGTACAATAGAGATCAAGTGGCCTTTGGGATGGTAAATCTCTTACACCCCATTCTTGTTTTCCCTCTCCAGAGTCTGCAACACAATCTTACAGAACTGCAAGAGATATTTCAAGTAAAATCCAGTGTCTCTGCATTTCTCATTTCTGGTTATTTAATTGTATTCTGCAGTTTCTTCTGGCTTTTCTGCAGGAAAGTTTGATTCAGGAAAGTCTGATTCAGGAAGGCAAATAGGTGAATCTGTTCTTCCAGACACACTGTACTGCATAAATGTCTAGAGGAATATTTTTAGAGTTATTCCTGAGGTAACATATACAAAAACCAAAAAGGTGAAACCAGCTGAAAACACATCTGGTAGGAAATTAGCGGTACTCAGCTAGCCAAAGTGAATTAGAAGGACCGTCTAAATTTTGCTATTACGAATCCCTCATTCATAGTGAAGTCATGCTTCACATATATATACACATATGTGAATATACATGGTGGTGTGTACATTTTTGAATGGTCCACTAAGAAAAAAAAACCCTACATCTTCACTGAAAGCTCCAAATGTATGCTCAAATAAAAGCTCAAATAAAATGTATGCAAACTCCTAACCAATTTAACATCTTTGGTTTCATTGAAAAATACGAGTATTTTTGCTAATGTATATAAGCCCTAGTGAAATTTCCATTTTGATTTGTCTCTAAATTAATATTTAAGTCACAGCTGCCCAAGCAAATGGTGAGGCCTTACAAGTGGACATTTCCATGAGATAGTCCCTGTCTACATACTACTTTGTTCCACTGTCTTTCTCTTGTCAAGTGTGTGCTCATGTAATCCAGCCTTTTGAAAGTAGATTTTGCATACATGGAATAAGTACCCATAACAAACTCAAAGCCTCCAGGTGAAATCTCAGTTTCAGCGTTCAGCAGCAGTGAAACCAGAATTAAACCTTTGGTGATTTCTTGAATTGTATAAGGGGAAAAAAGACACAGGCAGGGGCAGAATAGGCAAAGGAAACCACAGTTCTTCCATCTTTACATTTGGCTCCTAACTCTCTAGCTCTAATGTACTCCTGTTGTCTTTGTGGTTTTGCTTGCTGTGCTTAATCAAGTGATAAATATGATAGCCGTATAGTATGATAAGTTTATGTAGAAACATGAATCTGTTTAAGCAGAGTAAATTAAAGCTCTCATTTTTATTCTTGAAACAAGAGTCCATTTAATTAACCTTAATTTTATTCATCCTGGACATAAAGACTGCTGTACAGATAACTAGAGACACTCCACATACTGGTTCTGTTTGTTATTACTAGAAAACTATCTCAAAAGACATCTGTTAACATTTTTAATCAAATTGTAATCTGCAAGGCAATTTTCAACAACAAATGAATTAGTTTGTTTATACTATGTGTTCCTCAGAAATCTTGACCACTTGGATTTGATATGCTAAATAGAAAGTATTTTGTAAAAAGATTAGATTCACATAATGAAGCCATGTTGCCCAGGGACATGGCCCATTTTTCTTTCTAAAACTCAATTGGCTTTACAGAGTTAGGAAGTGGCTGTCTGTGTAAGCAGTGAGCTTGCAAGTGCTGTGAAGGCAGAGAAGGCTCCAGATCAGACTGGGCACGGTGTATCACCACCGAGCTGCCAGAAGACCCAGCACACACAAAAACCCAAAGGCCAAGGCAGCAGTAAGTGCACATGGATAGCCCTCTGCAACTGCCTCTCCTCCATGGCCTCTCAGGGAGCCTACATTTCCCACTTCACTTGGACAGACAGTGATTAGATATCTAGCTGTAGGTCCTACTTTCACAGCATTCTCTTGAAATGTCTTCCCAGCTCATCCAATTTGAATTCATCTTTCTTGAGCATGGATGGCTCACATACTCAACACCACAACTAGGGTCATATCTCTGCCTTGCCATTTATGCCTCTTTTCCCATATAGGAATATCCACACATCAAACTGACAGGAATCACCAGTTTTCTTTCGCAACTGTAAAGTTTCTCTCATCCTTCCTTTTCATAATTTCACAATTTTTACCCATGCATTCTGACATCAAGGATGAACTTTTCTTCTGATCAGTCTGGATTTCCACTCCTAGTATACTTTAATTCTGTTATTGATATCCTTCTCTGTGGTTAAGCATTCAATTAAATTAGGATAACTTTCTCACAACTTTTTTCCATTCACTTCATTATAAATTCCAGACAGTTTTTGCATCTATTTCTTAAAGAAATTCCAAGATCCTTTTGTATTTCCGTCCCAGCTCTGCATATAACATCATTAGCCTGTTCCTTTGATCAGTATTTTCCAATTGAATTCTAAGATATGAGTCATAAAAGTACTTATGTTTACTGTCCTTTGCACTACTATTAAGTTCTACTTTCTCTAAGTGATTTTTGATGAGAAAAGTTGGGGGCTCTTTACCTATCTTATCGCCTATGTCTTTATATTGTGTGACCTATTTGAATGACTTCCCTTTACATGTACTTCAATCTTCCCTAAAAAGCACATAGAAATCAACACCTGTGTTCCAGTTGGAAGTACAGTATTTCTATTAGCCTTTAATACTTTCATTTCTGGCTTATGCATTTTTTTTGGCCTTTGAAATATCAACAGTTCAGTCCTCTCATGTAATTCACAGAATAACAGATTTAGAGCACTGCTAAGGCTGGAAGACACCTATGGAAATCATTTAGTCCAACCCTCCAGCTCAAAGCAGGGTCATCTAGAGCAAGTTGTCCAAGACCATGTCTGCTCAGATTTTGAATAAATCCACAGACTGAGATTTCACTACTTCTCTGGGCAGTCTGCTCTAGCATTTGGCCACACTCACAATAAAAAAATAACAGAATAAATTTTTTTTTTCTTTTGTGTAAATGGAATTTCCTGTATTTGTTTGTTATAACTGGTCAGCTTTTGTTATTCAGTGAGTACAGAGTAGAAACAATGACAATGGTAACATTAGAAAAATCTCATTAATTGATTCCTGGCTCCGTGACTGGTGTCAGTGCCAGAATTTTGGCTTTTTTTGACCATGGGTCAGTTTACATGGCACTAGGCCTACTGGCGGCAGATGGGTTTTGCCTGTCCCAAAAGGTAGGATTCTAGCCCAGGAGCTAGCAGGGCTTACAGAGAGGGCTTTAAACTAGGTTTGGTAGGGGAAGAGGTAACACCAGGCTCAATAGAAATGAGCCAAGGGGTAGCAAGCCACTGTTGGAAGAGTCCAAATCCACAGGGCAACTTAAATACATTTATACCAATGCCTGCAGCATGGGCAACAAGTAGGAGGAGCTGGAAGCCACTGTGCAGCCAGAAAATCATTACAGAATTGCCATCACAGAAATGCGATGGAATGATTTGCATGATTGGAGTTCTGGAGTGGATGGCTGCAGGCTTTTCAGAAGGGATAGGCAAGGAAAAAGAGGTGGTGGGGTTGTGTTGTATGTCAGGGAGTGCATCAACTGCCTTGAACTCAATATTGTGGGTGAGGAGGCTGAATGTTTGTGGGTAAAGATCAGGGGGAAGGCCAACCAAGCTCATGTCCTCATAGGAGTCTGTTATAGACCACCTAGCCAGAACGAAACTACAGATGAAGCGTTCTTCAAACAACCAGGAGAAGTTTAACGATCGCTTGTCCTTGTTCTTGTGGGGGACTTCAACCTACCAGATATCTGCTGGAAGTACAACCCAGCAGAGAAGAAACAATCCAGGAGGTTCTTGAAGGGTGTGGAAGATGATAACTTCCTAAGCCAGCTGGTTAGTGAGCCAAGTAGGGGAGATGCCTGCCTAGATTTGTTGTTCAAAAACAGAGGACCGGTGGGTGATGTGATAGTTGGAGGCCATCTTGGGCAAAGCAATCACTAAGTGATTGAATTTTCAGTCCTTGGAGAAGTCAGGAAGAAGGTCAGCAAAACCTCCACCTTAGACTTCTGGAGGGCTGACTTTGGCCTGTTTAGAATGCTGGTTGGCAGAATTCCTTGGGAAACATTACTGAAAAACAAAGGGGTCCAGGAAGACTGGACACTCTTCAAGAACGAAATCCTTAAGGTGTAGGAGCAGGCGGTCCCTATGTGCCAAAAATCAAATCAGGGGGGAAGAAACCAGCCTGGCTGAACAGGGAGATATTGCTTGAACACAGGAAAAAAGAGAATTTATCACCTGCGAAAGAACGGACAGTCACCCCATGAAAAGTACAAGGATGGTGTCAGGTTATGTAGAGAGAAAGTTAGAACGGTGAAGGCACAGGTGGAACTAAATCTGGCCACTGTCAATGGAAGGAAATAAGCATCTGCCTTAGGATCAGCTACACTCTCAAGCTACTTAAATCAGACCTCTAAAGTGTGGTAAAGTGTTCCTGTATATCTCTCTTCATGGCTGTCTCTGATTACAGAAGCAGTTTAGCACAACTGCAATCCTTACCTCATACGAGGTGGCACGTCTTCACAGAATCCCTGCTTGGACAAAGCAGAATGTAACACTAGTTGCTGTAAAAAAATAAGCATACACTTCTCAAAGGAACCCTATGACAATTTACTTCTATTTATGTGGTTTTTCAAAGGCATTTTTTACAAATGTGCTCTTTTCCAAAAGTCAGATTCTGCCACTTTCTTTCACAGAAAGTTAGGACAGTAACTATATCCACCTCTCATTGGCCAGTTCCTAGAGAAAAAACATTTTCTATTGTGCAGAAGCACAGTTGAACGTTGTCTTAAGTTATAATTAGGGATTAATTGTGGTTTTAGACAAGGTAGAAGACATGGAGCAAGCACATAATATTATTTACAAACAGTCAAAAAACATGAAAAATGCCAAGAAACTGGATGCAATACTTCGGGGGGGGTCTCACAAGAGTGGAGTAAAGTGGCAAAATCACCTCCCTTGACCTGCTGGCGATGCTTCTTTTGATGCAGCCCAGGATGTCACTGGTTTTCTGGGCTGCATGAGCACATTGCCAACACATGTCCAGCTTTTCATCGACCAGTATCTCCACGTCCTTCTCCTCAGGGCTGCTTTCAAACCCTTTCTCCCCCAGTCTGTACTGATACCAGGTATTGCCCCAACCCAGGTGCTGGACTTGCAGCACCTGGCCTTGTTGAACCTGATGATGTTCACAGGGGCCCACTTCTCAATCTTGTCCAGGTCCCTTTAAATGGCATCCTGTCCCTCAAGCATGTCAACCGCACCACTCAGCTTGGTGTCATATGAAAGTCTGTTGAGGATGCACTTGATCCAACTGTCTATGTCACTGATGAAGATACTAAACAGTCCCAAGACTTAACCGAATTTAATGTGCATTTTCCAGCTTTTCAGATCTTTTTTCCACTATTATGATACTATACTTACTTACACATAAGCAATTTAGAAAGTAGTTTGTAATCTGTCTCATTGTGTCTTACCATTGGAACAGTATTTACAAGTAATGATCAAGGCCTGATTTCATCAAAATTTTAACTCAAATCACCAGGTCTATGGTGAGTTTTACTCAATGAAGAGGTACATGTATTCAAGTTCTGTCTAAGCACTAAGAAGAAAATTAGATGGTTTTGTTATGGAAAATATTCAGACTTCAGAAAAGTTGCAAAACTGAAACATGGGTTCCAAAACGTTTCTGCAATGCAGCCACAATGCCTCAAAGAAGTACTTAATAGGACAATTCCTGATCCCACACTCATGTCTAGACAGAGTGTCTTTCCTAAACTACATGTCCCATCATTCACCACAACCTACCACAGTTAATCAGTTACATCATAGGCAATGGTGTGTGGCCGGTAATAAAGTTTGCATGTCTAGTACTGGGCATAGAAATTACATAGAAATGCAAAGAGGTTCATAGAATAGCCCACACCAAGTGTGATAAAACACCACATTAACACTACAAGAGGATTAAAATACTGGGGTTTTTTCAGACAAATTTTTGTAATTTAGAATGATTTGTGCAAAAATAAATAAAAAAAATAATAATGAAATCTGCTTATCAACAGCTGTACAGGTTACACACTTGACTGACTAACTGTAAGGAGCAGCATTAAATGAAGTTTTCTTGAAGGCAACAAGTAGGCAAATAACCAGGCACTGAAAGAACCAGGGAGGATACAGAACAAACTAACCCATTCTCCTTTGGTTTTCAGAGAGGCACTGATGACTTAGACTTTTTAAGATGTTAGTGAAAAGACCTACGATACACGGTTTGTCTGCCGTGAAACGTCAAAAGGCTGAGTCAGGCACGAAAGCATTTAAACATCTGTTTTCAAGGAGTGCAGTTGAATTTAAATGTTAAATGACTAAAGCACTCCTTCAGTAAAACATATTGTAATTCATATATTTCCTCCTTGACTTTCACATGGCAGCAATTCAGCTGTGTTTTCTTTCCTGAGAAAAACAGTTTTTCAAATCACAGCCATTTTAAAAATTACAATATTCACGCATCATTAATAAAACTACAAAAATAAATTAATTGCTTGAAAAATGCACTTAATTACCCACTTAAATATTTGAAGATTATAAAAGTATTTTCAGCTGCTGTTTAGTTTGTATTTCTTAAATAAAAATATTAAAAAGATGTTTTCATTTACTTTTTTCCAGATCTAAAAATTTTCAGCACTGTACATAACACATACAGCACTATACAAAAGTCTTCATTCTCTAAGTCTACAAGTTCTAGCTGACTTCTGCTCTGACTTCAGATCTTCCTTGTGTTATCTTCCAATAACATCATTATGGAAGAAACATGTCTGAGAAAGACTTGGGGGTCACGGTAGATAACCAACTTGAGAAACCTGAGCTCCAGCAATAACCTCGTAGCTGGAGAAATTAAAACTGCCCTTGGCTGCACAGCTGGCACATATGGGTTCAAGCCAAAGGCTGCCTAGCTGGAGTAGGTTCAGAGAAGAGCTCTGCAAATGATTACAGCAGTGCGTCATGGGCTTTTTCCCCCTGTAACCCTCTTCCCAGAATTGCCATCCCTCTGTCATTTCTACTTCTGAGTTTGCAATTTTAGTGGGGACAACAAAGCCTCCTTCAGAAACCACTACATTACAGGGCTGAAAAAGTTGTGTGGTGACAACTTGTGTCTAGAAGACATAATAAATTCCTTCAATCTAGGTAACTCAAAGGCACATGCTGTGCTGGTTGGCATTAAAAGTTGTCTTTCCACAGGAGCCTTAACCCATCTAACTGCTGGTAGCACAGGTCCCACACTTCCTACTGACTCCAGTCATGCACTCCTGCCTTCTGCTTTCCACCACCTCTGGGGGTCATCTGATCCTGCTCTGGATGTTTCATGTTTGGGGTGGACTGTCTGCTTTTTCACTTATCAGATTTACTTCCTACCTCTTTAGCACAGGTAATAAAAAGCTACAGATATGGAGGCAGTAGGCTGGGCAAATGCAAGGTTGCCATTCACCAAAACCCACATTTCTACAATTGGGGTGCACTCACTGAAATGAAACTGGTAGAAGGTCAGTTTAAAATGGACACCAGGAAATGCTTCTTTACCCAGAAGGCAGTGGTTTTCTGCAATCTGTTGCTGCAGGAGGTTGGTTGGGCAGAGAGTATTGGCAGGTTCAAAATAGGATCAAACTGGTTGACAGCAAGTTTGAAAAGAGAACAAGGAGGAATGCACCTTCGTTTGCCCCTCATCCAGTGACACAGGGTGCATTTATTATGATCCTAGCAATTCATTACGGGCTTGTAGGAGTGCTGGAACTGGTACAAGAGCGGAAGCAGGACCACAAAGTGGAAAACTGGAATTGGGACAACAAGCAATTTGAATGATCCGCATATTAACCTTAAGTGGAAACAGTCCTATTGATTTCAATAGTAAACTTTGGGAAATCTCTTCTTATGACTCCTTTTTCCTTTTTTTTTTTTAGAAGTCTAAAAAACTGAGACTGCACAGTCTCTGCTGAGCAAATTTCTGTTTAACCTCATGGTGTTGACCATACGCAGTCAACTGATGATCACACCAAAAATTAATTTTGTAATATACTTTTCTTGAAATAAAAGTGATTTCTTCACAAATCAGTCACTGATTTCTATTTCTGAGAAAACCGCTCAGTGAACCACAAAGCAATCTCTTATTATTTGATTTACCTCCTAGAAGTAACCTCTTTTATTTGGAGCCAAAACTTCTTTGTCCATTTTTTTCTTAGATAATCCAAACCAAGGAGAAACCACTTGCATATTGTTCTCTAGACCCTAAACATAGATTTCTTCTTTCATCTACTACAATGGATTTTCCACCAGCTCGTAAAAAAAATCAAGCAAATGCTTAGAATGTGAGTGAAGGTTTGTAGAAATAAAACTTTGCAAACAAGAATGACATATTTTTCCTACATCTCTTCAGTAAATATTCATAGCTAGAAAAGCAAACTGTGTCCTTTTCCCTGAAACAATAATAATTCCTCCAAAATTACCTCCCTTTGACATTTAATCCTCATAAACCAGATACAAATGTGTTGTCTGTACTTTCATTCTTGTACATTCATACATACATGACTTTATCCTACTTAAATAATACCAGTAGTGAACAAAAGAATTACTGCTGAGGAGTTAAACTGTATATTAGAAATCTAAGTGCATTCAAAACCAACAGATATAAAGATGAAATTTGATATATTTACAGTTTGAGTTGTATGGCCTTTGCCTGTGGTAGCCAAGCATGTGGACCAGTGAACAAGGGATCCCTTACAATTCTGTGCTCTATGTTTTCTCCAATGCTTTGTTTTCTGACTGCGGAAAACCTGAATGGTGCAGTTATTGAGGATTTAGAAACTGCTGTGCAGCGAGTAGAGACTTTTTCTATGCCAGCCAAATTTCTTCAGTGAATTATACTGATTTTTATGTTAGCTAGTAAAAATTCCAACAGGCTACAACTCACAGTTTATGATACTGTGAGTATCATTAACTTAAAGACTGAGGGCTAAAAGTGCTGCTGTGCATTGTTCTCCTAAAAAAGAAAAAGCAAGAGCCAGGGCATTTGGCATTTGGCATTGGTTGCTCTAGAATTATATCAGCTGAGGTTTCAGAACTAAGGCTGAATCTATCAAACACATATTTTTCAGAAAAACATTCAGATTTGGCAACTTGAAAACTTTTTGTATATCTGTTTTGCTCTTAATCAACAAACTTTTCTAAAGAACATTTTGCCTAACAATTTCAAAATGAAGCAGTTCAAATTTTCCATTCAAGATAACTCTTAATTTTTAAAAATCTTTCAGCTTTGCTTTTAACTAAATCTGGTACTGATTTCCAAAAAGTTAATGACTGTGGGAAAAATCTCTTATTGCTTCTTTTTGCTGACCAGAAAATTAAGAATATTGAGAAAGTAACAGAAAGAATATTTTCATGTATATTATTATGTTTAAGAAAAAAAAAAGATATTAAAGTGAACTCAGTGTTCAGAAGACATATTTTAAAAATTTTTGTCCCATTATTAAAATTGTGGCTTGCCTTTCCCCTATTGAGAATAAGTAGAAACGGATTTCAAAGAAAACAATGACTCTGAACAAGTATTTGCTTTACACAGAAGTCTGAAGTATGGTTCTGGTTTGTTCTTTTGCAAATGGTCCCTAGCTTTATGATGAGCTGAGACAAAAGTGTTCCATGCTCATGTTTGATGTTGGATGACAATTTCTGTAGCTTTAAAGCAGACCAGAAAGATAGGCTTGATCAGGGCACTTGCAGGCTAGGCTGCATATGCCATCAGTCTTGTGCCAAGCCTCATGGGCTCTGTGCAAGCCTCACTCCTTCTGCCAGCTGCTTCAGAAGCCCCTAAAGCATCTTTCAGCTGCTACAGACACCAACTGGCAGGGTAGGTCAGTGTTTCCACAGTCAGACACGCAGGCAGAGCATTGTAGGCATGTTGACAGTGCAGGGTCTGTTGCTCTGTAGCTAGAGGAGCCTTGCGCAGCATGGCCATGAACTGAAAGAAGTCCCATCAAAATTGCCTAACACTGAGGTTGTGGAGCACAATTAGCTGCTTCAAATCTACATCCAGCTCAAATGTGCAGATCCCGTGGTCCTCTTCTGTGTCTGGTGAGCTGCAGCACAAAAACACACTATCAGAGCATTTGGGGGTCTAACACATGGGGGCTTTTAAGAGCAGGCCACATGGATGCTATGCAGCAAGGTATCTCAGTAATTTTTATCAATCACAACAGGGAAGAATCCATCTCATTCCATCTACTATTATGTGGAAATCTGGGGTCATAATGCTTTTCAAGGCCAAGACATCCATTTTGAGACACTGAAAAAACACTCTGATTTACAAAAGTAATCTATACATCTCTTCCTGCCATGAAAATGTTAGGTACTTTTAGATATTTCTTTCAGATTTAAAAGTTAAACTTTATACAGCTAGCCTGGATTTATTTTAAATTCCATTTTTAAGCCTACAAATAAATAAGCATAACTTTTTTTTTAGATTTCAGCATCCAACTGTCTCTCTGAGGAAGCACACTGGGCTTTAAATTAAGTACTTACGGTTTTACCTAACTTTCCACTGAAACAAAACAGAATGATGACCTAACTCACCATAATACTGATTTGAGTAAAAGAAACTATTGCATATTCTGTGCTTCTTTCATAGAAAGAGGCAAAATAATTTTTAAATCTGTTCACCAAATACATTCAGTAGGTAGACAAGAGGCAGTGTGAAAAATGGAAAAGTATCCTAAATGTCTAACACCTTTGCAGCCAAATTGTATGACACAGAACTTAAATTTCATCTTTGTTGTGTTCTCCTGTTATGACTCTAATAGCACAATAGCATCTTTTGCCTGGCAGTAATAAGTCAATGAAGAGAGTCTCCAGCAGTTAAATCAATGTGTTTGGAAGGGCCCTTTTTTTTTAGATCTCTTGGTAATTTCAGAAAAAAAAAAAAAAATCTTTTCAGTTACAAAGATTTATTAGCTGTCAAATGCTAAATGAAATAATACCTGAGGAATGTTATAAGCTACATTTTAAGTTTCAGAGGCAGATTCTATCTGTATTTCTTCTGAAACATCACACTTTTAACCTTATTGGATAAAAGTAATGAAAACTACAAAATAATTTCAGTTTCTAATATAATTTCATTAAAAATCATGTACTTCCAAGAATGGCCTATTTTCTAAGAAGCTCTAAAAGACTCAAAATACCAAAAACTGCCTTCTTGAAACAGTAACATGAACATCTGCACTGAAGTAAACACTGATTCAAGATTTCTTCACTCTGATTTTGTGAAACCTCAGTAAATGTCCTGGTGAAGTAGGGCTGATGATTAATCACATATGTAATTAACACTTGCTGTTTAAGAAACCTTGTCTATCAGCTTGGAGACAGTTTTATCTCACTGAGGGCAGTTGATGGAAAGACTCCTGAACTCCAGCTGCAATTCCCCTTTGTCTTTTGGGCCTCCCAAAAGCCTCCATTCAACCTCATGCTGTTACTATAGAATGAATGTAGAAAACATGCAGAAGATATGCAAACGTGTAAGAAGGGGGATTACCAAGAAATATTTTAAGAACATGTTTTTGAGGGGGTGTATTTGAGGGGAATTATATTTTTATTGTTAAAGAGAAATCCTGTCCTCAGACAATTCAACAGGGTTTTCCCACCAGCTTCAGGGAGGCAAGGATGTAATGTCCCTCTAATAGCTTTTCCTAATGCTTAATCTCCAGATCTCTTCAGCACTGTGATTCTGTGATATGTATTGGGATAAGTTAACAGATATCCTTTACTTGAATCCAGAACCTTTTTCACAAGAAAGAAAACCAACAACGAGCCTACAATACCTGGTTCATGGGGAAAAAAAAAAAAACTAGGCAAGTTAAACAGAGATGCACAATTGCCAAAGCTCAGCATTTGCATTTCATCATCACAGTGCCAGCATTCATCTTAAAACAGTTACACTATTCTAACCTCAGTTAGAATTTTACCTTCGGTATCATTTAATCTAATTTATTGTGTGTTAACTATTCTTTAATAATTTTCCCTTTCACAAAGATAAGTTTGACAGCAGAGCCCAGTCCCCCTCATTTCCCTGTCAGACTCACTCTATTTGCTAGCACAGTTTACTGTTAAATTCCACTTTCTAGATTTTAAATGAGTTGGTAAAATAAAGTTAGGGCTATCAGAGCAACAGAGTGCCACGAAGAATTGCAGCTACAGTTGTTATATTGTATGTAACACTACAACACTTAAATACTTGGAGTAGAAAGAATCCAACAATGTGTCATCTCTTCCCAAAGGCCAAGTTGCTGTGCCATTCTGGCAGTGAAAAACAGCAGTTCTGGGGGTGACCACAGGTAAACAGAACCTGCCTGTTCCCCCTCTGGCAACAGAAAACTTACTCAGTACTCACTGCCTGAGTAGGTACACACTCTTGTATTTAGCATTGCACTGTTTGCCTTCAATACCTGACTTATGACAGCACTGCCGGTCCGGCATGGATCTACTGACCCAGCTATGATGCCATAAGCCACCTTCAGAGACAGCTATGCTCACAGCCCTGAGCCCTAACTAATGCAAATACACCGTAAAGAACTTGGGTGAATCCAGCTTCCAGTATTTTGCGGTTTTGTTCTACTTCCATATCCCTTCAGTTATCACCTTTTCTAGCAGCAGGCGAAGGCACAATTAGAAGTTGTTTACACATGCGCCAAAATTACGTTATCTCTGCAAGTAGATAGCCAAGGTTCAAGGTTTCCCAAGTTCTTTTCACTAAGAAAAACTGAAAACTGAGTCAAGGGTGTTTGTTCCAGGTATATGTATTTGCAATAAAATTAAAGAAAAGCCCCATTTACCCCCACACTGCAGAGACCAAAAATAGATTTTTACTCACAGCTCCAGACATCTTTCACCTAATGCATGGACCCTGAAATCCCCTTACTAAGTTATTCTATTGTTTCTGCACTTGTGTATGGTTATTCTTTGTTCCCTGTTTGTAATTTTCTTTGCTCCTTAGCCTCTGCCTCAGAAATGAAGTCAACAAACACTTCTCCATTTGCAAATACATTACACATGTACTTTGCTGGTACCTAAAGCAGTTTCACAGTGTTTTCACAGCTGACTAAAACAACAGCCATCTCATAGTAGCAAGTCTTCATGATGCCCATTTAGCATCTTCATGTAACCTGTAGTTCTGACTCTATAGTTCCTGGAGTGCAGGGAAAAGCTGCACCCCAACAGAAAAAAAAGAAATAAATGGTAAGAGACAGGGATGAAATGAGATAAATAAAAGAATACATGGGATAAGAGCTTGGCTTTTAGAAAAATCTTACGTTATTATTAGCCCCTGAGGACATGTAGAAGTTAATTTCAAGTAACAACTTATAACGAGAAAGGCTACAGTGTAATGAGGTAAGGCAAACCTACCTTACACCAGAAAAAGAACTTCTAGCCAACCAGAGAAAAGGCAGGAAGAATTATTTGGTATTATCTGTAAAATTATACTATGAGGGTTAACATGGGCAAAGAGGGTATTTAGGCTGGAAGATAATATATTGTCCTGGGAACAAATGGATATGAAAACTTCAGCTTGCAAATTATAAGGTTTCTATTCATCATAGCAGGTTTTGAAACAGATATTCATAATGAGCATTCTTGAGAAAAAAGCTCTTTGGTTTTACATTTGAGCATAATTTAATGAAAGGCATTACATGATGTGGTGGAGTAATGCAGTAACTGGAGTTTAGACTTCATGACTCAGAAGGTCTTTGCCAGCACTGTAGTCTGGCATAAATCTCAGATTCGTAGCTATTCTCCTCATGTTTTTCCTTTGGAGTAACTTTGAATAAAGGATAACTTTCTGTCACATTGTAGTGCCATTTAAACAATCTCAAGAGTTTTTCTTTCTATGCCAAGTTTACATTCACTGGAGACCTTGCACTTTTGAGCAAATCTGCTCATTGGGGCAGATCCTCTCTCCAGTTCTGCTGGAAAACTTCACTCTTCCAACATGTTTCCACAGATATGTTCTGCGGGTGAAAAAAAAAAAAAAAATACCAAAACCTTGGCCTCTAGTTCTTGCTCACTGGCTTTTTTGATTAATCAGGTTTTCATCAGAGGAACCAAAATTACCTAGATACTATTTCGTATTTCATGCATTTAGATCGCTCCAGAATAAAATACATCTGAGTTTATCCTCAGCAAAGCTCCTTCGTTCACATGAGGTGTGAAATCAGATGTTCTCTTGTTATAATGTTCCTTTATGACAATGCATCACAATCCTAAGGGTTCAAAATAGAAGGCTCCGAGCACAAACAGTCCATCTCAAAATCTATATAATAAATTTTTATGGATCCCTGCCTGACACCCAGCCACAAGCACTGCCCAGATGCATTTTACATTTCCACTGTTTGCACCTTCCAACTTTTGGTGGTAAAAACAGTCAAAGGTTTTTGCAGTAGGTTGCCCTCTGATATATAATTGGTACAAATCAGGCAGCTCAAGCCTTAGAAAGTAGTGAAATAAAGGTTTCCACAAGGCTGTGGAACTCAGAAGCCAATCAGATGTCATGATCACCAAGCTTTTACAAGTCTGATGTTCTCTGGATTCAATATTTTGTCCCAAACCTTTGGACAACCCATTTTGATGAAATATAGTATAGAATCAATTTATGGGAGCTTCCATTGTTACTTCAACTACTTGATTTCTCATAGTTCATGTATTAGATTCAGATGATAACCAAATTAACCAAAGCCTCCATGGACTTTAAATTTCATAGGACACCTGGTCTTTGTCAGTCAAGTTGCTGTTCTCCCCATCAGTTTAGCTTTTGTGTCATTGAGAATGTCCCACAGTTGGGCTTCCCATCTGGCTCATTCATGTCTTCCATGGATGTCGTTCCAAGAAAAACTTCACCTTCACATTAGTTCTCAGATTCACTCTCTGTTTTCAGAAAAGCTTAGACGTGAAGCAATTCTTTCTTACCCAATGCAGATTTTCATGCTCATATATGTAAAATTCAGCAAAATTCTGATTTCATGTAAATAATTTAACTGTATCTTATTATCTTATTATAATTATGCATCTAATCATACATTTCAGCTGATTTCATTGTCTCTCTTTTTCTTTTCCCCTTTTTTTTTTTTCCTAGATTGTATATGACACTGCTAGAGACTTGAAGAGACCTGCTTTTTTTCACTTGCATATTAATGGATGTTTCCACTGGACACTGAAAGCAGAGTGAGAATCTTCCCATCACCTTGACCAGTGAAACCTGCCGTTAACAGGAATAGTATATATCTAAGACAACGTAGTTTCCACAGGGAACTGCAATGAGAGTGCAAGAAACAGTATTTGTCATACAGCAAATTAAACCCAGATGCCTTAAAGCTTCTTTGGTGACTTTATAGGTAACTTCTCTGGACTTTAAAGAAATCATGTCTCTAGGCTGGGTCTCTGTAATTTTCATTTGTAAGGTTGAATAGTCTGTGATTTTATAGTACTGTTTGAGCTTTCAGGCTTCCTTATTTGATTACATTATACATCATACCTGCTGGACTTAATCCATATAATTTTAGGCAGTATTTGGGATGCATACAAGTTTTATATATTCTAAACAGACTTGAAATGTCCATTGACAGAAGTCAGTCAACCAGAAATCGTATGCTAAAATATTTTAAGCCCCACAGGTATTAGAAATCTTGATAAATTGATTTTACTTTATCTTGGATTATGTTGATTCAAAATGCAAATCAAGCTGACATTTCCCTATTTGAATTGCAAACTTTCAGAAAAACCTTGGTTACAAGAACTCATGGCTTAGCTATATAGTATGTTAGTATTGCTTTGTTCATGTACAAATGTATGACATTCCAACTGTGAAACTTTGAGCTGAGATCCAGAGAGTTCAGGGGGAGAAAAATAGAATTAAGCTAATATCTGCAAGAAGTCAGTGCTAGCAAAAGGGTCCAAGCTGGATATACATTAATTAATATTTTTAATATGTTAATAAGCAGGAAAAAAAATTAATGCAGAAGAGATTAGATCTCCCAGAATTTAGGACTGTTGAACAGAAGCTGCTTATAAACTGGGGACCTTTACCCTACATGTAGAGTCTTTCAGAGTATGCTTGTACCCAACACAGTATGAAACACATTTGAAAAGCCGGCTCAGATCAAATCTGTCTGACTTAGCTCCCTAGCTTTCAAATCTAATTGAATAAGCATGATGCAGCAGTCTTCCACATATGAGCCTCAATACTTTAATTGATGGAGAGGCAGGTGCTATTGAAAGGTTCTAGAGAAATGTCATGTCAGCTTAAGCATAGCTATCAAGTGTAGGAGGTCCTGCCTCTGGCAGTTTTAAAGATCTTAACTTTGCTCCACTGACAACATACAAACTAAAGCATTTGCTTTAATAGCAATACATCAGATGTCACTTGCAAGTTAGGACTGGCTCCGATTTCCTGAGTTATTGTCTCAGATCTTTTTACCAAAATCTTAATCAACCTAACGCACTCATAATAACAATGTAAGTATTCTGCTGTGGTAGCTAAGGAGCTACAGTTACAGGCCAGGACCACTCCATGTAAAGAAGGCAAAAGACAAAAAGTCACCTTAGTCTGTATAGCAACAAGCTACATCTCATCACGCAGTTCCACAAAGGAAAACAATTCCTCTGGCAGCATTTACAGACTCAGGATTTCTTGGTGATTTTTTCATTTATCCCTATGAGGACACATGTGACCCCATAGAGTGGGGGTGCTAATTAGGCATGGCAGCTTAAAAAAGGAAAAAACCCACCAGCATAACAGCAATGCCTAGAAGTGAAACACATGTGACTCTCTGGATAGCATGGTAGAGAAAGGAATCACAACACAGCCAAGTGAGGAGGCCCAAGGAAAAAGCTGCATGGGCAAGGGGGAAGATGGTCACAGGGAGAATCAGCTAATGTAGAAATGTGTGTCCAGAGCCAAAAGGACATAAAAAAATGGGTGAAGGGAAAAGAATAAAATTAATGGCTTTTTTATCCCATAGTGAAACAATGAACAATATATTGTTGAATTATAACTATATTTAAAAATTGTGTAAGCTGTACTTGTCATCACAGGCATTAGGTTCAGAAAGGGAAGTGAGTTTCTCCAAGAGACAATGTTCCTGTCAAAATGCAGCGTGCCTAATAAAAATGTATGAAACCCCCAGCCTGGCGATGAGACAGTACCTCATAAATTCTTTCTGCAGATTCAATGCAAATTGGCATGAGAAGGAGGATAATCTGAAAAGCTGTCAACATAAAGTAATCAAAAACATATAGAAAGTTTCCATTCAACAATCTTGGTTTATTTTTCATTTCTAGGCTGTGTAATTACAGAGCCAAAATAACTTCACGGTTCATTTCTCTTTAATGAAGTCCATTTCTTGCCATATCTGGCCAATGGATTTGTGCTACATGTGAGAAGGTACCTAAATAAATTGGCTGAACAAATGTAGCTAAGAAACTATAACTATGTGTTTTCCAGTGCCAGAAACAAATGAGTAAATGAGTTCTTTCCCTCTTTCACCTTCTTTCCACTTCTTATCCTCAGTCTTAAAATAAGATTTATTTAATTTATAAAACCTGTGAGCTGGGCCTCCCAACATATCTTCTCTTGTGTCTCACTTATCTGCAGAGGTAAGTGCCCACTTGAGTAGGCTGGTGCTGCACAGCTCACACCAGGGTGCAAACAAACAGGAGAAGAGGTCATTCGATCTGAGAGGCTTTTTGTCTGAGCCAGCAGTGTGCCTCATATCCTTATGTGGACACTCACCAGATGAGTTTTGCTCATTTTCTGCAAACAAGACTTCTGAAAAGATTGTGGAATGGAATGACTAATTGCTATATGACTTGTGGGATAAATATTCCCAAAGCCAAACTGAAGCTTTACAAATAAGTGGGGGGGGGGGGGGAAGTGTTGAAATTGTGGCTGGTTTTTGCCATAAGGAAAAAAAAAACAAAAAACTTCTGCAAATTTTATGCTGACTTCTAGAATAAACAAAGAAATGCATATCCACAGGGGACTATGTGATGCAACAGATGAGGGTGCTTTAAAATAAGTTGTGGTAATGAGGGAAAGATGTGTGCATTCTTGTTCTCTATGTGGAATACTCCAAAATGAGAGCACACCAAAATGAATTATGCCACAGTTTTTTAAAACCACCAATGATTTTGGCTCCTATGTTTTCAAGATGCTGTATGACAGCTGGATTTGCAGGTAATAGGGTGTGAATTTGGAAGGCACTTAATGATTTAGAAAGACTACTGAAACATTCATTTCTGAAAAAGCAGAAGCTGGACATGGTCTGCAATGTCCATGCAAGTCCATGAGGGGAAAAACTACCTCCATGGAAGACAATGAGCTTTTTGTCTTCAACTACAGTGGGACCAGTATTTCACACCTTGAAATAAGCTGCTTGTTACAACCCAGAAAAGAAAGCAGTGGCTCAAATTACTATGCGACAAGGACATGAAAACCTTCACTTACTCTGCAGCAGGATGTTGAACTCGATCTAACAATTCCTCACCCTTTAAAACACATTGTCCTCTCAAATCCATCTCGGTCTTCTCCCTTTCTAACAAAACTGTGACACTAAGAGTCATTTCAATTTCTGTCGAAAGTCAGCACAATATAATGTGTGACAACAGACCAACTGTGCATCAATCCTTTGAACATATAAAGAAGTATTAAAGTCAATGTATCTCCATGCCTTTGATGCTTATATTGCTTTGCTTGTAATAACATGATGCTTTATATACAATATACATATGCTGCGACCTTTCAGGACTTATTCAAAAATACACAAAGCAATTCAGCCAATATATTTTAAGAAATAATCAGTATCAGAGCTTCAATATTTCTCTTCTGTGGACATTTTAGACCAGGCCTATCATGTACTAAGGCCTCCAGCATGAGTGAAAGGCAGCCTACAAGCCTTGCACTGCAGAGACCTAATTAATCTTCCAGACAGTGTTATAATTCTCCATAGCCAAACTGAAGAAGGGGAAGGGGGTGAGGCTGAAAACAAAGCAAGACAAAGTAGCACAGAGCAAACCAGTTGCTCAGCTCTGTCTCCTTGGCACACCAGCAGAAGGGAGGGTTTCTGGGATGTGAAACTCTGGCACATCAGCTTGGCTTGAGAGCAGAAAGGTCTTCTGGATATCTTCGCAACAGGACTAAATTTTGCAGTCCAGGGGAGAAAAGAAGCTGCCCTGAGCCTGACAGGATGCTTGGAAAGGGAGCAAGCACAGCACAGACACCTAGAAATGAGACCATGTCTTTCTCAGGGGCTCTCTGCTTAAGGAAAAATTGCGTTTGTTTTGACCAAATAATCTGTGCACTAAAGACAACTAGCTGGAAATGGCTGCTGACACGTTTTATAAACTGAAAATTGCCCTAGACACCAGAAAAGAAAGGTGTGGTCAGGGAATATAGGCCTGGAAAGATCCTTTGAATCCCCCACAATTGCAAGCAAGCAGGACATCTAGTCAGAGGTACCCAGTGTATCTGGACTAGACATCATATAGGATCCCAAAAATGTCCCCAAATCCATGTAACAAGTTTAGCGTTGATGTGTAAGGTGTAAGAAGGCAGGGGAAGGGAAAGGATGAACAGACTTCTGTACGACATGCAGTGTAACTGTGGAATCTATCAAGGCCAAGAAAGGCAAACTGAGTTCAGTGACTCTGAAGCGGGATCACTTCTCTGGAAATCAACCGGGCCTTTTGAGAGCGGGAATGTTTGCTTTGACCGCCTGACAAAGTATTCAGAAGAGGGAGGAAACCAGGGAATGGAAGGCAAGAAGGTTACATGTTTTGGGTTGAATGTATTTATTTCTTTATTAGAGGTGGGTTCATAACACCTTTTAGGGTATTTTTAAGCCTTGTAAAAGCCTGTCTATAGTAAGAATTCACCACATGTCAAAGAAAGTTACACTGAATCCCCAGAGGACCCTCATGGAAAAGTGGGCACAGATAGAGCACTGACATTTCAGTCTTGGCCCAGGGGGCTATAGAGATTCACAAGGGTAAAAAACACAGAAACTGTGTCCAGGAAGTATATCAAGGGAAGCAGAAAAGGAAAGAGCCTGCTGACTCACAGAAGGGTAGAAGTGCACAAGCTCAGAGGACTGTAAACAAGCAGAGAAGGCCTAACTGAATATGCAAGAGGTGGTAAATCTTACAATTTTATTCCCAAAGAAAATTTATTAATTTGTTAACTTGTTAATTATTTAACAAATTTAATAATTTGCTATTAATTTATTAATATTAGTCTCTTTTACAATTTTTATTGCACTAAAAAAATGAATAATTGTTTTCTTTACTGAAATGTCACTAACTGCTTTAAAATAGCATGTGAATTACCTTTGTAATTCACTGAACTTAATGCTAACCTATGATGTGATTTAATCAGCATAGAAACTCCATTAACACCCCATTGTGCTCTTAAATAAACTAGAATGAGAGCTAGGTAATTATGACATTCCTTCTCACTGAAGCATACTCTTCATTTCTGAGGTAGGACAACAATCAGTCCCCAGAGCCCTCTATTGCATCTGGGCCTTTCACCCAATAGACAAAAACCTAGGAATTACAGCTTTTTGTCTTAGAACTGATAGTGGGAAAAAACATACAAAGCTAAGCCTAGAAGTTTCTTAATAAATCAAGTTGCCTTCGCCTAAGATGGTAAAGCAATACAGAAACCAAAATGGCTCTAACATGCTGTAACATAGTGTGACATCTAACTTAAGCCTTGTATCACAATAGCCTCAAAAATGCCCTAGGTGCTGCTGAGAGAAAGAAGAAAAAATCTCCATTGTTGTCAGTAAACAGATTATCTGGTTTGCAGCCAAGACATGCCACAGACAGGGGCATGTCTCAGCACAAAGCATTTTGGGATGACAGGATTTATTAGGTCCTGCCTTATTAGGCTCCATGCTGTGCAAATAGCTATAATCCCCCCAAGGTCACCACATCCCTGCTTTTTGCCATCATGTTGACTACAAAGTGCCCAATGGCTACATCTGCTCTTCTGCAGGAGCATGATGTCTTACAGAAAATTGCCATGATCAAAAAATTGCCATAGTCAAAAGAGAGAAAACATGTAAGTGGAGCACAGGAAGCCAAAGGTTACATGGGAAAGAATGGATTTATTTTGGCTGAATAGGAGAATTTCCTACCCTCTCGTTACACTAAGGAATGAGTGTTTTCTTCTTCTTTAAGTGAAGGCAGGAGAAGAGAGAGCCAGTGGAAGAATAGGGAGGGCCGAGGACAAGAGGTACAGGCTGAGGGTGCAGCCAGGCTAGTGAAGGGACTGAGGAGCACAGAATCACAAGGGCAATTCCTGAACTGAGCCATGTCTTCAAAATAGAAAAATAGAATAGTTTGGGTTGGAAGGGACCTTAAAGATGATCTGGTTCCAACCCCCAATAATGATCTCATAATGTCCTAAAAGGCTGCACTAGAAAGACAGGGAGGAAGGTGAACATTGACAGCAGCTGGGATGCAGCCCTTGCACCACAGGCTTTGATGGTGATGTTATGCCTCCAGGATGAAAGCTCCTTTGCAAGTCAAGTGCACCTCTCCAAGATGCTGAGTGACATTTTCCCCCAGGCTGCTGCTGCCGGAACATCTGTGGAGGATGTGCTCTGAGAGACACTCGTCAACTCCCATCCGCACCCTGGAGCAGCCTGGGGAGGGCGCACTTCCAGAAGAGTCCTCCTGGACCAGTAAGGAGGTTTGAGCTTGCTGCTGCTGACAAGCTCTCCCATGCACTGGCAGGAGCTGTCCAGAGTCTGCAGTGCCCTGCTCCATCCTAGACTTCTCTGCAAGACTAGAGGCTCTTGTCAGTCTGTGTGTGTGAGTAAAACACTAAAGGAAACATATCGAATGGTCTCCATCGGCACAGCACTTTAGTAGAAACACAGAAATATCCACTCTGCAATATGTACAAGTCTTTTACTCCACGGCTGTCTGTGGTGGCACTGACCTGGAGTGAGTTGGGTGAAATCCACATTTGCAGAGGGCACAGCAAGGAGGGAACAGCAGGGTTTTCTGCATAAATTCCCACACTTTCTGTCCAGTAGATAAACACCACATCCTAACCAGCTTCTTCTAAGAAGAGGCAAAGGTCAGTGACCAAACCATCAACAATGCTCTATGACAGAGGTACAAGGAAATGGCAGTTCTGGGCATGGCCCACATCTCTGGTCTGGTGTCACTTCCACAGGGCTGCTCCATCACTGCACCTAGTCCTCTTGGACCACCTCTAATGCACACAGACCCAGCTACCCAGCACCCAAACTCAGGATTCAAGCACTCCCTTGTAACATATTCAGGCAGGAACTGCAAAAGGAGGGAGGCCATTGACTTGGGCCCAAATAATTATTTTGTTCATGGATGCTAATATCATCCTTATTAATGGGATAATACAGAATTAAAAATTGTTTATGAGTAATTACAATTAAATAATAATAATTAAAAATATAAAAATAGTGTCCGTGAATCACAAGAAATGTTGTCATGTACTTCTGATTAACTTTTTTTGACATATCAAAAAACAGTTGATTTTGTCATTTCAGGTCCCTAATTTGCAAAATTCTTCTGGAGAAGAAAAAGAGAGAAGGATAAATTTGTTTTGTTGGCTCAAAGTTTAAAGCAATCTCGTTCTTAAGTTTCATGTTCCTATTTCTATTTGCATATTACTTGGCGAATGAACGTACAGACATGGAAGGAAAAATAGGCCAACTATTAAAAGCAGGGGTGTGACATTTTTCATTACTTCAGCTTAGAGCAAGACTGGCACTTCCTCTATCACCCAAGGCAGCAGATGTTCTTAAGGAAAAAAAGAGAAGTCACAAAATTGATGAAGATGGTGAATACCCATAGTGAGCTGAGAAACAAATTACGCAGATTATTCATGTGTTCTGAGAGCAGATCTACAAAATGCACAGGAAGAAGCCAGAGAAGAATTCAATGTTGGATAGATGTTGCTTTTGTTTTTAATGAAAAGATAAATGCAGTCTTTTGCATTTTGCTTCTTCCTCAACCGGACTTTCGTAATTTTCTTTGGTTAAAAAAAAAAAAGTTCAAATTATATTAATTCCAAATCTGAAGAACCCTGCTTCCGTGTCCTTTTGTGGTGGTGTGCTTTTTTTTTCCCCTGCAGTCTGACCTGTATCCATTTCCCATAATTCTGCTCAAGTCATGACCACCAGTGGTGGTGGTAATGGATGAGTCTGAGTTGTGATGGTTGCATCAGACTCAAAGTGGATTTGGGGGAGACAGATAACACAATAGCCAAGGGCTACTCTGACCAAGGTGCACATTCACCCCAGCCCCCAGCCATAGCGCTGGTCAAGGTCTGACTCAAGCCTACTTTGAAAAAAACCCTGATTCTGTAGTCAGTATGCAAATATGATTATGAGTCAATTACCTTATTCCATAAGTAGTGGACAGCCCAGGGCCTGTTGAGCTCTCCTGCACAGCAGCAGGTTGCATGCCAGGATCTCCTCTTGAGTAGGTAAGCCTCTCAAGGTTATTCCTCCAGGCTGAAACATTCCTTGCCACAACAGATTCTTGGTAAGTTATTAACAGCCTGCTAAACTTTGAAATCTGAGCTAAGTCATATAAAGGATTGATTGTACATATATAATCCTCTAGATATAAATCACTGACCAAGTATGAGACTGTCTGGATCCAGCTGCACCTACACTCTTCTCTGAGGAGTTTAGAAAGCAAGGGAGTCCTTTCTGAACCTCATGACTCAACAGGAAGGTCTCCCTTACAGTCTTGTCTGACCCTGTCCTTTATGCAGTAAATAATCAAGTGCAGCCTGTCATCAAATCTTGTTAAATCATTGTCTCATTTACAATCAAACTTTGTTCAATTGCTGTTTTATATCAATAAACATATTACTACTTCTCTCTTATGAGTGAAGTGCATCACTCCATCCGCAACACCTCTGGAAGTTCAGCATTTGGAAATGATAAGTGATTTTGTATAAACTGATGAGGATCTCTTACTGGCTGGCATGGGAACTAACACCTGCATCTATATGATATGCTTGTCCTGGCATATCTAGAATCAATGAAAAGATTCATGAGCTTAAAAGTGTTGCTACACTGAAGCCCTTAGAGCTATCCTCAGATGTGTCATGGGCAAAGCATAACACACATCACAGATGATCAAGTGAGAACACTCATTTCTCTGCCATATTTCTGATAAGCTGCTTAGTACAGTTTTATGCCTTCTACTCATTGCAATCAATTTTTAAAATATTTTTTAAAATGCTTACATTTCAAATGCTATTGTAAACAGAAGTTTGTGTCATTTTGTCCTGCTTACAAAATACCTGACAAATTTTTCTGGGACATCTCTTCCTGCAAGTTATTTGGCTCATTGAAGAATAACCTTGCAAGAAGCGTGGGGAATATCCCTATACCAAAAACACCAATACAGAGTCCAAGTGACAATGTCATGCTATAAATTGCTACAGGATTGCAGCTTGCCTGGGGAGATATGCTAGCACAGGACATGTTTACAGGTCTTCTTGAGCCATTTGCCACTCAGTACTGCCTCATCTGCCAGAGGTCACCAGACCCAAAAGCCACCTGCCCACAGCTGCTCCATAGTGAAACTCTCCATAAGGTGAAATTAATATGCAAGAGAAGCCTCTTTTGGGTTGATGCTGTGCTCAGCAGATCAGAGCAGATACAGCTGAAACAGTCGGTGAAAGTTTTTTCTCATGTACAAAACAATTTTGTATATCCTTCATAATGATATCAAAAATCACTTAGAACTGGGGGCATTGGCATGGAAAGAGGTCTCATTCCCTTCCTCAGAACTGCATTTTTCTCCAGATAAAATAAATAACCAGTTGTGCGATATGTAAAAACAACATGGAAGACTGGAGTGACCTGGTGCTCGCTAATGCAAACCAGACAAGTTGCTGAATTGCTCCTCACAACTGCTTTTCATTAGTTCTCTGCTACGGATGTGGCAAATGTTTAACATCAGGATTTGTTTTTGTTTTGGTTTTCTCCTGGCTCTCAACCATGGCATGCATATTACTACACTTACATTTGCAAAAAATCATCATTTACACCTTCTCTTCCTTCACATCTAATAATAATTTAAAAAAATAAATAAAACCCAAAACATTTTTAAGTTCATATTTCCCATTTTCTCAGAAATCAGTGGTTGGACTATAGCAATATTATTCTCTTTTTTATTTTTAAGTTAAACAGAAGAAAGAAGCAAGAGGGATAGGGAGTCAGGTGTCTCCAAAATATCTTTCTCTTGCATATTGAGAACAAACAAGACCAGGCACTCAGAAGGGCTGGGGAGGCTGCCGAGGATAGATGAGATTGTCCTTGCTGAACATGTCCTGTTTTCAATACGAAGGTAGTTTCAAAGTTCAAACACACTATCAGCCCTTACAATTTATCATGGACTACTATTTCCATCTTTGTGACAAAACAAGCCGACAGTAAACCACTTTGGCATGAACTTACAGACATGAAGGCCACATCCTGAGACTCTGAGGCCACACTTTTGAGACCCAAAAATAAAAAGATAAGTAGGCCCAGAAGTTTTAACTCATCTTTCACCCCCAACGTGACCCATGTATGCTGTGACATCCCAGAACCTGAGCAGTTTTGAACCCATGGGAAGATTAATCTTGGCAGTGCCCTGACTCACTCCTTGATTTTGTGAGGAACCACAATGAAAAAATCACAGCAGCATTCTTCAGTTACCATGAGTGAAAAGCAGGACATTGTGTTGTCTCATTCCTGCATGTAGTTTCAGGTCTTAATGACATCTGGGCTTTAAAACTATTTATGCTTGTTGCCAAAATTTTAAGGGGTGCCAGAAGCACAAGGCACAGATTGCCAAAAGGCCCCATGAGTTTCAAATGGCTACTACAGAGCCTTTGTAACTCCTAGGATATCGTCACCAACCCTGACAACCCAGGGAAACACTGTGCATGGCTGGAAGGGGTTCAAACAGCAAAATGAACATTGTATGAGTGCCAGAGAGAAAAATAAGCTACAGATCCAAGCAGATCTTTCATCCGCACTCAGCAGTGGCAGGCAGAGAAACTCTGACCGTGCTCAGAGCACCCCATGTGGATGAAGGTGCAGAAAAAGAGGGAAGCTCTGAGGAACAGATGAGAAACTTGAAAGATCATAATTTCTAGAGAGGTTATTGTCTTTTTCTTTCTTCTTTTTTTTTTTTTTTCTTTTTTTAATACCCCCTTAGGTAAAAGCAAAGCAGAAGGGATGAATAGAAGTTTTTCAGAGGCCTACGTCTGAAAAGCCAATTCTATCAATATGGAATATTAAAAAGCTCTGTAGATGACAGATTACCCTGGTTCTTAACAAAAACATCCCTATAAAATTACCCAGGAAGGGCATTTGATACTGAAGAATAGCCAATTACAAGATCATGCATAAAAGACACAAAGCAGAGTGAGAATAAAGCATCAAGGTTGGTTGAAGATGTGCACACAGTGAAAAATTTGTTCAGAACAAGCAGTGTGGTAAAATAACTATAAATAGCCAATTTAGTACTGCTGACTCTTGTCATGAGACCATTTGGTGAATTTCTCAGTAACAGAAGCAGAAATACTTGACTACAAGAAAAAAAAAAAAGACAAGCAATAAGAGATGCCTTAAGAAGGTAGTATTGTAAGAAAAAGACTAGGAAGTCAAATTTAACAGGAAAGAAACAAGGTGGCTTCCATCGCTACACCACGAGAACTCACTGAGAATTCGGGGGATTGGCACTGATCTGTCAAAACTTTCTTGAGCTAAAAATAATCCAATTGTTTATGCTTGAGGACCCTAGAAGAAAGTGAAATGCTAGGAAGAAACATTGAACACCAGCTCAGGACACCTGGGAATCTGGCAGGCAGAAGCTGAAACTTATTCACAAAGCTCTTCCTGATCCAGTGAGTAAGACCAAACAGTTTGTGACCAGTAATGGGTCTCCAAATAATGCTTCTCACTATAGGACAATTGCTGAAGCAGTAAAGATATAGATGAAGACAGAGGCGGGCACAAGCCGTGTTTGAGCAGATTAAAGGGTTGCTCTATTACATTTGTTATAATTTCTAAATTTAATCTAATCATGTGCCAGTTCTTTTAAAAGTAAGGTCATGTTTGTCTGCATGTAGCTTTCTCCATGTTTCCAGTGATACACTGGTGCTAAACAAAAATATGTGGAGCAGTAACTAGGTGCCGGCTGCAGCCAGTGAACAGTAAGAAGTTCTTGTTACCTTATTTCATCATATAATTTAATTTATTCTGGATTGGGATCCATGTCAGCTGGTGGGATTGTTTGCCTTCATTTCCTAAGAACATCTGTAAAACTGAGCTTGCCCCACCACTGACCTCAAGCTGTGAGACCCCACCTCTCTCACTTCACCCAGTGACAGAGAACACACCTCTACCAGAGAGATCATGTGTGTATGTAGGCATGTCAGTGTGAAGCATCCCCTAGCGATATTAGAAAATATATTTGGCACTAGTAAACTTTTCTGATGATGCTAGACTAAGCAATGGGGTAAAGAGGCATTGGACATAGTGATCAAATTCTGGTAATAGCTGAAGGAGGGACAGACATGGAAAAAGAAGAGGGAAAAACCCCAAGAAAGCATGGAGGAGTAGGATGAGGCTATGCTTGGGATAGGGTGGAGATGAAGAAGGAAAGCAAAGGCTGCACAGAGATGCTTACTAAAGGCTAAGGATACACTGAACTGAAGGGAAACACTAATGCAGCTCCTACTTAATACATCATTAAGAAGAGATATTCATAAATATCTAGCAAGGGAGTTACAACATACAGCTACCTTCATACCATGTATGAAGCCAAATGACCTCACACTTAGTAATTGAACTATGGCTTTTTTTTTTTTTTCCTAAAACCATGAAGAAAATGAGCTCTGGGCACTTGCAGAACAAAAAATAATAGGATATCACACAAAAAACTGGAAAATGTAGTAGTAATACATTCTGTAGCACCCCCATAACCTTTGCATTATGCCTTGTTTGATAGGCAAATCATCTTCTGCAAAAAAAATAGAGGAGATAATACTTCTTCCATTAGAACAATCACAACAATATGACCATGCAAGCTTTAGCCAACAGAATTCTTAAGGATCTGAATTCTGCATGTGTGAAGTTCACTAGGGTGTGATGAAAAGATAAATGAAGTATTTTGCAGGGACTGATCCAGGCACAAACTATCAGTGCTTTGGGGTAACAGCTATCTTTCGGTAATACCAGTGTGAGCTCCTACCAGGCAGGATTAAGTCAGTTCCCTCTCCCTCAACACCACCTGTGCTGCCCGCTCGCGTGCAGGGCTTTAGTGCTTGGCTCTTCCCTCCCTTCAGGACCCACTCACCCACCGTATGCCAGGTCAGCCCTGTTTGTACAGTTCCTAGCACAATGACTCATGGCTGCAAGAGGGCTCCAAATCATTCATCATAGAGGAATCAGGACTCATACTGGCACCCTCTTACAGCTTAACTGCCAGCAGTGGTTGTGTTCTCAGATTATAATACTATGACCTTAACTGCTCATAGCATTATATGTTTCCCCTGTGCTTTGTAAGACTAAGCACAAGCTTCTAAAGCTTTCCTTTCTAGTTTCAGTAAGGACTGGACTGTGATTATTAGAAAATACTGCTGTGTCCCTGTTTACCCTTCATTCTTGTAATGCTTTCGTAATGATGTAGTTGCTACAAGCTTTGAGGACTTTGAACTCATTTACACGATTACAGGAATCTTTTCTTTGTGCAGAAGATTTACAAATTTCTTCTTTAAAGTGTTTTTTTCAAGCACTAACTCTCCATAATGCCTGGATTATTCAGAAGTAAAGACAGGATGGAGGCTGTGGGAATGATATTATCTGACTGCTTTAGGTGACTTTCAATACTTCAGTGCAAGCCAGAGAAAGAAAGTTAGAACTTGATGCCCTCAGGAGAATCCAGAAGAGGGAGAAGTTATCCTGGCAGGGAGCAGGAAATAAGGAGCTCATTGAAAGAGCTTTAAACTAGATTTGAAGGGGGAAAGGGATAAAACCAGGATCACTAGAGATAAGTCTGGGGGCAGCACACTAGTGTTTGAGGGGTGGTGTGCTATTGAGGTCCTTCAGCCTGCTGTCTCAGTAGAGGTGGTGGATGGAGACCCATGCCACAACAAAGACGCAAGGGCTATTGATGTGTTAGAAACCATGGAAGATCCTGAGAATGGTCACATAGGAATTAGGGATTCTTTCTCTAAAAAAGTGGCAGGACCTGTAGCCCAACTGAAGTGCAGCTATACCAATACATGCAGCATGGGCGGCAAACAAGAGGAGCTTGAAGCGATTGTGCAGCAGGAAAACTATGGTATAGTTGCCATCACAGAAACATAGTGGGATGACTTGTACAACTGGGGTGTTGCAATGGATGGCTTGAACTCTTCAGAAAGGACAGGCAAGGAAGAAGAGGCAGTGTACGTTAGGGAGTGTTTTGGCTATCTAGAGCTTGATAATCGTGATGAAAGGGTAGAGTGCTTATGGGTAAGAATTGGAGGAAAGGCCAACAAGGCAGATATCATGGTGGGAATCTGTTATAGACCACGCAACCAAGATGAAGAGGCAGATGAAACACTCTATAAACAGCTGGGAGAAGTCTTATAATTGCTAAACCTTGTTCTCGAGGGGGACTTACTAGATGTCTGCTGGAAACATAGGGACAAAGGATGAGGAAAAGGCTGAGGCACTTAATGCCTTCTTTGTGCCAGTCTTTAATCGTTGTTGTCTGAGTACCCAACCCCCTGGCTGCTCATGGCTTGGATGGGTGTACTCTCCTCTGGGTAAAAAATTGGTTGGATGGCTGGGCCCAAACAGTGGTGGTGAATGGAGTTAAATCCACCTGGCAGGACTAGGGAAGGGATTGTGCCCCTGTACTCGGGACTGGTGAGGCCGCACCTCAAATCCTGTGCTCACTTTTGGGTCCCTCACTACAGGAAAGACATTGAGGTGCTGCAGCGTGTCCAAAGAAGGGCAGCAAAGCTGGTGAAGGGCCTGGAGCATAAGTCGTATGAGGAGCAGCTGAGAGAACTGGGGTTGTTTAGCCTGGAGGAAAGGAGGCTCAGGGGAGACCTTATTGCTCTCTACAGTGACCTGAAAGGACTTTGTCGTGAGGTGGGTGTCAGCCTCTTCTCCCAAGTAACAAGCAATAGAAGAAAAGGAAATGGACTCAAGTTATGCCAGAGGATGTTTAGATTGGAGATTAGGAAGAAATTTCTGTTGTCAAGCATTGGGACAGGCTGCCAAGGGATGTGGCTGAGTCACCATCCCTAGAGGTATTTAAAAGATGTGAAGATGGAGTGCTTAGGGACATGGTTTAGTGGTGGACTTGGCAGTGCTAGGTTAATGGTTGGACTCAACCTCCAAGGTCCTTTGCAACCTTAATGATTGTATGATTTTATGGTCTATGTGAGATACCTACACCAAACATTGTATGCCCCCTATCCCATGCATTTCATTACCCATCTTTTACTTCTGTTTTTTCTTATATGGTGTCTGTCTTGCCTTTCCTCTTGCTAATGTATACATCACCTGCATTCATTGCTATCTGTCACATACAGTCACCTCTTTTTTTATAAGCCGTTTTGCTATGCCTGTCACCAAGAATACAATGAGAAATATTTCTCTCTCAAGGAAACACTGGCATTTCTCTAGCTTGTTCAATGTCCAAAAGTCAGCACAGATAACTCCACTTTGTCAAAGAAATGCTCTAAAGATTGGTCACTACTAATGTTCATACTATCTTGACCTCACAACCTGTATCACCGAGTTCCCATAAAAGCCCTAACTGATTCAATTAGCAGAAAAATAGCCATATCCTTCAGGTAAATGAGAGGATGCATCCATCACCATGTTTTGGTAAAAAGAAGTGTCTTATGAGAGCTGGGGCCTTTTACAACATCCTTTCATTTTGCAAAGCATTTTTCAGGGACTGGATCTCATAAATATCTTTTAACAACTTAATGTTTTCTATGCTTGAGCAAACTCAGCTTATTGCTGATGATTGAGTGCGGTCTGGGTGCTTTTGATGTGGAGTCACTAACGGGTGTTTCCCCTTGGGAGTTTTTCAAGAGAACATTTTTTTGGTGGAATTTGCTGGTTTATCATGACCGGCTGGAAACAGTCCCATTTCAACAAGACCTGTCAGGTATGTCTTGCTTGCTCTCCACTGGCAAACTGCTGTACTCCGACACAGGCAACATGCAGTCCCAGGGCAGGCAGCAACTGTGCTACTATACATCAGAAATATATCCTTCAGGATTTGAAAATGGGAAACCCCATTTTGGGTTTTCTGGAATTCAGGCCAAACCCATTTCTGAAATTTTAAAAATCTCTATGCGAAGAAGGTACACTTCACCAAGCCCAGGGCAATTTCCAGATTCACAATCAGATAAAGAAAATAGAAGTTACAATTTTGGATATTAGGTTGAAATGTAGCTGCCACATTTCTAAATCTGTTTGTTCATTCCTGCCAGCACTAAAGTAGTAAAAAGAGACAGATATACCTGTAAAGATAGCCCAAATATCATACAGTCTTTTTAAATTCCCTTATTTCCCCAATTCTGCCTCATTCTGCTTCTCAGAGATATCCTATCTCATCCACTAGTTAATCCATGTCCTCTTTGCTCAGAACTTTTATTTCATACCAGTTTTTTATGCAGTGTAACTGGTTTTGGTGTTGTTTCATGCTGCAGTTTCCAAAGCCATGTAAATGAGAATCCAGTATCACTACTATAGTTTCCTATAGCCTTGCTGTCGCTTCTGGGTCTTCCCTATATACCATCTGTGGGAGTTAGAAACTGCTTAGATAGGGAAGCCAGCAGGAAGCAGTGCTTGCTTCATGGCTCTGTTTTGGTGTGCTCCAGATAGCTCTTTCCCAGGCAAAGTGTGAGTATGGCTTGGAGGCTGGTTCGCTCCTGGGACTCCTCCAAAAGGCCATATGGACAATATTACACCAGATTTTGTTCCTGTTCTTCCATGTCCTCAGATTTTGCTCTCTAAAACATACCCCACACATTTCCCAGCTCCCCCTCCCCAGGATTTTCAACACATAATCTCAATTTCAGGTTATGAAAACACAATTTGGCTGGCTGTAGCACAGCCCTTGTACTGTTTGAGATACCACGAACTAAAGCACAAGACTCATTAAATCTTAGGCTCACCATACAGGGCCTAAACCCTGTGGAAACCCAGGACAAAGAATTACACATGTAATGTGCCTGCCCTGGCTTGCCAAGCTTACGTAGAAAATCTGTTACAGAACAGAGGATCAAACCTAGCTCTCCCAAGACACAGGTTACAGAGTCTAATTACCAAACCATCCTTCCTTACTAAAATATAGAAATCAATCTTCCTACCTCCTTTTTACCTTTTTCTTCTGGTCACATCAATATCAGCTGACACTAACTCATGCTAACTTTCCAGAAGTATAGTCACAATGCAGTGAGATTGCAAATGTCAGAGACAAACTTCCTCCCATATATTTTTAAATCTCTTTCTGATATTCCTTTTCACAGTGACAGGGCACTTGTTCACAGCCCATCCTATTGCTTTGCACGTGTCTGCATTCATGCCCATAAAGGAACCAAACTATTGAACTGTTGTGACTTCATCTCCAGCAGCCTGGTCACACCTCCTAACAGTTCATGTGCAAATCTCATCTCCAGCAGTGTTAGAGCATGCCAGACATGAGGTGTCTCATTATATCTCATTCCCAGCATCTAGCAGCAGTTGGCATATCCTACTGCAGTTTAAGACTCAGATGTCATTGTGCAATGGTTCCAGACACATCTGTCTGGTCTCCTCCAGTGCCTCTGCTCCTTGTCAGACTTTTCCTCACCTATTTCCATTCTTCACTTGGCAAACACTATGCAGCACTGCTTCCACTTGATTTTCCAGTGAATTCTCAGTTCTGCAATACTTAATTGGCATGGTTTCTGAAATAGATGTTTCCAAAGTATTTTTAAAAATAAAGAAAAAAAGAAATCTAAACCTCTGGATACCTCTCTGAGGTACCTCTTCTCAGCCTGACTGATTTAAGGGTTTTCTTCCATCTCACCAGTCACTGCAGATGTCTGTTCATTGATAAATACTCCCACTGCATTGTCTGCTTGCAGACTTTCTTCACCTTGAGCTCACTGAAATTTTCCATATGTAGCTTAGTTTCACCTGGGAGCCACGGTTTATAAATCTCTTGCCTTTTTTAGAGAAGATGATAAGCTTTTTGCCATGTATTTTGCCAGATGACTGTATCTTCTGCCTCGAGCAACAGTTGCTTGGCCAACTTTCTTCCTTATACCAATAAGTATCAGTGATTACGGGACTATCCCTCCTTGCTGGTATGAAGGAGGAACACGAGTACAAAGTAACAAAGTGCTGCATGAAAGAAGTTAAATGAGCATGGGTGTTGCCATACTCCGAAAGAGAAGTGGAAAAAAACCAAAACAGAAATCACATGAAAAACAGCGATTCTCTGGACATGCGCAAGACAGTGACCAGATGAGCACTTACAGGGGAAGAAGCAGGCAGGTCTTCCATTCTGGTGAGAAGTACCACATACAGCAGGAACAAGCATGTTGCAGACCAGCTCTGCTCAGAGGAGTGTCTGTATCCAACCTTGGTACCAAGTTTCTTGTCATGATTTAAAAGTGTCTCTAAGTGCAGCCATATAGAAAGAATTTCAGGCAAAGCTCAAAACACATCAGAGGTCCACCCACCACTCATGGTTTTCTTTCTGTCTACCAGCCCTCACCCAAGAGAAGACAAAGAGATTGAACAGCTGTTCCTGGAGTCATTTTCACATCATCATGGCTAATGTAACTGATATAAATAAATCATCCCTTCATGACCACCATTAGCCATGAAAGTTCTCCTCTACACATCAAAATGGTGGAAGCTACTTGATGGATACCAGAGATCACTGAACTACTTGTAACTGTTGATTTTAGTAACCACAAGAACATCAAGTTACTGTTTGAAAATCAAGCTCTAATTAACTTGCGTAAAGACAGAGTGAGAAAAAAGCCAAATAAATGCACAGCTCTCTTTTCTTGGGCTAGTTTTTCTTACAGATAGAGAAGTATGCACAGTGCATTCCCTTTTGTACCTGTAAAGATAACAGCGATACTTTCAGCAATGTGAAGTGCAGACTGTTTCTTTTTCTTGATATACAATGATTTACACTGAGAAATCACTGCTTGTTCATCAGAATAGGAGAAGTTGCCAGGGGAAAAAAAAACAGCAAAACAGTCCCACACCCTCTTTCATTGCAGTGTGGGACAGCAGCACAATGCCTGTAGCCCAGGGACATCTGACATTGCTTGAAGCAGTACAGATCTCAGAACAAGTTTCCTCCCTGATGTCTCAGGTGGATCATGCATTTCATCTGGAGCTCCATGTTTCCTTAGCTACTCTATCTACATTTCAGAAAACAAATTTAAAGCTGCTCTGTGGATGTAATCATAATGGAGATCTATTGCAGAGCTATGACTTTCAAAGTAAAGAATAATAAAAACAAACACACCACTTCATTTTTTTCGGGCACACTAGTGTAAAAGCAGCGTAATTTCAGTAAAGTAATAATTTAATAAGGCCATCCCTTCCTCTAGTGCAAGCTCCATAGCTACTCATATCCAAGGAAGGCACACCCACTTTTGTCAGCCAGAAATCCAGCCCAACAAACTTTCTGTCACTGAAAGTGACAGTCTGGATCTACCACTGAACCAGGAAGCTATTCCAAGTTCACATCAGCAGAACAGAGATCAGAATCTGACCCAAACATTTATTGATTTTTTGAGTCTGTGTCCAGCCGTCAAGAAATGTTTGCTGGATACTAACTCTGCAGTGTGAAGGCATAACATAAGGAGGCTAGTAAGGAAACAGACATGGATGGTATTTTCTAATGCGGAGTTGTTCAGCAGTGAGTGCCAAGTGCTACACATGCTTGGCACAGAGAAATGGAACATTGAAAAATTAAATCACTTCTTGTACCAGAGGCATAGGAGTGGTTCTTAGGAATATATTTGTGTGTTGGTATTTGTTGGGGTAGAGTTAACTTTCTTCACAGCAGCTGTTATAAGGCTATGCTTTGGATTTGTGCTGAAAACAGTGTTGATAATACAGGGATGTTTTAATTACTGCTGAGCAGTGCTTACACAGAGCCACGGCCTTTTCTCATCCCACCCCACCAGCGAACATGCTGAGGGTGCACAAGAAGTTGGGAGAGGACACAGCTGGGACTGCTGACCCCAGCTCACCAAAGGAATCATATCCCAGACCATATGGTGTCATGCTCAGCATATAAAGTGGTGGGAAAAAGAAGGAAGTGGGGACATTTGGTGTGATGGCATTTGTCTTCCCAAATAACCATTACATGTGATGGAGCCCTGCTTTCCTAGAGATGGCTGAACACTCATCCCTCACATCCTCTACTCCAAACTGTGTTGGAGAGCTTAAACATGCCTGGGTCCCTGCTCCTCTTTGGTCTATACTACTTAGTCATTAAACTATGCCGTCTACATCACAGCAGTTCAGTGAGAGGGACCCAGAGGTGTCTGGGGTGCAAACTGAGGAAAAGGCCATTAAGGGTGACAGAAGGAAATCACTCAATCAGACAAGACACTCAGCCAACCTGCCTAGCTCCAGCAACACAAAGAACTAATACCAGCGGGAAAAGGACCCTCACATGAGTGAAAATACTCTCACCAGCAGGACAAGTAATTAGCATTTTTTATTCACTTTATTATGAACGCTACACATCCCAAATTTTAAGATCCCACTCCCACAAGAAGAAAAGTTTTAAAGGTTGTGACACTTGTTACATGTTGGTCTTTAGACAGCTGCAGCATAGGGCCACATTTGAGGTATCCAAGATCTTTTTAAAATTGAATATTTCCAGTAATTGGCAATTTCATCTTTGTTGGGAAAGACCTGACCTACTCCTTATTAACATGAATCAGCCTTTCGTGAAGCATCAGTCTATGATCTAAAAGATACTAATTATGCTTTCTTATGATTTATGGACATGCATTCCTGTAGGCACAAAAAAAAAAAAATTAACACAGTTCAAGCCAACAGGAAAAGCAACACCATGAAAACACCAAGCAACACACTTGAGTTGGTTCGGAGATCTTTTTTTTTCTTTTTATCTTTTTTGGGGAAGATGCAAGGGAAGGAGTTTACATTCCACTCACAACCTCCACACTATAAAAATTAGAAAGTGGATCAATATTAACCCTGTAAATGAACAGTAATCCTTCTCAAAGGGTTTTATACGCACCAACAAGAAACAAGCAGCAGTAAGCAGAAGTCCTCTGCTGAGTGCTGTCATAAAACTCTCCAAGTTAACAGACACAATATGCTATTTCCAAAGGGCTAATTATAACAGGTCAAAAGAAAACATCCTCTGAGCAACTGTGATTTCTAAGGAAATCTACTTGCTCTGTGAAAGCAGAGATTACACATAGCATGACAAATCTGGAAGAACTGTTAAAGGTTTAACTCCCACTTGTCACCAATACTTTAAACCTGACTTCTAGCTTTCAGAAGTATTAATAATTTACCTAATATTTCCTTGGAAAACTTTGCCAGAAATGACACTTATTCCCATCCTTTAGGGAATGGTACCTATTAAGAATTCAGCACAATTTTTCATTAGCACTCTTTTGCTGTAATATCAAAAGAATTGCTACAAGGACCTTGATCTAACAAAGCACTTACTTATACACATGTACAACTCAGTGGGATTAATCACGTGCCTAAGATGAACATATCTATAAGCACTATTTACAGGTAAGAACACCTTTGTTCAAGTCTACTTCCCAAGTTTTTAAAATACAACATAACACAACAGTGTAGAGCAGCAATATTCCAGTAGCTGATACTTTAAATAAAAGAAAGCATCACATTCCATGTGATTAGGTTTATAAAGAAAAATATTCAGAAGCTGCCCACAGAGGAAAAAGCCTGACAAAAAGGAAATAGGAGAAATAAAATTAGTGTAATAAAACTGAGACATTCAAAGGAGTTACACAACTTCATTGTCTTTCCCTATAAGGCGAAATCTCATACTGTTGGGAAAATTCACCAAGTCTTTCCCTTCATGAGTGTACAAATGGGAGAGGAGTACAGCTGATCTCTGACTGCAAAAACAGTAAAACTAACAATGTGATAGAAAGCAGACGGGATACGAAAAGAGAGTCTGCAGCAGCTTCATTTCCTATGAATGTCTGTGAGGTTTTGAATCACAGCTGTGGAAACAAGCTGCTGAATTTCCTCCCCTAACCCTCCCAGAAATTTTGTAATTTAAGGATAAATGCTCTGGAAATCAGGATTAACACAGCACACTGCTGAGTGTCTTTTGTACACAGAGGATGCTAGTGGGAGAGAAACTGTGACTTAAAGCTATGTTGTCATGCAACTAAGAAGGCAAGGAAAAGAGCCAGGCAAATGATCTCCAGACTGTTTTTTCCTGAGCAGGAGATGATCCACCTTGTCTGGACTTCATAGCAAAAGCGAGTCCATTGATTAAACATTTTAACATTGCTGATTACTATGAATTAAGGACTCTGTGTTGTAGTGCTCTACCTGAATCAGAACAAAATGTTTGCTATCAAAGAGAAGATGCAAATGTGCTTATTGAGTAATAAAAGTCATTCTGGGAAAAAACAAAAATAAAAATTAAACAGTTCAGTGTGTTTTTAGTGTATTAATGAATGTCTCCTGGACAGGTTTCCTTGGACCCCAGACTAGGAAAAGAGTATTTATTCACTGTAAGGAAAAAAATGCAGCACATCATAAAACTACTATGGTAATAGAAAGCACTGAAAGTCAAAATGTTAACACCACCTTTACCACTTACTAACAAAGTAATATTATTCTATTACTGCGCTATGCTTTGTGCTATTCTTTACTATAGTGGAAAATGGAGAAATACTTTGCTGTTGTGAAATTAAAGTCTTTGCAACTTTATCCTTGACCCTGTAACTGAACATGCCTAAAAAGTCCCCAGGATCTGCTTGAAGCCTGTTGCAGAATTGGATTCATCTTTATTCCTCAGACACAATCAGACAAAATTTTAAGGTGCTTTTGTAATTTTTTTACTCCTAAGGGACACTGTTTTGCACCAGGAAGTGCTGATCTACTGTTACCCCAATAAGAAAGGCACTCAGATTCTGTAAAGCATCATTTAAATGTTTTATTAGAGCTAACTATAAAGAGAGTATCGTATATATAATCTCATGTCCCTTTATATGCTGGGAACTCTGAGTTGTGCAGGATTGCACAGGCCCAAATCTGCATGTAACCATGCAGACTCTGTCTGCCTCATTTGGATCATTCAAGCTTTTGAATTTCTTACAAGATTTTCTTACAAGAATACAACTGTACTCATCAATTTTACTGCCAGAGATGTCTGCAGGAGAACTTGTGCTGCACTTCTAGGTAAGGGCAATGCCGTGCCTGTACCAAGTGGGAACTGCCTTGCAGGTTCCTCCATTACCATCACCTGTCTGTGATGTGCAAGGTAGTACCATCATTACCTCCATTTCCATCATCCAGTGCCAAGGAAGATGCACAGCATGGTACAGACCTGAGGGCAACCCTGTACATACGGCACAGCACAGGCCTGCACCTAAACAGGGTCAATGTTACGTGGATCACACCTCAAAGTGCGATAGGCTTCCCATTAGTATTGCTGCAGACACCTGATGCTCACCTATCTTGTAGAAACCAAATAGAGCAAAGGCCTACAGAGCCTTTAGGGTACATAGAAATAGCCAGATGTTCTTGCAGTCTTTCAGGGAGACATCATGTTAGAGAGCTGTGTCATATGGATGAGATCTCCTTTTGGAGGATTTCAACATTATCTACCTCTCTTCGTTAATAAGTACTCAACATAGGCACTTGTTTTAGGATGACTGCTTTGTTCAGCACTAAAATGTAAGCTCAAGTTTGTAACCCAAGTTAGGTAGAATATATCCTACTATCTTTTCTTACGATCCACAAATTCTCATTGGATTGCCATGACTTTTTCCATGGCCACATCTTGAAAACCTCTTATCTTTAATCCTTAAGTAAGAAGAATTTTTCCTAACCCATTTCTCCTCATCCACGTACAGAGAGTTCTTTCATGACTTCAGCAACACCCCTGGATCTGGCTCTCTGTCCTTCACAGTGGGATGGGGAAGGACAAGCAGGGAGTAGTGCTGAAGTTCAGATGTAACTACCTCATAACTATGAATGCAGAGGAGGGACAGGAGACTAAGGGCTCAAACAGAATACCTGAACGGGCTTAAGCTGTGGTAGCTCAAGAAAATTCTGCTTGTTTCTGTGCATCTCGCCATCATGCCAGAAGCTGCAGCAAGCACAGAAGGAAAAAATCACTGAATGCTCAGTCCCTGTCATTCAAAAGTCTTGGTTTTAGCCTAAACCAAGAGACTTTCACTGGCTCAGACATGCTTTCAAGCACTACTGGAAGTTATACAGAGCACTCCAAAATGCCAGAAAGTCCTCCTGGGAAAAAGGTAATGTAATTTTTTATTTTTGAGTGTGATTAGTTCCTTGCTGGTTTTATAGCCACCCATCCCAGCACCTTGTACATGCCTCAAGCAGAAGGATCAGGAAGATGATTACAAAACCCATAAGACTTTCACTGGAATCTCTGTCCCCTTCCCCTTTTGACGGTGAACACATGACCTAAAGAAACATTATTTTTTTTCCCTCTGTTTTTGGTAACAGTTCATTTCCATCATCTGAGGGAAAGTTCTGAGGACTTTTTAGTCACAGTTTGTAACCAACAGCATATAATCATGATCTCACTTCTGGCTTAGAGCACTGGTCTCTTGAACCCACTAAGAGGCATTTAACAGACAACACCAGATTGATTTATTCTAGGTTTCTTAGAAAGAGGCTTATTTCTCTATAGTTTATGATAATCTGCTGCCTGAATGCTGGCAAGCAACAACGCGAGTTCTGAAATATGGCAATCTTTCATGCTGTCATATCTGAACATAAATAAAGGAATAAAAAGGAGAACAAGAAGCAAACTCCTGGATCATCACCTGCACACTCTGACTCATTCACCGTAACTGAAAAAGTCAAAGGGAGGTCAGAAGGGAGCAAGAGTCAGGCTTCACCAGAGCCAGTTGCAAAAAGACCTCCCACACCTTACTGGAAACAAGTACCTGAAACAGTCAGAAATGCCTAAATCAGACAATTGAAAGAATCCATAAACAGTACAACAACCAGAGACATGTTGTGTTCGCTGATTCCCTGTCATTTCTGGGGAAACTGTACCTGTAAGCAGCTCCTGCTAAAGCCAGCCAACCTACACCAGTGTGGCACTTGGATATTCCAGTGTCGTGGGGTCAGAGAGACAGTTGAATGCAGACCTGAGTGTAGCCAGACTCTGCCAGGCTCCATGGGATTTGGAAATGGCCTATGGCTCTAGAGGTAAAAGTGAAAAACCAAGAAAATTCTCTCAGTAGTACTGAATCCTGCACAAATGTCTCACTGCCCAGCCCAGACACTTGCCAGCTATGCAAATAATAATTTGGAAAGGAAACCCTCCACCTGCAAACTAGGCAGCAAATTAGAGATGCCAAGCTCAAGGAGACACCCAGTCTTCCCCAATGCTTATGGAAAGAGATTTATGCTGGACTACTGGGTGTGTAACAAATAATCCAGCACACTACAAGGAAAAATAACTGAGACAGAAAAGTACACAGAGCTCAAAATCAGAGTCCAGAAAAAACAAGAGAGTTTTACATGCTGTGGCAAATAGCACAAACCAGCCTCTGCACAAACTGAAGGAAGAATCACTACAGATTACACTGCTTGCAAAAATTTGCCAATACCATCACGATGAGAGTAACGTGGACAAAGATGACAGCAGAAGCACAAGAAAAAGGTGGAAAATCTTTCCTGGTGCCCAAAACATCACAGCTGAGGAGGAAAAACCAGTATAGCCACTATTTTAACCTGGGCGTACATGTATCAGTTAATTAAGCAAGGGAAACAGGAAAATGAGCAGAGAAAGGCAGGGCTAAAACAAGAAGTATAGAAGTAAAACTCTGGACTTAGAAGTATCCAGCTTGCCTCTCTAAAGGAATATGGGAATTACATGAGAGACCAAATAGCAAATTAGAATAAATATGATGTGTAATGGTATTGCTAAACCGCTAAAAATATATTTTGCTTTTGTTGTTGTCTAGAGGCAGTACTAGAGACGGAGCTAACATATCCAAGAAAGAGCTTGAAACGGAAGCTTCCAACAAAATACGTAGAATAACTCAGCAGCCCCAGGTAATGACAAAAGGAAAAGAAAACACTAAAAGAAGAGTTAAATAAACCGATTTCTAGAGAAATCATGGCCAAGCAAATGAGCCGCAGGGTTTGTATACTTCTGTGGTCACTGTAGGAAATGAATATATAAAACCTATCATATAGCATAAACAATAAAGGTTTGAAAAAAATTTATAAAAAGACTGTTTTCCACTGAAGCAATAAATGTTTGAATGGATGTTTGAATAAATATATGAATTTTGTATATTGTTACTAATAAGAAATTTTTCCATGCTTGATAAATCGAAAAGGTACTAAGAGGTACCCATAAAAACAGTGAACTTTTTGTGCAGTCAGAATACCATTCAAGATATATCCTTTCTTTAGACTGCATCTGAATAATTAAAAGGTTTCTCTGGAAAATATGGCCAATCTTTCAGAGTAGTTAGTAAAGTATATGCAAACTATGGGAAGAGTATGTAAAAGTATGACAGAGTCTCTGCTGCTTTGAGAGAAAACATGCCACTTTGATGTCATGTCAAAGAAATAAAATTCTATATAAATTAAGGTACAATAAGTAATGTTGTGCTCACTGCCCACATTCCACAGATTGGAAACCATTGCTTGAGAGCAGTGTTGCTCATATGAGGATTTGAGGTGGTGTGTAAGGTGTGAGAGTGATGTGACTGCTCTGTGAAATAAATGCAAACAGAAGCATACACATTCTCACCATATAAAAATGCAAAGTAGAAACCAACACATCTAATAAATTACCATTAAAAATACAACCTATTTTTCAGCTAATTATAAATTAAAGCCAGTATATTGTACAAGAGAGCAGGTAGAATTCTTTTAAGAAAAAGTTAGGTTGCTTATCATTTTAAAAAAAAGAAAAATAAAATCAATTAACACATCTCTAGTCTATTTGAATGCAGTGAAGCAAAGCAAAATAGAGAGCTCTATGAAGAGTACTTCAGATTTAAAATAACATTTGTGTTGTCTTGAGATTCTTACAAAGAAACAGAAATAGTGTCATTCTGCCCGAGTCTTCAACTGAAAAGAGAACTTGACAGGATCCCAAAGCTTGTAAAGAAAATAAATGTAGATGCAAAAGCTGTTAAAAGCTCATGTAAGAAGCCAAGACAGGACATGCCCTGTGCCACAGAGCTGCATGCTTTGCTGAATTACTAGGGGTTAAAACATCTCTCTTGGATGTTCTGTGATTATAAAACCATTATAAAATTGGAGGCTAAATTAACCACTAAGCATGCTGAATCAGCCCATCCTTCCCTTAGTAATGCCATGTTCAAAATCAGTTGCTTACAGCAGTAGCAACAGCAGACCTATGTGACAGAGCTATCACACGCTTAATACAAAGGCTGCTATTCATCTTGTAGTTAGTTTTTTCCCAAATACTTGAGCTCCACATCTCACAAGACTATGATCTACTCACCTAAGAATGACGTTGATGATCTCCACATACATGAAAATGTATTCTGACAAACACCTTGTAGAACCTGCTGTAGCATTTTAACTTATTCAGTTAGCACATTTACTTATGTTTTAAGGATAACAAGGGTGAAGGAGCTAATATGCAATGATGTGCCTTAAAATAGCCTAGGTTTTGCATCCAAATGGCCATCCACAGACTGTGGTGATGAGCAAGAGCCACACAAAACACCACTTTGTTCAACCATTAAGGAATCTGTTCTGAAAATAGTATGTACGGTCCCAGTCCTGACTATTATTTTTGCACTGGTTAGTTACCTGGTATTTAGTTCTCAAGTTCAGGAGTTGATGTCTTATTGCATATGCCTTCTTTAATTATTTTGGATATTTGTCCATATTTGTCCTTTCAACTTTCTGGGATTCAAGGAAATGATAAAAATAGAGCTATTGTCTGAATAAATGCGAGGAGGCCTGTGTTAACAGGCTTTTGGATGTGACCAGTAAATGATGCCGTGACCCAGGAAAACAACAAGTTTTCATTCTGAAAATTACTAGGGCAATATTAAACCTAACTTGTTGGGATAACAAGTATCTGAGCCCTCAGAAGAAAAATAACTCTTTTCTCTAGGTAATTCTTTCCCCTCTTCAACTACATCCTATTTCCCAGACTGTTATGGAGAACTTATTCATGTCTGTCTTCCCCCATAAGCCACAAAGAATGGGACAGGTATGGTCCTTTAACCGTAAAACATTGACGTTAAACATTTAGAAGTGCTCTTAAGCTCCCAAGCTTTCTAGCCATGCCTAACTCCGTAACAGGAAAGAAACAGATGCTTCTCTTCCTGTTCTCCTTCCATCCCTCCTTGCGCTGATAAGAACTTTGGACACATTCCCCCAGTAAGATCTGCAAGGTCTTCCAATGGATGAGTGTGGGTGTAAACTATACTATGTACGTCTCTGCTCGAAGTCTCCAGCAATGGTGTATGCTGTTTGTGCTGTAACTGGACAGATGCTAGAGAAATATTGAATCTAGCCCTAGGTTTGATTTCAGCAATGGAAGCTGCAGAGAGCACAGTGTAATTGCAAGTCTGACATGTTCGTATGGACAGCAGGAATATTCTTTAACATAATGGATATAAATATAGCTGATGAACCAAACCTGAGGTGAACACTGGATAGACCTTTAGCTACTAAATATTTCATAATCTGTGTATTCAGCATGCCTTCATTTAATAAAATCTGCAATGTAAAGAGGAAAATGTAATTAAAAACAAAGTCACCTCAAAAGTGGTCAAAATCCATGTGTCTGTTTCTTTATCTACTCTCCAGGAAAGTTCAGAGAAATTAATAAAATATGACTACTCCTGATAAAAAGAATAGAAAGTTTGTCTTGTATCTCACACTGTTTGGCAACCTGGAGACATGACGTATGTAGCTAATGCAAAGTACTGTTCATTGAAAACAATGAACACAATGCAAAAGTTGGAACCAGCTGTCATATCCAAGCAGCAGGACAGCTCCTGCACTGCTCTGAAAGTATGTAAACACTTACTTACTGTGTTCACAGCAGAACACTTTCAATGATAGCAGCATTTGTAATAGGAGTAAACATGTCCATAATCATAGGCAAAGCCAAAAACAGGAGAGGATGATTTTTTTAAGCAGTCTGCAATAGAGCATGAAAAGAAATTCTGATCCCTTGAAAATCACTTCTTTAAGTAAGAGTAGGACCAAATACTGACACTTTCCTTTTTTTGGCTGCCTACGCCAGTATTCATTCAGAGTAAAACAGAACCGAGCACCAAACCTCAAAGGACATTGAAATTATTATTTCATTTTGGATGTAATGTGTCCCAGAGATAGTTTCAAAAGATTGCTTTTTGAACTTAAAAAAAAAAAAAAAAAATGTTGCTAAAGACAGTTCTTGGAAACTGATAAACCAGAGAACCCTAGAGCCTACATCTGCTGTCTGTACTAATCAGGAATTACTGAATCACTGGAACTGAGATGATCAGACTAGCAGAGGTGAAAGAGGGCCTATGTTATCCATTCTCCTTTACTTCTTTCTCTAAATCAAACCTACACAGAGGACAAGGGCAAGCATTTAAAAACAAACTTACTTGTTTACAATGATTTTTCAAGGAAACATGATGGCTTTCCAATGAAATACTTTTTTGTGTGTTTCTTTTCTCCCCCTCTATGTACATGCTTATTTTGCTCCTTTTTTGATTTGGCTTAGTCATAATCCTGTATTTACCTAATACTACACAAGTTTGATAAACAACATGCAAAGACACAGCCAGATGTTTTTAGAGGCAGCCTGGTTTTAAGTAATCCCAGGCTATAAAGGTTGTGGAACTGTGTGTTTTCCTGTGGTGGAAGAAAATAGCTGATAGTGGTTTTGATGAGCTACAGTCTAACAGGAGTGAGTAACACTCCCGAAAATATCAGGGAAAGACAATAATTATGAAAGCCCCCTATTATTGGTTGGTTTTGAGCTACTAAGAAAAGATGTGAGAGTAGGGAAAATATAGGAGGTCTTCCCTGGCATTTTCATGGCTGATCAGTCAAGCTGTGCCAGGAGGACTCGCACAATCAGTTTGAACTCACCAACTCTTCTTGAAAATGCCTTAATTTACACAGGCATAATCACAGTTGTGTGTGTGACTGGACACACGTAGATCCTTTTCCTGTTATTAGTCAAGCCAATCCACACATTAATTTCACATTTGGCTTATTAAGTTATTATAGAGGCTATTGCAGCTTTTCTCTGAGCTCCTTTCCTATTTCTCCAAGATCTCCAGGACTTATTATAACTCTTGCATTTCCATTTTGCTATATTAACTAAGTCTCCATGGCCTCATGCCAGTATCCACTGTCTTTGGCTCTATAGAATTTAGCCAAGGATGTCTATAGAAGATAGCCAGAAAAATAAAGCATAAACTGCATTTCATTTCATACAGTGGAGTTAAATTATTGAAAAAGCCCTTGCACTGCTACCAGGAAGTATTATTTTAAACACAGAAACAAGGATTTACAATAGAGCCATTTAGATCCTCTTAGAAGTTTTGATATTGACATAAAACATGTTCTTGGGCAACTCATTCATTCGCTTAAACTCAATTGACTATAAATTCTGCCATTACTTTTTTCTCTGCTTTTGTGAAGGAAATACCTTGGACGGTTGTGTCCCTGTGACCCATTCAAGACATTTTTATGACTCTTGGGTTTTTATATTGCAGTATTAAGTTTGTCATGGAACACTAAAACATGGGGTATTCATGTAATGCACAGACAGGGCGTTCTTTGGCCCAGCGTCGACATCTATGGCAAGCCTATGCACAGATTACAGCACAAAACTGTCCCTTTGCTTGCAGCTCCTCCATCTATTCACCTGGCATGGTAGCTCACTAAATACCAAGAAGCAGTAGTGGCATTCAGCAGCAAAGAGCATACCATGAAGGGAAAGAATCTGGGAGTATATTGTGATGGGAAGAGATAGAAGCGTACTACAAGAAAATTGCAGAGGCAGTGCTCCTGAGGCAAGGAAAGAGAAGGCTGTTGGAGGATGGAAAAGAAATAGCCCACTACATACAGGGACCCTGTTTGCATTTTCATAGTATTAAAGCAAGTGTTATTACCCTTATACAGTGTAATACTGATAGAAGAAACCACAGATTATATACTTCATGAAACCAAAACATAAGTATTAGAATGATTTGAAATCATATGGTTTCCATTATGGTTGCATATGAAATCATAATGGGTTCCATTCATGAAGCAGAAGGTGGAAATGCACCATATTTCCAATCTGCCCTTCAAACCCTGTCAGCAGTAAACCCCACCAGGGCTTTAGCTTAATTTCAGTGAACTAATTTCACACTCATTTAACTGCTACAGAATACTTCTGAGTTTTGATACTATTAGTGTGCTTTTTTAGCTTGTTTCGCAGTATTCCGGCGTAATTATATCCTTCAAGCAATTGCTCTTGTACAGGTAGAATACAGTTCAAAACAATTCAGAGAAACTGTAAGGAGAAAAAAACTGCCAATTTGAACCTGTAGGTTCAAGAGAAATCCTTCACAATATTTTTGGGTTTGTATGTGGTGAACATCACACATTAAATTCATATGTGCCATCACAAAGGTAACTTGCTCCCTTTCTTCAAGTACAGACATTCACTCACACTTGCAACAAGAGCAACTTGAAAACTTTTGCCAGATTCCCTCAGGTGCATTCCTGGTTTTCCCTGACAACATATGGTGGACTACATCTCCAGCTGGTCTAAATCAGAAGAGTATCACTGAAGAATATTAATTTTGAATTAATAAACTATGCAAGTTCAAAATAGCACATAAAATTTTAGAGGCACTTTCCCAATTTTCCATGGCACTTAATCTCCTAGAAACCGTACCTGTGCAGAAGACCATATTATTCCATTCTACTGTGTTAGATTTGTGACCCATTTTGTGTCCTTACCTCAGGAAATTTTCATTTTCTGATAGCCCTGTGCTACTGATTAAATTAGTCTCAATACAACATTTCAACAAGCTGTTGAAAAACTTATTCAAGAATTTTCTTCCATTCTGAAAAGTCCATGAGACTATACAAATCACTTCCAGAATCTGCTACAGTCGAAGAAACTTTTTGTTGAGTTCAGGAAACTTAAGTAGGCTCCTATGTGTGTACCAGCCTCCTTGCCAACTAACTATTGAAGCTCCTGTGAAGATGGCTCCTACCAGGCAGAAGAAGAGTGTTTTCAAGGGACTCCTGAGGAATTAGAAGAATGCAATCTTCCTTAAAGAATGAGACAAGCATTTTGTATGAAATACCAGAGAAAAGGCACTCCTCTCATGAGAAATAGAAACCTTTTGTGACAGTACTTGGGAGTTTTCCTGGTTGTGTTTACACATACACACATGCTTGGTTGTTGACAAGGACAGAGGCAGGAGCAATAGCAGGAGCAATACTTAGAAGTACCTTAGCACATGAGTAATGCCCAATAGTTACTGTAAGGAGTGTCAGCTTCCCAACTCTTTTCAGAAACTCTTGACAGGTTAAAGTCTGTAACACCTTTGTCTGTATTAAGAATAAAAACACCTTCTCTTAGCCTGATTTTTTTCAGGTAAGCAAATATAGAAGCAAATAGAATGGAAACAAAATAAAAGATCTTGAAAATCAACAGATCATGCATTAAAGGAACCTACTGCAACTCCTTGTATTTTGTTTCTTCTCCCTGTAGTTGTAATGGAAATCCATATTGCACAATTTTGTAGACCACGTGCCATTTCTTGTGCAAGGTTAATGCTCCCAAATTGTATGGTTGTAGAAAGATAATCAGCACCTTTGTGTGAAAATGGGCTCTTTCTAAGATGTAAGTTTTGAAAGAAGTCTCAGGCAAAAAACTCTTCCATACAAGAAACAAAGGCACAAGTAGTGAAAACTGAAAAGCAGCACATTTTAGAGGTGCCTTTTACATGACATAGTAAGCTGTGTGGGTTATTGCTATGAGATGCATTCAAGCATTGACCAGTAATAGAAGTAGAATTAGGCATCCATATAGATAATGAGAACATTCAAAGCTCCTTTTGAAAAGGTAAAGGTTAAAGATATATATTATTCTTACCTTAGCTCACTAATGAAACATCCAGGAGAAGGAAGAACCTTCTGAAATGCAGGTTTTGCCCTTAGCTATCTGTCTGTCCTTATATCTTTCTCAGATGCTGGTTCTGCTAGGACTGGATACTGAACTGAATGAGCAATTCTTTGCCCACAGATAAATAGAGTTCCTTCTATCATCTCTGGTGTTCTCAGGTATTTTCCAGAGGCCCATTGCACATACATTACATACTGCTACTTATCACTGCACCACGCCATTCCCTGTGGCTCCTGAAGACGTCATGCTTCCAAAGGTTTCTCTGTCTGTCAGCTGACCCTGGAGACTCCAGTGAAGGGTTCACAACACAGAGATACACCAGTTGTTATAAATTCCATTTGCAAGAGCTCAGCCCATTTCTCCCCTGATCTCTCTCTCAGAGGGAAGCACTCAGCAGAGAAGTGTCTCTAGCCCTGCTCAGTATGGACACAACTGAGCTGCGCAGCTGCTCAGAAGAGCTCCTCAAGATCCAGTGGACACAAAAGCACACTGCAGAGCAGCAGTCTGCCAGAATGTACAACCACATGCAAAGGGCTGTGGCCATGTCAAGGAAATGGGCTCAAAACAAATCCCAAACCAGCAATTGTGGACAACTAAGCTTATGGGCAAATGACCCATCTTGTCCCAGACTGAACCAAAGACTCAGGTGTAAACACCTCTAATAGTGAGAGTTATTGAAATTAGGATCTGAATCAAACCTTGTGGCCTGGATTTAGGTTTAATAGTCATATTGTTATTACGGTATCACAGCTTGAAGGTCAATACTACCTTAGGGAGCTTTTTTTTTCTTAATTGCTCAGCAGCATGCTGTTGGATGGAAAACAATGTTTCTATACCATTGAGATCTCTGGTTTCCAAAATACGTTTTTTTCTCTTCCTTTTTTTGAAAAATCAGAATGACCAGGCGATAGGTAAGAGAATACTTTAATTAAGCAAACAATCGAAATGCTAAGTTTTTATTTCCTAGAGGAGTAAGAGGCTGGAAGCCTGAAAGATGCAGTCACCAGTAACTTAAGCTACTACAGCTCCAGAGAGCATAGACAGCTTTCCAGCAAGGGAAGCATTAGGCCTCTCCATACATGCATAGGCTGTATCCTCCAGAGAATCTCAAGCTGCAAATGCCAACAAGACCTTCCCAGGAACAAGCTGTGCTTCATAGCAGCATTCCAGACTGCAGGAGGGACAACACGAGAAGGCCAAAGGAAAAAGAGCATAATGACCAAGTGATTTATAGCATTCATCGAAGGCAGTGTTATTACAAAATGACGAAAACATCTCCTGTTTCAGCACTCCAGTCATTTGGTGCAAGGTAGATGCCAAAACCTCACACCTTTGTATGGAGACCTAGATTTACAAGAAATAAAGCAGTGGAAAGAGATTAACAAATAGGCTATCATAAATGCAAATAGTTATAACATCAAGCAAAATCTCTCACTAGTTATTTTGAAGAATCAGGTTCAGGAACAAAGTAAACTCATTCTCAATCCATACAATCTTGAAGTTTTCCACCCTGCTGTGGTATTCAGCAACACAAATTTCTCTCACTGGCATAAGCAAGTAGCATTGCAATTAGTATTGACAGTAGGATCAGCAAATACTTTGATTTCTACCTCATCATCTGCTTTTTCTCTGTTGAGTCTTTCCTGATGTCTGGGAGATCATTATCTATAAAAGCTGTTAATGCAGTGATGTTTTGTGGTTTTGTTTGTTTGGTTGTTTTTTTAATTGCTTTCAGTTCTAATTCAGTAACTCTGCCAAGCTACCTTATGAAAAAGCTTCTAGAAACATGTCCGCTGACCAAGGAACTGTGCTGCTCCCTCATGTGCTCCCTCTTGCTTTCCTGAACAGAAATGTACCTGTCTCCACCAAGTTAATTATTTTGGGCTGAATGCACTTGAACTAAATCTTCTTACCTACCCGAGACTAAGGGGGAAAAAAAAACCAAAACAGAAGGCAATTGAAAGCCGGTGGTCAAAATGGGTAATAGACAAACTGGGCTCAAGGACAGAGGACAAAGGAAAACTCATCAGCCCATGTTTTGCAAAGCTGCAGACCCACATACAAAAAACTGTATGGACCATAAGAAAAAGGAAGATTACTAGTATACGAATTCATGCCCTTCATGTTAAAAGCAATAAACCAGTTTATTTTTTAATCTCTTCCTTTGGTGTTTAAGAAATCACTCTTGACTCTGTGTGCTGACATTCAGACTGCTGGCTGAAACTGAGAACAGAGATAGGGTGAATCAGAGCTCACCCTTGGAAGAGCCACTCTGTGCTTCCAAGTCTGTTCTGCACTTGATGCTTCAAACATAAAAAGAAAGAGATTGCCATATCAGAACAGACTGCCGATCCACCTATCCAGTAAAAACTTGTGGGATAACCTATCCAGAGAAGGAATGTCTTGTTCACTCCAGACAGACAGCTGTTGAACCATATTCTGAAGTTCAGCTACTTATCCAAAACCAATTCAATATTTCCACTATATAAACATGTCTAATCTCTTGATGCCTGCCAAATTTTGTCCCAACAGTTCATACTACAATCACCTAAGGTAAGAACTTCACCATAAATTTGGATGTTTCAGATTCTGATGAGTAGTCCAGGCCCATCTCTTGACGAAAACGTCTATGAATAGTTATTTCCAAAACACGATTTAGCATGTTAACTTACAACAGCAGCATCAGTAAGCCTAGTAAAGAGTCAATAGATTAAGCATCAACTCTTAATCAACTAAATGTTTCCTAGTGAAATTGAGTGTCAATGAAGTGCAGAAAGAGCTAGTCTTGATTTGCACTTTGCTTCCAACAGAAAATGGGTTACTACAATTACAACTACAATTCAGAGATCTAGTGTCACTGATGGAAAATTAGGTTATAGAGATACTCAGCTTGGATTTCAAACCCTGCAATTCTGGCAATATTAGTATATATTAATGTATACATTAACTAATATATGCCAATATAAAAGAGAATAGAGCCAATCTGCTGTCACTCATTAGTTCAACTCCTGTCCAAATGATTTTTGATAGAAAGCTGGCTATTCATTATACAAAATGGAATGGAACATTTCAGTTAGAAGGGACCTACAATGATCATCTTGTCCAACTGCATGACCACTTTGGGATTGAAGAAAAGGTAAAGCATGTTGTTAAGGGCATTGTCCAAATGCCTCTTAAACACCGACAGGCTTAGGGTATCAACAACCTCTCCAAGAAGCATGTTCCAGTGTTCGACCACCTTCTTGGTGAAGAAATGTTTCATGTCCACTCTTGTCCTAATGCCAAGTCAATGTGATATGCAATACACAATCAGACGTCTCAAATCATTCCTCAAAAGACAAGTTTTCACACCACATTGAACTGGGTGCTATGTAGCAGTTCTGTAATAAGCAGAAGGGCCCATCAAATCATGCACATAGCAAGAGTGAAGAGAGAGCTCAGCTGCCTATGTAGAATAATAACTGTCCCTTTAGGCCCGCTAGGAAGTTCTTTCTGAGGCTGACATTTACATGATGGGAAAGGAATAGGACCCATTTCAACCCTCCATTGCTTTGCAAAAGGAAATAATGCTCCAGGCTTTCCTAGAGACCTCTTCTATCCATAAAATATGGTTTTAAAGGGCAGAAGATGCCAAAGACAATCTTTGAGGTGCACATACAATGTCAAAGCGCTGCCATCTATCTGTGGAGTGAGATTCCTCTAAAGACAAAGTCAACAAGTACAGTACTCTGGCTGGTTGATTCCAGCTGATGGATTGTTTTGTGGAGGGTTTTTGCAGCATCAATTTTACCTTCCCCTAAAAAAACCAAATAAACAAATAAATATTTATTTAAGATGTCTATCCCCTCCAGTTTGCATCTCAGGAGCATTTTCACAGGTGACGTGATTTGATGGCAAGAAAGTGAAATATGCAATTAACACTTTTGCTGGCAGGTGAAGCAAAGAGGCCAGCAGCTGATTAAACACTGCACCTGTCTCCACTCTGGGCAGAGCAGCAGTACAAAGCACAGAACAGCTCTTATATGAAGAGGCACCCACTGCCCCTGGAGCTGCCTGGTCAGGAATTCAAGTCCCACCATCTAAGATTAGTCTTCTCCACACATTTTGCATTTTCAACCTCTCCTTACTAATGTCCAAACGAACTACAGAAGCCTGTAATCTAAACCCACAGCACACATTGTGCAGATTTTCTCAGAAATAATTCACAAAACCTAAGAAGCTGTGGAACAGAGGTGAAAAATACCACTATCGACTTATAAATAAGTAGATAATGGCTACACCTTTCTGTAAGGAAGGCCTGACATTAAGTTATTGTATTAATCCATACTTCTCAGAGGAGACATCTTTGACAGCCATAGTGTACAGGCTTTACTGGGGAAACTCTCCCAGTCATGACAGATAGAAATAATTAAATTAACAAATAAAAAAATATATTTTAATGGGCAGCTAAAAAGAAAAAATATCTTTTAACTGCCTTTTCCAATAGCTCCCTTCAGGGCCGTATACGGGAAGATTAATGGTGTGCTGTTTAGCACCACCTTGTGCTGACTTGTCCGTTGCAAAGGAATGCAGTCAAGGTAGAGAAACACATTCAGTCTTAGCAGACAAATGGATAAGATGCTGAATAAAACACTTTGGCGTTTGGGCTGGGTTTGTTAGATTGTTTTTCTCACACCAGCAGCTTCAGAGTATAATTATTAAGAGCAGAAACTGACACTTATTACTATCATAGCATTTAAGATGGTAAAAAAAAGAAAAAAAGATAAAAATAAGAATTTTAAAAAGTTCATTATTGTTACATATTAACAAAGAAAACAGATTATTATATTTACTCTACTACAAATAGTCTTGCAAAGCTGCCTCTAGCCTAAAACTTTACAAGAAGAAACTAGTGAAATTAGAAATATTAGCCGTGTAGAAAATATGAGTTTACTTAAATTAACTGCACTTTGAAAAATGTGAGAGGGGAAAAATCTGGTTTTGAAGTCTGCACATCACAGGGTTAATTCCTCAGGGCTGAAGTTGATCTCCCTGTGGCCATGGGGTTATACATTCACCCTCCCTCCTCCACCTCAGCCCTCCTGAGTGTCAACAGTGATGCTCACAGCCCTGATGACAGATAGAGATGTGCTGTGTTTAAATACTTGCAGCTCAGGGTAAAAGTCCCAGTCTGAAGCCTGGCAAAACCTTAGTGACATATCACAATCGCTTTTTGTGTTTCTTGGATTACATGCTATGAGGACAGGTGAGATTTCATAAAGAAAAATCTTGCAGTCTTCCAAAAGCCTTTCTCTCCCTCCCCCAAAACCCCATAAAAAATACTTCAGTGATTCCCAAGACCCAAATGACACCTCAGAGCTTGGATTTTCTAATATTTTTAATGTACAACTTTTCCAAAGTAGTTGTGAGTAGTTGGGAGCTGCAGCAAAACCAAGCTTTTTTACTCATTATGCCACAGGAAGCCTGCGCACAACCATTTCTCTGCAGAGAGTGTTTGCCCTGCACCAGCCCTGCCACAGCACCCCCTGCTCCCCAAACCCAGCTGGAAGGGTACAGGACTAGATAAACTGCAGACAAATCCATAAGCAAGTGTGTAAATAACGTGCAGATTAAACAAATACTGACTAAGGGCTGACAGTTGAGGCAGCTTGCAGCTTCTCTCTGCCTTGGGTTACCAGGCAGGTTACCAGGCTGCAAAATGGGTTCAATGTGCCATTGCAAGTGCCAGGAGGTAACTGAAGCTGAAGCATGAGTAGTTCTCAGTCCAGGTGAAACTGGGAGGAATTGTGTAAATCTACTAATTCTGGCCTGCATGAACCCCATTAAAGACAGCTTTTTGAAAAGAGTTTTCTTTAAAGGCTTCTGTTAATCTTGGTTTTAATCAGAATGCACACTTTCACTGCCTATCTTTCACATTCAGTTCACTTGAGGTTCAGTGGTCTCCTCTGGGAAATGAGTCAGACCACCCAGTTATGCTGGAACATCTGGGGAGAGAAGTGACAGCTCCTGAAGACCTCTGGACTAGGATCCTGCTTCCAAGTTCCTGGTACCTAGATCCATTTTGGATCCAGCCTACTTACTTTTCACCAGAAGGACCAAGGACTTGGTGACCACATCTTCCACTTTCTGCAGAGTAACATGTGCAGTGCTTCAATCAGAAAAGGTTGAAACCCTCACCTTTCACAAGACAGCCCTAGACTTCAGGAAAAGTGATCTCATGAAAGGTGATCTGCTCCAGCTATGTCAGGTTGCTATGTAGCCAGGCATGCAAGAGTCATCAGGCCAAAAAGAGGGTAGATAAGGGGGAGTGTGATTAGAAGCTAGCAATGAGGACATTCAGCTGGGAGGTAACAACTGTAGAGAACTCGTCTGAGGGTTGGTAACAGACTTCTGGGTTAGGTTCCTGCCTTTCCTTTATCTTTTAAATCGCAGATTGCCCACTGCACACTGGTGAAAAAATCTTCCCTTTCTTTCTTTCTTTCTCTCCTTCTCTCTTTTTTCTAGTCTATCTTGCTTTCTTTGTTCTTTCTCTTTAGCTCAAATTCCTCTCAAGTCTCCCAACAGGAAAACTGAAGTCTCTCTAATATGAAGTGTGTGTTGTTCCATCATACAGCTTCAGCTAATTTTTGAATGACAAGGTTTATTTCAGTGGTTTGCTGAACTGAAACAAAAGACAGTTGTTTCCTTTTCAGCCACAACCTTTGATCACAAAAAAAATTGAGTTGCATCGTCTGAAACTTGATTATAATCTGGAATTGGTGGGCTGGGGAGTATGAGGAGGAATAGATTATTTTTGTTTCTAAAAAAGTGTTTGTGACTAGAAAAGTTCTTACGTATGCATAGCAGGGGGGTTGGAACTAGATGATCTTAAGGTCCTTTCCAACCCAAACCATTCTATGATTCTATGCACGACCATGTTCTTTTACTAGGCATATAAACCACTGGTTTTTTTCTATTAAATTATCAGAACAATAGTTTTCTTACCGAATTCAGCAATTCTACATTATATGACAAATAATAAGAGTTCATTTAATGTCCACAAATCCAGTTCAAAGCTACCTATCTCCAGCAGTGGTAACGCTGCCAGATCACCAGCAGAGCTGTGAAAACTGCCATACTTGAGAATTTTCCATTATTAATTTATCCCAAGGCAGCTGGATGAGGCCTATTGATTCAGCATCCCTCCTGCTCCACCTGGGCAGATTTCAAACTTCCTCTAGCCAAAAACCTAGTACTTTTGGTTAGATCATGTCTAGACACAGTCTAGACCATGCCCAGTCCCCACGGACAGGCGTACATCCCAGTTCCCAGGCCCAGATGTCCATATCCCCATTCTCATCCAGGTGGGTGTGTCCCCACCTACACCCCTCATCCTCCACGGGCCCAGCTAGGCGCCATGCAGCCTCCACCAGCTGCTGAAGATGCATGACAGAGGCCAGGACCCCGGGGACAGACGATGTGGCCAAGGTTACCAGATCAGATTAATGAGGTGTAGGGAAAAAACAAGCCAAGCTGATTCAGTTGTCTGAACACTGGTATCTAGTGTCATTTTCAGTTACTTACAGTTTTGAAGACACAGGGCTGGCAGGTATGACAAGAAGCTATGGATGACCTATGTGCCTAAGGAAAGGCAGACGGAGCCCAGGCAGCATACATTAAGACCTCTGACATGTTGCTAGAAACCCCAACTAAGTCCCTCGGAGTCATATCATAAACGGAGGAAGGTGAAATGCTATCTTTTCTTCCTTTGAAGACTAACTAAAATGTTGGCAAAATGGACAGTAAGTGCAGAAGACATATCTGAAGCAGTTCTCCTCAAGCTTGAGTTGGTTTCCATAGCTTTTTCTTGGTTCCTCCAAAAAGCATACCTCCAACTCATCAGTAAAATCTTTCTCCCATACTTTACCATAACTAATGTGCACATACTGTGCAACACACACACTTTTTTTTCATTCAGTAAGTCTATAAATATCTATTGATGTCTCAGTGGCTCTGTAGACCAGCAAAGTTACAGCACACCTATTCTTTGTAGTCGGCTCTACTCACACAAAGAGCAAAGCAGCCAGCATCACACATACTCACTTCCAGCCAAAATCACTAAGCATCAATGTCCAGCTTAGATGTGTTAAGATATATGTAAAGCACTGCATCTATGATGAGTGGAATTCAAATGCTGCAATAAGACAGCCTTATAATAGCTCATGAATAGTGTTAAACTCACAAATCAACCCCAAGCACTTTCTGTTACTCCACTGAAATAAAGAGATCAAAAATGCATTATCTGTCACTTATTACCTGCACTAGATATGATCAATCAAATGTTACTAATCGGAGCATGGCAGGATCTGGCACAAAGCGTGCAGTGAAGTTACAGACATTTAACATCAGGCCTCTCCTACCTGAGACAGGAATCTGCTGCTCTTCTTTCATACTTTCAGAGCATGAGGGCTTTGTTTCAGTTCTTGCAGTTGATCATTTATGCCTTGGGAGTATGTAATGTTTTAGCAAAATATATATATTTTTTAACCAAAATTTGAAATGACTGAATCCCAACCTGAGTTTACACTGCAGATATTTAGAGAAGGGTGCTATTTAATTTGTCTCAGCTTTTTTCAACATAAAACAAGAGCTCAAAACCATAAAATATATACTGTTTTCTTTATCTTATTAATGACAAATTTTATTAGAAATGTTTTTTACCTGAAATATATACAGGGAAGTAAATGGCAGAATTCTCCAGGTAAAACCAATGTTTCAAAATTACTTCATTGACATGCAACCTTGAAATTTTTACTAACTGCTTAAAGATGAGAAAATTAAAGCCAAGTAGTAACCAGTATCAATGGAATGTGATCTAAATATCAATATAAAGCATAGGGTCAAACCCAAGTACTAATATCTCATGGCAAGAATTCTTGGATTTAGACACAATTCAAAAATTGGCTCACCAGCCTCAGCAGATTCATTACTAAAGCATTTGGAGCCCCAAATCATCTACCTTATTGTATTAGTCACATCCAGCAGTGACGTGATGTAAACGCCCACATCTCACATCCCCACATCAGGCCACGCGTAGGAATTAAGTTCCTGTTTGCTTCCCCAAACTAGGTCTAACATTATGGCTATAAGCATAGGCTGAAGATAGAGACAAGTATTTTTCATCTACTCCACAAATCTATTGCTTCTTTCTAGTGTAGGAGTAGCAGGGGAGACACTATGATGGCACACAGCTATTAGGAGACTGTGATTGCTGACACAGCAGCACGAGAGCTGAAGAAAGTTCAAATGGGGACAAAAGACATCTTAAACTGCGGTAGACTCACATCCATTTCCAGCACTTCTAATGAATTTACAGTTGGGTTCACTGTTTTGAGGTAAGATATCAATCATAGGCATATATGTGGTAAAAGTCACTGTAAGGATCACAGGACTTCATTTGAGAGATGGCAATGAAAAAGAGAAGGTACAGAGATACTGCCATAGCGTTCCAGCAACAAACCCTTTCCATTCCAAACTATCCATGAGGCACTAGGAGATAAGGTTCTAAATGACGATTTACTGTTCTAAAAATATGACTATCTTCTGTGACGGTTATTGTAAAATAGCATCACATGGTTCATGCTTATTGGGCCGAGCACATTGACTTCATAATGTATTTAAGGGGTTTTTTCCTGTCACAAATGCAAACAACTGTGCAACTGTTAGCCAGGCTGCATTAATTCAGGTTCATGTAGCATTGCTAGAAATCATGAGGGTAGAAGGAACTTAAGAATTCTAAGTCTAGTTCATGAGCTTCTGCAGGTTTCAATTCTCCCTCCAAGAGCTACCAGGCATTTAGTGCTAGGAGTCAAGTCTAAGGAAAATGTATCCTCAGAGAAAGCTGATATGGTGCAGATTAATGCTTTTCTTTTCATGTTCCAGCATCAGAGTAAGTACTTATGTCCTCAGAGCCAAGTCATTTGACATCATGTCAAGTCATTTTACACCACTATCTGGCCTGATAATATTAAGACCATTCTTTCTACAAACAGGATTGGAAGAGTAAAACAAGTTCTGTATTTATTTCACAATACAAAATCTTGACATACACACTCATGAATAACATTGTAAGAATGTAAAACCAGGTCATGAATTACCATAAATAAAAGCTAAATGGCATAAAGAACTACTGCATTTGCATTTTGGGTCTACAGTGGACTTCCAAATCTGTATGCTTATTCTTGCTTAAAAGGGAAGAAGGAAAAAAAGCTATCACTGTTTCACTGATTGAACATGGTGTAATATGACTTGTTTTGGCATAAACTGTGACATCTGTCCTGTTTTATATTTATTCTCCTATGTGATTATTACAGTACAATCTGAGCTACTTCATTTGGACAGAAAGGGGAGCATAAGACACTGTTGTGTATTTTCCTCATCACTTCTCCAGCAGCAGAAAAGATTAAAGAGCCAGAAAGAGGACAGCTTTGTCCTGTTGCATTTCAGGTTTTGTTTGGCTTGATGTTTGAGTTTTATGAGGGCATTATTTATTTTCACATTGTGCTAGGTTGTTCTTTAAAATATAATCACATGTATTTATCTTAGAAAAAGACAGCTTGAAAGACAAAAGAAAAATAGGCTGAGATTTGTAATAATCCTTAGTTCCCCAGTGACTTCTCTCCAAATCCTCAGACTGCCAGGAAAACTTCATGAGTATTGCATCATACAGGGAAGAAAATCATCAACCTCGAGATTTAGGACAGCTTTTAGATATCCCTGGCTTGAGCCACTGAGTATTTTGATGAGCTCTTGAAACTGAAGAGAAGCACTACAGGAAGCCAGAGTTTGTCTAAAGGACAAGTTTGATGTTGGCACCTGTATAACTGAGAAGACGTGTGATAGCAAACTGCATTATTTCAAGCATCCTAAGAGCTAAAAGACTCATGTCCAGCTAAGATACATTACTGTAGTGAATACAAAATACTATGAAGACACGATTAATAATCTTAACATTCAAATACTTTAACATCATCACACTATGTAACAAATATGTCTGATACAGGAGATGATTTTACCCAGCACATCTTTCCAGCTGCTGACAGTCAATTTTTTAGGGTCTCCCTGAACCAAAAGTCACATTTGGATTGTGAAGTCATCTATGGATTTATCCTTCACAAAGTAGTTGAACTATTTTTGACTACTTCTGACTGAGGCTTCTTCTGTCACAAAAGTTTCATGATTTAGATGTTCATTATGTAAAAGTACTTCCTTCTGCTCATCTTCTCTTCAGTTTATCAGCAACTATTTTTGCAAAAAAAAAAAAAAAAAAGTGAGCATAGCCTTTCTAGCTTGGCTTTAGACCAAGTCCATCACCATAACCCTGTCTAGCAATTAGGGCCATTGGCTGCCCTGGTTACCCTCAGACCTGTCCTCCTCCTCTTGTTTGGGTACCATGGGACAGGGCTCTTCTCTGAGGGTCTTTGCCCTTCACTCGAGGCTTACTTTCCCCTGCAGAGCAGCCCTGCAAGCACTGCTACCTGACAGGCCTGAAAATGTTGGAAGATAAAAGATAAGACAAGTGCAAGATCAAATGTTGGAGCTACAGGCCTCTTTCACTACTCAGACAATACATCCTTCAAGGAATTATTTTAGTACACTACCCTGAATATTAATTCTCCTTCAGGCAAGATACCTCATTGTCAATACTGTTGAAAGCTTATAAGAGACCTGACAGATTAGCATGGATATCTGTCCTCTGCTTATTGTTAGAAAAATTTATCCTATTTTTAATGACAAAAAAAATTAAACAATTCCATGAGCCAAATTGATGATGGGGTAAAATATAAATAAACGTTACATGGACATGTGAATGGCATTTGGCCAGCTACTCTATAAACCTACTGAAGAATCAAAGGGTGTTAATAAGGGTTGTCAGATGCCTAGAACTTATATAACTAAGATAGGTTTCCATAGTGTTTTTCAGACAATTCCCTGTCTTGCCACCTTTTTGTCTTTCAGCAAGGAAACCCTGCTGATAGAAGAGCTTTTGGAGGAGTTTTTATACAAAGTTAAAGAAAAACCTCTGCCGAAGTAGCTAAATCATCATGAATTCAAGACCCTTCCTCCTGATATGGAACCTTTTCTACATGAATAGTTTCATGATAGTATAAAAAATCCAGTGTAAAGCCAGGACAATTGTCTTTCTTTCCTCATAACCCATCTATAATCCAGGTGGACTACAGCAGATGCAAAACAAGACCTAAATATTCTAAGCCCCTCAAGAATCAAGTCTAAATAAATACAGTTTATTACATATTCTAAGCAAGGAATAAAGAACTAATTTCAAATTGAAATATATCATCTCATTGCCCAAAACTCCATACCCCACAGTATATCATGAAAAGATAAAGGGGGGGGCTTGTCTCTGTCTTTTTTGACAGCAAGTTTCCACTATTATTCTTAGCAGCACAGAAACAGAAAAAGAGTATTGTTGTGGGGGAAAAAACACAGAGGGAAAAATCGCAAGAAAATATTCTCATTCACATTAGCTTGGATGTCTAGACAGAAAATGTGATAAGTTATCAGCAGCATATTAACTTAACACATGGCCTTTAAAGATTCATATGCCAGCAGTGAACTTGTTTTATATTTGTCCCTGGCACCACTCACTATCATTTTAAGCCAATAGCTGTAGATAGACATCAGGTTTGCAAATATCTTTAGCATTCTTATTTTACTTTTTTTGCTTGTCTGCTTTTTACCCTGATTTTCCCTTTAGGAATTATTTATGCTTGTGGAAACTGAGAACTTTCACCATGAATTCTTGCTTTAATTCTGAACCTGGTATAATTTAATAAACTGCACACTATACTTTTCAGGTTAGACTTAGTGAAGAATGTACATCACCTGGCTATCTATCTGAAATAACAAGAACCTTGCCTAAAATTGGTTTTGGAGATTTTCTGTTGGAAAACTGGCCATTAACAGAATGTATGTATTTTAACTTCCCTGTGTCCGGAAGAGATGATGAACTAGGAAAAATTACCCAGAAGGAATTTTATGTGTAAATGAGAAAGAGTATGCTGAGCTGGAAGTAACTGTCATAGTGATATGGGAGTACAGGCTCTTTCCATTACATGAACACACATCATGTATATGGCTGTGCAAAAAAAGTAGGGAAGTAGGTCCTTTCTAATACAGCTAAGACTTTACACATAAGTACACAGAATAAAGTAGAAATAGAAGAGACAAATTACTTGCTGTAAATGTCTGTTAGATTTATATGAAACTAGAATTTTCTTCTCTGTTGAAAGAATAAACACAAATCCTTCAAACAGAAGCACATACTGCTAGACTGTCAGGAAAAACAGATCACAGCGTATATGCAGCCTTTGCTCACATGATGAAAGCAAACTGGAAAAGGAAGCAAACTGGAAATTAAAGCTCCTGTTCATATGGTTGCCTATGCCTGAAGTGTGGGACAGGACATCAGAGCTTCTGCTTCTGGCTTTCTCTGACCTCAAGACAAGACACTTAAACCCATACACAGGGACTTAACATATATGTCTTCATTTTCAAGGAAGCTGAAGTGCAGCTCCTCACTTAAAGACTCACTAAAATTTCAGCACCCAAACAGGCTCTGTGTTTCCCTTTCTTTCATTTACTCACACAATAAAATGTTTAAAACATACTTAAATGAGCTAGTAAAAAAGTTCTATTTTAAGTGAAGAATATAAACTTTTACTATTACAGATTTTCTCTGTATGTTTTCTAAGGCTTTATGGTAGACAATCTTAATGTCATAGTAGACAATCTTAAATATAGTAGACAACCTTAAATGTCTTCAGCAAAGTGGTAGTCCAAATGACCTTAGCAAAGGTTAACTGCTTTTGGATTCACTGCTATTGTCTGGCTAGGCCCTAGAGTAGTTTACGTAATACCAAAGGAGACAGGCAATTAGGAATCAAACTTCTTAGTCAGAGCTTCATGTTTTAGTGGAAAATGTGGTTTTGAGCTCTTAAGAACTGGAATCTGAATTTATTCTGACATCTAACTAAAAATGATGAATTCTCATGTAAGTAGTTCACTCCCACCTTCCTTCCCCACCTCACTCTCTTCTCTGTTGCCTGAATTAGTCATGCAGTCAGACTGATGTCTCATCACCACAAGTAAGCAAATTTTTTAGCTGTTAAAAAGAACAACTGAAATGATGGAGCCTGATTATGTTTCCTTTTTACCCCCGTACAGTTTACCTAGGCATATGAATATTTTAAGAATGCAGGCATATTGTTGGGATTATTTTCAAGGTCATAGAATGCAAAAGAAAACACGTAAGAAAATAAATACCTAATAAGGATGACTCATATTTATTTGGAAAGGTCTAGGAAGTTATCAAACAACCCTATTCCCCACTGATAAATATTTTGTAGTATGCTTCACACTTCTCCGTCATAGTAAAATCAAAATATTGTACCTATGAGCCACAATCATTTCTTAGTTACAAGTTATTCAACTTGGAATTAGTCAGAATTTCAGAACAAGTACTTGCTGCAAATGTCCCTTAAATTTATATGAAACTATACCTGGTATACAGCTCCCACCGCACAATGCATATATATGCAGCCTCTTTAACGCCACTATTCCCACAAAAGTAGGTCAGCACTTTCCAGTGTGCGTTCTGGGGATGACCAAAATAGGGTGACATTGTCTACATTGGGACACATCCAAAGCCACATTGTTCCACTCTGTACAGAACCAGAAGTTGAGCACTTGGAAGACATCCCACCATTAGGGCATAAACCCAGCTCAAATTTTGATAGTGGAAGTTCTCACATGTGAGTCAGCTTCACAGAGCAGGGACACTCCCAAACCCTGCACTTCTGCTGTTCTGAAAATAGGCTAATGAAATACCAACTACCCAGTTCATAGAATCATAGAATGGTTTGGGTTGGAAGGGACCTTGAAGATCATCAATTTCCAACCCCCCTGCCAGGGGCAGAGACACCTTCCACTAGAACAGGTTGCTCAGAGCACCATCAACAACTTCTCTAGGTAGTTACAAATGCCTTTTCGTAATTACATACAGATGTTCACTAGCTTGTTATGATTTGTTTTATCATAGTGACTGGAAGTCACAAGAAACCACTTACAAATCACCCTCTGAACTGCTCCAGTAAAGACCATGGTATGTAAGGCAGACGAAAACTAGTGACATTTTAAACCATGACACTGCAATTTTTCCACTTCACCAGTTGATAAACAGCAAGTTCAGCTGTCCTCACAGAAAGGGGGTGAAAGAAGAGAGAAGACAACCTAATTAACCATCTCACTTTCTTCTCCTTTCCTCATGAACTGGGGCTCAAAGCAGAATAGACTGACAAACTGATGAGCAATGGGAGGGAATAAAGTTTTCCTGTGGACTCACAATGGCTAGATACAATATTTTGAACCCAGATTTTTAGAGTGAAATCTCAGCTTTGTAGCAGATAATCCTGCTAGAGCTTATGATGTACCCATAAATCGATCGGTCACAGTGGGGGGAAGTGAGCGAGAAGCTGTGTGGAGCCAACCTGCCTGCCAGTGTGAACCAAAAAATACTGTAACTACACTCTTCAGCTCAATGTTATAATGCCTTTTCATCAGAAAACTATTTCAAAGGCAAAAAAAAAAAAACAAAAAACCCCAACACATTAAAAAAAAACCACAACCAAAACAAATCAACAAACAAAAACATGGACAAAGTAAACATACGCAGTAGGAGAAAACCTGACAAGGTAAAGAAGGCCCTGTGTCTCAGAAAGGAATGTCACTGTGGACCACAAAGATGATGAAGGGACTGGAGCATCATCTCTCCTTTGAAGAGAGGCTGAGAAAGCTGGGGCTGTTCAGACTAGAGAAGAGAAGGTTGTGGCTGTGCATCCCTGCCCCTCTCTCTTGGACTCATCTGGTTCCCCAAGAATTCCTGTTAGCCTTTGCATAAATGCAAGGAGTTGGATGGCTGGGCACCGCTGACCATTCATTCTAATCACCGAACAAAGGCCACACAGGTAACAGAAGGCCTGGATCCTCCCTTATCATATCAGGAGTTCCTTTGAGATGGAAAATCATTCCCTGACAAAGATATGATATCAGGATGAAAATTTACTGACTCAAGCAAATCATCTTACAATCCTATAAACCAAGGACACCTCTCAAAGCCCGTAAACTCTCAAAGTTTATGAAATAGGGAAATCACCTGCCTGGGCCATTACTGTTCCTCAGTAACAACCCTCCCCCCATTGAGGAGTGCTGGCAAAGCTGTCATAAGTATATTATTAATAATATTACTTTTCACTGCACCCGAGGGAAATTTTTAACATGTGTACGTGTATATATGCATATTCATCTAGATATTCACCCAGGGAACTACAGACCAGTCAGTCTCACCTCTGTGCCTGGCAAAATCTTGGAACAGTTTCTCCTGGAAAACATGCTAAGGCACATGAAAAACAACGAGGTGGTTGGTGACAGCCAACATGGCTTCACTAAGGGGAAATCCTGCCTGACCAATTTGGTGGCCTTCTATGATGGAGCCACGGAACTGATGGACAGGGGCAGAGCAGTTGACGTCATCTACCTGGACTTGTGCAAAGCGTTCGACAGTGTCCCGCATGACATCCTTGTCTCTAAATTGGAGAGACATCAATTTGATAGATGGACCACTCGGTGGATAAAAAACTGGCTCGATGGCCGCACACAAAGAGTTGTGGTAAATGGCTCGATGTCCAGTTGGAAACCTGTAACGAGTGGTGTCCCTCAGGGATCGGTGTTGGGACCGATCCTGTTCAACATCTTTGTCAGCGACATGGACAGTGGGATTGAGTGCGCCCTCAGCAAGTTTGCCGACGACACCAAGCTGTGTGGTTCGGTTGATACGCTGGAGGGAAGGGATGCCATCCAGAGGGACCTTGACACGCTTGTGAGGTGGGCCAATGCCAACCTTATGAAGTTTAACCAAGCCAAGTGTAAGGTCCTACACCTGGGTCGGGGCAACCCCAGGCACTGCTACAGGCTGGGCAGAGAAGAGATTCAGAGCAGCCCTGCAGAAAAGGACTTGGGGGTGTTGGTTGACGAGAAGCTTAACATGAGCCGGCAGTGTGCGCTTGCAGCCCAAAAAGCCAACCGTATCCTGGGCTGCATCAAAAGAAGCGTGACCAGCAGGTCAAAGGAGGTGATCCTGCCCCTCTACTCTGCTCTTGTGAGACCTCACTTGGAGTACTGTGTACAGTTCTGGTGTTCTCAACATAAAAAGGACAGGGAGCTGTTGGAGCGAGTCCAAAGGAGGGCCACAAGGATGATAAGAGGGCTGGAGCACCTCCCGTATGGAGACAGGCTGAGAGAGTTGGGGCTGTTCAGCCTGGAGAAGAGAAGGCTGCCTGGAGACCTCATAGCAGCCTTTCAGTATCTGAAGGGGGCCTACAAGCATGCTGGGGAGGGACTCTTCCTTAGGGACTGTAGTGGTAGGACAAGGGGTAATGGCTTCAAACTTAAACAGGGGAAGTTTAGATTAGATAGAAGGAAGAAGTTCTTTACAGTGAGGGTGGTGAAGCACTGGAATGGGTTGCCCAGGGAGGTTGTGGATGCTCCATCCCTGGCGGTGTTCAAGGCCAGGTTGGACAGAGCCTTGAGCCACGTGGTTTAGGGCAAGGTGCCCCTGCCCATGGCAGGGGGGTTGGAACTAGATGATCTTAAGGTCCTTTCCAACCCTTACGATTCTATGATTTTATGATATCCATGCATCTCTTCGTGTGTTGTGTTAGTTTAGATACTTAATTGTAAGTGCATGTATATTAGTATTAATTTGTGCTTTATTTTAACAATACAAACTGCTGCTAAATTACGTTTGTAATCCTTTAGACATAAACCATTGACTAGGTCTGAGACTAAGTCTGGATCAAGATGCACCTAGTCTCCTCTCCAAGAGGAAGTTTAGAAAGCAAGGGGGTCCAATCTGAACCTCATGACTCAATGGGAGCATCTTCCTTATTCCTTTGTATTTTTGGTTTCTGAACACATTATTTCCATTCAACTTTGTATAAACCGCTTTAATCCCATCCTGTATAAATCATTGCCAATTGCTTGAGCAGAAAGGTTGGACCACTTGACCTCCAGAGGGCCCGTCCAACCTCAACCATTCTGTACTTCTCTGAAAATAAGCAATTATATCAATGTTTACCAATGCATGCTCATCTGTGACTTATTTCAACTTTTCTTATTTCATGTTTTATAAAGTAGTGCTAACGAATGAAATGTAGAAGAGACATCATACCACACTATCACACACCTGCAATGTAGATACTTAAAAAATTTCATTTTTGTAAATTGTAAGTCTTTAGTGCATTAAGACAAAGATTCATCTTACTTAACTCTATTTCCCTTGGTAACCAAGTAAATCAGTTGTCTGGGTTCTTGCTACAGGCAGTACAGTTCATTCTACACACTTAACTGTGGTTAAATGGGTGCTTTTATGCAGCAGAAACCTGAACTGCCACCAACAGGGATGCTTCCACATTCCCCATGCTCCTGCATCCCTCCATGGAGACAGGCAGTATGCTGCACCCTGACCCTGCTCATTCCAGCAGCAGCTAAAAAGATACAGAAGGAGCAATGGGATGAATGGAGCATGAGGGGGCACCTCCTTCAGCAGCAGCCCAGAGGCATGCTAGCTTAAAGTGGGCCTCTGACCATGACCTCAGTCTGTTTCTCTCCACTGGCTGTACAAGAGTTTTAAAAAAATAGCTCAGACTAGGCAGTCTGCTAGACAGAAATGAATTTCTTCTGCTGTAATTAAATGCATTTCATATTAAATCTGATCAACTCAGCTGTGCCTCAGCCAGTGGCAAAGACCTACAACCTTCAGTGATTCAAAATCAAGCCTTGTGTATCTGCAGACAGTTCTCAGTGATGAAGATAAAAAAGGAAGCTAAAATTTTATTTTTTGTTACTTTGATCAGACATCTTTAGGTCAATTGTTGGTATTTTAAATTTACTGAGAGTATGAATCAAAACTCCTGTTACTGAGATCTACCTATATCCAAATAAAAGTGAATATGAATGATAGATCTTCAGAAAGACTTGCCTAGAAGTTCCTCTTAAGCACAGAAAAATACATTCATGCATGGCATGATAATAACAACGAATGTGCCAATTATCAGGAATTATACTCAAACAGAAACATGCTGTCTTTGTGATAATAATGTGATTCACAGAACTCTCCCAGAAGGAATGAGATCAGATTCCAGTCATTTTTAATGTGGTAAGTTTTCATCTGATCATTAATCTAATTGCCTCACCATTTACAATTAAATTTGCATTAAAGATTTGCATATTTAACTCACTGGACAGCTGTCTGTTGCTTTCAGTCTGGCTTGTCTTACACAATCATATAAATGTTCCCATATGTCAATGACTTCATTCTAGTAAACACAGAAAAAGAGATGAGGGTGCCAATGAATATTGCTAAGCTTCTTCCATAACTGAATCACCATGGCACAAAAAAAATCAAATACTATAAAAGAATTACTAGGAATCGGTCATGCGAAACAGCTGCATAGTTCCCCAGACTGGATTAAAGTAATATGGCTAATGTTGGAACCTCTGGGACTATGACTCAAAGGAGAAACAGACTGAATATTCTGGCTACTTAGCCTTTGTCTTCAGGAATATGCAGCGACACCCTGCCATCCTACTGCCCCAAGCAGTTTTATGTCCAGAAATCCTGGAGAAGTGCCAGCCACACGTGCTAATCTGTTATACACACACAGCCCATCTAATGCAGGGGACACAGAAAAATAAGCATCACCAGATTTCTAAAACTTTCTGTCCAAAGTTTATTCCTGTTAAAAGATTAGGCAAAGAGTGAGCTTAAAACAATCCTACCAGAAATGTTAACACTTATCTGCCAGAAATATAAATATGTGCATTCACATAAGTGAAGAAAACTGCAGAAGCTGTGCAATACCTTTTTGAATACTGAAATCACTGAATCATTACACTATTTGGCCATGTTCCCAACCACCTATGTACACCACTATGGACTTTGGTATCTCCAGCTTACTCTAGCTTTCCTTATTGAATGTGGATTTTGCAACAAATATGATCATCAGAAACAGAGGCTAGACATGGGATCCATGTCATCTAACTTTAGACCTCTGTATAGAAACATTATCACTATGGTTAAAAAATATATACTTCTATGGCATGATTTATCTGCTCTATCTTTGATGACCACTCCAAGACGAGATGAACCACTTGAACCCTTTAAGAATTGATTGTTTCATACCATTGAGCAGAGATTTATCACATTGCCTTTCAGCTACTCAAAAATTCACAGATCTGAACTGAACAGCAAGGATCCCTCGACAGTCACTGGGGAAAGATAGGAATCTCCAGAGGGTGATGCCATCCTGATACTGACATCTGAGATAGGAACAATGGCTGGCCAGGGAAGAAAGTAATTTCTTAGCTTCACCATTCCTTCTAAGACCATAGCAGCCTAGTGTGGGAACATCTTTCCCTAATTATATACCAAGTCAGATCAAAAAGCAAATTATCCCGCTACTTATACTAAAGGTGAGTAGGTCTATCTCTTGAGAGTTTTCCTCTAAATGTTTATAAACACAAATACCCAATTCATTTATATAAGGATTGAAAGAAAAGAAAAACCAAAGTTTACTAGGTTGAGACGAGTGCTTTCTTCTTTGAGACTATTTTTTACTATATTGGACTGTAACCCATACACAACACTGTTGAGCAATCCATGGTAATAATGTTCAGAAAGCGTTAACTCCACTGTCCTGTATATGAGTCCTACAGGTGCTATCAGATTTCTCCTCTAAAACCTCTCAGTCCCAGAAATGCATACTAAGCAGAAGCACCAACCAACCAACCACAGTTTCCACAGGCAGGCCGAGGAGGCTAAGTGCTTGTTCTTCCCTTCACACAAGAAACTAAGGCTGATCAGAGAGTCTCTGAGATGCCAAAGAATAAAAAAATGAAAATAACATTCAAATATATGTCTCTTGCTTAACTGATACAGGTTCATCCATTTTCTGTGTGTCTCAGTTCCCAAAGAAAATAACAAATAGATGGAAACATCAGAGTACCATCCATATTTGTTATATAAAATTCTACATCTCAACACCTAGCTCACCGTCCAGGTTTTCAGTTGGCAGATTTGTTGCAGGTGGTCTTGGAGATACAGGAGTTGAAGAGTTATAAGTACAGAGCTAACAGCTCAATTTGTTCCTAGTAAATCAGTGTGGTGAGTGTGGGAATCTCCTCTGTCCAAAAGATAACCTGCAGGTTGACTTCCCTGATCACTTGCTTCCAGCTGCTACACCAACATGTGCCTTGTCAATGGCAATCAGACTAGCTCACAGTTTTATCTCCATTTTTAAATGAATGGTTTGTTTCATTCAAAGAAGACTTTCTTGTGATCATCCCGTGGCTGTTTTTCTCAGTTTTTCACATCAAGCTTCTTTATCGTATATAATATATAGATATATAGAAAAGTATGGCCCGCAGCCGAAATAATTTCCTACTCAAACATGAAAATACTAAAACGTGAAAAGTCAGTGGTAAAGCCTTACAGTGACTCAGCTGACACAGGTAAGACAAATGAATGTCACTTAGAGACACAGAGTTTATTGACAGTACTGACTGCTACATGTCTCTCTGGCAGAGATATGTCAAATGATAGGCTCTGAAACATCCAACTCTCAAACTGGAAATATAAAATTAAGAGCAATGTTTCATTTATGAGGCAATCTGCATGAATTTGAAAAGAAAAGTGTAATGTTAGTTAAAGCAGGTATTAACACATAAAATACTCTAAAAGTGAGGAACCTAAGAATGTTAAGAACTGCTATTAAAGCTAAAAAACCAGGTTCATTTGATTCCAGCAGTGGCCAGCACCAGACTTAAGGAAAAGAACAGGAAAATGTGAGTATAGAGAGATCTGCTTTTAACAATATTTTCATTGTTCTCCAAAATCATCAGTCCAGAGACATACTGAGCCAGAGTTTGTAGCTAGACCATCATTCCTAACAGTTATGCAGACCGTCTCTCACCCATTTCACTAATCAGAAATGCCCATTTTTGTCCTTTTTTTATGATGAGGAACTGTGCAAAGTTGTTCTCTTACTCAACCTCTCTACTGAAAAATATCCAGAAAGCATGAAAATTAATGACTGGAAATGCCTTTTCCTCTTTCTTCCACTGAATATAAATGAGCCAATAAAGTTCAGAAGCTTCTCCCTGCATATGAACATATTTTCTCTTTCTCCCTTTTTTTGTTTGTCATTTTATCATTTTTCCAATGAAGAAGTTCTAAAACTTACAGAAGATAGAAGGGGGGAAAAAATAGTACAAATCCTAAATGTTACTCTGTTTCACTCTAAACCAAAAAAGAACAAAGGAAAAAAAAAGTAGTGGTGAAAAAAGAACCCTAAAGCGTTTAGTTCACCTCTTGCTGGGTTTGTAAGGTAATTCCAGTTGGAAACCCTAGCTAGACTATATTCCAAGCTATGTGGTTTTATCATTTATCTGTCCAAAGTATATCTACTCTACCTGCTATGCAAGCCACATGCTATTCGTACTGTGCTATTTTTTTTTGGGGGGGGGGGAGGGAAGAAGGAAAATCTATCAGCAGCAAATCAGACATATAATGAGGGAAGGACATAATTTGGTTTTTACTGAAACGCATCGCATTCTTTCATGCAATTTTGAGCTTTCCGTTTAAGTGCTTAGCTAACTTTCTCCACATTTACAGAGGTTACCCTTTTCTTAAAGTGGGACTCACTGGAAAGATGTTTGGTTTTGTTTTTTTCCTAAAATAACAACTGGAAATATGAATCAATTATTTCTTACTGGGTACATTTTCAACTAATTTTTCTTTGGATAATTAGAACAACTCTGAAGCAACAAAATTAAGAGGCAAGTCTTACCAGTCAATTCAATTTAGTTATGTATTTTATGTGTCATCAATTAGTTCCAGTAATTGTATTTCCTTTACTTTGTATTTCAGTACCACTCAGCTGTAAAAATAGAATACTTGAATAGAAAAACTCCTCTCTGTGCAACTTTTTTGTCAGACGGGACTAATTATGTCAGGACTAGGTGAACAACCTATGTCAGGAAAAACATCTGACAGTGATCAAAAGAGGTAGAAGGAAAATTAGCTTAAGGAACCCCAGACATTGAAAGATGTATTTAAGTTAGCTAAACAACTTTTTCTTATAGTCACATGGGCAATTTTTCCTGACTAATACAAACAAAATTAATAGAGTACCAAATTAATGAAGCATGAGGAAATCTGGGAATAAAACATGTAATATTCACCAAACAGTACAATAAGTAACAATTTTCAAAAAACTTCTGTGGAAAAACATCCCCAAAAAAGTGCATTAGAGAAACTTGGTGCCCATGTGATGCTGGTTTGCTGACATCTGAAGAGCATGAACAGCCAGAACTGCCTTGTTGCAGGAGCAACAGTTTGAGATAAAACCCACAGTGAAGGTGACCTTTGCTACAACATGATTTCTGATTACCAGATCATGTAGCCATCCATTTTCTATCAAATCCTTTGCAGTTCACCCCAAGGAGAGACCATCAATGTGCTAATGACCAACTGTTTAATGTGTTATTTACTCTGTGTTCGCTTTCATGCATTATTCATTGTAGGATATTCCACACTGCTCTGAAGACAAAAGTGTATGTTTGTGGGTATTTTTTCATGGTTATTTATAGTAACTGAAATTGTATGTGTCCTGAGTGTATTGAGCATCCATGACACTTCAATGGACATCTCCCATTGACTTCCATCCAGCTGTGAGTCCTTAGAATTTCTACAAACATAAGTTCTCAGACTGGTCAGCCACTTGCTGACCATTTACTGGTCACCAGAAAAAGACTTTTCCATTAGCCCTGTCAGGAGTCTTCCTATAATGCCTTTGATTGTGAGTGATACAACACTCAGACATTATGTGGGTGTTATATGATATGGATCAATCAGTACTGAAGTAAATCCTCATCAAAATGTTAAAATAAAACCTGCATTTAAAGGTGTTTCTTCTTTATAAAGGCCCCATATACTCTGGCTACACTTTGCAAGTCTCTGAAGTCCAGGAAGGCAACCGTAATACCTGGAAAACTTAAATTGAGGCATTTCTATTTATTCTATATAATGCAGTCTCACTCATTTGTTGTCATGAAATGTTGTATACTTTTTTCATATATTCTGTAGTAAATCCTGCATTTGAAATAGGTAGCTGTCTGAAATGACATAAAACTTGTTATTTTAGAAGGCATTAGTTTCAGACAGAAATAGCAAAAGGCAATGCCAGATACTTCTTCAGCTTACACCTGGACCAACTTCAAAACCTGATTTTTTGTCTAGCAATTCAGAATATTCTTTGCTGAGGAGAAGAGTGAGGTTTTATAATCAAGCCTCTTCATAGCATCTGCAGAACTGGATAGTTGCTGTCTACACCAGATTAATGCTGGAGTTGCTTAAAAGATGAGCTTCTGAATTCAAGAGAAAAGACATCCAGTATTTATAACCCACATCACTAGATAAATTGCATTGTTGGTAAAACTTTTATTTAAAGCAAATAACATTTACATTAATGACACTAATTGAGAAGGATCTCAAAATGGCAATTAAGAATCACTTCACAAATACCTGAAATACTTGAAAAGTTATGCTATACTCTTCATAATGGATTTTGTAAAGAAGAACATAGTTATACAATCTGCTATTCAGATTTCTAATTAAAAACTTCATCAGTATGTTTAACTGTCTGAGTAGTATTGTGAACTTAAACCAGGATTATTTACATGACATAAAATTTAAAACATACATTCAGGACCAGTGCCCAACACTTTGGGCATGACGCAAAAATGATAGGTAGATTAACTGAGGTGATTAGTGGGACAACGAAGAACAAAGGCTGAAATCAGTTTCAGATTTTGAAGATGACATTTGATGTTTCCTTACCAGATCTAGGGTGGGATTCAGTAGACTTGCAGGAAAATGTGGAACCACAGCCGAAGTCCAGGCATGTACCCTTACCACCAAAAAGGACATTAAACTCAAATGCTTAGGAAACTAAGTCTTCCTCCAGCCTATATAATCAATCGAGTTTACAGAATGATCCAGTTTATCGAAAAGAGACACCTACAGGTGATCAGCTGAATAGTCTTCTAAAACGGTCTGAATTCAGGTAACCAAATCCCACCCTGTTCCCTGTATTGATCTCTCTCTTCACTGCATCAGCATCTAAGGTACCTCGCATGAATGTGGAAACTTCTATTGAGACATAGAAGCTTAGGTGTCTATAGCCTGATTTAAGATTCCGATCTTGGGTTCTTGAAGATAAAATACCTGAATGATACATGCAAATATGTATGAGGATTTAAAATACAAATAAAATATCCTGTCTGGTGCTCCATAAAGACTACAAATGTACAGAAATACAGGAATGGATGGGATGTCCTCAGGTATCAAGTCCACTTTTCCACAGCTGTAGAACAAGTCCTAACCAAGAAATGTCCATTCCTTGCACTTACACTCACCAGATGCCACGGCAGACTTCCTATTTCCCATACCAAATGTGATACTAATAATATAAAAGACCAGAAGCACCAAAAAAAAGCCCTTGACATATGAAGAGCTTAGACAATAATTAAAAGCACCAGCAAGTTGAGAGTATACAAATACGTATGATTTGCAAAGTCAAAGAGCATGCTATTACCTGACAGCAGTTTGTCTTGGACATAGCAATTAACATTTCTAGCAAAACAGAACAATGACAAAACAAAAGAGTCCTCAGACTGTGAAGCGACTGTGTTAGTGAAAGATGCAATATGCTGTTTCTAAGGCCACAGGCCTTAGGCTAGCCAGTCTCTTCAGTTAACCTACCTGGCTGCACACTCTTCCCAGGACTGAAACGGGCTTCATAGGAAAAAGTTCTTAGAATCAGGAGGAGTAGGGGTTAGTATTGACAAGACATTCATTTTAACACATAAACAGGAACTACAAACCAACTTTTCATTACCGTATGGACCAAATTGGCCTTGTTCATATAAGAAAGGGCCAAACACTCTTTCAGCATCAGTTCAAAGTTTTGGATTTGTTTGTCATTTACAGCATATTGTACAATAATAATAGCAACATGAAAGGAAAAAAAATAAAAAGCCAAAATGAAAAGGAAGTAAATTCCCACAGGAAAACTTCTGGATTCTCTACACAAAAAGAAGATGCAGTGACTCTATTCTATCTGGAAAACAACAAAAAGAAAATGGCTTTGAGTCAATGTTCTTCTTAACAGACACACTTGGGGCTCATAAAGCTGAAAAGCAGTGGCTGCCAATAGCTGGAAAGAAACATATATCTTCAAACAAAATTATGACCTGATGTATAAGACAAAGTTACACCACAAGAATACTTGGCCTTCTCACCAGGTGATTTTTCCATGCTATGTCAGTTTAGCAATATTTAATCTGACTTCTTTTCAGAAAAACTTCTTCATAAAAATATTATTTTTACTGAATAGCATTTTTAATTAACTTAAAACAGAGATAATATCGAAAATTTTAAAATTCTGAGGCACACACAGAGAAGTATAACATAATGACATTCTTTCTGGGCTTGAGAAACAAATGAAGGGCCTTGCTTTCAACTATTTCATTGATCAGTTACTAGTTTTACTACAGTTAAAATTAGTAATAAATAACTTTATTCAGATGTCTCTTAAGCACATGAGTCTCACTGTAGATGAGTCCCAACTGCTATTTTAGGTGTGTTAATTGAAAGTGTAGCCCAGCAAAATCACCATTTGGTATCTGTTCAGTCTGGAGGGACAGAAACTGTGCAGCTGGTTTCTGACACCAGAATTCACCTGTTCACTAGGATGCTGTACCTGGGATTCTCAGAAGAAATGCACTCCTGACAGCTCTGAGAAGCTCAGCACCTATTTCATGCATCAACCAGGCTAGGTGTTCCTCCAGTCCCAGGTCTGTAACCTCAAGAGCTCAATTCATGAGACATGTACAGAGCGTACAGAGTGGATAAATCTCTCCTTAAAGGAGAATGTAGTGCCCCTCTTTCTATAATTAGTGGTTGCACAATGGTTAGCGTGATTAGCAAAGATGTGGCTGATGGCCATTTAAGTCCGCTCCTTGCTTGGGTGATTAAAGACAGTTTCTGTTTGCCTAAGTAATCTGCTTCCTCCTCCCCCCGAGTTCTAGGATGTTCAGAAAAATGTGCATTTGTAGCATAGGACAGTGTGAGGGAAGAGTTGTGAAAATTGGAGCTATTTTTGATAGCTTTGTTCAAATTGGGCCATTTTTCATGGATAAGAGAAAAGAACAAGAAAGAAAGTGAGGAAAAACTCCAGAGAAAGGGCTGATAAAATATAGATCTAATCTCTGTATTTTGAGAGAAAGGACTGATACCCAGCCTCAGACCATCACAATCCATCAGCCAGTCCCAATGGAGAAAGAGACTGTCATCCTTCCCCCTTTAGAGCTTCACTACCCTAAATCTTGCCAAATACTTGGGTAACCAAATTAGTGTCAGAAAGTTTCCAACATGCAGCTTCTACACATTTATAGGAAAGCGGCTCTCAGGAGGAACCCCAAGGGCCCATCCACATCCAACCTAACACCCTTAATGTTAGTGACAACCACACCTTCACACACAAGCCCACAGCTCTACAGCAGCAATGTCAAGAGTAATTCAAAGGTTTAGCCATACCCTTTTTTCTTTACCCTTAGGAAGACTTCCAAAGTGAGTTAAAAGACAATATTCCCCAACTCCAAGGTGTATGAAGTTGCTCAGGCTATCAGCTACATCATCAATGCGACTACAGTGTAGCAGGACCACTTGATATTTACTTTTGCATTTTGGCGTAAGTAGTAGGACGAAGATGCACTGAACGTCTTCTTAAATTGAGTGTCCTGGAAGACAGTATCATGGGAAAATTAAAATGTGAGAGTTAAAATGCTTATAGCAATTGAGGTTTCAGACCTGGCAAAAACCACAAGAATCATAGAATCATAAAATAGCTATGATTGGAAAGGACCCTAAGATCATCTAGTTCCAACCCCCCTGCCATGGGCAGGGACACCTCACACTAAACCATGCCACCTAAGACTCCATCCAACCTGGCCTTGAACACTGCCAGGGATGGAGCATTTACCACTTCTTTGGGCAACCTGTTCCAGTGCCTCGCCACCCTTACAGTAAAGAACTTCTTCCTTATGTCTAAGAGATGATCCTGGACTGCCAATGTGCTATAGCAAAAGTTGAATAAAGTCTACAATAGCAAATAATCAACTGGTCAGTGATTCTCTTACAAATCACTTCACTGATTTATTTGATCTCTCTGTCTACTGGAATGGCAACTGTCTTCCAGAGACAATACTGTACCATGCAGCTGTTTCTCCTTTGTGAAAAAGCTCCACATACAGCAGATCAAACTATACATTTAATATGGTAGAATAGAAGCTATGAGAAATTTACAGGTTATTTTACAGCGTTCCTCACAAACACATTACAGAAAAGGGTCTTTCCTTGCCTTTTCTTGTCACAATATATATCACTCTCCATGCTGACAGAGATAGGTAAGATTGTTCTGCACCTTCTTACAGTATTGTGAAGAATTCAGATGAGTCCACATTGTTTTTCCCAACTTTAGTTCACTAAGACAAGTGGAAAACGGAAGGCTGACAAATTCCAGCACATAATCTAAAGGATTTCCTTTGGTAGAAAGTATTGACAAATGTGCAAACGTATCACATAGCATCCTCTTGTAAATACTGGTATCTGAGCTGCTTGGAAACACAATAGCAACTTCCATTTGAATTTAATCAAGTTCTGTAAGTGTAAGATTCCTAAGAGATTAATCCAAAAATGATGGAAATAATTCTGGATAAATACACAACTGCATACATGAAATTTTAATTTATTGATTTTTTTGAAAACTTATGAATGGAGGGAGGTTTTATCCTCTGAAAAATGTTAAAACCAAATACTAGCAGACCTGTCAAACCTCTCAGACTCAATTTAACACTCAATTTCCTGACTCTGCTATGGTCTCTTCAGCTTGTGTTTTGCAGCTTCACTGCTCCAGAGCCCCATATGTCAGATGTCACCCTGATGTGGGATTTGTTGACTGCTGATCAGTCAAAATGGCTACTGGGCTGGTAGAATGGCAGCAAAGCCAGGAGCACGATCCCACTCTATGGTCCAGCAAAGCCAAGGAGCATGACCCCACTGCATGGCCCTCTAGAGCAGCCACTCTGCACTATCAGCCATTTCCTGTGGCACCCCCAGCACACATACCATAGAGTGCCCCTGCTCCAAAAGCAGGCATGCATCCCTCCTGTGATGCTACATGCACAGCAAGGAGCTGGTGCTGCCAGCACTCGCACCTACTTGCAGGCATACATCCATAATATAGACATCAACTTGACAAATGAAACCTGTGTGTCTGAAGTCTTGTCACTTGAGAGAGATGTTTTAGACATTTTAGACACTGATCTCATAGCAAACAATGGCAAAGGAAGGAGTGTCACTATCAGCTTCAGGATGAATACCAATTTCTTATATGTTCAGCTTTCCTTGTCACAAGGTAGAGCCAAATATCTCAGGCTTATAGTGAACAGGGAAAGAGTAAGTATGTCTCCTTTCTTACACCAGAAGCAATACCAAGCTGCCGTGTCTGTCTTCCCTTAGCTTTGATATATAATGATGTGGACAGTATAATTAACCCTTTGTATAGGTTTGTCATGAGGCTCCTGGATCCCTTTTGCTCTTGCATGCAAGAATTTTACAAAAAGGACACTATTAAAGAGCAGAATAAAATAATGTTAACAAAGTACTGATCATGTGCTGTGTTTTATTCATTCATAACAAGATGAAATAAGTTCTTATAAACAGCAGGTAAGGAGTAAAAGTCCATGGACTGGGTGTCAAGCTAAGAAATCTTATGTCAAAGACTTTGCCCATCCTGTGGATTACAAACTGTGTTAACCCATTCCCTCAAAATGCGGCTGAGAAGGTTACATGACTGGAACTAACCCTTGTTCTACAGAACTAAGAAATGTCCCTTACACCTGTCTCTGATCTTCTTTAAGTAGACATTTACATAAGCAGTGTATAAATGCAATCACAAAGCTGGAAATACAGCTTCAGCAGCAATTAAATAGAAATCTACAGATATATGGATTTAAAAAAATATTAATTTTTTTGTCATTGCTAAATCAAGATATATGCTTTTACAATAACCATGGATCTGCCAATAGGTCTACTTCAGCTGTAACAAATACAATTGATTATTTAATATTAAGTGAATAATATATACATAACATCTTTTAAATTTCTAAAATTTAAAAGCCTCTGACAAAATTTTCACTTCTGGCAACATGTTAAGGGATTTCTTCCTAGCTGATTTTTAACCTTAGCAGTACAGCTCTGACCTCTAGTGGGTTGACTGAAACAGTCATGCAGGCAGGATAACATGATAATTTGTTTTCATAAATAATTTCCTTTAAAGCTGGAAAACGTAGAAGTTCCAGGAAAGTCATACAATCAGGCAAGGACTAGCTGTTTTATTAAACAAATGAAAACTAACTACAGGCCAACAGCAGTGCTGTGTTTGCCTTATGCCAAAATCCATCTGATTGATGAGGTGTTTATGACACTCAGCAGATGAATACTCATTCCCATTGGGAGCTCTTTATAAAGTAAACCCCATTATTAGTCTCAGCTATTTGCATCGTTTGGTTGACTTCTCTTTTTTTTTTTCTTGGTTAACTTAACTTTTGCCCAAGAAATATCTATCATTGGATCCAGAAAAACAAGTAAGTCAGGTTAGGGATAAGTACATTGCAATTTTTTTATAATCTAAGAATACCTGATTGCTGCAAAGACTTATGAACCACTATTACATTCAGTGAAAGCTTAACACTTCCATGATACACTCCAGATTTCAAAGATTAAGGATCTTAGGTTTCCTGTTATTTTTGTCCCACAGTGAAAATGAAATCCAGACCTCTGAAAAGATTGCTGCAATGATTTTCCAATGAAATATGAGAGGCTTCAATGTGAAGATTGCAGAAAATATGTAAGACTCAACATTAAATTTAGCTGTCTTCATCCAGAAGGCCAAAGAAAGACATGAAGTGATGGGAATGAGCGCTGTGTCTGTCAAATTCTGGACACAAGGTAAATGATGTATGGAGGGTCTTAACAGCACAGCCATAGTTACTCTGCTATGCTCCTCCCTATACATCTTAGAGTGTCCAGCTAAGAAGTGCTAATGAAAGCAGTTAGTTACCCAGTTGATTCTCTTTGTTACATTACATACCTACATTAGTGCAAATAATGTTCTTCTGATTTGCCATGGACTAAGCAAAAGGGAAACAGACCAAACTAGACAGACAGAAGATAACACGGGCATGATTTCTGGAATAAAAAATGATTAAAAAATGAAAAAAAGACACCTCTTCCAAAGAGTCACAAATGTCCCACGTTTTCTCATTGTCTGTATAAGTTCAAAATGCAAATATGCAGATATGTTTTCCAGCAGAAAACATATCTGCAGATATATTTTCCAGGCAAGTGAAGACCAATGAATCTGTTGCTTATGAAGTCTGGAAAATTCAGCCAAAGCAGCTCATCCAAAAATTAATTACGTGGAAATGGTACATTTCTTTGCTTATTTATTACAGAAGCAGGTTAATAAAAGATGGGCTTTTTTTAATCTTTGAAGAAGAAGAAAACATCTTTTTTTCTATCATTATTCTAGATTAATTAACTCAACATTTACATTAACCTTGTTCATAATAGAAGTACATATGATTTTTGCCAAATGAAAAATAATCTGACAAAAATTTCTAGGGATTCCTGTGGCTGACCTAAATTCTGTTATGTTGAGATTCGTGTATTCAGAAATCACTGCATTAATTAGAGGGCCTCATTTCGTTGTTCCAGTATGGTTGCCATTGCAACCTTACTGTTTAGTAAAGCCAAGTTGACTGCTATGATCTGTCATCTGGTACCAACTGGTATTGGACAAATCCTCTCCCCTGAGATACTTAAAATGTAAGACATGGTATAAAGGTAATCCTCCCATTATATGTTAGAATATTACAGTCCATTACATAAGCTTGGCATCATAGACTCATACTTTTAAATTTTCAGCTGTATCTATATTGACCTAAGTTCTCCTTGAAGTGCTCTCAGTGCCAAACTCCACCAACCAGAGGTTCCCTGACTTTTGGAAAGAGAATAACAGCTATCCCAATTCCGAAATCAAGCAATGGATTAACCATTGTGCAACAACATTAATTATTAAAAGCATGCTTTGGCATTCTTGTAACAGTTTCCATGTAAGCACAGGGCAGGAAAAACACCAGCCAGAGTGGCCTTTATTTATAAAGTATAACGCAGACTGCACAGCCTCCTCTGGCTTTAGCTAACCCTGACTGCCTGCCTCCAGATCATCAGGGAAATGACCTACTCTGACCATTGTCCATCTCCCCACTTCTCACTTCCTTCTCCCTCCCTTCCTCAAGAAAACAGAAAAACTGCATCCAAAAATCACTCACAGTAACCTCAGCCTCTGGCTTACTCTCTGTGGCCCATGATATTTCAGATGTACCAGCAGTCTGCTATAGTTTTTTCTTTGCTTTATTTGCTATCCCAAGGAGGATGTTAGCTCCTAAATTCAGTTTCTGATCTCCACATTTCTGTGTACAGAAATACTAGCAAGTCTTTACCCAACTCATCTCCTATTGACCAGTTTGTGTTGTGCCCGGTAGGAGCTGTCAAGTTCAAGCATGGGCAAAGCAATGAAGGGATGGTAATTAAATATTCGGTACCAGGTTGCCCATCCTGCTCCTCCTTTGTGTCTGTGAGATGCTGGTAGGAGTGAGACACTCTGTTATGAAGGGCTGGGAAGTAAAGTGTTAGAGGTGTAAATAAGCTCAGAGTAGAGCAAGACGGGGATGTTGAAAAAGTTGAAATGGTCTGTGGAATAGAGGTTGTCTCCAGGTGTCCCATGTATCTGTCGTGTGAATGCACTGTTCATCCTCCTACAGCATCATAATGTCCGGCAATGCAGACAAGGTAGTCCAGATTTAGGTAGCTTTACTGCAACTGCCATTAGAAGAGAAAATTCAAAGTAACTCACATGGCTGGAACTGAGTAGCTTCAACTGTTCTGTTTTTCTGATAGAAATCATAAATAATTTGCAATGATGAATCAATTTTTTTAGCCATCAAACCGGAAACCCAACAAAGATGCCTAAATCACTGAGTGTAAGCCAGAACATTCTCAAAAATGAGGCTGTTTTTAAGGTGTCTCTGGCTGAGCACCCCAAAACTGAGGCACAAGAGCTCTTGCAGAAAGACTCAATTTGAGACGAAGACACCTAATTTTAGGTGTCTATGTGTGCTAATGCTCCCATAGTCAGAGGAGCTCATCAAGGCAGCTCAGAAGTCCAAGAGAGTGACTCGGCTGACTGCCACAGGCTGACTAAAGGCAGGAGTGCAGTACCATTTTAGACTCCATCAGGTAACGCCTCCAGCTGAAGAATACAAATGTCCAAGTCCTGTGTCACATTTGCCAGTCCTGAAAAAGTGCCTAAGATACCCCAGGGCAACACAAAAGGAACTACTCATCTTCAAGCAACTGAAGCTTACCCATGATACCTACTTTAGGGTGAGCTGAAAGGATTTCTAGGCTTTATTGAACATAACAAAGACCTATGCTACCAGCTCACCCACAATTACTTTATGTGTCTTAATTATGTACTGAATCCTACCCCAAAACACTTCAAAATACTCCATAGTATTTCATGCTTTCTTGATGTCTACTGCCTGAATTTAAATTAAGGGGTTTCTCTGTAACTTTCTGTGTGTGCTTTAATGAAGGAAAAACAAATGTTCAGACAACAAATTGAATGTAAATCAGGTAACAATGTTCTTCATCACCATTTGCCAACTGTAAAATTCTATTCAAACAATCAAATTAGAAATATCTGCCTACAAAAGATTGGAAGGTTGTACTTGACAAGGTGTACCTGACCTTAAAATAAATAGAAGCTGTGGGTCTTCAGCATGTCTGCAAATCATTTAAGTCCTAAACATGGATGTACATACCTCGGGTAGGAAATGTCAGCTACAGGGATTTATAACTGCCCACACAGAAAGTCAATGACATAACTGAGTTAGAATTCAGGAGTTCGTGGCTCTTTGCCCCAAGGTCCATTCACATGCCCACAGTCTGTCTGGCTTGAACAAAGAGATTTCTACTCACAGCATGCCGTCATTTCTTTTTTCATCTGTACTCAAATGAGAAGAACTATACTTGAATCACCATCTCAGCCCAAACATATAAACCTGACTCAGATTCGTATGCTTGCGTGCCATTCCATTTTGAATAAAACAGGAAAACAGCACATGGAATGAAACAGCACAGGAAAATGAAAAACAGCTTTGCAATTTTGTATTGGGACAAATACCATTATGTACCACTTATGGCTACAGAACTCTGGTGCTCTGTTCCCATGAATGCATCAAACACATTAATCATACACATGTGTTTATAGAGAGCCAGCTATTATGAAAGAATGTTTGTTATTGATAAAGAATAATCCAATTTAGATAGATTAACAATGAGACTGTCTTCTCACCTACGCACAAGTTTTTAGAGCTAAAAATCCCACTGTGCCATCACAACATTTGGATCTGAAAACTCTTGCCCTGTCCTGTCTTGTATTTTTGCTGTTCGACACAATCAGCGAAGTGAAACATAGAGATACTAAAAGTTTGTCCTAAGAAATTTGGGGAAAAAAACTAATCTAATAACAGACATCACAGATTCAGAGTCAGTCTTTGACTCATCTTATAGGCAACTGAGCTCACTTTTTTTTTGTAATTTATAGGTTCTGATTTATAAACCAGAACATCAAGAAGCATAGCAGGTTATCAGTAGCTGCTTTTATGTAAAAGTCATTAGCTCATCGGATAATTCAGGATGTGAAGTGTCCAACCTCCTGCTCACAGCAAGATCAGCTGTGTAAGCAGACCAGGTTGCTCAGGATTTTGTCCAGTCTGGACAAGAGGTAGGTAAGAAATGCAAGGTAAGAAACTGAGAGAGCTTTGATTCTTGTCCCAAGAGGCATCTGAGGTTGCATGTGCAGGAAAGTGCCTTTCCAACTGAATGGATTCACTCTCCCTCAAGTCTCAAGGGAACAAAAGAGGCATTACAAATATTTCTCTCATAGCTCATTGCCTAACAGAGGTTGCTTAGCTATTCCTTGTTCCTTCTGTGGGGCTGTGAGTGTAAGATCAACTGATTTCAAAGCTTAATTCAGTGAAGAAACAATGCTGAACTAAGAAGTATTGTCAAGTATTGTTCTGTCAGTATTAAGGAATAAAACCAACTTTGTAGACCCAAGGCAGAAGAGTCACACCACACTACAACTGAAAGGGATTAGGAATGGACAGACATTAAAGGAAACTTTGTCTGTACAAAAGCACAAAATGGATGGGGATAAATGGCTTTAAATATTTATTGTTGGCATTCCCTGTTCTGAAGGAGAAAGCATTGTTTGGTAGCAAAAGCTTTGAGTGAAATTTAGTCAGTAAACTGCAAGATGACTCATAGTACAATTTCCTGGACAGCATGTCTTACAATGCTCTGCATGTGTAGGAGGCATGGTAATCAAGGAGGTTTAAATGGCTTTTTAAAAGACATGCTGCACAAAGAAGAAAATGAGAAGATGAACACATTGAAAAACAGATGGAACAAATTGTAAGGCATTATAAATGGAATACTGCCCCTGAGGACTGATTTTCCATTTTTTTCACTGGAAAAGTCACTAAGTTGCCCGATCAATCCTGTACCTCCAGCTTTGCTGGAACACCTGAGTTCAAAATATTCAGGCTTTTTCACATGGATTGTAGAGAGCACTGGGAGAACACAAAGACAACTGGATTAAGCTAACTGAAACCAAGAAAATATGACTTGCTTTAGGGAAGTCTACGATTTCCCAAAGTATGAGTAATTGGAGATGGCAGGCTTTACCATGAAACCCACTGGGGTCATTCAAGTGGGAAAAGACTGTATAGGAGTTCATATTTCAAATTATCTCCGCCTGATGCTCAGGATTCCTCAGAATGGAAGAGGGTGGTGAGGATGTTCACCTAACATGATGAATGGGTAAATGATAAGGAAAGCATGTCTGCTGCTCCAAAGTTAATCACTGAACTCAGAAAAAAATCTCAAATGTAAAGCCTCCTATTCTGAGCAAGCATAGCAAAAGCCAGAAATGTATTGCATTTGTATCTCCATCACCAATCTTTTCTGTCCCAAACCATCATCACAAATCCTACAATCTTTCCGGGAGGGTAAGAACATGGACAGAATCTCTGAAATGGTTCTTCCTGCATATTTTTAATAGAATTATGCAGAAATGAATAGATTTTATTTATGCAGATGCTTTATAACTCCAGCTTTAATGATCTTGGGTGTATTATTGTCATATATGTGATTTTTAGCTAGTTAGCTCCAATGACAAACTATCTGCAGTGAAAAGACTAATTTTCAGTAAAATGCATCCAACTAATATATGCCAAGTGAAGCAGAAGGTAGAATGACCGTAATAGACAACAGCAAGTGTTCAAAACACAGTAATTACAATACTCTTCATCACTGTGTAAAAGTTGACCATATGTTCTCATTTATTCCATCTGCATACAATAAGGAATACATATTGTGTCTGATGAGGGGACAAAGAGGACATAAAAAGGCAATATGTTCAGGGAATATGCAAAACCATCTGTGATTCTAAGACATCTAGTTCCTTTTTTGAGGAGACCATTTCTCCAAATCCAGCACTGAGATGCCTTTGTCAACAAAGGTTCACACTGAAGTAACAGCAATATGCTGTTTCTTACCCACCACAGAGTTGTGTTAGGCAAGTCAAAACCCACACGCAAAGACATAGACTGTGGCCAGATTCTTCAGTCCAGATATAACCTAACTTGGAGGCAGCTCTGGAGGAAGATTGTAGGCCCCACAGAAAGCACAGCATAACACAGGTCTAGGTCTGAGAAGAGATTTCTGCTTTGGATACAAGATATTTTGTGGAGTTTTCAGAGAGATCATGACTATGCATAACACTTGAGAGGTTAGATCTCATTCCAGCCTGAACTGAAATGGGGAAAAAGACACAACATAAGCCATAGTGGTACAGGCTAAGAATTTAGCTCAAGTGTCAATCTTTCATTTTCTATAGCCATACAGTGAATAGTTGAGAGTAAAGCAAGAATCTTTTTCATATAATGATAACCTTTTCACAAAAATGGACAGGAAAACATGACACTGGCTATATTAACTAACCCTCTGGGTAGGAGGTCTTGTGAAATGTGTAGGTCTCCTGCAGCTACTCGGGTCACTGTTTCTCTGAAGTGAATCGCTGTGGGACTGTATGGCATTTGGCACACTGGTGCAGAGATGCTCGCAAAGGCAGCACCACATGAGCCAACCAAAGACCTGCTCAGATAGGCACTGAGTGGTGACAGTGTTGTCAGCTAAGTTCACCAAGCTAGACCGCAGCAACAAGAACATGTTAGTGGGTATGTCCCTTAGAGGGGATGGTGATGTTGCTGGGCAGAAAGACATTGCCTCCCTATCCCAAGTTGTCCTGGGTTCAGCTGTAACTTATTTTTTCTCCTTCTTAGTAGCTGGTGCAGTGCTGTGTTTTAGACTTTAGCCAGAGAACAACGCTGATAACACACCGATGTTCTTAGTTGTTGCTATGTAATGTTTACTCCGACCAAGGACTTTGCAGTGTCTCATGCTCTGCCAGTGAGGAGGGGCACAAGAAGCCATGAGGAAGCAGAGACAGGACACCTGACCCAAACTAGCCAAAGGGGTATTCCATACCACAGCACATCATGCCCAGTATATGAATTGGGGGGAGTCATCCGGAAGGGCAGATCGCTGATTGGGGCAGGCTGGGTATCAATTAGCAGGTGGTGAGCAATTCTATTGTGCATTACTTGTGTTTATTGTTTTCTTTTCCTTTTCCCCTTTTAGTTTTGTATTCTCTCCCCTTGTTATTTCCCTTGTCACTACTACTACTGGTGGTAGCAGTAGTGGTTTTGTATTACACCTTAGTTACTGGACTGCTCTTAGCTCAACCCATGGGATTTAGATTCTTTCAATTCTCCTCCCCATCCGTCTGGGAGCGGGGCAGGGGGAAAAAGGAGGGGAGTGAGCGAGCGGCTGCGTGGTTCTGAGTTACCAGATTGGCTTCAACCATGACGCAAGTGAAATGTAACAGCTCAGAAACACAAGAACTTTCTGCAGATTTCCACTCTGGTGGTGAGCCAATGCTCCGCAACATTGCCCCAGGCATCAGATTGAGCTAAAATTAAATGATATTTAATTCATGCCCATCTTTCACCACGTTCAACTGTGACCAATCATATTAAAATACAGGAAGTTTGGCAGAATTAAAAAAAAAAAAATCCTTTTAAAACATAGCCTAGCTAACAATTTAGCACTTTCATATTCCTAGTGCTCTTCAGTTTACAGAAAAAAAGTAACCAAAAATGGCTTTATGATAATTATGTTCTGATTAACTTTCATAGTTAACCATAGCAGATGGCCTAGAGCATAGCAGCTGCAGAACTGCTGTACCATACATCTACCAGGTGTATGGATGCATCCAGGAAGAACTGCCACCTGCTCCTGGACCAGAGCAGGACCCTGCTCATCTCTGGAGTTCAGGAACAACGCGGGCTCCTAACAAAGCACTGAAGTAGCTTTTCGCATGCTGAAATTAGGCGCCCATCTTAATTCCATCAGACATTTTACTGTACATACAGACAACCTCCGACGGAGCCCAGCCACCACTTCCCACCCTCAACCTACCCCACCTCGCTGTCAGGCCGGGTGTGCCCGCCCCTTCCGGGAGCAACTCGGAAGCGGCGGAGCGGGCGCGGCCTGATGCGCCGCGGTGGAGCGGATGAGCGGGTCGTGGGGGCCGCTGTGCGGGACGCAGGGCTCCGCGGGAGGCCGGCCGGCAGGTAAAGGCGCTCGGCGTCACGGGTCGGGGAGGAGCGGTCGGGTGGCGGCGGCGGCGGCGGCGGCGGCGGTGGCGGCGGCGGCGGCACCCCCCCTGTGCCCTGGCGGGCTGGGCTCGGCTCGGCTCGGCTAGGCTCGGCTCGGCTAGGCTCGGCGCGGCTCGGCTAGTCTGGGCCGGGCGGGCCGCGGGAGCTGCGGGCCCGGCCTGTGCCCTTAGGCCCGACTGCGGCGCGGCCTTGCGGCTTGGCGCGGGCCGGCCCTTCCTGGCTGACGGCTGCGGTCCGTGGCTCCAGCCGGCCGCCCTCCGTCCTCTCAGGTAGGCCCGTGTCCGCGGAGATGCGGTTGGCTTGGCTGTCGGCCTGGTGGTGCTCGGCGGGGCGGCCACAGCAGAGCCTGAACGGATGGGGCTGCCCGCCCCTCGCCCATGCACCTGCATCTCCGCTTCGCCTGCAGCCGTGCTAGGGGCTCTCGGTCTCCCGCTCCCAACACTTGGCTTCAGCCTGCGTCGTGTCGGGAGCGGAGAGGCGGCTCGGGAAGCAGCTGGCCCGGAGGGTGGCGGGGATGGACGCCCCCCAGGCCATTGTGTGCAGGCTCCTTTCCCCCGCCACCTCGACATCTGCCAGGAGCCAGCAGGTTTCAGCCACCACTCCCTGTGGTGGTTTTTTCCTTTCCCTTCCCCCTCCACCCCCCAATTGAAATTCGTTCCACGCTGAAACAGCCGAGTAAGGTTTAGGGATGTCTCAGGTTGCAGACATATGTCATCTGGAATCTAGGAAGGTGTTTACTAAATCCAAGGCTGGTGTGGAATGTGGCTGCAACAGAAATATTTCTACAAATTAAAATTATACATAGTGGAATTTCTTGAGTGAACATTTCAATTATAGTGAGGCACTGTAGTGTTCAAGTGTGAAAATAAAATTGACTTGAATTTTCAGATCTCTTGCTTGGGAATGGTGTGAAGAACAGGATTTGAAGGTTGGGCTTTGAGCTAGTTTTTTCATCAGACAACTATCTAACTGAACTTAAAAATGAAATGGCATAGGGACATAGTATCTGAGGGCAAGAACATCTAAAGAAGGTGCTAGTGCTGCGCAAATTTTATTCAGCTCATAATTGACAGCCTACTGTGAGTTAGTATTAATCTAACATCTCAAAATAGTGCTAGAAGGCACCGCTAGTGGAGGTAGTGTTGTCTGTGGAATAATACCTCCATAAAAGCAAAGTAAGAAACCTCATAGGGTATGCTAAATATTGTGGCTGCTTGTCATTAAATATTCTATCATTGTATGCATCTGTCGATGTGGTATTTGAGGTGGGTATGTCGACTGCTGCAGAAGAGAAAGAGTATTTGGCTATATAATTTCAGGTATATACTTATTGTTATTTTACTGTTTAATATAACTAACATAAAATGTTTGTGCAGAGTAGTAATAGTCATTAGAATAGGAGCCTCTGCACCGAATGGAACTTTTTTGTTTCGCCTTTTGGAGGGAAGGATACTATGCAAGTGAGATTTAAGTACAATTAACCACTGCAAGTGCTGTATTTAAATAAAATGCTTATTTAGTTTCTTAGTGATTTATTATCTCCTTTATTTTTTTTTTCAGTACCCCAAGTGTGACCATAAGATATGATTCTTTGCCTGCTGTACGAATCTTCTTAAGTACTTTTTTTGCCATTTGGTCACCTGGCTTCAACTACAATGGTAAGTTGTGATTCAGAAAATATATTTTCAGATCCTTTTGCTCTAATCTGCCAGCTGCCTGGCTTATGAGGAGAATGCCATTAATGTTCAGCATTTTCTAAAAAAAATTGAAATTTTGCTTGTTACTTCTGAGTTCTGATGTTTGTTTTTTCAGGGATGTCTTCATAGCTTGTGAGTACTGCTAAACACTTAGTCACTGACCAGTGCTTCATAGGAGTTATCATATAAAGCGAGTGGTGTGTTTTCATTTAGGACTGATGTTACACAGTCGAGTATGTATAAATCCTGCCTCCATGTAGTAATTATTCTATTCAGAGGTTATAATATTACCATGTATTTTCACTTAATGTCAAGCAGTCAGTGAATTGAATGTCTGAAATCATGCAGTTATCCACTAGACTTGTATAGAAAGCATGAGTGTTTGACATTTTTGTATTAAAACCCTAGACACTTGGAAGTTCAAATGTTCCGTAGCAGCAGGTTCTAATGAGCAGTAACATGTTGTTAAGTGCTGGGGTTTTTTTGGTGGGTTTTTTTTTTTTTTTAAGAACAGGTAAGAAATTTTGTATTGGCGACACTGGAGATGAATGGTAGAAGGCCTGAACTTACTTGCTGTATATTTCTTTGTTGTTACTGTAGTATTTTTCCTCCCCTGAATTCTGTTCTAATGTATGAAATAACTGGTACTGCCATGTATTGGAGATGGCTCAAATGCCTTCTGTTCCTTGAGGTTCAAGTAAAGGTATTTGCTTTCGTGAACAACTGATAGGGGCGGTTTAAACTGGGGAAACACAAACATATGTGGGAAGAAGTACCTATTAGAAATATTTCTAAGCTTTACTGGAGAGTGGAGGATTCTCCAAAACACTTCTCTGGGGTTTTTTTCAGTAGTGTAGCCTATTTAAAAGGTTCTGGCTGTGGGGTTTAATGTGTAGGTTGTTTTTGAATAACAGAGTTTTTTACTACTATTAGTGCTTCTCACAAATACATTCTTAAGGACTTTATTCACCTGCCACTGAAGTGAATGCATTGCTTCTCTTGACTTAACCTGGAGTTGAATCAAGCCCTTTCATTATTCTAAGACTTCATAATTTAGCCAAAAGCTTACAAACGCAGACACTTGGTAGTGGGATTAATTACTGTTGATGCAGTTACATGAGGTTTCAGCTGCTAAGTTTAGTATGTGCCAAAGAATGTTTGATCCCATCTTCTAACTATAAATCCATATCAGTAGTAATAGAGTTTTTGTGGTGTTTTTTATCTATGAGGATGTTTAAACAGTTAATATGATTTCTAAAAAAAGTTTGTAATTATTGCAGCAACAAGCTTTAGAACTGGCATTGGATCGTGCAGAGGTAAGGAATAGCTCAGTTATCTGTTTGCATATAATATATTGGTCTCATATATAACTATTAAAAATAACTATTGCATTTTTATATTTCTTCTGAAAAGCAGTAGAGGAGCATGTTAAGTAAATATATTGTGTGTAAGTAATCACCCATACATATAACGCTGGTTTTGCAAAATTCTCACTAAAATTGCTATGTCATGTATTTGTCTCTTACCTGTTGTACGGAGAACATCATCTGGTACAGTGATGATAGGCTATGCAGGACTTCAGTTTTATCCTTTTACACCAGCAAATCTGTGGTCTGTGAAATAAGCAGAGCTGTACAGAGACAGCAGGCAAAAACATGGCAAAATCCTGTTAGTGTTTTTAGGGGTAGCCTAGTTAGAATGAAGAGGCAAGTGCCTTCACATTCATGTTCTTTCATGCTGACATCTGATACAATGTTTGTCTTGAATCCTATCATGGGAAATACATGTTTCTGTGGGAGAACCTCTCTTCACTGAAATTCTGAACTACACTGTTAGTCAAAGTATTTCAGACAAACAATAGAGATTTGGAAAAACTTTGTTAGAATATAAGCTACGTTTAATGTAGGACATCTTTTTTTAATTTTAATATTTAATGTACATGAGTTGTATTTATAATACATGGCTCTATAGAGAAAACTGTAAATGCAACAGAGAAGGGGAAAATTAAACTTGAGTTGGTTTTGTTGAGGAGTACTTGATTTGTAAACGTTGTTGAGCTAGTACGCATAAATTTGATTGTATCTTAGCGTGTTAACTTCAGTATGCTACCATGTTAACTGCAGTAGTGTTGTTTACTACTGTAATTACAAACCATAAATGTAGAATGAAGACTGTGTGTGCAACTCGTGCTGTAGCCATGAACCGTTGTGTTTCACAGCTAAACTGCGCTGTGTTCTTGTTGATGACTGTAACGTACATTATATCATGTTTAGTACTCTTTTGAAACAGTTATGTGCCATATCAGTTAATTACCTTCTGTATAATGGAATGCTCTCTGGTAGTGATCTAAAGTTGCATGATACCTAGTATTAATTTCTTTGTAATATAAGTGGGGTTTTTTATTTTTTCTTCTAGTATATCATTGAAAGTGCCCGTCAGAGACCTCCCAAAAGAAAATATTTATCCAGTGGAAGGTAGTAAAGAGTTTCAGTATTTAGTTTTTAAATAGCATTTCTTTTTAATTTTGGTTACATTTTAAGGTGGTTTTTTTATTTCAGAAAATCTGTATTTCAAAAACTCTATGATTTATACATAGAAGAATGTGAAAAAGAGCCTGAGATAAAGGTAAGTGGAAATTGCTAAGAAGCTTTTTATTGCTGTCTAAACAGACAAGTTCAGAAAATACTTTATTTCCCTTAATTCCTTTGTTAAAGAAAGAATAAACTCTGGTTACTGTAGTAGTTACCTAAAGCTAAGACTACAAGAGAAACAATTATTATGACTTTTGTGGACTAAACTGTGTAATTTAATAATACCATCTTTGTTAAGTTTTAAATAAAAGCAAGGTCATGGGAGGGCCAGTGACTACCTGGTAACCCTAAATCTGCTTTTGAAGGTAATAAAGTTGAATGCTGCCAGAGGATTGTAGAGATTGTGCTCTTGAAATGCTTATCTATATATGAAAAGAGAATTTCAAATGAATGGTCTAGAATGGAGAGAAATCCAATCCAAAATGGGTGTTATAATATGAATAGTAAGGCCTGCACTGGCTTGACTGACCTGTTTGTTCTGACTTAATCCTGTTTCGCTAAAGTCAGTTGTGGTCAAGTTCAGGGCCAGTGTCAATGCCATGTGTAGCGTTGTCAGTATCACTGTTTCAGAATCAATTGCTTAGCATGACTATTCTTGGTGTTCATAGGGAAGACCAGATTTTCCACAAAGTACTAATTAATTATTCATCCTCTATTATTCCAGTCTGCCCGGTTTATTACTTCTCAGCATCTCTTCTGATTGTGCACATGCACACTACAGAGAGGGGGCTGATTTTCTAGAGTAATTTGTTTCATTTGGACTCTAGTGTGCAGCATTCCTGTACCTAAAAGTTGAAAGAAATAAAAATCAAACCAGTAATTTTGGAAGCAGTATTAAACATGAATGTGGAAACAGAGCTGGTCTTTGGGCTGGAAGTATCTGTGTCAGGCAGGTAAATCTGAGGAGCTCAGCTGGAAAAAAAAAAAAATAAAAAAAAATTCAGTTTTGGTATCAGTTTTGGTCATGGTTTTTTTGTCCTTGATTGATCTATAATGGTGATGAATGATGTGCAGCTGGATGTATTTGGGATATTGTATAAAGCATCATATTGCATGCACTTTTCTGTTTTTGAAGAAGATATAGCACATTTGCATGTATAGGGTGAGGAAACAATTGACTGTAAGAATGCACTTTGCTTTAAAGTTAACTTCATCAGGGTGAAGCAAGCAGACTTTGTTCAGATCACGGTATTCCTGAAGCTTGATCCACAAAAACTTACCTAAGGTGTTACTTATGAAACTGAAAAGTTTTCTTGCCTCCACTGCTGCGTGGTCCTTGTCTTTGAGCTGCATTAGTACTAGTGTCTGGCATGCCAGCCAATAGCGTAGTATACGTAGTTATGAGTTTCAGTCTTCTTTCAGGACCCAATTTTGGTCCAGCCAGGCCACACACATCTTTAGGCTTCAGTTTATTCCTTATATTTTGTTAACCAAAAAATGATGCTTCAAGTTGGGTTTTATTTTTCAGTCAGTATCTACAAAACTCTGCTTTGCTTTTTCTGCTTTTTCAGTGTTTTGTTCTTTCAGTGTTTTGCATTGTTCATTAATTTTCAAATAGTTAATAGTTCTGTTGAAGTTGTGACAAAATTGTACCTTCCAAGGTGCATCTTCTGTGCATAAACCACCAGCATAAAGTGGTGCTGGGGTTAATGAAACATGCCCAAAGTCAAGGGAAGAACCCAGGGTACTTGTTTTAGGCTTCTACTTCACAGGTACTATGAATAGCTACAAGAGATTTTTGTTTTGTTTTGGTTTGGTTTGGTTTTTTTGTTTTATGGAGGTGATCTGTTTATTTAAAGGTTTTTGACCAACTTTTCAGTCATAAAGTGGGAAAATCAATTGAAGATTCAGCGTTAGTCATCAGAAGTAAAAGGAAGCACTTGCGCCTTCTCTGTGCTGTCTCCCAGCCATCACCCAGTCACTGTGGTGCATGTTCAGGAGGGAGAAGTGCTGCTTTTCTGTGGATGAAGTCAGAGAGGGTTAGGAGTTCTAGCTGATGTAACAGAGCAATATATCTGGCCTGTTGCTTGGTATCTGAACTCAATATACTGCAGTGAACACTTAAGAAATATAATACATGTCAGGCCACTCCTTGATCTTTAAAATCTTTCCAGACCAGACCTGAACTAATGCTTAATATCAGCTCTGACCTACTATCTCTAATAGCCAGCTCAAAGGAGAAAGCTGATTTTTGTAGTCATAAAAAGTTTTCATGCTTAGTGAAATGTACTTATTGAAATGTTTGTGCTTAAAATGCTGATTAACTCCAGTGTCTTGGAGAGGCTTTATATTTTAAAATGTGCTTAGAATATGTCTTGAGAAATTCAGGTCATACAAATGCAGTGTCAGAAATGTTCTTAGCCCTGTGTGATTGTTGTCTCCTCCTGGCCAGTCTTCCCTCTTCAACAACCTAACCTCCAAAAAAAAACCAAGCAAAAAACCCCAAACTGTAACTGGCCAACTATTATTGAGCAAAACTTAAAAAAAAAAAAAAAACAAACAAACAAAAAAAACCCCAACCAAACAAAAACAAATCAACAAAAAAACCATAAACCAAAACAAAAAACCAAAAACCAACCAAACAAAAAAAAAACACAAACAAAAAACCTAACCAACTAATATGTCATGCACTATATAAATTTTTATTAGAGTCATGTGATTAACTCATTTTAATTACATTTACAATGGAATTACCATTATATATTTTACTTATTAGATGTTTAAGGAGCAGAGGCTTTCTATAAAATAAATCTTGTGGCAATTTCTTGCATGCATAGACAAATTTCTGAGGGAAAAAGATTAATTGTTTATTTAGAAATTCTGTGAGTGGTTACTAGTCACTGTAAATTATTCAGTTCCTGTATTTTCAATGGAATAATGCACTAATTAAATGATCCTTTTTCTTCACTTTCGAAAACAGTAAAGTTGGATTAGAGATGTTAACATTATTATTAGTAACAACTTTTAGAAGCAGTATTGATTCTGTCCTAGTGATAGAAGAATGGAATTGCTTTTTTAATTGCCTTTTTTATTTTTAAATACAACTTTAGCATAAATAATTTGTTCTTAACCTCTCCTACGTAACCTGATGATCCTTTTTTAAACCAACTCTTCCAGAATTCTCATATTCCTTTCTTCCTAATGCCATTGCATAAGTAAATATGAAAGTATTAATCTGTCCAACATTGGGGAAAAAAATACAAAAACTTTTCCATTAAAAGATGACAATATCTAAATTATTAAGAGAAAAGATGTCAGAGTAGTTGAGTGTTGCCTTTGTTCTCAAATGGCATTTGCTGTACCTCAGGCTGCTTCATACTGGGTCTTAGTAAAAGCCCAATAGTTTTTTCACCTACTCAGCGATGTGTCTGAAAATTGAAGCAAGGCATGTACAGTCTCCTGGCTTGAGGTACATTGGGGAGTGGTTAATAGAAGTTTTAACTGAAGAAGGTTTTTCATAACAAGCTGCATCTGCAGAGTCCTGTGTGGAGAATTTGCTTTCCTGAGCAGTCTCTGTTGTTGCCATGACATGTTTTCCCCATCACTCCTCCTTCTTCAGTTCTTTCCCCCTTAGTTCTCCAGGATTTATGTGCTATTTTGACCTTTTTTTTGTGGTAGTGTCCATGATTTCTAAACTGTAAAAGCCAGTAAGATGTAGTCACCATTATTTATGACACATGGGGAAAAGTTAACTTTGGGCAATGGTTCTAAAACTGCATAGCAGGAGATGGAAGGGTTTTCCTCCTTTTTTCCTCTGCATATCTGGTAAAATTATGTGTTGCATTATATTGCTGTGGGATTTAGGGTTTTGTTTTCAGTATGTTTCTCTTAGTTTGTTCCCTTATAAGTAATGATTCTGCTTTCTATCTTCTCAGTATCTCTGGAAGGGTAAGTGTGATCAAAAAGAAATAGCCCGGTTCTGCTTAGTTGAGTGTATGTGAAATGAGTAGTTTGGCAGGGTTAGTAGCACGCTAGGGTTAACTTGCAGTGAATGGCTCCACCCAGACCTGGTATTCAGCTTTGAAATCTAGCCTCCAACCAGAAAGTAGAAAACTCTGAGGTTTAGAATTCATTGGTTTAAATTCTAAATGTTTAAATTACTAGGATGTATATGGGGTCTTTGAAATATACTAATTAATTAAAAAAACCCTCTCTTACACGTGGAAAAGATGGTTTTTACAGTTAAATAAAGGAATAGTCTCTGCAGCTGCTGGATCAGATATCAGCAAATACAGACAAGGCAATTCAATTAAGAAAGCTTCCAAATGCTATAATTCAATATTTTAATGCTAGAAAGAAGTATCTCCATCTGTTAGGAGTATTTGAAAGTACTAAATGTTTTTTTTTTCTATTAAAAAACAATGTGTATAAATGATGTGTGTAAATGATGCTCATAGAAATTATAGGAATTATAGTGCACTGCAGATTTACAACATTGTAACTTAGACTTATTTTTGTTAACTGTGTCTCTGGACTTATAATTCAAGGTGGGGTAATTTAATTGAATGGGTTTTTAAAAAAAAGTCTGTGTGTAAGTATGTATAATAATACACAATGTACGAACTCTGCTGAATACAGTCCAATTAAATTTAAGTGGGGTTGTTTAGATATATACTTCATCATTAATCTAAATAGTACTCATATTCTAGCAATTGTTTTTATTTCTACTGATTACTTGATAGTATTATGTTCATGAGCAATGTTTACTTCTAAAGCAGAAGCTGAGGCGAAATGTGAATTTACTTGAGAAGCTGGTTATGCAGGAGACGTTGTCATGCCTGGTAGTGAACCTCTATCCGGGAAATGAGGGTTATTCACTTATGCTCAGGGGAAAAAATGGTTCAGGTAATATTTTTGCTCTTCAGTTTTTAAAAATACTCAGTATGCTCTATAAATAGTTAGAATGTGTTGTTGCTTACATGTAATTGTTTTACTTGTAGCGTAATCCCCAAAACAATGTAACCAAAAACCATCAGTAGTTGAACTAAAAATTTACATAAAGCTGTGAGGTGCTCAGAAACAGTCTCTAATGGTGCAACGTAAATCGGTACATATGGGTCATTTTAATAGCCTTCCATTCTCTTATATCCCCTTAGCTTCCTGAGTTGCTTATCAGAGCTACTCTTGCTTCACGTTCCTTCAGTCAAATTGTTTCTTCCAGAAACAGATGTTAAAATTAATACTATGCAAAAAAATTGCCTGTTTCAGTAGGTTTCCACTGGCCCTGCTTTTTCCTGTGGCAAGCTTGTTTTAGATTTCACACTGTTGATGTCTGAACTTGAAGGGCAAAAGAACAGCAGTATGTTTTGTTTCAATTCAGATTCTGAGACCATCCGGCTGCCTTATGAGGAAGGAGAGCTGCTTGAATATTTGGATGCAGAGGAACTACCACCTATTTTGGTTGACCTTTTAGAAAAATCTCAGGTTTGAAAGTTTTGTTTTCAAAAACAAAATTTTTTTTTAGATAGACCTTGATTTTGGTTTTTTTTGTTTTGTTTTTTGTTGTTGTTGTTGTTGTTGTTTTTGACTGCTTCACATAGGTGATTCCAACTAGACATAAACCAAATGTGCATTTGGAACTGTAATATTTAGTGCCCCAAGTAAATATTTTATTGATATATAGCAAAAAAAGATACTGGCGAGAAAGGGATATAAGAGGGAGTGCTTTGGTTAAGGCTGCCAAACGACTTCAACTTTATGCTCTAGCAAAATGTCTTTTGTTCTTTGTCATTATGAAATATTTGGCATGGGGATTTCTTACAACTACATGCTGGCATATGCAAAAACTACATTTGAAGCTTGTATTTTGGATATGTCTAAGTATGTAGTAAAGACCACTGGTCTGACAAGATTAGTCATTAGTTTTATTCATAGTATTACTGAATTTTATATGATACAATCAAACTTCTTTTTTGGAGGCAGGGACTGAGGCAGCTTGGTAAGTATTTTTTTTTTTACAAGTTGGTTTTTTTGTTTCAATTAGGTTAACATTTTTCATTGTGGATGTGTCATAGCAGAAATACGTGACTATAGGCAGTCTGGTAACATGAAATCTCCAACATACCAAAGCAAGCACATTCTTTTGCGTCCGACAATGCAGGTAAGAAGTTTTTTAAGTCATCCCTCAGTGTTGCAGTAGTTCCTAGACTGGGTATGAACTACTGTTGAACATATGTTAAGAAATTTTATTATTTAGTTGAAAGCTAATTACCATTATGTCTTCTTCCTCAGACTTTAATTTGTGATGTGCATTCTATAACAAGTGACAACCACAAATGGACACAGGTTGGTGTCATCGTTTAAGCCCAGCCGGTAACTCAGAACCACGCAGATGCTCGCTCACTCCCCTCCTTCTTCCTCCCCATGCTCCCAGAGGGATGGGGAGGAAAATCAAAAGAATGTAAATCCCACAGGTTGAGATAAGAACAGTCCAGTAACTAAGGTGTAATACAAAACCGCTACTGCTACCACCAATGATAATAATGATAAGGGAAATAACAAGGGGGGAGAATACAATTGCTCACCACGCGCCAAATGATACCCAGCCCAACCCAAGCAGCGATCTGCACCTTTTGGCTAACTCCCAGCAGTTTATATACTGGGCATGATGTTCTGTGGTATGGAATACCCCTTTTGCCAGCTTGCGTTGGGTGTCCTGTCTCTGCTTCCCCTCCTCCCTGGCAGAGCATGAGACTGAGAAAGTCCTTGGTCAGAGTAAACATTGCTTAGCAACAACTAAAAACATCGGTGTTACCAGCGTTGTTCCCAGGCTGAAAGTCAAAAACACAGCACTGCACCAGCTACTAAGGAGGAGAAAAAATGACTGCTATAGCTGAACCCAGGGCAGTGGGTTAGCAGTTATTGCAGAACTTTACAGTGATGTGTTAAATGCACAATGAAATACAGAAAAATTATATAAATTATTTTTTTAATCTTGTAAACAGAACTGGTTTTTTTTTTTTTTTTTTTTTTATTATTAATTCATACTGTCAGTGATGTGCGTAGTGGTGCATGGTACATGTTCCAGAGAGCTGCCAAATTAACTTGATAGCATCTTCCCAGAAGATGCCATAGAAAACAATAGGATTTGCCGAAAGTTTTGTAGAATGACCTTTTTGTCATTCTGCATTACCAAAAATTACTGGAGTTACTCTAACTAATTTACATTACTGAAGTCACCTTCAGCAATCAGCCCCAGAAGAGCAGTTGAAGTCTAATGATACAGTTGCTCCTCTAGCTTCATTTTGCTATTGATACTGTTACAATAAAGAGAATTCTAATTAGCTACAGTTGTACAGTTTTAGTTCGTTAAATGCTGGATAGCATGGTGTACTTGATGTGCTCATTTGTATTTCAGAGCCACAACCATGCTCAAATCTATTTCAAATTGTAATCTAAAGTCCCAGGTAGATCCTCTCTATGACTGTCAGTCCATCAATATGAATGACTGACAGATAATGGATTTCATTGCTACTAGTACTGTGTTTAAAACAAAAAACCAAACAGAACACGCCCCCTACTTTGGGATGTCACCAGAAGAGGAGGTGACAAGTGCTGAAGAGGCCCCACCATATAATGAACTGTCAGAGAGTGAAAAGCCACTAGGATTTATTTTCCTAGTGGAAACCTCACCCAAAACTCTGTAACTCCTTATAATGGTTAGTGATTCTTAACTGTTGACTGTTTTCTTTTGTTGACTATCAACCCATCATTTTTTTACTTATCTCTAAAATAATGTGCACATAGGTAGATATCAACTTAATTAGTGTAAAAGTCTTCATATTTTTTACATTTATTAATAGCTGTATATATTACAGGAGGACAAACTCCTACTTGAAAGCCAACTTATTCTGGCTACGGCAGAGCCTTTGTGTCTTGATCCTTCAATAGCAGTGACCTGTACTACAAATAGACTCCTGTACAACAAGCAGAAGATGAATACTCGTCCCATGAAACGGTAGTTTTCAGTGCAAAGCATGTTGAGACTTTCTTTGCAATTTTATGGAGTCATTCAAAGAAAAATATAAGTAATGCTTTATGTGAAAATTTTGCTGCTCATATGCAATATCTACTTAAATATTAGGAATATGAGGAACAGTCAAGAAATTATATCTTATTTTTGTGTGCTCGGCATTGTACTCTTTCAGTTAGTAGTAGATAGTATAATATGCTTATTTTTGTATATCAAAAGAATGTGTATATAATTTTTGTAACATAAACATTATGTTGCAGTTTTGATTTTTGTCCTTTTGGCGTAATTCAGATGTAAACTGAGTCAGGTGGCAGCTCAGTAATGTAAAATATATAAATAGATATGTTGTATATTAGTCTCTGATTTGTTAAAAGCTATGTGCAGGTTTAATCGTAAAGGAGAAATCGAGGGAATTATTTATATGCTTGACGTTCAGGCTAAACGAAAGTGTAGGCATATGAGAATCTTAGAAACTTAAAAGTAATGTGGAATTTACTATATGTAAAACACTGAAACTGTTTCACTTTTGTGCATGGTTGTTCACTTTTTTACACAAAAGCTTGAAATGGTTCACATTTGTTCTACCAGGAGTTGCTTTCACTCTCTAGAATTAAAGTGGTCTGTCAGAATTACTGAAATATTTAAAACTAGATTTGCATTGAAATGCTGTGTTAACATACAACCAGTGAGTAATGCCTAAAAAAGTATAAATAATGACATTGATCAAGCTGTCTTTAAAATTAGAGCTTGGTGATCAACAAATGTTCTACTAGAATAATAGCCAAAGGTGTTAAATGAATGTCCAGAACAGCACTAATGTACCAGTAGGTTTGGCATGAGACAAAGAATGGAGGGTAGTTACTGTGTTTATAACCTTGTAATTACATAAGCAGAAACCTGTGAAAATATACAAATATTTTAAGCTTGACAACTTCAGTGAGTTACTCATTTGGACAATGTACTTCAATTATGCATTTAAAAAATAACCCCATACTTAGTGCTCAAACACATGAACAGGATACTAGTATTCTTAAAAAATTTAAAGTAAAGAGTTTGAGTCATACAGTGTAATCCAGAAAGGCATTTTAAAATTAGTATTTCAAACACTAAGTACCATTTCCCTGCATATTTTTGTTTGTGCATAGGCGGTGGGGAATTTAATTTTGATGGTTTTCCAAGCTTACCTGTCATTTTAACATAGGTGCTTCAAAAGGTACTCAAGGTCGTCTCTGAACAGACAGCAGGAAGTAGCTCACTATTCAGCTCCACCTCAGCTCAGGCTACTTGACTACTTGCAGAAGAGAAAGGAGAGGAAAGGAGCCCAGCAGTATGACCTCAAAATTTCTAAAGCTGGAAATGTAAGTGTTCTGAGACATTGGTTAGCATACTTCTAGCTATTTATTTAAAAAACTTAATGTATTAATACTGCTTTTTCATCCTACAGTGCGTAGATATGTGGAAACAGAACCCTTGCTACTTGACTGCACCTTCTGAAGTGGACGTAAGTCTAGTTATTACTATTAGCAATTATTAGCAATTGTGTTGAACATTGTATTGTGTGAAGAAGTGACCAAAGAGTATCTAGTGTCAAAGAATGACCTTTAAAAGATGGGAATGACTTTAAGATTTTTAAATTATTTTTCTTTACTGTGACATCTAAACACAAGCTAAGCCACATTGGAATACATTGCAATTTTAATGTGATAGTTTGGATGAGATAAACAATGTGAACAGACCATGCAAAACAAATACACCATTCCACATTGCAGGCAGTGATTTAAATCTGTATTCTTAAGCCATGTTTCGCACTTTGATAAAGTTTAACATAGCAAATATGGTGTAACAGAATAAACGTAAAGTTCTGGAGGTTCCACAATTTACTTTCTTCTGAATGCATAACACAAAGAGGGGATGTTGTACAAAGCTCTCATAGTCTGTTTCTTGCACTCGCTTTTTAAGAATACCATGTCAGCCACTGTTAAAAACAAGAAACCGTGCTAGATTGACTCTGGCCCAATACAACTATTGTTCGTTCTTTTCTGATATCTTGATTTTCTTTAAGGTGGAAAAGTATGCCAAAGTGGAAAAGTCTATCAAGCCTGATGACTCGCAACCAACTGTCTGGCCAGCACATGTGAGTAGTTTAGACCCTCAGCCAAATTTCTCTCTCTAGTTAAAATGCCTCCTATTTCAACAAAATCAAAGTAATGAGGAAATAATCTTCCCTCCCCCAATTTAATCTTCCATGAGTTATATAGACACAGAAAGATTATTACAGATACTTGTAGCTTCATACAGTGCAGTATGCATGTGATTGGTCTTGTAATTTCCTCAGGTTTTCCAGAAATACAAGGAAAAGCAACTTTAATATCAAGTAACATGTGCTGTTGCTATATAGTAAAGAAAGCATAATAATTTACAGAAAGTAGTACTCTGATCCACAGATTACTCAGATACTCAAAGACTGATGGAAAAGAGCTTCAGTTAAAATCAAAATGTTACATTTGGAAAGATTAAGTAATATTAAATACCTTTTAAAAAACTTTCTGCAATGTTTAAGTTGAGCCTTAAGATCTTTGGCATAAAATATGTGATTTGGTAAGAAGTAGTCATTTAATATAGTTAGCCATAAATTAATTATTTCTTTGCAATTTTAGAGGCAAGATACTGTCTTTATTAACAGCATGATGCCTTTGTAATTGCATATTGGCAAAAAGTAATATGTTCCCATAGACTTTAATCTTCAGCATTGTACTTGGAACATTTTTTTGCATTGTCATAATTTGTATAAAACTGTTTCTGTATATGTTTACTCAGTCTGCCTTGGGTTTGCAATAGTTTGGTATTTGTAAAAGAAGATAAACTCTCTTTCTTCTCATCCTTTCAGATTTTTTCTTAAATCATTTTCAATTTATATAATGCACCCTTTCTTACAAAGTGTTACGTACCTTTCTTAGAGAGTGTTTCTTACTGTAGTGTATAGAACTAGCATATTTTACTGTCTTTTTCTGTTATTACTTGCTTAAGACTTACGTGGTTATTCTGTCTTTTTAGGAAATAAAAGATGATTATGTGTTTGAATGTGAAGTTGGTAATCAGCTTCAAAAAACAAAACTGACCATTTTTCAGTCTCTTGGCAATCCTTTGTACTATGGTAAAATTCAGACACTCAAAGGTGATGAAGAAAATGACAACCTATTAACTCCATCACAGTAAGTTACATGTTCTTTTAAACTGTGCTGTGACCTGGTACATGAAGGAAGACAAATATTATTTCTCATTTTCAGTCATAAATATACTCCAGAGCTAGAAACCTAAGAGTTTTGTTTGAAAAATTCATCTAATGAACAAAATTAAACCAAAACAAAAACTATATTCAACCATCATATCTTAAATATACTTCTATGTTAAATCTGCATGTGCTTTTACATTAAGGATATATTGTAAAAACCAAAACCAAATAAAAAAACCCAACATCGACACCAAAAGACCAACTCACTCAAATTGTGGAGACACTGTGAGACATTGTTACCACTCTTTTTCAGTATTACTCATAAATTTGATTGTTGTCAAAATTTGCCTGATGCCGTGAAAACATAAGACTTGATTATGTTATGTTTACCCTTATGCAGAGAAATTTAGGCTAAATAAAGGATGAACAAAAACATGAGCTCCTAATAAGCTTCATCATTTTGAATTGTTTTGAGTCTGCTATTGTTGCCTGTGGTTGTACAAAAATTCTCTGTTCTTGCCTCTTTTTGTTGTGTGTACCAGATTCTTTGTATGGAGGAATCTGTGCAGCAGAATAAGCCCCATAAATTTCAGTAAGACAAAGATCAGTGAGCCTGAGCACTTTTTGGTTCTGTTAATAAAAGTTATTTTGATTTTCATAGAATCATAGAATGGTTCCTAAAGCTCACGTAGTCCAACCCCTCTGCTATGGGCCAGGGACACCTTCCACTAGACCAAGTTGCTCAAAGCCCTGTCCAGCCTGGCCTTCAACACTTCCAGGGATGGGGCAGCCACAGGTTCTCTGGGCAAGCTGTGCCAGTGCCTCACCACCCTCGGATGAAAGAATTTCTTCCCAATGTCTAATCTAAATCTACCTTCTTTAAGTTTAAAGCCCTTGCCCCTTCTCCTATCAATCCTTGTAAAAACGTCCCTCTCCAGCTTTCTGGTAGACCCCTTTTAGGTACTGGAAGGCTGCTATAAGGTATCCCCTGAGCCTTCTCTTTTCAACTTACTTATTAAAATCTTAAAATTTTCTTTATGCTCAGGATGTTTTATCCCTCGACTGAGCTGTTTACTGTTTGTTTCTATACTGCTGTGGTTTAACCCCAGCTGGCAACTAAGCACCACTCAGTTGCTTGCTCACTTCACTACTATCTGTCTCCCCTGACTCCCCCACCCCCCGTGGGAGGAGGGAGAGAACTGGAAAGGTAAAAGTGAGAAAACTCATGGTTTGAGATAGTTTAATAGGTAAAGCAAAAGCTGCATACACAAGCAAAGCAAAACAAGGATTGCATTCACCGCTTCCTACCTGCAGGCAGGTGTTTGGCTGTGGTGGTTTAACCCTGGCTGGCACCTGAGTACCATACAGCCACATGCTCACTGCCATCCTCAGTGAGATGAGGAGGAGACCTGGGGGGAAGTAAAACCTGTAGGTTGAGATAAGAGCAGTTTAATAATTAAAATAAATTATAATACTAAGGCTAATAATAACAATGAAAATGGAAATAACAAAAAGAGCGAGAGAGAAAACAACAAAAGCAAAACCAGACAGCAGTGATGCACAACACAACTGCTCACCACGTGCTGACTGATACCCAGCCTGACGGGAGCAGCAAACAATTCCTTCCGGATAACTCCCCCCAGTTTATATACTGGGCATGATGTGCTGTGGTACGGAACATCCCTTTGGCTAGTTTGGGTCAGGTGTTGTGTGTCTGCTTCCTCCCAGCTTCTTGTGCCCCTCCTCACTGGCAGAGCATGAGACTGAAAAGTCCTGGATCAGAGTAAGCATTACTTAGCAACAACTAAAAACATCGGTGTGTTATCAGCATTGTTCTCAGGCTAAAGCCAAAACACAGCACTGTGCCAGGTACTAGGAAGAAAATTAACTCTACCCCAGCTGAAACCAGGACACGGTTATCTCCGGGAAAGCTGGGCTCCATCATGTATAACAGTTACTTGGGAAGACAAATAACTCCAAATGCCCCCTACTTCCTTCTTTCCCCAGCTTTATATGCTAAGTATGATGCCATATAGTATGGAATATCCCTTTGGTCAGTTGGGGTCAGCTGTCCTGGCTGTGTCCCCTCCCAGCTTCATGTGTACCCCCCCCACACGCTCACTGGTGGTGTGGGGTGAGGAGCAGAAAAGGCCTTGACTCTATGTAAGCACTGCTCAGCAGTAACTGAAACATCCCTGAATTACCAACACTTTTTCACTATAAATTGGAGACATCGCCCTCTATCAGCTAGTGTGGAGAAAATTAATTCTGTCCCAGCCAAAACCAGCACACATACTTAGTAGTGATCTTCCTAGAATAGCAGTGCTAGCTTATAATTGTGTAATAAGGTGGGGAATTAAAAGGATTTATAGGTGTTAAATGCTTCACGTTTTTTTTGGAAATCACTGCTCTAGTCCATTATTTTTAAGACATTCGGCGTTTGGACTAGATGATCTCCAGAGGTCCCTTCTAACCCTAACAATTCTGTGATTGCCAGTTGAAGTTCATTAAAATTTGGGTATTTCTTCATTAGAAAACTGTGTCATGTAAAGTGAAAGGCTTAGAATATGTTTTTGTTGTTCTACTATAAAGTGTGGTGGTTTTTGTTTTTTTTTTTTTGAGCTAGAGAGAAGGTCTGTGTTTAGAAAAAAAAAAAATCACTGAAGTAGTAAGTTTGCAAGCCATAAGTATTACACAAAAGAGAAATGCTTATTTAGGAGTTCCGGAAAATTGTGAGGAATTGGAACTTGCATAAGTGAAGTCAAGCAATGGAAATGAAATGTTTGTTAAAATATTACAGGTGGGGCTGTTTTTGACATACAGGACACTTAAGTATATGTTTCACTGTCAGCATGTTGATATGTTAATTTATACATAACTTTTCCCTTGTACTTTTATAGTAGCAATTCTGTAGCAGTTACTTCTTTTTTTTCATTTAAAGCATAAAATATAAAACTTCCATTTTCTACCTTTCGTAGATAATTTACTGTTACTTGTAAAGGAGACTGTGTGTGTGTTGTATATATAGCTATGAAGCCACATTAGTAATTCAAGTACTAAATAATAACTCAGTCCATTAAATGGATACAGTATCTCCTATATTTTCAGAAGATCTGAAAGAAGAACAGCACTGACGTTTATTCTAAGTTTTGTGGTTATAAAAACATATTCTTTTAATCCAATTCATGACTGAAAATGTATTTTATATTTTACATTTCAGGTTTCTTATTGGTTCCAAGACTGATGCTGAAAGGTAAGTTCATACAGTATGTACAACCATATGGCTTGATGCCAAATTGATTTTGTTCTTTCTAGCCATTGTGACTACTAATGTTATGGTTATGGAAACAAATGCAGAGCAGATGAAGAAAATAAGAGAAATTAATAATCATAAGAAGTAGAATATAGTGTGCAGTTTCTGTATTTAACAAGCAAGGAAAAAGAGAGAAAAACAAACACGTGAATACAGCTTATACCTAAATTTCAAGCATGTTGTTAGCTATTTGCACAGGTAATAATAAAATTCTGAGAGCACTTAGCAGGAATTTCGTCTTGACATTTTGTATGGTAAATTACCAGTCATGGAAATAGTTCATTTGAACTTTTAAGTGTAATCTAGGACTTAAGATGTATACAACTTATTTTTGTGTGTTGTGCATGACTTGATTCAGCTTTCTTAGAGAAACAAGTAACAAAACAGTTTTCCAGTATATATGAGTTGTAGAATGATTAGGAGTAGCAACTGTGGGATAACAAGCAGCAAAGTAAATATTTCCTCGGATATTTGTGTGTGCATCACATAGATACCTGCATTTGTGTATGCGGGCACAGAACCTTTAAAAAGCAATCTCTGTTCCACCTCCCCATTTATGTGCCAGGCAGGGAGATGAGTCCTTGATTTGGTCAAAAACCAATAATAAGGTTCATTTTAATAGATAGTTTTGATCAAGAAACTCTTTGGTTGTATTTTCTCCTTCCTCCTTCGTGCTAATAAAGACTTCTGTTGTGTGTGCTGTAAGCTGAATTGGGGGATTGGTTGGCTGAAAACTAAAACAATAATACAGGGATCTAGTTTTAACTGGGATTTATTTCCTAATCATGTTTGTTACTGGATTCCACAGATCCTGCTGTCAGGATAAGCAGTTGGGTTTTGGGGACTAGGGCAAGAAGAAACAGTAGAGGAGGAAGGAGGGCAGGACCACCTTTTTGAGCACACAGTGTTTTATTACTCTGATACCACTTTAAGGCCTTCTAAAATCAAATTGCTGAAAAACGTACACTTCAGCCTTTCTTCTGCCGTGTGTCTTGGGCCCTTGCTCATGTCTGCATTAGTAACATGGCACATATTGAATCAGCGCTATACCAAAATAAAGCGTAGTTCATAGCATTTAGGTGTAAGCTAATGGAATATTCCTGCAGTTTTTCACTGAGTTTCAGTCTGCCAACAAGACAGTGACAATAAGTGACAACAAGCCTTCACCTTGATTTTTTAAATATGTAAGGTCACTCTATATTCTGCTCATGTTTGTGAAACAGTATTCCCTCAACTTGGTTCTTTCAGATTAATAGCGATATAGTATTTGATTTGGTAGAACAGTATTTTAAACTTGTTTGCCTGATGCTATTTATGCTTTAAATTCCTGGATGCATCATTGCTCATTAGTTTCATAGAATAAGACCTAGTTGTCCTGGTGCTCAGAAGAGTGATCACTTCTGCTGAGATAAGTGGTTCTTGGATGTTCATTCAGAATGGACCTCTTCATTTATCCCTTGCTTTCAGAGTCCTCATCCGACATAGGCCTCAAGTTAAAGGAGGGTTGACTGTTCCCACAGGGAGCGTAAGCAGAGAGGATACAGCTTTATAAAAGATCCTCAACCCTTGTAAAGGGAATGGGATCCTCATTGACTGGCATCTCAAAGAATTGCAGTTGCTTTTGGGAACTGTTCTGTCTGCTGTTTTACATACTCCTCCAAATAGGCATCAGGAAGAGACAGTGATTAAAGGAAAAGTTGAAACAGAATAAATCTAAGAAAAGTGTTCAGGAACATCATGTAGAAAGATATATTTTATATATGTGCATCTCTATATAGTTATATACTTCTGTGTAAAATATATATTATGTTACGTGTAACATTTGACTGGGTAACATACACAATTATGTGCTTACATATATATATATATCTACTTGGAAGTTCAAAGTTGTTAATATCTTTGTACTTGTTGTTTGTTTCAGAGTGGTGAACCAGTATCAGGAGTTAGTACAAAATGAAGCTAAATGTCCTGTGAAAATGTTTCATAATTCAGGTGGATCAGTCAATCTTAGTCATCTTTCTCCAGGGAAGGAAATGGAAGTGAGTTTATCAAGCCATACAATTCTTTCATTTGCACTCGAGTATTAGAATAATTTTTGCTTTGTCATAATCATTCAGTGTGAGTATATTGGGAAAGTTAGAGGAAAGCACTTTCGTTTTCACTGTTCAAATGTGTCTTTTAGCTTTGCATGTCCATCCGTGTCCCCTCCCCAGCGTATGGTATAGTTAGCTCCAAGGTTTTGCATTTTCCCATGTTCAAATGAACCTTTCACAGAACAGTATAGTAAAATGCAGCTATGGGTTATGTTTTATAGGTCAGTAAACATAGAAGCAGATGGTGTAGCTGAACTTCTTTTCTTTTATTGCTAGAAATTATTAAAACTTTCTCTTCACTTCGAGGACAAAAACTTTCCCAAAATACCCACCAAAAACCCCAACACCAAAAACTTTAAAGTGCATATGTTTACATGCACAAATTCCAGTAGGAATTCCTGCATTCCTAGATTTTCATGCCTGTTGGCATTGCCTTCTTTTTCACTTGCTACTTCTGGCTTTGTTGGTCAGATTCAGTACTCTAGCAGTGAGCTGTATTTAGGGCTCCAACTAGGAAATGAATTTTGTATCCGTTGGTCTATTTTCTTTGCTACAGTTTTCCCTAGAAACATGTAGAGGGAGTGTCTCTTATCACTGAGAATCAGCAGAAGCTAAGCTCTCCAAAAAGGTTCTGCACAGTGCTGAATGTTCTGATTTGTTAGCTTATGCACATCTAATTTAGTCTTCGGCATTGAAATATTCCATTCACTATACTGACAGCCTCATTTTCTAGTTTCAGCAGTTTTACTTTCATTTACAGGATACCTGCTGTATAGGTAAATATATATAGACTAACTGTAAACGTGTTTTACTGTTGAGTCAGCTCATCAAAACACTGTTTTTATGGTGTCAGCTATTGAAATGATGGATTCAGGGTCTGTTGTCAGTGACTGAGAAATACAGATTTGATTAGCCGAAGTTAATTTATGTTCAAACAACCTGATAAGTAGGTCATAAGAACAAACAAAAAGGGAGCACCTTTCTTCTGAAAAGATCAGTGAAGTTCTGATCCCATGGAAGTTAATGGGAAAATGTATATTGACTTCCATGCATTCAGAATTTTCCTGAATGTACTTAAATGTACTCTTTGAATCAGGAAATCTGATCCTGTTCTCTGAATCCATCTTGGTTGTAAATGGCAGATATATACAGATGGTGAATAAATGAAATTATGTAATTTTTCAAGTAAGACCAAATTGTCCTTTTACTTAAAGTTCATCTGTCACTCTGCATTTGTGAAAATTACTAGGAAGGATTTCAGAATTGCAGACAGAAGTGAAACTCCTTAATTTTTTTTTTTCCCTTTTTTTTTTTTTTTTTTTTTTTGCTTAGTTTAAATTTTACCTGCATTTTCAAGCTGCTTCTTGATGGTAAGCATGTTATCTAAAGAGAGTCTTCAGTCATAGGTTAAGTTTTTAAAATACATTAAAAAAAAATCTGAAATGTTTGAAGGTAATTTTGTCATGGCTGAGAAGTCTTAATACAAATTAATTTAATTGTCTTTTCTGTCAAATATGTGGAAGTTCACATTATTGCTGTGGTAGTGTTAATTTCTCCTTCCTCCTAGCAGCCAGAAAGTATATCAGGCTCTGTTCAGTCTTCAGTATTGGGCAAAGGTGTAAAACACCGACCTCCTCCCATCAAATTACCTTCAAGTTCAGGAAGTAGCTCTTCAGGTAATTACTTATTGACTTGGGCATCTCCTTTTCATGTGTTCTGCCTGTTGTAAAATGACATCATATCCCTTTAGTAAAGATTTAATTAAAAAAAGAAAATAAATCATTATCTTACCTGTGAAAAAAGCATAATGTTTTTGATTTCTGATTATATTGTTCACAAAATTGTGTCCTAACAAATACTTGAGTTAACAAGTATCACAGTATCACAAGTATCACAGAACAATAATGTATTTTAATTATGCTTTTTCAGGTAATATTTTTAGTCCGCAACAGTCAAGTGGCCATCTAAAATCCCCAACTCCTCCTCCTCCTTCTAAGCCTCCTGGTCTTTCTCGGAAACAATCTATGGATCTTAATCAAGTTAGCATGCTCTCTCCAGCTGCCATGTCTCCTGCAAGCTCTTCACAAAGTGAGTCACGACCTAAATTCTCCATTAAATCTTAGGCTTTTGCATAAATGCTTCCTGAGATAAACTACTTAACCTGTGGAATGACGAAACTTAAGTGTACAGTGTACCCTAAATTGTATAAGTTGTGCAGCCTTAGGCAGGTCTCTTGTTCACTGTATGTATTTTATGTTTATTGTAACTGTGTTCGTTTTTTCTGTATATATGTATGCACCCTCTGTGTATACGTTTTAATACATTTTATGCAATTAGTATGATCTCATTTATGCAAGGCTGATAGATGATGTGATGAGATAAAATTCCAAAGTGTAGCTTTTTTTCCTCCAGTGTAAAAACAGTATGTTAGATCAGTTTGCTTTTACATAATTTAAGCATCTGTTTTTTTAAATGTTATAGGAGCTGGTGCAGTTGTATCTCTATGTATGTATATAATCTGATCAGTCCCAAGGTGGTGATACAATAAACAATAAGATGATTTTTTAACAACACTCCTGCACTGTTTTACAAATCATTGCTGATTGCAAGTGTGGTGGTGATGCTGCTGCTGATAGCACCATATTCTCAGGTGTTAAAATGTAAATTTCAATAAGTGACATCCTAGTTTAAGTATTATTAACACTGACAGGATCATTGTAATCATAGCTATAGATCATAAACACTTTTTAAAATATGTATGTGTCTTGAGACATTTCAAGAACAGATTTGTACAATGAGAAATCAGAGCTGCAGTTTTTCAGGTTTTTATGAATAATTGTATACTGCACATTCCAGTATTCTGCACAGTATTATAATACACTTTTTGCATTAAATAATTTAAAATCTGGATAGCTCAAAAGGTGTAATTTTTCTGCCTTCTTGTTTTGCACAAAGAAAAAAAGAAAACTTATAGAAGTTTTCTTCTAATATATTGACTCTGTTTTTATGTTAGTGCTATGAATTGTGTAAATCTGCTGCACACAGTTGTTACTTTAAGGCTCTGGTCACAACATTCACATTTACTTCCTTTCTTTCTGCAGGACATGAAAGCTAAAAAAAGCCCAGAAAAAAAAAAACAAAACAAAACAAAACAAAAAACACCTCAAGCTTTTGGGGTTTTTTGTTTTTCTATTGATAAACTGTGCTTACTGCATCCACAACAAATTATACAACAAGTTATACAATCTACATTTAAGCAGAAGGAATTACACATAAACTTTTAAACAGGCAGTATTATCCTCTGGTTATTAAATATTTAAAAAAAAGGTTTTATTTGGTCAAAAATTTGGTAAATGGAAGTTTAACTATCTCATGAAACTTAGATCAACCCCATGATTATTGCAATAGTACATGTTCTTTGTTGAATCTGTTGTTTTCCATGATACATTTTTAACACGACGCTATTGTGCAGGCAGTGCATATAAACTATATGTTTAACATTTTAGGACAAAACCATTAATTATGTTAAAATGGTCACTAAGAAATTGTTTTAATTTAAGTATTTCTGAATGGAGTTAGGACTTAATGTATGATAAATTATGGGAGGCCTTAATGGAGGATACAAAGTGGTGTATGGCTTGAGGAATTAAGCATGGAGAGTGGGTTTTCTGTGTGATTATACTGCATCCTTAACAATGAGTGCGTGCTGCAACACGTGCGTGCTGCAACAAACTCATGTAGAAATTAACACTTGCAGTCTAAAAAATTGAACAAATTGTCAGTGCTAAATAACATTCCATTAACCTTATTATACAGAAAGGCTGGCCTTTTATAACAAACTAGCATTTTTTATTTTTCTCAATGAGCAGGGTCTGGAACTCCTAAACCATCTACTCCTACTCCAACCAGCACCCCTTCATCGACCCCACACCCTCCTGATGCTCAGAGCTCAACTCCTATTACCCCTTCTGCCACCCCTACTCCCCAAGATTCAGGCTTCACCCCTCAGCCCACTTTGTTAACCCCGTTTGCTCAGCAGCAGATGTCTCTGAGCCAGGCACTGCCTGTAATGACCATTCCTCTTTCCACCATGGTAACATCCATTACTACAGGAACAACATCCACCCAGGTCATGGCAAACCCTGCAGGACTTAACTTCATCAATGTAGTGGGCTCTGTGTGGTAAGTTATGATGGTTTTTAATTTGCCCTGGGAAGGTTGGTTGTTGGGGTGGGGAGGGTGGGAGTGGTACAGAACTGTCCAGCATACAGTAGGATAGATATTTTTCAGGATCTGCAATCCACAAAGATTGTTCACTTTGTAATCATGAAGTCAAAAGACATGAGAAACTATTTGTACTTCTCAAATATAAGGCACCTACTGTAAGAATATTGGAAAGGTCTATTAAGAAAGATTTTTATTGCTTTCAGCTTTTTGCATGTCTATAGGTTAATTTCCTAAGGCTTAACCTCAATTTAAGTATTTTCTGAGGTTTGAAAACTTTTTTATTAGTCAGAGAGGAGATGAAATATTATATGTAGACAACTCTAAACTAAAAATAGAAAGATTTGGTACTAAAATGCCTATGAATGAAAGGTAAAAAACCAAGAAAACAACAATCTGGTTTCTAAGAATTTGATCAAACATTGAGGTTAAACATTCTTTGATCCTTAAAACTCATTTTGTGGTTTGAAATAACTGCTGCTGTCAGAAATAGATTGTGTGGTATAATGTGAACTGCTTTTTAGACTAAATGAAATGTAATCAATATAAGATGGTCGCTATAAGGCACATGGTGTTCTTCAATGCAAGTATCAGACACTTGAGTTACACATCCAAGGTGTTCAGCAGTTGATCCCTGTTGATTAATTAGATTTTTTTTTTCATGCAAAAAGAAAACATAAACTTGTTCCTTAACTTTTTGTTATGACAGTTCAACCACTTTGACAGTATTTCAGTATTTCTAGAAGAACCACTTGTGTTTTCTATACATTATACCAAAGGGGGGGAAAAAGTGTATATCCTGAGAATATGGATTTATGTATTGGTTATGCCCTAAGCAGAATGATTTTTTTAAGCTGCCTTGATGTCGTATCCATAATCCCATTTACAGCAAACAGTTGAATTACTTGTCATGAGACAGGGCAAAACTTTAGTTACTCAGATGTACTTGTACCACTTGGGTTTGATGCATTGTCTTTCCTCTTCTACAGTGGAGCGCAGACACTGATGAGTGGTTCAAACCCTATGTTGGGGTGCAACACTGGTGCCATAGCCCCTGCAGGTATAAATCTGAGTGGCATTTTACCATCAGGAGGTCTGGTACCAAATGCGCTGCCTGCTGCAATGCAGTCTGCCTCTCAAGCAGGTTAGTGTGCATAAGTTGAAAAGCCACCCTGCAGATAGGGACAGTGTGAAAACATTGTGAGTACAATGGACAAAAGTGGCCACTGTGTGAATAGGTTTTGTATTTGATGGCTGGAGCTCAGGAGCAACATGCGTATTTTTGCATTCAAAGCGTAGGCTATGCTTTAGATTCATTTTTGAGGAGCCAGACTGGGGAAACATACTCTAAACCTGGATTGTTTGGTATGCTCACTAGGAAGTTTGAGATAAATTCAAAATTCATATGCAACTTTGATAATGATGACTGCTACTAAAAAAGGCATGAATTAGAGGCCTCACTTTTTAAATGTGCGAAGCATTTTTTTCTGTCCCTGGTACGGCTTTATTATCATAAAATCATAAAATGGGTTGGAAGGAACCTTAAAGATCACCCAGTTCCACCCCCCTGCCATGGGCAGGGACACCTTCCACTAGACCAGGTTGCTCCAAGCCTCGTCCAATCTGGCCTTGAACACTTCCAGAGATGGGGAATCCACAACTTCTCTGCACAATCTGTTCTAATTCTAGTAGGACAATTAATTAGTTTCTTATTGCCTTCAAATATGACTATATAAATCTGTATGTCTCTATTTATTAAAGCAGGATTTAAAATTCTAGTTTATTTTTTCTGAACATATAAGAAACAAAAACTAATGTATGATTATGGAATCAGAATGTAAAAGAGACTTCAAGATATCCATCCTTTATGCTGAAACAGGGTCAAATCTGTCTAAAACATACTGAACCAATGTTTGTATAAACTGACTTTTAAATACCTTCACTAAAGAAGATTCCCATCTTCCTTGGTGGCTGTTTGGAGTAGTTCATCTATACAAAATTTTTCATTCTAATTACAGTGCATCTTCTTAATAGCAAGTTAATTTTATTTTTTTTTCCTCTTATTCCTTGCAGACATGAAAAACAGTTGTTCACCCTTTCTCTTTACCTTCTAAATATCAAACGTGCTGTCATGTCCCACATTTGTCTTCTCTTTCTGCTAGGTCGTACTTTTCAAACCTTTCATAATCTGTCACTCTCTTCTAGACTGTCCAATTTGCTTACATCCTTCTTAAAATGTGATAACCAAAACTGGATACAAGCCTGAGCTTGGCTGATTTACCACTGTGGAGTACAGCAGAATAAATGCATCTCATCTCTTTCACAACATTCCTGTTAACATTTCCCCAAATGAGGTCTGCCTATTTTTTATCTATATTTTTTGCAACAGCATTACATTAACGTAAGAATGGCATTACTGATTTAGGCCAAAACTCCATCCAATTTATATTCTGTCTCTGACAGTTGCCATTAGAGGATACTTAGGAGAGAGTTTAAGATGAGGCAAAAGTGTGAAGTGAAATATCCCTCGTATACAACCTGTTCCTCTTGTGGCAAACTACAGCTTTGAGACTTTCTCAGCTGAAGACTATCGACATGGATCTTTGTGCTCAATATCCCATGCTAGACTTCTAGTCTGTGGATTTATCTATTTGGTTTTTGAACCCATTTATATTTTTGGACTCTACAGCATCTTGTGACAGTGAGTTATTTATAAATGTGAACTGTATGAAGAGGTTCTTTTGTGTCTTCTATAGTTTGTGATATGGATGGTTTGGATATGTTTGTGACTTACTGTAACTTTTTATGTCCTTTCTTGCTGTACAGACACAAAGCTAGTTACTCACAATTTTGTATTCATTCATTTGTCTTTTTTTATTTAGTGTTACTGAATTTTGGATCCTTTGTTTAATTCACTAGGATCACCTTTAGTTCTGTCCTTTCAAACACTATCAACCTTTATCAATTTGGTGTCACAGATTTTTACGTGCTATGCTGTCACCCACATAACAGATGGGAGTAGTGAATTGAGCGAGGTCTGTGGAAGACCTTTGGGGGTTCTGTTAGACAGACACTATTTTACTGGAGAGTTTGTATCATTTCTATACCCGCCTGATCGCTTACCACACATACGTCTTTATTTAGCATAGCTTTGAAGAGTGTCTTGTGGAATAATGCCAAAAGCCCTAGAAGTCAGATATATCTTGCCAGAAGCCTTCGGAGGGGTGGACAATTGCTAAGATTTTGGGTGGGATTATTTTCTGTTAGCGATTGATAAACCAAGAGCCTGTTACTTCATTGAGCCCTTGGACATTTCTGGATTTACTGTATAAACAGTAAAACATTTTAAAGCCAGAAGAAGAACGACTGAAGAATAACTGCTGTGATACTCTCCACATTCACCTTTGTGTAAATGCATGAACAGGTTATATGTTACAGGTTATAGTGTTTAGTAGTGATACAGATTTCTTTCTCTTTAGTCAGCTCTCTGTAAATTTGAATCTGGATAACTATGAACTTACCAACATTACAGAAAATGCAGCATTGTATTAAGTATACAGTAAGCCAATTTTCCAACTTCCAAATGTTTAGAAATAATCCCAGTGGAAAGGTCTATTAATTGCAATACACAAATATAATTAAGTGAAGAGTTCCTACTAATAAAAAGATGTTTTCTTTAACAGGCAGCCCCTTTGGTTTGAAAAATGCATCAAATCTTCGGCCCTTAAATCTTCTACAGGTAATTGATATACTTGGACACAATGATAATGATAATTTCCTATATTTGTTTAGAGACATGTTTAATACTGCATTGCCCCCACCCTGATCTTTGAAGCCAGTTGATTGGACAAACTGTTTACTGCAAATTTTAATTGCTTATTTAAAATGCTTAGAATAAGCAAGAAAGCTACTTCCGTAAAGATACTAAGTGGAAATTATATTCCTAGCTCATAACAAAGGAGCTAGTTCTCAGTAATCTAAACATGCTGACATTTGAATTCAAGAGATTAATCCTAAAATACAATCTTTTATTTTCAAGATTCACCTACACTTTTATTGCAAATAATTCTTTAAATTGAAATTATTACTATTTTAAAAGTACAAAACTACAGTAGAATCACTCAGGGGTTACACATACAATGCCTAAAAGCTGAGCTCAACATGCACAGGTACGTGCAGTAATTAATAGCTTTAAAGAGCTTCTGGTAATGGAAATAGAAGTTCATGTAAAATAGGGAATTAAAGTGGTCTGTAAATGTTTTCTTTCCACTAAGCATCCATACAAATACAAACATGAGCAGAAGTTCCTTATTATGTCAGAGTTCCATTTAAAAGCAGAACAGAGGATGTTTCTAGAACCAGGGGGAGATCCTGGATCTTGAAGTCAGCTGCAAATGCAGTTTCACCATTCCACAAGTGTTGTACCATGCTTCAAAACATTAATACCAGTAAAAGATCAGCTGTAGCTTTGCTTACTTCCTCCTCCCACTCTTGTACACACTCCAGAAACATGGAAAACGGCAGGCACAGGAGGCAGTTACGCCAGAGTAGAGCTCTTCTATAAAACTGAATGCTTATATTTGTGTGATTCCACATTGAAGTGCATCCTTTCAAGCTACCTCTACCACTCGTATGAGCCAAGAATAATTTGGCTGAAATCAGCACAATTAAAGCTGGGGTAAGGGAGAGGAATTAAGGCTGTTCCACTCAAGCATTGTTTGGGTTTTTTTTGCAATAGACCTTGCAGCTCATTGATTGGAAGCATCTATTAAAATTCAGGGGAATATTCCAAAAGGGAAAACAATATACAGTGCTTTCAAAGCCTAGCCTTTACATTTCCAGAATGTAAATAATAAAACTCTTATTTTCCTGTGGAAATGTCTTGCTATAATTTGTTTTCTGAGCATAAGGCTTTTTCACAAACAGCAGCAACTGTAAACTGATTTATTTCAAAGGATTAAAAAAACCCCAAAACCTAGAAACAACAAACAAAACCAAAACCAGACCTCGAAGGAGTACATCATTATCAATATCATGTTTATCCTCAGATAGTGGGAAACTCAGCAGTTTGATTGAATTATGCCTTTTGTTTTTAATCTTCAACAGCTTCCAGGTGGTTCACTTACTTTTAACCCACTCCAGCAGCAGCCGCTGTCACAGTTTTCTCCACAGCAACAATCTCAGCAATTTACAACCTGTAGTCCTCAGCGACAGGGAGAACAGGTGTGTGCTAACAGCCCTCAGCCTGGGGTGCATGGACCAAACAGTTTCTCCTATTCTCCCCATCTCCACAAGTAGATCTGAAGCAGAGGGAAAGTCTTCCTCCAAACCTTTCTCAAACTGCAAAGACTGCAGCGGCTTTTTTGCCATGGCTGGAGCTGGGTTATTCTCCTTTATTTATATCCTGTATAAAAGAGCTATGACAAAACAACTGGCTAAACGCTAACTCTAGTATGAAGAGAGGTGTAAAATCAGCTTAGTGTTGTCCTGTTTAGCTGATGTAGAGATACATCAGATGAATACATTAAAACCATAATCAGGATAACTACAGAGTAAGTACAAATTCTTACACTGCTGTGAGTTGGCTTATGATCCTCACTGCTGCAGTTCAGCAGAATTGTTCTCTTTGCACCAGAGGAAGTACCAGTTGGCTTTAATCATTGAAGAAGTCTAAAGTCCTGAAAGAGACCGATCTGCCTGTCAGTCAAAATGGCAGATTTTGAGTGGTTGGTTCTACCTGTGCCTAAAACCTTTACCAGCACTAATGCAGCAATGTGGGAGAAGTAGCTGCTCTGCTTTTGTGGTCTTCAGCTTTTGTCTTCCCAGACTTCTGTTCTACCAAATAGCCTCTACTGGATACTCAGTTTGTCATGATAATTTTGCTCATTCTGCTATAGACTGGTCATAAATAAGATACCTCTTTCTAATGCTTGCATGGCATATAAGTCTCCTGTGTCACAAGCCTTGTTCTGGAATGCGGGACAGTTTAATGGGATTTGTTCGCAGAATACAAATATCAGTTTCTATTTGAACTACTAAAAAGGAATCATGCAAGCTCATACTATTGGGTTTTATCTTTGAGACATTCAACTTTGAAGGGCATTTACAAAAGAGCTGATGTGAGCTTAGTTCTTCATGTGGCAGAAAGTTCTTCTGGAGGAAATCAGTCTCTCTCTGCATTGGCTGACTTGCCCTAACGAACTTCTCTCCTACCACACATTATAGGCTAGGACTAGGGTCATGAGCTAAAATGAGCTCAAACAAATACTCAATTCCTTAGCTTTCACAAAGGACAAGAACATATGTGCTCATAGTGCTGTAGTCTCAAGTGCTTTGTGGAAAAAACCTATGCCCAAAAAGCAGCAGTTTTCTGTGCTGCAAACAGGATATGTATGTTCTCATCTCATGTTTAGAGTTTTTCCCCAAATGTTGGTTCTGTGACATTCTAAGTCTTAGTCATCTCCATCAAGATGATGACGTCTTCTTAATGTGTAGTCTTTTGGTCAAATTTACTTAGGTCTTAGTGGCATTATTTCATATGGTTATTCTAAAGAAGCATTGCAACTCTGGAAGTGCACCAGCTCAAAAGCTTTTCTTTATTTTCTGACAGATAAACCATGCAGCTTGCTTGAATTGCGTATGTAATACTTTATTTCCCCACTTACGAATCAGTGCACAATTTAAGTTCTAGAAGAGGTCATAATTCAGTACCCTTTGACTTCAGTAGACACTAGGTCAGACTCCACTAATTCCATTCGAATGATTACTGTGAGAACAATTCTGTTCTGAAAATCAAATTTTAAAAGCAGGGTTTGTATTATTTATGAAATCAAGGAGCGTGTGGCACAATGTGAACATGTGAATGTAAGCTTCAGACCTGGCATATTTTGATTGACGAAGACCTTTGCATATGGATGGTTTCAGGTGTCACCTGAAGACTTTGGGGTTGGGAGTGGGACAGGAAATTGTCGTAAGATTGCAACCATGAACTGTAGTCTCTCCTGGCTGTAGTGAAGTTGACAGCTACATGGGACTTCTGCTGGGTGACAGGCATTATACCATTTCTGCCAAAATGGAGCTGGTTTGGGGCATTCAACATCTGTTTGTTTTACGGTAGTAGTGACTACAACATAGCCTGTATCCACATGCACTGGAAGATGTAGAATTAAATGGTTTTAAGTGGCACTTCAAAAGTTTGCCTTCACACTAGCTTTATTTACTTATTCATTGATACCAAAGTTTGGTAATAAGGATCAAGCTTTTCATTTTTGCTAGGGCTCTGACCAAGGTCCATCTACTCAAGATCAGGCATTATCTGCCCAACAAGCTGCTGTAATTAACCTGACCGGAGTAGGGAATTTTATGCAACCTCAAGCCACAGGTACGTGCTTGCTGAGCCTCCTTGTCCAGTGAAGTGTGTATGTCAATAAATTCACACTGAGATGAAGTTTGGTCTTAAAGAAGTCTTACGTTACATCAGAACAATTTACTATTTATTGTTAGCACATGAATTACACAAGAACTACTTCAAAGCATGCACTTTCCTGCTTTGTTTGGCAGTTAAGTGTAGGAAATTGATATCACATGAACATCACACTTGATACAAAAAGAAAATAAGAGAACTTCCATGCCAGACTTCATTGAGGAACATTTCTTTAACTGTGTGCTTAACATCCAATATGAGAAACCTCTTTGTGTCTCCACAAGCAGTTCATAATCTAATTATGTTCTAACTAACAAACAGAGTGTGTAGATCATGGTTATTCTGCACTGTTTCCAATTTAACTCTGAACTAATCCTGTTGATCCCTCTTTTCAGTTACACTCTATTCCTATGTCTTCCTTCCCTGACCCTGCCAAACTCAACCTGCCCTCTTTGACCTGCCTGCTCTCCCCTTTCCTTTCTTAGTGTTGTCTCAGCTTGGCTCTGCTGTGAACAGACCTGGGCAAAGCCTTCCTCAGCAGAGACTCCAGCTCTCTTCTGCCTTACAACAGCAACAACAACAAGCCTTGCAGCAGCAGCAGCAGCAACAGATACAAGTAATCCAGCAACTTCACTGTGTTTTAAAAGAATAATAAAGATTTAAAAAATACAATTCTCAGCTCCAAAACAAAACAAAAATTTACCCAATTTTGACTTTTATTTTTCAACTAATGTCCTTACGGTCTGGCAAATGAAAAACGCGTGAATTTTGTAAACTATCATAAAAGATTTAAAATCTGGTTCTCTCAGCTTGGAGCACTGAATTTATTTTTACTCATTTAAGCCATCCACCTTCCCGATTTGCTAACATTCAAGGAGTGCTTGTGGCACATACCTAAATGAGCTCTGCCAGGTGCCAAGAGATTTGAAAAGAGGGTCAATGTAAGTTTGAATGTAACACTGCTACGGTCAGTATGTGGAAGTGACAGCTCTGGCCAGGCATTCCTTTAGCACTCTGTTTTTCAGCTGCTTTATGAAAAAATGGTAATACAGCCTCCTCTTTGTGATACATGTAGAAAATACAATGCATACACTGAGAAGGTATTACATTAAAATGTACTATGTAATCCAAACATTCATTGAAGTTGCTGAGTTACTGCAGTTACTGCGATGGAGAGAAAGGGCAAAGAAACAAAGCTGCCAAGAACACGTGTGAAATGTTAGATATGCCCTCAGCAGGCTTCTGTGCCACTGGTGCTGCTTGACTGTACTCACTGCCCCAGCACATGGTGTATTCCTTTTGTCAACCTGGTGCTTCCTCTTTTGTTTTCTTTTCCTTTTATTCCACACCCCTTCCTCTCATTCTTCCTGATGTGAAACAAAGCTTTATCGTCAACACTAACAAGCTTTTTCTCCCCCTTCTCCTTCATGGCAGCAGTTGCGATTCTTGCAGCATCAAATGGCTATGGCAGCAGCAGCGGCACAAGCAGCTCACCTGCGGCAGCAACAGCATTCAGGCAGCCACTCAAAAAGTAAAAGGAAAAGAGGCCCACTGGCCCCTCCACAGTCCTGAGACTTGCTCCCCCCCCCCAGTACAAAACTGTTTCAGATGGGATTGGTTTTTCTTTTTTTTTTTTTTTTTTTTTTTTTCAATTTAAAAAGGAGAAGGCTTCAAATCAAATCAGTGTTTTATATCACTGGTGGGGAAAATGAACTTTGACGTTACACTGAAATAAATTAACTGTTTTTGGAAGCCAACCCTCCAGAACTTGGAGATTTCATCTATAAAGCAGCTAGTCTGGTTTCCTTAAGTCACTTAATTTTTTAACAGAATGTTCTATCTTGTATTTTTTACCACTCAGCAGCATTGTACATAGTATAAGGGTGACAAACATTTTAGACAAAATGAACTTTGTAAATGTAGTATTGGTATTTGTTTATTTAGTATGAAAGGTTTGTGAACACTGTAACAAATACAATTTTTACCAATCCATTTTCAAAAAGATATCTCATTTTGTTCACTTAGGCTTAATACTTTTTATTACTTTGTCTATCAGCTGCTTTACTTCTCTCTGTCTTGTAATTGCTCTGGTGATACAGTCCTGAAGCTTGGCTCCTGTGAGAGGACTGCCACCTAAAAATTAAAGGAAACAAGTATTTTCTACTAATACTTCAGTTATGTATCTCTAAATGTATTTGCCAAATGAGCGTATTAAGTAATACAGTAATTGTCATGACCAGCAACTTTCACCTGGGGAGCACACAGCAAAGAAAAGAGAAACAAACCAGAGTTATAACAACACACATGCTCAAAATCTGCCCTGAGCTATATGTAGGTCAAGCTGTGACTTCCTGAACTTCAGGCATGCCACCTTTTTGAAAAGGAATTTCAAGAGCAAGTCATTTAATAAGTCCTCAAGTGGACAGTGTTCTCATGAAGCACCCACATTTTACGACAAAAAGCAGGTACCTAACGTGTAGGTCAAGAAAAGATTGTCTCCGTAGGTTCTTGTGTAATGAACTTGGAAGTACCTGGTTTGTGGACAGAAGAGAGTCTGTCGTCTTCATCAGTTACAACAGTCACTGTTCCAGTTGCTAACTCTTCTTCTTCAGCATTTGGATCAACAATGAGCAATGTGCTTGTGAAAGAAAGACATATGCGGAGGTATCAGTGTATTATTGCAAAATACAGATAACATTAATTTTTACTGTAGTTTTTTACGAAATACTATTAGGTGGATTTAGTGCTCAGTGTTATGTTTTCTTACCAAAATGCATTGATTTAAAACAAACAAACAAAAAATGTGGAAGATTCCACATATTCATGTGCATGCATCTTATAATACCAGCTGCTGAAAGTACAGCTTTATGCCAAAGTATCACAGATTTGTGACACCCAAATGCATGAAAATGCCGTTAAACTGCCACTTGCAGTCACTTATTTTGTAGTCATGCAAAGACAATGGCGTTGGTTTTAGATACAGGCTGCACTCATCTCTACCAGACCTTAAGGCAAAACTCACTTCCAATGGTAAATTCACCAGAGTAGTTCTCAGTTTCTTGTCAGAAAACTTTCAACGCCAGACTAGGAACAGGCACAACTGGATTTACTGGGTTCCTTAAGGCAGCCAAAATAAGCTGTCACACATGATATGATGCACACCATTAAGAGAGATTAAATATTGTTATTTTGAACCATTTAAGTTAAAAATAGGGCAAACCAATGGGGGGGGGGGAGGGGGAAAGAGGATCTAATCTACGAGCCAACTTTGCACAAGAAAATCTTGACCTCAAAGCTGAAATTTAAAAAGTCACTAACAGTTTCAGATTGCCATTTAATAGCAGTGATGTAATGAAAACGTAAGTCCTTCTCTACCCTACTCCAAAACATTGCTATATTGATTCTATCCACGTGCACTGTGCAGCATCAGCTATTTGCATGATGCGTAGAGGGACCTGGCACACACGGAGAGTTGTGCCAGGTCAGACTCATTATCTGTGTACTGGTTGTGGCCACAGGAACCAGTGGTGGAGCTGCACAGTGCTCTGCACCAGCGATCCTCACCCACAGCCACATGATCCAGCAACCCAAGAGTTTTACTGATTCGAGGAGGGCTTTTATGCAGAAGAAAAATGTCTCTGGAAGCCAGAGTATGTAAAACACATGCTGTAGAGGGCTGTGTCAACAGATGTACAAAAACTAATAAACGGGCATTTAAAAGAAACCCAGAACACCCAAACCACAAGCCACAGGCACACATAAGCACACCCACCCTCAATATTTAGCTTTAGGAGCTAAAGGGAGACTTGGGTAACTTGTTTGATGCAACAGTTGGTTTCAGTGAGGGACAAAGCCCAACACTCACTGAAAGCTTTCTTCCAAAGGCACCCATTTTTTTCTACTGGCAAGTATGTTTATGATTTGTGTGCACATAATACCCTGCTGACAACATCTGCCCATGGTGCTAGCCAAACTCTCCAGTCTACAAACTTCCAGTCTACATCCCACTTCAGACCCACAAGAACTGGTATTAAAGCAATTAACAGAAGTACTCTAAAGTAATGATCACTTTCTGCTTTGATTCATTTTGGTAATCACTTGGTCAACATTTGAGTTCAGTGCTCCCTGCCCCCATCTCCTATGTGAATGAAAGAGCCTATTAATCATTTCTGCATATACAGATTAACATGCTATAAACCCCCAAAGTCTCTAAACATACCTAAATCTTCAATCAGACTCGTAGCACAGTGAGCATCATCTCATTTGTCATTTTCTACTTTTCAAATGGATGCCACCACAAATCCCTGCTTTTCTTGTCAATGGCAGCAGAACAATACTTAACACATCTGGACTAATGAAAAGCCAGTAAAAATTCCAGGTAAGGAGTCAAGTTATTAGATATGGTTATTTTGAAGTCTTATAATGAGATTCTTTATCTACATGAATAATGACTTAAGAGTGTTGGTCAGGCTACATCTTGGGTAGTTATGTTTTCAGCTAGCCAAAGGTTCTGTTGTTCTTACAGACTATTACTTCCTCTGTTAACCAAGTGCTTGATATACGCTGTTCAAGAACTACCATCTTGTGTATCAGTTATTTACACAGGCTTCTAAAACATTAATTCTTCCTTCTCAGATACTGCAAAAACATAATACTTATTCCTATACTTTTAAGTGTATCTTTTAGGTTGGGAACCAGTTCTGTCTTCAGGAAGAAGTTGGACAGACTTTGTTTTGTCATAGTGCATACTTGTTCATATTACAGAACTACAGGGCAGTTCAACAAGAGAGGCTGCAGATTTCAGATCAAGTGAAACAGCACTGCCAGAGGCTGCATGTACTTCACTAGCAGAAGAGCATAAACATCAGTAGCATCCTCTGTCTCTCACTTCTTCTACATAGTGGTGTTCATAAATACAAAACAGTTATGAACTTACTCATCAAATATAGCAAATGATGTGGCAACCGGATGCTTTCTGATCATCAAAGGATTCTTCTGTTTAAAATTAACTTCTGATGAACCAGTTTCTTCGTTTATAGTAACTGACGGCAGTTGTACTGAAGAGATGAAAAATGACAATGGTATAACATTAAACATTGCTGAATTTAGTAGGCCTAAAGATGTGCAAGACTACCGAAATGTTTAAGCTGTTCTTCTAAGCCACTGAAAATTGATCGGAGCACGAGTTTTGGCTACAGTACTGGTGTTCTGTACAAAAAAAATTACTGAATTTGAGGAAAATATTAGTCTTACAACTACCTGGCCAAGGAATTATTTGATTTTTCTCCTCGAGGAGAACATCCTTCCTTGCACAGAAGCATCACTTGCTTCCAAAATGCCACACAACTACATTACTTTAGAGCCATATTTAACCAAAAGTATTTTTTCCCAAAAAAAAGTCTACTGGACATATAAAAACTAGGAATACAGTCTCATCTCATGAGTTTTAGGTATCTGTAGAATCAGTGAATCTGATCTTCAGGTAACTCTCACTCTGAAAATGAGACCCATACAGTGCTGGGAGATGGAAATCAGGAGCAAAGCAGCTTTAAGAATTCAAAGGCAAGCAATTCACAGTTGGAAAAGGAGGCCTTGCTGAAAGCTCCCCTTTACTCTGCCTCCTATGTGCATTTATAAGCCACATACCTGCGAATAATCAATCCACACATTGCATGCATGAAAACTTTTTTTTCAAACTATAGCACAATAAGCTTGGAGTACTCTCTTGTTCAGAGAATATTTGTGTAAGCAAAGCCCCCAACAACATCTGCCTACACAAAATACATTAATGAGGTAAGAACCTGTTCCAGACATTAAAGTTGTTTATGGCCACTGCTGAAAGATTCAGCTCTCTAACATGGAAGAACACAATGCAGAGTAGCAGTTAGTCTTGTAAGAGAGCAGTAATACACATACAAACGGCTCCTACTCCTCAGGTGTTACACATAGAATCATAGAATAGTTAGGGTTGGAAAGGACCTTAAGATCTTCTAGTTCCAACCCCCCTGCCATGGCATGCATACCATCATTTCCACCTGGGAGTTGCATTTTAATAATTTAGCATTCAAATGACAGGAACCAAGTAGTCTTAAGGAACTGTGACTCAGCTACCTATTCATCATTACTCAAAACTAACATTTCTCCAAGCAACACTAATCCCAGTGTGTCTCTTGCTCTAGAGAAGACTTACCATTTTTTAATGCTGCCAACAAAGCGAAGGCACTGGCATCCAAAAGGTTTCCATCGTAGTCCAGACATATAATATCACAGTATAGCACCCAAACAAGCTATCGAAAAAGGTTTGTACATGTGAGATGTTACAGCAGCTAAGCAAATGGTGCAAAATCTGAGAAAATGCTGGCTATGTGACCAAAGCTACTTACTTATATTGTACAATTTTTACACTTCAGATGTAAACCAAGCTATAAAGACTAAAAAGCAGCAACAACCTGTAACCCCAAATACCTTAACATCTCAACACCGATCCTGTTAGTACATCTCTCTTCATTGTGAGATATACCTTACCTTGCCGTTTGCAATACATAGGTCTTCTTTCTCTATTATCTGTGAACTGAAATAAAATGAGATGGTAAACCAGGAAACAGAAAACTGTCTTGCTGAGTTGTTGTATTTTAAGTGCACTAAGATTGTTCTTACTTGTCAATCACATCTGCAATGAACTGGCTTGCTGCTTGAGCCTCTTCACCAGGAGGGCCAGAGCGAAACCTCGGTGAGCAGAGGGATGGCAGTTCTACATTTGGAACTAAGTAGCAAGAATCATTAGTCATAAGCTAAAGAAAGCAGGCAGTAGGATATCAAAAACAGAAAGAAGACTATACACACTCTTAATACTATTTTATGTCTTCAAATTAAGGGCAATTTTTCAAGTCTTCCTACTTCTCTCAAAAATAAAATTAGGCATGAATTTGTATTAAAGAACTTGCAGTACTCCGTACTCAGAAACTATATAGTCCACAGAGAAGCAAATACTCCTAACTACCACCTTCTGTTTGCAATCCTGCTATGAACATGACCCCACACAAATGCTTCCTTGAGTGTTAAGCATTCTTAAGCTGAGCAAGAAACAACAGCATTTTCACACTACTGCCTGACTTTACTGGTATGCCATCTGCTTTTCATCAACCATTAAAACCTGATGCTTTAGACTTGAAGCAAAACCAGGCATAAACATTTGTGAAAAAAATGAAAACCAACACCTAAGCACAATCAAGCTTACTGAAAACAACATACTTCAGAGATGCCTTATAAAAAGGGAATTTGTCTAAGCTCTCAGTTCCCACAGAATTACTATATTTCAAAAGAACCTCCAAACAGGAGTGAAGACGTGCCCCTGGGACTTCCACAGTTCTTCCAGAAATAAACAGGGTTTATGTCACCTTGCATGCCACAATCTTTTACAGATGAACTGCCTTCCCCCTTCTAGAATACAGACTTCCTTCTGGCACAGGTTTGTTTTCAGCCTGGCCTGGAATCAGCAGTAAGAAGGTAGCTGTAGATGGAAATCTCACAAGAAGAGCAGCGGGAATTCTGACATTTCTGAAGGACCACTGCTTATATGCCAACTTGGAAACTGACTTTAAGTAATACAATTTTACCCAAATTCATTCTTCTTTTAAGAGGCCTGAAAAGCTTACCAATATATCCCTTATTAGCAGAATCTTCTGTGGGTGTAGCAAGTTCCTGGGGAAACAAACAAACAAACAAAAGACAAAACCTAAGAGATGAATTTTGTACTAAAAGATTTTCCAGCTATTCTATAAAGAAACAGTAATTTTCTTGCAAGTTATCATTACAATGAGATTTACAAGAGCCACTTTTATCAGTCCCTGTCTGTATTCTTACTATAGGAAAACTCAGTACAGGGATGTGCAGTGATTTGTCTCATAGTTCATGGCAGTCCAGCAGTGAAGTTGAGGCTATAAGACACTTAATAATCCAGCCAGCTAATTACATATACATTTATTGATCAAGATTCAGTAACTGCTCAACTATAGAGCTTTTATCTAGAAAAAAAAAAAAAGACTTGATTTTTGTATATGTCTTTCCCCATACACAAAAATGCACATTCTCAGACTATAGAGGTAGGGTCAGACAATTCCACGTCTGAAAGTAACTCAGGTGAAAGACTGTAATTGTGTCTGACTGGTATATTATTGTAATTGTACAGGACAGTCATTCTAAACACAAATGCACAAGTTCAGCTAACAGCTAAATTAAAACAAAAACCAACCATACCGCTTTAACTCCACAAATCACTGTAGTATTTCCAAACTTCACGAGGGCAGAACCATCTGCAGTTGTAATTGAACCTGAAGAGAGAAAGCGCTGTTAGCGAAAAATCTATTTTCCAGTTCAGAGGGCCTTAATTAACACCCACCTTCACGAAATGTTTACTTTCCATCACTTTATACTAAGCATGGGCTAAGCAAAGTCTCAATGAATCCAGGGTGGGAAAAGAATCTATATTAACCAGTCAATCACACAGAAGGGTTGAGGCCGGAAGAGGTCGCTGGAGGCCATCTGGTCCAAGCACTCTACTCAAGTAGAGTCACCTAGAGCTGGTTGCACAGGACTGTATCCAGATGGCTTCTGAATATCTCCAAGGATGAAGACTCCACAACTTCTCTCGTCAACCTGTGCCAGTGCTCAGTCGCACTCACAGGAAAAGCATTTCTTCATATTCACAGGCAACCTTCTGTGTTTCAGTTTGTGCCCATTGCCTCATGTCCTGTCACTGAGCACCACTGAATAGAGCCTGACTCTGTCTTCTTTACGCCCTCCCTTGAGGTATTATACACATGGATAAGATCCCCCTGCACTTTCTCTTTTCTAGGCTGAACAGTCCCAACTTCCTCAGCTTCTCTTCATAAGAGAAATGATGCTCCAGTCCCTTCATTATCTTTGTGCAAGAATGGCAGGTAAGGTGCCGTCCCTCACTGCATAAAGAGGTATCTTGCTTCTGCTTGAGACAGTTGCTCATCAAGCTTAGAAAAAAGCAGAAGCCAGGAATCACTGCCTCTTTTAGATGCCATCCAGTGCACCCATTTTGCACTGGTCAGTATACACCTAGATACTGCCTTCAACATCTATATCAGATGCTGCTGATCTGAGAGACAAGCTTCCATGACCACTGAAGCTGTGCACGCCAGCCCAGAAGCAGGACTGAATAACAATGCCCAAATCTATCACCATATCATGCGTTCTCATTAGCGCTCGTTTTCAATGAGCTAAATACAAATCCTTCCTCTTTCTTGTTCCAAAATGCAGGAACCAAGAAATCTGATCAGCAAGTCACGAAGGTCACTACTATAATCTGAGATTAGTAATACCTCCTCCATTATTATTCCAAATAAGCACTTGCCTATGTTGACAGTGGTTGCCCGGAATTCACCCAACTCCCGTCCATCAGGTCGACAGTTCTCTTTCTAAACAAAAAATATAAAGTTCAAATTAAAAAACATTTTATTTAATAACACACCAGTATTTTTTCTATAGGAATTAATATAAAATAGTATTGTCTTCTTTTTAGCAGATATATGCAGCTACGAAAATGCTAGGGAGATCTCCATCACATTCTAGCCAGTTTTTCATCAACTGATAGGCAGTTCGTGCTTGTAAGCCTGAAAAAAACCCTATTTTTTAATTTATTAATATATATAACAATAGATTGATTGTCTCAAGGTAAGTTCTACAGGCTAGATTCAGAATATCGCCCAAGAATGAATACTCATTGATACCTTAAAATGAGGCTTTGTACCCATCTGCACTGTTCAGGTTTTGTAGGCAATTTCCCTCCCCCATCCCCACCTAGTGCAGCTCTTAAAACTAATGTTAGGGTGAACTAAAGAAAAAAAACACACCAAAACACAACACAACACCCCCCCCCCCCCAAAAAAACCCCAACATTCAAATACTGTCAGTCAGAAGCTGTACGCTACCTGAACCTTGTGTTAGAAGTCGCACCAATTCACCATCATGCTAGATATGAATTATTACTCATCACAATTTCAAGCTTCTCAAAAGAAAATACTTTTGGTTCAATTATGAGAACCAAAACTGACTGCTATAATACTGGACCCATTTCTAACTTGATTAATATTACCTTAGTAATGGATAGACTAACTTAATGTACCAAAAAGTCAGTGGGCCTCCTTCACTGTTATGGTGGGCACCGTTAGCAGCAATAGTCTCTATTACTTATTTTAAGTCGCAGCATCTAAAAGCCTGGTCTAACATAATTTTGTACTAGACACAAACCTGCATCACCATCTTGGTCAAAGTTAATTCACACTCCTTTCGAGGCCAACAGAAGCATTTACTCATCAAGTCGAACAGGGAACACAACCTGCTGCCGCAAAAATGCCACAGAGAGGGAAAAACACATTCTGAAGAGTAGGACCATTCTTCCCTCGCTCAGTGTGATTTCTGGCTTTGCCTTATAGGTTCAGGTTTCCACACAGACAAATTAGAAAAGTAGAAGCAAGCAAGAAAAAAATTGATTACAAGCAATTTATACATGCATATTGTGTTTTACTCACCAAAAATCTTCTGTAATATTCCAATGGTTCCACAGTTCTAAAACAAACAGAAAGAGAAGTTCACATGCAAGCTCCCAAGTAGGCAAGAGAAAAAAAGATACACAAGCATTACCTACAACAACAAATAACTTGAGAATCAAAATAACTGACAAAGCTGCTGAACAATATTTAAGCATAACATTACAATGTTCTGGAAAGAAGGATGAGAAAACTCTAACCTGATCTAAGAAAAAGATCTTTTCACTTCCAAAATGTTTGTATAAGGAACCTGCCTGCACGTACACCTAACAAAAAAGTACTAGCTTTCACCTCAGTAATCTTCACTATTAGTTTTAATTTAAAAGGAGCATTTATTGAGACAAAGGTGTAGAATGTTTCTGCAGAAATGCAGGAGGGGTAATTTTATTACAGCGTCTGAAATATCCGTTAGTTCAAGGACAGCATTCAGACATACAAAATGGTTTAAATTAATTTTAGTCTTGAAATGTTACGGTTTTTCTTAGAATCTTTAAGAAAATCTAAAATTGTGAAATATGCTTCATACTTGTATATGCAGTTGAGAAACAATTAATGCTTATCATTAATTATATACTATTAACAGCATTTATGTATTAGTATTTTAAGCAGCAAACATTAAAGTAAAAAAAACCAAAAACAACCCTCATAAAATTATTATGAGTATTAGAACAAAGCCTTCTCTGTTTTGTTAAAATAAGCACATTGGGGGGGGGGGGGAAAGGAGTAACTGGAAAAGGCAATTTCTCCAAATGTAAACTAACATATAGAGGTATCACAACTCATGATGGCAAGTATGAACTAACCTCTGTAGGTTTCCCATATGTCCTGTACTATTGTTTTTTATTCCAAACACATGGCCTGTTCTCTTCCAGTTCACTTAAAGGCACTTGCTAAACCTTGGTTAACACATTTAAGCCAAAAATCTGAAAGAAGCAAGGACACAGGGTGCCCAGAGAAGCTGTGGCTGCCCCATCCCTGGCAGTGTTCAAGGCCAGGTTGGACGGGGCTTGGAGCAACCTGGTCTAGTGGAAGGTGCCCCTGCCTGTGGCAGGGGGTTGGAACTGGATGAGCTTTAAGGTCCCTTCCAACCCAAACCTGTCTGTGATTCCCACACACAGAGAATCCTGTTTCAACCTGTATCTACGGCTACCTCTTCAGCTCGCCCGGCCCCGGCCCCGGCCCCGGCCCCTGCCCCGGCCACCTCAGCTCCCCGCCGCTCCCCACCGGACGCGCCTTCGCCCGGCCACGTCGCCCCGGTACCGGACGCCTCAAAGCGCAGCCGACACCCAGGTGCCCCGCGCACGGCCGTGAAGCGCCGGGCGCCCAGCGGGAAGCTCCACGGGAGCCCCCGACAGCCGCTCGCGACTCCGGGCGACGGCCGGCTGTCATGCCGACCGCACGGCAGCGGGAAACCGCACCGGAACGAAAGCGGTAACAGAACAGGCGCTGGAGCCCCCTCCCCTTCAGCGCAGACGCTGAGCTGCGGCAGCGCCGGTTGGTGGCCGTCGGGGTCTTCACCCCGGTCCCGCCGCAGCCCTCGGGACCGGGCCCAACACTCACTTGAACGCCTCCGCCATGACCACACCGCTGCCGCCCCGGATGTGCCGCTGCCCCCCCGGATGTGCCGCTGCCCCGTGACCGGCCGGAAGCCCTCCCAGGCGGCATGGCGGTGACGGGCTCCTGCCGCTAGGGGGCGCCGACGGCTTCAGCGCCAGTCCTCGCCGGAGCCGCCGCTGTTGTGCGTTCTCTTCCGCGTCGCTGTCGCTGCGCGATAGGGCGGCGCTTGCGGCTCCGCGCCGCTTCCGTCGGCGGGGATGGAGCTCCCGCTGCCCCCGTCCCTGCCCGCGGCTGCAGCCGTGCTGGCGCTGGCGCTGCCGGGCCTAGCCGCCCTCCTCCTGGTGCTGGTGAGAGCCGCGCCGCGGTCACCGCGGGCCTCCCGGGCAGGCGCGGTACGTGGGGCCGCGCTGCCGCCGCCGCCACAGCGGTGCGGGGCAGGGGCGATGCCGGCACCGGGCCTCCCGGGGGGCTCCACGGCCTGCAGCCCAACCGGGAGCCACCGGGGCTGGCCCGGGCTGGGCTGGCGGCAGCGCGGGGCGCACCCGGCTCGGTTTGTGCAGTGGCTGGTGGGGCTGTGCCTGCGTGTGGTGGTCTGTGGGGATCGTGTTTTCGCAAGGCGTGGGGTGAAACGCCTCGAAAACGAGTGTTTCCTTCTCACAGAGTGTCTTGTAAAATATCCCCGTAATGCGCTTACACCCTGACCCCTTCGTGGGAGTCCGGCACGTTTCGGAGTGACTGAAATACCGTGCGAGTGTGAGAGGTTTGACACGTGGAGAGTGATACTCCACTGCGCACCAACAGTACCGTGTATGTGGTGTTCCCAAGTACTCCTGCTCCCAAAGCCCAAGTTCCACAGATTTATTTTAACTATGCATAAAGTTGACTGGAGCCTCCGTTTTGCAAGCACATATGGACAGGACTGATCCTGAGTAGTGTCATTGGTTTTGGTGGCTCTTTGCATGTTCAGAGGCAGCACCAGCTTGTGTTGTAGAGATTACTCAGGGTAGGGGCAGCGGGGCTTGGGCCGCCACTTGGGAGGCATCTACATGCTTTGCGGTTAAAAGCCAATGATGCTGACAGTGGTCAGAGTGAGTGAAGCGGTGTCATCAAATGGCATGAGAAGGTTTTGGTCCTGTGCGATTTGGTCAGCGGATGAAGGACCATTGGCCCAACTCATTACTGGAGTATAGCTGGTTGCGCCTTGCAGCACATTCAGCAGTTAAGTAAACCTTTAGTAGAAGGCTCAATGATGTTTTCTCATTTATTTTTCTCTTGCATCACAGATTTGTATGATTGCTCATGTAACTGCCAGAAAAATGCCAACCTTTCACCGACATGAAAAAGAGAAATTCTTCGTAAATGCTGAAGGCAGGAAAGAATCTGTGCCAAGTATCCATGATCCCCCTACCAGGGAACTCTCTGTTGTTGTGCCTTCGTACAATGAGGAAGACCGATGTAAGATTTTTATTTTTTTTGAGAAAAAGAAGAAAATCTATCTGTTGTTGCTTTAATAATGCAGAGGTCAGTTTATGTTAGCAGTAGATTCTGGCAGGCCAGATTATGTATCTGATTTGGACATAGTTTCTAGAAAACAGTCCAAGTACATTGAATTTCAAAATTAAGACACTGTGTAACTTGATTTCTGCTGCTAAAAATAGCAAGGAGCATTTGTAAGGAACCTCTTTATTTTAATGAAGTCCAGCAGAATGGCTGCTCGTTGCTTATGTAAATGCTGTAAGGCTAGAAGTAGAAAAAGACTTTTTAAAATTGATTTGAGAGTTTCCCACTCTGTACACAACAGCTGCAGCTTCAGACAAGCAGAAAAAAAGGATGATCTCACAGGTCTCTGACTTGGCCATATATGTATCTGATACTAAAAAGGAGAGGCTTTCAGATGCAATAGAAATAATCAAGCTCTAAAGCTGTACATGGGGTTGATTTGACAGCGTATGTTGTCATTCATTTTCTTGGTGAGTGAAAATACTGAGCTGTTTGGCATCCCATGAAGAGAGATGTTGACGAAGTATATCTGGACACAAGGTAGGCCTGGCCCTTTCTCAAGTTTAGTGCGTTCCTCAGTCCTGGGTCTCGTACACCTGTTTTCAGTAAGCTTCATGTGGTTTTCATTTAGTTGTCCCTCTCTTTGGAGATGGAATAATGACCTGAGATGTGCTAAGGAATGAACATGCAGTGCAACAACAATTGTAAGGTTGAATGTCTTTCTAAGCTGCAGATAAATCAGCTGCAAAAGTAGTGGCTATTCGCTGGCTAAAGTATCAGGGCCAGCAGCCTTAGTAAGAGAAGGCATGCTATTGACTAGCATTAGGAATTATCTTGTTGCTTAAATAGATCAAGTCAGTGCCAGTTTGCAGGGTCAGTCATGGACAATGATTATTTTTGTTCCTTTAGTATCGTGTAGATACATATTTCAAAATGTAAAGTTTGTTCTTCAGAAGAAATCTTTTTATCATGTCTTACATGTGTGATTTTCTTCAGTGTTCTTTTTGCATTCAGACAGGACGGGACTTAATAGTTGCAGGTGTTAAGCTTGTTTACTGAAGGTAGTGTTGTATGCAAGAGGACATTTGCTCCGCTTTGCTTTGTGGTGGTTTTCAGCTTGCTTGTGCAGGTGCTCTTGGTGCTTTGTCTGTTACGATCTACTAACCTGACCTCCTCCACCTTTTCTCTAGTGCCTCTTATGATGGATGAAGCTTTGGATTATCTAGAAAAAAGACAGGTATTTTAATTTTCCATTCAAAGTATATTATTTTTATATGCATTATGTATAATAAGTCAGTGATCTACTCATGTTGTTATTTTGGTGTACATTAAAACACTGTTATTTAGCCACTTAGAAGCAATGTTTCTGTCTCTTATCAGTTATTTTTAAATTGAATGCTGGAAAGTATTTTTAAATTAAGTAAAAATTTAATATACTACTACATGAGAAAAAAGTCTTCGTATGCCTAACATCTTTCCAAGACACAGATTAAGGATTAACCATACATTTAGCTTTCTAAACTAAACCCTGGTTTGTTCCAGCAAATTTCTTAAGCATCTCTTCTCTGGTAAGAGGCCCATTCTGAAAGTTTGTGGATTTTGTTTTGTCTCTGTTTTCTTAACATTGCCGTTGTTTTGAGCTTTCATCTTTTAAAACTTCAGTTGATTTTTTAGTTCCAGATGGTAGCTGAGGAAAACTGTGAAAAGCTGATGTAATGGATCACACATTAAATATGGCAAAAGTCTTTAATTATGCCATCTTAACAAATTTACATTATGGTATTGGTGTCTGTTGGCAACCATGGATGGGTTAAAAACTGATAGGGAGAAAAGAATGCTGATGTTTGAAATACCTACTACCTACTTAAGAAATTGCATGAAATGCATTATTTCTGGTTTTATTTTTAAGAAACGAGATCCTTCATTCACTTATGAAGTAATAGTGGTGGATGATGGTAGTAAAGATGAAACTACAAAGGTAAGAAAAAGAAGTGTCTCACCAATCAGAGGTATGGATTTCTGTACTGTATTTGTGGAATATAGCAATATTTTGCATTTATATTTTGGTACTGCAAGTAGTTACCAATTAAAATTCATGTTTCTGAATACTTTGTTATAGTCCTGTATGCCTTGTGGATGGCACATACACACATGCATACATATATAATTATTTTGCAAATACTACTATTATTGATTGGCAGCTGTGACAGCCATTTCCTGCAGCTGAGATTCTAAAAATTCTAATCTTAACTTCAAGAAATTTCTTATTAAATACTCTACATGTGCACAGTGATGCAAATGTGAGCTTGAGGAAGCTAAAAAGCCTTTTTTAATCACTGTTCTATACTGTGATTGACAGAACAGCTGAAAGGTTGTGTAGCCCTTTCCCATACCCTTCATGGCATTGTTCATTTAAAAATCCCCATGCCACTGGTAGTGTTTTCAAAACAGTTCTGCATTCTTCTGCTAGTTTGATGCATGTCACTGGAAAAAAAGGCTGGCCAACTTGAGGAGTTTTTTACTACCGCTTAGAAGATGTTTGAGTTAGCTGCTAAAATGAATGCTCCTTTCTCTTTTACTTCTCTTAACCTTGTCCGCTAAGGATTGCTTGTATATATATTTTTGACTGCTTTGCATTCTTTCTAAATTAACTGAGCACACTATGGCCATGGGCTTCTGGATTTACAAGGACTTGATATAACTTTTAGAAAAAAATAGAGGAGAAAACTCATGCTTTCTCTTCCCCACGACATGGAACAAAATGTGCACATTCCTGCAGTGTGAATGGGATTTTAGATCACTCTGAATTTTTGTTTAAAACCACAGATAGCAGCAAGACAAGTGAAAAATAGGTAGCAGTAGTAGAAAATCATTTTTCTTTGATTAACTATAGGTGTTGGTGTGAAAGGTCAGTAATAGTATGATATAAATTATATTAGTATTGAGACTTTTGGACTTGGGTGAATGGGGTTTAGAGTTACTTGGGGTGATACCCTGTTCTTATAGAACATGACTAGCTTCTTCACTCCTCTTGTGTTGGCTCTGAACTGGTTTTTGTTTTCCCAAACAGACTTCAGCAGACACTGGCAATGTATTTGTGGTGCCTGAAATGGTTATAGCTCTGTGCTATTAATTATTTTTTTAAAAAGGGTGAGCAAATGTAAACTTCTATCTTGATTTCTGTTTTTGTTTTATGCTGGTTTTGTGTGTCTTATCAGGTTGCAATGAAGTACTGCAAGAAATATGGAAGCGACAAAGTGCGAGTGCTTACTTTGGTAAAAAATCGAGGGAAAGGAGGAGCAGTCAAGATGGTAATTGATACTTTCATCTCCTTCTCTGTCTGAACTACTTGTGCCCAAATATGCAGCAGCTAGAGTTGTGCTGATGGACGTTTTGAACTCAATGCATTAACAAAATTAGCATCAGAAAACTGAGGACAGGTTCTATAAATGAAGGCAAAAGCTCTTTTTAAAATAACCTTATTTTAGATCTTGAAAACAGTATTCTTGACAGGAAGATCAATAACAAAGATTTTTATTTTTTTTTACATGAGAGTTCAGAAGGAGAAAAAAAGATAGATTTGAATTTCACGTTCCTGCTAGTTCCGCTTAGAAATAGGCTTGCATTTAAAAAAGCGACCAAACAAGTAACCTTTTACATATTAAAGTAAAGCTTTAGTAGAAAAAATAGAGTTATATCTGCAAACATTGCTTTCCATGTCATGGTTGTGGTTTTTAAAATGGCTAACAAACAATCTCATGCAGCAAAGTTTGTGTTCAGTGGAGCCCGCTGATATCACCTGCATTTGATAACAGAACCAGCACCATTTATGCTTTAACATATTAATTTTCACATAGATATTATCATAAAATCATCATGTTCTAAAAATAAAATAGCTGTTACACATTTAGAAGGAACATTTTTTTCCTAAAATGAATGACACTTTTATGAAAAAGAGTTGTGTCATTTATGGGTTATCAACGACTGCCTTTTAAGCTCTATCTTTAATAAGTCAATTTAAATTAGTTTTTTATTAAACACAAGTAACTATAGCAAATGGAGAGAACATTAAATTCAAATGTATGGAGCTTTTGTAAGGGATGTAATTATGAAGTTATTCCAAGAGAAGGAGAAAGATTCTCTATGTGATACGTTTTTACATTACAGAGTGTAAGGTGGATGTATATACTACTGCTTCCTCGACAGGTTCTTCTAAAGTCACACATGCTTGGTTCCAGCAGTACTTTTGGCAAACCCACTGCTAATTGTTTTCCTGTCTGGACCCCTTCAAAAATTGGCAAAAATGTCTGACCAAGAATATGGCAAAACAAGCCGAGACCTGTGCATCACAAATGCTTTGCAGTGATGCTGTGACTTGAGACTTACTATTAAAAACTAATTTAAGATTCTCTCTTGAATTCTCTTGAAACAGTGTTAAGAAAAAATAGCACTGCATCCTCCTTTCCAAATGACAAAGTAAAGCTACCTAGGGCAGTGGCAGCTGCTAATCACTGCTTATTTGTGCTCCCCTGTATAGCTGACTGTAGCAACTTGTTGTCTCTTGGGATTTTGGTTTGTAAAGCTTTTAGTTTGCAAGCTTCTCTGGAGAAAGGATTGTTAACCTTTCATGTTCATGCATTGTCTGTCGCTGTGGGACACTACTCAGTGTGCAAAGTCTTTATTACAATATAAATTGATAAGTTGTTAGTAGCAGAATATTAAGACTCACCTGTTGTATTGAGTCTTTGCCATACCACTGTTCTAGTTACTTCGTTAGGTTTTTCTGAGTGTCTTGTAGCTAGCTTTAGATAAATACTGATTTTAAAGGTGTTGGTATTTATTATTTTGATTGCAGGGTGTCTTTAGTTCTCGGGGGAAAAAAATTCTTATGGTTGATGCAGATGGAGCTACAAAATTTGCAGATATTGAAAAAGTAGAAGAAGGTCTAAAAAATCTTCAGCCATGGCCTGTGAGTATAAATTCTCATGTTTTTAATTTAATGCATATGCATACAGATTGATTTTTCTAATTCTCTTCAGCTTGAGTTTTTTGAGATCTGGTTGAAGATGTAGGTGTAAGTCTGGATACCAAGGCGTAAGCCTAGAAGCTGCAAGAATGGGCTGTCAGAAGGTGGCTTTGCCAGAATTCTTACCTCCTTTGTGTACACTGTGCCTATTTCAATGCAGTACATAATGTTCTATTGAGCATTCTTCCTTTGAAGTTGTTCTTCTCTGTATAAACACCATGTGTTGCCTATTCAGTTAAAAACCAATTTTTTCTTTGTTAACTGCTTTGTATTTTCCTTTCATCTGGTGTCATCCTATATACCTTTAAGGATGCATCTTAATTTCACTCTGTTTTTGGGAGTTTCAGGAATTTACGTTCTTCCTGTCCACCTATGTGATTGTGCTCAAGCAGGATACAATGCCAAAATAAAGATAAAGCAAGCTTTTGCTGAAGCAAACTATTTATACTGTTGATCACAAAGGATGCATCTTAATTTCACTCTGGTTTTGAGAGGTTCTCAGAGTTGTTAGTTTAATGACGGTATTTGGAAGAACTCTTATTGTAAATCAAAATTCAAAAACCTGTGGAACAAGAGCTCCTCTCTGCGTAGTCATTCTCTTTTGAGTGCTTAACTTGAAAGAGCTGAGGCTTATTTTCTGCTTAAATGCAGATGAGTGAGGTACTTGTAGCTAGTTTCTGGAGGTGCTAGAAGCAGTGTGCAGCCTTCCAGCGGGAGCTGCGGGGGATGCTTCCTGCCCTGCGAGTGCAGGGACACAAGCGCGGCAGCCACCGGGCGGCGGTGTTTGGCTGATGCTGTCTGCTACCAAAGCGGCGGCAGCAGTAGCTGCTGCTTCAGCATCAGTTCGGCACTCTCAAATACACCAGATTGGAGAGATTTCATGTGCGAAGCAGTAGCATGAGAATAATTTTAAACCTTTCATTTTGATCACATCTTTTGATTAATTTGAGATGGTATTTTTGGCTTATACCGTGGCATTTTATTTGTGTGAAGGTACATCAGTGCACCAAGTAGTTTATTCTGTTATCCGTGCCACAGTACAATATTTAGTGAAAACATATATTATAACACCAAGTGCCTAGGAATGCTGAATGCTTATCTGTGCTGTTTAACACATTAACAGTATGCATACCTCAGAGGAACAATGTAAGCTAAACCAGACCTGAATAAATTGCAGCAATCTCTATGCAGCATATACAAAATGTGATAAATTTTTAATTGTAGAAAAGACTGATTTTAGCCTCAGAAACTAGCAGTAGAAAAAGTGCAGCTAAGGAAGCAGAAAAGTATACTGCTTTGAAGTTTTTTATTTTACAGTTCTCAACAGAAGATTCCACTCACTCAGCAAATGTTAGTTTAAGTAATAACTCTTTAATTTGTATTCCTGTGCAGAATGAAATGGCTATTTCCTGTGGCTCTAGAGCTCACCTGGAGAAGGACTCAGTAGCAAAGGTTTGTTTCCGTTTCCTGCTGTGTACTAATACTCAAATACTTCCATTATTTGATGCTGTGCTGCATATTTTACAATTAAATAATCAATATTTGTAAAAGAATGGAAGCTAAAAAATAGGGAAAGCTTTTCATAAGTTTTTTGATCGTTTTCATAAGTGTAGCATGTGCTCCATCATATACAAAGGATGTATATGCCTGTATATGTGCCTGGATGTCTAGGCACTTTGAACTGGTTTGGGTTAGTGTTCCAATTTATGGATTTAATTTTCCTAGTTCAGAACATCTTACAAACAGCTTCTAATCCCTGACAGAGTTGGTAGCTGGGTACAGTACTGGGGCTGGAGCGGAATGCAACTGATGAGTTCATTTTTATTGATCCCCTTCCAGTGCAAGAGCTTGACCTGCAGATCTTGAAACCTGTTTCAAATGAGTTAGGCATAATTAGCAACAAACTGTTTGAAGAGTATCTCAGTTCCTGAGCAAGTGCTGTATTTTTTCCATATTACTCATAGTAAAATTTCTGAGTTTTGAACACACAGACAGCACTGTTCTATGTGTGGGTTTTGTGGAATAAACAGTGGTGTATAGGCTCACAGTCTTATTTTGCATCTGGTTTTCTGATGTCTTGGCAGACAGTAGTTGACAAAGCACAGGCATGGAACTTGTATTGCAGCAGACGCATTGCTGGACTCATTTTTTCAGCATCATTGGATGTGCTCATCATGTTGAATGTTCTCAAGAGTAAGCTTTGTTTATACTGATGTTTAATACTTGAAATGATTCTAAAATAGATACACAGCTGCTAAAATAGTTCCAGAAGTTCAGAAGAAGTTACACTGGTAATCTTCAGCCACTGGTAGATCTTTAATTTCTTTCTTCTGGCTTACCAGGCTTCCAGTGGAGTGGCTCACTGGAAAGAGTTCTTGTAAACACTGCTGTGGGTACGTTAGTGTCCAAACAAAACAAAAAAATCCTAAACCTTCATCATTATTAGAAATTAGGGTAAATTTTGGACATGCCACTTGCTTGCTAGTAGCACAGAATTTACCATTTGCAGTTACTTGTTACCTGTGCAGGCAGTGTATTCTGGACATATTGCTACTACAGGGAGATCATGTAGCTGATAAATTTGAGCCCAGAAAAAAATGCTTCATTGTGTGGTCAGATACTGAATATAGATAAACTTTCTTTAGTGATTCCTATTTCGTTTCATGTTTGAAGGTCTTGCTACATGAGGGAGAGGAATTGGAACAGAACTTTATCTTTTAATGCAAAAGTACAATTTTTAGGATGTGTCAATCCTTTGCTTCCTGTTTCTTCCCACATTTCTGACTTTCTGATAGTCAGAACAGGCTACCAGTTGTAGCCCGTTTCATTTCCTCACCCCACTGTCCCTTGACTGAAAAGGAAAGACTGCCTTTACTACATTGGAAATAGACTATTGTGTAGTGTAGCAAGTATAAAAAAAATTGCAGAGCAATATTTGAGAAGTTGGGGTTTCTCTCTGGGCTTAGTGGTATCTGAAATAGTAGAATGAAGACGTGATAAGCAGCTGTATGGGATTTTTGAAGACCAGAATTTCAACCTTAAATTCAGTCTCGAGATCAAGAATTGTGTTCTGCCTCTAGAATTGGTAATGTACGTTAATGAATTCATAGTATGACATGCATAAAGTCATGGGAGTGATAAACATAATCCAGGAACATTTCTTTGTGGAGTAAGTGCACAGTTTCACTGGCTGACAGTCATACAGCCTCTTAGAGCTTCACTTTGGGGGCTAGTAGCCTTGTGTTCTTGGTCACACCCTGGTTCACCTTCACCAAAAGAGCCATAGAATCCACACCAGACCATTTTTTGAGAGGCACAAGCTATGACTTTGAATTTCCTTAAGCCAAAGGCTATTACATCATAAGCTGAGCATCTTCCCATTTTTCAAGTGAGGTTTGAAAATACTAGCTTTAAAGGCATCTCTTATCGCCCAGAGATGCTTACCAGTTAAATTGTTGGCTCCTAAAGATTTGTATAGTATTTGGCTTGCATTCTTAGATGCAATCACTTAAATTGAGCTTAAGACCAGCAGTGAGTTCAGAAGCGATTTGTGGATCTAGTTGTTTAGGACCTGTCTGCAATAAAAGACTAGTAGGGGCCTCTGCAAACCCAGAGACCAGCCTTTGGATTCCATGTACAAAGTTGTCTGTATGATTATTATGTCAAGAATGAAAGTATAACCAAAGAGTAGGCTGGGAGAACATGTACCAGGAACATAAAATATATTTGTGAAAGCAAAAGACCAAAAGAGGTGACTGTGTAACATTACTGGAAATATAAATACTGTCTTGCACAGCAACTGTTACTTCAGTCCTGTTATTTACTTGGGCCATCATATACAGCACAAAAAAGTTCATTCTTATTGCATTCCCTAAAGTGCCTTAACACAATGTGTGCAAGCTCTGGAGATCATTCAGTCTTGAATGAAAGAAGTGGGTGGCAAACAAGAAGAGATGGTCCCATTTGCTGGGTTTTTTTATATTATAAAACTTGGGTTTATTATTACTTTTGTGTCAAAGTAGCAGCTGGAACCTTTTTAGTGTGTGTTCTTAGGAGTAGCAGTCTTTGTGCACTCCTGCTGGTTTACTCTCCGTTGTTTGTCATGGTAAGTTCTGAATTTGTTGGACCTATTCAACCAATTTTTAGGAGAAGAAGAGGCCTAGACAGAGAAGGAAAAATAGCTTGGAAGTGTCCAATGGAGTAGAGCGTGTAGCATGCCATTCCCCCTCCTCCTTCACTGTTACTGGGGGAATTCCCAGAGAATCGTGCAGAAGATACTATGAGTGTCCCACTAATTAATTGAAATCCAGGTGCAGGTTCCTGCTCCACTTGGTAAGGCGTTATCCAGAATGGAAATCTGCACTGAATTAGGGAAGGCAATAAAAAAGAACTTGGACTTTTCGTATCCTAAGCCAGCACACTAACCATGCACTTGACTAGCAAGTCTTTCCTTTTCAGCTGTAATTTTGTTTCACTGTAACAATTGAAAAATTCTGGTTTCACTCCAGTGCAAAACAAAAACCATTTACAAACTTTGAAAGCTATCATGAAACAGAATTATTGTCCTGTAAGCCAGCTTTGCTCAAATACTTCACTCATCACCTAAATACCACCATCTAACTTCTTACCTTTTGTCCACAGCGCTCTTACTTTCGAACTATTCTAATGTATGGGTTCCACTTCCTTGTATGGTTTCTCTGTGTCAAAAAGATCAGGGACACACAGTGCGGGTTTAAACTTCTAACCAGAGAAGCTGCCTCACGGACTTTCTCAACACTTCATATAGAACGCTGGTAAAGTCTTCCTTTTTCTGTTGATTTTTCCTAATTTAACATATTTTTGAAAAAGTGATTTCAATATTGCAGCTACTGTGAAGCATGTGATGTCTATGTAGAAATCCTAGCTGCTCAGCTTAACCAGTTATAGTACTGGCATGTCAATTTCTTATTATGTTAAAATATCCTGGTAATTGCTAGGAATTCTATTTTGTCATTAAGATACACTTTAGGAAATAGTTGGGTATTTAGTTTTATTCTTTCTTCTTATGATGATAAGGAGAAGGAGAACAGATGGGCTTGCTAAGTTTTGACTTTAAAATAGCATCCTGTGTAAGCTGAAAGAAGACTACATTGGTGTGATTTTGGGTGGCAACAGTTGACTCCTTGCAAGTTCTTTTTTCTCTGGCATGTGGTGTAGAAAGAGCTACGTAATACGAAGTGGACATTTCGGTTTTGCTTTATCAGAGCAGCTGATAATTGACTAGGAGAGGTGATTAAAAACTACATAACTCTTCTCTCTACACCTCTAAAAGACATTCCAAACAAACAATTTTTGATTATGTTGTAATCCACTCTCTCTTTCTGAGAGTCCTCTCTCCTCTTTCAGGTATGAGCCATGCAAGCAGAGTAAAAAAATGGAGAGAAGCTTTCATTATTATAAGGAAGTTCAAAACTTTATTAGTCTGTTTTTATGCATTACAATTCACTACTGCTTAACCAAAACATGGTACATAAAACCCATATCTGATAAGTTTGTAATTGCTGAAGGCTCAAAGTGAAAGGAAATGCCTACTATTTTGCATCTTTTATTACTAGAATGTTTCATGAGAGGACTATTGATAGATTCCATTAATAAAAGACAGTAGAAAATGATGCATGGTCTTTGAATTGCTTTAGAGTTCTCTTTCATTGTAATTTAGATAGAACAGTTTATTTTAGAGAGTAATTCAGTTGTGACTACTTTTATGGGACTGAAACACTGTTTCCACACAAATATCATAATTAAATTTCCTACACCACAACTGTTGATAGAAAGGGTGGCTTAATTAAGCTTAACTAAATCTTTTCAAATATTGTCTTCATCCAAGAAAATCTCTCATGGGCTACTGCTTGCTGACAGAGAACAGAATGACTGAACAATGTTCTTGTACAAAAATATGTGTAATCCTATAGTCCTGGTCAATTCTGATACATCTAGTTTTAGGCTGAGCTTTGGCAGCGACAGTTGAGCTATATTGCTCCTTCAGAATGGGATTGCAAAGGTAGGGTTTGGGCACATGAATCTGGTGCTGAATGTCAAGCTTCTGTTGAACTGAATCTGGAATTGTGAGCAGTCAGCTTTTGGAAAAACACTTTCCTAGCTGAGTGGTTTGCTTATTGCCCTAAAGAAAACTGTAGCTGAGCCAGATGTATGATTTGTGCTGCTACCTTCAAAAGCAAACTTGATCTGTAAAGTTCTGTAAAATTCATATACAGGGGTTTTCTGAATACGTGGTTAAACATGTATGCGAGGCCCAGAACTGCACATCTCAAAATTATCCTGTTTAACTTGGCTTTATAAATTCAGTGCTTCAAGAAGAAACACTGAAAGAGATGAATAAGGATAATCAGTTTAATCTGTAAAAATGCAGCCTTCAATTTTACTCTGTTGTAAACTGAAGATTTTTGTAATAATTGCACTTGTCAGACATATTATGTAAAATGTTCAGGTTTTTTATTAAAAAAATCTTAACAAGCTTTCTTCTGCCACTAGGATTCTCAAGCAGCAAAAGAATGAAAGAGTAAAAATAATTGTGCTGTACCCCATTATCCAGGAATAGAGGCAATGAAAAAGGGATATTGCTAATTTATAGTAATTAGATTGCTGCTGTGAAACATTGTCAGCATGTCTTGGTGTGTTAATTCATTGTCCTTATATGTGCTGCTATAAAATTAGCCTTCTGTTCTTGATCTTTTATTTACTGTAATCCATAAACTAAGCCCCTGAGTGTTTTCTTATTTATCTGAAATGTACTGGTTAGTGATGAAGAATGTTTGTTTTGTTGGTCAAAAAAAGAATAACTCAAATGCTTCCAATAAACAGCTCTTCAGATACGTCTAAGTCACAAATTTGCCTGAAACAACAATAGTTTTGTTTTGATTTGGTTTTAATTTGGTTTAATTTTCTGCCAAAGTGGGCAATATATTGTCTGGTTTTATCCTCATCTGTCCTTCAACAGTCTTTGTGCTTCCCTGCCTTCATTTTCATACTTATTGGCTAATTTAAACCAAATCCAACAGAACAGTAGACATTTTGAGATCAAAACCTTTGGCAAGTTTCATGGAAACTGAAACCTCCATAGAGGAGAGAAACTCGGATTATTGCCACTGCTGAAAGACAAAACTACAATAAGGACTCAAAGTTACTTGTCAGCTTCACAACTAGCCATTTATCATGTGTAACTGGAAGATAACAAAGTGTGAGTGCACAAAACAGAGTACTGTTCCTTCTGCAGTTACTATTTATAAGATCTGGAAATAAACTGGGAGATGGGGAGGTGTAAGTATATGGGGAAACTGGATATTTCAAAGGAAATGGTAGTAGTGATTGAAATGTCTGTGTTGGACACACAGTTGGGGTAACTGCAGTTGCATATTACACAGGGATATCAAACATTCATCCCATAGAACCATACATTGGATTCCTCTGTACGTAATAATGTAGGAATCTGAAACAGCCCAATACTGAAAACTTCTTATTTTAAACAAAAGTGGCCCCTGATATCTTTCAATTGCATAACATGTAAAAATGAAAATAAAAACTGGTTAGTCATTGTGACATGGAGGTTCTGTATATAATATGAGCATGAAGATGTAAGGGGAAGAAATAGTAGTCAGTATTATATTTCTGCTGACCTGGAGCAATGGGGAGTCCCTAATGGGTCACAGTACAACTCAGTGATACTGAGACCAACAGCAAGGGATTGCAGAGGAACCACTATCTTGATAGCAGACAAGGTGCTCAGAAGTCTGAGTTTATTACTGCCTCTGCATTAAGGCTGTTTGACATTTGAAGAAATTATTTGATTCTTTCTGAATCTTAAAATCCCGTTAGTGAAGTGCAGCTCTGTTGGGTATTGAAAGAGTTCAGTTCAGTATGGTCAGTGCTTAGATATTCTAGTAATCCTGCAGGAGAGTGCTGGAGAATATTCAACAAACAAGCTGCATTCAATAGAATAAAAGCCATCTGAGAGCCAGCACCCTAGTCATTGAGTCCGTCGAGGGCTCTCGCGGTGCTGAACCAGAGCGTGTGGTGAGCTGCTGAAGAGAATGAACATAATTTGGTTTTTGCAGAAGCCTCATCTGTCCTGTCTGCTCAAGTTCTGTCAGGCTCAGATTTGTTGAGGTACTACAGTAGAAAGTGAATTATTATGTGAGGACATAATAAATATTTAGACTAATTAATATGTAATATATTTACTCATGATGTGATATAAAATGACTATAAAATTGGCTATGTCATAATTCTTGCCCTGAACTGTTAAGCTTACTGCTCAGTTAGAATATGAATATGCACACACAATGGGGACAGGATTTGCTTTTTCACATCTAGAGATCCTCTCTTTGTCATCTAGCCTCCCTTCTTAGACCAATAGAAGGGACAATTTTAGAGTATAATTCATTTCATCCTAATACAGGCTTCTAAAATACACCAGATGAATTGCGGTCAACAAATGCCCATTTCCTCCCCTTGACTATAAAGGGACTATGGGCAACTTGTACACAAGGTGTATCCACTGTAGATGGCTGAAGTTCAGCAGGGTAAATTTAACTCATAGCGTAGCAATACACAAGAAAAAACATGGGTCAGGTTGCTGGTACCTCAGCTGCATCAGAAGGATGAACTATTCAGTAAATCCTGGAAGTAGTGAGTTAGAAGAAAAACTACTGAAGCAATTCTGTATCAAAAGCAGCTCAGTTTCTGAGCTGTATAGGCAGCACCTGTTGTTTCTGTAGACAAAAGCCCAGAGAATTCTTCCCTTTGGCTAAAGGAATCCAGGAGTACCTTAGCATACAGGAGAGCATCAGTGCTGAACTAGCATTGGGCAGTAGGAGACTGCCTTGAAGTGCTGGATATTGCTGCTACTGCTCCAAAAGGCAGATCAATACAAATTCAAGAAATTATATTTTTATTTGTATGTCTCTAAGCAGGCTGATAACATACTTCAGTCAAAGAGCAAGTCTGAGGAGCACAGTCTCTCTCAATGTCTCATCACTTACAATAAAGAATTTCTTCCTAATATTTAATCTAAATCTACCCTTTTTCAGTTTAAAACCATTCCCCCTTGTCCTATCTCTGCATGCCCTTGTAAAAAGTCCCTCTCCAGATTTCTTGTAGGCACCTTTTAGCTACTGGATGGCCACTCTAACAAATATCACCTCTTTAATGTTAAAAATACTAGAAAACAGACCACACTTTCCTTCTTGCTGTGCTGAATATGATTTATAGATGCTTATATTTAGAAAATCTTAAAAGCAAACTGAAATATAGAAGAAAAATACTGTTTTAGCATTATGGTGATAAGGATCACGTCCCACTTTTTAAAGAGACAGAGATATTTCCTAGAATATTTTATTAAACTAATGAAGTTTATAAAGCATTTGAAAATTAATAGATACTGCAAACTATTTATGTATTTCATACTAAGAAGTAATGCTTATATCCTAAACTGGATTTTTTTTTGTGAGTGTTCTCATTGTCTTTTTGTTTAACTGTCCTTTGGAGAGCTGGCTGTGTATATATGAATACAAACCAAACATTCTTGAAATTTACTTTCTAAATAGCAAAGTTTTGACATTAGTTTGAAATGAGAGCAACCTTTTGAACAGAGAGCATATGCTTTGCATTTTAGGTTCTGAATCTGATTACACCACTAATCTATTTTTCAGAAATGGATGGAGCACATTTTTTAAATTAAAACTTAAAAGAAAATTAAAAGGGATATTTTAAAAACATAATAGAGACAGTTGGAATTACTCACTTTCTGGTTCCAAAAGAAGTTCTAGTTCTGTATCTACAATCTTGACCTAGAAATGTAACTGTTTATGTTAAATTTTAATGCACAGGAGGAAAAGTGGAGAATTAAATGTTCTCACTGGCAGAATTTTCCTGTCCTAAATTTCTTCATTGATTTCTTCTGACTACAAAAAACAAAAAAAAAAAACCCACACCAAAAAAACCAAAAAACCCAAAATCAAATTTTCTTTCAACCAGAAAGTATTTTTCTCTTACATAGGAGAGCTAGACATAGCAGCACTTACTGTCCTACCTGGGATATTGATAAGATGAGGGGAAATTCAAAGCATAGTTCTAGTCCTGGTTTGATTGACATCCTTTTGTAAAGTGGCAATTTATAATGATACTGTGCAACTCAGCAGATCAGTGATGAGATTAAATTGTTGCTATTACTTTGGACTATAAAAATTGCCTTGTGCACTGAACAAGCCATGCTGTTTCACATTTAAAACTCAAAAGCTCAATATAAAAAAATTAATGTTTGTTGCCAATATCTAAATGTAGTCTCTATATAAAATTACAGAAAAATAAGCATTAAAACTGCTACAGGGATTTCTTTTCCTATTCTTTGGCATTTTAGACTAACACAAGCAGTGGAATGAATTGGTTTTTCCTGGTTTTGTGCATGACAAGAATTGTTTATGAATGTCTAATCAATGCAAAAATATTTTGCTGTTATAACTATGTCTGTTTTGTCTTGTAAAAACTTCTGCTTCTGGCAGATGTATGTGGACTTTCAAAAGCCCCAGTACAGCTAGAGCAGTACTGGCAGTCTAACCCACTTTACATCCTATCTCATTGTTGGGCCTCTTACCATTGAAAGTTTTCTCTGCGCATTAAGAATTTGCTGGGACAACATATTTTGGGTTCAGAGAAATCCTAAATTCCAGTTAAAACAGTATAACTGAAAGCCTAATTTTGAAATTTGAAATATTTAAAATTGGAACAGCAAAAAAAAAAAAAAAGCATCATCTTAAACTGTAACTTAACCAGAAGCACTTCTCAGCATATACACAAACAGATGGAGAAGTTTTTCTGTGTAAACTTCATGTTTGTGTTAATTAATGTATAATGGAGCCACTATTAGAAGTAGATGGGGAAGCTGTTGCACCATATATGTTTGACTGTCTAACTGATACTTAGATTAGAGCCTGAATTCATTCAGGCTGGAGCCAAACTTGGGTATCCTAAGCTGTCTACCCCCTCCCTAGAGGCACCTGCTTTTACTCTTTGCAGCAGGATCTGGTGAAGTATGTGATGTGAATAATTCCTTGCTGTTTCTAAGAGCAGTTCTGTCACATGTTAACTAGCCACAAATGGCTTCATGTCAAAACACATTTATTACACTCACCAACTCATCCACCGGTGTTGCTTTGATCTCCTCTAGGGTAGGCTCCAGCCTACATACCCATGCTTAAATCTTGACTATAGAAATGCCTGTATGGTTCTTCTGTACCAGATGGATCTGGTGATCTGCAGTATGGGTGTAATGCCACCAGTGTATTGAGTACACTGCAATCTGTATTCCCTGATTAACTACTCTAGGATGCTTATGAGGTGTACTGAAAAGTGGTGGGGAACAGGGGAAGCAGCAAGGTGTCCCAGCAGTATACTACGGAAGCCATTCTCCATTCAGCTTTGAGTAGGGTTTTTTTAATTTCAGGATATGTTCACTGTTACACAAAAGGTAACCACATCTAACAGTGTTAGTGTTCAACCTGATTAATTCCTGTGTCTTTAATCTTTTACTTTGAACACTGTAGTTCACCAAATTATTTAATGCTGTTGTGCTGTGCTGTATATGCTGACATTCCCGTAATCGGTTGTCCATAGGAATTGTTGCAAATAGCTATTAGTTCTCTGGGCTAATATTTTCTGTAGTAATATTTTTAGAGCAGCTCGTACAGTGTAATTCATCAGGCAATTAAGATTTTTAGTCAGTTAAGTAGTAAGTATTACAAAATTAGGTTTAGTCTTAATACACATGACTCATAAACATTCAAAGGTGAATACATGGGAGTTTTGGCTTACAAATGTAAAATGTCAGCAAAAAAGTAAATAATAAAACTTCAGTAGAAAAGACCACGGCATAATTAATAAAACAATATTCAACTCTCATTTAAAGAAAATCATGAAATGGCAAGGCTGCTTGCAGCAGATTCAGTTCACTGAGGTAAAAAAAACCCCAACACATTTATTCCTGTAACTTCTTTGCGACAATTAAAAGGCCTGTGTCCCAATCAAAAACAGGTTTACAAAGTGGTTCTAAATTCTCTAGACACAATAACTGTAGTCTCTGTAGATACCCTCTGTTTCTGGTGCCTTTGCATGTTTTGGTGCTATCCAGAGGTGTATCCGTGCTGTCCTGTGACATACACAGTGTGAGTTCAGGTTGATGCATGTTTGGTAATGATTTCACCTGCAAGCCAGCGTGTTGTGGTCTGTGCTTCAGTGGGAACCTACATGTATGTGTCATACCTAAGTGCACATTTCAAAGTGGACTTCTGTTGTTGCATTCATTCAATAGTTTGCAGAAATGCATTGCACTGCTTAAAAGGAGTCTAGAAGTCGAGGGAAATAACATCTGAACTTGGCTAGCAACCTGCTGAAGCATGTCTTTTGCCTGCACTCGATCACCGGTTTGTCCCTTTCTGTCCTTTCTGTAGAGTTAAATGGGATTACCAATGACTTGAATTCAAGCAGCCCTTGAAGCATGAACAAATAATGTTATTTTTTATTGCATATGCTTTCTCCAGTGGCAAAAGATTTTTTTTTTTTTTTTTTTTTATTATTGATTTTAAAAGAAAATTGCCTTGGGCTTAGCAATAAGAATTTAAGCAGATTCTAAAATTAGGAAGCTACTGAGAGAAAATGTGGACTAGTGTTGGATTGTACTTGACCGCCTTGCGGCTTCATTTTCAAGACCTGTGTAAGCTGGTTTGGAACATCTGTTCCATTGCCTTCAAACTGGAAGCCTTACCAACAGCTACGTTAAAATGTTTCCAATTCCTTAAACTTCAAGGTTTACTTCCCTGGGGAAAAGCCTCTGAATATGATTGAATTTAGTAGAGATGTGATGTGGATGGCCATTGACAGCTTTTTCCAATACTGAACAGTATTTTTAAAAAACTTTTTATTGGGAGGAGGGGGGAAGAGGATGGGGAGCTCTTTCACTTAAATTCCTGTTAGTAGAAGTCATTTAAGGAACAAGAATACCCCTACTGGCATTTTCAGACTACAAATATTCAAATTTGTAGTCTTAGGGGGGACACACAGGAATCAATAAATCTAAGAAATTTAACCCAAATCACCAGAACCTTCATAACTGTGTTTGCGTTCACCCTTGTCAGTACTAGCTACTGGTAGTTTCATGTGCTGATTTCTTTATGGGCATTACGAGCTGTAGTTGCCAAAACACTTTTCTAAAGTAACTTTTCTAGTGACACAAGGGCAGCCTTGGCTGTACTGGCCATGAAATGATGGAGTTCAAGATCCTTAGAGCAGCATGGAGGGCACACAGCAAGCTCACTATCCTGGACTTCAGGAGAGCAGACTTTGGCCTCTTCAGGGATCTGCTTCATAGAGCCCTAGAGGGAAGAGGCACCCAAGAAAGCTTGTTAATATTCAAGGGTCACCTCCTCCAAGCTCAGGAGTGATACATCCCAACAAAGATGAAGTCAGACAAAAAAGCTGGAACGTCTGCATGGATGAACAAGGAGCTGCGGGACAAACTCCAGCACAAAAAGGAAGAGGGTGGAAGCAAGGACGGGTAGCCTGGGAGGAATGACTTTTTTGCCTCAGTTGTGGTAAATGCTTCAGCCACGCTGACCAAGTTGCAGAACACAAAGGAAGGGACTGGGAGAATGAAGTGCTTCTCACTGTAAAAGAAGATTGGGTTTGAGAACATCTAAGGAGCCTGAAGGTGCAGAAGTCCATGGGACCTGACGAGATACGTCAGCAGGAACTGGCAGATGTAATTGCCAAACCATTTTCCATCATATTTGAGAAGCTGTGGCAGTCTGGTGAAGTACCCACTGACTGGAAACATAATCCCCATTTTTAAAAAGGAAAAAAAGAAACACCAAGGGAGCTACAGGCCAGTCAGTCTCACCTCAGTGCCCAGCAAGATCCTCCTGGAAACTATGCTAAGGCACATGGAAAATAAGGACGTGACTGGTGACAGCCAACATGGCTTCACTAAGCGCAAATTGTGCCTGACAAATTTGGCTGCCTTCTAAGATGGGGTCACAGCACTGGTGGATAAGGGAAGAGCGACTGACATCAGCTACCTGTACTTGTGCGAAGTGTTTGACACTGTCCCGCCCAACATCCTCTTCTCTAAACTGAAGAGACATGGATTCAATGGATAAGGAATTGGCTGGATGGTCACAATCAAAGAGTTGCTGTCAATGGCTTGATGTCCAAGTGGAGACCAGTGACGAGTAGTGTTCTTCAAGGGTTGGTGTTGGGACCGGTCCTGTTCAACATCTTTGTTGGCGACATGGACAGTGGGATGGAGTGCGCCCTCAGCAAGTTTGCCAACGACACCAAGCTGTGTGGTTCAGTTGATACGCTGGAGGGAAGGGATGCCAACCAGAAGGACCTTGACACGCTTGAGAGGTGAGCCAGTGCCAACCTCATGGAGTTTAACCAAGCCAAGTGCAAGGTTCTGCACCTGGATTGGGACAATCCCAGGCACAAATACAGGCTGGATGGGGAATGGATTGAGAGCAGCCCTGAGAGAAGGACTTGGGAGTATTGGTGGACGAGAAGCTCAGCATGACCAAGTAGTGTGCGCTCACAGCCCAGAAAGCTGACTGCAAGCCGACTGTATTCTGAACTGCATCAAAAGAAGCATGACTAGCAGGTTGAGGGAGGTGATTCTCCCCCTCTACCCTGCTCTCGTGAGACCCCACCTGTGTTCAGTTCTAGAGCACCCAATATAAGAAGGACCATGGAGCTGTTGGAGCAAGTCCAGAGGAGGGCCACGAAGATTGATCAGAGGGCTGGAGCACCTCTCGTATGAAGACAGGCTGAGAGACTTGGGGTTGTTCAACCTAGAGAAGGCTCAGGGGACACCTTATAGCAGCCTTCCAGTACCTAAAGGGGGCCTACAGGAAATCTGGAAGGGAATTTTTGTAAGAGCAAATAGTGATAGGACAGGGGAGAATGGCTTTAAACTGGGGAAGAGGGGAGATTTAGATTAGACATAAGGAAGAAATAATTCACTATGAGGGTGGTGAGGCACTGGAACAGGTCGCGCAGAGAAGCTGTGGCTGCCCCATCACTGGAAACGTTCAAGGCCAGGTTGGATGGGGCTTTGAGCAACCTGGTCTAGTGGAAGGTGTCCCTGCCTGTGGCAGAGTGGGTGGAACTAGATGATCTTTAAGGTCACTTCCAAGCTAAACTGTTCTGTGATTCTATGATTCTGATATCAAAAGCCTCAGTGTCTCAGATGCAGAAAGCCCACTTGAGCATGCAGTTGCAAGAATGAACAACCATATAAACAATTCTCTGTGCAGAGAACTGAGAGGATTAAAGCATTATTTTGGACAAACTAGGCAGGGAGGGGCAGCTGACTTGAAGTAGGATGACTTCCCCAGTTCATTTTGCTGCACAACCTGCAAACAACTGTGCCAAGACAGGTCTTCAAGGTTTCTGTGTTGTACATTAAATAGTCACCAGGTGAAGAACAACTGTTGTTCATGTTCTGTTACGCAAAGTAACATAAATAATTTCTCACATCTGTGCTGCTGTGTTTATTCGTGACTTAGAAAGTACAGGGAGAATCCATCAGGTCAGTGTAAAGCCACAGCAGGTAGTCGTCCCCTTTGATGAAGCTACTAGAGATGTAGATTGACAGAGCACATTTGGCTGTTTTGTCTTTGAAAATGTTTAAATCATGATTGTGGCTCATGAAAAGTGAGCAGTGGTCTGAGCACAGCATGACCTATACCTTCAGGAAGAGGACACAGTGGTGGTATTTGTATGCTGGCTATGTTCTGAGCCGTTCACTCAGGGAAATTAATTTCCCTTTCATGCGCATCTGAGCTGGAGAGCATTGGTATCAGTTTCATAACTGAACACCAACCTCCTCAAATCAGGTTGGGGATTTAATGAACAGTGCCACCATCTTTCTCCTGGAAATAAGTGTGACTATATTTGCTATTTCAGGGCGTTTGATGTGGAACTTCTTTATATAGCTCAGCGCTTGAGAATACCTATAGCAGAAGTTGCTGTCAACTGGACTGAAATTGAAGGTAGGGAAATTGTTTATATTCTTGTAAGATTCCTTACATGTCAATCCAGAATGAAATATCCAGGGGTCTTCCCATTTCCATAATACACAGCCGCCTTTCCATGCAAATTTTGAATTTCATGTCCTTGCCAGCCTTTTGCCATGACATGGTACAGGAAGTGTAGCTGAAGGGGTAGAAGAGAGAAACTCTTCACTCCCACTGGAGACAAAAGTAAGTAGTTATACTGCTAGGATAAAGCACTGCTTTGGCATGTCCCCTTGCTATAATGTGCTAATAAAAACACTTCAATTGTAAAATACTGTGCAGGAAGTCTGACCATCATTGTTTGTTGATTCAACTCCATTTCACTGTGTCTTGCCTTCCAAAATTCTCAGCCCGCCTATTAAGGCCTCCTCTGGGGCACCCTCTCTTCTGAAGATGTGTTGTTCTTTCAGACCTGTAAGGAGGTCTCTTTTACTGGGTTACTGGAAGGTACAGTTCCATACATATTTCTTCATAAGCAAAGCAAGTTTAAGAGGTATTGCTTTGCTTCTTCTCATTTCCTTCTTTCCATCAAATGCAGTTCTTTATTTTTTGCCTCTCTTTTTCTTTTTTTTTTTCCTCAACACAACCACTGAACAACAGAAAGTACAATGAACTGCAGTGGTGATGGAGGGTGCAAGTAGAGAACGTCCTAAGCTGACTTTACTAGAAAAGAAATGCTTTCTTTCAGTGCAGTTCCACATGTATATTGCACCTAAGACAAATATTAGCAGAGATGGAGGAGGGCTTGGTTTCATAGTGTGGGTTCCTTACCTTGCCTGAAGATTGGCACGTTCATATTATTGCTGGTGGTCCTCTTCTCCAATGTTGCTAAGAAATCCTTTGCTTAATTATCAATGTTCAGGTTCCTGTATGCTTGAACGAAACTTTGTCACAGAGAAGACTATGCATCTTGTGACATACATGGAATTACTGTGCTGCTTGCAAACTAGAATCTCCCATTTATGGTATAATGTAATTACTACAAAGCAATAACTTTTGCAATATAAATTCTTATTAATGTTGAAGTCTAGGTTGTGGGGCTGAATGTGCTGAGAATGTAGAGGTTCGTGACTACTTAAATGTGCCTTTTGCCAATGCTCATTTTTTCTAACAGCGTCCTTCTGATTTTCTTCTTCATTAATCACAGGTTCTAAGTTAGTTCCCTTTTGGAGCTGGCTGCAGATGGGCAGGGATCTCCTTTTTATACGACTGCGATATATGACTGGTGCCTGGCAGCTTGAAACAAGAAAATGTAATTAGATTATTTACATTTTCCAAATATATTATTATACTTAATGGAACATGAGAACAGTTTCAATCAAGTGAAGTGGTGATGAAAGCTGAGGTAATTCTTCATTGCTCCTGTTGTATGTTTCATTTTTGCAGCACGTATGTGTTTTATAAGATTGTCAGCAGGAGATTTGTACCATGTTTTGAAAAGAGAAAGCATTTCCAAAAATATTTTCTTATCTGGTAATCAGGTTTTTATAATATTAAATAGTAGCTTTAACATGTCTTATAAATTCACTCAAATAAATATATCTTCATCATACATTTGGAATTTCTTTACCTATATTAAAAGGAGGCAGTCTGTTCTACATGGTGCAATATTGTGCTGCGAATGACCGCAACCATTTGTTTCTATAGTAGCTGGAAATATATAGCCATATTGCAACTTGGAATTATCAGTCATGGTTCACACTGATGCATTTTTAGATTCAATGTTATGGGAAATATTAATGGGTTTTCGTGAGTTATGACAGTAATGTTCCTAAGGCTGTTCTGAGAACTTTCAGTAGTCTCTCGACATTCCAGATGTTTTTGTGAAGCTCAAATAGTTTGTCTGAGATCAAACTGTGGATTGTCCCCGAAATCTAGGTCCAAGAGAAAGCACTTTTCATTTTAAAATGTTGTCTTTTATAAATATGTTTTGCTCATATGTACTAATTAATACTGTATGTTCAAGGCTGGGAGTCCTTGGCATCTACAAATCTGTAGTGCAAAGGGTATGGAAAGATAATTCAGAGCATACAAAAATGAGACCCAATGTACACTGGGGGACTGTGCATTAGCAGTGTCAGTCTGACATTCTCACACTTCAAATGAGATCAGAGAGGGAGGAAGGGGTCTTCAGTCTTTCTTCGTAATGTCATAACCTGTTATATTCTGTAACAAGGGTATGACAGGTTTCAACAGTGCTTTCAAAGTGGTTGTGGATTGCCAACAAACTAAGCCAATCTTTGTTTCAGAAACTTACAAATCTGAACAGATTTAAAGAATGAGCAGTGTATGGTTGTACTTTCACATATGATTTCACTGCTGATTTTTCTTATTCCTTCTGCAATATTGAGTTTTGCTCTGTTAAGGTTACCTCAGTTTTCTATGCATTGAAGTGTTGGAATAAATTATCGACAAGTACCTCCAGTTTGATTTTGCAGGCTTTATTCTCTTGCCTAGTCCACGTACGTCTCTACCACTTCTGCAGAATCAATCACGACTCCTTGTTGCTATTGCTAGAATAAAATACCAGCTTCTCAGTTCTCGTACCCTGATCAAACCTGGGCAATGATAGCTCTGCCTGTAATTATAATTGCCAACCAGTTCTTAAAAGCAGATTCCTAAAATTTTCCTCAAGTTTTACATTAAGATTGAGCTTATTTGAAATTTTAACCAAAATAGTTCACCTTTTTCAAATGATGAGGCTTAGGTCATGTGTTATTTATTTTCTGCATGATAAGTAAACATCTGATGACATCTTCTTTAAAAAGAAATTCTGCTTTTGAATTGGATGCCAAAGCTTGGAAGGGAGAGAGAGGCTAAATTTATTATTTTTTAATTAATTTGTGCATTTCTACAAAGTTTTTTCATAACTTTGCAGATAAAGTCTCCATTAACTCTCTCCTTATTAAGCAGTCTCTCGGCAGCTGTCCATATGTCAGCCCGAGAAAATACTTGGTATCTTCCACCTCAGGGATGCCGAAGTAAGGCTAGGTTTGCCATCTTTGAGCTGTGTGGGGTTGGATGCTGGGAATGTGGGGTTGTTGGCATGAAATTCTCCTATGCTTTCAGTGAATTTCAGCCATGGATAAAGGTCACTACACATCTTGATAGTCCAGAGTCTGCTCTGTGTCTCTGAGGTTGATAGACATGGCACTGGTCACGGCCATATGCCTACATCTGCCTTCTCTCAGCTGCCTTTCAAAGCAGGCTTGCTACATCTAAACTGTTTGTTGGAGATAGTCCTTGACCTGCCCAAAAATATTTTGAGAGCAGGGATAGGCAGCTGTGGAACACCTGGCACAGTGTAGTCTGACACATTCTGTTTAGTACAAGCTGAACTGGGATGAAAAAATCAAAGGAGTAAACTGGGACAGAGGGAGAATGGAGAGAAATAGAAAGTTAAATTGATCTGGGGCTGAGATTGGAAGCCAGAGAGTGAAATGGAAGATGGGAAGCACTGAGACTGCATGAGGAATGGGTGTGGAACAGCTATGGACTCGGCAAAGACCAGAGAAAGGGAATGGGGAATGAGATAGATCACTTAAGGGTGGAAAAAAGGAAATGTTGCTGCTGGGGGAGGGAGAAGCGGAAGGGCCTCACTAAGCCAAGTAATCCACAAGAACAGGGTTAGGACAGAAATTGTCTAAAACAATTTGGGACTGAGGATACAGTGATATTTAGAGTCTGGGCTGGAAATCTGGACCCCTTTTACAGTGTTTCTCAGCCATTATTTGACCTCTACAGAATCCTTTGGCAAATCATCTCTCATCTTCTTTCTGTGCTGGTCTATAAAGAGAACAACTGGCTACCAGTAGCAGTTGTTCTTCCGCCCTGGTCACTGAAACTTGCAGTAGATTTTCAGGCTCCAATTCTGAACTGCATGAAGGAGCAATGGAATCTTTCACAAAGATGTGGGAGATGATACAAACAAACCAAGTTTCAATGAAAGCTTGCTTTTCAGAGTTACAAAGCCAGGTAGGAAACAAAAGTAGCCTTTCTGACTCGTTCCCACATTGTGTTTACGTGCTATGAGAGGAGATACTTTCTTATGTAAGGACTACTTTTCTTGAAAGACATATTTTTAGTGCATGGGACTGAGTTGTCCGGCAAAGGCAACTAGATTGGCCTTCTGTTTAGAAAACAGAAGTTTGGATAGAGTATAAATGAGACAAAATTAAAGAGAGGCAGTATATTCTCCATTATCAGATAAAGTTAGACAGGCATATGGTTCTTTTCCTTCTTGCCGAAATGGTCGGCACATTCAGAGAGGATGTTAGAGGTACAGATTCAGTTCCTCTATTGCTTAAGCCCACATCTTAAGTGGTGAAAGAATCCCCAAGCCCTTCTGCAAATCACTTCAAAGGGATATTTGGACAGTTCAGCGATGCAGATATGGCACTATCCCAATCTTTCTGCATATCAAAGTTTAAAAAATTGAGTTCCAGGTCTGCCATAGTGTGTTCTGGGGTTGAAACATTATCGATTGCTTTTCTGAGAACTGCTCTTCTTTGTATGGAATGATCTCAGCTCTGGAACAGTTACCTGCACTTATTGAACTAATTGCTCCAAGCTTGCTCTGAAGCAGAGGCAGCAAAGGAGACTTACTTTAGCTGAAAAGGATGGTTGGCTTTGCCTTCTATCACTCATGTAGGGACCAGAAGTCTTCTGGGTAGCATACTCCTCTTATTTGCAGATCATGAAACACAAGGTTCACAGGCTGTCACAGGAGACCCTCAAATCATAGAACACCAAGCATATGCTCTAATGGAAGGTCAGACTCATAGAATCATAGAATCAACTAGGTTGGAAAAGACCTTTAAGATCAAGCCCAACCATTACCCCAGGATTGCCAAGACCACTACTAAACCATGTCACTGAGGGCCCCATCTGCACGGTTTTTCAACACTTCCAGGGACGGTGACTCCACCACTGCCCTGGGCAGCCTGTTCCAATGCCTGATCACCCTTTCAGGGAAGAAATTTTTCCTAATAGCTTTTTGCTCACTGTCAGTTATCGGCATTCCTCTAAAAGTGTGTTGTGCAGGTACATGTGAACATGACACTCTTGAAGCAAAGGTGCACCTGCTTTGTGGATCCTAACAAGGAGCAAATAAAAGATTAGTAAAAAGTGGCTTTTCTCTGTCAAAACTAAAGTTCATGGGAGCGTGTCCCTCATGAAATGTAGTACACCTGAGAAACTTCAAAAGATTAAAGTCCATGGCTTTTACATATCTTCAGGCCAGGCCACAGCAGAGTGAAGATTTTGAACTGATAAACTTCAGGTTTGGGTCAGAGGTCTAAAGTCCACTTGTGTCTTGAGCCCTATATCAATATGTAGGTTAGCATTAGCTTAATCCAAATATTTACTGAATGCAGAGAAAAGGAAGCACAATGGCAAGTATGAACTGTAAACTATTAAGCAAATGTGAAGGATAATCAGATATTTTGAAAAGCAGCTACCCAATGCTATGAATTAGTTAAATAAGAGATGCCCACATAGCAGAGACCCCAAATTACAGCATTAATTACACAAGCAGCAGTCTCTGACATGAAAACATTTTACACTAACCTAAAAGATTCATAGAAATATCAGAGGCAGAGTGACAAGAAACATAACTCATTTAGAATTGCCAGAAATTAGATCCTTTAAAAATTAAGAATTCGTCTAATAGAAATCTGTAGCTGTCAGAGATCAGAGATGCCCTGTCTTTGTATGAATTATATATCCTAAGTCATTCACATCCTGATCTTCCCCAAGCTTTTACCCTAAAAGGGTTAGCTGTTCTTGTTAAATCCATAAATCTGTAGATACTTGCTCAGTTTAGTTTATTTCCAAGTTTATTTAATTTATTGCCATTATTTTTCTGTGTAGCAATCTGAAACAATGGCTAGTTTGGAATCATGTATCTTGATTTTCCCATGAGGATCACATCAGGTGACAGAGGGTTTGGACTAGACCCAAGTTGTGACAAGTTAAGCATCAGGTTCCCGGGTGCCTACGTTTAAGGTTATTGGAGGCCAGAATCCTGAACAAGGCACCTTTTACCTGTGTGAAATACTGTACATCCCTGGCCAAGCTGCTGGCTTTAGTCAGAGTTATCTAACATCAGCCTGTTCAGCATGCGGGGAGATCTCTGCACACTGCACAGCCCTGAACACTTTTCTTAGGGTAGGAAGGAGTAGAAGCCTCTCAGAAAACAGGTCTAAGCTTTCCCTTAGCAGTGCAGGAGCCTGCTTACTAGTTTACTGATTCAACTCTGTATCTAAGTAATGGGAGACCAGGAGCAGATTCGCACACTAGAGGGAGATCAAACACGTATGTCCAGTAGGCTGTTCCCTAATTGCTTTCCATTTAAGCTGTTCTACTGGGCACTGATACCATAAAGTCAAACAAGGAAACATAACTCCGCTTCATTTATCATGGCACTTGCCTGAGGGCGAGGAAGACTTGGGTTCCAGCCTTTCTCTTTGGGATATTTGCTGTCTGTTTACTATATATTTTCTATACTCAGGGTATCAGGTGACAGATTTCTTGAGAGCACTACTCTCCTCTGTGTTCCTTCAGGCCCAACATATCTCAATTGTTGCACAGCGACCCCAGAATCATACCTGGAAGATGGAAGTTTCCCCTAGGTACCATTTCAGAAGCAGCTCTCATGGTTTGATTGCACAAAGCCATGAAAAGGAGTGTTCCTGCTCCCTCTACACCTTTCTGGGGCTGCTTAGAGTCTTTCTCAAGCCAGTTCAGCTCACCAGCATGGCAGGATGCCATCTTCCACTTGTTTGGGGATTTTTCCTTTCTTTTCATCTGAGGTAGTTTTCTGCCATTTCAGTGATGTAAAATGACTCAGAGCGATGCAGCAGGAACAGGGTGCCCCAGCAGAAAGAGGACTTCCCCTTTTGACAGCTGTGAACTCACCACAAGATTAAAGAATGACTTGTCACCTGGAGGCTAGGACAGTTTTCTAAAGTAGGAAATGTGAATCTGAATTCCTCTTTTTTTAGACCTGAGGTCTTGTTGCCCTCTCTCTCTGGCTCCATCTCTTCATGTATTCCAGATACCCCACTTGATTTTATTGAATGCCACAACACAGAACAGGGGGCTTGGGTGGAACATTTCCCAGTCGTTCCTACTAGGAAAAAAGCTGATTAATTCACATTTGATGCAGTCCTACTGAATTGCGGAGACTGTAGAGAACCAAGTTCCTCTGGCATATGTAGACAACTTCCTGATCACAAAGCCTGTCATGCAAACCAGCCCACTGCCTAACTTGTCCTCACTCTTCTCTTTATAGACTTGCAGAGATACACAAGGTCTCCTCGTTTGTGTTTCAGTGGAATCTTAGCCTTTACTATTTCCTTCTACCCTCGCATTTGCAGGGGTGACCCATGGAGATGCAGATCTTCTAGATGGCTCACTGTTCTGCATGACCCAGCCCTCCAAAGGCACATCAAAACAAACTAATCACATACTTTGAAAAGGAATTAAAAAACAGAGAAAATCTACATGGTAATTCTGCAGCATCCTTACCCACATCACTGCCTGTGTAGTTAGTGCTTTAATAAGCATGGATTTCAATTTAAAAAAAATATTTTGATATCTCTGCATAAAAGCGTTATTTTTCTGCACCACTTTACTAAGACTTTGTATGAGACTTTTCCATAGGATACTGAATATCAAAGAGTTCTCTTTGAAAACATATGCAAAAAAAAAAAAAACCCAAGTTACTGAAAAAGGTTCAGTAGTTTACACAAGTTTTCTTCACCGTTACCATTTTTTATCACAACCCAAATGCAATAAATCCCCTGATTTAGCTTTTACCCTTACAAGCCATGGTTTTAACTCATGTTTTAAATATGGGTTGGAAAAAACAGTAAAAATTGTCTCTTTTTACTCACAGGCATGTCCTGCTGATGCACAGTGTGTTTTCTGTCACAACTCTAGTAGTTTACTCAGTATTCCTAACTGGTTTCAGTAACACTGCAGCATTACACAAAGCAGGGTAACTCTTAAATGAGTAATCACACAGCTTTAATAAGTTTAACCCATATAAAGTACTCGGAGATCACTACTGTGAAGAATAAGCAGACAAACACAGAAGAGAGCTCCAGTTCATTCTACAGAACTGTGTCCAACAACACATCAATTTACAACTCTCAAAGCTTCTGTGCGCACCTTTCCACTATCACCAATGCAGAACAGTCCAGGTTAGTTTTTCACCATGAGAAATGAAATTGTATTAACATGTATAAGCACAACAACGTCTCCAAGCCATTGAACAGTCCCAGCCAGTATTCAAGTTGAATCCTCTGCTAATGCTTAAGGCTCTGGAGACCTATCCATAATTATTTATGTACCTATTGTCCAAGTGTTCCTTGAGTTCACAGTCATAATGCTGACTGCAAACTAAAAATAGTCGAAATGAAGAGACAGGCAAAGACAGAAGGCTGCAATGAAGTTTCTGTATCTCAGTGTTTATTACTTAAAATAACATCTAACCTTATTTATGATCTGTGCATGTTTCTTAGGGATGCAGTGGCATGTCTGTTACAGCTCAAGGGACATGAATTAAAGTAGTGTTGCAGCATTGTTGAAGGCTGCACCCTGCCAGCTGAACCGTAACTTATCTACCTCTTTGGGATAGGGATTCAGAGGTTAAGAATTGGATGCTACTGTGTCGTGCCTATTGCGTTAGCCAACGGCACATAAGGGAGTCTTGAGCACATTAGTCCACGGGGTCATCTAGGCTCAGGGGAGAAGCTACAGACAAACCTTTGTTTCTTACTGGAAAAAGAGATGGTATTTTTATATGACCAAGCTTAAGTAATAGTTGTGAGATCATAGCTGAGAGGGGTGTGCTAGAATATGATTTCATTTAATAGATCCATCAGAAAACGAAGAGCTAACTAGCCTCCATTTTCCTGGATATTTTTTAATCCATTTTTCTTTGTACTGTTCATTGATCTGTTCAACTGCCCTAACGGAATCATTAGATATTTCCCTGGTGAAAAAAAACCCAAAACATCAAACTCTTCCAGTCCCACTTGCTGGGCGCAGTCTTCCAAGTGCCAATAAACTTTTGCAGGGATATTAAATCAGTCTGCAAGTTGTCTGACAGATTCTTAGGCTACACAGCCTTCTTATGTGCACGTTAGTGTAAAGGGTAGATCCTTTTTTTTTGCTAAAGCAATGGTATCCGTGTCTCCCTTTGTTGCAAAAGGAGATGAACTCTTGCTGTATGTGGAGTCCACTGATAATAGCACTCCATACCTGACAAATGTAGAGCACCCATTTTAAAAGAAAGAACTGTGCAGCCTATTTCAGACCAGCAGACAGGTCAGCATTAGCTCTTCCATGCACTGTAAATGCATGACTGCAGTTACTAGCAATAATCTGACTTGCTTGAGGCAAACAGCAGCAGACAACTGCAGCAGCACAGGGTGTGGGTCAGCTGGGCACGTTGGCCAGCTGCAAGGTAAGCATGACTGCAGCAGTTCACCAGGCCCAGGGAAATGCTTCCAGCTTCTCCTGAGGAAAGCCACGCTAGGAGGGAGTACTCCTCTGTGGACTTCCTGCAGCTCCCAGGTATTGCATTAAGGCCTCCTAATTCTCATACCTTTTGTATGGACACAGTCTACCATCAGTGAGCAGTATTCAGTCATAAGCTCTTCCACAGTCTATGGTGGTTATCCTTTGTCTACATTTACTCTACCGCACTTACCAGCATGTAAGCAGCAAATGATATAAATAACTCATATTCACAGTCTCTTTCTTCATGTATACTTCCTATTCAAGGGACAGCTGAAGACCAGACAAACATCCTCCCAAAATGGCTTAGCTACAGGTGATCCTTCTTACCTGCATGACCCTAACTCCCTCTCCATGCCTTTGCACCAGCCAGGCTCTACCTTCCCTGAGTCTTAGTGTTCTGCTGCCAAGATGTCTTTTCTCCTTTGAACATTCAGCAACTTGTTGTTCTAGCAGAGTAAACTTCAATATCTATATTGAACCCAAGCCTTTGTCGCTGGCATGTTCTGTACTATATTCCTTAAGAATGAGGTGACACTGAGTCTCGAATTCCCATCTGTTTTTTGCCATGTTCTAATATTTCATCTGGGGTTATTCTGAAGCTGTATAAAGATTCCATTCCAAAACAAAGGGAAATACTGAGTGTCAGCTTTTGGACTGGAGATCAGAAGAGCTGTTTGAACCACAGGATGATGAAGAATCACTGAGTTCTGCAAACAGTTTTGGCAAATTCACTTTGTATGGTCTCTGGAACGCAGCCTTCCACATGTGGGACAAATCTTTATCTTCCTATCTTTGTAGAGTAGGGAAAGGTTTAGCTAATTATGTCAAGGACAGGCTTCATCCTGTAGCCACATTACAACCTGAGTTGCACAGGCTGTCATAAACTACCCCACTGCATACTCTCAATCATCTGCTGTCAAACTAGGAACTAGGTCAAAACCACAAGGAATTTCTAAGTCTTTTTGGCTGACTAGGTCTGATGCCATTTAAGGTCTCAACAACAGAAGTGCTGATAACTTCTGTATCTCCTTGCCAAAAAACAAAAAAACCAAAACCATATCCATGGCCATCTTCCAGTCTTTGAGCCAAGTCATAAGATTTGGAAATGGTAATCAACTGTGTCAGCTCTTCCTTTGGTAGTTTAACAAGTCTGCCTAGGTTCTGCCTGGTAGAAGGTTTCATGATAATGAGAGCTTAAGCACAGATGAGGTTAGAACAACCTTTACTGGCTTTTAATCAAAAAATAACATTCTGGTCTCATATGTTTTCTGATGAGATGTTTAACTTTACTGTTCTTGACAATTTATTTTCTCAATAAATGCTTCATAAGAAAAGGAACAGAACTAAAATAACTGGTTTTCTCCAGGAGTACTGCAATGGGACTACAAAAAGGACCAATTATTCTCATAAAGGAGACAGCAAACAATTTCATGCCAGTATTTGCTAGAAAGCTAGAAAAAAAGAATGGTTGACTGCTCAAGAATATATCAGATTTAAGCAACTTTTGTGTGCACTATTCATGTTTTCATGCATTGCCTCAACTTCCATGATATCTCTGAAATTCTTATACCCAAAATCTGGACCTTTTTTGGTTCACTTACCAAATGAATTATATTGGGAAAGATTGTTTACCAAAATTGATAAATACAGCTAGACAACTTCTTACTTGTGCCATGTCTTTCACATACTTGCCAGTGCCTTCCTGAGCTTCCTAAGCTAACCAAGGAAGAACTAACTTCATATCCTGGATGTTGCCTTCTCCAGACAATCAAAGAGGATCATCGCTAAATTCCAAATATAGGGTCACTGCTCAGGCACCCTAGAAATAAATTACACCTGATTCAAAGGAGAAAGAATGTGTTCGCATATTACACTGAAAAGACTAAATGAAGGAAAATCCAATGCAAGGCCCACTCCATTCACTGAAACCATAGATGCTCTGCCTTCAATACTGAAAGAGTTCTGCAGAAAGCAGTGAGGGAAGGTTGATCGTGCTGCATGAACCTCCCCCTTCATGAAGGAATTCCAGGAGTGGCTTGAACAGACCTGTATGTTTAAGGGAATCTAATTTTACATGTACTGATTTCTCTGCATTGTAAAATAATGAAGCATTCTTTCTATCCCTGGCCACTTCTGATTTACTGAAGATTATACAGTACATCAGTTTAGTCCTAATCAGGAAGATGGGCATGATAATTTATTTACCCTCAAAAAACCCCTATTGAATTTTCCAACAGTAGGGCAAAAGATTTTAATGTCAGCATAGAAGCTCCTCACTATGAACAGCAAACATTCACAGCGGGGTACGAAGTGATTTTGTTGATTACCAAGGACTCCAATTACCCTGCCTGCAGGCTGCACTAAAAATCCTGGCGTTTTAGCTCCTTCCCTCCTAAGATGTTCTCTATTAATGTAAGCATTATGCATGTATCTCTGTAGGTGTGCAGTGAACACCAAGCAACTACATTCCCCATTTTAAAGAAGTTTTATTATGCACGGTGATTACTTTAGGGAGAATACCATCTCTGCTAGTAAGTGCAAATCTAATGCATAATAGAGTTGCATGAGTTTGAGCAGTGTGCAAGAGCTTTTATTTTTCCATCAAGCAAGATGGTTGGGGAAAGCATTTGCAGAGTGGTCATTCATAAAGCCACTACTGCACTCAGTCAGATAGTTAAGAACTAGGAAAAGTCAGCAATCATGTAGACTGCTATTCTCAGCTGTGCTTAGATAATAATTTACAAGGATCCTAAAGTTTCTTAGGAAATTCACATTCCTAGCTAGCTCTGGAAAAGGTTCATTCTTTCCATGTTTCCGCTGCAGACTTGTCAACATTTTGCCCCTAATTTAATCTGCATTTCTATTCGCTTACAGTTGAATCCCATATGGGCCTTTTAGATAGGACTATGTCCTGTACTGATTAATTCTTCATTCTCGAAGAAGAGGACAGATCAAAGTGAGCAATGTACCCAAGATGGCCGTTGCCTTTGTAGACAGTAAGACACTAAATAACTTCAAAATAAAGCTCACGTTTCCCAGAGCTTTGCTTAACACGGCAAAAAAACTTAAAGGAAACATTCACTGGATGTGAAGTCAGTGCCAAACATTATCTTTAATATCTGAGAGATAATGTAATAAAAAAAAAAAAAGGGTGTATTTCTCATTTTGCTAAGACACAAACATACATCAAAATGTTACGTGACGACACACCATTTGTCTTTGATAAGCACCACTAAGTCAAAAGGAACAGACCTTCATATAGAAGAAAGGTTTCCAGCATAGAAGAAATTTCACACAAGAAACTCATCAAATGCCGGAACAGAGCCCCAACATGGTTGTACTAACAGTATCTTGTTTTCTATTGTGAGGCATTATACATGCACACAGTATTTCAAACACAGATGTCATTTAGTAGATTGATTACATTAGTGCAAGGTTTCTCAAGTTTTATGATGCCATGGGTTTCTCAACAGCAGGGAACAGTCACTCTTACAGATCTACTATATTTTTGCCAGAAAATAAAAGGCTAATGATTTGAAATATGAATGCCACAGTAAGGCACATGATTAATAGTCACTGAGTAATAAAATCATTGCTGACAAAATATGTCCACTGAAAAGTTTAAATCTTTTCCAATGAAAAGTTTAAATATCCCCTCGGGAAATGAGTCCTCAGTCTTGTTTCCAGTGCTGTGGAGGCATTTTATTCAATGGCTTGTGAGGCAAGTGTTGTGAAGCAGTTCCCAGCATATGTACAAGAACCAAGACTTCCCATTCTCAGACACATTCCTCTATAAAACAGGAGGCTGTGTACCTCTCCACTTAGACTGTGTCCTCAAGAATCTTGCACTCTTTGCTGAACAGCTCAATTTCAACAAGAGTTCAGTGACCTCAGGCTAGACCTTTCCATAGCTCACTGGCTGTTTCAGAAAGGAGGTACCCTAGATTAAATTCCTTTAAGCTAAGGAGGACCCAGAACCCCTCTGCTCCATTGTGCTGTAACCATTATGTTGCTGTGGTAACATAGTCCATCCTTCCTACCTTTCTCAGAAGATGGTCTGGTGTTCAGCCTCCTACAAAGAGGTACAAGTCCCTAGTGAAGCCCTGAGGCAAGTGCCTCTTGAAGCACATATTTCAAATGTATCGTGTTTTCTAGCAGCTGACTCCAAATGGCTTTGTCCACACACACATCAAAACAAAACCAGAAATTGACTTGGCGAGGCATTCAGAGCCCTCATACCATCAAGGGAGAGCCACCTTACTAAGCCTACATAAGATTCCCCTACTGCTGTAAGGTATGTCTTGATCTTGTCTGTAATCCTTGTCTCTTCCTTCATGTCACTAGTACACAACCACACCTCCACCAGCATGTTGTCCAGCTGAATGCTAACACATTTGAAGCGTGCTTCATTTTCAATTGGACCTGTTACCCATCAAACTCCCCACATGTGGAGACCCAATTATAAATGCCTGTCCCAAGGGAAGGGACAAGAAGGCACAGCCAGGGAAGGTGGGACAGTCCCTACTGATAGCAGCCCTGCCTGCATCAGGTGAAGATCATCATAGAGCTGCACACACGCTGCCCTCACCCCACTGTAGGAAGATCCAGTCTTGGGCATTCCAAAGAACCAAACCACCTACTTTACACTGTGAGAATCACCCTGCTGTCACCAAGCACCTACTCATGCTCAGCATCTTTCAACTGAGGGGCTAAGGCAGGCAGGCAGAACTGCTACAAGTGCTATCAAAACTTTACCAGAAGGGGATTATACAGCCTTGTTGTGGAAATAAGATCCATTCCCCAACTCTTCATTAAGGCATAATTAATTGGGAAATCACTGTTACTTCTGCTAGAGAAAACTAGATTGGGAGTATCATGGGAAAAGAAAACAAGCTGAGCAAGGAATTCTTTCCAGGATATGCGCAGTCCATGATCTCATTTCTTCATCCCCTGAAGAACCTCTGCATGTTTATAGTAGTCAGTCATAAGTCTTGTACACAGTGTACACAAGGTACACAGTGAATAGCACCAGCCTACTGGAAGTCCGAAATAACATTAAAGAAACCTGAAAGGAGGTGCTGCTTCAACCAAAAGGAATATGGACGTGGTGACAGACTCCAGCTCAGGGAGTGGCTGCCCCCACCAGAAGACTTCTGGTGCTGTCCATCACATAGTGAGCCAGAACATAGCCCCCTAAGCCAAGGCAAAGATCTGACCTGACATCTAGAGATGGGGGAGGGAAAGGGGTTATCACCACCACAACCTGGCCCCTACCCTCACTCTTTTCTTGTTCTTAGCAACCTTGACCTGGTGCCACCACAGTCAAGGCCCAGATAATTGGGTTATAAAAGATAAAGTAGCATCCACCTTTTTTTCTGAGGCTTTTGATCATTCTCCTTGCTCACATCAGCTGGCCTTCAGGACCTGGTACAATAGGATGCAAGCACTAAGTGCCTGCCACTTCCCTATCTGTCTCTCTTCCCAGCAAAGCCCCACAAGGCTGCACCACTCCACTACCTGTTAGTTGTAGTGCAAGCAGCCCAGACAACAATTGCTGCTGTTTCTTCATTGCTTTCAGTAGACCTCTGCAATGACTGTCACTCTTATTACTGGACCAAAACCCACAGCTACTCAACCTGCATTCTCCGGCACCTGGAGACTGTTAGGTAAGACAGCATATACCTCACACATGTTGGTGAGGAAAGTCTTCATCAATTTTATCTAACCCCACAGGAGAAGAGGGTAGCCCCATCCAAATACCAACAGTGGCACAGCAGGCCCTTGTCCCATTCACATCAGAAGTGCCACCATTCTAGACAGCCCTCCATTTCCCAGAACTTCCCCACACAACCTTCAAAAACTAAGTAAACCAATAATCACTCACCCCCAGGAAGCCTCTAAAATCTGCCAGCTAAGACAATTTCCTGTGCTGATTCCTTAACACCTGCAACCTTGTCTTCCTACACAGCTGGCTGCTGGTGGTGTAGATCATTAAAGGACCTAGATGCCCTAATGCAGGCACGTGTCAATACAGGCGAACATCCAAACTTTGCTGTTTGGATGTTATAGCAAAGGGTAACTGAATTGTGGCACTGCTGCAGTGTATGTTAAATATCTGTGCCTGGGACTTGGTATTTTACACAGTGTTGTGATTTGTTATCCACACCAAGGCAGAGATGCACAGACCACATCATAATTTTTCTCCTATCAGAGCTTAAGAACTCTGGCTTCCCTAAACATAAATGGAGAGTTTGAGGAAACACAAGCCTTTGATGTGTGTGGGGAGATGTAATGCATTTAGGCAGAGTATTTTAATTATGTGAATTACAACAGGACAGCCTGCTCTTTTTTGCCTGCTGAGTCATTTCCACTTGGACTTTGCAGACACGGACCCATGCACTGAGTGTTTAAGTATTTGGAATAAACAATTAATGCTGTGCTCTAGCTTTCGCAAGCCTTAAGCAGAAAAAAAGAAATCACTCCTTTTCTTCTTTATTTCTCTGTGCTTGTTAGTGCCTCCTTTGGAAGAGACTGGAGCTAGCTGAATGTCCCAGTTTGAGATACACAGTGCCAAGGGCCAGTATGCTGAAACTATCTCACCCAGTTCCCAGGGACTGACTTCTGAAATGTCTCTGAGGCTTTCAGTTGCCATCCAGTCTCATTCGTGTACAAAATATGGAGAGATGACTCAGAGTAATTTCTTGCCCTTTATGAAGAAAACCTGATACCTTGTGCATAGATGTGGTGTTTCTATACACAGTTTACATACTTACCACCAACTTAGTTTTATTTTTTTAGTCTTTTGATTTTTTCATACAGTAATTATACTGCTGAAGACTGTAGCTAAATGAGGTGTTTATTCAGCATTTGTGCCTTCTAAAAATTTACTAATGAAGATCTTTTAGAAAAGTTTTTCCCTCCGCCTGTTCACTAGGCAGTATAACTTTTTCCATTTCTTTGATCCTGAAACCCCCCTTATTTTTGATTATTCTTCCCTTGGCAGCTGAAGGAAAATGCGGCAATATATAACAAACCCTTCCCCACCCCTCCAGTTAACAAAGATACCAGTTGTAGATCAAAGAATCCATCAGAACAAACTGCTTCCTATGCAATAAACCCTCTGTCTCTGGAATAAGCAAGTTTATCTTCATTGTGCATTCTGATAAGATGTTATTATAGTAGTGACTTTAATTACATTTCTCATTATTACATTAGTGTGCAGTAACATAGGGTTTCACTGAATCTAAATGTGTTGGTTTGTAGAATATGGTGCCTTTAAGTCTTGTGATGGAGGGAAGTAAAACTTCAGAAGCCACAAAACAACAAAATAATGATCAATTTTACGGTTGGGCAGATATCCCTGTGGAAGGAACAAGGAAATTTTTCTGGAATATAAACTGGAAGGTGGAAAAAGATGAAGAGACATCATAAAAAGGCAATGGTATATACACCACTTTACATCCCTGTAATGCAAATGTGGTAAGGTTCTAGAAAATAAGTGGCTGCTTTATGACTTAAGGAATAAATACTTTTTTGTCCAAAGTTTCTATAGTGATATACCTAGAGGTATATTTTAGTGGCACATCTTTAAACGTTGATCTATTTTTCTCCATATTCTTTATTCTTCTCTCCCTATTTTTCTTTTTACTGGTAAGACTAGAAGTTGTATGACTAATGTGCTATCTCAAAGTATTTAATCTTAAGCATTGAGTGGTTTAAAAAATATTTGTAGGTTTAAAAATATTCTCTAAGATTTGTACATTTTGGATGTCTAACAAATAGTCACTGAACAGATAGATACTCAGTAAAACAGATTCTCATGTAACTCAGCTTCTCTGATAATTTGATTAAATGTGAGGCCTGGTGTTTGGTGCCAGGTGATTCCCAGGGGAGTGAGTTTATCACATGCTTAGGCTTGCAATTCCTTGCTCAATAACTGCTTGATCTCTAACTTATTGAAAATGGTGGTGGTTCTCATGGACTAAACTTTGACTGCAGTCAACTTTAAATGGGGGCATAAATTACCAAATGCATCTCCCTTTGAGACCTCCAAACAGACCATTGTCACTGGTCCTACGGAGTAGTAATAACTTTGTGATCTCCAAGACAACTGCTATTAATGTCTTCATTAGCAAGGACTGGATTGGAGTGCAACTATTTTCTTCTTGGAACCTCTAGGCAAAATATTCAGTTGGTACCCAACTTGTTTTAAAGCAAGCACATGGTAAAACGAGGCATTGCTTGACCCCTATTGCTTGAAGCAACTATGAGTTTATGAGATTCTTTTTACTTCTGCCAGCTAGTGAAAATGCAGATAGATCTGATCCATATAAATCAAGTTTTAAATTAAAATACATTGAGTTTTCTCATACAAATGGCATTTTCCCTTCTAATCACTGTATCCTGCTTTAATGCCGACACTGAACAAATAAGCTTTGCTTATCAGTACAATGTTCTTGTCTGTCAAATATCACTGAGGATTTTTTTTTCTTTCCTTTTATTATATTTTTGATTTTAAATAGTCTAGTTTATAAAGATGTCTTCCCCCCACACACCACATCCCCGGAAAGCATATATACTGTCTTTGCTCAAACCATGGGAGCGGTTTAATATAAAACATAATTAAGGAGATGTTTGCCATCAGTATTAATTGTGAACATCCTTTCATGTTTTCATCTGGAGAAGGAAGGCTGGGGACACCATTTAGTGAAGAGAGTTTCAAATGACATTCCAAGATGGGCTTTCTCAGAAGGTGAAACACATCATTACAGTCTCTGTTTTAAGACGAGGTTGCAAGTCCATGAAAAAGGCGGGGAGGGAGAAGTTACTTGCCTGTTGCCTGTTGCTGTGACCATTATTTTCCCTTTCTACAGCAAGAACATGAAGAAACCACATAAGCATGAGGATAGAAATAAGCATACCTTCAAAATAAACACAATATGCAAGGGCTTTTTGGGGATTACTGCTGCACTATGGATGGTTTATGAAGATAAAACATGGTGAGAACTACAAACATAACGCTTTTGTACGCCCATCCCTTAACATTATAAAGGCAAAAGCATTTTGTTTCAACTTTGCACCAAACTTCTGTAGATGGAACTGTTTAAGCTGAGCTTGAAAAGGAAGAAGGCCCACAAGAACTGAAATTAGCACTCTAGGATGACCCTACTCTTGATATTTCTAAAACATGCTGATCTTCATACCTCTTCTTCAGTGATAATGTGGCCAAAAGAAATATCTCTATGTGGATAGACTTTTAAATGTACTTCCAGGAAGGGTCAGGAAGGATGTCCTGTCAGGTCAATAATTTCTTGTGAAAAGTTCTGCTCACTTAGGATGGCTTCGCAACCACCAAAAATTCAGCATCTAACATAAAAGAAACAGTCAAGATTCAGTCTTGACTGGTAGAGGAAGCTATCACTAAATTAACGAGACTGCTTAAGTGCAAGGTATGGCTTGATTCATTTGTGATGTGTAACCAGAAGACTGCTCATACAGCTATACGTATTCTTGGTAATTTAAAACAATAACCCAACAATCCAGTCTCACAAAGCTGAAACAGTTAAAAGCTAAATCAGCAGAAAAGAAATAAAATAAATAGAAAAGGGGATAATAATTAAGAACTGCCTAAAACATTCTAGGAGATGCTTTCAAAACCACAATCTGACTGAGAAAAGGCTATTCTGGTTAACAGGGAACAGACAGACTCAGAAGGACTATGAATACAAATATATTCTATAAAACACAGGAGACAAAAAAGAAATAGAGATTTTAGAAAAAAAATAATAATGGAAACAGAAGGAGGAGAAATCCATGGCTAGCAGAAATAACAGTAAGAAAGGAGTTAAGTATCCCAGAACTTAAAGTAATTGAAACAATTATTTGTATCAGTATGAGGTGGAAATGATAGAACGGTGAATAATAAAGCAAAGACTTCAAAAAGTGTCTGAAAAAAACAAGTTAAATGATACATTACTTACACTGCAAGGTAATAGCTTACCTTCTGTTTTAACGGTAACTGAAATTGATGTTAAAAAGCAAATTGTAAGACATGTTGAAATCATCAGGTCTTGACACTTTGCTCTCAAGAATTCTAAATGTGCCCAATGATGCACGCTGCTTAAACAGATTTCGGAAGGCTAGGAACATTTAAAGTGGAAGAGAGCAAATATTATACCAGCATTTTTAGAGATATAAGGAATAGATGGTGTGCTTAGAGGTCTTTCAGAGCTAAAACCAATTCCAAGTAAAACAGTGGAACAATTTACACAGGTCATAGTTGCTAAAGAATTAAGGGAGAGCAATGTAAGTACCACCGGTCACAAAAATACCTAGTGAAATGAAAACTTTATTAAAAGTTTAGCTGGTAAAGGAAATGAGTTTGGTATTACAGACTTTTCAGAGGTATTCAGCTTCACACTACCTGACATTTTAATTAGGAAATTAATGTAAGCTGTATTGAATTTGTATTATTCTAAATTGATTAAAAATTGACTAGTTCCTAGGTCTGAAAATGTCACCATAAATGGGAAAAATTTTATCAACTTGATGGGCTTTTAATGAAGGCTTAAAGAGATAATTTGACCTCACAGTATTTAACTATGTTTTAATGATGACACAGAGCTATGAAGTTGTTACTGAGGACTTTGCCAATGACATAGATTATGGCATTGTTGAAAAGGGAAGAGTAAATCAAGGGGATGAATCAGTTAGATTGTCAATAACATGAGGACCTTCAAGGTGACTCCAACCCTCCCCATTACCAAGGAATGACCAGGTGTTCTGCCAGATTTTTGCCTAATCTGCTCTTCAGGGGGAGAGATTCCCTACTATGCATAGAGAAGTTGTTCCAGTACTTGCTTGTAAGCCTGGTGCAAGAAAACAGTGCGTGTTTCTTCACACTCAAAGTGAGGTGACATGCAGGAGCAAAGAATGTTGGAAGGCTAAGGTATAAGAAGATGGGGAGTCTAACCTGGAATCTAAAGAGATCTTGGGCATCATCTCAGCAAGAGCCAAAATTATTAAAATGCTAACGTGGTCTCTATAGGTTGAAATAAAGACATAATAAACAAGGCTAACAAAGTTGGCTGAGCCCTATGTATGTCCCCTGATGTCTGGTAGAACTGGAGAACCCTGGATCTTGATGTCCGCAATTCAAAAAGTTGTTGCTAATTTGGAAAGGGCTCAAAGGAGACCCCAGCAACTCTTAAAATGTTTTAATCACCTGATACTTAAGGGCCATTCTCAACTGTATGAGGAAAAGGTAGCATAAGCACAGACTGTGAAGGGATAATGAGTTTTAGCCTTGTGTGTAAAGATACAAGATCAAATTGCTAGAAGCTGAAGTTAGAAAAATTCAGAGCAGAGTAAGCCATTTTTCTTTACAGCAAGGATAAGCCTAACCACAGAACAACTTAGCAAGGCTTGTAATGGATTTTCCATCACAAAAGATTTCAAAATCTGTTTTTCCAGAAGATTTGCTCTAGCTCAACCATAGCTATTGGCTTTGATGCCAAAGTTCAGGGAAATCCTAGGACCTCCGGGTATGTGTGAAGTCAGAGGACAATGGTTCATTCTCGATGTTTATGAACCTTTGCATAGTTTCCTTTCCATGCTGTTTCTTTCCATCCAAGCAAATCCTCAACAAGAAAACTGTTTGGGTTAATAAGAGAAAGAATGGACTCAGATAAAATGGTTGACAGTTCATCAGATTCACCCCAGCATTAGGTGTGAAGTTCAGAATGTGAAGCAAAGGCAGGGGATTACAGTGGTTCTTGAAGCAATGCCAGCTGAGGCTGAGGCACATAAATATTTCAGCCAGGTCAAGCAAGCAGCAGGGAAGTGATTTATTACACATTTCAGACAGCGCTAGCTAAAAAAAATGGAAACAGAATCCTTCTAGAGTTTACCTTCTAAGGTTTACTAGGTCATCAGTATTGTTATGCAAAAGGAACAATAGGTGCAAAAGTACATTGTCACTGTCCTCTTCGCCCACATGGTCTTCCTGAAGAGGAAGGAATAGACTCTGTCACTTGGAAGATCTTGTACTTTAAACTAATCTCTGCTAGTCTATGGTCAATCCACACCTCTTGGAATAAAAAGACATCCCAACGGTCATATTGTTCTTAGCATCTCATAGTCTAATTCTCTTCAGCAGAGAATAAACTCAGCACAAATAACAAGAGAGGTAGCTGGATCTCAATGAGCTAAAAACTTTGGTGGAATTAAGTCAAAACTTTGTATGTGGATCAAAGAAAAGGTAAAAAAAAAGCAACGGAGTGTTGGTATAATAAGATGATGGCAAATTTCACGGGAATTACTTAAAATTTATGTCCTTGTAGCTCAGAGAAGAATTTGCCCCCAAAATCTTTAATCGCAAGCAATATGACTTCATTCTTGTGCAGCTGCTTCAGCAGGTACTTATATATACAAAATAACAAAAATCTTTAGCTCAATTATGGTGCTGGGTACAAAATTATCCTTTCCAGTTCTAAAAACTCTAGTAACCTGGACAGTTCAGATGTTTTCCTGAAGTTTTTTTTGGTTGGCAATTGAAAGTTACCACAAGTGTATTTTAAGTTCATTTGTCCTTATCACAGCCTGCTCATTCACTTCTTGACACCTCTTGCAACTCTGGATGAAAAGTGCGATGAAGCTAAATGATAAATTTTAGTTCTCTAAAATTCAGTTCTGATCATCTGACCCAAAAGGGACAGAATTAACATTCTGGTGGCAGTACACGAGGCTGCTCAGCCTGCTCATCTCTGTGTCTCTCAATATTTCTGAACTATTGCTTTACAGTCTTCTCAGGTGCACCTTCTTATATGTCCACTCTACTGTTGATTCCCTTTTTTCCATCTCTCCCTTTAGGCATTCATCTCCAAACCTGCCTGTCTACCTCCTTCTTCTTCCTCTTTGAATTTATAGCTGCACTTTTAGAGTCTGAAGCAAAGAGTAGTGAGATGAGCAATTCCAATGCCTTTGCTGTGATGAAGCAAAGAGCGCAGCTGCCCAGCAGTCTCTGCATTGCCGCATTCACTAACATGTTGCACAAGATTGCAGCTGCTTTTTCCACCTGTTTTTCTTCTGAGAATTAGCATCTTAATTCACAAACATGCAGGAAATTGATGTGAGTAGCATGAAACATGTTTGTAAGAAGCAAATGTTTTATCCTGCATGTACTGGAAAAGATGTGTGACAGAAGACTCCCTGATGGTTCAAGTGTTCATTGTTAAACCTGATAACAGATGTGTCCAAACTGTTCAGACCTTAGGATACTGAGATACCCAAACTGCCTGTGAATAAGAAGTTGGGTAAGCTGAGCAAGCTCCAAGCTTCTAGACAGCACAAGTAATGTCAAACTTGACCACAGCCAAGGATGAGGCATTGGGGCTGACCCAGTCGTACTCTGGGAAGGGGAACAAAAGGTTCCCCTTTGGGAACTTTTGGTGGAGAACCTTTGGCGGAGCTAGGCATCCTGGCAGTGTTTGGGCTCCTTGTTCATGCACTCACAGAGGGAGTGAGGTGGGGATTGCTGCTACTTGAATAGTTGGCTGCTTCTGGGCAGTGCTGCCCTGCACGTCTGACTCCACCCTGTGATACAGGAACAGCCCTCGCTTTCCAGGGCTCTGGCACAGGCAAAGTGGGCAGCAGAACCACAGCTATGTTGCTGTTCCCAAGAATCTGCTGCCAGAGGCAAGTGCCTGCTGTGTCTTTGCCTAGAGAAAGCCCATGAGGAAAATGTAACTCACACAGTAAATCCACAATAATATGTGTGGCTTGAAGTCTTCTAGTGCCTGCACCCACACTCCTGGAGCTGTTTGAGGTATCACCATTGCACAGCATACGACACTGCTGTTGTAACAGCTATTTCTTGTTCAGGGGTGGGCAGTGCCCATACTTCATTGGAACCCTGGAGCAGTGCACACAGAGTCGATATATTTACAGCCCTTAGGAACTTGCAGTTCCCTCAAGTGGAAAATTCATGTTATTCTATGTGTTTTACACAGTTTCAGTGCTAAAAGAAATTAGAACCCTTCCTTCCCTTTTACAGCTATACTCACTCTTTACTATTTTCTACGTAGCCTTTTACTTATTTTCTTTACAGAGCTATCCAGCACAAAAAGATAAAATGCAGACCAGAAAAAAGGAGAACACTCTTAGATCAGGTTTTGGTTTATAAGAAGCTTGGTCCGTGTTCTCCGGGTTGGGATTTGAGAAGGAAAGTTACACCGTATGCAGGCTAAGGGAGGGCGTTTGCACTTACAAGGGGCAGGAGAGGAAATGAGGCACTCGGGAGGGGTAATGGGCAAACAAGAAATGGAATTAGCAGAGCCCAGGCAGTGCAGAGGAGTGACAGGTGATGAGTCATGCCGGCAGCAGGAGGGAGTGGAGCCTCACAGCAGGACACAGGCGTTGAAAGCCACCAGGATGAGGGTTTGGGGTCAGAGACAGGTCTGAAAATGCGTGTGGAGAAAGAGTAAAGGAAAAGTGGGATATATGAGCCCTGCTCCTGAGAAGATACATTGTTCAATAGGTTTAGTAGAACACAGGTAACCTCAGCATATATTCAGCCACATGATCTGAAATATAACTGTACGCAAAAAAAGCATTCCCTGCTGTATAATCTGCAGTCTATCAAACTCTAGTAATATATCTATATCTACATACATACCTACGTGATCTCTTTTAGCTAGACTTTTTCAAAATGGTGCAGTTAAAATTGGTACCATACAATGATGAATGCAATTCAGTCATTTCACAAATAGTTTATGCCTATTTAACTTGACTATACTATCAAAGTAAAGATTTAGGAACTGGCTGATAAATCTAGGCAGTGGATCTGTTGCTATGCCCCACTGGTTGGGATCACTCCAGTAGCAGAAATGGTGTTTTAATTCACCTTGCCAATGAAGACGGCAAGGTGAATTGAGACAGCACACCAGGCTGTGCAGACCCACCTTGTCCTTCCACCTATTTGCTGACAGCAGCAACTGTGAGCAGAGGCATGAGAAACTGGAGATTTCAACACCTGGACAAGACACAGTGAGACCCAGCAGAACCTGGGGATGAGAGCCCTTAGGTATGGCATTTGCAGTGTGTTGACTTAAGTGCGTAAATTAAAAATTAACAGCATTATGGATACAAAATCTCAAGTCATGCTGAGTTAGAATGTGCGATTGGCACTTTATTAATATTTACAGTGATTCATAAATAACAACATCTCTTCTGCCACTCATCTGTCAAGAAGTCTCCCACAGGAGGATCTCACAGAGCAGTGGGGAAGCTACAGTATTTTAAGATTTTTTTGCCAAAATACCGAAGAGGTATTCAGGGTGCTACATTGTATCTACCTGCTCCTCCACAACCCTCACACACACATGCCTCAATAAATTTGTGCTGTGGAGCTGTAATTCCATTGTGGCTTTCTGATGTCCACTCAAACAATATTAGCTTTTCTGTCATGTTTTACAATGTAAAAAATTTTGGTGAAAATGTCAGCAGGATGGTATCTTTAATCATATTTATTGATTGACCTCAAGAGGCTCAGTGCAATTTCACTGGAACCCCCTCAATGCAACCAGGGTCAGGCTCAGCTGGTACGTCTTCCTAGCATTGCCTACAGCCCCAGTTTCATGAGTGCCTTTCATTTCTAAGTGTCTTTGAAGCCACTTGACTTCCCTGATGTTTCTCTTTCAGCCCCTCCTTATTACAGCTAATACAATACGTTATGTAGCTAGAAATGGTTCCTCATTGGTAATATGAGGGCTTAATAGGTAGTATCTCGAGCAGAAAATACATCTGCTCACCAATAATGTCTGCAGCTTGCTGTTCTCTGGCCAGTCCCATGAACTGATGGCACCATTCAAAAACCCTGTGCAGGTATTACTAATCCTATTTACAAATGATATTAGTTGCTGTTTGCATTGCAGTTAAAAGCTAAGTGTAGGTCCTACGAGCCCAGCTCATGAAATCGCCAGGAAGATTTTCAGGGCAGCAAACTGAAGACGCTGCCTCGGCAGTTGGTGGAGCCCAGCGGCTGGCTGCCACGGCCCCAGATACCGGGCGAAGGGGGTTTCTGTAGGACACCTCACACAGGCGGCTGCCCTGGTGTGCCTGGCCCCCAAATCCCTCTGCTGCCGTCCAGCTGCCCCAGAGAGACATCTTCCCAGTCTCTCCCCACAGCTGGAGCTTGTCGCCTGTGTCCAACAGCCGGGTCAGCATCACCCGGAGCGGTGCAGGACGGAGGTGAAGCTGCCCCGCGCCCCACTTAGCCACTGTGGCCATCCTCGGGTGCTCAGAGGCTGGTGCTCGGGGCCATAGGCGACGAGGTGGCTGCGGAGGCACCGAGCAGAGGCTCTGCCCCAAGGCGGCCCCGCGGTCACACAGAAAAGCCTCACCGACCCCACACAGCCCCAGGCCCAGGCTCTGCCGCCGGGCTCCCGTTGCGCCCCGAGCCGCGCCGGCCAGGACAGGGGCAGGGGTTCCCCTTCAGCGGGGAGCCACGGGGCGGACAAATGGCGGCGCTTGAGGCGGCTGCTCTCCGGCGGGACGCTGGGCTGGGGGCGAGTGTGTGTGCGCCAAGGGTGCGTGTGAGCTGGGGCTGTGTGTAGAGTGCGTTCTGTGTGCAGTGTCTGTGCCGTGGGCGAGCTCTGCGAGGGGGGCGACCGTGTGCTGGGGCTGGGGGGAACTCCGCGCCTGAGATGGGGTGAGCTGGGGGGGACCGCAGCGTGTGGTGAGGTGCACGGGGTGCGGGTGCGCTGGGAGGTCCGCTGTGCCTGCCTGTGTGTGCCTGGGTATATGTATGTGTGTGTGCGAGCGCGGGGCGGCGCGGGGGGGGCGCAGGGGCGGGCCAGCGGCAGCGGCGCTGCTGGCCGCGGTCCAGCCCGGCGCACTAATACAGCCTGGCGGCTCCCGCCTGACTGACGCCGGCCGGGGCTGCTGCTGCCGCTGCTGCTGCCGCTGCCGCTGCCGCTGCGCCCTGGCCCCGCCGCCGCCGCGCAGCTGCAGCCCCGCTCCCGCCCGCGGCGCGCCGAGACCCCAGCCCACGCCCGGTGGTGGCAGGTAAGAGCCGAGGTTCCCGGCCGCGTCCCGCGGGAGGGAGAGGAGCCGGGGGGGACCAGGGACAGTCCCGCCGCCGCCGCCCCAAACTTCCCGCCGGGGCTGCTGCGCATCCTTCCCGGAGCGGCGCGGGGTCCCGGGGCGGCAGAGGCGGGCCGCATCATCCCGCCGTGTGCCCGGCGTCCCCGCGGTGTCCCCGCGGCTGGCGGCCCCGCTGCGCTGGGGCGGTCGGCGTGCGGGCGGGGGCTGGGGTTGGGGCAGTAGCGAGATGAGACAAGCCGACGCCAGGACTGCGAGCGAAAGGAGGAGCGCGGGGGAAAAAACGTTTTTATGGATGGCTAAACGCTGACAAGTCTTCCCGCTGTTCGGGTTTCTTTCCCTCTAGTTTAAGTAGGAGGAAAAAATAAAACCCAAACCAACAAACCCAACAAAAACCCACATGACACGTTTGAAAATACTTTCCCTTTCAGAGGTTATTTTCTGTTCAAGAAATCCCGCTCCTGGACACGCTCCCAAGCAAAACGGAGCAGAATTGCTGGGATTTGGATTTGTATTACAGCTACAAACGGGGTCTCTCTTTTTTTCTTTTTTTGCCCCGAAGTTAAAACGTTACTTGTTAGCAAGTAACCAAAATTTCCAAAAACAATAGCCTTCGATATGGCAAGTTATGAATTATTGTCATTTTATCTCCATGCCAGGGCAGCTCTAAGTGGAGGGAATACAAAGTTGGGCTCATTTCTAACAATTCAGATATTGTGCAGTAACTTTGTGTTTTCCTGCTTTGCTTTTATGGGTAAATTTATTTGATGCTAGCCAGGTCTGCTTTAAAAGAGGCATTAGTGGGAATAAAAATAAATGACACACACATGGATTTGTGCACACACACACGTGTGTGTGGCTGTTGATTATTTGTGTTTTATAAATTAGTGCAAAGAATTTTCAGCCCAGTGTGCTCAACTCTTCAGTGAATGAGCTCTCCCTTGGCAGAAGTGGGAAATGATGTGCTTGGCTCAGGAATGTATTCGAATTTGTGGTGATTTGGGAAGGGCACTGCAGATAACGCAAGTTTTGGTACTTTGTATCTCCGATGTGTGGAAATGTGCAGCTTTATACATGCATGCATTTGTGCAGTGGGAGTTATCTTCTCATCTTCAGGAGTGTAAGCTGAAGAAAGCACTGCAAAATTCTTCCCCTCAGCAATGGTAGGACAAATGTCATCACTCAGACAAACCTCATCCGTTTTAATCCAGCCAGACAACTCCCTTCTTTCAGATTTGATAAGTACCAGTGTCTCGCTTGTTCATGTTGCTTCCTGTTAGATTTTAAAGCAGAAGCTGAGGATATCTGTGGTTTGTTTGTTTTTGGTTTTTTGTTTGTTTTTTTTTTTTTTTTAATGTTGAGTTAATTTGACATAGTAGCTAAAATAAATGTGCCCAAAAATCTATTTAAAGTGAGTTGCATCAAGAAGGATATCTTGTATTGCATTAATGAGTTTGGCAGTAGTTCCCATTCCTGTCTGCACTTTGGGATGGAGCTAAAAACATTTTCTTCTTCACTTTGTTAACTCGCACATAAGCTGATGAATGGTAATTCCACAAAAATGGCTGGAATAAGGGTCAAGGATATTATATCAAGATGCTTATGGTAATCAGGATTTGTAAATTGGTACAAGTTGGAGATAAAAGCTTTTATCTATGTGCAGCAACTGAAACGAATACACACAAAGCTGTCAACTGCACAACTTTGTGAAGAAGTTGAGTATTAATATTTTATCAACAGACTTGCCCAAGGCTAAGAGGCACGTGCATGTGTGCCAAATATCTGCAGAAGGTGGGGATACATGTAGAGAAACGGGGTAGCTCCTCCGGTTTGGAAGCTGCTCTCACAGAAACTGGTAGTAATGCCACACCCCCCACCCCGCCCCGTTGTCTTCAGTGGGCACAAGATGAGGCCTAACCCACTAAAACAGGAGTGTAGAAGTGTGAATATAATGTATCACATAACATCTGGACAGTTAATCCTCCTTTCTCTCCTTTTATTCATTTACAGACTTTCTGCATCTTGCATTTGAATCCTTAGCTATCGGGCGTTATCAGCCTGGGAGATAGTGTGTCATGTAATCCCCTCTCCTGAATGCTAAAGTGCTGTAATTTTGATGGCCAAGCTAATCTGTCTCTATAAAGTTTTATTTTTCCATTGTTAAATTCAAAGGACAATGACTACTAATTACAAGTGACCTCTAACCAAAACACTACCTCGAGTTTATCACTGGTGCTGATACTGGCTCACAGTAATTCCAGCATCAGCAGTTCTAGGCACCCTGTTTCAAAGAAATTTAACAGAATAAGGGGAGCCAGAAGGGAAGTGCTCTGGGTAATTTGTCTGCTGCAAAAAATACAGTGAAAGTGTACAGAGATTCCATTTGCTGTGCACTATACCCCTTACAAATAATAATTATAGGGATGGGGAAGAAAGACAAAAAAACCCAATCATAAATATTTTAACTGAAAACAGCACAGCACAAACATAAATAGGAAAGGTTGTTCTGGTAGACTGCCTGGTTTCCTGCTGCAGGCAGGTATAAAGAATCATTAGTGTTACTGTACATTAACAGCAAAAGATAGTAATAGCAATGACAATTTGAGAGAATCATTGCTGTCCTATTACTGTCTTTGAGAACATTTGTTGTAAGGAAGCATTAGACTGAACACAGTATAATAAAATTAATTTTTCAAAAATATCCCAAATTATTTCCCATCTTATGTTTTGTCTGTAATGTTTGAGTGATTAATACTGTGGGAATTTTACAGATGAGGAAGTGAATTAAAGAGTCTAGAGCCCTGTGTATTTATTATATCAGCTGAAAACCTTGCTGTGCTTTTGCAGATGAGTGGATCTAACAGACTGTGGGATCAGAGCCCAGACTGAGATCCGAATACATATATGTGTTTAAATTGAAGCAGGTGAAACATCGTCTGCCCAAATTTTGTGCAGATATCTGTGATTTTTAGACAGATCGTTCTACAGGACCATTTGCAGGTTTCTGCAAGAACTATTGCAATATCTTAGACAGATGTAAGGCTGAACAGTTTGCTCTGAGGTTCGGCTTCTCTGGGCAAGGGCATGGTGGAGGTGGACACAGAGTGGAGTTAATTTCTCAGTTTACACAGTCACCCCTACATGAAAACACAAAACAGAAGAAGAAAATCTGATAATCAATTTCAGTTTTTCTGTGACAGCATTAAGATCGAGGTGGGTTTCTGACTCTGTGAGGACAAATACTTTCTCTTTCCTGCATCCTTCTCTCTAGAACTTGTTTCCTTTCCACTCTTCTTCCTTGTCAGTGGCATCACCATCCTTCCCTCTGCCAAACTTAGCATCATCTTTGCCTCTTCTGTTTCCTCACAGGTATTGGTGCTCCCAGGGATCTCTTGACACTTTTTCTTGATGTTAGTTTTTACATTCCTCCTTCCTTTTGTTTGCAGCTGCCAAAGCATTAGTCCACACTGTGGCAACCTTCCAGCTTGATACTGCAACCTCCCATTTCCCAACAAGCTCTTTTCTCCCACCTACGTTCTGCTCCCAGTCAGCATGACCCCTGCCAAAATCCTGCGTCTTTTGCTTTTCTTTCTGAAACGTCTCCATGCAGACTCCCGTTCTGGAGTCTCTCTATACGCCTGGTCTTTGTTTAGGCTTTGAAAATGTTCCACGCTTCCAGAGTTCCCCAGAACTATTGGCCTCAAACTCGCCATCCACTGAAAGAGACAAATGAGGAGGAAAGAAAATTAGCAGACCCATGGGTTGTTACAGTTTTTTCTGCTTCAGGCTTTCTTTCACCCTCATTACATGGCTACAATAGGAGCCAAATTGGCCGTCTCTTGATCACGGTTATTCTGTTTGTTTGGTCTGGTGGTACCCTCAGTCATGCAGCTATGCTGTGAGGAACTGGTGGTGGTACCCTTTCCAGAAAGTTGTATCCGCTAATAGCAAAGCTCTGTGTGATGAAGAATCCTTTATAATGTAACTAACCCTGCTGCTGAGGTCAATACATTTCAACAATACTTAATCCATTTTTTTTTTTTTTTTTTGCATGTTTTTGTGCCGTATCTTCCCTTAATAAAAAAATCAGGGTTTTCTTTTTATGTTTGTTTTCTGAAGCATTCCAGTGCAGGGTTCCTCATCAGGAGAGCTCATAGTGCTTTACAAAGCTGTCCCAGTCAGGGTACCTGTATGACGGATGCCGAAATCGAGGCACCTGAGGGAAAACCATTTATCCAGAGGCCTATAGCGGCATGCGATCCCACAGAATTAACTGGAGGTGCAAGCAGTTCATGTGGCTTTTCAGACTCCCTTATGGTTACTTGCTGGGCTATCCAAACCTTCTTGTCTCTGTCAAATTACTCTGACCCAGCTGCCAATGTGCAGTTTCTTACCCTGCAGTACATATGAGGTAGCTATTTTATCTTTCTTTCATCAACAGATCTTGAATTACTTCACACAGAGCATGAGGCCTTCACAGGGACATCTAGAGCAGAGAAATCCAAATTCATTCCTGTGTGAGGCAGCAGCCTGCGGCTCCCATGCCTGGTCTGCTGCATGTCCTAAAGGACTTGATGCTGGGACCAAGGCTTCCTGCTTGGGATGGACAGGCCATGTGGGGCAGAGCTGAGTGCTAGGAGGGGAGAGGAAGAGGAGAAACAGCTGTGGAGAGGTGGGGTATTCCTTGGACTCCTGGGGTGGGTTTGCAGAAGAGAGATATGTTTCTTTTAAAGACTCAGGGCCCTATTTCTGCCTTTTGCTCAGTGTTTTCTGAAGCTGGTTGTTAGTATGGCATGTCATCTTACATGCTAAAGAGAATCCAGCCCTCGTTTTATACTCCAGGCTCAAACGTAGCCATATGAAGTCTGTTTAATCTCATAAGCAAGTGTTCTGGTTTACAGAGAAGCCGAGCACCCACATCTTCAGCTGAAGTCACTGGGAATGGCCAGCTGTCTCCTCTTTTTCCCCCACAGGAGGGAACTAGATAGACAAGTTCTTGCTCCTTTTTTCTTAGTCCTGTTGTTGTGAAACAACTTTCATACAGAGTCCAAGCATATCCAGATATTTTTCATGGAAAATGCCTCAGTGCTGTTGTATGGGAGCATTGGCCCCTTGTCCAAGGCAATCCCTGCCACTGAATCAGATCTTTAGATGGATAAGCCACACTAATATTAGTGCTTACCTGTCCTCCGTGCTCATATTTTTTGCAGTTCTCCAAGGCACAGGCCCTGTGGATGCTCCACCCTTCTTCCCCCTGCAGGGTTTCACAAACCACTGAGGGCTCAATTAGCACGGATTACTGTGGATGATCATGCAGGAGAACCTATATGTCACTGCATTAGCAATTTCCCACAGTGATGCACAATGAAAGCCTTTTAGGGAAAACAGATTTGAATGTGATATGGTTTGAACACAATGAAATGCTAATGTGATTCTAGGGAAAACTGCTAACATGATGTATATGGAAAGCCTGCTGTGTGTGAAATGTATCCCCCTATATGCACTTGGCCAGACTTTCTCACCTGGGAGGAAGGAGAAGTGGTCAGCAGAGCTGCTGCTCCCTCTCCAGGCCTTCTGTCAGTCAGAGAGGAAGCCCTTCTGGAAGTTTTTCCTTTTGAGTATTTTATTGATGATCTAGCTATATGATTTATTGATCTATATTTCACTTGCCAAGCTGTGTGATGTTAAATCTTCTGCAAAAGATGCTTGCTGTGTTAACACCATAACTGAGTAAGTAACCCTTCAGGCAGACCTCCCAGATGTCTCTCCCTCTCTCTGGGGTCCTGGGTGTCAGGCAGGGAGCCTCTGTGCCAGGCTACAGCCAGGAGAGCGTGTGGGGGTGCCTGTCAACGTGCGGTGCTTAGAGGCAACAGACTCCCAGCAGACTCCTGGTGTCACAGGTTATCTCTGACTTTGTGGCATTAGATACCTGGCACAACTAGGCAGCAGATCTCAAAAGCGTGAGATGCAGTCATTGAATGGGGAGAACCAGGCACCAGTTGCCATTGCTGGGATCAGACCTTGCAGATCTGCCAGCAGGAGCCAGCCTCCCATCAGTTCTGTGTGTTCCCCGGAAAATGAAGTTATTTGGCACCGTGCTGAACCTCACCCAGCTGGCCTTCAGGTCTCCTGTTAGGTAGGTGAGATTTGCTACCATACAACATGAGGACAACATTTGCTTTATCCTTTTCCCCTGTGTGCACTGTAAATGTGCAACTAGAGCTCCAAAAGTGCATTCCTTTCTAACAACTTAAGACACTAAACTTTCAGGACAGGTCCCATCAGTCTGGAGCGCCACGTCCTTGGTGAAGTAATTGTTCTTTAGATGTATCCTTATTCACAACATTCTTAATGTCTAACTCTAAGCAAATCCTTTTCCTAAAATGGGTTTTTGGGAATGGCTCCAAGAATGCCAGTGATTGATAACGAGGATTACAGGATCCGATTAGTGTGGATATAAACTTTAGGCCAGCAATGAAGCTGGAATTCTTTTCTAGTCCCCTTCTTCCTTTGTGAAGTGTTTGTTCTGGAGGCACTTGGCTGCATGCTTTGTATTAGAGAAGAGTCAGCGTTTATTTTAAAAGCAGGAATTCTATTTTTGCGTATTTCCAACTGTTCCATTTTTAGAAACACTGATGGGCTTTGCTACAGTTTCTCTGGGAATGGTGGGTATGTGAGGAATGTAGGACTGTCTATAAAATGGGGATAACCAAACCCATGAGAAGACATTTTTGCCCCACATGGCAGATTGATGCACCTCCCCATCATATCCCACTGCCTCCTGCCTTCTCCCACAAACACATCCTCAGTGCTCCCCCATGGCATGTGTGCTCCTTAGCCTCTGGTTTTGTGGGAGGAGGGTATCTGAGAAAGGGGCTCTACCTCAGAGCTGCTGGTCTGAGCCTGAGCAAGGCAGCTACAGGAAGGGATGAGGCAGGGACTGGGTGAATGGGTCTTCCTCCTGCCTGCAAGGAGCAGGGCGTGAGGCAGAGAAGAGGATGTGTCCCTGTGGGATGGCATCTCAGAAGCTTCGGTGTGGCCCAGCCAGGGAATACAGTGTGGTTCACTCCATATAAACATCACAGTTGCTGGTTTCCTTTAAAAATTAATACCAAGGAAGGAAGTGCAGTCAAAGAGAGATCACAGTGATAAATTGGTCCAGTTTCATATTTTCGCACAGACTTTGGTTGTGGTAATTTTGTGGGGTGCCTTCAAATACTGTGGGAGATTTTCAAAGGCAAAAATCAGTGAGAACATCCAGCCCTCTGGTCTGGGTTTACCCTGAGCAGCAGGATGCAAGTAGCCCAGGGCCAAAGCCAGTGTAGTCATGCTAGCCTAGTGCTGCACCTGAAGACGAGGGCTCTTTTGCTTGGTCATAGTAGGGGACATAGAGTCAGAAGGGCACACCTCAAGGGGTTTTCTTCCTCCCCAAGGCCAGTGGAGTTATTCTTGAAAATAAACTGAAGAAATTTCTCGAAGAAGGCTGTGTAATCTGCACTCAGAGACCTCCAGCAGTGGTAACTATCCCAACATATAGCTATCCTATTATTATGTTCTCCCTGTTTCTTCAAGTGCACATGAAAGACAGATTGCCCCTATCTTGCCTGAGCATCCTTTTTCACATTGGCATACTGTTACTGTGTCCATGCCCCTCTGTTCTCTCCATCTTAGGTCACACTAACAAAGCTTTGTTGAAGCATCTGTCCATGTGCTCACCCAGAGCAGTCCCACTGCAGGAACTGGTATGTCCCTTCTCAGTCAGGCATCATGGGCATACCAAAAGTGAGATGGGTATTTCGTTTTCTTTTGTGATGGAATTTATGCCTTTTAAACATATCCACAGTGTTTCGCCTATGGAAATTTATGTAGCTGTGTGAAGGTGTGCAGCTTACATATTTGAATCTTTCCTTCTTTATATCAAATGAGAATGTGCTATTCCTGTCAAGAGAAGCTGAACGATGCTGAGTAGATAAGGTAATATTTGAGCAATTCCACAAGCTCGGAGGAATTATCTGGATGTCATAGATTTTTAGGCACTGGCATCAAATTTTGTCCTTGTTTTATCCAGGAGGCAGTGAGTTCAGTGAGGACTCCACAGTGGCCGGAGAGGCATGAAGCACTGTGAGATTTGCTTTTTGATATTGATGGCTTCACATAAAGTTCAATGTAGAATAGCTTTCAGAACAATCTTGAGAAATACCCAAGAAAATGAGTTTCAGAAGTTTGCATTCTTCAGTCAAGCTTATAGGAATAAACAATGAGATATTGCCAGGGCTGTGTGAAACGTGGATAAATTTGAGTCTCAAGCACTTTACATCCTATCATTGCAGCTGTTTTCAAATGGAGCAGTCTAGGGTCAAACCAGGAAAAAAATTAGTTTCTTCATTAAAAAAAAAAAAAAAGAACAACCTTCTTTACATCCCATTTAATTAAAACCCTGAGTGTCAGGTTCTGCGGTTGTGGAAGGACTCGGTAACGTTGTAATGAATAATTCATTCACTTATTTTGTTGGGTGCAGAAGACACTGGTTTCAGATAGGTTCATAACAGCACCCTTGTCTGGCGGGTCCCAGGCATAACAAGAAGCCCCGGGGGATCCCAAATGGTGATCTGGGTGCCATGAGTGGAACATGAGTCTTTTCAAGTGATTTACATGCCTCAAGAGTAACGTGTGGCCACCGTTCCCAAGCCATGAGCTGATTGCTGGAGCAGCAGTAGTGGTAGCTGTGCAGCTCAGGTGTGCACTTCCACAGTGAATGCACGTGTGAAACCTCTCCTGCCCAGCTCTCTCCTGCCATGCCTGCAAATCCCTGCTGACAGGGTTGATGCTTCAAGCTCAGGGTGTGTGAGCAGGCCCAAGGCTCATTTGAGGCCCAAGTGTTTGTAGACACACCTTTCTTTGTTTATTTTAAAGCCCTTTCCCCTGATAAGGTGTGGAGGATCCCCATAGTGAGCGGCAGTGATGATGTGTCCTGGGAAGTTCTTTGCCAGCCCTGGGTGCATGCTGGCTGCTGCCAGCTGGGCACATCTGGAATCAAATCAAGACTCAATTACACTGAGAGAGCTTGCATGCTTCTCTTTCATAGTAGGTAGAGGTAACCAAATCAGTGCTAGGTAAAAATAACTAACCAGGTGCATGTTCTCAGCATTCTTCTTTATGTTGTTTGACTGAATTAATGTTCTCCTTTGCAATTCTGTTGTGATTTAGTCACCGAGCAGCAGACTTCTGGCTATAGATGTCTCACGACTCCATTTCCCAGCCGCATGCATCTACAAGAACTGCAGAGCGTATGTCTAGACAACCCTCTGAGAAATCTCCCTCTGTGGCCTTACTGAGCTGTTGCAGTGACACAGAGACTGATGATGTCAGCCATTTCCAAAACTGACAACCATGCTTCTCACAGCTCAGTTAACTGAGGCAGGCGCTCCGCATGGAGGCAGCAGCTTGGAGCTTTATTCTGAGACCAGTGAATACACACATCTGTGTACACCTGTGCTTACACACACGTGCACAGATGCGCTTTTGGGGAAGGCTGTACACTGGTTTTGCACAGTTGAGTTTTAAGCCTGTTTTCGATAGCATACCTGAGGTTTTCCGTTTTGACTTCCGCATAAAGCTTAGAATGAAATGTGACAAGGACTGGTACAATTCCCCTGCTGCACCCATAGGAATTGGATTAAAGGGAACTACATGAGCATGTTGGCCTGCACAGGCATTCTACCGAGGTGTGGTGTGTCTTCCCTGACACAGTGGATCCTCTTTACATTAAATGAAATCCAGATTTCCCCAAATATTTCCATAGTGGAGGTGTCAGCATGCTGCCACATGAGACACAGAGGAGGGCATGTTTAATTTGCATGAGCTCTGGAACCCCTCTTACTGACTTCAGCAGTTAGGAAACAGTAAGCCCACAACAATGGTGTTTCTTCTGCTTTTCTCTGCTCTTGATGTTTCAGCCTCTTTAATAGCACAGTGGAAGTTACTGCAGTGAAGTTCCTGAAGGAACACATTTCTCCTGCTGATCTGAGGACCTGCTGGCTAGTTCTACACTGGAGGGTGAAAAGCAAGCTTAGGAATAGGAGAAAGTATTCTAGTCCCTTCTACTTCATGTCCATTTTGCTGAGTCTTAGCTTAGCAGTCATTCAGACTTGAGGTGAGACTCATCTCACCCAGCATTAGCTGTTTGCAGTACCTGATTTTGCTATTTTTTGTGTAGATGTTTATTTTTAGGTGGAATGGTCCATGACATGTACATGTGTGTTTTTCCCAAGTAGGTATTGAGGGACTTGAGGGTGAGTAGGACAGATAGGAGTGTCAACAATTTGGACATTTTTATATGGCCAAGTAAATTCTACTAGCATGTTGCTTCCATACTAATAAATTATACATGCCGAGTACTGTTCTTGGCCTTGAGGCCAGCTGGGATGGAGAGGCTTACTTCTATGCAATGGCTGTCTCACCATCCAAAACAGGGTGGCTCTGTGTAGACTTCTTATTAGGAGTGACCCTGGTCCCTGCCAACTCTTGAACTGTGCACAAGAGTTATTTGGGAGAGTGCTTCTGGCATGGACAAAAGCCATTCCAGATAGCGTGCTAATAATTCATTCTATAGATTATCAAGTTCCTGTGCCCGGAAATGTTTCCCAGAACTAGTGTAGCTACAGCTAAGGTAAGCACTGTCTTTTTAGGGAGAAGGGAGCCAGTGAACTTGGCTGAAGCATTTCCAGTCCCACTTTCTCCTGCAGGCCACAGATACAAAAGGGTGGGTCCGTGCCATAGTGTCTTTTGGCTCTTCGCTAAAGAAGAGCCTTAGGCTAAACTCAGTGATGGAATAAAGACTTACAGCATGGAAGATTAACTGCATTTGGAGTTCACTGGTCCCTTACTTGACAGATAGACAAAGCCTTTCTTCTAGTCCCAGAGGAGGGAATTGTGTTAGGGATGTACCCTGAATGGTGCCTGATTTATACTCATGATAGCACATCATACTGTCACTGAGGGAGATAAAGGTGACTAGACTGGAACTTCCATTATGGCATGGTCCAGGGCTTGATACATGTAGTGGGGATATGGATCAAAACTGTAACACTTCCCTCCCCTCCGCCACTCTAAAGTGATGAGCACTGAGAAACATGATGGAGCATGAGCACAGAAAATACATCAAATGTGGTTTTGAAATATCTCAATATTGGAAGTTTCCGTTTGGGTAGGCAAGTTGCCTGTTACAAAAGGCATACAGCTTAAGCAACTGCTGTCCTGAAAGACTGTTAGAATTAAATTATGAATTCACATCTCTGTCATTACAGCCCTGAGCATTGTAGCTGCCTAGGTATTTCATAATGGAGTATCTAAGCCCAGCAACACAGGGCTTAGTCTGCTGAACAGTGTGTGGTATTATCTAGTTTAATAACATTAAACTAGGATGTTCTGATAATAATATTATTTGAAGGCTGTTTATTTAATACCATTTATATTTTGTATGTTGGTTGAATTTGGGGAAGAAAAGAAGAAACTGGGGAGAGTGTGGTAGGAAATTGTGCAATGTACTTATCTGAGACTACATCACATGGTCTGCAAAGCACGGCTTTTGCTTTTATACACATAGTCCTGGCAACTCTCCCACTAGCAACAATAGTGCTCAGGCTCATACTGATGTCACTGCTGAGTTATTTAATTTGACTGAACGAGATTAATGTGTTTATTTAAAACCTTGGTCAAAATGGAAAAGAAAATCTCAGGACAATACTTTTACGTGAACATGTATGTTTTCGTATCTGATGGTTGCAATGTTGCATTAACTTATCAGGAGCAGTTGTTTATACACAGTAATGCCTGGGGGACCCCCTCAGATAAGAAGTGTGAGCCATTTTCCTTCTCAGCCTGGAGCAGAGACTTTTACACCACTAGTGGTCCCATGGGCTTTCATCCCAGGCTCTCCTCACTTCTTGTTGCTGCTTTCAGGGCTGGTCCACAGAGATCCCAGCATTATTTCATTTTCTCGCGTGAGGATGGGGTTTGGTGCTGCTGAGCAATGACAGCAGTGTGGTGGTGGATCATCCACAGGTTCTTTCTAGGGCGGTGCGCGACAGACACCTCCACTGCATGGGATGCCTAGATGGGGCTGGCACTGGGCTCTGTAAGCTGAGCCTGCTCCCACAAAGGCTGGAGGCTGCCTGCCTAAATTTTATCCACATTATGTTTTACCGGCAGCTTGAGGGTTTTTTTCCTGTGATAGATCATTCTGACCTTGCTTCATTCTCACATGTACCCTCTAAGCGTTTGGAATAGACTTCAGTTTTGACTAAGAGGCATTAGTAACTACCCAGTTAAATGCTCCAGGTCATTGGATTTTTGCTAATACAGAGTGGGAGAAAAATTGAATCTGAAGTTTCTCTTTGCATGGTGAGACAAGTTTGGGCTGTTCTGTGGAATTGATCATTGATTGCTGAATGGTGCGAGTGGGAGGATTTCTGCCATGCTTTGCCAAGAGCCTCTCTTGACAGCAGAGGACAATTGTACATACACACAGCTTGATAATGTAGAAATTGCATAAGCCAGAGCTCGATGCTGTGGTGGGTGCCTGAAGAAAGATGTACCTGCCTTTCCTTCCAGTTTTGTAGTCCCTCTGTTCATATTTTCATGTAGTGTCCTGTTCACTGGTGCTTGGAATATGAATCTCTTGGGGCAATACAGCTTCTGCTGGGGCTTGTGACATGCCAAAGAGCCACTTTTATCCATTCTCTTGTCTGAAGGCAAGTGCTTCCATCTCCTTAGCTCTCTGGAAGGCTTTGGGGAATTTGAGCCCCTGCCGTCATCACTACTGCTCTCATGGAATAAGGGAGAAGCTCCTTATGTTTGCGTGTATCTGTTTTTCTCAGGGTGCTGGACATCTTAAAGGGTAATGCAATTGGGCAGAGGAATGGGCATGAGAACAAAACAGAAGGTCTAGGAGGAGAACAGCTCTAGGGGGTCACTGTTCCTCAGCAAACATTGCACATTGTCTAAGAGATTTTGATACCCTGGGCCACATGTGCTTACCCTGCAGCATGCTCCAGAGTTGTGTGATGCTGAGGGTATCAGACTGCTGAGGGTATCAGAGTCTTGACAAGGAACTAGTCTTTGGGATTGACCTCCCATCTCAATATGTTGTATTTGTGCCTGCACTCAGTGTCCCCAGGTGTCCTTGCAACTCTACAAGAGCTGTGCCTTTAAGGAAACTGCAGAATAATACAGTTTGTGAAGCCATGCTGCTCCCAACACCAGGCAATACCTCTCTTGTCTCCTCAGTGGCTGCATATAAGCAGTGCTGAGGACTATGTGCAGGCCTTTACTGGTGGGGGACAAGAAGGACTCAAGGGTGGACTAGGACAGTCATGGAGCTGCTTCTCCAAAGGCATCCATTTAGAAGCTGCCCCCACTCCAGCTTTAAGTGACCTTGTGTAGTTCAGACCTTTAGACTTGGTATGCACAGAGGGTCCAAGGAGTATAATTAAAGCATAAATAGCTTGACATACAAAGACGTTATTCCTCAGAGTTCTAGTCAGTGGAAATATGTCATTTTCAGCTAAAATTGGACTGGCTCCAGCTACATTTAAAAAAAAAAAAAAAAAGAAAAAAAAAAGAAAAAAACCCCAAAACCTCAAGAACTAAACTCTTTCTGTTGGACTTTGTCAGATGTGGCAAGTCCTAGCAGAGGTAACTCAGGAACCATCCAGCACAAACCGTGTCCAGAACTCTGTGATTTTCATCCAAAAAACTGTGAATTGTTGGAGACAGCAAAGCAGTCTGGCTAGGCAAACAAGGTGTTTCTCTGGCATGTGAGAAAATGTAAATAAGCTTAGAGAAAAGTGATAGATCTTTCAAAGGCACTAAGTGAAATCTGGGAGTAGTTGAATTTTAAATTAATTTTTCAGTTAATATTATACAACTCTTAACAGTCGAGTGATATTGGAGAGGCAGAGAGAGAGTTGAAGTCAGAAAAATATTCTACTCAGTATACTTCCATAGAATTTAATATTACAGATTTAATTTTGTAGAGGATGTTTGAGCTGAACCTACAGCTACCAGCATTTTTTTTAAAAAAAGGGGTACATTTTTTTTTAATAGTAAATATAACCCCTACCCTGCATCAATTTGGCTAGTGTTTTAAACTCTAAACCCAAATTGAAGTGACTGCTTTCCAAAGTCCAACTCTAAAATGAGTGTGGAGGGTAATGGGGAAGAAAGTCTTGGACCCAAAATAAACAGCAAAACCAAACAGAAAACCATTGAAAGGTCAGGTTGGATGGAGTCTTGGGTGACATGGTCTAGTGTGAGACATCCCTCCCCATGGCAGGGAGGGGTTGGAACTATATGATGTTAAGGTCCTTTCTAACCCAAACCATTCTATGATTCTACGAAAATGAAATACACATTTTGAATCATTTCTCTTTGAAAAGATTTTATTGAAGGAACAATTAAAGGGGTTTGTGAAGCCTAACTATGTATTGTGTTGCTATTCCAGGCTTCATCAGCAGTATCTTAATGTTTGGAAAGTTCTGAGACTCACTCTGTTGGACTACTTGTAACCAGTACCTGAGACTACAGAAACGTATGTGTGGAAGAACCTTTCCGTGAAGGAAGCATCCATCTCAATATTGTGGAAACTCTGTGCAAGCCTTGCAAGGCAGGAGAGCAATTTGTGCTTCCGTTGACGCTCGTGTGTAATCTCTGCTTCTTATGCACTCCAGCACCCCTATCAGTTCCTTGTTCTCCTTTACCAGCCCTGCAGTGAAAAGGCTGCTGGGCTGGAAACAAGGAGATGAAGAGGAAAAGTGGGCAGAAAAAGCTGTTGATTCCTTGGTGAAGAAGTTAAAGAAGAAAAAAGGTGCCATGGAAGAGCTGGAAAGGGCTCTGAGCTGCCCAGGTCAGCCCAGTAAATGTGTCACGATCCCACGTTCCTTGGATGGTAGACTGCAGGTGTCTCACCGCAAGGGGCTTCCCCATGTCATATACTGCAGAGTGTGGCGTTGGCCTGATTTGCAATCTCACCATGAGTTGAAACCACTGGAATGTTGTGAGTTCCCATTTGGCTCAAAACAGAAAGAAGTGTGTATTAACCCCTACCATTACCGGCGGGTGGAAACCCCAGGTAATTATATCATCTGCAGATGATTCACATCTCTCTATTAGCTCTTGCACTGGTAGCAGGTCTAGTCTTTGTGCATCCTACCGAGTTGTGCTCTGAAATCTGAAAAGGCAGGCTCCATTTGGTGGAAGGACCCTGGGTCTTTACCTGCCTGATGGTGTCACAGTCGCAGCAGTCAGGAGTAAGCGGGGAGTAAGGAGCACCTTGCCCACCAGCTCTGTGTTGTGTTGGACCCCCGAGGGCCCCTGGATCTTGTCCAGGGTGCTGAAAGCTTCTTCTCCATGGACCTGGGTGCTGGCTGCCCTCTGAGCCCTCCCCCTGCAAACTGGTGTCTGCTTGCATGAAGTCTAGGCTAGGCTTAGCACCCTGGCTAGATTTATGTCTCATTGTTTGAAACCCAGCAATTGACTCATTAATCCACAGGAAAATGTATCACTATCTCTCTCTTTAAAGATTACAGTTGCAGTAACATGGCTTATTTTGTTGTGGATATGAAACCCAATCAGTTGATTCTTCCTAAAATGCCTGGTGGCCTGCCTTCAGTGGGATTTACTTACCTAAATGGGTAGTTTACGTGAAATAAATGCCACAAGTTCCCATAAAACTTTGAATTTTTCCACTGATGATCCTCTTTACATTGTACATGGTCAGCATTGAAAACTTAGAACCTCACTGAAGGGTCATTTAACTGGGCTTTGTGTCAGTGAAACAGCTGTTAAAAAATAATGGTGTTTAGTGTTAACTTCTATAGGGATCTTGGAAAGCAGGGCTGGCAGACAGCTGGAGCAATCATCCTGTTCTCCTCTGCCTCTACTCACAAACCAAAACAAATTACCAGGTACATTCCTGACAGATTTTTTTCTAATGACCTCTAAAATCCCATGTGATAGAAGCTCCACAACCTCCCCAGGCAAGTGAATCTATTGCTTTGCAATCCTTACAGTCCAGAATGATTTCTAATGTCTAACCTAACTCTCCCTTGCTGCCAAAAATCACAGTAATTTAATTTACTAATGGGTACGGTTGGTAAGTGTATACTTATTATTCTGTGATTATTCTTTGTCTGGCATGAACTTTACTCTGAGGTGACATTAGGATCAGATAAGTGAACTGTGGGATGTTTCTTTTCACACAGATGAAATAAGGGAAAGACATTTGTTAACACTTGTTAAACAACAGGGGCTACTCCCTTTTCTGATAGTCCCTCTGCAGCAGGAGAGCTGTCATTTTGAAGTTGTATCTCCGAACTGCTGTAAACATTGTCACAATTAAAATTCTACAGCTGCAGTGAGTTGTCAACAGTTTTCAGTGGAAAGAGCTGATCTCCTGCCTTGCTAAAATAAACTCTTCAAGAATCTAAGAAAAGATGCTCATAAAATAGCTCATTTTGTGTATCTTTGTCTTTGAAGGCTGTAGTCTTTAGTGTCTTCTCGTTTCTTCTGCTATAACTCCAGCGTAGTTAATGGAGATTCCTCAGCACGGTAGCTGACAGCACTGTGCAGGGCTGTTTTCAACCATTCTCTTCTGATCTGTTCAGTGCCAAGTAACAAATGCTAGTACTGGGATAATCCAGCAGCTGCTAAATGGCTGCCAAAGCTTGTTGTTCTGACCCTGAAACTCAGAAGGTTTCAGCTGTGAACATGTCTCTATTGTTTGTCTGTGCAGCAGACTGGCTACATCTCTAGTAGTAAATGAGTTGGGGCCAAGGTGCAGGTCTGAATATTGCTGGATTGGTTAAAGGCACAGCTTTAACCCATGTGGACCCACATGGACTAGCAGTTCTCAGGGCACAGGGGTTCGCCCACAGGAGGGACTTCGGGCACTTTGGACGTTACCTTTTTTTTTGGAGCTGAAAGAAGGCACAGCTGCGAGGATTCAAGCTGTGCCATGCCAGTTCTCCATAGAAACTGTTCTTGGGCTGTTGTATTCTCCCCATCTGATCTTATAGGGACAGCTTAGAAGCTGAAGCTCACCTCCCTACTAAAGATGAGGTGCAGCAAGGAAGTACAACTTACACCACTGCAAATAGCAGTAATGCAGCTCCAGGCCAGAGGCAGTTAGAAGCTGTGCTGCAAAGAGCTGGTGGTGAGACAGAAGAAATGAGCTTGGCGAGAAAGTGGCAGCAGTGAAATCACCACAGAAAAGGCTGGGATCTAGGGCCTGTTTAGTCTAAAGAAGAGAATACCGAAAGGAGATCTCATTAATGCATATAAATATATCAAAGGCGGGTGCCAGGAGGATGGTGTCAGACTCTTTCCAGTGGTGCCCAGCACAGGACGAGGAGCAATGGCCATAAACTAAAACACAAGATGTTTCACTTCAACATGAGGAAGAATTTCTTTACATTGAGGGTGGCAGAGCACTGGAACAGGCTGCCTGCGGGGATTGTGGAGACATTCTTTCTGGAGACATTCAAAACCCGCCTGGACACGTTCCTGTGTCACAGGCTTTGGGCATAGCCAGGTTTCCAGCAAGAACTGTTGCAACCAAAGGGAATAGGAGAAAGCCTGGTGCAGGAAAGGCAGTGACAGGACTTGAGACATGACAATATTTGCCTTCAGTTGAACAAACATTATCAACACTTCGGCATGCATGGAAGGAAGGATCCAACTCTGACTCTCTATGGAGAATAGCAGGTAGAAGAAAAGGACTCCACTGACTGGAGACAATACAGGTAAATTGTGAGGACAGACAGGTCCCAGTGCACTCAGTCACTCAGTTTCGTGCCTCTGGTCATATTTCCTTCAGAGTGGTAAGCCCTAGAGAGTGACATCTGTTACCAAAAGAACAAGGAGAAGGCGGCCCTCTGGGGAATTTTTAGCTACAAACAAGAAAATCTCTGAATTTCTTACCACCACAAAGGCTTTAGCCCTCTAGGCAGCCACAGAGCAGTCATTGGAAAGATTGAATGAGGTGGCAAAAACTGTGCAGCAGAGCAGAAATTAAGAGTACCCTGGTCAGAGCTGGGAAGGAGTTCAAGGCTTGAAAATTCCTCTTGCTGACTCACTCAGGGCGAGTCAAAGGCTTTCCCTGACAAGTGCTGTTCACACATCCAGAATCTCAGCTTCTACTTAGAGAAGTCACATTGAGTTCTCACAGGGCTGAGGATAGCCACTTAACAATGGTACCTGCAGCGAGATGCCAACCTCCCAATGCTGCATAGCATTGCTGCAGCACAGCTATCCTGTGCTCAGCACCTCTGCTGGATGCAAAGGGATCGCCAGTTCCCTGTTTCTAAGGCTGCTGGTCAGAGCTGGCTGAGCAGCAACAGACCTGGCAAGCATCATACCAGTTTTGTGGAACAGCAGAGGAAAACTCCAGAAGCAGCAGCGCCCAGTCTGGAGCTGCTCACAGGAGCATGGGATGGGAGGGATCCAGCTCACCAAAACCACTTCTGCAGTGGTGGTATCTATCTTGTCCCAATATAGAGCAGATTAACTGAGCAGTAAAACAGTCTATTTCTTGCCATTGGCCATGAAGAGATCCACGGAGGACTGGGCAATGCATCTCACATGTGAATACCTGTATTTTCTGTGAGTCCTACCTGGAAAGTCTAGGAAATCCAAACAGTTGAAGAAGCAATAAAAAAGCAGAAATACTTTTCTCTACCAAAGGACTTAAAAGGGTGGCAGCAAATTCTTCATTCCACACGTAGGGGCATATCAGGGGCAGAAGCAAAGAAAGTAGTCTCCAGAACACCACCCTTGTGCTGGCCAGAAGTGCATTGGGCCAGATAAGGGTCTACATATAGTCTCTTAACAGGTATCCCAGTGCCTGTATTTCGAGACAGGTAAGAAGATAACTTCTGGAGTGATCCCCTGTCATTGGTCCAATCTTTTGTGTGTTTTCAGGACTCAGTTCTTCAATTCATGAGTAACGTGCAAATTCCTAAATGGTATATGCCAGTGGGTAGGCAGAAGCAGGATTTAACCCTGCCCCAGCTGCAGCATAGTGCTACATCAAGCAAGAGGTTGTAAACCTCCTGTTGGTACCAGACACTGGTCCTCCGCCTGCTTAAACTGCCCCAGCTCTCTGAGCAGTCATTGTGCACTGAGGGTGCACTCCAATGAGGGTGTTCCTGCAGCCTCTTCTCATGCACATGTTTTGCATTATCTGTACATTATTTGCTTTGTAGCAATTATTCCACTCTTTCATTATGCTGGATAAATGAGAGGTCGCTGTAATTCAAAGGTGTTGGCTAACTTTCCTAAAAAGAATTGGCCTTACCTAGACGGAGCTTTTGGGACCAAACAATATGTTAAAACATGTTCAAACCATATATTCCTGTCAGCGTTTATAACCAAGAGTGCACACTGCTGTTTGTTTCCATAAGCCAGTAAGGATAAGACTGAAAGATTATGTGCTGCTGGTGTTTAGGCCAGAGGAACTCTGGACATGAGGTCAATCAATACAAGCCTGCTGAATTGTTCCTGGTGTTGGGATAATTCATCCTTGTCACAATAACTCAAATTGCCTCCTTATCTTCTCAGGTAGCTTTTAGATCTGCACGATAGCAACTGGGGATTAATTCCCCCTACATACGTTTAAGGCCTTAGCTAAGATAATTAGGCACTATGTGAGTTAGTAACTAATAGAGAAATCTTGGGGTACCAAGATTTGTGTTCCAGCCTAGGGGCTGCATCTTCATAGGTAACTCACTGTAGCTGGGTTGCCCAAAATGTTTTGACTCCAATTACCCTCTCTTATCTGATATGTCAGTATCCAAAATTATTTGGGTCAACCTTAGGTTCCTCAGTGCAGCAATGCTGTTAACAGCACTGATGGTGTGAGATATAAGTGAAGTGAGTTTATGAAAAGAGGCGATATCTTCTATTAGACCAATATTTGCATGGATTAATACGTATTTCAGTTTTCTGACCTGCATTTTGCATGTCTTAAGTACCAACCATTGACATTTGCCTCCTCATGCTAGATCTTTTCTAACTATATTGCAAGAGCTAAATTAGTATTGCTGCAATATTTGAATTGCCATTTACATTTCCTTTTAAAGATCCCACTGTCTGGCTGGCAACCTTTCCAAGTACCTGAAAAGGTTTTAAATTGTGTGTCTAGCTCCAGGTCTGTGCTTTCTTTGCCCATCTGTGAAACACTGGTAGTAAAATGTACAGTGTATTGCAAACAACTGTTAATTGTTATTAAACCTGGCTGTGGTTTTGGCAAATGCTGGTGATAGTACTTAGCAAACTCCTGACATGCTCAGTCTTTCAGGACAGAAGGAATAGGTAACTTTTGAAAGGGAGGTATGTGCCATCTCTTGCATTTCTGAAAGAAGACTGTGTGTGCATGCCCTACCTGTGAATTTTATAGTACCTTGCTCAAATCAGGAATGAGTCTATATTTTGCATATGGAATTGCTGCAACTGACTGCAAATCTGCTTTTGATGCTTGGTTTTGGACAGGTTTGTTGCCTTTCGATAACTTGTATATAGACAGCAATATTTGGGCAGCATGGAATATTCCTCTTTTTAACTTACAAAGAGATATACTTTCAAGAATGCAGTTATAACCAGGTTTATTTTTCTGTTCTCATTTTTATTTTCAGTCCTACCTCCTGTACTCGTTCCGAGACACAGCGAGTTTAACCCTCACCTCAGCCTTCTTGCCAAGTTTCGAAACACTTCTCTGCACAGCGAGCCACTGATGCCGCACAATGCCACCTATCCTGATTCTTTCCAGCATCTTCCATGCACTCCTTTTCCATCATCACCCAGCCACATGTTCTCTCAGTCGCCTAACAGCATCAGCTATCCCAACTCACCAGGAAGCTCTTCCGGACCAGGAAGTCCCTATCAACTCACGGGTAAGAATGAGCTTTCAGACACCCTGACTGAGGCAGTTGAGTTTCTTGCCATGGCCTGGAGTCAGGTGCCAATTCTGTGTGCTTCCCCTGCAGCTGTAGCTACAGACTGAACTGTTGGACAGGATGGATTTGGAACGTGATTTCTTCTGACTGTCTCTTAATACTGGTTCCCAGTCCTTCTGAGTGATGCTCAAGGGCCTAAGAGTTGTAGTCATCCCGCTGGATGAGATTTCATGATTACTGTAAGGGGAAAGTTGAGGAGAGGAACAGGTGTGCCAGGCCACCTTCTGCCTAAAGCTGCCCATCCAAGCTTCTAATACAGTCCATGGAAAAGAACACTTGCAAGACTTAAGTTAGGCGCCTGTAATAGAGATTGTCAAGCTAGGGACCTCTAGAAACTCCATCAGGGGAGACAGGATAAAATCAGGAAATCGGTATGTAGAAATATTTTTTAATGTATGGTGATCCCACTGACTGTATAAACTTATACAGGAAATTAAGGTGTTTAACAATCAGGCCCAACACTTGCTGAAGCCACCAGGCAAATTCCTGTAATTTTGGAATGTGTTTCATTATCTCCACAGCTCTGAGGTCATTAAGGTTATGTCACTCAGATTGTTTGCATTGTGAACTCCTCACTTAGTGCTGCTCTAATTACCTGAGATTTGACTATGCTTTTGCTGTTAAATAAACCAAGAAGATGTCATGTACACAGCTGAGATCTGGCTTTAATATCAAAACATAGTTAAGATTCATTTCTGCATTTTGTTGTAACTCTGAAATAGTTTCAATCATCTCAGCTTTTTCACAAAGATTAATTCAGGTCAGAATCTTGTAGCTAAATGTTTTAATGGCTCGACTACAAAGCATTTAAATTCATGTCCTTAGTGATATGCCTATTTTGATTTTAAGTGTAAAAGAAAGGTGTTTATTTTTACAAGGTATTTTTAGTATTTGAACTTTTTTTTAAGCTGGACAATTCAACAGTGTGATGTGTTGAACGTGTTTTTCCTTCCCTCTCCATTCATTGAATGGACCTTCATTCATTTCTTCTCTAGATCTATGCTTCAGATTAAATCATGTTTAGCAACACTGAAGCTTTCCATCAAGTAGTAGGACTTGTTTGTCTTCTCCCATCTTTTCTTTCACTTTTGTGTAATCAAGCTGGATTAAGTGGAGCTGGTCCTGACAGGTAGATCAGGCCCATTCCAACTATGTAATGACTCTGACTCGTGCATTTAACTGAACTTGAGACCTTGCAAAGCTACTGAAAAATGGAAGTGGCTCAACCTGAGCTTCAGTATATCACAGCACACGGCATGCTGATAAGCATAATTTGCCTGTGTAACAATCAGGGATGGAAGACTATCTAAAGCAAACTGGAGTTACATCAAGAACCTTGGGTGGGCTTGGTAGGACCAAGTCAACAATGCACATTTCTATATCTTGTGCAATTGTTTATACTCTCTCTGTGATCAGTGGAGAAAAACAAGCACTCCTAGAACAAGATGCATTACATCTTAACGTATATGTCTAAAGTAGATGAGATGCACCATGTCTGCAGATGCCTATTTTTCTTTAGTGAGTATAAAGAGAGTGTATGGTTGCTGACTTAGGTGTAGACATTCAAAATACCTGTATGACCACATTATATTCCTTTCTCTGACTTGAATTCTTTTCCACTCTTTCTTGATTTTGTTTTACTATTCTAGCTTGTTGCATTTTCTGTGGGAGGGTTATGTCATTTTATATGTTAGAAATATCATACAGTGTATGAAATTCCTAAATCCTGAACAATTCTTAAATAGAATAACATTCCTGTGCAGTACTTACTTGGAAGATTCAATATTTGTCTTACAAAACAGTCCAAATTATCCACTCTGGGTGAAGTTGCTCTGTTTTGAGGGCCAGCCAACAGACCCCAAACACAAGAGGAAATTTCAACCTGGAACCAAGTTAAACCTTGGTCTCCTTAAAAAGACCCTCAGTCTTGCAAGCTTGTATATGGCTATACTTTACATATAAGCCCACTGAGTTGCTGTTCAAATGAATAAAGCTATATGTTTTAGTGCTTATGCGGTGAATGTTGACATTTTCCAACATGTCCCTTCTTCTTTGGCTTTCTAAACCCTTCTGTCTTTCTTGAGAATCCCCACTATTAGAGTCACCTTCTGTTTTCTAGCTTACTGTGCCATAAATGAAACAAATCAGGAGCTGGGCAGGTTGTGGGTTGATACCTCTTCTCCATGTTTTTTCACCAATTCTGTTGCTCTTTGATGGGAAACTGAACAAACCAGAAGAGGGACTGCTTTCCCTTGTAGGACAAAGGTATAAAGGACAAATCTAGAGGAAGTTTTGCCAAGTCTGATTTTAAAGCGTAAAGGCTTTCCATAGGCTTTTTTAATAGCCTGTGAAGAAAGAGAGCTTTCTCCCAGAGGATCAATTGAAGCTTCTGCTTTTAAATCATCCTCTTCAAGTTTTCCATTTGTGAAAGAAGTCTGGAACTGAAAGATCAAACTGCATTATTTTCTTAGGGTAACAACTGGTGTTAACGGAGAGATTGACTGGACACCGGTCCAGGCCTGAGGCACTAGTTGTGATTGTCCCTCTCTCTTTGAAGTGCAGCAGGTCCAACATGACAGCCTTCCTTCCCATCCTCCCTGAACATGTAATGGTCTTAATCAGGAGACTGAAAGGGGGTCGGGTTCAGATTCGTGCTGTTTCCTGCCCTTCTTAGCTAAACAATGCTAAAGAAGTTAAGTATTCACTAGGAAAACCCAGGGAGAATTTACCACTGTATTGATTTAGGTGTCTTTTCTTTCTTTTCTTTCTTTTCTTCTTTGCAATAGTGGAAACTCCACCTCCACCTTACCATGCAAGAGAACCTCCAGGAACCCACAATGGGCGGTCAATGGATGCAATAGCTGAAAGTCAACTAGTGCTGTCTTTGCCCAATGGAGGTAAATCTGCCGATGGAGAAGCTGAAAGTAAATAACCATTTGTATTATTCTTAAAAAAATAAAACAACTGTTAAGCAAAGAAATTTTTCTTTGAACAAGAAGGTTCAGTGATCTGTCATAATAGGTTTCAGATAGTTTCGCTGTAAGGTTGTGTACTAGACCCATCCATTAGCTAGCAAAATAGGTTGATTTAAGAATTTAGTGAATTATGTGTGAAGTTACAGAGTTTAGTCTTTATTTGCATTCAAGAACGATTACATTTGGAAAGCTGTTAATGAAAGCAAACACTGTTATCTACGTTGTAAAGACAAAGATATCAAATCAAGAATAGTGAGGCAATATAACACACAAGAGCACTATAAATATCAGAACTGATTTCTTTATCACCTTCAGTTCTGGGTTTCAAGTACTTTAAAGCCTTGTGGTTAGGACCTTTCTTACTGCCATATTTGTATTAATGTTACATCACTGGCTGGCTAGAAAAGAAAAGGACATGTTCTATTGAAGTACAGAGAGATTTTTATGGACGGCCAAACTCTTTGTCCTCATATAAAAATGCTTTACTGGGAGAGGTCATGAGTCATCAGAGTAGAAGGGTCTGGGATCTTCCTTGCTCCCCTCAAAGCAACTTCATGACCTCTCCAGCATGGTCTCCATTACCTCCAGACTACTGCTGGCAGGTCATGCCTCCACCATTCAAAGCCCATTGCTGCAGAGCAGCAAGGGGAAATGGAGTTTCTCAGCTGGATTTTCTTTTGCCTTCCTGCTACTGCAAAGGAAAAATCAACATTGTTCTTTTAGTCCAGCATATTGTAGTCCGAAACAGATGTCCTTTATGGCATGAGGACTGAACACAGTGCACACACATGCACATTAAAAAAATAATGCCAGCTGTCTGAAACAGTGAGGAACATGTATGTATCACAGAACTGGAGCTGAAGGATGACAAGGGTGACAGTGCTAATTACAGATGAATACACAGAATGGCCAGATAATAACTAGTTATCAGGTACCAGTACTTTTAAATAAGTTGTTGAGATACTTTAATCTCTTTACCATAATTTATCATCCCTGATCATTGCCCTAGTGAGTATCAGTTAGAAGTTTGTTAGAGGTTATGCTTAGAGGTGCTCTGGGGGCAGGGGAGCTCACATGCCTGTGGTGGACAGGCAGGATAAGGTTTCCCACTAACTCCTGTAGGACAAATGAGGCTCAGAGATTCTGTTACATTTTTGAGTCTTTTTCTGTCTCTGAGTTAGAAAACCTGGGCAGGGGAAGATCCAAAAGAAATGACCTTGCTGACATTTCTGCTTCTAGCCTCACATGGAAGTGGAAAGCCCCAAAGCATGCAAAAAAACGGGGGAATGATTGATTACTTTTGAACTTCAGAGTTTAGTATTAGGCTGAAGGCTTGGCTCAGTTTTGACTTGCTTTGAGCCCATCTGTCACCCCTAGCTCCTGTGGGTGTGCAGAGCAGATGTATCCCTTACTATTTTCAGTGTAGAGATTGGGCCCCAGTTCAGCAAGGAATGTCTGCATGCGCTCAATTTAATGCAGTGGTATTATCACTTTTAAGAACAAGTGGGACTCCTCAGAGGCTTAGAGTTAAGCTGGTGTACCAGCGCTTTGCATGTTTGGGGCTTCAGTCATAAACTTAAGAAACAGAAGCTGCTGTTGAGATAAAGCATGATAAGTGACTGTTTAAATGAAGAGCTAAGGAGGGGGAGAATGGGACAGAGGGAGAGAGGAAGGAAAGAAAACAGGGAATGATTGTTTAAAAAATAGTACGGACCTGAGCAGCTGATTAATTTTATTTCCTACAGACTTTCGGCCTGTTTGCTATGAGGAACCGCAACACTGGTGCTCGGTTGCCTACTATGAACTCAACAACCGGGTAGGGGAGACTTTCCAGGCTTCCTCTCGAAGTATCCTTATAGATGGATTTACAGATCCCTCAAATAACAAAAACAGGTTCTGCTTGGGACTGCTCTCAAATGTAAACCGCAACTCTACTATAGAAAACACCAGGAGACACATAGGAAAAGGTAAGAGAAAATCCCTTCTCCTCAGGAATATTCAGAGCTTGAAAGAACTGTGCATTGCATTAATAAACCCAGCTGACTTGTCAGATGTGCTTGTCTTAAAACCTAAGCTCTGAGATTACTTCTGAAATAGAAGAAAAGCTGCTGATTCTTTTCTGACTGGATAACAATCAGCAGAGTAGCTCCTTACCAAAGCTATTTACTTGGCCAGCGAAGAGAAAAATGTTGTTTATAGTTGTGTGTTCTAATTTAGCAGTATGTATTTTCATTTTATTTATTAGGGCTTCTGGCAACTGGGAATATTGCCATTGAAATGCCACTAAAAGGATAATTGCTGGTGCCTCAGGCTTATTCTCCTCCCACCAAATAACAAAGGGAGATGGATGAAACAGTAGTTGAGTTACTTGGCTGAAGAACTCTACAACTCTGGGGTTGCCTTTGTAGCTTTTTCCTCCCTATCAGTCTGATTCCCTGTCTTGTCAACTTCTCACTAGTAAAACTAAGTCTTGGGTTCTCCCTCAGCAGTTCTTCTTGTATGCTCCACTTCTGGTGTACGTATACCCTGTGCATGCAGGGTCATATACTACTGGTGGCAAGTACAAGGAGACCATAGTTGGATATGTGTGGCTGCACACACTCCATCCCAGTTCACTAGGGCTGTGTAGGGCCTGCTATTCTCCCAGAACTTACTGTTGCTTGTGGCGGTGAGTCAGAAGCCCTGTACAGGCCACTTCTCTGTGTAGATGGAGCTTTGCCCGTTCTGGTATATCCAGTCTAGACTCATTATCCTGCCAACCCAGCCTCTCACCAGTAGCTGCCTGGGAATGGATTTCCCACTGGGCTAATTAACTCTAATTGTTCCACTCCTATTATCTCGTCAACCTCACCTCATTTCCCAGGCCTAGAGCAGTATTTTAATTGGCTCTTGATAGTCTAGTGTTGAATGACTGAATACCAGGAAGCTCTGAGATGAATGTGGCATCGTTTTTACAAACAACACTGAACCTGTAGGCTAGCACAGGAGATGTTGTACTTAGCTTTTGCACTTTTCTCTGGAAAGGAAAGCACTTGTGTTGCAGATGCACTGTGTGAAGCCAGTATGATGCTACAAGTGTCTATCATAGTAGCTTGTTGTGAGGGGTGGAAATGGGTTGTACACCTAGTTCTAACTTACTCAGAAATAAAGCAAAGCTTCTCTGTCAGTATAAGCTGCCAGAGGGGTGTAGGTCAAAGCTGAGCCCAGCCCTAAAAGAAGACTGACAAAAGATCCCAGTTAAAGCTGTCATTTGAGGACGTTACATCCTGTGACCTTCTGCCCCAAAAGAGGAAGAGACAGAACAGAAAGTGAGGTGAATGCTAATGGTCCTCATCCATTCAAATCTGAAGATCTGTCTTCATTGGTTAAAAGTCCTTTAAAGTCTTACTCTAGGAATCTGCCCAAGGGAAGGGAGCAGGTTGCCCAGAGAGGAGCTTACTATATCAGAGATCCTTAATTTTACTGCACTTCCCTGTTTATGCAAATGTTAAAAAAACATGTCCAAGTGGAGTAGAGGTGGCACCAGTACAGGCCTGCTGAAGAGCACACAGCAGCTCCAAAAGTATGTAGTTCAAAGGCACGCTAGACAGATGAAAGCTACTGAAATGGATGCAATTGTCACATGTTAACAGGGTAGAAAAAAGAGTGAGTAAACAAGATTAGCTCAGTAGGATAAGGATATGTGATTGAATTGTCATCTAGTGTATCAGCGTGAAACGGTTTCCTGGAAATACCACATCAAAGCTAAAAACAATCCAGAACACAATGCAACATCTACTAGCAATTGGACCTGTTTCAGCAGTCAGACTTCAAGGACAAAAAGGGGACTTCTGATGAGAATCAAAAAGATGTGGATGCTGGGAGACTGATGAATTTTCGGTTTCTGCAGAGAGCAGTGAAATCCCACTAAAACATATGGATCCTTGATTTGGCTTTCTACAATTATTAATGTGTATCCTTCCTTGAGGATGCTTGCCTCTGGTGAATGAATACCGGAAGAATGGAAATACACACTGACATTTTATTACTCCTTTATTTATTGCTTTTAAAGGTCCACAAGGAAAAGGCAAATTGTAGCCTATGCTTTCAGAAGTGACTTTGGCATTTTTCTTATTATAGTACAGAGTTTGGGCAATGCCTTTGAAATCATTCATTTTTTTTCAGAAGTTGAGTTACTCAGTATACTTAAAAATCCAGCCTTTAAAATTTTTCACTTTAGCACCCAGAAATGTGGTCACCCTAAATCAGTAGCCATACCTGAAGATTTGGAATGTGGTGAATATTTATATCCTTATTCTTCTTTCCCTACCTTGTGTTCTCACTCTTTACGTCGTGGGTGGCAGAGCACTGGAACAGGCTGTCCAGGGAGGTTGTGGAGTCTCCCTCTCTGGAGACATTCAAAACCCGTCTGGACGTGTTTCTGTGTAACCTGCTCTAGGTGGCCCTGCCTTGCCAGGGGGGTTGGACTAGATGATCTCCAGAGCTCCCTTCCAAGCCTAATGATTCTGTGATTTCAGAAAGTTATATGGACTCCATTAAGGTCAGCTAGGACCTTTGTGTTTTCAGTCCTTCTCTTTTACCCACCTTCCACAGAAGGGAAAGGAGACATAAGTCAAGTAATAGCAGTCACAGTGTGCAACTCCCCATGATGTCTGGTGCAGCTGGACTGGAGCTGACAGATGGTCTAATGAGCTGTCATCTCACCCGTGTTCCCAGGGCAATACTACCATGTGCTCTGAGCCACACCCCCGCTACTCACGTCTAATTTGAGATCTCGTGGGTGCATAGAAGTAAAAGTCAAGTGATGGCTTGAAGACAGACTTTAAGGTTCCCATCTGAGTCATCCTGGAAGTCTATGGGAGAGTGTACTTTTCCCAGATTCCTTTCCCACTCAACCTGCTTTTCCTCAAGTCTTTCCCACTTATGTTTAGAAGCTGGTTTTATCCTAAGGATGTGCTGGTGCCCCTTGCTGTCATGACCACAGAATGATGAACAGACTGGGAATATGTAACCAGTCTTTTTTGTATGAAAGACAACAGGAACAAAACTAATTACAACTGAGTTATTAAAGTGTAGTTATCACTAGCTCTGCAGGCAGGCTACTGAGACTCAGTGAACATGTGCATTTGTATGTAAGGGTTTGACTGCCATACCTGGGACTAGAAAGGAGGATTTTCTTTTCCTTTAGTGGTGGTTTTTATGAGAACAAAGAACTGAGTTCTCCCACCTTTCTTGGCCATGGGAGGGGTTCGTCTCACCTAATCTAGCCATGGGAAGGGTGAATGTCTAGGCATCTTCACAGGATGACTTGGCCCCCTTCAGGGTGTGGTTTCATGCACAAGTTTAAGCAGTCTGGGTCCCCATTGCCACGCTTGCACTGATGAAGATCTCACTTCAAATAAATCTTCTTTTGTTTTGTTTTGTTTGTTTTTAAGTTTATTAGCTGGTTCAGTTCCCCAATCTGGATGGCTGCCCAATCCCCAGCCATCACTGACAGCATGAAAGCGGGTGTGGGAAGAAGCAGCAGGGGCAAGGAATGAGCAAGCCTTTTCAGCACCTGCATAGACTTCCATCAGTTCAAGCTGGCTGTGAGCCTGCGCTTTGTAGTGGATGGAGTGAGTCATCTGGTCACAGTGCTTCTCATCATCTATCAACTAGGGAAGGCATCTACACAGCTTACACAAGATCCCTAACTTTACAGTTGCTGAATTGGGCTAAGATAAATTCTCTCACCAATTTAGGTATATTTTCATGCAAGCAACATCCTGGAGGGACCAGAGTCTTTGAATGGATAGAAATGCTTCCATCTTCATTTCCCCAAGGCACAGGAAAACAACTGAGAGTTAGTGTCAGTAAGTCACTTACTTGGGCACTGAAAGTCCAGAAGGAAATCAGTCATTTTCTTGGTAAAGGTCACTTTGAACGGGATCTGATGAGTAAGTCATGTCATGTAAATGCAAATACGTGGTTTTGATGTGGTGGGTAAAGCAAAATGCAGAAAAGCTATTTTAAGCATACACCATGCTGTGTTTCAACTGCATGAGATAGGATCCTGTAGTAAAAAACTAGCATGCAATGAAACTGGTCTTGGTCAGCCTGCATGTGCTCAACAGTGAATATACATTTAGATGTGTAATGCATAACAGATTTGTCACTTCTCTTACAGTTTTGATCCATTTTTTGTGTATGGTTGACATCTGTTTGATACTTACGTGTGTATGTGTGTGTCTTGTTATACTGTGCTGTTGGGTTAAAGAAGTAAACCAACCTTCCACTGAGAAACAAAGAAGAACATCACATGCTAAGACTTTTTTCTCCTAGACCAGTACCTCAAAATAGTGTTTATGACAATTTCCTCTTAATGTTGGTGGGTTCATTGTACAGTTACATGGATATGCACACAGTTTACTGTCTTTTGAAAAGTAGTGTATAGGCACTGGTTCCTGGGCTTGTATGCCCACACCAGTAAGACTTACCGGTGCAAAGCGTGCTGTGAATAATGGAGAAATAATACATGTTATTTTTCCTTTTTCAAGGTGTTCATCTTTACTATGTTGGTGGGGAAGTTTATGCTGAATGTGTCAGTGACAGCAGTATTTTTGTGCAAAGCCGTAACTGTAACTACCAGCATGGTTTCCACCCAGCCACTGTCTGCAAGATCCCCAGTGGCTGCAGCCTCAAGATCTTCAACAACCAGCTTTTTGCCCAGTTGCTGGCTCAGTCAGTCAATCATGGTTTCGAAGTGGTGTATGAGCTGACCAAGATGTGTACTATTCGAATGAGCTTTGTTAAAGTAAGGATTCTTTGTTTTCTCTTGCATTTCTGAAAGGCAAATCCCATCACTTTGGTGCAATACTAGACCCCATCAAATCCTTCCCAAGTGGGGATTTAGACACCCATCTTGTAAAAAACAATTCAGACTGCCTGTTTTCCACTACTGCCTTAAACTTCTAGGTGCTTAAAATCAGTAGCTTTTGTGGTCAACCTGGAAATTTCTTAGTTTCCAAAAACTAGGTATTCCATAGCCAGCTTTTGTGGAAAATAAGCAGAGATTGCATGGTGATGTTTCCCCCTTGTTTGCATAAAGAGCTCTACTTAGAGGGGTTTAGCAACATGTAAATGTAGCACATATCTTAGGCAGTTGCGATCTCTTCTATTATTACTGATTTGCAATAGAGCTTGGTAGAGCCATAGATCTGAAAAGAACGTCCTTATGTCTGTAGACTAATTTACAGTCTCGCCATTACTATAGACAGGTAAATATAGTCTCAATAAAGAAACACTGGGTTCTCCTTCAGCCCCCACCGAGTTTGCTGGGAATTGTTATTCTTTGTCACCTGTGTCATCCCTGGCAAGAGATTGTCTTAATTTCTGATGACATTCACTCTGGCCAGCCACAGGACCAGAAGGGCTTCTTGCAAGCAGAATACAAACCCCAAAAGAACATCTGACCTCCCCTCTGTTGTTTGGAAGAAACAGGAGGTCACCATTCATATGTGAACTTTGAAGTCTGTTTTGTGTGTGATCTATCAGTGTTAAGAGTGAGTTTCTTAAATCTTCTGAATGGCCTTCTCACCCAAATGAGATCTTAACTCCTTTTTGCACTTAGGATTTACTTAGGTGCCTGTCATAGCATCTAAAACCCAGAAAATGGTGAGTATTTCAAGACTGTTTACAGATGTGCTAGACTTACTTCCTATAATGCTGCAGGGGACTATTCAGCCTGCAAACTAGAGAAGTTGCACCATTAGAAGCCAGTTGATCCTGCTAGGTCCCATAAGAAGTGGCTTGAGTATGTCCCTTTGCCTTGCAGGTGTGGTTCTATACAAATGACTGAATCAAGCTGATTGAATTCACATCTAAGATACTACAAAACTGCTTGAGGCTCGAGCCCAGTTCCCTTATGTTCTAAAAGTAGATGAGTTGAGTCCCACACAGCTTTCTGATCTGACTCTTTCTGTTCATTCTTGGGGACGTCTCTCCTTAACTCTATGAGAGCGTTAAGAGTGCTTTGTAACTTCTCGCAAGAGTCGAAGCCAAAATCTCCCTGCCCGTGACCACGCTGTTACTTTGTTCTTGAGAAGGAACTGACATCTTGTTCACACAAAAGTGTTAAGGGAAAACGAGAAAGCAAGAAACCCAACAAGCAGCATTTTCTTTAATGGGAGACGTGAATGGGCATGTTGTTTGTAAAGGCAGTGTAGCCAGTTATGCAATATTTTCATTATCTCAGCAACTCAGGGGCAGTCTCTTTGATGTGTTATCTGCCTCCATGCGCAGCATGGCAGCACAAATGGTGATGTTGATGCACTAAATAATGTTGCTGCTGTATTATCACCTTGCTTTGTTGAAACAACAGCAGCCACTATAGTGCCTCGGGCACCAGAAAATCAGTACAAGGAGTTATTTGGAAACTTTTCCCATGACCTTTGGAAAATGGCTCTGCAAATCTCATCTTGGTTCTTTCTTCCTGGCCTGTGAAAACTCTTTCCTGTACTCGGTCTTCTCCAATTATTTCTCTCCTAAGGTGTGAGCCCTGGTGTATTCAGTCTGGGGACAGGAATGTCCCTGGGTGTTGGATATGCAGTGCACAGAGGAGCATGTTGTCTGTCAGAGCCATGCACCAAAAGCTCTCAAGTGCACAACAGCCCTGTGGCTTCTCCTCTGATTCGTGTTCAGATGCTTCTGGTTACCTAGAGCCCACAAGGCAAGCCTTGCCTCCTACCCCACTGATGCTTCAGCTACCACCTGGGAGGCAGGGATGGGCAGGGACTAAGACATGAGAACTTGCTGGGACTATATAATCTTCTGGAGGCAGGACATGGGACGGAGAGACATGAAAGTCTTGTCCTTTCTGATAACCTTCCTGTGCCCATGAAGCAGCTAGGAGGAGCTCACCCTCAGGCAAATATGAGTTTATCATCAGTGAGATCAGACACCAGTTTCCATCCACTGAGTGGCTGTCGTCCCCTCTTCACAGATGAGGCAGCTGAAGCACAAAGTTTCTCTAAGCTGAGGTGTGAACCCAGCATCCTTCTTCCTACATTTCCCCAGGTCTTGGGGCTGAGGGGACAACCCAATAGCCTTGGCTGTGCTTCACTGCACGAGGCAGCCCAGTGGCTGGAGCCTGGGCTGGAGAGAGCTGTTGCCCCCAGGAGCTGGAAAGGACTGGCAGGAGCAGCAGGACTGCTCAGCTGATCTCCATTGTGCCAGAAGGTGCATTTCTGGTCTCCCCGTGGGGGTATCAGTATCCTCTTCCCACCATCTGTGCAAAACACCACCACAGATTTGCAACTGGTTCTCATTTTATTCCCTCATTAAAAGAGCTTCACCTCCGGGATCATTTCAGCCCTGGGGATGGAGGAGGCTACCTGCGGCCCACGAGTGAGGCACGGGGGTGCTGCCCTGCTGGCATGTCCCCTGCCCGGAGCTCCATCCGGCAGCCTGGGGCAGCAGCACCGCGATTGCCTGCCTGGAGCTGCCAGCAGAGGGAGGTGCCCAGCCACCTGCACTGCCGGGCTCTCCAAACCAGGCAGGCTGTGCTTCCAACCTGCCATTCCCATTCCTCCAGCTTTTCTGTCCAGTCACAGAGGCGCACCAGCTCCTATGGCACTTGTCCTTCTAGCTGTGTATTTTCCCTGCAGCTGAGTGCTTGAGACTTCACAACCTCAGAAGTCTGATTGGGCTCATTTAAAGATTTTATGCAAACATTCCCAGAACATTAATCTGAGGTGCCTGGAACACAGGCCCTTTCTAGCCTGATAAGTGCACTGCAGATCAGAAAAATGCCGCCTGTTCAAAAGTACTCTTTGGGCTTTGGTGGGTCCGTATCTTACTCTTCCGCTTTCTTGCCCATTTTCTTCATTAAGTAGCAATGGATTTTATCCAGACTACTTATTATGGCATCTAGTTTTGGTGTTGATCCTAGTTTTGCAGGTGATTGTCTGGAGACATGGGTTCTAGCAGCCTTAGTTGTCTGAGTTGTTCAGCACTCTACAATGCACGCACCTCTGGCAGATGTCAGTCTTCATATACTTCCATGTCCTTGTTTCATGACATGAATATCACCCCCCCTGACTAGCGTTATGGCACGTAAGGCTCAGTCTTTCTGATCAGTGGCCCACAAATGAAGAGGCTCCTCCTCCAGTGGGACCATGTTTTGCATATTGCCCAATGGAAATCCAAGTTCAGCTCTGGCAGTGAGACAGCAACAGTTGTTGAGCTTTGAGACTTTGGGCTGTGACTTGGATGTCTTGTGTTGCTGTGAAATCAGGCTGCCCACTTCACAAGCAGACACTGTGCTTGCTTGAGGCCCAGGGACTTCTGGTTCTCTTTTCTCCCTGCCAGAATCACAACCCCATCTTCTGTTAGACACTACATATCCCTTATCTCCCTGAAAGAGCTGGAGAAATTACTGCAGGACTTCCTACAGCAGGCAGCTGGGAACTCCCATGGGAAAAGCAGTTTGGGTTGGAAAGGACCTTAAAGATCATCTAGCTCCAAACCCCCTGCCATGGGCAGGGACACCTTCAAGGATAGAAAAACTATGGGAAAGATCTACACATAGGTTACATATGGTACATAGGAACCTTGTCACAAGTTTCCAGAGGTTCAGATGAATACTTAGAACTTCTAGTCTCAGACTCGTAGGATGCATCTCTACCAATAAATGAAGCAGTGCCCAGGGTCATTCCCAGTTCCTCTTAAAGTGTTATGACAGAGCCTGCCCTGCTTTTTGTCTGTGCGAGACAGCAGTCTGGCAGACTCTCCCGGGCACGTCTCCGGGGTGTGAGCAGCAGGGACCATTGGCTATGGGCTGTTTGCAGCGACCTAAGCTTGGAAACATGCCTTTCCATGCTATTTGGTTTCAGCACCTGGAAGTGTAACATTTTCATTTAATAGCATTATTAAAATGTAGCATTTTTAATATCTAATAGTATAGAGTTCCCATATAACTATGGTAACAATGACCTTGAAAAGGAGCAAAGTTTCTAGAGAAAATTATGCCTAGGACAAAGCATTAAATCCTGGTAACTTGGGTGATGGACTGCCTGTGGCTGTGTTTTAGACTGTCAGCACTGCAGTTGTGATGACTTTATGTTTCTTTCTAAAAAAACCCAGAAACCTCACTTTTTGGTCCTTTTTCATGCTTTTATAGGGCTGGGGAGCAGAGTATCATCGCCAAGATGTTACAAGCACGCCCTGCTGGATTGAGATCCACCTGCATGGACCATTGCAATGGCTGGATAAGGTGCTGACACAGATGGGATCACCTCATAACCCCATCTCCTCAGTCTCTTAAGAATCATCTCTAGAACTCCCTTAGGATGGATGCTATTGCAGGCAGTGGCTTATAGGATTTCCAGTGAACAGAAGCTTCTATATGTAGATGTATGTAGATGTAAATATACCTATACATAGTCTACGCTCCTTTTTTATTTCCATGTTACGTTTTGTGGTTTCTAGTTACTCTGATGCCAGTACAGTAAGGTTAGAAATTCAGGTATAGCATATCTGTTCTCTAGTACAAAATAAGCCAAATTCCTGCAAAAGTGTCAGACATTTCCTGTGAGCATCTTCATTCCCCAGCCAAGCCAGTAAACGGTGCAAATTGTCAGCACTTTCATGCAGATTCAGAAACCTGGCTGTAGCTGTTCCTAGTAGGTGAAATTCACCCCTCTGCAGGCAACCAAAGTCTGATCTCTGCACCATTTATATCCATTTTTCATCCTAATGTCAGGTCTTAAAAGAGGACCTTAGGTGGTGCACAGGACTTATGCATAGAGATGACTTTTATCCAGTGAACCAAAGGACTAAACTGTAATTCCAGTCTGTCTCCCTACTGCAAAGCACGATGGGACAACAGATCCTCTGACGAGCTGAGGCACCCCTCTCTCCCCTAGGATTTGGCAGGAGGAGAGAGCCCTCGGGACGCGTTCAGCACTGGAGCCTTATCAGAGCATTCTGGACACATCCAAGTAGTCTGATACTGTTGACACAGTAGTGTACGGTACTGTTGCACTGAAAAGCAACAAGCTTCTAAGGAAAAAAAAGAAAAAGAAAGAAAATTTGAAATATATGCCTGTAACTTTAAAAACTAATTAATTCCAGTGCTTTTTTGCAAAGTACATACATACTTGCATACGTATCCGGCATGTAAACTGAATCCTATCCATTATACAGTATTGATGTAGTTTGTTTTAAAGTTAAGACTGTCTGTAGTTAGACTACTGTGCTGATATCAAGGGTACGTCCGAAAGGGACTTGAACTGTGATTCAGGGAAGAGAAATGAAATGTGCAGTGAAGAACTGAATAATTACTTTATCATTCGTCTTGGGATAGTCTCTGTACTGGGAACAAGAAGCCCCACGCTCACAGGATGCAGTGAGGAGGAGGCGGGAGTCAGCTATGTCCACCCCAGTGCTGGGCTAATCCTTGGGATCTGACTGCAGCGCTCGGGTTTGATGGAGAGGGCTTCCCTGACAGTCCCTTCACACATCCGCATGGATGGTTCCTCACCTTAGATACAGGCTTCAGCGTTTGCAGCGCTTTTGCCTCACAGCAAAGGATGGTGAGGCAGTACAAGCCACGAATAAGCCAAGAGTGAATCTATGTGCAGAACCTTTCTTAAAGGGTCTTTGGTCCTTCTGTAAGCAAGGAAACTTACTGCCCTCACCTGCATCCACAGAGCCAGCCTTGCAAAATGCAGTTCACTTTGTAACCTTTTCTGAGGAGGCAGGTGATACTCTTAGTACATTTTGATGGTCTTTTTACTACCTTCCTTAAGGGGTAGAGGGTTATTTCTTTCAGGTATAACAGTCCACTGAAAATTGTTTTGCTTTAAGGGCTAGAAAGAGTGATAACTTCTCCAATCTCATTCCTCCTTAGAACATACTAGAATTATCCTGAGGAGAAAAAAACCAAAACCAAACATTTTACAGAATGTTTCTTTTCTTCTCACACAATATCTGGTGCTACACATTTTAGTGCATAATTAGAAGAGGATGCCTGAAATCTTCATCTACATCACATAATCCAAAGGAAATATCATTCACTAGAAAGACTTCCCATATGTTTTAGATGCTGTGAAGTACCTGTAACAGTGGTAATTATGAACAGAGCAGAAGAATCAGTAAACTAGCGGAGTTACTTCATTTAAATGCATCTTCAGCTGCCTGCAGAATTTATAGGGCACAGAGGATACATTATTGTTAAGTCTGAGCAGTAATAGGAAGTTGTATAGGAAATTTGTAAATACGAAGAACCCTATTCCATCACCATTTGACATCAGCAGTGTCACCGTGGGATAGAAAAGCTTTTCAGTCTCTTGCAGCAATGAATTCCAACAATAATGTTACACAGAAAGTCCAGGTGTGCCATTTATGGTTTAGCAGACTTGAGAGAGATCAGTTAGGAAAAAAGACATTTTGCTCAGATCCCTCTGTCGTCAGTGTCACTGTCCTGAAGTATTGGTAGTACATTTTTTAGCATGTTTATTGCACCATTTCTCCAATAACTTCTCTGTGCTTTTCATGTTGCTCATCCCTTTGCTTTCTTAGGACCTAAGGACAGAGAAAACCACCTCTCCGGTCCAGGATTTAGCTCTGTCATTTATCCTAGATTCCTCCTTGCCTTTTAGGCTGAAACCTCCTTCCCTCTTAATACAGAGAGAAGCCTAGGGGTTGTTTTTAGACATTCCCAGCATTGTCATCTTCCTCACAGATAGCAAAGGGGGATGTTCTGAGGTGCATCTGCTCTTGGGCAGCTCCAGAATCGTTTCCTGCCAATGCTGCAGAGGAAAATTGGATGGGCAGTGAAGGGAAGCAGATTCCTCTGGGGCATCATTCATTTCATCATAAGGCAGGCATTTCAAGTAGGTGAAATATACTGCTCTCTGAGCATGCTTATGTCTTCCCCTTTGACTATCAGGGGAACTGAGGGCCACTCAGCTCAAATGTGGACTGCTACATTGGACATTACCACAAGCAGGTGAGATGGGACCTAGGGAAGGTGTGATGGCTTTCCCAGAATAGTGATGCTTTCTCAGTAAGTGTCTGTGTTATTTAAATGGCAGTTGGTAAATTCAGAGCAGTTTTTAATTTTCTGTATGTCTACATTTATAGTAATCCTCATATCAATAAGTTTTGGCTTTAATGCAGTCCATACCTACATCTTATTAAAGGTAGTCACCTTAATACTCCCTTACTAGTAAGTAAAGAGGCATTTCTGGAGCATGTTTTTTCTGTCCTATTTAAAATGTCTGCATTAGGATGAGATGAATTTCAGCAAATTTAACTATTTGCTGAAAGTTGGACTGAAGCACCTGATTCTGGGCAACCCAGGCCAACAGCCATCTCAGAGTTGTTAGCTTTTGGGAAGGCTGGTATCACGGTGTAACTTCTTCCTATTTTGGTGGCCTCTAGGGGCTTTGTTCACCGTATGAGATGCTGTGCAAACACACAGCAGCTGACAGCTTCTTACCAAGGGAAGGGGAGAGCTCACATCACAAGGGATAAGTGGTAGCAGTAGATGAGGCAAACAAACAGGAAGATGACCCCTGCCCACATACAAGATAAAAAGGAAGACTATAAGCCATTTATTCCCCTTTCTTTTTGAACAAAGTCTCTCTTACAGGCTTCTCTAGTATATGTGAATTATATGAGCTCAGTTAAAAATTCAGGTTTCTCATAATTTACAGCAGTGTAACTTTGTATCTCTCTCTAATGTCTCCCTGTTTTGGAGGGCGACATTTTCTGCTGAAAGGTCTTCATGAACCTATCAACCAGTAGTCAATTTAAAGCCTTTAAATGTACTCATTAATACTTCAAGATTTGGAGATAGTCTTCCTGAGAGATTTAAAACCACTTACAGGGAGACTACTTAGTTGAAGGCAGAGTTTTTTAAATGTTTTTTGAGCCATCAACAGTTCAAACCCTCTCGAAGGTTTCTGTGGAGAAGTACCATGCGTCAGCAGGCAGCAGTGAGAGTTTGATCAGGCAGTGGCATAAAGCACATTCATCATGGTACGGAGACCGCTTGTTTTCCTATTAAGTGGTCAAGACAAGCAGACTGCTTAATTGCTGCCATTTCTTCAGCAGCACCAGTATTAATGTGCCATTTGCATCCAGAGGTGACGGTAGCAAATCCAGCACACTGGCTGCATGGAGCCATTCCGTGGCACTGCTGCTTGGATGGCTCAGCCCCATGACCTTGCACTGTAAACAGCTGATCAGGTACCATAAGCAATGGTTGTAGCATTCAGACGTGCAGCATGTGCTTTGCCTCCCCATCAGAGGCTACGCCACAAGTGTCTACACCTCATGAAGATTTTAAGGTTTGCCTTCCTGATAATGTATCAGCAACACGAAGGGAAACTGTGACCCCAAGTAACATCAAGTGGAATCAATGAAATTCCATGTCTGCAGAAGGTACTGAGTCAAGACTTTCACTGTCCTGAGCAGCCTTCTCTGAGTGGTCCTGGCCTTGAGCACGGTGTCAGACTTGATGCCATGCAGAGATCGCTTCCAGTTCACATTGTTCTGTGGGGCTCTGCAGAGATTCAGTGATGACTGGTTGCCACAGGCAGAGACTCTCTGTTAGGAGAGACAGTTTCAGGATGAAGCATGTTTATCCTCAGCTATTTCTGCATGAGTTCAGTGCAGGACAGAGTTGTGAGGTATTAATGTTCCCTTAGCATAAAATCAACACTGCAAACATCTCTCACTGTAAATATCATCTGCACCACAGAACTCTTAAAATGGAGAAAATCAGGCATTTGTGCCTGTAACTTTATCTAATCTGCCCTTATTCTTTCTGGCTTACAATGCTCACTTTTTCTTATAAGCTCTATGAATCAGAAAGCCTCATCAGTGACTGAGGAGTTGCACAAACAGCTGGATTTGCAGAGGCAGCTTGGGCAATGACTGGTTCTTGGCTGGATAGAAAGGATTTATAAAGAAGCTTGAACAAATTCCGTAACTTCAAAAAAGTCTCAAATATAAAGCAAAGTTTTTTGGCTCTTAGAGACTTCTCTGGTGCAGCTATAGCTTTCAGGAATACTTGAGCACTACATGGTGCTCAGCACAGGAAAGAAACATTATATCCTCTGTACTGTTCGCCTCTTGCCCCAGGTCCCCTTAAACTCACATAGTAAAGCAAACCCCCACACAATAATCAGTCATAGGGTAATACAATTTTTCAAAGTTGAGCAGTGCTGCCCAGAATATAGATTTATATAGTCAGAAATGTACTGAATGTAACATGTCCCACCTGCTCTCCAAGCCAAAGGTGAGAGCTCCTTGCTCTGGAGAAGCCTGGAGGGATGGCTTTTGAACATCTAAACCCAAGCCCTTCTGGGTGAGTGGAAACCCCACTGAAGGGGCGGAGAAGATTTTTGTAGAGGACTTTTAGCTCATAGTCGGTTTGAGTAGCTAGAGGTGCACTGAGAACATGAAGGGACTGGGGAGGAGGGAGCATGTGACCAGATATGCTCAGTGGTGATTGCTGGAGGTATAAGACAGTACATGCTTAGGTAGCCGTTGTGTTCACTCAGGCTTTTGACATTCACATGTAAACTAGTCATCAGGGCCTGGTTTAGGGACAGCTTGGAGTACCATAATCCTTAATCTGGTGCTTCCTGTACACACAGACTGGCTGAGTGTGCCAGCCTCCTGATTAAGCCATTAGATATGCTGGGACAAGCGGTTTCCTGTGTGATCTGGGGAGCAGAGTGGTTGCATCTGGGAACTGCACTTGCAAGGTTACTCTTTGCCTCAGTGCAGGACTAATGAGGAGTTCAGCTTTGGGACAATCATTCAAGAGCACTCTAAGCACTTCTACTGTGTGCTCCTCAAAGAAAATTGCAGTCTGAACAGAAACTGCATGACTGAAAGACACGGATTATTAGAGCATTTACCTAGGAATTGCAGTAAGGCAACTCACTTTATGTGTAGCTGGGAAGAAGGAATCAGCAGGAGCCTTCACAGGGACTCCTAACTATGAAATCATATTTAGAACAGGAACTAAGAAGAGACGAGTGTGCTTCCCTGAGAGTGACTACGAGGTCAGGTCACCATCAAAAAAGAGCCTGGTAAGGGTTGGTCGCCATCTTGCAGCAGGGAGAGAGATTATAGGAGACTTTAGATCTGTGAATAAAAAGCTTCTTAACCTGGAGGCTTCACTGTAGTCAGTGAAACAAGGCTTCTTCCTAGTGGCAGCTCTGGGAGTACCTTCCTGGGAGGTACCAAAAGCCTGAGAGGGGATTTAGTCTTTGTTCAGCAAAGAGAAATCTCTTTGTGTCTCCAGTGCAGACGAACATTTCTCCGTGCTGTGCACCAGCACAAAACACAGCCTTTGGTTTGTACCAACCATCCACTCATCAGAAGCTCCAGAGCAGCCAGGAGCAGCCAGAATCCTGTTACCTGATCACCCCAGGGCTTTCCAACAGCTTGCCCGGGTGTGCCTTACATTGTACTGCCATATTGATGCCATGCTTCCCTGCCAGGGAGGTGAGGCATATGAGCGTCCTGCCGAGGGGACACCTCCATTTGCAGCTGGGCCATGCTTGCAACTTGGTGCCTGTACAGATGAATCTAATTTGCAGACCATGTCTCTGCAATGCAGACAGAACCACTACGTACACCCTCCAGTCAGCTACTCTTCCATTATAGCCAATGTGAATGGTTGCAGCTAATTGTGAACAGTTTTTAGATCTTCAGTCATAGTGTTTTTATTATCCATGGATGCTGCTATTTTATATTCTGTGTTAGTATTCAAATAATATTGCATATGAATAGCATAGAAGAAATAGACCAACCAGTTGATAATTTTAAACACAGACCTCCTCAGCAAAGAAAAGCTAGAAAAACCTTGATAAACTCTGACCCCTTGCACTTTCACAGTAGTGAGCACATCATGTCTCAAAGTGTTTTTTGATGCTAAAGTGTATGTTAAATCTGATTAATTCACAGTTATGTCCGTGAGAAGCTTTGCAAACAAGAGAGCAAGGGAACAAACGATGAGCAGAGATAATGCACATTCAAATGAATTTTCTTTGCTTAAAAACTCAAGCAATTGGAGTTTTTAATTATTTAAAATAGTTTTTAAGTACAAATTAAAAGTACCACAGCATACTTTCAGCAGATAAGTCAGTGTTAGCAATTTAATCCCTCATTTCAGTACCGCTGAATGATATGAATGGGGCTGAGAAGCAAGACAAGAAAGTGAAGAAAGAGGCCTTTTTGTGTGCATCAGTGAAGCCATAAGGCTGCAACGTTCAATGCAGTCAAGGGGCCAAAATGGTGGATTTGAGCAAGATGTGGAGGTTTTTGTGTTAAGTACAAGCTACAGTCTGGTGCAGAAAAGCACTATGAATCATAGATAGATTTAATAGCGTCACTTTTGTCCGTGAACAATTCTGCCCTCTCTTTTTCATCAGAATGAAAGCAAAACGTCTGCTCCACCTACAAGAAAGTATTATTCACAGTTAGTGATACTCTGTAAAACAGTGTAGATCGCTGCGTAAAGAATGCTACCTGGACTGTTGCCTCTTGGGCATGAAAAATCTCAGACATATTTAGTTTCAGGAGCCTCAGATCAGGGCAGCTCAGAGTCCTCCCACCAGCCCAACTACTCTGGCCTATGCCCTGTTGTATCAAGAAAGATAAAGCAACTAATCATCAAGTGGACATTTTCACAAGCATTCCTCCTGATGCATTTGAGGCATTCTGAAGTCAACATATTTAGTCTGATGTTTGAACAACAACTTAATTTTCTCTGGCTGGAATTATTCTATTGTAAAAGGGATTATTCACATCTTGTGTTTTACTGTTAATAAAGATATTTCGGATTTAAGAGCTCTTTCCCTTGTTGTCTCCGATTTTTCTCTTTGAAAGAGATTGGCCCTGGGGAGATGTAGGTCCTCATCTGATCACTGGTGACCTTGGGAACCAGAGCATTTATGTCGTGGTTTGAGCCCAGCCGGTAACTCAGAACCACACAGCCGCTCGCTCACTCCCCCCCCTTCTTCCTCCCCCCGCTCCCGGAGGGATGGGGAGGAGAATGGGAAGAATGCAACTCCCACGGGTTGAGATAAGAGCAGTCCCGCAACTAAGGTATAACACAAAACCACTACTGCTACCACCAATGATAATAACGATTAGTGAAATAACAAGGGGAGAGGATACAATTGCTCACCACCCGCCGACCGATACCCAGCCCGACCCGAGCAGTGATCTGGCCTTCCGGGTAACTCCCCCCGGTTTATATACTGGGCATGACGTGCTGTGGTATGGAATACCCCTTTGGCTAGTTTGGGTCAGGTGTCCTGTCTCTGCTTCCTCCCGGCTTCCCCTCCTCCCTGGCAAAGCATGAGACTGAGAAAGTCCTTGGTTGGAATAAACATTACTTAGCAACAACTAAAAACATCGGTGTTATCAGCGTTGTTCCCAGGCTGAAAGTTAAAAAACACAGCACTGCACCAGCTACTAAGCAGGAGAAAAATGACTGCTATAGCTGAACCCAGGACAATTTAGAAAGCATTTATTCATACAAGTCAGTCTTCGGTGAGAGGAATCACTGATTTCACCGAGTCAGTAATGGGATGAAGCAATACTTCCCGCAGAATAGGATGCTTGACACTATAAAATGGATTGGAAATTAATACTCCATAACGTATGCATGTTATAAAGTATATGTATTCCTCATATCCCGCGGTATATTTGAAGGTTCGAGGGGATGATCATCTTAATATGGAAGGAGGCAGCCTTGATCCAACAGGCAGTTGTGAGCAGTAATGCTGCCCTAGCAAAGAAACCCAGCTGTGGACCAGACAGACATTAGTTTGGAGACAGACCTGCAGCTGTGCAGGTTCTCAAACTGCTCAAGGAATAAAAAGAGAGACATAGTAAGCATGTACTGTTACAGAAGTCAGGTTTTAACCGGAGTGATTTTACTTAAAACTAAAACAATAGCCTTGGATCACGAAAGTTTTAATTACACCTAGTCAGAGCTAGCCATTTTAGTATAGCAAAACATCCAACATACAAATTTAATAGAATAAAAAAAAAAGACAGACTTTGGTTTTGTTTTTTAAAGAAAATCAAAGATTTTACTCAAGCAGTTATTGGTCCAGAACTGTTGATACAAAGTTTTTCTTTTTTAAAGAACAACTTGCACAATGCTAAATACAATAAATCCTTACTGAACAAGTTCTATACAAACACAAAGCACAGCTTGTAAAAAATGATAAGACTAACAAATACTCCTGAAGAGATTTCATTTAGCGGATTGAACTGCTGCAATATCAAAGTAGTACTTCAATAAGCGCCTACACTATTCAGATAACCTCTATTCAGAAATGTGGTTTAATATGAAACTTTCACTTTTGAAAACAAAAGGTGGGATTCAACACTTACATAACAGTGCTTGGAGTCTTAACCCCATCACTTGCAGGATCACCTGAACTGGCTGAAGACCTGGAAAGTCTAGCACTAGAGCTGATGAGATACCAGTTGTCTTGGAGAATTTTAACTATACTTTTTCAGAAGAAACAGACTACATAAAGGCGGGGGGGGGGGGGGAAGGAACAATTACATTTTAGGGTTTGGATGCACTTGCTATTCTGAGTGAAAAGCTTTAGATTTTAATTTAGTCACTGAAAAATGAGTTATATTCTCACCTGTAATTAAGTTATATTTCACGTATAAGAGGTTGGTCCTTGCGAATACTCCGCAAAACAAGGTCAAACTTTCAGCTGCATACGTTCCGCCTACTTCTTCTCAAGGTTTTTGACATCTACCTTTTTTGGAACTTTTAACCACAAATTCTTTCACATGCTTTGCACAGACAATGATTTCAAACCTACTTAACTTGTACATGATGAATATATAGCAGGAGGATCACCTGATTTGCACTTCTCTGAGCCAATGGATCAACTTCTTGATGGCATCTTGTCTTCGCCATATGTCCAGTAGAATGAATTTTGCACTAAAGTTTCTCACATCCCTGAGCAATGGCTGTTAGGTCATGCCACTGGACCAGCTCAAATTCACAACTTCCATAGAAAGTAACTGACTTCCTTCAATGATTGTCATCAAAGAGTGACTTGTTTAACAGTAAATCCTTATATAGAAGAATGCTGATATAGTGGAAGACTTTGGTAAGAAAAGGGTGTACAGCTAAACATTACTGATATAAACAAATTTCTATTAAAACCCTAAACATTAAAATTAATTTTAAAAAGAATCAAAGAATAGACTCCTCCATATTTACTCACAAGTTGGCAGACACCCAAGCAACTCAACACCTCAAAAGTGCAAACAAGAAACAAGTAAAATATGTAACAGCAGCAACTTCCGCTTTCCTTTAAACATTGAGATTCTTTGTATTTCTGCAAAATACACACCCTATTCCTCCCTCGGCAGGAGACTCATCTGCAGGCCATTGATCTGTTCCAATTACCGGGGTGCTCCTTGAAACTGTTGCTGCCTTTGTTCCAAAGCCTGCTGACTTAACAGCTGCTGTTGTTTCTGTAGAAACTGCACTACTTCTGGGCTTCTGAGTAAGGACTGCAAGAAAGAGAAAGCAGACTTTAAAGAACTTACATGTATTAAATAGCTGCCATAGTGATTATATGATAATATTTTTTCATTAAATCAATTTGCACATTACCCATTGTTGTGGTTTAACCCCAGTAGGCAACTAAGCTCCACACAGCCTCTTGCTCACTACCCCCTACTGGGATGAAGCACTGCTCAGCAATAACTGAACCATCACTGCGTCATCAACACCTTTTTCAATCACAAACCCAACACACAGCCCTGTGCAAACTACTGTGAAGAAAATTAACTGTATCCCAGCCAAAACCAGTACACCCATATAAATGAAAGTTCAAATAAATGCTGAAAAATTACAAAGCATGCTCACAAAAAACATTTAGAAACTGTTCCACGACATCAGCAGGTAACCAGAAACAGCATTAACACACATCCTGAAAGCAGAATGTAAAGAATACACGTCATCACACACACACAAAATAGAAATAGAAAACAAGAGTAATCTACTGACTGCTACAGGCTGGCCAGAGAAGAGATTCAGAGCAGCCCTGCAGAAAAGGACTTGGGGGTGTTGGTTGACGAGAAGCTTAACATGAGCCGGCAGTGTGCGCTTGCAGCCCAGAAAGCCAACCGTATCCTGGGCTGCATCAAAAGAAGCGTGACCAGCAGGTCGAAGGAGGTGATCCTGCCCCTCTACTCTGCTCTTGTGAGACCTCACTTGGAGTACTGCGTACAGTTCTGGTGTCCTCAACATAAAAAGGACATGGAGCTGCTGGAGCGAGTCCAGAGGAGGGCCACGAGGATGATAAGAGGGCTGGAGCACCTCCCGTATGAAGACAGGCTGAGAAAGTTGGGGCTGTTCAGCCTGGAGAAGAGAAGGCTGCGTGGTGACCTCATAGCAGCCTTCCAGTATCTGAAGGGGGTCTACAAGGATGCTGGGGAGGGACTCTTCCTTAGGGACTGTAGTGGTAGGACAAGGGGTAATGGGTTCAAACTTAAACAGAGGAAGTTTAGATTAGATATAAGGAAGAAGTTCTTTACAGTGAGGGTGGTGAAGCACTGGAATGGGTTGCCCAGGGAGGTTGTGGATGCTCCATCCCTGGCGGTGTTCAAGGCCAGGTTGGACAGAGCCTTGAGCCACATGGTTTAGGGCAAGGTGTCCCTGCCCATGGCAGGGGGGTTGGAACTAGATGATCTTAAGGTCCTTTCCAACCCTTACGATTCTATGATTCTATGATTCTATGACATATTGAAACAAACACTTTTCAACTGTGCTTCAGTTTTGAGTTCTAAATTTCCCCCTGCGGATAGCTCAAAATACTATAATAAATAAATAAAATACTGTAATTCTACAGCAAAGGTCATGTGTCTCTCAGAGTCCAAGCATCTGGATGATGCTCTTAGTCACATGGTTTAGCTCTAGGTAGTCCTGCAAGGGGAGTTGTACTAAATGACCCTTACAGGTCTCTTCCAACTTGAGATACTCTATGATACAGTGTTTGCTGGGCATTCAATAATTCCACAACATTTCAAAACAGCAGTCCAGCCATAAGGAATGAGTTAAAAAAACCCCTCTGCCTTCAGTCAAAAGACAACTGTATCTAGAACTATTTGCATCTGGCTCCTGGCCTGAACAGTTGCAGTCTGCGATCCCGCTCTAGCTGTTCGCTCTCATTCCTGCATGGTGGCAGCACAAGTGTTTGCAAGGCCAAACAGCAAATCAGCTTGGGAACAGATCCTTTCAAAAATTAATGTAGAAAAAGGTTATTTTTCAGCTGAATTAATTCCCTATCCTGCTTGCTCATTATGCATGGTCACTTCACCGACGCAACCAAAGAGGTACTGCAACTCTGTAATCCAGATCTATATTCAAAAGGACCAGCAACTTCCAGGGGTCTAGAACTTTATGCTACTAGGGGCAATTCTTCTGAGATTATCACCGAAGACAACCATTCTGCGTACAACTCATACCTACAGCAACACTGAACAGGCAAGATTAGTGAATCAGCCATTGAAAGCAGTTACTAACAACAAACTAGCTCACTGAACAGAAGCACAGCCACCTTTTCCTTACTGTACATTTGCTTTACCAAGTCACTTCACTGCACAGGATAGTTCTTTATCTGGCACTGTTTTATGACACTAAAGTGCTTCAGGCTCTTCCATCCACAACTTGCTGCTTCTGAGCCCCTTGCCTCTGCTTCCTACATCTTTATCCAGTGCAAGCTGCATATCCAGGCACACACGGACCGCCACAAAAGCCTCTCCTCACAGAGATGAGCCATATGCAAGACACTTACGAGCAAGCACAAAGGACTTGGCACTTCTAAGTGATAAACATGCAGGCAGCTGCCAGTGACATGCAGGAACTTTCATGTGCGAGGACGCAAGACATGGAACAGCCTTGGATGCAACAGGCTGTGCGAGATCTTTCTAGGTCGCCATGTAACCCTCAGGCCTTGTGTTGTGTAGATATGCACAAAACAAAGAAGAAATTCTAGAAGAAATAATGCTGAATGAGAGAAACCAAATCAAAGCAGAGAGAAAAACAAGAACCAGATCAAGGAGAATCTGAATCTCACTTCACCAGAATACTGCAAGGAAACCACAATTTTTGAAAAGCCTTCACATAATTTGTGCAAAAGCTCTCATCTATGTAAAGAGCTTCTGGATGTTATATTTCTAGAAAAAAAAAAAGTTTCATTAATAAAATAGCTTTCAAATTTAATTAAAAGCCACATGAATAGAAACAGACAGGAAAAGGGACAACAATTCAGTAAGAGGGGCATGAAGAACAATACATGTGAAAAATAAATTCCATAGTTTGTTGTATTCTTCTTGCACAAACTGAAGAGCTGCACATACTCCTCTCAGCCTTAGACACAATCATTAAATAGGCGCTATCATTGACAAAGAATTCAAGAAAGTAAATGTATGTAGCTGTATACTTAAGACTGACCCAGTTTCTTTAAAGATTTTTCAAATTTCTGAACAAACACTACAGCAGTTTAATGAGGCTTGTTAAATTGGTCTGCAGAGCTAACAGAGAGAATACAATTGGTCCCATCAGCTTTTGGAGAAAGGAGACTGGAAAAAACAGGAACAGAAAGTTGTAATGAAGCCATCAAAGGAACACTAAGTACTGACTTATTTCCCTTCATTGGGCTTAATTCTTCAAATATACTCAAACGAGCAAAACACAAAAGTGTTTGAAAACTTACAACACACCATTCATGCAGTCTGCAAACATTATAAGTCATACTGTTTGCATACACAGTTTGCTTTATCAACATACACGCAATTTTAAGTGTGATGATAGGTCTACAACTTTTAAAACACACTACAGTAATTAAAGCTTGCATCAGACCTAAAGCCCATGCATTGTAGAGCTTTACAGAAAAGTTGGTTTAACAAGTTAAAAACATTTGTTATACTATAAGCACCGTTTACCCTAAAGGAATAACCACATCTCTTTAACACTACCAAAAACCTCAACTTCAGTTAACATGGCAGCAATCATTAAATTTAGTCATCTTAGTATGTTTTACACAGAAGCTGAGACACACATCTGCTCTGCAGTGCACTTCAAATTTGGAAATATGCACATGTAGTGTAGGATCATTAAACTGATTTCTGTCTTTGCAAGAGTGACAGTTAAACATTGTTACGCTGTCTTTACTTAATTTCAGTTCAAAACCACTAAGAAAACAAAACTTACCAGCCTCTTTTTATTCAATACTTGTTCTAAAAGAGTAGGTCTTGCTGGGCGATCTCCAATGGATCCGGCTCTCTGTTTTGTAACAGAAACTGAACCTTCAACACTATCCTGCACATGGAAGAAAATACAGAGAATTGAGGCTATAAACCCTGATATAATGCTACATTTACTTTTCACCACAGAAAGTCCCAAGAGTAAATGTTTGCTTCATTAATCTGCAGAGGAAAACAGCAGCACAAGAACAGAAATGGATCTATTCAAGAATTAGCCTCTTCTTTCACTATTTCACCAGTCACAGTGAAGCACTGCAGCTGAGTTAGTCTTCTAAACTGCAAAACTAACCAGGTTACCATGGCTAGTTAATGGTTTGAATTTATTTGACTACATTTCTTAAAAAAGAAGTCGTTCACAACATCTCACTCTGAAGGAAGTGAATGATATGTAACATATGCAATAGGGTAGGAATGACAGTAATACTTTTAATAGCAAAACTAAATGTCTTCTAAACAACGTAGCTCTACAATCTGCTGTAGAGAAAACATTCATAGTTTGGAAAATTTCAATCAATGTCGAATCCTGTGTGTATTAAATTCACAACTTATTGACATTTCCATTTACCTGAAACAGTTCAAGGAAGAACAACAACAACAAAGTATCCCAGTATCTTTCACTTCAATCCTGCCCACAGAAGTGAAAAATTAAACTTCTATTGGGAATCTAACTCTGACTCTACAAGACAATGGTATCTTGTGGGGTCTTGATAGACACCACTGCAAAAAAGTGCAGGAAGTTTAGCACTAAATATCCTGCTTTCTTCTGCAAGTCTAGGCTTCAATGCCGCAACATTCAAAGCAACCTGCACTTGCAGAAACTGGGAGAAGCAAGCCCACTCTCTTCCAACATGCAATGATCACTATTTTGTGTTACTGACCAAAAAGTCTTAATTCATCACTACAAAATGCAGCAATTTTACCCTTCTCTCAAAGTCCTCTTTTCTAAATCAGCACAAGTATTTGTGTATACACATCATGAACTGAGCACAATGAGTTACTAGGAAAGAGAGAAAGGTGAAGTCCTGCCAGTATATAAATCTAGAATTCACCCACATCTTGAATACTGTGTGCAGTTTCTGTTCTCTTGCCTAAAAGAGAAGTAGCTAAAAGAACTAGAGAAGGTTCACAGAATGTTAATAAGGATGATAAAAGTACTTAAATTTTTTACTTGGAAATAAGCACGCTACACATTTTGACTACGGGAAAGAAACAACTTAAGAGGCAAGCCGACCAAGTAAGTGTCACAAACTGAACACAAATTAGTTGTTTACTGTATTTTCTAATGTAAATGCTAACCGGCAAATTAAGTTAGCAGCCAGGTTCAAAACCAGTGAGGAGATCTTTCAAACCAGGTAGCAAGATTCTTCTGATAGAAGAAACTATCAGAATGTAATGGATGCTGAGAGTTTACAAAGGTTCAACAATAAGTCTGAAAAAGTATATGGGACAGCCATTACTTAGAGATACAAAATACATGAGAAAACCCACATCTATATCAGCAAGTCCTCCGAGCTGAAAAAAGCTGAGAACATATTCCCTAGCAGCATCACCTACACTTGCCTTTTTCTTATGCACCTGCTTCATGGCAGCTTTTACAGCTAGACAAAAAAGATTGTTTGGTGCGACACCCAACGTAATTACCATTGTATTTATATGAAACAAACAAACCAAACAAACAAACAACAAACAAACTGAAAAAGGGGAAGTTTTTTGATTGCTAGTTTGCAGTTATATCAGTTCCCAGCCACATAACTCCAGAGACAGCTGTGCTGACAAAAAAGGGTTGTGTTTAGCAGGAGTGTCAGGCATGATTTTTTGATTCTAAAAGTAACCACTATTTTATACTTGTCCCTTCGAGCACAAACCAGCCAGCATCTTCAAAATAAAATAATTTCCCCCTTTCTAGATGATAATTAATACAAAATCTTAAATGCTAACTTAGTACAGGTGACCATCAGAAACTGTTTTATCCTGGCTGAGCCACAAACCGTAGGAAAAAAGTAACTAAAAAGTTAAAGGTTAGCATCAGTTCTCCCACTGACAATATTTCCCCAAGTAAGCAATATACCTAAGCTTAACAAAATAAGTATGACCTACCAGTGGTCTAAATATTTAACTGCCATTTTATACATATATATATCTATCTCAACAAGTATCTTGAAGAACCTACAAAACCGGTTTTTATACACAATATAATGTAATACCCAACGGCCTTTTTGACTTTAAAACCCTATCTTTCAGTACCAACTGGGCAAGATGACTGACATCACTCTTAGATCTATACTTTCATCTTCCATCCAGTGAAATAAACACACGGTGCACAGCAAAGCATCTTTTGGCAAGAACTGCTTTCCTGGAATCTTCTGGTGGAGCTGTAAGTTGCTACAGTTTGTACCAGGTAAGAGAAAAGAACCAGTGTTGGAGAAATAGCGAGCTCTAGGTCTGTACTAGATTTCTTCCCTTTCCTCTGAACGGGAAGGTCCCATCTCGGGCTGCCCAAAGAAGTGGCAAATGCCCCATCCCTGGCAGTGTTCAAGGCCAGGCTGGACGGGGCTTTGAGCAACCTGCTCTAGTGGAAGGTGTCCCTGCCCATGGCAGGGGGGTTGGATGAGCTTTAAGGTCCCTTCCATCCCAAACCATTCTATGACGCCGTCCGACGGAAACCGGGTTCCACGGGAAGCCCCTCGCCGCCCGCCGAGGGCCAGACGCGGCGCACCCCCTCTGCCGCCGGTGCCTCACCTCAGCCCGCGGGCCTCCCGCCGCGGCGGCCGCCCCGCCGCCCCCTAGGGCCTGGTCGCTCTTCTTGCGTTTGTACTTGTCCTTGTAGATCTTATTGCGGTGGCGCTTGCACATCCAGGGCTTGCGCTGCTTCACCACCTGCGTGGTGGTCTCGCTGCAACCCTGGTAGGTGCAGCTCTTGCAGCCGCTGCCCCCCGCAGCTGCCGCCGCCGTTTCGCCGCTCGAAGCCGCCGCCGCCGTCGCCTCCTCCTCCTCCAGCTCCTCCGGGCTGGCCGTGCTCTCGCCGCCCGCCGCCTCGGCCTCCTCCCCGGCCTCTGCCTCGGCCTCGCCTTCGCCGGGCACCCCCAGCTCGTAGAATAACATGAGGCCGCCACTACTGGAGGGCGGCAGCGACGGGTCGGCGACCGGGAGTGGCAGCACCCCCCCCGCCGCTCCGGCCGCCGCCGCCTCCTCCTCGCCGCCGCACGGCTGCATCACGAGCACCGCCAGCTGCGGCGGCGAAGAGGAGGAAGGGGAGGCGGAGGAGGCGGGCGCGGCGGCGGGGCTGCCCCGCAGGGCGCCGGCCACCGACCCCGCTCCGCGCACCTCAGCCCCGCGCGCCGCACGCGCCGCGCGCAGGCGCCGCCCCTCGCGCCCACCGCGCATGTGCTTGCTCGCCGCGCGCGCGCGCCATCCCGCCGGTAGCACGGCGCGGCCAGCGCGCGTGCGCGGGCTGAGCGTGCCCGGGCGCGAGGGGAGGGAGGCGGTGCTACGTGCCCGAGGTGCCGAGGGGGCGGGACCGTTAATGGCGGCTGGCTTCCTGGGGGGCTTGGCAGTGGGGCTGCGCTCGGACCGCCGGCACGAAGGGGTCGTGTCTAACGTAGTGCAGAGGACCCCTCTGTGCGCATGTCACAGCCACCAGCGTGCTTTGGCCCAGTCAGCTGCTCATCCCCCTGTCCCGTCTTCGCCCTGTCATGGCTGCACTAACCCAGCTCTCCCACCGCTGATCTTCTCAAGTGCCGTCTCTGGGCTGTGCATGTTCCCTCTGCACAGGCTGCAGCTCCCCAACCTCTGTCAGCTGCGGAGTGGGGACATGGGGGTGCAGTTTGACTTCCTCTCCCACTTACCCTTTTATTGCCTTAAGCCTTCTCTTCCTCTTGTAGGTTGCAGCTTACTGCTCCTTGTCCTTTCTTTATTTAGGTATCATTTTTCTCCTTGGCTCACTTCTGCATAGCTCTTCGGATGTTTCTTCTGTGCTACAAGGTTCATCGGAGCAGCTAAGGCCACCTTCACCCCATTTGTGCCATACAAATACGTTATTCCTGAGTAACATCTTTATTCTGTAATGTAAATGCTGTATCTGTAATCTTGGCCATTTTTCACTCCTCAATCTAGTTCTTTTTTTCGGAAAAGGCCTTACATTTTATTCCAAGAAAAAATTACTTGTAATTCAACTACCATGCCTTTCTTTAGTTTTCCTCCTACTTCCTCCTCTTGTGTCAGGCACTGGATTTCCTCACTCGTGCAGAGATGTCCCACTGACCTCCATCTCCTTGGTCACCTGCTGTTTACCCCCATTCATTTTTTTTACCTTTTTACTCTCATGGGTGCTTGCCTTTCTCATGGCACACATAGGTTCATCCCATATTAAAGAGCAGTGCTGACTCCATTTGTTCTCTGGCGGTTGACACAGCTCCCTTTTCCTGTCATTCAGGTAAATGATTATGCTGTTTACAGGTGTAGCCATTCTGTTTCACCCTTGATCATATTGTAATACAGTTCTCCTTCGTTTGTCAGAATAGGTAATGACATGGTATAGTCCCAGACAAATCACAGTGAATTGAATAACTGTCCTCATCGCCTTTGACTGACCAGGCACCTTTAATATGGGCAAGATGACTCCTAGATTTACTGTTCAAACTTGAATTACAGAGTTTCATTTTTGTCAGTGGAGACTTACTTTTCCCACACCTGCTTCAGTGTCTGTTTCATCTCTGCCATAGCCTTGCTGGGACAACTTACAAGACTCTCTCTTTAGGACTCAACGTTGCATCTGTGCCAGTAGTGAAACGTGTAAAAATTACATGTAGCCCTGTTGTTCTCCTGCTTCTTATCTCTTCAGATGTGAGCTCCTTGATGCAGACCTTGTCAGTGAATGCTTGGGTTTTTTCACATTATAGTTCCGTTGAAGTAATTTTTATTTATTTATCAATTAATGCATATTGAAAGAATGCCTACTTGCAATTTTAAGTGCTCCTGACATTAGCCAAAATAAAAGCCAGTGTAAGAATGAATCAAAAACAATAACATTTTTCTCCACACATATCCACACTATATCTAATTAAAATACAAATAAGAAATAAGAGGCTGATACCCTTTAAATCCCCAGAAGAAGAGTTCCCCACCACTTCTCTGAAGCCCCACTGAGACAGGTAGGTTTGGCACAGACTTTGGGAGATTGAAGGAGTTCAAGGCTGAATGAGAAAATGATTTGTGGAGTGAAAGTTTCCAAGCAAAAGCTCTGCTGAAAACTCCCTCTTGTTTTGAATCAGTTGGGCTGTAGCTTGGACACCCTGGTAACACACAGGGATCTCATTGGAGCGTGTGCCTGGAAACATACTTCAACTCCTTAGTTCTCATTTTCCTCATCTGAGGAAAAAAGAACAATGAACAACCCCTTACAAAGATATTGAGGGGGTTAAGTAATTAACAAATCGATTTGATATTTAATGAGCCTATTAGTGGACTGTAATGAAGTGTTATGCAGTTCTTTTTACCCCAGAACCTTATCACCTGCTTGCTTGAGGGCATAGAAACATGAACAGGAATTAAATTAGTGACAATTAGTGAACTAACAAATGAAGCCCTCTTAAAAAGCTGCCATCGATGCTTTTCCCTCCCCATACTCACCAACCCCCCCACCCTCCCCCTGCCTGGTTTGTTCAGAAAAGAGAAACATTGTGGTGGGAAGAAGAAAATCAAGCGAAGTATTCATTTCCTTGGGCTGCATTTCTGGCACCCATCTCTTGGGAAAGAAGGTCATATTTGGGAAATTCTGTCACTGATCTCTCTGTCATTGCCATCCAGCCAGGAGCAGCTGCATCATGTTTTGCCTTCCCAGGTGCAATTAAGAGGTGATGCCAAATCTGATTATTGATACGTAGTAAGTTCATTTGTCTTTAGGCTGACAGCTTGTTTAAATAGATTTTGTAATTTTCTGCTGTCTCTTTCATTTGTGTTTGTGAAATAGTTCATTTTAATGTTCTAGATTTCTGTGCCAGTTCTTAACATCCAGTTCTTAATTGTCTCAGGAAAAAACGTATCTTAAAAAAAACAGATACAGGATAAGATTCAGGAAGGTAATCATCATTGGAGAGGCTGATCTGTCCTACTTACAGGCCAAGAGAGTACTAATGATTACAGCTGCAGTAATACTTTCAAATTGTGAAAGTTATTTCAGCATTTTCCTATGAGTGAAGGTACAAATTCTGTTCGCTCAGTCTGTTTACATGTCTTTACACAGAACTGCATTTGCCTTTATCATATGTTTTAAGAGCTCAGGCCATACTAAGAAGTTCTGTGAGAAGTGGGACTATGAAATTCATATCTCCTGTGTTGTTTTATCCCTAGAAAGAAAATGTACCCTAAATGCAGAGTATCTTGTAGCCTTATTGCTCTGTTATAAAATGAAAAAGTTGACTCGAGGAGAGCATTTGGGTGTTTAAAACAGCTGTGAAATATGCTTGAAAGATATGGGGGAATGAAGACTGCTGGAGGAAGCTGGGAACCAGTAATTCTTAAAGTGCATCTCTTGAGAAACACATCATTTGATGAGGGAATCAAAATGTGAGTATATAGTCAAGAGAGATTTTTCTACTTTATTGTACCTCTTACTGCTTAGCATTCTCCCCATTTATTCCTCCTACGCTCGGGGTTCAAGTCAGATTGCACAGTAACAGTCATGGAAAGGTTTAAAGGTCAGCAGACTTAAAACAGCTCTCCTCTCAAAGGAAGGCCAAGTGTAGAGGGATCAGTATGCTCACTGATACGAATTTCCAGGTAACAATGAGTGCTGAAGCCATACCATGAAGAGCAAAGCAAATGACTTCAAGCTACTGTGGTCGGTTTGTTAAAACTTGTTTTTCAGATACATGTGCAACCAATCAATGCCAATCTTAACAGATCTTAAAAACATCCCTTTTTACACTATTCATGTATTTCTCTTTCTCAGTTTGCATGGTTACCTTTGTCCCATGGCAACAGATAAATACGTCTGTTGAAAATAAGTCTCTCCTTTCATTGATTTACATTTAATTAGACATAAATGAATCAGCTTATAAATAAAAATAGCATCCGCAATGTAATAAAACCAATCAAAAATAGAGCTGAATGAAAGTGTGCAGGACAGGAGTTACAATATGCCTTGAACCTCACATTGGACACTTATTAGCTCCTGTGCTCCCAAGAGCTTTAGTTACTAGAACACTTCTAAATCTCGGAATCAAATCTCTTTGATGCCCTTTTCAATTGCTGAAGTAGACCTTACCTGGAGCCCATTTTGTTAGTCTAGGTGATTTCCATTCACAGTGAATGGGTAGGTGATTGTTGCTTTTAGCAGCTGAGCAGGATTGGTGTCATTCTGGATGTCCTCCCCCCATGCAGAGCCAGCATCCTTGAACGTGTCCTGCAATGTCTCCTATTCTGTATGAGTCATGATGTATGCCTTTGTGGTATGGAACAGTTATCACCTTGTCAGAGGTCAGTATCTGCTAATTCTAGTTATTACTGTTTCACAGATTGATTCCTTCTCAATCTAAATCATTCGATTTAGGCCTACTTTAAAATAACATCTCTCTCCTTATAGCCAAGGAAGCGTGAATAACAGAGAAGAAAATTGCTAACTGTAGCAAAAGTAGGCATAGTCACTCTGCTTAATGAAGCGGTAAACATAAATAATGGGATAATTTTACAAAAATAATTAAAAAAAGTAATGAGCTGAGTTCTGGGCTATGAAATATTCTCTTCCAGTAGAAATAGGAAGAGCCTTGCTTATTAAGAAAGTTAAAACTAGATGGAAGCAAAGCTCTAGATAAGGGAAGCAGTCCTCTGCTGGCAGGGAAATACGTCAGATTAGCTGCTCCATCTGTTGCTAACATCTGTGGCTGCCAAATACAAGCCACACATACCTGTATCTGTACATCAGCATCTTTGCCTTCCTTTCTTATAACAGTTGGTAACATTGCTCACATTTTTTGGCCTTCGTGCTGACATTCTTTCGTGATCGAAGGGAGTCATGCCTTGGGGTTGATCCTACCGCAGAGTTACTCACACGGTGGTATTCTGAGGAGTCTTTTCTCCCTTTAATCAAGCAGTAAAGTATTTCTTGTATAGTTCTCAATAAGGAGGTTTTACGTGTCATTTTACTCCTGGTATAGTTATCTGGATGGCAAAATATCTATATTCTACTTTTTACTTAATGCCACACATTTCTCATATACAAATGTCATCAAAAGTGTCTGGTTTTTCTAAAAGATGCATTTCACACTTGAGAGTCCTTTTCATGGATGAGGATGGCTCTAATCCATTAACAGGAATGAATTTCTTGAACTGGAGCTATTTTTGCACATTTTTCTATCATTTCCTTGAAGCCATGAAGTAGCAACTTTGACAGTTCTTCTACACAGTCATGGAGGGGTTTATGTTTTGTTTTTCAATATGAAGGTGGGAATTTTTGTTTTGATTTGTTCTGTTTAAGCCACCATTCCCTACAAAGCAAGAGAATCACAATCCCTTTGTCTTCTTTCAAGACCAGGCTGGATGGGGCTTTGAGCAACCTGATCTAAGTGGAAGGTGTCTCTGCCCATGGCAGGGGGTTGGAACTAGATGATCTTTAAGGTCCATTCCAACCCAAACCATTCTATGATTCTATGATTTGTACTGCAGTGATGGATAGAGCACCCATTCTTGGAGAAATGGAAGGACAGAGGCATAGAATGTTCCTGACACAAGAAAGTCACAAGAAAGCCCTGGTTTATGAAATTGCGTGTTAAGAATTGTCAGAGAGTAAGATTTGTAGGCTACTCATTTACATGCTTTTCTAGCCCACCGTTCACCTTTACAGAAAGTGAGAGAAGAAGCAGCTTCTTAACAATTTTTTGTATTCTGCTCAATAACTTATTCCTGTTCTTTTTGAAAAGCTTGGCAAATACAGGTACAAAGGCAATTCCTATATACAGGGACTTCAGTATGATCAGATTCAGACTGTCAGAGATCAAAAAGGACTCATTTTTGCAGGGAAGAGGGGAAGGAATTAGCACTCTGCAGGACTGAAGCATGGCTAGATCCTCAGAAAATAATGAATCTGTGCCTAAGAATCTATTTCTTCTTTCTCAGACTGATGTTACAAGACTTTTATATTTAGGATCAGGAATTACATTTTTCTAGACAAGTATGCTGTCTTTGTACTGTGTGCATACAGCTATTCTCTGCCTTTCATCTTGACAACCAAGAACATGTCTAATTTGGACCTGAATGCCTGCCTGCAAGCATCCAGGATTAACAGCCTACTGGAAAGTCCTTGGGGACGCATCTGTTTTCAGAGCCGTTGTATTAAAGCTGGATGTTTAAACAGTTCAATGCTGGAGGAGTCAGGACCCAGACTTCCAGCTGGATAAAACTGGTTCCAAATACAGGAATCTGAGGCCAGCCCTCAGCTTAAAAGGGAATCATTAACAGCTGTCAGAACACTGCTTAATCATTTGCTTATATCTTTTAATTCTAATTGCCTTTATTCTTTCAGAGATCTAGGGCCAGCTCCTTGGTTAGTTACTAGGTGCCCTGGGACTGCTGCTTCACAAGAAACATTTTTCTCAAACATTTAGTTTATTGGTCCTCTCATGCAACCTCACCTCAAGCATTTGTATCGATTTACAGCCTTTTTACCGCATTGGCATTGCAGCTACATACACCTGATGCAAGTATGTCTGGAGGCATATCGGAGATTTTATTGTACTGTAGCATCAAAAGCCATTTATAGGCAAAAGAGCTCCATGTATTTTTTTCAGAAGCTTTTTGTGAACCCTGAAATTCCTGTAGAGTGCCAACACATTTGTTTGAGGCACATGTGTTTCTGCGTAATTCTTCCCTGTTCCAGCCAGAAGGATAATGTTGTGATTCACAGGCTGAACTTCTCCCAGTTGAGGCCAATGGCTTGTACTATTCAGTAGACACTGAGACTCTGTCCAGATCTGGGCAGAGCAGCTATTGGCATACAGAAATCTAGAAGTTAATCTGGTCACTGCGGACTTAATGGCTATGCTGAATAATGCTACTGGTTGCATATTCTGGTACAGGAAAATCAGTGAAGATTATGTTGCTTTGTACATTGGAGACAATCAGCTCCATAAGTTTTTCCAGGTAGAAGCAAATATTCATGGAGCTTTTTGAAGGAGTTACTGTGTTACTTCAAGTCATAGCACTCGAAAGAGAGCACCTCCTTAAAGTAGAGCACAGTGTTCCCCCTTGAACAGTGCAACCCCGACTGCTGCACATTTTCAGTATCTCTCTTCAGCACAGGAAAGCCAAGCTGTTTGAACTGCAGTGGTGGCTTGCTATGTAAGGTGTTTTATGAGTTGATGATAGGTGATAAATATTATGAATGGTATGGAGCAAGTGACTTTCATGAAAGTAGGATTCTTCAGCTCCCAAGGGCATAGGTACTCTCCTAGAGGAGAAAATGAGTTGTGGAGTCTGCAGTCTACCTTACAAGGTAGTGGGATTCATGGATAACTATATGGGAAACATGGGAAAAGTGCTGAGGGGTCCTGGCATATTAAATGTTGAGATAATTAAGGACAAGTCCTTCCTAAGGACTTTGTATATATAATTATGAAGTTTATTTAATGTTCTAAATACATGGCGTCTTGTAGGATTAATGAATTGTAGCATTCAACATCCATTTTTGTACTATTTTATGAGCGCTCTTATAGGGGTCTGTGCCACACAGTCAGACTCTACTGATCATTTGCTGGATTGTGTTCGGAAGGGAAAAATGTGCAACCTAGATTTTTCTGCCTTCTGATTTCAGTTTTCTAGACCATTTTGTCCATTCTCTAATGAGTTGGGCATTTAAATTATTGAAAGCAGAGTAGGGAGTTCAAAATGCAATTTGAACATGCTCAAACCATTGAGGAATTTTGTTTACCTCCCCATATGTTAACATAAGGATAATTATGACTTATTCTCTCTTCAACAGAATAGTTTGTATAAAAAAATTCTCACTAATTCTAAATGTTCCTCCATATAGCTGCTGTTGTACAATGCTGTGAAATAAAGAAAGTGATTCTGGTGGTATTATTTTCTTATAAATTATTCTTCACACAAGAGTTTTGGTGAAGATAATTTTATTTCAAGTAATGTGTGGAAGTTGACTAAGGACCAGGTTATTCTTGTTCAGCTGCTTTTTCTCAGACAATTTTAAGTCATGTTTAGAAACATGTAGAAGTCTGAAAATTGTCAGTCTGTTCCTCTTTGCTTCCCTATGGCACTGGCACTCCACCAAGAGATTCCTCTACTCTTCTTTACCCTGAAATGAGGAGGGCCAGTAGCTTTGAGCCAGTAGCTTCAGGCCAATGCTTTGAGGATAAAGCTATTTGACAGTCTTCAGGCTAAAAAACACAGAGATGCAGATTTTGGACTTCATTAGTGGAGGTGAAAAATGCAAATGCTGTGGTTTAGATAATCAACAACCTGGAAGTTTAGATCATTGTGCTCTGCTGAAACTGTCTGTATTATGATTTTTAGGTGCACAGAATCCAGATGTTACAGTCTGCTCTTCTGCCCTCTTTTTCATCTATTTTAATTAGGCACTATTGGTTTGATTGCTTTTAAAACAGTATTAATAAAGTGACCCTATGTCTATATATGTTTGTTTACTACTAATATGAAGGACTGCTAATTGCCAAATTCAGCTCTGATTTAAAGCCTAAGCAGCCACACTGAAATCGGTAAGAACAAAGTCAACCCTGCTAATTCTCACATAGCGATGCAAATACCACTCAAAGCAGAATTTGGACCTACAAGCCGTTTATTTGTTGACAGTCTCTTCTACGATTCAGGCCTTCCTGTCAAAGAAATCACAATGCCTTTACTTATTCAAGTTGTGTCTGGAAGATCCATCTTGGTTGTAGGAAAAAAAAGAAAAAGAATCATTAACACAAAAATCAGTCACCACTACTGACTGCAATGATATCCCTGAAGGCTAATAATTTATTTTACTGTGTTTAGCCTTCCTAGTTTGCCCGTGACCTGGATCTCTTGTTACAAGTGTGTGTCAGATGTTCACAATGACATGACCAATTGCAGCTGTATTTGGCCTATATCCACTGGCATCAGACGTGAGCTTGTATATAATATCCTTAATTTCTTGGTAGCTTTGCTGACAGGCAAGACAGTCAGCACTACTTAGTGTATTAATGTAATCCATGAGAGTTGCTCTTTAACCCATGTCTAGCCTTGTTAGTGTTATATGTGCTTCTTTACTCCCACATAATAAAGTGATTGTACTTAAAGTAATGGTCCTTCAAGCATGTCCTAGTCAGGCAGATCAACAAAACTTTTGATCTTTCAACAGTTTATTCTATAACAAATACATCATGCTATTGTGTTAAAAGTGTAGAACACCAAGGAGGGGCAGCTCAGACCACCAGTGCTGAGACATTGTTAAACTTTCTAAAAATTGAGACACTAATTTCCTTACATGAGAGGTGCTGCACTGTTTAGTGCCAGATTATGATAAAGAAGAATTAATCACAGAGTGAAAGATTGGTGGACCAGTAATTACAGTCACTGTGGAAAAAAGATTACCCTAAACAGTAATTATAAAAACATGTACTACGCATAAACATGCACAGCATAGGTATCACAGTTAGTTTTTAAACCAGAAGAAATTGTGAGCAAAATTGTGTAGCAAAAAACCCCAGTTGATTTAAAAGAAGAATTTCTTAGATGGTTAAAAAGACAGTTCCAATCTATCAGAAGGGACAACTTTGGCTTAGAGCCAATCTTGGCACAGTGGTGAAGCCACTTCAGGATTTGTGAATAAAAAATGTTATGTAATGAAAAACAGGTAAGGAGCCATATACAGTCATGAGATACAGAAAAATCGCTAGAGAATGCGAGCATCACATAAAAGAAATGAGAAGCTGAAGATTATTAGAAAAGAAATTCTTCTTAGGTTCCCTACTAAATGGAGATGATAAAGTTTTTAAGGAAAAAGAATAGAAGTTTAATAAATATTTTGTTAATTAATTGGAAAATGTAGAATGTTTTTTTTCCATCATATGAGGAAATGAAAAGTATTTTCCAGTTCCATAGCAACTAAGGACGATATTAAACTTCTGCAAGAGAAAAAAATTGTAGTCTACAGGCCTGTATAATTTATACCCAGAGACCTGAGGAGCTGGCCAGGTAGAGCTCTTGTCTGTTGAAATTCAGTTTTAATATATCTTGGAACAACACAGCTGTTCCAAGAGACAGGAAGACTGTTGCATCAGTATTCCAGAAACAGGGATGATGGCTCAAAGTGGTATAGACTGGTCATCCTGATGTAAGTCACAGGTATATAAATCTTCAGTAGTGAAGACTCAAAATAAATTATAGCTATTAAAGAGTTGGATATCAAACACAAAGTAAGTGCCAATGAAGATTCTTCATCATAGGAAAGAGGCCTTTTAAAATTAAACTGATTTTTGTTTTGGTTTTAAACTGTATTTTTTGAGGTAAGGTATGTTTGAGAAAAGTACAAAATGTAATTTATTTAGGCTTTGGTAAGAAATTTGGCATTCTGATAAAAATCAGTATTGTGTATGAACAGTAAAGGAATAGTGCAATAATAGTCTGGGAAGTGATTTTTTAAACAGATGCCAGTAATGAATTGTCCACATAGAGTCATAACTGAATATGAATGCGTGTAGTGGGATTTTACATAGAGTTTTACTAATCCTGTTATTTTTTAACATTTGAATCAATGACGTGGAAGTAAATACAAAGAGCTGATGAAATTTGCAGACTGCATGAAGATACATAGTGTGGTAAATTACCATAAGGCTGTGGCTGTGTCCCTGGCACCCTCAGAAAATGTAGTTTACCACAGTGCAAAGCTACGAACATGAAATTCAGGCCAAGCTTACGGAATGGTGAACTTTCACTGCAAGATCGTGGTTGTGAACATGATTTAAAGGTCACAATGTGCAAGCATCAAGCATCACACCAAAAACTGCTGCTGTGATTCTCAGTAAAAATGTCACTTTCAGTACTCACAGTTAGGGAGACAAGTTCGTTTTCTTATAGAACACTGGTGAAACTTGATTCTGAAATACTACTAACAATTCCAGTTTTTCTGGTTTAAAATAGATTTATAAAAAATGGAATATATGCAAAACCCCCTTCACAACAGACATTTAAGGAAAGTGCAGGGATGGCTTTAGAGTGAGACACAAGTTCACTCAAAAAGAAGACCTAAGACATGACACAATTTTAAGTACACTTTTAAAGAGAAAATATTAATAAGGGACTTCATTTAAATTTAATGAAATAGGGAAAACCACAGCAAAAACAGTTTCTGGAAACTAAAGTCATACAGATTCAAATGGAACATTACGCACAAATTTTTAACAGTGAAGCTGATTAACCACTGGATTAAGCTAATAAAGCAGTGGTAGATTTTCCAGCTCTCTGTTTCTTGGATTCAAGCCTAGCTAAATTGCTGGAAAATATGTTTAGCCAAACACAGGATAGCACAGTAATAGAAGAACTGGGTGATACAGCTGTGAAATGATCTGTGAAATACTAGGGGTTCAAACTGGGTAATGTAATACTCCCTTCTCATTTTAAACTCTGTAAACCACCTTCAGTTCAACTATGGGTAACATAAATTTTACTTTTGATAGTACTCAAGTTATTAATATCAAGGGCCATAGAGCTCAGTCACACTAGCTAGAATAGTTTGCAAAACTACTTATTGTTTAAATATACTGGGCAAACCAAGTCTAGCAGAAAGATGTTTTGCAGATATTTCTTTCTCTTTCCTTGTATTCTGGGGAAAGATCATTCCTCCATTATGTAAGGTCATATCTTCCTCACTCTGGCAAAGGTGAAACTTCTTTTCCACGTCTTTCCTTATTACCTCTGAGTTGTTCCCTGTACTCACTCACAGGAGTTTCCTTCAGCAAGACAGTGGTCAGCACTGCTGTCTGTGTTATCCTCTCAAGAGCGTTAAGAGGGGCAGAGCTGGAATGTGACAGTTGAGTATCTCCTTATATATGGCTTAGTGCTGTTGTAGCAGTAATGCACTTCTGTGCAACTACTGGGGCTTTCTTCAGGGTTTTCAGATTTCTTCACATTAGACGCCAGATTGGGAGTTTTTGCCTTCTCTTGTATCAGTTAGATGGAGCAAAGCATATCTCCTGCTGCATTTCAGATAATGATGCTACTTCATGCTTCAAAAGAGGCTCAGCAAAGAAAGGCCTGGTAGCTTCATATACAATTACATATTTGAAATGGTGCCTGCAATGCTCCAACCTGAATGAGCTTACAAAGAGGAGGGCTTTCTTACAGACAAGTTGCCACTGCAGTGACTGTACTCACACCAGTAGGCTGAGACCACGGCAGTATAATCAGGATGAGGGACAAGTTTTGCAGATCATGTGGGGAAAGTAGAAGAAACAGGCAAAATTTTCTTTGTCTACCCTTCCTAAGAGTTTCAGCATTGCAAGCAGGGCAACCCCATGACACTGCTAGTACTGGCAGCCCTAACCGTGGAGGGGCAAAGCAGTCTCAGAGCAAAGGTCGCTCTCTGAAGCTTTTTATACCTGAAGTGCCATTCCCTCCTGAAAGCAGTATTTCATTTTGCTCTTTCCGTGTATACGCCAACAGAAAGGCTTCCCAACAGAAGGGCTTGGCTGAGGAGTTTATAGTTGGCAGGAACCAAGAAGTGTAACATACATTAACACAATTCTCTGTCCCCTGCAGCCTGTCATTTCTAACTTTCAAAGCCATCGTGTGACTTCTGATCCAGATGCAAGAAACTGGACAAAATTGTACTTCAGAAGATTCTTGATCTGAGCTTTCCCATTGGAGGTTTTGTATGAAATCTAATTATTTTCTAGTCCTATTATCTGATAAGAATCCATACTGATATTCATGTAAAGAAATGAATACATTCCAAAATTATAGAGTAAAAGCTTCTAGTTTGAGGAAAACTGTGTCTACAGCTCTAGCTGTGAATATTTGAGGTTATTTGTAGAAAAGACACCTGTACTTCAGAGAGAAGAGGGAGGGGAGGAGAAGGGAGGGATGAGGTATGAGCCATCAAGAAAAATTTCTTGAAAAGAAAATGTGTTAAATTCTCACTTCCCATTCTCATGTGGGTGAGGTATGTTTTACCTACTGGATCGTGTTCTGTCTGGTACTTACCCAGAAATGCTTGTGGCACAGAGACTGTCTCTGTCATTTGCCTTGCCACACCTACCAAGAGTCCCAGAATCATCAACTGGCATTGCCAAGAATCATCTTCAGAAAAAGACATAAGCTAAAATTATCTGAATAAGCTAAAGCCAAAGGTGTACAGCTGGAAACCTGTTTGTTAAATGCCTGAAGGCAAAAAATCTGTCTCATAAATCAATCTTTCTCACCCCTCTCAAAACACAGTAGTAAAAAGCTCAATTAGAAAAATGGAAATGTGAGAATAACAAGGGACCTTTTCTCTCCTTCTCCTCCTGAGTAGAGTATGCTTCTCTCAGAGATTGTGGGGTTGGGAAGTAAGCTACAGTGCAGTAAAGAAGGAAGGCCATGCACAAGTCCTATATGACCAGAGACTCCACCAATGCTGATTTCTTTCAATAGGGTTAGTTTCCTTTCTTTCCCACCTCATTCTTGCAAGGTCTAGAGAGCTATTACTTAAATAACGAACTCTCAGCTTGATCTGAAATGAACTTCTTGATTCAAAGGTAAGGGAAGTTTGTCTTCAGACAGTTCCATGGGATTCTGCAGTATTTATATGGAAATGTTCCAAATTTCTTCAGAAAAGGTGATTTTAAAACTGTGTGCTGCAGGATCTGTATGGAGCCATGATAGGTTAGTTTAGAGTCTAAATGTAGAATGACATGTGAATAAGTGCATATATTGTTAAACCTTACTTTTTTCTATTTTCTCCACAACAGATCTGTTCTGTAGATGAGGCCCAGGAACTGGAAGTGTTCCTTTCAGCATCAGCATCTCTGAATAACTTTACTAAATCAAGTTTAATGTGGTACTGGCAATGTTACGGATCACCCGTACCTAGTTCTGAATTAGTCCTCTCCTCTCTGTCTGCTTTTTTATTTACTGGTCATTCTCAAAAGACACATTTATCTCTTTTATCTCTGTATCTCATTTATAACTTCTCTTTTCCCAGTTTTCTTATGTATGCTGTAAAAATTCTCAGCATTTCTCGCTAAAGCTCTGATAACACAACCAGGGCAGTTCTGGTTTTGCTCTCGTTTGGTTGATGCTAATCTGTTCATACTCATTTTCTTGTTTTCCTGATTAATATTCTGCCTGTCATGACTCAAAATTCAAACCCTAATTACCTGTCAAAGTCATAAAAGTCTGAGAAGAAGCCTTCTCACAGGGCCTGTCCTCCAAATGGTGCCATGTATTTGTGCTGACTCCAACCAAATCTGTATGGAAAACACTGCGCTAAGAGAATTTTTTTAGTATTCAAAGGTCGTTTGCTGAATCAAAACTAAATCAGTCTTGATCTTTGTAATTATAAAATGTAGAAGTAGTTTCTCCCAAATGAAAATCCTGGAATTGCTGGAGGAGCCTTCTGTGCTGGTAGCTAACGGTGGCAGGAAGTGATCCCCTCACATCTCCCAGCTTCCATGCCAGGTAATTAAAGCTCCTTAGGAGGCTGTCCCCTTCTGAGGACTATAAAGTCTTAATCTAGATCTTCCAGCGCAGTAAGTTATGAAATACTTCTCAAATGCTGGACCTTGGAAATGTCATAGCCCCTCCATAGAGCAATAAATGCTGGCAAGAAAAGCATGAGGTTGATCAAAGCATTATTTTTAATAAAAGCTCTCATTTAAAACAGTTCCTTAGGGTTTAGTAGGAGGCAGCATTCTTTCTACAAGTTATAAGCATATGTGTGACTTCTTTGCAGCTTGAGCATCTTTGCTGCTCTTGCATTTGGGATGCCAAGATCAGTTCATACCTTATTGGTGCTAAGGGATAATCTAGGCTATTTCCTTGTTATTTCTCTAATATATTATTAATTGTTCTGTTTTTTTAAGCAACAAAGCAACTAGTGTATTAAAAATAATTGGGAAAGCAGCAGCAAACTAAACAGAAGATAATATGCACAGTGTGTCTCTTGGAGGTGCTCAGTACAGTTTTAGTTCTTCTGTCTCAAGGGTGATAGCAAAACTGGAAAAAATACAGAGATGAGTGATATGGACAATCAAAGATATGGAACTTTGGAACTATGCTAAGTAATAAATAGAAAAGTGAGTAGACTGACAGAGATAACTGAAAGGGTAGAAAGGTCTAGGAAAATGAGTGGCTAGAAAAGACAATTATAAATTGTCGTTAGAAGCTGTCTCATCCAGTACAAAAGCAAGAGAATTTCACATGAAACTAGCAGATGACTAGGTAAAAGCAAACAAAAGAGGTGAATTTTCATACAGTATTCAGCCAAGCTGTGGAAATTTTCATAAGTTTACATAATTCAAAAGGTGACTGGACAAATCCATGAAAGAAAACTTCAACCAAAGTAAAATATGGATATATTTTGTTATGTGCAATAGTAATATACAACAGTATGCAACATATGTTTTAAATACCTATTGTGTACACCACAATTGTATTAAACAGTTGCATAATACAGTTGCAATATACATAGTGACAATTTCTCTGACTCAGGAAGTCCTTGAATGATTATTTTTTGGATGGCTGCCATAAGAGCATTTAGAGGAAGCAGTGCAGTGAGTGTGCTGTTCTTATTGCCTGTATCAAGCATGCTAACTGCTCTGTTCCTGGGCATTGTTGTTGTTTTCTTCCTTTTTCTTTTTTTTCCAAATTTTACTGTATTTTCTCAAGAGAAACTAGTTGTACTGATTTGAGTGCCAGAAATTGCTCTTTGGAGTGTTTTACCAAATGCCCCTTAACTAGAGTGGTATTACTGTCCTTTCCTGCCACCCTTGAAGTCTGACTGCTGCCACGGGCACAGGATTGGAGAAAGTCTTGCTCCGCTCCATTGGATGTGCTGCTTTGTCAGTGGGTGGGAGAAAAGGCAGTAAAAATGTGGGAGGTGCAGGGGTTTCATTGGATCTCATCTGTCACTGATTCTGTGATTTCCAGAAACACCAGTCCTCGTATCAGATGTTGGACACTGGTAATTACTGTTCATTCATGCTCCTGCTAAATGGAAGGTCACTGCCAAGACGAGCATAGCTAAACTGAAATGTCTGAGACCAGAAGTGCTACATATAAAGTGCTACCTCTGGCAAACCATAAAGTACCTTCTTTTGAAGGCTGAATCCTAGGCTAGATGGATCATTCTTCTGACCCTGTCCAGCCAATTTCATACTCTTAAAAGCATGGGGAAAAGAATATTCCTCACCATACCACAGTTTTTTCTTAAGCTAACTCTCCTGTAGTAGCAGTTGTAAGAGACCTCATCGAGACTAGCAGCTAATATCCTAGTGAATGTGAGGTTTATGAGAAAAGTATTTTGAAAAAGACAGTAGTATTGGTTTAGAAGGGGCATTGTAGTTCTTGCAGGCAGCAGCTTGCAGCCTGTCTGGATGTAAGTCTGTATCCATTTACGTCTGGATCAATAAGTAATAGTCTCTAGACTTGTGTCTGTGAACTATGCTTGAGTTCATAGCTTCAGGTCCACAGCAGGAGACTTGATTGAACCCCAGGATCCTACATTAGTCACAATCACACTGGTTGATGGGATTCACTGTAGTTATAGCAAAAATATCACAGAGTTAGTGCACTGGCCGTTATGAAAGTGGTAGTAGGAAATTGTGCTGTGGTGGCTTCCATAGCTGAATGTAAACTAAAATGGGCACTTATGGCTTCCTGATACCCTCATTTGATATATAAAATTAAAGAAGGAAAAGGCTTCCTTGCCATATTTAGTGTTTTGTTGAAGCATACAACTAGAAAAAAGCCTGTTTCTGGAATTTCTTCCATCTGCTCCCTCTAGCTACAGGTAAAAGGCTGCCAATTCATCATACACAGAAAGAAACCTGGGCCCAAATTCTCTGTTGGCATAATTCCATGAAAGTCTTGGACTTGGTCTTCCTTCTGAAGAACTGATTCTGAAAGATTCAGGGGAAAAAAACCCAAAACCAAGCCAAAGAGAGAAATGGAAATATCAGTACATGACTACCTTTTCTCATAGTTCATCCAATCATATAAAAGACACCATGGAACTGTTTACTGCAGATTTCTAAGGCAAGTATCTTCAAGAACCAAACACACCAACAGAATACTGGAGCAGTAGGTCATACTTATTTCTATATGCAATAAGGAATGTATGGCACCATATCATATGTAGCAGATGCTGGATGCACTGTCTCTCGTAACGTTTTAATACTTCGCCATCCCTTTTTGCATATTGCTGCTCTTTCCATCAGGAGCATCTTTGATCTCTATCAGTCTATGAAATGCCTTGGAATGGAAGATGAACCTGATAGTGTCCCTAGTGTTTGATGCCATATCTAATATAAAAGACTTACTTAGAAGAGGAAAATGTGCCCTCTGTTGTATTTTGGGCTTGAAGTCTGTTGTGTTTGTCGACTATAGTAAGAGAAGATTTTTCTCTGATAAAACAATTTGAAGAATAGGTTCTCATTGTTACAGGAAAGTCTATAGAGAGGTGCACAGCCAAGGCATAAACAGTACTTGGGGTGGGGGAAGCACAAATGCCAAATGCCAGATGGAGTACCTTAAGACCTGGGAGTTTTGCATGAAGTCAGGTCCAACTGTGTCCACAGCAGGCAAAAGATTTTCCATTATGTTCAGCATTGTCTCACCCAAACAACTTAAAGCAAACCACATGGCAAATAATATTGGCATCCAAAAGAGCATATCTGTATAAACACTGTCCCATATCATTGATCTGCTATTATCAGTTATGGTAAATACTAACAGTGTCTGAAGCATAGATGAGCCTTGAGTCTGTAAGAGACATTTGTAAGATAAAGCAGAACATATAAAAACGCCAGGAAAACCATTCTCTGTTCATATACTGGTATTGGGATTGCAAGTGTGTACTATAAACTGCAGGTTCCTGTTTGGCTTCTAGCACCAGATCTTCCTGCACTAGAATGTACCTACTTGTGAAAGGCCTATGGTGAGAAGACAGTGCCGTCTGACTGTGTCAGTTCAGGAAACATGAAATCTATCCCAGGAATAGTAATAATTCTTAAGTCACTTCAACCCTAACAGGATCAGTGTCTCTTTAAAACTGTAAATAGGCAGTTAATTGTGCACAGCATTTGGCTTGTCATGACTCATGAGTGACTCATAATTCTCTTGCAGATGGAGCTAGCACCAGCGCTGGGAGAGGTGACTGGGAGTAAGAAATAAAGAGTCTTGGCGTGGGATCATAGGATTAGTAATGGATTAAAAGATGGGCAACAGGGATTTTGAAGGACCTGTGATATAGGTCCCAGTGGCAGTTAAATATCTGTCTTATATTGACATTTGTGGAAATTAGGAGTCTAACTACTACAGGGAGTTTGGACTGAAGTTGATTAGTGCTGTGACCAAAGCCAATGAGACTTATGTTTTGAAGTTAATTTTAAAAAGATCCAAAAAATCTGCTGGCATGCCTCCCACACAGTTATTACAATAGCTAAGTGGTAGCCCCCTAGCCTCGGCAAATGGGCTAGAGCAGACAGTGTGAAGAGTTAAGACATGGACCACATGAGGCAATTCAGGAGTCTCAGCTACGACCATCATTAGAGTGAGGTGGTGGAACCTAAAAGCAGGAAAGCATCCAGCACTTTAATCTGTTTTCTGCATATAACATAGGCATGGCCTGGGACATCTCCAGAAAGCAATCCAGAAAGCCTGGGAATTAGTCCATGGGGAAAAGGGGTAGTTGATCTGATTCCTTTGCTACCATTAGAGATAGGAATCCATATTAAGTGCCTTCATCAGCTTGAGTGCTACACCCAGACACAACTACTTCACAGAGCAGAATTTACATCTTCTAAAAGTCTAAATTATCCAGAAAGTGTGCAAATTGGATTGAGCATCCTCATCAACCTCGGAGGATGCAAGCATACCCTTCCTCCTGACAGTGTGTTGACCTCCAGACTCTACATTTGGGAGGGGCAGGGTCCCCACAGCACCTCCCTCCAAGCAAAGCCTCTAAGCAGCCAAGAAGGCAAGCACAATGGGGTCAAGAGATGAATCCCCAAAGAGACCCTAAGTCTCACAGCTAAGTTTATAAGGTGAAGACCTGGGTTCTCTCATCTGTAGTGATCACATAGCTTACAGAATCCTTGAACAAAACTAGAAGTTACCCTGTCATCAGGAACCACAACCTCCAGCTCCCCACACCCCACAGCATACTTTGTCCCACATCTGGTGTAAAGTGTTCCTTGTCAGTCAGTACCAAATTCTGGGATGGTAGCTTTCACTGCTTGGGGTTTTAAAGAAAAAAACTAGGCTTCTAGGTCCCCAAAAGAGGACATGCTGAGCCAAAAAAAAGAAACCCAAAACCCACGCTCAGGCGCAGGGTCCCAGGGAAATACTGGGATAACAAGCTGTAGGGTCCTCCAGATGAGGTTGCCATTGAAGTTGCAAGCCCATTCACCTTTAAATTCAAAGGCAAGCAAGCACGTGTTCCAAGATGTTCTTAAAAGTGATCGTTCTGAGTCATCTGGCCCAGATTGCTAGCGCTGGAGACTTTGAAGGGTCTTTGGTGGTCTGTGAGGAGAGAAAATTGTCTTAGTCATAGACATCTTGTCTTGCCATGTGTGTTAGCTATTTCAACAGAGAAAAAAATGGATTTATAAGGAGTCTTTGGTTCCCTCTTGCAAATATAGATATTTTTTCCAAATTAGGAAGGAAGTAGCTCAAAAATGAAGTCTAAGGAAACTTGCAGTAATTTTGGTGCACCATTAATGCCTGTTAATCTAGCTGCTTATGTGAGACCACATTTCCTTATTAAGAGGCAGCAATGATTGCTCAGGGAGATGGCCAAGATCATGATATGGGTCAAATAGTAGCATAACAGGGAGATATATCCCCATAAATAAGATAAACACAGGAGTTCGTTTCAGAGAAAGATGGTGATGAGGAGGAAGCAATAGTTGTTGAACTCACTGTCCTACAACAAATATAAGCATGCAGACAGTTTGCTCTCGACACTGCTGGTCTGCCATTGCTACAACACCAAGTGCTATCATATGGTCATCCGGCCCTGTTCAATGAATGGAGCCATCATGATTACTTCTGTAACAGAGCTGCTAGCTGTTCCTTGTCAGCTTGCATACTCGAGCAGCACCACATAGCTGGCCTCAGACACAAATCGTGATGATTGTGTCAGACATCAGTGGGGAGAGAGCAAAATGTCCTTCAACTTCACAAAGTTCCTTGTCAGCTGAATGCAACCTTCAAGGCTTTGATTCATGCCAAGGGTTCTGCATGTGCAGCAGTTTTATATGGTGCCTGATAATACATGTTGGAGGCACTTTATTCGAACCCTCTTTTAGGGCATGCCAGCTGTGTGATCAAGTGCTCTGAAAAGTTCAGTGATTACACTGCTGTAGGCTTTCAAGGAACCAAGCCATCAGGAGCGATTTATAGCCCAGCTCTCTCATTGCTGCCAAGTTTTCCCCCTGATGAGATGCAGAGTCCCTGAGGGCCTGGTCTTATACCATGTTAGTGAGTAAAGCTTTGAAAAATTGATGTTTTATAAAATCCATTTAACTGATAACACTACTGAGTCACCTTCCGAGCTTCCTTGACTGTCCTGAATCTCTCATTCTGATTTAGAATGGATTTTGTTCTTCAGGAGTACACACTAATTCCCTGTGGTGACTGTTACTGATAGTTTACAATAGAGCTCAGCTGTGGTGTTCCTGGATTTCTAATCAGTTTAGCAATGAGAGAACTCCTGTTGGAGAATTGCACTAAGCCTATTTCGTATTCAAAACTAGACAAGCAAAAAACTCCCCATAAAATATTTTAATACACTTTATCACAAAAAATGGGGTAAAATAAAAAGAGGTGGCCATTTTTGACCCATGGGGCACATCTTCTGCTAATCCTTGGAAGTTATCAGAACTGACTGACTGCATGAACAAGTTACCATAAGGCAAGTTTACATTGCAGTAACTATATTGCTGGGAAAACCTGTGAGGATGTTTTCACCCCACAGCAAATGTGAGGTAGCTTAGCCTGTACTCACCAAGGCACAAAACACTTGACACTTAACCACAGTTTAAAGAACAGTTGCTGCAGGGTGACTAACAGTTTGCAAAGTCACAGCTTCTCTCGTCTATTAGTAAGTAGTGTTGCTGCATTCAAAGTATCAGAGAGGTTATCATCAAAGTGATCTCCTCAGGATTCCTAAATGCTGCAAGTGGAAGTCAGAAACAGTGTTTGGTTGTAGTTGTGGATTCATATTTATCAGAATCAAGTTGCTTTTCTGCAATGGTCACAGACTTCCTGGTGACCTTTATCAAATCATTTTGGCTCCAATTCTCAGAGATATTTAGTGCCACACTTCCACTGAATTAATGATTAATCATCTTTGAGGATCTAGGATTAATCTTTCATTTCCTCAACTGATACAGGAAGCAATAACAGTCCTCTTTACCCTCTTTGTCTATAAAGCCTGTGGTCTTTTGTGGGTATAGACTACAATACTGCAGTGACAGCAATGTAATGTAGATCTACCTAGCTTTGAAGTAGGTGTTTATATGGAGTTTTTTGTTCCTCAAAGTGTTAGCTCCATGTTAGGAGAGCATGCTATGAAGTTTTATAGAGATAATGAAGCATTTTTTCCTCTGATGGCTGTCACTTTGAAATGAAACCAACTCATTTAAAATTGGTAAAAAATGCCAGCTACTGATTGTCACATTCACACGTTTATTCAGCTGTTTGCCCAAGAAGGTATATCTGCCACATTTGGTCAGCATGCAGTGAGAAATGAAGCTCTCTATGATACTGATTTTGGATGTTCATGACTAAAATAATGAACTTACGTCTCCTGAAATGTATGTGTAGCTACTCTGAATGAATCTAACCATATTTTCATTCTAGGCACAGTCACACTATGGATACCTCAGACCATTTAACATTTGTAGATCAGTGAGAAGATTCATGTAAAGCCTGAACTGGTTGCAGTTTTTTGTCTGTAATCTGTGTAGTGAGCCACAGAACTGCATTTCAACATGACAAGTTGCTTTCGTTCATGATAATGATCTATATATGGCTGAGACACCTTGCAGTTGGATTTCTTCTCTGTCTGAAAAGGTACTAACCTTTTAAGAAATGAAAGTTCTGAATAGGATGTGAAAGTCCTCACATAGGAGGGGACAGTTTCTTCACAGTTCCTTTCTAGTCCTCTGCTCTTAGTGAACCTCATTCTCTCTTTTATTTTGTTTTCTTCTTAGCATTTTTGCAGTGAGCACTATCCTCCAGACTGGAGGTGTTTGAAGAGTTATCTGTGAATATGCAAGAGATAATGGTTGGGATGTTTACAACTGTCACTTTAGTATCCCCTTTCTGTTAGCAGAGTGAGTATATGTATAAATTGTAAAATAGATATCTAAACCATCTGACCGTTGTCAGATATTGCATGCCCTCACAGCACCTGTGTTTCATCACCAGTAGTAAAGGCAGTCCGTGGTGCTCTGAAGTAGGTACCTAGTGTACAAGGTAAGACAAGACCAACTCCACAGCTTTGCGCTAGAGATTAGTGGGGTTACTTCCATCATCGCACACTGGTTTTGTTGTCTCTAAACCCTCTCATGACTTCTGGCATTACAGCTTCACTAGGCATGTAGCTGTTCCTTTCTGGTGCTAGCTTTTATGCTGCCCTCAACATCACTGCTTCCTGGGCAGGCTCCGTTTAGCACTCTAGCTGATGAAGGGATGAACACACTATAAGCAATTGCTACTTTTTTGGGCCCCTTTGCTGTGGAAAGATAACCATGCTTCTCTAGGTTACTCTCCTTTTACTTTCAAGGCTGAGAAAGCCATATGACCAACCACAACGGGGAAAATAGCAAATGTTTTTTCTCCTTGTAACTGAAGAGAAAGGAGAGGGAAGGTTCTTGATGCAGATGCATTCATTTCACTGTACTGGTATTCCGATGTGAGGTCCTTCAGAAAAGGTTAATTTTCTAGGGGAATGTGGCTTCTTCATTAAGCAAAATTAATACAAATTTTAATTGACATAAAAATTGAAGACACCTTGAATGTAGAAACACATCATTAGGGCCTCCTATTTTTTACTATTGTATAGCCCAGTTACTAAACCCACAGTTTAAGATGTTATCAAGGTGACGAATTATACAATTAATCACTGGCTCAATATCAACTTAAGTAGTTAGAAAGGTGAAAAACAGAGGTGTATGTTATGGTGCAATGTGGCATAGCCATACTACCTTTCAGCTGTTTCTGGTTATAAATCTGTTAGCAGATTTGGCTTGCCTTATCTGACTCCCCTTTTCGAATAGCCTGCTGGTTACACTGGGCTGCTGGATTTGCTGCAGGACCTTTCCTAAAAGGGTCCTTGACGTCATCTGTGGCAGAAGCAGCTCAGGTTTAAGCTGTCCTAACACCAGCTGCCCATCTAATGCCACCACAGATATCATCCTACATCTTGGAACATCAGAGGAGAGCCAGGTTATGCACATGTGTGGCCATTAACTTTATGGATTGTGTCATCAATGTTATGTGATATGCTATGATAATAATATGCTGTAACAACAATGCTTAGCAGAGAATTGGCCTGACAAAAAGATGAATTGCTTAATGCCAGAGCAGTGAGTCCTTCAGTTAAGTGAAACAGTCAAGGAGCAGTAGGAGGGGGCTGTGCCACAGCGGAAGAGGAGCCAGGAGCCAGGGTGACTACAGGGCAGAGACCCCACAGCCCTGCCCCACAGTACCTGAGGGAGGTGAGCAGAGCAGACCCTGTGATGGTTGCTGCATTCAGCCAAGAGCCCAGATTACTGGATAAATCCATAGTGTTGGGCAGAGCCTGAGATGAAGCCAGGCAGTTAAGTCCTTAGACCATGGCGATGTCAGTGACATGCATTGCCAGGCACAGGCATGGCTGCAGTGGAGCTCCGGGAAGGACCAAGGCCAAGAGCATCACCTTAAAAGCCTCACCCAAGCAAAGGGCAGTTGTCTCCAAAAAGACGCTTGCAGCACTTTCTCACTTTCTCTTCAAGGCTGGTCAGCTGTCTGGTGTCAAAATTTCCAGCCACACTCCTGGAAGTGAGGTGAAGATGGTGATGTACATGACCCCATGTAAGGGTCCTGCACAGGAAAGAATAAGCCAAAACTCCCCCTTTCGGCAGCAGCAAAATGTTAGATGGACTTGGCAGTGGTATTTAATTTCACATCCGATTTCGATGTTGAATTCAAAGTGGTCCTAATGGAACAGCTATTTTCGAAGTACTGCAGCTACATCTATGTACCAGAATTAAATAGAAATACTAAATCATGATTCTTGCAGTATGCAGTACTAAGTTAAAGATGCTTTATTGAGCATCAAAAATATTTACTGGACAGAGGAGCCTGTCTTGTCTGAGGAGCACTGGTAACTGCTTTCAGTGAAGCTGACAAACTGTAGACTGCTTGCAGTAGTTTCTAACTAGCTTGTACTCTTAAGTCAGTAATACACTCAGCTTGTTTTTACATGACCTGGTGGTCAGTTCACTGATTTGTTTGCATATATCATCATAACTTTTAGAAGCAGCAGTCAAAGCTATTAATTAATTAAAGACCTCTCTGGGCAAAGGGCATGTGTCCGAGGCTGTGGTTCAATGATGCCTCAAGGTACTGCCATCTTCCCCATCCCTACCCTGTGCATCACCAGGCAGTTCCCCCGCAGTGGTGCTGGCAGGGCTGTTTGTGAGGATATGCCAAGAATGTGAAAAGGAACTAGATCAAGTTTAAAACAAATTCAAAAAGATACATCTTTGTTCATGTCTTGTCCCAGTCCACTAACAAAACTGGGAGAGCAAGCCTCCAGCTGTGGGTAAGGGAGAACCTTAGGGAGAACAGTGTTTGACTTCTGAAGTTCTTCTGAGGCAAACCCATTAAATCCTTTCTGACTGTAGAAATACTGAGTAAGGGTATCAGGATTTAACTCAGAAAATCTCTGAAAGGGACATTAAAAGCCCAAGGATGCAGAGTTGCTTTCAGGAAATTAATTCGCATAGTGGAGTTGTTGTGTTGCTTTGATCACTTTGTCCATGTAGTCTCCTTTGTAAATTATTAATACTTTTCAATGCTAATTTATTCTGATATGAGAAGATAAGAGTCAGTTTGGACTTAATTTTGGTTGATGATATCCTAGGAATATTTGGATGAAAGTTGGAGAACTTTGGTATCCTGCTCTGTAATTTGAATGATGTAAATACTATGTTGCCTGTTTTGAATGGTCTTTTTAAATAAAAATGTGCGGCTGTCGTGAGTATTTGTGACCACTGTGTACTGAAACTTTTATTGCCTTTTTTTTTTTCCCCCCTGAAATTGGTTTAATGAAACAGGGCTTATCAGGAACCTTCTATTACCTGTTCCATCACTGAAGGACAGAATGTTCTTTGTCAGGATCTTATTTTGCTCTTAGCTGTGGTAAGTCAGCATGAAACACATGACAAGACACAATTTGGGCTAAAGAATTTAAAGGTATACATACTGAGATTTTAGTCTTATCCAAACTTTTTTGCACAAAGAGACATTACAAAGCAATGAAAACTGCATGAAACAGAACTACAGATGCCTGCCTGACAAGTGACAATCCCAAAGTGGCTTGAACCTTTAGACGTAATATAGTATATTGAACTGGCATTTTGTTAAATTCTACATCACCATGTAGACGTTAAATTCTACATCACCTCAAAGGAACTGACACAAATTCACAGTGCTTTTCTGGGTGCAAATCTCTTTAGAACCCCTTAATGCCACACTTGGTATCCTATTAAAAAGATACTCTGCCGCTCTTTAACATGCTCCTTAGATACCTGAGCAAAAAGAGACTGTTTCATGCCCTGAAGATCCAAAATTGGTTTTAAAAAATCGTCATGAATATCTGAGGCCTCAGCTTCAAAGATCTGTCCTGGTTTCCATTGGCTGAGTCTGGAACTTTTGTGATGCCCACATTGACGAGATCAGAGGATATTTGAGGCAGCCAGTGAACTCGAAGTTTTTCTCACACTGACCTACTTCCCCAGTAGTTTTAACAGAAACTGAAAGTTAAAAACTGGGCAACAAAAAGTCAGTGAGGGCATGCTCAGAGTTACATTCTGAGTAGCCATGGTACTGTAATTTCCTTACAGAAGCTGGCAACTTCCTACACAAAGGAAGTGTTGACAACCTTCATCAGCAATGGGCCCGTTTCTTTCTCACTAGCCCATAACTAAGTTCACTTCAGTGCCAGATTTCTCATCTCTGTTAACAACACAGTTGATGAGAGTTGTTACAGTGGAAATTAAAATGTTCCACGTGTTTACAAGGCAGAAGAACCCAAATTTTTTCACCCTACATTATAGAAGTCAAAAAGAAATGTAGACACAAATCTGTAAATTTTTTATCACTAGATTTCTATGTCTTGTTTTTGTTGCCAGCTGGTAAAAAGTAAGAAGATGTAGGTGTTATAGTCTTGCCAAAGGTTTTTATCTGCTATCATGTGAAAGGGCGGGAGATTTTCTCAACCCCTAGTGTTTGACTTTGGGTGTCTGTGGGGAGGTGGTCTCTAATTTCCCCCATTTTCCCACATCTTAGTTGAAAGATACTCTAAATGATAAGACTAAATGGAACTAATTAATTTATTCTTACACTGTGTGAATATGATTAACTGATTTTTCCCATCTCACCAGCTGTTTCTCATAACCCTGCTGGTAAAGGTGTCACTTTTAAGAATACAGCTTTGAGTGACAAAGTGTTGGGAAGTGTTACATCAATTAAACATCTCTAAAAGTCTTAAGATTCTGTTTCTACTTACTCTGATTTGCCTATGGATTGTCAGCTTTAATGCAAGGATTCTTCACTTAGCAGTGAGCAATACAGCAATCTCCTGCCTTCTCTTGCAGAGAGTTCTGCACAAGCTTGCCAGTGTAGACTGTAAACTTTCCTGGTGAAGTCAATGCAATAGTAGTGTTAAAGCATACCTGGAAGCATGTTCAATCCTGGGGAAGTCAACAGGCAAGTTTAAAGCTAAGCATGTATGTAGGGCTGACTCGGCCCAATTGCTCAAAGTTGCAGAATTATGCAGAGATGTAGACAACAAAACTCTGCAAAAGAAATAGTGAATTTTTGGCTCCCTGACCTACCCAGAAGGTACTAGGGTGATTTATCTTCTGTTAGTGTCAAATATCAAATTCAAAGTGACTCTACTATTAGAATACATTGAAGATACATCAATACTTTATGTTTATTTAATGTCTTTTGGTATGAATTAGCATAGGGTTTAAAATCTTAGGAAGGTAGGCTAACAGACTACAAACCTACAGTCTGCCAGGCTGCCAAGCCATCTGCTTAGTGTTTCAACCATCCAATGCTCTAGATAGATCTCGGTTTTGGTTACCAGTGAGTCAATATAGGATTTGCCTTCATTGTCCATGTAGTTTCAGAAATGATTACCCCTTAACAAAACCCTCAGGGACTTAGACCCTCAGAAGGCAAAATTAGATGCTTCTTCATTTAGAAAGAAATTTATTAACTAAGGAAGATGGAATCAGCGTTGCTTCCTGGATTGAAAGGATCCAACAAAAAAGAAACATGCAATTTGCTTTATTGCCACACTTACAGTGACTAAAGTGTTGCTCATTTTGCATGCTTTCTTGGCAGACAATGGTCTGTGAAGGAGTTAAAATAACTGTGCATGGCTTGTGACTACCATCACACAGAACAAAATAGCTGGCATTTAAAGAAGCAGGTCACAGCAAACAAATCAGTTTAGCAGGTATACACATAGTGATTCTTTGAACAGAATGTGTCTCTATAAAAGATCTGCCATCTTTTAATACAGAGAAACTTTAGTAGTTTATTTTATTTTTAAATGTATAGTTCATTAACCCACAAATAATTTTTCTTTTTCAAAGCCCTTGAGACTCTACTTGCACTACCAGGAGAATGGACAGGTTCTTGCTATAATGTCCCTAGTTCTACAATTAACCACTCACTAAGGATTTAACAGCAAAGTGCTGCAGTTCTACCTGCCATTACTATGGCTTCATAAATTTTACAGAATGCATCAGAGTACATTAGTCTGATGTATTGTCAAAGATAATTTTAGTGTAGTCATACTCTGGTACTCTGGAAAGCGGATATGTAAAAAATCCATCTTGTTACTCAACATATCCCTTCCCTGTGTCAGCTATGCCTATTTTGTGACAGAAATATTCTTTTTTGTGTTTCAGTTCTGCAAGCACCTTCTATACATAATATCATTAAAACTAAATGTGTTGAATCCCTCAAGGGTATTCTCAACATGGTAATCATCAAACCTAGGGTCATGGAGTTGTGCACAAATTTTAGAAAAGCACAGCTGAAAGATCTTAGGGCTGATGAATCTTGAGTGAATTCACAGCTTGACTTTCTATAGGCATTGAAGCAGACATAATGAGAAGAGAAGCTAATCTGAGTTTTAAAAGGCAGGCGGAATTTCTAGGGTTGACTGAGCACATCTCTTATTGATAAAGGGAATGTGTTGGATCTGAAAGTAATGAAGATATAACAAACATGGAATCCTAGAATGTCATTTTATGTCACTTTTCATTTTCAAACAACACTGTAAAATTAAGCTGTAGTTGTCCAGTGTTACATTTTATTGTGTAAGAAAGAGCCTTGTTTCACTGAGGGTACTCTCTTAATCATGTTGCTTCGTTTCTTTATAAATTCATATAACCTTATAATTTTCAGTCTGTCATCAACTCAACCATGGCTACAATTCAGTCATTGTTACTAGGTTTACAGGCCCATTTCAACTTAAAGTAATATGAAAACATATAAAGGTTTGGTGTTACAATGAAAAGTGATGCTGCAATAATTTATAAACCAGTTCTCCACTTCTAAGAAGTCACGTACTAGACAATTTCTCATGAGCCAATAAACATCGTCACTTCAGGTGACATTATCACTGAGGATAGTGAGGATATTTTGCCCAGAGAAGCTGTGGCTGCCCCATCCCTGACAGTGTTCAAGGCCAGGTTGGACGGGGCTTGGAGCAACCTGGTCTAGTGGAAGGTGTCCCTGCCCATGGCAGGGGGTTGGAATGAGATGATCTTTAAGGTCCCTTCCACCCAAACCATTCTATGATTCTATGATTCATTTTTCATACCCTTCCCGGATAAAACCCAAAATGAAGTGCCAGCAAATACTCTTTTCCAAAACAGGGGGAGCAAGCAAGTTTATCTTTTTTATATACTACCCTAACCTTCTTCACACTTATCCAGCAAATTATATGCTTTAGTTCAGTTACTTCTTACACCTCAGGCAGAACTGCAAAATGAAACCATCTGTACCTTGGATGAATGAACTGCCTGATGATCAGTTTCTGTTGTTTTGCTTTACTAGGAATGTAAGTGCTCTGGCTGGGTGTCTGAAGTTAGCTGGGATGGATCTGGGTTTCCTGGAGGAGTAAAGTCAATGTGGATTTCCTATACTGTCATCAGAGACCACTAAAGAATTGAAACACCCATTGTGGGGCAGCAACAGGAGAGGTGCAAGTATCTTCTAGAACTTTCCTCCTTTTCAGTTATGTTGCAGAAAGGGTCTTCCTTTAGCACAGCCCTTGGGCCCTTTCTGTACTACAGCCCCTGCAGAAGTCATCCTGGAGAGGTGCCATCCTGTTGGGAGCAGCAGTTAGTGTCAGTTATTTAGGTTTTTTCCATACTGGTGAGTGATGTTGAATGAAATGTTGCTGGAGGCATAAAGGAGAAAATACAGCTGTGTCACACTCCAAAAACTACAGTTAACGTGAACATTTGGTACTGGTAGTTCCGTAAAATCACACTGTGAAAGTATGATTTTCATACATAAACATTTTTATTAGATAATCATTATTTTCCCCTAAATATTGCACCAAGCTCAAGAAGATATATAATACAAATACTGAAAATCATCCCTGTCAGCTAAGGTCATGAATGTTTTGTGCTTGTTCACAAAGTCCCAGAATCTGAGTAGCTTCAGCCTAATTTTTTGTTATATATATTCCAGTATAGGCCCTAGGGAGAATTCTGTGATGTGTAGGGCCCACTTACAGCCCACATGCCTCTGGGATATCTGTTCTGCATGATGAAAATTTACTTTGGAGAAAATTTCTGCTACAGAGAAGCAATAATTTAACTGCAGGAGGATATAGTTGATGAGAGGATCTAATTTGCAATGCTGAGCATATCCCAGCTCTGTGTAAGATAACCTCCTTGTAGAAAGAAGTCCTTAGAATAACACACCTGGAACCCCATGCTGCCAATTTTATAGCATTCTCAGAAAATAATTACTGCACTGCTTGCTATAAATGTTTTAATTATCATTGCCTATTATTTTTTACACCAGCTCTATACTCAATGCTGCAGAATACATCCTGAAAGGCAGTCCTTCTTTCTTAATTTTTGTATTCTTTGGTGTCAAGTTTCATTCCCAGAGCTGAAGTGGTACCAAAAATTAATCACACTATTAAGTCTGTTTAGTTTTAGAGAGGTGAACCTGCTTTTATTTCACGTTTCCAGTAAAGAAAACTGTGCTGTACTATGCTTTGTGGTAGAGAAGTGGGAGGACACACACAGACTCTTTGTAGACATGTATTTTAAATGAGAGACATAGAATTAATTGTATGCTTCTCAGCACCCCAGTTCTGGCCAGGTTATCATGTTGAAACTTCCACTATTCCATAATCCTACTTCCCTTCATCCACCCGACAGTGTTTGAATCTTCCCTAGGACATAAATGAAAGAAAGCGATACAAGAACTGTCACATCAGAAGTCCTTTGTATCTAGTATGTTATCTCCAGCAGCAGACCTAAGTAGGTACCTAGGGAAGAACATAAAATTAGGACAACTAGATACAATTTCTTCTAATATTCCTCTCAACTGCCAACCATTTTCAGGTCACAGGCCTCCTGAGCCAGATGCTGGTTTTATTTATTTAGAAACTTTAAACATATAAACTTTTATCATCCACATGTTTTGTCAACTACCATTTGCATGAAGGACCAACTTCTCTGCTTTGTCTTTCATCTGGCTCTTACTAGCTTCATTTGCTACTCCCTCATCCTTGCATTGCATAAAAGAATGAACAGTTGATCCCCATCCATTCTCTCTATGAGCAATTGATTTTATACACTTTCTCTTTTTCAGCTTGGAGAGTCTTACCTGCATTGTATAAATGCAATTTCATACCTCTGAATATCCTTCTGTCTTCTTCCTGCCCTGTTGAAACCTTTTGGCAGTGAAAGGAGCAGAGCTGCACAGTTTTCATGATGCAGGTAAACCATGGATTTGTATAGTGGCATGAGGATGTCCACTACTTTTCCTGATTTCCTTATTTGCTTAATCACACCTGAGAACTATGATGGGACTGTTATTTTCATGGCACTATCTATTATAACCCCAGGAACTCACTCCTGAATGGGGATGAGCAACTGAGAACCGATCAGTTCAAATGTCGAGACTGGATACATTTGTTTTGAAGTGTATCCTTTTATATTTTCCTACAGCAAGTTTATCTGCCATTATACCTTGTCCAGTCACTCGCTCTTGTAGGATGTCTTTCTTCATTGTTGACTTCATTCTTACAACCCTGCCTGATAGAGGCATCAAGATTATAGACCTAGAGTTCCCCAGATCTCCCCCAGCGTCCTTTTCAAAATTGGCATCACACCAATTTGCCACCCTTCAATTTTCTGGTATCAAGACAACCTGGCAAAACTGCTTCCCAGACTGCTATGATTTATTTCTTCATAGAAATGCAACAAGAAGAGAGAAAGTAAGTTTAAAACAAGCAGACCCTTTATCCCAGCCCTTCCTTGCCAGATTAGTTATTTTTTTCTAAAATGTAGGTTCCTCCAAGGCTTGCCCAAGCAAAGCATCATATAACTTATTTTTTTCAGTATCTCTGTTGGTCTTCCTGCAAGCAGTTGCTGGCAAGTCACCTCTTTCTCTTTCTTCAGGAAAGTCTGTTTAACTCTTTACTACCCTTGGATAATGTTTTCAGTCTTGGTAACAGCACTGTTTAACTTGGTTTGGAGTTTCGATACTCCCATTTTCTAGATAATAGCTGGCCTTTTCCTCCCAGTTTTTTTTCCCACCCCCTCTTGGGCTGTTTCGCATCCAGACTGCTGCTCTTCCTACCTATAATAGCCCATTACCAAAACAAGCCAGTATTTGATCTGCTGTGCTATAGCTGTACTTTGTAAATACCTAGGCAAAATGTTTATAATATCCCCTGTGCATTCTCCTTGGGCTCAGTCCTGTCCTGAGATGAAGCTCTGCAAAGGAGCTTCAGGTGGCTTGAGAAGTCAGGGCTGGCTTCCCCAGCATGGGCCATACAGGACAGGACTGAGAGACTCAATCTGAGCAGCTGGCATGGGTGGGAAGCCAGCCAGCATAAGGTAAAGCATCCATGAGATACTCTTAGTTCCTGTAGTGGTACAAAGGAGCTCGAAACCAAGCTTGGGGTGGCAGAGGATTGAGAGGTAGCAGTTTACAATATTCCCATGACATGGGCTAGTTTTCATGTCCCACGTTTGCAACAGGAAGCGTGAGACACAGGTTTATCAAGGCCACGTGCAGCTGCTGTTTCCCCTGAAGTTGGAGCAGATGCCTCCACTACTGTAAATGACCATCCAGTCTGCTGAAGAGGTTTCAGAAGTGTCTGACAGCCTGCGCTGGCTTTGTCTTTAATGTCCCATGGCACATCCACAGCAAAGGCGAGTGTGGAAGCAAAGAATTCCTCATCTTCCCACTCTATTCCACTAGGCTGCAACCAAACTCATGAATGATAATATGGCCTCTGTACTGTATGTCTTACAGTTTAATAACTCAGTGTGCTGGGCAAGGCCACAGGTGGTTTTCATTGTATAATTATCAGAAGCAACAATCTGCAACCTTTAATGCAGTGGCAGTGCCACTAATTTTGCTTAAATGGGAAACAAGTGCATAGTTTCCAGCATCCACAAAGGTACCAAACTAAACTGTAAAATACATTAAACAATAAAAAATAATCAGGGAAGAGATGAATATTCACATCACTCTTAAAATAACTGTGGAGGTGCTTGGCAACCCTTGGCAAGTGGCCTGAATAACAACACCTAGTAACACATTGTGTGTGTGTGTGTGTATATATGTATGTTGAATACACAAAACTGTCTGGAGGGCATTTGCCCATGTTAACTGATCATATTAAAAATGAAGGTGACCATCAGCCCCCAACTGATGGTGTTGAAGGGGAAGAGAGAGACCATCGATGGATTAAACAGTAGCTGCTGAACTTCGAAGAGCTTTGAAAAAAAAAAAGGAGGAGTCAGCCTGAAAAGAATATGAAAGAAGTGTGAAAATTGGGGGACAGGGGGAGAGACACCTTGAAGGGTAACCAGTAGTAGTCAAATCTAGTTTGACACTGCCAGAAAATGCCCTGCCATCACTGCATCCTCCACCTAGATCAAACAGAACACCATCCCCATGGGACACCTCACGAAGCTTGTGCTCAGTGAGTGACATGATGGTATAGGGTGCAATAAGTGGGGACCCACACCCAGGGTATGCATAAGGGGGCTTGTGAAGGGGCCTTTGCCTGCAGGAGATGTGGTTTATCTGTTGTATTACTGATATAGATCCCAAATGTTCTGCAGGTGAGTTATGTGTCATTAACAAATCAATGAACTACTTCAATCCTCACTTGGTTTAAATTATGAGAGCTGAATAGTTTTCCCATGCTACATTATCTGGGCAGTGGACAGTAACACAAGAGAACACTGCTTTGATGAAGAGGCTTGTTATTTTCAACTATCATCTAGTGCCTTATTTCCAGTTTGTATGAGTGAATAAAACTTGCTCCATCAGACATTGATGGAGAAGCTGTAGAGTGAATGGATTTAAAAAAACCAAATCTCAAACTTTGTCTACACTAATGTTTTCAGCTGTTGTGCGAGAAGATAAGTCTTGGATCTCTATTTGGTAGAGCTTGGTGTATGCAGAAAAAGGAGATGTAAAGCCAGTGCATTACATGTTGTCTGTGATAGTTTTGCAGGCAAGGCCTTCAGAGAGCAAAGGAAATCATCAGCCCCAGGGTAAACCTCTGCAGTGGCAACACCTGTGCTGATCAGTCTAGTCTCCCTCGACTGCCAAAAGTCAGTTCTAATTCATGAAAAAACACATAGAAAACAGATATCTGAAACAAGTCACGTGCTTCAGGTCTTGGAAGGTTTTGTTCCATTAACCCTGTTTCCCTCCATTAAATGTCCAGGAGTCTGGATTAGCTGCCTCAGAAGTGGATATCTATATTACAGATAACTAAGGTGGGATTCAGCTTGCAGGTAAAGGACCTACATGTAGGTATGTAAAAAAATGTTCCACTGCTTTGGCAACAACTCTAGCTGCTCAAATCTGGTTAGTGCTGTTAATGAAGCCTGGAGAGTTACTTAGCTGACCATATGCAAGAGTGTTTATGTTTAATAGCTCGCTGTCTGTACTTACCTATATCTACCTTCAGTAGGAGGTGCTTATTGTCTCTGAATTAACTAGCAGTTAGTAACAAAAAAAGCCCACAAAATCAAAACCAACCAAACAAAACACCCACACTGAGATAATGAAGATTGAAATACTTCAAAGTTATTTTGGTAGTGCAGATGCATAGCTTGAGCCTCTTTTAGCACTTTGAAGTTCTGTCACATTTTATCAGCTGATGTGTAAAAGACATTGTCACTTAGCACTGAGTGTATGTAGCTTTTGTTTGCTGTGTTAGACAGCAAGTTGAGAGACACAAAGCATGTCTACCCTCTAACTGAACGTTCGAAGAGGGAGAGAGTCTTCTAGGTGGGACCCTGGCTGAGGATCCATGATACTGAGGTCCTTTCCCAGATTTGCCATACACCTCTCATATGACTTTTGAAAAGGCATTTAACATCCCACTTGAACAACCTAATCAGTTATCTGTAAAGGAGAAAAAATAGCTGCTTTTTTCCCCCATCGTTGTGTTTAGACTGGGCATACTTTGGGGCAAGGATTGCCCTGTGCGCTATTGCAATTTCGTTTTGGGCTGCAAGCATGATAAAACACATCCAAAAGTCTGTTTCAGGGGTGGTGCTTGTGAACAAAAAGCAGAGGAAAGGACATGTCCATTGGAACACATTGCAAAGATATCCCAGTCTAGTACATCTTATGGCAAGTCTAACTGTGACTCCTGAAAGCTGGTAACTTGCCTAACAATGACTCAGCAGATGGTATGTGATGAGTGCCCAGCCTGATTGCAGCAGGAGGGACCTTCAACATGATGAGAAATTATTGCTTTCTGAAATGGATGGGCAGGGAAACAGAGACTGCAAAAATAATGCTTTCACAAAGGCTCTCGGTTCATGAAGTATACCCAACACTTCTCTAAATTCAATGACCTTCCCACATTTCTTTTCCATTTATGTAGATATGTTCACACCTCAGATCCACACTGAGACCCAAGCTGGGTCTCAATATTCCAAAAGTCCTTTCAAGAAGATTTTGCTTTTATTACTACTTCATAGATCTGCTTCAGTTAAAAATTATCTATTTCTTCTAAGAAGTAGCTTTCCAAGTCGTCGCAGAAGATGCTATAGTTGACTACTGAGATGAAGAAGTAATGAGCCACCTATTTGAAAACACAACTTTGAGTCCTTTAAAATAAAACTAAAGCTTTTTTCTGCCCCCTGAATAATGCAGTGAGGCTTGAAATGTGATATCTAATGCTCTGAGGCTCAGACACTCCTTATTTCAGGTAGTAGTCTGTCAAAATCTTCATATTTAAACCTAAGGAAAGTAAAACCCAATACTGCTGTACTCTGCTACCTCACAGGCCATGGCATCTTGTGGTAAGGCACATGCCTCTGAGATGATGGAATACCTTGAGGTATTTATTTTCACTGTTAACTTAGGTAGGACAGAATTTACTGTAGCAAACAAGTCTAACACCTTGGAAGTGGTGAGATTAGTTGAGTTTGTGATTCTGCAGAAAACAAGGCCCCCCTGTGACTTACACACTTTTTCAGCTGCTTAATAGCAATTTCAGCAATTATTCCCTCTGAATAAAAGTTGAGGTGTGTATTATGCTCTGGTACTGTCATTTTCAGAGGTTGCATGCCACTAGCTGGGAAGTTAAGTGCTTTCAGGGGCTAGGAGTAACGTTATCTATAAGACTGCTAAGCAATATACCAGAAGGTGCTTCTCCTTTTCTGAAGTGTTTAATTTCATGCTTACTGCTGAGATCTCAGGAATGCTTTCTATTTTACTTCTTCCCCACCATCCTCACCTTCAGGTCTAGATTAATGAGCTGTACAAAAGAACTGAGATTTACGAAAACCTACAACAACAGAACAAAATAGAAAGAGAGAATTGGCTAAGGCTTTTAAGGAGAAGGTGTGAGTAGAGGCCAGTAGAAATGTAACTGGAAGTGATCAAAGGACAAATGAAAAATATAACACATTTTAATGAAAGATTCTTCTTGCCTGGAGAAGGCTGCCTGAATGGAAAACATCCAGAAATCAGTGAGGGGACTAAATTCACACAAGAGTTTTATCTGGCTCTAAAAAGGTTATGTCTGTAATGAGAAAGAAAAAGAAGAGCATTTAGGAAATAAAGGAGATCTAATAAAAGACCTGTTAATTGCTAAACCAGACATGGACTCCCGGAAAATATAAACGTAAAAGAGTCAGTGGATTCAGGTCACATGGGGATTGTGATATTTATGGAGCAAATGTAGGGTTTAATTGTGTCGTGGTTTGAGCCCAGCCGGTAACTCAGAACCACACAGCCGCTCTCTCACTCCCCCCCTTCTTCCTCCTCCCGCTCCCGGAGGGATGGGGAGGAGAATTGGAAGAATGTAACTCCCACGGGTTGAGATAAGAGCAGTCCCACAACTAAGGTATAATACAAAACCACTACTGCTACCACCAATGATAATAATGATTAGGGAAATAACAAGGGGAGAGGATACAATTGCTCACCACCCGCCGACTGATACCCAGCCCAACCCGAGCAGTGATCTGACCTTCCGGGTAACTCCCCCCGGTTTATATACTGGGCATGACGTGCTGTGGTATGGAATACCCCTTTGGCTAGTTTGGGTCAGGTGTCCTGTCTCTGCTTCCTCCCAGCTTCCCCTCCTCCCTGGCAAAGCATGAGACTGAGAAAGTCCTTGGTTGGAATAATCATTACTTAGCAACAACTGAAAACATCAGTGTTATCAGCGTTGTTCCCAGGCTGAAAGTTAAAAAACACAGCACTGCACCAGCTACTAAGAAGGAGAAAAATGACTGCTATAGCTGAACCCAGGACAAATTGGGAGCAGCCATATTGCCAGTTCCTGCAGAGTGCAAGAAAGCTGAGATGGTGCCTGGGAGAAGCCATCAATCCCATGTACCTTCAGCAATGCTCTCGGAGCTGGATGTGCTACCCAGCCAAAGACCAGCTGCTGCTGAGACAAGGCAGAAAAGGCACAGTTTGCAAGAGACTGCCAATGGTTGTCTAAGATTTGAACCAGGAACAGGTGGATGAAGAGCAGTGAAGCAAACACTGGCACTCCATGCATCCTTCTTGAAAGGGAGGTTTCTTACAGGGATTGTGTGTTAGTTGGTGGAGTTGACTTCGGGAAGCACCTCGTGCTCTACTTATGTGAACAAGAAGAGGAAATTAAATGTAATTGGATTCTGGAAGGGAAGAATGATTCTGGCAGTTACATTTGGATGAGGGTAAGCTCCCATCCTTCATCATGCAACAGATAAAATGCTGAGGGAGGAAACCCCTAGGGATCTGTGAAAGGAAAGCAGGAGCCACAGGGGACAGTACTGTAGTCTTTCCCCATCCAATGAAGCAGCCTGTAAGTCTCCCAGCTGTATCTTCTCCACAGTATCTCATGGCTCCATGCGTGCACTGCCCAAGCTCCCCTGTTGCTCCTAGGCCTTGGCTCTGCCCCAAGCAGGCAAATTAGAGAGAAGAAAAGAGAGGACGTAACAGCAGCAGATATTCTACAGATGTAACATGCCAAATTCTGTTAATAGCTCTGACAATTTACACCAATATAATTGTGTTTTAGTAATGCACCAGGGCCACTTGTGAAGTATTACTCTCTTAATTGTCTTGATAGGTACTTTGATCGGGATGAAAACTCCCTGAATTGTAAACAAATGGTAATGATAAATGTTAATGCATCAAGTTGGTGCTTGATGGCTTACAGCTGAGACTGGTATTACATTCAGGCTTATTTAGCATCTTATTAAATGATCTGGATGAAGGAATAAACAGAGTAATAAAAGAAATCCCAAAGGTGAGCTGAACTGGGACAAGGTGAGCACAGTGGAGGTGAAGAACTGATGTAAAGATGCTAAAGGAAAGGATGGCTTTGGAGTTAATGGAGTGGACCAGGGTTTGGTTTTCTAACTGTATCATGCACAGCTTCCCTCTGCCAGGCTTTCGGTGGTGCTGGTTGATTTCAGACTTACCCAGATGCTTCAGAGTATAGGGACAATGGTTTCTCTGTACCTTGTATATCCATGGGTTACATCACTGGTAACTGCATTTAGTCCTCTAATCCTACTTAATTTGAAATACTTCAAATATTGAGTGTAACACAGAGAAGGCCCCAGACAATGTCTCTTTATGGCCTTACAGCACCACAGCAAATAAAGAACAGTAATTTGTGAAAAACATGGGAAGAACAAAACAAAATGAAGTTCAAACTAGAAAGAGGTAAGACAGCATGTGGGAAGCCCAGCTGAGGCAGAGATTCCCAGCAGGAGCATGAAATCAGGGCAACAAGGTTTAGTGTGATTAGGAACAAAAAAATATGAAATATGAGGTGGCCACATTATATGGCAAATTTGAGGTTGTTCATGCAGTGTCATGCCCTTGCAAAGCAGGAATCCAGCAAATGCTCTCCATGCCTGTGGGGTGACAGGAGCTGCAACACTGTGTGGGATGCTAAGCATCTTCCCAGAAGTGAGTGATAATTCAGAGAATGACAGAAGTGACTGGGAGGATGGAGGAGTTTGGTGGCATATATACAAGCGCACAGACATATAGAGGTGTATGTGAGAGTGAGAGAAATAAAATGAACTCATTTGGCATTGTCAACAAACATTTGCAGGATGTCAGACAAATCTGTGTTTCATACATCTGAAAACCATCACTGGGAGGCTTCTTTTGCTCCATTGTTTTGTGAAATCTTAGCCTTGACAAATCCAAAAACCTGCACTGCTTTTTAAATGTTTTTAATCCAGACTTTACTACTCGATTTGCAGGGGAGCAAAATAACCCCTAAATAATAAGGTTGATTTACTAATTAAAATATAATTCAGTCCTGCAAAACCACAAATCTTTGGAGACTTCCAGGAAACCACATTGCAGAGGTGCAGAGGTCTAACTATTCAGATGGGATTTTTATAAAAACAAAATAGAAAGTATCTGAAGTAACTTAGAAAAGAATGTTTTCAGAATGCATATTCTAGAATAACACCAGCACTGTTTTACGAGAAAGAAAGAATTTTCTCTGAGGTGATCCTAGTCCATAAAGCCTGGCTTTTAGGAATTAAGTTATATATAAGTGTATTAATGTGCATTCGAGTATATTTGGCAATTATTTCATTTCAGAGAAGGAAAACCATACCATCAAAATCCTTGCTACTGTATACTTATGACCTATTAAAATTCAAGGACATCCTGTACTAAAGGAAATTGCTTTTGAAGTGATTACTTAATAATTTCTTCACTGGACTTTAGCCCAGAGATATAAATTACTTAGATTTTACTTTCAGATTATGGACACGGATGTTTCATAGAAATCACTGACAGGACTTCTTTAGCTCTTGTATTTCAGCTGTGGCCAGTAGAAAAGTCTCAAAAAGCCTTCATGCTCTCAAGAAACCAAGCCTATTGTTTTCTCAAGTGTAAATTTATGGTAAGCATATTCCAATACTTCAACTATGAGCTGTTAATCATTTCATCATCCTACTTTACTAGGATTATGTTGTAAAACTTCTATGGAGATGCATCTTATATAGCACCAAATTATTACTAATGTAAGTAACAATGTTTTTCATTGCAAAATCCTGTTTATGCTTGCTGCTATATTGCCAGATTGTATTTCTTTAGGCTAAGAGTTCTTTCCTCGGTGTCCAACTGAATTGATTTTTTTTCAGCGTTTCAAGAGAAAAAAAAAGTGAAGAGAGGAAAAAATGCATTACTTTTCCCCAAATTCCCTTTTCAGATGTTTTTTTTGTGTGTGTGTGTGTCTTCATGTACTAGGTCGTGAATTTTGGATAGTCATTTTGAGTTTCCCATGAAATTTTGATGAGGTTTGGGCAAGTTATAAGGCACATCTGGGTTTTTTTGTGGGCTTGCTGGAACTAGGCAAATTCACTCCCTGAAGTCTTCCTGTACTATGTAAGCCTGCATGTGCTGACATTAATGCCTATAGGGCATTCAGTAGAGCAAGTCAGTGCCTCCATCATGGGGCTCAAAGTGCTGAGCTGTATTTGCCTGGCAATTCCTTCTCCTGGCTGCCAGCTTTGCTGTGACACTGGACACTAGTCCTCATAGCATAATGGGTAACTTTTTCATCCTTTGAAAGAAAGGTTGGAGCTAGTTTTGGTTTCTAAGGGGAAAAGCCTCTCTCCAGCTCTGAGTTCGTAGGTGTAAATCAAAAGAGAAATTAGTTACTTTCCTGCATGCTAGCACAGGTTTTCCAACACTTAGATCAGGGATGGGGAGAATTCTCCATCTCCACTTCTAGACTGAGCAGTAATCTGCCAGTTTCTGTGAATCCCATGTTTAATCATACATTCTTCATGGTACCTATATATAGTTAAACAGCCCTGTATATACACAGGGCTGAGTATTTCAATTTGCAGCTGCCACCCTGGGAAATCTAGCCATATTTAATAATGATTAGTATAGAATTGGAGCAATTAAATGGTACCAGTAAATGGTGAGAGAACATGTAGCAGTGATAAGAGCCTTTTCATAAGAGGGCTTAGAATTGTGGCAGTACCAACTTTGAGCATTGAAAGTAATGATCTTTATCTTACCTAGCAAACATACTGATCTAAATGGTATTTACAGCATTTCCCTATTTAACCGAGACACTTTTCACATTGTATGCTCAACAGATAAGCTGAGTTCAGTAGGACTTGGGAGATGCTTGGAGGTGCTGTATATTGATATCCAGATGAGAGGCATGTGGCTAAAAATACATCTTGTCAGCTGTGATTTTTGTTATACATCAGCTCCACTTAGAATTTGCTACAAACAACCAGGATGAGCAGTCTGTCTGCAAGAGTACTTGCTCTCTACCCTTCTGAGCTAAAGCAGATGTTACCTAGTATTAGCAGAAGGCCTGTGTTGCATGCTGAACATAGTTGGTAATGTTCAGTAAAGGGCATAGGTAAAAGTACACTTCAGAGGGGATAGGCATGTATTCTTCACTGCTGTCAAGTTACCCTACTGTTTCACTGGAGGTTTTATTGCAGAGCTTTTCTGGTCTCAGTAAATCAGCAGGAGGGGAAGTCACACCTAGTTACTGCACCAGAGGGTGTCAGATTGCATCAAGTGCCATGGACATAGGACAAGCAGTAATTCTGGAAAAACTAAAGAAAACATGCAAAAAGGGGCTTGCTGAAGTAGCTGCATACAATGGGAACCAGCTAAAGTCATTATTATCAGTTTCATCTGAAAAAAACAACATATTTTCTTTGTGTCATAGCTGATGATTTTGACTTGCTTCTCTTCCTCCCCCTCACCCCCCCCAGTAGGCTGAATTAATGAATAATGTGATTAGATCCATCCTGTGGACAATCTGCAAATCACTGTCCTTAATGGAGATGATCTAGTCTTCCTCCTTACTGCTCCAGAGGTCTCTGTACGATGATGCATGTTTAGTTATTGACAGTCAGTTTCTCAAAGCAGATGTTTTACACATTTTCAGGGATGTGGTTTTCTGAATGCAAATTAGCTGAAGTGGCAATCGGTGGTATTTGTAACTCAAATGAAAACATTCACATTTACCAATTGTTCTGTTTGTGGGGCTCTAATATAATGTTAGCCATTTTCCTTATCTGATTACATTCTCATTCCAGCGTACATTGCTTTTTCCCATTAAAAGTCAGTAACTTGGGCTCTAAACAGCGGAAAAATTAAACACCAATTAAAACAATTAGAAAACCACTAATTTTGTCTGCTCAGTCTGGTTCTGCCTTCCCTTTAGATGCGTAACTTCCATGGAGGTCAACAAGAGGTCTATGTGCAAAAATGGATTAAGATCAAGTCATGAACGAAAATTAGATTAAGGTTTTATAAATAATTGACTTTTTGGTTGTTTTTTTTTTCTTTTTATCCTCCCAGGATGAATTCAGTAATTGAAAAAATTCCTCACAGGTCAATCTGAAGTAAATTTTCTTCACAAAAACACAAGCCTTGTTTTGGAAAAAAAAAAAAAAAAGAAGAAAAGATCTACTTTTAGGTTAAACAAAATTGTTTCATTTAATCTGTACAGACACACTTTGGGTAGTTCTTTTAAAATCAGAGATACCTGAAACACTGTTAAATATAGTTTGAAACAATCTTATTTGAGAAGAGTGCTTGTTTAAAAAATCTTGTAATGAAACATTTCAATTATAATGTTATTTAATCCAGACAATTTTGACAGAAATGCATGAAGCTCATTATGGTAAACTGTAAGCTGTATTCTTCAGTGAACAGAGAAGATGAAATAAGATAGGAAATATCTGCACAGGACTTTGCTGCAGGTTTGGCTGCTTGCCGGTTAATTCCACTAGAATCCTTGTCCACTGACTGCACATCACTTGTTTCAGGAACATGACAAGTATTTCATCTCTTTCTGCTGAAACCAGTGCTTCCTACCATACTTCCTGAGCTGCTGCATTGTTTTAAGCATAGAAATTTTAGGTTTTAGGATCTTCCAGTGGAAATAATGACTGAAAGGCATAGTGGCTATTGACAGATTTTAAATGGAATTGAGACATGAGCATGACTTAATGAAAATCATTTTGACCAAGGTGATGTGGGTATGGGCTGAGCCCCATCTTTGTGTTTCAGGATGCCCATCACAGTGCAGCATAAGTCACCCTGAGTACTACTATAATACAAGTTACAAGGGTAATGAAGTCAGTGAAAGCTAATAATTTAACTGGAAAAAATGTCATTTAAAGTCACGCTCACAGTGTTACTCTTTTCCCGCCTCTCTCAGCTGCAATATGCAGAGACACAAAGTGGTGCATTAATACTTCTGCAAAACATCTTTTGGAAAAGAGAACAGGCAAAGTGGTAGGCTATGGCAGGCTGGGTTGGTTTCCCACCTCAGGAACCAGAGTACTGGCACATCAAAAATCCACTTCTGCACTGAAGGCTTGGAGTTACTTTAGGGCCAGTGGTTTTCAGGACTTCAGGAATGATGGTGGTTTCCTCCACAGACTGGGAATAGAATCATAGAATAGTTAGGGTTGGAAAGGACCTTAAGATCATCTAGTTCTGTCACTTTCCTCACTTTGCCCTAGAAGAAGTGTATGAACTAGCATGGCTTCTGCTTTCAGTGGGACTTTTGAAGCATTATGAAATGAGAATAACCACCAATCAAGGATAACCACAGAAACTGCTCAAATCATAATAGGATCCTTGTGATTTACACCAAACTAGACATTAATAAGTGTAAACTCTGGATACAGCCAAAGTATATACAGCATTGTATATACCAGTAGCAATGGACAAAGCTGTGTACTTCTGCATTAGTTTCTTCACTCCTTATTCAGTGTTGGTCTCAGATTAACTCATATTATGGAATTGTAGAAATATTAAATTGGAAGGGAGCTATAGAGCTCATTTAGTCCAACTCCCCACTCACAGCAAAGCAACCTCAAAGCTGGAGCAGGCTGCCTAGGGCCTTCCCCAGGTGAGTTTTGAGTATCTCCAGGGATGGTGTTTCCACAGTTTCTGTAGTATGTACCTATAATATATTGGCTGATGTATATACCAATGCAATAGAAAAAGGATTGAAAGCATGTGCCTGCAGGGATGGATATGGATAGTTATGAGCTTTTCCTGATGATGCTCTGAGCTAAGTGGACAAGAAGAGGTCTGCTCTAGAGGTTATACAGGCTTATCAGCTCGGGAGCAGACGCAGCCCTGTGTCATCCTCTTGTGCAGACACAACTGTGTGGGCTAACACAACTCTGGTGAGGGATGGGGGAAACAGCTGGGTTGCTTCTAGCATAATTTGTTTACAATTTTAGTCTTGAAAAAAGAAGAGATTAAATCAACTGCAAATCCCGGGATCCTCGGGAATAATGTATGGCAAAGTCAGTCCTTCACTTCTGTATTTTGCCTTGCTCTCATTCTACTTTTGTTTCTTTATTCCCTTTGCCACGGTCCCTGTAGTATTAGAAAATTCCAGTTTCACAGAAGTCAGTATCTTCAGATACAAGTGAGTTCTGCTTTTCCAAGTTACTTTTTTATGTCTTGGCTTTAAATGAACCCCAACAAAACAGAAAGAATATAAAAGGATATAAAATCATGTTTTTCCAGAGAAGAGATAGGCCAGATAACTGCTTTAGGAGACCACAAAGCTATCCTAAGGCATTTATAGCTAGTTGGTATGCAGACATTCACAGGGAGTGACACTATTTCACACCAGCTGCTGTGGTGTCCTGGCTGCTGGGGAGAGGGGAGGCAGTGGCCATGGGCACCTGAAGCTGCTGGGACATCCCTGAGGCTGCCTGGAGGGGATGTAGGGGGAAGCAGATGAGGAGCAGATCCTGGCTTGCTCAAACCTCACACAAAGTTCGTGGATCACAGCATTACTGAAGGCAGAGTCCACCTGCCCATTATTTCTTGTCTGCATAGATGACTCCTTTTCTCCGTTCTCTCTGGTACGTTTTCTGGAGGTGCTGAACACATGCACAGAGCAGATACCATGCTCCTCAAACACTTAATCATATCTGTTTTTCTCATTACCCTTCCACTTATCTATTTTGTGCAGTGAGTTTCTACTTGTAAATAGGAAGTGGTTGGTGGGTGGTTTGCCACAAAAACAGTATTTTTTCTATTTTTCCCCTCTTGTCTTACTGCATCCATTTCTTTATTTCAGAAGATAGAATTTGAACTGAATTTGCACTGCTTTTTTCTGTCTACCTATACACCTTTTCCAACTCTTTTCTTATTCTCTATGTACTTATTTGTATACTTATTTATTTATATATCCAGTTCTATTCTCATTCAAACTTCCTTGGTTTTTGCTTTTCTCTTTTCCCTCCTCTGGGATCTGTCTTTGGGAAAGCAAACCAAAAACCATCCTAGAAGACTATCCCAGCAGGGTTACTTGAAGAGGACATCTACTCAGATAGACTAGGGCATGGGAGAGAGCAAGAGCAGAGCTCTGCCTTTTTGAACAAATCCAGAGGACATAAGCTAGGAAGACCCAAGCTGAGCAAAGGCATTTATCAGCCAGTCTTACTGTTTCTTCAACTTTCTGTCTGTAACCATCCTTATATTACAAAATTCCAATCATTTTTTGTAATGCAAAATCATGCAAAGCTTTTTCTCTTTGTTGTCTTCTCTTGCACTTCAAATGAAGCGCTCTGGCTCTAGTACCTAACTAATTGCTTTTGATCTTGCTGAAGTTCAAGTTACTGTATCTTCATTGCAGCAGCCTGCATTTCCACTTAATGAATACCGATGAGTTAGACACTAGAAAGCGCCTTTGGTCAAACAGCTTGTCTTGTTGTGAATTCTCAGTAGATCAAAGCAATTACAAATCTGTCAGTCCAATCTTCTTTACCTTCAACATGAGCTACAATATTTTCTAATACTGTGAAGTTTACCAGTAGTTTTTTCTGGAAGTTTTTCTGGGGAATGGGGTTGACTGTCACATACAGCTGCGGGGTCCCTTTTCGGTATATACCCGTAGCTTGAGCTACTGACGCCAGCTAAAGCTTGTGTCAATGAATTAACATATTTATCTACCTGCAAATGTAGGTTGCAGATTTTATGATATGGAAAACAGAAGAAATCTCTGCATTCTACATGAGAAAACAGAGATTCAAGAGGAGATGGGAGTCTTTTAGTCAGTAACATTTGACCCTACGTGTCAACAGCCACAGGAAACCAACTTGAAGACAGCAGCTGAGCTGGCAGAGGTGTGGTGCGGGTTCAGTTGTAAGAAACATCAGAGGATGAGATGTTTCTCTTGTTGTTGGTTGTATGTCTTCAGAACAACTTTGCTGCCCTCACATTAGTAACTGAGAACGGAGCTTGGGCAAGGATGTGTAATTTTTGCTGAAGGAGCATTTCATTGGATTTGCTTTTTTGAAACATGTGGAGGTAGAAGATACACCTATGGCACTGGGTGAGTTTATTTAAGAGGTTACTGAAGTTACAGAGCCCATCAAAACCATGCAGCATGGACTTGGCCAAGCCACGATCCCAGGCATGATCATTCTAGAGCACCTATGCAAGGACCAGGTCTGCCCTGGGCCGCCAGCCTGTGCAAAAGCAGAGGATATGGGAGAATGTGGCAGTGTGGAAGGGAGCCTGTGTGCTAGATACCCGTTCTGGGTGAGGATGGGACCACAGGAGCTCGCCTCACCCACTGCAAAGCACAAACTTGCCCCTTGCTTGGCATCAGCAGGGCTGGCAGTTTCTTCCACACCTCTAAGAAACACCATGAAATCGGGACCACCTGGGTGTAACAAAATTGCCAAATCTAACGCAGGCTTTAACCCACATAGTCATTGGCATTAACCAGTGTCTGACCCATTGGGATCAGACATTGGCATTAACCTTTTTCCCCACAAGCACTTGTTTTCATACTGATGGCTGAAATTGCATCTGGCCATCTCTTAATAAGCATAACATAGGAGTGTAACCTGGAATAGTGTCTTTACAAGTTCTTCAAGTATCAAAAAGTTAACAAAGGAAAATTATTCCTGGAGAGATACAATGACATGTTCCTTCCAGAGTTATTTTCTGGATAAAACCAACCTCTTAAAGCATGAATGGACACTGATAACAATGAAGCAGCTTTTCTTTTGAAGAAATGACTGAAAAATCATGTTACTCATTCTTCAGACTTCTTACTGTAGAGACTAGGCAGACCCCTATGGATTTTCCAACAATGTTAGAATAACATGGAAAGTTACTGTGACGATAGAGGTATTTGTCATCAAAAAGCCCTCTCTGAATGTGCAAAGAACAGTTTTTGAAGAGCAATTAGTTCTACGTGTGCTGAGTGTGTAGCTGTGTAGTGCAAGAGCTGGAGTACTGGCAGGTGGTAGGACAGGAAACACCAACTCAGTGTCTCCAGATGAGAAGGTACCTGTCAGGTCACACCATTAGTGCCGTCTGCACTTGTTGAAGCCATGCTTCCCCATAAAAGCCACTGCTTGACACTAGGCACTGCAGTAGTGCCTATCTCTGCCTAATTCACCACCCCTCTCATCAGAAGATGCTTTTCTGTCACTGCTGCCCATGTTTCTCCCACTACCAGTGGTCCTTTTTCAGTTTACTTGTGCCTCAGACTCGTTAATATGCATGCTTTTCAGGCTGCATCTCCTTTTGCCCCCTGCCATGCTTCTGTTCTCACTGGCTGCCTTTGTATCATTCCTTTGTCCTGGCAGGTGTTTGCAGCTTGTCCTAGTTTAATACCATCTGCAAGCCTCTGTGTTTACTTCCCTGTTCTGCATCCCAATGAAGTTGTATGGGAAAAGGGGTGCAGTAATGGGGATACCTCAGCATCCAGGTAGCCAGAGCAGGGTATGCCCTCTGCATGGAACCTCTGACATAAATATGTCCTCTGCAGTTATTTCTTACTTGCCAGCAACTGCGGAGCCCAGGCTCAAGATAGAGCCATGCAAGCGATTTATGGGCTGTAACTAATATTGTAAGACAAAAAACAAACTGATCTGTATTGAAGGAGCAGTGAAGGTAGAATTTATTAGGTAACAGCTTAGTCTCCATCTTATACTTCACTATTACTAGTATTACTAAAGTAATAATAATTTATGACCAAAAAGAGAGATGTAAACATATTCTAGGACCTGGTCTGTATGACCAAATCAGTATGTAGTATTACAAGTGCAGCTTCGTAAGTAAATATATGTGGCAAAATTATTCTGAGAGGTGCCTGCACTTGTGTATTGAGGATAAGGCAGAGAAATAAATGGATAGAGTAATTATATGCCCCTTTGAACAGTAGAATATTTTACCTACAAAAATACATGGGCAAAAATATTTGTCAGCACAGCTGGAATAAAATGCTCCATTTTAAATCATTCAAACAAATAGTTTCTCTTATATTATTCTTTAGAGATAGATATTTTTTGGAGGGGGCGGGGGGAAAGCTTTCCAAAGAAAACTTTGGAAGTTTGTTTGTAAAATATTATAATTAGATTATACCTAAAAAACCCCTAGACTTGTTTTGCTCCTAATTTTTAACTGAAGCTGCTCACAGAGGTTAATTGTATTAAAGCTGCATCTTTTGGCACCAAAACACATGCACCCATTGTGCTGCTGTCCATAAGGAACAGAAGGTGAACTTAAACCATGCAAAGGAGCCCATTCCAATTTCCTGAAGGCTTGTGGAGACCCTAGACATGCTGATAGGGATCCTGCTGGGATTTTCACACTTATAGTGGGTGATCAGCTCCCACTGATCTAAAACAAAGAAAAGAGAAGTGAAAAATAGATCATCTCACTTGGTCCTGCTTCGCTGTTGCCTGTGTGGTAATTACCACGATTACACTAACATGCTTACATGGCCTTGGAAGGGAATACCCGGGTGACTGATTCTGCTTTTATCTCCAAAGCACAGTGCTGAGAGGAGCTGTGAAAACACCTTCGTTGGGCACCAGCAAAGTGTCCCTGGCCAAGCCCTAGCCTGGAACAACCTTTTGGCCAGTTTGGACCACTCCACTTACAGGTGGTCTGACTGAGTCAGAAGCTTTATAGAGCTGTGGTGTGAGAGTAGGACTGTGACTGCAGATGGGTCCCATTTGCACATCAGACTGACTGGCATCGCATAGTTAATTTAGTGTAGAGCAGCTTGGGGGCTGTTCTGTGTTATGCCAAAGACATAGGAAAGAGCAAGCTCATGTCTCTTGGAGAAAAAAGAAAAAAGGACTTCAGGCTACTTTTACACCCTCAATTTAGGGCATGTAATCTTTTGCTGTTGCCACAGAGTGGGGCCGTTGTCTTTGAGAGCATACAAGGGGCTGTGGGTGTGAAAAGGTCATTCAGCTGGGGAAGCAGCTGGGCTGCAATTCACAATGTTTCCTTAGACAACTCTAACAGATGCAGTGAGAACTGTCCCGTCAAGAAGAATGGGAGGTATAAGGACTACGTAAATAACCTTCCCGTGCAGATGTCTTTCCCAGTGATCTCACTGAAAATAAAAGACTCTAAAGGAAAAAAGCTCAAGTACAGCAGGGTATGCTGCTCCATGGGGATTCAGCCTTGTCAGAGTTCTACAGGGTTAGACAGTGAAAGAGGAGGGTAAGCAAGCTGCATGGAAGAGGAGTAAGAATTGTTCCCAAGTTAAAAGATATTTGTAGGAAATCCAGACAAGACTTCAAGCTTACAGTGACAAACCTTTCAGGTGAACTGGCAGACAGAGAAGGGCTGAAGGCAGAAAACTAATTCAATGGAATAAACTCTCTACAGAGTTGAAGAGTTGCTAGGTGAAAAGTGTAACGGTGTTTCATGATGGGAACAATTCATTGAAGGCAGCTGCATATGATGGGTTAATTTGACAGTAGAGCCAAGGTGGCAAGAGCATCTTAGATACAGAGACTGCTACGGCCCCTGCCAAGTACTCTGGTTAAATGCACTTAAATGTATGGTATTTGTTGAACTAAAGCAAAATAATTTTTCTGTGTGATCCAGAAATTCCTTCCGTTCTTTCATTACTCGTGCTTTATTGGTTTTCTTCTTCCTGTAGCTTTCCAGGTATACTTTGCAACAAATCATATATTACAGAAGCTAAGGGCACTGTTGCAGTCAGAGGGCTTAATAAAACTAAAAGGGAATCTGGGCAAAAGATGACTGTGAAATGTGAACCCACAACACAAAACTGCAGTGGAAAAGATGGAAAAGCATGTGGCTGCAGGCAGGAGGAGGAACAGAGCAGCTCTTTAGCAACAAGTTATTGAACAAATCACTCCCTTGTAAAGATATTGTTTATTCAGCTCCAGACATGAGAGAACACATCAGTAGGAGGCAGTGAGCTGGAAGCCACTGAGTTTTTGCACTGGTGTGAATCGCAGAATCACAGCATGGATAGGGGACCTCTAAGGACCACCTGGTCCAGCCCTCCTGCCCAAAACAGGGTCAGCTGCAGGCAGGCTGCCTAGGTCAATGCATGGACACTGCACAGACTCTCCAGGCAACCTGTGCCAGTGTTTGACTACCCTCACAGTGAAATGTTTTCTTCTGTTTAGATGGAATTTCATGTGTTTCAGTTTGTGCCCATCACTTCTTGTTCTGTCATTGGGCACCACTTAGAAGACCCTGTCTCCCTCTTCTTCCTCCCTCTCATGAAGTATTTATAAATACTGATAAGATCCTCCTGAGCCTTCTCTATACTAAACAGGCCAACCTCTCTCAGCTCATACGAGAGATGCTCCAGTCCCTTAATCATGGTAGCCCTGCACTGAGCTCACTACTGTAGCTCCACATGTCTCTTGTACCGGGGAGCCCAGAACTGGACAGAGCAATCCAGGTGTCCCACCAGTGCTGAGCAGGGGAAAGGATCACCTTCCTCAACCTACTGGCAGTGCTCTTTCTAATGCAGCCCAGGATGCTTGTGGTGTCCTTTGCAGCAAGAGTGTGCTGGTGGCTGGTGTTCAATTTAGTGCCCACCAGGACCCCCAGGTCCTTCCCTGCAGAGCTGTTTTGCAGTTGGTCAGCCACAGCTTGCACTGGTGCCTGGCGTAATTTCTGCCCAGGTGCAGGATTATGCATTTTCCCTTATTGGACTTTATGAGATTCCTCTCTGCCCATTTCTCCAACCTGTCCAGACCTGTTTGGTGTGTGAGTGACAGCAAGAAGGGGAAAGAGAGAGAGAAATTAAAGAAATTTTATGAAACAGAGAATCTAATCTGTTTTTCAGTTTACCATGGTGGACAATCCCTGCAACTCTAGCTAGGATGGGATAGGATAGGATAGGACAGGACAGGATAGAAATTTCAGTTGGAAGGGATCTACAGGGATCATCCAGTTCAACCGTCTGACTGCTTCAGGGCTGATCAAAAATTAGAGCATGTTGTTACGGGTGTTGTCCAAACGCCTCTTAAATTCTGACAGGCGTGCGGTATCGGCCACATTTCCAGGAAGCCTGTTCTAATGCTCTCAAGTTAACTCTCAAGTTATCTCAGGATCTCAGGTTGGTTGGGGTTTTTTTTAATGACCTCTTTTTATTCTTGAAGATCTAATACTTAGTAATCCTTGAAAATGCCATGGTGCTTTTTGCCTGTGGCTTCTCCTGATGCTATTCTGTTGGATCCAACTTGTTTCTACTCAAATCTGTCCTGATGAGAACAGGTGCGACTCAGCTGATATCATGATGAGTGTATACAGTCCCATATGTCACTGCAGAGTGAGAAAAAAATCAATAGCATCTAGTAAACTACAAAGTAAAATCAAATGTGGGTTTCAGTTACCTTTGCTATTTTGTGCAGTCTTAAAAAAGCTTTTTGCTCTTGTGAAATTTGACAACGGCTGCTGAACAAAGCTGATGGGTTTTCAATAGCCTGCATTTAATATTAAATGCCTCTATATCTGCAAGCATAAACTAGTAATGGGAAAGATATCGCTGGGAACAAATACCCATCTCAACCTGTGGTCTCATCTCTGGTTTTGATTAAATTCCTGCATTTGCAGCAAAGGAAGCAATGAATTTACAACTTGGGAAGCAATGAATTTAGAACTTCATCGGTGAGAGAAGATAGTTGAAGAGTTGCTCCATCTTGATTTACAGTTCATTTATTTTTTTCTACCAGTTGACACACAAATACATTCTGCTACATGTTTGGTATTTGTAAGAGATTTCAGAAATGAAACAATCTTTTCTGATCCCTTTTAAATAGTTAACTCTTTTCCCACTTTTCATCAATTACAGTGACAAATGACTTACAAGAATTTTTTGTCTGGATAAATAATATATTCCAGAGACTAAATATATTGCTCAAACCAGTCTGGCCCAGGGAATCTGCAGGCTTAAGTTCTTTATTAGTCAGCAAGGTCTTTAACCTTTATGAGGAGCTGTTCACCACCATAAGTCATTACACCTACCATGTGTAGGTTCACTTTTAAAAATAGTGAACCCCAACTCTAGCATCATCTGTATGTTTTTTGCACTGAGCAGGTGCCTTTCTAATGATTATACTCACACTGGGCTTTCCAAATGTGGGGCTGCAATCCTAGCAGGTCACACTTGGCAATTCAAATAATTTCTTTGATTGTTTGGCATGATTTAATTCCCAGCTGCCCACAGCATCCTGTTCACAATGTTGCTAGTTATTGTACTGCACAAATTGAGTGCTGGGCTGCATTTTGGACAGGGGAAATGCCACTGCCTTTTTCCTTCCCATCTCTTCATACCCTCTACAGGTACACCTTGCACCTCCTGAGGGTCAGAGCACAGGTCTGCCTTGCCATTACACAGATCCTTGTGTTTCCCCCTCCACCCCAGTATGTGAAATTACAGGACAAAATCTGGCCAAGGAAGTCCTCGCCAAGTGCAAGCATTTTCTGTCCCTGCTGGCACTGCTCACATGAGCACAAATATTTGTGCATAAAGGACAGTTTAGGAGCTACTCAGTTGCTAGCCGTAGGTGTCGTATGCAGACCTTTTAAAAGAAAGCACTGGTACATACTGGTATCCAGTATGTACAAGCTACAGATTCAGTGAAGGATGTGAAGGAGCTGTGTGATATTTATGATTCAGCAGCAAAAGCTGCCCCCTGGAGGAACAAGTCATTAGGCAAATGATATGTAACAGGGTCCAAGAATACCTCCACACATTCAGCAGTGAGCATTGTTATTGCAGTTGCTTTACTAAGTTAACCAAAGAGACCGAAATACAGAGACTTTATATAGAATGAGTTAGGAGTATGAATAAACAAAAGCAACATTCAAGAAATGGATTTTATAAACATCAATAAATACCATAAAAGACTTGAAAATTAAAAACCAAACAAAACAAAATACCAACAACTTCAAATTGTCCTAATATTTATAACTTAAGCAGTGGGTTTTTTTATACTTTTGCAATAGGGATTTCACCCCAAAGTCCTTATCTAGTTAAAACAGGAGAAAGAAATGTAGTGACCATGTTACTGATACAAAACCAGCAAAGGGGGTCACAACTAGAGCAGAAAAATGACACATTCAGTTAGAACCGTATTACAACTTGGCAGGAATACTTTTAATGAATACCATATATGTGTGAGATAAAGACAGCATCACTACTGCAGGTATGACATGATGAACAAATGTCATTATCCATTGTCCAGAATGAAAAAGAACATTAGTAAAAGGGGAAATGCAGACTAGAAAGGAAAGAAAAAACCCTACGGAAACTTTGAAAGCCATCTATTCATAATAGTCTTCTAAGGCAAATGTTGCATGCACTACCTCCCCAAGAAACTGGGCAAAGCTCTTCCGTTCCCTGTATGTTTCCTTTCATTTAGTTTCATGAAGAAAGATTTGAGAGAGCAGAGCGCTGGGAAGAAATACTACAAACCTCTAAATTAGTGAAAGAACTTCCAGCATCACTATTATATTCTGGGTAGGAGGAACTGGAAGAAATTATGTTTTTCAGCCTCTGAAGTGCAATGATCAATAGCAAAAGGAGAAAAGCTAAGAGACTAAGGAATATTGAAACATAGACATAGACATTGGATAAACGGCCAGGTGATGAATCCACTGAAGTTGAAAGGGATGTGGGATACAGCTCCAGAAAAGTCCCATTTTCCATGTTTCCTACAAATCCAGATGAAGGGTCGGGTTCTGACATTTTTGGGTTTGTGTTTTAAAAATCACAACAGATCTTGGATTCAAAGGCAGTTTTAGCAGCATAACAAAAGGTTTATTTTAAGCAACCATTTGTCCATCACAACAAAGAGATGACAAGTCAGCCAGTGATCAGATTTATCCTTTACTGCTCAAGTCCAGGACAATGTAAGATTGTATCCTTCCGAACTGCAAGGGAGAGAAAAAATAAAATAAAAAACAAGATTAATTTACTAGCAGATAATGTGATTTAATGTATGTCTGATACAATCTAGTTCTTAAGTTACAAGTTATTCCTTAGCACTAAGCTGCAGTTCTTAAAGTATTAGCTAACAACTATCTTTATATCTTTATTTTCCAAAATCCAGGGATTAGGAGAAATCCTACCCATCAATGAATTAAAATTCCCCACCATGAGTTTTTTAACTGAGGAACGGCACAATAAAAATGTACTTTATATGGGACAGACATACTGGAATCCAAATCTATCTTGTGGAAAAAACCTAGTCAAGGAACTAAAACTCCCTTTGGCACTGAACAGCTGCCTTTCTAATGATTATATTCACATCGGGCTCCTCAACCTAGATGAGCAAGGCTGCTCAATACCACGATGGATGACAAATCCATTAGCCACTTACTCCATACTGTCTTGCCAGAGGTACTCAGAATGAGAAAATCTGCCAGACCTGTTTTCTTACCATATATTTATAAAATGGATCAAATGGTTTCAAAGATCAAAATACATCTTGCTGTAATTCTGCTGTGGGGATCTCCATGGCAGGCATGTTTCAACGAAGTGTTGCAGCTTCTGACACCTAAATCCCAAGGGAATGGGCAGCCCTCGCAGCTCAACAAATGCAAGGAGACTACCTAAGGGCAGTGAACAGGGAAGAGATCCCATCTGTGAAAAAGTTTTGCCTCCAGCCACTTTGTGTTGGGACCTGGAAGCTCAGGTGCTGGCAGAGGTCAGAGTAGCACAGGACAAGCAGATCATGGTATGCTAAGCTGCTTTGCATTTTGTTTAAAAATGTAGTCAGTCCCCAGGTGCAGTCTGGAAGTGCAAGAGAAAGTTTGATGATGGGGAACTGTTTGTAAAAGGCTGACATGCTGTAGCTGAATTACATGGCGCAATCCCTTGTCTCTGTTTTGATACAAAACAGATAATGCAAGGTGCAAGTGGGTAGGAAATGAAGCTAATTTTCTGCATATAATCACCCACATCATACAATCTTTCAATCCATCCATCCATGGCCAACTTGTCACTGCAGGTACTCAGGCACCACAAGGAACAGCAGTGAGCTTTCCTCCTACAAGGAAGACAATACCCATTCCCAGCATGGTCCCTCTCATCCTGACCTTGCTTTCAGCCTCATACCATGGTCCCAGTTCAATACAATTATCTCTAACTCACGGTTAGAGGCTTTCAGGAAAATCCCTGATTTTCATGGTGGTAGAGAAAGCAAATAATGTCAGCGTCAGCCAGAGACAAAATCAGGCCCTTGGAAGTAATGATGCAACAGTCTGGGGTCTCGCCTTGTGTGTCACACAATTGCTCAAGTATCTCTCTGTGTTTCCATGAGTGTTCCAGCACTGTTCTTGGCAATGGTCTGCTTACAGTTTTTCCTTTAAACATGCTACCTCTGCTAACTCAGTAAAGTACTTCTTTCTTCAAGAGGCTGACACCTTTTGATACATGATGTAACCACAAAAGCCCCAACCTGAACTCAAGATGCTTAAGAAGGATAAGATACTTTTCTGCTGGTACTGTTTCTTCTCTGAGAACACAAAAGCCTTGTAGACACCCTGAGAAAAAAGCTAAGAAGTTTGCTTTGCAGCCACTGAAGTTGCATAGTTACCCACTGTACTTTTGTACTGTAATTTAAATTTAGGAGGTTATGCTATATGCCACAAAAAGCCCAAAGTGCTTGAGTAAACAAGGACTACATTAAGTGGTAGGTAGAACCTGATTCTACATTTTTAAACCCTATTTTACTTTCTATACCTCAGAACTACATCTATACTACTATATAAAACAGGTCAAGGCTATTCTCTGATCTTGAGGACAACCTGTGTAGCGTGCTGCATCGACTAAACTCCCTTTTATCCCCGTGGACAGCCTGGCTGCCTTTGAGAATGAATAATGGACAGTCCTAACCCCAAATATGTCCAGACATTGCTTGGAGGGTGCTTGCTGGCCAAAACCATGCCAGGAGGTGTGTTTGCTAATTCAATAGAAGAGATGATGACAGACAGGCTTATGCCTTGGCCTGAATTAATTTACTAGCACATACACATCTGTAATGTTTTAATGGATAAAAAGTTACATTCCAGATGTTGTTTCTATTGTTTATTAATTGCATTTATTGTTTTACTGTGGAGCTTTTGGTAGTCTTAATCAACCACCCCGACAGCCTACAAGATACAGGAGTACAAAACTGCATCTACAAATACCAGATAAAAATATTCTTACCGTTGTGGTATGTAACTCATACTGACGCATAAAATATACTAAACCAAAACCATTTTATAAACCTAATACTATTTAGCCCCACAAGAAACAGTATTTATTGTACCTTGTGAAATAAGTCACAACAGACTGAACAAAGAGATCCTTATGAGATTATACTCCTTTTGAACTGTCTTTAATTCAGTGACCCAAAATTAACTAATGGAACAATACATGTTCATTTCATGTTCTGGAAGTAGTTAAGTGCATTATAGCTAATTTATCCTTTTTAAAAGATAAGCTTTGATATAGAAGATGTTTATCCTTGATTACTCATCATAATGAAAAGCAGATCCATTATTAATTGAATTGCTCTATAATAAGTTAAGGAATTAATTCACATGAATTCTTTAACATGGCAGAAGTTAAAAGCCTTTAAATTCTTCACAAATTTGAAATCTGCTATGTTCTACTTTTTCCATTAACAGTTTTGGCCCTAGTACAAGGAAGAACTTTGGCATGGGTCTTTCTTTGAAGTTAGTGGGAAATTTATGGTCTTAAATAGAACTAATCAGAACCTCACAGTTAAGCAGAGACGTGTTTTGCTAGATCAGAGCCATTATAGTTCTTACAATGTCAACTGGGCTATTTTTAACTGAGCATTTTGTATTGAGAACAGAGACACTAAAACTCTAATTCCAAATGACTATGGTGCAGATCCTAGTTGCCTCCCTCACAGCGTGTACTGATGTGATGTGTAAATGAATCTCACCACAAAATGTAGCTTCAGCTAAAGTGGCTCTTAGGGTAATCTTTTAAGGAAGAAGAAAAAAATAAATCTGTGATGTTTTAATCACACATCTAAAAATACGGACCTAAAGTGTAAGGTCCTACTCATTTTAAAAGGTTTTTTACCAACCATCTGTACCCTGTTGGAGTAAACAGCAAAATCATACAGAGTGTGAACATATCTGGTCTTGACATCTGAGTAGTATTTCATAGGAAAGGTACAAAACACATACAGAAATAAAATGGATTTGATCCTGATGATGTTCCCTGGTGCTATTCCAACACGTCAATCCTGACGGAGAGCAGCCAGAATGGCTCAGCCAGCAACATTGGGTAGGGGTGCAAATGCTATTCTGGACCAAAATGCCACTACAAAGTCCTAGGGCTGCATCAACCTCTGCCATGCTTCAAATCAAACCTATCAGCTCTTAAGAGTGGGATCCACAAGTAGTTTTGTTCAGTGCACCATAGCTACTGCTTCAGCTCAGGTTCCTGCTTCTGCTGGGAGAAGAAGGTAAGTAGCATGAACCATTTATCTCTCTTATCCTAATCCTCCCAAAGGAATAGCCCCCAATAAAGCCAGATGTCAGCTTCACCTTCTTGTTTGGCAATTGGTTTTGTGCGTTTCCAAAAACTAAATAGAACAACATCATAACATATGGCCCAAACTTGGTCCCAAAAAATGACTGGGAATTTGGTCACTGACTTCGAAGTATAATGACAAAATTGAAAGTGGCTAACTACAGTAAACCCATTGTCTTTCTAGGAGCCATAAATTGATCAAGGAATTCAACTGAGCAGCCAAAACTTTCCAATTCTGTACTGGTCCCTACCTTTCACTCATATGTTGTTAGAAAGCTGAGTTGGTTTAAGGCAAAGACTGAATTTAAAGTGCTGTTGCTAAATGACTGGAGGTGGAGAGGAACTCTGAGAGGAGAAGGCTTCCCAAATAACCAGACCCGCAAACTCTTGGGACAGGACAACTGGGACCTGTATGCTGGAGGACTCAGATTTTGTGGTGTAGCTGGATCTGTATTACCTTCTCAGAGGCACCTCTGCAATCCCAAGACAGGGATGCACAACTTGAGACTTCCTAAGTTATCAAATCCAAGCCCACTGCTGGAAGTCCCAGGTCGTGCTCTGCCTTTCTGACACTGGCTGAGTTTTCTCACTGCTATTACCCCATTATTACTCAGCCTTGCTGCTGTGATGGGTAAACTGCTTAGAAAGATTGATGCATTTCAGTAGAACAACTCACTGTACCAAGAAGGCACAGACTCCACCTCCACGCTCTGCTGGGTTTAGATGTGCAAGAGCGCAAAACCTTGTTCTGCTTCTTTAGTCCCCAAATATGAGATCTGGCACACAGGGAAAGGCTCTGCTACACACATGGTGTCATTTGTACATCCTCGCTTTTCTACCAGAACCACTATTGTATTTTCCTCCAGCTGTGCATTGTTCCTCCATTCATGTCCTCAGTATAAATCAGTTTTCACAGGTGAGGACAACCACCCTTATTTCAAGGGTAGGGCTATCTGGCAGGTACTGTAGGCAGGCTCAGCTGGAGTTTTCATTTTCTCTTTTATCCTGTGTAAGTAGCAGATAGGCAAATTGGCATTCACCAAAAGCTGGGCAAACTGGGTAGGTAAGGGAGTAAGCGAGCCATCACTATGTAAGAGGTAAATCGCAGGTACCATGTAGCATCAGCCTGGATAGCCATGCCAAAGCTATCCACTGTCTGAAACTTTGATGGCACCTGTTATAAAACCTTTTTTTTTTTTTTTAGAAAATGGAAATGTGCTCAGGAGCAGAAACCTCATCAATTAGCATATGCCCTAGGTGCCAAATTTTATGTAGCATATGTAATTCAATCTTGAGCATTGCTGAGACACTAGTCATCTCCCAGTTCAGTCTAAGGTGAATGATAAATGAGACTGCAGCACTCTCCAGAATGGCATGCAGTAAACAGAGAACTTTGTCATAGTCCCAGTGTCATAAATCCTTTACCATCCAGTTGCCTGTATTGTATTCCTCTGCATATCTTGATGGAACCATTCTATTTCTCCAGGCTCAGTGAACTATAATTTAATATAGCATACTCACAACCACTGAAGCCCTAAAAATTGAGAAACAAGAAGCACAGGCAAGTCTGGCTCGTTTTCCTGGGAGTTCATCAGCCATAGAGAAGCACTTTGTTTTCTTGATTCTTCCTGGCTTTTGTGACTACAAGCTGAGAAATACCTTGGCTGTTTCAGAGGTTTCAAAATGTTGAGGCAGAGACAAATTGACACCAAAGAAAATCAGCATTTTTATGCTACACAAACCAACATTTTTGTCACAATCTTCCATCAACTCTGTCTTTACAAGGATGAGGTATTCTAAAAGGCCCTTATTGTAAGCAACTCCTTACAGAGGAGAGCTTAACTTGCCTTTACTACAGGCATAATAGTGAGGTCCTTCATCCCATCAGACATCAATATACTGTTAACTGACTCTGCCTTCCTTCCCTAATAACATAAAACCCTTTAGTCTGTTTCAGCCCAATGTAAACGGAAAGGCAGAAGATGAGTGTGGCAGAAGGATTAGATTTCTATCATCTTCAGAACAGAGCTTTTGTTAAAACAAACTCCTTCTCCTCTGCAGGGCAGGGAGTCGCTCACTGACCCAGTGTAGGACAGCTGAAGAAACTCGCCCATGTCAGATGCCCATGGATCCCGGCAGAAGGAGCCTCTGGCCATGAGGCTTCATCATCTTGGGCACACTGTCCTCCCATGGAGCCAGTTCCCATGCTTGAACGTGTCCCAGGGGACATGGAGATGAGGGTGAAAGAAGCATACCCACACTAATGAAACAATGTGACCTCAATGGAAGACTTGGGACCGTCCCTCTGATGGGGAGGATCTGGTGGTTAGCAGATTCAAATGGCACTAAAATTACTGGCCATTAATCTAGCTAGGAAATGGCTAGGTTAGGGAGATGAGTTGTGAGATGGTACTCGGTGTCTGTGCAAAAACAGAGGCAGACAGCTCCTTGATTTGAGTAGGAGAGGGGAGGCAGAGGACATTCATTAAAGCTGACACTGACTGTTAAAGAACTCACAAGTGTGTTCTCTGCTCTCTTTTGACCTTTTGGAAAGTTAAAGCCAGGAGTGAGCAGATAATGATATCATCCCTTACGACCTGAAAGCAAAACAACCTCTCTTCATTCAGCACCAGGGCAGGAAGAGCAGGAGGAGGATTATGCAGGTTCCAGCCAGTAGAGTGATGCCCATTCCAGTATGAAACCTCCTCATTCCTAAAAGCATGTTGCTCCCCAAATCCTGTTATCAGTGATTACTTCCAAAAGCCGGCAGCAAGTTTTCACTAGGTCTATTAAAAAGATTAAAATATCTCATGACCCTTGCTAATGCGATATATGTATGAAGGCCAGTGAGCTTCTGGTTTAATTCTTTCATCTTCCTCCTCATCACCTTCATTTTCTATGTTTTTTTCCTTTAAAATATAGGACTATATCACCACATAATGTCCTTCCAGTTAATATGTAACACAAAGCATTTAATGCCAATAAAAATATATTTGCATGCTTATACTAAAGGACTGAATGAACTTTACATATAGTGAATTCTAGAGCCTTGAAACACAATTTGCTCTAGACTGGAAAAATGTAGCAATTTAACATCATGCAACTAAATTAGACAGTAAATCTAGACAGAAAAAAAGTGAACAACATTTTATTCCATTGAAAACATAGGTAGCAAAGGCAAAGAATATTCACTTGGAGTTTAGCAAGAATATGATCCTTAATTCTTATTCTTGTATGTATGCCTTTAGCAATCAGAAGACCACAAGTAAGTAGGATGCTTCTTTATCCTGTTACAGGTGGACCCTCCAGGAGCAGAGAATCCCTTCACCATTCTGCCTGGGAAACAGGACCAGTCACCAAGTGACTCAATAAAATAGCACACGCAAGGAAAAGGAAAAACTATTTCCTGCAACAAGCAAAGTCGTCCTTTAATGTATGGTCGAATTTCATTTTTTTTAATTATGATTTAATGTGATTTAAATTTATGACTTTTAAACCTAAGAAGACAAGTGCCCAGATGGCTTGGTTGCAGGTGAAAATCAAGTTATATTTTGTTTGGGGTTTTGTGTGGGGTTGGGAAAAGGAAACTCTCAAAGCCATAAGGATACTTAGATTAATTCAGATAGGCTCAAATGCTTGTATAATTTACATTTCCCATGAATCTGCAGATTATAGAGTTATTTATATCAATGTAAAGCAAAGCCATCATAACCTGGGATCAGATCCAGAGCCCGTCAGTTGAACCTGCTCTTTAAAAGTAATATAAAAGCAAGCAAGGAGAATGAATAAAATACTTACAAGCAGGAAGATATGGGGATGAAAGCCAAGTATCCAATGTGCAGGATGTGATTAGTTATCACGCCCAAATCTAAAAGGACTGCATACTGAGAAAAGCCCCTATAAAAAAGCAAATCAAAGCTGAAGAGTTTAGTAATAACTACATTGATAAATAAAACAGGGAGGAAAAATGCTGAATTTTGACTCCTCTCTGTGCCAGAAGTTTCAGAAAAAAACAAACCGACTGGAATCCTGGCTTCTGTTTTATTCCTGCTAGCCACATCCTTCTGCTGTCCAGTTACAGCACTGCACGTATAACATCAAAACCATGATCCTGATCTCTGCTCTACAGCCATGCTCTGGTAGCACCTGCCTCCTTTTCTTTTGCAGAGTGTTCCAGGACCAAGACAGCCTGTTGTCCCCTGACACCTCTTTAAGCACCGGAGCACTGTATCTGCAGTTCAATCCATTTTGCATTATCTCCTAAAGACTCCTACCAGGAATCGGTCTTTCTGGATTACACACCACTATTTATTTATTCTCTTTATTTCAGACAATCTGCAGTTCAAGTTCACTTACCTGAAATCCCCAAACTGAATACTGTATACACACAAGGGTAGCTAGCAGAATTTTGTGTGCTACATTCGTTCAATATCTAAAATAAAATGTGGCCCCTGAACTGTTTTTAATAAGGCAAATTAAATCGATTGTATATGAAGAAACAATCCCAGATGACGCAGATTAAAGCAAAAGTAAGGCCACTTTCAGAAAGATCCTCCCCTCTGGGAGAGAAAAGACACTTGCACAATCATTACACATCTCAGATCTCTACCCTTTCAGCACGTTTGGTTTGAACTGCATTAGGGAAGCAGATCTCTGGGGATGAATGTTAATGCATTGTTGTATTGCTTTCATCCCTTCAATCACTGAATCACTTATGGTTTAAGCCTGTCCAAGTTCAATCAAGAAAATTATCTAGTGCAGCTGTTAAAAGTCAGCATTGTTGAAATCCAAATGTTGTGATAATATTTATTATACTACTGTTCCACCCAAAGGGAGTCAGACAGCTTCCTGATGACCTCCCCATGCAGAAAGGAGAGGTGGGGGGGCTGCAGGTGAACCCAAAGTCAGCTTCCCCAGGGATGAATGCCGCACATCCTCTGGATGCGAGGGCATGCACCCTGCCACCTTGCCCAGAAGCACATAGGCTGAGGCAGGCAATGGTACTGGGATGGAGAGGGGGATGCAACAGTCCCCATGTACCTTTTCACTGGCAAATCTGCCTCATGTAATAAACAGCTCGATCCTATATCCCTCAGTTTTGTCTGCTTGTAGCAGAGACCTTTTCCCTTCTCTTTGTTTCTTTCAGAACAGCTCTCTGGGAGAAAGAGGCATGGATCTCTGCAACAGGGACTGTATCTTCAAACAAGGCAAACAGAAATTATTTTGCTTCTTCTCTGTCTCTCTTTTGTCTCTGCAGAATCTTTTTTATTCTTCTCCCTCCAGACACACAGAGCTCTTGCCCACTTAGCCCTTCATTCAATACAACATCCCAATCCCCAGCAAGGCAAAGGGAACAGAGTCCACCAAATCTTGAGCTGATTAAACACGCTGGTGATGCAGTGCAAAACACAATACATCCTCAAGGCTCTTTAAATGCATGCATTCATATTCAAATGGCAAGCATACACAGTGAGATGGTGAGGTCTGAGCTTTTAATTACCTTTGAAGAACACAGAAATATTTGGACCAGAACATCAAGAAGCTTAGCTACAGAAGACCCCTTGGCACATGCATTTCTATCCCACAGTCCTTCATCCCTCTTGTACAAGTCTAATGCCCTTCACAGCTATTTTCATGTTCTCAGCTGCAGCACTAGCCCACAGCTGAGGCTTGTGCTGACCATGTTCTGCCACAGCAGGATTTGGCCCCAACACTGTATTCACTCACATTGCTGAGAAGATATACGGGGAGCAGAGACCTTTCTGTTCCCACTTTGTCTTGGGATATGAATGGGGAAAAGAGTCTCAAGTCTCATTGATTTACATCTGGAACCTCAGATGGAGAAATGGGGCCCTCCTGGTCCTGCCTCCCATGGGAGTGTGAGTCTGCATCTCACTCAGTCACTGGGGAAATTGGTCTCCTTCCTGCACTAGTTTGCTAAAAATATTTATTTCACACTTTTGTTGAAAATTTCCTGTGAAAAAATACAGGTTGCTGAAAAAAACCCCATGCCAAACCTCAAAACCCCATAATGACAGATCATATTTGATTTCTTGCTGTCCAATCCCAGCTTTATTCCTTTTATTCCCACTCCAAGAATCTTTTGTTCCTGTTGGCCACTCTCAGCCAAATTCAACCCCAGGCAGACACCCCGAGAGTTGAGCTCCTAGTTTAATGACAGCAGATGATCAGGAAGAGAGGACACAAAGGTTCACAGAGCCATTTGGTTCCCCCTAATAGCTTTGGATCTCAGTAATTGACTTCTACAGTCAAACACAGCTGCTAAGATGTCACTGTCAAAGTAACACACCACAGATGTCCAGCAGGAAAGGAGGGAAAGGCTAGCCAGGGAAGAGGGAGGAACCAGTGGGTATCAGAATTCCTTCATTTCTGTGTTTTGTGGAACAATTCTCATTTGATTTCTTGCAACTCCAGATTTGAAAGTTTTGTTTTAATAGAAAATTTAGTGCAGGGTGGAATGGCTGCTTAACTAGAGATTTACTTTTTCACAGGGCAAAAAGAAAGGAAGGTAAAAAAAAAAAAAGTCAATTAAAGCCCATTTTCCTCAGTGGAATAAGTATATGAAAATATTTTAACCACTTCTGTCTTGCCATCTCCTTTCATGGTTAAGTCACCCAATTCCTGCTACCCCTCCTTGCCAAGGCTGCAAGTGGCTGCCTGGAGCATCCCACCGACACTGATAAGGCTCTGAGGACAAGATGACACCCAGCACATTGGGGGGTGGTGGTGGTGATGCAATTAATCTCAGAACAAACAACAGTTAATTAAGCTTTGTTAGCTTGTGCCTGACTCTTAACATGGGCTCCCAATAATCACCTTTTGTATTCATCTCAAGCAGACCAGCACTGGGCTCCACGCTTGTGGTCAAATGAACAGTGCAGTGGAGGTCTGTGTGCTGTGTCTGCCCTTCCTGAAGCTGCACGGGCTTCTCATGGGGCAGTGCTCCAGCTTCTCCATGTCCTTTGCTCAGAGCAAAATCTACCAGATAAAATATCAAGTCCCAGGGCAAGCAGTCCTTGTTATCAGAGCTTTCTTTCCTTCTCCATCACATCCGCATGTGAAGCTAACAATCTGCAGAGTTCAGACCCTCAGGTTCAGTATCCCTCCAGGTAAAGGGGAAAAAACCCTCAGAAATATCAGGCACAGACCCCTTCACCTATCAGGGATACAGTTTTAGGACAAAATGTAGCTAAATCTGGAAGTGAATGGATCTAAGGTCTCTATTGTCCCCTTCTTGTGCCTGTGTGGCATAGCACCCTGCCCGATGCCAGATGAGATAGCTGCACACATTAGCATAGCTGAGAGTCTCTGTCACTCAGAATGTCCGACAGCATATCCACTCTGTTTCAGGAGCCCTCCCTGCAGACATCAGCAAGGGGCTCTGCTGAACAGTAAGTGGTTCTTAACTTTGCTAGTCAATGAGGTTATTAGTCCTTAACTAATGAAGCTGTGACCCAGTAAGTGGAATTCAGAGTAATAAGAAAACACTTTCCCATAATAAAATTCAGCTGACACAGTGGCTTCAATGTATTTTACAGAAACAAAGTATATGGTCCATATCAAGCCTGAAAATGTCAAGCAAATTTCATTTTAACCTCCTTAGAAATCCTGACACAACATAAAGCTAGGACAGAGTTTTGTACATGTGGTTCTGTTAATGCGTCATCTTGTTTCAGAAATCAAAAAAGCAGATGCAGTACCAGCTATGTACCGTGAACTTAAATGTCAAAGGAATTTTAGGCAAAGATGTGCTATCACAGTAACTCGGCTTGCTGTAACTCTGCTTCCCAACTCAGGTGCCTCAGCCTGCTTTACCAAGAGAGATGTAAGAAAACAGCCTTTTCCTTCAATTCTCTTTCCTCTCAATGGTATAACAGAAAAGTTCTCCATCCTCACGCCATCCCTTATTTTACAACGCAGGCTGCATGCTCTCCCTTGACAAAGAAATTGGCATTATTATATCTGTATTTGTGTGCATAATATTGACATATTGTCACTGTTTGCAAAACAGTCTGCAATGACTTATGCAAAGACACAACACTTGCAGAGGGAGTTGCAGTGTAACGCTGTAACATGTAAGCATAAGGGGGCAGGGTTGCACCTGAAATGCCAAAAAGAGCAAGTGAGGATAATGTAGACTATGGAAGGAGAGCTTCTGCTGGTGCTAGATAGAGTGATCTGTGTGATATTGCCTCTCAGGTGTCCTTGCTTTAGAAGGCACTATTGTGCTCATATCCATAACTCCATATGGGCTCATATCATAACTCCAGTGACAGGGATGGTGGCAGCACAGGCGAGGGCTGGTCTCAGCATGTCACCAGACAGCTGCTGAAGGCATCACAGCAAAAGAGAATTTGCTGGGATATATCAAGGAAATGAATGAAATGATGGACAGGGTGCCTCTACGAAGTTACAAGACAAAGCTCGGCAGAAGCTATCACCTTTGTGTTGAGGGAGACAGATGCTGAGAGCACAGGCTAATCAAAGCCCAGGAGAGATGTCTTGGAAAAGCAGGAGAGGTGGTACATGACACAGGGGGAGGCTATTGAGGACACTTGAAAGTGAAGCCTATGACTGACGTGTCCGATGCAGGGGAGAAGGAGGAGCAGCAGAAGGACTGACAAAGGGCAGAGATGCAGGCTAAGAAGTATCAGACTAAGAGGTGGGTTTTTGCAGCAGTGCCATGGATCGACTATGCCATAACAGGATTTCCTCTGTGCAAACCAGGAAAAGGAGGTAACTGCAGTCATGAAAACACAAGGGGAGGAGTGCTTGCAAGAGAGTGCAGGAGGTAGAGGTGAAAATGTCTTGACTTTCCAGTATTTAAATTCCAAGTCTCAAACCTATCAGAAACACCAGATTTTTCAGTAACTTCTGGATGTACTCTATAATTGAGCTAATTCCTCTTCTGCTTTTGCATAGATGGGGCTGGGAGGAAAACTGCACTGCTTCCTGCCTCAGATGGGGAATTTACAGAAAACAATTTATGATTTGCACTGCACCAGTAAGACTCAATTATGAACCAATACACTTGGCAGATACAAGCTATCCCAGTCAGCCTTTTATATCTGAAAAGGTTAACAAAATGCAAGCAGCAATAGTTTCCTAAGCCAAATATATTCATATACATACACCCACCTACTTGGTGATAGTACTAGAGTAGACTAGGATGATGAAATAGCCCAGGAGCCTTTCCCCTCCAGCTGAAGGTCCTATAGCATTTCTCTCCTGTTGACAGCAATGCACACGTACTGGATACAGCAAGTAGCAGTCTGCAGGCAGGCAAGCCTGCACAACAGAGCAGTGGAAAGCCAGGTAAACATGAGGGAGGAAGGGGTGACATGCTTGCCTCTCGTTCACCCACCTCGGGTGATACGGATGACCCAGCCTGACGATGAGGTGGGAAAGAAAGGAAGCAACCTTTCTTTCCAGCATCTAAAACAATCTGCAACCATCCCTAAAGAAGAAAAGCCCTTCTAGGCGTTAGAGCAGGGAGGAGAAGGCTCGTGGTTTCAGGCTGCCCTTCGTTTCTGTCTGTTCAGGCACCGAAAAGTCAGAATGGGGCAAAACGACTGCAAAAAGCAAAATCAGAAGGGAACAGACATCGATCCTCCACCTGCATGCCTTACGAGAATAAAACTGCCAGCACTACATACATCCTATAGGGTCCAGATTTTGTACATTTCTTCTATTTATCTTTCTCCCATTCTGCTATAATTACCTGACAATTAAATTTAATAATACCTAGCATGCATTCCTAATTGTCTTTGCTTACATAAATGTTAATCAATGTGGCAAATGCTCAGTCCTTTACCACTATTTTCACAAATTCCCTCTAACTAACTGTTTAGCATTTGCAAGGGTAGCAAGAGTTTGCTTCACTTGCTTTCTGTCCCAAACTTTATTACCTCTACTGAGATGATACTGTAACAGCCTGCAGCTTTTAGCTAGACACAAAGAGTTTGGAAAGGGCACGGTTTTGTGCATCCACCCTGTTTTCTTTTTCTACATTGTTCTGTCTAAGCTCAGCTCTTCTCCCAGTACATCGGACGGGCATTTACAATTTATTTGCAGAGGGAGCAATTCCTTTCTTGTCATCTTCCCACAAACAGTGTGAAAGAGCCCACGGCTAGCAATCTATGCTTATACCCACAGAGTCAGAAATGTACTTGCACAGTGATGACCCAACGCTCTGCAATACCAAACCCCCAGTCTGCAGCATCCTTCACATATGGAAATCAACCCGTGCCTCCCTTCTCTCGGCATCCCTCCTGCCAGAAGCAAACACCCCAGACGCTGTCCCCACGCTCCCCTCTCTGCCTCCGGCAAAAGCAATTTCTCTGAAATGAGGAAGTGTTCATTCCATTCAAGCACTTTGACGACCTACGAAGTCAGTAAGGACAAAGGTTCTTTCCAAAATACATTTGGGAGGAAGCAAACACAGGCCTAACACACACCTAGGTTAAAGGCATGTGAAAACTCAATGAATGTCGTTGGTCACACGGGGGACCGAGCACGGGGAGGAACCTCGCAGCAGTAGCAGTCTGTGAGGCACGAAGGGCAGGCGCTGCCCGCGGTAAGGCACAGCTCGCACCGGACACCGAGCGGAACCGGTGCCGGCGCTGCAAAGGGCAGCGAGCAACAGTTCTCAGCTGTCCGGCTCAGCCCTGCCGAGCGAGGCTCGACCCAAACCGAACGAAGCGCACCGGGAAAAAATAGCATCCAAGCCCAAAGTGCCGACCGCTCTTAAAAAGGGAGACAGCCAGACCGCGCCGAAACGCTTCGGCTTAAGCGGAACCGGCAGCGCGGCACCCTCCTGCCCGCAAACACCCCGCGCTCCGCTCACCGCGCCCGGCTCCGGGTGCAGCTGCAGCTCCAGCTCCCGCTCCCGTTCCCGCTGCCCGCCTCCAGCTCCCGCCCTCGGCTCCCCTCCCGCTGCTGTCCCGCGCGGCCCCGGCGGGAGCACCGCCCCCGGCCCGCCCCTTGCCCGTCCCCGCCGCCGCCCGCCGGCCCCGACCCCATCCGCGGGGCTGCAGCGGCGGTGCGCGGGGGTGGGACATACACTGCCAGCCCTGCGCGCGACTCTGGCCAGGGAGCTTTGCTCGTCTTGCCGAGGGGCGAAACCCCTCCGCCTCACTGGCATTGGGAGGATGGAAGTCGTCGGGATTTACCGGGCATCATACAAACCCGCACTGACACCCTGCTCTTGCCGCCCCACGTCTGTCCCATACCGGTGAACGGTGTCGCTCCACAGCTCCCCAGGCTGGTCCATTTCCAAAGCCAGAGAATGTGAAGCCTACATGTAGCTGGGCAGGGCAGCCCTTGCGAAATGCAGGATCCTGTGCTGTAGAGAGTCTGCAGGGGCGCAGATTGTAGGACCACGACCTGGTGCTGGGCACAAGAAAGAAGTGGGTTAGAAAAACAGCCTCTCTGGGATGTGGAGACTTGCAGGTGTCTTTCTGAAAACTCTTCCAAGTTTTCAGGGCAGCTGCTGAGGCCCTTGATGTTACTTTGACATCGTTTACACGGGAGTGAATTAATAGTCATGCCAAGACCAACTGAGATAACGCCTCTAAAGCAGTGCAAATGAGAACAAAATCTGGCTTGCTAGTTCATTTAGAGAGTGACTTCCCTACAACTATCACATACTCTGGAATCAAATAATGGGAAATGCTGGCTGGCTAGGACACATTTTCTTCCCTAGACACTGTGGAAGGAAAGGCTCAGCTGGCTTCTGGTGTGCTTGTCTCATTCACTATGATGTTTTTTGGCCAAATGACTTTACTGTGGGTTAGAAATCAGTGACAAGCACTGTGAAGAGCAGATGGGGAGTTTAATACACTCTCTGCAGCTCAGTCTTGTATCTGGCTAATGTCCATGTGCAGTTCTGAAAAGGATGTTGGAAAAGGTTGTTCTTCATTTTAAATTGCTCTTTGGGAGCTGCACAGTTCATAATGTGCTGCGGAGGCACTTCTGTGAGATGTGCTCTCTTTGATACAATTCTATATGGTTCCAGTAGAAGAGTAACTTGGGATGTCATGAAACAAAGTCAGTTTTGGAGGAACAAGGCATATGAATAAGTAAATAAAAGGCAAATCTTAAAGGCAAAAGGATCATAGAATCATAGAATCAACTAGGTTGGAACAGACCTTTAAGATCAAGTCCTGTTACACCAGGACTGTCAAGGTCCATCTCTAAAATATGTCAATGGTTGAACATTATTTCTCCTTGATAATAACCTGTGAATGCAGTGGCAGACATAAGATGTGGGTTTGGCTTTTAAGTGGCAAAAATTCCCTTTCCATATTTCACCTGTGAAAAAGAAAGTCAGTGGTTTTGTGTTTTTGCGGTGGTTTTTTTGCTTAGGCTTTTCTTCTTGGGTTGGAAAGATATATATGGTGTATGAACTCAAAAAGAATAGAGTATCGGTTAGTGCTATTATATCCCTAACCTGGCTCAGTTCAACCTGCACCCACTGCAGAAAAGGGCACATTTGGCAGAGGACTTCCTGAGTACATGAGCTGTTGTGGCAATAACACACAAAGCCTGTTGAAACTGTGAGGAAAACAATATTGTAGATGTCTACGGCACTACTGGCAATGATTAGATTAGAAGTGAAGAATCCTTCAGAAACTATACAAAAAAAAAAAAAAGAAAAAAGCTGAGATTTTGCTATATCCTCACTTATTTGTATTCTCAGACTAGAGGGCTCTTTGGTATGAGTCCTGTGTCTCGGCTGTCACTGAGTATAAACAGATGGTGAATTAAAGTTCTCAACATTGATTTTGTCATATAGATAGGGGCCCAGGTACAAAACTCTAAGGAGATGGGAGAAGCAAAAGTGGTAAAGCCAAATGTTTGCATCTTGTAAAAAAGAAACCATGAGAAATGCTTCTCTCATAGCTCAGTTATTCCAGCAGTGGAATTACGAGCTAGGACTGGCAGCAAGAATTTCCCCCTAAGGTCAAGCAGGAGGACGAAGAGAAGGAAAGGCAAATGCAACAGAACTGAAGTAGCTGCTAAGCCTGGCATGCAGTCACGAGCAGTGGCCAAAAATAAAAATTAGTGCTTTCTAAACAAAAATTGTGATCCCTTGGATTTTTCTCACTTTAGTGGATTTTAGTTCAAAACCTAATCCACTGAGGAATGAAGAAATTCCCAAGTGCTTCCTACTGAAGAATGCACTTACTCCACAGCATCAGGCATAGTCAGTAGTGATCCTGGGTGCTGGGAGAAAAACAGAAGTCAGATCCAGGTCTATCCAGCATGTCTCACAATCTCAACCTACATAATGTAGCTACATAAACCTAGCTCCTGTAGCTACAAAAAGATACCGATACTTAGGCAATGATCAGGATTTCATTTTTTGCAGCTGTGATGTGATTCTTCACTCTTTTCCTGAATAAAGCACCTCTTGAGAGGAGGTGAACAGCACTGCTGGAAGAAGGAACACATTTGTTCAGCAGAGGAGAATGGGGCAGAAAAGCTTTTATGATTTTTGGAGGTCACTGATGTTACTTGATGTTTCTCTAGCTTGCATTACATCACTGATGTCCTGCCGCTCTTTGTGGCAGCTTGTTCATTTGCTGTGAGCTGCTCGGTGACATTGGTTAAAGCAGCACCAGAGGAGTTTTCAGCAAGATCATGCCTCTTGCAGCCAATGCTGGTGGCTGTGTCAGGACCTCATGCATGTGTGGGAAGCGCTACAGCTCCTAAGTAATTAAGTTGCTTTTTTATTGCTCTTTCTCGCTTTCTGGGTAAATAGCGCAATATGAGCTGTCCCTTCCTCAGGACAGTGTCTTTCATGCAAAGTGAATCTTAAAATGCTTTGCAAAGATAAAACATTCCACTCAGACCATTAAACAGAAAAAGAGAGACAGGAAGACAGATCTTTCCAGAGAAGGCTTGGAAGAAAGATAAAGGAACAGCAAAGCAGAAGAACGCATGGAGAGTCTTCAGATGGTGAGAAAACAAAAAAGTCCTTACAAAGCCACTTTATTTTATTTTATTTTATTTTATTTTATTTTATTTTATTTTATTTTATTTTATTTTATTTTATTTTATTTTATTTTTAAATGCAGCTACAGCCAGCCAAGTACTGACTTTGCCTTGGAGTCTGAGCAACAGGTTGAAGGTCAGGAGAGTGCTCTGGATGGGTATGGTTGCCTCTGAGGTTCTTGCGTGGAAAAGGCACATTGAGGAGACATGACTTAACTGATGCCTACTCCACTTGGGCCTCCAGAGCTCAATGCTGTTCCTGCTGCTACTAGGCTGCCTATGAGACAGTACAGCCTTAGTGGATTTAATGGTGTTCTGACTTAGAATGTAGAAAAATATGCGAAATTCCATATTATTATTATTATTATATGCCTGATCAGAGTCATTAGGCAGTGGAGTAAGGAAATGGCTTCTTGATTCCCCCAGTCTGCTGGAATGTCTGCCAAGAGCTGCTATATCCATGCTGTCTGCTTGGCTTCACTATGTATTTTTTGCTTTAGCATTCCTTCCAGGTGTACCACAGCTTGGGGAACTTTGACTGGAGAAGCCAATACAATCCCACCCTTCTATGAGCTTCTATAATGTGAAATGCAGAACTTTTTCTGTTGTCATGAAATCAGTCAACAAAGAAATTTTATATCAAAATTTCTCCCTTTATCTTCATGGTTAGAATCTGTATTGACTCTTTTTGTCCTCACCAAGATACTGTAATTTTTTTATTGAAGTGCATGGCTGGATGCAGCTCACCCCAATTATGCATCAAACAGAGCTGTATTTTAAGGCTTTGAAGATCAGTCTTTCTGAAATGCTTAAATTCACTTTCTTGTGAATAAAAAGCAGTAGGTGACTGTGAAAACCTCCAGAGGGAGGTTTTCTTCTTTTCTTTCTTTTCTTTCTTACTCATCTAAGTTTGAGCACATGACCTTTACTGGTGGCCTTAAAGCCATTTATCTTTCTCCGTTTGAGTTTCTAGGGAACTTAGGGACTTTGTCAGAAAGATTTGCTTAATTACACTCCTAAGACATAGGCACAGAGCAGCTAAATGAATTAATCCCACCCTAGAAAATCCAGATCCTCATCTGTCTATCTGAGATCTTTACTGTAAATATTTACATATAGAGAATGCAGCTCTACTAAGAGCCAAGATAAAAGCAAAACCCTCTGCTCTTTGAACAGATAGTCCTTTCCGCAGAAATACTGGCTATCTTCTCTGAGCTACCGGGGAAGGCAGCAAGTAACAATGTCTTCCTGACCCTGACCATGCATGTCCTGTTAGTGCCTGGATTTGTACTCGGATGCCTTCAGCACATATTTTGTTTTGTACTTTTTCATGAACACAGTGGCTGAAAGCTAATGAATTTGCAGGGTAGCATTTTCCAATACTGAAAAGGCTTCTGCAGTACAATTTACATAAACTTTATGATTTAATAATGGTCAACACTGCAAATAGGAAAAGTCTTATTAAGGCAATATTTAACTTCTAATTCCTCCATCACATAAAAGCTACTTGTTAATGCCAGGACCAGCTAAACGATTTGTAAAGCTCAATTGACTCCATCGCTAAATGTTTTTAAAATACTGTTAGACCACTATTAGACTTAGAATTCTCCAGATACCTTTAGTCTTTTTAATTACCTGAAGTCATCATTAAAAGTAGTCACTGCAAAGTTCATTCATTCTCTTCATGCTTCCTACTAATCCAGTTAGGAACTTTACCATTGAGCAACCTCAGGAAAGGTTATCTTTAATGAGAACCCTATGGAATAATGGACTATTCATTTCCCTAAGTGTCACTTGTATAATATTAATATATTCACATGCTAATAAAAGGACAAGCATCTTATGCCCTGCTTACTCATGATATGAAACACTGGCATGTATCGCCTTTGTCTGTTAATAGTTAACATTTATCATGGATTTTTTTAATGTTTATAAGTCAGCTCTTTGGGACATACCTACAGTGAGGTACATTAAGTACACAGATAATGCCCAAGGCCAGCCAGTGATGTCTTCTCATGTCTAGGCGCGGCACTGCTGCTTCTGGGAATTGGGATGCATAAACAGCCAACAGAAAATCCTGTAATACAGAGCCAGATGAGAAAGCTGCACTTGATTTTAAAGGCAATGAAATTCATATATACCTTATGAGGAATATACAGTTCTGCAAGCACTGGAACTGCAAAAACTTGTTTTCTTGGAGATTTTTGTCTTGTGGCTAATCACCTCTGGTCTTTATAAAGATGCAAGAAGATTTGCTAGGCAAAGCAGTTATAAGGTGGCACGTGTATGCATAGAATCATAGAATCGACTAGGTTGGAAAAGGCAATCATTACCCCAGGACTGCCAAGACCACCAGTAAACCATAACACTGAGGGCCTCATCTACACAGTTTTTGAACACTTCCAGGGATGGTGACTCCACCACTTCCCTGGGCAGCCTGTTCCAATGCCTGATTGCCCTCTCAGTGAAGAAATCTTTCCTAATATCCAATCTAAACCTCTCCTGGTGCAGCTTGAGGCCATTACCTCTTGTCCTATTTCTTGTTACTTGGGAGAAGAGAGTTACCTGCACCTCTACTACAACCTCCTTTCAAGTAGTTGTAGAGAGTGATAAGGTCCCTCTGAGCCTTCTCTTCTCCAGACTAAACACCCCCAGTTCCCTCAGCTGTTCCTCATAAGACTTGTTCTCCAGACCCTTCACCAGCTTTGTTCCCCCTCTCTGGACCTGCTTCAACAACTCAATAATGAGAAATTTTTATTCGGCAGTAGATTCTGAGCTGAGGAAAACCTAAACCAGAGTAAAAAAAGAAAGTTCATTATAATTCAGAGAAGTGGGAGGCTTTTTTTAATAATTTTATCATCTCAAAGGTCAATGGCTGCTGCTTTTATTTTGTCCCTGAAGGTTAGCATTGCCTTTCCCAGCAGTGTCCCTGTTTCATCAGAATCAGAGGAAATCTATAAACTGTGTGATAACCTTAGGTAATTATTCAGAGGAGTGGTAACATAAAATGCTATGACATCAACACTGATACAATAATTCTGTTAATGTATCAGCTTCTAAGTGCATCTACACATGCCAGCCTAGGAACAACACTCTAAGAAGATCAGCTTTTCATCTCAGCCCTATAATGAAATGCAGTTTCTATGTCCAACCAAGAATGAAGAAATAGCAGCTGTTCCTGCCTTTTTCTGTGATCTATTCACATATAAAGTGCTAGGAAAAAAAGAAGTGCATTCCCTACCGGTTCAGAGTCTGATAATATCAAAGGCAAATAATCACAGGTTAGGTTTGACCAGAGACACCAAAGATATACACAAAAAGGACAAAATCTCTGTCTTTTCCCCCAAAACTCAGCTATGGTAATGGCAAGTGCAATTTTCACAGGCTTTTTGATTGAGACGGTGTTTAAATAAGTTTGATCTGATTCTGAGGAGCACTAATCATGCATTTGGTAATACATGATGAGAGTTCTTCATTGACATTGACATCAGACCCTTGACTACAGTCAAGGATGCTAACGAATAAGACTGATAGCATAAGCTTCTGAGAGTTAGAAACTGATAGAGAAGCTGGAAGTGCTTATCTCCTTGTAGAAAAAGGAGCTTTGCAGTTTTCTACATTCTTACCCTAAAGCAAACATGTAGTATATACTATGTTATGCATCCATGCTTTAGACCACTTACAAACTGCAATTCCCTTATTCATGCTTCCTTAGGTTCTCCTTTATAGTCTCTCCTCAGGTTTTAAACAGAAAACTCAGGATACGGATAGTTACGCTTTCTCATCCAATTTTATTATCCAAATGCAATTCTTTTTTGCTACTGCTTTTTGACTGTATTTCAGATCAGAGGAAGCCTAACAGACAAGTTCTTCCTATGTTCCACCTTTGAGGCCTAAAAGCTCAAAGCTCTGCTGAAGTATAAATCAGAGCAGTGAGAGAAGATGCCCGATCCAGCCATTTGGAAGGATAGGTTTGTTCCTGAAAGGCAGATTATCTAGGTCATACTAGATTTCTGGGTTATGCTTTCCAGTCCAGGCTCATGCCAACTACCAGCAAAACTATTATCCAAGGCTAGTCAACACAGAGAGAGTAATGCACCTCGTAGCCATATGTAAGCTGTGTCATGAACACAATGTCCTGTAGTTTGTCAGTCTGATTAATTTTAATCTCAGATTCCTGGTTTTCAGTTTTTGCTAGCTTGGAAAACCCTACTCTTATTTTCAAAAATCACCCAAGCTGTATGGAGGAACAGCTCTGTAGTGGGAGACATCGGTGGCACTTGGAGGAGAGGACCTGGCTTGGTGTCTCTGATGAGACCTCTTCATTGCATTAATGCCCTTTCTGATGTGCTAGGCTATTTGAAAGCTCTTCAAATGAAAATTGTTATAAAAATGATTTTGTTTCCTGAAGATTTTGTATTAGCCAATAAAATGGAGCAAAACTAAACATGTCACTGTTTAGAAGACTCAGGGGATGATTGAGAAAGATAGTTTAGCAGTTTCAGGATGGTGGGCTAATAACTGCATGCTGGGGATGATTCCCTTCTTTTATAATTTTATGCATGTGCAGTTCCAGTGGTACCAGTGATTCACATGAGTGGCAAGAGAGAGCAAGCCCTATGGGAGCAGTCAGCTCCTATAGGAGGACTGACTGATTTATTCCCATTGCTCCATCTGGAAGATAGTTTTCCTGAGCCAGGTTCCCAGTATTGAAATCCATAAAATTATTTGGTTTGGTAGCTTTTTCTTATTGTTAGCAGAAAAGCTACGGAAAATTAATTTATTTGGTTTAAAATCTCTGTTCCAAGCTGTCCTTCATAACTAATTGAAAGAATTTGGCTCGTGCCAGTTATTCACCCTCTGCCACAACAACAAAACCATCACTGCTTAGAATCTGATTTTTCATGGAATTACTATTCCACTAGCTTTTTTAAGGACACATTTATTTGTTGCTCTCTCATAATTTACTGTTCTGGTTTCAGCCATAACAGTTATTTTTCTTCCTAGTAGCTGGTACAGTGCTGTGTTTTGGCTTTAGTCTGAGAACAATGCTGATAACACACCGATATTTTAGTTGTTGCTCAGTAGCACCTACCCTGATCAAGGACTTTTCAGTCTCATGCTGTGCCAGTGAGGAAGGGCACAAGAAGCCGGGAGGAAGCAGAGACAGGACACCTAACCCAAACTAGCCAAAGGGGTGTTCCATCCCACAGCACAACATGCCCAACATATAAACTGGGGGGAGTTACCCAGAAGACCCAGATAGCTGCTCAGGTCAGGCTGGCGAGCAATTGTGTTGTGCATTACTTGTGTTTTCTGAGCTTTCATTTCTTCTCTTGTTGTTTTCTATTGTTATTATTGTTATTATTGGTAGTCTTTCTATTTTAATTTATTTTATTTATTGGACTGTTTTAATCCTAATCCGTGGGGTTTACATTCTTTCAATTCTCCTCCCCATCCTGCCCGGAGGGGGAGAGAGGGAGAAGTGAGCAAATGGCTGCATGGTACTGAGTTACTGGCGGGGTCTAAACCACGACATTTACACACCTACATATGTGAATACGTAGTAGTAAGATGCTGGGTTTCTTGGTCTGTAGTCCTGACTATCAGTACAAAGTAAATTCATGTCCCTGTTCACGTGAACTGTGAAATATTTGACTTTTGGAAGCAAGCAAACGTCAAAGAGTGCTATTTAGTCGGCCTTTTAAGTTTTAGACACAGTGTAGTGTAATGGATGCAAAGTCCTCAGCGAATAACATCACAGATAAAGGAAGGATTTGATTTAGTATTTCTGTTGAAGTAACTTTTAATCTGTATAAATTTGTTAACATTAACAAATTAGTTGTTACTGTGCGTCAATAATGAATTCCAAGAAAATAATTTGAATATATGAATGTAATTATTACTTTTCCCTCCTAGGAAACAGAAAAGTATGGGAATTAGTTCTAAAAATTCACAAGCTTTCAATGTGAGGCATACAGTGGAGCCTTCTCCACAAGGTAATTTATTGCCATTAAACCCAGCTCAGTAATGACCAAAGTCTTCAACTTTACCACTTTCTAGTTATTTGCTAGTCTATCTGAAAGAAGACTGGTTGTCTCAATCCATCAACCGTGCCATGTCAAATGGACTAACATAACATTTTTCATGTCAAATAACTTAACAAAAGTATGAGTATTAAATGCACATGGTAGCTTTAAACTGTAGCAGTGTACTTTTGGCAGGCTATAGCAATAACCTAGTGGAGGCTGGAATCCTATGAGCTTGCTTCATTACTTTGACATAAATCTTTGTACAAATCCCAGAGACACTGCCTTACGAAAAGGTGTATCAAAATTCAAAGTTATCTCTTGATTTAAAGCAAAGGTATTACAATTTTCCCCAAAATAAATTCTTATCAAATTATTGTTCCTGTTTTCTGTCATGCAGGTTGTGATATTGCTTCCTGGCTTCCTACCAGGAGGCCCACTGTAGGAGAGGATAAGGTTCGAGACCATCTTAAGAACCTGAACGTGCACAAGTCCATGGGACCTGATGAAATCCATCCACGGGTCCTGAAGGAGCTGGTGAATGAAGTTGCTAAACCACTGTCCATCATATTTGAAAAACCGTGGCAGTCAGGTGAAGTTCCCGATGACTGGAAGAAGGGTAATATAACCCCCATTTTCAAGAAGGGGAAGGTGGAAGACCCGGGGAACTACAGACCAGTCAGCCTCACCTCTGTGCCTGGCAAAATCTTGGAGCAGATTCTCCTGGAAAACATGCTAAGGCACATGAAAAACAACGAGGTGGTTGGTGACAGCCAACATGGCTTCACTAAGGGGAAATCCTGCCTGACTAATTTGGTGGCCTTCTATGATGGAGCCACGGAACTGATGGACAGGGGCAGAGCAGTTGACATCATCTACCTGGACTTGTGCAAAGCGTTCGACAGTGTCCCGCATGACATCCTTGTCTCTAAAGTGGAGAGACATCAATTTGATAGATGGACCACTCGGTGGATAAAGAACTGGCTCGATGGCCGCACGCAAAGAGTTGTAGTAAATGGCTCGATGTCCAGTTGGAAACCTGTAACGAGTGGTGTCCCTCGGGGATCGGTGTTGGGACCGGTCCTGTTCAACATCTTTGTCGGCGACATGGACAGTGGGATTGAGTGCACCCCCAGCAAGTTTGCCGACGACACCAAGCTGTGTGGTTCGGTTGATACGCTGGAAGGAAGGGATGCCATCCAGAGGGACCTTGACACGCTTGTGAGGTGGGCCGATGCCAACCTTATGAAGTTTAACCAAGCCAAGTGTAAGGTCCTACACCTGGGTCGGGGCAATCCCAGGCACTGCTACAGGTTGGGCAGAGAAGAGATTCAGAGCAGCCCTGCAGAGAAGGACTTGGGGGTGTTGGTTGACGAGAAGCTTAACATGAGCCGGCAGTGTGCGCTTGCAGCCCAGAAAGCCAATCGTATCCTGGGCTGCATCAAAAGAAACGTGACCAGCAGGTCAAAGGAGATGATCCTGCCCCTCTACTCTGCTCTTGTGAGACCTCACTTGGAGTACTGCGTATAGTTTTGGTGTCCTCAACTTAAAAAGGACATGGAGCTGTTGGAGCGAGTCCAGAGGAGGGCCACGAGGATGATAAGAGGGCTGGAGCACCTCCCGTATGAAGACAGGCTGAGAGAGTTGGGGCTGTTCAGCCTGGAGAAGAGAAGGCTGCGTGGAGACCTCATAGCAGCCTTCCAGTACCTGAAGGTGGCCTACAAGGATGCTGGGGAGGGACTCTTCCTTAGGGACTGTAGTGGTAGGACAAGGGGTAATGGTTTCAAACTTAAACAGGGGAAGTTTAGATTAGATATAAGGAGGAAGTTATTTACAGTGAGGGTGGTGAAGCACTGGAATGGGTTGCCCAGGAAGGTTGTGGATGCTCCATCCCTGGCAGTGTTCAAGGCCAGGTTGGACAGAGCCTTGGGCCACGTGGTTTAGGGCAAGGTGTCCCTGCCCATGGCGGGGGGGTTGGAAGTAAATGATCTTAAGGTCCTTTCCAACCCTAACTATTCTATGATTCTATGATTCTATTCATTGAAGTGCACTAAGTTATTAGCCTATAGCAGAATAATAATTGTTTTTACATTTTTCTTAAATTTACAAATATTTCTGCCAATTTTGCATTGAAAATACCTGAAATAACACTTTTGTGCTTGGTGAAAGCACAGAGGTCTAAAACCAGAACAAGCAACACAGCATCCAAGTACAAAAAATTAACTGTGCTAATGATACACACATTTCAAACTAATTTTAACATTGCCTTATAGCAGACTCTTACTTTCCTCTACTTCTTACCCTTGCATGTGCTGCAAAGATATAGGTAGGCATATAGAGACTGCAGCAGAGAAAGCCCGCACATTGCCAAAGTTCTGCAAAATCTCAAAATGCATGAATTCTGCTTCTTTTCCCTAGGTTTTCCTTTTTTTTTTTTTTTTTTTTTTTTTTGTGTTTTTTGGGGGTTTTTTATTGTTGTTTTTTTTTCCACACTATATCCCATGGTAGGATGATAAGGCCAGAATTTATCCCTTAAACCTCACCAGGATACTTGAGTTTCTGTAATACGTCCCTGTTCTTAACTTGGGAAATAATTATAGTATTTAAACCTGCCATCTACAGCTAAGACAGTAACCAGCCTAGAGACCAAGTGTGTTTGCTTCTATAGGAAGTCAACTGTCATTTATGAATATGCCTCTTCTCTTCATTTATCCCTCCCAGCTGTGCTATTTTCTGTGTTAAAAACATTCTTTCATTCATTTAATCTTATTCTGGGAGATGCTGAGGGCGCTTAATGAAATTTACATTTCTCCAAACAAAAGCACAGCATGAACACCTAAGTAGAAAAATTAAATTACTACATGCAAGCCAGAGGAGGGAAATGCCCTGTTACCAGCTTTACAGACTGCAGATTCTTAAGAAACTAATCACTGTGGTAACCAAAATTATGCCAACAGCCCCAGTGACCAAAACTTTGTGCAAGGAGGAGCAAGACAGGGTGACTTACCACTGTGTAGCTTTATGTGTGTCAGGAAAACAAGGCTATGTTTGAAATTAAAAGAGCTGTCAAAGCAGTCTGATATGGTTGTCTACTATTAATTAAATAGTTTCACTATAATACTGAACATCATTGTTCTTCTTTGAGATATATTCCATCTCTTTTTAGCTAGAATAGTCTTTGAAAGCCATGGCTGCCCAGGTGTTTTTCTTTCCAGCAGCTGAAAACCCTGAGATTGATTTGCTTCTGAATGTAACTGAAACAATGAAATTATATTTTTCCTCTGACTAATGCTAATAACCAGCTAGATACATGCAAATTTCAGCAAACATTACACAAAGTTTATGAATTTAGGTTTTATACATATTTTAAAGATGTATTGTTTTGCTTTAGCCAATGGATGTTCATCATCAAGGTCTTGTATATTGAAGAAAAATAAGTTCTTTTTTAATCAACTCAGCAATGGTAGTATACATCCACAACAACTCAGGAGAATCATATTAATCCCTCCGATGTGACATCAGTTACAAGAAATAAAAACCTTACCCAATAAACTTTACAAATTTAAGCTGTCATAGATATTTATGCCTCTACTTTCAACATTATTGCTTGAATTTCATCTACAAAATGCTGATATTAATCCATTTCTAGAGCAAAATGTGTTTACACAAGCAGAGTAGGTTCTTGGATGGGTAAGATAAGATTTGTGTATAAATATAGGATATCACAGTTGAAGTGTCCTGTGGTTGCTGCAGATGATTGGGTGTAAAATGACCTGGGTTTTAGTTTTGCTACTATTACTGCCAATCCTGTAAAGTGCTGGTCGCTGCCAATACCTCCTGAAACCAAAGCTGTAGTCATTCCCCTCGTATACATGTAACACAAAAAGTATCAGCAGATGTTTCCATTAAAACATTGGATATCAATGAGAAAGTGGTGATCCAAGCTTGAATGAGTGCTGAGAAAACAGCAAGGCTTTCTTGGAAAAAAAAACAGTCCTGAGCGCCTTTGTACAGGGGTTTCAGCGTGAGGCAAAGCTACAACCAGGGCCAAGTATGGCCAAACATAGCAGCCAACCTGCTGACAAGATGAGGTTGCATGACCTCCAAACACTACCACTGTACAGATAATAGTAAATAATAGTGGTTTTGATCTCAGGTGACACTTTGTAGGCAGAAAGGGACATAAGACGTAGAAAAGTAATAAACAGTATATTGACTCTAGGCTTTTGTCAGTATTTCCAAATTTGGAGACAATACAAAGCCTGATTGTAGGATCATTCAATGTTATTTTATTAAAAGCTAAGCAGGATGGTAGCTGATGATAAAATTACTAGTCATATGTGCATTCACTCAGCCATGAATTTAGAGGGAATTGAATCAATAGATCCCAGTCCATTCAAAGCAAATAAAAAGAAGGATATTTGATTCTTCTCAGATAGTCCAAGTTCCATATTCCATGAAAAATTTCACTTAAAAACATGTTGGATTTTCAGCCACTTTTGGGGCTTTTGGGCTGGAGTTGTCGCTTTTGATTATCAAAAATGCATCAGCAATGACAATGGGACAGCAGTGGTCAAACATGGACTGGTGTCAGAATTTCATCTCTTAGAGTATGAAGTCTAATTAGTGTTAATATATTCTTCAAGCTAAATTGCACCCAGTGTTTTGCATAAGAAGTACAGGAAAATGTAACTTAATAGTTTAATAGATCAAAGCACTCTGTGTAAGACCTGGGTGCCTGCCATGTGCAGAAGTGGCAGCTCCAGTCGGGATTTGTGGCCCTCTTCCGTGTGAACACCCTGACGGCACGTGGGAGGCAAATGAAGGTGTGGGGACCGGGAGGGTGGTGAGGGGACCTAAAGATAGAGAGGTGAACCCTGGAGGCCTCATGGATCTGTGCTTCTTAAAGATCAGAGATGTCAGAGAACAGACATCTTGCACAAATTATTTCTACCCTTGACAGAAGTGAGCCAAAAAGACTATGCTTGAGTTTTGTTTTAGAGATACTTTGCTCAGAACATATAATAAAAATAAAGGTTATTCTGAGACAGTCTTAGAATCATAGAATGTTTTGGGTTGGAAAGGACCTTTATGATCATCTAGTTCCAAGTCCCCTGCATGGGCAGGGACACCTTCCAATAGACCATGTTGCTCAAAGCCCCATCCAACATGGCCTGGAACACTTCCAGGGATGGGACATCCACAGCTTCTTGGGGCAACCTGTTCCAGTGCCTCACCACCCTCATAGTAAGGAATTTCTTCCTTATATCTAATTTAAATCTGCCCTCTTTCAGTTTAAAGCCGTTACTTATTGTCCTATCCCTACCTGTCCTTGTAAAAAGTCCCTCTCAGCTTTCTTGTCAGCCCATTTAGGCACTGGAAGATGCTCTAAGGTCTCCCTGGAGCCTTCTCTTCTCCAGGCTGAACAACGTCAGCTCTCTTAGCCTGCCTTTATAGGAGAGGTGCTCCAGCCCTCTGATCTTTGTGGCCCTCCTCAAAGACCCTCCTTCATGGCTTCTCCTCAAAGACCCTCCTTCATGGCTTCTCCTCTTCTTATTATCCCTATGCTACATGCATTCTGGATGTCAGAAAACAATAATCTGTTTGTTCCAAAGAGTTTAATGTACACTACATAATTAATATAATATAATGCTTGTAAAGTGTTTTGAAAACATAAAGTGCAAGTGCTGTTATTGTAATGGATGTCTTAATTTTTTCGTAAAAAACATATAGCAGACAGTTAAAAATCAATCTCATGAAAGAGAAGGAGCACTTATTAATTTGATGATAACAAATAAATAATGAATAGCCACTGTTGGAAGCTTTTGCTTCTTTGGGTAGTGTTCATTCCTTAATTTATTACTTCTTTATTCCAAGACATATATGGCTCTTTGCAGGCCTGATGAGATGGATTACAGCAGAGGGAGATGGGAAGGAGACGGAAAAGGAAGCTGAAGAACAACAGCACCAATATGAGTATTTGGTTAGTCAAAGAGAAACATACAAGGACCAGGTTGGATGTGGCTCTGGGCAACCTGATATAGTTGAAGACGTCCCTGCTTATTGCAGGGGAGTTTGGACTAGATGACCATTGAAGATGCCTTCCAACCCAAACTGTTCTATGATTCTATGTCAGCCCTTTATATTAATTTTTAGGGTTTTCCCTGTGCTGTTTGGTCCTTGAATTCAGGAAGGAATTACAATACCAGACCAGCACTGATGCAGCAAGATACGCAATCAGTGGAGTTGGTGTTTCAGGAGCAGAGAAAGGACAGGTGAGGTGCCAGGTGTGGGCAGGCAGGAGTTTCCTATAAATCCTTTTAGGATGCATTGGGGGGTGGAGCAAGACGTGTGGCAGACATGATTTAAGAGTTGGAGAGTCCTGTATAAAATACAGGCAAACCTGAGTAGAATCCATAATTTTTGTGCTTCGGAGTTCTTTAGGCATTTATTTTTACAAAGGAACAAACTCCTCCCCCATTAAATCATGGGCAAATGTCAAGACTTTTTAAACCTTTTCCTTCTTTTCAATTGCTTGTTAGTGAAACTTTTTTTTTTTTTTTTTTTTTTTTTAGATTTATTTTGCTTGTTTGCTTGCTTTCTTTGAGCAAAATTATTCTGGCACAAAGTTAGTCCTTGCTCTTCTTGCGATTTAGTTATCAACCTATCTGCATGGCTTGGCAGTGAAGTTGTTCTGTAATCCGAGGCTGTTTGCAAAGCCTTGCTGAGCATTGCTCCATATCCCTCATCTGGGGAGCTGCATTTCCTAAAGATTCATTGTACTTCTGATAAAACCCCAAAGACCTGCTCTGCACTCTTTAATCAGTAACACACTCTCCAATTTACCGAGCACAGTAAGCCCAGCCAAGGGGTGAGTTGTCACTGCTATTTCAGTGTAGGCATCGGTCTCTCTGTCTTGGAGTTGGCAGGTGTCATCTTATCCAAGATATGCTTTGGGAACAATCAGTTGTTTTCTCTGCCTTTCGCATCATAGTTTCTGCTGCGGCTGCTGCTTTTGCAGGGCTGTGCCCTGGCACAAGGTTACAAGGAGAGGCAATTTTTCTGATGCATGGGACTGCTTGTCTGCCTGAGCCTAAGGCTGCAGCGGGCTGTTGGGCAGTGTTCGTAGTGGTCTGTGCTCTGTATTGGAGGCGAGCATCTTCCTCAGGCCATGGCCATGCTTGGAAACTGCTGTGAAAGTGGCCTTAAGTGACTTCCCTAGGAGCTGGAAGAAACTGGTGTCATCTCAATGTAAAATGGAAATATAATGTTTACAGGTATATTTGGCATCAAGGAAAAAAATATATGCTGGCAGTGAGGAGGGAAGTGGGAAGTAGTTTTCACCTCCTGGAGCCAAGGGAGCACTGCCAGGGGGTCACCTTTCTGGGAAAACTCTTTTCAGCATGGCCTCAAGATGTGAGGAAATGCCCACAGAAACCGGAAGGCATCTCACTGGCCATTAACATTGTGCTTAACATTTGGAGGTCAGTCAGAATTGTTGACAAACTCAGGTAGCAGCCACTAAAATTCAAGTTAAAATCTGTTAAGGTGAAATACAAAAGTATTTCTTCCAGTTTTTTGGGTGCTAATGTGGTTGAACTGAGGTTTAAATCATTCCGGAGGGTGACAATCCTCTTCTGAAGTGAACCTTTTTCCCTTTCTTCCCAATGGTGCTCTTGTTTTTCTGTGGAGACCAAAGTATCTTCATTTGAGGGTATGTGGGGATCTTTAGAATAACCCAGTTAAGTCAGAGTTCATGCTTGAAATATTTTCAAATTTGTCTGTTCTTAAAACTGATAAATTATTAATTATCTGATAGAAGGAAATCTGTTGTTAAATAATCCTCAGGCACAAGTTTACAGCGCTTTTAAATTCAAAGAGAAACTATTCCTTCTGTCATTTCCCAGGGATTGTAATCTATGTTCCACTAATTAACACACTGTTTGAATTATACATTAGCTCTTACTCTTGCTGCTATATAGCACACTGACTGATCTGCACTTTAGCTTTTTCCCTTTTTAGCTGTCAGCCCCTGGGAATCACGCTGAGGTTTTCATGTGGTACCATTGGTCCAGCTGGGGTGATGACCCCTCTGTCTTAACTGTTCTCAGCTCCATTTGAACAACTGGAGCAAAAGCAGTGTTTTTGTGCATGACTTTTTCTCTTTTTCCCCTCTGTTTTCTGTTTTGATGTATTTTGTTTTCACTTAGGCTAAAAAACATCCTGTTACTAGTTGAGCTCTTGGGGGACGATGGTTTGTGCCATTCTCTGGATGTATTAAAGAAAACTTCAAGTCAGAGCTGAAAAGATTCTGATAAATCTGAAAAACATACATCTAAGAAGGAAATTAGCAAAGAGGAAGAGAGGTGTCTGTGCAAGGATGCAAGTGCCAGCTAACCCAGCAGCAGTTTCTTCAAGAATTTTAATGGTCTCAAAACCTTTTTCAGGCATCCCATATTCCATAGCTCTTGCAGATAACACTGTCTACCCCAGCATCACCCTCTAGAAACAAAACCAGGGCAGCAGTGAATTGTGTCTCAAAGGCATGTGGTAACTCTTAACCCCACAGACAGGTGTCAAAAAACCTGACAAATATTAACCAGGGCTTCAGAAGAGATTAAAACTGTTTGATCTTTCTTCTGCCGGTCTACAGTCTGGCCTGTATTTGGACCATTAGCGTATTTCCCCTTCACAAAAAGAAAAAAATGAATATCCATATTAGTATAATGTCTGATCTATAAATACTTGCATTTTTCGGTTCAAGTGTATATATATCATATATACATTCATGTTTGCACGTGTAGTGCTGGAAGAACAATACATATATAAATATGAATACATATGCATGTGTGAATACACCATTCCAGCCTGTACTAAAATATTTTGGTGCTTTATTTTTAGAATCCAGAAACCAGAAAAAGAGGTTGCATACAGAGACTTTTTTCCATGGCTACATTAGTATGTACATGTATACACATAACATGAATATTTGTGAAGTGGTAAAGTGTCCTTAATTTTGAATTATGTGAAATTGACTCATTTTGACTTTTATTCATTTTTAAAATCTGTATTCTTTCACATTTTCTGCTGACTATCAGGTTTTTACATTACTTTTAAAGATAAAAATGGAGCCTCTGCTAGTGTTTTCAATCAACTGAATATGGAAAAGAGACATTATATTTGCTGAAATCCAAAATATTTTCATAATGTATCTCATACATCTTCTTAACGGTGACAGAGGAAATCATGCCAACAATTTCAACCAGTGTAAGATCGACTCCAGACCTCCAGTAGCTTTAGTTCTCTTGTAGCCCCAGCACAGAGCAGAAGGCAAGTGCTCTGCTTGCTTTTTCCTCTGTGTTCTGGCAAATCTTCTCATCTGAATCTCTCTTCTGAGCAGAACTCTTTAATAATGTTCTCCCTTCTCTTGAATATAACAATTTCATGTTATTTTCTTTGCAGACACTTTTTGCTCCCTCTTCTTATCCTTATCAACAGCATGACCTGGATTCTTTAATTTTGCAGACCATTATAAGTGATATTAAAGAAGACTAGACTTTACATGTGTAGGTGCAATATCTCCGTACACATTTATGTTACAAAGGTATAGCCTACATAAAATGTGTGAGAACATCATGTTAGTTATTTGCCAGTCTGGGGTCTAAAGTGTCTGTAATTTAGCATCACAACAGAATAGACACTTATTGCACCAGTCGCTGCCTCTTAAAGCTTTAGTTCAGGTCTATACCAGAAAGCTAAAGTCACCTTCATCTGCACAGCTTCTTGAGCTGTGGATTCGCCAGTGTCTGATAATGTGACTGAGCTCACCTGACAGGCTTTTCCTCAGTCCATTAGCTAATTCAAATCTGTTCCCTCCACCACATTACCAATTTACATGAAATTAATGGGATTTAGTAACTTTGAGATTTTTTCACTGAAATTGGCCAGTGTTAGAAAGATATAAAGAGGCAGGAAATTATACACAGATGAGACAGATGACATTGTGTCAGCTCTACTTCCATAGGAAGTCAGGCATAGAATCTGTAAAAATTTGCTTTCCAGTAGTATAAAAGCCATTGCTGCTATAACTCCTAAAAAGAAAATGCAATTCCCTTTTCTCATCCTGCTTGCCTCCATTCATTAGAGGGTCAATGGGGCTTCTGTCATGGCCAAGGAGTCTAAATAAATAGGCTTCTGCAGGACTGAGACCTTGTCCTTGAAATTAAAATACATTTTAGATATATTTCTTTACTTTCTTTAGGAAGCAGATTTGTCTTGATCATAGCAATAATACAGGACCCAACCTCACTGTCACTATAAATATAAGTGTCTCTTACTCTTGTGACTATTGTGTTGCACAGTTGGGCTTTATGTTTTCTCATGTCCTTGTAAAGCCATTCCATACCTCAAAACGTCAGTCCTATTTCTGGATCAGGCACGTCTTTCTTCCCAAATGCTATTTTGAAGAAAACTTCTGGCCACAAACTTTTGAGGTGTGTTGAAGGGCTGTGATGTGGGATCTGGTTCTGCATTTGTTGTGAAAGAAAAAACAGTGCACGATAGGCAAGGTCGTCACTCTGCATGAATACCTGAGGCTACCTAAACCTCCAACACATCGGTGTAAACCACAATTACTGGTATGCCACAGGATATTTTTGATGGAAAACGTGGCTTTAAGAAGCCATATGAACTAAAGAACATTTTTTTGCCTAGAACAGGACTATATGCCTGCCAAACAATGGGGCAAACTTGTAGTAGCGTTATAACCGCATACAGGTAAAAAATGGTTTGATGCAAAAAACTTCCAGTTCAGCAACCAAAAGGGATCAATAAGTCATCAGGTAACTGATGTAAGGCAGTGTCAGTTAATGGTTTTCAGTAGCAACAAAATAGTTCCTACATTACCAACAGGAGGGATAACTTCAGAGTTATTATGAATTAATCCAGCTCTTAAGCTGTCAGTTTTGTTTCTTCGTTTTCATCAGCTAAGTATTTCTTCACAGTCTCACAACCTGCTCTCCTCCCTTTTCGTCATCTTGATTTGTTCCTAACAGCTCAAATTTTGGCAGAATTTCAAAGGCCCCTGTACTAACTCCACCTACCAAGGTGTTCCTGCTTCACAGGCCCCTGCATCTTGTGTCTGCTGGTTCTGTATGTGCAAAGAACTGAGATTCCAAAGTTAAACTATTAATTAGTTTCAGAAATAAGGCTTCTTCATGTAAAAGCAAGGAGTCGATGAAATACAGCTCTGGTTTTGCACCACAGTTTATGTAGAATCTGATCTGGGATTAAATTGAAATACAACTAAATTAATATTATCTATATTAAAAAAGGAATGTCATTATTTAGGGACTAATAAGTCTCATTGTTTTTATCTAGTAGGAAAAAAAATTCTGCCGTTTCTGCTGCTCTTTCTGATGATGTTACCACAATAAATTGTGCATAGCATACTTTGCACTTTCTTTTTTTCTATTTATTTACTCTAGCACCTGAAGACTTGTAATTGAAAAACAGCCATCATTGTAATCAAATAATTCTCTCAGTGTTAAGGCTAGCAAGTTTGTATACTATGTCAAAAGCTGACTTACTTATATACCATGTCAACTTCATTCTCACAGTGGAGTTACCTCTAGATAATGGATTCCTTTCAGAGATTAGGAAAGGCATAATTATAACTCGTCCCATGCTGTCTCGAATATGGAGAGTGAAAATGAAGTCTGGAGTAAGGACATTATAAAGCAAAAAGGCATGTATCTTCTAAGATAAGAGTTACTAAGCAACAGTATTCTTCCCTTTTGTAAAACACTAGTTCCTGCAAGTATCTTTCTGTCATGAGTTAAAGAATAAATTCTAGTTAATTAGACTCCCCTGTTAATTACTTATTATTTATTTATTTGTTACTACCAGAGTTTTTTCTTTTCCTCTCTAAAACAAGAAGATTTTTGTGCTGTGATTCCCTGTATCAGGTGGAGCTAATTTAGACAATTTTATAGATGCTTTTCCCAACATCTACTCCTGTTCAGTGACATTTGTATACACCTTTCTATTTTACATAATCAAAAATCCTGTTCCCAAATAACTAATTATAGGAGGTGTTGAATGGAGAGAATATCCTGATCAGGTATTTGATGATTTGACATCATCTGTGTCTGTGGCCTGGATCATAACATAGTCTCACATTACAAAATCCTCCCTCATTTCTCTGAATGTTACTATTACTTTTGAATGACTTATTTCTAAAAAATATGAGTGAACCCCGTTTGCCTAAAACAGAAAATGGTGATATAGCTCTTCTATGACACAGATTATCTTTGCAATGCAGAGCGCCAGGGCAAAAGCTGATCTCCTATTTCAAATTAATTTGCATAAAATATAAACATTTTGTAGCAAACATATACTTTTTTTGTAAGAAATCCTCCACGTGTTTAACATGTGGTTCCTCCCCCGGGTGACTGAGCAGTTTTGTTTCTTCACCCCCTTATCACTTTGGTGGGAACGCTATTTGTCACATTCACTGGAGTGGCTCTGATTTTCAGAAGGCTTCAGGGACTTGCACAGTTTCAGTCCTTCACATTTACAATAAGAAATCTCTTCAAAAAAAATCTAATGGTGCAGATCACACTTTCTGCTTGCAGTGATGATGGAGGACAGAGAAAGGTATGAAACCTGTTCTACCTCCTGTATTAACTGTCAGTTTTCCTATAAAATGTGTTCCCTGGTCCGGTTTCACTTTGACAGATCAAATCCCATGGACTTATTTTACCAATACACAACCCATGTGAGGCAACTTTTTATATGGAAAAATGAGTCTACTGCAAACACCACTTGCAACATCAGCTTACATTGCTGAGGAAAAATAAGCCTGGCAGCAGCAGGTAAGATTTTCTGTGCCTAGACTTTTGTCACACTGCATCAAAGAAGATATCACCTGTGGCATATTTTAGCTTATTATCATGCAAGTTTGCTCTGTCATTCACATGAGGAACTGCCAAGGGAACTGGGGTTGTTTAGTCCGGAGAAGAGGAAGCTCAGGAGGGACCTTATTGCTCTCTACAACTACCAAAATTATAGCTTCTTATCACACGTTTGCTTTGTCAGTCACAGTGATTAACCGTGAAGTACAGGTGAATCCTATAGAGCTGATGGAAATTATACTAAAAACTAGTACTTTGAATTATAAATGTTTTGAATTTCTGTGTATTTTTCTAAGTTAAATATGGCTTTTATTTATCCAAATAATTATGTGTATGCTTTCTGCAATGAGGGATTTCCTTTAACCAGAACTAATCTTATTTACAAATGTTTAGAGGTCCAAGTGGCTGAGCAGACTGTGCTCTGTTATTTGCTGAAGTTCAAAAAGAGAGCAGTCTCCTCACTGCCTGTAGGATTAATTAGTACATACATTACATCTTGCTTGACCAACCTGATCTCCTTCTAGATAAGGTGACCCACCTGGTTGATGAGGGAAAGGCTGTGGACATTGTCTATTTGGACTTCAGTAAAGCATTTGACACTGTCTCCCAGTGTTCTGGAAAAATTGGCTGCTCATGGCCTGGATAGGAGGATTCTTTGCTGGGTTGGAAACTGGCTGGATGGCAGAGCCCAAAGAGTGGTGGTAAATGGTATCACATCTAGTTGGCAACCGGACACTAGTGTTGTTTAGTATCTTCATTGATGATTTGGATGAGGAGATTGAGTGCACCCTCAGTAAATTTGCAGACAACACCAAGTTGGCTGTGAGTGTTGATCTGCTAAAGGATACAAATGCTCTGCAGAGGGATCTGGTCAGGCAGGTCGATGGGCTGTGGCCAGTGGTATGAGGTTCAACAAGGCAAAGTGCAGGGTCCTGCATTTGAGCCACAACAATCCCTTGCAACACTACATATGATTCTATGATTTTTTTAGTATTTTTTCTCATCCAAATTTGATTAACAACTTCTATGTGCAAGAAGATCTCTTGCCATCTCCAGCCTTGATTAACCGGAGAGAGTATTCACACCACACACTCAGTTTTATCTATGCCTCGATGTAAGGCAGGTGCTCCTTGTTTGTATTGTCTTGTTTTTTGTGGCTTTAATTTTTGTTTTCATCCTAATTGCATATCAACTAAGAAAATATCTTTTACTTTTGTTCTTTCATTTTTCTAAAATTTGTGCAGAAATTTATATTGACCTAAGCTACACTTTCTGCTCATTGCTGTTGTTCATTGTTTGCTTATTCTTTTCATTTAAGCATCCATGCAACTTCCATCAGCTTCCATGTCCATGTTCTTTATTTGTGTTCTTTGGACATTGAGAGTCACAAAAGACATACCTGAGCCAGTGTTTGGTGTGGTGCAGTGTTTGGGAAGACCAAATGGATTACAAGGGCTTATTTTTGTTAATTGTGCCCAGTTCTGACTGTTGGTGTCCTGTGATCATGTTAGATTATGAAGAGCCAGCATATATCCTTCTTCTGTCTTCCTGTTGCCTGGCTGTTGGTGTGTTGGATGGCATTGTACCAATATAGCAGCACAGCACTATATTAAGTCTGTGTCAATTAGTTATTGACATTTTGCTGTAGGTAATATTTTTTTTCCTTTGTTGTTCAATGTACAGACAGATTATGTTAGGTATGTGGTATAGGTAGGATTGCAGCAGTCCTCTTGCAACCTTTTCAGGTTAGGCTACAGTCTTTGCTAAGCAGTTTGGTGGCAACTCTTGAAGGTGATAGTCATGCTATCTGGTTTACTACCTCCTGCAGTTCAAAAATGAGTGGGTTTATCTCTCAAATAACTAAGTCATATCAATTAGTATCATGAACATTCAACATCAGCATTAAATATCCATTCATTACCAAAACGGGGATTGTGCTTGCAGCATTCACATCCTAACTTTATCCAAAACTATGATTTCAGAATTGCTCATATTTATATTCCACTTGTTTATGGCACTTGAAACATTTAATTGCACTGCTGCAGGTCTCTCCCATGGCCTGCCTTGATTTGCTGGTTGTAAGTCAGGTACAGGTAAGCTTTCAAAGACAGTTGTACCTAGCACATAAGTTGTGCTTCAGCTTTTGGAGTCTAGCCAGATAACAATTCTTGCATCCCAACATGAAGTCCTCAGCAGAACATGTGTCATATATCATCACTTGCATAACCAGAAATTACAGTAGTTACCTGCTAACTGCTTTCTATACCACAGCCTAGTATGAACACAAACCATATTGGGAGTATGTTCATGATTATATAACTTACCCCGTGTGCAGTGCACTCTGTAGTGCATTTATTTCACCAACCACCTAATTATCAGTAACAATCTTTTTTTTTCCCAAAACAAGGCTTCTAGCCAAGAAGGTGCTCAGGTAATGTTCCACTTTTGTGAGTACCATAAAATGATATAAGCTTTTTTGTAGGCTGTTAGGTTGGTTTGTTTTCAATCACTTAAAAACCAGGTCATGACAGACCAGATGATACCCTGACAAAGTCAGGTGCTGTTCTCAAGGGATGAGAATGGTCTTTAATTTATCTTCAGCATTTTTATGTGAATCAATATAAAGAAATGAAAGTAGTTTATACCTTTCTGGTTGAAAAGCAGGGTAGAAATTAGTCTTTTTTCCAATAACCTTTTTCCAATAACTAGTTTAGTTACTGGAAGATGAAGTAATCAATTCGTAAATGAGAATTCAGTGGAAGTCATGCTTTATGTAGACACATACCTCACTGGCTGGTAGTAGCCAAATTATGATGAAATTATGAGGAAAAAATTAAACAGATTAGGAGACACGTCCCGAGTCATATCCTGAACATGATTCAGCTTTTGGAGTCTAGCCAGATAACAATTCTTGCATCCCAACATGAAGTCCACAAGACCATGGTGAAGATAAGTAAGTTGTCATTCTCCTTTATGTTACTAGTGTATACATATGCATCCAGACCTAAGTCTTTTATTGACACACAAGGTTAAAGGACAGGCAACTAGGCTGTCTGGCTTCAATCCTACTTTGTATATAGAATATATATGTAAAAGACTATCTGTAAAAATTTAGCTGGAGGAGCTAACCACGTAAGTAGGTAATCTAATGGCCAGTAAGGTGTATTTAATTTATTTCTTTTTTAAATATCCATATCGATAGTTGATTCTATCTTTAATCAAAGCAAATGATAGATTGTAGATGTTCAGGTATTTCTAGATACTTGAGAGCATACAATTGTTACTGAAGAGCAAAGAAGGTATTAGCCCTGTATAGTAATATGCACAAGAGCAAATGAAGGCAGCTCTGGCCATCCTTTCTCTAGGTAGCTGGTTGGTACCTGTATAAGTGTGTAAAGAAAGGATCTGGATCCCTGACACTGGGTGGGCTAAGAATATGCTATATAACAGAAATGGGAGAAAGGCTCCTTTAACAGAGAAGAATTCTGTTCTCTTTGCTTGCTTATCTCTCTTTATCAGGTGGGAGAGTGATAAAATCCTAACTGTTAGGTTAGCCTGAATGATGTGGTTGAGTGGCCATCTGGGAATTGGGGTGGTGCATTACATACTTGTGAGTTCACTGGGACCCCAATCACTTTTACTGTGGAAATGCTGTAATACAAATAAATTTATGTTTAACCAGTGGAATGAAGTTCCCTAAATGTACTTTGGAATGTATGACCTCAGAGGAATAAATATTTAAATGACATCATCTGTATTGTAAAAGAATGGGTGACTGAAGTGATTCTTTGGCACTCTCCCAGAGATAATACCTTTAAAATCTGATAGATATATTGCCCCGCTAGGTCAAGAAAGTTGCAAATTGGAAAAGGATGACAAGCTGCTGCCTAGGCTTTGCTTTATAAAAGTATTGTTTCAAAGGTCAGTGATCAAGAGTGCTACCTTTATCTCTTGACTTTTTGTGGTAAAATCAGGGCTAATGGCCAGAACTTGAGACCTTGCAAAACAAGTGATAACTGGCTTCCATAATCACAGTCTAGTCTGAGGGAGACAAGCAAAGTGGTCTGGGTTTTAATTATTTAAAAGTTCTATCTTGGTTTTTTTACCTCCTGTTTCACAGCTTTTTTCCTTTGACAAAATACCTGTAAAACTCCCTGAATATGAATAGCAATCATGGTTATTTTTGTGGCCATCACACAGTTCTTAATTCTAGCACAAGGCAAAGGACACTGTGCAAAGAGCAGGGTACAATAAATGCACCTAATCATTTGCAAATTATCTAATTAGCAAATGTAAAAATGGGTGGAAATTTAAAGAATCTGGGGGCAGTTGGCATTTACCTACAAGCATTTATTTGCGGAAGGGGGTCATGTTGCATGTGTTTCCTGGCATGATAAATGTCTTTGTGCACTCTCAGATTAAACGATTGATTTCAGAAAAGAACAGAGCAAAGGTGAACAGAAAGGAACTGAAGTATGACCATGAGCAAGGGTCTCCCTTACCTTTAATCATCTGAAAAACGTCGAACTGCCTCAGTGGTACTGATGGAGAAAGTCAATGCTCATCAGCACTTCTGGTCCTCCCACCCTTAGTCAGACAGACAAACCAGCTTTCAATGGCACTTGAGTTTCTCCTCTGACTTGAGGAAGCCCAGACAACTACTTTTGGCTTGAAACAACTTTCTAGAGAGCTCACTTAAGTGGGGAAAAAGCCAGGTCACACCCTATTATAGTTTCTTTCTTTAAAAGACATAGTTTTGTAACTATTTGCTGTTCTCCTGATCTTTAATTTATCTATCTATAACTGATGTATGCCGAAAACTAAAAGGAAATCAACTGAAAACCTTAAATGTACACCCATCTAGATTGTTTCTTACATGAAAGGTCTCAGTGAAACAAATTAGTTTGAAATAGGTTGAAAGCAATTTTGACACATTTTAGAAGGACTATGGAAATCATCCTAAAAGCTTGGAGAAGTCAACAAATATTGACTTCGATTATTATAATGTTAAATTATTATAATGTTAAATCCATATTTAATAACCATGCATTGATGTTTTTAAGTAATGTGCATAGAGGATTTCTCTTCTTTCCTGAGTATTCATACACTCTAGCAGAACTAAAAGGCTTTGAACGGGACAGGATTCATTATATGGGTATTTATAAGTTGTTTTAAAAGGTGTAGAAAGACTATCATTTTCTAATACATTTTCTAGGACGTTTTTCTATGTGTGTTTTATCCTGAAAGTATTTGGTCTCTCTTTAGCAGAAAGTGACTGGAAACACATTTATAATCAAATTTCTCCATTTCAGTTGTTAAATCCCTTGAAACAGCTTCCTTTTATTGCTTGTCCTGCTCCCCTGGTTTTCACAAAGAGAAGACTAGTCCTCTATTGCATGAAGAAAGTAATGATTTTTAAGGACATTCTGAAAAATGTTACTGACCCTAAATAATTTCAGACAATAGTTCATGTGTTTAAGCGCCTAAATTAGACTGTTACCTCTCCCCTCACCCTCCAAATAAATGAAATTTATTTGTAAATTAGTAAGCGAGGGTCTCAAAGTTCCCATGTCAAAGCTTTTGGTTTCCTTTTTATACTGCATTTTCACATTTGAAAAGTGGGCATATGTCTTTATGTTTCTGTATTTCACATTTCACTATTTGCTTTTGAGATTATTTGAAGATGTGAGGGTTTTCCTATGATTTTGCAGTAGTGTGGATATTTACAGATCTTCACATGTTTTGAATTTGTTGTGGAGGTAAGCAGATAAGAAACTTCCTACAAATTAAGGAAAACAAGGAAAGCGTGAACCACTCCTTGAGAAAAGAATAATATGAGATGAAGAAGCCAAGATAGGAAAATAATGGGTTGTTCAGCCTGGAGAAGAGAAGCCTCTGAGGAGACCTTATTGTGTCCTTTCAGTTCTTAAAAGTGGCCTATAAGAAAGATGAGGAGAGACTTTTTTAGCAGAGCCTGTTGCAACAGGATGAGGGCTAATGGTTTTAAACTAAAAGAGGGGAGATTCAGGCTGGATGTGAGGAAAAAATTCTTTACAATGGGGCTGGTAAAACACTGGCACAAGTTGCCCAGAGAGGCAGTGGAAGTGCCATCCCTGGAGACATTCGAGGCCAGGCAGGATGTGGTTCTAGGCAACCTGATCTAGTTGAATGTGTCCCTGCTCATTGCAGGGGAGTTGAACTAGATGAGCTTTGAAGGTTCCTTCCAACCCAAACTCTTCTATGATTCTATAAAGAAGCCAAGATTGGTAAATAATTGTGGCGCTCAGAACCACAAGTATTTTGCTTTGGGAAGGTATTGCTTCTTTATGAACACTCAGGAGTGCTTTGACTGCACAGTGCACAGTGGTGAGGATGCTGCCCTCCTTGTATCTGAGAAATGAATAATTCATGTGCCTGCCTTCCCTGAGGACTTTTGTCTCCTTTAAAGTTGCCCTTCTCCTGAGGCCCCACAAAAGTCAGGAGATGTTTGCACTTGAAAATCTCAGAGTGCCTTGTTTGACAAAGTTTTCTCTTAAGAAGTGAGTTTTATCACTTTTTCCTCTTTGTACCTCCTTAGTTAAATACCAAACAGGTTTGCCATTTGCCAGCTGTGTTGAATGCAGGTGCTGTTTTCCAGCTCTAAGAGAAACAGAACTGCTTGGTTTCAGTGGCATACACCATTGGAGGCTACACAATTTTTATTTCCTGGAATGATCTGCCTTAGGAGCCTTTCTCTGGTGGCTGGGCTCTGCATCCTCCTTGCTGGTACAAGAATGCACCTACCCTCACGCAGCTCTTTGATTGCACATGTGGGCCCACAGTGAAGACACAAACACAGAGAAGCAACAGGATATTTCATAGGCACAAATTACACTGGCAGAGGACACTTTCCTGAATTTTGGCCCCTGCCCACTGTTAAAATCAACAAACTCTGTGTTTCAAGGGTCTAGAGCACAAGTCACATGAGGAATGGCTTGTTTAGTCTGAAGAAGAGAAGGGTGCTCAGGTGGGACCTTATCACTCTCTACAACTACCTGAAGGAGGATGGAGAGAGGAAGCTGCTGGTCTCTTCTCCCAAGTAATAAGAAATAGGACAAGGGGAAGCAGCCTCAAGCTGCACCAGGGAAGGTTTAGACCAGATATCAGGAAAAATTTCTTCACTGAAAGGTGATCAGGCATTGGAACAGGCTGCCCAGGGAAGTGGTGGAGTCACCATCCCTGGAAGTGTTCAAAATATGTGTAGATGAGGCCCTCAGTGATACGGTCTAGTGGTGGACTTGGCAGTCCTGGGGCAATGGTTGGACTTGATGATCTTAAAGGTCTTTTCCAACCTAGTTGACTCTATGATTATTTCAAAATTGTGGCTACCCGAGGAGGGAGTGTGTTGAAACTTTCATGCTCCTAATTCTGATTAAAAGCAAGAACAAATTTCTTATAGTTTTGCAAGAAAAGCAGCTAAGTAATGCAGAAAAAGGAATGAAAACACCATCATCTCTTCTGCCGGTTCTCCAAGCCAAATTCTTGTTACCATTATGTCTTAGCTCTAGACTTTTTCTAGGGCAGTGACTGGAGCTGACAGGGGGGCTCCGGCTGCCCCGGCTGGAAGGACCATGTCACAGCTGCCAGGAGGTGACAGGTTTTCCTGCTGAAATTCAAGCTCATCATAGAATCATAGAATCATAGAATCGTAAGGGTTGGAAAGGACCTTAAGATCATCTAGTTCCAACCCCCCTGCCATGGGCAGGGACACCTTGCCCTAAACCAAGTGGTCCAAGGCTCTGTCCAACCTGGCCTTGAACACCGCCAGGGATGGAGCATCCACAACCTCCCTGGGCAACCCATTCCAGTGCTTCACCACCCTCACAGTAAAGAACTTCTTCCTTATATCTAATCTAAACTTCCTCTGTTTAAGTTTGAACCCATTACCCCTTGTCCTACCACTACAGTCCCTAAGGAAGAGTCCCTCCCCAGCATCCTTGTAGACCCCCTTCAGATACTGGAAGGCTGCTATGAGGTCTCCACGCAGCCTTCTCTTCTCCAGGCTGAACAGCCCCAACTCTTTCAGCCTGTCTTCATACGGGAGGTGCTCCAGCCCTCTTATCATCCTCGTGGCCCTCCTCTGGACTCGCTCCAACAGCTCCATGTCCTTTTTATGTTGAGGACACCAGAACTGTACGCAGTACTCCAAGTGAGGTCTCACAAGAGCAGAGTAGAGGGGCAGGATCACCTCCTTCGACCTGCTGGCCACGCTTCTTTTGATGCAGCCCAGGATACGGTTGGCTTTCTGGGCTGCAAGCGCACACTGCCGGCTCATGTTAAGCTTCTCGTCAACCAACACCCCCAAGTCCTTTTCTGCAGGGCTGCTCTGAATCTCTTCTCTGCCCAGCCTGTAGCAGTGCCTGGGGTTGTCCCGACCCAGATGTAGGACCTTGCACTTGGCTTGGTTAAACTTCATAAGGTTGGCATCGGCCCACCTCACAAGCGTGTCAAGGTCCCTCTGGATGGCATCCCTTCCCTCCAGCGTATCAACCGAACCACACAGCTTGGTGTCATCGGCAAACTTGCTGAGGGCGCACTCAATCCCACTGTCCATGTCGCCGACAAAGATGTTGAACAGGACCGGTCCCAACACCGATCCCTGAGGGACACCACTCGTTACAGGTTTCCAACTGGACATCGAGCCATTTACCACAACTCTTTGCGTGCGGCCATCGAGCCAGTTTTTTATCCACCGAGTGGTCCATCTATCAAATTGATGTCTCTCCAATTTAGAGACAAGGATGTCATGTGGGACAGTGTCGAATGCTTTGCACAAGTCCAGGTAGATGACATCAACTGCTCTGCCCCTGTCCATCAGTTCCGTGGCTCCATCATAGAAGGCCACCAAATTGGTCAGGCAGGATTTCCCCTTAGTGAAGCCATGTTGGCTGTCACCAACCACCTCGTTGTTTTTCATGTGCCTTAGCATGCTTTCCAGGAGAAACTGTTCCAAGATTTTGCCAGGCACAGAGGTGAGGCTGACTGGTCTGTAGTTCCCCGGGTCTTCCACCTTCCCCTTCTTGAAAATGGGGGTTATATTACCCTTCTTCCAGTCATCGGGAACTTCACCTGACTGCCAGAAGGCTGTCACATCACCAAGTTTTAAGCTTCATGCAGAACACATTTCTTTGGACAGGGTTTCTAATATAACCTTGACTGCTGGCTGACCAGCTCTTGTGCTTTCAGAAAGTCTTATGCAACACATATACCGTGCCTTGCAGGAGAATAAGTCTTTTTTTCTTTGGTCATTAAATATAAAAACACTGCTTAGATGTGATGGTGATAAAAGCCTTTAGAAAAGCCAACACATTCTCCATGGTGACTTTTGGGAGTGATTTTTCTGTTATTTATACTGTTCTAATCCCTATTCAAATCATACTGTCTGGGTTCTTCATCATAAAAGCTATTTCATCAGAAATAAGCTTAAAAAAATGACAAATGTTGCAATTATTTGTTATGGGAAAACCAGTGAATTTTAAGAGATGTTGCTTGTTTTATACACTAAAAAACCATGACATTCAGCTCCTTGTCCTTTGAACAAATATAAAGACACTACAAAGAATACTTTAATACCCCCAAAAGTAAAAATGCATCCATTAACTTTATATGAGAGAAGAAAATTCTTAAGTCCAGAATAAGAAAAGCCATGTGTCATGTTGAGGTCAAATGAGATAGTGGGTATGAGAAAGAGAGAAGCAGTTGTGAAAACACATCATTCCCCTTTTGTGTTACATGTGAGAGGTGAAATTGTATCACCTTTCTAGACGCACACAGCAATTGTGTCTGCTACTGAACATCTCTCTTTACATCTGTAGGGTTAGTCTCTGAAAGTAATCAACACCTTTCATTCTCTTTTATTTAAAAAAGGAAGGACATAAGCAGCTATGTTTGGATTTCTCATTAGTGAGAACCTCCATGCCCAGAGGTGTTGGGGCAGGGCAGCCGCTATGTTCCTGCCACATCGAGACCCCTGGAGACACTTGCAGCAGCAATCACACTGTGTTGCTTTCCCCCAGGCTGACGCCAGCAGTTTTGGGCAACACTATTCCTGCTCGAAATGGTTGTATATGTGTGCGGACAGGGTGGTGGGATCAGCAAAACCACCTGGGCTGGGTGAGGGCTGGGGTGGAGCCAGGCACTGGAGCTGTCCCTCCATGGAACTCCACTTGACTCTGAACATTGCAGGAGGCAGAGCCACCACCACCAAGCCCCATGGAAAGGAAAATGAGTGTTTGAACCTCTAACAGCACACCTGGGAAAAATGTGTCCTGGAGACATCCAACTGGTAACAATTAGAGTCAGAGGACACGGACAGGAAAAAAACATTTATGCATTATTTAAACAGTGTGGGAGACAGTTAAGATGCACAGCAACACATGTCAATATCACTCAGGCCCCACAGCTGCTCTCTATTTCTCATACTTCCTTACTCTGAGCCTGAGTTTTGCTTACTGGGGGGCTGGGTTTGCTTTCCGACCCCTAGCTCTGCATTTTGCGTTAGCCTGCTTGAACTGTATCAGGTTGGAGGCAGGCCTTTTCCACAAGCTATTTCCCCCTCTCTTTCTGTCCCCAGGTGTCTGCTTGGGGTGCATCGCTCCGTGCAGGGAGCCCCATGTCCCGGCTCTGTGCCCTGCTGCAATGGGCCCCCAGAACCGTGCCATGAAGCCACCCCATGTGCTTGGCATCCTGGAGGATTACTCACTCTCATCTCACATTTCTTTCAGGAAGCTCAGCCTTGCTTTTTTGCTTCTTCTAATTAACGTCAGAAGTACTTTATTGTCATGCTCTCTTTGTGCCAGTGTTCTTCTAATTAGCTTGCTGAGCTATTCAGTGTGCGTTTGAGGCTGTTCAGTGTTAATGAGCCTGTCAGTCACAGTCTTCAAAGACTCGTAGCTTCAGAGTAGTAGAAGATGGGAAAAACCTATTAGAGATGGTTGGTTCCTGTCTCAGAAACCAAGAGTCCTCCAGGCTTAGTTTAAGCACTTGTAAAATTGGCAATGTTTCTTTCAGGCTTTGAGGGGGGCATATGTGGTTTTTCCAGCTCAGCAGTTTGACCAAGGCAAACTTTGAGTACTAAAATGAAAAGTAACCATCATGTGTCAAAGGCACGTGGAAAGAGTATGCCTGGTTTTCAAATACTCTGTTCTGCATTCTGGTCTTACCTTCACAGCATACCTGTGCTGAAACTGCACTGTATGTAAATAAAATCCTTTCTGAGCTTGCAAAGGTAGGGACACTACAGAAGTCAATGAATCCTCTAAAAGGCTCACAAGATTTTTGGAAACCAGCCACACTGGCCCCTTACTAGGACCTGAGCTACGTCTTCAGTTTAGAGCTATTTCTGCATATCTCCTGAGCTGGACTTACTCTGTAAGCTGCTGCTGCGGACATTCACTAAGCCACAGCTCCTCAAAGCTACCTTTCACTTGCCCAACAAACCTTTCTGATTTTATTTAATTTAACATTTCAGAGACTGTTGCCTTTTGAATGGCAGCTGGATGGTTTCTGTGTGCTGATGTGTCTGCTGCAGAAGGGGCCTTATTCTGTCACTGCTCCATCCATCCGCAGTGCAGAGATCCAGACTTCTGTGCGGAGACCAATCTTGCTGTCTGGCAAATACACGGCTCCAATGACTAAACCAATTTGACAAGGTTGAACTACAATAATCAGAGCTAATATCTGGTACTTGCATGTCATGACAAGGACCTGTTTCCATGGTGACACATGTGTAGTGGTTGATTTGACTGCATAGATATTTCCCACAAATTTCAAGTGTCCGTTGCTTTTCTCATCTCCTTCTGTCCCTGTATCAGCACCATATGCATCACAAATGAGAAAGCAAATCATAAGGTATTTAGAGAGACATAGGTAAGTTGGCTTTTTATTTGGAGCTGCTCAGAGACACTGCTATGATTGAGGCAAAAGCTTCAATGCTCTGGGGAGTGCGGGAAGGTCTCAGCCCCAGCCCCCCTGCCACACAGAGCACCTGCAGGGAGCAGGCTCCTTGGCTTGCACTTGAGGGCTGGTTGCTAACGTTGCATTGCCTCAATGACATTGGAGCCCACCGGAGTTTGTTTAATTTAACATTTCAGAGACTGTTGCCTTTTGAATGGCAGCTGGATGGTTTCTGTGTGCTGATGTCTCCAGGGAAGCCTGCAAGACTTTTCAGCATGCCACCGAAGTCATTAAACACAGCCCATCCTCAAGTGGTTCCGATGCCGTCAGGGAGCCTTGCTTGTGAAACACCGTATTTTCTTGTCCAGCCCACCCAGACCCACCCACCCACACTGTTTCCAGGGGTTGTTTGCTGCCAGGTCCTTCAGACTGCGGTTCTTGCAGGCTCGGAGGATGCAGAGATGAGAGGCGCCTCAGGGGGCAGGATCCTCCCAGCCTGAACAGCTCCTGACAGCTCCCAGCTTCCCAGCAGCAACGCAAGCCCATGACTCCCCACCCAGCCCACACCAGGCAGAGATCAGCTTCTTCTCTTCCTTTTGGCAGTCACCCCTCTTTCGTCTCATACCTACACACCAGCCTCCCCATTGCAGGCTAAACAACCCCAATGCATTTGGTCTTTCCTCATAAGCCATATCTTCCTCCTTCCTCCAACCATTTTATTTGCTCTCTTCAGTACCAAAAATTGGTCGCAGAAAATCCAGAACCTAGAGAAGCAAACAACTCCTTGCCTTGTTTGCAAGGTATCTTCCTGTTGAGGAATGGTGTTTGCCTGCTTTCCTTTTCAAATCCATGCAATTCCTGCCCCTTATTCAGCTTGTGACTTAACCCATCTTCTACGAAACTGTCATATTGGAGTGGGACATTTATTCCTAGATAATCAAAGGAAACCCATGAGAGCTGACACACCTGGCAGTTGGATGGAGTCTTGGGTGACATGGTTTAGTGTGAGGTGTCCCTGCTCATGGCAGGGGGGTTGGAACTAGATGATCTTAAGGTCCTTTCCAACCCAAACCATTCTATGATTCTATGATTCTATGATTCTTCTAAGTGCTTCCGAAAAGCTTATTTGTTGCAGGATCTTTCTGGGACCTGAAAATTGGGAATTGCTGGGCTCTTCCCTGCCCTCTCACGCAGGCTCAGCAGTACCCATTCCTTTCCAAGCCTCCCAGGAGCTCACATCTTCTGCAGCTTCCCACAGCTCTGTGCTTGCTGCAGCTGCAAATACACCCTGAGGTGCATCTTGCCCCTTTGTCATGGGTATGAAATAATTAGTTGATTGCAGTTAACCTTTTTACTAAGGGAAGCAAAAAACCCCATTTAACATGGATGCAAGCAAAAGACATTAAGCATATTCAGTTAACAGCTTTCCCCCTTTACTGATAATGGATTACACATTTCCTGTTTGTCTCCTCATTACTGGTGTTCCTACAGAAGCTAACAGGAAATCATGCTATGACCAGAGACAGAAGGTATCTCACTTTGTGCCTATCTTTTTCTGATTTCCCTAGGTTTTAGAGTTGCACTCAGCAATCTTTTCTCAGTTGGCTGTGTGCCCCCTTGAGCTTGGGTCACAGAAGAGCTCAGTAATTAGCCACACTAACCTTTTTCTAAACGTCTTATTCCTCCTCCTTTCTGGGAAGAGCATTTGCTTAAAGAAACAGCCATCTACTCCATTTCTACTTTGATTGCCTCCCATGAGATCTCGCTGCCAGTTGCCTGAGTCAATTTACTTTAAAGCCCATCTTATCTTGCTGCCCTCCCTCATGAAGTGAGGCAATTCTATCATGGCATGGTCTCTTGCATCCTGTCCGCTCTTTGGCTGAAAACAAAGATGAAGAGAATCTCCTCTCTCATAACTATATTTTATGTTTAAAATAGGTCCTGCATATTCTACCTCTTTCCTGGAGAAAGTATGTGCTTTATTCAGTCTCTTTGGGATTGGCTGCATTCTACCTCTTCATAGCTTGAAGCTCATAGCTTTTTATTCTTGTGCACTGGTTTTGGCTGGGATAGAGTTAATTTTCTTCATAGGTACTATGTTTTGGATTTGTGATGAAAACAGTGTTGCTAGCACAGAGATTTTAGCTATTGCTGAGCAGTGCTTACACAGTATAAAGGCCTTTTCTGCTTTCCACGCTGCCCTGCCTGCATGCAGGCTGAGGGTGCAAAAAACACTGGGAGGTAACACAGCCAGGACAGCTGACCCCAACCAAAGGGATATTCTATACCATATAATGTTATGCTCAGTGATAAAACTGGGCAGGGGGTGGAGGACAGGGGAGGTGGAGGCTCGTCAGGACTGCCATTGCTCAGGAACTAGCTGGGCATCTGTTGGTTGGTGGTGAACAACTGGGGTGTTTTTGCATCACTTGTTTTTCCTGATTTTGTTTTATTTATTTATTTTTGACTATTAAATAATTGTTTTCTCAACCTATAAATTTTTGTGCTCTCACTCTTCTAATTCACTCCCCAGACCCATTGGGTGGGGGACTGAGCAAGTGGCTGAGTGGTGCTTAGCTGCCTACCAGGGTTAAACCATGCCACCTTGCCAACCAATTTCTCATTCATCTCGTGTCTTGTTGCTGAACCTTTAGTTTGCTCACGTGTCCAAGTCACACATGATTAGATGTAATTAGTCCTGAAAAATTCATGCTCAAGCAATGAATTGAATTGGAAGCAGCAGAGTGTCTGTGATTGAAGTGCTTGTTTAATGTATCATGAGCAAGGTCACGTACAGTCATGTCTTGACTCCATAGACAGACACAGACAGGACCTCTTCTTTGCAGTTTATGTGACAGGGTTACTGAATCCCCAGAGCTGGCTCACAACTTGGAAAAATGTGTGGGAAGGGCATGTTCAGTTCTTTTTGCACCTTTCAATATCTTTATGCCCTCACAGAGGAGTGGGCTTGTGTAGCTATTGACCCTTCAGTGTAGGGTGCAGCTGCCAGTGAAGAAAACAAAGTCCTGTTTTCATGTCTGCTGGAAGTGTCCAGGTGCAACTGTAGTCTCTGCAATCCCTCCTGGCAGACCTGAGGGAGAAGCCATTTCAGAGACACAGAAGACAAACACAGACCTTAGATCCTGCCTTTGGCAAGGCAGAAACAACGTCAGAAAGGCTCAGCTTGGTAGATCTGAGATCCCAAAGCCAAGCTTCAGGTTTCCTTCACTGAGTCTCAGTAGGTGTTGGTTGGCCAGATATTATCAACTCTCTGTTCCGTGGCTCATGGGAGAGCTGTCCCAACTCACAAGAGTCCTTGGTCAACAGGTCAGGAAGGCCTTCTCTGGAATATTTATATTTTTGCTAGGTATGTAGCAAGTATAAGTCACCTGGGCTATGACAGTTTTCTTGTGATAACAACAAATGTTATGAAGGGCCAGCAGGACACAGACAGTCAGCAGTAAACACAAACAACAGGAGCAAAAGCACAGACCAATATTAGAAAAGTAAATGACTGTAACACCTTGGCTTGCTCATCCTGCACTCAGGTTCTTAGTTTATTTAGAGGTTTACTTGTCCTTATGCCTTTTTTTTTTTTTTTTCTGAGGAGAGATAAGAAGCAAGAAGGTGATTGCAATTCATAAAATGTGATCTTTGTATGACCTTGACCATTAAATCTCACCACAACCCCTCAAAGATTATAACAACTCTGATTTCTATCAGAGTGTTTAACCTTTCTTTATTAAGTAGCCCAGCAGCAAGAACATCAAAAGCTAAGTTTTATAAATATGGACTGGAAAAGAGAATCACTGAGAGCTGCTCAGACTGTTTTTCACATTTAGATTCAGAGAAACATTGTGGGGATGGTGGGATGAGCTCTGTTTTTCTTCCCTGTTGATGTAAGCTGAGCGCACTGCTAAAGCCATGTTTTAGCTTTAGCTTTAGCTGCACCAGTAGTGTTTCAGCTCACTGGATACCTGCTCCCACATGAATACTGAAGGATGAATGACCTGAGCCATCAGAAAGCAATAAACTCACTTCCAGTAATTCTACCTGCCGCTGTAAAACATACAGCATCCCTATCAGTGCACTGGCTCTGGATGCACGAAGGGGCTTTAGGATTTGGTGGTGACAGCAGAGAGCTGTGGCTGAAGCCTGGAATGCTGCTCACTTTGCACTCCACTACAGACTCCCTGTGTCATCTCTGACAGGTTACTTAAGCTCTCTGTGCTTCCGTTCTCTGCTGGAAATACAGATAATGTGATTTCCCTGAATTGCAGGAGGGAGTTTTGTGGTTAATTAAATGGAGGCATGTGAGAGGCTCTCAATGTTGCAATACCAAAGTCACTATTAGTGGCTTTCAGAGAATGACTGATGTAGCAAATATGGTGAACAATAATTCCTGCAAGCAATAAAATACTAAAACTCTTTGCAATTAGAACACTGTCCACCAATTGTTCCTTTCGTTCTGTGAAGCTTCCTGGCCCAAGTCCTTTCCCCATATAGTGAGTGAGCAGATAGCATTATTTCCAAGTGGAAAAAATCTTATGCATTTGAAAAGAAAAAATCCACTGACAGTGTTTCCTTCAAAGTCTTATTTACCACTTCAATCGTCCCTTTGAGCTCAGAAAGAACCAATATCTAAGCTGTAAATTCATAAATTCACAGAGAACCACTTATCTGGTCTATACTATAATGCAGATACAGAATTTGGAAAGGATTAATGAAACAATCATTAATAATCTTAACACATTTCAATTCCGCTTGATTCCTGCTCTGCCATTATACTTTTTAATTTTTTTTACTTTCCTACGCTTCTAACAAATGCACAAATCTGAGTTCTGTTGTTGCTGCATTCAGTTGGGATTTGGTGGATTCCTACACTTTCTGAGTATTTGAAATTTGTCTGGATGAAATTGGAGCGAATTTAATCCTCTTGGGGATGGGTATACTAGTCACAACACTGCCTATGGATTATCTACCACTGTTTCGTTTTTATTTTACATTTCTATTTACTCTTCTATAGCTAAATAAAATGCCTCTAATGCTTCTCTAGGCACTTATCAGTCTCCCAGTATCCTATTCCTCCAGAAGTGAGTACTTTTCTCTTTCTAGGATGAGGAGGATGATGAGGAGACTTTGGAATAGCAGGAGGAGTAGGAGAAGACAGCAGGAGACAAGAGTAGGAGGATGAGGAGGAGTTGGAAGAAAAGGAGGAGGAACTGGATGAGAAGGAGACAGAAAAAGAGAAACAGGGGAAGAACATGGGAAGGTGAAAGATAAGAAAAAGAACAAAGGTGAAGAATATCAGAAGGAAGTGTTTAGCAAAAGAAGAAATAAAAGCTGGAAGAAAAAGAGGAAGAGAAGGAGGAAAAGGGATAGGAGAACGAATAGGAGGAAGAACAGGAAGACTGGGAGAAGTGGTTGGATTTTAGGGGTCTTTTCCACCCTAAATGATTCTGTGATTCTTGACTGATGGTGAAACTTTTAAGTCCCATACCTGTCTCTCCTGCCATTCACATGCCTTCTTGTTGGCAGCTGCTCATGTGCATGAGAACAAAAAAAGGCCAAAGCATTGGCTCAGCAAAAATGTGTGTATAGCCCTGACAGTTCTTTCTGGTAGCTGTCTCTAAGTATACACACAGGGATAAAAGATCTCTTTGTCTTCATCTGATGACCTTTAATCATTCATAGCCTTCCAAAAGAACTGCTTCTTTCATAATGTCAAGAAAGGTAATGAATGAAACAACTACTAAACTGAAAGAGAAAAAGAATGCTTCTTCAGTGATGACTTCTTTTGCACATCCATCTTCTAGACAGTAAATGTTCTGGAGTGGGGCCACATTGCTGCTGAATTTTTTATGAGACTGTAGCTATATGATAAGGATTGCTCTAAAAATTAGCATAATTTCTTATTATTTTGGCCATAAATGCTTCCCAACTCATCAGCATATATATCTTTTTTATTACAAAATTCACCTGTGCTTTTTACTGACAGCTTCATACCCTGGATTTTCAAGAACTATTTTTTTTTTTTTAAGCTGTTGTCAATTATCCTTCCAACTCTCAACACAGCACTGGAGCCTCCCACATTTGTTGGAGTCCAGAACTGGTGACCAATTCGCATTCTCTGCAGTGTTTGTAATAACATACTTGTTTGTACTTTCCTTTCTGCTTTGAAGATTATGTAACCTACACATACTGTGGGCAAAAAATTGTTCTTCTCCTAGTCCCAGCCATGCAAATCCAGACCAGCTCATGGAAAACAAAACAATGCTCTTTCACACCAGTGGATTAAAATGCTCCAGTGCAATAATTTGACCCTCTTTCTTTTTGTACAACGCATAAGAAAAACGTGAAATGCATGTAGTCTGCTGGTGCAAAGTTTCCAGAATCTGTATCAGAGTTAATAATCACAGTGCCTGTGTAGAGAAAGAAAAGAAAATGAAAGATTCAGCAGTATAAAAATGAGCGGGGAAACTAGAAGCGTAAGAGTGGAGAAAAAAAATCTGCTTGTTAATATTTCTCTATGTAAGTGTACCAACCCCTCTTTTTGTTAAAATTAGCTGATGAAAATCACAACACATTTCAGTGTCAAAATCCTTGGTTTCACTGTAACTGTGTGAAATCCTACAAGCCAGAAATACAAGCACTGATATCAATGCTGCAGGTAGCCCCAGCAGCAGAGAGCTCTGCTGTAGCCAGCAACTGGCATACTGCCGGCATTGCAAGGGTTGTTTCACATTTGCTTCAGGAACAGATCTTTGAAAAATGAATCCTGATATCAAGACCTTCAAAGTTTGGATCTCAAAATGATTGAACACGTGCAAGTTTGGTTTAAAAGACCCATAAATTCTGGAGCAGTGCTAGGTTCTGGGCTGAGACCTCCTGTTTGCCAGTCCCCTCTCTTCAGCTTGCAAACCCTCCCCTCACAAAGTCCATCACTCCCATCTGGATTCACCAGCCACCTTGTTCCTTGACAAGCATGAATCTGTATTTCTGACCTCATCCGTACGACCGAGATGCCAAACTAGGAAGCTAGGATTAGCATTTGGATTCAAGTCTGTCACACAGTTTCTCACACAGCTTGCAGGATTCAACTTTGGATTCAAACCCATATAAAAAATGAAACAAAACAACACTACACAAAACAAAACAATACAACACAAAACAAAACAATACAAAACAGAATTTTTTCTGTTCCCTTTCTTACGTTCTATTACAAGTTCTTTTAGTATACTCATCAACAACAATTAAAAATGACATATTTTCTTCAGAATTCTGTTCCACCTCATATCTCTGTTGTTTGGAAATGTTGTTTGCATTTTCTTTAAATTCCTGCTGAGAGGAAGTAGGCCAGAATCAGTAATTGTACTACAGTTGCAGTACCCTAAGAGCTGAGGTCTCCAGCTTCCCAGTTTCCAGTTCTACTAGGCTGCAGTAACTATTGCTGTAATGGGCTGAACACAAAATACTCAAATATTTCTGTGGATTAAAACTGGCATTATCATCTTATGTTTTTTTCCTTTAAAATGATCTTTCTCTCCCTTGAGAGAAGCTAAGAAAGAAGCCATTTTAAAAGCATGTGCCCTAGCAACTCTTCGAAAGTTACTCTGTGAGCCAAATAGAAGGTGAATATCTGTGTAATAATAGAGCACTGAGAACAAAAACTTTGTCAGAAAACTGTGGCAAGAGCTGTGCTAAATAAACTGGATTTGCTCGTCATAGCTTGTGCCAGCAGCGGATCTTTTGATTAAAAATCCTCCAAATTTCATCCAAGTTCTGCTATCTTTACTTATATTGGCAGTACTTATTGGAAGGCTGGCAACATCAAAACACAAGCAGAGGTGAAATTCTGGCCACATGTCCTGCTTATATTTCCTTCACTGTATTTCATTTTACTCATTTAACTGTGAAAGTTAAATGAGAAAATAAGTTTAAGCAAGTCCCTTAGTTGGTCTAAGGAGCTAAAAGAAATGTAGAATGAGCTTCTAAATGCTTTTGGCTTTGCAGTGCTCACTGGAAGTAGGAGACTGCCGTGATAGAGAAGAATTCACTTATCTCCTTGCAAAAGAGAAGTATCTGACATCATAGAGCACATATAAATTGAGAAAGTTGCATTTATAGAAGATTGTGATGGATCATAAGATGCGAGCGCCTGAAAAGTTGTTCTAGGGAAGTCTTAAATTCTTTCCATGCAAATGTGTAAGCAGCCATTAGTGATAACAGCATCTCTCAGACACCCCATTCTTTTAATCAGGATTCTGAATCAGTGCAAAGACACATCAGTATTACTAATGTATTAACTATTATTAATGTTAATACATTAGTATTATTACATTAATGTTATTATAATATATTAATATTATTATAGTATATAATATATTATTATTATATTATTATATTAATGTTATTAACTAAGTATTACTGCAAAATTAAATGCAGAAAAAAGCTTGACATTTACAGCTTGATTTCCCAAACATCGCAAGTCTAGAGCAGGGCTTAGTTATTGTATTAAGAATGGACTTATTATGACTGCTGATGAAGTACAGCTTCTTCTAATTCCCATGTCCAGAATGTCTGCAAATCTGGAACTTTTTACTCTGGTGTCTCAGAATGGGTTTAGCAACCTGTTTTAGGCAGCCATGTCTGAAGGCTTCGCCTCTCCTAATGGCAAAATAGGACAGAGCTAAACTGAATTCTGACTTCCTTTTGTCATCAAATACATGGAGGCAGGCTGATCCTTTCCAGGATGGGCTGGACACTGAAGGGTTGTTACTGGAACTTGGAGAAGCTATTGTGTTGTAAGACATTGCAGGCCACATCATTGGGCAACTAGAACTCTTAGATACCAGGAGAAAAGGACACCTGCAAGCCAAAAGGCTCCTGCATGGTCACCGAGTCATGTGTCTCCTGCCATAAATCTCACAGAAGGAAGAGGGGAAAAAGGAAATCTCCCACCGTGGTTCCCTGTGTGATGGTGGTTGCCTCCTCACAGGATGAGCAACAGATACTTCCATAAACTCTGTGGATCAGCAGGAGCTAATAGGAGACCTGAAAATCTAGAGAGACAGTAATTATATTAACACTGCTAATGAGAACAAACCAGGAACAAAGCTTGAACAGCACACTTCAGCCAGCCACACTCATTAATTAATAGTTCATTTCCTGCTGGGCTTTGGGCCGCTTCACCAAGCTCTCTCCTGGGCAAAATTAGAGGTATAGTTCACTCCAGAAACAGCTCTGCAAAGACATTATGGATGAGGCTGCACCAGATTTGGCTCCATATGCCCCACACTGTCTTCTAATGCTATCCCAACTACCTATGCACACTCAAGCACTCCCATATGCCCTTCTGCCCCATGTCAAGGTATGCAAGATGTCCTCAGTCTCAGGCTATATAAAGTATTTTGGTGATCTGCAACACCAATATAAGGTAGTCTGAACTGGAAAAAAAGTACGAAAGAGTATAGTCATGTATTAAAAGCCACAAAGCATTACACAGGAACTAGAAAACTCTCAAAGCCAAATGCAATGTTGTGTAGATACAGACAGCTCTGCTCTGCTCTGCTCTGTGGTGAGCCCTAAGACATGTAGACAACAGTCAGCTGATGCCCCTTGGCCTCAAGACAAGAAGTTTCCTCTCTGGCTCTCTTCCACTTGGTAGTGTAGACATAGATAATGAGCCCTGGACACACCCCCTGCCCCAAAGGAGCTATCTTGCCAGGTCCATTCACTGGCTGTAGTTTCCACTAGGCTACACTTAAAACCAGCAGGAATTTCCCAACTTTCAGTGGGGCTACATGGAACAAATAAGAGCATTAAATTCACAAGCTGGAAAAGGTAGTGAACAGCACTAGCCATTTTTCTCCCATGCGAAACCAAAGCGCTTTGTGAGCTGGAGTTCAGGCTTCCAGTCTCTCTTTCTTATGACACCAAAGTGGCATCCTTTAGTAAATGCCAGGGCAGAATTCTGATTTTACAGGAAATTCTTAGATATCTGTAACAATCTTAAAATGGGTAAAACCTCACCAAACTTGTGCCAGTAGGGTTAAAATACAGTGGAGTTACAGGCAGAAATTGTGGAACAAATAATACACTGAGGTTCATTATTTCTTTTTAAAGACTCAGTTATGGTGATGGTGAGGGATTAGTGTTCCTATGGAGAAGCCATCATGTTCCTCACAAGCCCTCTGCACTCTCTTTTCTTCATGAAACTGCTGGACCTCACTCACTGAAAGCAGCCTTTGTAATGTTTATCCATACCCAGAAAAGAAAAGCAAGGAAATATAAGGTAGAATTTATTATTTGTTTCTCAAGAATATTTTTTTTCTTTTTTTCTTTTTACTGTATATGGCATTTGTAAACGTGTTTCACCAACTGAATGGGAAAGTTACCCACTACACAGTGGCGGGCACAACGTGGGCAGCTGCAATGCAGACCTGCCTGGCCGTCGAAACAGCTCTGACTGCTGGGGTCACCTCCAGGCACATGTGCAAGCTCCACCTCAGCTCTCATTTCTGTTCTTTCAGCCACAAATGTGGACATCACACTGAAATATTTCTATGCTGAGCAGCTACCTCTCTTGAAGGTAGCTCAGGTGCTGGGAACTGTCTTGCTATGCCAGTAAGCCCTGGGAAGGCGCTCTGGGAAGGCCCCATTCCGGTGCACAACAGCTTGCTGATGCTCAAACTATTTCATTTCAGACTGCAGCAGGTATCACAAGACTCTACATACGTTGCACAGCATAGACATATCATGTGATACAGGACTGATGACAAAGGCTCTACAATGAGAATACCAACACACCTCACCTCAGCTACTGAAGCAGACAGAAGCAATTTTCAGCAAGTAGCAACCTGGACAGGGATTTAACCTTCATTATTATAAGTGCCATATCTTCCCAGCAAGGTTCTGAATAATTTAGTGCCCTGGTTCTTTCTGTCATTTCATGTAAGTTATTCAGCTTTTATAGAATACAGACATGAGAAACTAAGATTTCAGTTTAAAGATGATGTATTTTTTTCTGAAATGAAAGCGAATGAGAAACCAAGTCAGTGTATTGAAGGATCTGTTTTGACTGAGGTATTTTATTTTGTACTTTTAGGCCTCCCACAAACAGCTGCATGTGACTCAGAAAGAGGCCCAGATGTTCACTCTGGGGACAAAGCAAAGGATAAAAAAAAGATATTGACTAGCATAGTTTCTTTTGCACGCACAAGGTCTTTTGCTTCTTGGTAGGAAGTATTCATTCATTTCAGTATCCCCCAGATACCGAAAAAAAGGAAAAACAGTTCCCAGTGAGTGGCTGTTTCTCTATGAACTACTTAGGGATATATATCAGGATGCTCAGAGGATTACTAATATAGAAAACTAGAACGCAGAGTTTCAGGAGAAGTGGAGAACAATGTATCAACAGGGCCAGTGAACCAGTGAAGCAAACCAGCAGTGCACTCAGCAGAGTAACCTCTTTATCAAACCACTCAGTATCAGGCGGCAATGTATTTTTCAGACACACTTAAGCAATATCTGAAATTTCTTTTATTAGGAAAAACACATTTTGATTTCCAAGCAGCAAGAATCACCTGGCTTTTGCCAACTCTAATGTTTATGACTTTATTTCCTCTTTGCTGATTGACTGGTTTCAAAGAACAAAGAGAAGTGGGGAGAAGAAAGATGCATTATCAGCAATTAAAGACCAAGGATTACGAGTCTGCAATTCCTAACAAGTGGGGAACAAAAGATAAAGAAACACTTCAGAGCACAGTGAGAAATCCATCGGGCACAGATTTTGCTTGTGTCCTGTACTAAGCTGGCAAGTGTTCTCACAGACAGTAGCTTCAGGCCACAGCTATTCTGCATTCTGTTTGATTGGAAGCACTGCAAGAAAAGACTGAGCTGGATTATACCCACCATTCTGCAGAATAACCAAAGATGTGGACAGAGCTCAAAATCACACATAGATATGTGCATAAATGTACACATATATACACAGGAATTATACATCTCTGGCTGATTTTAAAAGCTTTTTTTCCAGGAGCATGAAGATTCAGTGAAACACTCTTAAAGCCTTATAAATCTCCCGGTCTTGAAAACCTGACTTTTTAGCTTCTAAATGATTATAATAAGATTTCCAATTCTGTGTTTGATGAAAAATTTCCCAGTTTCAATATACTGCCAGAAAATAAGAATTTAAATCAGCGTGTTAACAACAGAGTGGAAGAGGAGGAAGCAAATGGCCAGAACAGATAGTGAAATCTGTGAGACCATCTGGAGATGACAAGTTGAAATCTATCCCCAGTAGAAATGGTTCCAGGTTCTTCTACCAGCCATTGCCCATCTGATAGTCTGTACAAAATGTTGATACACTTCAAGTGGTGCTGATAGGATTCTCAGGATGCCTAGGAGCCTGATGGCAGATGTTAGCCTTGGTTTAAGGTTCCCTTCATATGCTGTGATTAGAAACCACCAAATCATCATAGCATAACCACACAGATGCAAATAATACAACGGTCAAGCCAGAGTCCTGTGAACCTCTAAAAAAGTGTTTCAGTCTTTCAGCAGAATTAGGTACTTACATACCTTTTAAAATACCCTTGTGTCATTTACTACATTAAGCATGTGACCAGCTCTGCTAGCTTGGCCTCTGGTTTGCTTCCCCATGGATGCACAAGAAAGTTGCCCACCACAGCTGGGGCTAGTGTGGTCAGAGCCAGCCATGGAATCATAGGATCATAGAATGGTTTGGTTTGGAAGGGACCTTCAAAGGTTATCTAGTCCAATCCTCCTGTAATGAGGAGGGACATCTTCAACTAGATCAGGCTGCTCAGAGCCCAGTTCAGTCTGACCTTGGATGTTTCCAGGAATGGATCATCTGTTACCTCTCTGGGCAACCAGTTCCAGCATTTCACCACCCTCATAGTAAATTATTTTTCTCCTTATATCTAGTCTATCATCTACACTCTTTAAGTTTCAAAACATTAGTCCTTGTCCTATTGCAACAGGCCCTACTAAAAAGTTTCTACTCATCTTTCTTATAGGTCCCTTTAAGTATTGAAAGGCTGCAATAAGGTCTCCCTGGAGCCTTCTCTTCTCCAGGCTGAACAACCCCAACTCTCTCAGTCTTTCCTCATAGGAGAGGTGTTCCAACTCTCTGATTATTTTTGTGGCCCTCCTCTGGACCGTCTCCAACAGGTTCATGTCTTTCCTGTACTGAGGAGTTCAAAGGTGGTACTCCAGTAGTCCAGGTGGCATCTCACCAGAGCAGAGTAAAGGGGCAGGATCACCTCCCTCGACCTGCTGGTCACGCTTCTTTGGATGCAGCCCAGGAAGTCATTGGCTTTCTGGGCTGTAAGCACATACTGCCAGGTCATGTCCAGCTTTTCATCCACCAGTACCCCCAAGTCCTTCTCCTCAGGGCTGCTCTCAATCTCTTCATTCCCCACCCTGTATTGATACCGGGGTTTGCCCCAACCCAGGTGTAGGACCCTGCACTTGGCCACATTGCACATCATGAGGTTTGCATGGGCCCATTTCTCGAGCTTGTCCAGGTCCTTCTGGATGACATCCCTCAGTGTGTCAACCACACCTCTCAGCATAGTGTTATCTGCAACTTGCTGAGGGTGAACTCGATCCCACTATGTCATTTATGAAGTTATTAAAGAGTATTGGTCCCAGCTGGGCCCTGCAGGTCACCACTCTTCACTGATCTCCATCTGGACACCAGTAAGGGTCTGGACAATGCAGAAGGCTCTGTCTATACTTCCAAAACTGGAGCAAATCAGGCAGGTGGTGATGACTGAGCACCTGGGGCCCCTATCAGTGGACAAGGCATGAAGTCATTTCTCAGGGACTGTTCCTTTGCAGGACATCAGGCAGGATTTCAGGACATTCGCTTTTGCATTCTTTAAGGCTGGTTGTCTGCCACGCATATATAACAGCAACTAAAAGATTTACTGAAACGTTTGTTGCGCTCAGGCAAATCCCAAGTGGAGCGGTCCACCGACTAATGAATGCTGAGACCTCATGCTTACACATGGTGTTCTCCAGCCCACTCAACTCCTCTGTTTGCGTTGCAACACTCAAAGAACACTGAAGACAGCTTGTTTTATAACACAGTGTTCTAGTTTACTAAGCAGTAAGTCTTTAAAAAGTATTGACTTTTTCCATGGCATTGTATCTGTTTGGCTCATTTATGCTTTTCCTGGAAATGTTCTTTGAATGACAACATGAAAGGCTGTATCTAGTCTCCCATAAAAGATGCTGCTGTCAGAAGTGCAAACAGAAAAGGCACGTCCAGGCTACCTGATGCTGTCAAGTGGGCTCCTTTTTGTGCTGCTTGATAAACTCTTTGGAGCAGGACTTTGTTCAATTGGATCAGCCAGAAACAGAAGTCCTATTAGGAGACAGATCAGGAAGAACAGAGTGGCAATACAGCATTGATCAGAGTCATACATCTTGCAGGAAAATGGCTAAGGAAATTAACAGAAATTCCATGTGCCAAGTTTGATCCCAAAGCCATGTTCACCTGCTACTGGGCAGCCATGAGTGTGCTCTCTGACAGCCTGTGAATCCAACCCTAGAGAACGTGTTTTCAATGTTAGGTGAAATATAGGTCCATCTCTACTCAGCAGTGTAAAGACCTCAGCTGGAATCCTTCAACTTTCAGACTACTAAAATGCATATTATCTGCTGTAGATATCTGCAATACATGCTTTTCTCTGCTTATGGTTCTTGCCACAGTTATCTCTTCAATTTTTAAAGATGATTGTGTAAATCTTTTTCTATGTTCATTCTTATAGCTAATCTCCACTGAGCAAGGCTTTATATTATTGACAAAATAAAAAATAACAATCAAAGAACCAGAACAAGAAAATAATTGCTGATTGTGAACTCAAATTCCATTTGCTCTGCCCTGGCAGTGTGGGACAGCTCTGCCTCCAGCAGCACTCATGCAGCTATGGATGAGCGAAGAAGTCACATTTAGCTCATTTACTGTTAATGTCAGTCTGTTTTAAAAGTTTTATTGAAAAAATAACATAAACTGGGACATGGAAATACAACAAACAATTAGGGATGTGACCGTCAGTTTTATTGCCAATTACCACCTTTACCGTATCAGTAATGGATCAGTAGGATCATGTTAGATGTTGTGATTGAAGGCTGACTGCTGCAAATGCAAAGGAGCAGAAGAGCAACAGCAGTGGGAACCCAGTGGTACCAAAGTAGCACCAGCCCTGGCCACTGCTGGATGTCCAAGGAGGCTGAGCAGCCCCTGGACCTGGCAAACCCCAGGGTTTGGCCCCAGAAGAGGTTCTGCCCCATCACCCTGCTAAGGTGGGGGTCACTGCCCACAGGGGTGTGGGGCTCACTGAGAGAAGCTCATAGGTCCAAGCCCAAGAAGGGTTAAAGTGTGGACTGAGCACCCAGCACCGGCTGCTGGAGGGATCCGTACTGTGCGTGCATGTACATGTGCACATACTCCACTAGTGGACTTCAATCCCCATCATCAGAAGAGGAAGAATTTGTGCCATTCCTGTTTGTGTGAACGATGGGTGTTTTCTGTCTGTGCTGATCTGTGTAGCCGGCTATATATATATGCATATGTCTGCATTCTCTGTGTGTGCTAACTGGGAGCACACGCTAAGCTTTGCTGCCAGTTGGACTGGGGAGGGTAGTGCTGCAGCAGCCGCACATATTCAACAATGTCTGGCAGATCTTATGACCAGCATGCAGGATTTCTTCATCTAGTCTTTTTGTGGGCACTAGAAGAAGGATTGTAGCTGTGTTATACACTCTTGCTGCTTGATCTGCCAGGCAGGATAGCAACCTGGCAGGCAGGGTGTTTTGGTGTCTGTTTCCCTTTGGTGACGGTGCAGATGCTGGTCTTCTCCCTGCATTTCAGCGAAGGTTCTCCAACAAGGGGGTCCTGCAATTTCGGGTAGGTCTCAGGCTCTGAAGAGCCAGTTTGACTCACAGATTGCTCAAAACAGTGTAACAGCAGTGTGCAACCACTGCCAGAGTTTTTGCCTCGTGTTAGATTGCAAAAGCTAAAAAGTTACTTTGCCTTTTGAAAGCGGACAGGCACTTGTCACAGGTGAGGCATTTCAGCATCCGCCATTTAATGCTCTGCTTCTGCAGCTGTAGGTGCTTGGTCATCCCAATGCGTTTATATGTTTGGATGTTTATACCAGCGCTCCTACAGTGGGAAGCAGTTGCACCTCTCCACTGGGACTCACTCTTCCCAATGAGTGAGTCCTAATTTAATTTTTAACTTGACCAAATCTCAGCTGAAAAATGTCATAGTTAAAGCAGCTTATTTGTTGTCTTACCTGCCAATAACTGGGAGAGCTTTGTAGTAATGGTATTAGTAAGAACTTGAAGCTTGGCAAATAAAAAGTACTTAAAAAAAAAAAAAAGAAAAAGAGCAAAATCAAGAAACCAAACCAAACCAAACAAAAAACCCCAAACAAAACCGCCCTTTGTTGTCTGAGTGAATGTAACTAAATTGTCTCAAGTAGAAACTAATTAAAATGTCCCTTTTCCTCTGTCCAATTCAAGTAGCTTTCGTCACTGAAATCCTTGAGACTGAAAATTATGGAGGAAGGATTTCCTATCTCTCTGTGTTTCTCTCCCTCTCGCTCTGTGACAGAGGAGATTTTCTTTCAGACACTATCAAATTTATAGTATTTCAGCGGAGGCGGTTCCCCCCCTCCCCCCCCCCCATGATTTTTCTATATACTACACTGGTATATATTCTTGAGCTAATTGGAACATTATTACCTAGCTGTTATTACAGCAGACTAAAAGAACCCTTCCAAATATTCCTTCAATTTTCAAAGGTTTGCCTTTTAGCAGTCTTTCAGCAGAGTTTACATTCAGGATGATTAATGGCCCAACTTGTTCCAGAGCAATTACAGAATTCAAAAATTCAGTCATCAAAAGTTTCAGGTTGCACCAGACAACTGATTAAAAGAGTCACAGTCAATTTGCTTCCATCACTGAAAGGTACTAAATCACACACACAAATCCATCCCAGTTTAGAAGAGCACTTACACTGAATGAAAACTTTGATTCAATTGCCTCTGCCATCAAGGATAGAAACATACAGAATGATCATGCTCCCAGCCATCATAGCTCAGAATTCAAATGGGTTCAGTGAACCTGCTTGAGAATGAATTATGGTTGCAAATTATTTGCATGAATTATTGAGCAAATAACTATGAATGGTAATTACACTGGGAAGAATCAAGCTTTGTTCACAGAGAACTCCTGAATAGAAAAGGCTATTCCTAAATTCCTTCTTAGAAATTATTTACCCTCCCCCAATATAAACAGTGAAATTAAATTATTTGAAAAACATAATCTGAATTTTACTAATCTTAAATGTAATTAGTAAAACCGGAAGCATATTGTACACACATATCATGTGCATATTAACCAGACCAGATTACAGAACGTAGTGAATAAATATCACATGAAAGGTTTTCTTTCTAGAAAAGCAAAAGAATAAAGACAATAATTTTGTTTGTGAGAATCAGTTCCATATCCAATCAAAATAGCGCTCTTTTAAAGACAGATATTCAACAGACTATACTCTTAATTTGCTTAATATTTGATCATTAATCATCCGAGAGTTTTCTGCATTTATCCTAAAGATTTGTTATTATTTTTCACAATTGCCTTTGTAAGGATTTAAGAGACATTTGTAATGCAAAAATTATAAGATGCAGAAGTTTTTACTGTACTTTTTTCACTGAACCAAGGGCAATAGAAGCTGCTTTGAAATGCAAACATTTCTTCAAGGCAATAAAGCTTCATTTATTGTTTGGAGCAGTGCAACTCTGACTAACTTCGGTTATCTCATGTATACAAGGGGCAAAAAACTTTGCAACAAAGGTACAAGAAGACAAAACCGGAAAGAGTCAGTGGAAATGGCTGGTTCATTACAGATCATATGGTTTCATGTATTAGGCTTGTCAGGGGGGTGGACCTAAGCAATACCTTTTTCTTATGTATCTATCCCTATTGCTTCCAACCTAATCCAAATCAAACATCCTACAGATGTGTCAATGTAAATGAATGGGGCAAATCACCTAGGCTAAAAATAAATTCTCTTTTTTGAGTTTTATTAATAAACAAAAATAAATTAAATATCTTTAATTAGATTAATTTTACAAACTCAATTTAGAGAAAAATTTGGCAGGTGATGAAGCCAGGAGAAGTGGGAGGATGGGAAGACCTGCAGATGCAAGCACACAAGTTTGGCAGGGTGAGAGCCACTTGGGTAAAGAAGACTCTCAGAGAGCTCATTCTGCTTTGTGCTTCAGAAAAGATCAGCCATTCCTCAGGAAAAGAAAATGTCCATGAAAGGATCCCTGAGAAGCTTCAGTCAGACAAGAACTAAGGCTCTGTTGTGGTGCAATGACTGAACAGTAAAGTCCTCTGAGATTATTATTTTCTTGCCCCTCTGAGTAGAAGACATGAATGATTTGATCACAGAATGACCACCTCGTCTTCCCTTATTAAGAAATGATGGATAGACTTACTTACACACCACTCGAAGACCACAAATATTGCTATTCCACAGAGATAAGATCAAACAAAACATTCATTCCCTGATACTCTGGAAGGCTAGTCATAAGATTTGTGACCACCATTAAGTTCAGAGATGCTAAAATGAGTGGTTGCTTCATTAGTATGCAGAAAAATTTTCTAAGTGCATTTTCATTGTGGTACCAGCAATGAAAAAATCTTCACTGGGGACAGTCTTTTTTCCTAAAATGAATATAATATGTGGCTGAAGTGCTACAGTTTAGTTTACAGACATAGCCAACACCTTACATGACGTTATTAGCTCTGTCAAGTCTGACATCAGACTTCCCATATTACCAGTTCAGAAGGATGACAATATAAGAACAATATATGGAGCTAAAAAGAAGAGTTTCACCTGAATGCTTGCCTGCTTACATCCAACATTTATATTACACCTGTACTTCTAGGACAAATTTGGTTGAATGGTCTGATCTGCACTGATGGCCCAGTCATCCACATTAACATAGGCTATTTGTAAACCATCAGCTTTTCTGAGATAAAAAATATCCACCACTATTAACATGATACAGCAGTCCATGAAGGTTATTTGAACATTGGTTTTGCCAAACATAGTGCAAGCGTTTAAAACCAAGATTTGTATTGAGAAGGGAAAAAAATAGCATTGGATTACTGCATTGTGTTTAGAACATTATTTCTGAAGGGTACATTTAACATTACTTCTTGGTTTTTGTTTTTTGTTTTTTTGTTTGGTTTTTTTTTTGCTATTGATACATGATTCCAAGGTGGAGATTTGTGAGAAGTATGTATGGGAATTGTCATCTTACCTCAAAGATGTGCCCAAGATGGAGAGATGGAAGGACAGCATTTTGACCATGCAGTCTTGTTCCACAGTCACGTATAAGAAGATTTTCTTAGACTAAGAGAAGAGAAACTTAAGAAAAACTTAAAATGGTCTCAAACTGAAGAAAGAAAAATCCTGAAAGACTCAGGGAAAGAACTCACACTCAGAGCAGAAAGGTGTGGGCCAAAGGTGGGGGGAAGAAAGCAGAGACTCATCTGAGAAGAACTGCCTTTCCCATTTCACCCTATTCCCTTTGCTGGTAACAGAAGGTGGATGGCAGCAGAAATAAAATAGCAGAGCTAGGTGATGGTGATAGCACAGACATGGGTCTTCCTGAAACCATGCCTGCTCTGTCACTGGTGGAATGATTCTGGACTCGAAAACAAACTCTGACACTAATATGTTTGCAGGGGTTGCAGAGTGCGGATTAAACACATGACAGTGCAACACTGATGTAATGTTTGATGTTTACTAAGGGATATCAAGAAAAGGTGCTGAGAGATGTACCGCAAAAAACACTGTAAGCCTTTTTGTGCCAAACCAAAGATTCAGATCTCCAACAGGTGTCAATGTCTTTGTGGTTTTGCTACCTTCCCGAGCTGAATCAAATCTTGTAGAATTCTTGGTTTCAAAAGGGGAGAAAAAAGAGTACTTAGAGAGTTAACCTATAGGATAATATTCACATGCAGACTCCTCTGCTTCAAGCTACTAAAAAATCACTATGAGAAAATCAAACTTCAGCAATGATCTCAAAGGAAGGCAGACTTTATCTTCATACACTCTGCTACCTACAGGAATAGCTGCAGTCAGCAGGTACTGCTTAGTTTAACAGAGATAACAGATTCTGCAATACTAATAAGGTAACGTGGCCATGGGGATTGATGCAGGCAGAGCACTGATCAACTTCCACCACTTTTCAAGGTGTGACCTTGCTAGTGTCTTTGCAGGCAAGCAAAACTCATGGAAAGGAAACACTTTTTTTCACAGAACAGACTTTTTGCAACTTGGACAACCAAAGGAGCGTTTGCAAACTCTCTGAAACTAAAGAAATTCATTTGTTCTTTGTAAATCCTTAAAAGTGTGCAAAGTGACAAAGCTGGATGTTGCAAGGCACTTTTTTGTGCTAAGGGGTGAAAATGACTGATGCCAGATACCACCTTGAAAAGACTGTCTCTTCTGTAAGTACTGCATATAAGCTATCATGGAAAAAAGTTGAAGATGATCTTTGTGATGTAAATTCACTGGGCTGAATCTAGAGTCCAGACTAACAATTACAGGAAAAAAGACAGTGGCAAAGTGACTCACTCTCCAGCACCCAAAACAGTCCTGCAGCTTAGGAAACCAACTTTCTCTATTCCTGCCAAATCACCAAATGCATGTGTTATTACTACACTCAAGGGAATAGAGATCTACAAGGCAGAAATCTTTACGAGCCAGAAGTACCATCATGTAGAGACAGTTTGTGTGTGAGATCTTCTTAGTGAGGATTTGGAGGAAGAGCAAAGGAATTCTGTAGTTCAAGCTATTCATATTGTGGAGGAGAAGGAGACTGGGACAGGATTTGTGGGGCTAAACACATGTAAAAATGTGGATCACTGTGTCTGAGCTTTTCATCAAGGTACATTTAAAGTGTGATTCATTTCATCCTAAAGGAGCTACCTAAAATAGACCACATGAAACATGCCCTGTGTTTTCCTACCTGCTGCCCCATGGGAAACCAAAGCTGTCTAGCCCAGGTGTAGATGACTACACTGTAAGAGTCTTATCAGCCAAGAAGGTCACCTTGTTCCTGCCTTGAAATATCTTACATCTTCACCAAAGGAAAATACTGTATTCTTTGTTTGGGATAGTTTGGGAGAGTATGTTTTTACAGTTACTAAGATTTGGTTTTCACCATGAAATATTTAAAGTTTTGGTAATGTTATAATAATTTTCTTTAATCACCAAAAGGGAGTATTCTGTCATTCTGAGGACAATTACCAAACTACAATTTGTGGTTTTTTAAGTAAGGCATCAGCTCTAAATGTTTTCAAAAAATACACCATTACGGTTTGAAAAGTTAGATAATGCCAATTCCTGAAACTTTTTGCGTTTTTTTCACCATGTGAGAGCCCTGCTAATAGCATCCACAGACCATCAGGGGGAAACTCTCTTTCTTGTCCAAGACACCCCTGTCCAGACTACATTTTTTGAAAGGCAACCTGTTATTTGTTTTTCCTTCTTTGTCTGAAAAGAATAATCACAGATTATTACCCAAATGTAAAAAAAAAAGTATATACTAATCCACATTTTCATGTGCATGATTGAAAGCAAATGAGGCCCACTGTCTACAAAAAAACCAACACAAACTTTCCTCACTTTTTGATTCTCTCTCTGTTGCTGGAAGCTTTGAAGCAGCACAGAGCATTTTTTCTCCCTGTCCACCAACAGGTCTCAAAAGAAATATCTATTCTCTGTCCCTCGTTTTCAGCATTGATTTATAGAAAACCTTCCTTGCAACCTCCTTAGAGGGAAGAATAGGGTTTAGCTGAGAAATTGGGCCAATAGAGCTAACTATACATATATACTAGAAGTAGGCTTTTTGTAAGACCTTTGAGGATCAAAGAAAATGTTTTACAGTGAGAAAATTGACAGGATCAGACTGTTTAATGTATCCCAAATAGAATGACTAGTGGCTTGCTGCCTGTATCTCAGTACCTTTACAGGTAGAAATATCTGGATACTCAAGTTTTAATTCTGGTGGAGAAGGGCACATTTGGAATAGTTTATAGATATTTGTAAACTGAAGTTATACACATTTCAATAAGAAATTATATGCACATGTTTAAAAGTAAGGATGATTTCCCATTAAAATGGATAACCAAGAGAGGAACAAGATCCTCTATTTTTTGGTGATTTCATTTTCAGCCTTATTAAACATTCTGAAAGACAAGCTTTAGTCAAACAAGTTGTTTTCATACATGGGTGACTGCATGAAATGCAATGGCTTGTGAAATTGGTCAAAACCAATGATGTAAAACTCCTTCTTGTCCTGAAATGCTATGAATGTAGGAAGTTAGTTATTTGTGCAAAGCTGCAGTACATTATTACTGCATGGTAAGCTTAAACTTTGCTTTGCATAGCCCTCTGGTTTTTCAGACAGTGTAAGAGACAGTGATTTTTCCTTTTCTGCTGAAGGAAAATGTATTTGTCTTAGATCAAGCTGACTGATAACTTCAAAATTTCTGTCCCCTTATTGCTTATTATTTATTGAAAAGTACTTCACGGAGCTTTTTATTAAGATGCTATCTCCTAGCCCTAGAAAATAGTCAGGTATCACTGCCTCACTTTATCATCCAATAAATGCAGACATGAGCTGTCATTTGCAGTAGGGTTTGGAATAGGTTGGGAATCTCTGATACAGGTGACTTAAGCCCTACTTGCTAATACAGATGTCTTTCAGAAGGATTACACCAGACCTATGTGCCCAACCTTCCTTCCTGTGATCCTGGCTCTGCACTCTTACAGAAAACCAGGATTTTACACCTTCATCATCTTTCTGGTTCCTGCTAATAACAATGTAGTACGCTGCATTCACCCCACATTCTTTTTTGCAATTCAAGGATTTGCACTGCTGGTTGTTCCAGCGGTGCCTGATCATTTCTGCACATAATAGAATTTCTGATTTTCAGGATTTTTTTCTTTTCCTCTCCCCTCAAAAAAAAAAAGGGTTAATATAATTCACATAGAAAAGGAAAATGTTTTAGAGTTTATGTGGTATATGACAGACTATGGTGGTCCAAGCACCATCTACATCTGTGGCAATTGCTTATATTATAAGCATCTAGGCATTATGGGTGAGATGTTCTGGTGTACAGGCCCCTGTGCTGATGCATGATGGCCAATAACGAGCTCTCTGACAAGAACATCTTCTACCTCCACTGTGCTGAACAGCTCTTGTTGCAAATAATAAAAGAAATCAGACTGTAGAGCACAGGAGCTTGTGTCATGCACATGGTGCACTTGCCTGGCTTTACTGTTCACAGCAGACTACTTCCATTTGACTGCTTTGCAGTCTCAAATCCCTTAAAGAAAAATAGATATGAATCTTACTCCCTAAGCCACAGTGATTCTTGTGTGTAACCAAGCTGATGTGTAAGCAGGCGTGTGTAACCGAGATGTGCCACTCCACACACACAAATCCCACTGCAGTCCAAATCACCTCCCAAAGCAGATCCAAAGTGAATTGTCCAGAAGTATTTCTAACTTCTGACAAACAGATAAAATTAAACTGTGAGGGACATGTTCTGTCCTGGGTTCTTGGAGGGATCAGTAAACAGAGAAAACAGTAACATTTATGACAAATAGGGTTCTTATACCTTCCTTGCGGTACTCACCCTTATTACAAGATCTTTTATCTCAGATTAGAGATAACTCTTCAACAAACCATTGAACAAGAAGAGATAAGAATAACCATGCCCTCCGCAGGAAGGAAATATCGGAACTGGGGAAAAAAAAAAAAAAGAGAAAAAAAAAGGCTTTTTGTTTGAAGAGGCCACCTGCATTTTTTCAATGCTTACAATCCACCCCAGCAGGAAACACTTCAGTATGAATCACAGCTGTCAATCTTTCGTTTGATGCTTCTGTGTCTGCTCCATAGCTGAGATGGGATTCAGGGATTTGCAAACTACAGAAGACAACCTGCTCAGCAAGAATGATGACAAATGTCCTGATCCCATAAGTGCTCAATTTCCTCAATTCGTGCAGGGTTTGGTAAGAGCTGGGAGCTTTCACTGTGGTATCAGTTTTGGCCAGAGCACATCCCAGCAAAGAACATTCTGAAAATCACTAGGGACTATTCAAATCTATTCCTGATTCTGTTCCTCCTCCTCCTCCATACCAGTCAACAGCAATCTGGCACTCAATTCACATATAACAATGGGGACCATGTTAATGATCCAAACTATTCTACGATTCTATGATTAAAACTAACAATGTTCATAGTCAATCAAAAATAACAATATCAGCATGTGATATTCAAACATCATCCAGTGTAAGAAAGGTTTCTGACAAGGGGCCATTTCAGAAGCTGTCACTAGACGTGTCCTAAGACGGCAGAAGTAAGATGCAGCTGAGACCACTGGTCATGGGCCCTGGTAGCAGCACTGGTACATAAAAGTTGGTGAATGGCTGCACTGGAGGATTGAGTGGGGCACGGTATCCCAAGACACAGCAGGACTGGTTAATATGAAGGTTATAGCTGCAAAGAGAGCTCAGAGGGCACCATTGGAGTGGTTGTACCCATGTGGACTACTCCAGGGAAAGTCCCGCTGTATTGGATGCATGCAACAGCCCGAGCCGCCTCCACAGGCTGTGCCACCATGTCTCTGCCGCCAAAGTTTTGGAGGTTGGTAGATGAAAGCCTTTGTGTGGGTGCTTGCAGTCAGTCACATCTCCTCCATTCACTGGGGGCAAAGCCCAAGAGGTGCTGTGATTTCTGTGAAATGAACAGCCAATGTCTAAGTATTACAAATTTATCATTACTACTAATTATCAGGGATCAAGGTAGCATCCAAAGGCCTCTACCTGATGAAATTGTAACTGATATCATCTGGAGTGGGAAATTAATCCAGCATCTTTGCAGTGTGGTTTGAAATCGGAACTAGCTATTCATATTTCTCCTATGAAAAAAAGCAGAGAAAATTAGGGTTGTTTGGCCTAGGGAAGAGAAGGCTCCAGTGAGACCTTTTCTTCGGTGCTTAAACAGGGCCTGTAAGACATATGGGGACAAACTTTTTAGCAGAGCTGTTGCGATAGGTAATGGTTTTAAACTAAGAGACTAAAGATTTAGACTAGATATAAGGAAGAACATTTTTACAGTGAGGGTGGTGAAACACTGGAACAGGTTGACCAGAGAAGTGGTGGATGCACCATTCCTGGAAAACATTCAAGGCCAGGCTAGATGGGGCTCTGAGCAGCCTGACCTAGTTGAAGATGTCCGTCCTCATTGCAGGGAGGTTGCACTAGATGACCTTTATAGGTCCCTTCCAACCCAAACTATTCTATGATTATGTAATATTGCAGGTGAAATTCTTCCATTCTGTGCATGAGTTTCCCTTCTGTTGGTCACGTATGTAATTGAAATATCCAGTCATTTTCTTCTTTCATTTTCATTTGGCAGCTCCTTAGATTTAAACTGACTTTTCAAAAGACGGTCATAATAACCTTGCATATGTTAAAAGTCAGCTCTTTTCTTTAGACCTCCAATCATGTTACAGGATCATTGTACTCATTTTGTAGAAACACACACTGGGCACAGGCAGTACTGATGGTTATGAATGGCGGATAGAGGAGACAGTAAAGGATGGTGGATAAATTGAGCCAACTCCGAGGACTCTGGGCATTCCCAAAGCATTCAGGCTTGAAGTATGACATGTTAAATTGAATATTTGGCTACTATTCCAGGGTAATGAGTGCTGAAATTGCCCCTACCTCGTTTTATCCCTTGACGCTGGATATCTCTTTTAGTGGATTTAATCAATAGGCACACACACTGGAGAGATCATTGGAAACCTGTAGATGGCGGCAAAATGAATTTCTTTCTGTAGACATCTAGTAGACCTAGTCTAGGTGCACAATCTTTTAACAGCACAGCTTTGAAGAGGTGACTCTTACCCTTTTTTCTTCTCTAAACCAGCTTCTGTTCCAGGGTTGAATGCTCAGGAAGAGGTTTGCTCATTCTACCAAAAGGCCCCAGGTTTTTATGTGGGTTCCACTAGTTTATATCTCAAAAGGTCTGCTCCTGATGCTTCTGAAACCATAATCTTCAGCTGGGAAGCAAATCCCTGACCTGATCAGTAGAAAGTCCATCCAACCATCTTCATGCTAACACCATGACTAACTTCTGCCTTTCCATTAGACCTTCTCTTGCAGGGAATAAGCCGTGCTCCAGGTCTTAGAAAATCTTATCTGTAATACAGAGGTATCAGTAGCAGATTCTGCATTTACTAGACTAGAGAAAAGAAAAAGATCGTAACGACTTGGGACATGAAACTGTTTCACATATTCTATTGATTTCAGATAGCTGCTGCATGCCAGGATAAGGAATATAGTAAACTAAATTACTAAATAATATATATTGAGTGATATCCTGGACTATTCTTTTCCCCTCTTACACACTGCACCATATCTCAGTTTTATTTCTTCATTAGTTAATTTGAAGCGATGACTGCCAATATATTTGTGTCCTGTACTGTCTTTTATATAGTAGTCCTTAAATTAAAAAAAAAAAAGCTAAAAAAAGTTATGTTTTTAAATTCCATTCCCCTTCTTATAAAACATGAGAAATTGACTATATGCTTAAACAGATTTGATTTTTCATGATAAGACAGGAACAAGCAAACTCACAGACACATATATAACAGAGTAGATGAGTATATTGTGAAGATCTGAAATGCGCTTATTTCTGCACTATTAGAAACATAAGTTATACAAAGTCTTGATTTGTCTTTTCAAAATATTGGGAGATATTTTAATATTTCTACATAAGTTCAAGTCCCAAGGGCTTTAAAAAGACCACTTGGTATCACAGGCTTTGGGAAAAACTGTTAAAAAAAAAAAAAGACTAAGAATCCTAGAATCCTAGAATCATAGAATAGTTAGGGTTGGAAAGGACCTTAAGATCATCTACTTCCAACCCCCCTGCCATGGGCAGGGACACCTTGCACTAAACCATGTGGCCCAAGGCTCTGTCCGACCTGGCCTTGAACACCGCCAGGGATGGAGTATCCACAACGTTCCTGGGCAACCCATTCCAGTGCTTCACCACCCTCACAGTAAAGAACTTCTTCCTTATATCTAATCTAAACTTCCCCTGTTTAAGTTTGAAACCATTACCCCTTATCCTACCACTACAGTCCCTAAGGAAGAGTCCCTCCCCAGCATCCTTATAGACCCCCTTCAGATACTGGAAGGCTGCTATGAGGTCTCCACGCAGCCTTCTCTTCTCCAGGCTGAACAGCCCCAACTCTCTCAGCCTGTCTTCATACGGGAGGTGCTCCAGCCCTCTTATCATCCTCGTGGCCCTCCTCTGGACTCGCTCCAACAGCTCCATGTCCTTTTTATGTTGAGGACACCAGAACTGTATGCAGTACTCCAAGTGAGGTCTCACAAGAGCAGAGTAGAGGGGCAGGATCACCTCCTTCGACCTGCTGGTCACGCTTCTTTTGATGCAGCCCAGGATACGGTTGGCTTTCTGGGCTGCAAGCGCACACTGCCGGCTCATGCTAAGCTTTTCATCAACCAACACCCCCAAGTCCTTTTCTGCAGGGCTGCTCTGAATTTCTTCTCTGCCCAACCTGTAGCAGTGCCTGGGATTGCCCCGACCCAGGTGTAGGACCTTACACTTGGCTTGGTTAAACTTCATAAGGTTGGCATTGGCCCACCTCACAAGCGTGTCAAGGTCCCTCTGGACGGCATCCCTTCCCTCCAGTGTATCAACCAAACCACACATGAGTTGAAAAATTTCAGCATAAATTAATTTTTCTTAGCTCATCTACATTAATTCTGGGCTAGGCCAAGCAGTATAATGAAAGTGCTCAAGAAGCTGCAGGTTTCATGAGTAATATGAATACCAATCTGAAGGTAAAAGCAATGGGCACATGAGTAATGTGATAGTCTCAGAAGCCCTCATGAGTCCTTTCAGTTAATGATGAAGATGCCTGAACTGTTTTCCTGTATTAAAATACCTAATAGCAACATACATCATGAAGAGGCTGTTTTACCCATGAACACATTATGAACATCATCAAAGACGGCTGCTGCTTCTGCACAAATTTCCACTGCCTGATGGAGTAGGCACAGCTATAGCTCTGAAACTTGCTGGCTACAGGCTCCCAGCAGAAACAGCAAATCATTTAATGCTAATGGCTCAGAATATAATTAGATATATTTCTGTAAGTTAGAATTGTATCTTTTTTTTTTGTCTTTTTATTTTTTTTTTCTGTATGCTGTGTTTCAGCTCAGCAAAATATATGAAGACAAACTATAAGCCATAGCACAATTGGTGGATAATAAATCCCCTAGTGGGTACTCAGTTACTATGATGCAAGTGGTGCTGCTGTATCAAATTTACATGTTACTAATAACAAATGTCACCTGTTAAAGGCTTGTTACAGAAGAGGAGGAGGGTGCAGGTCCACAGTCCTGACTACTTTTGGATGTAACAAGAGCAGGAGTGCTGGAGCCTTACGTTGCAGAACCTGAGATAGAAGGTGTTTGCCTTCATAATTGTCAGAGGATAAGTAACTCTGTCATTACAACTTCTTGTCTGTTCACAATATCCTCTGCAGAGAGAAGTACATTACAGGCTATTACATGATTCCCTTACTGCAGATACTCACATACAAACAGAGATTGTTACATTGGGGAAGAGCTTCTATTTTCAATACAATTAAAACAATTCACTTGGAAATATTCACTTGTTTCTTTTCTTCTTTTACATCAATTTACATCAATTTACCCCATTTTCTGCTATTTCATCTGTTTACTATTCTTACATGGTCCTGTCATCTAATTAGATTTTTCTACCCCAGGATGCAGTGACATGCACCATACTGTTTTATTTTTAAACCTCAGAAAACTCATAACTTACTACTATAAAGGTTTCTGAAAAACACTGACCTTTCGTTTTTCAATAACTTTAACACAACTTCTCATGCATGTTTTCCTTCAGAACAACTTAGGTCAACTCACCCCAAAGTTCTGCCACTTCAGACCCTCTCTCCAACAAAGGGCACAGGCTACAGAGACAAAAATGATCTTTTTACCTCTCTGCCTGCTTCCCTTTGCATTTCAGGGCAAAAAGAGCATTTCAGTCGCTGGGTGCCAAGATACTGAGGAGGATTCACTTTGCTTAATGTCTGTTCTTTTGTCTAGGTCAGCTATCTGGGCTACCTTCTTCTGTAGCCAAAGAGAAAGGTAGGCACTTGCAGAGGATGTCAGCATATCCTGAGAAAGATATGTAAAACATAAAAAATGAATCAGTCTGCAAAGGTACATCACTCTCTCTAGGGACTACATAGTAATTGTAGGAAAAGAGTTTAAACTAGTGATTCTTTAGATAGCAAAAATAGCTGAAAGAAGTCCCATGCTTGGGCAGAGACAGTAGGTGCCAGTGTCTCAGTGTCCTATCACACAGTGTCTGTCTACAACAAGCAGAACCATGATGCCATTCTTCTGAAGTCCAGCAGTAAGATCTAAATAGCCATGACCTTCATCATTTGGCTGCTTCATTACCTGTATCTCCTGTTGGCACTGTTAATTACTGACTAGCTGGCTGAGCCCAGAATCAGACCTCCACAGAGCTTACTGCAGAAGAAAATTTCCCTCACTTCAGCCATCTTCCTGCTTGAGTCATTTGGGAAAAATGTGCATGTCTTCTGCAGTACAGAAAGTCCCCTTTTCTTGAGAGAACTTGCTCTGAAGAAATACCCAGAAACTAAGGCTTTCACCCTCCTGCTCCTCTTCTTTCTTTGCCAGCTACATGACCAGAGCATCAGCAACCAGAAAGCCTAATCCATCTGCCTGCAGAGTCCCAAGTGCATGTGGATTATCCTGTTTGTACTGATGACAGAATTTGGCAGTATGTGGCCACATTGCCCAACAACAGTTCAAAAAACCTGGCACTGGCAGAAATAGTACATGCCAGGATTGTGGCAATTTGACACAAGCAGCCCTGGCTCAGAAATCCTGTAATTTCTAGCAGGAAGATGTGATATGGCTTCTTCCTTAATTTGGACTGCCCTATATTGCCTGTTTTGTGATGGAAATACCGAACTGTGTTCAAAGGGGAAAATTGTTCACTTTTGCCTATTATTTGGTAATCATAGAATCATGGCATGGTTTGGATTGGAAGGAACCTTACAGATCATCTAGTTCCAACCCCCCCGCCATAGGCACGGGCACCTTCCACAAGACCAGGTTGCTCCAAGTGCCATCCAACCTGACCTTGAACACTGCCAGGGACGGGGCATCCACTTCTCTGGGCAACCTGTGCCAGTGCCCCACAACCCTAACAGTAAAGAACTTCTTCCTAATATTTAATCTAAATCTACCCTCTTTCAGTTTAAAACCATTCCCCCTTGTCCTATCCCTACACGTTCTTGTAAAAAGTCCCACTCCAGATTTCTTGAAGGTACTGAAAGGCTGCTCTAAGGTCTCCCTGAAGCCTTACACAATTTTCTGAGTTTAATATTTTTTTAATTGGTGCAAAGCTTGTAGAGAAGGACAATTTTTTTCCTTTAGAACTAATGTGGGTGGAGCAACTGACAAACCCTTCCTCGGGTCTGCAGCAGGAACAGCAGACTTTGCATTAATAACAGATTGGGAGCAATAGTACTGGTTTTAACAACCATGTTTGTACAAGATGCATTTATTTGAATACAAGTAAATAGGGTTCCTGCCACCTGTTGAGTACAGAAGAATGTTAGCAAGGGGAGAAGTGATAAAATCCTTAACATTTGTGATACAGCAAAAAAGAAAAATAATTTATTTTTGTAGAATAGCAATGATTTAGCGTGAGAAGGGATGTAGGAAAATTACAGTGATGTAAAGCTACTATTTCTTCTGAGTCGATGCCTTTCGCCTGTTAGGACTATCCCCTTTGATCCCAGCCTCGTCTTAAAAGTATGTAGATCTCTCCTAAAACCTAAACATAAAGATAGAAGAGGGATTGGTTGTTTTGCAAGATATAATTGCCCTTTTGCACTTGTGGTTTTGGTGATCATATATCCATGTTCATCTTGGTATCACAAGAAGTATCCTTTGTACATACACAATAATAAATCCAAATTTTCACGAATTTCAGAATATAGTATTTACTGTACCATCACACCATCTTATCCCCAAAAGAATTTAAGAATAGGAGAAATATATGTAATAATCCGTCTAAGAGTATTCAGGTATTTGCAGTATAGATTCTTCTTCAAGTAGAGGAGGTTTCTATATATTTTAAAACTCTCCATGGATTTCTCCTCCTTGAACTTTTCATGGTTCCTCTTGAACCTCTGTAAACTTTTAGTTTTTAAGTAATCTTGTAGTAAGGACTTCCACAACTTCACTACACGTTTTTTGTGGAATCCCCTCATTTTGGTAATTTCTCTGTAGGGTCTTTCCAACATATTGACAGCAGAGTTGACATCTACAGAGCTTTCTCTCAATTACTTCTCACTGCCATTTGTGCTTATGGGGCTTTGGATATGGCAGCATCCCACACCCCGCTGTAAGAGACCTGTTGCTAAAACTCTTGGCCAGTAGAACAGTGCACTACCTCCTGCCCTGGACACCACACCAACCTGCCAAGTGGATACGTGTATTAGTTTAACAACACTCACATAACAAAATGAGGCAAAATTATTTCAGTTAGAATGTAGAAATTACTGTAATGCAGCCTCTCCTCATTAATTTCAGAGTGTATTTTCCCTCAGTATATTTTGCTCTCAGTGCTTTGCATTATCCTTCCATAATACAATCTTACCATCATTTGTACTTCTCATAGCCCTAACCTGAAAATAGGGCCTGGCGGATCTTAGGGCATGTTCAGAGACTAGCAATGATGATGAAAGGTTTTTAGAGAGAAGAGTGAGTGAAGAAATATAGGCTATTAATGCAAAGAAGGAATCTAAGAAAGGGGTTTGGCACATAGAAGAATATGCAATATAAAGAAGTAAATCAGATTCTCCTATTTACCTTCTCTCAAGGGAACATTTGTGAAACTCAAAGGCAGAAGAAATATTTTTTAAACGTATAATTAACCACAAGATTTATTGCCACAAATATAACTGAGGAAAGAATGTAACATCTTACAAAAGTGTTAGGAAATTGGATAGGATGTTGGTACTGGGAACCCCACAGCTGCCTCAATTACAATGGCTTTACTTAATGTATTTCATTACAATGGCTTAACTTACACCTCAAACTTCTGTTGGGGCCCTCAGTAACTACTGTGCAAGTTGGCAGAAGGAGAAGAGTGGGTAGGAGTTATACAAGAAGGTAAATCTTTAATTCCCCACCACTGTGTTCAGGCCTCTTCTATCGGATCTTGATTTCTGTGGAAGAAAAGCTACTGGGCCAGTGAGGTCACTGCTCTAATTTATTACTGCAGTCATAGCAGACATAGCACGTCAATTTTTTGGTGCCTTGTCTGTTTATCAGACCTGGAGAATTCCCTTGTTCCTTTGAACCAGTGCCTGTGGAAAGAGAAAGCCAGGCTGCAAGGGAAGAAATCTAAGGCAGGCTTTTATTTAAAACCAGCTAGGGTACCAAGTTTTCTGTCTCTATGCTGTGGTAACATCCCACACTCAGGGGTGACTATACAGCAGAAACAGATTTTTAGGTAATTGGAAAGGCTTACAGTTGAATACAGGCAAAACCACTCTCTTGGGTGACTTAACAGGGAGGTCTTCACAACACAAGGTCTCCTACTTAGTTAAAGCTGCAAATGTCTGTTTCACTAATAATTTGTTTTCAAAACAGATAATTAAGCAGTGAGACATTCCAAGGTATTTATTACTGTTTAATAGTGCATAGCACAGGGCAGAAGAATTTTGGCACTAATTTGTTCTTGATAACCTTTCTAATTCTCCAGCCTGTCCTGAATCTGAGGGGTTTTTTTTTTTTGGAATGCCTTTAAAAATGCAGACTTCAACATGTGAATCGTTTGAACCCAAGACCACAATTAGATTGTAAAGCACTGAGTATACGCATATGTTTCATGAAAAGTCCATGCTGGTGATTCAGCTGTGAAAACCTGAGGCTGGTTTGGTTTTTTTTTCTTTTGTTTAGGGCTGTTTTGGGTTTTCTTTTCCCAGAATAAAACCTAACTGAGCAAGATTTAATTGGATCTCTGTGGGAGACAGTTCATGCGTTGAACTTCTGTCTCTCTCTGATTTATTTACATGGGTCTATATGTGAACAGAAAAAAAAAGAGTTTCTGATTCCAACCTATTAGGAAACTCTTCTAAAAACATAAAAGGGAAATAAAAACATCAAGGGTTTTTTTCTGATTACTCATATATAAATTTCTGAAAGCTGTGAAAGGGGAAAAGGTACTGTTGCTAATTGTTAAATGGGACATGATCCAAAAGCCAGAGCCTACAGCCATGGGAGAAGGGTATATGTGTGGGGTTCTGGAGGATATTTTTGATATTTCAGACACAGCTGGGAGGCACGTGAAGCCTCCAGTAATGCCATTTCCTATATAAAACTCAGTGTATGGCATGTTTCCCAGTCATCTCTCTTTGCAGAAATCAAGTCATTAGGTGGTCATTTTTCATCTCTAGGAGTTTTGGAGGCTTCAGATCGATACTTCAAGTAGGTGATTAGTGGATATCAAGCATCAGAGTTAGCAATTATTTAATTCAAAGGTGAGGGAAGTAATTGGAAGCAAGTGGTGGCCTGGACTAAAATAATTATATCAGATAATTCATCTAATGTGAAGTATATATATATTGCCAAGGAATACTAAAAGACAGATCAGAAAGAATTAACTACTCATTTCAAAAATTGCAGACAACTAGTTTCATAGGATCAATGTCACTTTGATTGAAAATATTGTCAAAAGAGGGAAGAGGAAAGCACTGGTTTTGTAAGCCTGCATGTTAAATATTTTTATTCTGTCACAGTGATTAGCTTCCAAATACAGGTGTCATGGCAGGTTAAATCCCTTTGCCAGGCCTTAATGTTTATATTCTTCAATATAAACATCCTTTGAGATCAGCTACTGCCCTACCCACATGTCATTCAAAGATTATTCAATGTGTTTGCCATGGATGAGTGTGCTGTGATTGTGCCAGATGCACTGATTCTGACAGCAGGTAAATCTGGAGAGGAAGCAAGAAACATGGAAGTTCTCAGCTGACTTTTTATAGGACAAAAAGAGCGTTTTGGAAGTTGAATAAAGTCTTCTGCATGATATGTCATTTTGCATGTTTCCTGTAATAGGAAGATTGTGTGAAAGAAAAGAACTAGGACCTAAAGTGGTCTTAATGTCAAAGAAAGAAAGGCAGTTACCCTAACACTTGAAATTACTCTAAAACAGGTTTGGTTTGGTTTGGTTGGTTTTGTTGTGGGGTTTTTTTTTGGTGTGGCTTTTTTTTTTTTTTTCTTGGGGAGGGGGGGATATAATGCTCTCAATTAATGCTATTGATTCCTCATATGAAAAGAGAACCACAGAACATTGAGCCAATTTTGCAATTGCATATTGTTAATCTAGAACAGAAAAGATAAACTGACAGAAATTCACTGTGACATTCAGCTGGCAGCTGAAGAGGGGACAGTGCAGGCTTCAGAGCCGAGGGGGCATGATGTGTCACTAGGCTGAAGGCTTAGCAATATTCCTGGATAAGTACGTTCTTGGAGACCCTACAGCTAAATTCTGAGCTGGTCCCTTGAATTCGTATTATCCATGAAAACCTTCGTATCACTACTAGATATGAAACCACAACAGCTCTCTGGAGCTGTAAAGTAAAAAGTCCTATGTTATTTGGCATTGTGTTGACAAAATTAATTGTGAATAGGAATCACCTTAGCAAGACTCTGAAAATGCCCTGTTTCAGTAGTGTATTAGGAAGGTCTGCCATCATGTAGATTTTTATTAAATGGGTATGTAAGTTTTATTAAGTTTGTATAACTTTTGTATGGGTTTAAATTTGCTATCCCTCTTATCTTTCCTCTGTGTTTCTCATCTGGTTATATATATCTTTTATTTACTGTATTTGCTATCAAGAGAATTGAGTAATTAAAGGATTGTGCTGCACAGAAATAAAATGCAGTGGATCCGCACTTTGTGCCGCCACCCTGAACATGCTCTAAAGATGAAGGCTGCAGCTTTTATGGTTTTGCCTCTTCCTTGTGGCAGTAAATTAGATTAGGTCATAGTCCAGATTTTTTAAACGTCTAACTGCAGTGATCTCAGTTTCAGCAAGGTGCATCAGAGACAGAATCCAACAAATCTCCTGCAGCAGTGATGCTGCTGTTCAGTATAAGAAATCTAAATTTTTGGTCAATGTTTCTTAACAAGTTTTGGCCTGTAAAATATACCTTTATTCAGCTTACCTCAGTTTACCATATAAATAACTTTGGCAAATCTTTTCCAGGTTCCCGATGTGCTGCTACCATAAAAAGGAATTAATAATATCAATTCTATTGTCTTTTGCTGGAGTATAATTCAGTTTGTCTCTAAAGTGCTTTGCGGAGTTACCTTGGATACAGAATCTGGCCCATTGTCTCTGGTGGAAAGTAATTAACATCTTAATTGGAGGGTTTTAGTGGGTATAATTACTTCAAGATCCCCACTGACATTTCATGTGGCATTTCAGTTATTTAATAGTAGTAAACTCATAGTTAGGTCTCTATGCAACTCCATATTAAAGAAATACCCTGGCAAAAATGCTTTTCAGTTAGAAAGTACCTTGTCACCTAGTTGAGTTTTGTACTTCATTACCAGCAGTAGGGGTGTGTGGATTTTGCCTGCTTGTGGAGTGGAGCTGGCAGTAGTTCAAGTAAGCAACAAAAATAAACTAGCAAGTGGCAGTCTGCAAACGAAGGTTTGTGTTGTGTTGTATTCACTCACAGCTGCGTATTAGGCTTTGGGACTTTCCTTGTCTTCATGGAAAAAAAAAGACTGATTTTACAGCAGAGACTGCCATGCAATGTGGAAAGGCTGATAAGGGCTGAGTAGGAACTGGCTCTGCACAGTCCTGGCCATGGAAAGATTCGAGGCTAGGGCAAAGGCTTGTCTCCCTGCTGATGTGAGCAGAAGGTATCTACTGTGCTTAAGCACTTAATGGTGAAGGCACTGCACTGGTGGTAGTCTCATAGTCAGGAGTCAGGCTGCAGAGCCCCCCAGGCAGCAGTCTGCTATAGAGTCTGTTTGCTTCTCTAACAGATACCAGTTATGCCTTTTAATTTTCATGTTGAATTAATTACCTGTCCTTCCACACAGATGGCTTCAGAATAAACATACAGCACATCCTCAGTCTTCATTTAAAACTCCTTTCATACCAATGCAGTGGCTGGCAAGACCCCATATAACAAACCCTGACAGTCAGCTAAGGCTCCTTTTAGAGAAGCTGAACTGGAAAAATTGATCTTGAAACTGTCCTCCAAAATCTGCATCTCAAGGTTACAGCTAGCCTGTGTACATAGAACAGAACAGAGGGCATGAAACACAGCTCCCTGAGGTACTGCTCTTCTGTCATGCTCATATACAGCCAGAAAGATGGATGAATAAGCCACTCATTTGAATATGTGATAAAACACTTTTTTGCTTAAGATCATTCTTCATTTCATGAGTTTCTAGTTTCATGATACAGAATGAATCACCTTTTTTTTTGTTAAAGCATCTGTGATATTTCATTAAAATATTGATAGTGTGAGGCCCTGACTTTCTTACAAAAATAAATTAATTCTATATAATCTACCAAAAGTACTGACTTTGCTGCTTTAGCCCTCACCACTAACCTTAGCACGTAAAGGCTGTAAAGTGTTTTAAGGGTACAGCAGGCATTTTCTGGCTTCAGAGAGGAGCTGTCTTTTCTTGCAGAAATCATGTGAGATGACCATTCAGACATGTTCCCATTCAATATTAATGGCACCGTCCCTCTTTGTAAGTTATAAAAAAATCAATTTGGTCACAAGAGGGATGAGAAATCATCTCTATTCACTCAAGTTATTTATGGATTTAAATCCCTCGTGCCCTAATGGAAGAACATTTCTACCATTATTAGCATTACAGAGACACAGGCACTGACAGAGTACAAGGCATTTTATCCATATCTTTCTTACAATGAAGGAATGTGAGCGAACCCTTGATTTGAGCCTTTGTACCTACAAAGGTGGAGAAGGGACATCTCTAATCTCACAAGTGACAACTCTGTATTTTTTTCCTTCTTATGAGAAAAAACATTTTTTTTGTTTTTCATCTAATTAGTAATGTTTTTCAATTTTCATCTAATTAGTAATGAAATTCACCTCCACTTGGGCAATGTCCAGTAGTGATGATTTTTCTTATTAGTTAATTCTTTACAGGGTTCTGAAAATGCTGTCTTCACTGAAGGAGAAAATGTGTTTCTTCTAAAACAAACTCTCTCCTGAACCATACAATGAACACTTGAGAGCATTTCAACCGGTACTATATCTTATTAAAACATTTGTAAACATCTTTTTAACCTACTCTCAGAAACCACCAAACAGAACTTTGTTGAGGTTTAAGAGCTTCTAATTCCAAAATGCACTAAGGAAGGACAACAGCCCAAGCTTCTGAATATTAGACTTGGGGTTCAGGCCTCAGATACAAAGTGAAAAACTAGTTAAAGCTTGTGTCTTGGAAGGAGAGATGAACCAAGACAAAGAGGTAGAAAAAAGGATTTGTTTTCATATGACAAAAAAAAAAAAAAGAAAAAAAAAAAAAGTTATGAGTCAATGGGGCAGACATTTACAAGAAGTTTGTTCCAGGTGGCAGAAACTTTAAAGAAAGCTTTTGCCTTGACAAGTTTGTTTGGTGGGACTGAACAGAAGCCAGTGCAAAGTATGAACCTAGAGAGAGGAAGAGAGAGAAGACTAAAAGAGGTTACATGACTTGACAAGGGAATATTGAAAAATACAATAGTTTATTTGTCTGCATGGGATTCTGCCCATGCATTTTTGCAATAGCACAGGGAATAAGAGACAGCGGGAAGTATAATGGCTCAGCATGGAAAGAGTATAGATAGTTGTATAGAAAGAAAAGTAGCATCACCTATAGCAAGAGAATACCTACATCTCCTACAGCAGGAGAATATGTGACAAAGAGCAGTGTTTTACTCATGTTCCACACCCAGTGAGAAGTTGCAGACAGTGAGTATCCCAGGTCTGCTTATCACAGGAAACAAGCAATGACTTGATGCTTGGATGACTCCATGTGTACCTGACTTGGAGCAATACTGACAATTTCAGTCCAAGGGCAGTGTCCAGACCTCAGACTACTGTGCCTTTGCAACAACCTCATCTTAAGAATTTGTGTTGCTTGGGAAGAATTATGCTCCTCCTTGCAAAGAGGAAAAGCTGTGGCTGCTAACTACACAGAGCTCCCTGAAAGGCATCCACATCAGAAAGCAACTCAAGACATAGGGGGGCTTCCTACACTAAATACGTACATGACACATGTCTAGACTGCACATAATGGTACTATCTGCTGCCTCTAGTCACATGACTTGCCTCTTAGTTTCTTCTAGCTCCCTCATGGCTTGAGTTCAAAGCTTTCCCAAGCTTTTCAAAGGCAAAGACTGGGAGCAAGCCAGTTTGCATACCTCATCAGTACAGACTATTCTCTCTGCTATCACACATTCAGACAGTAAAGTGAAAATTAGTCCAAGAATCAATGTTTGATTAACTCTGCCAAGCAGACTAGCTCAGCATCAAATAAGAAACTCAGCATAATAGGTTATTTTTTCCTCCAGAAAATGACTGATTCCAACAGCCTATTTTCCAGAGTGCTACAGAAGAAAATGCACTTCCATGTTTCAGTTCATTTCACCCATATTCAAAATGCAATGAATTTTAAATTACATGAATGCTGCCTCATTTCAGTTGTACAGCAGAAAGAGCACAAGGTGAATGGTATTTTAATACTTCACATAACTTGAATTTTTTAAATTGTTACTTTTCCTCTCTTGAGGCAAAGGCATCAAACCCAACTCTGAGCACTGAAGAACCTGCCACATGACATCAATGATCTTAAGGGCCTTTTCCAATCTAAATGATTCTGTGATCCTATGATATCTGTCTCATGTTCGTTAACTCTGTATCTTAAATTCACTGACCTCATCTGAGTTTCTGTGACAGACCCATATAAGCAAGATGATAGAGGTAAAATTTTTCAGCTTCATACAACTATCACCACCAGCTCTAGAGCCTTTAAAGTGTGCTTCACTTGGCCTCAGTAATTAAAAAAATATGTTTGTTTTGCTTACCCTTGGATCTGTTATTTCTGAAGATAAACGAAAATGTTGTGCTCCTTTGATGACAGAAAGTGGTTGATAACATTGAACACATCTAAATAGTATGATTCATAAAATACCACACAAAGCTTTTATATCTTAACTAGGTCAGAATGTGACTTGTGTAATATACACCGACATATCAGATAGCGTCTCTGGCTTGTCACTGAAGCAGCTACACCAGAGGACTGATGTGCTGCAGAACTAATGCAGGTTGTTTTCCTCTGGATTTCCATCTTTAGGTTGACTCATATTAACAACTGAAAAAGTGTACATTACATATGAACCTTTTCAAGAATTGCAGCCTTTCTCACAGTTAAAGTATGTACACTTTTTCCCTCCACACAGCCAGCTCTTTTAGCAAGACTTTTTGGAGGATACTATAGCTGAGGTAGCTCCCTTCAGCCTTATGGGTTGGACTTGGCCAATGGCACAGGCTGCTACTCCAAACATAAACTGTACAAAACCTCATTCAGTGGAGCAAGTCACACTCACCTGCATGAGGCTTCTCTCCCTGGAGTACCAGTTCCTCTATCTAACCCTGGGATTTCTGTAGCCAGCCAGCCTTTTGACCATCTTCTGAAGCTACCAGGTTACAGCCAACGCAAAGGTGATGGCATCAGACTACAAGTTCATTTCTAGTAAGCAAGGAAACACCATGAGATAGGAATGGCTCTTGGTTATTCCCAAGGAGACCTCAGTGGGAGAGCGACCCGAAGGTGAACCGCTTCCTAGGTGATCAGTGTCTGTACACCTCACCATCCTTTCCTGAAGCTCCCATTTCACAAATGGTGGCTAAATGTCACTCTTTTCTCAACTTTATGATTAAATGTTCTAGCTAAGAAATTAATATGCAAAAAATGGAAGTTACTAGAGCTCATTCCTTGGGGGAATATGTAATTATGCAGAAATGAACAAAACAGAACTTAAGCATTTTGCATTTCCACAGAAACACATGGAATGAGGGCCAGCTTTTCACTGTCATTCTAGCATCTAAATACTTTTAAGAACCCAGCCTAAAGTGTGTACATTTTTCCCCTGTGCAAAATTTAAAAGTTTCAGTTAAACCACTTCAAATAGAAAATTAAATTATGCTTCTTAGAAGATTAACTACATGTTGTCCTGCACCCAGTATTTTTTTTAGATGACATTTAATTATTCCAACAGCACACCCCAAGGACTGTGTTCATGTGAGGTAACGCTTTTGTCAGGTCACTGACAATTGGTTCATGAACCACCTTTGAGGTCTAAGTTATCTCAGCATAACATTCAATTTCTAGGAATCTTATTGCTTAATTCTCATTTATTTTTCACATATAGATCTTTTTCTTGGGTATTAACATTTGAATTTGAAAGCATTACATATTGTACAAATACAAAAATGCAGCCTAGGCAATTACAAGGTCAAAACATTCAGTCAGGCAGCAAGGAATGCTAGCACAAACCCAGTTTAACCAAGTGGGCACCTATAGGGTTGGCTTCCTTAAAAGCATCCTGACTCAATTAACTACATAGCAAACTTAGGTGTACCTGTAAACATTCATTCTCATATTTGATAACCGAAGTAGATTAAATCTGCTACTGGAGATCTGCTGGTTTTATGGAAGTTACACAGATTTACACTAGTGACCACCAGGCAAAGTAGTGTACATACTTGAAGTACGGCTTAATCTACAGCTTTGTTTTCAAGGACTCTTGTCATATGTGATTCTGCTAAATGAAGGCACTGGAAGCTGCAGAAAATGTGTCTTAATACATTGCATTAATTACCAGATAACAGGTTATCATATAATAGAAATGTAGTGTAAACACACAAGTTAAGAAAACATATTTCTACCTACAGTGCTATTTTTCAGCTATTGCATGCCTATTTATCCAAAAGAATAGTCTTATCTTAACTATTTTAATAACCTAAGCATTTAGTTTAACAATCGTGATATTTTGGGCAGAAGCAGGAACAGGATAGGAGGGGAGAGAAAAGGAAAACATTTCCTGTTCCGTCACAGCATACCCCTTCTGGCTTGTTCCAAGTTGCGTGCATGTTCTCTGGAGAAGATGCCCATGGTAAGCCATACCTGGAGCACCCACTGAGACCTGAGCAAGGTCTTTTTCCCTCTCAGTTTGCCCCAAGAAACTAGGAAAAAGAATCGTTTTTTAAGTGAAATTCAAAGGAGAAGCATCAAACCACAAATCCATTTTCCTTCTAGGAACTTTACAGATCATGCAGCAGACTAATTTATTTATATTCTTCATGGTAACATAACAGAAATGAATAATTTTAGCTCCAGTATGATTTGGAATTCCTATGGGAAGAGCTCAGAAACACTCTGAGGTCACAGAGCTGCTGGTATCGCTCACTACCATTGTTTACACATGTTGAAACTTGTGCTGTATAGGGGAAAATAACAATCCACAAACTAGGAATGTGTTGAATTGTTAGTGCCTCCCTTGTGGAGACCATCAATGCAAAGCAACAACATGCAAGACACTCTTTGACCACATTACATCAAACTGAGATTTTTTGGCCTCTAACCAACAGATGACATCTCCACAGCACAAGTTTCTTCAGCTCACTCACAAAGCCTGTGAAAATTAATTCTTCTATCTGAGAGCAGTAGACCACACGCACGCATAGTACCCACAAAGATAGGGAGTCAGAGATCTTCAATGATTTTGTCCATTTCTTTAGGTCATTACCCAGATTGTATAACTGTTGCTGGTATCTTCAATGCATGACTTGCTGCTTTGTTCCTATGATAGACTTCACTATCATTCACAATGATAACTAATGATAACTAACATCACTAACATAACCCAGTCCATGTGCAAAGAAGAGCTATGAAGCTGGTGAAGGGTCTAGAGAACAAGCCCTGTGAATAGTGTCCAAGGGAACTGGAGTTGTTTAGTCTGGAGAAAAGGTGCTTAAGTATCCTGACTTATATCTGAATCTTTTCAGTTACCTGAAAGAAGGTTATAGTGAGGTAGGTGTTGGTCTCTTTTCCCAAGTAACAAGTGACAGGATGAGAGGAAATGGCCTCAAGTTGCACCAGGGGAGTTTTAGATTGGATATTAGGAAAAATTTCTTTACAGAAAGAGTTATCAAGCATTGGAACAGGCTGCCCAGGGAAGTGGTGGAATCACTATCCGTGGAGGTATTTAAAGACACATTGATTGGCACTTAGGGAGGTGGTTTAGTGGTGAACTTGGCAGTGCCAGGTTGACAGTTGAACTCAATGATATTAAAGGTCTTTTTCAACCTAAATGATTCTATAATTCTTTTCTAATATCTGGCCATTTTCCTACCCCTATAAGTGCCATTGGAGGTCATTTTTCTTCCAGTTCCATTACAGCATGCAAAGGAACCAGGAGAATATGTTACAAAATAAAGTGAATCTCTATTGAGCTTTTGCCATCAGCCACATCCTAATTTATTTTCTCTTTTTTGCTTTCTCTTCAGCTCTGATTCTGCAGAAAGTACTCCACCAATGTGTGAAACTATACATTCTAAAGTAGGGAGAAATATTCCTTTTGCCGTCTCTCCCCTCATGGCCTGTGGATATAGAAGAGGAAGGATTTCAGGATTTTCAGATACTCTTTGCTATGGACTGGAGAGGGCTTTTCTCCTGTAACTTTACATGTTTTAGCAGTGTACTGGTGTAGGAGGTGTGTGTTTCTAGAACTCTGCTGGAGCTAAGGAAAATACTGTTTAATCTGACACAGGAACCACCAGTAGCTGAGGAAGAACGTAATTCTGACTTCTGGAGTATGTGTTGTAATACTGAATGCATAGTGGAATAGCAAAGAGAAGTAACATTGCACCTGCTTCCTACAGGAAGTGGTAGTGACTTGAAACCAGCATCTCCCTGATGATGTACAAGGAGAGACTTCTTACTCCAAAAGCAGATCTGATGATTCTTTGCGTTTTTAGGAGAATATAAAGAGTTGTAAACCAGGCATGAGATTCTTCAGTATATGGCCAAAAAAATAAAAATTCTATTGGTTCAATAGGCTATAACTTCATTTAGGTTAGTGCTACATCTGAAGAACGAGAAGGAGAAAAGAGTGAGGTAGTTGGAAGTTTTTTCATTCTTTCCTTCTCTTTTTTTAGCAGCAGCAACCAAAAAGGCAATCTTCCACACAGATCCTATAAAATATCGCGTTGTCTTCCCTTCGGTTTGCTTTTTTGAGACAAAAAGAAAGCTCTGTATGGAGAGAGGTAGAATTTCTTTATGTTGTGGATCTGTCACAAGAACTTCACTGACAATGAAGCAGAATTGCTTCTACAAAGATTAAAATAAACCTGAAAGACAGATAGAACTTGCAGTTCCTCCAGTGATTCTTCACACTTCTCTCACCACAACAGAAGTACACCAATGTTATGATGAGGTGGCCAGTTGATCTGTTAGCTACCCATCAGAAAGAAATTTCAGTGTTCAGATGCCAAAAATATTTTTGGCAGTTTGGTCACAACGTTAAAATACCAGGGAGCCTGAGTTTTGCTATGTCTTCCTCACATGTACACCAAAAATTATCTAGAGTCAGAACTAATGTAAAAATGCAAAACCAGCTTACTTTTAGCTCAGCGACTGGGTGTTCTGAGCATCTGAATTATGACTAATATTCATAAAGGTGCAGAGAGAAAATCCAATACAAATGTTTATGGGAGAAATAACATTTATAAAATGGCAACTGTAGCAGAAACATGGAAGGTGTTAATTACTAAGAGGGTCTACTGGCAGTGGACAAAGGTCTAGCAAGAATTTAGCTCTGTATGAACAGCATGCAGTGAATGGTATATGCTGTTTATGCTACAAAGGAAGGAGTGTAAAAAGAACATGTTCTGGGAAAAAAGTGGGGAAGCCCTGTCAGCCTACACCTCACTGCAGATGGCACTGTGCAGTGCTGTAAACCAAAGAAGGGGTCCATCCAATGTCATCGCTTTGGGTCTCTCAGCGCCTGAAATGCACACCTAATTCAATAGTTAACAACTTTTAATCGCTTATTCTGTATCAATAAACATCTTTTGCTCACATCCTGGATGTAAGGTATGTTTTCCCTGAATCCTCCTGGATTTGAAGAGTCAGAGGTAAGTACAATTCCTATCACTGGTAAAATAATGCTAACCATTTCAAGATCTATAAACAGGATCTTGTGAGACAGTAGGTCCAGAAAGTCAGTTTGCGTAGTCAAGAGAGGAGAGATTATTGACTTGAACCCACCCTGGCTCACTGGAAAAACACACATTTCTTCCTTTTCCACATGAATGGGAAGACAGAGAAACTGTTTCTGCAGCCTTCCATTGCCCAACAAGCATTTCTAAAGAGCAAAGCCTTCAGGTAACAAAGAGTAAGAAAAATCCTAAAAAATATAAAGAAAGATTAAAAAAAACCAACCCCAAACCTAGAATTAAACTTTTCCCTAAGACAGCACAGTATTTTTTGAAGTGTGGAGAACTGCAAAAATCTGTGTCTTGGGCAGGTAGGAGGTACAATGCCACTTCCACCAGGGCAGGCAACACTACTGGTGAGCCTGGTGGGAGGTGTTGATACAGCTCAGCCACTCACCACAGGAAGTGTCTGAAGCACTGCCACAGCCTGCAAACAAAAGCTCTTATTCCTTAAGACATCACAGACTCAGAACAACAAGCTCAAGTGTAATTTTCCAAACTAATGAGAGCCTGGGGCCTAAAATACCAAGCCCCTCTCAACTCTACTGAGGGTCAGAGATCTACTGAGAAATTAAGAGGAAGAATATGGTTTTCTCTTTTTCTTCTCTCCAACAGACAGACAGAACAGTCAATGAACCTCATGCTCTCATCTCCATGACAGGACACAGTAGCCTGGCTTTGTGGAGGCCTATTTTGATGAACGCTGTGTCATTTCCTAGGGTGCATTGTACTGGATGATCAACTCTAAATGGTCATATGATGCTGTGGTACCCTGATGCCTCACAGAGATCTTAGAGCACTCAGGAGATTGGTATTCTGGCAGAAAGTTACATTTAACTTCTCATGGAATATGAGCAAGGATCTGAACTATGAGAGTAAAGAGGAACAGGTCACTTTTATCCAGTGGCACATGGCTTCTAATACTTTCAGAAGGCACAAGTACAAAAGTAAGACATCAGAGACAGAAACTGGGGAATCAGGATCACATCCAGACTTCAGAGATAACAGTAGGGAGATACAAGATAATGCTGGGGAAAAAGGAAAAGAGGCATGCAAGTTACCCAAGAGGAAAGACTCGTAGGAATGTTGAGTTCTTTAATCTTGAGACCAAAACATAATATATCCTAGAGATATCAACAGGAGACCTAAGCAGAGCTGAAGGAAAGAAGGTGCTCTAAAATAACAACTACATGTCGCTATTTATTCAGTGCCTTGCCACCTCATTCAGTGGAAAAAATAATGCCTTTTAGGACCACTGCAATTCATATTCTTTGGTTTTGTTTATTTGGGTCACATAAAAATCTCAGGAGGGACAGAGCCTAACTGATAGACACCTAGTATAAAAACAAAAATACATGCAGGGACCAGGATCAGGAGTCATGTAACATGGCTGAGAAAAACATTTATGTCTAACAGTCACTCTTGGGAAACTGGCTTGTCAAGTTCAATGCTGAAGACATTGGTGATGTGCAGAATACTACTCTGGAGGTATGGATTGGCTTATCGTACAATATTGATTGAATTCATTTCCTCTCAGAGGGCCCTGGTTTGCCATAGATGATCTATTCCTCCAGTGCTTTCAAAGACAGAAAGTCACTGCTGCTTTCCAGTAGGGTAAGACTGAGCCTGCATGCTGGTATGGCTAACAGATACTGCAAATTATCCCCTAGGCTCTGTGATTTGGTCTTCATACAGCATGCTTGCCTCTGTTGGCAAAAATTATAACATTACTGGCCCAAGAAAAATAAGACAAATTGATAACTGTGTGCCTTTCATATTAGCAGATAATAAACACAAAATTCAAACTCAGTTCATTTGCCTGGAAGCTTCAAGTCATTTGATAAAAATTCAATTAAAGCACGAGTAGTAAGTTTAAATGTAATCAAAAGGCAACGGAGGGGACTTTGCTACCCCACTCCTCCTGGGAGTACAGATAAGACATGCTGCTTGTCTGTTCAAGTCAGATTAAAATCCAAGAAGATGTTTCCTGTAAAATCCAAAAGCCAATAAATTAATCATTGGCCTGCATGTATTAGGTCAATTACCTGGACGAATGGACAGATTTCAGAGTATCTCAGAGACACTTTAATAATTATGAAGTAGTCAGAATTTGTTATTATTCAAAAAGAAAGCATGTTTTTACTTTTTATCTGTGATGAAATTCTGCAGTAAATGCGAAATAAATCTGAAGGGTCTTGTTATAAAAGTGGATTGAATAGTGCCTCTATCCTGTATACCTGTATACCCTTAGCATACAATGGGTAGACATGGCTTTTATTTAATTTTTGTTTGAAAACTCCATACTTCCTCTCAAATTCACATATTTCAAAATAAATGAAAATAGAATTTCAGACATGAATATATGAATTTAAAATACATTTATTTACTGCACCAAATTCTAATAGATAGCATCATCAACTGCAATCATCTGATAAGGAAATTTTACTTAAAGCAGATTATATGTATGATTCTATGAGGAGAAGAGAAGAATAAAAGACTTTAGAAGGACAGCAAGCTTTAGACCTTTCAATTTTAAATACATGCATAAGAAATCAAGACTGGATATGAGGAAAACATATAATATCTTACAGTTAAAACTAATGCAATCTGAATTTCTATTAAACAGAAAATCACAAGAAAAGCACATGTTCCTTTCAAGAAATTAGCATTCCAAGACCATCCAGCTGTTGTTTCAATCTCAGAGGAGTTACACACACTTCCTGAGGGCCACTTCTTCTTTGACCTATATAAAGCAATATATGTATATATATATAAAGATTTTATAAAGCAAGAGTTTATAATAGTTTTTATTAATAAGATTATCTTTCTGATTTTACCTGATATCAACAAAAAAAATCTGTTCCAGCTACCTGACATGTTGGCTGGTTTTGTTTAAAGAAAAGAGGGCAGGAGGTAGCTGCCTTTATTTCTGTTTCTGTAAGTCAAATGAAAAAGGGGCTTGATAAAATGAGTAAATAGAAAATACTGGGTTTAGTATAGTAAAAAAGGAAGGAAAAACTTGAAGATATTCTGGAACAGGATTCAGCCCTTCAAAAAGTGAGCTATAAACTCACAACCTTATATAAATTTCAGTGGCTATTATAAAATAAATTTAATAGCACTTCAGCTATTAAAAAATGAAATTAAGTACCACATCTCCCTCGGCTGCACATACCCATAAATGTCAATCAATCCTGAGAGGCAGCAGTGTAGCGATGGCAGAACTTTACTGTTTTATGGCCAGAAGCTCTGAAAAAATACAGACTTGAGGCCATGCTGTTGTTTTACATAGAAAACTGAACAATAGATGAAGTATGAGTCTATGTCCTTCTCAAATGCAGGGCTTAATGGAGCCCCTTCCCCATGGGAAGGCCTCACACAGCTCTCCTGTCAATGTTAATGGAAAACCCTGCAAGGATTTCCTTATCTCTGAGCAAATTGCCTCTGGGCTTCCTCACAGGTCCATGAGTATCATTCATCACCGTGGGCTATGGCTTAGTGCCACCTGCTAGCACTAATGAAGATGAAAAGAAAAAGAAAAGTCAGTTTTCAGATGCTTTCCCACCATCCCTTCTCCACCAGTTCTCATTTACTTTCCACCAGCTGGCCACTAGCCCTCCAGCTCTGTCAGTGCCTGAGCCACAGAGAAATCCAGTGGCTTATTCCATTTTAAAAGATCATACACGTAAGAGTAGGAAGACTAGTGTTGTCTAGAAATAAGGGTAAAACAGGGATATAATTTTCTGAAATGGAATAAAATATAAGACCTCTGTGTAATACACTCTTCCTGTCCTTGGAGTGGTTGAACTACTAATAAGAGCATCCCATAAACATAGATCTTTTTCTGCTCACAACTGTGTAAGATCACAGTTTTTGCAAAAGCATCTGTTAACTGAAGATTGCTTGATAGATCTTTTCAGGAAGATGTCAAAGTGAATAGCTGATCTGGGAAATACCTATAGCAGCTATTCAGTCAGATGGATGTCACACAACTCACTCTTTGAGCTGAATTGAGCAGTCAGGTGCCTTAGGCTTTGCATGCAGTGCTGCCCTGAACGAGCAGCTAACCGCTAGCAATTATTTGCAGAAAGTGCAAAATCAATGGCAGGTGATAGTCCCTTATCCAAAGTCACTCTGTGAAGCCTCTCCCTCACACCGAAGTTTGTCCCAGCCTAGGCTGAGCACAGTGATAAGTTAGAAATTAAGCCAGTCTTCTGGGAACTCAGTAAGCATCCACCTTTAGAAATAGAGATTGTATGACTTGAAGAAGCCTTCTGGGATCTTGCAATATCTAGGTGATTGCATTTGGCTGCTTTCCAGTTAGTATTTGAGTGCCAGTGCTCACAGTGCCTGCTCTCTACATACTGGTATGGACATGGGCTTGACTGAAATGTGCTAATCAATTCTTGTCACAGGAAAAATTAGGGAAGATGCTATGTCACACACTGGGAAGACTCAAGCTGCCTGCCTCCTAAACATTTCCACTAGACCTTGGGGCTTTCCACGGGCTCTTACCACTTCTTCCACTAGTTGGGAACAGAGGCCTAGTAACAGTACAGATGCAGATAGTTAATTTTGTATCACCTGAAATGAGTGACCTCCACTCTCAGGGTGGGTAAGAGACCATTAAGTGGGTCTGACAATTTGCAGGCACTGACTTAGGAGACCTCCATTTTCTTACAGGGTGGACAGGCTCCAGAGATGAGAGCCTGCAAACTGTCATGCAGCAGCTGAACTTCCCCAGGTGTGGCAAAAGACCATGTTTGCAACTGCAAAACCCCTGTGATAACCTCAGAGAACTATGGAAAACCATGGGAACCCAACCTGGTGCAGTCATTTATATAATTTTTTGGGTAGAAGCCTTGAAGAAAACTGTCCTGGAATCATGCCTGGATGTCACCTTTGAGAATGATAGTTGGCATAGTCCAAAGCAACACCAAGAAGTAAGCCAGTAACAAACAGGAACGGGAACTTGATCTTATTCCCTGGACTCCTCTGTGAAGCAAAGTAGACGTAATCTTTCAGTGTGCTGTCACATTTTATGCTCCCTTGCCATAATCCTGAAGAAGTAAACTCCTTCTTGGCTGATGGCTCCTAGTGGAAGAATGTTCCAGAATTTCATTTCTGCAATGTCTAGAACCAGGATAAAATTTCTGAGCTCCAACTTCTCATGCTGCTTAGCTTCAAGAGGTTGTTTCCCTCCTAATGTTTATACCACAATAAATATTGTATCTGTAGGGAGTTGAATACTGATCTGAGAAAATAGAAAAGATGGTTTACTTTCTTTTTGCAATATTGATAAACCAGAAAAGACCAACCATCCTACCAACTTTTTCTTGCTTGGTAGACTTCAACTTTGCTGAATGTAAGCAACCAGACTTGTATATGTATGAAATCACTGCAGCACTAAGCACATTGCAGATACCTAGCCTTATGCATTTTAAGATTGTAAGATTTTTGCCTTTTGTGTCTCAGAATATTTATCATAAAGGACAAGTGGAAATGGAAAGAAAAAGGGAGACCTGGGTGTTTTAGAAGTAGCAAAGAGATGATGGAATTACTTGCCTTTTTTTTTTTTTTTTTTTTTGTTGCAATGTTTTATTTCTAACAACATTTCTAATGTTGTTGTTTTTCATAATTCTGCCAACTTTATCTTCCCAGGATACTAGAAGTGTAAGAGGAGCCTTTGCCTTCTCCCCCTGTACCCGTAGAAGACTCATACCATGCCTTCTTACAGCTTTTTTTTCAAGTAATGACAAAACATCTGAACTCCAAAGACAGAGGTTTTCCAAACAGCAGTCATCACTCTTCCTGACCACGAGCAAAGCCCAGTGTCATCCTGTGTTCACTTCCAACTGATCATTCACCATTTTCCTGGCTTGGTTAAGCAAAAATCCTTATCTTGAAAGACATGGTACCTTGGGGTACCACCAAACTATCAGTGTCAGACAAGTGCTGGGGAATACAATTTGATAGAGCCTGGGGAGCTAGAGAACAGAGAGACATCGATGTACAGCTAAATACCACAGAGCAAAATCCTCTGAACAGCAAAGATATTTTACACCTATTTCAGTAATTTTTTATTTCATATATTTAATAGTGCACTCTTATCTCAGTAACCACAAAAGGAATTAGCATTTCTAAAGCTTTTTATGATCAGAACTATTCTTTCCTTAGAAGTGTTACGTAATTACAACTGTCACTCTACTTTCATGTGCATTGAAATCATCTCTGTAACAGGCATTAATTTTGCTCAATATTGAATTCACTGTCATTTCCACATGTCATTCCAAAAGGAGGCTGTCAGAGTTTTAAGTAAATTACTTGAAATAATAAATCACAGTGCTTAGACCCAATGCCACGGAACCGGAAACCATAGAAAATGCTGTTGCAGAACTGTCAAACAAGCTTTGTACATAGGGCAAAAAAGAACAACAACAACGAAACACTGTGCACCATTCTCTAAACTATTAGTGCTGCTTTGAACTGTGCCTCCCTGTTCTCTGATATTCACATGACAAAGTTAAACAGTTCCTCTGAAACAGAATGGATCTTCCAGTATGTCGGAAACCCGGCATGGACTAGAGAGATGCTAGTTCAAATAACACTGTAGTACCAAGTTCCTGTATCAGTTTGAGCCAGTTTCCTATGCTGTGATTCAGCTCCAGCTTCAGGAATAAGTTTGTGTCTCTGAAATGCAAATGGCTATGTGTGAGCCAATGCCACTACAGCCAGTGGAGATCTACTTGGCGCAGGTTGTGAACTCCAGAGGACAAGACACGTGAGCATACCAAGTTGTAGGACAAATGACCTCTAAGCTCTGACAGCTTTTTGACTTCACCTTCACTGAACATAGTGAGAGCTTAGACACTCACTTTATGTGAAGGCATCCACAGTGCAGAAACCTAAATTTATGTGCCTAAATCTGGAACTGAGTTAGACCTTACTGTCAGACGAACAGGACATTTAAATAATCTAACAGATTCACTTGGCTGAGATTAGTTCTCTACCTGTGAAAATTGAGATGATGATGCTTTCCTGGCACCCAAGGACAAATACATTAGAGAGAAAACTGAAGAAAAAAAAAATTTAAAAAAATCACTTACTAATAGAAATGGGGGAGAAAAGGGGATGCAGAATATCTGTGAGGACATCATCAAGAGAACAGAGCTGGGCTCTTCGGTGGTGTGTGATGGGAGGATGAGACAATAATTGAAACAAGGGGTGCTCAAACTGACTACATGGAGAAACTGTTTCACCTTGAGGACACTGAAACAGTGGTACAGGTTGCCCAAAGAGATTTTGCCATTTCCGCCCGTGGAGGTTTTCAAAACCAGGTGGTGGAATAAAGCTCTGAGCAACCAGCTCTGCCCTCCTGACTGATCTCACTTCATGCTAGAGGTTGGAGGTACCTTCCTACTAAATTATCCTGGAATGTGATGAATTCCTCATAGCTTACACAGAGCAGGAGAGAAATCTGTCATTTTCCCTTTAGTACAGAAATTCAGAATTCATTCTCTGCATTCTTTCTCCACATGAGAAAACAGTTCCTGCAGTTCCCTCTTTTCCAAAAGAAAGAAAAAGAAAACATAACCAAATTAGAATTATAGAATCAGTTAGGTTGGAAAAGACCTTTAAGATCATCAAGTCCAACCATAATTGAAAAATGAGGGGGCGGCGTAATTTTAAACAATGTGCTCCACTGATGTTTCCAAGAAAATACATCTGAGATGCCTTTGGACATTTCATGTGTCAAAAGCCTGGGAGATGTAAATCATCACTGCTGCCGGCACAGAAAGGCAAGACACCGAGTAGTATGTAGTTAGGTTTATTGAAGGACAGATCACGTTCGTTCCCCAAAGAGTGCACAGGGACAAACCACCTGCCCTTTTACACAGTGATTTCATGTCAGCCTTTTAGTATCCACTTTATACTGATCTCCACAAGCGTTAAGGCAGAACTTCTGCCAGATGCCCATGATTATCCACCACAATTTCATTATTAATATTATTTTACTTAGTTTAGAGTACCTGGTGTACAAGTACAACAGGGTCAAGTTTCTATGGTTAATATTCATTTTAGCTATATGGCCATTCTGTTGACCAGGGCTATTTGCAACTGCATCAAAGACAGTATGAATACACAGAACAGTGCTGAGTCCACGCAGCCATGAGTGCGTAAGCTGGCTTTTATTCTCTTCTTTAACATCAGCAGCATTTCCAAACCATGTTTTAACTAGCGCCAGCATGAGCGAAAACAATTTACTGGAGAGTCAGCAAGCCCTCAAGCTAGATCCTGATTTGGCAGAAGTGGTAGATAAAGAGCCACATTTTTATTCATATCCTGGGAAAATGTGAAGAGAACAGCATCATATATGAGTTCTGCCCTACCAGTTCTATAGTAATTTCATAAAAATCATATGATTGCATTAGGAGTACCTCCTCATGCCCTTCCCGTTCCTGAGGAAGCAGCGCCCATACCTGTATTGTTCTCAAGTGACAGGATTCTATGATACTTACCTGCCTTGCTCTTACAAACCTCCGTAAGCAACTGAGATGACCAAGTTCCATGCTCAGCTGTCTTGCTACACAGCTCTTTCTTTGAGAGGTAATCAAAAACCTCCATTGTTGTAATGTAAGCCCATTATTCCATGTTGCCCCTTTGATTTATTCCCTCCGTTATCTGTATTTGAGGACCCCCTCTGCCTTCCTACCTCTAAGGCATCTTGCAGCAGCTGTGCATGGCAGGCAGCCGGCCAGGCTCCCTCCAGACCGTTTCAGAGCCTTCCTTACTGCTTTGAGCAGCATGCAAGGAATGCATTTACAACTGCTAGACCATGCTCCTGTTAACACCTTCCAGCCTACCACTACCAAGTCCTGTCTGAAACACAGGCCTCCCCCAGCAATCAGTTCCTGCTCTGTATTCCCCAGCTTTCCTGCGCTTGCTTCCATGCAAACATGCACTTGCCTTTACAGATGTGCATCCTCTGCTCAGACCAATTCAGCTTCTCAGGACTGTTTGAACATCGAGGCTGTTCTCAGTGGATCTGCATCCTTTATCACCTTAGTGCCACCTGCACCTTTGTAAACATGCTCTTTACTTCATCTAACTCACTAGTGAAAATAACTTTCATTAATGACTATCCATTTGGATAACTAGCTAGAAACAAATGTCATCAGAGTACAATTCCATATAGATCACATAACTTCATTCAGTTCCATGAAATCCAGGTTTCTCATTACTTATGTCATAAAGCCTTAGTAGAAATCAAGAAAAAAAATTACACATTTACTTTTTCTTTACTTACAACACCCATCCTAGGAGGAATTAGGCTGATATACTATTAGCTTGCATCTAACAATGTTAGCTATTATTCACCTGAGTTACTGTCTCAGAAGATAGAAGTTCTATTTTGATTATTAACATTCCCTCTGTTGTTTTCTTTGTTCAAAACTGAGGCCAAGTAATCTATCACTTTCTAATACCTCCTTTCTCTTTCTTCCCTCCCCGTGAAAACCCTTAAACTTGCTTTTTATGGTCTTCTGAAACTCACTTCTACTGCAGTTGTGAGAGGGGATTGCTAATGACACACTCTTACATCTATCATAGTGCCTGACTTCTCATCTTGTTGACACTAATGATAGTCAGCAGTTCAACTACAACCACCAAAGGGTGAAGGTTAAAGCAGAAAAGGCATTTAACACTTCTACCTTCCCAGCCTCAGTGGTGGTTTTCCTTTCCTTTGGGTACCCATAGGAATATTTTCATGTTCATACTGTTACTACTAAGGTATTGTTTTCTTATATTGTATACAATTCTACACCTGCTAATTGCTCAGGAAAAAGCCTCAGAATATCTTCAGAAAGCTATGCTGAAATAGATTTACCTTTACAGGTGGAAAAAAGGTACTGAAGAGCAGAAGGTGGACATTTTAAGCTTCCAGACTTCCATTTATCAACCACCCTCACAGAAAGCCCGATTTTTCAGAGGAAAAGAGCTGAGCCCCTAGGCTCCCATTTGTCACAATTACCATGAAAAACTGAAGAGGCTTAGCCTGCCCTAGCAGGTTAAGGGACAGAATTGAATTCAGGAGCTCCAGAGCATGCAAACCATCAACAGTAGGCACCTCTGGCACACAGCTTTTATCCAGAGATGCTCCAGGACAAAATAGTCCTATAAGGCCGGAAAGCAGATCTTTTCACCCTCCTCTTTTCCTCAGCAAGAGCTTTACCCCTGGTAGAGCTGGCATCAAGCCCAAAAGATTTGGGGGGTTTTACTTTTTAGTTGTTGAGGGGTTTTTCCACCTCTTTAGTCTTTTCCCAATTGTGTAAGCTTTTTTGAATGCTCTAACTGGCACAAGTAAAGACTTCACAAGAGAGGAAGGGAAGATTACACAGATTATTTAGTGACAGTTAGACTAATCCTCCCCATATTCAACCCTCCTAGCTCCTTAAATCCTTCATTCTTGGTGAGCTCCAAACAACCACCTATCTCTACACCTCATACAGCACGTGTTACTACTTGCATTGTTCCTGACCAGATCCCTTCTCTGACCAGACGTCACCAGTCCCAGCTATCTGCCCAGTTGCTCTGATCCCTGTTTCTGTGAAAGAAGGGAGGCAAACTTAGAGCATTCTAACATCAAACCAGAAAAATCTGAGTTACCAGCACACAATTTTTCCTGCTACATGAAACTTTAACAGGTTTGTTTTGTTCCCTTTACTAGACATTAACTGACATGGCTGTGATGCTGCCTTCGTTTTTCCAGAGAAACTGTGAGAAAATGAGGCCAACCTTACTGTAAAAGGGTTCACATCATTCCTTCAAGAAGGCCTAGGAGCTCTGACACTCCCACCTACTTCAACAGCAATAAAGATCAGATCAACACCTGGGTGTTTTTGAAAACCCCACCTGACTTTTCTGCCTCAAAGCAGTTTGAAACCTAACTCCTCTTAGACAGTAAACACTACATCTGTTTCTAGGAAGTTATAAACATGACATTTTTTCAAAGCAATTGTGCAAAAGCTCTGGAAAAATACATGTACAGCAATACATGATGCTACTCCACTTCGGTAATAACAACATGGACTTGAAGCCATTTCCCATAAAACACACGAAAGGGCAAGAGACGATAAACAGGTAAACACTGCAGCTGTTGATCTGCTCAACACATCTAATGAAATATTCAGTCTGTTCTAGAAAAGGAAATCAATTATGACTAGAATTATTAACATAGAGGCAATATATAAATATGCAGAACTGTCAACCCTGGGGTGAACAGAATACATGTTTCTTGTTAGGTTACTGCTGAGGCCTTTCTACAGCCCTAGTTCCTGTGTTTAAGTAAGTGTGTTTACATAGTAGTTGAAGAACATGAAAACTGTTTTAAGTTGCTGCTAAGGTCAATAGCATGATGTTCAGCAAAGTGTTATATGACCAAAAAATTGCAGTATGAGTCTGCCTTAGAAGATACGAGCAATGGGAATCTGGCACTGATTGGAAAATCCCAAACATCCACAGAGGTTCCAGACCGCCACATCTCTGCTTTTGGTACCTTACAGCACTTCGGCTTCTACAATACTTCTACATTTTTTTCCTAAACAACATGAAAGAAATATTGACACAGTTTACAACCTGTTACCACGCTAGCAATGTAATCAGTTAGAGGGGAACCAATTAGTTAATATGCTTCTTAGTGCATTAAAAAATGAGATCAAGGTGCCCAGTGAACCCTTTCCAGCATCACCACTTCTTCTGGCAGTTCTTAAATATCTAAATAATTCAGGAGTATAGGTCTCTTAAAGAAGACCTAGGCTTCTAGGTTCTTCAGGAACTCCTGAAAAACTTTTCCATTGCTGGGTCAGTCAACTGGAGCCTTTCACACCCAACATCAAGCTCAGCTTTAACCCAAAATTGTTTCTAATGATCAGTTACTGGATACCATGGACCAAGTCAGTTTTACTTCACCTTTTTGGGTACAAAGGTCAGTTATCAAAAAACTTTTCATTATAGTAGCAGATGACACAATGGATCAAATGGGCATGAAAACAGTTATGAAAACTTTCATGACAACATTTCTGTCATCTGTTATAACAGAGGTGACTGTGACAGAACTGAGGGCCACAGGTGGTTGATCGCACATTGAAGCTTTGTGCAGCATCTCTGAACTGTGAAAGGGTGTCAGCACTCAGATGACCAAGAACATGTTTAAACCAGCCAGAGGCTATGTGCACAGGTGCACACAAAGGGAGGAAAAACAAACCCCCCCTCTACACACCACAGCTGTAGGGAATTTTACTCTTACAATTAATTTCCTATCTCCCACTTTAAACTTCTGAAGATCCTCCAAGGATGGAGGTCCCACCACATCTCCGGGCAACCTGCACTAGTGTTTAACCAGTCTCATGGTGAAATACTTTTCCTCACATGCAGACAGTGCCTTCCCTGCTGCAAGTTGCAGCTGTTGCCTCCAGCCTCAGCTATGCCCCTCAAAAATACCATTCTGGCTTTAAGAAGCTTTCTTTAAGCAGCTGAAAATAATTAAGTCTTCCTTTGCCACCTTTTCTCCAAGCTAAACAAATCCCACCTCCTCAATCACAGGTAAAGCAGACTTGAGTTGGGGAAAATTAACTTAATTTATTGCCAAATAAAATAAATAACTACTAATTTAACTACTAAGTTACTAAGAGGTAAACTTTCTAACAGCTTTCATCCCCATTTTCCCAGGCTCAGCTCCACTCCAGACTCCCCTTCCCACATGGAGCCTTGCAGGGGGCTGTAGTCAGACTGTAATGGCCTCTCTCTGCTGCTCCACTTTCCTCACACTTCTCCCTGCTCTGGTGTGGATCTTTCCCATGGGCTGCAGGAGAGATCTGCTCTAGAACCACAGAGCACCTCCTCTTCCTCCAACCTTGATCTTCACCTAGCTTCCTCCTGCCTGGTATTTTCTGCCCCTTCTTAAATACACTTTCCCAGAGATGCACCATCTTGTCCGAGAGCCTCAGCAATGGCTCTGTCGAAGCCAGCTGGAACCAGCTGTGTCCAGCATGGGGCAGCCCTGGCCTCCCCTCACAGAGGCTGTCTGTAGACTCCCTCTGCTGACACCTTGCCCCAGACACCCTATATAGCCATGTAAATAGGCTGTCCCTAACTCAATCCTCTTCTACTGCAGGCCCTCCGTCCCTCCAGCCCTCAGAGACATGGAAGATCTCAACACAATCCTGCCAGGAAAGGCTAAGGGAAAAAAAAACATTGCACACCATGAGCTTGGCTGTGTCCTTCATCAGAAAGTTGCCTGTCTCCTACAGTGTTACCTGCGTAAACTGTTTACCCTCCTTTGCTGTAATTGTTCGCTTCCAGTAGACTTACAAAAAAGAAGAGTTAAGAAGTCCCAGCCATGTTTGACCATCCAAGTACCACCCAGATGAGCATTACTAGAAACAAAATAGGGACCAAAATCCATGCTGTCGCCTCTGAAACTTGAAGAAATATTTGAAGAACTTAATGTCCTTCCATGGCATTGACTTCAAATAAAAAAACAGATGGTGATATTTAATACTGGCACAATAATTACAATTAGTATATATTAGCAGTGCTTCCCAGTGTAGAAGACATCTGGCCAACTGCTGCCTAACTGATGGCTTTGGTAACTTGCCAGGAGGCAGAGAGAATGCCTTTGATTTGTATACACTGGCAAAAAAAATTGGCGAATCAGCTTCCATTTCAAGCAGGCTTCATCAAGACTCATATCCTCAGCAACGTGTAACTGCCAGCACTTACCCTCTGTAATAATTAGAAAGTTACTTTCCTCAGTGACCATGGGCCTTGCAGTCCTGTGTCTTACACCTACTGACCACAATGAGAGCTGCACCCCATCCTTCAATGCCCGTATTTTAAGAGGATAAGCAACTGGAGAGGAGTGCTATAAACACAAGAGCTAGAAATAATTTATTACCATAAAAAGCATAGAAACCTCAGTTCCCCTTTGTTTACAAGAAAAAAAAACCGGGGGTAACTTAATCATTGTAGTTACATTCTCACATGAAAAGAAAATGTAGTTATTGAGGGGCTCTTTAGCCTAGTTGGGAAAAAGAAAAACTAAAGGACTTGAAATTAGAGTCAGATATGTAGAAGTGAAAATAGAGAGGTTCTAGTATCAAGGATGATTTAGCAGCAAATGTGTATAAACAGGTTTAGAAGACATCAGAACCTGACAATGTTTTTTGACTTTAAAAATCTATGCCTCTATACATATAGTGTCAATTAAGGCCTCTATACACTCTGACTATATTGATCAAAAAAACAAATCACTTTTTGTTGGCAAAGCCTGAACTGCAACAGGCCTTCTAATTAACCATTGCCCACAACTATCCTAACATACCACTTGTTTCAAATTATATATGTATATTTGTTTCTTTTATAGCTGAAACACATTGTGAGACTGTGCATACCCAGAGTAACTTAAAAGGTACAGAGAGCAGAACCGCTGGCAAAACAAATGAAAGGCACTCTGCTCAATGGAACGCTACAACACATTAATTAAAACCAGAATTGGTACAAATGAGACTTAATAAATTAAGCAAAAGACAGATCATGTTAGGAGCTCGCTGAACTAGAGGAAGCACAACAGGATCAGCCACAATGCAACCACCCATTCATTTTGCTTCAAGTGCTTACTGGTGAACAAGCTTTTGTGTTTGCTTGGTTCTCCAGAGTGACATATAGAACTTTCCTTAGAGAAAAACACAAGGAGCTAAGCTTTTTACCAAACAATGCAGACTCATAGACTAACACTTTTGTTGATGGGCTTTCAGAAATTGTCCACATTAATCCTGGATGCAGAGCATAGATAGTAAAATATTTGTAAATTGTATTCCTATCTTGAACCCTGACCATGGGGTAAACAAGCTGTAGTTAACATTTCATAAGCTGATATAGAATCAACTCTCTATAGACAACAATACAGTAATCATAGGCTAGCTGCACTATACTGAATATTTCTATAACATTTACTGTTGGGTCCTGTATTCATAATAGCCTTTCCAGTTTTCTAGAAGGCGGCAATAAGCTGCTGACTTTGGGTCATTCACATTCCAGGTGAAATGCAGGCCCCATTTGAAGACAGTATGAGATTTAGCAAAGACTTCACTAGTTCAGGATAGTGGCACTTGGGAAGCGCAGTAAACAAAATCCAGTAATGGCCTTTAATCCTTTAGCAAAGTCACTTATAGATCAAGGGCAGATAGATTCATTACATTTAATACTGTAATGAGGTTTTTAACTTTAATGTTACATTGAATTTTGTACCATTACTCTTAATGTTACTCTTGAATTTTTCAGTATCCTTGATATGAATTAGCACAAAGAAATTCCCAGAATCTCCTTGAGCATCCTTAGAGTGATCGTTCGTGTCAGACTATACAAACCCCCCCCAAAGACTCTAAAATATTATATTTTCAGACACTCACCAACCACATGTGGAGGCTTTTCCCATCCCTAAACATTCACAAGTTTCTCTTCTATGGATGGAGGAAACAGCAACTTTTTAATTCATATTAAATCTTAATATTTAGTTAATTAAATTAAAAAAATATTGTGTTCTTCTAGAGACAATTCAGTACAGTATTGATAAAATATTGACAATGTGATCTTCTTGGCAATTAGATTAATCAATTTAAGTTTGGTCTGTGGATTTTTTGGTTTTGTTTGTTTAAAAAAAAAAAATCCTTTTGTCTTTACAAGATAGCTATGAAAGGTTCCGGAGATTTCAGCTGACTATAAAGGACTTTGCCAGTTTAAGTCCAGTCAGCATTTGCTTTAACACGAGTGGAAGTTACAGAGATCAGCAGTTCCCAGGCAGTACCCTCTGAATTGACCCAGAGAACAGTACTGAACAGCAGAACCTACTCGTACATCCCTTATACTGCCCAGCCCAGTGGTCTGAGAGCACCGGCCGTGGTTGTGCTGTGAGTTTCATGATGGCATAACATTCATGTACTAAGACAAGAAGGTATTTACAGAAAGTACAGTTTTATGAGGCATAATCTGGCAAACTGCAGCAGAGCTTTCTGCCCTGATTGCTTGCTGAAAAAACCAGAGCCATCAAAGCCTGATTACTCCCTGCTAGGCTTGTTTTTTTACCAGGTGATGCAGGATAACCAGCTAAAAAAGATTAGGAGCCAGCTTCACACTTAAAACTTGGTGCAGGCAGATGCTTTTAAAAATGGGTGTGCTCTGTTCAGCACTAATGTGTCAGTCCCGCATGATGGGAGATTCATTTTTTGCTGGCTCTGGGCCAGGAGCCCTGCACAGTGTTATCCTGCAATGTCTGCAGAGCCACATCCTCATTCCACATCATCTGAAAGTTGTGAGCAGTCACTGAATGAAGAGAAAAGACAGAGGAAGGAGTACAATCTTCAGCTAGGAAATGTACAGGCATTTGTGGAAAATTGCATTTGTTCACCGATGGTCAAGTGCCTACTAAAGATACGCATGTGGCTGCCCCATCCCTGGCAGTGTTCAAGGCCAGGTTGGGTGGGGGTTGGAGTAACCTGGTCTAGTGGAAGATGTCCCTGCCCATGGCAGGGGGGTTGGAAGTAGGTGATCTTCTAGGTCCCTTCCAACCCAAACCATTCTATGATTCTATGCATGATGTGAACATGCTCTGTTTAACCCCACACCTTTACAGCAACACCTCCCAAAAGTGCTACTGTTAGCCAGAACATTTGTTTTCCTCCAGCCAATGTCTACAGAGTGACTCAGACACCCCATGCCTCCGTGCACATGACAACTGGTTCAGCAACTGTCTTAAAAACATCTGTATAGACATCTGCAAAAACTCAAAAAGCGTAAGGCACCTAGGCTCAGTCACAGCTCAGCAATGTAACTATGCAGGGAGAAAACATTTCCATTTGACTAAAATGCTTTACTGACAAGTTTTGCATTAAATAATGTTAGATCATTGCTGCAGCACTCAGATGACTGCTCTGGGTACAAGATTTCCACTGACTCTAACCAGTGCACCTACCGCCTTCCCTTTAGAGGCTAGAGATGAGAGAAAATACATTTTAGAAATACTTATAGACAAAAAAAGTATATATTTGAATGGATGAGAAGCTTGTGAAAGTAAAACTCAATTCAAGTTTTGCACAGAACAAGGAAAACATGACTAAGATAAAAATTGAACACTACAAATTGGGCAATAACTGTCATAAGTAACCATTCTCCATCTAGCTCGATTAGCTTGAAACAATAAAACACCAAAGTTTCCAAGGAGAAAGAGGAACCCATTCTAGCTTGAAGGTTATCATAGATTTTCTCCTTTTTTCCAAATAGGGATGAATCATCTGGCAGGAATTCCCCTCTCCTGCATAAGTATACAAGCTCTGTAATACTACATGAGCTTCATCTGCCCAACCTATAATATAAAGAGGTGCTTCTCCATCAGACCTGTTTCAAGAGAACACTTATATCATGAACATTAACAACTTCCATCATAGTTTTCAACTTAAAATCTGCTTAAGACAGGGTAAGTCAACATCTGATAGCCTGATTTGTATAGCCAGGAAAAAGATCTAACTGAAAGCCTTGGATAAACTAGTGCAAAAATTCAAACTTCATAGTACAATACTACAGATATTCTGAAAAGTTGCATTTATTATCTTGAAATATCCCTGGAGCACCATGTATGAGTGCTAAGACAGCATGGCTGACCACCTTTCATTGCAGCTTCACTAAATCCTGCTTACATTTAACAAAAAATACCTGAACATACCTGTATGTTGCAGTGATCTCACATGTTGCTAGTACCCAAAACCATCTAAAAATGAGTCCAAGACCAGATAGCCTTCTTGAACTCTGACCCAGCATCCTTTTGGGAAAGGCTGAGGTTGACTGTCCCCTCAAGCCACGGACCAAGGACGCTGGTGCCCTCTTCTGGTTGTATTATTTGGAGACTGCCAGAATACAGTGAAAAATACCGGTGATACTAAGCCCATTCACTCTTTGCTTCTGGTTTAACACAATCAAAAGCTCGAGGTATTTCTTTGTATGGCTGAATCTGAGAATATTTTTATGTGCCTCCTCGGTAACTAGAGGTGGCAATACATCACAGCACTGGGACAGGCATCTTGTTCCTAGGCAGGGACTATGCAAATGTAGCTTGGAGTGAACCTGGTTTGCTGCCTTGACATCTCACTCCGTTACCAGATTGGAGAACAGCACTACTGTTACCGCTCATCAGTGGTCTGTTTTGCCATCCATTTTCTTAATTCCCAGATATTTCTATCCTCTTGATGAAGAACAAAGAACTAAATGGAAGATGATTGAAATATATGTTGCACCTCAGTTTCTGCCCAGATAGGGATAGAGTTTACAGTATTCTACTGTAAGCATCTCACTAATTAGTTCCAAATGCCTAATCTGTTGACTGTGGGATCTAAGGCTCTCTTACCTCATTTTTCCAAGTTATTTACACATCAAAACACAAACAATAATAAACAAACAGAAAAAGCAGCTTAGCTGCAGATGGTGGATGGAGAAGGCTATTTCTTGCCAGAACTCTGTGCTTTATCATGTGCCTGTTCTTCCAGCACTCGAGTCCAATAGCACTTCTCTGTGTTCAAATAAAGAGGGTCTGAAAGACAAGGACCGAGGACTCCCTTACGATTTAGCTACGTATTCACTGGTATCAGTGACTGGGACACTTGGTCATTCTAAGCACATTACTAAGACAAAAGAGGGGCAGACAGCAAGCACAAGCACTGAACACAGTCAACAACACAGCCCGTTAGCTCACACTGGCAATTTTGTCCTGCTCCAACAAGCTCTCCCCAGGACAAATCTGCTTGGAAAAGGAGCTAGCCCTAAGCATCATGGAAGCGAGCCAAATGGAGGCAGACATTTGGCCAGGAACCAGTACTTGCTCAGCCCACTATTGTTTTTCAGTACTAGCACAGCCTAGCCAGATAAGCACTGTACAAACTCCAGGACAGAGCCATAATTTTAGCATCTTCAGGAAGAACAGGGCCAGGACTGGCTGGTCTTCCTTGTCTTGGCTTAGTTTAGACACAAGTTAATTTGATGAATGTAGGCATGTACTTTAGGATTAGCTGTATATGTTCAATATCTTCCTGTAAACTGTTCTGGAAGTATGTCTGTGCTAATTCTCTTCAATATTTGCACTGCTGCTGCCATCTACACTGACAAACCCCAAACACGGCACAGAAGAGGTGGGACTGGCTCTCTTAGCTACTCATCACAGATGCTTTCTAAACCAATGTTTGTCTATATATCTGCAGGAACACCAGATAAAGTGCACATCCTCCATAAACATGTTGCCAGGGATGTTCATTATGGGCATCTCATCACGCAGAGCTTTGTATTTTATTTTTTTTAAGTGGATGCGATCAGAACAACCATCTAAGAGAAAGTCTGAGCTTAGGATACAAGAGAATAGTTATGAAGCAGACAAGAGTCAAAAATAAGTATTCTGTGAGACTCTGCATTGTCTGATGCAATGGGAAAATGCATACATCCACTTTAACCACCAGAGAACCTAACAACATTTGCAAGCCTCAACTTGACAGCATTGTAGAGCATCTGAGTAGTAGGGGTTGTACCTCCTCCAGGTCACATCTGCCTTGTAGAGTCTGCCCAGCTCTTCAGTACACCAAGATGATCTTGCTCTGGGACAGTGAGTGCTAAGGAAAATTGAAACACAAAAAGCTTGATTCCAGGAAGAAAGCACTGATGCTGCTGGCCTGTTTCTCAACCTTAAAAGCAGTCCCACAAGTTGCTTCAAGGTCACTGCCTAAAATAAGTATCAACCTCAGTGATCAGAACTAATTTTAGTCATTTGTAGAAATGACAACAGGCAGGATGTACACAGGCTAGTCACAGAGCCAGGTTTCTCAGCAAGGCAGGCATCCTTCAATCCTGAATTAACAGCTTAACTATCCTGACCACAGTTAAATCATTCTAATTACCCAATTGCCTCTCAGACATCCTTACCTCCAGAAAAGAGGAAAACAAAGGCCAATGATAGCTGTTAAATCAGTACCTTCCCCACAAAGGATTGAGTTCTGCTTTTCCATCTTAATCTTAAGGGAACAGTGGATCCATGGTACATCCCCCAGTACAAAGAACAGCTTTCTCAGGACACCAGAGACAGCTATAATATTTAATGTTAAAATTTATTGATTAAAAAAGATACGTACAGCATAGAAGAAACAGGATCATGCAACCACAGCACATTTGGGTCTTCTGAAAGTCACAGCATGATAGTATGGAAACTGCTAGAATAAGATTGGGGAGCTTTTTGTTGGTTTCTAATACCAGTGTTAACAAGCTCTTGAACTGAACATCATGGGTCAAAGTTAATCTTCAACACTTTTCAATTCCAACCCACTCCAGAGAATTGAATGATTACTCAAAGCTCCTTGGATGTGCTCATCCTGCTGTCTCGCCAGTAGGTTTTACTCCCACTGTATTGTCCAAACACATTTTAATTGGGAGGAAGATAATGTGACCTGCATAGAAGTCAACATTCACCCTTTGAAATACACACACTGAAAGTCAGACTGATCTTCACAGCAGATCTAACTGAGCAAGATCAGGCTTGACATTTATGAAACTGCAACAGTTTAAATATTTCCTGGAAAAAAAATAAACAAAAAAACCCCAAAAAAACACACAAACAAAAAAATCCACAAACCAAAAAGAACCCACCACCAAAAAAACAAAACAAAAAAAGAAAACCCACAAAAATAAACAAAAAGAAAAATCTACAAGTGGGATGGTCCAGAATTGAGACTGCCTCTGTTTAATCTTAATATTGATTCCCCTTTATTTCTTTTCCAAGACACAGCTGTCTTCAAGAAATCTGGTTCTGTTTGTTTCAAACATCACACAAGGCTGTGAGCTTTATAGGTCTTACTTTTTCTGTACAGCAAAAGCACAGTACATCAATGGAAGCTTAAAGCTTCTTTTTGGGTTGCTTTCATCTCCCTTCTTATAAATCCATATTCCTGTATATTTGATCATTTTCAGTACCTCTTTTTTTTAAGTGCTCTTAGGTGGATTTGCATCTGCATTTAAGCACTTCATCTTTTACTGCAGCATTATCTCACCTTCATTACCACAATATGCCCAGCTGAAGCATCTCTTATACCTTGATGTCAAGTATCAGCTGCAGAGGAGATACCACATGAGGGGCAGGCCAGCATTAGTGCAGTGACTTACATAGAATGAGAGAGGATATAGCACCCAGTTTTTACTTTGCAAGAGTCAAGGCTCACTTAGATAAAAGCACTAAGACATTTCCTCTCACCAAGACAAATACAACAAAAGGAAGCGAGAACAGAACAGGAATATTCAAAATGCCATTATTACCCACAGATCTCAGTTGAGAGCACTTCAGTTTCTCCCATCTCACAAATTCAAGTTTAATCCATCTCGCACAAACTTAGTAGCATTTGCACTGCAGCATTACACAATTCTTCACCTTAACTACTTAACTTTTTTCATTTTCCCTTTTTAGCCTTTAGTCTAAAGGAACATTTAAGTCACTAGCTCAGTTGCAAAATGACAAAACAAGAAAGCAGATGAAGCACTGTCATCTTCAGATACTGTAGTTTAAAAAAAATAGTATCAGGAAAGTTTGTATGCCAAAGAAAGCTTCAGGGAAGTTAAATGCAACTATTTTCTGTCTTACAGCTAGGTAGACTCTAAAAAAAGTACAATAGAACAGAAATTTGGCCTCTAGGAAGACATCATATGGTAAAACATTTAGTAATTTCAGACCTGGACACCTCCTATTCTGTTAGATACACCAAATCTGTTAGCCCAGGAACAGAGATATGACTGTGGTCATAGACTGTTCATAAGAACAAAACTCACCTCTTCCCCATTACTACTGTGACGCAACCATACAAACACTTTCAAACTGCTCTAACACTAGGAAAACAGTTCTGTATGTGAGATATAGATTACTGCTTCCAAAATACTCAACACTACAGAAATTGCAGTTCAGTAAGCACTATCACCTGAGTAGAGTAAGGCTTATAAACATGGGGTTTCAGGAAACCTTATGTTCAGCCTGAAACACCATAAACAAGCTGGTACATCTGGCATATCTGATCACATGTCATTACAGTAAAACCCAAAATGGATTAATTTACTTGACTATAAAGAACTTGAAGCAAGAGACCAAGAACTGCATAGGCTAGACTGAAACTGAACATTCCCTCCCTGAAAGGATATTTACTTTGAGACAAGTTAATCAGTCATTAGCATTACCTCCATTTTGGAGAAATACAGGGGTTTGCATTGCTAAGAGGATTCACCATTTGCAACAGGGAGGAGGCAGGGGGAAGAAAAAGTCTTACACATAGAAGGAAGTGAAACCTCTGAAGCTAAGAAAAGCCTTATGACACACACTGGTATAATCAGGTTTTAAAATTAAAGAGGCTTGTTAGCTGATACTTACTAAGTCTGCTGAATTGCATGTTAATGTCAAGTGTTAAGCATATTCTTGTTTGGAAACACATAATGTCTTGTACAGATGACTCCCTTAGGAAGCAGTAAACACTGAAGGTTTCCAACTCTTATAGAAAGAGAATGCCTCAAACCTACCTTGCCATTTAGAATATAGTTCTCGACATCTCAACCAACATGACCAACCTAACTACTTTGGACAGGTTGTATTTAAGAGTACTTGAGGTAGCTTTTTGTTTGTTATTTGAAAACATTAGCTAATGAATAACTGGGGACACAAGACAGCATAGCAACTCAGGATAAGATAGTCCTGTCCTGTCACCCCCACCCTTTGTACTAAGTGAGGTTTCTCTAGACTGCAGACCAGATATGTTGAGCAGTGCTGTAGTTGCTGGATAGGTCATCTCAGACAGCTATGCCTTAAGACTACTCAATACCACAAGTATGACACAACAGCCACCTAGCTCAACTCCACTGCTCCAGTACCTCAGTTTTTAGCAATTGTTCTCTACTGCAGTTTGTCCACCAGTGTTTGAAGTGTTCCTAAGGCTCTGCCAGCCACAATCTCCCCTTCCTCCAGCTCTCTGCAGAGCAATCCTCCTATTCACCTCCATGAAGGGAAGCTTGTCTCTTAATCAACATTGATGGCTCCTACACACAAATTCAGTACTCACAGATGATGTGCATCTAGATGGTTTTGGTGTGATAGGGTAAACAAGTTGCAGAAAATAGGTTCTGTTCATAACCACACGATTTTGTCTCAGAAGAGGAATAACCAGATAAGATACTGCAGCAAGTCATCTGTGTCTATGGGGATGTCAGGTTGTTTTGGTTCAAGCTACACTATCCACTCCAGCTACCTTAAAAGCCCCTTTTTTGTAGAAAACCATAACCCTTCCCACTCACTGTCACTGCAGATATTAACTAGAGTCAGAAAGATTCACAGCGGAACAGTGTAATAAGGTATTTATTAAAAGTGCTGTCAGTTTATTAAGAGCTATAGTGTAATAGCCCCTTTTTAAATGGGGTATCTAATTTAAAAATGCTAGCTAAAAACCATTCTGATCACTATGGTTACAGACACACGACCTGCAGTGTTCTATAAAATGTTATGGGACTGACTGGGACAAAGTAATCTTCAAGTCCAGGATCCAGTCTCTATTGTAGAGGAAGAACTGTTGGGGGCTCCACAAGAGACACCTGCAGGTACCTGGAATAGAAATGCAATCACTACAGATAGTAGTTTAGCTAACAAATTTAAAGATACCACATTACACTGGGGTGTAAATTGACACTGGGGAAGGAAAGAATCATTCTGCAACATTGCAGAACTGTTATTCACTACATCTGTATGCTTATGTATGAACTACTCTTCTGATTGATAGAAAAGTTTTCCCCTAAAGAGGCTGAGACAGAGGCTTCTGTTTCAGGAATAGAAGCTGACCTCTATAAGAAGTTAGTCCGCTACAGAAGCTGTAACCCAAGCTGCTAAGCCAGAGTTATCATGTGCTTACAGCCTTCAAGTTACAAAACATTGTCTTCCTGGTTACTCACTTGGAGTGCTTATACTTCTCCTTAATTGCTTGCAGTTGGCAATGGGGAGCATCAAGGCATGCTTTATGCAGATCAGTCAGGCAAGGCACTATCTCACTTAATGAATATCCAGTGAATGCAGCAAGTGTTTCCGGCTGGCCAGAGGAGAAAACACAATGTTATTCCATTGTAGGCATCATTCATCTAGGAGATACATCTTCTACAAAAGCAGAAACCATTTTCACTACATCAGTGCTCACACTAGATTTTTTAGGCTTGAATAGGATTCAAGTGTATCCTGCCACCAGTTTCACTCTAGGTCTTCCTTGGTGCCAGATCTGACCAGAAGCTCCTTCTGCTCTAAGCATGTGGAATCCATTCTCTGCCAAAGCTGTTATCTAACACCCAGCTGAGAGGCCTATCAAGGCCTGCATTAAAGCTGCCGCTCTGTGCAATCACTCCACTCAAGTGGACACCTTCAGGTCTTCCCTCCCACCTAGAAAGCCCCTGAATGGTGTTTGGGGGAGAAGTTTTGGAGGTTAAAGACTAACAAGGTCTTAGATAAAGACTTGATGTAATTGAGCAAGACAGCAAGGTCTCTCATATCAGAAATGAGACAGGATATTTCAAGTTGATTTAACGTTAATTTATCAGGTAGTTCCATTAGTTGAGGAAAAGCTGCTCATCCTAGGATTTCAGCCTTCATAACATACTTTGAAGCTACTCCTTCTGCTTTTCAGCCTAATTCTAACGATAACAAAATGCTTGAGCTACTCATTAACATACAGTTGTTATTCTTACCCAGAAAGACTTGTTCACCGTATAGTTTGCTAGACAGTAGGCTGCTGCAGCAGTTTGCGAAGGAAGGTACTTCAGAAAAGGATCAGCTTCAAGCAGACTCAGCTCTGCAAGATACTGAACAAAAAACCCACAAGTTTTTCAAACAGCATGAGCCTAGCTGGTACAATCAGTTCAATACAGCAAGCACTGAAAATAATCAGTGGTCTCAATTTCATGTAAAAAGCATGAGTTGCACATCAGATGGGTAGAAATAGCATCCTAGTCCTGTCAATCTTACAGACAAACCTTTAGCATGTTTCAGTGGAGACAGAAGCCTTTGTCAAAGCCTAAATAATCTACACTAATATGAGGTTCTGTTCCCATCAACAGCTCTGATGTAAATCTACAGATAGATACTTAGAAGATTCATGTTCCCATCCTCCAAGGCTTTCGTTCATACAGGTTGATCTCACTTGGAGATCAGGGATAAATGGACAGCTCTAAGAAACAGAATGTGAGCTCTGTTGGAGTAAAGCCAGTGTACAATCCTATACCCCTTGCAGGTAAGCAGCAGGTCAGATATGTGCCATAAGCTTGGGTTAACCAGTCTCCAAGGAGGGTTGTCTATGCAGCTATACAGGTATATATACTATGTCATTGTGTAGCAATATATAGTACCACTACGTCCAGGGCAGACTTGCTATGCAGGCACTCTTCAAAAAACAACCAGATTTCTACCACCCAGCTGCCTAGTCAATGCATTAGTCCTGACCGGACAGATAGAAATCTTGAGTTTGGTTTATGAGACATTTATCCAGCAGTCTCACAAGCCTTCTACTGAAGGTAGTAGGCTGCAAAACATCCAGTTTTAGGCTTACTGCAGTCCCAGATAAGACTTGGCATGAGAAAAAGAGTATCTTCTCACAGAGCATAGTATAGTAGAGGAACCTGTATTTAACCAAGTTATCTGTGCAGACAAGTGGTTCTGCTTTTAGGATCACTTCTCCTCCCACAGTCCTAAAAGGAGAATAACTCATACCCTTGCAAAGTTCTCTGTCTTCATACAGACTCCATGCCTCTGAATATACTGAAGGAGGAACTGGTTGATGGTTGGGGCTGTTAGGTCAAAAGCCAACACTTTGAGAAGCAGGTGTTCCATTCTTAGCAGCTGCCTCTTTGTGTAGGTATCATCCGTTATATACACAAATTCATCCACTTCTGGTGGGTAGATCTCTTCATACTTCCTGTAAAAGGAATATAGAAGACATTTGCCAGCTTGAAAGTTATGGTAAGACAAAGCCTTCTGCTTAACCCATATCAGGATGAGCACATTACACTACTAAAATTTGTGTAGAGCTCTTATTTTAGTCCTTCCTTCAGCCTAGTTTAATTTAATTTAATTTCAAATTTGGGCAAAGATGTTTAGAGCAATTCCAAGTCACCAGTCTAGATAGAAACATACCACATTGTTAATTCTTTACTAATAGCAAGATCTCAGACTGTACCTCAGTAACAGTGAGCTCCAGACAAACCCCCATGTACTCTTAGGCTATGCTGGGTACCCTGTCTACTTAAAGCAGTTGAAGGCTGATTGCAGCTGTGAACCTACTTTAGTCTTTCAGAGTTGCAGCCTAACATAGTAGTGGTTTTGCTACTGCTGTTATGCTTACAAATTTTCCCCACTACAGTTCCTCACATCACAAACATGAAAAGTTTAATTTTGCTAGCACCAAAGTTGGCAAAGCTGCTAATCTTGAGATATCATGAGAAGACAAAAAAAACAAAGAGTTTTAGCTCCCAGATAAGGTAATAAACTTACGCAGCCAGAAGGATTGCTGCTGTTCCTACAAGCTGCAGCTTCCCTCTGAGAACAGACATGCAGGAAAGAAACCTATCCAGGAAGTTCACCGCTAAGTACAGAGTCTCTGTGCGAAGTTTATATTCTTCCCCTACTTCCACCAGCCAATCTACCAAGATGGCACGCATTCCTGTTGTGATATCTGGTTGTTTCTTCATGTAGTAGGGCTTGGGCCTGAATCGTACCTGTTTGGAGAGAGAGTTGGAGAATCAGGATGCTCACCCTGAAAAGAGCCATTGATGGCTGAGCTGATTGACATTCTTCATACTTATACCAAGAGAAGCATGAGTTGTTCCACTATTAATAACTCATTACTACTAACTACAATATAGTGCTAGTAGCACTAACTAGCAGCATCTCTAGAAAGTAGTATTCCTACACTGAAAAGATAAGAGCTACTGTTTTAGTAGCAGAATAGTAAAAGACCTCCTGAACTATGGAAAGTCTTTGCCATCAAGCACATACAAGCCATTCAGAGGCACCTGAGAATGAACAAACCACATTCCCTCCCTCTCCCCCGCTTCTTACTGGGAGAATGCCCTTTAATGTGCTTATACAGAAAGGTAGGAAAAAAAACACTATAGCAAAAGAGCTGTCAGTGACATCACATCCGACTGCTTTAGTACTTTTAAAGCATTCAACTCCCATCTGCAAGAATGATTTCTCCATCCCAAGGAGTCAAGAGATGCTCCAATAGTAGGGATTTTCAGGGAAAAGAGTAATCATGAAAGATCTCATCACTGTCTACATGTTTCAGAGGTGGCTTTTACTGCTTGCTTTCTCTCCTCTGTAGTTCAGCCTTGGGTTATCCTGGGGCAGCTGTACCTCTTTGCAGTATTGTAGACCATCACAGAGACCACAAATACCTATAAGCTTGTTCCAAGGCACTCACTTCAGCCTCTCTGAGGTACTGGTGAATGTCTTCTGCATACTCTCCCACAGTCAGAGTTACAGGATCTACCATGTGATCCTCAGGCTGGGACTGGAAGGACGTATCCACTACCATAGGAGATCCTAACAGGCAAGAGGAAGCAGCAAGACATTTGTGTAATTAGCCTCTTCACCTTCTCCTGCCATGTCTAGAATGTAAGTTGTTTGCCTCATTTAGACACATTCCAAGTTACTTTGAAGTGTTATTTATTGTAATACAAGCTACTAGCTAGGTTACCAGCATCACAATTCAGAACCACCCTACATGTGCTGTGGGTACCATCTGAGTTGTAACAGGAGTTACCTGTACTCAGATCCAGCAGCAGGTGGATACTGGATGTTATTGCACTAGTATCCAGTTCACACAGGCTTGATTCCAGCTCTTCAGCCACTTGGCAGCTGTAGTTCTCTTTTTCTTCTGATTCATCCTCATAGATAGCAAACGCTTGCTTTGACACAGCACTGACCGTTTGCTTGGGTAATTCATCTTTTCCAGATGAAGGGACGGTGTTTTCAGAGCCAGAGAAGCGTCTGATAACAGTAACGCCCTGAAACAGAACACACAGGCTGTGGGAGGGCAAGTCGGGAAGAAAACAACAGTATCACTTGTTTTCATAGAGAAAAATCACTCTCCTTGCTTAAGACACCAATAACAAAAGCCCACTGGAAAAAACACCAGGTACACCTGGTGCCTCAGAAATACCCCTTGTTGCTGTCTTGCTGCAACAAACTCCTCACCAAAAGACTAAGGTGTAGTGAAAGTCAGGAACCGAGGGAGCAGCCTCATGTCCAGTGCCCACCACCAAGGGGGAGAGGCAAAGGTGCTACTCTGTTCCTAAGGGGATGGCAAGTACAGGATCTGATCCACATTCAGTTCTGGCAAGGAGCAGCTGCTTTGCAGTGCAGCAGGTTAGAGTAACAAAAGGAAGTGCTCAGCTCACTGTCACAGATTTGTGAAGGGCTTCATCTGCAAGAAGGCATTTTATGCTGAGTTACAAACCCACGTTTGAACTTTTGAGCTCAAGCATCACATCTAGGACTATGAGGTGTGACCAGGCTCCAATCCTTCACATCATCTGCTATCAGTAAGGCAGCAACTGAGTTAGGGGCTTTACGCTGTCACAATCAGGAAGAGCTTGCATACATATAACAGCAGCTATTTTAGGTCCTGTAAATCATCACTGTAACACTTCCCCTGCCGCACCACCAGACCCTGCGAAGGTTCCAGGAACACAAATGCAGGCAGACACCCTGCTGTGAGCTTTAGCTTCTTGAAGACTCTGGCATGCTGAAGGGAGCATGGCCAGCCACATGGCAACGGGACCTTTGGGTAAGCATCAGTAAATGAACCTTTCTTGAGCCATCCCCTGCACTTTCAGAGGATATGAGCCCATATAAAGCCTCACCACGTCTCCCTTCCCTCCAGGATGGATTATTTGTTCAAAGTATTTCCACGGGGAAGCGATTGCAGATTAGGAACGAGCTAGTAACTCTAGCGGGTTTCTCGGGAAACTCACGCTCATCAGCTGGAGCCGGACGCGGCTCCTTACCCTGCCGCTCCCGCCCTTTACCTGCAGCCTCGAGAGAGGGAGCGGGCACCGCCCATGGCCGCGGCAAGGGAGCTGCCCGCGGGGCGCCCGGCAGGCGGCCGCGGCTCCTCGGCGCTGCGAAGCTCACCTGGGCGCTGGGCCGCTGCTGCCCGTTCTCCGCCAGCACCCCCAGCACGGCCCGCCCGCTGCTGCGGGGGGCAGCGGGGCAGGGCTCCCGCCGCCCCGCCCGGCTCTTCTCACCGGTGCGGCGCATCGCCCCGACGTCGGTACCTTTCGGAGGCAACTAAAACCAAAGAACAACCACACACCGCAATAAAGTTGGGATAAAATAAACCCGTCCCGCAGGAAGGCAGGCGGTCGCGCAGCCGGAAAGCCGGCACCGCATCGCCCAGCCCCTTTCGCCACTGACCCACCGAGAACGCCGCACCGCCGAGAAAGCAGAAGGGAAGCAGCCAGCACGCCCGGCACGCTCGCCCGCAGCCCCTATATAGGCGGCGGCCAATGGAGGCGGTGGCGGCGGCTGTTGGCCGCGGCCAGTTGGAAGCCCGGGCCTCAACCCCCGGCGCCGCCGCCCTGGCAACACAAGCGGCGGCGGGTCGTCATGGAGACCCCGGCGGGGGGCCGCCCCACGCGGGCCCGGCCGCGCTGCCCCGCGCAGGGCACCGCCCGCCCTGCGCAGCGCCCGCCGGGCGGCGGGGCACGAGTGGCGGGGCCGAGAGCCGCGGCCCCGCCGCTGCACACCCCTCCCCGCGCGGCCCGTCCCAGACATCCAGAACGTGCGGAGAGGGCGTGCAGAGAGGGGTGGCGTGATGCGCACAGCTGGGGTACAGGGGTTCGGCTGCCCTCCTCGGTAAAGTTAAAACAAGGGGATTGCAGTGGATTTAAGCCTGGGTTTGGCTCCCGTAGCACCTTGTAAAGTCTAAGCTAGGGGACAGCGGCAGAACTGGTTGCACGGCTGTGCATGAGAGCGGCTTTCAGCGGCGGAAATACAGAGCCCTGTAACAGGATTTAAGAAGCAGTTTATCCGGTGCCATCAAAGATTTTCACCAGTGGTGTGGATAATGACACAGAGAGCACACTTACTGAATCTGGGGATAACACCACCAGTGGTGCTGGGAAGGGCTGTGACAGTGTCGGGGAGCAAAATTAGGTTTCTGAAATTATCTTGACAAACTGGAAAAGTGTTCTGGAAAAGCGTGATGCTCCCGAAGCACAAGTGCAAGCTCAGACAGAGCCATCAGCTGCAGCAATGCAGGATAGGGAACAACCAGGTAGGTTGCAGCTCTGTGAAGAAGAATCCAGGAGGTTATCGTGAACCTCAGACTGAGTGTAAGTCACCATGCTCATGGCTGTTCCTGCATGAACAAACCATAATACAGCCTGTGTTGGCACACAAGCACTCTGAAAGTCCGTAGCGTAGACAAAAGAGCAAGCAGAATAACAGCTTAAACCTCAGCATGAGATGTAGGTTAGGTATCAGCATCATGATGTCCCAGAAGAGACAGCATGGGAAACTGGAGGATTTCCCTTTTTTGCAGTTCTGTTAGAGCACATTAAAGAAACTGCTGTCAAAAATGTCTGTGCCTTGGCGGCTGTGGTACTTCTCGAGATGCAAAACAGAGTGATTGAAATGTAGGAGCTATCATCCAAAAACTGAATACATCAATCAAGGTCTTATGTCATAATTAGGTCTAACACGTAGCTCACAGTCATACAAAGATCACGTGTCACTCCTAGCCAAATATATGGATGGAAGTTCTTTACTAAATTCATCTTCAGTCAGTGAATATCCTTTGTATCCAAACACTCATCATATCCGTACACCATTTAGACATAACTGAAGAACCTAAGCTACGCAGCAGATGACTTATTAATATTTTTATGTATGAGTAGCATATTGATATCCTCAGTAGTCATATAGTACGTTAATGTAACTGAAATGCCTCTCAAATAGCTTTTAATGAGGTTATCTAAGCTCCAGATTCCCAGGAACTCTTTGAAACAGCCCAATATGGATTAGTACCTGAGGGAGGCCAGTGAGCTTTGCCAGCCACTACTTAATTGTAGCAGCAGATCAAATAAAGCTTTGGGCCATTAATCATTTACTTCTGAGCTTCCCTGTGTGTGCTTGGGAGGAAACTGAAGCCTTCCTGAGTGGGCTCCTTAGGGCATCTCACAGTAATTACTGTCTTATGATTTCTATGAAGGCAGAGAATTCAGAGCAACTCCTGACTTGGCGAGGATGCTTCCTCTGTGGGTCTGGAAAAGGCAGTATGAAAGGTCTGGTTAGGACTCATCTCTGTCTCGTGAATCTTTCCTATCTCCTTAGCTCTTTCTCCTTTTTGCAGATTTTGCTTTGAATGTTGAAATTTCCAGATTTGATGCCTTTTTCAATTAAAGGGACTTCCCTTCTTCTAGCAGGCATGGGCTCCTGCTTTCCTCTCTGAGGCCAGTCCCAGCTTTTACACAGTAAGCTCTGCAAACATTTCAGTTCATGATCTGGGGCATGGAGAGGGACCGTGCCTGGTCTCCAGTTCTGCCCCAATGTCTGACCTCCCAGGAGTGCCACAGAAGGCTTCTTTAGAGATCGGAGAGCTGGATTTTATTTTTAAATTTCCCAACAGAAACATTTGACAATTATATTTTACTCTATCAATCTTTTTGCAAGTTTTGTTTACAGGAGAGAGAAATGTTGTCTGTGCAAATGCAGGTGCTTGGTACTGTGCCTGGGAGCAGGAGGAGAGATGTAGCACACTCTGGTTCTACCTTTCACATTCAATTCAGAATTTTCAAGCCACCACCACCACCACATCCCCTCTTGTGATCTTGGTCGTGTCACCGTTGTAAGGAGCATCCTCTGCAGTTTGAAACCACATGATTCACTCATACTCTAACTGCAAGCATACAGGGAGAAAACTTGCCTTTTGAAAGGAAATCATAGCATATTTTCACCCAAGATATTCTTCTGCATATTTCTTCCTCTCATGAGCTTGAGAAGGACACAGCTGCTTCAGAAGCTCCCAGCAGATCTCCACAAATCAGACTACGGTAAGCTGTCCCCTTCTCTCTTCATCCTTTGAAGTATTTTTTGGTCCCTAGGTTTATGCTCTAGGTTTTTGGCTTGGCCTAAACAGCTGTTTGGCCTGCAGCCTGGGGGTAGGATCTTCACTGGTAATAAATCAGCCATTGTCTTAAAAATATGTGTAAGTATAAGATGAGAAGCAGTTAATGCATGACTGTTGCAACTTTTCAGCCTTGTGTCTCTTAGTCTCATGTTGAATTATAACACAATATTCAGATAGGGAAATCCATTCAGGCAGGTAGACACAGAGTTATTATGACTTTGGCCAGGTCACATTCAATATTTGTCAAGTTTTCTCACACTCATGTAACTGAGCAATCACACAGCAAGTCCACGTGTGCCACAGACTCTTCTGAGATCAGCTAACTGCAGAGCAATCTGGAAGTCCCACTGCATAGCAAATTTAATGCATGGCTGTATAATATCCCGGAAAATGTGCTGTGGGAGCAGTCTCTGAGTTCAGAAAGTTTGTAAAAACGTTAATGAAACCTCTGTGACAGCAAGAGCTGTGCCTGGTCTCAGTGACCTGCAAGGTCCCATCAGGACCTTCTTGTATGGTCTTACAGTAGCAAAGCAGTGAAGAACATGACGTCTCTTCTTTCAGATGACTGTAATTCCTAGGGCTGTGAATAGTCCAGTCCCCTGGCTGCAGTGTGCTTTGATTATCATACCAGTAAATTGATTTCCCATTATTTAGGAATACATAGATTTTATCTTGAGTTTCAGTGTTTTTCTGAACTACCAAAATCAGAAAAATGGCCAACAATTAAAACATGTGTCCAGGGATCAGAAGTTGTTGGCCAAGACACAGCCTTGGTTGAGCCACTGACTCTCCACGCACATTAGATACCGACTCTCCACACACATTAGATCGTTTTGGCTTTCTGAATCTGCACTGGATAATTAGCACAGGCCCAAAACAGCACTCAAGTCCCAGCTTACCTAGTATTCCTCTGCATGATACCCCACAGTGAAGAGTGAGTTTGGACAACTCTGTAGCCTAGGGAGAAAAAGCTCTGTGCACCCAGAAACCTGACAGATAGGCTCACATCTTGCTGGAAGCACAGGCAGTCACAGACACAGTCTGTTTTGCTTGGCTTATGATAGTGCATTAAAAAAGGCCAGAAAACATATACTACCATGCAGTTCATTCATCTATACTGTACAATTGTTAGTACAGCTCTGACATGGTCCCTGCTGCAGTTCAGGCTCATGGCAGATTGTACTTTTCACAGTTTGCAAACATAATCCAAAGGCTGACACGGCGAGGGACCAGTCCCCATTGGCAGCAGACATGTGGACTCCCTGCTTTGACAGGTAGAAGAACCTAATACTCTAAGCTTTTCTGAGCTTTCCTAAGCACAGGAGAAATGGTCTGACAGAATTGTGCTTGTTCAGCACTGTCCAGAAACTCAAAGAAAGGCCATAACTGAAAGAGGTTGTAAATAATGACAAAACAAATCCGAGTAGGCACAGGCTGGTGCTGTGCTGCGCTGTGCTGCACCTACAGCTTGTGCTTCAGGCCTGTGCTAGGCTGTGCAGGACTCTCGGCTGCAGCTTAAACCCTGCTGGGTGATGGTAACAGAGGAGCCCGCAGGCAGCTCCCACTTGGTGTTGTCGATTATACCACCTGAGTGGCCTTGTCTTTATCTTAAAGTGGAGCAGCAAGTTTTCATGTGAACATACAGCAGAAATGACGAATAAAAGGTGTTTTGTCTAAGAAAATTCTATAAGAGGTCTCAAAAGAAAATGTCAGTGAACCTTCCCATGGGTAGGATCTGTACCACATGCCCTGAGCAGAGGTCTGTCTGGCACAGCACAGCTCGAGGTTCCCAGCACCTGAAGGGACGTGAGATTATCTGTATTCTTTCTCTTTCTTGTGTTAGCTCCAGAAAATGGTATTTTAAGCAATAGGTTATGGAGTCTGAGTGCCTTTCTTATTGGGATCACAGCGTACACTAGCCCCAGTGCCTTGCACTGCAGGGTATCACCAGAATAGCCTGAAGCTGACCCCAAAGATGTTCCAGGATCAACTGGTGTGACAGGTGACAAATACGGCTCCAAACATTTCCAGCATTGGGGTTGCTTCTCCACAGCAGTCTAGGGCTGCTCCTGTTAGCTTTGTGACTATGTAGGTTGCCCATAACCACTGCACTTACTCCTATTTCACCCAGAAGCACAAGAAAATTAGCTTTTTCAGTATTAAAGCAGTCATAGAATATAAACTACCGTTTAGTGCTCATGTGAAGGGAAAATATCAAGCCTAAAATCAAACATTTTTGCTGTCCTTATTTTATTCCCTTACAGACTTCTCTGTATCACAGAGCAGTTGATACCATACTTGAGTACTGTGCATGTTTTAAATGAATGTCCTTCACAGAACATTAATATCTCAACCCTGCTTTTCACTTCAGAACAACACAGGAAAACACCCATAACTTTGACAGAACCTTGAAACAGGTCTGCATAATTCAAAAAGAGATGTTTCTGCACTGTTCAAGACACTCTCTTTAATAACTGTCTAGCTCCACTGCTAAGCGTTTTTGCCAGGTATTGCTGAAGTGCATGCTAAAATGCTCTTATTATATAGTCAATCTTTTCTCAATCAGTCCCCTAATTTATGATCCTTATATTCACAGCATCTGCTGCTCAGCTGTTTTTGACAGCTGCTGTTCATTTCTACTCAGAAGCTGATGGTTGAAATGTTTCAAAGGAAATTCATGTTTTGACTTGATAACCCTAGGGAAGCTGACAAATCACCAGTCTTAAACAGACAATCACCAACAAATTCTCATAGTGCAGCGTCTGGACAGTAAAAAAAAAAGTTATTTGCCATTTGTTGGTATCAGTTCTACTTGTTTGTGTTAGTAATTCAAATGGAGCGGCTTGTATGCATTTAAAGCAGATAGTTTTTTATGCATGACTAGTTGGGGATCTACTAACTATAACAAAAATGGAAGCAAAATTTATAGCAACAGTCATCTTGGAAAATAGTTTTTTATCTTTGTTCTGAAAAGTAGGTGCAATGATCAACATCTATAGTGTGAAGGCAAATGCTATTCATGAAAGCCTCAGCTCAGCAGAGGTCTGAAGTGCTATAAGATGCATGTTCACAGGGTGGTGATTCTTTGGTATTTTTCATATGCTAAAATTCATATCATAAAACTTTGCTACAGCTAAACTAAAGGATGTGAGCAGAATGGGATGTGGTTACTATAATTGTCTGAAGCCATTTTGATATTAATTTTTTTTAATAGAATGGCAGTTTGATATGGGATTTCCTTTTGACTTAAAATAGGAAGAAATCAAACACGAAAACTTTCAGATCTTATCTTTCAGTAATTTAAGTTTTTGATATTACAAGCATTTATTTCAAATTAAATTGAAAATCTCTGTTGAAGGCATGAACAATCTCTGAAGAAAAGCAATGCATGCTTTGGTTTTGAAAGAAATGATCAGAATGACAACTATTTATCAGAATGCATCATGACAAGCAACTGTGTTTATCAGTTAGCTCTGCATAAAAATCTGGCATTGCTGGAGCCTGGCAATGGTTTTATCTAAACTGGAAGAGAGGTTGTCCTCTGAACTCTGTGCCTTACATATAAAGTACATGACATCATTCCACCATGCATGGATGAAGGGAGAGATACCTGCTTAGACAGAGTCATTGACCAGTTGTTTTGTGTCCATGGTGCTTTATCCCCTATTTCCCATAGAAGTCAGTGGTAAGATTTGTCAAAATCGTTAGATGGGCTCCTTAGACATCAGGCCATTAGTGTGGATTTCATAACCTGTGAAGCGAACAGGTTGTACTAATCATACCTGGAGCACTGCAATCCCGCTGTTTTCAAACTAAATAAAAATACAAATACATGTCTGCTTGCAACAGTGCACAATTAATCACAAACTGTATACCAGGATTATTAGCCTTATGGCCAGGAAAGTGTACTGAAAGGAGAAATGGAAGTAGCCAATCTCTTCCATTCCATGGGGAGTTCCCCTGCCTTTTTTCTTTGGTTTATGTGTTTTAATTGGAATACTGTGTGGTTTCTCCACAATGTCATTTTAGTTGGCCCTTGATTATCTGAGTAAATTAGTTAATGATATTTGCTCATTGCAATTACACTTTCCCATTGCAATTATCAGAATTCTGCTGTTTCGAGTTGTCTGTAATGAATCTGTGTGTTCATAATTACAGCATATTGCTAATAAATGTTTGTAGTAGACGTATGGTACAGCACTGCTTATGTACAGACACAGAAGCTACTGTAGTTGAGCTCATACATTCTTACTGCATGCTTTGCTAGTGATAAATGATAGCCATTTTTCTCTACTGCAGCCAAGAACAGAGATTAAAACTCTGGATACCAATCTGATCTCACAGGTCACAGCTTGTCTGTGTAACCTGTTTTATGTTATAACTGCTAGTAGTAAAAGGTCTTTCATCAACCTTGTTTATTTATGTCTGTGATTCACAGTGATGATGATTTATAGAGCACCTGTAATTACAAGTGTATACCTCTCATGAAAATGCAGTGCAGAGCCGGAAAAAATGACCTTGTGGGAGGGAGAGATATTAGAAGTCCAGCGTGAATAAAAGAAATCCTAACAGTGTGAATAAAGAAATCCAAACAATAGGATAATGCAGTTACTAAATGGAGAGCAAATCTGTATGTATACAGTAAAGATGGGTAATTTGGAGGGGAAAATAGAGGACTGGAAAATTCACCACATCTACTTTACATTACATATTATTTAAAATTTAAAAAGCTCTGCTCATGTAGTAATCTGTGCTCTTTGGCTTGTTAACATTCATCTTGGAAAGCCGAGAAGATCTGAGATCATAGAGTTTGAATGTCCATATTCAGTGTGGTAGAGAATAAGGACTCTATAGTGTAGAAAGCAGGAATGATGATTTTAATAAGGAAAACCAATGACTGCATTTAAAAAAGATGTGGAAAATGTAGTAAGGGATGCAAGACAGAATAAATAAATAATAATAATAATAATGAAAAAAAAGATCTGGATGTTTTTGTTAAAAAAAAAAAAGGCCTTACAGGAAGAAATTTAAATATCTCATCATTTTAGTGTGCAGAAGACTGAGAGATGACAGGATTGCATCAGGACTCCCATGGGAAGAAGATACCAAGCCTGAAAAGCCCATTTATTCTATCAGACACTGAGATAATACAATTCAACAACAGGTACCTGAAAACAGTCAGAGTCCAATTAGACATAAAGCTAATGTTTGTAACAATGAGATTGATTACCCATTACAGCAAACCCCCAGAGGAAAATAGGATGTCTTTCAGTGTTTTCAATATGCCTTTACTTGAGATATACATGATCTAAAAAGTATACATGCTACTGTACTGCGTACTGGAGTAACAGGGGAAAAGCTTTATGGTATGCTAATAGAAAGCTCAATGAGATGATCTAATAGACTTTTTGACCTCCAAGATCAAAACAACTCTTATCTGAAAATGAGTTCCTGTAGAGCTATATTTGGGCTATAGCATCACTGACTAGGTGACCCCATAAGCTTTCACCTTCATGTTTATATTTCTCTAATTCCCTACACTGGAAGCACCTCGTTCCTCAGAAAACACAGTAAAAGAAATGCAAACTCTTTCCTTCATTTTTAGCCTGGACAGTCAAGAGATTGGTGTCATGTTCTTCTGTCCTCCAGATGCTGCCTTCTACCTGTTCTCATCATTTCCTACTTTCCACCCCAGAAGTCAACTGTGTCTTATTCTCAGGTAGTTAATAATCATCCAAGTGAATGAGCTATAGCAATTTTAGAAGAGTCCTTATCTGTAAAACAGCTCAGGCCTAAGTATTCATTTGTTAGCCAGAAAAAATAATTTCTGTTTATCTCTAGCTTACAGACTACCACTGTGGTACTGATAAGACAGTGAGAAATAAATGTGTTTCTCAAAATAGAATATACTGTCAGAGACAGTGCTGACAGAACTGTTTCATTTACTGAATTTAGATTTCTTTTTAATGTCTAGCATATGTATTCAGACTTTTTTTTACTTTTTATACTTGCTTAGTAGCAAGAGAGTAGAGAGCTTTTACCTTTTTACCAGCTTTTCAGAGTTTCAGATATTACTTTCAGACAACAATGCCTGATATCCTATAAGACCACTACGAATTTTACTGGTGGTCCTCTTCCGGCATGTAGGTGTGCACTGCTGACAGCTTTATTGCATTGATCTTAGCACTGATTCTTGCATTTATCTCAGCACTAGGTTGATGGAGACATGGGATCCCACTGGTTTTGGGGCAAATAAGGAAGCCTTTGGAGCCAAATATACCAAAACAGGACATAAATGTCACTGCTTTCCCCTTCTCCTGTAATTACTATCTTCTTGTTGTCCGTTTAATCTCAGTATCCCTTTTGGAACATGGTAATGATATTTCTGCCTGCAAATGATGACCCAGTGTCTCTCATGTTAGATCAGTCGCAGCAGGCAGGGCCAGCTCTCCTGTGCAACAGTCCTGCTCAAGCACCATACAGCTGTTGCCCTTCTCTGGGGTCCCTCCCCAGCACACGGTGCCAGTGTTTGTTATTTGTCAAGCCCAGAATGTGCTCTTTCACCAGAGACAATCTGGACCCAGTCCTGGATGCCTCTAAGCATCTTTACTGTGTGCAAACAGCCCCCTTTTGAGGAAACTGAGGCTGGAATTGCCCAGAAAGACTTCTCTGATGCGTGCGTGTGAGACAGCGATGTACTGAAGTCTTGGAAAGGTTAATTAGCATCTAAGTAACCAGCTGGTTACCTCTACACCTGATTCTTCTCTCATGTTTCTTGGCATGACACAAGAAACTCTCATTTGATTTTGGGAGACTTTCCACTCTGGTTTATGTACACATAACATCCAGGGGATCAGGTCCTCCGCTTTTTTATGGGATGCTCTTTTTCAGTTGCTGCTTATGAAACAGAGTAGTAAAACATTCATAATCTGGAGAAATTGAGAGAGTTGAAACAGAATTCTTAATTTTCTGGAAATTATGATGGTTTTAATTGTCTTCCTTGTCTGAAGACACAGTTTAGTTTCCCATAAATTGGATTTTCACATAAAAACTAATATTCAAAACTTCTTTTTAAAATTTGAGGATGCAATTTCAAATATTTTTAATGTTGATTTATTTCATGAAATACCTATTATAGTATATAATGTGCACCACCACAAACAAACATGCTGCATATGCATAGAGAAAATACGCTTGCTATTTTACTTTAGAATCATGAAGATATATCACTACTTTGTGGTTGACCAAATGTCTTCTCTAGATTCCTTGCGCATTGAAAAGAAACAACCTGAGATATTTATCTTACAAAAATATCTAAGCTGTTTCAATCAGTAAAATGTATAAACTGCTTTTACCGATTCTAAAAATTAAATATTCCACGTATGCTGCAGCATTACCATTCCTGATCTGTCATGAAGCACTTTTAAAAATAATAAATAAAAATGCACAAAGTCAAACATAAAGGAGGTTCAAAGTTTTCTGAAATGAAATATTCCAGAATGAGATATATGGAGAAATATTTATAGTAATTTTCATTGCAGTAATAGAATTTTGTGGGGAAAAAACCCCAACCCCTACAAATGTGCTTGGAACAGTTTTAACCAAGCTTCTGGAAACTTTTTACAGAGACAATGCAAACAACCATTCAGTCTCCAGTTGCAGTCAACTGCACTTACAGTAAGCTATTAGCAACACCAGGACTTTCAAGGATCATGAATCACAAAGTCACAAAATTGTTTAGGTTGGAAGGGAGCTCTTGATATCATCTAGTGTAGCTCCTTGCTCAAGCAAAGTCAGCTACAGCAGGTTTGGCCCAGCATCATGCCCAGTTGGGTTTGAAGATCTCTGCAAATGGAGATTCCGCTTCTTTCAGCAATTTGTTCCAGTGTTCGGCCCCTCACACAGTAAAAAAAGTGCTTTCTTGTGTTTAGATGGAATTTCCTGTGTTTCAGTTTGTGCCCATTGCCTCTTGTCCTGTCACTGGGCAGCACTGAGAAGAGCCTGGCTTTCTTCTCATTCCCTCCCATCACACAGTTATACACATTCCTGAGATCCCCCTCAGCCTTCTCTTCCCTGGGCAGAACAGTCCCATCTCTCTCAGCCTCTCTTCATCTGTCAGATGCTTCAGTCTCTTAATCATCTTCATGGCCCTGTGCTGGACTCAGTGCATTAAATCTGTTTCTTGTACTGAGGAACCCAGAACTGGACCAGGTGTGGCCTCACCAGTGCTGTGTGGAGCACAGCACCTCCCTCAGCCTGCTGGCAGTGTTCTTCCTAATGCAGCTCAGGAAGCCACTGGCCACCTTTGCAGCAAGAGCGCATTGCTGGTTTGTGGTCAGCTTGTTGTCTACTAGGACTCCAAGGTTGATCTCTGCTGAGCTGCTTTCTGGCTGGTCAGGCCCCAGCATGTGCTGGTGCCTGGGCTTGTTCCTCCCCAGGTGCAGGACTTGGCATTTCCCCTTGCTTTACTGTATGAGGCTACCATCAGCCCATTCCCCCAGCTTGCTGAGGTCCCTCTGAAAGGCAGCACACCTCTATTGTGTTTCAGTCAATCCTGTATGTTTTGTATTAGGGTGCACTCTTTCCCATCATCCTGGTCATTAATGAAGATGTTAAACAGAATCGGACTCAGTATTGACCCCTGGGGTACACTGATAGTGACCTGCCTCCAGCTGGACTTTGTGGCACTGACTACAGTCCTTTCAGTCTGGTATTTCAGCCAGTTGTCCACCTCCCTGTGACTTTATCTAATCCATACTTTGAATGTGATTGATAGAGTTGCCATTCCTTGTATCTCCACAATAGACGCTGAAAGCTGCATTGATATAGCATATGATATCACCCTCTCCCAGGCTCAAGATTTTATTCACATCTTGTGATTTCTGTTCCAAGGCATTGTAATAAACCTGTCTATGTAGTTTCTTGGTTCACAAGGGGATCTCAAAATTCAAAAACAGTTGGATGCCTTCAAATCAAACTGTATGGAAATGTTATAGTACGAACTAGTAAAGGATTTGTAAGTATTGAACAGGGCACTTCATAGCAGTGAAAAGTATGCTACTTCAGAGCCAATAATACATTTTTCATTCAATGGCTACATAAATATGCTTGCTTTCAGAAATTCAGGCTGAGGTTTTAAACTGTAATGTAAAGCTCTTACAAAAATATGTAAATAGGTAAGAATATATGAATAGGTGTATGACAGTCATCTCAGCAGACCTGTGGTTCATCAAGTTGAACAGCCTACCTCATACAAGGACCAACACTTTATTATTCAGCAAAATACAAAATTCCTTGCATGTGCACATTATGTGAATACATAAAGTGCTGCATCCTCATTATATTCCAGTTTTCCAGTCATGATAGTGACCAGTGGCATATAAATCAGAGAAAACTTTCTTCTAGTCCAGATATGGAAAGCAGAGCGTGTCTTGCTTGAAAATTCTATTCTCTTGAAGGCAAATTTGAAATTTATGTTCTCTTGCAAGAGAAGGGCATATATCATTTTAAACTGGGGCCTAAAGACTGAAAAGCTGAGTCAATCTCAGGAGGTGCCTTTCTCCCTTCTTTGGCTATACAGAAAATATCTCAACAAGTCACGTGAGATGAACACACTCTTTTGCAATTATTTTGTATCTATAAGCATATTAATCTCCAATTTTTTTCAAAGGCTAAAACTTCCAGTCTGTGATATGTGATGGCAATAAGTAATATATACTCTGTATTTAGAAATAATACTGTTATCAATTTCCCATGTGTGGATGTTTTGGGCTCATTTCTGCTTATACTGACATGTCTAGTTTTGTCTTTGGCTTCAGCTGGAGTCTGCTCAAGTTCTTCATGCTCTTTATACATTTTTACAGGTCAAAGACTGTTGCTGCTTTCTTCTATAACCTAGGGAAAGGGCACTAATGGCTTGCCTTGTGTTCCCAGAAAGACCAGTGTCCCTGGATTTTAACACCGCCAAAGATTTGGCAGTATTTGGGCAGATTTTTCCCTCCAACACTTGATTAATTAATGAAGTCAGGTTGCTTGTTACAATACAATAGTGACTTCTTTTAGACATTCACATTCAGCCACCCAAGGCTATTGCATCGTTACAAGAAATGTCAGAGTTGTGCTGGGAGGAAAATTAAGTATTCTTTATTCTTGTTTACTGCCATTAAAAAAATTACACTCAAGATGTGCTCAGCCGCAGGAAAAAAACTTGAAACCCAACCTCTCAAAGTATTAATTACAGATTTATTAAAAGCATACAGAATATTTGAAGTGTAACCAGTCAAACAATCACTGTTGTCTCACCATAGGAGAGTGAGCAGGAATTCCAGTGGCAGGGAGCTTAGTTGCTTTTGACAAGATGGGAAACATAGGCCTCCTAATTAACAGTGCAGTTAAAGAAGGGTGAGCAGCTTGTTGCCAAACAGCCACAGGGAAAACTGTAACTGCTGTAATCAAGAGAGTTGTTTACCCAGTCAATAAAACTAGGATGAAACAAATGGCATAACGCCCTGAATAATTGTGGTCTGAGAATGGGAAGTTACCAAGGAACATGGCTGCTGGCAGGTGGTTCCCCTCTTGGTCATGAGGAGTGTGGGGTGACGCAGGTGAAGGACTGAAGGTGTCCTGTATTATATGTACAGTGGTGGGCACTGAGCTTGGGTCTCATCCCTGTGAAATAAGAGAAAGAGCAAAGAGAAGATCATGTCTGCACACTATCAATATCATAAGGGAAACAACAGTCCAAAAGCTATTGCTCAGAGTCAACTTTCAGACTACTGGGTATTGAACTGGGCTGCACCAGTTTGCATTTTGTAACGAATCCCAGGAGACTGGTGTCTTCAACTAACCATGACTGGAGACAAAATGAGGTGTTCCATTTACTCCAGCATTTATTTGGTCAAGAGTTTACTAAAGAGCTAGTAAAGCTTTTTCACAACCTTGACAGCATCTTCCAGAATGCCCTAGGAAGGAATGAAAATTACTTTCACAGATTTCAATCCAAAAGTGATTTCACATGCATCAAAAAGCAAAGCAATACTATATGTGCCTTGGCTGATGTTTATAGGCGTAACAGATAATGCCCCAGATTTATAGCTCCCAGGCTTGCCCTAGATCACTCACTGCTAAGTAACTCAGTGTCAGTGTTGAGTCCAGTGCTGTGTGCACCATAAGGTGTAAGCCATTCACAATGGTCACAGCTAACTGTGGGTTTGCTTTTTTAACCCTGCCTATATCAGATTACCCAGAACATCTACCATAGCCTCACGTGACAGTCCGTAGGCTCAGGCCTACATTCTTAATGCCCTGATGTCTTGATATCACATGGATCAGTGACAGATGTGGTTAAAATAAAGCAATGGCTACATATTTGAGGAATACTGAATACTGCTGATAGCAGTACCAATTAAAATCTCAGTGCATATAAAGGACATCTTTCCTAGCTTCGGAAATACTAGTGTGTTGAATCTTACAGCTGTATGGAGCCAGCTCCAGGTAATATGTGATCAGATTTTCTCAGACTCTCTGGTACTTCTTCCTCAGATCAAAAGGGCTTTGATAAGGAGGAAGTGGTTCTGTGAGACAGCCTACCAAAGTCAATAAGGATTTTGAGGACTTGGACTGACATATTTAGAGCTTTCAGCTCTAAAACTTCCTTTTTGCTTAGCTTTTATGCAATCTTCTGAGCCTCTGCTAACAAGAAAGCCAGCCAACATTTTTTTGTGTGATGGAAACCAAAAATAACAAATAGCATAAAGGTGCATGAGCAATTGAAATGCCTTCCAGCTTTGGACGTCTAAGTACCTGTGTCCACACTGAAGTCAGCTGCTTCATTAATCAGACTGACATTCTACCCAGCCCTTTGTGGACACCAAGGATCTGTTTCCAAGCACATTCACCATCAGGCAAGACTCTTCTGACACTATTTACGTACATCCACCAGGTGTGAGTCATTGTGCTGATAGATCCTCATTCCTCTTTTGTTTTTACAAATTTAGCAACTACCTTAAATTACACCAAAGCAAATAAAAAGACGATGACACCTAGCAGATCTGACTGACCTCATTTTCTCATCTGAAAAGTGTGAAGTGAATGTAATCTGTGGAAACAACTAGATTTATAGTTGAGAAAAAAGCATTGAAGGCAAATGAAAGATCTGACTCAGCTGGAAAATCTGCCTCTAAGTTCTTCAGTAAATTCTTCATGTTTTTCACTTTCCTAGAAAACAACTGGGGGGCAGAGGAGTGCCCCAGGCACCAGGGGCAATGACAGAGCAATTAAAGTGTCTCAACTATGCTCCTCATACCAGAAATTTAAACATCCTGTAGTGCTTGCCATAAAGGCTGTCTCCATGAGACCTGGCTGCTAGTGGGTGTTTGGTCACCAGGGCTGGGACATCCAGACAGGGCAGTAACCTCCTCATGCACCTTTGGTTACTGACTGGGAACATGCCTCAGCTGCACATGCCATGTGCATTCCTGCAACATGGAGAAGATGTGAAGGTCAGAGGGAAATTGGGGAAATATGGGATCTGCATAAAACCATAGGAATGGATAGCAGGAGACAGCTCGAGCTGAGCGGGGTGCTCTGTTACTGTTATTTAAGCTTTCCGTAAAGCAAACACTGGGTAAGAGACAACTTTAACCTCATGCAATGCACACAGCCTTTAACTGGAGCATAGTAGCAGTGGCACCTGCTCACAGCACACATCAATCTCATCTGTAAGTAGCTCCATCATTGCAGAACACAGTTACAGTTGCCTCCTAAAAGTGTATTATTTTGTCAAGTGATGAATGGTATTGTGAAATATTACCTATAATCAACACCCTTTATTGCAAAGCTCATTAACTTCCTGACAAATCTAGTGTTGACAGCACTTTAATTTTGTTTTATTGCCTCATTTTATCTCACCAATTCCTGTCTCTGGTTTACAGTTAATAATGAAAGACAGAGGAACTGCACTGTGCTACAGAATCAGAAAAATAAGCATTCATCTTTTTTAAATTCCCCAATTTAGGCCACAGGAACAGCAGGTACTAGACAATGCATGCATTGAGAAGATGATTAAAGTTTAATAAAACTGTCAAGTGAAATAAACCAATCTCACAAAACATTCTGTTTGCCAGGTGCTTGGATTTTAGCTGTTAAAAAATTCTCTCTCAACAGTCTGTTTAAATGTGCAGCAGACTAACGTTGTGGCTGCCAAGTCACAATTCATTTTTTTGCATGATCTGTTGAGACTTGATAATAAAAAAGACTGCTAAAATGACACATCCAGAAGACACTACAGCAAGTCCTATATAGAATAAATGCACTATTACTTAATGAATCACTACAAAACACATTCCTCCCTTTTACTGTCCAAGCTAGGTTTTGGAGCCGGGTCTTTCACCACTGTCTTCACGGAAGAGGGCCACATTCTCCACCCACCTGGTCATCTGCAACTGTCCAAGCTGTATATCACTACCAGTCAGATTTGGCAGAGCTTTCCAGTATTTTTTTCATACGCATGTGATTATACAAAATCCAAGGCAGTGAGAAATCAAACACATACATCCACATATGAAACCTATAGCCACGTGAAACAACCTTTCATGTAAATTCAGGACAGAACTCTATTAAACTGTAAAAATTGCTCATGATTAGTGGATTACTAACTATTAACTGATTTGCTATGCAGTACCTCAGGTAACATTTAATGAATTCTTTTCACAAGTCATATTGTCTGTAGAGCTGTAGGTGAGTTAATACAGTATGATTCATACATGACATATTCCCGTGACTCTGCCTGATGTGTCAGTGTGGGTCCTGTATGTCAAACCTTTCCTCCACTTTCCCCAGCACTCTCTCAGAAGAAAACAAGTCAAACAACAAATAGAGTTTCTTGAAGGCCAGAATGTTCCCAAGGGATTTGCAGTTACTTTAATGAGAACATCACCTGCCTTTTGCAAGGTTTTGAAGTGCAGAGCGCATCAGCTCCCTGGCTCAGAGGCAGCCCTGACTGAAGGGAGAGAGACTTCAAGTAATGGGGAAACCATTATACCCAAGAGCTGCCCTGAGTTCAAGAGGCAGCCTTGGCTCTCAGGAAGACAAGCTTTTCTTTGGGCCACTTTGGAAACACTAAGTGGCCTTGAGAAGGGAGAAATGCCCCACTGAACAAATCCGTCTGTGCAGCTCCCAGCAGAGCAGGCTGCTGCTTTGATATCAGAGGCAGACAGAAATACCCACCCAGGCAGATGCTCGCTGCATAGGGAATTAAAAGAAGGGCTTAAAGCTAAATCTACAATGGCTTGTGCATCACAGTGCTACCTGAGATATCCTTTCCTCTCCCCTCATTCTTCCCAGTGATTATTTCTCCTCACACTTGCAACTTATTTTAAATTGTATTGCAAGGCTTTTGGGAGGAGGCTGAATGTCTGTGTGTCTGTATTAGCTCAGTTCCAGGTGCAGGTACTGCTGGAGCTAATACAGTAATACACGCACATATATATGTGTGCATAAATATATACACACACAAATATGAAAGAGCTCTCTTACTAGGACAGCATTAAGTTCCCCTGCAAAATTCTTGTTCAAAGCAAAGATAGCAAAAATATGCAAAATAAAAGGTCACATGCACGTCAGAAAAGCTTGCATTTTTCATTTTCCCATGCTTACTCTGTGACAAGATGTGAGAATTTATACAAAGCTTTAATTAGTACTGGGTGGTGAGAACTGGAAAGCTTTATGAAAACACCCATTTACAATTTTATCTGGAGGCTCCTAAAGATAATGAGATAAACCTCATATTTTTTCTTCCCTTGTGCTTGGCTTTTCAATAATACTGCTCACATATACTGTACCATGTATAGCATTATCTGTGGAAAGCCACTGCAAAGCAAGATCATAAGAAAAAAAAGATATGCTATCTTTAAGGAAAAATAATTTTGTTTCTTTATGCTTTTGACAATGGTTTTGAAAAGAGTGTATTTTGAAATGACGTGGAGAAGAGTGTGCACAGACTCCAAGTAAGGGAAATGCATGAGTTTTTCAGTGAACAAACATCACCATTTGTAGCAAGACTCGTATTAACTGGTATCTGTGGCATTCAGCTGAATGTACCACCAAAAAGTCTCACTGAGAGGGAGCCTGGCTACCTGGAGGGGGGCTATCAGTGAGCTCCTATTCCCACACTCTCATGGTAACAAACCCCCAGGGTTTGAATCTGCTGCCTGGCAGATTGCCTGTGCCAATATCATTTCTTCTCTTGTGGCATAACTAAAAAAATCCCACCAAAAAACCAAGAAGGGATATTGAGATAAAATAAATATTTTCAGGGTTTTGCATGTATTTTATTCTGTAACAAAGGAACTGATTGGGTTTTTTTTCCTGAGGGCTTGTTTAAGTAAAAATATGGAAAATAACAGACTAGAGTCACAAAATCATTACTGCTGGTGGTAACAATGCTCAGATAATAAACATCCCAACCTAAGGGGGGGTGACTTCATGTCAGATGTCTCCTTGACTGGGAGGATGTGAACTTTTTCACCTTTCTGTGCTCTGGTCATCATATAGGCTGTTCCCAGGCACTGCCGATCAGGAGCAGTGGTTGGGGCAGACCTTTATAAGAATGTAATGTCTTATAAAGACATTCTTATAAGTAGAAAAATTAAAGTGTAAATAGAACTATGACACTGGATAATACAGGAACTTCAGTTTTCGAGTAAGGGAAAAATACCTTTCTTGAGAAGGAACTTCAGTCTCATGATCTGGACCACCAAGGGCTCTATACTCGCTTTAGTTTCTGCATGTTAAACATCTCTTAGTGAAAAATCTGTATTTAGCAAAAGCTGAGATTTTTGTGCTCAGAGTGCTGTCTACAACAGGAGTGGCCACCCTTTGACGCTTCATCTGCATTGTCTCATGGGCCTAGAACAGTCCTCAGGCAGGAGATGGGCCCTGCCATGGGTCAGAGAGTGCTGAGGGTATTATTTGAATTCTCCATGATGGGAAAAAGCAAACCAGAATGTGCTGCTAAGGTTGCAGTCACCGACTTGCCCAGTGTAACTTCAGCCTGCAAAAATGAAGTGCTGGCACCCTGGGAGAGCTGCTGACTGCAAACTGGTCCCAAAGCTGACAAGAGATTCAGGTACACAGCTTGCAGGATCAGAGACATTTGGCTACCCATGGAACACCTCTCATATGAGGAAAGGCTGAGAGAGCTGGGGTTGTTCAGCCTGGAGAAGACTCCATAAAGACCTTACTGTGGCCTTTCAGTACTTAAAAGGGGCCTATAAGAAAGATGAGGAAAGACTTTTTAGCAGGATGAGGGGTAATGGTTTTAATCTAAAAGAGAGGAGATTCAGGATGGATGTGAAGAAAAAAATCTTTACAATGAGAGTGGTAAAACACTGGAACATGTTGCCCAGAAAGGTGGTGGATGCACCATCCCTGGAGACATCCAAGGCCAGGTGGGATGTGGTTCTGAGCAACCTGATCTAGTTGAAGGCTCATTGCAGAGGGGTTGGACTAGATGACCTTTGAAGGTCCCTTGCAACTGAAACTATTGTATGATTCTGTGATTTTGAACAATTTGTCACTGCTTCCCTTCCCACTGAGAAACAAATGTTCTGGATACAAATGTATATGAATTGTTGCAGACAGTAATTTTCTCCTGCAAATCTTTTGTTGCTGGCTGGACAGGAAGATGAAGCTAACCATCCTGGCAGCACATTCAAGCCCTATGTTGGCTCAATACACCCCCTTAATCCACAACTTCATCCACAAGGCATTTTCTCAGACCGAGTTCTGTTGGTTTGAATGAAGATGGAGGATGTCATCCCCCCCTCTCATGCTTTTATAACTGTTGTTTTTATAACATGCTTTTATAACTGTTGGAACAAAGGTGTTTGTTCTTGTTATCTCCCTCTGATGAGTAATAAAAGATAACCAACAGGATTTACAGATACAAAGAAAAGCTGAGAATGTAACTGAAGAAGAAAGAGACAGCTGCTGCTGGGCACTGCAGGAAGGCAAAGCTGGTGGGGTGCCCCACAGCACATTCCTTTGTGCCTAATGGCTGCAGGTAAGGTGAGAGGAAGAGCAGCAAAAAAATTACAGGGATGTTTCTCTCCAGTGCCCTTTGGTCTTTGTTTTAGCATTCGCCAGGCATTTCCTGTGGTTCAGAGATCTATATCTAGATTTTTTAAAAAAATCTTTTTTTTTTCATTTAAAAAAAAAGATTTTGCTCGATCTGTTTCCAAGAAATCGTATCTGCACCTGAAGCTCTGTATAGATTTTAGCAGCACTGCTTTAAGATCCAAAATACCTGGTCTTCTAACCTGCAGTGTGTTTTACTAAGACACTGTAACATCTTTGTAATTCCAATAGTGTAGAACAACAGCAACCACCACGTGCTTCTTCACTTCCATAGCTAGTTGTTACACTGCTGGTATTAGTCACCAGAAAGCTTCAAGCTGATGTGCAGACATGCTAATTAGGACTAGAAACTCATACCAAACACAAATACATGGGAGGCCACTCTCTTTCACTGGTAACAGCTTCTCTAAGAAGTCTTTCATAAATGATTGTTTATCAAGAGCCGCCTTCACTATGCATCTATTGACATTTCTTTATTGAACAATACAGAATATTCATACGCAGCTTCCAGCTGATACTGGTTAAGAGCAGAAGTTAAGAGCAGGTGAGTAATGCATATTGTTTCTTTACTGGCTGTTTCCAAATCATAAATCGAGTGTCTTTCCAGCTTTAATTAGAAAAGGATAAAATGACAGGATTTGGTTTCATTTCCAAGAACACAGGACACTATTTCTTGGAATAAATTTAATTTATTAACACTTAAATTTTTTGTAAAGGTGATGTGCATCAGGAGTACTAAAGTATTACTAATAGTTTTCTGGCTTAGAATTTGCTTGAAGGACAGACAAGCAAATCCAAGGTGATCGCTCTGTGCAATTTAAGCCATAATGCAGCCTCCTAACAAGAGTTTATATCCACTCAGTGCAATAATGACTGCTGAGAAAGATAATAATGACACTTCTAGAAAACTAAAGCAATAGAAAAAGATGGTATCGTCTCATTATTCATTATTCTTATGCCTTTTTCTGAGGGAACCAAACTGGGAAAAACAAGATAGAGATAGGCAGGGTTTCAACATAATTTTTGGCAATGATAATAACATATAGGACATCTCATTCAAAACAGCTTTTCACCCAGAGATTTTAATTAATTGCATACACCAGACAAAGGAATCACAGAAACTCAGCCATTTCTGAGGAAGAGCCCAAAGTGATTTTACAGCAAAGACAAAGGATAAGCTGTGGAAGTCAGCTTCTCCGGCTGATACACAGGCTGTGCTGCTCACACTGATTCAAAACTGGGATCAGTGGAGGCAGCTGCCTCCCGACACAGAGATGTACCACAGGGGGAAGTTGGGAAATGCAAGGAGTTTGCACGGGGGTCTTGGCAGGGGTGAAGCAAGATGGAGATTGCCAGTTTTCAAACAACTGCTGCTGGAGGAGGTCCCACAGCACGCAGCTGCCCCTGCATCCAGATGCACAGCCCCGTGTAGCCTTATACACCAGGCTGGGCTGGACCATCCCAGTCCCCATCCCTGTCCCTGTCCCCTGGCTGCCTGGCTGGGGCTCCCCCCAGCTCCTCATGCCACTCAGTGCTCTGCCCCCTGCCAGTACCTGCCAGCTGCTATCACCCTGGCAGCTCTCCACACAGCCGTCACTCCACAGCACCAGGGCGTCATCTCTGCAGGTTTACAACAGCTACAACAGACGTACCGCCTTCCTGCAGGATTCCAAATTAACTGGTCCTTACTGTCACTCATGCGAGAAATGCAGACTTCGATGGAGACAGACCAGTGCAGAGTGTCTTCCAAAACTTCCCGACTGCTCCTGGACCTTCTCCAAGTCCAGCTCTCAGCTTCTACAGCAGCTGTGCCCAGGGGAGCCAGGCAGAAGTGGGGCCATCAGCCAGGCATCAGCTCTTCATGTACAGGTCACCTCTGTTACAGCAGTGGGCAGCCAGCAAACCTAGAGACATTTCATTCCTCCCAGATGCTTGACTATGAGGATGTTCTCATCTGATAGTTTTAGGAATACTCATGTTTTAAAAGAGCAGCAAAATATGTGCTTTAAAAGCCAACATCCCCAAATTGACCTAGCTGCTAACATCTGGAACACAATGATCACCAGAGCCATTGATTCCTTAGGGAACAGTTATTCTACATGGAAACTGAAGAAATTGGTGGTTTTATTTAATACTGTGCATGCTGGTGCACTTCTTTGCAACTACGTTGTAGTTACGGTGCATTAGGGCATTAGCCTGTGTTAGTTCCAGCCCTAAAGGAGTGATAAAGGAGGACCAAAACATCTGCAAAAAAACTCCAACTGCATGTGAGACATAGATTCAGCTTCTGCAGCTGGGGATATCCTCACCCTTCCAGGTTTTGGAACATCTGGAAAGCTTCATTCTCTTCATGTGCAGAGGACACCTATCAGTAGCCAGTGTGAGAACACAGCCTGGTGGCTCTGCGCACCTTCTTTCTGTCTGGACGTTGAAATCACTTTGGTTTTCAGGTTCTTCATAGCAAACTTGGGTATTGTACCTGTCTTACAGCAAGACACTGTAAGACCAGTTCCTGGGTTGTATAGAAATTGAATCAGAAAATACGAATAAGACCTTGGACAAGGATTGGAACTATATGATCTTGAAGGTCCCTTCCAACCCAAACCATTCTATGGTTCTATGATTCTGCGATGACATGTCCTTCTCCACTTCCAGCTTCTATGCTCCTGCTCCTCACTAACTCCAGCTGCTATTGCTCCTCCTCAGAAAGGGGTTATTGCACAAGGTGGGTAATTTGCACTGGCCAGTACCTGGTGGCAGCAAGCACCTCACCATGCTTTGCACTTCAAGAACACACATGGCAACAGCTTTTATAACACTAAGCACCTGTAACAGTGGGAAAGAGGTGAGATTATCTTATTGAGGATGTTGTATGCACTGATTTTACTAATATTTTATTCATAAGGCCCTATGACATTCATATTGTGTTTTCTGAGTAAAATGTTTGTTTCAAGAATTGTCCACAAAGTAAAACTATTATGAGTTAAGGCTTAACCAGTATGTGATAATAAGATGATTAGCCAGGGTCTTCTGCAGTTAATGACAGAATTAGTCCAAGGAACTTTTGAATCATCATTGGTTTGATGTGGATATTTCCAGTGTAATTGCCCAATCTGATCTAGGTATACCACCTGGCTGCCTGAGCCATCTTAGATTGACCAAGATTGACAATGAACACTTTTCAGCCCATTGCTCTTATTAACATAAACCTTCCCATTGCCCCATCAAGTTTGGAAAGTTTTCCCGCTTTACAATCAGAAAGAGTATGTAAGCACCAGGCTGGAGTGGGTTCTTCCCCCTCCAGAGCCTCCATATTAGCACAGAATTGCTGTTGCCTTGCCCAGGTAGTGCACCATCCTGGCTCTCTCTGAACTGTTAACATTTCCATTTTGCATACCTACATTGTACTGCTTCAGTCACACACTGTCTTACATTTCCTTCTTATATGTGATACCAGCCCACTAGCTTGTTCATGTTAACTTCTCTTTGTCCATCAGTCTCTCAAAGTTCAGTTCATGACTCTTTACATTAGTGTCACAGGTTTTTTTACATAGATAGCTTAATGCACTGCTATCTGAGTGTACTTAATATAGACTAACATCTAGGTCTTGACATCAGGTGCAACGATACAGGGTATGGTAGTCAGTGGTGGGTAACGAAGTGAGCAGAATTACGTTCAGTAAGGTTACGAGAAGCAAGAGTTGTTTTAGGAGGGAGGACTCCTTGCATGTATTAGGGAGATGTAGTATCTGCCATACACTTTGCTTTATATAAGCTTTTTTTACTTAGTATTGATTCTTAATCTCTTTCCAGATCTTTTTGGCTATAATCTTTTCCAGAAGGGAACATTAAGGATAAGGCAATAGCTGACAACACCAGAGAATGCTTTTACCATAAGTGCAAAAGCTGAGGCAGAAAGGTCTCATACAAGAAAATGAGAGCACTACGTTTCAGAGAGGACATAAACCCTCTTTAAGTATTTCAAACTAGACCAGACAAAGAACTAGAAGCTGTCTCACCTCTGATGTGTATAATCCTGTTATTACAGAATTCAGTTCAATAGGGATTAACTCAAATTTAGGTTGCATTTGGCACCTTAATTTCAGTTGAAAAGCATTTCTTATACCAGATAAAAATGTATACAGGAACTACTGTTTTTTTTTAAAGGCTTCAAACAAAACAAGAAAACCGTGTGAACCAGTTAACCACCCATCCTTGAAGGCAGAACAATGTTCTGCTATCGAATATCTGTATTCTTACTCAGGCAGCTTTTGAAAATACTTATAAAATGTATGCAGTAGGCAAGAACAGTGGAACAAGTTCTGCTTGAGTAAACATGTATTGAATATTTATTGAATCTAAACCATTTTACAAGCAAAAACAAGTCAAAGAGAATTAATATCTTCAAATACATGTTTTCTTTAAATTAGAACAAAGTAATCACTTAACCAGTCCAAGATGGAACATGGGATATTGTGAAGACAGCTAATTTACCTTTCAATGTCAGAGCTGATCCTGTGTGGACCTCCACACAGTTATTTTCCTGGATAATGCAAGCCAAATCCAAATCCTCCAAATGCACATGCTTCCTTATGCACAGAAGTGTTCATTTCTCATGGCACCTTAGTTTTGCAGAGCCACTGTTCTCTGAAAAAAATGGCGATCCCTCCCCTAATTCTTACTGTTAGCTTATGTTAACAAAAGAAATGAACTACTAATTACTACACAGCCAGGAAATAAGCTAGAGGATGTATTTTAGATCCTCAGAGTGCTGGTGGTACACCATTTTCTCTGGCAGCAAGGCTATTTTAACAAGTTCCCCACCTGCATGCTGCAGTTCCTCATCCCATCAGGTCTGCATTATGGGGACCTACCATGAACTGCCTCAGTGGCGTTAAAAACCTGCCAAATCAAATAAATAGACACAGTTCTTCATGGGTTGGTTTTCTGATTGTTTTTTAAACCAGGATGATTTGACTGTTAATGTAATTCTATCCTCAGCCTCTTTGCGCTCTACTAATATGCAGACAGCATGAATTCCTGAGCTTTTGAAGGGTGAAACGAATATTAGTTCATTTAATTTGCAAGAAAGAAAGCGAAAGGGCATTTTGGTCCTACAAGCACAGACTTCAAACCAGGTTAATTCCTTAGTAGCACGTATCGAGACCTATGCACAGAAAAATCTAGATTTAATTATGTTGCATATTATGTTTTGTTAAATATTTTAACAAATAAATAATATTTGAGAGTAATAAAATAATTGTACTGGAATACAATAACATCTCAGGCACTAAGGGAATAAAAGGTATGAAAGATTTCTCATAAAAATGTAATCCTTGGGATATAACCTTGTTATTTGCATTTCAATTTCGTGCAGACACTTTATCCAATAGGTTAAAGAGTTCTCAGTGCTAGTTATTGGAATTTGTTTGTGTAAATTAGCCCCAGAAGGGTTTTCCTTGTAATCCCTGTATAAAGAAGATATTAAATATTTCAATTACAATAATTTTGAAGTCTAATATGAATTCTAGAAAATTAAAAAATACCTACTGCATTTCAGAAGAGTTTCTTATGCACTAAATTTTAATACATATTTATCCTTCTCCCAAGAAGATTGAAAGAAGAAAACAGTAACTTTTTTTATACAATGTTAGAACAACATGCCAACATTTGTACTAGGTAATTTACCTGGGGAAGTACATAAAGACAATAACAAAGAAGCTTTTATTAAAGTTCAACTTTTACATATGATTCAGGTACTTAAGTATTGCAATTGTCAAGCTGGAATAACAATGACGTACCTCTGAGTAAAGGATGCAGCCTTCTAACCTAGGAAAGAGGAATTAGCATGAGCAGAGAGTGGTTAATGGGTCACAAATTCTCTAGACACTTGGACAAAATCTTACACATGTAGGTCCATTTACAGCAGGTCAGTCCATAAGATTAAGGAGGTACTTAGGAGTCTGTACCTAAGTGGCCTATTTCGTGTACCTATCATGGCCTCATTTTTCTCTGCGTTTTGGCAATTTTTAAAAGAAATTCAGTCATATTGATAAGTAATAAGTCACATTGAGCTGGAGACCAAAAGAAATCCTGGCATTGCCAGGATGATGTGGGCATATTGTCTTTTCTAGTAAGCTGTTGCTGTGGCATCAGCATTAAAACAGGGTTGAGCTTAGCTCTGCTATCACAGTTCAATTATTTATGAACTCAGCTTACTGCCCTTGGAGGTACCATTGAGACAACCTTTTCTGTTGCTCTCTGTACTTATCTCTAGTTTATGGACTAAATTGCGGAAAGCAAAGCAGACTAACTATGTGGTGTGCAGAGATGTCAGCCTGAAATCAAGTAACACTGCAGTGAAAATCATGTCTTTCTCAGTATCTGTCTATACTGCAGACTATAGGATAGGACTGAGATGCTTAAACCTGTTTCAAGATTTCTGCATAGCACTGACAGTTATATTATGGACATGTCTACTTGAAATCATAATGTAAAGTCTAAGCATGATTTTATTAGCAAAAATGCACCATTGTATTTCTATTCAGTAATTCTGGTCTTGCAGCCCTGATCTGACTGCCTTGCTTGCTAATCCATAGACTAAAAGATTTCTGAATTTTCTTTATTTCTGTAAATCCAATGCCTGTGCTTTTAAGTTTACAGGAATGGGGTTTTATATTTATCAGCTCAACAGAAGAAAACTGGCATTGGAACCTGAAATGAAGCTCCAGAATTTTTGCAATGGGTAATATCAACCAAAGGTCAGGAAATCTCATAATCAAAAGCTGTATAATATGGAACAAAGGTCAATAGTTCATTAAATCTCATAGTCAGAAGCTATAAAAGTTGAATGAAAAAGTCACCTGAACATTTACAGCCCTCTTATCAATACTTAGATAGGCAGCTCAGTGCAAAGCCTTGGCCTTGAAAACACAGGCAAACTATGCTTGTGCATTTTACTGTACTACATTTAATTGCTTTTCTAATGAAATAAATGAGGTTTGGGAGGTTTTCTGCTGAAGAAAAAAAGGAAAAGATAATTTTAAGAATGATTCAAGGCCTGCTGAGTCAATAGCAAGGAGTCAATTTTTCCATTAATATTGCCTCCCATTTTAAGGAAATGGAGTATATATGTAAAAAGAGTATTTTTATTTTATTTTATTATCTTATTTACACAATTCTCAAATAAAAAAAATCATATACAATAATATGTTTGCCTGTTTTGAAATATGTAGACACACGATCAGATTTTTATCTTTTTAGATAAACAGAGAAATATTACATTTCATACTCATTTATCTGTAGGACCAAATTATGTATCTCTGACTTAGACACCTAAATGAAATGGTCAGACTTTCAGATGTATTGGGTATTCAGACATTCTTATGCAACACATTTCAGAAGCTTCTAACTGTCACGGAGCAGCCAGATTTTTCTGAAAATGTTTCAAATAACCCTAGTTTTTCTCAAAGGAATGTGAATGCTGCCATCTAGCTATACAGTAACAGTGTATCTTTAGTCCAGTTCTGCTAGACACAAACTTTTTGAGTTTCTATTTGGAACAGAGCAGAATAGAGATACAAAAATTCCAACTTAAAGGTAATTAAATTACCTTTAATTTAAGAAGGTGTAAGAACCATTTACTATTTAAAAAAAATGTAATATTATCGAATACTATTTTGACAGCAAACTGAAAAGAATAAGAACAAGGTTAAAATTATTGCATCTGATGGTGAACCAACTATTCCTTATGAATGACTTAGCAGGATCTGATTTTAAAAATGCCTTCAGTTGAACGGGGTAACTAATAATGTTAAAATCACACATTTCTAAATTGAAGTCTAGATCCGCTTTCCAGTTTGGGACTCATCTACCAAAGATCAGGATTTCTGCAAAACACTGTACAACAAATATCCTTATTATGTTCGATCTACAAATTGTTTGGAAACTGTTTACATAGCATGTCAGCTGAACAGTTGGTATGCTTAGAAGCATGGCTGCACCTCCTCTCTCCTCACGATCTCCCCTCATGGCTCCCCTCCTTTCCCGTCATGATCTCCCCTCATGGCTGCCCCTCCTCTCCCCTCATGATCTCCCCTCCTCTCCTCTCACGATTTCCCCTCATGGCCGCCCCTTCTTTCCCCTCATGATCTCCCCTAATGGCTGTCCTTGCTCTTCCCTCATGATCTCTCCTCACGGCCACCCCTTCTTTCCCCTCACAATCTGCCCTCATGGCTGCCCCTCCTTTCCCCTCATGATCTCCCCTCATGGCTGTCCTTGCTCCCACCTCATCATCTCCCCTCATGACTGCCCCTCACCTCTCATGGCCACCCCTCACATCCCATGGTGGCCCTTGCTCTCCTCTCATGGCTGCCCCTCCTCTCCCTTCACAATCTTCCCTCATGGCTGCCTCTTCTTTCCCCTCATGACTGCTCCTCCTCTCCCCTCACAATCTTCCCTCATGACTGCCCCTCCTTTCCTCTCATGACTGCCCCTCATGTCCACCCCTTCTTTCCCCTCACGATTTCCCCTCATGGCTGCCCGTCCTCTCTCCTCATGATCTCCTCTCATGGCCGCCCCTCCTCTCCCCTCATGATCTCCCCTTATGACTGCCCTTCACCCCTCATGGCTACCCCTCCTCTCCCCTCACGATCTCCCCTCATGGCCACCACCCTGTCTCCCCTCATGATTTTCCTTATGGCTACCCCTCCTCTCCCCTCATGATCTCCCCTCACGACCGCTCCTCATCCCTCATGGCTGCCCTTCCTCTCCCTCTCCCTGTCTCTTTACCCCTCTCCCTCTCTCTCCAACTGACATCCCTGACGCACTCCGCACGCTGTCCTTTGGCTCTGTAATGGAAGAGATGAGGACGCACTAGCTCCTGTATTCTCCGTCTGTATGGGTCGAATTTAGACCTAAATTCCTTTGATCCAAGCCCAGAGCCACAGCTGAGCAGGGAAGTTGCCCTAGAATTGCCCCACATCAGGGATTTCATGTAAGTCATCCTAAACATGTGCCGTAATGTGTGGTGCCCAGGAAGAAAAGGCCACACTAGTGCTGCAGGACACACATTTGGCTCCTCTGGAATGAGCGCTGCAAATTCAGAATGTTCACTTCGCATTTGCTTTTTCTTTTTTCTTTTTTATCTTTATTTTTTTTTCTTTCCTTGTGGTACATTATGGTGCCCTGGTACTCAGTTGGCTCACTCAGCTAGCAGCTAGGCAGGTGGTAGACAAATCTGCCGGAAATCCCAGTCAGACACACGGCAGCCTTCCCTGCTTCAGGCATCTGACTTCTGTCTGAAGTTCATATCACTCATTGACTTATTTCCTCTGGGAAACAGCCCAGTAGCACTCCCAGCACAGGCCGTGAGGCAGAGGGGCATTAGGAAGCGATTCGCTTCCACGCTACGCCATTTTTAGTCCCAGTTGTAACACCGAGAAAGGTCTTATAGAGGTTTCTCAGGGGCCGATTTCTCAACAGTTCTGGCCTCATTACTGGGAAGAAAATACACATTTAGGAAGATGATGCGTCCATTGGGGTGTCAGCTAGGGGCCGTTTTGCATTTATTCAGGGGAAGTCTGATTTGGGTCTCCACCAAGCAGAAATGGCTGTTGCAGGGTCTGAAGGGAGGAGCAGGAGGGCAGTGGTGCTGTGTGGTACCATGCTTGTAACACCTCTGAAAGTAGGAAGTATTAAATCTGGGGTCCCATAAAATGGTCGAGGATTTCTGTGCTTACTCTGTGGGTACCTCTATTCAACATAAGAATACAGAAGCTTAGGGAGATAGCATTTACAAAGATTACACATGTGCAAGTGACTGCTCACAGTGAAGGGCAGCGGAAAACCTTGCTCAAGATGGCTGCAGCCTGGCAAGGGGCCACATGCAATGCACAGATGATATGTGGATATATATCTCTACCTTTGAACTGGTAAAGCCTCCTCCTTCCCAAGGCTGTACTGTTAAGAGTCAGGTTATTCCATCACCCTTTGGGAGTGGGCATCCCAGACGTATCTTCTCAGGAGCCACCTGCCCTTTCCAGATGTTTCATGCTCATCTGCTGTCTTAAGTTGTTAAGTGCATTACCCCTGCCTGTTGTTCAAGCCTATCAACACTGCACATACACACTGCAGATGTGTTCTTGCAAAGTGTCAGTTCACTCTGAGGTCAGTAACTGGCATAATTTAAAAAAGCTGCACTATCACCTTCGTCAGACAGTTGCTATTGCTGGTTCTTCACTTGGCTTGAGGACAATTTATTTGTAAATGATTATGGAGTTTGAAGGCAGAAAAAAGGTAATGATGATAGTATGACCATCTACTCATCTACCACAGAAGTTTTTACTATTGTTATAAGCTGTAGAATAATTATATATTCAGTTGTACCCATACAACAGTGATTTATTGTGTTTCCATCAGTATTTCAGAGACCGCTGATTAAAAGCACTCTACACAGCACGATTCTCATCCAGTGCGTAACCAGGTTACAGTTGTACTGGCATTTGGTGTAAGTCAATGAAATTTATTTGCATACGAGTAAGTGGTTTTGGAGAATTCTCTCATACTTTCAATTCACAGCTTCCTCCGCTCCAATGCTTCCTAACTTTTAGAGATTGGTTTGAGATCTTTCAATGATTTTACTGTTCGAATGATGTTTAAATAACTTTGATATATATACATGCTTTTATACCTAAATACATATATATACAAATATTGTCCAGTTTATGTAGAACTTATTTATGTTATTAAAGTATAACAAGATATTTGGGGAAAATTATTTTCGTGAAAATGCAGGCAAAAATTAAGCAAGCCCACAGTGGTTGATCAGATTGCAATTACTGAAGGTATAGCTCACCACAAACAGAGTTATCATTTGGAAGTAAGGATGAAGACTTGCAGAATAAACACACCGTGTAATTTTTGCAGATTCAGGTCAAGCAGCAGCAGTTTATTCCTACAGCTATAGCAGGGACAGAAGTCCAGCCCTCTATTGGTGTGAATTCTGACTTAAAGCGCACTTACTAGTGCTCATAAAAATTCACAGCAGATACAAGCAGCCGTGTGACAGGGGCTGACATGGCAGAGCAGTATCTGCATGGAAGGAAACATTGTCATGGTGGACATGCTCATGTGCTCCTGACAGATCAGGCGGCCTCGGCGTACATCTGCTCAGCTCACCCCTCCCTCACTCCTGACACTGCTGTCCCCTTCACCAACTCCTAGGCCGAACAAGGCCCGCATCCACAAGGCAACGCTGGTAACAACACGCCTCCGGACCAGCCGCCGCCACAGCGTCTCCGCCGCAGCACCGCCCCTCCCCTGCCCGCCCCTGTCAGCAAGCGCTCGGTGTCGTGACGGTCGAGTGCCGGCAGCCCCGCCCGCTGCCGCCTGACCCGTGAGGCGGAGTGGGCCGTGGCGGGACTCGGCTCGGTGAGCGCGGCCGCGGGGTCTGGGCCTCCGGGGCTGGCGGGGGCTCCCTGTGGAACCGTTTTGCTGCGGGGAGAGAGATTGCTGGCCTGGGCCGAGGCGGGAAGTCGCGGCGCAGGGGGAGCAGCCTGCGCGGCGGCGAGCCGAGGCGCGGGCCTGGGCAGGGCCTGGAGAGTGGTGGCAGCCCCCGGCGCGCCGGGGTGCTCTCCCTGCAGAGGAGCCCCGCGTCTGCGCCGAGTGGGCGGGATGACTGGCAGAGCGGGAGCCCCGTTGTCTTGCGCCTGAGCGGGCGGGGGTCGGGGCTGGCGGGAGGGGTGGAGAAGCCAGCGGGGCAGCGGCGAGCGGTGTGGTTAGGCCAGGTTGAAGTAGCCGGGATAGTAAGCAATGTTTTGAGTGTTTCCTCGTGGAACTTAGAGGTTTTCTGTCCAAGTACTTTGGAAAACTGCTCCTGACTTTGTCTTTTTTGAAAGATTCACGTCAAACAGTTTGGGCTTGAGTAGTTCGTATATGGAAAAATCTGTTGGCAGTGATGGGAAACTGGCAGGCACACAGCTAATGAAATAATTAAATAGCAATCTTACATAACAGTAAATTTTCCATGATGTCGCTGGAACCTTTGGCCACAGAACAGTGGATAGTGATGATGTTTTTATACTTCAGTGCTGTGAACAGTGTAAATGCCAGGCAGCGCAGCTCTACCATGAAGGGAATTACCTGCCCCACGGATTCTCACTTTGCGTTTTAGAGAAGTGCCAAGTAGGTGCTCAGAGCCTAAAAGCTCTGTGTGGAGAGCATGTGATGGAGATACAGACCAAGGAGGCGGGGAAGTTCATTTATTTGGATAAAAAAAGACTTGAGACAGCAGTAGTACCGAGAGGAGGAAAATAGACGTGCTGGCTGGGTGAACGCAGCTGCTGGGATATCGGCCTGAGAAGATGGTATAGGCTGGAATGTCAGAAGATGGGAGTTTGCTCAAGATTTAAGTAATTTTGAGAGTAGGAATTGCCATGTTAGACCAGTTCACTGACTTTCTCTGTTATCCAGTCTTTGATATTACCTACCTGCTTAAACTCTAGCAGTAGGCAATCACCTAATGAAAAATACAAGGGTTACTTTAAATAAACTAATTTAAATAAAGAAAAAAAAAATGTAAATTTATCAGGCTAGTACGTGGCTTGTATTAGTTTCTATCCTTTATAAGATCTGTTTTAATTCAGGTTGTTCTCTAAATTCTTGGAAGTTACAAATACTTTCTTCATTGCTATTTCCCTATAGAAATAAGGCTTAAACAGTTCTGGCTGCATGGTAGGTCTCCTTCATCCTCTTCATCTTTGAAATCAGTGGCTGATAGAGAAACAGTTGACATATAGAAAGAGCTCTTGGATTAGGTGTTGGTGGAGGTTTTTGTTGTTGTTGTTGTTGGTTGGTTTTTTTTTCTGTTGTTGTTTTGCTTTTTTTCTCCCCTACACCCCCCAGGTTTCAAAAATAGTTGGAAAGAGTGACCTCTGGCAGTCAGGATATTTAATCCTCTTAAGCTTTAGGCTTCACATTTACCTTCTGGTACTGAGATCCACCACTGAGCTGTGCTGGGTTTTTTTAATATACATTATTTTTTAATGAAGTACGGTTTGCTGCTTCAGATGCAGGATCGTCAGTCAGATAGCTGAGATGTTAGTTTACAATATCAAATGGAACTCAGGTTTCCCTGTTGCATTGTAGTCTGTCTTGGTCATGTCACTGGAAGCCCCAGAGTGTATCTGTACTGATAAATGAAAAAGGGCTGCGGAATGAGCTCAACCACTGAATTGACCTGTGATTATCTGCAGTGCCCGTTAGCTCTTTTCTTAGCTCTGTTTTGGACCAGCTTTCTCCAAGTTCCTCTAAGTCTTACTTAGCACTGAGTAGTACAGATCTGGGCCAATCTGCCCATAGGACCAAAGGTTGGTTTGCAGTGCTCTTGTATTTAGTAACATACACTTTGCCATTCGTTCCAGCCTCAAAACAGAGGAAATAAGACTGCATTGTACAGAAATGGATTACAGATAAATATTAAAATATGCAGAACACTTACATACTATATTAAGATCATACACTGAAAATAATAATGACCGAAGATCTTCCTTGTATATGATCAGATTGGTGCTTAAATGTTCTGTTTCAGAGAATATTTCTTCTTGTGTTGTGAGGGAGCAATCCAGTTGGCTTATTTACTTTATACCATCCATTATTTTGTATTAATTTTAATAAATTAGTAAGAATAAATTCAGCTCTTCAGGATGACTTTTAGTTATCTTGTGTTAAAGTTAAAATCTACTGTGAATTCCTTCTTCCATTTCCAAGTGCTTTTCTACCCAAAGGGATGGCTTGGTGGTACCTATGCTGTGCATATACTGCAAATTTGGGATGTTTCAAACAGTTGGACATGAGTTGCAGCATTCCCACTCTTCTGAACTGCTGAGTCAGCTTTTGTATCTCTGCCGCGCACAGCCATGCACTATTGCTGTGTATATGCTGATAGTGCTGACGGCTCCTTTTTCTTACAGACTTTTTCTAGTGTTAATAAAGATTGAGCTTTAGCAAGAACAGTTTTGGTGACAATGTGACAAGCATATAGTGAATAGTAAATTAATTGGCTCAAGTTGAAATGTAGATATGACTTGAGGCTTTTACTTGATGTCTCTTCTTGTTGTATATCTAACAATCACTAGCAAAAGAATTATTTAGAATCTGTAAAATATCCTTGCCTCGGCCTCTCAGCAAAAACAAATCAAAAACATGGGGTAAAGTAGACTATGGTACTGCAATTGTGTTCTCACAAATTAATTCTTTACCTTAAGAAGGGATTTTTCACAGGTACTAAAAATGTCAAAACACTAGATTTTGCTCATGAAGAAGTACATTCTGATGTTAGTTAAAACTTGTCTGTCTTTCTGTCTTCTAAACATTTTCTGTGTTTTGGAAACCTACAATTATTTTTAAATCAGAGTTCTTTACTGTTAAATTGTTTTCCACCTTTATACCCTTCTCAAAAGAAAAAATGGATTTTTCATTAGTAAACACAAGTATTGACACAAGATTATGTAGTTTGGGAGTCCCTGTTTTGTTTTTTTTTTTGCTAGCAAATAATTTGACTATGCATATCTCAAATGGTTAATGTGTAGATCATAAGATATATGACATGGTTAAGTTTAATCTTTCATGTAGGGATCCAGCTCTGTTCACATACTTTTTAGAGTTCTTTCCAGTTACTTTCAAGATAATTTTTTGCTGTTGTGCTGGTCACAAGCATGCTTGTAACTTCTAAACTTAATGTCTTTGATGGATGTTAAACATGCATTTTATTCATAGAATCATAGAATGGTTTGGGTTGGAAGGGACCTTAAAGCTCATCTAACCCCCCTGCCATGGGCAGGGACACCTTCCACTAGACCAGGTTGCTCCAAGCTCTGTCCAGCCTGGCCTTGAACACTGCCAGGGATGGGACAGCCACAGCTTCTCTGGGCAACCTGTTCCTCACCGCCCTCATAATGAAGGATTTCTTCCTTATATTTAAGCTAAACCTACCCTCTTTCAGTTTAAAACCATTCCTTCTTGTTCTATGCCTACATGTCCTTGTAAAAAGTCCCTCTCCAGATTTCTTGTAGGTTCCCTTTAGCTACTGGAAGGCTGCTATAAGGGCTCCCCAGACCTTTCTCTTCTCCAGGCTGAACAAGCCCAACTCTCTCAGCCTGTCTTCATGGGAGAGGTGCTCCAGTCCTCTGATCATCTTTGTGGCCTCCTCTGGACTTACTCAAGCAGATCCATGTCCTTCTTGTGTTGGGGACCCCAGAGCTGGATGCAGCACTGCCGATGGGGGTCTCACAAGAGTGGAGTAGAGAGGGAGGATCACCTCCCTCGACCTGCTGGTTATGCTGCTTTTGATGCAGCATATGGTTGGCAGTATTGTTCTTTTGCTTACATCAGAGATGCTGAGTCTGTTGGCAGGAAATGACTGCAATCAACCAGAAAAATCTCCTCCAGCCCAAAATTTCTTTTTCCTGCTACGTGAGGAATGAGCAGCGGGCAGCAAGCCTGCTGGCTTGCGTCACTGCTGATCTGCTCCACATGGGCAGACTTCTCAAGCCATCCCTGTTGTATTCTGAGCTACATGTCTCTCATTGGACTGAAATAATGTATCTTGTCTTTTGCATGAAATTGGATTCCATTGCATCATAAAAACAGAGATGTGCTTCAGATTACATGGCACTTCTGTCACGTGACTGCAGATGCATCAGTCACATAAGTGCTACCTGCACTCAGATCATAAAGGATGTGGGACTAGAACATGGCATTCCACCTTTGCCTCTTTAAAAATCTTTTCATGACCTGCACTTCTTAAATTTCTCTGCTTTTGTTGCAGTAGAGGAAGGATTTTTTTCCAGATTATATATTTTTACTTTTTTGATAATTAGACTGAAACAAGAAGAGACAGTAAATAAATGTAGGTGCTATTTCAGAATTTGTTAGAAGTTTGGATTTGAATAGTTCTTCTTTCCTAATTTGCTTTCTTCTTTTTATCCAGTATATTTATAGAAACTAATGCAGTCTCTAAGTCTCTGGCTTAGTAAGCCAAACTTAATTCTCTCTAGCAAAAAGCACTTGATTCACCAGAAAACATCAGTTACTTCTGCACACCTCTTCGTGTTCTTGTGCAGCTTTCCTGAATGTGGCTCAGTGTTGTCTGATATCTCACCAATGCGGTGTAATGGAAGTATTTTTATTTTTGTACTTTGATTTTACTTACCCCATGTTTTTTGTATTTTGCTGTCATTGTGATTTTATCTAGATTTTTCTCCTTTCTTCCATCCAGCTTACAGCAGAGAATCATTGTTTTTATTGAAAATGCACGCTCTTTCATTTTTATATAGTACCCCATTTTTGTTGTCCACAATCATTATTCTTTCCTAGTAAAATAACCTGATTTTTCTGAATTGACAATGCCTCTCAACACCGTCAGCAAAAAAATTTCACTGGAATTTTTTACATTGTGTGTTGTAAACACTGTCTTTGTCCAAGAATGATTTGGATTTACTGCATTTGGCCAGGACGGAAGACATGCGTTCAGTTAAAACATATATGCATAAACCTGTTGGATTCTTTTCTGCTCTTCAGTTGTTGAAATACACGTGAGGCACTCTGAGGAACACATTCTTAGAACCTGCAATCTGCGCACATTGGTGCTTCCGAGTTTTTGCCACCTGGAAAGCAAGGAAGGGAGAACACCAATTGTCTTTCTCACTTTATAAACACTGTAAAGGAAATAAGTAATCCCTGGCTTTATTTTGTAAAGCACAGCTTTAACTGTTCAAAGTATTTCTTCCTGGTTCTGTGTGCTGAAGTTTATCAAGATTTGTTTAAATCTGTTGAGTGCTTTCCCTTAAATTATTTAAATAAATATGTCCTGAGTTTGTAAGTTCAGCCTTTATTTAAATAGACAAAATGTTAACTGAATTTTTTTAATACCTTAAAGATTTTTTTTTTAAAATACTATCAAAAGTAAATTCTTAAACTTTTTTTAGTCCTGTATTTGCTACTGATCTTAATATTTTTTAAGATGGAAAATTTAATTTTGGTCATGTCCGTATTCTTCTGATATTTAACTTTTAAGAAATACATATCTGATGTAACTAGATGTGATAGTTATAAGTTTCTTGCTGTCTTGGAATCACGTATTGTAAATCTGAAGGTTATTAGGAGATAACCATAACATATCAGACACTGTACCAGGCAACTAGTTAGGTTTCTGCTAATACATGCAGTGTGGTCATCACTAGAAACTAATTATAAGGTATTTTTATTCTAAGGTAAATATTGTTTGTCTTTATCTATAAATATTTTTAATAATTTTTATTCCAGTTTGCTGTAATGGAACAGCTGCAGGATCCCGTTATGCAAGAAGATGCAAATATTAAAGCTATTAATGAAGAGTACAGGAAAGCCTTTATTTTTATCAATAAAGGACTGAATACAGATGAACTGGGGCAGAAGGAAGAGGCAAGAACTTATTATAAGCAAGGACTTGACCACTTGCTGCGAGGAATTAGCATTCCATCACAGGGTCCTGCATGCATAGGGTCCCAGTGGGAGTCTGCTAGGCAAATGCAACAGAAGATGAGGGAGACCCTTCAAAACGTTCACACTCGACTTGGCATTCTAGAACAAAACACCATACCTGTACAAGCAAGTTCTGCCATGATGGATGCCTCTGCTGGGACGCCCGGGTTGTACCCATCCATTCCTTCCAAAGAAAAGCCAGAAAGACCCCCTGCCCCTAATTCTCTGCTTGTACCAAGTCAGCCACCTGCAGCAGATGGAGGTGAGGTTGCATCTGTGAGCCCGGGGCAAATTCCAGCTACGAGTCCATCTGCAAAACCTCTTTGTCTGCCAAATGAAGCACCTCCTGCCTATACTCCTCAAGCTACCAATGGCCATTTTACTGTGTCCTATGGCACAGACTCTGGGGAGTTTTCTTCTGTAAGTGAGGACTACTACAGCAAGTGTACTCAGCCACCTCCCCTTGAAAACCTGGGAGTGGATGCAGATGAGCTGATCTTGATTCCCCAGGGAGTACAGATATTCTTTGTGACTCCTGATGGGCAGGTTAGTGCTCCTTCATATCCTGGATATCTACGCATTGTGAAGTTCTTGGATACAGATGGCGAGACGGCCCAGAATCGTCCACCTGGATTTCTTCAGGTAACAGGAAAATAATTTTCTCCTTTAATTAAATTTCAAAATATTATAAAATTTTAATGTTATAAAATTTTAAAAGGCAATCTTCTTAAGTTCTTGCTCTGTGTGATAATATCAAGGATGTTGGAAAAATGGTTTTCTGCAAATACACATTTTTATGACTTTTTCTGCGAAAATTGTCTCTGTGTCTTTCAAGGTTGTCAAGTGCTGACTGTTCTGGTGAATTCTGTTTTCTAAAGGAGTTTACTTAACGCGTCTCTTCATTTCATAAAATTAACTTCCCTTTCCTCCTTTAGAGAAGACATGTTGATTCACCTATTGTAACATGTCAGTGTAAAACAGGGTTGTGCACTACTCCAGTCTCAACTAGTGAGAAGGTATTGTAGTTAGGACAACTGCTAATTAGGAATTTGAGTGCCATATTAATCCAGACTCTGAACTACAAATAAAGAAGATGCATTATTTGCTTTTTTTCAGTCCATGCTTGCTTCATGTGGGCATGTTCTGTAACATACGTTGTGTTTCTGGTCTGGTTTCTGACTTTGGATCTCCTTGTTGCTGCTAGGACTGGCTGCTGGAAGTCTCATCAGTTTGTTCCTCCAATGGCAAACTTGGAGGAACAAACAAAAACTTCTTCCTGGTTTGGGGTCTGCTGATTCACCTCCACTCGTGTTAGCAGTCTTCAACAATCGCCCAGTGAAAGCCATACGTTCTCTTTATCCTATCGTATACACCTGTCCTGAACCTGCAGGAAGTTACAGGCCCTGTGAATCCTGACTTGTTTGGCAGTGCTTTTCATCTGCTTTCATACCTGGGCCTTAAGACTAGACCTCATTTAAGAGGCTACTAGCCCAAATTATAGTCCTGTGAAAATTAGTATTTTCTCTACATTAGACTGTCAGAACCAATCAAGAATGATATTTCCACAGTCGTCTTTTTTTTCTTGATGGCATAAGGCTATTTTATTTTTCTTACTAAACTTTACAGAAGATCAAGTTTCTGGTGCTTATCAGTATGTCCTACCTGCCTTTCTTTTTAAAAGCATCCTTTGATTTCTTTATGTACTTCTTTTTTCTAGGTGTGTGACTGGTTGTATCCCCTAATGAGTAACCAGTCTCCTGTTCTTTGCTGCAATACTGGAGTCTACATGTTCCCTGACACGATGTCCCAGGTACCGGGGTCCTATGTGGGACTAGTGCTGTCTTCAGAACTTCCAGCAGCTGACAGAGAGCTGTTTGAGGATCTCTTAAAACAGATGTCTGACCTTCGAATCCAGGTACATTTCTGGGCTGCCTATTTTAAGGCAATAAAGAGAGGTGTAAATGATCAATATATTCTCTCATTTACAGTTAGTTGTGTAAAACTGCAAAGTTCTGTGTCTTGCTTGGTAAACTCACCGGTGAGAAATAGATAATGTAGCCAAGATTAAGCAACCTAGTAATGAAACTGTAGGCCCTGTGAGGTGGGAAGACAGAAAGGTTTTAATACTAAATTGTAAGCCCAGAGAGGGATCAGAGACCATATTTTATATTTTCTCTTTTTCCAAAAGGTAACATAGAACCCAAATGGAATTTTGTGTTCAGGAGAAAACATGGTGTTTCCTCTGTGTGTGCACACAGTCTGTGTAGTTTTGATGGTACTATTCTTGGAATATTGTGACCAAATGTTTACAGTTCAAAAATGTTAAGCTGCTTCAGAGACGATCTGTGAAAATAGTATGTACCTCAAAAACCTGCCTTCAAATGGGATCTCAGAACAGATAAATCTAGTGCCTTATTGCAGTAAGATACTGACTGATAGAGAAAATAGAAAAAAACCCCATAGTCTTAACAAATATGAAGTAAGATGAAGTGACTAGAAGCAAGTGAACTATGTTACTGTAAGAGCACTGGAGCACCATTTCAGGAAGAATGGTAATCAGTGATTACTTAAAAGCTCATAACAATTTTGTATCTTCTCATGAAAGATAAAATCTTGTTGAATCACCAAGATTTGAATGCAGCAATGATGCGGGACCAGCTTGCAGCATGCCATGTGGGCAGAGTTCTGCTATGGTATAAATCCTGTTGAGTTCAGCAGGGAATTTCACTAGCGAAAGAGACCCCTAATTTTTACTTGAAATAGAAAAGTACTACAGAATAATGTGATGTTTCAGTGCAGGAATTAATGGATAAAATCTGTTGGTTTTCCTGCTTAGAAGTAGTTCAAATTTAATACTTCATTAGTTCCTTGTTGTCCTAAAATTCCATGTTTTTATTAATGTTCCCTGATACAATGTCACAGGTGCCAGGATCCCATGAGAGAGTAGGGTTATCTTCAGAGCTCCCAGCAACTGAGAGAGTGCATTTTGAAGATAAATTTAAACAGAGGTCTGGCCACAAAGTCCAGGTAAATTCCAGGACAGTGATTCCAAATTTTATTAGTAAAATTGTCACTGAACAAAAAACATGGCTTTTTTTTACATTAGAACTATTGAGCTTTCAGATTTGACTAACAGCTGCGATGCATGCTGTGACCTGTAGGGCTTGGGGTTTTTTGGTTGGTTTGTTGGGGTTTTTTTTGTTAGATTATTTTTTTGTTAAGAGCTGATTCAGTTACTGCAGGCTACCACATTTTGCAGATCAGCAGGTTTCTGGAGTCTTAAAACCTGTGATATAGCACAAATATTTCAAAGCCTGGTGTGATGGCCATTTAATGTGTCTGGTTTATATAGTACTCACGAAGGTCTAATTAACAACTATATTTAATGTAATTATAGTCCTGAGTCACCTGTCTTGCCAGAGAATCCATTTCTGCTTCTTAGGATAGTCCTTAGAAGTCTTGTTAAGTGTTTTTCTACACCAAGCTGTGGTGTAGCTAAATCATATCTGGAACATAGTTTTGGGGTTTTTTTGTTGTTGTTTTTTTCTCCTGCCCAGCCCCCAAAGTGTTTTGGTCACCTGCTAAAGACATTTCTTGAACATGAGATTTCACACTGCTGTCAAGCAGTAACTGATGGTATAGTATATGTCAGCGATAGATTGTTAACTGTCTGGGTAGCAACCTTCTAAGTCTTAATGTACTCTTTTCTGTTAATGTTGGTTTTGTTTTGTTTTACTGCAACAGTCATTTTTGTGTGATACCCTGATTTTAGTTTCAGTAAATATTTCTGGGAAATCTAAGAATTCCATGTGATATCGAATACTATTGTATGTTGTGTATTTTATTCTGCTCATAGTTTCCATCTAAGAATTTAGACTCTTCTAGACTAAACAAAAAGGTTTTTTCTCTCTATGCACCATTAACCAGCAGTGTTTCAATTGTTGAAATTTTTACTTTTACATTAGAATAATCCTAAAATAGAATCTTAACAAAAACCTAAATTATTAAATTTTTTTTTTTTGCTTTCTGTAATTAAAGTTTAATTATACATTCTTTGTGAACTGTCTAAAGTGATGTTACACTTTTTAGAAACACTAACCAGACTGTGGTGGTGGTTTGTATGTTTGAATGATTAAGACCTACTCCAGAAACTCCAGTGTTTGACATGAAACTACACAGAACCCATCCACCCAACTTTAAATTTGGAGCAGTGTCATGCACAGCTTGATGTGTTCCTTGGCTGTGCCAGTCTGCAAAAGCATCAACAGCACATAGGATGAATAATCTCCTTTATTTTTGAATTTGGGAGGGAAGGACGAGGACCAAAACAACCAGAACAGCTGCATTCTTTTAGTGCAGCTGGATTCTCCGACCAAAGACTGAAGTTCCCATGTTGAATAACGAAAGAATTGACTTACCTCTGAAAAGATAAAAATGATAAATGGACAAGTCTCATCTTTTGGCAGTGTTGGCAAGCAAATCTTTTCGTTGTTACTGGATGAAGAAAGCATAGAGAAAATGCTGAGCTTTCTGATAAGCTTTTTTGAATGCACAGCTTATCTGTGCAAAAGTAATTGAATCACAAATTTCCCTTGAGTTTCTGGGTGCTGACCCAAGGAATACACAACATTAACATTATTTCATAATGGATTTGTATGATCTAAAACAGAAATCCTGATGATAATGTTGCCAAGTAGATTCTCAGGTGTTTACTTACCCTTTTTAGCCTTCAGATGCCTCTAGTGATGCAATTAACTTGTCTCAGACTGTACGGATCGAACCACAACCTGAAGGAGCGGAAAACCAGAAACAGTTGCCAGAATGGAGTGAGAAAGTTGCCCATGGAATCTTGTCAGGTACTGTTGTAATAAGGGGATTGTGTTGAATATAAACCGCTGTAACATTTTAACAGTATTTTCATCTAAATCCATGTGGGCTGGTAGAAGCTGAGTGGTCAGAAATAGTCAGTCGTTCATCAGTTCCATTTGTGATCATCTAAAGGATACTTTGAGCTTTATAAAACCAGTGCAGAATTTAAATCCATTGCCAACAGTCTTGCTCATTACACATGAGGTAGGCTTCTCACTTGACTAAATGTTAGGATATCACCCTCTGTGGCTCAAACCACTGTGACAGAACAGTTTTACTCCTGTATGAGCAGTTATATTAAACCAGGCATATATCTGCAGAAAAACTTTTTTTTCCCCCCCCCTCTGAGAAGCTCTGGAATATACTAATGACCATCCACTGATTGTAATAAATATGAATCTGCTAGGAGGGCTAGAGGGTTGGGTTGTGTGTTTTCAGAATGTAACAGCAGTGAGGTATGCAGTTCTATCACTTCTGACCCAGCTGTGGCTTGGATATCTATCAAAAACTGAGTATCTGTATTAAGCCAAGGTTTGGAAGAGGGGTGGCTGTATTAAATAAAGTGAACTGAAAAAATTGGACCTTGTAGGAGCAGAAAATTGCTGCAGGAATTCATGCTGTTGCATTCAGGAAGATTATAATTGCAGGCTGTGTTTCGGGAGTGTTTCCAGAATCAGTGTTGCAGAGGCAGAGGAGGGAAAGCTGTAGGAATTGTAGTCTGTAAAGTTGTACATTGTAAGGAAATAAATTTTTGCCTCGAAGGTGCATCTTGGGTGAGCTGGGGCCTAATAAAAGGAGCAGAATATACTGGTAAAGCTATACACAAAGGAGCTTCTAAGCTGCGAGAACACATCCAACCAGAAGAGAAACCTCTGGAAGTCAACCCAACTGTAGCAAAGGGACTTCATGTAGCAAAACAGGCTACTGGAGGAGCTGTGAAAGTCAGCCAATTCTTAGGTAAAAATTTTCATCTCATAGTGTATTATATTTTTTGTCTTAAATAATAAATATTCTATAAAATGAGATCTGGTTTCTCTAGCCAAAAAACTAGAGGAGGGACTGACCCAATGAAATCCAAAAATCGGTAGTTTTTGCCTTGTTATCTCCTGCGAGTGACATGTTTTAGGACTAATATTTATTATATGGCCTTGAGGCATCCTTTTCTTTTAAAGTTTCAAAGCAAATTGTGCTGGAAATTATAAAACTACTTTGAAGAGCTGGAGTGATTCTAAGAAAGACTTCTCCAGAAGTCAGGGCAGGAAAGAAACAGCATGTTCCCTATCTGCGAGTTGGGGATAACACAACAATGGTTTCTTGAAATTTGAGTGTGAGACCAGTGTGCCCTTTGAAGTGCTTTTTAGCCATACTTGTTTCTTAGGAATTGGAGCTGAATCTGAAATCTGAAAATCAGAGAATCTGAAAAATAAGGTTGCTTCTATATCAGTTGGGTACTTAAGCATGGATTGAAGCCTGTCATTGAAATAAGCATATTAAATAGAAGCAACACTCCAGACTTGAGCGTGCTTACTTCTAATTAGGCATAAGGACCTTTAAAGGAAGATATTCTATGTTTGTACTAAATAATCTGCATACTATTATTTTATGGTAGTCGAGGGAGTCTGTTCTATAGCAAGCTGTGTTGGGAAGGAGCTGGCTCCACATGTGAAGAAGCACGGCAGCAAATTAGTTCCAGAGTCCCTCAAGAAAGATAAGGATGGCAAATCCACTCTGGATGGTGCTCTGGTGGTAGCAGCAAGTGGAGTTCAAGGTAATAAAAATTCCTTATGCTTTTTTAATTGCATACTTTTCAATGCTATGGACTCAAATAAGCTGATCATTTTTACAGGATTTTCAACAGTGTGGCAAGGTTTAGAAAGTGCAGCGAAGTGCATTGCTAAAAGTGTTTCAACTGAGACTGTAAAAACTGTCAAATACAAGTAAGTTATGTCTTTATTTGTTTTATCTTCTATAGTGTATTGTCATTGTGTTTCATTACTGGCAAAAAAAAAAAAAAGAGCTTATCAAATTGCAGGAAAGGTAACTGAAATACCAGCTTTGCTCTAATTATGCAGCACATGATAAGCTGCTAAGTGCACAGTAATGAACATCTCCTGTAAGTAAAAATATGAAATGAGTAAATGATTGTGTTTTTTAAGCTCTCTTCTAGAAGCATTACAACTTCAGGTTATGCTATAAATAATGTTCAGTTATGTATCTTTGCACTACAGTATAATGTCATTATGGAACAAGTTACTCGTTCAAACCTCTCAGCTCTGATCCTGAATTTATGTGCATGTAACTAAATTTAAGAGAAATGGAAGAACTTAATCTATTGGCAGGTCTGGCTAAAGCAAGTAGGTATAAAAAAGAAAATCGTGTAAGGAAATCTAAGGCTTTAATAGCAGGAATAGCAATAATGGGATAGTCTCGTAAAATACAGATGTTCTTAGAAAAAGGTAATGGGGGAAAGAGGATAGTAACATTTTAGATTAAGATGATGTTACTAAGATGATGGAAAGACTGAAAAGGAGTGCATGTACTGAAAGATGCTGTTGAGAATATGAGAATATATTGAAATAACTGCAAAATGTATGAAATGCACTCCTCAAAAAAAGCGCAATGGTTATAATAGGAAGTGAAGAGTAAACAAGAGCATGTAGGTTAAGTGGCATCAGTGGTAAGTGTAGCAAAAGAGATGTTCAAAAGGATTGCTGAAAGTGCATAGACTACTAGCAGAAGGTAACAATGTAAACATGAGCATACAGCATTAAGTGGATTGGCATTCCGGATTGCCTCGTAATGTGTTAAAATAGAAGGCTAAATAACGAAGTTCTAGTCAGTGGTGCCTTATTGCTAAAGTTTGTTTTCAGTAGAAATGCTGGGAGGTATTGTACTGGTACTTGTTTCACATAAATTCACATTAATGTTTTTGTTTTAGATATAAAGATAGGAAATACGAAGATCAACAGCCAACAGCCACTAAGAGTGAAAAACAATAAGTAATTAAATGTTCCAGTTAATTACAATTGAAAATATTTGAGATGTGATCTTAAAATATATATATATAAATACTCTGTCTTTTGGAAGCTTTTTTTTTTTTGGTGACAAAGATTTCTGCCACTCAAAATACTTCAGTGAATGAGCTAAATTCCATAAAGCTAATGAAGCATCATCACAGTGTGTCTAAATCAACAAAAAAAACCAGCTAAAATTAAGCTGCACCATCTTTGTGGATGGAATTATAAAGAGATCCTCATCATATGTGCATGTTGATCAGAACTGGGGGAAAATGTAGCTTCAGAAGTAATATTTCTGCCAAAGAACTATCCTACTACCTTGATGGAGTTTTTACAACAATTCGAACAACTGCAATATCTACATCTGCCCAACTTTTTTCTTAAAACAGAAAAAAACCCGAAAAAGTTACAAATTATGCAATTGAGACAGGCAAACTGAAAAATCAGTTAACATTAAGAAATTATTAGTCTGAGTGTATTGGATAAGATGCAGTCTTAAATGAGGTTACATATTTTACTGATGTTATCTGACTTGTGATGTTCCTGAGGTGAATATAAGTAATCAAATTGACAAATTATGGAATTTTTGCTGTGGGATTAAACCTGTGATCTGCAAATCCAATGCTGGTGATTCAAGGCTGTTGCTCTATCAGAGAATTAAAAGCAGAACAAAAAAACACTGATTCTTTTTATTCGGTTTCATTGTTGGTTCCAGCCATTATGCTGTGACTTGAACTGATAATGCGATAAATTGTTGGATTCTTTGATATTCTGTGCTTCTCTTTAGCCTTATTTTGAGGTCCTCAAAAAATCTCTGGCCATAAGAAGCTTAGGGAAAAAGTAATTCTGCAAATAGCTGGGATTCTCATGCTGCCAGACATACTGCCCTTTGGCCTGGTTTGTCTGAGTACAGTGCTCTCTGGGGAAATGTCTGTCTGCCCAGAACAGCTGGAGTTACTGCTCTCACTATACTTTTGTCCCTTTTCATTATACTCTCTCTACCGGTGTAGATGCGTGTCTTTCTTCACAGCTGAGTAATTTATACGAGACTGCTGACATGCCCTTTAAAGCATAAAGAAGCTGGACCCACAGCCCAGTGGAGAGACCAGAGGTTTTCTCTCTTAGTAGTTTTCATCATATTCTCAAGGCTGCTTTGAGCTTTCTGGGGTTTTGTTTGACTTCTACCCCTATCTTCCCCTTCCTCTTTGCCACTGTAGTGATTCAAGGTTACTTCAGATAACTTTTCACTGCACAATGGAATTTTTTTTGTAGGGATCTTGCTATCTCCAACATATGAGCATAGCTGTGTCAGCATTTCTCTGTGCCAAGGGGACCTGTTGGACTGTGTGGGTTAACTTGCTTGAGCATGGTGGTGCACTGCTTCAGTGAGTCTGCTTTTGGGACTTTGAACTAACATGCCAATGTGTTGCTGTTACACCAGACACAGCATCATATTATGGCATGTAGACACAGGTGAAGGTGATATAGGACAAGTACTAACCAAGCACTATGATGGCAGTGGTAGTACCGAGGAAAAAATACGCCTGAGGTGATTCCAGTCCCTTTTTTCTGTAACAAGTGAGAAGGCAGGACAGTGTTTGCCCTCCCTCCTCCGCAGTGCTGCCACCCGTGGTACAGAATGAGAAGTTTTAGCAGCTGTGGTTCTAGTTGTGAGGACTTACAGGGGACATGGAGGGTATTAGGAGTTTTACCTAAGAACTTAGGTGAAAAAGTACTTGGGGGTGGGGGGGGTATTGCACACAACTGCCCCCCCTTATGGTTCTATAGATAAGCCTTCTGCTCCTCAAAACTAGAGAGGAAGGAAGGAGAAAGACTGGAAGGGTTTTTGAGGAAAAAGTGAAGCAGCATATTGGTAATCCATCTGATAGAGGATCAGCCCTTACTCAAATGGCTTGGTTATTTCTAATTTTATTCTTTACATATTCAGGCTATGTGATTATTATTTGTTCTTGGCAATGCTTAAATTTTTGCTTTCAAACGAATTCCAGTGAAGATTAAAATAGTAAGTATACCAATCTACAAAACTGCTGTCTTTCTTTAGGTATGGAGATGATGCTGGCCATGCTACAGACAACGCTATGAATTCTGCAATCAGTGTTGGTGTGACAGCATTTAACATTGACAATCTTGGTATCAAAGCTGTTGTAAAGAGAACTGCAAAGGAAACTGGCCATGCTGTGTTAGATGAATATAAAGTATTGGATAATAAGAAGGATAAAAAATGAAAGCATTGAAATATTTCTCAAAGCCTTACACTAGAGATGAAACTTCCTATTTAGAACTAACTATATTACTAATCTGCAATTTAATATAAATCACACTGTACTTTTCAAGCTACTGTTACTTAATTTGACATGAAAATTTAAAAGTAAGGAGGGTATTTACGGAAGGAAAAATGAAAGTTGTCTTAAGTCCTTGTTGGGTATTGAACAAGGGTTTTAAAAAACTGGACCAGGGCTTTAGACAATGGGACAGATAATGAGTTTGCAGTTAATAAACTTGCCTCTTTAAGCACTTTCTCAAAATATGAAATAGATTAATATAGAAATACTGTTGTGAATATTTTTGTACTACTTTATATTTGTAAAGAAGGTGGTGATACAGAAACAAATAGGATTAATAATTCTGGAACAAGCAGGATTCCTAGTTTTGTTTTTTAACTATCCTGAAGAGTTAGTTTTACTAAACCAGCCTTGTCTTATTTAATATGCACTGCTAAAATAAGCTTTGTGTTTCAATGTTTTGAGAGAATTTCCCTTTTGGCTACCAAACAGCTAATCTTATCCAAAGTTCATGTTAGAAGAAGTGAAAGATGAACCTCAGGTAACTAGGTAGTTATTCCCTTTAAAACTTTTTTTTTCCATCCAGCATATAAGCAAACCAAAGATAAGAAGCATTTCTTCTAAAAGAGGGTATTACATGTAGAAAAATGTATTCTTTAGTTGACTCCACAAGGAATATACAGAGATTTTTTTTTGAGATTTTTATATAGAGGATAAATATGTTTTTGCATAAATTATTTTTCTGTGAAAACATTCCATAGAGAGGACACTAGGAACTTCTATGCATTCTGTATTTTTCAGCCAATCCAGAAAGATGCAGAGTATATATCGTGGCCTCCTAATGGAAGACATAGAATCGTGGAACCATGGACTGGTTTGGGTTAGAAAGGACCTTAAGATCATCTAGTTCCAACCCCCCTGCCATGGGCAGGGACACTTCCCACTAGACCAGGTTGCTCAAGGCCCTGTCCAACCTGGCCTTGAACACTGCCAGGGATGGAGCATTCACAGACAATATGTATTTGCTTCAATAAGTAGTTCTAACAGCATCTTTATTCCATTAAATTCATAGTTGCACAAGGTTTGTCTTTAAAGGGTATGAAGACAAGCCCTCTTAATGGAGAGATGTGTATGGACTAGAATAGACATGACTGTGTAGGTTATCCTGTTCCTGGTGCAGTGTGAAATAACTCCATATGTAGAACCCTTGAAATGCTTTTACGCTGCTTACTTAACAGTTCACTGTTGAGTTTTAGGGCTGCTACATATTCTAATATTGGCTGGACCTGTAGTAAGCAGAACTCCATCAATTTAAAACTTATCTCCATTTCATGTAAATGGAGAAAATAACTATAATTTGTTGTTCACAAATGATATTTCCATCACATTGGAAAAAATAAGTAACAACTAATGCTATTAGAATGGTAATAGATGCACATTTTGTGGTGGCTACTGTAGGTGTGTACTTAGGGTGAGAAATGTGAAACAAAGGATCTAACCACTTGAAGTGTAATGATTTATGGAAATAAAGATGAAATCAAAATTGGAGAATTTGTGCTTGGCCTTTTTATGATGTGAAGCTACTGTACGGATCAGTGAGTGGAAAGACTAGGACTTCTGAAGTAATAAAAGCACAGTGTTGGGGTATGGCTACAATTGAAACAAGCTCATTAGTTAGAATATAAAATTCTTCAAATTAAAAAGGCCCATCAAAAGCATACTGCAAGAATTTCTGTTACTACAGACTGTCACTTACCAGCAAATGACCAGTTTAAGACTACTAAAGGCTCCACGCTAGCAAAAGCATTTTTGTTGTTCTGGACTGCATTTACAACAGGGATGTATGTATTTGCATCTTTCGCTCCCTCACATTTTGGTTTTGCATATAGCTCATGCCTTTCGTTTCATCTGTAAACCATCAGAACCACAAGTTGTGTTAAAGCAACGGTTAAGATCAAAGTGTTCAAGTCTTCAAGAGACCGAGTTTTAGCAAACTGAGGAAAAAGGTTTAAATGCCATCCCTATCAGGCAAGCATTGTTGTCCTGTTCAACCTGCTGTTCTCTTCAGGCTACTCAGTCTTTCAGATTTGTTTCAAAGTAGATTAAAGTTTGGGGTTTTTTTCACTTATGCCTACCCCATTTTACAGTTTTTAATGTGATACATCCATTATATTTCCTTTTACATTGTTCCAAAGTTTAATTCTGACTGCTGAAAGTATTATGCTACTGAACTTACCCTGCTTCAGCTGTCTCTACTTGGGCCCTGGGCAGCAAATCCATAGGCTTCTCCCCACTTCCTCTACCATATACAACACCCTTCACACACTTCCTGCCTTACCTCAGCTCTTCCTTTTATACACTATAGGTGCTAAGCTCCTTAAGCTTCACATCTTAGGCTGTTTTCTATTCCCAGCTTGGGTTTTTTTCTCCTTTGAACACTGAACATCTTCTGATGTACGGCAGTCCCAGAAGTAGTCTTACTAACCTGTTTACTGAGTGAACCACTACCTGATTTCCTAATGCATTCCTATTTCCAAATTAACTTATTTGAAGTGTTTTGTGCTAAAATATTGGTCTCTGATCTCATCTTAAGAATATTACTTTTAATGACTTCTAAATCATTCTAAGCTACTGCTCTCTGGCACCTTCATCATTCCATAGGTATAAACCACTGTTTTTACTTCGAATTTAAACCCCTGCATTTGAATGGATTCCTCTAGATTCCAGGGGTGGGTAGGTTGGCTGGTTGGTTGTTTAGTTTGTTTAATGCTGATTCAAAACCACCTTGGAATAGCCTATTTCTTAATATTCCCTGACAAACTAAATCTGTAATCCTTTAAAAAGAATTGGTGAAACTACCTTCCAGTAAAACATGCTGACCAGCTCACCATAGAATAATGTAGATTGTAAGGGAACTACAGAGGTCTGTAATCCACCCTCCTCAAAAGAAGTCCATCTGGAGCACAGTACTCTGAGCCAGTTCTGCTCATGTTTTCATTGTCTCCAAGGATGGGGACTTCACAGCTTCTCTGGGCAACATTTGCCAAGTTTGACTCTGGTAAAGGTAAATATTTCCACCTTATACTGGGCCAAAAATTTTTGTATGCGCTCAGGTGTAGTGCTGCTTATCCTTTCATACTGCTCACTGGAGAAAAGTCTGGCTTCTTTGTCTTCTCTACACCCTCCTCTTACCCAGCTCTCGACAGCACTAAGATCTCCTTATGCTTTCTCCAGGTTGAACACAGGACATGGGTGCCAGCCCCTGACCTAAGGCAGCCCTTAAGATTTGTTTGGTAGCTTAAAGATAAGCACTGCAGCATGGGGTCCCACAAGTGCTGAAGGGAGTGGAAGAACCACCTCCCTCAACCTCCTGTCTGTGCTCTTGCTAACGCAGCCCAGGAGGCCATTTGCCTTGTCTGCTGCAAGATGTGGTGTTGGCTCATATTCAGCTTGTTCACCAGGGACCCGTGTCTTTCCCTAATGAAGTTGCATTCTAGTTACCGCCCCCAGCCTGTAGTGATCCAATGGCTTTCCCATCCCAAATGTTGGACTTTGCATTTGCTTTTTGTTGAAATTCATTAGGTTCCTTTCAGCAGCCTGTTTCTCCAGGCTCCAAATGCTCTCCTGTGTGGTGACTGCTCCCTTCAATTTATTATCGTTGGCAAACTTGCTGAGAGTGTGCTTAGTCTTCCAGGTTGTTAATAAAGAGTTACAGGTATTGGCTCAGGCATTGATCCCAGAGTAAAGCAGTCATACTGCTGATCACTGCACTTTAAGCCTGATGGCCCAGACAGTTTTCCAGCCACCTTATTTCCCAGTTACCTAATCTACAACTCACTGATGTGGCTATAAACGTACTATGGGAGACTATAATCAAAGTTCTTGGTACAGTCAAAATCTACAATATCCACCAGTTGCCCCTTGTCTACAGAGCCAGACATCATACCCTTGTTACTACTGATGCTACAGAAATAACTAGTTCTTTGTAAAAATTAATTTATGTCATAATCCAAATGTCTGTCTTCAGCAACCGGAGTACCTTCCTTTTAAGCAACTCAAGCTGTTTACTGCCTTCATGTAATCTGAAGATATGTATTTAAGTATAAAATTCTATTTTCAAACCACTTTGTGTCATGACCAAGTTTCCTAGCTTCTTAGTAAAAATTTTAACCTCAAAAAGAACACGCATGCCTTAAAACAATGAAAGTACCTTTATAGGTATTCATGTATCTAATTTTAACTAATTTATTTGCAATAAAGAAATGGAAGAAAAATCGTCGCCATCGTCACTATGTTACTGCCATGTTTGTTAAAAATGTTGATGGTTCAAGGTTTTACATACTCACACAAGACCTCAGTCCCCAAGACACTTTTGCTCTTCTCCCACTCCAGTTCCCGAGCACAGTTACACTCGCTGTCCTGCACCAGCCCAACCAGCGTGGTTTGGGCTCATCCTTATGCGTGCACTGTGACCTAGCTCCTGAGAGCTCAGCTAGTTAGGGCACCTAGTAATCCCAGACTTAAGCGTGGGGACCTGAAAGTGTCCTGGAGAGGACGTCAAAGAAGTCTCCTGGGGCAGAGAGAGTACGCTGTGGCCAAGATACAGCCCTTAGTTACCCTGTGCTTTCTCCTCTTCTGAATTCCTTCTGATTCCAGGGCTCGTCTTGAGCTCTCTGTATGTGCCCTCCAGCTGAGAATTAGTAGGCTGGTTTAAGTTGGTCTTGAAGCAATTCTTCACAAAAACTGGTAACAAGAAATATGGTTACTGATTAGCACCTTTGCTGCTAAGATTCAGTACACCCAGGTAGTTATGAATGCTAACCTAGGTCCAAGTCATTACTTAAATTATTGGTTTGATATGGAAATTGTTTCCAATAGGTATCTCAAAAGGCAGCATTCAGTAAATCCTGAAGGCAAAATGAGCAGATAAATTTAAATGCAGTTACAGTGAAGCACTTTTCTAAATTTGTTTCTTGATTAAAGTATTTCAGACAATTTTGAATTCAATCCACACCTCAAGTGATAATTCACTGATTAGATGATAACATCAGTTATAACTTGAGACTGTCAAAAATCACCTCCTGCTCTAACATATATCAGACAAGTGAAATTAAATGACTTCTTTTTCTTCTCATTCTCCATCCTTATGTTCTACCCCCATAGAACACTAAGCCTTAGGTCCTCCTGGATTAGCGACCCTGCTGTTGCGGTATCAGCACAACTCGAGCAGACTGAAGGACACAGCGCACATCTTGGCTGGGGAGGTGGAGACCATGCCGGCTACCCGGCCCCCAGCACCGCTCTCCGCCTTCCCTGGGCAGCGGGAGAGCCACAGCGGCCGCGGAGGGTAGGGTGGCCCATCCCAAAGGGTGACCCGCCTCTGGGCACACCGCGGCCGCGGCAGGGCGGGTCACGCCGCTCCCTCAGGTCTCTGCCGGGCGCTCGGCGGCCGTCACCCCGCGCAACAGCGGCGTCATGGGGGAAAGCAGCGGCCGCCGGGCGGCAAAGCCCGACCGCCCGGCGCTGGAGCTGGGCCGGGAGAGGCAGAAGAGGTGAGTGCCCGGCGGGGAGACGGCTGAGGCCGGGCCCGCCCCGCCCTGCTGCTCCAGCAGGTGGCTAGGGCTGCCGGCGCCTCCCTGCGGCAAAATGGCGGGTGCTGCCTGGGGCGGGGGCTGCGGCTGATGGCGGCGCGCGGGGAGCGGCTGGGGGCCGGGCAGGAGGTCCGGCGGCGCGGTAGGACTGTGCCGGCAGCACGGGTGGGGCGGTGCGGGGTACAGGGCACGGTGGGCAAGTGGAACGGCCGGCCGAAGGGCTGGCACTAGCGCAAGGAGCCTGGAGAAGTAGGATAAATAATTTTAGCCAAAAATTATTTGGTACAGGCACGGCAAATGGGACTGGGTTTGTCGCGGTTTAACTGCAGTAGGCAGCTGAACACCACAGAGCTGCTTGCTCACTTCACTTCCAGAGGGATGGGGAAGAGAATCAAAAGGGTAAAACTGAGAAAATTTGAGGGTTGAGACAAAGACAGTTTAATAAGTAAAAAGAAAAAAAGAAAACCGGAAACAAACACAAGAAAAACAAATGATGCCGAAAACCCCAGTTGCTTACCGCCAGCTGAACAATGCCAATCCCCAAGCAGGGCTGCTCTGGCAAACTCCACCACCCCCAGTTTTTATTGCTGAAGATGACATGACATGGTCTGGGACATGATCTCTTTGGTCAGTTGGAGTCAGCAGTCCCAGCTGTGTCCCCTCCCAACTCCTTGTGCACCCCTAGCCTGCTCAATGGTGGGGTGGGGTGAGAAAAGGCCTTGGCTCAGCAGTAACTAAAACGCCCTTGAATTACCAACACTGTTTCCAGCACAAATCCGGAACAGCACCATATGAGGTACTGTGAAGAAAATTAACTGTAGCCAAGCCAAATCCAATCCACTGGGATTGGAAGCCAAGGTGGGGTAAGAACAGAAAAGTCCTTATGTGGGTGCATGCCTGTTCAGGAGAAGAAGGGTCAAATAGGCAATGAGGTGCTCTTTATGTGTGCTTTCTTCCACAGTGTTGAACAAAACTGGAAAACTAGATTTTCCTCTCCTCTACTATCAGTAAATATCTCTGAAACCTACAGGGAAGGTATGGCATCTCTCTGGTGCAGTTTGCAGAGAATATGAGGACTTGTTACTGGTACCAGTTAGTTCCCTTGCTTAAGCAGCAAATATTTCAGTGCCCTGATGATTGTTAATGCTCGCACAGTGGTGGGCTTCTAGTTTGGGTTTTTTCCCACTTTGCTTAGGAAGTTACACGTTTTCCCCTGTGTTAAAGAACATGATTGCCTTTTGAGTGTTAATAAATTAAAAGTTAGAAAATGTCAGAAGCTCCTGTGCTGCCTTAAATCAGACCCTTAATATTTGCATTTCCATACCATTTTCAAACATTCTATTCCATACAGATTTTCCCCCTGGACAATGTTTCTTTCAGTGTCTAGACTGCAGATCTCTTCAAACTAGTTCTTTAATTGTGGACTTTATAAAATGTTTGTTCACTACTGGAAATGGGGAAAACAATATTAACAGAGTCAAAATGGGTAGGCAGCTTCTGCATTCAAAATGGCACAGAAAGGAGGTCGGACATACCTGCATGTCAATATATCAATTATCCTCTGCATGCACCAAGTCTTTGACACGTGGTCCTGATATTCCGAGTGTTCAGGTAAAAAGCAGATTGGTATTGGCTTTGTTTCACTGCTCAATTTTTTTTTTTTTTAAATTTATTATTATTATTTTTTTTAATCAATGAAAACCTGGATTCTTTATGTACCTTAAATTCTTGCTAATCCCTGAGAATCTTCTGCAGGATTGGGCTCAAGGTCCATGACACTTTGTGAACTGGTGACTTATTTGCTGATAAAAGGAAAATATATGTTTAACAAAAACCTTTCTTGTGATGGCATGACAGTAAAAGACTTGCTGCTCCAGGTGGATTCTACAGCTGTTTCCCGTGTATATCTTGTGTATGCAAATAGACAATACCGTTATTGCTGATTTCTCAGAAGTTATTTATTCAACCTAACTGTTAATGACCAGGCTTGTTAGACAGGTACGTCTAAACCAGTGGCATATTTAGTCAATGAATACAGAAAAGCGCTTTGCAGGTGTGATTCACCTGACCTACTTTGGCTGGCTGTTCTGGTATGAGATGGCTCACGCCCTAGGAGGTGCCTGTTTCTCTCCATTGAGTATAAGGCCAGCTAAGGATGGCTGGCTTGCAGATACCTACATTCCTTCACAGCCACCTCACCCTTCTTCTCTTTTTACTGGCTTATTTGATCATTGTGTCATCTAGGCCGTTTGCTGACAGCCCACCTACCACTCATTTAAGACTGCTGAAGAAGAGATTTTTACTTCAAAGAGTAAATTGAATCACCTAATGTCTGTAAGGGGTCTGTACCTAAGGTAGCTGCTGATGCTCAGTGATAGCAGATGTAGTACTGTGAAATCTGTCAAAGGCTTTAATGAAAGTCAGCTGAAATCTGCCTCTGAATTACTGTAATCAAGATTCAGTACAGGTTTTGCTTGGGAAATGTCATGGCAAATGTTTCTGAGAGAAGGCATATAATACTGCGGTATACTTCTTAATGGACAGAAGTCTTAAAGCCATATATTTATGCATGTCAGCTACTTGCTAATGTTGCTAGAGTTCTGTGTTAATTCAGCTTGTGAGATTTCAGCTTCTGTGGCTTTCCTGGCAAGGAAAGCTGCAGCATTTTCCCAGCACACTGCTGGCTGCAGGTGTCAGAAGTCTGTAGCTTTCAATACCAGATATGCTCTTCCCTGTGGTGCCTTCTGTACCGCACAGTATTGTTTCTGCTTTGCTTGGAGGTTCTGAAGGCATCTATATATTTTGTCTTCTACAGGAATTGGTAAAGCTCTGCCATGTTATAGAGCTGATTATTTGCCTTGCGCTTCTCCTGTAATGTTTCACTGGTTTCTCTATCCGCTATAGAAAATCCCTTCAGGCAGCCTTTTGCCTGATACATATATCTGATATCCAGATCTGGCTCACAAAATGTGCAGGAAAATGACTTTCATCCTAAGTGGCTGTCACTTTCAACTAAAATAACACCTGTACACTGTCTTAAAAAGAAACTTAGCAATTTTTTTCTTTTGTCATTTCAATCACAGACTTCTTCTCTGAACTGTGCTTTTTCCTCCTTTTCTTCACAAGAGCTTTCTTATTAGGCTTAGTATGCAAGGATGTAGTTAAGTTTCCCTGATGACTTAAACGTGAGCTTCCAGGATTTATGGGCTTTCTTCTGTGATGACTATAAATTGCCCATTGACATGGGAAAGATTCATACGCCTTGAATATGTCTGATTATGTTTAACATCTATGAGGTTGCAGGTAGAGTCACACCACAGTCCCTCTAAGTACAGACCAAATCTCTGGGTAGGCAGATATATACAGTTGCATTAGATTCACAGTAACAGATACATGGCATGACCATCGCTTCGTGTCACAATTAGAAGTAACTCCACAGGTGCAAAATACTCTGATACATTAAAAAGCTGAAGTATTTACCAAGTTGGTCAACGTCATTTATTTCTGCATCCTTCTCTATCAGAGCAGTGACTAATTTATCACATATACACTGACTAAAGTAGTGAGGTTTCACCCTGACTACTTGTTGGGTGCTGTTGGAGTATTAAATGTTTAATTATAATTATATTAAAAAAAAAAAAGAATTCAGTTGAAAAATGAAAATAAGACTTTCTGTCAGTGTAACAAGTACAGTCTGATACCTGACAATTTATCATTTCTGTATGCATTTTCAGCAGGACAAAATATAAGTGGAAGTTGGCTGGCAGGTTTGCTAATCATGCAGAAAGAGTAATAAAATCTAATGTAGGAAATGTTGTATATAGTCTTGGAATGGTAACAAAAATTAAAAACTGAAAACACTGGATTTAAAGAACTCATTTTTCCTGTGTTATCCCTCTACATCCAAGCACCTAGTTAAGATTTCTATGAAAAAGAAAACACTTTGATTTTGATACAGCTCAGCTCTAGTTACCACTTTGACTGGGTCTAATTTTCAGTGTTATTTCCTTCAAAAATCCCATTTTCGCACTCACTGTCATCATAATTTCGTCTTTTCCAAGCACAGAGAGGTTGAAAAAAAAAGTGCTTTACAGAAACCTTATCTATTTGTATTGGAATGATACCAGCAGGGTAGTAAGATTTTGTCTTTTTTCTTCCTAGCCATCTGCCTCTTTCGTTTGGATGGGAGCGAACAGGCAGCAGCAATCAGATTTCTTTTGGTTTTCCTGCATCTAAGCTGTTTGTCTCATGTGTTCCAACTCTATCTTTTGCTGGAGCTTCCTCCACAGCCTTTTTGTCTCCAGCAAGTTACTAGTACTTTCATTATTTTTTTGTCTATGTCCCTCCTTTCTAATTTAACATTAGTAGGGATAAAAAGAGCAATGGAGCAAGGAGGGAGACCCAGTTCTCCCCTGCCATTTGAGATCTCAGTTTTACTGTGCCGCAGTGTGTTTCTCGCACTGAAAACTTACTTGAATTACCTTAAATTACTCTTCTTTACATTTCTTTGCCATTTCAGCTCTTCAGCCCTCCATATTCCAGGCATACCTCCTCTGTTTCTTAAGATCAGTTGGTTTGCTTCTGCAGCTTTCAGTTGAAATCTGATGTTTCAAGCTATGGAAATGTCACCAACTGAATGTGAGGATGATGAGCGCAAAAGGTGATGCCATTTCTCAGTAATCAGCTCCATCATCAGAGCTTTAATTTCTCATAGGCTAATGAACTGCATCTTTAAAAGCATTTTTCATTGTGAATGTGTTCAGAAAAAGATCCATGTTGACATGGAAGCTGCCCTTTAAAACAGAAAAAAAATACCCACCAGAAAATAGGTCAGCACAATGATTTTCTCTCTTGCATGCTTTATGAACTAGGCTATGATTCAAAAGATACTTATCATCATATGAATTGTAAAGCATTTACCAAAGGACCTTATTTGCAGAGCTGTGTTTGAAAAATCTCAATTTGGGCACCGAAAACTGGAGGCACCCAAGAACCATTGGTTGTTTTTTTAAATCTTGGCCTTCCAAACTTTAAAGGACAAAACCACAAACTGCTGTTGCATCGTGGTGCACTGTGTTTTGCTTGGACCTATGCTGGTGTGGGCTGTGTTCCTCAGATCTCACAGGCAGGAATATTTTTCATAAACATCTCCAAAGAAGTTGTTGGCATAAATATGGTCAGTAATTTAGTCAGCAGAATATTCCTCTTGGTGTGATCGTAGAACCACAGAATCATAGAATGGTTTGTCTTGGAAGTGACTTTCAAGATCACCTAATTCCAAACCCCTTGCCATGAGCCAGAACACACTCCACTAGACCAGGTTGCTCAAAGCTTCATCTAACCTGGCCTTCAACATTTCCAGGGATGGGAAAGCCACAGCTTCTCTGAGCAGCCTGTTCCAGTGTCTCACCACTCTCACAGTAAAGAACTTCTTCCTAATGTCTAACCTAAATCTACCGTCTTTCAGATTAAAGCCATTCTGTCACCACATGCCCTTGTAAAAAGTCCTTCTGCAGACTTCTTGTAGGTCCCCTTTAGATATTGTCAGACTGTTACAAGGTCTCCCCTGAGCCTTCTTTTCTCCAGGATGAAAAAGCCAAACCTATATCGAGATCATATAGAATCATAGAATCATAGAATAGTAAGGGTTGGAAAGGACCTTAAGATCATCTAGTTCCAACCCCCCTGCCACGGGCAGGGACACCTTGCACTAAACCATGTGGTCCAAGGCTCTGTCCGACCTGGCCTTGAACACCGCCAGGGATGGAGCATCCACAACCTCCCTGGGCAACCCATTCCAGTGCTTCACCACCCTCATTGTAAAAAACTTCTTCCTTATATCTAATCTAAACTTCCCCTGTTTAAGTTTGAACCCATTACCCCTTGTCCTACCACTACAGTCCCTAATGAAGAGTCCCTCCCCAGCATCCTTATAGACCCCCTTCAGATACTGGAAGACTGCTATGAGGTCTCCACGCAGCCTTCTCTTCTCCAGGCTGAACAGCCCCAGCTCTCTCAGCCTGTCTTCATACGGGAGGTGCTCCAGCCCTCTTATCATCCTCGTGGCCCTCCTCTGGACTCGCTCCAACAGCTCCCTGTCCTTTTTATGTTGAGGACACCAGAACTGTGCACAGTACTCCAAGTGAGGTCTCACGAGAGCAGAGTAGAGGGGCAGGATCACCTCCTTTGACCTGCTGGTCACGCTTCTTTTGATGCAGCCCAGGATACGGTTGGCTTTCTGGGCTGCAATCGCACACTGCCGGCTCATGTTAAGCTTCTCGTCAACCAACACCCCCAAGTCCTTCTCCACAGGGCTGCTCAGAATCCCTTCTCTGCCCAACCTGTAGCAGTGCCTGGGATTGCCCCGACCCAGGTGTAGGACCTTACACTTGGCTTGGTTAAACTTCATAAGGTTGGCATCGGCCCACCTCACAAGCGTGTCAAGGTCCCTCTGGATGGCATCCCTTCCCTCCAGCGTATCAACCGAACCACACAGCTTGGTGTCGTCGGCAAACTTGCTGAGGGCGCACTCAATCCCACTGTCCATGTCGCCGACAAAGATGTTGAACAGGACCGGTCCCAACACCGATCCCTGAGGGACACCACTCGTTACAGGTTTCCGACTGGACATCGAGCCATTTACCACAACTCTTTGCGTGCGGCCATCGAGCCAGTTCTTTATCCACCGAGTGGTCCATCTATCAAATTGATGTCTCTCCAGTTTAGAGACAAGGATGTCATGTGGGACAGTGTCAAATGCTTTGCACAAGTCCAGGTAGATGACGTCAACTGCTCTGCCCCTGTCCATCAGTTCCGTGGCTCCATCATAGAAGGCCACCAAATTGGTCAGGCAGGATTTCCCCTTAGTGAAGCCATGTTGGCTGTCACCAACCACCTCGTCGTTTTTCATGTGCCTTAGCATGTTTTCCGGGAGAAACTGTTCCAAGATTTTGCCAGGCACAGAGGTGAGGCTGACTGGTCTGTAGTTCCCCGGGTCTTCCACCTTCCCCTTCTTGAAAATGGAGGTTATATTACCCTTCTTCCAGTCATCGGGAACTTCACCTGACTGCCAGGATTTTTCGAATATGATGGTCAGTGGTTTAGCAACTTCATTCGCCAGCTCCTTCAGGACCCGTGGATGGATTTCACCAGGTCCCATGGACTTGTGCACGTTCAGGTTCTTAAGATGGTCTCGAACCTGATCCTCTCCTACAGTGGGCCTAAGGTCTTCGTTCTCACAGTCCCTGCATTTGCTTTCCAAAACTTTCATGGTGTGGTCAGAGCATTTGCTAGTGAAGACTGAGGCATAGAAGTCATTAAGAACCTCAGCCTTCTCCAAATCCATGGTAGCCAGTTCTCCTGATAGCTTCCGGAGAGGGCCCACATTGTCCCTAGTCTGTCTTTTATTTGTTACCTATCTATAGAATCCTTTCCTGTTATCTTTTACATCCCTTGCCAAACTTAATTCTAGCTGGGCCTTAGCTTTCCTAAGCTGGTCCCTAGCTTCCCGGGCAATGCTCCTATATTCTCCCCAGGCCGCCTGTCCTTGCTTCCACCTTCTATAAGCTTCTTTTTTCCTTCTAAGTTTCCTCAGCAGCTCCTTGTCCATCCATGGAGGTCTCCTGGCCCTCCTGCTGCACTTTCTTCTAGTCAGGATGCAACAATCCCGAGCACATAGCAGGTGATCCTTGAATGTCGACCAGCAGTCTTGGGCCCTCCTGCCCTGTAGGACTATATCCCATGGAACCTTACTAAGGAGGTTCCTGAAGAGGCCAAAGTCTGCTTTCTTGAAGTCCAGGGCAGTGAGCTTGCTGCATGCTCTTCTCGCTGTCCTGAGGATCTCAAACTCAACCATCTCGTGATCACTACAGCCAAGGCTGCCCTGGAGCATCACATTTCCAACCAGTCCCTCCCTGTTGGTGAGCACGAGGTCCAGCATGGCACCTCTCCTTGTCGGCTCCTCTATTGCTTGAAAGAGGAATTTGTCTTCCAAATGAAGACAATATGATTCACTGTAGCCCACTGAACTACTATCTTACCATTTACAAGGATGAGAGTCATTCAGCACGTTGTCAGATGCGTGCAGGTGAGTTGTGCTCTCATCAAAGTCCTCTGCTAGCTTCTGCTTCTTGTCATACCTTCCAAGGCAGACAGAGCCCAGCTTCCACGATACATGTCAGTGGTCTGGCTGCCCAACCAGTACACAAAAGTAATCAATGGGCACAAATATATTTCCCCATAAGATTAAGGTACTCAAAAAAATGGCTTTAGCTCTTGTATGTTTTTGTAACGCTCCCTTTAATCACTGGCTTTCTTTTCTGGTAATCATAATGCATGGTGTGCTTTGATTGGTTTTGTTATGGGTACAATTTAGAAAATTACTATTAAACATTGAGCAGTGAGTCAAAATGAAGAATTCATTCAGAATTTCAAATGGCATATCTCTCAGGCATCTTCCTGTTCCAAAAAACTGCAACATCCTCCTTGGGCATCTTTTGGGTGAAAATGAAGGCCAGTGTCCTCTCTACATTTAATTCGCATGATCTGCTAGACAGTTATTAAATTTTAGGAAATTTCAGTCTTTTTTTTTTAATGGAAATATTTTTATTCGCAAAGTAGAAATGCTTCTATTTTTTTTTTTTCTTTTAAGGCACTGTAGTATCCATAGGCAAAATTACATTAAAAGAAAAAGATGGTGCAATGACATATGAATGACCAATAGATACTTCAGCTTAAAATCTATTTAATTTATTCTTTTTAATTTTAATAATAAGATAATGCAGTAGCCAACTTATTGACTTCTCTAAATACCACAGGCAAATGCTTGAAATCTCAATAGCTGAACTGAGAAACACTGTCACAGAACTGGAAAAAAGACTTAGCAGTGTTGAAGACGAAGGTAAGTGAATTACACCAGAGTCTTGCTAATTGATTAGAAAACTAATTCTTTTGGGAAGGCCTTAGAGAGATACACATTTTTATTTAGAAATTTAAATTTTCCCTTTTCAAACATGACTATCATAGGTGTGAAGTTGCAAATGTGAAATTAAGGAATGCCGCATGCTACCATGATAGCTTTTTTTGGTTAATTATTGTTGAAACTGTGAACAACATTAATTCATTGAGGTGGTTGATATTCTGGCCACAGTAAGCCCAGTGAAAAATTCCCTTGATTTATATTTTCAAGCTCTTTTGTATGCAGAGATCCTCATTATGAGGATTACTAACTGGAGACTTTTGCCATCTCCAGAAAAAGAAGTGGAAACAGTTTGATAAAATGCTAGCTTTTGCTTGACTTGGCATGAAATAATCTGGGAGATAAAATAATTTGTATTTGTTTTTAAGGTAATGAATGGAAAACCAGATATGAGACACAAGTAGAATTGAACAAACATCTGGAAAGGCAAATTAATATTCTTCAAGACAAGATGGAGCTTATTTGTGGAAATCCAGCAGGTAGAAATGGGTTTTTGTAACTGTTTTTCGATAGAAGTAGTGATTATATGTTGAAATTATATCAATGGAACAAATTTTCTGCTTATTTGTAGACAAATTGTCCACTATTCGCACCTTTGATCAAATGCCTGTGGTGAGTACTATGGCATTTAGTTGGTTAACAACAAATGGCAGTGTAATTGAAGAACTTGTATGATCTTTATCATGACAAAAAATAGCAGCAACCTCGTCTAGAAACCAAAGCAATGAGTTCTGCTCACTTTTTAAAATTGTTTCAGATATGTAGTTGTTTATAAATGTATAAAGTATAGGGTAAAGTAGGAGGTATGTGAGACCTGAATGTTGGGAAGAATCATGTAGTGAAATTTTGAATAAATGGAAAAATGTTAGACCTTGATTAGAAATGTATGGAATCATTTAGTGTTTGACCAGTAAAAAAAGTGCTTTCTTGTTATCAGGTGAAATTTCATGTGTTTCAGTTTGTGCCCATTGCCTCTAGTCCTGTCACTGGTCACCGCTGAGAAGAGCCTGGCTTCCCCTTCTGCATTCCCTCCCATGACATATTTATACACATTGATAAGCCCCGTTGGGCCTTCTCTTTCCCAGGCTGAACAGTCCCAGCTCCCTCAGGCTTTCCTTATCTGTCAGATGCTCCAGTCCCTTAATCATCTTTGTAGCCCAGTTGCTTATGCTTACAGAAGTGTTTCCATGTGACTTTTTTGTGCTTCAGATTCTGAAGATTAATGGGAGCTTACTGAGCCTAGAGGAGGCTGCATGCCCTATAAGTGGGAATGATTATCTGTTGTAAGCAGGGAGTGAATAATTAACTGCTCTTTCTGATCTGATTCATGCCTTTCAGATAGTAAACATTCTTGCTAGTTTTACTACTGTCCTAAAAATCATGGTGTTTTCTAGGTTGGCATAATTTTTATTTTTTTTTTTTTAATTATTATTATTAAAAACCTAATTAAAAAGAGAACAAAATCTTTCCCATTCCACTTTCCTATTTCGCAGAGTTCATTTCACAGCTGGGATTATGTTTGAAGAGAAATCTTGAAGACAGAACATTGATCTAGAAAATTTACAGTAGAGTTGGCTTCAGGCAGTGTTATTCCTGTCCGCCTCTAAAGCACAGACTGGCACACATGCTTACAGTATCAGAAGTGGTTAGTTCCATCCAATTGCTAGTACTCTCTTAACCAATCCAATTACACCTTGCCAAGCATTTCAAGAGTCATTACCAATGAGATAATCTCCTTTACCAGCAGCTGGGCTGCACCAATCCAGTGCATTTCTAATTCCTGCTAAACACTGCCTTGCCTCCTTGCCTGTGAGCTATGGTTCTGAAAGGTTTGATTACTGTTCCCATAAAGGAAAAAGTGTCAGCAAAGCTGAAAGGTTCATACTGCCAGAAGGAGTCTAGAAGACAATTTGGAGAGTCCTAGACTTAATGACACCTAGGGAAGTCTGGAGCCTATGTGCCATGGCAAAGGTTATTCTTCTTCAGTTTTAAGTCCTTCCTTCAGCCTTTCAGCTTAGAGTGAATACAATCTTCTGTTTGTCAGCCTTAGGGTGAAAAAAGTGCTTAGGGATTTAGTGAAATGTTTTCTTGTTATGATTTCTAGGAGATGGAAAGAGGAGAAGAAAATAGATGTATTTTGTGGTCTTTGCTGTTTTTCTTTCACTGAAGCCATCAGAAAAGTCTGTATATTTACAGATATTCTTGGAGAATGTAGAGCTGCTTTTTTCCTTTAAGAGATAAAACATTGGTAAAAAAAATACACAGATAATTTTGTGGTGTTTAAGCATATAGGTTTATCCAAATCCTTTTTATGTTTTTGAGAGTTGTTCAAAGGAGTAGGGGGCAATATTTAGCTTCTCCACAGATGAGAAAAAAGAGCAGATGTGGTGAGTGGGTGTAGGAAAACAAAGAGCTTTGCAGCCAGTCATCAATCTACATTTGCTCAAAGTAAAAATGCTGAGAGTGGGTATATATAAAATCATGTGTGTGTGCTAAATCAAAAGTACACTATGATATTCAGCTTTCAACTTTCAGATGCATATGAATAGGAATGTATTCCTATATAAATAGGAATATATATTTGCTATGCATATTGCATATGAAAATTTCTTCACTGAAAGGGTTGACAAGCACTGGAACAGGCTGCCTAGAGAAGTGGTGCAGTCACCACCCCTGCGGGTATTTACAAGATGTGTAGATGTGCAGTTTAGGGACATGGGCTAGCGGTGGACTTGGCAAGTGCTAGATTAATGGTTGTACTTAATGATCATAACGGCCTTTTGCTACCTAAACTATTCTGTGATTCTATGATTCTGTGATTCTATGAAGCTCTGTGGAAAGATAGCAAAATGCTCATGGCAGGGGGGTTGGAACTAAAGGATCTTAAGGTCCTTTCCAACCCTTACTATTCTATGATTCTATGATTCTTTCAGCAAGATGGTAGAATTTCTATAATATGGCAACAGGAAATGGTAGATTTTGTTTTGAGCAATGTATTTAGAAAATTAAATAATATTTGCAAGTCTTCTTAAGGTATGTTCCTAAGGAAGTTAGAATTATGCAGTTAGAATTATTAGAAGGACCTCCAATAATTTGTGACTTCCTAAGCAATTTCAACTGCATTTAACAGAGGAGATATCTCAAAGATACTAAAGAGATTAATCTCACTCAGCTAGTCATTTAGGGTCCTACCATAGTCAATAGAAGGAAAAAAACTCCATGTGTGTAGAGTAATTCATCCCATTGAGAGATAGGTAGCATAAAATATTTTCTCCATATCAAGCAGTACAGGGAAAATAAAAAAAGATTAGTCATCAGGGACCCTGGCAGTCAGCAAGCTATAAAAACCTGAATGAAAGAGAAGAATACAAATGCAAATTCTGGAGTGATGAACAAGGAAGCACAGAGGATTTTCTGTGTTGATAGATTGCAATAATTGTTGCAGATGGCTTGCACTATTTTTGCTTTAGAATTAGAATCATACTGATGAATGATTCCTTGCTATGAAAACACCTCTAAACCATTTAAATATACAATTATCATTCTGCAGTCCTTATACTGACTTGAGGTAAACCTTTTTTTTTGTTTCAAAAAAACCCATGCAGGTGTCACTTGTCAGTAAATGCAGAACCAATACCTTGAACACACAAATTTTTACAGCCAGGGTTTAGAAAATAATTTTTTGTGTACTGAGGATAGATTAAAAATAACCTAAACAGTGACAAGCACAAGGGAGTTCCAACAGTGAAAACTGTTTAGTCAGTAATTTCCTTTATGTCCCAATGAATAATACAAATGTCATACAGTACTTCAGAAATAATAACAGTACAGAAGGAATGCCTTCTCTCTGAAGTATAACATGATGTGATTTTTACTTGCCTCTTAAACACGTTGCATTCATTTGTTCTCATTTCTTCATGAAATGGGTTTTGGTGAAATACATGCTCTCTGCTAAGTGTAATTTCCCGTATAAGCAGAAAGAAAATTATTCCTTTCTCTGTCACCATTTCTGCAAGAAAGAATCCCTAGATAGCAGCTTTAGTATGCAAATACTGAAAGGCATACTGCAAAATTAGTTCAGAAGAGCATACTCCTGATAGCATTGCCTTAGCAACGCTCTAGTTAAGATTAGCCAAGGAATCAAGGTTGCAGTCATAAATCACCATTTCAGGAATGTCCAGCACCACAGCTGAGAAAATTGTGACATTAAGGGCCAGATACTTGTTTTGCAAAGCTGCCTTTCTGAGAGCACAGTGACTACAGAGCTGAGACCCTCACACAGCCACCTCAGGGTTTTTGCTGTCAGTTTTAAACTCAAAGCAGAACGTGTGGCAGTGTCACACTGGAGAAGGTGTTGGCAAAATGACAGGAGGGGATCTTGGGTTTATGTGAACACATAGCAAAGACTTTGTATTTCAGTAGGTGTTAATAACTGCCTATAGGGAACATCAGCACTTTATAATGGCATAGGAAATGTTGACAGCTCTCCTAGCAAGTGACTGTTAAATGGACCTTGTTCCTCTTGCTGGATGAAGTCACCATTAGCTTCATGGGAAGAAGAAATCTTTTATTCTATCTTTAATGAAACTGAATTTTTGAGTATTTTGGAGTATTTTGGAGAAAGTTCTATAGTCTGGTCTGACTGCCCTCAGCTGTATCCTACCTCCTCACAGACTTCCCCTTCCTCCTTCTTTCATGTGACAAATATTTTGGATGTTTCCAAGAGACCTTTTTGATTTGCATTTCTTATGTTAGTTCCTCCTGATGGCGTCACATAAACTAGCAGACTATTTTACTCAAATCACTTTGTGGTATTCCCAGAGGCAGAATACACTTTGTATTTCAAAGAAAACAATCAGGGAAAACTCTTGCAGTCAGGTGACATTATTATTAACTGGCTGTTTTCAAGAATTCCTTAGCAATTGACTGGGACCCTGGGATATCTTCCAGAAAAAAACGTATAAGGAAGCAATATTCAGCCTTTTTCAGGCCTACCGGGAGAGATACTGAGTGAAACGTTTCAGAGTCAGCAACAACTTTTCTGTCAATCTGAACCACAGCAATGGAGGTATCTGTTTTAACTTCCTCCTCCCCAAGCCAGCAAGTAACCTCTATGAGAGACCACCGACGTAAGGATTTAGGGTAGCAGTGTCCCACGCCTATTACACTGAAGGAGCCTGAACTTTTCAACAAGTCTCCAGGCTGATTTCTTTACCCTGGCCATTGCCAGTGTCTGGTGTGAAGAGGACACGCTGCACGCATGTAGTTCAGCTCTCGGTCTGTTTTCAAATACAAAGATGATGCTAACCACAAGGGGGCACTTGGCATTTAGACAAGTGCAGGAGCCTTCCTTCACCTGTACTGAAGCCCTTCTAGGATCTAGTATATATATATATCTCGAGTGCATATTGCTAAATAACTTGTACGTATAATTTTTGCATTAATATGTGTATAGTGAGTTTATCGATATAAACTTAAAATCAATTTCCATAACGGTGAAACTAAAGCTGTAGTATTGCTTTTTGCTCTTGGTGGGTTTAAAATGATATGTTAAAAGATTCAGCTAAATCAGCTGATGAACGTCAACTTCCAGTGCTGGAGGGAAGGGAGGTTATTTTCTAAACAAAACTTCGTTTGATTTAAAATGTCAAATAGAATGGATTGTGAAGGCTTTTTATGTTCTTGGGGTTTTTTTTCTACAGGACTGACAGATATATTGCTTCTGTTCTAACTCATGGAGAAATTTAAAGAGGATTAGAGCTGAAGCAGGGTGCCATAAGGATCAATAGTCTACATGAGCTGGGCTCTGATGGAAGCAAGTTTGAACTTCCTGATGATTTGTCACCTAGTTTGTTGTGAAATGATTCATAGAAATTGTCACCTCCATTGCCAGTTGTAGCCAGACAAGGAAAAATCCAGAACGAGAGCAACTTATGTGGGTGGCCTTAAAATTCAGCTGCAGTATCATTCTGTATAATTTCATTTTCTGGCAAGTGTTAAGCCAAATATGTAACTTCAGTCAAATGAAAAGGAAATTGTGTGAGAAAAAAAAAAAAGAAGAAGAACTGGAGAATTGGTGTTCCCTTTGTGAAACCCTGGGCTTTGCTCACTGCTGGATGCAAGGCTTACTGTGTCATTGCTCCTAGAGTGAATCTTGCTAAGGCCTGCAAAATTCCATTACATAAAGAAAGTATTCATTTAAAATCCCAGTGTGTTTTTTAGCTTACCAGCTTGCTCAGAGTGGTTTGACATGGACGACTTACTGAAAACTAAGGATCTTAAATTTGGGTTAAGTGCTGTAGTCAGCTTCTGTCTCCTTTTTGGGAATACATTGTTCAGCTATTCAAGGCTTAGTAGAAGAGCCTGTAATAAATCTAACTAAAAAAAAACCAAACCCAACATTTCAATATTCATTTAAACAACTTCTAAAAAGTTTTTTTCCTGAATTTATCTTACTGGTTCATCCTGAAGTTTTGTTGGCAATTTCTTCTTCTGGTGGAGTGCTGCACAGCTGGGAGGGTCCCCTTCCCCCTGGCTTCTCTTGGGCTGTTACTGGTCCTTGCTTCTGAATTGAGGCTTTTCTGCACTCCAAGAACTCTGCTACAAGTCTGTGTTACTGTATGCCTTAAGCTCTGTTTTCTGTAAGCTTTTGCTTTTGTGTTGTTTAAATGTATTAAGCACTAAGCTGATCATACAACCATAAGCATCAAGAATCGAACCTGTTTCAGTGAGGTTTCTTTCTGCTTGCTTCCCACAGAATACAGGAAAGGTAAATCCATCCCTTAATGATTTAGCTGCATTCGTATGCTTGTTCTCTCGCTTCCTGATTTGTATTGCTGTGCAACAGCTAAAGACTTCAGATATATAAGGTCTCAACTAGTTCTTCAATTACTGCCTTGAAAGTGGGTGTGGGAGGCAACTTACAACCAGTCCTGGCTACAGTGAGTCTTTAGAACCTCTCTGAACTTTTTCCATTTAAAATTTTCTTGTGCCTGTTTTTGAAATTGCATTTTATAGCGTTTGGGGACTGGAGAGGTCTTTTAGTTGAGTAGGAACATGTGTGTCACCTAGATTTCTGTAAGAACTTTGGTATTACTGTACTGAGCTCTGCATCATCAATAAGGTGTGTGGACCCAGGAATGGAAGTCAGAAGGCTGAGTTAGCCGCCTGAGTTTCCCAGGTATTAACTGGGAGAAAGGCAGCTAGATTGGGATTCACAACAGAGTGCATAATAAAGATGGAAAATCAGTAGGAAATTGGTAAGAAAGGTCCAAGAATTGTGTCTGCATCCTGCCTATTTTCCAGAAGTAGGCATGACCTTGTAGCCATCCTCACTTGTTCCTTCTCCTTCCATGTAAATTTTGTCTTTCTGACTATTTAACAGTCTGGCTTCAAATAGTATCTCAGCATTAGTTAAGCATGATGCCAAAAGCACTCTCAGGATATGAGAGATGAGAGTTCAAGCTCTTAGGTTAGCAGAGGACTGAAGTTTAACTCATCTAATTTCTTGTTTTGAGACGCCATAAAGGCTTTCAGCAGCAAACTAAGCAGCTTGATTAAGCTTGTGCTTATAGGCAACACAATAGCAACAGCTCAGGTGCCTACCTAAGTTATATGACAAAACCACATCTGAAGATTGTAAGACATTGCACAGATTGCTTTATTAGCATTAGGATGATACATTCTGCCTGAAGTGCAATTTAGACTCTAGTCCCTTTGTGATTTTGAGCTTCACTTCCCAATCTGTAAATTGGGAGTAATTTATACTTGCTTATTTCACAGCAGAATTGTAAGCATAGGTACATTACAAATTATGAGGCACTCAGATACTATAGGGGTGGTAACTGTATAGTTTAGTCACATTATCAACCTATTTCTGTCTACTTACTCGTAGAAGAAGTGTAGTGCATTGTTTGCTTCCTTGCAGTTGGATATTATCCCTGCTCCAGAGCTGAATGAATGACTTGGCATCTGCACTGGACCAGCTGCATTGGCAGCAAAAAATAAACAGCACTTCTGAAAAGATTAAATGAAAAATGATCTTAAAGTGATTTACTTTGTAGGTGAAAGAAGTCAAAGAAATTAGGTGAGTACCACCACTGAGGAGGTACCAGATCACTTTATTGTGAGTAATGGCTGCAACACCAAGTCTTGCTGTCTCATCTAACACTGATAGGCAATCTAGTGAGGAAGTAAATAGTGGGCTGTGGATTTACATAGAAAAAATCTGGAGAGCAGCATAAACTTCTGTATTTATTGTATTTAAGCTTACTGTGGTGGTACAGAATATGTTGTAGGTGCAGAATATGTTGTACAAAATATGCTGTCACATGGTTATAAGCTTTAATGTGCAGTCAGGTCAAGAAGGCAAAAAAATTGGTTTCCTGCCTTCACAGTGCTGAGGCCTTCTTTATCTGTCTTGTTTAATTCTGTACAGACACTGATGTTGTAATGAAATAGCACATGACCCTAGTGGAATTTAGCCAAATCTCCTCTTTAATTGGCAGCTTACTTTTTCTCCTTGAATTGGCCAATGTTGACTGTATTGAATGTAGGAGCCTTCTGTACTAGGACAAAGATTTCATCTGCATCCAAGGTACTTCTGCTTTAATTAGAAAAAAAAAAAACAACCCACAAAACAAAAAAACCCCAATTCTTTTCATGTCTCCAGAGTGTCTGTTGTAGCAGATTAAAGTTAATAACAGTTCAGTCATGTGTGAAACATTGTTGAAAGATAGAGCTCTTCTGTATCTCTCTCTTCTTTTCTTTTTTTTTTTTTTTTTTAACAGTGGGAGGGGTTATTCTCTCTTGGCAACATGAGAGATTTTTTTGCCATGCCTTTTGCCATGCTTCTGAAAAATCTTGACGTTAAAGGAAATCATTCCTAGGGAAATCTCAGTAACAGCTAGCAATGTGTTGTACAGAAAGTTCTGAAAAAGAATAAAAGATGCAATGATCTGCAGATGCTAGAAAAGAGAAGACCGAAGATTTCAAATGAGCAGATGTAAGAGGCAGGTGTATATGTTTGGTGGCTATCTGTTAGAAACCATTGGTAAAGTACACGTTGGTAAACCATGTGTAAAGTATCACTTTACACATCGAGAAAACAGAACATCTTGATGATGTCCAAAGTCAAGGATATAAGTTACGGACCTGAGATGAAAATGCTCTTATAAGAATGAGATAATCTTTTGTGTAATGACAACTGGCATTCGCAAGTTCACTTGGGAACAGGCCAAAGAAGACTCTGCTAGGCTGGATGGATGCCCAAAAAAGTGGAATCTGAACTGGTCTGGCCAAGGTACTGGCGGATGTAACAATGAAATGAAGGTCACAGAATCATAGAATTGTTGAGGTTGGAAGGGACCTCTAGGAGTTGCCTTGTCCAACTGCACTGCTCAAGCAGGGCCACCTAGAGCCAGTTGCCCAGGATCACATCTAAATGGTTCACTAACATCTCTAATGAGGAAGACTCCACAACTTTCCTGGGCAGCCTATTCCAGTGCTCAGTCACTCTCACAGTAAAAAAGCATTTCCTGATGTTCAGAGGGAACCTCTTGTGTTTCAGCTTATGTCCTCATGTCCTGTCACTGGGCATCACGCTTTGCACTCTCCCTCCCAGTACTTATGTACATTAATAAGCCTCCCCCCAAGCCTTCTCTTCTTGAGCCTGAACAGTCTTAGCTCTCTCAGCCTTTCCTCACCTCAGATCACCTCAGGAGAGGTGATCCAGTGTATTAATCATCCATGTGGCCCTTCACTGGACTATCTCTAGGAGCTCCATGCCTCTCTTGTACTGGGGAGCCCAGAACTGGACACAGCACTCCAGGTGTGGCCTCACCAGGGCTGAGCAGAGGGGATGGATCACCTCCCTTGAGTTGCTGGCAGTACTTTGCCTATTGCAGCCCAGGATACCATCTGGCTTCTTTGCAACAAGGACACATTTCTGGCTCACGTTCAGCTTGTCCACCAGAACCCTCAGGTCCCTTTCTACCATGCTGCTTTCCAGCTAGGCAGCCTCCAGCATATATCAGTTCATGGGTAGGACTTTGTGTAGGACAAGTGTAGGACTTTGGACTTCTTGCTTGGTGTCATGAGGTTCCTGTTGGCTCATTTCTCCAGTCTGTTGAGGTCCCTCTGGACAGCAACACCAGCCGCTGGCACATCAGCCACTCCTTCTGGTTTGGTGTCATCTGTAACCTTCCTGAGGCAACACTGTGCCACATCATCCCAATCATTAATGAAGATGTTAAACAGGACCAGACCCAGTATTTATCCTCTAAGGCTTAAATTAGGTTTGGGATTTTTAACCATTAGTGATCATTCATAAACTTTCTGAGAAATAGATCATATATTGATACTGACTGGCCTTCTGGATCTGAGGTTTGCATGATAAATATAGGTAAAAATCTAAATATTCCCACGAAGAAAAAAAAAGGGGGGGGGAAATAAATATTTGGAGAATCATATTAGGTTACTTTCCGTGTTTACCAGGAAGGTCTGGTGTGCAAAGCATTAAGGTTGGGAGAAGAAATAACTGATTATTAAGGAAATGGTCAGGTAAACAGTACAGAAATTGAAAGGACTCAGCTATTCCATCTAGGGAGACGCTGGAGTTAGTTAGAAATAAAAAAAAACCCCAAAATTCTGAAACAGATGCTTACTTTACACAGTGGGCCTAAGCAGACAAATGGAAGACTCTGACTAGCTTGAAATGTAATAACATTGATAATGAAATCATGAAGGGATAACAAGCATTAAAGGTATGCACTTGGCAGGAAAGATCAAACCAGAAACAGATGTGGTATGTAGGAGATGTGAGAGGTTTTTACATTAATGTTGTGTGATCTTTCTTCATCATCTGTTTGGATTAATTCATCTTGAGGTTGGGTAGGAAACCAAATTTTAGTCACAATAATATTGGCAAATAATATTGAAAGATATATTGAAACAGTATGACTCAAATACTAGGACACCAATATTTTCTTTTCTATACACAGATGTCTACCTCTTGGCTAGATCTTTAATTCATTATACAGGCAGTGCAAGTCTCATTAGTCCAATCAGCTGAGTATAGAGATTTGTATCTAGATTTCTCTAAGTAGGCATCTTCAGTGGAATAGTTGTGTAAATGAAGAGATTTGCAGATGTTTCAGTGCAGAGTAGCTCATTGTTGTGCCAGAAGGACATGTGTCTCCTGTAATCCGTGTGTCATATCTGCCGCACATGAATGTCTTCAGCCCTCTAAGGCATCTCAGATGACAACTGAGTTGAACTATTTAGCTGCTCAGCTGAATGAATTGCTGCGCATCATTGTATTGACTGTGACTCTTAGTAGGAGATTAGTTCACATATGGACACTCAAATGTAGATATCCTCACTTCAGACTGAATTCGATCCATATAGTCAAATATAGATATAAATATAAAATTTGCATGGATTAATTTGCATATATTATTAGAATACTTCCCAAAATTATATCATATGTAAATAAAGACTGGAAAACAAGAGCTAGTAATAATGGTGAGGCACAGATCTCTGTGGTGTGATACTTAATACATTTTATCAGAAAATATTGGATAAATAGGAAAGAATGCTTTAGATTTTGAAAACCTAGAAGAGCATTGCAGAAAACCCAGTCAAAAACCCTGTCAGATGAAGTGATCATTTGTTTTAAATTAAAAATAATGCCTAATCTTTCAGTTAAGGCAGAAACAATAAAATGCAGGACAAAGGAAGGAACAGGTAATGTCAGCAAGTGCTTGGAAGAAGAAATGGCAGTAACCAAAACTTAAGGAAAACTGAAAGAGCTAGATATGCTTAAATTTTACAGAAATGAGTTATCTGTACCTTAGGATTCTGAAAATACTGATTTTTTCTACATCACTGATTTGATAGCAAGTGCTTTTAATAAAGCTGTGAATGATGGCATTGTGTGCATTGAAGAAAAGCAATTTTTTTTTTTTTTTTTTTTTTTTTAGTTTTGTTTGTTTGTTTGTTTGTTTTTTTTTTAAGATAAGGAAAGAGAGGAATAATTGTTACAAAATGAGAAGCAGTTTCCTGTGTTAGAAATGGAGGAGGACCTGCTTGGGCATGTGTTCTACTTCCACTACACAGCAAGCACAGAGCTGTCCAGTCCAGTAACCAAAAATGGACTCTTACTCTACCTCATCCCAATTGTAGACAAGGTAGATGTCTACACACTTAAGACAGTATTTTGAACCCACAAAATACTGCTTTATAGCCAAGTTTTTATGGGTTAACTTTGACATCCCATATGCCTCTTCAGCCAGCCCAGCAGCTCTCTTGACAAGTTGTTTGAAAATGGACGTGCAGGTGACATCTGAAATCTTTCTGCTACTAAAAAGGAGCCATCAGAGTGAACTTCGGTTAAAAGTAAGGAGCATTTCTGGCTGGTCACCACAAGATAACTTTGCTAATCTCTCAAGGAGCAGCAGTGTGGAAAAACATATCTATATAATTTAACACAGTGGAAATGTGTAGTGCGTAACTGATAATTGTAGCATATGGTAAATTGCTTTTGCCTCTGCAGTGTGCCAGCCAGAACTATGTAAACAAAAAGTGTACCAGAAGCAAATAAAATGACAAATATCATAAAGCTTGAAGAATAAGGACTATGGTGATAATATCTTTATACAGAATGGAAATATTTGTAATACATTGTTTTATTTACTATAACCTCAGGGTTCCTTAAAGGAGGTTCTTAAACAACTAGTAAAAAAGAAGAAAAGTCTCCAGAATGAGCTAAAAGACTATGAACTTAGACTGGAACAAGAAGCAAAGGTTTGTAATCACTTTATGCCTCTAATCTATAAAAGCCATAGAACATAAGTTCTCTGACAAACAGACAGTGTGTGTGGAACACAAAATAGTATAGTTCCACAAAATATGTCACTGCAAAAAAAGCTCTGCTGTATATTTGTTTCTTCCTGTATGATTCAATTTCTAAAACATTTTGCTTCTTGTATCTCTTCTTATAATTGTAGGTTTACCACAAAGCTAATGATGAGCGGCGCATGTACCTCTCAGAGATCTTACAGGTAAGAAAAATGTGTGACTCAGTAACTTAAAAATCATTATGCTGTCTTAATATAGCAACAGTATCTGTTAACACCATAAGGTCAAAGGCTTTTATCACTTCATATCTGCCAAATCCATTACAAAAGCTTCTGGTTGCTTAGTCTGGAGATGAGAAGGCTCAGAGGGAACCTTATCACTCTCTACAACTTCCTGAAAGGAGACTGGAGAGATGAAGTGGCTGGTCTCTTTTCCCAAGCAACAAGTGACAGAACAAGAGGTAGCGGTCTCAAGCTGTGCCAGGGGAGGACATTATGGAAAAATTCTTCACGGAGAGGGTGATCAAGCATTGGAACAGGCTGCCCAGGGCAGTGGTGGAATCACTGGCCCTGGAAGTGTTCAAAAACTGTGTAGATGAGGCCCTCAGTGACATGGTTTAGTGGTGGACTTGAAAATCCTAGGGTAAAGGTTGGACTTGATAATCATGAGGTTTTTTACAACCTAGTTGAGTCTATGATTCTATGATTAAAAAAAAAAAAAAAGCTAGAAATTGAAAGATTGCTACAGTTTATTTAATTTTTAATACTTTTTTGCTTTCGTATCAACTGGAGTTTCGTTGTTCCCAAAGATAATCAAAGTGCCCTTAATTGTGAAAGCTAAAGCAATTTTCTGGTACTTGCTTGCCCATCAATTAATCACAAGACTGCTAAACATCACAAGTTTAATGTTTCAGTTGAAAAGAACAGAACCAAATTATTAGGAGTAATGACACCTACCTTAAATAGCGATTCCTCTTTATCATATTTTGATTTTTTTTCTTTTGAAGACAAACTAGCCAGCCAGCTCAGACTGACAATACAGCACGTATTATAAATTTGTAAGATAAGGGATAAGATACCTTGTTTTGGTGAAATCAGAGGTTAAATTTTATTACTGCAAATTATGTAATACATAAAAGTCGATAATAGAAACTGGAGGAACCTGTAAAGGAACCTGTAAAGATTTCTAGTACTTCTTACTCTGAAAGTGCTCTTAATTCCTGAATAATACAAAAGAAGTAGTTTGAGTGTGATACTCAAGAATGACTGTCACTGCATCCCTGTCATAGCTAACTGAGGTGAAAGGCTGTAATTAGCAGTGTTTCCATGTGTTTGCACAGTGGGCAATTGATTCTTTTATGTTGTTCATTGCTGCTTGTGGAAATCTGAAAGAATTGCTTAAACTAACTTTCCAGTATGAAACCAAGAAAAAGCTAAGGAAACACCCAGCATAACTGTTAATATCTTTACATTAACAGTAAAACTGGCTGTCAGAGGAAGGTAAGAAATAAAAGATTTTTAAGTAGTTCCTGTTCTCAATGTTTTAATCATTCAAAAGTACAACTAAGTGACTATAAGTTGTTGGCTTTTTTCTCATTCAGGGACGTATGTTAGAAATATAATGCTTCTTCACTGAAAATGTGGAGTTGCAGGCAGTATGACAAAAATATGCTAATTGAAATTATGTATTCTCTGATCATCCAGATTAATAAATAATGGTATTTTTGCACAGCAGAGGATTGTGGCATGTGTTCAATTCCCCAAATCAGCAAGGTATCAGTATAATATGTGCTTAAAGTATTTTATGGCAGTAAGACTGTAGTTGGTCAAAATTAGTTTGGAAATATTTTACATCCTTAACTGTGATTGTGGTTAGAATATAACTTGTTTTGTAAAAATTTGGCTATTGCAGACCACAGCTACACTTAAAATTGTTGAAAAGCAAAAAGCAGATGCTTTGACTGGCAAGGGAGACAACCAGATACTGAGGTAAATTTCCTTTATATTCACTCTGTTTCCTGATTTATTATTTTTTGCTAAAAGTAATATGTTTTGATTATCACAACTTTCTGTTCTTGGTAAATATCACTGAGCATAATCCTACTGACTAGATATTAATATAATTTTTTCTACTGCTTTTTAATCAGTTTTGTTTAATACTGAGTATGTTGCAATATTGAAAGTACATATATTTAAGTGGCCTTTTTGAAATCTTACAATATCTCTGATGTTCTTTCAACCTGTGTTAAAAATGGTTTTTTTTTTTTCCTATATTACTGCAGAGTTGGGAGCAACAAGTATACCCTTTAGTCCATTAAGAGTAATTAAATTAAATAAATGTCTTGCTTGGTCCTTTTTAGCCAATGGAGATTTTAGAGCTTTTTGTGGTTGGTAATGTGGGTGATTTTAGATGACAACTTATAAAGGGTTCATTGTTTAACAGATTTCTGTTTAGTAATATGGGTTAGAAATAAAATTTAAAAAGAGCCCACCTGTTCTGAGCTATATAAAAATAAAATGAATTTCTGATTGTAGTGTGTCTGAGTAAGCTTGAAATTGAAGATTTATTTTTTAACTGTACTGAAAATGTTAAGAATATAAAGCACAAAGAATAGAGAGAATCACATGAAAAGTGTCTTAGACCTAGTATCCTGCCTCCAATGGCCAGAAGTAGATGGCTACAAAAGTGTGTAAGCAGGCAGATATAACATTTGCTTTTGGAACTCTCCCAAATGTTTTGTATTTGGAGACTTCCTGAGCTGGTATGGTCTCAGTGTATTTAGTATCTCACACTAAGTACACTTCCATGAATCCACTTACCTATATTATTAAAATGAGCATGCACAATATATATTGGGAACATCTGAAAATGTAATGAGTAAATTATAAGCATGAAATTGTGTAGACATATTTGCTTACCAGCTTTATCCTTTCATTCTGTGTAAGTAGAGAATCACAGGATTTTATAAATTGGAACCATGGATCTTCATGCTCCAGGGGAGGATATTAGTAGAATATGAATTATTGTAGTACAATATGAATTGAAGTCTATAACTGAATTTCTCAATACGGAAAAAGCACTGTATGGGTCTGAGGTATCCCATATATAGCCAGTGTGTTGCTTCTGGGCCCAGTGGTGTCCAACACAGTTCATGTGGAGAAGGCCAGGAAGCTAGAACTAGGAGAATTGAATGTCTCTTTTGGCAGATCATTAGCCAGATATTGAGATTTGCTGAGGGTTAGCAATGAGCTGTGATTACGTTGTGGTTTTTTTATAATTTATTTTAGTAGACCATTACTTACCCTGAAATCATATGACGGTGTTTCTATAATTTCCTTTGTATCAAAGAAAAGAAAATAAAGCGTCCTGTAATTGATGGTCTCAGAAGTGCATATTGTGACAAAATATCCCCTTTCAACCCATTTTCTCTCAGTGGATTTTTTTTTTTGCCTTAACTTTTCAAAATACTTTATCCACTGAATGGAATTGTTCATCTTCTAAATTGTCCTTAGTAGCAAAGCATTGGCTTTGCAGTCCAGTTTGGAAAGCATTGTCTTTTACAACCAGCAACTTAGAACTTTCAGGTCAGACTTTGGTCATAGTTAATAACATGAAGATAAAAATGGGTATTTGGCATAGTTTGTATTTCAAGGAAATACTAGAACGTAAGTAGGCAGCCCTTGATCATCACAAGGTTAACACAGTCATCGTTATATTATTCCTTTTTAATTATGTCTTGATTTACAGCCTGAAGTTTGTTCATTCAAGCTGACATTTATGAGAAATAATTTAATTCAAATAAGAGAAGAGTTGCATGATTGAAAATAAACATATTCTTGAGAATAATTTGAAAATTTTCTGTCCAGAGTTCTTATCTCACTTATGTTGGCTTTTCAGAAAATGCCTGTCTTCATTGGCTTTCAAACCATACTAAGAAATTATGATTGTTTTAGCTAATATACAGGTATGGAAAACCCAACCTGTATATTAAAGCAACACTGAAACACTTTTGTGTAGTAATTGTAAACACTAATTGTTGATGCATTCAGTTTGCTGGTCATCCAAATGTAGAAGCCAAGTGCTATAGAGGTGCTTTTTATGGTATTCCACAGGACAGGAAGAAGATAGGCTAGCTGACAATTGGGAAAAACATGGTGGTTTTGATGACTCATGTCTGATGCAGTCTGAGCAGCCAATATAATGTCATTCTGAGCCCCTACTGTTATACTGAGGCATACAGCAGGCTGATTAGGTCAGTTTGAACATCGCACTGGCTGCAGCTGCCTGGCTTCAATGTCCCTAAGTCCAGTTGGTTTTGAGTGGAACGAGGTTATGCTGCCTGCAGAATTCCACACAAACATATGCTGTCTGTTTGGTCCAGCTCTACAGTGGTCTATGGATTAATGAAATAATTATTTGTTTACATATTTATTTATATTTATTTATCTAAAATCATTATAGTTTATAATGATTTTGAGTAATCAATTGATTTGAATTTAAATAAATCAGTTGATTATTGAGCAGACTGGGGTCTTGGGTTCTGATCATTCAAGCTCTGAGTAGAAGTAGTTCCATGTCCCTTTGAGGGCAGCTTTTCCTTCAAGACCATGACTGCTTATAAGAGCTGGAACAAATGATGTGTCAGTCTCAAGAAGACTAGCGAGCCCTAGGGACAACTTTGTTGTCTGTTTGCCCAGAAATTTGAAACTTGCACAGACCATTTCATCACAGCTTCTACTACACAACAAAATATTTCTCTGGCTATAATCAGGAATATAATGATGTGATGTTGTAATGTATTTTCCTTCAGAATGCCTTTACTTAAGAAGGACATTGAAACCCTGTATATTGTCGTTAGAGCATGCAAAGTGCTGTCTGTCCACTGTAGTGATGAACAGGGAGAGAAACAAATGTACATTGCATAGGAGCAGAGATGCATGCTGCTTGATCATGAGAATGACCCTTTCTGGAGACTTGTTTACATTCCCACTGATTTCTCTTAGAAGATCAAGATGAAAATAGCTCTAGTAGGTTTCATGTAGATGGTGTATGTATCTGTCATGAGTACCCCTTCAGAAGTCTTCTGGCAGCATTTCCTATGTAAGTTCATGGGCTCAAAAGCATGGGCCTTGAGAGTGGAATACCTGCAGAGAACTGTAACTACACCTACGTGAAGTGTTTTTGCATTTCCTAGTGGGGATTATGTAGCTGATGAAAATGTCTCCTTAGCCAGTTATCATTCTCTTTGTGCAAATGTTTAGTATTCTGTTCATGTTCTTCAATTGCCATCATTTAGGTAACGGAAGTAGTCGGGAATGATGAGATGAAGATTGAGTTTGTATGCAGAATAATTAGATGCTCTGCTAGCCTGCAAACCCAGAAATATACTTGGTTTTTCCTCTCTCTCAGATTTATTAATTCATAATAATAATCAGTTATGCAAGTATAAAAAGCATGCAAATTTCTAGCAGTTAAAACTTACAGGGAATGTGACACTTGATGACTAACTTCACCCATTTTATTTCAGAGGGAGATACAGTGTTCCAGGGAACCTGAAGACGGTTAATCCTCAAAAAGGATCGATTAAAAAGACTGTAGGAGTGAAGCAGCTTCCAAAACTAAAGCACTGATTTAATGTTAATGCCAAGAACTTCCAATCACATTTTTAAAAATTTAATTTCACTGAAAGTTTCTAGATTGAAAATGAATGTATTTATGCCTTATTATAATACCAAACCCAGATTGGCATGTCTTCCCGGCAGCCTTAATGTGTTTCTTCCACTTGCCATCTTGGTTCTGGTGATCTCTTTCCATTCTGGTGATTCTGTGTGTCAGGAATTTATTATCTTTATACACTAGGTAGGTCCTTAAACTCTTTGACTGCACAGCAACCCTTGAAAACAAACAAGCCTGTAACATTTTTGACCTCAACAAAGAAGAAGAAAAAGGCAGACTGACGTAACCTGAAGTATTATCTCACCATCCAAAACAGTAATTTCATATAAAATTCCATCCAAGGGCATCACCGTTCAGTATAGGCAGCAAACAGAGCCTCTCAAGTAGTCCGATGACGGTAGAGCTGAACATACTTTCATTTGGCTTTTAAAAAGGCTAACAGCATAATTTACTATCCAGCTTGATTTCTTACATGATACCACACAGTAGAGTCCCTTTACAGTACAAAGTTGGTTTATATTCCTTGAGATTTCTTCTGTAGCAGAGAAAGCAAAACACCTCCAAATGTAACTTTTTTAAAGCTATCTTGACACAGACCCCATGTTGACCACCACTTTCTGTCTGCACGATATAGAAGCACAGCACCATTTCCAGCTACTTCAGGCACTAGTAATGAGTATATATGGAAGAAAAACTGAGCACTTTTTATTCAGGATTCCTCAGAGCCTACATTGTGGAGGGGTTGTTTCTTTTAAACAGTATATACACATTATGTTTCCTGATACTGGTATGTTGCTGTTTGAAATTCGAACTCTTATATGAAACTTTGTATCCACAGTCTGGGTTCCATGAAAACCTCTATGTATTCTTCAGTGTCGCTGATATGTGTATTTTTATGGTCCAAAATAGTGACAGTCCTTAAAGTCATCTCTTGAACGAAAGTAGAACTACTTCGTATTTTCGTTCTTAAGTATGCATTTGTTGTTGCAGTTTCATTACCTACATTTTAGTCATTAAACTTCAGTAGAATTTTTTTAAGTGGCAACAGGAAAAATGTTTTGGTAATGAATCTTCAAGCTTCTGGGTTACATCTTAAAAGCTCTAGGCAGAGCAAATGGTTTAGAAGTGCTTGACTGCCTTTTAATATTTTTAAAAACATCTCTAGCTCTTTGCAGTATCTAATAAAAGCTTTTTGCTTCTTTAAGAGCAGTACTAATAGTCCTTATTACTGGCAGCATTAAAGTGGGGCTGTAATTAAATACATACAAAAAGATCACTGGTGTCATTCTAAAATGGAGAGAGAAAAGACCTCTGGTATTGTACAGCATGTTCTGTGTGGAAACCCCATTGTTTTTTTCTCTTCCATAGTATGAGATTTATTATAGATATTTTTTATGTTGCCATGATGCACCTGGTGCCATTCTTTCATAAGCAGTGTGGTCTGCCCAGCCAGTTTTTTCCTCACAGTCACAGTTGAAAGCATAGCACAGCTGATGAGGTTTGCATTGATCTGTTCCTGCTTTTCACATGGAAAAATTCCAAATTTTAATTGTGCTGGCATTTGTCATTGTGGAGAAGGAGAAGGGAAAAAATCATCATAATGGTCCTACTGGCATAGAAGACAAGGGACATCTGCAGTAGTGAAGAATACCCAATTCTTGGATTCGTGCAGCAGACATTTACTGCTACTGTCTCTGAACCAAATGTTAGTCAATGCCCTCAAGCCTGGCCCCACAGCACCTCAAACTAACTGGGAGCATTGCATAAATATGACAGAATGACATTTTTCACAGCGGGAGACTTGGATGCTTCCCTCGTGGGTAGTCCTCACTGGGGACTTAAAAAGACACTTTTTTTTGAAGTCTAAAAGAGACATCTATTGATACAGTTTGGTACAGTAATGACCTGAGGAGGGGAGCAGACCATGTGCTACTTAGTCCCTGATTCAGCTTGCCAGGAGCAATTGCAGGATTTGAAACTCAGTAGTATAATAATTAATCCCTCAAACATGTGTTTGACCATTCTAATTGTGTATCCAGCTGTAATGTTTGCTGTACAAAATGGTTATAGTTCTGCACTCTTATGCTTTGAATTACTTGCATTTCATTTTCCTTCTGCCTTTCTGAAAATAAGGGCACCCTGATAACTTTGATGTTATCATAAGTTTGGTTACTGAAGTTTCTTTGAAACAGCAAAAAGGTAGTTTTTGATTTCAGAAGTGTTGTGTTATTTCTTTGGACCTGAATAAAACTTTTAGAGTGCTAGCTTTCCTAAACCATGTTGGAATTTTTGGTTTTGTTTGGTGGTTTTGGATGGATGAGTGTTTTGGAATTCCTGGATTTATCTTGCATGGACTTTTCTCACTATTATTATGCTGTATGAAATGGGTTTTGATTACATTTGCAGCAATGAATGGTTACATGTCTTTAAACAATATCTTCTATACAAATATTTTAGCACATTTAGGAGTAATAAATCCGTGAAAGCAGAGTACATACTATTGGTTTAGGCATAGAAGGCTAAATCACAGAGCTAGGTTTATTTAAAGTAGAGATGGGAGTGTAGCAATGTCTGTTTTTTCCCTGATTTCATGACATGATCTTTTGTAATGTTGCTAACCATTGTATGGTAAATTCTGTCTCCTCTAGAGCCTCTGTGCATCATATTCTATGCTGGCCAAACTTCTTCCTGCAGCACAGAATGTGTTTGGGATTCCAGGTATATTGGTTGCTGGTTGTAGTGTGTAGGTGCCTTTAATTGGTGGACTAAGAAATTTTATATCCTAACTCAGGACGTGAGAGTATGCTTCCCTAACGTGATTACTCATATAACTCCACAGATTTCAGATGAGTCATGATTTTGAGGTAACTTTGGCATTCTGAGTGTTTACCCATATTGCTGCTGGAAAATCTGAACTAAAAAACTCAAATGCCAGTAAGCAGACATTTCTTATTTCCCAAAAAAACCTTTTTGTTTGTTTGTTTTAAGTCTCATGAGTAAGAGGGTATCAAGTCATGATTTTTCTTTTTAATGAATCAGCATAGCACCACTGCATTCTTCTATGATAGAATAAAGTTAAAATGTTTATTGGATAGGCATCGACTGTGTGGTTGATTATTGTGTAATTATGCAGCATAACCACAGACTCCAGAGAACTTGGGTGATGACCTTCCTCATAGCCAGGATATTATTAATAGTAAGCAAGATATTTCATTGCTTAAATACTTTGTTTAATGGGTTCTCCATACAAATAACTGACGAGGTGGTATAGTTCACAGCTTCCATGATTCCTATGATATTCCATCTCCACTGGTAAAAATGGAATGCATAATTTACCCTTGATACATTTCCAGTAGTGGAAGATGCTGTGCAGACAGTTTTAGAAGTGTGATGTAGACACATTAGCAAGCAAATAAATAAATAAATGAACCTTATGTTATTAAGCTTCTGCTGTTGCTGCCAGACTGGTGTCAAACATAGACAGTAATTTGTACTAACTCTGGTTGGAAGCAGAAGTGTATAGATTAAAATCACAGCTAATTGCAACAGTTTTATCTCTTTACATACAGGTGTCATACTAATGGCAGACAACTCTAGATCAGATAAAGAGGCTTTTCAAAGGTGGCAGTATGTCATTTAACTTGGCAGATCAGTTTAACCCTCTCTTCCAAAGATATGTTGTATGTAGTTCCTTGTGGGTTATAGCTTGGAATCCAGTTTTACTGCACTTTGCTTATCTGTGCCATACACCACCAAGAACCACACAGAGCCCAAATGAACACCTCGCATCTATAGGAGCAGCAGGCAGGTGGGACCAAGCCTTCCCTGTGGTTCTGTGTGCAGACCGATGTGCCACGCCGCAGCAGGGGCTCACCCAGGCTGTGCCATCCTGTCAGCAAGAACCAGCAACAGCTGAGCTACTGGAATGGGTTTAACCTCTGAAGCCATTCTGGGGGCTGCCTCTCAGACAGGTGGCTTCCATCACGGTCCTGTCCTCCATGTGCCATCATCCTCTTAAAAAATTGTCAAGAGTCAAGTTTCCTTACAAAGGACAACCAACGTGTTTTGTGTTCTCTGGCTGGCGGAACAGGTAGCACCTTGCTGGCTTAGCCGTGCCCTTGCCATTAGCTTATAGAAATTTCCCACTGTGCTTGTGACTCTCTTTACTAAGCTCTCAAACATCCTTTCCATAACCAGAGAGGTTGGCTCATCACCTAGTAGCAATGGAGAGAAAGATGTATGCCTGGTAGTATTAACAGGGTTACAGGAATTGCACTGTCCACCCACAGCACAGAGCTGAGGACTGAAGGGCAGCAGTCTGTTGTTCCCTTTGGCACAGGACTGTTTTGAGCTTCTCCAGTTCTCCCTCTAGAAAGGCAGATTATTTGAGGGGGACTACCCCCAGCTGAGGTTCCTTTGCCTGTTATAACCAGGGACAAAACAGGGCTGAGAACACAGTACTGACTTGTTGCAAATGCCTCAGTGCAGCTAACTGAGAGGATCATCAGCTGCTTGTACTCATGCCTGGGGGTACCTGGGCAGTTTTTAACTTAGAGCTCAGCCTTCAGGTGTAGGCAATGCAGGTTCCTCAAATTTTGCAGCTCAGAGCACTCTTTTGCCACTTTCTGTCTCATGTTTGTGGGTCACCACCAGTCCATCAGAATTCTGTATTGAAGACTTCCTTGGTGCTGTCTTCCCTGAGGAAGCAGCAGAGCTTCATTTCCAGGCTGGTAAAGTTCCATCACCCTGGTTCCCATGTAACTTCCTCACCCCTGGGAGAGGTTTCTCCCCTTTGTTGCCTGGGAGAAGATGAACTCTGCTTTAGGAACCTATCTGTGAAGTGGGGAGAATAGTATGTTTCTGATGCTGAAAAGTAATATGAAGATAAATACACTAATGCTGGAAGGAAGCCAACTCATAAAAACACAATGAGTCTAAGTAAATTTGACCTAAATGTGATGGGTTTTCTTTTGTCTTACAATGAAAATGGATAACATTGGTGCAAAAACTTAACAGCTGTGGCTGCTGCATCTTACTGAAAAGAATGACCAGCAAAGGTTCACGTCGGCGTAATTCTCAGTGAATGCAGCCCAGCAGTGTCACCAGCCGCTGTGCAAGTCTTGTTGAAGGAAAAAATGTCAGCCATCAAAGGAGAAGGACCCCTCGTGAGGTGCAGCGAGGACATGCCTCGCTCCCACACCACTGTGCACCAGGCACCTCCTGCAGCTGTCTGATCTCTCCTCACGGCTAGCAAGTGTGCCGTGGGGAATCTGCTAAGGAATGATGTGGTGTAACAGAGCAATGCAGGCTGGGGAGTGGAGAATTCATGTACAGCTGAAGGGTTATTTTGGGGGAAAATGAAGCAACAAGGGTGTGCTCCCTTGACTCATCCTGTGCTGATTGGGAATAGATTGGGAATATTGAGACAGCTTTAAAAAAGAGCAGAAAAGCAAAAGAAGGAAATATAAGAGTGGGAATCATCTGTCCCAGCTTGGGGCTTAAAAGTCACACATCTAAGTCTGAGCTAATCGCTGTATACTCCACATGTAGTCAATGGGAAAAAATAGACACCTTCAGAGAGCAGTTCCTCTCATTTTAACAAAGGTGCTTAAAATGGATCAGATGACACATCTCCTGCATTTCTCTCCACTGACTAGAAAGAGCATGTAGGATGACACATTCAGAATAACCTGTTTAGCATATAGCTAGGTAAGTTGAATCCTGCTCTTGAAAATGTCTTTATTTTTCTTGCTTTTGTTAGGGAGAGTGGCACCAAGATCAGTAGAGAATCAGATCAAGAAGAAATACTAAGCTGCAATTTGACTCTCCTTCAGGCTGATCTTTTCCTCTTGCACCAGCCTAGCACACAAAACCAGACCTGTTCTCTAAGTACTGTATTTACAAGGCCCACAGATCTATTCTCATGTTGCCTCAGCACTTACAAGGACAAATTGCCCTTTTTTTTCCCTTCCCTTTGAAGAGATTTGGCAAGCTCCATGCTCTTTTGAAATCAAAGCAACAAGCTCCTGCATTATTCTAAAAAGCACTGCCCCTAAATCCTATGGACCTCCAATATACAGGTGGGAAAATATAGTCTGTGGATCAATTTACTACAGACTTTAGAAGAAATCTGATCCAGTTGGGATAGGAATCAATAACCTAGAGATCAATGCTTTTTTTGTGTGTTCCTGTCTCTTGAAAAGCTGAGCTAAGCATTTACTAATGACAAGCCAAATTATTGGCTGGGCAAATGTGTTCTTGGAGGATTAAAATAGATTGCAATTTCTGCCAGGCCTGCATAGGCTGATAGCGTAACTTCAGTAGTATAATATATTTCCAGGGCAAGAATAATTTGTTCAAATACACCTAAAATGTTTGGATGAAATCATCCGCCTTGCCTTAGACTGCCATCAGGAATCACGTCAGGCCAAGCCTTTGGTTTCTCATTGGCACCTGAACAGCGAGGGAGGATGCTGCTTCTGTGGCTACCCTGGCTTGGAGGGGTGCGAGAACCACACGTCTTTCACATGGCTGGAGAGGAGAGGAAGACCTCTGTGCTGTGATTGGAAATCTGCAGTGAAGCACAAGTCTGAAAACTTACTGCTCTGCTCATTGCTGCCATGGCTAATGTTTCTTAGTTTGTACGAATACCTCTCCAGTGGCTGGTGCTTCTGGGTACACCCACAGACTGGAGAAGTAGTGGGAATTATTAACAATCTGAATCAACAAAAGGCTTGCTGCAGGTGAAAAAAATCTTTCAAACCCAATCAAAATTAGAAGGCCAAAAACTTGGTACCACAAAACACACTCAAATTCCTTGGCAATGCTTTGATGCCTCCGCCATCCTGGGCTGGGTCTGAGTGGATCCTCACCAGGCCAGATCCCCAACCCCACTTGCAGGCAGATGTCCTGTCCCAGCCTTGGCTGTCCCCATCCCTAGGGACGTGTCTGATGCCAGGGGCTGAGGCTGCCTGCAGTGTCCCGTGGCCTGCCTTGCTCCTGGCTGGGGCAGCGGGATGAGCCCTGCCTGCCCTGCCCTGCTGCCCAGGATCCCCTGCAGCTCCCAACCCTCAGTAGCCGAGGTGAGCGGCTGCTGCCAGTCCTTTCAGATTTGCACTTGCTGATAGCGATGACACAAATAACTCACTAAAATGCAGCAGTGATTTACTTTAAGCACTTGAGCACCTGCTGTTGCTCGTTAAGGGATTATCATGCCCCAGATTGTTACTGGCAGTCCAGAGTTTACAGTTTTAGCACATGGCACATGCGTATGAGTTACAGTGGTGGGTTCATGCACTTACTGTGTCCTCCACCCAACCTCCCTGGCCTTTGTGTTAAGATCTCACATGCAAGTTGAAGGCATACATTTTGGAGATGGGATGATGAAGAGAAACACACATGCTTTTAACATTGGATATCAGCATTTGACAGTATCTCATGATTCAGAACAGCAGAGCTTTCTCCATTGTTGGCTTATTTTATCACTATGTGGGCATCATTGCAATTAACATTTCCTGAAAAGGCTAAGAAGAATACAGAGGTGGAAGAGATGTGAAATGATGCTAAAGCCTCTGCAGAGATCTGACTTTTCACACTGTCCCCCTGGACTGGCATTCGGTGGGGGAATTATAGCAGTTTTCATGGCAGACGATACTCTGAAAACCTTGGCCAAAATACCTGTCTCCTGCTAGCAGCCTCCCCTGTCTCTTTAATTGCTTTAATTGGTTGTTCTTCTGTTCTGTAGTATCTGCAGCACGTACTTTCTCACTGTAGCATTTCACAGTACTGCAAAGTTATTCCTTCATCTCGTTTTATTCAAGTTGGTCACCTGCAAGCCTGAGCCATACAATTCAATTAGTATTTTCTGGCCTGGTAATTTCCCAGCACCATCTGTTTCCTAATGCCAGCACCAGCTGCAGTGATGCCTGCTCTGCCTTTTTTTTGAACTGTCTGCCCTCTTTCCTGTCACCATCAAAACTTGTAACTGGAAATTACTTGAATTTTACTGCTTACTACATTAGCTCTATGGGCTACTTGTCTGGTCTCAGGGAACTGTCATTTATGAGCAGTGCCCATGGCATTTCCAAAGAGGAAAGGATGAACGGTCTGTGCCCAAAGATACAGAAAATGGAAAAAGAGAATATTCTGACACTACAGGGGACAAACAGCACCCTGCTGCTTTCCCAGCCGAAGCTTTCATGATGTGCAAAAAGAAAAACCAACCCCCCCACCAAAAAAATCCAACCCAAAACAATCCCCCCTAAAATCGAAAACCCATGAACGACCAAACTGGTCCATACAATCTTTCGCTTGAGTTATTTTGAGGGAAGTTCAGCATTTCTATAAAAACACTGTATATCAAACTTCACATAAACTTCAATTTAAAACAAGTCTTGGTACAAAGCAGGGGGAGAGTAGGAAGGTTATCCTATAAAAACCTTTGAACAGTTTACTTAATAAATATCTTTGAAGGACTATTTTAGATCTAATGTTGTGTTCAGAGGCAAGGAAGATACTTCCGCTACAGAAGAAAAGAGGCTTGCTGAAGGCATAATTGATTTACTTGCAAAAATAAAGCTTAACAAGTTTAATGGACTGGTTGAATTCTCATATAAAGAAAAAGAGAGAGATGTTCTAAAGTAAACCTGCATGCTTTTGGCATTCCTTTTGACCTGTGGAGTGTAAACATAGCTGAGGAACTTGCCCAATATATCTGTGCAAAGATTGTCTAACAGTATCTGGTGAATTCCTGGACCCTTTAAAAGAGAAAAAAAGGGAAAAAATTGAAATTGAAAGATGAGATTTGCAGTACTCAGCTGCCAAGTGAGGGGAAGCCTAAGCCAGCCATCAGGATGATGAGCAGGAATGGTGGAGAGCTCCCATATACACTGCTTTGTCTTACTAAACCAAGTAGGGAAGCTATGTCTGGGGAGAGCTTCTGTTTCAGTTCATCACGTCATGATGAAATGCAGCTTATCCAGAAAATTCTATTCTGTCCTCATTTCAGATCCCTCAAATGTGTCTGGAACAGGTCAGCCTTTTAATGGCTTCTTGTTAATAGTTTTCTACAGTGCATAAATAAATGCATCACTGATGTCATTGCATGTATATCGCAACAGTAATGTTTTCCACAGTCATCCAGAATTAGTTGGTGTTTGATAAACAGAAATGCTCTGCTGGAATGGTTAAATAAAATAATAGAGGTTTGGGTTTTATTAAATACCATTTTATGTTATGAAATGTACAAGAAGATATACAGTTCACAGTACAAGAAATGTATGTGTACAAGAAGACTGGGAGTAGTCATAGTGAAGTGAAAGGAAAAGGTCTCCTTACTAAGGAATGCTGAAGAGTTTTTCTGTAATCTTTTCACTCTCTCCCTGGCAAATCAACAGTTCTAATGTATCATCTTTGGGAGTGATGCTCTTAGTAGGTTAGTTTTTTCTCTTTGCTGTTGCACACGAAGCATTGCTTTAAATATAACAGGTCAGTCTCCCTCTTCTGTTTTTTCACTGACCTTAAACATAACTGATATTAAAGAGCCTGAAGTTGAGGTTGTGACAATTTTAACAAAGCAATGATATCAAAAGAGTTTTGTCTATGAACTGATTATGGTGCCTCTCAGGAAGGGTATGTTTAGGCTTCTTCAGCGTGTGCAGAAATACCAGATTTTCTCTCCAGGTATGACAACTTAACCAAATAAGCCTTTTATTTTTGTACACATCTTGTCCTGCAGTTTTAAGCCAAGACTGTGATGAAAACATTAAAGGTGCTAATATCATAGTTGCATGCTAAGATTACTTTGAGACACCTAAGGTTGCTGTGATTCCACCTACCTACCACCTGGCTAGTGGAATCACAAACCTGAGAAATGCAGACAGTTTTTGAGAACAGCTGCTGAATTTTCTAGTAGAAAAGGTAGGAAATGAAAGTCAGCCTACAGGACATGTGCCATGACTAATATTGCAGCTTCCCTGGGATAAGGACACAATTTACTATGGAAAAAAAATAGAAAAGCACTACCAAATGTTGATGCTTATTGTTCTAAAATATGTGTTTTATTTTCAATTAAAAAATGTAGAAACAAATCTGTGACAAATACTTCATACCAAAGGTTTTGAATGACTTTTAATGACACTATGAGTCTCAGTTTTGCCTTTGAATCTTCAGGTAGAAGGCACCATTTCATCTGCTGAAAGCAGTGTTTTCAGCATGGAGGGGTCCAGATGTTGCTTTCTGGAAGTACCTATCACCATCACTGTTACCAGTGCAGTAGTGCTTGGTGGAGAGTGAAGGTGCTGCATGCCTTGGAGGACATTTGCATCGTATGAGAAAGTTTGAGGCTAATGTATGACAAACCACAAAAACCTGCAATACCTGTAATCTTGTTCTCAGGTGACAGTTATCTAACTGAGAGAGGAATTTCTTGGGTTTGTAATAGGAGGATTTTCTTTCTTTTGGAGATTGGTATTGTACCTTTAACTACCAGGTATCTTCTTCGGCATGGTGGGTGGAAATTGCAGGCAAGCCATACAGCTCTGTGGAAAACATCCTATTCATCTGAGCTGAGCTCTTGGGAAAATGTTTTTGAAAGGAGAAGCAGTTGAGCTAAGAATAGAATATTACTCTTAAATTTGCTTTCTAAAGGCTATTAAGTAACCAAATTATCTCCTTTGATTGGGAGGAAAGCTCAGTAAACCTCTGTAGAGCGGGGTCAGCATGTGTACTAGTGAACACAGCCAAGGGAGCTCTGCATGCCTGAGTGGAAAGTTCCCAGTGATGAACATGCCCCATTTACTTCAGGATAAAGCACATAATCAGGTGAATATTGAACAGTCCTTGCTTTGCCATACCGTACCTCCTGAGGTCATCCTGCAGGTCATGATTGAGCCTAGATGTCTGTAATTCAAATGCGAGACAGCCTGTTGTGCTAGCAAGGCTCCACAGAACTGCAGAGGTACTTACCTTTAAGGCTTCATTTTACTTAGATGATGTTATAACTGGGACGCTCGGCTGGGCTGTAGGAGATGACGATGATATGGTGACTCAATTTCTCACTTGCCTGTGGGATAACAACTGTTTCCTGTGGGTGTTGTAAGAACTATAATTCTGTCATGTTCTAGAGGTGTCTCCATCTCAACATGACAGGCTTCATTGGTAGCATCCTGCAAATGAGTCTGTGCCTTCTAACTAGGAGAGGTGAAACAAGAAAACTGAGTGAACAGTGGAAACTGTGCATGCTCACGGTTTTTGTACAACAAACAATGGGATTACTTGAGTTTATTGGCTTGCCACCCAGCAGCCCAGATTTCTGCAATGACTAGTCTTCTGCAGGCTGTTCAGGCCATGGACTGCTTCTGCAGCACAGCAGAGCCCTGACCCTCTTTCTTTGTGACAGCCATTTCTACCAGTCTAAACTCAGTGAGTAAGAGAAATAGTGGCAAGTTGATCAATATTTTTTGTCCTCTCTTCCTGAAGGCTAAACCTCTTCTCTGTAGGCAGAAAGACTCTCTGACAGGTAAAATAGACCAGTCCACCTTTGCAATCAAAAGAACAGCCACGAATGAAAATTCATACTTTCTTCTGCAGCATGCTATGGACATAATTTTGAATCAAAACCTTCAAAATCTGCCATGTTCTTCTTCAGAAATTGATGGAGGAAAGGGAACTTTTGTCTTACTTTTTTTACTGGCATGAGAACTGGGCAAAATCTGCTATTTTGTCCTAGCTGATATTGGTACAGAGGATCTATTATGACTGAATCATTGCCAAACAGCTTTGGGTTAGAGAGATGAGCCTGAATGAAACTCTTTACTGTACTGGGAATATTTTCAGTTTCATCCATATGACTGGTTCCCCTGCTTGGCCTTTCTTCATAACTTTTCAAGGAAAAGGGTGGGATATTTGGTTCAGATTTCAAATTTCATCCAGGTAGACGCTGTGATGGAAGCCTCTTCTTATTGCCCAGTGTGAGGCAAAAACAAAAAATTAAATAAAAATAAAATAAAAATGAAATAATAGTTGCATGTTAAAACTGGTCGGGAGCAAACAGAAAGTGGTAATAGTAATATGTAAAGTGACTCCACTTTCTAAGTGGTTCTTCACTTGAAGAATTTTGAAAGTAGGAGTTTATGCCTTATAGCTCAGCTATAGCTGATTTCAGTTTAAATTCTGCAGGCTTCTCAATCCAAGCACAGAGATCCACCCACAAGAAACAGCTTGCAGACTCAGACCTTTAGCTGGCAGAGCTGGCTGATTTATGTCAATCAGCTTGCCACTATATACTCTCCCTACTTTCTTCTTAAAATAGCAGTAGCCAGTTGAAAATCTATTTTCATTGGGGTGGGGAGGTGATAGGAATAATAAAACGAATTCGTAAGCTTCACTGTGCATCATGAAATATAGCTCTTGATTCTTATGTATATTAGCCTTCACATGTGGTATATGGCTGCAGAGTTTACAGTCAATGCCATTCAAATGGATTTTGACATTTAAAGGTCAAGTAGCACCAATATTCATTGAGAGAGCATGATTAGAAAAAGAAAGAGACATGTAAAAGTGAGCCTCAGAAAGAGAAATGGAGAGAATGATAGCCTGATAGCTTGCTATTTTACTTGCAAGTTGTTTTGAAGATCAGTAGGGAAACTTTTTCATGCTATTCACTATGAAATATAGTTCTAAAAGTGGCATATAAAGATAAACCTTTTGCTGAAAAGTGGCTACAGCACCTATCTGCTAGAGATCAAATAGCCAAGGCACTCTGAAAAGCTGAGGAAACAACAAAAAAAATATGACACGGCTCAGCTTTTGCTGCCTCCTGCTTCCTTCTTCAAAGAGCTGGCAGTGAACTAACCTTGCCTATGGTCCATGCTTTCCTCCATCTCCTTAATTCTCCTTTTTTCTTTGAAAAAAGTTTTTTTCCATCAGACAGAAAATCAGTCGTTTTAGGAGAATGCGGTTATTAAGCAAGGAGACCCAACTGAGTTGTTAAGGGCCTCTTATTCAGCTTAAAATTCATCGAGTTGAGGGTGAGGGGACTGGATATGCACACTGCTGTCATTTGCACAAAGTAGGGGAAATCTTTTTCTAAGCTCTTGTTGTTATAGCACTTTTATAATAGCCACAGTCAGAGCAAAAGCCTTCAGGAAGAAATGTAAACATTTTTCTAAATTTGGTCTGTTGCATAAGAACTGAAAGGTGAAACCAACGTTTCCCTCATTCCAGAACAAAAATAGATGAGAAGTACAAAGAGGAGATTAAACTTTAAACTCTAAGCTTTTCTTGAAGCCCTGTTGTGATTAACACAGAAGTGTGATTTCTCAGATTCACTCTTTCCATGTTTTTACGTCTGTAAGACATTATTTGATGCCTAGTTTTCCACACCATCCAGCTCACCTGAGAATCTGCCTTTGACAGAATGTTTAATCTTTTCTTTTAGAAGGCTGACATTTATGTAGATGGCAAGAAAGACTGCATGACTGTAATGGTAGCACACACTCTTTCTCTCCCAGCTTTTGGAAGGACGAAAGGAGAGGCCTGTTTTCTTTCTAGGCATTTTCATAGAATCATAGAATGGTTTGGGTTGGAAGGGACCCTAAAGCTCATCTAGTTCCCATCCCCCCCACCACACGTTGCACTTGACCAGGTTACTCAAAGCCTCATCCAACCTGGCCTTGAAGACTTCCAGGGTTGAGGTGGTAATGAAAAAAGTAAAAAGCAAACACTACAGATGAATGTTTCAGTGCTAGCGTCTGCTTCTATGTGTTAGTGTCTGCTTTTTCCGATGTTTCAGTGTTAGTGTCTGCTTCCTCTTCTGTCTGCTAGACATAGAAGAGGAAGCAACATATTTAAGTTCATTTAAATTGAACAATTTGGATCATGCTGAGTAGGAGAAAAAGCAATAAAATACATGGAAGCAAAGTAAAAGAAGAGCAACGAGCAATTCTTCTAGAGGGTAAATATTTACTTTTTAATAAGCGTATTCACTTTCTCATGCATCTCTTGAATTTTATAACGTATGCCTGTAGTAATTAAAGAAAATATTACCAATAAGTAGGTGATCCAAATGTTGTAATGTACAACTTCTATGAACATTAGTTTTCAAGGAACATAACCATTTTGTCTATGAGCTCTTCCACTGTGGTACAACACCAGGGCATGTGAACTGAAATGGGATTGTGTTCCCTGGGAATAGTGTGATTTGCTTTCTTTGTATCAGAAGAAGCCAAGACAATGAGTAGGATTGTTAATGCATTAAGCAACTACTGCAACACAGCTTGCTTTCAAGGGGAATATACATACTTCTAATTATTTTAACTAGAGAACAAATTAAATTATTACCAGAAACACCTGTTTGATCTACAGTAAAGGGGGAAAAAATGTTATATTAATTCTTTAGGCACTGTCGGGTTATACAAAGTATATCCAAGATATGATTTATCGGGCACTCTGAACGCCTTCTAGTTCAGTATTGTATTTACAGTATTGTACACCTTGCCTAAAAATACTTCCCTGTGCTTAACTGTATTTTTTCCCCATATTTACACTGCAAAAACACTTCAAAGCAATGAAAGGATTCACAAGAGGCATCTAATGCCTGGACATTCATCACCACCCACCTATGTCATGGCACAGAAGTGTTCCTGACAGATGTGAGTCCTGCAGGACCTGTATCTCAGTCATTCATCTTCACTGCTGACTATCAATACACCAGGTGTATGTAACATGCACAAGAAGAGGATCTTGGCAAGTGTATAACGCATCCCCTGCCAAGAGTAATTTTTCTTACTCTTATAATAGCCTGGATCATTGGTCTTCTGAGTGCAGTTTGCGTGGCTATGCATGTCATAATGCACCAAGTATATGTAGATCTATCAGAGATGCTCTGTGATACCAAGTCCCTTGGCACCCTGCTATGAGTTACCTGGAGGTCCTCCCACAAGCACCTCTGACAGTTGTGTATTTATGTGTACACAGTGCTTTGCTCTCCAGAAACCAGAGCCAGACTTCTGTCTGGGGATTATCTATCACCTTCTCCAACCAGCTGGAATACACACTCGAATACAGTGCTTGAAAATTTAGTAGAAACAACTATGAAAAAACCACTGAGGGATATTTTTCACTCACCTCAGCTGCCAAAGGAGCTACCTGCCAACAGGACAGTGTGAGACTGCAGCAAATCACTAGCAATGCCCTAGTCAAAAAAATGTTGATAGATTGCAGCACTCCTTCATGAGACTCAAACCAGATTTGCCTGATGTGACCTTTTGCTTTCCATTCACAAATAAGCAGGAATAATCAAATTTAAAGATGCTTTGAGCACTGCTCTGGGCTTTCAGTTGTCCTGAGGCTCTTGCTGAGGACCTTGGGGTTGTTCAAGTGAAGGGACAAAGTTGAGGAAAGGAAGGACCAAGATGGATGTGAAAAGAACAGGTATGTGAAAATGGAGAGGAGAGGGGAATAATAGGGGCCAGCTATATGTAAATAAGTTGTTGGTCATATCCTTGCCCGGACAAGCCCAGCAGCTGATGACTGCAGTCTGTCCAGTAGTCTTATTAAACACTATTCATAGCTATTTTCCTGGCTGAAGGTGATCTCTATTCTGTTTTTGTATGTTTGTGTGAACATAACAGGGTGAGAAGTCTGGGAGCCAGCTACTGGAAAGATCAGTGTCTTGGGGACCATGCACACGGAGCCTGGGGGTCTGAGAGCTGGCTACGGCAGGGATCATGGGTCCAGATTTGTGTTTGTGTGAGTCTGGCAAACTTTGATCCTGAGCCTAATTAGCTGGTGAGCAAGAATGGGATCAGATCATTTGTATTGCTCATGTGTATGTGAGAGATGTGTGTGGTGGGCTGTGCCTACAATGTGCATGCTCAGCTCAGCTGCTGGCTGTCCCCAAGGTCAGGATCTGTCACAGCCTGGCTGTGCAGGACAGGGACTGGGATTCCTCAGTCCTGAAGCCATCAGATTCAGCTTCCATCAGGCAATCACAGCCCGGATATCTACAAGCAGGCAAGGCACAGGAATGGACTCATACAGTGCAAGGGTTCTTGGGAGAAGGTGGGATGATGTTCTGAGTTCATGCCACCCAGAGTTCATGCCATGCTATGGTATGCACAGAAAGAACTACAGCCATACATTCTAGCATGGTGTATAGTTTGGTCTGAATTACTTAACAGGAAATCAGTGAAAGTGAAATAATAAACAAAAGATAACAAAAACACACAGTCTCTGTCCTGAGGCTTGATCTAAGCACAAAAATGTAAGCATTACTGAGAGGTTACAAGATCATTAAATTTTGCTGCTTCTGGTGCTGCCAGCAGTCCTTGTCATTTGAAAATGCCGCAGCAGTGTCTCCAAGGACCTTTTTTCTTCCTTTGTTCTCCTCAGGGAATACCTCTTGTCACTAACCTTTAAAGAGTCTTATATCTTTACCTAGTTACAGTTTGTAAGCAGTGTAGAACAGTTTGAAATATGTATATATAGAGAGAGTTTATGAGAGTAAAGCAAATTTTGCAGTTTGCTAAATTAAATTCTTAAACATCTTATTAGTGTGTTATGTAAATGCCTGGCTATCTGGGCATGATAAAATATTATGGTTTTATTTTACTCAGTTTATATGTGGCATTACCAACCTAAATACAAGCCAAGAGCCAGATTTAAAAATGTATTGAATTTTCATTAAAGCAATGGCAACTATGTGCCTACATTAATCTTAAGTGTAAATTACTGTTCAGGTTAACCTTTATTTTCAGTTGAGGTTTATTTAATTTAAGGAGCTCAGGACTTGTTTCTTGACATATTTTAATGAGTGAGAATTAAGTGTGTGGGTTTCCATCACCTCGATTACCCTTGCCATCAGCAGGAGAAACTGTGCTGCAAGTAATAATAGCAATAAAAAGATAATTTTAATTAATTTATTTATTTTTTAATTTCAGGCAAAGCACTCAGTTTGCAGAGGAGTAAAATTCATGCCGATAAGAAGAATAAAGGCTGTTTAAACTGCCATCATTTGTAGTCCATGGAGAACTTGAAAGCAATATATTCTACTGGTGATACCTGCATAAGTGGGATAACAATACTAGTAACATCTTGTTTTACTGAAATGGTTGTAGCTACTCATGCCTACAGGCAGTAAATCAAGCATAAGTATCACAAAGGAGAAAAAACATCAGGCTCATAAGTAAGAATGTCTGCTTTCAGTATGAAAGTGCTGATCTAAGCTTGAAGTTTTGAAAAATAATTGAGAAGATTTGTTCAGCTCTACATTTCCTCCTAAAATGAGATACCTTTATACAATTGCCTTATCAAAGCAAAATGCTGCATTTGAAGCTAAACTAAAGAAATGTATCTGAGTTACTGACCTTCTACTAGTCCAAAATACTTATCTCATGGAAAGCACCAAAGGTTATTTATTAGGCTCACTGGTTTCATTCAGACACTACTCAGTGACCAGTAGAATGCAGTCCTGCAATTTTATAATGCTTCCAGAAACCAGCTGAAGGAAAACCTCTTTTAACTACTTTTCTTTTTTTTCTTTTTTTTTTTTTTTAATCTATGAAAAATTCAATTCATTTAGGGTTGAATATAATTTGACTTAGGGATTTATAAGAAACTCAAAGAAGTTCATGAAGTTCATAAAAAACAAATGCAAACTTGAACCTCTGGAACAGAAAAACCCCATGCACCAACAGCTGGGAACCAGCAGCTGAAAGAAGCTTTGCAGAGAAAGTATCGGGGGCTCTGGTAAACAGCAAAAGGACCAAGATCCAGCAGTGCATGTCCATGCCAAAGGCAGGCAGCAGCCTCCTGGGCTGCATCAGTCTGCATGTCCGTGGAAGGGATTCTCCTCATGAATTTGGCATTTCAAGAGAAGGTATCTAGAATACTGAGTCCAATTTTGGGCTCCCCAGTACAAGAAGGACAGGGATATACTGGACTTAGATTAAAAAGGAATCCTGTAGGATGGAATTAACCTCACTTTCACCATCCTGAAAGTCAGCGTGGAATTCAGGTGCCCACCATGGTTTTGTACAAAGCTTACCTCGTTCTCTTCAAAGAGGGTTTTCTAGCTGTTTGGGTTTGAGCTTTTTGAAGGAAAGCTAGTGGTCTACCCAGTTTCATTTATCTTGAAGAACTAATCCTCCTAGAAATGACATTCATTGTCATTGTGGCAGCTCACACCAAAGTTCAGAATTTCTCACCTCTGCCAACGTTTTGTGTCCTTTACTTTGGGCAATTCATTGCACACTAGCAAACTATTTACTATTATAGTCTTCCTTCAGTTCTAACAGCTGTTGTCCTGTTTCTTCAATCAACTTCTATTCTGGACTTAGCTCTTCAGTTTCTCTAAATTGAGATAGTACCATTTGATTACAAAGCCATGTGATTACAGAAAAGAAGGACCATCTAGGCTTTTTTCCTCCCTCTTCCTTTCACTGCTGAAGACTTTCACCCACCAGTTACGTGTGTGAAGACTCTGACATTTCCATGAGCTAATCAGAATATGCATAAGGAGACTCAGAGGATTTTCTTTCCTTTACAAATGTTTAAGTGACACAGTCACATTGGGCTGTTTTATTCTAGGAAACAGAAAAGAGTACCTGAAAAAGTAGTTGATTTCTCATACTCTGAAATTTTATTATAACAGTTTTCTGTCTAAAAATAATCAGGAGGAATTCTTGCTGTTGTAGGGTGAAGTTAGTCATTAATTATTTACATTTTCTCCATTATTCAGCTATTCTTTGTACATAATTAAAAATTTCTTCCCATTCAACAAGAAGTCTGCATTCCAGCTGAGTTTGAGTCTCCTAGAGAGAAAGGATTTTTTTGTTATTGTTGGTTTTTAGTCATCCCCTGATGATATCCTGTCATCCAGTCAAGACAGAATGAATTTGCAAGAGGCTTTCAGCAGCAGAAAAGCCACTGAAGCTTTGCTGTAAAATAACGCATACAATGTACTGGAAAAAATTGAGCTCACAGTGCTGGAATATAAAATCATAGTAACAAACAAGTAATCAGTTTGACACACTAAGTCCAATATCGATTTGAAACAATTTTATGTAGTTCTTGTGCACTGCCAAAGTGGGAAGTGGATGTAATAAAGAGGCTAACATAATTAATTTATTAAAGTGTATAGGGTGAAGCAAATAATCACATAGAAGTTTTAAATGACCATTAAATATCTGGTCAAATTTCACCTTACTGTGGTGAAAACCTTGCCTGTTTTGCCTGAGAATATTGACATGCCTAAGAGGTGGCAATCAGGTATCTAAAATGACTTAGTATCCAAATGAAGAACTTTTGGAAAAAATACATTTCCTAGTTAGTTTAACTCACTAGATTGCCTGTGGATCGTCAGTGCTGTTGCGAGCAATTGGCAGTTTCATGCACAGGTAGATACAGATTATTCTAGGAGTCACCAAAATGGAATCTGAAAGTAGTTTACAAATATGTACAGTGTTTTCACTACTGAATCCTATGGAAATCATCCTGTAAGTCAGAGGAGCACAGAAGACAATCTGGATTCTGGTTGGAATGTAGGATGGAAGGTGAATCTGAACATTACCTGCATTTTAAAGTCAGTTTAATTAAATTCATGAGCACAGTTGAATGGACACACCTTTTTTTTTTTTTCTTAATCTATAAACAAGGTAGTTATTGTTTAAATGAACAATTTGTTTATTTATTGTTTAAAAAAACCCCAGTAATTAATTTGGAGTTGCACACATACGGCATGCTTATGCATCTCTCATGTTCCAGGGAAAGTGAACCAAATACCATTCAGTAAATCTATTCCTTGAGACACTTTGATGGAGTTTTTTTGAATCTTTTATTGCTGCAATATTGTAGAACATAGTTTGAGATATTAAGATTTATTTTCCTGTCTCCTACGCAGAGTACCTATCAGAAAACAGCATTAGCAGGATGTTCTCAAAGAGCTGCTTCCAAATGGGCTGCCAATCTGAGACAGCAGAAAGTACATATTCTCTGTTATATTATGTATTATTGTGAGCCATTTTATTCAAATGAAAAGTTGGTTGACCAGTTTATTCTATATTATCTTCCTGTCTTTTTCCTGCTTTGCAAAGCTTCTTACATAGTTCTCATCCTTTTTTAAGGATGTGAAGAAAACTATATACACGCTCTCTGTTGTGCTGAAAAATTTACCAAAAAACCAAGATGTTTGTGGTTTAAGGCCAATTCAGACAATTAACCTATTACACTAATTGTTAATTTTAAATTGTTGTATACAACCAAAACATTTGGAATGAACAAATGCTGTCCAAATATTTAGTTACCAAACTATTTTCCTACCCCTGTTACACTGTAAACTCAAAAGTGTATGTTACAGAGCCAAACATGTTTAGGGTGCTAGAAAAAAACAATGGGCCAGATTCATACTGACAAAACTCAGCCAGATTGTTGTGTGTGACTCAGTACACTTTTACTGTCTAATGCTTGAAATATGTAATTTAATAATGCTGGTCCATTCATTGGTTTACAGATCTTCCTTTGCAAAAGTGAAACTGATCTTCTCTTTGTACGGACCACATTACCATAGATCTGAGTTATTGGGAAACAAAGCTAAGATTTTTAAGGAAAACTATAATGGAGAAATGCACGTTAATGATTAACAAATGTAGGGGTTCTGCTAATCTGAATTACAGCCTATGTGTTATCCAAACCTGATGTCATTTACATGAGAAGCTGTATCTTGAGCTACCTAATTTAATCCACTTTTTTTCAATTCTGGATTAACCTATAATAGATATTTTGCTGGTGTCACATCTGGTCACAAGGTTGGAGGCTGAATAGTATTGTATATTGTGTCCTTATTACCCTGTTTTGTTCATGATCTATTCTTGATTTTGGGACTGCAAATGTGTTGATTATCCCAGTTAAGTTAACCCCTGGATATTGAATAACTCAGTTAAGAAATCTTGATCTTTTTTTTCTGGGGAACTATAGCAAAGGTTTAGCATGAACAAGCAACTCTTCAAAGTAGTTTTTAAGTTATTCAAGCACAGTTTCATTTATCTGAGGTTTAATCTATGGAAACAACAACTTTCAAACAGTTCATAATGGCATGGAAGTTCACAAGGTGCTACATAATATGTAATCATTCTTGCCTTAAAACCAATTTCTCTCAATGTTGTTTTCTATAAATATTGCTTGATCTAATGGAACTTCTTCTAGAGCTCTACTGGAAGAAATCAATTACCTCTTGAAACTTTTTCCAGTATCTAGCACACTAAACCCATTAGGTTTAGTTGCTAAAATAATTTTCTATAGAGCTCTTCTTTCTGAAGATTTCTGGAGAAACTATAGCAGACCTTCCCTTTATAAAACAAATTATAAAGGGCCCCCTGTGGGGCCTTGTTATGCTAAGAAAAGTAATTTTGATAATAAGAGCTTCTATTAGGAAATAGATTTTCAGTAACTTTGAAATATGTGAATTAAATTTGCTCTGTAAGGACTTGATTCACAAAACTTTTACCCAATTGGTAAAATATGCATGATTAGGACCAATTTTAACAAGATTACAGCTCTATTATGCCAAGAAATATTAATGTTTAAATGCTCCTCAGCCTGAAGAATATTTTTTTAATTTAATTTTTTTCATTCATCTTTTTTTACAAAACTGTAAACACAGTATCAAAGAATCAAGAACAGTCAGTTGTGTTTCTGCACCTGTTGTATGCAGTTAAAAGTATCTTGATACTTTTTTTCTGTAATCTGCCCCACCTCTATGAGTTCCTTGACCATGATGCTTGTGTTCTCACAAGTCACAATGGGTTTTTAGTCAATTTTATCCTGTCACTTAGTATGTGGAGGAAAGCACGAAATTCTCATGCCAGTAACTCCCTGTCAATCAGCTGTCTAACAAACAGTAAGGCACCTAAAGTTGACTAACATCCTTTCTCTTTGGCATGCAATGCTTTCAGTGCATATCCATAAACCCTGTGTCATTGCATGTCTGGAAGCATCAGTCTTAACAAAGTGAAATACCCCAGCATGGCTCATACTTAAAACCTGCAGAGGTCTAGACACTTAAGATGAAATTAATTTCAAATAATTTTGCAGCCTGCTTTGCTATTCCTCATGTGCACTTTATAGGAAGCACAGGCACATGTGAGAGTGTTCAAATGCCTAACTTTTTACACTTCCATCTTCCTTATGACTACTTTTCTTAGGTCTCTGGAGGATGTGGTCCTACAGCTTTGAATTAAGTCAAGGAAGGATCTCCCAATACCAAGCTCACACCTTTTTGTGTTCCTCACACCTACTTGTATGAATAATTTAATTTAACTCTTTTACTTCTCAAAACAAGAGATAAAATATTGCCTTTTATAATTACACAATTGGTGAAACTGAAACCGAGAACCCCTGTGCTGTTTAAGTGTCTGATTCCAAACCATATGACTGACGTTGAAGAAAAGATGCAAACAATCGGAATTAATTTGGAGCAAGCCATTGAACTTGATTTCTTTGAAATTGTATCTCTTATTAAAAGTCAGCTTGTGATAAAAGGAGATGGCAAAATCATTTGTAATATTAGAGAGAGACTGTCAGAGAGACGCTGTCAAACAAAAGGAATTTTATATGGCAGCAGTTGAATGAAGAAAAGCAGTAAGATTCCAATTCTGGGCTCCCCAGTACAAGACATGGAGCTCCTGGAGCAAGCCCAGCAAAGGGCTACTAGAATGATTAAGGGTCTGGAGCATCCATCATAGGAGGAAAGGCTGAGGGAACTGGACCTGTTCAGCCTACAGAAGAGAAGGCTCAGGGGGACCCAATCAATGTATGTAGGTATCTGAAGAGAGGGTGTCGAGTGGATGTGGCCAGACTTCTTGGTGGTGCTGGGCAGCAGGACCAGAGGCAATGGGCACAAACTGAAACACCGAATATGAGGAAGAACTTCTTTACTGTGAGGGCGACTGACCATTGGAGTAGGTTGCCCAGGCAGGTTGCGATGTCTCCTTTCCTGGAGATATTTAAAAGCCATCTGGACACAATCCTGAGTGTCCCCCGATGGTCCCTTCCAGCCTCAACCATTCTGTGATTCATATCATCATTTTTCACACGTCTTGTTCATATTTTTTCAGAGGCTATTAGATTTTCTGAATAGTTAATGGGGAATTTTGTATTCATAATCTGTTATCAAGGGGTACTTCATAACTACCAAATATCTTAGTTGCCCAAATGTCTTCTTGGTCTTGGCTCCCTGATCACCAACACTGTATACATTAGTTCAGCAGTAAACACTCTTTTCAACTGATCTCTCTGAATCTCAAATCAAACAATGAGGTGCGGTTCTGGGGATAATTCAGTCAAAAAATCATTCTCCAAAGATCATATGAGCCTGCACAAGCTCTAACTCCTGTTTACATTCTTCCAACCCACTCTCAGAAGGCTTTGCAGCCTCAAGCAACCTCACGTCTCCCCTAGACAGGTAATACATGCCTTCTGTTTCACGTTATAACAATATTGCTCTTGATAGGCTGAAACAAGATCCTGCTATTCGTTTCAGAAAATTTCAACTAGAAAATATGAGATATTAAAACACACATATCTCTAAGCAACCAGGACACCATGTAGGTCCTTGAGGAAGAAGCCTAGGGCTAGTACGCATGCAGCCAGCTTGTTTGAGTGGGGGAAGTCCCAGTTTGGACATGAGCACCATGTAGCATGGAGCCAGGGATCTCCCTGTAGTGAATGCATTTAGCAATGTAGGAACAGCCAAAGAAAGTAAGATTTACCAACTCTTAAGGCAGCTGATGGCAAACTGACAATTGTATTAGTGGCAACAAACCACAAGCAGTAGAACTGCCCCTCCCCTGCACAAAACGCGCATGCTTTGGTCTCACCCATATTTCATATAAGGTTTTTGTACTTTTCTGGTGTATCCAAACACCTTGATGTGCATCATTCCACAGAAATGTTTAATGCCTGTCTTTGGCATATACTTCAGCATATACATTATTTACTAATGCAAATAATTACCTTCACTGGATCTCAGTTATTAATCGTGTACTTTGGTGCTTTTTGCACTGTGGGTCCTGAACTGTGTTCAGAGTTTAAGCGAACAAGACAGCTTGGTAGAGGCCTGCTCTACTATGACCCCTAAATAAAAATTTCTGCAGTCCAGTGACTTCAAAGAGTATTAGTTACCTCCTTTGGCACATTATATTTGCCTGTAATAAAATGGATGCCTTTTTGATGTGGGGAAACAGTGTCCAGTCATAAACTACATTTTGCTATATCCATCCCCAGCTTTCATTCATATGTCAAAGTTCTACTGCTTCTGCAACCTGGGAAATGATTAAGAATTTGCTAGTGTTAGCAGTGCACTGAATCAGGCTGAGATTTTCTATAAATGTGTAAACCTAAGATAAACAGCTAAACAGCTTTTCAGCTCTCAAACTTATATGCTTTAGTGAAGCTGAGTTCATTCATGAGAGATGTTAGAATCATAGAATCAAACTTGCTGAGGGTGCACTCAATCCCACTGTCCATGTCGCCGACAAAGATGTTGAACAGGACCGGTCCCAACACCGATCCCTGAGGGACACCGCTCGTTACAGGTTTCCAACTGGACATCGAGCCATTTACCACAACTCTTTGCGTGCGGCCATCGAGCCAGTTTTTTATCCACCGAGTGGTCCATCTATCAAATTGATGTCTCTCCAATTTAGAGACAAGGATGTCGTGCAGGACGGTGTCGAACGCTTTGCACAAGTCCAGGTAGATGACGTCAACTGTTCTGGCAGTGTTGAGCAGCACATGTAATCTTTCTTTATGTAGCTACACTCTTTTTCTCCATTCTCTAGAACTTTCTTAAAACTACTAGGCATACACAGTGTTTTGTGTTATTTCTAAAGAAAGTAAAATTCCATGATACTTACAGTTAATTAAAGGAAGAGATGTAAGCAAATACTTAATTTTGTTGATTTCTAGGAGGTATACACTTCAATTAGCATATAGGTAAATATGATGCTAAATCATAATCCTGGTTCATTTGATAAGAATTCCATTATCTGTCCTGTATTAAGCAGTCTAGGTTGCCCATGCTCATCTCTCCTTTCAGATGTTTTCTTCATCTCACCCCTCTAATATTTGCTCTCTATTTGTCTTTTAGTGATTTAGAAATTGCTGCTCCATTTACATTTAGAAAACAAACCTTTTCATGACACAGTCTAAAAAGAATTGACTTTTTTTTTTTTTAAATAATTAATGTGATCAGCAGCAATATATACATGATACCTTTTTGCTGCTGTGGTCAAGATAAAACAGAAACATTGAACATGAACATAAAATGTTAAACATAAAACATGTCCTCACCTCTCTTTCAAAACCAATCTTAGAAAGAAAACATTCAGAAAAGTTCTTTAGAAGATAATTCATAACAATCTGTAAAGCAATCTGAAAAAAACCTGCTGCAGTCTTTGATATTTCATAACCAAGGATTGTAACAACAATCCTTAGGGGTTGAATGGGGACTTTCTTTCATTTCCTACTTAGTTTTCATTTGGCCCTTTGGGGTAAAATAAGACAATATTCAGAGCCTGTCATCACTTTATTTTATTGTATGATGAACTGTGTCTGCAAAGAACGCAGCAGAGACCCTTTGAGGCTTCCATCAAGAATATGTAGGAATCCTGCACTGACATATTCTACCTGGATGACAGAAGCAAGAGAGACAATTAGACAATACCTGAGGACCACAGACGCACAGCAGGGTTATGGACAAACTGAAGGATTAAAGCTTTGTGAGGATCCAGGGTAGGAACTAAGCTGAGAAGGTGCTGTCTGTCAGTACTTGGGACAGACCTGGTATCATAGTTCTGTACTGAATCAGAACTGCATCACCAGAAAGGTAAGCAGTTTGCCTTCCGCTGGTCATGGCAAAACACAACTGTGTTCCCTCTGATGAAGCCTAGGTATTTTATGTCAACAGGGTTTCCAGAGCACTTAGCAGGGAGAGGCAGAGGCTAATGTGCAAACATACCCCCTTCTGTCATCACACAGTACTGATTTCAACAGGGTACAGGTCTGATTAACAGCTGATGCCATTAGTATAATAGAACTGTTAATTTTTTAAAATGCCTTAATACTCTACACATAACCTAATAATTGCAAAAGTAAAACTCCCTAATTACAATCTAAACTGGGACTAAGAAGAAAAAGAATATCTTATACCCAGTGGCCCATTACATTCCCCTCAGCTTTTAAGGATTATTTATATGCCATTTGTATTACAGTCATATGTAAAGGGTCAGCACTTCCTGGTACCTCCCCTCTCCTGCAACATACTGAATCATACAATAAATGGCAGCCTTTTCTTTAACAACTTTAAGGTAGGAAGTACATGTTTGCAACTATTGCACAGATCACACCACGGAAAACATTTTAAAATGAAAGGCTGAGAAACCAATGGGCTGTACCTCTCAAAGAGCAGGTATGTTATGTGTGTTGTAAGGCTTAACCCTGGCTTGCTGTGAGTAGGTTTATGATTGCTTGGGACAGGCTAAATTCCTTTTAAGCATGCTGCCATGTATTTCTCATTTTTTTTAAAAACAAGACAATTAGATTTTCTACATTTTAGCTCATTCTTGTATCCAAGGGGGAAAAAAAAAAGATAAGAAATTCACAAGAAGAGGATGGAGAGACTAGAATGTACAATATAACAGGATCTGTACAGACACTAAACAGTTAATTCACCTGTCTTATTTAGCAGTGTATATTTAGCAGTGCTTTTACTGTGAGGGTGGTGAGGTATTGGAACAGATTGCCCAGGGAAATTGTGAATGCTCCATCCCTGGCAGTGTTCAAGGCCAGGTTGGACGGAGTCTTGAGTGACATGGTTTGGTGAGTAGTGCCCCTGCCCATGGCAGGGGGGTTGGAACTAGATGATCTTAAGGTCCTTTCCAACACTAACTATTCTATGATTCTATGATCATCTGATGTATGTACATGGATGTATGAATATATTCTTTCCTTTTCCTGTTTGTCTCTCATTATCAGTGATTCTCCCCAAACTATATCTTCCTATATATCTGGTTTGTAGGCAGTACCTTGTCTTTCATCTTTATATAACCATTCTCCCCCTCAGTTCTCAACACAGCAGCCTGTTTCTTCCTCTCAGCTTCCACACAGCAATCACTCCCCCCATCCCCGCCTTGCTATATAGATATGTAGTCCCTCAATTCTCAGCACATGCACTTACCTAACTTTTCTTAAACTTGGGAATATATCTGTTCTGCTTTAGTTCTGATGGGTTCTACTTGAGGAAAAAATGTGCTGGGACTCCTTATGTACCTAAGGGAGAGTAGCAAGTATTTTAAGCTATGTTGTCTTACAATAAAAGAATCAGATACATTATTTGTCTAGGGTATCATCATGTAAGTTTGCTCTACTTACAGTCTGGGAGACATACCGAACCTTATTGTTTTAAGTTGGCACACTGTGAAATATAAGCAGAACTGACCAAACATTGGTGGCAATTAGAGCTTTTTAAAATCTGTAATCACAATTTTCATTTTATTTTGCACACAGCCATGAGAGCACAGCATAGCAGATATATATGAAAGCACACATTCACACTGATAAAACCAGTGACTTTTTACACCCATCTTATCATCAGACACAGTCATAATACTATAAGATGCAGCATATGTTTTAAAGGTCTATCTTTATCTTTTTTCCTCTTTTTCTTCACCCAGCTTTGTGCTTGTTTTATCCTTTCTCACCCAGAATCTTTGTGTCTCCTCTCTAGTTTGAGAATGAAAAGGTATGAACACCACAAACTCTGCAGGGAGTTCAGGAAAGTCACTATTACAACGTTGGTTCCTGCAGTTTTTATGGCTTCTTACACGGACAGAACCACAAAAAAGATGCTGAATCTAGGCCAATTCTTCCAGCTTTGCACTGTACGGTATGTGGCAGTGGGGAAGCTGAAGGACTCACTATGTATGTCCAGCAACAATGAAGCAATCCCTGTCTAATGAGAAAGAAGAAAAAGGCGTTTTTTATCCCAGATGCTCAAGCATTCATCCTTCTATGGAGTTCAGCCTTTGTATAGGGACACTGCAGCTCCCTTGCAAAATGCAACTATTGACTTTTAACAGGATTATTTTATCTCATAAGCCTGCAAGAAGCACATATTTTGCTATAGGTACATTTTTTTCACAACTATTTACAGAACTGAAAATTAATCATTATTTTGATTTTTTCTTTCTCTCTAATCCATCTTTGCAGTGGATTCTATTTCCCTCTTGCTCCCTATTTCCTTTTGCCAATGGAAAGGGGAAAAAACAGAAAACAGCAAAACCTGTGGGTATCTCCTGGGTTGAGATACCCACTGTTTGAAGGACTATTTCTGTACCCAGCATCAACAGGGATCATAAAACACAGGACCCCTGGAAACTACAGTCTAGGAATTACACCTTTGAGTGAGTAGTCAGCAGTAGGGTTATGCCTCCTGCATGCTGTCTGCCTGTAAGTGTAACATAAATTCAGTAAGACAAAGGATATTCTTGATTATTCTGTAGTCCTGCTTTCATTCTGGAATATGAAGTAGCATAAGAAAATTTTCCTGCTATGGATGTTTGAGGAATATGCTGAGCTGCCCAAGGAACATGCAGGCATTGCATAAATAGATGTGCCTGACAGATGTTTGCTAAGACAGAGGGGTTTTTTTGCATTGGTTTAGCTTTGTTTTCTGAGGATATGAAACTCGGAAAATTCAGTGAAGCTCAATTCAAAATTAGCTGCTCTAAAGTATGGAGCAAGAACTGGAACTTACTTACAACATGTTTTTGGCAATGCTAAGATGGGGACCATTCATCCTCCTGCAGAGGCTCTTCAGACTCTCTGGAGGATTACTGTTAGACTGCTGCCTGCCCTTGGTGAGCAAGTCATATGCATCAACTGCCTCCTGATCGTTTGCAACCACTGGAAACTGTAATCAAATTGGACAAAAGGAGTGAGTTCAAGTATGTTGAATTCCTTAAAATGTTATGAAATCAGACAGCTGAGTAGAGGGAAAAGGGTATTTGTGTCCATGCTGAAGAAAAGGTTAAGAAGCTTATTCATCACTGGACATCAAAGAATCAATATAGACAAGATGTGCTACTGACTGAATTCCTTTCATTCTGCTGCTCTGCAAACAATATTTTCAGCATTTCTCTTAAATGTGAGGGAACTTTCTGCATCTGATGATAAACTTTGTTAAATAATTTTTACGTTACTGGTGACTTTCACCTAGCTAAGTGATTATCATGGTAGTGTGCAATGAATTTATCAATTTTTCTGGATTTGTTACCTTCTGCAAGTTTGATACAGTGTTTTACTGAAAAAAAGAAAAAAAAAAAAAAAGGAAAAAATATCCTGGCTGATATTTTATTTAGATTTTGAGGAATATTTTTTCCAGCTTTTTTTTCCCTCAAAGCAGATTTAAATAGCTCAATTAAAACTAGGTACACTAGGAAGCAGGTAGAAATGTAATTTCTCAACAACTGCTACGTACCAGCTTCCCTTGTGCACCAGTTTATGTAATCACCAAATCTAAGATGCTGAAACTGCAACTAATACTCATAACATATGTAAGATATTTTAAATAGCAAACCAATAATGCCAAAGGCTATTATATATATTTAAATACTTTAGAATAAAGAAAAGTTGTTTTGTTTTGTTCTGTTTTTCCTAAAAGATTAGCTGACAGATATATTGCCTCAGTTTCAGTAAAAGGCTTTACACTACTGCCAGACAGCAGTGGAAAGCTAGGCTGACTATAAGAAGGAAGCTAGAACAGAGGAAATATTTGCATACTAACTTAAAAGAATCCTAGTTAAACCATCTGAAACTAATACATACACAGAATACTGAGATTGCATGATTTTCTCTGCTATGTGCAAAGAATAATAATTTATATTAAGTTACTTGCCATCTTAAGATGATTGAGCCTCATGTTTTCTGCATGGTTTAGTACTTTCAAAGTGGGACAAGTAATTATCTCTTACATAATAAACCATCTGCATGGATATAATTAAACATTTGCTCAGTTGTATTTGATATTAAACCAGAAAAAGAATGTGGTTAAGTAGCATTTGTCATGCAAAAGATGCCAAAATCAGCCGAAAAATCCATCTAAAACATCCTGGTTAGTTGCTGAGCTTTTGAAGGGGTCTTGAATAGATCTCAAATGTGATGCTGCATAACTCAGGTTGACATGGTAACGTGCATAGTAAGGAAAATCTCAGCTTTATTAGCAACTTCATTTTAATTCCCTCCCCTTTTCATATGCTCCTCTCAGTTTCTGGAGTAAATGTATCTTAAGAGCCTCTGATTGTAACTCGTAATTATTTGGCATAATTAAGATGGTATGCTAGCCTTTTATTTTGTAGGCAGCAGAATAGTAGCAGGTCTATCAGATGAATCCCTAGCAGCATTTTTAAATGACCATGTTAAATTTAGTGCTGTTCTGAGAGACATCATGTGTATTGCTTGGTTAATGGGATGCTTGCTATATTAGGACTGATCTGGCAGCACTCTGCCAGAGGAAACAGGCAGAAAAGAAAAAATTTTCTCAATACAGTTACTCTAACAAACATACAAGCTGTTAAGGGTCAATGACCAGAGCCATAAGCCCTGAAGACTTGCTGAGCAGACAAAACCAGAAGCACCATAGCTTGAGAACACAGGCTGCAGGAATGATAGCAAGGTAAAAAAGGGCCCTGTAAGACAGAGACAAGAGCAAGTTTGCAAGACCAAAACTGAGACATAGTCAACACTTTTGGAATATTTGGATAAAACTGAGGCTTCATAAATGACCATCACAAAATTGTAGGTCTTAAAGTAATATAAAAACACATCCTTTGATTGTTTTAAAATAATTCTCTCTAAAAGCTTTATTTCTTGTCCAAAGTAAACCATACTTTGTTTTTAACTAGGATTCACATCTTTATACAGTTCTTAATCATCTTCTGTGCATGAGAGAGCACTACAGATTGGTGTATGGTGTGGGATGTGTCTGGCACCTTATAGCATGTGATTGAGAGGAGGGAGGGAAGGAAGGAACTGCAGAGCTAGGATATCATCTGAGGAGCAAGATAGAGTAGGAAAGCAAAGTGCTACGCTGCACGAATGCATAAGGTACAGACAGAGCTAAAGAGGAGAGGCAGGTTCTGTTTCATTGTGTGACACTTGACAGGTCTGCTGAATACAGAATCCCAAAGGTAGTCAAACTCATCCAGCCTTTTGGGTATGTCATGGATGATAGAGACAGTACTTCAGCTCTGAAGCTGACTGAGGGATAGGAGAACTGCGAGATTCCACAGAGAATAAATAAAGGCAGACTCGGAGTGACCAAAAAAAGCTTAGCTGAAGCTTTCCCTGCAACCATGATGTTGGCCACTCTTCGACCCCCAAAATAGCTTATCACTTAGAAAAGTGAGATGTTATCATAACACTAGACAGCAGTGCTATGGAGTGAGAAATGAGTGTTTAAGTTAGTCACCTGGTTTTACATGGGAACCTTGATTTACCATGGAAATACTGACATCACTGCGAGAGAGATCTCTTACAAAGGAAATCTAATCAAGGAATTAGAAATTGAAAAGAAATCTGACAGATGAAAGAACAGAAAATATCCTCCTCTTCTGTGATAACTGTATAATTAACAAGATTGAAAAACAGTTGAAACTAGCTTGCATGAGATCTTCTGGATCCATGTAGCTCCACATATGTATTTAATGCCTGATTCCTTCCACAATGGCATTCCAGAGCATCAAAAAACAAGCCATTTTTTAAACCGACAAGTGGGTTTTCTGTTGTTCAGATAATTAGAAGCATAATAATCCTGATAAAATAAAACTGAGGAAACAAAACAAGAATAATTATTTGGAAGCAGTTTCCCCTAGGCCTATATCATTCAAAATGGAAGAAAGGAGAAATTTTAATGTCACTATCTACTATAATATCATCAATTAATTGTTAAGCTTAAAAAATGCTGGTTTTCCACATGGACTTGCTTTACTGAAGCTTCACAAACTAAAACCATGCTTGATTAAAGATCCTTTATTTTAAAGCTATAAAGAGGTATAATTCTGTTTATGTAAAACAGCCCTTTATAAATTTTTAAGGGATTTTTTACACTAAACTTACTAAAGCAGAGTTAATTAGTTTTTCAAAACAGAGGACTCTGAATTCTTAAACCACAACACACTTTCATGGCAAATTAGGTTTCACTTTGTTAGCATCTAAGAGTATGTGGATTAACCTGCTTAATACTACTTTCCTTCCTATCAACAATGGTTTGAATGTAATCTTAAGATTTGTGTTTGAGTTCTTCCCGGCTCATAACAGTAACAGCCTCTTTTTATCAAGATTAATGTGTAAGACTATATGTGAATATATTTCACATTGACTGCACCTAAACTTTCAAAATGTAACCACATGGACAAGCAGAAAAAGAGTTAATCTGGTGACGCAGCACTGCCAGCTACTTTATATCTTCTAGGCCTCGTTAGTTTCCCCAAATAAACATAGTTACTGTATAGATAACAATGGCCATAATTCTTATCGAATGACTAAACTGACAGTCCACAGAGTTTTAAAATTACGGAAACATCTATCTGCCCCAGCCCAGAGTATTTGCCTTACATTTTCTAACGAGTAATTGTAAATTGCTGATCTTAAAAATATTTAATTTGGAGTCATTCCAGATCACTGTCATTTAGACTGGCTGAAGAGTTTTCAAGGTCAAGTTTTTTATGAACTTTGGGCTAACCCTAGTTTAGTGCAGTAGAACTGGAGGTATCTGGAACTGCCCAAAAGAATAGTGTGTTCAGCAGACTTGTTTTGTATTTAGGCTTCTGAAGTCTGAGTTCACTTTCAGGCATTTAAATTCTTTCTTTGGGGAAAGGGGAGAAGACTGTTATGTTTACTTGCCTTCTCCATTTACTAACTGTTTAGTTTATCTCAAAGAGAATCTCTAACTTTCATTCTTTCTAACTTTCATTCTTTTTCCTTTTTTTAGACCTCACAGCAGCCTTCCAGTATCTGAAGGGGGCCTACAAGGATGCTGGTGAACCCCCTTCATTAGGGACTGTAGTGATAGGACAACAGGAAATGGGTTCAAACTTAAACAGGGGAAGTTTAGATTAGATATAAGGAAGAAGTTCTTTACTGTGAGGGTGGTGAGGCACTGGAATGGGTTGCCCAAGGAAGTTGTGAATGCTCCATCCCTGGCAGTGTTCAAGGCCAGGTTGGACGGAGTCTTGGGTGACATGGTTTAGTGCGAGGTGTCCCTGCCCATGGCAGGGGGGTTGGAACTAGATGATCTTAAGGTCCTTTCCAACCCTAACTATTCTACGATTCTATAATTCCTCTTTGTATACTGTTTTGGTTATCTGTGCATCTCTAACACAATCTGTGATGACTGAGGGAAAACTATACATTAATCTGTTTTTACCTGACGTTACCACAAGAGTCACAGCTACTCTTAACGGTATCATTGCTAATTAGAACACTTTACTTATCAGACAGAAAACTGTTACTTTCCGAATATTTACATTAATTTTTCTTTAGTGATAAGGTATTTAGGATTGATATTTATGATCATTTTGTCTTTTATCTGATGGACCTTACAGCTGTGCAAAACCTTGGAATGGCTGAGCATATCTGAACTAGCATCAACAGAGATGTTTTATTAAAGAGTACTTCTCTAGATGTTATGTTTTCGATAATTTGGGGATAAAATTTTTTGCTGCTCAGCAGCTTGAAGCAATACATACTATTTATCTGTGCACTGATGGTATTAGACAGTCAGGAAGAAATCTTCAAGATTGGTGATTAATTTTTAAGATTAATCTTCAAGATTGCTGATTGATGGCCAGCTGAACATGAGCCAGCCTGTGCCCAGGCAGCCAAGAAGGCCAACAGCATCCTGGCCTGTATCAGAAATAGTGTGGCCAGCAGGACTAGGGCAGTGATCATCCCCCTGTACCGGCCACTGGTGAGGCCGCACCTGAAATACTGTGTTCACTTCTGGGCCCCTCACTACAAGAGAGACATTGAGGTGCTGGAGTGGGTCCAGAGAAGGGCAACGAGGCTGGTGAAGGGTCTGGAGCACAAGTCTGATGAGGAATGGCTGAGGGAACTGGGTTGTTTAGTCTGGAGAAGAGAAGGCTCAGGGGGCACCTTATCGCTCTCTACAACTACCTGAAAAGAGGTTGTAGTGAGGTGCGGGCCAGTCTCTTCCCTCAAGGAACAAGCGATAGGACAAGAGGCAATGGCCTCAAGCTGAGCCGGAGGAGGTTTAGATTGGATATTAGGAAAGATTTCTTCACTGAGAGGGCAATCAGGCATTGGAACAGGTTGTCCAGGGAAGTGGTGGAATCACCGTCCCTGGAAGTGTTCAAAAACCATGCAGATGAGGCCCTCAGTGACATGACTTAGTGGTGGACTTGGCAGTCCTGGAGCAATGCTTGGACTTGATGATCTGAAAGGTCTTTTCCAACCTAGTTGATTCTATGGTTCTATGATTCTAAGATTACCATGATAGTTTGGAGGTTGAATCTCAAATGGGAATTGAAATTCTCAAATGCAAATTAAACTTTCAGCCATAATGTAAAGAAATCTTTAATTAAATGTCATGAAATTGATACATGAAATTGCTGTGCTTAGCCATTGGTGCTTGAGTGGAAAGACCACCAGTAAAGAAGTCTTTCCAGACCATGTAAGCAGTAGACCAGGATCGCTCCATAGTACATAACCTGCATGAGGAGAGAAGTGTTAGATTACTTACAGCAACAGCTGGTGCCTTACACCCTTAACCTGCAAATTAACTGCAGGAGGGGATGGCATCCGAATCCTCACTCAGAAAAGATATATGCTGCTCAAAGAATCTGATCCTGGTTGTAACAGGTGGTGTGGAACCCAGCAGACACTGACAACCTCATGCAGCCAGCGCATCACAAAAAAATGGCACCTAGAAGGCGAAAAATCTGCTCCTAAACAGTGAAAATTTGAGACACCTCCCAGGACACTAAAGTCTACCCACTTCATTTCTCCTCTTGAATGACCTGAGATTTCCCCTGTTGTTTTCTCTTTACTGCCCTCACACATCCTTTAGTGATTTGGGGCACACTGGCTGATTACTTGCCTGAGAATGAGCTAAGGGCTATCTTTCCCTGTTCTCACAGAGTTCCGCCTCAGCTACTGTGATGTTCCAACCCTCTTCCGACTGATAAGACCCATATGGGAAAAAAATTATTTGAGGATTTACCTCAATAAAGTGCGAATAGTTGATGCAGAATTTCACGCTCTAAATTCTTTCAGGAAGCAGGCCCTTTTTAAAAGTAATGTTTGTAAAAATTGTGTCCCAACCCTACCCCCTCTAACTTATTTTTAAAACACTAGTAAATGAAACCATCACATATGCTCTTCTTGGGTTGTCCAAAAAATTGTGCAGTTTGTGCATTTATATTCATAAAACATTCCAACTTTCTCTCAAATGAAAAAAACACTCCCCAGATCCTCAGCTTAGAGCATGTGAATACTTCTGAGATTGAGTTGAGGTTATTGTGAACATACATATTCTAAATTATTTAAAATGCTTCTGCCAAAGTTTAGCAGTCAGCAAAGAATATCAATTTACTTTAATTAGTTTGAAGCAAAGACCAGGAAAAATTCAGATCCTGCACTTCAGAATTATTCTGATTCAGCTTCTTGGCAACCTGGAAAGAAGAAAGACTATAGTAACAGTTTACTCAGATAAATGTTGTGCTATCCTACATGATGATAGAGAATATTTTGGAGATGGATAGAGTTATTTCACAGGTAGGATTGGCCTGCCACACAGATCGTTAATTTATAACTGACAATCCCAAATGACAGGGGTATAGGTTCAATTTGTTAACCAGTACAGGCAAGCAAATAAAATCAGCCAAACAGCTCTTTAAATGCCCTTAATCAAATCTGAAATAATAGTACCTGAAACATCTCAACAATATCTGAAAGAAAAATAATAAAGAGACATAAGCTTGACAAACCATGCTGGAAGTCTTTTGTTGACATAGTTAGAATATCTATGGAGTATCAAAAAGTGAAATACCCTAATTTCCCAAAATGAAACGCTTCACTTCACTTTACAATGGATCTCTTTGCAGTGGACAAGCACATAGGAATAACTTTAAGAATGTTTTATCCAATGACAGCATGTAGTTATATCTGCTGTATGCAACGAGAGTTAACTGCTGGTCTATAGTCTGTTTTTAACATGATGAATTTCTTGAAGAAGTCAGTTATAAGCAAATGAGTGAGACAAAGAGGAGTCTTTCTTTAACAGAGAATGATTTTACCAAATTCTAAAATCCAGTTGTGCAGTTAAGAGGATATTGTCTTTTGTTAAAAATATTCCAACTGGAAAGAAATACAGAGGGACAGATAATGTGGCAAAACCTTTTTATTTACTCCTTACTGTACGTAAGTCCAGACAAGTGAAATATAATCAACAGATGTGAGAAATCATCAGTGAAACATTTTAAAGCCAGAAATACTAAAGACAAAAGGGAGTTAAAAAAAAGATATAATATTGTGAACAAAATTAATCCGAGCAAAATCATAGGTGTGTTATTAGAAGCAGACAGTTGAAACTGTCAGTAACAATGCAGAACAGACAGAAATATTCCATGAATATTTCTGCATATTGCAGTCCCATCCCAGTCATAAATGCCATATGGTTTTTCCTAAAAATAATATGCAAATAATTTTTAATGCATGGGTAGTTTAAAAAGAATTTATTACTGGTCTGCCTGAAAATGTTCCTATTCAATAAATTAAAGAATATTAAGGAAGTATTAGAAACCTGGATAAAGCCAGGGTTACATGTAACCAACATAAAAACTATGACCTTGATTATATAATTCTAGCTGTGCTGGAATCAGTAGCAGGTAAAATAACCGAAGGCCTGATACATGATGTAACCAATACAGAACATGACTGTGTAATTGGTGCCAATGAGCATGTCAAATTGGGTAGCTTTCTGGGTGAGACTGCCGAATATGATTGATAAAGGTGACTTCATTGACATACGCTTCTGTAAAACAACATACAACAGGACATCAATCTAATTAAATGATTAGTATTACACAAAATCAGTAACATGTAATAATTAATTAAAAATCAACTTAATGACAGATCTCCAAAAGGAACTATAAGCAGCTAATCATAATGCCTTGGGTAATTCTTGAGGAATTTGTGGAGTTCTCTTCTTTTCCATAAGTGAGTTTTTCCCGCTGTGTTGGTGCGGGATGCTGCCAGCCCAGCCCAGCCCAGCCCAGCCCAGGCTCTGGCAGTGTTCAGGGCGCCAGTGCAGCTCCAGTTGTCTGGATCCCTGCTGGGAGATGGCACAGGCTGTTTACTCAAACAGGCATCTGCGACCACACCATCACTAGTTCCCTTGGCCTGGTTTGGAGTCCTGAGAGCTGAGTGCCTCTCTGACATGAAGTGGAACGAGCTCGAAACACACCCTTGACACTGGTGCCTTGGGGGATTGAGCCCCACATTTTAGAAAATGCTCTCCTCTGCTACTACATAAATTTATGAGTGATCTGAAGAAACATTCAACAGCATTAATGGTAAAAATTGCAGATGACATAAAATGCATAAAGTACTAAATAATGCAAAGAGAAAACAGTTTTTTTGTAGGGAAATTGACATCCTTTAGTAAGCCAGGACCATTTGAACGTGCTTTTTGAGACAGCTGAATGCAAAGTCATTCAGCAGGAACAAAGAATGTAGGTCACGTTTAGAAGTCTGGAGACTGTGTCCTGGAAAGCAGTGACTCTGACAAGGATTTAGGGGTCACAGTGGTTAGCCAACTAAAGAGAAGCTCCCAGAACAATGTTCCAAGGCATTTGGTACAGCCTTCAGATACAGGAATGTTCGGTGGTGACATAAACAGCATCCAATTCTACCGCACACTTTTGATAAAGGTGCTTAAAAATCAGAAATATTCAGAAAAGCACTCCTAGAATACTGTTAGTATTAATTTCCAGTAGTAATCTGGAAAACCTGATTAACAATAACAGAGATTAAAAGTCCAAATTACTTACTTTACCCAAAGTGGCATTACGAAGTGACTGCATTGTGGTTTATAAAAATCCATTACGTATTTCCAACAAGGAAAGACAACTCTGTCAGTAGCAAAACAGCTCTTTAAACAGGGTAACCATAGGACTGTTAAAAAAAGTTATGCAGGTTTTGTTTCTATTTAGAATTGCATTGTTTTAATTTGAGGATGAACATGAAAAAAGTAAAGGAAAAGCATCTTTTAAAGTGCTTTAAAAGAAAAGCATGGCAGGCTAGCATGACAAAGGCAAAGAGACTGCATGGTACGGTGTTGAGTCTTCATGTTGAACACAAAACTGTAAATGAACAAAATAACACATTTTAAAAGACAGTTTCCTATTGTTTTTATACTTCCATGTTGATTTATACTGTATTCTTTTATTTTGGCCTTTATTTTTTTTTTTTTAACATAATCAGAGTGAAGATCTTTCTTGAACATCTGTGAAATATTTTGCACACTCAGGCTAGACGTAAATAATACATGTTGGAGAGATGTAAACACCAATGGGAGAAATAAATTATGTACGTGAACACAGGGCACTATAGCTAAAGTAATGAGCTGAAACATAAGAAACTTCCATTAACTTGATCATCAGAAAAAAAATCCTTATAATTGGAGGAATTCAATTTTGAAGAGATGTCTCCTTTGGGAAGCAGAAGCCCCATTACCTGAAGCATTTAAAATGAACTGCACAAGACAGCATTGAAGAAAGTTAAAGACCAGTCCTTTATGAAGACCATGATTGTCTTTTCCATCTCAAATCTTTGTGATCTCCTGTTTTTTCTTATAATTTAAGACTATCATGAATATTTTGATTGTCGAGCTACAAAACAAGCAGTTTAAAGAACAGAATTTTATTGCAAGATTACCAGAATTGTTTTAAAATTAGTTTCCATTCTCCTATCTAGTATACAACATTACCAATATCACCATGTTACATCTAAATATAGACTAAGAGATTTTCAAAAACAACAGACTAAAAAGCAATATAGTTGGTGAAATACTCAGTGTGGAGGTGCTCAATTTTTAAGAACTTGCATCTGAAAAATGTCAATCTCTACTAAAGTGCCTCAGCGCTCCATTGACCATTGGGGAAGAATTAAGTAAGTGCCTTGGAATGAGATCCACAAAAACTAAGCTAGGTGGTAAGAGTGTGCTGAGGACAAAGTTGTACACTGAGTTCTGAATCTCTTTGATGTTCAGGTGTTTTAATGCTATTACTCCTTTGAGCAGAGGCTTTCCTGAAGGTTTTAGGTGCTTGTTTCTCTTTCAAAAACTAGGAAAACAAGTGTAGCTGGAAGACTCTTGTCTCTGCTCTATAATTCAGTGATTAAAGAACTCCTCCAGGATGATGAAGACACAGCAACAATTAATTTTCTCCTTTAGTGAATCTCGCGTCTCCTAAGACCCTATCTGAGGACTATTCTAGAGGAATAGAAAAGAAGGGGAGCGCTCCAGCCCCTTCTTCCTTTGAGCCACTTACAGTTTTTGTAGACTGAAGGCTTCATTTGTCTTCAGACAGATTAAGCAGGAGCCTCTATTCTGATTAGGGGTCTATCACTGGGAACAGGTCACCCTGGGCTTAAGATCCTGCTCCACTGTTTCTGGATTTATGGATACAAAACACATAAATGGTCCATAGTACAAACACAAAAAGCCATCTTTTGTCCTTCCCAACCAAGTGCCATATCCACAAGGTTACAGACTAATTCCCCCTCTCTGATCTAATGCATTTTTAATTCTTTCAAAGTGAGCAGCTTTAGCAGAAGGGACAGATTGTGTTTTCTTCTCTTCCACATCCCTGCGGACTGTGAGCTGTTTACCTGACAAGTAGAAGAGAGTTGAAGTCTTTGTTTTACAAAGGAAAGCAACCAGATCTTTTACCTAGAGAATGTCTTAACCACTGATATTTTTATATTAAAATGCAGAATAACCAAGCTTTTGGGGAGAAGGCATCAGTTATGGCTGATTTTTTGTGTGCAGGTGGATTTAGCAGATATTCTCCAAGATCTGAGGGGCTTGGGCACAAGAGGAGCAAGTCAGTCAGATGAAGCCTGAGATGCCTTTGGGCGAATACAGTTTCTGGGGAATTTAAGCATAAAAACTGTAGCGTCTGTGGAGGTTAGTCACCTCCAAGGTCAGCTGTAACTGAGCGAGTGATGTGAAGGAGCCTGGCTCCAGTTTCAGTATCTAAATTCCACATCAGTCCCACCTTCAGCACCCAAGCCCTGCCGCAGGAATTTGGGGACTGGGTGAACCTCATAGAATCAACTAGGTTGGAAAAGACCTTTCAGATCATCAAGTCCAAGCATTGCTCCAGGACTGCCAAGTCCACCACTAAGTCATGTCACTGAGGGCCTCATCTGCATGGTTTTTGAACACTTCCAGGGACGGTGATTCCACCACTTCCCTGGACAACCTGTTCCAATGCCTGATTGCCCTCTCAGTGAAGAAATCTTTCCTAATATCCAATCTAAACCTCCTCCGGCTCAGCTTGAGGCCATTGCCTCTTGTCCTATCGCTTGTTCCTTGAGGGAAGAGACTGGCCCGCACCTCACTACAACCTCTTTTCAGGTAGTTGTAGAGAGCGATAAGGTGCCCCCTGAGCCTTCTCTTCTCCAGACTAAACAACCCAGTTCCCTCAGCCATTCCTCATCAGACTTGTGCTCCAGACCCTTCACCAGCCTCGTTGCCCTTCTCTGGATCCGCTCCAGCAACTCAATAATACCAAGCGACAGATTTGGTAAAAACACTTGGTGTTTTTTTGGACTCCGGGCTGGCAGCTGCCCCCCGCCAGGCACGGTCCTGCCAGCCGCCGGTGGAGCACATCCCCCGGCCGGGGCTCGACGGGGCGGCGGGAGGCAGCGACCCGCGGTACAGTCAGGAATTAGCTCTGGGGGAGCCCACTGGGGCCGATAGTCCCGGCGCGGCCTCTCCCCCGCGGCCCCTGGCGCAGGCGGCAGCGGGCTCCCCTCGCACCCACCGCCCAGCAGACTGGGAGTGTTGCCGGGGCGGCTCCGCAGCGCCGGAGGAAGACCGAGCCCGCTAACGGAGGCGGAGAGGGGGAGAGAGACAGAGGCGACGGCACCGCCCTCCGGAGAGAGCGGCAGGGAGAGGCTGGTGCGAAGCGCCGCATCTCAATGAGGGCCGGGCTAATGCAAATCACTGCAACCGGCAGCAGCAGAAGAAAGGCGAAGCAGCTGCAGCCCGGGCTCCCCAGCAGCGCGCTCCAGCCAGGGGAGGCGTAACAAAGGCAGTGGAGCCGCTTTCTGCGGCAGCTCCTGCTATTAGAGCCGGGTGGTCGCCGGGGGGGAAGGGGGAGCTGTCGCTCTCTGGCCTCGTCCTATTTGGAGCTGCCGCCTTCCCTCCGCGCCCCGCCAGCAGGTCCGAGGGAGAAGGTGCTCGCCAGGCTGCGGAGAACAGGTGAGCGCCGGGGCCGAGGCCGTCTCTCCCTGCGCGGGGACTGCGGCGTCGGGGCGCGGCGCGGCGCACCTGTACCCATTGTGTGAGGCGGTGGCCTCCGCCGAGCGCCGCAACGCCCTGCCCGGGCGGGCCGCGGGTGCCGGTGCGGTGTGTGCCCGGCGGTGGGAGCGCCGGTGTGGGTCTGTCCCCCGGTCTGCTTCCCGGCACGCCGGGAGCGCACCAGCTGTTTCCCCCGTGCGCCCGGAGGCGAACGCACCTCGGTTTTGTCAGCGTGTGCGTTCACGGTGCGGTACCAGCCCGCAGCGGGGCTGAAGTGCTTGATGCCGCCTTCAGCGGTCTGACTGTGTGTCAGACACGTTTCCCCTACCTACCTCAGCAGAATAAACCCCTCTCTTCTTGAAGCCGCTGCGGCATGTAGCCACGTTTTAGCCCCCCCGCAATGACTTGGTAGTGAGCCTGCGGCTTAGTCTCTGAATGATCTTCGCTGGGTGCCAGTCGCATCGCTGCGTGATGTATTTTTTTTCATCAGATTGTTTTATGTAATTGCTCACCCACACCTGTATTATAAATAATTCTTTAGCGGATGTACAGAGTGTGAAGTGTTGGGCATGGTGATTTTGCAGGGGTGTGTCCCTTCATTTTTCTGTCTCTATATGTATGTGAATATATATACCCACACAAACGGAAACATCTGATCAGATCAAATTGTTTAGAATTTCTTTGTCTTGTGATTTGAATGCGATTTCCTGCAAAATAGCAGGACTGTGGTGTTCAAGGGGGGCTCTACTTCCCTTTTAAAGGGCGTAATTGGGAATTACAGCCATTATTGATTAAAGCATATGTGTGTGTTGAAGAAAGGGCAGCAACTCGCATTTCTACCTTTCCCCATCCAAAATTGGTAAAGCTGAAAGTCTCTTAAAAAAAAAGTATATCTTCATGTAAACTTGTGTTTTGTTTTGTTTTTTTTTTTTTTGGGGGGGGGTGTTGGGTTTTTTTTGTGTGTGTGTGTGTTTGTGTCTGAGATGGTTTGAGCAAATGAAATAGCAGACGTAAGAAAAGTCCATTTTTCTTGGCACAGGCATAGCTTTTGAGATACAGTTTCTGACTTGTGGGTTCTAGGATTGGTTAAATCTGAATAACAGGTTTTCATAGGAATTAGAAATGAAGTAAAACAACTGACATGATTTTTTTAACATGGAAATGTTGGTGGTATGTTCTTGACTCTAAGCTGGGAGTGATATTTTTTATTAAAACTATAGAGGAGTGTCCGTGAAATGCCACAGTAAGTGTTCTTTCACTGAAGTGGGCTGTATGTATGTATGTATATACTGAGGAAGAAAATTGTGTTTTTCTTTTATCTTTATAATACACAAATATATACTACAATCATAGAATACCTCAAGTTGGAAGGAACCCATAAGCGTCATTGAATCCAACTCCCTGCTCCTTGCAGGACTACCTAAAACTAAACCCATATGGCTAAAAGCATCATCCAGACATTCCTTGAACTCCGACAGGCTTGGTGCCATGACCACTTCATACTGTACTGTTTAAGTATTTTAGGTACCTTTAAAGTATTTACAAATATAAATCTTGCATATAAACATAAGCACATGATCCTGTGCTAATGTAACAGAGTAAGCTGTGAGCTGTAACCAAATCAGGGTAAATAATCTCCACCAAGGCCCCACACTTGCAGTGGTTAGCCTTAGGTTCTTGTTCCAGTCAAGCATTGTGAAGTTGCTGAGCACGTCTCCTACAGCTTTGCAGCATCAAGGTTCAGCTGTATAACCACTGCTTTAATGCAAACTTCTGTAAGCAAAAGAGCATCCTTAAGTCTTTCTGTATTTCCTCTTATTGCTTTACAACTGGTCTGAATACATTTTTTTCTTCATGGTCACACAGTTATGAGTGGTTGAAACAAAGCTTGTGCTTGCTATTTTTTTTCTTTTTATTGGAAATCAATGAGAGAGGCCACTTGTAAATTAGGTCTGTGTGTATGTGCTATAAATAAACTTACCGTGCTTTGCTGTTCTGCAGACAATGCAAATCTAGATGGCTCCTAAATTAAAAGAAATGTGTTTTCAACCTAATGATCTTTTGATAATACTATTTTTATCATATTTTTGTTTTATTTATGAAGATTAATGTGCAACTTGTAGTGTTCAGTCTTGTGTTGGTCGTAAAAAGGAACAGAAGTGTCTACTTCCTTGATTTCATTTCAGAACATGTGAGCTTGCGTATACATGATCTATATTGAACAGCTGGGATCATTTTGGGCAGAGCTGATAGGTTTTTGTCATTGTCAAATGTGGGAGACACCAACTGATAATTTACCCATCAACACTGAATTTATCACTCCTTTGGTGATAGTTTTGTAGGCAAAAGAAGCTGTCAGCCTTAATCAATTTGAGTATTAGGCTTAGGATATTAATAATGCATCTTGCTAATGTTACAGAGCACTGAAGTAGCTTGCTCATTGAAAGGTACTCATTTCCTGTCTCCCTCTAATACTTTTTTTATTATTTCATTGCATTTGAGCACTTCTGTTTTTCAGTGTATGCAAAGTATTTGCACAAGGACAACTGAAGGAATTTACTACAAAGCTTAGGCTGTAGGGAAACCAATATTTGGAAAATGCAAGGACTGTTACAGAGTGGGCTTGACCCACTGAGTGGTAGTCCTGATTCTCATCGCCAACCTGTGACACCTCACCTATTCCTTTGACAAGTTCTTAACTGCTTACTTGTTGGTGACTGATTGCTTTTCTGAAATGGCACATCTTGAGATCACAGTTGGAACAAACTGTGGGGATGCATGGTCTAGAAGGTAGACTGGACTCAAATAGCATCTGAATATAACACGAGTAGAAGTAGAAAGTTGATGTGGTTTTTTTTGGTTTTGGTTTGGTTTTTTTTTTCCCCAGTAGCTCAACTTTGTCACCTCATTTTCACAGTTCTTACTGAATTTGAACGCTTTTAATGTTGCATATTACTAGCAGTTGGTTTCATGAGTGCCATTGCTATGCTGTATACAAGCCTAACTTATAAACCAGGTTTTATGGCCTGGCAAGAGAGGTAGCTGTAAAATGAATGTGTGAATATAGCATGGTTTCATTCAAATATTTTTTCTCAACCTGGAAAGCAGTCCTTTGTAAGTGCCATGCATAGAACATACATTCTCAAAGTAAGCTTCCTTAAAATGTGTAAGTTTCTTAAACTTTTTCTGTTCTCTTGTTCATCCCTTAGATTGAACTTCAACATGTCCTTTGGGAGAGATATGGAGCTGGAGCATTTTGATGAGCGTGATAAAGCGCAGCGATATGGCAGGGGGTCCCGGGTAAATGGTTTGCCCAGCCCTACTCACAGTGCCCACTGCAGCTTTTACCGAACCCGCACTCTACAGACCCTGAGTTCTGAGAAAAAAGCCAAGAAAGTTCGTTTCTATCGTAATGGAGACCGGTATTTCAAAGGGATTGTATATGCCATCTCCCCTGACCGGTTTAGATCCTTTGAAGCTCTCCTGGCTGATCTGACCCGAACTCTGTCTGACAATGTGAATCTGCCCCAGGGAGTGAGAACAATCTACACGATTGATGGCTCCAAGAAGATTTCCTCCTTGGACCAGCTAGTGGAAGGTCAGCAGTAAGATTTGGAGGCATAAAGTTATGTTTGAGTTGATGTTTGTTTGTCTAATCTGTTCAGTTTTCTGTAAATAGGTAATGGTATTGTTGTTCTTACTGATAAAGAAAGGATCCTCAGTGGTATAAATAGAATCGTGAATATCTTACAGTGTGCTATGAAGAAATATTGTTGCCTTGCTTCTTATTTCCCTCATATTGAAAGTGTTTGACCTTTCCCTTTCTGTTAATCTAGTGTTGATAGTCCTAGATCTTGAAGATCACATCTGTTGCTTCTCTTGAACTTGCCTATTTAAAAATGCCAATGCTGATGAGAGTTTAGTCAGTTAAGCTTGATGAAACTTACATGAAATTAAGCTCTGATGGATTTTATCCTTTTCCTTTTTTTTTTTTTTCCTTTTAAAGTCTGTGTCTACCTAGTGAAAAGCTCCAACTCTTCCCTACAAGTAGATATGCCTTAAGTAAAACACCCTAGTCTCATGGAGTAGCATAAACGTAGGTAACCTGTTAAAAAAGTAATTCTGTAGCCATGGTGTAGACTGTAAACTTTTCTCCCCTGTAGCATTTCTCTTTGCCTCTTCCCCAGTCCATTGGCATCCTTACCTTGTTTTTGAGTAAGGCTCATGTACCTGCAGTATGAAGCATTACTAGTGATTTGGTCAGAACTGACAGGTCCTGGTCACTGTCGAAAACCAGAGACTCCAGCTGCCAATTTGCCCATTGACACTGAAATTATCACTCCTTCACTGATAGTTTTGTTGGCAAAAGAAACTGTCAGCATTAATCAATTGGCATAGTAAGCCTAGGTTATTAATAATACTTTTACAAGTTGTAAGAGTTGCTATAGTAGCTTTTCCAACAGAAAGTGCCTCTGGCTTTGGGCAGGTTTCTTTTTGTGTTTGTAGGCAGTAGCTCCTAGTACAAAACATGAGACTGTATAAATTCTGAAAGCATTAACTAGTGCACTTTTGGCCATAACCAAAGTTGGTTTTTATCTGTGAAATTCAAATGCAGGTGCTTGACTGTGTTCAAAGAGAATAAAGGTGGAACAATGTTTTTATTGTTGTATTGTGGGCAAACCTGCAAAGCCACTGGACAGCCAATTTAGAGTTGTAACAGAGATTGTAATTTCTTTATGATTTTCATTTTTAGCATTGGGTGAGAGAATTTGCAGTATCAGAATGTAATGAGAGAATCAGAAGGTGGCTAAAGTGGGGAGAGAAGAAGAAAAGGTTAATGAGATGAATAAAAATCCTGAAGAGGAGCACATCTTTGCATAGCAGGTGTTTGGCCACCATTGAGTTGTCTCCTTTAGGTGTCATAGTAGAGAAAAGCTTTGTAAGAAGTTTTATGAAAAGGATCTTTTTGATAGTCCCACTTGCATAAAAAGGAGAGTAGGAGACAACATGAAGACGCTCAAAAAGAAAATTAATGTGGTAGGGTTACCCATGTAAGTAAGGATTTTTGGGGTTAGGACAATAGGTTTAGTGAAATGAAAAGGAAACTGATCTAAGATCAATGTTATGAATTCTAGGGCAAAGTTAGAACTGTATTTGTCAGGACAGTATTTAATTGGTGCAGAAAATCAATTTCTGGGAGGAAACACCAATATTAATCAACATCTGTTTAAAAGCAGTGTACATTTTATTCTCTCATTTGATTGGTATGCTCATCAAGAAGCAGGTATCATTGATGCTAATGTTGCATCAGTGCAGAGTCTTTCATGGCCAGTCAGAACCAGCTTCTGAAAAGAAAGAAGTGAATGCATGAATAAATTCAGCAACCTGTAAGATTGGTTTATTTTGGCATCCTAGAAAAGAATAATACCATTTATAAGTCAGTTAAAACGAATGACTACGGCAGCATGTATATTTTAAAGAAGGGCTTTGGGATTTCTTTTAGTTCTGTGAGACTTTATTCTTTACCTTTTTAATGAACACATCTCCCTTTCTGTATAGTTCCAGACAGTCTGATTTTCTTGTGCCAGTAACGCTGTGGGATTTGCAGAAGCCACTCTTTGAGTGCAAGTGGAGATCTACATCCTTCTTCCACCTGAAAGGGGGCTTCTGTCTGTTTGTATAAAGGAGATGGGTTATTTTGTTGTTTCCATCATAGAGTTTCACTGTACAGTGCAGGTTCATATATTATTAGTTCAGCGATTGTTTTTACATAATCTCCTTTCACTCTTTACTGTACAAATTTATTAGAGTTTGGCTACTCTTGTACTGCATTAATTAGCTTGAAGCTGTGCTTTGTGTTTGAATAGCTGGGAAATCACTTGATTTTTGCCTCTTGCCAAATGACATTTGTGCTCAAACTATTGAAATATGAAGTATTGCTTTCTTCATAGTGAGACTATTCCCGTACTGTATGAATCCATTTAATGAGACTGTTATGAATTTAGATGATTTTTTTCTGTTTGTTGGGGGAAGGGGACACTGATTTTAGCAATTGTGTTGTAAGGTAAATGTGTAAGGTCTTGTTTGTTTTTTTTTCCTTTATGTCTGTGAAGAAGTTCCTGTACTCTTACCTTCCAATATGGTAGATGAAGACAGAGAAGCAACTAGCTCCTGGGGGAAACAAGACAGCAGCCACTGTCTTTTATCTCAGAGCTAAATACATAGAACTGCGTGAAAGATAGTCCCAAAGGAAAAAGATTGTAAAGGAACTGTTTTGTTTCAGTAATATTTAGTTCTGTCCTGCATAGAATTCAGAACTGGCATGGCTGTATGCTGATGTTGTAAGTTATTTTGAGGTGCATGAACACGTCTTCCCTTTATTTGAAACTAATGACTTCCCTAGGTTGGTTGGTTGGTTGGTTTATTTGTTTTTAAGACTTGCTATATGTGAGATTTGTTGGAATTTGATAACAAGGGGTGTGTACTGTTGCAAATTTTCACATGCTCTGAAACTTCTGTTCTCCTCTGCCTTAGATGAAGGAAAAAATGAAATGGATTCATGTTACATTCTTTTTGTCAGACCTCATGTTCAGGACCCTCTTACCTTTAAAGAATTGTTTCCAAATGTGACATGACTTAATTCCCGATGTATGACATGCAATCTAAGCATGTAGAATAAATAAAGATGAAGTTGCTCTTAAGGCTAAATTGTCTATCTATAAACAAAGTCTAAGAAAAAAACTAAATGCCTTTTGCTTTTCCAAAAGTATACTACTTTTAAAGCTTAAGGCAGAGACTCATGGGTCTTAACCAAAAATTATCATTGAACAGTATATGAAGAAAAGTAATAGATTAGAATGAGCAGTATAACTCTGAAACAAAGAGTATTATTTACTGTTTTTACTCCTGGGGTCCTGCTATGTGGAACGAAGACCACAGAGTCAATCCATAGCCATAACTGCATCCCTTTCCCATTAATTTTTATTATAATATTACATCAGAGTCTTGGGTATGAACCAGAATCATTTTAGGTTTCCACAATACCTACCACAAAAGATGAACCCTGCAGCAGAGAACTGGCAGTCAAAAGACAAACCAAAAACCCCAAACCACAAGGCTGAGACAGTACTGAGAAACAATATTGTCACATGTCAATATTGGGTGCGCTGCCAGACCTGTAAAGACTTGTATGTGTGTGTGCACGTTTCGTGTAGGCATAATGGCAAAAATAGTTTTCAGGAATAATCTGAAAAATAAAAATGAATGTGTCTCGGGGATTATGTTGGGGCTGCCGTCCCTCATTGAAGGAGCAGTTTGAAAGAGCAGAGATATACCAGATTTAAAATCTGGTAATGGCTCTAACTGGCTGATAACTCTTGGGAGAAGTGAACCTCACTGGAGTAGCAGAGGAGATGATGGATCACCTGAGGTCTGCAGGAAGGCCCTTGTGAGTTGGAGGTAGGCGGTTGTGTTTCATGCAGCAGAGAGGCTGCCTGTCGGAGGAGGGTTCAACAGGCAGTGTCTCCTTGCTAAAGTGGTGGACAGACTGTGACAAAGTTCCTAACTCTTTTTGTATGTGGGTCTTGCTACTCCCACTGTCACCTCATTCCTCTTAACCCAGCTTTTCCCTCTCCTACCTGAGTCTGTTGCTGCCTTCTTGACTCTGCCACCTGCTCCAGCGGTGCTGGTGAGAAGCCCGGCCAGGTCAGACTGCAGGAATTGATTGACATGGTCTCTTATGCACATTAGAGCTAACGCTCTTTCTTCTAAGTCATGTCTACCTCAGCAGCTGGGAATTGGTGGGCTGGAAAGATTCATATGCATATGTAATATGCTATCAAAATAATAATAGTAAAGTATCTGTTTAAATGTTTGTAGAGCTGTATCTGTGTGGACGTTTGTTTATAGGATTGAATTTACACTGGATATTTACTATGGACTTGATCCAAGGCTATGAAAGTTAGTGAAACTTGGACTGGATCCTGTGGCAGAAATGCCTGCAATCCTTATATTGTTTAATAAACAAACAACTGAATAATCCGGTTGCATAAAATGGTAGATGGTTATTCTGGCACTGTTTCTTTGATTATTTTATTTCAAGAATTTGAGAAGATTCATCCATTAGATTCATCCATTTACACTGTGTCTTCCTTAACTGCTTGGAAGGTCCCATGCTTTCTTATTCTAGGTACTTTCCAGTTAATTTTTTTTTTAAGCACGTAAAATGCCTGTCTTGCTTGTAGAAAGACTGCAGAAATTTGGTGGGGTAGAGAGGGAGGATGTATGTCTTTATTTTTTCTTTTGAGTTTTGATGAGGAAAACAAAAAAGTTGAGCTGAGCAGAAAGAAGGATGTGCGAAAGAAGTCCTTTAAAAGGTTTGAGGAGATCTGATTTAAATCAGCACTTTCTGGTGCTTGTGATTGCTAGGTGGACATGGGTAGGTCAGATTTATTTCCTGTAGCTCTGTCTCTTTTGCACTGTTGCATTTTTTTCAGACAAGGCAGTAGTAATGTAGTTTAAGTAGGTTATTGCTCTATTAACTAACACATTTGGGAGCTATCAGGTAGTAACTTATTTGGTTCAGGTCATCTTCCTTTTACAATCTTCTCTGCTTGGTGAGGGATAGTCAGAATTCTTTGTCCTTTCCCCTGAGAGATTGCTCTTCTGCCTTCTGTATGTACAAAACCAGAGGGTGGAAGTGAAGCAGGGCAGGTGTGCCTGTTGCATAGGGTGCTGGGGATGTCAATCCTTTCCCTGCTATCTGAATTTGTTTCCTGCCCTATCCACTGGGAAAATGGACCACAATGAATGCTGCACTGAACATCCTCACCACCGAAGTGTGCAAGCACTGTGGTTCCTCTGCCTCAGGTGGGCTTGTAGATTAACTTTCCTTTCCTAGTATGTACTCTGCTTCAAAGAACCAACGCTATTTTCAATAAATTAGCAGTTCTGCTGCCTCTACAAAGAGGGGTTGGTTGTTCCCTCTCTGCATGATTCGACCAGGTTCTGTGTACCTTCTCCAGGATTTTCACCTAATATCAGCTGGCTTCTTTACAAAGCCATTTTAGGCCAAGTTGCCTTTAGCACAGAAAAGCAATGCAAATAATACCTTTTAAAAGGTAACACCTTGATTGTTCTTGTAGTGAGAATACCAGCAAGCTGAAGGAAACAAACAATTTACTAATACCGATAGGCCAAAAAAGGGATCAACACTTGCACCAGGAAAGGTCCTGAACTTGCAGGCAGTGATTCAATGTCTCCTTAGCAGCCACCTTGTACGGAGATATTATTTTTCTAAATTATATTTTTAATACATAAAGCATGTCATGAAATTCTTGTGCACGTTGTGGCCTATAAGAACTATCCTTCAGTGTTACATGGCGCTAATGGTTCATCTGCATTGAATTTTGACGGATGTGTAACTACAGGTAGTAGGTTTTTGTTTGTGTCTCTTTTTATTTTGTAAGTATAAACTGTGTTTTGGGATCTGTCCTCCTACATGATTAGCCTTCTGATTAGCTTCTCAATGCTGAGATGAATTTAATTGTTCCACATGGAATTTCCTGAAATGTTGAGCACTTGCACAAAATAGATTGTGGGATTACTGGTTCAAAACTGGCAAGCATTGTGTATAATTTTTTTTTTTAATTTTTTTTTTAAGGGTTAAAGTGATGTTTGTTTCATTTACACTGTTGCTATGAAGAAGTAGGAGGGCTGTCAGGAAAGGGATACTTTATAAGATTTAGTAATGACTTTTTTTTCATAGATGTAAGATATCCCAAAACAGCTGGGGGACCCCTTTTTCTAATGGCTACTGACTGATACTGTAATCAAGAGTCAAAATTTCATTAGTGACAGCTGACTGCACTGTGAAAAGCTTGCTCTCCTCTCTTGGGGAACTGCAATCAAATAGACACTTCAAATGGGCTGTCTTTTCTATGCTTTTGTTTAATCCAGCATGTCCAAGGATTCCTTATTCAGCACGTTATGTTATAAATCTAGTGCTTGGAGATTGTTACCTTCTTCCTTCAGCTGCCAGTTAGTCAAAGCTGGTGCTTGTGGGCTGTATTTGTGCTTAGGCTTGACCCAGAATAAGAACTGATGATGCTCAGTGGGATTACCTCTGGATGTGTATTTTCCTGGTGCTTTGGAGCTGGGAACACCAATTTGCTGCTGGTATTGCCTGTCAGCAGATTAGACAGCTTCTGTCTCTCTTCAGGTACAAGTGAAGCTTCACCTTGAACAGGGGGTGAAGCTGTTGTCTGCAAGGTTATCAAAAATAAAGATAAAAATAAAAATAAAAAAATTTGTGTCTTCACCTAATAGTTATGAAGAAGCAGTAGTTGAGGTGGAAGGTGGATTTATTGGACTAGTAAGTCATGCCTCTTGTGAAACTTCTCTGCAGTCTTCTCTCCTGAAGGTAACTATGAAAAAAAAGAGAGGATGAAAATCTAGGTGAAGGATTTTTGTCCTTTTCTTTGAGATTTCATCTGCATACAGACACCATGGCTCTAAAGGATTAGGCTAGATACTGGAATTTCTGGGTGCTGTCAGGGTGCGTTCCACATTCAGGAAACTGTTTGATAAATCTTGGATCATTACTATGGTTAAGCCTTTCTGTTCTGAAGTTACTACATATCTCTAATTTCCCTTGCATATATATATATGCAATGGGTAACAGGAAGAACTTACCTTTGTCTCTCGTAAGGTTGGTGTAAGTATTTCATCTTAGATTCTTTTCTTGATGATTTAGATATTACTAGAAAACAGATTAACTTGAGTTTTCATGATGACTACTAAGCATTGCAATGTCTTCATCTCTCTTTATTTTGTTCTGCTTTAGAAGAATACTTAAAAAAAAAAAAACCCAAACAAAAAATCTTTTTATGGTTCTTGCTTGATCATACTCCATTACATTTATCTTTCCTGCTGAGTGGTCCATCTTCCCGTGTAGCTCTGACTTCTTTGTCTTTTGGTGTTCTTCCACCGCCTTTCTGAAAATCTCGGTACAGTGTGTTACTTTCTGGTGTCTGGAGCATCATGCCGATAGGCTTGAACCTCTGTTGCACCTGGGGCCTCATGTCTCAGATCATCCCCCCTATTTCTAACTGTGGTGACTGTGTACCTGCCAGCATTCCTTGTATGCTGTCTTGTCTGTGGGATTGGGTTAGGTGCTTTGAAACTTTAAAGTTTGTGCCCAGAAGTAAAATTCAAGTACTTATTTTTCTTTTAAGAATTGAACTGTAAGTCCTCTTTCCTTAGGGTAGGTATCATTAGGAAAACCTTCGGTTCTTATGTGTTTTTTGGCATAGCAGGTACATCACTCGTTTTTTTTCTGGTTTTGTTTAGTACCTTGACTAAACTGCTAAAATGAAGGTCTCTGTGCTGATAGCATACACTGAACTTCTGAACCCAGAAGAATTAAACCATCTCAGATGTCTTTGTGGTATTTTTCAGGATGAGATTTTTGCATTATTTGTAATGGAGTTTAACTGTAGGCTACTAAAAGGTGTGGTCTTGCTGGATCTAGTACTGTTTCCTTTGGTGGTTTTGTTTTTTTTTCCAGCCAAAGGGTGAACTGAATCAGCTGATTGTTGCAAAATTAGTATTGTCTTTGTTACATTCAGCCAGATCACCAAGTTGATCTAACTCACCCAGTGCAACTGGCAGCGCAGTCACTCAGTCAAGCTCAAGGGAGACGCTGGGTGCATCTAAGCATGTTCCCTTTTCACAGCAGCCTGCAACTGGACTCCGTTAAGAGGTTAATCAACTGGGATATGCTGGTGTTTCTGTCTTCTAGGTCCCCCAAAATTGTGTGGGATTTGCAGAAATAGTTTGTTGTAGATAATGCTCCAGTGGAAATATGGGCTACAATCCGTTTTTTTTCTTTAAAGTATGATATATTTGTTGTGAGTAGCACTCTGTAATCACTCCTGTTTGCCTTCCTTTACCCCCCCCGTATCATATGTTGAGTCAGTAGAATAATAGATTTCCTGCCTCTATATATCCTGCACTTATGCTACTTAAAGCTTTAAATAATCAAATGTTAACAACTCTCCAATGACACTTTCATCCACCTTTTATGGAAAGTTATTTGTAGCCTATAGTTTTTGATAATGTTTCATATTATTTCCCTTGAAGTGTTTGGGGCCTGCTGTTTTGTTAAGAGCAGGCCACTTAAGCATGAAGGCTGGGAGACTACTGTGATAATGTGCTGGGGCTGGGCAGCTGATCAGATATGAACACTAGTTACTGACAGCAACGATCCCTACTGCAGATGGTGTTTTCTGAAAAGAAAACTTCTGCTTTCAAGGATTTTGTAACAGCATTTTCCAAATGGTTAGCTGATGAGTGATGTTTAGAAGATGTTTTACAGTCTATAGCATCTAAGAAGGGAAGAGATCAATACTTTATGTAGATCAAGAATGATAAGAATAATGTTTAATAATTTGAGAAGGATTTGATTTGATATTTTTCTGTTGTGGTGATGGTTTTTTTTTTTTTTTTTTGTTGTGTCCCTCTCCAATCTGACTTGCTGGTCTGGCACTTTTGTTTCTGCAGGGGAAAGCTATGTATGTGGTTCCATAGAACCCTTCAAGAAACTGGAGTACACGAAGAATGTAAACCCAAACTGGTCAGTGAATGTTAAGACAACTTCTACTTCTCGTTCAGTGCCGTCTCTTGCCACTGCTAAAGGAGGTACTCCAGATGCAAAAGAAAATAAGGATTTCATTAGGCCTAAACTAGTCACTATCATCAGGAGCGGAGTGAAGCCACGAAAAGCAGTCCGGATTCTGCTCAACAAGAAGACAGCACATTCATTTGAACAGGTTCTTACTGATATAACTGATGCCATCAAGCTGGATTCAGGGGTGGTTAAACGCTTATACACACTAGATGGAAAACAGGTAAGAATTTTCATGGTGATCATTCTAAGCATGAAGAGAATATAATTTTCTGAAAGGAAAAGAATAGTACATTAGTTTTAAAAAAAAAAAAATCACTTTTTTCTAGAACACAGAATCAGGCCTTTCACTGCCTATACTGTGCTTAAGATCTGTGAACAGGAACATATCAAGAAGCATTACTTGCCTTCAGTGATGGTCTTGCCATTTATGATAAATAATGGCTCTAAATCTGTCAGCTGAAAGCGTGATGTGGTTTTGGCTCTGCATGCCGGAAACGTAGGATGTCATTTTAAAGAAGCTCATTCTGTTAACTTGTTTCAGATTTTTCTTGCAGCAGTTCTATGAGTCACTGTACTTGCCTTTCCATAAACTGTAAGAATATACAATGAAGATGCACTCCACCATGATAAATGCAGGTCTACTGCTGTCCAGAGTGACCAACTGATGAATCTTACAGCTAAAATGGACTATGAAGAAGGTGCAAGCTTAGAAAATGAGTGAGCTTTTTCCGTTTTGCAGGAAAACAGGTAGGGTTATGTCTGGTGCCCACATTTATTGAGGAGTCTCTTGTAGGTTACATGTTATTTCTTCTCGACACCTTCAAGCAGTGTCTCTTTTTTGCTCTGATTTATTACATTCCAGTGGGGTGAGATTTTTGAGAAGCTTCTTATTGAACTTGAGGATGGAGGGGCAAGAAAACTTACTACAGACTAATCCTACTTCTTTTTTGTCTTTCACTTTATTTGTAATTTATCTATGGACATATATTAATTATAGCAAAACTGGAGAAGCTGTTAACCTGGTGAAGGGCAAGACTAATTTCAGCATGACCTGAATTGATTTAGAGCAATGGTGACTCTAGAGAAATAAGGCCGATATTTGCATTTACACATGTAACTTATTAAACTGAAGAAATGATAGAGGTATAAAATATGGGTGGAAAGATGAGCGACCAGTCTCCCTCAGAAGCTAGAAGTTGCTAGTGACCGAGATATTTCTGCTGTAATATAGCTGTTTTATAGATTCTGTCTCAAGGATTCACAGATATACAGGTGACAGTAGCTGTCAGAAGATGCTGCAAAATATCCGTGATACAGACCAGTACTCGGCTAGATTCAGTGGTGATCCTAACACATCTGCAGTTATGGTGGTTAATATGCAGGCGTAGCTCTGGAAACAGCTACAGCAGTACCCTTTGATCTCAGAGAGGGCTGGTTAATGGACAAACTGCTTATTCAGAGCACTGATTCAAATCGGAGCCAAGTCTGGCTTGACCAGAGCTCACTTCCATCTGCTGTTTTGTATCAGTAACCTCTGATGACAGTTACAGGCAGCAGTTTGATTCTTGATGACTGCATACATGCCTGCTATGATTCTATTACTCTGTCTTTCTTGGGAAGTTTGACCTGGAGCAGAAACGTGGATGGGAAGTTCTTTTTGCCTGCAGCAAAAGTATGTGTCTGGGGAAACTCTCAACCCCTATCCTTCTTACCTTGCCTCATGCTCCAGGGTGCACTAAGGCTAGTAGCTTTGAGGAAGGAGTTGGGATTTTAAAGCTGCAAAGATCAGTGGTGGTCTCTGCTGTGACCTTGACAGAGTACCTCAAGTGACTATTCTGGTTCCTGAAAACCCTCTCAATAAAATACGATTCATATCTGTTTTGTGTTGTATATGTAAATAAACTTGTGGTTTAGTTACGAAGAAGTGCTGGCTGGAAGGATGCCAGTGTGGCCTCCTGTCTCCTGGATAATGTACTCTTTTTTTTTTTTTAATATTCCAACTTCCCTTTAATGATTGTACTTAAAATGAAAAAAATACCTTTACACCTGTTTTAGAGCTCCAATTGCTGGAAGTAAGTAGTAATATCCTACTACCAGGAGAAATGGAAAACCAGGATTTCTTGGTCCTGATGTTGTCGAAGTTCAGTTGAATCCTTTGTTGATTCATGGGATTTGAGGTGAATTTAAATCGGTGGTGTATCAGGACACTTGTTAGCTACCTAGCCTGAAACTCTCGTGTCAAAAGGCTCTTGCAGGTGACTGGTGTCTCCACACTCCTTCCCTTTTTAGCTTTTTGAGATTGCGTAGCTCGCTGTGTAACCCTACTGGCAAGGGCAGGCTTTGGGGGAAGGTGTCCATTTTTCCTGACAGTGTGACAGAGACCTTGCTCGCTGCACGTACAAAGCAGCTTTGCTGGCAGAAAGGGAAATGAATGATCCGGTGCTCAGCAGGAGCAGCCTGTTTCTCACCCCTGTGTGGGGAAGTCATTGATTTCCTGTGCTGCTGGGCAATTGCTGCTCCATTTTTCTCTGCCAAGAGCCTGATCTCCCAGATGGCGTTGTGGGCCCAGTGATTGATTTCTTTATTGCTCAACTCAAGCTGTGAATGATTACTGGGAGGAAATCTATGGTAAATCCAAAATTTTGCCAGTAGTGTTTATAGTTGGGAACTTCTACTGTGACTCCTGCTGGAGCTTCGAAGGTTCTGGAAAAGCCTGTGTTCAGTGGCTAAATCTAACAAATCTTGTGATTAAATCTTTCATCACTAACTTAAAAAGCAAGAAAGTCTTACAGCTCTGATCCAAGAAAAGTAATTTACTGTAAGGATAAGAGAATAAAGCTCTCCTAGGATTATTATTTGGAAATGTAACTTAGAGAAAGAATAGTTTGTACAGTCATCTCTTGTGAGTTATTTTATGAGGCAAACACTGGAACTGCCCATCCGTGGTGAAAATTGACATGAATCCCATGTGTTCTTAGTGCTGGTGGGCAGTGAGGTTTGTATATTGTTATTGGGTACTATCATTTGATACCTCAGGCTAATGAAGAGAAAGTAGCAGGAGTCAGTCTTAAGTGGACATCCAAGTTAGGTGATTGTCCCATACTGACACTACACATTGAGGAACGGAGTTTAAATGTTTTCCCTCCAACAGCCTGGTCAGATGTGATGTTTTGATTTGTATCTCTAAAAGGTGTTAATAAATACTATGTTCAGTTAAGAGGAATTTAAATGATGTCCTTTAATATTTGATGACAATGTAAAGAGCTTGTCTTGATGACAGAGGTAGTGCTTGGACAATCGGTACCTGAGGAAAAGTTATGATTGCTAGGAAGAAAGCTCTTCTGTAGCATCCACTTGCTTCTCCCAGCCCCCAAATTCCTTCTTGGTTTTGGAAAACTCAGTGATTTTTTTGGTGCACAGGATGCTTTGTGGGTGTTTCTTAGAACTCCAGGGACCTTAATTAAGTAGGTGTGCTACTTAATAGCCATTTAAATTTTTTCATGCTGAAATAGCAGGAGAAAGGGGGGGGGAAAAAAAAAAAAGAACCCCCAACCAAACAAACTAAACCCACAAAAAACCCCAAGAAAACAAATCCCAACAAAATTAACCAGTCTTGTCTCATTGTGTCAGTGTCAGTTCAGGGACTGAAACTTGATGTTTTTCAGAATTGGATCTCATATATTTAATTTAGTTTTGTTATAATGTGTTTCTTCTTACTACAAACAATGGCATGGTTTATTTGCATTTCCTTATAACTCATCAGAATCTGTATTTTGACTTCAAGGTTTCTGAAAATTTTAAATATAATTTGATTTGCACTAAAAGGGGCACAATATACAACTATTGTCTGATCATATAGCAAGTCAGTGGCCTGCATTTAGTAAACTCTTGCAGTTCAATTATTAATGATTCCTCAGAGCCAGGTAGGTTTCATATCATGCCTAGAATACAGTACATGTATTTTTATGGATATATAATTATTTTTTTTTCCTACTGATACAAGGAACTGATGCTGTTTAGAGGAAGAGAGAGAATCAATTCCATGTAAGATACTATGGGTTTGAAGAAGATGGTGGGACTCTCAGAAGTGTTGAGAGCCTTATGAGCTAAGGCCAAAATAAAAAGCTTTCTAGGTCTTGAACTGTTTTCCTTGCAAAATTTGCCGTGTAAAGAAAATAAAAATAGAAAGAGTAGGTTTAATGGCTGCCTGTAGGAACACCAATCATAAGGGCATGCTCTTACTGCATTACTCTTTTTTTTTTTTTTCCCCCCCCCCAGATTACAAGGTTTTTTAAGTGCACAAGAAGGTATTTTTAGTGTTGACCCTTACTGTTATCATGTACTTGTGCAGAGATGGAACACTGTCTCATAGCTAAAATATGTCCTGCTCTACTGTAGCTGCACCTTTGCAGTTTGTTTTTTATCCTTCCTTTAACAGAAAGTGTCATTTTTAGTTTGATGTGCATTAAAACATGGTTTTGTAAAAGGCAGTGTGTGCCTTTTACATCAAGGCTACAAGCTGCCTGTGAAGATAGAACCTGGTGGCTGTGTTGCAAGCTCAGATCTCTGTTTTCTAGTTACTTGGTATACTTCTAGAACACTACCAGAGACTAAAATGGGAGAAAAATAACGAAGGTCACACTTAACAGCAAAATTATGAAACAGTGCCATTTTTAGAGGAATTATGATATGTGTATTTGCACAAGGTATTTACAATTTGCATGTTTAGTCAGAGACTAAAGTTTGGACAAAAGTACTTTGTTACCTTGTAAGTCCTCTATTTGCTTTTGGCAGAACAAACATCTGGTTTGTAATGGGTCCTGCTTATTTGAACAGGTGGTTTGTTTAGCTTAACAAGATGCAATCATGCAAATTATTTTTTAGTTTATGCATTATGCTGTTGGTTTGACTCCAGACAGAGTAAGTGGTCAGTGGCAGAGATACCAGAATAAAAGTCAGTGTCTGATTTATTCATTTTTTTTTATAAGTATCTTATTGCAAATAAAATTACCTTTACAAATATGAAGTACAGCTACTGTTACTTGAAGACATACCTTACGGAAGTATGTGTGAGAGACGTAGGATGTCCCTGAATAACTTTGCTTTAAGACATTAAAATAGCTATTAAAAAATTGTGGCTGCAAGGAAAGGGAACATCACAGTGCTGGAAAGCTTGAAGCTTGTTCATAGAGTGTAATATGGTTTTGGTTTTTACTGGAACCCCACTTTAAAGGGGATATCTTATGATGCAGACAATCTACCTTTCTTGTGGACTCCTCTCTGTGAAGGCACCTAGTATCTTTGTTTTTGATAAAGAATTAATACCACAGTTTTAAGAAAGTACTCTCTCAAGTAAAAGAAAGCAACTGCACCTACAGCTAAACTGACCATGTGCTTTTAAAATTGTTTTGTTCTAACAAGTAGAAAACATGTGATAATAATGTCTATATATTACAGTAAATTCTTGGCCAAATATACCTTTTTGTAGGATGGATTAAAGATCTCAAATGTCTTTCTCTAGACTTGGATTGTCCTTGGTACAGAAAAGCCTATGTGTAAAGCAAGGTAGGTATCATTCATGAAAAGACATTCTCTGCTTAGCATTTGTGTAGCGTATGTTATACAACAATGGAGACAAAAGGAACGTTAAACACAATAAAATTTATGTGCAGCAAGTGATTTGTTTTCTTTGTGCTCTGTGATTTTGATCCACATCAGTGTTTGTAATCAGTTCCATTCTTATTATACAAGGTGCATTTAATTTTAAGGGTGACTGGTTGTGCATGTTCTTTTTATTTGTTCTTAAGTTGTAGTTACAATCTACTTGAGATGCACGCAACTTAAAATTACTCCCAGTTTGAAAAATATGGACAATAAGTGCTATTTTATCTTGTGTATGACCTCTCTCGAGTGCAGTAACTTTTAACTTCTCTCTTCTGTTGAAGGCTTTGGAGCTCACTGCCAGCCACAGGCATACAGGGGTGGTGGTGTTTGACCAGAGAACCATGGTGAATTCTTTGGGAGATGTAACTGTGCAGATACTGACTAATTGGGAGCAAACATTAAATAAAATGGCTTCTGCAGTTCATGCAAACAGTTTAACAGGGAAGCAACAGCTAGGGAAACTTGTGCTTATGTTTTTAAGGTGGTACTTTAATATTGCACTACCAACTACAGACCTGAAACCCAATGTGCTTACACTGTACAAGCTGTTCCTTCCTAAAGGGCTTCTAATATGAGTGCTTGTCTGCCATACCCCTCAGAAAATGCCTGTGCTGCTTAATTTTAAGCTTCGAGCCCTATCTGGGAGATCCTGACAGTCCACCATGTTATGTAGCTGTGAGAGACACTTTCCAAGAACAAAGAGTGTCTCTCCAGCTTTTAATGCACCTCACTTCCCCTTCTTCCTGCCTGCAGAATATTTAATCAAAACCCTTTTCCTTCCACTGGAAAATATATCATTTCTGGCTTTGATGTTCTGAAACAGGTTTGGTTTTTTTTCACTTGAAATCTTTTTCTTAATACTGGGCCCCTTCTTGAAGACATGATAGACTGAAAAACAAAATAAAAAAATTCAGGGACTGCAAATTGCCTGTCTCAGCAGGTAGTGATGGGCTCTGGGGGGTATTGGAATATTCTTACAATTGCTATTAGAGAAATGGACTTCCATTACAAATTAGACTGTACTTTCACAAGAAAATCATGAAAATCTGGTTTGAAATAATTCAAAGACAGTTTGCTGGCAATTGGTATTATCTTGGTGTTAGAAGAGAGCTGTGATAGGTCCTTGAACCCTTATGACTCTGGATCGGCTGTTTTGATGTCATGGTATGACATTGACTAACAATTTTAATTGTTATTCAAAGTCCTCTATACAGGAGTGAATAGAAGCCCATTCCTAATTGAAAGCAGTGTGTTCATTCATTTGTCTAGGGTCAGTTCCTATTAAGCTTAGACTGACAACTGTGTTGCTCTGTCTCTAAAAGCGGTCTCACAATAGGAGTTTCCAGGGTTGCTAACTGACATCCCTTAGGAACTGTAGGCTGACTTTGAAAATTAAGAAGAGAAGATGCCATCTTCTGTGACCTTTAGACTGGCTTTTGTGCTGTGCAAATGAAAAGCTGTTGTTAATTGAGTAAGATTGAAAAGTTGTGTATCTGCTTTGCTATGCTTTAAATATCACATAAATTGACATTACTCACAAGCATATCTAGCTACTCATTAGAGAGTTTATGTATAGTCAGAAGCCTTTTTTAAGGAAGAGTAATTTCTAACTCCTCAAAGAGGAGTATCATGTAAGTGTGAGCAAGGGTGTCTTAGTGGAAAAGAGATGGTGTGGTCATTCAGAACTGTTAGTTTCTATGATAAGCGTCCTTTTCCTCTACATCTGGACTTTGCTTCATTGCTTTAAATGTACAATATAAGTAAGAAGAGCTTCTTATCCAGTTAAGTTCCAATTTGCATATTGCTGACTGGTGAGGGGGAGAGGAAAAGCGAAAAGGAACATCCTGAACTGTATGGTCTTGTTGGGGGTGTGTTTGCATGTATTTTTTTCTTATTTGTTTGGTGGAAGAGGTCTTGGAAAAGTACTTGTAGATTTCTCTGATAATGCTGTATGATTATTTTGTGGAGAGAGGCATGAGATTACTGGTGATCATTGAAAAGAGTTTCCACTACTCAGTAACACGCAGTCCGCAGGATCAGATAGGTTCTCTGTCAACAGCTGAAATCTTTCTGTGATGCTTTCAAACAGTAGTCATCCTAAACTTTCTATGTTTTTCACCCTCGACATGTAAGTTATTCTATTTTATGACTTTCACTGAATGAGCTGAGCTCAATAGTTTGAAGACTTTACAGTGTGTATTGTCAAATGCTTGTCTTCCCTGTGATTTTATTTTTAGTCCCTGAAGCTGTTACTGTTAGTAATATTTTTTTCCTTAGCGTGAGTGTGGTGTGTGTATTTTCCTTTCTCTGAAGTGGTATGATGTAGTAATCAGTATGCTGTAAAAAAGCATAATGAATCTTGGATTTGCTGGGTTGCTTCTGTTCTTTCTAAAACTAGCTCTTACAAGAAGAGGAGGAATTTTCAGTCATTTAGCAGAATTTTAAAAATCATCAAAAGAAAAAAGACATTTTCCTGTCATAGTTTTTTGTAGCATGTGTTTCCTTTCTTCCTGAGAAATTATACTATTCATAGAAAAAATTCCTAATATTACATGCAGCTTATTAGAATGAAAATGTTTACTTTTTAATGTAAGCATTTTAGTATGATTCTATGTTTGGATTGTTGGGCCTTGAATTTTTGCACAAACACTTGGAAAATCTTAGCAATCTCTCTTTTGAAAAAAAAAAAAAGTTAATAAACTAAGGCCTGCTAACTTTTTAATCGAACTTCAGTTTGAACAGCTACCTGAGACTTAGTGTGTCCTTGATTATTTCATTTACTTTTCTCTTCAACGCCTTTTTGCCAAGCTCTTGTGTGAAATTCTTCCATGAATGATGAATATTAAGGGGGCAAACTACATAAATATTCTGTCACTAGTCATATTTTTCTGTGAAACCTAATCCTTTAATTTTTCTCTGCCTATTTATGGGAACAAAGATCTTTAAAACATGACAAAATGGAATTGTTACTGGCAGAATAGTTCTAAAATTACTGATGGTGGTGGAAAAGCTAGTGATAGCCCAATTTTGTTCCTTGTTTTTCCAATTAAGCTTTTATGAACTCAGTTTCTTTTCTGAAACTGCAGTCACCTGTGAAGCATCTTAACATATTTTAAATACTTTCCAGCTGCTTAAGCCGTGTGCTTTGCTATATCTTACAGCGAGTGGCAAGAAACACAAATGTCTTTGGATATTCTACCTATTTGGTCTGGAATTGCCTTTCATGATTCTTTTTCTTTAGAAAGTAGTCTAGGGCAACAATGTACTTCTCAGGTGCTCATCAAGTTAATCGAGATGAATCCAGGTCTCTACCTCTAGAATAATTCTTTCTTAAATGAACCCTGCTGTATATAGAAGTTGCAGTTGCAATTCTGTTTCCTCACTCTGTGTGTCTGAGGATTTCTGCTGTGAATTTCAGTAGAAGTGGGACTGAGACTTACGGGTTATTCAGGGACAACAATATTAAGTACTATTAAATCAGCACTGTACAATGTATTCTGCCTTTTTGCCCCTCCATTCCTCTTTGAGCTTGAAACTAATTTGTTCAATCCTGTAGGAAGTATAGACTTAATCTCTTCTGAATCTACATCCCCACTACTCTGTGCCAGTTCATGGGTGCAGAATGTCCATACTCAATCAGATTTAGGAACTAATACAATTACCAGTAGGTTAAAATATTTCTGTTGTGCTGAGTGAAGACAGTAATGCTCTGAAAACAGCTTAGATTTTTATAAACCAATCAAACTCTTTTGAGACTGTTTTCCTGATGTCACCAGTTAATGATATGTGACAAGGTGTGTATCACAGTTTTTTCTTAAATTGTAAGTAATTTCTGTTACAGTTTTCCCCCAAAAAACTTCCAAAGTGTCAGACCACCTGCGACAAAGAGGTGTTTTTCTTGAGAAGGCTGCTGAGGAGAAAATCAAGCTTCTTCCTTAGGATCGAATTCTTAAAGTCATAGACAGAAGAGCAAAGAAGTCTTGGGAGACTTGAAGGACATGGGTATGGTACTTTACACATAGATAAAACTGAGTGCAAATGAGTGTGAAATTATCAGAGATAAGTGAGTGTGAGTTCAGAAAACAAGACAAAAGACTATTGTATGCTTCCACTGGAATTAGGAAAGCATTATACGGTTTAGAATTCAGAGTTGGATGTTACTGAAAATAAAACTCCTGTTAAGTAGTTAAGGCTGATTGCTGCTCCCAAATCAGTTGTTGTGGTGGATTTGGTTTTCCATTAAATGTTGGATCTCAGAAACTTCTTTTAAATAAAACTCCTCTGAGCTTTAATGGCTTAAAACTGAGTAAGACATTGACTCATTGAGTGAATGGAGAGTGAAATTTCAGTTTGAACTGCTTTTAATTATCTTTTTGGCTTGGTTAAAACAATGATTTTCTCAAAGCTGACAGGCAGTAGGGGAAGATGGGGGCATCTTGTGGAATAGTCACAGTAGAGTGCCTTTGATTAAAAGTGAGGGAAGGCAGGCATTGCCTGAAAGGCACATGGTGACTCTTGAAATAGAAGAATGTTTGCTATTTAAAATGCCTTCACCTGCCTTCCCTTGCAGCCAGGTTATGTGTGTTTTGCATTAATTTGAATTGCAAACTGCAGCTGCTGCTATATAGCATGCATCCAGAAGCTAAACCTTTGACACTTTCTTTATTCTAGTTGTCCCTGGAATATCCCACTGTCTCATGTTCCCTTTCTTGATTTCTGATATGCCTCTGAATAATTTTTCTGTTTCTGAAGGTTTTCGAAGACACTCCTGAATTTTCTTTGGGTTTCTAACTACTATTCTTGTGTATTTCAGTATTATTTTATTTGATGTCTAGTCCCAGCTCCTGTTCTTTTAAAATCTAGCAAATTCTGACAAATGGCACTTTCTGTGGAGGTTGCTGTCTGTGTGAAATGGTCTCCTGATCACATTTATATTCTACAGTCCACCTCTTTCCTTCTGTTTGCATAGCTTGTATGCTTATAATCGAGAATTCTTTAATCTTCTGCTGTTTCTCAGTGTAGGAAATCTGTGTTTGCATCTTACACCCACACAAAATCTGAGTTAAAGCTAATGCAATATATGGAGTGTCTAAGTGGTATGCTTACATGCTCCTTAGAAAGGAAATAACTTTCAGAAGGAGGCGAGTGTAGCATGCATTTGTAGTGGGAAATGATCTTGGCACACTAGACACTGATAATGAGAAACCCTGTGTTGACATGAGAATAAACTCATGCATGCTATGATTCTGTGTTGGTGCTTCAGAATAAAAAGGTTAAGAATATAGAAGCTCATGATCATGAAAATGTCCATATATGACATTGTTGATTCTGATACAAAGTAGTTTATTTTCTGCTCACTTCTTGCAATAACTACATAGACTTGAATAGGGTCAGTGCCCCTGTGTGGGTATGATGGTGGTAGCAGAGATTATACTTAAGCATCTGGGTTTAGGGTGAGAGCACCTGGAATACAAAAAGGAACTGTATTATTTCCTGTTGTCTGAATAGTCCATATTGCTATATATGGACTATATACTTCTATTCTTCTTGCTACTTAAAAATACCTCCTGTGCTCCAGCACATTCAGTTTTCTATATATTTTTGAAAAGGAAGAAAAATTATGGGCCTTAAAGGAAAAAAAAAAAAAATAAAAAAAATTTGGACATTTCAGTTTCTAAACCAGAACGCATCTCTTCTGGGGCAGATTGAGGAGCATTGCAAATACTCTGGAGAAATCTGTTTAAATAGAATGTGATCTTGATGAACTGGGAACACGGACTGCAATCAGTGTAAAATTTAATAAGGGAAATATGAAGCAGTTAATGTAGGAAAGAATAATCGAATGGCCTGTTGGAACTAGAGGAACAGAAACCAGATGAGAGTGCAGTAAGCGTGACGTGAAGGTTTTTAATGCAAGAAGTGTTGAACATTTCATTGCTATGAGGTGGTGGAAAAACATATGTACGTAGGAGAATGGGACATAGAAGTAAGAAGTGTTTGTGCAGTTGGTTTGGATCTTTGTGAAGGCAGTTTTTGTCATCTGCTTTTTTCATCAGGGATAGGCAAACCAGAATTTCTGTATCTTATGTAAAGACAATTGGATTACTATTAGCATTGATTGCTCTCAGTATGCTGAGCAAAGGTTGAGAGAGACAGTATCTGAAGGGATGTAATAGGAAGAACAGGGCTACTCTAACTGGCTGAGAACCAGGAACACTGACACGTGAACTTTTCACTTTTTTGGTCAAATTTAGCAACAAATAAACTGGAGATGGACGTTCAGTATCTGTAGTATGGACATGACAAGCAACTAGGTAAAGTCTTTCTGAGGCTTCAGTTCTATAACATAAGATCGAAAGGAAATAAAACCTGTTATAATCATGTATAAGTATTTCAGTAATTAATAAAATGTCAGACATTGTCAGTTACAGTATTTGTCAAAATGAATACATTTATCCAATAACTTTTTGACAAAAAGCTATTCAGTTGAATGCTTTTTTTAATCAGAAAAATTAATTAAAACATGAGCAAGAAATAATGCTGTGAAGCTAAAATTAATTTTAAAATACTTACTAAATTTTAAGTGTGGGACTAAAGGAGCAAATGGGTAAAGATGTATAGGAGTCATCACAGATGAATGGTATTTGTAGAAATAACATCATCTTGAAAAATGCTTTCAACCAAAATCATATTGCAGCTTATTTAAATCTCATTTAAGCAGCAGTATTTAAATGTGGCATCTTGGTATGTAGCTTGCTGTGTTTTATACTGTGGTTGTTTCTGTGGGGAGAGAGGTGATAAGAACAAAAGGATGAGACTTTCCCTTCTCTGGTAAGTCTTCAATTACACTGTAGGAGGAGTAGCTTTTAAATGTGGCATCCCTGTAAAAAATGAACCCTTCTATCTGCAGATGGAGGAGGGCTGTCCTAGAAAAGAAAATTAAGCTCTGGTTTCTCTTGTGCTGAGTCCAAGTGAATGCCAGTCATCTTTCACAGCATACAGCAGGAACTGCTCTCTTAAATGTTACTGAAGGAGGGGGAGAGGAACGACTGAATGTCAAATTGTGCCTCTGCAAGAAAAGGAAAGCTTTAACAGTGCTTCTTCTCTTATAGGTAAATAATCAGAAGGATCAGTGAAATAACATGTGGGTGCTCTGAAAAATGGCCTGTGTTTTGGCTATACTGATTGAAGCTCTTCACCACCACCTCCAGTTCATTCCTCCTCCCTTGCCTCTAGTTTCATTTAGTGGCATCTTGTCCTGCTGTAGCATTGAAACGTTATGATGTTATGCAGTCACCAAGCTTACTTTTATTTTTCTTATAGCAGCCTGTCATGACCTAACATTATTCTGAAATGACAGGCAACCTTACAGCTCCAAGTTATCTCTTCCAGAAGAACATAGAGAGACCTTGTGGGAAGTTATTGTATCCCAAATCAATGTAGTCTGTCTATGCAGTAAGTGTTTCTGTTCTTTGGGAACAAAACCTCGCTGAAAACATGCACCAATTTACCTGAGATTTTATTCTGTGTCATTTTAGATTAGTCCTCGGAATTGAGTCTTTAAACTTGGTACAAAACCAGCCAGATTAGAAAAGGTGACAATCAATTTTCAGCTTGCCAAGTAGAGCTGGAACAGTTTTCTCAGGTGCAGTGGGTGTGTGCTGCGTTAGAAAGAACAGACACCACTTCTTCCTGCAGTCCTAATCAAGGTTAGGCAGAAAATGCTGGATAACAGTTAAATGAGGGGCTTATGCAAAATAAAACTGACACATTTTTCCTTTAGTAAGGAAATTACTTTTTAAATTAGTACTTTAATCACTTAGAAATAGAGATATAGAGAAGGAGAGGCTGGTTATTTAACAGTGGACATGAAGATGAGCATCTGGATAATCTTGCTTCCGTGAGGAGAGATAGACAGAAGTTGAGAGGACAATATAAAGTTGTCATGCATGATGCTAGTGGACTGGATCAGTGAGGCTAAACACAGCACAGAAGGAACAGCAAGGAGAGAAGAATTTGTATAAAGCAGTATACTGCTACTGAAGAGACATGAAAAGATTCCCTCCCTTCCCCTTTACACAGGAGCCTGTGTTACATATAGCTCAGGATTTAAAGTCCTGTGAAACTCGTACAGGAGCCCTGGGAGTAGAAGAGTTATTGGTAGGCACTATAGAGGGAGAAGCAGCTGTCTCCTGGCAAATTCCGTGTAATGCATCCCAAAGGAGGAAGAGAGGACTCTAGACCCTAGAAGGGTAGATGCTTCTCTATTTCCAAAAACGTAACAAGTAATTTAGAGAGTCTTCTGAAGAGTTAAGTTGGTGAAACTGTAGCTGAAGCTATGTAAGGGCTTTTGGAATAAAAATTTTGCCAGACAAAAGACTTCTTATAAGCCTTAGTAGCTTGACTTGTTTTGTCTTGTTAGTGAAACCCTAATTTGGGGTTTTTTTCCACTTTAGGCAGCTATTTTCTGTACAACATTGAAATCTTTTGTAGGCTTCATGTTCTCAAACTTCCTTTCTCAGAAAAGACTTAAGTGCTGTGAGTAATACCATTCTGAGTCAAGTGGCTAATGCTAACAAGTTTAAAGTATTTTGACAAATCCTGCAATAGAATAGTAAACTAAATTAAGCAGGGTTTTTTTGGTACTGCTTTCATTCATAAAATTTCATACACTGTGAAAATTTTCTTCAAACATCTTACCTTATTCACTTGCATCTAAATTGTCACATGGAGGAGAAGCAAGACTGTCAGCCACTTACCAACACTCCAAAGCAGCTGGGCAAACTCTACTCTTCCTAGTTGTCTCCCTTCCTATAGGGAAAATGGAGTGTAGGAAGGGGCAGGGATGCAAGAGGAGAGGTTGTTTTGGGGGTGCTTTTTCCTTCCCCCAATAAACGTAAAGTTATTTCCTGAATGAGGACACAATCAATCTATATCAAAAAGAGATTACTCCCCTCCCACTTTTGTTTTATGACCCTGTATAATTTAGGTTTTATTTCTTCAGAAATGCCTGCATAAATCTCTGCTACTCAGTAATTTGCCCATCTGGGAAGGGCAGGTTGGAGCTCATGTGTGTGCGTACGTATATATACACCCACCCAGAGCTCGCATTGCTTCTGTTGAGAACAAATAAGGAGTTAGATTTTTTTTTCTGCTAATTTGTTTGTTTGTTTGTTTGTTTCTTCGAGGCAGTGTTGTCTGTGAGCAGAAACTGTGCTATCCCAGTTATTTTTTCAGGAGGATTTTTAACCCCATCTTATCCCTGCCCCTTGTTGGTGTGGCTCAGATTTCCCTCAGCATAGTGAATTTTGGTTTTGCTGGGAACTAGGACTGAACAAAGCCTGTCTGGGCTAGTCCTTAACTATGGCAGTTGGCTTTATGGGAGAGCAGGTACAGCTTTTGGAGAGGAAGATGTTGCTAGAAAACTTGGCGTGGTTCTTCCCTGATTTTGCTCCATTACATATAAATGCCATCATTCTGCCACTTGCTTCAAAATATTTGTTAAAATCTTTCCAGGGTGTGCAAAAACTTGTCACCAGCAGAGTCATTATTTTAACATTGCTGCTGATCTTCAGAGCTACTCAAGTGTGTTGCTATCATGTGAAAATGTGAAAGCCCTTACTTTCAGAGGTTCTGGGCAAATGTTTGATATTTCTTATAGAATCATTTAGGTAGGAAAAGACCTTTAAGAACATTGAGTCTAACTGTTAACCTAACACTGCCAAGTTCACCACTAAACCATATCGCTAAGCGCTATGTCTACATGTCTTTTAAATACCTACAGGGATGGTGGCTTAACCATTTCCCTGGGCAGCCTGTTCCAGTGCTTGATAACCCTTTTGGTGAAGAAAATTTTTCCTACTATCCAATCTAATCCTCCTCTGGCACAACTTGATGCTATTTCCCTGTGTCCTATCACTTCTACATGGGAGAAGAGACTGACAACCACATCACTACAACATCCTTTCAGGTAGTTGTAGAGAGCGATAAGATTCCCTCTGAGCCTCCTTTTCTCCAGGCTAAACAACTCCAGTTCCCTCGCTGCTCCTCATCAGACTTGTGCTCCAGACCCTTCACCAGCTTCATTGCCCTTCTTTGGATCTGCTTCAGCACCTCAATGTCTCTCTTGTAGTGAGTGGCCCAGAACTGAACATAGGATTCAAGATGTGGCCCCACCAGTGCAGAGTACAGGGGGACGATCACTGCCCTAGTCCTGCTGGCAGCACTGTTTCTGATACAAACCAGGATGCTGTTAGCCTTCTTAGTCCCTGGGCACGCTGCTGGCTTGTATTCAGCCAGCTGTTGACCAAAACATTTCAGAATGATAAAAGATCCTTAATCCAATGAGTGTTTTAGGATGAAGAATGAAGAAACTCTTAAAATAAGCAGCAAACTGCATATTCTTGATTTTAACATATATCACAACAGCTGCCTTGTTCCAATAAGTTGATAGTTTGATGAAAAGTTTGAGTTATAATCTTCAGGGTAAACTGAATTCATGTAGGCAGTGAAGAATGGATTTGTCACTCACTGTCAAATGTGTAAGTATAATGCTGTCAGATATCCAGGTGGAGTTTTATTGACTGACTTCCTGAGATCAAGGGAAGTTCAAGAAGACTTATGACCAGAGCATGTCTTCAGCAGAAGAGAATTAAGACTGCCTAGTGGAGACTGTATCTCCATCTTCCTTTTTGAAGAGCAGAGAATGTGCAACGATGTATTTCAGTGAAACAAGTTAACAGCTGACATGCTAATAAAAGCTTCTTGCACTTCAGAACACAGTCTGTAAGGAGAGAAGTATGCTACCCACCTTTTAGGCTCTAGGGTGACAGCACCTCTAACTCTTCTAAGTCATCTAAATAGCCAAATAGTTAAAAAGTATAAAACCACTTCTGAGATAGCTGGATAGTTTTCTTACATATCTCACACTTCTGTCAAGTGAATTTGATCTGAATTCATAGATCTTCTGCTGTTCAGTGTCTGGTTAAAAGAACTTAAATTTCTTATGTCTTTTCTATTTCTGTTTTGAGTTTCTCTTACAGGTAACTCAGAAGTTACTGTAGTTCTGTTAGAGTACCACAATAGAAAGAACTTCACAGGCAGTATTTGGTACTGCAACCCTTCAAGCTGTAGAAGTTAAAATTCAACTTCTACTTACAAAACTCACTGAAGAAGCTGTGTGCAGTAGTATTTGTCAGGTCATTAGGGTGAGTTTTTTTTGTGGTAGGAAATAGGCTGTTGGTGTGTAATGGAGTACACTGGAGAAACTTCTCACGTGCACCCTATAGCTCAGAAATTATTTCACTATTACACTAAAATATACAGAATCTGTGCAGAACTTGTTTATATAGCAGGTAAGATGTTAAACTAAAGGAACTCAGGGAATTGTTCAGATGGGATGCATTTTTTTTTATCATTTTGTAATTCCTGATAACTGATAGATGTGCAGCATTTCTCCAGAGCAGCTGCTTTCCTTTAGCTCCACTAGGTTTTACACATAATCACCAGTGAGAATACTGGTTTTCACAGTTCACTGAATAGCTAAAGACAATACAGTTGTGTGACTGATTTCTTTGATTTGCAGAAAGCACCAGGAAGATGCATTTTCTTTTAAACTTGCTGACATCTTCTTCAGTTCTGGTTTAGTTTCCCATGGAAATAAAGTGTATGGACTGTTTCAGTCCTTGACTAACACACTTTGAACCTATGGGTTTGCTTAAGTTAAGCTTGAAAGAGCAATGCAATTTTGAAGCAGTTTAAATGACTTTGTGGAAAGTAAAACAGGCTTGGATCTTTGCAATGCTGCAAGAGGACGTTTCCCTTTGTCAAGGCGAGACAGACAGTACTTTTGTCACTGATGCTGTGTTTCATAGAGTCATAAATCACAGAATCATTAGGGTTGGAAGGGAGCTCTGGAGATCATCTAGTCCAACCCCCCCTGCCAAGACAGGGCCACCTAGAACAGGTTACACAGGAACGTGTCCAGGTGGGTTTTGAATGTCTCCAGAGAGGGAGAACCCCAACCTCCCTGGGTAGCCTGTTCCAGTGCTCTGCCACCCTCGATGTAAAGAAGTTCTTCCTCATGTTGAAGTGAAACTTCTTGTGTTTTAGTTTATGGCCATTGCTTCTCATTCTGTGCTGGGCACCCCTGGAAAGAGTCTGGCACCATCCTCCTGGCACCCGCCTTTGAGATATTTATATGCATTAATGAGCTCCCCTTTCAGTCTTCTCTTTTCTAGACTAAACAGGCCCAGCTCCTGGAATCTGTCCCCATGAGAGATGCTGCAGACCCCTGATCGTTCTTGTGTCCCTCTGCTGGACCCTTTCCAGTAGCTTCTTGTCTTTCTTGTACTGAGGAGCCCAGAACTGGATACAAACTCCAGATTTGGCCTCACCAGGGTCAAGTAGAGGGAGAGCATCACCTCCCTCGACTGCTGGCCGCATTCCTCCCAATACACCCCAGGCAGTAAACATAGTTATAATCTAACCCTAATTCTGTGGAGGTGTCATGGCAAATTGAAGAGTGCTGAGGTTAACATGGCAGAAGGAGAATCCATACTGCGCCTGTCAGTGGGAACCTGCCATCAGTGAGTCTGTCCCTGAGCAAACGTACTCAGGCTTTCTTCATCTCTCTTTCTCTTGAGTATATCATGCTGAGGAGTTAAGTTGCCTGTCTAGGCAGCTGAATGTACTAGTTTTCTCTTTGAAGTGAGGACTTGTTATAGTGATTTCCTTTCCTGGGAAATACAGTATGTGGTGGGGTTTTAACCCCCCTTGTTCACTGGTAAAAATATATGCCTTGAGCATGCTCTCCACACATGCATATACACAAAATGTAAATGTGGTTAAAACGCATTAAGAAAATGGCTGTCTCTGGCGTTTCTCTAATTACTAAAGAAGATTAAATATTTACTACTGATAAATATTTATTAATGAATAAGAGACGTGAATATACATTCCTTAACTCAAGTGAGCTATGATGTATGCAATTGTTCTGCCTTTTCACTATGTGAACCCTTGCTTTATCCAGCTTGCAATTATTCCGGGCACATCTCTCAGCAGTTGTTCTGTGCCTTTTTCCCTCAGCTCTCATCTTCCCTGAAAGGGAAAACACTGGCTGAAATGGGAAGCATTCCTCTTCTGCTGTGGTATAAATCTTCAGGTATATTTGCCAACTTGAACCAAAGGGAGACCAGGGCTTCTTACTGCTGATGCAATGGAACATTAGGTCTCCATAAACACAATTTTACAGAAATAACGAAAATTATCGCTAGTAATTTAGTATTTTAGTTTATTTGTTTTAACAGTGGGAATGCTGTAGGAAGTAATACAGAACATGCCCACCCTGTTTAGGGTTGTCTTTACAGTTGCTTTGTTTCAGAGTTTTTATAAATGAGTCTTTCCCATTTCCGTGGCAACTCAGTTGTCTGCATCGGTTGCCAAGGAACAGCTTCTGCTGCACAAAGGACAGGGACACTGCTACACAGTGATTTCATTCTTGGCACTAATAGGCGGTGGAAATGGAAGCTTGATATTTGATGGAGTATGGCCTCCATGCTGACTGTTGGCAGGAACTTTATTATTTTTAAAGTTTGAGGTGTTGGCTTCTCTTTGTACTGCAGCCATTACAAACCTCCTGTTAGATGCAGTTACAGGACTCCTGTAAAAAGATGTAATAGTTGCATAGATGTAAAGCACTGGAAAATGCATGTTTTCAGAGCAATTTAACCAACCATCTGATAAATTGTGATATTCTCTGGTTAAAAAATGAATTGTTTTTACAACGCAAGGTAGGTTCAAATTCTGTGATTTGCAGAGAGCAATTTAGATGTTCTCTTTCTACATATGACAGCAAAGGCAGGATTAAAAGTGAGCACTATTAGAGTTACTCTTGGATATTAGGGTAACTCTTGGACACATGGCTCCCTAGGCTCGCTGGAACTCTAAAAGTATTTTCTTATTTGACCTCTGGTAAAACTACAATCTGGATTCCCATCTGATCTTTCTTTAAAGAAGCACAAACTGGCACCTGTCATCAGTTCGTCAGTTTTCTAGAATGCATGCAGATAGAGGGAGCATATTGTGAGTCATGATTCTATATTAGCGTAAAGTTTTGTTTTTGAGGCTGCCTTGCAGCCATCAGTTCTGTGGCTGTGAATTTCTGAGTGCATGATCTCAAAGTAGCTAAGGAATTCATTTGGAATTTGTTACAAATTAATTATGTATTTTCAAAGGAAAATAGTAATTTGCTTTTTAGTTTTATAAGTGGCAATAGGGGCAAAATATTTTACATAAACATACTAATAAATCCGGTTCTGTGACAGTGAAAGGGAGAATTGGACCATTCCTCAGAGGCTGGTGTAGAAACAGAAATAGGGTCTTTTGATCTTAGTATAGAATCTGTATCTCAGATTTAGTCTACCTCCTCTCATTGATTCTCTAATGAAGTGCCATTACTATACAGTGTTACATGAGTGCTACTCATCAGTGGGTTTTGAGTCAATGAGCATTTGGAATAGCTTCAAGAAGGGTGAAGTGAATATTGTGTAATACAGAATATTTTGTTATATACAGAAATGCAGATACTCCTGTGAAAGAGAAAAGCTATTGTGCAGTGTTGTCTGCCCACATGTGTATAAGAAAAGAGGTCAAGAATAGTTCTTTGTTCTTGTAGCTAAAATACCAGGAGGAGTTTGCGATCACAATGCAGTTTACAGAGTACAAGGAGAAGCTAGGTAAGTAGCAATTCAATAACATCCTTAGTTCTATGGTTTAGGCAAAAAACTATGTTACCTGCAGCCACTTTGCTTTTGTAGGTACTGAGTCAGGTGTAGCCTCTTAAGGTAAGTGTGGTCAAAAAACATTGTTATTTTCCAGGTTTTGGACACTTTTTAAAGCCCTCTGTCAGCCAGTACTAGCCCTTCTTACATGAACTGGCATGCCTGCAGGCTAACTCATAGGAGTTCTTTTGGACTCGATTTACGTTAGTTTAGAGATGCTTTGGCTTTGCAAAACTGAAGTTCAGTCCCTGGAGTTAGTGCTTCTGAATGGTATTCCCAGCATGATGGATTACTGAGTCAGGTGCAGTTTTATCTCTGACTGTTGTTATCACCTTTATTACTGAATTCATTATTTTTTAAATTTCTAATGTAAGTGAAGAATTGCTGAAACCTTTCCTGTGTTGTTGTAATAAAAATAATCTGTTGTTTCATAGTGAGGATGTTTGTAAGGAAAGCTATAGTGCAGTCAGCACAGATAAGCCTACTGGAAATCAGAGTGAGCAATAACTTGACTTAGACTAATGTTTGAAAAGCTAGATACCAGATTTCCAATATTGTATTACACCTTAAGCAAGCCAACTACATTTCGCAAGTTAGGAATAAAGCAGTAGGTATGGTGATAGTATTTCATAGTGCAGAACAGAGAGCCCTCAACCTTTTTTCTCTTAGCTTTAATCTGAAAGCTTTGAACAGAGAAGGCAGAATGCACTGGAAAAACAAAAGAGCAAGTTACCTGTCTTTTAATGAATGGCATAAATAGCAGCCTATCCTTTGTACTTGCTCTCTCTTTCAAATACTGTATTCCATGATACAAGCTCTACAATGTTCTTTAAAAACCATTTGGGTATTATTAAATGGGGAACATCAAATTCCCTTTCTGTGTAATGCACTTACAGTAATTTGCAGTTGCCCAAATAGCTTTACAAGTCACTCGAGGCATGATTTACTTAAAAATTATATGAATCAATTAAATACTAAACCATACTTAGTGTGGAAGTTATAGCAGAGACTGATAAAAGCCAGGCAACTAGATTAAGTATTTGACCTAAACTTGTCCTTTGGAACCAGATGCAGGGCAGCACTTGAGCTGTACACTGACTGTAGGTACTCTGAATTGTACCAACGTTCTCAACTCCGAGTAGATAGGTTGGTTAGAGAGCCTGTGATCACTGTTTAAATATTTATTAAATAAAAATGTTTATTAGAAATACCATTTACAAGGGAGAAAAGGACATTTCAGTACAATTGAGCACTACTTCTTGGGTTATTATTAGACCTTTCTTTAAATGAGATCAGTTATCCAGATTGTTTAGAACCTGGTCACACTGGGGATTTTTTTTTTTTTTCCCCTCCTCTTATATAATGGACTTTAAAATCCTGATTTGATACAGCAAATCCACACAAATGTTTTATGTAAAGTGCATGTCCTATATTCCATCTCTCTTTACTGCCTCCCCTGCCAAAATCCAATAAACTGCTGAACGCACACATGAATAGAAATTTCTAAAAAAAGTCTTTATTTTTGCTAAGTCTATAGTGGCTAAAAAGAATGTATTCTAGAAGAGGGCTTGAATGGTGAAACGTGGTTTCACCTTTGGTTTATTGCCCATGTTGGTGCAGCTTTGGTGGGGTGGGGTTGGTTTATAACTTGCTTACATGGCCTGGTGTGCTCATGTTGTTGAGGGTTGGCTTCCCAGCCTGGTTCTGCAGCTGTCAGCACAAAAGCTGTACCAGCCATCCCTGTCCTGTGTACTCCTCCCAGCTTTTGATACTATCAAAGTATTCTTCTGGTTTTGATCCTGGGTTGGAGAGTGTCCAAGTTCCTAATAATTCAGTCTCATAAGAAGGAACTGAATAATGGTTTAAAGGTGTTTGTGTTACCTAATGTTAATAGTCCAAGTTCCTAATAATTCAGTCTCATAAGAAGGAACTGAATAATGGTTTAAAGGTGTTTGTGTTACCTAATGTATCTTACAGTCATCCCAGTCTGAGCGAAAAATCAGTCTCTTGTTACACTGCCTCCAAAGTATCTGGAAAAAAAAAGAGACATTGAAGTTAATCATAACTATTTCACAGCGCATCTTAAAATTCACAAAACTAAAGCTTAGCTTCAGTCTGTGTTATGTATTGGAGCTGAGCTGTGAGATAATTCTGTAACCATGCTAATATTGCCTTAAGAAAAGAGCCAGCTGATCAAGTAAATAGCTTCCTAGAAATCTCTTTGGGTAGATTTCCCTGTAAAGACAAGGAAATCATTCAGAAGAATATTATCATAGAGTTGAGACTTTTCTAAAATTTCACTGAAAACCAGCATTTCTGTTACTGGAATTTCTATTTAGTAAGTTGTCAGTACTTGCTATCTAAATAGTGTACCATTGAAATAAAGTTACTCATGCTATATTGCTGTTCATTTAATAAAGGCATTGACACCAGCTGTGTGATACAAGGGAATCTATACACTTAACAGGTTGCTGACCCTTTTTTAGCCTTGTGTTAGAAGAAGCTAAGGATGTAATGTTGGCTTTACATATGAATGCATAAAAAGGCACCAAAAAGAACTCCTTATTTGTTCCACTCCTGCAAAAGGACTCTCCATATGAGATTCTACATGCCTTCTTTAGTCATCACCTGGCCCAGAGCTGCTCCAGTTTTTGGGGAAACTGTTTTGTCTGTTCCTAGTTTGTTTTTTTTTTTCCTCAGGTTGCCCCTTCAGAAATTAGGTAAGTAAAATGCATGGCCTCTGCATTTCTGACAAGTTGCTGAAAGTCTCATGATCCCTCTTAGATTATTTTTTTAAATTCTTTTTCTTTGTGAGAGTCTGCTCTGTGTGCTACCTTGTTATTTAAAGCTCTGCAAAGGTGTCTTGAACTTCTTCAGGTATTCTATATAGAAGGACCTTCTATAAGCTCCTAAAACCTAGCCTACCCAGTGAATGCATGTATTTGTTAGTCTGGTTTTAAGTGTCACATAGTGAAACTGATGTTCCTTTACCTATTATTAATTTTCCTGCCATTTTAAACAGCATGTTGAAGTTTGGTTGCATTAAATTTCTGATTTTGGTTAACAGAGACAATTCATAGCAAATCATAGAATCACACAATGGTTAGGGTTAGAAGGGATCTTAAAGACTATCTAGTTCCAAACCCCCTGCCACAGGCAGGGACACCTTCCATTAGACCAGGTTGCTCAAAGCCCTGTCCAACCTGGCCTTGAACACTGCCAGGGATGGGGCAGCCACAGCTTCTCTGGGCAACCTGTGCCAGGGCCTCATCATCCTGACGGTAAAGAATTTCTTCCTAATATCTAATCTGAATCTACCCTCTTTCAATTTAAAGCCATTTGCCCTTGTCCTATCACTCCATGCCTTTGTAAAATAAGATAAGGAACAGGAGGACATAAATTTGGTTACTTACTAGAAACTCGTGCAATTTTCACCTTAGCGTCATTTTTTGGTCTACTTATGTTGTGAGGCCTTAATGGCTTTAGCTCATGAGTCACAAAAGCTACATCTAATATTAGTGACATTTGAAATGTGCATGTAAGAATACGCTGTCCAGGGTTTGAAGTTGGCTTAGAGAATTAAGTCTAGTTTAGTTCAACTTCCCCCCATTATACGGGGAAAAGCTCCAGGGCAGAGTATCATACTTCTGTGCTTAATCACCCAAGCTGGAACTTCTATACTGTCTGCAAACCTGCTGCTTTGGCTGATGGAACAACAGGTGATATTGATAGTTCTCTTGCCCTTTTTCAAAGGGAGCAGAGAAGGGTCACAGCAATCACAAGGCTTCAGAAATATTCACTTTCTTTTGAACATGCACAGGCTTGGCTATGTTTTCACTGCAGTGGCAGCAGCCCATCCCGTGATTTGAAAGTGAAATTATATTTATTGTTCACATCTGTTTTCAGAGGGAAATCTTGTGAGAAATGATTGTTTCAAGCAAAATGCTCCCTTTTCTGAAGTTGATGGATTTTTCTTTTTTTTTTTTTTTTTTTTTTTAATTGTGGGTTTAAATTTGGGGAGGAAGCTAGCCTGGCAGACTGTGGTTCAGTTAGTGAGGTTTAACAGCAGCAGCAGCAGCAGTGGAATAGTCTCAGGGGCTGTGGTGGGAAGCTTTCACGGATGTGGCTGCTGCTGCATCTCAGTAAGTGCAGCTGAAAAAGCTGAAGCCAGCTGCGGTTGTGGGGAGGGATCATTTACGATTCTGTTCACCATCAGCAAATTGCAGCTTTGGAAAGGCGACGTTGACTCACGCTGAGAAGCACAGTGTCATAGGGCATGAACAGCAGGACATTCTAAGCAAGCTGAATGTACCTTGGCAAGATGTCTGCAACTGCCTCTGGTGTTCGGGATAGTTGTTGTCCTTAGAGGGGTTTTTGTACAGCTTCAGTGAGGTGGTTTACATGGGTTATGTGTATTCTTTAGAGTTTGGATTGGATTTATTTAGTTGGTTTACAGTTTCTTGGTTGCAGACACTAGAAAGGGGGAGTATTTTAACCTGTTACTTTGTGTATTGAATGTTAGTCATCATGTTTCTACATTAACTTGATCAGTTGTTCTACCTAGGGAAGATCTCTTTCCAATAATTCGGCCGTGATTTGCCTTTGATCTATGCAGCAAACCATAATGCTTTTCTTGATTGCTCTCTCATGATTGCTCTACAATATTTTGAGAATTCTTCTGCTGTGAATCTTTATTTGGCAGGTACATGGAGAGCTACAGGATGTAGCTGAAAACTGACAACTTTCCACATCCTGCTGATCTTGGCCACATTGCTGAATGGTGGTGGTGTCTTGTACTTCTGACTTTGGAGTCTTGTGTTATATCTTAGTCAAGCTTTTAATCTTGGTTTAGAGCTCATTGTCACAAAAAATATTTGGATTGAATAAAGTGTCTGTGCAACGTATGAAGATATAATGTCTCTTGTTGTAATGGTCCTCAGGTAAAATTCCAGGACAAGAAGCTGTTTCTATTAGCATGGCTACTTTCTCAGCATTCAAACTAGTAACTATATCAATCTCTTTATCCCAAGCACTTACAAATCAAAGACCAAATGATCATGATCAGTTTACAAATCAGTAGGCTTATTTTAAAAATAATAAAAAAAGAAACTTTCACTTCCTTCCCCTGCCACTCCCTGCCTTTTTTTTTTTTTCCACCTGGTGCTCTTCCAGACCTTCAGCTGGGGATAGTTAACAGTTCCTTGGTACTGCACACTGTATACTGAAATTTAAATTGAACAAGTATTGCATAAATGCCTGAAACCAGAAGTGGGAGCTTTGGGGAATTTACAGAATATTGCATGATTCTTCATTAAGTTGTGCATTGGCAATGCAGAGGAGTTAGATTCTTCCAAATCCAAGCCAGGGTTATGATATGGAAAACAAAGCATCCTGCATGTGCAAAAATGAAAACCATATGCGATACTGCCATGCCTTTAAACAGTTGTAAGTGAGAACATGTGAGATTGCAGTAGAGTTTAAAATGTGTGCAAGTAAACATGGTGTGTTCTTCCCTCTCCTGCTGGTAGATTACCCTTTGATGCAATTTCACTTCACAAAGCAGTTTGCAATTTTACAAGACTGCTTTGTCCCTTAGCCCAAGTAATTTTTTTTTTTTTTTTTTGACTATTTCTAAGCTGTCCCCAAGACTTCTCTAGCAACTTAGTGTCCAGCCATAAACAAACTAACTAGTGGAGATTACAGAAGTCTTAGAAATTATAACTTTAGGATACACCAGAAGCAAATGCTAATCAGGCAACATGGTGTTTGCAATCAGATTTGGTGGCAAATGCAGGAGACATCAAACTTTCTGGTCAGTGGCCCATAAACTAATGGTTAGGCCTCTCTGCTGAGAGGCAACATGGAATTTGTGAGACTCCTGCAGCTACGTTTCAGAAACATCTCTACACTTCTGGAAAGATTTTTAAAGGTGTTTATGTGTACTTAGCTGCCTGCAGCTAGTATTCATCTGAAAGCCTTGCTAGATGCTTAGCAGTATCATTAGCCACCTAAATACCTTTTAAAAACTGTTCATTGCAGACTTTGCTGGGATGAGTCTTTTAAATTTAGCTCTAATGCTCAGGTTTCTCATGCTGTGCTAAGACAGGTAATGTCAGGTAGAAAGTACATATAAGCAAAACTAGACATAGTTTTGGAAACTGTATAATAATGGGGTTTATTTTTTGTATTTCAGGATGTACTGTGTTTTGTGTGCTGCACAGAGAAACTTGGGCAGGTTTCAAAAGAGATTATCAAATAGTTATTTTAGTGAACTGTGTAAAGGTTCCCCTTCAGAGAAACAAGTAAGGAAAGCTAGCAGGAAAATGGAATTTTCCTGGCCTTGGAATTTCAGTTCAGTTCCTAGTTCTGGTTCATAGAATCAAAGAATGGTTAGGGTTGGAAAGGACCTTAAGATCATCTAGTTCCAACCCCCCTGCCATGGGCTCAAACATTCTAAACAAATGGTCCATCACCCGTTGTTTCTGCAATGGGGTCAGGGGCTGTTTCTAACACTCTGCTTAACATTCTCACCATAGCAAGTGATTCTTAATCTTCACAGCAACCTAGTATAATAGAAACAAGAGGTTTTAAAAAAAAACCCATAGAGCTGAGCAGTAGAAGGCCCTTAATACAAAGGGACCTAGGGTAGACACTTAGTGGTGACTTCTCATTGATTTCTACTTAGCAATTCCTGGAATAACCCAAAGTCTTCTCTCCTACGGTTCAGCTTTTCAGCTCTGCTGCTTACCTTCCCAGTCTTCCTCCACAGCCTCAACTCAACTACTGCTTGAGCACTGCAGACTCTGCTAGACAAACTGCCTCAGTATTTAGGAGAGGATCTAGGTTGTCTTAAGCCATAAATCACTTTTTTATTTTTTGCAGTGCACGTTAAGATTTGGAATCCATCCCCAACCATGACCATTTAAAGCAACACACATTTGCAGAGAGGTTTGCTGGAGAAACTGTTTTTATGCAGGACTTGTAAGATGCTTTCTTGTTATCCTTTAAGTATGCCAGTTACAAAAGAAAGTTCAGGGAAAATGGGGTGGTGTTCAAGAATGGAGGAAGGCAGTGGAATGACGGGTAATGCACGAAAGGCTGAAGTACTCTTCCAGTCCCGCATCAGTCTTTGTAGACAAAGCTTCTTTCCTAGCAAAGTAGTTTGGGAGGGAGAGGAGCAAGAGCAATAGCTCACTTGGGAAGTAAAATTTTGACATTAGGAGAAACATTTTCATTAAGAGAGCAGTACAGCAGTAGAGCAGTCTGCTCAGAGTTTGTGTAGTCTTTATCTCTAGACTTTTTTGGAGCTTGAATAGATGGAAACCATCAGGAAGAAATGGGAGTCTGGCCTAAAGATCTCCAGATGTCATTTCCAACCAAATATCTACGGTTCTGTGAACACTATTCTTTATTTTTTTTATTGGCCTCTTTGGGTAGGCCAGCAAGCCCAGCTTCTGTCATGAGCTGGTGGAGAATAGCAGTTCTCCATTTGTAGCCCACAGTCAATGTGACAGACCACATTCCTCAGGGAAGAGTGTGCCTTTGAATGTTAGGTACATGGCAGCTACTAATCTTGAATCCTGTGTATTAACTGTGTAATAATTTACCCATGTAGAGGTTTGATAGTCTTGACATTTCATTCTCTTGTATGCTTTGTAAATCACAACTGTTGATATTTCCTCATTGTTGTCCTTGGGAATAATTTTCTTTAGTATTCCTCAGGAGACCTCACTGATCTGCATAATCAGTCTGCTTGCTGATGGATGAACGTGTGCAAAGATTCAAGATTTGTGCAGATGTGTGTCATAAAACTTTATGGAACATGGATTAAGTAAAAATAAGAGACAACACACTGGCATTCCGTGACGCATAGATTCTGAGATTATTTTTTTTAAAGGTTATAACAAAACTTCAATCTTGCATCCTTTCTTAGGATCCACAACATCCAATCTTGCATCTGTTTATCTTAGAAAGAAACAACAGCCCTCTTTGCCTCAAAATCCTAAAGATAGCTATTTCATATTCAGTTCAAATTTGACTTCTAGATACATGCATTTCTGGTATCTGTCATTAAGATCAAATATGTTTAAAGTAGGCCTTTTTTTAATATGACCTATTGGCATAGTATGTTCATACAAAAATAGAGGATATATAAATATATCTTGTACAGAGCACTTTATATCTTAAGGTCCTTTCCAACCCTAACCATTCTATGATTCTATGTTAAAGCTTGTTTGAGTTATAGAAGTATGAGCTTCTGAATGGTGTATTTCTAGAAATACTGTCATTTTTATTTCTGTTTAAAAAATGTACATTTACATGATTTCTAGAAGATGGCATGTACAGATGGTAGTCTACCTCCCTTTCTTTTTTAAATCTTTCTATGACTTTACCAAGGTACCTTCAGTCCTCTGCCAAAACTGTTTCAAACATGTCTCTGGAACTAGCTGTTTGTTAGTTAATACAGCATTAGTTGTTAGATCTGGAGCATAAAATGGTAATTGTACCTCCCCCTTCATGCTATCCTTGTGGCCCTTCAGTGTGTTCTTACTTTTGTGCTTTATCTTTAATTAGGTACTTTTCTGTTTATCTCTGAGCAGCTATGGCAGTCATTACAAATGTATTAGAGACTTGCCTGGTTTTGAAACTCAGGATGATTTTGAAGATGCTAATGTTCAGTGTCATAGAGAGGTGGGATTTTTTTATTACCAGCTCAAGCACGTATGATATAATTAACATGTTTCATCCAGAGCGAATCTCCAGAGCTTTGCTGTCAACACAGAGCAGCATCCTAGAAAGCAGTTTCCTGTTTGGCTGGGGTTCTTTTAGCAGCGCTGCCAAAAGATGCAGTTGTTTCCTCTTGCCTCTTCTGTGCCAGGACAAAAGATGACTGACTGGAATTGCAAAAGCATTAAACCCAGTAAAAACTGGGGGATGGAGAGAAAGTACTACAGCTGGCCAGAGGTGGAAGGGTAGGATGTGACTAGCCCCATGACAGCAGCACTAATGTGGGTTGGCTGCAGGTGTTGGTGGAACTACATCCTAGCAGATAGCTGATGAATATATTTGAGTTATGTTCATTTCAGAAGCCTGTAATTTGGTCACATTCAAGAGGGTTTTCACAAGTATTTTGAAAGTCATGAACTTGGCTTTAGCTTCCTAACCAAATGGCGAGTCTGTGCTCCAGATTGTGGAATTGTAAAAGCTTCTCATTGAAATGAGTGTTCAAAGATTTTTAATATGAAAAAACCTCTTCATGTCAAAGTTGTACTTAATGAGGCTTCCCACATCAGAGTGACGTGAGACTGCTACATGGCATGGAAAGTTTTACTCCAGATGCATCATTCCTTGCCATATTTTGAAGAACATTTTGATTTTTAGAAGAGGATTAATATTTTTATTAAAAGGGGAAACACAAGGGAAAAAAGGCTTCTGATCAGAATAGGATATTAATTGATCTCTTAGCATGGATGGTGCATTACGTAGGCCTGTTGAGCTCACTTCTGCATGTGGAGGGTAAGCAGACTTTGCCTGCTGGGGAAGAGACATATCTCCAACTCCGTTCCCTACAACAGCAGCTTCTGGGGGGATAGTTCCCATGTGGCTGGTAATGCTCAGTGTATGGTGAAGTCATGTGAAGTTTGTCTTTTATGTAAAAGCTTCTTGGTTTCCTTTCATCAGTCTTCAAAAATTCTCAGCTTATTCATCTATTTGCCACTTCGTGCCTCAGGGGAGAGGACTTTAATTTAGAGATACTGCTTACATGACCAAAACAAATAAAGGTTATTCAGCAACCTCTGTTTGCTAACTGAGTGCCCTTTTCAGCTTCTGAAATGAAGATGATGTGCATGGTAAAACATTGCACTGGAGTAGCAAATTATTTTTAGAAGATGATGTTTTGGTGGTAGGAAAGTTACAAGAAGATGGGCATAGTTGTGATCTGTTCTCTAAATAAAGCAATGTTAAAGTGATGAACAAGGAGGAAATGTTTTCTATGGCTTCACAGAAATCCCTTGTGGAAAGTTCTTAACTCGTGTGCATTTAATGGTGCTTAAAGCTCAAGGAGTTTTCAGCCCATTGGAACAATTCTTTCTGTTTAGACAGGAAGAAGTGCAAGTGCCTGCCTTGGGCCACAGAGCTGGCTCATGGAAAGATCAGTGTGGTGTGCTTCAAGTCACAAGTAACTGTACGCGTACACTGTTGGGGCTTCATGTGAACAGTTGCTTTCATGATTTACTTTTTATCCCACTTGATCACCTCCTACTGTTACTGCAACACATTGGGATTTTAAGGCCACATAAAAATCATTTCTCTGTTGCTAACATTGAAGAATGAAAAATGGTTTGAGTGTGGCCTTTTGAGGTAAAACCATCCAATGTAATACTGAGTTAATTACAAAATACTTTAGAAGTTGTAGCCTTATCTTTCCTGAAGAGAAAGGTAGTTAGTATCTGCTAACATCATGTTTATTTAGATGTTTTGTTTTTCCCAGGGATAAAAGAGTCTGTTTATTTCTCTTGTGTTGTTTTGAAATTTAAGATGTTCAACAAAGCTCAGTTTTGTGGCTCCCTGCAGGATGTTTAGCTTTAAGTTAGGAGTAATGGTTGTTTTTATGATTGTGTTAAAGAGGCAGAATAATAAAAATCATGGAGTCCTTCACTTTTCAGTTTTATGAAAACAAATATTTTAAGTAAATTTTACTTTGTTCTGTTTTGAAAGTAAGAAAAGACAAAGCAAAAGGGAAAGCTAGTTTTCTGTTGTTGATAAACTTTGAGTGTTACAAAACAACCACGGAAGGCTTTTCAGTTGTCTGTAACCTGTCTTGGCAGTGAGCTCCTGCACAGCCTTCCCCTTCCAAGAGTCATTTTTATGTCTGTCTTTATTTATACTATCATACAGTGAGGAGATGTGTTAAATAGCTGAGACCTCTGCTTCTCTGTAAAATTTGAGTCAAGCCAATGACTTAAAATATTGTTGAGATAAAAATACGTGGTTTGGAGTACCCAGTGTGTTTGCATAGGCCTGCTTCCTTACAAGATTAGTTTGTTTAGGATTAATTATTTATTTATTTTCTTTCCTGTTTTCATACAATTATTTGAAAACCTCCAGGTTGAGGTGTGTATGGCCTTTAGTATAAGGTTGTATGTAGGTCTAACTTTGTATTGAAATAGTCCAAATGATGTATTAGACTCTGGGAATGGCTGGAGCGCCTCTAGGAGTCTCATTGGTGAAGGATAAAGTACAGCACAGATGACTGCATGTGTCTGCAGGTACCATGCACAATAGAAGAAGTTCTCACAAGATAGGAGCTCTAACTACCATTATTCAGTACACTCATTTTTTAACCCAGTTTTTCTAAGAAGTTCAGGAAAAAATATTGTATTAGGGCCCAAATGGTGGGGCCCTAATTAGCTGTTGTGTTTTCTGCTCTTTACAGATCTATGTCTCCCTCTGGAGTACAATGAACTGAGAAGTTACATTTTTGGGATGTGGACAGCCCGTGACTCCCTCCAAAACTGGAATGTGAATGGGGGCATGGTCAAGGAAGCATGTTTGTTGTTGTTTGGTAGATCGTGATGTTTTCTAGACAAAGATGATTCCCACTTGATTTCAGGTAATAATACTGTTTGGGTAGAGAAATTAATCAAATGGGTCATCAATATTTTTGGATGCATAGCAGACTTGAGTAAGTCTCCAGGTAATTTTTGTGAACTGCTAGTTTTTTAATGCTTTGTGCTGATCTGCTGTTGTGAAACACAACTTATCTTTTGAGCAGAAGCTCCTGGGTTAAAGGGCAGTGGCACAGCTGTGGCAGGCCAGCTCAGCAGGGAGTGACAGTTCTCAAGGTATCTACTCTCCCTCTGTACCAGCTGACAGAAGGCTGGTGCATCTGCTCGTATCATTAGCAGCTGCTCTTCTGGGTCAGGAGCTTTTTAATACAGGGCTCCAGTGACCGCAGCCTTTGTGGAGAGTTACCTGAGCTAGCAACATAAAGGGAGGGCAAAAATATGTTGAAACTAGATCCCATGCTGCTCTTCTAATTCTTAAATAAGACACGCCATTCCTACTAACATAGAGTGATTTTGCTGTTTCCACTTACTGGATTTCTGTAGTACTGAAGCATAGCCCTTAGCAAATCACTTAGGATGTCATAATGTGGCTGTGCTGTAATATCAGTTTGTACTCAGAAGCTTCGGCAGTACCTAAAGTGTCTGCAAAAATGTAGAAATGTATGTCTGTTGAAGTTGAGGGGAAGTGATCTTTTTACAGCTGTAAAAGCAAAGGCATTGGGGATGTGGTACTAACTTTGGCATTTAATTGATATGCTATAGCAGCAATAGGAGACTAACTCCTGCAGTCCTGGGAAAGAGAGAAAGAACTGTTCAGAGCAGGAATTAACCAACATGCTGTTAATCTTTCTGACTTTTGGAATAGAATTTCCAATTTTGTTTTGGATGTTGGAGTTTTTCTACATCAGAAAAGGAAGAATTAAAATGGCAATGAGTGGTATTGTCTACCGTATCAGAGGGTGGAGAGGAAGGATCCTCTGAATTAGAGAGGGTAGAAAAAACTTATATACAAAGCAAGAATTGCAGTGGAAGAGAGTGTTTGATAAATAGATCAGAGAAAAGGGTCTGTTAATGGAGAAAAAAGTTCAGAAATAGCGAAACAATAGAGAAGTTGTAAGAAACTTTCTCAAAGATTGATACCAGTGAATGAAGGGGGGGCTGAGAAGTTACGGGTATGTGTGTTTGACTGAGACAAGAAAGAAGCAAAAAGCAGCGAAAGATAAGCGGATCTGGGTAGTGGTGGGTTAGATAAGAGTACAGAGCTGGATCAAGCTTAATATCTGTTGTAAGACTGAATCTTCATAAGGCTGCTGGAGAAGACAATGCAACTCTGCCCTCATCTTTAAGAATGGTTACTTTTTTGCTGATGCTTGAAAGCATCCAGCTGGCTGGAAGCACCCACCTTTACCCAGGAAAGGAGTATTTCTGGTTTGGTTGCAGGTCATTTTCCCCTCTTGTGACTAGGCTTATATTTTTCTATTGCGAAGGTAACCTAAGTTCAAGCATACAATTAGGAACATGCTATTTCTGGTGAGAACTTCACTGAAGAGGAGCAGCTCCTACACAGTCTTGCCACATGTGTTACTAATGATCATTTGAGCTATTTCATAGGAAAAGCTCCTTCATAAGCATCCTTCATAAGTTAGTGACCTGGAATTTTTTTATGAAGCTGTGTATGTATTTATTCAGTAAATAGATGATTAAGAATTTAAATTCAGCTCTCAGGATCTCTAGGCTGAGGACTGACACATGTTTGAGGCCTAAGGAAAATGCAAACAGGAGCTAAGGCAGCCTGACCCTGCATGGGAAAGTAAGGAGCCATGCACAGCCGTGAGCCTGCTTCTTCAGGTGAGATTCATTTGCCTCACTTCAGATGTTTACAGCTTAGCCTCCTCTGTTTAAGCTAATTGTCTAGGCTATTGTGATAGCCAGTGAAAAGATATATGCATTGCTAAGGCATGACTCGTGATCTTTTGTAAGATGAGATGACCTGGACCTGCAAGAGAGGATTTTTTCTTTGTGAAATGGAGCTTGAGGTAACCAGAGTACATGTAGATGTTTGCATCATGGAAAGCCACAGCTGGGGCAGAAGAGCACCATGCTGCTGGAGGATGTGCCTGGCACTGGACACTGCTAGAAGCAGAAGGAAGACAAAGGGGATAGGACTTTCTGCTGCTTGTGAATCCACACCTCAAATCAGCGACATAATAGCTCTCTTAGAGGAGGATAGCCTATCTGACAAATGGTTGGTTTCCAGTTTTGAGGGTGTTTGTTGGTTTAATTTAATTCCTCTTGGGAGAGAGTGAGTTATGTAACAAAGTGTCAGCACACCCACAGCAGCAGAGTGGTGACAGTCACCAGGTGAGAAGAGCAAACCCAAGATGCTCTTTGCCCTGGAATTTTAAACAAAATGGGCTGTTCAGAGGTGTTTAATTGCAGGCTTAGCAGCTCCAATTTTTCTGTCCTTAATTTTGTGGTAGTCATTGTCTTTCTTGAAAATGTGGCTTCAGAACTCCTGCAGCTTTGTGTGAGAATCTGTACTGCTTTTTTAATTCTAAGCTGCTTAATATTATGCTTTGAAAGAAACTCTAGAAATGTGATTCACAGCATTTTATCCACATAATGATTTTTATTCACCATTGAAGATCTTCCATTTGCTTTTTACCTTAGCAGGTTTGGGGCTGCCTTTGTAGATTTTGAGCACATTGATTTGTCAGTGTTGTAAGAACTTTTTGATTTGATTACTTAGGCAGGAGTAATCTGAATAGTTCAAATTTTTTGCTACCACTCAAAACCAAGTATAACGGAAGAGAATGCAGACTGGGGATGCCTTGCGTTCTTTGGTAACATAAAAAAGCTCGAAGAGTTGTATTTTTTTTAAGAAAAATAACAGCTTGTAGGGTGGAGGTTATTTCAGAGTTTCAGTTTTTATTCACTGTAACTGTATGTGTCTCAAAAGAATAATTGACAACAAAAGAATTAGATTTCTGGTAGTTTCTCTGGCCTACAAACATCTAATTACATTTGTTAACCTGCAGTAAGAAAACAATTGCAAGAATACAGGACATGTTGATGTAATTATTTTCACTGTTTATCCTGTGATAGCAAAATGCACAAAGACAGATTAATATAACAATCCCTATTAAATGTTTCTGTTCTGTAAGACTTGGGGAATGATGCTAATGCAAATGCTATTCTGAAACTATCCTGATGATAGTTTCAGAAATTTCAGTGGTCATAGTGAAAGAGCCAAAGGTAGGGAGGGGAATCTGCTAAAAGCTGAATTATGTTCAATTTTTGCATGGTGAGTATCAGAGAAGGTACTCTGTTAACCAAGCCTTTCTGGAGGAAGTTTCTGAAAGCTTTCCTTCGAGCAGTTCTGAGTGTCCATCAGGCCTCAGTCTAGAGAGTGTTGCTGAACTGGTAATTCTTGCCTTGGCCTTTATTAGGTAATAATATCCACAGACTACAAAATCATCTTTTTTTTGTCCTTCTGAAACTGCGTTAGGTGTTTATTGAAATGTCTTTCCTAGTTATTCCTGATACTTTATTTCCTATTTTAACTGCTTGCTGAGCAGGGGCTGGTATTTTCTTGCAGCTGTCTATCATAACTATCGAGATCTCACTGCTAACAGGTGATGGTTTACTCGAGATCACAGTTTCCTTTCTGAAGTTAGGGTTGTTTCTCACATGTGCATAATTTGTGATTTAACTACATTGAATGCTACCTGCCACTTTATTGTTTGTTCAGTCGTTTTTCATAAAGTCTTTGTTTTGTTGTTATGGTTTAACTCCATCTGGCAACTAAGCACCACACAGCTGCTTGCTCCCCACCAACACCAAAGCAGAATGGGGGAAAGATAATTGGAAGAGTAAAAGTGAGAAAACTTGTGAGTTCAGATAAGAACAGTTTAGTAATTGAAATAATAATGACAATTTGTAATGAAAAGGAAAATAACAGAAATAAATGCCAAGAAAGACAAGTGATGCAAATGAAAACATTGCTTACCACCAACTGACTGATGTTCAGACATTTCCTGAGTGGCAGCCGCCTGGCCAACCTTCCCCTAGTTTATATGCTGAGCATGATGCCATATGGTCTAGGATATCCCTTTGGTCAGTTGGAGTCAGCTGTCCTCGCCCTATCCCCTCACAACTTCTTGTGTACCCCCAGCCTGCTCGCTGGTGGGGTGATGTGAGGAGGCCTTGGCTCTGCGTAAGCAGTACTCAGCAGTAAGGAAAACACCCCTGAATTACCAACACTGCTTCCAGCACAAATCCAAAACATAGCCCCATACCAGCTACTACGAGGAAAATTAACTGTATCCCAGCCAAACACAGCACATTTCTGTAGTTTGCCTTTTTGTCTATTACCTTGAACAACTTAATATCTTTGGTGGATGTTGTCAATGCACTCCTCACCCCTGTATCGAGAGCAGGAGGGCTGTATGTCCTATACTTCTCAGCACAGATATCTCTAGATCTTCACTGGTGATGGCAAGAATTGGAAACAGGAGTAGGAGAATGTGGTCAATCTTTCAATGAATTATTCACTAGTGCAAGAAGGACCTTTGCTATTTTGCATACTTAACATCCTAAAAAGCCTTAATTAAGGTCTTTGTTGAAGTCTTTGTTGAAATTTTAAGGAGAGGAACTGGGTTAGTCTTTTCCAGTGAACTCCAGTATGCTGGTCACGCCATTACAAAAGGCATTCTGATGCTACTATGTACAGCACAGATCTCAGGCTTAAGGTCTTTCCTGCAGACTCTTAAAAGGCTGTCACTTTTGCCACCACAGAGTCCTCTAGTACCAAGGTGCTTTTAATTGAGAGGTGGCATACCATTGAGTTAGTAGTTCACCGATTTCATGCTTGAGTTCCTTTAGGATTCCTGGGTTGAGTGCCGTCTGGTCCTGGTGAGCTGTTAGCATTTGTTTTCTTGGCTCCTGCTGTATCTGCTCATACAGTCATTGCAATTTCAAGCACATCCTTGGAGCCCCTGCCAACAGGGATACTGGTAGGGAAATCCTGAGAAATAGTGTTGCAATATTGTAGCAATAATGTGGCAAAACTCTGAGATCTTATAGGAGGAGAAAGTGATTTTATTTTACTAGAGAACTGATTTCATTCCACACTCTCACACCTGTGTACTTACAAGCACCAAGATACTTCTGTCCACACAGTTTAGCACTGAGGCATTGAGATGTGTGTAACCAAGTTGCTGGTTCAGGATTTGTTGCAGTGATTTGGAAGACAAGGGACTCCAGCTGTTGAGTTCTCATCACAACTTCTGTACCCTTAGTTTGGCAGGCATGTAGTTAGTCTCCATCTGGTTAGTGGTTAGTTTCTCCATCCTTTCTTACCTCTGCATCATCATTAATTAGTTGCAGTTTTAGACTTCTTTTCCTGATCTGAGTACACCAAAACTCTGCATATAAATGTGCTGCAGTCTTGCTGGCCTGCTAATCTAGGTGCCATAAACAAATGCCATTTTTATATTCCCTTTTTTGTTTTTTTCTGGTGTTTCTGTGCTCAAACTATTACTATTTATTCTTCATTCATACCAATGTTAATACTTCTATCACAGTTCTTTACAGAGGCTCCTCAGCTTCTGGTGTTCTTACCGTCACTGCAGTGAATCTGTCTGGTGGATTATCTGTAATGCCTTTATCTTCTGAATATTCCTTCACTATCCTGATGATGAGTTGCATCCCAGAGTTTCTGGCAGACTTCCTGTTCCTGATGTGCTTGAAGAAAGATTTATCATTAGTATCTGCCAATTGTTCATCAGATTTTTTTGTTTGTTTTGCCTGCCCTGCTGTGTTTTACATTTAATTTGCCAGAGTTTAAGATCTGTTGAGCTATTTTTTTTCTATTTGGGCTTGAATAGACTTCAGCTTTTTTGAGGGTAACCTCACTTCTGCACTGCTGACTTAACTGTTCTGGTTTCCTTTCTTCCTTTCTTAGGTTTTACTTAATAGGAAGCATGTACCTGCCTTGTCTTTCCAGTCTTATCACCATTCATAATCTCCACAGTGCCTGTAAAGATTTGAATTCTTTTCCTGGCCCTTTTGGATTCTCTTAACAAACTCCTTTACCTTCTCATGCTTGCACTCTGAGACTGGGCGCAACCGTAGGTTTATTTTTCACCTCCACTGCTCTAGTTGAGAAGTTGTTGCATGCAGGATTTTTCAAAATCTTGCAGCTGAAGAGCCATTCTATATTTAGGACCAAATCAAGGGTTGCATTTTCTTTTGTGGACTTCCTACCCAGCTGCTCTGTGAAACAGTCACTGAGTTAATGCAAAAAAAAGTCACATCCTGATATGGTGGGATATTTGTGATCTACATTGAAAGGAAGTGATCTGAAATCTCCCATTATGATACTGCACTTTTGTCATATCACGTTAAATGTTGCTATTCTGATTAGGTGGTTGTAAGGACCAAATATCTTCCCGTTTCAGCCTGGAATCTAATCCATAAGTATGTTGCTTTAATTGCGGAAATGACAGGTTTATATATTTGGAATAAGGGGAACTGAACATACTTGTAAATCAAAGTTGTACTCTATTTAGTATAATCGTAGAATAGTTGGGGTCAGAAGGGACATTTAAAGATCATCTAGTCCAACATCCATGTCCTGCCATGGACAGGGACATTTTAACTAGATCAGGTTGGTCAAAGCCCTGTCCAATCTGGCCTTGAATGCTTCTGATAATGGGCGTCTACAACTTTTCTTGGTAGACAAACAACTGTCCCAGTGTCTCACCACTATTGTAAGTACTCTTCATAGTGACCAATCTAAATGTACCCTCTTTCAGTTTAAATCTGTTGTCCCTTATCCTATCATTATAGGCCCTAGTAAAAAGTCTCTCTCCATCTTTCTTATAGGCCCCTTTTAAGTATTGAAAAGCCACAATAAGGTCTCCCCAAAGCTTACACTTCTTGAGGCTGAAGAACGCCAACCCTCTCAGCCTTTCTTCATAGCAGAGGTGTTCCAGTTATGAGGAGAAATTCTTCCTTTGTGTGTTAAAGATGTTTTCACTTAATCCAGTAGGCAGTGTTGAAAGCCTCTAAAGGTACAATGAAGAAAAAACAAGTGATGCTAACTCTCTTTAGATTCCTCAAGTAGGCTATTTCTCAGCAATGTACATTCCCAAGTACAGGGTATAGTGTTCAGGAGGACTTCAGCTGCTCTAGCAACTTCCAGAAAACAGTATTGTAATATGCAGAGTCTCGCAAAATTTCAGCAATTCTTTTGATGGGCAGTGTTGAAAGCATCTCATGGTGAATGTCTTCTGTATTTGCTTCTGACTAAAAGGAAGAAAGGGGTCGAAGAGGGTGATGAATTGGATGGAAGTGGCTATTAAGCAGTGGCCTGGAAAACATGCTTCAGAAAATCAAAGAATTTGTCGATGTCTGAGGACAGAAGATTTAGTGGTTTCTTAAAGACGTGCTGTAAGGGCACAAGTACAAGCTGTTTCTTTGGGAAGAATAGATAGCCATAATTGTCGCCACCTAATTGCACGTTATTCATTAGTCTGAAACTAAAGGAGCCATGCACAAAGGGGGTACTGGTTCAGCTTTTGAACGTGTCTTATAAAAGAAAAATACTCTCTTGTAGAGACATTATTAGAAGGACTCTACAAAACAAGACAGAGTTGGCAAAGCTGCAGCAAGAAAACATTCTATAAATATATTAGTAGCAAGAGAAATCGCTAAAGAAAGAAATTGCCTGTTAGGCAGAAAGACTAGAAAGTTATCGACAGATGTTGCTAAAGAGGTTGTAAGCACCATTTTTACTTCATTGATCAGGATTAAGTGGGCAGAAGCACAAAGGGCTAAGATGTCGGAACACAGCCTAGTATGCATACACAGAGGCTTAAGCTTGGGGTCTTTCCCTAAATGCTCTTATGGCAGATAGAAAGTTTAGGCAAATCACTAAAATGGTTGATACTATTAGGGATGTTCTTTGAGAATGAACAGAAGATAACCAAAATTCTGGAAGACTGAAAAAGGACCAGCTTAGTGCCTGTTTCTAAAGAGAATGAGAAGTGGAAATATAGAACAGAACTACAGGCCAGGCAGGTTAACTTCTGGAAAAATATTGAAACAAATTATTTATGAGTATTTGGAAGAAAGTGAGGTGGTAAGAAACAATCCACATAGACTTGCCAAAGACAAGTCATTTTGAATCAGTTTGTCTTCCTTCTGTGACAGAGCAACATGCCTGCTGGATATGGAAGAAGTAGATTTGATATATTTTGACTGTAAGAAAGCTTTCAACATGTTCCTAATGCTCCTATGAGCAGGGTGTAAAAGTACTATCTAACTGAAGCTTTGTACAAAGAAGACATAAAACCAAGTTTAGTGCATCATTATGCTTGTTTGTTTTTGGCTGCAGAGAAATTCCTCATTTTGTAGTAACCTGCCCCAAATCTGCTACTGATTAATATTAATGTCGTGAACAACAAGAACTTTTAATTAAGATCTGTCCTGCAAATCATATCAGAGATAGAAGCTATGTTAGAGAACAGATTTAAAATCGATGGTTTCTTTTTTTAAACACTGTAAAAGCTAAGTGTGAAATTGGCAAGAATAATCAAGTACCACATGGAAATCAGTTGCTAGCTAAGCAGGTCTGAATAAAAGAATTTTGAAGTTGTAGCTGATTCCAGCTGAACACTAACTAGGAATGACATCTTGTTGGAAAACATTGCCATTGGCTGTATAAGAAGAGTGGTTATATGCAGCACTGGTCTGTCTTGGAAAATACCGAGTAAGGAGTGAAATGAAATGTGCCCTGCATGAGGCTTCAGGCTTCAGAAAAGATGTTTGACGGGTTAGAGACAGGCCAAATGCAAGAGCACGAAGAATGAGCAAAGATCTAGAAAACGTGCATGACACGATCCACAGCTGTGGCAGTCTGTGCCTGCAGTTCTTGTTCATTTGCTGAACTCTTTAGGCTACTGTTGACTGTGAGTTACGGTAAATCTTGTATATAATCATGGGTTTTATTTTTTCTTTTCACGTAATCTTCATATAACTATATTAAAAAAGAGGGGAGGGAAAGTCCTTATTCTGAAAAGGTTCTTACTGAGATTGCAAAATGTAGTACTTAAAAATCGAGAAAGTCCTTTTGTTACATGCATAAGTATATTCAGCCTCCATGTGTGACTATAGGCTGTCTTTTTAGTTATGCAGTTGCATATTGTTTTTTCTTATGCAGGTTTCTCATCCTATTTACTGTCAGGAATGCACAGAAAACCAGCAAAGGTGTGTGGTCATCCTAATCATAGAATTGTAGAATGGTTTGGGTTGGAAGGGACCTTGAAGATCATCTAGTTCCAATCCCTCTGCCATAGGCAGAGACACCTTCCACTAGACCAGGTTGCTCAAAGCCCCATCCAACCTGCCCTTGAACACTGCCAGGGATGGGACAGCCGTAGCTTCTCAGGGCAACCTGTGCCAGTGTCTCACCACCCTCACAGGGAGAACTTCTTCCTTTTATCGAATCTAAACCTACCCTCTTTCAGTTTAAAGCCATTCACCCTTGTCCTATCCCTATATGTCCTTGTAAAAATCCCTCTCCAGATTTCTTGTAGGCCTCCTTTAGGTATTGGAAGACTGTTATAAGGTTTCCCCTGAGCCTTCTGTTCTCCAGGCTGAACACGCCCAACTCTCTTAATCTGTCTCCTTAGCAGAGTTGCTCCAGTCCTCTGATCATCTTCATGGCCCTCCTCTGGACTTGCTCAAGCAGGTCCACATCCTTCTTATCTTGGGGACCCCAGAGCTGGATGCAGTACTCCAGGTGGGGTCTCGCAGGTGTTTAGTTTTGTGAAGTTGTGAAGTCTGGTGTGTTTAAGGTTATTAGTTTTGGTTGGTTGGTTGGTTTTGTTTGTGGTTATTTTTTTGGGAGGAGAGGGGGTGTTTGGGTTTTTTTGGTGGCTTTTTTTTTTTTTTAACTCGTGATTCAACTTGTATACTATGCAGTATTGATCACTTCTGTCAGCTTACTGGAGGAAGTAAAATGAGTTTCAGCAGTTTAATATCCAATTGGTCACATTCTCATTGTATAATTTTAGTGTAGAAGATACCTAAGGAACTATTGCCTTAATATAATCAAGCAGATGAAATTACTTGTACTTTATTGCTTGCTATAGTTTTCCATGATAGCTTGTGGTATATATTGGTTAAGCTATCTCAATGGCCATATTAGAAACAGAATGTTCACTTGAAGAACATGAATTCAGTGTGGTATCTTTTGTTCTTCCTATTCACGCTGTAAATTATTTTTCATTACTGTGATGTAATGAAATTCATTTAGTTATATGCTATGCATAAAAAGATTATTATAGCGATGTATATAAACTCATAGGTAAGCAAGATCTTATTTTGACCTATCTTCAGTTGATGCAACTTTTCCAGTGCAACTGGAAAGAGGTACTGGTCTGTGTTTTCTGTATAGAAATGGGTAACATTTGTAAAAGGCACTTACATTGTGTGCTGAAGGGCAGGGGCTATGTATTTTTGGAAGGTGACTTTCTTGAACTACATGTTTTAACTCTGTTTCAGTCTGACTCCATTCAGACAAGAGAACTTTGTTATCTTGTAAAAGTGAATGATTTATACTTGCACTGTGCCATTCAGCCCAAAGAATCTTGAAGTAGCCATAGAAATGCAGAAAGTATTGGGTTTGCAAAAAGCAAATCTGTTTCTTTTTACCCGTTATTATGTCAGCCAGTTTCAAATAGGAGCTGTGCAGTGAGAGGCCGTAATTGCTTGTCAGGAGGGATAGAGGAGGTTAGGGAATACCTTTCCTATGAGACCTTTGTTGAGTAACTTGAAGATTTCTGATTGTTAAACTGAAATCCCCGATTTCAACCATCTTCTGTATGAAATCCACAGACTGAAAGTCTCAGGAGTGATGGTGGTCACAGCCATGCATGCATTCTCTCCAATATTTCTCTGTAAGCTTCCGGGGGCTGTACTAATGAAAGCTCCTGGTGTGACTGCAATGCAGTCTGGAGTGTGACTGCAGTTCCCTATGCATACTGACTGCGTGTGGTGCAGGGCACTGGACGCAGTGAACAGAAGCGTGAAACCCCTGTCTTAGCAATGGGAGTGGAATGAGCCCACAATGGAGAAACTCCCATACAGTCTCTGTTGGCAAAAAGAATTAGAAATTGTTGTGTATTAAACAGTTTCCTTTCATTACTCCTCTCCCTAAACATATCTCTCCACAAACATGCTTAAACTTTCTAATGGTGAAATACTAAGCTTTACTTATTCATGCAGATTGTGCATGAAAGCATTTTAATGAGTCTGTCAGCTGAGTGGCCTCTGACAAAAGGAACTGTAGCTGTTCTTGTAGGGTAGCTTAATAGATTGTCCTGCAATAAACAACAACCGAACAGAAGAGGATAGCGTTTGAGTCAATTATGTTGCTTGATTTTGTCAGCTGGCATATGGTATTTGCAGTCCTTAAATTGGTTTAAAACATAGATCTCCTGCTGTGCTGATAGGTAAATCTGATTATTCAATGATCTGGCTTTTCCTGTAAGATACCAGAATTAAACAAGGCAACATATTTATTGCGACATGCACCAGGACCTCATCAGTGTGTCCTTTAATGAGGAATTTGTGGAACCAGCTTTGTGGGATTAGAGTACTGGAGGTAAGGTTTGACTGTTGCAATGTGCCTGGCATTTATGAGGAAGTAATAAAATGTATCTAACGCGCTACCCTAGGTTTTATTATAGCTTCACTCTGAAGCAGTAATAAATACCTGCTTACCAACTACTGTAGAACAATTTATTAATCCTCACTGCAATATTAGACACAAAACTACATGCTTCAATATTTGACTTTCCCTCAGTGTTCATAAAGAAAATGACTAAGTTCAGTTCTGGTCTCAGAAATTTGCAGTCAGACACAGAAAACATAGGGCATTTGCAATTTAAAACTTGCTTCAGACCCTTTTTCCTCCACATTACGTCGTGTTTCTCTGGTTATAAATTCATTGAAATTAATCTTTTCTGTTTGTTTTTTTTCTTTTTTTCTTATGTATGGCAGATATTTACATGGTATTCATCATCGTCTACACCTTAGAGTTGAGTAATGTAACAAAAGTTTTGCTGTATAGCTCAGAACTCTGCAATGAATGGTCCAGTCTCATGAGTTACTGAACAGTCTCAACCCATTGAAGACCAAAGTAGTAAATCTCAAATGTGGGAAGTAAAAGGATTTAAGTAAAGAAAATGCTGTTTTCAAAATCTACTACTGATTATGCCCATCCACAATATTTGGTAGTTTAAATCCTTTTAGTTTTAGAGGGGAGCTGCGTGGCATTCATCACTCTTGGTAAACCCAATGCATATCCACAGTAGTTTTGCACACACTGGATTTACACGTCTTGATGGGGCATATATATACCACTTGTACAGAAGAATGGTTAGTTCCTGCTTGCATGGGATTAACTGTTTATTCACAGTACTGTTGTTCTGTGCTTGTATGACAGCTTCGCTGTTGCTGGGGAGCAGTGCAGGTGTAGGTACCTGGTGATGTGATAGGCTTGAGGGATTGCACAAAGGCTCCAGGTTAAGCTGCTGCAGCAGCTACCAGGGCAATGGATCCAGCCTTTGCCCTGAAGATCCTTTTCTTACGCTTGCAATTTGCCCTGAGGAGATGAAGCTGTCTGCAGCAGAACTAAATGAATTCTCCTGGAGGCCCAGATCAGCCTCTGTACCACAGGTTGAACAGAATAAAATCCATATGGTTCTTTCAGCCTGTTTCTGTAAAATATCTAAAGCTTGCGGTGCTGTGAGCAGAAAGATTTGCAAATACTAGTTGCGCAAAAGTATACAGGAGGTAGACAAAACTGATGGTGATGTTGATTTTAAAGTGAAATATATGTGTATACTCTGTGTGCCGTATTCTTGCTGATTCATGAGAATATTTTTCAGAGTTGGCCTTGGTTGATGACCATCAACACTGGAGCTGTGTATCAGTTATGTGCTCAGGCTAAAAGTTTCTACCTTGTTTAAAAAGTAATCCAGGAATCATTTCCTTCTTCTGCAAGGTTTGTACTATGCTTCTGTGTGTGTTAGCACTAAGAAGTTATGACAGTTATCTCGGGTTATCTCTTCTCATGATTCTGCAGTTCAGAGAAACAGACACAGAATTTTAGTTCAGTGTGCGCATAGTTGCAAGCTAATTCTTACTTGGATTAAAGAATGGGATCTGAAAAGTGCAGCTGATGTTGATTGCAGCTCTTTTTCTTATCAGATACTTCAAAAATCTGATTCCCCCTTCTAATATGAAGAAAATTATTTCAATAGTTGGCAATACCAGTTAGGGGACTTGCCCAATGCTCAGAGAGGAAGAGTGGGAGGAGACTCTGTAGGAAATAACTTTTGTCCTAAATTAAGTTCCCAAACCCCAGAAAATACTCTGCTTGCCATGTGGAAAAACCTACCCTTTTATAGTTCTAGGGAGAAGATAAGAAAATTGGATAACAAAGCATTTGGGATGTGGCTAGATGTGCAGGATTCTCAGGGTGGCATCTCTGCCATGGATGACTGACACCGGTAATGACTGTATGCATCCCTGTTAGGGAATACTTGTTTTCTCTGTTGAAAGTCTCCTGCTCTGTTACTCAGACCCCAGCTCCAAGTGCCCGGTCTCTGCAAAGAGTGTGTTCACTAGCTATGTAAGTGCTTCAACCAGGAGATGCAGGCCGTGCCCAAGTACAGTGGGCAGCTGAGTTAATAAACCCTGCTGGATTGCTGCCGACTCTGGCATGAAGCACAGTGTGCAGAGATGAAAAAAAATGAAAAGTGAGACTCTGCAAAAATACATTGAGACTCTTGGCAGAGGAGTTTGTAGTCTAAAGTGATATCTGTTAACTAAAACTGCTTCATTTTAATCAACAGGGAAAAGTCGATGATCACCAAGGCTCCTTTCCTCTTTGGGAGATTGTTAGCATGCAGACTGTTACTGTAAGGAACCTAAGCAGGATCAAAGTGGGTACTTTTCACTTGCATCCATGTGCGATTTCTAGGTGCATATGGAATTTGGCCCATGCAAATGTAACCCCTTCCAAGTGTTTGATAGTACTGGGTGGTGAGGGACGTTGGCAAAGACTGTGTGCCTTCAAAACAAATCAGGGTGAAGAGCTGAGCTAGAGGACTTCTAATTTGTTGAGTCTTTTTAAGTCCTTTATAAATATGGTGATAAACTTGTTTCATAACTTTTGCTCATTTATTCTGTGTTTATGTGTATATTTTTTTCTCCTGAAAAATTTATAGTGCAGGAAATGGAAATACTATTCCTGAAATTGCCATTGCAGTCTCAGTAAATATAAAGACTTTCTGATAGTCACAAATAAAAACAAACAAAGAAATTCAATGACCAAAGGAGACATGGTCATAGAAGGAATAGCATATATTCCTGTATTGTGATTACAAAGAAGAAACCAAATTTATGTTGCTTATGTCAGACTAGGAGCCAAACACCATCCGTTTACATTTTTAAGGCTTTATATCAGATGCAACACATCCAAATGTCTGCTGTTCCATTTCTTTTGTTAGTCATTCTGTAGAAATAATATCCAGTTTTCAAAGGACAAATGTTTGTTTCCTGAAAATCAACAAAAACGTATTAGTTACTCTGACATCTTGTTTAAGTTACCTGAATCTATTGACATACTGTTCACTGTAGCTGGTAACACACTTAAGTTATTCATAGTGCAGTAGGGCATTTGCACAAATACCTCACTTTGAGGATTTGTGGGCATTAACGGGCAGCACTCTCATAAAGTAATGCAGTTGCAGTTCCCATAGTGCCATGTCATGCTCTACAAGGTTGGCATTGCCATACACTGGTGATGTTACAAAAAATCAGCAGAACTAAATAAGAAAGCTAAATTAGTTTATTGTTTGTCTCTGATTCAGATCTCATTTGGAAGTTCTTATTTCTTTGGCTGATATAAAAACATTTACAAACTAGTTTTGTTTCTATGCTGGAGTTTATTTTCAGTGGCTCAGACATGGACACATTTTTCCTCAGAACAGCCTGTAATTCCTTATCACTTTCCCACTCTTCTGACTGAAGTATTTCAGTTAATTTTTTCAAATGGACTTTCCAGTTCAGGGCCAGGAGAGCACGATGTACCCAGCCTGTGATTGCTGTTCCCCCTGAACCTGATTATTGAGCATGTGCAATGTCTTGTGGATTAAAGGGAGCTGAGAACCTCAGAAGAACAAGGTCTGTGTGTCTGTCTTGGAACACCAGGACTGACACCTGCAATGAGGCTTTTGTGGTCTGGGATAAAAAGTGGTTAAGGAGAAAGATCAGAAGAATTAATGGGATCTGATATGTAATCTTCTCTCAGAAGAATCCTTGCAGGCTGGGGGGATGTTGATGGTTGTTGGAGGGGGTTATGGAAGTTCACTTTTCTTAGTGGAGAAAAGGCTGGCGTTGACCCTTGCTGCTGCAGAGGCGCTGTTTGTGCTTTTCCAGAGCTTTTTGGCTTCTTGGAACCTTCTGAGATTTCACAGGTGCTTACCATATGAAGCATCTCAGACCAAACCTGCCTTCTGAATGCTGCTTCTTTTGAAACTGCTCAAAGCTAGTGTTGGCCAAAATTCTACCAGTCTCCTGTTTCCTTACAAAATATAAATAAAATATAAGTAAAATATAATGTAAAAGAGGTCCTGCGGGGAGCCAGGCTCCCTGCGTGGGTGCGTAGAGTATGACATTTTGTGTGGCTTGCTCCTGTTTGGACTGCAGGAATACAAGTGTCTGGCTTTCTTACCAGACACCATGAGACATTCTCTCAGCAGCTGTTCATGCTAATTTAGTCTTCCTTTGCAGACAGATCTTTTACTTTGATTGCTTGTGCCTTTACAGAAACAAAACTTAAACCACCCAGAATATCTTCATTTACTCTGCAAGACTACTGTAGTTCGTCCTTTCCACACTTACCATCTAAACAGTAAACACACAGAGTTTTCCAGTTGTTGAGGGTGGGCTTGCTGCTTTCATTTATTAGTTTTGCGTTTAGTATTTATTCTTTGCATTCACTCACAGGGGTGCTGATGAACTCATCTTCAGAATAGTCAGATTTAACAGGGCTCCTTTTATTCTCTAGAGCAGTGTGTTAAATAGATTTCCTGATTGCTTTGAATATCTTGGCTTTAGTGATTGTGCAGAATTATTCTAATATTTCTGACATAAAGAAGTAAAATTGCATAAAAATAAAGCAAGTGGCTGGGTGATACAGTTGGAGGCAGACATCTCTGGTGGAAGTTATCTAATTGCAGCCAACATTGCAATTAAACCTAATGTGTGCCTCCAGTCATGTCAGTTCTGTGCATTCAGTTATTATTAGGCAGGTCCAGCTGCCTGAACATCACTTCATTAAAAGTGAGACTCCAAAGACAGCCTTCAAAAAAGTATGGATATAGGATCTACACCCCATTGAATTCATGAGGAATTGGGGTATTCTGAAAACCGTTTACTCTGCTGTAGACACTATTTTGCTGCAATTATTGTTTAAAATATATTGATATTGCCTTCTTGGATTTAAAGTAACTCAGAAGGAAGAAACTAAGAAATACTCTTCATTATACAGACAATTTTGGCCTGATGAGAGAGTGGTTGCTCTGACTTCAGAGGTGGGACTGCAGCATTTTAGTTGCTTGTCTACACATCTGCCTTTTGGCCATAGCATTTAGCTTAAAATAGCCTGTTGTAGGGGTGAAATGAAGTATCATGTCTGATTATTTGTAAATCCTATTCATCTTTCTCAGTGCCAGTCAAAGAAAAGATGCTCATCTATTAAACCCACACAATTTTCCCTTCAAATATCATGAACAGAAAGGGTCCCATTCTCTCTCATTTCCATGTGTGTTGGCATGCCAAACTTGCTTGTTACTGTGAAGTTCTGCATGACTTTAGTGTGATAACATTAATTTTTTTTTCCTTTCTTATATTCTCAGTGTTTCCTTGGTAATCTCTGCATTTTAAGCATCAGTCCCATCAACACTGAGACACTTGAGTGTCACCACGTGGCATGTGTGGAACAGCCAGGTGATCAGACCTAGTCAGCATGGTGTGTGTTAGCTGAGAATGGTGATTTCTGCCCTGATAATCAATGCTGATAACACAGCAGTATTCAGGGTCGTTATCAGATTCTGGCCTCATAGGCAATCCTGATAAGCTTGACATACAGTTGATTAACATTAAGCATACAGATATGTTTATACTCTCTCCTCCCTGAAACAAATTCATCAGGAGTTATCAGTTTTGTCTTGGAAACCAGTGGCTTTTGTGTAGGAAAACAGAAGCTTCATCTAACCTCAGCTTCAGGAGTAGATTTTAGCTAACCATGTTTGGATTTTCCAAACTGCGAATCTGCAAGTCCTTCCCACGCCCAGATCTGCACACACAGATATGTGAAAATCAAAGGGCATAATCTGGTAGAAATTCTGCTGTCATTATAGGATATACAAGATGATGACAGTTTTGGCTGAAGTGCATTTTTCTAACAAGCAGCATCTGGCTTTTAGTATTAAAAATAAGTCTGTGAATAAAATCCAAACTATTCACAATGTGTTATCATAAGACTATTTTTCAGGAACATTTGTCTTTTAGGTACTGGCTAGAGTGATTCATTTCTAATGATAAACATTTTGCCTCTTTTGCCGAATCCATTGTTTTAGTTCTAAAAATGAATCAGTGAGAACAGAGCTTTCTATTTACAGCTTGCCCAGCTCAGGTTAATGAGCCAAAACAAAATATGCAGAGTGTTGGCTGTGAAATAATAGCTCATTTGCTGTGGGCAGAAAGCATTCTTCTCAGAAGCAAAGGAATTGTTAGGGCTAATCAGATACTTTTTTTTTTTTTTTTTTTTTTTTTAATAATTAGAAAAGCTAATTCAGGAATGAGATGAAAAATAGGCATATGAGCTATATATTTTGGAGGATGATGTCTGCTCCATGTTCTGTCCTTACCTCAAAAAGAGAAGAAGACAAAAAGAAAGAGAAAAGAAAGAGAAAAAGAATCTTATGCAACATGAAAGAATATACTGTTGTCCTTTTGTTCCCAATTCCTGCTAGTTTTGGGAAGGAAGAGGACAACAGCATCACTTCTTAGGTTACAATTCTGTCTTTACTTTAACATCCAAAACACATTGTGTAACATTGCTTGGAGTTTGTGTATGAGCTTGTTGTCTGAAGGTGCAAGATCCTTTCCCAGTCAGTTTTGAGGCACTGTGTTTCAAACTACTCATAGCTGACTTTGGATGCCCTGTCACTGGAAGTGTTGAAGATTACTTGGATGGGGCTCTAAGAAATCTGGTCTAGTGAAATGTGTCCCTGCCCATAGCAGGGGTGGTTGGACTAGATATCTTTAAAGGTCCCTTATAACCCAAACCATTCTATGATTTTATGACTTATTTGAAATACACAGCTCCTGTCCATTTGTGGCAGTTTGCATGAAACTCCCATCTCGGTTTAATATTCAGTACTGCTGTAATACATTTTCAAAGCAGTGTTAGGTTGACCTTTCTTATGGGACATTATAGACCATCACTTTGTTTAACAGTGCTTTCACATTTAGATACAGGTGAACCATTTTAAAAGTATCATATTTCTCATTGATACCTCTTCTCAAAGGGTGTTACAGCTTTGTGCTCTCATTAAGTCTGCCCTCGTCATGGGGTTAGGCAGTCGAAACTGAGTTTAAGGAAATACATGTAGAATAATTCTGTTCACAACAAATAAATGCAGTTTCAGCAACTGCATGTGAGTATTTAATCTAACATCTTCGTCTAAATTGCATCTAGTTTATGTAGAGAAGTCTTGTTCTTCATTATGGCTGTTAACCACAGTGAAGAGTTAGTCTCTGCTGGAGATTGCATTGCAAAAGAGGAGATGGGGGAGGAATAGGAAGAGGTGGGTGTGTGAGGGCACTGCTAGATTTCTATGTCATGTGTGTAAATCTGTACACCTGAAATATCAGTCATTAGCTCACATTAAACTTTGGAGGAAAAAAAGTTCTTCTAAACTTCAGTTGGTACCTAAAAACAAAATTACTAGCATCTTGCAGTAAGTTGTATTACCTTGCCGTTAGTAAGGCTGGAGAGAATTATTCGCTTTCTCCTCAATCATCGTTTTTTAGACTTCTGCCAGGAAGTGAACTGCAAATAGGATTTTTACTTTGCCAAAAGTTTTTAAAATAGCTGTCTTTTCTGTCCTCTTTTGATTTTAAAAGAAATCAGTCTTTGAGATGTCTTAGATACACATTCGGGTTTGGGTTTGTTTTTTGTTGTTGTTGTTGTTTATTTGTTTTAAATTCAGCATTATATATATTACACCAGTATGCGTCAGTGCTTTGGTACTTGCCTTTTATTAGCTCCTTACCTTGCTTAGAAAAAAGCAAACCTGAATTTACCATGTTATGGACACCAAATGTTGCAGACATGATACTGAGGGCTGAGCACTTCCAGGTGATTTGTTAGCAGCCCCTTATAATAACAGAAGAATCTTAAACTGAAAGTTAATTTCAAGGACTGCTTAATAGGGTTACAGGAAGGTGTCCCATGGGTCCTTACAAGGGAAGCACGTGGTGGGTGTGAGCTGTGTAGTGCATCAGAGGCAGAGAACTGTAAGGACAGAGGGACTTCTGGGGTGAACATACTACGTAATTACATAAAGTGAGAAGTGACGCTGCTGCTTTTCTCTTTGTGCATTTATGGTGAAAAAATCAGATTCTTGCCTGAAAATCTAGGGGCAATTAGAGGAATAAATAGAGGCCTGATCCTCAGTTCTTCAACCTACCTCTCCCTCAGCATAGGTGATTTTCGTTTCAGTGCATGACCAGAGCACCACAGGCTTACCAAGCTATGAATTAAAAACAAAAGCATAACATGGTTATAATAACTGACATTTAGGTTTTCCTTGCTCTTGAGTGTGATAACATATGGGCTAGAAAATTATTGTCCTGCATGTTAACTGGCTTTCTAAACTAATAATGATCTGTGTTGTACTTTTCAAAGTGTTAACAGCTTCATTATAGGCTCAAGTGCTGCTGCCCAGAACAGTTTTACCTGGCTATTAGAGCACTCTCCAGAGGAAAGGGAAGTATTTCCTTTAACCATTAGAATATTGCTTGTCTACTACCTTGGACTGAAAAGAAGTGTGCTTGTTTTCCCTGATGGAAAGGCTTTGGCTTGTGAAAAAATGCTTGGAGTGAAGCATTTAAGATTGGCAGAGGTGATATTTAAGGTACATCCTTCCCGCCCCCCAGTTCTTCATGTTTCCTCTTAATTGCTCAGATACTCTATTGAGTGCTTTCAGTCATTTCAGATCCTGTTCCTGAGAGATCTGATGAAGTACCTCATACAGATACTTTTTCTACTCTGGAAGATAAATGCCTCATTACTCTTTGTCAAGGTTTTGCTTTTCTTGAAAACACCTGAGCTTACTTATGTATTCAAAATTTTTGCCTGCCTATTAGGTGCTTTCTTCTTGCATGACGTTTTCACTCCCCTTGGCACATCAATAATTTTCTGTTTCCTTTATTCCTAAAGGTATAATCACCCAAAAAAGCACTGAAGTCAAACTTTGAGGGTTCTGAGATATTGGAAGCCCAGTCAGGTCTTGGGAATACTGTAAGGATGGTGTTTCTGTAAGTTGTCTGTGAAGTGCTTATGTACCCAGCAACATATGAGTTCATAGTTCCCACGCCCAGTTCAATAACTGGAAAAAATAAATTATTGCGACTAGGTGGTGTACACTTGGGAGTGTATTTCTGTTACAAAAATCAGAAATATTTTTGCTACATTATAATTACGCTATTATATTACAGATCTTTATCTCCTCCATGCAAATTTTCAGCAAAGATTTGTACTGGAAGTATTATAGTTATTATGAACATCCCAGAGTTGAGACATATCTAATGTATTGTTCTGGTTTTCCATTTAAGGAAGATGTGGCATCATGATAAATGAATACCACAAAATGTTAGATTTTTACTATTCCTCTGAGTAGTGCCTGACCTTTATTTAGTGCATAGTTTTATAACTGTGCAGCACTGAAATAATGTATTCTGGGTTTTGGATTCTGTGTTAATAATGTCAAATAATCATGGTATTAAAAGAAAAGGAAAAAAAGGTTTAGGCAATTAACTGGTATTTATGAGCCTTTTACATTTGTGACCCTTACAAAAATCTTAATGCTCCTGCAGTCTGCGGGGGCTTATTTCCTCTTGTGGAAACTCTTTTTTGCTGTTAGTAGGAGCTGGAAACCTGTTTCCAAGGACTAATTGTATCCCACAGATTCGTCCAGCACCATTTAGCCAGCTCTGATCTAACACTGGCATACCTGTGTAATCTTTTCTTTCTAGGGAAAAAATTGCAACCTAGCTTCAGTTCAGTGCTGCTCAGTACTTCTGCTTCACTTTGGAGCTCTTCGAACCTGGTGCTGGCTGCAGCAAGCTCCATTCTTTCCCTTCCTGGATGTACTGTGCAGAGGAATATCAGAAGATACCTGTCTTCTCATCAGTCCTGCAGAAAAGGGAAAAAACAAAGAGGGGACACATCCACTCGTGCTCCTGAAGTCCCTAAATATTTCCCTTTCCCACCTTCTGTAACTAAAATGTTCCTTTACCTCTAGAGGAGGGAAGAACTATGCCTACTTTTCAACTCTGATTTTGTGCTGTAGGGTCAGAAGTGGCAAAGGTGGTCAGTCAGTCAGTGGGAGGTTTTCACTGGCAAGAATTTGAATCATGTATTTTCACATCTCTAAGGGGTTAATTCCACCAGGATATGGAGCCATAAGAGACCGCAACACTGTTCGTTGCTGAGTACTTACACAGACTCCGAAGATGGTGGCTGGAAACATATTGCCATGTTATTCTACAGTCATGCTGTAAAAGACTCACAGTTTATCTACTTCCATTTAGGACTATGCTGTGGAACTGTAGCAGTTCTTGCAATAACGGGTCATTTGAAAAGCTCAGCAGGAATGAAATGGAGCTCACAGCTGATTGCCAGCCAGCTGTTGGCTCACTGAGCCTTTAGCAAGAACAAGCAATGTAGCTCCCAGGGTGTAAGCATGCTGCGTTGCCCATGTTGCCGCTGCTCATGGGGTAGCAACACATAAAACTTTCTGGTGTTATTTCTAATTTCCTAGCTCTTCTTCTGGGTCTTTCTGCTTTGTACCTGTCCATAACTTTGAGGGGTAGAATAAATAATTAGATAGAACAAAGGTACTCTTATTGTAATTTCTGAGGCTGGTACTTTCAATTACAAGGTGTCCCTAGCTTATAATGTTTTACCTGCTGTCAGCAGTGTGCAAAGCTGAAATACTCACGACACAATTGTTACTCCAGCTGAAGGACAGGCTAGCAACCGTGTTGCAACTTGAACCCTTTTTGTTGCAATCATATTGTATGCTATCCGCTTAAACATAGGTTGCATGATCTGCAGTCCCTAAACAAACATTTTCTTGCTGTTGCCTGTGCAGATGTATGTGAGGCTGATGAGCTGATTGGACTCTCCTTGTATTTCTTCTTTTGAGCTTAAATAGTCCTACAAGCTATTTTTCCTGCCCTGAATTTCTCAGTGAGTACATTTTGAAATGCATATCCTCAATCTTGTAACCTTCCTTTCTGTGTCGTTGGAAGCATTTCTTTTTCCAAAGCCCAGGTCCATTAGTAATTCTGCCTAGCAGGCCATGCAGAGCTATTATTGTTTTAAAACTTTATCAGCTTTTCACTGAGAAATAAGATGACAGTGTCAGTACCGGGCTTAATTGGGCCTGTGATTAGACAAGAATGCAAATTCAATGCGACACTTAGTGAAGGGGGGAAGAAAAGGTTTCTCTGTGGACAAAAGCAAGAAGTAGAGCCTGTAGGAACTTGCTTAATGGCACTGTTTTCTCCTAAACTGAAGACCTGTCACTTTCTATATGTGAAATTTTTTAATATGCAAAAGGCAGATGTAGCTATGAGGAGAGCAGTATGACATTTTAAGATACTTTGATAAAAATCTAGTAGGCAGGGAAGTTAGAGCAACAGAATTCTTTCACAATTGATATTTGACTTTTAATCTGTGTTTGCAGTAGATATATATTTGTGCATTAATTGAATAAGAAAAATTCAATAAATAAGGAATTTATTAGATAACCAGTTCAGAATGTAGCTATATGAATTTTCTGTATGTTTGCTGAAATTAAATGTTCTTCTAAGGAAAACAGCAAGAAGTTTTACTTGTCTTAGCTACTTGCTGTGCCTCATTTGAAAAGGCTTGTGAGAAGCCTTGCTTCATAGGTTGACAGTCTTTGAAGAGGTACTTCCATTTGAAGTGTCTTGTGTTTGGTTTTTTTTTCCTTTGTTGTGTTTGGAGGTAGGGAAGAACACCTGTAGACTGATATTCTATGAACATATGAAAAACTCAGTTACTGGGATTTTCTGGTTTGGGATACAGCTGTATCTGTATCCTTATGTTCCAGCAGACAGGGGGAGGGACAAAGGTAGAAGAGAATAAAGGAAAGTGTGATTCATCTCACCTAGCACTGTCTAAAGTTCAGTGTCTAGACTAAGCTAATTGTTCAGAGATAAATAGATATTTCCACAGGGCAATTCAGTTCCTATTGGAATAAGCTGATATGACTGATTCAATGAATTACCCTTTCAGGTTTGCAGTCCTCTGTTGACTGTGCTCTGTCTTCAGGCAACAAGCTGAAATCTTTCTTGACTTGTGTGCTAAGTTTGTTTTTAAAGTCACAGGGTAGTCTTTTAACTTCTAATTCTTTCATTCTGTTAAAAAAAAAAAAACCCTCACAGCACTCCTCCCCCCAAATACCTAACCCCATCCTCTCGTGTAAGGTCTTCTAAGTAGTGAAAATATTAAGCAAATCTTAAAATCTATGGTTGCATTCTTGTTTAAGCTCTGCTGGAACTGAATCCTTAAAATATCATATTGGTCCTCTAACAGTGAGTAGTCTGTCTCTTATTTCTATGTCTTTATTTGATGGTAGGCTTTTTGTTTTGTTTAGGGATAGTAGGAGACCTGGGGAGGGAAAGAACAAGGCATCTCCCTAGGCAGAGGTGCAAATGCAATGCTGGCTCACTGCATGCTCTTAAGTCACTCTTTCAGTCACATTCTTTAGCTTCACCCAGACATCGAAGTCAAGTCTCACTATTGTTTCTGAAGGAAAGAGATGAATTTTCAGCCTACATCATGATGAGCTGGAAAACTGGCACAAAGAGTTGAAGACCCTGAGCAGTTTGCATGTTGTGCCAGTGCTCTCTCCATATTCCTGATGCTACAGAGAGAAGTTTCATAATTATCACCAAACCAATCTCATGCATTAGTTGTCTACAAAATAGTATTTGATGTGAACAAGGTGAAAATCCTTGTTCACTAAGAGTCCACTAAGTCTTCAGACTATTGCCTGACTGTAACATCTCCTTTCCTTTGTAGAGTGCAAGTCTTGGAGACTGTATAGGAAACAGAATCAAACTGCTTGAAGCTGCACCACCTGCATGGAACAATGCAGTTACCTGCTATGATGCCATCTTATAGCAACTTCCCCAACACTGGCACCTTTCTGAAAAGGTCTCATCCATACTGTGCACATAGTCAAGATTATGTGTTCCCCAGACATGTCCCTTGCTGCTGCCTTGCTTGTGGCAAAAGACTGTCTGCAGGCTAATACAAGGGTACTAGGAAATCACTTTTTAAAGCTTGTTATTTCAGTATGAATAATTGCATGGAGAGCTTTGGGCTGAAAGGTCTGGAGGTAAATTTGCTCTGATGCTCCTGCATCCCTTGCAGCCATGCTGGAGGCCAGGAAAGATGAAAGGAAGCTCATACAGAATCAGTTATCATGATCCAGTCATCTTATATACACATACTTAACTAATCATTCTACACCTTCATCCACATCAGGCTCCTGTCACAGACTGACTTTAGTGATCTGAAACTTGTTTGGTTTTGGTTTTTTTTAAGGGGTTGAAACATTTGCTGGAGAATTGATTATTAATTGTGACAATTATGTGTATTATTTTGACTGATTATATGAAGATGAGAGGACTGCTTAGGACGTGACAGAAAATAAATAGTGAATTAAACTACAAAAAAAAAAAAAATTCAAGAGAATGTTTCTAAGATAGAGCATGTAATAAAGGGGAAGGAATGACGACCTGTTTCCAAAGAGAAAGAGCAGTATTGTGGATTAAGGCAAGGAGTTCTACTGGATGTCTGGGACATCCTGGGTCACCTAAGCTCTAAGAAAGGGGATGAGCTGGAAGCATTACGTGCTTAACGTTTTTTCCTCTGCTTTTTGAGTGCTTTGGGGAAGAATGAACAATGTTGATTTGGAAAGAAGTTGCCATTTTGAACTGTTTAATCAGTCACTGGTAACAACTAAGCAAGTCTTACAGTTAGGCTTGTCATAGATTCCCCCAAGAAATGTAGTGGTGCAAGGTGGTACTTACAAAGGCGTGAAGGCATAAGAAATTGTCTTTAAGTAGTGTGTTGGTAAGACAATTCTTATTAGAAGTATGGCATCTAAAGATTTACACATAGCATCCCCAGCAGCAGTAAGCAAAAGAACATGGACATATATTTCTGTGAACCCTCAATAGCATCTACACTGCCATTGATAATATCATGGTATATCAGTTAATTTCTCATAAGGTCAAATTTGGTTTTCCATCTTCCCCCTTGTTCTGCCTGTAGGGATATGGGATATATTTGAAAGAAGGGCACAAGTGGCTCTGCTTCTGAATTTAATGCAAAATCTCCTGAAACAGAGAAACATTTCTTAACAAGGCAATATTTTCTTTTTTTTTTTTTTTTGTTATAAAAAAGATGTCTTCTAGCAAAGATGACCTTGAACAATTTTGAAAATTCTTCTCTTACATGCTGCTATGGGATTCTGCACCCATTATTTAAAACTTAGGGCATGTTTTGATGTATTACACATAATTAAAAATATATAATATTGCAAGGATTTTACATCAGTCAGAGGTATGGCTCTTCATAAGTTAGTCTTGCATATCAGTGCCTGTATGTATCACATTGTCCCTATGTTGAAATAAACCACAAATATGACTTCTTTGCTAGTATGGTATTTTTGGATAATCATCTGAACTAATTTATTTTTTTTATTGGAGAAAATTGTTCAATTTCTATAGCTGAATGAGAAAAACCATGAACCTCCCAAGTAATCTTTTTTTTTTGTTATGATTTTTTTCTGTGTGCACAAATCTTAAAGTTGTTCCCTTCAGCAGCTGTCATTCGGTTCTCTTGTGTGTATGCATCTTGAATGATAGTTGGCAACATAGAAATGTTTAAGAGAAGAGTCTGGCTTCATCTTGCATGAATGGGGAGTGTAATAACTGTCTGGTTTACTCCCAGATATCAGAGTGCCAAATGACTAACTATAACAAAGACTGTGGTAATTCTCTCCTAAATTTAACTGTTCTCTACCCCAAAAAACTCATCCTAAAACCCTATAAATGCACAAATGGTAGAAGCTGCCTTACTGGGAGGAACCTTCACGTTTTGCATGGACAAAATATCTATTGAAGAATTACTTAGCAGCAGTTCCTGCACTACTGTAGAGATTGACAAGGGGTGTAGTTGTTTAATGATGGGAACAGTTCTGAAGCTGTCAGCTAACATGTCTTCTGTTCTTATTACATTTTGAGTGGTTTAGTTTCCAAGGCAACTGCTCATGTCAGCATACAGAGGTGCTTAAAGCTATGGAAAGACATTTCCGAACAAATCCTTAATTTAGTGACAAAACATAAAGGACTAACTTCCGTCCTTCTTTCCAACATCTGCAGAGAATTCAAGATTCCCTGTGAGACAGCAGCATGTCATGTTAATACAGAGATTTACCAGAGGGGAGTGATTGGGATGAATACCTAAGTGAGGCATGGTATTTACTGATGGAAAAAATATACCTTTGATAGGATCTCTTTACTGGGAGGACTAGAAAGTGAATAATGAAGAGATTGTAATCATTGTTAAGGCATTGTTGTGGTGAGGTTTTATCTTGGTGTTGGTTTTGTCTTCCGGTTGGAAAGAGAAAACTGGATTATTGTAAAGCAGCACATTGTGAACACAGTGCACAGCACTGTGGAAGGTGCAATATTTACAGATGGTGCTTTTCCTGGACCTATATTTCTCAGTCAAGTAGGTCACCTTCTGAACTAACTGGGGCTGCTTTCTTGAGGGAGTAGAGCAAATAAGCATCCTAAAACTGCTGAGCTGATGAGCCGTTACTGTAATAGCTTTAGTTCAAAATTCCAGTGAAGTACAAAAGAAGTACTATTTTCAGTGCCTTGTGAACCAATAGGAGGACTTTGTCCATAACAGAGCACAGTGGTTATCTATGAAAGAAAAAATAAGGGAAATTATCCATGGGTGCAAAGATTAAAAGCTCAGAACAATCTGTTGTGGTCACTTACCCTGATCTGCCATAATAAGCAGAACAAAGGGGTTTACTCTTATTTTGGTTACCAGACTTGTAGCTATATTTGAATAGTATCTGCTATAGCATAAACACTGATATTTAAAAAATTTCTGATGATTGAAAAATCCCCTATAACCCTTGATAGTTACTATAAGTGGCTTAATATTATGTGGTGCACATTTTGATACAAATTTATCCGGCTCCATCTTCCAGTAGTTTGTCTTGATTAGGTCTTTGGAAGCTAGAGAGAAATTCTAAATAATTAAGTTTCTGTTTCTGGTACAGTTGCTTAGTCTTTCGTCCTTTTTACCTTCTCTTTGACTAGATGAATACATAGGTATTTTTGAATGTTGTAGTAAAGGGGTATGTTCTCATCCCTCAATTGTTCCACTAGCCTTTTTCTAAACTGTCCACTTTACTGCCACTGTCCTAGAGGAGACAATGTTCAAGGAACATCTGCCTTAGCCTGAAACACAGAAATACCATCACCTGTATACCATTATTTGAGATATCATTCTGTACATCCAAACACTGCGTTTGCTCTTTGTGATCAGAACATTACAGCAGGCACTAACATTTACCAGTTCACCCATCAGAGGCAGCACTCCTCATTTAAAACAACTATTTCCACATTCTCAAGATATCAATTAGCAATCTGTCCCAGTTGTCATTCATTATATTTACTTCTTTCAGTTGCTTGAACCCCACATCAGCAACCGTCTTATTTTCCCAGAACCCAGTGTCTGGCTGACAAGACTTTTTAATTATGCAGATAACCCTGCTCAGTTCCCTTGGTTGTTGGACTGGACCCTTTTCACAGTCTTTCTGGACTTCTGTTGCTTCAGAGGACCTCATTCAGCCTCTTTTACATGTTCTGAATGCAAGGTATCCCCTAGTTTACTGATTCAAAACTGGTACTGGAGCAGCTGCTGTTTAACATCCTCCTTTGATGATAATGGTAGGGGCATTATTTCATCCTTTATATCCTGGTTTATATCACTTACCCCTGTTTTATATCACTTACCTAGTTAACAGCTCACTTGCAGAAGTTTTTTCTTTTTCCCTTCTTTTTTCTTTGGCAACTAAAAGGAATCTCAAAGAAATTCACTTTGCCATTCCATTTATGTTATCTTCTGTATTTCCATGCTGCATCAGGCTACTAGATAGCAAATTGAGTCATTTCTTAATCCTATGGTGCTACTAATTTGTAAGCCTGCTGGTCAGAAAATTCTTCCATGATTATTGTAATGTTATTTCTCATCCTTTCAAACATTAGTTTTCTTCTGATATATAGCCACCAGTCAGTACTGGGTTTTGTTTACTTTCCAGTGGCACAGTGAGCATGGAAGAGAAGGGAAAGTCTCCAACAAAGCTATTTGCTGCTCCCCAGCTCTGCTTATCACTCCGCAATATTACTGACAAAGCTTTGCTGCTCTCATCCACCCCTCTGCTCAAGCCAAAAGGGATGAACAACTGACTCAGCTGCTGAGCATGGCGACAGTAGTCAGGAGTACAGAATGTCAGGGATGGTTCTGGTATGTACGTGGTATTGTACCCAATATATATTTGAAAAACCTAATTACTAAAGAGGTGTTCCTCAAGAAAACATTTCCTAGTTAAGTAGAGGTGTGGATAAACAAAATGGGGTTCTTGCTTTGCTTCCATCCAGTGGAGGAGCACCTTCCTCTTCTGAACAGTTCAAGTTCTACAAGAATTCCTGTAGATCAGGAATGGTCAGACTGTGTTATCTCTGTTTCTGTCTAAGTACTTCACGAATGTACATAGGAAGATGGTTTTTAAACCTTTCTCTATCAGTTTGTTACACAAATATTTGCTAATGGAATGAAAAGTGTATTTTGTAAGTTTCAGGAATATTAGGAAATCTTTAATCTGTTATACCAGCTGCATCAGTTTACACTTATGAGAGGTAATATTTATGGAATTATTCCTTCTATTGAAGAGGTCATTAAGAAAAAAAATGGCTGTAGTTATGGTGAGATGTTTGCTTTCAAGGGGGACAGTTTTAATGTCTTTCTCCAGAATATATGTATACCATGCTGGTGAAGGGTAAATTAGAATCTGATTCCTAACCTTGGAAGAATTGTATATCGGTTATGATTAAGTCCCCCAAGAAATCCCAAAAGTTTGCATAATTGAAGAGGTAGTGCTCAGAATAATAACAGCAAGCGGAGTCTCAACATGGAGAGTGCTAAAGGAACTTCATGCCTCTCTCCTAATGCTACCGGTACTGAATACCGTGATAGATTCAAGTTACAACTTGTAAAGGAAGGTAGAAAAAATATTTCCTAAAATTATGTATTGAGTTTATTTGGTATGTTTAGGAAGTGATGAACTTCAAGACTATTTCACCATCATGGGTTTCTCTGCTCTGAAGATTGCGTGGCTGTGTAAGTTAACCTCTTATCCCTGTTCATCCCCTTTGTTTTACAGCTGGTGATTCAGGGTGATTCAGTAGTGTCACTGGGAACAATCCTGTTTACATATGTACAAAACTGAAGAGTCAATACTTTTAAAAATACATGCTTTTGTGGATTTTCTTGAAAGAAATCTTAGTTTTGCTGCAAATGGGATGTGGAAAATTTTAATTTCAAGGAATAATAAAAATACTGTTGAAGAAGCGGAGACTATACATTAAATTATTATTTTTGTGGTGATTTTTCCCAAGACATTTCCAGTTCATATTTGTAAAAATTTTTTCTGCTGTAAATACAAGTACCCTTTGAAATGGATCATGGCAGCCACTTGCAGACTCAAGTTTCAAGCTTGTAACTGATCATGGGGAATTTTCATTCTTTGGGAGATTCTGAGCAGAGTTTTGTGCTTAATTGGGACAAAATATCAATCTCATTTGTAGATGGAGCACTTCAAAAACATAAGCACTGTTTTTGTTTAAAATATTGATGAAATGCCTATGTTCTCACAAAATGTTTTAATTAAACCAAATCCTTATTTCCCAATGAGAAAAATTCTGATTTTTTTTCAGGCTGTTTTACACAAAAGCACAAAACACTGAGTTAAAATCCACTTGCTACAGTAGGAATTAATTTTTGCATGCATGACAGAATTGAATTTTGGTTACTTAATGAGAATCTTTTTATCATGCATAAAAAATAAACCATTTTGTTGCAAAGTTGTTGGCTTGCAAGACTAGTATGACCAGGTTAGAGTTTTGCTATCTGTTTTTCATGTCTATCTTGAGTCCTTTATCAAATTGGATAAGATAACTGAGCCCCTTTGGTTAGGAATCCTGAATTTTCCTGAAAAAAAACACCAATGTGTTTTGTCAAGTCTTAAGCAAGCATTGCTGAGTAAGTAGATCAGCAAAGCCCAGTTTGGATTGGTTGAGTAGGCAGAGGAGGACACTCACCATTAGACTTTTGATGCAACAGGGATATGGAGAAATAGAATCACTTGGTGCTGCTTTTGGAGTGTTTTTGCTGAAGGCACCACTTCAGCAGGCATCCTCGGTAGGTGTATTCACAGTTGTTCGTTCTGAGTTTAATGACTAAAAATACATTCTTTATATTCTTTTGACTATTAAAATTCAGGACCCAGCCATCCACTGAGCTGGGAGAGGCGCAGTGAGTAGAGCACATCCACATACGCACTGCTGTGCCATCTCCTGAAGGGCATGGACTTCCTGCTGCTGTTGGCACCCAGCTGGCCCATGGCTGAGCATGTGTGCACAGGTCTGCTTTGGCTTGCTTGGTGTTTGCACTGAGGTTGCTGGCTTACATTTGAGGTGCAGGATCTCCTTCCCATCAATATGGGAAAAAGAAATACTTGGGTTTGATTATAATTATGTTTACAAGGCAACAGTACACAACGTTTTTTTATTAGGTTAAGGGGAGCTGTTCTGGAAGTTTAAAGCAGCTTTAGGCTTGAATTTTAACTATTCCAATACAAATGATATTGAACAACTAGTATTTTATGACATGAATCGAACCATGTTACCATTCTACTTTGGCATGTAACCATTGTAGCTAACCCTATCTTGTCATGTTGTCCAGTATAACAAAATCCATGCCAGAACAGCTTCCCAAAAAACTTTCGCCAGGGAACGGTTTCAGTGCCAGAATCATACTCATGTGGTAGGAGCCTCTGCTTCTCTTTGCTGAAGCCTTTGAAGATAGAAAGCTTTCATTTTCCCATTCCTTTGTAGTTGTTTCTGCTTGCATATGTTTGCACATCTACTGGGAAAACCTAATACCGCCAAGCACCAAAAGGCTGCTCCTTGTGCTCTTCTCCAGACTGCAGAAGGAGCAAAACTATGGAACTGGAGCTGAAAGTTGTCAGTGGTTAGGGTCAATCTCTAAGAATGGTCTGTCATTAAATTCAGATCAAGTGACTTTATTATAATTGCAGAGTAGTATTGAGGACTTCAAACATTCTTTAAATCTCCCTTGTATATGCAGTAAGGGGACCATATGGTGACTTGTTTCCTGTGTAGTTATGAAGACTTAATTATTTATTTTTCAAGCTTCATCTTTAGCATTTTAGTTTTGCAAGCCAAAAAAAAGGAGGGGAGGGGCAAAAAATAGGCTGGACCACACAATGGACTAATTTTTGGCTAGATTAGGTTAAACAGATCCACTTGGAAATAAAAATGTACCTTTCGATCACAAAGCACAGATTTGCTGGTGTATTATTCTTTCTGTTTTTTCCATTAAAAGACGTTTATTTGTATGTTGATTTTGCTGTGTAATAATAAGATCCATCTCTTCCATCTGCATGTATCAGAGGTTGGGCTATTCCTACACCACCTTGGCATTGTTTTGCTGACTTTTTATTTTCCTTCCTACCATGCTCTTTGATGGGTTAAACATTCACTGGAATTATTTTTCATATAGACATAGTGGTAGTAATTCTTTTTTTTTTGGATGATGCTATTTTTAAATCTTAGAAACAAAGTGTCAAATTGCAAGGTTTAGATTTTTGGAGTCTTGAAAAGAAGACAAGCCTCTGGGCAATTTTTTAAAGGAAGGCTTATGGAGTGATAAAGTGCAAGACAGTATTCTTTGGGACTTGTATGCTGAGCAGCTGCTACCACGGATTTATTAATGCATTGCTGTGATTCAGAGCTGTCTTTTGGAAGACCAAACTGTGGCTTTGGGGTGCTTCTAGAAATCTGTACAGTTCTTTGCACTTCTCAATATTCTTGTCAGCTACAGTGAACACCGCTGCAGATTAGGCCTGCTACAGCTTTCTGCACTGGTAGTGTCTGCTTTTCAAGCGGGCGTTTAGAGTCTTGCCCCAGTAAAAAGCATAAGTAAGTCATTTATGTGTATAGCGCTTAGAGAGATACTAAGGAGGGCAATAGTTTGCGAAAGGCTTACAGACTTCACATTTGGTGGACTGGTTTAACAGATAGCCACCCGGAATAGCTCAACACCAAGGGTGAGGTTTTGGGGTTAGTGGTATTACCTAAGTTGTACAGTAGTCATTACTCCAATCTCTTTTATATAGAAATCCACTGCATTTCATTTTCTGTTAAAAAATGCCTGCAAAATAAACTGTCACATTTTCATCATTGTTTCAGGAACTCTGTGGGTTAAGTTTTTCTGGGTATTATTTCTAGCATATAAGGTTGTCTTTTTAGACTTCAGAACTGCTGCAGTCACATCTGTAAAAGTGACGGGTATGGTTGCACCCTGAGTTACTCAGCAGGTTGCAGTAGTTGATCATAAGCTGCCTCTGTACACTGCTGTGTTTTAGAGCTTTGAAGTCTTTCATTTCATCTGTAGTCTCTTGTTCTGACTGTGGACAGTGGAAGTAGAAAAATCCTGGTAGACTTAGTTGTTCAATTGTATGAAAGATGTGGGGTCTGCTGAAATAAATACCTTTTTATTTTTACTTTGGCATCTGATATCTGTATGTATTAGTGGTTACTGTTGACTCACCCAGAAACAACATAATTTGAGACCACCAGAAATAATAGTATTTTTCAAGAATCCATGAGCTGGAGCTGACTTGTATATGTTGTAGCGTTTTTTTTTAAGACTTCTTCATGGAAACTAAGCATTTTGAATTGGTTTTGAAAGGTGCTATTAAAAGGTAATTACTAGTGGAAGTTCCGAGTAAAATGAAAGTTTCAATTATTAAGGCTTCTTGTAGGAGGCAAGCTGCGGAGAAGGGATGGCTGTATTGGTAATTAGTATTTTTCAAAAGACCATATAAACCAGATAAAATCCTTTTCAAAGTTATGTATGGTGAACTTTGTAGCATTTGAAAGAAACATAGGCTGTATACACCGATACTTTATTTAAACATAAGCTTCAACTTTAATCCTCATAATGCAGGGATTCTTACAAAATGATAGTGGAAGATGAGATACACAGCATTAATTAGAGAGAAATATAAATAGGATATGGAACTCAAGATGTTTAATCCTAAGAGGAATCTTGCCTTAAAGCTTCCCAAAATTGCTGGAATACAGAGGCTGAGAAGGTTATTTGACTAAAATCTGAAGGACAAGACACATGTAATGAAAGATCAAAGAAAGAAGAAAGCTTAGGAGAGAGACAGAACAGGAGGGATTCTGTGCAGAGTTGCTGACAAGTTTTAGATGGAAGTGAGCAGGTAACAGGGGAATAAGGCAACTAGAAGAAGGCCTTTAACATGGATTTTGCTTTGAGGTAACAAACTAATCCAAGCTGAAGACCTTCACCTCTGTGATATTTCTGTATGCAGAGGATTTGTCTCCCGAGGTGGCAAGCTCTTAAGGAATGGATGTAGGGCTAATGAAGGTTAAACAGTTTAGTTTGGATTCCAGAGGTCAGAAGTTCACACCAGTCCAAGATTAAATTAGAGCTAAGCCTGGAGTATGGATGGTTTCAAGATTTTAAAGATTTTTAGATTATATTGAATTATATAGAATTGGGGCCACTAGGAGGAGGTTCTATTCCAACAACTATGTCAAGAAAATAGATTATTTTCACTACAGGCGTGTTTCACTACTGTCACCCTTGAAGCTACAGTAAAAAATGGGAACAGTCAATGAAAAGGAAAAGCTTTCAAAATAAAATCATTGGACTCTGCATTGAGTAAAAGAGTATTAACCATTCTGCCTTTATTTTCTTTACCTTTTCCCTGCTTTATAGTTTTCTTCAGCAGAAATGTTATCCTCCGCATCTTTTTTTTTTAGGTCTTAGTGCTTTTGCAGGTTTTTTGAATGTAGAATAAGTTTCCAGGAAGAGATAAGCCATGCCTTCTTGGCGCTGTTAGCTGAATAAAAAGTTTTATTAATTTTCTAAGAGATTCCAAGACTTACGTATCAAAGTGTACTTGTCTGCATTGACTGCCTTCTGTGAAGAAGACAAAGCTTGATATTAAGATTCCTCAGTCTGTGAACATGCTTGGTTTTGAGATAGGTGAAACCTTAGGTGGTTTCATCTGTTCTTTGTCACATCTTGATTTTCATTCTAGAAACACATGAAGTGCATTTACTAAGCTATTGATCATTTCAGTTTACTGCTTCAAGCAGTGTTTGTTCATGTTCTGTTGATCATTGATGAAAAGTCAGTCCATGGCAAGGTAAGAACAGCTTCTTGGCTTTAATAAAAAATAGCAGTATGAGTCGAGGTCTTCTTTTGTTTTCAGTTTTCCTCACACTTCACAAGATCAAGAAACATTTCCTGTAAAAAGTGTCTGCCTCCAGAAAGTAGATAACGCTGTAGATAATTGCTGTAGATAAAGCACTGATCCAGGCAAAATACAGGAAACTTCTCGGCACATACTTCCTTAACAAATCAGTTCATCTGTCCTTCTGTTTCCTAAGTGACATGTATACAAAACATAGACCAGGGCTGTCCTATATGTTTCTATAAGAATTTAAAATACTGTATAATATAAAAACACTTAATGCATTTCTGGTTCAATGCAGTTCTAGGTTTGGGATTTGTTTTTGTTTTGTTTTGGTTTTTCTTCTATATGGGCTTTTTGCCCTGAACTGACGTGTGAAATGGATGTAAATTGTTTTTGAGTCATATTTAAGAATGTTGTTCTCTGATGAGGTTCCATTTTTATAAAGCATGATGGAGGCAGATTATTTAGGACTGCTGTTTATAGTGCTCAGCTTAGCTCTTTACCGAACTGCACAACCCCAACTGCTTTTTTTCAGGTGTAATATGTTCAGGGACAGAACATATTACACCTCCTGTGTGAAGACAGGCTGAGAAAGTTGGGGCTGTTCAGCCTGGAGAGGGCTGAATGGAGACCTCATAGCAGCTTTCCAATATCTGAAGGAGGCCTACAAGGATGCTGGAGAGGGACTCTTCATTAGGGACTGAAGTGATAGGACAAACTTAAACAGGGGAAGTTTAGGTTAGATATAAGGAAGAAGTTATTTACTGTGGGGGTGGTGAGGCACCGGAATGGGTTGCCCGAGGAAGTTGTGAATGCTCCATCCCTGGCAGTGTTCTAGGCCAAGTTGGATGGAGTCTTACATGACATGGTTTAGTGCGACGTGTCCCTGCCCATGGCAGGAGGGTTGGAACTAGATGATCTTAAGGTCCTTTCCAACCCTAACTATTCTATGATTCTGTATTAGGGCTTCTGGCCACCAGCTACCTTCTTCCCCATGCAACCTTCTCTGGAACAAACCTGGCCCTTTGTTTAGCACAGGTGGGATTTCCCTCACTGTGCCCCTCTCAGGCCGGATCAGGAGCTGTAGTGTAGCCCATGGAAATCTTCTTTAACCAGAACAGTGGGCTAAACCTGAAGTAATACGAAACAAAAACATACTGTGCAGTGCAATTCCTGACTAAAACTCCTGCATTTGATTAGTTAAACAGGTTCTGTTCTGGCGTGTGGCTTTCAAATGTGTTGGTTATCATAAGGACTTTACTTATAGTTTGAATTGTAGAGGGTTGATTGCACTGTTTCTGCTAAAACATGACATCTGCAACTTAGATACAAGGTTGCGCAAGTGTTGTGGCCAGTGTTCAAAGTATCAGTTTTACAGGATTTTAAGGCTTTTCATTAAAGTTGCTCTTTCCCATCATCCTAATGAGGTCTACAAACCTAGGCTTCAGCAAATTTTTATCTTTGTTCATTCTGAAACCAACTAAAATCACAATTAAAAGCAGGCAGATGACAGCTGCTATTGAATGCCATAATCTCTAGAGTGAAAAAATACCTTTCCTAGTATGTAAAAATCTGGAGTAAAACAGGCACTGGGACGTCAAAATGACAGCTGACACGTATCGTAGTCTCAGGTCAGCCTCTTCACTCAGGTCACTAGTGCTGTCATCAACGCCTGTGTTCAGAGGCTTTTCTCGTGCTTGAAGCTCTGATGAGCTCAGCTGTCATTCTCAAATACATGGAGTATAGAAATATAAATGTTAATGGAAGTGTTCAGAAATTTTTTAAGTCCATCTTTTGACTGCCATGATGTTCTTCTGATGTTACTGAGTCTGTCTAGCTGAATTACCCTGCCTTATTCTGCTCAATGAAGAAGATCGAAACAACATGTCATTTCTACTTCCTATGTCTTTTCTTAGCCTGGAACTAAAATAAATGCTGCAGCATAATGTGTTTCAGTTACATAAATGCTTTTCCTCATCTGGTTAATTTTCTTTCCCTTCTCAACTTCCTACTGACCTCTTCACCAGTTTCCATCTCCAGGCAGAAGTATTTGTGACCTCCACTTTTAATCCATAAGGTAGTTAATTATGGCCTAACATCTAAGAAGCAGGAATGCAACTAGAATAATTGCTCATCTGCATTGTTGCGGAAAGGTCTTGAAATGATAGCCAACAATTTAAATGCTTTGCAAATAGGTTCTCTGTGTGATGTAACAGATACACAATTACTTGGCATACAGCAGCAGCTTAGTGATATGATGTTGGAGTGTATTGGGTCCCTGGGGGACTGCACCCCATGGAAGGGACCCACGCTGGAGCAGTCTGTTCCTGAAGGACTGCACCCATGGAAAGGACCCACGCTGGAGCAGTTCATGAAGAACTGCAGCCTCTGGGAAGGACTCATGCTGGAGAAGTTCATGGAGGACGGTGCCATGTGGGAGGGATCTGAAGCTGGAGCAGGGGAAAAGTGTGAGGAGTCCTCCCCCTGAGGAGGAAGGAGCGCAATGACAATGTGTGATGAACTGACTTCAACCCCATTCCCTGTTTCGCTGTGCTGCTGTGGGGAAGGGAGTAGAGAATTTGGGAGTAAAGTTGAGTCCAAGAAGAAGGGAGGGGTGGAGAGAAGGTGTTTTTAAGATTTATTTTTTATTATTATCTTACTCTGAATTGGTTGGTAATAAATTAAACTGATTTCCCCAAGTCAAGTCTGTTTCGCCCATTACAGTAATTGCTGAGTGATCTCTCCCTGTCCTTATCTTGACCCATGAGCCTTTTATTGTATTTTGTCTTCCCTGTCCAGCTGAGGAGGGAGTAACAGAGCGACTTTGGTAGGCACCTGGCATCCAGCCAGGGTCAACCCACCACATGAAGCTGGGCTTAATTTCAGCTAGTGCATTATATTATCTTGGATCATGCTGATATGCCAATTGTCTTGCATTCCAAGTGACAGCAGGTGAATGCTTCTGAAATATAAGGACAATGCTCTAATGCAAAAGGATTTTTCCGTGCAATTTAGCACCAAGATATTAGTAACTTGTAGCTGTCAATGGGATTATGAGAGATGTACATTTAATTTCAGATTTTTTTTTTTAATACCATATTAAATCTACTTTTTGTGTAAATTCCCTTAGCATCATACAGTGCATTTCAGCAGAGGGACTTTTGGTAACCATCCAGAAATTTAGGATTGGAGTTCAGTGTTCCTACTGTTCTTCTCTAAGTTGTTATGGGTAAAAATATGTAAAAAATGTGTGTGCATCACCCCACTACCATTGAATACCTGCCCAGGTCTGTTAGCTGGGATGCAGGTGCCAAATATACCAAATGTATGTAAGAAACCATAATCTACATTCTCAGAAGTGAAGAGATATTGCACCACGTTGGCTGTGCAGTGTGGTGGCTTCTTGCTCCATCTGTGCACTTCAGAAGGGTCAATATGAATTTGGCATAGCATGTGCACTGTGGCATATTGCAGGATATCACATTGCTCATGGTGACTGAAAGACTAATTTGTTTAGCAGTAGAATGGTCTTTATTTTCAGGGTTTTTTTTTAGGTTGTTCTTACTGATTCAATTTGAATTTTACTCATAATTACAGAACTTTACAAATCAATTTAATGGTTAATTTACAAAAATAAATACAAGTAATGTGCTGTTATTTTTTTCAATTGGTAATGTGCTGCGATTTGAAAATCATCATTGGAATAAAATGGCAAGTTGAAAGAATGATAAATAACAAAATAATAAATAGTAATTTAAAAGTTAAAATGAAAAAGATGACCTATTAATCCATTGGATTAATCCAGGTAATGGCAGCGGTTTCAACTATAATTAGGACTGTAGTGAAAGAATGTAGAAAATATTTCCCACTAATAAAATTCAGGATGGAAAGCTGCATTGCTCACATACTCAAAACGTAACAGCTTACAGGACGTTGTAGCTTCTGTTTTTACAGACAGAAAGGATGATAAATTTGAGGTACTTAAAATTGCCATAGGAGCTTTGGGACGTCAAGTGTTCCTAAGGATTGAGATATTTTAAGGGCATAATTGGGGGTACAGCAAAAAGGAGATGGGTCATAAATAAGGGAGACAGAAATTGCCAACAAATAGAGACAAACATTCTATGGAGTTTTACTTGGTCAACTTAAAAATCCCAGTACAGGATGCTGGAAAAATGCTATTGCTGAAACCCGGAAAAGCATGCTGCCGTATGTGTGAGTTTATACTCGGAGCATTTCCCCTCTTTGAGTATTGATGGGAAAATGCAGTCATTCGATGCTACTTGAGTAAGGAAAAGCAACAAGTTTTAGTAGATACAGAAAAAAGATTTGCGTGCATTAAAGGACTGCCCTTCAGAAGTTTGGGTTAGTTTTTTCTTTTTTCAACAGAATTTTCATGTTGGATTTTACAGCTGAAAGAAGATTTTTATGTAGGTAGTTATTATTTCACATAGGAAGGACTGATCCTCCTGGACGAGCAGTTTTTGTCACGAAGACAATAAATATACTTCAGAATACACTTGGCAGAACTTCAGAGTCAGTACTGACTTTTAATTTCTTTCCACTTTTGCATCATCTCTTCTCATGAGAACAATACAATTTGAAAAACCTGTATGTCTTCATGCAGCCTGCAGCACAAAGCTGTAGCTGTTGTGAAGTCCATTGCAGAACTGACCCAAGCATCTCTGGAAAAGGACTGTATAGTGAAGGTGGTGGTTTCCCATGAGAGACAGTTCATTCTGAGAGGCACAGATGCATGTGCAGGGCAGCTTTTTCAGCAAGGGATGGCTAACAGAGGACACTACTGTATAGTGAGATCAGATGGCACTACACTACCCTTCCTCAAGACTGAAATACTAAAACGACTTTGAAGCCCTGTGCTGTAAGAAATGCATATTAAGGCCATCAAGTATCTGAAGCCTTTCTTGACAGAGCAGCCAGCTACCAGGGAGAGAAGCTCTCAAGTACTTTAAACTATGGAGGTAACTGGGTACTGCAGGGACAAGCATGGCATAAGCTGGCATTAAGAGTTGGAAGCAGTAGCTGTCATGAAGCTGGTGGGAGACTTCTTGTGTCTCTGATGGTGATGCCTAGGACACTTCATACAACTCCCTTTTCCTCTTTTCCTGTTTAAAAACAATAAATATTTCTTTTATGCTGCTACTGTTCTGAATGGCTCATGAGTTTTCTTTTCATATGAGGACCGTAGCCCTTTCTTTACAAGTAAAATGAAAGCAACTCATGCCCTGTTCCCTGAGAAATCACCTCTACAAAACTTTGGGTAAATGTGAAATGTGAGTTTCCTGTTGGCTGCAGATGCTTTGTTTCTTGCTGGGGCTCATGCAGTTTCTTTCCAGCCTTGCCTCACAAGAAGACTTACTGCCTTCATTTTACTAGTATACATACTCTTGACTAAGATCAAATGCCATTTCATTGTTTCTTGATACCAAATGTGTGTATCTGGTATTACTTGAATAACCCTTATAAAATAAATACTACCATAGTGAGTCCTCTTTTTAGTAAACCACTAAAGTACTTTTAAGCTTTTCTGTCTGTTTTTAAACAAAAAAATAAATTGATGAAATACCAATCCATATTTCTCTTTTCTACAGCCCAGAAGTTCTTTACTGTGAAAGTGGTGAGGCACTGGAACAGGTTGCCCAAAGAAGTGGTAAATGCTCCATCCCTGGTAGTGTTCAAGGCCAGGTTGGACAGAGCCTTGGGTGACATGGTCTAGGGTGAGATGTCCTTGCCTATGGCAGGGGTGTTGGAACTAGATGATCTTAAGGTCCTTTCCAACCCTAACTATTCTATGATTCTACGATTGTACTGCTGCTCCTTGACCCAGCAAATTGTTAAGAAGTGATGTGATACTGATGTGTAGAGGATGGATGGGTACAAGAGATCCTCTGAGAGTTTAATAAAAGTAATCTCAGTGGACATCAAGAGGCAAAACTGAAGGTGGAGCAGGTATGGAGATGGGAATTCCGAGACTGAACACAGCAAATGCTTCCTGCCTGTGTACTTGGAGAAGTGCAGAAAATGGAGCAGTAGTTGCAGAGGCATGAGAAACCAGGGTATCTGATTTTACCTTCTTCCTTTTCTTTTGCTCTTTCTGGAATGCCTACTTCAGATCTTGAAACCAAACTCTCTGTTCAGGTGAGGTTAGTCTTTGTGTTAGTCTTCATCTAAACTCCTGCCTTTGACAGTGCTTCTTATGGAGGCTTTTCCACCTTGGAATCACCTGGCCTTAGAGCAGGCAGGCAGGGGTAGCTGGTCACCTCCATTTCCCTATTCCCACCTTCTTGAATAGAGCACCTCCCAGCCTGCTCACTCTTTCTTCTCTATTAAACAGCTTGAGAACTCTCTCTAACCTCTGCCTTGGTTAATTTTTTCCTTTAGCAACAGGGAAATTAATTTGACTTTTGTACCTTGTCCAATTTCTCTGTAACTTTATCCAACCTTTCTGAGTGTCCTGATTCACCTTGGTACCCCCTGTCAATCTTCTACCTCTTACCCTCACTCAGCTTCTCTGTACCTTGTAGTCCCTTAGCGCTGTTGACTCTGCTGCTGCTTTTAGTTCTTCCACTGGTTATCCTGTAAGGGCAATTTGTTTAATCTTTTTCCTATTTAAAACTCCTTTTTCGGTATTAATCACAAAGTACTGTAACACTTTGTCTTGTGGTGGGCCTGGTTTTCGCTATTAAGTTAATTTCTCTGTATCTTTGTTATTTGGTACGTCTAAGCTTTCTTTTTGATTCAAAATGGTGGTAAAGTGTAAGACTATCAGGAGATATCCACTGATACAAGTGGAAAGTGGGGAATACGCAGAGTCGAAAGCATTGATTGCTACAGCGCCAACAAAACAACTTTCCCAAATCTCTTTATAAATAGACTGCAATTCAGTTTTTAAACCTCAGAGATGATATGGTTAAAGTGGCTATGTAAGTGGTACCAACTTGTTATAGTGTACCGGCTAGATATGAAAAAAACCCAAATCTTTTTTATTGTGGAAAATTTGTTGGTTGCTTGGGGTTGGGTTTTTTTGGTTTTTCTTTTTTTCACATAGGAAGATACAGAAAAATGATAGCTTGAAACAGCATTTCAAAGATTGCATTTGTTTTTCTGAACAGTGAATGTACTCTACCAGAATTGAATGCTTCTGTTATAGCGTTTGAAATATACCATTACTTAGACACATGCCCTATGCCAGCCATATTACTTGTAAGCAATAAATCAGCGTATCTTCAAACAAATTAAGTCTGACAGCTGGCCTTTCATCACTGCCTATCAAATGAACCGTCAGACTGTTCAACTCATTAACCTCCTACTTAAGTCAGAATCCAGTCTGGGTTTCATATGAAGTGAGGTCATGGTAGCCTTTTAGCATCTGTTCTTTAAGGAAGTTCCTAAGGGTTCTCCTAGGAAGAAAGCTCGAAATCCTCTTCCCTCTCAACCTAAATCCTTTAACCCGCTGGCAAAATTTGTGGAACTGTCAAAATACTTTGGTGATAGTGACAACAAGGAAATTCAAGCAAATGGCTTTGGAAGGGTGTGTGTGTATCTTGATGTTGTCTAAATATGCAAGTATAGCATTGCGATTTATGCTATTTAAAGAAAAGTTGAAAATAAATTACTTTGGAAGCCAACCTCTAATTGGTGAACACAGAACAACTTAGGCTGGGGTGTTTTAAGTTGCAGTACCTGTTACCTAGACAATGGGTAATGGCATATGTACCAATTACCCCCTTTCTGTGGGCATATGTGGGTGGATATTAGGGTACATGGTTATAACTTCTGCAGATGTGAAGAGGAAGCAGAGAGCACTAAGGAAAGTGTTTCTAACGAATGGTCTGGTTTCAGCTGAACTGTGTTGCATGTGCGTCAAGCAGTATTGACTTTATTGTGCTAGGTTTTGGACAATACACAGTATAATCTTTGCCCAAATTATTTATAGACTGAAGTGGAACAGAGATTGATGAGATTAAGAAGTGGAGCATAAACAGAGCTGTTGCATCTTTTAGCGTGCAAGACTTGCAGAACTGACTCCTATCTCACACTTCCTTGAAATCATCTGTACTGTTTTGTGGTCTTTCTTTGACCCTTTTGCTTTCACTTGATTCAACCTTCATCACAGGCATGAGAACTAATGTGTGATAAGATGCCCAATGAGTCTATAGGTAAGTCTGCAGAACAAAAACACATAGAATTTTAGTAGGCACAAAGCAGACTTGAATGCAGTGAAACACAACTTTTATTGCTGGCAGAAGCCCCATGTTAGCACAAGTAAATAATATGCTATTGGTCCAAAAATAGAGGTGTATATGAATAAGGAAAAAAAACAACCCAAAACAAAAAACAAACAAACAAACAAACTAAAAAACCCCAACCACTCCAGACAACAAAAAAATGCAAACAGACCCCCCCCAAACAAACCAACAAATCCCCCTGCAATTATTTCACCTTTGCAAAGTTTGGTTCTGTACACAACATTTAAAAAATCTGAAGTTATTTGGAAGTTATAGCTCATAAATGAACAGGCTAATGTTATTTTATTTTGGTTATGACTGTGCCATTTCTTCTACATGAAATACCCAATATAAATTACCAATAATTTTTTTTACCTCCTCCAAGTTCAGATTTCATTTCAAGGTTCATTTGTGTGGAGCTCTATATGTCAGCCAAAAAATGATGATCTGAATTATATTTTGAAGTTTGGAGTAATAGTTGGATAAGGAAGCATCCAAGAAAAGGTCTGCTTAGCCTTCATTAGTAATGAATGAAAAACTGAGAAACAGATGGTGGGAGTTAGATCGGATTCATAATGAAATCCCAGAAGGTTTTGTGCTAAGGCTTGTGCTGTTCATCATGCTTATAAATATCTGGGAAGAGGGGCCAGTGTTGGCTTGACAGCATGTTTCTTATTGGGAAAGTCAGTGGTAAAGCTGGTGGCCAAGACTTGCACAGACAGATATTTCATAATATTAAACAACTTGCCAGAAAGAAAGCACAAATGTAACTTGTCAGCAGATGAAAAGTGATGAACCTAACCAGGCATTCAATAATTTATAAATCAGCTGTTTCTGTTAAGGAAAAAGATCTTGAAACTGAAATTGATTATATTTTGAAAGCTGCAGCTTCAATACTCAGCAGTCGTCAAGGACACAAATTGATGTTAGAAGTGGTTTGGAGACAAAATAGCGGATGCTGCTGATGCCCACAGCATTGTAGTGGCATGCACACTTCTCAAGTTGTGCATGCAATCCTGCCCAATCCTGGTTTTTCTCTGATGTACAGAGAAGAGGAGAAGATATGGAAAAACAAAAGACCTGAAATTTCTTCCAAGACTAAAGCTTTTTAGCATGGAGAGGAAAGCCAACAAACGAGAAAAGGAGTTGAGGTCCATACAATCATGAATAACATGTGAAAGTTGAATAGGGAATTACTGTTTGCTGTTTCTCATTGCATGGGCAATAGTTGATAGTTCTCAAATAGAAATAAGAAACAGTTTTTACATTTATTTCCAAAGTTTAATGTAATTTCTCAGGGGAAAATATAAACCAAAAAAATATTGGTAGATTCTAAACTCTGTGAACTGTTAATGCAGTGACTTAAACTAATATGTCAAGTGGATAAATAACCTTTGTTCTGAGCCAGCACAATTGATCATCGTTTTCAGTTCCTTTTTAGTTTCCATCTCAACGTTAAATTAAAATGCTTATGACTGTAAGGTCTTATGTGATGCCTGTTATTTAACCTGAAGACATACTTGAAAAATCCTGACAGATACAGTTGTATATATAAGCAAGTGTGTGTACGAGGGTTAAAAGTCCATTTTCCATTTACAGAAAAGGCCAGAAATTTTGTTTGAATGTAAAGCTACTTTCTCTCAGAGGCTAGACTCTTGCCCTAGTGTTTTCAGTTTCAGTCAACAAAATCAAACAGGTTTACACTGATTCTTCAGTGATGATACTCAGTATCTCTCATTAGCTTCAAATGGCATTAGAAATAAGGGGTTTTTAATGAGGTTGGTTATTCTGAGGGAAGAACAGTTCCTGCTCTGCTTAGGTTGTCACAGGCATATTGACTTAAGGGATGTTGCTGTCATTTACATACTCTGTGCGGCACAGAATGATGATTCAAAGCCCTTGGCTCTATTCTTTCATTTTCTTTTAAAGATGAATTGTGAAAGGGGAACATGCAGGGACATTTGATATATCCAGGGAAGAGAGTCCAAATGTAGAAACAGACAGCTTTACAAACTATGCCAAGTGTATCATGTTTATAATAGTCCTCTTAAGAGATGTAATAAATATTTTCTAAAACTTGTTCTAAATTTATGTTTTACTAGGAAAAAATACCTTGTGTACAAAAGGAAGAACTTGCTGCATCCTGTCCTCTTTAGATCCCAAAAGTTTGTATTGTTGAGAAGAATAAGAATGTAAAACCAACTTGGTTTTGACACCTTGTGTCTGCTCTCCACATGAAATCTGAAGATCAGCAAACACAAAGGTTGTCTTTGTTACAGATAATGTCATCTTTACAGAGAGGTGACCAAATAACCTGCAATAGACTGATTTGGAGGTAGACTTTTCTCTGCACAACAAAATCAGGAGTATCTAAAGATCTTATCTAACGACTCAGAAAAGTGCTTAAGTCTTTAAATTATTTTCATGAATGCCAGAAGATGCTTGAGTAGAACTCACAAGTTTCTATCTAGGCTTCGGGTTTCTGTAACTTTGCAAACATTCTTATCTGTGTAGTTAAAAAGTAAACTGTAAATACATTAGTTTTGGCATTGTAAAAGGGAGAAGGATATTTGTTTTCCCAGAAGTGGGGAATTAATTTTTTGTGTAAATGCTGTAGTATTATGGGAGAAAAATATTTGAAAGGGCTCCAAAGGGGTCAGTAGCCTGTTGAGTCAGCCTCCCTTTTCCAAGGGAGGACCAACTCTTAGCATGTGTTTGTCTAAAACTTCAACTGCCAAGAGATTCTGCAACTTTCCTGTGGAATCTTTTCCAGTATTTTACTGTTCTTGCTATCAAAAAGCTTTTCCTAAAGATTAACATAAATCTTCCTTGCTTATAATGAAATTTCTTCCTTTCCTAGCAACATATCCTTTTCCTATGCAGTAGTCCTTGCTGAATACAAATGCTTATGACCAAGGAATGCTTTCCCTCCAGACTAAACAACTCTAGTTTGTTCAATTTTTTTTTCATGTCACATTTTGTACATTTTTCTTTTTTCTTTGTCTTTCTTGGACTTGACAGTAGCTCCTGACACTGTAACTCTGTGTTCATAACATTAAATCATTTGCAGGCCCCCTGAAATACTTTTTGGTCTGAGCTAACCAGTACACTCCTGCATTAGAGAAATGTAGAATTTAATTGTATAGATGTCACCTGAGGGTCCAGAGTAGCACTGCAGAATGAGTAGGAATGTATAAAACATGATTTGCATGCACTTCTTACATATTAAGTCTATTCTTGTCTCTCACAAATCTCATCAGCAATGACTTTATCATATTTCTTTTGGGGTCACTGACTGAAAAAAAAATGCTGTTAAACAACATCAAGCCCAGTGCCAGTCCCTATGAACCCCTGCTGGAAATCCTGCCTTTTCAAGGTGATTTCCCAGTTGCAGCTACTGTTTGAGATCTGTTGTTCAGCCACCTTAATTCAGTTATCATGCACTTTACTGATACTGAATATTACTAGGTTTTGAATCAGAATGTCATGCAATAACAACTCAGATGTCTCATCTAAGTTTGTCTGTTGCATCTATGTAGTTACCTTTATCAACCAAATTGTTATTTCATCAGAGAATAAAACCAGGTTTATTTGACAAAACATGCATTGACTGACCCTAATTATGTTCCTATCCTCCAATTCTTTATTTTCCAGATGCATTGCCTTTATCAGGACTGGTGTCAGGCTAACTAGAGTATATCTGCCAGTGTTATCTGAAATGACCTTTTGTTTTTTATTGGTACCCTTACAGTCTTTAAAAGATTCTCTAGCAGACAAATATTTATGTATCAACCAGACAGATTATTTTTAAGCTGATCCTTCTAGTCTTTTTGATGATACTTATCCGGCTCTTCCGATTTTAAAAGGTTTGTTTTTGTAGTAGATACTTTCTGATACTCTCTTCAGTTACCCAGGGACTGGAACACGCTCCGTCATGACTTGATTCAGTAACTTTTCTGCCACTTCTGAAATGCAGGATAGACAAACCTTTTCTGCATCTTTATTGACAAATTTACCATCCTGATCCATGGAGAACCTATACTGCTGCTTTTGTTCTTAATTTGCTCAAACATTTTCAGTACCCTTGGAGGTGAGACTTTTCCTTTCTCATATTTCTTTGCTGGTTTTCTGTCCTTTAACAGCTTTTACCATGCTGCTATTTATTCCTCTCTTTTCCGTTTGTGTTATTTGATAAAAGATACCTTAAATTGTTTAACCACCAAACCAAGAAAGGCTTTTAGTCCATATTATCTTAATCGGCCATGACACAAGTTCTGGACAACAAGCAAAAAAATAGTTGTACTATTTTTCTCCAGTCAGTTATGCTCATAGTTATGGAAGAAATCTATATCCACTCAGAGCTGGGGAGTGTCTTGGAGCTGCAAGTCTGTGCTCATGTGTTTGGTTCAGAGTTGTTTCTGTTCTCCAGTAATTTTCCAATTGTAGTTATTACTTCAGAGGTAATGCACTTCCATTGTCAATTTACAGTTCTTTACCCAGAAAACAAATGTACTATTCAAGAAGTTTTTGGGGTTTTTTTGTTATTGGAAGATTATTGTGTAGAATGTTTTAAAAGCAGATGCCGTGAAATGCTGCTGTTCACAAGAAGTCAGGCATACATTTCCTATGTTGAAGTGTGGGAAAGTAAAAGCTTGGTCACTGTGCAATGGTGGAAAAGAGCATTGTTCATTCTAGTGGAAGGGAAGAAGAAGAAAGTGGCAATTGAGATAAAGTCTGATTCAGTACTGATCTCTGGAGAATAAGTGTTTGGGTGGCTGATGAGCAGACGGGCAAAGGGGCAAATGAGGTTGAGCTGCACTAAAATATGAGATTTACCTGGAGACATCTCAAATCAGAATGTCACTTCTTGGCATTTTAACTGCTCTTCTAGAAGAAATATTGTAGAAGGGAAAAAATGAGAATGAAAATGCCTTTCAGTAATGTTTTGTTGCCTGCAATTATGTTTTTTTATACTACTACTCTTTTTTGTCTGCATTTCTGGCTGGCATTTAAATAAATATTTTCAGTAGGGTTGATCAGAAGCTAGAATTAGGGATGCAATTAGAGTACTTCATAAAACTGAACTTCTAGTTTCCCTGTGCTTGGAAATGTTTGTTGCATTGGGAAAGAGTATAGACCTCAGAACTGGTATGTATCACAAAGGCAGTGAAGAAAGAAAAGTACAAAGAAAATTGCCTAAAGCTCTCTTAAGGTGTAGATAATTGAGGCCCTCACAACAGACTTCTGCTTTTTAAAGTAGCACAGATACATGGGAAGTTCCTGTTGCCAGTGCATAAAATAGGCTTTTTGTACATAAAAGCAATGAGGACTGTAACATCTATGTATCTTCTCACCAAGCCATTTATTGACAAGCTGAATGTGTGGAAAATTATGACTCTGTTTTCCTTGGGATGCTTGGATGAGATTGTTGCCTTGGAAAGTGTGAATTTTATGACACTGTTTGACATGTCAAGCATTTGAAATCTAGCACATGAGATCCCTAGTCCTCCAAAGGCCTGTGAAGGTGAAGAAGGAAATAACAGTCTTTAAGGAGCTGGAAGAGCACAAAACAGCCTTCTGCTGCAGAGCCCCTGTCCCACAGGCCTGTCCTGAATGGTGCTCCGTGTCTCCTTTCATATGAACTGTACTGGTAACTGTCTGTCCTTCGCAGTCAGTGATTCAGCACCTTTTAGGAATTGTGAAAATGCAGAAAATTACTAACATTTAAGTAGTTTAGCATGCCCTCACACAGCAAAGCAACATGTATTCTGCTGGAATGGTGGCTGACAGCTACTGAAAATCTGCAAGTGCTCCCTGCCCCTTTCAGACACACATTGGATAGACTGAAGTCAGCAAGTTTAGGTGTTTTGAATTTATCATTTCCCATGTACATAATGATGTGTAGGAGAGCTCCTCTGACTTTGTTGTCCATATCCTGCTTTATTAACAGTAAAAAAACAACTATGCATGATCAGCAAAATCCATCGAAATGCAACTGCCTCCATCCTCATCCACAGTTTAACTGCAACATGAAAATTAAAATTGACACAAGGATTCCATTTTTCCTCCTGTTTCTTCTAAAGGATACCTTTTGGAAAATGCTATTTTGACATGCATGTGAGAGCCTCAGTATTTATTTGCACTGCTGTCACAAGAGCACACAGTAGAGATTTCCACACTAGTTTTAAATCACTAAACTGATACTGGAAGCAGTGTCTCTGCAGCAGCACAAGACTCAGTATGGGCCACTTTACAGACTAAGAAAATTGGGGATGTTCAGCCTGAAGAAGAGAAGGCTGCATGGTTTCAGGCTGAGAAAGTTGGGGCTGTTCAGCCCAGAGATGCAAAGCTGCATGGAGACCTCATAGCAGCCTTCCAGTTTCTGAAGGAGGCCTACAATTATGCTGGAGAGGGACTTTTCATCAGGGACTGTAGTGATAGGACAAGGGGTAATCGGTTTAAACTTAAACAGGGGAGATTTAGATTGGGTATAAGGAAGAAATTCTTTTCTGTGAGTGGTGAGGCACTGGAACAGGTTGCCCAAGGAAGTTGTGAATGCCCCATCCCTGGCAGTGCTCAAGGCCAGGCTGGATGGGACTCTGAGCAACCTGGTCTAGTGGAAGGTGTCCCTGCCCATGGCAGGGTGGTTGGAACTATATGATCTTAATTTCCTTTCCAACCCAAACCATTCTATGATTCTACGATTTTAGCTCCCTATGCAGTCACTGTTTCCACAGGGCAAGCATGTCCCCATTTGCCACTGCAGAGAGACAGTTGTGATGATGTCTGCCACTGACTCTTAGCAATTTCTTTTCACCTTATTGTGGTGTCATATGTGGAAGAGTTAAAAGAAATAAGAAAATTATTCTGAAGCGTAAGAATGAGCATACAGAAATTAAAACAGCCCCAAGTTCAGGGTCAATAAGTTAAAATCCAAATCTTATGCTTAATTGTATCAAAATAACGTCACACTTCTCTACCAATGTATCAAGACGTAGCTGGAAGCCTTAGTGATAGTGAAGGTGAAATGCATAAGAAATACCTACTGAATGTGCTCTATTTTGTTCTAGATTGTCTCTCTAGCTATTTTAAACCTCATTATAACCAGAAAATTACCTTGCATAACAGCATGCACTACAAGAACTGAAAGGGTTTGTGAATAGCAAATGGCAGTCAAGTTCCATCGCAATCAGCAGTGCTGTTTTTAGGCCAGCTGAGTACTGCTTCTCAAAAGTTTTCTATGGTTAAAATGTGATTGTTATCAGTGTGATGGTAAAAGCTCACAGAAAGAAGTGAAATTTCTTCTGGCATTGCTTGAAGCAGGCTTAAAATGCTCCTGCTGAACTGTGCTGGGAGTCCAAGAAGAATTTCATTTCAGGTGATTAAACTCTGTCCAAGTTTAACTTAGTGAAATGATCTCTCACCATTTATATTTTTAAGAGAAGCAAAGTCTTCACAAGAAACATAACTATTGCTCCTAATATCCCCCTCTTTAGGAAACACTTGGAGTTTGATAATGAACCTAGAGGTGGTGTTTTCTGAATAGCTACTGCCTTTGTAGGAGATGCGCAGCATTCAAGATGCTTCCCAGGCCTGAAGATGATCTAGGGCACCTACACAATCTGAGAACTACAACCCACTCCAAAAAAGGCAGAGGAAACTGCAGCCTTTGTGCTTCTCTCCTGAAGCCTTCACCTGCCCCACTCGGTCAAACAGTAACCATGTCTTGAAGGGTAGGTTGGGAGGCTTGTTTTTTAATCCAGCAATACAGGGAGAATGGGGACAATCTCAGAAGATCAAGACCCCAGACAGGACTAAGTAGCATTCACTTACAGGGCTAGATTTCATTAGAAGATGCTTGGCAATTAATCTTTCTAGTTTATGATATGGAGGAGGAACCAAGACTGGAAGTGAGAGCACGTGGTAGTCATGGTAATATAGAGGAAACATGAAAGGCCAGTTGCTGTTCTCTCTCAAACACACACAAACACACATTTATATTATTCTTTCATCCTTGTGCCTCTGTCTCTATAAAGTCACTGTGGCTTACATCAGAAAATATAATCTGCAAAATTTACTTAACAAAGTGGAGTAGAACTGTCCTGTTGCGTTAAAAAAATGCTTTGAAACGTTGTTAACATTCAAGGTAAAATGATAAACCCTCTCCTTCTTTAGTCAACTACAAGCCCACAGACCAGTCTTGGCAGTAAGAGCTAGGTGAGTAATCACTGGGAAAAGCATGCAAACCTGAAGTCCTCATCCAGAAAGGTCCTGGCCTTAACATCCTTTTGTGCTTTTGAACAGTGGTCTTTTACCCTTTATCACTTTCTACTTCAGTCCTTAACCTTCTTGCTCCTGTCCTTTACTCCATCCCAATTCTACACTCCTCAGCACTGTGCTCTAAGCAGTTGTACAGTCAAAAGCAATTCCAGATGTTGGGTTAATGATACCATTTGAGCACCATCCTTTTATGAATCTATCTGAAAGCTCTGCAGTGCAGAATGAACTGGCAAATACATGGCGAAAAGAAATGGAGGAAACCTGACCTGTGTCACAGGCTCCTGTTTTCTCTGACGGAGGACAAGGGGGAAGATGAGAGGGAAGGGATCTGTGTGCCATACATTTAAATGGCTGCAGGCAAGACTGAAGCTGTGACATTGTAGGACAGTTGTTGGAAGGCAGCAGGTGGTAGGACAGCAGCTCTGTTTTGAGCTTGTGGACTGACTGTGGTTTAGAAAGGAGCTGAGAATCAAGTGTGTGGAGGATAAGGACTTACTTTTGATGAAGGAAAAATGCTGTCTAAAGGAAATGAGGTCATAGAAGGGGACTGTCAATTCTGCATATTGAGTTTATGTTTGAGCCTGGTTGCTTATCAGGACATTGTGATCCTAAAATATAAAAAAAAAAAAAAAAAGAAAAAAGCAAGATTTCTCTCCTGTGGTATAATGATTATCTTCAATTTGGTGATAAGGTGACTTTGCTTTTAATAAGTTAAGCTACTTTTTCTACCCCTGTGCCTCTTCTTTCTTCTACCCTGCAGTGGCAGAGATCAGCCTCCCAAACAGTAATGGTTTCCTGCTGAGCTGCTCTAGTGGGAGCAGGCATGGGCTGCTGTACAAACACAGGTCTGGTCATGGAGGAAGAATTGGAGGGGTTTTAGGTATCCCATCTCCACATGATTTAAGCCCTCTAGTTGACAGTGCTCAGACTTCAGGTTTTTGTTGTAGCAAATGGGGAAGGAAGTAATGCAAATATTATTGGGCATTCATTGAGGCTGCAACACGATGGGGAAAATGACTGCAAATGGCTGAAGGGTTAAGTGTTAAATCTGGGCTTTCAGTGTAGTTTGGATACTTGTTTGAACTATTTATCTTGGGCATTGCCACCCCTTCCTGTTCTCTGCACCTTGCCTTCATTCTTGTCGTCTGGCCATCCATGAGATATCATGGCCTTCATTCTCCTCATACCAAGCAACCAGAGCTTGAGTTCTGTTGCAGTAAGGGGGCAGTTGACTGTGGTGTGCTGGTTGCCTTACAGACATCCTAGGGGAGGGCCTCTCCCTAACCTTGGCTTCTGAATTTTCCTTCCAATGTGCCTGGAAGGAGATTGGAATTTACATTATGCTGCTGCCTTTTAAATATGTAATACTGCCAAAGGTCCTTAGAAAATGTTGAATAGCTATCCTTTTTTGAGTTGTGTACATACTTAGCTTTTTTGTAAAAACAAAACAAAATTACCCGAACAGCAGTGTATTAAATAGCCATTTTCTTCCTTCTTTATGCTGTGTGCCATGCTGTCTCACTGCTACTAATAGTTAATGTATAAATACATTACTGCATTATAGAACCACTATTTGTTTAATACTCATAAAGTCACTTCAGAGACATTGGCAGGCTTTATCTCCATTTTTCAGAGAAAATGGAAACATGGAGAGATGAAATACAGAATACCCTCTGATACTGGATAGCCAGAATGGTGTGTCTGTACCCAGGCTCCCAGCTATGCAGCCCTTTTCAACAATCTCCTGTGCAGCACAGCTTCATTGTGTGCAGCCGCCTCAGCCTGGCACCCTCCTCTTCCCCTGCAGTTTCATTTTGTTCAATACATACCTACTAACTTTTCCAGCAAATGAAGAACAGTCCTACAGATAATAGCTTTCTTCATTATCCTTTTCCAAGGACACCTGCTCAGGGAACGAGCTAGTGTATGATCATGTAATTAAAGATTGTATAATGTCCATTCCCCAGTAGCAGACTATGGGGAGTGCAGCAGCCGCAGCCCCTGGCTCCCATTCTAATGCCGCAGTAGCATCTGGTGGTTGGAGCAGCAATTGCACAAGCTAAAATGGGCCTTTTCAGTTTCTTGTGCCATAGAGCTGGGAGGGGCACAGCCTCCTTATTGTTGCTTTGCGCTTTCTAGGGCTAGAAATTGCCCTAAAGGGACAGAGCATTAGAAAAAGAGATTGATTCCATACACTTCTGCAAGATATGCGTTTGAATAATGTACACCCACCTTCAAATGTGAGGAAACTGGAGTTTTCACAGGGAGAGAAATGAGGCTTTTCTTTGACCTTTCTTTGGTGTAGTCCCTGCTCCAGAGGGTGAAAGGGCCAAATCTTCTGTATAAAGCACTTAAGTTGTCTGAGTTTTATCCTAGCTGGTTACAGAGAAATGGCTGGATAGGTGCTGCTGAAGATTGCCCTGCTGTTTTTTTGGGACTGACACTGGTATAAAAAATGTCAAATGGTCTAAGAACTCCACACGATCATCAAAGACGATGATCTATACTATCTATATATAGTGCAGCCATCTCTACACATTGCATAAATTCTTCCTTCTGGAGAGAAGAAATTAGGAAAAGCAGATTTCATGAGACAAAAATAAGATTTCTTTCAGAAGAGAAGTAGTAATTTAAAATCAGAGCAATTCTTCTTTGCAGTGGTGTCTCAGTGGTGTGTTGTCCATTCTCGTTACAGTTCATCATCAAGCATGTTGGAAACTGCAAAGATTATATGTACATTCTGAAAATGCCTGGCAAGATGTTTAGCCACACAGCTTGACTTCAAAGCTGACAAAAAGCTGTGGCCAAAAGCTGTGTGCTTAGCCCCACTTACGCCTAGTGAATATGGCCCTGTGCTAGGGCTTCTGATTGCCCTCACAGGAATGTCACAGACTCTGAGCTTCTCTCCCTTGGCTCTCCATGGGGCTTCTCCCACCATGAGATGACAAGAGGTTTTCAGAACATTACCATAGATAGCCCAATGTTCCAATCCTGTTGCAGCTCCTTGCGCATTTTTTCACCTGAAAGATCTCTGAGTCCCTTACTTGTCAGCAGGTTATGAGGGATTACTCCAAGTACTCAAGCCAGGAAGGAAAGCAGAAAAGTAGATAAGCTGCACTAATGTGGTCACTAGATAGACATACGGGGGAAGAAATGCTGCAGTGTGCTTCTGCAGATGAACAGTTCCTAGTTTCAGTGTTTCTCTTGTTTTTGTAAGTTGGGGAGCATCTTTACAACAGCACAGTTGAGGCTCTCCTGCTTTTCCTGCCAAGCAGAGGCTGGTAGAAGTCTTTGGTTGCAATAGCTCATATTTTTGATATGCATACTGAGTTTGACTTCAGGCTGTGGCAGGATGATTTCCCATCGGTGTGACACAGCTGCTCTGGGCTGTTGTATCTGCCTTCTTGGGCCACATTGTTTAGTAGCTTGCTGCTTTCTGTTGACTCTGCTTAGCTGAAGTGGACTGCTCCCCGTGCAGTGTGACTTCCACTCAAGTAAATCAGAGATACTGTGCTTGAAATGTTATTTTCTCCCCTAATATCTCAGTACTGTATGACTTAATAAAAACTGTATTGTTGACTTTAGTTATTTCCTAATAGGAAAAAGAATAATGTTAGCTCAAATGTTTTTGAAGATCATGTATTCTTGCTTTAATAGCACGCCATTGAACAAAGGCCAGATGTTGTTCATTGATAAACTTTTCATCTCTTACTTTAGGTTTAAAGCAGAAGATTTTGGTTCTTTAGTGCTCAAGAAAAATTAACTTCCTTCTCTGCATTATGCTTTTTACTGAACACTCTCCAAACTCAGGACACATTGTAAATGTAAAAAATATATCTGTACTGTAACACATTGATTAAACTGGTACAAATCATATGATGGCTTCTGGAAGGTCAGACTGAGATTGAGCTTGAAACAGAACCTACAAGAGTGCATTGCTAGGCCTAGGGGTTAAATCTCTATAGCCCAAGTACTACAGGGGTATAAGCCTTTATTCCCTCTTAGGATTTAATACATTAATTAGTCTGTTATGGCTGCTAATTAGCCCTTCCTGTACTTCAGTCCTGGACTTTTAGGCCTGTGATTGTCAAGGTTTGCGTCACACTGTCACTTCAGAAAGGGTCAGTTATATAAATGACATTTTCTAAATGGGAAAACATTTTCTAAACTTGCAGATATTTTTAATTTTTTAAGGTATTTAAAACAGTAGTAAATATAGGATTATGTCCATTAAATGAATTGGAAGCTGCAGATTTTGAAGGGTCAAGTGTGTTGTGCATGATAGCATGTAATGGAAAATAATACCAGAGGAAGCTGTCATACAGCAAGGCTTCCCTCTGCATCAGGTAAAGTGGGGTGACGGCAGAGACTTTTCTGCTGAAGGACCATGTATGCTCGCTTCTTAGTGGCTTCGGACTGTCTTGTGCTGTCTGTCTGCTGAGTTACTTCTTCATATCCAGTTGGAGAAGGTAAAGGCTGTTGCTAGCAGGTAGGCACACAGTGGCAAGCTTATATGAAAGCATGAAAGAGCAAGCAAAGAGAAGTTATAAGGTGAATATTTGCAAACATAACAATAAAATCACACTGTCTTTCAGAAGATCCAGCATACTCTACAGTGGGTTCACAGCGGTCATTTCAGCTCCAGAAAATATCACCAAAAGTCTTTTGTGTGTTTATCTTTGGAAGTTATAAAAAAGTACTCCATGACATTGTATGTATCTGGAACACCTTGTTCCATCCTGGGGTTCTTTGTTTTTCATCTCATGGAAAAAGCACATGTGTTTCACTCCATTGGTCATCTAGCTCGATGCTGGAATCTTGACCGTGCTGTGGTGAAAGGTTTCCATGGCTTTGTTATCTGCCTGTTGCTTTTATTTCCTCTGAAAGTTACAATTTGTGCTTGTGAGTGAGAACATGCTGTCATGGTTATTATGGATCTGTGCTCAGAGGCAAATGAAGAGCATGATGAAGAGAGAGCATTTCCCATTTCCTGCCAAACAAGAAAAGAGTTAGGTCTGAGAGACAAATCCATTTTCTAACAGCCCATGTCACAAATGTCTCACTTCAAACCTTAGGCAGCTCCAGATCTTAACTACTGTGAATTGCAATAATGGACAGATTCAATTGCAACTTCCATTTTGAGTTCAGAGCGGAAAAGCTCCCTAAATTAAATGTGGTAGATCAGATCCTCAGAGATTGCAAAGGCAGTGGTTTCCTTTTCTCCCCCTCTCCTCTGTCCTGTTTGCAACAAAAAGACCCTGGCAAGTTTGTGTGTCTGCAGAAAGGTCATTTAGTAGACATGCTACTCCACATGAGGCATCCTGCACAGGAAGAGCTCTGTGCTTTGTCTAGACTGCATATTTCTTGACATGAATAAGAGTTGGCCTTTATTGCTTGCTTCATCTTATCCCTGTGTTATGCTTGGATAAAGCCTCATCTGTGAGATATGAAGAGACTTTATAGAAATGGCTGTTTGTGCAGTAGAGCGTGTGATCCTTCCAGCTTCATAGTAATCTGAGAAAGTAGGTAAGATAGTAGTAATATGAAAATGGCATGTAGGGTTAGTGTTAAAAATAATCTACTGCTCATTGTTCCCTTTCCATGTAACAAAGTAATCTGTTCATCGTTTCTTATTACCCTTCAACCTCTTGTCACACTGGTATTAAGCCTATTATGTGAATTAAATGTGTTCTGTAAACTTAGGTCAGTTCTTAATGGACAATAATTTAAATTATGAGATACGTAATTGGTTATAACTTGCTCTAATTGACATTTTCCCTGAACAACTCCAGTGCTCAGGCAGCAGGAGCATGGATGTTATTAACCAGGGCAAGTGTGAAGGATGTCCCACTTTTATGTCCTGTTTTGTTTCCCTGGATCAGATGCGCAATAACTTTCATCCAGACAAAATGTCTTTCAGGTCATGTATATATAAGTACCTTCAACCTCAGAATCATCCAGAAAATTTCTGCCTACCTTAATTATATTAAATTTGAATGCTTTTACAGGCAATGACTTATAATGAGCAGACAATGCAGTGTATGTGTTTGCTGTGTCTTTCAAACATTGGTCACAGACTCATTCCTTCCAAGGAGCGTAGTCTTAGGACAGCATTTAAAAAAGAGTATTTTATATTCTTACAATTACCAGGAATTTGAAGCCCTCATATATGAAAGGGCAGAAAAGAAAAATTTCTTCCAGAAAGTGTTACATGTAGCAATAACAGTGCATTGACATTTTTTCTCCTCTAGCCCAGGACTTAGAACTGCAAACATGTTTTCAGATGATGGACTGCACATAACATATGTTAATGTAATTTGCCATCTTAAAATTGTACTGTCTTTAATTTTTTTAAAAGTAGAGGAATAATTATTTCTCTAAGTTGAGCAGACAGAAAGTAGACATTTATTCCTGCAGAGTGGAAAGCTCTCATGAGCTTTAAAGTACTTTTCAAAAAATAACTGCAGCAACTGCAAAGGTTTTTAGTTATGGAAAGACTGGAAATATTTTCTCCTCTTTCTTAGACTCCCTCAGAGCTGCCAAAGGTTACAGTCACCTGTCAGTCAATGAAAAAATAAAGGCAGTTTCTTAACAGGAATCAGATACTGGTTTTATACACAAGAACAGTCAAAAAGCACAGAAGTTTTCAGGTCCTATTAAGATATTAAGTCAGATTTTTGATGATTTATGTTTGTGCCTGTTCCTGAGTTTCTGCAAAGCATTTTGTGTCATTCGTAGAGTGTAAAAAAGTTGAATGTCACCTATGGCTTTTTCCTCCTGAAAGTTCCCTGTCTGCCTGAGTATTTAAAATATATCTTAATTCCCATACTTCCAGGGAGTTTTGTTCATTTTGTATGGTGGCAAATGCACTTTCTTCAAGACTGCATGCGCGGATTTTAATCTGCTGTAATGCTCTGGATGTCAGCCATTTCCTTACTGCAAATGAATAATGAATAAGCTGTGGTTTGAAAGCTAATGGTTCAAGATGAAATCAGAAGCTCATTGCAACATGGATGATATTCATTTGTCATCTCCATAGAAACATCTATTTATCAAGACACTGCAGCTAAGACTGTAACAAGAAAGTAAGCAATTGTTGGAATTTTGGGCTTTCGCTGAGAAGCAGATTTAGCAAAGAAATTATAGGATTGCACAGGAATGCACCATTATTTTTTAAATTGGATTTTTCTCCTTTCACCTTGAATGATATGGATTTGGTTGTTTTGAAAAGTTGAAAAAATACCAGTAGTATGAGGAACAAAAAGCATAGATATTCTGGGAGCGGTCTTCCATTTTCACCTGTTGTGGTCCATGTGCCTGAGAGCACATGGTAATTCCAGAGCTAGAGTTGTGTGGCCTTCTTGCATCCAAAGTATGGCAGTAGGGCCTCCTGCATATAATATGCCAACTATAAACTTAACTGAATTTAACAGTGCTGCTTAGCAACACAAATAATTTTCTGTTGGGTAAATTTGAGATAGAGCAGACTTATTTCAAAGGTAACTGAGTTTGGGTTAAATCCTTTATTTTTGTTAGTGGGAAACAGGGGCTTGCAGAAGAGGCGGCACAACAGTAGATTAGGTATCATTTGTCAGGACTGGGCTCACCACTGCTTCACTCAGACAGTTTATTCCTTTCTGATTTGAATAGTCATAATAGTGCAAGCCCCAATCCTGAAACACTGTTTAATACGTCTTTCCATAACAAGCTTGAGTTTTTATCTTTTTGGATGTGATGCAGTGGACTGAATACTTTTTTTTTCATGCTCTTAAGACAGCTTTAATTGCATGCCAGGAGGTAAGCTCAGAGCTTGAGAGGCAACAGAAAGAGCATTAAAGGCTTGTTTTCTAACTTTTGTTTATGCTGTGTTTCAGCTTTCGGGAGCAGGGAAGAGCTTTCCCAAGCTGGTGCTACTCTCCCAGGAATGCCACATGCCCTTGCTGGGGCAGGTGATGCAGGAGGGAGAAGAGTCTTTTCCCCTCCCTGAGTTTGACTGAAGTTTCCATAGGCAGATGAAATAGTCACCTCTCTTCCTCAGGAACAGGGCCAAGGATACTCTGGCTTCTGTGTGCGAGGTTAATCATGTCACGTAGCTTTGTAATTTGATGTACAGGTAAAGTTGGTGAGGAATTTGTTCACAGAGCACAGGCAAACCTGAGAGGGATTGGTGGCAGTGAGGGTTGTCTCCAATAAATTAGGGACCTACAATCTGTTCTATTGTTTATTTCTGTTCCACTTTTGTTTATGAAAGTGACTTACACTGAGCTATTTTTTGCTGTTTTAAAGGAGCATGCTCATAGCCCCCATCAGTTTTTTTCTTCTAAACCTATATAAAGTCTGCTTATTATCCCTTACAATTAGTTTCAAAAATCAGTTTTTAAAAAATAAGCAGAAATTTCAACTTGATTTTGCAGAATACGTACTGTGTATGTGGCAGTTCTTCAAATGTAACATGCATTTACTTCCAGCGTGTTAGCAGACCTCATGACATAGGGAAGCATTTTTACGTTGATACAAATAGTGCAATTTACTGTTACACAAAGTATGCATGATAGTATGTACACCTGAATTGATATCCTCTAGCCATGCTGATGATGCTCTCCTGTAGTGCCTCTTGCCCTGTAGTTACTATAGAGATGGAAGATGCTTCAGTAGGACCTAATCGTTACCTCCAATTTACAGATAGCTTCTCCTCTTATTTTCCAAGGGCAGAATATTCTTTGACTACCCAAGAGTGAAAATCAGGAGATGAACAGGAAGCAGAGAGAAAACACAGTGGGAATAAGGGAGTTGAGGCAGCGGATATTAATGGGTAAAAGAATGTGAGTGAGAGAGTGGTGGCAGGAGAAAGTGAACTGAAGGAAAAAATCACAGAATTGCAGAACGGTTGAGGCTGGGACCTCTGGAGGTCACCTAGTCCACCCCCCTGCTCAGGTAGGGTCACCTGCAGCAGGCTGTCCAGGCCGATGGCTTTTAAATATCTCTGAGGCTGGAGACTCCACAGCCTCCCTGGGCAACCTGTGCCAGTGCTCGATCACCCTCACATTAAAATCTGTTTCCTGATGTTCAGAAAAAATGAGAGAAAATGTGAAGAACAAATTTCACGCTATGAGCACTAGCTTTGGTGATTGCTCATAGCTGTAAGAAAAGCTAAGTTTATGCATCTGAAATGTCAGTAAGGGAAAAAGGCTTTCTCCTGGGTAGAAACAACCAATTTCTCACCCTTAAAAATAGAAGTCATTAGTTCTGCAATGAAAGCTCCCTTCAGGGTGTAGGAGAGTTTATTTATGATCTTTTTTCCCCTTTATTTCTCCATTTATGTGCTATTTTCCCCTTAAGTCTGTCTGGGTATATGAAGCCGAGTATGAAGCCGTGTGTCTCTTTGCTAGAGAGTGCAAAAACAGTAGCTGAGCGCACCGCGGCGGGTGCTGGGTGCTGAGAGGAGCGGGCCTTGGCAGCGCCGAGCTCCGCGGCGCCGCAGCTCCCCCGTGTGTGCAAGCGGGAGGCGGCAGCGGCGCCGAGGATGGGGGGGCTCCGCTGAGTTCTAGCCTCGCGGGTGCGGTACCTCCGTGCGCCTGCGTCTGCTGCGTGTCGGGTTAACCCCAGCCGGCACTAAGTACCACGGAGCCGCTCGCTCACCCCCGCCTTCCCCACGGTGGGATGAAGAGGAGAATAGGAAAAAGGTAAAACCTGTGGGTTGAGATAAGAGCAGTTTAATAATTGAAATAAAATACAATATAATATTAATAACGAAAAAGGATTTTTTTTTTTTTTTTTTTAATTTGAGAGAGAGATAAAACTAAAAAAACCCCAGCAAACCAAACAGACAGCAGTGATGCACAACACAATTGCTCACCACCTGCTGGCTGATACCCAGCCCGACCCAAGCAGCGATTGATCCCTTCTGGCCAACTCCCCCCAGTTTATATACTAGGCATGATGTGCTGTGGTATGGAATACACCTTTGGCAAGTTTGGGTTAGGTGTCCTGTCTCTGCTTCTTCCCGGCTTCTTGTGCCACTCCTTGCTGGCAGAGCATGAGACTGAAAAGTCCTTGGTTGTAGTAAGCGTTACTTACCAACAACTAAAAACATCGGTGTGTTATCAGCATCATTCTCAGACTAAAGCCAAAACACAGCACTGCACCAGCTACTAGGAAGAAAATTAACTAAACCCCAGCTGAAACCAAGGCACTGAGCGTGTCATCAACAGGCATCCCTGCTTTTCAATAGACATTCACATTTACTAACACTCACTTTAAACATTAAATAAACTCAATTAAAATCATGATAAACTAAGCTAGTTCATCACATGCTGTGGAGCTTGAGTATGCAGAGGGTTTGAAGCCTGCGCTGGGTAAGTAAAATTGAATTAAGACCTGTGGAGCCACTTCAGATGGACAGAAAACTATTTAGCCTCATTTAGAAGCAGTATTCATTTTTCTGAATATTCCTGGCTGGTTAGGAGGTTCTTTCTGGTTCTTTTTCAAGATTGAATTAATTCTGAAGTGGTCACTATGAACTCAGTAAGTCAGACAGTAATCTTTTCACAGGAAATATTTTAAAAGATGCCTCAGATAGTAACTCAGAACTTTATGTTCTTCTGAACCTTCAAGTTGGTTGAGTTGTGCCATCCCAAACAGTGAGTGGGTTTTCTCCTCTCATATTTTTCCATCAACTTTTGAGTCACTTGAAAGAAATTAATGCATTACTTCTGTGATCAAGTTTCTGTTTGCATAGAAACATAGTCTGAAGGATTTTTAGATATATTTTATGAATCTATTAGTGGTCTTTTCTGTTGCTGTGCCTCCATTTTGTCCCTCTCCTGCACTAATTTGCAGGTTTAGCAAATTTTGAGACAATTAGGGATGCCAAGTAAATATATTTATGAAGGTTATTAACTAGTAAGACTGGTTTTTACTGACACTCAAAGCTACTGCACCTGTCAGCGCTGAGACGCCTCTTGAAGGTAATTCAAAACACAAGTTTTGCTCCTGCTTGGAACCACATTTCTTTAAATCTATCTCTTTCCATGGAAGAACTTTCAGTTCGTAAAGTTAACTTTTGTGAATACATTCCCTCTGTGAATAGCACAAACGCAATTTATTATAACTTAGTTTTAAACAAATGCAAATACCTACACTACGCCCAAATCAAAGACTGATAAAACACCTTTCTGCGTCCTACCACTGGCCTTACACAGATGCTTCACTGGTGGTGCTAAACTCTCTGGCTCCTACTGAGAGCTTATTCCAGGTCCTTGTAACTTATTTCTGTACCAAATTACTACTCTTAAGTAGACAAAAGGCATTTTGTATGCTTTCAGGTTCATTTTTATTACGAGAAGGGAAAATGCCCTTCTTGTAATAAACATGCCCACAGCCTCTTGGCTTATGCAAAGAAGGATGATAATAAAGGCTAATCATCTTGAACAAAAGGTAAAGTACCTCTATAAAACTGCAAAGAGATGGAAAGAAGTATCTTTGGGGATTGAAAGAGTTAATGGTTTTAAATGATGGGGAAAGTTCATTTATAGGTGTATGTTTGAGGTTTTTTGGCTGAGTCTGCTATAAATTTGCTAGAAAATTGTAATTATGCAATTAATCCAAAACAAATGCATCTCAGAGATGTTTCTGCCTAACACACATTAAGAAGAGTAACTATGCAGAGTGCCCTTGAACAGTTCTGCGCTTGACAGTACTCTGCAAAGCATGAGTGTGAAACTCTGATTTTTCTGTCATCATGTTCCCCTTGTTCAGGTTTTCCTTTAAGCAATAAAAAGACTTAAACTTTGGATTCCAATATCAAGCTGTTACTATGGTATCTCTTAAGAAAGAAAAGCATCTCATATTTTTTCTGAAGTGTTACCTGCACTTGCTAAAAGTAATTAACTACACTTCCAAACTAATGAAGCCAGTCAGAGTAACTGGAGCCTTGCCATTAATATAAGTGAGAGTGTTTATCCCCTGTCACGTACCTAATGTTTGTGAATATCATTCAAGGAGTCCTTGAATAGTCCCAGGACTAAGACTGGTTCATAATTACTTCCATCGCCATCAGAGTGTATCACCATCTGTGGGCTGTGTAGTAGGTTCCTTCTTGCTGCTTTTATCTGACTTGATAATTTTTTTTAATGTGGCACAAATGACCTGACCCAGCTTTGACATTTGATGTATCCACAGATCCATCTTTGCTTTCACGTGGTTAAGATGCTTATCTTTTTCCCCTCTTTGCTTCTGAGCTGACAACCCAGTTCTTTCACTTGCTCAGTTAATAAAAACCCACCAGCCAAACCTCCATAACAAACAAAACAAGAGAGATTCAGGCTATGAAGTTTCACAGACATGCCTAAACTTAGGAGAGAGAACCAGTTTGGACAAACCTTCATCTGTGGTGGTTTGGGTTTGTTGTTTTTTTTCTTATAGGCCAGACGCTTTCTGCTTCATTATGTTGGCAGTTGCAAATTGTATCCTGGGATCTTTAGATCTGTTGAGACTGATGCACATGGGATGTGTAGAGAAATGTCTACAGATCTAACTCGGTTTCGTGAGTTGTTCCAGATGCAAACACTGAGCTTGGGTGCAGTGTGGAGGTCAGCTGTCCTCTTGGGGATCTGGCCCTTGGTGCTGCAGAAATACATCAGTGAGTGAAAAGAAAATTCAGAAACACAGCAGGGCATTATCACAGGTATAATCGCTTGTGGTGCAAATTTCCTTTCACAACATGTTGCTGTTTTCTGTTGTATCTTTCTCTCTTGAACTTATCTGTGCCTAGCAGCCTCCTGAATCACAAATGTGCTAAAATCTCCTGCACTTTGTAGCCTGACTTCTTTCATCTTTATGTATCACATCATTCCCTAAAAGATGTAGGATTTCAGAAGCAAAGGATTTTTAACTGAAGGCTATTACATTTGAGTTCATGATAGTAAAATTAGAACATAAGCGATACAAGTTGAAAGATTGTGAAGTTGTGTAAGGAACAGCCAAAATGCCTCATGGTTTTCTGGGCTTCTGGGCTTCCAGTTCAACAAGTTATTTGGGGCTGCAGTGTCTGAGCACAGAGTGGTTCATCTTTTTTATTTCATTTGGATTTTGAGTCAGTTCTTCTTCAAATGTGTTTTAATAGCATATCATTTCCAAGCGCATCTGGCAAATATTTTCAGTACAACTGTTGCACGTAAGCGACGCTGCACTGCCAGCAGAGACGTGCATCTGCATCAGGGTGTCAGTTTGATATATCTTATTATGTCAAAAAGAATCAAAACACTTCCAAATCCCTTTGGCACTTAATATGTCTCCACATGTTTCCTCTAAGCCATGCTACAGCTTAAAATAGGTCACCCTAAAGGTGCACAGATGAGGATGAACTTTCTAGTAATTAAGCATGAGTGCAACGCTCTTCGCTTGTGGAGTCTATAAATATGCAGCTGTCGGGTCAGTGATGAATGTGAGATGGTTGTATGGCAGCCAATAATTTTCCTTTAGATGTTCTTAGGAACAAGTATATCTTAATGATATTGGTATCGGTATATTCTAATAATTTTAATCTTAACAACTCTGAGTATCTATTAGTAAAAAAATACCTCCTTTCACAGTTTACAGCTGAGATTAAGATTGCAGTTTAAATTATTTAAAAAAAAAGTTTTCTAGCAAAAGAGAATGTATTTTGAAGGAATTTTTTCTATGTCCTTGTGCTAGAACTTCCTGATGTGCTTGAAAAAGCTCCTCTTCACTTTCCATTGTGGTGTTAATTTATTCTGTGTTTTGCTGGCCTGGATTTAGCTGAAGTTTTATCTGACTGTATCTTTTTGTTTAGCTACCTCTTACTAGGTTTCTTTTTAATTCCCAAATCTTTGCATAGTCGCTTGTGACTATCAGTGCTTCTTGTAAAATCCTTTTTCCAAGTGTCAATCTGAGTTTTTTGATTACTTACTTTGATGCCATCTCTAATCCTGATGGTTCACATCATACTCATTGATTGGTAAATTCTGCTAATTTTTTACTTGCTAGATTTACTAATGTCCCAGAATTTGCTGTACTGAGAAACTCACAAGCAATAGTCTGCATTCCAGTAAGAAACATTTACATGGAAAGCAATTTCCACATTCAGCATGGTTCAGAAATTGTAACAGTTGTAGCCAGCCTGCTAACACTGTTCTGACTGAAGTGTCTCTTCCACAAAGCTGAGATTAAAATTCCATATTTTTGTCATTATTGCTTGTGTCTGCTCTTTCTTTATCCTTAAGCTTCTGAACTCTTTCACAATGTAAATTTTTGTTAGTTATATTCTCTCTGCATGTTTCCTATCTTTGCTGCTCGGTCCTAAGGAACCAAACCTAGTGAGAACGGTTTTCCAGTTACCAGAATCCTGCTACAGATTACACATGGAGACCCTGTTTGTGTTGCTTAGTAATTTTTCTGAAGGACACAGTCTTTGTTAATGGAAATGCCTTGAATTTATACCAGTTACTAGCAAGACAAATTCTCTGATTAATTTCCCGAGAAATACTCTTGGGGAAGTATATAATTTGAACAGTGGCTTTGCTAGATGGATACTTATACACTAATATTAATGTTTATTTAACATGCTCTCTATCCATCTTGTTAACATCTGTTGTATTAATGGAAACTATTGCCAAATAGTTTCAAGAGTGATGGTGATGAGATGGCGTGCATCTGAATGTTGGTTTGGATTGGACTTTAGATTTATTGTCCCTGTTCTGCACTTAGAAGGAAGGGAATCTCTCAATTTTCACTTTTCTTGAACATAAAGAGCTTTAATAGTTGAATCATTTGATCTGGATATTGAAAGGATTACTATTATTGTTCAGCCCAACTGACCCTCTGGAATTTGAGGTAGGTGTTCAGCTCTTCGAGGTTTTGCATTTTCTGCTATTTTATTGCCCTTATCGTTACATGAAATGCTACATTATCAGCATACGCGTGTTGGTTTTGTACTGGTTCCAGCTGCAGTGTGCAATGACTTGTTGAAACCTTGACATCTGTTTTCCCTTTTCCTCCTTTTTTTAGAAGTCAACCATGTCGCTCTTTTTCAGTGTTGCATGCTGAGCCTTAACTTAGCATGTGTAGCTAGCAAAAAAGCATCATACATCTCAGTTATGTTCTGGACAGTATATGATGGAATGCTGTCCTGCATGCTCTTTATTAATGGTTATGCCTGAAAGAAATGCAGTGTACAGCATTATCGTCAGAGTCCACCATCAGTCAGTAAGCTAACATGAGATCACTGTGTCATGGCTATTAAGGCGATGCCTGCATTGTAGCACTGGGATTTTGGAATTAAAATGCTTTCAAAGAAGGAAAAATAAGTCTCCTATCTCTAAACGTATTTGGGTAGCTATATGTTATTGCACAGTCCATTTGCTGTTTGAATCACTAGCTAAATCTGGTTCTACTACAGGCACAAGGTGCGATAAATTTGGTTCAGATGTTAATCACTCTTACAAATTCCATGTTTCTGCCTGCTTCTGCAGTGCACGCTCTCTCTCACAAGAACAAGAAAGCCAGAAATATTCCTGCATTTGACAAAGACATACTATGAGACAGGTTGCTCTGAATCCAAAGACCAACCAGACAAAAGGGATTCTTTGTTTCTAGGGGGCTTTTCAAAAACTGCCACCTTGAATGCCACCACTGATGACATGCTAGTCTCTTAATTTGGATGCTTTGATAATGGTGTGTAGACTATAACTTTGACCTTTTGGTGTCTCAGCCAGTGATGTATATACTGCAATTTCTGTTAGAGACAGATTTGCAGTATCTAAAGCAAAATTACAAATCGAAGATTTCCATTTGGATTTGGATCCAGACAACTAGTAAATTTTATTCAGACAATTCCCAGATAAATGGTGTCTCCTGCAGTCTCAAAGGGAAGACTGTATGATCTTCTGGTGTCTCAAAAAAGCAATTGCAGCTTGCTGCCACAATTCCCATCAGGGAAGGTAGAGAGCAGCATCTTGCCAGCCACACAGATCAGGACCCAGTTTATAGCTTCCTGCTGAGCAGAACTTCACAAAAATAAGCAGACTTCTGGAAAAATACATAGTGGATCGTGGTGAAAAATGAATCAAGGACTCATACATACCTTATAGAATGTGTTTGATGAATCTCTTCATTGAAAATAGAAACAAGTGTTGCATACTTTCAGGTAAAATGATGAGAGTGTCTTTGGCTGAAAAATTGTATGAATTTGAGGAGAAAGTGCAATCAGGCGACTTTACTGATCTGCAAGAATTTGGAAAAAAAAAGGATTTTGAGAAAAATTGATTATGTGCACCTTATTTTTTAAATTTATGAATGAAATCCAAGTTTGCGAGATTTGGGGGGGAAATACATTAAAACTACTTCAGAAATAGCAGACCCACTAATTGTCTTATGAGGAAATGGGACAACATAATGCATTTATTAAACACAGCAAGTGTGACTGAGTACAATGTTTAATTTCCTCTAGCACTAGAAGCTTACCTGAAAAATATTTTTATCTGTACTTTAAAAAGACATTTCCTTTTTACCTCCAAACCTGTAATTATAATTTCCAGAAATTGGTGCCTGACTACATTTTCCTCTTGGATGAATTCATTTCATCTAGCTGGTCTCTGCCCCCTCATTTACCTACTCTAAGCAACTAGAAGGATAGGATTAAATCATCAGCTAAAATTTGTCATGAAATGTGAACAATGAAAATTCATGATTGATTGTTCTTGCTTATTTTAGAAACTTTACACACAGACATGAGAATCTAGTCCAGTGCTCTGCTATTGACTGCAAACATAACAAAGTTGTGGATTTTAATTTTTTAATATATCTGGCATAGTATTCTAAAAAGTAATATTATCAAAACCAATTAAAAAACCCCAGCATTTTCACCTGTAACATGATTGATGATCCAAAAGCCACGTGGGTTTTCTACTGCATGGCCTTCAAATTGTAGGTTTTTCATTTGTAAGAGGTTTTGTCATACAAAGGTTTTCTCCAGCCAGTGAACTCTCAAGTGTTACTGCTTTTTGAAGAAGACACTGACAAGTACTAAAGATAGTTGAAGAAGGCTCTGAAACCAGCAGCTTTTGTTTGATTTCAGTTTCAGGAGTGCAATGATTTGAGTGGCAAATAAGTAAAAGTCCATCTTGATAAAGAGGATATTAGCCATACTACTGTAAGTGGATGAACAAGCTTCCTTAGGATTTCTCACTCATTAGATCATGAGCTATGCTCAATTTTTCTATTCCTGAGTATTTAACAGTAGAATTCAGTAATAACCACAAAATGAATAACTCACAGGGGTATGGTACTGCATTCATCTTTTTCAGCAAAACACAACTTGTATAACTGCATAAATTGTTTCCCTTGTACATACATTCTGAAATTCAGATACATTTCAAGAGAAGTCCACAGAGTTGGGTGAGATAGTATCATGGTTTTCCTGGTAATAACTTGCAAATGTTTTTGTTTCACTTGCCTAGTCTTTGAAACTGTTTTAGTACCTCTGACAAGGCTTTACTCAAGCACCTAAATATAATAAAAAAAAGTGTATTCTACTTAGTGATCAGAAATTAGGGTAATGTTAATTTTCTGGTTTTTAGGATTATCTAAGTATGCTATTTACTCTTAAAATAGTTGCCACCTGTTAGGGCAGAACTACAGGAGGGCTGCTGGAGTCCGCATTTTGTATGTTTGACCACTGAATGGTAGCGTTGTATTGCAGCTGATAAAGGAAAATACATCAATATGGCAGAGAAAAAAAATTAATCCAAATGTAGTTGAACTCTCATATCAAAGTCCCACTGGCATATTAATTACATCTTCTGCTGTTAAATCAGCCATTCTCTCAATGTTTGATCATTCTGAAAAAGCATCCTCTGTTTAACAGTAATTTATTTTAAATGTGTGAGGAGTTTTTTCTTCTCTGTCCCTTTACAACTTCTGTTCTGCTGTTTGAATTGTCCATCACAAACATGTTGATCTGTTGTGCAATTGCTGTGGGATTAACAGAAGCATATTTTACAGTGAGTAGCAGGATTCAGTTTCCATCAATGCAAAAGAAGACTGTAATTGATGTGGCCAAGTGATTCATTATTTAGGAGAAATGTTTAGCTAGTGTATGTGTTCAGCTTTTATGAGCAATATTGTCTGGGCTCTGGGACTGCAAATTCATCTCCCTTTTAATTGTGGTGTAGGAATAAGCATTGTGTATTTGACAGGGAAAAAAAGGGCTTGGGGATGCACTGCTGACAGATGGACATCCTGCTTCTTAATTCAGTGGGACTTCTGAACCTGAAGGTTTGCTTTCCCATTTCTTTGCCAAAAATATTGCTTAGAGATTGCTGCAGTCCTTGAATTGCTCCTAAGTATGTCCTTCTGCTTACTTACCTGAATAAAGTAATTCAGCTTTACCTTTTGTATTATTAATAAAAATTTAAAATACTCAAATTTAATTATCAATTCCAATATAATGATAAACAATGTTATGAATAATATACAGTTATGTTTGAGATAGCACCTGTGGTGTTTACTTTCCCTGGGTGTGGGAGTATTTCTGGCTTATGCTGCAGCATACGGGTACCTGGCCAGCTGCTGCTTCCAGTAGGTGTTACTGAGATGCTGGGAGAAGAGAGCACCCCTCTATCCTTTCTCAGTATGGATACAAGAGGCAATAATAATGCCTGATACTGCTTTCTGTGTCACCCTTTGGCAGACAGTAGAGGACATACAGCTGCTTTATGCTCTAGCAGCCTCTTATCTGCCAAGAAAATGCTGTGGACCACCTATTGGACCACAAACAACAGGATACAGCTTTGATTCAGACTTGGAGCAAATGTATGTCTTTTTGTTGACTCTGTGGGGAGGTTGGATCAAGCATTACGTGGCTTGTTGGATGCAAGTCATTGCTTGTTTGTTAGTTTTTTATTTGCTAGACATTCTACAGTAGTTTAAGGAGTAGCCAATGCCACAAGTTTTGATTTCCCATCAAAAACATAGGGTATACCTGGCTGAAACACAAATTCTGATTTTGTAGGAAATGCCAATCAATAAAAATTTTGAAGCTCTATAAGAAGTAGAGTTAAAACTTACTATTCAGAGTTTTTTAACTATTCTTAGTCCTGGATGTTGCTTTGGAGTTGAGCAAATTATGGGACCTTGAGTATGAGTATCCATATAAAAAAGTATCAGTGTGATGTTCTTACTGTGATTTTCTCCTTGAACAGTTCATCTCATCTAATCTATTTAGATAGCAAAATCTCTGCAGCACATAAACCTTGGATTCTGACTAAATAGAGTTATTGGCATCTGTCAATAACTTGGGGAAGTGAAGTTTCCCAAAAGGTCAAGATGAGTCAGTTTGTGGATATGCAAAACCTTTGTTGAATCCCTATTGGCAACCTAATGATTATCAAATTTAAAGATAAAATGCATAAAATACGATGAAAAACTATTGCTTGCTATGTAAACCTTACCGATCCAGATTTCCTCAATCTAAGTTGTGTATGACAGTGACTCTCAAAACAGATATAGCAGAAATAAAAGAGGCTCTGAAGAAACTTTACTGACAGTTGTGATTTTCCGTAGATATCATGAATGTGCAACGCACTCCACTTTTGCAAGCATAAAAGCTCATGCTTCACTGGTCTTTGACCATTAGAGGACTGGGTGAAGCTAGTAAAGGCATCTGTTCACCTCACATCTGGTAACTGCAAGATCTGAAATACTCCCCTGAAATGCCTGCTAATAGCTGCTGTGGATGGACTGGAATGCTGCAGGGCAGGAGCTGTCTAGTTAAAGATGTATACTGAGTTAAGGTTTCAGTAATAGTAGCAAAGTATTTGAAACCCCCTTTATGCAGGCAAAGGGGCAAAGTAGTATCATAAATTTAGGATGCAAAGAGGAACACGCTAAGATTATGGACTTGGGAAGCCAGTAGTTTTACGGGTTATATTGTAGCCTCCTAAATTGGAAATATAGAAGGTATAGAGTTTTCTGATAACTGTAATCAATGACATAGTACAGAATAAGAGAAAGGAGCCAAAGACTAAGCCACTCCAGAAATTAAAGAGTGGTTTGAAACAGAAAAGAAATGTACTGATTGCAGTCTTTGCGAGCAGGAGAATAACTAAGTATGGTACTATGAAAAGTCTCCCAGAAGGGAGATTTCCACTGAAATTATGTGGCTCTGATAAATTGGAGTTATATTGAGGATGAGGAGAAAGCATTTCAGAAAGAGGCTTTTGTTGAATTTGCAAATACTATCCTTAGTGAATTCATGGAGAGATTGTAAAGCTCCACAACTTTATGCCTGTGGTGCTCTTTAGAGGGTGCTGAAGAGGAGGATGTGGGAGGAGAATTACATTGTGTTACAAGAGTGTTGTAGCCAGGGTAGAGTGAATAGAAAGAGTGTGCTCAAATAATTCATATGTAGGGGAGAAAATGGAGTCTGGTAGAAAAGGAAATGGGAGCTGCTTTTGGCAAGGTACATTGTTGTGGTGTGTGATGTAAAAAGCTGAGTTTAAAAGAGAACTAAAGTGAGAGGGCAGCAGTAGTGTTTTAAGTTAGAGGTGGCTGCAAAGAACAAGCATCAGTGCTGGTGACTTTTTGAAGTAAGAGGTGCAAAGGGAACTTAAATTTTAGTATACTGCAGGGTTTCAGTAGTGGAGTAGCGGGACAAAAGACGCAATGAGCCGGTTAGAAAACTGGAGGGCAGCAAGTTTACATTTGATACAGGAGATGCAAAAGAAGGTGAAAGGAGGAGATGCCCACTCTAGGCTTGATAATGCTGCCCCTACATTTTTCCTCTTTCCCATGTGAATGTGTATTATTTTGTTCCACACTAGCTAGTCAGTGCAATTGTGCGTTGGTGCAGCTGTGAAAGCAAGAAAACATTCGTGGAGGAGCAATTTTTGGATGTGGATAGGAGCTTCATTCTCACTGTTCTTATCCTGTCTGCCACAAAGCAATTCTTGATAGGAAGGTTTTGAACTGGCCATGTTAGTAGTTCCCATAGAGAAACCTTTCATTAAACAGTATTAGTGTTTCTCAGCATTGCATTCATGCATAAGGCTATGGGTTCCCTGTTGGGAAATATCCCCTGCTCTCCTCAAATTCAGTAACAAAAAAGCTTGTTTACTATATTAGTTTTAATCTGTCAAAAAAATTGGGTCTCAACTAATGTTTCAGGCCAGGGTATAGCAGTTTCAGTCTGTCAGAACTGCCAAGTTTCTATCATCTTTATCTGAACTTTAGAGGATTAATTTGAAAGTTTGTTTTTGGTTTTTTTTTTTTTTTAATGTCACAAATGAAACACATTCCTCAAGAAGGTGATGGCACAATTGCAAAACCTGAGATCTTAATTTAGATTGATTTTCTTGTAAGTGCGCTATCATTTAGTGCAACACGGAAAAAAAAAAAAGAAACAAAACCAAACAAACCAGAGGATATTAAGATTAGTGTATAAAGCATAGTGCAGAAAGGTTTTCTTGTCCTTATGAAAAGCCCTTGCTGACCAAGACAGAAATGTGTATTTTAACTGAGGAAAACAAATACTTCACTCCTAGTGATTTATTTGCCAGATGTTAGCTGGATAAAGATCATCAGCATATATGTACTCCCTCGACCGAGCAGTGTGTGGCACAGAATGGATGTTGATGAATACACAAATTGCAGAAGTAGACTGATGCTACATCTTCGACAGCTTAAAAAGTAGAGCAGCCTCTGTATTGGTGACAGAGGGAACAAACTGAAGAGCAGTCAGTCGTGAGCTGGTGCTGATGAACAGGTAGCTAAAGCAGAAGGTGTGTGTGGGGTGAAGCAGAACTCCCCTGGGTCTGAGGGTGCTGGCTTGCTTTCCCTTTCCACCTGTGAGGCAGCAGGAAGGCAAGTTATTTCTGCTGAATTTGAGTACAAAAATTCATGTTTCTATCTATGAAGTCATCTTGTGTTCATCTATTTTGGAGGGATTTCAGAGGCATTAATCTGCAATGTGGCCTCACAAGAAAGTTGGTAAAGACTAGCTTCAGCCAGCTGAACCCCTACAGTAACAGCTCTTCATTTACAGAAACCCCTACAGTAACATCTCCTCTGCATTTACAGAGGGCACTCTTGTAATGAGAATCTCATGATAAAATGCTCTTCACTGGAAAGCTCTCACAGCTTGGTGATGCAGTTGTCACCATGGAGATTTCACTCTTAACAGAAAAGAGCAAATTCATTGCCGATCAACTTCAGAAATGTGTAGCAGATACCTCCCAATGCCTTTGTCTAAGCCACCATCCAGAATTTGGATCAGAAACTGAAAGAGGAAGTACTTATATGCTGATCATAAATTATATTTTTTGTAGATGACTGCATCTCAAGAAGTGGCATGTGTGTAATGACAGATACATGTGAAAGTGCATGAATAAAAACCTCAGAGCCTGAGCCAACAGGAAGTGAATCAGACCAGCCTTAAACTTAAAGGAAATATTCAAATGTGATCTGTGAATTCCTGTTGAGGTCTAATTCCTTCCCATCAGAAAGGATATTTCTTGCTATTATTCCATAGTCCACACAGAATGGGGTCAGCTGAGGTTCCAAAAAAAAAGCCAAAACAACAAAACAAAACAAATTGTGATATCAAATTTATTTAGAAACTATGACTGTTTTTCTTTCCCCTTCCTGAAAGCCTTATTGATATGTTTGGATTTCTTGTTTCACAGCAATGACCTAATAAGCAATTATACCAGTGTGGAATGATTAATTTCTGATTTTACTGAAGCCGTGAAATCGTTCTGAATGAGTAATTTTTGGTTGTTTTGCTGGTCTTTCTGCTAAGGAAAGCTCTACATAGTAAGGAATATATTACAAAACTGAACAAAGCATTGGGAAAGCTAGTATGGAAAGCAGCCCTGTACTGGCTAGGAGATAAATATAGTAATGTAGAAGGTCTCTTCTGTTTCTGTAATTCTGCTAGGATTATGTAGTTAGTTTGTTAATACTTATACAAACAACTTGGACTTGGGGAAACTGGTGGATGAAAAGCTGGACACGAGCTGGCAATGTGTGCTTACAGCCTAGAAAGCCAACCACACCCTGGGCTGCATCAAAAGAAGTGTGGCCGGCAGGTCAAGAGGTGATTCTGCCCCCCTACTCCTCTCCTGTAAGACCCCATCTGGAGTCCTGCATCCAGCTCTGGGGCCCTCAGCACAGGAAAGACATGAACCAGTGGTCCAGAGGAGGGCCATGAGAATGATCAGAGGGGTGGAACACCTCTCCTATGAAGACAGGCTGAGAGAGTTGGGGTTGTCCAGCCTGGGGAAGAGAAGACTCCAGGAAGACCTTCTCTTCTATTCTGTGGGGCAGAGTTTTTGGTAGGGCCTTTTGCAATAGGATAAGGAGTAATGGTTTTAAACTAAGACTGGGTAGATTCAGACTAGATGTAAGGAAGAAATTTTTTATAAGGAGGGTGATGAGACACTGGAACAGATTGCCGAGGTAGGTGGTAGATGCCCAATCCCTGGAAAATTCAAGGTCCTGTTGGATGGGGTTCTGAGCAGCCTGATCTAGCTGAAGATGTCCCTACTCACTGCAGGAGGGGTTGGACTAGATGTCCTTTAATGGTCCCTTCCAACCTGAACTATTCTATGATTTTATGATTCTATGATTTATAAGCTCTTAAGAAAATCCATAGCTGTCATGAGACTACTTACTGAATTGGTAGATGGTAGTGAAGTCAGTTCAGGATCTAATCTGAGATGTTCCTCCATGAAGCAATAGACAAAGAGTGTGGAAACAGGTAAATAAGTACTGCAGTGGTGATGGTTAGATGGTTAGTTTGGTTAAGGAAAAAAATAGAAGGGAAACATCAATAAAGATCAATTTATATCTTAAAACAAGGAAAAGCTTTGTTTAATTGGAAAGATCAGTCAGGAGATAACAAACAGAAGTATAGTGAGCTCCTTCACTGTATGAAGAGCTAAAAAGACCTACCTAGGAATTAAACATTGAGGCTGAGCGAACTAAAATGGGAAATGAAAATGAAAAGCACTTCCATAATAAAACTCATAACACTTGACACAAAATTAATGAGTCAGAGTCCTAAAATCATGAGTCATTTAAACGCTGAGGTTTTTCCAAGGATAAATGGGGTGTTTTAATGTCTTCTTCACTGTGAGGGAAATGATAATCAAACTCAACATGGGATTGTTTCAGGTTCAAAAAGGCTGCTTTAAAATAGCTTTAAAACTTCCCAGCTAGCTGGCTACAGGATGAAGTCTGGAAGGCATTTGCCACTGACTCTGCTTGCCCCATCCTTTGGGCTGCTTATTTCCCACCAGCCCCCATTACCTCTCTGTTGCATTCAGTGTGCACTCCTGCCTCTCAGCCCACGTCTCCTCCTTTCTCTATGCCTCGTGTTTTCCTTTGTCATCCTTCATTTCTCTTTTTGTTTTCAGAAGAGCCCTGTACCCACTTACCATTTGAGTTCTCCTTGTATCCTTCTGCATCTTTTTTGTTTTACTACCTCATTTCTTTGTCCTTACTTTTCTTTCCAGCCCCCTAACAGTGTAGTGCCTTAGGGCACCCCAGCTTGAGGTTTTATCAATGTTCACCCAAAACTGCTTTCAGCTTTGAGCCTAATTAGGTTGTTGTTATTGAAAGAAGACAAACACACAGACAAACACAGACAAACGCACCGCCCTCCTCCTTTTCCATCCAAAAACCCAGCGTTATGAAAATTGTAACAAAAATGTAAGAGTTTTAGTAATCCTGATGGTGATAGTGTACTGTGCTGGACCTGTGAGCTATTCCTGAATGCAGAGGAAAATCTGAGTTTCTGATTACTTTTTATTTAAAAATTTCAGAGTTGATACTAACTTGGTATGTGATCAACTTTAAAACAATAGGAAAGTATTTGATTTGCTGTGACTGACACATGCAAATAATTTTGTTCTGGATTTTTGTGTGTTTTAAAACGTGAACTCAAAAAGTCCCTGATACCACTATAGCCAGAATAAAGCAATTACAAAAGGTGATTTAATCTCTAGCTTTCATTTCATGCTTTTAGAGAAAGGATTGATTCAGTCCCTCTCTCCATCCCTCCCTCCCACTTCTCCCTCTCCGTCTTTGCCTGTGGCCCTCCCCTCTCTTTTCCCTCTGTTCCCCCTTCCCTCTCTCCCTCTCTCTGCACTTCCTCCTCACTGCTACCAACTGGTCTTTCTTCCTTGTGGTGAGAAAATAAAACCAAGTAATGGCTCTACAAGCTGCTATTCTTACTGTGTCGTCATCTGTGCTCCAAAACATAAAGCATAATTTCTCACATCTTCTGTAGATGCAAGAAAAAAGGGTCTCCATAACAAAGTTAACAACTTCAAAGAGGTAAATATTAAGAGCTTAAGTGTTTCAGATCAGTCAAGAGAAAACTAAAGGCTCCACAATACTTAGGAGATTTCTCATTGGTTCCAGATACTTGCATGTTTAAAAAAAGAGAGAAAAGTGAAAAATTTTAAGGTGCTTATAGTGTCTGTGCAATGGTGAAAAGCCAGTCCTTGTGGCTGGACTGGAAGCCCAGTTTGCTGCTCTGCTCCCTGTTCTCCTTGGGCAGTTCAACTGCTCTGCTTCCTGCTCCCCCAGCAGTATGGGTGCCTGGTCCCACTGGGTCTCTATGTCCCCTCGGCTCTTCTAGTGAAAGCACCACAGCAACTAGGGAGATATGAAATAATCTGGAGTTCTTCCTAGGCAGACATCTGCGTTTCCCACTGGAAGGGCATCTGGAATCTTAAGTTGTTTGCTAGGACAAGGATTTGTGAGGGATCCAGATTTCAGCCTGTACAACTTGTTCAGGTGAGTTTAGGCATGCCAAATTCTTCTGCCTCTCCTCTGTTTTGCATTGGGTATGTACAGGTCAGCTAGTCTTTTTATGTGACTTTTGTATAGCCTGAAGCCTGTACTAGTGATCAATTTTCTTTGCTGCTGCTTGTCATCTTTCTCACCATGGATGCAAAGGATTGTAATGCCTGATCTTCCTGGCCTCCGGTATCGTTACTGTTATTTATTCAGTACCCTACAGAGCATAAGAGAGACACCATTAACTTTAAATATCACTTCTTTGCCAGAAGGTTTTTTGTTTACAAGTGTCGCAGTATATTTAGTACCAGGTGTGTGGTAGAAAATATTTATGTTTTCAGTTTAGTTTTACTCTAAGGTATATGTTTGACTGCTGCTGTATAAACTTTGTTTTCACCATTGTGAGATATGTCCTGGTAGATTATGGAAGATAAAAACTTATTTGTGAAAAAGAAGGAGAGAAGATATATTCCATGACTTATAAATAGTAAAAATGTTAAAGGAAGGCTTTTGTAATTTGCTATATTAAAAATTTACTAATTTTAAAGCTGACAACGTGCAACAGAGCACACTGGCCTCTTTTAAGCACTGGCACAGTCTGCTGGTACAGGTGATATAAATCTTTGATCTTCTAAACCATAACTTTTGAGGAGCTGTGTTCTCCAGAAGTGAAAATCCGTAATAAAAAGCAGGTCCTGTTGCTTAGCTGATAACTGAGTGTGAAGAGAAAGTGCTTGCAGATTTCCCTCTAAAAAAGCCTGGAAGGGAGTGCTGTGTCTTTGTTAGATGCCTGCTGGGAAGGACCGTCAGTGTAACCTCTGAGGATTACGAGCCGCGGAGTGGGGCGGGCTAGGGATGCTGAGACAGAGAGAATGGAAAATGCAGACAGCAGAGGACATCTCAAGGCTTCCAGCAAATAATATAAAAAGATACTGAAAGCCTGAAGAGAAGATATTCTGCAGGGGGATGGGTTTCGAGGGAACTTATGCTCTTGCTAGAAGCTTTCTAGGAGCTAGAATTTTAATTCCCAAATTATTAAAATCTCAGGAGGCAAGAAAAACAGTAAGAAGTGTATGCAGTTTTATATGCAGAGTAGGAAACTGAGAGCATGGAGAAAAGAAGCAAACAGGAGAACGCTTTAAATTATAAGCATAAAGTTTAATAAAAGGACATCTACGTACAAATTGTGTTCTGTTGTGCTAATCCTGTTTTCTTTCTTATTTGCATATAAATTGCACTGATTAAACCTGAGATGCTTAAATATTGGCATAGTTGAGCCTGGTTAGGTGTTGCTACCTCCATTTTAATGTCTTGTTTAGGCTTGAATGAAACTCTCTTAACTGGGCAGAGCCAAGCATTTTTGCGTTTTATTAAATCCGTACAATTTTTTAATTCAAATAGGAATTTAATTTTTATTCATGCTTGTTGTCAAAATAGCTCAACTTGATGCCTAAGGTCGCTTCCTATTCATTCAGTTCTAATACTCTGCTTAGTATAAACACAAATGGAAAGGTTATCATTCCTCAGAAGAGTGTCAAACTTGGGAGGCAAACAGGAAATTACAGGATTTTTAATGTCATTCTGCAAATTAGTAGCTTTGTACATGCTGTGGGAGATGTGGCAATTTCAGAGGAACTTGACTGAAGGGAAGAGATGTTTGAAGCTTGGTGGGAGTATGGGGTGGGAAGATAGGCAGGATATGTCTTGCAGATAAAAAAATGGATGGGAAGTAAACGAGTTTGTATAAAGGTTGCTGAAACACTAATAGAACATAAACTGAGTAGGAACGTGGTAAAAACCTCCATCAAATATTTACATTTCTGCTGTTGGTGTTAAGGTACTGTCTGATGTTAAGATGACAGTGGTGATAGGAATAGGGCTGTGGTGGACATAAATTTAAAATTATCTGCGTTGCTTAAGGAAAGGATATCTTGGGGAGTACCTTTGTCTCTTTGGGGTTATTTACTTCATCTAGTTGTTCTTCTCTTGATTTCCTGTTTTTTTCATTTGCTCTTGTTCTACCTTTAAAATAGTTTTAATGATAAACTTTATTCTGCAAGCAAGTCGCGACATCTACCACAATTTTTCTTCCTCGAAATTTTTCCAGTATAGAGGCTTGTAACTGTTGTAGATGACAAAGCCTTTCAGCATGTTTCTGGGAAGCATGTTATGAATTTTATAACCTCTAGATACCAGTCAGTGCAGCTTGGGGGGTGCATGCTTTTATGCCAAAGTCTGGCAAAATCTCATTAGCTAATTTTTTCACTTGTGTTTTTGTATGCTTTAAGAGCTGACTTTCCCTCCCCCAGCTTTTTATGAGGGGGTGGTCTGGCTCAGCTAAACTGTTCACAACTATGTTGTTAATTTTTGGAGATTCTTAAATGCTTTGCTTTCCTATCTGTAGACTTGAAATTTATTTGTGAAATTATCCTGTTCAAACATTTGTGCACTATTTAATTACAAAACATTGTGTAAAAATAAGCAAATACAACCTTCTAAAATGCTCTTGTAGATGTGAAGCAGGAACAGAGTTTACCAAGTGTCTTTGGTTTTTTTTAAAGTTTATCAGATATCTAATTTTTTTCTAAAATTTGTCATAAATGGATCTATAAGTCCCTCCAATTAAGTCAGGTTTGGGGAAAGTTACTGGTTTTTCTTTAAGAATCATAGTATGAAGTCATATGAAAGGAAATGTTAAACTGTTAAGTAGTGTCTTGTGAAATAAAAGCTGTTGTAAAGAAATCATAGAATCATAGAATTGTTTGGGTTGGAAGGCACCTTCAAAGGTCATCCAGTCCAAGCCCCCTGCAATGAGCAGGGACATCTTGAACTAAATCAGGTTTCTCACAGCCGCATCCAACCTAGCCTTGATGCACCAGGCATGGCGCATCTACAACCTCTCTGGGCAACCTGTGCAAGTGTCACAGCACCCTCCTTATATCTAGTCTGAATCTACCCTTTTTTAGTTTAAGACCATTAGCCCTTTTCCTAGCACCATAGGCCCTGCTAAAAAGTCTGTCTCCATCTTTCTTATATTCCCCTTTTAACTATTGAAAGGCTGCAAGAAGGTCTCCCTGTAAATCTCACGTGTGGACAATAATTCTATACCAGCATAATCCTGGCTATTCATATTTAGGAATAGAAAGGGATTATCCTTTTACTCAGTACTAGAAGTATTCCCAGCTCACCGGGTTGTTCATCTTGGCACCTTCGAAGAAACTTCGCATTGATTCTGCTGGCAAAGAGGAAGAGTGTGCTAGGGAGGCTCAGTTCACCCATATAATTTTCATTCCCAGTCAGGGAGATTTTGCTGCAACAACTATGTTTCATTCTGCATACACAGCTGTAACCTTGTTTCAGTGCACCAAAGGATAGAGATGTGGGCACAAAAGCAAATTAATTGTCCACTAACTACTGAATGGTGTACCATTACGTTGTGCATAAACAAAAAGCATTTACCTCATACCCCATTGATGCATCATGTAATAAATGTGACAGTTATGGCTTTCTGTCTTATCTCTCTCTTCCTGCGGTGTCCATAAAAGTGTTTCTCTCTTGTAACAGATGGTCAAGCCACAGCTTTGAAATTTATCTGGAGATGAAGCCCTGTTGATAGCATTAAAAGTGAAGAGTTTTCATGCAGATGGGGACAAGGAGGAATTTATTCTTGTTACAATTCTGGTGATGAGGTATTTCATACAATGTTTTCCTTCTTTTTTGCTTGCAGGTGATGTGCCTTCAGGATTTCTTTGGCGATGATGACATTTTTATTGCATGTGGACCAGAAAAGTTCCGTTACCAGGATGATTTCTTGCTGGATGAAAGTGGTAAGAAGATGTATTTTTAAAATGTTTACAACCAGCATATAGGGCATATTTCCATATCATGCTAATTAAGCCAAAACTGTATGACCTAAATTAATTTCAGAAAGAGCATAAATATTTTTATTCTTTAAATACTAAATACTGAAAATAAGAGGTAACTGAAAGCAACAGTAAACCTGCCAAGGGAAACATATTTGCCTGTGCAGCGTAATACTTCAGCCTGAATTTCATATACCATAGAAAGTAGTCATGTGTTTGGTGGAACTTCTTTTTTGCAAAGTCTTGCATAGAGTTTTGTATTTATTTTTTCTTTGAATTTATTTTTTTTATTTATTACAATTTTTCAACCTCACAGTCCTTACAGTTGAGATATAGATAATGCTCCACAGGTAATATGATAAAGGAAGATAGATACAATTCTGTGTCAAAGATAAATATAATCAGCAAATGCAGACAAAGTAATCTGAGAAAATTCAGGGAGTTCTCTGTTTTCTCAAAGGTCATTCAATAATGTAACCAGTGTACGTAATCCTCTAAGGAAAATACACGTTAGATTTGCAAATACCTTTTTTGTTACAAAGAGCATTCCTAACTTAGGAACTTCAGTAACAAGAAAAAAACCTATAAGATTTGTGCATTTTGCAAGACCCAGCAAAGGTTTTATTGCCCCTGCAGTCTCTCTCAGTCCAGGGTATGTTTGTAATCCACTGGTATCCACTCCTCTCATCTTTTTTTTGAAATATCAAAGGTCTCAACAGCTGACTGGAAAATCAGAAAATTTTTTTTTACAGTAGTAAAAAAAAAAGTAGGCTTCTTTCATAGTCATCATGTGCATATTTGTTTAACTTCACCACTTCATCACTGTTTTTGATGCAAATGCACATTCAGAATGAAAGATGGTGCAATTGTACTTCCCTGACTAACCTGCAGAACTGGAAGGGTTCTTGGTTTACCTGGATCCAGACAAATGCTCCATTAGCTTGTGTAGGAGCAGAAGGAGCCAACTTGTGCAGACCTTACATTGTGAGTTGAAGGATAAGTCTGGAAAAGGAGTTATCTTTGCTGCTGGCAAAGGAACAACGTTTTGTATCAGGCACAAGCAGAAGCAAGCACACATTCTGCCCGCTTCTAGAGGACCTTATAATACGGAAATAAAAATCAAATAGTGCAGCAGATTTGTTCTTTGCAATAATTGTAGTTGCCTGTATGGTAAAATGCACTAACTGTGGAAAAGTAACATTAGCCATCATTAGGGCAGGAATTAGAAAGGAAATGGGGACGTATTTGGGCAGCAGTGGGGTTTCCCAGGTGGTAATGTGGCTAGCACAGCTGTCCTTGCCTTTAATAAGCAGAGAGCCAGGTAGCTGACTGCACAGCCTGGATTCACTTGTGCCTCTTATCTAAAAGATGACACTGGTGGCTGCCTGGTGTCTCCTCACAGTGAATCTTGTGGCAATTTTTCCAGTGCTGACTCGGGGAGAAATGATGACAACAGATTTGTCTAAATTCCTTTTTGAAGTACATAGCTCTTTTTTGGATGTCTAGAGTCAAAGTACAGACATAACCTGACTCTGCCTAGTCTTTATTTGTGTGACACACCATCATCTCTTTGAGTAAGCACTATCTTTCTCTGGAACATTGGTGCTTAAAACCATATTATGCTGAGCTGGGAAAAAGATTAAAAAAAAAAAAAGAAGCTTGAAATCTAGGCTGAAAGTACAACTTCAGCAATTTGTAGTGGTGTTTGCTTTAAAGATTCAGTGAACATTGACTGTTTTGACTACAGGAGCAAAAAAAGAACAAAAAATCAGACTCCAGACTATGTCTCTAATTCCTTTGTGAAGTGTACATCAACTATTTTGGGATGTTTTTCAACTAAGTTTGCTATCAGAAAACTTGTATAGGTTTTTCACCATTGATAGGTAATCTACCAAGTAGATACACATCTAGTTAGGCTTCTCTGAGGTAAGAGCAAGATTTGGACAGAGAATTAAAAGACAACTGAGCTTTTAGCTTGTTTTGTTTCGCAAATGAAGTTTGTGTGATAACACTGTGTGTTCTTGTGTCCCTCATAGTTAATCTAAGAACACTGAAAGTATTAGTAAGTGCTGTCCAACTGTGCAAGGCTTGGAAAGCCTGTCTCTGTTTCCCTGAAAAGCAGCTTGAAGCAACACTGTGCTATTCTCTGTCACTACATCCCTCTAGTGTTTCCCACTTTCAGCCAGTTAAGGTGTTGCGGCTCAAAGAATAAAGAAAAGCAAAATTTGAAGGTGGAAAAGAAAAGCAGAGCGAATAAATGCTTAAACAATCAGGGCTCTGGGTTTTTGGGAATTACTTATCAGGGAGGAAGAATGCCTTTGTCCTGTTGTCTCCTGATACTAGAGGCGAGTGAGAGACAAAGTTTCTGGGATTGGAAAACTGATCACCTGTACTGGGATTAATATTAATTTATGACAGGTGTCAAGAGAGTATGTATCTGCAACTGAGCCAGTCCCAGTAGGTTTCTTTCCCGGTAAATAAAACTTAGTCGTATTGACAAGGTAAATGGTAGATGTTTGATTGACTCAGTTGAAGGTGGATGTTTAGAACAGTTCATGTGAATTATGCTCCAGAAATGTCTGGTTTGCTTTTGTAAAGGAATCTATATCCCTGATTTAACTGTTCTTACCTACATTGTATTTCTCTAAAGTTCCTGAAAAACTTTTAGGGTGCAATTAATTCCACCCTATCAGAAAGGAAAAGTCTAAAGACTCGTGAGTCTACATTATTTTTAGTCATGTTTCTTTATCCTGCTCCCATGGCTTGCTCCTAGCACAGGGTAACACCTTTTAAAAGCCATAGAATCAGAAATTTAGAAAGAAACAGTCTAGAAGTAAGTGAATCAATCTCCCTGTCGAAGTGTGGGATTAACATTCCCCATTTCATTTCTGACATACTCGTCTAACATGCTGCTTTAAAGCCTCTGATGAGGAGGAATCTGTAACCTCCTGAGACATTCTTTGACAGTGGTGAACTCTCCTCACTGTTTTTCAGCGATCTTACCCCAGATTCCCTTGCTATAAATGAAGCCCGTTACTAATTTTCTTATCTACTGTGAACATGGGAAACAGATGATTCCTTTTTCTTTGGAAAATTCTGTGGACTTCCATAAGCCACATCAATTTTCTCTTGTTTAGGCTGAACAATTAGTTGAGCCTTTTTTTTGACTTCAGGCTCAAACCTGTCCTTGAAGGAGAGTTTGTTCCTTCTTTGTATTATCTCCCTTCTCTGTTTTATGTCTCTCAGGAAAAGGCACTGCACATCCCCTTGGCAATCAATTAAGAAAAGTCAGTTAATTAGGGAACCATCAAAGAGAAAAAACAAGCAGTTGGCACATACATTGCAGTTTCTTCTCTCTTCCTTGATATACAGATGGTTTGCATATTGAACACACTATAACAGGAAGTACAGAATCAATAGGCACCACCCACATCATAATTCCTGGCAATCATCTCTATATTCAACCTAATCAATAGATACAATAGCCACACATATTCTACCAAGAGAACTGCAGATGGGACATGAAGATGTATGGGAATGACCATAAAATTAAGAAGTGAATACTCCATGTTTGTCAAGCATCAGTGGCAATGCTACTTTCATAGCATGTTTTTGTGGGAAATGTAAGCACAAAAACATTCTATTAATGAAGCACGCATTACATCCACCAGCTTGTAAGAAGAAAAAATCCTCAGTGTAGAATATGGCAGTGGCTGCTTCAGGCATTGTTAACTTGCAGTTCTGGAAGCTTTCCCAGAAATCCCAGTTTTTCTTTAGCTCTTTTCGAAGAAGAGGTCAGAGGATGGTTTTCTATAGCTCTCAGCTGTATGTTGGCAGAGATTAGGGTTTAAGGGCCACGCTCACAAAAATATTTGCAATCAGCTATTATTTAGGCACTTAAATAGGATTTGGCAGTGTAAATAACTTATGGGATTGGCCCTACATGAGAACATCTCCTTGGCTTGTATGGATATTTCTTTCTTAGCACTGTAAAAGATGAGAGTTTTTGCAGATGGCAGTATCAGACTTAAATTTTTTAAAATTAAATTATTTTTTATGTTTAATTAATGTTGGCTGAGTTCTTTGGAAGCTTGAAAGTTGCACAAACCCAAGTATATCAGAATTCATCACACACTGAGACACATCGTGTAAAAAGACTGATCTTGGCTGACCAAAGCCAGTGTCTGCCTCCAAGCAGAGCATAACCAACATAGAATGGGTGTGTCTGGATGTGAAAACAACTGCAGATCGCTTGTCAAGAGCACATATTATTGTTATGGAAACAATGATGAGAATGAGTCTCTTCTAGGGGAAAATTAAGACTAGAATCTCTGAAACCTAATTTCACTTTGACTTTGCTGGCCTGTGTTAGTCCTCAGCTCAGCTTCTCTGTGCCAGAAGTGTTACTGCTTCATCTCGCCAGCAGCAGACAATTTGCCAGGAAAATCTGAGTCCTGTGGTGTCCAGACATGCGCACGTGCACGTGGAGGCATGCACACACATCTGATTCAGTAACTGCAGTTAGGGTCAGGAGTGTCATGTTTATCCCTGTTAATAACTGTCAGGTTTCTGTAACCTCCATTACTCTGTCCTTCCTAAAAGAGGGAGGAAGGGGAAGTCGGTTATAGTCCTTGTCTACCCTGATTTATAGGACGGAGACTGATGTGTTAAGCAGCTTTTGGCTGGACTTTGGAGTGGAGAGCATGCTGGCTGACTTACTCTGCCCTCATTAAAAACTTGTGCTTTGGCAATTGGAAAGTAGTGTTGGGTTCTGGGGATTTTGAGATATAACTTTGCTTTCAACAGAGGCATAAATACAAAGTGTTCCAGTGCAGTGTGATATTTTCAAATGTCAACAACTTCTGGGCCTTGGAGACAGATATTCTGTGTATGAGGCAGAAACAAACGCAGGCAGGAGGGACCAGTCCTCTGACTGTGAGTTCCATTTAGGCTAATGGTTCAGAAAGGGCAGAAGGAAAGAAGCTGATTTTCCTGTGGATTTGCATCCAGTGCCGCCTTTATTTTCCTACTCCACCCTCTCATCATGCCTTAGACACTTGCACAGCCCTCTCAGCTCCCTACCATTTGGCATGCAGCTGCTTGTCCTTGTTCTCTTCCTCACAGTAAGGACATTAGCGGGGTCTCTCTTTTATCCAGCCATGTGACAGTTTGACAACTATCTCCAAAATGATGGGAACATCGCCTCACTGAGACGACCTGCATCCAGCCATGCTGGAAGTAGCTCCTTCCCCCAGCCCACGCACCAGGCTTGGCTCTGGCTGCGTGGAAGTACTCGTCCATAGGGTAGCGTGCGAGTGACTCGCTTGCTTCAAATGGTGATCTGCAGATAAATACTGAGAACAGGCTGTTAGAATGATCATCAGGTGGCTGTTAGTATAATATCATGTGGAGCTCATGAAATAAAATCTGTAGTAATGCTTAAATCAAATGAGCTTTTCACATGAAAAACACATTTACAGAACTTCAGTTTTTTTCTGTGCAGGATTTCTCTTTTAATATTTGGCTTTTTAGAAGATACGTTCTTGATTACGTTAAGTCCATTTCTATATTCGTTGTCTGCAAGCTATTTGCTTTTAATATACTCTGTCTCGCAGGTCTACTTATTTGAGGCATCGTTTCTCGCCTTTCTGCCTAAGCATCATTAGCAGTGAAAGTTTGGTCACTTAAATCATAAATCTTTGCTCCCTGTCTGGTAGATTTATAGATGTGAATAAGGACATTAGAGCTTTCAAGAAGATTACATATATACTCTTCAATCCAGATTTATACTGAAGTGCTTATCTCTTCTTTCCCTTTCCCCACCTCTTCACCATGCATGCAAGCATATTTGCATAGTTATAATTTTTCATCAATGTTGCTATGAAAGTTGCCTGTATGTATAACTAGAAAAAATCGTGATCACTTAAAACTTATGAAACAGTCCCTCATTGAAACTAGCCAAACAGTAAGACTGCAGTTCATGCCAATTCACTGTGTTCATTGAACCAAATGTTCTTCAATATGTTTTCTTCAGTATTTGCTTTCTCTGATGTCTGTTAAAAATAGCATGAATGAAACACCATTCAATAAATTAGAACTGATGGAAATCCCACTTCATTTGCATAAGGAGTTTTGAGTGTGCATATTCCTTCAACATTTTTCCATGATAAAGCTGATTTTGGATATAAAAATACCAAAAATGTTGAGTCCAAAAATATCAAGCATCTCTCAGTAATAGCTGGATATTAATAAAATTGCATTTTTATTGGGAATTTATAATATAAAACTTCAGCTTGTTTTAAATGAAAGAAAAATTGGTATTAAACATCATCAGTATTATTATCTTAATGTACGGGAGGTTTTATTCATAACTAGTAATGTTAATATATGGTTAATAACAGAGTAGACAGAATGTGTTTATTGGTTTTGTATAGCTTTTGATATTTTTGAGCTTTCATTTTATTTTTGTGTGGTAATTTGTTGAACTGAATCTTGCCAGAGGAATATTTAGATTATTCAGATTGCTTCAGTAGATGATTTTTCTTCCAACACATTTTAAGCTAGTTTCCCAAACATCTCAGTTGTATACCCAAATGTAAAGAGTGTAATTCCAATTTTTATGACCAGTTTTATAAACAAACTTTCAGTTCTGGGGAAGTAACACAGACATTTGTTAGACATAACAGGGTAGATCTTGGCACTTGAGTTCTTAATTTGACTGCCTGCTATCTCTTCTTTCATAGAACTTGCTTTATTTTACAGCCTTTGATCCTAGTTCACAGTTTGTATAATTTGTATAATTTGTTATAGACCACAGGTTAAGTTTTGAGCTTGTATGTTCAATCTGTATCCTCAGAGGATGGTATTAACTTCCTTTGAGTGTTTTGGGGAGAGACGTTATCATTTATTTTACCATTTCCAGTGATGATGGAAGCAGCAGATAGTAGCTGTATATTATAACCCTCTCCACCAAGTCTGTTAAGGAGTTTGGTGACAAGCGTAGAGGAGTTTAGTATCAAAGATGTTAGGAATCACCTTTCCCACATGTTTATCTTTGTACTTTTCCTTGTCTTTAATTAGCTTGGTAAAATGGACCATACAGTGTTGGTAATCTTGGCAAGCATATTAGTGTTTTTCACAGTTTGCAGATCCTTTCCAATGCTGGAAAGTATTAGAATCTGATCTATTTTTGAAAAGATGTACCCTATAGTCCTATTGCAGGAGATCCTTTGGGTGAGCAACTTAGACCCATTTTGTCGAGTTATTACAAGTTTGTATGAGACATCTTCAAGATGAGCTCTTCTTGTAACGTCAGCGCTTCATTATTCAGTTTGAGAACCTGAAATGTGCTGTCTGGTAAACTGTATTAGGATGTGCCCTGGAGACCTGCTGGTTGTGTCAGAGAGATTTGTGTTAAGAATAGATTCTACCTGTCATCAATAAAATTGGACTTCTTAAATCGCCCATTTAATTTTCTACTTCTCATACTAGATACAGACCTTATACCTGGAGTTTAGTCATGTCTTGAGTAAGTGTGTGCACACTTTTTTAATGCCAGAGCTGTCCACAGAGTCTCTTATACTGGCAAAATCTTTTGAAAAGAGAACAGTTATTCAAAATCCAGAGTTCATTAGCTTTTAGAAAGCAGGAATTTTCTGAAGGCATATGAGGAAAATGTATTCATTAAGGGCCTTTTTTTCTTAAACTTATCAAACACAAACTGCAGTACAGCAGCTGAGAGAGAATGAAAACCTACCTGGATAACATTTCAAAGTGTTCAAATCAGAAACTGAGTACATCAGTGATAAGTATTCATATTTATATATTCATACATATCTAGTGAGATGCTGTATATACAGACACAAATGCATCAAGCATAGAGGGTTTTACTGTCCTGCAAATACAGCCAGTAGAAGACCTCTGCAGAACGGCTGTGGTGGTCTGCACTGCTAAACTGATGGCTCACAACATATGCTGCAGCAGTTCAGTGCTGCTGTTTTCAAAATGCAACCTACAGAAATTTCCCACTGAAAAACTCTGAAGTGTTTCTTGAGGCTTCAGCTTGCTTCTGTGAACAGTCACCTTGGAATAAACTTTTTTCATAGCATAGCTCCCTGCAGGAGGACTGGATGCTAATATTATGCATAAGGTAACGTAAGGCTGAGTAATTATTAGGAAGGCTCATGTTGCCGTGGAATTAAATACCTGTAGGTGGTAGGTCATGGAGCTCTGATTTGGATTCTTTTATTCTTCAGTCAGAGTTTTGGTTTTGGTTGGTTTTTTTTTGTTTTGGTTTTTTTTTTATAATTTTGTTCTACAGGAATTGTAACATTTATGTTTTTTCTTTTGGAAGAAAATCTTTTAGGGAGCTAACCTGAGTTCTCATTATTTAACTGAAAGACCTGGACCAAGGAAAGTTTTTGGAAGGTTGTTAATTATTCCTTATAGAGTGGAGGGTGGTTAGAAGACAAAGAAATTTAGACCACTTTTAGTTTTTCCTGTTACTCTGGAATAGGAAAGAAAAAATTTTCACAGGTACTTAGAATTGTTAAGATTGTCTAGGGAAAAAGGGAAGACAACTTACAGAGCTATCTAGTTTGTGCTGAAAACACCATGTTTGGGAAGTAAAAAACACCTTCAGGAGAACAAGTTTGATGAAGCTTTATACAAATTATTTCTGTCTTTAACTTTATAGACTCTTTCTGTTTTTTTGCAAGCACATATTAATGTCTAGAGAATAGGTGACTTGAGAAAATGGAATGGGCTGATTTTTTGTATAGCAGTTGTACAGTAAGGCTGGAAGATACGATATATTGTTTTCTACTTTAAAAAAATAAATTGGGGAATTATGGGGAATACACACCAGGGAGCCTAACTTTGGGATCAAATAAATTGCTTGAAATTGTTGTTACAAAAAAAAATCTTAAATTTATACATAAGCATTTAGTAATAAGGCAAACCTACATAAATAAAACAAAGTTGATTTTTTAAAAATCACTTGAGGGAGGACCATTCTCCTGAGATTCTGCTGGGAGTCTACTGGGATCACAGACCAGACTGGATGCAGACAGACAACTGTGTAGTTTTTAGCAGCAGGAGGAATACTAACGTATTATGAGAACCCTTAAACTTCCTAGATGCAGATTAGAGATAAAATGCTTCTAATGCTACCTGAGAACATTTATTCTGTTTAATTTAGGGCTGCTAATAATAACAGTATTACAGAAGAGCTGTTTTAGAAAAAGCATTAGATGTTGTAATTGTATGTTGGTTTCATTTATGTTGAATAGAAGATTAAAGAAAACAAAACCAGTCCTGCAGTTAAGTGGGTTTTTTTATATTAAGAGAGAACACTTTGAAAAATCAAGGTAATTAGTGAATTCCATTGCACTTCAGAGTTTGGGGATTTGAACGTTGGAGGAGGTTTGAAATTTCAACCAAAAAGCAACCCAAAATCTGTCTTAGGTTTGCATTGGTCCAAAATATATTGGTGAGATCCAAACTCAACTATCAGAAAATTAAAAGTCTAAAAAGAATTGGTTGGTAAAGAAGTTTATACTGCACTCTTGTCACTGTTGAGGAAAAAATATGTTTGTATATGCTACTAAGATAGTAACAGAATTTAATGCTACCACACCTTCCTGTAAAGCAAAAAAAATTTGTATCAGTAAAGCTTATCTGTTATTTCTTTACTGATCTGATTCCCATGCTCAATATAAACAGGCTTTTTAGGACATCAGCCTTATGAACAAACTCATCTGTAAACTTCAAAACACTCCTCTGAACAGTCTCTGAAGTATGTTTTGATATACAGGATGAAAGATGGTTTCATGGGCTATTTCCAGCCTAACATGCATTTTCAATCGGCCATTATTTAAACTTTCTCAAAAAGAAAAAAAGTCATTCAGACTTTACACACCTCAGTAAGTGTTGTGGTGTTAGCAGATGTTCTTAGTAAAGCCATGTTTTCCAGCTATCCACTGTTAGCCTATTGCCAGGATGACTCAGCCTGTTTACTTTAGTTTTATCTAAATAATTACAGCAAAATTTAATTGCCTGAACCAGATAGCATTCAAGGAGAACCCATTAATATTAGAGATAAAAGCTGCCTAGGGTTTTTTTAAATTAGAGTCAGTCCTGAAGTCCTCAGGTTTTTTTAACTTAGGAACCTGATTTCTGGATTTTCTATTGATAGGTAAAGCAATGCTGTGGTAAGTCCACTGCAGCTGAAGGCAGCAATACTATCGTGGAGGTAGAAGAGGCAAAAATGCAGGTGGGCTGGCAATTGTACAAGCCTATAGATGGCAGGCGGGTTTTGCTGCCCACATTGCAGCACAGCTCAATGTGCGAGGCATGCGCATCCAGGTGTGAAAGTGGATTTAATGTAACCATATAACAGTGTTTTGCTTCAGTAAGAGTGCTGTATTTAATTGGTGCATGAGGATTTTGTCTGTAAAAGCAAACTTTTGAGGAGGTCCATACTGTAGTAAGTTTGTCCAAATCTCCAGTTTTGCATTTTTTCTTGTATTCATTTGTAGACTCCTTAGACTCTGATTGATTTGATATTTTTCTTATGTTGTAGCTCAGTATTTTTTCTCTTGTGTATGAAAATTTGATGAAAAACACTCAAAATTGTTAATATCTGACACTATAATTATTCTTTTTGTTAAGGGCATGCCAAGTAATGCTGTTTTTTAAATAGCTGTGAAAATACCAGGTGGTTTTATTTCTTCAGACAACATCACTTTAGGATTTTCTTCTTTAAAAATTGCTGCCTACTAACTTTCAGTACTGTACTACAGGAAGATCTGAGGCACTAACTAGAAAAAAAAAACAACAATCTGTAATAGTCTGAATTCCTTGAGTTATGTTAAATAACTTAATTTGCTGCAAGAGAGCCCGTGCGTGCCTGTTTAACCTTCTTTAAAACCAAACCTACTGCAGTGGACACTTACATAACAGTTTTTGTTAAAAAGGAACAAAAATATGGTTATTATAATTCATTCCCTATTTTTTCAATGTTTTGAAAGTTTCATCTCCTTTTCCTAACCATTACAAGCAATCTACACCTACTTGTATAGTCCTGCCAACCAAAACCAAATTCAGACCAGTTACACAGGTCTGAATTCAGAATAGGGAAGTGCATGATTGGTGATTGGTGAATTGGACTAGATTTGGATGCAGCTTTTCACAGTGAGGACAGAGAAATGATGTGAAAGAGCCAACAGCTTTTCTCTTCCCCCCTTCTGTGATATAACACTCCATTTTAAATGTATGATTGAATGAGGTTTGGTAAATGTCAAGATGAGAGGAAAACCTGCAAGAAACGAAGTAAACGTGCCATTATTTTCATAGTAAGTATTGTAAGTACATAGCAAGGTAGCACAGAATAGCAAACATATTGTTGATACCTGATATTCTTGTCATGGGCAAGACTATAATTAGCTTAAACCCCTACACATTGATTGAGCTATACTGGGTGCTGAAACCAATGACTTCCTAGTAAGCTGAAATAGTGTGATTCTTACTGGCGCTGGTCCACATTTTCCACAAAACAAGTGTCCTTATATTTTGTATGCAGGAATGTAAGAGTCATAAAGCTGAAGAGGTAGGAAGCAAGAGGAAGCATGTGTCTACGGTGTAGCGTAAGGACGTAGAATCATACAATCATAGAATAGTTAGGGTTGGAAAGGACCTTAAGATCATCTACTTCCAACTCCCCTGCCATGGGCAGGGATGCCTCACCCTAGACCATGTCACTCAAGGCTCTGTCCAACCTGGCCTTGAACACTGCCAGGGATGGAGCGTTTACCACTTCTTTGGGCAACCTGTTCCAGTGCCTCACCACCCTCACAGTAAAGAACTTCTTCCTTATATCTAACCTGAACTTCCCCTGTTGAAGTTTGAACCCATTATCCCTCCTCACTACAGCCCCTGATGATAAGTCCGTCTTCAGCATCCTTGTAGGCCCCCTTCAGATATTAGAAGGCTGCTATGAGGTCTCCACACAGCTTCCCTTCTCCAGGCTGAACAGCCCCAACTTTCTCAGCCTGTCGTCATACGGGAGGTGCTCCAGCCCTCTTACCATCCTCATGGCCCTAAGATAAGAGGTTCCTTGATACTGTGTTGTGTTAGAGATGAATTTAATGAATTGCTTTGTTATGAGGTATTGCATTCCCTTTATTGTTATTGCATTGAGCTCTAATATAATTTGCATTGCATTGTGCTGTAATGGCTTTCATCTTTAGTGAGGTGGGATATTGAGTATTTCCTCTTCTTACTTTTATGATGTCATTATTTCCAACTCTGAATTTGACCCAGGTGCTTAGTAGGTATTTGGAACTTGTTATAGATGAGGGGCACTTATTGGTGGAGATACAGTTATATATAGCTGGAGTGGATTGTAGTACGGAGGTACAATAGTAGTTCTTTGAGTTGTTTAAAAGTAACTGGAGTATATGGATACAGTGCAAAACAGGAATCTTTGTAAGCTTGAGTGCAATATTTATAAATATTCTTTATGCCTCTTCTTTTTAAAGGGAAGGACGAATGCTTCTAGCCTGAGACCATGACAGGTTAATTATTTCAAGATCTAATACATGAAATTACAGGATATGAAAGACCATAGAGAGACCTTGCAGATTATTGTTTTTATCACAGTCCCTTTCACACCATTCATCATGAATGAATGATTTGTGAATTCCTGATGCTGAAAATCACAGAAACACAGAACGGTTGAGGCTGGAAGGGACCACTAGGGATCATCTAGTTCGATCTCCCTGCTCAAGCAGGGTCACCAAGAGCACGTTACTCAGGATTGTGTCCAGACAGCTCTTAAAAAACTCCACGGAAGGAGACTTCGCAACTTCTCTGGGCAACCTATTTCAATGCTCAGTCATCCTCGCAGTAAAGAAGTTCTTCCTCAGGTTCAGGTGGAACTTCCTGTGTTTCAGTTTGTGCCCATTGCCCCTTGTCCTATTGCCTGGCACCACCGTGAAGAGTCTGGCCCCATCCTCTTGCCAACCTCCCTTCACATACTTATATACATTGATTAGATCCCCCCCAGATAGATAGACCTTGTTGGGATGGGAGACCTGAATAAGAAGGTTCAATGGTTGTTACCAAGAAGAGGAAGACATATAAAGTCAGTAGTGAAAACTTCAAGGGATGTTTACCAGCTTTTAGGCAACTCTGTTTCTGAAATGGAAACTCTGTGGATAGTTACTTGTTCAAATTATATTGCTGCAGTAGAATGTAAATGAGGTGTCCTTTTTAAAGCACATAAGTAGTCTGCATTAAGCTACAGGAATTTTGTTACGTTTGGGGAGGTTTTAAACTTTAGGGAGGGTTTTGCCTGCATAGTATAGGGCACCAGCCTTATTTCTTTCAGCAAAACACTCATCTGAAAGATTAAAAAAAATGCTTGCATTCTCATAATTCATGTTTCAAATTATCAGACTGTATGCTGAAGACAATTTGTATAGTTCTTGTTGCTGTCCCAGAATATTGACATGCCTGTGGGGTTGATTTCTTTATCACTGGAACATATAAGGGGGATTTACTTTCTCCAAGCTCTCAGATGGATGGCAACAGACCAGCTTTCTGTGATGTAAATTGCAATACCTGTATCTGTGGTTTCACATTAACTTTTCACATAGTTTTCATATATTTGAATGGAGCAATGAATCTGGCTTTGCAATAGTACATAAAGTTCTTCAAGAAAGAGTAGAATAGAATAGTTCAGTTGGAAGGGTGTAAACATTCCTGCTTTCCTAAGAGACCAAGCTTCTGAAACATGTTTTCTTCTGTATATGGCAAGTTTGGAAAATAAGTCACTTGCAGACATAATTTGATAAAGAATGTCTATGATTAGTAAGACTATATTAGCATGTTAGCTATGACAGAGTTGCCAGATGAGCCGTTTCTCTCCTCAACAGATAACAGGGAAGACTTTTAAACATGTGTAATGGATGCTTTCTAAATGAGACAAAATCATACAATCGTAGAATGGTTAGGGTTGGAAAGGACCTTAAGATCATCTAGTACCAACATTAGATTAGAACATAATTCTCCTTTAAATGACACAGAAGTCCCTTAATTGTGCGTTAAGAGTGCCTAGCTTTCTTCTAAACAGTTTAAAATGTTAACTGCTCTTCCACAATATTCTTAGCTTTAGTGGCCAGTTACCCCCATGTTTTCCAGAACTTTCTTTCCCTCTCCTCCTCCACACATAGGAAATAGCCTTCCTGAACTCATCCATAAGACATCTGTTTCAAGTCTTTCTTCAATGATATTACTTATTATTAAAGATTAGTATCTTCAGAAGATAAGAAGATGAGAATAAGATCTTCTGGTAAACCTCATGATGCAATTAGGTGGACGGGTAATTGAGGATGCTTAACATGAGGGGCAGGTCTTTTCTTACTCCTTTTTAAATAACCTACATGAATTTTTCTCAAAACTATTAGCCCTTCTGCTATCACCACAGGACCTGCTCAAATGTTAGTTCCCATCTTTTTTATAGGCTCCCTTTAACTAATGAAAGGCCACAATAAGGTCTCCATGGAGCTCAGGATGCCGTTGGCTTTCTGGACTGCAAGTGCACATTGCTGGCTCATGTCCACCTTTTCATCCACCAGTATCCCCAAGTCCTTTTCGTCGGAGCTGCTCACAACTCCTTTATCTCCCACCCTGTCTTGATACTGATATTGACCTAGGTGTAGGACCTTGCATTTGGCATTGTTGAACCTCATGAAGTTCACAACAGCCCACTTCTGGAGCTTGTCCAGGTGCCTCTGAATTGGTCTTTTCCAGTGTACCCTTTAAATATGTGCCTCCTTTCCATTACACTCCTGCACAAAATAAAGTACAGAATGGAAGTTGGCCTGTGTGGCATGATAAAAAATATAGGTTAGTAAGTTCAATGTCTATATGAACTTTCACAGATTACTGATGCCATTGCAAATTCACAGTAACAAACAATTCTAGTCCATTTACAGACTCCAGTTTAGGAAACTATTCCCAGAAGGGTAGCAGATTCACTAACTCTCAGGTAATTATTTCCTAAAATTACATACTGGAAGATGACTTGAGTTTAAGGATCATCCATAACATTCATCCAGGGGTTAGTCCTTTATTCCAAGTCAGGAAAAGGTAATTTAGGTAGTATACATGGGACATCTGAATGTGTGATTCTGTGTAGCCATTTTATTACTGCTTTCCCTTACTGACAAATTCTTTAGAACGAAGATTGCATATTTCTTAAGGGAATAGTTAGCAACTCTTATATATGGGAACAGCTTCAGTAAACTAGTAAACACCTGGTCATGTATATTTAATGTTATTCTTAGGTATACTGTGATGAGTTCTGACACAGCAATGCGTGTGCAATGAGAATGGGAAAAGTGAGAAGGAAAAAGATCCTCATCCTAAAACGTGATTTTAAAAAGTTTGACTGCATTCCTCCTACTGCAACATACACTTGCTGTGCATTTATCTTTAGAAGTAGTGTTGCTGTCAGGCCTCCCACTCAGCACATCTTTAGACACCACATCTTGTGTGTATTAGAAGTGCCTAACTAGGCAGAATATCTGACTGCCACCATTGCTACAGTTGAAGTTGGCCTCATTTTCTTTAAAGTTCCCTGTGGTTTGCAAACCCAGTAATGAAGAGGGAAGAAAGAAATGAAATGAAACAGTAATATATATCTCCCAGGTATTTCAAAGCCACAGAGTGCTAATTAAAATATCTGATACTTGGGGGTATAAAACAGTGCATAGGTTAGCTAGAAACCATGGCTGCACAGATTAGCAGTGGCAAAATAAAAACATAATTGTCTGGGGGGAGTTTACATGTGTGTTAGAAGAATTTTATCGGAATAGGTGTTGATTTATATGTCTGAAAACTGTAATTTTCTTCCAGCATTTGCGTATATTATCTGTGTTGTTAGATACTTGAGCTGTAAAATGTCAAGAGATTATCAAATGTGGTGCAACTGTTACTGGTGTGCTTTATGCATGGTGTTGAAGCTATGCCTTCTTAGAATATAACTCCTCACCCAAGGAAAGTGTCCCATCTTTGCTGGCTCTGGCTCACCTCGTCACAGGACAGGGGATGGTTCATATTGTGTAGAAATGCTAGTGAGTAGCTGTTAGAACTCAAGAAATTTGATGCTAATACTTTTTAGCCTGTCTTCTTTACCTTCAAAGTGTCTCCAAATGAATCATTTAATGCACTTGTTTTCCTCTACCCTGAGTGGTAATGTGTGGTCTGTGATAGAGAAGGGCAGAAATAGAAATGATGTGTGGAAATAGCTAAAACTGGACTATAATAAAAGCAGATACACTATAAGGAAAGAACTAAAAATACCATCTGGATAGACGTATGTGTGTGTGTATACACAAATGGGAACAAAACTTTAATGGCCAGTATACAGATTCTGTTTCTTAGGGATTAATTTCTTGCTTTACATTTTGTTATTTGGTAAACTTTTACTAATTTTAAACATCTCTTTTATAGAAGTACCTGTAAAAATCCAAATAAATGCTTCAACTAAAAAAAACCAAAACAAAAAAAAAAAAAAAAAGGCAAAAAACTTTTCCAAATCCAAAACACTATATAATAATACTGTGCAAATATTAAGCAAATTGGGGTCACAAATGTTAAGGAATTCACAATTATGGTTACATATCAAACTGTGTTTTACTTAATCATTTTTTGGCTCCCTCAGTGCTTCAGCGTGGCTGTTTCCTCCTTCCTCTACCATCCCTTATAGGACAGCATCGGGTATGCTGTGAGTCTCCAGTTCTCCTTTCCATGCCTGGAATAGCAGTAGCCTGGGGACATTGGGAAGGGAAACTGGAAAGAAAGTCCTGCTTCTCCCCAGAAGGGTCCAAGTGGGAGATGCTCAGTGGTGGCTGTACAATATGGCACACCTAACCATGTCATCAGTGAGATGGAAGCTGTAGAGGAGATGGGTGCTCCATTGTGCAGGCAGGCTCTTCAGAAAATATCTCTATAAAGTCTGAAGACCTCTAAGAAAGTCTTTTAATCACATGAATCACATCTAAAGGTTTGTATTTTATCTAGACCTTTGCTTTTCTGTATAGCTGTGTAAATCACAGGAAAACTAAACTTGATCAGTAAGAATTTTTATGGAATCAGGTGTTTTGGGATCTGTTCCAGTCTTGCTTCCTCTGGCTTCTTTAACCTGACAAATAATAAATTTTCCCTAAAAATTTCTAACTTCTGGGAATCAGTTGAGGACTTACAAGTTGAATAAATCAGCCTGAGGACAGACAGTAAACATGGAAGATTTCAACCCACAGCTAAAGTGTTCATGAAGTTTTATAAGCAACTGGTAAACAGCATTTTATAATGGGAGGTATCAAGCAACTATAACATTGAATTGAATTTTCAGTTGCAGTGAACTGTAATGTTCCTCTGAATGTAATCTCAATAATGTGTTTTTCTCAGGAAGACTCGTGGTGTAGGCAACGTTATACACGTGAGTTGCGAAGAAACAAAAGTTCTTGGCACCAAATGTTTTACCTTTTAAATGTGGCAATGTGTTAAATATGAATCACAGAATGGTATAATTTAGTGTTTCTTTGTGGATTTCTTGACATGTACTTCAGCAGAAGTACAAAATTTTAAAATTGCAATTTTATTTTAAAAGTGTATCTTAAATAGCGCTGCTAATTACAGCAACGAGAAAACCCTTGCATTTTCTATGTTGGGATATCTATTAAGTATGGTGTCTAGAGAATGATGCAGCTGTGCCATCTGGGACTTCTCATGCAGTTATTAGCCCAAGGGTCTAAGTCCTCACAAAACTCAGGGGTGTCTGATCATGTATATCATCAAAGCAAAAATAATAAAAAATCAATAAAATTTACTGGACATCTTTTATGTCAAAAAAGAATTATGACAATGTTCAAAAATTTTCAGTGTGTTATCAAGAGTAATCAGTGTTTAAGGCCAAGTTAGATGTCAATTTGAGCAACCTGGCCTAGTGGAAGGTGTCCCTGTCCATAGCAGGGGACTTGGAACTAGAACTATTTTGGAACCCAAACCATTCAATGGTTCTAAGATTAGGACTATGAGCTGGTTTTGGCAAAAATAAATAAAAAAATACCATATTATTAAGATATTTTATTTTTTATGACTTTATAGAGGAAAAAGGAAGTTTTAGGTAGCTTGATGTTTGAACCGTTCAAGAAAAGGTCATTTTAAAAGCAAGTTACGTGGAGCTAAAAGCCTTTGAAAGGTGTAGAATGAGAAGATAAGTTGGAGCTGTGCAATTAAATTGAGGCCTGAAATAGAAGACAATTCTGGCATTTGGTTTTAAGCCAATAGACATCTTTGGACTGAAAAAATAAATTATATCTGGCCCTCTGCTGTCTTTAGTACACCTTCTCTTAACAATGCAAATGTGTGTATTGCAACATGGCATGCATTTGAAACAGAGAAATTTAGCTCTGTGGTGAAAGGAGGCTATTTTCTAATACAGTGTGACTGCTAATGGCAGACTTCAGCAAATACTTGTGGCAACCACCAGATTCAAAATAATAAAGCAGTCAAAAAATGCTGTAATAGCAAGAACAGCAATAGAAAACTTGATGCTTGCAGCCTTCTTAACTTGCACATGGAAATGTAAAAGACCGGTATCTTACACTGCAAATCCTCCTTTGCCAGGACATCACTGTTCTTACAGCTGGCACTGGTGGTCTTCACCTCATGAGATCTTCTCAGCTTCTCTGTAGTCATTTCCTTGCTCTCCAGCTGCAGCCCCAGTGTTGCTTGTGTTATTTCCAACTCATCAAATGTGATTTTTCAGGGGTTCCTAATTGTCAGTTCCTAGCCAGATCACAAGCCCTCTGCTGCATCCTTCTCTTTGACCCTTTTCAGATCACACACTGTCGATCACACTTTCCACAGTAACATCTTCACTGTTAACTCCTGCGTTTTCCTCTCCCAGTTTCTCTTCCTACTCTCTCACTGCTTCAGTATTATCATCACAAAAACAAACCAACCCCTCACCTACTTTTAGGGAAGAGGGGAGAGAGGTGATAGACAGAATAAACCTCAAGATGTGATAAAATGCTGGTAGACAATGTATTTGTTTCTGGCTGAGTACTGCAGTTAAGGATGTTCTTCAAAATCACTACTCAGTTAAAGCTTCTGTGTCCTGGGAGTATTTATGTTAATGGGAGAAATTTTATTATATCAAGGTCTTTCAATATTTTCTTGGTGGTACTACTCATGGTAGAAGCAAACTCACTGTCAAAAAAAGCAGAAACTTGATTACAGGTTTGGAATATTTAGTGAAGGTGGACATTTAGGCATTCGCTCATACCCCTTAAATAAGATTTATTTCCAAATTTCATTTTCTTGACCTGTTCAGAGTAAAAAAAGAAATAATCAAAATCACATAATTAAAAACAACCCTAAAATATCATTGCATAAATATGTAAAATTATTTATTCAAGAGAAGATGGGGAAAATAGGAAGTCTTGTTAGAAGGTTTTTCTACAGCCAAATACAATCCAAGAAGAACATCATCAGCTAGTATATATTCTCTTAGTCCCTTCATAGTAAATCAATGAAAATCAAGATGCACAAGCTGAGAATATGCACTGAAGTGTGCATATTAAACATCTGCTGTTTAAAAAATAGATCTAAAAATATTTGGAGAGTGAAATAAACTGTGAAATGTCTGCTTTTTGTTGTTTTCAATTTTCAGACATTTAGTCCTCTAGACCGTATATGTAAAGTTGAAAATATATCAAGGTCATATAATTACAGAAACCATAAAACCTAAGATGTAAGAAACGGTATTAAAAGAAGGCTAACTATGCTAAACCAGTTCGGTCAGTTTGTTTGAGGTACTCAATATGATGTACAGGTAGAAAGTTATGGAAATTCCAAAGAAATGTAAGGAATGGTTTTGTAGAAACGATGGAGAAAAAGTTGTTAGGACTGGATTGCTTCTTGGTTCATTTTCATAGCATGCTTTAAGAATAGATTTTCTTTACTGATGCATATGCTAAAAGAATCCTTTGCTGTAGCCTCTCTGCGTTGCTTCCCAGAATCTGAGGATGAAATACATAGCTCTGTTTTTCATGCAGGTTTATTTTAATAAAGGTGCAACATTACTAATATTTGATCAGGTAAACTTGCAGAAAAATTACCCAGGTTAGGGAAGGTCACACTTCACTAGGATGAGTGCAGAGGTTCTTATTACTGTGTGCAACATTGCTCTTCTTACTTCAAGTCATGCAGCTTATAGTTCTCAAGCTGCATGTCTCATAATGTCAGTCTACGTCCTGTATCTGATAACAGCTTAATCTAGTTGGTTAGTATCCTTTCTTTGTAAGATAAAAAGGAGAAAACATAAAAGACTGTTCCTTGTCCTCTTCGTTGCTTGGTAGATTGTAGAATAAATCCAGATAAGCGAAGCATAAGGCTTTTGCTTTCTGTAGGTGTTCTCCACTTCTATAGTACCAATACAGTACAAATCACCACATATTTTCCCACCCCCTACGTACATAAAGAAAAAATGGCTTATGCCTGAGATGTAAAATTAATCTTGTGGAGATCAGCAACATGCTGCTATTCTCAAATTCTGTTGCTTCCATAGAGATTCATTTTCCATTGCAAATTGCTAGGAGAGCCATAAAATATTTAGATATCTACGTATGTAGAAACCTTTTGTTGGATACAATTGTGTCTGTATATAAAAGATCTACAGTTAACTTTGGGGATGGGATCTATGCAGAATAAAAAAAAAAAAAAAAAAAAGGAAAAGCCAATATCTAGTATTAATGCTGTAGAATATTCCATATTATTTAAACTAACTTTCCGATTAAAATAAAATTAATTGCTCATTTGCCATAGTAATAGAAAGCAACGTGTTGTGTTAAACCAAGGATGAATGTAAAGTTCTATTCATCTAAAAAGCTTCCTCAGCAAGCTGGAAGAACAATGCACATCTCTTGTACAGCTCTAGGTTCTTTATTCTCTCCATGGTGTAATTTAGCAAAAGAAAATGCCACATACACCCTCTTGAGATACATTAACATGTGGAAAGTTGTGCTGAAATAGACCAAGATAACAGATCAGACCAAATTCTTTATAGTCGTCTTTGAACTACAGTCCATCCACAAAAGCCTTGCAGAAATTCTCCCATAGAAATGGATAATTTCCTCACAGGTTCGGCCCTACCTGTTTAGGTGATACTTTATTTCTGCCTTTTCCCTCCGTTACAGGAGGTGCAGAGGAACCCTACGTTTCCATGACAGTTAGCTGCTATGTATTTCACCAAGACTCTGGTATCACTGGTAGAACTTCACACATCCAAGTGATACATTTAAATTTCTGTCCCCAAGAATCACAGTTCTCCATTTGACTCCTTAACTTTCTCCTTTCTTGGCTCCCATGCACTAACCTGTCCTGTCTTAAAAGGAGTTTATTGTTTCCTCTGAATTTCTTCAAACAAGAGTCCATTGTTCAACACAGTGCACCCAGATGTTCCAGTTGGACTCTGGGAGGGGATGGCGAGTAAAGAGGAAGCCAGAATCAGAAACAGTAAAACTTTCACAAATGGCTGTTCTGTTGTTATGTCTTTTGAAAATGAAGTATGCGCCTACTGTGTTCCATAAACAAACACATGCATTGCATTAGGTACAAGCCAATGCATTTCATTCAAGCACATCTAAATATTAGAGGGAAACCAGCAACGAGTTATGGTTGCAGGGAAAAAGTAGGGGGAAGAAGAAAGAGTTCTGCCTAGTTCACTGAGTAATACTTGACTGGAGGACATTTATAGGATAATATTGAAAGAGCAAACAAATATGCCATCTAATTAGGAAATTGAGAAAAAAAATAACAAGAAAAAAGAGAAACTGAAGAAGACACAGCAACAGCTATAAAAGTGTCTGTTGAATTGCTGTTCATAATGAAGAATGGGGAGCACAGCACAGTATCTGATTTACACAAGGTTTCTCTCAAGTTACAGAATGCAATATTTGTGCCAGCTTAAAACTGGAAATTACATTGGTGTTTGTGTTTTGCGTGCTTCGCGCAAAAGTTCTGAGCGGATATTTGTCATTACTGGATGAATAACCCTTTCTTATAAAATTATTATGTTATCCTCACCCACAATGAATTCAAATAAAATATATTGGTCCGTGTATGTGTGTATGCTGCCATATTAATAATAATTTGTGGGATGATAGAGATGGTTTCAGCTGTCTAATTCAATACGGGAAGTCAGTGAGATCATAAATCATGGAACAAATTATCTTTTATCTTGAAAGAGAGTGAAAACACTGCTGTTAGATTTATGTGAATGGACATATGCTTTTGCACCTAGGTGTTCTGAAAGCAAATTAGTAAAACGGTTTTCCATACAGATGCATTTGAATTTTCAGATCAATAATTACAAAAGCATTTATACTTTCTGGGGGTCCTTCTTTATTTTTTTGTCATCATGTCACTCAGTAAATAAATAGTTTATTTTAAAACCCTTTAAATTCCTTTTTTAAAATTCTAAAATTATTTGTGTGGCTCCTAGACTTTAAAGTTCGCATACACAAGCAATTTCAGCTGCTTGAAAAGTAATCACACATCAGCTCAGCTGTAGCAATTGTGCATGTGCACATAACTTAATCTTTTATTGTAGGCTTAGCTAAGCCATGTTGCATTAATTCGCTTTTAGCATGCATATGTGCAGATAATTGCAGTGACTCAGCTGACACTCAGTAACTCAGTAACTGCAGTAACCTGATCATCTGCTTGAGCATGTTTTTTTTCAAATTACTGTTCTAAACCAGACCTAATGAAGTTTCTCATTTCTTTTGCTTTTTAAAAATACTATTTCTTTTTTGATTGGGCATGGATCCTTTTTTTTTTGTGTGGTTGGACCAGCAAAGTTCGGCACATTAATTTCAGGCCACAAAGTGAGAGGGATTGCAAAGACCTGTGTCCACAGCTGTGGCTCATACTGCTGTGAAGAGAGAAGTCAAACCTCCTTCTCTGTCAGAGACACAGGGAGTGAGAGCACTCATCAACGAGCTCAATACAGACAAGCACTTTGGAGCCATGAAACGATCTCCTGCCCACATGGGAGTCTGCAGGAAAGGGTGAGAGGTTGACGGCTTTTTGGATCTGGCCCCATTTCATCTTAATCTGCTCTGGCTCCTGATCTTTTCAAAGTCTCCCCATTGTGCGTGTGATTTCTACTAAACATGCAGAGAAATTTTTAAGATCAAGACCATATGATATAGCAAGATTAATCTACCCTTTGGCCTTCACCTCTCCCTCCCACTGGGGGAGAGGTTTGGTTCTGCTAATTTGTCATGTTACTTTCTTTTCTTTCTCCTGCCATCATTTTTTTTTCCTCCTCATGGTTCACCTAAACTGGGGATTTTGGCCCAAACACTCTCAGCATATAATGAAGATAAATAGAATTCTTCATGTCCACTACATGAATTTTTAAGACATGATTGTTTATTTCACCCAGTTTTAACATGGAGAATTTGTAACTCATTTGTAGAGTAGAAGTGTTTTTTTGCTTTTATTATATATTGTGGCTGAGTGAATCCCTGTAGGTCTGTGAAGCAGATGTGTTAGTACAGCCGCTGTAACAACTTCATTCCTTCCCTCATCTTTTGCAATTCAGTCAAGTTTCAAATTGTTATGATATGCAGTAATTAAATATGAATAAATAAAATATCACCAGATAATGAAGCTGCGGTCCCTTCTGTCGTGTTAAATCATTTATGAGGTGCCTGTGAGTAGGAACTGTGGCTGATGATGTCTTCTGCATTGAAGTCTCTGATTAGTTTTGGAAGCATTTGTGTGAATTTTTCTGTAATATTTGCATCAATAGCCAGAAAAAAAATCTTTTGCCTCAATAAGATGTATATCCTCCTGCCTCATCAATCCATTCCTTTCATGTCTTCTGACATCTGAATAACAACTGAAATTGGACCAATTTTGCAGATAACAGCTATGTAATTCAACTGTGTTGCCTTATTAGGTATCGGTATGTAATTTGCAAGCTTGTTAGAATTAGGTTAGGTTTTGGGGAGCAGGTGCAGAATACCTCTGTTTATCTATCTGATGTGTTTAAATTCATATTTACCCCAAAAAAATATTAATTTCAGTGAAGGAATGGAAGAAACAATGAACAAAATTAAAATCTTTGTTTGCATTTGTCTGTTTCAAAGCAGAACAGGTGTTAATCCAGGTATTTTAGATCCTACAAATCCTATAGATACCAAAATAAGGTATGAATACAGTATTCATGCTCTTCTGAAAACTCATCCTCTCCCCGTGGCTTTTGACCCATCTGAAACATTACTTCTCTATTTATATCTATTACTTTTATATTTATAAATATCTCAGATTAATAATACTTTATTTCAGGCTCTACTGTTTGCACTGTATTCCTCTTACCCATGAGAGGGCCATAGAATATCTAGTTTATAAATTAGGAGAAGGCTGTAATTTCTTTTCATCAGATGTGAATATTAGTTTCCTCCTCTTCTAGCAGGAAGGCAATTTAAGCATCAATTTGACCACTTTAAAAGCTGCTGCCTGCTTGAAAGAATTCAGGGAGCTGGAATGCTACTGCTCTTCTCTCGGTGTTTCAGTTGGCCACTTAGGATGTATAACTCAGTCCATCAAGTGTTCCTTGCTCCTGGCTTTAGACCATAACTGCTGTGGAAAAAGCATTGTCCAGTGGTTACCTATAGGGTGATGGGTTAAGACTAGATAATCAAAGTAGTTGAGTTTATCATGTTCTCTTGTGATTTATCATTGCATTTGCACAGGTTTGTCTTTATGCCACTTTTATCTTTTTTCCAATATTTATTTATTGTTAGAATCACGTTTCCTTAAAACAATGTTTCTAGTACCCTGTTTTTGTATGATTGATGAACTGCATCTTCTGTCACATAAAGATAGCATGGAACATAATAATTAAAAAAGAAATTTGACTGGGACTGATTATTTTTCCTCAGTACCATCACGAAATTCTTGTGGATACTAGAGATGCCCAATTGAGATTTAAATAAACCCTCTCACACAGTCAAGCAGTCTGTTCCAGCAGCCCAGAAGTTAACATATGGTAATGCTAATTTACCTTTCTGAGCTCCATTTTCATGTAGCTAGATTGCTACCCGTATTCAAGTTAAATCCAGGATGATACCTCCAGATCTCTACACTGCAGTCACAAAATAAACATGCCTCATTAAAAAACTCCCATTTGTTCATAGCATTATTTCAGTGTAGGAAAGCACGCCCTTCTACACAACAGAGTTTTGGCATCCAGAATTATCTTTTATCTCCACAGGTTTGCATGCAGGCACATGTAAATGTGGAGTAAGCAAACAAAGCCCAGCTTGTGGCACCTAAATAGAACCACATGCCGCAAACCTCAGCCAGCAATACAGCTGCTAGCAAAGCTTCAGTGTGCATACATCCCAGGAGCAATGTCAGCAGCTGCAAGCCCAACAATATTTCTGGCAGTGATGTTCTCCAGTTTAGGCCCGGCCACGCTTTGCATCTCTTGCCCATCTGTTTGGTTTGCATTGTGTTATATCATCCCAAATGCAATATTTAAACTATAAAATCATTGGGGGATCATACAGAGGGGGAAGCTGCCTTGCACACGTCGCCTCAGGGAGAGCTTTCTATTCATAGAAGTTAGTGTCAGAGAAAGTGCAGAGGCTGTTTTGTGGGAGGAACAGACATCTGGGAAGCTGGGAGTGACACTAACAAAACCATGGGGAGGTTAGAAGCAAATCGGAAAGTTAAGGCAATGATATTTTGTCTTCAATATTTCTACATTTTGGTTACAAAGCGGATTTATGATGTTCTTGAAGAGTTTCTTGGGTTCCAGATGTGGGTAAAATGGAAATTAGGAATCTAGGAACTATATTTTATCATTGGCATTGTTGCCTAATTCAGTATTTTGTGACTTTGAACAACGTTGCTATATATGTGCTTAAATTTGTGAGAAAGAAGTCACATTTTCTCTTAGAATGTCTAGAAGAAAATAGGAGTAGGTCCTGTGAATAAACCTGGTTTTTAAGTTAACTTCTAGGTTTAGCTGTGTTTAGAATTCTTGAATATTCTTGTAAGAAAAAGTATATTAGAATGACTTTTCACAGGAAATTAAGTGTCTGCTTGTGAATATTGATAGAAAATAAGTGAGTAAACATTGGATTTGCATCATGTCTTTACTGGTAGCTGTTCCTTATCTGTTCAGAAACAGCTTCCAAGACTAGGAATACTCTTACATATTGAATAAACCCAAACTTCTCAATGCATGTTTTGGGGAAGCAAGACTTTAAATAAAGAACATATCTGAGAAAATTGTGAGTGACTCACAAAGAATAATATGGCAGAACATGTTAAATTAATTATTTTTTATCTTTCATAGTTGCTTCATGACTTCAACTTAAAAGCAGTGTTTTGTCAACCCATATGACAGCCCTTGTCAAACACTTAGTAGAATTTCATCTTCATTTGAAAAATCAGCAATGGATATGGTTTCACATTTAATTTTTTTTTTTTTTTTTTTTAATTAATGGAGGATATACAGGGCTAGAGATGTTTCTTGGACACCACCTTGCAGAACAAAAAAATTAAATAGGTCATAGAATTTAAAAAAATGAGAGCCTGTGAAACGTACTTGTCTGCTCTATTGTTGGGCTTAGCATACTTTGTCAGTTGTAGTAAAAGCTTTCATTTCATGGAAGAAGGTCAGCTCAAAGTGGATTTTTCTAATATCAGCTAAGTTTGTGCAACTCAGTAGTGAAATAATTTTACAGAAAAGACTCTAAAACCAACAATTTTCTGAAATGTTAGATACTATCATAAATGATACCTGCAGTTTTATAAGGTAGAGTGTAAAACATTGCTTCCAACAGTAACCTAACTGAATGTGTATAAATAGGGTCTTATCGATGCATAGTTAGCACTTTTCCTGTCCCCCTTTGCCTACCCACTGCTTGTTGATTGTCTTTTAAGCATCAGCTGCATAGTAAACTGTGATCCTTGCTTCAAATGTTTAAAATCCAGACTGCTTCAGAAGATGGTGTGGGCTAACATGTTTTCGGTTGGTTGGCATGGCAGCTTTTCTTGGACTGGGTAGCACGTGTGAACTTCTGTTTTCATTTTGTTTTTTCATCCGGACATGCATATATAGGGGATGAAGAATGAAAGGTGTGTTTCTAGAGCAGATTCAGTTATGGAAGATGTAGACAGAGCCATGCCGTTCCTCAAACAATTCTGGCTTAAGAAAGCATGGTTCTAACGCACAAAATCAGTTTAGACCTGTCCAATGAGAGTAAAAAAGGATGTAATGCATGAAGTTGGTAAGAAATGTCTTCTCTCATTATTAATTTCCATCATATAGTTGGTTTGGAAGGAATGTACGTGAATCTTAATGCTACGAGAGATTAGCCAACAAGATTCTGAACTGTCTGTGAAGGAGAAAGTCTGTGGTTTTGAGGAGATTACAATTCTGCTAATGCCCTACTGAGAGAAATTCTTAAAGCTAATTAATATGGCTTTTGGAGACAAATAAAAGATTTATATCTCAATAGTCACCCCACTCAGAAAATGATAATTATTTTAATTCACCCATTAAGCAGGCACTTTTCTGTCACTAAAATATTCTTGGACTTTCAGTCAGTTTTACACTAGAGTGCCTCTCTTCCTCTTCCTTATCTTGCAGCTAAATCCAGACAGAAGCTTTACCTATGTTAATGTAATCTCCAGATTTAAAATGCGCTCTCAGCTTATTAAGTAAAATATTACTAGTAACTGGCTCAGAAGCAAAACCCTGGTGTGTTCCTCCACTCATTCTCTCCTAGTTTGACAGTAAACCCATTAGCAACTACTCTGGTTTGGTTTTCCAACACCCATCTTAAAAGCAGTTTCTGTAGATGGTATTTTCCTAAATTGCAGCTTTGGTTTCAAAATCCCATTTAGAAAAGTTTCTAATTTCTACTGTCCCCCCATTGTGATGTTATACAAAGGCTAATTTGACAGAGTTTTTTCTTGACAAAACTATTTAGGATATTATATGATTATGTTTCATTCTTTAAAGGGTGGCTACAAAGAAGGTGGAGACTCCCTTCTTACAAGGAGGGGTGATGGGCACAAGTTTCTCCAAGAGGCAGTCCAATTGGACACCAGAGGAAAATTTTTCACAATAAGAACAATCAGCCACTGGAATAATCTCCCCAGGGAAGTCGCAGTTTTCTCCAACATGGGACACTTAAAATACAGCTGGACAGGGTGCAGAGCCGTCTAGTCTAGGTCATGCTTGGCCATGACAGGTTGGACCAGATGATCCTTGAGGTCCCTTCTAACCTAATATTCTATGATTCTATGATACAGTTTTGATCTCTTCCAAGCTTCAAATGGTTTCCTTCCTTTATAGTTTTGTTTTGACACAGAATGTAATGTCACAGAGTGGTTGAAGTTGGAAGGGACATCTGGATGTCATCTGGTCCAATCCCCCTGCTCAAGCAGGGCCACCAGGAGCTGGATGCCCAGGATCATGTCTAGATGGCTTTTGAATATCCCCAAGGCCAGAGACTCCAGCAGCTCTCTGGGCAGCATGTGCCAGCACTTGGCCACCATCAGAGTGAAAAAGTGTTTCCTGATGTTCAGAGGGAACCTCCTGTGTTTCAGTTTATGCCCATTGCCTCTTGTCTTGCTATAAACAAAAGGAAAGGAGCTTGACTCTGCCTTCTTTATACCTTCCCTTTGGATACCTTTTTCCATAATCTCAAGTTAGTCTGACCATTCTGCAATTCCCAGTTTTCTGATTTGTCCGAGTTTTAAAGATTAGCATTTGCTTTGACTTTTTCTAGTCTCTTGGAACTTTACTTGTCCTTCACAATTATAAAGAAATAGCATCTGATAGCTCAGAGATTCTCTCGAGTGTGTCTCTAAATAGTCCTCACATCTAGCTAATTTGAAAACGTTATCTAAGGAATCTGTATCACCTGTTCTCAGTGCATTTTGTCTTCTAATCTCACTATTGCTAAAGTTATCTGCCTGATTGCAGTTAGTCTTTTTTGATGAAAATTAAAACAGAGAAATTAAACAGTTGGCTTCTCATATTCCTCTGTTTTTAATGGATAGTTGATTTTTTTATATATATATATATTTTTTTTTTTTTTTTTCTTGTGCAAGACTCCTTGGTAGTCTAACTAATTAGCTGTGCAAGTGCCTTGGGAATTTGGTTTGTGCTTAACTGTTGTGACTATAATATTTATCCCAGTGTAGTGTATTTTGTTTCTTTGAAGAAAAAAAAAAAGACTTTTAAAACTTAATACTGCACAATGAAGTTGTTTTAGACTGTTAAGTGCATTATAAATATGCAGATTTACTTGAGAAAAAACATCAAAGCAGAAATAAATAGGACATTCTCTTTGAATACATATTTTCTCCCTTATCGCAAATCAGTTAGTTACATGGAAAAAATCTGTAACTTCAGGAGACCCGATTAAAAAGTGTTAAAAGTTAACTGTTTTGAATGGATGTTTCTCGGTAACAGCTTTAGCTGAGCATTTAAAGCCAGTGTTCTGCAAATGAGATTTTTTTCTTTTCTAACTGTAGAAAGGACTTGAACTTCTAAACTTCCAAAAGAGTCATTTGAAATGGAAGCAAGCTGAAAAGAACTGATACTTTTCAAACTGCAAGTGGTAGTACCAAAACCCCATAATTTGTTGGATTGTAAAATTGTCACTTCTCTTAGGCTGGGAAAAAAAAATTAAAAAATATGATGGAATGCCTGTGTACTTAATGCTTAGGATGATGTTAATATTTACCATATGGATTGGATAGGAGGTCTGTTTATTCTCAAAGTAAAGAACAAGATGATTTTTAATAGGTAATATTAAAAATGTTACCTCTTTGTGCTGAACTAGAAAGCAAGCCATTGATCTCGCTGAACAGAAAAGTTAAGAACTAATGAATTTGTACCATCCTCTTATTTAACTTCCAATTGCATGAATAAAGCAATGACAAGAAAAATGCCATCCAAAGTGTGCAGTTAAAGAAAGGCGCTTCAGTGATGAATTTTTCCTCTTACTTCACCAGGGGTATTTGAGGCATATCTGCTGTTAGAGGATTTGCCCAATAAACAAGCTTTTGTCAAAGAAAAAGAAAGTCATAAGCAGAGGCAGGGAACATTTCTTTGCTTAATGAAGAATAATGCTGAGGCCATAAATAAAAACAATATATTTGTTGCAGTTGTAATCAGTTGTGTCGTCTTGACCATTTCCAATTAAAAGTAACTTTCTGGTATTTTGGTCAGCACAGCTAGTGTGGTAAACCTGTGCAGGTAGTAGTTGGGTTCTGAATATAGGGGCAAACTAATGAACAATTTATATCAGTATTGGAACAGTTTGCATAAAGTATATTGAACAGTGATAATTAAAATCCCTGGAAGTGAAGCAGAGTATGTGGCAAGATGCACAAGACATACATGTTAAAAGATTACATGTGTGTTAGCAGTGTGTTTTAAGTAATGACAAATAAAATTCCTATTTCAACTTGGTCTTCAAGTTTCTTAAAAAAATTTCAGATAACACAATTTCACTTTCAGAGATTCATATTTTAGACATGCAAATTCATTCACAGGGGTTCAGTAGGAAATATTTCAGATTCATTTAGGCAAGCAGGTTTTGAGGAAGTCTTCTAATTTTGGCTGCCTACAAATGCAGAACAGGAAAATAATTAGATATTGTGCCTTGTCAGTGAATCTGCTGCAGTGATAAAAAATGTGTTTTTAACTCCTTATTATCACTGCTGTGAGGTGGAATTTTTAATGATAGCAGATTCCTTCTCTGTTGAAAAGTTAAATTTAACATTGTAGCATTAGTATAGTCAAAATATTAACATGGAAGTTTGTGTAACATGATTCTGACAAAAAGGTTAGCACTTGGAAAAGTCAGGAGGATAAAATCTACTCATACACAGTAAGATCATGAAATACATCAAAAATCTTGTGTTACTGTTTGTATCAAGTAAAAGAGCCTATCCCTATCCAAAGATTCTGCTTCCAATTAGGCTATGTTCACCAGTACTCAAAAACCTATAATTTATATCTGGTCATTCATGAGTAAGATTCATCTTTTCTAACTTACATGGTCCTAAGATAGGTCACAGAAATGAACATGTTCCATTGACTGTAGAAGATGCATGGGGTGAATAGTTCACACGTATATCATATATTTAGCTATCTAGTACTAGATGAGTTCAATCCTCCAAACAGTGTCTAAAAGTTATTTAGACAGGAGAATGTTTGAAAATAAAGTTGGAAAATCTTGGAGCAACATTTTGATTATACATAAAATCTACTAACATTTTTAGAAAAACTTTATGGGCGACCTCACTGAATTTAGAAACAAATAAGGACTTTGAAAGTTATACATTGGAGCAGAATGAGATATTAGTCATAATACATGAATTCACTTATACTTTCCTTATTACGAGCTTAAAAGTCACTTTTACAGTAGTACGTACATCTGAAAGCATTCTTGGGTTGGATGAAGCCTGCAAGAGCTATGTTCCTAAGAGCTTGCAAGATTATTTTATTGATTTTCAATAAGACATAATTGGCTTTAACTGTTCGTGTTTTATCGTATGTGGCTTTTGCCTTGTTGGTAAATACTTATCCTAGTTTCAAAACTGGAGATTTTTTCACATGAAAGAAAATCTAGCTTTTTCTATATTTTATACCTGGTCAAAATATGTTTTTGGCAGGGAAAAAAGAAAGAGGCTATTTAGCTATTTGCTACTACAAATATGTGGCATACAGTTGAAAGAGACAGTATTCCTAATCTTTGTCATGAGTGGAGGACTGGTTAGCAGTAAGAAATCAAATCAGAAGTTAAGATGTCTCAAACCCCCATGCATTTACAGTGACAGCTTAGTGCATAGGATAATATTTTAGGATTTTTGTATTCTATGCATACATCACTGTCCATCTGGATCAGGAACACACTGAACGGGAAGACGTGGAACAAAATTGAAGTAGACACAATCATGACGATAGAAGATTTAAAATTACTTAAACCTCTGTGAAACACCTTATATCCCTTTCATTTCTGGAAACTGTATGACAGTTACCCTTTTGAACATGTAATTACAAGTCATAACTGCCACTGATTCATCAGTAGGGTTGGGTGAATTGCAGTGTCACTAGACAGGATGGTACCATTTCCCTTTTGCTGAAGAAAGTGAAACTTAGTTCCTCAAGCAGAGGATTACTGGTTTTAATTGAAGGCATGAATGCAACTGAAAAGTAAAATCTTATTAGCTGCATTAAGAATTAGCAACATGGAACAAATTACTCAGCATTAAAAACTAAAATCGGTACTGGATTTGGGGTAATGATCTACTGATTGGCCTGAGGACATTGCTAGTGAGGCTAATGTCTTTAAGCAGTGGTAAAAGGTACCAGCCTAAGGCTTACAGTAAAATGGCTTACCAACAACCACAGACTTGATCTTCCCTCCTTGCTTGTCTGTAGGATACAGCTGTTGTTGAAACCAAGTTAAATGTTCTCGTCTTAGAGAAACAGATTGACAGGAATACCAGAAAATAAATACCTATCCCCTACATAGGGACCCCAAAAAAAAAAAAAAAAAAAAAAAAAAAAAAGCGAAGCACAGCAGAAAGTGATATTTTAGCCCAGAAAGAACTCATGAAGGCCAGTCAACAAGCTGACAAGTAAGTCTTTTTGATCTTCTGGTAATTTAGGTAACTTTTAACAGTCTTCTCTAAAAACATATTAAATTTATTCATTTTATGACACATTTATTGCAGATTAGTTACTCTCTGCTGCTTTCTTGCCATTGTAAAATCTAATGAACATAGAAGCTAATGAAACATTTTGGAAATGAAACATCACAGAGCTGGAGACTGGAGGCGTTATGATTCTGCATGTTAGCATTCTATGATTCTATTCTATTCTAATTACTTCATGCTTATATTTTACCCATTTGACAACAGGAAGAATTGAGAGCTCAAACGTGAATATGTTCGGGTTCCTCTTAGTTGTACCAGTTCCTACTGCTCATTGACAACACTGTGCAATCTCAGGAATTTCGTGGTCGTTATCTTGTCCCTGTCATTTCTCACTAATGTCAAGTCATAGCCTTGGGGTATTTCCTCTTTTTCTCAGCCTTGTTGTTGTTAATGTCAATTAAATGACTCCAACCTCTGTAGGAATATTCCGTGCTATAAAGGGACTGCAGTGTTAGTCTTGCTGCCATTAGTCTGTACTTCTCTCTCTTACTTTGTAGTTCTGTCTGTAGTTATACAAGAGAGCATATTATTGAAAGATGTTTTGGTTGGAAAAACATTCTTATTTATCTGGTATTCTGAGTTGGAAAGCAATAAAGCCCGTGATCGGACCTTTAAGTTGACATTCTTTTGCTTCACATTATTTTGAGTGTCATCATTTTGTTCCTTTAATCTTAGTCAGTCAGTGGTTAGAGGAAGGACTGGGGCTTCATGATACATTTCTTTCCTTGCTGAACATAATATAGAAATACCTGGTGTTTCTCTTGGCTGAGCATGCCCACATGAGTGAGAAAAGGAGTATAACTCTATTCTGTCAGGAATTCAAATCTATTTTGATACAGTTTTGGCTTACCAAGGATCCGTTGTATAGTTATCAGAATACTGTTGAAGAGAAGATATATATTTATTCCTTACCAGTATAGATTCTGTGAACAAAATACGGTTTTAAAAAACACACATTATTTTTTGTATTTTCCCTCCCTCTTTACATTTAGTTCTCCTACAGCAACAAGCAGATTATGGTAATGTTTTAGAGGAGACAACCAGTGGTAGTGTGGTTACTGAGTGGGATCTTTGCCTTCAGTAAAATTTTATTTTCCAAACTAAACATGACAACAAAATTACATACATAAACTGTTCATAGAAGCTGAGACCTATTTAGAACAAGAAGCATGGTTACTTTCTACCCATGACTGGAAATCTGTTTAGACTCTAACTAGTCTTGAAAATACGAGTTGCCTGACCCTGATGTGCACTGAAGTCTCGCCCACATGGTTCTCCACATGCCGTACTGCAGCCAATGTCATTTATGAATAAACTTCCAAACCCACAGGAAACATGGCACTTGACAAAATTTACCTTAGAGGTTTCACAGTGGTGTTTGAACTACTACCTTTTAAAACTGCACAATGTGAATTATTTTTGAGAGGAGAAAGAAAATTCTGCCAAAGAAGTTCATAACTGAGCTCAGAAAGGTTTGTACAAATAGAAAAATAGGTAAAGAGAAAAAATTTATGTGACAAACTAAAGAGAAGAGAGAGTTGCTCTGACAGCAAAGAATGCTAACAGCATCCAGGGCTGTATGAACAGGAGTGGACTCAGTAAAGGCAGGGAAATGCTTAGTCTTCTCTACTCAGGACATGTGAGGCCACATCTGGAATACTGTGTCTGTTTTAAAGTCCCCAGTTCAAGGAAGGCATTACTAAATAAGAGGCAGTTAGAGGAGGATCATGATGATGGTGGGGAGCTATTGCAGTTGCCGTGTGAGGAGAGCTGGTCTTATTCAGCATGGAAAAGGAGATGGCTTCAGGGGGACCTGCCAGCAGTCCCCAGTGCCAATGGGACAGCATCTCTTCTCCATCAAGATGGTGGAGTCATACTCCTTTCTGCCCTTTTTAAAGATAGGAGTAGTATTTGCTGGGTCTTCAAATGACTATTCCAATCACTGTTATCTTTCAACGATTATTGTAAGTGACTTCATAATGACATCAGTCAACTCTCTCAGCATCCCTTCTTGCGGGGTTCCATGGACCTACTTACGTCTACTTTGCTAGAGTATTCTGTAATCTCTCCCTCTTCCACCCAGGTTAAATCTTCCTTTCTCCAGGCTTTCCCCCTGCTTCTGGGACCTGGGATTCCTGAAGACCGGACTTGCTAGTAAAAACTGAGGCAAAGAAACCATTCAGTACTTTAGCCTTTTCCATGTTCTGTGTCACCAAGGCCCAGCCTCATTCAGCAGTTGGTTCTGCCCTTGACATCTCTCATCAGATTCAATTCCAGTCGGGCTTTGGCTTTCCTAACTGTGTCTCTGCATGCTCAGACTTCCTTCCAGGTTACCTGTCCCTACTTCTACCTTCTTTATACTTCCTTTTTATGTTTGAGTTTTGTCAGGGGCGACTTGTTCCTCCATACAGACATCCTGGCATTTTTGTCCATCTTCCTGCTTGTTGAATGGGCTATTTTGGAGCTTGGAAGAGATGATCCTTGAATATTAATCAGCTTTCTTGGGTCCCTCTTTCCTCCAGGGCCTTATCCAATGGGACTCTTCTACGCAGATACCTGAAGAATCTAAAGTCTGCTCTTCTGAAGTCCAGAATTGTGATCTTGTTTTTTATCCTCTTCCATCCCCTCACAATCCTGAACTCCATAATTTCGTGGTCACTGCAGCCAAGGCTGCCTTCGGCCTTCACATCTCCAGTGAGCCCTTCCTTTTTTTGTGAGTGTAAGCAGAGCATTTCTCCTCACTGGTTTCTTTATCACTTGGATCAGGAAGTTGTCACTGATGCTTTCCAGGATCCTCCTGCACTGTTTATGCCCTGCTGTGTTGTTCCTCAGGTTCATTGAAGTGTCCCCCAGGTGGACCAGGACTGTGAATGTGAGGCTACTTCAAGCTTTGAGAAGGAAATTGGACTAGAGAACTTCTCATGTCTAGCCTGGATTTTCCTATGAACCTGTGATGATTGTTCATTTCTCAAATTATCATATAAACATATGGTCATCTGTGTTCCTGCTCCAGTGGAGAGATTTAATGTTCAGCTAGCTGTGAAAGGTGGCTTCCTCATGGGATGATATGCCACTAGTATAGGGTTACTCAAATAACAGGTCATGGTCTATATGTAGCCCATCAAGACAATTTTCAGACTACTCCTAAGATCACCCTTTCTAAGGAGACTGAGTGAAGAGTGGTCAAATGCCCTAGTGGGTGCAGCCAGCTGCCAGCCTCCCTCTTTCCCAGAAATGGTAGCACCCCTCCATAGCATGTGAGCAGGAGCATTTGTTGCTGGGAGAGCAAGAAGATGGTTGCAAGATACTTTTAGCCTATGCTGTTCAGGTCACCCACACTTTTCTTGCACATGTGTGACAAACTTCAGATGAACTATAATAACTTAAAAAAAAATTGGTTTGTTTTCATTTCTGAAAGGGTTGGGTGAAAATGATATAAGGTTTGTCTTGAGTATTGTCCTCAACAGCATTATATCACTAGGATGGAAAGATAACCTGAATGTGCATTTAATTGCCTCTTCTTTCCTTTCATACCACTTTTCACCTTTCCAATACTGTGAGAGGAAATACACATTCAAATACAGAATCTTACCTCTACCCTCATTCTAACTCTGGGTGCTTATAAGGTATTGAGGGAACTTGGATGAGTATTAATACTTGTAATAAGATGAGAGTTAAGCTTTAGTGTATAGCATGAAATGCAAGAGAGGGATGTAGATAGTTGTTTTCTTTATATGTTGGAAACAGAAAAGCTTTTTACACAGTAAAGTATATTACAAAAAGTAGCTAGCCGTTTTCTTCATGGACTCTTCAGTTTTTCTACTAAGCAAATGGTTATATTCTAATGGTTCTAGCTTGATTGGGTCATTCTACTTTAGTCTCCTTGTTTGCTGACCATTAGAATATTCAGTTCCTTTCTTGATGGATTCTTGTAAATGGGTCATACACTGGGATTACATCCTAGTTTTATAAGGTCAAACAAGTTGGCTGCTAGGTGTTTGGGCATTTAAAATCTTTATTTACAATAAGGTAAAGAACCTGTTAACATTCCACATGTATAGATGGTTTCTGGAGCAGCTGATATGCCAATACATCAATGTAAGGTGCCTGCTGTGGTTACCTAGTGGAATCTAATTGAAAGCTTTCATCTGATTCCTCCTGTTTTCAGTTGATAATTTCGTCTTGCAACAGAGTAAATGTTTTTCTCCGTTTCCACTCATTGTTCAGTATAAAATGAGAGTAGTCATCAATGAATCACATAAAATGTCAACAGAAAGAAATAAGCTACTATTGGGCATCAGGAAGGTGGGAGAGTTTGAGAAGAAAAGCTTCTCTGGGAAGACTGGGGCATTTATCTGGCTCTCTAAGGTGTGCTGGATGTTCCCTCAATAGTACATCAGTTCTTGCTTCTATTTCCTTCAAGAATTTGACAAAAGACAAATAGTTAGGACAGCCAAAAGAAATACATTTCATTACATCATTCTCTGGTGGATATGTTTAAGTTATTTAGTTATGCTCAATTTTATTTCTTTGTTCTCTAATCTGTCTAAACTATGTTACAGACTCCACTGATCTGTGAAGACTAAATAATGTGCAGACTTGTACATGGTATTTTCTGACTAGGGAGAAAAAAAATCTTGTTTCTCTTAACCTATGTTGAGGAACCTTAACCATGGGAAGAAAATGGGGAATAGGTCTGATATAGTACTATATGTTTACTGGTGTATTTTTAAACAAATGAGGTATACTGACATCGTCAGGTGAAGACGGTATAAGCATTGCTGCAGACTTCTAGTTGTATATTAGCTAAGAAGCGAAAATCTGTTTTTTCCTCAACTGTATAATATGTCTGGTGATTAATTCAGTATCCATTATGAGTGCAAGACATCAGCATTATGCACACTAAGTTCTTCCATCCTCAGGCCAAGAACCATTTTGCAGGCATAATGCAAGAATGCCTACAGAGCTGTGTGGGTGTATATAAACCCTAACCTGAACATCTTGAAGTGTTCTCAAGTGGGAGGGTAATTTCGCCTCTTCATTGATTTTACTGATGTCTCTTATGAGCAAGTAGTGCCATTTCCCTCAACCTGTGATGAATCGCGTGTGCTATACAATGTGGGCTGTTGCTCACCGGAGGATTAGGCAGGAGCAACAAACCTGCTTCACTTTCTTCAAATCTTTCATGAGTGACAGACACCTGCATCATCTTGTACAGTCTTAACATTTTGGTATATAAAAGCAGCTTTCCAGTTCATCCAGAGGAGACTGCCTAGGTCGACAGAAGTGCTTACATTTCATTTGGATCATTTACAGAAAAAACCACTTTTGCTGAAATCCTCAAAAGCAAATAAATTTTATGTGTAGTCTAAGCACTGTTAAATTAACCTATCCTAAGTACCTGCAGTAACCATGGTATCTGAAAGTCTGGATTACTGCAGCAGTTCTTTGTCTGGGATGTGGTACATACTGTACTTGGATTTTAGTGGAGCCATTTATACAGATTTTATATTTTCCCATAAAACTCCTCAAGGTGAATGAAAACAAGCGTGGGCTAAATGTTTGTGCTTTTCAGTGTTCTTTCTATTGCAGAATTTTGCTGGCTTTCTTAATTGCTAAATTATGCAGTTTCTTTGTCTTTTAGAATGTCGGGTGGTGAAATCCACTTCCTATACCAAAATAGCTTCGACTTCCCGTAGGAGCACCACCAAGAGCCCGGGCCCATCCCGACGCAGCAAGTCTCCTGCTTCTACTAGCTCAGGTAAAGCACATAAGAAATCTTCCTTAACAACAGCAATCAATCTGTTTCAATACAATTGACAATGTGTTTAAAATTCCATGTTTCTGAGGAAAAACATTGTATGTATGAAACAGTCCATAGTAAAAATTCACTTGTTTTCTTAGTTGTATCTATCTGAGATGAAGTGTCTTCCCAATACAGAATGGTTCTTCACTGTTCTATAAATCATGATCTGGCATTACCATGGTTCAGTTTATTTTCTGTGCATAATTTTGGTGCCAGTACCTAAAGACTGACAAAAAGAAGGTATTCTTCGTACTACAAACTGGATGAGCACAATGCAGAAAGTAGTCCAAGTTACACAGCATAAGTTCTGTGGTTGATTTTGCAATCATCTTTTGTATTTTGTTTCTGAGAGTGTTAAGAGGCAGCAGTGAGGAAAGGATAGGTTGAGGACAATGAAGATATTGAGGAAAGAGGGGCAGGGCAGAGAAAGAATGCAATTACAGATGTGAATGTGAGGTGCAAAGATAGCTGAGGAGCAAATAAGTCAGAGTTGGCCTAACAAGTCAGTGGTACAGGCTGGAGAAGACACAGCAAAAAGCTTTAGAAAGTTCTGTCTGAAGGGCCTTGATTTGGCTGCCTTTGCAATTGCTCCCACTGAACAGTGCATGACTAGTTCCCCCCTGCAGCTTTTTCCAAAGCAAACCAAATAAATAGGCAAAAAATGCATTAGGTAATATGCCAGTATTGGTGCCTAAAAGTACAAATAATACTTGGTGTGGGCCAGTTGAGTAGACCCAATCCAGCATTTGCAGCATTGCTTGCGAATATGGATTTTGCAAAAGGCAAGAGTTAGAGCTGTCTGAAAGCCACCTCACTCTTTCTGCCCTAAGTCTTCTGCCAAGAGGGAAGTGAATATCATACTGGGACCTACATCCAGCACCATAAGGTCTTTATAGGGAGGTGATGATCACAATGGTGCTTCTGGCTGGTTTCACAGAGGCAGGGGCATGGGCCAGCTGGAACCATATGTTTTTACAGGAAGACAAAGTTGAGAAAAAAGTGTTTCCTTACTCACAAGAGGAACGTGGGAGAGACAATGAGATAAGGCGTAGATGTGGGTAGCAGGGCTGGGGGACAACGTGCCTTGTACGCATCGTAAGAACAGCTGAAATAGAGAAACCTGAAAAGAGGTAATGGGAAGAAGTATCAATTGCTAGGAAGAAGCCCAGAGTAGCACTTTCTTAAACATATATTAGGTAGCTTTCTTTGTAGCTAGGTGGAACAGAGTTTAATTTAACTTCAGCAAGGGAGGCCCTTTTTAGCCTGTGAATGTTATGGACTCTCTCTGGTTTTTTCCTATTAAAGAGTCATTCAGGAGTACAAGTAATGGACACTGAATGGTGTATGTTCATTTCTATGTGGAATAACTATCCTGCTATGCATAAAAAATGTTTCTGCCATGGGACTAGCAACATTTTTACCATGTTGACTACATGATGCCTTGTTGGGTTTGGTCCTGAGAGAAATAGTACTGGTTTTATTTAAAAATGCAAGGGAAGGGTAGGTAAGTAAATCTTAATTTCCTGCAGGTCAGTTTTATGGCGGGTCTGAGGAGAATACCATTACATGTTCAATCACTGCAAAAGATCGGGGGATTATTTTACAGCTCTTAAAAAAAAAATAATTTTTTTTTTTTATGCCCCAATAATAATGTATCATTAAATTTATAAGAAGAAAAGAAACGGTGTAGTGGAAATATTAAAAATGCAAACCATTTTGGATGGTTCTGTGCTGATGACAAATTTACCCATCTTAAAAATATCCTACATAAAAACAATAAAATTACAGGAAATAGGCACATACTAGTTTGTCAAAAGATGGTCCATGACCTTGCCTGTTTGACATAATCATTTGGACACTGTAATTAAAATTTTCTTAGAGAAAGACATCAGACAAAGCCCTACAGGCATTTATACAATGCCAACAGAACAGTCTGTCAACTGTTAGGAGCATGGGTGAAGAGTTTGACGACTGTCTCTGTAAAGAATTGCTTCCTAATGTCCAGTCTTAACCCTAATAATAATATAGTGTTATTGTGATGTAGTGATATTGTGGTATAGTGATGCTAACATATCATCACTATATTCTATTTTATTTTAGTTATTAAACTGTTATTATACTGTTAGATATTTTTCTTTCATTAGGGATAAACATAAAAAATACTAAAGAAAAACAATAGATTCTTTGCTCAGATCAAAGATCATCCGCATTCCAAAGTGAAAAGGTGTATCATTTTGTGAAGAGTTATATCATAAAAGAAAGTTGAGAAAAGTAGGGGTCAAAGGCAGGTAGAAAGCATTATTGATAGTGTACCCTGGAGAAAAAGCAAAGCAAGCTTTATGGAGAAGAGCATGTGGCTAATTAGAAAAAAATTTGATTCCTCCTGTTTGATTCTTGCTGCATTTTGAAAAGGCTATGCATTCTAGCTACACAAAAGGATCAGAGGTCTGCCTCAGTCATCAATTCATGCCCATATCAAAATGATACACATGGATAACTACATGGGCCAAAAAAGGAAAGTTGCATAGGCAAAGACTGTGTTAAAAAAAAAAAAAATCTCAAATTTGGATATTGAAACATTATTTTATTTCTTAACAGGCACAGGGTAGCTGATTGGGATTTGTTATTTTTAGAGTTAATGAAGGTACAGTCATTGGGTCATTTCCCCATTGTTAGGGAAATGGATGTGGAAGTGAGACTGGGACATGTAGACAGTCTGCTTTGATTTAAGCACTTAAATTTCATCCTCAAGAACTATTTCCTTTCTTTGACATAGAATTTCAAGTGGTAAGTGGATTAAACCAAGTTTTGGCTTGAACTAAATGTTTATAAATGCAATGAAGTCTATGAATCCCTTGTTCTGAGCAAATAATGGTATGGTTAATGAATTTTCCAAAATTCATCCCAGTAGCTTTTGAAGTTGCTTGCAAAAATCAAAGAGGTTATTTTGTGGGATTGCTCAGTTTATTGGTTTTCTTTACGGTCTTTGTCTCATTTTCACATCTCTAAGTTTGAAGCAGTATCATTTTATCAAAACTCGTGCCTTGAAGATAAATTCAGAAATGTTAACAAGTGATTTTTAGAGAAAATTCTCCTTGAAGGCCTGAATGTCCCCTCTCCTGGATAAGCCCCCAGGCACTGGGGGCAAGCGGCTCTTAGTGACATTCCCAAAGATTTTAGGTAACTTCCACCCTTTGGAGGTGCCCTTCTGTCTCCATTGCCTGTAAAGGTGGCATCCTCGTCAAGCTTGAAATCCCTGTACAGAACCTGCCATAAAAACACTGTCCAGCTTTGCAGGTACATGGCTATGGGAGTAATGACATGGGAACAGTGGGATAAAAAATACTGTCCTACAGGCTCTGTGGACAGTCATGGCAGCAAGGGAGAAAGAGTGGAGCTGTGAGTGAAAAGCAGGCTTCAGGTTCAGAGAGAAAGACCCTTAGCAACACCAGAGGCTACATTAGTGCTCAGTGCCACACAGGTTCAAATCTGTGCTCTGGTCAACTGAGGGCAAGGTAACACGTCAGTCTGTAAGGGAATGGGAGACACACTCTTCCTTTTTTGAACCATACAACCTTTAGTGAGCAAAAAAGCTGCACAGAATCACAGAATAGTTAAGGTTGGAAAGGACCCTAGTTCCAACCCCACTCACACTAGACCATGTTTCCCAAGACACTGTTCAACATGGCTTTACACCATTTCTTGACATATTTAAGAAGAATGTATGCTTTTCCATAGGTAGTGTTGTTCACCTTTCTTTCTTCCATCTTTGCTTTTTTTTTTTTTTTCCTGAACAGAGCATATGTTAATGTGCTTAGATTTTCCTGGTAGCCTCCCTGACTCCTGAGAGCAGATGCATCCTATTTCTATATAAAAACACAGAATACTTTTTTCTTAAAAGAGTACATGCAAGCTAGGAAGGTCTGTGGTAAGGGCTGACTTCTCCATCATGTGTTTTGTTCAGTTTTTTATTTACATCTGACAGTGTTCCAAAACAGTACCACAAGACAGCAATTTCGCTGCAGGAGGATTGCTTTCTGGTTTTTCACAAATGCATTTGAGGCATCTGCTTCAAAATGCTTTCAGTCTAAATAGAAAAAAGAAACAGAGAAAGATAGTGTGACCTCCCAGGCGGGCAGAGGGCTGAAGTCTGGTTCCAGGTTGTACAGATAATCCTGCCTCTATTTAATTTTCCTGATGTCTTCTTAAAGCCTGTAAAACACTTAGATTATTTTTTTTTTATTTTTTGGTTTGGTTTGGTTTGCTTTGGTTTTTTGGTTTTTTTGGTTTTTTTGTTGACATCATATAGTATTTAGGAAAGGACATCATAACAGAGATGTTGAATTTCAGTGAGACCAGGTATCAGCTTGTTCCTGGTGGCTGAAAATTATGAATGTCTGACAGCTATTTAGTAGCTGTCGGCTTCTGTCCAGCTACCAATTAACGCCATTGGTGGCAGCCTCAGTGCAGGTGGAGAGACAACAGGTTTGAAGAAAGCAGTGCTTCATGATTATTAGTTTTAATCAAATCAAGAGCAGCATGAGACTTTTGGAATTATTGTACCCTTGGTCCATTAAGTTAAGGAAAGATACTGCATTTGGATGAACTCTCTTTAAGCCTCTGAAATCTCAACTCTAACTTTCAGGATTTGCTCTCAAAGATAACTGTTTTCTTTTTTTTTTTTTTCAGTTTGAGCACCTCCTTTAAAATTTTTTCCTTCTCACTTTTCCTCCTCTCTGAGCTATCTCCCGTTCCCCTCAAATTGTCACTCAAAATATTTTCGATGCTTGAAATCTTATTTCTAACAGCAACTCAGGTTTGGTGTTGAGTTATTTAGGAGTTTCAGTTTAGTGCAACAAGCATCTATTTCAAGAGTGACAGGGTTAATACGTACCTGTTCCGAATGGCGAAAGCAATGTGTGTGAAGAATGGATAAAGTAGGTGGTATTAACAAGGGCTGTGTGGTTGTTGTTTTTATTTAAACTATGAAGCTACAGGTCAGACTAAAGCCTGATCAAGACTGTAGATGTTGCCTAAAGAAAAAAGTGGTTTAGGGTATGGAAATTGGATCTTACTGAAAGCTTCTCTAGAGCAGATGCCTGTGTTTTTCTCAGCTAGTTAGAAAAAAGGAAGTAGATGTGTTCCTCTGCAAAAAAAAAAAAAAAAGCTTTCATTTAGTTTGATAATTCATCCCTAGGCCATTATCCAGAAACAACCCTTCTTCAGCCACCTGACTCAAGAAGGTCTTTTGGATCCCAAAGGAAGGAACACGATGTATCATATTGTCTTTGGCGAGGTCACATGTTTTTATTCACACTGTTATAGGTACTCAGCTGACAGATTTTGTAATAAATATGCTGAAGCAAAACTTTCCTGAAGCCAAGAGTACAAACCCATGGGAGCGATGGAGTCATCCTACAGACGCAGGGATTTCCATATTATTTTTACTTTGATCGTGGCTTCCTTTTAATTTTTTGTTTATGGTGTTTGTATTTGATACAAATCATTAAAAAATTAAGTTTTATCATTTTATAGCCTGTAACAAAAAAAAAAAAAAAGTTAGTAAGAGAAATAGGTTTGGCCAGACTAAATAGTTTAACCTTCTTAAAGGATTAAAAAGTTATATTGCATATGAACATCGTCATAGTTGGTACTCATTCACAGAGACTGATTTGGGAATCCTAGTATTTCCAATTAGGCAAAACAGTTTGAAAGAGAGATTTTTATTAAATCTTATATATGTGTAGATGCTCTCGTCATTAGATACTACATGAAATTAGCCAAGATCATAGATGTCAACTGTACTCTAATGAAATGCAGAGAAAAAAACAAAAGGCATTTACTCACCTTCTGAGGCTACAAAAAAAAACCAAAACAAAAAAACCAAAAAAACCCCAGCATTGATTCCAAGGAACTACATTTTCAAGGAAATCTCCTGCCTTCTGAGATATCGGGCATGTCTGCAATGTGTAGGTGTCTGCAGCTATTCTCTGCTTGATAGTGCAGACATAGCTGACTTCAGGTTGAGGTAGAAGTGCTATCATAGTGGCCACTCCATGGAGATCAGCATGGGCTGAGCTTGTGAGGGGTTTACAATCCCTGCTGAGCTTTGCACTGCTTGGGTTACATTGTGCAGCTACCAGAGGTACTAGTGACTTTTAGGAACTCAGGTATTAGTGGCTGCTGGGATGGGAATGTAAACCTGACCTGAAGGTGACCCTTTCTGCTGACATTTCTAATCTGTTGATCTGTTGATCAGATGAATCATAGAATCATAGAGTCATAGAATCGTAAGGGTTGGAAAGGACCTTAAGATCATCTAGTTCCAACCCCCCTGCCATGGGCAGGGACACCTTGCCCTAAACCATGTGGCTCAAGGCTCTGTCCAACCTGGCCTTGAACACCGCCAGGGATGGAGCATCCACAACCTCCCTGGGCAACCCATTCCAGTGCTTCACCACCCTCACTGTAAAGAACTTCTTCCTTATATCTAATCTAAACTTCCCCTGTTTAAGTTTGAACCCGTTACCCCTTATCCTGCCACTACAGTCCTTAATGAAGAGTCCCTCCCCAGCATCCTTGTAGACCCCCTTCAGATACTGGAAGGCTGCTATGAGGTCTCCACACAGCCTTCTCTTCTCCAGGCGGAACAGCCCCAACTCTCTCAGCCTATCTTCATACAGGAGGTGCTCCAGCCCTCTTATCATCCTCGTGGCCCTCCTCTGGACTCGCTCCAACAGCTCCCTGTCCTTTTTATGTTGAGGACACCAGAACTGTACACAGTACTCCAAGTGAGGTCTCACAAGAGCAGAGAAGAGGGGCAGGATTACCTCCTTCGACCTGCTGGTCACGCTTCTTTTGATGCAGCCCAGGATACGGTTGGCTTTCTGGGCTGCAAGTGCACACTGCCGGCTCATGTTAAGCTTTTCGTCAACCAACACCCCCAAGTCCTTTTCTGCAGGGCTGCTCTGAATGGGTCTGCGAAGCCTTGTCTTCAGTGGCAGACAGATCTTGTATCTGCATAACTTCATGACACAAACTCTAGAGATGATTGAATGTAAAAAGGACAGTTTTAACACCAGTTGAAACAAATGCAGTACTGGCTATTTGGGATTTTTCTCAACCTGTTGCATGCTAAGGTAGAACTTAGAAAGCCTTGTCTTTCTGGGAAGTGATAATGAGGGTGTTTGCTCAATGTGGTGTTCTGGGCAAACTGTCTTTTGGAATGAAGACAAAGATGATGAGATGTATACAAGTAGAATACAAAAGCAGAAGGAATGAAAACGCAATGTATGGTTTGTTCTCTAACTACTTTTTAACTACATAATCTTATTGAGACAAAAATGTTGTTTTGGAGAGGACAGTGACAAAACTACAGGAGTAATTGAGACAAGGTCAACTAGTGATCTTGTATCACCATTTTCTAGCTAACAGTTGCTGAATATGACCTAGACATGTTGTGATTTCTGTAAGTAGTTTTTCAGCTTAGCTTGTCTCAGTCATAAGTAAGTTGTGGCCGTGAAAAAGCCTGCACCATTCCTTTCCCTTTGTCTCCTCTTTCCTCTTTGCACACATACTTGTGTTTGGCAAACTACTTTTGTAAACACAGAGTCATCTCTATCTGTTCTGTAGAGTTCAAGATGCTAACACATCAACAGGCAGTTTTATAGGAGAGTATGATTTTATTACAGTGCAATGGCACTGGCAGCTTCTCAGACTGGCACTTGATACGTTAATTCAGCTTTGCTCACTTTTTGGTTTACTTAATAAAAAGATGCACTATCAAAATTTATTTATTGGAATGCTTTCAGAGTATTTTTTGTTTATAGCATTTTCACTGGTTTATAAACCTCATCATATGAAAACATATTTTGCATTTATCTCAGTAGATGATGGTATCCAGCTTTAGTGTTCTATTTTGTGGGAGTTTCTACCTTCATGTGTGTGCCAGGTGCTGGAAAAACAAAGACAGGTTCTTGCCCTGTTATGCATCCTCAGCAAGAAAGGACAGTAAGGAAAGGAGTTCACAGTTAAGCAGTTGCATACATCTGCTCAGAGCAGACACAATAATTTTGTTATTGTTTTAGCCTTTTAATACAATTTTTACCTGTGAAATTCTGAACAGATAAATCTTTTTCATGAGACAATGGGAGGGTGCCGTGTGTTAAGCCAAAGTCTCTGACCCCTGCCATTTTATGAATAAAAAGTGACAAGAAACCTCTTGCCTCACTCAATAACATGATTAATCACAACAGTGATTTACCAATTTCATATGTCTTTATCTACATCAAGGTTCCCTGTAGGCATATGTGCTGTATCAGTCAGTGAGAAATGCAGTGCAGATACTGGACAGGAGTGCAGTTTCCAAACAGAATGCATTCCACCTAGAACTGGATTTTAGAGCCATTTAGACTATATTTCTGTACTTATCTGGAATACATTATTATTAAAAATTACAGATTTTATTCACACAACTATTACGATGCTATCTGGTCATGAGTGGCATATGTAAGAATGGTATAGTGATTGTAAATGGAGTTGAGGAAGGGGATCAGAATTAGTCCAGTCTCTTCCTGCTGCACAGCACCTAATATCAATTCTATTTGAAAATAGTGTAAGGACTCAAAAAGAACTAGATTCAGAGGTGAAATGGCCAGCAAGCCATATACAAGGTGATACAAAAGGAGGGCCCCTGGAGTGGACTGGGGAATTATTCGCAATTTTCATTTCTTCCTTGCTGTGATGTCTGTCTTAAGCATTACATCAATAATATCAATAGTAATGTATATCTCCAGGTATGCAGAATATAATTGTTGTCTGAAGACAGACAAAATGATGTGCAGAGAGAGTTTGTTCTGACAGAACTTAAAGCCTAAGTAGACAAGTGGTAGAGATGATATGACTTGTCTGATGTTCTGCAGGTGCATATACAGAGTTGGGAATAGAATCCATGTCACCCAAGTCTTTGCTGAGGTTGACTGTAATGTAGACTCTGTATGGCCTTCAGTCATCAGAGTTTATTTAATGGAGTTCTGTGCTTGGAATAAAAGCCACCAAAATTGGTAAGTGGGGAGAATTTTGACGATTTTGCTTCATATCCAGCATATCCTAAACCTCTAGGTATGTGGGTTTGGATTCATCTTGCCTAACTGTAGAAGTCTACACTGCAGTGAATGCTCCTAGTACATTGTTCATAAGGTCTGTTTTAGATGATTGCCTGGGGATGGTACAGCTCATGATATGGCAGCAGCTTGGTTAAAATAAGGTCCATAAAACTACTTCAGATATAGAAGCCAATAAAATAGGTACCTGAAAATTGGTAAAAGGAATCTCATCCCCAGTGCTAATTGTCATGTCTAGAGTTTCCTAAACAGCTCTCCATAAGGAGACCTTGTACACTCACAAAAATCCTGGTATGTGTTTTAGGTATTTACCACCTTTGTATTTTGGAATGGATAAGGAGGTGAGCAAGCTCCTTTTAAATCTCATGAGGGCCTTGATCCATTAATTGTGCTCTTGATTTCACATATTACAGACAGCCAACACAAGCACAACTATCATAATTTCCCTTTTTAAAAAGTGCTGTTGGGGACAGCATTGGTGCTTAGCTTAAATGCTTTGGTGGTGGCAAGTGTAATTTTTAGGATTTATAGTACTTTGTTTTTTCATCTCAAGTAAATACTCATTAACATGGTACATGTGGGAAGTACATCAAGAGTTAAATACACCAATGCATCTATTTGTCTAGTTCCACTTTGTAGTCTCAAGTCTTTGTCTTCAGGACAGAATAACTGCAATAGTAATTCTAAAAAAAACTATTGTTGAAAGTTATGGGGAAGGAGTCATTCTATAAGCAACAGGAAATGGTGCCTGGTGCTACAATGTTTGTTAAAGTGTATCTATCTGTTGCCTTAAGTTTTCTTATAACAATAAGACCTAAGTTGGTTTAAAGAGAAGGCAGAGCACTAGTATTGTTATGCAGCAGTCTTGAGGACTAGCTCTGTGTGAATAGTAGTAGTTTAGTATTAGCTTCTAAATAACACCAGATTTGTTTACAAGAAGTCCTTTAAAACTTTAAAAGTTTGAGATTCCAAAAAACTCTTTTTTTCATGTCCTCATCTTGCCCTTTTCTTAAATGTTTTCAGAAGTATTGATAATAAATTTTATTTTAGTAATTTTGGCCAGACATATGGGGTGCTTTGCTGGATACTGTATGAACTTCAGTGAATGTGTCCATATGCGTGTGCTTTCCCACATACACTTAGTTAGTACAACATTTGAATCAGTGCTGATATGTGCAAACCATTGTCCTCTGTATAAAGAGAATCCAAAGCCTAAATAAGCGGAATGGTTTTCTAGAAAATCAGCCTATTGAAATCCTGTTAATGTGTCTTGTTGTTCCTATGGTTGTACAAATATATTGCACCTTTACCTTGAACAATGCCTTGCACAAAGTGATGTTGAGATTTGATCACTTATAGCACCCAAGCACTATTAACTGATCATTACTTATCATGCAGTATAATGTGTTTTATTGATGTGCGTGGCATGGTAGGTACACATGTTTCTCCCTTATAATGTGTAAGCCCATTATTAACCAGTGAGAACAATGTATTATGTAAAAAGTAAGAAAAATCTATTAAAAATCCCTACTGTATTATCCAAAGGAATTAGCATTTGCTTGATTGCCAGTCAGCCAAGGTTTTACAAGAGTTATAGTCATTTTGATTTTCGGATGAATCATTTGGTATATTGCCCCCAAAGGCACCTCATTATGATTCAGTGCACAGCATAGAAAATTGCCTCGGCTTTCGGGGCTCCATGGAAAGCGAGTGGGGGTTGCGGTGGCTCAGCATTGTGAAGCAGTAGCATTGTGCTTAATTGACACCTTTGATGTATCCCTAAGACAGCACCTGCACCTCCCACTGCTGCTCTGAAGACGTCAGCCTTACGCAGAAAAGGCTTCTGCTTATGAATCCTGCATCGCATTCAGCTCACTCTGTGAGCAGCCCCAGCTATCCTTAACTAATCCCATTGCTTCTCAGTTTGGTTACAGCTTGGCTTAGTACAGAGCAGGAATTTTGCTGCTTGCTATTATCAGGTTAAACAGTAAGATTTTGTCCATGTTAGAACACATAGAAGGTAAGTCAAATGCCTTGTCGATACCCTAGTGTGTAAATATTCTCCTAAAATTCAGAATCTGGGAATCTGATTGTTGATTCTTTTTTCCTGGTGCTGATAAATGTGGACTGTGATATAACAATTGCTTGTTAAAGAATGTTTACATATATGTGAGATACACGCTTTGTAGTGTTTCTATCAGTGATTCAGTATGAACATTATTGATAGCCTCTCGTGTTCTTACTTTGTAGTAGAATTCTGTCCTCTGCTGGTATTGTTTTGTTAATTGAATGGATAACATCACATGCATGCAAAAGATGCTTCTAAAATGATCAGCACTAACATATATGAAGGAACTTACCTATTTGAGAAAGTGGTGCTTTGCTGTAAGTCATACTTATTTGCCTCTAAAAAGCCCTTCTGGGTTAAGTCTGAGGTGATGTTTGGGTCAGATAGTATTGCAAAAATCTCTTCAGATGAATGAGTGAGGAGCAGCAAGCAGCTGATACATTCTTGCAACCAGTAATGCTTTTAAATTTTGGTGGGTAGCGCTTCAAGCCATAAGGAAATTGAATTAAAATGTTTACATTAGCAAGTGTCTGTTAAGGTTAACAAAGAACCTTGCTCCCTATCACTTTCAAGCGCAGGAACAAATGCAGTGTAAGAAAACATGATCATGTTCTCTGCCGTTGACTAAACAGTCTTTTCGGGTTTGTTGATCACCTGCTTGGCCTCTGTATAAAAATTGGCTTCATGAACCAAAACTCTAAGGCAATAGTTCTTTTGTGAATTACCTTATTTAATGTTTAAAACATTAAGCAAAACCAAATTAATCTGTTCAACAAAGAATGAAAAGAAATATATTGATTCAACTATTTCTTTGCTTTAAATAATGCCTTGTATTTATTTTTTCAATTTATCGTTCTTTTAGTGAATGGAACCCCTGGTAGCCAGCTTTCTACTCCCCGCTCTGGGAAGTCTCCAAGCCCATCTCCCACCAGTCCAGGAAGTCTACGGAAACAGAGGGTAAGGAAATAAGGAAACTGATTTCTGAGCATGGCTGGGGAGATTCCAGCATAGGGCTTGTTATCCAATAGACTTCTCCCCACTGATTCCTTGTGTGTAGAGTCCTAGGGTGGAAGAGCCTGGCTACAGTCCTTGTTGTGTTTTTACAACACACTGAAGTGGAATACAACTGCTCTGTGTCTGTCAAAATGCTAAGTATGCTGCGAATTTGTTTTTCCTTGAGGGGAAAAACAGGGATATCTTTCTCCTATTATACAAAACTTTTGTTTTGTTTTAGTTTCTTTTACCAAATGTTTCAGAGCTGAAAGGAAATGTTTACATTGTCAGAGACGTATTTTGTTTTGTTCTTAATTTGCCATGAGCATTATGTCACTTACAAAACCTACAAAGAGCTTTGATTTTGAAGCAAGGTGAAAGAATGCAGTGTGGAATTTAGAAGAGGATTAGCTGTGATATCATAGCCTTGTGCAGTGAAGATACTATCAGTACCAAGGCAGCATGAGACTTGTCAATCACTTTGTTGGACCAGAGTTACTAGTAGCTGTAGGTTCTCCCTAGTTATAACCTATAGAGGAATCTACAATGTACCTAAGCATCAGGAATTAAGTTAGTACCAATCTTACTGCTGTAACCTGCTGACAAAATATTACTCGTTCAACCCAAAAGGCTCCACATGCTGATTTAATTAACTATATCTGTTCAAAAGCAATGGGACAGATGTCTGTGTATCTTCTCTTCTGCTATTTTCTAAACTGTGATCTGTTCTCAATGAAAGCTTCCCTAAGACAGTACTCTGTATCTCAGACTTGTTTATAAATACAGTTTGAACACATGCTTTTTCTGGCTTTTCAGTTTTTAAATAAAGACATAATTTGTGTCTCTCAAAGTAAGGGGATTAGGTACAAGATTGACAGTGCTGGACTTCAGGGGCTGGTGCAGACCTGCTTCCCCAGATAAGGAATAGCTGTAGCATGGCATGACTCCCTTCTAGCCTGTGTACCCTTCTTGCTGTCCAGTAGATACCAGAGAGCTGAGGAATTGTGCCTGCCCAAGTCTTACCTCAGGCTGGGATAGAGCCATGGGTTTCTGCATGACTAGTTTATAGAAGTGGAAGCCAAGTGTGATCCTGCAGTATAGAGAGAGCCAGAGAGTGGCAGCTTGAAACCTCAGGGTAGCGTCATGGTTTTCATCATCTGGTACACAGAGAGTAAAGATGCAAGTTTCTGTACCAGGGGTAAGCTGATACTAAAATCTTCTTGAATGCTATGTCTTACACTACTGTTTGTTCTTACTCTCAAAGCTTATTAATGAATCATTAATAAGTCACCAAACAGGGAACAGAGTCTCCCAAATGAATTATACGTTGGTGACATAAGTGTGCCTGTTTAGATGGATGATATCAGTATACAGTGGATTTTCATTTGCTGTAAGGCTGTCTCATTTTATTGGTAACTTTCCTAAACTTCCTTCCCACCACTGATACTTCTCTCCCCACAGTGAAGAGATGTTTTTCTGTTAACGTTTGTGGGTGGGTGAGTGGGAACCATGTGGTCAGCACAAGTAGACACAAGGAGGTTTTGGCCACAATTTTTCTGCCTTTCAACTGTGAAGAGGAGAGTAGATGGGCTTCTCCCTATCCGGGTTCCTTATATGGAAGTGTAACAGGATCATTGAGTGGCAGTATTATGGATGCAAAGGGCTGTGTAATGGTAACATCATCACGTTGATAATTCTGTAGAAAATAAATATTGAAGTAAATGAGAGGAGAGATAAGACATTTTTAAAGAGTTGAATTCCCTTCTCAGATATTCATATCCAGTCTCCTTGACCTCGGTAGGGGACCTTTCCTGCTTGTCTGGCTTTATTTTGGACAGATTTTTTTTTTTTTTGCCTGATGAAACATGGAATACATTCATGTAAAAATAGATCACAATCATGTAAAAATACATTGCAATAATATTATTTAGGTTACAAAATCAACTATTCAGAACTTCATGGATGGGAACTTTACACTTGCTCTGAGAATTTATTTCAGTTCCTTTCATGTTTAACTTGTGAAGTGAATGAGCTAGAAGTTTAATGTAAAAACATATGATTGTGTTGTTAAAGGTCATAACGTGTACTCCATTGACTAAATTAGTTATATGAACAGCCATTATGGTGCTTACTAATCTTAATTTTCATATTAGCAGTATAAATGGTGTTCTGTTTGGTTTTAGTACCAACTTTTGTATGTTGCCATTTATATTTTATTTAGAGGACAGGTGATTTTATGTACAATTATTTTCATAAACCAAATTTGAACCCAAAGCATTTTGCTTTGTCTTCAATGGCTGCAGATACAGGGCTGACAAGGCACCTGTGGGATGGTTATTCCCTAAGAGATTGTTGAATTGTCGGTATCATGTGATAGACCTACAAGAGAGGAGACTGATTTCAGTCCCTGCCTTGCCCCCAGTGTTTCAAGGTGAGGTATTCCTGCCCTGACAGAAGAGTGTTGGCTGCTAGAGCTACAGTCTGGGGTTGGAGGTGATGGCTGGGCTTCTGACTGGTCTGGGTTTCTCTTTACATGGTGTTTGAGGGAGTTACTGCTTTAGAACTGGAATGCTAGGTCCTGGAAATGCCAGCTCAGCTGTGTAAGTCGGTTTTTTTCTGCCTCTCTGTTGGTTAGAGTTAGAGGAGTGCCTGTTCTCTTGTGCTGCCAGATACATGGGATGCCAGTGGTGTATACTGAGTCAGGAAGGCAATAGCAAACGCTAACTCTAGCATAGCCTGATTCCCCTGTATGTAACTAATCCATCGGCTCTTCACCATCCCTAGCTGAGTGCTGCAAGGGAGTTGTAGGCTTAGTACATCAAAATGCTGAGGGGTCTGGACAGGCTGACAGGGTTTGTCCTGGGAAGTACAGGTGAGGGGAGGTCATGCTTTTGAATTCAGAGGCACAAAAGCGAGGTACTTGCAGAAACTGGGGGATTTCTCCCTCAGAATAGTTAAGTCCTGTAAAAATAGTAGAGGTGGTAGAATTTTCCAAAGAAAATATTCCATCTAATTATAGGGTTCATTAGGCAAATTAAAATACGGATCAATCATTTTACTTACTGGCCTTTGATTGAAAGCTTTCCATTGATGTAAATAAAGCCAAAAATGCTGCTGTGGTACGTGCTCATGAAAGCAGTACTCTTGTAATCCTAGAGATAAAATTTTTCACCCTCAAAAGCCACAACATAAAAAGATGAAGTTTTTTATCCTTTCTCACTTGCATATGTATGTGATTGAGTTGTTTCCAGAAATTCAGAAATCAGTGGAAGTTACATTTTTATACTCTTGGGAGAATTTCAGTCTATGTTTGAGGAAAGTAAGATTTGAAAGAATAATTTCATGGATGTAATACAAGGACTTCCAAGTGAACTAGGAACCATTTATCAGCTGCCTGAGCTAACTGTTAACCAATTATCAGCTTCAAAGTATTTTAACTTGCAGGATGTGTACTATAGCTATACTTTCCTGTAATTTAATTCTTTCTTTATATTTATTCTTAAATAGGAAATTAAGAATTTTGGTTTAAAATTATTATGTACTTAATAGTGTATTTCCACAGAGGATTAAAACATGTGAAATTCAGATTTATAGCAGTTGAAATAGAGTTATTGTGTTGCACATGCGTATAGTTCCTACCACAACAAAGCATGGTTAATGACCCAGATTCAGAAAAGGTGACATAACAATCAATATCATAACAATAAATATACATAACACATTTTATTTGACTGGCCTTTATAATGCTTTATGAGCTTATTTTTACTCTGTCTTCTAATCAGAGTAATTATTTCAATTAAGGTAGACACATACTATTCTTCATGCCTCATTTTCTGTTGCTTGCCATTATCTTAAATGTTTTTTCTACTTGCCTAAAGCCTACAACCTATAGAATAGTAAAAAGTAGATTTAAGGTACCTCTTATCTAATCAGACAGAGTTGAATTCTATGTATATAAGTCTTCTTTTAGTTATATGTGGCCAAGAAGTCTTATTCATTCAGCAAGTTTTGTCTTTTTATGAATCTATGCAAAATAATAAATGGGTTCTTATATTTTTCAGAAATATAGCTCTTTGGCTAATTATAGGCAAGGAAAATTCTTGCAGAAAGGAAAACTTTGAAAAAGTTTCAAGTATTTAAAAGTATATGAAAAAAAAACCCCAGAGAATATGATACTGAAATCTCATGCATGATTTTGCTTTAAAACGAGAGTTTAACATAGAGTTATTAAAATAAGCACAAAAACATTCCATAAATATTAAAAGTAAGTCCTTGTAAGTGTCTTCTTTGTAAGTTCTGAATACATGGTTTTTATATTCAGAGAAGTGAGCCATCACCTTGAAGATATTATTCAAAAGTTAGGGGTGTTACCCTCACTAGCAAATCAAATGATTGTTTTTCTGTACTATGTATTAGAATTTCCCAAACTGTATGTGCTGAAAAGAAATTTTAACAATTAACTAATTATTTAGTATTCATAATGACATGATCTTGTCTGTTTAAAATGCTTCTTTTGTCTAGATTGTTCACAACAAAATAGAAATGTATTTAAGATCTGATTTTCACTCAGAAAGTACCTGCAAATATAAACCTGCATAGATTATTGAGATCCTTGTAAATTTGAAATTTGTAAAGCATTCGTTTTAGGTAGTCCTTGTTTATAGTATAGCTTTTAGATTTGTTTATTTTGTGTCAGTTATTTTCTGTGATTAAAAAAACAAACAAACCCCAAACCAAGATCAACCCTAAAGCTGACTCCATCAGCCTTCCCATTCCCATGCATTCCTGTATTTCGTCATATAGTTGTTTTGTTGTATTTTGTAAATATGTCTTATACTTAAAAGATCCACCAAAACACTTTAAAGCGATCAGAAGTTGGCTATGAGTTGTGCTGGTCACCTGCCTGTGCAGCACTCCTCTAAACCATCAGTGATGCTTAATTCACTCTAAAAAGATAGCACTCTGTCCGCTACCACTTCTCTTTGCTGAACTTTCTCTTTCATTCAGTGCTATTGTGTATCTTGGCAAGGATTGTTGTGCTGTGTAGGTTGGACAGGGCAATGTGTCATCCCCTAGCACCTCTGGTATTTGAGGAATATCTGATCCATTAGAGGATGCTCGGAGTGGGTGTTTTAAAAACAATGAATTCATGTACTCAAACTCTCCTCTGCTGTCAGGAGCTGGTTGCTTGGCTACCGTCAGAAAGAGCCTGTGATGGAGGGTTTTACATGCTGTCTTTTTACACATGCACACAGACACAGAAACACTGTGGAAAAGAGATACTATTATCAGTGCAATATAGGTAACGGCAATATTCAATGTCAGCATTCTGGGGCTCGAATGCTGCTGGACCCATGCTATATCACCACGGGGTGGCAAGTTTTGATTACCTTATGTAAGGTAAGCACTTACTTTCCTACTGCTGTTTGCCAAACAGCAAAAAGGGAGCTATATTTCCTTTGAGATTAAATTCATAGTGCCAAGTTTCAAAACAATTAGGAGACTCCTCCAAACACACAAATATTGTCTTAATAGTGTTTAATAGGACAGAATCAAAGAAAAAAATAATTGTCTCTTAGAATATGTTGTACTTTGAAACTCCAGCATTATTTACTATCTATTTGTTGATTAAAAAATAATTATATGACATTAAGCCAAAAATCTGAGTATATAGAATATGTGTATTTTATGTTAAACAATATCTTCTGGTCCACAGTAACAAAAAGAATATAAGACATTTGCAGTGCAACAAATCAAACACAATAAACAAATCTATACTGCACTTCATCTTACAGGACCTGTATCGCCCACTCTCTTCGGATGATATGGATTCAGTAGGAGACTCAGTGTAAAAGAGAAAATGGAACAATGTTTATGGTTTGTGATTTGGTGAAGGTTTAACATTTTTAAAGAGAATAGCTGCTAATTTACAGTAATAGTGAATCGCACAAAAGAGTTTTGCATATTTAGTGTTAAAAACATGGGGCCAAATTAATTCCAGTGTGTGGGGGTATTTTTGGCTTTACCACTGCATTTTAATGCAAGAATTTGTAATGAATGAGCCATTGAATATGTCCATCAAATACAAAACAGCATTGTGCATACTTTAAGGAACGAAGATTGGATAAGGTGAATATAATGCACAAATCTATAATGGGCACATTTATGAATAGCACTCTTTTTATAATCTAAGGTACTGATTATATGTTCTGTTTTTACCATGGGTATCTTTATTCATTTTGGTATGAACAGTTAATGAATACTTTGCTTTTACCAATGAATAGGTAAAATGCAGAAAAGAAAAAAACCTGCCATATTAAACTGCTTGCACCATGCTGTTTGATCCTGACACGCATATTTGGAACACTCTAAGTTTAGTCTTTTTATCTAAATGAAAAGAAAATTAAGAAATCTTGTGCGGTCACAGGACAAAAAGTAAATGCTTTTAAAGCAGTGTTCAAGTTCTCTTCACTGCATTACCATCTCATGACTGTAAACAGAAGGATGTTCACAGGCAACATCAATGTTTTACCTGGCAAGAGCTGTTAATACTGATCGTCTGCGTGTTGCAAGTAAATATGGACAGATTTCTAAATGAGGAAATTTGGGGGCCCGCTGGCTATCAGCATCATCAGACACACATATGATACCTTTTGGAAAAACACAGTTTGGCTGAGAAACTAGTGATTATTTTCACTTATGTTGAGAACAGGAACACTGGGTTTTTATTTGCTGTAACAAGGCATTTTATGCATTTTAAAATGAAAGCCTACAGAAATGGTGGTACTGTAAATCATCCTCCTATCGACCTAATTTCTATGTTTTCATAATTTGTAGAGGTGGTCATTTTTTACATCATGAATATGCAAAACTCTAGTGTTAAAGTAGGTCATGCATTTTAACCAGTTGCTTAACAAATTATCTACTAATTTTATTTGTTTTCTGCTGCTTTATTGTGAAAATCTTAGTCTATTTTAATTTACATAATGGCAATATTTCCCATCATTGCATATTGCTTTAAATTTTATCTGTTGTATTTAAGCCCATAGTGTAGAGATCACACATTTTTTACTGTCTTATACCTTTCTGTTCAGTATCTCAAATACTAATGATTTAAGAATTAGAAATTACTGTGATTCTGATCCTCAACAAAAGCTATAGAGATTATATTGTTGAGCTACTTAGTGATGATTTAATATATTTTGAAATCAGGAAAATTTACCTAATAGCAGCAAATGTTTAGCTGCCACATGCCAACTTTTAAATGTAGTGAAATAATTCCTTTACACTAATTTGTCCATAATAAAATTCAACATCTGGAAAATGTTGGCATGTGATGTTACAGCTTCACTGTATCAATATTGGTTTCTTTATGGAGGGTATTTGCAAAATGAAGTAAAAGGGCAGCAGAATACAAAACTTACCTTCTCTAGTTTCAATACTTGGTTCCAGTATCACGTGGAGAGAAAGTCATTGATCTGGCAGGTTTGGTGAAGCAGTTAGGTCATTCTCTTTTGAAATGCATGTTTTGCCATTCCTGCTTCAGACTTCAGATCTAAAACTGTTCCCAGTAATACGAACAGTCATGTGCCCCCCCTCCATACCCCAATCCTCTAAGGCTGTCCTGTTCTACTGAAAAAGTTTGCAGCTGTGAAGTTACTTGCATTTTTGCCACTTACGAGGGAATGTTTTTATAAAATATATTACTTAATCCCAAGAAACACGTATTATGTAAAGGCATTATGTTCCCAAATATTCAGACAATTCCACCAGACTGAATAAAGTACTTACTGACGTTTTGAAAATTGTTTTCTTCCTGTAAAGAAAATAAATTCCAGGAATTTTAATTTTCCTCCCCTCTCCTGTATAAGCTACTGCTGTGTAAGGCAGTTTATTAAGAATGTTTGTTCTGTGCAGGGAGCACAGATTGCCAGCAAACCTGAATCCCACAGCTTTGCTTATCTGTGGACAAGGAAAATGGACCTTATATCAATAATCGTTATCATAGCGAGTTCTCAATCAAGACTGTTTCAAAGAATATGCTAGTCCAGAACATTTAATCATTTCAGCATATGACTTGTATTAAGGGGCTATTCAGGGGCAATATGTATCAATATTTCATTTAAAGAATGAAAGTCTCTTAGAGATTGAAAAGGTACACTGTTTATAGACTTTGAGATGCCTTTTGTGTGGAATGTAATTCCCATTACACATGAGCAGAAATGAAATGTTTCCTTTGAGCAACACCAGAAGGTTTCAGTTTATGGATGAAACTGAAATTGTGTTTCTTGATGCCGTAGTTCTGCTTGCAACAGCACAGGTTTTAGTTTGTTCCTAGATTTTATCAACCTCATTAAATAACTTAATAGCTTAAGCAACTTTATAGTGTTTGACCCTCTTATAGTTCTCTGTATGCTGCATTACTTGTGCCTACTTTAAGGTGATTATGATGTAGCTGAAGAGTCTTGTATAGATTATGAATGCTTTGCTTCCCTTTGAGCTTTATGAATACTTGTGATTATTTCCCTAATGCTTTCTGCAACTTTTCAGGGGTTTTTTTTAATCCCTTCTTCTTCTATATAACAAAAAGTTCACATGTGAAGCACAGAATGTGTATGTTTATATTTATATACACACACATATAGATTAATTGCTTTGAAACCCATGCACAGTTATGTCACATTTGTGGCTTTAAACAAATACGTGGGGAAAATGTATTAATGGAATGATGTTCATCTGGTGGGATTCGCTGTAGCTCTGCTAAAGTCAGTGGAGCTGCACCAACCTGCACTTGCTGAGCAGCTCCCCCGAGGAAGACAATTATAAGAGATCTCGTGTACAAACAAGGGCTAAATTCTGATGAGTTTGCAGTTAGTGGCAAAACCACCATTGACGCCAAGGTGGGAAGGATTAGGACCTTGTGCACAAATATATATACACAGACAGAACATTAATCATAAATTTGAAATGGTATGATTTTGGTATGTTCAGACTAGAGTCTCTTGAATTGCACTGTTCTAAAGTTTTTAACTCATACAATATTAGAAGTTATTTTGTTGAAATCTTTAAACATAAACATACATGAGTAAAATCTTTAATATTCATTATCCAATGTGAAAATTGCTTTTCAATTTGTAAAATAATTCAGCAGCAGCACATTATATTTACTTATTTTTCTCTTTAAACCGTTTTCACAGGGCATATATGATTGTAAAATGAAAATTCTGGGGCATTAATATTATGGCCATAAGCATATATTATAAGAAAGGATATATAATATTAAAGAGCCTTGAAGAACACCTGGGTTGAGATTGTGTGATATAACAATTGAAATTAATAATAATGTTTGTTTACTTTTACAGTTTCATACTTCCCACTGCTGTGAAGTATGTGAACTTTGTATGGTGGACTATGTTGCAAAAAATGTCCTCCAACTCTAAATGTTAAAATGAAATAATAGTAATATAGAAAAAAACCTCTGATCAACCCAAGTTTACTGTTTTGTCAAAAATAGTGGTGAAATGAACAAACAGAAAATCGTTGTGGTGCTAAAATACCTCATCATTTGATGAGTACATAGATTAATGTTGTCTGTGCTTTTTCTTGTATTCAATTAATGGTATAAAACCAAATGAAATATTCATTATTTAATCTTCACTTTCAGTTTATCTGTTAGTGACAGAATGAGAACTTGTAACTATGAATGAACAACAGAAAAATAATGTCACCCAGTCAGCAGTAGCTTTACATGCAGAGCAAAGCAAGCAAGTAGTGGTCACACTCTGGAAATGGGTGTGCTCCCCTTAGGAACCCCTCCATTCCAAAAGCAGGGCTTGCCAAGCACAGCAGAGGCTATTCTGAGCTGTATTTGCTGTCATAACACCTTTCGGCTGGCTCAGTTTGCCTCTTTCACCTCGCACCTGATCTCAGACTGGCTGAGCTCCCTCACTCCCCATGGAAGGCAATGGGTATGTAGATACACATGTTGTGTACACACACTTAGCGAAGGGTTGTTAAAAACACATGCAGTGCACACATACTTATCCATATGCATTTTAGTGTCTGTATTTGCGCATGTTGGTTATATTCAGATTTTCTTAACTCTCAGCAGTGAAGTATGAAAAAAGGTGTACTGTATTCAGTGTACTTGTTGTCTGATGTTCTCTGAGGTAATTAGTTTGTGGTTTGCCCTGCAACACAGTGTTTTGGAATTTGAACTCTAGTGAAAGAGGAACTAATGATGTTTGTGCTAAGGCCTCTTAATTTTGTTAGTTGCACTATGATATTGTAAATATCGGCACATTTACAACAGAAGTTTAAGATTTTACAAAGTTATGCATACAATTATTTTATTTTTCTTTTTCAAAAAGTGCTTGGATATTTGCTTTTTAAAATATACCATTTTTGTATTAATGTGATGCAGGAAACCAAAAAGAAAGTTGTTGATTTATCAACAAAAAATGTAAAACTTGCAAATGAATGTTTTATTTCATATAATCATCCGAAGAAAATCACCTTAATTTTTATGCCATTGTTTCATCATACTGTGTTGTACTTGTGTTTCATATTTGACCATGTCATCCTGGTTGCAATTTGTTGTTTCGCTAGATTTAACATTACTGTAGGTTATTGTAAGCGATGTAATAAATATATTTAAAAAATGCACACTGTTCAGTGAGTTTATTTTGGAAATGTGATTAACAGGCTTTAAAAAAATACTTGCAGTTGGTATTGCTTGTTCATTTTGGATCAGCACTGTCCATCTAATGGTTCACTGAGCATATGGGATTCAGGCATCCTAATGGGTCCCTTTAAATAGTAGACGTATTTTGCGCTTTTTTAAACTCCAGACTCTAGTGTGTAGATGCAAAAGATCCTTCAAGGAAGAATTTGGCTTCTAATGTGGTTGTTTTGAGTCAGTAAATATACCTGCCTTGAATTGCTTATGGGTAAGCGTGCGTGTATATGCGATGGGGTAGATTTGAAATATGAAGTGAGAAATTAGTAGACTATCCAAAGCAAGGTACCAGCCCCCTGCTGACAACTCAGCTACAGCAGCGCTCCTCTTAAGACAAGTATTAGGAAAACAATGTCTGTGAAAAGCTAAGAGGACTGAAACGTACCCACGGTGATTTAAAATAAGTACCTTGTTTTCTTGATATATCTTTCCACATTTTAAAAATACACATCTATAGCCTGGTTTTGTTTTTTTTTTATTTAGCAAGGGTGGGGGAAGAGAGGCGTTACAATTTCTGACATGTCATCTGCCAGTCTGATGCTTCAGCTGATGTTCAGACACTCTCCTAGAGGGATCTGTGGGCCTGATAAAAGTTCTAGTTTTGAAACCCACTTGGTTGCGAATAAATAGGTCTGCCTAAAACTGGTGTACAGACACAGATAGAAGCAGTACTATAGAAATGAGGAAGAGTAGACACAAAATAATTGGGGTTTCTGTCTCTACCAAGTAACATTTAAGAATACCAGGAGAGCTTTTAAAACTCAACTTGAAGAGATTAAAAATAAAAGTGGCGATTGTGCTGCGCCCTTAATTAGATGGAAGAAATAAGAACCTTCTTTCATGGTCTTTCAATTATTATTCAATAGTTGAGTGGAAAACTTTACCTGTGTATAACTTTAGAAAAGGAAAAAAGAAACCTTCTCATTGCATCATTGTACATGTAACTTTTCATGTTAACCACAGTATGGATAGAGTAATGACAGATCAATTTCCGATTCCATGAATCTGATACTTTATTTTTTAGATCATCAGTCTTTTTTGGAGGATTCCAAAGGTTGAGTGAGCCTACAGTCTGAATTATGGCTCTGCTTTGGAAGCAGCTGCTTGGCACTAGCAGAGGTTAGATTTAAGTTTACTTTTAAATACTATAAAGGAAACTATGTTGGTCTTTCAGAATTGCCTTGTCATGCAAATCAAATGAGTGTATAAGCAGTTGATGCTGCAGCTTAGTAAGAGGATCCTAATAAAAAAAGTACTTCAGCTTGAAAATTCAATTTTAATCTGTCAGCTTGATTTACTTGCAAACTCTTCCATTTGTCCCTCTATCTCTCAAAGAAGAAAATCAACACAAGTTCCTGAATGACGTGCACTGGAGTATTGCTTGTGTAGTTTAAACTTTTCTCTTCTCCAAGCTGTGTAAATCCTGAATTGCATAAATGAACAAAAAAATATCATTTCCCTAGGTAGGGCCTCTCTTTAGTCAAGTGTCTAACAAGCCAGGGCAGGATGTAGAACTGTGGATAAGTAGCAGGTTTGCATACATTTTTTATTGTTCCTTTCCAGATGAAGCTGTTTATAAATAAATTTGGATCTTGTTTAGTGCACTGTCCAAATTTGAAAAGAAAACAATTACATCATTTCTCTTTCTATACGTTGAATTCCACTGACTTCCATTCTTTCAGCATGCGGATTGTGGATTTGATATTTCTCCATGAAGTAATTCTTTGCCAGCTCTGTACTGTTTACATGAAAACTTTTTTCCCCTTCTGAGCTGTCTGGGCCAAAAAAATGTAAATGATTAAACAAAAGAAAATCAAAACTATTTTTCACTAGTTAGAGTTGGGAGAGGGAGTTTCAATGTAACCCTTTGCTTCTCTCTAAATGGAATAATAAAAACTGAACTTGTTTTCTTAACACTGGCATCAAAATATGTTATTTTACTGTTTTAAATCAGTTGTCCTCTGCTTTACCTTTTGTTCTCTGAAGATGTACCATTTTGTCGTATTGACTCACTTATTTCTTGCTTAACACATATTGCAGGAAATTTTTGAGCCCTTCAAAGTCCTTCAAAGCTGATAACCTGCACTGGACTGTTTTCTTAATTTTGCTAACAGTGATGATCTTTAGGCTAAGGAATTGACTTTGTCAGGATTTCATGATGGCTACCTTGCAAAGGTTATTTATAATGAGACTGAGCCCTAGTATGGGCTCCAAAAGAGGTGAGCGTGATTCCTTAACTGTTTAGATTTGGTTTTAATGCTGTTTATCCTTGCTGAGCTGAACATCTTACACATATTACTGACACAAATTGCTTTTTGTGTGTTTTTTAATTCTGTAGAATTCTTCAGAATAGGGAAATCTTAGGAAGCATCATTTAAAGACATTGATAATTCCCTTATCCTGAGCTTCCTTCCTGAATTTACACTTTGTTTACGAATTTTACTCTTCACATCACTAAGCCTGTTTCTAAAACAGCAGAACTCTGCATGAGATCCAAACTTAGTGTTACACCTGTGTGCATTTCTGTTACTCACATTTCATCCAGATGCTTCCTTCATGCTAGGAACATACAAAGGGATCTATTGTTGAGAGACTTTCTAGACTCCATATGCACTAATAAAGGTTTTGAGAGGTTTGGAAAATTAAATGCAGTGTTTGGGGTTTAAGATTCAGGAATCTGAATTGCCTTAACAAACTTTCTAGTCATACTTGTTTTAAGTTTCTTTTCATAACTGCTGACACTTGTAGTCCACAAGAATAATTCCTGCTGTTTTGTTGAAGTGGGATTATAAAATTAATTTAGGCCAAAGTTGAGTATGGCGATAGAGAAATCACAGTAATATTTATTATTTTACTGCCTTTTTTTCATGGATTTAGCACAATTTCCACTGAGATACAAGCTATTTACAAAATGGTTGCTAAATAAATCTCCCAGTGAGACGTGGATGAAACTCTATAGTGCTAATGTTTCCATTCACATCAATGAGATATGTGATGTGCTGGCCATCTGTTGTATAAACCTGAATAGGATCTGAAATCCTTACACCAAAGACCTGACTTTTTTACGCCATCACTTTTATAGAGGTGTGCCATAAAAATGGCCATGTGCTGGCGACCTGTGCAACTGGATCCCTTTAAATCTGTGTAATAGTGATGACATTTCAAGCACGTCAGCATCTCTTAAAATTAAAACAGCTAATTGCATTAAGGTCTGTGTGTTGAAGAGATTATATTCATGCTTAGAGTTTGTTTGTCCCCCCTCCCCATCTGCGATATCCCTGGTGGGGTCCACAGCTGTGAGAGCGACAGTGTGTGCAACAGACTGCCTTACGATTGGCAAGCCAAGTGGAAGGAACACCAAGACCCACAAGGATTGCTGGACTCGGAGGGCTTTCAGCTTGTGAGAGCAACAAGCTAATTAAAGTCTAAATAAATGGAACGTCCTTCCAGCTGAAGTAAAGATAAATAAATAAATGCCTATGTGTTGTTCCAGAGGATTGAATAAAGATGAAAATATTTGTGTCCTGTTTATCCAGTAACGTCTCTTTAATGGTGAAAGGGGTCCATCAGCAGACTTGGTGAATATATGCAAATGTACAGTTTATGATTTCTTTTTAATCTGTTTTAATAGGAGGGGTTCAGCAAAGGTAATGAAAAGTATGTGATTTCTTCATATTTTTCAACTAATTTAAAAATTTTAAAGTTTAAAGCTTTCAAAATCTCAGTATGTATTTTTAGCAAGTCTCTGCTTAGCTACTGTTCCTTGTCACTGGCGAGCTCTGCTTCTGCTCACCCACTGGTGCTTTGCACGCAGAGCTCACTGAGGGGGCTGTATGCTTTGTTTGCAGACCTTTGGTACAGTAAATGCTACTAATGCATCACTTTAGTTCTTCTTCAGTTACAAATATCATCTTAGTCTTCCCATTCTTATGTAGTGTCAACAAGAAAGGGGTTTTATATCCTTTAGATTTTCAATGGGCCACTTTTTTTTCAGTTTGTTTAATTAAACCTAGCCTAGATACATATTTAGTGAGCTATACCTAAAACATATAGGAGTGAATTTAATTTCAGTTATGTGTAGGCCATTAAGACTACATTTTTTTAATACATTTGTATTTATAAAGTGTATTATATATGTATGTAAAATATATTTAATTACATTTATAAATATATTTGTATTTAAAGTGTAGCACTTGCTGAAGCGCTTTGCTGAAATGAGCCCTCAAAGGGATCTAATTTTGGAAGGAAATGACTGAGCAATCACAGTTCTCAGCTACACCTCATCTTGAGGGTCCTTGAGAATTTAGGTTCCCAAATAGACATTTGAGTCACTCTAGGCACTCATTCTGAGAAGATGTGGCCACCAAGTTAAGTCTTGATTTTCACTTCTCCCATTCTCACGAATGAGAACAATGGGTGCAAGACGCTTTTAAAGAGACCATCAGACTGCTAAAGAAGGCTGCACTGGTGTGCGGTCAGTAGTCTTGACCTAACATCTGCTGAAAAGTGTAATCCTACTATTTAAAATAGGAAAAAAAAAAAAATCAATAAAGTAGTTGTTTAATAATCTATTGAAAATCTAGCACTAACCTTTTTGTGTTGTACCCCTTAACTGTTGTAAAGGTTCATTCCTGATTGTATATGTAACAAGTATTAAACATATTAAAATTGTAATTCATGTAGGAAAATACTGTGGAGTGGGAAAAGAAGTAAGAAATTGGATGCCTGGTCTAGGAAAACAAACAGGCACAGCAGAATGAGTAGAGAAAACATGTTTTTCTGCGTATTTTACAAGCAGGCATGTAAAGGAAACAATTCTCTCATTACATGTGTATAAAAATAGGCTTTGAGGGTGACTTCTCCAGGCATGAGAACTCCTAGCATTTGCCGTTACCTTGATCCTCATCTGCTCATTTGTTCAAAAAATGAACCAGAGGTAAGTTTTTACTGACATGTCCCACAGTTTAGCACAGCAATACCATATACATAAGCACATCCTAATCATGAAACAAGGGCAGCAATATCTTAGTGAACTGCATAAAATCCATCAGTGCTCACTTCTCGTCAAGAGGCAGCAAAACTAGTCCAAAAACTGATTAATGCCATTTTTAATTCTGGTCAAAGCTCAGAAGAAATGCTTGGATGGATGAGAACAGTGAGCTGGGGTTGATCGAAAGAAAAAAAAAAGGGGGCGAAGAATCTCTTGGTAGATGGGATGTGCCAGCTTTCAGGATTATTGAGTGAAAAATGGGCCATGTTTAACCATCTTCTAAATCATCTGACCTTAATCTATTATGGGAGAAATTAAAAGTTAGTCTGTTCAAATGAACTTACCATACTGGCCAGCTTTTAACTCTGCTAACTGCCTTCTCCCTGGCTCTGTACTCTGCAAAAATCCCAACAGCTGCAGCATTAGTTATTCTTGCTCCAGTCATCAGCTGTGCTCTGTGGTGGCAGAGGAGAGAGATTGTTCCATAGATGCTGTATGAAATTTGTGAAGGGGATTGGTGCCCTGATTATGGGCATCTAGATACCTTGCAAATACAGATAAGAAGCTGATGATGTTAGTTATATGCAGTACAGCCTACAGTTTCCATAATATATAGATTGAAGGAGGTAATTAAGTGCTGCAGCACTTTGTAACCTTTCAGCATGTGAACCTGAGAAAGTTTTAGTTTTGGAAATCCTCTGAATACTTCTCACTTATGTTGCAACACGAGGACCTGAGGAAAAGCTTGATTTTGCTGTAAGTTTAAAGGGCCGCTGTTACATTTGCAGCTTTTCTTAGTTTCCTTTGAAGATGAGAGAATTCTGATGATATGTTTGTGTAGTTGTTACGCAACACAGGATAAAGTTTTGGGTGAAATCCAGTCCATCTCGTATGTCTGTGTAGTTTCATCCATCTGTATGTGTGATGAAGCAGTCTTCATAAAGTACATGACTAGAATCCATATGTAACTGATAGACATTGATATGTGCTTTGGAAGTCTTCCTTAGTGAGATCCTGCCTGCTATACTTTTGGCATCCAAGCTGGGTGGCTACAAATTTCCTTCCAGAGATGATAGAGATACCATCCTCCTCCCATTAACCGTATAGGCAAACATAGACACTTGCTGCACAAGTACTTAAAACCAAGGTATAGACTCATGCCTCAAGTGAGCTATACCCAATCAAACGCTTTTCCAAAGAAGCAAACATTATTCACCCTGACATTTTACTTTTTCCATACATTAACATAATGATGACTACGTTCTAGAACACAGCTGGGGCGGATTTAACCAGAGGGAGGTTTGCAAAAGTAAGGAATTCTGCCTGTAACAAAGCCAACTTCAGTCAAAGGAGACATTTGTGCTTCTAGTGGGTGCTGAGTTAACAGTGTTGCTGAGAAAACAGTCTCCTGCCTGCAGAGGGCATAAAGCTCTTTGGCAGGGTTTCCCTGCCAAAATATGTGTAGAATAGGGAGAAACTAATGGACCATACATAAAAGCCTTGCTGCACATTGCTGCACATGATGGATCAGAGATGTCTCCATGTATGCTAGGGTAAGAAAAGTATAATTTCAGTGGAGAAATTGGACTCTTCCCAAGCATTCACATATCCCTCCACCAAAGTAAATCAATACCTTACATAGGGAGCACTGAAGCCACTCTGGGATGTGTGTCCAGCAGGAATCTGCTGTGGGTACTCGTCCTCCTTAAAAATCTTCTGTTTTCATTTGTGTCTCTCCATTTCCAGAGCTCCCAACACAGTGGCTCCTCTACCTCATTAGCATCCACCAAAGTTTGCAGCTCTATGGATGAAAATGATGGACCTGCAGAAGGTAACATTTGAAGGCTGACATTTCAAAGCAGTCAGTGTAGTGATAACAGCAGCTGTGTAGGAAATGAGTCATTCCTCCTGCCGGAGAAGGTGGGAGCATTGGGGGTTGGATGACTCTCCATGAGGAGGCTCATCAGTCTTAGCAAACCAGTTAGGTTCACCGTGGTTCAGAATTGATCTGGACATCACTGTTCAGAGGTGGTTTTGTTGCAGGATACTCAATATACTAGTTCCGCAGGTGACGCAGTGCTGAGTGGATTATTTTAGTAATTTTTTGTCTCATCTGTCGTGGTGCTAAAGAGCATACTGCAGTCCTGGGTCTTCATTCAAAAATGATTAGTCTTACCCCATGTTAGGGCTTTGAGCAAGTTGGCTAACGGATAGTGTCTGCTTGAATACTGCCAGTTCACACGCACATAGACGTAAGCGTGTGTGTTTGTTCCCATCTGACAGTAACTCTACATGCGGCCTGTGAATTCAGGCAAACCCCAGCTCCCCTGGATCGTAACATTCACTTTTAATATTAAACTGAAAAAAAGGGACAGATAAAAATACAGTTAAAAGCACTGTCTAAAAGAGTGTAAATTCAAGTCACATTTCTGAGAGGCATTTTTTTTAATGTTATGATATTTATATGGTAGGTTGTATCAGCTGCAGTTTACAGTCAGCTTTTAGAGGCATGTTAGGTATTTGTAACATGCTATTTCAAATGCATTTAGAAATAATGGTACATGAATGAGCACTAAAACACATGAAACTACAAACTTTTCTTATGCTTAGACACTGTGTAATGCAATTTTACCTAAACATCTGGTGCCCAGGTTGCATGTGAGGTAGTATTATTGAGAACATTTGTTTAAAAACTAAATATTTAATACTGGGGGAGGGGGAGAACTAGCACTTAGCACATGAGGAGTTTTATGGATGTCTCAGTTTACAGGATGTAATAAAATAAGTGCTTGAGTGTTGGACTTCTTTGGTACATATATTTAATCATGCTGTGTCAAGGAGTTCCAGCCCTTTTTGGAGGCTGGTCTGCGCTTGTGCAGATCACAGGGGCCTTTTCATAATTAAAAAAATACAATTTTGGTTTCGTCCTGGGGGCATATTGCAGTGGGAATGGTAAACTATGTAACAGTCAAATGGCGGTATGTTTGAGCCCCCAGAAGTCTTATTTTTCATTATTGTATCTGTGTGAAACCTGTTGAGTATATACAATGTCAGCAGCATGGTTTCACTGTACAGTAAGTGAGATACTGACGCTGAATGGTTTCCAGGCTCCAAAACCATAGACTTAAAATGCATGTTATGTGCAACATCTGTGTTTCCTTCACTAACAATAAAAATGTACTAATGATTCTTTCAGAAGTGTTGGAGGAAGGTTTCCAGGTTCCAGCATCAATAGCAGAGCGATACAAAGTTGGAAGGACTATAGGAGATGGAAATTTTGCTATTGTGAAGGAGTGTATAGAAAGGTGAGGAGCATAATATACTTATTACTGTAAAAGCAATCATTAATGCCATGGTTTTTCTAAATCATGTCTTTAGTTGTAGAATATGGGACATATAATAGGGTAATGTCTCAATGCCAGATGGAAAAACTGGTGTAATGCCCTCTCATATAAAAAAAATAGAGTGAGTCCAAGGGACAGTCTATGAATTTAATTCTTTGTGGGTTTTATATGTTTTTTTCTGCTGCACTCTGCATGATTTTACCAGTTCTTTGTGTTAAATCTTTCTCATTGTGCTGAAATAACATCTCTTCTTGCAGTATATTATTGCAACTCTCCCTTTACATTAGACTGATGAAACATTTCACATGTAGATGCATTCTGTAAAGATGTCAGGAAGTTTTGTGTGTGCAGTGTAGTGGTCATGGTGAGTACAAAGGACTGATTTTGGATCCATCTATTCTGCCATCTGACACTGAGGAATAACCTGTTCTATGTTTATCTTTAATTACATGGGCATCTATCTCCTCCTTGCCTGCTTTATGCCATTATATGGGCTCCTTCCAACTTTGGAGCCTGCACTTCAGCCATCAAAATCTAACTTCTTCAGTGTCCTTTACTGTTAAGAAGTGAGAACAGTCCCCTTTAAAGACTGATTTTAGACATCCACTCAAGATTAACCACAAGTCACTTCAGCTGTTGGTGTTGCTAAAAGCATCCAGGTTGACTATCTCAGGTGTCGGGTTTTAAATCTGGCCAGGCAGGTCATGAGCCAGGCTTGAAATGGCTCTACCCAACATTAAGAGTGTAAAAAATAGGGAACTAAGAAAGACAGAAATTCTCTGAGAAGAACTGCAGATGCCTTTTGGTGGTATTGTTAAAAACAGGAGAGTATGGGATAAAAAAGACAGAAGGTATTTCACCTGCATGTCAAAGGATTTTGAGATCGCTCATGTTATACAGTGGTACTGCAAAGAAGGCAAAAAAATTCCAGAGCTAGAGATGTCCAAAAGAAAGAATAGAGGTGTCAAGGTCTGATAACAAAATTTCACAAGTGAAGTTGTGTATCTGCTATTACCATGTCCTAGAGAGAAGACTCTCACAGAAGACTGTAACTTCACCTCTGAGATCAAAGAAAGGATTTTAGCCTGTAAGAATATGGTATTAACCCTAGAGACTGAGTAAAGGTTAGATCTCATGGCAGATACTGATAAATTAGCTTTCCTGGTTTTAAACTAGAGTCTCTGGAAAAAGACAGTTCCTGCTCTGTATCTCAAAGTGTCTGGCAAAGTCGGAGACCATGAAGACAGCTGTTGGAGAAAGGGGAAGAGCGTATTTTTTATCAGCTGACAGTGTGCTTGTGGGACTTGACCAAAGCTCTCATGGGCCCTTTAGAGTTCTGTCAGACTGAGTTCCTGGTGGAGCTGGTCATCTTGAGGGTGAAAACTGTTCAGATCAAACCCTAAGGTCTCAACACTAGACTGGGGAATCTGGAAACCCAAAGGAAGCAAAGCAAAATAATATGAAACAAGAAAGCACTGAAACACAACCCATGGAGGGGGCATGACTGATAAAAAGCACAGGTGAAAACATAGAGCCAAGAAAAGAGAAAAAAGCAAGCTAAAAGTAAAGTGAGCAGTGACTAGGAGAAACAGATTACAAGGCAAAATAATAAAAGGTTGAGGTTTGGATACACTGTCATTCAGCTGAACACGCTAGTTGTGCTGAGAGATGGTTCAAATGTGCTAGAGTGCATTTTACAACTCTTTCTCAAGCTGAGAGAAAAGGCATGAACAAAATTAAATATAGGTCCCACCACACCTAAATATAATACCGATTACAATATCCTTGAGACCTAAAATGAAAACTGTTTCCTCTCCTCTTGTCTATACCACTGGTCCCAGAAGTATCTGATAACATGACGTACCTAGTGAATATGTGCTCAAATGGCATGATTGCTCAGGTATTCCGAGATACATGCTTTTATGGTCTCTGAGCTATACCATTTCAAGATCTCATTTGTACCAGAGTTACTACTTCGTAAGAGCTTGAAAATTACAGTAGAATTTTTTCTGATAGTTTCCACTTCTAAAGCAGTATACCCTTACTGTCACGAGTGTGGAAGGCGAAATAAAGGCTCAAAGGGTAAATTAAATCCAGTATGTGTAAAACCCCTTCAAAAACATTCTTCACAGTCTTTCTGAGCAAAAAACACCTCACATCAAAGTCTGATTCGTCCATCATTTGCAGAGCCAGAATTGATGGAGTGATACTTGGGACAGAGGACTTTTCCACTTTCCTCTGATGTACAATTCCTGTGTGCATTAGACTTCAAAAGAATAACACCACGAGGTGTTAAGCAAGTAGGGGGGGAATGGGTCTTGTTATACAACTTCACTGATCACATGGGTTCTTCTTCTCGATAGCTGTGGAGATCAGCCTGTGCGCACTGGTTAGCCACTCTGACAATTCAGATGCATTCACAGACATTTTCCTCTGACAACAACCAGTCCAAATAGAAACCATAAACAATCTTTAAAATTTTCACGAGGACTTCTAAGTCCCATTCTGTGCATCTGTGAATGCACAGGCATGTTCACACACAAAAACATTTAATATACACACAGAAATAATGAAGATAGATTTTGTCTCCAGTGCAATGGAAATCTCTCTGAGCTTTGCAAAAGATTAAAACAGCCAGGGAATGTGGCACAGGGCCGTTATGAACTGGAAGTCTAACTCTGTGTCCTGCTGTAGTGTTGCAGGTCCAGACTTTTATCCAGCTATAATGTGTTCCCTACTTTGTGTGGCACCTTTTCATTGTTTGGGTAAGAGGTGATATGCTCATTTCACTCTGAGTTTCTGGCATGGCTGTGCATTTTTTTTTAGCATGTGTGTAAGTTGCTGTGCTGCTGACAGCCTGTGGTTCTGCAGCTTTTTAAGGGAAAGGATTTGCATTATCTTAGCTTTAATTTTCTTTTTACCAAAACAAAGAGCAGTCAGAGTTGTCATCTGCTCATTACATATCTACTTTATCATATGTGCAATTTGTCCTGTGGTGTTTTTATATGTGTTCATTTTTAACTTTCAGATACTTCCAAATTCTGACATTTCTTCACTAGATCAGATTTCCCAGTGTTTTGGAGTACATGGAGTCTCTCATGGCCAACAAAAACCATCAATTTCCTTTCTCATGACAGAAAGGAAGCATTCCTAGGGCAACCAAGCAGCTTGAAAGACTCCTATTGAAAGAGGGCATATTTTGTCTGAGTTTGAACCCCAGATATTTTAATTTTTAACATTCCTTCTCCTACCTCCTCCTTTCATTCTCCAAAAATAGTGTCCCTGTCTCTGCCTGTCCTGTCACTGAGCTGGCACTGTAGTCATCAAACAGCAGCACCAGGAAGGGGCGCCCCACATGGAGTGAGGACCATTTCCGGAGGCTGTAGCATTAAACCTCTTTGTGTACAGATATAAGAAGCTTTTAATTTTGCTTTGCTTAAATCTTGAACAGCCATGCTGTACATTTTTTACAAGTCATAAACATCATCATCCAATATGACTTCTTTGCACAGCCATTGAATGTCTTAATACAGCCATTGATGTCTTAATACAGGCTGTCTTGGCTCCCTGGGAACTCAGACAGAATTAATATTTTATTTTGTTTTTTTTTAATTTTACTGAAGTCTTTATTTTCCTTAAATTAATATAGTGGTACATCATTGCCAGAGGAGTTCTCTGTGCTTAAATATGGCAATGAAAATACCCTGTCATTTTCCTAATGCAGTGGTTTCAGTTTGTGACTCACTTTGCATGTCTTATTTGACAGACTGTGCACATTTTTAGGCATGTTCATTTCTCTCATTAACTTACTATATATTAATTCAATCTATCAGTTTAACTGTGTTTTGCTAAATGAACAATGAAAAACAAAATCATCCCATATGCTTGAGAGGTTTTTTTTTTTTTTTTTTTTTTTTAACCAAACATATGCTTAAGGGCAATATAATAGACTTTTGTAAACTGCTTAGATCTTTATTATAAAATGAAAGTGTTTCGTTAAGAGCTTTTTCTTATATTACCCATTCTCCATTTAGTCTTCTAGTGTAAATAGAGCTTGTGAACAGAGCTTCTTGGTTTCATCCTTACAACCATCTTTTGGTTTTGTAACTTGATTAAGAAATGGAAGTTGATACTGTTAACTTGTCTACAGGCTTATTTTCCTATGTTAGCGTTCTATATAATATATATATGTAGTAGTGATAAGTATTATATGGTTTCAAAAAAACCCAAACTCAATCAAAAGGAAATGTGTCCTCATGCTTAACTATTTCTCTAGAATTTCTTACTGTCTCCAGAAACTTTCATATTCTGTTCTAAACATTGTATTTAACTCTGCTAAATATCGTATACTTACTGAATACATAAAACATTATTTCAAGGACTGACTTTTCTACCATAACAGTTGTGAGTGCACATGTGCAAACAAAAGACTTTTCACTTCAGGTCTAAAATAAAAATATTTTCCATAGCTCATAGGTTTTTTTTGTATAACAGAAAACAAAAATTTTGGGGTTTTAGAAGATTTGGAATCTGTAAATACTGTATAATGTTTTTACATAAAACTGCAGAAGGAATAACAATTACTAATATAAAATGGAAAAATAAGGTTATTTTGTTTTGAAAACGTTGTAATGTCCTCATTTTTAAAAAAAAATGCTTACTGTTTTTTTTCCTCAGGCATACAATAAATTTGGATCAAGTTCACAATTCCAGTCAAATCCAAGCTTCATTTCTTGACAGAATAATTACTTGAATGGAATTATTGCCCAGACCTATTGTGCTCAAAGGACAAATATTAACTCGATTGAGAAAAGTATTCAATGTGATCGAACATACAAATTTTTCTTTTCTCTTTCTTCAGATCAACTGGTAGAGAATATGCCCTGAAAATAATCAAAAAAAGTAAATGTAGAGGAAAAGTAAGTATGAAAAACTCATAAAAGACAAAAGATTTTGATTTTTTTTCCCAGGAAACATTTTGTGAGAGATCAGTTTGGGAAGCTGTTGGCGTTTGTCTACTTCTTGGCACGTGTTAGAATCTTTTTGATTGAAGCCTTTGTCTGACCTCTGGAGGCCCTTGGAGTAGCAGTATAAATGGCTGCGATGTGGCCATAGAAGCATGTGTTCATTGTCCAGTTTGTTGGTTGTGTGTGGACACTCCGCTTGCTCTTTATCCCTGTAATTATGTCCTCTAACTTGCATAATTCCAGATGCATAGAAAACAGAAAAATAATACTAATAATTATAACGACGCTGGTTACTATGTCTAAAGAGTTTGCAAGGTTAATCAAATTGATGTCACTTTTATACCAAGTGACTGTTAGCTTTTGAAATCTATAACAAAAGATGCTGCTTCTGAGAAAAAACTTTAGAAACTTCCATATTTAACTTTTCTCTGTTCATGTGTTTCTTTTTCAGTTATCACGTGGATGTTGTTTCTAGACATGTTCCTTCCATATTGCTGGAGGCAACATCTGTTGCCTTTTTAAAAAACTCTGAGGAGTCTGTGCAGGTCCCAATTCTCTCTGGTTTTTTTCCACTGTGAAAATTTTTCCCACAAATCCATAGTCATTAAAGATTTATTTTGTGTGGCAGGAACACATGATCCAGAATGAGGTATCTATTTTAAGACGAGTAAAGCATCCCAACATTGTACTTCTGATTGAGGAGATGGACATGCCAACTGAGTTGTACCTTGTCATGGAACTTGTAAAAGTGAGTATTTTGGAGACAAGCTGCTTATTAAGAAATGTTTCAAACATACTAAGAAGTTTCATTGGTACTAATGCTTACTAAAAATCATGGAATCACAGAATAATTTAGAATGGAAAGAGTTTCTGTCCAGCACCCTACTGAAAGATGTGTGACACGCTGTCAGATTTTTTTCTTATAACTTTCAAATATTTCAAACATTCATCTAACTTTCTGTAAGCCCACTCTGGACAGTACTTTAGAGATGACCAGTTTTATTTGCTCCCCCAAAATAAGTGTCTTTTAAAAGTTTCAACTTAAAGAAATGCATCTTCCTTGAGGTGAATTGAAAATGCCCCCAGTCTGAATATCCGTAAATACCAGCCTTCAAAATTCAATATTCTTTTAAGAAATACAGTTTAATTAAATTTTATTAATTTATATTAAACATTATTACTTGTCCTTTTTCTCTATTGATTTATAGTAACACATTGTGAGGCTTGCCTCCTTGATAATAATCTAAATTTAAGCTGGGGGAAGGGGGAAATGAAAGAGAAATGCCTGCTATTTAAAGCATGGTTCTATTCTGAAAAGTGAGTTTGTGAATGCAGTATTTTATATTTGAGACCCTATTTATTTCTTCACAGTAACTTCCAGATCTCATGCACTTCTTTCACTTGCTGGTGGAATGACATATTCAGACTGGATTATGAAATTCAGAGTAGGTCATCTCTTGCCCCAAATACTGTCAGCTGTGCAGTGCAAGAAGAATTAATTTAGCCTCGATTCTGGTACTAATACACAAGTATGTCACTGTGCATAAAAGGTGGTAAAAATACATTTGCATAAATTGTACAAATCAGGGCAGAAAACTGCTGAGGACATCTTGTCCTCCATACTTATTTTAACAGAATACGCCTGCTTTTCACATTCACTAAATTAGTAATTAGTGATTCTTTTTCCTTCCTCAGCTATTCTATGGGAAGGACATCTTTCCAGCAGCCACCTCCATTTCTGTATCTTGATAAGCATGCTCTCCTGGGGCAGCCTATCATGCCACCTGGGAAATCCACAGTTTTAGGTGTTTAAGGACAAAGATTTCAATAAAGCTGTGCAGCAGCAGCAGCATTTGTGTGCAGGCCTGTTGTATGTGCATGCTTAACACTTGTGAGCAAATCAGGTACTCTGAACCCTGCCACCCAGATCATTTACATTTAAATTAAATTTAAAAGTGTTGTCACCTTTGGCAGGCATTCTCGGTATCCATGGTTAGAAACAGGCATCAGCAGAGGTCATGAGAGAAAGTGATTTTGGCAAGCAGGATTGTTATCTGCTTTGCTCTAGGTAAAGATTAGGGGATGTTCTTAATATAGGCAACTCATTGAGATGCGACGTAGGATGATCCCAGGTCCAAGTGTTTCTTAAAGAACTTCTCACTCTCTGGACTGGAATACAAGACCAAGGAGAATGAAAAGTTTTTTGTTTTGTTCCATTATGCCCCATGCTCCATGGCAGCACCAGTGACACAAGCTGTGTTCTCAGTGTAGAGCTGGGAGTATGTCAAGTGTGGCCTGTGGGTGGATGGTCACAGATTTTCCAAGTCCTTTTGATGGGCTGGGATAGCCTTATCATCCATGAGAAGCTCAGGTGATGCCCCACTGCTTAGAAGATGGCAATGTCATCCTCTTAGGTTTGAGCCTGCCAGGTGTCCTACTTGGCTTGAGTGGTGCTATGGAGCTTAACGTACCACTAACCCTACTATCCACCACCTCCAAGCTCTGAGGAAGCACACTGGGACATGTTGGTGGCAAGGAGCTGACAGGGTACTCAGCATCCCCATTTTTGTCTCTGATAGAGGGGTTAAATCCTAAGAAAAAAGCAAAATACTGGCACTCTTCCACACCACAAATCCCTCTGTGTAACCAGTGCCAGAAGAATTTCCCTACCTTCATCATAGTCACAGCCCTCTCTCACACTCAGGAGTGCAAAGTGAAGTAGCACAGCTTCAAATCAGATGCTATTAGCCATCTAACACGATTTTAATCATAATTACTGCTCTTTTCTACAATAAGTGAGCTCACTTGGAGATCCATGCTATTGTAGGTTTTTTCCAGTGTCGATGAGAGCTTGTTCAAAGCTGCCTCAATTCTCTTGCATGACGTTGTAATCTAACATAGCCACGGCTTCAGCCTGCATTGACAAATCCTTCATCTTGGCCCCATGAGGTGTGCTAAGAAGTAAAAGCTGAGCCTTGTCTAACATGCCAAGACATAAGCACATAGCTGGTTTTATGGGTGCAACCTGCTGTGTTATTCATGCCTGAAAAATGTTCAAATTGTAGTCTCCAGTGGATTTTTAATCAAAGTCCTACTCAGCTAAGTAAGAGGAGGGGACTGACAACCCTTACAACATAACTAGCCGAAAGATCTGTATAAAAAAAATCATCCATTATATTCACCTTCTGGAAAAATATCTTTTCTTGCACTCTTTCTTTTTTACTCTTTAGAATTTCTGCACATACTAAGATATTTATGCTTTTAGTTATGTTATAGAATGGCTTTATAGACATTTCTGTAGTTCAGGTATCTTAGAAAGCACTGGTTTAATGTTTTTTACTTTTATGTGCACTAATAGAAGAAATTTAGAAGAAATATCTTGATCCTGGGAAGTTAACCTTGTTTCTTTAAAGCAAATGTCTATTCCTTAATATTTAATGGAGAAAAAAACCCAAATAAACCAAGTATTTCTGGAAAGACATTAATTGTTAATTCATCAATTGCTGACTGTTAGTATTTCATAGCGTGCACTGTTAAAATTGATTAACCATCTGTTATTGACTGGCTTTTGAAGACCTGACGTTAAATCAAACTCACAGACGGGAAAGAAATTCAAGGAGAAAAGGCTTGATACCGCAGAGCACGGTTTCAGTTAATACCACCCTGCATTAATTGGCAGTAACATGTTTGACATAAGTGGCTGCTGCAAATAGTGCCCTCACCTCATGGCAGATAGGCCATTCATTGCTTTGTAAAGTGTAAGAAAAAGCACTTCATAAATACAAATATAAACACATTGCAAGTGGTGCTTGTAGAAGGAAGCAAAGACCTGGTTTCTGGCACGTTGCCTTTTTGCACAGCGAAACAAAATTGTTATTTAAACCTAACAGGGGTTTGGCCAATTTAACAAGCAAGATTTATTGCAGTTTCCTTTAGTGCTCCAGGATATGATTTCACTTTTGCAGAAGAAAAGAGAGATTATATCATTTATATAACAAGGTAATAAATAAATAATTAGTTACTGTACTTCCAAGTATACTTCCTCATGTGCACAGATGATAAAAACTGCATTCAGATGTTGCTGATCCCATTTCACTCCAGAACTGGGGATTTAAGACTGAAATGTCATCCTGAACTCACCCCTTGTGCCTGAATAAATGATAGTGACCTGCTGCGTGAATCAGCTAAGCAGAACCTTGCAGGTTAAAGTGCTCTTCAGGGAAAGGGAAGTCTGAAAACAATTCTGCCTGATATAGCTGTCAGCTGTGTTGACTCTTTCCAGGATATTACCTCTCTTTTCACTGCAGAGAATCCCACAGACTAAGTATATGCTTTTTTTATCTGGCTACCTGGTAAGAGACTTTACTGAGTAAACTGCTTAAATGGGGAAAATTAGTTTGCTTCAGCTTGGCTTGACTGTCTATTAATGTTCTCTGCAGCCTCTATCTTTTTCTGAGTTTAGTTTTGGGTTTTTTTTTTTTTCTTGTGCATGAACATTTGTTCTTTTTCTTCTGACTTAAGGCCAAAATTTTCCCTTCTCTTTTTAAAGTTCAGCTTCTTTCCTTTTTGCCCCTCATACCTCAGCTTGGACAGTTTTCTTTGTTTGGAAGCAGATCTTTTGCTGATGTTACTGGCACTTCTCCTGGGCATCTGGAATATATTAGATAAGACCAAAGATCTGTCTAATCCACTACCTCATGTTAAAAAGCAGCTGGTACAGGGACTTCACAGGAAGGATCTTATGGAAGATAGATTATCTATCCCACATCTTTTGCCACATGCTGATATCTAATACTTAGGGATCAGATAATGCCATGAAGTACATGGTATTGTACTTTTGCCAAATACTTGGCCTTTTTCTGTAATCCTCTATCTGGTTTAGCTTGGCCTTTTAGTCCTCTTTTTCCTAGATGCTATGTATCTTGATCAGTCACCAACCAGAGCAAGAGGTTTTGATGTGGTCCAGATTTCACAATGGTTGGCTGCAAGCAGTTTCCAAAGCTGGGGTTTTGCATCTACAGTGGGAATAAACCTGCCCTGGCAGGCTTCAGCTGCACCTCAACAATGCAAAATTCATAATAGTTTGTTTAGGGTTTTTAACAAGTAGGGTCTGTTTTCTCAGGTTTGAGTCTCTGGTGGTTGTCGTTTCCTGCCTTTTTCTCTGTAGCTGTGGTTCCTGGGAAAATTATGGGTTTTGTTTCTTCCCCCTCCTCCTTTCTCTTAGTGAAAACAGTGTTTACTCTGGAGCTGAGCCTTAAAAAAAAAAAGGGGGGGGGCAAATAACTTGAGACTGTTGATAAAATCCTGAGAGTTGGGAAAGTTGGGATTCCTCTCTTGTTTTCAGAAAATACCTACTTTTTTCTTTAAGATACAGTCTCCTGTATTTATTTTTTATCTTTATGTTTTGGCTGCAGCATGGATTTTTTGCACTGGTTTTGCAGAATTATCCTTCTCCCCCCCACCCCCCACCCCCCCATGTTTTCTTTATGGTGCTGCTGCTTTGGTTTTGGCCAAGAGCCCAATACCTCTGAGTAGTATCTCTCAAAAGATATTTGTTTTTTCCTTCACTCTGGCAAGATTCAAGATTCCTCCTTAATTTCTTCTTTAAACTTATTTTTTGGTCTTTCTCCAAGCACTTACATGTTCTTCTTCCCACTTGCCAACTCAGCTCTGGAAATACAGTCCAAATGTCATGGCTGCCTTAGATCCTGATGAAGATTATTTCAGCTTCGAGAACTTCACCCAATTTTCCTTCTTTTCTTCTTTCTTTCTTTCTTGTTTTTCTTTCACTGGAAGTAGCTTTTAGCTGAATTAGACAGCACGATGAGCTGGAAATGGCAGAAGCTGCCATCTGTATTTGTAGCTGTGGTGAAATACTAATGTTAATTCTTAAGTGTCTTCCAGTATGACTGTCTGACATATATGCTGGAGAGTTCTTCAGTGTTAGCTGCAAGAAGCTTCACACTACCAAAAACTTCACATCTTGTGTAGACAAAGTGGTTTCTATAATCCATGTTTTCAAAGTTTTATGAGACAGAAACAGATTTTTAAAATATGCTAGCAGTGATGACAGGTAGCTGGTTTGAGTTTTACTCAGAGTTCCTTTGTTTTCCTGGAGTTCAGTCAGGATTTGGGCAAAAATTTTGTATCAGCGTGTTTATGGTTATAATAAAGAGTGGCAAGGGTTGGTACATGGCATCATCACAGGCGTGTTGGCATGCCAGAAATTCACAACAGTGGCTCTGAATACACAGGTTGTCAAGTGCTGGACACGTTACAAAAGCAGCAGCAGGTGGGAATGGTTTGCAGTAGAGATTCCTGCCTCTTGGCTGACCGCCTAAGCCACGATGAGTGGTTCTGAATTACTGATATATTCAGCTGCCATTATGGGGGACGTTATCACAGTACCCATAGTTTATAGCTCCAAGGAAACTGTGCTATTCCTCCCTCCTCCTCCTCTATAAATGATGCTCCTTGATCTTCCCTAAATTTTTCAGTCATTTCACAAGCAATATTGCTCATATGCCATGGTCATTTTACTGCAGGGAGGAGATCTTTTTGATGCTATCACTTCCACCAACAAATATACAGAGAGAGATGCCAGCGGGATGCTTTACAATCTGGCCAGTGCCATCAAATATCTTCACAGCCTGAACATTGTCCACAGGGATATCAAGCCGGAGAATCTACTGGTAAGTGAAGGTTCAACTTTTGGCATTGTTGGTAACTTGGGAGTGTGTGACAGAAGGTCCACGCTTCTCCCTCCTTCCACACACCCGCCAAGTTTATTTCAGTCTTTTAAGTCACTAGCCCTTTTTTTAACCTTAGCATTGTAAAGCGCTCCTAAGAATAACAGCTATCACAAGAAGTACAGTAACATAAGCTGGTATGTCTAGACTGTTCCTCAGGACACAGCAGCAAAATTGTTCCAGAGATCAATAGAAGTGACCTTTTAGTAAGCTGCAGTATAATTTCTAGCTTCTCATAAACACAGAGGTGTTCTGTCCTCAACAGATTACTGTGTACTTCTGCAGCTGCCTAAGTAATTAGCAGCAGTTCAGTTTTACGAACACTGTGGATGTAAATGTTGTGCCCTAATCATGAAGTACAGCAGAGCACAACCAGGAAGAAACTTCAGTGTTCTTCCTTTCCTTGCTACATCTTTCAAATAGTCCTATAGCACTTTGTATTAAGATACTTTCTAAAATAGACAGCCTAAATCTTCATTTTCCTGGTTGAATTTGTATGACCCCTATCCACTGAAGACAGTGAAAAATGTACCCTGGCAACAAGTCCTTCATCTGAGAATTTTCACTCTTGAATGCAGCAATTGTGATGCCCAATGGACATAGTTTTATTTCTTCTGATTATTTCACTGTTCTCTGAGTTTTCCCAAATTCACATGTTCTAGTACCAAGATGTCCCAATTGTCCATATATTCTGTGACCATAAAACAGTGTTTAAGATACCTAGAATATCAGTTCTCTCAGTTGTGTGCTCTCTGGCATGGCTTAATGCATTTAGTCCTGATTGACAGTGAAGAAGTTTTATGGGAAAGTTGACTCAAGTAGATCTTACTAAATTTCCAGGGAGGGGGATTTTTACAGTTGAGGTTCCTCTAGTGTTAGATGCCTTTATAGTTCTGGGTGAGGAAGCAGCCTGCCCTCATTTTCCAGAAACTGCTACAAACAATGTCGGGTAGAAGTTTCACTAAACACTAGTGATTGATACTCCTTTCGCAGCCCTTGTGCTGGTGTTCAGAGGTGACTGCATGCAGAAGTTATAGCAATCACATGCCAGGATTCATTAATGCTGTGACATGGAGTGTGCAGGAGGGTCTTGATCTGGGGCAAGGCTTGCCCTTCTGCTGTCTTGATGTGTCTCTAAAGTCTGAAAACAGAAGAGTTAAGGTTTTGAGGGAAGAGGGAAAGGTAGGCAGGAGGTGGAGGCAATAGGGAGTAGATTAGATTTACCTTCCCAGCCATCTCTGGTAATTACTCACCACCAGGAATGATCACACTGTTTGCATTATAGCTGAATTGATTCTGAATGATTATTCCAGTGCTGTGCATATGTAAAGGTCCTACGTCGATATTCGTAGTGAGCAGTGAGGATGCAGCCCTTAACCTCTTGCAGCATCCGAACTCTTAGAAGCCAGCAACTGAATATTAATTCTCTAAGATTTTTCATGGCCTTGAAAGAAATGAACACTGTTTTAGAAGAATGCTTTGGAAACAGCCTCATGTGAATTCTGACCCTGTCTTGGACATTGGCTGTCTGTGGCCTTAGTATCTCTTGAACTTTCTACTTTTATGTTCTTGTCTGTCAAATGGAATGCATAGTTCCTTGTATCACAAGATTGCAATTAGGGTTATAATTAATGGCATTTATAAAACACTTACAAAATGTCATATGGGTCTTAGTCTTTCTGATGTTAAAGACCTTCTACTTGCCTTCTGTAGCCTGCCTTTTGCTTGCAGGTCTGTAACCCCTCAGCTAAGTGGTCATGGCATTATGTTCCCCTTGTTCTTGTACTGCTGCTTTCGTGTCGTTACTATCACGGTCTGGCATCTGCAACTGCAAACCCCCGTAGTGTTACAGTAAGTTCTCCTGGCCACCAGTGTGAGAATCAGCCTTTTTCCTCCCTGCCCTTTTCCTACTCACAGGTTGTAGCTTTAGGTTTAGAGCAGCCTATAACAGACCTGCCCAGAGCAGAGCAACCTTCCCTGGGGGGAAAGGAGGAGCAGCACCTTTCTCTCTCTCTACTTTGTTTTTTCCTTTTCCCCAGAAGTAAATGTCATGCTTTGAACTGGTCTGTGCCATTAGCTACGAACCCTGCTGATAAACCTTCATGTGGCACAGCTACACGTTGGGCAGAGAAGAGATTCAGAGCAGCCCTGTAGAGAAGGACTTGGGGGTGTTGGTTGATGAGAAACTTAACCGGAGCTGGCAGTGGGCACTTGCAGCCCAGAAAGCCAACCGTATCCTGGGCTGCATCAAAAGAAGTGTGACCAGCAAGTCAAAGGAGGTGATCCTGCTCCTCTACTTTGCTCTCGTGAGACCTCACTTGGAGTATTTTGTTCAGTTCTGGTGTCCTCAACATAAAAAGGACAGGGAGCTGTTGGAGCGAGTCCAGAGGAGGGCCACGAGGATGATAAGGGGGCTGGAGCACCTTCCGTATGAAGACAGGCTGAGAAAGTTGGGGCTGTTCAGCCTGGAGAAGAGAAGGCTGTGTGGAGACCTCATAGCAGCCTTCCAGTATCTGAAGGGGGCCTACAAGGATGCTGGGGAGGGACTCTTCATTAGGGACTGTAGTGGCAGGACAAGGGGTAACAGGTTCAAACTTAAACAGGGGAAGTTTAGATTAGATATAAGGAAGAAGTTCTTTACTGTGAGGGTGGTGAGGCATTGGAATGGGTTGCCCAAGGAAGTTGTGAATACTCCATCCCTGGCAGTGTTCCAACCCTGGCCAGGTTAGACAGAGCCTTGGGCGACATGGTTTATTGTGAGGTGTCCCTGCCCATGGCAGGGGGGCTGGAACTAGATGATCTTAAAGTCCTTTCCAACCCTAACTATTCTATGATTCTATGATTCTATGTATGAACCTGTCTCAACATCCTATGTGCAACACTAGTAATAAGTGGTTAAATATTCCTTAGTATCTTCAAAATATGCAAAGCCCACCTAACAGTTAACTGTCTAAGAGTTTAGGGTATGCTGAATACCTGTGATTTCTTAGCTTTTTTTTTTTGTTCTCTAGAGAGTGTCTTCCGTGTTTGAATTGGAACATTTTTCATAATTGCTGCTATTTAGCACATTTGTTTTGTCAAGTCATGGGATGTCTTTATAGCCATATAATAAACCCTAGAGAACAACTTCTCTGACTGTTGCCATCTGCACTGATCACAAGAGCAGCTTAGAAAATACTGACAGTCTTTATAGTAATAGGATACATATGGTGGCACACAATTATGTGTGGCTGCATTCAATTAGTGTTGTACAATTACACAGTTTTATTGCTTAGTTAAAACAGTGAAAGCACTACATAGTGGGTAATTTGCACTAATCCCCATTTCTTTAATTGCCCTTCAGTATTTAAATGCAGTGGAACATAGATAGCATTTGTTCTGAATAACGTGAGTGTTAAATTATCTTTCACATTCCTTGACTGGCAAGTAACATACCACAGCTTTACATTGGGCTCCTTTTTATATGCAGTTATAACAGGGTGAGGAAAAGTTACTTTCTTCAATTTTACAAGTCAACTGAAGTAGTTTTCCAAGGAAAGTAATTCCTAGAAACAGATGGGGCAAAATACTAGAAAGTGCACAGTACCGAACCTTCTGCATTGGTAAATATTGACAAACAAGCCTCTTCCATAATTAGTTTCTAGGATATATGAGTCATACAAGGTGAGACCTATTGAATGAAGAAATTTGTGAACATTCACTAGGCTAACACAACTCGGAGGGTTTTGTAAAAGATAACTGCATGAAATAGGAGATGCTAATTAGACTGGATTCAGCTCTTGATGTCTAAATGCACACTCCCCATTTTTCAGCAAATGAATATTTAAAGCTCTAGTCTCTAGCCTTTAATTAAAACTGTTGTTGAAATTAGATTTATTACTGCCATTTCAGAGAGCACTTTCTTTAGTTTCAGGAACCAGATGTATTTAACAATCTGTGTTTTTAATAAAACTGTAATTGCCTTTTTTTTTTTTTTCCAGTGCTTTTCTATAAGCCTATCTTTTTTTTTTCTGGTTTAGTAGCAGAGAAATGGGAATCCATATGAAATTGCTGGTCCTCTTAAAGATCCAGTTGTATTATTAAAAATAACATAAGGAAAGGAGAAGGATTTTGTTTATTCTGAATATCTGCTTAAGGCTCTATCAGCCGGTAGCAGGGATTCAGGACAGGGAGGGGTTTCCTCTTTAGACATGACTACCATTAACAAAGGACAAACTGGGCAGTAAAATATATGTCATTATTATGAGCTATAGCAGATCTGTAGCAAACAGTGGTGAGACTACAAGATTTCATTTTTGCACAAAGTGAACTGTTCAAGGGTTCATTGTAGAAGTTATTGTGGTTTTGTAAGGAGAAATAGAGCATTTTTCTCTGCAAACAGTTGTAGATAAATGTGGTTTCTGATGTAGGAGTAGCTGGTCAAGATGGGTATGATTTTGATTTTAATTGTGAAAGATGATATCTTCTATTTTTGTGCAGTTGTTTACTGCTAATTCTTGTCAGGATCTCACTATTGGTGAGCCAGACTGTGTACTTTGATTTGGGTTGCAAAATAATAAACTGCCTCCTGCAAACTGTTTCCAATTCTTAAGGTGCTGTTGCGATAAACAGCATTAAGATGCGTCATAAACAATTTCAAAATGGGAAGCAAGAACCCAAACAAGCAGTTAGATTAGGGAAAAACTCACAGTCTAGTGTTTTAATTTAGATATGTTTTATTTTAAACATTTTTGGTAAGTTTACGGTGTTTGAAAGTTAGAAGTTGTTCTTTTGCATTAAGCCAGCTTTTAAATCATGGTTTTTTTCTGATGGTTCTAGCTTTTTTCTTGTGACTATATCTTAATCTTCCCTTGCACCCATAAAAGCCCATGAAAAATCATGTTACTGCTGTGAAGACCACGTTTTAAGACAGGATTTTCATGTACGCTCATTAATAGCCCATGATGGTAACATGCCACAATGACACTGATCGGTGTTTAACAGTCATTCAAGGAGAGGACAGTGTTTCTAGGTGAAACAGTCCAGCTAGGTGACTTCAATACACAGGAAAGAATCTGTTGCTGCTATCAGTGCAATCACTGTTGCATTATCTAAGAAGCTGAAAATCCGGTGTAAGCCTTTAAGCTCTGTGCAAGTAAAATTAATAAACTCAAAAACCCTACACTGTGAATTGCTGTCAGTGAAGAGTTAACCTGGGAATGTCCCTGCTGGAAGGTCAGACCTTTGCTTCTGGGCTCTAGCTTCTAGCTAGCTATGTCCTTTGTTGTCCAGGTAAAAAGGTAAGTCTTTCCCAAGCATCCTGAGTGCATTCAAGGGAAGTTGTCCAAATACTGAATTTTCAAAGCACACAGAAAAGTATGTTGTAGGTAAGGAGGAGAACAAAGACTGTAATTAGAAGGCAGTTAGTAAATGATACAATAGTTACCTTGATGGTATTGTGTTAAACCTTTGAATTTTCCTCCTGATTTAGGTTTATGAACACCAAGACGGAAGCAAGTCCCTGAAGCTAGGAGACTTTGGCCTAGCAACAATTGTGGATGGACCTCTATATACTGTTTGTGGGACCCCAACATATGTAGCTCCAGAAATCATTGCAGAAACTGGGTAAATCACTTCTAGTGATGATTCTTTAACATATACACAGTGGAGCACGTTCTCACCAGCAAGTCAGGCAGGAGTTCTTGCAATTAAGAATTTTATGCTGCCTTTGCTTGAGTGGGATGCAGAATCATGGCTTATAGAACAGTTCAGCTGGGAGGAACCTCATAAGGCAATCTTGTCCAAAACACCTCAGAGCAGGGCCAACTTTGGAGTTATAGCAGGTTCCTCTGCCAGTTGTTGGCCTCAGACTTCTCATCTTAACACTGAGTTACTAACTAACCACTTGCAGATACAGTAGAAGTAATTCTTAAGTTATCATTTACTTAATTTTGTTTCATTATCACACACTGTGCTCTTCTGATTTATTCCACAGAGTAGGTGCCTGATAGCTTGAGCAGCCTGTGTCACCTTTGCAGGCTTCATGTTAGGTGAAGGTAGGCATCACTGTCTAACTCAAGAATACAGTACAGTGTCTTCTGTACACTCCTACATTCTGATCTAATGTAGTTTTAAGATACAAATGTAAAAAAAGATTTTAAAGTGGAATGAGGATAGGCAGGTGGGACCTAGAGAAAGTTCAGATAAGAATATATAAGAAATTATTAATAATTTTGAAAATGTTTCTTCTGTTCTTGTACTGTAGTTCATAGGATTCAAATGTCTCTAACCATGTCTCTCATACTTCTAGATATGGCTTGAAGGTGGACATCTGGGCAGCGGGTGTGATTACTTACATCCTGCTCTGTGGCTTTCCTCCGTTCCGTGGGTATGGACTGATCTATTCAACCATCCTTATTCTGTGAATTGGTCCCTGTGCTGCTTTTGTATTAAGCACAGAAATTCCCACTGGAAACAGTTCTCTACTCGTAGGTTGTTTTGTTTTTTTCCTCTGCTCTGCACAGTAATTTGCACAAACCCCATAAATGCCTGTGATTTTACTGTAAAAATTCTGTCTCATGTTTGTTTAGTTTAAACTTCATTGCATTATAAAACAAGAGCCTTCATTACAGGTTCTGTGTGGCTTTGCCTGATGTTTAAAATACACACTGAAATAAGCCTCTTCTTTCATGGACCAAATACAACATATTCTGTGATCAGTAAAAGGTAATTAAAATGTAAGACCCTTAATAAGGACATATGAGAACTTTCCTCCCCCTCAAAACAATTGCAAAGTCGCTGACAATCCTAAAGACAAGCAAGTTACCTCAGAAAGAATGCACCAAATGCATTTTGTTTTACTTCACTTTTCACACCCGTGCTTGCGGGCCTGGGGGGAATTAACAGCTTCCAAAACCATACTAAGTGATCACCAATTAAAAGCAATTTCAAGAAGCCTATTGAAACCAGCTCTGGAAATAATTTCTTTGTGGGTTTTGTTGTTGGTTTTGTTTGGTTTTTACTTTATAGAAGTGGAGATGACCAAGAAGTACTTTTTGACCAGATTTTGATGGGACAAGTGGATTTTCCATCTCCATATTGGGACAATGTTTCTGATTCTGCAAAGGTGGGTTTTATAGTAGATGATACTTTCTTTTCCCAGTGCCAGTATCTAATACATGGCGTTCTCTCACAATGCTGTATTTGACATGTTTCATACATGTCTTGCTACACCTATAAATTCCTCTAGGTCACCAAGTGTGATGTTGTTTGATCGCTGTCTGTCTGTTAGACTTTGGGTGGTTCTGAAATAGACCCCATCTCTATACGATGTCTCACTCAACAGAGACGCCAGCAGCCCTTACTGATCAAGAAAACTTTGAAGTGACTTCTTACAGAAGTACTTCTTAGCTTGGAAACTCCCTGGGACTGCGCTTTATACGTACTTATGATGTGGACCAGGTACCAACCTGGGCCCTTTGAATATTATATAACAACATTATAGGGAGGCTGTTTTCCCCTTATTAATCCCATTAGATGATATGTCTGTTGTTTCTTTCTGTCAAAGAACCAGGCCGCTCATTGCCTGTAATTCCTTATTGTGGTCAGTGTGGTATGAAATACAGACTTGTCCTGGCCACCAGTTCATGGGCCATAGCCTCTTGGCATATGACACAGAGGAGGCAGAACGTGAGGTGTGCTAAAGCAGGTACAGTCCTTTTCAGATACAGACCCTAACAGAGTTCATTATATTTGCAGAGCAGATCAAGTTTTTTAACTCTCGTTAGTGCACTGGAGCAACAGTTTAACTGACAGATTTTCTAGGGATCTGGCATTCACTACAGTTATATGTATACATGTATATGTAGAGATAATACATATATGTATGTAATAAAAAAAAGCCAAAACCATAAAACTATTTATATTGTCATCCTGTAGATAACGGCTTAATTATCACATAATTGTGTTGTAGCAGGCTCTATTTCATAGCATCATTAATGAGAACTCTGCAAGTCCTTTGCCAGCGTTGTTCTGTGAAACTCCTTCTTCCGAATAGTTGAGTCTAAAATTTCTGGTTTGAAGTATTAGCCTATTTATTTAACTTCTGCTTGTCACTAAGAATTATAAACTTCAGGTTTTGATGATACCTCTTTATTTGCTGTCATGCTGCCATCCTGTTTTCTGAGCAATCCACTCAGTGCTTGAATTACGTATGTTTATTTACATGCTAGTTGAAAACTAGGTAATTGCACAAGAAATCAGACTCTGAAAAATGTTTTTAAGTGGATTTTTTTTATATATTTTCTATGTCATTTATTCAAGAGCTTGAAGTAAAATTCCTCATTTGCTGGCTTTTTTCCTACAAAGGAATCGGCTTTTTCTTAATGGGAAGCTAACCTAATTTCATGCAACCATCTGTTTTGTACATTATGTATTAAGTGCTTTTCTCTGAAACAGTGGCTACAGAACTGTAACTCAGAACTGTCTTCTAGCTTTTCAAGGTACTGTTAGATATTGATTTAAAAGTTCAGCTTGAAGTTCAGCAGTTCATAGTTGGGTTTTTTTTTTTTTAATAATCTTAACGTATTTCTGCAGTTGGCAGTTCACTCTCTCTTTGAGAACTCTTACATAATCAGCTGAAAAGAACTTTAGTGAATTAAATGATTTGTTCTTTAAAAGAGTTCCTTAAATTTGACCCAGTATTCCATTTCTCAGGAACTTATCACGATGATGCTTCAAGTAGATGTAGATCTACGATTCTCAGCCTTGCAAGTTCTTGAGCATCCATGGGTTAATGTAAGTATTTTCAGGCTTGTAGATGCTGCTTGTAATTAGGCACCTTTGAGCTCTCTTCTGTCAGGTCCTTTCTATGCCTTTTTGGAGCCAGCACATTCTAAAAATGCTTCAGATTTAACTGGAAATAAGCTGGGTTACAGGCTGGTTTAGTATATCACACATACCTCAGAGTATTCACTATTTTATGCATGCTTAGCTACATTTTCTCTGAAATATTTTGGGCCAGGTTTTAAGCAAATCTCAACCACTCATGACAAATTTATACCTCCAACAATCGTCTTATGGGTTCAGTGGCACATATTGCTATCCTAAAGTCAGATAGACTCAAAAATCTGACAGTCATGATTGAGATATTGAAATATAGTCCATAGTGTTAAGCCTACTTGAGCCAGCATGAAACAGGGAAACCTTTAGAATCATATTTAGCTTCTGACATTGAAATATATGTATATTTATGTGCAGCCATACCCATTTGATTTGACTTACCTATATATGTATCCTGGCTTGTCTCTAAGTGATTGGACATTTGCCATAAAAGTGGTAATCGGTGAGGTGGCATGTGGATAAATCTGGCAGAAAATAAACAGATTTCTCTTTAATTAATGCTGAGACAAGGACACTACTTAATATTTTTTAATTATTTCAGACTATTTAATATATCTTAAAATATTTGTGTGACAAGAGGGAAAAATTGGAGAAAATCCAGGTTCAAATTCAGAAGGGAAGATTGAGAGAAAAACACAATTGGGATGAGCAGAGAAAAAAAAAATAAAATAAAGGAGGAAGAAATACTGCTTCATTTCGTTGGTTGCAAGTTTGAGTATGCAGTCCTCCCTGGAACACTATTTGGTTCCTCAGCTGCTGTATCCAAAATCTTTTTCTCACTAAAACACTATCCTAAAAATTCAAATATACAGTAGCCTCAAATGTTTGGGGTTTTTTTTATGAAACTGTCCTCCATATAACCCAGAATTGTGGTCATCGCTTAAGTGTTTACCAAGTATATGCTTTACTCTTGGAATCTCCCTTATTGCCCAAACTTTTTTTCTTAAATTGTAAATACTCTTATCATGCAGAGCACTTCTACAGTGTATGAAGAATGCAAGGATCCAGGACAATGTCTGATGAAAATCCTTTCATTTTTAAGATGACATTCTAGCAGCTGAAATATTAACTTTCCTCAGTGCCAAGTGCTGTCCTTGGACATAGTGTTCTGTCACAGTTTATAATGACTTTTGGTGACTGAGGTGTCTCTCTCTCCACGGGAGGATGATGGGTGGGGATTTCTGGACTGCTGCTGAGGAAGAGATGTAAGTGACTGATCAGAAGCCGCAGAGAGGCCAGGTCACCCGCAGTGTCACTCTGCATATTGCTGCTGAGGTTACTGAAACATCACATGTTTACACCACATAAGGATGTTGTCACTAATCTTCTTTTTCTGAAAAATATATTAGAACTGTTAATTTCCTCCCAGGCACTTTTTTTTTTTTTTTTTTTTTTTTTTTGGCTTTGGTTATACCACAGTATGTTTTAGGATGCCTTTTTAGAGAGATGTATGAAGGTGTGGCTCTTTGCCAGTAACGTAATGGCGATGGTGTGCAGGTGACATGAGGGTCTGCTCCCTGCCCTCAGTAGTGCCTGCTGATGAGGAAGGATGGGGAAAGGGGCTGGGGACTAAAGCTTTTTAACACTTCAGAGCTCCACTAACCAAACCTGAGCTCTGATTACTGAAGAACCCTGGCAAATTCCTGGGTTTCTGTTCAGTAAGTTAAAACGTGGTGCAGTTTGCCAGAGAGTGCTGTAGAGTCCAAGTATAAATGGATTTCAAAAGAGAGTTTGATACATTTTTGGAGTATGAGCCCATTGGTTCCTATTAAATATAGTGGTCTGGATACAACTCTTGGCTCACAAAGTTCTTGAGTACTTGGTTGGCAGAAACTGGAGTATATACCAGGGAAAGTTAAAGATCTACTTGTCTTCATTAAATGTACTATTTCATAAACAGTGACTACAGCGCACAGTTAGAAACAAAATATTGTGTTCAATTCACCTTTGGTCTAACTCTGCTGCAGTTTTTCTAGTTTTAGGCTGATTATAATTCTTTGCAATCAAAATCTGTAGCAGTTCTGTCCATAAATAAGTGAAACAACTATTCCATGACGGTTTTTTAATTTCTTCTTTTCTGTCCAAAATTTTGTAATTTCTCCTTTTCTGCTTTTAGCAAATGAGACGAATCAGTATTTTGTCTTCAGCAATATACTAATGATAGTTCATAACACAGATCAAAACCTCTTTTGAATTCTCTTATGTATCCTCCAGATATTTTTTCTGGAAGGAGAAAGGCCAGCACTGGGACCAGTTCAGGATAGTGCTTGAGCACATTCCAAAAGTCACTCCTATTTCAGGGCATCACACATGGAAGCACTTAATATGAAGCATAAAATTAACTAGATGGCACTAAAATCCTAGTTCACTCCAGGAGAAATAAGAACAAGGCTGAGTTGAAACAGGTGCTTGAGTGCTTTCGTGGAAAAGGACACTTCACTGAAGTGGGTCTGGGAAGTACACAGTAGACAGCCTAGAAGGGACAGCCTGCTTGTTTACAGCGACAGAATGATGCACTGGTGTCAGATCCGACCTCTCATCACCATACCATCACCTGCCTGACCAGCTGCAATTCTGTCACACAGCTTCCTTGTACCTCATTTTCCCAGCTTCAGTACAGGGAATTAATACACTCATCCCTGTTTACAAAAGGCTCTGTGATCTATGTTGTTGTAATTACCTGAGTGATTATCTGCAACTTCTATAAAATACTGTTTCTGAGAAGAAATGGCACACAGAGTTTTCACCTAACAGTCAATTTTCCCAGATAACATGTTTAAATACTTTTCCATGGCATCAAATACTGGACTTTCCCTTTTCTTTTTCCAGTTTGGAACCTATTCATAGAGTGGTAAACTTGCATAAAGTACTGGATAGGAGAGCTGGCTTGAAAAATACGCATGTGTTTTCTTCAGCAATTTTAAGAACATTTTCTCTCTTTGATGAAACCATTGATAGAAGTGTTGTAACTGCTTACACTGTATAAAACCATTTTGTAGATTGTAAATAACCATTCTACTTTATAGCTGCTTACTATGTGATTACTTGGTAAACTGCTGAGATTCCTGGAATGTGCTTTGACAGTTTCAGTAGGAGCCAACCCTCATTTCAGTTTCAGTTTTTGCTATAAAAATAGCTGGAATCCTCTTGGAGAGTGCAAAACTTGTTCTGGGCAGTGAGACCGATAAAGCAGTTCCTATGTCAATAATACCCCAGCTGTTTTCAATTCAAAAAAACAAAACCTGAAAAGATGTTGGCTACGTGCCACTGCCACAGATGGCGATCTTGAATTCTAAATGCAATTCAGCAGCAGTTCCTTGCCCCCTCCATTTAGTTTATTTGGATTTTTCTGTCCTATGCAGTATACTTAGACCTGGAAACAAATCCATCAGTTTATACTTCCCCTACAGGGACCCCAGCTCTTTCCTTTACCTGCTCAAATTCTTTGCAAAACCAAAAAGTTATAGAAGAGGCTGGAAGCCTGAGGTCTGGCATTTTAAACATTGATGATATTGATAACGTGAATTATACTATGCAAGTTGCAGGACAAGCCTACTCTCTTTTTGTTGTATAAGTAGTAAATATTTCCTTATACAGCAGTGAAGGCTGAAAAGAGTGGATTGCATTCTATAAATCCTTCTCTGTTAAAATAATCAATATAAAATGTGATATGTGGTTGCTGGAGGAGGAAGATGGCACACACCAGCCTAAAAAGAATTAGCAAAATTGGAACTTTTATATGTTTCCTTAACCATGTCTGCCTTGGAAATTTGTGTGCAAAAGAAATGAATAACCAAGCAGTAAGTAGTACTAAGCTGAACATTTGCAATGAAGTTAATTTAAAAAGACATTTCATATTTGGCAGCTGCACTACCTTTGGTTACACCCTAGAACACTGCCTAAAGAAAAATGTCCTTACAATCCTTAAAGGAAAGAGAGTCCAAAAGGTTTTCCAGCACTTCTATTTGTTCTAACTTTCTGCCATTATTTATATAATGACCTATTCGTCTGATGCTTTTAGACCTGGAAAGTAAAGCTCTTGTGACTGGCTTATGAAATGGATCTGAGTGCTTCAGGGCAGTAGGAATCTGTGAATCCTGAACTTTGTTCCATCTTTTCAACACTTATTTCTTTTTTTGAGTGACAGTGCCTCCTGCCATAGGAAACAAAGCAAATATGAAAACAGTGTTTATTAATTACTCAAATTATTCCAAGACCCTCCGCCCCCCCCCCCACTACCCCCCTTTTCTTTTTTTTCCCCCCAATTTTTTTTATTTCTTGGAAATAGAGCAGGAAAGGTATTTTATGGAAGCTGATTTAAAAAAACAAACAAACAAAAAAATCAAACAAAAAAACCCCTTAAGATCCCAAGCAGTTTACGTTGTCCAAGTGAAAACTCAAATTCTGGACCAGAGTTTTGAAACTGTCAATGTTTTTTGACTGCTCCGCATCTGAGACATGCACAGGAAAGCAATTCTTCCAGAGCATCAGCAGTCAACATTTTCTGAAGCTCATGACCCTTTAAAGTTCCCGGAGTTAAGCAACAAAAATCATTAGTCATCTTTAAAAGATCTTGTCCTGACTGCTGAGATGAAGCTCAGATAAAATTCTGTGTTCCTAACCCAGTGCAAGAAGTAGTTCCTGTAGCAAAAGGTTGAAATAGGGTAAAGGAACAGTTAAACTATTTGGGGTCTGACATCCTTCCCATTTCAGCAACCCGATGAAATTCTTGTCAGCAGTGTTTAGTCTGTTCTCCAATTCTACAACTTACCCTGCTGATTCTGGTGAATCTGATGGGATTTTTTTCACTTCTTGCCTTTTAAAGTGCAGAGCAGCTTGTTTTGTATGTAGTTAAACAGCTGCCATCTCTCTTCCTCAATATCTATTTTATTGTTGGCTGAAGTGATTCCCAGAGCCAGCAAATATATATTAACTTGTTTATATAGCATGTTGGAATTAAAAAAGAAATAACTACTAAACATCAGATAGCGCTAACAGGAGCAAGAAAATTTAAGACGATATTAAAATTTAAAACGATAGAGTAATTCCTGTATATCCCTATACTGCATCTTAAATTGAGCTGGAAGATATTTCATCTAAAAGCTGGAGCCCAAACTATGTGTCTCTGGAGCATTGCCACTGGAACTGTGGGTGTGGTGCTTCACCAATAAAATATTACCACAGTCTTCGTAACCATTGTCTTGTCCATAATTTAGTCTTTTGACAAGATGACATGAACATTTGGCAGGCTTTCATGTCAAGAAAGCCAAAAGAATGGTTTTTTTATTTATTTATTCCTCCCCCTCCCCCCATGAAGAAGAGTTCACTTTACAGAATAGCTCTCTTCTGGGAAAGGCAAGGTCAGCGGAAAGCAGGTTATTTTTAGGGGTCATATACCACCAAGCCAAGACTCCCCAGTGCTAGATAATAATCGGCTACTGGGTTGTATTGTTTTGTGTTTTGCAGCTGTGTGCACTTGACCATATTTTGCCAGCTGAGGTATTTCGTTAAGAGGTGAGTGAGGGATCTCTAAACACAAACTCCCCAAGCTAAATAAATAACAAACCCTAACCAACCTCCCTAAAATTCCCATATGCTCACTGAACTCATGATTTACTGCAGCAACTCTCTAACTCTTTAAGCACACTCAGAATTGCTGCAAAGCCAGAAAAAGAAGTGTCAGTCATCTCTCTGTATTCTGATCTTGTCTCGTTTGCCTGTATTCTGCTAGAATTTTGCTTAAGTGGAATTTTAGAACTTTTTCAACTGTTGATTGCTACACACACCATGCAAGATTGTGTGTGTAGTACCAAATTGGGATGACCATTGTGGAAGGCCAGTGACCTGATATCCTTGCATATTCTTCCTATTCTGCATTTTGTTGCCTATTCCACCTATTCTGTATATTGTCGCCAGAGATCCTGCATATGGAGATGTCCCTGCTCGTTGCAGGGGGTTGGACTAGATGACCTTTGAAGGTCGCTTCCAATCCAAGCTATCCTATGATTCCTATCCTATGATATTCTGCTAGCACGGGAGTCTCACCAGCCAGTGGCCTTTTGCACTGTTTTTCAGGCATAAGGCTCTTAGTAGCAATTTCTAAAAAAATCCTTTCTTCTCTTGGGCTTGAATTCAACCTGCTGACTTGCACAGAACTGCAAACTCCCTGCTTTCTGCTCGGGTTTTGCTTCAGCATTGAGGATGCCTGCATGTCTCGGTGCAGATAGACAGGTTTGCTCTGCAAAGAGGGGTGTCTCAGCTGGGAGGAGGCACCTCCTGGCCCAGCTGCATGGCTTCTGGGCTGGAGCTCACGTGCAGCCGGCTCTCTTGGTGTGTGTGATAGCAGAGCATGTGTCTGCCTCTGGCCATGCAGTTGTGTGCCTGCTTTCACCTTAGCTCAAGTTGAGAACATGTGTCTTTCAGCAAGGAAGAAGAGGCCATCCACAGCTGGCTCCGGCCCTGCTCTTCTTTCCCAGACAGTCTGTGCCTCTGATCATCCTGTACCTCAGCCACGGCGTGCCTCAGCTCTCATCTTCCTTGGGTTTCCCCACCATGGGACTCCCTGCGCTGTGGCTGCAATATTCACCAGCCACAGAGTCCCAGAGTTTGTAACCTTTTGATGAGACAAGGATCTTATTGGTGTCTCTCAGGGCTTTTGGAGATTCTTTCCTGCATCCTACCAAAGCAGGGCCTCTGGCTTCTCTAATCTCTTGGGTGCTTTCTACTTTTGAGGTCATTGTCTTTGAATTTATATGATGAGTAACTAGAATCATAAACAGCTCCCAGCGTATCAAGCTTTGAAATATTAATGAACCTAAAAATAAATGGGCAGTGGTAGTTAAGATGTGGTAGAAAGAATAATAAAATATTTAACAACTATTATTAATTAATATTACCTAAAGTTTGAGAGGAAGGTACTGGATAAATTCTTTTAAAAAAGAGGGGCTGGTTCATGCCATTATATGATGTCCATCTTATAAATACCTTAGATATGGAGACAAAGATTGGAGACAAAGATTGACACGTATTTCATTACTAACTTTTTGTAAACTTTTCTATATTGACAGGTGCTATCAGAATCACCTCGCAATTCCTTTATTTCACCTTTTCTCTCTGAAGTTTTATCCTGCTTTATTTCTCTGCAGGATGATGGCCTTCCAGAGAATGAACATCAGCTCTCAGTAGCTGGGAAGATAAAGAAGCATTTCAACACAGGCCCTAAACCGAACAGCACAGCAGCTGGAGTTTCTGTCATAGCAGTAAGCATCTGAAATACACAGCCGAAACACTTAAATTTATGTGCCCACAAGACAGTATGTGTCTAAGACATGCCACCAAAAGAAACTGGAGAGGGTTAATCTTTAAATAATTCTAATGTTTAATTAATATAAACATAGTTAGACTGGTATTCTGCGCAATTTCTTCACTGATTCTCCTTGTGAGTCACATTGTTATTTAATAGCCGTAGGAGATATAATTCTGTACACACATTTCCACATTTTACCAGAAGATCAGTAGACCTAAGTCCAATGTAGATTCAGTAATTTGAACTATGGGATCATGACATTTTACTTGGCAGCAGAATCATCACATGGATTGAGGCCACACAGAGGTTGTAACAGGACAGCAGCACTTTAAAATGGAAATTACTTAAAATTTGTAACAGAAAATCTGTATGGCAGCCTAAGTTTCTCTCCTCTGAAGACTTCAAAGAGAGCTGTGTTGCCTCACTGCTGTGATGCCTCACTGCTACATTCGTAGTTGATATGAGTCTAGCTCTGCAGATTTAGCTGAGCATCAGCAGCATTTTATTGTACTGCCACATGCAAGCTGCTTCCCTTTAGGCAGCAGGACTTAATGGGGCAAAGACTTAATGGAGATCCTTGCTGCCTTCTGTCATGTTGCAATTCCAGTCTAGGCATTCCAGGTTAGAATATGTCGGAGCTTCTGAAACCAAACTTGACCAAACTTTTGACCAAGCTTTACTGAGGTTTCAATGACATCCTCAGTGTAGCATGCATCCCATACATTTGTATTTTTTCACCAAAGATGAATATGTGTGTTAGATGTATATGCACACAGAATATATTCAGTGTATTATGAGATTATTCATACTATTGCCATTGAAATGTAACACACACATCCTTCACATTTTTGATACATCTGCCTGTGTTTGTAAGCTTTTCTTTATTACTCATGGTAATGTTAATGCTCCAAATAGTCACTGAAAATAAGTGACACATTAAACATAACCATTCCCATATCAGATTACTCAGTGTTCATTCCCAGCTTCCATAAATTGCAGGTGGTGTGACTGCACATGTACACTTTCTTGTACTGTTTCCACTTTCATGTTTCTCAGCTCAGCCCCTCCAGTGGTGAGTTAAATCAGCATGAAGTAAACTCAGCTCAGCACATGCAATCTGGCTCACAGGTGTGAGCTGTTTCTGCAGCAAAACGAATATCTCTCAGTTGCTTGGTTTAAGTACTTAAAATTTCAAGCTGTGCCTCACTCATATTTTTTCTTTACTCTTTCCAACCCTGAACGTCCTCAACATGGAAGCAAGTTGTTCCTCATGCTTTTCCTAGATTTTCTCAGTCATCAGCTAACATAGCCAGCATTTATTTATTTTCATTTTTAAGCAATAATACTGCAACAGCTCTCCCACAACTAAAACATCACATACCCATTGCTCATCTGAAATACAGGTATGTTCTGTATAGCCTAGCTGAAACTGTGTACCTTTCGAATGGACTGCCAGCACGCTTGTCCATGAGAATTACTGCTCAGATCCTCCATGCTAATAACTGCAAAGCTTAAAAGCAAGAAATTATGCCTTTGTCCTCATCCATCCCTCGCCTCCTTTATGTTTTTAATTTCCCCACCCTCCTCTTTCTTTTTCCTTTGCCCCAGTTGCTCTGCCAAAGAATCGTTTACAGCAGTTTGACACTTGAGTAATGAAAAACGCACTGTAGTGAATCTTTCCACTGCAAAACATTATACATGGGGGGGGGGGGGGGGAGGGAGGGAAATTACATGTTTAGTTATATTTTTAATGGCTTTTATTTATTTTTTAGTGTTTGGAAATTTAACAGATCATTTTTAGTAGTCATCTCTATGGGTGAACATCATACTCTGTCACGATTAATACTGCAACTTGGCCTATAAAGTAAAAATGTTTAGAATATTTTTACAGAATTTAGAAAGTGGTTTGATTAGCTTGTGTCAATTATTTCCTAAAAACTTGGAAGAGATGGGGAATTATAGACTTCTTTAGTGTTTTGGTAATGTTCCAGGAAGCTGGATAATTTTGATTTTAAGAATAAATTACCTTTATTTTCTACAAAGCTAATTTATTAAGTAAAATCCAAAAGCAAAACAACAAAGCCTTTAATTGTTGTTTCTGCATTTGAGAGCATATTTAATATACATTTGGTATGTATGTCATCAGGGTTTTACATTTGGGAATCTTCTTTTAACTGTGCAATCTCAAATATCATAGAAGTAAACCCTATTAATGAAGACTGCTCTGCATTTAGAATTTTCAAAGTATGTACAGATGCTGTAACGTATTGTTCAGCGCTAAAGATGTGCATTAATTATATTTTCTATTAAAACACTGTTTTATTGTGCCTGCCTGTATGTTTACTGTAACTTTTTGAGAGAGTGCTTGTGTATATAATATATAGAGATGCTTTCTATATATTACATAACACATCTTTGTCTGTGTGTGTGTTTGTGAAAATATGTTAATATGTGGATATATTTATATAGTTACTTAATATTATAAAAGATAAATATTAGTATTATTTTTGAGTTTTATAACTCTGTTTATGCATAGAGATAGCTATTCTGTGGTATTTAGTTCTTAATTTGTCCTCACACTGGTATGATATTATATGCCTGTTTTCTTCAGTGGAAATAAGTAACACACCTCAAAGATCTCAAGTGGTATTTATCATATGCACCAATTAAAACTATAATATGAAAACTAAGTTTTTAAAGATGTGTTTGTGGTCACTTTGACCAGGAGAAAGTTTGAAGCCACGTGTATTTTATATACATCTACTGTGGCTACTGCTTCCTTCAGCAATGCCCAAAAACATTGCATTGACTCCTTCAGTGCAGACTTATGTCTGATTTTTTGATGTGGCAATCTTCAGTAAAAGTTTTCTCTGACCATTCAAGGCAGAGACATCCTAGAAGTTCTTGTGCATGTGTCCAGACTTCACATTGTCCAGATTTGAAAGGATTTGTCAGTTTGGACAAGCTACCAAAATTAACATGTTGTGCATGCCTAGCAAAGTAGTTCCTTTGCTGATGTAGCAGAAGATGAATCCTTAAACAAAATTAACTGTACAGGCAAAAAGACTTTTCTGTTGATACATTAGTATATCATTAAAAGTTCTGCCAGCATAACTATGTCAGTTGGGAAAAAAAAATCCCTTAAACCAGCATAGCTTCACCAGCAAAATTTTGATTGGAGAGCTAGCTTTTAAAATAGCAAGAGAATTAACAAGTCCCTAAAAAGCACTGCTTGCTGATGGGAGAGTATGTAGGAGAAAGATCACTTAATTTGACTTGTTCTTAAACTCTCATCATAATCATTGACTACTGGTCCTTGTAGGAGACAGGGGCTGGGCTAATGCCCCTCCAGTTTGTGTCAGAATGGCCACATATTTGCAGGATCAGGTTTCTCATACAGCTTTCCAATAGGAACAGTATCTTGTAGTTCTGTGATGTTGTTTATAAAAAGAGACTGCAGTGAAAACATAAAACCAGACTTCTACTAAACAATCTTTTTTAAATTTGGGGATAGATTTTTTTTCCTTCAATTGTCCAAGGACATCATTCCATTTTTTTTTTTCCTTTGGACAAAAAACAATATCCTGTGGCTGTACCCTCTGGGCATTAGTGACAGTGGCTAAAGCGACCAAGAGCCAAAGTCACTTTTTAAGAATGCTTCTGCGATCCAGAGGTGTGCTGTAATTCCTTGTATGAACCAAGCATCATTTAATTTGTGTCCTTGTCTGAATTGTTAAAGCTTTGCCTGTATGTTGTCACTTTTGTGCTTGTATTTTTGCCATTGTTACGACAGAGGAAAGACTAATGATAATATCCTGTCAAAGTTATATGAGGTCTCTGTCTTGGCAATGGGAGTAAACTCCAGCTGGAGAACCAGATGAATCGAGTAGGCCAGAAGATAAAAGCTGCTCAGAAAGTTAGTGTAGCTTTGCAGAGTCCTCTCTGGGCTGGGGACACCAGTGTGGGGCCACTGCCTGCAGTCCAGCAAGGGGAAGGCAGCGGATGGATCACGGCCCTGTGTTCTGCTGATTTTAAAGTAAAATTGGAAATTACAAGTGGCTTTTTTAGCGGTGGGATTTCTTGGAAGAGGAGCCAAGCTTAGTCTGTGAGTTTTGCTTGGCTTAAAGATGAACACGTAGCTCCCTTTCACTTCCCACCTATTGTCCATGTTGTCCTGGTATTGTTGTCCACAGTCGGTTTTCTCATGGCAGGATTTCCACACCAACTTAATTGTTTCAATTCGCGTTAGGAAGCAACTCTCCCTTTTTTCTCTGTATTACTTTTTAGCTATTCGATTTTAGGGCAATATTTTTGATCTGCTTTTCAAGAAATTATCCCTCTTGTGTATTTTATGTGCAGCATACAAGGAAGCCAGTAGATGGCAATAGTAGACCAGTGTACTGAAGCCAACAGAAAATTAGGTACAAGGTTCTCGTGGTTTTAAACAGGAAACGTCCTTTAAATAATTCTAAATAAGATGAAAGAGTCATTGTTTTAACAAAATGGAATAAATTATTAAAATCTACACTTGCAGGAGAGTCATCAAGAAAAATTTAAATTTGGAGTTAGCTCCTAGCTACCCTTGAAGTGTTTGGTAATTGGAAATGTGTTGAACTGCTTTTCTGAATTTAGAATTAGGAACTGTCATCAGTATTGGAAATATGTGCCATGCTCTTATTGAAGCACAAAATGGCCTCTTCTCTTCATAGGACAAAATAGGAAAATCATTGCAACTAACAATTTTAAAGCAGGCAGAGTGTCTCCCTCAAGATATTTTTCCCTAAAATTTCATTTAACTTGGCTAAATGATGTCTCTACCGTCTGTTAGTGCAGCAGGAAGGGCTAGAGAAAACAGCACATTTTCTTTGTTCTTATGCACATGATTCTGCTAATGATGAATTAAACTTAAAAGGTCTGTATTCTTTAAGGAATAGCACGAGCACACTTTCTTGGACACAATGTTAAGTTCATTTCCATTTTGACTTTAATTGGTGCAATTTTAAACCAAATAGTTTTCTACTGTTATATTTTTGAGCATGAGGTGTAAGCTGAAATGATAAACAATGTTATTCATGGCTCTGAGTAGTTCTACTCTCCAAGGTTAACACATTTTTAGAAATAAATTACCATGATTGATGGGGTATCAAAACCTGATTCTTTTCATCTTTACACATTCCATGATTATGAAGCAGTCTAATTTAAGCCTTGTGTAGTCTGTCTTGCCTGCTCCTTGTGATGGTTGCACTGCATTTTTTAAAAAAAATTATTAAACCTCTCAGTTTAATTGCAAAAGATAATTTTCCATTACTGGTATGTGCAACTTAAAAGGGCACGTCTGTCTTTGGAGGTAACAAGATATTTTGTCAGACTTTTAAATGAATGCGTTATGCATTAAGTAACCTATTTCACAAACTCCATTTTAGCTTGAATAAATTGGCTTCTAATTTAGCAAGACCAAATCTAGAGTTAGCATCTTTTTCTTTTATTTCTTTACTTTCTTTTTCATCTCCAGTACGTAGATTTAGAATGTTAGATAAGTGCCTTCTGAAAGTGAAAACAGTAAATATGCACTAAATAAGGAACAGCTTGCTCTGGAGTCTGAATTCTTTAGCCTAACGTCGATCCACTGAGTTGCCCCATTTCTCTCTGCTCAGCTGGACCACGGGTTTACCATCAAGAGATCAGGGTCTTTGGACTACTACCAACAACCAGGAATGTATTGGATAAGGTATGAGATGGTGCAGCGCCAACAGTCAGTGTTTCCATGGCAACGTGCTGGCAGTCTCCATTAACCAGTTCCTTCAGTGGATAAACATGCTTTTTGATTTGTTATCCGGTCCATATGCTGCTTTATCAGTTTCGTTTTAATCTTGATTGAGATGCCACACCCCCTCATTCCCTTTCTTCACCCATCCCTCACACCCACATTGCCAGCTTTCTCCTCATTGCACATGCTCAGTATCAATTTCCCCTGTAGTTAAAAGGACAGTGTATATAGAAAATGTACTAGATATGCTGAAGTACGCACCCTCTCCCTCCCTATCGCTTGTTAAGGCATCTGCTTCCCCTACGCTCCTGTTTTGAAACACACGGAGCAGCAACAGGCTCTCAGCATATATTTTCCTCTTTTTCCATGCAAGTGGAGCTATATACTGTCATTTTAAACCCACTAAACACAATCCTTACCTTAGATCGAACAATGCATTTACATAACGCGGGCCGTAGAAACTCTCCCAAGTTCAATGAAATACAATGCATTGTATGTGCTGGTAAGCTTGTGTTTCTAACAATGCATTCTTTCTCTTTTCTTTTTAAACCCTTTCTGATACCTATTTATTTTGATTTTTTTTTTTTTAAATATTGCATGAGTCTTTTGAATATATTTTTCTTCATTGTGTAACTGTGCCAGGGTTGTTGTTAGCTGGCTTAACCTGTATGACAAAATGGGACTCTGGGTGGGAGGGGGTTATTCTAGCGTGGGGGCAAGGAGGGATCCAGGTCTGACGGCCCACACAAGGCCCACACACCTCAATGAATCCAGATCCCTGGAATTTCCATCAAGTGGTTTTTTGCTGGCTTTTTTCCTTCTTGTTACTCACAAGACCCACATTTTGATAGCTGGAGAAATTTTTACAAGTTTCTTGCAAAATCTGCTTTTTCTAACACTGCAGTGATTGGAGTCTTTAAAAACTCATCTGTGAGATGTTTGGAAAAACTCAGCAAATTAACCACGTTAACAAAAGAGCAGAGATGGTCACTGCAAGTATTTCCAGTAAAGTAAAACTCCCACCCTGGATCACTTCACTGAGTGCATGGATTGGGCTACAGCATGGTTTCCATAAAACCTAGCAGTTCCCTGGCACACACTGAGAGTTAAGTAGATTCTTATATGGATGTTCTGGGGAAATTAAAAAAAAAATTAAAAAAAAATTCCTATTTTTCAAGCAAAAAGTAGAAACGTGGTTCCCATCCATTAGAACACCAGCTAGCAAGAGTTGAGAAACACTTTCACTCCAAGTGTTCGAGTGTGTAGCAGTACCTGTAATTCCAGCCTGTCACACTTGCGCTGGTGGCTATAAACCTACCATGGCCTGCAAGATAATAGCAAAATCTGCTTGGTCTGGCTTGTCACTTGGCATCACGCTTTCCAGGCTCCATCCCTGTAATAGAGCTGAGAGACAGCAGCACAACATAAATGCTTTTCTAGTTTGGAGAAGCGGGGAATGGGCTCTGAGTGCCCAACTTTAGTTGAGTGTGGATTTGATAGTGTTAGAGCAATTTTTCCTTTCTGCTTGCAATGATGGCATTTTGTGGCAAGCAGGACTTTGTCAAATAGTTACAAATTTAATGCCACCTCTGTAAAATGGGGGAAAGCTGACATGAGCTTTATTTATCTTTCTGGAGTTGAATTGCTCTCCATGATCAGCATACACTCCTTCTCTGCGTTATTGTTTTTATTTTACACACAAAAAAAGAAAAAAAAAAAGGGGGGGCGAGGGGGGGAAAGGAAGAAATCTGTCTTTCCATTTGCGATAAAACAGTGTTTGGATCTTTTAAAACCCCAGCTTCAGGGGAGCAGACCACCAGAAACAGGAGCCTGTGATAAAAGCAAGGATCTCCTCTCGGATTGGCCTTGACTCAGTTTAACTGCATAGCCCAAATTTTGAAACAAATATGCATTTTGAGAAGGTGGGGGGGAGACTCTAATTCTGAAACTTGGTAAATAAATAAACACTATATATAAAAAAAAAAAAAAAACAAAATAGGCCATTTGACTAAAGCAGTAGTAATGGCTGCCATCAGCATACAAAATGACACATCCCTGAATAATGGGCTGGAGCAGATGGGCGATAATCTCTTTTATTCATACATAAACTGCTCTGTTTTCCAGCTGGGGGCAGTAACAACAATGCTTATAATTAGTGCTTTCTAAACAGGGCACCTAGTGCGGAAAGGCAAATTGGGAGAGCAGGGCTCCTAGGTGTAGATGCTTAATTAGGAATTACTATAACAGGGGATACCTCTAAACAAGCACTGCCCTGTGTTCTGTCCTTATTCATCTCCAATAAACAAGCAACTACTGTAGTGACCAATATTTTAGTCTAAATAAAACCATTTTGATGCAGCAAGAGTTTACTTTTTAGTAGCACAAATGCAAAGCTTATGAAAAGTTTCATCAATTCCCGTTGATAAAACAGTTAGTTTATCACAGGCACATGAAAATTAACCTGAATTCACAAGTACAGCAAGGTCCCACGGAAAATTTAACACTGCCTTTTTTAGTGTTAAACTGTTCATTTCTTCTCCACTCCTTTGATCGTTTTCATCCCTAGCAGTCTTCTAAAATATCTTTTTAAATGGCACTAGGAAGGAAGGAAATATCCTTCAATCAACCTGAAAAGCTTTCCCTTTCTCTGCCTAAAAGATTTTCCTATTCAAAGGGCCTCAAAGTCCTGATTTTCTATGTACCTATTCTGCATCCTGTTTTATTGCATTTCGGTAGGATAATGTGTGCAAAAGTGAATTTTTTGAGATGCTAAGATACAACAAACATTATGTACAGTGATAGTTGTTGTAGCAGGTATGAGATATAATGTTTGGAAAATCTTACATTGTTCCTCTAACACGAGGAACAGAAAAAACACAGGGGTCAAGTCAGTAAAACCATTTGGACCCCAGACTGATACATGTTTTATAATTAGCCCACCTGATGCTGTTGGAACATCAGCCCTGCAATCAGAAGTGCAGGAAAGGCCAAGTCAGTGCTGGTAGGGGGTGAGACCTGGAGGTCCCAGTTAAACCCCCACAGTCTGCACTGCCCCAATGTTGGTGAAACGTTGTTGTTAATAGCCAGAAAAGCCAGCCTTGGTGCAGGTAGGTAATGCCCATGGTGCAATCACATCTTCATTCACCTCAAATTACTAACGTCAACTCAAGTCAAAGACAGCAGAGATGATACATCTCTGAGCAGAGATACTATGTTTTTTCTCCAAAGTCATCCCATTCTCTGCTAGATCTCTTTGTAAAAGGGTTAAAGCAAATGCATTCATCTTTTATAATTTCTCTTTCCTGGAATTTAGCAACAGTGACCACAGACAGTCAAAATGGCACCTGCATTGTCCTTCGGAAATATCATAATTGATAGATTTACTGTCTTTTTTACTGAAAAAAAAACTTTTCTTTTAAGATGTACTTAAAGGAGGCTTTTAAGAGGGTTTTTTTTGCTTTCTTGTAACTAAGCCAGACTATTAAAAGTATTTCAAGCTTTCCCTTTAGCCCTGACTCTTGCAGTGTCCAGTCCATAGCCTTCTTCAGCTGCTTTACCTGTACCTCCTAATGGCAGCACATTTTGAAGGCAAAACTTTGTGTAAGTTAAGTTCCAATGTTTTCTTTGATCCTGAATTTCCTTACTGCTTCTGGTTTATGTCTGAATCTTAACATTATTTTAATCTGCTACTGACAGAATGGCATGAATTTTCTGCCTTTTCTGGGCTGATTCTGAACATCAAGGGAGCATCAGAGTGGTTGTATCTAACATAGTAGGAAATATTAGTATATGTAATATTATATAGAAGCATACAATGTTAGCATATGTTATTTTCTATATGTCTACAGATACTATATAAAAGGTAAAGGAGCAAAATAAAACCCAGGAAATATATGGGAAAGACATTAATGATATTATCCATGTAATGACAATAGAAAGGAGATGAGTTATGTTAGATACTTCACATAATCATCAATCCAGAAATACTGAGTTAATAAAATAGCGGATTTTTAAAATACAGTTCTTACTATCACAGTTTTATATGTATCCAAATAGCTCATTTAAAAACCTATCGTTCCATCCTCTGTGTTTGGTTCCTAGTTCCTAATACTTTGCATCTGTTGAGTTACTTACACCTGTCCCAGGTTGATACAATACATTTTCAAGTCAAAAGTTACAGCCAGATGTCTTGACATGGAACAAGGAAGTTGAGAATCAGGCTTGATATCTGTAAAGTGCCATTTTTAATACCTTAAAACCCTCTGTAAACTGAGTATTGGTAAAAACAGGCAAACATCTAAACTCATTTAAAAATCTTTTCTCCTGCTCTTTGACTAAGAAACCACAACTGATTTACAAACTATAAATAAAATTCACCCATGCAAACAACTTGGCACTAAGTCTCTTCCACATGTAATTGAAACCAGCTGAGGAATTGTGTCTCTAAAAAGGGGGGGATGTCAAAGAGTAAACACAAACTTAAATATAGCAATAGGAATTCAGCAGTTACATGTGTAGAATACTTGTCTTTGTACTCACCAACGCAGTACAAAACATACATCAAATTGATTTGGTTTTCTTTCTTTTTTACTTTCATTTTAGCTAAGTTTCATGCCAGAAGTTACATGGTGTGCTAAAGCACTGGCCTTTTGTATTTGGAGGTCTAGGTTCAAATCCACTCGATTAACTTGTCCCCTCGATGTGGTCATTTGCACATCTCCAAATCACTGTGTAACTTGACTTAGTTATAGCTTGTGCCCGAGGAGCTAAAACTAACCTGTGTCTTTCACTCTTGGACTGAGGTGCATTGCTAAGTTTGAAGTACTCTCCAAAAAGTGTCTCGAATCATGAAGCGATCACATATATATATAGAGATATATATATGTATGTAAAACTTGAGAAACCCATGGAAAAAATTAAAAAAGAACAGATTGAAAAGCTGCCTGGCTCGTTCCACAAGCATTGTTTAATGGTCATTTTTACAGTAAGGAAACCTGCTGATGCATATCTCAAGGTATTGAGTTCACTAGCCAGAAGCGTAAGGAAATAAGATAAAATTATCTAGGTGTGAACATTTAAATATGTGCATACACATACATGTATATAAAAGAATACACTGAAAGAAAAATACCTGTGTTTCAGTACATATGTCTGTGTAACTCCACACACTAAACAAAGCAGCACAAAAATTGCAAACAAATTGCAAATATGCTGCTGCAGAATGAAAGTGAGTGAAGGGAAGGTTTTCTGAGATTAATGTGTGAACAGCTGCATCCCCAGTTCAGTCTCCTGGCTGGTGTGAATAATGGATGGGCTAAGAGGCAAAATGCACAATAATGTTCTTTTATTAATGAAATGAATATATATCTATATTTGGTGGCCAGCAGTAAATTAAGACAAGTGAAAAGAAAAACAGTCACTTCTCACATTCATAAAATGCAGTTACTTCAATCCAATAATTACTGACCTGACAGAAAATATCACCCCACAGCTAGAATAAGGTGCTTCCTACTGCAAATCCAACATATATATCAAAGCAGTTGTAGTTTTTGAGTGTCTGTTCGTAAACACAGAGTTCAACGTTTTCCAGGGTAAAAACCTAATTTGTATGGCCCAGGTCCTGCAACATCAAGAGGTAGGAATCAGGGTAAAGACACTCCCTATGGCAAAATCCTGGAAAAATGCTAACTACATCTTAGTATAGGGGTGGCAGAAACAAAGGTTTTAAAATAATGCTACGTTACTTCAAATTCAATGCATTTCCAAAAATGGCTTGTTAACTATTTAGTACTGAGTGTCAGGATTACTAAATGTTGATGCAAACTGCATTAGTGCTTAATGAAGTGCTTCAGACCCATCAGCACCAAACTATTAGAGGCTATCCACTTATCTGCTGCTGGATAAGAAGCTCTACATTTCCTCATATGGATTGTAGGAGGACAGCTGCATATCTTAAATGAGAATGCTATCCTTACATTTTAGTTGCCATTACATTTAGTTGCCACTATTAAATAGTGCTCAAAGTTTTCACTCTTTCACCTCAAGCCAGGGAAAAAAATGTCGAAATATGATAATGAAAATCTGGCATTTGCAGCCCTGTGAAGCATAAGTGCACTTCAGATCCTCTTATTATTTATTAAAAGAGTACCCTCAAGTAGAAGTGCCATAGAAATCCATAATGGACTGATTCATGCGCTGATGAACTACCCAGCTGAATAGCAGATGAAATAATACATCTCTTAAACCAAGACAATGTGTATAAGAGGCCCGTGCTACAAAAACAGTAATAACAATGAAAAAGCTGATTTTTAGAACATACTCGTGCACTAGAGGGTACAGCAGGTGAAAATTGCTTGTACAAAACACATGCGGCCAATACTCAAATGTAACTTACCATGTCCTCTGCATTCCAAACCATTAATCTATTGTATTTTTAAATTCTTTAGAGGTAAAAAGTAACCATGACCTCATTAAATGAAAAATAGTATTTGTGCAGAATGTAGAATGGCAATACCACCCGGCAGTGTATTAGACACTGGAAGTTCAAAGCATCATCGATTGGGTAGAATAAGCCAGATCTTGAAAGTTTAGTAGGGCTTGTAAGTTCTCTGTCTGTGGCTAGAGGTGACCTGCTTCGTGGTTCTGACATGTTAAATACGAAAGGTTAGAATACGACCTGTGTATTTTTGCTTTCTCTAGATAAACACTTCCTTCTTTGGCTCTCTGTAACTTTATGCATTTTTATTCTATACACTCTTTGGGTGAGAAAGACTATGAACGTCTCAGCCCAGGAGAGTAACCACAGTAATGCCCCTGAGTCTACAAGCATGTCTTTGCAAAGACCAACTAGATGAAATTTGGTGGAGACTTTGGATAAAAATGTAACAAAACCTATAGTCTCTAAATATCTCAGGAAGTTTCTGAAGTGTTAGGAAGCCAGAAATAAGGTGCTGGATCAGGTGAGATCATCAGGATTTTTTTGCTTAATATTTTTCATTATTGAGTCAGGAAGTGCCTTTATTTAAACAAATGCATTTAAACAAAAGCCCCCAAAGCTTCCCCAACAATATTAGCAAACTAGTATCTTGGGGTTTATTTTTTAAAGACATCTTTAAAAACATGTCCTTATATTTAATTATCTAAGTACTTTTGCAATTTTAGAATTTCATCCTTTAAAAAAAAAGCAATGTCCTAGATGAAATTTCAAAATGAATATTTTATTCAAAGTATTCTCTTATTTAATTTTAAATATCTTCAATTTTCACATACACATTTACCATTCTCATGTAGCAGGTTTTAAAAATAAATTTTGAATTTAATACAAGTATTTTTATTTATTCAACCAGAAATGTTTAACTTTCTCAGAGGAGAGTATCTATTACCACAGGATGATGTGATGTGGTTTCAACTTTAAATAAATGCTTATTTCCTGTAAGCATAAAAAAATCTTTTAAATGGAAATCTGTATTTTATAGAGTGGTAATATATGGCATTCTTTTCAATTTTCACACAGAATTACAAACTGTATGCTGTATATTCACTGTGTGTAAAAGATCTAGGTATTCTTCTGTTTCACATTAAAAATAATCAAAAACTGAATTGGTTCAAGACTAAGAAACATAGAAGGCATTGAAAATACTAATTAGAGCTCTTAACCGAAAGACGATCAGTAAACAAATTCTCAGCAGATGAAAAGTGTTGCATTTTGTAGCAATTATTATTTAAAATATGGGGATGAACTTATTAAAGCTAATTATTTTACCCCTTTAAAGTAGAGCTATGTAGGTTCTAGACACAAAAATAATAGTTCAGCCATTTAGCCTAACTAAATCCATTTGCTATAGTAGCTCTGTACTCTTGTCCATCTTTCCGTCTCTGTTACATCATTATTGAATGCTGATTGCATTATTTTAGAGCGTGAATTGCTATAATGCTATTCTGCACCAGTATGATGGATATAGTTTTCATTCTGTTCTCAAAAATATGTTGGCTATAAATACATCTCTGCTCTCCTATGAGGCTCACACTATAACTGGTAAATTTTCTAGAGAAATCAGTCATGTGTGTCTCAAGAGAACACAATAAATCCTTTGAAGCAGAATAACCTTTTGGCCGCATTCTTTTAAAAGGAGATTTTCATACTAGGGATAAATTTTACAAGCTTTACCAGTTAAACTTATTCAATTCTCAAAGTTATGTTTGCCTCCAGTAGCATGATCAGATATTTGCTTACATTTTGTATGTCATCTTAGTAGCCTCTTTCTGTTTTGCTTTTCCAAAACAATCAGGAGCCATGTTTTAAGAAGGCAGCCCTGCTCCAGAAGACAGTTAGCTATGTGTCAAAGTGCTCTTGCTGAATCAAGGCCATTCTGCTGAACTTGTGCAGTCTAATAATCCATACTCAAGAAAACCAGTCCCAGGATTGAAATCATTAGTCAGACTTGGGTTGCCCTTAATGTGGGTTGCAGTTTCACCATGTAAATGTTCCAGAAAAGCAGAAGAAGGGATGTGGCTAGAAGTTACAACCATCTTATTGAGACTTGCATTCTCAATAGTTGCAGAATGAGCAAAAAATAAAGACCACGAAGAAAACATCCTTCTTCGCCCTTCCTAGGTACTCTAGATAGACCTGGATAAAATTAGTGGAGTATTTAATTTGATAGACTTTGGTTAACAGGAGGAAACAGGTGGTCAGGCTAAATGGGTCTTTCCATCAGAATTAAGCATTCTCCCTAAGAACATCCATAGAGCAGCATGAGAAGGTGTCAGAGAGCTGGGCTATCTCCCTTCAGTGTTTGTTTTTCTCTGTTGTCTGACAACTTCATCACAATTCATCTTTCTTAGCTGATTGCACTGTCTTGAACATGGGTGAGCGTGGATCAGCCTTCATTAGGTCAAATCACAGACAAACGTATATCTCTGCCTTGTCTGTAGAAAGAGATATATACTTTGAGAAGGGTGGGGGGAAGGTCAGTTGGTATTTGACTTGAAATTTGAATCTATTAAAGGATGAAATTAATAGCTTCCAGAAGTAGAACATATGGCATGCATATATATGGTACTGTATCTGCTCAATGATGTCACGCTACCTCTTAAGGTTTGGGAAATGCACTTTCTAAAGCATTTAGCTATGTTGTGGGCTCAACCTTTCAGACCTGAATGAGACAGAACAGGTTTAATTTGGTCTGAACATTTATTATCCCTGGTATTTGCAGGCCACATAAACTCATGGTTTTCGTTAGCTTTGCATTTCACACACAGCCTAATTTCATTTATTCTTATTTTATGCCCCTGCCAGACCACCGCTCTTGATAAGGAGAGGCAGGTTTTCCGACGAAGACGCAACCAGGATGTGAGGGGACGTTATAAGGAACAGCAAGCTCCACCTGAACTCAACTCCGAATCGGAAGACTATTCACCAAGTTCATCCGAGACTGTTCGCTCACCTAACTCACCCTTTTAATAAAACACTTTTACTCAAAAGTCTTGGCTTTAACCCTTTGAGACCCTGAAAATCCTTCAGACCTGTGTGAAGTGATTACAGCTGATCTATCCAGCGGTAAATGCTGGGATGGTGGAACACAAAAGGGTGCTCACAGAATCTTTGTAAGAATAATTTCCTAATTGATTGAAATACGTGTTCTCTATTTAGATTGCAACTTGCTGCTAATATGATCCTCAAAGGGTTAAGGCTATTTTGCTTTTTTATTTAAAGATAGAAGCAGTGAATGTTTTCATCAGTGAAGCTAGGAACTGCAGTATGTAATTTTAGCACGTTAACCCTCTGAGTAAAAGATCAACTTACTTAAATCTTGACAACCCACATTAGGGCTTTATTTTTTCTTTTTTGCTTTTATACGCACATATCTTTTATAGTACCCTAAAGTTCCTTGCCTGTTTCTGGCCAAATCAAACGCACTATTCCTTAGGGGTTACAAATATAGGCTTTAAAAATGAAAATAAAATTAAACGAACAGTATATTCTATAGCAGCTCTTTCTAAACCTGCATCATACTTCCACAGGCAGTGACTGTTGTTGGAGGATATTATGCAGGCTAAATGGGAAATTCAGTTTAGGGCAGACTCATAGTTTACAGAAGATGGCATGATGATGGCTACAAAAGGTTGCTTCCATATCGTTTGCTGCTAATGACAATGCAGAGTCTTGGGAAATGGCTTGAGGACACGTTCTGTCATGTAATGGTATGTAATGATCTAGCTGAGAAGTTCCTGGTTCCTTTGCCTCACATTCAGAAATGTACAGGCATTCTCTCAACATGACCTGGTTATCCTGGGAGAGTCATTTTTAAAGATTAATATTGATAAGAATAACACTTAAAATAGCTGAAGTACTTCTAAATCCGGGAAAATACAAGTAATTTCATATATATGTAAAACCTAAACTGAATTAGTGGAAGTTCTGTCTTAGAATGGACAAACTAAAAATTATCACCAGTTCTATTTGTAATATTTAATAAAATGGATGTTTACAGAGAGTATACACATTTGTAGTTTGTTAAAACCTCAACACAGCATTATAGCATTTTATTTAACCATTATCCTAAAGTTGGCTTTCACAGAAATATTACACTTTGTAGACTTTTGCTTCAAATGTGATAATTTAAAAGAAAAAAAATTATGAAATCATTCAGAATATCAATTGAATGAAAAAGGCAACTTCCAAACTCCTATTCTAAAATAAAAACCAACATTGCAAAATTTATACTTGCTTTTATTACTCATATAAAATGGAAGTTTTCTGCTCTAAAGTTAAAATTTTCTCTGTTTTTAAAAAGTCACATAGATGTGTTTGCTTCTCTCTCTCTCTCTCCTTGCTCTTTTTCTCTTTCTTTATCCCTTTTTCTTTCAAATTATACCACTAGAAATATCAATACGCTGCCCAAAAAAAAAAGCAGACTTTTCTGATCTTGCTAGGAAGTATAAATAAATTTTGGAGGAACAGGGCAAGTTGCCTACAGAGCCACTTCCTGTGACTCGTATTTGCTCAAGGAACTGTCCCTAAGAGCAGCTGTGGCAGCGAATGTGTACCTGCAGCTTGTTGAAGCTAGTGTAATTCTCTTTTGCATTTCTAGTTGGAAGTATCATTTGAACTGTATTTCAAGAAACATTGAAATTCTTTTGTTTCTCCATCCTTTGAAGTGCATCTTTCATTGCCTCAACCGTGAAAATTTATATTCTAAAAGCTCTAAAGATTTCAAATACAGGAATTTCATCTTGTGAATCTTCACACAAGTGGTACAAGCATTTCATACAGAATACTTTTAAATTCACCCAGTGTTAATAATCTAGAAACGAGACATTTAATAGAAACTAGTTCTCCAGATTTCCTTGGTAATACAGAGAGATGAGCATTTCCAGGTTTGATTCATCTCACCTGTCATGGGCACACATTTTAGGCAGGACTCATGCTTTGATTCACCTATTGCTCTCCATTGATGGTAGAAGAAAGTGCTGGAAGCTTACATCTGACACCAAACTTCAGCTTATGAGTTTAGTAGAATGAATCTCACCCTAAGTCATTGGGAGACTCTGATCTCTGAACATACATCCATGGGCAGAAGGCCTGTGCACAGCCTCTGTTACTGGAACCTGAGTCATAACATCTTAACCCAAGTGAAGCAAATAAGTGTCTTGTTGGAGAACTCCACAGGGGAAAGAAGTGAAGGGATAAAGGAACTGCTATACAAAAGTTCTCATATTTTAGGTTTTGGGAAAGGGCTATCTGTGGCAGATCCATGCCCAGGTGACCCTAGAGTCACAGCAGAGAGAAGATCCTTGGTAGATAGGGCACAGCCACTGGACTGTGATGTTGTTGGTTGTAGTTTGATAACATTTGGATAGGACAGGGATTATTTTTCCTCAGCCAAGGTAAAGCCTCCCTTGTCACTTACCTTCATCAATTTACTGTAGGTCAGGATCTGTCACATGTTCTTCCAGCATCGTTCTTCCCACATTATATCACAGCCTTCCCTTTAGGAGAGATACAACTCAGCCATGTAAATGAAAGACATATATTTCATAATAAAAAAGTATCCATTAATACCACATGCTACTTGACTATTGGGAAACTTCGGCAGTCTTAAAGCAAAGGCCAACGTTCATTCTTCTTAATTAGAGAGGGAAGTCAGGACAAAAAACTAAATATAAAAATATACTTCACCTTATGCATGTGAAATATTATTCAAAAACCCATCTGGGATTTTCCTATCACCTTTGCTTTACTTTAGAATACAGGGTTATCATTAAAATGTTTGGCTCCTTCATCTTACACCATCTTGTACTACTTCAAATAAATGTGAAAATAATCCTAGATCCTGAAAACCCTACTCTTCCCCAGCATCTTATATGTTTCTGATCTTTGGTTCCTGTTTTATGAACTTAAGTATAAAAATACATTTCTTCCTTGTTATTTTTTAGGTCTGTGAGAGAGTGGGTTTCAAATTGCTGATAGCCTCTTTTTTAGGCCTCAAGGAAAGATATCTGAATATTTAAACTGTTTTAAAAGAGTTTTCAAAGATGTTTTTAAATATATCTGTGTATCCATATATATTTTTAAATATAACCATATATATGTGTATATGTGTATGGTTTCATGGAAATAATAATGGTTCAGGCTCGTTTGGCAGTGACTGCCCTTTTTCTTGTCTAACCTCTGAATTCCTGGGGGTAAGTGAAGACAGAAAATGTGGGCCTAAAAATACTTGAAACACCAGTGAAAACAAGAAATCAAAGATAACAGACTATTTCTAATGTGATAATCTGTGAGAGCAGAGAGCACATAGCACAGTGTGGTCATTTTACTATAATACATACCAGTCCTCCTCACTTCTTCCTTCATTTCGCTTTTGAATCATTGCATTGTACTGTTGCTAAATGTGACGACAATTTTCTTTTCCTAATGCGTATTACATATACAAGGCCAACTTCTTCCCACCAAGCCTGTGTAGTTAGCTGAGATGGATGGCAGTCCTGGTAGGAACTGTCTATCACCAGGGAGATGGAGAGGAGCACTTCCAAAGGGTGCTTCAGGTCATCTAATATTCGGTCTCTGGAGATGCTTGATAATCTGATCTTAATATTAACAAAAGTGTAGGACAGGATCACTTCCAGCTTAAATCTTCTCAATTAAATGTAAGTGAGGATAATGTGGACTCCAACCTAAGTGCAATATTTTAGTGAGCTTACATTCAGTGAATAAACTTTGATGTGAAAATGTAGTACTGATAGGTGATAGCACAGGATTAGTTAAATGGCACCGAGCTGGGCATTGTCTCATATAGATGTATCCATCTAATAGTTAAGCGTCAAATCTAGGGCAATCATCTAAAATTCCCTTATAGTTGCTAGAGACTGGCTTCTTCAGTAGGTAATTAAAACTTGAGAATGGATGAATAGCTCACTAGATGAGGTGCCTAGCCAAAATATATCTAGAGCATGATTCATTAAGTCATGACATATAAATTAATATTTCTGTAAGTTACAATTCTCATAGCATTAATGTACAAAAAAATTCCAGAATATTATAGTTTTACTCAGAGGGTTAACAGAAGAGCACTAGGCATGCTGATTACATTGGTGTATCCAAACTGCTTTGCTTTTTTAGCCAGTGTTTGCTGATTTTTTCAGAAAATTCTTGAAAAATTTCAAGTTTGAAATAATTTCAGTGTTGTCGTTTAAGGAATTTCTATAACCAAATCTTATTTTTAGCTTAACTTATCACAGGAATAATATGTATCATTGATGCAATGTAAGTCTGTAGTTATCAATTTTATTAATTCCACAAGTGACTCCAGAAATCTCTCTTTTTTTAAGTACTTACTATAGAGCTTATAATGGTGGCATAGGTGACTGAGCCTGTCTTTCTTATAGGTAAACAAACAGTATTGTAATTTCAAGAAAGTCCTAAGAATCAGCTTTTCAGTTTGGTAGTGTATTAGTTAGGGGGAAGCTATCTCATGACATGCATTGTGTAAATCATCTTTGTAGATGAAGATTGTTCATATTAATGAACACATTCTTTTTCCTTGACATTGTAGCAGAAACTGTTTACTTGTTAATGAACAACCAATACATTAATTTGCTTCAGACTGTTAGAGGGGAAAGTGAGATTCCAGTCATTGACAATGTTATTGCTTTACAGTAGCCCTCATCTAATTTAAATGTGGTGCATACTACAATAAGCAAAGCCAAACCTGTGAATAAACTCCTGAAAAAGCCTGGTGGGTCTTCATTCAGTTGGGTGCTTGCATACAGTAGCATGTGGCAGCAGGAAGGCTTTCAAGAATTGTCGAAATGAAAGCGATATATCCACAAATAAGAGCTAAATTGCAATCCTTTCCCTATGGGGCATATATTTTAAAAGAAAAAAAAAAAGAAAAGAAAGGAAAAATTGGCTCAAAGGTTTGCAATGCTATTATGTTACCACAGGGCAACTACATTAAATCATTGTTATTTGGTAGCCTGGGGTATATGTTGGAAAATGGCATCTCTTTTATTTAGTTTAGATAGTGGGTAGGGAGAGCTTTTTTAATATTACTGCAGTGGCTGCTAGTGCTGCCATGGTTAAGGATGTGTTAGTACTTCTATTGTAAACTCTTAGTCTCAAAGGTTTTTAATTTGATTGTAGAAATTTGCTTCAGGCAGAAACTTGGCATACATTTTTTCAGCTCAGAGTGATGTTTTTCCTAAAATATGAGGGAAATCAGCTTGACCTCTTTGACACATATTTTCTAAGTGTACACAAACATTGACACACACAGACATAAAGGCAATTTTTATGCAGCTCATTTCAGATGTGTTACATTTTCAAGCATATCTCACAGGTCTTAACTACAAAGGAGACAGCTCAGAACTTCTGGGCATTTCGAAAACCAGGAGAAAACTCAGTGATCAAGAGCAAAAATGTTCCACATGTGGGAAAGTTTTATTTTGACGTGACAAGGATTTAAAGTGTGTACAGTAACGAGTAGGTATATACACCCTGCTGAGTGCTCGTGTAATTCCTAAATCCATTAGCTTAAGTCATTCCATGTAGCAAATGCTGAATGTGAGTATGCTGAGTTTCCCTGTAAGACTGGGAGAAGAAGCAGTTTCATCTTGTATCTTAGAGTAGCACCATGGACAAAGCTGACTTTACACCAGCCAAAAGGGTCCACAAGAGAAGAATCAAAGGAACATGTTTTCTCTTAAGGGGAAAAAAATTGTCTGAATAAGACAGGTTGAAAGTTCACACCAAATAAGATAGGTATTAAAAGCAGTTTAAAAAGCATAAGTATGGAATAATTTAAAACTATAAAAGTGCAAAGGAGCCATGCAGTGTAATGAATCCATGTGCAGAGCTAATTACCTACTAATCTGGAGCAAATTTACAGCTACAAAAAGGCATAATTAATGTACAACTCAAACACACCCAGCAGCAGATGGAATTGAAATCCCAGTTCTTTTAGCAAACATAATGCAGGTCTCTTCCTCATATATTCACTAAATGAGACCGTGTGTAGCTTTTTGAAGTAGTGTTACATACAGGCTAGTGGGAAAATTAGGCGTTTAAAAAGTGACTGTAAATTAATTGTTTTTAATAGGAATTCTGCAGCATGCTTCTACTTTAATGGGTCCTTTTGGGAAATGACAGCTTTCAAAAAGTGATGTCTATGCATTTTATAATTGTTTGTATATATACTTGGACAGTCCATACCAAACAGAATTGAGTTGCTATACTGAGGCTTTGTTTTACCTGCAGTTTTCTGCAGCAGGGCGAAAGAAAGGAAAAAAGTAGCCATGAAATAGAGTTCATGGAATGACCCACCTGTGATGGAGATGTCTTCCTGATCCTTATTATTCATCAACTTGAGTGATGAACCACAGCACTGTCATTTCCAAAAGTGTTCACCCTACCTAAGTGGTGGAGGAGGGACACTGGACACAGTTATACCATTTTTTTGGCATCTGCCTGCAGTGCTGCACATCTGTCAAGCCATGAGTAAATGTCAGGTTGAGAAAATAACTGTTTATTCTAAATGACAGAGCTAGAAAAAAGCATATAGGTAAAGATTAGCCATAAAAAATGTTGACTGGCATTTGGAAGATGGTTTCTGACCAGCTGATCAAACATAATTTTAAGTTTTTTTCCAATGGAACCATTGGAGCTAAGGAACTCCAGTTAATTTTCAGGTGGAACTTGATCTGTTGACGAGAAACTTTCTTCTTGAGGTGTTTCTGATATGTCCTCATATATGTTTCTTGTTGTAGGAAGACACTGGACTCAGAAACCCAGAAGATACCTTGTATTTCTATGTTCCTAACAGATTTTAAAGCTAGTGATGAGTTGTACGTACACATCTAATTTTAAGTGCCTGGAGAAAAAAGCAGTTATGAGAAAGAAGCCTAGCTTACTTGTTTAGAGCTACTCTTAAGAGGAGCTGACATTCCTACTATTACTGTTACTGCTACTGCTATTACTACTACTACCATCATCACCACTACCACCACCGTTGCTGTTCAGAGGTAATTATTTTTTTTTCCTACACATCTCATTAGGTGCCTGGAATGCTTCAAATTCTGCTAATAAGACCAGAAGGGTCTTATATGAATAATAGCACCTATAATTTTATTTTCTTTTCAAACAGAATGGCCACAGCATAGAAGCTGGGATGCATAATATGGTGAGAGTTTGAGAATTGGTAAAAGAGGAATTGATAAACTGAGAGAGAGGATTATTTGTAAGGTATAAATGCAATGGATCATATGTCCAAGGGAATTCCTGGTGCTGTATCTTGCAAAGGAGAGAGATTGGTAATTTTTTTCTTCAGCAAATCCAAGCACATAGGAAATGGCAAATTAGGCTTTAAGATAGGAACTTCTGAAAATTTCACGTTCATTATGAATCTTAACTATGTGTAGTCTTGGTGAAATTACTTCGGTGTAATAGGGAGTTAAAATTTAAGGTGGGTAACATGAGATCTTGACAGCTTTTGCCATTGATAGTTAAGGGGTGGGAGGAATAAAATTGACTGACTGATGCTAAAACCAGAAGTAGTTCGTGCCTTCAAGGAGGCATTTCCAGAGAGAGTTGATCTGAAAAAAAGGGAAGAGGAGTACTCCTGTGTAATTCCCAGAGGTCAATTTCTCACTTACTACTTGTGCTGATCTTTGGTGTCTTATCTGAGGGGAAAAAAATTACTCAAACTGGTCCAAGGTTAAAGACATATCCACTATAACTTACTTTTTATTTTATTAAGGAATTAATAATAACCTTTTATATTCTGCCTGAAAGAAAATTGTTAAAGGATTAGTTGAGTATGAAATTAAATAGCACTTTTCTCATGCATGCTAAAAAGCTATCTAAGGAACTGTTGGCCTTTAAGAAAGTTTCTAAATTATTTTAATTTAGAAAAATTTTCATTTCTTTTGAAAAATAAGAAACTTAGGAATTGCTATGTGGTTTGAATAGCTTAGATGAATTTTTAATTTTCAAGGTACTCATTAAATGATTTCTAGATTATACATATTCCTGAAAAAACAACGAAGGAAGTCAAATGGCATTTTTTAAATCCTACCACTTACGCTAATAAATGTAAATGAACAGGAATGAGATCTGATATTATCACCTTAACTTATAAGCTGTTTGTTGCTTAATTTTATGTAAAATATTTGCTCTAAAATGGTAATAAAAGAGTAGGAAAGGACAAATCACTTAATACTTCAACTCTAGTCTCAACTTCCAACAAGGTCATGTTTCTTGAGCAAAGGAGCATTACAATATATTTCAATTCAGTCATCACAAGAAAGCCACTAAGGAGTTATATCCTGCTGCATTCCTGAGAAGCTGTGCACAGGCTTTAAAAATTAGTCATGCAGCCACATCCTAGTTTTCCCACATAAACCTCTGCACCAAAGCGAGTCTTGATGAACATGATTATAAAAAAAAGAAGCAACTATTCAAAAAATCTGCACTTCATGTGTTAATTTCCCAGTGCAGAAGATGAGTTTGGATAAGTGTATTGAAATCAAATATAGTTGTGGACTGACAGCCTTTGTATCTGGTGCCATTCAACACTATACATACCAATTCTCATGAGAAAAGTGAATACTATTTTACAGTGGAAGCCTGCTAAATCCCACTAATGACTGGAAGTTTCATTGTAAATGGCTGGATTTTGGGAATTAGCAGGTGAATGGAGAAACACAATAGAAGACTAGAGAATAATGCATTGAATAGTGTACTTTTTCATTTGTTCTGACAATTGATTAAGTTTTAATTTCATACTTCATACATAATCAGCAAGTGTGCTAAAGTGTTAAAGCTAACAAATAAGGAGTCTGAGTAACATAAGATCCCACCAGGGTTCTCTGATTATTTTTGCTGAAAGGCAGAAAAAGTGCTATTTTATCTGTGTTGTTAAAAGCGTGTATTTTATCCTACTCTCATTTACAAGTTAATAGTTGCTATTTAACAGCTGGTTCATGGAATGATTCTTGATGCAGAAGATAGATGCAAAACTAAAGAGTGTCAAAGATATCTGTCTGTCTCAAAGATGAATTTTTATGTTCACGGAGATTATGAACTGACAATAGGGATATAGGCATATGGTACTTTCCCTTTTGGACTTTGTCTTCCCAAAGAAAGTATCCTCCATCTTACTGGCAGTACAAGATTTGGCATGTTAAAACGAAGGCTAGTGATTTGTGAAAACCATAAACCTTCATGAACCTTTGCTGTCTTCAAATAAAACAGCCCCCTTCTCTGTCGGAAGAACCTCCACACACCACCAGCCCCTCCAGGCCACTTGTTTCTTTCTCCTTCCTACACTCCCCTTTTCTTGTTCAGTATAAGTGTTTTACATCCATGTGGTAAAACAGATCGAAGAAATTGCTCCAGGTAAATACAAAAGTTTTATCTTGCATTAGCTACCTAGTTCTGTTCATTGCTCCAATATACCAGCATGCAAGGAAAAAGGGTATTAAAATAATGATTGCTGCAGTGGGAAGATGGGACTACTTTCAACAGCAGTGGTGGCTTAAACTGTAAATGAAAGTAAGGGGCAAGTATTGCATCTGCTGGGATCATGTTCTACTCTTTTCCTCTTTATATCTGGATCTTTCAAGTCATTTTTTGTTTTGAATAAACTGAAAGAGTGAGAGGATGTGAAAAAAAATACAATAATGAAAGAAGACAGACTTGGAGGAAGTTGGGACACAATAATTTGTGTTTAAGTATTATATATGCTCAGTAAAACTGGGAATATGTGGAGAGGAGGAATCATGTATTGCCTTCAGATTGCCTACATGCTTTGGGTTTTTCCAATGCTTTCTAAAGGACAATGATGGAAGACACACACAGAGTCTACCTTGCAGTCATTTGCCCCAGGGTGATAAATGACACACAGCTTTATTATTTGTTGCCACTTAACCTTCAAGACAGGAAAAGGAAGTTGCTGGAAACCTTAAACCTAGATGCTGTCCTGGTTGTAGCTTTTTGCTCTGCTCCAGAGCTGCGCTGGCTATGCAGTGTTTTCCTGTCATTATGGTGTAGGTAGAAAACTAAATCCCAGACAACTGTACACCATCAGGTAGGCTTTGCACTGTTGGTTTCTGTCAGAAAACATCAGCATCTGTGAGGTTCCTCTGCACTGTACCATCAGCAGCAGCTTATAGAACCATATAAACATAGAATGGTTTGGGTTAGAAAGGAACTTAAAGCTCATCTAGTTCCAACCCCCTGCCACAGGCAGGGACACCTTCCACTAGACTGGGTTGCTCAAATCCGCATCCAACTGGGCCTTGAACACTTGAACACTTCCAGGGGTGGGGCATTCACAGCTTCTCTGGGCAAAGTGTTTCAGTCCCTCACCACCTTCGTAGTTGTCCTGGGTTCAGCTATAGCAGTCATTTTTCTCCTTCTTAGTAGCTGGTGCAGTGCTGTGTTTTTTAACTTTCAGCCTGGGAACAACGCTGATAACACCAATGTTTTTAGTTGTTGCTAAGTAATGTTTATTCCAACCAAGGACTTTCTCAGTCTCATGCTTTGCCAGGGAGGAGGGGAAGCCGGGCGGAAGCAGAGACAGGACACCTGACCCAAACTAGCCAAAGGGGTATTCCATACCACAGCACGTCATGCCCAGTATATAAACCGGGGGGAGTTACCCGGAAGGCCCTACTTACTGCTCGGGTCGGGCTGGGTATCGGTCGGCGGGTGGTGAGCAATTGTATCCTCTCCCCTTGTTATTTCACGAATCATTATTATCATTGGTGGTAGCAGTAGTGGTTTGTATTATACCTTAGTTGTGGGACTGCTCTTATCTCAACCCGTGGGAGTTACATTCTTCCGATTCTCATCCCCATCCCTCCGGGAGCGGTGGGAGGAAGAAGGCGGGGAGTGAGCGAGCGGCTGTGTGGTTCTGAGTTACCGGCTGGGCTCAAACCACGACAGTAGTGAAGAATACATAGCGAATATATAGTGAAGAATAGCTTCTGACAAGGTAAACATTGATGATGCCTTAAATACCTTTAGTCTGGCTAGATGAACAGCAGTGAAATGTTCTTTCTAAAAGATATTTGAACCAATGATAATAATAAACTACCCACTTCTGCAAAAGGACTGAAAAATGTGGCTATTGGGGTGCTGACTTGTTGCCTCTGTACTGAGTTTGAGCACATGCCAGGTGTTAGGCACTAAACAGGGACCATGTGGGCAGCTTGCACATCAGTAGTAAATGGTCATAGTCTTCCATGGAAAGCAGATGGATTTGGGTTTTGGGTTTTGCTTTTGTTCTTTTAAACAGGAAACTTTTTCAAAACTCAAACTTACTCCTGCATTTTTTTTGCTATTATTTCAGGGAAATGGAACTTTGGAAACATTAAAAATAAAAAATAAAAAAAATTAACAGCTTTACATCTTGTCATTATTCTCCTGTTTGGGCAACAGGCAGATAAGATTTAGATTATGCCCAGCTGCTCATTCTGAAGTACAGACATGTTGCACTGCAGGCAGATAAATCACCTAAATGGAAACCTTGGTAATTCACTATTCATTTCCTTTCATGTAACATGGAGCTTGGTCTTGTTATTTTACATGCAATCGCCACATAGTCAAATCTATGGTACCATTATGTTCCAGGATATCCCCCAAATTGCTATCTTCTTATGCCAGCTCTTGGTATACACAGGTAGCAGATTTAATGAATGACGTTATAATTATAAAGTTAAACTTCTAACACTGAGACAGTTGCCTGTTTTCAGAGGTTGCTGGATTTTTGATCAAAACCATGAATTTTCGTGTATTTTTTGGGGCAGATACTGAACTTAGAAAAATAGCAAGTTTAATTATGCTATATAGTAAAAAAAAAAAAAAATAGTAAAAAAAATATTCCTGGTCCAAAGCTTCTCAAATCACCTGCATAGAAATAAATCAATTTATTCTTTTCTGTTAGATGCCTGAAAAGGCAAATCCACTGACCCTGAAAATATCTCTTTCTCTATTCTTGGCCACATCCATAATCCTCCTTTCTTAATAGCTGAGAAGAAAGTCGTAATTAATACGCCACTAGAGAGTTTTCATTATTTCTTGGGAATTACCTCTTAATTTACTAGATTAGCCTGATTAAGTAATGAATTTGTCAGTTCCAATTTTTCCATAAGAATATGAAGTATGTCATTTTTGACCAGGTGATGCTGAATTAAACTGCAACCGAGGAAGACATTTTGGCCTAGATGCTTGAGTTAAAAATTCTCTAAAACCATCTTCTTAATACACACCTAGTTACTGAAGGCTGCAGAGCCCCACAGACCCTCTTTACCTGCAGACTTTGCAGCCACTGAGCTGGAAGCAAAGCACAGTGGCCTGGCAAGCTCTTCCTCTGCGCTGAAAGCCACGACACAAAAGGAGAAAGGATGTTGTAGACCACAATCCTGCTGTTATGGCACAGCAATTTGGTTGTTTACTGAAATGGTGTGTTGAAGTGCCACTAAATATGTGCAATCACTCTCCTGCAGACGCAGTCCCTTCCATTGGCTGGAGGAGGATAAAATTCTGGGGGTTTTTTTCCCCAGTATAGGTCAAATTTTCTGTGCATCAATGAAGAACGCCATCCTTCCTTCACCAATGTGTAGCAGAAAAGTTTTGTGTTGTTTCTGTGTTCATTCTTTGAGAACTGTGGATTTTTCCCTTTGGCATTTTTGTTGTTGCTAAGAAAACACCTGTGTGTAATTAGTTATAATATTTACTCTATTTATTCTATTTGTGAGTTTGTAGTGGATCAGAAAGTGTCATCCTCTTCTCTTTACACGTCAGGAGAAACTGGTCCATATTCCTTGCAGTCTTTCTCATTTCACCCAAATGGGTCAGTTAAGTAGCTAGGTCACTGACTGCATGTATTAATGGGCTCAGTAGCCTAATTTGCATAAAATATGTAGTGGTTGCCATTAAAATGTCAACCTTTACCTCTTCTAGCAGCTATACTAAGAAGGAAGACTTTAAGGTTCCTGCCTGTGACTCGAGGTTGATGGTACCATAATTGCTATAGGTGGAAATTTTCTAGGGCCATTGGAAAGTTTCAATGACTGGCTCTGTGCTTGTATGGGAATGTAGACTGGCAGAAACTGGTACGGCTAGTAAAACCCTGAGAGAAGCTAAGAACTCAGTCAGTCTTAGGAGCTGGAGTGGGGTGGAGACTGGTATACATAATTATATACATAAAAAATGATAGATGGAGAAAGCCAAACCACAAATAACCATGTGGCACTGAAATTCCTAGAGGCCAGCAGTTCACAAATCAAGAGAACATACCCAATGAAGAGTGATAAACTGAAAAGGAGAGCACAAAATCCTGACACGCCGTGAACCAAGAAAAATTTCCTGACTCCAGGATTTCAGCAACTCACAGTCTAAAAGGTTTGGCAGTGCAGGAGCCAGTGAGGTCTGGCCAGATGCTCTGGCTGCAGAGCATTTCGTGCTGCACAAGTGTGCAAATCATATAGTGATGGTGAAGTGCAATGCTATAAGGGGAGGAGCAGTCCATACCAGCATAGGGGCAGGAGCTGCCTATTCCAGCTCCCCTCTTTGAAGTACTAGACTTCACGTTTTCTGCTTGATTCCCAAACCTGTGGATTTTTTCTTTTAGGCCAAATGAAGAGGTGACAGCTGCTTTTGTTTTTACCTCCTGTCTGCAGCTCTGATGTTGTGTCTGCACTACAGGGTTATGGTCTGCACAGGGGAAACTTCACCACAGCTGGTGTGGAGGAAACCCTGAAACACATCAAATGAATGAAGACTTCTAGAAGTAAAGCTCTAATGGTGAGCATGCGCAACCCTCGGTGCCCAGAAACTTTTCAACTTGCCCAAATCACAGGAGCAGCATATGGCCTCTCTGTGACCCCCATGAGCATCAGCATAGTGACCAATTTTATGTCCTTGCAGCAGAGCACAGAGGTACTAGAGCTCTTCAAATAAACAACAGGAAAATGAGCTGTCAGTTTGAACAGCAAAAGCCTATGTGATGCCCCAGTTTTGGTTTATTTGTTAATTTTATCTTGTGAAAGGTGTTCTTCAGAAAGGTGGTGGTCTGTGTGGAGGAGTGGCACCCAGTTCCTCTGGGAGCAGTGCAGGCTGCTCCGCCGAGCCATGGAGCACACACGAACAGGGAAACTGCTGAAAACAGCTAGGAACAGTCATGGCCTGATTTCAAAAGTGATGGAAAGACCATTTGAAGGAACAAAAAGGGGTGGGCAGAATTTGCTACAACCAAAAAACAGTGGAGTTGGCTGAAGCAGAGGCTGAGTCAAAGGATTTATCTGCAAGGACACAATGGGCAGTGGGAGGTGTGTTAATAAATCCTTTTTATTTCTATTCTGTCTGGCATAATCACTCTGAGCTTAAAACAAGTTGGCTGTTCCATATCTGAGCAGTTCAAAGGCTTCTTCTGGGGCCTTCTTTCTGAATAGAGTAAGTTTTGGTGGGGCCAGCTCAGCAACGTGCCTGACTCGAGACAGTGACGTTCAGGGAGACCTTGGCCCTCTTTAAAAGTTTTCATGTTTTCAAGCCCTTGCACACCATCCTTTCTGTGCCATTCCAGAGAATGGGTACCACTGTCACTTCAGGGAGAGGAGCTCCCAGGTGCCTTCTGTGCCACATTCCCTCACCCAGCTGTTTCCCTGGGACACCAGGGCTGTGCGCTTACCCCTTCAGTGATTGGGGTTACACTATAAATGAGGTAATGGAAATTTGGCCTAGTTGGAAAACTGAATGGGATACGCAGAAATCAAGCTTCAAACTCTTACTTTACTACTCGAAGTCCGAACATGGACGATCAATCTCCCATGGGACTTTATTCAGTCTCACATGTGCTGCCTTTCATGTGCGTCTTAAATTACACTTAAATGAGGCTCTTGTGCCCACAGACCTGTCAACGTACCACTGCTTGCCTGCATCTGTGGAGAAAAATTCATTAGTTTGGGTGCCAGAAGACCATTAGTTAAAATCCTAGGTCTTCCTGTCTGTGTCCCTCACTGTCATCACCCTGCTCTGAGCCCACTTCTCCCTTCACAACTTCTGAGTCTGTTGGGTGATTTCAACTAACTTGGAGAGAAGAGGCAGAATTCTCAAAAATAATTAAGGGTTTTCAAGTATTGTGAGAAGCTCAGTAGCTGGGAGCTCAGTAGCTGGGAGAAGCCTAAATTAGCTGTCTGCCTTTGTGCCAGAGAGGTGGATGGGAGCCAGCAGTGCTTCTGCTCAAAGGGGCAGCTTGGTGGTTGTATCTGGCTGTCTTTTTGCAAAGGTGCTGGGCTGAGGTAGCTGGAGGTTCACGTGGAGAGCTGGCTTGATGCTGGGCAGCAGACAATACAATGGACCTTCAGGTGGCAGCTCTTGCCACTTTGGTGTCATCTTTTCTCACTTGCAGCTGGAGGACTTGATCTTACTACCCTTTCTGCATCTTTCTTGTCTTGATGCACTGAAATTAGAGGTGAAAATGGCTGCTCCTAGGCTTCCTGTCCTAGGTTGCATTGTATAATTTTGATCTTTCCAACATAAAATGGGCTGTTCTGAAATTTTCTGACCATGACTGTAGCTCTCATTGGAACAGACCTCTTCAATATTTGAGTCGTCTGAATATTTTTTGAAAGAAAATCCCTTATTTCATAATTCTGATTTTCTTCTCAGAAAAAAAAAACCAAACAAACCAAACCCCCAAAATCACCCCACATCATTGATTTTTCAACTAGTTTTCCTTAGAAGCTATTAGTCAGCCCTTATGAAGAAAAGAAAAAGATTGGGGGGGACCCCAAACCCCAAAGCCGACTCCTGAATATTTTGCAGATCTTTAATATTATTCTTTTAAAAAGATCCACACAGGCTGACTACACAAGTGACACTGCCTTGAAAGCTTATGTGAACACTTCCTTGGCTAATGCTCATCAATCTGAGGAAGGAAACCAGGCGACACACTGTGAAAAGCTGACCCTGATGCTTGTCCCTGTGCCATATGGCAGCAGAAGCTGGCATTGTTCTTTGGCACTTAGACCAGAAATCTCTTTTGCCCCAGCCTACTGCTGTTTACAGAAATAGTGCTTCAGCCCTGACCATAAATGATGTGCATGTGTCAGATGACAATGCTGTAATGTGCAGTAACCTTGTAAACCTGGGGCACAGCACAAACACTGGGAAAACAAACACATTGTAAAATTTAAGTAAAAAACTTTAAGTTTGATGTGGTTTAATTTACTGCAAATGAGTAGAAGGAATTCCGCTCTGTTTCTTATAGGAGAAAATTGACTGGGAAGAATCACAGCTCTGTCTAGTCTGGGCCACTGGCTTTATCAGGGTGAATCCACCCCATATAGAAATGTTATAAGCCTCCCAATGTTCTATAGTTCCAGTGTTAAATTCTTTGATAATTGTATCTTGAACTATTTCTCTTGGTAGCCTGATCTTTAACCCAATAACCTTCTGAGTCAATTTTTTTTCCTGTTATCCAGCTTAAATCTCATCTTTCTTAAATTCTGGTTTGTGCCTGCTTCTGCTTCCCTTGTCTGCTTTTCATGCTGAGCCCTCAGGTTTATAGGCTGAGTCATTCCTACTTGAGGTTTCTTCCCATTTTTTACTTTGTTCTGCTAACTTATGCAGTATGTTTCTCTTTTGTTCAAGAACTTAGAATTTAAGAAGCTCTTATTATCCTTACCATTTATTTTCCCACTTCATCATCTGTCTAACCTACCATGTAATTCAACCCCTCTGCAGTGGCCGCAGTTGTTTTTTTACAGAAAAACTGTATCTGGGATGTGAATGATCCAGAGCTTCAAAAGCAAGCTGTTGAATATTAATGACTGCCTTTTTATCTCCAGGATGACAGACTGTCAATATCCTTCCTGACAGTAGGTTACCATCCACTTCAGCTTGGCATTAATCATGCTAATTTGATGACTTTTAGTTTAAATGTTTGCTTGTACAGTGGATCTTTTCCCTGTCTTCCCCTCCTTACTTTGTTTTTGATTACCCTTTTGATAGTTGGTGGCTTAACTAGACAACAAGTGTTCCCCTGACTTTCAGCAAATCCTTCTTTTTGGAAGCATAATCTAATAGGTACATAACACAGACTTGGGAGATTTCAGTCTGTTCAGAGTTGCATAATTTCACGTCTTCTACCTTGGTACCCCTTTTTTTCTGCCTTCTATAAGGTGTGATTTAGTCTTCATGCCTAATCTGAAGCAGTAGACAAAAGATGTTTTGGTCCTTAATCCAGTTTGAGCAAAGGTTTGCTTTCCCTCACTAGGGAAAATAGTGCTGTTAACACTATTTTAACAAAAATAGAGCTGTAATCCTTGTCTTGTGATCTCCTGATGTGCAGCAGGTCAGAGCACTTACTCATAATTAAATGAGTTTGTCAACAAAATATGGTCTTGTTACAAAGGGAAGGAAAATAACTAAGTTGTCAAATCTTTCTCCTCAAAGGCAAACAAATAACCAATTAAACCAATTCTTCTTTGTTCTAAATTCATGAGCACCTACAATGCTCAGAGCTGGAGATTCATTCCCCCATTCTCATTGTCCTTTCTCAGATCCATGCACAGTATGTGCCTTATCTTTCTCTGTAGAAGTTCAGGACCAGTCACCCAAAACCCATCACTGCTTCACTGTGATTGATTGCCAACTTCTCTGGGCAAATATTAGCAATGAATTATATACAGTCAGCGTGCTACAAACATGCAGGTTTCTAAGTACGAAAAAATAGAGAAAGCAGGGTTCAGTGAAAGATGTGTTCCTCACCGGGTCACACCAAGAAGCTGCCAAAAGATGCATTTTTCACTAAGTCACACCAACAAGCTGCCAAAAGGAGGAGGCAAGAAGTTCAGACCCCATTTATCCACAGTCCTTTAGCCATCAATTAAGAACAGCAGGTGACTACTAATGTAGCACTCTTTAAAGTATTAGTAACTAATAGCACACTATAACTAATCCAATACATTACTAGTAAACACAGTAGCAGACTGGCATTTCTATAACATTGCTGTAGTTGGGAAGCAACCTTTATTCTGCTCATGAGGGTGAGCAGCCTGTCTCCTACTTCAGGCACAAAAAGAAGCATTTAGGGGTGAAAGTTGAAGCCAGTCTATCATTTAGGAGGTTTAAAGGGTCCATTGACTAGAAAAGTTGAGATATCCATTAAAAAGAAGGTATGGGCAAAGGCAGTCATCTCATCAGGAGGTAAACATCAAATCTGATGAATAATGGAAAGAGAGAACTTTCTCATGTTACTTTAGTGTAAGCAGATTAAGCATATTTTTGCTTTTATATTTTTCTGCCTACATCTTCTATAAACATTTGTGGCTGTGTTGTCTCTTTTGAATATTATGAATAAATGCATGTTTGTGTCTTTGCTTAGCCTGAGGTGAGGGAATTGGAGCTGGCTCACATTTGCATTTCAGGTCATCCACCAGCCGCAGCAATGTGTTCCTCTCCCCGGCCCCCTTTCCTGCACATTGTCCATTGCATCCACGGGATCCAACAGGTCAAGCCCATCTGAATCACATGGGGAGCTAACACAGGGGTCAGGAAAGACAGAAATACCCTCCAGCTCTCCACTGGGGAGGCAGAGGCTTCCTGCCATGCTGAAAGGTGTCAACAGCATCCCTCTGGTTCAGGTGTCATCGTGGCAGAGTGTTTTACACTGGGAAACAAGAGAATCAAGTTTTTCTCCAGCATGATAGTTGATTTATTAAATGGCTCAAAGCAAAGCCATACTTTGAGCCAATCTGCATGGGAGTATAGGTTGCCTGGCTAAGGGAGAAAAAAGACTCCCAGAAGGCAGGGTACGAGGAATAAATGCATGGTCCAGGCCTGCACCAAGCTGTTTTGTCTCACTCTGGGGAGATCAGGCTTTGCTACAGGCTGAAGAAACACTGACCAGCTGCAGATGCTGCTAAATAAATTGATGCTCCACAGATTTAACAGGAGGCCTCCGAAGGCAGTGGTACACAATGGTCCCTGGGGAGGTTCTGTGGCCTGGCAGCGACGAGGTCTTCCTGATCCATGGTGCAGGCTCATAGACAAACACAGATCGGCACCATGTGTGTCTACATCAGAGTCCGTTACTCCAATCTGCATTTGTAGTCAATGCAGGGAAACAGGCACTTACAAGACATGACTTTTCTCATCCCAAGGTCACATGAAATATGTCGAATGAATGCTATATGACTTGCTCAGGTGTAAACATCTGTAAGACTGCCCATGGCAAGGGGTTGAAATTAGATGATCTTAAGGTCCTTTCCCACCCTGACCGCTCTGTGATTCTATGATTTCTTGGGAATAATCCTTTTCAGTACTGGTCCACTATATTGTTTACCTCCCAAACTCCTCCATGATGTTCCCATAATGTTTTCCCAGTGGCAGAATTCCTCTGCGTTTCTTGGTGGCAGGCTTTGTGGGCTCAGTGAACAATCAGATGGAGCCTGTTCAAACCACCAATAGCTGAAAGCTTTATTTCAGTATTAAAGTCATTTTGCACCCTCAGACGTGATATCGTTCAGTGATTGCTGCTGATTATTTAGATACTAACAGGATTTCCTAAGCATTCAGTCAGCCATGGGAAAAAAACAGGTAGGACAATTTCTTTTCTCTCTGTCTCTGAAACAAGGCATGCACAAACCCAGGAGAGACACAGCAAGCAGTATGGCTGTTTTGGGATCAAGGGGCAGTATAATGTCCAGGGGACAAACGAGGCAGTGAGAAAGATGTGCAGCAGTGCCATGACTCTCCTGCCCACAGTTCTGACAGGCATGGACACACTTTGGTTACAAAACACAAAGGAGACACCTCTTGAGGTCTTGGATCTTCTCCTGAAACCCTTCCTGCAAGCACTTCTGACAGGGCAAAGGCAAGCACCAAAATCTTTGTGCGTAAACCTCTGAATTGAAACGTGCTGAATAAGCCCTGGTAAGTTAACACAATAACCTTGTACCAGCAAAGTACCCAACAACAATTTTATCTTTTTTAATCGTATTGGATGGGTTGATAAAGAATGCATCCTTCCTATACCAATACTGCAGTAATTTCTGGCTCTCATAGCACTGTGACTGAAAGGTGGAATTATTTCCTATATCTTTACGGCTATTTCAATTAATTTTAAAACTTTTTCCTCTGTGATCTTGTTTCATTCCTAACAGGTTGTGACACATCTTATAACCTGGCCCTGCAAAGAGAGTTAATATTATATCTTTTTCTACCAGTCCCTTACATGGCACTTTTCTACAATAAAAACAGGACAAGAAATCATTAAATTAGAGTATTTCAAAAACCCTTGGTCCATCTAATCTAAGGTATGCTTTTGAGTGGAACATATATTTTCCTCCTACAAGTATTCAAGCGAAAGGATATTTGTGATATAATCTTATGACAGCCACAAAACCTATAGCTTTTGGGGCTGGAAAAGCCATTCCAAGGGAAGGACAGCTCTGCAACAGCATTGCTTCCTCCACGCCTTTCTAATCTGGGTATCCCATGGTGCTGGGCACCTCAGCCCCAGCCCCAAGATGCTGTTACTTTTAGGGTTAGGTTTCAGAGAGCCACAAAGTCTATAGCTCCAGGGACAGTGGGGCTGGAAAAGGCACACACATGGGAGAACAGCACTGCTGCCTCCACAGCTTTCTGATCTGGGCATCCCATGGTAATGAGGACCTCAACCTCAGCCTCAAGCTGCCATTCATTTTATGATTAGGATTAGGGTTCAGAGACCCACAAAGCACTCAGCTCCAGGGACACTCTGGCTGGAAGCGGCACACTCAGGACAGCACTGCACAGCACCAACATTTTTGCCTCCACATGTTTTTAATCTGGGCCAGCTGTGTTCCTGGGGAACTCGGCCTCAATCAAATCTGTCGTTAGGGTTAGGTTAGGGTAAAGGTTCAGAAAGCCAAAAAGACCACACCTACAGGTACGCTGGGGTAGGAAAAGGCATGCCAAAGGAAGCACAGCACTGCACCAGTGTTGCAGCCTTCAGAGCTTTCTGATCTGGGCCACCCATCGTGCTGGGGACCTCTGCTTCAGTCCCAAGCTGCCATTATCATCAGAGAGCCACAAAGCCTACAGATCTAAGGACACTGGGTCTTGTTGTATTTTGCAGGGGGGTTGGAACTAGATGATCTTAAGGTACTTTCCAACCCTAACCATTCTATGATTCTATGATTCTATGATTCTATGATCTCAGTTGAAGTGCCTGTTTATGGTGAACGCTGTGTTCTTAGCTCCTCAATTTAAATGTTGGTTTGTTTTTTAGAAATATCATGTTTAGCTATCAATTAAAAAACTTTTGCTTGAGAACTGTCATACTGAAAATTTTAGGGATAGATAAAGGAAATATAACTTTAAGGTACCGCCTTAAGAATCTTGGTTGTGTTTTATCTTCTGCGATATTTTATACTAAACTGCAATGGCAGAGATTTGCTAAATCCAAAAAGAGTAATTAAAGCTAAGATCTCAAAGGGTTGTTTTAGGGAAGGAGGGATGCATGTCTCATACCTGTGTAGATGCATCCAAGTTGATACTGCTTGTACAGTCAGTTTGCAGAAGCAGCCAGATGGATGAGTACTGTAAGGTGCTTTATTTGCCTCGCAAGTTGATGACAGTGGCAAGTTGTGGCTGGTGGTTAGTTAGCCAAAGATGCTTTGTCAGACCTTTTCATTAGTGAATGCCTCTGAGAAATTGAAAAGCTTTTGAATGCTGAAGAGCCAAGTTTTGTTCACATCTGGGCTATGGAACTGCCTTCCCAAGCGATAATACTCCCAGTGATTGGGTCACACAAACAGAAATAACAAAGTCATGTGGGTAACTCTCCCATTGCAGTCCTTTCTTCGCAACCCATTTTCAGTCATCACAGGGACTTTCTCCATTGCTGCCAGTCCTACCCAGTGATCTGTGGTCCCTAGGAAAGCTCTTCTTACCATCTCAGAGGTTGGACTTTGTCTATCCTTCGCAGCAATTTGTCTCCATGCTTGAAAACAAGCAGACTCACCTTCTGGCTGTGACTTTTCTCATGTCAGCTGAAGCCTCAGGATGCTGATCTGTGGTGGTGGCAATTTCTGCTCTCCCTTGGTGTCCCACATGGCTCAGTCTCCTCACAGGAGAATCAAGGAGTTGTGAACAACAAAGAAAAAAACACAAACCCTAAGTACTCTCTGTTACCCAAGGTAGCAGCACTTTTATGGTATAACTGTAATTTATTTACGGAAAAGTGAAGAAACTGTATTTCATATTTAAATGAAAAGTCACCTATTTCATGCTTATTTTTGATAATATCTACTGGGCATTGAGTGCAACAAATATAAATGATCTAAACCTAAAAGGGTTACAAATAGTTTCAGGGAAAGAAAAGACCTCTGCACCTAAAGAGTGTGAAAGTAGCAAGGGAACACTCATTTCAGCTGATGTATTGTTTTGTGAGAAGAATTGGGTTATGGGTTGATCTGAATGCTAAAGCTGCGATATGAAGCTACTTGCTTCAATTGCTGAAATGTAGTTTTAAGCTTTGAATTGTGTACCTCCTCATGACTGAGAAACAAACTCAAGTACATATGGTCTAATGTAAGGCTGAGGCTTTCAAAGGCATTTTCTTCATGTGAACTTACTTTCCCTCTCCCACTGCCTTTCTGGTAAAGTAATTTTTCAGATTGGGTTGTTCCTATATCTTCAAAAATAAGGGAGAAGATTGAGTTTTATAGTCCTTGCCAGGATTCTAAGACATTTGGGAAAATGTAGATAAATGTTCTTGGGATTTTTTAATCTTAGTTCCTTAAAATAACCAAACAAAATAAAATAAAATTAAAAAAAAAAAAACCAAAACAAAAAAACAAAAACAAAAAACAAAACCAAAAAACCAACAAACCCACAACCAAACCAAAAAACACACACATCCCTCCATCCTCCCCCCTTTTCTCCCCTCCAAATCCCAGACAACTTCCATAAGGAAAACAAAGTTTCAGCAGTTTCTGGTGGATATGGGCTGACCTTTGTGAGTCAGACATGGCTAATTACTGTTTCATGCAGAAATTGGGCAAAACTGTTTTTCATGATGTCATGCTTCACACCTAGATTAACTACAACGGTTTTAGCTGAGTTTAGTTTAGTTTCTGGTTTGTTCAGTTCTGAAGCATTATAAAAACAAAACACTATAAGGGGCATGACCCCGTAGAAATGAAAACACAACAAGGTCTTGCACTAATAGCTGTAAAATACTACTGCTGAGTTCAGTGTTGCTTTAGCAAATTCCCTAAACTTTTCCAGTCGCTCTTTATCAAAAAGTAAGGATAACTCTTCTATTCATTGCACCTGCTGCTCCTTTGCAAGTAATATATATATATTTATACACGTATGTATACACACATACACATGCGTGCATACACACACATATAATTTTTTATGTATATCTTATATATTTGTATAGTGTGTCTTTCTACTTGAGTAGATTGACAAAACTGTTTGATTAAAACTTAAAGACTTGCATTAGAAGTTCATGTTAGTTATTGACGATCCAGCCTGCACAAGGCAAATGGCCAGGAGAGGTACCTGCTGCACAGATTTGGGGACAGGAGAAGAAAACAGTTTGTGTGTTTAATTCCTGTGAAGTGCCATGACGCTTTAACTGAATTGTGCCTGTGTTGGCTAAAAAATTCTCTGAAATAAACCTGAAGTGGGAAGCTTTTGCTATTACCATATAGCAGTGCACAGAAGCACCACCCACAAAGCAGGATCTCATTGCAGTAGATGTTATAAAAGAGCATCAAAGCTCACAACAGTTCTGAAAAAGCCAGAGATAACAGGAGATGGTACCTAAGAAGGAGCTGGGACTTCAGCTTACTATGCAACAGTTTTTCATTATTTCTTTTTCTCACATGCCACTTCTTCCACCCATCCTTTTCCTGCCCCATCCTCCTGTTAAATTTGTCAAGATGGGGTTCTAGATTTAGAAGGTCTGAACTTGGATCCTTTAATAGTTTTCTTTTTGTTTCAATTTGCTGATGCAGTGCTCTTTAAGGGGTAATAAGACAAGGGTAATTAGACAATAAGGGGTAATTAGACAATAAGACTATTTTTTACATTAGTCATTGATATCATATATGTGCTTAGAGATTAAGTGAGAGTGGAAAGCTGAGAAAAGCAGCAAGTTTCACATCATTAGTGCATAAGGAGTGGAAAATTACAGTTCCTACCTGCATGCAAAGGAGAGGAAAATCACTGGACTGGAAAAAAAAAAAGGAAATTTATAAGTAGGGGTTGGAGAAATAATTTGCAAAAGGAGAAATTATCAATGTGTTTTTATCTGTGTGCATGTCAAGGTTTTGCATATATCCGATTGAGGTGGTTAGCTAAACTTTTAATTCTGAAACTTGGTTTTGTTCTCAAATTTTCTGAAGGATTTTTTTTTTTTTATTACAATGGGGACCACATCATTTATTGGGTTAGAGTGGTGCTGTAGATTAAAGGACAAGAATAAGGTGGACTGAATGAAGGCTGCCTCAATTTTCCTTGATTTTGCTACTTGAATTGCAAGCTTACTCAGACTATTTTAATACAGTTTTTGCTTAGTTTTATATGTGTTTGAATTTTTTTAAAGATATGATAAAACCATGGTGTTATGGTGCCCAGCACATCTCTGTTTTTCATTTCAGTCAGTAAGTTAAACAACAGTTACTGGATCTTCTAGCTGATATCAGAAAAGGCAGTAATGCTTTAGGAAACTTGGAGATCAGATGAAGAATTCTGTCTTGCCAAAACACCTGGCTTTGATGGAGTCCCAGAAGGCTTACGTAAAGATTTTTCAGAGTTGCTTTTCCATCTGATAGGGAATAAGTTCAGTAACTCTAGAAAAAGTGGCTGTTTGCCATGCAAGAATTAAGCATTTTAGCTAAATCTAATAAATGCCCAGAATGTGATGCTTATTTCCTGATTTCACTACGTAATGTAGATGTAAAGATTTTTATCGAGGATACTGGACACTAGTCTTCAAGACACTATCAGAAAATCTATTCACCAGCAAGAGACTGGTTATGTTCACCCCAGACATGTGTTCTGTAATGTCAGACACTTAATTAATATACCCCAGGTCTCCTGTAGATCTAATCTCCTCTCCGTCTGTGTCTCATCTCCACTGATGCTGAAGAAATATTTGACAGTGAATTTCTATTTATAATTTTATGCTCCTTTTCAGTTCCAGAGCCATGTATTGTTACCTGCAGGGTTTGTAATCTGAGTCTATAAGTAAGAATCAAGTGATTGTATCCAAGAGCAGTCTGGCTTTAGATAACCATATTAAATAATCTATTCTCTGGACTTCTCATGTAAAATTTGCCTCAACAGTTAAAACAACTAACATTAGATTGAGGGCTATGGCTTCTTCATTTACAGATTTTATTTTTTTTTTTTTACACAGACAAAATTATTACCTGTTTACACAAAGAAAACTATTATCTGTTGCTCATTCTATACACCCAGAAGTCTAAGAGAAGAATATACTTTAAAAAAACTAAATTGCTTATCAGGTTGCAGATGCCTTGAGCAGCTGATATATCCCGCAGACCATTTTTCTGTATGTTTAGAAATGTCATAAAGTCATTTATGCACTAGCCTCAAGAGTATCTGGTTCTAAATGAAGTTTTAATTAGTCATACGCCTTGCTGAATTCTAAATTAACTCAGGAAAGACACCTGGGTACTATTATGGAAATATAATTATGACTTCTACCCAATGTGCAAAACCACTAAAAAAACCAACCTCAGCAATATTTTAGAAAAAGGACAATAATAATTCTGGAGATATTAGAAAGTCACCTACATAAACCAGTGGTTATTTCAGAACAGAAATAGTAATATGAAGCATGTTTAGTTCAGGTTATCTCATCAGGAAGGGATATATTCATGACAAGCATTTAGAAAAAGAAAAATGGTTAATTCATATGCTGACATGTTTTGTTTAGGGCAGAAGAGAGAGAAGAGTTGTAATAAAAATATACAAAGAAATAACTGATAAACACAAGGTGAACAAGCACTATTTTCGCAACCATTCTCAGAATACAGAGATAACAGTATGTTCAATGTAGTTGAAAGACAGTACATACCAAATGGATGTGAAAAAGTATTTCCTTTTGCTGTACAATCTGCAGCTATTCTGCAAGATGAGAAATACCTGGAAAACATACAACAACTTTTTAAATGGAGTTGTAAAATCATCTCAAATACAGTAGGAAACTTTTAAAGCAGTTCTCTAGGGAAGATTTTTAATAAAAGTTTGAAGGCATAATATTTCTTTATGCTTCAAAACATGATCCAATTTACAAATGGTGGTAGGTAGAAATAGATGTCACCAGTAAGTCAGGCCATGACTGGTTATCAGAAAGTTTCTTCTATCTTTCTTGACTGGTATGGCTATACCATTAATACAATCTACAGATTAGTTTCCTTATAATCCTTCTAAGCCCCACCTGTCTTGAGAAAAACAATGGAAACTCAGTGAGTCAAGGAATTTGGTAAAATCACAGTCACAATACTGACTCCAGTGTTAGAGAATTTACTGGGATTGTAAAAGAATTTACTATAAAGAATGTAAATACTATCCTTACTGTAGAAGAATTTACTATATATAAGATATGAAACTGTAGAAAAGGCATCTTCTAGTTATTAGGTAGTGTATTCATTATATATTATCTACACAATTTCTTCTTTCTAAACCTCACAAAAGTACTTTGTGATTGATTCTTTCCATACTGTCATCAAATGTTGATGACAGTTCATCATCAACTAGCTCTGAATAGATCTTGATCAAATCCTTGTTCAGAGGATGTACTCCTACCATTTGTACACTGTTTATTTAATCCTGTTCCATTTACCTAAAAAAGGAAAGATTGCAAACTGATTAAGCCACTTGGCACATCATAATTAGAGAACAAGGTTCACTGCTGTTGGATCTGCTGTAAAAGAGAAGTGCAGAATACAGCTGCCTATTAATTGGAAATCCTTGCAGGAAGTACTCTACACCTGTTCTCTGTAGCATTTACTGGTTTCCAAATTGTGTTTTGCATTATTATAAGGAATTCTATTTGATGCTGTAACCCCCTTGGAAACCCACAATTCTGGTTGTTCTGGGGATTGCTTTTCCTCCCTGTCTGATTTCAGTATAGTTGCAAATCATTTTGCATGAAAAGTGACTGTTGGTGCATAGGAGTTTCTGATGAGGATTCTTTGATCTCAGACTTTTATCCCATCTTTTAATCCCATTGTGTCTTAGTTTGTTTACTTTGTGGCTTGACAGCAGAATTTGCATGCCTCTCCATATTTTCCTCAGTCAGTGAGATTTAAATATTGTTACTAGTTCTGTTTGAACACCCACACATGACATTCAAACCCAAACTATTGTCCTAGCCAAAGCTATTCCTTTGTAAGACGCTTACTACACTGGCAGCTCTAGTGATGCATAATTAGAGTATCACCTTGTTGGCCTTTGCAGAATCGCAGACTTGAAGCAGTTTACTGAAAGCATAAGTAACTGCTTATTTGATAACTCATTTTGCAGACTCTGAAAAAGGAAGAGATTCATCATGTAGTTGCAGGAGCTAATTGAGGTGAGGAATGTAGAAGGCTCAACTTGCTTCTAATCAATAGAAATTCATCTAGGGAAATATAATGGTTGTGAACATAAAGAAAAATGGGTAAAAATGCGGAAAATCTTTATTAGAATTCATAGTCATTCTTTGTCTGAAGCATTCTACCCCAAGAAGTGTTGGGGATAAACACTGTAAAGAAACTTTGAGACTATAGAGACTTCGTGCCATGTAAGTGCAGGAAACTTTTCTAAAATATAAAATTATTTCCAAGACAAGAAACTCACAGGTATCTGTAAGTGTTTAGAAAAATGCACAAGTGACTGTGCACCATTAGGCAGTGAGGAGTCAGATGGAAAGGAGACTTAGCTAAGGGTGAAATCAAATAAATTTCTCGCATCTGTGTTTTCCATGGAAGGTGCTATTCAGAGGGCATTTCCTATGGGAAATCAGACGTTGGCCTTAAGAGAGATTGCAGTGTCTCAGGAGGAAGTTATGAAGCAACTTGAGAAAGACAAATGCAGTGAATTACCAGGAGCAGATGGTATTAATCTGAGAAGTCTGAAAGAAAGAAACTGTGAAATAGTGGAGATACTGGTGTGATCCTTCCACGTATGGTGATTGCTTTGGGGGGCTTCAAAGTAATTTGATTCAATTAATTTGATTTTTTTTTTCCTTGGCAGAGGATTTATCCAGGATCTACTGTCTGGATGGGTTTCCTTGTTGTTTCTAGGCTGGCAGGATCGGTGAGGTGCAGGATGTGAGGAAGGCTAATTCAGTTGGCTTAGACCAGTGTGGCTGCTGCAGAGGAAAACCTTCAGTGCTTAGGCTTAAATGCAGACAAAGGAAATGTGGAAAAACTGATTCTCAAGTTAAGTCATGGGAAAAGATTTTCAATGAATGGCTGTTTGCTAGTGTCAAGATGTCAGTACTGAATAGGGAGTTGAATAAATCTGTAGAAGATATGCAATTGTGGGAACTAAAAAATATAAAGAAATAGGAAATACTCTAAGCAGATTTGCATAAAGTATATGTGGGCTAAGAAATAAGATGTCAGATAAGGTAAAATCTAATAAGTAAGGGTTAAGGAGTAGATCCAGTATAAAAAACATATCTCCATATAGAGCAATAGCTGGTGAATTCATGAAAGGTTCTATGCAGGAAAAATGGAAAGTATCAGAGAAGGTTGAAAAATATGAAACTTGAATTGCAGCAAATTCTTGTGTGGAACACATTAGGTGAACAACACAGTGCTATGCAGCAAATGAGAGTGAGAATTGGAAAGGCAAAGGTTTTATTCTGACAGCCCTTCACATAGACATTTCCTGTGAGCAGAAAAGCCATAGAAGTGAAAAGTATCAGAAATTATTTCTCCTGAAACATAACAGTGGGAGGATAGTGATAAACATTGTATTTATATCAATGTGGATGTTTTCTGTAAGTGTTCAACTGTGACACCGAAAGTAATGTTGCTTGTATAACTGCCATTTTTCTGGTCCTGACTTGGGATTATATATTTTTAATGAGATACCATACAGAAAATAGGAAATGGGATTAGGTACCTGAAAGACTCTAATAAAGTATCTGTGGGATTTTCTTTTCTACTTTAAGAGCAAGAATTGAGGAAGGCATATGGCTACTGAGACAAAAATTGATTGGATTTAGAGGGAAAAAAAAAAAAGGAACAGAATCCATGAGGCCTAAGTTCTTCTGAAGCGGGTTTGTAATGCTCCCATAGTAGACGGAGGAGGTGCTGGTACAGTGGATTTCATGATGAAGAAGGTCTGCAGACATGCAAAGTCCAAACAAGAATATGTGGGAGTCAAACAGCTAGATAAGGAGAGCTTATGTGGCAAAACATGGTTACAGGGAGAATACAGAGTTTGCCTAGGGAATAGGAATAAAGTTTTGAATAGTTTTGCTGCGCAGAAGAATGACAGGGACAAACAGAAAGAAGATAGGTGACAATGGAAAAAGGGAAACTAGCTACCAGAGAAAAAGAAGGCAGAACAGCCTGCATAGTCTGAGACTGGAGAGTAAAGAGCAAAAGATACTGTTCAGGTAATTATCACACTGAGAGAAGTGATAAGACAGAATGATCTAAGGACAGACAGAAAACTATTAGAGAAGAACAAGAAATTTGCTTGAACATGAAGAATAGAAGTTTTTATGAACTAAATGACAGCTCATTACTGTGAGATGTTAGGCCTGCACTAAATAGCTGCAGAGAAAAAAAGGATGTGCTGTGGATGCACATGATTCCAGAAAGGATTCTGGAAGAAAATCTATGGGTCAGCCTTCAAATGAAGGCAGATGGTACTCCCAAATTCTCCCTGAAATAGATGAGAGATAATTACCTGGGCTGGCAAAGTTACTCAAAGAAACAGAAACTCCATTGACCCTCTGAAGAATCCTCCTGTTTGATAGAAAAGCAGGACCAAAGTTTGACAAAGCTATGAAGACAATATCCAGGTTTGAATTTTTAGAGAAGCTCTGGGACATTGGCAGTTGAAAAGAATTCACACAAGGACAATATTTTACATTTCCGTACACTCCTCTTAAATACCCAAATTTCTGGCTTTAGGAACTCAGGCTAGCACAACTGGTAGGGAGATCTCCAACCTTGGAAATAGAAAAGCAAACTCAACAGACACTTTTATAGTCCCTGTGCTTAGATTTAATATACACAAATATGAAAATCCAGCAAATGGAAAAAAAATTAATAAAGAACTGGTGTCACAGGTGCAAGCAGATTTCAAGGGATAAGAGAAACATGTTAGAATAGCTACACTGGTCGTAGATCAGCTGTTGAGGAGTGCACAAAGTTTAAAAAAACAGATATAAATGTGAAGTTAGAATGGTAGGTTGCATATAATGATATGGTAGGTAATGATAATATAACAAATGATAGTATGGACAAAGTGTGAATCAAAATTATGCCAGTCAAAAAGGGGTATTTGTTGGGGTGCTACTAAGACCCTTGTAGTCATCCTACAAGTGGTCCTACAGTCTTCACTGCTTTTGATCAAAGCTGACAAAGGCACAAGACCTTTCTGTTTCCCTTGCCTTGCCTTCCCATTCCCCTTTTGTCTTAGAGCGCTTTCCGCTGGCTTTACTGAGAAGATACTTGCTAACTACTCTTGAGACCATTGGGTATCCTGCTGGCCATAATGGCTTTGCTCTTTGATGGAGTCCCTTGGCTGTGTTCTTGCAAGGTCTGTTTCTTATGTTACTCTGTTTGTGAGTTTCCAAAGCAGTCTTTGTTTGTATGCTGCTCAGTTCAGCAGTGTGCTGCCTTGTAACTTTTAGATATGAGAATCTCTGTGTTGTTAAGAAGTGCTTGTAACTTGTATAAAGTCATACACAAAATCCTAAAGTGGGAGTTTCTGGACTCCATTCTTGTGCGCAGTCCAACAGCATACCACAAACCTGAGAGGGAAAGTCAAATAAAGTGATGATAGGTACTTCCTTGTGGCTTCAGAGATGACATGCAACCAACAATGTGAACAGCTTAATTTTGTGAGTTCTTGAAACCTTTATCACAAAGCTAGAGATGGTGAAACATTTGAAATGCTACATCCTGTTCCTTTTAATAGGACTTTCTAAATCATTTTGGGTTGTGTCCATGCTACAAAGAGGCTTTCCTTGAAATTCTACAACTGTTCACATACTTGGTCTGACTGATTTATTTGCTTTGTTCTATTATAGCTTAATTTTCCAAACAGCAACTACAAACCTGCATTTGTATGATGTCAGCATCTTCTGCAAGAGATTAATAAAATGCATCTGATTGGGTTTTGTTATAAATTTTTGCTTGATTAGTGGATTTAAAGCATCCTTTGACCCAACAGCTGTGAGTTTAGAGGAAGGAGGAAATGCAATCATACTTCTCTTGCTCCAAGGGGACTGCAGAGATAACTTGCTGAATCAACCAGCAGGATGCTCAGTACTTTAGCTAATCCAACTTGCATGTAGTCTCACCCTCAAGATGCACCACTTTTCTCCAGATACATGCTGTATCTGCAGGAAGACAGAGGCCTAGTTATCACTAGGAGAAATCTCCGTAATCGGGGTATTTATTTCCCTATGAGAACCCAGTTGCTCTTCCTTTCTGTGTTTGCACTATACCTGTGGGGGAGCACCAGCTTGACAGGTCATGGATCATCTCTTAACCCCTTGTATTGCAATGAAGCTTGATTAACCATAAACTATTTCCAGGTTAGTCAAGTAAATTTGTGAACATATTTTGTGGCAAGGGGCTGGTATTACTTAGGAATGGTAAAATTTTAATTTGCTCTATAGTATCTGAAACCTGTAAATTTTTAGGTCAATCTGTGGGTCTGGATACCTTATCTGGGCATTCTAATCAACTTCAAATGCAGATGCTAGGCTGGACTGTCTTTTGCCTGGTTATCATCAAGCAGTTGACATAAAATGCAGGGGTCTGTTAGGGATGTGAAATGTATTTCCTTCTGCAGTGAATGGGGATGTTTCCAGGAGGGGCATTTTTTATGTTAAAGTTAAAAATGCCTCTTCTACACCCAGCTCATACAGAAATAATCAGTTTAATGTGAGTATATACTGCCATGTGGTCAAGCTTTAGGTGAGAGCAGATTTACACAGAGAAATCAAAAGGAAATGGCAGGAGACGTCTCTTGCTGGATTCTGTGACAGTAAGTGGCCACACAATGGAAAGCTGCCAGCACTAATCTCTAGTCTTTTCTTCATTCTCAGAAAGTGCTCTTTCATTTTATAGAATATTAGTTTCAAGGCACCCTTCTGCATCCATTATTGGTTATTTTTTCCTTTATAACAAGAGGCGTATGTAAACAAAGAATCCATATTCTAAGGAGCTTAAATGCCCCAGAGAATTATATTTAGTATCAAGATTCAGAAAGCCAAGTATCATACATTAGTTGTTAGAAAACAAGGTATTTGGATGGTTAAGATGAATAGACATCTCAAGTCTACAAATACTTTAAGATATATATGTATGGAAGAATGGGGAAGTGCACTTTAGGTATATCAAAAGAAGCATAAAGAGGAAAAGAGTGGAAAACTATGGCTTATGAGAAAAAATTTGACAGGATATTTGTCTGAGAAGTAATCTCTCCTGGGAAAGGTCCTCTGAACAAACCAAAGCAGGCCAGGCAAAGGGCTATAAAAAGTTCAGAATTATGTGCTGAGATGTAATGGCTGTAATTTCATTTTCTTGTTTGTTTTTCTTTCTCACAGCTCTTGGTGTGGGTTTTCCAAGGGAGCACAAGTTGATTCTGGTAGGGGCAAAGACCCAACATTGTCGTATACATGTCACTGGCAGCACTACTTACTCAGCAGCACAAAAGGGATCATGGGGACAGGAGGTCCGTGGGAGGATGGCAACTCTTTCTTCCCGCAGCTGAATCATGCTTCATGGTCCTGGCTGCAGACAGAGAGAAAAAACAGCATTGAGAAGGGACTTGTGGGATTGGAGATATTCACAGGACCCTACAACTAGCAGCCACCCTCAACAAGTTCCTCAGCCCTTGCAAGCTGTTTGTCACAGTTGGCTTTGTGCTTGCCCTCCTTGCCCTGCTTCTGGCTGGCTGAAATGGGAGTGTCATCGAGGAGCAGCAAGGGCAGCTTGAGCTAAAAGAATGGCAAAAACACAAGGGAAAAACAGGGCAAGAAGGTGACTGATAGTATTGCAATAGATTTTGTGGTTTGTTACTTTTTTTTAATTGCTGGTGAGTAAAACTTTTTATGTGTGTGGAGGAAAGAGTTGAAGATCTGTAAGACACAGCTCTCTACAGAGGCGTCTGTGCAGGGGGCTAATGTGGACAAGGGGCTGTCATTTGCTGCAACGTTATGCACAGTAGGAATGGCAATAGGTCATGTCTTCTGAAAATAGTTTTGGAGAAGGAGGTCTAATTTATGCATTTGGGTACTCTGATACAATGCTGCTCAGTGTGATATCTGGGTGCATTTCAGATATCTTCAGCTCCTGGGACTGAGACATTCACAATTAAAGTGAGACAAGTGGAAGTTGGGGAGGGTTTGCTAGGGAAGACTTTCCAAAATTAGAGTCTTTCCATGCCTCACATCTCACCCCACCCCCATGCATTTTTGTAGAGTTTTCACTCTAAATCCAAACATGCACCAGAGAAAAGAAACAATGAGATCTCAGGGTCAAAGGGTGAACTTTGCTTGTTGCAACATCTGTTCTTGCTTACACAGGGAAGTTGCATGGGTGTAAGGAAGAGAAATCAAAAAAAGTGCTTAAAAAATGGTCATGAAATGCTGGAGAAAATAATTTCTTGTTCCTATCAACTCTCCCCTCCCCCCCTGCTGGTGCCCTTTTGGAAATCGTTATTCACATTTTTGACCGAAGAGTAAGAAGTGGATTTGAGGAGACTGTGACTAAATGCAATTTGGCAAAAGAGAAGGAAAAGGGATTTTAGCAAAAGCAGAAGAGTTCCCATTTTTAGTAGAAAAAATCAAGCTTCCCTCTTCAGAGGATTTCACTGATGCATTCAGCTGGGGAGACAGCATATGGTTTACATAATGAGTTGCAGCTTTATTAATACGGAAAGCAAAACAAATGACAGACTCATTTTTTTGTGGCTCTAGATGGAGTTAGACCTGATACTGCACTCCTTGATTTTCATGATCAGCCTGTGCCTTGCCACCCAACCCTCTGAACCCTCTGCCCAGGTGCTGGGCTGTCATGACACGCAAACTTTTGATACGAACATCACTGGCTTGTCCACTAACTACTGAATTTCAGAGTCCCTTTTAGCCCAAAACATTGAAATGTAAAGCAAAGGCAGAGCTGGTCTGTGAAACTAGTGAAAAAACCTGTGACCTTGTCTCTGGGAAAGCTAAGATTAATGAAGAGAGCAATACAGCACAGTAGCCAGTGATCATATGATAAAATAGAGTTATCTGCACTGTGATTGCTGAGAGAAAATCCAGCAAATGGCTATCTTACATGACAGTCACTGTCAGGTGTCTTGACATCAAACACTTGCCTGTTACAGGACCAGTTAAAGGGCAGGACACAGCTTCACAATCCTTGTTCATAGGAAAAGATGCAAAGTAAGATTGCTTTCAGATATTAAAAAGCTGAGTTCTTCACCCAGAATTGAATTCTCTTCCTGAATTCATGTCGCACCTTCACTTTCCATCCTAGTTTTAGACTTTGGAAGTCTGAAGTCATTGACTTCACTTGGCCTAGACCCACCTGTTTAAAGGCTGTACTTTCCCTGGTGCCAAGCAGGTTTAATACTCATGAATCAACAGACATAACTAGGAACTAGTAAAACATACACATATGTGCAAATGCACATGGCTACAGACACAAACCTCATCCTTAGTGGTGTTTTGCCACAAGGACAAGAGGAAGTGGCACTGGGGAAGCCCACTTGTTTGTAGCGCTGTAGGGGAGAAGGTGGGTTGTACTGTGGTGCTCTCTTCAAAGCCTCTGTGCTCAACACAGCAGCACCCACCTCAGTTGTCAACTTGTGGGTTTGACTGCTGAAATGCAAAGTGCCTGAACACCCAGATTTATGTGTGCTGAGTGTTTAATCCTCTTCTTTACACCTCCTGGGATGTCCACATCACAGGCATTAGTGAGGGGGTGGGTAGAGCATTTTGTTTTGGGCCATCTTTTCAGTGGCTATAATATTGGGGGGGAGGGTTGTTTTTATGATTTTTTTTCTTTTCCATCTTGAGAAACTATCTCCAGGTCACTGTTGTGGTTTCATCTTCTCAGGCCTGCACTGCCAAGGTAAGCTCTATTTCAGGATAGATCTTCAAAAATCTTGTATTTTACACATATAGACAAAAGTAGGAAAGAGTTGGAGTATCTGAAGCATCAGAGAAATCTGTCAATCTCTCTTTAATTTGGGATAAGAGTAGGCAATTGCATGATCCCAGTGGATATTCTTCTCTTTGCTTGATCTGGTCATCTCTGTGTCAACTGGTTTATTACAATTGCTTGTGTGAAGATTTTTTGAGATGTGAAGAGAGACAATAAATACATTCCATGGTTCACTGCTGCTCTTCAAATTCTTTCTATAACTTAGATGAAGTAGTGTGGCTGTCTTTTCCCTATAACCCTTCTTTTTCAAGTCCCCTGGTACCTGTGTTTATCCAGGTTGCACAATAGATGAAGAATATGACAAGGGAAAATATATGATTGTCTGGAGTGTCTTACTCCATTAATGCAGGGTGAAACAGAATGGAGAGGTTGATATTTAGAATAACGATTTGCTATTTGAAATCTTTTTCACTTACAATGTTTCTTTAATGTAAAACAGAAACAGCAAACTTGAGTTTTGTTTTAGTAACTTTACTGATCTACCTCTGTTTGTAAAACCAGTCTGATTTTTTCTCAATTCACAAAACTAAACCTGGGGTCAGATTTTAAACTGGGAAGACCAGTGTTTGAAACTCCAAAGTGCTTTCCTGTAAAAGTGTCTAAATATTAATTTTGCTACTGGCATGTACGTTCAATTGTTTATCATGGCTGTCCACTACTGAGTAGGTGTGGACACACATCAGTGCACGGCTGGGAGTTTCATGGGCCTTGAGGGCTTTCTCCCAAGCAGAGTTACTGAAAAAGTGCCTCAGTTTGCTGCTAAATGGAAATACTTTCTGGGTGGGCTTTTTAAAAAAATGCTTTGGGTGCTATAAAAAAAAGTCAGCTTCCAACATCTGAACACTGATTTGATTTTAGTAAAGTCTTCGTTCAGCACAGTAATATTTCCTATGCAAAAGAATGACAAAGTTGGAAAGTTTCATCAACGATACATCAGCAGGATTTTCAGTATTTTCCAGTTACTTTATCAACCAGTGATGCTCCATCTTGTGTGACTTTTTGCTGTTACTATCAATCAAAAGTTGATAATGTAAAATGAAAGGACAAAAATATAGTTGACAGTTGTTAGAGCTTGAGACACAGGATAGAAGGGGGATGCTAAGTAGATATTTAAAGAGCAGCTTTTTATTGGAGCAGAAGAAGAAGGTAGAATACATATATCACACCTTGCAGTGGCCACACAGAGGAGCAAATGCACAGCCTGAGCTCTTTGGCTGCCTGCAAGCCTTATAACCAAAGCTGACTGGAAGCTGAAGGCTGGCACTGCTGCAGCAGTGGCTGAGCGAACTCCAGCAGTCACAACTGCAGTGAGCAGCACTGAGAAATGCAGTGACACATGTATTTTAATTCCATTCTTGTAGACATGGTCAGGCCTAATGCACCGATGTCACAAGAAATATCTGCTGAGTGGACTTCCTGGAGCAGTTGTGGGTGTTGTAAGTAGAAGCCAAGAACCTCTTCAGGTGCACTTTGAGGTCTGATCACCTCTGAGAACCACATGAGGAAATGTACTGACATGGAACTGTCTCAGCTCGGGCCCTAAGAGAGAGCCATCCTCTGCCAGCCCCTTGCAGTGGCCGTTTGCAGATGCTGGTTATGGTTATCATGTTGGCTGACCTGCCAGTTATAGTTTACTCTATGTCCTGGGTTCAGCTATAGCAGTCATTTTTCTCCTTCTTAGTAGCTGGTGCAGTGCTGTGTTTTTTAACTTTCAGCCTGGGAACAACGCTGATAACACTGATGTTTTTATAGAATCATAGAATCATAGAATCGTAAGGGTTGGAAAGGACCTTAAGATCATCTAGTTCCAACCCCCCTGCCATGGGCAGGGACGCCTTGCCCTAAACCATGTGGCTCAAGGCTCTGTCCAACCTGGCCTTGAACACCGCCAGGGATGGAGCATCCACAACCTCCCTGGGCAACCCATTCCAGTGCTTCACCACCCTCACTGTAAAGAACTTCTTCTTTATATCTAATCTAAACTTCCTCTGTTTAAGTTTGAACCCATTACCCCTTGTCCTACCACTACATTCCCTAAGGAAGAGTCCCTCCCCAGCATCCTTGTAGACCCCCTTCAGATACTGGAAGGCTGCTATGAGGTCACCACGCAGCCTTCTCTTCTCCAGGCTGAACAGCCCCAGCTTTCTCAGCCTGTCTTCATACGAGAGGTGCTCCAGCCCTCTTATCATCCTCGTGGCCCTCCTCTGGACTCGCTCCAACAGCTCCACGTCCTTTTTGTGTTGAGGACACCAGAACTGTATGCAGTACTCCAAGTGAGGTCTCACAAGAGCAGAGTAGAGGGGCAGGATCACCTCCTTCGATCTGCTGGTCACGCTTCTTTTGATGCAGCCCAGGATACGGTTGGCTTTCTGGGCTGCAAGCGCACACTGCCGGCTCATGTTAAGCTTCTCGTCAACCAACACCCCCAAGTCCTTTTCTGCAGGGCTGCTCTGAATCTCTTCTCTGCCCAGCCTGTAGCAGTGCCTGGGGTTGCCCCGACCCAGATGTAGGACCTTGCACTTGGCTTGGTTAAACTTCATAAGGTTGGCATCGGCCAACAACTTAGTTGTTGCTAAGTAATGTTTATTCCAACCAAGGACTTTCTCAGTCTCATGCTTTGCCAGGGAGGAGGGGAAGCCGGGCGGAAGCAGAGACAGGACACCTGACCCAAACTAGCCAAAGGGGTATTCCATACCACAGCACGTCATGCCCAGTATATAAACCGGGCGGAGTTACCCGGAAGGCCCTACTCACTGCTCGGGTCGGGCTGGGTATCGGTCGGCGGGTGGTGAGCAATTGTATCCTCTCCCCTTGTTATTTCACTAATTGTTATTATCATTGGTGGTAGCAGTAGTGGTTTTGTATTATACCTTAGTTGCGGGACTGCTCTTATCTCAACCCGTGGAAGTTACATTCTTCCCATTCTCCTCCCCATCCCTCCGGGAGCGGGGGGAGGAAGAAGGGAGGGGGGAGTGAGCGAGCGGCTGTGTGGTTCTGAGTTACCGGCTGGGCTCAAACCACGACAGTTCTTTTTGGCGCCCAACGTGGGACACGAAAGGTTGAGATAACGACAGATCTGACCAGAGTGTGTTTAATCATATTTGTGACAAGCATTCATTGTTACTACTCGTCACAATGGTGATTATTTGGCTCTCAGACTTGTTGCGCTTGATATCAGAGTTTCGGCATGTTATACCTTACTTACAGCCACTATTTGCTGTTTTAGTGTTTATCGGCTGGGGGGCCTGGGCTAAGGTTCTTGTTTCACTGTACTTCATGGTAATGACTTGTAATACAATAGACTCATTGATCATGAAACTGGTCTGGTTTGTGCTTCCAGCGTGGCCATCACCACTATACATTGGGAGGTATATAATGAAATATTTTAGCAATTGCATATCTTTTTTTTTCTCCTCGGGGGGTAAACTTACGAAGGAAGCATTCTCTTTCACCCCCCGTTCCCCCACCAGCCTATTTGCAACAGCAGTTGAGAGTTCTGAAGGTTTTAGATGGCCTTTGAGTACCCTTGAAACCTGCCTGCTGATTGTGCTGGGGATCAGCATGTTGGCAAACATACGCAGTGTGTTTTACCCATGGCCATCCCGTCATAGGAACATCCTATTTCGTTTAATCTCAAAAATTCAGCAGTATCAGGTTCGAATCTAGTCTAGGGTTAGAAGACGATATAGGAGGACAACCAGGAGATTTTCCCTGAGGCTGGACAGTTATGAGTGGCAGGGTGTGTGGGATAGTATGGGCAAGTACCTAGGCCAGTGGGCCCCTCCAGTGCTTTGGAACTTCACCACTGAACAAGTGCAACATCCGGAAAAACTAGTAAAACACTTAAACGAGGTGTGCTGTCGTCCTGGTTATACCAGAGAGGGACAAATCTTGGCAACGTGCTGGGGCTTGGCCTGTGCCTACAGAGCCCTGCTCAACACTATCCAGCACCTTCAAAGGGAAAAAAATGTCTCTGGATCTGATGGCAAAGCAACAGACAACGCAGCTATGCCAACTACAAGCACAGCAGCTACTCAGACCCTGACCACAACGGACAACACAGCTACTCCAAGTACAGCAGCTACATCAACCCCAGTGACAAGCACAACAGCTACTCAAACCCTGACCACAACAGACAACGCAACTACTCCAACTTCAAATACAGCAGTTACACCAACCCCAGTGACAAGCACAACAGCTACTCAAACCCCGGCAGCAACAGACAATGTGGCTACTCCAAGCACCGCAGCCACACCAACCCCAGTGACAAGCACAGTAGCTACTCAAACTCCGACAGCAACAGACAATATAGCTACTCCAAGCACTGCAGCTACACCAACCCCAGTGACATGCACAGTAGCTATTCAAACCCCGACAGCAACAGACAATGCAGCTGTTGGTGTTACTCAACTCCCAAGCACAACAGCTGCACCAACCCCAGCAATAGACATTGCAACCACTCCAATCCTAGTGGCAGGCACTGCAGCCACTCCAACCACAGTGACAAACACTGCAGCTAAACCAAATGTCCAGTTCGTGACAATGTCTGTTGCCCCTGTAAGCAAAAGCAGACGAGAGGCACAAAGAGCAACCCGCGAAGCGAAGAAAGATGAAGACCCAATGCCATTACTACATGCAACAGCATCTGAACAAGAGTTACTACTACGTGGGTCAGAGGAAGAGGAAGAAGAAGAAGAGGTCACTTCTCGACCCCGGACCTCAACCGAGCCGCGGAATATGCGAAAAGATTTCACCCGTCTTCCAGGGGAGCACATTGTCACCTGGTTGCTCCGGTGTTGGGACAATGGGGCCGACGGTCACGAACTAGAAGGTAGGGAAGCCAAGCAGCTGGGATCACTTGCTAAGGAAGGAGGAATTGACAAAGCGATTGCAAGAGAGAAGCGAGCCCTCAGTCTTTGGAGGCGGCTCCTGGCAGCTGTGAAGGAAAGGTTTCCCTACAAAGACGATATTACGAATCGCTCAGCCAACTGGACCACGATAGAGAAAGGCATCCAGTCCCTGAGGGAATCAGCCGTTATAGAGATGATCTATCGTAGGCCGGATTCCAGGAACACATCCGTAGATCCAGATGAAGTCGAATGTACATGACCCATGTGGCGGAAACTTAACACGGAGTGCGCCATCATCATATGCCCACATTGCATCAATGACCTGGAATGACGGAATATCACCAACAGTGGATTGCCTGATTCGTCAACTCCGAGAGTTCGAAGACAATCTCACCCCTTCCATCATTTCAGCTGTGGAAAAACTGTCCCAGGAGTTCAAACAATTGAGAGACGATTTATCCGATCTATCCAGCTCTCCACGCGTACCAACCCATGTCTCAGCTATTAACAGAAGGCGCCCTACTGCTCGAGAAAGAAAATATAGGAGGTACACGCCACGGGCCACCCTATGGTTTTACCTGCGGGATCACGGAGAAGACATGAGAAAGTGGGATGGAAAAACTACTTCAGCTCTGGAGCAACAGGTGCGTGAACTGAAGAGGAGAACAATGGTCAAGGATGATCCTCCCAGGAAAGCTGCTGCTCCAGTCTCTGGCGAGCAGTTTCCCAGATGGAGTGAAAGAGCTGATTTTACTCCAGCTCCTGTGATAAGGAATACTAATCCCTTTCTACAAGACAGAAGTGGAGAATTTTGTGATCACTATTAGAGGGGCCCTGCCTCCAGCCAGGTGGAGGAGAGGGATAATCGGGTTTACTGGACTGTGTGGATCAGATGGCCTGGCACATCAGTCCCACAGAAGTATAAGGCTCTAGTAGATACCGGTGCACAGTGTACTCTGATGCCATCAAGGTATCAAGGGGTGAAACCCATTTATATTTCTGGAGTGACAGGAGGATCCCAAGCGTTAACTATGCTGGAAGCTGAAATCAGCCTGACTGGGAGGAAGTGGCAAAAGCACCCCATTGTAACTGGTCCAGGGGCTCCATGCATCCTTGGCATAGACTATCTCAGGAGAGGGTATTTCAAAGACCCAAAAGGGTATAGATGGGCTTTTGGTATCGCTGCCTTGAAGACAGAGGAAATTAAGCAGCTGTCCACCTTACCCGGTCTCTCAGAGGATCCTTCTGTTGTGGGGTTGCTGAAGGTCGAAGAACAACAAGTGCCAATTGCGACCACAACAGTGCACCGGCGGCAATATCGCACCAACCAAGACTCCTTGATTCCCATCCATAAGCTGATTCGCAGACTGGAGAGCCAAGGAGTGATCAGCAGGACCCGCTCACCCTTTAATAGCCCCATATGGCCAGTGCAAAAGTCTAATGGAGAGTGGAGATTAACAGTAGACTATCGTGGCCTGAACGAAGTCACACCACCATTGAGTGCTGCCGTACCGGACATGTTAGAACTTCAATATGAACTGGAGTCAAAGGCAGCCAAGTGGTATGCCACAATTGACATTGCCAATGCATTTTTCTCAATCCCTTTGGCAGCAGAATGCAGGCCACAGTTTGCTTTCACTTGGAGGGGCGTCCAGTACACTTGGAACCGACTGCCCCAGGGGTGGAAACACAGCCCTACCATCTGCCATGGATTGATCCAGACTGCATTGGAACAGGGGCAAGCTCCAGAACACTTGCAATACATTGATGACGTCATCGTGTGGGGTGATACAGCGGAAGAAGTTTTTGAGAAAGGGAGGAAGATAATCCAAATCCTGCTGAAGGCCGGCTTTGCCATAAAACGGAATAAGGTCAAGGGACCTGCACAGGAGATTCAATTTTTGGGAATAAAATGGCAAGATGGATGCCGCCAGATCCCCACAGACGTGATCAACAAGATAACAGCAATGTCTCCACCAACTAACAAGAAAGAAACACAAGCTTTCTTAGGTGTTGTGGGGTTCTGGAGAATGCACATCCCAAATTACAGTCTGATTGTAAGCCCTCTCTACCACGTGACCCGGAAGAAGAATGATTTCAAATGGGGCCCTGAGCAACAACAAGCCTTTGAACAAATTAAACGAGAAATAGTTCATGCAGTAGCCCTTGGACCAGTCCGGGCCGGGCCAGATGTGAAAAATGTGCTCTATACCGCAGCTGGGGAGAATGGTCCTACCTGGAGCCTCTGGCAGAAAGCTCCAGGGGAGACTCGAGGTCGACCCCTCGGCTTTTGGAGTCGGGGATATAAAGGATCCGAGGCCAGCTACACTCCCACTGAAAAAGAGATACTGGCAGCCTATGAAGGGGTTCGAGCTGCCTCAGAAGTGATAGGAACTGAAGCGCAGCTCCTCCTGGCACCCCGGTTGCCTGTGCTGGGCTGGATGTTCAAAGGCAGGGTCTCCTCTACACATCATGCAACGGATGCTACATGGAGTAAGTGGGCCACACTAATTACACAACGAGCTCGAATAGGAAATCCCAGTCGTCCAGGAATTCTAGAAGTCATCATGGACTGGCCAGAGGGCAAAGATTTTGGGATGTCACCAGAAGAGGAGGTGACGCGTGCTGAAGAGGCCCCACCATATAATGAACTGTCAGAGAGTGAAAAGCAATATGCCTTGTTTACTGATGGGTCCTGCCGTATTGTGGGAAAGCATCGGAGATGGAAGGCAGCTGTGTGGAGTCCCCTGCGACAAGTTGCAGAAACTGCTGAGGGAGAGGGTGAATCGAGTCAGTTTGCAGAGGTGAAAGCCATCCAGCTGGCCTTGGACATTGCTGAACGAGAAAAATGGCCAGTACTTTATCTCTACACCGACTCATGGATGGTGGCAAATGCCCTGTGGGGGTGGTTGCAGCAATGGAAGCAGAGCAACTGGCAACGCAGAAGTAAACCCATCTGGGCTGCTGCATTGTGGCAAGATATCGCTGCTCGGGTGCAGAACCTGGTGGTGAAGGTACGCCACGTAGATGCTCATGTACCCAAGAGTCGGGCCACTGAGGAACACCAGAATAACCAGCAAGTGGATAAAGCTGCTAAGATTAAAGTGGCTCAAATGGACTTGGATTGGCAACATAAGGGTGGATTATTTTTAGCCCGGTGGGCCCATGACACCTCAGGCCATCAAGGCAGAGATGCAACATATAGATGGGCTCGTGATCGAGGGGTGGACTTAACGATGGACACTATTGCCCAGGTTATTCACGAATGTGAAACATGTGCTGCAATTAAGCAAGCCAAGCGGTTAAAGTCTCTCTGGCATGGAGGACGATGGCTGAAGTACAAGTATGGGGAGGCCTGGCAGATTGACTATATCACACTCCCACCAACCCGCCAAGGCAAGCGCTATGTGCTTACCATGGTGGAAGCAATCACCGGCTGGCTGGAAACATGCGCTGTGTCCCACGCCACTGCCCGGAACACTATCCTGGGCCTTGAGAAACAAGTCTTGTGGCGACACGGCACCCCAGAGAGAATTGAGTCAGACAATGGGACTCATTTCCGGAACAACCTCATAGACACTTGGGCCAAAGAGCATGGCATTGAGTGGGTATATCACATCCCCTACCATGCACCAGCCTCTGGGAAAATCGAACGGTACAATGGGCTGTTAAAAACTACACTGAGAGCAATGGGTGGTGGGACTTTCAAACACTGGGATACACATTTACCAAAAGCCACCTGGTTGGTTAACAGTAGGGGATCTGCCAACAGGGCTGGCCCAGCCCAATCAGAACTTTTACGTACTGTAGAGGGGGATAAAGTTCCTGTGGTGCACATAAAGAATTTGCTGGGGAAGACAGTCTGGGTTATTCCTGCTTCAGGTAAAGGCAAACCCACTCGTGGGGTTGCTTTTGCTCAGGGACCTGGATATACTTGGTGGGTAATGCAGGAAGATGGGGAAGTCCGATGTGTACCTCAAGGGGATTTGATTTTGGGGGAAAACAGCCAATGAACTCAATTGTATGCTGTTGCCTGCTCTATAACACTTTTATAGCCCAACAGCTAGATATCTTCAGGTTGCCAGCAATTGACCCTAACTTCCTTCCGATCATCACCTCAACAAAGAATGAATTTTGAGGAAACCAGATGAGCTCAGCAGTGACCAGACGAGTTTGGCGGTATCATCAGCAGGCAACAACCCAACACTACATACCGTCCCTCCTGCCCTGAAAGACTATTACAAGAGATGGAGCCTGACATCATGGACTGGATGAGTTCAGCAATTTTACAGGGATTGGTCCATGGACTAAGGAATGATATTTTTCTCTGTGTGTGGGTGTGGGTGTATATATATGTGTATATATGGGACAGGGGTGATGGTGTGCTGAGAGATGTGGGATCTGAGCATGACATGAATGGTATGGAATAAGGGGTGGATACTGTCCTGGGTTCAGCTATAGCAGTCATTTTTCTCCTTCTTAGTAGCTGGTGCAGTGCTGTGTTTTTTAACTTTCAGCCTGGGAACAACGCTGATAACACTGATGTTTTTAGTTGTTGCTAAGTAATGTTTATTCCAACCAAGGACTTTCTCAGTCTCATGCTTTGCCAGGGAGGAGGGGAAGCCGGGCGGAAGCAGAGACAGGACACCTGACCCAAACTAGCCAAAGGGGTATTCCATACCACAGCACGTCATGCCCAGTATATAAACCGGGGGGAGTTACCCGGAAGGCCCAGATCACTGCTCGGGTCGGGCTGGGTATCGGTCGGCGGGTGGTGAGCAATTGTATCCTCTCCCCTTGTTATTTCACTAATCGTTATTATCATTGGTGGTAGCAGTAGTGGTTTTGTATTATACCTTAGTTGCGGGACTGCTCTTATCTCAACCCGTGGGAGTTACATTCTTCCCATTCTCCTCCCCATCCCTCCGGGAGCGGGGGGAGGAAGAAGGGGGGGGGAGTGAGTGAGCGGCTGTGTGGTTCTGAGTTACCGGCTGGGCTCAAACCACGACACTCTAATTCTGCCAAAGTCTTGCTGCTGTTGCTTGGTTCCCTGCTGAACAAATGTACAGCTTTTAGTGCTTGTCCTCATTAACAAACATGACATTGCCATAGGTTCAGCTGTTGTTTTCCAGCTCACCCTACATATGGGTGAGCCAAAGGCACAGCATCGTTTGGGGCTGACAATCGCACATGTCGTTCTGATCATATCCTGGTATATTTTGGGCCTGGTGTTTTGAACTCTTGGATCTCCAATATTGCTGATAATAAAGTGTATATGCTGTTTCACTGCTGCATTATTGCATCCCTCCTGGTGTTGAATGAATCACTCAAGCAGAAGTTGCTGGAATTTGAACCAAATTCATGTCTCCTGAAATTTTAGTGGTGGCTTTATTTATGAGTACAATTTCTATTCTTAGCAGCTATCCTTGTTTGTGCAGGGTAGCACATCTCTGGAACCACTTTAGCAATATCTATAATAAATGATTTTGTGCTTCAAATATTAGATCCTCAATGGTTTAAAAATAAAGGGTAGAGCTTTGTCCTGGAGTGATGGTCTTCCCTCAGTGAGAGGCATAGCGTGTTCCTTTGCCTTGTCATAGCAAAGAAAGATATATATGAGGTAGGAAAGAGGGAAACATGCTCCTTAAGGGCACCCGATTAGAGATATACCTGAGATACACATGTGGTCCTTCAGGAGGAAGAAGACGAAGTCTTAAATCACCTTGTGGCTTCCTGATTTCAGATTCAGTGAGTGGAATGTCTTTGTCTTGCCAAAATGTTTGCACAATGGCAATGTCCCTAGCCCTTGCCCCACTCAGTCTGTATTACAGTTCCACCTTCTGTGAAAGCTAATGGACAGGCACATGCACCAACCCTGCCTGGAGAAGTCAGGCTGGATGGAATTCCTCTTGCCTGACTTCTGATGTCCACAATGCAGACCTTATTTTTCTCCACTGACTAAATGAATGCTAAAGTAATTAGTCAGCTGAAGCCCATGTGGTCACTCTCATTTGCACAGTGTGCTGGGTTAGGGTCCTTTTGGATGAAGCTGTTATAATATGTGGAGGGATGGACGTTGTATGTTCTACATATGTTTAGACATACCATGAAATTTGCTGATTAACAAATATCATCTAAGTTCCAGAATATAGTTAAAGATTAAAAGCTTATGTATAAATATGTTTCTTCAATAGTATACATGTATAATGATGATCTGGAGATTGGTTGTTCATGTACATAACCCTCTACTTGGGAATAACTACATTTTCTTAAAGTAAAACCTAGCATCTCCGTGAAGAGTAGATATTTATAGAATACTGATGACATATAAACCTAACACAGGCCACCTGCTCTAAATATTTCTCTTCCTGACGGCAATAAACCCAATGAAAAGTCAAAACAGAAATCCAGGTACAGAATTCATGTTTACTCTTGCTAGACTTGGAGAAATTACTTTTCTTTTAGGAGCCACGGTCCTGGTGTTTGATACACTGATTGAAAGTTTCATGGGAGGTCAGGTAGGTGGCAGAGGGTAAAATAGTAAAGAAAGGCCTGATTTTTAGAAGAAATACAGAAAATGCCCTAGGCTGAAGCTTAGTGTATCAATGTAACTTCTATGATGTTTTACATGTAGGATCAATAAACTTGTAACTTATTAATAATATTATATACGGATGTATATCATATCTGTAGTGAACAGGGATAGTCATAAGGCAATCACTGTTCACTCTTTGTTTTAAAATCATAAAATCATTTAAGTTGGAAAAGACCTTTAATATCATTGAGTCCAACCATTAACCCAGAGCTTGCAAGTCCAGCACTAAACAATGCCCCCATATGCCACATCTACATATCTTTTAAATACCTCCAGGGATAGTGACTCAACCACTTCACTGGGCACCCTGTTCCAGTGTTTGACAACCCTTTTGGTGAAGAAATTTTTCCTAATATCCAACCTAAATCTCTCCTGGTGGAACTTGAGGCAGTCACCTCTTGTCCTGTTGTTTGCTACTTGAGAGAAAAGACCACCTCACTACAACCTCCTGTCAGGCAGTTGTAGAGAGTGATAACGTGTCCCCTGAGCCTCCTTTTCTCCAGGCTAAACAACCTAAGTTCCCTCAGCTGCTCCTCATGAGACTTGTGCTCAATGAACATTATTTGTTTTATTTGTCTGGCATCCTTTCTCTTTTGGGAGCTTGTAGGCTCACAGAGTAGGCTCCCCTGTGGAGTCAGCAACAAGTTTCCACAGTGCCCCCATCACAAAACACCTCTGACTCCTAGTGAGGTAGAAACTTCACTTTCACAAATCAGAAGCAGTACCATATTTGCTTTGAGAGCTGTGCTGACACTCTTCCAACTGATCGTTTCAGTGGCTTGAGAGTATGAAGTCTCAAATGATCAAATAAGCCTGAGAGTATCCATGTAATGGGAAGGATCCCCATTTGTCTATTCAAGAAATTTCCCTGTGCAGAAAAAAGTATTTTTAGCAGTATTTTAACTGCATATGTTGGAAATGGTCCACATATATCACTTCTGTCATGTAGTGATTAGATCTGTGGCTGGGTCTATGACCAAATATTGAGATATAATGAACAGAGTAATATGGAAAATAGGTTTGACCCATTAAGTAAAAGTGAGAACTGGATCTCACAGTGTAAGTGCTCTTTGTGTTTGCCTAGAGCAAACAAGCAGGAAAGGAAAAGCATTCATGTGGAATGTGGACGAAAATAATTCAACAAGAGTTACTGCAAATAATGTAGAAAAGCACTGGTGAAAGCAGATATAATTCCTACTACAGGCAGATCCCAAAGGCTGTAACACCAAGGCAGAAAATACAGAGAAGAAATTAAATAGTTTGATTTGATAGCCTTGTGTATACGCTAAGGAAAGAAGTATGTCCTTCTACTGTCATAGTACCTTCAACAGTTTTCAAAACAGATAAAGGATCTTTTTCCACAGTCCTCTTCCAGTGATGGCAAAAAATTATTCCCAAATTAGCCTACACAGGTTCTTTCTAGCTGAAAAGTACGTAAGCTATTTTCCAAGATGAGGCAGACATCTGGGGTTTTTTTCAGGTTCCACAAAGCCATTGTATTGGATTTTAAATATTTCCATATATTTCCTTTTATATTTCATATGTATAAAGATTTCTATATATTTAATAATTCCAGTTATCAAGGGGAAAAACCAATATTAAAAAAAATGCTTATTTTATTCTTCAGTTTAACAAAAACTGTATAAAACCTCTTTTAATTGCACAGAATTGCCTTTAATTTTCTTTTTTGGGGAAAACATTTAGCTCATTGCTGTACCTTAATTATTTCATATACACAAACGAATTGGCTTACAGTCTAATATGTTCTTTTGGTAGGGAAATAATGGAATTAACTAGAATTACTAGCTTCCTTCTTTGAAGACTTACAGATGCTGCTTGCTACGTAGGACTGGAGGTATTCTTTATTTTTAAGAGAAAGGAAATGTTTTTGATCAGATTACTTCATCGTGGAAGAATTGCAGCTGCATTTTGGTAGTGTTTTTTGTGTACCTACTCCATGTTATGGCTAACAAACTGAAAATTCATCTAGCTGATGCAACATGAAATACTGAATACTTCCAAAGGACACACAAGTGCTACTTAGCAAGACGTGTGCTTTGCCTCACAGGCCACTGGTGTGAGTAAGCCAGCCACAGCTGACCACAGCATCTGCTACATGAGAGCAAAATGTTGCAGGCATCAAATCTTGTTTGCAATTGTATTTTCTTAATCTTTATAACAGTGAATTCTCCTCTGCACGCTTTTTCTTCTCTACTTCCTTTCTTTGTATTCCTCTACATGTAATTTTAAATTGAAAACATATGACTTACAGCCTAACTCTATCCATTTACTCAGCTGTACCTATTCAATCAATTTAAATCGAAAGGAGAGTTTACCAACTTTCAAAAATAAATCCAGGACCAGTGCAGAGTATTGTATAAACACAGGTCTAATTTCATTTTTACTTCTTTTTAGAAAAAGAGTGTGCGGGGAGAAAATTTTACAAATGACCTTTCTGCTTAGATAAAAAAGAACAGGGAACATGGTTGTTCTTCACTTGGATTCTTCCTCTTCTAAGGCCACAACAAAACTAACAAGCCCTGAAACAAAACTGGGCATTTAAATTAATGGCTTCTGGCAAACTGTCAGCTGATATTAACTTTATCATTCACCAGAATGACAGTTTGAAAAGCTTCAAGATAGGGCATTTGAATGTTAGAATCCTGATTAACAGATTAAATGAATTCCACTTTATCTTTCAGTCCAGTACCATGGGCCAGGACCCCTGGCTTACTAATCTTCTCTGACTTTTGGGTAAGTATCACTGACTGCAGCTTGGACTCAGACCATCATAAGATAGATGAAGATAGCATGGCAGGTAGCTTAGTTGCTGTTTTCCAGCAACTATTTCGTTATTTTTGCTGGCCAGTTTAGATCTTATTAATGCTAATACTGGAATAGGCTTGTGACACACAATCCTAAACTGTGTTTCATGTGGCCTGAATTTTCCTGGAAGCAGAGGTTTTTAAACATTTACATTACGTTCACATTTAGTGTCACTAAGCTCCAGGGCCCGTCTTGCTATGTTTTGTAAAAATATTTAGTTCATGCAGTCCTTCTCCTGAGGTGCTGCTGTACTTCATCAATGGCAGAAAGCAGTATGCTCTCTAGCCGGAGCCAATGACTTGCTTGTGAGTGTATGCTTATTCCCATTGTTAAGTCAGAAATTTTTATAGTTTGCCAGCAAATACCAGCAAGTTTTGTTTATGCTATTGTTAAGCAGGCATAGTTTCATACCTAACATAACAATGATGCTTGCAGTTTTCCCAGGGATTTATTTTTGTTTAAAAAAATAGCCACTTGCAAATTTAAACGTATTTAGGATTTCAGATGCACTTAGAACTCAGATGCACAGTTAAATGTGAGGCTTTCATAGAGGTGTTTGAATAACTAAGTGCAAAAAATAAAAAGACCGATTTCACAATCAATTTTGGCAAGTGCTTGGAACAGGAACATGGAAATAATAACACATGGAAATGGTTAAAACCATTCTGAGGTCCAAACACCTTTGTTTGCAAAACACAATTCTCAGATTTCCTTTATTTTGGTAGACAAGAGTCTACAACAGCCTCATTTCTGTAAGGAATTACCATGTCATTGAGACAGGTATCATTGTGGCAGGACAATTGAAAGAGGAAATTAATCTTTGGATGAATCTTGGAATGGGATTCCTCACACCACCTTAAGCTGTCTCCATTTGAGTTAGTCATACTGAACAATCTTTGTGGACAAAAGAAAGAAACAAGCATTTTAAACCAGATTTCTATTTTAAGTGTTTGCTTTAAAATGTGAGGAATTGTGTTCTTGAAACTCATTTATTTCCTCTGTCAGTATAGGGAACTGAACACAACTAGTTCTGCTGAGGATGTTCATAGTGCATATGAGTTGCGCAAACTGAGTCACACCTGAGCACTTTCCATTTCATGTGCTGTTGTCCGTTCCCAAGGACAGATAGGTCCCAGTATATTCTTCCCATTCACCTTCTGTTCCTTGATTTCTCTGTTCCTGAAAACAACAGAATCTTGAAGCTGATAAACAGATATTTTCCACTATTCAGATTTTATTCTTGCATGTCTGGTAAATGACATCTACATTTTCAGCAGCGACAAACTTACTGGTTTTGCTATTTGCTGTAGAGCTGCTCTTTCAGGAATATGTGCCTGAAATGCTGTTCCTTTTTAAGGTAATTTTTTTTGCTCCCTTTCCAAAGAAGGTAGTATGTGTTGGTGAGGCCATGACAGTTGATTAACTCTGGTTATCAGGATGCTTTCTTTATTCCTGGTAAGTCTCTTGCAGATGTGTGGTTGCAGTTTATCACATCACTTTGAAAGCAGCAGCATTGTGCTCTTTTGACCTTTCGACCATTCTTCATTAAAAATTCATTGTTATGTTTCCCCCAAGAAACCTATATTTCTCCTCAACCATGTTTCAGTCCTGGAAAACACTAAAATGTTTTTAAACTCGTTTTCCCACCCAGAAAAACATTGCAAAACCATGTTTCTGCAGCACCTCCTACCTAAGAAGGCCAGAGCCCTTCACAAGCATGTATACACAAAAGAAAAGGGAATATCATACTCAAAAGACGGACAATGAAGGAAAAAGCTTCATAAATTGCCAAAGCTCACACAGCAGTACCATTATGGTATACAGTACTTTTCACATGATGCTCTCTTTTTTGACATCCACTCCTGTGCCTTAACCACAGCAACCCATAGAAACACATTCTTCTCTCTTTTCTGAGAACTGATTTATCACTAAGGATGGTTTATTATACAGCCTTATGCTGTAAATCTTTCCTGCTCTAATGGCTGATAGAAGTCTGGCACCACAATGAGTTCCTGCTCATTTACTCTCTGGATATCAGGTACGCTGCTGATGTGAGAATGAGTTTCCTGGGAAGTCCCTCTTAACATAGAAACGTGAGAAGCAAAGAATTTGATTCTGCTGGGATTTTTCCCATTAATCAGGGTTCTAAAAGGTTTCAACAACCCTTTGTTTCCTTCATCTTCGTTTTTGTTGCATCACAGGTTTTATAGGGAAGCATTTTTTTTTAAATCAAAAAACCAGAAAACAATCGAGCAATAACTGTGAACTACTGCCTCAGTAGGACTCTTTGTTCAACACAGTCACACAGAGGCAGTCTGCTTTAAAAATGTGTACAGCTTCAGTTCTGTTAAATATTATTTGTCTTAATGCAGGCAATAATCAACACTGCATACATCTGTGAGGGCTGAGAAGGCAAGAGATCCCACATATCCTTTTAGATTATTTCTGTAGTCTCATGAATTTATTTAGGGGCTTGGAAAGGGTATTTAATTCACTACAGAAATTGCTTGCCAGTGCAAGCAAGGCTTAATTCATAAGTAGTCTGCTGGTGTAGAGTGCTTTACAGTCCTCATATTGAAGGTGCCCCTGTAGCGCAAAGTACTGTCAGCATGGAGCGGTGGCACAGTAATGTGAAGGATGACTCTTGGAGGCTATGTCTGAATGGAAGTCATAAATGCAGCTGCGGCTCATGTTACCATGCCTGAGATAGCTGCAAATAGGCTGTTTTGGGTAAGGCTGGCCCCATGTCCACCCCAGTCTGAAAGCAGACTGGGCACAATGGAATATGGCAATGAGTTTTCCCTCTCTATCATTTTACCTGAGTAAAAAACGCTGGTTACAGTTAAACTCCAGAAAAACAGGTAAAACTGTTAGGATCTACAGAGTATCTCTTCCATAATATCTATATTACAGGGTAGTTGGTCTCAGTGGGTTTCTTGTAGATCCCTCCAATACAACTTGTTACCAGATAGCAAAAGTCTTAATAGCTGTGTCTGTTTGTGAGTGGCCTAGTGCTAACCAAGCACAAATACTGGGACGTGCATTTTCCTACTTAATCATCACCATTAAGTCTATTAAGAGGGGAAAGTTTTGGCCTTGTAAAGGTCCCAGATATTCAATTACAGCAGGTTGTCCACTGAGTAATGTGTTAATGTGAACAAGTCAGAGTTTTCTGTTTTCAGTCTTTTTTGTCTTTTTTTTCTTTCTAATTTGGGTTGTGTTTTGAAATGTCTATCCCATGTTCAGAGCTGTCTTTGGGAACAGTTCCCATCGGAAACCTTTCCTCCACAGCAGCTGCCTTTGCTGTGACCAATGTAACTGGCAATGAGCTCAGGGGAGTGTGTGGGAGGCAGCCCCCTTCCCACTACATCTGGGAAGGGACTTTGGAAAAACTCCTGTAAGCCACATTACATTGGACTTAGTCGTTCATAAGGAAAATGTGCGGCTCTTGACCTTGCAAGCAGAGTCCTCTGCTAGCATCCTGCTTAATCAGGTAAGGTCCATGGTGGGAGGGAAGGATTTGCGGTTTTTTGCTAAAGTAGAGGAGGCCCCTCTGACATCCGTTCATTTCACAGGGAAATAAGGGGACTCCTCCTCCACTGGGAGATCTTTTACAGGTGCTGACTCTCCTGGAGGGGATTTTTTTGCTGAACACTTATCTCAAATAGCCTCCTTTTTCCTGCTTCATAGTGTAGTTTCCACTTTGCTCCTGCCTCAGCCCAGATGTATTGAACATCTTGATCACATTAGGTTGTCCCATAAAATAGGAGAATGGGAGAGTGTTGGGGGATGGCAGCTCCTAACAGCTCGTTGGTTAGGAGGAAGGTTTTAGAGAGGCAGCCTACCAACTGAAAGGCTGCAGCCTTGGGAAGGGTTAAGGAACTTCTGGTGCAGAGGGGTTTGAGACTGATTTTCTCACAATGAGGCCTGCAAAAGAAATTGGTGAAACCCATGTGGAAATCCAAGGTCTTCATGTGGAGTGGACTCTGTACTCTCTACACATACATTGGCTTTTGTGGATGTCAGCTTGGAAAACAGGAGCAGGGATCTTTAATCAGGTGGGGTGGGGTATATACAGACCGAGATGCCTCTTAACTTCCTTTGAGGATCCCCTTCTGTGTTGTGTCAGACTCACAGCAGCTCTCTGGTACGCTTCCCATTCACAGACCCTGCTATATCTTCTCAAAAGTTGAGTTTTAGCCTCCATTATTCTAGGTTGGAGAAACCTATAAGATTTCAGTTAGCTTAATCCCTTTCTTGTGGTTTACGCTTTCTGGGTTGTATTGTATCTGAAGCAAACAACTGCAGATTTCACTGAAGGAGCTCTGAAGCAGCTCTGGGTTCTTCAGACACCACAGCACATAAGACAGAGATAAGGGGAAGCAGAGGCTCATCTACATCACCACTCTGGACTGTTCATCAAGGTTTTGGTCTGTCTCCATTTAAGATTACTGGTCACCTCCAGTTATCTTATTTGTCTTGGTAAGAACCTTCTTAGGTGTTACGAAGCTTAGCACTCCTTGGGGAGAGGCACTTTTCTGTGTGCACAGAAGCAGAAGTGCAAACGCCAGGAACTTCAGCAGTGAAAACCCAGATGTTAAGACAGAGCCAGTATCTAGAGGTTTGAGAATGGCAGTGTTAAGGGTGCACAGCTGTAAATACCTGTGGTTTGCCTGAAGTATAACAGAAGCACTGAAGTCTAGACCTATAATCTACTCATATCTGGTTTTGTGCATATTTGAAGTACGGCTTATCTCATGATAGCTTTTGTACAATCCCTCTGGCATACAAACTCCGCTCCTCTCCACTGGAGTCACTGGAGCTCCACTGCTTAAGGGGGGATAACAGCAATGTGCTGTGTTTACGCGGTTGTGACCAACAGTTTGTTTTCTGTACAACTTTCCTGCATAACAGATTTTGGGTTTTGTTAAGAAGGCAAAGGATATTTACACATTTAAGGTTCTCCCTCTATATGAAATAACAACTTTCAAAAATCTAAAGCCCACTGACTTTTAGAGAACTCATGTTACTTATAAAAGGAAGAAAAAAAAGAAGGACATGAATTGTGTTCATATTTAAATGCAGATTGGCACAAGTTTTACTATGGATTACTAATCTCCCTTCAGGTTTATCTTTGTTTCATGAGCCATTAGGTCAGAACATGAAAGAGGTGATTATTCATGGGTGACATGGTTTAGTTTGAGATGTCCCTGCCCATGGCAGGGGGGTTGGAACTAGATGACCTGAAGGATCTTTCCAACTCTAACTATTCTATGGATCTATGATTCTATGATTCTGCCCCTCTACTCTGCTCTCGTGAGACTCCACTTGGAGTATTGTGTACAGTTCAGGTCTCCTCAACATAAGAAGGACATGGAGCTGTCGGAGCAAGTCCAGAGGAGGGCCATGAGGATGATAAGGGGGCTGGAGCACCTTCCGTATGAAGACAGATTGAGAAAGTTGGGGCTGTTCAGCCTGGAGAAGAGAAGACTACATGGAGACCTAACAGCAGCTTTCCAATATCTGAAGGGGGCCTACAAGGATGCCTGAGAGGGACTCTTCATCAGGGACTGTAGTGATAGGACAAGGGGTAATGGGTTCAAACTTACACAGGGGAAGTTCAGGTTAGATGTAAGGAGGAAGTTTTTTACTGTGAGGGTGGTGAGGCACTGGAACAGGTTGCCCAAAGAAGTGGTAACTGCTCCATCCCTGGCACTGTTCAAGGCCAGGTTAGACAGAGCCTTGGGTGACATAGTCTAGGGTGAGGTTGGAACCAGATGATCTTAATCTCCTTTCCAACCCAAACCATTTTATGATTCTATGGTTCTATGTAAGGACGAACAACTAAAATGGAGATTGCTTCCTAAAGAAAATCATGTGTATTTGTGTGATGGTCACAAAGTTACAAATGTTCATTTCCAGTATTGTAATTTGCAGGACCCCCATTACCTGACAGTGGAAATGACAGTTCCTTTAAAGGCATGTTAGTAGTTTATTGCATTTTCTGCATCAGCTTAGATATGCTTGTTGGTCACCATCACTGCTGGAAATCTGCATACTTCCTAATGTTTAGAATTCTATGTGCAATGGTATGTATAACATGAAAATTATGAATATAAAGAACAAAAGTCAGCAGGGACATGTACAATTCCACCTATTTTTAGTGTTCCATCCAAACGCTTGTTCAGCAATGTTTTTGTCTTTTTCCCCAGTATCCCTCCCCTTCTATGTGTATGTTGTGTGTGCCCTGCCTGATAACACTGAAAACTGGTAACTCTTGACAATTTGAGGGCAGACAGAGGAGGCATCTGTTGTACGTCGTGGCTTTTTTTTGATGCCTGGTGATAATGCTGATACAGATACTTTGATCTTCAAGCAGTTTGACTTCATGGAAGAGATTCTGACTGTGTAGATGTCTAAGCAACTTCCATCAGCTCATAAATCTAAATAATTCTCAAACTCTCCTACTGCTTTTATATTCTCCTAAATTATACAGTCTAAAGTATTTTTCAACTGTTCCACTTTTCTAACCAAGTCTTTGGAGATGTTGAAAACTGAGCCTTTAGTGTTCTGTTTCTATGGCAGGAAGGGTGCAGGCAGCATTTGTAGGCCTGGGCAAATGAAGATGGTTTTCACTTGCTTTGTTCTTGGGCAGATGTTTGTCATGCTTAGCATCCATTCTCCTTTTATGCCTTTATTAAAAACCTCCCTTCCACACAGAATAAATTTTGCAGCCTACTTGGGCTCTCATTGATGTTGCAAAGGTCTTTCCATGGCAGATTTGAATAAGGGACAGACATTTTAATATTTTTTGGTAATGACTCCTGTGGTTTAGGATAAGTTTTTTTGTTACCACTGGAATGTAATAAAAGCTTATTTTGAACACTTTTGATGAAGGGTAAACTCCTTCCACACCTGTATGTCTGGAGGGGTATGCAAGCAGTACCCACCCAGAAGTCAGACCCTGCTCAGTCTTCCTCAAACTAGTCTTGACATTTAAAAACTGCTCTTAGAACTCCCTCACATCACAGATCAGCACCTTACAGACACGATTCCAGCTTCCTTTCCCTTGATAAAATCTCTACTTGAAACGATGTTTCTTCCAGACTTGTCAGATTTCAGAAAAAAATGTGATTTATAGAAGAAATTCTAGTTTGCCAGTAATGTCATGATTAGGCAGAGAAGGAAGAGGAGGAGGAGGACCTTTGCATTGACCTCTCTCCCTCCTCTGAGCTCTGTTAGGCACTGACTACTGAGTCCTGGTCTCATTCAGACCAAATATGAGTTTTGGCCAAATTTGTTCTGTAGAATGGCTCCAAGTAGAGCTATTTCATTGTATTGTGTATCAGCAGGTTAAAATTGCTGAGGCATCTGTCAGAGCACAGTAACTATCACTGCTTTCTTCTTACCCAAATCCTGTGTGGCCAGCAATGCCATTTTGCAGCCAGAGGGAAACAAAGAGCCATTACTTTCAGTGTGCGATTCTGATCAGGATATATATTGATAGTTTGTGCTAGGAAGAAGGGTTTATGAGTGCCTCTGGCAACTGGTGGTGTGAGCTGTGCACCTATAAATTTTAAGTTGGCAATATGAAACAAAAAATATTCTCTGGCTATAGCCTGAGGTAACAGGGAGCGGGAAAAGCCAAGCTGCACTGCTAATCCATAACCACAGAAATTACCTCCAGTACGAAACAAACACTACATAAAATTTTAAAATCTGGCCAGCCTAATATATGTAGTAAACTGCCAGTAGTATAATTCAAGCCAACCTTAAAAATTGTAAAATGTTGCATTTAGTCATTTATACACTTCTGTATCAGCATTAGCTAAGAACAAAGGTTGACAGCCATTCAGGAGCTTATTCTACTCAATGAATATTACCACCAAACCATTCTGCTTTAATAGTAATACTTGTTAACTACCAGAACACACCTACACAAAACCAGACATATACTAATTTTGCAGAATTTAGTTTCATTTAAAATATCATGAAGAAACATTTGTGAATTTCAATATAGTTATTTGGATTACACAATGTTGTAGCTGAGAGAAGACTAACCTTAGAGATTTGGCAGCAGTTGCATTTGAGAAGCGATAAACCCATTATAAGCTCAGTATATGCCCCCATCTGTTGACAAAACAAAATTATAGAAAATGTTGGACTGAAATCAAATGTTTTTAATAACTGGTTTTCTTCCCCCTTCAACAATAAATTAAATTCAGTATGACAAATAAAACGTAAAATGCACAACAGTATAAACAAGATAATTTTTATTGTTTCATAGCAGATTTTGAAATTTCTTCTGTGGAGTTTCTCCAGGTATTTCAGGCAGGTATTTGTGCTATTTGCAAGGCTGTCTTTCTGTAACGAATTTCATTTTGTGGGAACCTACTTAACTCACCCTGCTTAGCTAAATTATTTAAGAAATTAATTCTGCTTTGTTTCTAACTGTTTGCTGCATCTGCACTTAGGAATAGCAAATGGGACAGTGTTGGAGCTGTATACTTCGTTAGCCAATTAAGTTTAAAAGGCAGATATAAAATACAGAAAATACATGTTCTTTTGTGATTTCTTATTAGGGCCTGATGCTGTAAGTTTCATTTTTGTCCTTCAATATGCCTCCTGTCTTTAGACCAAAAGTCTGTTGGAGCATGTTGAGGCTTCTCTCCTGTTCAGACTGCAAACTCCTGCTGTGGATACATTACTCCCCAGTCTGTGAATAAAGACATTCCCTTACATGAATGTTTTGAATTGCCAGAAGTTGCACAACCTAAGGATATATCTCTGGATCTAAGCATGCTCCTTAAATACTGCTAGAAACGCTGGGGAATTTTCCTCACTATTACTGGTATCTGGGAGACACTTCGTCACCCGGTCCCTGGATCGTGGTCTGGCTTGTGCACCTTTTACGGAGGTGTGTTGAGCTCTTCCTTGAAGACCTTCAAGTAGGGTTTTAGTGAGTCTGGCACTTATTTCTGTAACCCTGAGCTTGTGGTTTAGATTTGCTGTATCCTGTGTAAGGAATTCTTTGTTGTAAGCAGGGTGCATTAAATCATCTTTAATTCAAATCAGGGTACAGTAAAATGCAAATCCATTTATTCATTTACAACATGGTAACAGAAATTACAGTTACAGGCACTCAGAAAGAAATACAGGAGGAACAAAATCATGCTGAAACTGCTGCCACCAAGATCTAACTAGAAAAGTCCCTCTTCTTGTATTTGCCTGACTTGCAGTATATGCTTCCAGCATGCGTTTCTTTGAACACAACGTGCTCCTCAGGCTTTGCTCCCCAGGGACAACTTGCTCTCGGCAGAGCATGCCAGGTTTTATAGCTCATCCCTTTCCTGAGGTCCTTTGTATTCCTACTCCCTTCCACCTCCCACCTCTCTACACATTATCTCCTTCGACCTTATTCCACGGATACCTACAACATGGCTCAGAGAAGGGGTGGTTGGACAGTGTGGTTAAGCTTTAATTCATCCAGAGAACTGATCCAGCCAAGAATGAAGCTTGAGGGGAATGAAAAAGGGAGAGAAGGTCTCTCTTTCCACCCTGATCCACTTCTTTACCCACTTTACCTGGCAGATGGGAGAAGAAGCCATACCCGCAGTATAGGGAGAGTCCAGGTTTGGCTGGATCAGATAGAAAGGAGGGGCTGGATGGCCAACACCAGTTTGAAATGCCTTAACTTGTGTAGGTATGAGGTATTTACTTCTAAAGCAGTCTCCCCAGAGTATGTTTGTTACCAGTGAAGAGAAATAAGTGTGTAATACCACAGGAAGATTTCTCTCACTAGGTATGTTAGATACCTAAGACAGGCACCTCAAACAGTTCAAATGACTCTGTCTCCACAAGTGCCCATTTGCATCTTTCCATTGACAGTAAAGGTATCCTGGGGTGACATGTGCTGATTTGGGTATCTGATTTTAGCTGAAGCATTGGGTGAAACAAATACTGGGTTTTGTGGATGCATTTCCATGCTGAGCATGTCCCAACTAATGGACTTGAAGCCCACCTGCTTCAAGTAAATTAGTAAATAGCTAAATGGCACGAACATATGTAACAGGTTCCTTACTTGACTTGCCTCAATGGGAATCAGTTCATTTGGGGACACACTAGACTAGAATTGGTAAGCTTTGACTCTCGGTCTTCAGGAGATGTTTTTACAAGATGTTACACTTCAAATGCTAATCAATCAGATATTTCATTCAGGGGGTCACCACATACTTTTGTTAGAAATTTGGGCTTCAACCTAGTTCCCTTTTTCCCTGGAAGATACCAAGAAAACTATGATAAATTGTCAAGTGTGATATACAAATAAATGTTGCTATGAGGTGTGTTTCTCTGGAATTTAACGAAGTTTGTAAGACAGTGTATCACTATAATCTAGATTTAGTAGTGGCGAAGTCAATCTAAAATGTTTTCCTTCTGCATCTAAATACCTGTCAGTCTTCCTTCGCATAAGATCTGTGTGATTATAATTTTTTGAAACACATGAAGCAATTTTAAAATCAAAAAGCAACCCCACAATGTGTCACAACTAACTTGTAAGAAAGTGTCATTTTCTACTTACTGTAAATAGCATGGATCTTAAGCTTCTTATGTAATAAGTGTCTAGAGTTCCTTTAGCCTCCGCATTCTCTATTACACATTGATTTTTAGTGTAGTGGATAGATAAGGAAAAGTGAGCTCGTTAATGAAATCAAGGACTACATCTGGTCTTTCCTTAATTCACATACAGACTTTCTGAGGAGCATTTAGCCTAACATAGCCAAGTGCCACTTTCTACTTATCAGCTGGAACTGGTGTAAAAGTGGACTCACCAGCTCCGCTTTGCGGTTACAGTGACTGGTTTTGAAGACAAAGAGTTCAGTCAGGTTTTATGACAGCTCCACTCTTATTTTCTTCCCTGATTTCACAGTGGCCTCCCTAGACAAGGCTTTGAAAGACAGAGCTAATAGGTCACTTCTCAGCAACATGGCTTTACTTGTTAAGAAGCTGGGGGCACTTGTGTTACTCAGAGGATGGTGGTGCTGCTCCCGGTTTCTTTCATCTGGATACTCCTACTTCAGGGAACAACATGTTGAACAGTAGTGTTTTGTATGATTTCTGCAGGACAACTTTATTCCTTTGCATTGAAAAGAGGACAATACGGTGCTGTTAGCAAAGCTTTGGAAAGGCGTTCAAGAGTGTGAGTTGTCCCTTCTCATTATGCCATGGGAAAATGGAGTTGCTGAAGAACCTAGTTGTGTGCTTCCAATTCCCCGTGTTTGTTTTCTGTCTCATATGACCTAGCGCTGTTCAGCCCAGGTCCTGTTGGCACATCTAGCCTTCTTGGGAAATGCTTTTGGAAACTGAGCCATATGAACTATCTGTCTGCTGCCTGACAATCTTTGCTGAGTAGTTTATTGATAAAGTTGCCCCTCTTACTTGTCCAGTCCACCACCATTACCAGCAGAAAAGAATTTTTAAAGATTGCACAAAAAAGCTCCATGAAACTGTTGTAGTATTTGATCACCTCTGCACTTCCATAATAAAACCAGTAAGACTGGTAAGCTTTTCTCTAGTCAACTGCCAGTATTTCTAGTAATAGCTATTTAAACCAATAATAGTTGATTTATTGTGTAACATTAGGATACTGTTAGGATATTGTGTAACATTAGGATATTGTGTTACATTAGGTTATAATGTAACTTCTTTTTTTCTGGTTTGCTTCATTTTATATATTACATATTATATGATTGTAAATAAGATTGCACAAAAAAAAAAAAGTAAATAGAAAGAAAGGTAGAATTTAAAATTATTTGAGGTTAAAACTTGCTTTACCAAAACCATGGTTTTGAGCTAAATTGGCTATGAAAGTTACTTGAACACTGTTGGGAAATACAGAGCAGTGAGGATCCCATATTTTACATACTTTGCACATTTAGACATAGTTTGCACTTATGGTCTTAGGCCTAGGTGATATAATTCTAGATAGCAGATGAACAGATAAATGGTAAATGGTAAAAAATAGTTGCTAATGAACTCTGTATTTTTGCTGTTGTCACTCTAATCCTTCTTTAGCTGTTGTTTGTACATGAACAGTGATATTCTATAAAATCCTTTTTAAGTTCCATAGTCTTTGTAGAAGTGACTTTATATGTGAAAATATTTTTTTCATGCTTATGCAACTCCTGATTTATTACAGAAAATAATGTTGATCTCATTATTTAACACTTATTAAATTTATTTCAAAATCCAGGTTTCATATAAAGTCTCTTCCCTCCCAACATCAAAAGGCCTTGAGATTGATATCTGACTGAAAAATGAAAGGTGAAGTATTTGCAAGTTCATTGAGAAAAAAATGTCAGACAGGAGCAACCAGAATGCCCCCCGAAGCAGTCTTGCAAATGAGGAGTTTTACTTCAGGCTACATAGGGATCTTGTGCCTTTGCTTATTAGCGTGTGTTGCAAGACGCATGTTAGTCTGGACAATCCCAGAGTGTATGCAGAATGTATCCAGTCAGCATACATCATCACTGGCACTTGGGACACTCATTAAACTGGAAGATATCTTCTTTTTTGGAGTAACAATTCTTCTGTCTAAGATGTTAATATCTATTCATCTGCAGTGACATTTATAAGATTGCCTTTTATATCTCCATGGCTTTCTCCTCAGTCATTCATTTTCCAGTCAACCGCTAAGTACATTCCTATGAGTCCTTTATTTTTTTATTATAAGAGATAGGTAGCTAGCTGTTATAAATCCTGTAAATCCATGAAAGCTGCTTTTTACTATTTATATTATTGAAAGGCCAGCCTGTACCATAATGTGCATAACTGCTTAGTCCAACAAAGAGGTAGGCCGGCTCCAAACGAAGAATTAGGCGGACTGTAGAGGTTGCCCCATGCCAACCCTGGCAGCCCCAGGAAGCGTCCAGTACACAAGGAACACACTTTTCTATACAAAATTTCCCTATCATATGTTCAAAATTACTGTTCTCTTCCTGCCTTAAGTGGGCATGTGGCTTTTTTGGAGGAAGGGTTTGAAACCCCACTTCCTCTTCCCCTACTCTTTCATACTGCTGGCTTGAAACAGCTATGGGATTAATAACCAGATGGAAAAGAAGGAGCAGAGAGGGTGTCAGTAAAGTAATTTGATTTAGCTCAGGTGTTTTGGCTTCAAACCTGATCGCTGTAGTCACTGCGCGCAAGGGCCACCAGTGCTGCACCTCGGCAGGGAGCAGCTGGTGCCTCTCACACCTCATCAACATAATCGTGTAATGAGTTCAGACAGTGACACCCGCCTGGCCCTGCCACTGCACAGGGATTACACCCCTATCACAGCCAGCCTAATCTGGGGCCTGGGGGAGCACAGGTGTAACTGAGCACCTAATTTGGCCCTGAGGCACTATTATTATTGGTGATGTGGAAGGTGGTTCGACCTGACACTTGAGGCAGGGAGCCTGGAATTGAGTCAATAACCAGAATCTTCCTTGTTTAGGCCTAGAAACTGAGAGTGTTTGGGACACAAATGTGAGATCAGTCCTAACATGTTTTTCAACATTTTCCGGACTTCCAGCCTGTCTGATATAAATCTTTGTCTCCTCTGATCCAGTATTTGTATATTCTTGCCTTTGGTTTAATAAAGCAAACATTTGGTTCTGCAAGTAATCCTTCCCCAGATTTTTTTTTAAAAGCCTTTTATCACACTGCCATTGATGGGGGACATCTCAGAGAGCTGGGACATCTCCAGGTTTCCTAGCAGAAGGTAACTGCTCTACACATCTCTACACTGTTTGATTGATTGACAGGAATTGGTGTAATCAACCACTACCTCTCAGGAGGAGAAGGTGCTTTGGGTTGACTTTAGAAACTCTTGATTTGAATTGCCGAGGTGAGTATCTCCAGAGAGGACGCCTTTAACATCGGAGCGGGGGGAAGCACAGCGTCCAGGAGCCTCAGTTCGGAGCAGCAAGAGCGACCGAGGGAGCCTCAAGTCCTCGACAGGACTTGCCCAGGAGCCGGCAGCTCAGCTGACGCGAGCAGTGACTGACAGGGGGCGGTGCCAGGAGTGACGGCACCAGCCCTCGGTGGGGAAAAACCCATCCCAGGGAACGCGAGCGACCAGGGCGCGCGGCAGTTCGCGCAGGCAGGGCGAGCGGGCAGCGAGCGGAACGGTGAGCACTCGCCTCAGGACCGCTGCCCGCTCTGGGAGCTCTGCCCCGGCGGTGGCCAGCGTAGGCACCCAGACAGAGCCGATGAGAGGGGAGGCTGCGACGCAGACCTCGGAGTGTAGAAAGTGCCTCGACTGGTCTCTTGAGGCGAGGGTGCACAATGGGCGAGTGCAGCCCTGGTGGAGGTCCTCCTGCAGCAGGTGGCTGAGCTGCGGGAGGCTGTTGGAGAGCTAAAAGATGCCAGGGAAGCTGAGAGGAAGCTGGGCTGCTTGCTCCAGGCCCAAACTGTGCAGGGGCTGCAAACGTCCAGCATTGCTCACATAGGAAAGAAGGAGGGCAGCAACCCAGGAAGCTGGGAATTAGTTACGAGAAAAACGAACAAAAAAAGGCGGAAGAGGACAATTAACAACAAGGGGCTTCTTCCTAAATCTGGTGTCCCCACCCAGAACCGCTTCGCAGTTCTGCAGGGGGCTAATGAGAAAGCACCCACCACACCTAATGAGCATCCTGCTGATGCACCAGTAAAGAGGATCACTACTGGTGCCTCCAGGAAAAAGCGGAGGGTCATAGTAGTAGGGGACTCTACTTTGAAAGGCACAGAGGCACTCATCTGCCGGCCTGATCCAGTCTCGAGGAAGGTGTGTTGCCTGCCAGGGGCTCGGATCAGGGATGTTGCTGAGAGGCTGCCTGCTCTAGTAAGTCCTGCTGACTATTACCCCCTTCTAGTGGTCCATGTGGGTGCTAGAGATATAGATAGCAGTAGCCTGGCGAACATTAAGAAGGACTACAGAGCCCTGGGGGAGGTGGTTAGGGGCTCTGGAGCTCAGATAGTTTTTTCATCGATTCTCCAGGACAAAGGGGAGGACTTTAAAAAAGCTAGGCTCGTTTGGCAGGTTAATAAATGGTTAGAATGCTGGTGCCATAGTCAGGGGTTTGGCTATTTAGAACATGGGGCTCCATTTGGGAGGCCAGATCTACTGGAGGCTGGTGGAGCTGGTCTGACAAAGAAGGGGAAGAGCTGTTTTGGTAGGAGGCTTGCCAGGCTGGTCAAGAAAGCTTTAAACTAGATGTGTTGGGGGAGGGGAACATTGATCCATCCCAACACTCCTGGTCAGTTGCCAGCACCTGTAATAAGTGCTTGGAGCAATGTAGAGATGTTCCAGCTGCCCCAGCCATTGAGTCGGCTGCATTTGGAGCTCGGCTAAGGTGCCTCTATACAAACGCCCGTACTATGGGGAACAAACAAGAGGAATTAGAGATGTGCGCAAGGCTACGGGAATATGATGATGTCATTGGTATCACAGAAACATGGTGGGGTGGCTCCTATGACTGGAGTCGATGGAATGGAAGGTTACAGGCTGTTTAGAAAAGACAGGCCAGGCAGACGGGGAGGGTCATTGCTATCTATGTCAGTGATAGGCTAGAGAGTATGGAACTCTGTCTGGGGACGGGTGATGACTTAACAGAGTGTTTGTGGGTCAGTATCAAAAGGAAAACAGCAATGGGGGACATTACGGTGAGGATCTGTTACAGGCCACCTGATCAGGAGGACTCTGGATGAAGCGCTCCACAGACAGATAGGAGTAGCCTCATGCTCGCAGGCCCTTGTCCTCATGGGAGACTTCAACCATCCTGACATCTGTTGGAGGGACGGTGCAGCCCAGCACAAGCAATCCAGGAGGTTCCTCGATTGTGTGGAAGACAACTTCCTCTTTCAAGCAATAGAGAAGCCGACAAGGAGAGGTGCCATGCTTGACCTCGTGCTCACCAACAGGGAGGGACTGGTTGGAAATGTGATGCTCCAGGGCAGCCTTGGCTGTAGTGATCACGAGATGTTTGAGTTTGAGATCCTCAGGACAGTGAGAAGAGCATGCAGCAAGCTCACTGCCCTGGACTTCAAGAAAGCAGACTTTGGCCTCTTCAGGAACCTCCTTAGTAAAGTTTCATGGGATACAGTCCTAGAGGGCAGGGGGGCCCAAGACTGCTGGTCGATATTCAAGGATCACCTGCTACGTGCTCAAGAGTGTTGCATCCTGACTAGAAGAAAGTGCAGCAGGAGGGCCAGGAGACCTCCATGGATGGACAAGGAGCTGCTGAGGAAACTTAGAGGGGAAAAAAAAGGCTTATAGAAGGTGGAAGCGAGGACAGGCGACCTGGGAAGAATATAGGAGCATTGCCCGGGAAGCTAGGGACCAGGTTAGGAAAGCTAAGGCCCAGCTAGAATTAAGTTTGGCAAGGGATGTAAAAGATAACAGGAAAGGATTCTATAGATACGTAGCAAATAAAAGACAGACTAGGGACAATGTGGGCCCTCTCCAGAAGCTATCAGGAGAACTGGCTACCCTGGATTTGGAGAAGGCTGAGGTTCTTAATGACTTCTTTGCCTTAGTCTTCACCAGCAAATGCTCTGACCACATCACGAAAGTCTTGGAAAGCAGATGCAGGGACTGTGAGAATGAAGACCTTAGGCCCACTGTAGGAGAGGATCAGGTTCGAGACCATCTTAAGAACCTGAACGTGCACAAGTCCATGGGACCTGATGAAATCCATCCACGGGTCCTGAAGGAGCTGGCGAATGAAGTTGCTAAACCACTGTCCATCATATTCGAAAAATCCTGGCAGTCAGGTGAAGTTCCCGATGACTAGACGAAGGGTAATATAACCTCCATTTTCAAGAAGGGGAAGATGGAAGATCCAGGGAACTACAGACCAGTCAGTCTCACCTCTGTGCCTGGCAAAATCTTGGAACAGTTTCTCCTGGAAGACATGCTAAGGCACATGAAAAGCAACGAGGTGGTTGGTGACAGCCAACATGGCTTTACTAAGGGGAAATCCTGCCTGACCAATTTGGTGGCCTTCTATGATGGAGCCACGGAACTGATGGACAGGGGCAGAGCAGTTGACGTCATCTACCTGGACTTGTGCAAAGCATTTGACACTGTCCCGCATGACATCCTTGTCTCTAAATTGGAGAGACATCAATTTGATAGATGGACCACTTGGTGGGTCAAAAACTGGCTCGATGGCCGCACACAAAGAGTTGTGGTAAACGGCTCGATGTCCAGTTGGAAACCTGTAACGAGTGGTGTCTCTCAGGGATTGGTGTTGCGACCGGTCCTGTTCAACATCTTTGTCAGTGACATGGACAGTGGGATTGAGTGCGCCCTCAGCAAGTTTGCCGACGACACCAAGCTGTGTGGTTCGGTTGATACGCTGGAGGGAAGGGATGCCATCCAGAGGGCCCTTGACACGCTTGTGAGGTGGGCTGATGCCAACCTTATGAAGTTTAACCAAGCCAAGTGCAAGTTCCTACACCTGGGTCGAGGCAATCCCAGGCACTGCTACAGGTTGGGCAGAGAAGAGATTCAGAGCAGCCCTGCAGAGAAGGACTTGGGGGTGTTGGTTGACGAGAAGCTTGACATGAGCCGGCAGTGTGCGCTCGCAGCCCAGAAAGCCAACCGTATCCTGGGCTGCATCAAAAGAAGCGTGACCAGCAGGTCAAAGGAGGTTATCCTGCCCCTCTGCTCTTGTGAGACCTCACTTGGAGTACTGCGTACAGTTCTGGTGTCCTCAACATAAAAAGGACATGGAGCTGTTGGAGCGAGTCCAGAGGAGGGCCACGAGGATGATAAGAGGGCTGGAGCACCTCCCGTATGAAGACAGGCTGAGAGAGTTGGGGCTGTTCAGCCTGGAGAAGAGAAGGCTGTGTGGAGACCTCATAGCAGCCTTCCAGTATCTGAAGGGGGTCTACAAGGATGCTGGGGAAGGACTCTTCGTTAGGGACTATAGTGGTAGGACAAGGGGTAATGGGTTCAAACGTAAACAGGGGAAGTTTAGATTAGATATAAGGAAGAAGTTCTTTACAGTGAGGGTGGTGAAGCACTGGAATGGGTTGCCCAGGGAGGTTGTGGATGCTCCATCCCCAGGTGGTGTTCAAGGCCAGGTTGGACAGAGCCTTGAGCCACATGGTTCAGGGCAAGGTGTCCCTGCCCATGGCAGGGGGGTTGGAACTAGATGATCTTAAGGTCCTTTCCAACCCATACTATTCTATGATTCTATGATTCTATGATTTCCATATTGCATCAATAAAGCCGACAGAAGCAACACATGGAGTGTCAGAAGGCAGAGAATGCCCTGTGTAGTTGCATGTTCCCCTCAAGATATGGTGTCATTTAGTGTTGTCCTGGCTGCCATCTCTGCTCCTTTTTGTAAGAACAGGTTTCTTTCCAACACTGTTTCCCCCCTTCTCACTTCTTTAGTTCAGGATATGTAGTGAAAGGCTTAATTGAAACAAGGACTTTTCTATGGGAGTGTGCTGGTTTTGGCTGGGGTAGAGTTAATTTTCTTCACAGTAGCTGGTATGGGGCTATACTTTGGATTTGTGCTGAAAACAGTGTTGATAATACAGGGATGTTTTGGTTACTGCTGAGCAGTGCTTACACAGAGCCAAAGCCTTTTCTCACCCCACCCACCACTGGGCAAGCTGGAGGTGCACAGGAAGCTGTGAGGGGACACAGCTGGGACAGCTGACCCCTACTGGCCAAAGGGTTATTCCAGACTACATGGTGTCATGCTTAGCATAGAAAGCTGGGGGAAGAAGAAGGAAGGGAGGGATGTTCACAGTGATGGTGTTTGTCTTCCCAAGTAGCCATTACACATGATGAAGCCCTGCTTTCCTAGAGATGGCTGAACACCTGCCTGCCTATGGGAAGTGGTGAATGAATTCCTTGTTTTGCTTTGCTTGCTCATGTGACTTTTGATTTACTTGTTAAACTGTCTTTATCTCAACCCACGAGTTTTCTGACTTCTACCCTTCTGATTGTCTCCCCACCCCATTGGGCAGGAGTAAGTGAGCGGTTGTGTGGGGCTTAGGTGCCATCTGGGGTTAAACCATGACAGGGAGAAAAACCTCTCTCAGCTAATATATGGAGGAATCACCTTTTTTTTTTTCTTTTTCTCCAAAGGCCTTGTTTGAAAGTTTCACAATGGTTTCAGGAATCAGTGAAGCTAAGTCACATCCATTTGCAAATTATCCACACCAGAGAAAGACATTAATACTTCAACTGCAGGATAAAGTGGTCTGATATCCCCAGTTGCTGGTGGCATTTTTGTCCTCTGGAACGACAAGGGAGCTGAGGACTTCTTGTAGAAATCCCTCTAGCCTGGGATGTTACAAAAGGCAAAGAAATTACCTGTGGAACTGCAGAGGTGGCACTATATTGTTCTAGCAGTTCTTAATGAAACTACTGCATTGGTTTGAATGCTACAAGTAGCCACCTCTCTCTTAGTAAAAATCATAAACTAAATAATAGGGACTACCTAATTTCCATATGCTTGAGATTCTGCTAATGTAAAATGTCTCAAGGCGGTGTATTCTGGAACTTACCTCAAATTGTTTAAAGGATCTGGATGTCTTTTGAATTACTGATTTTTGCTTTTTATATACATAGAAAATGATTAAAACACAAAAATCTTACCAATATATTAAAAGGAAAAATGGATCAAATTATGACAGGGTCATCCTGATACAACACCATGGAAAATAGTAGGTAATAAGGAATTTACAGATTAGTTAAAGCAATGAGCTAATTTGCTGTCACAATAAATTGTAACAAATAGATACAGTTGGTATAGGTTTGAGGAGATTACAGATGTGTTGAAAGAAATAACAATGGTTTTATAAAAGGCATTTGACTAATACTGCATAATATTTTGAAGAAGAAATAACAGTTACATCCATATCAGTATCTCAGAACATAGTTGTTTCAAATGTCCAAAACGTAGTTGTTTTTCTTCTGGAATCCTGCAGAAATGCTTTTCCATTAGAAACCCCTTGCCAAAGGCTAAAAGCAATGGAGGATACAGCAAGAGGGCACTCTGAGTGTCCCATATTTGCCCAAGGCAGAATCCCATTTTTCTTATTTTATCTGTCAAAAATGGATTTGTTTCTGAGTTCATAAATTTCTTGTTGATCTGAGATTTCATATATTTTCTTTTGGAAAAGCCTTTCAGTGAGTCTACTTTGGAGTTATGTTAATGTTTGCTTAGGCTCTTAACCTTTTATTCTTTGAAAAATGTATAGTCTGTATTTTAGTGTTAATTTTTATGGGAAGTCCAGAAATCTTTTAGCTGTATTGTAGAACAAAGCACTATAAGGAGGAGAACCTTTAATGAAAATATGCTTAAAAGAAATTACTGCAAACATTGATGTCTGAAAAGAAAAACGGTCTTCAAGAAGGACTGGAGGTTTTATGCACTTATAAGTAGATCCACATTAAACGATTAGAAATGGACATTTCCAGGAGTTGCAGTCCCACAATGTTGGATTGTCTACAGGCCGGATATAGAGAGATGCTATATTCTTAAAACAAGATTTGAGTTTAATTTAAGTGGTGGCAATATAAATATAAGTGGTTTACTCTTCAAATCCTGGTTTGCGAGTGGCTGCATCTGTTAATCTGAAAAGGTTCCTACACAAATCCCCAGTTTATTCTAGAATTGTTAGTGAAGATGTCTTATTTCTTTTTGCCTCTAGATATAAAAAATGGACTTGGCCTTGGGCTCCTTGTTTTGCCCTGAGCCCAGATCCTGTCAGATTCCGCAACTAGAATTTCCACTGTTCCCTTTATCCTCCTTGGTACACTCTAACCTTGAGATTTAATGATTTCTTTGTTTTGTTTTGGCCTGGTTTTTGCTAGAAAGTTCCTAAGTAGTATAAAGAACAATCCATAACTGAGCTGCCTTGCACACATACATACATGCATGCATACTTATGCTGTAAGTGCCTCTGAAAGGCACACTGGTCCCTTCCCACCCCATGGCAAACATGCAGTGACAAAAGGGATTCCAGAAACCTCAGAAAGAGGGAGAGACTTGGAAGAGAGTGGTTAAGCAGTAGGTTGAAAATGTCCCTGTAGGCAACTTATCTTGAAGAAAAATTGCAGGCAAGCAATCTTTTTTCCAACTTTTTATCCTTATGTACATTCAGAACCCATCCTTTCACCCTTCCCTCAATTAAGACTGCACTTTGAAGAAAACCATAACCCCTGAGCTCTCTAGTTCTGTATGTGTTGAGTTGTCACATTCATTATGGGCTCACATGGAACTTAGAAGGTACTCCTGACTAGTGTACTGGCCAGATCATCCATCAATGGAGAAGGATCAGCATGCCTTGGGACACTAATCCCAGCCTACATGGAATGCAGTGTACATGAGTACATTACCTATAGCCAGCTCCTGTGCAGGATCCATATTCATTCATTACCTGTCTAGAATTTTACGTCACAGATGAATGCTTCCCACCTTACATTCTTAAGTGCTGCAGTAGGTGTCTGGCTAGCAGTCTTATCTCCCACAAGATACCTCTTACCATAGAGGGACTTTGCAAGTTAGGGCATAAGCCTCTGCAATGAGGCTCTGACAATGGAGGAAGCTATAGCAACACTGATGATATTTTTTACCTCTTTCCAAGGTATCCAGTTTCATGGATCTGAAGCTAGTATCAATGAACTTCATGAAGGAATGGCCAAGGAGGACCCCTGACCAGCAGAAGCTTTTTCCAGTTGATATTGGTGTCCCATCATGCACAGGTATACATAAGGCAGTACACAAGGGGAATGCAAGACTGAGCATGCCAAAAAGCACTAAGGTCTTGACAAGCTGAGCACCTTCTATGTAACTTTTTGCAATACCTGTAGTCAGAGATCCAAAACAAGGGACAATTTGTGGGTGTCTTGGCTACACCTAGCAACTTGAGCAACTAAAGGTGAAGGCTTGGGAACTGTCCTGTGCTCCTCTGCACAGTGTAACTGGCATGCCATTAATCTATCATCCTATAAACAACACCCTGAAGTGTGCATGGGCTAGGACAGCTTAAGGGCTGATCCCAGGGAGTCTGGCGGCATGGCTAGAGACTGTCATGTCACTTGCTTTAGAGTCAGAGAAGGGCTCTGACCTGTGTTAATTACTAGGAGAATAATACTCCTACATGACCACTGGTTCTGCATGAATAGACAGCTGAAAGATAGGGTACCCTTTTTGTTTCAGGTTTTTACCTCCTGCAATTCACACTGGGACAGCAAGGAGCTTGGTGGAGAGATTTGTATGGGTCTTCTGGAGCCTTGCATATGTGTGTTTTATGCTGAATTTGTTTTAGCTCTCTCTGGCAGTTAGGGGGAGTGAGGGCATGTGATGGATACCAAGAGGGACATGGTTGCTGGAGAGAGAAAACCCAAGTTACAGCCTGCTCTTCATGGCAACTAAAAACAAGGGGTCAGAGGCTTTAGCAGAGGAAAGAGGGAGAGGGAAGGAACATTGCAGGAGCAGAGCTGGGACACTCTGGGCCTATTCGGAAGAAATGGACCAAGTGTTTTGTTGTAGAGGAAATCTGTCCCTCTCTGACTTTTCTCCAGCCCCGACCCCTTCCCAGAGTCCTGCTGCTTTCCTACTGAAGCAGTTCCTTTTCTCCATTATTACTATTTGAAAAGATGTGCATGCAGGGACACTGGCCACCAGGCACCTTTTTATTTCCTGCTTGATAGCTCTGTACAAACTAATGTATCTGAACGGCCTTGGGCACTGTATCTGTAGGTGTAACTGTACAGGGAGACTGAAAGACCACTTTCAATTGTGCTTGCTGCCTTTTCTGGCAATCACTAGTGCTACACAGTGAGAGAAACTAAGTATATCGTTCTTAAATTTGCACAGCTATGATACTAGGGTTAGCTTTGCCACAGGGTTTGGTCATTGCAGCATCCTGCCAAGACTAAGCCTCTTCAAAGTATAAACAGACATGAAACTTTTAAGTCAATTTCACTAGTGCTAATAGCTTTTATCTGTTTGCAATCTTCTGGCACCAGAGGAGACTTTGTTTTTTTCTATCTAGTTTTGTATATAAAAGCATATTCTCTGCTTGATATTAAGAATACTAGGCTGAAGGTAGCTTGGCATTGTGGCAACCTTTGGCACACAGAGCCCTGATGCCAATCCTTTAATGAATAAAAAGCACTCCAGGCTCCAAAGTTTGAGCATTCTGCAAATGGGGTGCCACTGACAGAGAACTGCTTCTAACTAATGATGCAGAGCAGTAGTGCTGTTTAGGCATGATGTCACCATAGAGGCACCCATAAACCAAGTCAGTTGTTTGGCAGATTTTCATCTATGTAAATCCCTCTGTAAACTAATTATATGGACACAGCTTATAAATTTTACAAGAAAGCAATCTCCAGACTTGTTTTTCTTGTTGGTTGCAGATCTTGAAACTTAACTGTAGAATTTGCAAAACCAATCACTGGGGTTAGAGAGTCTATAAACTGTACTGTATTGCATAGACATGCACATTTCCAGTACATATGTCCTTCTTTAAATACCAGCGTAAGTTTTAGTCCATTCATTTTTAGTGTTTGCAACTAACATACGCACACACGCACCCCCAAAAGGTTAAATAAAACCAGTCCACAACTAAACTCTTGGAAAATGTGCATAAACTCCAGCTAGAAGTCTCCAAATGAAATATTTATGTGTACTAGACGTCTTGTATCTGGAAGTGGTTCACTTGCTGTTATCAGAAGTCAGGCCTTCACTCCCTGTGTCTGTTTCAAATGCTTTTATCACTGGCAGCATGAAGTTTGCTTCAAACATCCTGCTTGCTTTTCAGCAGGGCTGATGCACTATATTAAAACAAGCATTCACCACAACTGTTGTTCACAGGCAGCATTTTTAGCTCTACAAACACAACCCATGAGGTTCTCTATCTACATAATCATTATTTACCTAAGGCTCTTCCAGTAAATTGAGCCTAACTAGTCTTTTCTCAGGGTAAAATGCAGCAGCCTTTCTTTTATAGTTGCTCTTGTAGAGAAAGCAGCATCCTCCTCGACAGTGACAGTATCTGGACAAGGAATAAGCCTTATTGCTGCTGCATCATCCTCCTGGCTTAGCATTGGCTTATAGTCCAATTCTTAACCTAGGACTAACTGGCAGGAACACAGCCGATAACTGCGCATTATTTTCATTGTAGGTATGTTTTAGTTGCATCATGTATCCATAATGCTGCATCTTTCTTAGCTGGAAGATTGAGAGTTGAGAGATTGTATTTAACTGATTTGGCCAAAGCTGCTTCGTCTTCGACAGGCAGCTCTCAGAGACTCCCTGGAATCAGTAACTCTCATTTCTACAGAGTAGAAAAGGCAAGTCAGCCCAGTTTTACTTTGTGGTAGAAATGGGGCAACTGAAGCTTTGGAATAGTCTTGTGAAACAAACGAGATCTCTGTATCTTGGGTTTTTTACATTAAGAGACCTGGCAACAGACAGGTGTATGCTAACGTAATTAACACAAATTAAAAAACAAACAAACCAATAGAAAAAAAGTCCAAATCCATACCCCAAAACAACAAAGAAAATTAAATATTCTGGCACAATTGTAACATTTTTCTCTTAAAAAACCACAGAAATTAAATAGAGAGTAAAACGTGACAGTGGTGTTTCTCCACAAAAAGCTTTATCAAGCTGGTCTATGTGACTATACCAGCCTGTTAATACATTCTCCTTGTCCTGTGCCTTTGTGGAAACTCCATTTTTTTAACTTAAACCATAATAAAGATGGCATATTATTGTTATTATTATTATTGTTGTTGTTGTTATTACTTGTTTGGGTACCCATAACTATGAATGCCATGCAGTAGGATTTTTTTTTTCTATTTTTGTAACCCATGGCCAATTTCTCATACAAAAGTTTGCTTGGGAATAAAACCTTCTAATTTGTGACTAAATCATACTTCATGTAATGCTGACAGACTTCATGCAAACAACAGTACTAATTAAGATTACAGTAATATTAATTTTTTTGTTTAACTGCAATGGTGCATTTTTTTTAATCAATTCAGTGAATAAAATATGACATTAGGGACGACACTTGCATAATAGTGGAATGGAGGTTGTGACATATCAATAAACTGTTTCACATGCCACCACTAACATCCTCCCATCTCCTTTCTCATCTCTCCTCCAGACCAAAACAATCAAGTTAGTTTATCTACAATCAAGTTAGTTTAACTTCAAAAGCTTATATAAACAGATATCTGCTAAAATGTATTCTAATAAAGGGTCTCAAATATTGGCTTTAGTTCATTTTGATAATTGTTTAATGAACAGTCCTTCTAAGTGGAAAGGCAATGAGTGGGGCAACAAATTGAAGTGTTGGTTGTTATTCTGCTTTTTAGTCAATCTGGAGTTTTCTAATTATAGTGAATGCATTTTGCTTACCGTTGCTACCTTAAATTAGACATGTGACATTTAGATAACTATCTATCTCCACTTACTTGCTATAACATTTTTAGGGACCTCAGCACTTCCAGAAGGTAATTTATCTCACCTGTTTTGTTCTGCTATGCAGGGAGTGTAGATATCTAACTTCCAATGCCCCAAGTAAGACGAAGTTAATTCCATTTTATTAGACATTGAAAGATACCCAAAATGGCTTTCATCAGATCTTTGCTTTCTGAGAGGTCTATTATACAAGATTATCGCCTGTTCACAAGGATCCAAAATATCCCTTACAGGCATGATTTTTCACTTCTGCTGCTCAAAGTGTTTTTAGTAGCTTCTCTTCATGTACTGACAATGAAAAGAGTTGCAAAACACACTCTGTAACCTCTGTTTTATCTCCTGAGACCCCAGGAAATACAACCACCCAGGCATGCATAATTTTTGGCATATACATATGATATAAGAAGGATTTCTTAAAATAATTGTCTGTTTCTAATGATAATGTGGATGTTTTGACAAAAAGTTCATTGAAATGAAAAACAATTACTGAATTCTTTGCATATTTTATTTTTCTTTTTGATTTCCAACTCACACACATCTGGCATATTTTACATCTTTGCAATAAAACATGGTTACAATAGCTTAAGGAATTTATATATCCAAAATATTTCACCATGATCTCAAGATGAAATGAACTTGTCTTCCAGATGTTCAATAGTCTCCCAATTCTAAGCTACAAACTCAAGATATTGCTTACAGACGGGTGATGAATAACTTAAATCATTACACTGATCCCCATGATTTCAGAATCTGATAAATACAAACAACAATGAAGAAGGAAATTCAGTGCTAAACTTACTAATACAAGGTGGATAACAAATAAGTAATCACATCAATAAATAATGATATGTTTCGGTGCAAAGTGCCAATACAAAGAATCCATTATCTTTTTAAATAAATGACTGCAAGTGAGTGTAAATTCTGAGAAAATTACATTCCTGTTACATGCCTCATAGCCCTACCGACACAATATGTACATCTATGACAATACAGTCACCAAATATACAAAGAAGAAACATGAATTAAAGTGTATATACCCCTGGGTGTGTAATTTGATCAGTAATGTGCAGAAAATTATTCCGATAGTTATCATTACGGTATTGTAAAACATGAAGTGCCTTAGTCTGAGTAGCTTCAGGTGAGATTTTCAGAAGAACTGAAAAGAATAACCTCAATCACCTTTACAATCAAGCTAAGGCTGTCAAATAAACCAAGCTGCTCAGAGGAAAAATAAGGGAAAAAATCACTGGGGGCTTTCTTGCCCATGATTTGTTAATAATCCAGAAGTATAGTACTTTGCCTGTATTGGGAGTCATCAAGCATTGCAAAGCATTAAACTGAACTTCCCTCTTTGCTCCCTTTCTGTCTAGTCTTTGAATTTTAAAGGGAGGAATTTAATTTCTGTTGTATAAAGTATAAATATGGCAAATGATGGCTTTTTATCCAAATGCTTCATGAGCAGAACTCCACTTAAGAGGGGTAAAGTTTAGATTCAAAAAGTAAAAAACACAAAAAGTGTTGGTGGAAATGTCAAAATTACTGTTTGCGCCCAAATTCAACCCTTTAACACAAGCTGTACCCTTAGGCAGATCTCCAGTTCGATTTGTGTAAATGCACCTGTTCCTTCAAGACATCAGGTTTAAAGTACATGCAAGTTGTAACTCCACAATAAAATTAAGAAACAGTTTTGTTCTTTATACAAGGTTTTACTTTTACAAAAGTATCCCTTTAAAGTTAAGATGTGCATCTGATGTACAAAGTATCAAACGTATTTTTTTATCTCAGCTGGAAAAGAGGCTGGAGATGGGATGCATGTTAGGTTCAAAGCCTAAATATTGAAATAACTGGAATCAAGGTTCCCCAGAATTTTCAAAAGTCTCTTGTGGCGCATCCTCCTACCTTTTCTCAATAAACAAAGATATATGAAATAATTACCAAAACATCTCCTAATTCATATAATTTACATGATACAAGCTTGCTTTTCAGCAGCTGGTGTTCAGTTGTGAAAAAACACACAAAGTAAAATGGTTGCTGACTACAATGTACAGCTATTGCTGGGTGTAATGGAATGTACAACGGAGGTCAATGCAGACGTGGTTTTCCACCAGAGACTACACCTTTCATTGCAGCACTTGTGCTCTCAGCTTTACCTGGGCTTTCAGTTCTTCATTCTGCTTTAGTATCTGTTCTGATGTTCATAATGCCACCGGTTAAAATCTATATTAAAAGCTACGATGCTGCCAGAAGCCATGCCAGTAATCAGAGTTCTGAAAAAGATGGAAAAGATGGTCCTGTTAATACTTTTTTACCTTCTCAAGCAATGGCTTAGTATAAACAGTAAAAAAGCTAAAAGAATGAGGCCCTTTTCACAACACTGTCTGAAGATTAAATTCATAGGTGGGATTCAGTTTGCAATGGAGACGCTACATTTAGATGTTGACATATAAGCCAAATTTCTACATTCCCCGTCAGTCATTCCACCATAGAAGGCTACCAAATTGGTCAAGTACGATTTCTCCCTCGCCGAATCCATGTTGACTACTCCTGATGATCTTCTTTTCCTCCACATGCTTAAAGATGACATCCAGGATGAGCCGTTCCATCACCCTTCCAGAAGGTGATGCTGACTGTAGTTCCCATTGTCCTCCTTCTTGCCCTTTTTGAGGACTGCCTTTCCTCTAGTCCTCAGGGACCTATCCTGTTTTCCATGGCATTTCAAAGATGGTGGAGAGTGGCTTAGCAATAACGTCTGCCAGCTCCCTCAGCACTTGTGGGTGCATCCCATTGGGCCCATGGATTCGCGGGTGTCAAGTTTGCCTAGGTGATCTCTAACTTGATCCTCTTGACCAAGGGAAAGTCTGCCTTTCTATAAACTTTTTTGCCTCCAAGTTCTGAGATTACTGAGGGCTGGCCTTAGAAATAAAGACTGAAGCAAAGAAAGCACTCAGTAACTCTGCCTTCTCTGTATACTTCATCACCAGGGCACACACTCCATTCAGCAGCGGGCCCACATTTTCCCGTGTCTTCCTTTTACTACTGGTGTACTCAAGGAAGCCCTTCTTGCCCTTGACATCCCTTGCCAGATTCAGTTCTGAATGGACCTTAGCCTTCCCTAGCTTCCTTGGCCTCCCTGCATACTCTGAGCACATTCCTATACTCCTCCCAAGTGGCCTGTCTCTTCTTCCACACTACATAAACTTCCTTCTTCCACTTGAGTTTTGCCAGAAGCTCCTTGCTCATCCATGCAGGTCTCCTGCACTCTTTGTTTGATCTAGAGGTTCATTCAGTTGCTGTCACATAAGTAAAAGCATCATGCCATCTGAGATGCTCTCACATATCCTGTCCTGCCTTGCCTCCAGGTGCCTCTATAGAAAGGTATAGGTCTCTACTAGGTCATTTGCCATATGTGCTACACTAGGTATGTACCTCAGACCTCCAAGGTATCTCAAACAGTACTAACACACTATGGTTAGGCCATCGAATTAGGCCCTAACCAGTACCTTCAATGCAGCCTGAGACCAATACAGGTCAATAGGCATGTACTTTAGGGTGACCTTAATTGTCCTCTAGACTTCACAGTCTCTAGCAAGTAAATTGCCATGGTTCTTACAGAAGCATATTCTCGTACTCACATAAAGACACCTATACCAAAACACTTTCATTCAGATGTTTTAGAACTGAGCTGGATATTTTAGGCACCTTGTGCCACCGGAGGTGTTCCAGGATGACTGACATGCCTATGCTGGCTGGCAGCTGGGACACAGGACCTGTGGAATGCTCTGCATTTGAAGCTGCAGCTGGGATCAACTGGATATCCTAGGGCCTCCCAGAAAGAATGAGATGCCTCTGTGAAGACAACTGAACTGATCCCTTAATCATAAACTGATCACACCTTGGTACTCCTAAAGAGTTTCATATTGAAAAGTAGCCCCATACTTACGTTGCTTCGGTGGCAATAGTTGACGTGATTTTCCAGTTATCACATATCCTTTAATTCTGGTAGCTGAGATTTAAAATTGGATTAGATATCTATAACCACTTCTATCAAACCATACAATAGCCATTCTCTGCTTAATTATGTGACTAAAGCTAAGCAGGTACTTTTAAAGCACTTTGCACAGCTGGGGCTTCCCAGACTGGTATTACAATAAGGGATAAAGAAAAAAAGCTAGCTGAAGTTTTTTGCAGTGTAAATGAAACTCTTCAAACAGAGCACAGTAGTGTATGCATAAATTGGCAAAGTTCCAGAGTGAATAGGCCTCTTTCAGTAAGTTAGTTTCAATTAGACTAGGTGGTTTTGTTGCTTTACAAAATGGGTACATAGCACAGGAATGCTGAAACATATAAGAAAAATAAACTGAAATGAATGCTGTATGATGTTTCTAATATCCTGTGAATTCTTTGCATGTCATGAGTTTGTATATTAATAAGAAATACAAGACTTGTGCATGACACAAACAGCGAATCCACTCACAACCCTGCATAAATGCAACATATAGACTTACATTATCACATTACAATAAAAGACTGAGGGACCAGTTTCATATATCTTTTATATTTACAGTATCCATTTTAGCGATGCAGTAGTGACTGCAAAAATCTAGGCTTGTACTCTGCATCTTCATGGATGCAGGCCAAAGGAAAGGACCACACTCACTTCTGGTGCATAGATCCACTGATAATATTGCACATTATAGTCTAGATGCAACCCCAAGAAATTCTCAAGCTTTACATAGCTGAAAATCAGAAATGTACACAAAATTTTGGAACTGATTAAGGCATTGGTTAATAGGCACTACTGCACTCTAATCCAGTCTGACTATTCCTGTGTTCTCAAATATAATTTTACTCATATTTTGCTAGCTGAGTCTCTGGCTTACTGACTTCAATGATGTAAAACCTCACCGTAATGTTAAGTGCTTGTGCTATGAAACTCAAGGATCAGAAAAAATGCAGTCAGATAGATAAATCAAGAAGATACCAACAAGGGTAACGATTTTGTACCTGTTAACGACTGCATACCATAAATTCATACCTGAAAATTCATGGAGATGTGTAATTCGTAAAATTTTACCATTTACATACAAATATTAAGAACAAACTCACCTCTGATCATGAGACAGATCCATAGCTCTTATGCCAGCATCACAGCCAGGGTAAATATAGAGCTGCTTGAAGTCACAGGCCTGCCATACTTCCACTACACCATTGTCTCCCCCTGTCACCAAGTTCTGCCCATCGCTGCTCAGGAGGATGGCCTTCAGGAGGAAAAGGCAAAATCCAATTGCACAGTTAGCTTTTATGGAAACAGGTCAATATTACAAAAAATTAATCAACTTACAAGCATCTAGTTTGCTCTGCCCACTTTAAATTTGAAGAAAAAGGCTCCCACTCCTCTTTCTCCTCAATCAAAAAGTAAAACAATTGTGTCATTATAAACATGATACACGACCAAAAGGTATTTAACTGAATCTGTCAAGACTTGAGTTCAGCACATACATAACATTTCAATGTTTGCCCTACAACACTCAGTGCCATCACTAACACCTAAAGCAGAACAGTGATCTGCATTCCGAATGCTGCTGGAAGTGCTAGTGACAGAGCAGAGCCCTGAAAGCAAAAATTCATGTCTTGGCTAATAAATGAAGAACGGACACTTTTCAAACCATTTTGTTTTAAAGACACTGAAATTTAATTGCAAACAAAAATTCCAGGAATCATGTGGGACCATGAACAATTTGTTCTTACTTATTCTGGAAAAGTTCAAGCACATTTTTGCATTTGGAGATGGAGACGAGATGATCTGTGTTTGAATAGGACTTAACCAGGAGGTGGCAATTTTCCATATGTGATTTCCTTTAAATCACATGGCACATAAATTCAATTTATTTTAAGAAATAAATGCGAAACACAACAAATATTTGTTTGCATTAAGATTTACCCTGGTTGAATCATTGATCTCCATCTGAGCTAAGAGTTTGCCATTAATGCTGAAATTGCTGAACCGTCCTCGTTCATAGTAGATGATGCAGTGACCTTCACTAGATACTGAAATTAAGCGAGGATACAAGCAGTTTTCTGTTCCTTCCAGGGCTCTCAGCAAATCTCCAGTAATTGTGTGTACCAGACAAGGACCTTCTGTATATGAAAACATAATAGATCATACATTCGCTGCTTATACAAACTGTATATGCTGTGCACAAAGGCAATGCATAATACACATTTATATCACATTAGATGCAATGTTTGCTGAAAGAATTTAAAATATGCAACTGAAAAGGAAATGCAAGAGCTAGCATACTAAGAAAATAGACATAACATTCCTAAAAGTGGTAATTTATTGTTTACTCAAACTGGTAGAAGTTTTCATTAATCTATCTTCTAAAATATTCTTTCCTCTTTCAAGCATTCAGAAGCCTCAGTCTTACTGTTTTCCTGCAACAACATGAACTCTTTAGTCTGCCCATTCACATTAAACAGATGGGGCCCTACCTGTGATTAGTAGGAGCAACTCCCAGAGGGCATAAAATTGTATCACTGCATATTTCTCCTATAGACAATGGCAGTTCCTGTAGGTCCTCTCCACCAATGATACACTATATGCATAGATTTCAGTTCTGAATTGTTTTAACAATGGGAGTTTTCTTACAGCCAAGAGTTACTACAATATTTGGACTGTAAGAGCTCTTAGGAGATCACACTGTAACTGCACTACTCCAGAGGGATTTTCATGAGAGATTTTAGCGTCTTTTTATTACTTCTGATGAAAGAAAAAAAAACCCTACGAAAACTAAAATATACATTTAATATACATGCAAAACTAGGCTACTTCCATTTCAAGATCTACGAAGAAAGCTCTTTTGAAAGTGAGATCTGTATTTCTACTAAGAAAAAAGAGTCTCTTCTGTGATAAATGTAAAGAGTCATGGTAAATACTAAATGTTTGTTTTTATGAATCACAAGATACTCCTGGACAGCACAGTAATCTCTTCCTTATACAACTGGCTCATGACCCTGAAAGTAAATTCATAGTGGCAGACTCAGCCACCTCATGCTAAGCCTTTCTAACTTCTCTGAAATTCACACAGCAGTTGGGTTTGCCCAAGTAGAATGAATCACAGCATCAGTGAATTTATGTGTAAGCCCTCTTATTCAGGTTTTTGTCTGTGTTTGCATAAAACCTTATGCAGAGAGACCTCAAGCCTGACTGGGCCTATGGGATACGACTGCGATGCAATTAATTTATTTTCTCATATAGCTGAGTTTCAGCTTTGGAAATACTGAAGTGCCAGAATGTTATAAGTGATGCCTCCGCCATTAGAATAATTACCATTTCAGATTTTTCAAAAGAAAAATGTCATACCTTCATAGCTAAGTGGTCACAGACACGAAAAGCCACAAAGAAAATATGATTTAGGATGCTCTGTAAAGACATACAGACTGACTGCTCTTTTTTGGAGTTGTTGGATAAGAACATGCAAGCATCAACCTGATACACAGGAGTTTTCTTAGAGGAGTCTTATACGTGTTGTTTCCCTGCCTCTGCAGATTCTCAAGTGCTGACTGAGCATGTTATGACAGTGCTGCAGCCAGCTCCGGTGGGATAGCCTCCCCATGAGGGAGCACAGGCAGCACTGAGGCAGGACAGCAAAGCAACCATGCCATGAAATGCAATCAAAGAAACTGGAAAGGGACTGGAAAGGACAGAAACTGAAGCCTTAAAGCAGTCGTCTTCTAGAAACTAGCAATAAAAAAGTGATTTTCTCTCTGCATTTATACATGGGCTAGAGTTTGAAAAGGATGAACATGAGAAGAGTAACTCAGGACAGACAGGGCCTCCATTTCTCTTGATCAATTACAAACATTCTGGAATTGATGTAATTTGGTCCTCCAGCAGCCTTTACCTCTAAAATCATAAAAATTACCAAAACATTACATACTTAATGAAGCAGAAGATAAAAGAATACAGATTCCAGCAGTAAGAGTATGTAAAGCTGTCTTAAAAGATAAGAGATAGCAGTACTGCAAGAAAAAACTTTAGGTTCAGCTTCACTGTACACTTTTTTCATGAATTACTTGACTTTGCCTATGACTGTTACATAGTATGTTATTACAAGAGTTAATGACCCATTAGGATTTCCTGTTAAAAATGCCTTTACTCAATAGTTTTACACTCAGCTTTGAAATTAAATGTTGAGCTCCGAGGCAGTATAAAAGATGATAACCCAGGAGCTCAGGTTGTGAGCAAAACCAGGCAGAACAAGCATCACATCTGTCTTAGCTTCAGAAACAGCAAACTTTTTAAAAAGGAGTACAAAGATATCCATGGCGATGAATAAAACTGGCATCACTGCAGAGAAAGCAAGTAGCCGGATATGGATGTAGGAGTGGAGTGGAAATAAGATGGGAAGATATATAATGAAGAAGAACCTTAAGTGAGGACAAGAGTAATGTAAAGAAAGTAAATGTAACTAAGGGAGAAGAGATAATGTAGCACAAAAGAAAGGAAAAGAGAAGGAAGAGGATGGAGAGGCAAATAGGAAAGGAAAAAAGAAAAAGACATGAAGTTTGCCAAATTAAGAAAAAAAGCTGAACGAGAGAGGGCAGTGGGACTAGAAAAGTGCACATGGAATTAAGGGGAAAAGGAGAAAGCAGGCGGAACAAGCAAAATGGAACAAATGAAGGAGAAACAGAATAAGGAAAGATGAAGCAAATACTCATTGAGGCAAGTGCTTCATTTACATTGATTACCTGCTATACAGAAGAATGCTGCAGGTATGGAAAGGCATTTTGAACATTTGTATTAGCAATTGTTGGATACTCTGGACTCCATAGATAAGTATCAGGGAGAAAGTCTGAAGAGATGGTTGAGAAAGTCTGAAGAGATGGTTGAGAAAGTCTGAAGAGATGGTGAAGAAAGTTTAACAGAACCTGCAGATTCCTCATTATTTGGAATCCACCACAAAAACCCCTACTGGATGAAGTGCTGTCCACAGATCAAAACCCAAGTAAATTAACCCTGATTCCCTTGCCAGGGAGACTGAGGTCAGTCCTACAAACTGCCATTCTATTAACATCAGGGTGGAGAATTTGGAGCTGGCCTTTTCCTACATATAGGTCTCTATCAAAAGGGTTGTTTTTGGATTTTTTTTTTTAAATTAATGGACATCAGTATGAATTATTGTGTAAATTTTTATTGACTACTTTTCCAGATCTGGGGGGAATAGTAGCACAGGCTGATAGTTGGAAGGAACCTAATTTGTGTCTAAACCTAGTAAGTCCGGATAGTAAGTAATAACATTGAAAGTAACCTACTGCAGATTCCCCCAGAAATACAACACATCTTTAGCAGAGGAGACTTTGAGTAATTAAAGCATATGTGGTTTGAGGGAAGACTGAGAAGTACCACAAAAAAGGCTCTAAAAATTTTAAGACTTCAATCATAAAAACATTTCTGACCTTTAGCACCACTGATAACAAGTCCCAGCTCTGCACAGACTGACACACAGACAACTTCATGGTCGTGACCAGTTAGAACAGCGCGAGGAGCTGGATAATCACCTGTTAAAAAAAAAAAAAACAACCAAAAAAACCCAAACCAACAAACACACAAGAAGAAAACAAAACCAGGAAACAACAAAGGAATGCCAAACCAGACCTGTTTTATCAACAAAAGAACTTTGCTGTAATTTGCCGTAAGTCAGTAAGCACCAGGGAGGTACAGTGTGCTTAAATATCTCACATTTAGGTTTCTGAGCAAAATGCATTCAGGTAACACAAAGTTTCACAAGCACAGCTTCCCAATACATTAAGAAAATTTTTTTGGTTTAGAAATTACATGTTCATAATACCCAAATAATAACAATACATAGCTGGTTTATGACCTAAAAATAATGTGTAAATGCATATTTCAGATAAAGAACACAAAGTGTGGTGGTATTAAAAGAAGCTGTAATGTACAGGTCTGCTGTCAAATATGTATGTCTCCAGACTTCTGCTAGCAACCTAAAGAGTAGCATCAGTTGAGGATGTTTACGTATTAACAATCATAATTTGCTTCATGAAACCGGGGGTGGGAAGAGAGGAGGAACAGCACTGTAGTAGAAAGATACTACTGTTGCATAGACATTATTGATTCAGAGACACACTGAACGCTTATAGATTAAAATCATACCTAAAAATGGTTATGTGTATACATCATTTTACATATATCACTATGGATACCGGTGCCATTTTTATCACATTAAATTTATTAAAAAGTAGGATGGACTACTCCCTAAATATTTATTTTTCATATTTAGGAGTGAAGTGTAACTTATTTATTATTGTGTTCAGACAATTGGGCATTTATGGAGTGTCTACATGACAAATAGCAACATTTTTGTTGTTTCTAATAATAACAGATGCTGACATCTTAAAAGTGGAACTCCTATATGCAGTTAAGGAATTGCTCAGTATTTGATATTGCTTTGCTAGGCAAAGCTAATCAGTAACAAAAAATTAGCAACTTGGTAGATTTCACAAATTTCACCTGGTTATGATGAAATATAGAAAAATGGGAAATCCCAAAGGACTGGAGCTCTGCCAGTGTAGTTCAAATACTTAAAAAAGATAGAAGAAATGATCTAGGGAACTACAGATGAATTACTGTAACATTAATCCTATGCAAAATAACAAAATGGTAAATCCACAGTTTTGTCAACAAAGACTTGGAAGCAAAAATTTCATTAATGCCAGTCACTGCAATGAGAGTCTTGTCAAGCAAGCTTATCTGGTTTTGACAGGATGACAGGTATAGCTGATAGACATCTATGTTAAAATGGCTTCCATGTATTTTTTTCAAGGTATTTGTGTTAGTAGAACAATGTTTTGATCTAAACTCATTTTATATGAAACTGACTGTGGACAACAACATGGATGGCACAGAAGATGGTTCAATGAGAGATCTTACAATTTTTTAACCACAGAAAGGTATCTACTATGAGCTACATATTAGGATATTGGAAAGTACAGTGTCCAGTTAGGAGCTGGGAATTGATTCTTGATCAAATACTAACAAATAATGTTATATACAGTATAATATAAAATCTTTGCTGGTAATATATGGTTGCATATAAAACTGATACAAAGATTCATGGGCAACTGTAAAATGAAGCAAGAACATTCTTTGCATTGCCTAGTTAAATTAAAAGGTAGAAAAATGTCTTTTATTTTATTTATTTTGAATACAGCCAGGTGGAAGGTTGATGCTCCTGCCTAAGCACAAGCGCTGCTCACTGGAGAGGAGATTCGTTCAGGAAGACAGTGAGACAGAAAAGGATTTATGGAGCCAGAAAGGAAAACTTCCTCCACATTAACTTTCAATGCAATACCCTAGAATAGCAAACAGGCATTGAGAACTATCCTGCCACTATAGACCAGAAAGATTAAAGTCTTGTACCCACATTTGCAGAAATAAGTTTAAAGGAGGGTCACACAACTGATATAGGAAACAAGACAGAAGGCTGCACAGTGTTTAAAGTGTTTTCTTTCTTCACTACACAGAAAGCAAAGCAGTCACTCGACCAGTGTAGCTGGCAGTCACAAGTGTAAAAGATGTCAAATAACCCAGAAATTTATCTTGCAGCTAATGGCACAGTGAGGTCCAATGGGTGAATGGCTGCACACATTTCAACCCTGTGATACAATGCAGTTTCCTAACTGGAAAAACAAACAATAAAACAAACTAAAAAGGGAACTACCTGAGTTCCTAAGCAATATTGCATGAGTTTCTGAAAGACATGCATTAGGAATGGAGGCTTACACAGATTTCTGTGGGTCTATGAATTTAGTCTTTTTTATTGCAGACACTCACATCAAATAACCTATTAATAAATTAATGAAATGTCTACCTGGGTATGTAACTTGGAAGGATGTTCCAGACCTTTCCTATTCTAAAGGAGAGAAATATTCTGATTTTCAGTATGAATTTAATTCCTGTCTACCTTGTATCTATTTCTTCTTGTGTCAGCATTGTCCTTTAGCATTAGGTCTTCTCCCTCTCTTGTGTTTTCCCCTTCCATGTACTTACAGAATAAATCAGCCCTCTTGGTCTTTCTTTATTACTCTATTAAACAAACCAAACTGCTTTGAAGTGGCAGGCTTGCCATTTTTTAGTCATTGCAGCAACCCATTTCTGTGCCTGTCTTGCTCCAGTTCTGTCTTCAAATTGGGGTAGCCAGAACTGTATGTAACAAAAGTTCTTGAAAATTTAGCATGAATCTACAGGATTTCTTGCCAAACCCTAACATCTCCCCTCATCAAAATTTTAATAATAATTCCATGTATTTTACTATCTTTCTGAACCACCTGAGAACTACCAACCATGGATTTAAAGACTCTAGTTTTGGACGCAATAGTACAGGGTGGCTCAATCTACCTGTTTTTACCGTTGCCTAGCATAGACACATTAACACTTTCCTATCATTTAGGAAAACAGCTACCACAGTAAATCCTAGTTTCCCAATCTTGAACCTAGCCTGCAAGAAAAAAATTGTTCTGGTCTGGAAACTGAAGATGTGAACAGAAAACTGGGCTTTACTGCTGGGGAAGGATTGTAGTTGGAGCAGACAGAGAAAGATGCTTTGTGTATCTCATCAAAGATTACCTATATTTTGAGATTTAGATTTTTATAATTTCCCCATCAATGTTGATGTTCAGAACCCCATCTCTTTTTGATTTTTTTTTTTCCAAGCGTATAACAGAAAACTGAGGGGGAAAAAAGAAAAAAAGAAATTCAATTAAATTCAGAACTTTCCACTTTTTTTTTTTCCTTCTGTATGTCCTCCTGGGAAAAAGAAAATTATGCTTAAGGGTCATCTTGTTTTAAGCTCTGATTACAGAGGTATATACAGCAGCATCATCAGACTGCAAGGGTGAGAGACTGAAATTATTAGATAGTTAGAAATTTTTAAGGGTAAAGAAATAATGCAATTTCCAAAATGGTATTTTCCTTAGTGTTTCCTAGGAAAGCACTTTAATATCAAGAAACTGTAAAATGCCCAAAAATGAACATATTTGACTTCTTGATTTTTATCAGAAACAACTGCTTATGAGAAACTGCTTATGAGAAACTGCTTATAAGAAAAAACTGCTCTGAATTATAGATCTTTGAGTCCTATTACTCAGTAAATACAAATTAATAATGGAATATCATTAATAGGAGTAACAGTCTAACAGTAATTGAAAATGGGATTTTTCCCCTTAGGGCTCTGTGAAAAAATTATTCAGTGACACTTTCTACAAGAAAAGCTGTGGCATGGGGAAGAGAACCTCAGTCATATTATATTTTATTGCTAAGGACAGAAGTTGTGAACTCCAGGAATCATTCAAAATCTAGCAAAATATTCTGTCACTGTCACATCACCACTCATCGATGCAGCCAGAGGTCAAAGGCTGAAGCTCTGAGAATTGCAGATGAAAATATCCTACCTAAGGACTGAGATAGATAGATATCATCACTGTAAACTCCCTGTAATTTCCCCAAAGGAGCACCTTTGATCTGAATTACTAGAGGGCAGAAGGAAAAAATAATAATCTGCATTGTATTTCAAAACAAATAAGCTTTTCTACAAAGTTGAAAATAAAATACGTCTTCCCTTCCCTCTGAAAAATGTAATGCTTAATTCTATTGTAAGGTTCATCTGGAACAAAAGGTGCTCTTGCGTTGTAATGAAAATAAAAGAAGAAAGAGAACAGACAGTGTTACTATTTCTCTCACACTGTCTTTTTCCAAGAATTATGTACAGATTGCTATGGGCACACATCTAGGAGTTTTCTGTGTAAAGAAACATAAGAGCACAAGGCAAATTTCAGCCTCCATTTCATCTCTGACTTTGATGGAAGCAAGTACAATGCTTTAGCTAAATTATCCGTTGAAAATAATTTATTTTACTATTTACCTTACTATTAACACTTTTGAGGGGATATTCATCAGAAAAAAAAATCTTAGAAAACACTATGGCTTTTATGGAAGTGAAAATGTAACAGCCTTCTTGAATTTCTACTGTCAGAAAAAATATATCCTGTAGTTTGGTGAATATATAAGTCTATGACCAATAAATAGGAATATTTCAAAGTCGGAAATCTCCAATAATAATGTCCACAACTTCAGAGAGCAATGGTTATAAAAGAAAGATTTCTGACCAAAATATAGTCATATATTCAAAATATTCCCAGCTTTGGCAGAACTGGCTTATTTGATGAAGAATGTGAGCAGCATTGCATGTACCTACAAACAATTCACTCAGGTGAGTGGAATTTCAGGTATCTTGCACCTATCCAGGCCTTAAAAGAAAAAATACGGTGGAGGAGAGGAGAGTAAGGATTTGCAGCTTCTCTTCCTATTTCTTCCACTAAATTGCTTGGGAACTTTGGCAAGTTGCTGAGCCACCCTGCACTGTACAGCCCCAGCAAAGCATGGGCACAGACATCTGTTGGTAAAATGGTAGATATAACTGCATTAGTTCAGGTGTATTATTGGCTCATTTACCTTTGCATAGCAGTCTTACAAGAGAGATGTCTTTGGCTACCACAGGCAGTGCCAGTAAAAATTACACACTATTTTTCGAAGAGCTTCTACTCTGGCCGAACAGTGCTAATATACTATATTTTAAAAATTAATACCTAAATTGTGCAAACATTGTACCATAATAACTCTTTAACAGCCAAAGCAGACTGTATGTGTGCCAATGCACTTTGCGCAGGACCTTCAGACAGAAATCCAGTCCACTTCATACAGAACACACGGGTGACTATTTTGAAACTGATGCTCTTTCAAAGTTAAACTAGGGCATATTAAAATATAGAGGGATATAAAAGAATAAGTGAATACTCTGAGTTCAGAATAACTATTCTTTCAAGATACGAACTCATGAAACCCATGATGTTCACAATTTAAAATTGTTTAAAAAATATGCAAAAGGAACACATAAAGGTATACTTCATGACAGACTTAAAAAAAGTGCAGGTGAAGTGCAGGTTAACTTAACAAGGATCTTTAATGGGGGCAGTTACCCTCCCTTTCAGGTATATACAGAATACACTCACTTGGAGTGGATGAATTGTTAGCACCTCTGAGGATTATGTTATAATGCTAAACAAACTCAGATCAGGGCTGATAGACACAGTATTTTCCAATGGTCAGCACAGTTCCCATTAGAAAAAGCAGGGTTAACTTTCACACCTCTTGTGACCATCCTCTTGGAAGCTACAATAGGTAATGAGAAATGTCAAGTCCTAAAATCAATGAAATTTCAGGCTCTAGGGACAAAACAGGAACAGCATTGATCCTTCTAAAGAACACCAGTCAGAGGGTGAATGTAATATATTGCACAGAGAGACTCAAGAGGATAAACGGCCAAGTCCAACATACTTACCTGACAAAAAATTCAATCAGCTTTTAGCACAAGCTGCCTAGCCTTCTTTTCTTTCATGCAGGAGTCTGATTCCAATTAAAGTGTGCAAATTAATTTTTATCACTTCCAAATTAGTTTCTGAATTTGTGTCTGTTTCAGATGAAAGCATCTGTCCTTCACTTTTCTGCAATTCTATCATCCACTTTGGTATCTGTTCAAAGACTTGGAGATAATTCTAATTTTCAAAGTCACTTGTTTGAAAGCAACATTCAATAAAGCAATCATAAAAATATAAAAATAAAACAACTACAATGATACATGTTGAACTCCAGGGCATATCATGTACTCCCTTTGCTCCTTTTTGTGATTACTAATAGAGTTGCTATGTGAAAACAAATTTGTATACAAATTAGCACTCAGTTAAAACAAATCCCTATATTTTCTAAGAGAAAAAATGTCAAAACACAAATTGTCAAATGTCATCACAATAATTTTTCTACTCAATCTCTTAGAATTGCAAAGATTTACGTTTGCCAGATCGCTTCAAAGAATTAAAATAAGCAAACTACGCCTTTTGCATGTGCCATGTCTTCTTAAAGGAAAACAGATTCCTCTCACTGTTCTCTCAACTGCAGCAGATTTATATAATGTGGTCATCAACTTAATACGGTGCAGATTCAGATTACCTATTTCAGATGGGCAATTTTGACTTAGAAAGTAGGCACCTGACCATGGCAAGATGACTGAGCTTCATTCAGTTCAGTGTATTTTCCCAAAGGTGGTACTTACCTAAGCAAAGATAAAGAAATAAGGGGAGTCTCAAACATACATAAAAACCTGCATGCAGCTGCCCTTCAGCCTAAAGGAATTCATGCCGTATCTCCCACTTTCCAGGAGCATCCCCAGGCACCAGCCTCTAGCCTAGCCTGGAAAAGGACATTTTCTATCACTGCTCTTGGAGCTTAGCCATTGCACAGTCATGAAACCCAATTTTCCTGAACCAGAGAAAGTACAAGTAGGGAGATTTGCCCTACATACTGCTGTTGAAGTTTCGGTTCATACTGTAGTTTTGGTTCCTGATATCTTGATTCAGCTCTACTTCTATCCAATCATCGTGTCACATAAGATCCATAAACAAGAGCAGAGAAAAGAATTTTGCTTTTCACCAAAGCTGGAGCTTCACAGCAGGCCCCTCCCACATTAATTTATAACCTGATAGTCAGCATATGCTTGTGAATACGGGAATGCGAGTTTGAATTCCCCCAGTCTCCAGAGGCCAAGAACTGGACTCTCCAACCTCCTGGACAAACATTCTAACCATAAGGCTTTTTATAAGGCTACTTCATCGAAAACATTGTCTTTAAAATCTGGTAAAACTTGATTCTTCTCACAGTAATTGTCAGAAGTGTCAAGAAATTGTGGCAAGTACAAACTGAACTAGAAACTCCTTTTTGATATTTGTTGTAGAGTAAAAGTGGTAACTTAATCAATGCATTGATTGGAAAAAATACTTTTAAATTATAAAATGAATCTCACCATGCTGTCATAGGCAAGTTTTCAACTACTGAGCTGGAGCAGCCACTTGCAAGAGTCTTATCCAATGGAGTCTTTTCTCCATTCTCCTCTTTAAAACATAGCTGGTTCTGTATTTCCCACAGACAGAGCTGGGGTCACCCTCTGAGCACATGCCTGCACAGGTATTTCAGCAGAAGGCTCCGCACAAGTCCAACAGGTTGGGTTATTGACATACATGTTGTTCAGTAAAGATTTTATCTAACTCCTGGATATGGAAATTTAGCAGAAGGCTTTTGTCCTGACAATCTTTTGCCCCAGAGTATTTCACAATAAACGATTGTGATTACTATGTTTTCTAATGAAATGGTATCTACATTTTCTATACAAATGTTAAATTACATAATCTGATTAGGACTGAGGCTTGCTTCTCTCTCACCCCGGTTCTTCCCCCCTCCCCCCTACCTTACATTTTCTGAAACAGCTAAGTTCCTTTTGGTAATTGGGTGCACTGAAGCTGAAATTGATAATTAACTGTCTTTCAGCTTAAAAGATCATTATAAAGTCAAGCATCTGACCCAGATAATTACTATACCTGACATTTTTCTTTGAATTCTTCACCTTCTTACAGTCTGTGGTATAAAATACCTTATCTGTGTCTCCAGATGACAGCTTTTAAAAAACCTAATCCCTCTTTTTCCCCCCTGAAAATATCATCTACATCTTTCTGGAAATTCATTCTAAAGATGTTAAGTAATTGGATTTGACCTACAGTGAACATCTCACTTTCATTTTCCCTACAAGATAAATCATAATCTTCTACCAGTAAGTATATAAGAAGAGTAGATTAGGAAATATTTTTTTACTACTTCAGTGGCTTTAACTATGTAAAACTTCAAACATATTTTCACAAGGATTGTTAAGAATGCTTCACTCTTGAAAATAAGTATACAGGGAATCAGTCATACAACTATCATGCCTGTTCATATTAGGGAATAGAATCTAGTAGGTATTACTTAAGCAGAAAGACAGTTATTGTATTAGTTTTAAAAGGCAGAAGGTCCTTCAGGCACATAATTACTTATGTGATCTATTCTTACCGATGTATGTTCATGAAAGGTCAAAGTAGCTGTTAATAAGAATGTGTTTACAACACATGAACTTCCGGTTTTAGTACAGTATCAGTACATAATTAGCATATTCATAATAACTTTAATCCAGTGAGTAGAGATAGCAATAATAGTGATGATATAATTCTTTCTCAGCACGAGTCTTCAACATGTCTCCAACAGGAGTATTAAAAAATTTTATCATTAGATTTTGAAGCTACAGCAGTGGACTTGGGTATTTAATCTTCCTGAGTTCTGCTACCTATGCCTGCGAGATGTCATTTACCTGGACATGGCTGCAAGCACAGTTTCCCATTACCCTGACTATAAGGCATTTTTCTTCAGCAAAACACATATAAAGGTAGAGACAGACAACAAATCATATAATTTGGTTTTGTTTTCATTGATTTCTCTCAGCTGACTGATATCCTTTCTTTTCATAAAATTAAAGATCTCCAAGGCAGACACTTCTGCGACTACACAGCTAAGATATTAAACCTGAGATTCCAAAAAGTACCACTTTCTTGCAGTCAGATATGTTCATGACGACAAAAAGGTATCAGAACTAAAATGAACCTATCTGCAAAAGAATTGAAGCAGCTTGTATCAGCCAGTAAGGAAATGCTAATGGCGAGGCTGCCCAAGCCCCATATAATCAAAGGAAGTAAAGGAAAAGTCTTCATTTTCTTTTCTTCAACAAAAGAAGCAAGCTCTTATTCTTTTCCGACTGAGCACAGAAATTACTCATACCTGATATGAATCACAAAGGCATTCAAAGAAGTAAAATGGTGTCAAGAGTGCCTTGACATGAAATTCCTTTTCAGACTGAATTTCTCCCTAACTGAGAATTAAGTGCTAAAAAAGCCCCGGAATATACATAAAAATCAGATAAATTTGTTATGGGAACATAATTTTACCCCTCCCCCTCCTTCATTCTCTCTCTGTTATAAAAGCAAATGAAAGTCAGGTGAGAAAGAGGCTTTTATGTGTCTTCCCTTTGCTCTGCTTACAGACAAATGGAAGAAAATTAAAACACCATAAAAAAAATGCTGCTGCAAAATTAACAAAATATTTACTTTGTAACAAATAAAACACTTTTCCACCAGACATTCAGCTGAAGAAATACTTTCACTTAGATGTCTATAACTGACAGGTCTACAACTGCCTCCAGTCATTACTTGAAGCAGAGATCAAAATTGATAGTGATGGCTTTTTCCATGTTCATCCAAAAAGGTAATATCCTTGTCCTGAAAAAAATTATCAGAATTCAGAAACTGCTTTCAATGAAAGGGATTTAGTGTTGTACAAACCAGCTCTAGCATATGGATAAAAGTGGCTCTTGTCTTTAGCTGTGGTCATATTACTGGCTTGGGTGAAGGGACCTTGTAAATTAATTGTGAGCTTTAAATGCCTTCTTACATAAATTAGTATTATTATTATTGTGCCCTCTTCACCCTGCAAAGCACTGATAGTTAGTTCCCTACAAATGAAATGTAAACTTTTCCTGACATTTTATATTTTTCTATTTTTATTCAGTCATGTTGCTTCACCAAAGGTTTGCTTGCAATAGAAAGGCCTTTCTCACAGATACTCATTTAATTCCATGGCATGTGAGATATTCCTTTTTTGAAAAGGCAAGCAGCTGATATAGCATGCTGTAGCACAAAAGGAGTAAGTCAAAATGCCAGAAAGTACTTCTGGAGAAAGGAAAGTCAAAATATAGTGATATACATCCAGTCACTTAAAGGCCATAACCATCTTGTTCTAATTTATGATGACATGATGCTATAAGTGATAAAGGCAATTATGAATTTAAGAATTACTCCCATACTATTATCTGTTACCATGCACAGACTGTTTAAACATTTTTTTGGCTAGTACTCAGTGAATTGCTTAGCATGTGGTGCTCTTCTTATACCGACTTTCAACCTGTAAGAGAAGTAATGGATATATTTGGTAATATTTTCTGAAGCTGACAAATGGAATACTAAGAATGAATAGGTGTGACAGAGGACCTCTCAGTAAGGTGTGTTTTTACAGGATACTTACTGCTGTTTGGATTGTCACCTATAATATGATGTCGGCCACTCCAGTACCAAAGCAGCAATGTAGCATCACGAGACCCAGACACGATGTAGCAATCACCACCAATATAAGACTCTGATCTGGCAAGGCAAGTCACTACATCCCAGTGGCCAAACACAATCTGAGTTAATTTTCCTGGTGGGAGTGCAAAGTGATACAAATTCAGGCTTTTTAAGTACTTGCAGCATTTAGAAATCATTCACTAACTCATTAACAAACATTTTTGCCTTATGTCCCCTAATTAGAGTTCACTACATGCTAGAAGAAGATTAAAAAACTCTTCTTTTTCTCTCTTTTTATGTTCCTATTGAGGGCTGTGCCCTGTGTCAATCCACAGCCTAACCCTTATCTCTGAAAATCAAGTCAGTGCTGCCGTCACTGAATATTAAGTGGAATTACAGCTCCATCAGTATTTAAGCAATAGTGTTAGACCATTATTTGTGAATTTCATGAATGATATGCATAAGACAGCACATGAACTTTTCCATTATGCTACGTTTCCATGGTGCTACATTATTATATTAAAAATATATATTTGTTCTATGTTAATGTCAAACTAAGTTTTACTTCATTACCTCCTTCTTTCTATTATCGTAAACATTTTTTAGCAATACACTGAATAATATTAGACTCTGCAATCAGACAAAGAAATGAAATATTGTTTCTTGGTAGCAAGCTATGTAACCTACTTTCTTATTACATGAAATAAATAGAGATGGAAATAACACAGCCTTAAAAATACTGTAACAAAAATTTTTCTTTATCCTTTTGATATGATTGATTTCCTGAATATAACTATGTTTTTCAAAAGTTACCACTAACAAAATTGTATGCCTGTTTCCTTTTACATACTTTATCTATCTTCCATTAAAAAAGCATTTTAAAGTCTTTATGCTCAAACAATAACGAAGGGTATTATAAAATGCCCCTTATCATGTATTGAGGGGGAAGCACAGGCATTAGATATGGTAGTATTAAGACCCAAGAAGAACAGGTAGTTGTATTTAGGGTCACCTGTTTCTGTAGAATAAACTCGAAAGCTTTTGTCCCAGAAACCACAGATAAGAATATAGCGATTATCTGCTGTGACCACGAAGCAATGTGCATTGATCTGGATGCTCTGATCCACAAGGTCTGTGATCTGCCGTTTGTTCACACCAGAGTTATTGGCTGTAACGACATGCAAAACACATTTTACAAGTAAGCCATTCCAACACCTTCCTGTCATCCACTTACAGGAGAAAATGAATACATTTAACTTTCAATGAACTGTGAATTTGTTGTTGAGTAAGCATTTTGAATATGAACATTTAGAGCTGTCTATATGGGTGTCAGAAATACAAAATTATTGTGAGATTTCTGGTTTCCCTTTGCATAAGACAAAATATTTTACAGGAGATGACAATTTCTTATAAACTGCCAGATGCACTGCATAATATGTGGTAGTATTTTAAGTGCTCTGCAAAAGTATTCTCAAAAACCAAACTGAACTAGGGGAAAGTGATAGAAGTCCATTTTAAATGCCAAGTCAACACTAACAATACTGCAGAAAGTAAATTCTAGGTGATTGGTATCTCACCTACAGAAAATCTCCCAGCTTGCATTGTGTGACCTTGACATCCCTTATACCTGCAGACATTTAATCAGATCAAAGACATAAGAGTTCAACCAATGAGGCTATTCAAATCTAATGTGCTTTTTCAACACTCTCTTATCCCTCAGAGAGCCAGGCCATGGATATTAATGTCAGAAGAGGCAATGCACCTGGAAATTCCCCCAGAAAGAGGGAAAAGGAATGGTTCATGCAGAATCCTACCACCCTGACAGTCAAATTGAGCTGCGAGGAAAGGCTGGGTTAAGTGAAATAAAACTCATTCTGAGAGACATGTTTTCTCCTAACATAGGAACAGGACTTAAGGCAGATAATATTCTCAAATTTCTTTTGTCCCTATTTTTGGTTATTCTACTTAAATTGCTAACAACTGCATGAAATAAAAAACTAAGCCAAAAAAAAGCACCCTCAACTGATTTTAAATTTGCTTGTAAAAGTTAATATCACGTTTATATACATTCCAAGAATCACAGAATCATAGAATAGTAAGGGTTGGAAAGGACCTTAAGATCATCTAGTTTCAACCCCTCTGCCATGGGCAGGGACACCTCGCACTAAACCATGTCGCCCAAGGCCCTGTCCAACCTGGCCTTGAACACCGCCAGGGATGGAGCATCCACAACCTCCCTGGGCAACCCATTCCAGTGCTTCACCACCCTCACTGTAAAGAACTTCTTCCTTATATCTAATCTAAACTTCCTCTGTTTAAGTTTGAAGCCATTACCCCATTACCCCTTGTCCTACAGTCCCTAAGGAAGAGTCCCTCCCCAGCATCCTTATAGACCCCCTTCAGATACTGGAAGGCTGCTATGAGGTCTCCACACAGCCTTCTCTTCTCCAGGCTCAACAGCCCCAACTATATCAGCCTGTCTTCACATGGGAGGTGCTCCAGCGCTCTTATCATCCTCGTGGCCCTCCTCTGGACTCGCTCCAACAGCTCCACGTCCTTTTTATGTTGAGGACACCAGAACTGTACGCAGTACTCCAAGTGAGGTCTCACAAGAGCAGAGGGGCAGGATCACCTCCTTTGACCTGCTGGTCACGCTTCTTTTGATGCAGCCCAGGATACGGTTGGCTTTCTGGGCTGCGAGCGCACACTGCTGGCTCATGTCAAGCTTCTCGTCAACCAACACCACCAAGTCCTTCTCTGCAGGGCTGCTCTGAATCTCTTCTCTGCCCAACCTGTAGCAGTGCCTGGGATTGCCCTGACCCAGGTGTAGGACCTTACACTTGGCTTGGTTAAACTTCATAAGGTTGGCATCAGCCCACCTCACACATATTTAAATTATCAGAGCCTCTATGTCCATCCACTGAAAGATAACGAATGAATAACAAATTACTCAAATTTCCAGAACAGGTGGGCACAATATTTATGCCCTAGCTTTTGAGAGGAAAATATGAAGAGAAAACCATTGTCATTATATGAGCAAATGAAGCATACAGAATGCAAAAGCTAACTCTCCTGAGGTACTTGTATATAAATCTTTCAACTGTGAATATTGGCACAGACGAAAAAGGAACTTTTCATCTGGAGATGTTTAAAAATGCATTTTTTTTCTCACCAACACTGCAAAATTGTCTCTATCCTCAATTTCTGTTTAAAAAATATGCCTACTGCAAAAAAAACCCAACCCAAAGCAAAACAAAAAACCCAAACCACTACAAAGAAAATAGTTACAAAAGAGAAATAATGACCATTAGGAATACAAGTCCTGCATTGAATAGATTTAGCAGATGCTGTTTCTTAAAATAATTCACTTTCTCAAATATTTTGGGATTTGAAAAATACAATCATGCACCGATTTAAAATCCAGTCTTTCATACATTAACTTAGTAATGCTAGCTAAACCAATCCAAATCATAAATTGAATGAAAAGAAATGGATCTGTGTCTGCACTGGTATATACTGTACTGGCTGTAAGAAATGAAAATATGTGAACTCTACCAGATCCTCACATTTTATTTTACTAATGTGACCTGATAAGGGAACAGAATTATAGATACGGGTTGACGATGTAACAGACTTAATTGGTTGTTTCTTAAATACCAATTGCTGCTGATGCTAATAATAAATAGCACTCATGTAATTCATTCAGCATCAATAGCTAATGCTTTTAGTTCTCCAGGACTGACAAGAACAAATATTTTCCTATCTTCTGTGTTAAATGAAGCACAATATACAAATATAGCTTAATCAATAATTCCTGAAAATGCCGTTTTCAAATATATCACTACATTCTCATCTTGACATACCAATCAATGGATCCATTTCAATTGGAAGATGATGGGCTTGATCCAAAGAATATCCTGGAGCTCCCCGAAGGCCTACACATGAAAGGAAGAATAAAGCACATAGGAACTTTGTTGTCTAAATTTTGTATATGATTTTTCTAGGGTTAAAACTGCTTTATTGGATATATAAAAAAGTAACTTCTTACTATTAACATGAATAATGTTCTATGAATCTTTTAAGATTCCTTCCTTCGTGCTACACAAATATGCATTTGTTAATTCTTAGTTATGTAATACTAACTATAAATGTATGAACACTAACTTCATCACGATTTCTGCAGCCACAAACATTCATTAAATAACTCCTTTAAAATAGTGTGACAGAGATTTATTTTTTTTTTTATATTTAAGCACTGGGTGAGATCTTATGACACAGAAAGGACAAATAATTGGATTAAACATTGTTATGAGTTTCTTACACATGGAAGTGACAGAAACTTGAACCTTTTCACAGATTTATCTAGAATTTTTAGTGGGGAACTTGTGGGCTGCAGTAAATTTCCCACAATTATTCCTATTATTTCTATCCTGAGCAGTCCTTTAGCTATTCAAATGTGCATCAGGTGCTGCATGCTTAGTGCTATCTGCTCTCATGCATGGACGGCATTGCTTTGGCTCTTCTGAGCATCTTCCCTAGCACATAAATCACAATGGTCACTAGTGATAACACATTTTTTGTCAGAAACTGCCATGTTGAACAAGAATATCCTCTATAAGAGGAGATACAGAGTTTTAGAGAATAAAGTCTGTCTTCTGCTACAGCAATAGTCAACTGGAGGAGGTAAAAGAAAACAGGGCCTATAGCTAGCCCTGCTATCTTCTGAGAAACACTGCTATGAGAACTTCTTCCATTCTTTTTCTCCTTTCAAAACCAAAGCAGATTGGGCTTCTATTAGGTTTGTGTGGCAAGTTTTTGGTAGCAGCAGGGGCTACACTGGTGGCTTCTGTGAGAAGCTGCTAGAAGCTTTCCCCATGTCCGACCAAGCCAATGCCAGCCGGCTCCAAGAGGAACTCACTGCTGGCCACGGCTGAGCCCATCGGTGATGGTGGTATTGCCTCTGGGATAACTTATTTGAGAAGAGGGGAAAAACCCTGTGCAATAGAAACTGCAGCTGGAGAGAGGAGTGAGAATATGTGAGAGCAACAACTCTGCAGACACCAAGGTCAGTGAAGAAGGAGGCCAGGAGGTGCTCCAGGTGCCAGAGCAGAGATTCCCCTGCGGCCTGTGGTGCAGACCATAGTGAGGCAGGCTGTGCCCCTGCAGCCCATGGAGGTCCGCACTGGAGCAGGGGGATGCCCGACGGAAGCTGTGACCCTGTGGGAAGTCCGTGCTGGAGCAGGTTTGCTGGCAGGATTTGTGACCCCGTAGGGGACCCATGCTAGAGCAGTCTGTTCCTGAAGGGCTGCACCCCTTGGAAGGTACCCACGCTAAAGCAGTCGGTTCTTGAAGGATTGCACCCATGGAAGGGACCCACACTGGAGGAGTTTGTGAAGAACTGCAACCTGGGGGAAAGACTCATGTTGGAGAAGTTAATGAAGAATTGTCTCCAACATTACACACACATTAGACCCCACACTGAAGCAGGGGAAGAGTGTGAGGAATCCTCCCTCTGAGGAGGAAGGAGTAGCACAAACAACATGAGATGAAATGACCACAATCCCCATTCCCCTATGCTGCTGAGCTGGAAGGAGGTAGAACATTTGGGAGTAAAGTTAAGCCCAGGCAGACGGAAGGGATGGAGGAAAGTGTTTTAAAGATTTGGTTTTGATTTCTCATTATCCTACTCTGATATGACCTGTAATAAATTAAACTAATTTCCCCGAGATGAGTCTGTTTTGCCCATGATGGTAACTGATGAATGATGTCCCCCTGTCCTTACACCAATCCACGAGCCTTTCATCATATTTTCTCTCCCCTGTTCAGTTGAGGAGGGAGAGTGATAAAGCGGCTTTGGTGGGCATCTGGCACCCAGCCAGGGTCAACCAACCACAAGAACAGATCTTTGCTGATATTAACTTGGATTCACTTCTATTGTGAGATGGCTGTGCAAATGCCTTCTACTGTGTATAAACTCTAAAGCTCTACTTACCTCCCACAACATTAAAAGTGATCTGTGTATACATTTCTGTAGATGAACCTATCCTTTATATTAGAGATGTGATTCATTAAAAGATATTATGGTAATAGTAGAAAATTGATACCCTGTCCTGGATTAGCCTTTTGCAAAATGAAAGACATTGCCAGGCAGGATGTAAAAGTTAAGAAAATCATTAGAAAGAGTTTTGATTCTCCAAATCAAAGTCTTGTTTTCATGTCTCTTCCTGTTATAATATATTCAGAAAGTATTCTCTTTGAAATTTACGCCAGAGGTTTTCAAATTATGTAAAATTTAGTTCATGGTTGGTGCATGATGTGAATTCTGCATGTTTGCAACATGATTTCTGTTTTACAAGAGTATATATGAAAAACTACAACATAACAGTCACAGGCTAACACAACTTGCACTAAACGGATGACTTCAAATAACAGTTGTTAAGGAAATCCTTGAAATCCAGGATACAGCAATATTAGTAACCTTGACTCCTTTCCAGTAAAGTATCAGTAGGAATTTTGGCTTCCCCTTATTTAGCACTCTGGATGAGAAAGGGGTACTCAAGTACTAAACAAGCCTCCTCAAATGCAGGAGACGTGAATGATGATGGGTACAGAACACTTGGGCAGCATCCCTGAAAAATCCAGGGGAACTAATTAGGAATTAGTCACTCAGTGTTAGTCAAAAAAGTATTAAAATACCAGGGGACAGTTTCTGTATGTCTCAATAATTTATGATATTGGCTTTTCCACTGAGGACACTGTCAAAAATATATATATATATATAAAGTTTTGTCTTTTTTCCCCCTCCAAATTCTTTGCTTTCATTTTAAAGAAATGGGCAAAACATTTTTATATCTAATGCAGTTGCACCTGATAGAGTATCATAAATGCATGGATTTGTGAAAGGCAATCAAGTATCCTGTTCTGTTCTTGTCGTATTCTCTAAACCACCACACAAATTTTGTTTGTAAACAGAAACAAGTACCTTGCAAATAAATGTGAAATTTAATATTCATGGTAACATTATTTAAATGTTCAGAATATAAGTAATACTAAGCCTTATATTATTATTCAAGAATTCAGAATTATATTAACTTTACTTGCTTTGATAGTTCCTATAATGCATGCCTATAAGGAAATTTCCATTCGTTCCTCTAATTAAGGCTTGTAACACCAGTCTTTGGCCAGCCTTGTGCATAAGAGGTAGGATTTATTTCACCTGACTTGAATTATTCACTGAGGAGATGTTTACATTTAAGCTATTGAAATCCCTAGGTAATCTAGAATCTCTTTATATCTGATGGAGGCAGATATCTAACCTAAATATTACAAATCCCTCTCCAGGGGTTTCTCCTGTGTGTAAAGAGTGGAGGATTTTTCTTTTTTTGTCTAGTCCCTAAAAGTTCCTGAGCCAGCTACTGAGTCACACTCTCAAATACCAGGTACTTTCTTGTTTCTCCCCAAAATTCCAGATACTTCAGCATATGGATTATCACAGCAGGAAGATGCCTCAGAAAATGAAACCTGTTCATTCCCACATGCACCTCATAGCCTCACCACCTATTTAGCAATGCCTGGGACAACCTCAGCACCTGCAGGTCCAGGTAAGCAGAGAGGACAGTCCTAGTGGCAATACAGAGAGGTGAGCAGAGGATCTGCAGGGGAAATTTGGGATGACCTTGATGGATGGGCTTTTGAGAGGGAATGAGGAAAGTTCTCTTCTGAATAGTTTGGTGTCCAGGTGCTTAAACTTCCTTAGGATCCCACATTACCTAACAGTGACCCGGGGGAAGGCTTATGACAAGTTCCTGGACAGACCTAAAATCTCTCTCAAGCAGCAGATAGTGATGTATGCTCTCTAGCATGCCAGTATGTATTCCTGAAACCTGGGACATATTAATATTGGCTGTGTCAAGAACAGCTGCACTCTCCTGAAAAGCATTATATCAAAGGCTGATCCTGATGTAACCACAAATCGATTGGCTGCCATGGTGATGTGCTGCTCTTAGGGAGAGTGTTTCTAGGAATGACACCAGAGAAAACACAAGCTTTGATTATTTGACATAAACCAGAAAAAACAATACATTTTTTGTGCACAGGCAGGTGAGTGAGATTAACCCACATCTAGCTAAATTGCACTCAAAATTAAAGCTGTTCTATTAAGGTCTTCAAATTTGAATAAAAGGTGCCTGTGAGAACCTACCTACTGTGTTGTGCCACCGATTGACTGCAAACAGCCTGCTGCAAGTGACGGTCACCACGGCGGGAATGGTCAGGTGGGGCAATGTGTTGGCTGCTACGTGTGTGACGGGGGAATTTGATGGGAACTTCAGCACCATGATGACATCCTGCTGCATCTGATCTTTAAACATGAGTGGGCTCTGTGGAAGGAAACACTGTTGAGTAGAAAGGAGAAGAGAGCAGAAGAAAACAGAAGGGATAACACAATTAGTGAGAAGGTCTGAGGGAAAACAAGGTTAAAAAAGAGCAGGCAAGCATGTGCACATACAGGGAAAACAACGCTACCTGCACACCTACACTAGTGATGGAGGAGAGCAAGATCAGAAGCTATTATGGGATCATTACATGAGGGCAAGTGGAGAATAGGCATGGTAAGGGTTATCATTACAGGGTGCAAAATGACCATTAGCATTAATTAATATACAGTAACATGTAAAATTATACAGCAGTTAATATCCATACAATAGAGATACGATTCAAATAAAAGAGTTAATGCATCATAAATATAAATGCTATAAATTACAATGATTGAAAAAAGACATTTTAAGAGGGACTAAAAACCTCACAGATATTTAATTTTTGTTTATGAATTCTTTATATGAAATACAGCACTTCTAAACATAGACAACTTAATTCTATGTAAAGGATATACTTATTAGGGTGTCACTAATTATAAACCAGTTTGATGATTCTACAAGTGACACAGTTTCTTGTACATGGATAATAATACTGTTATTAAGTGCTGGTTTTAATGTTATTGTTTTCAACCACTGTTTTAACAAATAGAATTATTTCTAGAAGTTCAAATAATCCTTTCTACTTGTCTTTAAACTATTAAAAATATTATTCATATCTTAAATATAGAAAATAAATACTATGTACCTTTGACATCTAGACATTACTTAAAATAACACAGCTAACGCTTCCAGATCAATTCCCACTTTTGCAGTGTACAGCTAAATAGAGTGATTTCATTGTAGATAGATAAAATGATTGAAACTACTGCACATCTTACTGTCAATTTACAAAATTTACAAGATAATATCTATAAGCATTTAATCAAAGGCACTGAGGGGCACAGAGATCTGTCTTGTTCAGTCTGGCTATTTCATGTAATTCTTTGCAAGAAGCACAGAGAAGAATGTGTTTGGAATGAATTTCGGAGTTCAAATTGAAATTTGAAATGTACATTGTATTCTCCCGGAGGAATAGGCAGGAAGATTCCAGCAGGATTTGAACTCCCATAATTTTTCTCAAGCAGACATTGTTCAAAAATCAGCCCCTAACAATGCATCCTTTTAAACAAAACAAAACAACATGCTCACTCTAAGAAAAGCCTGCAGCCACTCCCACTACTTGCAGGAATAAGAATGTAAATATGTATTTATCAACTGTATATTTATGAAAATAAGGTCTTTTTATACAGTATTAGACAGGAACATCCAGGACTATAGGAAGCTAAAGCTATTCAAACCTCCACCTTGCTCTGCTAGAGCACTGCAAGCCCTTGCTGTCAGGAGAAGGTATGGCTGCATGGGCAATGGAGGGCATTAAAAGTGGTGTTTAATGGGTGGGTACTTTATGACCTACAAAGGATCCTCAGGTTCAAAGGGAATGCATTCCCAGCCAGCAGTTACATCTCACCAGGTGCATGGCAGAGCTCCGAGGTGGATGGGGCTCAATAAGCAACTGTGATGGCGTCTGTCCAAAGTTCTGTATCTGCGCCTCCATGGCCTGCGGGCAAGGGAGAGAGACTGTCATGAGCAATATGCATCAAGGAGAGAGGTCAACACACTGTGTGACAGTGCAGGCATATCCCAAGTCAGCCATGAAAAAAGTCCAGAAAATTCACCCGGTGCTCTCCTCCCAGGCTGCAGACTCATCCAAGTGTTAGTATTTTGTAGCCAAGCTTTGCTTCTCCTTTCAAGCATGCTTTAGTTAACCAACTAACCATTCTCATTTCCAGTAACTGGCATTATATGTGAAAATGTTAACCTGTGAGGACATGCAGTTCAGGTCTTGAGAGAGCTTTGTTTTTGCACTAAAAAGAACATATATACCTTAGTAAAGTCCTTTGTAAGGAGAAAAGTATGAGGATCTCTAATAAAATAAGCCTCTGGAATCTTAAATGGGAGGGAAAAAAACCAAACTGAGAAACAAAATTCATGTATAAAATATAATAAAAACAAAATACTTACTATTTCAACAACATTAGTAGGCTAAAACAAAAAAATGACGGAAACAAATCTTGACAGGCACATTGAGACTAATGTATAAATCTTTCCAAGTTGAACACATTCACTGAGTATTTCATGCTTAATTTTATTGCTGCTTTTTTTTTCTCATGGACTTTCAGGATTCACAGGTTTGAAATGAAAACTTAGCAATTTGAATACATTCTTCAAGACTCAAATCTACTTTCAGAATAAAACTGGAGTAATTCGATAAGGAGTAGAATACAGCCCATATGGAGAGATGCTTCCACTACTCAAACAGTTCATAAAAAAAAAATGTATATTTAAGATATTTTCTTTAAAATGTTGGTAAAAGATTGCTGCTTGTAAAAGAAATATTGTTAAAGAACATGCCTTATTTTTCAGACAGATACTATTTTATTTGACCTTGAAAATTGAGAATAAAGCTTTCATAGAAAACTAAACTGGCAGATTTCGAAATGCACTGTGCATTATGTACCTATATATTTACTGTTCCCTGCACTACTGATCCTTAATATTTTTCTTGTGAGCTTTATGAATTTTTCATTTGCTACCACATAAGAAACATGAAAAAGCACCAGAAACATCACTGTCTTGGTAAATGACATTATTTCTTTCAGACATAACATGGTAAGAAGCACAATAAATACTTCATGATAAAGAAGAATCCTTTTAATCTATATATTTTGTAATTCCTACAAGCCAATCTGTGTTTTCCTCCACTTCACAGGATAGATGTAAGAACAGATGTTAGAGAGACATTTCCTCACAGGTCACTAATGTCTACCACTCTTGATGCCCTACATTGACAGGTATATAATGGAATACCACAAACAAACATTTGCCAAAAAAGAAACTTAATGCAAAGCCCAGTCAAGCAGCTGAAGGACTTTCAATGGGTTGTAGCCCTAGTGCATTTGATGCTGTAATTATCCCAGTACAGGTGATTTCTTGTTTGCTGACTAATTCAGAGTGAACTTCACAGTCCAAGGCAGAGCGTTTCTTGGGATCTGGTAAGCATCTTGGGTTTTATTAACATTATTTAATGATAAATTAATTTAAAATCATAGAATAATTTTATCCAAAATCAACATGTGTGTGTGGGCATATGTGTGTACATGTGTACATGTCTATACAGCAGCTATCTATGCGTACCACATAAATAGTATCTCTTCACACACAGTGTAGACACCTTCACTCATGTAGACACTTTTTATACAGGAACATAGAACTCACATCATGTCAAATCGAAAGTAGTATTTTCTATTTCATTCAGTACTCAAGACTGATCTGCCTGGTAGGGAGAAGGGAAAGGAATGATACCTGTTCGTGAATTTCATTTTCAAAATGGCAAAGACTAATGCTAACAGTATCAGGCACTGTGTGATATATGCTTCCACCCAGATCTGTCAATAATATTTTCAGAAAAGCAATTTCCATTTTTCTTTTTCAAATAATTAACAAGGTTAACTTAATTTTAATTTTTTTTAAGAATTCTCTGTTGAAATAAGAGTGTGAATTGTATTTGGCAGCAATACTGAACAGAACCCAGATATTCCTTTCCCATCACCCTTACAGTGATCTCTTAAATGATACTTCTGTTTTCTCATAGGCACATTGAAATGAATCATTAATTTATTTTTTTTTCAGTGCAGCCCAATTCTAATTTATACATTTACTTTCATGTTGTCTAGTTTTGGCAGATTCTGAGAGTTTGCCTGTAAATTCTGCACATGTAAACTTTGCTGGCTCTGCCTCCCAGTTCAGGTGGATTTATGATAGTAATAGGGGAAGAGTAAGAGAAGTAGAATACAAAAGCTTAAAATGTAACTGTCAAAAGCTACTGCTACTTTACAGCTGAAAATATTCTGGTAAATACTCACATACTTCACACACCCATCATTTTAAAACATTTAAATTAACACCAAGTCCTTCTGTATCCAGAACAAATGCAGAATCAAGACCTTGATATTCTGGGGAATATTGAATATTTTTGCTGGCTTGCACTTAATAAGACAACGATCTTTCCCCTGCTGAATGGATAGTAATATTATCTTTCTCTTTCAAAAGTACCTTTTGTACTTTTTTGTACCTTTTGCTCTTAGAAGCAAACAATGTTTCTTACAAAATACCTGTAATATTCAGCTATGTACTGAGACTATAGATTGCAAACACCACAGATGTGCACAGCTACAACTAGTATCCCTCTCTGGAGCTCACATTAAAAAGGATGGAAAAACCTTGTCAAAACTTAACACAGAAGACAAACATAAGCATAGGAAATAAAGCGACTGGCCCAAGGGTATTCCTAATGCTGCCTCCTATTAGATTACTTATCACAAAATAAAAAGCAGGTACAGAACAGATCTGTGAATAATAATGTAATACATTGATTTGTTTACAAGAGAACTCTGGCTGTATCCAAAATTAATCTGAAAACTGGTAAATGTACACCACATTTTTTCTTGAATTGTAAATCATCAAAATTCAGATTTATTTAATGGTCTTAAAATTTTCATTCTAATTAATCAATTCCTTTTCTCCCATGAGATCTTGAGTATTGTGTGCAAAGTGCTATCCCACTCCCTGAGACGCTCATTCTAGTCAATTTTATACAAATTTTAATAAAATAAAGTTTATTTGTATTTCACCTTCAAAGGTCCTTCGTATAGAACCAATATAAGGTTGGAATTCAGAGGCTGCCAGATTTAACACTTTTGGAACAGCAAAATGGCAATAATATTAGTTTTTGCTTTGTTATAAGGTGTTGCAGAAAAGCTGTTTAGTGGGCTGATTTGAGATTCCCTACTGTTTTTAATACACATAAAAAGAGATTTGTATTCCAGACACTTCAGGGAGTATCTGTTAGGATCTGATCATGTATTGCAAAAGATAAAATGGGTCTTAGCCTATTATCTGATAATCATAGGTCAGAACAAGGAAAGAAAACATATCTGCAAACTTGCTGGCAGTTCAAAGTTTAAAATGAGTAGATCTCACACATCCTAATTTATGCAATCCAGCAAAACACAACTTCATAGCACTTAATATTGGCCATTTAACAATTACATAGATTTGTATTATATGTTTGCATATATTTTGGTCAAGAAATTAATATAGCAAATCATCCAATCTTATGAATGATACTAATCTTAGACACAATGAGCTATATCCTCAATGTATTGTGCTCAAAAGAAATACATTATTGGTTTTCAATTTTTATGCTTAAAGATAGCCTGTACATTCACAAGGACACTGGGATGCTCCTCTGCAACCTGGAGGATCCATCTTTAGTGTCAGCTTCCTGTGGAATGAAGAGTTCAATACATCTGTTTTGCTCATTATGCAGTCTATTGAGGTATTTGCATTTTATTTCTTAATTCTGGTTGAAAGAAATACAAATCTGCCAATAAACAATTCAAGCAATGTTTCTCTAGGTGTACAAACTATTTTTAGTGGTCAAAGGCAATGACTCCAACAGCAAGCAGTGTAACTCAACAGAAGTAGAGCTGCAGAGCAAAAGAGTTGGTCCCAGAATAGACTATGATATATTTTTATAGTTGGAAGGGACCTGCAATAATCATCCAGTCCAACTTCGTGACTGCTGATCAAAATTTAAGGCATGTTATAAGGGCGTTGTTCAAATGCCTCCTAAACACCGACAGGCTTGGGGCACCAATCACTTCTTCAGGAAGCCTGTTCCAGTGTTTGATCACATTCTCGGTGTGATCAAAGAAATGCTTCCTAATGTACAGCCTAAATCTCCCCTGGTGCAGCATTAAAACCATTCCTATGTGTCCTACTGCTGGCAACCAGAGAGAAGACGAAGCCACCTTCCTCTTGAGGAACCCATGTTTAAACTGTGCCCACTGTTTTCCCACCAGGCTGGCTCTAGTGTGAGCTGCAGACCCCAACAGCGGATGAGCTCTGCTAGCTTCACCCCTGGAGCACACTGCTTCTGTGGCTTGTAAGCCAGTTCAGACACTCCAAAACTGCTCTGCAGCATGAATGAAAGCATGATCAGCAGATTCATTTCAGAAGCATAGACCTAATCTAAATGAAAATGCTAAAACTGACTCATCTGACACATCAAAGAAGTGAAGGTTTTGTTTCCTCTTTGACATAGCTTTGCAAAAAGGGTAAGCCATGAACCAGTTTATTTTTAACATACTTCTTCTCTTAAAAAGTTTTTTTAAAAATGCAGAAGATATTCATGGTCCATTTCATTTGCAAACTCCTTTTGCTGAGAGAGATGCCTGGTGACTACAGAAGAAACATAAAAGCACAAGCACTTTTACTTGGAATTACAGAGGCAAGAAAGAAATTCCTAAAAACAGACTGCATTGCTGATAGTAACACAATGGTTTTATTCTTACGTGAAGAGGCCTTGTTTTATCCATCTTCACTGATTTCTACCATAATCAGTTAAACTTTCTAAAATATGTACGATCTGATTTTCTCTATGGTTTTATTACTTTTTTTTTAATATAGTAACTCTATTTATTACTAATTCCCACAATCCTGGTGTGTTTTGTTCCTCTTGTGAACCACATTCAGGTTTTTCTACAATCCATTTTCCCCTGCGCATGGGGGCTGTGTCCAATGAAGAGTGAAAATCTGTAGGCATTTGAGAAATATGCACCACAGCAATAGTCATCCAGCTCTGCTTTCCTGAAAGTTTATTTCATTTTTGCATCCAAGTGAACACAGGAATATTTTATGTGCTCCCTCACCCATGCAGCCAGCATGCTCAACAGCCCCCAAGCACTGTCTTCTTCAGAGCAAATATGATTGACAGCCCTTTGGTGGGTAGCATAAGCAGCTTGAAATGTTACTGTTTTGTACAAGTAGTGTGAGATACTGCTTTTTTATTTGCATCTACAGCTGCTAAGCAGCATCAATATCTTTTTGATAAGTTAGGTTAAGAGTATTAATTTCCATTTTATTATTGTATGTTTGGAGCAAAGAAGTGCTATAGTTTAAATTCAAGCAATGACTCAACTAGTCTGGAGGCTTCGAGACAGTCAGTTATTTAATCAGGATACTCAAGGGACTGAAAGATGGGCACATTTCTCCACAGGTCACTATTTTATTAATTTAACAATGGAGTAGGGGCAACCTTAAGCTTCTTCCCCTCACAGGAGGTATCTCATTGGATCCAGTGTGCAATTAAACGGCTCCCTAGCAGAAGACCGATAGCTCAGAGCTGACCTTCAGCCTTCTCCCAGAGTCAGCCCACCCCTGAACTTCTTCATTCCCCTGTGAAAGGAAATAGTACTACGAAAGGAATGAGAATGTGAAAGGCAAGATCTCACGTTCTCTTTACACGCATGAGTCACATTGGTGACCTTATTTGTCTCAGGGAGCGCTGCCTTTTAGCTTTCACATTTACCTCATTCAGCTGCTAATTGTGATACCTAATTCTTCCCTCTTTCACCTTTATAGTTCTCCCATTCTTGCCCCTGGCAGTCCAATATGCCTTTCATGATGCAAAACAATTTTAAACACTCTGGCAGCTTAAGCAAGCATTTGGTTAATACACTCCAAATGGAAAATAAATTCAATACATCTCACAAGCAGCAAGAGAGAAGGTAAAGCAAAAATACCACAAAGATGGATATCCTGCAGCCAGGGCAGGTTTAGCTGAGAGTGTTCCTTACTCTTTCAGACTTACTCTCATTTGCAAAGATCCTGTGTGCCTGAGCACAAACACTTCCTCTCTAGCAGCCCAGTCCCCTGAAAATCAGGGAAAACTTCCTTACACTGAAAAGGGCTCATGTCAAAGAGTGAAATCCTCTCCTTCATTCCCCTCTGGAACAGAACAGAATAGAATAATCTCAGTTGGAAGGTACCTACAACGATCATCCAGTCCAACAGCCTGACCACTCCAGGGCTGACCAAAAGTTAAAGCATGTTTTTAAGGGCATTGTCCAAATGCCTCTTAAACACTGACAAAATTGGTGCATCAGCCACCTGTTCCAGTGTTTGACCACCCTCTCAGTAAAGAATTGTTTCATCATGTCTAGTCTAAACCTCCCCTGGCATGGCTTTGAACCATTCCCACACATCCTACCACCAGTTACCAGAGAGAGGAGACAAGACCTCTCTCTCCACTTCCCCTTTTTAGGAAGTTGTGGAGAGCAATGAAGCCACCTCTTACATAAAAAACATTTTCTTATTCTCATTTCATGCCACTATTTTCTTCAGTTGAACTATTGTATTTCTTATGTTCATATTAGTAATAATTCCTGTCCCATACAGGTTGGTAACATTTACTCTTGTGTGTGCACTGATGTCATGCCAAATGAAATCATCGCTCTGTCATCATTCTCCCATATCTGTATTAAGTTTATAAAAGAAAATGTTTATTTCTTTGATCAGTAAGTTACTGAATACAACGCGTTAGTAAATATTTTACTGCTAAGTTACTTTTGTGAGAGATGTAATAGCATGATACAATAATTAAATGTATCTATACATAACTTCATTGTATCAATATGTAACTTTATGCCCTAAATAGTTAAGGTTTTGAAAAACCTGGGCAATTAGATTTTATTTGTAGGTGACTGATGATTTCCCTGTAATAATTTTTGTATTGTTACATAATGGACAACCTCAGAAACTATTCTTCTCAAACTGACAAGTAATTTTATTTTTTCTGAAGACATTCCCTCATATCTTTTAAAAAAAGTATTTTTGTTGTTGGTTTTGGATGATAAATATTTAAGGGGGCTGACTGAAATAATTTCTCATCACCTAAACTCTACCTATATAATGAAACACTTCCATAGGCTTTTTTTTGTTATTCATGCACAAACACTTATTGTGACATTCAAAAGGCTACATGGACAAAAGCTCTATGTGATTTGTTGGGTGAGAGGCCAATCTAGATGATCTTTCCCATCTGGTGTTTAGGTCTATAGAACAAGCTTGTCTTTGACATCTCGATTCTGCAATGCAAATTACTAAAATGTACACCTGAAACATAGAATTTCCCTGTCGATACTAGTCCTTCGTATTAGTCCCTTACATGATGGTAATCAAAGCATCACAACATGCAGAATTGCAGATGTGTCCTAGGTAGCATTTGCAAAACAAACCAAACCAGTTCCATTGTCTCAATGTGCCTCCTGTTGTATAAATCATGTTAAGAGGAAGTACTCACTCTTAGCTCTCAGCAAGATCTTGCTCAGAACATCATCTTCTATTCTGGCTAAACTGTTTCTTTCTTCCTGAGTTCGTGTCACCAGTTTCAACAAGTTCTAAGACATACAAGTCCTTGTTGTTACCAAAACTTCCCTTGAAGCTATTCTTACCTGCGTCTTTCAGAGTTTTCCCTTTTTTTTTTTTTTTATTATTCTACCATTACAGCCTTAGGTTTGTCATACCTCTTCTTGATACTACTGCTCAGGAGTTTTGCTCTTAAGCTAAGCATTCCTTTCCTCTCCCTTATGTCATTCTTTAATTTATTTTTCTCTTTTGAATATAAAACACAAGGCAGGATGCTGAAATCTTAATTTATGCTTTTAGATCTCTGGGATGGAATTTTATTTTTTTAAACAGAGCAAACTTATGACACAAATATTCTTTTCTGAAAAGGCCCCTTGGATTCCAAGCATATTATCTCCAACAGTGAAAAGTTATTTCAAAGCTTTTCTAAAGCAGAGATAAGTTAGTTACATTTTTGTGAGTAAGAACTAAAAAAAAAAATCCTCTGAATTTCTAAATGTAGCTTCTCTTCCGACTGGAATCACTGCAGATTTTCAAAGTCTACAAAAAAGCAAGTGAAGGAATAAAAAAATTCTATTAAAACTGTCATTAGCATCCCTTAGTTGGCAGTCACTAAAATTTACAGACATTTAAAAAAAACCACTGCTGCTGTCTAGGATGCTACAATTGTTTCCACATGTGAAAAGCAGTGAGTAATAGCCAGAAAGTGTGAAGTTCCAATTGTGCTAGGCTAAAAATTGTCAGTAGCATTTTTCAAAACACCATCAACTGCATTTAGAAACCTGCTAAATTTTACAAGTCAGAAGTACTTAAAGTCTTTTCTTTTGTTTAGAAATGCCTAACTAGATTATATTATACAGTATCTCAATTCAGTAATGAAAAAGGAAGTCCTCAAAGTCAAGACAAAAAAATCCCAAAAAGCTCTGGGAAGGCTGCAAACATAATTTCTCTGCATCAACAACTATACCAAGATCTCTCTCTTCCTGTGGTAGTTCCTTCACTTCCTCTATAAGGCTCTCAAGGACTGCCTTCCTCACCTTTTCCCTTCCTCCTTTCTGTCCTTTTTCCCTCTTTTTGGTTCACCTGGCTTCTCGTGCTTCGATTGCACTTTGGCCTCTTTCCCGCCCTCCCTCCCTCAAGAAGACAGGAGTTATGTAAATGCCCATCCTCCCATGCAATTCCATTTCCCCTCCTTCATCCCTCATTTTTTATTTCAGACATGGTCACCCTGACCTGTTTGGTTAAACACTACAGCACATGCAGGGCTTTATTCTGGGCAAAAAAATTAGGTACTTTTAATTTTCCTATTATTTATAAGGAATTAAAAAAAACCCCTTACACATCACTGGTCCATCACCATTTATACTAACCAGCTGAAAACAGAAGCTAGTTATTCTGTGGCAATGAAGACAGTGTTATCATTATACCTTTATATTCCTACAACAATAAAGCTCCAGATATTTTGCAGAAGTAAAAATGGCGCAAAACAGAGAAGGTACTTTTAAAAATCTTGTTACTTTTCCTCTCCACTGAGGCAGAGGAAAGAAGAAACTTCTGTTCCTGAAGATCTCCTGGGGAAAAAGACATGGAGCAATCTCGGGTCTGGACAAAACAGCAAAACTGAGCACCCCTGTGCTTATTCTATGGCCTGGTCTGGAAAGCATAAGCAGCCAACCTGACCTCCACTCACAGCTCTCAAAAGGGCAATGTACCAAGCAGAAAAAGCAGTGGTATTTTTGAGGAAGCTGTGGGAGTGACTATTTCTGAAAGACCCCCAACTTTCAAGCTGGGTGACCAAATGACTTGTGACTTCTGCTAGCTAAGAAAGATCACAGAAGAAAAAGCCTGGCTTTGCTGGTACCCTCACAGCTGCCAGAAGAAAAGGAAAAAATAACCAGGATGAAAATAAACTACAAGTACCCTAGACTTATGAAGTGCTTTGGGGAGTAATTGGGAGTGAAGCCAAGAAAGTAGCATTGGGCTACTTCCCATGGTTTTCAGAGACGTTCATGTCAACTTAACAGTGCACTGACTCTTACATACAGAGAAATTTTACTCCATGATGTTAGAAGCAAGAATTTGCTAGGGACCACATTGGGTTTACTACTACTTATTAGCTCCCCTGGCCTTTGATTTTGTTTAAGACACCATATATGTTTCTAATTGTCATTTTTAGGAGCACAGAGGCTTCTAAGTGTAGCCATCCTATCCATAAAAATGCAACAGTATATCAGCAGGAGGCTTCACTGAAACTTTGAAACTTCATCCACTCTTTTCTAATTAATTTTTTTTTTTCTTTGTGACTAAGAGCTTTAACAGTGCATGCTTACAGCTGGTTTTATCTATGCTTCTTTATTTTAAAAGCTAAATTGTGAGCTTTACAAATTCACAGTTAAATTTTTAAAATCAACAATAAGTGTATGTAAAGTTTCTGCATGATGAGCTTATTGTGGGAGGGAATGATTTTTAAAGAACAAAAATTCTTAAATTCTCTCACTTCATTCATTATTCTTCTGCCCATAAACTGAATTTATGCTATTTTTACAGAAAATGTCTCAAGTTATTTCCTCAATCTTCTTCCACTTCTGTTATACTTCCCTCCTAAATACCATTCTTTTTCTTTCTATCTTAGGTAATGCTCATACATTTGCATTGTATGCTATAAAACTACTACATATTTATACATTTTGTGTTACATTCTGACAAAATTTTCAATATAAGAAATAAAAAAGGGAATGTGAATATTTAGGACAGTATTTAATTTCTGTGAATTGGTGTAAATTACATGCAACTGAAAAGCTCCAAAGAGCTAAACTGACTGACAGAATTTCCACCTATAATGTAGCAATTAAAAAAAAAAAAAAAAAATCTACATTAAGCATTAATTTATCAAAAAATAAAAACTTATCAAGATAATCCTGAATTAAAACAAAAAAGATGCAGTGACTTATGATGGAAGTTCATGTAATCATAAGAGGAACAGACTGATGCAATTACTGACAACATAGTTGCGTTCATATTATACTTACAGCTATCACCATAACAGAACACAGCAGAATAAAAGACACAGGTGAAAAAGTCCAAAGTTTTCTATCTGCCCATAGTGTACATTCTTCCTAACAATGCATTTTTACTGTGTTTGTCCATTCTAGTTTGAAATGAACCTTTTACTGAAGCTTCTACCATTTCTCTTTCAAGACTGTACAGTCAAATTCCAGCCTACAGACCTTAGGAAACTTCTTCTGCCATTAAGCCTGAGCTTTCCTGCCTGAAGTTGATCCTGTAACTGCTAGTTAATCTGGCACCAGACCAAGTAATATCCCTATCTCAGCTGGCATGAGCCACCCTCCATATTCCTGCCTTTCTGCTACATGTCCCCTTTCACTCTGTTATTTTCTGTCAAGCTCTTGAAATCCTCTTCATAAGCCAGTCTTCTCTATCCTCTCATCACTAGGATACTCTTCTCTGAACTCTCTCAAATCTTTCTGGTAAACCAGCATAGAGAATAATGCACCGTGCTCATGAAGAAGTTCAACCAAAACACGAGAGAAAGGGGGACCATTAGCGACTGTTCATACCCCATGGCAATTTGGCCAGTAGTTGACAAGAATTCAGATGATCATAAGCAGGCAGTCTTTCGGACTACTGGAACATTGACATGTTTTGATGCAGAAGTAAATAAATGAAGGTATAGGATCAAGCCTATAGAATTTCATTGTCTTGCAAAATAAACATTATCAATAGCTCGAATAACAAGTAATCTTTACTTCCAGAATGATAACTTACATGTTTCAGAAAGCCATTACACAGAACATAGTCAACATATTTTTTTCTACTTATTTTACTGTTAAGAACTTCCCCTGTAGGAAAACTCAAAAAACCAAAAAGGAAAACAGGGGAGCAAACAATAGAACAGGCCTTCTGAAAGCTTGCAGTAATAAAAGAAGAAAGGGTACTTAATCATTACAGAATGCATTTTAGCTGTGACTTCTTTTTCCTGTGGTTTATTATTGAAATAAAACATGACCACTGAAGGCATTTTTTTAATGCTCAGAGAGCAGAACAGACTAAGTAAACCGAAGCATCTAGCATGCGTAGTTTGTTCTTGATATAAAACTATTCAAAATTAAAAGTGTGACTTCATGTTGGGTCTACAAGGATGCTGGGGAGGGACTCTTCCTTAGGGACTGTAGTGGTAGGACAAGGGGTAATGGGTTCAAACTTAAACAGGGGAAGTTTAGACTAGGTATAAGGAAGAAGTTCTTTACAGTGAGGGTGGTGAAGCACTGGAATGGGTTGCCCAGGGAGGTTGTGGATGCTCCATCCCTGGCGGTGTTCAAGGCCAGGTTGGACAGAGCCTTGAGCCACGTGGTTTAGGGCAAGGTGTCCCTGCCCATGGCAGGGGGGTTGGAACTAGATGATCTTAAGGTCCTTTCCAACCCTTACGATTCTATGATTCTATGATTCTATGTTCTACTGCTGCTTTGTCAAAAAGAAAGCAAAACTCCTAAGTAAAATCATTCCATGTTAATGAATAAAAAGGAGTAAGTTAAGAATGTGGTAATATAGCATTAGTGGCTTTCTTTTTTATCTGAATGGAAAGTAAATGCTAGCTTATCTCTTTGCTCTCAGCTTTATCTTTCTATCATAAATCATCTGCCTTGTTTCCACCTTAAGAAGGTGCACTGAGATTTACCAAGCACATACTCTTCACTACAAATTGTGGTTATGATGAGGCTCCAACCATCTGCCAGCCTTCAATTTATCCACTGCAGGACACAAGAACTATCTCAGAGAATAGGCAAACCTTCAAAACTAACATCGGAAAAAAGGACTGACAGGGAAGTAGGTAAAACATACATACTGAAAGGTGTCACACATAGTATTCATGAAGCTTCAGTGTATATTAGAATTTCAGTTTTGGGAACGGGTTATGCTGTTACATTTAAAATAAATGTGCTCAGTTATTTTCAGGGTTTAGCTTAGAAAGAAATAATTCTGTTTGGATTATTTCCCAGAACACATTCTTCAAAACTTCACTTTGTTCTTGACATAAATTGAAAACAATAATATAGATATACTGTATACAGGCTTCAAAATGGCATTAAAGAGGCACATTATCAATATGTTTAAAACATTTAGAAAGCTCAGCTTTGCATCTTTCTAAGTGAATGACTAGATACTTAGACTGAGTAATATCTGTTCCAATAAACTGCTGTGTGTGAAATGTTTTGAATAATAGTTAATTTATGCTGAGGTAATGACAGTGTAATATAACTGAAATCTGTCCTAATAGGAAAAAAGAAGCCCCTTCCAGCTATTTCTGTTACAATCAGCTGCAATAATTCTCACCCCATATCTCTCTCTGTCTCTCACATAAAATATTACTCTAAGTATATGTTAAAATCCTTGCTGCTAATTTTAAAAATCAATAATTGGTACCTGTCATCCATATGGAGAAAACCAAAATAATCAGACAATAAAGAAGAAATTTTCATGTACAAGACCTGTATTTTATGTATTTCTGCAATAAAAGAGAGCAATTGTGGTTAATCATGTTCTTTTTATATCAGCAAAACATTAAACTCAGTTTGGGTAAGACTCCAGGATGTTCTGCAAAAAATGCATATGAATTTCTAACGTAGATGAGAACTGGTCAAGCAATTTATTCCAACTAATACTGAAAGTAGGTCGAGACATTTTCCTGGGCTATGAGTTATTTACAAACTCATCCTAGTATTCTTTTGATGAATTAATTATCTTAAATAGTTACTAAATAGCATGGTTGAATCTACGCGTAAATTGTTTTAAGCAATGGTAGAAGGATGTTTTAAATTTGGAATCCTATAGAACGGATTATGATTTCTGACTCCTTGTCATAAATGGCTTGTGTTATTTAGGGTAGGTATTCCCAAGAAGTTACTTCACGGTAAAATTGGATGAACAGTTCAAATGCTTCAGTTATTCTGCAGAAAACAACTTCTGAAAGCCCTTTCCCCTGAACAAGAAACAAGTAAAAGAGCACACAATTGGGCAATTACTGTGTGGTAACTGACCTGATGCAATTTACACTAATTCCTTATTGAATATTCTGATTTAAGGTGTCTCCTCCTGTATTCAGTGTCTTCTGCAGGAATCTTTACCTACAGAAATAAGTATCTTCTACCCTCAAAAAATCCATGTGTTTTTCTCACTGATCTAGAGAGTTATCATAACAAAATGACAGCAAGTAAAAACTCTTCCTTTCCTATTTACAGAAGAGGATACTGAGCTCCAAAACTCACGAGAAAGACATAGAAATTATTATATCCATGGATGCTCCCAGAGTGAAACATAAAAATATTTTAGTTTTCTGTTGATGAGGTCTTAATGCACACCTAACAGACTCACAGGCTAAAAATACTACAAACTAATCAAGGTGGTTTTCCCCAAACCAATATAAATTTGGGGGAAAAAAAAAATCCCTGTTTTGTATGTCTGGGAAACACAGTATTTGGGACTGAAGGTGGTGTTGACTTCTCAACAAAAATCAACAACAGTTGATGCAAGTACATATTTCTTAAAGAAGAATTGAGGCCTTAGCATTTAAGAAAATAATTTCTATTTTGATGATGGCTTTTACTTGAATAACTGTACTTGCTATACAGATTCCTCCAATTAACTTTGAAAAAAGTGGATATTGATATGACTTACAGCTTCCTACTTACTTCACCACTATCTGTATTCATGCCTAAGCAGGACTGCTCCTAGAAAGGAAGCACAAACCAGTCCCTTGTATGGAGGCAATTAAGCACAACTGAACATGTAAGTGGCCAGTGCTGTGGGTACAACTCAATCAAGCAGATCCACAGGGGTGGTTTTGATATTCTTGTCACATCAAAGAAATGGCGCCCAGAAGAAAAAGATCTAACAAGTTAAAAATGAAATTAGACTAAATAAGATTAACTCCGAGCAAAAGCAAGAACAAGCACATGGTTGCAAGGATTGGAGTTACCCTGAAAGCATTATATAGTGCTATTAAAATAGTGTGTTAATTTTTTCCTCATAAATTTGCCAGGTTTGGCCACCAGGGAAAGGGTTGCATTCCAGTTCCCTTTGTTAAAGATATATCTATCTTGCTGAGTCTTGACAGCCCTATCATGTCAGCCCTCTGTAGTAGCAAAGAGTGTTTCAGCAAAGAGGGGGGAAAAAAGGAAAGGAGAAAAAAAAAAGTGAAAACTGATGTGATCTACTCTGCTTCCTGTAGGCATATTTCACTATAGCAGATCCAGAGGGATGCTTTGTTATTCCTGTCAGATTAAAGAAAGAGATAACAGAAGAAAATATAGAGGAAAAATAAAACCCAGAAATGAGGGTAGCTGAAAAGCACTGCAAGACTACTGCATCATTATGACTTCTCAAATTATTTAAATATGCTAAATATCTAGTCACCACCAAAGAAATAAATATTGCATAGGCCATATGCTCTGTTAGCTGCCAGAAAAACTGTCCTACTAGGATTAGTTTACAGGCACAGCAACTGCCTGTTGAGCACTAGCAATTTTAATCATTTTTCAATTTGCTGTGTGAGTTGCGAGTACGCTCAGGTATTTTGACAGGTGGCTGCTCAGAACAAGTATCTGAGTCCAGTAGCTTCACACTGCTTTGTTTTCCTGTGCACTTGCAATTCCTGTTGGAATGGGGGGGATACAACTGTTTGGTGAAGATGCAGCAGCCACAGGAAAGTCACCGTACTGTAGTGCTAAGCTGTATTTGCAACTTACAAAGAACACGAGGATGACACGTTAGCCTCAAGTCTAGTGCAAACCAATAGCTGTGTAATACAATGTTTCACTTGATTTTTTCAAAATATTTCTAATCACAAACAAGCTGAACATCTGAAATAAAAAAGAAATACAGATCTGGCTGTTATTTTAAATAAATAAACAGAACACCTAAATAGTACTTTTCTGCACACTAGATGTGCTTTCAGTACTACCTGTGATTAATCTATTATGCATTGACTGCCCCCCTATTTTGTGTTTAATCTACAAGGTAGTACTGAAAATAATTTTAACTCTTCTGTTGCATTTTCTCATGATCAGCACAACTGTGCTGTTCCCTTTCAGTCACAATACTTTGTGTCATACAGAAACAAGTTCCTAACTTGAAAAAAGCCCTAATTCTATTGATTTCTGAGTGTCCAAATTTCCGGGTGGTTGGGAAAAATGAGGCTTCTAAAATCTATACACATTCTGGGAGAAAACAAGAGGAGGAACTATATTTGCCTAAAGAAGTGAACCAATAACATTGAAGCACGATAAAAAAAGTACAATTCTGATACTGTTCTTTATACATTAGCATTCTCAGCATCAAGCCCCTGAAGACAGCCAGATCTGTCCAGTGGAAAGAATTTGGATTATGATGTAAACTAACAGTAAAGACAATTCCAAATAACATCTAATGTCCAATATAACTACTGTTTACATATTAAAAAGAGATACAGGCTTTGTACCAGGGATGTTCTGTCATGTTTCACCACAGGAGAAGACTGTCATGGTAAAGTTCATTATCAATTACTGCTTTACAAGTACAAGATGAGTTAAGCTGTCATAATTTTCTCAGCCAGAGATCCTGTGCTGTCAAAGAATGTCAATTTTTAATGTGACAAAAGGAAGAAAATTATCTGTTATTCTGACCTCTAATTTCTTGACATTTTAATGCTATAATTGCTGTGGCTTTTGCTGCAACTATGATTTCACCTGTCAAGTAAGAATGTATCAATATCCTTAAGCTGTTCTTCAAGTTTCAGCTTTCACCTCATTGCTTTTACTTTAAAAAAGGAAAATTTTACAAATAGAATACAAAAAGTTGCAATAATTAAAAAAAAGGAATAATTTGGGGCTTGAAAAAAAATGTTCATTTTGCAACGCATTTTTTCTCCTCCTTATTCCAATATGAAAAAAGAATTACAGGGTGCAGAATAAAAGAGACCATTAGAACGGACAGAACTGAAGAATTTCCCAATATCTAATCATAAAAGATCTAAAAACCAGAATTCAGTTTTACACATTCTGTGGAGCATATAAGTCAGGACTTTCATGTTGCCTTCAGCACTACTTGAAATAAATTATAATGATCAAGTATTTTTTGTGTTATCAAAAAATTACAAAGTTGTTTGAAATATCAAAATCAGTATGTTTAAATGAAATCAGTATATTTTCAGTGCAGATCTTCAGTTGCCAAAGAGTTATTACAGGGGCAGATATATATGATTTCATAGACTCTAGTTATCTAAAACAATGCTATCCCAGCATTCCGGTTTCACCCACTGCAAATTCATAAAATAGAAAATGAAGCAAGTAAGCCAGGTGGAGAGCCTTCTACTAAATAGATCCAAACAGAACAAAAACACAGGATGGCCATTTTTCCAGTGTTAAATAGTAGAGAGTTCTTACAGGGCCTCCCCATGCATGTGAGAAAGATGTAAAAAATGGCAGGCATGAGTTATCCCACTGTTAGTTTTGCTTCAGCAAGAATGCTACTGAAGTGACTACCATTCTTCATTCAGCTAAGAATGTATTCCTCAGTGGTTAAGTAAGGTGCTCAAGCAACAGGTGAAAGGGCCAAAGTATAGCATGAACAGTGCACTGTCATTTTAAACAATGTCTTTCTAATACATCACCCCTAAATCGAGGATTTTTTTATTTGGAGCCTGATTTCAATAGACAGGTTCTACCGGGGCTCAGCTCAATATGAATTTAGTTATGGCCACAGTTTGAGGAGGCTACTGCCATATTTGAGCCCATTGGCCAGATAATGGCTCCTGCCAATATGGTACTATTGATTGGCTTATTTTACAGCCATTTATTGAGAACATTCACTGATTTCTGTGTGACAGAACAAAAATGTTTCAGTTTATTTAGACAATACATATCAAGAGCATTTGGATACTGAGAGATGCATTTTCCTGGACAACTGTAAAGCTCAATTAATTTTAAATTGCAGTGATTCTAAGTTAAGATGCCAGATACCACCACCTGCCACTGTATAACGTAGTATTTTTTATAGTGCTAGTGTTTCTACCCTTATATTTCTGTATTTATAAGTGTTTTTCAGAGGCTTTTAGAAGATCTTTTTGCTTTTAATTTCTTTTCTGGAATATCTAGTAAAAGCCAGAATAAAGTAAAAAAAAAATAAAATAAAAAAATAGCCACACCAAAACCCACCACCCGGCCAAAAAATACAACAAAACAATTTATACAGAATATACACATATTTGTAACAGAAACACGACATCTAAATACTTGATCTACTAGATCATCAAGATGTGAAATGCTTTATTACTGGCCAGCAAATGCCTGCTAGTTTCAAAAATAGAGCTCAGGGAAACAGAAGATGACTCTAAATCTGTCTATATTTACAGGTGTATTGCAATTTCTTCTTAAAAAATAATAAAAAGTATTTTTTTAACCTTTTTATGGCAAACCACAAATCCCCATTGTCTGAGATCTCTTGGAGGAGAAAGTGTGCTATTTTTAAACGCATTCATACAAGTTTAGCTATCTATATATAATAAAAACTAGGAGGATGCATGTTTTCTAGACATGTTACTTTCTCATTGCTAACAATATATTTTATTTACCAACCTAACTTGTGGCAATGAAGATGAAGTTGTGCTTTTAGAAGTTTGCATGGTGTAAATAGCCTAAGAGTTTTATATCCTATTGACTGACAGGGCATAGGTTAGACGTACAAGTGAGTGTACAGAAACATCTCCATGAATATCCTGAAATTTCTGATGACAAGTTATGCATGTAAGTACAGCCACAGAACAGCTGAAGAGTCTAATCATGTCATAAGATGTTAAATAAGGTGCACAGACAGACAGATAGACCTCAATCCTACAAACTGCTGTGTAGGAGTAGACTCAGTCAAGACATAGGAGTCTGCCCATGCAAAGCAGGACCTGAAACCATGCAAATCCCTTGTATTTATGGTTCTTGGCACCTGTTTTATACTTTAAAAAGCATTTGTCCTTCATGTATATCCAGTTTTGTACCTTACTGATTCTTCTCGTACTCAAAAGTTTTAAATCCAGAAAACCATTATGCAGATTTTAACATTAAATATTCGAGGCAGTGGGATCAAAGCAATTCTAGCCATTCTTACAGCTAATCAAACACTAACTGTTTACAAAATATAAGCTTTGCAATGCGTGCTGTGAAAAAACAGCTCTAGGAAGCTAGGGGTCTAAATGTTGTTTTAGTTATGTTCCTCAAAAAGCATCACATGTAACAAGATGCAACAACACACTACTAAAAAGCAACATGCCAAAACCCAATATTTAGCTGCATACGAATGCTAATCTAGAATCTATTTCTTTCTGAAATCTGTAGATTTCTGTCTCCAAGATTGGAAAACAAACAAACAAACAAAAACCCATTGCCTGGCAATGTATAAATTATTACTGTTTTGCATACAGCAGATGGCAGCTATCTGGGGGAATGGAAGATTGTGTGTACAGCTTCATCACAGCGGTACTCATCTAGCAGCTGTTGCTTCTTCACACTTTTCACCAAATTTCAATTGTTTTAGCCAACGAATAGATGATATTAGAAAATGATCATTCAAATTAATAATCTTACTAAAAACAAATATAGTCACTGGAAGGAAATGTATCAGGATAGCTAGTGCAATTTTTTTTTAATGTACTGACTAAAATGCTCACTTGTATACATGCACACATGTATATTTCACAGATACATACATGCACAACATAGCAAACATTTTCTGTATTGGTAAGAGTTTGATTATACTTTATGTGATTATGTTATTAACATAAAGTAATATGAATAATTGCTACTGTCACTCTAGCAAATATATTCTTATTCAGATACATATTCTCAACAACATTATCTGACTGAAAAGGTTACATTTTTTTCCCTATGACTATGATACAGCTTTTTCTTTCAGCTTTTCGGTTCTAATTGAACTTAATGAAATTAATAAAATTATTAAAATCTAAAGAATAGATATTACCGAATATACAATACATAATTTCCCATATCATAACTGACCATTAAATATATTAGTAATTTCAAGCAAACAAAATACTTTGAGATATGTGTTTTATTGCTGGTTTAGTAGTACTTGCCTCCGAAGTCACTTAGGGCCCAAGTTCTGAATCAAGTCACACAGAACAATTTTCTTGAGCAGCAAAAGATGGAAACAGTACTATTTCTTGTGAGATGACAGCAGGTTTTAGAATGAAATGGCAGTAAACACCTACCTCCCTGAGGACAGGATCAGTGATACTGTCCAGGTTCACAGAGCCTTCATATGTTAGGTAGTGGAAAACATTGAGTGCACGCACTGCTTCTGGTCCTCGTTGCTTGTAGCCAAATATAAGGTCAATCCACTGATGAAGCTGACATGATACAAATTCACTTTCCAGGGCCTGCAAGTGAAATTCAGAGTTAGGAAGTAAATTCTATCTTGCAATTTCATGCTTAAATTATGTCTTACCTTTTCCGATTAACTGAGGAAACATAATGGATATCATTACATTTCCTGTTCAGGCTTATTTGATATATTTGAAATCCTTCAAACATTGAAAACCAGAATTAATTATATTCAGAGAAATACTAAAAATATATTATTCTTTGCTTCAGTTTTATATCATGCTAATTTTCTTCTCAGCTACTGGGTTTCTCCTAGCTGCGAGGGTTTTAATTATTCATTTTTTTGGGCTTGTCTAGTAAGTTAGGTAATTTGTCAAGAAAAAAATATGAAAATGGGAAAACAATTTCAAAAAAACCAATCTTCCAACTCATTTTACAACTAGCAGTTATTAGTCTTAAATCTAAAATGGAAAATTGAGGATTAAGAAGCTGTATCAGCAAAATAAGATTCTGAACTCCATGTGTAAATTGTGACTGATTTCTCAAAGGCGAAAAGCATTTTTCATACTCATTTTTGACATTACATTGGTTTACTAGAGAAAACACAGTCCGTGACTACTTAGTTTAAAAATGGGTTCAAAGATTACTATTCCTTTGCTCAACATATGGAAAGAGATTATTCCCAGACAAAGGAAATGATGATAGTATTACCACTGAACCTGATCCAACCAATGTGCCTTTATCAGACATGACTGGCATCCTTAGAACATACCATTGCCTGAATTGGAGCTTTCGAAAGCTGAAGGCATTATACAGTTTCTTCATACCCCTCTACCTATCTTAGTTTCCCCGATCCTGTATCTGGATACACAAATCATTCTCCTATAAAGATGGCATCCTGACACACTTGTTCCTTCTTTCCTAATGCTACCTTCAGAGAAGAACCGTGATAAACAGGAACTGGTGTTAAAACAAAGATTTATGGTTCATTGAGCAAGTTTTTATACATGTCATTGATCACATGTCCATCACAGTCCTGATTTTGTATGGTGTCATATACCTAATTCCCTTCAATCAGAACAAGTGCAGTTCAGTTGTCAGACCTAGGAACTAACTTTTGCTGTAAAAAGAAAAACCACAGAATCACAGAACGGCTGTTTGGAAGCGACCTCTGAAGATAACCTGGTCCAACCCCTCTGTTTAAGGAGGGCCATCTACAGCAGGCTGTCAAAGGCTGTACCCAGACAGCTTTTGAATATCTCCAAGGGTGGAGGCTCCACAACCTCTCTGGGCAACCTGTGCTAGTGCTTGCTCACCCTCACAGTAAAAAAGTGTTTCTTGATGTCCAGAGGGAACCTCCTGTGTTTCAGTTTGTGCCCATTGCTTTGTACCAGGCACAGTGTGGTGGAAGACTGGTATGGTGTGGGATTTGGGGCAGAGACCAGAGGGCAAGGTGGAGAGAGGAACCAGAGCTGTGAAGGAGAGCGGTTCTGCATGGGCCTTAACACTACACAGTCTCCAGCTGCAGGCTGTGATGGTGCTGTGTGAAGTTCATGGTCTCCCCATATTGGGGTGTCCTGTGAGGTATAGTGCTGGGCAAAAACAATATGCAGGGTGCACTCAAGAACGGGCCACCAAAAGGCCACAAAGTCCTACCCGGACCTCAGTGGGGACAAGGCTCCTGATGTGTGTTTTAGTCAGGAGAAAGCTTCTAATATCAGGTATGACCTGATTAGCTTGTGTTTCTCCCAAGTACTTCTGCAACACTACTCATGCGATACTTGCAGAATCCTCTCCCTAATTTGCTCTAATGCAAAGGCTGCTTCCCCTCCATGTAAGTGCCTCCTGAAAATTTATGAGCTGTTCACTGTCAACAATACATTGTTTGGTTTCTCAAGAATATGCAATGCTCAGCAGGGAATAGGGTGAGGGAATTTTCTGTGTAAAAAATAATTTGTAGATACAGTAGCAACAACATACAGAAAAAGATAACAGTAATATCCTTAAATTAGGCTGTTGATAGCCCTAAAGAACAGTATTTTTCAAGAATATTTTGCCTTTAAAACATTGGGAGCTTATTTTTTTGAGCATATTTTTAATGTGACATATAAGGAAACAGTTATTTTATTTTTTTTTAGAAAAGCAACAATAATTATTACTTATATAATTAGATAACATTATTTATGTTTTTTAAAAATTCTTACTGTTAAACAGAAATGAGATAATATCCAGCTTATTTTCCATTATAACTGAAGTATACAGAAAACAGTTTTATTCAGGCATTCTCAAATTGAACTTGCTTGAACCACTGTTATTAAGGCTTCATTTTCAAATAGCATTTGAGTCAGTATTTTTTCATGGATTTTGTTTTGAGGAAGGAATCTTTTGAGTTACTGTTTTCAATGGAGTGACTTTTACTGCTAACAGGTAAACCACAAGGGTTATTATACATCTAGGGTGTATATACATATATATATTTTTATGTATATAAATTTTGAAATAAATGTACTGTGGTTTTTGTGTGTTTGCAGGCGCAAGTGTATGCACACATGTTCCACAGGCTGAAAATCTGACCTGTAGCAGCTGTAAAATATAAATAGGTATTAGTAAGCTTATGTTTATGTTTAAACTAAATAAAGTCAATATAAGCCAACTTGCTGCTTGGTGGGATCAGTCACTATAGCCGTTTTCAGACCTTTGTGCAGTATGAACACTGCACACTTTCCACTCATCCTAATTTGATGTTAAAATTATTTTTTACAGAGATTCCAGCAGGAGGCATTTTTATTTTTATGCACACTAAGTGCTGTGTAAAGTGTCAAGAGTTCTGGATTAATAAAATATTCTATTCCAACCTCTTTCTGACACAATGTTTTGTGTTGCCTGGGTATTTTGTGTATCCAGAGCAGAGGAAAGCTCTGATGCTGCCCCTCATCTGGACTACAGCTGCACCTGCCCCTCCTGTTTCTGCAGTTCCTGCCTTGTTTCCTTTCCCTGCATAGCTATATGCTGTCTGTCTCTCCAAGAACTCCTGCTACAGTATCTTGTTATTAACTTCTATTCAGTATGTTTAAAAAAATCTTCTTAAAACTACTCTGAGACACTTCAGTTTTGTAGGTCTGCCCAATAACAGACCATTAGCTATTTCATCAACTGGGTGGGGTTTTCTTCTCTCCCTTCACATTCATGCTCCTCTGCAGCCACTGAATGTACAGATTCTCTCTGCCTAGTATTTCTCTGACTCATTTACCATTTTCTGCACTGACTGTGGAGTAAAATCTTCGATTCTTGTCATTAAATAAACCAGGCAATACTAATATCTGAAATTAGTTATGTTTGTCTAAACAAAGGAATATTTTCATAAAAGTGACAAAAGTGCATTCTACAGATCTGGGTTATTCAGAGATGCCTGCACAGAAACTGATCCTTTATGTGAGCACTGCCATTTCCAAATTCCATCGAAACCCCTATTAGCTGAACAAGTTTTAATTGCATTGATGACAAACCTTGGCAATACACAAAATAAAATCAAAGCTACTACTGAAGAAGTAATATCAAATCTTATCTACTGCTTATCTGGTAAAAAGGAACATCAACTGCTGCTGAATAGTGAGCAGAAAAGATAAATCTTCCAGAACCTCATAGCACAGAGATTTCATAATAGATGTTTCTAATGACTATTCAAGAAGCTTTTTAATTATGAAATACTATGCATGCTTCTGAATAGCCAGGGAACTGGACAAAAATGTAACTGGCAGCAGCAGAATAGTGCAAATAAATCATTTCAAAGACAGAAAGAAAATTCAATCTTAGTAACAGTTATGTAATTGGAACAAAATATGTATAACAAAAACAGGACACCGTTTAGTCTCTCAAAAATATAATTTACAGTGAATGCATTTTACTCAACACTGTAATTTGTAATATAATATGTGCATAAGCCATAATGAAAATATCATTATAATTAACTTTGAATTACACAATCTTGCATCTTTTGTTTCAAAACTGAAGAATGCTTATTATAAAAGCTCTGCTTCAGTGTTTCACAGTGGTGTTCCCTGCCTTGATTTAACATGCTTGACTTACTGACTGAATCTGTTCTATTTCTGGCTCTCAGGACTCCTCTAAGTCTGTGGGGACTGAGAGGCTGAGTAGGACTACAGATGCACATCTGTGGAAGGTTTTATGCGTGGGGTTTTTTTTTTTCTTGGTAAACTGGGAGATTATGATTGATGAGCCCAGCATTAGGGTAATGTTATCAGGGACACTTTCTGCCTCTGTCCTTTGTGCCATCGCTGAGGTCAGACCATAATCATGTTAGCATTGAACGTAGTGCTTTATTAATGTTTCATGAGTAACTCTGTAGTAATCAGTCTAGCTTTGTATGGATAAATAAAACCGCTACAACAACCCCTGATCTATACACTGACTGCTTTAGAAGCTACTGCAAAAAGTCTTAAAAGTAACTTGACTGAATCTCTTTTCCAGCCTTTATAACAAGTCTAATTTTCACAAGTTTAAAAGAATCTATTTTGATGGAAAACCATTTCCACTTCCATTTCTGTGTTTAGTTAGAAGTGTAAAACACCCAGCTGAACAATCATATAAAACAACACCAAATTCCTGCCTGCCACTTATTAATTTGCACAGAATTTTAGTAAAGCTTGTTAACCACTTTGTTGAATTACATTGATTTATGCCACTGTGTCTCTGTGATATTTTCTAGGCCGTTCCCTGTTTGCTTTGGTAAGTCTCAGGATGAATGCTGAAATTCTTGATGTTATTTAAAGAAAATGTTTACATTCATAAATGTGCAAGTATATAAGGATTCGTATTTACTCCCACATAAAATTACACATTATATGTGCCTGCAGCAAGCAAAAACTATGTATGAACTGAAGGAAATAATGTCAGCTAAGGAAAAACAAGATCCCACTATATGTTCCACAGTATTACACATGATCCTTTCCACTGAAATTAAATGATGACTGCTGATTTCATTAGACAAGGGATCAGGATAATGCTCACGTGAAATACTCCTCTGTTTTCTGTGGCTTTCCTGTAAACATGTTCTCTACTTGCTTTGCTAAGTTGCTGTAGAAATTCCAGAGTTGCACAAGCTTGCTGTGTTTTACACGTCAGCACCACACCCAGAGGTTTTGTTTTTTTCTCAAGATAGATTCTTGTATAACAGCCAAAGCTTGGCCTGAGGATGACCTAACTGAGTAATACATCTGTTGCCTGGTTCAAAACACGGAACAGACATGCGGTAGGGAATGTCAGATTTTCCAATCCCCTTATATTTGTTACTTACTTTGACCAGTACAATTCCAGTGACCAAAAAGAGCGTGCACTGGCAGTTTGCTGGATGCACTAATAAAACCCTATGTGAGGAAGTTTTTCTGAAAAATTATTACACACTCAAACTACTACACTTTCAAAATGTAATTCCATTACTACTTATTACACACACTATCTGCATTTTCTTGACAGGGATTATCCCGCTTTAGCTACTTGCTATTTTACAATAAGCTTTATAAACCCCCCTATGTATATATCACACTCTTTAAACATCCCTAAGTTATTCACTTCAATTTCTATCCTCTGAACTCCGTCCAAATGTGAATACTTCTTCTATCATCTAGTCTCCCAGAAGTGAATCCAATATTCCAGGTGCAGTCTCAAAAGGACCATAGACAGGTACACCTCCTCTGTGATGCAATGATTTTCCACAGATGGCATCAAAATACACTTATTTCTGGTGAATAGAGAATTACAGAGTTTTATCTAATCTAATTGCTGATCATTGCCACCCTTCCCCTCGCTACTGCTCTGGTTTTGGTACTATTTTTGTTTCCAGACTTCGTTTGTTTCCTATTGAATATCTTTAATTCTTTCCTCTCAAGGTGATTTTCAGTGTATTTTCTGCATCTAAGTCAAATAAATCTGTGCCTCTTTCTCCTGTTTTCTAGGCAATTCTCAACTTTATTATCATTTGTGAATATCATCAGACTGCTCACTTGAAGATAGCATATATCTGTGTAGAACTAAATTTTAACTACTAATGATGCTTTGCTAAAAGTAGATGCTGGGGTGAATAAAGGCCATGCAGAAACTGCCTCCAGGCAAAACTGTAATAACGGCATGATGCTCACATCTGTGGGGACAGGAGTGAAAGACAGTGTAGGAAGGGTATGATACATAAATGAGACAATTTCTGATTTTAGAAAGCTGCAAAGTACTCAATTAGTTGAAGTCTGTAATTCTAACACTACCCGAATCTTAACATGAGTTTGTCTGTCTCCTGGCAGTCTGAGCATAATTCCACATGTATGGAATCAGTCCTTAGTGCTATTACAGCTTAAAATTTAAAAGGTATTTCCAGCTTTTAACTATCAGCCTTTCTTGAAAGTATAGTCCTGGAGGATCATTAATGTTATACTCTAAATTCATGCAAGCAGTTATTTTCTTCAACAGCACAAAACATTTCTGTAGAGAGCTCCTATGTGATTTTCAAAAAAGCAGAAATTACATGAGAGAAATTAAATAAACTAAAGCTGGCACTTTTCTTCAAGTGATCTCATGTCACAGTGCCTTTTATCCTCCTATTACTCATTCCATCTTTGTGGAAAGATGGAGAAAACACAATTTAGGATACAAGAACAAATATTCTTTACAAAATTTCCCAAAAGGAGTCATTAATATGCATTTCTCATTATATTCCCAAATAGTTGGCAGCTTTTTTATCCTTCTTCACTAAAGTATCACACTTCTGTTCTTACAAATGTCAAAACTAAACCTCTTGGTCAACTTTAGTGTTCTTACTCCTGGGCCCAGTTCAGGTTTAGCCACAACCACAATCCAAAAAAGGGCTCTGTGCAGCAACATGGGCACTCTGGAGACATGTACCCGTGACTGTGCATCCCACACTTGAGAATGTGAATGGAGTGTAGTGATCCTTTGAGGCAATCTCCATATTTGCTAGTAAAATTGAATTTATTGCTACCAGCTGTGACAATTACTTGTTTTTAAAAATAATGTTACAATACATGTATCTATAAGAGAGATCAGCCAAACAAAGGAGGAAAATGTTGTTCAGCTTCGTCCTGCCAACAAAGGACTACTCCCTGGAACACATTTCTCATACTTTGGGAAGTGCATTTCAAATGTCCCAAGTGATGAGGTTGCCATTACTTCATTAGGAGACTGCTGTACATATATCAAACCATTTACTCTTCTAAATGGAGGACGCTTCTAAATCATACACATCTAGGAAGAGATTTATTTTTATAATATTATTCTATTCTTTTGAATTTTAAATGGCTACTTTTTCTTTCAAGTCCCGAAGGACTTCTTTAAACAGGCAGTTCTTGAAATTAATTTGCCAAAGTGATTCGAAGAAACACAACACTGCCAGACCTACTTACAATGCTACTACAAAAGCAGTATGTATGGAATAATGCACAAGCTAAACAGTTCTGCAACTGTATGGAAACCCATAGCTTATTCAACATATAGTCCTAACTCTATAAGCAAGACAAGCAATATGACTTTAAGGAAGATCTGTTTCCAGAACATAACCTTAAATTGAACTATTCCTGGCCAAAATATCAGAATATACCTTGTTTTTCCTAAAAAATACAAGAAGCATATGTGCATATTACCTCTATCATTAATAAAATCATTATCTATCAAATTAAACAAAAAATGTACAATATAGATAAATGTTTTTCATGCTTAAATTCTGCAGACTTCATGGTGATTTACATCAGAGCAAAATTCCTTCAGAGACTGCAGTTACTGGCTTATGTTCATGTTTCTACACTTTCAGCTCACCTTCGATGAATAGGAAGTGCATAGCTTCAGTCAAGTAAGGAATACAATATATCTTGCAAGATACCAGCATTTATAATAACCCTTTATTTTTTTATGTAGAAAGTGGTGAGGAGGAACAGACATATTCTTCAGGCTATCCTGTATTGTCCAGCTCATGCCCATCTGATGCTTTCTCATGAGAGAACAAGTAAGTGAATTTCATTTTCCATGATTTGGGCACACGGAAGGAAAATCCACTCTAAACTAAAATGTTCTGTCAAGCAAGACAGAATGCAAATTCTCCTTCACTTTTCATTTTATTTCTATAAATCTAGTTCTACAGAGGTGAAATATGGCTTTAGTTTAGCTTGCTAAAACAGAGAACTCTTTACTTAGGCTAAAGTGCAGCTTACCATCCTGTTGATACGGACAAAGTCTTCAGGCTTCTTGGCCCATGGGGGGAGATCAACATCATTCACAACAACTTCATCTTCCCTGATTCCTAGATTATAGCCATTACTGTTGACAAACATCTCTGGTAGGTAGTAAAACTCTGGAATTAACTCCTAGCATGGAGAAAACACACAGTGAGAGTTCACATTTATACAGAGATACTAAACAGTGCTGCCAGAATCAGGTTCTGCTATACAAATTAAAGCTTTCCTAGTTTTGCTTATGTTTTCTGTGCACTTGTTTAAGAATTTTATAATCTGTTTTCTTGTACTTAGAGTCAAACATATTTTTCATAATGAAATAGTCAATCTTTGTTTTTCCCATATCTGTTTATATGAAAAGTATAACTTTCAAAAAGCAGTGCATACCAATAAAGGACAACTTTTCAGGATAACAGGTAGGAGAAACTGTATGCTAAGCCTTCAATATTATAAATAATGTCATATTTTTTAATTGCTATTTAACTAAAATACTTAAGGGAGGGGAAGTTCCTGATACAACACTGTCTCGATTTTACTTTCTCTATACTCTTTAATTGCATAAGAAAATATGGCTATTTGATTACCTATATAAGGACGAAGAATTCATGGTGAATTTATTTTTCTACTGTAAGAAAAATTTAAAAATGCATGGAGGAAAAAAAATCAGTACAAAAAAATGTCCTTAGAACAAACACATGATATAAAAAATGTGAAAGATCACTAAGTAGCAAAGATCATCTGCAGTATATTAACACATTATAGATAAGTTAGTGTGAAGTTTTTCCCAATTTCCAGGGTAGCTAAACAAAAATGCATTTTCACATAATAAATATTGCCATTTGTTGCTGTCTATTATTTTAGCAGTAAGTATTGAACTGCAATAACAAAAAGCTTTAAAGCCTGCTATCTCTTTTCTAATATCCAGATGTGGATTAAATTCACTAAATTACATTGTTAAAAGCATTATGGTATTCAGTTGTGTAACATGATCAAAACTGATGACACAGCACCTGAAACCTGCATCTCTCTGTGGTCCTTTCAAAGGCTGCAGACTTGAGAAGCATAAAAAAAAAATCACTGCAGACACAAATTTATCTAATTAAAGCTGATCTGCAACTATACAGAATAGAGCAGTTAAAGCATAGATGGTCCTTTCAAATATACTCATTTAGAGAAAAAGATAATATTTATGTTTAGGGAAGCAATTTACTTGCTTCTTTACATCATTTTTAATATGTTAAAACCAGTCTGAACTCAGATTAGACTTAAATGCAATGCAAATCAAAACCTTACCAGTGCAAAACACTAACCAAGTGAGACATGCTTAAGCTTGAATAGCTTATTTTGAAACAAGCCGTAATTTCAAAAAGCCAAAAAAAATTAAAAAGTATTACACGCAGTAAATAATAAAAGAGCAGCTAGAGCAAAGCCAAACTAAAAGCAATCCTCAATATCTTATAAAAGAAAAAATATTATTTTACTGACAATCTTAAATTTGATTATATACCTCTAATATACTCAGAATATTTCTAAAAATAACCTTTGCCCCTCTCCCCTAGACAGGATTCACTAACTCTCAGGCTCCTGAGGAAGCCCTTTGGCTTTCTCTAATGGAACCCAAAGAAGAATGAATGATCCTCACAGTAGGAGAAAACCAGACATTAATCTTTCTAGAGCTCAACAAAGTTCTAGTAACTTGGGACTAACAGCTGGCCACAACCCAACATGGGCTACCATACAAATCACTGACAAACTAAAAGCATTGCCTTAAAGAAAAATGTATAAGGACCTCGGAATGATGAAATATTAATAAGTCAAAATTAAATTAAAATTTAATATTCAAATGGAACAGAATTTATTAAAGGAAAAAAGCAAAATTTACTTCTATTTTGTACAGAAACCTTGAAAAACATACCACTGTTTTTTAATTATTACCATTTTGTATGCAACATGGTGGTGTAATGGTACTAACCTGTAATGTCAAATAGCAAGCAGTTTTTGATTCCATCAAAGATACTTTAACTCTTATATTTCCTTTTTCAGCTTTAAATGTTCTAGGATCTAATTGTGAACTTTTACATCTAACATATCTGAAAGATTTGTGCTACTCAGAGACACATCTAGCGTTTAACTGAATTCTACTAACCTTCTGATTTCAGGGGTATCTTGAAACAAAGGGATCTAAATCACTAAGTATTTTTAATGGTATTTCCATTTAGTAATTTTATCTTTGTTGCTATTTGCTTTCAGTGTAATTTAATGTTCCTTTGCCTGGTACAGCACAAAACATAAATAGAAATAGAATAAATAGAAAGCATGTGATTAACTTTCTTCATAAGATTTATTGTGTTGTATATGTTTACTTTGACCTGTCTTATTCCTATGCTCTGGAAACTAAACAGTGCCAGACATCTAAATGTTTTTCAAATAACACTCTTTCTAGAACCCTAATCTTTTCAGTTACAAATCTCCTGTTAATTCAATTTTAGTTTTTAGTCAAAGTAACGAAACTAAACATAGCATTTAAAAAAAAAAAAAAAAAACCAACTATGTTATAATCTCAGGATTCTCTTCAGTGTTACTTTTAGTGCAGCCTGCAATTTTTTGTGCTTATTTGAGTACTATTTAGCACAAATTGAACCTTTCCTTGAGATATGAACAATTCATCCCCTTCTCATTTCTAGAGAATAAATGAACATATACTAAAACAGAGAACCACTATGAAAACTTGTGGCAGCCTGTAAGTATGAACTTGCTGATATTTGGAAAAATCTTCAAAATGCGTGTTTAGCTACTTAGAAGCATAGAAAATACAACTGATTTGGAGAACTGTAATAGCAAGGTTTGGTTTTATGTGTTCATTTTTTATTCTGCTGAGAAAAAAAAACGAAGCAGCTGTGCTTCTACCTCATGCCAATGGCAGGCGCCAGGTGAGGATGGAAAGGTGAAGATTCCCTTCCCCAGAGCCCCCGAGCATGCTTCGCTAGGAGAAGTACAAGCTGCGAGAGGCAGACAGAGGAAGGATTATCAAGGACAATGCAGGCAGCAAGGGTGGACTCTGGAAGGTTGCTGGGAAAAGGAAGAAGTAGATATGAGTGAACCTCAGAGGAGACAGTAAGATGACAACTGAGGGCTGCAGAGAATATCTTTAAACAACAAGCAACTGAAAGTTGCAAGAATGAACACAAGAATGAGGGAAAGGATAACACTAGCAAGGGCTAGAGTTGTTTTTGAAACCTATTTACATTTTTCTTCACCAGAGTTTGGCTCTTTTTCTTTGTTTCCTAAGTGGGTTTGTGCCAGTTCATATTCTAACAAAGATTATGGCTAGAGAGAGACAGCTCTTTTGGTGGTTTTCGTGTTAAGGACAGAGAACAGACACCTCAAATATTTGTTTCAGGGTTACATTTGGAGAGGCGACTGTGCCCATCCCTCCATTCCAGAAGCGGTTCGGCTATACCAACTTTCCTGCCAGGTATCTGTCTACCCTGTTGTCCAAGAATTTGAGTGACAGCAACTCCACAATCCTTCCATCAACTGATTTCAGTATTTTTCACCTGAGGAATTTTTACCTATCACCTGGCCTGAATCATTCATTATACAATCTAAGCCCATTTTCCCTTGTCCTAGCTATCAATCCATCCCACATACAGAGACCAAATTACTGTTTTCTCTTTGCATAGTCTATTAAACGTTTGGAAAGCATTATCCTACAGCTTTACAGCCTTTCAGCTCCTACAAGTCCAAATAAAAGACAATGATCTTACCTTTCGTATCGCCACATTGCTTAAGTTTTATTTACAGATATGTAAAATACGATTTTAATCTCCCCAAATATCCAGCAGAATTATTCTTATACAGTGCATCACTTAATTTACTCCTATATATACTTTGGCCTTATTATATTTTGTCACATGTTCATCACACAGAAGCCAAAATAAATGTTTTTATCAACTTCGGTGGTCTTTAGATCAGAGATTAAGATTGCATGCTTTTCTGGCAGCATCTGCTATTTTTCATTCATTTTTACGCACAGTGTAATTCACCATACAACACAGCTTCTCATAAATCACCAGCTCCATACTTTAGAAGGGTTATTGTTAAATTCGCCCCGAAGATAGGGAAAAGGAGACTCAGAAATCAGAAGGGGAAAAATTTATCGCAAGGATGGTATTTACACCAAGGGATGGGACACAGAGGACCTTCTGTCTCCCAATCTGCTTTCCACTTGACAGACAGAATAGTTGATAAGTGGATCCTTAAAACTCTTACTACACCTTCAGTGGCACTAGTGGTAAAAGGTCGATGCAAAGCCAGGTCTACGCAAAGGAATGCTTGTTTGAAGCTACCATGATTTTGAAAAGTTATATTTCAAGCTACAAATGTTCGTGAAAGACAAATCTCAAAATACTTTCTTCCTACACTACAAACATTGACTCAGCCAGTGTAAAGACATGAAGAAAAACATCAAATATAACAACATAAAATCTTTCCCAGAAGTTATAGCAGTTTGCAAGCATAAAATGAGGGAATGCAAAGAAAAAAGACACCAAAGACCAATACCTTTAAAAAGTATGGTATATTTTAAATAGTTACGGACCAATTGAGCATTTTAAGTGCATATTGTTATTGTAAGTCATTCAGCTGATATATAATTTTGCATTAACTGATGCAATTCAGTAAATTTTATTGATTTCTTTGCTCTTGCCAAAACATATCAAAAGGTTCTAAATCAATCTTTCTGACTACATAACCTGTCATGGGTAGTTTCTTACCACAAGAAATATCTAGAGTTCAAAGAGTTAATAAAAATAGGGCTTCTAGTGATCTAAATCTATTTGCAGTAATTTCTGTCTAGTTGTCCTTGACATTTCACAAGCTGGTAACCTCCTCTGCTTTCCTTTGATTCACACTTCTAATAAGACAGGTTAGTTTTCTATCATTTAATAGTCAGCTACCTTTCAAACTGCCCGAGAAGCTTGGCTCTTCTCAGATGAAGAATGATGCAATAAAGTTACTGAGGGGTGTAAAAAAAAGGTAAAATGAATATTATAACAGACATTTCTTGTCTGTAAATGCAATCTCTAGTTTATTTTAATAGCTATACTAAAACCCCAAGGTATAGTTAACAGTATTATATGCTTTGTGTCTTCATATAAGAAAACATCCCCAAATGCATTTTCTAATTTACAAGCCTGTGACAAATCCAAGCTGCTGAGAAATTAAACTTTAAAAATATGTCTTGGGGTGATAGAGGACCACTATTAACACTATCATAATTGTACACCACTTGCTTCAAATCTGACGTTTCTCTTTAATATGTTTTGCTAAGGGTATACCATTTTATGGACTCCCAATGAAATCAAATCCAACCCAGACGTTTTCACTTTTCTAATATAATTCACTTTAAGGTTTTAAAGCTGCCATTTCTTTTTCTTTTTTTTCTTTTCCTCCAAAAAGGTTGATCCCCTGGCATCCATTAATTCCACAAGAGCCTAGTACTAGGTCAATGAGTCATTCATGAGTACCTCCATTAACTGCATTAATTCACACTAAGGCATCTTAATGACATTTTGTCAGAGCTACCTTTCTAAATTCTAAACACACTATCCAAAAAGTAATATAACAAGTTTAAGAGGTATTAGGAAAGATTAGTGCCTGAACAGGAGGTTCTGGGGAAGTCAATGTTACCAAAAACTGGAGCAGGGGGGAGGTGGAAAGTTAAAAATGTGAAAGCTGACTGGCCAACTTATAGTCATTTCCGGGTGACTTGCTCAAAGGTCACTCCATGAACATTCATTCTTCCTCCAGCTTGTACTGATTATCTCACGAGAAGGTCGATGTTCATAAAAGCAGACAATAAAATAAACTGTTATCCAGGTCCTCCCTTGTGTGTTACCACTCTAACATAGCGCATACCGTATTAGTTGTGTTTCATCCACTGTAGGTGAACAGGTTTCTTTGAAAATGAACCAAAACAATTGAAACGTTTGTCCCAAAGGAACAAGATCGTTTAAGTAGATCTTTAATCATCCATTGAGCAATACTTTATCATATATTATATTTTTCAAAGGTAGAGTACCTTTTGCCACAATTTGACATGTAGCAATTACAGCTTTTTTATCAGACTGATCAAACTACTGCCACAGCCCTATTTTCATTACCTTAGTGTGAAACAATTTAGTTCCAGAGAAAACTACACATATACAAAGGGGGAGAGGGAAGGAGAAAGGCAAAAGGGAGAAACAGAAAGAATGTCAGAAAGGACATATGCACGTGAAAAAAGGAGACTGACTGACAGAATTGCAGCTTCCTAAGGAGACATGCATTCTTTTGCAAATGTCAGGTATTTGTTTTTAAAATTTTAATGCAGAATTTCTGAAAAGTGGTTTGGATGTTTCTTTTAAAACTACATTGAGGCTGTAAAAGACCACTATTGTGGGAAGTGTCTGCATTGTTTAAAAATCTCAATTTACTAGTTAAAACTGACCTACTTCAGAAATGACTTCAGCACTTAAGAATAAAGCATCTGATAGTCCTCTTTCTTAACTGATTTAAAAAAAAATCAGAATACATATTTTACTTTCCTAAAAAAATTAATTTTAAGAGGATTTTTTGAATTAGGCAATCGGTATCATTATTTAATATGGTAGTTGAAAGCAAAAGTTGTGGCCATCTTATAATATACAGCATTGAAGAATGTCAGATTAATTCATTACACACACTGTTTTAAAATTATTTCATAACCTGTGCCACAGTAATTAATGAGATTAGTGAGATCAGAGATTAAATGTATTTAAAACAGCTCAGATGAATTTCGGATATATGATAAGGAATATATGAATAATGAATATTTGCTGTTCTTAACAGTTTTCAAAGTTTGCTGCTTTGATGGATAGCCCGTATTCCACACACTTAATATTTACTAAAAAACCTCAAAGAATCTTTAGGGTGGGAAAACAATTTACACTGTGTGTGTCACATTGGAATCCACATTGACAAAGACCCCCATTTACAACTGCGTGTGCAGCCAGAAGAAGCTACACAAATATGTAGAACACTTTGACAGAGTACAAGATTTTGTACTCACATGCACCGTCTAAACATCTTCTCTTTTACACACTATCTACTTTCTCACAGGACTGCTAGATAAATATTAGAAGTTGCTAGACTACTGAATATGAAATTTTGGATGTTTCACACTTCAGAGCTGAAGGTCCTTTGTTGTGCAAGACAGTGGTTGCTGCTCTTAGGAGATTGGGCAAAATGAGTAGAGATATTGAGGGGGCTCCTAGTGGTTCCCCAAACCTCACTGCTTTTCCAGTCCCTGAAAACTTGATTAAAATGGTCAAAAAGCCTGTAAGGCATTCCAAGCAATAGCACAACTAAACTGAAAAAAATGGGGTATTTGTAGTATTAATAATAGTTCAGTTTCCCATCCTTTTGCAGAATGAATTCCAAGGCCTCAGGGAAAAGTTGGCCCTGATGTCATGGCATTGAGAAATGCAGTTCATTAAGACCTTAAGCAACAAACAACAGCAACAATTAGCTGCTATACTCATTCTTGATTTATCACTAAGAAACACGGACTCTACGAACGGAAAGGGCCTAAAGGGTCAACTAGCACATCCTCTTGCCAATTCATGATTGTCCTCGATGCTTTTCCAGTGTTTCACCAGTCTACACTTCTAAGAAACTTGAGACATAAGGGGTCTACTACTTCCCCTTGCAACGATATTAAAATTCAGAGAATACCCCATTTTGCTTTAACTTTTCATACTCTGTTGGTTAAGCATGCATTTTTTAACTCTGATCCCTTTCCTTTGAGGTTTAGCTCTTTGTTCCCTGACAAACAGCTCTTCTCCCTTTCATATGTTTCCATATTTCATAGTATTTATGTAACCAAGTCTTCACTTTTAGACATTAATTACCCCACAAATACACATATTTTTCTTCCTGTATCCAATGCCTTAATCTGCTGCTCTTCCTATGGCTCCCTCCAGTTTGGGTATATACTTCCACTAGCTAGTTCTCAGCACTAAGAATTTGCTTTATCCAGCATGAACACATGCTAAAAATTGAAAAAAAAACAAAATTTGCCTTCTTGAAGAATGTCAGAGCTCTGAAACAAATGAATAACTAATCAGACTGTTTCGAGTGGAATTTAGATGCTATGAGATATTCTAGTTGTTAGAATGCTAACGATATAGCTTTGGTCTCACTATAAGCTTTCTGGCATCCTGCTGATCTTCAGGTTTTCTTGTTAAACTGAACACAAAACAGCAATGCATTGACATATATTGCTTAGGCTACTGAAATGTACTTCAGTATACTTATTCCAGTAGTGGTTTTGTATTAACATATAATAAATTCATTTGGTGATGCAATACATTGAATGCTGGTATTAAATACATTACAAATTCTCCTCTCCCTTCTAACTTTTTCTTAATTTTTCTTTTTTATTTGGATAGTTTATGAACTTTTTCTCTTTGCTTAAAGATTTAGTTTTTTAGATTTTCAAATTTGCTTTTGTTTATCCATTTCTATCTTAAGCTGGATCAACTCATAATAAATCAATTCAAGGTTAACTTCTGAACCCACCTTAGCTGTATCTTCATTAATTAACAAAACCATATTTTAAACAGCATCTTTAATCCCTAAAGCATCCCTGAACAGACAGGTCAGGGAATATCTGGAGAAAATATTTATTGGCTAACATACCTCATCTGTGCCTCTCATATTAGATTTTCTGTAATGACTTAGCTCCAAGTAGTATTTCTCGTTCTAATGGCCTAATAGAAATGTATATATATATCTAAATCTGACTCTGGGGCTTTACAGCATACTACCAAATATATTCTAGAATACATTATTTTACAATCTTTCCCCCAGTGTAACTCTGACCCTTAATGGTTACTATTTTACCCAAGTTCTCCCCAGCTCCCTTTTTTAAATTCAGTGACACTAAAGGACATAGCTATCCCACATCTTCAATTTTTGCGTTCCTTTTCTGAAGGTGAGTATTCAGTTTTGAACATCCTTTTAACACTCATTTTATTTTAGTAACTTGGGGCTTTTTAATGCAAATACATTTTGTAATGCAACTGTTATTCCTCCATAATTCCCACATCCTTGCAAATAGCTGACAGCAGCAGTTTAAATTACTCCACTTGGTTCACAAGACTCCTGGTGTTTTCATACAAACATTTCAGTTCTTTGTTTTACTGACAACTCATTCAGTTGCTATTTTAGGAACAATCCTTCCACTAATTATATACCCTAGTTGAATACCATCCCTCTGTATGCCCACAAATATTACTCTATCTTTTGCAATGCCTTCATGTATTTAACTGCCCTCCTCCTGTGTACTAAAGCCAGACAAGAAGATTATAGTCACTTCCAACTGCCTTCCCTTATTCCTCAGTTTAAGGCTCTTATCTTTTGTTTCAGCCCCACTGCTAGGAAGACATGTTCCCAGATATTCTGGAGGAATTCTAGGAAAATCAGATTTCATTGAAAAGGAAAGATCAAAATGTCAGCACTCTGAATTTGAAGAAATGGCTGAATTTCAAATACAGCAGATATATACCCCAATTCCTTCCAAGTTCTGAAATTTCCTTTTACTACTTAAAATACTACTGTATTCCAGAGGAGCATAAATAAACATGAAATGGGTTTATTTCTTTTCTTTAAAAAGCATTTTCTCCCACATATTAAGATGTTCATACAATTTGCAATTCATTATTCCAACTAATAACTGAATAATAACAACATGGTTTGTCTACATACACATACACCAGACTGCTGGTTTATTTATGCAAACAGAAGCTCTGGAATAAAAATAAATCAACAAATTTACATCTTCTTCTTTTGCCAGGTTAAGTAAAAAATACAATGGTAGTGTGAGCTTGACTTTAGCATTTCCTAGTTTGAGTGGCAGTATGAAAACAGAAGAGAGATATATTCAGATATATTAAATAAAGATATATATGAATAAAGATATATTCACTTTAAATAGAATTTTTTTAAAACAGCAATTAACGGTGTGCTGCAGTCTTTGCCTACTTTATTACTAGAAAATGAGAATCAAGAAAGGACCATATTATTAAAAGTATCATTAGATTTTGGTTTCTTTCTGATAAGGTCCCATGTATATGAACAATAACCTTTTGTATTTAACAATAGGTAAGGACTAACAACAGTAAATCTCCCTGCTCTACGGCTGTTTCTGTATATCATGTAGAAGTTGTTTTAATCTAATGCGTATTGTTGCATAATATCCCCAGGCACATTCAAGTAAAAGCTAAAGCTGTACAGAAAAGCCAACATTTTAATGGGTCTTGTCATTAATGCTTTATTAATTGCCCCAGGCAATGCAAACCCAGAGCTAGGCAAGCTATAACAATATGACACTTTAAGGTCAAATCCAATTCCTGCTGTGTTTTATGGAGTGGGCCAAATATTGAGTTAACAGCAGGAAAGAACAATTTATTGGGCTTTTCTCCATCTCCTGATTATCTGATCTAAATTAGATCAGTTAGGTTGTTTTTGTATAAAAACAAAACACCTTTTGTCCACTCAACTTCAAAGAATCTTTGATTCTTTCTGTTAGGACAATAATCTTTAGTAACATGTACTTTTTATTTAAAATATACCTAATGTACTGAATATAAAGATATGAAATATAAACCCCTCTTTATCCCTACAAAACCCAAAATCCATAAATGAAAATCCACATTTATCAGATTATTTAATGCATATAGAATCATAGAATAGTTTGGGTTGGAAGGGACCCTTAAAAGTCATCTAGTCGAACCCCAATGCAATGAGCAGCGACATTTCAACTAGATCAGGCTGAATATGTTACCTTCACATCTGAGGTATCTCTTTGGCTGTTCCTCCAAGACCTGGCTACTGAAGAGAAGGTTCGATCTGGGTGGTCAAACTTGCCATCATTTGCATTTAGAAAGAATGTTGTGAAGGGCTCCTGTAGTCAACAAAATGAAGACAGATTAAGAAAACAGCAGAAGGAATCATGCAGCAGGTTTCTAACAAAATTCAAATACTTTAGCAAATCAAAATACTTTATGAAGGCAGAATTAAAGAAAAATATGGCACCATATAGTTATATCTATACATGGGTATCTGTACTGAATGTCTTAGTACATTTATTGGCACTAACCCATTTTGCCCACACAAATATCGAGTTCTGGTAAGAAAGGTTATTTTATATATTCACTCTTCCATAAGACTAATTACTTATCAGTGGCAGACCTATGGAGCTTAGCTCCAGTTCACAATGGCTGCCTACCTCACTGCAACTGTCGTAAACACCCTCTGTATTATTATATTACGATGCTTTGTCTACCCCTTGTAAGATGTTATGCCAAAATAAAACCTTGCTTCTGTTCCACTTAATTTAAAAGACCTGAGCTTCATGGCGCACAGAATGGCTCTACAGTCACAATGATGCAGACTATGGCTGCAGGTTATCTAGCTCTACCATTACTTTGGGGCAGAGGTACAGGGATGAAAGATTTAGAGTTTTTACTTTTGCTAATTCTATCTGAAACCACACTCCCAATACTCACTAAATGGACACAGCCTTTAACTTTTGGGTAGGAAGAGTTCAAGTCTTAGACCATCTGGAGAATCCATTTTTATGTCACCGCATTCCACCATAGGGTGGGGGTTAACAGGTAAAAACCAAATCCTTAATTTGATGGCAGAACCTGAATACTGAAATCATTGCCAACTCCCTGGTTTTCCAACACCACTCCATAAACTCTCAGATTAAACTGATATATATTTGGCAATATACCCACATGGATGGAAGCCACTTCTTCCTGTTTGCCAAAATCTGATGGGGAATGTTTGAAAAAGTGTCCCTTTCCTTAAATTCACACACAAATTTGTTTTCTTGTATGTCCTGATTATTTGGAAATTTTGTTAAACAAAGCAGTTCATAATTACCATATTGGAATTCTTATTACAGTATTACACACCTACTATTTGAATTTTATTCTATATATCCTCTATTTCCCTTTACGAAACTTTTGAACAAAGCAGGGAACACCTCCATTAATCCAGAGATTCTGAGGGAATTATTTCACATTATATGTATTGCGTTTAAATAACCCAAGAATAAAGAACACTGAAGTAATTAATTTTCTGTAGAATTTAAGAGCAATTAAAATAAATATAAGGAAATCTTGGACACAAAGGTAGTGAAAAAATCCAAGAAGAGGAGGAAAATAGGAGAGGGAATTCAGACTTTCAGAGACCATTGTTTCTCTAATCTTTACTTCACATGTTTTCCCAATTAATCTTTCCTATGATGCACAACAGTCAACACAGACTACTTTTTTCCAATAAGGAGAAAAACTTTACATTTCTCTTTCTAAATGAGAAAGAATGGGATATCTTTCTTATTGCCATCATGGTGTGCCAGTACCTTTGAAGTAGCTTAAGTGAACTGTTTATATTCAAACAATTGGAATTGTTTATATTCGAACAATTTGAAGTATTTCTTTTCTTTTGAGCCAGGGACAGTATCTTAACTTTAGTGTCTGCTGCTGCAAATATAGAATAATTTTCATTATAATAATGCAAGACATTCTACCGCTAATTGAATGGTGGGGTTTTTTTCCATAGCTTTTTTTCTCTTAAAATATTGTGGATTTACTTTAAAAGGATAAAAGAATAGGTAACAACCTAAGAAATATACTTTCATCAGTACATATGTTCCCATTATAGAATCCTATTATGTGTTATTATAATAAAAATAATCAAATTAAATACAAAAATTGTCACAATATAATTTCTTGTTGGAGGACCCTAACTCCCACTGCACAATGACTTTGCTTGCACTTGTGAATATTGAAAGAGTGTGTGGCAAGTGAGGAAGAGCTTGCACAGAACAGAATATTAAAATTTAACCAGAGCTCAACTTGGTGAGCAGCATAAAGGTATCGCAATGAACTGAAATACTGAAAGAAAAGAAATTAAGTTTTTATGTATCCAGATTTCACGGTAAGCTTCATGTAAAATATAAATGAAAAAGCATATGATTTAGACCCAGAGCTAGCAAACAGAAAACAATAAACACAGGAACTGGATTATATTAATTTATCCTAAAATTCTAGTAATATAATTTAACATTAAATGTACATAAATTCTTTTAACATTAGGATTACTTTGGTTTTAACTGGTTTCCTCCCCAATTGCAATAGCAACCTTTGCAAATTCTGCTAATTTTCTCGCTTACTCATACTGGAAAACTTTGTACGTTGATCTGAGAACAAATAATTCTGCGCTCTAGCAACCTCTATCTATCACTTTTTTACTTTATAAGATACACGTAATTTGTGGTGAATATCGTTATGGAGCAGACTGTGGGTCCCTGTTGAGGTTCTGAAATCAGTAGCAGTTGATGGATTTAAAAAAAGCAGAAACCAGACAAATTATGTAATTACAATACATTATGTAAAAATATTAATCCAAAATTCCATTGACAACATTATTTTAAGCATCCGAGACAAATACACAAAAGCAATAAGATTCATAATCAAGGATTAAACTTCTAGTAGCTGAGCACTACAGGGTGCCCTATTATGTTATCCTGCTATGACCTGTTGTGCCTGTCTTTCTGGATTTTTAATCCTTAGAAGGAATTCAGAGCTTTCACTCGCTTTATCTCAGACCTCTCACATACTTTTAAGGTAATTTTATTCTCTGGAAAGTCAAGTGCTTACATTATAGAAATACAATTCATATCTGTATTCAATACACTCATTTAAATACTGTTATTCTATGATACTGATTACTGTCATTTCATGTAAAGGTTTTGTTACTGTGAAAGCTATGAAGCTGCACAATCTTTTCATTATAACCCCATCTCACACATTCTTAAAATTCTGAATAAAATTCATGCCTTTTTTCACTACCAACAAGAAGAGAAATTCTTGGGGTACTTGACTACGATGAATACAAGCTTGAGCTGTGTGAACAAGGAATTTTTCCATTCAACAGCACTTCTCTCACCTTTTAACCGTGCCTAGTCCCATTTGAATCATTTATGGTGGGAGTAGGGAAAGCAGGAGAAAGGGATGTGTCATTCTAAGACATCTTATGTCAAACAAAAATGTCTTTTCAGCAATTTATAAGAGAAAAAGAGAGTATTTTGGGTTTTCTCAGAGTGATCCACACCTCTTGTCTGATAGATCTGCCACTGTCCTGCTCAGACTTATCAAAATGAAGACTCAGATTCACTTATGTTTACAAACGGATTTCAAGTCCTCCTCACCTTTGAATCTCACTAAAAACTGGTTTCAGCTCAATCAGACCTGATGCATAACAAATTCAGAATTTCTTCTTGTACAAGTTGTACAACTACTTAGTCATTGTAACAGTAACTGGAAACCAATTATACTCTACAAAACTTCTTGATTACTATGTAAGAGAATCATGCTCTCTAATATTGGTCTCCATTTCAATGAAGATGTAACTGATTCACACAAACACAACTTCTTCAACAGCAACTACTGAGAGTTTTTTGCACCATAACTCTAGCCTATTTTACCTAAAAACCTGAAAACAATGCTGATATTTAGATTATACATGATTCAAGCCATAATTCATTCTTCTGTCTACTTTTCTATTTTTCAGGTTGACATTCAAGTCACTGGAGTATATGTCATTCTGATGCAGCATTCTTGGTTTAAACTATTCTGCCTTCTGAAACTTAAATACTTACTAGTCCAGACAGAAAACATGAAAAAAAAATGACTCTTGAACAAGGTGATAAGGCCACCTAGACATAAACTATGAAAATTTAATTTAATATATTAAAAATGGGACTATGCCAACAGAACAGAACAGTACATCCCTTTCCAGAATACCTTTTTGTCATGGCTTAACCCCAGCCAGCAGATAAGCCCCACGCTGCCACTCACTCACTCCCCCTGGGCGGGATGGGGAAGAGAATCAGAAGAGTAAATGTTTGCTGGAGAAAACTTGTGGGTAATGTTGGCTCCTACAGGATAAGTAGAATTTTTTCGGCTTATATGCGCACGGGACGTGCAAAACGCTTAACCATGGTTTACTTTCAGTTACACCTCAAAGGACAGGAAGACAATGTTATATAAATCATGGTGTTCTCTGTTAGTTTTTATCATCATTATTAACCTGACAGAAGAATAAAGTTGACTTTCACGTTCATTATCTACCTCTGTAAAGTAGTTATCTAATTTTTAATCTACTCAATTTAGAAAGAAAGCTCATAACTTTCAAGAAACAGATGATTTTGGATATAAGCTTCACATTTCTGAGATCATGTGGGATTCATTTGTAATTATAGCATTAAATACTTCTAGGTTGAAAAATTTGTTAATGACAAAAGTGAGGCACAGATTGATGATATCAAAATCAATTAAACAGGACAGAACTGAGGCTAAGGCATAAAGCGCCATTTATAAAAGCAGCCTTATACATCACATAAAGGAAAGCAACGAAGGGAAATATAAAGCAGTAGAGAGCAGATTATCACAGAATTGACTCAGAAATATGATATTACAAGCAATGTTTTGAAGAGAACTGACAGGAACCAGATTGCATCTGTCAAAGCCAAAAAGCAAGATTAAAAAAAAAAAAAAAAAAAAAAAGGTTTTCTGGCAATTACACAACTCTATACATACATACTTCAGAGTGGCTGAAACTTCCTTTCCTACTGCAACTACTGTTTCCTCCAATGCAAAGATCTAGGCATACAGTTTCTCCCCCTGGTTCCCCATTACTCTATATTGTTTTGTTCTGTTTCTATCTAGGCAATGTCATACTTTCTGTTGTAATTTTTTCTTTGTTTGTTTGCTTGCTTGCTCGTTTTCTCTCAGTTTATCTTTTTTCTTTCCCTTTTCTTTTATTCTCTGGTCTATGCAGCTCCCACCTCATGATTTCATTTTCACTCTTCTCTGTCACTCTCAATTTGTTACCACTTTCTACCAAAAGCTCTTCTGTAACACCTCTCTTACTATGAATCTTCTCCAATCTCTTGAAATACTGATAGCATTTTTCTGTCTAAATCTCTGCATTTCTTATTGTCACTTTCCTCTTCTTGGACTAGACTGTAATTTACCTGTTATAAATGTTCTTACACAGTCTTCTTCACAAACTCATACCAGAACAGTAGCTCAAGAAATTCACAAGCAAGAAATACTATTTTAACTTCCAGAAATCTCACTTAGCCTTATTTATCAACTTCACTGGCATAATCTTCTCCCTTAGGATTTTTGATCTTTTATTTTGTAGCCAAAAATATCTCTCTAAGGATCCTTATGACTTTATAATCCTCGTATCTATAATCTTTTCCTGTCTTTATACCAAGATATTTTCAAATCTTTATTTTGGGTTTCCATATGCAGCCTTATCTGATCTCATCAAGTTACTTCTTTTTTTCCCTTTTTTTGAGCTTTAAACTTTCCCCACATCTGTCTCACTTTTGATGTCTCCTCCCATCAGAGATTTCTTTTCTTAGCTGGTCAGTCCTATTTAAATAATCTTTAAAATACTTATCTAGGTGTGCTCACATATTGAAATTCTCCCATTTTCTCCCTGTTTATTTTACCTTCTTGCCATCAGCAATCTCTTCCCTGGAAAGTATTGGTTTTTCTTTTTCTTTTCTGCTTTATATTCTCACACATATTGTTTGCTCTAACACATGTAATTTGTCAGGTCTATAGTGCAAGGTCAACAAGGCAGAGACCTTGTTCTCTTGGTCCTTTAGGGCAGAAGGGAAAGAGAGCAAAAACACCTACAGTACTACATAAACATCAGTAGTAAAAATGACACAGCATTAGCCTAATACAGGAAATGAATAGTCCTTGGTGTGTTGTACATTCAGCCTGTAAGCACTTTCAGACCTAAAAATTTGCCGACTAGCAAGAGGGGACCTTTTGTTGAATAGCAGCCAAAATTAATAGATAAACATGCAAATAAAACTACTGTTTTTAATATACTTTAAGGCAACAAGATAGCACATGTGAACCATAAAATGTATTCACAGTACATGAATAATTTAGCAACACTTAAAAGCAGTACAGTGATCACCCCATATAGGAGTGTAATCAACGCTTAGTTTCCCATGGGTTAAGAAGAAGTATATCCTGAACTCATAGACACACAACTTCTTCCCTTCTGAGCTGAAATACAGGATATGTCTAAGGGAAGCTGAGATGAGTAAAAACTCAGACAGCAAGCTTTTGTGGCTCTGCTTTGCTTGGTCATGTGCGAAACATGCTTAGAATACACCTTATGCGGCAGATTTTTATTGGCAGGGTGTAGTTTGAAGTTCAGTAATACATAGTGACTTGTTAGTTACATAGTGGCCTGATTTTTCATTAATTCAGGTTTCTCTGTGCAACCTTAAGTAAGTTTCTCATTTTCTTTTTCTGTAATTCATTGTATTAACACATAAACTGAGTTCAGATTCATTCTATCTATCTTTGACGTTTTGTCTTCCTCCCTAGATCTGATTTTGAGGATAGATTTAAGCTTGAGGTTTCCAGAACTGAAATAAAAGTTAGAATCTGTATTTTTGCATTTCTGAAAACTGTAAGTTAATAATTCATTGAGAGTATAGATCATTTGCATAGAATATTACTCCATGCTGCTATATATAAATATAAGTACTATAGTCATAATATAAAACTGGTTCTATAATTCCCCTCTCAATTTGTCACAGTTTAATGGATTTTTTACAAAAGGTTTTTCTTTAATGTTGTATATATCTGTCCCTAGCTGAAAATAATAAATGGATATCTGAGTACTATTAGCTTTTTGTATGGGCCTGAGACTTTTTTTTAGATGCATTTTCTTCACCATAGGTGTCCTTACACCACAACAATTTTGTGTCTAGATATATTTCAGACTGTTTGGGTAGGAAGGACCCCCGATCACTACAAATGAGTATACCCAGTATACCTACAGAATTTCTGCGATTTCAAGGTCTGGAAGAGCAATGAGATCATGATAGAAAAGTATTTTCATTAAAAAGACAAAAACAGTGATGACAGAAGAAATGTGTAACTAAAGATATTAGTGAAAACCAGGATCCAGAAATACTTACAATACGAACAAGCCAAGCCAACGTAGAAGTAGATGTAGAGTAGTGGGTGTTGTAATGATAAGGTGGAGTCTGGTCATCTTCCCATGTCTCGTACCGTTCTGCATAGAAGACTGCTCTCTTTGGGTTCAAAGCACCAATAGGCTACAAAGGCAAAAGAGGTCAAATATATCATCAGCTGAAGGGCAGCATGGCTGCTATGTTGTATATTATACTACACTGCTATATTACGATTCACTACATAGGAGACTCTGCAACCAAACTGTAATAATCCCTTCAGATTGCTGTAATCTTAGAATTTCTTTTCAAAGGCTTTCTATACTAAAAGTCTTACGACTTTTATTTTAGTTGAAAATATAAGTGATCCACATCTGCGAAATTTCAAGATCTTCTTGAAGTATGAGTTGTTTCCCAATTAATTCAGTAACATTGTTCTAGAAATCAACTTCTAAAACTGCATTTAAAATGCTTTGAGGCCAAACTAATATTTCTGTTGCTGTCATTCACCATAATCACACAGCTAATGAAAACTGACTTTTGCTCACACAGGATACTTTGTAATGCACAGTTCATGATGAAAAGATTTCACGCGGAACTGCTGATGGTGTCTGGTGATCCTAAGCAGGAATACTTAAAAACCACGCATAGTGCTGCAGGACTGGACGTACTTTCTGACTGAACAAAAGCCATGTTTTACTGAGCAAAACAAACAAGCTTTATATTTAAAACCAATAGAATTTGGAAATTATTCACAAACTCAAAGTCCATTCTGAGGATACTTAACAGACAATCTATACAAATTAGGTAAAAAATAAAAGAAATGTAAGGCAATAATAGGAACTGCTTGTTTTCATGTGTCTGCTTAGGGGACAAGATTTTTTTAAGCCACTTTATCTCAGACTTTTTTTTTCAAAATGAAACAAAAGTCACTGGGTTAAGAAAAATACAACAGAAAGCAACTAAAATGTTGAAAGAAATAAATAAGTGATCTTCAATCTGTTGTCCAGATGAGATAGTAGTAGTAGTGTATTTACTACCTATCTGCACAGAATGTTCAGACTTTAGCTTTTGTAGTAATATTAACCAAACACACAGAGTTCAATAGAGGAGAGCACACTCCACACCAAATAATTGTATAAACTTACAATAATTTAAATGATTACTTGATTCGCATTAATAAAAAGTAAGAGAATTGATCTTATTAAGGAAATTACAACTTCAAACCAAACATACACTCAAGGACTTTGACGCTTTTCAAAACGCTAACAGGTATTCTTACATTTCATTCCATCACACAATTTTTCTACTGAGTTAAGATCCATAGTAATTTGTAATGGAAATACCAGTACAAGGTTGAATCAGTGTGTTTCACTACACTATGTAAGTAACTGAACAATTTTAAAGCTACAAGTATTTTATTCCTTCGGTGCTGCTATATTTTTGATATGGCTGCTAAAATGCTGACATAGACCGTGGTATTGTCCAATTTTACATAGTAGAGCTTGTTTTTAAATAACATTGTTTGATGAACGCTGACATTTTAAAATATTTTGATTTCAGTATTCTTCACATGAAACACTCTGGATGCTTAATACTTTGCTGTGTCATGGAGATGTTAATAGCTTTCTCATACATGCAAAATGTATGAGTAATCCCTAAAGATCAGTGTTATCTGGTGCAGATTGCACTTGCAAAACATTCTTGAAAAAGAAGTATGAACCATTCCCTAACACTTTCCAGGCTTGTGTCTCAACTACTGGAAAAAGAAAAAATAAATATTTGCATTTTTGTTATGGTCATTTTTGTTACATGTCCTGCCACTGTCAAGAAACACGCTGGCATAATTATAGCCTAAAAGTTACCAATATATAAAAATGGTTGTTTGATCACTTCCTTGAAAGAATAACTTATTAAAAGACACTTTTTACCTATTTGACTGACAAACTGTGCAGATATATGGGCACTCTGCTAAATTAAATCAGGGCTCTGCATTGCTTTGAGGACTGCATGGGACCTACCGCCCTCATTAAGGTACTGTGCATCCACTTCTCTGGCAGAATAAATTCCAGTCGCCAACTGCACATTTCAAAATTTAAAGCAGTAATTCACACCCTAGTTTGTTAATAGGAAATGTTCACCCCCTCTGAGAGGGAAACACAAAATTGCAGACAAATTGGTGAGATTGAATTTGTAACAGAAAACTATCCTGAGAATCTAACTATCCTGAGAATCTCTCCTCCCTCCACTGTGAAGGTGCATCTTACCCTACACTGCAGCAAATTTTGAGGCTATGGAAGACAGAGGCACCATCTGTCACAATATTATTGTACATATATGTTTGAAGGCAAAGTAGACATGGGATATGGTGATTAATGCAAGACTGAAAATCAAAACTCCAGGCCTTTCAAAATATATTTGAAGTGGATCAGATATCTTTCATCAAACAAGCTCTGTGTTTTCACTCTTCACTGTGAATCGATTAAAGTAACAAGAACTGTGAACCGTGACTGCTGCTCAAAAATAATTACCAGGTATTTTGTTTTATAGACTAGCAAAATTTTAATGATAGTTTAACCTGTAGCTTTAAAAAAACTTCTTTAAATATCTATATATTGTTGTACTTAATGGAAAAGCTACCTTCTCTCAAGAAATTGACAATAATTTTCCAAAGTCACATAAAACACTAACACAAACACACATCATCATGTTTTTTAGGTTCTTCAGGGAGAAGTGCTCTTTCAATTTAAAAGATTAAAGATATAATGTTTTAAGATGGAGCATTCCCATTGTCATGTAAAAATGCCTGCACAAGTAGCTAAAATAATCTACTTTCAGAAGACACATGTTCAATTTATGAAATGATAAACCTAAAAAGCTGTATTCTGAAGATTACCTTCATCCTCATCAATATTCTTTTCAGAGTCAGAATCCATTTTTCTTTCAATTACTTTAGGATTCATCTGAAGAAAAATGCTGAAATGCACAAAATATCTGCTGAGTAAAACGTACTCTTTAAGTGAAATATCATGAGAGTCATCGCCCTTCTTGCTTGGTATGGAAATTTTTATGTGAAAATCTCTGGGAAGAATCTTTTCTGGGAATTACCCTTCCTTGCCACAGAGATAAGGAAAGAAAGAAAGAAGGGGTTAGGTAGAGCTTGTTTTCAGCTAGAAAGTCTCACCTCAACTTCTTGGGAGAGATCCTGAATTGGATGAACTAGTGATCTGGACGGTAGCCTGGGGTCTGGGTACTATAGGTTAATTTCTGTCATTCCACAAAGATTTCCAGTGTTCCTGGGTAAACTGCTTAGGTATGACTAGCTTTCAACACAAAAGCGTGCAATAAATCCCTGTGCTAGCTCTAGAGGGGCTGGCACACAAATACAGCACCATTTATGCAGACATGACAACTGAAATCTCGGAAGCACTGCACAGGGAGAAGAGCTGGGAGCTGCCCATCCTCATGCAACTCTGAAGCTTCTGGTTCAGCATCATACCAGTTATCTCTGGCTTGTGGTGAAGAAATACAAGCAACATCTGATCCCCCTTTCCTGTGCAGTAATGGAGACCCCCTATGTGAACTACTCCTCTGTACATTAATCAAAAGGACGTAAATCTCTCCTAATGTAGGAAACCATATGAGTTGAAAATGCTAACAGAAAGTGCTCAAATCTCTCTTTTTTGTTGTGTAATCAAAAAACTTATTAACCACAAATAGATCAGCTTGTGTGTACCAAATGACCAGTCATTTTCCAAAAGTGAAAACTTTCATCAATAAAATAGCATGAAGTAAATGCAAAGAGGTCTACCCCCTGGCTTCCTTAGTGGTTTTTTTTCACGTCCATTTGGCAAAATGCTGTTACTTTAAGAAATGGTAACAGTTCATCTTTCAGCAAAGACATACATTTTCTGCAAAGACTTTAAATCTCAGTTGTACAAACTAGCAACTAATCCAGTTTTACTCTGATGAGGCATGTGTCATGCTAGATAGCAAATTCTGCAGTAATGGTAGTCTTTCGCATTTCTTGTGAAATGTGTACTGTATATGGAGTTTTGATCACTTTTCCATAGAGTTACTCTGCCATTCTCAGTCCAGAAAGTCAGCTACTACAGTTTTAATCTGATACCATGGCTATAAAATGGAGGTAAATTTTATTTATGGACCAATCCCTGTATCTTCACGTAATGGAGGAAAATAAGTCTATTTCCATTTCAGTGAGATTCTACTGCTGTGTGAACTAGTTAAAATGACTTGCAGAAAAAATATAAAGGCAAAGCTCAATCCATGTATCATGTCTCAGTTCAGTGCCTTAACCATAAGACTAACAGAGAGACTGAATTAGAGTAAAAAAAATGTTCTGAATATTAAATATGTTTTATAGAGCTTTTTTTTGTTTTCTTTTTTAAACACACCAATTTTCTTTTTCTTTAAAAAAGTCCTCTGTAAGGACTCATAACAAATATCATAAAATAATTTTATTTTTTCTTTTACTCCATCCAAGCAAAATAACTCATTATATGACAATGCCTATTCAGCCACTCCACATCTGATGTACTAAAAGCTGCTGTTTGAGTTTATTTTATGCTTCTTTTTCCATTTAAAAATAAAGTAAGCATTTACTTTAACATTAAAAACATACTGCTATTCATGTCACTCTTTTTTACCTGGCTAATCTCTCCAGACATCTGGCCTTTGAACCAGTGTATTGTCAATACATCTAGTGTTTATATCCGCTGGACATGTTATGTTAGCTCATGTAATATTTACTGTTTTGCCAGCTATCTTCATAGAACTACATTCTCTCATGAGAGCAGAACTGAATGTAGCATCCTATTTATCCAGCCACTGAAATATCCTGCTTGTCTTGACTTTAATTCATGCAGCAGCTACCTTATCTGTTTATCTCTCTTTTTTTGGTAATGTAATGTACTGCACAAAAGTGTAGCTGGGTAGAAAACAAATCTTGAGCATGGCTTTATTTGGCTCTGGCTGAGTAAACACTGAGCTTTTCCTCACTGCTTGTTTTTAATAACAGAAAAAAATGAGCACCAAACAACAACCTTTAAGTAGGACATCTTAGGATGGTTCTTTAAAATTTAAAATAAATTCTAATTTTATCCAAATTTGTAAACAGCTTTTCTTTAGCATACCAATCTCAACATTATCAAATATAAGAGTATTGGCAGATTCAAAGTACCAGAGTCTCACTCAGTAAATGAACTTTTTATTTAAGAAAAGAAAATGTTTAATTGTATGGCTTAAACCAAACAAGAATCAAACTAATTTTAATTCTGATGACAGAGTTGCATGTGGTAAAGACAGAAGTTTAAGTTACAGAAACTGATTTCGTTTTTTCAGTGAGGGTGGCTCTTGATAAGCCTATAAACTCCATTTCACAGCATACACATTTTTGGAAGTATTAAGTGTGGTTTGCCTTGAAATATTCACACTTCGATGCGTTCATTTGCATTATTACATTTAGAAGCCTTGGGGTTTTATCACTTCCTTTTCTTGAAATGGCACAGTAATAAGGAAGAGTGGTTATGCTTATCACCACCCATCAGTCAAATACCTTCTATATTAACAAAATACAATTTTTTCCACTCAATGAATGGGCGTGTGATGTTTCATACACGTCAATATTAGTATTACTTTTCCTGGTGAAGAAATAATTTTATTTAACAGGATGTATGACTGGAAGTAAATGAGGAGAAATTCCCATTTACACTTTAATGAGTAGGGACAATGCAGCATGTCAAAACCATGCATTCACTATAATTTAGGAATAAAAGTCATACAATTTTGCACTTTGTAAGTATGGTGAAATCCCAAAAATCTCAAGGTACAGTAAGGGCTGCATATGCTTTTCCTGCACCAATGTTTAATACCCTAGGTATTCTTCCAAAGGAAATCTCAATAAAGAAGAAAATAAGCAGATCGCCTGCTGGTTTGATAGTGAAAAGATAATCTATGTATCTATGACAGACTCTTTCATTAGCTTTTCATCCTGTCAAACAATAAATGTAACCTTTAACCTCGTATATGTAATGAATAAAACTTGAGCCTACACTGTCTAATCAAATGAGAGGTCCAATATATCCTACTGCTACAGCACCTTCCATGCCCATGGGCCCTGGTTTTAAATCTCAAATTGCATGCAAAAGTTAAAAAAAAAAAAAAAAAAGCCTTGATAGGGGACTTTCCAAGCACTTCAAAGAAAAAGAGCAAGGAATTTCAGACTAATATTTAAATATAATTGTTCTGAGAAAACAAGCAACATCTGGACATAACAGTACCACAATAAGGAGCACTACATAAAAACAGAATAGAATGGAATGGAAGGAAAGGACAAGTTACATGTTCAAGACGGCTCTGCAGAAATGTAAATATTTAAGTTTGAGCTAAATGCAGAAGGCATATGTTTTACTCTGTCACTGACATCATAAGCAAGCCAAACACATCTAATTTCATTTCAACAAAACATATGTATTGCATTTGTTGTGTATGTTCACTTAGGAATTGTGATATCACAAACATGGTGTATCATAACTTATATAGAAAGCCTAGGAATCAAAGATTAAAAAAATTAAAAAAAGTACTGTCAATTATCATAATTGACACTGGAGCTTTGCTTGAACTTTGTGCAATAATACACAATTATTTTTTTAAATAATTAATAATGCTCAAGTCCAGTTGGAGGGCAAAGTTAGATCTAGCATCTTCATTTAACTACCAAAACTATTTAAAACCAACAAAACAAAGTATGATAGGTGGCTTCTCTTTTAATTTCTTTGATTTTGTGGGCTTTTACCACATACACTATAGTGTTAAAATTCTAAATAATTCCAAAAGATTGCTTGAGGGTTATTAATTGCTCAATATTAAGGGCAGAGGCTTTGTGAAACTTAAGAGGGGCAAACTTGCAGGAAGACAGAAGGTCAGGAACTGACAAAGGAGATTTTATCCATCAACAGCTTAGCTGGAGGTTCTGATTTGCCATCCAATCTGCAGGAACATTTTTCCATTGCAGAGTAAAATCTGACAGAAGGAAGTGGCTCCTCATGGAAAGGATACTGTGTGTGCTTGCCCCAGAGGTCTGTCTGAGGCTTGATAGCACACCCCGGTTCAATAACGTGAACAATAAATCACTAACTCCTGCTTTTAAGCACTAGGCTACTCAGGATTTACCTCTCTAACGAGGAAAGGGATTTACTTACAGATACAGGACAATATTGAAAATGAAAACAGAATTGCCAAAGAAATACTTCAGATACATTCTGATTTTGAAGAGTTTTACCGATAATGTCCAAATTGAAACAGGATGCAAGTAATAGATAACATCCGAAGTGCACAAAGCAAGGCATTTCATATTAACTGGCCACTGCCTTTTACAAAAAATCATTAATCTATTTTTCCTTTTAAAACCATTGTGAAATGAAATCTATCAGATGTTATTATAATAAACACCGGGAAAATTTTGCAATTACATCCCATTTATCCTGAGGGAACCCACAACACTTTACAGATTGCACATGTGTTTTCTCACATATCCATGGGATAAATGCAGCCCACATATTGCCAGAAAGGAAAGACCATTCTTAACTAATGCTGTATAGGCTTTTTTTTAGTGGTCAAAATCCTAGCTTTTCCAGAGGAAACCACTGTTAGCTTTTGAATAAGAGAATGCAGTTATCAAATTGGCTAAGAAAAGATCCTCAGGCAAAATACTGCTGTGCACATTGCATGGATTCTTGAAGAAACATAAATAACCAGGGACTTGATTTTACATTTCCTTTCAAGGAAGACCACTACTAGCAGTGCAGTGATACTTCATAAGCTATACAAGCACTAATTCCATAATGAGTCTTTACTTACTCATGAGGAAAACCTATCTATGCAACTATCACACTTCTTCCTGTAGCAATTACAAACTTTGATAGGCTGCCATAAAAATTTGGATTCAACCAAAACTAAGTACCTAATGAAGGACTCATGAGACACTATCTGATCTTGTTGCACTTCAACACATGCAGTGCTATTAATATTAGAAAGAAGGGAGTTTGAGAGATTTTGAAAAGTGTTAGCATCTTAATGAAAGGTTTATCACTATAAACAGCTTTGAAACAGAAATATCTTTATGCATGCTAGGCAACAAGCCAGTGAAAGATGATCACTGGTCTTTATTTAACTGATGTCTGTGGATCTTCTTTCATTGTTCCTGGCACAAATTACAATGGTGTTACGGAACTGAAAAATACATTTGTGAAACATACCTATAATATGAAAGTTCAGGAGTTCTACATAACCTAGGTATAGTCTGAACCAATTTGTTTACAGTTGAGGCATGCTGTGAATGCATTTTAATGTCTATTTTATTATTTATTTAGCTAAAAAAAAGGGAGATGAAACTTCAGTGTGTCTATTTGCTATTATGCAATCAAATCCTAGTCAAATTATTTTGGAAGTCTCACAAAAGCAGACTTCCAGGAACTGTTACAATACATCTGGAGGTACTGAAAGTACACTCTTTCCAGCAGGGACATGGCACTGTGAGATACAGAGAGTGGGATCTCTCCATTGCTGCCTAGGACATGTGCTTGTAGGATGGGGAGAAAAGAAAAGCAGACTTAAAGGCAGAAGCCCCAGAAACTCTCATCCCTGACCAGCAGCAGAAGAGAAAGCAGGGGCTGCAGCACACGGCTGCAGCACAGAGCTGCAGAATAGGCTCTGCGGGTCATTTTCTCCTCTCCAGCCCCATTTGTTAAGTCAGTGAGTGACAGCCTCCTGCATTTTGAGCCTCACTCAACTTGCATGAGCAACTTCTCCCTCCTGGCTGAGTAACCATTGCAAGGACTCAAGAAAGCTGACATGCCCAAACAACAGAAACCTCACACTGGGGATACTGCAAGGCTACCCACCTTGATTGGTAACAAAATGAGTACACTTTCTTAGTTGATTGGAAACAGGAAAGATACTTATAGAATCATAGAATCACAGAATCGTAAGGGTTGGAAAGGACCTTAAGATCATCTAGTTCCAACCCCCCTGCCATGGGCAGGGACACCTTGCCCTAAACCACGTGGCTCAAGGCTCTGTCCAACCTGGCCTTGAACACCGCCAGGGATGGAGCATCCACAACCTCCCTGGGCAACCCATTCCAGTGCTTCACCACCCTCACTGTAAAGAACTTCTTCCTTATATCTAGTCTAAACTTCCCCTGCTGAAGTTTGAACCCATTACCCCTTGTCCTACCACTACAGTCCCTAAGGAAGAGTCCCTCCCCAGCAACCTTGTAGACCCCCTTCAGATACTGGAAGGCTGTTATGAGGTTTCCAAGCAGCCTTCTCTTCTCCAGGCTGAACAGCCCCAACTCTCTCAGCCTGTCTTCATATGGGAGGTGCTCCAGCCCTCTTATCATCCTCGTGGCCCTCCTCTGGATTCGCTCCAACAGCTCCATGTCCTTTTTATGTTGAGGACACCAGAACTGTATGCAGTACTCCAAGTGAGGTCTCACGAGAGCAGAGTAGAGGGGCAGGATGACCTCCTTCGACCTGCTGGTCACGCTTCTTTTGATGCAGCCCAGGGTACGGTTGGCTTTCTGGGCTGCGAGCGCACACTGCCGGCTCATGTTAAGCTTCTCGTCAACCAACACCCCCAAGTCCTTTTCTGCAGGGCTGCTCTGAATCTCTCCTCTGCCCAGCCTGTAGCAGTGCCTGGGATTGCCCCAACCCAGGTGTAGGACCTTACACTTGGCTTGGTTAAACTTCATAAGGTTGGCATCAGCCCACCTCACAAGCGTGTCAAGGTCCCTCTGGATGGCATCCCTTCCCTCCAGCGTATCAACCGAACCACACAGCTTGGTGTCGTCGGCAAACTTGCTGAGGGTGCACTCAATCCCACTGTCCATGTCGCCGACAAAGATGTTGAATAGGACCGGAGCCAACACCGATCCCTGAGGGACACCACTCGTTACAGGTTTCCAACTGGACATCGAGCCATTTACCACAACTCTTTGCGTGCGGCCATCGAGCCAGTTTTTTATCCACCGAGTGGTCCATCTATCAAATTGATGTCTCTCCAATTTAGAGACAAGGATGTCGTGCGGGACAGTGTCGAACGCTTTGCACAAGTCCAGGTAGATGACATCAACTGCTCAACTTCTCACAACACAGTTTCAAACTCTGTTTTTTTTTCTTTATTCCAGCTGGCCAAATATAGAGCCCCTCCATATGCTTCTATTATGCTTGGCCAGGACACACCTTCTCGCCAGTCTGTTGACACAATCAGAGTACCAGAACTGGGTATAGATGGCAGTCTGGTGCTATTAGAGAAACAGATACTAGGAACTGCATTGTCACAAAGTGCTAAATGTTCAAGTCCCGTTGGAGGACAAAAATCACAAATAATGATAGGGACCAAATACTTCAGGGTCTAACATACAAAATACTTGTTTATGGAAGAATTATTAAACCAAAAGGAGGTGCTGCTATTATATTACTTATCCAGTCACTGCAGAAATCCAAGCTTTTTATTCCTGAAGGATCAGCTTTCATAAACTAAGGAAGACAATTAGTGAGATCAAATGGTCTGACGCGCTCATGATCTGTAAGTCAGAAGGTACGGAGGAGTTGCAGATCTGTTGGAACCAGATCAGTCAGGGACAAGGAAATAGGATAATACGGATATTCAGTATAAAATGATTCTAAAATAGAAAAGTCTATTTCAGACTTTTCTGACTTTCAGATAAAGACCTAACTTAGCCAGGCTGTAAATATAAAACAAGATCTCTTCCTAAAAGGGCTGTCTGACTCTCTTTAACAGGATTGAAGCATACCTTCGAAAGATCTCTGAAGTTGCCTGGAAGGGTCAGGTCTAGCTCTTCAGATTCATAGTTTGTTAAAACCCATGGAAACACAGGGTATTGGTTCAGATCATTGTACGTTCGCCCTATGAAGAAAGAAAATGTTTTAGGAATTAGGAAATAGTGTCCACTTCTCCAGCTGAAAAGCAATCTAGCAGTTACTTTTGTTGCATCAGATGTTCCCAGTTCCCACCACTTCACAGAATCAGGTATAAAGTTTCTAGACAAAAGTAGCCGTTTCGATGCACTTATCTTGAATCAGCAGTCAACACAGAAATCAGCATAATATAAAGGGCACAGTACCTTTCAAGATCAACTAAAATGCACCATATGCCAATAAATCCTTTCTTTTTTATTTCCATGAACCTGTTTTCATAGCCTGAATGTCAAAATTTAAAACCACTAGACTATTATTTTCCTAGCAACTGTATGCAGTATCATTAGCTGGCAAAGATTAAATGAGACTCCAAACAGCAAGGGACATCTGAGGTTTGCAAATCTAGGTCTGTCCTAGATAGACCATACTAATCCATTATTCCCCACAGCTTTTCTTCACTGAAGAAGTGGTGAGATTTCACTGCAAGAGTGGAATTAAAGTGAAGGAATTAATATTTGCTTTAACATTATTTCATAAACACTTCGAAAATTAAAAACCATTTTCTCCCCCCCAGATGACAGAGCTGACTGCCCCAGGCCACTCTCTCCAAACATAATGAAAGAAACATTGCTACTATCCCAGCAGCTCAAATGTGCAAAAGCCATCTTTAGATACAGCTCCAAAACAACAATCTGCAACTGAAGTGAACCGGAAATTATGAATTCATCACAAAGCAAAGTGTTTGGGAAAGGCTGTTATTTCTGTATCAGCTGGTATTTAGTAGTATCTAACATTTCAGTGAGGAGACAAATGAAGTTGCTTGGTACAGAACCATCCACCCTATTGATTTACTGAGAACCACATAATATGCAGCATGAGTCTTAAAAAACAAAATCAGGTCATAAATATATGTGTGTATGTATTTATATAATATAATTAGCAGACTGAAATAACCCAGGTTAACAATTCCCAGTCCTGCGGCAGATTTACAGCCCTGTCTCACTAACTGCTTCCTTCCAGATTCTGGACAGATTCCTGAGGTATAAAACCCAGCACAGGAAAACACAGGCTTCCTTGTTCTGAGTAGTATTTCCAATTCTCCACAAAAATCAGCTCTGCTTTAATGAAATGTGAAACTTTCACTGCTTTACAAACACCTTATTTTTTCAATAGAAGTGGATGAACAAGAAGCATGTTTCTATTTCGTACATAGTTTGTACACTGGAAACAGGAAAAGTACATATTGTTAACAACTGCGTGTCCTCATTTTTACTTTATGAACGCACAGATGTTCACAAGAATATAAAAAAATAATTGCGGTGCAACTACAACTTTGTTAAAAAAGCACTACCAGCACTTTTTTGCGACACACATAAAGATGGATAGAAACAAAACCACTTCTTCTTTAATATTGACAATGGATGAATGCAAAACCACTCCTGGACAGAATGAGAATGTATCTAACAATTAAATCAAGAAATACACTATAATTTACCCATGTAAGGGAGGAAAAGGAAAGGTGCTCTCTGGCAGAATATTTTTTGAGGGGAGCTCTATATGTCTTGAGGTAAGACAAGTCTGCCTTATTTTCCACATCCATCAAATCAGAATATTATTTTCCTCTTTAGCAAGGGATCAGTTACATATGAAATGTAAAGTTTCTTGAGATTGTCAAATTTAAAGTTCTATAAAATATAGCCTTTATAAAACTATACCTTTATATAATGAACATTTTTCTTACTGTCAGAATCCTCAATTAACTGAAGAGTGTGCAAAAGCTTGCACAAAAGAAAGACATTTGTGTTTCTGTAGACAGCAGACTAAAGGAAATTTGAGATTCAGAAAGAGAATGACTGAGATTACTGTAGGCTGTTATACAGCATAAGCAAAATAATGATTCTTCAGAATCAAAAGTTTCATGGGACACAGTTCGCAGTAATAAAGACATCCAGTTGAAACAATTTATAGAAATATTTGGAGAGGTGAGAACATCCTTTCACAGAATTTTGAAAGGAAATTTGGGGTTACCCAAGATGACCTTTTCTTTCAAAACTGAGATTTTATTTATTTTTCTATTCACTTGATTTCAATTTCAATATTCAGTGAATAGGATTTTGACTTTCTGTTCCTGTTCCACTTGGGAACATCATAAATATGGGAATAGCACAAGAAAAAAGCAATCCTGAGCCTTACTGCTGTACATGAGTTCTTTTTTGCTGTATGGTTTTGATAGGTAACTTATAGTATTGACACATGAACAACTATCATGTGCAATTAGCTCCATGTCAGGACACTGCAGTAACTCTTGTGTGCATTTTTTTACCCCACACTGCAAAAAAACTTGAAGCAGCTTAGGTAGGATAAATCACAAACAATGGAGCCTTCACAATTATGCATTTGATAAATATAACCATAGTCTTGTGAAAAAATAAACAAAGTATTTACTTCTCTCCTACTTCAATATTTATAGACCATATTTTATTTATGAAGAGATTCACTACTAAGAATAGCTATTACTTTGTTTAGTAAAAAAGTTAGTGATTTATTTTTCTCAATTCAACTATTTTCTTCTTCATACCAACAAATAAAAATGACTTGAGAAGATGAACTGTAATTTAAATTGTGAAAGGAGACGAAACCTACATGATCTATGCTTATCTGAGTGGAGGACAGTGACCTAGGCCTATAATGGGATTACAAATCCCTAATTCTAAACATGCATAAATATTAGTGGTTTAACTTTATTAGGAATGCTTTCTCAATCAGTTCTGGCTTCCCAATGATTATTTTCAGAGTAAAGTCAGCAGATGAATATATTTAGCCATCTCATCAATTGTCTGCTGCTTCCAGCAAGAATTATTTTGTTCTTTATTTAGCGAAATAAATATCAAACATAAACCTGTACCACTATTGGTAGTCCCTATACCTTTTCAGAAGCTTCAGATTTCCTTCAAAGTAGGCTTACAGAGATTAATATTAAAGGCTGAATATTAAATATCGCAAGCCTGTGACACTAATCTACTCGAACAATAAAACTGAGGCATAGTAAATGAGACCTCAGAAATACTGGGTATGTTTCTTCATTAAAAAAAAAAAACAACTTTTTAATTAAACCATCCAATTTAATGTTTTTATATGGCACTTTAGTTTTGAAGGTAAAGTGAGCTAGAGACAGCTGACAAAGAAATTATAACTGCAATTCCTTGGTGAAAATGTTAATGACAGCAAAATATTGTTTAATTAGATGATTGCAGCATCTGGATTAACACTCTTTAAGAGCGATGTTCCTGTGCTTGTCTGCTTCTTCACACTTTACAGACATTTTGTCATCTCTAGGTCATTAGGAAAGAATTTTTAATGATTTTTCTAGAAGCAAGTAGTTCGAGTTACATCTAATTAGATGACAATAATAAGCCCAACACATGCAGTAGCTAAATATATACATAATTAACCAGTGAGGGCTTGTACATCACAGAGTAAAAAAGTGGAAAATGCTAAACAGGCTAAAAAAAAGAGGGAGGGCAGAAGTTTGTCTGAATTTATTACCTGACTGAAGATGTCATTTTTTTCTTTTTTTTTTTTTCACAAATCTTTAAAAATAATTCCTTTCCACTGGAAGAAATTACTTACAAAAATTATGTATATAATTTTTCTCCACTTCTTTTAAAAGCTATGGCAGGTAGGATTTAAAAGCATTAAAATTCCAATAAATACAAACTCAAACACACATTTAATATACTGCAATTTGCAAATAACTAAAATAAAACCAAAACCCAGCAGAAATGAGTTCAATACTGAGAAACAGACTTCTAAGTAAAACAGTAGGCACTGCAACCATATTAGAAAACACGTTTCTGCTCCCACTCCTCTCAATTCCTTTTGATGCAGTGGGATTACTGTTAAGTACTTTTTTCAATAACCTTGTAACTGAGAATAGTAAAAATACTTATTTCCTATATCACCCAGAGGGTTCAGTTGACATATACACTGATCATATACAATATGGAGTTTTCCTATGTGCCTGAAGAAAGGACAATTAGTATAATCGTAGCTGTTTCCAAGCCTTCAAAGGATCCCTGAGAAGGTAGGAGGAGGGGAAAGGTGGCCAGGAAGGCTTATGTCTACACAACCAGGACAAAAACCAGGGGCACAGAGCGTATAACTCTGAGACTGATTGATAAGCAGCAGAATGCAGTGTTTACCTTTGGGAGAAAAACCCAGAGCTGTAAACATGATGAAATATGCTTGAGTCAGGAAAGAGGGCAAGAAAGAGGTGAAGACCTTGGAAGCAGAATAGGGACGTGAGAAAATAGTTGGCTAGAGGGCCAGAGAAAACAGGTTGAAACAAGACTTTAGGGTTAGAAAATGGAGAGCTACTTTGAATCAAAATTGCAGTAAGTCAACAGGCCAGCACAAGTGATGGTAATCATATATCCCTGGATAGGAAATGATCTAGAAAGAGAGAACTGGGACAGCTGAAGTAGACAGTTACTAAGTCATGAGTATGGACCACACCAGAAACAGCTAAACTAAAATGAAGCCGGGCGATGTTTCAGAGGCGGTAACAGGGTGATGCAAAATTTAAAAAAAAAAAAAAAATCATAAAAAGATGGATTTTTTTTCCAAGGGGACACTTCAGTATTTCAAACATTGATTAAGAACTTAACAGAATAGCCAGACGCCATGCCCATCAGGACAGACATATTGGCAAACCAGGGAGAGATTTAAGAAGAAAATCATGTATTTATTTCAGTGGTTCTGTTCTACAGAGACCAACAGGCTGTGTAATTAACAGTATTAACAAGCAAGCAAAGGACTTCTTGTGGGAAAGGACCCAGTTGTATGCCACAAATGAAAGAAATGAGTTGGTGCCAGCAGCCTCACTTCTGAACATCTCTCTTCCAAGGCTGCTGTTTCTTGAATAATTCCAGAAAAGGATCGCAAGAAAACATGAGTGATTTTTGTAAAGGGGTAGATGCTAACTAAGCACCATTGGAATAAGAAAAGAAGCTACAATGACTTCGAAAAAAGTGTACTCAACCACTTTGTTAATGGACCTCTATTTATTAGGAAGAGAAGAAAAAACAATGAAGGGACTTATGTGTCACTTTGCAGAAGATAATCCACATTTCTTAATTGCTAAACCTACACGTTTCTTAAGTGACTAAATTATGGCTCAGATATGCTGAATAAGACAGTAGGAGCTAAATGGCAACACAAATAAAAAAATTTTGATGCGTATATTTTTCAGTGGCTAACAAAATGATATTGTTAGAAAAGAAGAAGCTGCTTAAACCGTTATAGTCTAAAACTAGGCCACTGCTGCCTGCATGAACAATTACTGGCAAAGAAGTTGTATCTTTTAAGGAAATATTTCTTACGAGATCTCATTACAAAAGGGTATAATTAAAAATGCATTTGGAAATTGGATTTCCAAGGAAGAAAGAAAATACATGTATTCTCTTTACTTGGCAAATAAGGTCATGAATATATTCAATACTCTACCTTTGTATACAATATAGAGAATCCTGTATTTTCTTCTGACTGCCAAGGGTCCTGTCTACAGTGTATACACGAATTTGCTTCTGTTTAATACAGATGTATTTGGACAGTTATCAGTTCAGTGTTATGAAAACAAGGGCAACATGTAGTAGAAGCACTGTGCTTCCAGTTCTGTATTTCTGATAGATATATTCTTTTTTTAGTGCTTCATCACAAAGGAAATATTTTGAGAAATACCTTTCAACAGAAGATTTATAGAAATATAGGCACAGCTGTAAAAGCAGTGGTGTCATTCAGGCTGCCACATAGCTCTCCACCCTACAGTTTCCCAGATCTCAGGCCCTGGCAGTACAGTGCCATGCAACAGTGGAGCCAGGAAACGGCCTGGGGATGTGAGAACTTCTAGGCTTTCTAGCATGCACTTATGTTTTGAAGCCTTCTACGCTGCCATTGGACTTCGAGCTCACATGCACTTCATCATGGGTGAGTTTCTGGCTTTCCAGGAACTTTATTAGAAAATTCTTTCCAATACCCACAAGTTCTTGAGTTTTTGGAGTCAGCTTCCTAGCTGAAGTGCAAACTTCACTAGGACTACAAATCCAGGTTGATCTTTCAAAAAGTAACTTTGGGGAATTTTTGCTTCTGTCAGAAAGTTGGAAAATTTCAGGATTTGTTCCAAACTCAGATTAAAAATTTGTTGTCATGTGTAGAATGGCTGTTGGGCTTCAGCCAGTTTTAGTTGTCTTACGTTGTTTTCAGAAAAGGTTTTTTGTGTGTGTCACTGGCAGGGAGTTCAACCATCAAGGATAAATTTTACTTTAATTTGCAGAGAAACATAATGAGTTTATATGAGAGTGCATCAGTGAGTGCAGATATTATAATGACATTAGCAACCGAAATCTATTTTTCTATGTCCATAGAGACTACGAATCTCCAAAATCTTAAAGGAAGAAGCAGAAAGAGAAAGCACATAATACAGCAATGCAATCATGCTTTCTTACAAGCCCTTTGTATTGAAGACCATTCTAACATGCAATAGCAATAGTTGATGCCAGCAGGATCCTTTATTTCACTAATCCTGCTGGAACACTATCAGATGTGACAGCACTCTTGCTGACTGGGAAACTACCCAAGAATCTCAGCTGCTTTTAGACATTCCTCCAAAATATTTTATGAGATTGTACAGTGATACTGTCTTCCCAACCTAACATGATGACTGTTACCCTTCTTGCGAAATGAAAACAGAACAGAAAATATATAGATTGGTAAGCACCCATTAGCAAAATCCAAGCAATGCAGATGGATTTAAAAACCAGAGTATCGGATATAATAAAAACCAGAGTATGGGATATTTTTTATGACAAGGAAAATGTCTTCAAATGTTACTCAACACCTTGCTCACATCTTAGCAGAACGGTATGCATCAGTATTAATTTTTATTTCACCAATATTGGTGTCTTCCAATCTGTCTGCGTATTGGTTTTCCTTCAGAAAAAATATATATGTTGATCCATGTAACTTGAAAGCATCATTAAAAGGAATTACTTACAATAAAACAGTCAATACAAGATGGAGACAAAGTTAGGCTGAATTTCTTCTGAAGACTCAAATTTACCTTCCTCTCGTTTGGGGAATATGGTATTTACCGAAATTTGAATTTGATCATGCACTGCTGAAAGATTTCATAAGATGGTAGGAAATGCTGTGAAAATGAGCAAGTGAGCTTATACAATTAGCAACAATGAGATTACATGAACAAATGAGATTTACCAGTAAGAGACTGATACCAAAAAATCTGCCAGAAATTAAGTATTTTGAGTCAGAGAGACACACTACAAAGGTACTGACCAAGCTGCTGGAAGCTTTTCCAAATAAAATACAAGCTCATAGATTCACACACACACAAAAAAAAACCAAACAACCCAATCAGTAATCCTCCAGTGCCTCCCTGGGCATAGCAGGTGGTAGGTGGAATGAAAATGCAAGGCCATCCTGTTGTAAGGCAGGTGGATGACACTAGATGACATTAAGAGAAATGTGTCTCACGCAACCACCCAGCTGTTTGGATATAATGCCTTCCTAGCAGTACTAGTATCAAACAACAGCTAAAAAACATTTTTCTTGAGACCTCTGAGATTCTGTGAAAGAATTTCTTCAGGCTGAAGCTTGTTTACTGATGGATACTTTAGTGTGTCACTGCAATTACTAACTGAATTCAGACATAACAATGTCTTCCAGGTTTGGATGCTTTGGTGATGTACCTAAAAATAAATGACCTTGGATTTTGTTTAAAAATGAAAAGTAATTTATCAAAAAATGGCTCAGCTCTTGTCTACTCTCATTTAAAGAGTTTAGACATACTTCTTACAGAAGAAATGAATACATAAAAGGGAAATTACAAGTGAAGGACAGTTCTGTCAATAATCTATTGGACAAGGACTGAGGGGGCCTGGGCTAACTTCCCAGCTCTCCACTAAACCCTCCAAATTCGGGTGAGGCAGTCAGTGAGCCTGAGAGGTTCTGCCTGCATTTCGTCATCCACAGAAGGGCAGAGGATGTGCGAGAGACGCAGAGCAGCTGGAGGCAGGCCAGTGTCCAGAAGCAGGATAGCGACATTCTTGTGGCACTGCGCCAGAGGTAATAAATGCTCAGCAAGGCTCCTTCCTTTGGCAGAGATCTGCGGGACTGTGGCTAAAATGCCTGCGAACCAAGCTGGTGAGCCTGCACTGGGCTGCACCATATGGGCTTTCCAGCCCAGGGTCTCCAGTAGCTTCAGAGACTCTGCTTTGTGCTCCACTGCACAAGGTAAACATGCCCTCAGATTTCCAACTGTTCAGTGGTAGCACTTCTGTATCACACTGGGATAATTTGATGACACATTTATTAACGTCTGTAAGACTGGATGCACAGAGGATGACTACCATATAAAAGCCTAAAGGTTCAAAGCAAGTGAGTTTGACAGCTCCTGAGTCCTGTCACTGCCCTACTGGGTAGAACGCTGTGACCATCCTCAGACTGGTCAGCGTAACGCGTGTTACCTTTGGGTTTCACACTTACATTTGTCTTATGTCTGGCCTGAGGGTAACCTCAAGCATAAAATTCAGGACGAAGTAAAGATGAGAGTTGTAACACTGGAGTAAAAAGTTCTGCCTGGTGGAATTTAATTTGGGTTTCAAATTAAAACTCACTCGAGTGAAATGTCTGAGAAAGAAAGGCTCTCTGCAGGCAGATTCGTAAGCAGCATGTGTGCTACAGGCAGGAATCGTAATAGCAGACAACCTCCTGGAAATCTTTATATATGGTGTAGAAAGCTGCTGCTTTTTACATTTAAAATTACCACAGGAGTTAACACATAGAAAAGAGAAAGGTGAAAAGAAAAATGCCATCATGAATGTTTAATTAATGATGATTGCCAGGAAAGCTCTTCTTTTGCCAATAACAAATGATGTCTATGGCAGTTATTCGTCATTTTAAATACTTAATCCAATATTATATTTCAGCTCAAAGAACTAAACAAGAAAAGATGCTGTAATCTAATCATACTGCAATCCAGGTGACATCTGTACCAGGCAGAATACTGTTGTTATTCTGCTGTCTAGTTGCTGTTGCTGAGAATGATGAAGTAGCGAAATTACATTTTCCCATTATTATTTCCAGACACTCTCTGGCAATGGTTTGTTGACTCTAATAAAGCTTCAGACAAAGCTGTCAGCAGAGGAAATGGCAGAAGGGGAGCAAGGAACAGCCTCCACAACAATACATGAATCTAAAGTCTCAGTGATAGGTTGTGCATTTTCTGATAAAATTTAATGTGTGTGTTTCAGAATCTATCATAACGCTGCAGCTGAATTCTAGAGGGATAAATGTATTCTATCAAGTCACGGTGCTTAAGATTTTGACAAACATAAACATATTATGAAGGATTACAGAGTCAGAAACCTTACCTGCTATAGTGTTGAGGAACATCAAATACTCGAAGTTAGATATCTCCCGTCTCTGCCAGCGCTGAGTCATGTTGGAGGATTTATAAAGCTGTCGGGGAGTGGCCAGAGAGATTCTCCTAGGAAATATATTTAAAGAATGATTTTTTTTAAGAGCCTCATTAAATGTTAAGATGTAGGACAATGTTATTAGTGTGATTAATTTCAGATTCTCTCAGAGGCTTTTTTATTTCATTTAATGAAGTCAAGAAGACACTATTACCCTTATTTGAGAAATTACTAAAATTACGAGCTGTATTTTATTTTAGCAGTACTACAGCATAGTAATAATTCAGAATAGTATATTTTGTGTTTTATTTTATTCTGAATCTGGTTAGAAGACTGGGAGTAAAAGAAACTGCAGACCTCCTGGTGCCTGGCTTGTCCAGCAGGAATAAAAGAGGAATACCATTTCCCTGTTTCAAAAGGATATGTTGAGATAAGTTCATTAAGGTGAGTGAGTGATAAAGTGCCATATATTTCCAGCACATGGATTGAAGATATTTGTTCCACAATTTGTGCACCTCCTCCATGGTCAGCTACCCATGATACCTTCCTATATCCCAGTAAGCTTCAAGATTTCTTTTTATAGCCTGGTTTCTGAAAGAAATAACATTTATTCATTTATCTGCTCACATGTCTATCTGCCTGTCTCTCCATAATAACTTCTGAATTTCATTTCATTCAGATTTGGAAAAGGAGTAGACACTTCTAAGATACTCAATTTCCACACATTTCCTAAAACTTACATGCCTTAATTATGGGAGAAAAAAACAAACCACTGTGCCAAGGAAGAGAAAAGCAGAAAACTTCAGCTCTTCTGTATTCAATCTGACACCACCACAGTAACCAAATACTATGCACCAAATTCTAAATTACCCATAGTATATACTGTCCATGGTTGGTAAAACACAGGGGACTAGATTCAGTCTGTATTACTGCATCAAAGAAAAAAAACCTGCAATAAGCAGAAATAGCTTCACTGCTCACAACACATTTGTAGGGAAAACCATCCTTGCTGAAAAAAAGACACGGAAAATCTTTGGGAGAAGAAAAAATTCAGCTCCTGAGATACTTATTTTTACAGAAACCTATATTTTATAAATGGATGAAAATAAAGATGTTTATACTTGTTTAAAAAAAAGGGGGGGGGGAAGAGGATCCTTAGTGTGTAGCCTATTCATTAATTTAAAGAATGTATCTAGTATTTATATAGCTTATAAAGAGTAAATAAGGACCCCCAATGTTTTGGCTTTCACTTGTACACTAAACACACTAAGTGTACTATTTCTAGACTCTGAATGCTAAGCAGTTTCTTAAAGATATAAACAAGGTGTCAAATTGGGCAGCAATTACAAAAATGTGGACCATCTACTTCTATAGATATATGTACATACTCCTATGTATGCACTAAATCCTATTTTCGGAGAAAAGGTGAGTATTGGCAAGTGATTGGAGTGTACAGGTATCAAAATTATATGTCTAAATTGTCAATGTGCCAGTTGCCTATCTCTGCCACAATTTGGCTTACAAATTGGGCATACAAAAATGACCATGCAAGTATAGGTAGTCTTCCTTCTTTTTCTCTAATCTCTGTATTTTTGCAAAATAGCAGTACATAAGGTCTTGCCAGCTTGGCTAGCCTTATGTTACAGTAAACTCTAGGGTGCCAGTGGTAAATAAACTTCACTAGTATACAAGAGACATTACAAAATTTTTTTAAGTTGTTTCTATTGCACTTCTTCTGAACAATTTACCTAAAGAATTACCTGAATGTCATCATACTTTATATTGCATTTTATGGAATAACAATTACTTCTACAGTGGAGCTTTCAAAGACATATTGTTCCCAGTAAAGTTTGAGTTATGCTACACACAAATTAATAAATACAGAAAATAAAAATAGTAAAGAGGTCATTAAATTTACAAAGCATTTCTGTCACAGACTTTCTGTTCCTCCCATGACAAAACAATATTTACGCATCAGTACAGCTTAGTAGTTCCTTTTAGACTTTACTCACAACCTCCCAGGGAGTCTCAAAAATCTATAAACTGTCAAGTCCTGGGCTTCACATTTGAATGCCTGATTTGAGTGAAATCTACAGAAAATCAAAATGTATTAAAAAAGCTCCTTATTTACTCTATATCTAAAGTATTTGAAAGGTCTGCAGTTATTTCAGCAGAGACTGGAAAAAATTATGCGCAATAAATTGGTTCCACACCTTCTTGTTTCAGTTAACATAGGAAGACCCGCTGTTTTGTGTTTTGCTAAATCCGCACAACTTTGATCAAACCATTTCTCTCCTTCGGTATGTCCTCACCAATATGAAGATGCACAAATGAATGTGCTTCCTTTGCTTCTAGAGAACCTTGAAATACCTACTTAAAATGGAAACTGCAGAAGCCTCTCTGATGTACAAGGGGATGAGCCAATTTTTCAAGATTTATTTTTCCCATTTTATTGAGGGAAGGGATTTTATATATCCATATGTGGAGCATGACCCACCCCGTTCCACAATCGCTTTTAATTTACTTAGCTACAAGCCAATCTCATACAAAGAATCTTTAAGTAAAAAAATACAATACCTGTGTGATATTCTGTGGTGTGTTGCTCCTGTTCAGGAATAAAAAAGGCTTGGGAAAGTCACTGACTTTTGACAAGAGACTCATCAATATTTACTTTTAATCAAAGCTCTGAAAGGGGTTTCATGCTTTGATGTCAACAAATCTTAGTTTTCCTAACCCTCTCCCTTCCGAAAATCCCAAAATCCAACTTCTAACCAGCTATACTGAGATCTGGAAACCCATCACCAAGCTACTGAGGTGGAACAAGTGGCAGAGCTGAGCTGACATTGCATATAGTTACCATATCAGCCAGCATACATTTCCATTCAGCAAAAACTACATAATTTCTGTTTCTTAGATTTAATAACTGGAGCTATGGTTTTTGTAATGCATTAATAGCCCACAGAATTTCAGCGGAAGGTGCTAGCAGATGTTTAGTGGTGAAGTATGATACTGTATCTTTTAGCAATTCTTTGATCTCTATATGCTTACAAAACCGTCAGGCAGCTCATGGTTTCTAAGCTGTGATGTTACCCTCACTAAAAATGTATCAGTAAATTACACCTGAGGTGTTAGAACTCTAAAAAGTGGTCTGCTAACAGCATTGTAAAAATGAGGATATTTATCTATGTAAAATCATATGGAGCTGCAGAAATAAGTAAAATATGAGGCACAGTACTGTCTGCCCAGGTGTCTCCTATGGCATGTTTCAGGAACAGTAAAAATGTGTTTATCAAAGACAGATTAATTTGATTACTGAATCAGACCAAACTTTTCAACATGCGAAGAGTAATTTTAAGGACATAATTACTTCTCTGTGACATTAAACACAGGCTTGAATGCTTTGTTGAAGTAAAGCAGTAGACAGGTTGTTGAGAAAGGTAGTAAAAAGGCAAACTGAAGACTTGCTCAAAACAGCAGGTCTGTAACAATCTTGGGAAGAGATACTAGCTCATCTGCTTCCAACCCTTTTTGCCATCAGAAGATCATGAATATTGCTTTTTCTTCCTATTTCCTTCCTTCTTTGTTAATCACAGGATTTTTCCATGAAAACAGAAATGCACTTAAAGTCCATGTAATGCACTAAAGCTAATACACTCCTTTAGAATGTTTCTATCATGAACATAATTCTTTATGCTAATGTATTTAACTTGAGATGAAATGTTTATCAGAGTAGTATCAGAGAGGAAATATTAATTACAAAAATAAACTAAGAACTTCAGCAAAAAACCCCAAAGATCTGCTTTTGTTAAAATATTTTAAAGCACAGCTTAATCTGGAAAATTGTTCATTAAAAAAGATAACATTTTACTCAGCATAGCAGCTCTTTTTGGTTACTCAGCATAACTTCTCCTAATGTTAGTTATACAAATAAGCATATTTTTTTAAAATTATCATTCCAGAGCCAACATATTCATAGGAAAGGAAACTACATTCTAGCATCAACAAAATATTAACTTCCAAGCAGTTAAGAGCCAGATTTTCCCTCAGTTACTCCACTGCAATCCTACTGAAGATAATAACGGTATGTAGACAGAAAGAAAAAGAAAAAAACCCACGATTACAGAGTCTTTATTGTGCATAAATCATACCATGATTACACAAAAACAAGAAAGAAAAACGACTTCACTATCATACGCTAGATTTATTCTGAAAGCTAGCAAGCCCATTTTTGATTCAAATTGAATCAAAGTAAAAAGGTATGGAAATAACTCCATATAATACTGAAGCTGAAACTTTTCTAAATAATTATACATCCACAAACTTTTTCAGATAATTATTCACTGAATAATGCACAAAGGATATGAATTTCAAAACGTCACTGTAGATATAAAATTCTGATTGAGAAATTTGCATTTTGTTTGTTCTAGACCATGTGGTCATTTGTATTTCAGGAAAGAATACTATTACTTTCCAGTTAGAGACAGCAATTCCTTTAATTTGAGTATTTGGAAGAGCAATGCAAATATTAACAAGATGCACCTTCCAAGGAAATGCCCCAACTTCCCCTTGATCTCAGTGAAAACTTGAGAAATTTGGCAGTTTGCCTAAGAACTTCAGCACATTCAGGAGATCAAGCCTTAGGCATCATGAGACTCTCGAGCTCATGACAGGGAATGATGTTCAGCTGGGACTGAGATAGTTCTCCAATCCTACAAATGCTTTGACACTTCAGAGTATTTCCACATTCTACACTGGGATAAAACAAGGACAATATGAAGTTTTAGTTTGTAGGAAATGACTTAAAAAAGGAAAAAGACACATCCCAGACACTACACTGATGATTTAGACTCTGGCTTTTTGCCAATCATTCTTTTGTCAAGCCAAATGGAGACCTGAACCCTACATACCATATTTTGTGAATTTCCTGCTGTTTCCACACTCACTTATGTTTATTTATTCTTCCCGCATTTTGATCAGAAATTAATTCTGAACCTAAATATTTTTCACTGAACTTCTGTGGATACACCCTCAAAACCAATTTTAGGTCTGAACAGACATTTCTAAACAAGCACTCAAAAAAAAAAATTGGAGGCAGAAACACACACCCCTCCCAAACTCAATGAAGTACATATGAAGATCATCTTATCCGCCACTGAAATATGAACACTTTTATAGTATAGGATCCAACAATCTCCAACCTTTTCCTGACCATAAGCTGATTTGATATTGATGTTGAAAAAACTACACTTGTCCGCGTATGTGAAAATCTCTAAAACTGAACCTTAGTTGTCTTTTCCAAAATATATACCCTCCTTAATTTTGGAAATAGAAGAATAATGCATAATACTAATGAATGGAAGAAATCTGGAAATTGCAAAATAGCCACTGTACTTGATGACCAGTGAAGTAAAACCCACACACATTCATATAAAAGGCAAGTGAGCAGATGATAGAGATAAACAATGCTTTTCATTCATCAATCATAAAATATAGTCTAGTTTCATGTCTTTCACACCAATCACAGCAAGGATGAATGTTCTTTGCATTTTTAAAACCTAACTGAAAACCGTGCTCTGAAAAGAAAAGGTATAAGGCGGTTTTTTGGTTCTTCACTGGTACTTATTTTCTGTAATTAAAATAAAATCTGTAATTTTTTCTGTAATTAAATATTTTCTGTAATTAAAATAAAATCTAATTTATAATACTTTCATTTCTATTCCATAACAGGCCATATAGCAAGTAAAGGGTATTGCTTCTCAAACTAAACTTAAGAAAGAGAAAATCTAGAATCTCATTACAAGAATAATATTTTAGTATTGACATGTTTAAAAATATCATTTGGATAATACAGAAAGCACAAAATATACAAGCTATTTTAATTAAATTACCTGGCTTGTGGCAAACCATAACTGGTTCCTACTCCAACACGTGGTAAGCTGTACACAACTTTTTTCACTGTTGCTTGGTCAGGAAAATTAAACATAACAGAAGCTAAATGAAGAAGAGAAAATACGGTCTAGTAAACCATCTGAATAAGTCTGTTTCTCCACTTGCATATATTTTTACAACGCTCTTTGGTTTTTATTTGGGAAGAGAAGTCAAGTTCCACTTTTCTTTTCCTGGGGATCCAAGTTAGAACAGAAATTCCTGGCATACTTCATACCTATGGATCATTAGCACTAACAATTTGGCACTAACTCTCCCACTTTGCAGAAGACCTGAGTGAGGCATCCTTCAGAGGCACTGGAGCTTACCATTAATCCATATAACCTCTTACCAGGCTGGGAAGCTGTTCAGTAGCTGGCACTAAAACACACAGGACCAGAAATTGTTTAATTCCCCCTACAGCTGAAATAAAAACTTACATCAGAGCTCCTCAGTGCAAAAGACTACAGACACACCTCACAACCAGTCAGCTCTGATTCAGAGTAGTACATACAGAACACTGAGTGGATCTGTTTACTGACCTGGTCCTTTTTGCTTTAACTCAGAAAATGGAGGAGATGGGTGAGATCATAGAAAAAGCAAATTTCCTATCAAACATTTGAAGAATTTACTAATTGCAATGATCTGTTTTATAAATAAATGTCACTATTGTACAGAAAGCAGTGAGATTGATTTACGTGATTGATTTTAATACAAAATGCGATGAACACATGGAAGGATAAGCATTACTGAACAGACATAAGCACTTTATCAAAGGAATTGCAGAGTTTAAATTCTAGGATTAATAAATAATACACAAAATAACTACTAGCATAGTTTTATGCAACAAAATAAACAAAAACATACTTCTGTTTGCCATAAACACTTCCAAAGCTGTGTTCTGGAGAAGGTAGCGTCTTGAAAAAACAGCCCGAATCTCGCTGAACATCCATTTTCCATGAAGGCCTTCTGTATAGGCAAGGACCTTTAAAAAAAGTCAAGGAGAGAGTTATTAGCAGGAGCTTTTCATCAAAGTGTTGCATAAGAACATAGTAATTTTCACCCATTAATGAAGTAAACTTAAGTTAATTGTATCTCTTTAACACCTAAAAACCATGAGTTAAAACATGAACGTAAATGTTTTAAAAAAAATGCCATCAAGTATAGCTGTTAGAAGATTATCATAAGTACTGTAACATGATACTCCTAAGATCTATTTCTTGTAAGTCACATGAACTTATTTCCTCAAAACCCCTCCAAACTCTACAAGCAAGCACAGGGTAATGGACACAGCTGCAGTTATGCTTAGCTGTATATTCTTCCAACACTGCATGACACAGTTGTCACATATGGGATAACAGATTTACTTCAGAGACCATCTTGTGCAAAGTACAACCAAAATAATATACCTTCTTATTCACATCCAATTCAGGGTCATATATTAGAACTCTCTCCATTCCATTAATAAATATAGAAATTAGCTAGAAGAGTATGTCGACACAGTATTTTTTCTATAGGTAAGTATATCTAATATCCCAAACTATGAACAAACTTAACAATTTGTATTTTTGCATTTTAAAGTTAATGTTTCAAATAAAGTAGTTGAAATTAGCATTTGTTTCCCAATTTGTCAGTTTTTCAATTGAAGGTATTATTTTAAGACTAGATAGCAATACCTAAATTATCTTTTTCACTCTTCTTTCATTGTTCTGGATGGTCAGGAAAACAGACAAAAAAGACACAATTTAATTAGGTAACAGCTTTATTAATTTTTCTCATCTGCGAATTATCATTCTAGCAGTATCATGCATTGAAGAACAACCCTTTTCCAATCCTTTTCATCAGCTGGAAGGCTGTTTTCAGCCCTCTGCCTCTGGTCAGATGGGCTCTGTCCATAGCTGAGACCCTGACTTCATGCTAGGAGGAATCAGTTGTTTGGGATGGGGATCATCCCCTCTCCACACTCAGCTGCATTTCCCATTCTCTGTAGACTGCATCCTCCCCTAGGCTGCAGTTACTGAGAGAGCTGCAGCTTCAGTGAAACAAAGTAACACAATGAAAACTTTTGCTAAAGAGAAATGCAAAAACAAGGTTTCAGACTGGAAAGACTAAATTTCTCTGTTCTCCCTTAGATACATAGAAACTGTTGGTGCACCAGGTTGCAGCGCTTTACTCACTCAGTTGAGGTCTTTGCTTTCTGTTACCATGACCTCCTCCAACTTCTGAAAAGGGAAATGTTAGGGAAACCATATGTTGCTGCTGCCAACAATCCTTCATGCTTGAGATAATGGAAATTGTATTCCATCATTTTTTTCACTGATGTAGCTTCAGTTTTATGACATGTCTTCATATATGAAAAAATTAATTTAAGTTTGTACACTTGATGCTAAAAGAGCTCCCCGGATTTTTGTTAATTTGTTCTCCATAACTTTTTTCTCATAACCATGATGAGTCTATTTCAGAGCTGAAAGTAACAGCAACAATACAAACGTGCTTCAGCACGCTTAAGAGCATTCAAATGTTGGTTCTGTCCTTGATGGAAACTGGACAGAGGAACACATTGAGCCTGCTGTTCTGTGTATATGAGAAGGAGTTACAAATAAAACTTAGAGCAACACTGTGGCTGACAGCCCTGTTTTATTCACCTCAGTTCTACGCACTAACTAAACACAGCCTTGGAGAAGGGGCTTGATTTCTTTGGAGGTCCCCAAACACATGCAAGACTATATGCTCCCTCCATCCGGTCACAAGCCAGCTGTGGAATTACTGCCTCGTATGCTTAAGTCTTACAATGGTTAAAAATCTGCGCCTTATTTTTACTTTGAACTCTGCTGACTTCAGCTTATAGCCACTAGATCTCATGACACCTTTGTGAGATTAGACAGTCTTCTAGTATCAGATAGACAGATTTCCTTGTGTCAGTAATTACGGACTGTGATCTAGTTACTGCTTGGCTTTCTCTTTGATAAGCCAAATAAACCAATTTTTCCTTCAGTCTTTCACTGAGATCAGATGATAGGATACAGCTGGTATTGTGTATGTGAAATTCAGATGGCTAAGAAAAATGACTGAAGATTTCAGCACCCTCCTTCTTTGAATGCATTCTGGTGCTATCTGATATGTAAGTTTTGTAAATACACAGGTTCTTAAGATACATAGAGAAAATAGGGAAGAAAACACTCAAGTTAAAAAAGCTAAAAGATGAAAACAGTCTCAAAGAGAGAGTAGTTTGAAATGTATATAGCTGCAACCAGATCTACAGCAGCCAGCAGATTTGCCAAATAATTAGTTCCTTGACAAAATACCATGCTTCAGGAATTCAGCTTTTGTTTCAAAAATGTTTCTAGTTGTCCATTTTTTTCTAAAGAAAAATGTTTAATACTGACTATATCTTGTGTATTAACATCTTAGATGATTCACATAATAGTTTTACAATGTCTTAATATATACCACAGCTTACTTGTTATAGATCAACACTAAAAGCCCTGTATACTGACCATATACTGCCTTTTTCTTCCTCTTCTTACTCAAATGTAAACCAAGTGTAACTCCATAGAGGTACATTCACCCTTTTATGACATGAACGACTGAAGACAGAGCTCCAGTAAAGCAGATAGGAAATCAGAGGAAAGGAAGGAGTCTGTAATTCAATTACTGTCCGAAATTACACTCTTCTTAACTGTCTATTAGTCCTACAAATATCAGATTATCATGTTGATATCAAATCATCTCAATTATTTAAGTATTTCTGTTGTATTGTTTTCCTGTCCAAGATATACTACCCAATTTTGCCATCCTCCATAACATCCATCAAACACTATTTTCAAGCAATGCATTAAACCTTCCATTATTAGGTATCCATAGTTTACAGCAGAAATTACTGACAGTGTTGCAAGATTCTTTCTTGTTTGTGTTGTAAAAGCCAAACCAAAATAATTTAAGTTTTCTGAATTGGAATCCTTTAAAACGTTCAAACTTTTTTCCTTCCATGATGATTTTTAGCATTTCACTTTCTCATATTACATGAATGAATGCCTGCATGTATTGTATATTTCATTATTCAGAAACACATGGAAATAACCACTTCATTCACTAAAAGACACTGAAATCATTTACCTAGTTGTCTGAAGCCAAAATTACCATGTGGTCTATCCAATATCCACTGTTTATAATTAAAGTCAGTGCTCAATATTTTGATAGCTTTATGAGGTCTTTTCCTAAAAACAGTCAACCATATCTTAATGATTGAAATGTCATCACAAAGCAAGGAATTCTAGATATATCTCAAACAAGCTGTTTTTAATAAAATAAAAACCAACCAGCCAAACAAAGTCTACATTTCAACTGGGCATGCTTTTAATTTTTAATATCAGCTGCAATTGTTTGGTTTAAAGTTCATTTCTCCTTACAAAACCCTTTCACTTACTCAGAAATATGGGTATGTTTTAAAGATAGTAATGGGTCCACTGGACAGACAATAGAGCAAGAACAAAAATTTGCTAGGATGCACTGCAGTAACATGAACCTGTCACCCTAACAGGGAAATGAGAACTCACTAAATCTCAGGGTTCTGTAATATGAAAAAACATCTATTGGTGACACTTACTTCGATTAGATTAGCAAAGCATCTTGGGATCTTCGGATGGAAAGATCTACAGAAGAGAAGCAGAACCGCTACTTAAGTGCTTTCCTCTTGGCTCAAATGTAAAGGCTCCATTTTAATTTTATTTCTGATATGAACAAGATCTCTTCTTGTTGCCTTTTTTTTTTTTAATTAAGGTTTAAGGCATTTTTAATCATAAACATACTTCAGTAATAATTCAGTTATTGATAATGTATTGTTAACTAACTGCTCGAATTTTGAGATATTGCATTAACCAGAAGACCAGAAATACTAGTTTCCATTTTGCTAGAATCCCCGATAGATTATCTCCATAGGAGAAATACTTTACTATTCAGGCTTATTTTAGCTGGTTTATACCACTTTTTGGTATCTCATAGCACCAGACACAGCATGCAAAAAGATATTGTGGCCCTTTTCTTTTGATTATTTTTTCTGGAATCAAAATAATCAGAAAATCAGGTGCTACAAAGAAATTGAGGAAAGCAGCCTGTACAAGTCCTATCTATTCTCACACACTACCTTTATGGTAAGAACGGTCACTTCTCCAGTGTGTTGCAAAAAATTGTTTCTTATTGTGTAAGATTTCCTTTTTTTCAATTAGCCCTTTGGGGTGATTCATTAATGCCTACGTATGTGAATTTAATCTACATTTTTCAATAGGAATTCATCACTTGTATTTTGAAACAAGATTTCTGGTTCAGAGTATTTTAATTCTAACCTGATTCATCAAATAATGTATTAACTGATACTTGTAACATTTGTGAATCTTTGTTTAGTGCAAAATGCATATATCTGTTAACATGCAATATAACTGGTTCTGTGGGGTTTTTATTTTCAAAGCACTTATTTCCTGATTTCCTTCATTATTATTTGCTTTTTGCACTAATAAGCGACAAGAGCAGTAATAAACATGGTTGCCTTGTACTCATGCATTATATAATTGGGGTTTTTTTTGGTCTGCATTTCCACAGATATATTTCAAAGTTCCTACAGATTTATTTTTTTTAAAGTCTGAAAATGATCCTCAGAGTCATGCTTCGGGGGGGGGGGGGGGGGGGGAATTAAAAAAGTAAAAAAAAAAAAAAAAGGCCATTTCCTGAAATATATTTTTTTCCTTTATCAGTAACCAAAAAAGCTTCCAAGAATACTGTAATTTTGGTACAGAAGACACCTTTTCATCTTATAAAGACAGTTTTATCCAGTGTTTAAGTGTAGTTACTACTACCTTTAACCTGGACATTGCTATTCTAGTTAGAACATTAAAGAAAAGAACTCTGGCATGTCCTTAGTTTAGATATCAAAATCCCATCTATCTGTTAGACACCTCTGTTACTTGGCAATGCAGGTATTGTCTTTGCCATGTGGTACTTTCTTCATTTTCTTTCTCCTCCAGACATGCAACAAATTTCTACAAATTTATCCTTTTTCCTCCTTCTAAGTTTACTCCTCCTACTTCTTCAATTTTAATCTTTTACATTTCAAGAAGTATTCACTCTGCATTTGAACAGACTTGACTAAGGTCTAGTGGGATGCTGTTGCATCCTGGTAGCCCAACCCAAAGCAACCTTTCATCTTTTATTTGATTCGAAGGTTTAGAGACATAACGCCTAAAAGCACTGTATAGTATATTCACAATCTGTCCCTCCAGCAGTCCAATAACCATAATAAATTTTTAAGGTCTCTCTATTTTCCAGTGGTTTAACTATTCTGAATTATGTGTCCAGTTCTGCAATTTTCACCAAACTCTGCATGTCTTCCTCAACACTAACTACAACTTTTTTATTTATTCACCAACTATATACTGTACCTTTTTGTCCTTTTTTTTTTTTTTCCAAACTAAGCTTGCAAAGTTTCTTCCAATTCAAAATAAGTCCTTGTCATCCACATATACAGTGGTACTTTAGTCTGAATAGAATTTTGTTTGTATTTCATTCTTCATTCACCATCACCAACTTTTGGAAGACAGATTAACTGTGAGAGCCAAGTATGAGCCTATCTATCTTATGTGTCCCAACCTTGAAAGAAAGACAGAAAGAAGAAATCTTGATTTATTACAGTTACACTGCAGTTCCTACACCTACGTTATCAAAAAGAACAAAAGTAAAATAGCCTTGGTGTTCCAGGTTTCCAGGTCAGGAGCCTGCATATAGTTTCTCATGACAGACTTTTCTGTTAATGCAGTTGGCAAGGAGAGAAGAAAAACTCTCTGAAGCTCCCTTGTCCATTCTTGTCAAATGAATATTTAATATTCCCTAAGGTTAAGAAAGCGTTTTCTACACTGAAATTCAGTTCTAAACTTAAAAAAAAAAAAAAAAAGATACATTTTTGTTAGTCTGATACTACCCTCCTGAAAAATAACCAAACACAGTTGTGATGGGCATGAACTATGCAAAAGGTTCCGCTTGGGTCTTTTGCCTCCCTGTTGTCTGGTGGAAACTGTAGCTCCTGCTCTGGGTAGAAAGTGAGCTAAGAGGTCCATAATGAAAAGCTAAAATCTAAATTTGTGGTCACCTCAGCTTTTTTGTATATGAATAGGCAGGGAGAAAAAAAAAAAAAAAAAGGATGATGCCAAGGAAGGGAAGAAAAAATAAATTATCTTTGTGGGAAAAGCTACCACCCTTGATAGTTACATTTGAAATAGCAGGCAATAGTATGCTTCAGTCACAAAGCAGCAGTTGATTTCATATTAACCATTTCATGGAAACCATAAAATTCATGCAACTTATGTGGTACATAACCTACATCAGAGTCTTATGAGATGCTTTAATACTTGCAACCTCAGATACCCTGCCAATAAAACATGGAGTACTTCACAAAAACAAATCACAGTTAACAGATATTTCATAAGAGAGCTGTCTAGAGCCAGCTACAGAAGAGTGCTTATGCACCTGACCAGATTAACAGTAGGCATTCATAAAGTAGTTTAGCATCATGGTACACTTTCAGAGGTTGCAGAATCATAGAATAGTTTGGGTTGGAAGGGACATTCAGAGGTCATCTAGCCCAACCTTCCTGCATTCAGCAGGGACATCTTCAACTAGATTTGGTTGCCCGGAACCACAAGAAACACTTGCAAATGATTAGAGAAAATCATTCTCTCCTGTCACGGATTTGACTTCCCTTTTTCATATGTTTTCTTGCATCACCATTTGCTTCAAGGAAAGTGTGAAATTCTGAATGCACCTCTTCATAGGTTAAAAAAAATGGCTCCTGTACACATACAGCAAACTTTCTTCTCCAGAATCATCTGACAACATGGAGCTCACTACAAATACATGGCAGACTGCATGATTGCTTCATGCATTCTAAATACAGACTGAAATGACAGACATTACTGGCACGGAACCAGACTCTTAGAATTTATGAAATACCATATTGAGTAAGCGTTATATAATTTTAAAATGTTTGATGAAGTACTGAATATGATCAACTTTCAGATTTAGCAGAAAAATATGCATACACTGTAACACAGGATATATCATGTCAAGATATGTAACTGTGTAAAGAAAACATTTATTAAGAAATTTCAAAATCAGGTAAGTTCAAATAATGAAACACCTTGTATTTTCCTTTTCTGAAATTGGAAACTCACAATAAGAATAAGAAGGACAATTCAAATTAATTTAATATCCTAGTGTTTCATTGACTTCTTACTATTTTCTCTTTTTGTATACATTTAAGCCACTTCAAGAACATCCTCTCTTCCCCAATTCCCATAGTCGCATAAGAATAGACACTTTTAAAATCTCACGTTATAATTTTTGCTTTGAAAACTTTGCTTTAGTAAAATGTTCTCAATTTCTCTTTAAGTTAAGGTCTCCTTTTCCCTTATTTATAACAAGTTTCTGTCTAAAACGTTTCTTTATTTATAAGGCCTAAAAGCTTTCCTTCAAATAGCCTTTGTGATGATATGCTCTGAAGGATGAGCTGAGTATTATGTGCCATTATAATTTCTTCACTCACATCAGTTTTAAAAATCATTTTTAGAACTTTTTTTTTTTTTAATAAATATTGGCGCTCCTGCTTCATTTTTCTCCTCCTCTCAGGGATCTAAAAAATGCAGATATTATTTTTGTGGGTTTGGGCTTTACTTCCTTGCCAAATTTTCTGAGCTTACACTTCTATTTGCAATGTTTTTTTAACTTTCAAGAGGCCCCTTGTCTTGAAACATGAGGTTCTGTTCACCCCAACCTTCTCTAAGTTTGATTTCTCTGGTCAGCATAGCACTTCAGTGTCCATTAAAACAATGCCTGCTCAGCTGACGGTAACTGACACTCTTATTCCCATATTCATTTTCAGTCATCTGAAAAATTATTTGAAGTTGGCCCATTTTCAGGCCATTTTCCTCTTTGCATTGGTAAAATGTTTTTGCATGTTATGATTTTGTGTTTCAGGAAAGTAATGGAAAAAAGATAAGGGGATTTCTTGAGAAACAGCCACAGTAAGGTCATTAGAGTAAAAAAACCCACTCCTTAATATGGAAACACTGTTGCTAAATGTTAACATCCAGATCAAAATAATCCAAAAAGAATATTTTACTTATTCTAAGTGCACTATTTCTAATTCTGCTTTTGTGAAACACTAATGCTTAGTTTTAAATACAAGGACAAACGCTAATGACATGGGAAAATATTACCTTTGTGAAAACAGAATTCTGAATAATAATTTTTACCATTCATTTAATGGGCGTTACACATTTGTGTGCCTTTGCATGGTTTTCTTTCTATGCAATGTCTAAACAGACTGCCAATTTAGGCAACTCCTGAAATGCCAGCAATGCACTGAAAATCTTGGGAAGAACAGCATCAGGAAGGGATAGCAGATGTAGACATTACCACCTTAGAAAAGATAGGCAGAGACCTTTTTCAGGGTCTACTTCCAAATTAAATTCCAAAAATTACTGTTTTAATCAGAAGTTTCAGCTGATTGAAGGATTCTAAAAGCAGGAATAAAGCTGATGGTGCCATCTGGGGCAACAGTGCAAGTGGAGAAGCACAAGACAAATATATTTTAGTGCCACAGAAAGCCATATTAGAGCACAGCTCAACTCAAAACACAGAGGCCGAGGAAACAAACATTGGGGCAAAATCTGAAATAGAGAAGCTCAATTAGTTGTAGTTAGCAACAGGATTGAAGCAGACTGTGCCTGTTGCCTCACAAGATTTAAGATGATTTTGTGTTGACTTTGGCAACAATGGGATGTCAGACTCAAGTCTAGTGAGAAACCTTAACAGAACTGCTGTTTCTGTTCTCACACTGCATCTTGTGCTTAGAGATTAATCCAAACAGGCAAATGGTAATCTCAATATTTACACTCAGACCGCTCTGAGCAATTTTCCCCCAGCACCACATTCAGTGAAATGCTATCAATTTTTTTCAATTAGAACTGCACAAACTACATTTTAAGTAGAGTGGACAAGCCAAAAAAGACATAAAATTGATATGATCTGAGCAAAACCAGAGAACTTTTTTTCAGCATTAAAAATGGAGAGCTTGTTTTTCTGTCAACTGGTTCATTCTGGACCTCCTTGGCAAAGTCAAAGCAATGGAAAGAAAGGACTTGTAATATTCACAAATCCAGGGAGAAGAGACTGTTGATAAATGCTTGTAATTTGAAACCAAAGCTGGAAATTTATTCTTTAAATAGTTACTTGGCAAGATAATGCAGTTTTATTAAGCTTGAAATATCAGTGTATTTAACAGAATTTGTGAAGGTTTCAGCTGGAAAACTTGCGGGATTAGATTCAAACAGGAGATGAAAACAAACAAGTTCTCTGTTGCCTAAAGAAGAAGCTGGGGTAGGCACTCAGATTCAGTTCCCTTCTATCAAAGGTATGTGAGTGCAAATGACACCCCCAACAGCGTTGCCTGCTGTACCTCACACTGTGCTCTCTGTGAGCAGCTCACAGCTGGATGAGTGCTCCTCGCTGGTCCAGGACGGACAGAGCATGAGTGAGCTGCGTCAGCTGCCTCAGCTGTGTCCTGCCCAAGGAAAAGCTAAGCAGTTCCTGGCAAGCTCCTACATATGAATGACTGAATAAGCAACAGAAAGAGGAAGCTCCCTGACTCCTGTCATGTTTCTGCAAGGATTACAAAGCAAGCATTGATCGCTGGTCATAATTTACCGACACACAAGGTAACCTGACTCCCAAGTTTCCAGGTGAGTGTGCTGATCATCCAGTTTTGGAAAGGACTAGGAGAAACCCATGTTCTTCTATGCTCTAAAATTTAAAATTGTGTTGTCTTCTGGTGCTTACTTCATCCTCACATGTATTAGGTTTTCCACTGCACTAAGGGTAAGTGACTCAGTCGAGTTTTAGGACTCAACAAAAGCAAAAACCATAGGAATAGTTTGAATATCCACGTACGGTATCCACAACTATGCGATGTGTTCTTTCCCAAGTATAAAGAATAAAGCTGTCATAAAATCCTCGGGGTCTTTTCTTTTTTGCTTTTTGGGGGTTTTTTTGGTTTTTGTTTTTTTGGGGGTTTTTTTTAGAACTTACATACCAATGTTTTTAATCAAAAGCGCAATGCAATAAAAAATGACCAAAGACTCCAAAGTAGCCTGATCAAATCCTTAACATTATAACTGAAAGGACTGTAACTGGTCTTGAGAAAAGTGTAAATATTGAGTTTGGTTAAACAGTACGCATTTCCTATCTAATGACAGGTGGAAAGATAGGTTTATGTCCCTCCTTTTATAGATGTGAACTCAATGTCATACAGAAGATATGTGCAAGTGTCTTGGATTTTAACAGTTTCCCATTTGATTTATTCAGTGCAGAATGCTATGATCTAAGATCTATAAAAGTAAATAGAAGACACCATTTTTTCTACTACAGAGCTTATTTTTTTTAAGTTTCTGTTCTTGATATCTCTTCCTATATAAGGCTGATCATAAACCAGTAACACTTCCTTTTTAACTTCATATATAAAAGCTTTTTCATTAATCCCAACATTTGGGAATATAATTGGAGTAATTTCTACTGCTGAAACTATAGCAATCAAATTAAAATTTATTTTTATGAGCAAAAAGAAATATATGAATGAATAAAGTGATAGATATTATACATCTGCAATATTCCCACCATCCCCAAAATTTCTGTATTAGTTACAGACAAGCGTAATCCTCCAGAAATTCAAAATTTTACAGCTGCTACACACTCAGCTGTGCCTAGAAGTGTTGGCTCTGGAACACGAGTGACTCCTGGAAGTCAATTTGCTTGCTGCCGGAATTTCAAACAGATTCAGGGCTACTCTATGTTATGTCAGCTTCTAATGTCCCCAAAGAACAATTACACTGCCTGTGAACATACATAAAAATTTCATCTTCCTAATATACCGTGATACCAACTGATTCATTATGATAACTTAAGATGTGCTTCAGATGAGTTTCTTTTGCACTGTTGGAGAAGACAAGAAATTATAGCCCTCAGAAAAACTTAAGCCACAGCTCCAGTAGCAACCAAAATTCTACTATGCTTTTTATTACTGTGTATGAAACATTATCACATATTACTAAGTCAATGCAAGGAAGGAATAGCAATGTTCCTTCCAAGAATTTTAACTTGGAGTTCTTGCAAACTGCCTGCTGCAACTAAATAATAATTTAATTAGTTTGCATTTCATTACACTTATTTTGCTTTAGTATTATATGAAAAGTACCTATGCATTCTATATGTGCTTTACAGACCATTTTTTAGCAGATACAGTAATTGAGCACTGAAAAATAAATCCGAACAAATTATAAAAACTGCAGAAATTAACATGTACCAAGTGTAAAATGCATATAGAAACTCCATAAATGATTTTTGTATTTATTCCAATAACTGAAGACACATTTACACAATACTTTCAGCACGTGCATTCTGTATGTTCTATGTGTACTTTCATATCGTTAACTACCGGTTTGTTGAATTTGAACAATATAAAGGTCAAAGTAATAGATAAGCACAACTTTTTTGGGGGGTCTAATCCTGTCAAAAAAATGCTCATGATAATTATGAGGAATATTAAGAATCTACTCAGCTGGCTACCAAAAGTGAATTCTGGGGCACACATATAGTCCTCTGATGTCTGCCATAGCTAGGGAAAGAAGCACTATAGCAGATTTAATATACAGTTCCCTCTTCTTCAGATTTCTAGCCAACTGGAATGTAAACCTGCATGTCATAAATTTGGGCATACTCACAGGCTTTCCTGTGGTGAACTCTAGGTTCCCAGTATGAAATTACTGGAACACCTGTCAGTGTGTAGAGATACTCCTTGTGAATGTGCCTCTCTTTTTATCCACTACAAGCTGCTCCACCACAGAATGCATTTAGATTTTATGGACTTCTGGGTACTATGCAACTATGAAAATGTGCCAATCCCAGTCAAAGAGGATTCCCTCATATATACTCAATTAATTTATTCTTAACATTAATTAGAAAAAAAAAAAAAAAGGAATTCACCTCAAGCTTTACAAAGAGATTTGATATTTCCACTTTTTTTTTAATAGATTACAACAGCCAACTATTCAAATTCTCCTATTAATCTAGATTCTTACCTTTCTTTTATGTGGGTAAGAAGTTAATTGCTTTAGTAGACAATAAACCCTATCAGCTTGTATAGACAGATTACTGCCTGTACTGTGATTAGTTCCATTTCTACTGCCATTAAGTCCAGGTTTGATGCATATCACATACCTTCCAAAGAATACAAGCATCCCATAATACTCAATCTCTGATAGACTCAATTTTGCAAGATGCATCTTTTCTTTGCAGCTGAGTATCCAAACTCCTACTGTTTGGAGTACCTACTGTTTGGAGTATTTGGAGTTGAAGCTGAGAGTACTGAACATCCAGAAAGAGAGCTCAGCATTTTGCAAATTTGCTTTTCTTTCATTGAAAGACAAGTCAAATATAAAGAGGGGGAAAAAAAGGGAGGCAGGGGAATAAAAAAATAAAAGCCAAGAACATTAATCATGTTAAAATGTGTCTTAGCTCTCTAACATGCAGTGCTGTCCAATGTATATTGAAATATTGGAAAATATACAATGATCCTCAGTTTTACTTTAGTATTATGAAGTTCTTTCATTTTAGAAGGTTTTTTGTATGTATACACATTTGTGAAGGAAAAAGATTATGGTACAAAAAGATCTTATAGTTTAATTAAATGAAGCAATCATAAGAGTTCAACAGTTCAATAGTTTACAATCACGTTCTAAGCTTCTCACTGTGCAAAGCCAGAAAAAATCTTATAATTGTTATTGTAATTGTTATATGACTATTTTTGGCTCTTAGGCTCAAAAAAAAATCCAAACAAAAAAACCCAGCTAGTGGACACATAGCTATAGAAAGAACCTAGTTTTGTTAAGAGGAGAGTCTTCAATGAAAAATTTGCTTTTCTTAATTTATATGAACGGGAATTAATGATGAACCCAAGCTAAAATAAGTCCCCACTCAACTTTTTAGCAGAAGGACAGTTTACTGTTACAGCAGTCTTAGAGAGAAAATCCAACACAAGCCATTTGACTGTTGCAAACTAATCCTCGCTCTGCTTCTACTGCTTTCTATGAACTGCGATGCAAAGTCCAACAGACAGCCTCAGATGCGTCTCAAGTCCAGTACATGCTTTTCAAACTTAATCAAGGGAATATAGAAATGCATATAAAAAGATGAAAGTGTCTTTGCCTTTATATGTATTGGGGAGTGGGGGGGAAGCACCAAAAAGCTGGAGGGAAAAAAAAAAGTGAGATGTTTCATAGGGGAAGGTTAAGTCTGATGCTAATGCTTATTTAAAATGGTGACAGTCTGGAGTAGTGAAGCCTTGCTGGGCTGCTTTAATTTCTCCCTGGAATAGCTCTCTCCCAACCTTCGGCAGCACATCAAAGTCTCTGGAGCTCAATTAAAATTGGATTATATTGAAATGCTCTATCTATGGAACTGTGTGCTCACTAACACTTTTCTTTCAGTAATACTCAGATGACAGTTGCCCATCCCAATTTAAACAGTTGTCATAGAGACCATGAACTAAAGCACCAGTAACTAACGACACAAAGGAAAGGTAAGTGGTAGGATTTCTGTGAATGAAGGGCTCAGTTTTCAGCTGCCGTACTCACAGTGCAAGCAGCTAAATGCAGAAAACATAAAAGGCTGTAATGCTCTCTGCACTCCTGTGCAGAAGCGCAAGGTAAGAGAAACAGTAAACATTTTTTTTTCCAGTGGCTACGAAGTGTTTTACACACCAGCACGTTGTAGCTACCTAAAATGTCTGGAACTGAGTGACACCCCCTAAGAAAAACAGCAGGTAACCCTGGTGTCAAACTACAGTCACCAGTCCATAAATCAAAAGAGTCAATAAGTACTTTATCATTGCAATAGAAAAGATAAGGTATTAAGTGGATTTTCTTTTAAAAAATATTTTATAGAAGATTCTTTAATTATAGATGATGCACAAATCCCTTGTCTTTATGATAAGAAATCTAAAGTGAAGATCTGATACAAATCTGTAAGATGCTCAGAGTCTGAACACATTAACATTGTGACATTTGATGTGCCTAATGGTTTCAAATCATTTTATTACTGGTTTATACTGTTTTATAATCTACAACCATGTAGATTTTTGATGTACTGCACCAAAGCTTCACAATACCACCAAAACACTCTGGCAGCTTCCAAAAAATCCAAAATAACATAAACAGCTTATGTTTTTGGCAGCACCAGAGAGCAATATATTTAACAGCGTAGATTGCTAGTAATGATACTATTTTCTCATGGAGATGGCATGTTTCTGGCACTATAAAACTCTTAACCTTTCTTGTAATTGGCTTATTGAGAGTCCCAAGGTTGTTTTTTGTGCCATTGGGCTGATCACCATGGAAATGAACACTTATTGCTGTTTCACTGTAGTGCTCTATTTTTCTTCCAAGCCCTCCACAAGCATCCTCCCTGCTCTCCTGGGAAGGCAGTGTTAGGATTTTGAAGCAGCAACAAGGCAGAGTGCAAAGAGCACAGGCCAAAGGGGAAGAAAACAAAAATGTGTCAGAAAATCTAAAAACTGCACAGATCAGAATTTGTCAAAACAAGGCCTCAGTTTAAACCAACAAGAAGGGCCCCTACAGCTTGGGCCTTGACAAAGTGTGGCCTTTTTTTTTTTTCTTTTTTTTTTTTTATTATTTTTTTTATTTTTAGCCCTTAGCTGTAGAAAACACCATCTAATGAACCTGTCTGGGGCTGCTGTCCCCATCCTGTCAGGCATGTCAGGAGATGACAAGCACTGGGGACAGGCCGCCGCCAGTCACAGACAGGCCTGCCAGCTGGAGAGTTCAGCCCCAATCTAATCACACCACCAGAAAATAACTTTCACGCTTGCAGCCTGACAGGATGAGCTCAAGGAAAAGAAAGAGAAAAAAAAAACAAACAACAAAACAAAAAAACCAAAAACAAAAACAAAACAAAACAAAACAAAAAAAAAAAAACCAAATAAAAAAAATTAGGATTGAGACAATGGTTTTTGTACCAATTACATACCTTTTCAGAGGAGGGGGGAATTAAAACATGTAAAAACTACTAGCAGTTTATGCTGGTTTCCATTAGTGGAACTGTTTCTGTCTTTCCTTTAACAAAAAGGAGACCAATAAAAACATTAATGCCATCAGTTACAGAAGTGAAAATGAGACAGCATTTGTGGTACCTGGATATGTTTATTGCTATGTATACACACTCTTCTCCAACATATATATAGATACAAAAATATCTGCCACCATTGGCAGAGCTACAGTTACAAAAATGTGTGACTAATGGTATGTGTTTTTCTTATTTCCAAGCAGCTGGGTTCATTGAATATTGTATCTCTTCATAGCCATCACTCTAGGGTTTGTATTATCATTTGGGCAAAAACTCCCAAAGAACTAATGGTGGAGCTGTTTGTGCTCCTAAAATGGAAATGAATATTCATACATTAAGAATAACAATTAAAAAAAAAAAAAAGTATTAGAGCTCATGGCCTCAACATAGGTGGTGCCTTCCTATTTACACACAGACTATGAATAAAGGAAAATCTGAACACATATTTTCCAAGTGGCTATACTGAAAAGACAGTAATATACTGGTAGGTATCCTGTCTTTCTCATTCAAAAATTGCCAACACAGACCTCTGCTCCAGAAATTTAATAATCAAAAATTGCTAATGTAGATCTCTGCTCCAGAAATCTAATAATCAATAAATCCACAGAAAGAAAGACTGAAAATTATTACTTAAAAAAACCCCACCTAAAAAGTAGTCCCCCTGATAACATTAAAACAAATTATTAGGTATAGACACAAACAAAAGTACTTAAAAACAATACACTCAGCTAAAATGAATGTGCAAAGTGTTAACTAAGTGTATCCTATCTACTCCTAAAAGTAAATCAAAGTATATTTATCTTCTACTGTATGTATCTTAATATTTACATCTTGGTAAATAATTTGCATTACTTGGAAGGTAACTGGGATGGAAAACTACTGGTTCATGTGGAACTTACTTAGTAATTGTTTTAGGAAGAAATTCTGAATGAGTGTAGGTCCATCTAATCCCCATAAAATGGTAAAAAATGAAGATTTGTTATTGCATCCTGCCATTCATTCACTCTCTGCTGACATTATAGATGTCAGAAAGTCTGTTTAAAAGCTTGCTATCTCTATTCATCTTTGTTTCTAGCACGAAATACAGACTATAATAATCTTGTCAAGCCCACATTTAGACACTAATTTATGACCCTCTGCTACAATTTAGAGAAAATTCATTCATACATACATAACTCTTTTAAAGCAAACTATGACCCCAGATGGAAGGGTAATATCTAGATTCAGCTGACTAAAGCCATGGCTACCCTGATGTTTCTGTATGGATGACATAGTTCAAACCCATAAAACACATTAACTTTTTTTTTTTAACCTGAAGACCAATCAGGTTTGTTTGTTGTGGGTTAGTTTTGGGGGTTTTTTTAATCCATTTTGAGATATTAGGTTTTAAATCAGGCATCATCTTACTTTCCCGGGAAAAGAGAAGGAATCATTTCTTCGACAACTTAAAGACTACAGCTAGAGAAAACAGAAACTGAGACTGGATGCAGCTCCCATTGCCAATTCCATCACGAAGTGGTGACCCTCAACCTTACAGCAAAGCCTAACTCCCCAGTAGGGACCCAGCCTGCAAAACTCATGTAGGAGGATACATAACAGAGCTGGCCACTACTCAAAACCTATCTGTAGACTTGAAAGGACAAACTCAAACAGAAATGCATTACTGCTTACATACAAATGGAAATGTCTGCTATTAGAGGTCTAGATACTTCTGCAAGGAACCTAGATACAAACATAAATATAACTCAACCTACAATTGCCTAACTATCCTTGAAATCTGGAAAATGGGACAGGAGAAGCAAATGCTGTCACAAAACCTGTTAGTTCTTTCATACATAAGCTACTTAAGCTGCAAAAATCCTTTAGAGAGCAGAAAATAAGAAATCTCTTTGGGTTTTTTTATTGTGGGGTTTTTTTTTAGGAATTTTATTTTGATTAATTTGATAAAAAGAATGGAGAAAAACATGCTTTTTATTGGAGAAACAAAGGTATGCCACACTGGTCATGATGACAGTAAGCTAGCTACCCAGCTCTGCCTGTCAAAGGCATAGATTGACATGATGAAGGGCAATGATACTGATATATTCCCTATTTATCTCTTATATTTGGAATTTTCATATGACTAGTTACAGATTGATGCAGTGTCTTATCTTTATTCACATTTACAGGGCTTACTACACATTGACCAGGGAAACTCAGTCAGCTGTTGATTTAAGATGGGGAAACATACATATCATACACCAACTGGGCCATGAAGTGGTACGGAATTGTACATCCATATGAAATTCCAGAAATTTCTGCTAGACATAATGTAATTATTAAAATCGTAATTTTCTCTGAACATCAGCATTACCACCTTTTTAATAATGAAAGGTATCGCACAGATTTAAAAGCCTCCAACTGAAAAAGAAAAGCTGTTCTATTTGAAAACAATTGTAATAATTAAAAAAACCCCAAAAAACACTGATTTGAAACAGCATTCCTGTAGATTTTTTTATCATAGACAGTATTTTTCTCAAAACCACCAAGTACTACTTTATCATTAGATTATATACTTCTGCTTTATGGTGGTATTATTTAATTTATTTCATTCATGTTGAAGCAGAGAGCTCTGGCCTCTTGACCCCAATTTTCACTTAAAGAAACAAATTTCTTTTCTGCAAACTAACTCAATTTTTCTCCTGTCAACCTTTAGCCTCACTTTAAAATATTAACCTTTTTCCTATCATGATAAGCATCCAACTTTCTTCTATCCAAATTTAATGTTAATCACCATATCTTATGATAATGTTATATTCACTTTTAGCCACCTCTGTCAAGCACACAAAAGTAATTTACATCTGTGCATCCTCTTGGAATGTAGCACTGGGAGCATTTCTGTACATGTGAAACGCGCACAATCCCCTTGAAAAAAGCATTCTTTCGAGTACTTGATTTTTTTCCATTTTGTACTCTAAAATGTTAGCTAAAAGATGTGTTTCTCCTTTGAAAGCAGAACAGGAAACTGAGACAAGACTAAGAATACACTTCTAAAACAGAGAGCAATGCAAAATTACCACAATGACTTGCCTGCCTTTTCTGCCAAAAATCATTAGGCAAAATGAAAACAGCAGAATTAGGGAGAGGAAGCCTGAACTGGAAGGAATTTTTGCCTACATATATTTTGATGCTATCTCACCAAATTAACTGAATGAGCTGTATCAGTGTTGCTGACAGAAGAATCCATTTTATATAAATTACTATAAATAATTTAAAACTTTAACACCACAGGAAATAAATAAGTGAATTTTTTACATCATCTCTCTAGAAGCAGTATCTAAATAAGATACATTAGCTATTATAAATATTAATGCTGATTTTGAACTTATTTGCAAAAATGTTGAGTGCTCTAAACAGCTGTTACCTTTGGAAGTTTGAAGTAGAAGCTGGAAGTACTTCAGAGAGTCCAAATTTGTTTTTTACACACAGGCACCCACTCTCAGGTACCCACTCTCAGGTACCTACAGAGTGACCTTACTTGCTTTTCCCATGGAAAAGTGTTTCACCCATGTATAACTGCTGAGAAGAAACACCTGTTTGCTTCAGGAGGCAAGCTAGATATATACATTTCTCCTTCCTGGTATTAACCACTTATCCTTAAAAACCCATGGTATCATTAATATAAGAGATTGCAAAACATAAATGAAACAAGGCCATAATAATTTGTGAAACACCTCAGTGAATGAAAACAGTGACCCTCTCTTTTGGCCGTTTCAATCTTCTAGTGCAACTGTACCACACTGACATGAGTGTCCTGCACCACTACTTTGTCGCATGTTTACCATGGAGAATAAGATAATCAAGCTGTACTTTAAAAATACCTAGAGAGAGGTATTCTTGGAAGAGTTTTTTAAAAATCAGTTGGTTGCTATTGGAACAGCTTTCTCTACCAGCAGGAAAACTTTAGGTATTTTTATTATTTATGAAATAAATATAAATTTTTTACAATGGAAAATGTCAACTAGTTTTATAGAAACCCTAACACTTAAAATACTTTTTGTCATTTTATAGTGGAATGAATCAAAAAATATGACTTTTCAAACTTATTATTAAAACTTAGACTGTGAGAAGAGTCAGTCTGGTCCTGCTGGGATCTTTATGTCACTGAACAAAATACTCCTTAAAAGATTTCAATTTTTTATAAGCTTACACCAAATAACACCAGGAAGTAGCATTTTCCTACCTCAGTACAGACAAACTAAAAAGATCCCATACGAAAAGCTAAACAGCCCAAGACCAACTTTACATGAAAACATCACTTCATGTAAAGAAAAACTGCTTATGGGTAATGGCTGTCCCAGATGTGTTGGGCTCTGACAATAATGAGCTCATTTGTCCACTAGAGGGCAAGGAGGTGGAAAATTTAAATATTGAACTGAGGCATCATATACATCAACAAATATTTCAAGTAAAACTGCTAATAGGATAAACAATAACATAATAGGAACACAATTAAAATTAGTTGGAACTTGTATTCATTAACTATCTGAGTTTTTCTCTGCGATGACCCCATTTGGATAAGGATGGCAGTACTTTTATGCCTCTGGAACCCACTAATGTCTAAGGATTTTCATGGACATTAAACTGCAAAAGGTTTGATCAGAATTGCAGAGCTACGTGATTTTAGAAGGACTGGGCCTTATCCAAAACCCACTGAAATAATTCCAGGTCTTTCCACCGATTTCCACAGCTTTGGATTGAAAGGAACTCTGATTGGAGAAACGTCATTAAAAAGTAGGGGGAGTAGCATTAAGCACAACGAAAGTGAAAGAAAGTGAACACATCACTATTCAAATTATTAGGTGATAAAAGAGAAGGGCCATTGGATAGACAAAACATAACCATAATATCATGATTTTTTAAAGTGTTGCTGCATTCTGTAATTACATGCTGAAAGGTGGGGATGCCATACAATGAAGGCATCACTGTGTTTTGTCAGGACATCCCTTTGGTTACCTGGGCAAGATTTAGTCTGCAATTTAGTATGAACACATCAGTTCAGATACTTGTCCAAAACTTTCTATTAAGTCAGTTTTGCAGAGTCAGTGTGTTCCACTCCACTTAGTTCAGGCCTTGTATAAACAGTCTGGATATCAGAGAATGATATTACCTATATAACGATGAGTCAAGCAAACTCATCTGAGAATCCCATTGTCAAGCTGGATTCGTTCCTGGTTGCATATAATCACCACTAACTGTAAGCCACCTGAGGTGTATGCTATATGTTGACATTGTAAAATTGAGGTGTACAGAATTTTCATTAGAAAAAAAAATGCAAACTTGGTTTTGTTTGCATTTTACCTGAAAAGATAAATACATTTCCTAGGCTTAGGTGGCTTTGGTTAAAGACAGAGTCATGAAAAATTCCACTGTGCTCTTCTGAGCATTGCTAATCATAGCAAAATAAAATCTCTGCAGGCAAAATGCTTTTCTCTCTGCCTCTTTCCCCTTTATAATACACAAGCTCAAAAAAGTCAAACACTCCATACACCGAGCCATGATGGGACTAGTAGAACACTTTCTCCATGATTCTTGATCAGTTCTACAAGGGTTTATTGCAAGACATGACCCTGCTAAATAGTGGAACAGAACAGGCCAACCTAGGGGAAATGTAGGGACAATGGACCAACTGACTTCTCTCTCTCAAGACAAGAGAGGTGGGTATTAGGACTAGAATCTTCCCATCCTCTCACAAACATTTACCATGTGTTCTGGGAAAAGATGATGCTGATGTCACACAGTCTAACCACTAGCACTGTGATCAAATCACCACAATGTGTCAAGACATTTTTTAATTTAAATTTACAATAGAAAATACAAGACTGACATGAATCTCTCCAGTCAGGCATCCTATGAAGTCTGAATTTGCTAAAGCAACACACTTTTTTGCTAAAGCAACAATTGCTTTGAACATAAAAAGCAGAATTCACAAGGGTTATCTGATCACTGCCATTATCTATTGATAATTACTTACTGATAATGGCACTGATTTTAGACTTTTAAATAGAACTGAACTATATACTATGAACAAGTAAAATCCACAAAAAGGAACGTGATCTGAGCTACCAAGCAAAGAAATGTGTTCTGCCTGTAGGATGACCCAGTTTCTAAGTTAGATTGTTGAAGTAGGTTATTGTGACAGATATTGTGATAGATCTTGCATGAGATCCTGTAGATTATTAAGAAAACCCTTGTGATGAACCTGAACAGAGCCCTCGGGTCCTGTGAGGTTCCTCACAGCATCACTTGATTCCTGGACAGCACAGCATTCACCCTGCTAAAACGACCTTCTCCTATTGTGTTAATTATAACAAAGCATAACATGGAACAGAATTGCTATCTACTCATTTCACACACATATTTATCAATGATTGATAAACCCACTGCAATAAAGTGCAACCCCCTCACACCTAACCCAGTTCCCGACCCCCTTCTGTCCTCCAGTACTCTTCTCTGTTTATCTTGCTATTAGGCATGAGGTAGCAGAAAAAATCCTTCTCCCCCAGTGTCTTGGTTTCAGACTGCCAGTGAGTGAGCCTGTGTTGTTGACCTTAGCTGTTCTTTCTGAAATCCTGTATATGCCCTTTACCGTATGTGAGCATTTTAGTTTAAAAAATACACAACTTTATGAAATCAAACCCAGTTTTCACTACTAGAAACAACAATCGAGGCATATTCCCAACTATTTTTTCTTTCTTATCAAACTGTAGGTTTTCCTTTGTGTCCCTTAGAGTACTAAAGTTCCTAAAAAACCTCCTTTTTTATCCCCTAGAGAGAGCAGCTGAGAAATTAATTTCTTTTGGTTTCAGAACTTTGGAGTTAATTTTATGAGTTCAGAATAAAAAAAAAAATTAAAATCCTCTATTTACTTCATCAAAACCACTCCTCTGAAATAAACAAAAACATCAAGGAAGCTGAATACTTTTTTAAATCTTTGAAGGTTTAAAATCCAGAATCCATTCTCTGAGTACAAATCAATATATGTTCTTAATTATCTAGGTACCTGACACTCCTTTTGAAATTAAAACATACACAGAGAAAACGTCATTATCAGGTGAAAACATTGTATAAGTACAGAATACTTAAATAAATTTTAAAACTGTATTATATACCAAGATTTTTAAAAGCAAATAGAATACTTTTAAAACTATATTCTGCAGTAAAATCAGCTGCTACTCGGAGAATGCACAGAAAATAAGGATGGTAATTGAAATTATTGACCCAGTGATAACTCTCTGAGTAAGCAAAACTTGACTTCGACAGGAATTATACTTGAGTTAACACTGCAGGATTGGTCTGTGCAATTGCCAAATGACTTCCTGTTTTTCAGTCTTTTATATTAAAACCTAGCAAAACCTTGATACCTTGATATAATTTTATCTTGTCACTAATGTTTCAGGATACTCCAGCTTGCCTTTGTGTTCGGAAGGAGCCCTTCTGCTGACATCTATTACGTAGTTTGCTTCCATTTGCAACTGTGCAATGCAAACAACGCGTAGGGAGCGAACTGTTCTGTTCCACACCACCAACAGATAAAACTGCCAAGTTCGGAAGCACAATTGAAAACAGTAACTGTGATAAAAAAAGAACATCCCACCAGTTTACTGTTCTGACCACAGGAAGACTGCAGGAGTAATAGCCATTGTGTGTTTATGGAAGCAGGGAGGTGACTAAAAAGCGCCCTGTCAGTTTTTGGCTCTGTCTTGCCAGCTGCATTAAAATGCAGCCCTGAGCAATTTTTTTTTTTTTTTTTGTCTGGAATTTCAGGAGCAGAGCGTACAAAAGAGCTGATGAGCAATGAATGCTTCACCCTTCCTCAATTAATCTTGTCTCTCTACCTTTGCTTTTGCTTTCCCTCTACATGAAGGTAATAATGACACCCTCATCCATTATCCTTTTATCCCTGTTATTCTCGTGAAATTGCTTAATAATATGTTACAGATTCGTCTTCACTCACATAATTCTTCCTGTCATTTGCAGTATATCATCCTGCAAACATACAGCCCACTTTCACTGGCCGTTCTTTGAAGATTATTGTCAGTGACATCTTCAGGATGCATTTGGAATCTGGAGCATCATTTCCGTTGCAATGGGGAATTACACTGACTTATCTGTCATTGCCAAAAGCACAACAAGCAATTCAGTGTTAATGCAAAGGTAACACAGGTTTTTATCATGCCGCCAGAACAAGAGCTCTTGTAAATTTATGCTAATATGGCCCTTTTATAGTTTAATAACCTCCTCCCCTACTGGAAAAAGGGGCACGTGCACATGCACGAGCACACACATACACACACGTACCCACACACGCTGGTAGTTTAATAATCTGTGTCACAGTGTGGTAGGTAATTTGTAGCTGATCCTCTTGTAATTATTTATTTTAAATCTTTTTATGAATGCTAATCTCATATAGTACAGCGGATCTCCAGTTTTGTTAGATACATGGAAATCGTAAGAACCAACTGAACAGCTTCTATTTCTATCAGTAGGTATCAGCCATAAATAGTTCCTATAATAAGAATTCCCTATTTCTCAACAAAATAATAATAGATCAGGTTTTGGTCGGGTTTTTTTTCTTTCTTTTCCGCAAGGCTACGGCTGCTGATTCCGTTTGCTTTCCTCATCAAGAAATCCACAGTACTACAAATGAGCCCTTCTCCCTGATCCAGGGTGGCATTCCAGAGGGACCCTGGCGATCCTGCCTGCATGCCAAATCTGACAACACATGACAAGCTGGTCGGCATGCAGTAATTTGACTAATTATACCGGATTAGAGCATATTAATGCAAGCTGTTTTCTCCAGAGTTAATGACCTGCTGACTGGGTTCTGTAAGGCCCCACTAGGTCTACAGACAGCTAAAAAACAAAACCCTGCTTTCTAAGCCCTCGTCATTTCGCATCAGCAAATGAGTATATCAAACTACTGAGCAGCAAAATTCAAGCGACATTTTGTGTGCTACAAACCCATGCTGCTTTCCCTAACTTTCCACCTCAAGGGTTTCTTTGATATAAAATTTAAATCTATTTTTTTTCTCATTTATTTCCTTCCTGCAATGCAGAGTCTAGAAACTGAGGAATTTTTTTTTCTCTAGATTTTCCCCCAGTTTTTTATTAATGAGCACAGGGATAAGAAAAATAACTTTTGGTGACTATAATACTGCTTATGTATCTTCTTATTATAAGATTCTGCACTTTTCCTCAAATAATTCAGTATTACAAACAACTTTATGAAGTGATGTTCTCAAATTAAATGTGTTTGTCAGGAGGTTATAACCCTTGAGATGATTATTTTGGGATTGATTTTTTGTATACTTTCTTCTAGCTGAATGACTTTTTCATAGATTGTTTGTTGTTTTAAAATAATTTAAGTCAATGAAAAATATTTTTCAAACTTTAATTGGATTGTTTAAAAATAATTTAATTTTAAACTTTGGCCTGTTTTAAATTGATGTTGTGAAAGCACAATCATTTTGACAAATATGAAACAATTGGGATGAAATTCAAAGTTTCCCCCCCCAAAGAGCCATAGATAACCTTCAGCAGCATGACGAGGGCTTTGCATGTACCTGTGTGTATAAGATGTAGGTTCTCATATTCTGAAATACAGAAACACGTTTTTCATTCACTTACTTTAATGTATACGTAACGTAATTATCTTACTATTCAAACACTTAAATCATCTATTAAGGATGCTAAAATAAATTCACATGTGGAGCTCTTCATATGCACAGGCTTGTGTATTCTTATTTAGAGCTTGGAATATTTCAATACTTCACTGAATAGTGAAAATATGCCCATTTAGCAGAAGACAACGGTTATTTCGTTTGCTTCTTTTTCTAATGTCATATTTTAGAACACATGTATGTGATACTTTCTGGAATAACTAGAAATATAAAATCAAATTCCTGGTACCTTTTTTCTCAAAATACACACAAAAGTGGGCAACTGAACTACAGCTCAGACACAGTAAGCACATATTTCCAATATAAATGTATCACTGATGCAAAATGTGATAAATAAATTTATTGCAGGGAACAAGCTAAACCTTCTGTTAGCACTATACTATTTGATCCATTATAATTCTGCATGCACATTTGTACCTTATGTCTCATAAAGGACCAATTACATACATCCAGTATATAAGTTATACACAGGGAACCAAGTACCGTGCTTATGCCCGCATGTGTATATAGTGTAACTCCAATGGAATTTAAACTTACGTTACCATAAATGAGATCAGAAACATACTAAATTATCCCATAAGGTCTCTGAGTCAAATTAAACTTGGTACAATCCACTATCAAATTAGTTATGCTTTGCATTTTGTAAGCCAGAAGAAAATTGGGCTATTTGTGACTTGTGCTTGCAGAAAGCATTCTTTCCTTTCAGTGAGTAAAAGAAGAGGGTCTGAGGAACATTAGTAGCACTGTAAAAAGTCCTAGAGGACTAGCTCAGTCAGGAAATTGGTTATGGGCTAGAGAACTTGACTCTAATTTACTAGGCTATATACAATAATTGAATCAAATCCTGCTCTTGCCTTTAACTACCCTAAGACCTCTGCTTTGCCATTACCTCAAAGAGCCTGGAAGTTATCACCCTCAGACTGCTGTGCAACAATCTATGGAAAATGAGATGTCCACTGCAACCTGAAAGGCAGTTATCAAATGTTCAAAGCAAAAAAGCTCCACCACCCTGGCAGTCTTGTTGGCACTCTCAGCAGAGGACTGGAGGAGTGGATAGGTATGAAGGCTCCTAAGCTGTCACCCCTAAGGGGGATCCTACAGGTCATGGGTGAAGCATATCAGAAGGGCAGTGTGGGAAAGGCAGAACTGTTGCTGCTCATGCATAAATAAGGGACTTTGGTCTTCAGGCCTGTCAATCCAGCATCTTTCAAGAGAACTAAATTCATTATACACAAAAAGTGTAGATAGCCCTTCTAAAAGGAATAAAGCCGGCATCTGATCCTCCTTCAGATAAGTATGTAATCAATTTTATACTCAAGTTACTTTGACAGTAAAACTAGGTTTAGTAAATGGTTTTGTATGTTAGAAGGAAAAACAAAACAAAACAAACAAGGTATATGGTGACTTTGTTACAGTAAGAATTCAAATAACTTCATATTTTAATATACATTATGTTTTTCACGAACACATAAACAGAAGAAAATATAAATCTTAAAATGAAGGAAACATCTGTGTAACACTCAATAGTAGCGAAAATGTACACATCAAACCAGGATATCTCAAAGTTCAGACTAGCAGCCTTTAATGCTTCATTGCTTTTAAGAATTTATGCGGTACACACGTACTGTAATTGAGAAGAAATATTTGATTCCTGCCATTATGTAAGTTCTGAATCTGTTTATCTAAAATTCCAACCTTTGTAGTTGATTGATAGAAATTTTTAGGCTTTACTTGAACAGCCTGATTACCATTTACACCTTCAGATCTCTATGACACTGGCATGAAATGGTGACTGGGTGATCTCCCAAAAACTTGCACAGATGCATAAATCTTGCTGTTGTCTTTCCTCTTATGGCTATATAAATTCTGGTACAGAGGGCAGAGGGTTTGTGGCACCAAGGTCCACTCTGACAAGTTCCCAAGAGCTCAAAGGCTGTATCTAATCTACATACAAATGGCCATATGTATATTTTCAAAACAAAATCGCAGAATCACAAAATTGATTTTTTTTTTTTTTTTTTTTCTATCATTGTGCTCCTGGTAGATAAATAGGAACTAAGGACTGGTAATGTCCACCCATCATAAGCCTACTTTTCCGTCAACCTGTAAATTCTGGCATTGCAGCTGTGAAATCTGTCCTTTTTTTCTTGCAGACCACCTATATTTTAAAGCACGTAAAGTGGGAAAAAAAACAAACCAAAACCAAACACTGTAAAAGTATCTAGGAGGAAGGCAAAGGGGACTTGAACTCAGCACAGGAAGGTGTTCACTAGTTTTATTTTGAAGAAATAATATAGTACTTTTCAGCCTATCAATCTCAAAATATCAGACCATAAAATGTATTTTATGTTACAGGAGTTCTTTCATTACCACTATGATTCTTCATTTGAGTTTGTTACAACTTTGTAAAGGGCATCAGGATGCTGAAATTATAAAATTAAATAACTTCCAGGTTAAAAAAAAACAGAACTGGCATGTGCTCAATATATACATGTAATGGTCAGTCAGAAAGACAGCATACTACAAATCAGTGACGGAAGCTTTCTTTAACATAAAAATATCTGTTGATACCCTATTTTATCTGCGCATGGCAAACAGTACCTGGAATAAATGTTTCTATGGATGAGTGACTGGGTTCCCCTTAGACTAAAGAAACTACATAATAAAGGACCAAGATCTGTGACGTTCTGAATGTCCTGTAATTCTGATCCTCTTGGATATCTACAACTCAGAACAGCCCGGACATATTCGCGCAGGCTTATATCATACAATTTACATTAACTTCATTCATTCATGATACTAATTACTGAAAAAGCCCTAAAAATGGGGTTAACTAAAAAAAAACCCCAAACAAACAAAACAAAATACACTCCCCCACACCATTTGTTACTGTTGTAACTCTCTTGTTCCAGTTAGGCAGTGGTTTTGAGGAGAAGAAAAAAAAAACACCACAGGAGACATACATTATGAAAAGAATTGGACAGTCAGGATTTTTATTTCACCAGTCACTATGCATACCACCATCGGATCAGAAAATACATTCCCATTTTGATAAAGAAGTTGACAGGACAAGTTTTAAATTATTTCTTGTTACTTCCATCAGACACATCATACTAATATTTCACTGAGAGCTGAGCATTTTAAAAATGTAATTATTTCTGGTTGTCCAAAGCCCTAAAGCCAGCTATTCCTGTCTAAATGTAAACAAAGATCTGATTGACTACAAACACAGACTACATTAAACTCAATCACCATTTATTATGCACGGTTTACTGTTGAAGCTAAATTCTCATCAAATGAGATTCAAGAGACAGGTCAAAACTTTTCTTTTTTTTTTTTTTAAATCATGTTTTAAGTGGCATTTCCTAAAATTTAAATTCAATGAACAATAATAAATATAGAGTTTTTGATCTGGCTTAAGTATTATCTAATAATGATGGTACTAAATAAAAATCACTAGAAAGCTATAGCATCTGCAAGACAACAAAAAAGGCTTACAGCAGAGACTCCATGAAACATTTAACTAGTATTTTCCACACACTGATCCAGTGAAAAAGGGTAAGCTGTAAAAATGTGCTTCTGAGAGTTTCAAACCATATTATACAGAAGTCACATCAAATTAATACTGAGGACCATTTAGAGCTTTTATTCTGAAAAGCTTTTGAAAAGGGATTAAACTATGAAAACTCGCATGATACTAAAGTACCTATTAATGGGTTTAGGGGGGGGGAGGAACAATGAAAGTGTTATTTTTAGATAAATCGTTACTTTGTATGTAGCAGCACAAAGCATTTGCTAAAGAGACACTGCAACAGTTCTCCAGCAATATCCCACACATCTAAACACCGATTAGCAGGAGAATTTTTCTTGTCATTAAGAACAATCTTACATAGAATAGAGGGTCTTCTGGTTTTCTCTTTAATTTTCAACAATTTCTATAAATAATTCATTAGGAAAATGTAGTCGTAGTCAAAAACTGCACATGTAAAACTGGCAACGCTTTTAGATTACTTGTTATTATAGAAAACACGACTGCATGTTTGTAGTCTTCCATATGCACATCTGATTATCGAAAGCCTGCTAACAAACTACTTGTATAAAAAAAAGTTCACACCGTACAATATTCAACACGCAAAAAAAAAAAAGTTTTCAAAAAATAACAAGAAACAGCATGAGTAGTGAGAACAAGGAACTGGGGTAGTTGTCATCTCATCAAAAATAATGAATGCTCAAGAGATTTCTAACTTCATCTTTTCCCAGTCATTTGTCCGATAACAATAGGCTGCCAGGAGAGAAAAGACTAGACACAGAGCATGCTCTTCTTCCTTGGCTCTAGCTAGCACCTGTAACCTCTAAACAACTATGTACCAGCTGAAATCCACATGAGGACAGCCCCAAAAGACAACTGGAAATGTTGTTCCTAGCCTGCTGTGCCTCCATTCAGCGACGGGATGCACCACATGGTGGATGACAGCTTTGTGTCTGCCCCATCTTGCAGCCTTCCCTCCTCCCTCGACACACAGCCGTGCACACACAAAACAGTCTTATGGCTAATGATGCAAACATGAAGTGTAAAGTCTCCTTAATTTGACCCTTGTTAAACTCCTAATTGGATTGAGGCGGTCTGAGAGTGGAAAGCAACCCTGGATTATTCAAGAAAGCTTTTACAAAATGAAGACCAAATTACAAAAGGCTTCCACTCTGGCTGCAGGACACCACAAAGAACAGGCAATGAATTGCAGCTGTCACTTAAGTTAAAAATCTAATCAATTGCCTTTTTTTCAAACAGGTAACTTTTTGAACAGTTTCTTCATTGTGATACTCTTCAGAGTGCGCTTGACCCAAATTTAATAAGCTGCTATTAAAGCAGAAGAGCAGCTGTAGAGCAAACACTGTAGAATGATACCGTGCATTCAGGCTCTTAATGATTTTAAAATGACTACAACCATTGCTTCATTCAAGAGGAACAAAGCTCAGGGCTCTTTGCTCAACAATGTCTTAACACAAACTGTCTGAACAGACAGCATTCATTTGTCCTTCATGAACCCAAAAGGTCAGCTGCATTGCTGAGAACATCTCAACAGTTTAATTGTTTTTCTCCTGCAGGAAGACTGAAGGGAGAAACTTGGGGATTCCTTGTGTACTAAAACTAGCCTTTCTTTTTTTTTTCCTTTTCTTCCAAGGAAATATACAGCTTAAGTACAGAGACAAGGGGTGCATGATATGCAGACAGGTGTAAAACATGAAGTAATTATAGAAGCTCAAATTAGTTCCTAGGCCTGAGGCAAAAAAGAGAACAGTGCCTTGACAAAAGGGAATAGCAAATAAGGATAGCAAACAAAAAATGGCTTGAATGTGTAAATTAGCAAGAAAAATGAGACAGAAAAGCAGCTTTACTCTACTATTATTCACCACATGAGAACAGAGCAGCTGAACATGATCAAGAAGGCTTTGGAGAAGAGAGGCAGGCATCAACACCGAAATGAAGCCAAAGAGTGGCAGCTCCGCACTTTCTAGTCAGTCACTCATTATGTGGTGAAGTGCTCTTGAGAAGTGCCTCTTATACTTGACCTATCATATTACTTCTTCTGTAAACACATAATCCCTGCTTGTTAGGTGGTGTCAACACTAGCATTCATTCACTGTGGTAGTCCTTTTGTGTATAGACACTTTAGAAGTGCTGCCAAAACCAAAGAATTGACACCATAATAAAACAATTTGAATTTCAACCAGGTAAACAGATCCTATGCGCTTCTGTAAAATGTACTGTGCAGAGCATTACACCCAGGGTCGCTTATTTGAGACAAAGCTGCTTTCTTATCACAAAACTATTTTCTCTGCATGCCTTTTTAGCCAGATTAACAACCACCTAATGATTAACATTAATAAATGAACAAGGTTTAATAACAGGAATTACAATCACTGCAACATATTTGCTTCATGCACAAAAAAAAAATTAAAAAAAAAAAAGAATTTGCATATTTTTACTACCAGTCAGCTAAGCAGAAGACCCCAAAGAAAACTAATTGTGGTTGTGCAAAACTGACCACCTCCTTCTACATGCAACTTATCATTACCATGAAGGTCACACAAAAGTCATAAAACCAGTCAGCTTTTATGCCAGAACTTCATCCACTTGTAGAGACATTTTATACTTCAATCTTTGTGAGAACATACGTCTGATTATTATAACTAGATATGTAGACCTTCCACTCAAAGATTTTACTTTTTGTTGTTCAAGGCAAAAAGTCATATTTGAGAACACCTTTTTAACCAATCCAGAAGTATAAATAATTGATTCTGCGTTTCTGCATTAACAGAGGTATCCTAGACAGTATATCAACCTAACATTTATGAAGTGCTCTGAACACTTTTGCAGCCTGTATGACTAAAAAGATGAATCATTCTTTCATTCGACACTCAACAAAATATTAGTGAACTTCCTGATGTATCACCGAGTATGAATGAAACGCAACACCACAATGCTAGTAATTGGTTAAAATGGCAATTTTTACAAATGAGTCCACAAAGATATACAAAAGGAAGACTCAAGATATGTAGCACCCCACCTCTCAAAGCCATGTTAGCACTGGGTACACCAAAAGGAGCAAGAAAGTAGCTGATGATGCAGGCCTGATGTTGCAAGAAGGTGACATGATCTATTACTCCAGTCATGTCTAAAAAATAATGTATTATCATGTAACACCAGTGTCCCCATCCTGCCCGGGATTGCCAAGATTTTTTTGTTGGGTTTTCTTGGGCAGGAAATCGAGCCTACATTCCTATCCACATGAAAACTTTGCAGCTGAATGTTTTGTGTTCATGTACTGAACTGTGCATTTTTGGGAAACTTTGACAACTCTAGTGTTTGGCTCAGTTAGCTTACTTAGCAGGCAGCAACATGCACCTTGCCCACCATTTGGTCTTCAGCTCATCCACCTGGGAGCAGGAACAGTGAAATACTCCTACTTGTACTAGCCACTGCACCATATTCAGACACCTCTGAAGGAATTCTCAGCACCCTCAACCAACCTGAACGAACTGACATCAAATGGAAATCTAATTCTCACACCTTCTACCTTTGCCTTTCAACTGTTGCTTCTCCCAGTCCTAACTTAGAACTTCTCTACATCACTGTCCTTTCAGAAATTCCATTTACACTGGCTGTAAAAAAATTAGATATACACACTTCCTACATAATATAGTAGCAAGCATTATTTATTATGACCTTTTTACCTTTCCCACTACCTCTTCTTTATATTTTTTTTTTCACAATATCTTGCATTGGCCAAATTAGACTGTAAAATGAGGCCAGAATCATATAATTTTTATTTCTCTAAGACAACATGGAAATGTGTGTCACTCTATAAATATTAAACAAGACCAGTAACGAATAATGTAGGCTTGTGAACGAAGGCCTCATAAGTCTCACGTTTAATAACATTAATTTAAACAGTTCCACGCAATACAAGCAAGTTCAGCAGCTTGTGCATCCAAAAAGGTCCTGTTCAGTCCTACTCATTAGGACTTAATTTAGAAGGTAAAGAAATACCAGCCAAGGTGCCACTAAAATTATCTATCTTTTTAAAGATGTGCCATGAACTTTATTACGTGTTCCCTTTCAGCTTCTTGAAACTCTCTGTTGTCTCCCTCTTCTCAAACATATCATGTTTCCCATCATTATAGAGTTTTCCTTTACTGTATAGACTGTATAACTTTCTGGACAGGTTAACCTACATGCCAGTGAAGGATGCTGCAAAGGCTGCTCTTTTCAGTGTCAGGGGCTCTGGAGAGCAGCTCTGGAAGAACTACCCTCTTTGCTTTCACAGAGCAATGACTTCTGCCCACAAAAGCAGCAGCTACATTGAGACTGGCTCATTTCAAGAGTAAGCCTGGAAATGCTGATGCTTTCCAGCATGATTCACAACATCAGAGTCACCACGAGGGCCAACTGTGCTTATGTGCACTGATAGAGATTCCTTAGTTGGGATTTCTCCTTAGTATGGTATTTAACTTTATATGAAGAAAACCGTACATGTTTCCACATTATTTCAAACTTGTTTAAGCAAAGAACTACTTCTTCCTTCATAATTTGCCCTCTTATTTCCTCCTTTGGTTCTTTATAATGGTTTTTCAGTCCCCTCCCTTCAATGAAACAAATTTTACTAGAAGTTTTCAAATTAATTTTTTCCTGAAAAGTTTTGAGGTCTTCCATTTCAAACTCATTCTCTCTGACTTTTTTCCCCTGATCTTCAGACCATCCTGTCACCTTGTTTTCTAACCCAAGCACATCATATTTTTTGGTTGTCTTCCTGTTTATGATTTATTTCTTCTATTCCACAAAGCTGTATTAACTAAACTGATACAAAAGTTGGGGTTTCAGCTGAATCACTATCATTCTGGCTGCACAACTGATCATCAGATACAGTACCACAGGGTCAGCATGAGGTTGGAGTTCAAATTTCTTATTCATTCACTAAACTCCCACATGCCAGAATTTGCTTTACAAGCAGTCCAGCATGTCCACTGTGTGACTGATTGGCACTTATGGAATATGGCAAACACTCTTCTGTTAATGCTTTTTCAGAATTTCTAGAAAACAGATGGTCCAAAAAGGCAGCCTTGCCCCACAAATCTGGGAGACTACCAGGGAAAAGGGAAGGGCATGGCTTACCAGGAGAATGTCTGCTGCTAACACCAATGAGCTTAAAAAGCAAGAATTTACTGCCCAAAAAAATACTCAGCTTCTCGGTTCCAATTTCTGCTAAATGGTTATCACTGTAGGTACTAATGAGTACTATTTTGCTACTATTTTCTAGATACTCATATGAAAAATTATTTTTCCCCTACACATAGCTGATAAGCATATCATATGCATTAGCCCTAGCATAAATAAGTTTCTAGGTTCAAGGTGACTTCAATAGTCATTCCTGTCACAAAATTCATGTGAAGTAGCAAAGGAATAGGAATGAACAAAATTAATGCAGCTTACAGAAGAAAAGAAAATAGCATAGAGAATGAAACTACCACTGCAATTCCAAGCTTTCAGGCAGCCACATTCTGCTCTGACACAAATCTTGCAGAGGCTGGCTGAAATAAGACACAAGTTCATGCAACGAAAGTTAGTCAGCACAAAAGAATGATATGTAAGCATCACTGATCCAGCTACATCTGATGTAATTAGCATCATTGTTTTAGCTAGTGCTTGATTTGGACCATTAATCTTAAATATTTTATGAAATGTTTAAAATTATATAGAACAGATGTACTCTGACTAAACATGAGTAGATTACTCAGCAAACAAAACTACACCTGACAACTGCAATATTTTAATAGCACAAAAACATAATTCCAGCTAACTATTCTTTAAATATGTGACAATCTTTCTCCAAGGAAAACAACTGCTCATTTTTAGGCATTTTCTAATATACCAGTCATTGTAGCTTGTCACGGTCCTTTGACACAAAACAAACAAAACCCCAGAAAACATTATAAAACATGCAGAATTCTGGTTTTCATCTGTGATGAGTATCCTACCTAAGGATTTCAATGATAAGTATGCGTTCTAAATTCAGCAAATCTGGCATGGTAAGTAGGTAATATGTGCGCTATCCCCAACGTCAAAACTATCATAATTGTATCGTCAGTGAACCCAAACCCAGGTCAGATTTCATATCGCCATAAATCATTGTGTAAAGATTGTCCTCAGAACATGCTTTTATATATGGAAGAAATCCAGAAAGCTAAACATCCTTGCTGCCACAGTCCAAAACCAAATTCTGTTTATTTAAAACAACTTAAGCATAACTGCTACACTATGATACAACTGTTCTCTGCAAGCCAGTCAGTTTCCAAATGGTATGTTTCTCCATACACATTACATACACTTACATTCACACCCATCATATGCAAATGGCTTCTCTCCAATGCTCTTATCTTCTGATAGTTACCATCTTGGGTATACAACACTGCAAACTCTTACTAGGAGAACATGTTACACACAAATTCAGGTGCAAGAATGAAGTCACTGGCAGACCTGTCCACTTTTATCTTTACAGTTGTGAGGATAAAAATCAGTTTGAAACTTTGTTTTGCTTCCTTTTCTACTGAAAGTACTGATTTTGAAAAATGCTGTTGGTACTATAAACTTCACTACTGGGACAGGTTAGAGCATAGGCAAACTTTAGGTCTGCTGGTGACTACATCCTCTTGCTTAACATGCTAGCTGAGGAATGTCATCTTATACAGTTCTGAGAATTACTGACACCTGCTCACCCATCATGCTGCTAATATTGTCTTGAGCACACCCCAGGTTGTTTCCACAAAAACAGATTAAAACAATGATTCATTCTTGGTAAAACTATTTTTTTACTTATGCAGCTAGTAGGAAGGATGTGAACTGTATTTTCTAAGCAGTTGTTTTCCAACCTCACAAAATGCTTTTTATGAAGTGTGTACCAAAATAAGCATTTATTTCGCTCCTCCCATTTCCACAAGCAGTACTACAAGTTTTAACCCCCATTTTTCCTCTGAAGGAAAATTTTGTTTAAGCACTAAAAAAAATATGATGCTAAAGTCTTTCAAATCTGGATACAGAGTTAGAGGGTGAAGGGAGAAGCTGATATAACTTAAGACATATAATTGAAGACTATTATTACTGAACACTGATAATGAGATATTTGTAAAAACATCCAGCCTGCTTGGATATCTATGAATCTGGTAAATGAAGTGACAAACCCTGCAGCTTCTATGCACCCCACTATTTCATGACTTCAGAGGTATGTTAGCATCTTGGAAAAAAAAAGATTTTTAAAGCCATGTTGGCAAACAAATGTATGAGTACTTCTTGTATATAGCATGAGTCCCACTAATGTCAGTGAATTTACTTGCCTGAGAAACTGGTAAATCAAGTCAAATTAGGGTGAGAATGGTACATCTAAGGTTAAATAAAGGTTGATACCCAGGCATCAGTAATGCTATTTTTGTTGTTGCTTTCTGAAACCTGCAATGCTACAAGGTATTTCCTTCCCAACTTTTAAATCCATCTTTCCACAAAATAACATCAGTTATCAGAACTCAAATTGCACAATAAAATCTGCTTCACTAAAAGGTATGAGGGGAACCAAACCTTAACTTACGGGGTTCATAGGAACTCTGAGCCATTTAACAGCAGTCCATCTAAGGGGGTTACTGCAACTCTAGGAAGAGTATACAACTAAACAAGAGTCATACTAAAGTCAACATCCTAAAGTTACAGATCCCATTTATAATTTCAGTTCATCCCTATATTTTTGAACAGATGTACCCAGATAATGTATTTGTAATTAGTCTGTGGTACAATGAACAGAAAATTTTCTCAGATGGACTCAATACCACATGCTCCCATACATGTCCAAAGTGGAAGGCACAATATAACCATTTTACAGAACTCTCAGGAATCAGACAGGAGCAGAATAAATCACTCTGTGAACAAGCTGTGTACCAGGCTTCATTAGTTATAATTACCCCCAAAATATGCTTAGCAGAATGCACACGTGTCATCTGGGAGTGACACACAATAGACTGGGCAACTTATAAACTCCTCCAAGCACAGAAAGAGTCCATAAAACAACTGGCTTGTGCATTTGGATTCATGTGATAACACCTCCTATTGCATAAGCCACCAGATGACACAGATGGGGCAAATCCAAACAAGGAACACTTCTTTTGTATAGGCACTGGACTTCATTTGATGCCTATTCAACCAACAAGCTGAGAAAGCTGAGTATGAAACACTAGATCTTTGTCTGTCTTATTTCCTAGATAGTGCTACACTTGCTCAAAATAATGAAACATGTATAGTTTTAAATACTTAGTAATGACTTAAAGAAAAAAAAGAATATGAAACAAAACAAAACAAGATGTTAAATTTAACATACTTATGCATAGGCAAAAACCAAACACTTTTCCCCAAACTTTAAAAAGAAACATTTATAATATAATCTTAACCAGAATCTCCTTCTCATACATCATATTACCAAAAGAGGTAAGTACTAACTGAAGCTCTTTGAGAATGTATGTATCAGCAATCAGATCTATTCTTTTCTGGAGAAAAGAATATTAATTAACATTATGTTCACGGATCAGATTACCTTTCCTTTAATGATTACTACAGAACCAACCACATTACAATTATTGCAACACTGATTCATCCCAACTTTGCTCTGTAAACATGCTCATATTTTTCTGCTTCCTGCACTTTCTGCCAATCATAATAAATAATTCTGTCTGGGATATTCCAGTCTCATACCAAATGCACATTTTTTTCCTCCTATTCTTGTTATTTACTTCTTTGCATCCATAGACCATAGGGTTCCTGGTCTTTTCATTAAATGCCTTTCCACACTTTTTCTGTAGTTTTCTATTATTATTCGCTGTATGGAGGTTTGATCATGTCAAAATTTTGGAGGTAAGTACTTGCTTACTATGCTTTACTAACATGGAAACATACTGATATACAGTTCACTGTACAGACTGATTTAATGGCAAATACAACATGCAAGTTAAACATGTTCATATATGCCAGTATCTTAATATAAACACGGAAATATATATTGTTTGGATGTTACACGTGGAGGCTAGTGCATGTGTACACATATTTATATGAATGCCCATATGTCTACTTACTTCTATATTCAAGTATATAATGCATACAAATACACCCACATAAAAATACAGACACATGTATGTGTACACACTCAAAAAGCACCCTACGCCTTTAGGTGGCACATACAGTGCTTACAGTATGTTACGTTTCTGATGCACTGTTAAGGAACTACCATAATATCCTCACATCTGTTAGCTACTTCCGAGAAAACCCAGCAAGTAACTCTAAAACTCTGACTAAGAACATATTTAAATTAGTAACTTAACATTAACCACATGACATTGAGTTCTATGAAACCACTCATACCCACAAAATAAATACTCAGTTATTTTTATACAGTGGACTTTAACTGAGGTTCATAGACTTATAAGATTCATAGACTGAGGTTCATAGTGGTAACATGAACTGGCAGGAAGAGAGCTGAGTATATCCACAATAAGTGAGAGCAATTAAGGTCTATTATAAATAGCATCAGTTCACCTGTGATCTGCCAGATCCATGGATCAATAACACTGCGTGGATGTAAGCAAGGACAGAATTTGGCCCACTTGGCCCCATTTCTGCGTAAGTGCAACCGAGAGGTCAGCTTCAGCATTCATGCATTCAGCACCAGCAAATTCCATACAGTGCTCACAGGAACAGTGGCAGCAATTTCCTATTTTTCTACATCAGACAAGCATGAACAATTTGTGAATACAAGCTGTTGTGGTATTATTTGAAGTCACTGTCGCCTTCTTTTCTTTTTTTTTTTTTTTCCTTTTTAAAGAAACAGATACTGAAACTATCCCAGCTAATAATTTCATTTTGACACTTGCGTTTAAAAGGTTAAATTAGTATCTGAAGAAAGGTAATCTGACTGCCTTTCACAGCAGCCTGCAAGCTCTGCAATCTGCATAGAGAGGGGCATTTGTCATCATTAGCTGAGCAGTGACAGCTGGCACCTAGGGTGTCCCAGATTCAAGAAGTGGCAAAGGCACTCTTTTACCTTAAGTTGCCATTAAGTATAGCATGTTTCTAAGGAGCAATATTTTCTTTTTGTTACAGAGCATGAAATAACAGCAGTGAATGCATCTTCACCATGGAGAATGGGCTGATACACAATTAGCAGTTGCCTTTAGACAACAAGACACCAGGTTTATTATATGAGCAAACATCCGATTCATGTCACTTGAAAATAACTACAATTGGCTCAAAATTAGGGCACTATATTTTCCTTCAAAGATATTTCAGGCTGATTGATTTGTAAATTGTATTTATGGACATGACAAATCGTGAATAAAACACAAGTTTTTAACTAGAGGTATAGTACTGTCACTTCAAGCTAGGAAAGCCTAATTACTTAAAACAGACAGGTTATTAGATATAGGGAAAAAAAATAGTCCTACACTGGCATGTAAGCTATTGCAGTACATTAATGCTTTGAAAGAATACCTGATGGAGCACTATTTTAATAGCAGCATTAGAAACTTAAAGTATATTCTTATAATGCATTTAAAAGCTAAGTTTGCTGGGGTTTTGGTTGTGGGTTTTTTCGTTTTTTTTTCAAAACACTTCCATGAGATTTTACAAATGTATTCATCATATTTAAGAGCATATTTAATAACTGGAATGTGTAAAAGTGTATGAAAGAAGTAATTTTCATACTACCATCAATTATTCAATCTATGAAAGACTGAAGAAATGGTTATAAACTTTAAAAGACCCTGATTTGTTTCCTTTTATAGAAACAAAACACAAACCTAAAACCTAATATGCCTTGACATTAAAAACCAACAACTCAAAAAACAACCAGCAACAAACCAACCTAATTTTTTTAAAAAGGAGAAAAAACCCCTAATTTCTCCAGTCTCTCAAATTTGGAACCATAATCCATAATGCTAGATTTTGCATTATTATGTAAACTAGTTTTTCACAAATAAAACTAATTTTTGTGTTAATGTAAAATCTATGCAAATACATGCAGTCATTTATCAGAGAACCTGACAAGCATTCCATATTGGAGAGGGAAAATGAAACTGCCTCAAGAATAGAGGCAATTAATTATTTCTGTATTTTCTCTTCCTCTGTCTTGAGGCACAAAAGTTATCCATCCAGTTAAAACAGCAAATGAAATAAAGAGATTTTTTTTTTATTTAAACACATATGGCTTTTGCCTGCAATACTGATCACCACAAGGTCTACAGATGCCCGTGGCTAAATTGTACACTGGCAGATGCACACAAGGGAAAACTGTGTTAATGCAGTGTGGTGAACAAAACAAATGAAGAACTGAATTTGGGGGGGTGAGGGAGAGAGGTCTTCTTTTACCCTAGCGAGATACACAGTTTGCCTACCAAGAGTGGATTAGGTTAGTTATAAATTTAACTTGAAAAGTTTTTTTCTCACCCCCTCTGTCAAAAATCTGAATAGTCCATGTAGAAGAAAACATCCATACAGATCCACACATTTTTTAAGGTACAGATTCTAAATGGGCTTGCCAAGCTAAATGGTTATCTTATTTCATCTTTACAATTAAGGACTAATAATACACAATGAACGTACTCACAGAATATAATGAGAAAACTGTTGTCCAACATACTTGCTGTAATTTTTTACTTCCTTAAAGAAGCAACATCTTGAAGTATGGCTGAAAATTACAAGCATTACGGCACAACCTAATATATGCATATACTCTTCTGTGCTTCAGAGGGCTAATAAGTGTTCTGCACTTGTTAATTGTTCCTTGTGATAAGGTTATTTTAAAAAAAAATCAAAGCCAAAATTAGCCAGTTCATTCCTGAAAATAATTTGCACATTCACTTAAAATAAGACAGAATTATGTTGATCACAGTAACCTCTCTCTTACCAGGCCTATACATACTGCATAACTTTAAAATTACCACTGTAATGACCACATAAAAAGTAGTAAAGAATATATACACAGTCCATTTTTGACACATATTTTGAATATGTCACACAACATAAGTAAATCCATGCCATTAAAACCAGCATTAACACAAAAAAAAAAAAAAAAAAAAAAAAAAAATCATCATTTTTTCTGGGAATTTTCCTTTAATTTATAAAACGATTATTTTGTATCAACTGAAATTGTGTATAAAGAAGATTCAGAAATGTGAAAACACAAAGATACCTCCTTTGCCTCATCTAAAACTAGAGACTTAAGAGAAAAACATTGTCACTACCCTAACAGATACACCATCTTTTCTTTTTCTTCTTTTCAATGGTATTGAAGGATTACAAACAATAACATGCCCAAAATGCAAGATCTATTCCTACTATTAAGAAAAATCAATAGTAATATTTCTATAAGATAAACAGATTTTTCCATAAGCAGCTAGTATTTCTTTCAACAATCCTATTGGAAATTTATGAAATTACAAGACTATATGTTATTTCTGTAATCTTTCTCATTTCAATGACACTAGCCCTAAGCTGCAAGGGATCTAGTTCTGTATATTCTGTCCGAGAGCTGGGCTGAAAAAATGGTAGGGAAAAGTAGCAAGGTCAGTAGGTGATCTAGGTTAAATTTTCAAACCCAAGTAAGAGGAGAACTATAGTAACTTGCTGCTCTTAATAAGAGACTCAACTCTCCCCTAGATAAAATATTACTCTCTACAATGACAATGTTCCACCAGTTCAGAAAAAAAATGTTCAGAGTGGTGGTGAGAAAACCAATATATTTTAAAGGCCAAAAGAAGTGAGTATCAAGTTTTTCCTGAACAGATCTCTCCTCTTCTTCTTTAAATAATAAGTTTGTTGATACATTTCTATCACAGTTACAGCTAAGATATTTTTAGAAACAACGAATAAGTGGCTTTAGCATGTAGGTTGCTTATATTTAAGCCTGTTAAAAGATTCTGGACCTTTTGCAAGTTATAGAAATAGTCCTAAATATGCCAAAGTACCTGAAAAATAGAGATTTTTGAAAGCCTAATCTTTCACTTGTTTCTCTGAATATATTCTCACCCTCGTCGCAAAGGCTTTAGAACAGATTAGGGAAAGCATTTTTGTGGGAGCATCTTGTTAAAATATGGACAAAAGAGCACTGTGCTTTCTCAAGAAGGTAATTCAACACTATCACTAGAACACAGTGAAATTAATGGGGAAGTTCTGCTTGACAGAAGACTAGATATTTGGGCCAAAAATGTATTTCCTCACCAACACATGTACTTGATGCATTACGTATTTTAAAGGCTTACTGTATTTCATCCTATTCAAAAGTTAACCTCCGAGCGTTATCCTGCTTTGGCCCTGATCCTGCGAGTAACTGCCCGTGCGCTTAACTGTGAGCCTAAAGAAAGAAAGAAGCCCGTGACCTCACCAAAACCAGCTGAATGTTTCGCTAGCCATGTGTGCATTGGCAGGATCAGGGTCTTCATAAGGTTCAATGAAACGTATTAATCACTGGCAACCAACTCACTCAACTCCTCCCTTCCCCGTTATTTGGAAAGAAAATATCAGAGACCTATACACTACATTAAAAAATAGAAGTCTGCATTGAAATATGTTAGGCATGTCTTTTTATAGCTAAATCAAGATAAAGTGAATTACACAGGTAATTTACCATACCTATGCTATTCTAAGGGGAGAGGGCAAGTTTCAGTTTGAGTTAGAGGGATTTAACATGCCCAAAGCTTTGGCAGCATGAAAATTAGCAATAAACACATAACATGACAAAACGTATATGAAAAGATGGTGCTTATTTATAGCTTTATATAGGTTAATGTTCAAAGATGCTAAGCAACATGTTTTCTGCTGATTTCAACAGCTCCAGCACCTATCTACAAGATGATGCAGTTTAGTTTGCTAGTCGAGATGAAACCAGCTTACAGAAAAACACCAGTCACAAAAACGAGTGTCTTCAAGACATAGGACTCTCCCATTTTGACTGGGCTAAGATGCTGGGTTACTCAAAAAACATAGCATGAACAAGCTGAGTGGTGCCATAATTTATATAATGATGCATTTCAAATGCTCCCACACTTAGGTTCCAACTCTTGCTCTAGTCCTTTCTCAAACAATGTATTCCAGGGCTAGAAGTTACCAAGGGGAAAGGTTAGTTTAGACATGAAGTCTTTGGAAGCTGCTCATCCAACACTTACAGCTTTATTTTCAAGGTCAACGCTGAATATTTCCAGTCATTTAATCATATACAGCATGAGAGAGTAATGAGAGTTCTGCAGTGTTGGATGACCCACTACAGATGTAGTAGATTAAAAGGCGCTAATCCCCACTGATTCCACACTCCTCTCACAGTTCAGCAGAAAAGAGCATTCTCCAAGCAGATCTTAAAAAAAAAAAAAAAAAAAACCACCAGTGCTGACTGCTTAAATAAAATGCTGTACCTTAAGGAATGTCTGGCTTTGGAGAAGCTAATGGAGAAGTGAACCAAATGAATAATTCAACGCATTTTTTCCCCTGCTTGAATGTCTCTGCAGTTCTAGCTAAAATTACAGTTGTGCAACCTCCATGTTTACTTTTGAAACATAACATTTTAAAGAAAACAAATCAATTACTGTTTTTTTCCCTTAACAGATTGCAGATTAGAAGAATTTAAAGCATGGACAGTTCATCCAGAAGACCTAGGATGACCAAGTCCAACAGTACTGCAAAATATTTTCATGTTATATAAAAAGATAATAATTTTTATTAGTATTATTTTTAATTGGAAGAGAATACATACACATATTAAGTTTAGCACCAATGAATGGTAACTGTGTACTGTAAAAAGTAGCTACATACCAGTTTTTCAAAAGAACAAATAACATTTGCAGAAAATTGTAGATAATGGAAGAAAAATGTTTGCGTACCAAATTATACAGAAATTTATACCCATAAATCTAAGTAATGAAGTGTAGAAGTTTATTAAAATTGCACTTTTGCAAATACTATGGCAACTTACGTTTAAACTTTTCATTTGCTCCTAAATTTGAATGTGGAGGCAAAAAGTAAACTACAAAATAAGAATACAGAAAACCGCAGGTACCATCAACTTCTATCATCAAAAATTGATGCTGCCTATTTTATATAATGTGACACTTCAAGCAAACTTGGCACGAATATATGTCTTTAGTTTTCCTACTTGGAAAAAAGTAAATTTATTGTTGCTGGCAGGATGATACGGATGAAATAACCAGGATGAATTGAGGAGGGAAGGGGAGAAAGAGGAGCCAAGAAATCAGATACATTCAATGAGCCTTCAAACTCACTTCACCAGTAGGGATAAATAATTTAATCAACTCAGCTTCATTTTTTTTCCTGGCTCCCTAGTGCAATAGGCAGATATTAAAAAATAAAACTTTAAAATTCATGAGCAGTTGTGTGTGGAAGAACCATCACTATATCATAAGAAATACAAAGTGATATCAATGCAAGCACTTTGTGTGTATATGCATCTGCACGTGCATTTTAACTCCACTTTTCACCACATGAAATTATTGGTGAAATTTATATATGGCAATTTTGTTCTTTTTTCTGTTTTATTTTCAAATCACATTTGGGGGACATGGGTGCGTACTTGCAGTCAAAGATTTTCAACATCATTTGGCTTTTTGGCTAATATGAGCACTATCTGACAAGGCACTGTAGTTTGAAAGATGGGAAGTAACAAGCAGAGTTCCACGACTACTGTTATAGTACTCCTAATTAGGGGTAAGTATCTAGAAAACAGTAATTCGGTAAAAGTCACCAATATCATATGGTACCATTATCACGACAAATAATCAATCATCATTTTAATGAGGTGATTTTAATCCCAATTTTCCGAAACAACTCAATACATATAAAAATAGAACTCAGTGATGAAAAAGTGTACCTTCCTTTTATAATTTATGAAGGACACGTTAATAACTACAGAGGAAAACTAACTGCAGTAAGTGGTCAGAAGCTTCGAAAATATTCATATTTAGTGTCATATTTAGCCAAATAGATAATAATTTTCAGAATCTAAACCAAACCACCGACTTCGTGTCATGCTAAACGATCGAGTCACCTAAGCAGCCACATTTCAGTGGCTGATTGGTGTCAGCGATGCCTAAATCCACAAATCTCCAAACTATCAAATGTTTATTGTGTATGTGTGAAATGAAACGATACAGTGAAGTTAATAGCAACCTTCGCTGCTAGACATCACCCAGCCAAAGCTAAAGCTAGTGTTTCCTACAGCCACCAAGATACAGTAAATACATATAACCTGCAGTACTTGATACTGTAGGTTGATCTTAGCATTATACACTGAAACCTCTGATTTAGGATATAAGACGTAATTTTAATTTAAATTAATTTTGCCATATTATGAAAATTAAGCCTTCTGACAGCTTAAAGGTACGACCTGTCGACTTCTGCCTGCAGCAATTGGATTTACCGAGCTAAAACCACAGGGCAAAAATAAACAAAACCTCGCCGAAATGCTGCCACCGCCAGCGCGCAGCACCGGTGCGGCCGAGGGGCTGGGACGGGACGGGGAGGGATAGGGAGCCGAGAGGATGGGGGGGGAATGGGGAGCCGACGGGATGGGGAAGGGATGGAGAGACGACGGGATGGAGAGGGATGGGGAGCCATGCGGTTGGGGAGGGGATGGGGAGCCGAGGGACTGAGGAGAGATAGGGAACCAAGGGGCTGGAGCCAGGATGGTGAGCTGAGGAGCTGGGAAAGGGCTGGGGAGCCCAGGGGCCGCCGCAGGGACGGGCTGCTCCCCCGGCGGAGATGGGCGGAAGGCACAAAGTTTTGCCCGCCCGCTTAAACTTTCGTTTTTACACGGCTCCGGTATGTAACCTCGCGGGGAAGGAGCTCTTTCTTATTTAAATCGCAAAGAAGCCGCCCCGACCAGGCAGGGCCGGAGGTTTCGCGACGGCCGGCTCCGAGGCCGAGCGGCTGCCGCCGCGCCGGGGCGGGGACCAGGGCCCCGGCCAGCACCGCTGCCGGCCTCCCTCACCCCACGCGGTCCCCGGGACCCGCCCGCCAGAGTTGGACCCAACTTCGCCGCTTTTCCTTCCTCCGCATAGCCCGGCCGTGCCCTGCTCCGGCGAAAGCTGCACCCGCGTCTGAGGGCAGGGCGCGACAGGCATCGCCCCCGGCCCTGAGGGGCGGGCGGGGGAAGGGGGGTCACCCGAGTCCCATCGGCGGGGGCAGTGGGGCGGGATGTGCGGAGCCGGCTGGGTGCCTCCTCCTCCCCGCCCGCCGACGGGGCCCGCGGCGGTGCTACCGAGCCGGCTGCCGGACAGGGGGGAGATGGCCGGTCCCCAACCCCGCCGCGTCCCCTGCCGCCGTGGCAGGTTCCCCGCGCTCCCGGGGGCAGCCGCCGGTAAGAGCAGCGGGGGACGGCGGCGGCGGGGAGGCGCCCGGCTGTCCCCTCGGACCCAGCCAGGAGCCCCGTAAGTGCCTGCTCGGGGAAGGCGGGGGGAGCCCGGATCCCGGGCGGCGGTTCGGGGGCCGCCGGGACCGGTGCAGTGTATCTCTGCCGCCGCCGGCCACGCCGCGGCCGGGGGGAGCAATGTGTGTCGCGCCGCCTGGCCGGGAAACTACCCGGAGGAGGGAGAAGAGCTGGCAGGAAACCAGCTCCTCTTCGCCCGAGCAGCCAGAAAGCGGCCGCCTCTCCGCCGTCGGCCAGGGGGCTGCGGCCGGGGAGAGGAAAAGCTGCTTCGGGACGAGCTGTCACCTGCAGTTCCTCAGCGAGGCGCCCCAAGACAGCCCCAGCCCTGCTTCACGAATGGGAAGAAAATGATTCCCGCATCAGCTTCCTCCTGGGAAGCGGCACGGGCAGCACCCGTACAAACGCCAGACCGAGTGAGCCAAGCACGAAGTCAGAAATTCTCCGCTCTGTCCAATAAAGTTGGTCGCATTAATACGGTGTATAAATGTCGTGAAATGTTCTTTGCGATATGCCTGTGACAGTGACTTTAAGAATTAGTAATCGGGCAGTGGATTCAAGATTCCAAGCGATTAAAAGCTTTGCTCATGTATACACACACACACACACATATATATATATATAAAATTAAGGGTTCTCTTTAAGTGAAGCTCGGCAAATGCTGCAAAACAGAAGACTGCCACTCCAGCTTCTTTGCAAATAAAGGTCCCGGTTCCTAACACTTAAAGTACCGAAGGCGAAATTTGCTAATTACGCATCACACACACGAAACCCCAAACTGTCAGACTAGTAGCATACCAGCATGTTTGCAGTCGCTAGCATGCCTCCCGTGTGCACATTTACTAAACGCAGCTTGCTAGCAGAGCTTGCTATACGATAAATCGTCCAGGTTTGAAATTAATAGATACTTATAGTAGCGCCTCAAAAAACAGCTAAGCATCCACTCTTCACAACATATTGGAGCGCTATTCGCAATATAAAAACAAAGCTAACAACTGGCATATGAGATTTACCGTTCGTATCTGCTACTTGATTTCTGGAGGGAACGTGAAAAAGACCTGACAGGTAAGTTTAGCGATTGATTCTCCCTTGCAAGGTACAAACACAAAAAGCCAGGCAGAGACAATGCCGAAATGCATTAAACCTCAAAATCGATTAGAGTCCGTCAGAAGATCTTTTAGAACAATACAAATCGCGGACTTTTGCGTGATACTTTATTCCAAAGAACACTAAATTTGCCGTGAATCTGCTGCCTTGTTCACTGGCCGATTCACGAGAGGAAAAAATCCCCAACAACTTCTCTCTTGCAGTTAGAAGCAACTATCAGGAGGAAAGGACAGCGTGATGTGCCGCCGAGTGTGAGTTAATGACCTTACGTCTCTGCTCCCGCAGGAGCGAGCCCGGTGTGTGGCTTCCGAGGTGGGGGACGCCCAGGAATACACCTGCACCCGCGCCGCGGCCGGGAGGGGGACACGGCGTGCTCACTGCGGAGCGGCACCCTTCTGCCGAGTCCCTTCGAAACGTCAATACCCTGCACGTTACACCCGAAGGAGAGCGATTTCTCTCGATTTCCGAGCGCACAGATGATCGGGGCGGTTTTTCTGCCAGTAACCTTCTACCTTTGTGTATGTGCCTGTGTGCGTGTGTGTGTATACATATCTATCTCCTAGCGAGGGATTAATTAGCAGGGTTTGAGCTGAAAGAGGCTGCAGTGACGAGCCCAGTGGCGATTGGCCGCCCGCCTGCCTGGCCCTGCCTTTATAATTTCCACACGAGTGCGTCTGGGCTCTTATACAAACCAACAGCCAGCTTCTTCTGACATATACACACACACACACACGGCACTTTTTTTTCCCCCACCACCTGATTAACCACCCTGCATACACACAGTGATTACTACGGAAAAACATAAATAAATACGAAGAGGTTTTATTATTTTGACTACTGGAAGCCTCGCTGTGTCTCAGTGCAACTTTTGTTTTTCTTGCTGCGGGGGAAGGTGCAGCTCTCGATGCTTTCCTCTCACTTACGGACCCTTTAAAAAAAGGGGGAGGAAAAATATCGCCCCCTCCAGTCCCCCGCCCCCCCCTCCCCCCCCCCCGGCACACACACTTCAAGACGGCTGATCTAAAAAAGCAGGAAGAGAGCATCTGAGGAGCAGCAGCCCCGGCGCATTTTGAAAAACATTTGTTACATTTCAGAGTGCGGCAGCCTGTTTCTCCTCTGAAGTTGGCTCCAGCCTTAGCAGCCGCATTGGATCCCACAGCCTATTGCGAGACTCCGGTATACAACCCGGATCTCTGCCCCAACATGATCGCGGCCCAGGCCAAGCTGGTGTATCACTTGAATAAATACTACAACGAGAAATGCCAAGCCAGGAAAGCTGCCATCGCCAAAACGATCCGAGAAGTCTGCAAAGTGGTGTCAGACGTGCTGAAGGAGGTGGAGGTGCAGGAGCCTCGCTTCATCAGTTCCTTGAACGAGATGGACAATCGCTACGAGGGGTTGGAAGTTATCTCCCCCACGGAGTTTGAAGTCGTGCTGTACCTGAACCAAATGGGGGTGTTCAACTTCGTGGACGACGGCTCCTTGCCGGGCTGCGCTGTGTTAAAGTTAAGCGACGGGCGCAAGAGGAGTATGTCCCTCTGGGTGGAGTTCATCACGGCGTCTGGCTACCTCTCCGCTCGCAAAATCCGGTCCAGATTTCAGACTCTGGTGGCTCAAGCCGTGGATAAGTGCAGTTACAGAGACGTGGTAAAGATGGTGGCGGACACCAGCGAAGTAAAGCTGAGGATCAGGGACCGGTACGTGGTGCAGATCACTCCGGCGTTCAAGTGCACGGGGATCTGGCCGCGGAGCGCTGCCCACTGGCCGCTCCCCCACATCCCCTGGCCAGGACCCAACAGGGTGGCCGAGGTCAAGGCGGAAGGCTTCAACCTCTTGTCCAAGGAGTGCCACTCTCTGGCCGGCAAGCAGAGCTCGGCGGAGAGCGATGCCTGGGTGCTGCAGTTCGCGGAAGCCGAGAACAGACTGCAGATGGGCGGCTGCAGGAAGAAATGCCTCTCTATCCTCAAAACCTTACGGGACCGTCACCTGGAGCTGCCGGGCCAGCCCCTGAATAATTATCACATGAAGACTCTGGTCTCCTACGAGTGCGAAAAGCATCCCCGCGAATCGGACTGGGACGAGTCGTGCCTGGGGGACCGGCTCAACGGGATTTTACTGCAGCTCATCTCCTGCCTCCAGTGCAGGAGGTGCCCGCATTACTTCTTGCCCAACTTAGACCTCTTTCAGGGCAAACCTCACTCGGCCCTGGAAAACGCGGCCAAACAAACGTGGCGACTGGCTAGGGAAATACTTACCAACCCGAAAAGTTTGGAGAAACTTTAGAGGGTAACTATAAAACCGGCCCGAGCGACAAATCTGCTTATTTCCCGATGAAGTTTAAGCTGCCTGTTCGAAAAGTCAAATGTTTCTACTTGACAATGCAAATACTGTTCTCTTTTAAAAAGGAATATAGCTTAGGCTCTTCAGAAAGAAAAGCAAATGACAAAGCCAAGTATCGTTCCTCTCTTATCTTCGTCACAATTTTGCAGTTCCCCGTGAAAGAAAAAAAAAAAAAAAAAGGGAAAACAATAATAATAAAAAGTATGTTCCCTAGAAAATTGGCCGTAATTTAACATGATTGTGACCATTCTGCCTAGAAACGGTACCAACGGATTATAACAAATCCCAGTATTTTTATGTAAACCCTCTGTGAGTAAAAGCTATTTGGATATGCCATCTGAACAAACCCTAATGTACCTTTGATTTGTATCAAATATTGTGATCTTACACTGTCTTTGAAATTGTGGATGTTGGTGTTTTGTGATTTGGTGAACGGAAGTTAAATTGCCATTTTGGATACTTCAAGGACATTTTCTGCTAAAGAGAAGATACCATTAAAAAAGGTAGATTTTATCACGGTACTTTTGTTAATTGTCTTTGGAAGTGTCTGAACTTAACAAGTTTACATATTTCGTTTCATATATATTGCTTGGTCTATTCTAACATTCCATAAATATACTTGAAATGTTATTTAAATATATTCAAAAGAAATTTGGATTCTGCTTATATAATAACGCTTGAATATTGGAATTATATATTTGAAAATGCACTTGAAATACACTGGATAATTACCTTTTGTGATTTAGATTTAAATTTCTGTTGCTGATTTATTTAATTACAAGCTAATAAATGAAGTAAAATGCATATGGGTAAGCGTTTCAATACCGGCTCAAGTTTTCTACTTGAAAAATCAGAGGCAGCTATGTTTTGTGAATTTTGCCTTCCTGTGGATAGTTGCTTAAACCCTGTAAAGCTGAAAACTTGAGGGCAGCCGCCTGATTTTTGCATTTTTAATAGTTTTGTAGAACAGGGAATTATTAGTACTCCAGACATATTAGAATTTAGATCCAGATGACCATCAGCATCTGTCAGACACCGATGTTGTTATTAATGCAGTAACACTTTTTCAGCCGTCAGAAAAGAAATCTGGTTTTGAAAGGTTTACTATACGGCACTGATGTGTTTGTGCTCGGTGTTGAACAAAGCTGAGGAAACACGTTTCCCTGCAGTAGCCAGTGTACCGAGTAAGCCGAGCAACGAGCCTGATAAAACTCACGTTTTCGCACAAGTAGTAATAAAGAAGAAAACAAAATTTATAGGTGAAAGGTTCAAGCCGGCACCAATAAAGTGAAAAACAATATTACTTCTGACCTACAAATCCGTTATGAATGTGATAAGATTGCCAGCTGCACTCCTAGAAATCAAGCCCCTGTGCTCCCAGGGTATTCAGAGGGAATAACATGTGTGTGCCTAGAGAACTGCAAGCGATCCAACATCGCCTCTCCATACCGCAGTGCCTGGTCCTTTTCACTGTGCCTTTATTTAAAACGGCTTTAAAATCAAAACGCGGAATCACAACGCGGAATCGGTTTAGTACCCTGACAGTCAACAAGTGCTGAAAGAGGCCGATCGCCTGTGTAACATCCACCAGCAACTGTTTCCAGTGGGAAATATTTCCCTAACGAAACCGTTATCCCAAGTGATTCTGACAGTTGTTGTTTCTCCCCAGCACTGCAAAGAAAGTTCCAAGTTTGAGAAATTATTCGCCAAAGAGAAATCGCCATATTACAAACATATTCAGACGAGGTCGGTAGAATTTTCTTGGAAATTATTTACGATATTTCTGCAGGAAAAACAAAAAGCAAACAAACCCGAGGTACCTCCCCTATTTTTAATCTTTAACATTTCCCAGCGCAATTTACAGCGATAAGGCTAAAAAAGACTCTGTAACAGACGGCCCCTCCGCACCTCCCTACGCCCCCCCCGCGGCAGCCCCCGCTCCGCGCCCGCGGGAGGAAGCCACGCAAAGGTTTCCGCTCCAGTCACGCACCCCTGCTCTGCGGCGGCTGGGCTGGAGGCTTCCGCGGAGGAGGGGGAGGCGGCGCTGGGGAACTGGTAGTAGTAAATGACTTCAGAAAAAACCCAGAGCTTTCCCAGGAATCAAGTCTTGGGCACATGCCTATTTCCCTTTTCCTTTTCCTTCTTTTCCCTTCCCCTCCCCCCGCCCCGAAAATCAGCATGAACTTGCATTTCAGCAGTCAGAGTGTTTACAAAATGCGCCGTATTTTCTTACACGGAAACTAACGTTATTGAAATAACGGGATTCTACGATATCCTCGGAAGGGCTAAAACGCTCCGCTGTGCCTCGGGAAGGCTGCGGGCTAGGACTGCTGCTCCCTCCAGGGATTTCAGAGCAATTGGCTTAACTACTAAATCTGACCACGTTCATACAAAGGCACCGAGCGAAAGGCTGTTGGAAAACGCGCACGCTGCGTAACAGAGGATTTAACATCATTAATACATTGCGCTTTTTTTTTTTTTGCCCTTTTTTTTTTTTTTAATAAAACGCAGCGAGAGGCGGCAGACGGGAGTTTGGAGCGGGGGGAAGGGCAGCCCCGGCGCACGTGTGCAGGGACCACGACCGGGAACAGGACCGGGGATAGAGATGAACATGAGGAGGGGGACAGGGCCGCCCGCCGGCCGCACTCACCTTGGGGTCGATCTTCTTGAAGGCCGGGTCATCCTCGTCCACCTCGAAGTAGATTTCCGTGGTGGTGATGGAGAGCGTCCCCTTGGCCACCACCACGGGGGCTATGAGCTGTGCCGGCGTGCTGAGGACCACAGGGCCTGCAAGGCAAAGCGAAGGTCAGGCTGGAGGCGCCCGGCCGGCCCATCCCGGTGGCCCTTCCCCTCCCCTCCGCCAAGCCAGCGCCCGGCGAGCCCCCTCATAAACGCCGTTTGTAAACCTGCGTGTTTATTCCCCTCCTGCCCGCGGTCAGTGCTTCGAACTCCGCGGTCAGGACAGAGGCGAGTTGGTGAGCTCCGGGGTTGCGAGATAAATCAGCCAGCAGCGAAATTCAGAGGGGTTAGAGTGAAAAATAGCTGCCTCTTAGAAGTAGGTCCCTTCTCTTTTCATGCCCCTTTGCTCCTCGTTAACACTACCGCTGTTTACGTGCGATAGCGGCAACTCGTTACATCCAGCTTCGACCTGGCAGCGATAAGTTCGGGCCGTGCCGGGCGGGCGGCAGAGCAGTCCCCGGTCCGCAGCCCCTGCCCGCCACACCGGCTCTGCGGAGCCTGGGGACATTATTATTAACTCTGGGTCCAGAGTTCAAAAGCATCGCGAAAAATTGTGGGGTTTTTACCTACTTCCACACCAGACGCACACAAAGGCTAGCATCGTTAAATATATTTACGGCAACATCATTTTTATTTCAGCTTCACTTAATCCTCTTAAAATTACGGTAACAATATTTCGCCCAAATATGTTCCATATCGAGATGCTTACACGGGCACTGAAAAGATGGCATGGGGAAAACCTATTATAAAAGGCAGCCTTCTCCGCACAAACTGTTAGGTTTTAACTCAGGGAAGAAAACTTCTGCTTTAATGTGAAAGACAACGGGGATGGATTTTTCACCATCTTATCTTCGATATGAATGCAATCTACTGTTAAAGCTGACGGTGTCCATGTATAAGAAGCTCACCTGCTCTAATTAAAAGATTGAATATAAACCACTTTTCAGGATTTAACCACTAAAGTTTGCATGGTAATTTGTACACACATATATAAACACACATATCCACACGCAGGCACACACACATATCTGATGTACAAATAATAAAGCCTCAGTACTGAGAAGCTGGGTACAAAACGACTGAAGCACCTTTCGGAAACTGGCAAACTGATCAACCCAGTGAATGCTAAAAAGGGTTTGCATGGATAATGCAGTTGTTGAATTCTCCTGTGCCGTAAGGAAGACCTTGCTCAGATGGCAGGGAGGGCCTGCAGGCCCCGGGCACCCCTCTCTCCAGGGATGAAGGCTTTCCATGCTCGGGGAGCACAGCACAGTGGAGGTGAGCCGTGGGCCACACTTGGCACCCAGACCAAGAGCATGGCTGCAACCTCTCCTCCTCCCCCAGTACCCCACACCCGCTTTACTACCAGATCCTGTAAGCAACACTTCCAATTACTCACTTAAACCAAATTAGTCCTATATAGGCACATCTAACTGTCATGTTGTTAACGTTTTACGTTACTGTAACACCCAATTTGAGCCTGTATTCCACAATGTTTTGTCGTTTACTCTGCAAAATAAATAAAGCGGAAGGCACGAGTTACTGTGTATACAAGGAGAAGCTAAAGTGTGTAGTTTCAGTGACAGCTTTCAGCAGCCCAGCGTGGCAGGCTGGATAATATTGATACAAACTCTATTTTCTTTCATTTTATTGTTTTCCATCTCCTAATAAACCAGGGTAGCCTCTTGACCCTAGTCAGCTGATCGGAATCACATGCGCCGGGCTCGCTTTGCTGCTCTCCCTGTCTCGTCTCCATCTTCCCTCCCTCCCTTGGCGGTGAGGAAGGAGCCGAGCCGAGCCGAGCCGAGCCGAGCCGAGCCGAGCCGGGCCGGGCCGGGCCGGGGAAGCCCGGCAGCAGGCTCCAGAGGGCAGGGTGATCGATCCGAAAAGCCGCGTTAAAGCCTCATCAATCTTCATCAAGGCTGCTCGAGTAATTACGCCCGATTCCCTTGTACGATTACAAGTGGATTTGGGTTTCTATTCCCCAGGCCCCCTTTCTTTGTGTTTACTGAAGGGGGGTCTGGGCAGAGCGCGGCTCCCTGCCCTGCAGAAGCACTTGCCTTCTCAGCCACAGCGTCCCAGTCCTCCCCTCGCCCTTCCCTGAGCGCGGCCGGGAGCTGCCGCCCGGCCCGGCGCACGGTGATGGGCTCCCGGGCCTTTGTGCGGGAAGAAAAGTGCCTTCGGAAGATGCGTCCGGGAAACGACCCGATATTCTATCACATTAAGGAGGCGTTTGTGGGCTTTGCTGAATCCCAGAAGGAAGACCATCAATTTAATCCAATTACCTCTTTTCCCTGGTGTTGTGCGGCTAAAATGAAAATAAAGCCACCGCTATTTAGTGGTCAAAAGGCCAAAACCTACAGCCTGACACCCCGGAGAAGACAATAGGTGTCCCCAGGCTGGCGGGTGTGCTAGCGACAGGCACCCCCGCACGGAGGAGGGGGCCAAGCTGCAAAGGCAGGGGTTGGGTGGGGAGGGAGAGGGGACGTTCACTTTTGAGCCCACTGCTGAATGCAGGGGAAATAGGGGGTTTTCTGGCTTCTTCCTCCTCCTCCTCCTCCTCCTCCCGAGAAAAGGCTCCGAGCTCCCAGACCGGTACCTTCACATCTGCCCCGCGTTCTGCTCAAATGACACCCCACATTTGTTGCAATGTAAACATGTCAGATGTGTTAAAATGCAAGAAGGAATAAGCGTTATCGTACTTTCCAGATGATAAAACGTTTATTTTTCCCCCCCCCATTAGCAAAAAAGAAGCAGTGAGCATAATGAACAGTGGTCAAATTACAGGATTTCGGGGGACGGGGTGTTCCAACTAAGTTAAAAAAAGTCTTTGTAGATTTTTTTTTTCCCCCTCCTGAAAGCACAAAATGAAAAAGAAAAAAAAAAGGAAAAGAAAAAGTCGGTATTAAGTGTGTCATTTTTACACTTGTCCTTTGGAAATCTCCAATTACAACTTCCAACTCCATAGCATGTTTAAGGAGCACAGAGTCTTTTTGTTGTAGCCTTCAGGGAGCAAGCCAGCCACTGAGAGAATACGAAATTAATCCACTACAGCTATAGAGAGAGAGGATTATGTTTTAATCCCCTTTGGGATAGTCTCTGGATTTTAAGGATCCGATATTAAAATGTTTACACAGAGCATAATCAAAATAGCGCAGATTTTCCATATGGCACCGCGCTATCGGGAAGCTTTGGGTCTCCTTCCCAACCTCAATTGATAATCTAATGGAACAAAAGCCGGGCACACCTGAGCCAAGAGCCGCAGGACGGGCTCATTTGCATGCGGGAAAGATAACGAGCTCCGGCTACCAGCCTGGCCCGGCCCCTCGGCGGCGGCGAGCTGCGCTTTTCCAGGGGATGTAAATATTCATTCCCAGGGCGGCTGCGAGGGCCGCGCAGCGCAGGGGCCGCACACGAGGCCGCTGCCGGGAGCTCTCCGCGCAGGTCAGGAGCCTCCGGCAATGCGGAGGGCATACCCCTTCCAGCTCCGGAGGAAAAAAGCCAACCTGTGGCTGCTCAGCTTCCCCAGACAGCATGGGGGCTGTGAAGAGGACTCGCGTCCAGGGCGTCTGTCAGCTGCTGGGACTCTTAAGCAAGAGCATCTCTTTTTAAGGATCATTTCGTTGCCTCTTCCCAAGCTCTCTGAAGCGGCCCACAGCAGAGAAGCAGCAACCTAACAAAGAAGTTCTGGCCTTAGAGCAGTAAATCACTTCAGATCCACGGGTCTTGTAATCTGTTCAGAGGGAGAATTTTCTGCTTTGCCTGATCCCTGTGGTCGGCACATGTGATTTACATTTCTAAAATAAACGCTACCGCGCATATACTTTTAAAAATAATATTTTCCTTCCAAAAGTAAATGATCGGGGGATTAGAAGGTCCCAGTGAATAAAAGCAGAATGTAATCTCTCTCCTCCCCTCCGTTAATTTTTGTTAAACAGAGAGTTCAGACCTTGTATTCAGTTCTTTTAGTTGTATCCTAGCTCTTGTATTTTTCAAGTTCAAGTAAAGAAAATCAATGTCAGTGAAAAGTTCTATCAGGTGAACGAGTTTGCTGTCTGCTAAAGCAATACCAGTAAAATTGCACCTCTTACGGAAAACTCAAAAAAAGTGCTATTTTGAACTTGTGATTCAAACATTTTCATTTCCATGAGCAGTCGTTTTTAACTGTAAGAGCTGAAGATATGTTACATTTATGAGCCCACAAATTACACCAGAGGTATATTCTCTGAGACGATTGAGTATAATTACTCCTAAGTAGGATAAGATGTATGCTTTTATACATTGAATTACAAACCCAAGCAATTTACGTGCAGTAGACTTAAAAGTCTAACTTTTAAAATAATATTTTGGTGATTACTTATAGATTAAAAAATACTAGCTGAGAAAAATACTTTGAAAACATATCTGATCAGCTTGACCAATTTAATTTTACAATTTACTGGTTATTCTGAAAAAAAAAAGTGAATATTGTCATGTGTAATTCTTAGCTGACACTGTTTTAAAACAGAAAACATCAATCTTTTTTCATATACTGTTTAACATGGAAAAATATAAAATGGATTAGCTGAAACTAATAAATTTACTATGTAAAATAGTTTGCATAAACTACAATTTGTAATATGATATGATGCTTAAACAAGAATTTTAAATATTAATAATAATAATTAAAAATCACTCACAAGGTACCTGAAATCAGACAACTGAAATTCCCTCAGCACTTTAAAGCCAAGTGTAGTTGACACTGACTTGCATTTAAAATGACTACAAATCCTCATAGTTGAAACAGGTTGTATATAACACACACGCATGCACACAAACCCTGCAGTTTCTTCTAATATAAATCACATAGCAATACAAGCAGAAACAGGTATAGGCACCAGAAGCCTTTGGGAATACCTCTGTAGTCAGGAAAAGATTTCAACCAATTAGCACCATTAATATAATACATGCACTGCCATGTAAATAACAAGCAAATAACATAAGATTCCTAAAAAACCTTATTCACAGAATTTAGTCTTTTTTGTTCCTATTGTCATCATAAATCTGATCCAAACTACCTTTAAAAAGACTTCTGCAGTAAATATACTGAACTTACATGAGGATGGTTGCCCCCAATTTGTTCTCCACCATTGCAGATATGGGGAGTAACTCCCTTCACTCAAACCAGGGCTTTTATAAGAATGTACATACCCAGCTCCCTTTACATATCACTTTGAACAGTTTCAATAAAGAGAATAATTTGCACAACTTTTTGATTGCAGAAACCAGAATCTAAGTCTAAACATGACTATAATCTTGTTTTTCTCCTCCTCCACTGCATAAACCCCCCAATTCCTTCCCTCTGTGTTTAGAGATACCCAAGCTTATTTTGTTGGCTTTTTACTCTTGCGCAATCACATGTTTCATATTGTGAGGGAGGGACTGATTTTTATTGTTTGTTTAAATGTCATTGCCAGTGTGGATAGGCCCCTGATATCCAAAATTTTCCCCACTTTCCCCCCCTTTCCTCCATAAAGCATGTAACACTACTACTAACATCAAAGATCAACTTCAATGGTCTTTTTCAACAACAATAACTAAACAATTACAGCAACTCAATTCTCTTAAGTGGTGCCATAACAGCAAACATATGTGTTTGATTAAAAAGAAAATGTAAATAAAAATAATCTTACATATTAAAATTCTGAATAAAATAGTAAGAAATAAATACATTTTTTAAATGAGAATGTGAAAATAGTGTTACTTAAGAAAAAAAAAAAAGTAATTTTCTCTCAAACACATATACGCCTTCCATATATTTGAATTGACACATGCACCTCCACAGGCAAATTACTATTTTAATTCTATACCTCCCTGCTCATGTTGAAAGGAAAATATAAAATAGTACAATATTCCTAGGAATAAATATCTCTTTCTTATGTTCAAAGTATGATAGAAAGCAACCACTTAATAGAATGGTTACAGAATATGTAGAGACAAGCTCAATACCATAGCAAAGTCAATCTTTTTAGGTATCTTCTCACTGAAGGTCCCATGGAATGATTAGCTGTATGCCTAACAGCCTAAAGCAACTCAGAAAATCATCTTTTGCCTGCTTTTGCAGGTAAAGTCTGATTTACTCTGTGGCATAAATGACAAGGTCTGAACTGTGCTCAAACTCTGAGTGGCTTATGTGGGTTTAGTATTGTTCCAGGATGTGTTCGAGCACCAACCTGACAGATGATCAAGTATTAATAATAACCAAGATTCCCCTTAATGGTTTACAGCTGGCCAGAAACTCAAATGTTTGGGATAGAGACCTCACTACTGCGATGCATATATTTGCCACTTAAAATTAGATTCATACAGAGTGCTCTGCCTGAAGCTATACATAAGAAGGATTGAGTAAATTAAGCTGGTTTGGAAATTAAGACCTTGATTGTTAAGCAGTGCATCCGGATGTGAGTATACTACACTAATGCACTATGACCCACACGAGCTTCCTCTTCATTTACAGGTAAAATTTAAGGTATTTTTTTCAACCTAGAAAACCTTACGTGATGCTGAACACATCCACATAAGTGATAGGTTTTCTCTCTGAGAGAGCCACTATATCTGTCTATTTAATCAAAAGGTAACAGAAAAAAACATACCTTAGAAAAGCATATTTAATTTTGGAAGAAAAAAGGAGAAAGCAGAGAGAGCATCCTGCTACAGCAGTATGCCACCAAAACAGGAACTCACTGTAATGAGTCGGGAACAAGAGGGATCAAATTCCAGCTGTCAGTCTGAGTGAACTAGACTTGACAAGCATCTCATACAGTCCAGCTTGTGTACCTGGGCATGCCAATAGAGCTCAATTGATTAGAAATGAAATGAATGATGTGAGCCCTCAGCTTTCATTTTGGAAATGAAAGTCTTCATTCTGGAAAAGCTCTTCAGGATAAACTGTAAGCCTTATTCTTCTTGAGACTGTAGTGAAGGGAATTGTTATGTTCAGATAGCCTGTGATATTTTAAAGCACACTTATTTTGTTAGCTACTTCTATATGTGTGTTTGGAGAAAGAAATAAGTTGTTGAATCAGCATATAATTTGCTAGGTGCATTTTGAAGAATCACCTGAGATGGAACTGTTGTAACCTCAAAATTTTTTGAAAATATGACTATCTCTAAACACCACCAGAACCAACAGAGAATGTTTTCTAGTGGCAACTGTATCTACTGGTTGATTGAATGTTTTGCTGCTTTTCCACAGTTAGGGAACTTCTGAAGACTCTTTCACAAAGATTCTCTGGTATCTAATAAAAAGGAGAGCCAATGTGGCAGGCTCTGCCATGTAGGATTCTTCCTTTCCCTTTACAACCTGATTTCACTGCAGGAATTTTATTGCTTCTGAAATCCTTACTCCTGTGTTAAAGTTTGCTCAAAATGGCTTCCAGGTTCAGATGTTACAAAGATAGAGGCTGACAGAGGATGCTCACATAAACCTTGTTTCTTTAGAAAGCCAAGCTAAAAGCACTCGTGTAACAGGCTACCAGTGAGGACTGTTCAAATGCACTTGATGAGGCTGCTTCTCGTGCAATCTCTGGCTAACAAAACCAAACTGTCTTCTTGATGGCTTTTTTTTTTTTGCTTGCTTCTTATAACAGCAGTGGTGAAAAAAACCCCAAACAAACCCAAACAAAAAACAAACCCAAAACCAACAAAAGGGCAAAAAAGCAAAAATCCTGTCCAGAGGTCAATGAAAGTGCTTAGGTTAAACATAGGTTAGTACAGTTCGGGATAAATTCCTACCACTAATCTATGCAGGTCCATCCCTGTACGTTCTTACAAAGATTGCAGGGATTTATATATGGGAACCAACTGCATAGTGAAGATGAAATAAGGTGCAGAACGGTGGAATCTGTCTCCTTATGCCTAGGCCTTTCCTTCTTCTATGGTTTACTCACTCTCTCTGTTATTTATGTATATATTTATCTCTCCATATATCAGGTAGCTCATCAGCTTGCCCTTTGATAAACTAACAAGCTCCATCCAGGGGGACCTCAGGACAAGGGAGAAGCTACAGACTTATGTATCAGGCAAGTGTGCAGTCGAAGGCCCTATTGTAGTCTAATTTTGCAGTCTTAAATAAAAAGAGTTTTGGAAGTTATGGGAAAAAAAAAAAGAAATTTAAACAGAGCACATGAAGTACTCAGAAACATTCAGAAATACAAAACAATGAAGTTTGAACAATTTCATTTTAAAGCTTGGAAAGCAGGAAATCTGGCTGCCATTTTAAAAGCTGAAGATGCTAAGCTGAAGATGCTCAGACCTAGAGTGTGGTGCAATAAGGTACAAACGGAAGAGCTCTTCAAAGCTGTGCTTAGAAGCACTATCATATATGACTGACAACCACCTTATAAAATATTAAGCTATTTTGGATAGTAATGTGGAAAAAATTATTAGTATAAACACTGAGGTGTCTAAAAATAGAATGTTACAGAAACTGTAGGGCTTTTTTTTTTTTTTGTAATGTGAAAGCCAACTACGTATCGAAAGTATAACTGTTTTCAGTCTATGCCTGAATTCATCCTCTAAATTAAACTCATACAAATATGTTTTTCTTTTTTTATACTTAGACTTGAAGATCAAAATCTGAACATATAATAAGCAGAAACTATGGAAATCTGACTGAATTAGATTTCCATGTTTGGAAGTACAAGGATTATGTGGTTACATGCTTACCATAAGGGAAAAAGAATCGCTCTTCTTCCACATTCCTGTCCCTTCACCAAAGAAACAACCCCCTGAAATGAAATTCCTATCTTGAATACTAATTTGCAAGAAAAATTGAGTTTGAGGGGAGAAAACTACTCAGTAGTGCATGCTGAATTCAGCAAACAGTTTCCACTGGGAAGCTTGAAAAACTAGGAAAAATATTTAGACTTTTTCTGGCGTTTTCTAATGAAACTTTGCTATTTAACTGACATATTTGTGTGTACACATGTACATACATTTTTCTTAAAGAAAAAAGCATAAAACATGGAGCTTAAGGTACCTTAGCCACCTCCAGAAAGAAAAAGAGAAAGACAGTGCAAGGCAGAGGAGAGAGAGGAAATGGGAAAAAAAGAAAGAAAGTAACTAGTACCTCAGACTCTGGAAGCCTCAGAGGTGCAAGCTGTTGTGGGCAGAGAGAATTATGAGAAGGCATCACTGCGTACTTGTTACAGTCCTTCCTAGGCTTCCCCTGTGGTTGCTGCTTTCTGCCCTCAGGACCCCCCAAGATCATCAGAGCTACTGCTATACAGGTGGCAACCGCTGCAGTGGAAGGAGAGGACGTGATGGGTGGCAGGTCTCTCTCAGCCTCTCAGGAGAGGACACACCAGGGAGAGAGGAGAAGGGTTGGAGGTGGAAGATGAGACCACTCTCAGAATCACTGTCATGTTTTGCTCTCCAGGAGTTGAGAGGGATGAAGATGATTCTTCTCCTCTCCTCCAAAACCTCCCGGGTAGGCTGGAGGTAATATAATGTGCTATTTGGTGCTTTCTTTCAACTTATTACTGATAATGTATCAAAACTTTCTCTGGTTGGCCCCAAATTAATGATGTGGGGTTTTTTTTCTCTTGCAAAACTGACTAATTTCAAAATCTGCTTTCTCAGTAGAGGCCCAAGTTCTTTAATTAAGAGTCTACTGCTTGTCTTAACTGCATTAACAAAACCAATAGAAATCATCCTACATACCTTAAAATAATGTTGAAAATTATTTTGAAATAAACCCAAGAAAATATGCCCCTCCATTACTCCTTAAAAACAAGTAAGAAAAAGTTGCAAACAGCTTTGCTTACCAGAGATTGACTACACTGGTCAACTCTTGTAAAGAAAATTCAGGGTCAGACTTTGGCCATATACATATTTGTAAGTAAATATGTATATGTCTAAATATCAAATGTGTCAATCATATTTAAGTTTTCCATCCCAAATACTTCTTTCGTGAGCTTTCTGAGGCTTTAGATGCAGTTCCTTGGTGTGTTAGTGCTTTTCTTACTGCATCTAGCCCTGTGCAAGGCTTCAAAATAATTTCAGAAATGTAAATGAGTCCTTTGTTAGAACCCGGAATAGAAAATTTCCCTAAGGGCTAAATGATTTACATTTTTTTTTTTTTCCTTAGGTACTGCTACACAATCTTAACTGCAACTCTATCTAGTAGAGCTTTTCGTACTATTCCAATTTCTTCCAATTACACCGTCAAATATTTTTTCAATTGAAAAATGCTCAAAATCACAATGATTTCTGTTAGTTTGTCTGAAATGAGACAAAAGGCTATTTTGCATAGGCCAAAACATATGTTGATAATGTTTGGTTACCACCAGACTTGTCTGGACTTCAGATGACCTGGAAGTGAAAGGTCTTATATCTCATTAATAATAATATAAGCTGTCAAATCCTCATGACCTAGTGTGTTCCTCAGCACAGGGCAGTAAGTCTGTACACTCAGCACACTACTAAGAAGTCTGGATAGAGGGTTTAACATGTTTAGTGCTCAAGCCAATGTGGACTAGCTACCCATTCTGGCTTGGATGGAAGATCAGCTCTTGTTTAGCAGTACTGCTTTCTAGAAATATTTCTATACTGAAGTTCAGAGTTGTTAAAGGTTAGAGCAGTGCTGGGAAGCTGCATCTCACTCAAACCTTCCTGGCACATACGCATGGTGGGGGGTTTCCTTCCACCTAGAGACAGATGTCCAAGAATAAAACATTCTGTACATTAAGACTAAGATGCACTAAAGGCAGTTAGTGGCTTTCCTTGGGTTTATTTGGATGAGTTGGTCAATCTTCTCATATAATGGAGTGAACAACACTTATTTATTCTTGCACGACTGTCATGAGATTGTAATTCATGATGGCTTATGAGTAAGTCAGATTCTGAGTTGATTGAGCCCATGCAAATAACCAGAAAGATGCCTGCCAAAGCCTTTTGTCTTCCCAAAATAAGCCAAAGCCTTATATCCTCCTATTTTTATTTCTTTTTTTCTTTCTAGAAACTGCTCTTTAGAGAGTAGCAAAAGACTTCATCAGGGATACTTTGTTTGGCTAGGACCTATTTGCTGTTGCCACCAGCCATATGACGAAATAGATGAAATGTGCTCCAGTTACAGAACATGTATCTTTCAAAAACTGTCATTAAGGCTAAATTCTGCTCTCGGAGGCACACAAACGATTCTCAGCAAGTCATTTGCAACTTCACAACAAAGAGAAGAGAATGTATTTCTAAAATCTAAAATTCATAAAACCTGAGTGGTTCAACCATTATTCTTTTTTCTTTCTCTTTCTCTTTTTTTCTTTTTTTTTTTTTTTTACTATGTATTTTAGTGCAAGATCAGTACTGAAAAAAAAAGTTTTGGGAAAGAATATTAATTATCTGTTAAAACATATTTCCCTTTGAGAATGCCAGCTTACAATATTAGAATACATCCACATTTCATTTGGAAAAAATCATCTACTAAGCAGAAGACAAACGGTTAGAAAATTTGCATTCTCAGGCTTTTAAGAGAAAAGGTAGGTATTTAAGAGCCCTATTGCAGTGTTAAAGATAGGAAAAGAGAGGAAAAGGAGAAGAGTTAGTAATATCAACTCACTACAGCAGATTTGATTGTATTATCCACAGATTCAAAATGTATTAGAAAACTGTTAAAATTGACTGGGCTATCTCAATTATTAGTTCTAACAGAGATGTGACTTGCCTCTTGAAGTGAACAGTCTGGGAATAAAAGGAGCTAAAACTGAAACAGAAAAATGTAAAATATTTTAATATGTAAATGCTAAAACAAGAACAACATCTTCTGATAACTCATACTGTAAGACAGCTAAAATACTGCTTTTGTTAAAAATCTTGATGCAAACTTAGAAGTCATAATTCTAAGACTATAATAACATGGAATCTGATTTTTATATTTTATTAAAATGCTACTTAATATAATGAAATCTGCCATTGCAACATACAGAATACCGAGGTTATATAATAAAAATATTCAGGCTATAATTATTTAAAAATTCTCCATCCCATATGTAATTTATCAAGGTGAACTTTACATTGATTTGTGCCACATGGTTGATGAAAAACTATAGAGTGTCTGAAACAAAAGGTATGTTCAGATAACTTTGTATAAACAGTCTCAATCTGTTTCAAACTTTCCCTTTTTTAGTTTTACCTTCACAAATCAAAATATTGTAATATTTATGTTCTCTTAATTGAAAAATTTCTAAAATCTAAGGTCTCATAATTTTAAAAGGTGCCTTAGTTTCATGGAATAAACAATATTAAATTGTTTTAGTTAAATGCGGGCAATCTTAAATCAATTGAAACCCAGTTTATAATGATTTTGCTTAGTTCCTATCCCTTACTGAGACAATCCAAATCGTTGTAAACCACATTTCAATTGATTTAAGCTTTAAAGTTAAATTGGAGGCATATCTGAGTATAGAAACTCCGATGTGTCATTCCACTCTGAACAGTAACTAGATATATATGATGCTGTGAGATACCACAACTTGGCATATATCAAAGATTTCCGGATCACATACACTCAATCTAAATAACTCTTTAGAATTAGACAAGAATGGACAGTGTGGTTTTATCAAGACCTGGTCTTCAGAGCTGTCAGAGCTACTATATGCATATTTAGTTGGAAACACTGTTCTAAGAACACATTTCTAAGAAACAGTGCTTCTAAGAATTTAGCCAAAGCAGTACTGAGTTTTCCTTCTAAAGGAGAATAGGACACTGATCAAGTTATTCCAATAATGGTACTGCTTGATGCACTATTTTATTGACTGAAGACAACAGTGTCTCAGCAATGGTTAGCTGCAGATTGAAAAAGCAAGCAGATTGACATATTAACTGTTATAATCATATACTGAAGGTTGCTCCCAAGCAACCAAAAAGCATTTACTTGCCCCCTCTGCTCTGCTCTAGTTTCAAAGCATTAGACTAACTTTCATGTAGGCTTTTTTTCTTTGCTTAACTTGCTTTTTTTGTTTTTTGTTTTGCACCCCCCCTTTTTTTTTTTTTTTTTTTTTTTTTTTTAACCATCCATTTATAATCTTATCCTTGCTACAAATTTCCACTATGGCATCAGAAGAAAGTACAGGAGCAAAAATGGCTATTCTAGTAATTCAATTATGCAGAAAAAATCCTGAGACATCACAAACCTTCCCCTTAGTGGACCAGTTTAACAAATATATTCCTAAGCAAAATAACCTAAAAAAAAAAAATCATACTGCATTTCACAGTTCTCACATTCTTATCTTGTCTGAGAAGAGATTGAATTTTCAACTCATGAAAGTATTGCCTCAAGACAAAGCTGTAACAAAACCTGTTAGAAGACAGATAAATCTGAGACCTCACTGTATACCTTCACCCAGGGAGAAAGGACCAGAAGGGCTCTCTCAAGTATATACACACTGAGGAATTATTCCCAGCTCATATGCTAACTAACAAAGTTCATAGCTTGGTTACAGTTTTTCCTTCTTAGTCGTTCCTTACAACAGGCAAGTTTTTCACTTGCTGTGGCAGATGGGTTGAGATGCCACTTAACTCCACTCCTGAGAGAAGTGGGTGCCAGGAGTTGCTCAGGTGTCTCTCCACAAGCTGTGTGGCACTTGAGATCAGGTCATGAAAGTGCACAATCGCTCCCTGACTCACAAAACCTGAGTTGTGGAATTAGTCCTCATCTCCGTTTTAACCAAAAGAAAAGAGACATTCCACAGTGGTTTTACAGAATTTTCAACAAGTCACAGGCACTAGTAAAAGCTCTGAGGTATTGCTCTTTCTCACATCTCTGCTGAAAGACTGGGCAATAGGCATATGCTTTGCAATCAATTCCCCTAGTTCATAGAACTAGGACATCATATTAAATCTAGAACACAAAGAATCTGTTCACACTGTAGTTATATACTTAGCTGTCAATATTAAGATGCTAATCACGAAGCTTAAGAAGCAACAAGTTTAAAAGCGACTTTTGGCTCATACCTTAGATGTAACGAAAAGCAGAATTACCTGCAAGGTTGTCAATCTCCTTCTCTTGGAGCAGGCTAACAGCATCATCATCTCCTTCCAGCATAAGCTCTGTTTCTGCATTTTGATTTACCACAGCTTGACTTCGGAAAGTTTTCTTTGACTTCACTACATCCTCTTCAGTGCCTAAAAAAGTTACAAATGTTGTGAATTTAGCTGAATAATATTTTAAATATAAACCAACCACAGTCAAGTAATAATAAGGTATAAATCATCTTTATTGAAAAAGGAAGGAACATTTTCTAAAACTTTATCAAGGTTTACAAAATATGCAGCTTTATTCTATCTTTCAAAATATATCTTGAATAAAATACAAACTGTTTCACAAAGACTCTCCTGCTTTTAATAACTGCTATTTACTTTATGTTCAGTGTTGTTCCATTAGTTTTCTATCTGCAAGAAATTCAGCAGGAATTTATTTTGGGTGTCCTGACTGCCCTCTGAGAGCTCAATCCACCTACTCTAAATTCAAAGAGTTGCCTTCAGAAATTCAAAATCTGTCATCATTTTTGTCTTAGCAATAGGAGGGACAGGATGGTGAAGTAGGAGATGGCTTATTTCAATGTACAAGGTGTGCTATGCGGAGATTCAGAAAAGACTGAAAAAAGACAAGCACAGTGAGGGAACTTTAGTGTGCATCTGCGTGTGTGTTTTTAAGGAGCACAATAAAACTGTTGGTGTATGGGCATGTGGCAAATACCTCAAAGGACTTCACAGGTAAGTCTTACCCGTCCTTCTTGCTTATAACTGACTTTTTCTGCTCAGACTGATGGTTCCTTACAGCAGGAGATATACCTTCTTAGGTTTTGGGAAGGTCCTACTAGCACTTGCCATCATTCGCACGATGTAAAAATTAATCATAGTGTGGTCAAATGACAGAATCATAAGTAGCTTTCACATAATAAATAGCTTTCATGTTCCCCTTTGTGACATCCGCACACTGTTTCCTTCTTAGCCAGGGAGAGGACATGAGCTTTATTTTCAGTACTACAGACTCATAGCAGCCTTAGGCAAGAAAGCTTTCTGTTTTTTTCCTAAACGGAAAACCCTGCATCTTCACGTTAGGCCATATAAGGTGTGGGCACCTCCAGTTCTATCAACCAAGAAATAAAACTCAAACATAATTTCTCCTTTCTGTATGATAATTTGGAATTTGTCCTCCTACTAAGCTACAGAATGATGGGTGAAATATGAGGAAAACCAGTCACATGTAGATTTTGCTTGTCTTCTACAAAGCCTTAACATGATTTAATACTATTATGGCAGATGTAAAATGATGAAGGAAAGCCCAGTAAGACTCCTGGCCTCGTATTAATACAGGACAAGTAAGAGGAATATAGCAAGCAGATAGGTCAGTGGAGGTAGATGCGTGGAATGGCACTGAAGTGTCAGGCAGTTTTGTTACTACAAACAGGAGAGTCACATACAAATAAAAATGCTGGAGGCATATTTTTCTATGAGTGTGTTTACTCTGTTTGAAGATCACTGTTAGCATGGTGGATATCAGACTCTACTACAGGCCGAGACAATCTCATGTTTTACGTTACCTAATATTAATCTTATATATAGAATTGCTATTATCTCAATTGCTATTTCTGAAACTACAAAGCAGGCAAAGACAAACAAGTAAGCAACCCCCCAGTTTTTTTACCAAGCCCAAAATACAGGACAGCATCTCTAGTCTTCCTGTTTGCTGCTCTCTCCATTAGGACCATACTGATAATGACAGCGATTAAGACATTACCAATATATACTAATACACTGTTTTGTTGTGTCCAGTTATTAGGCTCATTATCTCAATTGCATAGGTTATTACTTAGTACACTAAGTAATTATTTACCTGATTTTTTTCTTTTTTCTTTTTTCTTCCCTCCTAATTCACAAAAAAGATCAAGAATTGCAGGAGTTTGGAAAACCAGAAAGGAGTAATGTGCTGTAACCAACTTTCAGTTTTGTTATATCAGAATTGTCCTGAGTATTTAATTGCTAGATCAGGATCTTGTTACACTCGTGTTTACTGCAAGGGAGTTTAGCATCATTTGACACAAGTAATAGCGCCTGCTGTGAAGCATTTGACACTAAAAGAGACCGGGGCCTCAGATTAACTAGCAGGAGGGAGCAAGGAAGCATGAAAATACTGTTCTCTTCCTTTTTGGTAGTTCTAGTGAGTGTTAGGAAAGTTTCAGAGCTTTATAAAATGTGATAATCTTCAAATGAATTACTTCAGAAATACTAACTTGGAGTAATCATAGAGTCAAAATTTCTGTAGTAACTGATTAGATTAGTGACAGTCTTTCAAAATTATTTATGCATGAAGATGTATTTTTAAAATTACAAAGAAAATAAGTTCAAGTCCCAAATGATTACCAACACTTAAAATGCATCAGAAGAACCTGTAATTTAGTGTAGTTTAAATCCCTTGTAATGAGGGTTCCAGTTACCAGATTACAGAAATATTGCCAGACACCGATGTAAGAAACATGGTAGAGTAGAAGGCACTAAATTAGTTTGGCAAATTTGGAGATTAGCAACAGGACAAATGTTTCTAAAGTCCATTCTGGTTTATAATATTAAACATACATTTATCTAAAAGAAATATAGTAAATGGCACTTCTTTGTCTTTATGGAAAAGAGCTCTCACTTGGCTGTTGTTTAAATTTATCACTTTGTTGAGTGCACCTCAGTTTTGCTGTACTGTACCCAACATTTATCTAAATGAAAGTGTACGAGACCCACAGTTGCCCTTCAATCACTATATCCTTTATGAGTTAGAGTTCCATTTATCAAAATTACAGCAAGAAGAGTAAGGTCTCACAGGGCTGTCTCATTACAAGGCTTGTAAACACTGTCCTTACAAAGAAATGGTTTAACACCTAACAAATCAAAAAATGATTGGGAATAGAATTTATTTGAGATCATCTATCTTCGGAAGACGTGCTGTACTGAGTGCACTTCGTGGCCTTTCTAGCCATTCATCAAGAAATTAACAAGCAAATACCACAGACCACCAGATCTTTTTGGATCCTGAAATGTGAAATATATTCAAAACAGATCTGTCACAGATGTTCTATTTTTATATTTCAAGATGACTTCAAAAGGTTTTAAAATAAGAGAACCTCTCCAAATGAGAGAAAAAGAAAAACAACTTGTCCCTTTAAAACCAGACAACAAACTGAATAAAAAATTATATGACGTAAAACTATGTCTAGTATTGTTAACAATGATATAAAAAGGAGAGACAAATAAATGAATACTTGATATTTCAGTGTGTTTGGGGGAAAAAAAAAATCAAACCTCAAATGATTTTTTTTGAAAGCACTGGCAAAACGACTATGAAATGAAATCCATTTCCAGATATTCCATTTAAAACTCTTTTTAGGATACAAGGAGTTTGTATTTTAAAGACACAGTATGGAATTGTACTAATGTCAGTTCCTAAGTCTAATTAGAAAATGTTTCAAATCCATTAAAATAGGAACAAAGTAAAATGAAACTAGATATAATTTCAAGAAAGCAACATTCTGACATTGGTGTATACAGTCTGGATCTTGCAGATGATATCAGTACTTGTCCTTATCAAGCTGCTTCTCAAGGGATATTTTTCTAGACTGGGATTTGGAAAGAAGCCTTGAAAAAAGCAGCTAGATATTTCTTAAAACTGTATTTTGCAAAGAATTCAAAGGAAATAAGTCACGTGGCTCACCCTGAAGTCCAGATGAAGTTCATGCCTTCTAATTTCTTGAAACTTGAAGGCTCTATCTTAAAGATACTTGAAAAGAATGTATGTATAAGACTAGATAAGCTATTAAAAAAAACCCCAAACCATCTTTTGTTACACCTGTTATCACCTCGATAATTTTTTTAGATGTTCATGTTAAAAACTAGCTTCCTACAGTAGCTTCAGAGTAACTGAAAAGAGCTCATATTTAAAAGAAATTAATCAACCACCACCCCTCTACAAAACCCCTACTTCCATGAGAAGGTATTTTATACGTCTGAAAGATTATATGAGCTTCACAGTAAAATTGTACACTATTGCCAAGAATTTACTAATCTCTCTTCCAGTAGCATTACTTTTCCTTAAACAGAAATTGTTAAGCAGACAAAAAAACCCTCATACCGAACCCCCATAAAAACCTAATAATTTACGAAGAACTGAAGAATCTCCTGTTATTTTGCAGCTGCAGCCTCTAGAAGTATTTCATATGGGCAATATCTAAACAAATTGGGTGTGTGTGTTCTTGTTATTGTAACACCTGAATTTTTGCCTCTCTATTTTCAATTAAGTCAACAAATTCCCTGTGGGGCTGTGTATGTCACAACAGGTTCTAGGGATACAATCTAAATTTCAAACACACTGTAACTGTCCAGAGCCACAAAAACGATCCTTAAATAAAATTTTAAAATTAGCAGTACAAACACAACATATTTTTGATTACATTTATGTTTATGTATGTTTATCTTATTAGATCTTACACCAATTACTACAATTTGGTTGAGCACAGGGAGTTTCCAGTTCCCTCTTTACTTCTATCTATTTATTATATATTCAAATATAGTGTTTTAAATTTTTTTCTCTCTGTATTTAGTATAAAATGAGGTAAAAAATATGGTTAATTTTAAGAAAAGTTTTCTACGTAATACTGTAACCAACAAAAGGAGACTACTGCTTCTTATAAAGTTGTTTCCATAGTTTACTTCAACGAATTACTGATAAGGCAATTTATGCAGTGAGTGCTCTTTGATCTTTGAAGAGAGATGGCAGAATGGAAAGTTAACCTCATTTTAATGTTACCTAAATATACTGACAGGAAATTCTAATGTTTCCAAACATCTGGAAATCTGCTTCATGGGATGGTGCTCTTCTTTTCTATAAGAAACCTTTTTCATATATTGTCTTTTACAGTTTTATGTGGCTTCTAAAGGAGCATTTTGACATAAGTAAAGTCTGTTCTCTTTACAGTAAAATGCTGCATTTAATTAAAACCTCTCTTCTGTAGCAGCTGAAGTACAGTGTTTGTGAAGCTTAGCTCTCCTCAGAAACTTTTAAGGATTAAGTTGCTTTTTCCTCCTTACAGATCACTGGTATGTACTGCTTTGTAGAACACTTCTTTTGTTGCTGGATTTTAATCATGTAAGGTAGTTTTTAATACTTTGTTAAATAAAGGAATTTAGAATTAGTTCCTCACAAGAGGCTACCTGATAGGTCATGATATGAACCACGAAATTATATTGCAGGTAAAATAGAATTTATCAACAGAGTTTGAAAAAAACTAAGCTTTTCCTTGGGAGTCATTTTTTGTTTATCAATCACATAAACAAACTTTTACAGGAAGAACTAAGATCATGTGTGCACAGAATTAGAATGCAACAGTACTTCCTACTTTTTTATTCTTCCAACAGTATTAATAGTCAAAAATACTTTGAAAAAAGTTTCACTAGATAATCTTCCTGCTTTATATATTCTAACAGTTTAAACCCCTGCTTTCATTGCTGATCTTTACTAACTTGATTAGGCACCGGGACCCTTGCAGCAGTCACAGTTATGGAGAGCAGCTGCTTGGGAGTCTGTAAACTGACCTCTACAAAACCCAGCAAGATTAAATCATTGACATGGTGATCACTCCACCCCAGCCTAATATCCTTCTGCAGGGCTACAGAGCCAGCCCTCCCAGAACTGCATTCACTCCATGGGAAACACACACCAGGTATCCCTGGGTCTACTCAGGAGACGGCCTTCTGGCTTTGAGTAGCAGACCGGTGCTGGCATATCTTGATGAACTGTCCCCACCTGTGTCTGCTACAGTTATTTAAATTGCAATGTGTTTCTGGAACTGGCAGCTTTGACTGGCATATAATTTAATTTCCCCAGAGAATCAGAGAAGTGACTGTTATTAAAGAAAGTCTGTTTTTAATAGATTTAATAAAAGCCAGAGGAATCTAAATCATATTTTCATTATTAAGGATCTTTGAAGAAATGAGGGTGAAAAATTCTATGAATTCTAGAAAAGTCTATGAAAATTGCATAGAAATTAAAAATTGCACAAATTTGTATTGGAAATCACTTCCATGAAAAGTAAAACCAAATTATATTTTTGTTATCTATAATAAATACCTTAAAATTTAATCACAGACATTCCATAAATTTTTTCTCCTATTTTTATATGTACTATCTGACCAAATGATCTTCTTTATGTGAGTCATTTGTAAGTAAATGCTTTACTGTTGTGTATGTTTTCCTCTTTAAAAGTCTCAGATGTTCTGCATTGTAAAAATGAGACTGACACAAACTATGCCAATGAGGAGACGGAGAATATGGGCAAGGCCAAAACGAACACAATTCTCAGATGAGGTTGAGGGCTTTTAAAACAATAAGTGCTTGTAGTTAAAGTCAAAGTGTTGCATATTAATATAAAAAGTTCTACATAAAAATAAAGATGTAGTTACCATGTTAGGCACTTGTTCTTTTTTTTTTTTTTTAGTTTACAGATAGGAAAACAGATTCCAAGTGGTTACAAAATTAATTTTTAGAAGTTGTCACTATTAGCATTATATTTATTTCAGATTTCAGATACTCTGAGCATATGAGAAAGGATCCTGCACTAATTCGGCACTGACTATAAACAGCCAGCGGGTGACAGAGTCAGATACGCCCAGTCCAGCAAACATTACAAGGCATTTCAGGCTCCTGAAGGGCAGTCTTCATTCTGACCGGAACCAGAAGTCCTTCTAATGGGAATTTAAAACACTCAAATGTTTATATTTGGATTAAGATGTAGTTTGCCACTGTAACTTGTACACACAAGAATGGATTCATATTTCATTACTGTTGACCTTTACAAATCTCTGTCAGTTTGAGATGCAGCCTCTCAGTGCATACTGTAGTTTGATAAATTGCTGAAAGAACCCAAATTATCTGATACACCATGGATCATTTAAACAGGCAAAGATGATATACAAGAAAAATAATCAAGAGCAATAAAATTTTCCTAACTGTATTTCCAGCTATTTTACAGAAGTACAGTAATAGCTGAGAGGAAAATAACTACATCACACCAACAGTTATTGCTCAGTGGAAAGGACATCAAGGACACTTGCAAGTAAGAGAATTGGATCAATATTAACGCGATTTTCATTTCATGCTTCCCCAACTCCAGTAAGCTGACAATATACTCTGATTATGTGAACTGCCTCTGAGTAACATAGAAAAGGTTATTAGAGCAAGAGGTGGAAATGGAATGCACTTTTTATATTGACAGGTCTGCTAATAGAGTGTACTGATTTTCAAAGCTGTGCAATGCATTTTCACAATTTGGTTTTGACAGCAAAAAAGAATTTCATTTATCCTTAATTCAAAATATTCACATGTATGCAAAGGTTTCTTAAGACAGGCCACAGAAGAGGGTAAACAAACTATTTCAATAGGAAAAAGTAATTAATAAGGTAAGAAGCAAAAGGCGATTGAATTTAAAAATGTATGGCGTGAGAATGAAATAATGAAATAAATCTGCTAAACAATGCATTCTATGCTTTTGAAATAGCATCTGACAAAGCGCTTTTAAGATAACGTATAAGTGAAAAATACATCATGTCTTAACATTCAGGTCTGGATTATGTCTGGAAAGTTTTAGATTAGTTCTGAGTTTGAAATACCTAACTCAAGTACACATTCTCCAGGAAAAGCCACCTTCTGACTCTAGCTGCTGGCGGAGCTTAAAGACAGGATCAAAGTTGTTAGAATTCTAAAGAGGCACACCGCACACCAAGGAATTGCGCCCACATATGCTAGCCTCGATTTTGCTTCCTGCTCATGAAAAAATTCTAACTGAAAAAGCTAATAACGATAAAGCCTTAGGAAGAAATTATATGCTCTTTGGAAATACAAATGCTTGGTGTATGCTAACAGCTCAAAAGCAATGCAGTGGCATGTGAGAAATGTGATCTTACCTCCTGTACTGGGATGTTCTACATCAACACTTCAAAATCTTTACCTAACATTTAAAAATTAGAGCCTCCAACCCATGAGACTGGTCCAAACTCCAATACTTTTTAGAAAGAAAGATATATGTGTAATACTGTGGTCTGTCTTCTAATTTCTTAGTTCTCCCTCTCTGTGGCCAAAGCATGGTCAATTATGTCTTTGCTAGAAGGCAATTTTGCCCCTCACCACTTAGGCTTTTGCTATCAGATCCAAACAAGATCAGCTCTTTGGAAACAGCCATTGTAGAGAGACATAATAGGACAGCTAAAAATTTAATTCTCTAGTGCAATGAATGAAGGTGTAGGGAGTAAGTTTAAAACTATTTTATAGTAGCTATAGTAATTCCAGTAGTTCGGCAACTGTTTTCATTTCTATAGAGACTACTTATTTGCAGAAGAAAGCCTCAATAGCTCATGATCAGTGCTTCAAGAGTCCCATTTGCCAACATATGTGAAATGATTTTTGCTTTCTAGAATGGTAATCTTTTTAAATGAAGTTCTGCTCTTTTGAGACATAGAGAAGGAACATCTTATGCAGTCTTCACACAGGAAAAATCTCCTATACACAACATAATGTCTCCTGTAACTGTTTCTTAGAAGGACTGTCCCCATTATATATAAATAATAAATTTGCCAATATAATAATGTCATTAGAACATCTAGATTTACTCAACAGTACTTTGTCTTTTACTGTGCACAAATTTCATTTCGTTCTCACATAGAACAGCACATCTTTAGAACTGGCATACATAATTTTCACTTCAGCAGCCACAGTAACTGGTGGGAGGAACTGTTTCTATTTCTGTGTAGATCAATGCGTACAGCAACACTAGACAAAGGGTAGCACCCACAGGATATACACATTTGTGAGGCAGCAGTGTGGACCTAACACTAGGATATTTGTGTTTAACTCTTAGTGCTACTAAAGGACTATGCTCTAGTAGCAATAGACAGCATTTCTGTTTGGGCCAAGCTGCTGTAAATACATAAGCTCCTTCAACACAGCAATTATCTATCAATAGCAATTATCTATCAAAATTATCTATTTAGAGAGCAATTATTTATGCAATTAAAATCAAAGCTTCGCTAGTTACTTGATTTAGGACAGAATCTTACTCTGCTTTTGTTGTTTGTTTATTTTTTTAAACTATATCTGCAGTTATAAAAGATCTTTGTTTCACCCAGATGAAAAGTGAAGCAGTAGCGGTACACAAAATATCATTGAGATTAAGCAGATTCTGAGGGTCTACCATTAAAATAGCTCAATGAGATAATCAACAAGATTTTCAACTTTTTGCCTCTGAAATAAGTAAATGGTAATCACTGCCCCAGGTAGAAAGCCTGTGTGAGTATTAAGGAGAGCTAACTCACAGAAATCTTAGCAGCAGTCAGCAGTAAAGAAAAAAAGGAGAGCAGTATTTTATTTCACTTTCCATTTAGCTGTCGTGTGAGGTCTGTGATGTCTTTCATTCTGCTTCATAAAGATTGTAAGAGAATACAAACCTTCCCTCAACTGCAGGGATAACTGCAAAATGTCTATGTCTATGTTAAATTTGCAAGCACTAGCAACAATATTTTCCATTCAGACTGGAACTGAGATGCTATTTAGGCGACATGATCAGCTTTTTTAAGGGCATGGGATTGAATGACTGGTGCTATATGGCAAAAGAGACACCAATAAAAACACTCTACAAACATTAAGCATAGTTCTTTCAGCCGGGTAAGTTTATCTATTGTAGATGATGTTCAGGGCTTTACACAAACACATTGGCAGATACACGTTTTAGGCATACAACAGGGGTAAGAAAACAGTTACGTAATGATGTAGCATACATAATATGGAAAACAAAATTGAACATGTAACTGGAAATGTGCATAATATGCTGGCTGATAAAATTCTTAACAAGGTGTCTCTTCCTTGCCATGCTGGTTAGTGATATATTTGAGAACTTTTCCATAAAATATATTTGGGTTTCAATATGGTGCTTTCACTAAGTATTTCTGCTTCCCTACCTGTACCTTGCACAATGCTGAAACTCATAAAACTTTCCAGTTTGTTTCACTACACTGCTACTTTTTGTGTGTGTTTCAAAGCAAACAGTATAAAATGAGTAACATAAAATAAGTGGTATTGAAGAGCTCACAGTACTTGTAGGAATATGGAATAACCAGGGCACACATACATAATGTGTACAAATCTTACTATTTACATAAAATCTCTATGATAATTTTAATGTGATAGAATAGAAATAGATTTTCTGTGGTAAATGTAAAGCAGTTCAATGTAAAAAAATCAGTAAAAATACTTAGGTATATTAAAATATATACTGTCTCCAAAAATTAATTAATTTATTTTTGTAATCTAGACATACTGGTTCTGTTTGCTTTGTGAAAGACAAGGAGTCACCTGTCGACTTAATCTTTACCTTGCAAGTAGACCCGAGGCTCTCAGAACGTGAGCCCACTGCCTGAAAGGCTGTCATGCCTCCTACTGGCTGTCAGAAAGTAAAGTCTTTTTAAATCTATACTATGATCTCCTAATTCTAGGCTGCAATGGTTGCTGCACTGCTGGCTCTCCATTCCAACCATGTGCTTGGCAGGCTGTCCCAGCCAGGTCTTCATTAAACACCTTCCTCCATACAGGCAGAAATGGAACTTCACCTTGCATTTTTAGACCCATGTCATCCAGCTTTGGCTTCTTTACTCAGTTATGTGTGTTATTAAACACTTGTTTCATGTAACAAATTACACATATTTCCACTTACTAATATACGAAGTGGAGAACAGAGACCTGCAGTCGAGAAGACATCAAGAATAAGAGCGGAGAAAATGTAAAATCAGAATATTTTTGCACTTCTAACTAGCCAAAGATGATTTAGTGCTGTTACTCCTCAATATGGAGTCTTAAAGCACAGAAAATAGGAGGTAAGAAAAGCACACAGTAAAACCTGAGTCCCAAGAGCTATATTCACCCAGCTGTGAAAGGTGTCCCATAGGACTATTATTAGACTTTCACTGAGAATGTTCTTCCAAAATGTTTCTGAGATGCACTGAATATACATGGGTCAATAACTTCTTTGTCAATCAGCAATAGAACTGAATTAATAGAAGAAATACACCCTTCATGTGAGTTTGAAAACATTTCATGTCATAGTAATTTAAGGGTTTCAGTAAGTAAATTAATTTTGCAGAACAGACTGATATCGTGTATTCTTTTCACATGACAATGTAACAGTGGAAGGGAGAAAAATGCAGCTAGAATTCTAACACTCGCAATGGTTGCAATATTTAGGTCTCAGGAATGGTTTTGCAGGCCAATTTGATTACTTCAAGAACATTCTGGAGTCATACGCTTTCAGATGAAGCAGCGAGAAACAGAAGTAGTTAACTGCTGATAAAAAGCCAGAAAGTTCTACAGTAAAATCTATTAGCTCAGACCTGTAACAGTAGCTAAAATTTGGTCATGCCAGCTAACCTGAAAATCTCAGAGGAAAGGCATTTGAAACCAATACAGAGGTTTTGAAGGAAAACAGAAGTTTTCGTATTCTATTTGGCTCTGTGAAAAGCTTGAATAAGAGTCAATATCGATATTCTGACATTCAAGATTTGAGGAAATAATTACAAAAATTCAACTACTTTATGAATCTGTACTTAAAACTTATTAAAAAGCTGCCATAGAAATTCCAATGCTAGAAATAGTATAGAACAGGAAGCAGATATTTAGAGACTGCAGAAGACTGTTGGGATGCAATTGTAACTCATTTCCGCCACCTAGCCAAACAGCAGAAGGCCAGACACTGTTCGATACAATTCAGCACAGCAGTGCGCAGTACTCTACCTAAGCAAATTCCATTACAGTTTACACCTTGAAGGTGTCTTCCATTACATTACAATGGGTTATAAGAACGAGAATCATCATAACAGTAGATATATTTAATGAGAATATACTTACAATCTGGGGGTGGGGGAGGGCTAAGAAGTACTAGAAAGAACAAGTTAAATCTAGTATTTTAGATTTAATTATTCTCACAATTAGGGTTTTGTTTTGCAGATCCTTCGAGTAACACCTGTTGCAGGATCTTATTCCTGGACTTTCTCTTAACAAATTTCATTTTCATCTGTATCTGACAATTACCATGTAAAATATTAAGATGACACAATTATCATGTCATATTTTCCCTATAACCCTATAAGATGAAATATTTGGAAGTTTATTTGGAGAAGCAGTGGATGGCACTGTTGGGCTACAATTATAAGGCTGTAGATGCAAATCTTAAATTGTTATACTTAAAAAAATGCACAGATTTTTGTGACTCCTTCAGGCACACAATTCGGATGTAAACTGATTCAGAATACATTGGAGATTCCACAATCAGTGTGCAAGTTAGCTCATATACTGAGCTAACTTAAACAGAGGAGAATTAGGTTAGATATAAGGAAGAAATTCTTTACTGTGAGAGCGGTGAGGCGCTGGAGCAGTTTGCCCAAGGAAGTTGTGAATGCTCCATCCCTGGCAATGTTCAAGGTGCAGGCACCAGTATATGCTGGGGCCACCCAACTGAAAAGCAGCTCTGTAAAAAAGGACCTGGGGTTCCTGGTGGACAGCAAGTGGGACATGAATCAGCAATGTGCTCCTGCTGCAAAGATTAATGGTATCCTGGGCTGCATTAAGGAAAGCATTGACAACAGGCTGATATAGAGATCTACTGAGCACTCATGAGGCCACACCTGGAATGCTGTGTCAAGTTCTGGGCTCCTGAGTACAAGAAAGATATGGACATACCAGAGAGAGTCCAGCAAAGAGCCATGAAGATGATGAAGGGACTGAAGCATCTCTCATATGACGAAAGGCTGAGAGAGCTGGGACTATTCAGCCTGGAGAAGAGAAAGCTCAGGGGAGATCTTATCAGTGTAGTAAGTACCTGAAAGGAGGGTGCAAAGAGGATAGAGCCAGGCTCCTTTCAGTGACAGGACAAGAAGAAACGGGCAAAAACTGAAAAGAGGAAGTTCCCTCTGAACATTAGGAAACACTTTTTGGCTCTGATGGTGGCCAACCACTGGCATAGGTTGCTCATGGAGGCTGTGGAGTCTCCACCTTTGGAGATATTTAAAAGCTTTCTGCAGATAACCTGCTCTAGTTCTGGATAACCTGCTCTAGTTGGTCTTGCTTGAGCAGGTCCCTTCCAACCTCAATAATTCTGTAATGCTATGATATGTAAATCTGCATTTCTTAAAAAAGTTTTACAAAGATTAAAGTAACTTGTCATGGATTGCATTTCTAGTATTAATCAAATTTTTAAACCCATGAGAAATTACATAAGATCAGTCTTGAACATAAAGATACAAATAATCTAGAGTTTTAAAAATATTACTGAAGACTATGTTCTGGCAATTGTCTACTTTAAGGTCTGGCTCCATTATAAGAATCACAGAATCTCTGAGGCTGGAAAGCACCTCTGGAGATTGTCTACTTCAACCCTCTGCCCAAAGCAGGGTAAGTTAAAGCAGGCTGCCTAGGACCTTGACAAGCTGGGTTTTCGATATTTCTAATGATTGAGACTACTCAACTTCTCTGGACAACCTGTTCCATTGTTTGACTGCCACTACAGTAAAAAAAAAAAAAATTATGTTTAAATAGAATATTCTGTATTTCAGTTTGTGACTGTTGCCTATTGTCCTGTCACTAGGAAGAGAAGTCTGACACCACCTTCTTCATTCTCTCCCAACAGATATTTATAGACAACTAGATGACTCCCTTGAGCCTTCTCCCCCCTGAGCTGAACAAGGAATATCTAAATAATATCTGGATCAGTTTAGAAGTAAATATAGAAGGAGCCTACAGAAAGATCTACAAACTCAACTCTGACAGCAAATCTGTTCAGATAGATATAGTATAGAAAGCAGTATTTTACAGACAGAACTGAAAGCATAATTAGGTCTTTAATCTCTTACATGCTACATACAGAATGCTCTCACTGCAGATACACCTACAAAAGTAACTGGTTTTTATGCATCTAGTGGCCCTGCTAGCAAAACTCTTATAAGTGATGATTCGGTATCAGTTGTCTTCAATTTGCTTTCAGTTCTGCACTAGTTACTAAAAAATACAGCTTTCTTAAAGATATGTCTGCAATTGGCATTGTTGAAACAGCTCTGGAAATATGGTAGGCATTTTCAATACGTACAGACAAAAGACAGGGTGAAGATAATGCAGTTAGAGGGAATTATGAAGCTAAGAAGTAAATTAATGTTTTTAGATAGATACAATTTATGCAGAATTTATTTCACAATCTTGAAATTATTGTAAACAATGGTGGTATTTTCACAAACAGAAAACAGTTTAGCAATGCCAAACTAGTTGTTAGCAATGTCATTAGTGTCATTAGTGTCATTAGTGTCAAGAACCTAATACATCAAAGTGTAGAAACCAAAATGCAGGATGTCTGGAGATGAAGACTAGCTTTTAGGTTAATCTTACTAGATTAAGGCGTTTGATTTTACAGCAAAGTTTCTGAAGAGAGATGATGAAATTGACATCTCCGGTCTGTGGGACATTTTTATTTCTTAAAATGTCTATCTAAAAATGTCAAGTTTGTTTGTAAAACCGACTTAGTTTTCTGGAATGACATTTGATGCATGCCAAATTAAACCAGCTTCTTACTAGTTTCTCTGGAGTCTCCTTCCTCTATCTTGTTCTAACACTGGCTGAAGCAGGCAGGAAGCCCAGCAGTTTAGGAGATGGAACTCAGGAGCTGTGGGAATCAACTGCCCTGGACTTCTCAACGCTGAGGGGTTGCTTCAGAGCTACAGTTACTGAAAGTTCATCTTGCTACATTTTTCTTTAATACTGAGGACCCTCAAAAATTGAATCTTCCTTTAGGGACATCCAGAATCCCTGTTCTGAAAACAGTCTCTACCTTGAGTATGGGTTACCATGGATTTCAGACTTCCAGTTTCATAGCAGGGAACCCGCACAAGGTAGTGCTTGCCTGAAGCTAAATGTTCTGTGAATATAAGTCCTTCAGCAGCCTGAAGGAATCCTGCCTGCGATTCTTTGAAAGTCTATCAAAATCCAGCTGCTTTTATGGAAGTGGATTTCAGACTTGAACATTTCAGATTTCAAACCCTGATGCTTTTTAATTGTTTATATAATGAAACCATATTCCTGATGATGGGCATGCACAGCATTTGCTGAAACTAACAAAGCACTAATGACAAGTCCCTGAAGGAGCCACATACAGTCTGCTTCAGCTAGAACCGCTCTTGAAATAAGGTTGCTCATTAGATGTCCAAATGCATAATGGAATGAGTAACTTAAAATATGCAAGATCAAAAGCAACTGCCATATTGCACATGTAAGACATATCTACAGCTTTGTTTCAAAACTTGAATGTATTATATATTACATTCCAAAGGCTTTTTTTCTTTTATAGTTTTCTTTTTCCTATTTTTTTTTTTTTATTTTTTTCTTTTTCACTCTAAGGATTCAGGATCTGTCACGATAATCGGCTTAACAGCCCAAATATTCTTGAGCACAGACACTAGAAATATTTGACCAGCTTACATACATATGTTTAGAACATGAGCACTGAGTTATTCATATTCATTTCCTCCAGTGCAGACTAGAAAATGTGGCCTTTCTTGGACACCCTCTATGTGCAAATGGTTTGTGGACCACAATCTTTAAAGACTGAAGGACCAAAGCTTGATAAATTAACTATTTTGCTCTTAAGATGACCTCTTTGGAGCAGTATTCTGTCTCATTGGCAGGGTGGTACAGTAGTGTGTCATCTATACTAATCTCCAATGACTAAACTGTTAAGATGATTAACTGGAAAAGACAGTTCTTTCACCACATGTACAGAGTCACTGTGAATGGGGTCATATCTGCATATGTCATGCATTTATTGGTAGTAAAATTTGGGGAAGTAGAGTTTATAAAGTTTTATACAATCTTTTTTTCTTTTTTCTTCCTTTCTTTTCAGTCTACAGTTTAACCAATTACATTGAAATACTATCTAAATTTAAAATAAAAACTGTTTAAAATCCATTGACACTATAGAATTAAAATATATTGACACTATAAAATTAAAACTCTACTAAAAGTTTCCAGATAGTTCAAAATCCCATTAGCTTGCACTTTGATACTGCAGGAAGTAGTATCCCTTCAGCTTCACAAAAGGGAGAAATGAATCTATATTTTTATTCAAGTAAGAATTTAACTAAAACAAAAGGGTGCAGCAGATGATGCAATGCTGAACTAATTATGTTTGCATTTTAAAACTAGATATGAAAGTAATTTTAACAGATTACGGACAAATCCAATGCCTAATACCAAATCATAGAAATGGAGGAGACTAATACAAAGGCAAAATTTCTCCAGTACATCTCCTGTAAATGCTGCTATGACTTGACTGTACCTACAGTCTCAAAGGACAGCTAAGTATTTAGCCATAGGAATAAGCTATAATTTTTCAAACAGTTGTATATAGCCATAGAAATATGTTATAATTTCTCATTGCAATATTTTTACTAGTCAGGTACTTCAAACACATATATATATATGTGTGTCTGGAGATGCACACACGCATACATATATGTATGTATATTATATTTTATCAAACCCAGACATCTGAACATGCATACAATGGCTGACTAACAGACTGTAGTTAAATAGAAGCTTCCTCCACTTGCCCTGTAGTAGACATTTTTGAGAGAATACTATTTCCCAGTAGTAGATTATACATAATGTTTCCTCCAGGAAGAAGTCACTTATCAGCTAAAATTATAACTTTTTTTTAATAATCTCTTAAAGATAGAATTTATCATTTGTTGCAACTTCTCTAAAACAAACATACAGATAACATAGCTTTCATTTCCAAGACTCTTCTATTTCTTGATGACTGCAAGTATTATATAATTACAGTATCCATACATCCACCATCAACTCTGATTTAATGCTAGAGTGACCGTAGAACACTTTTTTATTTATCAAGGTCATATCTTGATGGCTGCACAAGCTTAGATAAATCAGGTGTTAAGCAGGCACATTTCCAAGGTATCTGGAGATTCTCTCATCTGCAGTATTCAGCATATCTTATTATTTACTGCCAAAGAAATGACTGATTAATTTTGTCATCTTTGCTCTGTGATTTTTGCTCAGCTGAAACTGTCTGCCCTCTTCTGCAATGCCTGATCAGACCTATTTAAGCTGATGCCTTTGACCGTAGACACTGAGGAGCTTGTTGACTGAAGCTTTGACTAAACATTCCTCCATCGCAATATTTATGCACAAAGTCCTAAATGATAACTGACAGTCAATGTAGATAACAAAAACTTGTGAGATGTTTCCACTATTTTACTGATGCTCAAAATAGCTTTACTTGTATAGAGGTATCAGTCAAGATGAAAAATTGCTATTAATATAACAAAAGCCTAACAAATTTTGCTTTGATGAATGTTTATTTCTCACAAACCAAATGTCTGAGGTCAGGAAAAAAAAATGAAATCTGTTACTGGAAAACTATGCAGTATGATTTTTTTAAAAATGCTTTAATTTCTTTCTGTAGTGTGATATCATGCTTAGTTTTGGAAGCTAGGGGCATTGTACTACCAAACTGTTCCAAACAAAATTATCAAAACAAATCTAATAAAAACCCCCCACAATGAAAGTTAAGCCCTGTGGAAAAAAATCTGCCTCCAGCTCTTTATTAATCACATTCCAACACCAGAGGCTAAAAGTACATCAAACTGCACCAAATCCTTTTCACATGACAACCTCATAAATTATTCAACTCATTAGTAACACCAAGAGGCATAAAAATAACATCAGTGTTAAGGATGTTTTCCTACAGAGAAAGGTCAGCTAGAAAGTTTTGGTATTAAAATCCAAAGGCTTAAGCCTCTCAAAAGTAAGTACATCTAGATAGAATCCACAAATTATAACTTTAATGCATGCTGCTTTAAAATTGCAGATGTTAATTTAATACATGTCAAAAGTTAGAATGATTTATTTTAATTCTGCATTCAAGACAACTTCAGTCTATTGTGATTTTCACGCAACCACTGATGCACACCACCTCTAAACACGCCTGAACTTTAATTTTGCTTTGTGTTGAATGCATTAACAGGTGAGTAGAGTGAAATTATACGGAAACAATCCAGTATGAAACCCCTTCAGTTTTTCTGTTTCTTTTGCTTGTAGCTTTGTCTTTCAAACCAGCTCTAGTACTAGGCAGCTGTCACCTGCACTAAAATACTAGAACACAGAAACTACACAAATGGAGGCAATCTCTGCAACATGCTGAAACTGTTTAATTGCAAGTTGTATTGTAGTTCTCACAAAAAAACCACCCTCAAACAAAACCCAAACCATTTCTAGCATCCTTTGAGTGCAATCTTATCCCAAAGATACAGCACTCCTGCTTTAAAGGCATGAAACAAAGTCCATCTAAGTAAATGGAAAGTTACTGTTATTTTAAAAACAGGATAACATCAAGGCTTAAAACTTTGTAATAGCACATAAATCAGATTTCTTCCCGCTTTAATGCTAGTTTAATATGAAAATTTGAAAATACGTTTAAGTGTTTTTATACCTGTATAACATGTAAAGCCCATGATTTTGATTATTATTTGCTTAAAAAAGCAACACAGCAATTAGCACAGTTTTGCATCTGCCTTTCATAAGATCTGTATTTTGATGTTTTGGAAGAACATGGAGAAAATAATCCTCTGTCAAATATGAAATACTATATACTAGTGGGGGAAATATCTTCCTTAATCCAACTTATGAACAGTTTATGACTGAAGTCCTGCATATGATAGTCTTAATGATTAAATAAGAATTAAATTACACTAGCTAATACAACTTTACACACATATATTAATTTATATGTCTAACCTTGTTTGAATCCCAGCTATTTGCCTCAACAACCTGCAAAGTTGGTGCAGGTCACACAGAGTTAGGTTTACATCTATCATATTCAGAACTTCTGGAAACATTAGCCTTTGGCTACAGATCGGCTGAAAGGTACAACTTGCTTTGCTCAGATTACTTCAATTTTTTACTCCTAAATGCTAAAGAAACACAGTATCTTTTTTTTTCCCCCAGTACTACCAACTTAAATAAAAAAAAAGAAAACTGATTGAAGAAAAAAGAAGGACAGAAAACATACTGATATTCTTTAAAAACCTCCTTTCCTTGATATGTTAGGGAGATATCCCAGCTTACACATGAGAAATAAATTTGCTTTATACTTCTGGAGTACTCAGATTTAGTCTGCTGTACAGAAGTCACTAAACATATGAAACTTATAGATGATATAATTTGTAAGCATGTTCCTCCTTCCTCTTTTGTACTTTAGCTACCTCTCCAAGTAAATCAAATGTCATCTGATCTTTAAGTTCCTAGAACCTCCTATGTAGTCAGTTGACTATTCAAAGTGTAAGTATCCTTAAAATAATGATTTTAAATAAGTTCTCAAATATTTCATGATTTGCAAAAGAAAAAAAGTACTTTTGACTGAGATTATGCATGCCAGGATAAAACTTCTGATTGTATTTAAAACCAGTTAATTCCTCATCCATGAAAAGTCTCCAATGGAACTATTACAACACATAAGTTTGATGGCCTAACAGTTTCGTCCTGTCACTCCAGAGAGACAAGTTCAGTTACTTTTACCAGCGTCTCAAAATTAGTGTCTGGGAATGCTAGAGAGGTATAATGTGAATCTCTTGGGGATCAGATAATTTTACAGCTGACAAGCTTAAGTCTTCTGGTTCATTTAAGTGCAAGAATTGGAAGAATTCCTTTTCTAAGAATATGTTGTCCTAGGAATTCTCAGCATTGTCCTTAAAAAGCAAGAGACATGATTCTCAGGGATTCATGGATATAAAGATAACATCATAAGCTGTATTTTTAAGCAGGAGTTAGTACTGACCATATTCCACAGCAGCTTTTAGGAGAGCATCAGAATGAGTAGACCCAAAAGCATTGCGAACAAATCGCCTCCGCCGGCGCAAATCGTCTTCCCAGTAATCCAAGCGCCAGAAGTCATGCAGTTGGCTGTGAAAGAACACACACATTAGCACCTACTACAGCTTGAAATGTATTTACATACATTCTAGTGTAACTTCACTGCTGCTTTTCTATCTCAGGAATACAATCTTGTAAAAACATGTATTACTAAAACATACAATATTCTAACGTTTCTTTATGTGCATTTATATATTATAAACGTCAGCCCTGCCTGTCTCAAAATGTTCTGCCTGCTGCTAAAAACATTAATCACACTGAGCCCATTAACAAATGCAGCATCAAATTACAAGTATTAATGGCACAGCTTGCTTTCTTTTACAGTGTTTTTAACAAGGCTTGTAAATCATAGAATGGACCTCAGTGCAAATAGTTTGCAATTTAATGACTATGGTCCCTTAGCAGGCTGAACTTAGAAGTATAAAATATTACCCACTTGAATTTTGTGGAACTATGATTAAACTAATGTGCTGAAATATTCATTGAAATAATTCCCTACTGCCCCTAGCAACCTGAGAAAATTGCAATTTTATTCATTATTAATACCACTGAATTAGAGCAGCAGAAAAATTCCACCATGTGGTAATTGTCTTGGTAAATTATTATGCCAGCACTAACAGAGTACTAGGATGATTTTATAGCTTCCAGCTAATACAAGCCATTAACAACCATGGCCTTCTTTGCATTACATTGCCTTTTTACATTCAAAAGCCATACTAAAGTTCTGTAGAATGATAGAAGCCATAGTTAATCTATATTCAAGTCAAAACATATACACATATACAATCATCCGGTATTCAACTTCGGTTCTTAAGAAATTACCATCTCCACTTTCAGACAACTTCTTGACCTTATCAACACTAACATCTCCCACATCAATTTTATAAGTATGCTGTGAGATATTTGGGCAAAGCTGTATTTTAAGCCAACATTATAAAAACTTTTTGGATCACTACCAAATACCCAGAATGTTTGTGGATGCATCCTTAACATCAAACTCTAAATTGAACACACAATACGGTTAAAATGATTCTACAGATCATGACCTTTCATACCGTAACTAGGGAAGAACTGCTTTAAACCAGTCATTTTCAGTCTCTGCAGAACCCTGGAGGTGTGTGGTCAAAAGGAAGATGAAAAAATAAAGCAAAGTTTTCAACTCATAAGTATGGGCTACATCTTTGCTAGATTTTATTATGTGTCACTTCAGCCACTGTTTTCTATATTGCCTTCATTTTGAGAACCTACATGCTGGTAGCCATTTCCAGAGAAAATGCAGAAGTATGCTATAATGTAGAACGGACCTTTTCATTTTTTACAGTCTTAATCCCTTTTTTTTCTCATGCTTGCATGAGTTCTTGTCCAATTTTACTAACTGCTGTCGTAAGACCTGGATCAGTTCTGGAGCACACAGCACCAAGGGGAGTGGATGTTCCAGCATACCTTCTAGTTACTTACAAATTTTCAGAAGCAGCACACCATAATATTTAGTCAGTGTTGGGCTTTTATGAATTCTGAATGACATTTTCATTATATGCTTCTTGAGTCTGCGTGAAGATCCTACTTTCACTGCTGCCTTGCAGAGCAGGCATTTTACTTATCTACAAGCAGTGAGGAGGCAACTTCAGGAGTTTAGTGGGAGCTGCTTCCTCACCAAGAGCAATTCAGAACATCTTGTGTAAAGGTGAGGCAGTGACTTTGAGCTCCCATGGTGGGAAGATGCAGCATTAATGGCCTGGCCTGCATGCTATGAGTCAGAAATATCTTGCTATCCTGAGCACCAATTATCTTTTGCTAAGTAAAATAGCCTACTTTGGTTTTGTGGTATGGTACAGTTTTTGCTCAGAGATGTCCTGTTAGCCTGAAGTATCAGTCCATCATTTTTCCTCCTACACTGAGCACTGATTAATTTTACTGTGACTGCTAAATCCTCTTGACCCTTACAGGATATGAATGCAAAAATGGGTAGATAACTGCCCCATGATACAAGACAAAGCTTAAAGACTCCTTGCATACCCCAAGTCTACATCTTAAACTGATGACTTCAAAGATAACCTAGAAGTTTTTTATCATAGTGATTTTTTTTAAAGGCTTTCCCTTTTTTAATTTTAAAAACTTTCCCTTTTTAATTTCATCTAAGAGTAAGTAATGATGGAACAGGAGCAAAGATATTAAAGAAAACACTTTAAGCACAAGAGTTCTCTGAAATCACATTTGTCTCCACAATATTAATAAAAAAAGGCTGTCAGGTTGATAAGAATGATATACAATTATGTAAAAATTAAAAACTTTTAATGAAATTAAGAAATATTCAAAGACTAAAAAAAATTTCATTTTTAATTTGTTCTGTGTTTTAATCTGGTAATCCATTAATTTCATTAATCAGCTGAAGAATAATGTGTATTCTCAGCTGAAAGTAAAACAGGTCATTATTTTAATGAAGTCACTATTTTTTAAAAGTCACTATTTTAAGGAAGTGCTAAGTAAAGAAGTGATGAAATTGTCAGAGGATAAAGTCTATTTTGGGGATCCAAAAAAGGTCCAAGCTCATCAGAGATCGAAGTCTGAAATATATAATGATGGTGCAGAATAAAAATTTAGAGATAATAGAACACAAACCTTATTCCTAATCACAAATCATATGGCTTTTTAAAACATGACTGAAGTTCTTCAGAGGGTTTTCTACAGGAGTCTATCCCACAATGATATTACATACTTCTGGGTACTAAAGGATGGTATCTGAACCTTGAGGAAAAGTTTTCTGAATCTTAACCAATTACTCTCTGATTTACCCTTATCTCTTCGAGCAACATGTTTAATAAAAAGACAAGATACTTTCTCCTACCCTATAGTTAGCAAGAAAACAGACACCTGAAAAGCTGGTGGCTATACTTACAGGAAGTTTTGAATGGCTGAGGTTCATCATTTGCATTATAGACAAATAAACTGGTGGGATTTTCCTAAAAAGTTATATTATTACATTTTTGAATTAGATTAAAAATACTAGTAAGTAGAAAACTGTGGCCACAAGCTCCTGTCTAAAACTAAGAGTATAGCTTGCTTTAAAAATCCAGAGCTAAGGACTGAATCAGTATTAAGCTGTCTAGCCCTAGATTACAGCACTTTAGAAATACTTATATTCTAATCCTGTGGATATTATTCAGGTTTTAAGATTTTTCAGGAACTTAGGTAGCTGAAAGGTAATTCTAAATGATGGCTGTAAATCAAGCAGAACTACAACTTCTAACGCTGTACCAGGCACAAGTCAGTATAAAAAAGAGCATGTCTGCAAATTGCCCAGATCTCTTTGTGCTACAATCTGTTCTTCCTAGAAATGACTTGTCCAAATCAAGTAATTTTAGTAATTTATCTCTGCAACAAGTACAATATTTCAATAGGTGTTTTCTTTTTAAATAATCAATATTATTAATAATCTTTATTTCTGCAGCCAATTGTGTAATTTCTTATTCCCCCATATCTTATACCAGTTAAGTGACATTTTGAATCAGGCTTGTTTTAATGAAAAAGTGCATATTAAGCATACTGTAATGAAATTATTTTTTAAGAACTAAAAGTTCATAGCATCATTCACGAGCTACTTCTACATACTTAAAAGAACCAAATATACCTGTATTCGTTTAACTGAACAGTTATTTGAAATGCACCCTAAAACACATGATCCAAAGAAGTCTGCACCATGAGTTTAACTCTCAAGATAATTTCCTTACAAACTGTAATATAATCCAATATAACCCTTTCTCATCCTTATCATAATGAGGACTGGTATGAAACTAGTGATATTAAAAAAAATTGTTTGGAGTGGTGTGCATGTTGCAAACTTAACCCTGAATTCCAGATGTGCAGTCTTTCATATAGTTAATACAGACACAAAATGTAAATCTTTTAATGGAACAAGCCCTGTTTTACTACATTTACTGAAGGACTGCAAATTCTGTTTCACTGCCACTGTCATCACTGGTACCCACTTAGCATCTAGCTGTATACATTCTCCTACTTCAAACAGCATTTTATCTTGTTAAAGACCATCATGGGATGGAAAGGCAAAGTTATGTTATGCTACCCAAGATAGCGAAGGTGGACTTCGATAAGTCAGAGCAAACAGCTTTGAAGTCTCCCAAGGGTAGCTTGCTCTAAAACTCAGAACTGCCCAGAATTCTGTATAATTCTCTTTGCTCCCGTACCACACACACTTTCCATATATTTGGTGACAAAGACTACTGAGACAGACTAAAGTATTTCAGTTAACCAAATCTACTACCCTCGTGGAGGAAAAATTGTGTAGCACTCTTCCACCAAAATGATCTAGAGGAATATCAAGCTAGCGTGTGCAGCAAAGTGCTCCCTGCCTTTTCCCAACATCTCTACAGCTTGAACTTTTTCAAGACAACTTTTGGAAAGATTTTCTGTTAACTCCTACAGCCACAGCTCTGATGAAGTGTATGGGAAGGTTTTTGTCTTTTACTTATGAATATCATCTACCCTAAACATCAAGCCTTTGTCCACCCCGTCGGCAGTCAGCATCTGTGACAGCAGCTCCATGGCTGTGAAACCCAGTCCCTGCTAACGTATAAATACAGTTTGCTGTGTGTCACCTACAGCTACAGCAACTACAGGCAAATACAAACAGTGGAGAGTAGCAGTACACATGTTCATAAAAGATCTTTAGACTGCAGGCCAAACGATGGGCTGCCAGATGGAAGAGATTAAGTTCGAATATGTTAATGAGGAGGAACAAGCCTGCAGGCATGGGGGAAGGGGAAAAAGTTGTTTGGAAAAAGAGGTGGGTCACAGAATTAAAAGGATGTCAGAGAATCCATAGGCTTTGTAATAGTGGGAAACTGCACAGAAAAGGCAAGGAACTGATGATAATTTCAAGAATTAGTCCTGGTTGCTTTTATGTAACGTATTTTAAAAAGGAAAAAAACCTCTTTTCACAGTGTGGAATTATGACTGTGTTTTGAGAAATAAGAAAAGAAAAAGTATGTTGGAAAAGTATAAAGCATTTCCCTAGGGTAATATGAAGAACAGAAAATTTGTAATGTTTTTTTAAAAAAGTAAAATAAAACTTGAAAATACAGAAAATTCACGTAATTATTATGCAATGCTTATTACAGTTAAAAGTATAAGCCAAAATACAAACCTATTTGCCAGAAAATCTAAGTAACATTGTCTTTGTAACAATGAAAGAACAAATACTGTTTAGAAGTGGTATAGCACCAGATACAATAATTGTATTAGAGTGAAGGTTTTTCTGACTGTGCTTGAAACAGAAACAGTGACTGCTGTTTTTATCAAGATGGTGAGATAGGTATGCAAAAATCATATTCTGCATTATAATGGCTAAAAGAAAACAAAGCCTTGTTGTACATGAACAGAAATAAGTATCAGAAGCCTTAATTAGCATAACTAGTATAGTTACTCTACACAAAAAAGATTTTTTTTACAAAAATCACAAAGCTCCATTATGTTTTTTCCAAAGAGCATGCGAGAGAATCACAGAAATAAAATTAGAAATACTGAAAACTAAGAATAATATTAAAAACTGGAAATACCCACACAAGGAATAAAGATGTCAATGAACCTGAGAAACATCTAGTGCAGAGAAAATTCAAAATAATGGTAAAATTTTTATAAATAGGAGTTTAAAAAATCTTCAGGCATTCTTAGCAATATTTTTTTATCTTAAGTACACATGTGGAAGAATTATTATTATTAAACATCAGTATATATTTGGCAGAGTTTCGGAGAAGAAGGGAAAAAGTGTCGGAAAAAGTGTCAGAAAAAGAGCTTACCATTTAAATAGAAGGATGCTAAGTACTCATAGAAATTTAGGTCATATTTAATATTTTAAAAGGTGGGGTTTTATGAATAAAATTTTGAGTGACTCAATTCATACCGTAATTTTTGAAAGAAGCTGGGTGGACGCATCCTAGGGAAGTCATGTGGATAATATACGGATTGCTGGAAGCAGGGCTACAAAGCTTATGATATCAGTACAATATGATGAAGTTATGTTCACAGACTGGTGAGGTGACCTAAGAGCAGGGAGACAGCCCATAAGGAAGAACATAAGAAGCTGGTAGAGAGGGCATTTTCTGTGGGATGGCCGGATGGTCAGTGACCACTAGCTTTTTCTTCAATTTATCTTGTATTTGTAATCAGTGAAGCAAACTAGCATGGGTACAAATGAGAGAGAAAGCAGAGGAGTTCCCTTTGAATTTGGTTAGGCAGTTAGTGTCCTGGTCACTGACAGCTGAAGGAGGTGGTGTGGAGAGCACAGCAGTCCAGCTAGGCGACTTACATTCCAGGCACTGCTGTATTCAGAAGTGACATGAGAGACAAGAGGTATTTTTTGTACCTCCTGTGTAGGGCTGCCAAATGTGAAAAATTAAAATGAGAAGAGACATGAGACAGGAATGATTGATGAAATTTGAGGAGAAATGTAAACAAAGTCAGAGCCCTAAAAACGAAAATGGACTTGACTGATAGAAACATCTAGAGCTAGGCAGTGAGGAATTAAAAAAGTAATAGCGTGTAACCAATAGATACTACTCATTGGAATAATTTTACTGGAGCAGGAGTGAAACAGTAGGACAGGTTTGTTCCAGCAATATTTTTCATGATACAGGGAAATGGGAAACCATACAGACAATGTATTAGGAGGCAAAGAAATTGAAAAGTATAGATGAAAGGTTTGAAGTGTAATTATTGATTGGTGAAGAAAACACAACACTGAGCTGGAAAAAATGGAGAAGTTGTAAGTTTGAAAGGAACAGAGATGTGAGAAGAAAATCAATGACTGGAAGCTAGTGTGAAATAACTGTGAAAGTGGATGGGAAGAGAAAGAAATCCATACGAATAATTATGGATGGATAAATACTGTACATCAGAAGTATCTTTTAAAAATTCTGTAATATTTTGAAACTTGTGAATTTGAGCTACTTTTGTTTAAAGCAGTGAACTCCAAAAATCTGTGAAGTTTAGGGCTGATCTGTAGGGTTCTATGATTACTTTGTGAGCAGAAAAAAGGGGAAAAAAAGGGTTAATTTTAACACAGTTTATATGCAGCCCAAGTTACCAGCAGATGACATACTAGTTGACACACAGGTTTCCCTATGGAAACTGGAGAATGGTAAAAGGTTTTAAAATAGGAAAGAAAAAATTTGAAGTTATTTACACTTGTGAAGGATGAACGCAGTTCGTAAACGTGTAAACTTTTACAGAGACTAGTACTTGTCTGTTGTAGCTTTGCAAGGTTTGGGCAGAGGAGAAGAGTTTTCATGTGGACTTTGAAATAGAGCATGGAGGAACTCAAAGTAATAGAAAATACTACCACTGATCATCAGAGCAGGAACAGAGGAGTCACCTTTGAAAAGCAAAAAGAAAACTGCCAACACAGTTACTCTCCTATGATCATGTTACTAATGGTCTTGCATTAATAATGAAGGACAAACCTGAGAGGAACAGAGAATTGGCTACAAATGAAGAGACAAAAAACTATCAGAAGACAACTAATGATTAATGATCCACAAAATATCCAGACAAGAATTTTCTAAGAACTGTTCAAAATGTAACATCTTTGTCAGAAAAGAGGGATTGATTTATGTGGTTTTTATTTTCTTCTTAAGGCACTGGAAAAAGGTATATTTAATATACACACTGTTAAGGAAACCCTGCAACTCCTAAAACTTTTATGACTTCATTTTAGTGAAAAAAATGAGGACACTGAAGTTCAAATGAGGAAAAATAGAAAGTGGAAGCTGAAAACAGAAATCTCTCAAGATGTATTAATCTTCAGTTACATGAGACATCAGAAAGGACAGTAATGTTAGTAGGTGTGAGAGGGAGGCTGCAGCAATAGAGATGTTCCTTTTAGCTACAGTAGTACCTGAAACACAAACTTCTAATGCAGTTAATTCCCAGGTCATAGTGTATGGTCCAATAACTTGCTTCTGATCATCAGGAAAATTTATAAAGAATGCAGACAATAGAGTCTGAAGGAACAAACTGATAACAAACACACAAAGAAGGACTAACAATTATGCTGATGGTCTAGATTTTTTATAAAGCTCAGATCTTTGGAATGAGATGTTCATTCTAGAATGGCTGCTATATTATTAAACAGTAGTAAATTTATACCAAGAAGAAGTAGTTTTAGGGAAAGAAGGCTTACCATGCATAAAGCCATATGGGAAAAAAACATAAGAAAAAGCCAGGTACGTGTTGAAAAAATAGCAATGAAAATGACAATAAGTCAAATGTCTACAAAGTAGAATTATAGGTAAATACAAATTTTTAATTATTAAATTGATCTAACATAGAACATAAATTTACAGTAATATGAGATATCTTTGGCAAATCAATCAAAAAACTAATGTGCAACAGTACGACATTCCATGTAGTACAGTTAAATGAAACAATACAATTTCCTGAAATTTTATACTCAGTTCCTTTCAGTTAATCCAATGACATTAAATGAACAACTGAGGCAACATAAAAAGTGGATACATAAACTGTCAGCATTTGACTCACCAGAATCACAGTGGGCTTTTTTAGAACCAAACTATCAATAATAAAAGAATGCAAGTGAACCATATTCTAGGAATAATAAAATACATCCCTGGAAACACTAAAATGCAATACATTTTAAGGTTACTAAAATTAAGACATATAGCATGGTGGTTCAATTCTGTGCATGGAAGGTGACCAATTGGTTGCAGTAAAAAAAGGCCAAACTGGTTTATGACCACTGGTCTCCTGTAGTTATGCTTTGCCTTTGGTATAGCATCTTACTGGCTGACTCCCTTTTTGCACAAAAGTTAATAATAATAAAAAAAAAAGAACAAACCCCAAATCCCTAAAAAACAATCTTTGCCCATCTAACTGTGGTTGGGTTGGGGTTTGGGGGTTTTTTTTGGTATTATTTGCTTTGTTCAGGTGTAGCACTTAAAAGGGAAGACAGAACAATTTATTCAAATCTCACAGAAATACCCTTCCCCTTTGCCTTCTGCATGAATGCTATCTTTTCTACTTACGTAAATGACATGATATTTTGCTCCTGAGAGAAATGAACATCACTAGATTCTTTAAGCAGCTTTTTCTATCTTTTTTGGTAGGAAAAATAAAATAAAATCCATTTTCCCTTTGAATTCTGAATACTACTGCATTAAGAAACTCTGATAAGCAAAGCTGGAGGTTGGGGCCCCTCCCTAGATTGTTGCAGATGTCATCCCCACACAGTCCACATCAGCATAGCACAGAAGTTCTGAGATTTTGGAAATGTTTAGATGAAGCAGGCACCTTTTACAAGAAAACCAATTTACCCTGTATTTCAAGATTGTTCTCTATGATATTAAATACTTGCTGGGTTTTAAAATAATCTAGGCTTTTGTGACTTATCTGCAATTCTAGAAGAGTAAAACACCAGCTAAAAGTTGGTTCAGTTAGGATTACTGTGCTTGAACAACTGAAAAAAGAGTCCCAAGTTTTCAAAGTGGGCATCCAAAGTAAAAGAGCTTGTTGAAGCTCTTGAAAAATTAGGTGCCTCATTGGCTTGCTTGTGGAGAAACACGAAAGGCTCAGACTTGTAAGCAGGGATAACATATGTGACTGCTGATGAGGATGCTGCCCAAACTGTCTGCTCCATTCCACATGCACAGATTAAGGTGTCTGAATTACTTGTGAAAGAACTACTGAAGAAGCTACTGAGCACATCAATTACAGTCCAGTTTCAAGGCAAACCAGCAATGGCTTGTCAAAAAAATCTAGACCTGTACTTTTAACATAAACGGCAGGGTTGAGGTAGATAGCTAGGACACATTATCTCATTAGTTACTCCTGTTTGTAAGTCACAGCTCTGAGGCTATGGCATCCAGGAATAGAAATTTGGTCTCTCAAAACCTTTAATTAGAAGAAATAAAAAATATTTTTAAAGTGTTATTCTAAAACCAAGACACTAAAACCCCACAACAAATTACTGTTTCAAACCTTTATAAATTATTCAAGCTGCAACTGTTTAAAGACAGCTAACATAAACCTGGCATTGCGATGAAATAATTAGCTTCCTCAAGGCCTATCAATGAACAGCAACAGTAACCAAAATCTAATAAATAAATAACAAAGTTTTACCTAGGCAATTCTTTTAATTTCCATCATGCAGAGCTGTTTATTAGAATGCAAGTCTAATAATACACTATTTCAACAGAATGATTATTTTTGCAAAATGCTGTTTCAAGCTTGGTTATTGGAAATATTTGAGTTAAAAAATTATAGAAGTCTAAAGTTTTAAACTTTCTGCAATCTTTTTGGGACAGATTTCTTTTTCTCCTAAATATCATCTTGAAGTAACGTATAAGGTAAGACAAAGCATACATCTAGCTTTAAACCTAATATTGTTCTTAAGAATTGAAACAAAGACATGTTGGTCCAATTAGTGGATACATCTTGACTGGTGTATAAACAGTTACTCCAATCCACAAATGCAACTTGTATTGATGAAATAAACATTTGCCACGTGGCATAGCCATGAGTGCTACAGAATTTACAGAATTTTTAATAGAGACCATGTTTACAACACTATCAAATAAATGCTCAATAATCTTAACTTTGATCTTTTTCATTCTTGGGAATTTTTGTAAGAGCTAAGAAACCAGCTTTGCAAGTAAATCTAAACTGTTCTACTTATACATTATTTTTGAAAGCCGAGAGGTTCTTTAGAAGTATAGAAACAGTCTTCTATAAACCATCCCAAAATATATCAGTGTGACCTAATGATTTATTTTTGGCTCTGCGAAAAGCATGGGAGAACAAGCCTACATGACATAAAAAGGAAAAAAAAGGGAAGAAAACACAGAATTAAAACTTCCTTGTTCCCTGTCTTGGAAAAAAAAAAAAAAGAAAAAAAATCTATTTTTGTGGGTTTTGAAAAAGCAGCAGCATAGGCTTTACAGAAATTTTGCATACAAAGTATTTGACAACTTATTATTCTGGAAATACTTTTTGATGTTTTCCTATCTTTTAGCTACTTAATCTGTTACGCAATTCTGTGTGACAATCATGAGACACAGCTGACTTTTCCTTTGTTTGTAGCACAAATCTGTGACATGACTACATGTATTTTCTGCATTTTCCATGTACTTTCATAGTTCAGTTGATATTGAATAGTATGATTTCCTATAGGGATATGCTTTACACATATAACATAGAATGTATATTTGGCTGTATCTGGCTGTATCTTACTTAATAGCACAGTTAAAGAGAAATCAGTAGCAACAGTAGCAACAGTTTAATTAATTTATACAAAATCCCACCACTTTTCTGTGTAGAATCACCATGAGGAATTACAGTCCTCAACTTTGTTCAAGATGATTTCATCTATTACATATTCATTGCAAGGGTTCTTTTTAAGACTCTATTGTCATAGTTTGCATGGAGCATGAGAAACTAGAACAGGAGTTCAAATCCATCTATTATTACACCAGAAAGAAAGCTTACTGGCTGGACCAGTACTGAGGTAGGCCATTGATGGAGGAAGGAACCATACTTCTGCGAACAGAAGGATGTGCTGCTCTCCCTTCAGAACATAGGTAGCCGAATTTCCTGATCCAAGAAAGCAAAAATCAAAAACTTCACGACTCTCAAATAGAAGCTGTGTGTTGAGAAGAGACAATACTCTAGGAGTAGTTCAAAAGTGGGAGAAAGTGAGACAAAACGGAGCTGGACTCGGTCTGTACCTGGGTTTGAAGGCTGTTTGGTGATGGTATTTTTTTTTTTGGCTTACTTTCATCCAAGCTATGAATCCGGATCATCCAGAATACTTTCTGTCAAAGCTCTTTGTGATGTAGGTCTGGGAAGAGAGTTGAACTTGAGGTGCTGAAAAGCCACATGTGGCTTAAGAGCCATGGAACAGGTTATGCCAGCCTCAGAGTTTCTCCAATTTCTAATGACCAATTTGGGGGAAATTATGTCTGAAGATGCTGCAAGGTTGACTATCACCTTATGTTTTGAAACCCCTTTTTCTACAGGGACCAAACTGCCTCTGACCTCGTAAAATTTGTTTTCCTTTCTTGCAATCTGGGAGGCACAGTTCAATTACTGGGAAGTTAATACTAGCAATTAACAGTTGTAACCTACTGGAAGATTAAAGTTGTCAAATTATGCCAAATGATAGCTGTGTTGAGTTCCTTTTATCTAACTTAAGATGTCAACATTATTGACATTTAACTAATCCACCCAAGCCCATTTCATAGGCGATGGAGAGAACTAGTTGCACGTTGGGAAAAGTTGGGTGATAGGAATCCTATTGCTCTTGTCTCAAGTAACAAAGGTCTCAACAGCAGAGAAAGTAAAAATCTAGGGCTCTCACAAAAGAATCTGGCATCTAAGACTTGTGTGGAATTGTCAAGGGAAAGATCAGGTAAAAAAATTCATGATTGAGTGAAATCCAAGAGGCAGGATAGAGAAGATGAGATTTATAGGCTATATGGATACTGTTAAATGAGAGAATTGGAGAAAGTGGCCGATTGACTTGTCCCAGTCTTATATTACTACAAGTTACATGAAGGTGACTATTCACCACCTGATTGACCTGCTAAGGGGAATCCTGAAATATTAAATAGACAAAAATCACAGAAATAAACTCCTCTGTATATACAAATAATATTAATAAAAAAAAAAAATAAATCAAAGTTCCTCTTTTAAAGAACAAGCTTATGACTTTATTGCTATAAAACAGCAATGGACAATCAGAGGGTCAGCATTCAAAATCCCCATATTCAGACTGCCAATGCCTTACTGGAAACAAAATTCTTTTGAACTGATACAAAATAAGGAGCATAAAATTATTTACATTCAGGAAACAAAAACTATATAAATTCAAGCAAAGGAAATAAAAGCTGACATGCTCAAAAAATCAGACTATGTTATTAAAGCAATCGAGAAAGCCTAAGAGTTAAGTACTTAAAAACAGAATACTCTTTATTATGCATAATATGAAGTTAAAAAATAGAAACTATTATTTTGGAGATTCTGAATCTGTGGTGTAGTATATGCATATTTTTAAAGAAAAAAAAAATTTAGGCCAATTCTAAAAGGAAGTATGAGTTTGCTTAAGCATACACCTATGAAAAATCCCATTAAAGTCAACAACATATTTAAACTGAGACATGTTTCAGGACATATGTTAGGGGCTGAATTCCATCAAAATTTGAGAAAATGCTTTAAGCTACTGGTAGAACAACTATGTGTTTTTTTACACTACAGATTGAACACTGGTAGGAAAAGATATATAGTAATTGTTCTTTATTACATACAAATAAGACTTCCATTGAGGTTATTTCGTTAACTTTTTTCGCTTTCTAAAACAGCTCTTTTTTAAAGAAGCAAGCAAACAAACCAGAAAGCCAAGCTAGTGAAAACCTTCCAAAATACCTAATAAGAAATTGATTGAATTGACAACAGTGTGAAAAGCTGCTAAATCACTCTGAAAGATTATTAATCTTTATACAGAAAATGAATATAGATTCTATTCTCATCTCATGCTTTATAGGACTTTCATTAAATAAATAACTCTAATACAGTTCTAGAATAGCTTTTGTCTAGCATCTCACTCTTTATTTAAGCAACCAAAGCAACATGGTACTAGGTGGGTGAATATACACATCATGCCTGTACTCTTTATCCGCTCAACAGCTATTTGTGTTTTTTTTTTTTTACCTAATGTTTAACTGAATTAGCGTAAGGCTCCTTGTCCTGTCAGCAGAAGACCAAATGGTTCAGTTCTTTCGTCTATATTGTTCTGCAGATAGATATTTACAGATTAAGACCTTCTGTGACTGTTTCTTTTCCAAACTATTGTTTTGGTCATACTCATATTATCATTGACTCGAAGCATCTTTGTCTTTCTGTAGCTGTTCTATAATCTCTGCAGTTAGTGATGTGGTTCCAAACTGCGCATACAAACAAAGGCACAACATATAACGAATCTACTACTATTTTAATAGCCATATCCTCCCATGGAGTAGTAAAGCTGGATTATGGACCAAGAAGACAGCTGCTCTTTCTGGTTTAACATTGAATTTGTCAAAAGTTTCTTGTGTGGTTTTGGGGTAAAAAAAAAAACCAAAGAAAACCCCACAAAAATGTGTTCTTTTTCACAGCAAAAAAAGCATTCTGCTTTAATTTAACCTACTTCTTGAAAAATATTTAGCTTCAGGGTAAGCTTAGGAAAATTATACTGTGCCATGATATCTACATACAATGCTATGAAATTACTCTTGCTTTACTCTCCTCCACACTTAAAACATTGTGTTAAAAATTGATTCCTGATAACAGCAATATTACCTTTCAAACAGGCAGTACAACTCAACAGACTGATAGTGAAAAAAACACAGTTAATGACAAGTGCAGTGTGTCTATGACTATAGTGATTTGGTGACCAGTGAGAAGGCAGTATGATTCAGAACTTACTCCCTACCAGTAATTGGAATACTTGCTATAATTTCTTTACTTCATAGAGTCTTGTTGACGCTGTCTGACCAGCCTTTGGTCGCCAGCTGGACCGTCAGCCCTTGCACAGTGAAGACTCCTTTGCTGCTAACTCACAAATATCTGTGCAGCCTTCAGCATAGCTAATGTGGCAGAAAAGAAACACACTAAAAATCTCACACTCACGGAAACACAAAGTTCAGACCTGACTCAGTAATACACCCTCCTCAGACACTTATCTCCTAGAGTTTTATCAGCCACCAGTTAATAGTCACAAATGGATAGACTCAGCCATTTCTTCCCTTAGGGCCTACTCGGCCATCATGAAAAATATCTGATGGCACAGAACCTTTCAGTTTGCCTTTAGAGCAGTTAGGTTCACAAGAAACACTGATAACTCAGAGTAGAAGGAAAATATAGGAAACATTACAGAGGATTCTTGGATGAGCTGGTAAAAGCTCATTTATTTATAACACTTGGTGTTTTCACTACAATGTTTATAAAAAGTGCTTAGTGAACACCTCCAAAACCTTAATTTGCCTGCAGCAGGCCTTTGAAATAAAGTAGGAAGCAAGCAATCAGGTTAGATCATTGCTCTTTCTGATATTAAATGCTTTTCTGGAGTGAGATATGATTTTTGAAAAAAACCCTCTGTATTCTGTTTCACAGGAAAATGTTGGCAGCATACCAAAATAACAAAATGAAATCAGCATAATACAGTCATAATGCTCCAATGATCCTAGAGCAGCAGTAGACCCAGCACTAGGACTATATGGAAACTTTTAGAAAGATGAAGAGGAATCCTTCCCTACTACTGGGAGGTCTCTATCCCCATATAACCTTTTTTGCCCTAGATTAACTATATGTCATTCAGTGCTCCAGGTGTATGCCCTAGGGGAAAAATTGTGGTTCCTCTCTCTAATTTTCCAGTTAAATTTGCAAGCAGAGCATTTTTAATTTGTACACAGTGTATCAAAAATTAGAGAAACCACTATTCACCACTGTGAAATACACACATGCTTTAACTTCATCAATATCGAAAGACACCAGAATGCAATTCACTATAGGGCATGATGCCTGAAGTCTTCTGGAGGTACTCTGAAAGCCTGCAACAGCAAATTTTTTTTTTATTTTTATTTTTTTTTCAGGCTTTGTCAATGAAGTGTTTCTCTCTCAAACATACACACTAATAATAATTTGTGCCTAGACTGCTACTGCTGATTCTATAAATACAATTATATACAAGATGATAGTAAATACAATTGTACAAGAAAATCTATGGCAGAGACAACATCCTTCCCCCATGAATCACCAAAGTTTTAAGGAATGGAACACTGTCAGCCTTTTCTGATGACGCTATCTCATTTTTCACTAGTGAAATATTATTTGTAATGGGGAGTGAAAAGACTACAATCATATGGCTCAAGCCCAGGCTCATCTCTTGCCACATTGCTCCAATTCACAACCCAAGTCTTTACTATCTTTCCCCTTTTGAAAATATTGAGTCAGTGTAGATGTGTGGATTTGGTTGAGGAAGCTTTAGTCATTCCTGGTCTGCTTCCTCATGGCAATAAAGCTACAGCCTGGCACATCACAGATAGGGGAGGGAGGGTGAGTGGGAATAGGACAGATGCGAGTACATGTGTATGTCATTCTCTTCTCTCTGCCTATTACACAAAGTAAAATATCTCCAGCTGGAATGATTAACAGATACCTGCTCTAGAATAAGCTACAGCCTGCAAGGGGAGCCTGCAGGAAGGTGGACAAGGCCATTTCAGACCTCGCCAGCTAAAGAACAGAGCCATAGCTGAAAGGGATATGATAGTGATCTTTAGTATGAATGGCACTAAGATGGTGAATTGGCAACAAGGACTCACTGATAAGAAAAGACCTAGGGAGAAGATATAATCATCAAACAAGTTCAAAACAATGAAAGTGCACTTCGTGTGAATTTCGCACATAGCATACTCAAGATGTGGAACTCAATACTATGCCATATCATGGACAGCAAAATTTTACATGAGTTCTTAAAGGTATTAGACACTTCCTTTCATAGAGGGAAAAATAAAACCACCAAAAGTTATTAAATTCAAGGATATCACCTCAGGCTAAGGAAGTCTCAGAGCTACAATTTGCTGAAAGCTGTGAGGATATGCTGGGGGAGTATCATGATAAAGCCGACTAGGGAAATACTATACTCTCTTCCCTAGGCCTCCTCTGCTGGCAGCCAACAGACATTGGAGTAGCAGACTTGTAACCTGATTCTTGTAGTGTGCTGTTATATCATTTTCTACTGTTGTTTTGGGGCTGATCCCCCAGTGTCATCAAAATAGCACCATGTTAACCAAATTTCAGGCAATTACCTTTCTTCTCCAGGTTAACAGCAGTATTAAGTAACTCATGCCATTGCTCAGATATTGAGCATAGGACAGCATGTTCCCAGCAGGACGACATAGGCTCTGTAATTATTCTTTAGAAGAACACAGATTTGGCCCAAACCTTTGAAGGTGTTCATACAATGGATAAGACATACACATACTGTGCAATTCATTGGTCTTGAAATATAAACTAGTATCTAGTATAAAACCCTCTAAATTTATGAGCTTTTAATTTAAAAAAATGCCATTGAGTACTTACATTCACTGCCAGGTCACAAATAGTATTCTATAACATTTGAATAAGATGACTGATATATAATCTTAATATTTGTTGTTTGGAGTAAGTGCAGTAAAGATAACCGTACACTGTTAAATAAGGGAAATTAATATAGTCATGAAAGAAAATCACCAAGCTTCATCAATATTATGGTACTTTGCTAATATGAAAGAGAAATCACCCTAGCTGCACTTTAACTGATGAAATATGGAATTCACAATTTCTTCTATATGTTATTTTTGATCAACAATACCTTTTGTTGCCATTTTTTAAATGGAGACATTAGTAAAATCATAAAGCTGTATAAGACAGTACACATTGTATGATATGTATAGTTTAAGATCATTTATGAAAGGAATGTCTTTAACAACTAAATTGCACAGGGTTAGACTGCAATGAAAATGTTATACATAAAACATCTTCAAAATTGGAAAAAAGCGACTTGTTCAATATGTAACTGCAAACTGTGAAACAAAAAGAAAGTGAAGTTAAACAAAAGAAAAAATCAGTACGCTTAGGGCAACAGTTGATTCATTCAAAAAACACCACTTTATCTGTTCTCTTTTCCTTTGCAAAATCCAATAAAATGCCATTGTATTCCTTTTAAATGGTTCCATTACGAGGATTCTATAACAACAGACTAATCTCTTGATAATTATAATAAATGCCTGTAATCAAAGCAGGAACCATTTAAAATAAGGAGAAAGGCTGTTTTCCATCATACTCATTGTAGTTCTGTGACCTTTGAAGCATTAAGCTACATCATACGCTGCCACCTCCTACTGCAACATAGCTTTCCTACCAATCTTGCACAAATAAAAATAAAAAGGATAAGAGATCAATGGCAACACGGATTGACACATGATAAGAGTTCTTACTTTCCAGCTCTGAGACTTGTAGAACATAAACCCCTCAATTCGCAAGATTCCAAAGGTTCAAAGCCAGCAGGATTCAGCCAGCAGCTTTCTGATGGGCTTTGATATGTAGTGCTTCCCTTCAGGAGGGAACACGGGAAGGAGGAGGCCGGTATTTTAAAAAGTTATGCTATGGCAATGTCAGCTGCATATCACTACTAATGCTTAAAAAAGTATTACTTTTCAGAAAGACAGGACATTTTATCACAAACTTCGATATAGTATTCACATGAACAAACAATGATTTCCAGAGATCATTTAAGAAACTGAAGGCTGATAAAATTACGGGAAATGACTATATATGATCAGAATGGCTTTCATCTGCATTTTGTTAGACCCAGCATTGATTTCACTTTTCAGCTGTGAACAGCGAGAGGCCAGCTGTGGCCAAGGGAGAGAGCAAGCAATGAACCAGGGTCACAATAGAGGCTGAGTTGTCAGAAAATTTAACACTTTTAATGACTAAATCTCAGCAAAAAATCTTCGAGTTACAACCATTTGAAAATTATATCCAGTGGGTCCCAAAAACTGTCAAAGAACAGAAGATTTAATTTATGACAAAGTAAAACCTTTGAACTGTAGTTATGTGAATAAACAGCATTATAAGGGGAAAACAAACAAAGCAAAGAAAATATAAAATACATTGCCTTCAAGGCAGAAACAACTACATTTTACTTTGTATTCCCAGATGTGCTAAAGGGAAATTTATGACAGCATACTGAAAAGCAAGATTCCCATTGTGAAACCCTTCACATTTATTTAACTAAGCACAATCATTGAAAATGACCTTTATCCAAACCTTTCACAGCTGTCTTAAAATGATCTAAAACTATTGCCAGATTTTCTTTAACTAACATTACTTAACAAAAAGTCATTACCCCAGGGCCATATTACACTACTGGCAAGTAAACACAAATCCATTTTCAACAACATGCTACGAAGTTTTAATGAAATACCGATAACAAATTGAAAACTCCCCATTAAAAAGGTGCCAAACAATACAAATCATCATAGTTTTTTGTTCTAGCAATAAAGACAATTTCCATATTTCTGATAACATTTATTACCCATTAGATGTACACGTGAACAGAAGAATGGCTACTATTTAAAAAAAGGTCTTACATTTAAAACTGTTATTAAATGTTTCAAAATTATTATAAATGAAGCTATTCTAGTAGTATGTTGTGAAAAGATATCCTCATCTTTTCTCAAAAGACAGCACATCGAGAGCACACATTACTCTATAAAACTAAAGGGCTACTGATAATAAATTCATACATCAGTTTTCATTGCAGTACACTAATAATTTACCAGTGCATTAATAATGTTTGATCCAAGACTTACAAAGAAGCGTGTCAAACCTACAAATACCTTAATCTTTCTCCTTTTTCTACATAAACACTAAATATACAGATTAAAAGATTGTTGCAGGAGCTGGCCTGCTGCAGATCAACTGACAGGGGTTAGGGAAAAAAAATAATACTTGTGGATTCAGAACAGTTTAGTTTTTAAAATAACAGTATAGAGCCACAATAAAGCATGTGTATACTGTGGGGAGGGAGGAAAGGACTTTATTAAGGGGCTGGTTAGTTCAGTGAATCATGGCTTTCAGATAAAGATGGTTATGGTGGCTACTTGGTGTGAGGGAGAAGGGTACAGGAGGTTCATTTCACCACCAAGTAATTATGCTGACCTACACTGTTACCATTTATCATGGCTGAAAGATGACACTCACTATTAGCCAAGGGAAACTGCTAGTCAAATGCTTCCATCTAGATCAATACACACCACATTTTTCTACAGCCAAAAGTAATTATACAACAGCAAACTTCACAATCAATACCCACTTGAGCTAACTTATATTCTGCTGTGCAGACTTGAAGGGATGACAGTGTCAACTGCCACTAAAAACTACTGCATTTGACCCAGATTAAAGGGTTTCCCACCACTATAAAGGATTTTGCTATTTTCTAAGTAAAATCAAATATATCTTTTTTCTTTATCATTTAAAACAATGAGCAACCATGCAGGTTTGCAGGACAGGTTGCAACCTGCAGCTGAAACTGATGTTATCATTTCATAAAGTCTCACTTAGCACAAAATAAAAAATCAGTCAATTAAAGAAAAATCCATCTATCTTCCTAACCACTGAAAGCTAAAATAGTTTCTGGAGCATTAGTTTCTAAAAGCTGCAGTTGAAGACCTGACCTGTGTGAACTCCAGGGATCAGAAAAGAGAAACATTAGGTATTAAATTAATGCCATTTTCAGTATTAAACATATATTCATGTTTGTTTACACAGAGATGCACACATAGGATTACCAGCAAGGCAGCTAGTGGACAAAATTAAGCTTTAAGAGTTTAGGTTTTGTTTCAAAATATATCTAAATGTCAGTTTTGACAAATGCTTTCGAAAAGGCAGAGTTTACTCTTATAAAACAATCTAACACATCAAGAAAGGCTAGAGAGCAGAAAAAAAATCACTACTTCAGTCAAAAAAAAAATTTGACATCCAATTTTCAAGCTGATTTATCAGTGGAAAGCTAAAATTGATAGTTTGCCATTACTGGCTAGCAGGCTGTCTAAGAAAGCTGTTACAAAGCCTTTCATTTTGATTTAGCCACAAGGATCAATACAAACCTATACTGTTTCAATTTTACAATTATTGATTTTCTGATATAACCTCTGTGGGAGAACATTCATCACCTGTCACTCTGGAAAATATTGAAATTTATTTTGTAAACTTTGATTCTCAACAAAATATAGTGTTCCACTGAGTGAAATGAAATCTATTTTTCCAGATAATAGCTAATCACTGTTAAAATGGTTTTTTGAGTAATATATTTTTGCCTTTGCATTTTGGAGTCTGACTTACACTGCTAATCCTTTAATTGATTTCACATCGAGGAAGATCATAAAACTTCTCTTTCCTTTTTGATCAAGTATCTTGAGATTCTTTTCAGTTTTCATGAATGGGAGGAAAACCTAGAACTTCCAGTTAAAATATTTAGTTTGATTTGTTAATGGCACTTATTAAATCCACTATTCCCATACAAATGTATATTTTAAACAAAGATTTAAAAACTACAAAAAAATTTAATAACCACAATTCCAATCTCCATATATTATTCAGTTTTTTTAAAAAAATTGAAAATATAATTATGTTTATTACATAAAAAAAATTTTTCTTGGTGTAAAATAACATCTAATAATTTCTGAAAAATAATTCCTTCCTAAGAGGGCTGGGTTGTTTTGGTTTGTTGTTGTTCTTTATTTATTTATTTTATTTAGGGAAAAAAATCAGGTCTCTAGTTCTCATGGTCTCTACTTTGTTTTCTTGGGTTATTTTTGGTTTTATTTTTTATTTAATGAAGAAAGAAAGTAAAACCCAGAAGCAAAATATCTTGTTGACACTTGAGCTGCTGTCATATAACCATAGCAGCAAATAACTAAAAAGAAAGCATTTGTAGTAAATGTGTTTAAAGAACCTTTCTTCTATTAAGGCTTTTCTGTACCTAACTGTATTCAGAACAAGAAGAGAATGACCTTCTAAAAAGTAATGGTGGTGATTATCCATATAATGGTTGTAACATGCAAATATACAGCAGCCATGTAAAGGAGCAAAAATCAGGCAGCAACTTCACAATGCTTAAGGGCTTCATATTTCACAGTACCAGCATTAATGGAAAAGTTAATGTAGCATCGAATAACAGTGAGTTGCTCAGCTGCTGCTACTGCTGCAAAACATTTAGATCACGGAAATAACACATAATTTTTTCACTCCTATTGCTTTCTTGACCCATGGAAAAAACAACTGTCACTCACCCGCAAAATCACATGCAAAATATTCCTGCATTACTCAGTTGCTTAAGAAATATGTCCAAGCATATAATTTTTAAGACTGAACATGCAAATAAATAATTAAACCACAAAGCTAAAAATAATTAAGCAAAAGTGCTGAAGAAAATCTCAAAAATTATACTGACTTAACTAATGCTATGTTAGAAATGCATGCATGAGCACAATCACTTAATGCAGTACAAAACATGAAACAGCATTCTACAGTACTTTTGCCTCTTAATTAATGATCTCAATACATGAAATATGCAGATGAATTATGCATGTTAAATTCCCTTGTTTTCAATATACTGTAAACACTACTGAGTGCACTCAATACTGTGTCATTTAAAAACTTTTCATTGATCCAAGTCTACAGGAAAGTTTCGGAAGGTAGGCAACACCTAGGTACTGAAAATGGAGGCACAGATTTGGTTCTAAATTGAATTGCACTGACAACTGTGCTTAGGGAGAAATCTGAGGAAACGGCCACAGACCCTACAAATCCTATAAACCATGTTCCTCCTTCATTACAAAAAGAAAGGAAGCTGTTATGTAAATACAGAGCAAATATTGGAATATATCAGCAATCTTTCCCTCCTTCATAAATTCAGGCAATGACTCTGAGATTTTTGCTCCTTCCTGATGCAAATTGTAAAATGTGAAGACATATCTTCACATATGTCTTCATTTATTTATGAAGATGCATGTGAATTTAGAATTCACATTAAGGAAATTAGTCCTTCCTGGAATTCCTGACAATCATTCCAGCTCTTAAAGGACTTCAAACTTTATTGCTTCTCCAGTGATGTTGGACTAGTAAAACTTTTCCATTTCGTTGCTGAATGCCTTTTTTACTATCAGAAGAACAAAGTGAAGACTGGTGAGCATGGTTATGGAAAGAAGATTTACCCATTTTCTGCTCTCAAAATCATAAAAAAAGGTGCTACCAATCTGAAATTCGAGCAGCTCAAAAAGTAACACAAATGTTTGACTGATACTTTATAGTTTTGCTGTTGATGTCAGACATGAGAATAAAAACTGGGAAGTAAGGGCCATTGGCTTCCAGATTCTTCCAAATGTGGAAGGTCTAAACTCAAAGCTTTTATAAAACGACTCTTCAGTCACCTCTACAACCGTTTCTGTCAGATGCTATTTGTCAGGTAGTACGAAGATCTTCCTCTCCCTACCTTAGTTCATTTGCTCTAGGTGTCCAACTTCAATTTTCTGGAACTGATACCATCACTCAGTTATATTTATGCCAATTATATCATTCACTGACCTTTATGCTGCTCTAATGCCTGTAATGATACTAGCTATGAATTTATAATAGAGTTGAAAAAGTACCAGCAGAAAGTATGTGTCTTGCCTTTACAACTGGTATGGGGAGAAAAACAAGAAAAACTTCTGAGTATTAGAGCCAATGGAGAACCCGAGAAGCCAGCAGCCAGGAAACCCAATTCACTAAAAGCTACCTCAAAACCTGCTTGTGATCTAACATCTTATAAATGCTCTGGAAACCATGAATGACAGCAAGAATCTGTAGAAGTTATCTTGTAAGGAAATGTCCATTGTGGCCTTTTAATTCTTACAACAGCTATTTTTCCTATGGAATGTATGACTTTTAGAAAACAGTAGCATTACAACTTTACTGTGGGGATTATGAAAAGTAAAATTTAACAAAAAAAGGGGAAACATATTTTCTTAATCCTAATACCAGAGAACAAGAATTTAGAAGTACAAGGGGTTTTGTTTTGGTGTACACAAATCACAGTTTTGTTGATTACTTTTAAAGAAGTGGAACCCTCTAAATAAATATTGCATTGAGAGCCACCTTTAGTAATTTGTCACTGTGTCACTGAAATAAAGGAGCTATTCTAGTACATTCAGAATAGGATATTCCTAAGAAAAAGTCTCTGTTTAAAAATCAGTGGTGCCCAAAAGACCCTTTTGAACTTCGTGCACAGCTGGAAACAACCTTTCATAGTTCAGCTAAAGATTATCAAATGATCCAGATATACAGGGAATACCATAGGCAGAACCCAACATATGACCTGTAGATTTAGCTTCTGCAACACAGACATTGCAAAAGGTTATGTACTTGGCCTCAACTTCAACTGACTGTCCATTCAGAAAGCAACATGTCTGTTTCTTTCCAGGGAAGATAATATATTCATCACCTAACAAGAGCAGCAATATACACAGTATCAGTCAAAAAAAATAAGTCAAAAACTAAGCCTGAGTATATTTGATAAGCTAAAGGACCATTTACGCTAATGGAAAAACATAGTATGTATATAAAAAGTAATTTCCTTGTTTTGAATGACAATTCATAATACTCCTCTAACACTACTGAATTGTACATAAATTTCAATCTATCTTTCATACTAATTTTAACTTCAGTTTTATTCCATTAGGCCTCAAACCTTTGTAACACTTTGTTAATATTTAACAGATAGTACAGTTTTCATTGAGGCCATTATCAGAGAAATTGCTGGCCATTCCCACAAGTTTCCAGTCACTGTTTTTCTACATTTTTAATTCCAAGACTGTTAAAAATTAAAAGTAATATATACTTGGGGAATAATTGAACAGTTTGTCTGTCTGGGTCCTCTAAGAGTATAGAGAGATCTTCATTAACTCTTTGTGATGATCTCAAATGGGAAGTTTATTACAAAAGAAACTATTTTATTCTTATTTAACCTTACCTGGCATTTAGCCAAATAACATGGTGGGTTTTGTTTTGTTATGGGTTTTTTTCTCTCATGCTTCTCAGTGGTACTTAAGATTAAATCAGAAAGAATAGCAGATTCTATTTTGTTCTGGTGAACACATATCACATCCTGCTCCTGCTACTGGCTGCTTTTCTTTCCTGACAGGTTTCACTCAATTAATTTTCACACATTTTTAGCTCAACAGTTCAGTATGAAACTCTACCACTGAAAACACTGAGTTTCACTACATAAATTTCCTCTACTATTAAGCTGTCATCAACTTTGAAAACATCATTTTTATTCCAGAGGTTGGGGCACTATTTAGTGTAAAACACTACTATGTGAGTGAAAATAATGCATTATTAGCTAGCAGAAATTGGAAACTTGAATGTCATTGAAAAATTCAAAAATGAACATTTTTTAAATAATAACAGAACTTGCACTCACCGTGAGGCAAATATATCATGCTTTATTTTTCTCCACGTTTTCACAAAGCACAAGATGTATTATGCATAAAAGTTAAGACTCTCTTATGACAAAGTATCCCAAAGGTTTTAGTAGTATTTCTAAATCAGGCCTAAGAGATGTTGAATTTAGCTTTCTCTTTATGTACGTTTTTATTGCTTCCTACTATTAGTGCAAACATAACTTCTAGTGAATCATCAAATGAAATTTCTTACACACGAAGATTGTGTCTGTAATAAAACTAAAAAGCATTCCACCCAGTAAATATAATTTGTTATCAGGAAAGAAGAAAAAAGGACAATAGGAATCTGAAAAATAATTAGACTTGAATTTTAAGAAATAGCTTCATTTTAATTTTAGTCTATTGGCATTGTGTATACTGAATATCTTTTAAAACAGTGGTTAGAATTCTTAAATTGAAGAGCATGTACATGTGTTTGAACCACAGTACATGTGGTTTATGCATTTTTGTGTGGATTTTCTAATAATCTAGGCAACTGGATAGTTCGCTACATTATTGAGTTTTAAAATGCTATTTCAATGTTATTGAATGTTTAAGAAATACCTATGGCATAAGGCAGTACGTTCCTGAAGCTGAAACAATCTTAGACTGCAATGTTCATCTATTTTACGGGGAGGGAGCTTTATGGGCATTTGATCATGTCAAGGTCACAGGATTAAGTGAGCAGTCATGTCAGTAAACAAGCCTTTTCTGTGTATTCTAAAGGGTCTTACTGAGTTACTTAAAATGCCATAAACATAATTAAACTCTTATCTCTACAACACACCAATGACAGATGACTTCAAAATATAACACTCTTCAGCAATGGAGTATTACAACCTAAACAACAGCCTATATTATTGCCAACAGATATCAATACACTGGGAAGCACAAATATTGGGAGAAGCTTACAATCTGTCACCATCAGACATTTTATGTCTGTAAATGTACAAGAAATATATATATATACACGTTAAACCTCTATGTGAACAGGTACTACTGCTGAAAAATTCCAGAGCTTACAGGTTAAGAAAAAACATGTTCATACAGGAAAAAAGTAAATACTATAATAACAAATATATCAAATCTATACAAGATATGTAAAAACAGATAATAAAATGAAATCTATATATACTTTCAATATACACTTGAATGCTTTAATTACTCCTTATAAGTGCGCTGTGCATTACCATATCTATTTTATCAATGATGAAAGCAGTACAATCGAGTACAGCAACCTCATTTAAGTCATGGGAAGTCTATGACAGACATGGTATTCGTGAATCAGTCAAAATAAAGCCATGTAAACTTATTTTTTTTACTCTTTTAAACAAAACAAAAAGCCCAGAAATGATAAATTGAAAGAGAAATGTCTGCTAAGAATATTGCTCAGAAATCAAAAAAAGTGAATTGTTTAAAGATGATCTTCATAGTTTAGTATCTGTGAACATACAGACTATGCTAACAAAATGCATACAGCAACACCAAACCCAAGGAACTCTCCTGCTAAGCTATATTGCGGTAAGAAGGACCAGACAAGGCTCTGGTTGCTGGCCTCTGAGTCCAATAAGCCATGCTTCTGTGCACCTGAAAACAGGACCTCTTACGTGTTGCTTGGGAGCAACTGCACATGCACTTGCCTATCACTCCCCTGTAGTAATACTGCAAGATATGACTCCAAGAAGATTAGTAATTACTGCAGAGTGAGACGAGATAAAGTGAAATAGGCACAAGCACAAAGTATTTCTGTTTGATGGTAAAGATATGGATAGATGAAGGCTGCAGATTATAAGGACAGTAGAAAGGAGATTTGATTTCCTCAAACATGGGACTAGGAACTGAAACAAAAACCTGCTATGCAGAGATATGCATAGAGAAAAGATTTTCTTTTTAGCATCAGATGACCTGTATGATTTATGCATCGACTTAGGAAAGCTCTAAACTAGTGTGAAGGAGAATGATGTACTCAGACAAGCAAAAATGGGAACAAACTCATCTTGAAGGTTGTTTGTTTCTTTGTTGTTTGTCGGGTTTTTTTTTTCTTTTTGTTGTTGTTTTGTTTTTTTTTTTTTTCCCTTGGGGGAAGACAGGGAGGAGAAAATAACAACAGCTGAGGAGACAAGAAAAATGGATCAGTCTATTACATATCTTAGCTGATTACACATGGTAATGGCGGGGGGGAGGGGAGAAATGGGAAATACAGGAACTAAAGTCTCTTAGTATCCAGAAGATAAAACTTTGGCTACATCACAGAAGCTTGCCAAGAGAAATCAGTGTTTGCTTCCGTGAAAAACAAGAAAGAAGTACTTTTTCTTTAGCACATAATAGTTTACTTCCTTTGAAGTTCATAAACAGGCATGAAACATTTATTGGATGTCTGGGTAATGTTAAAAGGAAAAAAAAATGTAGTACTGCACTTTGAGATATAACAGAAAAAAGTCTCTACCACCACCTCTGAAAGAGGATGGAGACATGAGATATCTTAGTTTTTCAAAACAACTCAATGAGAAAAGACCAAAGTCAGTGGTAAAGGGATCATTTATTAAAACAATTGATCTTAAAGAAAAAAGAAGTTACAAAAAGATGTATGTTTTGTGTGCAAATGTATAGGTTGAAAAAGTAGCTGAAGTTAAGGATGGCATTTTAGATTTGATTCTGATTAGTTCAAGGGAATTTCTAAAAATAAATATTATTTTGAATGAAAACAATCACTGAAACAAAGAATTCCTATTTCCAAGGAAAATTGTTAAAGCTACAGAACTACTAAGTTTAAATCCCCCAAACTTAGAAAATTTCAGGAAATTGGTGGGTAAGCCTCTTTTAAAATGAATTTGCCACAATATCTAAAACTGAAATTACATACACAATACCAAACAATTCTGATGTTGAAGGAATAAAAAGTATACTAAAAAACCAATGTGGTTGTAATCACGAGCACTTTAATAAACTCACATAATCAAATAGGAAATGTAACAAGAAAAAAAGAGGAAAAGGACAAGGCAATCCCTGATCATTTCCTTAGCAGTTCTCTGAAAAATTATGAAGGATAAGTGTGATTCCAAGTGACTGGAAGAGAACACTATGTGGTCTTAAAAGGAGAAATATATACTAAATGCATTATAATCTAATGTTTACCTTTGATGTATGCAAGGATACTAGAAGAATTTATCAATCAATCAGCTAATTAATTTGAAACAAGTAACATGGGTTTATTAAGAACAAATAATTTCCTGTACACCTTTGCAATTTTATTGATTTGTTCATTTATCTACGGCATAATCAGAATAGTGATATTTTAACACAACAGTACTTACTGTTCGCATAGACTAGGAGAAATATGCAATAACATGATAAATGAATACATTAATAGTTAAACCCTGGGGTTTTATAGCATGTATCAAAGGTTCACGACCAGATTGGGAATGTTTTTAAGTGGGAGACTATATGGGTTGTTTCCTGAATTCTGCTATATTAAACATTTCATTACCAACTTTGATGAAGAATCAGAGAAAATCCACAAAAAGACCTGACGTAAAAACAAACTAAGAATTGTAAGTATAGTGTGGGAGAATAATAATTCAAAATTACTTTAAAAATTCTAAACTCTAAGATGAATGAGACAGACAACATTCTTAAAACAATTAGAAGCACAGATATAAAGCAGCAAGTGATTGCCAATTAGTAGGAGTAAAAGCCTGCAGAGTAGTTCTAGGAAGTACTGACAGAGCCTACAATCTCATTTTAGGCAGTAAAGATATAGCGTGAAACAGCCTTAAGCAGAGTTGTGCATTGTTGAGGGGTCACCTGCAATCAAGGGCCCAGATTGCAATACCTCTTTCTAAGGAAGATGGAGGCAAATTGCAGGGAATCTACAGCCAGACACCAACATTATACAAGATATGGACAACTGAGCCAGCAAAGGAATACTGAAAAAACTGTTTACTCTGGAAGTCAATAGCCTGACAGGACAGTATGAGCCTCCAAATCCTTTGAGAAAGGCTAGGTTTAAAACAAGGTATAATGAATCTAATTTGTAGCAAAGAAAATGATCCTATAATGCACATGAAAATTCAACATTAAAACTATCAAAGACAAAGAACGAGTTTTCTAAGGCATTTGCAGAATTCCACTCTCCTCCTCTCAAAGAAAGAGGGATGCAAAGCATGTAATAGGGGTGTATCAGACTACGCCTATCTCAGTGCCTGAGGATGATTTAATCTTCAGTTCATTTCCAGACCCTGCTGTGAATATCTCAAATTATTTTACAAACATACATTGGACATAAATGCGTTTTGAATAAAAAAGTACAAGACACAGTAAGATTTTGAGAGGAAGGGAATCAAAATGGCTCCACTGGGTTTTCACTTCTGGTTAAATTTTGCATTTCTGACGTTTCTAACAAAAATGTCTGAGAAGTCCGCCAAAACATTAGAGATATTTCTCCTAGAAAAAAAACCAAAACCAAACATTTTCTACAGCTTTGCATTCATCATCTGTAATCTACTTGAAGTATCACACAAGAAAGAATCTTGGAGTGTAATGGTACTACAACACCTCACTGTAAGTTAAAACCATGATGTTTCTCACTTATTTTATGTCACAAAATAAAGAATAAATCAAAGGATTTTAATTTCTGAGAAAAAAAGCCTCCTTAGAAACATAAAAATTACTTTTTCAGAATCTTCTATCCATGGCTTTTGTTAATTTTTTTCTTTGCTTTCTATTCTTACATATAGAGAAGATGGGAAATCCAGTGCTATATTGCACATGGATTACTAGATAGACATGGGAGAAAAAGTAAGAATTGTGTAAGGGAAGTGTTATCTGCCTAATGAGTTCCTACCTCTACCTAAATTGGACTCAGTCAAAGAAGGAGCACTGATGCTAGGAACACTGTCCAATACCAGCAACTGTTAGTCCAGCCTACTGATACCCACTTCAGAGGCTGTTTTCACTGCAGGATCTAGGAGGAAAACACAAAGAAAGGGAGCTGGATTTTGAAGGCCTACTGAGATGTGGAAAATTCAAAATTGGACTGACTGAAATTGAGATTCCTCTGGAAATACTGAGTTGAAAATTCAAGGAGTCTGAGCATTAGATGGACCCATCATGTCTACTTGTCCTCTCTTTCAATTTCTTTAGATTCACTCACAGCTGAAGACAGGTTACAGGACTAAATGGACTGCTAGTCTTGAACATTACGGTTGTTCTTGAGACTGGCATCTCAGAAGCTGAATGGCTGCTGAACATGATAGCTCTATGGAAAGATTTAAGAAGAAGCAGAAGTCCCTTTTGGTTTGTTAAGGCTGGCCTTTCTCTCAATTTCGGTATATTTTAAAATTCCCTTGTTATTGCTACAGTACAAAAATACATATAGTAAGTTGACTGTATGCAATTTGGATTTGTATTCTGATTGTTGTTCCAGTTAAAGACCCTGCTGACATTTGAAGATCTGTTGTTTCTAAAGCTTAAACAAAAACAGTATTGGCAAATCTTTCCTGTTTGTGTTTGCCATGAAGAAAAAGGGGAAAACCAAATTTTAGGTCGAGAGAACATATTCAAGAGAAGTGAAAAAAACCCAAGAAAAAATAATTCTCTTACTGCAGAAGTAATAATGTGAAAGAAAATGCAGAAGCCTTCCTTCCTTAATTTAAAATACAATGTACTGTACTTCCCAGAGACAAACAAGTCTTTCCACTGAGTTGAACAAGTCCTCCCTGAGTACCATGCATTTCCCAACATCAGAAAATGCTACCTCTTTCCAAAGAAAATATTTTCTTCTAAGGTTTCTTCCAGCTGTGGGAAAAAAATCCATGGTGAACAGCAACATGGTTCAAAACAACTGAATAGCCCTGCACAAATACAGAACTGAATAAATCTCATGTAAGCACACTGTACACTCACCTGTACAGCCCATCTCTGGTTATACAATTTTTGGTAGCTATCTCTATGCTGCAAACAGCATACCACACCTAACTTCCTATTACTAGAAAAGGATACAGAATTCTTCTATCTCTCTTTTTCCATTGTGCTCTTCAAATGCCACAGCACCATTATCAAGGGCTCCTTCAAATAGTTTCTGCCTTCCACCACAGCAGTAAGCAATCAGGGAAGGAGGAAGGAAGAGGGTAAGCAACGGTAAGGGATGTACTATAATGAGTGCAGAGCAGCAGGAGCACCACAAAGTTGAAAGCATAGTAGGAAAGGTAAGAAGGGGATTGAAATAGTAAAATACTACAAAAAAGTTATCAGATTAGGAAACTAGTTCTACATTTATGTTTAAATCCTGCTACAGAAGGATGACTAATACCGGACCTAAAATGTGAATAATGATAATGACACTTTTGCTGATCTCAAGGTATCTCAAGTAGTGCAGTTAAGTAAAAACAACAGAAGACAGAAAAGCATTTTCGCAATGTTTGGTTGCGATGAAATCAGCTCAAACAAAATATTTGGAATTTGTAGTCAAGATAGTTAATGAATGAGCTGAAAAATGTGCAGTTCCATCAGATCTATCTAGAAGGATCTATTCTGCAAATAAAAATAGATTCAGCTAATTCCAGAAACATACAAAAATTCATAGTTCTTACAGAGTATTTAGAAAAATGCAGTACCTTAACAGGCCCTCTAACAACAGGCATGTCAAACACACTTCTGGATCCAGTAGACAGGCTCTTTTCCACTGTTCTAAAGCTGATTTTTTAGTTTATGTCTAGCAGTTAAAATGAGCCAGAAATGAATGAATAGCTAAACCAGATGAAGCTGATCTGCAGTGGGGGACAGGATAGGTTCTATGTCTCTCTGAACTTACTAAGACAGCAGCTAGTATAGAGATGGAGTCAGAGCATGCCAAAGGCTGGCTGTAAGGGAAAGTCCTTCCTACTAAATTCCTGCATTCTGGTCTCCCTTGTAAACTGGAAACATTTGGTTTAGAAGCATTGTCATCCCAGAATCAACTTATTTAACTGCCAAGACCCATAGACTAAGAAAAGGAGAGTTCCCCTCCTTATGCTCTCCCTCCCTGGCCCCCAGCAGATCTCAGCCTCTGCAGAAGCAAGCGCTGTAGTGAGAGGCAAAAATAGCTGTCTGGCAAGAAACTTTTTATTTCCAGCGTGTCTCCCCAGATGAATTTGGCCTTCACCACAGAACAAGACTGACAGCTCTGCCCTCCACCATGAATGATTAATTTGTTATGGGTGTCTAGTTTAACCAAAGATGGATTTGAACAGAAAAAGCCCTTGTATACTTGCTATTTGATAAAGCTGCTTTAATGTAGGTGGAACCTCCTTTATCAAATCACGGAAAGCAAGAGAACCAAGTCTCATTTTTAAATGTCATTTTTCTCATTATGGTAATCCTCCTGTGTATATCAAAACTGTTCATGTGAAAATATCTATGACAAGTATTTCATATTTAGATTTAGAACACAAATGAACTCAGAACTCTCTGTATTGCCCTAGATTGCCTTAAACCTATAGTAACTGTAAGACAGAACTGTTTATGTACAGTATTCTTGAAGTTTTTGAAAAGTTGAGATATCTGATTAAACCAAGCAGCTGAGATAAGAGATGGTAACAGATTATGGCCCAAAACACAGGCATGCATATGGCTGACAAGGAATTTGAACTGTGTGTGCAGACAGGTTTTACAAAACCTTTTTTTTCCCCCCAGAAAGATGTGTAAGGGGAGAGAAGCAGATGGGGAGGAAGAGAAGCACCATATGAAGCTGACAGAAGACTGAAGGAAGCATATGTTGTGACATGAAGACTATAATCCTGAAAAAAGCTAATGGAAAGTGCTGTTTTAAAGCAGCTTTGAACGCTAAGCTATGAAACATCCTGTTTGATTCTTCCTCAGTTCAAGAAAATATGATGTTGCATATTCCCTCTGAATAAGTGGCAATGCATCAAAGAAATATCCAACTCATCAATTTCTCATCTGAAAGGGAAAAACATGCAGAATTCTAGTTTTGGTATAATGCTAAAATTTAAAAAGGGGAAAACAATATGTTTAGGATAAGATATTACGAAGATACCTGTAAGTGTCGAATTGCCAAAATGAGGAAAACAGAATTAGTTTGGTTTAAGGGCACAAACAGGATTTATAACAAACTAACAAGATTTATTTTGAAATCTATTATTCTTTGTCTGAGATATGTAGGAGAAAATAAGATGATTCAATAATTTCCTTTTGCTGTCTAGAAGTTGATGCTCACACCTGCAAGAAATTGAGGGAAGACCTTTAGTTTTGACTTTGACATGAAGGGAAAGTATTTGTGAAGGGGGAAAGATGTTAAAAATTACAAGCAATACAAAATAAAAGGTTCTTTTTCAAACCTGTTATTTATCATTTTTAAGCTGAAGGAGATAAAAGAATAAAAAGGTTTCCAGACCAACTCTAACTGTACTGATTAATGTATGGACAGGGGTAGGTTGTACAATGTTACTACATTTGTGTTTAGTCAACTGGTACAGCATTGCGTATGATTAATTTCTCCTCTAAAAATTAATAGCTAATTAAGGTAATTGAAATGCAAGTCACCTATGATTTTGTTATTTTTAATTCAACTATCTTTATGTTACCATAATCTAACTTAGAATTGAAAGTTTCACATGGTATTTTGCTGACTCACACCATTAAACTTCATTCTTGTTTCTTTAGACATTTTGAGAAGAGTTTATAACATAAGCATGTATCACAGAATCATAGAATCATAGGACAGTTAGGGTTGGAAAGGACCTTACGATCATCTAGTTCCAACCCTCCTGCCATGGGCAGGGACACCTCACACTAAACCACGTCGCCCAAAGCTCTGTCCAACCTGGCCTTGAACACTGCCAGGGATGGAGCATTCACAACTTCCTTGGGCAACCCATTCCAGTGCCTCACCACCCTCACTGTAAAGAATGTATGTTGAAGAACTTAAAACTGTTCTTTATCTTGAGGAGATATTAAAACACACACACACACACACATATCTTGTATGCTACAATTATCAGTAAATCGGTAGCTGCAGATTGTGAACATGATAGAGAATTGAAGCTTTTAAGAATCACAATCATCTCCCCCTCCAGTAGTTTCATACCTACCTTATCCATCTTATCCATTTTGGATGTCAAAAGGCACTGCTATTGTCCAAGTATTTACCATGCATAAGTGGTTGCCCATTTCTCCCCCTGCTCCTTCTGCACCTGTGAACAATCTTCCTAATTCACCATTTCAAAGAATGGTCTCCAGCTCCAGAGGTGGACAGGAGACCACCAGTGTGCCTTCAGAACTGGGAACACTCTTCCCAACAGAAATGGTGGAGTCACTACAGAGGTCTAGCGGTCTGGAGTGTCAACATTTTTATTTATTTATTTATTTAATGTAACTGTATTCCAGTCAGATCTCCTGAGGCAAAGAGAAGCATCAGTTTAGAAAGAGACTGCTAACACTGTAACTGTTTAACAGGAATTAGGAGAGTTGGGGCCTGCTGTATCTCCTGCTGGCCAGGACCCAAGGTATGTAAAATTTGAGCACCCATCTCAATTTCCATCATATAAAAAGTACTGGAAGAACTACTTAATTAACAACAGTTTTTGCCTTCTGTGCCTACGTAGCTTAATGAGACCCTTTGGTACTTTCTGCACTTGAAGCCTTTTAAATCTGCTCACCAAGAACCAGTGACCTTGGTCCTTAACAGTGCTCAGAGGCTCTCCCACTGGGCATCTCCCCCTGCCTGCTGCCATCCCAGGCCTTCCCATTCACAGTCCACTAGTTCTCATGACAGAAGGTACACTTATGTGGTGGATCACACAGCTGCCATGGCACACACGGCAAGACCTGCAGTGCAAGGCCATTTGCTTCCTGATCGGCTCCTGCAAACAGGGAACCCCACTTGGAGACCTCATGCTGTCACCATTCTCCCCTTCTCCAGGTTAAGCAGCAGCCTGCAGCTAAAATACAACCAGGCCAATGGCTGCACCTAACACAGTGAGCACTGAAATAGGAAAGCAGCACTGCAAGTAATTGAGCAGCAGACACACGAGGGAAGTGGCATGACAGGAATAAAATAAGAATTCCTTTTGCTTGATGTAAGAAATTCATAGGTTTGTCACAGGTGTCAACTTGCTTCATGGCCCATCAAAACCTATCATGGACTGAAGAGCAAAAAAAACCTGCAGCAGTGGTCTGTTGCCATTTAGGATGCCATCAACAATCCAGGAGAGGAAAGTTATTTGGCCCAAAGAAAAGATGGTCTCCAGAAAAAGTTAGTGAGCAGGAACTAACTTTAGCCTGCAAAGTGTCTGCAGTCATTCACATACTTGAGCAACATTATTAAAAAATTCTAAGATATTAAGAGGGCTGAAAATTGCACTTATTTTCAAAAGGTTCAAGTCTCCAGATACACAGCTTTAAGCTTCAGCTAGAAATAACATGAGCATCCATTATGGACTAAGGCTGTTTTAAGTTAACAATATCACAATCTTCTACTTGTCATTTTTGTAATTTCCACCAGAACATCTCTGGTGCTAGACAACAGAGTTTCTGCAAGACTGGATTTCCACACTTTCTACCACCTTAAAAAAATGAATACATCTCCATCATCCTTCAGGAAATAGTGATTTCTTTAGCAGATATGAGGATGATGAACATAAAAAAAATCATTTTTTTAAACATTGTATAATTGCAAGAACCAAATAGACAGAATTAAAAAAAGAACAAACCGTATATGTGGTATTTATTAAACCTAATTACTGACATGTCAAATTTATTACTTGGCAACATTTCTAATAGGCTTAAGCCCTACATATATATTCAAGCTAAATACAAACAGACTTTTTGAAAGATGATCTTTATCTAGAGATATTTTTTATTAGTCTGTATTAGTCCACCAGTCTCAGCTAGATTTTTACTGAAAAAGTTTTTCAGAGCTAAAATCTAACTTTCTGTTCTGCCTGACTCAGAGCAGACTTAAGCAGGATTTATGTAGAAAATCAAGCTGTAAGAATTTGGGTATTTGGGAGCAGATCTTCCTTGATTTGTCCTGTTTGAGATATTCTACTCTGAATAAATAATCAAGTATTTGTGGATAGAATGCACAAACAAGAGAGAGACTTGGCAGTCTCTAGTTTTGCAGACAGGGCACTTACACGGCAGACCCAGGTTCAAGACCTTTCTCTGAGTGAAGGAAAGGAGCAATTTCAGCTCAAATCTTCCACATGGGGGTCAGCACCGTAGCCACTGGCTATTTTTGTGATTCAGAAAGCCCAGGGTTTTTTGCTCAGATCAAAACCTCAAACGGTATAATATCACTTACATACAGTAGAAATTATGTTTGGGGTTATTTATTTATTTATTTTTAATAGGCGTACCTGCAGAACTGAGCTGCACTTTGCTTATGTTCAGCTTTGTACACACGAAGTACAGTGTAAATTTTGCTTTAAGCCTACAGAGTTTGACTGTGCATGTCTGGCACTAACTACTGTTTTGTTGTAGTTCACAGTGGATCTTACCAGTTCATTACTTGCATGGAAGAGGTGATAAACAAAAAAAGCATTAGACAGTGACTCAGTGACTTGGTTCTGCTGTTTTTTCCAATACTGACTCAGTCCATAATGCTAGACAAGTAATTTTGATTCTTTCTTTATTTCAGGCTTCCTCTGTTGGCACCTACATAAGAAATCTCTACATGTCTCAATATCTCATTCAGAACACTTCACTCTAACACTGATAGGAGCCTCAAACCCTATTGATATACCAACAGCAAAACTGCATTATAAACAACAAATATGCATCACAACTTATTTAAAATATGCTATTATGTTTGCATTCTCTAAGGAAGTTTGATCTATGAATCTTTAGCAAAGAGGACTTCTCGAGAACCACTTGAAGAAAAGACAGAGAAAATATATTTCAGGAATACTAGCTCATAATACATTCATATTGACTGCTTCTCTTAAACTTTGAAATTAACGTTTAAAACTCAGATATTTTACATTTGCAGCTTACCTATGAGAAACAGCTCCCCAGGCACCATGCTTATTTGTTAGGATGTTGAGTATCTTCTGTTTCAGCTGATTGGCTGTAACATGATCTCGATGCTTAGCAGCACTGATAAGATGATCACACATCTTCTCCTCCTCTCTTCTGTCAGCAGCATACTGAGCACACTGCGACTAGGAATGAAAGTACATCCACTTCACAAAAGACTGACTATTTAGAATTGCCTTAAAATGATGATTCACCAAAACTCTTTAAACATGACAAGAATTCATTAAAATACATTTAAGAGGAATAGGACACACCATTCAATTGAAAGAGTTCTGCTGCTATATATTGTCCATGAAGAAGCACTCAGAACATGTAAAAACTGATATATCAACGGCGAAGACAATAGAATTGCAATTAGAAACATTTAGGTAAATGTCTCTGTGTGTATATGTATGGCCATGGATATGCCTTAAAAACTGGTCTTTATTTGTAAAAGTTTCACGTGTTCTCAGGTATAAAATACAGATATAACACACATAGCATAATATAAGGGAAAAAAATTATGTACAGTGGTTTTGATTTCTAGATGTCAATAAAACTTACTTACAATTAAAAAGCCAGTTGATAATTTTATTATTATGGATGCTGAAGAGAAACTCCTTTAACTATGAAATTACTGACTATATTTTCTATTTCATATCGTGACATGACAAATTTTCATAACATACTACATTTCTAAAAAACGCTAATGGTTAAATGCTCAGCTTTTAAACTGAAAAAGATCTAATGTTCTCATCATGTTTTCTTTAAGAGATAACTACCTCTAAAATAAATGCTGTGGTTATTGACCATGCAAATTTGTTTCTAAAACTATCAAAACTCTACAGCGTATTTTAGTTTAGATAAATCCTTTGTGCATAATAAGCACAACATATTTTTTCCATTTTTTTTCTCAAAATAATCTCAAGTTCAAATCAATTGCTCCTCCTTGTAAGGATCATTTAAAAATGTCTAAACAAAGCAAATGTAGCCATGCAAATAAAAATAATTAAATCCATTATATGTATTGTTTTCTAGGTATAAATTACAAAGGCTAGACAATTCTCAAAACAGTTATTTTTAAAATCACCTTTTAAGAGACATTTTTGAATGCACAGTTACTGTGCACCATTTTAGAACATTTAACCAACACTCAATGCTGTAACACAGTGCTGACTAGAATCCTATTTTCTAATATTCAAAAGAACAATTAAAAATAAGTTAACCTTATGCTAAATTGTAGTTTATTGTTCATATTTCTGCACACTACCTTGTTAGTACAGATCACATTAGCATTCAGTAAGATTACAATAGTGGTCTCTCCACTGTGTTACAGCATTATTTCAAGTAATCTACCTGGAAAAGAAAAATCATTATACTAATTCATAAAGGGTTAATTCATTTTTCAATCTATCCTCTTGTACAGGGAAGCACCAATTAGTACAATGATATGCCTTAGTAATGAGGTTAATATTTCACCAGCTCATTGGACAGTAAAATTAAATTTTCATTTTTCTTCCTGAACAATTACAAAGGTTAACAAAATGAAAGTGAACTGTGAAGCACCCATTCTGGGAGGAATTTCCCTGGCCTTGACTGCAACTGGAGTCACAGGATAAAATTTAGATGCTGGTCCATGGCCTCCCCACTTTACAGGAGACACAGTAACTCGGTGCAGCTTGGGCCAAATAATTTCACCCATCATGATTCAATTAAAATTTAAAAGGTAAAAATAAAGTAGCCACTCACTTCTCTGGCTGAGAGCAGTGATTAACATGTACTAAACCTCAGAATATATACCAATACAGCTTATTAAAACAAAATGACAGATTTACAATTATGCAACAGAAAACTATCAGAAATATCTTTGTCCCTACTACTTTCAAGTAGGATGAATAATAAAATGTTCAGTTATATACCTACCATCATTAAAGACAATATATAAAACATTCTTTCAGACTTTAACCATCACCGTACTTAAATACATCTGAGCTTCATATTTAACACATGGTACGTTTAACAATTTTCTTTTATGACTTGCAGATTTTATCTTACTCATCTAAAATGTGTAGCTGAGATTTTCCATGTGACAAATATAATGGAAGTTTTCATATATGAAAAATATGCAGGTTTCTTTACCAGACAATAAGACTGACTTAAGGCTATTCCTTTAGGGAATTTAGTTAATATTCTAAATCCTATTTGCTAACAGAAGCTGAAAGTTAATTGAATATTCTCATTTTGTCTAGAGTTCTGACAGATCTTATACCTCAATGTATTCTTCAAAGAGCAGATAAGTCAATCTTCTATTGTCATCTTAGGTTACTGCATGATGCTCTGATAAATATCAAATGTTATGTATTGTTGAGGCAATATGAAACTTCTCTCTGACACACATTTAATTGTAAATGTGATTTTATCTAAGTTCAAAATATCCAGTATATGGTTGGTAATAAAGTTGTTGCAATCCTGTATGACAAGTGTCTGTTGTCTGCTCTGACAAAATGAAGTAAAGGTTATGTGTATTCAAAATGACGACAGATATCTCTGTGTCTCACACTTTTCAGACAGGTCAAGGAGCACAAAAACTAGTACATCAAAGTGCACATTTCAGAGAGCTGTTTCAAGGAGATAAAAACCTAATCAAAACTGAGATTACTGGATCCTATTTCTAGCCACCAGGTGCTTGTTGACGTTTTCTGACAGATAAATAAATTGATATAGCTATTTATTATCATCATCAGTACTAAGTCAGTCTATCTTAAAAATAATGTTAGGTCATTTGAGCATTAAAACATGTAGAAATGCATGTTTGTGCATATATACTTACATATACACAAATGTATGCAAGCACAGGCAGGTTTTGAAAGAATAAAAGCTAGTGATGCTGAAAGGTGGTACAGAACGCCATAACAATGCAAAACCATGTTTGATAAAGCCAGGTACAGAATGAAATTTTAACTTTACTCCATCACTTTAGCATGAAAGTTTTTGAACAGGAACAAAATTAATCATGAAGAAATAATTAAAGCTCTGTTAAACTGAGCACATTTTAAAAATCAGGGGGGTTGTATATTTCTATAATTTTCAAGCAGTGTAATTTAAATTGTACACTGCAACACTCATTGATGAAAAAAACAACTGAATGTTGACTCCTTTTGGGAGTAAGAATTATAGACATTGAAGAGTTATGGGAGTCAGCTGCTCTGTTATTTCTTCCAACACTTAAGAGGAATAGATATTTTAACCACAATCTTACTCTCAATAATTAATGATTCCTGACTAGAAAGATATGTAACATCATATTTCAATATATAAATTATAGCAAGTAAATGTTCTAAAGTGCTCCAAAATGCAAAGTATTCTAACAAAATTACCTTAAATACTAATTCTGTTTAAGAAAGCATTTCTATTTCTTATTTTTCATGAAGAAGTGCCTTAAGTGTATTAATTGCTTTTCTTTCTTACTGAATATATACACTGCTGATAAAATAAAAAAAAAAAAAATTACTAATGTGATTTTCATTACTATTCACAATAAATCAGAAAAGTTCTTTGTGAACCTAAGGGTCTGCCATATCAGTTTAGACATTCCGATTAAGGGATTTCTTCAAGCTGTAAATGTTTTCATGAATTTAAGTGAGGAGATGAGAAATTAAACCCATTCCTTGTGTTTGACATTTACCAAAGCTTTTAAAAACTAGTTTTGAAATGCCTTCAATGTAAATTTCTTCCTTGGAAGAAAAAAATCTTTATTGTATGGGGTTACAGTCGAGGCGACAACTGAGTGAAAACAGAGAACCAAAAATGTACCAACTCTCAGGCTTACCTCAAACTCAGCATGCTTGTGGACATCTTCAGCTCTTTGTCGGTTCAAAATAAATTCTGCTTCATTTGCAACACGCACTATATGGTCTTTCATTGCATGACATAATAATCTAAAACAAGAAAAATAAAAAACAACCCTTATATTTGATGTACTTCAATTAACCTATTTCAGGACTTAAAATGGAAGAATTAAAATGAATGAAACTTCTGTAATGCAGTTGCAAATTAATTGACATCAAAAATTTTATTCTACCCAAAATTTACTGCATTTGAGAAAGTACAAACAAATCATGTTATATGGAAAAAGCTTTCTATTTATTATTGAAGGGAAAAGTTCTTTATGGAAGTATTAGATTTTTAACAGCAGGCTCAATATGAATATGAATTCTACATTATCATTAAAAAAATCTAGACATCTGCTTAAACTCTTATTTCAAATTCTTAAAAACCAACAGTTTACTGAAAATTTAAAATTCTATTAAAATTGCAAAATAATATAAATATCTCCTATATGTTTTTCAAACCCTGGAGTGAAAAGTGCATCATGTTTCCAAGTTTTCATGGCATTTCGACTAGTCATATCTTACTTAAAATGAAGGAAAAAATAGATTAAGATCAGACTGAGACTGAGGATGTCAATCAGACACCTTAAATTAAGATTCTTGTAAAGACCACCAAATACCATGTTGGGGCCTCAGCTCAGAGACAAGCAGGTTTGGGTCAAGGTTTCGCAGTGGATAGTCATGCTTTTAATAAGCTTTTTTATTATATTTATATTTATATGAGTGGAATGTCGGAATGGAAGGTTACAGGCTGTTCAGAAAAGACAGGCCAGGCAGACGGGGAGGGGGTGTTGTTATCTATGTCAGTGATAGGCTAGAGAGTATGGAACTCTGTCTGGGGATGGGTGATGAGGTAACAGAGTGTTTGTGGGTCAGGATCAAAGGGAAAACAGCAACAGGGGAAATTACGGTGGGGATCTGTTACAGGCCGCCTGATCAGGAGGACTCTGTGGATGAAGCGCTCTACAGACAGATAGGGGCAGCCTCACGCTCACAGGCCCTGGTCCTCACGGGGGACTTCAACCATCCTGACATCTGTTGGAGGGACGGTACAGCCCGGCACAAGCAATCCAGGAGGTTCCTCGATTGTGTAGAAGACAACTTCCTCTTTCAAGCAATAGAGGAGCCGATGAGGAGAGGTGCCATGCTGGACCTTGTGCTCACCAACAGGGAGGGACTGGTTGGAAATGTGATGCTCCAGGGCAGCCTTGGCTGTAGTGATCACGAGATGGTTGAGTTTGAGATCCTCAGGACAGTGAGAAGAGCGTGCAGCAAGCTCACTGCCCTGGACTTCAAGAAAGCAGACTTTGGCCTCTTCAGGAACCTCCTTAGTAAGGTTTCATGGGATACAGTCCTAGAGGGCAGGGGGGCCCAAGACTGCTGGTCGATATTCAAGGATCACCTGCTACATGCTCAAGAGTGTTGCATCCCGACTAGAAGAAAGTGCAGCAGGAGGGCCAGGAGACCTCCATGGATGGACAAGGAGCTGCTGAGGAAACTTAGAGGGAAAAAAGAAGCTTATAGAAGGTGGAAGCGTGTTGCATCCCGACTAGAAGAAAGTGCAGCAGGAGGGCCAGGAGACCTCCATGGATGGACAAGGAGCTGCTGAGGAAACTTAGAGGGGAAAAAGAAGCTTATAGAAGGTGGAAGCAAGGACAGGCGGCCTGGGAAGAATATAGGAGCATTGCCCGAGAAGCTAGGGACCAGGTTAGGAAACCTAAGGCCCAGCTAGAATTAAGTTTGGCAAGGGATGTAAAAGATAACAGGAAAGGATTCTATAGATACGTATAGAAAATATAGCAAATAAAAGCAAAAAAAATCTACGTATAGATATATAGCAAATAAAAGATAGACTAGGAACAATGTAGGCCCTCTCCAGAAGCTATCAGGAGAACTGGCTACCATGGATTTGGAGAAGGCTGAGGTTCTTCATGGCTTCTTTGCCTCAGTCTTCACCAGCAAATGCTCTGACCACACCACCCAAGTCTTGGAAAGCAAATGCAGGGACTGTGAGAATGAAGACCTTAGGCCCACTGTAGGAGAGGATCAGGTTCGAGACCATCTTAAGAACCTGAACGTGCACAAGTCCATGGGACCTGATGAAATCCATCCACGGGTCCTGAAGGAGCTGGCGAATGAAGTTGCTAAGCCACTGTCCATCATATTTGAAAAATCCTGGCAGTCAGGTGAAGTTCCCGATGACTGGAAGAAGGGTAATATAACCCCCATTTTCAAGAAGGGGAAGGTGGAAGACCCGGGGAACTACAGACCAGTCAGTCTCACCTCTGTGCCTGGCAAAATCTTGGAACAGTTTCTCCTGGAAGACATGCTAAGGCACATGAAAAGCAACGAGGTGGTTGGTGACAGCCAACATGGCTTCACTAAGGGGAAATCCTGCCTGACCAATTTGGTGGCCTTCTATGATGGAGCCACGGAACTGATGGACAGCGGCAGAGCAGTTGACGTCATCTACCTGGACTTGTGCAAAGCGTTCGACACTGTCCCGCACGACATCCTTGTCTCTAAATTGGAGAGACATCAATTTGATAGATGGACCACTCGGTGGATAAAAAACTGGCTCGATGGCCGCACGCAAAGAGTTGTGGTAAATGGCTCGATGTCCAGTTGGAAACCTGTAACGAGTGGTGTCCCTCAGGGATCGGTGTTGGGACCGGTCCTGTTCAACATCTTTGTCGGCAACATGGACAGTGGGATTGAGTGCGCCCTCAGCAAGTTTGCCGACGACACCAAGCTGTGTGGTTCGGTTGATACGCTGGAGGGAAGGGATGCCATCCAGAGGGCCCTTGACACGCTTGTGAGGTGGGCTGATGCCAACCTTATGAAGTTTAACCAAGCCAAGTGTAAGGTCCTACACCTGGGTCGGGGCAATCCCAGACACTGCTACAGGTTGGGCAGAGGAGAGATTCAGAGCAGCCCTGCAGAGAAGGACTTGGGGGTGTTGGTTGACGAGAAGCTTAACATGAGCCGGCAGTGTGCGCTTGCAGCCCAGAAAGCCAACTGTATCCTGGGCTGCATCAAAAGAAGCGTGACCAGCAGGTCGAAGGAGGTGATCCTGCCCCTCTACTCTGCTCTCGTGAGACCTCACTTGGAGTACTGTGTACAGTTCTGGTGTCCTCAACATAAAAAGGACAGGGAGCTGTTGGAGCGAGTCCAGAGGAGGGCCACGAGGATGATAAGAGGGCTGGAGCACCTCCCGTATGAAGACAGGCTGAGAGAGTTGGGGCTGTTCAGCCTGGAGAAGAGAAGGCTGCGTGGAGACCTCATAGCAGCCTTCCAGTATCTGAAGGGGGTCTACAAGGATGCTGGGGAGGGACTCTTCCTTAGGGACTGTAGTGGTAGGACAAGGGGTAATGGGTTCAAACTTAAACAGGGGAAGTTTAGATTAGATAGAAGGAAGAAGTTCTTTACAGTGAGGTTGGTGAAGCACTGGAATAGGTTGCCCAGGGAGGTTGTGGATGCTCCATCCCTGGTGGTGTTCAAGGCCAGGTTGGACAGAGCCTTGAACCACGTGGTTTAGGGCAAGGTGTCCCTGCCCATGGCAGGGGGGTTGGAACTAGATGAGCTTAAGGTCCTTTCCAACCCTTGCGATTCTATGATTCTATGATTCTCTGATTCTATATTTAACCCTTTGCTATTCTTCAAGCAAAAAGGTTTTGGCAAGCTATAATCTGAAAGACTAAATTTTTTCAAAATTTAGCTTTATTTCTCAATCTACCCTGCTGGAAGATATGGTTTAGTATTTTATTACTCTAAAGTGTTCAGATTTTTATTGTTAAGAGGAAAGTGTAGAACTTCTTGGATGAATAAACTATTGAATAAATGCAGCACGGTGCAAATTCAGTATCTTTGAGTCACCTGTGGTCCAGGCAGGATTTCTAGTTCCAAATGGCTGTAGGTGAAATCGATAGGTTTCTCAGACACTCCCTGATGGCAAGAATTTGGTGAGAAAAGATTGAGACTAACTTTGATCCACTGGATTTATTATTTGGGACATCTGGGCATAGCTTTTATATCTCAAAAAACGATCTAAGCTGCCTCTGCGCATGAGCAATGATAAACACATACCATCCTCATCTGAGACATATTTATCTGTAGTAAGAAGTGTTCACATTCTCTGTACCCATTTATGCATCAAAATACCTACAAGAGACTTCAAATGGATTCCCAAAGAATGCTAATTTCCACAAGTTATAAATAAAACTTTTGCCAATACTCAGGGAAAAAATATATACATATAATAATTAAAAAAAAAAAAAGCTGTCAACATTTGCCTCTGGCTTCTTTACAGAAAATGAAAATATTTACAGACATGCAGCAGATGATACAAATCAGCTGGCTGAAACTGCTGGTGACCCCAGCTGTACCTCCAACCCCTCTAATGGACCTTTCTGCTCCAGAGTCTGAGACGTGATGCATTTGGGAACAATTTTGGAGTTGCTGCAGCTTTTGGACAGCACATTAGGCAAATTAAGCCAGATTTCATGTAACCTTGAAATGCCACGTCTTCAGGGTCCAAAGTCAAGAAGATGACAAAGAAGAGGTGACCAGGGAACATGCCTGAGCACAGGGTCCTGACTGCCTACAGCTCTCAAATCATTAGCTTAGCCCCCACTCATTTTTTGTTCACTCCACAACCCAGAAAACGTAAAGGCACGGTCCAAGGCAGTTCACTGAAGACCCATCAATGAGACTGAATCAGCTTAAACTGTCTCCAATGTTACCCAAGAAAGTCTGCAGGTGTTTTCACTCGATACTCCAGCACATCATTCTAGTGGGTAGCCCTTATGTTATTCCAAACCATCTGACCTAAACAGATGAAATAGGAATAATATTTTTAAGTGAAACAGGAACTGTACACGCTTGAGGGAAGACCTGGACTAAGTGCCATGTAAGATGAATTAAGACATTCTGATCTAGTGTCATCTTAGCTTTGAAAGGAAAGGCAGCTACTACAAGGTCAGGGAAGCAATGCCTTACAGAGGTTTTTGCAAAAAGGAACTTGTTTATGTGTTTGCTGTACTTGTTCAAGGAAACTCGTTACTATTTTGAAATATAAAAACACTACTTAACAATAATTTTTTTGTACTGATTTTTATTCCTAAAGGGAGTTATCCTGCATTCTCAAACTATATTTCTACTAAGCAAAAGGTGGTGAAAATGTTATTATTGTTATATCTGGATTAAATCACAGCCAGCTAGCTCTGATTGAATCTCAAATTCATATGTACACAGCACAACTCTACATACTGTCCTAATGGGGTTACACCTGATGAACATGCTTGGCAATGCTGTCATCCTTTGAATACTTACCAATTTATCTAAATCCTTACTAACTCAACCATATGCATGGCACAGGACCAAAAAAAAAAAAAAAAAAAAAAATAAGAAGAGAAAAAGAAAAAAGAAAGAAGAAACCTCAGGCTTTTCTTGCATGAGAAAAAGTGCTTACAACTATCTTTTGGATTCTCATAGAAAAAAACAATAGAAATTGTTCAGAAATGATCCCAAACCAGGAAAAATCTCACACTCAGTAGTATCAAAGGCTAACAATACATCAAAAAAAAAAATCTCCTTCTCCCTTCACACACTGCAAATAAGACAAGGGAACAAGAACTTCTAGGACAGCAAATTCATTCCTTCACTGCAACACCCAGCCATATCATACAAACTCTTTCATAAACTATTTTTATAAAAAAAAAATAAACTGATAAAAAATAAACTATTTTTAGTTTATGAAAGGCATTTTCATGAAATCTAGCTCATGAAATGCATTTTCAGTTTATGAAAATGTGATCGAGTTGCTTGCCTCAGGCACAGCTTTGGAAGGTCCTCTGAAGGTTAAAAACCTCTTACTTTCCAATCCAAACGTATTCTTCAGCAGTCTTTACTGTTTCATTTTATGCAAATGTTGCCTTTAAGTTTACACTATTCTTCTTCCTTCTATTGGCCTTCTGATACTACATCTATTCGTATTTTAATAGCCTAAGTTAATCAGCTCTCTGACTTTCCTTGTGTGGCAAACCAGTTAGTAAAAGAGATTGCCTTTTGGGTTTTTACTAATTTCATACACTGATTTTACCTTTTCTGAAAGTGCATAACTAAAACTGTCAGCAGTATTCTAGACAAGTTCTAGTCACTATTTACATGGTAATATTAATGCTGCCTTATTTCAATGGAAATACCTTCTCTGATGCAATTCTAGAATTGTGTTTTCCTTTTTCTTAGCCCTATAGTCTATGAGTTTGCACAAGAAAATTTCAGTGTCAGATTGGCCTTTTACCTCCTCAGATATTTTTAAAAGATGAACCAACATTCTCTAGCACATATTCTCAAAGAATGCAAACTTCATGTACTGTTATTCTGCAAAATATTTACGCAACATATTACAATGTATAATATTTATATTAATGCAGTTTCGAAACCCACCCAATACATCCTGATTCATATGTCAGTCATCTGCCCGACTATGTTTCCCATCCACAGAGTTTTACAGAGAACTCCCTTTTGGAGAAAAGTCTATCCTCTGCATCTTTCCCAAACCATCATCCTGTACAGAGTGACCAATCCAAGTAAGAAGGAGCTTGAGGCACAAAATGCTAAACAGAGGGAAGATTTGAAATTTGACAGCAGTACCATTTTTATTCTCCTTTGGAAACAAAACATGTTATTTAGTGATATCTCCTTTTCACTGACAACAGAACATTTGTTGTGACTGAATCATAACCACTGCTCTCATTCACCCTTGTAAATCCTCATCCTGCCCTAGCAAGCCCGACTCACTAAAGACCTAGCGGATAGATTGATGTTGAGACAGTGATGAATCAGGCCTTCTGGTCACACTTATCAATCTTTATACAAGTAGTCCCCCCAAAGGCCTAAGGAGTTGTATGAAAAGTGTCACCACAGGCTTGGTGTACTTTTTATACTGTTTTCCACTAATTCATAGCATACCAAAAGAAAACATATATTGACCTAGAATAACATTTGGCTTTATCCTATGTGACCATTTCTTCAATTGCACCACTGAAACTCTTACCAGAATGGAAGCCAAGTGTGCTTTTGTGTCCTTCCCTAGCTGAGCTGATCTCAAGCAGGAGCTAATGACCAGTAAAAATCTTACCCTCATCGAGTGGCAACTCTTACTGCATAAAGTAGTGACTGAACACTGACTTGTTAGCTTATAGCTTCTCTTTACCAAGACAAGCTTGATTTCTATTAACGCCCACAAATTATGAACCACAGTTAAAGCTCCCTTAATAGTAAATAGGTTTGATTTGGATTTAGACTGAATCAAAGAACTGTCAGTAAGGAATCCACGAACAAAGCAGTCTAAAATCACTTGTGACTCAAATCCTGGCACACTTCTAGGGAGAAATTAGCTTTCTGTATAGATAACTGAACTTTCCAGCTGAACATAAGGAATATGGAAGCATGACAGGGCTTAAGTATCTGTAGGAATAGGAGAAAACAGCAGGCTCTCCTGTACCTAAAAAACTAAGTCTCAGACTTCTGACTGAGAGCAGACTAGGCGAAAGTACATATCAGGATATGCTGATTCATAAATACGAGTTATTTTCAAATGTTGCAAATAAGTAGGTAAGAAACTATTTTAAATCCATCAGGTTTGCTTTCCTGAATTCTGTCCTCAGCAAGGTTGCTTTAGAAGTCTAGAGCGCTTACAGGTTAAACTAAATTGTCAAAAAGTATGTGTAATCAACCAGAAGCCCCTGTTTTTCTGAGGGGTCCTGTTTTACTGAGAGAAGCCCCTGTTTTACTGAGGCTTAAAAAGGCTGAGTCATGGAATCCAACATTCCAAGAAGCCATTCAGGTAAATAACCAGAGCCTGGGATAATTTAATTTTTTTGGTTTAGAGTTTTGGAAATCAAGTTGGTGATAGGACTATATCCAAATTGCCTTTTAAACATGTAAAAAGCATAAAATGCAACACATTTAGATGTGGATTGGAATAGACTGTTAGACTGTGACAAACTGTGCTATATGTACACCTATCAGAATTGAAGGATGAAAACTTGTATCTCACTAACCACTCTGAACTGACTTTGCTATCCTGCAGTCAGTTCTTCCTAGTAACAATCTCGCACAGACAGAAAGAGGGCTTGTAGCAGTTATGCTGCTAGATAAAACAACTGTGCTTAAGTTACCCGATCTTTTATTTGAGATAAACTAGCAAAGCAGATCATTCCAAAGCAGCAATTTTCAAAACAGATTACAAAATGAACATTTGTTATAATTTAGCTAAGGTCGTGTTTCCTCTACTCATTCCTGAAGTTCTGCCAACTCACATGTCCAGGGAAACAGATGTTTCTCTGACTTACTTTCATCAGGTGCCCATAGCTTAATTTTTCCAAGAAGCAGCCTGGAAATATGCCACTTTTTCACCAAATACAGTTGTTTTGACAATTATTACTCTTCATGGCATTCATAAGAAATGAAACCTATTGTTGCACTTGGTATCTATAACAGGATTAAGAAACTGGTTTAACTTGAAGAGTTTGAAGTTCTGTAAGATGTGGTACTGCTATAAACACTTTGAAAGTAAACTCCTATAAACTTTAGAAGGTAATGTCTGACACAGGGTTCTGATTTGTAGCAAAAGGATAATGATGAAGAATTTACTAGAGAAAAGTTTGAAATTATAGCATGCAAAGACTGGCTACTGGACTACAATATGAGCACACTGGCAAGATAAACTTCAGGAAGAGTAACTAATGCTTCAGAAATGTCACAGAAGCTATAGCAGACACTGTGAAACTCAGAGTTGACTACAGAGAATCTATTCCACTCCTCAAAAACTTTGTATTTTGCCCAACAATTTTCTAAATCAAGAGGAAACTGCCTGTATTGGGTTAGCATGGCAAGGTTTTGGTAAGAGTGAGGCAACAGGTGTGGCTTCTGTGAGAAGCTGCTAGAAGCTTCCACTATGTCCAGTAGAGCCAATGCCAGCCAGTTCCAAGAGGGACCCACGGCTGGCGACAGCTGAGACCATCAGTGATGGTGGCAGCATCTCTAGGATAACATAGTTAAGAAAAGGAAAAAGTTACTGCACAGGAACAATTGCAGAGAGAAATGAGAATATGTGAGAGAAACAACTTCACAGATCAGAAGGTCAATGAAGAAGGAGAGGAGGAGGTACTCCAGGCACCAGAGCAGAGATTCCCCTAGCAGCCTGTGGTGAAGACCATGGTGAGGCAGGCTATCCCCCTGCAGCCCATGGAGATCCATGGTGGAGCAGATACTCACCTGCAGCCCGTGGAGGACCCCACACCGGAGCATATGGGTGCCCAAAGGAGTCTGTGACCCCATGGGAAGCCCACGCTAGAGCAGAGCAGGCTCCGAGCAGGACTTGTGGCCATGTGGAGAGAGGAGCCCACGCTGCAGCAGTTTTACTGGCAGGACTTGTGACCCCGCTGGGGACCCTCACTGGAGCAGTCTGCTCCTGAAGGATGCACCCATGGAAGGGACCCACGCTGGAGCAGTCTGTTCATGAAGGACTGCACCCTGTGGAAGGGACCCACGCTGGAGCAGTCTGTTCATGAAGGGCTGCATCCCATGGAAGGGACCCACACTGGAGCAGTTCATGAAGAACTGTAGCCTGTAGGAAAGACTCATGCTGGAGAAGTTCATGGAGGACTGTCTCCCATGGGAGGGACTCCATGCTGGAGCAGGGGAAGAGTGTGAGGAGTCCTCCCCCAGAGGAGGAAGGAGCAGCAGAGACAATATGTGATGAACTGACTGAAAACCCCATTCCCCATGCTTTGTCTAACACAAACTGACTATTAGTCTCGAGGTAGGGCAAGGACAACTGTAGTAGAGCATGAGATTATAAAAAAACACATCTAACAGGGACCTCAAGCTCACACCTCAGCTGGAGCAAAGATACAGACATTCAGTGCCCAGTTTTACAGAAGTACCTATGACAGGAATCCTCTACCAATGGAAAATGACATTTAGGATGAATTTCTATAAAACAGCCACTCACAGTTGATACAGGATTCCACCAACCAAAAGTTACACTTGGTGAGGGTGATAATACAGCAACAGAATTGTTACATCTGTTAAAAACAGAATAATCAAACACCTTTGTTCCTATTTATATATTGTAATATACGAATTACATATATTGTAGCTGAGTGCTACTGTTTCCCCAGTGTTATTTTCCACCTGGATTTGCATATACTGGATTTTTCACATCAGACTGGAATCCTTTGCAAGTTATTCTGCTAACCCTGAGTTACATAATATCCATGAGGTCTGAAGACCAAGTATCTTGCATTCCTGGATGATTCAGATGAGATCCCCTTTGTGACCTCAAGGTTCCTGTGACCAAGGTCATTGTCAAGATGGAAACAAGAAGCAGCATCCTTTCTCCATCCTTCTTGGACTGAAGTACTAATCAAGTGTTTCAAAGGGTATCCAGGGATCCAACTGTAAATGCACGTCGTAAATCAAATATGGCAAATGGCACCATAGATACACAGGGCCTGAACATTTAAGTATTGCAGACAGTGAGTAATGACTGTGAGCTCATTTACCACAAACCAAACATATCAGAACTGCCAAACTGCAACAGAGGACGTCCAAAAGAAAATTTTCTGCAGTTACCCAAGAATCCTAGTTGAGGTAACATGGAAAGAATGTAAGTCTTTATTAGCCTCCTTTCAGGATTTAATCAGCAATTCATCTAAATTTAAACAAACACAAATTTCCAGTCTATTTAAACATTCTGCTACTCTTTCCAGGAAATTAGTGAAACCTCTGAACAAAAGAAGGTTTAAAAGAAAAAGGCCTCCTGTGAATTTTAAGTATGCTTGGATGACCAGTTAGGTGGATATGCAAAAGTATATATTTTCATGGCTAAAGGCAGAAAGCAGACTTAGGTACAGAGATGAAATTACAGAAACAAAGTTTACAATTTTAAATCTGTGATGAAAAATACTCTCATGTTTCCTCAAATTTAAATTATGATCAGACTACTCTTGCTATTTAGAACGAAGAAATTCTGTAAAAAATGAATTATTTTAAATAAAAGGACAAGGTAATCTTTCTAAGAGGTGAGTGTTGTGAAGACGTAAAAGGGGAAGGAAATCGAAGATGAGGATAATAATCTAATTCTGAAAGACTAATGATCTGTAACATTCATCTCTTCGGCAGGATAGACCCCTGAGATACTCCACCTGTCAAGGTCATCCAGGTAGAGTACTACCAATTAACCACAGCCCTCGGAGCCCCATTATGTAGCCAGTTTTCTACATATTTAGTTGTCCATCCATTCAGAGTGTAGCATTCTAACTGATACATTTGTGGGACACAGTGTGGAAAAGTTGCCAATGTGAAAGTTAATGATGTTCATTGCTCTTCTCATGTCCACAAATCTAGTTGTTGTATTATAAAAGGCAAACAGGTTGGTCAGATTTACAAAAGCTAAACCATTCCTATGTTTATTCTCAATTACCTTCTCCTTCATGCGGTCAGAAATGTGTCTCAAAATGGCTTCCTATATGGTTTTCCAAGGGACAGAAGAAAAGCTGACCAGGTTATAGTTCTCTGGCTTTTGCGGATTAATTTAAAGATGGGTGCAACATTTGCCTTTCTCCAGGCACCTGCGACCTGCCGCAGTTTCCTTGACCTTTCAGAGATTATAGAGAACAGCCTTGCTAGCACTTTCCCTACCATCAGATGTAGCCCATCAGTATTACGGATCTCAAGGAATTCTTGACTCAATCGTCACCCACTGCTGGTTGTTCTCCTGCTTGAACTCTTTCACTAGAGAGGCTTGAGAAACCTTGGTGAAGACTGAGGCAAATAAGGCATTGAGCATCTCAGACTTATCTGTCACTAAATCACTCATCCCGTTCGGCAACAGGCCACATTTTTGTGTGTCAACCTTTACTACTAATTAAGTGGTAGAAGCTCTTGTTGCCCTTAATCTCTCTTCCAAGTCTTGCTTCCTTGCGTTGGCCTTCCTGACAGTATTCCTTACACGCTTAACCAGTGTTTCTGAATACTTCCTTTCTAGCCTGCTTCTACTTCCTATGTATTCTCTTTTTGCATCAGACCTCTACTATAATTTCCTTGGTTGGCCAAACCAGTCTCTTGATACATCTACTTTTTTCCTGTTCTTGCACTTGCATGATGCCATACTTTAAGGCCTGCCACTTTTCCAGAGCTCCCTTGACCTCTATATCTGCTTCCAATGGGATCCTACCTGTCAGTTTCCTGAATAAGCTAAAATCTCTGCTTGTGAAGTCTATACTCTGCTACTGTCCATCTTTGCTTCCCTTAGGATCTTGAACTCTACTATTTCATGGTAACTACAGCCAAAGGTGCCATTAATTACCACACCCAAAACCAATCCTTGCTTGCTAGTAAATAGCAGATCCAGCTGTGTGTCACTTAGGTGGCTCATCCTGTATCAAGAAGTCATTCCCAGCACCCTCCAGGAATCTTCTTGACTGCATGCTCCCACCCTGTTGCAGTTCCAGAGGATGTCAGGAAGATTAAAGATCCCCATAAGAAATAGGGTTTGTGATCCAGATGCTTCCTCAAATTGTTCAAAGAATGCTTCTTCCTTTCCCTCACACTGAGTGGGTGGTCTGTACGAAACCCTCACCATGCTGTTACGCTTACTGGACTCTCATCCTGTCCTGCAAGTTATCAACCAGACCGTCATCCGTCCCACTGAGGAGCTCCACACAACTGAACTGATTCTTCACAGAGAATGCAACATAATCACAGAATGGCTGAGGTTAGAAGGGACCACTGAGGGTCATCTAGTCCAACCTCCCTGCTCAAGCAGCGTCACTGAGAACACATTACTCAGGATTGTGTCCAGAGGCTCTTGAATACCTTGAGGGGAAAAGACTTCTCTGCCTGTCTTTCCTGAGGAACTTGTATCTATCTATTGCAGCACTTCTGTCATGTAGTGCAGGCTGTTGCACTGAATCTCATTCATTCCAATGATGTCATAGTTTTGTGATAACATGTGGAGCAATTTCTACTGCTAGTTTCATTGCTACAAATGAAATGTATGCTACAAATGTTGTATGCATTCGTGTACATACTTACTTGAGGTGGGTGTTCCTATCTCTATCTGTTGTTCTTGTCACCCTACACCCTCTTCTTTTGACCTCATCCATCACCACGCCACTTAAATGTGGGTTATAATCTCCCTCCCACATCATTCCTTGAGAACTCTTTTCATGTCTCCTTTTACAGCCAACATGGCAGATGCATCCAGCTCTTAAATTAAGGAGCCTACTTACATGTATACCCAAACGTAAATCTGTAATCCTAATTAAGCTGCTATCACTAAAGCTCTTGACTTGTGTGATAACCTCAACATCACATATTCATAGCATGAGTGATTAAAAAGAAGCATAAAGTTCAAGATCATAATCAGGATGTCTCTAAATCTTTCAGGTATATTATAGTGTTATTTGACAATTCCAAATTAAATTTATCTTCGCATATGTTTCCCTTGAAAGTATTTAAATCTAGAGGCAGATACTCTTTTTATACTAAAACCTGTTATAACACTTCCTATTTTTAGAAAGCTACATCAAAGTGTTTGTATGGTGAACTCTACAAATGTGTCATTCAGACCTTCCTAACAAAACATTATCTAAGACAAACACAACCCGGAAACAAGCACAGTTAATCAACTGATTTAAAATGAAAATGCAATTTATTATGGTGACAGGAATATAGATGTTATACTTTTTTAACTACAACTAAACTGAATATTTTATTTCAGAACATTTGTAATAAAGTCAAAGATTAGAAAGACATTGAATTATTTCAAGGAGAAACAACAAAAGTTAGGTAATCAGAAAATCACCTTTTAGCATTCATGTATTAAAACAGATAGACTTCTGTCTGAAGATATTAAAAACTCTGTTCCTCTGCATTGCATCTAAACATTTTCCTCCATACTCAAAAGAAAAAGCTTTCACAAAACTGTTGATTTATTACCCAGGTCTCTCAAACTCTTACCCAGCAAGTCCTTCAAAATATTCTTAGTCTTCATTTTGCTTTTAATAATTTAAAATTCATTCATTATTGCACAGCGATTATACGCAATTTTACATCCCATTAACCCTGCTTTGTTTTAATTATAAAGATCCTTTGTTAGATTCCTTTAAATGATCCAGTTTATAATTTCAGGTTATCCTAGGGAGCACTTTAATTCAGCTGCACATTCATCAACTGTTTATGTCCTGTTAATTGTTGACAACTGCACAATTGCATTCTCTAGCTATGATTGATGAATTGCATTCACAAGTTTAGCTATCAAGCAGAATAAATATTTATAACAATCTCCAGTTAAAGGATTCTCTTTATACCCAAAAGGGTAAATTAAAAACAAATGGACTGATTGTAGAGAAAAGCACTCTAGCAATGCGCACACACTTGTTCTAAAACACCTTTCTGATAGCAGTATATGAAGGATCATGTGTCTAACGACAGTTTGATTAGACATTCCTTTGATCAGACTTCAGCAGCAGTACTTAAATATTACTTTGTTCGAAAAGTTATTGTTAGAAGGAAGTAGAAGGTCCACTGATATCTTAATATCTGACTGCTAAAAATACACAGATACAAGATTTGTTCAGAATAAGCATTTTATCAATAGCAAGCATGCAATCATATCTGAACTCACTAGCCTGGCTGAGAAAATAAAAACGGTCAGAATGGGATTGTATATTGCTATCTGAGAATTTAAACTATCAGTTTACTACTAAGAGTCACTCTATCGCCAGGTAATATTTATTGTATAATGTGCAGAAAATGACCTACTCAGGTAAGCCCTATTATGGTGTAAACACTCATATTGCATTGCCAGTTTGCACCAAGAAGAATTTCCAAAGAGGACTACATTTCAGATTGCTATACTGCAGTGTAACTTCAGTGTGCACAGGCAATCTAATGAGAATCTACAGCAACCAAAAATTGGGTAATAAGCTCTATGTTCCTGTTCTGCAGATACTCGTATTCCTATATTCCTATACCCTGATGTTTTCTAAACTTCATTTTAAATAAATGAATGATTTAACCACTGAAATATGAGCTAGACAAAAAATACCCTATAGTAAAGAAAACATTTGATACTTTGGTGATGACGTACCACTGGTGAAAAAAAAAAAACACACATAAAATGGCAATAGCTCTTCAACAGGCCTACAGTTATACATATTTTTCTTTTTTCAGCTGCACATACCAAGACATCTAGATTCAAATGGTTTTAATGTACTGGTCAGTACGAGCCACACACATTACACAAGTGGCTCTGTTTGTGGCATTCCACTACCAGGAAGCCCAAAGAGTCCCCCCTGGCTGCCTAGCTTGCTGGCTGGAAGTACCGACAAATGTTGCACAGAGTAGAAGATAGATACAACATTAAAGTTACTTAAGGACTGATAATAAAGTATCCTAACAATTTGCAAAGTCAAGCAGATCTTATAATGTCCTGTGTGTTTTACAGGACTCAAACTGGACCGGAAATTCTAGATAAAATCATTTTTCATGAAATGATAGAATAAAGAAGTGCATCTGTACAATGAACGTGGTGCTCCTAAAACAGATGGAGCAGCAGATGGGTTTACAGATTGGGCTCCCTGGGCTGTGTGGGTGAAACAACGTTGCTGCTCTGGAAAAATGGTGGTTCAGTTCTCAAATAAACCCAAGCCTATATACAGTTCATGGGAGCTCTATTTCCTTCCATCAATAAACAAAATTTTCTGAATTTACACATTTCCAAATTAAATATTTACTATATAAAGTAACTATACAATAAACCTCTTAATTAAAATGGCTTTTTCACAACCTTTTTGGAACAGATGGTGAGGAAGTTTTATCACCCAATGGAATAAATGCAAAATGACTACTTGTTCAAAAGCTTTAAAATTAATTACCTTCCTTCATTGATGAGCTCAATAAATGCAAGTCCTGCATTCTTCTGAATAGAATTTTGCCATTCCTAAGAAGATAAAATAGAACATGATCAAAACCCAAGGATTTCAAACAATATTTCTGAAGCTGACCCTGATGATTTCCCTAAGGAGCTTGAATTTAGGCCGAACTTATAATGTAATGCCTTCAAAAAAAAAAAAAAAAAATTACCAAAGAAGAATGACCTACTTATTTCCATTCATTTTCAAATAAATTTTAGATGGTCTTATTCCCTGCTTTACCCTTAAGCCAGCCTTAGTTTCATTGTCTAGAGAATATGAAAACACACCTTGTTATTCCAATTCACACAGTTGGCCAATGAACATATTAAGTGTAAGGAAGTACAGCAGCAGCAGTTTCTTCACATTGCTTCACTGTCACATCTTGTACATTTTTTCACATAGAGCAAGCAATAATCTGTGTCCCGCCCACCCCTCCTTGAGTTCAACCTTTATTTCTTCTCTATTATAAGTGAAAACAAAACCAGTTGCTAATAACAAAATGAGTTTTTAGAATTCTTTTACCATTAACATGGATTTCCAAGATAAATTTTGAAACTGATTTAAGCCACTTAATAGATATTAAAAGATATCTTTTATTTCATATACCACGAAGTTAAAGAGAAAATCCTCAATGCATCATAAACATACAACTCAGTGCCTCTATCACATGAACAGACTTTCTATACTTGATATAAAAGATTAATACATCTCTCTAGCAAGTAAAGATGCCTTTCTTTAGGGATAATTTCTTAAAAAAAATTCTTTAAGAGTAATAAACATTTTCTTTTCCTCATACAGAAAAAATATCAAAATACATTACCTAGATTATAGTTCAGAGAGAATTTTTCTAGCCTGAGACTTCATTTTATAAAAAAGAATAAGTAGAGAAAGTTACAGTTACAGAACTATTCTGCTTTACATTTAATTTTTTCCAGGAATGAAAAATCAGACAGAAATTTCCAATGCTTGCTTCTTAATATTGGGGGGGGGGGGGGGGGGGGGGGGGAAGAGGACAGCTTCACAGAGACAGACAAATTTTCTCTAAGAATAGTTGTGAAAAGTAGCCACTAATCAGCAAGGTGCTTCTTACTGTACTTATAATACACAGATTTGAACAAGTCATGCATCTTAAAAAAACCCCACCAACAATAATCTTGTACTCATGTCTGGTTTCATAAGAGGCAAGTTACTAAAATACAGATACTAGAATACTCAAATAATAAGCATACTCTTAATCCATTACTGAGCAGGTAAGTTCTGCTTAGGGAAGATGGAGTATCAGCACTTGAGCCTCTAGCTTGTGCACTAGAAAACCATTGTAACAGGTCCTTTCTTCAGTGCTGTTGATTTTGTTCTTTTCCAAATCCAGTATCCGAAGCAAATCTAATGATCTAATTTTTGAAGCAATTGAATCACCTTGGTATAGTACAACGTCACTCTGAGAAACTAAGAAGGACAGTATTCAATTGCCTAAACATAGATGCTGTGCCATTTTAAGAAACAATAGTCTTGGTCAGAGACAGTATTTGCTGTGTAGCTTTTTTTTTTTTTTTTATCTGAGCCTTTTACGGTACTCTATAAACCCCCCTATTAGCATTTTCTTTTGAGATACTTTTCTGCACCACAGCTGCTATGACTTTGCAATCAGGAAAGCAGAAGTGGTGTGACTATAATCCAGGAAAAAAGTTGAAAAGAGAGACCTAAAAAAAAAAAGCTTCCTAAGACAGCTAGAAGAAAGCATGCAATTAATTTTTTAAAGAGAGACAGTGGTTCTATGTGTGTCTGCAAAAGACCAAGACATTCTTGCAAGTCTTTTGTCAGATCTTCCTGCTCAGCACAAATCGCTCAGATACTGCAGGAAATCCCACATGGCTAACTGGATTTTAGGTGACGTATCTTAAGGTACCTAAAAAGCCATCAGATACCTACGTGGAAGCAAACAAATCTCTTCTTACGTCTCCATAGATGGAAAATCTCATTACTTTATCAAAAGCAATTATCCATGATAAAAATGTGTGAAACCTGCCCAACTATCTACCAAAAACTAGAGGAAAATATAATGATACAGAACCAGAAAGAAACCAATATTCATGGTTCATAAATTGTTTCACTAGAAACTCACTACTACAAAGTTCACTACAAACTCCCAACTCTCCATTAATCCACAAATAAGGGAATAATTATTACTACTACAATTTCCTCCAAGTTTAAGGCATAGTTTAGTATAACAGATTCATGATCCTGAGATGTGAACTGTACTTGTGAAGACGCAAATGGTTTTCTTTTTTCCAGTTTCTTTTTAGAAGACCCAAACAATAAATGGAAATACATAGAAATGCCAGCATTAGTTGCCTTTGCAATGGCCATTCAGATTACTGCATACACTTTAAGAAGAGGATTAAGACGTGGAGTTACATGCTCAAAGACTGTACAACACTTTTTTTATATTATTTTAGATTCCACAGAAAATCTTCTTCACCATCAAGATGCAAAAAGCAGAAAGATAGATAAACACCAAACGTAATGGATGCAGTGACGGTGGTTGGAAAATTTATGCTATAGGCAAATAGAGTCATAGCATAGACGTGGTTATTAGCACTTAAGTGCCTGAATGACTACGCCATGTCTCAAGTGGTTTGGTGTAGTTCATATCCTGAATTTCCTGGGCCTTAAAACAAGAGCTGGGAGAGTTTTCTGAGGCTCAAAATGCTGATGTCAATTACATGCTGAAGTAATGGAAGATTTTGACAAAATAGTGTACCAGAAAATTTCTTCTACACAAGAAGAATGCGTTGACCTTTCTTCCCCTGGGGCTCCTGTTTGACAGGGCAGGGGGGAACGACAGTTACAGTGCAGCTCTTAGAACAAGGTAGGGTATAGAAGACTCAGAAATAGAGGCATATTTAGAGACTAATATAGATGGTGTTCAAGAATGATGACACAACTTTTCTGTACTAAAACCAGAATGAAGATAGCAAACTTCATTTTAACTTTACTCATGTTGCAACAAATAAAAAAATTGTCTTTATACACAATAACTAGACATTATAATTTTAGACAATTACTATCCAGTACGGTTTTGTTCTAAATATTTTATATTATGCAAACTTCTACTAAAGACATCAAAAATTTACTAAATTATTAGGATACTGGCAAATGCCACCCCCTTGTTCCCCCTTAACTTGTCCTCCCTCCTCTTCTATTCTACCATTGCTTAAAAAGCATCACTGCATCAAGAAAGCATCTGTACATGTTCCCCGACAGAAAGTTTAGACTGAATCCTGTTATGAAATTGTCCATGCAGAAGAGGACAGGAGATGAACAGAAGTGGGATGAGAGTAAAAAGCTAAAAATCCTAAATAATAAACAATAACACAGTACAGATATTCATAGAATCATAGAATAGTTAGGGTTGGAAAGGACCTGAAGATCATCTAGTTCCAACCCCCCTGCCATGGGCAGGGGCACCTCGCACTAAACCACGTGGCCCAAGACTCTGTCCAACCTGGCCTTGAACACCGCCAGGGATGGAGCATTCACAACTTCCTTGGGCAACCCATTCCAGTGCCTCACCACCCTCACTGTAAAGAACTTCTTCCTTATATCTAATCTAAACTTCCCCTGTTTAAGTTTGAACCCATTACCCCTTGTCCTACCACTACAGTCCCTTAGGAAGTGTCCCTCCCCAGCATCCTCAGAGGCCCCTTTCAGATACTGGAAGGCTGCTATGAGGTCTCCACGCAGCCTTCTCTTCTCCAGGCTGAACAGCCCCAACTTTCTCAGACTGTCTTCATACGGGAGGTGCTTCAGCCCCCTTATCATCCTCGTGGCCCTCCTCTGGACTCGCTCCAACAGCTCCCTGTCCTTTTTATGTTGAGGACACCAGAACTGTACACAGTGCTCCAAGTGAGGTCTCACAAGAGCAGAGTAGAGGGGCAGGATCACCTCCTTTGACCTGCTGGTCACGCTTCTTTTGATGCAGCCCAGGATATGGCTGGCTTTCTGGGCTGCAAGTGCACACTGCCGGCTCATGTCAAGCTTCTCACCAACCAACACCACCAAGTCCTTCTCTGCAGGGCTGCTCTGAATCTCTTCTCTGCCCAACCTGTAGCAGTGCCTGGGATTGCCCCGACCCAGGTGTAGGACCTTGCACTTGGCTTGGTTAAACTTCATAAGGTTCGCATCAGCCCACCTCACAAGCGTATCAAGGTCCCTCTGGATGGCATCCCTTCCCTTCAGCATATCAACTGAACCACACAGCTTGGTGTTGTTGGCAAACTTGCTGAGGGCGCACCCAATCCCACTGGCCATGTCGCTGACAAAGATGTTGAACAGGACCAGTCCCAACACCAATCCCTGAGGGACACCACTCCTTACTGTACACCACTCGTTACTGTAATGTTCAGTTACTTTCAGTTCAGTTCAGTTACATTCAGTTGCTTTTTTTCTTTCAAATCATGATGTACATTTTCTTACTCTCTGCTATTCTCACAATTTTTAATTTTGAGTGTATTTTCCTAGTCCTATTTCTTTAAAATTCTCCAATCCCTGGTATCCTAAAAAAAAACCCAAAACAATAACCCAAAGCCTATCAAAAAAAAAAAAAAAAAAAAAAAGGGAGGGGGAGGGCCCAGAGAGAATTAATGCATTAATAAATCTAGCAAGGTGTTAAATTGATACCTGAAAATTTGCACAGGTAGAAAATAATAGTGAAAGAGCACAGAAGGAACAATTAGGCTTGGCATGCTAAAAACTTTTTTTTTATATTATATTTCTTTCCAAACTAACTTTGGCATGCAGTAATTTTTTAATTTTTATTCATGATGATTAGAAAATTTCTGTTAAAGTATCTTGCAACAATATTAAAAATTAAGTAATAAATTTGACATAATATCTTTATTAAAAAAAAAAAAGGAATGGTGATTTTCAGAGTTTTCTTAAGCTCTTACCCTTTCCACTTTCTGCAAGGAAGTCTAAAACTGCCAAATTACAAGTTTCTCAACAAACTGCAGTTACTGAATAGACAGGAACCTATGTCTTAAACTAATCCAAGTCATTCTTTTCCTTTTGTCATATTGACTATTTATTGAATGGTCTAGTCTAAGATATTAATAACTCAGTTGATTGATAACTCAGTTTTCAATGACTCTATTTTAATTGCAGCTTCCTGATACAAATGATATTCTATTACATTGACAGTCTTATTTCTAGACTCTTGGATATGTTTTGAGAAAAGTCTTGTACAGAGCTGAACAGGTGCTACCTTTTATCAGGAGGAGGAAGAGGAAATTTTATTAGAATGTGTTTGCAATTCACAACACACATGAAATCTAGCTTAGGTTTGAACTCCATGTTATGAAGTTACCTTCTAAAACCAACAAGAGCTTGCTTTACTTCATTTAAGAGAAAGATTCAAAGGAAATGTTACAAGATTGAAGGAAATATTTTTTATGGCAAAAAAACTATGTCCATTAAAAGTAGGTGGAAACAGAAAACCCCACTGATTTCAAGATACAGCCTCACAGATTTTTGAGTAAATCACTCATAAATTTTTGAGATTATACAGCTTTTAAGACTGCCCGTAGCATTCCTAGAAGAATTTGTCGGAAGATATTGGAGTCTTAAAAGCTTCCATTAGTTGTTGGAATGAGAATCAGATCTAAGAATTGAAATTCTACTGCCTTTATCCTTATCTCACTACTGCTGATAGATGATACATAAAATTATTTTTGGGCTACTCTTTCAACGAAATTTAGGATAAATTTTAGGATTTTATGATTAGTCAGCCATTTTAAAAGTGATTATTTCCCACAATAAGGAAGCTGCAGAATGATTGACGACATCCTCCTGGAAGGCAAAACTGCAAGCATTCACATGCACTGGGCTTCTGGCCAAATCACAGAAAGGAAAAGACTATGAAACTTTCACAACACTATTTATGTGACTGCGACTTCAACAATGCAGCAAAGGTAGTAGGAAATTTTAGATTTCACTTTCACAAGACTAAAGCTTCATTTTCCCTCTGTTTTTTTGACTTGGAGTAATATGTTAATTTTTCCCTTTCTTGGAAACGCACATACCCATTGCCCTTGTGATCACCTGTAATAATTGCCCAATATGTCTTGGAAATGAAGTCAAATGTTCCCAGAGGAACATTTCATTAGTATCTTAGAAGAAAAGAGAAAAAAAAAAAATCCACAGTTGCAAAAAAATTTACATTATCCAAGCAACACTAGGGAAATGGCCAAATTTATTTAAATGATACAATATTAATATCATCAACTTGTAGGAACTTTGCGTATCTTCTAATACAGACAGAAGCTATCTGTTAGAAGGTACACACATCTCCACAACTTCTAGAACTTACTTCATTACTGGAAAAATATTTCTTCATTTAAAAGACACTAAAGTTATTATTAACATCATGTGTTGCTACGTATGGGTATTAATGCTACAAGCCAGTCTACTTATCACTCAACCACCTAAAATTTTGGTGTTATAAGTGGATAAGTAATTTGATGTCTTCCAAAATGCACCATTAAAGAGAAGAATTTCTCAAGTACAGAAAACTACTCCTGACATTGTCTTCATTACGCATATAGTGAAACCGCTCAAAATTATGGTATATTTCTTAATAATAGCCTCCAATGATGAGCTTTTGCACCGTTTCTCAGCCCTTTAAGAAATAACATATGACTCTTTCTGGCTTTCTAGGTGTTTTCCTCCGATCTAAAATACTTCTCAATTGCAGGCAACTTAACAGAGAAGTCAGGGGAAGAGACCTTGCCATGTCAGGATATCGTGAAGGTAATTCTTACAGTTTTTTTATCCTGCCTGTTTTGCCATGAATCTAGAAGAGGTACAGATCAGCATCTCATAGATGTGTAATAAAGGTACTCTTTGACATTTTTTGACAAAAATATTCTGACAAGGACAGACAAGAGATTAGAAGTTCCATGAGGACTGTGGTTTAAGCAAGACATTGAAGAAGAGATCCTGCTTATTACTAGAGGCAGACCACAGAATTAGGTTTCTGAGTGTACAGGGATCTGGAAGGATGTCTCACAGAATAATCAACAAAGGAAAAGTGCCCAACAAGTAGGAAAGAATACACTGATGGTTTCCATCTGAAAGTCAGATTATCAGAAGCAGATGGCCAAGAGATGAAGACTGAGACTGGTCTGGAAGACGTTCCACACATGGACAAGAAATTAATGCAAGAAAATTTTCTGACAACCCTTTAGTGTAAAAAGAAGATAATGCAAAATTATCATCTTCTGGAAAACTTCCAGAATTCTATAAAGCAAGAAGAGACACCAGGAAAAAAAAAAAAAAAAAACAAAAAACAAACCCAAAACATACCCACCCATACCTGGGGGGGGGGAAGGAAAAAGTTTTCTACTTCCCCTGTAGCTTGTACTGGAGTTCATTTCTGGTTTAGGAAATTACGCTAACTGTGTGTAACAACCTATTTTGTGTATAGGCCATGTTCCCGATTGTGAAGAGCCCCAGATCAACATCAGAACATTATTATATGTTTAAGCTATTTGTACCATATTTGATGATGGATAAAGACACAGTAGAAATGTTGTTTGTCTCTTGTTGGACCTTTATATAGTCCCAACAGGAAGACAATATTAGAGAAAGTACTTATTTCAGCTACAAAGACTTTATTTATAGAAATTAAATTTGAGCCTGTGGTAAAAAGTGAAGGTACAAAGTCTTCATCTGGAGCTACATGACTGATGTTTTCATACACCTTTCTAGCACTTTGTCCAGTGTATGACAATCTGTGGATTTTTTTTCTTTTTTTTTTTATTTCTTCCTCTCCCATCAAATGCCAAAATTATTTTCTGTTTTCTTGACTGCCACAGAGCCAGCCTTTCTTTCCTACAGACCCAGACATCCTACCTGCCACCTGCTATGAGCTATTGCATTCATGGCTACTCTAGAAGTGTAATCTGTCAAAAATTACTATTTTATCTAGAGTTACTTCTTATTTGGACGTGGCTGTTTCCCCCATTGCATGTATTGGTGAAAGGAAGCAAGCAAGAATATGGAGCTAGGCATGGAGAAAATATGACACCTCTGCAAGTGTGATGTGGGCCAGAGAGAAGCCCAAGCTGATTATCTGAACTGCAGCCTAAGAGTATGATTCCATTAGATGGAGAGATCTGAATTTACAGATTGTAGCTATGAAAACACAAGTGGTGTTTTCTTTCTTCTCCTCTGTGCTCTCAGATTTGCAATCCTGAGTTCTTCTCTTTGAGTATCTCTGGTGACTTTTGAACTACGGTCCTGACCAGCTTAACCCACTAAACCAAGAAACAAATGTCTGAACAGTTTTCAGATGTGTTTGTGAGTTAGTCTTAAATATCAGCACTGATATGAAAGTTGCAAGACAGAAGCAGTGTAGCAGATCCAGAACTTTGTTAAGATAAATGTTTTCAAGATATGCTGGAAAAACAGATTATTGAAACACTGAGTTTCTGTATGTTTGCATGTGTGTTTCTATGTATCCTTCCCTTCTATATAATATTTGAATTTAGAGTTTTGCAGCGATATAACATGCAACATTTTCTCCTCCTAGTTGCACGGGTACAAATACAGAGACAGTGCATAATCCAACAGGACAAATTGGAAAACATGGCCAAAGGCAAAACATTCAACTTGTTTCATAGGAAAAAAGAAAGATTAAAAATTACACCTCCATAGGAATTTGCATAACGACCTCAATTTCACCACTCAAGTTACATCAGACTAACTGCCTAAGCAGATTAAGCCCCAGGTTCGCTTTTCTTCAGATTTAAGAGAAACATCCATTATTTAACTTGTCTTCAGCCTTCCTACTACAGTTGGTGCCAAAAAGACAAATAGCAAACACTTCCATTAGTGTGCTGCTATCAGAGTTACTATGCAAGAGCTATCCCTTATCAAACAAAAGTTTAAGAATATAACTACAGGAATACCTTTGGAGGGAAAAATAAGGACCAACAGGCATAATTAAAGTTTAATACTGGCAACAAGAGTAAACAGATGCAAAATTATTTCAAATAAATCTATAAAAATTAAAAGGTTTCTAATAATGCATAAAATTAAAATGTAAAATAGGCAAACAAATAGCATGGTACAGGAATAAAGCTAACTGTCTTAAGATACATCCTTACAGTGTAAGGATGGTGCTCGATAAAAAGGTACTGTGCAGCAGATCTGGAGAATTGCTACTTAAACTTTTCTAGAAAGCCTTGAATAGAGTATGTTTAGTATCAAGGAGCATGGATTGTGTTTCTATTATATGAATCCCACATTTCAGGGCTGCTTCTGGTCAGCTGTAGGGACCAGAAAAAGATTTCTTTTTCTGCTTGGTTTCTGTGTTGGGCAGCTGCCAGTTTCTGAAGCCCAAGATCTATCCCACTCTTAGAGGCAGAATGCACATTTACATGTCCTAGTACATACTGAAATTTCTCCAGTGCCTGGTGGATGGGTTTTCCTGTATTCTCAGAGTTAAACCTATCACCACATTTCCTCAGTGAGAATTTCATTCGAATTTGCATTGGCAAGGCACATTTTTTGTTTGCTTGTTTGTTTTCCCACCTCTCCTTGGAGTGAGATTAATTTCTTGATATTGTTTCAAATTTTTTCTTGCCGCTTAGGACAACAGGCAATGCACTCATTTGCCTTACCCTCTCCTGCCTTCTGCCCCATTTTGCCAATTTATAGTTTTGATTGCTATAGTATATATAGTGGTATACAACTGCTATGTCTTACACATGTCAAAGTGCTGGAAAGTGTTTTATGGACTGTTCTGCATGGAAGCAGATCCTTCACAGGTCTTTTCTGATTAAGTATGTACTGAATGGCTGCCTGCAATTCGGAGAGACAGACTAGATTCAGCCCAAATAGCTTCTAAGTTTCCAGGTTAACAGACAAGACAATGTGGACAGATAAAGTTCATTTATGAGGCTCATACTGTTAAACAACATTTGAAAGGCTTAGCGGAAGTGCAGTTTTCCCATTAATTACATACTGGAGTTTATCAAGTTACGGATATACTCTTGGCATAGTTTGCTTCATTTAATGTACTTTCGAGTTCTACATTTTTTCATAAAAGTAAACAACTTACATATTCTATATAGGCCTTAATTATAAGAGGGAGTATGTGTTATCATTTATTTGAGAATCTCCTAACAGGTTTAAATTGCCAGTTTTAAGTAAAGCATTTTGTGGTTATGTACACCCTTTTCCTCATTCCTCATACAGTTTTCCCAATAAAAGCCTATTTACAAGGCATAGAATCTAAAATAAATCTTTTTCCTCAACACAGTGATTCAGAAGCAGATTATTTTCATTCGAGTTTTGGTATTTCCTTTGGAAGCTCCTGAATTATAATCTTGATCAAACTTTCAACATGGGGGGAAGGGAAATCAACAAAATGAATGATGTATTCAAAACTACAAAATCCCGAAATCTGCCAAATATTCTACGGATATTCTACATGTACTCTACAATAACAAATGACATAGCATTTTTTCCCGAACATAACCATTTATCCATTTTAATAGTTATTTTTTAAAGAGGTCAAGTAATAAAACGTCCTAAATACTAAGACAGTATGTTCTATTTAAGAAAATAAATTTTCCCTGTTAATAGATAAGGTACAGAAAAATACAAGCAGCATGAGATAAAACTCCTTTGGGATAACATCATTCAGTTTCTGCAGAAGCTGAATTCCCAAAGAGAAAAATCTGCAAAAAATCTGGAAATAATTAGAAACTATTGTATTGTTTTGCGCTAGGGGGGAAGAAAAAAAAAAAAAAAAGAAAAAAGTCACTGAAATCTAAATCTGATGTAAGAAGGAACTACACTGCAAAAATTAATGTTTTTCTGTTTTTTTTTAAATTGCATGGTGTATTGACAAAATGTGCCACTCCAACAGCAACACAGCTGTGACATGCTCAACTAGGCTGAGGGAACAAAGACCAGCTAATCAAGCACAGATCTTGTCAAACAACACATCTTCATCCGTTTTATGTAAAAATACACTACATCCAAATGAAAATGCCTATTTTACAAAAAGTGAAAATCATTATATGTATACTACCAATTATTAGAAAAAAAAAATCTTTCAAGTACTTGGATGTATATTTTTCATTTATATAAGAAATAAAGAAAATAAAACCTTCAAATTAACCTCAATTTTAATCTAGTTATGTAGGTGATACTAGGAAAAAATAAAATTGGTGAAGGGATGCAAGTTACAGTACAAAAGAGTTTCTGAAAATACGAAGAGTAGAACCTTCTGTTCTTCTCCAAACCAACAAATGATGCACTATCCCTACAGGAGTTCTTTTAAAACTTAAAATATATTTTTCACAGAAACTTCAAATTCCTTTGGGGGAAAGGCTTGATTGCATATCCCTCAGAGTCTAGAAGTCTACCATATGAACTGAATTATCCATGACATGTACCTTCAGACATTCGTAATGTGATATTTCATGTAAATTTAGACCATACCTTGGACGTGAGCCGCTGGCAATGTTGATTTTATTCAGGAGCTCAGATAAGAAAAAATCCTGACATCCTTGCTAATCTGTAGCTGTTAACATGGAATTTCCAACATAAAGAGCATAAAAGCATCTAATTTGCTGTAGCAAATGAAAGGAAAACAAACTTTGCATTTCCCTTTCCTTTTCAACGTCTAAAGTTACTCTGTTCTGTGCAAACAAAATTGTACTTTTCAAAGGTTTTTTAATATTGGCATCTATCTTTTGAGTGACACATTTCAAACTTTGCCACATAACCTGTAAAATGTTGTTCAATTTGAATATGAAGGATTTCCCCATGTTAGGAGGGAAAGCCCTAGTTACATTAGGATTACTAAAAACCCATAGTATTTTACATAGTCTTTACAGTTCATATTACTCAATTTATCATATGGAAAAGCTCAGGTAGCACTATCTCTTTTTTTATGGACATGAGTTAGTTAACCTCATTTGCTGCAGATGACATCACTTAAAGCTCCTAATTTCAAATTCTGTAAGCTATAGGCTGGATTACAGTATTTGTCTGTCTGCCATTCTCTTCTAGCCATGTTATGCATTTGTTTTTTCATACTATTTACCTCATGTTTTCTTTTGATAAACATTTTTAACATGTAAACAGAAAAAATATTTTTTTTCTCCTGCAGTTGAATAGAACTACAGACCTGGTTGTTTTGTACAACTCTAGGAATAAATGCAATATTCTGTGGAGATGCAATTTACGGAAGCAATACTTTTGGAGTTAGGAAGGTGAGGGGAGGATAATGCAATTTGCACCTCTACAGCCCCCTGTTGATCAATTCCTGTAGAAACATTTAACACCAGCAAACACAGCATTAGCTTCTGAAGTACTTAGTAATAAATGGACATCAGTACACAAAATATTCCTTTTTTAGAAGACATGAAAACAACCTTGAAGTATCAGATGGGCTATGTAAACTAAAAGCTTGCAGTTTCCCTGAGTAATTGGGTAGATGGAAAATAGCTCTCCCAAGCAAACGCTGAAGGGAATGAATAAATGTTCAAAACTTCAAAATTATCAGGCTCTTCACATTATTTCAAGTATAAAATTAATCTTGTTTTTTAAATAGTATTTTAAAATAATAAATAACATGTATATTAGTAATAAAAATAACAAATCAATTTAGCTGCATTTGTTACACAGCTTTACTGGGATATCTAAAGAAAAAGCATTGCACAAAGAGCTTAAATTTCTCTCTCTTCCTTTCAATCAATATTTGAGGCAAAGTTTCATCTCTAGGGCCCTTAATGGCAGGAATTCCTGGAGCCAGCAAATGAGTAATGTTAAACCTATGATTAGATGATGAGGCCATCAAAGACACTAGACCTTAATGCTACATTCCACTTTATTCCTGAGAACTGCAGTAAATGCAAAGGCTAGAGAAGAAAGGACTGTAAGTTATTCCTTTCCTCGTGAAAATGTCTCAAAAACTGCTAAAAAAAGAAAAAAAAAAAAAGAAAGAAAGAAAGAAAGAAAAGAGAAAGAAAGAAAAAAGTTGCATGACATGAAGCTAGAGCTCAAAAGCCGTAATGGATCTTTTGGAATTTTCTTGGAACCCAGGACTTCACCATTAGGTAACAAATTTTTCAAATACCCTGCTGGAGCAGGTTTGAAGTTCAAAACCCACCGAGGACTCCTGCCAGGGATGTATTTTTCTTTTACTTTTCCCTAACCAATATCCACCCAGGCTAAAAGAGGAAGGAAAAAAAAAAAAAAAAAAAAAAAGAAGGAGGGAAGAGAGTTAAAAAAAAGGAAAACAAGATTTAATGATTTCCTTATGACACAAGCTTGAAGAAATGCAAGCTACGGACTGGCAAACAGCAGGTAAGTTGGAGCCCCCTCCCCCAAAATCAGTTGTAAATGTTAATTATTTTTAGATAGATTTCTCGAAAGTAGATCTTAATTTTCATTTACCCCTAGGAACTCATTTGTTTTTAGTACATTTTTGGTGCATGTTCTTAATGTGCAGCAGTAAAGGCACAAACAAGTACTTTTCCTTGGTAATACTGTAACAAGTTAACTTGAGCATTTTTATATACTATCTTGGTTCGAATTTAACTTGTATTATAAATCTATGGGGAACTTGACAAATTAAGCACTGTTAATAAGTCTTTAGAGAAGTATAAAAACTCGTGAAGTTATTTGGATGTTTTAGGCCATCATTTTTTTCTTATATTTTAGAAAGAGAGAAAAATTCTAAAATGTTTGTTGATAGCACTGGCAGTTTAAAGTAGAAAACTATATATATGAAATTAACCAATAACACTTCTGTCAAAACAAATAACATTAAAATTGAGATATAAACAATCCAAACAGTATGAGGAATTATTTTAGTCTAGAATCTTTTACTTGTGAAAGCAATTTAAAATGTTAATTTATTCAGATTTCTGAGAAACCCATTACTGCTTTGCTGAAAAACCCCAATAATTAACCACAGCATTTTTTAAATAGAAATACACCGCTTCTGCTTGTTCTTGAGGCCAGCCTAAACCATGTTCTTCTGCTTTTTATATACTGACAGCTAGATAAAATATCCAGTAAGTTATGTCATGTATATCAAAAGTAATAGTCACCTCAAAGTGAGGTTTTAAAAAATTACTTATTCGAAGACAGATTTCAACATAAAATTACGACAATAGTATCTTATTTATGTATTCTAAATAAGAACTGGCTTGAAAGAAAGTTCATGCCCAGAAAAAATGCATAATGTACATCCATACACTTTTACAAAACAAATGCAAATATACACTGTGTACCCTGTGAATATAGAGAAACTATGGAACTTGAAAAAAAAGAAAAAAATCTAGAATTTATATGCTACCAGAAGAGATTAATTTGTATTTTCTTATACTGAAATGGAAGAATGAAACAAACAGCAAGATACAGTTCTTAGGCTGGCAGTAATCCAGCGCTATGCAAAGAAACTAATACAGTTTAAGCCAGAGAATGTCTTACCTGTGAACAAAGTAGCATAACAAGTTCAACCACTGAAGTACTCGACTTCATGCAAACCAGACCTGCAATAAATAGTCAAAAAATAATGTAAGATTGGTGATGTTTAGTTATCATAACTCCATGGTTTCAGAAATTCCATGAAGTATCTGTAACGTATATTTTTTATCACTCAAATTCACTGAAACAAGTTTCAAGCACAATTATCTGAGAATTTGAGATTCAAATACGCTTAAATATTCAGAAACCATCAAAAATTTCACCTGGAATAATCTATACCAGCTTCAGGACAGAATGTTTTTTAATCAATACCTAATAACATTGCCACTATTATAAATATTTGTTTGCAGCTTTGGAAAGGCAAATTTACCTTCCAAGAGAGGGATAGCATACCCAAGCTTTTAAAAGATGCATTGTAAAGAGGCAAGGAGAAAATTATGCTTTACTGTTAACTTTTTATAGTAGCTTCTGCTATCGAAACTCATATAGACATTGACACGATGGTTTAGGGCATAGAAATACTTTGGGTATATTATAAAAATGAGAAATTCACAAATGTAAAGCTTGGAACTGAGGACTAAATAGAAAGCTGAAAAGCAAACTGATGTTCTTTAAGTAGGTTTCTACAAACGGCGATTAGAGACAAAAGCACTCCTACACAACAGCACATATATTTATTGCTGATGGTGGATAAATACCCTTTTGTGCCCATTTTGCTAACAGCCCCATCCTTATTGTATAGTACCACAGAACAAGCTGTAAGAAGCTACTAGGATTCCATTCTATCAGATATATGGGCAGACAGTTAACTAATGAAATAAGAGGCAGATGTGCAAACCTCATTTAGGGAGACAATTGCTGTAATTGATCAGTTATTCTCAAGCTCAAGTGCTAGAGGAGCAGAGAGATTAATGGGATGCTTATCACCTGCAAGCTACCTCCACTGTTTGAAAGCTGACAAAGAAAATCCAAACAGAAGACTCCACAGTTAAACCAATGCAGGTAGCAGAGACATATAAAATATTTTATCATAGGATGTTCTCTGATTTATTTTTAATCCACCTCATATTCTGTAAAACTACATAAAATCTGTCACGCCCTCACTTATCATCTTTCAGTCATACCTCAGGTGTATTAAAACATGACCAAGGCAAAGTAATGCTCTTAGAAACTTATTCTCATACTACAGTCTTCTAAATTGGCACACTTCTTCACCTTCTGATTTTACATCAAAAGAACGAATGTATCCAGAATAAGCATCAAACACAGCTACAAAAAATAAACCAAGTAAATTACCTAACAAATATTATTGTTAGGTTATTGTTAACAAATACTGCATCAGCAGTAATTTCTTTGTATCTTCACCAGGTTTCCAAAAAGAAAACTCGATGCAAAATATACATATTAAAGATAAAGTCATAATGAGTATTTCCTGGCTTAATTCATGAAGTTCTTAACTTTCCGAGACAGTTGTGTAGCTGTTGCCACCTTTGTAGCTTCAAACAATATGAAAAAAAGTTCGGAGCATGGCTCAAACCAAACATACCTAAATGGCACAAAGCTAGGATAAGCACTTATGATTATCATCCTGATAACAATGATGATCTAGTCCTAATGGCAAAAATGCTGTATACATAATAAACCAGGACTCCCTGTATGAAGTATGTAATAATTACATTAGTGCAAACTTTTGTATTTACAGTAATAATTTTTATATGCTATATATAAATTTTTAATAGCTTGATGATTCTATGGCCTTGAGTAAAGTGGTTGTCTGACATAAAATTATTTTCTCTATTTGTGTAGACATCACTTGATAATTTTTGTATTTCACATTTAATCAATTGCCAGCTTGGATGCAGTGTTCTAGCATTCAAAAGATTAATCAAACTGATTTTGGTGAAATTCAGAAAGAGAAGGATACAGAACTGACATCTAGTTAGCACATCAGCACACCAGCTCTGTAATTGCTTGTTGATGAAACAATCCATTGATAATAGCCATTAACACCTCTCACAACCAGCAGTAGTCAAAACTTGACATTCTAAGAGGCTGGCTTTTATGCAAAAATAAAACAACTATCTTAGAGACTGGAGCACTTTTCACATGTGAAAATACAGAGGGAGGTAGGAGAGCCTCATAAAAGAAGTTCACGGTGTCAGAGACGGATGCAAGCAATAGCCTTTGCAGAGAGCTCAGTCTATGTCAGAAATTAAGTGTGCAGCACTCCAATTATAAATAAGCAAAAATAAGAGTAGCCATGACAGAAAATGGGGAATACCATGCCACTTGATGGGTAGGAAGAAGGAAACAGAAACATAAATATTTTCTATTCAACTTTAAGTACTCATACCATACATTCCTTCAAGTAAAGGAGAATACAGAAACATGAACCATTCATAAAAAGGGCCACCTTTTCACATTGTAAGTTTCTTGCTTATCAGCCTCTTAGTCCCACTTCAGGGACTCCTTCCACCCAAAGCATGAGGGAAAGTGTGCGCCCTCCATTATATGCTCCATTTCCTCCTTCCTAGCTGCCAAGGGCTCTACTGTGCATCTTCCCTTTTTAGCTTATTCCTGATTAAGCAGTTAAGATTTGAAATAAATAAAGATTTTCTTCCTGTTACGCAAACCACAATTAATCTTCAGAGTTTACCGTGAGATCTGTTGTGGAGTCAATAGCAGAGAATGATAAAAACACTTCAGACCTAATGGAGGACAGATCCATTTCTGCCTACTAGGAAAAACTGTCAGAATGCAATCTCTGGTTTATGAAGATCCCATGTAAACAAAAGTTGTAGGGACAAATAAAGGAAGAATTGCCAGCCCTCTTCTGCTTAACTTATCATATACAGGCTGGGGCAGGGTGGAAATCATTTTAGTACTCTTGGTTTTTAAATTTGCACAATCCTCTGTCTAGGAAGTCAAACTTGTGCAAATTACCTTACTGCTTTTGTCATTGTACAGGCACTGAAATGATTTCTTTCATCAGATAGTATATATTCTAACAGAAAAAACTAGAAAAGGAGGAAGAAAATGCCCTGCTCCCATTTTACACACAGAAGAGGAGATATAAACTGGTTAAGATATCTTGACAGAAATCAAAACTAGAATTTGTAACATCAATCAGAATAAAGAAAAATTTCCTAAGCCCCAAACACACTGACAACTGCATTTGTTCTTTCTCTTTACTGTTTCGCAGGATTTGACAGAGACTTTTAGAGTGTGCAAGATTTTACTACTTTTAACATAATGAGGAACAAAAATGGCAACAAGCTTTGAAAAAAATGGTTTCTCTGATTGAAGAGAGCACACATATCTATTTTCAGTTCTCTCCCCCCCCCCGCCTTAACTCCAGTGAAAAAAAGTATTTGCAATTCAAACTAAAACTATTGCCTGCATTCTTCGACCACAGATAAATTCTTCCTATACCATCTGTATCAAATGCCATTAAGGAAGCTAATGTAATTACTAAAATACAAGTGGATATTTCCTGCATACAGGAAGGTTAAAAAGGGCACTGTTTAACTGAATGGAGTATGTGCTCTTTATATTTGCTGTTCTTAGTACTTTTCTTCATGGTCTATTCTCAGTCCATTAAATATAGCCATCAAAATTCAGTAATTTGATGGCAACAATGACCACATATATGGATGCAAAAACTGGGAGCATCAAGTGCATGACCTTAGCTAATCTGGAATAAATGATGTATGCCTAGCAATTATCTTGAAAAGCTCTGGTTTACTTGACTTCTTTTTCAGTGTTCTGTTGGCCCAGATATGCTAATTATTCCTTTTCACTATGACTTATTAATGTCTAAAAAAAGATTAATTTCAACTACACTATTTCAGTCATGCCTGTGGCATTAATGAAGTCATGGGTTCAAAACCTCGAAGTCATCATGCTGAACTAGTCAGTGTGAATTTCTATTGTGAAGAAATATAATGTAGGCTGATAAAAACAATTAAAAAAAAAATCCTTGTGAAATAAGATCATGGTTTTGAACTTCTTTTTATTATTATTAATACAATGTGTGTATGAGTCTAAGTGAATACCACCACAGTTTCATCTGGTCTTTATCAAGGTTTGCCTGCATTTTCTTTCAATGATTTTACTTTGTGTCAACTTAAACCTTTATTGGAACTGGAATCAATTGTAATATTAGCAAAACCAAAAGTTAAATGGTTTTATATCTTATGTTCAACTTCAAAAAAAGAATGCAATTAACTATACTTTAGAGCCAGGAGAAATCTTTCACTCAGTTATAGCTTCTACTTATCTGAAAGTCTCAGGTATGGCTAAATAAAAAGCTTGAGAAAGTTTAATCTATTTAACCCTATTCACAGAAAAAACTTGGCCCTTATTACTCCTGTTTAGCATGGATCAAAACTAAAGGAGCTTTGTATAGAAAAAAAATGCTTATGACAAAATAAAGACATGCTGTTATATACATTATTTTATTAATATACGAAAAGTGCATAGAATGTACTTAGAAATTAGCATATGGTCCTAAAACTAGTAAAAAAACCACCAACACAAAAAACCAGAAAATACTACAATTAATCTTTTTAACTTGTACTTTTGTAAGGTCAACTATTTCTATTTCCTAGTGATATAGTCTTCCATGTACTTTAAACAAAACTGTATTGTTTCAAATTGGTCACTATAATTACTGGTAACTCATACCGGTGTATCTCTTCTCAAAGTCCTTACTGACTTCTGTGCCAAAGGACAGAGTAGGAAATTTCCACTGGTAATTACCACTCAGAACTTGTGTCTTCATTTTTGATATACTATTCACTTACACTCTGTTCAACATTTGTTAGGAATGGCACAACAAAGTTTCAAGGACAGTTCATTAAACAGAGAAAGTTTAGATTAGATATAAGGAAGAAGTTCTTTACAGTGAGGGTGGTGAAGCACTGGAATGGGTTGCCCAGGGAGGCTGTGGATGCTCCATCCCTGGCGGTGTTCAAGGCCAGGTTGGACAGAGCCTTGGACCACGCGGTTTAGGGCAAGGTGTCCCTGCCCATGGCAGGGGGGTTGGAACTAGATGATCTTAAGGTCCTTTCCAACCCTTACGATTCTGTGATTCTATGATTCTATGATTCATGCTGCTGCTGGAAACTAAAGCATGTTTGGATGTGATAGTGCTAGGAAAAAAGCGATGGCAATATTTTGACTGAAAATGCAAGTTTTCTTTCAAGTTTATTTGTTCTTGCAAAATGTCTTTCTTCTGCCAGCAAAATCTTATGATGAATGTTTTCTTGAAATATTTGACTAAATCCAACTTAGAATCAAAGAAATAAACTTGAGATTTCTTTTTTGACTATTAATTAAAATTTACATTATTCTCTCTCTGCCTTACGTTATTCAGAGAAACCTAGATTCAAATTGATGTTTTTAATCAATTATCAAGTTGCTGGTGAGTTTGTTACAGATCTGAGAAGAGGGAGGGAAAATGTAAAGATAGGTGAAAAGTTTGAAAGTAAATGCTAAATATGTAAAACTGTTAACTGAAATGACAGATGTTCTTATTCCAAGCAAAGCAATTATTAGGAAAAAAAAAAAAAGGCAAGATGTATATTAAACAGAATGTAATGTTTTGCAAGATTACACTCAAAGTTTTTAGAACCATACATATGTCACATATTTTGTAGACATTTAAATTACACTAATGGTCTTAATTTATGAAAAGCAAAGGCTGGCAAATATTCAGGAATTGCAGAAAGTCTGCAGATGGAAATCACAGCCTTGCTGCAAAATAATTACAACTTCACTTTTACTAGATGAAAGGAAACGCTATTCCAAAGAACGTAACTCACTAAAATACCAAAGTCAGGGTTATGGATTTAACAATTCCCTTCTGCAGCCTTGACTGGCAGAACACAACATTACCACCAACTCTAGGGACCATGAACGATGGCTGTATTAGTACTCCAGACCATCCTTTGTATGGGTAGATTTCCTTTACAGAGCAGAAGAGTGACACAGAAAAACATGATGAATGTGAATTTGACTCAGTGCTTTTGTAGTTGATCAAGACAGTTATACTTTTATGATTTTTTGTTACCGTGAAAGGCATTGCACAACATATGCAATATTTTTTATATCCAGTACCTGAAAACCTAGAAATAGTATAATCCAGGCTATCAAATGAAATACCTTTAAAATATTATCAGAAATCTTTAGAATTTATATCTTAAGATATATGCCGATAGGTCAACATAAAAACCAGATTTTAATCTGTTCAAACCCAGCTCAAATGGTTTGGCCTTTTAATCAAATTTGTGAAATAAGACAGGTCTTAATACTAGGATAATGTTTACATGAATAAGAACGTTACATAACAGTTTCTTGAATTATTTTATTAAAGTAAGAAAACCTATACTTCTTCACTACTGCAGTTACTAAAAAGGAATCTGAATGAGGACTATAAAATATCCAGATGGAATCACAGAATGGCAAAAACCCTTGAGAGCATACCCGCAGAGAGGGGATTTATTACAATGTATACATGATTTACTTTCGTAAAATTACAGACTTTCATACTGTGATCCCATGTGCTGTAATGATATTGACAAAACTGATGTTGGTGCCACATTACTCTGAGAAGTCCGGCCTTATACCAACGTGTGGAATTTCTGTTAATTTTCCATTCGTAAATGAGATGCACAAATTCTCATTCATCAAAAAAGAAGGTGATTACTTAATCTATAAAATAAAATCCACTACCACTGTTCAGTTTCACCTTTCCCTGAAGATTTTAAAAACTGATCCAGTTTTTCATTTAGCACCTGTGGTAATTTTTTTCTTGGCCAACGGTCCATTGGAATTTAGTCAATATAAGCATTTCTATTTCTCTGTCCTCCTCTTAAAACTGTAACTCTTTGGATGGATCTCTTTTCAAATAATTGTTGAAGTTAACTAATATGTTTATCTAATTGCTATACCAGAACAGATCTAAAATTTACATCAGAAAAAACTTAGACAGAAGTTCTGGATAATCCAATCTTCTTAACCTAGAAAGAATCTCAATGAAAACCATTCTACTTTTTTCCAAATATCCAGCAGTCCACTGTCAAAATAAAAATAGAATCCTGAAAGTCTTCTGATTTCCCCCTTTATCCTATGATATTACTTTAAAAAGTGGCTCAGAGTTGTGGCTAAGTTTCTGCCACAGCTGCTGGCCAGGACGCTTTATTTCAACAGATGAAAAAAAAAAAAAAAAAAAAAAAAAGAATTAGAATGTAAAAAGTTAAAATATTTTTTCAAGTTTTGTCATGATATTTTCTCAAAATGCCATTCCTTTCCTGATCAAGGTGTTATTTTTGTAATTAAATTTGTAGAAAAATTACTAAATGAAAATATGCAATATCAAACAAGTTGCCACATATTCAATACATCTGGGGAAAAACCCCAACTATTCTGAGTTTTTATGTTCTACTGATCCCTCACATTTTTCTTATTTGAAAGAAGAAACATCTATCCCTCCTTCCTCCTTTTCTCTCAGTTCTTCACCTCCTCTCAAATCTGTGTCAGAGGAAATACATTTTGGAAGAATTACCTCAACAGTGAATTATTTTCAAAGAAGTACACAAGCAGAAATGAGAACATTAATTTCACTCATTAACACAAGAAAACGTTTGTATTTTGTACCTTTACTACATCACTACAACATGCTTTCCCTTCACCTCATGAACCTTTTCCAATTCTTTCTAAAGTTGACAAAAGTGACATCCTGGACAAGATGGATCGTAAGCATGATCCCTAATGACAGTCTCTAGAATATCGTGCTTTCCTTGAAAATGCATTATTCATTGTCACTTTTCCTTAAGTGTGAGGTTTTATTTTTCACCTGAAATTTATCAAGTATTCCTTACCTCCAGTCTATAACTTATTCTTATTTGATACCCTATTTTCTGTCTTTATTTATTCTTTTTTTGCTTCTCTTTGTTTTGTTTTTTTTTTTAATGTAGGAATTGTCTTTTTTTTTTTTTTTCCTTCTTTCTACTACTACCTTCTAGCTCTTTGTTACATTCTTTCCTACTATAGGGGGAATATTATCATCATGGCATGACACAACTGAAATATGTGTATGGCAAATGACAAAAAAAGAAGGCAAGAAAGGATAAGTTGCACAGCAGTAAAACCACTCACTCATTACTAGTCCTCCTTACTGTCTTATATTTCTTCTCTTTGGCAACCTTGGGGCCATACTGAGAGATCAGTGAGTGAACTAGGGTAGCTTACAAGTACCATGACAAAGTATAACATCACAGAACTCAAGCAGCTTCCTAAATTTCTAAGACCAAGATGACCATTTTTGTATCTACTTGAGCAAACTGTTGGTGAACTAATATTTTGTTTAGATGGCAATTGTTTTCTGAGAATTTGATAACAAGGAAAAAAAAATTATCTCAGTTTCCACACTGAACTTTGCTGACCTTAATTGGCAGCCATCAGGTCTTGCTCCTATCCTGAAGCCCTACTGACAAATGGTAATCATTCTGAAACACTGCCGCTCAAAACACAGAACCGCTACAGTCATAGATCTCTTGAAATAACTTGTATTTCTTTGTTTCAGTTTTCTTACCTACTTGACAGTAACATTGTTATGCGCTCTCCTTAGAGCTGCTTTGACATCACTTTGCCATCTTAATTTGACATATCACAACTGTCTCTGTTGTCTGACAAGTTCTTTCAGCATGAGGGTTTTCCATTGCAAGAAAATCTCCACAGACAACATCACTATTAGTACAAATAGACTGGATCATAAAATTCTACATACCAACAGACAAAAAGAAGACATGATATAAACCAATATATGTTTAGCAGATTTGGTTTTTTGGGGGGAGAGGTAAATTTTGACATAAACTTACACTGAACACAGTAAAGATATATTCTCTTAGTCCTTGCAAAAATAATCCCAGATCTGTAGAGAGTCTGTTAACATCTAGATAAATCAAGCTTGATGGTTCATTAATGTTTATGTCATCATTAACATTGTTTTCTATCAAAACCAAAAGGCTCTATAAACAGGTATATTTTAAAGATTCAAGTGTAGTAGTTTCTCAAGTTAATTGATTCAAGAGTTCTTGTGGAATATTCTTTGTTTATGCCATGGAAACAAGCACATCCATATCCAATAAGATACGGAACTGTAGAAGTGCCTTTAAATCATCAGGACAAGTAAGGAAGTTTTGTAAACTTGGTCAATGATTAAAAGGTTTTAGTCTGGGTCATAAAAGCAGGTGGTAAGAAGACAGAGAGTTAAGGAACACAGAAGGAGAAACTTTGACCAGCCCTAATGAGATTAGTTTTGTCAAGAATCTGGACATAGAGCTCAGGCTACACAGAAAAGGATTATTAGACTCCGCTTCATGAGAAATACATCTTTCATGGCAAAATCTGATACAGAGATGTTATCTTCACCCTATAGTTTATCAGAGTTAGGTAGTTCTTTGGAAAATACTGCTCGGATAATAAAGTAGATTGATTCTATTTTTAAGCCTTTACAGGCCAAAGGGTGGGGCAAATACCAGCCCAACTGTTTCAAGTCCAAAATGAGGCAGAGTCCCCTGCTGAGTTCTGAATGATGAATTAAGTGGAATAAGAACCAGAGAACCTCTGCCTGTGGGGAGCTTCAGTCACAGCATGAACATCCTGTAGATACTGAATACCTTTCTGGCATACCACCTCGTTTTTCTTTGGATCTGGACAGTAGAGGAGAAAATAATAAGGGGGAAAAAGGTGGCTGTTCTAAAAAAGAAATTGTACAACTTTGTCAAGTGTTACCATGCAGCACTGCTGTATACCTGATATGATGATTCCACCTACAGGCTATGTTACAGTAGTGCCTGCACATGTTAAGAACTTCCTCAAGAATCTTTTAAAAATTATTTCCTTGAAATAACATTAAATAAATTTCTTGCTACTCTTTTTGTAGTAGAAGACAACCTTACTGAGAAAAAAAAAGGGAAAAAAGAAAATTATTTTCCATGAAAGCTGAAAGTTAGGACAAGAATGGAGACAGAGGGACTTCTGACCTGGATGGTATTAGGACAAAGAAAGAATATGAAGTCATCAGGGAGGGTTTCTTCTAGAGTTTTAAAGCAAAAAGACCAGTCCTCCCCAGGCCTTATGGCTTGCAACTGGAACACAGGCTACTAGCTTGAAAAAGAAACTTGTGAGAAAGTAACCAACACTGCTGGAGTTAAGGGGACCCGAAGACCACAAACAGCTTTTCTTGCTCTTTAAAGGCTTCAGTATTATGTGCATTTCTTTACATTCTTTTAAAGAACAGCAATTGGTATTATTTGGTTCCTAACTATGTAATTTTTACAGTAGCACTTTCAAAAGAATTTAGCAACTTCAAAAATCTAGTTGCTTCTGTATTTTCCAGGATAACTAACAGAGGTTCTTTTCACCAAACCTGACTACACTGCTATCAGCTTTTGTTATCCTGAGGGCACATATTTTTTTTACTGCTGCACTATCTTAACCCTTTCCGTTGAATGTATGTAGCTGATTCTAAACTTTACAATTAGTCTCACATTTTTAGTCACTTTTTCTCCATTGGTAAACCACAGACCCACCCCAACTTCTGCCTAAACGGAACTCCATACGTTTTGGATTGTAAAGATATCTTGATAATTAATTAATGTAATAATGATAATATAATCAAGGACATATAATCTGAGTGCCAACAATTTCGACCTTTAAATTATGTTGGGACCACACAAGCCAAAGACAAAGGAGAGGACATGAGCAGTTAACCTCTGCTACATAGTCTAATACATCTTAGTAAGTGTCTAATTCATTAGATAGGGATAGAGCGGCTCATATGTGTAATTAATTATTGGCAGGTTTACTTTTAAAAAGGTGCCAGATGCTATGCATTTCCTAGTTGCTACCTAGATCTCTGATCTATAATGTTTCCTGCCACGTTAAACATCTGTTCAGAACATACTTCTGCACACAGGAACTTTAGTAAATCAACAGTTAAATCTTCAGAATTGAATGAATGTGAATCCTCGTCACTTTTGGATGTTTGTAATTATATCCCTTTAAAGACATCATAAAGAAATATTATATGAAAGAAAAATGTTCTGTAACTGGTGTGAGGGTCATTATAGTTTGAAGATTTCACTGTAGATAAACAAGAAAGACTTCTACTGTGGCACCTGCTCTTTAGTTCCTCCTCTGAATGCCAGTATTGGGACCTGCCTTGTCACTAGTAGCATATTTTGAAAAACACAGTGGAAGTTGTAAAGCTTTGAACCTTGGTGCTACTGGAGTATGTTTAAATAAATAGGCAGATTTGAATATCCATTTAACTTTTCATGATTTCTTTGTTCCTACCATACAGACTTCTGGAAAACTGATATTGTTTTCTGTCTCCATGTGTATCAGACTCACCAATGTTTTTTAGTAAGAAACACTTTCAGCCCTGAAGTGTTTGCAGAAACATGAGCAGACTGTGGAGCCTTTCAGTAAGATACTAAGAATTAATCACAGATAATTTCTTACAACAAAGTTCTTAAAAGCCTATAAATAGCAGTTTGAAATTAATGATTTTTTTTTTTTTTTTTTTTTGTGTTTATGAAGGGATTACAATCTGTGTAGGCAAGATTTCAATCAGCAGCAGCATTTTGAATTATATCCATTGGAGGATTTCAAGGATTTTCATGCCCTGTTTCAAAATTACCTATTATTTTCTTGGTAAAAACAGGATTACATTATTTTCATGGTAAAAAACAAATCTTGCAAATTACTTGCAGAAATTCATAAAGTAAAAAAGGAAAATACATAAAAAATATCCCCCAGTGCAAACCAACACTCAAAGCTTGAAACGATATGAAGTTATTCAATGTCTTTTTAGTGATGACGAATGTTTTTAAACTTACTGAAGAAAAGCATTACCTGCATCTCATTATTGTTCAAACCTTATTATCTAAATGGGGTTTGTTTTCAGATGGTAATGTGAATTCATTGGGATCCTTTTACAAGTGTTTAAAGTGTGAGATAAAAAGAAATCTATGAGCAGGAATCCTACTACCAAAAGTTAAGGAAATCTGTCTTCCAGAAGACTGGGTCAGGCAATTCACTGGCTTTAACTGCACTGTGCTAAGCCTGTAGCATAACCTCTTACTAGACGTGGAAGAAGGGCACCGAGGGCACATGGAAAGAAAGGAGCAGGAGGCAGCATGGCAGAGAAGAAATATGTTATGGACTCCTTAGCCTTGAAAACCAATGCAGAGTTCTTGGCCCAGAACAAACCAAACAATCTGTAAGATTCCTGAGCCTGAACTGAACAGAGTGATTGTGTAGACTGAGACACACACTGCAAATGACACTAGCCTGACCTCCCTACAGAAAGAGTTTTCACATTCACCTTGATTTCTAACAAGAATTCTCTGATGTTTAACCATAGCTGGCATGAGCTTTATATGAAGCTTGTCTGAATGCAGAGAAAGGAGAAAATGTTATATACCAAAATGAGCTTCAAGGTAATGATTAAAGAACTCCTTAAATAAAAAAAAGAATCACTTTCTATATATATATACATACACACACACACAAACACACACAAAAATTGAAAATTGAAAGGGAAGATGATATATTCTTGACTTCATCTGCAGTTGAAATGCAGTCAACCACAGAAAAAGGAAAAAACACTTTACTGATCTGTGCAGGTGGATAGCTGACATTGAAATATATCTGTCTATGATCACGTGAACAAGTGCAGTGATGGCAATGTTAGAGCAAATTAAGGTTAATGGCACAGAGGAAATGGGGATTCACAGGCTCCCAAGCACAAAGAAGCTCCAAAACCATTCAACAAATACATGACATTTTTCCTCCTGAGAAAGCTGGATCGAAGACTGTATTTAGAAAGAATGTGTAAAATAGTCATAAAGAGCACAAGTAACATCCATGTCAACACTTGATGGTAAGCCCTAGTAAAATTTTCCAGTTATTTACCCTCATTAGGCATTCTGTTGATAGAAAGGCTAAGATACCCTGCAGTACCTAGCTTTTTTTTATCTCTTCTCTTTGGTACATTGAACCAATCAAACTCCTTACATTGTATATCACCTAATTTATCTTCCATCCATCAATCACTTTTGTGGCCTGCTCTTCTGTTCCCTCTGCATTTGCATGTATCCCTCTTGAAGTGCTGGCTATAGAATGGTCCTACCTCCAGATGGTAGGGGGTTGACTGAATTTGTGCACAGAAACGGAATCACCTCCTCATCTATTCTTCCTAGGCATCCAAGTATTGGACAACTCCTTGTTGCCTGAGCACTGAGCTAAGAGAGCCCAGAGTATGCTAATTATTATAACAATCCCTACATTCTTTGTGTGGGTTTGTCCGTCATGTCCTACCCTCCAGATACAGTCTATATTCTTTGATCCTAGAGATTGGACTCAGTATTTGTCTCTGTTGAAATTTGGCTTTTTCTTGAGTTTCAGTTATTCCACAAAATAATTCAACATATCTCTCCAGTGGAATGCCTTTGCTTCTCATTTTGTATATCTCTGTCTAAGCAGTTAGCTTTGCCAGGAACAATTCTGCACTGTAATAAAGACCATTAATAAAAATACCAAAGTAGGATTAAAAAGTGGCTTATAGAAACTTCAGCACTATGAATAGCTTCACATTTTACTTATGCGCTCTTAATTCCAGTTAATGCAAATTTCAAAATCATAATACTATTTTTAAATTCCCTTTCTTTCTTGCTAATATTTATTTATTTTGATCAGAATGTTAGCTACATGCTCTGCTACAGACTGGTAAGCAATTACCCAAAGTCTCATTAGTTGAAAAAAAGCATGCCTGGACACACAAACAAAAATATCTTGGATGTGGCAGAGTGAGATTAAAGAATGAGAGAACAATATGCACAGGAAAATAAAGTTCTGCAAGTGTATGCACTCTCTCTATTTTATAGCATCGGTGCTCCTGAACACAACAGTAATACAAAGGTTCTGAGAGGCTTCCAAGAGAAAGCCAAGGGCCATGTTAAGAACCAAAAAAGTACTTTCTTCTGGTTTTTTTTCTTCCCTCCCCCCCCAAAAGTATAAGGGATTTCCAGATTACTAAAGTATTTTAGGAAAATGGTTATTTTGTTTTCCCTAACACAGAACTCAGTATTGTTCAAGGAAATCAGAAGCTAATTGTGCCAGTGTTGGTACATGCCACATATGTGGTGTTTGGGAGCTTTTAAAGTAGCGTCATTTAGCACCCAAGTTCTATTTGTGGTTTCTAAAGGAATTTTTTTGGCAACATTTCAATTGTTTCAAGAAGCCTCCTGTCAAATACCATACAAAGCTAGTCTATCACCACTTCTACTGAATATTTTCATAAGGCTGTGTGTTGTGTTAATGAGGAGAAACAGATTCTGCTCCTATCAGCACAAAACCATTTTCCGTTTCACCTGATTTGAATTGTGCATGTATCAGAAACATATCAAATGTACACCAAAGAATTCTTAACAGCTCTTTTGGAGAAAGGCTACCTGGCTGACCTTCTATGCACCTAACAATAAAGGAAAAGGAAAAGCACTGGTAATGTTTGTTTGGTACTTCCTAAAAAAAAAAAAAAAAAAAAAAAGGAAAGCATTGTATGTGACTATGTTTCAATCTTGGATCTTGTTACAGTTCAGGACACTCCAAAAGTAGCTGTAGTGAAAATATTTTTGCCCATCTGTGCTTGACAAAAAGAAGATACAACTTTTCTTTTGGCTACAGATCAGATTACACTCGTCTGTAACATTTTCACCTAAAAGCTAGAATGGTGTAATGGAGGGAATTTGCAGACCATATGGAAACTAGAATTAGAGAAAACATATCTATGAAAGTGTTAAATGGAACTCCACAATGACTATAGCTAAGCTCAAAAATGTGACCTACGCATATTGCATGTTTGTTTCCAACTGGATTCTATATGGACAGTTTTAACCTTTGCAACTTCTGTTCTCTGAGGCATTGAAACAAACTCAGTTGATGAACTACAGTGGGCTGGTTTTGGTACACTCTGTTTGAAGATATTTGCATTCCATTGCAAATCAATCCTTTTTAACCTATCATTGAGGAAAAATTCTACTTATAAAATATTCTGGGAAGTTGATGAAATATTTGAAATTCAGTCAAGTGTAAGATACCTTTGAAGAAAGAACTTGTTCTAGAAAAAGGAGCAAAAATGAGTACTATTTCAGTAAATAAACAGAGTTTTACCAATAGATATATATTCTGCAGTGTCAAATTACTACTCGATAGTGTTCCTTTGCTACCAGTCACATTTGGGAATTTACATGAACAAACAAAAAAACCCCAATTTTGAGAATGAGTGGCCCAAGTTATTGGTCTAGACTGACCAGATCATTGCAGCCCTTTCATTTCAACTCCATGCAAAAGTTAAAAAGCCACTGCTTAGATATTAAGTATCGCTCTCTCAAACATAAACCAGCCAGTCGTCCATGGGACAGAATGATGACACAAGCTAAGGGAAAATGAGGTGGCATGGTATGAGTGCAAGATTTTTTGCCAAAAGTTTGAGACAGCTCAGCTACTACAAGAAAGTGAAATCATAACTAAGTTGTGTACACATTTCCAAATATATATTAACAACACCTATCTCAGAATATCAGATATTCTGGAAAGTTTGCATAATTAACCTGTTTTAGAAGTATTAAAATGATTCTTTTCTGTTCCTTTTTTTTTTTTTTGTGCTCTCTCTTCAGTATGCAAACCCTCAGTTACAAAACTGACGATATTCTTACCAAGTCTGAAATGATTTAGTAATTCTTAGACACATGCATGCACAAAACCACTAGAGAGATCTTCAGAAAGAAAAACCACAGGTCATCAAGGATGACTGAAGGTATTCAGATTTTAGCAAAAGCTGATACAGGAAAGATTCCATACCATAAGGAGATATTGAAAAACAGCAAGAAGAGGGAAGGTATTTTTATGTTTCAAGCTTGAATAACCAGAGGAAGAGGACATGCTTCATAGAATGCAAGACATAGATACTTTTATGGTGATCAGTCTGAAAGACAGCACCTTCAGATGTGATTAAATGAAGTTTATTTGCTTCTTTTTGATTGTTCTAACAAAAACCTTTACACATAAAGCAACAAATTAAACTATTTTTTATAAAACTGTCAAGCTAATTACTGCTTGCCAGTAAAAAATCAAATTTAAATTATCAAAACCCCACAGGAATTCTATGTACTCACATATCTTGAATATGCCACTAAAAACCTGTGTTTTGCAGAGTCATTACATGGAGAGCACTTTAAAGCACTTCAGGGACCACCACGGGCGCTTTTAATAAACAATGGCAGGAAATTTCTCAAAGTAAACCAGGTATCAGACTAGGAGAGAATTTAGAATTCTTTTTTAAAGGCAACTTAACTAGGCAAGAATTCAGTTTAGTTAAGATCAAGGGTCTCACACTGGCAGTGAAAAAAGAAAAGATGAGAAGTACACAGTGTCTATAAAAGCAGCTCTCCAAGTTCTCTGCTAAGAAGAAAAAAAGCCCAACTATTCTAGAGGGATTAAGCAGAAATTAGAGTCCTGTGAAATCTATGGTGTGCTTGGATTTTTAATTTACAGGTTGCTATTTCAATATCTTGGGAAGAACGGATTTGTTTTTAGAAATGAGAGGAATGCGAGTGATTGAAGAAAAAGTTCATTACCTTTTCATTAGCTTTCTCATTACCTTCATTACCAAAGAACATTAAGTAAAATGATGGGAAGGACAGTCCTTATTTTGGAACCCGGTATTTGGTCTGTAAACAATGATTCCGGAGTCTAATAAGGTGGCTGATTCATAGATGGTACAAAATTTGGAACAGCAGTACAAGTGGGTATCAGAAGAATGCTACAATAAAACCATGTCTCTCTCTGGACAGACAATGAGGTAAGCTCATACTGCCATATAACTGTGAGGTTCCTGTGGCCTCTAGCTTTTCAGTCTTTGCCATATGCTGGGAACTGCTGTAGCCTTGTTCTTGCTTTGACTCTGGCCAAAAGACAAAGTCAGAACAGCACTGGTGAAGGATTTTTTTAATCTATGACAGAGCTCAGGTGAATCCAAGGCAATTTTAGTTGTATTGTATAAAAACTATAGTTCAATTAATCAATTGTGAAATGCAAAAGGAAAACACTGCTACAAATTTTGCAATCAACTTGGCTTAAATAAGAGAATTAAGAATGGAATCCATCAAATATCTTACAGTCATCTCCATGATCTCAATGACCACCTCAGATCATTAACTTCAGGTGCCAGTAAGTGAGAACTGTGCCTTAAGTGAGAGCTGCGCCTTAGTCATAGCTATAAAATAAACAGTATAAAATACCTGAAGCTTCTGAAAATTACTAAGCTGCTATACCATTCCTTTGTATTATTAAACAATAATATTATTAAATAATAACGAGACAAAAAGAAAAGGCTATTTAGAAGGTTTCAGCTAAAAGGTGCAACTACTTCCAGCATTAAAAGAGGGCCAACATTGTGGGGAGTAATAACTGAGACCACAGAAAGACTAATATTTACTAACATTAGATAATACACTACCTACACTATCTAATACACTATCTAATATTAGATAATACACTATTAGTACACTAATATTTAGATAAAACACATGCATAATAGAAGAAGTTTTAGAATTTGAATACAAGGCTGTATTTTTTCTTTGCAGATCTTCACACATTATAATCTTTGCCTTAATGAGACTTTTTCCTCCCAACAAAGAACAAGATTTTGTGTAAGAACAATTCTGGAAGGAAAAAGGTAACTTGGCTGAATATATTTATCTGGATATATGATGTGGGAGCAGTGCATGCTCCTGCAAGTTACCCATCACTATTTTACCTGCATTAGCACTGATTCGTTACTTTCTGCATGAGCTTGCTGTATTTGCACTTTCTGCATAATTTCTGCAATACCTACTGCCTCACTTATGAGGCAAATTTTCTATGAAGTAATAAAGTCAAAGCATAAAACCCTATAAAAATCCTTGAAAGTGTCCAAGGGTAACTTTTTTAAAAAATCATCACTTTTTATTCCCCTCTAGGGATAACTCTTTATCTGCCTGTGTGAATCCAACCAACCTGCCTGAGCAGATACTGTCCCTACCAGATATAGATATGCATATCAATAATGTCAGAGCACAGTCTTCAATTTAATTTCTTCTATGTGAATTGATTACACTTTTTAATTGTATTTTTCACTAGTTTCTCAAAGTCAGGCTGAAACACTTACATGAATATTCTGAGGAGGAAAAAGCAAACTATAAGAGAGTTTTTTGCATTCCAACATGACAGGTTGTATCTTTACACAGCATCTCACTTAGGGAAAAAAAAGGAGTACAAAAGCTATCACTTTTAATTTCTTTAAATGAAATTAAATGCAAGGAAGTGAAATCAACAACACATTAACAACACATTAACAACTGATTCATTTATTTATCAAAAATAAATAGTTATAAAAGGCTAGTGAAAATGAAAAATTGTTCATATCAAATGACTAATAGCTAAAATATATAATCTGATAACAGAAACAGTACCTTCAATCAACAGCTCTTGACCATGACTGCCCAACAATGTTCGGGATAGGAAAGGGGCAAAATCAACAAAAATTTCTCGCAGAAGAGGGGCCACCTTTTCCAAGGCTCTTTCAAGCTTTGCAGTGATACTGTGGAAAAATAGAGACCATGATTGAAAGAACACTTAACAACAGAAACTAAATGATGCCAGATCACACCTGTTTTTAAAAGTTGCTGTAAGCTTCTTAAGAGGGTGGTCATAATTTGATTGAACTTTGCAGTGATTAAATGGCCTTAAGGAAATGCAAATGTCACATCAGTCAGCAGTGCGTCAGCCTCATAAAGCCTACTGCATTTAGAGAGTACTCCTGAACAAGTAAAATTTTTATTCTTGGTTTCAAACATGCTAAGAAGAATGCCAGATATTTAAGTGTAGGTCTATTTCACCTATCTCAACTTATATGCATCTCATAATTTTATATACATTTGAAAACTTGAAAAGAGAAGGTTTTATTTACCCAAAGAAATCACAAGTAACTTGCTTTTTTAATCAAGCTTTCAAATAACATTGTGATGGCATTCAAATTCCATGGCATTGTGATGGTAGACAAGAGAGTGTATGAGAAAGTGTTCCAGCACAAGTATCAAGAAAACCAGTATTCTTTTCTCCAACTTTGAGGAAACATGATCCCTGGTAAATAACTTTTTTTTGCATTTATACTTCTCTGCATTTTGAGACAATACAGTCTTTGAAGCATGGAGCATTTCTACTCATACAATGAGAAGAGGTGGTGTGACTTCTGATGCTTCTTAAATAGCAGAAATAACGTATCTTTGTCTGAGGATACAAACCTAGGAATAGTATGTGAACGTCAGCATTGTGCTAAGGATTGTATCTATCTCTTAAAAGTCCTTCCTTTGAATAATACTTGTGCCTTCTGAAACTTTCTTGCCAAGATTAAAAAGCTGATTTGTTATCTTAATGAAGTGAACTATTACTTAAAAATAGAAAGGAAATTATATATGTGTTCTCATCTACCAAGAATTGTTGCTGTTCTCTTTCAGACTGCTGATGGGGGTTTTTTTGTGCTTGAATTACGGCACCAAAATATTATTGTCTTTTAAAAGTGCCATTATAGGAAAAAGTTACATTTCTTGACAGAATCAAAAAGAATGAACACTGACATTAACTTTTATACTTTATCTACTATCTATAAACACTAAATAAATGTGGATATATTAATTCAGATCATATGACGATCCCAGACATTATAATGTGTGATGAAAGCAGACATTATAAACACACCGGAAGTTTTCCTTCATTAGCTTAAAATTATTTTACTGAATTCCTACAGCTTGCTTTCTTTCAATGTGCTGTTTCCCATTTCAAATTCACATATTGATTTTCCAATACTTTAAAGGATGGATTCATATTACCAGCCTTTGTTTTAGTGAATTTCACTATGCTAAAGTCTCTATTGACTATACTTGAAATGCAGGTGACTAGATTGGAGGTTTTAATTTGCATCATGAAACCATCCCAAGCTTTTGCTGCTAGGGATAAAAAGCCTATTATATTAATCCAGACTTCTCTATACCATGTTTTAAAAAACGGTTTCACTGTAAACTGGTTTCAAAGGCCTAATTTTAAAGTTCATTTGACTCTGAAAACTTTACATACAATAGAAAAAATTTCAAGTTCAAAAGTTTTTAAAGTAAGACCAATTTTTATTTAAGAATCAAGTAATATGGGAGGTGTGGATGTGCTATTAATCTACACCTTGGATGAGCTATTAATAAACACCTTGTCAAATGGATAGCTGATAGATTTTGTATCTTATGGATCTATTAATGGGCAATTGGGAATATTGTTCTGCGAAAATGAGGATCAAAGCTTAGCACTGTTTAAAAATGCATATCAAAGAACAGAAATTAATATTTAAATAGAGAAAAAAAAAAAAAGTCTTTTTTCCTTCATGTAAATCCTTAGTGCATTTATGTGTTGAAAACGGGAGTTCTGGACCTTTAGTTTCAAAAAGAACAAGCAAAATTAAAAAAACCCACAAATGTATACAGAGATGCCCAAAATGTTTCAGCGAAGCAGGTGGCCCATCTACTGACTTTCCTGCATGAACACACACAAAGGAGAGACACCGGCCTGATTCTACAGCTGTTTCCATCATCTATTATACCTTATAATGCATCCTGCAAATATTAGGGTATGCCATCTTCCCAACCTCATTCCAGGCCAAACCTCTATGTCTAAATCAAGACTATTAAATGTCTAAAAGTCCAAGATCATTCTCCTGCTTGCTTCCCTTTGCTCAGCCTATAGCCATAAGAAGCACTTTTCCTATCCAACTCCTGTACAGGAAGGCTTAGGTAAGTTAGCTTTCACTTCATACTCTCTGCCCACACAAACAACTCTGCTTTTTAATCTCCTAGAAGCTGAAGCACAATGAATCCAAAGTGAGAAAAAAATATTTATTATAAAAAAAAAAGTTCTACATTTTTTTTTTTTTTTTTGGCGAGGGGGGGAGGGTGGAGAGGAGAAAAGCAAAAAAAGCCCAAAAGACATTTCTTGGGTTGATTAGATTTTAAGTTACCTGCATTTATCATAAAACTCAGAGAAAACTCTAAGGTTTTTTTTTAGTCATAATTTCAGTTACTGCTCAGAGTACTGCTACTTCTGAGCTCAAACAATTTAAGATTTGAATTCTAGATTTTACAACTGAAGTTCTTGTTTGACGACAGGACAAAAACTTTCAAAATGCTTGTGAAAAAACCAAGAACACTGCATTGGTTAAAATAACTGAAAAATAAATCGATTAACAATCCAGCTTAATTTTAACATACTTTATTATCTGATTTTTAAAAAAATATTTCACCCTCAGTGAAACACTCTCCTAACATATTAAGAAGACAAGAAGCAAAAGGAGTGGTTTAATTACAGCACAATGTTATTAACTTGCCTCGTAACACTGACAAGCAATAAATAACACCATACAGATGGTCATTCTCTCCTTGACCATTTGCACCTTTTGGAACGGAGCCAAGAGCCCTCACACCTTCAGGCTGGGCCCTCACCCATTGCTGTGATTCCACCTGCAACCGTCACCTGACACTTGAGATAGGACCAGCAAAAAAGTGCAAAAGCACTGTGTGTTAAAACACTCTAGCACCAATACTTTATTTTTACAGGTTACCTAGGGCCCTTGATTTAAGTTTATTTCCTTTCTAGTTCACCAGGGAATGAAACTGACTTGTTCCTGAGCTAGCTTGGTTGCCGTCTCCACTCCAATCTTCTGAAAACCATATCTCAAAGTGGCCAGACAACTAAGGGACACTTGGCAACTTGGCAACTCCTTCGTACACCCTGTGTCTTTTTAGGGCAGAGAGGTGTGCACCTTGAAAAGGTCAAAAATTTGTCTTTGAAATGTGCTGTGGCACAACTCAATACCTTTACAAAATAATAACCTATTATACAATGATATTTAACAGAAATTTCAGAGGGCATTTTCCTGGCTGCCAATTTAAGAGGGATATTAGCGATCCCACGGCATGTGTCTCTTGCATGCCAACTCAAATATGGTGAACCATTCAGTTGGCTGCACAAATACACGTCTGGTTTCATCCTCTCCCATTTAAGTATGAAGTTGGTCTGGGAGGAGAAACTATAATTAATATTAAAAGATAGAACTTGTGTACCTCATGTTTTCAGCTGAATCCTCTGGCATTGGAGCAACAGTTTGGACAGCTGGGAGATTTTTGCTGGTAGCACCATTCACAAAGCTGGATGACGAAGAGGAAGAAGAAGATCCTGAGTCTACTGCACCTGTCCCCCAAAAAATATAGGTCTTAATTCAGTCTGAGGAAACATAACTTTTAAAGACTTTTAATAGGGTCCTTGCCTTATTCATCTACTTTTAAGTAAGCAAATACTGTTATTTATTCTAAAACAATTAAAACCATCCCATACACTATCATATAAATTAATACCTTATTTTTCTAGTATAATAAGAAGCTTAAACAGCTATTGAAAATCAGGCAAAATAAATCCTTACCTCATTTTCATTATTCCCAAATTACATTCCAAAGATGAAAACATTTTTACATCATCCTGTAAAGCAAGATCTTTCTAAAATAAAGGTATAATTCAGATGAGCTTGAGTGGAGAATAGAAATTTAACTATTTTTTTTTAAATATACATATACACACACACACACACTTCTTGGCTGTCCAGTTGCAACTACAGGCAGGAAAAAAAAATCAAATATGACAGAGAAGATAGATAGAAAATGTATATTCCTTCAGGAACTAGGGTGAAAATAGTGTCTGAGGAGTACTAAGATCCTAATTACAGTTTTTCTGTTCCCTTCCTTGAGTCAAGGAGAGTTTTAAGATCTTAAAAGTAGAGGGCAGTGGGGGTATCATTTTAATGGTTGTGAACAGCTGCCTAGAAAAAAGATGCAGTCAGAGCACACATTTATACTTTAAGTGATCTGGGTCAGAGCTAAGGGCTAAACTTAGACTCTAACTGCCAATCTATCAAGTTTGCTGAAATGGCACTGTGAGTTCAGCCTCTCTGAATCAAACCAGCAAAGGCTCAAAGTGACCATGAACTGCAGTGAGAGCACTGTGATAAATGCTGTCCCTGCTCCCTGTCCCTGTTGCACAGTCCTTGTGCAACACATCACTGCAAGAGAGGTAGCAAGGAATGGTCTTGTAGTCAGGGTTCAAAGCCTGAGGGACTGCAGTACTATCAGAGACAAGGGCAACAGGCAACAAGATCTATGCAAGTTAGCAGCGAGGGGTGGAGAACCCAGTTTAAATATCAATGGCATTATTCTGCCATTTAAAAATAAATAACAACTGGTAGCTCCCTGATGCTGGTCAGTTTTAGCAGTTGATATATCACTGTCCTTTGCATTACACAGCTCTATTTTATTTTTCAGTTTTCTGCAAAGCTCTACAAAGCATTTATGGTTTCTTAGCTGCTTAAGCAGCAGCTGACAGTGAAACAGAGGTCAAATGCTGGTGAAAAATTCTCTGGCAGCAGGATTTTTTTTTTATTTAATTTGGCTTTTTACTGGTAAGAGAATTACAGTAAAGATCAGAATTTGGACTGGATCATTTAAGAAAAGTTGTATTCAAAGCAGTTTAAAAAAGCAGCAGGATTTGCTGGGCTTGCTGACACTGGAGTAGCTGGTGAGGTTCCGGATTTAGATTAGGAACTGATTTAGTCTGCTGTTTTCATAATGAAAATGGGAGGTGGGTTGTGGCTTATACTGTGGGTTCTAACTTGAACTAAATACAAATTGTAAATGTACCCAAACACACTGAGAAGGAAACAATATATATGGTAGGCTATCTCTCTCAACCTAAGAATCACAGCAACTTAGCTGGGAATAGGGTAGCTTAAAAAAAGAATAAAGCTTACTATATATGTGTATATGTGTGTGTGTATGTGTGCGCGTGTATTTATATTATATCTACACTTAAATCATTTATATCTTTATATTATTTTCATATTTATTTTCATATATACATAGGTAACACATATTTTTATTGCTTCTTCCCTTTTCCTTCCAAAATCAAAGTTTCTTCATTAAGGTTGTTGTCTAAAAATGCACTTGCTAAGTCTTTTAACCAGCTAGGGTCCCAGAAGAGAAGGTCAAACAGACCTAGAACTACTAGATTAATATAGAAGTGAAAATCAGAATATGAATCGCAGAAATTCCAATCTAACACCCTGTAAAACCAGTTTCGTACATAAAGACATGAAGGAGGAAAACCTATCTCCCAAAAGATACATTCAAAGCACTAAAAGGACTTCAGTAACATACATCTCACTACATTGTGACAGTGACATTGACTATGACAGCAATGGCAGATGGAACGTAAACACTGACTGCAATCCATGAATAACTGAAAAAAACACCTTACGCACAAGTTCAGTGCAGAATATACCTCAAAGATAAAAATGTATTTCTAGAATATTTGTGACATACTGTAAAAACAACTGTAAATAGGTTTGGGGGGACACCTAGTGTTTCTAAAAAATTGTATACTGTTTCTTTTTTATCACAGGAAAAAGAAAAAAAAAGTGCCATTTGATGAAATTCTATATACTATTTTAAAATCATTACTAAATAGATAATTTCACAGACTACAAGTATAAAAACCAGAAAGTATCTGAATGCTTTATGTATATATCTCAAAAACTGACACACACGATCACTGTTTTGACTACTGTAAGCATAGTAATTAAAAATGGCAAAAATACGTGTTTTAATCTAAGATATATTTATAAGTTTTCAATGCGATAATAATTATTTTTACTGTCATCAATGTGTTTAGCATTTCTAAAATGTGGATATAAAATTAAAACTCTAAAAAAGGAAGTGCTTTTGAAACTATTTCTTAAAAGAATTCATCAATAAAGCTCATTCAGATGAATTCAGGCATAAAAGGATTTACTAAAGAACTTATGTAACATATAGTTCTAATTAAATCTGATACTTGCTGAAATTCCATTGAATCAATACTTTTCCTTTAATCAAGGTAATCCATAGTTTAGGAGACAAAACCAGTCGCATTAAAAAAAAAAAAAATAAAATAAAATCTTTAAGATCTACCAAAAAAAAAAAAAAAAAAAAGCTGCCTTTAATCCACAGTGAATGTACCATGGTATTTGGAACACTGTCCTTGACTAAGAACAGTATTGAGGAAATGACTGATTTTTAAATGCAATTACTTACAAAGAAGAGCTACTACATTAGAGCCAAAGCAGTTCAGATCTTTAATCAGAGAGAGGACTGAAAAGCTTACACTAATCAGTATCATTTGGAAAACAAGGTTTCCAATGTACATTTTTTTTTTTTTTGCATGACATAAGAGTACCTAAAAGGAAATCCGTTCAAGATTAACAGAAGTGGCTACACAAATGGAACTGTTCATAGAAGTGATAACATTATTCAGAGCATTCATTCCTCCCGTCTGCCTCAGGATAATTGTATTTTAAGATTTATGGGTTTTTTTTATCCTTAGAAAAATCAAAGTTCTATTACCAGGTATGAAAGGTAATCTGAAAAAGGAAAGAAAAAATAATGAGTGTGTCTTCATATTATTCCATGAAGCAGAAGGATGCCGAAAGCTTCCCCCTCCATTTTCTGCAACCCCAAGGAGATTTTCACTTTCTCAACCCTTGACTGAAGTTGTGATATCCATGAAGAGAGCTCTTCTCTCAAGTGGTTTTGCTTAGTTTAGAAAGAAAACAGACCATAGCCAGACATTTCAAAGGAGTTTAAGTAAACATCAGTTGCTCTCAGTAAGGATTCATTTCTGAATCCAAACCACAGTCTCCATTGTCAATGGGCTCCTTCATGACAGACAATCCCATTATTACTATTATAAAAAATTAAAAAAAGGTCTTGTTCTCCTTCTGTATGTCACAATAAACAAGTACCGATAAGACATGACTACAGTTAAATTATTAGGTAGGTTCATACTGAAAAACCTTCCAAAAAAGTCATAGAATATTTTCCACGGACAAATAGTAATTGCCCAGAGTATTAACCCTCCACAGTCTACAATACATTTATTCAGTAACTAGTTGTCTAAGGAGGGTTTAATTGGTATATATCATATAAACATCCTCTACTGCAGAGGACTGGAGAAGTTAGCTCATTTAAATTCTAAACTATGCTTATAAAAGTATTAAGGATATTTATTCACCTATTTAAGGCTGTGCAAATCCACTGTGCACTATCAGACCATAAACACACATGCAGAGGAAACACTGGCTCTAATAAAGGCCAAGATTTAATCTTCCTAGGTTTTTATTTTGGAAGTACAAAAACAGTAACAAAAAAGATGATTAAAAAACAAAACACCACTTAAAGTAACAAAACAAAAAACAAACAAGAAAAAAAATGAGGGTCACAAAAATATTTAAGGACAATACCTGTTGTATTAATCATACTTTTTGGTGTAGCTCCTGTTGCAGCAAATATATTAGGTGTACTACCCGGTGGCAGTCCACTCCCAGCTGTGGCAGCTCCAACTGTGGTAACAGCCAGACTACCTGGAGGGGGTTTCTTTACTGGTACAACCACACTCCTGAGGAAAAAGTAATGGCAAATTACTAAAACTGAACAATGGAACCAGCAAGAGTTGTTGTTTATGATGGGATTATGCTCAGTTATAACACTGTTGCTGAGGAACACACAGTAATGTCAATTTTCTTAACCTTTCTGAAATAGGGTAAGACTATGTTAAAACCATACTCCTATCCTTTGTCTGTAGCGTCATGTGATTCTGAGAAAATTAACTCATCTTTCAGTGCCCACAAAATGGAAAGACACCACCACTGCAGTGATATGTTCTGAACACTGCTATCACCTGTAGTTTAGATTTCCAAAGACAGTGCTGAGTGTTGGAAATGACGCCAGCATAGTAGCAGCCCATATACATGCAGTCTTAATGAGTGTGTTAATTTGTTGATCCTTCTCAAGTTACCTAAGATGACAATTTTGTTGCCAGTCATCTGAACAGTTGAATACAGTAGTTGATTCTTTAGTGCCATGCACATACTGGTCTTGTAAATAGAGTTGACTAACAAACATGATTTTGCACTCAGCCTTCTGGAAAACTTTCATAATCATTTAAATCAACAGCACACTTAAAATACAACACAGTAAATATTTGCTTTCACAATATTGATACCATGCCCATTTAAAAATAAAGTTTAAAAAGCAGACTTGAGAAATTGAAGCTTTTAAGGAGAGAAAAGGGCTTTCATACAAAAAGTCTGACGTAATATATATATACAACACTGCATTCAAACACACACATTCTCAGCTAATCTTCAACCACTCTTTTTTTTTAAATCTCACAGCTAAAAGACTGGCTATATGTGTTAAAAGGGAAGAAGAAAGAAAATATTACAGAGACATTTAATTAACATTTTTTCAGCGCTGGAGTGCTGTCATACCGCAGACAACTACATTTACAGTTTTCCATTTAATATTTCTATGTATCTATAAAAACTGCTCCTAAAAGGTCTATTTCAGTAGAAAAACTGAGGGGAGAAAAAAAAAAACCCAGAAAAAATTATTTCTGTAAATGTTAAAAAATACTTTTCCATCATAATACATATATTTTCTGGTAAAACACATAAAAATTAATCATTGTGATCAAAGAAAAAAGCAAGAAAATGTAACTAATTATGGTAATAGGTACACTTTGGTGTAAATATGATGGCACATGATGGATCAAAATGTGTAGAACAAATTTTACAGTAATGTGGTTTGTTCATTTATTTCTAAATCCTTGGTCTCCCTAGATTTTGAAGACTGGTGATGTAAATTGTCTTGATGATGCCATTGCTAGAATTATATACAAGTGTTGGGTTTTGTGATATCCTCTTATATGATCTCAGTGTACAGAACTGCAATTTTTTTTCTCCCTCTTTTGGAGGGGTAGCCGTGCCGGTTGTTGCCTCTGTATTCTGAACAATAGCTTTACCACCACCCTGATGCAGGTACTATGAGAAATGTAATTCTGGGCGTATTGATGGTTTTCTGTCCTCTTCCATTTATATTAGAAGAAGATGAGTTTGCACAATGCAGTAATCGATTAAGATACGTGACCCTAAAATAATTGCTTTTGACTGTAGTTAATAATCTCTTACAATTTTTGCTGATATGAAGTGTTTACATAGCAGCAGCTACAGGTTAATAAAGCCAGGTCTACATGGGTTATACTAATCTGTTCCATAATGCCATGAAATTTCCTAAAATTAGCTCCTATCCACACACAAATATCTCTACCTCACTTAATAATTCAACCAAATACTTGAGTTCTGGTTGTTTAGAAATATCAAGTAAGTACTCAAGAGCAGAGCTCCTGTAGTGCCATAGAAATACAAAAAGAAATTAGGATTTGTACCTTAAGTGGGATCATCTCCCGGTTATATTAATTTAATAAGAGAACTACAATCATTACCTACAGTGTAGAGAACTGCAATAGAAAGGCGAAGATTGGTGTGAATGAAGAATGAATGGGAATATTTAGGCGATGAAACACAAGAAGGAACAACAGCAGGAAAAGGCATCTTAGACCGGCCTACACTGATGGCACATAAACTATCAGGTCATCAAGCCACAGGTATGTGTGTAGCTTCAAAAGATAACCGGACCTTGGAGACAAAACCAGTGAACAGTGATGACTCAAGGAGGTGTGGGAAGACAGAGAGACTGCTGGCAGCTCCATAAGGATTTACCTTATGGAGCCAACCTATGAAAAATAGTTGCCAAACTATGAAGGACCCAGAAGATGTGAGGAATATTTGACAGCTGGTGTCCTATGACATTGCAACAGATCCTGGACCTAACATCTGGACACAAGCATGGGGGGTGCCTGATTGCTGGACTGACTCCTTAGACACACCCCCATTCTAATATTTACAAAAGTGAGACAGAGTGAGATCTGTTTTGGTTTGGGTTTTAAGTAAAATAATTTTTCCCTCCTCTAAGGTCTGGTATTGGTATCTGATAAATTGCTGATACAATTCCTGCAAAAGTATTTCCTATTTTCCCGCTACTTTTCCAAAGAAGATGAAGCTAAATTCAAGGTTTGCCTCCTTACTTTCAGACAGCTCACTGGCCTTTCAGAGTATCCAAAAGCCAACCCAACTTTCCACAGCAAAGACCACATACGTCAACTTAACTTCTCAGATGTAACAGAATCATGGAATAGTTGGGGTTGGAAGGGACCTTTAAAGGTCACCTAGTCCAACCTCCAAATGTACTGGCCTCCTATAAAGGCAAAAACTCTTTTCTCAAGAGTGTAGTTTAAGACTGACAATCATCTCCTGTAGCAGGAAAGGACAATCCTGCCTAGATCCCACAGGTACTAATGCTTTACATATGGTTGACAGTGTTTTGTAAGTCTGATTCAGGACATTAAGACAGGTCAAGGGTTGTCAAATTACAAGTTATCAAGAAACATCAAGAGAAACCTCTCTACTATAAGGACAGGCAAAATGAGCGATACACTATCATCGCAGACTGAAAGAAAATGCAGCTTTCTGACGTGTCATACATGGTGACCTTGTCAAAATGTGTCATTCCTATTGATAAAACAAAATATAGCAAGTGAATACAGAATGACATTCAGTTGATGGAGACTGAAAAACTACATGAACAGCACAATAGAGTGGTCAAAAATGTGCAAAAGAATCAGAGGAACAGCAGAACAAGAAAGGTGAAAGAGGATGACTGACTGCTTTCAAGTAAAAATCCTCTTCTTTTAACAAATCAGACCACTCCAACAGCATATTTGGTGAAAAAAGGCAAATCAAAACAAACCAAATTTATCAAGGAAGTATAGCTATTTACCTGAGCACAATATGAATGGAGGAAAGAATTTAAAATTATAGATACCTTACATGTATCTGTCAGTCATTCATGAATTTTTTGCATGGAGGAAAAGAAATCTACAGACTAGAAGAAAATGTACACTTCCATCCTTTCATTTTAGGCCTTGTTTCACACAACCTATTTTAGACTTCCTAAATGTTCCAAACTGATCCACATTCTTCTGAATCACATCATCAGGGATTCAAACGATCCCTGATGATTTAGTCAGCAAAAGCTTAGTAGTAATTGGCTGTAGAAACTGATTTTATTGCTCTTTTCAGTGGGTGATTTACAATTCTACAGAGAATTGTGACTACTAATCTCTACTCTGTTACTCTACGGGTATCCTTCTCAAACTGTAAACTAAGCCTGAAGTCATCGTAATTCATATCATGCCTAAGATGAGTGTCATTGGTTCAACCTGCATACTATTTATGTATTGCTGGTTTGTAGCAAATGGCTACAGGATTCTTCTGGGGTTTAGAAATTTGCATGAAATAACTGGATAGAAAAATAATACTATCAACGTGCTGAACTGGAAAAAGAGAAGATGGAAATTAAAAAAATATTTTCTCAAATTAACTTTCCTTAAAAATATAGCTACCCAGTGCTGATAACAGACAAATTCGGTGATGTTGCACTATATCTTCTCTCTCTTTCTCTGTGATCCACATTCTGTATCTCTTCTACATTGAAAATTTAAAGGCCTTCCAACCTAATCACTCTGGTCAACCAAGAGGTCAGAGATAAGCCTCCAATACTGGATGTCTTGTGCTATGTATCTGAGCAGCGGCAATTAAATTAGAATAACTTTACCAGCTCTTCTGGGATATGTGAAACCTCTTAAGGCTGAATTAATATTCTTGCTCCTCCTTCCCTCCCCCATGACAGCAGAAAGAAGGAGTATTTTAAAGAAGTGCTCTTCAAAAAGCAGTATAGGCTTCAGGCAAATGTTTTAGAGAAGTACTCTGTGTCAAACTGCAACTTCTACCAGTTGTTTCAGAAGAATTCACAGTAGAAAATGAGGGACAATTTGTCTGCTATATTACATGTTACCTTGTTCCTACAGCTAGATTCATTTAATCTCTGAAAAGAAAGCTTAGTATTTCTTCTCTGAAAGTTATTCATATTCTTCATACCTATGTACATGTCCAGTCCTTTATGAAACATGTATATTGGTGACTACCCACTGTCCTTTTTGATTTCAGCCCCAGACTGTGATTTGAGTGTGTAACAAGTGATTGTTAGTATGTACTAACAATATATTTTGAATCCTACTTTAGACAACCTTCTATTAGGCTGATTGCATTAAGATTTATCTGAAATGAAGGAAGAAAGACATAACTGAGAGTCAACAGCCATGGAGAAGAAAAACTGGAATAAAAAAATGTGAGGTATACTGAACAGATATGGAAGACTCACAGAAGGATATAATCTTTGAGACTTATGCAAATGAAACATAGTTTCAGCATTAGTGCTGAATGTCAGTTGTTACAGATTCTGTCAATCATATTATACCATACATTCATCAAAACATCCAAATCTTAAAGTACATAAAATGATCCTAATCTACTAAACACAAATTGCTTGTTTCTAAATAGAAGAAAATGAATAATCTCTGGTGTGATTTTAGGACAAGAACATAAAGACCACTGATTTTCCCTCCTAGATCAAGCTGGAGAGTATTTACCCTCAATGAAATTCTCAGTTACTAGTACCTCCTTTGCATTCAGGACAAATTAGCTCAAGCATCTAAAATGATCTAAAATACTGACAAGAAACAAGGAAAAACTGTAAGAGATAAAAAAGCTAACTATCAAGAAAGATGAATGGTCTTGGCTGAACAGAGAAATTGGAAATACTGGAAATCTAATAAGCTTGAATAATGTGAATACAGTATAAGTGAAAATGTCACACATTAAATGCCGCAAACAACATTGAATAAAGAAAAAACATAAAAAACCTATCAGTATAAATTATAGACTGGGGATGGGTAATCCTGCACATATGATGCAAACAAATAAAAAAAAGCAGAGCTAAAAACCAGCAGTCCTGTAAAAGTCAATACAGCTTTAACAGTGCTTTTACAGAGGCCTATTTGGATGAAAAAGCAAGACAAAAATCCAGTACAATTTTCACCTGTATATCCAGTAAGTAATACTAGAGAGCAGAGACACACTGGTTTCTCCTGATAAAACATACATAAAACTTCAGTTGAGATATACAGCTCCATGCATATGAATATGAAAAGATGCACAAAACATGGGTTATAACAGGAGTTTTGAAAGAGCTACCTTTGTACAGATTGCTAAATGATGGACAAGAGGAATACAATTACAGCTTGATGAAAAAACCCGAGGGTTAATATACCCAATTTCAGATGAATTTGCTCTAAACGAACAGCTGAGGTGGAGATGCACTTCCACCTTCTCCCCCATTTTATTCAGTGAATTAGTGGTTAATACACTCTCTAGGAGTACAGACAATGCAACTCCAATTCCCTTCTCTGTCTAACAGGACCTGAAACCGTACCTCCCATTCTCTGCAGTGCATTTTAACTGCTCCCTTAGAAAAGATAGTCTAGAGAAGAGCTCTCAAGTCTTTCCTTTGGACCACAATTTCCACTGCACAAAGATGAGTAAAATTATTGAAAGTGAACAGAATCCGAGATGAGTCACTTAATTCCCACACTACTGATTAGTTTGTTCATTCACATATCTACAAAATACTGTGATACCCAAAGTATGCAATGACTAAGTACAGACGGCACCTGTCACTGTCCCTTCCTGATTCACGGGAAAGGTGCTCTGTTTTCTCCAATTATTTTTCATTATGAACTTTAAAAAGTAATCTTTTCTGTTGGGAGAATAATAAGCCGTACTTATTCGTAGTTCATTTTTATTACGTTGTCAGGAAAATCAAATCTATTTTTCAGCAATCATCTTTTGAAGAATCTAATGACTGTAAAAGGAATATAACCTCCCAGTTTATCTATTTTATTTCAATGACTGTGTAAACCAGAGAATATAAATATAATATAATATAATATAATAATATAATATAATATAATATAATATAATATAATATAATATAATATAATATAATATAATATAATATAATATAATATAATATAATATAATATAATAATATAATATAATATAATATAATAAATATGATATAATATAATGTGGGCAATAATAAAACAAATATTGAACCTTTCTATTTGAACCTTCGGTGCTCTTCTCTTACAGTTCTTGTCTGTTTATACTAGTAAAAACACACATATTTTCTGAGTAGTCCTTCTAAATACAGCCTACATACATTAAACACACTAAACATACTTTCTGAAGACCTTCTTTCTCTGTACTAATTGGCATGTATCAGCCCTGGTTGGATTTTGCAAGATGTCCACCTTTGCTAGCATACAGATGTTTTTAAAACTGGCCCCAAGGACCTACTATGGGGAGAAAAAAAAACCCTAAATCCAAAAACCCAAGACTATAACACTTCAGAAGTGTGTCCTCCAAAATATTTCAAAATATGCTTGTAAAGACTTCACTGAGCATATAAACTATGCAAACCCATAGTACTCCAATTTATGAAGTGGTAATGGATTAAAAGGGAATAAGGTATTAAATAGCAGCAAAAATAACTGATCTCCTTTCCAGGATCTCAAGGTTTTCGGCTTATGCAAGCATGTTTCCTACTGAAGTAATTCAGTTAAGTACAGAAAATATATGCAAATTACCTTTGAAAAAATAATGAGACAAAAAACCCACAAGCACTCTCAATTTCAGTAATAGCACCCCTCTAAAAACTCTCTACTAGAAAAAAGGAGAGTGGAGCAAATGTAAGCTTCAGAATGCAGTACTGGGTAGAATCACAAATAAATTCACAAACGTTAATGGTCTAGGTTGCATCTAGTGGGACAAATGCAAATTTACAAAAAAATAGAAACAAGAAATCCTCAAACCCCAAAAATCAGTAATGGGGACTGATTTTTGTCAGACAAAAGATGCGAAGGCAAAAAGGAATTATTGGTGAGTTATGCTCCATTAGTTACAAATGTAGGTGAAATAACCCTTTGTGTTTGCTTGTCAACCTGGATGCTATTTTCAAGGAATTCAGTCTGATGTTAAAAGACATGTCATAACTTTGAGGATCCAGGCTCCAGCATCCCAGAAATCTGTTTATATAGCTCATAATGTAATTACAGCTGCCTTAAGACAGATGAGGCAGAAGGCAGGGATATATTGAAAACTAATTGAAAAATGCAGTTGTCCAGAAGCACTTGTGGGGAAGAGGTCTCTGAAAAGCTGCTCAAAGCTTCAGAGTTTGAAGTGAAATTTTTGATGTTGTCACTCTCAATCTATTGAAGAGCTGACAGACAATCAAACCCGTCTGGCTGGCTGGCAGCTCATTTTGCTGGCAGGTGGCAAACAATTAGACACACCAATTTGTGCCTCCTGATGACATTAAAGCATGAAACTAAGTTGTATGCAGGGCCTAGTGATTTGTGTGAAAGCATTTCAAAAATAATACTCTTTGCCGTGGCAACTCATTTCAGACTGCCACCTCCCATTATGGCTTTGAGCAGTGAAGACGACAGACTTGAGTTACGTGTGGTGCAAGGCCGCTTCTGTTCAATCCGTCATCAGCGCCCCCGGAGACCTCAATCCCCTCCTTTCATCAATATCACCTCATCATTTACATTCGATAGTACTTGAACTGCTGCATACATTAACTGCACACCAAGTCCTACTTGATAAAACACGTTGGCCACATTTTCTGCTTTTATATTTCATTTTTGACTGAACAAATACTACAGAAATATACACTGTAGCCTATCACACGACTCTTACGAAGATACTAGCAATGTACAATTAAAAGAATACACAGAGCAAAACACAGCACATTAAATGATAAAATATAGAATTCTTAACTTCAATTCTATTTACAGGAGTTTGCTTTATGTGGTATTTACCTATATGTGAGATCAGTGATTACAGTTAGAGAAATATCTTTAAAACAACAAGGATACTATTATTTTTTCTATTAATTACCTCAACTCTTCTTCCACAAGGGACTCAGCCATCCAAATGCAAAAATAAAATAAAAAAAGTCTAGCCTCATAAGGACTAAGAATACCATTCGATTAAGGTGAAAAATACACTTCTCTAACCTAGATTTGCTTATAAATATGGAATCACTGTATATATTTTATAAAAACTGAAACAAATAAAACCTGACAAAACAATACACTCTATTGCTCAAGATTCTCTAGAGAGAATAAACATGACCAATAGCTGCATGCTCAGTGAAGTACCAAAAGCTCCATAACTCCAGCAACAAAAGATCCTACAGAAATATGTTCCACAGGGATAGCGTTTGCCTTCAAAAAATATGCAGTGTATATTATTTGTTGTTTTATATCAGTAAACACAATTATATTTACATGAACAAGTACAGAAAAACAATCGTAATTTTTTTCAGTCTTTCAATGATAATTGGGACACTATCAGCAACGCAAAATGTTAATAAACCACCACAAGCTAAAATTCATGTTGCTTTCTCAATTACTATTTTAATTAATTCTAATATTATTTCAAAACACTATTCAAAGTTTTTTTGAAAAAAAAAAGCAACACCACCACCCATCTTTTGCCTCATGGTCAAGTAAGTACTTTGAAAATATAAGCAAACTGCATAGAGAAATATTTGCCTGAACAATGGTCACCATTCAGTAATGTTGCCGTGAGGTGCAACCAGACAGTTGATATACTGTGGACTACGAACATCAGTATTTTTATCACAATGCCCACAGTTTTAATACCATTCATTTAGTTGAAGGAAAGAATTTAACACTTCCTGATCTTCTTCCTGAACCTGCCAATTTTCCCTTCCTAGTTGTTTGCTATATTAAAAAGCATGATCTACCTTACTCTCCAAAATCAGACAGTAGGATTATCTACTTAAGAGAAACAAAATATCCCAATAAAATGGATGTAAAGGAGTCTTCTTTTGCTTAACTTTAACAATTACCACTTGTTTTGCTGAAGAAGTAAACAAAGCCAAGGGATGAAAGGGTACAACATATGCTACTAAGATACAAACACAGCTGTACACTTTGTACAGGAAATCATGGAATCACAACTTGGTCAGCAGGGTAATGGGATAGGGGGAAAAAGGTATCACTAAACCTTGTGGCTCCTAAGCAAATTTTTAAGTATAAAATGCCTATCAAAATCTATAAACTCTAGACATGAAGCACTTCTCAAGTAATTCCATAATTCTGTATTAGCAACTACTAATAATGATGTTCAAAATGTACATGCAGTCACATCATTGCAAGAAGAATCTAATGGAGGTGCTCACACTAAATACAGATTATGGCCAACCTTCTGCAGCCCTTTAGAGTTTTTAATGCTTTCTTATAAAGCTATAACTTAGAAATGCAGAATAAAACTCATCAACCACTTTGATGTTAAGTTCCTTCTAACGATGACAAAGGCATCTCATGAGGTGGCATGCTCCATTTTAATTTAGGTGTCTAACATTTTGTGAATTAAAAACAATCCTCTGAATGAAGTATTTTTCTTAATCGACCCAGTTAGAAATCTAGCTGAATAGGTTCAACTAAAGTAACCTTTTGGTGGTTGCAGTTAGCTGTATTAAATCTACACACAGCACAAATTTTTGCAGTGTTTAATGTACAAGCATGCATTCTGGAATATAATGGTTCCTCATAGAGGAAAAGGAAAAAATCCTAACTATATAGGAAAAAAAGTATTTTTCACATCACATTGAAGTCACTCTAAAATCAAAACATGCAGACTGATGAACAAAAAATAGCCTATTAATGAAAAGGGTGCTAAATGAGCTTTCTCTGGAATGGCCTTAAGACCTGAAGTATTATTAAAAAGGGACATATCCAATGCTTCTAAAGCACATTTCTCTTTTCCTATCTTGATCCAATCTTCTTTTTTACAACAGATGCTATTCTGTTTATTTAATTATTTCAGAAAAGCAGCCTCAGTCCTTATATATATATAGACTAAAAAGCATCAGCTTTTCTATGGAATTTCAAATGCAAAATTGTTTCTTCACTTTCAGTCTGAAATTCTGATGTATCTTCTTGTACTTTAGTGTTTACATTATATTCAAAACATTCCTCGCACATTGTTTTTCTTAAGACTTTAACAAAGACATTTCTGACATTTTTGCAGGCTTTCTGTAAGTGCAGATGGATTTTTCTCATAAATCACAACAGCCATTTTCTTGTTTTTTTTAATTCCCCCAGGATTTTAATTCTTGTACCTGCATGATGAACTAATGTATTCCTACAAATCTGTTTAAAATTTTGAGACATGTTTTACCATATTTTTGAGTTAAGTCTTGATTCCATTTTTTACCTTTTAAAAAGATTTTTATGAAGAAACCGCAGGGAACTTGTCATACTGGAAAATGTAACCACAGCACCACTCATAACATTAGTTCTTTGCACAGGTTAAGATTGAACCCACAATGGATCAGGTTACCCTTTTTCTGGAAGGATGTTATCAATTGCACATCTTATCGCAACTTCTATGTTCAGGATAACTGAGATGGACTGGACTTTTAAAGAAAAGTATATTCATTAGAAACTGGGAAGCTACAGACTAAAAAGAGAAACAAAGGACTCTGTGGAAATGTTTAGCAGTTTATTTTTAAACACTAACTTTTGAGCATATTTGCTGTTTAAAGAGCTAAAAGAAAACTGGTTTCCGCCATGACCATGCAATTTTCCATGGTCAAAACATTTCAGTACCAGAAAACAGTACAATGATGGATCCAATTAAGATTTAAGCCTTTGAAAGAATATTCGATCGAATTTCTGCACAGTCTGTTCTATATCAACAGATATTACCCCTCCTCCTCACTAAAATGCTTTTAACTAAAATGTTTTAAAGGAAAAAAAGATTTTATTGCAAAAATATTTCTTTACAACAGGCTTGTTTTCCAAGTGCCTCGTAGAGTTTTATTCACTGTTGACAGAGAAAAACAAGGTGAATTACTTTTCTCTATACTATATGGTCCATTTTGGTAATACAGTAAAGGAGAAGTAATGCAGCTGGTTTTTAACAGTCTAATATAAACCAATAGAATAACCACGTTAAAAAAAAAATAAAAAAAAAAAACCCTTCAAACTTCTGAATTACATCAATATAAAATAATGAATCCAGCCATATACCTGTCAAATGAGTGAAACTGCATGGGAAGAATAGCCTGAGCTTCTCTCTTCAGTGCAGGATCTGGGTAAGGGATCGGATCCGGACCACATTCTGCAATTTCAACAGGGGCTGCTACAAGACTTTTCAGTATTTCCTTGACATTGATGCCTTTACTTTGGCTGATACTGGATATCGATGATGCAGGCTTCAACATTTCACTGGGGCTTTCTGTTAAGCTCTCCTGAGATTTCTTCACTTCCGAAGACAAAGTAGACAACAGCTCGCTCATAGCATCAGGGCCTGTGCTGGTCTCCAAGTCTGTTCCATTCAAAATGTTGGGCATCTGTTCATCTCCAATCCCGGAATCTGTATGAGGAATAGAGCTTTCCAACTGAATATCTTCAACTGGTGTCGGTGTTTCTTTATCTTTGATATTTTCTGGAAATACAGTTGGTGTCTCTGCAGTGAAATAGAGATTATGAACAATATTTATAATTTAGATTGATTTTTTTCCCCTAAAAATATGATCATAAGGTTTTACAACACAGAAAAGTGTTAGAAAGCCCACAAATCTTAGTAGATTAAACCTTAAAAACTCATTTTACATACAAAACATTTTGCTTTCCACAGCTGTTTGGCATATATAAAGGCTTGGGAGAGGGAGCCCAAAGTTGCATTATGCAAGCTCAGTGACATTTAGAAATTACAGCCCACTACTGACACACTAATCAAACAGCAAAATACTGCCAGCAAAAACAACATTAAAAATCATAACCTTTTGACTGCATATCTGTATGATCTGTTAGACTATTCAAGAGAAAACTGCAATCACTTATGCTTTAGGATTACTACAAAATTTAGGGATTTTGTTTCTGCCAGCAAATATTAAGCTTGCATTCAAAAGAAAACTACTACAGCTTTTGTTTGTTTTGTCTTTTTTTAAAATATGCATCATACTCATTTTTACACATAATTATATTGAACACAAATGTATTTATACATCAATGATAAAAATAAGTGTTCTTGTTGATTCTTTACATAACTCCCACTTCCCTGCAAAAGGTAAAATTCTTTAATTCTTTCAGGTAAATGTTAAGAACAAATAAACACAGCATTATAGAGACAGGCAAGCGAAATCTGTTGAGTCTGGAACATTTCCAGATTGAAATGGACTCTACAACATCTTGTAACTGAGAAAAGTGTACCTCTATTAATTACTTCAGTGAAACAGTCACAAGACCTTCATTAAATAAGAATAATCTGCTCTGCTTAGTGAAAAGTTAGAGTTGCGAATAACTTCGATATTCATATTTTTGGCTACATGTTTTTAGAGCAACAGACTGTAGCTATTTTTAATGACAAAAAGCTTGCACTCAAGCCGAGATTTAAATTTATTTTCAAACTATCTTACTTTCATTGGATCACCTCTCTTGATTATAAAATTTAGCTGGCTTCTGTATGAAATAGGACAGTTTTGGGTTTTTTTTTTTGATGGTGCTGATACAGCAATTTAGATATTATACAAAATACTTTACAACATCCTTCGATGAAGCCCTGCCCTTCTAAATATTACAAATTTATTACCAATTGTTTAATACAATGAGGTGTAAAATATCTACATATTTACCACATGGACATAAGTTGTGTGTGTGTGCATGTGCACATAAAAAAATTCTATATAAGATTATTTATGTGTTTGAACTAATGGTAGCGTAAACCTCTTCATGTATAAGTATTAACAAACAGATATAGATAAAACAGAAGAGGCTTCTAAAAATACAAAGCAGAATAACCCATTATAAGGAGTATTGCTTTCTTCTTTTAACAGCCATAAAGGCTGAAGCCACTTCCTTCTTCTCTTTCTCCTAAGTGCCTTAAACACATCTTATCAAATAGATATGAGCCCTGCTTTGTGAAGCAGGAAGTAGAAACTGGATTTATGAGCTGCATAAAATGCATTTAGCATCTGCCAGGTCAGGAAGTAAAAAATCCTTATCTACTTAGTACTGCCTATATTTGGCACAGAAGGACATCTGATCCACAGCATGATCCTAATGATTTTTATGCTTCTTTGTCTCTTTAAACTTCACCCATACAAAGACAACACTTCTCAGCTGAAGGGAAGAGTAGGACTAGACTGTCAATCAAGCACCCTTGTAATGTATGGTAAGTAAAATAGCATAATGTTCCATTATTATGTAAATGAAAAGAGGGCACTGGAAAAAGAACATGGTCCACTACACGGTGAAGTTAGAGTACGCCTACTCTCAATTTTTATTAAGGTCAACAATGTTGGACAGAAAGCTAAAGACAGGAAAGCTACTAGAAATGCAGTTGTGGAAATTCAAATACGCAAATTAAATGTATTAAAATAATGAGAATGAATGGACTCCAAGGCAATTTTGAAAGAAACAGTCTCTGAAATTACTGGTGTAGTAGCAAGTACTTTTGCCAAACAGGTATGTGGAGACAGCAACACACAACTGGAGAAAACCACACATGGTTTCCTTTTTTAAGAAAGGGGAAAAAATGATCTGGACAACTGCAAACCTTCAACAGCAAGACAGATACAGGATTTATTTTGGAGTAAAGATAGTAATGGAATGGAAGAAGATAGATTACAAAATGGCTTTGCTAAAAGAGCTTTTTAAATATTTATTGCTCAAAGAAAATAAGAGCCAATGTAGTAAAATTCAGTAAAGCTGGGTTGTTACAACAGATAATAATTTAGTCAGGAGAACCTAGAAATTAATAGAATGTGGGAAAAGAAACTGAGTAAGAAGGAGCCAACAAATAGTTCCAAAAGAAAAAAAACATCAGACAGAGAAACTACCATGGGAGTTATCTTGTTTAAAATTTTAATAAAGATTTGAGGCTTAAAAGTAAAAACATTCCAGTGAAATATGCTGATGACAAAGTTACAAGGTACAACTGACAGCCACAGAAGGATGATTATAAGAAGGCATTATGGCAGAACTGCAAATTACATGTAATAATGAAAAGCTATGCATCCAGTGACTAACACAAAGATTCCCATTATAACTGGAATTCATCAACTGGAAATGACTGAAGAGAAAAACCTGGATATATCAGTCCCTGGGTAACAATTCAGTTACCAGCACAGTACTGACATAGAAAAGGAAAACACGATTCCAAACTTTTCCAAAGAAATAGTTCCTGCAACACTTAAGTATTAATGGCATTAGAGAAGGCTTTGGTAGGGTTCATTATGAAATACTGTGTACGCTGTTATATTTGAGAAAGATGGAAGTGCCATTATGGAGATCCACAGTGATCTACTGTTGCAGAAAAAAAAGGGTTTGGCTGATATAGTCTGGCTAAACTAATACTGAGAAGGTACACAACAGCTTTTCTACATGTATTTTCAGGATGTGTACACCGAAAAAAAAAAAAAAGAAAAAAAAAAAAGATTTAAACTGCATGGAAGAGTTGGCATGAGAAAAACTGAGTTGAAGTGACAGCTATCAATATGGAATTAAGATTCTGGGATAGTTTTCCAGTCAGAGTAGCAGGTTCAAAAAACAGAACCAATTTCAAGACACTATAAATAGGACTGTACTTAATTACTCAGCAGGTGCCTTATAATCCTTTGTTCTCAAATGAGAATAAAATGTCTAGGTGATTGCACCATTTGAAGTTAAAAATGGAAGGAAAATTAAATCCATGGATATAAAATTTAGATATGACATACTATAGAATGCATAACACTAACTAAAATTATATAGGGAAAAAATATCAAGAGAAGTTATTCTATATACAGTTAAGTTTATGAATACTCGATTTCCACAGAAATCAGATTTGTATCTTTACTTTTCTTACTGTGCCTCCAGTACCTAATATGAATATGCTGCACTAAGTCAATTAAGCTTAGTCCGATTTATGACTATGAACAACAATCTCTAAAACCTACCTAAATCCAATGCACTAACTCTCATTTTTAAAACATCAAGCAAGCTAAATGAATAAGGATTTAAAAGGTCCGATTTACCTTTTCTAAATCAAAGGAAAATAAACTCGGAATAGATAAAACTGGTAATAACTATCACTCAAATAAGAATAGTAGCAATTAAGTATTTGTGAAATTAAGATAAATATGTCTGAAAAGATGTATTATAAGACGTTCTGGATCAGCATTATTATTAGTATTACTTTATGTAAATTATAAACTTAGCATGGGTCACGAAACCCAACCAGTTTTAGTCACAAACTACACTGCTACACTGCATAGCCACAAGTTTTATTCTGTGTTCATTTATACTGTGTCACAGCACTTCTGTTGCCTTCACAATTCAGGAATAAAGAATACTGCTTCATAAAGTTACTTAGAAGAATCTTAAACCAGTAACACATATGCGTTTATAAAAATCCTAAACACTCAAAACTTAGCAAAATGATAAACATGAACAGAAGCAAAAATGTAACTGATTGCATCTGTCTAAGTTATAACATTGTGACAGTAAGCCTGTAAATTTTCAGCAAACCTCATCAGTTTTCTGCAGCACAAGGCCATGTCAGTAGACAAAGCACAAACATTACTAGATCTAGTGATCTTAACCCTGTCAGAAATAGGCAGTTGGAAGCCAGATGCCTCCTTCTTACTGTTTTTCATTGCAACTAATGAGTTCATCTACTACATTATGGGAAAAATATGGGCTTAAGTTAACTAAATGACATATTGTATATCTGGTGACCTCATCCGTCATGCTCCTTCCCTAAAATATCTTGTTTGCTTGTGATTTATGAAGTGTATTGTAATTGTTTTAACCTACTGAGTTACCTAAAAAGCACTGCTTCCATATGCCTAAAAATACAAAAAAACCCCATGTTTATTAATCTGAGATTTTTCATATCTGTGGAAACGATATACAATTTTGCCATTTTAAGAAATGGCAACACGAAATATTCTGCTTTTAATCTTTACTTACTTAAAAAAAGGAAAAACTGTGTGTATATTCCTGTGCTCTTTTTTTTTAGTTTTAATTACATTAAATCTCCCTACTAGATAAAAATCAGCTGAAAATTTTCAAAAGTAAAAAAAGTATGAAAATTATGATTTTTAACTGCTTACAATATGGCTGAAAATTTACTTGAAAGTCATGCTATCCCAAATCAATGCCAAATTTCTGCTGCAAACAATACAGCAGCACTTAGCAATGAATGGTTTGGGACATTCTTGATATAGGAGCTGCTGCCACCTTTCAGTCTGCATGTCAAGCGTTTAGGGGGGTTGGAACTAGATGATCCTTAAGGTCCCTTCCAACCCAAACCATTCTGTGATTCTATGATTCTATGATTCTACAATTCTACGATTCTACATGCACTGGAAAATTTATGAGTTGCTTTCTGAATAGGTATCTTGAGGCATTGATAATAACCTTACTAGCTGCCTTTTATATACCCCTTTGTTGTATTCTATGAACTTTCAGGGACAGTACACTACAAGCTGAAATGCTTTCAATCCATCCAGGCAGTGATATCATAGCTTCCTCCACAGGTGGCAGAGTCAACTAATCAATTCCTAAGCTCTAGGTTATAAAGAGAGAGTGAAAAATCTCTTCCTAGCAACATCAATCTACTAGCTATCATATATGAGAAGCAGCACAATTAAAATTGTGATAAGAAACAAAGTATGGCGACAAAATCAAACAGTAATAAGGGTTTGATTTAATAGTACACTGAAAGGAGCAACCAAGAGTGGAGTTGCAATGGAAATGTCCTCAGAGGCTGAGGCACAACAGTGAGAAGAATCACCCTAAAAGAAACAGTAAGATGCCAAGCTGCTGTGTATCTACTCAGGACCTTTTGTCCTGTTGGCATTTCTATTTCTGTGTGAAAGTTATAAAAACATAAGAGGAAAAATTCCCTGTATAGTCATCCTGGCCATGGCCCACAATGTACACTCATTCTGGCAGCCTGGCCAGTATTACTCACAATAGCTATGCATTAATTGGCAAAGAAGTTGGCCGTGCTCCACTAATGGAGTTCATGGGCTTCTGTTATTTCTGAGGCAAGGCTATCTGAGCCACACTGACTTTTATTTTGCAGAACTCATTTGCTGTTCTAAAATTTTTTAAGCATTTTTTTAAGTAAACAAACAAACAACCCAAACAAACAAGGAAAAAGAGACTGGCTTAGGGTTCCTATTTGTCACTTTTGCACTATCAGGCTTTCATCTAGAAAAACATTTGATAAATGCAGCCTGCATTTAGCCTGCATCTGTTATTCAGTCAGACCATTTATCCAGGTTTCTGAAATTCCTGCCAGACCAAAAGCTGGCCCTTTTCTTCTGCAAGGGTAGCAATGCAACAGCATGGATCCAGTTGTCTGTCTAACAGAGTGCCACTAATTGTGCACATGAAGAGGTGGAAGTAGAGCGCATGCCATGGCAGCATCTGTCTGCAAAGAATAAAAGCCACAAGCAGGGATACCCCAGGGCTCTGACATGAATGGCTGGAGGCCTGAGGAACACAGCTGAAAACTGGGGGACTGGGGAAGGTCAGATATGAAAGAGTCTTGGGTGGGTTGGCAATTGGAAGGGAGCAGTCTTGAGACAGCAGAATTAAGACAGAGGGTTGGGAATCTCCTTTTAACTGGAGTGGATTTGCGAGGAGAAAGGATGTAGCTCCAGACTAGGAAAAACAGAGAGGCTCTGAAATGGGAGAGAAAGGAGCAGGAGAGATTTATGGTGGGGAAATCAAGGTTGGGAAGTGATTGAAGAGGACAGAGCCCTTTTCACAGCTGGACACCTGTAAGCGCATGTCTTCTCTTTTTGTTCACTAGAAATTGTTTCTATTTGCTCAAATTCCTGAAAAGACTTATCATGCATTTCTGTCCCAGCAATCACTCCCGGACTGAGACAGGCACACAGGGCAGCTCCTTCTACTTTGACCAAAGAAAGAGTATTAAAAGAGCCACTTATGACAAACATAACTCTTGATCTGTTTGGGCAATGTCTTTAATCAATGTCTTAATTCTTCCTTACTAATCAAACCTCTTTCACCCAGTGCTTGATAGATATTTGTAACATTCGTCTGATCGATTAACTGGTTGCCAAACAAAATGTCAGCAGTTGTAAAAGAAAGCATTACCAAGGCACTAAAGACTTAAATTTAAGAAAATGGTAAGTTGTATTAAAGAAGTATCAACTTTAGAGTATAAAACCAGCCATTTACATTTGAAAAAAAAACAAACAAATAAGGAACATCATGTGAGTACTTTTTCTGGGTGAATTTCCCTAGGTTTTGCCAGTTTCTATTTTTTTATTTATTCTCTTTTTTGTATTTTTGCCATGTGTAAATTCAAAAACACATAATGAAAAAACAGATTAGTTAGCAGTTATCTGTGATAATGCCTGTGCTTCTGACCCATGCTGAGAAAGCTGATGGTTTTGTGATTAGACATTTCTTGCAAAAGAAATAAAAAAACCCAAAACTGGCACCTAGATTACAGCATCCAGCAAAAGATAACAGTGAAGCACAGAGTGTGTTCCACACATATGATGAAACTTATACCAAAAATGTTTCATATTAAGCACTAATTTGAAAAATCAGAAGTTTTAAAACATCTGTAATTTGTACAAATGAAAATAAGTATTGATGTTACATAAAAAAAAACCTTGCAACCTTTTACAACTGTTTCATGCTTATGTAATGACTGATCAATTAAAAATGAAACATATGTGCAAATCTTTCTTCTGATGCCTTAAGTACTTGATGAAGGGCAAGAATAGATCAAGATGTATTTATTGCTATCTCATGATCTTCAAATGCATGTCCTCTCAGAGGCAGTTGGAATAAGCAGCATATATTTCATCAGGAAAGCAGTATAATAATTTTAAGCAGCAGGCAGAAATTCAGTAGAATTTCAATTTTGATTCTCATTATCATCATCCATGTCTCTTACAACATTTCCCTGAGTTTCTTGAAAACATATGTATAACTAGATTTTGAGGAAGATTAAGCCATGAATTTTGTCAGAACTTTGTGGAGGCAAAGGACATTTTGTCAGGCAACAGAAATTAGTCCTTTAGGTCACTTTGCATAGCTAGACTGCTGCCCTTACTCAAAATACTAGTTTAAAAATGGGATGGAAATCTTTATGCTACTACATTAGGAATACAAACAACAGTGTAGCAATGTACGATACCCAGAGTACTGCATGCCTATGACACTGGAAAAACCTGATGCTTCACTTGTCTTCAAAGAAAAAGCTGTTTCTGCAACTTTTTAACATAGTTTGTTCTGTCAAGAAAAGAAATCAATAGCTTCCAGTCCATCCACAGCACATACCTTTAAGAAATCTGTTAATTTACAGTACTTTGGGAAATATACAGACAGTGATAGCAAGGGAGTTGAAAAGCCAATACAGTTTCAATAAAATGTTGCAATAAGCTACATACGGATTTTCTTTGCACAATATGTTATCAGGTGAATTGCACTGCTGCAATGTTTTAATTTCCGAAACACTCCTGAATAATGATAAGCAGAACCATCAATTTTCAACTAAAAATATCTTTCCGTTATCTGGTTAACATCAATTGTGTTCTCAATAATTAACAGGCTGACAGCTGAGTGCAAAAAAAGAGATTATTCACACTTTTCCACTGCTGGAGATGTGGAAGCACTGTTGAAAGAAACAATAGTTCGATAAACCTTCAAAGTAAGCAAAGATAGCTTCAATAATGACCGGAATTGAGAAAATTCATGTTAGACAATCCAGCCCACCTACTTCAAAATTGTGGCTGTAATTTGAAGAGGTTACTTGGTTTTACATGATAAGGCTGATTAGCAGCCATTATAGAATCATAGAATGGTTAGGATTGGAAAGGACCTTAAGATCATCTAGTTCCAACCCCCCTGCCATGGGCAGGGACGCCTCACACGAGACCATGTCACCCAAGGCTCTGTCCAACCTGGCCTTGAACACTGTCAGGGATGGAGCATTTACCACTTCTTTGGGCAACCTGTTCCAGTGCCTCACCACCCATACAGTAAAGAACTTCTTCCTTTCATGTAACCTGAACTTCCCCTGTTTAAGTTTATACCCACTACCCCCCAAATCCTGTTGCTACAGTCCCTGATGAAGGGTCCTTCTCCAGCATTCCTGTGGCCCCCCTTCAGATACTGGAAGGCTGCTATGAGGTCTCCACGCAGCCTTCTCTTCTCCAGGCTGAACAGCCCCAACTCTCTCAGACTGTTTTCATACAGGAGGTGCTCCAGCGCCCTTATCATCCTTGTGGCCTCCTCTGGACTTGCTCCAACAGCTCCATGTCCTTCTTATGTTGAGGAGACCAGAACTGCACACAGTACTGCAAGTGGGGTGTCTGCTCTCAGAGCAGAGTAGAAGGGCAGGATCACCTCCTTTGACCTGCTGGTCACGCTCCTTTTGATGCAGCCCAGGGTACGGTTGGCTTTCTGGACTGCGAGCGCACATTGCAGCCAGCTCATGTTCAGTTTCTCAGTGACCCATACCCTCAAGTCCTTCTCCACAGGGCTGCTCTGAATCTCTTCTCCACCCAACAGTGGAGAAGAGCAGTGCCCAGGATTGCCCCGACCCAGGTGTAGGACCTTGTACTTGGCTTGTTTGAACTTCATGAGGCTGGCACTGGCCCACCTCACAAGCATGTCATGGGCCCTTTGGATGGCATCCCTTCCCTCTAGCCTATCAACTGGACCACACAGCTTGGTGGCATCAGCAAACTTGCTGAGGGCGCACTCAATCCCACTGTCCATGTCACCGACAAAGATGCTGAACAGATAAGTCCTAACACTGACCCCTGAGGTTGGTCTCCACTTACTACCCCACTTAAAATCATAGAACAGTTAGAGTTGGAAAGGACCTGAAGATCATCTAGTTCCAGCCCCCTGCCATGGGGAGGGACACCTTGCACTAAACCATGTCGCCCAAGTGTCCAGCCTCACCTTGAACACTGCCAGGGATGGAGCATCCACAACCTCCCTGGGCAATTCATGCCAGTGCCTCACCACCCTCACTGTAAAGAACTTCTTCCTTATATCTAATCTAAACTTCCTCTGTTGAAGTTTGAACCCATTACCCCTTGTCCTACCACTACAGTCCCTAAGGAAGAGTCCCTCCCCAGCATCCTTGTAGACCCCCTTCAGATACTGGAAGGCTGCTATGAGGTCTCCACGCAGCCTTCTCTTCTCCAGGCTGAACAGCCCCAACTCTCTCAGCCTGTCTTCATACAGGAGGTGCTCCAGCCCTCTTATCATCCTCGTGGCCCTCCTCTGGACTCGCTCCAACAGCTCCATGTCCTTTTTATGTTGAGGACACCAGAACTGTGCACAATACTCCAAGTGAGGTCTCATGAGACCAGACTAGAGGGGCAGGATGACCTCCTTTGACCTGCTGGTCATGCTGCTTTTGATGCAACCCAGGATACGGTCGGCTTTCTGGGACGCGAGCACACACTGCCGGCTCATGTTAAGCTTCTCACCAACCAACACCCCCAAGTCCTTCTCTGCAGGGCTGCTCTGAATCTCTTCTCTGCCCAACCTGTAGCTGTGCCTGGGATTGCCCCAACCCAGGTGTAGGAACTTGCACTTGGCTTGGTTAAACTTCATAAGGTTGGCATCAGCCCACCTCACAAGCGTGTTAAGGGCCCTCTGGATGGCATCCCTTCCCTCCAGCGTATCAACCGAACCACACAGCTTGGTGTCGTCGGCAAACTTGCTGAGGGCGCACTCAATCCCACTGGCCACATCGCTGACAAAGATGTTGAACAGGACCGGTCCCAACACCGATCCCTGACGGATACCCCTCGTTACTGTTTTCCACTGGACATTGAGCCGTTTACCACAACTCTTTGCCTGCGGCCATCGAGCCAGTTCTTTACCCACCGAGTGGTCCATCTGTCAAATTGATGTCTCTCCAGTTTAGAGACAAGGATGTCGTACGGGACAGTGTCGAACGCTTTGCACAAGTCCAGGTAGATGATGTCAACTGCTCTGCCCCTGTCCATCAGTTCCATGACCACCTCATTGTTTTTCATGTGCCTTAGCATGTTTTCTAGGAGAATCTGCTCTAAGATTTTGCCAGGCACAGAGGTGAGGCTGACTGGTCTGTAGCTCCCTCGGTGTTCTATTTTCCCCTTCTTGAAAATGGGGGTTATGTTACCCTTCTTCCAGTCATCGGGAACTTCACCTGACTGCCATGATTTTTCAAATATGATGGACAGTGGCTCAGCAACTTCATTCGCCAGCTCCTTCAGGAGCTGCAGAGGGATTTCATCAGGTCCCATGGACTTGTGCATGTTCAGGTTCTTAAGATGATGTCGAACCTGATCCTCTTCTACAGTGGGCCTAAGGTCTTCATTCTCACAGTCCCTGCATCTGCCTTCCAAGACTTGGGCCATGTGGTCAGAGCACTTGCCGGTGAAGACTGAGGCAAAGAAGTCAGAGAACCTCAGCCTTCTCCAAATCCATGGTAGCCAGTTCTCTCGATAGCTTCTGGAGAGGGCCACATTATCCCTAGTCTGTCTTTTGTTTGCGATATACCCGTAGAAGCCCCTCCTGTTATCTTTCACATCCCTGGCCACACTCAATTCTAACTGGGCCTTAGCTTTCCTGACCTGATCCCTAGCTTCCTGGACAACGTCCCTGTATTCTTCCCAGGCCGCCTGTCCTCGCTTTCGCCTTCTTTATGCTTCCTTTTTCCTTCTGAGTTTTCTCAGCAGTGTCTTATCCATTCATGAAGGCCTCCTAGCCTTCTTGCCCATTTCCTTCTTGTCAGGGAACAATGCCTCTGAGCTTGCAGCAGGTGATCCTTGAACATCAACCAGCATTCTTGGGCCCCCTTGCCCTCAAGGGCTTTATCCCATGGAACCTTACTAAGCAGGTTCCTGAAGAGGCCAAAGTCTGCTCTCTTGAAGTCGAGGGCAGTGAGCTTGCTGTGTGCCCTTCTCACTGCCCTGAGGATCTCAAACTCCACCATCTTGTAATCACTGCAGCCAAAGGCTGCCCTGGAGTGTCACATTCCCAACCAGCCCCTCCCTGTTGGTGAGCATGAGGTCAAGCATGGCACCTCTCCTTGTTGGCTCCTCTATTACTTGCAAGAGGAAGTTGTCTTCCACACAATTGAGGAACCTCCTGGATTGCTTGTGCCGGGCCGTACCGTCCCTTCAACAGATATCGGGGTGGCTGAAGTCCTCCATGAGGAGAAGGGCCTGCTATTAACAGAAGATACCATGTTTCTCCATTTCGTCTGTGACTTATTCCAATAACAAGATAATCTGCTCTCAAAAGACATACTGATTACCCTCTACGTGATAAGAGAAAGGGCTACTCTCAATTTTTCAGTTTCAAATTCCAAGCCTTCCAGACATAACAGAGATATTTTCATACGAAATTTGAGAAAACATCCCTATCTTACCACAGAAATCAACCAAAATGAAAACATTACTTTCTAAGCTATTCCAATTGCTGCTATTCCAGAAATACAAATGTTAGCACTTTATGTTCAGTTCACAAGGCTAGTTCTTGGTGACTAGAAGTACAGACCACTAATGATGTCTTGACTTACACAATTTTATCTGAAAATGGCTGTGGGAACTGGCAAGTTCCACTGCTCAGAGGCACTTTCAGAATATGCCATTAGGTCAGAAGCTTTGTAAGAGTCTTGATAACCCTCCTACAAAACCCTAAACCTCCTGTGACATTAAGAATAATTTCATGTGTTTGCTTGCAAAATAAAATAGAAGCAGCTTCCATGGAAAGTAGCTTTGCTTACAGGGACTATGTTCATTCTTCTGAATTTGAAAAGAAGCTTTTCAAAGGACTTGATATCATCTGCCATCACCAGGAGTAGAGATTAAGCTTTAGTACTGCTTCCCTACTAAACGCAACACAGTTAGGATTTCTCACACACAATCTTTGTGGAAGATGCTGCTAAAGATGAAAGCCAAGGATTTTTATAAAGGGATTTACTAGTGCATCAGACTGCAAGGAATAGTTTACTTCGAGGATCTCAAGCACTCAGCAGGCAAAAAAGGAGACTGAAATACTTATAAGACAAAAAAGAACAAAACTGAAAATCCATACAATGAAACAAATAAAAAATATTTGATTCAAAATATTCAAAAATATTTTGAATCAAAATTCAAAAATACTTTACAATGAAGAAAGGAGCAGAGTAGTGGCACTGCACTCTTAGATAGGTAGAGAAGAAATAGGGGCTAATGTAGGGATAATGATATGCATTGCTCAGATTTATTAGATGTCAGATACAAAGGGAACATTCATGCCAATTATTACATTGGAGACATTGCATAAGTGTTTAGATGGATATATAGTTCCTACTTTCAAACCATATACATGGAGTACTCATAAAGAAGAATATATATCTATGAACATAGATGTAACAAATTATAGCTGTCTATGGGATGGGGATATTACTAAGGCACATAATGTCACTAGACTGCATTAAGTGTCTGAGATCAAAGAATTTCATGACAGCTTTTGTCATAAAGCAAGTTTTGGGTCTAGAAATCAGTTAAGCCTAGTCAAAGGAGCCAGGATTAATCTGACCAAAGCAGTGATCTACAATGACATCTACAGGGAATGGAAAAAGATTTCTAGTGCCCTATTTATCTCTCTTTTAAGCAAATCTCTAAAGCAGACCAGATGAGTTATACCCTAAATGTGCCCTAACTTCTCTCCACCTATTATAAAGGGAGACTAGGATGACTAGCTCAGACATTGATTCAGTACTGATATTTTCCAGAAAGTACAACTCACATATGACTGATGATTTCATGATAAAAACTGAAAATCTAGTACAGAGCTTTTGGTCATATTGCAGTGTCCTGGGTTCAGCTATAGCAGTAATTTTTCTCCTTCTTAGTAGCTGGTGCAGTGCTGTGTTTTCGACCTTCAGCCTGGGAACAACACTGGTAACAACGATGTTTTTAGTTGTTGCTAAGTAATGTTTACTCCGACCAAGGACTTTCTCAGTCTCATGCTCTGCCAGGGAGGACGGGAAGTCGGGACGAAGTAGAGACAGGACACCTGACCCAAACCAGCCACAGGGGTATTCCACACCACAGCACGTCATGCCCAGTATATAAACTGGGGGGAGTTAGCCGGAATGCGCAGATCGCTGCACAGGTCGGGCTGCGTATCAGTCGGCGGGTGGTGAGCAATTGTATTCTCTCCCCTTGTTATTCCCCTTATCATTATTATTATTGGTGGTAGCAATAGTGGTTTTGTATTATACCTTAGTTATGGGACTGTTCTTATCTCAACCCGTGGGATTTACATTCTTTCGATTCTCCTCCCCATCCTTCCAGGAGCAGGGAGAGGAAGAAGGTGGGCAGTGAGCGAGCAGCTGTGTGGTTCTGAGTTACCGGCTGGGCTTAAACCACGACATGTAGTCACAGAGATAGTGAGAATGATAAAGAATGTTTCTATCATTTTTGACTATTCAAGAGAAGACAACTCTCCCCTTCTGGCAAAGACATTTTTAATGCTATTCTCATCTTTACTATACCTCCATATTTTAATTACATTGAAGAACTTCTCTTCATTGCAGTCAGTCAAAGAAATCTGATGAACAAAAAGGTGTGTAGGCCAGGCAACTTTTTAGACCACTTGACAGGCTCTTGCATTTAAATAATTCTTGGTTTAAAGTCTCCATTTTGAAATCTTCATAAATGCAGAGAAATTGAGCCATTGGACATCTCAAAAGCCTAACTCATTCTAATTCTTTGTATTGTGAACAGAAAGAAGCAAGCCTGGCAATATTCACTTTTGTAGAACTGTGTTTTTCACGTCCTTCAGATCTAAGAGAATAGTTTTGATCTGCTATTTTCCTTGAGAGCGTGATAATAAATGGCTCCAATGGGTTAATACTGTATATGACCTAAACTGAAAAGAGAAGGAGCTTTCATTTAATTTTCAAAGTTCTGACTGAACACAGACTATTTTAGAAGCTGCAGACCCTTTAAAGTTATCAGAAACTAGTAGAAGAAACCCAAGCAAAAAAATTGACAAGGAGTAAATCTACAGATAGAGACACATTTTCCTTCTCCACATGGATCTGGCTAGAAAGAAAAATAAATACAGAAGTATAGAATGCCATAAAAAAATAAACATTTGTATTGTTAAATGGTAGTCATGGACACCATTGGTTTATTTTTTCCTTCCTGGGTGTGTCCCTTCTCCTTTAAGCACCATAAGATAACATACAGCTTGTGAATAATCTATTATTAACAGTAAAAGAAACATTAAATCCTTATTTTACCACCTACAAACATCTTTAAGTAAAAGTAGAATAAATTTCTCTGCAAAGCATATTTTAAAGTCTTTTATTTCAATACTATATTTTATTTGCATACAATATCATCAATAAACTAGGCAAGGGTCAACATTTTATACGATGAGAAGTGAAAAGTTTTATATTAAGTATAATGTTTAAAATTCTTATAACTTGCACTTGAAACCAGCTGTAGTTGCTCATAAGCAGTATACTCCAATCACATACTGCAATGTGCCTGAGACAAGCAGGGTTTCGCATAGACTTAAAATATATTTTAATTAAAGATACTGCCCCATGAAAAGGAAAAAAGGAAGCATCACTAAGATCAAAATAAGTATCTCACTTAAATACTGACAATATACCTACTCCTATCTTACCCGGCAAGTTTCCTGGTCAGATAATTAGATTCCATCTACTAAAAATAGACTGATTTTAAGCAGCCAATCCCTCTCTCTTAATTCCTAGAGATCTGTCCCAAAGAAATCTTGTACAGGTCTAACAATAATGTTACAATTTGCTGTAGTGAATTGGAACGACAAAGGACAAATCCTCTACATCCATTTAGTGTCATGTGGAATGAATAAATATAGAGACTTTACTTCCATGTAACAACTGAATTCTTATCCATTTTTTAATAAATAGGGTTTTGCTTTAAAATATGTATTTACTATTAAATGCTACACTAAACCTCTCTATAATATGTTAAAATACCTTAAAATTTAAAATAATATCCAAATATTAGATGCTCACTGCCAACATCTGAAAGCATGTCAGATCACTAAGAGGAAAGCAATTGGCTTAGCCACTGGAAAGAAAGACTCTTGAAATGAAAAAATAGGTTTTGAATTTTAGCCTTTTCTGTCAGTGTTGACAATTTTATTTCATTTCCTGCTAATGTTCAAAATGGAGGAACTGGGTTCAGAATATAAAAAGCAGAAAATATTTTCTTTTCTTACGGGTGAGACCTCATAGAGTTAAAACCTTGAAGGATGTGATGATATCAACAAATAAAATAAGCAGCTGCACATAACATTTCCTTTATTGAATAATTTGTTTCTAGAGCCAAAACACTTTTCTTTTGTATCCTGCTCACACTTTTACTATAGCTTTATTGAATTATTTTAAAAACAACCTGGACTTTACTTGAACTCAAGGTAAAACAAGTACTACCAACAACAGCATAGAAGACACAATTCTTAAAAAGTGCTTTATCTGAAATATTCTGCTGAGTTTGTATGGCTGCCTCCATTTCTTCTTAAACTTTTTTCTGCTTTCATTAGGTTTATTTTAGTTATATACTATATGTGGATAAGAAAAGCTATTTGGTTTTCCCCTTCGTTTGTCACTTATAACAAATACCAAGATTTGTACAAATGGCAATATAATCTAATTTATGTTGTATAATTTATTTTTCTTTTGTTGTATAATTTATTTTTCTTTTTTCTTTTATTATTCTTTTATTAGAAGCGTGACCAGCAGGTCGAAGGAGGTGATCCTGCCCCTCTACTCTGCTCTTGTGAGACCTCACTTGGAGCACTGTGCACAGTTCTGGTGTCCTCAACATAAAAAGGACGTGGAGCTGTTGGAGCGAGTCCAGAGGAGGGCCACGAGGATGATAAGAGGGCTGGAGCACCTCCTGTATGAAGACAGGCTGAGAAAGCTGGGGCTGTTCAGCCTGGAGAAGAGAAGGCTGCGTGGAGATCTCATAGCAGCCTTCCAGTATCTGAAGGGGGTCTACAAGGATGCTGGGGAGGGACTCTTCCGTAGGGACTGTAGTGGTAGGACAAGGGGTAATGGGTTCAAACTTAAACAGAGGAAGTCTAGATTAGATATAAGGAAGAAGTTCTTTACAGTGAGGGTGGTGAAGCACTGGAATGGGTTGCCCAGGGAGGTTGTGGATGCTCCATCCCTGGCGGTGTTCAAGGCGAGATTGGACAGAGCCTTGGGCCACATGGTTTAGGGCAAGGTGTCCCTGCCCATGGCAGGGGGTTGGAACTAGATGATCTTCAGGTCCTTTCCAACCCTTACTATTCTATGATTCTATGATTCTAAATTTAATAAAACTTAAAATGTCTTTGTATTTTGAGGCAGTCTAACCAATCCCAATTTTGTAGCAAAGGTGGTTAAAAATAAAATATCCTATGCCTGATACACAGAAACATGCTCTAAATGCACAAAAAAAAAAAAAAAAAAAAAAAAAGAACAGAAAAAAAAGAAAGAAAGAGGAAGCAGTATTTAATAAAATTTGAGGGGTTTATTCTATGGTACCACGTAGCACTGCAGTACTCTTCTGAACTAAGAGCAAATGAATTCTTTTTTTAATCAATGACGGATTAAATCATATAAATGCAACTATGTCACAACAAAGACTATTACATCCGCAAATTGAATGTTTTTGGGGTTTTTTTTTCTTTCTATGGCAGGCAATAGCCTTATTAATCAAAATCACAACCCGTCTTACTAATTGTAAGAGTTTAAAACAATTTATAATACACATACATGTGCACATCGAAGTTTAAGAAATGCCAGATTAACATAGTGAAAGTTTAAGATGGTGTAATGAGTATTTTAACGTAATGCTCCCAGAACAGCATATGATAAACATGTTTCATTATTACTAAAGCAGGAAGTTAACTATTTCTATTCTTTTAAACACGATGCAATTTTAAACCTCTTAAGCTTCTTATAAATGAGCCTTTTTACTCACTGAGATTTTTTCAAAAATATACCAAGAACATTTTAATCAGATTAAATTTTTAACCTATTTTACATTTCTGTGTTTGCAGTACAGTGCATGCAAATAAATGGGGCAATGTACATGCAAAGTTGGCTGAAGCTACATTTAGTTAACCTCCTCTTTCAAGGAATGACATCTGAAAAACACATTCCCTACACTATACAGTATCTATTAAAACAAACAAACAAACAAACAAACCAAATCAGGCCCAAAACATATAATAGTTGCTCTGGTCACAAAAGCAGTTTCCTTCAAGAAAAACACAGCACAGCACATTAACTAACAGGCATAAAATAAATCACAGTACATACAATATCAGAGGTTTACATACCATCAAGAAGGCAAGAAAAAAAACGAGAAAGGCAAAGAACAGGAAAAGATATAGGGAAAGGGAATACTACAAAAGTACTACATGCTTGTGGTATGCAATATTTTTAAAATAGGCCTGATTTATTTTTATGGACCTAATATTGTAGCAGAATAACCACAAACTAAAAGCATTAAAAATTTCTAGATTCATTCTCTCCTCTTTTCTGCCTTTTTTTTTTTTTTTCCCACATAATAAATAAAGTTAATAAATGGTAGTAAAAAGTGGGAAAGAGATTTCCTAGAGAAATGTAGGCAGGAAGTTAAAGTTTTAAAGGTATCGTCAGGTCTGATCTCCATGTAACCTGAGGCGTATGTTTATTTATCAACAATTACATCACAGTTAGTTCTTGAATTACATTACATTAAATAAGAACACCCAAACAGGTTAGGAGATGATGTTAATATTACCTTTGTAAAATGAGTGGGCAAAGCTCTGCTCAGGAATTAACTTGGCAAGGAATCCATGGTTCAAACTTGGGTGAGGGATAGATGGTATGACCACAACTGTGGAGAAAATCATGGAATCAAATGTGAGCCAGCTAGTAGTATTCATGTATGGCCTGGTCCACTGTGGATCCATGACAGATATCCTATCTCATTGAAACATGCAAATATGGTATTATCAACAAAAAAATGCACTTTTAAAGGAAGAAAACAAGTTCTGTATCAAGAGATAGGAAACAGCATACCTATTATTTGGGCACTTGAAGAGCAATATTCATGGGGAAAAAGAGACACAGATATATATATTTATATATATATACAAGCACAGAGGCAAGACAGTCGTGGCTGATACTGAAACCAGCAGTTTCTTAGTGCAGAACCATAACATATAACCAGGAAGGCACAAAAAATTATGATTTCTCATAACTGACAATGTTCATGTCGTATATTTAAAATGGAAAGCCTACAAGCCCAGGGACTTTAAAAATTATGTATAAGTAGTAAACGAAAACATCATGATGAATCAGAAAACAATGACTAAATATAAATATGACACAAATTAGAAGATAAATTCTATGAAGAATGAAAATTAGCAACTCCATAAATGAAGTAATCAAAGATCAATACGGGAAGAAAAACACACATAAAGAGCTTCACACACAAATTCAATTACTGTTCTCAGCTTGTTTAACATAGAAGGTACAGTTATAATCAATCCAACTAGACCTGAAAAAAACTTACTGAACTGTTTAAAACAAAGTGGGGTAAAGTTTGGATTCCTAATTTCTGGTGGGTTCTGACAGCTAACAGACTCCCTCCCTCTCAGGATGAAGAGCACATGCTAGTAAAAAACACTACTACTACTAAAAATCACGAACAGTTCAGTCAAAGAAAGCAACAGAAATGTTTCCTTTTTATTATATTGTTTCCATAGGCTTTTAAATGCAGGCACCAACACAGCAGGACTCCAAGAAAGTACTCAGTCCTCCACCAGTACCCTTTCACAAACCTCCTCACTCAAACAAAAGGAGTTCACATGGGCAAACAGCTGTTTGCTGTTTACACATTTCATGGCATAAAGTTAAAGGTATCTGTTTTTCCTAACAAATAACAGATTAAGGAAGCTGTGCTGATCAACTATCTTGTACTTTACAGCTTTAACTTCATCAGGCACCCTGCTTCTATTTAATTATTATCAAATTAAAGAAAAAAAGGCATTAAAAAGCACTATACAGATGAAAATTAGTTAAAGCCTATAAGCAAATAGACAGAATAACAGAAATCTGCCAATGTATGTTAAAGAACCAAATGATTATAGAGCAAGAAAGTAGCAAATATTTTCTTACTATGATCTTAAGCTACTCATTAAAAATATTTTGCAGTAAAATAATTACAGTTCTAATAAAATCAAATAACATTTGAAGAAAGCAAATGTACCTGTACTTGTTGGTGAATTTATTTCTTGTCTGATATTTCTACCTGCCTGGCTCCCAGACCTTGCAGTTTCTCGTTGTGGCTCTAGGATATCACGGTATTTGGAGACCATTAGAACGGAAATAAAGTAGACTACAGCCAAAGCTAAGAACTGAGCCTGTTTGCTATCATCCTGTGTTGGAGAAAAAGGAACAGATCTATAATATCAGACATTTCCATAGAATTTTCACACGACATCATCACAAGGCTTAATAAATAATACCTTTCTGAAATGTTGTACCTGTTAGTATAGTAGCAAATGGATTATGTAGAAGATTTAATGGATTTTCAGTGGGGTACTATGACACAGAATATATTAAGTACTGAATTTTACAGGTAATTTGGCAACTCAAAAATCTCTGGGACTGTGGAGTCAATGGGATTTTCAGAACAGAGGCCTGACTCTGCTCTGAGAGTTCTTTCAAGGATTCCCAACTGCAAGGCCAACTGACTTTGGCTGCCCCAAGGATGAGTCTCTGAAAGCTCCTGCCACAAGAAGGTAAGGGGTACTACTGCTGAGAGAGAAAATAAAGCTCACTGATGCAAAAAGCAGGATGTAAAAGCAGGAAGGATATGACCATTGTTTTTCTTCCAGCAATAAATCCCAGCTCCTACATTCTGACTTCTCCCTGAACAGGACTGTCAGCAGCAATCCTAGTTTTCCTGGACTCTGATTTAAGTAAATGTCAGGACCAAAACAACTTTGCTTTCTTCTTTTCTTCCAACCCCAGTCTGCTGTTCTATGTAAACTATGGCTTAGATATCATCCTCATTGAGCTTAAGTTGCTGTAGTTCAACTGAAAAGCATTTTATTATTATTATGGTGTAAAACCCAACACGGTAGAATTAAGACTCCAGCCTCTCTCTACTCCTACAGTGGTTTCACCTTGTCTCAATTCCACAAGTATGCATTTTCTGTTAGAAATCCACTGCTTGCTTTCCATGTTTTCTGGGTGTTATTTAATTTGGCTGCATGTCTTTGCAATTATTAAAATAACAAGAAATCCTCTTAGTAACTTCTTTCATAGAAATGCCAAAAACAGTATTTCCCCTATTCCCTTCTCCTCTAGTTAAGAAAAGAGTAGGTGACAGATCTCCACCCAAATTCAACCCTGCCTTTTTAAGGTCATCCTGACAGATGGCTTTTTTTGTGTCACATTCTATCTTTTTGTTTTCAAATCTACTTCTAACTTCAGGTTTTTAATTCAATACACTCATACTTAGGTTGGAGAAGTTTAAACATAACATATGTACTTGCATATATATAATAACAATCCTTATTGTACTATTTTCAAAACCAAACACATTGTGGTGCAATTTTATGCTAAAAACAGTTGCAGAAAAATCTGAAAAACATTTTAAAATATATTTATATATGTACATGTATGTTTAGCAGAAGTAAAAATTGCCTTTCTAAATCAATTTGCTGCACTTCTGTAATACATATAATAATTCTTCCTCCTACCCTGGTTGGACAAATAGCTGACACCTTTAGTAATACAGTTTTAATCAACATAGGTCATAACCGGTTTATTCTGTTTGTGATTATTTGGCTAATATAAAGTCTGACCGTTAACTACTAATCTCAAATAGCTTACCAGTATGATTTTGAAGTGCAGAAAGTGGCTGGTAGTTACAAAGCCACAAGCAGATGGTTTGCAGATAATATATGAAGTGCAACACAGGAAGGATATTTTTAATTCTGGGACAATCAAAATCTCTTTCAAAATATAAGTGATGATTTTGCAGAAGAAAGGATTACAGCACATATTACTCACCACATCACGAAAAACAACTGCTCGTAGACGATTAATATCAACATCCTGAAGAAGCCTATCTGGGTCTTTTATAGGAGAAAGATTGCCAGGGACATTTTCAAGGGGAGTCTAAAAATAAAAAGTAGTGAGATTTAGCTCCTCCACAAATATAAAATCATTTCTGTTAGGACCTTAATTTGACACCTTTTTTTAGATACTGCATCAATCTTAGATGCTTTTTTACTACCAATATACTTCCAACATAATACTCAGACAAGGGTTCTAGAAACAAAGCAATGTTTTGTATTATTGTCTTAATACTAACTATTTAGATATAAATTGTTACTTCTTTCCAGTACCTCAGAACAACTGTATCTCTTCCCAGAGTTTAGATAATAATTTGCACACAAAAGGTTATTTCAGACTACAGTTGTTTCATAGCAGTACAATAAATTATTTCTAATACGTGTGTTAAATTTAAAACCAATGAGCATATTTTTAAAAATCAGTTTATGTTCATTTTACCGAGAATTATTACAAACTACTTGCAGAATAACTGCTATTACTATGAAAGTATAGAGTAGTATGCTTCCTTTAAAAAATGACGATGTATTACAAACAAGGCCTGAACACCTAGAAGTCTCCTTATGCTGATTTGCTTTGCACTGAATATGATAACTTGGAAAAATGTAATGTTTTTAGTGAGATTTAATGAAATAATATTGTGAAAAGAGCTGAACTGGTAAATGCTATCTGAAAAAGTCTTTAGAGAAGACAAAAACCTAAACTTAGTAATGAAAGTATAGTAGCAAAAAAAGGGAAACCTTTACATGATACAAAGTATTGTACTTTAGGCATGGACTGTGCTAAATTCTGTGAGATTTTAACTTTAGGACTCTCAAAGTCTTAAAGTAGTACACAAGGTTTGGGGTTTTTTTTGTGTTTGGTTTTGGTTTTTTGGTTTTGGGGGTTTTTTTGTAAAAAAGATTAACAATGAATTAAAGAAACTGGAAGAACTAAGCTGTAATTGAATATTAGACAAGTTTAATTCGTCAAATCAGACAGAAAATAGTGATGTCTAATATGCATGTAAAGGTCTGTTGAAGTTACCAGGACTGAGATATTCCACCAATGAAGATGCGATTGCAGGATTTCATCAAGACTGCAAGATTAAAAAAGTTATGCAGGTATATATGACAAATGTGAGTAATGGGACTTACTCTTTGAAGTAGACCATGCGAGAGTGCAAAAGCTGTTTGAAATTGTTTCGGTCATACTACTGCATTAATGTTTTCTTCATTCGAACAAACTCCCTCACATACTTTTACTTTAAACTAGTTAACAGCAAAAACCCAAGCTTTTGCCAATATTTGAGAAGGCAGTTACAATTATTTTCTGATCCTATAAAGCAGTGGTACAGACGTGTCGCTCCTGCTGGTAACTGTAGACTGGGTTACCTTGGTTGCTGCTGCTGCAGTTACACCCTGAAGGGCATCCTGAGTCTTACTGCTGACTAATGACATCTTGTTGACTCTCTCTCTCTGCCTCTGCCGGCATTCTAAGCAGTTTCTCACAGCCACACAACAAACTGAAAAGTTATGGAAATGCAACACATTAGAATATTTTCCATTATTATATTAATAACTTCAATTAGCAGTCTGTACATCTAGTTTGATATGTCAATAATCATGTCCAAATAGCAAGTGCAACATAGTTCTCACATTAGACTCTGTCAGTACTAAATAAAGCATTATGACTTACTCATTCCATTCTTTAGTTGAACAACTGTTTTATATAACTGTTATATCACTGTATTAAAATTTGAAAATCATTAGTCCTTGAACTGCAGCTCTTGTATGCTACTGATCAGTTATTAACAGTTAAAATCTGAAAGTAATTACATACAGCTAGAATAGAAAAAAATAGTAGAATTTGAAGAAAATTGATCACTGAGAATAAACTACAAGTTTTATACTAGAAGCAATACAATTATCACTGACATAATAAGTGGTATGAATAATAACAGGACTGATTACAAAAATTATTTATCATTTGAGAGATGAAAAAGTATATGGGATGTCACATTAGGAAAACAACATTACGCCAGATGACAGTCAAAATGTAATGTTCACAAGGATAAAGAGATACAGTTTGCATAGAATAGTTTGAATTATTCATAAATTTTTAAATTTCCTAAATTAATTGTAACAGTATATAGCAAAAAATAAATACTGAAGAGAGATGCCAGACTGTTGCAACATATATTAAGGACTACAGGGTTTGCACATGCATCCTATGCTTTTAGTCTTGCATAGACTACAAGTAGTCTTCCAAAACCATGGAGAATTGGATAAGGAAACCTGCAGCATGCAGGTAGCAAAACAGTTTTAAGAAAAAAAAAAATCTGTATTTATTAACTTAATTTTTTTACTCCCCCAAAACATAAGAAAGAACAATTTCAAACACATCATTTTAACTTCTTCTTGTGCCTAAACTGAATTAAGTTTAAAACTGTATCAAATCAATAATAACCGAGATTTTTATTTTATCATATCATAGTCAGTACAAGTCCTTTCCTACACATGTCACTATCTGATTCATCTGTAGCTCATTGATCTGTAAGTAATTATTTAATACATACTTCTGCTGACTTACCAAGCCTTAGGCACTGTCGCATTAGTCCTCCAGAAGACATGTTTTTTTCAGCTTCGATCTCACTAAAATTTAGAGAACTGGCAAATACTAGTACATCAACCATTGCCATCAGACGGCTGAGAAAAGTTACTGCTGTCTCTGCTGACATTCCTTGTGTCACTTCAATATTTTCCAATTCAGTCTTTAAAAGGAGAAAATTGAATTAAACAGTTTGAACACAACTGAAATATAAAGACAGCACACACACACACAAATCTAAATTGTTATGGTTACTGACAAATACATTGAAAAGTTATTTTAAAATCTCTTACTGTTACCATTAACACAAACCAGGAGTCAAAGTAAGACAGCATGAAGAGCAAGAAAATTTACATTTACATGCTTTAATAGATGATTAAAAGTGTAATATAAATGAGAAAGTTATTAGCAATTACATAAAGACAAAGTGTGGCCAGATAGTAAAACAATTCATGACATATAAAGGTGCAATGTACTCTTACATTTTTCCATAGGCTAAGCAAACTGCCGGGTAACGTGAAAGTAATTACTGTTTGTATAGCTTCTACATTCCTTTAGATAAACAAGTAAATGTGAGGAGTGGAGTGGAAAAAATCAGATAGTTTTGCCCTGTTTCAATGAATTGATTCTCCCTGGGAATGCTTATACATATAGGAACCTGACAGATTCCAATTCTCCTGGAGATAAGAAAAGAGTACGCTTACTCCCTCATGACAGCAACGAGAGGAAGTAAAAATGTGACAAGTTATAAGATGTACAGCTCATGTTTGCCAGAGAAAGGCCATTTCTTTCCTAATTTAGTGTTGGACTTTCCTTGATGGGAATCCTCAGAAAAATGCTGAATGAAGCCCATATTTCTGAAATCTAAAAAGGGATTACGTTTTTCTCAAAAAATATACTTAAATGCCCTGAGTCATGTTTTCAAATGCATTCAGGTATCTAACAGTACCGATAAATGAGGAAACAATAAGTTTCATTAAAAAAATAAATATCTGTTTAAACACTTTTACCTCTGGAGGCAGGCAAAATTGAAAACGGGATTTAATACTTGAGTGTGTCCACATTTATATGCCTGAATACTGCTTTTAAAATGGTTTACAGATGGCTGATTCTTATTGACTGTCGCAAAATTTCAGACCACAGGGCTTTTCTGAACAGAGAGTTCAGTCTCTTCCAAAAGTATTATTTTCAACGTGTTTATTTTATTCATTTGCTTAGAAGTATCTATTAAAAAAAAAATCAAAATCTCTTTCATGCTGTTAAGGCTGTTTCCTTCTGAAGAAAAAGAAATACAGAAAAAAAAAATCCTTAATTTCCATACTTCTAAAAAATCAGTATCCTCACTCATGAGCCGCTTTTTAGAACGGTTTCCACACAAAATTATAAAGGTGTAAACTGTGCCAAACAGTATTAAGGAAACAACTGTTTTGAAAGATGAAGGATATAATTTGGCATGTGTCACCACCATGATAGATACCAACTCATTTAATTTCTCTTAAGGATGTAACAAGTCAGTTACATGAGATTTGGGAAAGGCTGTCATCTGTCTGATCTGCCCAGTAACATCAGTAAAACGGTAAAATGAAAACGCTCAGAAGAATGATTTCCAGCCTATCTTCTTTAGCCAGGTGTCCCCTGATTAGTGTGTACTGTGTTCCTACCTTTTGGAAAAATCAGTTGCTGGCTTTTTAGAACATCATTTTTGAAAGCACTCATCCAAAGAAAATAGATTTGCAAAAATCTATAGCCATAACAGTCTGCTAGAAAAACTCATAGGTGGTTATACAAACTTGAACTTTGAACTCACGCTAGAAATAACATCAGGCTTCCTAGCAGCCAACTGACTGCCTGCTGTTGATTTTTCTCAAGTTCCAACTGTATCGCATCAATCATAGTCTTAAACCTTCTCAGAATACTGTCTTTTTTTTTTTTTTTTGCATGTTATATATAATAAATTCATTTTTTTTATAAAACTTTAGTGTATTCTACCAAGATTTTTGTAACCTCTGAATTGGGAAAAAACTCACACCTTTTTTCCCCCACCCCCAATCTCCCTAGAATTTTGCTGCATGGAAGAAAAAAAGAATACTGAAAGTTTTCTTACAGCAAAACTTACTTACCATCAGTTCTACCTGTTAAATACAGCACATTGATATTCTACTAACATTTAAAATAAACACCATTGTTATCAAGCTGCTTTCAGGTATTAGCAGTATTTTAGATAGGTGTAGCTCAAAAACTCTTTAAAAAGTGGACCAATCACCATTTCATGACTACTTAGCATACTTTAAGATCATGCTTAACATGTCTCCTCTACAATAAACACGTTCAGGGCCTAAAGAGTTTTTCCATTTACAACCACATTTACAACTTCATTTACCTCATGGACCTGCCTACATTCAGTCTGCAGCTAATAATAAGCATCATACTTAACAATGCATTAAGTTACTCAAGGGACACAGGTTAGGAAAAGTTAATGATTACACCCAATATATTCCTATTCACATCCTACTATATGATATAGGAAAATAATACTAATAGTAGTTAAAAAGCCAAAATATTAAATGATCAAAAATAAGGTATTTTTGAGAAACCAAAAAACTGAAACTTACAGCAGCAATACTAACCTTAGAACCCTGGACATGCAACAGACAAAACAGACAACAGATCACAACAATAAAAGAAAAAGAAAATTATTTAAGTTAACTAAAAATACCATGTAAAATTGAAACAAATTAGTATATTGGAATCATAAATTTGTTTAATTTATAATTAGAACAGCAAAACATTTCAGCTCAGCATGAACATTTGAAAATAAAGACTTCTAAGAGACAGCTATGCACAAGGAAAACTGTAAATCTTGTATTATTACGGAGTTCCTGTAAACAGTGATTCTTCCAAACCAATGTACATCTTTTATATAGTATATAGAGCAATTTTATGAAGCAATGTAAATCAAAGTAATGTTTTCACTGATTACATAGAAATAAAATGAGTGTTTTACAACAAGCCATTCAACTGTAATGTAATAAAGCAGTTAATACTTGTATGAGGAGGCAAATATGTTTAAAATGCTTTGACAAAACAAATATAAATCACAAAAAGCAAACTGGTTCTTCATGCACAATGCTCCTTCCTTGAAGCAACACAAGATAGCTCATTATATATATTATCATACTTGGGTGCAATTTCTTCAATCTAAACCAAGATCATACTGCATATCTGAATGCTTCTGAATCACAGAAATACAACAAAAGATTCACTAAGCCCCTGAGACTGAGTTAGTCTTCGAATTCCAGTGTTTACAACTGAACAGCTGTTTCAATTTTTATGTTTAGTTTTAGGGAGAAGCACCTTCTCTCTTATCACAGGATAAGAGAGATTGGAACTAACCCTCAAGTTTTCAGTAATTATATTTTAAAAAGAGAAAGAAACTGAACTTTCAAGAATATATCAGTAGTTTTGTAATTTAAATAGTGGAAAAATGTAATCTAACCGAAAAAAAACCAAGCTGAAACAAACTGCTTTCCTTTTGGAATAGAAAATACTATGTTCAACCAATTTTTAAATGTGTCTTCCTCTTCTGTAGCTGGATGCATCTCAAGAATTAACCTGTGGCTATTATCTCTTGATTATTCGCTGACAGGTTTTACATTGTTGGGTCACTGTTGTTTCTTGGAATTGTTATGGGTCACACAGCACCTCTGACATCACGAGTCATGAACATGATAATGCTACCAATATATACAGGACATACAGAAATGTATCTCAGAATGGCTTTTAATCCACATAACTAACAAGGCCATTTTTAAATGTTTAATCGAGCTTTATAGACAGCTGTTCAAATAATCCCAGCAGCCCTCAGATCACAATTTGAGAGCTGCTGTTATAAATGCTCCAAGTAAGAATTAGAATTGTAGACTTCAAAGAATAAGCAGAAAAACAAATTGCAAGGAGTCTGGAAATTTACTCTCAATTGTCACATCTATTTTAACTCCTCAAATTTCTTTTGCCTTAATGTCCTCAAGTCCTTGACACATCTGCTATCCTTGTAGTAAGCAATGATTACTTCAAATTCCTAGCTTGTTCACAAAGTGCTTTATCTGAAAATCAGCTACTATTAACGGAAAGCATCTTCTGCAAACCTTTTTCCTAACAGCTCCCGAAATACGTGTTTTTCAGATTTGCACAGCGTCTTAAAAATGTCTTCCTCACAGCTGTAATTAAAAAAAAAAATGCCTCAAAGACCTCCCCCACAGAAAGGAAAAAAGGAAATCAGTATTTTGTATTTTACGACCTCTCTATAACATTAGCAGAATTACTTAATATCCCCAATTTAATAAGATGACATCAGAATCAACACAGGAACACATCCCATCTTATACTGTAAACCAACAAAAACTGGTTATATTTTTTTTGTTAATATTTGCTTCAATTTCAAATTGTTTCAAACATATAATTGACAATCCTTTAAAAATGCACAGATCCTGAGACAGGGTAGCATAGAACTGAAATCAATGGAAATATTAAAATGTGGGAATAGATTCGTGTGAATCACAGTAAAATTTCCAATGTATTCCATACAAACATATAATCTTCACTGTACTCAAGTCACTCACAGATTTGTGAGTGGTTTGTTTTCACACATAATGCATTTTCCCCTTTCATTTTACTATTCAAATTTAAAGTATCCTGTTCACAGCATTGTTCAGACCATCCTAGTCTGGATTTAAAAAAGCAAGGTGAAATACAGACATCTATTATAAGAACTCAACAGTGAGGTAATTCAGTAATTAGGATTGCCTGTTTTACAGCAGATAAGGGATCATGGAGTAATCTTCCACCCTGCCCAGAAGAATTGCCATTTCACTCCAAATCCTAACCATGCGAAGGAAGACATCTTTTTGAAATGGGAGATTCCCCAAACATTCATCTTTTTAAAGAAACTGTGACAATAGTGCTTTTACAGCAGGGGAGGGAATAAAATACAGAATGTGTTGGAAAAAAATAAAAAACCAACTCTGTAATTCCTCTGATATTCTGAAAATTATTTTGCTAAATTTGGTTCTTTTCTGCATATAGCCTTATTTAATTCAAGCATTCAATAGTCAGCATCTATTCTACTAATGAGAAATAGGCAAAATGCCTTTAAAAAATGAGAGACAATAGGACATATGTAACAACAACCAACTCTATAGCAGATTGTTGAGAAGAGAGTTTTGTAACAGACATTTAGGACTGCTTAAGAATGAGCAGCTCAGGATGAAGCCTTGCTTGAACTCTGACATACTGAAGTCAAGGAACTGTGCATAGGTAGGGCTATGACATCGACACAGGAACCATGTGTTTCTATCTGTCATCTTCTCCGTTAGAAAACAGATAAGCTACCTTGTAAAAAAGAGGCTGGATTCAGCTCCCGGTTAACAATCATTGCAGTTTGTGGACGCTACAAACATCTGGCTGACCAGCCACTGGATGTCCAGTACCTCAGAGATAGCTGAATCATTTGCTTCTGTTGAATAGATCGCCACCGGCTAGTAATCTAGTCCACATGTAAGTACTCCTAGCGGATACATAAATTTACCATAATCTCTTCCTGAATTCCATCCTGTTCTGTCATACTGAAATTAAAGGGTGGAATGACTTTTATCGGCTGTTCTATAGCCTCTTTGCTCTTACATTTCATTATTCCAGACCGAAAAGTAAATTAATTTTTAGAAGTAGATGTAAATACATGTTCTATGCCATAAATACACATTAGGAGGAAACAAGTAAGAACTACTGCTATAAAATTTCAATATGGGCCCAAAAGGCCTTCAGTGGGGTTTGGAACTAGATGATCTTAAGGTCCTTTCTAACCCTAACTATTCTATGATTCTATGAAAACGAGCTCATTCTTGTTGATAAACTAAATATATGTATCCTATAGGATCTATAAAATGTGAGGGTTTCAACACTGCAGAAAAGCTCCACAGAATAAAGATAATGGAGGATCAGAAGCTTCCAACACCAGAAACTAGACAAGATTAAGACTCTACAGATTCATACAGGCAAACCAGGAGATATGACTCAAGCCTACAAAGTCATAAATGATATGGAGATGAATGAAGAGAAAATTAACCACCCCTTTTAGAGCATAAACAGTAAGGCACATAGTAACTATATATTTAAGCAGGCATAAAAAAATGAAGAAGTGCTTCAAAGGTTATATAATTACTTTGTCAGACTCAATGCCATATGGTATTATGGATGTTAAAAGCATAATAGCTTCAAAAAAGATTAGATGAAGTCTATAAGGACAAATTCCCCAGTAGTTATTAAACATGACAGCCTGGACACCCTTTCTAGCTCTTAAAATCCTAAATGCTGAAATGAAGTATCATTAGAGCAATCAATATGCTTGCTCAGAGTTCTGTATTTTGATGTAAGCTGCAAAAAGTCACTGTTGGAGGCAGAAGGTTAGAGGCTAAACCAGCCGGGCCCTTGGGCTGACCCAGCAAGGCAGCTTATGTAACTTGTGAACAGCTTGCTTTTGTAAGCATAGCACAGTAACTCCTTGACTGGACTTCTACCATGCCCAGTTTAGATGACAGAATCACAAAATTACACAGAATCACAGCACAGTTGTGGTCGGAAGGGATTCATGAGTTGCAACACAAAATTTGGACTTGTGGAAAGAAACCATTCATGAATGTAATTAGTTAAAACACAGCAGGTTCTATCTGAAAATGGTGGAGTCTCTATCCTTGGAGATACTCAAAAGCCATCTGAACACAGTACTGGACAACTGGCTGTAGGCGGCCCTTCCTGAGCAGAGAGGGTGGACCAGATGACCTCCAGAGATCTCTTTCCAGCTTCAAACATTCTATGATTCTGTGATTCTTTGAATTGGTAAGGGAGAAAGCGTATTAGCAATTTCCTCTCTTGAGAGTTACTCTGACAGAAGAGTGACACTAGAAGGCCTGCCATGTTTTTATGCAGTGGAGACGTCATATAAATATCCCAGTTTCAGACCTTTTTTCCAATTAGTAGCTCTTGGAAGAAGGAGAGTGAGACAGTCTTTTGTAACTGATTGGAAGCCCTGGACTACTTTGCCCTTTCAAGACTGAGAAGAAATATATTCCTAACAGCAGTCCATCCACTTTCTCCATAGCAGTTCAAGGATGCAAAAGTATTAGAAGTCTGACAATCAATACAAAACTTCATTCATCATATGATGGATATTCAGAAGTGGTCTGATGCCCAACAGAGCATCTGATCCCTTCATAACTGTGATTCAGAACAATATTGAGGGAGAGTACCTTCTCTAAGAAGAATGACATGCTGGGCTTTTTGTATCTGAAACAGTGAATAAATTCACTTTCCTGCTAATGTTTATGGATGGGCAATGATGAAAACAGGCATGGAGATGAACGGGAGGGAAGAAGCTCTCTACTAGGTGGAAGTGATTATGAAATCACCATCTAAATGGTAGCAGTTATTTCCAGGTGAAGGAAATCTGTGATTTTATCAATTACTTCTCTCCACCCTCCCTGTACCATTGGGACAGAATTAAGCTTTTTTTTTTTTTTTTTTTTTTTTTTTTTAATTTCACAGAGTAGGATTAATTCAGTTTGAAGCCAGCTACTGATCTTTTAGTAAATTAATTTATTTCACAATCTATTTTTATTTTATTATCCTAAACAGATGGCAAAATCAAGCATTTAAGTAATACACACAGTCCCCATGTAGTGGAGAAATGCATGCATAATACTCAAATTTGAAAATGTAGTCTTCTGTATCAACACATGAAAATCAATGCTGTTGTAGCAATGCAGTATCAACACACAATACTTCAACAAGTGGATGTGTAATTTCGAAAGCTGTATCAGTTATCTATCTGTACACACAGACACACATATATATTTATTACCCAGAACAAAATAGAGGGAAATGGCATGCATGTTGTCTCGTACTTGTCAATATTTACAGTGAAACACTTGCAAAATCTTTTATTCAGCAACATTGAAACCATTCTTGTGACTAGAGACAAATAAAGTCTTTCCTGTGAGTCTTGCACTTTTGCTTACAGCTAATATTTTCCCACTTAACACAGCGAAAATAGTAAAGACACAGCATTTTGCCATTAATTGCCTGACTGAAAGTCATATTAATGTTTAGCCAATTGCTAGTCCATACATTCATACCTTTCAAATAACATCATGCAACCCCCTTTTTTATTTGCTAGTTAACTAGAAGTAATAGCAGAGGCAAAGTATAGTAATCTTAGTGGCTGAATGGCCAGAACAAGGAATTGAGCTTTTCCTATCAAGCTACATTTGTAGCCTCCAGTGCCTACTAGCCACATTACTTCAAAGGAGCCTCTTTGTCCCTTCTGGACCTCATTTTCTCCCCTTTCAAAGACCAATATTAACTGCAGATGCTTATGGGATGCTCAAGATGAAACATTTAGTGTCAGTTACAGATATTATATGCCCAGACAAAGTGTCACATTCAAATAGTGTAATTACTATTGACAATAATGCCATATTTACAAAACATTTCTCCCTTTTTCATGAAGCACTCTATCAGGCTATTCTGTCTACCTGAGGTATGCTCACCTAAGAACTTACAACTTAATAAGAACATTGGAGTAGATAAAAATATCAGCCTATTTCAATACAAGACTTTAAAAAAAAAAACAAACATGAAACGAAGTTCAGTATCTACCAAAGGAAGAAGTAAACAGAGTAGTGAGGGGATGACTTCTAGTAACATCTGGCATACAAACAAATGGTGGCCATGGAAAACAGATTTATTAATATCAGTATCAATGACTAGCCATCATAAAGCATGTAATTTTGTTAGAGTAATCATGATTCGTGACCATGATCCTAATGTTCTTCTCTTTCAAACAAAATACTAAATTTCTATGAAATATTATTCTTAGTACTACTTGTCTAATAAAATTATAATATTGCAAATGCAAAATATTATCAACACTCGGTTATAAAAGCATAACAGTTTCAATTACAAATGTAATTTTTTTGAAGGAATTAGCAGAGGTGGGACATGAGTGCCTAAATAAGAAAAGTCAGCTGCAAATTATGGTTTGTATTATTAACAACAATTTCTAATATGACCACTAGGTGGAAATATTGTACTTACAGTTGGGGATGTGGCTGCTGACAGCAATGGTAAAATTCCTCCACAAGCAATAATAATATTGTCTACCATCTGGGAAATGAGGTGTATTGTGTTGTGTACAAAAATAATATTTTCATTGCTATTGACAAAATCCATCACAGACTTTGTGGAGTGACTGCAAGAACAGAAGAAAGGATGAATTAAAAAGATTTAAAATAAAAGTTTAAATAAATTTATTCTTTGAAACCAGACGATGAATGTTTCTTTGAGACAAAGGCAAAATCTGGTCTACAAAACTTTGCATGTAAATGGTCTAAAATATGAACAGGACTAGTCTAATGAACAAATTGATTGCTATCTATTTTCACACCAGGATTTGTTTCAGATACCCATTTGAGAACAAAAGCTCATAATCTTTTATTCTCATCAACCAGTACTTCACTTTACAGGTAGTTCTGCTGAAAGCAGTGGTGTTGTTTCTTCAGTGTGAAAATTATTACTTAAAATTAACAGTTCAGGGTGCCATTTGAAGCACCTTTGATAACTCCTAATGAGAACACCTTACAGTGTTTTACAGGAGAAATTTGATAATATGGCGATAATACATTGATCTATTATTAACTTTATTAACTAATATTAAATTTAGCATTAGCAATTGCTTTGCAAGCCACAGATGCTAACAAGATTAGCTGAAATCTCATCAACTGCTAATTGGTGAAAAATTGTCCCATGAACCAGTCACTCCCCCAAAATGTAAAACACTCTGTAAAAATATTAAGGAACACTCAGTCTGTAAGTATATTCTTTTCCCAAAACAACATTGTTGCCAGCCAGTAAACAAAAATTAAAGGCTTTAATTGAAAATAGACAAACCGAATTTTGATCTCCAAGCATTATCTAACCACAAAGTATAAAGCCCTCTCACATATTTGGCCAAAACCAAATTATCAGAATTGTCTATTTCTTAGCAACTATCACAGAACAGTTCACCAAATTTGAAATTAAATGCAATATAAATTGGTCCTTGGATATAATTATGCTAAAGTTTTCTGAAAACGACCTATTCCGTCCTGGAAATCAGATTAGATAGTGTCTATTATACCTAAGGGTTTTGATAACAGTAAGTTATTGAGTATCTCTGTTAAAGTGTACAAAAAGACTAGAAAATCACATTGCTGTCATAATAGAAAACTACATTTTTTTATTACTAAAACTAACCAGGAGCTGGCCTGCAAAAAAGAATTATCAAGTAGAAAGAGTTGAAAACGCTATATAAAAAAGTTTTTATTTATAAGGTTTCCAGGTAGAGAAGCTCTCTGAATTATCAGTTGAAGAGAATAGCCATTTGGAGAAACACAGATCTTCCTCATGTCTGAAACAGAAGTAGCAGATTCTAATGCTAAACATAGGCTGAAAGAGCAGTTCATTTTAGTTAGGTAGGTATGACTTATACAATCCCTCAAGAAAACAGAAATTGTTACCTGTGAAATAGAGCAGTTACAGGCTGGGAAAGGGTGAAAAGACAAAATACAAGATACAGAAGAGCACTTCACTTAACACCAACCCTTTCACTTCCCACTATCCCAATAACACCCTCTCTACAACATATCTTATTTTTCTTTGTTAATGGAAACACAAAGGATTTTAAGAAGAAACAACCACCTACCTTCTCCAAACATGTACATCTGTTTCTAGTGCAAAAAGCAAGTCTGTCAGGAGCCGCTGGTGCATGGGAGACCATTTAAATTCTGGAATACGAAACATAGTTGTGCGTGGACCTGGACTAAACTGTCGTCGCTGCTCTTCCGTCATTGGCATTCCTCGAAATCCCAAGTCAACACGTAAATCCCGGTCTTGCTGGGTGACAGATCGACCCTGTACTGCCTACATCAACAAGAAATTTAAAAACCATGTTAATTTTTTGTAATGTGTTTTTGAATGGATCATAGAATTTGAGAAAGGATGGGCTAAAACTGGAATCAAGCACAAACTAAAGGAGATATTGATACTCCAAGGCAAGAAGTATCCTTCAGTAAAGGAGCTGTTCTAATTCAAGCCAATCAGCACTGAGGGGCTACGGCTGGCCTTCTTTTCAGCTATTCACCAACATTTTACACTCAGATTTTTCACTGGAAGTATTACAGAAAAGACCAAATGCAGCATGTACAAGGTCAGCAGTTGCAAGACTTTGTTTTCAGGAAATAACTATTCTTTTGTGCTAATAACACAATTTTCTTTGAATATCTGACTCAATACTACACAGTGATGGCTTCAAGGAACCCATGTACTTTTAGACAGCTCCTCATTTTCCAAACCATTTTTTTTATCTGCTCTTTTTAGCAGGATCATTAGAGACTCAAGTTGAGTCTCCCAAATCTCATTTTACCAATTTCGTTACACGTTGCTAATTGGTTAACAGTTTTATGGATCCTCAGGACAAGCTTAAGATTTTTCCAACAGATGGCAGATGTGAATTTCATTCTCTTTCAATACTTCCATAGTCTTGACTGTTTCCAGTTGGTGATTAAAGACAAAAGTAAAAGATACACATACTATGCGTACACACATTGCTATGACGGAGAATAACATGAAGGAAAACGCAGTAAAGAACAAACATTTTGACTGAATTTGAGGCAAATATTCATAACAACGAAATTACTTATAATGTGCAGCATTTCTGAAAAGAAGAAATATAATGTACGATCCTTGAAATTATTTTAAAGTGACTGTAGATTAGTTTAATACTGGCAAAATAAAAAAAATATAGCTCACGTTTGCTCACATATTCATTTTCTGATCTCAGCATACTGTTTAAAATTTGGACATTTAAAAGCAAAAAGGCGTTTACAAAATATTTGTGTTAGCAATGTAAAAATAGACATGGCTTTGGAGTTGACCTGGAAAGCTTCTTAGATCTTTAGTCTGATTTTGATCTTCTGTAGCCAGCATTCTGAGAGCAGGGCAGGTTTCCTTCACTCAATTTGACCTATTGGGATCAAAACTGGTACTGTTGCTTTCATTTTCTATGTTTTTCTTAAGAGTTATCTTTATTCATTTTTTATTTTTCAGACTTGCATGAATATTCTGCATAATGCTTTCAATTCTATTTTCAGTTTTTCCTAGTTGGGATCATAAGAAAGAGTTAATTTTATATTTTTCAATATTTGGTCTACTAATGATAAAGGCATTAACTCTTCTTAGAAGTAAGCAGGAGCTCCTATCTCTGCTGTGCAATTTGCTGCTTCCTTTCAGTCCTTTTTAACAAAAGACAGCTTACTTCTTACTGATAAGGTGGGGAGCTGATTGTAGATCTAGTATTAGAAAATTTCAGGTTAGCAACTCCATTCACACGCCAATTGTTCTTTTTTGAGTACAACTACAGGTAGCTGTCAAGTCAGCAGCAGTAATGGTCCCATTACAGAAGAGCTTTAATCTAGCCAAGATAGTTTAAGGAAGTCTGCTTGACTTTAAAATCCTAGAAGATAAATTCTGGGGTACATACTGGACATACAGTCAGCTAGCAAAATCCTGAAGGTAGTCAATTCTTTTACCTGATAATATCCTTGAAACAATCTTTGATTATGTGTTATGGTTTCTGAACAATTCCAGTGAGGAAATTAATCCTGTGCTTTAAAAGTTCAAAGTGATCCTGCACCTTGCTGCGTATACAGAGAACAAATTCTTTCAAAGACTAGTCTTCTGCTTTGGCCTTCCTATTTTCATAATGCTATGGCTCTCAAAATCACTTATTTCTCAGAATTTTTCAGAGGGAGACACAGACAAGAAAGGATCTCCAAGAAGAAAGAGATACTTCTTATATTAATCATCTCTTGTCTGGAAACCGAGTCTCAGTTTTCCTTCTATTATTCCTAAATCATGCCTTTTCTTTGTTACGATCAAATATGGAGATTACTTATGCCAGCATTCCTGTACAAGAAGAAAGACAGTGTACTGAAGTGCTGCAAGACTACACTCTGAAAAAGGTACAGCAAGAGTAAAAAACCACTTCAATGTGTATTTCACAGTAAAATATAGGTATTTCTAATCTTAAGACATAGTAACAAGAAAGTCTAAAGCAGAACTCTAGAGTATCAGTTAATCTGTCCAGAAGAACTAAGGAAAATGGATGGTGAGAGATTCTCTTAGCTGAGTTTTTTTAAACTAAAGAATCCACAGGTGCAATACATATTTCCTATATAGACATGAAAGACTTCATAATCCTTACACATTATGGCATTTTCAAAGCAAATAGGCTTGGAGGATGGACACCTTTTATATAATTAAGGGAATATACTTCAAACATCTCTCAGATCTCATAATACTAATTTATCCAGCAGCAACAAATAGTGATTGTATTAGACACATAAATGGCTAAAGCCCTTGAAACTTACCTGGGTTGTGGTAGTTGTCTGGATCTTCCGTATCTCCTTTCCTGCTTCCTTACCATCATCAGATCTCTCTGTATCTGATATTATACTTCCTGCATCAACACTAGGTACAGTTTTGCTACCAGAAGACTCTGTCTCAAGAGTTGTGGCAGTCATTTCAGCATATTCTAATCCTTTAGATGATGAAGCCAGCTCCCTCTCAGAAATGCTACTCATTCCATCTGAAGTTGTGTGAATCTTAAACTCCTTGTCCTCTATTATACTTGAAGCACATGTTATATCTACACTACCCGTCATATGTGCCAGCAATCCCAAATCATCATTTACACCAAGATGCATCTGTGTCTCTTGCACATTTGGAATAGAAATGTGATTACTTGAAAGTTCAGGCAGAAGTTTTTCCTCTTGACTAGGTATTTTATCAAAGAGAAATGAGGTACTGTTGGTAGAAGGTTCATCCTTCTCATCAGCCAGAGTTATTAATGGACCATTATCTTTTTCCTCATTCTTCTTAATGATACCCACACTTCCATGAACATTGTTTTGGAGCTTCTCAACAGCAGCACTATATACATTGTCTAGAAGAGATTCGACTTCTACAAGTGCACCATTTTCTCCAGTTACTAGTGTCTCTGGTGATAAATCCATATCATCAAGTTTTACTTCAGTAGCTTCTACCTTTTCAGCTTTTATATCAACTAAAAGGTCATGAACTTCCACATGAACTCCTCCTCCTGGTCTCTCAGCACTTCCAAGCACATCATCCGATACCTTTGTAGCCATGAGCAAGTCCCTCGTATCTGTACTGACAGGGTAATCTGTTTCACTTTCTGGACTTTGACTTTGTGAAAGGTCTTCTATCTCTCGAATTTCCATTCCACCTTTTGCTCCTGTTGTCTGAGAGGAAAGACCTGAGATGGTGCTCACATTCCCTTTCTTCCCCTTTTTTATGTTTTCTTCCTCTTGCCTTTGATACTCTTCATACATTTTTGCTAGATACTCCTTGTGAGCCTCATATGTGACCTTAAAAAGAAAAGAACAGATTATGTGGGTGAGTAGATGCTACACGAACTTGGACAAAACCTAACAAGAATCTTAACATACATTATATACAGCTTACAAATTGTTTCACAGCAAAGGCCCTACAACGATGGCAAAAAATTCCACCTTGATATGTGTGGAGATAGCCACCAGATGGCACCAAATCACTTTACATCTCTTACTATATTGCTAGTGCCTTTGCGGGAGGTGCCACAATTAAAAGAAACATCTACGCGCCATTTCTTACCTTGGAATGAGCTATAGAAAGAGTATCCACCCACACTCTCCAGCCTCCCCATTCATATTTTATTGCATGATACAAGAGAATACGGAAAATGTTGTAAACCATCTCTGTGATCTTCTGCTCTTCAGAATTCTTAGGGTTAATGTATCCCAGAGAAAACATCCAGTCCTGCCACACTGAACACTGAAGTAAACATCTGAAGTGAAATAATTAGGTCAAAATATATCCACAAAAAGCTTCTTTATTTTAAAATTATGATGGTTAAAATGGGAGGAACATCTCCTCTGAACATCAATCCAATGGTAGGAAGAAATTTAAAAATACTTCAGGATGAATGAAAATCTAAAGCATAGTCTAAACAGAAGAACCCAATATTAGTTGCTGAACTGAGAAAAGTTACCATAAACCTATTCAATTTATTTTTTATGTATCCCATTTAATGTACAGTATAAAACTCTACACAGAGATAACAGACTGCTACTACCCACAAATCAAGGATGAGAAAATACTATTTGTAGTGACATACCTTCTGTTTTCACGGCTATTACTAAAGAGTTTTATCATATCAGATAAGAACAAACGTCGAACTTCCATCAGCTCTGCACTTGGTGTGGAGTTTTTTAACAGCGTTGCCACCACCTTAAGAATCACTTTGAAAGAATAAATTAGTTACGTAACACATTTTAACAACCTTAGAAAGAAAAAGTTGCTGACAACAACTAATGTAAGTAGTAACTGAAACCCATATGTATTTGAGATACACTAATGAATTATTCTTGCTTCCTGAACCATATTCTTTCAAAAAACTACACAATCTCTAGGCAACACATTTATCATACAAACATAATATATTGTCCTTACTTGGATTCTGAATTTTCACTGTAGAATCTGGCTCTGGATGTGGTTTATGAACAACTTGAGTGCATACTTGTTCTGTCAAAATCTAAAACAGAATATTAAGTTCCTTTTACCATTTTTAATTAAACATAACAGCATTCCTTTGCTTATTTTAAAAACTGTTAAGAACATTTACTATGGCCACACTGTAACTTCATATAAAAAACATTTTGGTAAAATATTTTTATTCTTAAAGAATGGAAACAAACAATTCCTCTATGCAAGGACCAGCATTTTTGTGATTGTACAGTGGCTGGTTAACTAACTTATTAGTTAGCTAACTAAATATACAATAACGTTTTTTTAAAGATTATTTCATTTGTATTCCTTATAGTATTATACTTTCATGGATCAAAAATTCTTTTGTAAGCTCTGTACATCAAAAGTTATTTTCATACATTCCATCCATAACCAAACCAAATAATTCTTGAAAGTGGGTTTGGTTTTCTCCAGCTAGGAAAAAGGAACGGTCACAGGCAGCATCCTTAAGAATAATCCTGGGGCTTCCCATACTGAGTAAGACAGATCATTGTCCTGTTTCACAAATTGTACCTGACAAATGAATTAATCTGTATTGAGGCAATGTCACAGACCTGTCACACTGGGATACCTGTTACTGGTTCTATGCATGCTACTTTATTTTTAAGAACAAGCTAAAAATGTAATGATATTAATATGGGTTTCTCAGTAAGTATATTCAAGCAAGTATATTTCAGAACAGAATAATTTCACTAGTAATTCTGATTTATTTTAAAGCAGAACTTTAGCTCATTCATTAATCTATAATCAATACTCAAACTAATGCCAGTAGTAAACACAGTATCTTTGAACGGGTCTTTACATGGTATTTAAAATAGTAAAAAAAAAAAAAGTATGCCATTGCTTTTTATGAGAGAACGTTGAAAATATCTGCATCAGTGCCTTGGCAAATCTTTTGTACTTATGGCACTTAACTCCTTTTTTACCTCTTCTGGCTACTTTTTAAAATGTAAATGCCTGTGGATGCTGAACTCCATAAGGATTTTTATTTTGTCACTGTGCTATATGTTTTCTGAGCAATCACAGAAGCTCTCATAAATATGAATGCAGTGACATCTAGACTATGAGACTCAAGTAGTTAAAACACACTGGATAAGCTTAGATATGCGCAATACAAAAGAACTTGATGTCTGAGTAAGTCACTGGCAAACAGATGACATTCAGGTTTTTACAATCATATGAGAACATTTTCTAGGTCACTCAGATTCAGAACCCAAAGTACCAAGCAATCCTTTAGTTTTCCATGTCTTTTCTAGAGCCAATCCTAAGTATTTAGCCAGCACACCTATTTATGCCTAAAAATAACTAAAGAGAGAATCTTTCTAGTGCATGAGATCCTCAGAAATCACAGAAGATTCAATTCTAAGTCACTATTTAAAAAACGGAAGATTGAACATGATTCTTATGCATCTGCAGGCATGAGGACATGGTTTTGGACACTTGATGTTGACAAAATTTTGCTTGAACAAAACTGCTCATCATCCTAACTGAGGTTTCTACAAGTACCTTACAAAAACATTTGAATGCTTCGAGGTCATATTCACTCGCCTCAAGCAGTATCTATTACGTAAAAGTGGCTGAGTTCAGTTATCATTTTGTAATACTATCACCACTAGTAGTTAAAAAAGAAAAATGGCACTTTAAAAAACCTTGTAAATTTGAAAGGAATGGCAAAAAAAGAAAAAGAAAAAGAAAAAAAAAGGCATCTCTTCAGCTTCAGCACTTTCCATTGCAATGGAAACAAACTCCTCCAAACAATGGAGGAGAATGAGCAATTGGAGGTCTACAGTAACTTTCTTGTTGTGGAAAGTGATGAACATCTTAAATAGCAGGATCTCTTACATCTGTATGTAATGCTGTAAGTGGAAAGTTTTATAAAAAGAGACTTTGTAAAAATTATGACATTGTTAATAAAAATATCCAAAGCATTGCAAAATACACTCTCAACAAAGAAATCATTTCTTAAAATTTCTATCAAAAATTTTCTCAGAAGTCTTGAGAATCATGATATTGTAAAGCACAGTCACAACTAATTAAGTCATATTTTTTACAATAGAGATGACAATCTCTATGTTTAATAATTTGTACCTCATAAAGTGTGTTATATGTTGTAACGGTCACTGTATTTGTATGCAGCATTAACCTTTCTCCAAGGAGTGTGAAAAGACTGTGGGTATGCATGATTTCAACCTTTCGCCTGGAAGAGAAAACAAAAACATTAGGAAAATGCCTTGAATATTTTAGTAAATGCAAGAAACCCCAAAATCCAAATATTTCGAATTTGTACTAAAAAGGTCTCAAACTTTTTATTCTGTAAATATTATAAAATAAACATAATTTAAGATCTTTACCAATATGAACACAATTGCAGTAATACACAAAGGTTCTTAAAAAGCAACGTTGTATAGAAGATGGGCTTTTATATAAAACAGATCACACACCATTCTCACCCTCCATGATTTTCACAGTGGAAAAAGACAAAGGAATCCCTTTCTATCTTAGTCAGGCTGAAAGAGTTCAAAATGTTCACAGGCTGGATAAAATGTGATCACTGCAGAACATATCTTTTGTTATTCTTTCAAGGATTCAAAATAATCCAATCTCAAGATCTTCCAACATAAATACTAACACATACAGATTTAGCAGTACTGCCATTCTTTTTATATAGCATTCTCTTTTGCAGCCACAATAATTAAATCCTGGAATAACATGCACTACAATGCAAAGGCAATAAAATCCTGAAAAGTTACAAAATTCCAAATGATTGAAGAGAATGGTCAATGGGAAGGTCTAGTGGAAGGTGTCCCAGCCCATGGCAGGGAGGTTGGAACTAGATGATCTTTAAGGTCCCTTCCAACCCAACCCATTCTATGATTCTATGAATTTTATAGACAGGGTCAAAAACTATTTGAATCTTAAAAAGTGAAGAAAGCAGCTTACATCTGTGAATTCGATCTGGCCCAAAACACTACTTGTTAAAATTGGATATAACCTTATTGATAAAGAGTACTTCTTGTAAACAGCATCATTAAATTCACCTACTACTGTAACGAATATGAAATGAAAAACATTATTCAAAATAATCTATATGAAAGCAGCAGAAAAGTCTGAAATAAAACAAAATACAGTAAAGTTTCTGTAAAAGTTTATGTACTGAAAAGCTAAGAAACTCTCTTTTTGTTATTAATGATGATTACAACACAGGTTCAAATTGCATATATTCATTCTAGATCTTTTGAAATTAATAACTATATTAGAATTTTTGAATAACCACAAAAGTGAATGGCAACAAAGTATAACAGTGTGTACTCTTCTGTTGACAGAAGAGAGTTCATAAGTTACTTATGAGAAAAACTACAGGTATTCAACCTTGTGAGCCATGATGTATCACATGGAAGTCAAAATTCTTTGGAAGGTTTAAATGTGTAAGTAAAAACCAAGGTAAATAACAGGCTATGATTTCAGTGGTGGCACAGAAAGAATCAAAGATGGCAGAGAAGGAAAAGAACAGGATTTTTCCAACTGTTAGACAAAGAAGTCCATCATCAGAGATCACAAAGAAAAATCAATTAAGTTATTCAGGCTCTCATCTAACACATTACTGGTCACTTGTCCCACGAATCAATTACCTTCACACTACAGATTAATCTGTGATGAATATATATGAAGTACAGCAATGGTAATTTGTTTTGTACCTACACATTTGTTATTAATATTGTATTAGATCAAGTTTCATAAATCCCATTATAACATCTCTATGCAGTTCTGCTTTAGTTTATTAAAATACAATGTCTGTTTCCTGTACTGTGAAACAAAAATTTAAGTTTTATACTTTTATTTGGTTTATAATTTTATAATCACTTAGATTTTCCTGTAGTTGACTACAATTTTATAAAACCATGTTTGTACACATATGTATGTGCACAAATAGGCCCACCTCGTAAGCACTACCATGAAAATGGGGGGCGTTTTTACTTGCTGAAATCTACCTAAAATGTAAACATTTACAGATGTTCAGAGGTCTGAAAATATAACAAAACTTTGAAAATTACACAGAATATTCAAAGTGGAATTCAATTATTTCAATTATATGAAAACTAAAGTTAATTTTGTGCTAAGTACCTACTTTCACTCAACAATGGAAACTTCGATATATCCATAATGACAAGTAGATGCTAAGGACTGGGAAATAAAATTCTAGCTTCTGAATAATCTCACTTTTCTTCTTCTGTAATGTTCCACTGACAGAGTTTGCTATTTGATTCACTGGATAAGCAATGAATGCTCTAAACAAATGTACACAATTGGACGCAAGCAGGCTTCTGCACAAGTTCAACATTCATCTAGTGTATATTACTTAATCCAACTCCTATCAATGTGAATGATTTTTAGTAAGTAATGTTTGAAAAGCCCTTGGAGATTCTTGAGTGGACTATCAATTTGCTTTATTAATTCCCAGAATGCTAGTTGGCTTGCGGGATCCTGAAAGAAAAATCCCATTTGGGAGAATATTCACAGCTAACTGTCTCTCAATTATACAGATATACTTTATTGATCTTACTGAGAAAAGTGTGTCTAGCAATGCCACACTCTGGCTGGACTCCTAGCTCCCTTCCCTTTTAAAGAGATTTTGCATGATGAATTCTCTTGTGAAGCACACAGCTAATTTTTATACTTCACAGTCTCCCACTGAAATATTATTTTGGGTTAACCCCAGCAGGAAGCTAAACACCATATATAGAAGGGGAAAAGTAAGCAGCAGCAGGTTACACAGCACTGCATGCTTTTTAATACTTTCTTAACACTAAAATATTTCTTAACACCAAAAGATAAGACTAAGTATGTCTATTTAATGACACCAATTTTTTTAAATGTGAACATTTCTTGCTGCCACATTTTATATGTGAATACTTCTTGAACAGAGGTATGTCCTTATCTCTTTTTTTTTCTGATCATTTACTTAGTCTGTTTGCTTCTCTTTCTGAAACTTTCCCACATGAACAGCATATTCTATTTCATTTTTCCATCATTTTAAAGCTATTTTTAAAAGTACTGTCCTGAAACTTGTATTGCAATGACACTGAAAATTCCAACAACGAATTTTTGATGACACTCATTGATTTCCTGCTATCTCCAGCTGAACGTGCAAAATACATTTATAAAATATATTTTTACAAAAAAATGTATACATTTATAAAATGTATTTTTGGAAAAAAGTTTTTCAAGTATTTTAAAACTTGAATTTCAGCATATCATATATTTGGCAGACAATCACTGTACCTTTTCAAATGCCACACTAGCAACAAGTTACAAGAGGTAACAGGCCTCAAGCTGCACCAGGGGAGGTTTAGATTGGATATTAGGAAAAATTTATTCACAGAGAGGGTAATCAGGTATTGGAACAGGCTGCCCAGGGAAGTGATGGAATCACTGTCCTTGGAAGTGTTCAAAAACCGTGTGGATGAGGCCCTCAGTGACATGGTGGTCTTGGCAGTCCTGGGCTAATGGCTGCACTTGTTGATCTTAAAGGTCTTTTCCAACCTATGACTGCTTCTATGATTCTATGATTCTAAGTTAACTGGAAAATTAATTTTATCCTAATGTATAAAGGTAGCAGAGTATGCAAATCATTAATCAGAAAACCTAACAATTTTATTTAATTTCTAAAGACTGTCAAAGAATATACAGTCATCATGACGAAAAGACAAGAAGAATTGTGAACTTAAATACACCATTTAAAAAAAATTTTAAAATACACTTACTTATGACCCAAGTGTTTAAGAAAATACCCAAGGACCTTCAAAGCTTGAACCCATATACTCTCACTTTTGGAAGCCAATAACTTATAAATAACTCTAAAAAAAGAAAAAGAAATTCAACAATCTATCAGTTTATTAATAAACATCATATATATAGATTGTATTTAACTGAACAGTGATATTTCTTAATATAGAAGAACATAAAAATAGCAATTTACACAAAATGGAAAGATACTGAAAGCACTGAGCACAGCGTAAGAGTTTGACTATGAATTCTTCAAGTTAGAGACATAGTCAGTTTTGGCTCAGTTCAATGTTTTGTAACAGAAAGCAACAACCTTATCGTATGCTTCTACCTGGGAACAATCAAATAAAAGATGATCTGAGCAGTTGTAGCTTAAGACAAAAGAAGACTGGCGCACAGAAGGTCACATGCTGGAGATGCTTGGAACGGCTGGATTCTACTGAAAAACTTTAATTGTTAAAGACCCTACTTAATAACCTTTCTACACAGGAGAGGGTACCTGCATTTAATCACAGCATGTTTATACTGAAATCTCATTTGTCAAAAGTGAAATATGGCAATATGTTACACAAAATCCCATATACACTTACTAAGCCGCATCCTCACTGCATCAAAATTTGAAGGGGAATCCTCCCCTGCCCTACCCTCTGCTTTGAAATCTGTGATAAAAAAGACTTTACAATTTAACTAATTTAATTTATTACAAAGTGTTCAAGGGCAGGCTGGATGAGCCCTTGAGCCGATGGCAGAGAGGTTGGAACTAGATGATCTTTAAGGTCCCTTCCAACCCCACTCATTTTATGATTCTATGACTGGTTTAAACACAAATTCTAGACTTTCAGACAGGAAATCAGCCTTGATTTGAGTGGACTCAGAGACAGAAAACATCACCCTTACCCTAGACTGTTCTTCAATAAACTTTTAAAGTTATTTTATTGTTTCATTTGAATTAGCTGAGCTTCAGTTTTTAGCCATTGCTTTTAGTCGTCTTTAGTCGTCTTTAGTTGTCTGCGCTTTAGCAGACAATATCTTCCTCTTTTGAGAAGACTTATGCCATTATCAAATGACCTCTGAGGCTTTTGTCCTCTGATAATCTAAGCAGACTAACCTCTAATTCTATGTAAGGCATTTTTTTTTAATACAATAATAAATAAATGTTGTAATTCTGTGCATTCTCTCTAAGCTTTTTCAACACAGACTTTTAAATACAGAAACTGCACCGTCAAATAATTTTACTATCGGTACCACAAATGTTACATAAAATGATCCTCTAAATCAGTCCTACCCTTCTTCAGAAGGTGTCAGGAATAGAATTCCATCTCCATACAGACAACTATTGGCAGTCTTAGAATTGAATACGAGTCTTCCTTTCAACAAGCATTGTCATGCAAACAGTTTTAAATCCAAGTACTTGTACAAAGATTTTAGTATTTTGGCAATATGGCAGACAGGGGTTTTGGGGGGGTTTTGTTTTGGTTTGGATTTTTTTTTTTTTCCTGTTTTACAAGCCCCTTACATTTTCCAAAGCATTTTCAGAACGGCACAAAATAGAATTCTACAGTAAATACTAAATTTTTAAGACAAAAATTATTAATCTCTGGGAAAAAAATAAGCATTACGAAGTTAGGCATAATACAACAACAAAAATACTGCTTCTCTGGGAAATAACAGTTATTAATTTTACTGTCAAACAGACAACCATATCAATTCCACACATAATTTTTTTTAATCTTTCCAGAGAGAATTTGCGAGATTAGGGCACGATTTCCTGTTTTCCTCTTCTTCCCTCCAGATTATGTTAAACCTCTGAAGACAAAACATTTAAATTTTTCTGAGATAGATGCTTGGCTTTGTGATGGATCTTGTTAATTATTTGAGATTGAGAAGCAAGTACGACAGTACGTTTACCTTCAAATATCATAATGATAACCTTAAGCAGAATTTTTTTCCTCCAAGCTATCAAAGCCACTCTATTTTTGGAAAAAAAAAAAAAATAGCCTAAGTTAACAAAACTGTAGTTTGAAACATCAGCAAGTGTGATAATTATGTGAAAAAGCAACAATCTGGAAAGTGATGATACTGGGACTACTTTTAAGATATTTTCTCACTTAACTGTCTTACCGTATCCCATTTCTCTGATCAAAGGCAGGTATCATGGATGCTGGATGTTCGGACATTAGTGCCACTAGCAGCTGCAGCACATCATGAATATTTTCATCCTGTATGACAAGTATCAATGTTATTCTACAAACTAACTTCAACAGCAGGCTTCCCATAGAGCTGGTACAATTGGTTACAGTAAAGATAGATAATTACAGAAATATACCTCATGCATTGTTAATAAGTAATTTAATATACTCTGCAGTTCATCTTCTTTCACTCCTCTGTCCTAAAAAAAAAAAAAAAAAATAAAAATGGAGGGGCATTATTCCGAGAAAATACATTCTTTAGATTTGGCTCATGAAAAACTTGGATCAAGTCAAATAATCCTACAGTTTTTTCTATTTAAACAAAAAAACCTAAATTCTCTCTTTCATTACATTGCTTTTCCTTATCACGTTGACAATTCAAAACAGTATGAAGTCAGCCCTCTATTCCTAGAAAGAATTCTGACAGTGTGGGCTCTGAGCCACTATAAGCTATTACTGCCACTCCTCCAATCCCCGAGACAGAACAAAAGGAAACAGCAGGAAAAAGCCAGGCCAGAAAATAATCGGTTTCAGTCTAGCCTCAAATGGAAAAGCATACCTCAAAGACTAGTGTTCAACTGTAACAGAGAGAAATAGTCCTAAACCATTTCAACCAATGCTAGAACCAAGAAAAAAGGATAAAACAGTAACTAACTTAACAACTACCATTACCTTTTTAATTTGACCAATCAAGCAACCATCTACCATCACACAAAAAAAGCACAAATACCTGAAAGGTTCCATAGTGTCATACATATACACAATTTCTGCAAGTACATTTAATAAAATATATATGGCATGGTTTGGTGAGGTTAATAAGAAATATTGTATGGATTTACAACCTTTATGTTGATTAAAGTATGTGCATGGACATTAAAATTAACCAGAAACAGATACAACACATGACAGGTATTGTATATTTACTACTAGGAAAGATCCTTTTACATGTATAAAACAGAACTCAATGTTTTCCATCTGGAATAGACTATTTTACCTTCAATATAAGTTGTTTCAAAAACAGAAGCATAAATGCCCTTAGTGATATGATTTCTTTCTGTGAGGGCCGAGGACCATCTGGAAGAAGCAAAATATACCACTTTTAAATATAAACTAATTTCTCTAATGACTGCAGCTCCTGACGGAAATCACAGTTTCTACAACAGATTTAGCATTCTATTCATTATGTAAAAGTTTGTATTTGCAAATGATATCATTTATAACCTTTCAGAATCACACTTTACAACAATATACATAAGTGATGTTTCATTTTGGAGAAAAAGAAATCCATGTTTATATACTTAATTTTATTTTATTGTATAAAGACACAGGAAGATGAAAGGTAGTAATTAGGTTTAGACTCACACAACTGAATTAAGGTATACGTTCTGTATGTGTCTTTATATGAGCCAGGAGTTTTAAATCCCAACATAAGCAACTACTCTACCGACTAGACCTACTCAACTGACCCAATGCCAATGCCCAATTCAGGATTAAAATTGCTGGTTCTATTGACTGCATTGAGTTGAATTCCATCGGAAACAATGGGTTTTTAAACACCTACTATGAGATACACTGTGGACATGTAAACTTAAAAAGGTCTGAATACAAAGTTGAATCTCACCTAAAATTTGTGAGAACAACTTGTAATAACACAGCCAGCATGTTAAATACCATCTGAATGGAAAACAGCAGAGAAAGGATTAATGAAGTATTAGTGGTGGCCAATACCTGTGGCAGAAATTGAAGCTAATTAACCAAAGAGAAACCACCATCTGAAGAAAATATTAAATTTAAAACGGTACACCCCCCTATCCTGTAATCCATAATACTTTTTGTGCTTGAGAAAGTACATTAGGAAAACAGAAGTATCTAAAAAATTGAGTAAGAAACAGAGCCTGAATAATGATATTCAGTTGAAACTTGCTCTATTGTATTTTCGATTCACCCCTTTCATAAATAATTAAGGTTGAGCTGGAAATTCCTTTGTTAAGTTCCTACTTTTCAAAAAATGCGTATCATAGTCTTAAATTTTGCACAGTGAAAATAAATGCAACCTAATTTATTTTTTCATCAACCACTTCATCTTATGCTGATAAAACACATATCAAAGCTTAATAATAGTCTATGTTTCAGTATTATTTCCAAACCAGATGAATGCAACTTTTTAATGAAATGTTTTTTATAGTCTCTGATGCCACTCTTCGAAGTGAAGCCACTTCTGTACCCACAGTAATGCCAGTTTGCAACAAGGGCAGACGTGAAGGTAAGTTATACTTGTTTGACCATCAGGAACAAGAAGAGTGGTAAATCCTCTCAAATCTTCTTCCATTTAGGAGTGGAGAGAGGAGAACTGGGTACTTTTCAGAAAGAAGCAAATAAATCTCAACCTGTCCCCACCACCACATTGTAAAAGAAATAAGGATATTGTTGTAATAAATCTATCATATAGGCTTTAAAGCTATAGGAATAATTTTCTATTCACATGTTATAACAGCACCATGAAACATCTATTTTCCATCGTAAAAAGAGAATTAAGTTAGATTTTTTGGTACAAGTTGCAAGTACATTAAGTACTGCATGTGTTTTTATGTCAATGGAGCGCTTCTAGCCAACAGCTATTTTTTTCCCTGATTCAAATGCAGATTCAACTCCTCTAACTGCATCCCAGAAATCTGTTTCTGTGCACACCCTCTTCCCTCCTACACTTTACTGGGATTCAATATTGGACAGTATCTGAAAACCAGGCCTACAAACTAAGGCATTTTGTGCTTTCTGGAACACTGTAATTATCGAAGCAGAGAACAGAACTCTAAGGCAATGCGTTCTGCAAAGTATTTCTGTAACAGAAATTTTAAGGAGGTATTAAAAAGAAGATATCCCAAATTAACTGGGAACCTGTTCAAAGAAGTTTCATGCTTCGTATTCACATACCCACTAGTTTCCCTGGAGATGTGCGAGAACCCTGAAAAGGGTTCTTTAACATGTAAAAGATACCAAAGAAGTTGTTACTTGCAGGTTATATGCCATGCAGGCAAAATGGTGCTTTTTCCTTCAGTCCTCAAGTACTACTTATTCCTTGTATTTTAGTTGTGTCTTGAAGCTTCACTGCATTAGGATCAGAAAAAGGGGACAGCCTGTACCCAAAAGACTATATTAGTTTGAAAAATTTAGAAGAGGACTTGTAGAGAAAAAGAAGAGATGCTGGAGAAACTGGAGGCTATGTAACCAGTAGACAGCTGCAAAAAGTGGAAGAATGGACTGCAGCAATAGTAACGCAACAGTCATCTGATACAAATCGAATAGAATTAATTAATCTAGGAAGTTGTAAAGCTACATGAAATGCATTTGCTACTATAATTGCTATGTCATCACAATTTTTGGCTTTGTTACTAGGTGAGAACTTAATTACTATTTGCAGATTTATTTTTATTCTAAGAAATGCATTATTGACCAAGCAATAGTATAATTTATGCTATAATTAAAAATATACACTACATACACATATACTGAGGTAGAGAGAGACACTGAAAAGTAGTTTTCTTTACTATTAATCTTTGTGCCCATCACTGGATATAGGCAATTCAGTGCCACCATCATTCAGAAACTGATAAACAGCACTGCTAAAGACTAAAACAAAACCCAAAACAAATCAACAACAAAGATAATCCTTTTAAGATCTTGTACAGCAACCAAAAGTCCCTAGTACAAAATATCAACATTCTTATTAACTGGCAAAAAGAAAGGATGCCTCCCTTTTCCCTCACCAGGATGAGTCACTAAATCATTTACTGCTTTTAGATTTTTATGTATGTATTTATTGCAGATAGCGCATGATTTGCATCATATTTTTTTAATATACACTCAAAATGAGAGTTAGCCAGCTTTATCCAGACAAAAACAAATAAAAAAAAAAAAAAAGAGGATCCAATTCATCTTTGTAGCACAGACCAATTATAGCGGCATAAACCAGAACTAATTAAGAGGGAATAAGTAAACATATTCACAGAGTAAAGTACAATCAGTACTGGTGTAAAATACTGATTGGGAGCTTTGAATAACAAAAATAATGACTTATAATCCTGTCTTTGGAAACAAAACATTGTGTTATCAGTTCTATGGGCAATCAAATGCAGTATTCTTCCATCTGGCTTTTTTTATATGTAAAAATCATGATTTTTCTACTCCTTAAATTAATAAAACATGACACAAATAGCAGAATCTGATCTCCATGCATGCATAAATAACATCACGTTATGTGGATGACAGAAGGACCTACTTTTTCTTAATGCTGCAAAGCTAATGAGAACTGAGTTACACTCTAACCCAGCCCTTGAAATTAGTCTGTGCAACATTCTTTTATCCACAAACCGAAAAACTATAGTTACTTTCTCATTGCAATAATTTCTATAATTCCCACTTTTCTTACTTGGGTTCAAAAATATCAGACATTAAAAATGTTCTTAAAAACTATTTAACATGAGTTAACTTGGATATTAACAACGCTCTGTCCTCTAGCATGAGGCAAAATACAGGTCATATAGGTCTGTTCAGAGTAAGAGTTGGGAAGCACACAGGAAACACTAGTAGAGAAAAAGAAATGCTTGGCCAACAGCTCATAAATGAACTACATTACTCAATAGTCTGGAACCTACATGCACATTTCTCTCATACAATGAGAGTATTGACGTTGCAAGTATTTCATAAGGATGCTCCATAACAGGGTCCAAAATTACAATTTAGCACACTACATTTCTGAGAGTTGCTAACACTGAGTATCCTAAGTTAGTTTTTCCTGGGAAAAGAAATTCCACAATATTTAGTTTGTTTTTCTGTTATTGCTTTCATTTTATGCCTTCTCATTACTTCCCCACTCTATTTTCAGAGAATACCATGCAGTTGGTAAGTTATTCAGTGCAGATTTTTCAAAGCATAAATATCCTGTTGGGCTCTAATAAGCTCTCTCTTACGTTGCAGAATTCATATCAAAATAATTCAGCAACATGGAGAATACTTTTTAAAAGTGTGTAAATGTTTTATTTTTCCTTAAAAAGGTTATTAAAGAAATTAAACTATACGACGGTTAGTAGACATCCAAAGATTAAAAGTGTGCTTAATTTTTTCTCTGTTTCTTTGATATTAAAAATATGCCTGTTCTGCCCCTTCTGAAAGACAATCACAGTGTAGCTTTTCTTTAAATATCATTCTAGTACATATTTTGGAAAGACAAAACATCAAAAAAAAAACCCAAAGACCGGTGACGTAAGGTTAAGACTCCTCTGGCAGCTTGAAGTATTATTGAAATGCACCATCTACCATTGATGGTACAAGATAAAGAGCTAAAACTCTCCCCACTTATCCTTTTATTCATTCCCAAAATCCACAAAAGGACATAATTATGGAGAGAAGTAATATAATTTTAAATAATTTTTACTCAATTGTCTGCTTCGCTGTGTCTTTAGATGCTGCAAGCGTTGGGTAACCCTACGATCTTGTCCCACCTTCATATCTTATTCTGTATGATTCAACACAATGCTAAAGACATGTATGTGGCAAATAAAAAGAATAGCTATAATCATAGTTCAAGTGTAAAACGTAAAATTAATAATAAAGTTTAGAAACACTTCCCTGTGGAAATTGGTTTGACTTTTTCTGCTCTTCCTGACATAAAAATTGTTTATAAGTTCACCTTTAATATGGTATTACTAAAAAAAAAGTCACTTTTGTCCTGCCACCTATTTATAACTGGTAATTTAATTTAAAACAAACACAAACACAACACAAAAAAAGAAAGTAAAACTCGTAATTTTAAACAGAAAACTTGCCTCCACTATGTGGATCTCTATCTATAGCCTACTAAGAATAAATATCAAACTAACTGATAGGCATACATCACTGAAAAAGTGTTTCTAACAATTCAGAAGGAAACCAAACAACACAAATTTAGTATATTGAATCAAAGAAGAAATACTAGCTAGAAATAGGACACCAATAATGAAAGAGAAGATACAACCCCAAATCTGAAATACATATTTGAGCCTTTTAAATAATTCGAAAGATTTACACCTTCTATTTTGTAAGCTGAATATGAGGAGAATCATAGATTCATAGAATAGTAAGGGTTGGAAAGGACCTGAAGATCATCTAGTTCCAACCCCCCTGCCATGGGCAGGGACACCTTGCCCTAAACCACGTGGTCCAAGGCTCTGTCCAGCCTGGCCTTGAACACCACCAGGGATGGAGCATCCACAACCTCCCTGGGCAGCCCATTCCACTGCTTCACCACCCTCACTGTAAAGAACTTCTTCCTTATATCTAATCTAGACTTCCCCTGTTTGAGTTTGAAGCCATTACCCCTTGTCCTACCACTACAGTCCCTAAGGAAGAGTCCCTCCCCAGCATCCTTGTAGGCCCCCTTCAGATACTGGAAGGCTGCTATGAGGTCTCCACGCAGCCTTCTCTTCTCCAGGCTGAACAGCCCCAGCTCTCTCAGCCTGTCTTCATATGGGAGGTGCTCCAGCCCTCTTATCATCCTCGTGGCCCTCCTCTGGACTTGCTCCAACAGCTCCATGTCCTTCATATGTTGAGGACACCAGAACTGTACGCAGTACTCCAAGTGAGGTCTCACAAGAGCAGAGTAGAGGGGCAGGATCACCTCCTTCGACCTGCTGGTCACGCTTCTTTTGATGCAGCCCAGGGTACGGTTGGCTTTCTGGGCTGCGAATGCACACTGCAGCCGGCTCATGTTAAGCTTCTCACCAACCAACACCCCCAAGTCCTTCTCTGCAGGGCTGCTCTGAATCTCTTCTCTGTCCAACCTGTAGCAGTGCCTGGGATTGCCCCGACCCAGGTGTAGGACCTTACACTTGGCTTGGTTAAACTTCATAAGGTTGGCATTGGCCCACCTCACAAGTGTGTCAAGGTCCCTCTGGATGGCATCCCTTCCCTCCAGCATATCAACCGAACCACACAGCTTGGTGTCGTCGGCAAACTTGCTGAGGGCGCACTCAATCCCACTGTCCATGTCACCGACAAAGATGTTGAACAGGACCGGTCCCAACACCGATCCCTGAGGGACACCACTCGTTACAGGTTTCCAACTGGACATCGAGCCATTTACTACAACTCTTTGCGTGCGGCCATTGAGCCAGTTCTTTATCCACTGAGTGGTCCATCTATCAAATTGATGTCTCTCCAATTTAGAGACAAGGATGCTGTGCGGGACAGTGTCAAACATTTTGCACAAGTCCAGGTAGATGACGTCAACTGCTCTGCCCCTGTCCATCAGTTCCGTGGCTCCATCATAGAAGGCCACCAAATGGGTCAGGCAGGATTTCCTCTTAGTGAAGCCATGATGGCTGTCACCAACCACCTCATTGTTTTTCATGTGCCTTAGCATGTTTTCCAGGAGAAACTGCTCCAAGATTTTGCCAGGCACAGAGGTGAGACTGACTGGTCTGTAGTTCCCTGGGTCTTCCATGTTCCCCTTAAGATGGTCTCGAACCTGATCCTCTCGTACACTGGGCCTAAGGTCTTCATTTTCACAGTCCCTGCATCTGCTTTCCAAGACTGTCGTGGTGTGGTCAGAGCATTTGCTAGTGAAGACTGAGGCAAAGAAGTCATTAAGAACCTCAGCCTTCTCCAAATCCATGGTAGCCAGTTCTCTCGATAGCTTCCAGAGAGGGCCCACATTGTCCCTAGTCTGTCTTTTATTTGCTATGTATCTATAGAATCCTTTCCTGTTATCTTTTACATCCCCTGCCAAACTGACTTCTAGCTGGGCCTTAGCTTTCCTAACCTGGTCCCTAGCTTCCCGGGCAATGCTCCTATATTCTTCCCAGGCCACTTGTCCTTGCTTCCACCTTCTATAAGCTTCTTTGAAGAATGCGGAAAACTTTCATTTTTTAAGAAAACAGCATTAGCTGAATAGGAAGCTTCAGTATCGGGCCACCGTGGCTTTAAACAAAGTATACTGAACTGTCAGTACAGAAATTCACCCACTTTGTGCTTTATTAAGATAGGTGAAGGTAATAAAACCTTGAAGCAGAGTAACTGTCTGCAAGTAATAGTAAATCAAACTACTAATATTAAAAAGTGTTTCAGTTTATCAGCATAAAAAATGATATGCCTAGAAGACAAGAAAGCATCACAGTACTAAAATGTCTGCATGAATAAGCTTATGTTCTAATATGACAGTAAATTATTTGAAACCACTACAGCACATACAGTCAAATTTTGGATATGGGCAAGTTTTCCATCAGTCTTCTCCAGACCTGAAAAGTCTCATGTCAAGTTAGCTTAGAGTTTCAGTTACCTCTGATAACGGAATATCATATGCCATTTTCTTGCATTATGACATTTTTATGTTTCTTACAGTAAAATTACTGTTCATAGAAAATGTGTTCTTTCATTTTGAAATATCAAATGCTACTAATATGCAGCAACTCTAACATTCACACTGTTGTATTTTTACAGTGTTTCTTACTTCTGCAAACTTCTTCTTACATATTATTCTGTATTTTAACAAATGGGACAGGATCACCACTCCTATGAAGACAGGCTGAGAAAGCTGGGGTTGTTCAGCCTAGAGAAGAGATGTTATAGTAGGATTCTAAAGGCGCGTACAAGAAATCTGGAGAAGGACTTTTTACAACAGCATGTAGTAACAGGACAAGGGGGAGAATGGCATTAAACTGACAGAGGGTAGATTTAGATCAGATATAAGGAAGAAATTCTTCACTGTGAGGGTCGGGAGGCACCCAGAGAAGTTGTGGATGCCCCATTCCTGGAAGTGTTCAAGGCTAGGCTGGATGGGTTTTTGTGAAACCGAATCTGGTGGAAGGTGTCCCTGCCCATGACACGGGAATGTAACTAGATGATCTTTAAGATCCTTTCGAACCCATACGATTCTATGACTCTATGAAATCATGAACTTGCTGGCTACATATAGCAGTAGTGGCTGTATGCCATCTAATAAAAGCCAACACAAAACCAAAATCCTGGAACAGTCAACTTTTTAAAATATTAGGACTGGTGATGTTATGAGTTGCTGAAAATTTTCCACAGAGGTGGATAAAAAAGTATCATTAAGCATATTAACTACAACTCATTATATTATTTTAAGACAATAATCCTGAATAAGCCAGACCTGCATATCACATTGGCAGATTGCACTCAGTGTTAAAAGAAAGAGCATCTGGTGGAGAAAAGTGATATAATATCCAGGTGATTAAACATTTTGAAAAGTTTTCAGGAATATTATCAATTGAAAGTAATTAATGTAAATTTGATAAAAAACTAATATGAAATTAAGTTAATGTGAAATTAAATTTAGCAACCCATCACCTCAGCAATTATTTTATTTCCACAGTCGTTTGCAAATCACCGCAGTTATTACAGCTGTATTAGAAGCAGAAGTTACCTGTGAAATAATAGCAAAAAAAGTCCTAGGGCTGATTTGCATGGAGAAAATTCCACAGCTATGCTGGACTTGCATATCCATTGCTATGTCACTGATCTTCCTCCCTGATGAGCTGACACTCTTCAACTCAATACAAGGAAAACCATTTTTACAGACAAGAGAGTACTATAAAATACTTTCTTAAAGTCCTACTAATTACATGGGACTTTATGCAGTCTAAGCAACAGGGATAAAGGAAGAGGATAAGAAACACGGAAGAAAGTTGATATTAACCTTTAAAAATGTCAAGTTTATCTATAAATCTAACTAAATAAAAAAGAAGAAAATTCAGATATAGTGGATAATAATACGTATTTTAAAAATGTGCATGGCATCAGTTTACCAAATGCCTTCCTAACTACTCTATGAAAGTGTTAGAAATTGTGGTTTTTGTTGTCATGCTGCTACTCCAAACAACCAGTAATTTGCCGTATCTGATTACCTTTCAGGGACCTACATGGCTGACTTCCTGAGAAAAACAGAATATTGTCTGGAACTGACATAAATGTTAAGGGAATGTACCATATCCTTAAAATAGGTAAGAATGAAACAAAAGGTGGGGATGTAAAGCAGCCATAAGTATGCTAATTTAGAGTTAACTGATTCACTTCTCATTCCTAATTTTGCGTCCTTGTGTACCCCATGCCTTCTGTTCAGGTTTTGATGAACACATTACATACTTTTTTTGCAGCTATTCAACTGGCATTACACATACAAATACTCCAAAAATACAGCTAACTGGCGAGATGCAAATATGGGCAAGACAAAAACAAGCTATAGCTCCTACAGAAAGAAATCTCACACTGTTTCCACAAAGAGCAAGCCTAGCCAGAGAGTAGTCCGTAAGATGCAATACATTTTCAATGTGTTGTTAGGTACCAGTATCGTAACACAGAGGTACAGGAATTCTTTAATCAAAAAAACAAACCAAATCAAAACCAACAAAAAAACTTCAAACCAAAATAAGATCCCAGAAGAATTACAGCAATAACAAATATACAATATTATCAAACTTATAGTCTCAAACTTGTTGAACAATTTCCCAGGTCTCTGTCTAGATATAAATATGGTTGACATCTGGAAACTTTACCTTACAATAGATGGTCATTCAACAGCCACAAATACAGTGGACATAATATAAGCTGATCAGCTTTTAACATCCTAATTCCTCCTGAGCTCAGATATGATTAATTTGTCCTATTGTGAAACTGTTCTATTGTGAAACCTATGCAGCCCAACAGCATTACCCTCAACAGAGCAGAGCTCTGAAAGCATGAAGATGGATAAAGTCACTCCCAGGGTAGGATTCGGCTCACCTGATTTCAGACATCTATAGTGTAGATGCCAACACATGAGACTAGCTTCTAACCTTCCACTGAAGTCAATGAAGACCTTATCAATATAGTCAATGGACTCTAAAAAGCAACTACCTTTCAAACTAAACAATTCTCCATACTCTGTTGAGTAGGAGTAGGACACAGCTTCATAAACATATTTATCAGTGTGATTTGACATGCCATAAAGTATCCAAAATATCTGCACAGAAGAAGCAGATTTGACGCCAGATGCACAGAACACCTGCATCCTTCTGAAAGGCAGGTGATGCCCCACAGACTAAAATGATGCTAGAAACCCATATTCAGGCAACTGACTCCTGCATTCCACAGTCTATAATCAGCAGATATCTAACTTAGATGAAACACCTTGACTGTAGGTACCAAAAATTAACTTAATTCTATTTTGGCAGAGGGAATCCAGATTCAGTGTAAGTGGAAAATATATTTTATCACTGACAAAAATTTCACACTAATTAAGTAACCACCACAGTTAATTTTTATAATCTGATACTACAAACTTTTCATTCAAATGAACATAGAAGGGTGCTAAGTATTTTGTTAGGTATTTTTAAGGCAAATTTTAATAATTTTATGAAAAATACTGTTCATCTAATATTATACTATAAGAGAACTATAGATGAGGTCCCAGCTCCAACAGCAGCCTCAACAAGTTACAACTTCACTATTAGGACACCTAATCTAGGATAAGGATTGTTCTTTCCATTTAAAAAAAAAAAATTGAATAAAACCCCCATGCATACAGCTTTCTTACAAACTAAGAATTATCCAATGACTTACATGTTATATATGTCACTTTCTTAAATATTTGGATATGTGATAGCACTAAAACATTCCCCAATTATTAAATTTCTCAGCATGACAGTAACAGTTACAGAATAAATCTAATTAATATGTTCTCTTGTATCAATTCATTTTTAAGAGACTTTCAGCCAAATCCTCCTTCCTTTACACAAGTAGTCAGCTAGATGTAATGACATTACAGCTGGAGTTTATAGGATTAGAACGATTTGATGCTTTGGCTAATACACATCTGTTATATGCAGTGTTTAGTCCATATGTATTATCGTATTTTGTTGTTGCCATCATTCAATGCTTCCTGAGCTAAGCTAAGAGCATGACTTTAAGCAAAGTTAAACCAATCTCTATTTTGAAAGGGCAGAGAAAAAATACTACTAAACTGGAAATACAGCTTCAGATATCTTGGCAGTGAGAACTGTAAGTTTCCATTTGTTTTCAAGGTCACTTAACACTACCAATCACACAAACCACACAAACTTTTCTTTGCCATATGAAATATGCTTAATATATCCTCTTTGTCACAGAAAAATCAGTGATTTTAATGTTTTCCAAAGTATGCCCACGTAAGTATATGGGATGTAAACACAGACCAGAGTTGGAATCTTCTGGGAATACATATAAACATAAGGAATTATCATCAAAGGTGTATGATACACTAAAAGTACTTGCATAGTCCTACTGTTGACATCCCTGGAAGTATTCAAGGACAGGCTGGATGGGCCTTTGTGAAACCTGGTCGAGTGGAAGGTGCCCCTGGCCATGACAGGGGGCTTGGAATTAGATGATCTCTAAGGACCCTGCCAACCCAAACTATTCTGTGATTCTGTGACCACTGGGGCCGATTATTGCCATTTACCTACCTCCTTGTCTACAGATTCAAGGAGCTTTCATACATTTATGTCATAAATCTTCCTATACAAGAATTGCTTATATTTTCTCTCTCATGCATTGCACTTACCTAATCCTTTAGGAGTAATGCCACTGCTATCAGCAGGATTAACCACCCAGTAGTAGTATTTCAGTGTGTGCATTAACTGCAGTACTGTTCCTACTCTGCGTATAGTGTTATAGATCGTAGCAGTTCCAATGAATTCAGCTGACAAGTAGGTATACAAAGACAGCTGCACCTGAAGAATGAAATAGTTATGCACATAAATGTAAGTTCTATATTAGTAACCTTAAATTGTAGGTTTTTTAGGATTTATTTTGGATATAATATACAAAACATAAAACATAATTACAACTGTAGTTAGGGCAGGGACTGGACTGCCACCTGGAATGACTTCCAGAGGTTGCTTCCAAAATCAATTTTCTATGATTCTATGATTTAAGTCATGATAAATGTACTGTTTTGTTTGGTTTTCTATTCAGGTCTTTTTTTACAAAAAGTATATGTTTTCAGATTTTAGGACTATGTCATTTTCACTTTTGTTCGCATTCCTCAACCATGATTATTTAGGGACACAACTGATTCATTTTTACTAGACATGAGTGATAGCTTTTTACAGTTTTTATCAATCTAAAATATATAATATAAATTCAAATTAAAGTTTATGTGAATGTGTAACAAAACATTTATCACCTTTTCCTTACAATTAAAAATACGTACTTTTATGCTTAATCTCTAGAAAAGCAATGTGATGCAAGCCCTGAAAAAGGGACTGGGTTTCTAGAAACAGTCTTTTAAACAGAATCAGACAGAATCTTAGGCAAGAATGTAACTGGTTTTAGGGACTTATAAAAAGACACTGGACAATATAGTTATTGCAAGGTACAGACTTAATGATCTAAAAAAATCTTTGTTATCACATTTTAAAATAAAAAGAAAAAAACCCCAACCAGAAAACGAACAAACAAAAAACAAATTCCCAGGTACCATGGTATAAAAGAATACTAGTATTTCACTTCACTGAAGGAGAGTCGTAACATCATTCAACTGTACAATTACCTTCGCAGGGGTGTGTATCCAGATAGCAGGATTAAAAAGGATGTGATCACATAATTGCTTCAGTAGAGGTGCTCCATGAGACAATCCATCCAAATATTTTGCAAATGACAAAAATTGTTCCAGAACTGCTCTGGTTATATGAACCCTAGATGACTGGGGAAAAATAGTCAGAAAGAACAAAGATAAAGAAAAGCCTTATTCCTCAGTATGCTTACAGGAGGCTCATCTTAAGTGAACACATGCAACCTTGTAATTTTTTTATGTCATTGGATATGAAAGTAAGAAAAAAAAGTTATCAGCTACTTAAACTTTCTAATAATTTGCAATAAGCCTAATGGCTACACTTACCAGGTTAAAAATATTCATCAATAACTGAGGTTAAATCCTTTTTTTTTTTTTTTTTTTCCTGGAGGGGGGAGGCGAAGAATAAGTGCTGGTTTTGGTTTATTATAATCCAGTCAGGATTTTACATTTTACAACACAGTGACTTGAGAAATTCATCTGAAGTCCTTAACTCTTCTTCAGTTAATGATGTGTACTGCTAAAGTTGGGTGTTAGAGTGTGTAAACACACAATACTGGTAGACTTGCTTTCGTTTCTTCAACATAAGTAGGTATTAGAAGAAGTTGGTTTCAGGGTTTCCTCAAACTTTTTTGTGTGCCCCTCAGTTTCATATCATATGCTATAAAATCACTGTTGAGACCTGCTCCTATGCAGTAACATGGCATGTGGACTTCGACAAACTTCTTTATTATTTACTAAGTTAACAACAGGAACTAATAGGAAAAACTACTAAACATCCTTCCCCCTGCCTTCTCTACAAGATGTTCCAATTACTTTTGGTGGTGTAAGTACACATTCCTGGTAATTCTGGGAATATGCAGATTTGTTATTTTTTAGAAGTGAAGTCCATTTGTCAGTAATAAAAGTTCAGCCTGGATGCTGAGCTTAATTTGGCTTGTACATCACAATTCACAATAAGTAGTCTGCAACTAATAAGAACAACAATGTTATTTTGAAGTTCAAGTCAGAAAAAGAAAGCTTTCTGTCCTTGCTGAAGTATTTGATCACATGCAAATGAACAACAAATAATTTACAAATAATAAAATTGAGCCTGGCTAGGAAGTAAAAGGATATTTTCCTGCCATATGTGCCAAGTGAATATAAACATGTACTGGAAATATAAAATATATCTTTTTGAAAACTGTAGCTAGGGAGAATATAGCATAAAACCCCCCAGAAAAAAGCATATGCTGTAAGAATTATGTTGTGACAAAATCAAACAAAATCCTTTAAATATTCATATACTCTGAGTGTAATGATTGTAGCAGGTGCTAATTAGAGCAGTATAAAAACTTTTTTTTTTTTTTTTAATTTCACATACAACATTCTAAATTGATGTATTCGATGTGTGTAAACCATAGTGCTCTATTCTAGTGAAAGGAATCCATGAAGGCTCGCTAGCCTGCCTGTATATAACTTACGGAACTGGAGCTAACAGCTTTGTAAATTCATTCTTTTTAAGTCACAAGAAAACCTACCAGTAGAAAAAACCTAACACTTTAGACTAGTTCTTTGACATTCTAAATGACACTTGCTCAGTACAGGAAACACAGAAGCATAGAAAACAATCTGCTTTTAGATGTTAACTTTAGTGAAGGTAAAGCATTTCTACTATAAGAATGTACTTCCTTAGCTGAAAATAATATAGGGACCAGAATAAGAGAAATTGTTTATCATTCTTCTTCAAAATTCAGTATATTTTTAAAGGTGAGATTGTTATTTAATTTCACTATTGGACAACACAAAGCTCTCGTCATGACTGCTTCTCAAGTGATTATTATACTGACTGCATGCTAATGGAAACTACGGTAGCAGACATTCAAGAATGTCAGAGCAATGAGATTCAATCATAGGAGTATTACTATATTAGTACAGGCAACAGTAGTTTTCAGATTATTAAATCACAGTAACAGGGTTTCATGAGGGCTTTGGGCCAGGAGGCAGGTTATGTTCCTCACACAAACATCTGAACTAGACCTGTTTCGTGATAACTGCTTATCACGTCTGAAAATGAGCAAGTAAAGGGAATACTCCTTGCAAATGTTTCTTTCAGAAATGAAATTATTTTATAGTTTTTCTTCTTCAAAACACAGAGCAACTATTTCAACAATTTCAGAATTGAGCCACAGAGGATTAATGTAATTTTTATTAACATATTACAAAAAAAAAAAAAAAATATTCTTACATGTTGTAATACACTTGTACAAACTGGGAATAAAAGAACTTTCCCAAATGAGAGTTTGGGTGACAGAGAGTGAAGAAACACAAGTGATAATATATATTTAAATGCTAAAATGCATAAATTAGACAAACAGGATCAACTACAGAAAACTGATTCTTCCAAAATTGGCATGTAAGAAGATAATTAATTATAAGTATTACAAATCAAAAATATCTTGTGTCACAAATATATTTTATTTCACCTTTTCCATCAGTCCTCTGAGCTAAGTGACTGGAAATACCATAATGACAGCTGAAATACTAAGAACAGAGATAAAAAAAAACCTCCAAACATACCTTTTCAAGGAGGTAGCCAATGACTAGAAAGCCTTTTCCACCAAGCATTTGTTCTTGCATGGCTACTGAACTCTTAAGAAGCTCAACCAAGAAAGCCAGTAGGGTAGCACTGCATGTAAAGAACAAGCATTTTTTTTTTTTTTTTTTTAGATTACAAACATAGAAAAATCAATCTATCACATTCTCAATCTTCACCAGCTATTAAGTGAATGGAAACAAGCCTGAAGTAGTGAACAATTCCTTGAAAGAACAGAAATCTAACTTTTCCTGTTGACAAATTTCTCCAATAATTGTTCATGTATTACAACGACAGAAGTGGGAGTTCATATTCAGGCAGAAGTGCAAAATCATTTTGTCAATTCTCCTGATTTGACCAGGAATAACCCAGTTTTAAATACCCAGTCCTGCAGCTTGCAGTTCTAGCGAAATGTTTTGCAATTGGAAGAGGTAGCATATGATGAGTGTGATCCAGCTGACAGTGCTAGAATGACGCAGGCAGGGGCTGTGTCAACCATTTTACCATCCAGAATTAACTATGCTAAACTGCAAAATATGCAGCCACTAGGTACATCATCCTTCCACACTTTCAGCCCCTCAAGTCACTACTACCACAGAAATGAGGCATAAAATGGCTGAACATGCATGTGGGCAATCCAGAGGGACCTTGACACGCTTGTGAGGTGGGCCAATGCCAACCTTATGAAGTTCAACCAAGCCAAGTATAAGGTCCTACATCTGGGTCGGGGCAATCCCAGGCACTGCTACAGGTTGGGCAGAGAAGAGATTCAGAGCAGCCCTGCAGAGAAGGACTTGGGGGTGTTGGTTGATGAGAAGCTTAACATGAGCCGGCTGCAGTGTGCATTCGCAGCCCAGAAAGCCAACCGTATCCTGGGCTGCATCAAAAGAAGCATGACCAGCAGGTCGAAGGAGGTGATCCTGCCCCTCTACTCTGCTCTTGTGAGACCTCACTTGGAGTACTGCATACAGTTCTGGTGTCCCCAACATAAAAAGGACGTGGAGCTGTTGCAGCAAGTCCAGAGGAGGGCCACGAGGATGATCAGGGGGCCGGAGCACCTCCCATATGAAGACAGGCTGAGAGAGTTGGGGCTGTTCAGCCTGGAGAAGAGAAGGCTGTGTGGAGACCTCATAGCAGCCTTCCAGTATCTGAAGGGGGCCTACAAGGATGCTGGGGAGGGACTCTTCCTTAGGGACTGTAGTGGTAGGACAAGGGGTAATGGCTTCAAACTCAAACAGGGGAAGTTTAGATTAGATATAAGGAAGAAGTTCTTTACAGTGAGGGTGGTGAAGCACTGGAATGGGTTGCCCAGGGAGGTTGTGGATGCTCCATCCCTGGTGGTGTTCAAGGCCAGGCTGGACAGAGCCTTGGACCACGTGGTTTAGGGCAAGGTGTCCCTGCCCATGGCAGGGGGGTTGGAACTAGATGATCTTAAGGTCCTTTCCAACCCTTACGATTCTATGATTCTATGATTCTATAAACCACAGTGGAACAACAGTAGAATGGAGAGAGTCCTTCATAGTGTCTCAAAACTAAACATGAGAATAATTATCTAGGCCTGACCAAATAAAGATTGAGAACCACTTTCATCCAGTTAGAAAAGCACAGAGAGACTCCATAGGCCACAAGGAAATCACCCAGAAACCCACCCCAGAAGTATCTGTAAGCGATGTGTTCAGAAAGCACAGGGAAGGGAAAAAAGTGGTCAGAAAAGGTTACAATTTAGAAACAGAATAGATCTGAAAAACTTTGGGTGACAGACTCATCAAGAAAGTGAAACTATGTTATGAAATCCAATAGTGGAAACATATGACAAATCAATGCACCATGAGCAAAAATTCACAATTGACTCTTGGATGGTGAGAGGCAAATAACAATACACTCATTTGTTGCTGAAAAAAACAGAGGAAAAGGACAAATTGAAAAAAACCACCACATTTATGACAGAAAGGAAATATTTAAAATTATTTTTAAAATATCCCAAAAAGTTAGATGACAGAATGCACTGTACTGCATATACAATGCATACATGAAGTCATTATACTAAAATAGGTATATCAGTTCCTAGCTGTACAGATAAGTATTTGCAACCAGGAAAGTTCTCGCAAGGTGGTGGGCACAGGCAAGGGTGAAAACTGTGGCTTTATGCAGCTGTGAAAAAGTGAATTAAAGGAAATGTCCAACCTGCATTTTATAAATTTCAACTTTATTTTATAGTATCTAGTCAGCTAAAGGTTTGCTTGCTCACCAAATATAATCTTTAGACTGAAAAATACATGTTGAGATTGGTTAAATCCATTACAGCACCAAAAAATAACCAATCTGCTGAGGAAAACAGTATTTATTCCATCTGGTGAGAAAGGCTGCCAGGCGAAAAGTACCCAGTGTAGGCAAAGTACACGCTGTGAACATGAAACAGTGCCTTGTCTTGCTTCATTGTTGAATGGTCTCAATAATCAGTCTAAAATCACATACAGAATGCTCCACAGATTGTCAGCAGTAAAAGAACACAAATAATATCCATTTACACTACTCCAAAGCTTTTACCGAAACAGCCTGTCAAGCTGTCACATCAATTTCAAATCAAGTTATATGCATCATTTTTTCTTACCCTGACTGAAAGTTTCTATTGTACTTCTCATCTAAAATAAGATACTCATCATTTTTACTATATGACAATCCTTAAGAAGCTCATCTAAAGGATTGGAGACTTATTTTTGAGACTTTTTTAAATTTAGTAGGTCAAAGGGAATTCCATATAGATGTGCTTTCTATCATCCTTTATAAATATCTCCATGACTTAGGAGAATAACTAATTATGCATGAAGTTAAACAGTATACATCTTTGCAGGATTAGGACCTAAATTACGATTATAAATACTATTAATATTATATTGAAAAATCAAAAATATTCTTAAAATGCATTTAAAATATTGTTGTACCCTGAATATGGCACTAGACTTAAGTTTAAAATGTATACCACACCTCTAAGTGATCTATCAAAAGCCTATTTCTTTGTATTGCAGTTTATTTGTCCATTCTATGAACTCAGACATAAACTCATGGGCTGCAGTTATTCTTACCTCATATTAATACAATCTCTACCCAACTGTTAGACATTCTGATAGGACTCCAAATACAACTCGTAAGACACACTCACACCCTAACAATAACGGTTAGGGTTTAGGTCTCTTTCCTTTTCTTTTAAGTACACATAAAACACAGCAGTCAACTCAGAAATAATCAGTGGACAGTTAATATTTAGCTGTGCCACAGACACAGAAACATACAAACTGGTTCTACACAAGAAAGACTGAATCAAGGAAGTTTACTAATTCAGATGCCAATAGAGCCCAAATATCACTTTTTAGATACTGACTATGTTTATGTGGGGTATGGCTGAACTAATTAATCCTGTCTGACTGCATTAACCCTGCACAGAGCTACCTTAGCTGTCATTGCAAAGTGATGCCAATACTTCTAGTTCCAGGAAAACATATTAATTCAGCCAATACCTTTGTGAATGAGCTATGTCTTTTCTTAAGTCCAAAATGGCTTTTAACATCTATTGAACCAGACACTTAAAGACACCATAAGCCAGCTCTGCAGCATCAGCTCAGGTCTGCAAGCAGTAACTCTACCTTCTAATCCTTCTGCATTATCCAAGATTGCCACTATAAATAGCGGAGTTGACTGTGGTACATAGTAATTCAAATCTTGGGATATCACACGTGAATGCATCATTACACTTTAAACCTTCAAGCACATAAAAAATTCCAAGTACAGAAAAAGCAGCAGTTAAGGAGAACCAGCTGGCAGTCACACAGAGGTACAATGAAGTTTGAGATTAATAGTGTATAGGAGCACAGTATTGACAAAAATTGGCACCATAATTAAATGTAATTAGCAGTTTGTCCTGCAATTTGCAGGATATGAAGTAATTAAAAGATGTGCAATATTTTAACTGATAGAACTGTAAAGTCAAAATCAAAGTGTTTTTAAGTTTGCACTGCACGTACAGTACTGAAACTATTACTACCTAAAGATGATGATCAGAGATAGGCAGAAAACAGATTACATGCTTAGTCTGATTTTTTTTCCAGAAATCTTGCTTACACTTGTTTCAGGTGAAACTTCTTTTTTTGGAGGAGGAAGGAAGAAATGAAACTGCACTAAATAACAGCTGTTGCACAAAAGACTGTTTTTACATGTAATGATGTTCTCTACCTTATTTGCTTTATGCCAGAGAGAATTCAATTTGCCTGAAAAGACCCAACAGTTAACAATTCTCAGATAAACTTTCCCATTCTCTTCAAAACTTCTCTTTCCCCATGTTTAGACTGACCTCAAGCAAACATCTAAATATATATGTGTGTATATAAAAATCCATACTCACACAATGGATCTTTTCTCCTCAATGTTGCATTCTAAGACTTTAGTCTTCTAGAGAACTCACTGCTTAATTTAGAAGACTGTATCCAGAACTTTTAACACATTTCTAAGGATATTAAATTTCTGTAGTCATCTTGGCAGCTGAAAATAAATTAAACCTGAATACTTTAAATATAAAAATTTTCATCAGCAGAGCCAGATTGCCAAAATTATGCCTTTAAAATGGTTGCTGTTGACACAGGGGAAATAATATCGATTAGAAGACTGTCTTCTAAGATGAACACATTTTCAAACAGAATTAACAAACTTACCAGTAACTAAAATGCATCGGATTGCTGCAGGGCTCACATTACACTTGCAAAATTCTGTGCACTGCCATACAAAATTTGTCTCCATTCTTGCCTATTTTCAACTCTCCTAGATACAAAGGCAAATATAAAGGATACTTCAGCCCATTCCTACATCTCCTCTGTACCATGCCCTGCCTAGAACACATCAGTTTGTCTGCAGTGCAGCTAAGATAGATATAGATACACAATGAAAGTCAGCTAACACTAAATCAGGCAGAATTATGATTTCTAATGAAAATATAATTAATTTCAGGACAAAATTTTTCTAGCAGTTTTCCATTACTAAGAAGCAGAAAAACCAGGCTGCACACCAAAACAGGAAGATACTGTATTTCCAATGGTTATGAAGCTGTTTGTTCTGTAATTAGCATACTGTAGAGACAGTAAGTCTCTGTAATACTGTTATACTATACTGTTATACTATATAAAAAAATTGAAGATTAATTACATTGTTACAGCATTGCCTGATTTTCCCCTCAAACATACATGTCCCTTGTGAAGACTTAAAAAAATAAATAGATTTTTTTATATATATATATAAATTAAACAGAAGCACAGAACTGGTGTTCACAGCATACACTGACTGGAAGATGTTCTTAAGGATGCTTTCATGTCTATGCATATTTATTATATTTGTGAAGTCCCTACCTTTAAAATTCAGCTATTCTTACGATGTGCACTGAGAACTTATAAATACCACCTAGCTTATTTCATTCATCTAAATATATAAATGTAACTAACTATTATGTGTCAATAGTTCATGTTTCAACATTACAATGTTTAAGCATCACAACCTTCAGTCAACAGTCATGCAATGTTACTCCTTAAATAAAAAATATACTACAGATATTCACAAAACCAACAGCTTCTGTAAATAACAGGCTTCAAAATTCCAAAATATAAAACTTTCTACTTCACTAAAAATAAGAATTACACATATACCTACTTCATTTCCACTGCCCATTTATATTAAAGGGAATTTTAAAGAACCTTTTCATATTACACATAAAAGAAGCTCACAGTCAAAATCCCAGGATTATGGGGGAAGTCTTTCTGCTATGACAGTCACTGAAAAAGAAACAACTGCCTTTGTCAAATTCTAAATTGACTGGTAGTTCTGACTAAGCAAACAATTACTACTGTTTTGTGGAACTAAAATACAGGACAATTTAGATAACCTGTTCTTATGAAATGAGTTTTTGTGACTTCACTTACAAATGAAGCATCCTTTTAGGAACATCCATAATATATTCAAATAAACTCATCTTACAAAGGCTTTGGAGAAATCAGAAAACCCCTAGAAGTCAGGAATTTGCACCACTAGGTTAAAAGCGAAATTTGTCTTGTATATATATTTTTTGTCTGCCTTTTTTAATAAATCACTACATAGATTGATTTCTCTAGCCTACCCCTTCCCATGATAATTTTCCCTGAAAAAAACCCTTGGATTGTGTGTTACAAAGTTATCCAGATTGTGCTTTACAAAAGGCACCTTTAATTAAAGTCAGCCTGTAGCTATAAAGATCTAAGTATGATGATTAATAATAGATAATTTAACTCGAAGAGGCTATGTGAAAGAGAATGATACTGGTATTTATTCTGTCTGATTATCTTTGGGAAGGATCCTTTATAAACTAATTTGTATTTCCAGCTTCTCCAAAATAAGACACAGGATCTTATGATTAAATCCATCACAGGCTATTAATGTGATAACTTTAGAAAACTAATCTTAGCACAAACAGATAAAGTGGCATTAAGGAAAATAATACACCAACAATAAATGTTTCGTTTTTAAACAAAAAAAATCCTAAGGTACTTGCACATGAACTTCAATTCAAAACACATGTCCTGGGTTTGGCTGGGATAGAGTTAATTTTCTTCCTAGTAGCTGGTACAGTGCTGTGTTTTGGCTTTAGTGTGAGAATAATCTTGAATGAGATGAATGTGGTACTTAGTTGTCTCAGCTTAGTTGCTAAGGTTAAACCACGACAATGCAATACTGGCCATATTAAGATAAATTATTATTATTTATTATTACTAATTATTATTACTGTTGTTGTTATCATTACTACTACTGTAGTGGTAGGACAAGGGGTAATGGCTTCAAACTCAAACAGGGGAAGTTTAGATTAGATATAAGGAAGAAGTTCTTTACAGTGAGGGTGGTGAAGCACTGGAATGGGCTGCCCAGGGAGGTTGTGGATGCTCCATCCCTGGTGGTGTTCAAGGCCAGCTTGGACAGAGCCTTGGACCATGTGGTTTAGGGCAAGGTGTCCCTGCCCATGGCAGGGGGGTTGGAACTAGATGATCTTAAGGTCCTTTCCAACCCTTACGATTCTATGATTCTATGATTCTACTTCTACTACATCTGCTGGCTGCCCATTACATCTCGTTGTTATCAAGCAGTTTAAAATGAGTTTGGCTGATTCATTAAGTAATTTGTTACTTCATCAGAATATTTACTAAATATTTCTTACTATGGACTTAGAAAATCCTCAGGGAGAAGCATTAGCAACATTCTAACAATATATTTAGATGCACAGAACATGCAAGATGATCTCCACTTCCTTACTTCATTCCTTCAGGAAGAAAATCTAAGCACAAAGAGTAAGCACGGATTTCAGAAACTGTTTTGATTGCACTGGTAGTATAGGTTGGGAATACAAAAAAGGGTTTTTATCAAGGTGTATTCACTGCTAAAGCACGAAATCAAACATTTGTGCATATTTTAACACAGTGAATTGCTCTGCTGCTACATTACTAATTATTCATTTTCATTCATTTATATTTATGAAGTTATGGGCACTACAGCCTGTGCGCCACAAAGCCAAGAAGGGTTCCCCTAACCAGGTTGGGGGTAAAGGTAAACTTAGGGCAGAAGAGACATGGACAGATGGTAGGGATGGAGAGGAAGTTTCCATGAGCTACAGCTACGGCTGCTCTCTAAAGTGCTTCCTTAGCTTCCAGCTTAACTGCCTTTTCTTTTTGTAAGCTTTCTGGAGAGAATGGAGAAACTACTTCTTTCTTCTTCCTTTTTAACTTTTTTTTTTTCTCATAACATATGATGAGAACAGTAAAAGAATACTAAACCTGTTTCATCCAAACTGATGCCACTAAACATGAGTCAGATGAACAGGTGTCGTGTGGGAGAACTAGAGGCAAGTCATTACACAGCTTTGCTTACAGGCATAATATTTTGGGATACAGATTCCTGTCATAAATTAGCCACCCTTAATAGTCCCTGGATTTTCTGGAGAATGCGGAGGTATTACAGTTTGGGAGTTTACAAAGGATTTCTACCACATGATACAGTAGCTGTATTTTCTTTATAAACTATGGTCCAGGCAGCCTGATTTGGCAAGTCATATTCCTCCTGTCACAGTTTGGGAAGATTCCAGTACAACTGATTTCATCTAAGTACAGCTAGGTTATACTAGAGACGTGAAATTTCAGGTGCAAAATTCAGCCTTCTTCCCTTTGAAATGCGTGAGAAGAAAGTTACTGGCACCCAATTCTGCAAACTTTAAATTGTAGACTGTGGTGGACTGGGACCTGGCTCTCCATCAGAGGCACAAAGGTAAATGCAATGACCTCAGAAAGGATGACTTTCGCACCTACTCTCAAGTTTAAATACCTGGGCCAGCTGTGGCAAACAATAAAATTATTGAAAGACAGCAGGAGAGGACAGGTTAGGTACGTAGGGTACTACCTGGCATTCATCTTATTTACTACCATGATCTTAAAGATAACTTCAATTAAACTAATGACATCATTAAGAATTACTGGAAACTCACAGATTACTGGAAATTTACAGATTTTTCAAATTAACCTAATTAAAAAATCAAGACATCAAATTTTATCTCCTATCAAGCTAGAATATTTCCCATCTGTGGAAACTAACAGGAAAACTGCCTACTTCCTATCAAAGTATTCATCTATCAAATAGTAGATGCATCAGCACTATTAGTTACAGACAGGAACCCAAAAAGTCATCATCTAAATATAAAAAAAATACTAAATAAAATTAGTAAAATATACTAACTGATCAAAGCAAAACCAAATACAATTACAGGAAAAGATGAAGAACATGAGTTGAAATATTATTATTGCCTCCCTCACCAATGTTTCTATTCCATTGACTTATTCACAATAGGTGGGCAATATATTCTGTAACAAGGCTACCTATAATAAAGAATGAAAATAATGACAGTAATAAAACTGACTGAAAAGATGCCTAAGTTTACTTGCTTATATTATAGGTAGGTGTATATATCACCTTTAAGAAAATTAAGGTGGGCCTTGGCACTGCATTTATTTAGTATGATAAACAGTATTTTTAATTTTTATTGTATAGTGTACAAGATCTAGCAAATCCAGTTAGTAACCTCTACAGTATGTATTTAAAAGAATTCTTGGAATGACTTCATCTATTGAAGCAAACAGCTACATCTCCTTCTGTTTTCAAGTATTTTTCCCAATATGGTATAGTCCAAAGCAACAATCTCATCTGAAATAACACTTGTTATTTATCCTGTGATGGAACTGCATCATTGCCAAACACTATACATTCAACACCTTGTCACAACCAGTCTGTATGTCAGTGCTCAGCAGACCCAAATTCAAAACGGTACATGAGAGACCGCAAGTGAACAAAGCAAGTACTTCCTATCATATCACGCATATAGGCATAATCAAAGCTAACAACATGAGTGTAATAACATTAAAAAAACACTGTATTGGGTTTGTGTGGCAAGATTTTGGTAGGAGGGGCGCTACAGGGGTTACTTTTATGAGAAGCTGGGAGAAGCTTCCCCCATGTCTGACAAAGCCAGTGCCAGCCGGCTCTAAGATGGACCCACCGCTGGCTAAGGCTGAGCCCATCAGTGACAGTGGTAGCACCTCTGGGATAACATGTTTAAGGGAGAAAAGTTATCGCGCAGGAGCAATTGCAGACAGAAAGAGTGAGAATATGTGAAAGAGCTCTGCAGACACCAAGGCCAGTGAAGAAGGAGGGGCAGGAGGTGCTTCAGGTGCTGGAGCAGAGATTCCCCTGCAGCCCTGGTGCAAACCATGGTGAAGCAGGCTGTCCCCCTACAGCCCATAGAGGTCCATGGTGGAGCAGATCTCCACCTCCAGCTTGGGGAGGACCCTATGCTGGTGCAGGGGGACGCCCAAAAGAGGCTGTGACCCCGTGGGAAGCCCGCACCAGAGCAGGCTCCTGGCAGGACCTGTGGCCCCATGAAGAGAGGAGCCCACGCTGGAGCAGGTTTGCTGCAGGACTGGTGATCCCACGGGGGACCCACACTGGAGCAGTCTGTTCCTGAAGGACTACACCCATGGAAGGGACCCACGCTGGAGCAGTTCACGAAGAACTGCAGCCCATAGGCAGGACTCACACTGGAGAAGTTCACGGAGGATGGTGTCATGTGGGAGGGACCCAACGCTGGAGCAGAGGAAGAGTGTGATGAGTCCTCCCACTAAGCAGGAAGAGGGGCAGAGACAAGGTGTGATGAGCTGACCACAACCACCATTCCCTCTCTCCGTGTACTGCTGGTGTGGAGGAGGTAAAGAATTTGTGGGTGAAGTTGAGCCCATGAAAAAGCGAGGGGTGGGGGAAGATTTTTTTAAGATTTAGTTTTATTTCTCATTATCCTACTCTGATTTGATTGGTAATAAACTAATTTCCCCAAAGTTGAGTCTGTTTTGCCTATAACAGTAACTGGTGAATGATCTCCCCCTGTCCTTATCCCAACCTAACAAGCCTTTCTTACTATTTTCTCTCCCCTGTCCAGCTTATAAGGGGAGTGATAAAGCAGCTTTGGTGGGCACCTAGCATACAGCCAGGGTCAACCCACCATAAGCCCTCTATATTTCTTTTTATTACATAAACACCTTATTGACCTAAGCAGCTAAATTTTCTATTCTAATCAGAGTACTGAAAAGAAGGATGAAAAGTAGCAGTGTTGGCATTCAAGCTGAAGGATCACTTCTGAATAGCAGCAGGTGCATCACTTAATCTAAGAACACATACTTAAGATATGAACTCAGCTTCCATTCTTTTAATTTCAATGTGCGAGAGTATAAGAATCTATATTGTGCTTGAAAAGCAGAATTGTAGGTTAATTCAATATTTAGTTTGGAAACCTCAGGCACTTATATCAAGCTATTTATGCTTCCCACCTCCCAGGAACACAGTAGGACAAAAGGCAGCACAGCTATGCAAGTGACAACTTCTGAGTTTCCCCAGTTGGCCACCAGAAAGAAAGAAATTCTACAGCCTTTACAGACAGACATAATGGTTTACTGTCATCAAGCATCATCTGGACTTGTTTCTTTTTGCAAAGCAGCACCAAGATAATATGCTTACAAAAATACATAGATTGAAATGTCTGAATGTCAACTACTTTTCAGGAAGAAGTGGTGCAGCCCTCTGTGCTGTTGTAGATACGTTTTCATAGGTAAAAATGGTATAAACAAGTATCAAATACAGTTCAATAACCATATTTTGGAAAAGAACAAGTACAGAGAGAATAGTCAAAAAAACAAGCGGAAAGAAGGAAAGCACTTATTAAGTATACTTCTTCCCTTATTCTACTCCACAAATGAATCTTAAATGTAGCCCTGTTTTCCATGTTTAGCCCCCATTCTACATTATATCCTATCTATGCCCCTAGAAATATTTTATTCCTTTATTTGCCTAATTTCTTGTTCACTTAAACTATTATTTTTCTCATTATCATATGCTATTAAATTAAATGTAAGAAAATTATGCACATATACCAAATTCATACACATGAATTATCAAAGCTATGGTAATTCAACATTCCAGTTACATCTCATTGAGCAGTCATTTGCTTAAAAATCTTTTGAATATGTTCTTGAGTTAGGATTACATCTTGTTGTATTATGCATTTGTAAAATCATATAGCAAAATGAATTACGTATCTCTTTTCAGAATATAATCTAATTATAGAAGAAATGCATTGATTATTAAAGAACAATTTTTTTTCCTACTTACAGGTCAACTAAACCCAGAAATGTTCTGTACATTTTAAACTGAACTTTATGAATGTTCTCACTCACTGGAAAGATCATACACTTGGGAAGAATCAGTCTTTCTCTCTGTCTTATAAAAGTTACATTATATTAGCTCTCCATTCTTAAACAGACCTAGTTACTGCTTTACCATTTATTACAGACTAAACTCATTGAAGAATTTAACACATATTTTATTCATATGTATGGGCACTTATGCACATAATCTTCCTTAAATTGGGATAAAGCATTTTTGCCTCCTGATGTTCCAGTAAATTAAAACATATTTTTTTTCCAAATTTATTTCAAATCACGTGGTTGTTTTTTCTATTCCCCTTACTTCACAATACTTCAATGCAAAATACATACTGGAAAACAGACTACAAAAAAGTAAATATCCCACATAAGCCAATACAGGAAGAACTTTTCTTTCTTTAAAATTGAATGAAATCATTTGCACCACTATACTGCTTGGGAGTAGAAATTGTTATTTTTAAGAGTGTGATATTACTTCTAACATTGTACTGAAATATTCTCATGAAACACATTAACTTTTCACACTACGGAAACAAATAAAAACCAGCAGCCATTTTAGCTACATGTATTTGAGTCACTGGGGGGGAACTTTGAGGGAAAAACAGATGATTGACAAAACTTCACAAAATTGATTAAATTCTTAATTTAGATTGAGACAAGTGATCTTTCATGAGAAATTATACCAATGTATCAGTTTCAATTAAATTTTTCAAAATGGTCATTGATTTTAGTATCATTTAATTATTTTTCGGTTAACTAATTTATTACTGAAGTATCTAATGCAATAGGAAATATCTAGAACAACTAATAGCAGAGTGTTCTAAGCAGGAAAATAAGCCATGTACTCTGCATAATGCACCTATTTTATAAATTTATTCAAATAACAGAATCAGTTTATGCTGCCCGTAAAACGCTAGCAGGTTTTGGTTACCTACCATCCCACAGGGAAACACCGTGCCGGTTCTTCAGCCTTACCTTTGAAGTTTTGTTACCTCCAGAGGTTTAGGCCACACACTTTGTTCTGACAAGTTTAGACATCTTGTGTTGCCACTAGAACAGGAGACTGCCTTGACAAGCAGGTGGCAAGAGATCTTCTTTGCAAAAATAACCACAGTTGAGCTAGCTTTGAACAAGTCAGCATGGGCACTGACAGACTTCTAAGCAGTCATTTGCAGGCTACGCACGGAAGCGTTCGCCTAGTTTCTGTACAGGCTTTTCAACCTAGCGGTTACTTCCATAGCATCAGATGGTCCCTGTTTAAAACTCTCTTGGTGTGTCTCCGGTCACTGCTGTAATTGTAATATGGCTACAAAATAATCAATCATATCTCTGTGACTTTCTGACCATGTATTAATAGGGAAGGAGGCATCTTTCATTAATTATGAATGGTACGAAATATGAATTCAAATGACACAGACTTTGAGAAAGTACACAGCATTGCACTGTAAAGTAAAAGCACATTGGTTTCTTTTAGAAGTTGCAAGAACTGTCGCAAAACTATCCTTAAATACTCTAGAGTGAATTGAATGGCGGGGGGTTAGAACTACATGATCTTTAAGGTCCCTTCCAATCCAAACCTTTCTATGATTATATGATTTAATCCAATCATCTTTATGCCAGTTCCACCTGGAATCTCATCAGATTAATACAATTTACACATGTCTACCGTAAACTACTTTTAAAAAATAATGTAATTTTCAAAGAAACAAGGATAAAATGTAAGTCACAGCATTTACAAAAGAAAATAAATCAAACATTCACACAATAAAACCAGAAACATTATTAGTTTAATTTAGTTTTTATCTTGCTTAAAAGAAGCTTACCAAACTGTTGTTTCCACCTGACTGTCGTGCAGCTGTCGATTGTCTAACTGGGCAAAGAGAGGAAAAAGAACTTGAATCCCTCCAATAGAATGAATTGCACTGTGAATGGAGTGGGTTACGATAGCTTTCACATCCTAAATAAAATAAACAAACAAAAGAAAAAACCTCAGTTATTCTGATTTTTAAAGGTCAGTTACAAACATAACTTGGGAACACTTTAACAGTAAACTGAGTACAAACTAAAACAGGCTTGTTTTAACTTAGTTTCAATACTTATGTTTCAATTATAATCACTATACTTGAAGACAAACATTAAACAGAAAAACTTCAGTATCATGGCAAACTGTGCCTTATGTTATGAAGTATGCATTTCTTAATGAAGAAATAATCTTTTTCTTCTCTAGAAAGTTAGCAAGAAAGAACAGTTCAAATGATAGGTATATTAAGAGGTAAAGGTAAAATAATACAAAATAGCAACCTCTTTGTATACTAGCACACAAATCTGCTTATTATCCAAATGAGGTTGAGCTAATAGTACTCACAGAACAGCAATTTAGTAGCACAAACCTGAAGCATAAGAGCATGGGGGGAGTGTACAAAAATTGAAGGATTTTCCTTTGGTGAGGATTCAAGGCATAGCTGAGCATCAGTAGCCTTCGCATTATAGGTAAAAGCAATGCTACTTGCAAGTTTCCCATCGTATAGCACTTGTTTATGGTGCTCAGCCAGATGAATGTCACTCTCAGATTTAAATTTGAATGTGCTCTGAAAAAAAGTTTTACAAAACAAACATTTTAGACAAAATCGCCATGAAATATGCAAAAAACACGTTGAACTTGAGAGGGAATATAGAAACTGCTAAACTTTGTTTTAATCTTCCAGTAGTTTAATGCTATTGAACATTGAGATTTTTTTATTTACTCCACTCCACATCAATATGTCAATATAATATTTGTATTTTATGTCGTATTATTTCTCTCTCCTTTTAGCATTAGTGTTAACAAGTCTCAGAAATAACACGAATCAACATGAAATAACATGAAATACATGAAATATGTCACATTAAACATCTATAAATAGGTTAAAATAAAAAATTGAGCATACAATGCATTCACAATGAAGAACAAGTTAAACGCCTTCTATTTTAGTTTATATAAACTCATTAAAACGACAATATCGAATCCTGTACCATTCTGATTAAAGGAATAGTTATTTTTAAACAGCATTAAACCCCATGCTTCATTAACAGTCAGGAGTATATATAAATAAACTACCTACCCTAAAAAAAAACCCAAAACACCAATAAAATTATAAATACCATTTTTCAAATTAATGATCCTCAAACTCAAAGATTTTACAATGGAAGACTGAAAATTTCTAGTACTGTTCTGAAACATACCATGATTCATATCTGACCTAAACCTATGTTTGCTGGCAACGCTGACAAATCAATCAAGCACATGAAGATAGATTTCTGCCCTTCTGCAAAGCATTGTCAGATTTACTTGGCACATAACTACTTTGGCATGTAACAATCATTTGACAGTGGCAAAAAGACAACTAGTGGTAACACACGGTGCTGTACTGATGCAAGTATGGCAAATTTGTTAGAAATGACCATCATTTAATTAATGCAATATATCATATGCTATATTTCTAAAGTCTTTACTCAGTTTAAAATAATTTACTGCTGAGATTAAGTATGAATATTTTTGCTTGTTGTCACTGCATACAGCCATCACAATTCTCATTATCCCTTTGTAGCTACCAAACCTTTCCCTCTCTCCCCCCACACGTAAGAAATCACGTATCATGAAACTACTGAAAGTACTATCATTAGGGTTTTGGTTATCATTTTAGAAAAATTAAAATAGGCCACTTCCAAGCTATCAGTTGCTCTTTCCAAACAAATTACAGTTTCCTACTGATTATGTAAACTCATAAAACCCATTCAGTTTTTCAAGAGCTCTCAAGGCTGCTGGAAACCCTGAAAAATTTCTCTTGCTTGCAGCCAAATGATGGGAAAGCGCATCTGCTCAAGTGACTGACATATAGCAAAATAAGGTCTTGTGACATGCATCCGTATGGGTCGTAAGATTGATGTAGACTAAATAGACTGGGCACCTGACTGTAGCTGCTGGAGGACCCGTGCAGCAGATATGTCCCATGGTGGGTGATGTCAAGCAGAAGGGAGGCAGCAGTGCCATGCTGAAAATGTATGAGATGCAGGTACCATGAGAGAATGCAAGTAGGAAGGGCAAAAGGAAGTGAATGGGAAGTCAGTGGTTCTATCTGCGTTTGGCAAAAAAGGATGTAACTTAGTTGTATTAGAAGGAGTGTTGCTAGCAGGTAGAGGGATTCTTGCCCTGTATTCAGTACTGGTAAGGCCATACCTGGAATTCTGGGCTCCCCAGTACAAGAGAGCCATGGACTTACTGGAGAGAGTTCAATGAAAGGTCATTAAAATCATGAACTGACCGAAGCATCTCTCTTATGAGGAAAGGCTGAGAGAGCTGGGACAGTTCAGCCTGTAAAAAAGAAGCCTCAGGGAGGATCTCATCAATGTGTATAAAGGGAAGGTGCAAAAGAAGATGGAGTCAGGCTCTTCCCAGTGGTACCCAGTGACAGGACCAGAGGCAATGGGCACATACAGAAAGACAGGAGGTTCCCTCAGAACATCAGAAAACACTTTTTCATTGTGAGGGTGCTCAGCAAGGTGGTAGTCTCCATCTTCGGAGATATTAAAAACCTGTCTGGACACAGTCCTGGGTAAATGGCACTAGGTGGCCCTGCTTGAGCAGGGGGGTTGGACCAGATCACCTCTAGACGTCCCTTCCAACAACCTCAACCATTCTGTGATTCTGTGATTTGCATTTGGGTTAGACGTGTATTTTGTAGGAAAACTCCCAGTGACCTCCACTTACTGCTCTGTTCATAGTACAAAGCTCTACAGAACCAGAGACCTCCTTTTGGCTGAAACTTAATGTCCTCCAACTGGTGGTAGTCATTCAGCCCTAAGTATCAGACTACAACCAATCTGAAGTAAACACCCACAAATATACACACTGTGGGTATTCAGCCCTCAGCACCAAACGCTTTAATCTAGAAACTTGTTCATATCGTGCCACACTAAATATTGAAGTAGAAAACCCCAAAGAATTAATATTATGCTCAGAGCTTGAGAGCTGGCTCTCTGTTGATACGGCTGGCTACAGGAAGTGACTGCTACAGATTACAAATTTGTCCTGAGGAAGGTGATGATGTATTTCTCCCCAGAGGGCATTTTTAGCTATAAAGATAAATCTCTGTCCACTTTCTGAAGAGACACAAATAACTGAGTGATTTCATAGATTTCCAAAGATGTCTGCATTCTGTATATACTATATTTTGATGTTTTACCACATAAAAACACTTCCTACCTGGAAAATTTTTCATGCCTCTGAGCTTTGTCAGATTCCAAAGCTCAGAATGTTTTACCTCTATACAGTTTTTCATAACTTTGCTCTCTTAAATATGTCAAAGTGTTTCAACACAAAATTTGTATCATTTCGCTACCATGAAATTTCATAACTTGCTAAAATGATGAAGTCAAAATAAAACCAGTTTTATAAACAAATTTTGTCATTAATCTACCTCCTCACTTTCAGCGTTTACTATGCCTCAAGAATTTATCAGAGATCACTATTTGAAAGTCAGGCACAAATAAGTTATGAATCAATCTAATACTGCCTCAAATTTTTTGGAGAAAAGAATTAAAGGGGCATTTTGCCATCAAAGCCTACCAAAAGTGATCATAAATTGGAAATGCTATTCTCCCACCCAAAAGATTATTATAACAGAATCGAAAGACAGGCTACAAATTCTGATACATGATATTTCCTTATTACTAACATATATCTTCAGAAAGAGAAAAGCAGTTCAGTACATGCATACTATACCAGGGACTTGGGAAAATACAACCACAGGAGGACAGCAGAGGCTGTCAAGCATATACGTTCAAATTGCAAGTGGTTAGTTACTGGTCACTGAAGTAATACAACTTTAAGATCTGGTAAAAGCAGTGTTAGGGCATAAAGATGGCAAAAAAGAGTCAGATTTAAAATATTCTCTGTATGATAAAAATATATACAGGATCTATAAAGAAGGTATAATGGTTACTTGCTCCTACAGAAAAGGGAGAGAGAACAGAGAGAGCTGAGAATTACTCCAGCACTGTTTTCTCCAGTAAAGAAGCTGTGCTTTATCAGGACCACTACTTAAAACACCAGCAGCTCTTCCTTTTCCTTTAACATTTCCTTTAGTGCTGCTTTTTGATTTACCATTCACCTCATTTAGCTACTACAGTTCAGTAATCATATATAAAATATTTTCCTGTACTATATAACTGGCTTAAGCAAATTTGAATTTTCAAGAGTATTTTGTGTGTATCTGAATGTGCATGTATGAATGAATTATTTTCCTCCAACCTTCGTACATGACAAAAAGATTGATACTGCAGCATTGATCAAGGGCAAACTCAGATGCAGCAACATATGAAAGAATCTGATAACTTGGGTTTTTTTGTGTATGGGAGGGATAAGAGGAGAGGCACAGATTTGACAGGGCTATTAGGACAGGGCTTTGTTGCAACATCCCATTAAAACCAGCACCAAACTGCTATTAGATGCATGTGTTCATCCCACATTACCTTCTTTGCCCCTCTATTCTGTGTTTATCAGCCCCTCAGGATCCCAACTGAGACATGGTCCTCTCTCTTCTTTGCTGCCTGGGAACAAGGATGGGTAGCAGAAAAAGCACAATGAGAGCAAGAATGCTGCTCTCATTGCCTTTCTTCAACCTCTAGCAACCAAAAGTGTCAACATAGTAGGCAAAAGCCCTGTTCAGCAACTGTAAGACTCAAAATGAGCATGTTTTATGACAGATAAAACCTAGGAACACAAATATTGAATTCTACTATGTTTCTACTAAATATAATTTAAAATTTCAAGATATTTTATGGATGAATTTGGGAAGAGGCAAACAGTTCTACTGCCAGTATATTTTCCTCCCTTCCTCTCTTAGAAGTTTGATTACATGTCATTTTTATGCAATAGTTACTAAGTGTGGCAGCTTTTCAATATTGCTACTCACATAAACAATGTAAAATTTTTTGTTACAAAAAAAGGCCTTTTGCTACAACTGAAAACTTAGTATTTCAAAGTAACCTATTTGCTTAATAAATATTTTTTTATATTAAGGTATTCTGGTTACAACTAACTGCATTCAGAAGGACATGTTGAGCAAGACCAGCATGGAACTATTATGAACTGTTTCTAATGTTCTTTAATAAGCATGTAATGTGCAACCAATAATATAAACACTATATATATGAAACTATATGTACTATATGTATGAAACTACATAAATATTATATATAAATAAAGCTTCTCTAGTTAATCCTAAAATCCGCTGCTTCTACCTGCATCACAGAACAGGGCTGGGCAAAGTGCAACAAATTCACTTTTCTTTGTATATCAAAATCTGCCTTTTCCTGAACTTTGTTGCAACATTACATACTAGATATATTCACAGATGTGTGCTTACTGCACACACATCTTACTACACATCTGGTATGCTGATAGAGTAGGCAGATTTCTCTGTATTCCAGAGGTCTTGATGGCAGTCATTGTACACTAGGGACATAATGAATGATCGTGAGAGTAGCAAAATCATGGTCTCTTGTCACATACAAAGCAGGCGGAGCACTAAGTAAGGGATGGTTGCTTTCCTGAAAGAATCAGAATCCTGGGTTGGTGGACTAAAGTAAGAATAGTAAATCAAAGGAATTAGCACAAACACGTCATATGAAAGAAAATGCACAATGTATGAAGACATTGCCTTAAAAATTCTCAGCTATTTTGAATAGTCCTCCTTTGGGAGAAAAACTTTGGCACAACTGGAGTTCACAATAAATCTATAATAGTTGCTCTTTTGGAAAAGCTGAACAGTTGATTCTTGCAGTTGGTTAACAATACTAACAATAAGAAAGAACAGGACATGTAGCAAACTAAAGAAAAGTTTCTGAAAGACCAGTTTGTGTCAGCAAATTAGGGAAGAGCAAGAATGGGGTCTCTAATGTCCAGCAATTTGAGCTATGTGTCAATTGAGGCTTCCATGTACAACGAAATAGCATCCTGAAGTGTTCTGAACTGATGGACCTTTGCACTCACACAGAATTTGAAAAAAATTACAGAAATAAACTTAACTGAGACATGAAAGAGGCAACCTTTCAGTGAAAGCCACAATCAGTGCCCTGAGATCTCTAAATTACAGGACATGGTTCCTTTTTTGGCTGAGGGTACATCTTAGGTTGGAAGTAGGTGAGGAAAAATGGGTTCTGTTTTGTCATATTTGCTGGAAATAAGGAAGTTAAAGAAAGAAACTGTGTTATTTCCAGGGTCCTACTCTAGAAGCCTGCTTTTTTTAATGGCTATTAGTAAAATATACTTTCAGATTCTTAGACAAGAAAGGAAACTACTTTCGTAGTAGTAAGGGAGCATTAATGGTGCTGGGAACACAACCAAAAACTAAAAACGTGATATATCAGAGAAGAATATCCCTGAAGTATTACATTTTGTCTAACTGACATTTTAAAAAAAATCAGTAAGAAACTACAGTTGTGAAGAAATGTAATTTCAGGGAAGCCTATGAATGAAGCAAGGTAGTTTGACAACACTGTAATAAGGTTAGTTCAGTAACTACCGGAAATGTCATTTAGCATGAATGTGTGTGTACCTTATGAACCCCTCCAACACTCAAAAAATACTACATAATAATTTTCACTTCTTGAAATAAATGAAAATGTTATTTTGTATCACTTCAACATGCTTCCGCTAATCCAGGAACTTAATAAATTCATAAAGATTTACTGCATTTATTATTAAGAAGTATAAGGTTACATTAGGTTTTTTTATATGACTAAAAAAACATCTGCAGAAATATTTGTTCAAACATACAATACAGTATTAAGTTTGGAACAAAGTATTCCTCATTTGCACAGGTGATACACCACTCTTGACTGACTGAACATTTTTAATTTCAAGGCAGGTTTAAACCATCAATCATATGCAATAGAATTTCTCTAAGTAACCTTGACATATATTTGGCTACTCATACCACATACATACTATAGAAGATATTTTCAACTATCACTGTCATTCAGTGTTAGCTGTCATCAAACAATTTAGAGCAATCATTTTTAGCTCCCCAAATTAGTATTATTAGAATCTAAATGTTGATTTTTACTTGCTAAAGTTTTTATTTTCAGAGTATATGATATGTACTAAAAACCTGACAATGTACTTGAGATGATACTGCAAATTTCACAAATTAGAAAATGAAGAAAATGAAAATTTGGGAATAATTGATGGTAGAAATTCAATAGTGGGCTAGATTAATTTTCAGGCCTTCTCTACTAGGCAGTTTCTGCAGACTTCTGCAAAGTATCTGCATAGTTTTTCTTGATGAAGTAATACTATACACAGCCATTCCAAGACATTGTTCACACTAGAGATCCAATTTTATGCATGCACCATTAATTTGTCCAAACTGTCCCTTAAATGTCACTAGCAAAGCATAAGTAAAAAGCTCAACTTTTACTTCAACAGAACTGTTTGAAACTGTGCATTTGAACAAAATTTGTTTATTATGCCTTGCTGAATGTTAATCTGCCTTAAGTCAGGTTTTAAACACAAACAGCAAAGAAGAAAGTTATTCCCCTGGTACTCAATACACCAAATACAAAATTGCTTTAATCTGATTACAATCCAAAGTCATAAATTTCACATGCAAATGTGTTTCAGCTATGCTTTAAAGAAACAACTTGCATCTTTCAAAAAGCTGGCGGAAATTAAGGTTAGTTAAGATACTTGAAGAAATATTGTTTTGCTGAAAACACATCACATAGCTCTACATGATCCTAAGAGGAATATCTACATGCATACATTATCTTCCAGCTATATCTATCAATTATTTTCTTTTTCCAGTTTTACATTTTTTAAGAGCCATTATTACCTTATATCCAGGTCCTAACTGATGTATTGCAAAAATCTGTGCTGGGTTGAGTGCTTCAGTGAATACATATACTGCTCCAAGCTGGCCACAGAACACTCTATTAGCATCAGCAGTCTCCGAAGAGCCAAGAAAGCATTTATCATAGCTCTGTATCAGAAAAAGGCAATGTTAACAAAGTTTAGTCATACAAACTATACAATGAAATTAAATTAATGTACAGTTACTGAAACCAAAAATAAAGGGAGACTGTAATTAAAAAAATAAATCAATAATTTATTACTCCAGCACCTGGTTTCCTGTAGTGAACAACTTCTTTTGAATATCGTAGCATTAATTGTTTTACAAGTCAGTATGACAATGCTATTATGACTGGCTGCTAGAATTTGGTTTTTATTAATTGTTCAACATACAACAGAGAAAATTAGGACAATACATTCCAGCACCAAATAACCTTCCCTATTGTCTTCTAGGAAATATGAAAGCCTTGAACGTCGTGAAATTACAATCAGAACTCCCACTGATAACACGTAACAACACACATTGAAACGCACTCTTCTTTCACTGTTATGCTAACAGAGCTAAACTTCTCCAGCAGAAAAAAAACAAATACGAATTTTCCTAGTTTGCAACTGGTACTCAAGTCTCCACTATGACCGCAGCCTATAATGATTTGGTTAGATCTTAAACTCCTCTTCTGTCTTCTTCCACAGCCGCAAGAGTTATTTTCTATTCCTCCTTGCAACTACTCCTCTACACAAAGACCTTCTGCAGTTCTCCATCTGCCCACTTCCTATTATTTCAGGTCTGAAGCATTTTTTGTGGCTTTATTTTTCCCAATTTAAATTTATTTTGCAAGAATGAGGTAAAATTCCCCTAGTGCTTCCAAGAAAAAAGTCTTTCAGATGAAACAAAGTTTAGACCTTAGCTGTCTAGAATAAAGATCTGGGGAACTGGAAAACAAGATGGAGAACAAGAGGAGAACAACAGGAAGCACAAGCATCTTTGCAAGGCTATTCTATCAGCTTCCTCGAGTAACATGTACTTTATTTAATGAAAACAAAGACCAGGCCTCACTTTTGAGCTGAATCAGCAAACCAATAAAATTTGCATTGGGAAGCCTGCTTTTTCATCTTGCTTGACTGCTGAGTTTTATCCTAAGAAAAACTTCTGTCAGTCTCAAGAACAGAATCAAATATGGTGAACTGCGACAGCAACTGATCTAGATGGATCAGTTAAAATTATTAACAAGGAAAAGGGGACTGTTTAAAGAGTCATGAGGAAGTCAAAGATGTGGAGCTCAGCTCTGCAATGAGGTAAAGTAAGAAGTAGCTAGGATTTTTCTCCAATTTATCCTCTTTTTGACCAAATACTACTACTTTGTTGTTGGTTTTGTTGGAATTTCTGATTTTTTTTTTTTTTTTTTTTTTTTGGATAAAACTAGAAAAAAACCTCCTGAAAAACCTACATAAAAATTATTCACAAAGTCATATCCAGGATGCATAGTGAAAAAGATGGGCTATAAGACCACTCTGACTATTGCTAAATCTAATAGTGAAACTTCCTAACTACATTGAGTTAATTAATTAAAATCTTGCTTAGACTTGAAGGCTTTACTGACACCCGTGCCATCACTGTCAGAATGTTAAGCCAATTCATGTTGAGCAATTGCCATTTTTCATGGTTATTTCAGGAATTTGACTGAGCTACTAAAGTCACTCTTCTTCCTATTGTATACTTACAAATTCTGAGACATACATTCCTTCCTATTACAAGGGTATTTTCCTGGATTCTTCTAGTTATCATTAATTGTACAACAGCTATTGTAGCTCTCAATGGATTCTCACGTTTACATATAATTACATTCTAGGTCTGTTAAACTGCAGTAATTTCCAGTTCTGTCTTTTTTCATTCTTACCAGATCACACTTTCCCATTTTCTGGTGCTTCATTCTGGATGAGGCATTTACATTATTTTTAATGAGAGCGGAGGGCTAACTCCTGAACTTCTGGTAATTTTTATTCACTTCTTTTCCAGGTGCCAAAAAGGCAATAAACCTGATTTATGTATTTATTTATTTGAAAAAAAGCGCCCAGCATTCCTAGCTCATTTGGTCTTCCTCTATCTCACATTTCTAGTTTTAAACCTGATGGACACCAACTGATCCAAGTTTGTTTGTCTATTTCTGTATATTCCCGGTCATATGTCGACGACCCCAAGATCAGGTGATAGACAGATCTGCTTCATTCAGTGCCTTGATCCAAATCCTCCTATTTTATTTAGACAAAAAAATTAAACTCTTTGTATTTATGGATCTAGTTACTTCATAAATCCTTCTACAGTTTTCTTATCTTGCAATGGAAATGTAAAGTTCTGTGAAAGACATCAGGATATCATCACACTGATCTTCATCCAGCTATCTGAATAAAAATCTTTCACCAAATCTCAGTATGCTCATATTCTGCACCTTGAAGAGAAGTCTTATGCTTTCTCTCATGTTACTTCTCATAACTGGGGAAAATCAACAATTCCTCAACCTTTATACGAAACAATAAAGTTCTAATATAATTATTACTAAGGACTACAGATCCTCACTCCATATAATTAGTAACTATAAATAGTAACTTTGTATAATACTATAATACTCTGAGAGCTCAGCTAGCTTTTCAATCATCACATTCTCACCTATCACAAAAATGTTTATATTACAAAAGAAAAACCATGCTCTGCAAAAAGTAAAAGGCCTGCCTTTTCTTTCAAGTAGAAATGCTACCAGGAAAATAAAGAATGATCATTAGAACCTTTGGCAAGCAGAACCCTCCTGCTTTAATAAACATTCTCGCTTTCGAATCCAAGTTTGCCTCTAGAATTTAGCAAGAGACAGTTAATTTCCTTAAGTACAAAAGAGCTTCCTTATCCTATAGAGGCAGTCAGAAACAACTGAGAACTATATCACAAATAAGAAATTACAGAAGTGTAGCAAGCTGACAAACAAGTGAATCAAGCACCTCTGAAAGTCTAACACAGATTTAGCTGAAGGGAAGCACAAGAGAATCATTTTGTCTGCCTTCCCCATCTGAAAATTTTGAGCTTGAAAGAGTCCCTATTTTCCACATCATTAGGTGTAGATTCCCAAACCTTCCAAAGTAGCAGGTACAAGAAGGGAGCACAAAAAAAAAAAAAAACACCCCAACCCCAAACTCAAACCAAAACCAACAAAAAACAAACAAAAAATCACCCATATAGATTACATTAAAAGAATTCAAGTATAAAAAATATGAAAACTGATGCATTTCCTGTAAGAATATATGTTAATTTGAATGTGTTCCAGTTAATAGATACAAGTATACATGCAATCTTCTCCAGGTAAAAATGACTGGTTTTCTGCCTGTGGGACAAGCAGATCACCATGTCTTTGCTCTGAGCTGACTGATGCCATGCAACTTTACATCTCTCAGTATCTTTTAACTGGTTTGGATCGGCCAATTAGAGAGGACATCTCTCTAAAAGCTTCCTACCCAAGAAAATTGCTCAGTATTAGAACGGATGAAATTTTGTAGCAGTTGAATTGCATTTGCCAGCAATATTAATTAAATATTAATACCCTAAAACTTAGCACAGGATTTTTAATACTGGTCAACTGCCTATTTACTAATGTCAAGTCAAACAATTAAAGGCAAAATATGTTTATTACTGGAAGATAGATGTAAGACTTCAGACTTTGCATAATACTATAAAACTCCTGACACTTCTCCAGACTTTCTTTCTATCTTGTTAGTTTAAAATTATAAACTCTGCACAGAAGAAATGATCTTTTACTATACTTATACAGTGCTTAAACCCATATGACTCTGATCATAGTTCAGGCTACTTAGCTCTATTGCAATAAAAAAACTTACTTAAAATTTTATGTTCAGTAACACAAAAAAGCATGGAAACCTTTTAACTCTTAAAAATATTTCCTATTGTATCCAACACAGAACTTAATGCAGTACAAAAATTAGTACTTTTATATACATTATACGCATTTGGCAGAATGAATCAGCTTTTCTTAAAGGCTTCGCTCAAGCTAAATCTGTAAAATCTGTAACTCTATCACATTTTTCTAATTAAAAGTATTAATCCACTATTATCAGATGTCCTCTATATGCTATCACATATTGAAAATACTAGCTCTAGCAGTCTCTCCAAACAAAATCTGTGAAAATGTCATTAAAATAGCTACACAAAATAAACCCAAAAACTTCCCAATATTCCAAAAAATACTGTCATATAAAATAAATAATCTTACATTTTATTAAGTACATAGCTAAGGAAGATAGATTAAATGATAAAGTTAAGAGAAGAAAATTTATAAAGATCTAAAGAAAAAAATAGTACATTTTTTATTTTTCGACTTTAAAACAAAAAGCTATGAGAAAGGAAAAAAATTAAATCTTACATCGTTTGTGTTAACATGCCAGGCCATGTCACCATAGGACACCAGCTGACCATTCACATAACATCGTATTTCACTGTTTCTCCATCGATTATAGATGTGTACAATGCTTATCATGTACCACTGGAAAGACATGGAAAATCAGTATACAGCAGCAGGTTTTGTGCTATAAAACATAAAGTTAATGAATGGCAGTGACCAGTCTCATAAAGTTATACAAACAGATGAATCCTTGCAAACTCATAAAATTAAAAATCAAGTCAGTGAAACTTCAAGTCCAGTCAGTAGAACCATGCCTTAATGTAATGATGCACCTACCTGCAACCCTTTATGGGATTAGAGTCAAAAATGTATACATATAATTAAAAAGTTGAATACACTTCCATTCCTGAAAGTGTAATTTAATTTAAACGCTATACGCTGTAACACAAAACACCACTGAGTTCTGATGGGAAATCCAGTTCTATGTGCACTCACCTTAACAAACTCGTATCACGTACCTCTGCCCTTTTATCATAGCTCTCTGTCAGAAATTATTAAATAAAAGGAAAAAATTCACAACAGCAAATTTTACAGGCTGGTTTAAAGATGTCATCCTGATTGTTTCATATGATTTTCCTCCTCTATTCTTTACCATTTCACTGATTTTTTGACAATTGCCATATCATTAAAAATGCATTATATACTCAAAGAGAGAAAGCATCGCAGTAAAATGTTTCCAAGTACAACTATGGTAATCTTTCAAATAACCTGTTCAAAAGGAATCATCATGTTCATGATGAGTAAGTTCAAGAAGCAAACCTTCACTTTCCTTTAAAACCAAATCTTGAAACTCATCTAAGACTAGGAGTGTAAATTAAATCTTTAAGATCTGCGAATCAACTCATACTTAACTCTAATGGGTGTCTGCAGTATTTCAAAATATATACAAACCAGACAAAAGTGGACATACTGGAGAAAGTTCAGAAAGGGCCACAAAGATTATTAAGTGACTGAAGCCTCTGACACGTGAGGAGAGGCTGAGATATGGGTCCATTTATCCTGAAGAAGAGAAGACTTAGGGGGATCTTATCCATGTGTATTAATACTTGATGGGCAGGGGATAAAGAAAATGTAGCCAGAAACTTCTCACCAGTATACAGTGACAGGACAAAAGGCAACAGACACAAATTGAAATACAAGGAAACTCCTTTTAAACATATGTAACAAGGGTGGCAGTAAGTAGTAAGGATAGTCAAACACTAGCACACATTGCTCGGGGAAACTGTGGAGTCTCCTTGCTTGGAGATATTCAAAACCTGACTGGACGACATCCAGAGCAACCTCATCTAGGTGTCCCTTCTTTTAACAGGGGATGAGACCTGTCTGTCTCAACACGTCCCTTTCCAATCTTACTGAAAAAGTAAGCTCATCTACCCTGAAAACATAATTTCATATTTTAATAATTTGGAATAATAATTTACAATTTACTTGTCTTCCCCTTCTTCGTATCTGTTTCAATTATTATCTTTTGATTTCTATGTTCAGCTAAGTCTTTTTTATTCAAAGCAGAGAACGTCTGCATTCCTCAGGGCATTATTTTAATACGTCACTTGGTGACTTGCTCCCTGAGCTGCAGTAGGTAGATAGATAGAGAGCCTACTAACATAAAAATCTGCCTCTCTGTATCAGAAAAATAAAAGCATAAAGTTTTCACATGTTGATTTTGAAATTAGACAGAGCACAGAATTACAAATAAAAAAAAGCATGCAGCAAAATGTATTTTTACAATAATCACTGCGTTGCAGTTCTCGAATTGAGCTATATACTGTTACAGATCTATAATACCTCTATATATTAGAACACAAATGTGTCTCCACATCTATTTCTAGGTCTTTAAAAATACATTTTTAATTTTTCCCTCCTTAAAACCTACAACAGAAGGGGAAAAACCCATACAACAGTACGTAAAGGTATCTCACTTCTTGCATATCTAAGTAAGCAGATTTACTGGGCAATACTAGATTAAGGATGCACTGCTACAGCTTTGGCTTCTGAAGTCACATGTGACCAATCTATTATTTTTTTCAAGCAACCATGAACAAGGTGTTTTTCTAGGACACTCCTCCCACTCTCCCCCCAAAAAATCAAAAAACCACCACACAACTCAATAAGCAAATGTTATTCTCCAATCTGTAGGCAGATTCTATTTCAGAAAGAAACGCCCACCATAAATTCAACCAACAATGCCTAGAAGCTTAACTGGTGCCTATGCTAATCAGAAACTAAGTGTAAACTGCATGACTAGAGCTCTGCTTTCATCAACACTTCTTTTCCAAAGTTTCCACACCACCTAACATAAATTTCTTACAAGAAAATCTCCCTTGTTCTCTTTCCTTCAAAGGTTAATTTACCAATAATCTCCACTAAGTGATGATTCTATGAAATACTTTCAATACTGCCCAGCAAGCAGGCGTTCTTTGCAATAGCACTATTCAAAGCTGTACCTTTTATAACTTTTTATTCTTATTTCCAGTTCTGGTATTTTTCTAGCAGAAACCAGATGACATTCATAATCCGCACGTTTTCCCATTTATCTTCTATCTGTGATTTTTCTTTCACAGTGATTTAAGAGCATTTCTGACAACATACTAGTTTGTAAGACTGTCCCTGTGTGTAAGCTTAAGCTTAACAGATGACTCATCATTTGGAAATAAACCGTTCATTACTTTTGTTGAAACACAGTCCACAGAGCCTGTAAGGAACTAAAATGAGCAATGCTATCTTGGGAGAGCTTTGGTGGCCATGTCAAACTTTAGGCAAATGATATGATCTTTTTATAGTCTTCCCCCCCCCCCCCCCCATGTTAACTCCCATTCATGGAATCACAGAACTGTAAAATGGTTAGGGTTGGAAAGGACCTTAATAAGAGCATCTAGTTCCAACCCCCTGCCATGGGCAGGGACGCCTCACCCTAGACCATGTCATTTGCCGAGGTGAGGAGCTCTGGATGCCTTCAGCACCGGACCGTGAGGAAAACTCAGCGTCCAGGACCCCCAGTTCTGAGCAGCGAGAGCCACCGAGGGAGCCTCAAGTCCCCGCCAGACCTTGCCCAGGAGCCGTCAGCTCAGCTGGGGCACACAGGGGGCGGCGACAGGAGGGACGGCACCGCCCGAGCGGGGAAAACCCGCCCCAGGGAGCGTGAGCGACCCAGGGCACGGCAAACAGGGCGGGCAGTCAGAGTGTGCTGTGGCTGTTGGCACAGGCAGGTGGTTATTCGCCTCAGGGCCGGGGCCCAGTCTGGGGGCTTTGCACTGGCTACCCTGGCGGTGGCCAGCGTCGGCACCCAGTGTCGCCACCCAGACGGAACGGATGGGAGGCTGCAGTACAGACCTCAGCGTGTAGAAAGTGCCTCCACTTGTCTCGTGAGGCAGGGGTGCACAATGGGCAGGGCTGCACTCGGTGCGCCCTGGTGGAGGTCCTCCTGCAGCAGAGGCTGAGCTGCGGGAGGCTGTAAACAGAGTAGTAGATATCAGGGAAGCTGAGAGGGAGCTGGAATGCTTACTCCAGGCCCAAACTGTGCAGGGGCCACGAGCGTCCACCATAGCGCATACAGAAAAGGAGGGCATTAATGAGGAGGTTGGGAACTTGTAACAAAAAAAACCCCAACAAAACAACAAAACAACAATAAAAAAAGGAGGAGGAAGAGAACAAATAAAAGCAAGGGGCTTCCTCCAAAACCTGTTGTCCCCACCCAGAACCACTTCACAGCTCTGTAGGGGGCTAACAAGGTAACTCCCACCACACTGGAGGAACAAGCAGTTGCCACACCAGCAAACAGGATCACTACTAGTGCATCCAGGAGAAAGCAGGTGGTCATAGTAGTAGGTGACTCTACTTTGAAAGGCAGAGAGGCACCCATGTGTCAGCCTGGCCCAATCTCAAGGGAGGTGTGTTGCCTACCAGGGGATCAGATCAGGGATGGTGCTGAGAGGCTGCCTGGTCTAGTAAGTCCTGCTGACTATTACCCACTTATAGTGGTCCATGTGGGTGCCATAGCGATAGCCTAGATAGCATTAAGAAGGACTACAGAGCCCTGGGAGAGGTGGTTAGGGGCTCTGAGGCTCAGACAGTTTTTTCATCAATCCTCCCGGTCAAAGGGGGACCTTAAAAAAGCCAGGTGGATTTGGCAGGTAAATAAATGGTTAGAGGGGTAGTGCCATAGTCAGGGTTTTGGTTACTTAGACCATGAGACTCACTTTGGGAAGCCAGGTCTACTGGATGCTGATGGGGCCGATCTCACAAAGAAGGGGAAGAGCTGCTTTGGTAGGAGACTTGCCAGGCTCGTCAAGGCAGCTTTAAACTAGATTTGTTGGGGGATGGGGCAGTGATCCATCCCGGCCAGTCAGTTGCCAGCACCTGTAATGAAGGCTCGGAGTGATGCACAGCTACTGCAGCTGCTCCAGCTAATGAGTCGGCTGCATTCGGAGCTCTGTGGATGCCTCTATACAAATGCCTGTAGTATTCATGCACACACAGCTTTTTCTAGACCAAGACTCCTTTCTTTCATGCAGTATTTTTTAATCTTTAGCATTGCCACCATCAGAGCGCTACCTATTTCTGTTACTCTGACCCACAAGGCAAGATCTACAAAAAACACTGAGCTTTTTTTCTCTTGAATCCTTGTGCATATACACATGCACACAGTCCACCCCACCTTGTTGTCATAACTATCCCAGTAAAAAAAAATTGCTTTTTTGCCAACCTGCACTTGAAATAGCTAAATTTACACCTTAAACTGTAATTTCATTTTAGCCAGGGAAGTATTCAAGTATTAAAAAATGGTTTACTCTTTGTGTCATATTTGTCACTAAGATCAATCTAGATAAAATGAGTAATACAGGTTTTCAAAGCTACTTCCTAAAATAGAGGATGACAAGCTCCACTAAGTCCTTAATGCAGTATTATTGACAGGAAAATAAAGGTCCTTCTGAGATTCCTGCTTACTCAGTTGATTTATATCCTTCCATCCATGTATTTTAACAAATATAAATTCTATTACTGCATGATAGCATAACTTCTTTAGGGCTTTCAAAGAAGTATAAAGCCTAAAGTTCTTGAGAAATCAACACAGTATGTACCAACTGGCTCACAAACCTCTTCTTATGCACAGTAAAAATCCTTGAATTCAACAGAAATAGGGGACAAGACTTCCAGTGCAATAATGGGTTGCTTTGTCCTCAATATGTTTGTCTGTGTGCTTTCTAATAATTTCTTTCTCTTTTTCTAGCTTCTACTCCATTTTAATGATTAAGATATCAGGCATGATACTATGTAATTCTAATTATCAGAATAGCCGATACTATGTAATTCTAATTATCAGAATAGCCTTTTTCTAAAATTTGTATATTTTTCCATCACCCATTTGTTTGACAAAATAGATTACATACCAAAATTAAAAGACTGGTAAATTTCATATTCAAATTTCTTTGGAACTTGGGGTGCCCAATGTCCTGGAAATGAATTATTATCTCTCATATTGACTTCTATACCTCTTCTACTGCCATTTTAATTTCCTCTGACTCATCCCCATTGACTCATCTTGCAGTAAACAATGATGCAATTAATTTACTTAGGTTTTTTGTTATGATACTATATGCTTCAAGGGCTCCTATAAAGCCTTAGTCATCTAATTACTCCTATGGACTGGAAAAAAGAATTGTCTTATCATTTTACATACAATTTGCTATAACATATTTTTCTAAGTCCTCTTAGTTTTGATACAATTTCTTTCTGAAGAACTTTTTACTTACAATGGTTCTGCTATCTACTTATGCACAGGTACATTGTGAGGAGCTTTTAAACTTTCTATTGGCTTTTTTTGACTAATGGTATATTTACTCTTAGTCTTTTGTATCTTTGCATTTAGCAATTTCTCTAGTACTATCTGATCTATCAAACACCTCCATCTTTAACTGCTCCTCTTTTATTTTTTTATCTTTTTTTAAAAACTAAAGGCAGCTTTTTGCAGTTCATTCAAAAATAAAAATAGCAAATCCTGCATATCCAAGCATGTTCTGCATTTTTCAAGACAAAATCAAGCAAGAGTCAGTGTCTGAACTTCTAAAAGTTTCAAAGCAAAATAAATCCAAATGCTTCTGGTATTTAAAAGTTTGAACTTTCGTTCTAATAAGATGCCACTCAGTATATAGCAAAGTAATGTAAGCTTTTTTATAGTAGTATGCTTTCTAATCTTTGCTAGTTCATCACAGATCCTGTAACCATTCTTATGATGTGGCTAACAATTTAATATGAGTAGAATGGTTTTCCTACTTAGGTACAGATTTTCAGTATACAGCAACTCTGATATTTATTGTTACAATGAAATTATTTATCTGATTAGGTTAAGTCTTTAATACAAGGCATCACTCTATTGGCAAGACCTGCCCCAGCTTCACTCGGAAGAACAATCTGAAATGGGTGTCCACTGATGGTCAAGTCAACAAAGCTTCTGATACTTATGTCAATAAGTTAATTTAATATAGAATCATAGAATAGTTATAGATATTCCAAATTCTTTTATATTTTTTTCAGATATCTAGAAACAAACACGTATGTATGTCTCATAACTTCCTATTATCTATATCTCATTTATTTTCTTTCCTGATGTTATACAGGCGTTTTGTTGATTTCCCTCCTATTCCATATCTGAGAACATGAATTTCAGGACTTTACTACTACACAGGTAACCAAACCAAGTTGTATAATCTCACACACAATTTTTCTTCAAGTTTTAGTTGAAAACTAATTTTTTTCTTTTTTTCTGATTTTCAAAGTCAGTAATAAAATTTTCTTTTAAGTTCATCCTACAGTTTCCTTCCCTATATAATTTTCTCAAAAATGCACCAAGACTATGCCTCTGCTATAATAAAAGCTTCCTTAGGTGGTATGCAAAGACACTTTTAGATAACAGCCTGTCCATTTTTTATACTGCTGAAATCTTTCACACTTAATCACCCACTGCTGAGTAAGTCATATTCCTACTCCATAGCACAGTACAATAAGAGAGATGAGGTATCACACATGAAGTATTTCCAAAATGTGGAACTTATTTCAGTTTATACTACAATTAGTAAAGGTGTTCAGGATTAGAAACACAAAAAAACCCGTGTTTGCTCTCGACTACAGTGCTTTCCTGCTCATACATTTACAAGGATTGATACTGAGGCTGGAATTCAAGGAAGAGAGTGAAAATTACTGGGGGTTACTAATACGCAAAAATGTCACTTTGGAGTCCCAGAAGTACAGACATATTAAACAGAACACTGCAAAACCTAGTTTAGCTATGTTGAGAGGTCAGTCTGTTATACTACAGCCACAATTTCTATTTGGGGATATGATGACGAAATTTCTCCATGTGTTTTTATAAATACTTGCCTTTATAATGTTGTAAAAACATACTAATTAAAACCTTAAGTAACCACTTGACACATTTTAAAGTTTTAAATCAAGATTGCGTACATACTATTCTGTGAATGGTATCATATAGTTAACAGTGGAAGATCTTCACATGAACGTAGTATCTTTGTGATCTGCCTGCATAAAACTTTTGACCAGGTGGCTTGAATAAATAATTTTACTGTGTTTCAACAAAAAAATTTAAAAAACTTTATTCAGAAGTTTAATGATGATGGTGTTTCTGGCAAAAGCTATTGCTGAAATGTCTACGCCTGTAAGCAAATGGCTAGAAAATAGTTTATCTGATGACAAAAATCACACTTCTCAAGTTAGCACTTGGACAGTAAGCTGCTTTGTAAACAGATACACATTTTTTTGAATACATACATACACATTCAATGCTTGCACAGTGAAACCAATGTAACACCTAAGTAACATGAAGAAAATCGATCTACATGTTAAACAGGGTATGTTTTCACTTGTTATAGCCAAGAATTCTATTTGACAGGTTTTCTTTCCTCCATTATGTGTTATGTACATTCCTACATATGTGTACACCCAAGTTATTAAGGGAAAAAATACATCATATGAAATTACTTGCACGTATAGTCTAGAAAATTTATTTCAAACAATTTCAAATACTTTCCAAGTCTGATATATGACCCAAAGTGTATGAAACACGATCTTTGTTAGATAGAGGACTTATATTTGGACATACTTCAGCAGATCAGCAGATTATGATTTGAAACTGATACTCATATAATGAGATATACATATACTAGTATTTAAGAATTAACTATTTTAAGTAGAGTAACATGAGCTAAAATTTTCCAGGGATGGCATGAAGAAAACTAATCATTCACAATAAAAATTATCAAAATAATATTTTGCTAAAATATGAAAGGCTGCTTCTTCATCAACCAGGAAAGAAATGATCAGCTAGGTCCCAAAAGCTAGTTATCAATAACATAATCCAAAAGATAACTATTCAGTTTGTTCCTAGGCTGAGAGTTTATCACTACTGCTGATCAGATGTGCTACTTTACTTTAAAAGAAAATGGAAATGTCACCAAAACTTTTCTAGCTATAAAATGAAATAAAATTTGCAAAATAGAATTGATTCATTTCAATACAATCAGCAGGTATGTGTTTATAAGGCTTAATACAACCCTGAGTAATACGCTGGGAAAAGGTATTACTATGTTTTAAAACACCACAAATGACCTCAAAGCTACATAACAGAATTAGAATCAGTGATTTTGAATCACAAATACATACAAAGAAAAACAGAACATAAAGCTGATGAGAAAACCATGGCATTCCCTCCCTAAGAGATTGGTTTCTCAAAACAAAACAAGCACTGAAATTCAATATACAAACTCTAAGGCCATAAAAAAAGAAATAAGCCTCACAGCAAAATATATATAAGGCTGCTATCAATGACAAACACATAATGCTCATTGTACAGAAAAGTTAGTGCTTCAGTTAACTAACTGAAATATTGAAGCCAGCCGAATCATCTCTTAGGACTACTAGGCATACAATAGAAATGAACACTAATATGACGTAGAGAAATAATCAAGATTTACTACGAAAAAAGAGAAATCCTAAACCACCACTGACGTAGAAGAAAGTTCAGAGCCTTATGTTCCCCAGCAACAGATAACAAAACTCTAGCATTGCCAGAAAATTGATTCAGACATTGGCACCAAGGCTACAAAGTACAGAATGTTCGGAAATAGAATGATGACCTTTTAAATATAAAAATAGAGCCTTTTAAAAATAAAATAGAATCATTTTTACAAATACCCCAAATTCTTCTGAATCTGAAGCTAACTAAGCAGTATTTTTAAGAAGTAGTTGAGTTCATAGAAGTGTTACTTACTAAATTACTTAATAAATTTTGAATTGATTCTGGTCTGTAACTGACATAAAACTTTGCATGACCATCAGAGAAGCTACTTATAAATAAGAAATTATTAGTAGCACTATGGCACTAAAGGGCTTTTAGCCCTTCTTCCCAGAAGCACTTTGTCACATTTTCAGTGTTACACTTTATTGTAAATACCATTTTGCTTACCTTGCGTGGCTGAAAGTCATACTTCACACAGTGCTGGAAACCTTTGCCTTTTGACTTCAATGATGTAACTATTAAGCAGTTGCCAACAAAATGAGCAGAATACCCAACACCTTTGCTAGTGCGGAAACTGAAAAGAAAGAATTATTAATGAAGTTGAAAAAAGGGGAATTCTTGTAAGATAAAAAGATCCAAATATTACTTTTTGCCATGAGAAAGAAAAGAAATTACTACCTGGAATAGTGAACTTAATTTCCTTTTTATCTTCTCTCCCCACCATTTCTCTGGAGGGGAATTACAAACCTTCATCGCTTACTTGATTCTAGGCTACAGCCTAAAAATCAGTATTTTTTTTTTTTCCCCAAAAATCCAAGATGGTAAATATTGTATCTGTCAGGTTTTCCCTTTAGTTTCCTAATTCATCATCATGTAAAATAACACATCTGATTTAAGTTTTAAAGAAAAATTAATCACAGAACAAATGTGAGATGCTTTGTAATTTTATGGGGTTTGGAGAACAATGTGGCCAGTATGGCATACGAATTTGCATTCAACATAATTATTATGCACAAGAATTATTTCTTTTTCAAGACTTATGATTTAGTTAGGCTAATGATCTATGAAGTTTTAATCATCTGATTTTGTGGATTTATTTTCATTTGTCAAATTGATAAAGGACTACAATTTTAACAAAGTAAGTTTAGTCAGGGTTTACAGCTTTCTTGTGAGAAATACCATAAAGACAGACAATGCAGAAAGCTCATACATTTCTCTACTTATATCTGAAAGCAAAAGCATTGTAAAGACAAATTCCAGACTTCTTAAAATTCCAGACTACTTCTGCAAAGGTAGCTGGTAGAAACTCATGAATGACATTAGATAGAGCACTTTTAACAAGATAAGTCCATATCTACAGCTATGTCACTTCTTTCTGAAAAGCTAGGTACAACAAAGAGAAGTGTTTGTTGTGGCATTATCCTTAATACAGAGCACACTTTATACAGCTTTTAGTCAGTTTCTTGGTTTTTTTTAAAGTTACAATCAGGTTATAAAAATAACCAGTGGCTGAAGTACAAGGTCTAAATGGTGAAGTTCATCCATAAATTCTGAAATGAAGCCTTGCCGACTATAAGAAAAAATGACACTACTAATTTTCAACATTTATATATACAACTCCTATAGCCCACTAATTACACTCTTTTCCTTAATATAGATGAGTTATAAAATAATTTCATACTATTACAATAGGTATTTTTTAAATGGTTTCATTGTTGTAACATTTTCATCAAGCGTTTTTACTAGGTTTTCCATAGTAACATTAAGTGGTGAAAGGTACATGCAAACACTAAGTTTATATTTCATCTTAACAGATGCTGAAATTCTACATCTTTCATCTACCCCACTACACAAATACAATCTTCATTTTAATATGCAGAAAAAATGCATAGAGACCTGATTCCATCTTCAGAAACTTACAGTTAAATCTGTATGTGTACATTACTGAAGGAGAAAGTCAGATTTTCCTCTTTTCTCACTGTCAAAAATATAGCTGATAAACCACAACTTTCAGAAGAATATAAACACCTTACAAGATAGGTGGTGTGACTAGGCCCTGAGGTGGCCAGAGCTTAGATGTTCCCATAAGGGAATCTTTAAACAAGGTCAAAAAAGAGATTCAAATTCTAGTTATAATTAGTTTGAATACTTCTATTAAATGTGACAGTGATCAGGCTAAACAGAACAGCAGTAATAACGTCTAAGGATGACTCTTCTCCCCCCTAATGGGCCCTTGCACAGAGGTTCTTACTTCCAGTCTTGATTTCAGTCATCCTACAAATTGCAGCATACTATACCTGATGATCAGAGATCATCGAGATGGTTCTGTTGGCCTTGAGACATGCCTTGGTTCACTCTTTCCCTTAAATAACTTGTTAAGGTGCTGCAGAAGCTTTATTTTCCCAAATTCAGGCTGTGGTTTCCTCATTTTTCTATCTGTCTCTATGCGTCATACACAATTCTCTCTCCCCTCAATCTGCTGCACTGGAAAGGAGCATTATTCCCTGCCACAGCCTGTTGTACAGGCTTTGACAGAACCCTCCTTGCAAAAAAAGGACACCATTAAAACCCTTACAAAGTCCTCTCTAAATAAACCTAAGATACATTCTAAGGAGAAGAATTACATACTGTCCATCACACTGACCTCAACAGTGAAGACAGTTTATAACACTGCCTGCCATTCCCCTGCATCTTTCAAAGACTATTTTTAACATGGATCATTTCAATGATCTGGCTTCCACAATGACCCCATAAAGCAGCTATACAGCACAACAAAAGGAACAGTGAAGAGCCTTACAAGAGAATATTACTCATATATAAATATACATATATATATAGCCTGTATTACCTAGATACACAAATAAGCTGCACAACCACAGTGCTGAATTTTGTACAATAATATAAAGGTTAAAAATCTTAAAATACAACTCTTACAGTAAGAATAACTGAATGTTTTGTAGGTTAGTTTGAGACTTTGATTTACCTCCTTGGGGCTGTATGCCATTCAGAGAACATTTCACCAGGGAGCTGCATGTCCCACAATGCCAGATTTGTTTCTCAGCAACGTAAGTCATCTCTACAAGCTAAAATGATTTTGGCTAACAGAATCCTATTCTGAAGGATATTGAAAAAAATACACAGATTCACTATGTTCCAACATATGATGTAGTAGTATTTGATTAGAGATGTCAAATAAAGTATTTTTTTCTTAAATTACCAACAGCCACTCATTGTAAATACCATTATGGTTTTATCTGATATAAGATTATTAAAATTGTGCAAAATACATCCTACTACTTTGAACAGGAGGTAGTAAGCATTTTGTTACACACTGAGAACACACTGTTAAAAAAAAAAAAACCACCAAAACCAAACAAAAAATACAAACAAAAACCTGAAGAAATGTCTATGCCTTTAGAATTTTTCCCTTTCCTAACCGCCACCTCCCTTTCCCCCCATTACTGGGCTGATTTTTTTACCATTATGGTCAACCAGACTGTTCCTGAAATTTTAAACACTGAATTGTCCTTACATGTGTAACTTCCTGGAGTTCATCTTAGAAAGACAAGAAAACAATGAAATAATGAAAAAATAGCTCATTTGTTAGCAGGGCTCTTCATCTTGGAATAGTACAAACAATTTTCTGAACATGAAGCTTAGCCAGTATTTTACTACTTTTTTTTTTTTCCTACAAATGAATTAGCATTCTAATGCAACAGTAATTGAGAAAGTGAGAACTCAAATGTTGTTTGTTTACCTCAACATTATAATATATAGGTTATGTTAATCTTATTTTTTGCCAAAGGTAAGCAGCCTAGGACTAGTCTCTAGGATACTGCACAGAAATTCTCTTACCAATTACCTACACATGCAAAACTTGACACATCCAAAGATGAAATGCACAGAGACAACATGAGCAGTACTGTCAACATCCATATGGTTTTATGAGCCTTTACCTCCCATAGCAACTGGTATACTGTTTTACTACAGATTGTTCATAAAACCCTTATAGTTATGTTTCATTTCAGCTGGTTTCTCAACGCAGCTACTGGACGGTATTACACTTCAATAGCAGGTAAGCATTCTTCCATCCACTGGTGAAACTGTTTAGTGATTCCAGTTTCATTAGCTTAGGATTTTATGAGCAATTTAACATATGATCATGGTACTGAGATTAAGAAGATATTAATTCATTCTTTTCTATTAACTTTGGAATTTCATTATGTGCTTTTACAACTGTTCTGCATTATCTTTATAATTATTAGCTCTAGAGAAGAACTGAAAAGTCTAGACAGCCTGCTTTGTTTTGTGGTTTTGGGGTTTCTTTTCTTCTATTTTTTTTTTTTCTTTTCCCTACATCAGTAAAAATAAAATTTAGAACACTCTTTCAGAAGTTTTAGCCACTCTTCCATTAAATGGTTGTGGAAGCATTTGGATGTTTTAAGGACAAAAAGCAACAATTATGACAACCCAGTCTCAGTTCACCCTCTAATTCTTTTACAGAGTCAATACAAAATTTGAAATAAAATATCTCTTAAAAAAAAAAAAATATATATATACATATATATCACAGAAACCCCACCAAAGAGTATCTGGATTGATTTTATCTAATTCCAGGCCCTAGAAGTAATGTCACCCCATGTCGGATTTCAGCAGAGACAAGTATAAAGATTTAGAGGATGGAGGCTTGCCAGTTGAGTGCACTTATGGTTAGGGCTAAATTCTTAAAATTGCACTGTCTTTATGACAAAGAATCTACACATCATTTTTGAAGAAACATTTTCAACTATCTATTATACTCTGATTATTATGATGATTATTATTATACTGCATCTTATAATTGTGATACTTAAAGTGACCGTAGTATTATGTGTCAAAGAGTTGGAATTTTTCCGCTTCACTCTCTACCCGCTGGATCTCAGATTAAACAATCCATCAACATCAGATTTTGCATAAATTCTGAAAACAGAAGTTGAGAGCATACCTAATTTCGTAATTTTATTTTTCTTGGAAGGTTTCATTATAAAGTGTGTTTTCCAGAGTACAGTTCACTCCAGAGTGTTCTTTGAATAGCACCAATTTTTCCCATGGTCTCTTAAAAGAAGCAGCAGTTTTTAACTGTAAATGGTATTCCAGAGATGCTTTTGCCAAGATTTCAGGAAGTGATCACATCACCTTTACTCTCTTCTCTGTTCAGACTACCATTGAAAAGATCACATTAGCTCTTTCAGCCAGAGCAATGAAAAAGCAGTTTATGGTTAGTTGGTTACCTACAAAAAGCCTTAATATCCTTTTCTAATTACTGCTTTGTAATAAATACCTATCACTGGCTTGCTTATACTTTGTGCTACAGAATTATGAATCTTACCATTTGAACCTGACTGCTCTGCAACAAAGCTTTCTCCTTATTGTTATTTATCATCCATGCAAATGTCAGAGACTCCTAATTTTCCTCCAGGATTGTCACACTCATTTTGTAATTGGTAAGAAAGTGACAACACGGTTCCAATACACAAGTATTAATGGACTGTCACTTAGCAGCTGCCTAACATCATCCTCAGAGATAATTTTTTTTTTTTTTTTTGAGAAAAAACAAATTGGCTTACAATTCTTGAAGCAGCGCTTAGCATTCAGCTAACTACAAAATAGCAGCAGTTTTCCCTCACATCTGGTAAATGAGAAAACATTTCCTTGCTTCCCTTCTCCATTTTTAAGCATTAGTTTTCACCTCATAGTCAGGCTGATGTAACAGCTCTCTCCTACCAGAAAGGCCTCTTGCCACATCTTTCTGCACTCACTTAGAGCCTGGATCATACCGTAGTACATACCTTGGTACAGGTTTTCCAGTGAGGTTGCAATGTGTCAATATTCAAACACCTGACAAGAATGTCCTGAGGAACCAGTTCTAGCTGATGCTGCTTTCACAGCACCACTGCTTCAAATCAGTCTTTGAAGTTGTACATACTACTAAGTTTTTGCTTTAAAAATAAAGTTTGTTTAAAAGACGGGTGACTTTTAGGAATAAACTGTGAAGAGTTCATTTATATGTTTTTCACCTAAATAGAAAATATACTATATGCCCAAAAAAGCACATTGAAAGAAAATAAATCTTTGCTTTGGTATCTTCCTCTTGGTAGTGGCTGAGTGTGACTCAGCCTTTCATGTGGCAAAGTCTAAAATCTGTGTAAAGAAGCTCAGATGGATGATTTAGTTTGTCCACTGACAGTATGATTTACTTATAGTAAGTAACTTAATAAAATATCTGTTTATTAGATTGATTGGAATAAAGAGTCCAGCAGAGTAAGAAGGCATTTTTTCCTATGAGTTTATCTTTTTTTTTTTTGAATATTTTTTTCTGGTTTTAATTATTAACTATGGCTTGGTTTCAGCCACTATATAAAAAGGTCAAGAATTTGCATTGTTCCTAATTTCCTTTTGAGGTTGGCATATTCAGTTTCTCTTACGTCTTTTGCACACATATTACATTTACACGTACTCAATTTTGGCCTTGATTTCTGTAAGAGTAACTTCTTTCTGTGGCTCATATGAAGCACTTGCAAAGTTCCACCTTATTAGTCACCGAAGTTTTATTTCCCACTTTTGATAAATACTCTCATTTTACATATATTCCATAACAAGAACTAACATGAGAAACTGAGACACTGAACTGTAAAGATTTGTGTGTGTGTGTGTGTCTGTAGGAGATAACGAGTCATCCATTCAGCACAGCTATGCCCAAAGATTACTTGAAGAGTCTGTGCGTGCACAAAAATACCTATGTTTACTAGAGAGGTTATTCTTTACATACTAGAATTAGAGTTGAAAGTCCATATGTTTTGGGGCTATACTGTTTCTCCTGGTTTCCAAGCTGCAACAGCAAAATATAGAAGACATTATTTTGGTACATTCTGCGTTATGAAAACAGAAAACCCACGAAAACAAAGAAAAGCACACATCAACCATGGGGAAAGATAAACTCATAGGAAAAAATGCTTGCTTACTCTGCTGGACTCTATTCCAATCAATCTAATAAACAGGTATTATATTAAGTTACTTACTATAGGTAAATCATACTGTCAGTGGACAATTTTAAGCAAACATGGAAATGTTAAGGTTGTAGATATTAAGAAGTATGTTAATTAAAAAACTATTCTTTAGAGTATAATGTTAAGGTAAGACCTAGAATTCTTTTGAAGGAAGAAATTCAGGTTTCTTTGATAACTCAAAGGGCAGCTTTGTGGGGTTTATTCACTGACATGTTCAAAACGAATAATCTTATCCAGGAAAAATCTGTTTATTAAAGACAGTTGTCTGAGTATACGTGGCAATTTTCCTAAGCTATATCACTTCTTTGTAGCAAAGTGGCTAGAGAAAAGATCTAAATCAATATACTTATAAATGGAAACAGAAGTAAATTCCCTCTGACACAGGCAAATATGAAGTATCCATAAATATTCAGGACGGCTTAACACATGGAAGATTTTAAACTATTTCAGTGCAAAAAGTACGTTAAAAAGTATGCTCGAAATCTTAGAATTCAATAAAAATCGTAATCACATAATAATAAAAATCAGAACTACATCATAGCAATAAAAAAAAAAGTATAAAAATAGTCAAACATCTGAAGTTATTCTAACCTAATGCCATTGCTGCTTCTGCATTATACTGGAATCTGAAAGAATCATATTAATCACTCAGGCTGAAGGTCTTTCTACACTACTAACCATAAGAAAAGCAGCATACATCATGAGCTGTGCAGCTGTGGAGTATACTTTTCATGTTCTGAGGCAGTAACAAATTCTCAAATCAAATAGACCACCTAAAATTGCCATTCTGAAAGGTAAATTCTGGCTAAGAAACAAATTATCATGTTAAATTTCCATATGCATGTTCAATACTATAACTGCATTTGTTACTGTCCTTGACAGATTGAAAAAAATAAATAAAATATACATCATAGTAATAAGGACAGCTATAGCCAACAGCTCGAAAAAATCTCCATGGTAAAATAACTTTCTAGAGCACTTAAAAACCAGACACATGGAAAAGCATTATCCCAGATGGCAGTGTAGAGAAAATGCATTTTTTTCTTAAATTATTTTTAATCAGATTTTTTTCTGTAAAAAAATATTAATTATTTTTGTTTTCCAGTGACAAAATGCACAGTAATATTTGTACTTATTGATAGTACAAGTACCTTCCTGAGACCATATCTACTGGTTCTCTTCTCTTCTGACTACTAAAAACTTCTGCTCTGTAGACTACCTAGAATGACTATAAAGTGAAAAACATTACTTTTGGTTACTTCCCTCCTTGTGCTATTCCTGTTTTCCTGAGCTGATGAAACTTGATCTTGCTTATGTCTAGTCCTCATCTTTCTGCACTCCTGATAGATTTTAAGAATACGAGAAAAGGTAACCATACTAAATAGCAAATTTATAAAGAATGAATTACTGCTGAAAAAATACCAATGTGTTCTGACACAACAAAGTTTCCTTATTTTCCCATTCCATTTCTTTCTTCAGCTAAGACAAGTATTTTTCAAGACAAGTTTTCTTCAGCTAAGACAAGGGGGCCTAAACGAAATCTGGATAGGGACTTTTCACAAGGGCATGTAGTGACAGGACAAGGAGCAACGGCTTTAAGCTGAAAGAAGGTAGATTTAGATTGGGTATAAGGAAGAAGTTCTTTACTGTGAGGGTGGTGAGGAACTGGAACAGGTGGCCCAGAGAAGCTGTGGCTGCCCCATCCCTGGCAGTGTTCAAGGCCAGACTGGATGGGGCTTGGAGCAGCCTGGTCTAGTGGAAGGTGTCCCTGCCCATGGCAGGGGGGTTGGAGCTGGATGATCTTTAAGGTCCCTCCCAACTCAAACCATTCTGTGATTCTATACTCCAGCAGGTATATAATTAATTTCTGAAGTGAATTTTTTTTCATGACTGACCAACAGAATAAAAATTTTTAGTTATAGCGTAATTTCTAAGTACCAGAGGACTTTATTAAGGATGCAACCATCATTTTTCTGTTTTGACCACAACAGCAAACCTAAGTAAACCAAAATTGTCTCTCCTGCAATTAATTTGTTATGAAATATAGTTTCCATTTTTGGGAACAGGTGGTTAGTGAGCCATTTTTAAATTCACAGATTGACCTTCTATTACCTCTAGCTAATGTGCAAACAGAGCTCTCTAATTATAACAGATGTAGTACTGACATCAGCCGAGAATCTTAAATACCAAACAGAAAATTGACATTCTTAACTCTAAGAAACGATGTATTTTGACATTCCTAAAGAAACCATCACACTAGATTTTATGGTTTATCTACAAGGCACATATCTTGCATTCCTGGATTTATAAATTGTAGAGCAGAAAGGACAGATGACTTTGTACAAGTCTGTATACAGTAAGCAGCCTCTAAAATCTGCATGTATTTGGGGGTAAAAAAGTATGTCAGAAACTAAAAACAATGAGAAAAATTAAGTGCAATTAGGAAGCCTGAGAAAACTGTAACTGCAATGTTAGAAGTAACTTACCAATAGAGATAGGGTTTATCCTTATCTACATTGATATTGTTTAGCGGATCCATACGAAACCAGGTGTTAAGAGTAAACCCATTTTGATAAGGCCACTTAGCAATAGGAGGCAATGCAATTGCCTGGAAGGAAGAAAAAAAGACAAAGGAAATAGCATGTCAAAAAAATTTTAATGTTTTGAGAACCACTGTTAAAGGCAATCACTTTCTAAGTTCTTGTCATTCTAGATCTGCAGATCTGCTTTAACTTTCAAATGTTAAAGAAGAATATAAAAAAATAAAAACCTTCAAATAGTGCTTTTGAATAAATGCATTAGTTTTCCATCTATTTTAAAATACTTCCATTTTTATCTACATAAATTCTACCAGTAGAGGACATGAAATTGAATTTGTGAATGGGTAATATGATGAGAAAAAAAAATAGAAAAATTACTTCTCTAGAAATTAAAATATAAATTCAGCTTTCAGTAAGTATTCATCAATAGACTTAAATATCAAGATCAAATTAATCTGAACAGATAGTACAATAGAGATTCACTGTTAAAACTACAGTATTAAAAAAGTAGTTCTCTGAGATTTAAGAGCACTATCAGTTTTTTTCTTTTCCCATAAACACTTAGTAAGGTAGGAGACTGAATATTTTACCCCCATTTTCAGTTAAATACATTAATCGTAAGGCAAAGCCTGAGAAAAAATTGGATTTTTCAAGATTTCATTTTTATGTGCTGGCTGAAGAAGAGGTTTCAGAGAACTCTTTATCCCTGGGCAAGGCCCTGAATACCTGATCTAGTTTTTAAGTTAGGTATTCTTTAGGGAGGAAATCAGGAAAGATGAACTTCAGAGGTCACTTATAAACTGTTTTCAATGATAACACTAAAAGATAAAACATATTTTTGCCTCAGCGTAAGAACTATACACAAAATTAAGTAATTTTAAATTAATTTTAAAAATGTAAGAAATTGAATGTTTGTAAAAGCTTAGAGATTACTGTAGTAGCCAATAATTACAATACATTCTTTCTCCCTCCATCAGACAAAATGTAGAATATTTTATACAAAAGCAGTTAAGAAATAATAGCCTTTAATACTGCTTCTTGAAAGAAATTGTATATGAATGCAAAGCAGAAGAAAAAAGTGTATTTAATTGATATTTTTCAGTTTCAGTAAGATAATTTAAACTTTTACTACACTTTGAAATAATAATGACTGGGTAATTAATCTTTGCACCAATAATATTGTGTTCTTACCAAAGCTGTCAGTGATACTGACTGAACACTGGCACAGGTTGACCAGTGAGGCTAAGTCTCCATCCTTGGAGATGCTCAAAAGCCATCTAGACACGGTCCTGGGCAAACAGCTTTAGGTTTCCCTGCTTCAGCATAGCGGGGCTGGCCAAGATGACCTCAAGAGGTCCCTTCCAACCTCAACCCTTCTGTGATTCTGTGTGATACCAGAGTCACAGTTGGAAATACTTTTTCATGAGTGCTCAAATGTTGCACTGTCCCAGTTCATACCAAAGACTACAAAGATTTGTAGCAAATTCATTCACTGCTTAAAATGAGAATGGACATGAGTCTTTGGGCAATAGTCAGAATAACCACACCAGGATTGTATGCCAATGTAGAAGTACGTAAAAAAATGGTACAGAATAGGACTGACTTTTCATTAGTTTTATATGAAAGGCAATTGCTGAAAGGGTTTTAAAGGCAGAGACATAGGTAATTAAGAATGATAGGGAACTCACGGTAAATTTTAAAATCACATACAGCAATGTCCTCAGATTATGCTAGTATTTGACAAAAGAAGTAAGGCTGATTCTGCTGCTAGCCTGGTACTAACTGCTCAGTACAAAATATTTCAAGGAACTCCTTTGGGATATCACTCCTGCCTCCTTAGAGGGAGTTCCCTGCCTGAAACAGGAAAAGAGCTGCTTCACGACAAACAGGAACAACACCTGGGAATACTATGGCCACCACAAGGAGTCCTCTTAATGGAGTGACTAATGTGCTACTTATACAGGCTGGCAAACATGTAACACAGTACTGGTAAGAGCCCTTCAGTTGGGATAGTGAAGCAGCTCTCACTAGCAGATAAAAAGCAGGCTCCTTCATACTGCCATTAAAGTCTTGATTATACAAGGAGCAACTTTGAAGAGGACCAAGGTGATATTTATCATGAGAAGTAAACATTATGCTGTTTCTCTGTCCGATGTTATCACCATGCATCACACATGAAACCCTGAACTCAGTGCCAGTAAACTACATCCTATCCAGTGTCTTTCTTCTAATGAAGTGTTTTGTTGTTTGGGTCACTTTAAAAGTAATCACCCTAGGTCCACTTCAGAGGATGACTCCTTTCCAGAACTTCATAGTGTAATCCAACATGCGCTACTTAAGAAATGCAAATTTGAAACTCATATATCTTGACTTACAGGGGGGCAATTAATCAATGATGAGTGGTATGTGAAACAAGATCCTAACCAAGGAAAGAAAAATGCTCATTTTGCATTTCAGTTAAGACACTTTATACTCCTGTAATTGATGCCCCTCTTTGGACAGGGAGGAATGTTTGAAATTATTCTGCAAGACTTTTTTTGAACCTCTGATACAAAATTAAGTTTTTTTGTACGAATTTGTATGAATTACATTTCATAAGGGTTTGCCTCTGAAGCCCAGAAATGTCAAGGCAGTATATTTCATTGTAGACATTCATACTCTGCAACAGCTGTCTTGTTGCTGCATGTACTTTTAGAAGAGCTTAACTGTGGTTTTAATTTAGCAGTAGCAAATGAAACTCTCTCTTTCAGCACTCAGTAATTAATTCCTTACACAATCGACCCTATGCATTTTGCTGACGCATCTGTTTGTGCAGCTGAATATCAAACAAGATCAAGGAAGTGATCTAGCCAAAAATAACCTAGGTGAAAACCAGTGATTTTCAGCCAGTTTATTCCCTGATGCAATCTTTCACACTAGCAGCAGTATTCACAAAGAACAGGAGGTGGTGGTTTATTCTTGAAGAGTAACTTCAGTGCTACAGAGGAAATACAAGCAGAACAGCCCAAGAGAATCTCTTATCACCCTTCATGCACTGGCATGAAAAGACATGGATCTCAGGATTATTTCCTCTTAAAGGATTTCAAGTTCTACCATAAGCATATGCTATTCCATACCACAAAAGGAACTGAACCTCAAATCTAGGTATCTCATTTTTAAGCATTTGTATTTACTGCCTTAATAATTAATTTATAAGCCTGTATACAATATTTGAATTTATTTGTAGGTTTTTCTGAATGTACATGCAGTGAATGGGAGAAAGAATATATATTTAAGAAGGTTGAGAAAGGCATACAATTTCATTATCATAAGTAATCACAAAAAATAAAGCCAAAAGAAGGCTGTAATTAAATCTCTGCCTTGAGGGAAAGGAAACAGCTGACAGAGTTCAGATAAAAAGATATAATAACATTTATGACTAAGCTGTCACTGTAAACAGCTGTCACTGACACTGTAAAAGCTCATCCCTAGATTTTCATCAAGCCTCTGCTCTGTATAATATCAGTTACATTATTCACATAAAATACACCATTCTTTGGAATTTTCAGGTTTCACTTTTATGATAACTTCCCCAGACAAACATCTGCTATTTGACACTCCATCCTCATAAGTGCAACTTCGCAATACTACAACTACCTTGCAAACCTACAGAAGGCAAGGTCTACACTGTTCAAGGATTTATTCCCCCTCTCATTTCCTCTTCAAGAATTTCCAAAACCAAATGAAAGGAAATGCAAATGATGAGCAATTCATTTGTTCCTCAAGTTATATTATTTTGGTTGAAAACTTACTGCAGCACTACAGCCTGGGAAGTTGAAAAAGGTATCAGGCCCATGTCTCTGTGGCATCTGATTAAGGACTGATAATAGTTTAACTGCATGTCTTGGCTGTGAAAACAAGAAAATGGCACAAAAGTCAATAGGACCATTTTTGCACTCTCTAGGCTACAACGGAAACTGGACGGTTTTCAAACAACACAGCAAATTAACTCTAAAGTAGTTAGCAAAAATACTTCATTAACATATGTTCAATCAACATTAAAAAAAAAAAAAAAAAAGTCAAGTTTATACGTCCCAGGAGACAATTTATGTTAACTTCAGGCTCTAACAGAATGACACTTAATGCTTTATCTGATCACAGCTTACCCAGATTCCATTTTCGCCTCGAAGCATGCTGAACAAAAGCTTCAACTCTTTGACAGTGATGCTGTAGCTGGCAAGAACCCCCAACATATCAACTAGGAGATCTTCAAAGGAAAATAAAGTTATTCTGAACTCTGAATTTCATTGTTTGGACAAAAAAGCTGAAAAAGTTAACACCTTTAAGAATAAGTGTATTCACAAATTCTAAAAATCAAACTTAGTTGCCTTAAGTATTTTACAAAGAATTTCATATTCTCATTGTTCTATTTATTTTAGAAAAAAAAAAAGTGCAGCTTTAGAATTTGCACACTTGCAACAAAGTATCTATTAAATTTATGAAAAACTAATTCTTCCCATTTAACCACATTCATCATACATTATAACCTTGCTTGCTTGCTCCTTTCTGTCACATACTTTTGAGATAAGGGTCTCTTCATTCCTCTGAAGTTAGTATTTTCCAAAAATTTCTGACCTAAAAGATGCTTGATATTATTATTTAACTTAAGCACACTATATACTGAGAATTTGTATGGTTCCCACAGTTTTGCTACAGTGATAATGCTTCCAAGTTTTACCTGAATGAAAGGCCAGGGAGAAAAAAAACAAACAAAACCAAAACAAACCAAAGCAAACAAACACACACATAAAAAAAAAACCAAACCCAAAAAACAAAAACCAAACCCCAAACCCACAAATAAACCTCACAAAAAATAAGGAATCACTGAGAAAACAATAAAAGACTACAATAAAAATATAAAAAGTGATCAAAATTTACGTAATACGGCTTTCATTGAAACTTCTCAAAACCCATAAACTTTTAAACTAATAGGATTACGTAGTCTGCCTTTCAAAGAATAGCAGGTTTAAAATAACTGCTAGTGCTTGCTAGTGTCAAAACACAGAATTTCATTTTCACATTTTTTTAGCTTGTGGGATGCTGGACCTTGCCTTATACTTTCTTTTGGAATAAAATGCACTACTAAGAATTACCACTTCCTCTAGCAGGAGGATAAACATTTTACTTATCTTCACAGATGTAGCGTATGAAATTTAATTCAGAGATCAAGCAGTGAAGTACAGAGATTTCAACACAAAAAAAAAAAAAAGTAAGGACAGAATAGAATCAGCATTAACAAACTTTTTCAATGGGGTCAAAAATCAGAAATTTCCCTCATCAAACTTGTAGAAAACATGAATAAGCACATATCTTATTTGCAGGACTACATGTTCTTCTTGTTCATTAGAGAAAGATGACTTTTACAGGTGCTGACAAAGAGTAGTCTTGAAAAGCATCCATCCTTTTCGAGGAAATTTTGCATTGATATTTTGTTTTAAAACAAATTTTCTCTCTGCAAATCCCTACTTACATATTTTTGAATAAGACCATCAGTATCTATTTAACTTGTTCCACTGTGAAACCGACCTCTGGTCCTCAGTACACAAAAGTGAAGACTACAATACCATTTAATTTACAGGAGATACAGTAAGCGGTTCAGTGAATGAAACTCTATGTCAGGAAAAACAAAAGCAAAGCACTGTAACTTGCAGTCATTTTCATAATAAGATCTGAAGATATTCCTAATGTTCAAGTACAGACTTTTTCCCCCCCTTTCTTTAAAGGAAGAGTTTATTTAATCTTCCCTTTAAAATTAGTGTCACATCCTGTTTGTGACAGAACTTCTTAAGGGAAACCAAAATAAAGCTAAGAAAACTAAAACCACTTGTCATTTATGATGATGAATTCTATGACTCAGCTCCTCATCTAGTACCTACAAGCATCTGCCGTCTTCACTGTACAGTCTCCAGCCTGTAATGTGAAGCTGGTAGAGATTGCACATATTGTATATGATCAGAAATTGGGAACAGTAACACACTGAAAACTCAAAAAGGAAAATCAGCACAAGTGAATACCAATCTTTGGCTGAGAATTTCCCAATTCTTATTTTGTAGTCTTAGTTTGCTTTTTAGATCAAACTACTTCAAATCTTGTTTCCTTTACAGAGGAAAAAGTGTTGTGTAGAAGCAAAGTTGTTTGGTGAAAATCAGAACATGATTTAAAAAAAATCTTCTAACATAGATAACAAAAGTGTAAATTAACACAGTCAAACACATACATGCTTGACAGGTTTTAAAAATTACTGAACATGTGCTGCTTTGTATCATCATTATAGCCCTGTGCTGCCTTATGGCACAGAAAATTTCTTATTTCTGCTGAAGATGTTGATAACCCGCAGGCATTAGAAATACATATTTATAAATAATGAATAAAACATTGATGGAGAGAAATAAATGTAAGCTCCCTAACAACATAACTCTGGGTAAAACAAAGACCTGAAAAACTGAAGCCCAGTAGGTAATATATAAAGATTAAAAAAAAAGAACATATGTGGAAAACGAATCCCTTCCTGCTACTTTAAAATATTCCTGTAAACACACCTAAAGAAGGTTTGTTTCTAGTTTCAATATAACAAGACATAAAAAGAACTGTACTCTATTACATAACTTTATTTATACTTATTAGAAAACTCAGTCCACATCTGGTTTATAATTCCTAACAAGCCACTCATCTATAAATAGAAAAAGGTCACAGAACATACTACAATTGGATTTTTTTACTGTTTACTTCATTTTTTTTTATATTAAATAAGATCACATATATAACTGGTATCTATGATCTCATTTCAGAAACAAAATTGTGTAAAATAATATTACATTCAGGAGAAAACAGGCACTGTTTCTCATTTTCAGTGCCTTTCTGAAATGCACTGAATGCAACCAATTTTATGCCTGTTAATGGCAACTTCTGACTACTTTTATACTAAGCAGTTTATATATGATCTATAAATTAATCAGAAACCTTGAAAGAATGCCTAATTCCATTATCTAATATGAAAATACAACAGTGAGAAAAGAGCCTGCCTGTCTTTCAAGTAACAGTGAGCCTATATCAGAATGAATGGTATGGCATTAACTTTAGAAGACGTATTAAACGGCATTGGAAACATATTAAACAGTTCAGGAAAACTATCCTCATGCCTCCTTAACCTTTTAATAACTGATAGCCATGAAACTGTGAATGTTAATTCTGTCAGTGAATTAATTTCTACAGGTTGGCAATAGAGAATGTGATAATTTTTTTAAATTTTTTTTCTACAGGTTGGAGAAATAGAGAATGTGGGAAGTTTTTCTTATGGAACCAATTGAAGGAGAAATGCTTGTTAACAGCTCATTAATGACAGTCAAAACCTAGATTTTTGCTTAAAAACTAGGAACTGTTGAAGTGCTTAAGAAATCAGTTCCAGCAATTTTAGAACAACTATCTGCAGCATCACAATAGAACTGCAGGAAATAAAATGAGGCTTAAGGGAGGCAAAGCCACTCTGTATGAGTTCTGGCTACTTTCTCATCCACCATTCAGACTTCTCTGAAGGTACTACGGATATCCAGTTGGAAACCTGTAACGAGTGGTGTCCCTCAGGGATCGGTGTTGGGACCGGTCCTGTTCAACATCTTTGTCGGCGACATGGACAGTGGGATTGAGTGCGCCCTCAGCAAGTTTGCCGACGACACCAAGCTGTGTGGTTCTGTTGATACGCTGGAGGGAAGGGATGCCATCCAGAGGGACCTTGACACACTTGTGAGGTGGGCCAATGCCAACCTTATGAAGTTTAACCAAGCCAAGTGTAAGGTCCTACACCTGGGTCGGGGCAATCCCAGGCACTGCTACAGGTTGGGCAGAGAAGAGATTCAGAGCAGCCCTGCAGAAAAGGACTTGGGGGTGTTGGCTGACGAGAAGCTTAACATGAGCCGGCAGTGTGCGCTTGCAGCCCAGAAAGCCAACCGCATCCTGGGCTGCATCAAAAGAAGCGTGACCAGCAGGTCGAAGGAGGTGATCCTGCCCCTCTACTCTGCTCTCGTGAGACCTCACTTGGAGTACTGCGTACAGTTCTGGTGTCCTCAACATAAAAAGGACATGGAGCTGTTGGAGCGAGTCCAGAGGAGGGCCACGAGGATGATCAGGGGGCTGGAGCACCTCCCATATGAAGACAGGCTGAGGAAGTTGGGGCTGTTCAGCCTGGAGAAGAGAAGGCTGCATGGTGACCTCATAGCAACCTTCCAGTATCTGAAGGAGGTCTACAAGGATGCTGGGGAGGGACTCTTCCTTAGGGACTGTAGTGGTAGGACAAGGGGTAATGGGTTCAAACTTAAACAGGGGAAGTTTAGACTAGATATAAGGAAGAAGTTCTTTACAGTGAGGGTGGTGAAGCACTGGAATGGGTTGCCCAGGGTGGTTGTGGATGCTCCATCCCTGGCGGTGTTCAAGGCCAGGCTGGACAGAGCCTTGGACCACGTGGTTTAGGGCAAGGTGTCCCTGCCCATGGCAGGGGGGTTGGAACTAGATGAGCTTAAGGTCCTTTCCAACCCTTACGATTCTGTGATTCTATGATTCTATGATATACAGTTGCAAAGAGTCTCTCAGAGCAGATGATCTGCTTCACTACTCAACAGCTGGAAACAGAGAACTGCAAAAAGTGAATTCCTCAAGGAAGATCCTTGAAATAAAAAAAAGTGCCAATCGCCTGTGCAATTATTTTAGCAATCTTTTCCCCTTAACCACTGATAAAATGGCTGACCATCCTCTATCTTGGTATAACAAATTATCACAGTACAAAGACAACTTCTGACAGGTGATGTTTCTGGAAAGCAAGTGGGAATACGAGTAGCAATGATCCCATCTGGACTGCAACTGAGACTTTCAAGGTGATTAAGCTTTAATTCTTGACCACAGAATCTGTGAAACTTCAAGAAGTGAGATATATAAAATGCTGAGAAGCCTCGTTAATCTGATAGTCGTAACCTAAACAGACAGAGAAGTTCTTCTCACTTCTGGTGTCATGACTCTGCATAGCAGATTAGGGAACACAGATACTGCATTAGTTGTCACCGATTTTGTTGTCAAGTGCCTACCATTGAACTAGTTAGTACCTGACCATAGTTATTACTTACGACTTATTACCAACACTGTTGCCACTTACAAAAGTGGTAAAGTGCTTGCAGAAGAGACAAAAGCAAAATGATGAATTTGGTTGCTTCCACACCTTCATCAGAAAAATTCTCAAAACCCCACATTCTCATCTATTTACAGTTATCAGAGAAAGACCCTACAAAGTGTAATTCTGTTAAATCCCTGCTCATGATACATAGAAGAGTATTCAGATAATTTGATACACATTGCAGAACTAAAATGCCATCAGAATTCCAATTTTTAGGCTTGATTTTACATTAAATGTGCTCTCTTCATCTGTGTAAGTATACAGAAGAGTAAGCTTAGTCATGTTTTCTCTGCAAAAGGTCTTTTTCTGAAGAACTGTGTGATGACTCTCAAAAAAAGATTAATGGGGTAGAAGCTCCATGGTTTTTTTAACGTACTAACCTTGGCTTATATTAATAGTTGTAAATTCAGAGTGATTTTCCAATTAACAAATGCTCTCGGAAGCCAGATCCTATACTTTTGATTTCTGATTCTACAATTAGCTAAGCATTTTGTTTAAAGTTCTCTCCAATGGGTACATAATTACAGTTCTATATGCCACATACAGGAGTACTATTTAGGGTATCTCAAACTGGACAAATTTTATTGATAATGATTACTGATGTAAGCATATTATTTCCATGAGTGAAATAAGACAGAAATGTTTGTTTTCATTAACTAATGTCTTATATTTAATGTGGAATAAAACAATATCTTCACCCTTATACTATACTGATGTATTTACAAGTCCTGCAAAAAAAAACAACCCATACTTGGCAAAAATAATTGGTTTGTTAATCTATTGATGTTTTGTGATACTTCAGTCTGAATCTTGCAGAACAATATTTAGCATAACATTTCTGGGTTTTGCATTTACACATACATTAATCAACAAACTGTTCACTAAGACTTGCTTTGAAATACAGAATGTAGCTTTTTCAAATACTTAATATTAAAGACACCTTTATAATGAAAAAGAAAGATGAGGACAAAACCATTCCTGAATAATATAGCTTTGATGGATCTTCCTCTTGTTTCTGGTCTGAAATCCTTGCTGGTTTACTGTTCCCCAAAGCCTATATATGCGTTAGGAAGCAGATTATGGACCAAAATCTCAGGATTATAGAAGACAAACCTCTTCAGTCTTTTAAAAATGCCTTACAATTTCAGTATCGTACTATATATAAATTAAGAACTACTTTCACATTGAGTTGAAAGAAAGCGGCTTAAGTTTTTCCCCAAGGAAAGTAGGAGTAGATAAATACTAATCATAGGAAGCCGTGACAACAATGTGACAACAAAACCTGTTCCTCCAACCAAGTAATTCAGGATTACAACCTGTACCCTACTACGCAGAGATACAGCATGAAATATCATAAAATCCTACACTGAAAATGCTGTGCAACAACTTCATCAGTTATTTTGAGTATGTGAACAAAGCATGCAATTTTTTTAATGCAGTAAAAAATTACAGAACATTAAAAATCACAAGTATAAAACCAAAAGGGTTATTATAGGGAGCACAGCTATACGCTCTGAAATTACTGTTTAATATAATCCAAATGTCCTGCATTCAAACCTATGAATAATTTCTGATATGTTGTCAGATGTAGGTTATGTTTAAAGTGAATCATAATAACAATTTTAAGATCTGAGTAACTCAAAATGATCAATACACTTAAAACTAAAACATTACCTTGACAGTTAAGAAGTCTGACATGTACTGTTCTTAATTATGTTCAAAATTGCTTTTTTATCATGAAGATGTTATCTCCTCAGAAGAATTAATAGGCAATTATTTTAAACAAGGTATCAACATATATTTTATACTAAGAACATATTTTTTTCTTTTTTCTGAAATTGATAAGAAAGTACTTCTGACTCAATAGTAGTATTAACCAAAATATCACTTTAAGTAAAAACGAAGATATCCCAAACCCTTCCATAATCCCAAAACGTTGACAGTTCAAGAATGCAATAATTATTTTATCAGCTGGCAATTTATACCTGCAATCATGTCGTCCACAGTACTCATCTTCAGCAGTACCTGTTCAATTAAGCCAACTTCTGTGCTAGTCTGTAAATTACGGACACTTTTACGTAGAATTGCTGTAAACATACTCCAGATTTCTGCTTGGCACGTTACATCACAGTGCTCCAAAAGCTCTGACATGCACGTAATGCTCTCTGCATCCTGGATTATAAAGTTCATCTCTAGATCAAATTCACCACCAACCAGCTACAAAAGAAAACAAGAACAGCATTACAATGTGAAATACATAGCTTAGTGTCTTTCATACTCTTCATTGTGACCAATACTGAATATTTTTTGCATTATGAGAGAGGTGATTTTGATATGAGAAACTCACAGCTATGATCTGTATAAAGCAAATTAAAAATGCTATGCAAAATATAGCTTGTACAAAATCTATACACTATCATAAAATCCTACTTTCAATTTTGTCATAGTGTTGAATACAGCACTTCCATAAAATAAATCAAAAGTTATTTGAAATATCTCTTCCTACAAAGTAACTGAAATGGCAGCCTGGCCCTGAGGGATGTAGTGCAGAAGCTGTAGAACCTGGAAAGCTCACAAGCTCTCCTGATACAAGCCAACATTTGCCCTTAGTGACATGTTTGCAAGACCATACCGCCCTTTCCACTGTACCACCCAAACTGTCATGCTCAGAAAAAGAATCAGTGATCTGCTCTGGACCAACATAGACTTCGAAAACTTGTTTAATTATACCACAGATCAGTTTGTCATGTGGCCAAGGAAACCTACTGCTAGTGCAAGGCAGAGACAGCTCTGGGAGAAGAACAAGCACTCAGGAGAAAAGTGATTTAACAGCAGTACTGATGAAATTACAGCATGACTCCTACCTACTGAGATAACTTGCGAAATGCTACCTGAAGTCCAGAGCTCCCATTAAATACCACAACTACCAGGCATGTTTAAAAATCAAACCCCTTCTAATGGCAAAAACATCTTTCAATTCTGAAACAAAGCCTGACTCGCATGCATCCTACTTCATCCTACTAGCCTTGAAGAATTTTGAAAGCACCAATGTTAAATTTCAGTAACTGCAAATATCAACTTTAGAAAGGCAAAACAAGAGAATAATTCTAAAATAATTTCAAGACATTTTCTATTTGTTGCAGAAAATTATATAATTAAAATTGCAATAGTATGCTTTAAATTAAAGATATTCAAAGAATTAGTCCTTATAAGTGTATAATTTCAAGTAACTTTTAATAGAAGGCTGTTTCATAGCCTAAAAGCAGTTGGTATTGCCTTCAAATTGAACTCCAAACAAGCAGCAAGCTGAAGTCCTATGCCAACTTCTTTTTGATGGTTGAACCTATCCAAAGCCTTCTTTCAGACCCAATATGCAGACAAAATTAATAAAACTAAGCAAGGACTAGCTTTGGATTCTACCGTAACTCATATTTTTCAACCACTTACAAATTACTTTTTCTCTGTCAATTAATTGCTAAGAAAAATTTAAAATTTCCAAACCCAAAGGCTTCTAATATACTAAAGATATAAACTATCTTCTTAGTTCTCCTGAGACATTTAATTACATTTGAATAAAACTATTATCCTAACTGAAAGAGGGTAGGTTTAGATTAAACATTAGGAAGAAATTCTTTACTATGAGGGTGGTGAGACACTGGCACAGGTTGCCCCAAGAAGTTGTGGCTGCGCTATCCCTGGCAGTGTTCAAGGCCAGGCTGGACGGGGCTTTGAGCAACCTGGTCTAGTGGAAGGTGTCTCTGCCCATGGAAGGGGGAGGTTGGAACTAGACAATCTTTTAAGGTCCCTTCCAGCCCAAACCATTCTATGATTCGATGATTATGATTAGTATTTTAGTTTAGAAATTGTGACTGCGTATCATGTATTTGCATGTTGGGTAAACACATACTGTGTACCAAGGTCAGGCAATAAAACTCTCAAAACTAGAAGTACAGTTCTTCTATGGTCATTCCTTAGAATCATTAAAAAGTTTTACAGAGGAAACCACCACACTTTTCAAGAAATCCAGGTGGAGTTTCTGTTTCCGAAAACAGCAGTAACTGCTTCACATTTCAAGAGCAATCTGGGTGGTTGTTTTTTCCAGTATCTCTCCACCTGGATGAGCCTCTCTGAGATAGTTGAAAACACACAGAGGTAAATCAGGCACCTGTAGAAGACATTCAATTAAACTCTCTCAGGTGCTTATCCTAAGACGAAATGAACCACCTTCTGGAAGTGTCTAATTTTTTCAATTTCTTTCCATGCAGGAGATACAGGATTAAAAATCATATTTGTGGAGTCTGAATCCTTGGATACATTCAAAAGCCATCTGGACACAGATCTGGACAACAGGCTCTAGTTGTCCAGGCTTGTGCAGGAAGGTTAGATCAGAAAAGCTCCAGAGATTCATTCCAACCTCAACAATTCTATGACAATATTTAGATATTTAGACAACTTTCAGATACCTAATTTAGGTGAGATGAATCCCACCATTTGTTTTTGATAACAGATGGACCTAAAACCAAAGGAAAAACTAGTAATACCTCAGTTGGAATGTAGAGGCTTAATACAGACTGATCCCTCTTTCCTCAAACACTATTCATTGTAAAATTTGTGCTAAATAGATTAATTAACATAGAATGGTTAAAAAAGGCTAAAATAAGTCAAACTGTATTTGCTTGCTACTGTAAACCAATATACTAATATGTGACATTTAAAAGACTGAAATAGAGCTCACTCTATCTAGTACTATTCAGTACTATTAAAAACAAGCTGTCTGTATATAAAACATCTCAGGGAATCTGAACCAAAAAATACTCTGAATGCTAGTAAAATTGGATTTATGGAGAATCTTCTACTGGGATATGGACTATCCAGTAGGCACTACAATTATATGACTTGTCCAACTGGAAGCATGAGATTTACAGTCCACCAGAATGACTGTTTATTTCCACAAACACTAAAATGTACCTGATTTGCCCTTAACTGCAGTTTAAGCCTATTTCAGCCACTATCAATGATCATAGTTATGAAAATCAAATTCCTTAATAAAAGAAACAAATTTATGAACAAATTAACGGTGATGGTAAAAATTTAGGGTGGCAGGGTGGTACTTTTAAAAAGTAGCCATCCTAAAAATCAACATAAATTAAAAATATTAACAGTCATGATAAAAAGAAGTTTGAGAAGACTTAAGAGGGAAAATTTTAACAAAAATGGAGCATACAGAAATAATGACATAAATTGTGTTCAAGAAGTAACACAAAGCAACCACTCTTGCTTTAAAATGTAAAAAAATAAAATATAATTCAGACAAGAAAAGAAGTAGAACACTCACTACAAAGAGAAGCATTCTCTAACAATATTTCTGCACTTTCATTTCTCAAGAAACAGTAGTAGGTGAAGAGGAATAACCAGTCTATCTTCACTACAGAGGGAGGTTACCAGTGGAGAACCACAGCAATAATGAGCTGATAACAAGTGTGGACACTAATGAAAGGACAAAGTTTGCTAAAGAGTCAAAAATAATTAAATGCAGTTAAAACCCACCAACTACTGAGGGCTGCAAAGATTTTCTCTGATATCAAGTGGCTGGCAAGCCACACATAAGAGTTCAAAGTTAGTAAATGCAAACTAATACCACAGCTACAGGTTGGGCGGAGAAGAGATTCAGAGCAGCCCTGCAGAAAAGGACTTGGGGGTGTTGCTTGGTGAGAAGCTCAACATGAGCCGGCAGTGTGCGCTTGCAGCCCAGAAAGCCAACTGTACCATGGGCTGCATCAAAAGGAGTGTGACCAGCAGGTCAAAGGAGGTAATCCTGCCCCTTTCGTCTCGTGAGACCTCACTTGGGGTATTGTGTTTCGTTCTGGTGTCCCCAACATCAAAAGGACAGGGAGCTGTTGGAACAAGTCCAGAGGAAGGCCATGAGGATGATCAGGGGGCTGGAGCACCTCCTGTATGAAGACAGGCTGAGAGAGTTGGGGCTGTTCAGCCTGGAGAAGAGAAGGCTGCATGGAAACCTCATAGCAGCCTTCCAGTATCTGAAGGGGGCCTACAAGGATGCTGGGGAGGGACTCTTCCTTAGGGACTGTAGTGGTAGGACAAGGGGGAATGGGTTCAAACTTAAACAGGGGAAGTTTAGATTAGATATAAGGAAGAAGTTCTTTACAGTGAGGGTGGTGAGGCACTGGAATGGGTTGCCCAAAGAAGTTGTGAATGCTCCATCCCTGGTGGTGTTCAAAGCCAGGTTGGACAGAGCCTTGGACCACATGGTTTAGTGGAAGGTGTCCCTGCCCATGGCAGGGGGGCTGGAACTAGATGATCTTCAGGTCCTTTCCAACCCTAACTATTCTGTGATTCTATGATTATTATAGTTTTACCCATATGTACCAAATGTCAGGCTCTCAAACCTGCTATGATCAGCCAGAAAAGAGATCTTGGAGTCCCTATGGGTTCTGCTTTAAATAACCATGGCACATTAAAAACTGTCAGTAGGCAACTACAAATTCATAACAAATTTGCAACTTTATAACTTGGGTACAATTCTGGATGCAATACCACACACAAAAAATTTAAATCATACTGCCAGAAAGTAACTTATTTTTAATATAACGTGTGAAGATTTCTGTACTAAGACAAATTTCCTCTACAGTACAATATGAACACTAAGATAGAAATCCTTACAGGAGCCAGTATACCATACCATAAATCAATGTTCTTTCCATATCATAGATCTCAAATACAATCTTTTTTCTAACGTCAAACACTCAGTCTTACTTTGCATTTTTCAAGTGAACCTTTAATACTCAGTAAAGACCACGCTTTCACTGTGATTAAGTATCCTGAATTATTGCTTGTACTTTGTCAAGCTCATGTATCACTTTTTAACTATTCTGCATCTTTCACAGCACAACTGTAAGAAATGAAGCAGCAAACTCATGTTCGGATCATGTTTCCAAGTCAGATGACTATAGCCAACAAACATAACTCCTCCTGAAGAAGTACTGACCTGCAGTTATAAACAAATTAGGCTTCCCTATACTGAGGTTGTTTACAGGTTGACGTTCCTTGCAAATTGTTCCAAGAACCTATCTTATGCCACACCACCACCCTCAAAAGTAGCTGCACTACTCAGAATCTCAATTTTTTTGAATACTGTGGCCGTTCTTCAGTAAGCATCTGCCATTCGCTGTGTTACGCAATAGAAGTGTTTCTTCCTGAGCTGCTGCATCTACACAGAACTTAGGCTTGTCTTTCACGCCCTTTTAATATAGAACAGAGGTGAAATACTCCCCCAAAATAGAGAAACTGTCTACATATCTCTGATACTATATTCAGATTAGTTCTCAAAATGGAGCAAAGTGTGTGCTGCTGAACATCTAGAATTAAATTGTTTACTTGTGAAGACTGGAACTCTTCAGAATCAGATTCTTCAAGTTCTGAAGAATGGATTGAAATTGAGAACAGAATAGAATATTTCAGTTGGAAGGGACCTATAATGATCATCTAGTCCAACTGCATGACCAATTCAGGCAATTCAGGGTTGACCAACAATTAAAGCATGTTATTAAGAACATTGTCCAAATGCCTCTTTAACACTGACAGGCTTCAGACATTGACCACCTGTTTAGGAAGCCTGTTCCAGTGTTTGACCACCCTCTCAGTAAAAAAATGCTTCCTAATGTCCAGTCTCCCTGTCCTTCCCTGGTGCAGCTTTGAACAGTTCCCACATGTCCTATCAGTGGATACCAGGGAGAAGAGATCACTATGTCTCTCTCCACTTCCCCTCCCCAGGAAGCTGTAGAAAGCAATGAGGTTTCCCCTCAGCTGTCTTTTCTCCAGTAATAGATGGCTTCTCAACTTGAAGATTCATCAAATGAACACAGAAGGAAAAGAAAGACAGCAATCAATCTTGGAAGAAATAAACAAACGGAACATCAGGACGACAATCCTACTGAACGGCGAAAAATTCAAAGACAGCAGAGGTCAGAACTTATTCTAGGAGGATTTTACTAAAAATTCCTGAAGACACGAAGACTTTTCAACATAACTTCATCTGTGATTAAAAGAAACCAAACAGCCACCAAGCATAAGGATTGTAAGAAGTGTGTGAGATGCAAAAGAATATTTTAGAGGCATTTGGAATTTTTTGTTTAAATGAAAACCATGAGTGCATTCTGCTAAAGTAAGAGTAACACAGTAACACAAGTACACAGGAACAACTACAGAATGTGGAAGTCTGAACTACAGGAAGATCTCTAAATACTTCTGGGCAGGCAAAGATATTTTTTCAATTTTACATAAATGAAGATCTCTTTAAGTGTTTAGAATGCTAAATGAAATAAATCAAACTTTTAAGTGACCAACATATGTGCTGATCATATGCACTTGTTAACCTAAACGTATCAAAACAACTACACAGAAAAAAAGAACAAAAATTTAAAGCAGATATTTTCCATAATTTGTACATATTTCTCTTAAAAAAAAAAATTTACTTTTAAATCCTTAATTGTTGAATGAAGTTCTTCAGAGATCTGAATTACAGATGTGCGTATCTGGGGTCATTTTCAAAATTTTCTTTACCATCAATGGAAAGTAAAAGGTGCTTCTGGGAAGTGATTCATCTCACTGGTTTCAGATGCAACTCACTGGTTTCAGGATGAAATAAATCTTTTCCTGGAAATACAGTACTTTTCACTGACTGTAAAAGGACAACTAGTTCAGACAAGCACATCTAAAGTGATGTCAGATTAACCTTACCCAGTGTGCTCACAGTATGGTTTATAACTGAATGACAGCACTAAAAGGACTGATTCTCATGTGAATGGCTACAACAGCATCTAATTCTCCACATTACCATATCTTTGTTAAAGGAGCCTTCCTTCATTTTAGCTTCAAAAACATTTTTATCCTGAATAATGCACTGTATGCACACAGCAGTGTGCCAGTAACAGAGTGCTACCTCAAATTTATTGACAATTTAAAATTATTCCAAGAAAAGAAAAGTAATTTAAATGTCCTTTCTACCTGCTGAGAACGTATGACTCAGGTAACACATTCTGCTTCACTTTTGGTACTTTCAAACACAAACTTGTTATTACATGCAAGCTTAAAAATATTTCAGTGAAATATTTACCTTTAATTTCTTAATAGTTTATTTTGGGGAAGGAGGACACTCCTGTAGGTTTATACACTGCCTGTGCCTGACATGGAGTTAATTTTCTTCATGGCAGCCCATATCATGCTGTGTTTTATATGTTTGTGACAAAACCAGTGCTGATAACACACCAATATTTTAGCTATTGCTGAGCAGTGCTGAAACAGTGCCAGAGCTGCCTGTTTCTAACTCTGCCCTCCCAGCGAGTAGACTGAGGGTCTGGAACAGGTTGAGAGGGGACACATCCAGGACAGCTGACCCCACCTGACCAGAAGGATATTCCACACTGTCATGCTCAGCAAGAGCACTGGGGTAGTCTTTCCAGACTAATGGTTGTACAAAGTGTCGCTGGGCATCAGTCTGTTTGTGAGAGGTGGCAAGTGATGGCCTTTTCATCACTTGTTCCCCACACACTTACTGAACAGCCTTTATCTCAACCCAGGGGTTTTATTTCCTTGCTTTTGCTCTTCTGTGTCTCTCCCTCAATGTGGTGATGTGTGTGTGGGAGCACGTAAGGTAGTGGGTGCTTACTGCTTTCAGGGATCAAGCCACGATGGTTTAAAATTTTGGCTTCTGTCCTCCAATTTACTTTACACAGTTTTGACCACTGAGCATCACTGCTCAATTCAGTAAACTAATGTATCTTGTATAAGTGGTCTTAAAAAAAAGCGCTGAAGGGAAAAGCTGTAAATTACAGAGTTAAACCATAATATGATACAGCAAACTTTGCTTAAGAATGTGAGCCGAACTAATCTTGAGCATCGCCTGCTCAAGAAAACATTACTTTGAAAAACATTACTTTTTGATGTTGGTCTCAGAACATCAACCCCCCAGATTTTCTGAATACACTATAAAGCATGTTTCCTGATTTCAAACAAGCACCAGTCCCAAATACCAACCACTGAGGAACACCACTTGTCACCAGTCTCGACTTGGACATCAAGCCATTGACCACAACCTTGAATCAAAGAATTGTAGCATGGGTTAGGGTTCGAAAGGACCTTAAGATCATCTAGTTTCAACCCCCTTGCCATGGGCAGAGATGCCTCACACTAGACCATGTCACCCAAGACTCCATCCAACCTGGCCTTGAACACTGTCAGGGATGGAGCATTCACCACTTCTTTGGGCAACCCATTCCAGTGCCTCACCACCCTCACAGTAAAGAACTTCTTCCTTTTATGTAACCTGAACTTCCCCTGTTTAAGTTTAAACCCATTATTCCTCGTCCCATTGCTACAGTCCCTGATGAAGGGTCCTTCTCCGGCATCCCTGTAGGCCCCCTTCAGATACTGGAAGGCTGCTATGAAGTCTCCACGCAGCCTTCTCTTCTCCAGACTGAACAGCCCCAACTCTCTCAGCCTGTCTTCATACGGGAGGTGCTCCAGCCCTCTGATCATCCTCATGGCCTTCCTCTGGACTTGTTCCAACAGCTCCCTGTCCTTTTGATGTTGGGGACACCAGAACGAAACACAATACCCCAAGTGAGGTCTCACGAGACGAAAGGGGCAGGATCACCTCCTTTGACCTGCTGGTCATGCTTCTTTTGATGCAGTCCAGGGTACAGCTGGCTTTCTGGGCTGCAAGCGCGCACACTGCTGGCTCATGTTAAGCTTCTCACCAACCAACACCCCCAAGTCCTTCTCCGCAGGGCTGCTCTGAATCTCTTCTCCAGCCAGCCTGTAGCTGTGCCTGGGTTTGCCCTAACCCAAATCCAGGACCTTGCACTTGGCTTGGTTGAACTTCATGAGGATGGCATTGGCCCACCTCACAAGCGTGTCAAGGTCCCTCCGGATGGCATCCCTTCCCTCCAGCCTATCAACTGGACCACGCAGCTTAGTGTCGTCATCAAACTTGCTGAGGGCACACTCAATCCCACTGTTCATGCCATCGACAAAGATGCTGAACAAGATCGGTCTCAACACCAACCACTGAGGGTGTGAACTTTCATTTTTGTAGAGTTTCCCAAAAAAACCAAGCACATGTTAGAATGTGTAATTATAGACAGTAACAGACACAAGGTATATGTCTGTCAAGACGCATTCAATTCAGTCCTATAATTCCAGTACTCCCCAAGTCCCAGAAGAAATTTTTGCTGATTTGATAAGCCCTGCAAAATAGCAGTTGTTAGTACTTATCTAATGATAATGGTAATGCTTAAGTAATGACAATAGTAACATTAAGTCACTTCAGCAAGCTGTCCCAAAGGAACTGTACCTAAGAAAAAAGGTTTCTGTCTATTTAAACTGAGTTATTTTTGTCTTAAGATATTGTTCCAGACTCTCATCGATTCTTACTATGAAATTCATAAGCTGTAGTCCTATAAATACTAAGAGAGGATTTCAGTCAACAGAAGTCTCCAGTAAATAAAAAGATCTGGTTTCTACTTTTGATTTTATTTATTAGTTGTTATTTGAATGTACCTGTCAAAACAATTTGTTTGTTTGTTTGCTAACTCACAGATGCATTCTGTGACTAGAATAAATTCAACAATACAGTTAATGGAATTTTAGTCTTGGAAAATGGTGGATTTTATTTCAGAATAGTCTGTGGGATGGTTCCCACATATCAAGGACATACAACTTAAGGATCATAGAAGAAAAATATGATAAAGGACATTAACCATGAGGATTATGGTCTATGTTGTACCTACTTATTTTGACTAAGATTATTAAAGTAGCCACATACCATCAGGAGAAAGTATAGTAGCCCCTTATCTTCTAAATAGCCATCATATATCAACCCTTGGCCTGTAAATCCAAAATGAGTAGCCTGCAGACTCTCTTCCTGTCTCTTTCTTTCCCATGAGGTAATCAGAGAGGCAAAGCCGGCACTGCCTGCTGGCACAACCTGCTTTTTCCTCATTGTTAAGGAGCCCTCTTGCACACCTCTTCTGCAAGCTCCTACTGGACATACTGGGCAGACCTCGCTCCACCCAGGCCTCACCTTTCTGCTCTGCATCCCCTGCAAACTTACACGGTACAATCTGTCACTCTATCACCATTACGAAGCAGGTCTCTATCCAAAACACTGTAAGGGGATTAAGACAGCACTAGGTCCTGTGTCCTTCCTGAGAAACTATGGAGAAAAAATATTTCCCTAATTACCTGTTCCATCATATTAAGTGAAATTTGGTTACCTGAGATACTCAGCAGCTAGCCAAGAAATAATCTATGGTTTATTCTAAAGGATATGACTATTTGAACATAAAGAAAAAAGAAGTTTAACCTAAGTAGCTTTCACACTGCAATCAGGTTTCTGTATCACAATCAACATATGCAATTCACTTACCTTGCTATACACCACTTGCCATTAACTCAGCTTGCTTTTTTATACCACTGCACTGCTGTTTGGTAAGAAAAGGAATTGCTTACTTTCATTAAGATTAAGCTATCTATTACCCATTTTAAAATTAAATAATCCATTTTTAAAGTGTCCCATTCTTGAGGGTCTTTGCTTTTATTTTGAAATCAAACATTTCCCTCTTGTCACAAAACACTTTAAGACTCTGAAAAGCCCAGAAACTATAAATCATGGTTATGCAGTATTTAAAATTTGAAAAATTCCAATGAACTTAGTTATAACAGTGCCATTTTCCAACTGATACATATAGGTGTCAAAAGTATTCTGGTACTGAAAGAATACTGTCAGTAAAATTACTTTTACTGTCAGTAAAAGTATCCTATTGCTGACTAATGATAGGGTGAGAGCCCAGGAGAACCACAAACAAGGGACAATCTCAAACAATACTGAAGTGCGACAATGGTGGTCTTACCCTCCACTTCATGTTCCTGAAAAGCAGGAGCTTCATTTCACGGCAAGAACAAAGAAGTGTCCTTAATTCTCAACATCCTGCTGCTTGCTTAATCAATAATTTTGAGATACCTAGTAACATTTTTTGGTATCAATATTTTGCAACTTTCTTTATTATGAAGTCCTTACATAAAGCTCCTCTTGGTGATAAAAGCAATGCTGATACTTAGACTTGTAAGAGTAAGGGGTTTTTTTAAACCAGATTTGTCAATACTTGTCCCATTTTCCTTCCCTAAATAACTCACAGGATAGTGTGAGATAATTGTTCTGGCTTATGACTGGTCTCCCATGGGGTTTTGGCTGTCATTAATGATTCAAGAGTTTTTTTGTGCAAGGATAAAACCCAAAACCGCAACCACTAAAGGAGGCACCACAGAGACCACAATGACAGTTGCTTTACAAAGCCAGAAGTGCATCCTAATTGCCTTTCCCCCACCCTTTTTAATTTATTCTGTGGTTCTTTAACCAATGAAATAATTTCTTTAATCTGTAGAAGATAAGACAGTCAAGAACAAAGGCCAGAATCATACAGCAAAGTAGGAGAGGTCAATAATGCAACTCTAACCACAAAAGGTAACTTGGAAGGAAGAAACTGAGAGGTTGATAAACAAGCATATAAAACAATTTATCAGTGGTCAGACACCTTCCCCTATATAAGAAGCTTGTTGGATCTCTTAATTGTTCAGCTTTCCCACACTGAACACCATTTTATGCACAACTGCTTGCATTGTTCATTTTTTTCACATAATCCAGAGGCAAGGGCAACATAATTAGGGTTAGGTGCAATTACGCACCTACAGCCAAGGTAAGAGTGAAAGTTTTGATTTATTCTAATACAGTGTGTTCCCTATTTTTGTTACTTAGTATTATGACTTTAGTTTGTTACACAAAGTATCTCAGCACTTGAAAAATATACACGCATCTTTCTACAGATGAAACCCATAAGGAAATGAAACCAAATTATTGCAATAGGAAACTCCTGTACAGAGAAGGTTATCCCAGTATCACACTAGTTCTCCCACTGTGTTTGCCTGGTGTTACTATTTGAACTACTGTTCAAGAATACAAAACCAGCAAAAAGGTCTATCTAGCCTATCTCAGTGGCAAAATGCCAAATATCTACTAAAAGGTGTAAGAACAGGATAAGCATATACTGGATTTCCTCCATTACACAGTCCTGTCCTCCCACTACTTATGACACAGGAATTTCTTGACCCAGAAATAATGTCTCTGTTTCAACAAGCTGTTGGATTTCCTTCCATTAATTTCTCTGATTAGTTTCTGAGCCTTCATCTTTTTGGATCCTCAACATTCTACAGCAACAAGTCCCCCAGTTTCCTCGTGATTTGTATAACAATATCTTGGTATACATCTGCTATAGGATTATTTAATTTCTATTTATTGCATTTGAAAAGCAAAGAACAAGTGTTTTCTGTAACATTCTCCCCTTTATTCACCTCTATCTCAAATATATGTGGTCATCTCTTTTCCAAGTTGAATGGTCCTACTTTGTTAAGTCACTCTTCATCTGAAATCCATATTGCATCACTCTTCTTATCCTTCATACTTTTTCCTAGTTGTAATATAGTCTTTTGATTTGGAAATTGTCAGGACTTCATGCAACATTCAAAATACTGACATATCACTAATTCCTGCAGTTACATAAAAATGCTTTGTTTTGCTCATGTTTTTCTTACTAATGATTCCTAATATTTAATTTGCCTTTATGATTGCTACTAAGAACCAAAATGATTTTTCACAGAACTAATATAACTGTGAGGCCACTTATAATGGTATTTGTGAGAAAGCACAGTTAACACAGGGTAGCAGATATGGAATAGAGTTAGACCTTGTATTTGTTAGTCTTCATGAGATAGGGAGGAAAAAAGACTTCTGAAAAACTTTACAAAAATGTTAACTGCACCACATGTTCATTCTTGTAAATATGTACACAACATAAATGCAGTATGTAAAATCAGAACCATACTTCTCTGTAAACACTTTTCCCATTTGTGATTGCTGTCATAAGCTATATTTATACATAATTGCTACATACAGTTTAAATGAAAGGACAATTCCACTAGTAGCAAATAAGGATGCTAAACCCTCTCCGCTCCCCAAAACAACATTTTATTAAAAAAAAAAAAAAAAAAAGTACCATTCTCTCTCAGCAACATATTATCCCTTAGTTGGTTTACTTAGAAAACACAAGTGCTTACAAAATATATGGTTAACAGGGAACATGTTAAAAATACTCCATCACATTTTGACTTCTTTTTCCCATGTTTGAGACTAATTAATCATTTACTCAACTAATGCAGGCTGAAGCTTGGAGGATGTACTTTTATGGTCTTTCCAAGACTCAGACCCAGGTTTTGAAACTTAGGGTCTAAGTTTCAAAAACTGATTACACAGCTCCATCTGTACTAAGCATTCTTTTAATTGGGCAAAACTGACATCACCTATCATTTGAGTTGATTAAAAGACAACTATAATTGAAGTGTCAATAATTACAAGGGTAGATGTTATACAATAGAGGAAAATCAAGTGTTCTTAGAGACACGTATGATTATTCCTTTAACATTATGTTTAGTTGATATTTACATAACTTTAATATAATTTCAAATCACAATCTATGGATCATGAAACTCTTCTTGGTTAAAAGCATTTGCCAAATTACAAAAAATTTTCTGGTAATTTTTTTTCTCAATACGTAAATAAAATTTATTTCTACTTGGCAGAAATAAACTCTTAACTTACTAGTAAAAACTCTGATTCAAAGAAGAAAAAGGGTGGGTGGGTGTAAGAAAAGAGGGTTTCAATGGAATTAGAACCCATTTTTTAATTACGCTCCTTCTATGTAGACTTATCTCCTTAATCAAGGTTTTAGTTCTAAAATAATCAGTTTTCATTTAAAGTTATTATGTTTGGAGATGCCTAACATATTACTCAATCCAGTTTCAGAAAATAAATTAGAATACAAAGGCATTCAATAGACCTTTATTAAAAAGACAAAAACTCACCATTCTATTCACCTAATTGATATGAGAAAGTGAAAAAAAATCAAATTAGAATTCACACAAGGCACCAGTCAAACTTATTATTTAACTGGTCTTGCATCATCTTACAAGCACTTACACACCATTCATTTTTGATGGAAAAGTATAAATTACTAAGAAGTAATAAAAACTAAGGAAAGGACATCTAAACAAAGCCTCCTTAGATGGCTGGATTCAGTTACCTTGCCTTCCCTTTCAATTCCTTACACAATTTAAAAAGGGGAATAAAATATAAGAAAGAATTGTAGATACAGTTCACTCTTTTCACACAATATTTTTAATATTTTTTTAATACCATAAACCCAGCAGAATCTATGAAAAGGACTTTTCAGATCTCATTTTAAACATCCCAAATCGAACCTTGAATATGTGAAATGTTAAAGAGCAACACAGATACTTTGTGAAAAGCAACCTGAAAATATTATTTTTGCTATTCAGTATTTTAACCTTATGAAATGCATTGCTTTATATTAATGCAGATTTAATATTAATTTATATTATTTATAATTCATTAATAAAGTATAGTAATTTAAATTTTTTACAAATGTTTTCAGAGACCCATGTCTTAGATCAGGATTAACAGAGAGTATGGGTTTCCCCTTTTGGCTGGTGTAGAATGGAATTGGTACTTGATTTAGGTAAAAATAATTAAGTTGTTCTATTTTTGGTAATTTATGAACAATGGATTGCTTTGTTCTGATTCTGAAAGTCTAAGTAACTAATCAAATATTCTATGTTTCTGTATTTTTTGTACATTTTGCATTAGTCACAGCAGCAGGAAAATCCATAAAAGAAAATATACTTACTCGTAACTAGCTAAACGGAATTAAAGAAGAAGAAAAGTTGCAAAACTAAATTCTGACTGCTTTTAACAACTGGGGGAAAATAAATAGCTCAACTGTAAAGTGGGCATCACTCCCAAAGAAAAAGAGCACAGGCTCTAGAAAACAGATAAATTGTTAGGGCAAATGAAGTAACGTCAGTGTCAAAAATGTTTATTACTTGAAAGCACCCAAATCTGTATCAATTCGTCCTTCCAGAAGTGCCAGTGAAACTTCTATTGTCAAACTTAAGCTTCACTTAACCTTAGGCAGCATATATCACTCCCTCTTCAGTCCAACATGAGACTTGAGGGTTTATTTCTGAATGCTTCTCCTACAGAGTTCTGTCTAGAAAGGAACATCCATTGAAATACTGTCACACAACTTCCACGTCTCCTCTGTGTTGAAAAGTAATCTCTAGTACTGTAAATAATACTACTTTCAATACCAGTGACAATACTGATGCAAATCTTATCTAGCTTAGACACTTTCTCCTCCCTCTCTTGATGACTCAGATGGGCATTTTAGTAACATGCTCCAAGTTTGATTGACATGGAGAACTTTGATTTTTCCCTCATTAATAAAGATGTTTCGTTTTACCAGCCTCCCTCCCAAATCTGAAGTCAGCCAAAGCTAAGTAGTTACTGCAACACAAGAGCAGCTTAATGCATGCAAAATTCTCCCCACTGAGGTTCTGATAGCAGTGGCCATGCTGGAGGGTCCTGTGCAAGCTAGCAACCCAACTGCAAAGAGGCCCATGTGCCCACATGGGGAGAAGTCAGGAGGTGGGAGAGAGGGATGATCACTCCTGGTCTTGTTTCACTCTGGTTTAAGGGCCATGTCAATCACACTATACCAGCACTCCAAGAGGAGGTTTTATTTATTTTAAATTACTAAAGACTGTAAAGATTACAAAGGTTGATTAAGATTATATTGCCTTGGATGAAGTATTTTTGGAGGTGGTTTGTTGTTTTTTTTTTTGTTTGGAGCAGATTGTTAAAAATCTGAGATTGGAGCATCATGGATTGAATGCTATTAGATCCCTTCTTGCTCCTGGTAGAAGAGAGAAGTGGGGAGGGCCATGGATTCCCTAGTTTTTACATACTTGAACTAGAACAAACAGGCCCATGGTGTGCACAGAGCATACTTGACTAAAATTATCCAGTTAGCACATGAGTACATTTAAAGCAGACTCCATGCTGACAAACACTCAAGATCCCTTCTTGTGTGAAACGGTTTTATTAGAACATTTCCTCTGATTTTAAGTTAGACTTTAACAAAATTTCTGTGTTTTAAAGCAACAAAAATCGCATTAATTGCATTTTTAAGAAGAGATTTCAGAGTTACTCTGATTAAAATAAAAATTTTACCACAAAAAAGCAGCCTTAGTATAGGTCTAATAGTCTTAAGCGTATAAGAAAGGCTAAGTTTACATATGAAAATGCCTCACAGTTTGAGGGACATAATAAGAGCAAGATAGCATGCCCCTTCATGAGTGCTAACAGGTAAAAAAAAAAAATTTAAAAATAAAGCAGCTATCCAAACCACGTTTAACAATACAGGACAACATAGCAACCACGCAAAAGCAAAGTTGGTGGAAAGTATCCTATTACCAAAATTCTTATTACCCTTGCTCTCCTAGCTCAAGTCATTTTAAGTATCTTAGATGACTGAATAGTACTTTCCACATAGTCCTGTCATCTGATTCAATTTTTGATATTCCAGACCAAATCGTATTTACAGTGTAATTTTCAAAAGACATTATATAGTTCCTTTTAGATATTACTTCATTGTTATTTTCAAATTATATCAATTTCTTCCACTGATTCTTTTATGTCTGGCAAGATGTCCCGGATGTGGCTTGATGCACATCCCTGGAGTCACATAATCCAACCTGTGTGCTACCTGTGTCTTTCAGGCAGTCATTGCATATTGCCTTCCAAAATGTTGCCAGATGCAAGGAGCAGGGAGCTGGACTTGATGATCCTTATGGGTCCCTTCCAACTGGAGATATTCTTTGATTCTATGACTCTTAAAACCCCTGAACTTAGAGGATTCTTAAAAATGTATCAAAACTTATTAAAGTATTTAGCGTGCTCAGTCTTAATAGCAGTGTAAAAACACTGTAATCTTTCATCTAAACATTTACATCTTTAAAGTACACACATACATGCATTTCATGTATAATTAGATATCCTAAGTAGTATTTAAAGCTTACTTCAGCTCACTGGTAGAATGGAATTTTAAAAAATCTTGCAAAATGCTACAAAAAATTAAATTTTTTCCACTTTTTATTTTGTTGTTTTAGGATGCCCCTCTTTTTAATACAACTGTCTTAATATATGGGACACTACAGTTGTATATAAACACACATATTGAATAATCTGTATTTGAAAAATAATTAATAATTAAGCCACTTATAAAGATATTTAACCAACAACATGAAATTTATTTTTCCTAGATAAATAACATTAATTTTATTGCAACTATGAAAGCTAGGAACACAGACACATGAAGATTGACGGTTAATGCTGAATTAGCTGAATAAACTTTTTCTAATTCAAAAGGTTTGCCATCAACTGCAATACAGGTATTTCATACTTGGTACATTTGCTCAAAGGGGACAGCTGAGGAGGAGATGCTGATCTCTCTGTGTTCAGCAGTGGTAGGACACAAGGGAATGGAATGAGGCTGCATCAGTGAAAGTTCAGATTGGACGTTAGGAAAAGAATCTTCACTGAGACTGGGCAGTGGAACAGGCTCCCCAGGGAAGTAGTCATGGCACCAGGCATGTCAGAGCTCAGGAGTATCTGGACAATGCCCTTAGTCACATGGTTTAGTTTTAGGTAGTCCTGCAAGGAGAAGGGAGTTAGACTTGATGATCTTTATAGGTTCCCTCCAACTCAAGATATTCAATGGCTTCATGATAATTTGTATCAAAGAAATTGACTTAAGAATAACATGGTCTGCAGCCTAAATCAAGCTTACACTTTTGTGCATTTGATAAAGGGTAAGAATTCATTACACATCTTTGTGCTTCATCGACTCCCATCAACATCACAGGACACAGCCAAATTTCATCAGAAGGACATTGCAGAACATGGAGTCACTCGGTTCTCACAAGACACGGACTCATAAAGTATACTCATACATGGCAAAGTAGTATATTACTACCTCTATCACCAAAACTCAGCAACTTCCCTCTCTCTCTCCAGACCACACACTTTCCACTACTCTAGGCAGATCTCTATGCATTTTTTCATTTTAAAATTTAAAATGGGATTTTCTGTATCAAGCACTTCACTCAACATCTGGAAGCTTCATATTAGTAAGAGATTTACTGGAAGCTTCTCTCTCATACACAGTTTAGACACTTAAGCTACTTGCATGTAAGAGAGCTATTTAAGTCTTTTCACAGACTGAGAACTTAAATGTATTTTAAATGCTATTTATTCTTTCATGCAACATGGTATTTACATTGACAACAGCAACCAGAACCACAAGACAGCAATCATCAACTTGTAATCGTGTTTAATAAAAAAGATTAAAATGTCCCAAGTTAAAAGTTGTATGCTGTGAAAATAACGAAAATATGACAGCTTTTAGAAAAGGCATTTTAACATGTATGTGGTCATAGCCAAACTAGACTTAACACTCACAGCATGTGAAAACAAGGAATTATGTGACAGAAGACATGGATGACCAAATGCCGTATCTATCACATTTTATTAAAAAAGCCACTATGGTCAAATGCTTACACAAGCTAAAGGACACTGAAGCGTCACAGGTTATTTTTCCTTCTGTCTTAATTTGAAATTCTCAAATTAAAGAATTTGGGGGGGGGAAGTAATTTCCATCTTTTCAAAGAGTAAACATCAGCAGCAACAACAGCGTCAGATTTCAGAAAACAGAATATTCCACATAGCCGCTAAGTAAAGCTATTAAGATGTCCTTACGTGAGTACTGTCCAAATATTATCGGTCTTGCAACTGGTTGTGAAAGACAAGATCCAATTTGACAAAATTCTGAAAGTACTTGTTCAAAATTGAAAATACTGGCAAATCTTTGTACTGTTCTGCTAGAAGTAAACACTGCACAAACTTCTGATCTCTTTAATAAATAGTGATTTATAACATGCAGTAATAAGCTTAAATGCAGATATTAAGCATGCTTCAAGTTCTTTCTTCAAATAGTTATTTTCAGATGTCCAGAATTCATCATATTGGAAATGGGAATACAGTCAACACTGGGTAACCGAAGATGACATACAAAAGAGACATATACCAAGTTCAGGCACAGGAAAGATGCTAGGAAAGTCCCTGATAATGCTCTTTACATACTATCTCCTAGAAGACAGCTGTCTATGAAGTGACCACACACTAGTGCTTCCCCAGTTACAGTAAGCAAGCTCAACTTCTTTCAGTTCTGCTCAGGCTTTTGTAAGTCTTAATCCTGTGTAAAGTGCATGTATCTAAATGTAGGTAAACTGGAAGTAAAAATCAAATCGGTACCAAAATTTCAATACAGTGCAGTGTTTTCAGAAAGAACTAAAACCTATGATTCATACTGCAATTAGTCAGGTGAACCTTCAACCAGATAACAAGATGATTCTGGATGGGGACCACAAGAACAGACTGCAGCAAATCAGCAAGGGACTGCCAAAGAGTGAGCTTCAATCTAGCTGTTACAAAGAAAAAAATTACTACACAATCTGGAGTATCAGTAAATGTCAGGAATTCAGTTTATGCATGCCCTCATTCAACAACACTTAGTACTCCACATAATGTTGTGTAATTAACATATCAAATTATTACAGCTTTACAATTTTATTAAAAACAATCTACTCAAAGACTGCAATAGGCAAGACAGATGAATTTCTGCTTAGTGAACTTCAGAACATCTGTTTAACCAAATTTTATAATCCTGTCTGCACAAAGAGTAATCTTTCCTTGCACAAGACTTTTTTAAAGTATAGCAGATAGACTAGATGATAGACATTTCAAAGATAGTTATAACTAATCAACAGAACAGAAAAACCCCAGTTACAATGAAAAAAAAATTATGATAGTATTGCTGTAATTCAAACCAACTAATACAGGAGATAACAGACTGACTGGAAACAAAGGAACACCAGATTGGCCACGTTAAACACTTTACAGTGGCATAACTGGAAAAAAACCCAGCCGCTACATAATGGGCAAGATAACTCCTCTGTAAAATTTCTGAAGTCCTTTGAAATAATTGCTTAAACATCTGACATTAAATGTGCATTGATTTTACTCTGCAAGCTCTAAAGGATATGTCTGCCAGCAAGGTAATGAATAACTATATTGATTCATCTGTTTTTTTCTCAGATTTCCTGAAGTTTCCTTTGGTTTTGTTTTGGGGGGGGGGTTTTAAACTGCTACTGTGTTTAATAATCTGATTACATATTCCAACATGGTGCATTAAGCCTACAAGTCTAAGAATAAAAGGGAAGAGGAAAATAAATATATTCCATTTTGGTTTTGTTTCATAGTCACTGCTGTGATACAAACTACCCGATTTCCAAAATGCAGATCAGAATTTGCCAGTAAGGAGTAATGCCTGTGTTAAGGCCTGTTCATTACAGAAAATATACATCCTTGGGTGGAGCTGGAAAAGAGTTTTAATGGGGTGGAGAGGTGGAGACAGCAGAGGGTAAGAAACCTGTTCCCTAGGAAACAAGAGATCCCATGAGAGAAGTAGATACCTTCCCAGTCACTAGCAACCACAACAAACAAAGACTAGAAGATTCAAAGCACTAAACCACTTTTAGTTCTTTTGGGGGGGGGGGGATACTTTCCCCTTCCACCTACCCCTTCACACCTCCACGTTTAAAAAAAAAAAAAAAAAAATTTGGGAAATAAGCATGCTTTTTAGGGAAGAGTGGCTGGAAAGCTGGCTCGCAGAAACTTTGGGGGTGTTGGTTGACAGTCAGTTTAATCACCCCAAACTTTAAACAAATACCCCACACACATACACAGACTCCAATTCCACAACTAGATGAACCCAAAACTTTCCAAAGAGTCCAAGTATGCTTCTCAATGAACAGAGAAATGTACTCCCCCAAACTCAAGCACTCTGGGTGTCAGTGCATACCTCCTGTAGGTGAGAGACTGTGGGTGAAGTTGCCACTGCAATATTTATACACAGAAAGTATAAAAGTTCCTACTGCAGATGTGAAGGCTTCAGTAGAAGAGGAGCAGGAGGAGCATTCTGTTAACTAAAGCTCCAAAAAAAAAAAAAAAAAATTAAAAATAAAAAAAAAAATACTCTCCTAAATTTACTTTTGATCAGCTAACATTTTCTGACAAGTTATTTATTTGAAATTGCCTTTGCCAGATCAGGTGGAAAGTTCCCCAAACTAGCCCTAACCTTATGTTCTTAATACCACCACACTGCTTCTGAGCTATTTCTGTGCTAGCTCCATGGAAACAAAGACATAATTGTTCATTCAAAAGGCTGCTGAAATTTCCATTACAAAATATGCTTATAAAAAGCCTTTACTTTGTGTTTTTATTATGAGAAGGAAAAGAGAAACTAGGTTATTTTCCACTCTTTACTGCAAGCTTTAGAGACTTGTGTGCAGATTTAACCAGCACCATTGCTATAGTAAAAAGTGAATTGTGAAGAAGCTTAGCAAACTTGGTACTATTAAGAAATCCAGTTATGGCTGATGACTTCATTTAAGTTTCAGGGTTATTTGCTGTGTCAATCAGCACAGTGAGAAAACACTCAAATAAAAACATATATCCAACTTGAATTTTCTTTATTTGGTCATAAATTTGGTAATTAAACTGTTACACCATAAGCTAGTTTTACAGAATTAGTATAAAGTATTAATATTTATATATTCTTTATGTAATGTTTCTAAGAAAAAGATATTAAAGCTTTCCTGCTGCCAAAACTTCATTTAAATTTAACTGATGCCCCTCCACATCAAGAACACCCATAAGAATGCCTTTCATTCCTCGAGTCTTCCACCTTGCAAGATGAAGATAATATTCTTTTACCCCTTTATTTTGATTTATGCCCTTTTTCTCTCATAAGAAATTTCTGCCTAAAAGGACAGATGATTAAAAAACTATCCATTGTAAAAATGTTTTCCTCTGGTTCCTGCATACAGCAAAGTGAATGCCATGACATTGATCATACGAAATTACTCACCATAGTCATGGTTTTATCAGATGGGAGGACACCAAGAAAACAATACCTTATGTCACAATATAGTTCATAAATATCGCCAATCAAAAGTAATGTAAGACTTAAGTTCTACCACTCTACAACAAAGACATTAACAACAAAAACAGGGACAGTGAGCAAAAGTTTACATCATCAGATGCAGAAACCTTACAAAAATAATCAGTGGAATGAGCTTTATTTCCATGTGAGAGCTTGATTATAGCAATGTTCAAACCCCTACTTACATGATGGTTACACTGTAACACTCAGAAAATCCCTATACCAATGGGGTTTTAGGTTAAGGACCTGATGCTGAAATTAATATAATTATTTTACCAAATGTCTGCTCTGGACTGAACACTTTTGACAGCGTACTGCCAAAACAGCAATGGGAAAAAAAAAACCTGCATCACTACAGTCACTTCCTGGAAAACCTCTAGTTTGCTTTTCTCTGGAAAGTATCTTAAAATGCCGCAGTTGTCAGAATGCACTTTTGCTTTCGTATTCAAGTCTAAGCAAATTATAAAGTCCTTCCAAAGAAACATGTGTTTGCCTGTTCTTAGATTTGCTAAAGACCATAAATAGGCATCCAAAATCTTGATTTCAAAATGTGTAGTAAGAAGACAGGGATACTCTACTACTCCTCCTGCGTAAATTCATATAGTGGCTTTATATTCTATTAAAAATGTATATCTAATTTTTAATTTGCCTGGTTACAGCTTGTGGCCATTTGTTCTTCTTATGTTTCTTGTCACTAGGTTAACAAGACTTTTAGAAACTTTTACCACAAAGAATTCCCTATGCGCTTCAAATGAAGTCACACCTCATCTTCTTTGATAAGTTCATTTGACTGAGCTTTATGTCTTTTCCTGCAAGATGTTCTCTCACAGACATAAAAAGAAATTACTTTTGAAGGCTAGTAGATAGAGGGGAAAATTAAAATGGAGAAGCTCTAGGCATACCAGAGAATGAAAGAAAAGGAAAATAAAAAAGTATGACATATGCATTGTTACAGAGAAACTTACATGAGCGTACATTTTAAAAGAATTTATGCATGAATACTTGTCAAGAGAGAAATGAAAAGGAAAGAGGAATTGGGAGAAACCAACCATTTACCTTTAGAATTTTGTAATTCCTTCAACAGCAAATAAAAGATAAACAAATGCATAATGAAAAATTTGTTCTCCTAAGTGGCACTCAAGTTATCTTACAAGAAAATAAACAAGAAAACCCCCTCTCAATCACACTTTTTACTTTTGTTCTTATGCAAAACTGCATTTAGAGTTCCTCGCTCATCCTAGCCCAGAAAGTGAAAAAACCTTAATGCCATTTAATTTTGCCCAAATTGTTAACTGACTCAACTATTTTTCTTCCATGTAATCTTAATGAAGATATAAAGAAGGTCATCTCTTCAGTCCCTCCTCCCCTTGCTCTTATTTAAAAATGTCCCTATCTTCTTCCTTCCTAACTCACTGTCCTTTCTTTGTCTTACTATTCTCCCACTTCTTGGTAGTTATGCAAGATCCTTTTCTTCTATGAATACAGCCAAATAACAGTATTCATAATTTGTTTATAAAACCAACATTAATAGTTTAACTTTTAGTTCTATTATGTTCTTAATGAATTCTAAAATAGCTTTCTTTATGTATTCACTTGTTGAACTGGGAAGAATTTTTCTGAAGATGTACCAGAAGAAGAATCACTGACATTACTGTAATTACTGAACACATCTAATTTATGTAACAGAAATACGTAAGAATATGCAGGGAACCACAAGAAATAGGTTATTTATGTGGACTATCCTCTACGTTAATGCTCAGTATTACCTGTATATTGGTTTCTAAATGCTCCTTTATTAGCTATTCCTTGTTTATAAATTTACTTTTTTTCCCCTATACATACGCAATTCCCCAGAGAACAATGTTTATGTCTACACATGTACTGGTTTTGTCTCTTTTTCAAAACACTGGAGGAAATTTTTCAAAACCCTGCAGAAAACTTAATATAATTCCAGTATGGTCCTTAGGCCATTCTTTCAGCACATGGGGTTTTTTAAGGTATTTTATTTCGTATTTGCACCTTTCTATAAATAAAATCTGCATTAATCTAATTCTTGAAACATTTCTATCAAAACAGTGTGTAATTCACAAGATTCACAACAGGAAAAAATACTGTAATTTTGAATGAAAATACAATATATGCCTTTCAGTCCGTCCCTTGAAGTTATCTAGCCCAGCAATTTAGTACCTAAAGGAAGTGTTATAGCTTTACAGGACTCTGTTTTTCCTATACATTCACTACAGATTCTCCAAGTTACCTCTGTGGTGCAAATACTCCACTTCGCAAATGGTTAATATCCTATGTGATCAGGAATCAAAAATATGCACTATTAGGTAGACTTGTCACCAAGTTACAAAATAACTGCAACCTTCTCGGGTTTATAGGCTGTTCATGCTTTTCCATTTGAAAATGATCTATAAATATATATAGTATCTATCTCCCCTGCAGATCTGATATTATTTGGAACATACAAAGAGGATTGTTATCTTGAACAGTAATGTGAATTTTGAACAGATTTTTCATTTTAAAAAGTAAATAGATATGCAAAAATTAAGAATGCTCCAAGGTTCAGTTGTATTCCCCAGTGGTTCAGGAAAACTTCATTTAGAAAATAGGACTGATTCTTTCCCATACAATTTGTATTTAAATATAATAGTGTTGATGAAACGATCATGTCACAGCCTGAGTATTTTAATAAAAACTTAATTAGTAAGCTTAAAATGCATAGTGTTTCCAAAGAAATTTCTGGATTAACGCACTTATCGTCCATGCAAGAAGCCAGCACAGCAGGGTTTCCATAGCTCTTAGCTTTATGCGCCAGCACACTCAGATTTTAGGGTTGGAGCCTAAACCGTCTCAAAACTGACAACAGAAAAAATAGGCACAGACAAACAAAATAAAATGAATAAACCTGTTACACACTCAAATCAGAGACATTGTGAGTCCCAGGGATGCTACTATATTGATGAACATCACTTCTGCTACACTTGCTGTTCTGACATTTTACACATCCTGCAATAATGCCTGGTTTTCGGGGTTGGTTTATAAAGCACTCCCACACGTAGGAACATAAATAATTCTACCATCATTGCAATGCTAAAATCAGTATTAAACAATGGGAAATTCTGAAACAAAAGTAGACAGAGATCACATTCAATAACATGGCAGAAAAAAATAAAAATACACCTACAAAAAATACAAAGTAAACAAAGAAACCCTCCTGCTCTGACTGAAGCCAAAATCCCCACTCCTTAACCAGCTATTCTTACCTGGTATTAGCTCCAGAGGATTAGACCTCCCTCAGTTATGCCCTTTAGGATGACACAAGCTGCAATAGCTGGAGAAGTAAAGTAGCTTAACCTGGAGAAGGACGTCTTCAGTCAAGAACATCCGCTAAGAATTTAACACTTCCCAGAATGAAGAAAGCTTAAGAAGAATTATGGTGGCACCAAACAGCGTTCGATGGAGTGCAGTTGGCACTGGCGATTATATGGGCTTTAGGCCCAAAAGCAAAACCATGCAGGGGATGCTGGAGGGAAGCAGCTCTCCAAGAGGTCATGAGCAGAAGACTATCAGCATTATATTTGATTTCTCATGACGCAGGCACAGAGCTTTTCTGAAGCCCAGCAAAATGAAAGTGTGCATAAACCTGGATTCAAGGTAACAGACAAAATTCTCCAACTTCTGACAGACCTTCCAAGTTAAAGCAACATAATTTACCTGACAAGTTGCTTGATCCACACATTAAAATTTCACTGAATTCATACAGTATTTGTACAGGCCTCATGCTATTCCATTTACTCCTACACCTCCTCCTCTCACCTGATCCTTACCTTCCAAAATAAATGACACAGAAATCCTACAGACAAACACTGTATATGTACAGGGCATAGCCAGGAGGGTTTTGGTATCAGGAGGCTACAGGAGGCCTTGTGTAGGAGTGGCTGTGAACTGCCCTGGGCTGATCACAACCAGTTTCCAGCTGGCTCAAAAACCACTGTGAGTAACTTGTCACACCGCAAAACAGCACACACACACCACCCAAGCAGCATGCTGATCCTCTGCTTGGGTGTCTGTAAGCCAGAAGCAGCAGCCGTAGGGGCAGGCAACACCAACATGTACTTGGGGTGATGTAGAGCTCACTACAGAAGGCATGTGCACCCCTGAACGACAGCAGCCGTGGGCAACTCACGCTGAGGCCATGACACCCTGAGGGACAGCCACTGAGGACAATCATGTCAGAGGAAAACTTGAAGCAGCCCTGTGTGGCAAGGGAAAACTATTAATAAGCAAAGAGCCATAGGAAAAAAAATGAGCAAGCAAAACGCAGCAGAGGAGATCACTAAGAAGTAAGAACCGACGGACAGAATTATAACACAAATGACCCCGACTGTGCTGCCCATGGCCTGTTGGAGGGACTGGGATGAACCCAGTGCAATGCACAGGGACCGGAGGTGAAGCTAGGGCTGGGGCACTATAGTTGTTCAGCTGCTCTCCTGCCTTGGGCAGGTGTAAGAAAGTATTTATGTAAGAGTTGGATTATTTAGTTCTCCTCAATACCCAAATCCAAGATCAAAATTCTTAACAGTCTATAAATTCAGTAAAAATTCCCCAAGTCAAGGCCATTTTGTCCATGACACCTTAATAGATAAGCAGACCATTGCCATTTAACCCAGGCTTCTGTTAAGAGATGGAAGAACTAGATCAGAATATGCAACACACAAGGGCGTCTAAGCATTTGACTTTGTAACTATAAGGAAAACTACACTAGTAATGGAGCAATAGTAATCCTTTTAAAAATCCTATCAGTCCATAATCCATTCTTCTACTAACTGTAAATCTCTATGAAGTAAGAGATTTGAAGATGTGGTTGATTAATGGTACAATGACAGGAGGCAATCCCTCTATGCAAGCTGGTTCACCTGACTTCAAATACTTTTATGCATTAGAGATAGAACACTTCGAAGAGAAAGAAAATCAAATAATGGTTCAAACTGGGAACACTATCTGAAGCTAATATACAAAATTAGAAAAAAAGGTGGAAAAAGTACAATTTCTACAGACATGTCCTGAGAACCAGACCTCAGAGAAACGGTTACTTTTTGTCTTCATTATCATACTATAGAGAATTCCGTAATCCTGCCTAAAACTATTTTCAGTTACCATCACATAACTGTTCTATTTTATTTAGAGAAATGTCAGATCAAAGTAATTGATTTATGCATGGAAAGGCATTCTAGATCGCTGATGAAGGAACTGTTGGCAAAGTGACTTAACTATTGAGCCTGGTATCTTGGTTTTATTTAAGCAATTCATTATTTCATTTTCAGAGAGAAAAACCAGTCTGTGCCATTATAATAACGAGCGCCTTGTGAGGTGGAGCATTTGCTAGGAATTTACAAATTACACTATAGTCAAGTTGCATGCATTCCATACAGAACTATAAAGCACAACTCAACATTGCATATACAAATCCCAGATACTAAGTGACTCAAAGAGCACAAAGGTTTGTTTGTTGTTTTAGCTTTTCCTCTATTTCACCATAGTACACTTGAAAATTCTCATAAAGTATAATATTCATGTTCTCAATTTATTCACTGCCTTTTTTTACCACTGCAATTCTCAAACCTGTGTTTGTAATTACTTCCAGCATTTCCACCTGCTTCCACTGTCAGCTGCCCTTACATTACACTTATTAAGCATTAACAAAAGAGCCTCTAGTATCCCCCAGGCCTTTGTGTCTCACTGTTCTGTGCCTGTTCCAAACAACCTTGCTGTAATATAACCAGAGATACACAGTGGTGTCCTTTGCCCAGGCCCAGCCGGCTTCCTCTTGGCTACTTTCTCTGTGCACATACAGTGCTGAAAGAATGAAAATTTTTGTGCAAAGACTTGACAGATTTTCATAGGTAAACAAAACTATTTACACAGAAACTGTCACACAATACTAAACATATAAATATTTCTTTCATAATTTTTTTTTTTTTTTTTAATCTGGAAAGAGATGAGACAGTTCAGAGATGAAAGAATTTTTAATGTCAAACCATCAATTATTTTAATTCTGCAATGAAAATACATTACTGTAGCTTTGTATTAGAAATACTATTTACTAAATGTTTGCATTAAAAAGATTTTGGAGTCAACTGCAGGTATTTCATTTAACTTCTTTCTCAAGATTTGTCTTTTTCAAGATTCCAAGAAGGTTTTGCTCAGCCTACCCTTTCAGTGAGAAATGACTCCAAACATGGAACCAAGCATTAATTCAAAGCAATTATTTAAGAAGGAGAAAAAGATTCCCTCAAGGAAGAACACACTTCTTCATAATGTATTTGAGATTTTGTCCTTCTCTTCTATACAAACTATCCATCTGGCACATGAAAAGTTTTTGAGCCTATATTCTTATAGTAACACCTTAAAACTTTCCTGCATCAATAAAATCATTGCTATTCCACACAAACCATGGAACAGGGTGTAACTTTTACCTATCAGGACCAATTAGTCTGAGTCTTTTCAAAAAGTCTACACAGCAGCTGAAAAACACTTGGCTTCTCAAATATAAGAGCTCTGAGAAAAACATACAGAGATTATATTTCATTTTTAATATCACAAAACCATTAAGAATAATCGGAAAAGTCAAACCAAGTTCTGTATTTCAGCAAATTCTACAGGCAACTCACTAAGTGTGCAAGACCATCCAACCAAAGTATGGCAACAGTGAGCAGTCCAGGCATTGGTAGCTAACCCATTTAGTTTTCATGTTCTGCCATGCATGAACAGCCCCCTTCTCTTATCGGGCAGTGGCAAAGCAAATGAGGCCTAAAGCACTTTGGCTAGATTTAGTGACAAGTACCTGGAAACGGTGTAAGAGATTAAAGAACAAAGCAAAACAAAACAAAGCACAATCCCAGTCCTCCCTCCTATTTTGTTTTCCTCTTTTCACTCTGCCTTCCTTTCTCTTTAGCAATACAAGTAAAAGTTTAGTAATATTCAGCAATACCTAATGGAACAAGTAGAAACAAAGATTTGAAAGATTTGGAAGCAATGAGGTTTTCGCTGTTCTTTAAGGTAAGTAAGCTTGAAATCCCCTAGCATTCTGATGCAACTCCCTCAAGATGTCTGATCTCAGTTAACATTAAAAAAAAAAAAACAAACCAAAAACCAAAACATAGAGAGCAACTGCCACATGTTAAAAAAGACTTGAAAAATAAAACATGAAACTTATCTCACATCTTTATAAATCAAATATATTCATAATCTGTAAAACTGTATTCCAGTAACAGACCTTTAACATGAGTAATAAAATAAAGTAATTCACACAAATTTTACGGTTCTAGTTTATAGATTTTACAAGAGAGGTATATTAAGTTATAACACCTAGAAATCCACTGGAGAGTAAAAGTAAGTAAGTCAGAAAACCTACTGTGTTTCAAGCACTTACACCCATTGTAAAACAGTAAAATAGCAAGAGCTACAGTCCCAGATTCCCTTAGCAACAACAAGGAATTATATTGGAAAATGAAGTGCAGAGAGAGGCAAACCTGGAAATGACAAGCAGTGATACCAGAGCAACAGGCCGAAGCTAATCACAAATTACAAAGCAAGTATCAATTACCATTACTGAAAGTACTGCAAAAAGCAGCTCTCTAACTTAACTCCTCAAAATACTGAAGAGCATCAGTCTTCTGAGTGTGCTTCCCAACATATGTATTGGGGCCACAAGCCACGCATCTTCGTCTACAGGAGTCTGAGTTTACTGCTGTTGAAAATAAGACAAAATGTTAAAAAAAATAAAATCAAATAAAAAAAGTTGTTAAAATTTCCATTAGACTGCTCTTTCAGATAAACTCATAAAAAATATGCAAGTTTCTGTATTATTTCTTATAATGATTATAGCAAGCCTTCACCTGGAAGCTAAGGGCTTTCCCACAAAACCTCCATGTAAATCAAATATATGCTGAGGTTTTGTTCAGTTTTCACCTTTCTTTCAAATTGCATGAGCACAATAAATTCGTTTTTAAACTTAAAATATAGTTTAGGCTGCAGGACAGATCACAAGGTGCCCTATGAAGTGTTCTGCAAGCTAGAAATCAGTAGTGTACTTTGAAAAGAAGTCAGTACTATTTATACAAGACTGGGAAGAAAATAACATAGTTCTCTTAAAAAAACAGAAGGGGCCAAGAAGCACAAAAGCTCAGTTGTATTAATGGCAGCATGCCAGTCAGACAGTCGTCAAGTAAGGAGGTTGTTTCATCATCAACTGATCTGTTATTAAACTGAGGATTTTATATTCAAAAAGAAAAATCAAACTAAACTCACTGAACAGACATAAAATGGTGTAAAATACAGCTGGGATACCCAGAACACATTTGGACTAAACAATGAAGTTTGAAGAATGTATTTTAACACAACACAGATGAGGTTACAATGGTGTCAAGTCGCTTTGGTTAAGACAGAAATAGAAACAAAAAGAATGAAAATAATTTTAACAATGATAGAGAACAAAAGAGAAAAAGCTTTTCAAAGAGAAAAAAAGGGAGCATAAATTGTCAAACAAGATAGGAGAACAAAATACAGGGAGACAAGTTTTATGCTCTTGACTATGAGAAATATGTACTAAAAGGAAAAAAAATTAGTTATGTGCAGTAGAAGTGAAAAGGAGATCTACGTTTCCCCATAAATATTAAAACAACAACTTGGAAGAGATAAACACAAAACCCTGAACAGAATTTAGGCACACACACAAAAAAAAAAAAGTTGTTGTTTTAAAATGGGACTCAAGTGAAATCATCTGGAGACTTCTAATTCACTAAGAAACCTGGATGGGCACAGCTTCCAGACTGGAACCAATACTGGAAAGTACTTTAAGGTCTTGTAGGAATGCCAGGTGGAACTTTAGTACAGTTTAGACATGCTCTTAATTTAAATATCTACACGTCAGCTGCCTATGTAAGCACTCATTCTTGACAGCAAAAATCTAAGCAATTCAGTTGGTGAATCCAGAGAACTACTGAGCCAGTCACATATACATCTGTAATTTATGATGATACACACAGGTGTCCAAAAAATGGCAGGGACAGCAGAGACACAGGCAGACAGCTGGTCTTCACTGAAATTCTGCAACTTTTCACTGCCACAAGAGTATCAACTCAGGAGTTTAGTAAGAATGTAAATTGTTCTTTTTCAAATCACTAATTCAGGGTTTGTTGAGAAGGCTGAGTTTGTGGGCTGCCCTCATACTTGTTTTAAAGCTACATCATCCCAGACTAATTCTACTACAAAGGTTTGAAATAAAACAGTACCTCAGCAACTTGGTTAAAAGATATTTACTCAAGAACCAAGGCAATCCAATATGAATTTTACTTTTGAGCTGCTGAAAGTAACATGTTTACAAGTTACCCCTGTTTTGCTAGCTTATTATTAAAAATTCAAAGGCATATCACAGAATCACAAAATGGCTGGAAGTTGGACATCATGTCAGCCAGGCCAGGTACCCTCTTCAATCAAGGCAGATGGCCTCTTCAATCAAGGCCACCTAGAACCAGTTGCCCAGGACCATATCCAGACAGCCTCTGAATATCCCCAAAGTGAGAGACTCCGCCACCTCCCTGAGTAAGCTGTACCAGTGCTCAGTCAAAAAAAAGTGTTTCCTGTTCAGGAGGAACCTCCCATGTTTCAGCTTGTCACCTAATACTGAATATTGCCTCTCCTTCCAAACATGTACAAACATGCCTGCAGTAATTTTCTCTATCCAACCATTTAGTCAGTTTTCAGAACTTCAAAACAATCTTCTGAGATCATCTTGAGTTTCAAGATCATTGCTCTTCTAGATGTTGCACCCAATCACTTAAAAGTCTGTGTTGTTTTTCTCTCCAGCTTATTCCTCAACCCAAGTGATAAGTACATTTCTACATGACCGTTAGTGAGAGCAATCTTTACATGAAGTTCCTCTAAGAACAGGCATACTAAAATGAAAAATTCGTAGAAAATCTCAGAATGAGGAGTAAAGGAAGACAGAGGTAATACAACAGAAAGATTTCACAATGATTCAAATGAAGTCTTTAACAAAGACAGCCTCATGACCAACACAAGACAGTCCAAGAAGTCACTCCACTGAAACAAGCAGTCTTATGAGCTTCTCTCTGGCCATAAATTCCTATAATCTCTCATGCTGGATGAATTTTCTAGATACATCTCTTTCACCACATGACAGCAAAACTATTCATGTTGACTGCAAGATCAAAGTGTAAAACATTTCTGAACAGCAGGAAAGCTTCAGATTGACCTTAATTTACTGTGAAATCTCATAATTTTTTAACATTAATACAAAAAAATTGCCAAGAAAATTCTCCTTGCGATCAACATTTATTTCTAGTTCTATTTGGGCTTGGGTTTTGTTACAGTAGGATAAGCTCAAAGTGTATTAACTTCTACCAGATTTGGCTCATTTCTCAGTGTAGGTCAGCTGACTGGAGTTCTACTTTTTTTCTGCAATGACTTTCCCAGTGCCCATGCAGACAACTTAGTTATGTTATGACAGGGGTCAGCAGATGGCACTATTACTCATTTTTTAATACTATTCTTTTTATTGGTAAATCTTTATTTAACAGAAACCTTTTCTAATCTGCTGTGTGTGCATGTGCAAGCATGCATACAAAAGAAATCAATTTCAGAACAACTCTAGCATTGTATTGATAATCAGGCTGCAGTTCATGAAAAGAACTGCCTATATAAAAATTACTTCTGTTTCACGGTTACTGTGTGTTAAGCACAAATTATGCCCGACACACACCTAAACTCATAGGACGTTTTTTCTCTAACAAGAAGCAGACATGAAAGCCACAATAATTATTACCACAATGAAGTCACATAAATCACACTCCAGCTTGGGACTTTCCTTTTCCTCTATAAAGTGGAATATCTAGCAGACTCTGACGCATTACAGAACAAAGACAGAAAGATAAATATTACTGACATTCTCTAGCAGTCATCCAATCCATCCCTTCCTTTCTATAAATTAACAGAGTAATTATCATATCATTGTTTATAGAGGGATTATTTCAGCTTTCCTCCTAGATTAATTTCAAGGCAGTCACTATGACCAAAACCAACAATTTTACCCTATTCAGCTAAAACCTTACCTATATATGTCATTCGAACTGTGAATTGACAGCATTTTTCTCTTTAGCTATGTATTTCATCCTTGTTTACTACATGCATTCTGACCTTAAAATTTCTGCCTATTCAACTATTCTGAATGAATTCAGCTCTTCCATACTGCTAGTTTACTGTAAAATACATGTAATCTGGAGAAAACAGATGTAATATCTATTTAAGAAGAAGCCATTAATGGTGTAAATTAATTTAATGCTATGGAAACAAATATATGAATGCATTTTCTTGCTATTAATGCAGCACCTTTTCCTGTAACAAAGTCATAAATCACAGAAGTGTTTGCACAAAGCGGAGCACTGCAAATCTTGCCAGACCAGAATTCTCTTCATCCTTGTTCACACAGCCTTCCTCGCCTCCAACTAGCTTCATGCCTGTAATCCCCATGCAATCATCTCTCCCCTACATCTAAGTGACACCGATATTCGAAGGGAATTCAGAGCAGCAAAAGGGATTAAGTTATGCTTCAGAACTTGCTTTAGTTACAGAAACAGTCAGAGGCCTGGGGTGAGTGGAATGACAATGCTTGGGGAGAGGATAGCACAGATTACAGGATGATATTGATGGTAATGGCTAGAATAACAGCAGGATGAGGGGTAATTGCTGATCAGTGAAGACTGGCAAATTGCTGGGGGGATATGAAGCAACCTTTTTTTCCCTGGACTAACTGTGCTGCTCTACATTCCCTATCCTCTCAAGCTTTTGTTCCTGCTCCAATCACTGAAGAGGAACTTGCAGAAGCAGTTCAGGAACTCATTCAAAGGATGCATCTTGCCAGGTTGAACAATGCAATCTGCTTTCTTTCCTTCACCTTATTTTGAACTAGAATGAGGAAGAATTACCTGAAAGTGAATGAATAGAACCACCAAGTCCATAGAGGTCCTTCCCTGTTCACCCTTCACTTATAGTTCATAATCATCAATTAAAACTACCTTGTCTGGCAAACAGTCATAGCACACAGTTGAATCATCAACTTATATTTGGATACCTGCATTGAGCTCATTTTAACTAAGCAGACCAGAGACAGAGTATGGTTAGCCAACTCAGATGATATTTTGAAACCCTTTAAATAATCAATATATTCAATAATGCATTAACTTCAAATATAATGATATTTAATATAAATTTTGGATTTCAGTTTTCACCTAAGGTAAGAGCTAACATTGAGAACTATGATGATATCAAAATATTAATCTTGGACTTTTAAACTCTTACTTAACCACCTCTTCTCATTCACAACAGTGTACAATCATTTCCTTCAAAGCCTCAGTAAGAGAAAGTGATTTATGAAGGACATTATTCAAATAAGTGTTTACAAGACTTATACAGACAACTTGTTAAGTATTTCTAGATTCCAGGAACTAAAAGTAAAATTATCTAATGTATTATGTGGGTTTGGAACCAAACCCATATATTACAGAATGTACTTCAAGTAAATATGTTGTGTTTCAGTATAGTAAAATAAAATTTTATATGAAATATAATATACACATCTGTAATTTAAAAAGCAAACTTTCAAGTTTGCTTTTGAAATTCAAAGCAAAGAGATTTCAAACATTTCCCTGAGCATTACATACTTTTCTGATTCTGCATCAGTATAACATCTAAATATTTCCAATAGATTAAAATTAGAAAGACTACATGTCTTCATCTAATGAAAATTTTGGATCAGGCTTTCGAGTAATTAAACATTCATTACTTTTCTCCTCAGTTTTATTTTAGTTCCCAACAAATATAGGGACTGTGGTTGGCCAGCTCTTCTTTTAGCTATTGGAATTATTTTTTTTCTTAATAGATTAAGGCCTGCCAAGAGTGATATAAATCTTTCATTAAGTATTTACTTCAACGTTGGAATAATCTAAAGACATTCTCCTTTGGCCAAAATTTGTACTTTCAGATCCAAATTCCTGACAAGCACACTTCCCGCAAAGTCTGTTCCCATTATTTGAACAAGACTCACCCCTTTCTTTTTTAACTTTGGAACAAAACACAGAAATTAAAACTCAGCTATTACAATATACAAAAGTTTACTGAATTTCAGAAGCAAAATAGAAGTGATAAATTTACTTATTTCATTGAAAGTTTTTGGTAGTTTCTCTTCTTGGACTGATTAGTAATTTCATAGTCGCTTTCTTTTCATCTATCTCATCTATCTAATCTAAGACTTCAATTTAAGTCTTTAATCAACTATGATAGTTGAACTCCAAAATGAAGCTACAGCAAGGCCAGTGTAGTCCAGAAAAGGGAGTCAAACTGTCAAATTTAACTGCCTAGCATGTCTACTATGGTCAGTATGGGAAGACACAAACCATGACTTCCAGATTTGGTAAGATGCATCTAGAATCAGTATTTTGCCACAGACCTTTTTTTTATTTAACTTATTTAACTAATCTAAGACTTGAAATTAGGTCTTTAATCAACTATCATAGGTGAACTCCAAAATGAAGCTACAGCAGGGAGAGCATAGTCTAGAACACGTAGTCAACTTGCCAAGTTTAACTGCCTAGCATGTCTATTGTGGTCAATGTGAGAAGACACCACGACTTTCAGGTTCTTTGAGATGCGTCTAGAATCAATATTTCATTATAGACCACTTATAAAATTTTGCATGCTCTTGAAGAATTTGTGACTTGATGAAAACTATCATTTCTAGCTAATTAAATAATATATTTCGATATATTAAAGAAAACTGAAAGGAGGAGGAAAATGCCATCTCACAGTACAAGACAGAATGGAAATGTTTTTTATTACATTTGGGTTTGTTTGGGTTTTTTTCATTTTATCATGAAATTTTATTAAAAAACAGATTTTCATACCTCCTCAAGAAGTTACGATTTCAAATGCTGCAGTGTTTCAAAGTCACTAGAAAGGTTTCCTTCAGCAAGCAGGAGACAGTACAAAGACACACAGTCAAACTCCTAATTGACAAAGATGCAGTCAGTGAATTTCCCTATATTACTAAGTCAATTAAAAAAAAAAAAAAAATCTTTGAAATATCAAAGCAAAACTAATTGTTGAGTTATATCTCTGCACTACAGAAATGCTACTTCTCATGTGCCATGTATGGAGATGAATAACACAATTTACCTCTTCCTCCACAAGGTGCAGATTGTGCTTGATTAAAATCAGGGTACTTTATATATAGTTTTCTGCAAAAACTGATAAACGTTGTTGGACTATATTAAAGTTTCTGTCCTGCAAGCCTTGTATAGCCCCTCAGCACTTTGCTGAGGGTCTTCCTCCTTTTTCCTCTCTTCCAAGACACCTACTGTTTGTCCTTGCAGGAAGAAAGAGGACAGCAGATAAAGCAGCAGCTTATACTTGCTTGCAACAACACAAGCCTGTTTGTGAGAAGACCTACAGATGCTGTGCCCTGAAGGATCATTATCAAGACTTCCAGCAGAGTAAGATTCTCTATATAAAGCAGCACAGTAATTGCTCAAGTGACAGACAAAAATCAACCAGCAAACACAGAATTTTCTGTTGTTCTTCCCCAGTACTTGTTGCAACAAAAGGCTCCTTTCTATTTCTACTGCTATAAATTAACTGCTTGTATTTATGTGCTTAACAAACATTTTGCTTTATCAAAACAGTTACAGAAGGAACTCAAACCACCAAAATTGTGAATACACTATAAAAAATTACTCCTACCTTTAGAGAACATGGCCTAAATTTCAGCAAGAAGACAAGAGAAGAGAATGTCACATATCTGTAAGCCATTCTAGACCACACCAACAAATTATCACTTATCTAGGTCACTTCAATTCCTCGCATCTAGAACTGCTTAAATCTTCAAGACATTTATTTTTTTAATAGCAAACAATTACTAAAACTCAATTTAGAATTACATTTGAAATTCTCACATAAGCTTGGATCTTCAGTAAATACATTGTAGTAATGCTCTAATTAAGTAGCGCATCTGAAGTTTTAGAGATAAATACAGACAAAAGCCATTGATTAACTGTGAAAGTCTGCTTGCTGAAGGGCTAAACCACCCTTTGACACAGAAGTCTCTTTTGTGAAGAGAAAAATTCTGGAAAATACCTAATTTTAGTCTATTTATTATTAAAGCTTATTAGTATCTTCATCTACATCACTATCAGTTCATTCAGACTTCTGAAATGGGCTAAGATACACAAAAAGTACCCCACTTCCCTTTTTAATCTATGAATGTAAGTGAAGAGGTGGATCTACTAGCTCTAATGTCATGAAGAACCAGGAACTCAGCCAATTGAGTATCCAACCTCCTGCACTATTTTTGAGGCTGTTTTAAATTCAAAGCTGATTTGAAGGAACTGTAATCAGAACACCTAAAATTATACACACTTAGCAACAAAAGCAGTTCTAAAATACTAGACCTTGATGCTCACTGACAGAAAGGCAGCATCAAGCTCAGCAATGTGGCTTTATTTGGGGATATATTAGAACATCTTGATGTCCTTTATGAAACATAATTGAAAAAGCACAAAGTAGAAGATGCACTGACTGCCTAAACACAATTAAATTAATATGATTCAGATACTCTGAAAATACACATTTATTGCTCTAATAAATTATTTTGATTTAAAATAAGACCTAATTTTAGAAACTAAGTTCTCTTCAGACTCACAAAGGCTTTGATACATGCAGCCTTCCCCCACAAAAGTCTCCAGAAATTAGCATTTTCAGCAAAGTATACCAAATCACTAAATTGTTGTATTAAAATTGGCTTTGATTTCTTAAGTCAGACAATTAAATGAGAATCCTGGATTTTATTTTAAAGCCATCAACATTTGGGAGAAAATAAAATTGGAAAAAAGAAAAAAAAAAAAAAAAACAAAAAAAAAAAACACAGGATCATTAGAAATCCCTGCAGTTTCTGTCTAGGGTTGCAGGCAGCCTTAGTTCTGACAACTGATCATAAGCACTGATTTGGTTTTTAGATGAAAGAAAATCTGCTCTATGGCTTTTTACAAACATCTTTTAAGAAAAGAAAACAAACTAAAGCTCTAAAAACCAGGCCCTGAAAACAATCATGGATTTTGATGGAAGTCCAACAAAGAGGCTTTACCAGTAGCAATACTGGAGAACTGTGAAGTTCATTACCTCTCTGTTCATTACAGTACTCGTACACAAAAGAAACAGAAATCTTTCCTCCATAGACACTAGGAACCTCTTCTTAGTTCTGTACTCAGTACTCTAAAAGCTAAAGACAAACAAGTCATTTAAGGAGATAAATTACATCTTAAAATATTTAAAGCCCCAAATTATTCTTTTGTTAGACGTATTTTTCCTGTTTTGGAAAACTGCTATAATGATTGTTCAAACCAACACTTCATTTGACCTAGAAATATTTCTTGTCTGTGTTCTTTAAATGAAAAAGTTAATGTGAACTCCTCTTACTGAAAGCCATTTAGAATTACTACCCTATTATCTGGAAGGACTCTGTAGTCATTTTATGGTATACGTTCAAATAGTCAAGAGTGAACTCTAACAACTGGGGGAAGAAAAAAAATAAAGAGGCTATTCTGGATACTTGAAGCAAGTAATAATTACTCTTACATTTTTTAGTATATACATGAAAACTATGACAAACTAAGTACTATCAATTTAATGTGATATGACTTGTCACAAAGAAAAAAGGTACTAAACTTATTTCTTCACTTGATTTCCTTTTTTCCCTATTGAAGCTGACTTTCCTCTCTATGGAAAAGGAATATGATCACTTTCAACTAACATGGACATTCTTGGCTCTTCTGGAAAAATTCCAGGTACCTCACAACACGATTATTCCATATCTGGTTCAACCTGTGTGCACCTTATATCTCTCCACTGCTCTGGGAAAAAGGTGGCCAGAAGCCCCTTCTGCTTTTGAGGTCTTTCTGGCAGCATCTTTTCAGTATGAGAGAGTTATTCACAAACTGAAGAGCATTCATTTTGCCCTACATATCTCTGTAAGCCACTGCAGACATCCCTTATGTGGACTGCTTTCTCTGGAGTACCTATAGCCTGTGGAAAAGAACCTTTGGATACACACACATATACACTTCAAACGTAAATTCTAAAGCCACTATTAAATCAGTGCAAAGGTGATTGTAAATATTTAAGATAAGGAATCAGAACAGAGCTTTCAAGCATGATTACCTTCAAATTTCCCTTTCTCTTCCTGCCATGACTGAAGGACTTTATTTTCCCAAATAGTGTTATCAGTGAATCAGGCTATTTATACTTCTCAACTAAAAATCTATGACAGAATGAACAACATCCAAAGCATCCTTTCATATTGTGTTTCTTAGGAAGGACTTCATTAAGAAAACATGTATCATAGCATTCAAGAACTCCAGGATCACAGAGATCTAGAGGTTATGCAAGATCCTTATAAAAACAGAAATGCTGAAACAACAATGGAACAGAGCTCTACTGTAACCAGACTTTCTACGGAGAAGAAATCTGCTAATAAGTCTGTACTAGTTCCGTGCACAAAACAGGGATTAACCTATTTTCCTCTATGTACCATCTGGATGCTAGGCAAATTAAAAAGTCTCTTTTCACCTTCTACAAAATTTATATACTTATTCATATTGTGCTGAGGTCTGCATTAGAGACGCTGAACTTCATATCCCATTGCATTAAAACTCACAGCTATCCCTGCACGCTTCATATTGTCAAATACTAACTTGAATTCTCTGCTTTGTTCAAGAGTTGAGCGTTACAAGAGTTAAAACCTTATAAAGTACAGTAATTGTTTTTATTGCAGAAACAAATACAGAGAGAAAATAATCAGGAAATGGCCTGCACTAGCTTACAGCTTTTTTTTTTTTAATATGTTCAGGTTTTAGTTAACATGAAACTTCATAAGGAAAATGGCCCAAATCAAGATGCACATTTCAAAAGACTATGAAGTGTTACATCTTTTACAATAATCACCGAAGACTTTTGCTAGTTTCATAGAATAATTTATGTTGATCTGTAAATGCCAGCAGAGAATTTAAAAGAAGTACTTTCTTTTAGCACAAGCACTGCCACAAAAATAAAGCTAGTTTTTTGGGACTGTTTGATACAGTATTTAGTTTTCACCTCTCCTCCACAGTTGACACACAAACCACTGAATTGCCTCTCTTTCAAACAGAAAACCTACTACAGATGAGCTTCGCTGTCAATGAAGAGCTGATACCCACAAAAGACATCACACCTACCTCTGCTATAATCTTTGAGGTGCACCAAAAGACCATGTGAGCAATTATGACATCTTTTGTATTGTATTTGGAATTCAAAAACTTTCCCAGGAGGATTTAGGCTTTGTTTACTGTCCATTTTATACAAGAAAAGGAAAAATGCAACTGGTACAGGAAAGTGGAGTCTATCTGCTGGCCGTGATTGGAAAGACCCTCTTTCAGAATCCTCTGATCTTTAAATATGTTATTCAGGTATAAACATCTTGAACGATCTTGCCAATATTTGTACAGAAATGATCTCTCACAGGCAAAAGCCTACCACAGTTAACAAGTTTATGAAGAACGGAGTTGCTATCAGTTAAAGGCTTTCCACCAGACTAAAAATGTTGTAAGCTGTTGTGTTTAGCAGACTGCTGTTGTGTTTATTGCCTATGTTATGACATAGGTAGATCTAGATGTGTCTCCTGAGCAGTGTTCATTAAAAGAATTATGCCCCATCTTCATATATTCATTAACTGAGGTGGTACTACAAGTTAGAAATGATGAAATCCTTCAGTAAGCTAGTCACACATCCATTGAGGCACTGATAAATGCCCAGCTAAAATGAATCAGGCACATGATCTGGATTAAAGACACGTAAATACCCATGCAGCTCCTGCACAAGCAACTGCAGTTCTGCAAGACATAAACATCTGTCCACGAGAGTAATTGAGAGTCCTAAACTGGGGAAACAAACAAACAAAACCAAAAACCAAACCAAACCGACAAAAAAAAAAAAAACAACCTTTACTGAGTACAATTGATCTGATACCTCTTTTGAGGCTTTCTCTGGAAACAACCAGTAATTGAGAGATGACAGAAAATGCAGACTTCCTTGACCAGAAGCTTACAGAGGACATGTCTTCAGACAAAGCAGGCAGAGTCAAAACAGTTTATCCACCGAATGGTAGGGTGAAGTGAGTGCTTATCTCCTCCTTCTCCCATAAAGGGAAAAATCGTATTCAATTAGGAAAAAGACTCACGTGATAACAACTTTATTAATCATAGCATTTATCAACGTTGCTTGGGAGTAACCTGAAAATAGTGCTGGCAAATTAATGGATGCTGAGAATGAAATCACGGAAATCTGATCCCATGTTTCCCCGTATTTTTAGTAGGGATCCCAAGAGAAGGGAAGAAAGATAAAAATGAGAGATTTAGCTGAGTAACAGTATCTATGAAAAAAACTGTGGAGGTGGTTCTTAAGAGCAAAATGAGACGACTGTGATGATACAGAACTTCTTTACAAAGGAGATATGAACCTATTTTTGATTTCACTGCATTACTACACTTTTACCAAACAATACTGCATGAATATGCACAGTGTCCCTTTCACGAGGTATCCCCTGAGCAATTCTGAACAATGCTCTTGCACTGCATTCTGCCTGCACAGCACTGAAAACAGAAATTGTAACTGATACTGAAATTGTCCTTAACTAATGAAAAATAGCACAGATCTCTATCTACTGATTCATTCTGAAAGAAAAGTAAAAACCAGGGCTTAAAAGACTGGAAACACTATGTACATCAACAATTAACATGGAAACTGGTGGTTGCTACAGGACTGCATGTGATGTTAAGACGCTAGCACCAACAGTTAAGCAAGTAATTTGAACTTATATTTTTATCATATACATTCTACCTAATTCAAACGGAAGAGTCAGAATAGCTACAAAAATAGCACATACCTACACTGAACACACCAAGATACTAAACTTGGATATGTACGTATAAATACCTTAATGGACAATTAGTCACGTGCTACATAACAATATGTCATAAATATAAATCACAACTACTTAACACTGATGCAGTTACATAGTACTATGCTGTGGTATATGATGGAAGCCATGGATAGTAAACTTTAAATCCAGCTGCTGAGCAATCAAGATTTACTGATATTACACCCTGAGTTACACCACTGCTCACCAGAATACTCAAATAGCCACTGGAGTGATTGTTCAGGTATCTATAATTTGACATGTGAAGCCTGAGACAGGACTTAATAAAAATATTAGGAGTTAATGCAAATTTTTCATCAATGGCATTTTTATCTAAACGCTGTAAATGAAGTGTATTATCTTGCCTTTTACTAACTCAGGATGGTCATTTTCCTATGAAGACATCTACAGAAACCAGGATATACACATCTCCTGTCTTTGCATGACTCTATGAAATAATAACAAGGTGAAGTAATCCTTTGTTGAAATGTTAGTTTTAGAATTGGATTTAGACTTTCTACTTGAAGGGAGAAAAATGGGGGGGGGAGTCAGCCCATATTACATTCACCTATGACAAAAATTTCTAAGTTGACTTAACTTCTATGGATGACAAAAGTTCTAATAGAAACAAAAAACCCCTTCAAGTATTTTGTAACACTGATACATTTAATCTAACATAATCCAAAATACTCCCAGAGAACAGACAACTTTGTTATTCATAAAATAAATGGTCTTCTAGAACTAAACACTAGACTTCTGCTAATTTTAAATACACACTATTTGGGGTGTATCAGATGGCACTTTAAAATATTATGGTACTAACTCAGCTTTATCTAATATGGTTTTGTCTTTAAGTGAATGACACAACAGATAAAGAAGTTATACAACAGCAAACAACAAATGGCTACCATTCACAATTCAATACAGTAGCAAGGTGTCAGGATGAAGTGAAACATTAACTAGAACAAATTTCTGGTCTTTTTAGCAGATTCAGTTCATTTTAGATTAACATATTGATTGTCCAGACATGAGGGGTTAAACTGTCTAATTTCATCTGCATGCAAACTGTGTCAATTTTTTATTTTTGTTCAATGTTAGCCAGATCTCTCAAGCATCAATTTAGCCAAGAAAAACGCTATTTGTAATGTACACTTTAAAGACATGTTCATCAATGAATGAATCATTATGTAGTAGAAACTCAGGGGTGTCCCTGCTCTGGTACAAGTTGCCCATGGGCTGTAGCCTCTCAGTGGTGTCTCTCCTCCAGCTACCTACAGGCCACAATTGCCTCAGGCAGGTACACAGTTGAGTATGGACAGTTATACATCTACTAAAGGCAAAGTTTACTTTTGCCATATTAGCAAAACTGGAAAACTTGAGAGATACAGTAAGCTTGTAAAATGCTTTTAAGTAAACTTCTCTAAACAAATATGATAAACATAGAATCATAAAGTCATTTAGGTTGGAAAAGACCTTTAAGATCATTGAGTCAAGCCATACGCCTAACACTGCCAAGTCCACCACTAAACCACACTCTAAGTGCCATATCTACACGTCTTTTAAATACCTCCGGGGATGGTGACTCTGCCATTTCCCCTGGGCAGCCTGTTCCAATGCTTGACAACCCTTTCAGTGAAGAAATTTTTCCCAATATCCAGTCTAAACCTCTCCTGGGGCTTCTTGAGGCCATCTCCTCTTGTCCTATCACTTGCTAAGTGGGAAAAAAGAGACTGACACTCACTTTGGTACAGCCTCCTTTCAGACAGTTGTAGTGAGTATGAAGGTCTCCCCTGAGCCTCCTTTTCTCGAGGCTAAACAAGCCCAGTTCCCACAGCTGCTCCTCATAAGACTTGTGCCCTAGACCCTTCACCAGCTTTACCGCCTGTCTTTGGACATGTTCCAGCACCTAATGTTCTTCTTGTAATGAGGGGCCCAAAACTGAACACAGTATTCGAGGTGCGGCTTCACCAGTGCCCAGTACAGAGGGATAATACCTTCCCCCATCCTGCTGGCCACACTGTTTCTGATACAAGCCAGGATGCTGTTTGGCCTTCTCGGCTACCAGGGCACCAGCTGCCTCAGGTTCAGCTAGCTGCTGACCAACACCCCCAGTTCCTTTTCTGCAGAGTAGCTTTCCAGCTGCTCTTCCCCAAGCCTCTATAAATGTATGCAGTTGTTACCCAAGTGCAGGAGTCAGTACTTTGCCTTGTTGAACCTCATTTCAGTTGGCCTCAGCTCATTGATCCAGCTTGTCCAGATCCCTCTGTAGAGCCTTCCTAACCTCAAGATCAACACTCCCACCCAACTTGGTGCCACTTGCAATCTTACTGAGGGTGCACTTGATCCCCTCATCCATATCATTGATAAAGATATTAAGCAGAACTGACTCTAGTACTGAGCCATGATGAACACCACTTGTAACTGGCTGCCAACTTGATTTAACTCCATTCACCACCACTCTTTGGGCTCAGCCATCCATCCAGTTTTTTACCCAGCAAAGAGTATGCCTGTGCAAACCATGAACATCCAGCTTCTCCAGGAGAATGCTGTGGGAAATGATGTCAAAGGCTTTATTAAAGTCTAGGTAGACAACATCCACCACCTCTCCCTCCTCCACTGAGCAGGTCACTTTGTCATAGAAGGAGGCCAGGTTTGTCAAACAGGACCTGCCTTTCATAAACCCATGCTGACTGGGCCCGATCACCTGATTGCCCTGTACATGCCACATGATGGCACTCAAGGTGATCTGTTCCATAACCTGCCCAACACAGAGGTCAAGCTGACAGGCCTGTAGTACCCCAGATCCTCCTTCTGGCCCTTCTTGTAGATGGGTGTCACCTTTGTAAACCTCCAGTCCGCTGGGCTCTCCCCAGTTAGCCAGGACTGCTGATAAATGATAGGAAGTTCCTCATCAAGCACTTCCACCAGCTGCCTCAGTGTGTGTCTAAGTTGTGTAGCAGGTCACTGACCATTTCCCCTTGGATTATGGGGGCTTCATTCTGCTTCCCATCCCTGTCTTCCAGCTCAGGGGGCTGGGTACCCAGAGAACAACTAGTCTTACTATTAAAGACTGAGGCAAACAAAGCATTTAGTACCCCAGCCTTTTCCTTATCCTTTGTCACTGTATTTGTCCTCCATCCAATAAAGGATGGAGATTCTCCTTAGCCCCCCTTTTGTTGTTAATGTATTTATAGAATAAATAGTGAAAATTAAGTTAAATTAAATTAATTCTTTAGAAATCATGATGAAGTATGAAAAGACATCTGCTTCAAAGTAAAATCTGGAAAGACATGCAGACACATGAACTAGCGGAAATTTTTTTTAAGTACCATTGGGATGTTTGAGGGGTGGTTTTGGGGGTGGGAAGGGAGTTAATTTTTAGAGCAATTTTAATTCATGTTTTATGAAAGCCAGATGTACTGGGTTTGGCTATAGTAGAGTTAATTTTCTTCATAGCATCTGGTATAGGGCTGTGTGTTTGGATTTGTGCTGGAAACAGTGCTGATAATTCAGTGATGTTTTAGTTATTGCTGAGCAGTGCTTACACAGAGACAAGGCCTCTTCTGCCTCTCACCCCACCCCACCAGCAAGAGGGCTGGGGGTGCACAAGAAGTTGAGAGGGGACACAGCCAGGACAGCTGACCCCAACTGACCAAAGGGGTATCCCAGACCATATGGCATCATGCTCACCAATAAAAGCTGGCAGAAAGGAGGAGGAAGGGGGACAGGCATTCTGAGTTACAGTGTTTGTCTTCCCAAGTAATTGTTAGGCATTATGCACCCTGCTTCCCTTGAAATGGCTAAACATCTGCCTGCTGATGGAAAGTAGTCAATTCCTTATTTTGTTTTGCTGTGTGCATGGCTTTTTCTTTACCTATTAAACTGTCTTTATCTCAACCCATGAGTTTTTTCACTTTTACTCTTCTGATTCTCTCCCCCACCCCACTGAGGGGGAGTGAGCCAGCAGCAGCAGTATGGTGCTTAGCTGCCTACCTGGGTAAACCCACAGATATCCATGTTTTCAAAATTGAATTCCCCAGTGCAAACACAGCTCTTTCATTGGTCACTTTTAACATTTTGCAACAGAAGCGTTACTTCTTTTGTAAATAAAGTATGGTTCAGGTAAACCACAGGGTACTTTTCAATCAACTGGTCAAAATCTGCAAGTCAGTATAAATTTATAAATATAAAATTAATTTTCAAATAATTGCAGCATTTTTTGTGTTACAGAACTGATCTCAGAAACTTAAAATCTTTTACCAATAGCCTACTGCACATTTCTTGGATTTGCTTTTGACAAGACCTAAAGTTAGCATTGGAGTTTGTCCCCACAGAAAGAGGAAATCAGGAATCACTTCACAGTCCCAACTGGTTGAAAAGACAAACCTTCAGTCTATACTTTAGTATTACACCCAGCACCTCTTTGTGACACTAAACATATATGATTATGCAGTGGTGTCTCAAATCCAGATAATGATGTGTAATCTAAGAATATGGTAACTTGCCCTGTCTGGCTGAACAACAGCAGAAGAGCATGTCAGGGCACTGCCTTCAGTGTCTAGAAAAATAAGCGTATCATATATGACCTTCCACTTCCCATACTGCTTTCTCACAGTATTACAATCACAATGAAAGCTTTAGTTGTTCTATGGTTTCTTTTTTTGATTTTGTGTTTAAATTTGCAGCTGACAATTTACTTTGAAGAATAAAAATGAGATGTCTCCCCTACTTTATTAAAGACAAATTTCTAAAGGAATCAGTTCAATACCAATGCATGTCATTAGAACCAAGGATCATCAAAAATCTTCCCAATTTTCACAGCAAGGCATGTCTATGACCTAATATTATTTAACAGGAAAACTGTTCCTTAGCAAGCCCCAAACAACCCTAACATTGCACATGCTGTCTCCTTGGAAATCTAATGAGCCATGGCATAGAAAAACCTCCTTCTTCAGTTCAGGGGCAGATACAGTTAAGCTCCTGTAGTTCAGTTTCCCATTCAGGTCAGTAGCGTATTAGTAACCAGCTTGGTTCTACTGCTCCAATTTGAAACAGTTAGAAGAGAGGAGGGGGAGTAATATTTATACACAGGCTGGTTTACATAATTAGATAGGCTTCTAAGTAAGTATAACTTCAAACCTTATCTCCTGCTCCACAGCAAAGCTGGAAGCAAACCTGTATTTCCAGCAGATAACTGTAGCTTCCCTTCAGTTTGTTAAATCTGATACAAGGAGCTGAGGAAGAAGCAATAGGCATGCTGGAAGTGTAGTCCTGCGGTAGAGTAGGCTTAGCATGTTAACAGGAAAGAAAATAGAGCTACTTCACATCCACATATAGCTGTATGACAAAAGAAATATCAGAAGTAAGGTCAGACTGCCAGTGTCAGCAGGACTACAGGAGAACCATATATTAATACTACCACCATATGAAGAGAGGTACTAAAAATACTACTTCTCCTCTCCTTCTTCTCCTCTCCTTCTTACCTCTCCCTCATGAGAGGAAATTAATTAGAGCTTTAATTAGAGCCTGCAGCCAGAAAAAGAGTTTTCATACTGAGAAAGTTCATAAGAACTGCTGTACTAGGTCAGATAAAAGAAAAAAAAAAAATCTATCTAGAAAATACCTGTTTATTAACAAGCCCTTAGAAGATATCATGGCAAAAATGTAAGGATAGGTCAAGTGACATATATGCTTCCCCTAATCCTACCCCTCCAGTATTTTCTTCAGACTTCTTGAGCTAGTGGTATACACCTGTATGTGATAGCTTCTGCTGCAAAAGCCCATAGTGAGTTGTCTCAGAACCTAACTATACATGATGTTGAAAAGCATATTACTTAGTTTTGAATGCTCTCTACTTGTTAGAATAATATGACAACTCCTAGTTAGAAGCAACCACAAATCTGTTCAAGTCTCCATGTCATTATTTCAGCAGAACTGTACCCTGCTCGTGTGCTGGTCTGATCTTTTCCTTTCAATTGTGTTTGTAACGATGCCTAAAACTTCCCTCTCTGTGACTGAGGATTAAGCTAACATTTTCATTAATCTATTTTAATTACAAGGTTTCGTTCTCTGAGTAGTAGCTATCATCTTAAGCACCACAGGTCTGTATGTAAAATTAGGATTATTCCCTTTCTCCATATACATACTTATTTACATTGAATTGAAATGCCATTTTATCAGCTGGATTATTTTTACTTATCCTGAATTGCCCTGTAGTGTCTGCAAACTTTGACACCTCATTATTCATTCCTCTTTTAAATGCTTTACGGATATATTAAGAGCACAGGCCTCAGTTCTAATCCTTATGGGATTCCACCAGTGACCTCCCTTCAGTATGAAAACGGGGCATTTATTTTTGTACTTTTCACTGAACACCTTAACCACATTTTACACATGTAAGACTCTTCCAATGTACCACAGTAGCTCAAATTCTTGTAAGAGCCTTTGGTGAAAAATCTAGCCAAATACTTCAGATGGTACCAAGTGCTCATATACATAGCTTCCTTAGCTCATATCCATAGCTGATACTTAAAACATACTGAAACTTTTCCAGTATTAACCCATATGTTCTCTAATTCTATTACTCATTATGATCTCCTCCTGCTTACCAGTCCACTTAACAGATGTACTGAACCTACACCTCCCCTGATCTCCTCAGAATCATTTTCATTATTATATAGAATCACAGAATATGATTGGCAGGTTAACAAATGGTTTGAGAGGTGGCGCCGTACTCAGAGTTTTGGTTACTTAGACCATGGGGCTTGCTTTGGGAAGCCAGGTCTACTAGATGCTGATGGGGCCAGTCTCACAAAGAAAGAGAAGAACTGCTTAGATGGAGACTTGCCAGGCTGGTCAAGGCAGCTTTAAACTAGATTTGTTGGGGGAGAGGGCACTGATCCATTCCAACCCTGCCAGTCAGATGCCAGCACCTGTAATGAATGCTCAGAGCAATGCAGAGCTACTTCAGCCACTCCAGCTAATGAGTCTGCTTCATTCGGAGGTCAGCTCAGATGCCCCCATACAAATACTCATAGTAAGGGGAATAAACAAGAGGAATTAGAGATGTGTGCACATCTACGGGGATATGATACCACTGGCATCATGGAAATATGGTGGGATAGCTCCTACGACTGGAGTGTTGGAATGGAAGGTTATAGGCTCTTTAGGAAAAACAGAATGGGCAGAAGGGGAGGGGGTGTAGCTATATATATCAATGACCAGCTGGAGAGTATGGAACTCTGCCTGGGAATGGGTGATGGGCCAAACGAGAGTTTGTGGGTTAGGGTTAAAGGGAGAACTGCGATGAGGGACATTACTGCTGGCGTCTGCTACAGGCCACCCGATCAGGACTCTGGACGAAGCGCTCTATAGACAGATAGGAGCAGTCTCACACTCACAAGATTTTGTCCTCATGGGGAACTTCAATCATCCTGATATCTGTTGGAGGGACGCTACAGCCCGGCACAAGCAATCCAGGAGGTTCCTCAATTGTGTGGAAGACAATTTCCTCTTGCAAGTGATAGAGGAGCCGACAAGGAGAGGTGTCATTCTTGACCTCGTGCTCAACAACAGGGAGGGGCTGGTTGGAAATGTGATGCTCCAGGGCAGCCTTGGCTGTAGCGATCCTGAGATGGTCAAGTTCGAGATCCTCAGGACAGTGAGAAGAGCACACAGCAAGGTCACTGCCCTGGACTTCAAGAGAGCAGACTGGCCTCCTCAGGAGCCTGCTTAGTAAGGTTCCATGGGATAAAGCCCTTGAGGGCAAGGATGTCCAAGAATGCTGGTTGATATTCAAGGATCACCTGCTACAATCTCGGCAGTGTTGTGTCCCAACTAGAAGAAAATGTGGCAAGAGGGCCAGGAGACCTCCATGGATGGATAAGGAGCTGCTGAGGAAACTCTGAAGGAAAAAAGAAGCTTATAGAAGGTGGAAGCAAGGACAGGCAGCCTGGGAACAGTTCTGGTGTCCTCAACATAAGAAGGACATAGAACTGTTGGAGCAAGTCCAGAGAGGGCCAAGAGGGTGATCAGGGGCCTGGAGCACCTCCCATACAAAGACAGGCTGATAAAATTGGGGCTGTTCAGCCTGGAGAAGAGAAGACTGCACAGAGACAAAACAGGAGCCTTCCAGTATCTGAAGGGGGCCTACAAAGATGCTGAGGAGTGACTCTTCATCAAGGACTGTAGCGACAGGACAAGAGGTAATGGGTTTAAACTTAAACAGGGGAAGTTCAGGTTAGATATAAGGAAGAAGTTCTTTACTGTGAGGGTGGTGAGGCACTGGAACAGGTTGCACAAAGAAGTGGTAAATGCTCCACCCCTGGCACTGTCCAAGGCCAGGCTGGACAATGAGGTGTCCCTGCCCATGGCAGGAGGATTGGAATTAAGATGATCTTAAGGTCCTTTCCAACCCAAACCATTCTATGATTCTATGCTAATAGTTTGGGTTGGAAGGGACCTTCACAAGTAATTTAGTCTGACCCCCCCTGCAATGAGCGGGGACATCTTCATCTAGATCAGGTTGCCCAGAGCCACATCCAGCCTGGCCTTGAATGTCTCCAGGGATGGCGCATCCACCACCCCTCCGGGCAACCTGTGCCAGTATTTTACCACTCTCATTGTAAAGAACGTTTTCTTCACATCCAGCCTGAATCTCCCCTCTTTTAGTTTAAAACCATTACCCCCCATCCTATCACAACAGACCCTGCTAAAAAGTCTTTCCCTATCTTTCTTATAGGCCCATTATTATAATTCCATTTCTTCATACTTAAATTTCTTAGAAATGCTGGGTAAAGATGACTTGGGCTTATTAGCTGCTGCTTCACATGAGGCACATTTACTGCTAGGGTTAGCGAAGTGGGATCAAGCAGCCCAACAGCCAAATACCGACGAAAGAAAGGTTCTGTGCTGCTGAACAAATTGCTGACTCATGCAGCAAGGAAGGGTTGCTCTGCAAATCCTGGCAGGTTCACACAGCCCCACAGCTGACAGGTCCTCAGGAACACATACTCAGCTTTAATGGAATCATTCTGAAATTGTAATTATACTGCAAATCTCTGATTTGGGAGCAATGAAGACTGAAAAATAATAGTTCAAGGTCAATGAATGTCTTTGTTTATTTTTAAGTAATCGTTCAAATGAGGTTCTGCTCTGATTCAATTAGTCACTGCTGGGAGAAAATGCACACACCTTACACAGTCACACTGCTGAGGGATTGCTGGAAGGTACGTACGCATTGTGTACCAAGCACTGCCTTGCAAGAGAGAACGGTGACATAAGAAACAGCCCCCTCAAAAGTCAGATGACAGATAAAGAATCAGATATGGAATCAAGTCCATGATTTTATGTATGCACACTTGCTTCCCAACAGTTAAATTTCTTTTGTAACAAAACATGTTTTTAGGGTATGTCCTACTTTACTTAACAAAATACAAGAACAGACACAAACTTCTCCAAAAGAAACTACACATCCTCTTAATAAAAATTAAAGTATACTAGGTTAATATATAGGTCAAAACAGGTTAAAAAAAATAAAAGAAAAAGAAATCGTTACATTCCTTCTTTCTCCCTTTTCCCTAAGATACTCATTAAGTAACTGATGTTGTACTCATTTATCAGCAAGTGGAAAAAACAGACAGCAATGATTGTATCTGTCACCGGTTACTATAGAGGAGGACATTACAGGTGCTATGTGGAATACTTTCAATCTGATTTTGTGACATCATGCTGCATTGAGCAGACTGCAGGCAATGCTGAAACACCAGACTGTTGAAGAATTACCAAGTCCTAGCATCACAGTAGCTGGGTCTGTATTGAGTTCATAAGGCTTTTCAAAGTCCATTTAATCAATCTCTGCCTTAAAAAGTCACCATCAAATGTCTTCAAATTTTATGTTAATCTCATCCCAGAAGCAGTATTATTTAAAAACCACTTCACATATTCTAACACTAAAGTGAACAAAAATGTATCAAATAGAATCTGATACTTCTCAGGACTTTGAATATCAATCTCCTTGGACAGCAAGCTTCAGATCACGTACATGCAAACATGGGTGTACTACAAACATTTTTTACTTTAGGCACCTTTCAATAGCCGCAATATTGAGTGCTTGAACACAGATGGCTTACTATACGTAACTTCATATATAAACTTTAATATAACTTCATGAACTGTAAATTGCAACACTCAGTAATACATAAATCATATGCTTTCCTAAGATTAATTCTTTTAAGTAATTGTTGTTCACTAGTCCAGTAAGTGAACCTTTGCAGAGATAAGGCATGCACCCTGCAGGTGGTACGTAACCTTCTTCTTCCTTTGTAATAAAGTTTCACAGAAAGAGCAAAAGAAAGCAATCACAATTCTAAAGGTAACACAAGCGTACTACATCCCAAGAAATTAGAACCAAAAAGAAAGTCTTTCACCCTTCTAAACTCTGTAATAGGAGGAGGTGCATTAACTTTATCTGCAAAACACAGTTCACAAACAAGTTCCAGAAGTTAATGCCAGAAGCTTCTTTAACTTATATAAATGGGAATGTACAAAAACGCTTGAAGAACTAACATCCTAGTTTCATCCCTTTTTTAAAGTGGTTCTTAGACTCCATTCAAAAGAAGTATTCTTTGGTAAACGTCTTGAGAAACCTTTCCAAAACAGTCCAAAAGACATGGACAAGTAGGAAATTCTAAAACAAAGTACTAGCTTAACAACATCAATTTCCTAATTGGCATCTACCTAAACCTGTATAAGTTCCATGGGACTGCAGTTCACACAGCTTTTAGCATCTGTGTTAAGTATACCTTCCCAAAATGCCTGCAACAAAAAATAAGCATTTATACTAGTATTTGAAATAAAAATACTCTGAGGTTTCCACACACATACTTTTATGAAATAAAATCCCTGGAGAACAAGGCTTACTTGTTAAAAACATGGAATTATATAATATTTGTGACCTTTACAAATTTATCTGTCTTTTAATTACGTGACCAAGGTTTTTGAAGGTATACTATTTCACTATACAAACAAGATGTGTGTCATTTAACTGACTTATCCGTAAAATAAGCAGTCCAAACCCTACTTCAGTCTTGCTGGGTATGCAGAAGTAAGCTACGGCTAATCTCTAAAAAAGGACATTGTTTGTAGGTGTTACATAAGGAAAGCTTATTAAAAGAAATAAGAAGATAACAGTTAAAAGCATAAGCAGTGTTTTTCAAGACTATGCAAATCAGCCAAAATACAAAAAACTTTTTTTCCATACAACCAGGTTGTTAGATGGGTAATTAAGTGGGTAAGAGACTATACATACAATATTTACAGTGATGAGTGGTGTTTTTCAGGGGTCAGTATTGGGACCAGTGCTGTCAGCAACATGGACAGTGAGATTAAGTGCACCCTCAGCAAGTGTGCTGATGACACCAGGCTGTGTGGTGCAGTCAACACAATGGAGGGAAGGGATGCCATCCAGAACCACCTTGACAGGCTCAAGAGGTGGGCCAATGACAACCTCATGAAATTTAACAAGGCTAAGTGCAAGTTTCTGCATGTCAGTCAGGGAAATCCCAGGCACAAACATGGGCGGAGAATGGATTGAGAGCAGCCCCAAGAAGAACGACTTGGGGTGTTGGTCAATAAGAAGCTCAACATGACCCATCAATGTGCACTTGCAGCCCAGAAAGCCAACCATATGCCAAGCTGTGCCAAAAGGAGCGTGACCAGCAGGTTGAGAAAGGTGATTCTCTCCTCTACTCCACACTCGTGAGACCCCACCTGGAGTACTGCATTCAGATCTGGGGTCCCCAACATAACAAGGATGTGGACCTGTTGGAGCAAGTCCAGAGGTGGGTCACCAAGATGATCAGAGAGCTGGAGCACCTCTCCTATGAAGACAGGCTGAGTTACAGTGGTTCAGCCTGGAGGGGAGAAGGCTCTGGGGAGACCTTAGAGGAGCCTTCCAGTACCTAAAGGGGGCCTGCAAGAAAACTGAAGAGGAAATTTTCACAAGGGCATGTAATGATAGGACAAGGGGGAATACCTTGAAACTGAAAGAGGGTAGATTTGTATTAGATATTAGGAAGAAGCTCTTTCCTGTAAGTGTGGCGAGGCACTGGAACAGGCTGCCCAGACAAGTTGTGGATGCCCCACCCCTGGAAGTGTTTAAGGCAAGGAAAGGCTGGACAGGGTTTTGAGCAACCTGGTCTAGTGGAAGGTGTCCCTGCCCATGGCTGGGGGGTTGAAACTCAATGACTTGAAAGTCCCTTCCAAGCCAAACCAGTTCAACCTTCAGAGAAAGCTGATATTAAGACAAATTATGGAATTTCCAACCACATTAAAGCCACATTTTCAGATTACAAGATACAGTGAAGTAGATAAATCAATCTATCTTCCTGACGATCCTTTTATGTTTTACTTTCTCTTCCTAAATCTAGCTACCACAAATCACATTGGTACAAGAATAAATAAATTTTGAAACAAGATCTTTAGTTATACAAAGATTCACACATAAAAATAATCTGTATGTTGCAGAAATATGTATTTAGTTCCAGTATGTTAAATACTTTGCAACTATATTACTTACAAATATACTACACTTTGTAAGACGCATTTTAAGCTATTTTAGAAAATAAAAATACCAAGTAGGAGATTAACACATATCGACATTCAATTACAACAGATTATGTTTAAATGTACTTATGTACATTTAAACTTCTGTTTAAATGCTGTATTTCCTTGATTTGGGTCAAATTCACTTTTTATCATTATATTATAGCACTGGGTCTAATGTGTGCACAGAAGTGCCAAACAGGCAAATGTTCTCAGAAAGGCTGCAATGGGCAGCCCACACAGAGCTCTGCGAAGAAAGGAAAAAGCGACTCCAGAACTGTGGTGATCATTTGACACAGTGAAGGAAAATACGTAGACTACAACCCAACTAGCAGTGTCACAAAACCAAGGGCTTCCTTAGTTCCTATTGAAGACTGCAATTATGGAAGAACTCACAGCATGATTCCTTTTGTCATTTATTAGAATCACATCACTCCAAATTGAGGATATTAAGAATGTTAAGACCAAAGCCTTACACCAAACAAACTCTTAAAGACAGTATTTTTTTTCAGTCAAAATCAAAGCATAGTATTTGACTGTTCCTTCCCCATTTATCTGCATCCTTCCTCTTTCCTCTTTTTCCTCCTCCCTCTCCTCAAATTTTAGGATTACCCCTATTTTTATTTCTTGTTGTTCACACCACTTCAAGCACATCTTCCATGTTTCCAAGAATATTAATCTTCCTTTTTTATGAGCTGATGTCTCTTGAATCTTCTGCATTCCACATACTTTCTTTACACTGTCAGTCAAATGTCCCCTTATTTCTCTTTGCTCTCTTTTCTGCCCCTTCCACTCATTTCTACCAAAATAGCTACCTTTTCTTACCCATCAGTTGCTCATTCTTTAATTCACACTTCCCACAATGCTTTATTCCCCTCCATACTTTCAACACCAATGTTATTAGCATATATTCTTGAATTGGTAGACACATCAGGGTCTTTTTAATATTCACCATAATAGAAGAATTAGGCACATTATTCCTGACAATCCTTACATTTGTCCAAGGTGAACCTCAGCCCACTGATACCAGAAAGTGCTTTCAAAGGGCAAAGTTTAACAAGCACACACTTTATGCTGCCAATAGATTTTTATGTCAGAAAATTAATCCATCTCAGATTACTCATGGCCTTCTCCTTTAACCACAGAGACTGAATCTTTAGGTCAGACAACTGTTTCAGCAATCACCTGGAGATGAAGACCTCAACATCTTTCTCTTGCAAAGACTATTCCATGACAAACTCATACATGTATGCTAACACAACTCAAAAAATTTGAATGCAAACCCCTCACTTACTGATTCCAATAAATACAAATAAATTAAGATGCTTTAAAATATGGGGTATCTAAACGTTCTTTTATACCAAGTCTGTAAGTATAAACACTGAGACATTCCATGTGACTTCAGGTAAAGACACAAACAAAAATACTCTACCTGTAAAAGACAATTTTGGTTATACTGAAGCAAGTCCATGAAGATACAGTTATTCTTAAAGAATGTCAGTAACAAAATGCTATTTGCCAGAATCTTTGCAAAAATAATTTTTCATCACAGATTAGGATTCAGAAATTAAAAGGCAAGTCCCATGTCAAAGCAAGCAGAGGCAGAAGTGTTATAACACACGGTAAGCATTCTATTTTTAAAGGAGGCAAAGTAGATAATGGCTTATCCTGCCATTATGAAAATGTGGGCAAAGTAGATAATGGCTTAACCTGCCTTTATGAAAAGCAGAATATTTTACCTGAACAAGTTGCAAATAAGAACGCAAAAGCTGTACTCCAAAAAACAAGTTGAGACGTACAGATTACAAAAAGAAAATTAAAAAAAAAATCTTTAGGAGATGTGGAGAGTTTTCAGAGGTACAGGTATGTCTAAGTTGTTTTGGAACACTGATCTCACTAATTTTTCTATTTCCTGACCAATACATTGATAAATACTAAAACATTGAGCATGTAACTATTAGGTATTTTTAAAACTTCATAAAATTCATTAAAATTATTTAAAAAACTTGTTAAAATGCTTTTTTCTATACTTGAATGAAACTGAGTTGCCCTCCAAATTCAGTTTGACACGCATCTCAGCTAATAAAGAAACTTTTATTTCTGGTATGCATTTTGAAAATACTCACCAAACCAATGCTTAAGAACCATTAAAAATGGAAGATAAGTTTTTGATTACCAAGCAATGGTAAGTAAAGCTCATTAAAAGCAGACACACCTTGTCTGCCATTTTAAAGCTTGGCTAAAATTGGGTACTGAAATAATTTCATTATATCACTGCGTTGCAGGAAACAGCAAAGCAAAGGCCGCAGTAGCAGTCAGCTGTAGCAGTCACATTCATTGTAGCTTATATGTGAAGAACCTTAAAACAGGACAAGTAGAAAAGTTAGCAGGCATAAATCACTGAATGTGAGAACAAGTTCTCCTACAAGCACAGACTGACTGCTTCCAGCAAACAGTAATGTTGCCCTCCAGTGTTCAACACCATTTCTTTTTAGGAATCACTCCTAATGAATATCTCCATCAGTCTCCTCAGACATGCTCAATTATAACATCACTGAAGCAGAGAACAAACTACAAGCCTCAGGCTAGTTATTCAATGAACAGACCAACAATTAGAGATGAGGATTTTAAACTTCTCATTTTTAAAAAAAAATAAAAATTGTTTAAAACTGCCATAAGATTACCTTGTTTATCCTGCTTCTTTTTGGGTTTTTGGTACCCAAAAGTTATTTTATAAAGCTTTACAAGTTACAGCTTTAACACCACTTACTGTATGAATCCATTACTCAGATTCTCAAAATCCATTACTGAGATTCACACATAGCAAATGGCAGTTTCCTAAAAGACGCAAGAAGAAATTATCACATTTTTTTAAGAGTTTTAGGACTTCTAAGGCTAATGTAATAAAACTGAGTTCCAATTGATAAAGTCTTCAGTCTGTAAGGAAGGCTATCAGTGTTAGTAACTCTGGGCTTGAAACCTTATGAAAATAAATACACAAGTCTGCTCTTTGCCAAAACACAATGAAGCTTGCAATAAAAGCTTTATTATTTAAGCAAAGCTAGAATCACAAAAATGACTGCATCTGGGTCAGAAAATAAATCAAGAATAAACCCACTTTGTTTAACTAGGCAACTGTCCTGTAACCAAAAAAAAAAGTACCCATGAGACAGATGCACAATGCAAAAATATGCACAATGCCTAAAGAGACAAAATAATGAACTTGACATTTCAGTGATTTTTATTCTAAACATGCTCTGAAATCATATATATTCATGTTTCCACTAGAAACTTAAAGATACATTTTATACGAAGTATAACAAAACTGCTCAGCAAAAATCTTTACAGATACCAGTATAATAACCAGTACAATAATTTGCATTGGCAACACAAAAATAGACTACAATAGAAAAGTGTGGGTTAAAAAACAAACAAACAAACAAACAAAAAAAAAAACCAACACAAACACAAAACTGTTACAAAGCTCCAAAAAGAAAGTATTAAATTCAAAGTTCAAATCCCAGATTTGAATATGTCAGTACCACTAACTATAGCACAAGAAGAGAGATGATACTGACTGTGCAATAACAGATCTCAAATTAACTGAAAATTAACCACTAGGTGATTAGGAAAACATCTGCACTACCAAATTTGAGAGATCTAATTTGGATTCCAAACAAAGGACTAATCTCTTGAGACAAGGAAAACGGGGGGGGGGGAGAAATAAAAAAAAAAAAAAAAAAAAAATTAAAAGAAATTAAAAATCTTTTCTAAGGTCAACTGAAAGAAAGCTTATAAATTAGACATCTTCCCATCTCTGTAAACAAAGTCCTTCTCCATCTCCTCCCTTCCTTGAACGGCTATAAAGTACACCTATAGAGATGATAGCCTCAAACTTGGTACCTATTACACACTGTAATCACCACCAACTCTCCAACTTCATTTTGTCCTCCCTGACATTGACAGTCACCAGAGTCTCAGAAAAAAAGCCTGTCAGAAAATCCATGTTGTAGTGCTGGATATGCTTCCAACTACACAGTCTCACAATCTATGTAACAGGTGTTCAACTCCAGGAAAAGAAAAGCTACTCTGTAGTGTCTTCAATTACTCATTCCAGAGCCTTGAAGCAGAGTGCTTTTGTCAGAGGACAAAAGATACCACTTTCTCCTTCACAGGATGGTAGTTTTGGGGTTTACTTTGGTGGGTTTTGTAGGGTTTTTTAGGTTTTGCTGAAATACAGAAAACTGTGGTATTTTGCCATTCTGTCACAGTGCAAATGCCAGTTAAATACATCTTCATAATGCCTTTGGTCACATTTTTCTGAGCACAGATCAGTTACTACCTATGTTAACACACTGTTTAGTATCAGGATTCGTCTCAAAGGTATGAAATCATAGAATCATAGAATCGTAAGGGTTGGAAAGGACCTTAAGATCATCTAGTTCCAATCCCCCTGCCATGGGCAGGGACACCTTGCCCTAAACCACGTGGTCCAAGGCTCTGCCCAACCTGGCCTTGAACACCGCCAGGGATGGAGCATCCACAACCTCCCTGGGCAACCCATTCCAGTGCTTCACCACCCTCACTGTAAAGAACTTCTTCCTTATATCTAATCTAAATTTCCCCTGTTTAAGTTTGAACCCATTACCCCTTGTCCTACCACTACAGTCCCTAAGGAAGAGTCCCTCCCCAGCATCCTTGTAGACCCCCTTCAGATACTGGAAGGCTGCTATGAGGTCTCCACGCAGCCTTCTCTTCTCCAGGCTGAACGGCCCCAACTCTCTCAGCCTGTCTTCATACGGGAGGTGCTCCAGCCCTCTTATCATCCTCGTGGCCCTCCTCTGGACTCGCTCCAACAGCTCCACGTCCTTTTTATGTTGAGGACACCAGAACTGTACACAGTGCTCCAAGTGAGGTCTCATGAGAGCAGAGTAGAGGGGCAGGATCACCTTCTTCGACCTGCTGGTCACGCTTCTTTTGATGCAGCCCAGGATACGGTTGGCTTTCTGGGCTGCGAGCGCACACTGCAGCCGGCTCATGTTAAGCTTCTCATCAACCAACACCCCCAAGTCCTTTTCTGCAGGGCTGCTCTGAATCTCTTCTCCGCTCAACTTGTAGCAGTGCCTGGGATTGCCCCGACCCAGGTGCAGGACCTTACACTTGGCTTGGTTAAACTTCATAAGGTTGGCATTGGCCCACCTCACAAGTGTGTCAAGGTCCCTCTGGATGGCATCCCTTCCCTCCAGCGTATCAACCGAACCACACAGCTTGGTGTCATCGGCAAACTTGCTGAGGGTGCCCTCAATCCCACTGTCCATGTCGCCAACAAAGATGTTGAACAGGACCGGTCCCAACACCGACCCCTGAGGGACACCACTCGTTACAGGTTTCCAACTGGACATCGAGCCATTTACCACAACTCTTTGCATGCGGCCATCGAGCCAGTTTTTTATCCACCGAGTGGTCCATCTATCAAATTGATGTCTCTCCAATTTAGAGACAAGGATGTCATGTGGGACAGTGTCGAACGCTTTGCACAAGTCCAGGTAGATGACGTCAATTGCTCTGCCCCTGTCCATCAGTTCCATGGCTCCATCATAGAAGGCCACCAATAACACACTGAATCTCGATACCACACACATAAAAGCAAGTTAGGCTATTACAAACACCTGAACCAAAAAGACTGAAAAAAGTGCCCCAAATTAGGAGAAATAAACTAGCAGAGCCATACAATAATCTGACCAGATCCATATGCAACTAAAGGCACTGAAAAATGGTCATAATTTGTTTACATTCAAGACTGAACCATTAAACCCAGACAATTTGTCACACCTAGGCAACAAAAGCTGTATCTCTGCTCCATTAGTGTGATTTATTTTGCAAAAATCAGACAGTAAATTAAAGGAGCTGCTATGAGAAATACTAAAGATTTAACAACGGCCAAACAACCTCCTTTTGAATTCTCCTGCCAGGAACCAAGGGAATATGGCAAAATAACAGCACCTTGAGATGCTGTTTAAAAAGACCAGAAACAACACAATAACTCTGTGCTCCCACGTGTCTTTGCAATAGAATCAGAAAAAAACCCAGATAATCTGGCATTTAAAGTATTTAATGTTTAAAAAATAAAAAAAGCACATCATGAAGCACTAATTAACTATATCAATCCTCATACCCTGTATAAGGCAAGAGAGAAGTTTTATCCTACTTTCTAACAATGACAGCTATATAAACATCAGGAAAATAATCCACTTCAATGAAAACTTATGATAAATTACCAAAGTTCAGTATGTCACCTGATAAACAATACCATGGTAACAAACTTATAGGTAGCTAAATCAAGACCAGAATCAAGGTAGCATCACTACCTCACTGTAGCAAAAATTTCAGATACGTGTAAGCAACCAATTTAATCCAAATCAGGCTTGTGTGAATTTTCCAATTAAATTTTAATAACGGCTTTCACAAATACTCCCAGTATTCTCTTTCCACTGAAAAAAATCAATGGTCATAAAACTTATTTCTAGTAAAACAGTCTCATTCCTACATCGTTAATGCAATTACTTGTGACAAAAAGATCTAACCAGTATCAGCAGGGATGCAAGGCCTAGTAAAACAGGAGCAAGTAAACAAAACAGATGAGGATTTGTTCCATGTATCACATACTTAAGCAGTGGGGGGAAAAACCCAAACAGTAGGTTTTCAAAACTAGGGGATTTAGAACTAAGGGATTATGACTTCAACCTGTTCCAGCAAGCTCATGAACAAGAAACCCAAAACCCAAATAGTAGTTAAGACTGAAAGATGTAATTCTAGAAAACACTTTTCACTCCAGTCAAGAACAGAAATGCTGGGTTTAAAGTATTCACCATTTATATTTTTTTCTGTTTAGATATGCAGTAGTTTCCTACAAGAAATAAGTAAATTAGGACTCTTCAGCTTGAAGAAGGCATCTGAGGAAAATATACGAGAGCTATAAAATTATGGGTGGTATGATAAAAAAAAACAACAGCTCTTGAAATACAAGAACTAAGGGGTATCATATTAAAGCGGGAAAAGGTAGGTTTAAAAATAAATACTACATAATCAGTTTTGTAATTCCTTCCCACGGGAATATATGCTAAACCACATTTTATGTATGTTCAAAAAGAGAATTTCGATGGAGAAGAAGACATGCATCGACCAATGCTTAGTACAAAGGAAGGCCCTTCGGAAGTCTCAGAGCCATGTTTTGCTAGTGACTAGAGCAGCATTAGGAAAAGGCTTCATTATACGCTTTCCCTGCTCTTCAAATCTCCCCTATGCACCCACTCTTGAAAAACAGTATACTGGGCTAGATGGTTCTTTAATGCAACTTGGCACAAGCAACATATCTTAATGAGAACAACCAAATTTCTCCCTTGAAAGGAGATGCTTGCAGTCCCAAAATAGTAAAATAAAATCTCCAGTTAAAGAGGAATGATGAAAAACTGCGCTGGGGAATTAACAGTTGTACTGACAGACTCAGGCTACTTACTTTCCCAGAGCACATACAAATTTCATTTGTAAAGGCAGCATCAATTTCCTGCCATTTATTTTCTTGTAGTGGACTCTAAGACATGGGTTTGAACGTGCACCAAAGCACACACACAAAACAATCTGTTTAACTCAGTTAGCTCTTACCGAGGAAGAATGCAGAAGTCCATGCACATGAAGTTACATATAAAAGGTTGTGTTGAGTCTGGATGAGATGGAGTTTATTTTTCCCATAGCAGCCTTCATAGTGCTGCATATTTGTAGCTCAAAAGGTGTCAATTAACACACCAGTGGTTTGGCTATTGCTAAGCAGTGCTCCCACAGCACCAAGGCTGTCTCCAGCACCCCACACACATACACCAAAGGCCACTAGGCTGGGGGCAAGCAAGATCTTGGGAGAGGACAGTGCGAGGACAGCTGCCCCAAACTTACCAAAGGGATATTCCATACCATGTGATATCTGCTTAGCAATAAAAGCTAAGAGAAAAGAGGAGGGGCATTTGCTATTACAACATTTATCTTCCAGAGCAACTGCTATGCATATTTAAGCCCTACTTCCTGGGTAGTGGCTGAACATTGCCTGCTGATGGGAAGCAGAGAATAAATCATTTGTTTCCCTTTGCTTCTGCATGCAAATTTTGCTTTTGCTTTACTAAACTGGCTTTATCTTGACCTATGAGTTCGTTTCCATCTGATTTTCTACCCTGCTGAGGAGGGGAATGATAGAGCAACTTGGTGGGCAACTGGCATCAAGCCAAGGTTAAGCCACCGCAAAGGAGTATTAGGAGGAGAAATGGGGAGGGGGAAGAACCCAAAACAACAAAACCCTCCCCCAAAAAACACAACTACCAAAAAAACCCCCAAAAAAACAGAAAAAAAAAACACCAAACAAAAAAAAAAAAAAACCCACCAAAAAACCCCCCAAAAAAACACAAAAAAAACCCCAAAAAAACCCCAACCCACAAACCATACAGCAAAAAACAACATTCCCCCCCTCCAAAAATACAGCATCCACTCAAAACTAAATTTCAACTGAAGAAACCAAATCTTAATGGAATTAAGTTGGGGGGCAGGGAGCAGAGCGCTGCAGCAATCACCAAATTCTCTAGGTTATCAGACATGTTTAAACATGTGCTGTTTCTAGATTTTTGTCATTTTGGCCATATATAAGGTGTTAACACTCGGAAGGTTCTGAAAACTGTACTGCTTTTAAACAATAGAGTGAAGACTGTAATGGAAGGTTAGCATGACTCTAAACATTACCTTCAGCTCCTCCCTTATACCCTGTAAGATTGATTAAATCACTCCTTTATGTTTCCTTCGGTAACAGCAGGATCTCTGCACCAGAGGACAGTGTAACTGTTTGCAGATTTCCCAGACACAGTTTGAATACTTACAGTAGTTAGATGCAAAACTTCTCATAAATAAATAAATATCTCAGCATTATGCAGGGAATGAATTTCATAGTGGAAAAATGCAGATTAAACAGAAGAAAATTTAGAATAAGAACTAAACAAAGTGGTAATCTTGACTAAGAAAAAGTATGGTCACAGTTTTACATCTTCCTTAACAGTGGAAATGAGGATTGGCAATTAATGCATTTAAATGGAAGAAATCTCTAAAAATAAACGAGATGGGAAAAGTCAGAGTATGTCTACATTAGCATCATAGTTCATGAGATCATGTGTGTGCTTTTGAAGCAAATCATCTAGATTTCTCCATTTTGAATATGGATGCTTCAGTTCACATCACAACATGATCTTGGAGTGTACAAATTATATTTCAGATGACCAAATCAAAAGATGTGCTCCAGAAGTACACACAAAAATCTACCTGGAGAAATCCAGATCTTCAAAAATAAAGTGTGTTTCAGTCGCTATCAAACAGGAACAGACTAAAATTAGTCTGAAAGATCCTGACATATCCAGCCCCCTTCCACTAACACTACTGAATCACCAGGATACCAATAGCTCATCTGCATTAGCCAAAGGACTAAGTTAATTCCTAGGTGACACTGATGTCAGTAAAACATCTTGGATCTTGTCAGGTTTCATAGAAGGAAAAATTAAGTTCCCAATTTGGCACTCATAAGCTAACTGAAATTACAAGGAATAACTTTTTATAATTTTTATTTATTAATTCTTGTATCTGTAAGGCACAAACAGATAGGGTAGGTCCAAGAGACACACGGTAGGTCCAAGAGAAATAACAGTCCTTGTGCAGTACCTTGTGAAATCACAAGCTACTGGAACTATTTTTCAGAATCTGTGCAGAAGAGTTACTGCAAAACTGCTCTGCCAAAAAAACACTGTTATTTGAATTACATGCAGCTTGATAGAAATAAGAAAGAAGTTCCAGGTAGATTAGATATAAGGAAGAAGTTCTTTACAGTGAGGGTGGTGAAGCACTGGAATGGGCTGGCCAAGGAAGTTCTGAATGCTCCATGCCTGGCGGTGTTCAAGGCCAGGTTGGACAGAGCCTTGGGTAACATGGTTTAGTGCAAGGTGTCCCTGCCCATGGCAGGGGGGTTGGAACTAGATGATCTTAAGGTCCTTTCCAACCCTTACGATTCTATGATTCTATGTTGTCCACTAAGGAGAATTCTCCAACTTTGAACTGAATCTATATCCATAGCTTTGTTTAAAGTCTTGACGCAGAAGAATGCAACTCTGATACCTTCTAGACAAAGATGATTGCATTTTTAAAAACACATAGTAATTTGGTTCGTCTTGTTAAGCAGGTCATTTCCCTGGATCCAGGATATAGTGGAATGTCTCTGCGTGAGAGGCAGAGAACAAAACAGAAATAAATTAAGCTCACCTAAGAAATTCAGTCATAACCCTCATTGACAAAGTGATCTGACTTTTCAGTCTTACTGGAGAAAAAGCCAGCATAACAGTAACCTGCCATTAAAGCTAGGAGTTCTTCCAGTGGAGACAGAAGTTTTCTGAAAAGGTGAAACAATAAATGGATTGCAAAGGGCAGAACGCTATCAACAACTATCAAGTTCAGATCCCATGGATATACAAGCTACCTGACAAAATCAAACAACTTGCTATCGCTACACAGAAGGAGTGTGGAGAGACACAAGAAAGAGCAGATCTGTGAAGAGCTGATGTTGGATAGCTTCAACATATGAGACCTTAATGCAGCTTCCAGTCTGAGAAGCATCCTAATCTGAAAATGACCATCACCCAGGAGAAAGACTCATACTTCAATCTGGTTCACTTGGTGGATACATGCAGCCCTTACCTCTTTTTAAACAGATTTAAGGAAAAAAAAGGTGCCTAGCATACAAAAACCATTTCACAAGGGATATGAGGTTCAGCTAAGATATATCCCTTCCTCCTCTGACTTGCAAGAACACAACAGATTTGCAAATCCCAGATAACAGGCTTAACTGACTGAAACAACAATGGCACCTAAGCTTCCACACACAGTCACAAGCACTTAACCCCACTCCTCCCCTCTCCCTGCTTCGACCTCAGCACCTCAGTCACCAAGGAATTAGGAGAAACACAAAAAAGAACACAGACTGCAGCCCTTGGGTAGACTGGCTGCAAACTCTGAGCCCTCAAAGGAAAACTGATCCCAGAGAAATGGATCCTCAAGAAGGACATGAAGGAAAGAATATAGCTCTTATTTGTACCATCCAATCAAATGAAATGCCCATTTCTCATTTGTCGGAGTGCTCATAGTATCATAGAATGCTTTGGGCTGGAAGGGACCTTTAAAGATTATTAAGTTCAACCCACCCTGCCATAGGCAGGGACATCTTCTACTAGACCAGGTTGCTCAAAGCACTATTCAACCTGGTCTTGAACACTTTCAATGTCCCAATGATGGGACAGCCACAGCTCCTCTGGGCAACCTGTGCCAGTGTCTCGCCACCCTCATTGTAAAAAATTTCTTCCTCCTATCCAATCAAAATCTACTCTCTTTCAGTTTAAAACCATTGCCCCTTGTCCTGTCACTACAGGCCTTGGTAAAGAGTCTTCATTTTTTCTATAAGCTCTTATCAGCTTTCTTGTAAGTTCACCACTTCCATAAGGGAAACTTCTGATAAGCAAACTAATACTTATATGCTACTCACAAATACCAATCTATTGCGTGACACAAACTCAGATTTCTTTTTATGGAAGTGAAGCAACACAGTCATGTTGTCATTCACATGTACAATATAATCCTGGCCACAAGACAAACGCCTGGCACATGCTCCTTACCAATGTTACGCTATACTGTTGCACAACCTCTTTCTATGGTGTTGATAGGTCCATGTTGCTCTACGTACATGAATAAGCTTTCCAAATCAGTAGATAACTGACAACCAACTTCAAGGGAAAGGCTTATTAATTCAAATGGTCTGATGGTCCTGCCATTGTTTTGTGGAAAAAGGAAAATCAGCAGAACTGTGCCAGCAGCACTCTGAAGGTAGGTGATTTCAAGGACATAAGTCTGAAGTTTAGCTGGGACCAGAAACAACGCCTGCTACATGTGGCCACACATGTACAAGCTGCATTTTGATCACTGACACAAGCTGACCTCAGGACAGCAAGCGAAGACCAGCAACATCACAGGGACCACAGCTAAGAATGAGTCCCAAGAAATGAGGGTCCTGATCAACACAATGGCAAGTATGTCCACAGTATTACTACCACATTGATGGTATCCGAGGTTTCGGGAGCTTCATACTGATATACTTACTAAATCTCATGAGACCTGAGAGGGGTGCAAGACTGGCTTCACAGAAGTCTGTTTCAGAAGCTGAATTTCCTGTTAAAAGTACAATGAAGCCTGACCATTAACTTTTCTTTAGGTGCATATGAGAGTGTCTTTGGGAAGGGGGGAAGAATCCCACCCTGAAGGACTTAAAAAGAAAAAAAAAAAAGATAATCTTGCTGTAGGTGGCTTATAAAAGCACATTAAAAAAGGGAGTTTTAGAAATGACACTAATACTGTAATCTGTGAGAAAGGAATGACACTAAAACAGAGCTGGTAAAAAGAAATTGGGAAACCACAATTGCATACGCATAGAGTAGTGGTGGTATCCTAAGGACATCTTCAAGAGATGGTTGGTTATATCAGACACAGGCTTTCTGCCTGTGTTTTAGGAAAACTTACAGTGTATTTTGAAAAAATAAAATCTGAAAATGATTCTTAGACTGACTACTTTTTTTTTCCTTCAAATTGTAGAGAGAGAGATTAAGGCAAGGAAAAAATAGTTTCCGGCTTCTCAATTCTAAAACCCAGCCTATCTTTCTCTTTAAAAGGACTTCCTAATGTCTCACTAGAAGGGACAGAAGTTTTAGACCATATCTTTCATAGTGACAGCATAATTTAAATTTGGAATGGCATCACTCACATTTATCCATCAGTAGATCCTCTCTCATCAAAACCTGATCCAAACAGCTGAGCTTCTAAATGGCATCCCCTTCTCTGTTGGGAGTCTGACACACAGTCACAGATTTTCACTTTTAAGGACAGCATTATGTACACCCCATTTCAACACACATCTTAATAACAATTATTGCAATTTCATCAGCAGTCAATTACTGAATATACTATTGCATTCCAGTTGAAAAACCTCTGACGCAAGAACTTCACAGCACTCAGGAGTCAATGACTGCCATACTATACAGCTATTATTAAAATAAATAAGCTATCCAAATAAAAGAAATTACCACAGTGAAAACAAGAAGGCACTTCTTTTCTGCCTTCACCAACCACAAATGAAGGACACGCAAATCAGTGTGCTGCTGTGGCAATGAAAGCCAACAGAATACTGGGCTATGTCAACAAGGGCATCACCAGAAGAGATAAAGATGTCATTATCTCTCTCCACTCAGTGCTTGTCAGGCCACACTGAGAATACTGTGCTCAGTTTTAGCCCCTGCTATGCGAAAGAAGATGTGGACAGTCTGGAGAAAGCCCACAAAAGGGCCACAAAGGTGATCAAAGGACTGGGAAGCCTGCTGTGTGAGAAAGGCTGAAAGAACTGGGTTTGTTCAGCCTTGAGAAAAGGCAGCTCAGGGGAGATTTTGTCACCATGTCCCAGTATTTAAAAAGGTGGCTACAAAGAAGATGCAGACTCCCTTTTTACAATGAGTCACATGGAAAAAGACAAGAGGTAACGGGTGCAAGTTACTCCTGGGAATATTCTGATTGGACACAAGAGGAAAATTTTCTACTGTGAGAACAATAAGCCATTGGAATAATCTCCTATGGGAAGTGGTGGATTCCCCAATGTTGGACACTTTTAAGATTCAACCGGGCAGAGTGCTGGGACATCTTGCCCAGACCAGGCTTTTGCCAAGAAGGGTTGGACCAGATGATCCTTGAGGTCCCTTCCAACCTGGTATTCTGATTCTAAGCAGAAATCCCATGGGCTATGGCTGGCAACACTAGATTCAGGCGTAAAAATATGCCAAGAATATCACATCAAATCAGTATTTCCACTTAAATCAATCACTTCTTTAATCAAACGTTTGGGTAATACAGGAACACACTGTTATAGCAAGAATATCTAACTCAGCCAGAAAAGAATATACCAAGTAATTTTGGAACACTGCTACATAAATACTGAAATTGAGAAAATAAGTTGAAGGGTTTTTTTCCCCCCTCCATCTTTTCCTTTCCATAAACCATTTATTCAAGTTAAAGGAGAAGCCTTTATAGCTCCCTTTTAGCACTTCTAAAAACATATTTTAACTTGTTGATGAATGTAAGTTCCACAAGATGTATAGTACTGTACTTGAGTATTTAAAACCGATTTGAAATTCAGTCAGTAACCTGAGTGTGCAAAATACATGTTAGTACAAGAATTTACCTGTCAGTAGTGGTTCTTTGGCTAAGAAAATACTTTAAAGGGCTTAAAGGATGTCTTCTACATTGATGACCAAGAAATCTGGAAGAGATTTTTCAGAACTGTATAAATCTCACTTTACAAAGTTACTCTGGTTCATGAATCTGCCCTCCTTAATAAAACTTAATTGCTGAAGAGCTCAAATAATGTTCAAAAAATGCTTCCCTGGACTATCTCCACCACATAATTATTACCTCCACCAATTACTTAGCAAAAGATGATGGCCTACCTAACATATTTCACAAAGGGGAAGGAAGAAGTTAAAAGATAAAACCAAACAAAACAAATATAAAAAAAGCAACTAAGACTTCTGGAAAAAAATATTTTTCCTTTAAAAATAAATAGGGTGTATTTGCATCTATGTTGCTGTATTAGGACGCATACTTATTTGATTTGTATAAATCTGCAAGTAAAATATTTTTTCCCTTTTTATATTAGATACTATTCATGTACAGTTAAAAATGTTCACTGAAAACACCCCTTCGAGCAAAAATTAAACTTCATGACCACAAAGATTTTTTCATTGGGAATTCTTTGTATAGTTTCTCACATGCTTTTAAAACTCCTTATTTTTCCTTCAACAGTGTACAGGCGCCCAGTAAAGTACATTTCTGATGTTCAGAAGTCATTAAAAAAAAACCACCAAAAACTACAAAGAATGGTAGAAATAAAATCCACCATGACAGGGAACAAATGAATTAACTTTCTACTTCTATTGATGCTGCCTAAAATCCAGCATTCTCTTGCAAGTGAAAATGATATTAGTAATATAATTCTAGCCCTTCATAGATCTGTCTATCCCAAATCAGTCTGCAAAGAAAACTTTCACAGACCATACACAGAGATGAGACTTCCTGATCCCCCTGTGCAAATAACCAGCTTTAATTTTTAGTTCTAAGAAAGTTATTCAAAACTGGTATTCTAAGAAGTTTAAAAAAAAAATGACTTGACTTTCAGTCAAGTGAGGTTGTTTCATTATGTCTTTGGGGTTTGTTTGTTTGACATTATTTCTTCCATAAGAATATGTCTTTTAAAGAAGTGAAAAAACACAAACAAAAACAAAAAAACCAAAAAAACCCAAAACAAAACAAAACCAACAAACCTACAACAAACAAACAAAACCAAACAAACAAACAAAGTCACTCCACAATTCTGACACTGATTTTTCATTGTTCCTTCTGAAGAGTAGTTTAGCTAAGTTAATGTAAGCAAATCAAGGATTTTTATGGAAAGAAGTATTTTGCTAAAATACTCCAGCCAGAAGACACACTTCAAATGTCAGACACCATGAACATTATTTGAAAAGTATGTTTGTATTTTAAGGAATGCAGAGCATACATGCATATTTTTCATTTGAAATTCATTAAAAACAAACAAACAAAAAACCTCAACAATTAGCCCCAAATCCTGGAAGAATAGGCACAGCTTTGATGTTCTGTGAAAATTTAAGAACAGAAAAATGTAATCTGTTTACTCAGGAAAAAAGACTATGGTAGCCCTACTTTCATTCCCTAAGTAACAATCCTCACTTTGAGTAATGATTTAAAATAAGCATTTTGAAAAAGAATTACTATAATTTTAGCTACAGATAAGCTATAACAGTGAAGCTATGGAAGCTGAAGGGAGAACATGTATAAATCTAACTGAATGGGCCTACAAAAGAGAAAAAAAGAAAGCAGACAGAAAGCTTGCAGCAGATACTTGGTTTCTGTTTCCTTCACTAACAGTATCTACCCAGTACTCCACAAATACAGTCATCGAAATGCATCTTCACTACTTGTTCTCTATGACAATTCAATTTTTACTTAATTTTAAAGTAAAGCTAAACCCCACAGTTTGATATCACTTACGACAAGGATTACAGTGAACTTTACTATTGCAGATCAAAAGGAGACTTTAAAAATGCAATTGTATTTAAATAGTGAAGATGACAGAGTATTAAGAAGAGTGAACCTTTAAGTACATTGATTCAAATTTCCATTCTGAAGAAAGTAAAGTCCAACCAACTGAACAATGACAAAGAAATCACTGGGTAATAAATGCCTAAAACAACAAATCAAATAAACAGATATGTCCCCTTCTGTGTCCAGTTTTATCAGCTTACTTAGAGCAGACATGTTTTTTAAATTACTTTTTTTTTTAATGCATGTGGGAAAAAAAAACCCACAGTATTTGGAAGGCATCAGATTTTTATATCTGCATGTGTTCCATTATGTCTTCCCTCCAAAGCCTGAACTTGAATACATGCTTTCTCAGTAATGTCTACTAGTATTAAGAGGTCTTCCATTCTAAATTATTCTGCGAGTCATGACTTAACATTCTGCAACTGATCCAAGGCTTTTTTTTCTTTTTACTGATATCAACCAACCTTCAGGGTTCACCTGTAAAGCTTCGGAGTCCTGTGATTCAAAGCTGGATAACAACATCTACATTAACATTTTTTTTCATACTGCAGAAGTACCCCCAAATGCTTATATTTACATTGATAATTTACTGATGCTCACTAGGCATTCCATTTTCTTTCATTTTTGCCATAAATTTTTAAACAAGAAAAGATGATACAAGTGAACAATGTGTGTGCAGTTCAATGGAAGTTTGCAATTAAATGTGCCAGACATCTATGAAAGTCTCAACTGTCCCTGTGCAAGGAAAAGAAGGAATAGTTCTGCAATTTAAAAAGCACACAAAATTAAACAATGTTAATCTCACACAAAGAAAATGTTATATAAACATCCATCATAAACTACCAAATACAGATTAAAAACAACCAAATGTTTCCAGGTAGACCACACACACACATACTGATTTCTGGCAGTCAACTAAACCAGAAAATACTATATGATAGTGATAAGAAGGAAGGAGTTCAAACATGGCCTTGATCCTTTCTCTTAGCACCAAAAAAAAAAAAAAAAAAAAAAAAAAAAAAAAAGAGAAAGAAAGAAAAGAAAAACCTTCCAGCCTTCCAGTTCAAAAAAGAAAACTCACAGTAACAGTGCCATGGCACTATGATGCTTAACTAAAAACTAGCTGAGTGAATTGTGAACATAACCAGAACCGACATAAATGAACAGGGACTTCCTAAGTTTGTTTGTTACATTTAAATTGTAGCTTACCATTCAGTGACCATAACAAATAAATTACAGTTTTCTCCTGTACAAGAGTTTCAAATAGCAGTAGCTGTCTGATAGACTTGAAAAAGAAAAATTTTATTTCCTCTTTAATACACACTTCATTATAATATTCCAAGTCTGGGCAAAACACCTCAATCACTATGTACTCTCCACAAGAACAGTTACAGTTTCAGTTTAGCCAGGGACATAAAAAGCACAATGTAGCTATGAGATACATACAAATCTTACAAGACCTTTGGTATGAAAGCTAGGCATACAATTCCAGTGGATGTGTCACACAAGGGGCACTAGTTAGTGGGAAATAATCCCTACACGTATAAGTAAAAGCTACAGAGCATGAAACGTAAGCACCTTCATCCACATTGCATTGAAGTATAATGTGGGATTAGTGACACAAGAAGTTCAATACAAGCTGTTTACTGGTAACACTGTCCACCAAGAAGTCTCTAAATAGCTTCAGGAGAAACGTTAGCGATCTGCATGAGAGAAGCTGATTCATCTGCATGAGAGAAGCTGATTCCTCTCTGTCAAACAGGACTTTCCAGAGGTGGCAGTGGAGTTGCTAAAGAGCTGCAAGCCACAGTCAGTTCTTCTAACTAGTCAGAAACGGTAATGCACCCAGGGCAGCCAGTATGCATAACTAAACCTATGTTCATCACTCAAAATTACTAATCACATTTTTTCATTATGCATCACCACTGCAAATGTCAGTGCAACGAAGAAAGTCCACAAATTTCAAAAGCTGAAAAAACAGCTGTTTCTTAAAATACTGAGAAATTAATAGTAGCGTACATTGATCAATTTCTATATTAGACTAATTCTGTTTACAACTATAAAAATAGTTAATCACAGGTTCTGTACTTCCTTAAGAATTGCATTTCAAAATGTTTGCATCACTTAAGCAAAACCTATCTCAAACTGGTGGGTTGACCCTGGCTGGATGCCAGGTGCTCACCAAGCTGCTCAACCACTCTCACTCCTCAGCAGGACAGGGGAGAGAAAACAGGATGAAAAGCTCATGGGTTGAGGTAAGGACAGGGAGAGATCACTCAGCAGGCAAAACAGTCTAGACTTGGGGAAATTGATTTAATTTATTACCGATCAAATCAGAGTAGGATAATGAGAAATAAATCCAAATCTTAAAAACACCTCCTCCAAACCCCTCCTTTCTTTCCAGGCTTAACTTCACTCCTGAATTCTCAACCTCCTACTCCCAATGGCGCAGGGGGATGGGGAATGGGATAGTGGTCAGTTCATGACATGTTGTCTCTGCTGCTCTTTCCTCCTCAGCAGAGGACTCCTCACACTCTTGCTCGCCCCAGCATGGGTCCCTTCCATGAGGTGCAGTCCTTCAGGAACAGATTGCTCCACTGTGGGTCCCCCCTGGGGTCACAAGTCCTGCCAGCAAACCTGCTCCAGTGTGGACTCCTCCCTCCATGGGGCCACAGGTCCCGCCAGGAGCCTGCTCCAATGCAGGCTTCCCACGGGGTCACAGACTCCTTTGGGCATCCCCTTGCTCCAGTGTGGGGTCCTCCATGGGCTGCAGGTGGGTATCTACTCCACAAAGAACCACCATGGGCTGAAAGGGCACAGCCTGCCTCACCATGCGCTGCACCATGGGCTGCAGGGGAACCTCTTCTCTGGCGCCTGGAGCACCTCCTGCCCCCTCCTTCTGCAGACCTTGGTGTCTGCAGAGCTGCTGCTCTCACATATTCTCACACCTCCCTCCATGTGCAATTGCTCCTGTGCAGTAACTTTTCCCCTTTCTTAAATACATTATCCCCAAGGTGCTACCACTGTTGCTGACAGGCTCGGCCTTGCCCCAGTGGCAGGTCTGTCTTGGAGCCAGCTGGAACTGGCTTTGTTGGACATGGGGGAAGCTTCCAGCATTTTCTCCTGTAGCCACACCTCCTACCAAAACCTTGCCATGCAAACCCAATACGCTTTCTGAGACCAGGACTATATCTCTGCAATTCCCCAAATCCCAATACCTTCAAAACCTGACCATTATCCCAGACACTGTCCCCACAAAGGAGCATAATACAGTTTCTTCTATGACATTTTACTCCCCAAAGATCAGTCTGATTACATAAATTATTCTTCCTCTACAGCTTATTTTGATGCTTATAGCAGTAAAAGACTTGAGGCAAGTCACAATACAAACCTGTTGACATAGAATGGTTACTCTTCATTTACAAATACTTGAGAAGAAATAAAAGTTGAAAAAATAATTAAAAATATTACTAGGGAAACTGATCACAGATTAAAAAGCAGGAAGCTACTTACCATATAGCAGTTCCAAAATGCATTAACAATTACTGCTAAATGCTACTTTTCTCAATAACTCTCTTGGCTGCATTAATTTTTAATAATGCCTCAGTAGCCTTCCATTATAGTGTTTTAAAGATCTCATTTTGCGACACTAAGTATAGACTATTTAGTTGGATTTCAATTTTCTAAATAAATAGAAATGCCAAAGAGGTTTTTTAAGTCAGGATTTGTTTTTAGACCACAAACAACACCTTCCTATCTCCCAGGAAATCTTCAGGATTTCTTAACAGAATTTTAAATCAAAATTGACGTTGGCTGCACTCTCAGCTGCAGCCTGTACCATGTCCTGCTTGTACTATGAAGTATGTGGTCCACTCAACAGTTCACACTCTACAAAATGCATACATATGTTAATTTTTAAACTCAAGATTTTTCAGAAGACTAACGCAGCAAAAACATACATAGCCAGTTCAAATGCACTGCGAAGGCAAAAAGCCCAACCCTCATCCTCAAAAATGCCCCACACCCTGAGACACCCTAGTACCTGTAAGGGGCTGGGGAAAACACCACTTTAAGAGACAGTAGAATAAAAAGACATAACATGATCACATGCATAGCTCGGAAAACTGAATCCCCATGTTAGCAGGCTGGCACCAGTTTAGTTCAGGCTGCTTAACCGCCTTCCTTTCTGAGGAAGCCCCAAAATCTACTGTAACTCCACAAAGAGCATATGAGAGGGGAATTTTAAAATAATAATTTAAACAAGGTGCTCCTAAGATTTCTCTGTCCTCCAGAACGGATTCAGATCATATCAACGCTTCAAGTTTCTTACTGCTTTTTCTGCACATCTGGATAGTATCATGTTTTGGTACAAGACATATTTAGGACTGAACTCAGCCAGAACAAAAAAATACATTATATGTGCTGATCTCTTTTCAGGGTGAAGTAAATGTTGGGTAAAACAGCGTTTGACTGACTTAAAATTGAAAAGCAACTACGAAAATCAAAGCCACTGCAGAAGACCTCATTTACAAGTATTTGCAGCTATTTTAACTTCAGAGAATAGGCTAGAACCACAAACCAAAGCTGTGACAAACCACCCAAGAACTTAAATCTGGAGTATTAAAAAAGAAAAAAAAAAAGGGGGGGGGGGCGGCAGTTTCTATTTACACTCTGAAATCTCTTAACTGCTTTAATTTTAAAGGAGGATTTCTTACTTAAAAAATTAAACACTTAAAGCATTTTGAAACCCACATGGGGGCTTAGACTCTGGTATTAACAGATGGTGGTAATTCCCTCAGACACCTCAAAAATTAATAAAACATCATATAAGCAGTCATTTCAAGGTCTCTGTAAATCCAGGCAGACACTGCATCACTGAGAGAAGAGAACCTGTTGTACTCTGGATTTTCCACTCATATTGCTAGAGTTTTTTCTAAATGTAAAGCTTTCAGCAGTATCATTTTCTAATAGTTAATCTTCACCTCATCAAATAACATGTGGGGGTTTTTTTGTTTTGGTTTTTTTGGTTTTTGTTTTTTTTTTTTTTTGTTTGTTTGTTTGGTTTTTTGTTTGTTTTAGTGCTGATATTTTTCAGAACAGACTCAGCTGCAGAAGTATCAGCTTATATGGCTTAGCATCTTTCAGCTGAAACTTCTGCTTTCCCCCTTCCTCATCCTCATTTTGACTGTTGCCTATAGTTACACCAAATGCTCTTGAGCTGCTGGGTTTCTGAAAGAGGGGAAACTTGCTAAGTAAATTACACCTTCAAGTGAGAAAAAGGATTACAGACTTGAAAACTATTGGTTTATGTGAACCAGGACATGAAACAAAGCAAATAGATTTGAATTTGTTCTTTAATAGAATTTAATCACTTTTTTTTTTTTGGGGGGGGGGGGGAGGGAGAAATCAGGTCTTTTTACTTTTTCCCTTGTTATGAAACTGTAATAGTAATAAGGGAAATTATCATGACTGTGAGAACCAGGAATGACCTCCTTCTGGATTTTAGGAAATACCTGTAACTGTCAACGTCTTCATTGAAGAACAATCCATTTTAAAGACCGCATTAACTCCTATTAAGTGAAGACTACCTTTAAAATGTCAAATACTGCACTATATTAACTGTCAAAGACTAACTCCCTCTCAGTGACTAAGCCTACACGTTGTTCCAGTCACATTTGTTATTGTACATTATAAGTTACTTTGAATTAAAGATTTTCTTTGCACGAAACATGAACTCTTAGTTTTGTTACAGAATCATCTTTCCTCAGTATATTACAGTTTAAGTTACAAAGTTATAAGCACATAAAGTTCTATCAAACATTTAAACTGTAAATATTAGACTACACATAAAGTCATGAATCTATTCTTTCCAACAAGCTCAATACAGAAGTTCAACAGCTTTGGCTTCATACTGAATATTATGTGGTTTGGGGTTTTTTTCCTTCTGATATAAAGCATCTGTAACTTCGAAGACTACACTAACAGCTCTTCTAGCTCAATTTCAATTCATGCTAATTTGCTGAAGAACGTAGTATTTATAGTATACATTAAGAGCCACAAAGTTTCATTAATTCAGCTTCATATTTTTTCAGCTGAATATCAAATGTAGCTACATTTTATATCTCTGAAGTCCAAGAAACCTACAACCATAACTGTGATCTGCGGAACTGATACACACTCTTCATGTTTGTGCATTTCATCCAAGGCTATCTATTAACAAGCAGGCACAACAGATGAAAAGCAAACACTCACTGCTGTGGCTCACAGAGGTCTGTTTTCTTTCTTGGCTGCATGTGATGCAAATTGTCCTTTGCTGGGTTAGACATAGTAATATTGACTGGATTGTTTGTGGTAGATATTGCAGCTCCTACTGTGAGATGAAGAAAAGGGCTGCTATAATTAAAAGGCTTTCCAGACTCCACCTCCCACTTTTTTGAAAGGGAGCACTATTATCTGCACAAGTAGAATAAAGATCTAAATGTGTGAATGATTAAGGGATTGGAACATCTGACACATAAAGAAAGGCTGAAGAGAGCTGAGATTGTTTAGCCCTAAGAAGAGAAGGTTTGAAGAGATCTCATAAATGTGTATGTATATTTGCAGGGGTAGGGTGGGCAGGAAGCAGGGACAAGGGAGCCAGACTCTTCTCAGTGGCACCCAGTGACAGTATGAGTAGCAACAGGCCCAGGAAACTCCACTTATACCTAAATATTTAATATGAGAGTCTCCATCCTTTGAAATATCCAAACCCCAGCCAGACAAGACCCTGAGCAACTTGCTCTAGTTGACCCTACTTTGAGCATGGCTTTTTTTCCTGGAGACCTCCAGAGGCCCCTTTCATCCTCAACTGTTCTACAGTTCTTTCATAAACTAGCAGAATCACAGGAATTTCAGACTGCTCTGACAACGAATTTTCAGGAGGATGTTGTAGTGTTAGTGCAAAAGAAAAGAATGGAGAGGCATGATCATTAACATGGTTTTGATGAGGGGGGAAAAAAAGTTGAAAATCAAAGCGTGTTGCCAAGCCCAGGACAGTATGCTGAAGTTTCTTTCCAGATGGACTCAATTGACTTCAGTCTTGACTAGTAGATGCAACTCTAACAGGCTTTTCTTTATAGTTTATTTCTGAATCCACATAATGCACTCTAAGATAACAAAAGATGCAACGGAGGACACAACATTTTCATGGAATGAGAAAAATCTTTCGAATCACCTAAAAGCTGCATAAAACAAAATATACAAAACCCAGAAGAGTTCTTCAGGTCAACTGGAGGTACACATGAAAACACAGAAGGAAAAGCAAAGATTTTTGGAACCCCAGAAATGTGGGGCAGAAGCCCCACAAATCTTCAGGGAAAAAAGAATCAGAAGAATGAAGTAGCTCCCACCTCCTGAGCATCTTGTTTGGAAGACCTTATTCAGTCCAATGCAGTCTTACATAAATGTTCCCGTTTCTCCTATTCAATGTAAGAATATTAACAGCCAAGTCAGTCACAGATCTGACTCAAAAATACCACACACCTTGCCATTTACCAAAACAGATAATGTATTTCACTATAGTAACAGAAGGAAAAGAGGGAGTGCTGATACTAATTTTGACAGCTTTACATCAGCAAACTTCTTGCTCATGGAGGAACGTCTTGAAGCAAACAATCCTACTGGACATGTAAACACTGAGTTCACAGACATGGCTTTTGTTGGAGCTCTCAATCTCAAAAGAAAACAGCAAAAGTCACCAGCCATGAGAGAATAACTTATCAATTCATAAGGTTCTTTACCTCCTTCCATAACTTAGCATAGCCACAATGCAGCTTTCAGAGGCCCCTTCATAAATTTCATTTAAGATAAAAATTACAATTTGAAGAGGGATGAAGCTGCTTTCTTTCAACAAAATTGGCTATTTCTTCCCATTTGAGGCAACAGCTCTTGTCCTGTTCTCTCAACATTCCAATTCCTGCAATTAAACAGCTACAGCTAATGTCTTTCTGCAAAGATGCCAAATTCTCAAGTCCATTCTCCAGACCACTGGGAAGCTCATTCTCCCTGCACAACATCCTCAGATATACTATTTCACACTTACTCATATTATGGAGATGCTACACAACTGCAGCTGACAAAACTCTGCAGCTGTTCTCATGTGCATGTACTATTGAAAGAGGCAAACTTTCCCGTTCTGCTAGCTATAAAACAAATCCAATTTAAGCAAGAATGCTTCCCTGACTTCAAAGTAATCTTTTTTTTTTTTTTTTTTTTTTTTTTAATTGAAGGTTCCCCACACTAAAAGCAACTCAGGAAAATTTGTAGCTCAATTAAATCAATAAATATTTTTGGGATGCAGTGCTGTTGTAGAGCAAGAGCAAACTGATCAGTCAGGCACAAGCAATCCAAGACAGGGCTTGGCTTCAGTTCGTTCATTACTAGCTTGAATGTGCATTTTATAGTTACTAGTCCATATTTAATGAAAGCATATCTTACTGTTTTCTCTAATTCTGTAGTAGGAAAGAGTCTTTGTTTCAACAAGTTTGTACAAGCTCCTTTGTGAATCAAAGGACACATTATTTCCAAGTTCATACTTGTATTTATGAACAGTCAAAATATTTTCTTTTTACAAAACAAAAGAGCAAAACCTGAAAAAAAAACCACCCTGTTCTTGTCGGTTTTAAAGCAGGCAATCAAAAGTCAATAAACATTAGAAAATTTTATGTAATTGGGTATTTGACACAGAATATGAAGACTTAAAAGCAAAAAAAAAAAAAAAAAATTAAGATCATGTAATCCTGATTACAATGCCATATTGCTGGTACTGGAGTTGGTTTAGAAGGCTCTACTCAGAGAATGATTATTTCCAGCCTTCTATGTATACTAAGTACTACAAAAGCCATCAGGTACCAAAAAACGTGATATGAATAACAATTTCACTTGTGTCTTGCCCTAACTTACTTTCAGCTAACCCCAAACCCCAATACCTATTCTGAATAAAGGCTTCCAACTGTAAACAAAAGGGCAGTGAAAGAAACATCATTCTCCAAATATAGAAGACAAGCATTTGTAAGCTGTTGAATAGCATAAGCAGTACTCACATTTGTGCCAACTTTCAGTGAATTGTTATGTTGGAACAATTTCACTGATGCAACCCAATTTTAAATTAAAGAAGGGCAGTCACATTATAGTGTTGCATTAATATAAATGAATCAACGTTACTGGTATAAATTTCAGTAACACCAGAACTACTTTGACTTATTTACTGAAAATCATTAGTTTCCATGTACTTCAAGAGTAGAACAAACTCCAAACCACAAAAATTACCAAAATGCAAATTTTAGCTGAGAGTCAGTAGTTGATCAGAAGTTGAAGTGCTGCTCTACTGTAAGTCACAGATAATCTTTCTCTTAGAGATGAATGTCATTAACAACCTTCCTAAATTGGAAGTTATGAAACTATAGTTCAAATAGATGCAATCCATCATAATTCTATAGTTGAAACAGGTATTTCTATCATTAAGGAAGCATATGTGACCCTCTACAAATAACCCTTCTTTTTTTTTATTGTTCATTACCGTTATGCTGAGTATCACATATTGAATACTGTATCATTCATAGCACATCCAAGCCAAACTATTGCAAGACAGATGTAGGAGGTAGATCATCAAATTGAAAACGGGTGTTTCAAAAGATCTGCTGCCTCTGATTACAAAATCAAGTTCTAAATTTGGTTCAGACTGAAAGAAAGCTTGAGGGTTCTGACTATGTAAGAATTAATAAAACTCCACAATGGGCTATTGCCAAAAAATATGAGTGGTAATTACGGATCAAATTCCACCATGAAATAAACAGAACTCCATCAATATAAACACACACGACTACACTGACCTTTTGGCCGCTAGGCACATACAAGATATCAACTAATGAGGCAGCTACAATGATACTCTTCTGTATAAAGTACTACAAAATGCTATAGTAATGGGAGAGCAACACAAGTTGATTTGAAACAACAGATTTATCAAGACAGGCTAAGATGCAAAACCAAAAAAGTATAGTTCCAAGTAATAAACAGGTAAGATAAGGAAACTGATTTAAAATAGCTTGGAGAGCTTATTAAACTAGTGCAACTGTGTTAATACTGTGCACAGTATTTATCAGGAGATAGAAGTCTCAGTTTTGGTACTAACCCAATCACAGATTTCATTCTACTTCGACTCAATTCAGTATAGCATGAATGGAGAACAAATGCTTCAGTAGGAACTGAGAGGTGATTATGCAGGTTTCTGCATGTTGGTTTTTGTGTTTTGGGGGATGGGGGGGGACTTGTGTATCTGGTTTGGGTTTTTTAAGGATGTAATATAGACAGCGATTCATATATTTGAAAAGTGTAAGTGGAGATACTGAAAAGCATTAACATGAAAGACAAAAGATGCACCACATCCTCCCAGACTTAAACCTTGTGAATTTAATGAGCCACCTCCTTGACTTCTACCTCTTTGAGTATCCATTTGTAAGCTAAGAAGAGGGTGCGGGGGGAGGGAGGAATAGAGTGAGGGAAAATATGGAGGTGAGAGAAAGATTAGTATATAACTGAGTACACAGCTAAATGCTTACTCTTATAAAACATGGTTTAAATAGGGAATCAGGTCACAATTTTGTAAAAATAACATCCTGATAGTAAAAGGTGCTAACTCTTTGCTTGATGCAAAGGGATAAAACAGGTGGGAGCAGGGGGAAAGGCCAAAGATCAGAGCTGTTTTATTAATACCAGTCTCAGAACTTTATTACTTCAGCATGACAAAAATAACAAAGCCTCTAGTTATCCACTTCCCTTATAATCCATAAACTGAATCCTCTAAAGACAAGATGTAAAACTAGGAAAATTACTGGTCAGAGTTAAGCAGTAAGGAATACTCAGCAAAATGCTCACCATGACAGATTTCTAAATGTTATCACCTATAGAAATGTATCAATCCATCGCACCAGAACCACAGCAGATTCCAAGCCACCTGCTGAGATACCACTAGTGCTTCATGACTGACAAAAGGATTGAAAAATTTCCCACCCATAAATACCTACTGTCAAAGGTTAGATAAAAAAGTCAAAAGCAATCAGTTATACTAAAAGAAATTAAGTGAACATTCACTCACTCAAAGATTTTCCATAATGAAACCTAAGTTGTCCATGAAAGTATCAGATAACGACAACAGCTACAGTACTCTTTAGTAGCTGCCAATGGATTGCTATTACAAACTCTCACATTGGATACTGCTCTTTCTATACGGCTCTGGTAGCTTCTACCATCCAGACACAACAACATCCAGACATAGCTCATTATGGAGATGATACAAGCAGGATAAAAAGGGACCAGTAGGACAGACAGTAACTTGGACAGAGACTGCCACCTCCAGTTAAGTATTCCCAGACAGAAAAAGAAAGAGAAAAAAAAAAAAAAAAAAAACCTACTTCAAAATTCCCCCATCTATCAGCAGAGAAATATACCATGAAAATGGGAAGGCTTACTCCAAGAAAATGGAATGATTCTCAAGCCTGCAAAGCTAGTTCCACAAGAAAAACAGAAGTCATATGATGGAGGCTACAGCTCATGTGGCCCATGCTTTCTCAGAGTACAACAGCATGCAACGAACAAAAGCAATTCTTCTTCCCCGCACAAGAGCAGAACTGCGCCCCAGGATATTGCAGCAACCAAACCTGTAAATGGATTCAAAGAACTCAAATATCAAAAGCCAACTTTGCCTTAAGACGACCCTCAACCAATCTTTGAAGAAAAGTACCACCAAAGGAAATAATCTTTCTTACATATGCCTGTCTTTACACTTTTTCTTATGCCCACTACTACAGAAGGGCAAGAAGGATCCCTCACATAATCCAGCCCATTTGCTCTAAAGCTGTAGATGCCACTCCTAGAAGTACACAATGTGACGGAGCACTAAAAAATGGCTTACCTCTTGTGATGGGTGACTAACACTGAAGTAGGATGGAACAGCCAAGAAAATGAGAAGAGCTAGGCAGAAGCGTGGGCTGTAGCTGTAGTCAACAAGAACAGCAAGAGACTTTTTGAACTACGCCTGATGTTTGACCTACTTCTTACAAGCACTCTCTAGCCTGACAAAACATATATAAAAGCCTTCCAGACTGCACAAGGAAAACCCTGGTCAGCTACACCTGTATCAGACTGAAATCTGTTCAAATCTGCATCACATCATCTGTTCAAGATGCACAGGCAAAACAAGCAGCATGTGTTAGCACCAGTCACAATTTTTAAGTATCAGTCGCTGCCTGTTCACCTTTCTTATGTTGCGCTGCTGTAGAATCAGCACTAAAAAATTCAAAAATCAAAAATTCTAGGAAATTCAAACTGGAACAGAGAGAGCTCTCTAAAAGCTAAGAAACAATGCAATTCACGTAGTCATGTTTGATGAAAGCTGTCCAGACAAGAGACAGTTCAGAAATATACACTGAAGGAAAAATTCCCAAACCATTAAATACTGAAAAAGCAGAGAATTAAGGAGGCAAGTCACTAAACCTAATGAAATGAAAGGCCATTTGAGATATATTATACAAAAACTAATTAAAGCCATGTGTGGAAATTTTGCACTAGGAAATAAGTGAAACAAAAATACACTTAAAGTAGAAGAATACACGTGGACAGACTGACCCGCTTTCACCTTAATATCATATTGGCTGGAACACATGGTGCAGGACTCTATTTTAAACATTGGTCTAACACGTAAGTACAAAACGAGGAACTATGGGAATAACAACCAGCACATCTACCATAACAATAACAACATCCTTGACAGTACCCTAAGAAAATTAACAGAGCTATTCAAAGGAAAAAGGCCTCCTCATCAATAGCAGAACAGAACTTGTGTCAAAACATCCCCAAAGCAAAATCACTAAGAGCAATTAAAGGATTATGTTGCTTGTGAGGAAAGCCTTTTCCAGTTTGGTGCTTTGCAGTACACAAGGGTCAGTGAACACGCATCTCGGGGACAGCATGCTGAACCTGGGAATTCATATTAAACACATGGACCAAAATCAAAACAAGCACCATCACAGAAGAATGCATGATGCACAATGAGGAGTCCCCTCTTACTTCCAGAAACATAAGAAGAATACAATATGCTAAAAATAATTTTAGAAAAGCCTTCGGCTCATAGACTCTTAACATCTTCTGGCCTTCAAAGTATTAACACTAGCAGATTTTTTTTTTAAGGACAAGTGTAAGTAGTTCATAGATAGGGACTGATATATAAAGAGCTGAAACCTCTCTCCATTATGTCTACCACTGTAATACTAAATGAAAAATAACACAAGCAATACTAGAAACTCTACCAAGTGATACTCCATTAAACAAATTCACCAGTCTAACAGAACTTGGAACACATGAAATCTTTGAAAAGAAGATGAAATCTTTGAAATCTTGATGAAAAGAAGCGTCACTGAGGAAAAGCATCAAGAGAAACAACTTATCTCATAAACAGCATAGGCATGCCCAAGAACAAAACACTGTCCGAGCTGAAAGTCAACTGTTAAAATTTGGCAAAGCAGAAAATCCAACAACGTATTAGACACGGAAGAAGATTTTCAGCACTGCATAAAACACACTTCATCACCTCACAGATACAGTAAATCACTGTGCCCACCAATATCAGTAGGTACTATATGAAGTCAGTCTGAATTGCAGTAATAGAGACTACAGTGTGGGGTCACCAAAAAAAAGCATTCAAAGGTAAAAACTGTCCAAGAGAAACCCTAAGAGGAAAACTTAACAGGAAATACGAGTGACCATCTCCACAAAAAGGGCAAGCCAAACCAAAGTTTTGTCTCAAACATTTGCTACTTTCACATCAAAGCAGGAAGAAAGAACAGACTTGTTTAAGCTTTACACAGAAGACAGCAGAAATCTCAGATAAGAAAATTAAAAAAAAAAAAGTATCTCAATCTTTAGCTTCTGATTCTCTCCAATAATAAAAGAAGTCTCAGCTATGCAGAATTCCTATACTAAAAAGCTATTACCAAATGACTTACATATACTCAATGTATAGGTTATATTTTTCTCAAGGACTTAACCGACCGTATCCTGGGCTGCATCAAAAGAAGCATGACCAGCAGGTCGAAGGAGGTGATCCTGCCCCTCTACTCTGCTCTTGTGAGACCTCACTTGGAGTACTGCGTACAGTTCTGGTGTCCTCAACATAAAAAGGACATGGAGCTGTTGGAGCGAGTCCAGAGGAGGGCCACGAGGATGATAAGAGGGCTGGAGCACCTCCCGTATGAAGACAGGCTGAGAAAGTTGGGGCCGTTCAGCCTGGAGAAGAGAAGGCTGCGTGGAGACCTCATAGCAGCCTTCCAGTATCTGAAGGGGGTCTATAAGGATGCTGGGGAGGGACTCTTCCTTAGGGTCTGTAGTGGTAGGACAAGGGGTAATGGCTTCAAACTTAAACAGGGGAAGTTTAGATTAGATATAAGGAAGAAGTTCTTTACAGTGAGGGTGGTGAAGCACTGGAATGGGTTGCCCAGGGTGGTTGTGGATGCTCCATCCCTGGCGGTGTTCAAGGCCAGGTTGGACAGAGCCTTGGACCACGTGGTTTAGGGCAAGGTGTCCCTGCCCATGGCAGGGGGATTGGAACTAGATGATCTTAAGGTCCTTTCCAACCCTTACAATTCTATGATTCTACCAACTGACATATCGAGATCAGCTCTTTAAGCACTGTGCACTCATTATCACCCTTGCATCAAAAGTCATTCAGAAACAGTAAAGACTGAAGGGATAAAAAAAAAAAAACAAACAACAAAACAAACAAAAAACCCCAGGTGAGGTTCTCTCCACCCCCACTGACACCCCAAAGAATGCTTCTAAAATACAAAACTGCATTTTATTTAAAGTTGCCATTAAAATTCTTAGTATAGAATCAGATAATGTTTTGTAGTTTAGGGATATGCCATCAGCTTTACTTTGCATCAGCCATATTCACTATGCTTGTTTCCCATGCAAGTAAATTTAGTTTCAAATATACAAGCACAAGTTTGAGACATTCAGAGACCTGAGAAGAAAAAGATTCGCAGACACAATATAACCTCCCTCTGCTGTGGGAATACTGACTATTGTGTATTAGAGTCCATCTGTTAAGTAATGACTGATCCAGAATGCATCGCTACTGCAGCAGACTCCCAAGCAGTTTCACATTCATACACGTCTCTTGACACTGAGAGCACTGTTAAACACTCTTGCACTTATTTTTAAATATAAGCACAGTTTTCAGCAATAGAAACTAATTAGGAAGTAGATCTGATACACAAGCACTGTACCAAGCACTGCATGTCCTCCACATAAATACCAAAACACATTATAACCTTACCCCCAAAGACAAACCAATGTTAGTTCAGTTGCTGATGCATTAGCAGCCAGAATTAAAATAAGCTTAAATATCAGTAAGAAGAATGAAAGAAAACTGGAAAAGGATTAAACATCTTTGTATCTGTCATGATCTATACAAAGCCAGTTAATAAAGTAACTGCACGTCATTCCCCTATTTTAAGTGCTACTTTTAAACGAATGGGTAATAATCCAATAAAGTTATGACGACTTCTACCACACTTGTACAAAAATAATAATAATATTTACAAATCATGTTTCAGGTAAGTGTCAAACAGCTTCCAGAGAGGAGCAGGAAATATACCAGATTAGTGTTTTGACATATTCACAAAACTATAGGGGCTTTAACCCTGAGTGTTCAGATAAATCATAAATATTAAAATGATCTGACCAAATCATGTCTTTCCCTGCATGCTGCAGCTTTTCTATTCAGCCTGTGCTAGGTCAAATGCAAATAACTGTCAAACAGAAGAACACATCCTTTTAAAGTGTTTGAAACAAAATATATTCTTTACATGACTTCGTATAGAAGCATTAAATTCATTTGAAACAAAGGCAGTTTCAATTAATTGCCATTCAGTTTTGAGCAGTCATTTTTCTATCCTATTTTGTATGCAAAAACTGAGGATACTTCATTGACTGAACTGCTTCAAAAGCTTTGCTGCAGCAAATCTTGCATTCAGGAGCAGCACCAAATTGCACATAATTGAAAGTGATTCATTTTTAGATCCACTCCTTTGGCTTCTGTAGGTTCCTCAGGCTTTGGTGTAGGTAGCGCAAAAACATTAAGTCATACAGTCCTGCAGTAACTCTTTCACTCCATGAAGTGAGCAGATGACTAAGGAGCTACATTTTAGCATCTTCTCCTCGATCGAAGCTATTTACCAGCATACAACAGTACTTTGCAATGCACAGACCTTAAAAAAAAAATTAACACCACCTACTTTGTAGACAAAAATGTGTTCTGGAAAGCATGCGAGATTATTAAGACATGAGCAACCCAATTCAATACTGCAATACAACTAACTCTTTATTACAGATATTAAAGCATATTAAATCCTCGCAAAAATCTCCCTCCTCCCCCTTCCTCTACATAAAGTACTCGACTAGGTCTGAGCTAACAGTGTTCAACCCTTCACGTTTCAGCCACTAAGAAAAGATACCAACTCAAGCAGCCTTTTTTTTTTTTTTTTAAATGTTTTTCAATTAGAAACAGATACCACATTCACACAGCTCTTCTTCCAGTGAGGAAGCCACCAAGTTATAGTGCAGCATCCAGCACCTGTAATCCTGAATTCCTGAATCACCTTATTTTTTTCTACATTGGGAATTGCACACACTCCACTTCTGCAGGAGGCGGCCGGGAGAAGGCACTGGGATGGGGAACAGTGGCCTGCCTGTACTAGGTAGGGTCCTGCAAGGAGTTAGCGGCGAGGGGGCTTCTGTCACATGCACGACGAGGAGAAGCGCAGGTCGCAGTATTAACGAGAGGAGAGAGGCACAAGAGGAGTTTGGGAAGGGAAGACGGTTGGAAAAGGGCCGTACATGGAGGAGGGATGCAGGGGCTGGGAAAATGAAGGTCCCTTTCGGGCTGCCCAGGGGCGGGGGGAAGCAGCCCCGGCAGGAGGTGGGCTGCGCGGGCCGGTGCCCGAGGCCCTCTGCCCGCCGGGGCGTCACCGGGGCGGGGTGCCCGGCCGCTTACCAGGTTCAGCACCGTCTCCACGATGTCCCGGTTGCTGACCTCCCCGACCTGGATGAGTCCGATGAGAACGGCGAATTTCATCCGGATATTGCGGATCGGCACCGATGGGTTAATCATCCCCGCGGGGAGCACTACGGACCCGGAGCCCGACGCCCTCAGCTCCCCCATCACCGCGACGCTGCTGCCGCCGCCTCCGCCGGCCCCGACGGAGATGAGTCCCGCGGGCTGCGGGTCCGGCCCCGACACCGGCTTCTCGCTCGCCATTTACTCCCCGCCGTTACCGGCACCTGCCGCCGCCGCCGCCGTTTCCCCGCCCGGCCGGGCCGAGCTGCGCATCCACCGCAATCGTACCCGGCGGGGCCGCAGGCAGCCGGCCCGAGGCTCAGGCACCGTCCCAGGAGCTGCTCCCCCGCACCGCTATAATGAGGGATTATTATGGGCGCCGATGCCCCGTTATCCGAAGGCTGCCCGGCCGGGGCCGCCTCCCCGCCGCGGGGCACGACGAGCGGGCGCGGCCGAGCGCGGCGCGGCGTAGCCCGGCTGAGACGAGCGGCGCGCGGAGCCGGCGGCGGCGCAAGCGATTGCCGCTGTTGTTGTGAAGCCGAAACCACCGCCGCTCACGCCGCCATGTTGCCGCCCCCTGCCTGCGGTAGCCGCTAGGGCGCCTGCGCCGAGCCCGTCGAGGGGAGTGGCCGGGCCGGGCCCCCCCAGCCGGCCGGGAGACAGGTGAGCAGGTGCGCGGGGGCTGCGCTGCCACCGTCGCGGCGTGAGGGGCAGCGCCGAGGCGATGAGCCGCCGCTTCCCACCGGGCTGCCGCGGGCCGGCTCCCACCCGCCGCGGGGAGGTTACGCAACGCCGCCTGAAGGGGCAGGGGGGTGGTGCCCGCTATCCCGCTTCGACGCGGGGCCGCTCGCTGGCCGAGGGCCCAGCCTCGCCCCGCCGCCCTAGGGCGCCCCCTGCGGGAGGGGCGGGCTGCTGCGCCGGCCTTCTGGCTACCCGTCACGGGGAGGTGCCGCTTCCTCGCCTCCCGGAGGACCCTACTGGTGAGGGACACCGCTGGGTCCCTCACCAGCCTCTGCTGGGCTCCTCAGGCGGCTCCAGTGCTTTCCAGGTTCAGTGCTCTCTGCTATGCCTCTCCTCTACTGGTCCCACGCTGTTGTGTGAGGAGAAGTGTCTGGGTAGGGACCTTTTGGGGTGGGTTGTTCTAGAAACTCCAGTCCTAGCAAGCGGTCAGGTTTGAGTGAAGGTGTCAGGGGTTGTGCAAGGGCTTCTGAGCTGTGGTCCCCTTGGGGAGAGATAAGGGAAGCCTGGGGATCTGCCATCTGAGAGCTCGTGTGCTGCTCGTTCGAGGAAAGGGATGTCTTTCCAGAGTTGTTAATACCGGCACTCCTCATTGTTGGTGGTGATGGTACATGCAGAGGTGTCCAGTCAACAGCAGTTTTACCAAGCCCCTTGGTTTCAGTGATGCCTCATGGCAATAGTATTTTTCCTAGTCTCTCCAGTATTATAGCAGAGAAACAAGTTTTGTAGGAGGCTCAAATTATTCAAATAGTTGTTTGAAGAAAGTTGTATCTATTTGCTCTACATGTGCTGGAGATAATCCCTGTTCAAAAACATGTTCTTCTTGGGTTTGTAGTGATTGTCATCACAAAGTTGAATTTTACAACAAATCTGGTGACCTTGTTCTGAGAATACGATTAATCTTGTCTCTTTTGTAGCCCCAGATTTGGGAATTTGCTGAACTGCTGGTCCTCCTTGTATCCAGCTAGATAATAAACTGCATAAATATAATCAGCAGGACTCAAATCACTCCGTCCTCCAGGATTACAGCAGCTGCTCTAAGCTTCACCAAGAGAAGAAAGAGAAGACCTCAGTACTGTACTATGAGATGCATTAGCCCTACGAACTTGTAAATACGTTTATATTTACATGTTTGCAAGGTCCATAGGTGCTTGACAATATGCATAGCCCAGATGCATAGACATAACTAAAACAGTGGTTATCTGGGATTCACAGAAATTGCGTTATTTCAGAAAGCTGCAAAAGATGGAGAGAAAACCCGAAAGGGTTGGTTATGGGAGATAAGTTTTCTTGGAAAGAAATTCCTTTACAGTTTTCCACCATCCACAAGCGACCTTGTATGACTCGGAGTAAAAGAATACTTTAATTTTGTATACTCGCGGAGCAGCCAAAAGTCTCATTCCCACCAGCCCCATAGCAGAACTAGTAAAACTGAATACACATGCGCTTAACCGCTTTAGGACAGAGTCAGCCCATCTTAGTTTAAGCCCCCGAAGGCGGGTGTTCCAGGGAGGTAATCAGGCAGACCTTCGACTGTAGAGGATGAGAAGCTCTCATATATCAGAGAGTGAGGTCTAGGCACAATAACTTCCAGATAGTGGATAATGATAAGCTGATAGAGTAGTGTCTTTTGAATTGCGCTTGCTGTTTCTGTCCTTGGCTGAAGGAAGTCCTGTTCTAGAAGCTTTCAAAGGGATTCTCCAGAAAAACCAAGGGAAAAATCCTTAGCTTGGGAACATCAGTGAAAGATTCCATTACTTGGTTTATTTTGCCCCATTTACCACAAAAACAAACAAACAAACAAAAAGCCAATCCAAAAGGTAAAATTTTGACTATGTAGGAATGTTAAATTACCATTCCAGTTTACAAACCAACCAATTATGCAAACGTTAAGTTAGGCTGCCAAAAACTGTTCATCTTGATTTCAGAAAGGAATAGGTTTTGTTCTTAATGACTGTTACCTGTCAACCAGGTAACCTCTTAGAGTTTGCAGGTCTTCAAGTTTGTGTAAACACAAGTTATTTAATTATACATGTAAATATTTTTGAAATCAAGAATGCATGACCTTTTTTGCAAAACTGAAACCTAAGCCTAGAACTCTGTAACAGTGATCAAAATTGTAACACCCTTAAGAGCTAACACCCAACAGCTCTCTTTATTATTCCCATGTCTACATCTATATGGTGAGGCATGTTGCTACAAATAGTATGGTTGGCTGAAAGCTTCATAGGTTGACCAGTTTTCTTCTTCAGATTCATCACATGGCTGCTGCCTGTTAAACAGGTAGGGAGCTAAGTTGTAATTGCTTTCCTATGGGTAGGTATATTAATTTGTATAGCGACTTACTTACCAACTTCTACAAGTCCCAAAATAACTCTGTAACTTTGGGATCCAGTGTTAAATTTACTTAAAATTTGTCAATGATTTCTTCATCTTTATGATGGAACAGGTGGACCAATAGCATAACCACATAAACTTCCTTTCTCTAGAAAAGTGGGATAACAACATATGGTTTGATATGTTTTCTTATCCATTCTATACTTCATACTACTGTTCATAGAAGACTCCATGATTTACACATATACCCACATGCTGAGGTAATTGGGTACATGTGTATGGCTGATCCATATACAACTATCAATGCATTCCTCCACACTGAATTTCTGATAATGTTGCAATCAAGAGTTCGTTCAGAAGTTGTATTTGTGAAATCCTTCATTATATAACTTCCAGTTTAGGACTTAAACTGTTTGACAGTCATTTCCTCTACTGAAATTACATAATATACTATATATTGTACAGGAAAAAATGCTTATTAAAAGAAGGTGAATTCCCAACATTATGTTTAATAAAAGAGATTTTCTTTAGGTCTTAAACTCCTATTTGGTTTTACAAATAAATTTTTACAAAATCACATTCTTTTTATTTTTATGAGCTGGAACACTGTTAAGAAGCAGCTGTCTTCTCTAATCAACAGTGTTTGTTTTTAATAAGCAAACTTTCATTGAGGTGAGCCATTCATCAACTCATGTGAACATTGTTGTAGACTGGCATTCTGAAAGAACACTGTTCCAGTGCCTCACCACCCTCACAGTGAAGAACTTCTTCCTAATATCTAATCTAAATCTGCCTTCTTTCAGTTTAATGTTTGTCTTATCTCCTTGATATTGACATATTCAGTACACAGACTGAATTTGTCAGTGACAATGTCATTCAATAAGTCTCTAGTTGCATCCCGGTCCAGCAAAGTGTTCTGCATGTGTTAGCAAATCATGATATTTGCATGATTATAACTATTTTCAGTTCAGCTTGCAAGATCAGTCATTGACACAGGCCCAGACTAGGTGTGGCAGGAGATGCTATGAGTGGAAGGATGCTATGCATTCTTTTATCCTCCACAAAGACTGATGCCAGGATCTAATCTGTACGCTTGCTCCCCACTGAAATGAAGGCAATGCCTTTGCTCCCAGACCATACCTTTGCTTCACCTGTAATAGATGATGAGAGGTTTGTTTTATGGTATTCAAATTTTCTCGGCATCCGTTCTCCTTAAATGCCAGCAGGTGGTCTCAAATATAATTTCAAAAACCAAAGAAAAAGACATGTATCCATGTTCCTATGCTTGTAACAAACAGATGGCGGAGAATATAAAATCAACAAGTTTTAGCTCCATTTTTATTTCAGTTGGAAAATAAATTGTAGCAATACTACTTTATTTTGGGGGTAAAAAAAATTATGTTGTAATTACACAGAGAAGGCTTGATAAAACATGTTTTAGAAGACAGACTCTTGGCTACAAATAAGGTTACTACTTAAGTGAATAGGGACTGCTTTGTACAGGTATATACTTACACTAAATTTTAGCAAAAAAAAAAAAGTGAAGTGATGTAGATCAGGGTGGAACCATGTTTGAGAGAGACAATTTTCGTTTATCTGCCACTGTGGCATTAAACTACTGCTTGCTTTACCATGTCCATATGAGGACTCCTGTTGTGTTTAATTAGACTGTTCCCCTGAGTAAGGATAATGTGATTTGTTCCTGTGCCAGGCTCAGGAAGGGCTGTTAGCCCCTTTCTTGTGATAACCAGGATTTCTTATAAGTTTAAAATAAAAAGCTAGGAAATACAAACTGAAAGGCCATCACATCATCTAAACTTACCGTGCTGTGCATATATATTTCACTGAGTAGTTCCATTCATTGTTTTTAAAATTCCATGTAACAGGGTGCATGAAAGCAGAAGTCAAAACCATGAAGTTAGATTTTTCTTGCTACTCTAACTGTAAATGATTTTTACCTGCTTTTTCTAGAATTCCTTTTCTTTAGTCTTGAAAGAGAAAAATGTGGAAAAAACCCCAACAAAAACCAAACCTTTGTATGTATTTCCAGAGGCAAGTTTTGGTTTACCCTGTGCAATTTCAGAAACACTGTAACAGGCCTTCCAAGTGAGATATAGATTATAAACATTTCAATCACAGTGAAGCAGGTGAAGCCAGTATAACTTCACTAAGTTATTGTGAAATTTATTGCACAAGGTTATCCAAATAATACGGGTGTGATTTTAGAAAGATGTAGTTAATATCTGTATGAAATTTATATTATTCAGACTTAAATTTCTTTCTGCTTTTTGCACTCTGAACAGTAAAAATAAAGTAGACATTACGTTTATTCTCATGGTTGTAAATGCTACTGGGAAGTATTCAGTATATGTAAGCTTTTAGAGTAAAAAGAGGTAATAGTCTAACAAGTTGTTAAACAGTAACCAGATCCACTTAAAATATAACTCTTACATGAAAATATGTATTCAATTTATCTTTTTTTTTAAATTTGTTTGTAATTAGTTTCATTATGGTATAATCATAGATGTAAATAGCAGGATTCATGATATTACAGAAAACATACAGCACAATTTGTTATACTAGTGCATAGCTCTCGTTCTTGGCTTTGAAAGGGTTTATTCTGTGATTGAGTCACAAATCTTGCTTTAAAACCATGACTTTGAGCTGCCTAATCAGTTCAGCCGTTTATTCTCATCTTTTTTATTTTTATGAGCTTAACTATGAGAGCCTTTTCAGTGCTGAAATTAATACAGTAATTTTTAATATTGAAGTTATTATAAGGTAAATTATTATGAAGGTTATTGATTAATATTGATCTCTTTGTTGGTCTCTCCATAACTGATTTTTTGTTTCATTGTTCCTGGTACCTCATCTCCTTGATCTGTAGATGCTTCAGTCTGTGTCATTGGCTTTTGCACAATGCAATGGGAATTTAGTAACATGGGGACCCATAAAGATCTATTTTCTAGACAACAGTAAAGATCATAAGAAAAATCATGTTAGTGTCTCCTCTCCCTATATTCTCTACTCTCTGTTAAGTACTCCATTTGCATAGAGCATGCCAAGCTGCCAGCTAACTTTAATTATCCTCCAACATTTGTTACAGTGTGGTCAATTCACAAAGAAATCACTCCATACTGCCATTGTTAGTCCAAGACGCTCTTTTACAACTAATTCTCTATGAGCTGTTTTTAGAAAAAAAATATTTTTAATTATAAATTCAAAACTCTAATTAGGGTTAAAAGCATGTAGCTCACAGAATTAATTGAGATGTCTTAAAAATGATACAAGAAGCAAACATTGTTTTAAGTTCCATATGTATGAGTGAAATTATTTTTACTTCTGACATTTTTCTTGTGACACGTTTCTAGGCAATAACTTATGATGTACATTAACTCTGGTGGGAACATTCTCTGCAATAATACAACAAACTAATTGTTACTATTATACATGTCTATGTTTAAGAAAAAGACCTAATTCATTGGCAAATTATGTTTATTTTGTATGCTTTGCATGTTTATACTTCAACTACTTGGAACCAAATAAATGCTTAGACAGAAAGGATGTGCTGGTCGCACATTTTGTCTGTGTACCACAGTATGAACAATGACGAGACAAAAAGGATCGCAAAGCTCCATATCTCATTAGAAGCATTTGCCCAAAAAAATACCATCAATTTATAACTTTAAGGACTTAACAGTTTTTATAGTACACCAAGGAACAGAAATCAATCGAAGGTTTAAAATTGATAAGCTAGTTTATGTCAACAAAGTATGTGTTTGACAGCCTGATTTTATTATCAGGAAACACTCACCAGGTTACTGAAATATCATTGATATTATCAGCAGGAACCTACGATAACTATGAGTATTATTCGACATTATTTCTCCTCTACTCAGCACTTTTTTTCCTATTCTACTCAGCACTTGTCAGCCTGCACCCAGAGTACTGTATCCAGTTCTAGTCCCCACAATTCAGGAAAGATGTGGAGAGATTGAAGAGGGTCCAAAGAAGGGCCACAAAGATGATCAAAGGGCTGGAGAACCTGCCCTGTGAGGAAATGGTGAAGGAGATACGTCTTTTCTCCGTGGAGAAGACAAGGCACAGGGGCAACCTCATCACAGTGTTCCAGTACTGAAAGGACAGCTACAAAGAGGATGGAGACTACCTCTTTGCAAGGAGCCACATGGAGAAGACCAAGGGGCAGGGGTACAAGTTGCACTGGGACAGTCAACATAAGAAATGAATTTTTTTAAGTGAGAACAATCATTCATTGGAACAACTCCCCCAGGAACGCGACAGAGTCCCCATCTCTGGAGGTTTTCAAGATGCGACTGGGCAGGGTGCTACATAATCGCATCTAGGCTCCCTTTCCCACGAAAGTTGGGACTAGATGATCTTTGGAGGTGCCTTTCAACCTGGGCTGTTCTATGATTCAATGATTCTATGATTATCTTCCTAAATTACATATTTAGCTATTATATCTGTAACATTAGAAATAGTTAAAAAAAAAGCCAAAGAAACAAACACCCAGTAAATATATTCATTATACTCCTGCAAACCAAGTGACTTCAGAGAATTTTCGTGAGTGAAAGTAGGTACGGGATTTCTCCAAAGGGTTTTATTTCATTGCTTTTTGCTTGCACTAAAATGAGAACAATGTGTTATTCAGGATAGTTCTTTCGTTTTCTGACATCACTTCCCCCCCCCCCCCAAAAGTCATCAATCATCAAGAAAGAGCTATGATACACTTCTTCCTCGAGTTCCAAATATTATTTATTTCCCTTGTTTTGTGATTAACTTTCAGGATATTTTACTGATATTGGCTTAATCACTTCAATCTATGACTGTAAAAGAAAGGTTGTGGCACACATCAGGGAAAAGGGTGTATTTCTGGATGTTTACAGTTGTCCCAAGTAAGTAAAAATTAACCTGTCATTAGAATTCCAATAGGGTTTACGTTTACGATCATGATCTTTAGTTAATTGGTCTGTATCTTTCCTGTAGTAGTGCTTAAAACTGGACTGGCAACTACAGTTGAGACTTTACAGTACTGTGTAGTGGGAAGATTATTTCACGCGTCTTGCGGGCTACACCTTTTAAAGAAAAAATGCCAGTGTTATTTGCTTTTATTCCTGCAACATGACATTGTTGACTCTTACTCAGCCAGTGATCCTCTGTTGCCCCTGGATCCTGTTCTGCAGCGGTACAAACAAGCTGAATGAGCCACATCCTGTATTTGCACAATTTAGTATTCCTTCTAAAAGTAATGCCTCACACTTACGTCTGTTCAATAGCATCCTGTTTTCCTCAGACCATTCCTGCGGTTTGTCAGGATCAGAATTTTGAATTCTGATCTTGTCCTACAGTGTACATACAGTTGCTTCCAGCCTAGAGTTGTTTGCAGATTTAATAAGCACAGTATTCCATCATCCAGATCATTAATGACATTATTTTATAGCATCAAACCTTGGTCACCCCTGCAGAAGCACACATGGCACTGTTTTCCATGTGGACAGTGAGCTATCTATATCTATTCTTCATTATAAAGAACTGTATATTTACATTCATTATAACCTTATAATAGAAGTTACATACAATGTTTCTAAGTCTTGCTTTCAAAATATTTTCTAAGACAATCCTAAAAGCTGAGCGTGACAAAGTAATTTAGGCTGGCAGAGGTGACCTAGTCTAATTCTCCTTTCTCAGATCCCCAACTCACAACACTGTGAGGCCTTAAGCAGGGTCAGCTTTGAAGTTAGATCCAATATTGAACTTGGGTTGCTGAGGAACCTTGTCCAGTCAAGGTTTGAATACCTCCAGATATTCACATCTCCAGAGTTGAATGTTTTACAGCCTCTCTCAGAATCTTCTTCCAATATTTGTCCATACTCATGGTGAGTTTTTTGCCCTTGTAATTATCAGGAATTTGTCCTTCTGCAACTTCTGTTCATTGCCTCTAATATTTTCACTGTGCATATCCAAGAAGTCTGGCTCCATGTACTCTATTTCCAACTATTGCATGGTTGAAGACAGCAGTTAGCTGTCATCCAGCTGCCTTTTATTCAAAATGAACAAGCCCAATGCTCTCATTCTCTAACCGTCTTGATGGCCTGTGCCAGACTACCAGTTTGTCAATGTCTTTCTTATACTGGAGAGTCCCATACTTGACACAATTCTCCAAATGCAGTCTCACAAGTGCCAGCTATAAGAGAATAAGCAATTCAGCTAACCCACTGGCTATATTCTTACTAATGCAACCTGATTTGTGTTTAAGCTTGCATTGCTGCAGAAATGCGCTGCTTATTCATGCTTATCTTCTTGTCCTTTAGGCACCCCTAGGTCCTTTTCTGTGGATCTGCTTTCTACATAGTCAGCCTGTGCCGCTACAATATTCTATTCCAGATTCAGGATTTTGCATTTGCCTTTGCTGAATTTCATGAGATGCTTTCAGGCTCCTGAGCACATTCTCCCCCTTCTAATATTTTAGTTGGCTGAGGTAAGGCCTGTAGCTGCCTCAGTTCAAGGTCAGCTCCTTCACTGGTAAAAGCTGTCACAAAGCAAGACAGAAGTGAGGGCATGCCCCTCCATTCCATTGGGAACTGCTTTTAAGCTGAGGCTGTACTGCTGGCCCCTGCCTGTGCTACATTGCAATTGTGTAGCATCTACAACTGTGCATGATCTTGTGCCTTCTTGATCCTGACCTTGGCCCAGACCCAAACAACCGAACTGTTGTTTGGCTTTGGACCTCTTTAACACAGCATTGGACCTGTCTTGTCACTGTAGACTTTTAAGGCGATCACTGGATTGGAGATGGACCTGTTCATTGTGTCCAGACCTGATCCTGATCCAGATTTAATGACTCAACATTCTGGTTCCTTGTTAATGAGGTCTGCCTCTACCTGCCTTGCTGCTAGTCAATTTTCCTTGCAGAGGAGCCAGCGCCTACTGCTCCCTGTCAGGTTCCTGCTAGCCTGTTTCTCTCTCTGTTGAGGTCCCTCCAAATGGCAGCCCAGCCCTCCACCTTATCAACTGTTCTGCTCAGTGGTACTATTCACAAAACTGAGAATGCTCTTCATCCTGTTATTCTGGTCTTTATTAAAGACATCGAAAAGTATCTAACCATCTTGATGGCCTGTGCCAGACTCTGCCAGTTTGTCTGGCAGAGGACCCTGAGAGCATCCTCCCTCCTGGAGGTCTGGCTCCCTGGGATCAGGGCCAATTTGAGGATAGTGCAGCTGAGGACCATTCTCCTTCCTTTGGTGGCCTTGGACAGAGTGGTCCCAGACAGCTCTGCAGGAAGGCCTCTGCAAAGGATGACTCCTTTCTCTTGGGAGCTACTTTAAGCTGCAGCTCGACTGTTTGCCCCTCACCTGAACTACAGCTTCCATTGCACTGCAGCCATACCTGTGCCTGGTCATGGGCCCTGCTGATCCAGACTCAGACCCTGACCTGTGGGGTGATTTCCTGGCTTGATCTTGGCTGTGCGTTACCACTATGGATGTGCCTTGCCATCACCGGACAGCGTCTCAGCCTGGCTACCTCAGCCACACCCCACTTGCCTCGTTTAGGCACTGTGGGACTGGGTCCTTAGCACCAAGGCCCTCTCCCTGCTGCCTGTGTTGTTGCACTCAGCTTCTGGCTCTCCTGTGGAGCAGTGGGCTTTCCCTGCTTCCTTACAATCACCCCAAGTATCCACCCTTGAGGATTTATTATTCCACTAATAATCAGTTGCCAGGTGGACTTCAAGCTGCTGACCACTGCCAGCTCTGCACGTACTTTGTAGTCCACCCATCCAGTACCTCTGTCTCCTGCCTAGGAAGATACTATAGGTGGTTATATCCAAAGCTTTCCTAAAGCCAAGGTAAAGAGCATTCACAGTTCTCCCCTTATCCACAGAAGGCAATCAGGTTGTTCAGGCATGTCTTTCTCTGAAAAATCCACACTGACTGTTCCTAATCATCTCCTTCATGTGCTGGAAAATGGTTTCCAGGTGGACTTGCTCCACCATTTTCCTGGGGACTGGTATGAGAATGGCTATCCTGTTGTACAATCCCCTTTCTCAACCTTCTTGAAGATGATTGTGACATTTCTGTTTTTCAAGTCATCAGGAATTTCCCCTGATCACCATGACCTATTGTGCTGGTTTTGGCTGGGATCAAGTTAATTTTCTTCAAAGTAGCTGGTATGGGGCTATGTTTTGGATTTGTGGTAAAATAGTGTTGATAACACAGGGATGTTTTAGTTGTTGCTGAGCAGTGCTTACACAGAGCCAAGGCCTTTTCTGCTCTTCACACCACCCCATCAGCGAGTGAGCTGGGGATGCACAAGGAGTTGGAGGGGACACAGCTGGGACAGCTGACCCCAACTGACCAAAGGGGTATCCCAGACCATATGGCATCATGCTTAGTATGTAAAGCGGGAGGAAGAAGAAGGAAGGTGGGAACATTATGGTGTTTTGTCTTCCTAAGTGACTGTTACTTGTGATGGAGCCCTGCTGTTCTGCAGATGGCTGAACGCCTGCCTGCCAATGGGAAGTAGTGAATTAATTCCTTGGTTTGTTTTGCTTGTGTGCATCTTTTGCTTTACCTGTTGAACTGTTTTTATCTCAACCTACAAGTTTTCTCACTTCTACTCTTTCAATTCTCTCCCACATCTCACGAGGGGGAAAGTGAGTGAGCAGCTGCTGGGGCTTAGTTGCCAGTTGGGGTTAAAACATGACACCTTTTGAAGATGATATCGAGCAGCCCTGCAATGACATTGGCCAATTCCCTTAGCAGTACTGGATGCATTTGTATGTCCAGCTTGCTCAAATTTTCATCAGCTCACTCTTCTTCTACCATGGGTAGCACTCGGCTTCTGCAGACTCTGCCTTTAGACCCAGGGACCTGGGAGGGACCAGGGGCTGGGAGAAGATCTTTCTAATAAAGACTGAGGCAAAGAAAGCACTGAGTACTTCAGCATTTCTGTATCCTTTATCACTAGTCCCTCAACTTCTTCAGCAACAAGTCCACATTTTTCTTACTCTTCCTTTTGTTTTACCTATAAAAGCTCTTGTGACCCTTCAGATCTGTTGCCAATTGGAATCCCAACTGAGCTTTTGCTTTCCCAATTCTTTCCCTGCACATTCGAGCAGTGTCTCTGTAATCCTACTTGATAGCTTGTCCCTACTTTGAATAGGTTGTGCCTACTTCCACCTTCTGTACACTTGCTATTCTGCATTTGAGGCCAGTCAGAGGTTCCCCATTAAGTCAGACTGACCTTCTGCTATATCTGCTTAAGTTCCAGTATACTAGGATGGAGACATTCTTGCATTTTGAGGAAGATATCCTTGAAGATTAATCAGCTTTCCTGTCTCCTTTGCTCTTTAGAGCAGCCTCTGATGGGTTCCAGGCAAACAAATGCCTGAACAAGACAAAACCTGCTCTGAGATCAAAGATCTTTATTCTGCTACTTGCCTTCATTAATTCTCTCAGGATCTTGAATTTCTATCATCACATGGTCACTGCAGCCAAAACTTCCATTGATATTAATATCACCAACTGTTTTTTCCTTACTTGTTAGTAGAAGACTGTGATTACCTTTGTAGTTAATCTCATGTGTCACGTGTGTCAAAAGTCTGTCCTGAGCGGACACCAGGAAACTCTTGGATTACTTACAATTCACCATGCTACTCTTCCAGCAGATGTTAAAGTGGTTAAAGACCCCTACATCAGAACCTGGGCCTGCAATTTTGAGGCTTCTTTCTGTTGTTCAAAGAAAGCTTTGTCCACCTCCTATTCTTGTTGAGGCAGTCTGTAATAGATGCTTGTTACAGCTTTCCTATGTTAACTTCCCCTACGATCCTGTTAGATGAGATTTGATTTGTTTGTTACTTTTTCCATAGCAGTGTAGTAGAAAGCTCCTCCTCCTGGTCTCACAGCCTGTGGTTCCTAAATAGTCTGTATCCATCCATAGCAATGCTCCAGCTATATGAGCTATCGCACTACACCTCTATGATTCCAGTGAGGTCATAAGTCTTTGACCATAGCTCTGTGACTGTATATGGACTCCTAATTCCTTTTCATTTCCAGTTTGAAGTTGAAAGGTTTACCAGTCCACTGAATATGCAGATGTGCTGCTTTCTCAGGGGAAGAGTGAACCTGCCCTGTTACACTGTCCAACAGGCCCTTCTTCTCTGTCCTCCTTTCTCTGTCTACTCCAAGCTTTGGGCTTTATCCCCTGACAAGTGCAGTCTAAAGCTGTCCTCATGAGTTGAGCCTGTTGACAAAGATGCCACATTTTGACTGATAGAACTACCTTCCAGTAGTTCTCTTCATTCCTTGAAGAGAGTGCTGTGGTCGTAGAAAGCAGAACACTGCTTACAAAATCAGCTGTTCAGCCAACTGCTGATCCATAGCGTATTTCCACTCCTACTCTAGTCTATCTGGGCTACTGTGCTCTTTCATCTAGGTCACAGAACCCTGGAGTCTCTCTTGACAATGCTGGTGCTCACAAGGATGATAGAGATTATGGTCTGAGGGCTGGGCAAGCCTTGGCAAATCTCTTTGCAACATCTTAGATCCAAGCCCCTGCAAAAAAACCTCCAAATGTGGCAAGCTTTAGCAGCTGCTTGGTGCCTCTGTCACCTGCAGAAAGCAGTTTACCACTACAGCGTCTTAGTGCCTCTTAATCTCACCTTTTTAACATATCATCGGTTGCAACCCCTGACAGAACTTGTTCTTTTTACCCTGTTGCAAGTGTCCCCCAGTTGCATGTGTGTAGTAATAGAAAGATCCCTCATTCTGTTGGTGGAAGTGACAAGTATTTCCAGCCACCACTCACTCAAACATAGCTTCTGGCTGACCTCTGATAAGTCTTCATCAAGAACTTGTAGATTTCTTCCCATTCACTTCCTCCAACACTACGCCTGTTCAATTTCCTTGGCATTTTCACCTGGTGGCTCAATGATTTGAGCAGAGCCTCATATGGATGAATACACCATCACTTCCAGCGGAGTACTGGGGAGAAGCAGCAGGCTCTCTCTGCAGTCTGAGACGTGAATGGTTAAGTCCACTTTTAAGAGCTTCATCTCAGTGAAGACTTCTGTGCCAGGAGCAGTCAGTCTGGCTGCTGCTGGGGAGCATGCGTTGTGACATGCCAGAATCGACAGCTGTGCTGACTCTTGCAGTCCTGTGCAGTCTCAGAAAGAGACTGTAAGCTCCTTTGTTTTTCCCTCTGGTGTGAACTGCTTTGTTGGCTGTAGAACTCCTGGTTTTACACCATTTGGGACATTCCTGGGCAGTGGCGCTCCCTAGGAGTTGGTCAAATAAGAAGATCGGTACAACCTTATTTCCCTCCCACATAAACAAGATTACCTGCTTGGCAAGCAACTTCTAATATTGTTTTTTGGCTGCTGGCCATGATACATTTACTGTGTGAATGCTAAGTCAGTTTTTTGTAAATTACTTCTACATATAGATGAAGGGAAAAAAACCCACAAGTTTTGGGTGTTATATGTTGTCCATAAAACTTGTGCATTAGAGGAAGAAGTTTTGAAAACTTCTTCAGCAGATACCTCCAGAGCTGAAGTTCTTGAAAGGATTTCATCAGTACTCTTCAGTCTTTAGTTAGTTTTCCTAGGACTGCAATAAAGAGGACAGTTAGACAGATAAAGGGTTAGTAAGGTAAACTGAGCTTCATAAACTTTGCATACTTTTGTAGTGTGACCAATTTATCCTCACTTTCACAGTTACATAAAATTTTCTTGATAAAATCATAGATTTTCACCAATCTTTTTATAAATACACAAATATTTTGTGTATGAAAGTCCATCAATAAGATTTATTTACCAAGACCCAGTGATGTAGGAAAAGTCGCCAGGAAGAATATACTTTCAAAAATGTGTCTCATAAGGGCTGTAAAAGTTATTGCAAGATATTCTAATGTATCATTTGAAAATTAGTAGGTGATCAAGCAATTACACTGTCATAGCATGTAAGCACAAGGGAGCAGTTATAATTGCACAGCAAAACTTAACTTTGGAATTTCTGGGCTGTAGAATTTTCTATAGCTTTTTTATTTTTCTTGAGTAAATGGAAGGTAGCTTTTAAGAATACATTAATACAACTTATTCTACATAAAACTTCATCAACTACTGTTTGTTTGGGGTTTTATTCTTACACTGGAATTACTTCAATCTATTTCTGTTTATACTAGTATGGTGAAATATAGCATCAGGCTATTTTCCCTATAGGTTACACAGACCAAGCGAGAAATAACTAAGTTGCAATGTTTGAAGAGTGTTAATGTTATATTTGATCAGAACTGGTAGTCTCACTGTGCCTTGTATACATTGCATCTCGAAGGTTTGCATGTTTAAAAAAAGGACTCATGGAGCTTTGACTCATTTTCTTGGGTAGCTACAACATTTTTATTAACCTCCACACAGTTCAATTACTTGCAGTTTCCAACTTTAGGTAGACACATCAATGCTATCTTTAATTTCTTTATAGATAGCTTACAAGGTATTTGGGTTTGATGTAGGTGTGAAGGAAACAAGACACTCTACTTCAGCTTTTAACTTCAGTGTTGAGTATGGATAAAGGTTACATAAAAAATTTCTCCTTTCACAGAGTTTATCTCCACTGTTTAGAAGAAAAGCCCAACAGATCTTATTATAGTATCGTATTTCCAATTTTTGTTTTTTTTAAGCTTTAAAGAGTCTTCAAATTTTCCCTATTCATGACAGCTTTCTTTGCACATAACACTATCTGTGAGAGCTGTTATCACTATAAATGGGCTGTCTAACCTGTATCTTTATATTTTATACAGAGGTAAGCAAAATTATAAGATATCTTACCCTCCACTCTGCTCTTGTGAGACCCCACCTGGAGTACTGTGTCCAGCTCTGGGGTCCCCAACTTAAGAAGGCTCATGTTGGAGGGAGTCCAGAGGAGGCCACAAAGATGGTCAGGGGGCTGGAGCACCTTTCCTACGAAGACAGGCTGAGAGAGTTGGTGTGGTTCAGCCTGGAGAAGAGAAGGCTCTGGGGAGACCTTAGAGCAGCCTTCCGGTACCTGAAGTGGGCCTAAAAGAAATCTGGAGAGGGCCTTTTTACAAGGGCATGTAGGGATAGGACAAGGGGAATGGCTTTAAGCTGAAAGAGGGTAGATTTAGATTAGATATAAGGAAGAAGTTCTTTACTGGGAGGGTACTGAGGCACTGGAACAGGTTGCCCAGGGAAGCTGTGGCTGCCCCATCCCTGGCAGTGTTCAAGGCCAGGCTGGACAGGGGTTTGAGCAACCTGGTCTAGTGTGAAGCGTCCCTGCCCATGGCAGGAGGTTGGAACTAGATCATGTTTAAGGTCCCTTCCAACCCAAACCAGTCTGTGATTCTATGATTCTATGCCTCTTTTTAAATCCAGAATTTTTTTATTATTTGTTTTTAAGATGCTTGAAAAGTTTAGAGTCTGTTCGCTACTTACTAGAGAGTATTGTGCTTGCTTGTATTCGGGGGAATCATTTGGAGTTATTCTTTGCTTCCTGAAATCAAGTTTTGCCAAGCTCCACCTGAGAAAGCTTTTTTTTCAAGCATAGTTCTGCTTGTGAATGGTTTGCATTATTGATTGGACTTTCATTCTTGCATTTAAAAGCGAAAATAGAGTCATTACCTTATAAGCTTCAGGCTAAATGTTTCTTCAGCAAAACTGATAAAATCCCACTTTAGGTTGCTGGTGATCTAAGACACTCTGATAAACATTTACATTTACTGTCTGTTTGCTCTGCCTCTTGCTCTTAGACTTCTCAGAATATAATTTTGTTTCAGCATCCATTTTAATTCTCAGCACAAGTAATAATGCATAATGAGACAAATAGTTTTATATAGCTTTTTCCTTTTTTTTTTTTTCTCCATGTATCTGCAGAAATGGTCTGATTGACCAGGTCCACTGACATATTTTGTGTTGTTCTTTGCCTGCTATTAAGTCTAGTTATTACAGCAGTATGGTTTGGATTATCTGTGGGCTCTGTCTCTCTGTGGAGAAAAGAAATGGCCTAACAAAGCCTGCCTTGGAAGATCTAAATGAGGTATTTCTCTTTCTCTGTGTTTTATTTTGTGGTTTGGAGTTTTTTTTGTTGGTTTTTTTGAGGCAACTGCCCCTGTATATAACTGCCTCCAGAGGTAGCAAGTGTTGTAATATCCTGTGTGAAGAACAACATAGAGCTGATATAAAAAGGTGACTAGAGAGTGTATTTGAGTAAGAACTTACATTGGGGCTGCACAGTAAGCATCTCTGTTCACCATGAAGTTCTCTTCAGTACCTCTGGAGCTCCTCCTTCCTTGGGAGCTTCCTTCTTTTTGAACTGGAAAATCAAGCTCTTTTTTTTTTCTGCTTTCCCATCCATTGCACTTCTTCCTGCGTGAAAGTCCAGCAGAAAGGATTGTCCCACTACTTTATCATTCCAGCATAGTGTCTGGAGCAGTATCCTTGCAATTGTGAACCAAGGATTCAAAACCATTCAGATTAAAAGATTTTCATGTAGTGTTAAGTAGATTATTAGGAGGAAATTGAGTAGTGCCAGCACAGCTGTCTGCATAGGATGTAAAAAGCATTTTCTACTGTGTTCTCTTTGGCCTCCAATGTAAAATTAACTCAATCTTACCTGTTTATGACAGGCTCAGTCTTCAGTGTGCCACCTCATAGATTGAACTCATTCTGGTGTTTAGATGGTGCTAACTTGGGTGTTATATAGAGCTATAAGCTTCAATATGAGGTTTAGATGTGCAGCAGGTGAAGCTGAAACACTGATCTCAGAGCCTGAAAATGGTCCCTGGATCATTTTATGTAACGGTATGTAAAACAGATAAACTGGATGTAGAGTATCTTGTACAGAGTACAAATAACCCGTTTTCTAAGATGATGTCATCACAGTTTAAAGTATTTATCGGTTTCATGATGAAGGAACTTGAGAAATACAAAAGTCCCAGCTACTGTCAGGTAATCCAAACAATGCAGCTATTTTTTATTTTTGTTTTTAAATCATCCTTCATGAAATTATTTGCAAGATGCCATTTTACAACATGCAATCAGGATTTCCGTATTCTCTTTTAATCTTTTGGATTGATTCTCTGCTCTCCAACTCTCCCATCCTTACACTGTAACACAAAAACAATTTATACAGCCTTCGGTGTGGATAATCTATATAGCCAAAGCACTACCTTTCATTCAGTAGCTGGTCAAGACCTATTTATCAGGCTGCTTAAAGAACTGAAATTTCTCTTGTACTTCTCATGCTACACACTGAGTTCCTGGTTTAATAGAGCGTCAGGTTTGTTCATTACTTTTCCCTCAAGATTGCTTTTCTTGTGGCTTAGTTATTGGAGAGTAAAATAATTCCTGAGCTCATACTGGCTCCTCCCAGACAGGTTTGCATGACAGCATTCAGCTTAGATTCTCCAGTGCAGCTGCTTTACCCTCAAATTAGTGTATCTCTTCCTTAGTTTCTTTTACTAAACCTTCTTCTCAAGTGTCATTGGCAATTGTGCTATAAAAGCTTATATACGGCCTGGACCTAATGGAAACTGGGTGGTGGTGTTGTGCAACTTGTCACCTAAATATTCTTATTTATTCCTAATAGTGATACTGTAATTCTTTGTATTATAAGAAGCTAACAAATCTGTTAGGTTAGTATGAACCTGGATGGGTTTTCTTCTTCTGTAATCCATCTTTAAAAAGCAAATAAAGTCTGATAAAAATGTCAAAAGGGCACCCCTCTACTCTTACCCCTCCCCCAACTTTAATGTCTCTTCCATTAAGAGTTAGATTCTTAATTCATATAAGTCCTCGTTTCAATGGGATGCCAGTGAAATCAGTGTCATAACACGTATTGCTGGGGATAAGAAGCTGGTCCAAGAGTTTTTTCTGCAATAATCTGATAATACAAATGTAATTAGGTGCTAAGGAATCTTGAGATGTCTGCAGTGTAAACATTAAACATTGATCACCTGCTGATTTAATTTATGAGCACAAATATATTCCTTGACAGTGCCTTGAACTTCAGTAGCAGACTGACATAAAAAAGAAAAGTAGGATTGAACAGTCATTAACATTTCTCTGAGTGAACACTAGAGTGGAAATTCTCAGGCCAGATCATTTATAACAACAGGAAGAAAATTGCATCATCACCTGCAGCACCAGGAGCAGCACAACAGCCCTTTTCACATCTTCACTTCACAAACCCCAGTGATACATATTGCTTCCTTTTCAATGTCAAAGCTATCATGATAATTTTTAACAAAGTGGAAAATCCGTGGGTGACATTGGCTGCTTTCTTTCATCTGGTACTATACTAAAGAAGTAATGAATGCATTTATTTATTGAATCATTAAGCTACTTCAGCATGTCTAGCAGAATGTAAATGTTTCAGAGAAAAATGGTAAGTTACACTTGGACAGTAAGCTAGGAGTTGCTTATACAGAAAACTCAACATACTCAAAATATTTATTTATGAACACAGACTTTTTAAAACATTGTTTGTTATTTCTTCAACACAAACTAAGCCTCTAAAAGATCAGATTTAGAGTAGAATTTGCTGAAATGAATGATGAATTTCCCTCAATGTGAAAATAGAAAAAAAAGGAAATGAGTTAAGCCAACATTCGCATCCAAAAGATATGAGTCTTTAAGTACTAGCCCATAACTATGTATTTGGTGCATACTTGGAAATGCTCATATCTTTGGTTCCAACTTCCTAAGTCTATATTTGAAAATAACTTGCCACTAGCTATAATGAACCTCTCAGAAGTTTATTATCTACACATAACATACAAAGAAATAGCAGAAAACATATCCGATTTGTCTCATTTTTAATAGACCTTCAAATATTTCATACATACAGACTTCCACAGTTACCTTGTGTACACATAAGAGATGGGATCTGTCTAGTCTGATTTTAGATATCTAAATCTTATTCAGGCAAGGATTCAGTCTGACAAGCATTTTTTTGGCTGACAGTGATGGCTGAAATAGGTCATAGCTTCACTGAATGCTGTTCCCTCCATACTGTCCAGTGAATTACACTAAGAAATCTGTTAGTGGGTCAGTTATGACTGCTGTTAAGTTGAAACGACCATTGAAATCAAGATTCATCAAATGATGCATTTGTGCCTAGGGTCAGGGTTTAAGGAGGAGAGGAAATAACAGTAGTGGAAAGGAAGCAAGTTAAGGTTCTCCTGAGAAATCTTAACCTATCAAAGTCCATGGAACAAAACAGGATGCTTCCAAGGATGCAGAGGATGCTAGCTTTAGCATGTCTGAATGATCATAGACTTTGGGGAGATTCCTGACAACTGGAGAAAAGCAAATGTCCTGTCCTCAAAAATGCCAAGAAGCACAATTCAAAGAACTTCAGGCTGTTCCCTGAGAAAATCATGAAGACATTTCTGGGTGCATGGGGAAAAATGAGGTAATTCAGAATAGTCAGCATGAACTAGCTGTGGGTAAATCCCTGAGCAACTTACTCTGACTTCGTGTTGACTCTGCTTTGAGCAGGAGATTGGACCTGAGACTCTTCACTTCAGCCTGAATGATTCTTTGTCTTACTGATAGTAACTGTATTTGAACTGAGGAGGGTGATAAATGGGAATAGTAACTTTCAGCTGAGGAATTCTGATACTGTACGCTCTGATGCTATTTGCATGAACAAAATGAAGAAGCACTTTAAAAATTCACAAGATTTAAAGTAATTTTGTCTTAGTTTGAAACTTACGAAGATCTAAGTAATGTCAGTTTAGTGAGTGGTTTCCAATAAATACTTTGTTATATTCATACCTTAGGAAGAGAATCCAGTTTTATACTACACTCCATGTTGACTTCTGTATGCCTTTGTTTGACTGCTTTTAAGGTACTTCAAGGCAGTTTGCAAAATTTCCACTTACAAACTAAATTAGTTACATTAATAACATTTACAAAGAATAAGGCAAAGGTCAAAAATTTTGAAAGATTGTGTTACAATTATGTGGTAGCTTTTGACAACAGTTATGCCGTAGTTGCTGTGCTTACAATGTGCAATTTTGTTTTTCTGTGAATTCATTTCCATAAGGAAAAAAATAGGTCAGATAAGATATCAGAACAGCTATTTATGAAGTAGGAAGTTTTATAATCTTCACATGCTAGTTTGGACCTTGTTCATAATCTACTGAACTGGTGAAAATTAAATTTAACAAAATGCAGAAGTCATCTTAAGGGCTTGCCTATGCCTATATGTCCAAAAGCAATTAAACCTGTGTTTAGGTAATTGTGAGGGAAAATCATCAAAATCATCTAACCCAACTTCGTATGTCTAGAAGCTGAACCTTTAAGACCATCTGTTCACCATCCTTTTTGTTCATAATCAAGTGAGAGAAACAAGCTTTTGTTGAGGGTGTAATATGTAAGCTTCCTTCACATAATCACAGAATGGCCGAGTTTGGAAGGGACCTCTGGAAATAATCTGGTCCAACCCCCATGCTTAAGCAAGGCCACCTAGAGCTAGTTGCCCAGGACCCTGTCCAGATGGCTCTTGAGTACCTCCAAGGAGGAGACTCCACAACCTCCCTGGGCAACCTGTGCCAGTGCTCAGTCACTCAGTGAAAACATATTTCCTCACATTCAGAGGAAACCTCCTGTGTTTCAGTTTGTGCCCACTGCCTCTGGTCTGGTCACTAGGTACCAATAGAGCCTGGCCATGTCTCCTTTACACCCTCCCTTCAGGCATTTATATATGTTAATAAGATTGCCCTGAGCCTTCTATTCTCCAATTTGAACACTCCCAGCTCTTTCAGTCTTTCCTTATATGTCAATTGCTTTAGTCCCTTAGCCATCTTTGTGGCCCTTTACTGTCCTCTCTCCAGTATGTCCATGTTTCTCTTACACTGGAGAGCCCAGAACTGGAAACAGCTGCACAGGTGTTGCCTCACCAGTGCTGAGTCAAGGGTAAGGATCACCCCCAACCTGCTGGCAACACATCTAATGCAGCCTGGGGTACTGCTTATCTCTGCAGCAGGAGTGCATTGCTGACTCATGTCCAACTTGTGGTCCGTGAGGGCTCCCCGGTCTTTTTCTGCAAAGCTGCTTTCCAGCTGGGTGGCCTCCAGCATATACTGGTGTATGGGGTTGTTCCTCTCCAGGTGCAGGGCTTCTCACTTCTCACAGTTGAACATCATGTTGTTCCTGACAGTCCATTTTTCCAGCCTGTCCATGTCTCTCTGGATGGCAACCAAACCCTCTGATGTATCAGCTGCTCCTCCCACCTTGGTGTCACCTGAGGTCTTGCTGAGGGTACATTATGCCGCATCACCCAGATCATTAATGACATTGTCAAGGATCCTTAGATGCCCTGGGATGAGTTGTTCTGCCCACTGCAGATTGCCTGTTTCTGTCTGTTGGCTATAGAGAACATCTGTGGTTACTAGCTATCATTTAGGCATCTAAATTTGTTAGTTTAGCTTGGTTGCTAAAGCTAGAAAGATTATCCTGAAGTAAACAATCTGGATTTTAGAGACATAGAGCATTCTGACCTCTCAATGGCTGCACATGTTCAACAACTTCAAATAAGAAGGTTAAGAGATTTATGCCTAATAACATGAAACTGTTTCTTACAGCACCTATCACATACTTTCTAGTATAATTTGGAATTGCAATGAAACATTCATCACCCTTTTTAATGAACTATTCATGATTTATTTGTTCTCACTATTCAGTCATGTTCTTTTTATACAGCTTTCCTGTTTCACAAAGACAGAATCTTTTGGAAAAACTTTAGCTATTCCCTGTATTTACACTTCTCTGTATTTTCCAAATGCTGTTACATTTCCACTTTTTAGCTACTTGCAGAAAAAGCCATGTTTCTATCATACCATCTTCTTAATAATTTGTCTTTAACTTCTGAAGTCTCACAATTTTATTAAAAACTCTGTAGTGTCAAGATTAGAATTAGTTATTCTAGATGATGTCATGGCAGGCCAAATGAAAACAAAACTTCTTTTTGTACATGATGTCTATATTCAGTGTCAAGAATCATTGCTAATACTGAGTTAAAGTTTTCTGGTCTTGTGTCCTTCCAGAGAGTAGCAAAATCAAAACCTTAGATAACCAGAAAAAAAAAAAAAAGAAAAAAAGAGTTAAGATACAGGAAAATGCAAATTTGATTTTTCCTTCCATTCAGTGCCAGAGAAGCTTACAGTACTTGAATTCTGGTATTTTTTCAGGTAATATAGGAAATTAGGGGAACACCATAAGACAGAGTGTCCTGGGTTTAGCTGTAACAGTTATTTTTCTCCTTCTCAGTAGCTGGTGCAGTGCTGTGTTTTTGACTTTAGTCTGAGAACAATGCTGATAACACACCAATGTTTTAGTTGTTGCTAAATAATGTTTACTCTGATCAAGTACTTTTCAGTCTCATGCTCTGCCAGTGAGGAGGGGCACAGGAAGCCAGGAGGAAGCAGAGACAGGACATCTGACCCAAACTAGCCAAAGGGGTATTCCATACCACAGCACATCATGCCCGGTATATAAACTGAGGGGAATCACCTGGAAGGTGCAGATCACTGCTCAGGTTGGGCTGGGTATCGGTCAGTGGGTGGTGAGCAATTGTATCATGCATCACTTGTGCTTATTGGCTTTTTTTCCCCATTTTAGTTTCATATTCTCTCCCCTTGTTTTTCCCCTTATCATTATTATTAATGGTGGTAGTAGTAGTAGTTTTGTATTATACCTTAGTTACTGGACTGTTCTTATCTCAACCTGTGCGATTTACATTCTTTCGATTCTCCTCCCCGTCCCTCCGGGAGCAGGGTGGATAGAAAGGGGAGAGTGAGCGAGTGGCTGCGTGGTTCTGAGTTAACAGCTGGGCTTAAACCACAACACAGAGGAAGACCAATAATACTCTGATTTCACTTCTCTGCTGACTGCTTTGCTAACTGTTCTCACTAATATCATTTGGGCTAGAAAACTGCCATGTGCCTCTGCTATTGCAAGGTTTAAGACCCAGTCAAGGATCAATTCCACCTAACTTTAGAGACTTAACTGAGTTATCTAGGCTGGAAGCTGAGTTTCTGTACATCCTTTGTAATCCACACAGAGTGAAATGCCTACCAAAGTTCTGGGTGGCCCTTTGCAAGTACCTCTTTTTGTTGACTACAAAGGCATTTTAGGGTCATGGTATAGAAATATGCACTTAGAATTCCATCTAGAAATCCAAAGATGGGTCAGATGAATCCAGGTATCTGTCTGAAAACAGACAGAATGGATCCTAGAAGAGCAAGAAGTACAACTGTGTTAGCACTTTTGGCATTGATTTTCCAGGAGAACAAGAAAAAGATTTTTTTTTTTTTTAAGAAATAAGATTAATTAGCTTATGTGCATTTGCTGTACTATCGTGGACAGTTAAATATTCTGTAAAATGCTTTTGTAAGGCAATTCACCTTTAGTTTCTTATAATGGAATAGAAATAAAAGTCATGGTATAAAATATATGGAGGGTGGACTTTCTGATTACAGAGCCTAATTCTCAAAATATTAATAGTTAAATGCTATGTTGGTTAAAGTAACTTTAAATACATGACAGATGGTCTTCTATTCATCCCTTCTACCACCTCCAATATTTTGTCATACAGAAGGGCAGGGTGCACCTAGTTCCTATCAAGTAGCAACATGTTCACCCTAACAGTATATGTTCTCTTCACTTATTGATCTGTTATTTTATTTTAAGAAGAAGTTGAATGGGTTTGGTAGCATGCTTTGAGGGGAGATTATGCCTTTCCTAAAGAGCAGCTGAGCACCGTCCAGAAGTAAAGATTTGAGACTGCTGAGTGTTGCAAGAAGAAGAGGGAAAGAAAAGAGTCATCGGAAGAAGCTGCACACTGTGAGTTCAGTGACAAAGAATGATGTGAAGAGCAGAACAAGAATTGCACCTCTTGCCTAACAGCACCAGTAACATAGTTTTAAGGGCAACCTGTTGAATCCATGGGTTCCTTTGATAATTGGCTGCAGTCTTTCTTATTTCCCTTGCCATGCCTATGATGTTCCACATTTTTGATACGTTTCTTGTAAGAGCTAAAGAGTTAATTTAGTGAACTGATCTTTTAAGGATATTTTCCTTTTTACTTTTCTGAATTATTGTTGAGACATAGTTGAAGATAAATGCAGGTATGTACGATTTACCTGCCTGTCATTTGGGAATTATATTTTAATGCATGAAAAAGTTAAGCTTGCCCACTCTTTATTTGCACTAAACTACTGCCAAATAGGATGTAGGTGCCCTAAATGACAGATCAGTTAGGGATGGTCTTTGTTTACTTGTTCCTGATAATCAAGAAAAACTGGTTTCTGTGGCAGCAGAATGCTAAACCTGAAAAACAATTGGAAAATTAATCTTCTTTCATTTTCTTACCATACACCTTATTGGCATAAACGTAACACAGGGGATCTTGCTCTCCACCCAAAAAAAAAAAAAATTTACAAAAAGCATCAACATACCCTATATGTATGTAGTTTCTTAAGATATCTAGTAGGGTCCACACATCACAAATTCTGTCAAATGTGCAAACCTGTTGAACTGAAGCATGCTGTGTATAGGGTTGTCTTTGCTGGCGAGTCCCCAGTAAGAAATATCCTTGAGCAGCCCAGCATTCCCTGAAGACTTCAGAGGGGCACACCATCTTCAATACCACTATCCACTTCAGAGCCTGAAGAACTGAAGAGAATGGATTTAGCTAAAGCAGGCCTCATCTGCATGCCTGATTTCCCCTCCCCCTTTCAAAATAGCAAAAGCAGGTTTTTCATGTTTTGGTTTTTTTTTTTTTTTGTTTTGGTTAGGTTTGGTTTGGTTTTTTAAGCTGAGGTGAATACAACGTCATCTGAACAAATGTAGGCTCTCAAATTCTGTCTGTTATGTCCTGGGTAGAGATCACCTGCACATGGCAAGGTAGCCCTCAAGAGAGGTCAAAAATTTTGTTTATCTGACAAGAGAAGGGCTGTCCAAGGTTTCCTCTCCATACCAAGAGTTCTGAGACCATGTGTATTGCGGGTCCATCCCACAAATAGCAGGATGACAGCAGGGGCTCCTTTTTTAGGAGTGTGGCAACAGAGGTGCCTGCACAACAAACACCAGTAGTAAAGGCAACAATTCAAATAAAAAAAAAAAAAAAGAAAAAAATGACAAAACCAAACCAACCTGCAATATCCATCTTTTGTGAGATTTCATTTGTGATGAAAACAGTGTTGATAACACACTGCTGTTTTAGCTGTTGCTGAGCAGTGCTTTTGCAATGTCAAGACCTTTTCTAATCCTCATGCTGCTCTGTTAGTGAGCAGGCTGGGGTTGCACAAGGAGTTGTGAGGGGACACAGCCAGGACAGCTGATCCCAACTGACCAAAGGGATATCCCAGACCATATGGCATCATGCTCTGCATATAAATTAGAGGGAAGAAGAAGGAAGGACGGGACATTTGAAATTATGCTGGTTGTCTTCCCAAGTAAATATTACGTGTGATGGGGCCCTGCTGTCCTGGAGATGGCTGAACACCTGCCTGACCATGGGATGTTGAATTAATTCCTTATTTTGCTTTGCTTGCATGTGCAGCTTTTGATTTACATATTGAACTGCCTTTATCTCAACCAATGAGTTTTCTCAGTTCTACCTTTCTCATTGTCTCCCTTACCCCACTGGGAGGAGTGAGCGAGTGGCTGTGTGGGGCTTAGCTGCTGGCTGGGGTTAAACCATGACAAATGCTTAATAAAGTAAGAGGGTTTTAATTATAGAAGAACTCTCAAACCGCACCAGCCTTGTTGGCTTACAATATCGTATTGCAAAGTGTATATCCATAGAAGACAATGCAAGGCAATGCTTGGACCTGTGTACTACATGAGTTCAAGGAATCTGGATTTCAGTTTCACCTATTTAAACTCAACTCAATTCATTCATCCTTGATCTCTGTCCACTGTTATTATATAACTATTATAAAATATGTTAAATGTAATTGATTAGGTTCAATGAATTATAAAATACAGATAAATAACACTGTTGCTTCATTCTGTATCTATTTGGTATTGAATTGTATAAACTCAGGAATGTTTTTATTTGGTACAGTGCAGACTAAATGTATTTATGTTTTAAATGTTGCCAGAGACACCAATTAGAGATATATCCTGTCATAACAGGCACTGTGCAAATATTACTTCCTAGAATAAATGGGTTTTATCTGCAAGAAAAAAATCTGGTATCCTTTATAGCTGCACAGCCTTGAACATAAATGGGGAAGAACTTAGGCACGTTGAAAGTTTTGTGTGACATTAGAATTGAATTTGGCTCTTGAGACCTGGGAATGTAAAACGAAACTTGGAACTGCCTATGCTTTGTTTGAAGTATAAAACACCTTTTAAAATGTAAAACACCTTTTTAACTATAAAACAAAACTGTTCTAATTTTCTGTAGTTGAACAGGTACAAAGAGCATAGTTTTTTCTTCTTTACCAACTCCCTTTAGATTTTCTTGCATGTAAAACTGGTATTTGACTTGTTTACTGACTATCAAGCCAATATGGGCAAGTAATTTGCAATTTATACCATATTACATTTAACTCCTAAACACCCTGTGCCTGCTGATATCACCATCCGTTTCTGTAACTTTATTCTGTGGGTGAAATTTTAGAATATTAAACATAATAGCTCTACCTTAATTTGGTCCTACAGTTTACTACGCATGAGATTACTTTTGTTTATATCTCTCATGAATTCTCTTACAGTATTGGATGTAGAAACAGCCTGTGAAATTTCTACTTGTGAGAATTTGTCCATGGTGTCAGAGAGTCATGTCAGGTACTAGCCTCAGGAAGCTGTAGAGAGAATGAGGTCACCCCCAACTTCTTTTCAAATGAGACAAACCCAGAGCCTTTAGCCGCTCCTCACAGGACATTCCTTCCAGCCCATCCACCAGCTTTGTTGCCCTCCTTTGGACACATGCAGGGACCTTGACATTCTTCTTAAATTATGGTGCCCAGAACAATACTCAAGGTATTGTGCAGCACCAATGCCAAATACGGCAGCATAGAACCATAGAATCATAGAATAGTAAGGGTTGGAAAGGACCTTAAGATCATCTATTTCCAACCCCCCTGCCATGGGCAGGGACACCTTGCACTAAACCATGTCGCCCAAGGCTCTGTCCAACCTGGCCTTGAACACCACCAGGGATGGAGCATCCACAAACTCCCTGGGCAACCCATTCCAGTGCTTCACCACCCTCACTGTAAGGAACTTCTTCCTTATATCCAATCTAAAGTTCCCCTGTTTAAGTTTGAACCCATTACCCCTTGTCCTACCACTACAGTCCCTAATGAAGAGTCCCTCCCCAGCATCCTTATAGACCCCCTTCAGATACTGGAAGGCTGCTGTGAGGTCTCCACGCAGCCTTCTCTTCTCCAGGCTGAACAGCCCCAACTCTCTCAGCCTGTCTTCATAGGAAAGGTAGCTAAATTAAGCACCGAGGAACACCACTGGTGACCAGTTGCCAGCCCCACTCACTGCAACACTTTGAGCCCTACCCTTCAGTCAGCTCATCACTCAGGGCACCATGAACCCACCCATCGCACAGTTGGACAACTTGCTATTTAAGAGGGATGCTGTGAGGGGCAGTGCCACAAGCCTTACTAAACTCCATTAAAACTGTGTCCACCACGTTCCCTTTATCCACTAGGCAGGTGGTCTTATTATAGAAGGATATCAAATTAGTTAAACAGGACTTTCTCTTTGTGAACCCATATTGACTATGCCTGATGACAGCATTGTTCTTTACACGTCTTTCAACAACACCCATTATCATCCTCTCCATAATTTTTCCAGGAACTGAGGTTAGACTATCAGGTCTGTAGTTCCTTGGATCTTTCCTCATGCCCTTCATGTATATTGGCTATCTATCTTCCAGTCAGCATGGACATAAAATTTCAGGACACATGAAGAATGTCTTTACATTTATGTGCTAGGTGCCCTAAGCATGAACTTGGAGGATCACCCTTAAAGGTAAACTCTCTAGAATAGCAGCTTCAGTGTTGCCCTGCCTGTTGGAAATTACAGTGAAGACAATAAATATTGTGGACTACATCAGAAATTGACTACAGTCCACTAAGAAATTAACTGAAACTACAGAACCATTTTCAGATAGCCAGCAGCCAGTGTTTCCAAACTTTAGATAACAACCTGTTTGCTCTTTTAAAAGTGTTGAGCTAACAAACACTACTTACCAGAAAAAAACTTGCATTACTTTTTAACTCCAGAATCACGTGTTGTGCTCTCATTTCATTATGAACATTATCAGAAATTAGACAATTCACTTTAGAATATTTTAGGTTAATTGCTATATGTAGCTCCTCTAGAAATCCTTAGATAACCCCTGTGCTCCTTGAATAGGTAGTCACAGCAGTATAAACAGAAGAAAATCTGGCCTTGGTCAATAGTCTCTGTACAAACGAAAATGCTGGTGAATATAGCCATTATATATTCCAGCATGTTCTTACCTCTATTTTAGAAACAGCTGTATTTAGAGAAGCTTCATTACTTCCTAATTATACTTACTTCCCACCCTTTTTCCCTCATTAAAAACAGAGCAGTCAGCACCTCAGCAATTATATCATCATCACTAATTTTCTTCCTCTTCATTTATTAATTAGGCTCTTTTGCTCTCATTTATTTTTTCTCTGCATATAAAAGTCATTCTTCCTTTTATTCTTTTTTTTTACTAATAATGTTTTTGTTACTAGTTTTTTGTTTAACGTTAGTATCACGGTCAGAAATTATAAGGCTTGATTCTGCTTGATTTCGTACAACCAGAAATCAGGAATCAAGTTAAAAGACTGAAGCAGGACAATTTTAAGCCAAACTTTCAGCAAAGCAAGTTTGCTTTAATCCTGGTTACTGCTAGTACGTTGTCCTGCATGACCTCTTTGGTTTTCGAGAAACATTTGGGAAACAAAGTGATTCTAGAATACTGGTCATGAAAGACCCCATATTCAGGTGATTATGATAGATTTACTAAATGTTGTGTCATGGCTATGTGGGAGACAAAGGACTTCTGGGCCTCTGTTACAAAGACTGGAAAGATACCTGTCAGCAGATTTGCTTTGGCTCGCATGTAGACCTAGTGGCAGGGTGCCCAATGCACCTAAAGTATATTTTGTAAATCTAAATGAATTAAGTCTGCATATGTGTCTGAAACAATCTTAGATGCACAAACACAAAGAATACACCCAAAGCCATATTATTTCCATGCTATTTGTTGTACAGAAGTAATAAAATTACTGTCATATAATATTGGTATAATGTAGTTGTCCTGGGTTCAGCTGTAATATTTTTCTCCTTCTTAGTAGCTGGTGCAGTGCTGTGTTTTCGACTTTAGTCTGAGAACAGTGCTGATAACACACCAATGTTTTAATTGTTGCTCAGTAGCACTTATCCTGATCAAGGACTTTTCAGTCTCTCTTGCTCCGTCAGTGAGAAGGGGCATGGGAAGCTGGGAGGAAGCAGAGACAGGACATCTGACCCAAACTAGCCAAAGGGGTATTCCATACCACAGCACGTCATGCCCAGTATATAAACTGGGGGGAGTTACCCAGAAGGCCCAGATTGCTGCTAAGGTTGGGCTGGATATCTGTCAGTGGGTGGTGAGCAATTGTATTGTGCATCACTTGTGGTTTTTTTGTTGTTTGTTAGTTTTGGTTTTCTTTCTTTTCTTCCCCTTTTAGTTTTATATTCTCTCCCCTTGTTATTTCCCTTATCATTATTGTTTTTAATGGTGGTAGTAGTAGTTTTATATTATACCTTAGTTACTGGACTGTTCTTATCTCAACCCGTGGGATTTACATTCTTTCGATTCTCCTCCCAATCCCTCCGGGGGCAGGGCAGGGGAAGAACGTGGGGACTGAGGAAGCAGCTGCATGGTTCTGAATTACTGGTTGGGCTTAAACCACGACAATAGTATGTATAGTATAGTAACTTCATAGGCTTCAGTCAAGATGAGGATTGTGGAGTAGCAGATAGTCTACAAAATGCACTTCATCATACGATTCCTATTCCTTAAAGTTCATATGCATTCAGATAAACACAACCCCCTAAATATTTTTCCCATAAGACTTTTATGTAACTTTTTATATGAAGATGTGTCCCTTGATCATTTACTTCCTTGTACTTTTGAGGTCTTTCCAGTAAATTTATTCCAGACCTTCCCGCTCGTCTCCTGTTGCATTGTGCTAAATAGCTTTCCTGCTGATCACAAGGTTATTTCCTTCTCTAGTCTTCTTTCTGATCACATACTTTCAGTGTATTTGTTCTTCCTCAATATCTCCTGCTGTTGTCTAATAGCTTCCACAGATGTTATCACTGTTTCATAAATTCCTTTTTCTGACAAATGCTCCTTTGCATATCTGTCTGTATCTCTGAAATATTCTCCTAACTCCTCCCTCCGATTACAGCATGCAGTTATGCAGGGCTCCTCCAAACCATTCCTGCTCTTTAAATACAGTGATTCTTCACTGCACTATGTGCTCCCTTCAAAGACCCTTTCTTCTGCAGCTACCTTCCCAGTAGATCATGTATTTGCTCTGCTCTCTTTCACTGTCATTACACTGGACCCTCTCAGTAATGTAATGTTCTCTCATTGGTTCGTGGTTTTCCCATGTCTCCCAAGTGCCTTTTAAATAGGAAATGGGTATATGCTTTGAAGTTCATGCAAAGTTCAATCTTGGTATTATCAATAGCAAGCCTGCTTTTCTGTCCAAAATCTCCAACGAGCAGTCTTTTTCCCTTTCAGTCTTTTCTTATCCTTTCCTGTTTGGACACTCAAAGTGTTCATCACACCAGCTCTTATTACTTCTCTTTTCCCCTGCACTCAGAACTGAAGCTGTTTTGCTTGGGATCTTCCTTTGGATGACATATAGCTCTTTTTGTTGAATCCATAGCCGTTTCTTGCATCAACAGCTAATCTTGAAAGCCTTCTAGGTAAAAGGAGAAAGACTGCAACAGCCAGCAGCATTTTCTGGGCTTAGATTTATTTTCTAATCTGCCAAAACACATGCATTTCACGTCTCTAGCAGCCTGGCTGGAATGCTAGACATTCATCAGGGCTGCTGGCATTACTCAATAGCTCTTCCTTTCCTTTAGTATCCTCTTTTAATGTGTTTTTTCTGCCTTGTCTTTCAGCAATCTTACAGTCAGCAACTATGGGGAAGTGCCACACGGACAAAGAGCAATGATAGAGAAGGAGAAAGAACACTAGTGTCTCTAGTATCAGGGCTCTGCTATATGGGTGACCCAACTCTTAAAGACAAATACTACCCAATATCATGTACCCACATAAACTCATGTCAACAACCTACAGCAGCTGCAGATGTCCTATCGCAATTCTTGCTGCTCTGTTATTTCTCAAGCCTGCCTGATCCACTAAGTCCTTCTATAAACCACTCACTATTCTCCTGTCCTATACCAGTGTCTGCTGCAACTAACCCAGCTTCCCTCATGCTTCCTTCCTCAATTATTCTTTTAGTCTCCTGCATGATCCAGGCCCATCTTTCTACATTCCTCTTCTTTTATTCAAAGAAATGTTGAAAGTGTGAAGGCCGCAGTAGCATTTATTTTTCTGGAATGTGCAGATTTAGTGTGCTTGAATCTCTACTATCATTTGCCCTGGTTGTGAGAGCAGGGAATTAATAATCTTCATTTTTGAGGAAGAGCAGAGTTGGAATTGCAAAGCTCAGCAATTCTGCACATCCTCCCTTTTAACTCATATTTTCTAATTTTCCTTCTTCCTCCCACTTCCTCTCATATTTCACCCTACAGATTCTGGTAATGTCTACTCTGGAAAGACTTACTACAAAGACATTGCTCCTTCTCTGCCTTTATTACTTACGTGGAAGATGAGTCACTGTACAAACATGATAAGAATAGCATCCTGTCCTCTCGTGGCCTAAACTGTGAAAGTCAATCTAAAAAAAAAAAGCCAATCTATGGTGGTCATTATCCAGATTGTGTGAGTCGTGCCAGAAAAAAAGCAATCAGTCTCCTGCCAGCGCGTTATGTGTTGCAGGTTTATTGCACTGATCTTTTCTCCTGAATGTCATAAATATGACATGTTGCTTTAATAAGTTTTGTAAAGAAAGTGCAGGATGAATAAAATGATGCTAGTGTTCTGTACTATTGCACCTGTATTCTTGTTTGTTTTATTTAAACAAGCATTATTAAATAAAAAATTAACAGGAAATATTTCTTCTTAATTCAAATTCAAATGGACAACACTGAGCAACACTGAGCAACTGAACACTGCATGTTTATACACATGTTGCTGTTATTTACCAAAGCAGATCTTCATTGACACTACTTCTCATGTCTGCAAATCCGAAAAAATAACGCTTGCCTAGATATAAGCAGGTCTTCAATGGTTTCCTTTTTTAGAGTTAGGACACCTTATTTTTTATCATAGTAATATATTTTTCTGATATATTGATGATATATTTTGCTGTTAAAATCAGTCAGTCTGAATCTCTAGAAGCTTTGATTAATGAAATACTGCAAAACTTTTCTCTGATAGCTTGTACTTTTTTTAACAATTCAAAAAGCTGCTCATACAGTTGGAGTAAAGAAGATGGAATTTAAGGAGTTTTGACTTTTATATGATCATTCTTTTCTGGAAACCTAAGTAATTTTTTCCACATTATATTTTCATGAATGTATAGATGTTTCATGCTCCCTCATCTCCAAGTATATTCATAAAGCTACACATTTTTTTCCTTTTTTATGCAGAGAAGAGAAACAACTATTACATCAAATTTCAAAATCCAATAAACTTAGACTCTTGTTTATTATATTTGTGTGACAGAAGTTTCTAATATTTTTAGACTACATTTATTTTTGATGCAAAGAATTCGTATTGGGTAAGACTAAACCTATTTGCATGAGGTAATGTCATTAGCATCTGATGTGCCTCAGCAACTTATGGAACTGGGTATTTAAGACTTTTTCCAAACAACCCTTTCATATACAATATTTTTTTCTCCCAGAAGATCTGTTTACATGTACAAAAATAATTTATGCTGCTGTTTGATTAACATCAGTCTACAACTAAAAGGTATTTTCCTAGCTCTGAATAGTTTGAGTTATATTTCTTTTTCCTACTGTAATTTTTCTACAGCTTTTAGGGGCGTAAATGCAAGAACTACATGCAACTTCAAGTCCAGTAATGTCATGTAATGAGAGAAAAGATAATTTCTCAACTCTTCTCAAATACTCCTCTGCACTTACATTGAAGAGTGATATTAGCATATCGTTCTAAGCTGCTTGTCCATTGTGACTCTTTCTTTTCTGAGTTGTTGCTTTCCAGTATATAGTCCTCATTCCCCAGCTTTTTCAAACATGTTTTTCCTTATATGGATATTCTTTATTAAGTGGCATTAGTATGGCTTTCCACCACTGTTTACCAATCCTAATTGTAATTTGAAAATTATTTGTTTCTCCACTATTTTATGATTTATTCCAATTCATTTCTGAAAGCACAGAAATGGCACCTTACCTTTATTAATGGCTGAACAGGTTGAAGCCTATTCTGAGTTCAGTGGAACCTCAGCTTCTCAGTTGAAGGAGTTAAGCAGTAATGTTGGCTTAACATTGTTGGCTGCAAGCCTAACTATTTGTTCCCATCCCCATCCACGAACATACTGCTCTTTTTATTGTGTCAGCTGTATCATATGGGGTTAACATTACACAATCCAATTTTAAATCTCAGAAGCATGAGTTAGGTAGGGAGCAAGAACTTAAGCTGACATTCCTGCCAAACCCAGTGTATTGTGGATTTGTGGCTGCAGCCAATTCCTACTTCATTTAACATATAAATTATTGATATTTCATACTTACAACAAAGAAAAAATAAAAACCCCAAATAAAAAAATGCAAAAAAAAAAAAAAAAAATCCCAAACAAGAAAAAACCCAAACAACTAGGATGTTATGCATATTTAAATTGCTTTCCAGCAGATGTGGCATCATCACACAAACTATACCGGTGGATAACAAATGACAACCCTTTTAGAAGTGCCAGAGAAATCTTTTATGCCTAAAAGGCTTGTTCTAGGTTAGGAGATGTATTAACAAATTAGCTGATGTAAATTTGGATTGCATTACCAACCACGTGAATATGTAAATGATTTTTACCTTAGATATAATATCTTTCATGACTGCTGGAAAATATTTCCTTTCTTCACTATAAAAGCACAGGAAAATACCTAATTTTAAGGGTTAACAGGGAAAAGGGAAGGCTAAATAACAAAATTATGCATTACTATGCTATTTCATGTTCCCTATAATGTGTTAATGGTTTCCTAGTAACAAACATAAAGTATTACCAGGTATTTTAAATGGAATAGAGTACTGTCTACTGTAATTAGCAACTATTCAGCTTCTGAGAAAATTGAGACCATGAATGCCTACTTCATTTATCTGCACTTGATTACTGAAGTATATCACATAATTTAGAGTCGCCTTTTATTATATTTGCATCTCAAATCTTAAATAAGAGATGTTAAACTGATCTGTAAAGCTAAGCTACTACAGATAGCCTCAGTAAATGGAATAGAATAGAATAGAAGTAGTCTTTCTTCCTGAAACTATCATAAAATTTTTGGTCTAAGGTATTTTAAGATACAATATATATAAGTAGAATATATATAAGGTATGCTATAGGGTTTAAAGTTTTCTAACCTACCTAAAATGTCTCAAACGAAATGTGACATGCAAGTTAATTCTTAAGAGTTTTCTTTCATTTGAAGGCAAGCTAGGGGCTTGCAAGAAACAGAATCTCCTTCCCGGTTTTTATACATCAATTTAATCTATGACTTTGGTAAAGCTACACTTTATTGAGAGTAAAAATTCTACTCTGTTTCCTCTGGTAAACGATGTGAATATGAACATTTTATGCTTTACAGCATTGTAGTACTTCATTTTGAGAAAAAAAGATTTGTAGATGTAAAACAAGGGCACAAGGATAATTCTGCCTTTGGAATTTTAGGAGTAATGTCCTCTCTTCCCACTGCTGAAAGGTCTTATAGACTGTGACCTCATTCTCTGAACATAGTTTACTACAAAATGCATCTGCATCTTCAACAATTTTGACTTTGTATCCATAGCAAACAGAGCATGATTTCTTCATACATGGATTCTTCCTAATACATCCTGCTGCTGTAACAGGCTCGTGGTTATAATGCCACAGACCGTTAATTTAGCCTTATCATTAACACTCTACTGACCATATTGTGCACAGCTTTGACACAATAACTACAGTAAAGGAAATTCCCAGAATTCAAGACAATATCATATTGTTCTTTACTCCCTTGTATATACTTCTGATTTATTTTTTTTTACTACTGTTTTTACAGATTGTGTTGCATATTCTTTTACATTACCAATATATCTGTAAGGAAGAGGTAGAAATTTGTTATTTGTAAGTCCCATAAATTCTCAACACTGGCACTGTATCAAAGACTAGTCAGTTTGAAAATGCATTTTTGTTCATGATAAAATAGAGGATCAGGGTAGATGATACAGACACACTAACATATGACTGATGAGGATATCTGAGACAGCAAAAGGCATTGTCAGCTGATGCTTTGCTTTCATGCATTGTCTAGACTCAAAGTCTCATGCAGTAGACTCAAACAGACTAATACTGACTGCATCTGAATGATAAAACCCCATGACAGTATAATTACATTTTTGTGATATCCATGAGAGGCATTTGCCAATGATGTACTATATAAGGAAAGCTGGGAATCAGGGTTTTCTAAGCCAACTGTTTCATATTTTGCTACGTGACTGTGTAAAGAATGACAGAATGTATTACCATGATAAACCTTGTGCAAATAAAGAAAATAAAATGGTGAACTATACTTTTTAATGCACCAAATTTTCAGTGACATGTGAGATTGAAGGGAAAGTAATTATTGTGGAGGAGTTCAATTCAGTTAATGAAACCAAATGGCTTTAGCCCCATTTTGGTTTGCTATCTTATTGTTCAGAAGAGTAAAATTTCCACATAAAACAATTTGATTACTCTACTGCAGAGGTGTTTTGTGGATTTTTTTTTTCCATAGTAAATGCAGTGCTTGTCTCTATATATGCAGCACAGTCTGCATATACTCATGTGGACTTACTTTTCTGCCTAAAAAGTTCTCTATTAATTTTTCAGTACTGTACCAGAATACTGGTGGACAGGTTTGACATAGTAAGGTGTACTCCATTTTCTTGCATGAACAACATTTTAATTGTAAGATTGCAGTGGCTGAATGATTACATTTTGTCCTCTGCTTTTTGAATCTCCAAATCAGCATGCATACAACAGCAGGCTAAGAGTGTTCTCAAGTATGAAATGATATCAAAAGGTCATGTGATCATTAATTTAATTCCTATTACTCAAATGCTCACACTCTTTGACAAGATATTCCTTAAGTCGTGGAAGGAAGTCACGTGAGGGAGGGAGGCAGGAACTCCACTGAAGGAGCATCTCAGCTCATTAGGTTGAGTAGCAGTATCATTGCAGTTGGATCCACTGAACATCTGATCAGAGACCTTCCCAGAATACACCATAACTACCACTTGACTTCCATACTCCAACTATACAATACACTCCTCAGTCATACCTGTCAGACTAGTACCCAGCAGAAGACCCACCTAAGCTTGAGAACTTCAGAAATTCCTTCAGGTCAAATGTTGGTTCTGGTGATTTTAGAGAAGTGATCAATCCCCCTTTCTACACAACATCTGTTGCATCACAATTTAGAAGAAATCTCTGTGATTTTTGAGGACATCATGATTTCGTAAGAATGCAGTCTTACTGGATGGGATTTCCTTAATTTAGTGGTGAGAGCAGCCTGCCATTTAGTCAAAGAACTGCAGCATATTACAGAAAAACATATACTATAATTTCTAAATTATTTTTCTTTTATTCTTTCATTATTTTCACTTCTTTGGTTTAAAGAATGTTATTGATGCAAAAATAGAGGTTTTATTTCTCTGCCTAAATATGAAAACATGAGTCATGACCAGTGAATATAAACCAGTGCAGCTCCAGAAAGGTGGAGTGAGAGCAGGCTAAGAAGCAGAAACAAATCAGAATTAGTTTACAGAGTTAGGAAAGATATTAATTTTATTTGAAAGGTTGAAATAATTTTGGATGTATACTTCAAGACACTGAGCAATCTGTTCATAATACTACTTTTGAAAAAAGCACTAATACAGAAAACAGGCATTCTGTGCTGTTTGAGCAAGTAATATTTTTGCAGTACATTTTCTATAAACTGAGAAAGAATGAGGATTAGGACCTAATAAAGTTGCAGTATGCAGCAAATGAGTTCATATTACAACAATGACCTGTTAACTGCGCAGGGTTTTGAAAATCGAAACACTGTAAAATATAATTGATGGATATTATTATTTATTTAGATATTTTTAGTGCTTGAGGTTAACAGGTATTTGTCTCCATTCCATCAGCAAATACATGCTTTTAAAAACAAATAATGCTTAAAAGGCCAGATAGCTCTTACTCAGTAATAAATGAGAAGACAGTGAAAGACTTAAATAGCATTCCTATAGATTGCTTCCATTTCTCAGAATGCTCCAGTGCAGAATTTTTTCTTCCTTTAGAAAATCTCTAATGCAAAAATATGACTAGATAGAGTGCATATGTCCCAAGTGTGTCAGTCCTCTAAAGTACCGAATGGCATCTATTAATTAAATGGGTTTGATTGACTACTCCGAATCATCATCTCCTAAGGGTAAACTTGATATACTAAGATTAAGCTTTTCCTAGTGATTGTCTAATGAACAGTAAGGAGTATCTTGAAAAGTTATTCTTTGTGCTGAACCAAAGTCTTAGAGTAATCTATTGAAGAAACTACACTCAGAAGTTCATTTCAAGGTTTATGTATAGTCTAATGCATGAAAGTACTTGGAAAGAACTCAATACAGTATGGATGTTCACACTATATGAAGATGTCCATGTATTGTGATAACTTAGGGTTGAATCATTTGATGGGTAGAAACACATTCTAATGAAGGCAGGTACAAAACATGTTTTCATAATCTGAAATGCTGCAAAAGGTGTTCTTTTCATCATTCAGTAGCTCATCCTATTTTAAAAATATCTCAAGTAAGGGAGATAAGCCTGTAAAGATATCAAATTATTTTGTTGCATGAAAAAAATAACAGGTGTGGAGTAGGGTTTTGCTTTGACATCAACAGTGTGTATTTTCAATAATCAGATTGATGGTCATTTTTGTATATAAAGCAGTAGTAAGAGCTATTAGTAGAAACATCCATTTGTACATCCAAAAGGAGTACAGAGTGTTTGAAAAAGGTAAAGCATATATCAAAATTTTCACCTGAACTCTCCAGATATTAAAAGCCTGTTGTGTTTAATGTGATGGAGGCTTGGGAACACAATCTTATGCATCTTCTCAGTTGGGGGAGTCCATTTTAAGTATTTTCCAAATCCATACATTCGAGTCATTCCTCTCTCAAGGGATAGAAGGCTCCTACTTCTCACCTTTTTCCAGGAAAAGAAATCAAGGTGCCACACGCCTAATGGTAGGAGTCAGGTTGTGATTTTTTTTTCCCCTTTCCAGTCAGCTTTTTTAATTGCTCCTTAAACTAACTAGGCTTCACACATGTGGTGCCTCTTCTCAGTGGGTGGTCCTTTTATCCCTTTCTAGTCCTGGTGGGGAGCCCATGCAATCACAGCAGGCATTGCATACAATTCTGCTTCTGAAAGTGGCAGCTATATGGGGAAACTGTATATAAACATGCACACAATATTTCTGATTTCTGAATTAAAAGAATTTTAAATCCTTACAGGGAATTCTAAAGCTGTATGTGATATTAAAGTTATTCCTTGCTTTATACCCAGTGAGGAGGAGCAAAGATCCTAAAGCTGTGAAAACAAGGTCTGAATGAGATCTCAGGAGTCTCTTTCAACATGGTCCAGCTACGCCAAAATCCTAAGTTACAGAAATTTTTCAGACTTACAGCTTAAAGAGTAAGACTTGCAAACATCAATGTTAAGATTGCTTTTTTTTCTTTAACCATTTATTTCCAGATCTGTAATCAAATTAGGATACTAATTTAAACATACTCATACTCAAATTTAGCTAAATTCTGCATCCCTTACATAAGTGTATTCATCAGAATGGATTAATAAAAAAACCCCACTCTCTTCCTACTGTATGATATTGGCTGTTGGCCAAAGTTACCTCTACATAAAGAGAATTGAAATTAAAGTATCACGTGGATCCTTTTTGCCACCTTCAACCTATTTCTTAGCACTGAAATGGCTGAAGAGGCATAGGTTAGTGTAGCAGCTTCAAAACAGCTGGAGATGATGTGGAAATAGGAAAAGTGAAAGATTTTTTTATGACACTGATTATACATTGCATACCCTCCCATGGAAAAAATTTATCACCTATTTCAGCGTATACATGTTTGCATGTACTATATATGTGTATGTATTAAACTTATGCCTCCAGTACTTGCTAGCTGTAGCTCTGAATAGTTTTACTGACAGAAAGGAGAACTGCTAGTGTCAATAATTTTCACTGACAGGTCTTTGGACTGGTAGAGTGACAATGAGTATTCTATATGTAGTCACCTCTGTCAACTAGAAACTTGGTCTAGAAAAGAAAATATTAAAAAATTTTCTTGTGAAACACAGCTCTAAGAAAGACTGACTGTAAATAATAGCAGCAGTATGTTGATAGTTATGAAACCATAAAACTTTAAGACTGAACTGTATTTGTAAAGTGAATATGATTTCTCAAACTGATACCTTACATTTTTTTAAATGTCTTATTCTTCTTTATAGAATGTCCTTAATTTCCCAGATATAGCTATACCAATATTGTATTCTTCCCCATGGAATTATGTCAGGTAAAATACTGTTTTCAGCATAATAAAAACAAGTGACTTGTTTTATCCAAGTTGGATATCATGTACCTTTATTACTAATGCCTTTAATCCATCTTCACCACTAGCTGCTGTAAAATCAGTGTGCCTTCACTACTAACACAGTCTAAATAGGTCATCTGCCCAACGATCTGCCAACAGTTTCCCTAAAACTGTTTATTTCGCTTGTTTGACCTAGCTGATACTCCCATACTTTTCATTTCTGTTTGAAGAGGGTTTCTGAGGTGTGAAAGAATGTGCATGTGATATGAAGTATAACAAAAATGTATCTTGTATCTTGCCCTGAAGGTGTCTAGCTCATCCTTGCATGATCACCACAGTGGTGGGATCTGCCATTGGGAAGCCACAAGCAAGAGATGCACTCCTGTAAACATTAGCTCTTTTTCTTCTATCAGGATAACAGTGGAAAAAAATTCTCTCAGTTGGGCTGACATCAAGATTTTATATTTGACATTGATCATGTGTGCTAGCACAGATAGCCAAGTATGCTTTTGTCAGCCAATGTTTGTTAGGAGAGAGGTTTCTGTAGTGCACACCAGTAGCCACCTCTATTTCAGGCTTGATGGTCGCATTCCACAGTATATTATGTTACAGTTGTAACAGCTGAACCTAGAGGGCGCAAGGATATATACCTGATACTGCTCACATACTTTTCGTGGCTGTATCTATGCTCCACACAAATACTTTAAATATTTACAGTTCTGTATGACAGTGTCCCTCTATTACACATTCTAAATACCCATTTCCTTTACTCCTTTTCCAAATTATTTTTTTCCTACTCCTGTTCCTCAAATACAAAGGAAAAATATCATTGCAGGAAAGGGAGAAAATTTACCATAAAAATAGATATTTAATCTTAAAAAATCATATCAAGCTAAGACCCAGTCTAAATTTCTCTGTTAAGGGCTCAAAATCCCATAACTTGAATTTAAGGCAGCTCTGCAGCTACCACCTAAACTTGGATTTCTCTTTGTTAACATGTGAAAGATATCTGTCATACTAGTTTGTGCCTAGCACAAACTGACTGCTATCTTTAAATAACCCAATGCATTCAATGTTTAAAACAGGAAAATTACATTTTGTTTGTCCCTCTTTCCTGTGAGGTAAGAGGTGAATTTTTATTCATGCCTTTATTCATCCAACTTATTCATCAGGTATTTCATGACCCTAAATTATCTTACTAAAAACTCAGAGTACACAGATAATTGCAATATCAGAAAATAACATCTTGAAAACCAGTCATTTTTGTCTTTCAAATGTACACGATTTTCTTTTTCTTTTCTTTTTTTTTCTTTTTTTTCATAGCTATCCATTACTTTGTTCCATTTCATTTTTTCTCAAATCGTATTTGCTGAATTCATACTGCTGAATACAGATTATTGCAATGCAGGGTAAAAGTTTTGCTGGATTTGGTAAAGCTGCGGATATGTTTGCCTATAGGACCCTTGTATGGTGGATAGCTTTCTTCATTACTCATTGTGTCTTTGAGCAATAACAAGGATTCACATATATTATTTGCCTATAATTGCAGTTTGCATCTATACTAATGGTTAACTGCTTTAACACAGCTATCTCCTAGGCACACATTTCTAGCATTAATCCAAATTTTAGCCTGTTGCAGACAATGGCAATTTTTTCTGGAGAGCCTGTGGCATTGTTGGAGACAAGACCAGATTCTTAGAAACCCCTTTATGTACTAACTCCTGTAAGTCCTCTAGGGCCTTCTGTAGGGTAGAAAGCCTAACAAGCACCAATTCTCCTTTTACTACACAGAACACTAATTTCTTATAGATAATTTCTCATAGATAATTTCTCATGGTCATTAACATGGGTTCTTCAGTGTTATATCTAACCCAGCTTTTTCTGGCTAGAAGGAAAGTTGCCAAAAGCACCATGAAATATAGAATCATAGAATCATAGAATAGTAAGGGTTGGAAAGGACCTTAAGATCATCTAGTTCCAACCCCCCTGCCATGGGCAGGGACACCATGCACTAAACCATGTGGTCCAAGGCTCTGTCCAACCTGGCCTTGAACACCACCTGGGGATGGAGCATCCACAACCTCCCTGGGCAACCCATTCCAGTGCTTCACCACCCTCACTGTAAAGAACTTCTTCCTTATATCTAATCTAAACTTCCCCTGTTTGAGTTTGAACCCATTACCCCTTGTCCTACCACTACAGTCCCTAATGAAGAGTCCCTCCCCAGCATCCTTATAGGCCCCCTTCAGATACTGGAAGGCTGCTATGAGGTCTCCATGCAGCTCTCTCTTCTCCAGGCTGAATAGCCACAACTTTCTCAGCCTGTCTTCATACGAGAGGTGCTCCAGCCCTCTTATCGTCCTCGTGGCCCTCCTCTGGACTCGCTCCAACAGCTCCCTGTCCTTTTTATGTTGAGGACACCAGAACTGTATGCAGTACTCCAAGTGAGGTCTCACAAGAGCAGAGTAGAGGGGCAGGATCACCTCCTTCGACCTGCTGGTCACGCTTCTTTTGATGCAGCCCAGGATATGGTTGGCTTTCTGGGCTGCAAGCGCACACTGCCGGCTCATGTTAAGCTTCTCATCAACCAACACCCCCAAGTCCTTCTCTGCAGGGCTGCTCTGAATCTCTTCTCTGCCCAACCTGTAGCAGTGCCTGGGATTGCCCCGACCCAGGTGTAGGACCTTACACTTGGCTTGGTTAAACTTCGTAAGGTTGGCATTGGCCCACTTCTCAAGCATGTCCAGGTCCCTCTGGATGGCATCCCTTCCTTCCAGTGTATCAACCGAACCACACAACTTGGTGTCGTCGGCAAACTTGCTGAGGGCACTCAATCCCACTGTCCATGTTGCCGACAAAGATGTTGAACAGGACCGGTCCCAACACCGATCCCTGAGGGACACCACTCGTTACAGGTTTCTAACTGGACATCGAAATAATATGCATTATTCTGATATGTCCTGTCTCACTGAAAGGTGATGCAGGGGAAGATAGCTCACAAGTGCTACATGAGAGAGTGGCTGAGTGTCTTCCTAGTAAATGAAAGAGCAAGATCCACACAAACAGTGCAGAGGGACCACACCGTGCTCTCAGTCTGGGATGAGCAGTGTCTGCATAGTTTTCTTTCTGCTGGAAGACACCATGTTCATGAAATTCTGCCAGATCTGATGCTGATTATGCAACAGACTGGTTGACTCAGTATTTGAACAAAAACTGGAAGGATACGCAGACTGTCCATTCACGTTGTTACATGTGGGCTGGGAAGCATTCCAAGGTTGGTTAGTCCTTTGCGTACAGTGATGGCTATGGTTGTAACATCACAATGCTGTGCTTCAGTGTTCTGGTGATTGTGTCTGATTCAGAAAAAACTGAGATCTCTTGTCGGCACTGGTGTCATTGAAAGACTGTCCTTCCTTCTAGAAAGCACATAGAAGAAAGCATCACTGCTATACCTGGAAGTATGGTCTTGATGAGTGACTGTGGCAGTTCATGCACATACGTACTGGAGGCACATTGTAGGTAGAAACTGAAGAGGGTAAAACCACTGATTGTACGGCACAGTATTGCCTGCCTTGACAAACAAAGCACTGTCTTCAGCCTTCAGGGTCCTGCACATCTGCTGCCTCTGCATTGTTCCCATGCTATCCTCCAACAGGTCTAAGGGGATGTGCTGTGGTGACAGATATGCCTAGGACAGTCTGCTGATTAGGTATTCAAACCCACTGTTGATTTGCTATCTGCACCATACTCTCTTTCTAATTTAATAAACCACCACCAGCCTAGTTTGTTCTTTCATGATTATTGATGTTGTTCACACTTAATTTTCCATAAAATAATTATTTTTGTTTACAGAGGAGGAGGGTGATAAAGCAATGTTGGCCTGGCTAAGGGGAAGCACTGAGTGTTTTATTTTGAGGCAAAAGGCACTCAGGTTATACTATAGTTCCAGTTTACTTTCTTTTAAATCACAGTCTCTAGTTGCTGACTGTTTCTGCTGGTGATAGTGACAACATTCCTAAGACAACTCTTGTTGGGAGTGCCAGTAAACAGCAATTCATGGGTCAAACCACAGCTTTACTGCTGACTGGCATGACGCAACTATGAGAGGCAAAGGTATGAATTTAGAAAGAAAACCAGCTGGGTTTCAAATACCTTGTCTGAATGCCTTTGTTTTAGAGGAATTGGCCCATGTTGCAGGTGAAAAGAACGGATCAAACCAGATTATTTTTATGAATTTTATTAAAAAGACAAGCTAATCCAGAATTAAACATACACATCACTGCTTAAAGCTGCTATTTATTACTGTCTGAGATAAACTAACAATGAACCGATGCAAGAATTAAATCAAGGTAAAAATTGAAATTGAATCAATAAATCAATGGTATCGAATACCAAGTCAGCAAATTAATTCAACTACTTAAGTTTAATCATGAGGTTGGCAGAAGGTAGTAGGGTTTTTTTTCAGTTCTGCCATAGTATCTGAAGGAGAAGTTGTTTCTTTTCATTTTAGTCCTAACTGGGCTCCAGCTTGAAAATGAGCACTGATCAGCTGGTGAACTTCTATGGAGGAAAATTAACCAAGACAGGCAGTGAAATTGTTTTCACCAGTTTTACAGAAGTACAGATACTAAAGGGACTCTTTCACCACTCACAATTTTACTTCTGCTCTATTTCCTTCATACATAAAAATAGAAAATTTAGGAAACTTAAAATTCAGTGGATGCTTCTGAATGCAGTAGCTGTTTGGGGTTCTTTTTTTTTAAGAAGGCAGTCAGCAATGACAGATTTCACAGTTTGAGCTTTTAGGATTCTGTAGGTATTCTTTTCTGTCCATATGTTTTCACTAGCATGTAAAAGCCCTGCCCACACAAAAAGAGAACAAAATGACACCTTCCCCAAAGAGAGAAACTTGATTTTCCTGGTCTCTCTGCATTGTGTAATTATTTATTACAACCAATTTTTCATGTAGTGCTAACTATGACAAATTAGTGTATCTTTCACCCCTTCTTTCTTTGGACATCTTGCCAAAACAAGAAAGGAGTACCTTTCTACTGTGTGGTCCTGACAGTTACAGAAAGTATGTTCCACATTATCTGAGGTATTTTCTTTGTGACTTTGGAATTAAGTAGATGGTTCATGAATTTTAGGTATAGTCTGGCCAAAGCCCCACCCGGGGAGCAAGCTTTGGCCTTTACATCAATTTAAGTTTCACCCAAGCATTACCAGTAATGTACAAGATCTATTTTCAGAGCATTGTAAAATGTGTGAGACCTGTACTAGAAAAACTGGTACCAATCTTCTGTCTGGTCTATGAACCATGGTCCTGTTCTTGGCAGCTGTAGGAATTACTGGTAATTGTCAACATTTAGTTAAAAATGACCTGGTTAATTCTTTGCATCAGGCAATAAAATCGTGGAAGTTGTTATGTGGCTTCATTGAAGACAAAAATGTATGACTTGCTCCAATCACTTTTAGCCTAACCATTTACAGCTATGTTTGTATGCCTGTACAGTGGTCTTCCATTTACTGTAGACCAAACTTTTCTTGTGCTATGTTCAAATATGGACTTCTTTGCCTTATGTATCAACACAAACCTGACAAACTACTGCCAGCATGCCAGTCCTAAGGTGAACTATATAATAGAGTTTTCTATTGTAAGAATGTAAATCAGCAGCAGATGTGAAAAGCCTGCAAGTAAAACATAACAATACAATGATAAAACTTTGTAGTAGCATGCAGGTTTCCTCAGTTCTCTATTGTCAGTTCAGGTCTCCAGGGCTTAATAGCTGCATAAACCTTGCAAACAGAAAAGAACCATTGATTTGAACAAATTCAAGCATGCACTGAGGGGGTAGAATTGTATCCCTGCAGGGTACTCATTCTTTTGTTGATGCCTCTGAATTGGCATGATGTGCACAGAATAAGATTGGCCTCTCACAATGCCCACCTCAACTGGCAAAATTCTGCACATTGCACAATATGAAAGTGGTGCAAAGCAGGGCATGCAGATGGGGATGGCCAGCAGGCTGAAGAGTTGTGCAGTTACTCCATTTATTTTTCCAGAAACTTGTGTCCTCTCCTGTCTGTACATACTGGGCATGGCCCACTGCCCAAGACCATTTAATTGCATGAGGTAGGATATGAACTGCCAACTGCCATGTTTGGCACATGAAAACAGCAATTTTGAGCTTATTGCGAAAGAACTGAAACTGTATGTAGTTGCTTTCAGAGATAATATAGAAAGCTTGGATTATAATGTAGCTGACATTCTCTGCATACTGTGCAAATAAAGATCCAGATTTTCAAATATTTAATACTGACAGCTATGGAAAAAAGTGTTCTAGATGTATCTTCAACACAAAGGGGACATGCTGAAGAAACGAAGACCATGTAGACATGTATTTTCATCCTTATATGAAACCATTGTCATCATTGCAAAATTTAGCAACCACAGTTTTCCAGGAACTCTTGCAGAAATTTCTTCTGAAAACTGCAAAAAACAGTGTTTAATAAATGGATTTACTGTTAAGGTACATCTTGTCCCTGGGTTCCCGTGGTGTAATGGCCCCAATTCTTGTGCTGTGAATGGTTCTGGTTAGGACTGGGAAATCAAATGAAATAAGGGCTCTACCCAAGAACACAGTAGCTTACTCTGATACATGCATAGACACACACAGATGACCAAATACAAATATGAAGACACTTTAAAAAAAACGATTTTTTTTTTTCCTCACATGAAAGTGTGTGGAGGTGTCAAGCAGACAAAGAAGTGAAACATTTAATATTTTTCTTTGGGAAAGTCAGGCCAAAACCAGTTACATAAGTCTAAAATTACCAAACTGTGCAGTTCTATCAGAGTTGCAGATCATTAGTAGAGTACCTTCGATTTCATTGAATTATCCTTCTCTGAGAAATAACTTCAACAACTTTCAAATTTTGTGATTTATTCACTGAAAGCAGTTGTCAATAAATATTGGCAAGTAGGAATCTTACACAGCTGACTTATGCTAATGAGATTTCAAGCATTTTTGGCAGAATAGAAGGAGCATGACCAAATAAATATCATATATAAGTTTTAATGCTATAGTTGCACCTTAACTACAGTGTGGGTCCTCCTCCGTTAGTAATCCAGGGCAAAAAATATTTCAAAGGGCACTGCAGCTTCTTCTCTTCCCATTCAATGGGTTTTCTTCCCTGGCTGCCAGTATTTCTTTTATTTTTCTCTAAATGAATGAAGCTGCTGAGAATTTTATCTCTTTGCTTCAACACGCTGCATTGACTTTTTATGCTGTCATTTTGAACACTAAATGAAATGCACTGTATTTGCCAAATTTCTAATGGTGTCTTCCCTTTCATGAGGAAGTGACATATGTTTAAATACTTGTATGGGTGCTTAGAGAATATACTGAATTTGACTAAAAGTTCAAAACCAAGCCACAAAACAGGCTATAATTCAATCTGAAAAAAACCCTTAATTTTTCAATTTCGTGTTTTGGTTAGAATTATGGAATTCAGGCCTTTTCCCTGCATACCAACAAAACTGTAATAGTTTGTTTTCACTTAGGATATAATGGTTCACTTCTGATTTGTGTTACCACTTGCTAGAGTCAATTTTTTAAACACTTTACCATATGTGTATTTATTTTGTTTTTATAAAGTGCTTCCAGTGAGGACATACTTAAAAAAAACCCAACAAAACCAACAATTTTTAATGTATACAGTTACTTTAATCAGTGCTCAAAAAAATTATTTTAAAGCAAAATAAAGTTGAAATAAAATGGAAAAACTAAGTTCAAATTTAGAAATTAGGACAGAAAAGAGCAAGTGATTACATTCTAGATGAAGTAGAAAGACAGCCAAGTGAAAAGGAATACTGTAAATTACTTTCATATCTAAAAGGCTTAGTGAGGAAGCTGATCATGATTTTGGTTAGATAGACTGGTCTGGGGCTGGTCTGCACCTGTGGGTATGCAGACTGGAAAAACCCTGATGGTATTTAACAAGAAAGAATGGCTGTGCCTTCGCTGCTACAGGGCAGACCCAAGACCAAATCAATTCATATTAATAGCTATAGTGTAGTTAATGTTAGTGGTAACTTAATTGTTAGTAGTAGGAGGCTTGCACTCTTGAAGGAAACCTTGCAGTGAGGATGTCAGGTGGAACAAACAAATTGGGTCCTTTCTCAAAGGAACGCCAAGGGATTTTCTAGGAGTACTTTGATATGCCAAGCACAAGGGCAGGTGGAGTTTGAAGGCAGCCTGAACTTGGACTGAATTTAAGCTAATTAAAAGAACAGTTTGGACACTTCATCCTGGGTTTTGAAGAGAGTGTCGAAAATTACAATGTGATTGTTGCTGAGGTAAAGTTACTGCCCACATATACAGCAAGGCAGTGGAACAGTCCAGTCAGGCTCTCATAGGATTTGGGTGATATTATAAAATCTAGTCCTAATTTAAATGGCAGGGATTTTTGAGTTGTGTCATAGCTCTGTGTGTTCAGGTTTCTTTTGAATTTCTAATTCTTTGAAAACCACATACTTTTTTCTGTTTTGGAGTTGTTGCTTTTGTTCACTTATGTCTATAAACTACAGTCTCAGTCGAAAGTATAAACCCTTGGAAGATGATATTCTCCTCCATCTATAATGCAAATCCTTAAAATGCCACAAAGTGATCCTCTGTAGGATGCATAGATGAATGCCCAGCTGTGAAAGTACTGTTGCTTTTATCAAAGAATCTCAGCTAATTTCAACAAAGTTCTCAAAATTGTTTGCCTAAGCAAAGCACGCTGCTACCCATAGTGGGCTTGCTGAGCTCACTCATCATACACCTATTCCCTTCAAAATACTTTTCTTACTTCATATTTAAAATTATGCTAAAGTGATGGACAGTTAAAAATACCATTAATTTCTAAAAATTATTAAAATTATAAAAACTATTAAAAATACTGAAAAGCAAACTCTGTGTTCTCAGGCTGCAGTTCCTGTTTGAAAAATCACATCATTAAAAATTAACAGTTTGAGCTGAATGTCTTGGCACATTTGTACTTGTTAATCTACAGTTTAATGAGTTGTTTACTGTGAAGAAGAAAAGAAAAATATCGCATGTAGGAAGATCAGTAGTGCAGGCATGGGAAGTCTAACCATTATCTTCTTCAGCAAATCTTCATAGGAGGGGTTCCACTGGCACAAAACCAAGGCAGAGATTAAAGCAAAACAAATGTGTTCAAAGAAGCAAAATTAAAAATGTGTGTAGCATGGAATTACTGGCTACCTGAGAAAGCCATATGTCTGTCAATTACTTTGGGATTAAAAACCGAAAAGAAAATTAAACCACTGAAGACATTGTAACTGGATGACTTGCATCACGTCTGGTGCATGTTTTATCGTCTGTAATGTAGTTGCAAAGTCCCTGTTTCTCTGATAAAAGGAGTAACACTATATGATTCAATTGAAGAATTCCAGATTGGCATTGCTAAATCATTTGTTCAGCCTCCTCATAGACCTGAAGGACTTTGCTTATATGAAGGTAAAAGTCCAATTGACTAATGCTGAAGATGTCAATAGTTTCATACAGAAGTTGCATCAGGTTTGATGCATTTGTTTTGGATCTCTAATATCAGCGGGAAAGATATTTCTTGGAAACAGTTCTTATAGACATGGATCTGATTGCACAGTGAAGGAGTAGGACACTGTTTCTTGTGAACCTCGTATGAAGATTACCTTATACAACAGTGCAATAGTGACACTTCTGTTTCTTTATCCTTTTAGGGGTATTAATCAGTCATGCTTTTGGAAGAACATGAAGGCCACTAGTTGTCAGTTGATTCCAAGATGCATATAAAATGATCACAAGTATTTGGATAGTCCTTCTTGGACAATTTGCACTCTTGAATGCAGTTTCCCATAGTGCTTCTGCCTGTAAGAATCTAATTTAATTATCTGTAATTCTACAGGAAAGAGATTGTATCTACACTTTGTATCCAAGGCTTAAGCACCAATGTTTCAATGAAATGCTGTGATCAGGGTAAGCAACATATGTAACATACAAAAAGCCAATCCCAGAACCCTGGCTGTGATTCAAGATGCAAGCAACCATGGCATGCTCAGTCTATTCTGAGTATTAATGAAACACAGTGCACTCTTGCCCTTTCATAGGTGTTCTCATACCTAAGTTGGAGAATAGGTTGAAAAGAAAGTGTGCTTTCACAAGAAACAAGGGGAATGAATCATCCTTATCTTCAGTATCTAAAAAGTAGAAAACCTGTGCAACTTAGGCTCTTTTTATTATCAAAGGAGAGAAATAAATTATATTGTCCTGTGATTCAGAGTCCAACAAAGGGCACATTAATCCTTATTTGATAGCGCCTATTCTCTTCTCTTGATCATAAAGTATCCTACAGCGATTAGGTCAGGCTTGACATCTCACTTTCAGACATTTTAAGTTAAATAATACAGTTCCCACTCAACAGGTCCTCTTCTACATGATTTGTAGAATATGGCTGGTGGAAGGAAAATATGATTTCATGCTTTAATTACACTGGTAACCATCTCTCATAGGGTATCTAATTTTACTCTTCTTGATGCTTTTTCTTCCTTAGTTTTATTTTAAGGTTATATTATAGATTAATATTTTAAATTTATTTAAGACCTTATATATTAGCATTTATTAGCTTACCGCAAATGAAATTTACATCATTATCCATAAACATCAACCACAAATCAATGAAATAGTAAAAGCAGTCCTATGTTATGACTTCACTCTGAAAAATCATTAGAAGTACATATTTTATAAAAATTCTATATTATGAACACTTTCTTTGAATTTCTCACTATCACTATTAATGATATCATGAGTATGTCATCCTGAAAGTGTCTATCTATCTGGCTTGTGTGCTAGAGTAATTCTTCTGGTCAACTACCAAATCTATCAAAGGTAGTAGTATTTCCAATATTTTGCTAGCTGTTCTGCATGTCTCTAAGAAACTATGGGCATATGTCAAGTTCTTAGTCATCTATATAGCCGTAGAAATAATACAGCATCGATCAGTCTTGGAAATTGAGTTAAAGTTGGCAATTTTATTTTTCTGTGCAGTCATTAAATATTTAATATTTCCTTTTGTTCTTCAGGGAATAAATTTAAGAAAAATCACTTCCCTTCTAAATGGTCTCGCTTCTACCAAGTGCCCCAAGTAATCCTTTCCTATGATAGATTATGCTTGGTTCCACACAGCTACTACCTGCTCTGTTTGGAGACCATAATCAGGCTTGTCCAGATGTTTTTGCCTCCTTGCCTGCTAGATAAGGGCTCCTTGTGAGATATTTTAAAATATCCCATTTGTAGCCAAAGTCTTAGGAATGTGTCGAAACACACATTGTGAAAATGGTATATTATTTAAAAGAAATATTTAAATGGAAGTATGTGCAATTTTATTTCCTTAAATTGATTCAGGTGCAAAGGAAAACAAGGAATTGAAAATGAATGCGAAAACCAGAAAAAAAGACCTCTAGCTTTATGGAAAGTTTTTCACCTGTTAGGATACATAGGCAATTTATATTTCAATATGTATTTAATCTAGAGAACAGATAATGACTGTCCTTCACAATATTCTTACTATATGCATTTTATAATTCATTTATAAGCCTGATTTTGAGTGAAATTGATTTACTTTTACTAAACACTGGTATTCTGAAACATTGAATAATGAAATTTCTGACATTTCAAACACTTGTGAATATAATTTACTTTTTTATTACTATTATCTGTTAGCTTTTTTGTGACTGGAGAAACAAATTTGTGCTGTGTTCATATGGAAGCTCACATAAAAAATCTGTTGTCAAGGTAAACTTAATTACAAATCAGAAAACGTTTTGGGACTGTTCCTTCAGGTAAAAAATATATCATCCAATAACTTGAATGAATTATTACAGAGAAATATAAAACTAGAACATTAAAACTCAAAGTCTTATAATTATAGTCCCAGTCCCCATGAGAGAAATTTCTTTTTATAAAAATCAAAACAATTAGAAATGGTAATGGCAACCCCTTCAGCTTGTGGAAACTTATAGGTGTCCTTTCAGCAAATGATGGCGAGCTCTGAGTCAGCTGCCTGTTCAAAGTACGGCCTGGAGAAGACAAGTTTGGTGCCTGAGAACGTACTTCACACCATCTATCAAGATGAAAGTGGTATTGAAATATTTGTCTTAGTAGAAAACCATCAGAGGGAAGCATTCTTCTGAAATTGGTATCTATACCAGCAAAAAACAAGAGGAAAAATGCTCCTCTTTGCACCTACTCCTGGTTCAATGCCCTGCCAAGAATGAAATATGGAGGGCTCCAGAAAGAGACTTCTCTCTGTTCTGTGAAGGCCTTACTGCTGTAATACAAGGCCCAAAGCAATTTAGACACAGGGAATTTAGGGTCCATGGCATTAGAAAGCAACTCAGTGGAGATTCAAAGAATTCAGGAGTCCCAGGAGTATCAGATCTGCAGATAATTTGTCCCGTTGGGTTGCAATCTCAAGACAGGTAGGGCTGCTGCCTTGCCAATATTGTGATTTCCACATATTTATTCTATGGAGACAACAGAGAACTCTTCCCAGCCAACCACTAGACATCAGGGACAGAACCAGTAATGCACAAACAAATGAATAAGAGAAAGAATAAGTAAAGGTTTCATGTGGGTTTATTTCAGAGCATTCACTTTGAAAATTCCTCACTAAATATGTTCTTTCTAAAAGGTGTTTTTGTACCAAAATAGAATGCATTATACAGTCAGTCTCCATGGTAACTTTGTTTCTTATTAAATGGAAGAGGAAAAGAGCCTAATTAACTCATATGACCTTTTATTCGTTAAAGTGTTCTGTTCTACCTTTAGTGACTGTGTGCTGTATATTGAAAGACACCATTTCCCTCTGGCTGTTTTTCTTTTTTAAGAATTACGGGTTTTTCATACTAAATTTAAATCATCATGTGCAAATAGCAAATGATTTATCAATGGGGAAAATGAAACCCCTCTGCCTCTTGAAGCTTCTCTTAATTTTCAGGCATAAAGCTACTTTACCTTGGCACTGCAGGAATACTTATTATGCTCCTCATTCTCTTCATAAAACCCCAAATGATAAGCTTCCAACAATAATGTCTGGCACTAGTGAATTGCGATCCCTTAGACAATTAGTTTAACCCCTTTACCCAGGGAAGTAAACAAAAATAACTTTATCCAAGCCTTTCAAAAGCATTGCAGAGCAAAAACAATTGAAAGGAAAGATAAAATAATATAATATAATGAAATTTCCAAAGGGAAAAGAGCAAGAAAACCCATGGGCCTGGTTGTAATTCACACTGTGGCTTCTTTATTTTTTTGAAAGTTTTAAGAAAGCTATCCATTCTATTTGTACATTAACACAACACTGGGAAATACTGTGGATGTAGAATGCTGGAATCAGTGTTTTTAAAAAATCCAAATATCTTTCAAAGATCTTCCATTTCTACAGATTTTAGTGTATAATTGAAAGAAAAAATAAAATATGTGAGAGTGGAACCTTGAGTTTAGTTTTCTGCATTTTCCACAGACAGACTGAATGTTTAGGAGCTTGTGCCCAAATCATCCTGATACTCAAGAGATAAGTGCTTAGAAGTCCAACACTGCAGCAAATAATGCCTGAGGTGGCCAATCCTGACACAGTTAAAATGTTTTACAGAAAGGCTTCAGCAGCAAAGCTTCTATGTGGCCCTTAGCAATGCTTAGCCCAGTCTCAGCTGGGGAAAGCATCATTATCAGTGAGGAGAGGGGGAAGGAAGAGGAAGGCATACATTCAAATTAAGGGCACCCCATTTACTCAAACTACAAGCATACGTGTGAATGCCTCCTCTCACCACAAGCATCCAGGAAAATATTTGCTATTTGCTAGAGACTCAATGAGCAAGGACCCAGGCAGCAGAATGATGTTCAAGCAGGGCATGATGCTAAACCTCACCCTCTTGGGATGCAAACCTGGCAGGGAGTTGCAGAAGAGCTCTTGTGCATCATGCAGAGTGGGGCTCCCACTGTTCCTCTGTCCTCACCAGAAACCAAGTCACACCTCCTCTGTGCACCTGGGAGACATTACACCAGCACTGCTATGTACCTGGTTCTTTGACACTAGAAGAAACTGTTTCTCAAAGAATAGTGTGTTCCTGTACCTTACCTTTCATTAAAAAACCTGTTGCAGCTGTTTTTTAATCTGTGAACTTAGTCTGAAGGGGAACCAAGGATTCTTGATGACCCTAGTGAATAAAGATACGTGAAATGTCACTACTCTGTGATAGTGCTTGGCCTGCCTCAAGTAAACAATGGGTCTAGGAAAAATGTTTTAGAATCATTGATTCTAAGTAATGTACAATGTCCTTAATACAAATGTAAGCCTCTCCTTATGTATTACAGGAGGGTTTTTTTATTAGATACACTGGCTCCAGAAGGCAGCTATTCTTTATATATATGTGTTTTGTACATTAATTTATGCTTCCAGATGGCATAATGCTCTTAAACAAGGGCTGTTTTTTAGGGTTTGCCCTTTTCATTGGTCTGTTTATCTGCAGCCTTAGAGTTTATTTGCAATGAATAATAGAATCATAGAATCATAGAATCGTAAGGGTTGGAAAGGACCTTAAGATCATCTAGTTCCAATCCCCCTGCCATGGGCAGGGACACCTTGCCCTAAACTACGTGGCTCAAGGCTCTGTCCAACCTGGCCTTGAACACCGCCAGGGATGGAGCATCCACAACCTCCCTGGGCAACCCATTCCAGTGCTTCACCACCCTCACTGTAAAGAACTTCTTCCTTATATCTAATCTAAACTTCCCCTGTTTAAGTTTGAACCCATTACCCCTTGTCCTACCACTACAGTCCCTAAGGAAGAGTCCCTCCCCAGCATCCTTATAGACCCCCTTCAGATACTGGAAGGCTGCTATGAGGTCACCACACAGCCTTCTCTTCTCCAGGCTGAACAGCCCCAACTTTCTCAGACTGTCTTCATATGGGAGGTGCTCCAGCCCTCTTATCATCCTCGTGGCCCTCCTCTGGACTCGCTCCAACAGCTCCATGTCCTTTTTGTGTTGAGGACACCAGAACTGTATGCAGTACTCCAAGTGGGGTCTCACAAGAGCAGAGTAGAGGGGCAGGATCACCTCCTTCGACCTGCTGGTCACGCTTCTTTTGATGCAGCCCAGGATGCAGTTGGCTTTCTGGGCTGCAAGCGCACACTGCCGGCTCATGTTAAGCTTCTCGTCAACCAACAATAAAAACAGTTTTCACAGTTGATAAGTGTTGGTTCCCTTAATACAGTGTCATCTGGGATTAGGTAGACCATGCCCCATGTACACTATTTTAGGCACCATCCTTGGAAGAAGAGGCCATTCCTCTGGAGTAAAGCAGACTGGTAGCTTTTCACAGAACAGAGAGCACTCCCAAGCCATACACTGGGAAGGAAATATAGTGAGAAGATAGGGTATGGCACTGGTATCTGGTCACTTGGCAGAAGGAGCCAGAGAGGAGTGGAAAATGGTTAAAATATGTGCGTGGCTAAAGGTAAACCTTGGGGTATGCAGGTGGAAAGAGAAGCTGCCTGCGTTACTTCGAAGTGGGTTCTGGTCAGAGAAACATTTGCCATGTTTCAATCAGGCTGTTAAGGCATTCTTATGGCAACAGAAAAATGATGGAACATCGAGGAAAATGCAGGGGAAGTTCCTTTGAAGTCTGGAGAGGAGAGTTAGTAATGATAGGAGAGGCCTCTGGAAGAGGCTAGCAAAAGCTGGCTGATGCAGGTGTGTCCTGTTTTCAGCTGCAAGAGGGGTAGGGTTTTTTTTTCTCCTTCCTGGTAGCTGGTGCAGTGCTGTTTTGGCTTTGGTCCGGGAGCAATACTGATAACACACCAATGTTTTAGTTGTTGCTCAGTAGCGTTTACCCTGATCAAGGACTTTTCAGTCCCTCATGCTCTGCTAGTGAGGAGGGGCATGGGAAGCTGAAAGGAAGCAGAGACAGGACGCCTGACCAAAACTAGCCAAAGGGGTATTCCATACCACAGCACGTCATGCCCAATATATAAACTGGGGGGAGTTACCGGGAAGGCCCAGATTGCTGCTCAGGTCAGGCTGGGTATTGCTCAGCAGATGGTGAGCAATTGTATTGTGTATCACTTGTGTTTATTGTTTTTTTCCCTTTTCCCTTTTAGTTTTATATTCTCTCCCTTTGTTATTTCCCTTATCATTATTATTATTAGTAGTATATTGTACTTTAGTTATTAAACTGTTCTTATCTCAACCTGTGGGGTTTACATTCTTTCAGTTCTCCTCCCCATTCCTCCTGGAGAGGGGAAGGTGGAGGGGTGAGCGAACAGCTGCATGGTTCTGAGTTACTGTCTGAGTTTAAATCACAATAAGATATAAAATGGTATGGTGGTGTGTGAATGCAAACCGTGTGAACTTGGGCTACGGCCACAGAGTTGACATTGTCTGCTCCAGAGTACAATGGTTATGCCCTGGTATAGGGTGGCTGTATTGTCACATGGCAATGTGACAATAGTCCCCTCTACATTAAACTGACAGCTTCAATGCTGGTAGAAGGTTTGGCCCTCTTGGTCCTCCTGTCATGCTCTGTGAATTCCCATTTTTTATGAATTTTCTAGTTTCAAGGGTCTGTAATAATTTGAGACCTGCATTTCAGGCTATCATATATAGCTACTGATTTATATCATGAAACTGAGGTTGTGCTGCACACCTTAGAGCATGGCATGACAAAAGGAATACAGGTGTGCAGAGAATTTTGGAGGTGCACAAGAAAGAGGGCTTTGGAGAGGGCTTTGGAGAGGTGCTCAGAATTATACGAGACACATCTGCAGCATTCATGTCATTGCTGCTCTTTGATAGCCATGAGAACCATGCCAAAGTTTTGCTTTAGAGGAAACTAGTCCCAGGAATAAACCAACACATGTGCAATCAGGGGACGAGGACTGGTAGCGAGCTGTTGACTTTCATACTCATGAACCTTCCAGTCTCCCAGATACAAAAAAAATCTGTCAAATTCATTAAGAAAAATGGAGAATAGAAATAAATAGACATTTTATTGGGGAAAAAAACACAATCTGGAGCACAGTAGCACATGATACAACTTCAAGCTGATATAGGCTTCACCAATGGCTTTGAATGTCTGCAAGAGGCTCGTGACAGACATATGGCAGGGAAGGAGGTTGAGAGAGTACTCCCAGTGTGTCTGGGACCATCACAAACTGTGCCATCAAAGCCAGGGTAAGCTGGGTGCTCTTCATCACCCACCATGCAGTGGTGCTGTGATGTTGAAGCAGATTTGCTGTTCCTGTTACCATCACCTAAATTTGTGAGTCACAGTTTGCGTTAGTGTGCTGCAGAGCACGATCGATGTGGATACTGAGGCAGAGTGCGAGGCAGCTCCCTTATAGTGAACTGAAGACAATCTAGGGTATGACCTGGGGTCTGGAATGCCCTTGCAAAGGTACCACAAGGTCCTGCAGGATAGCATATATTCCCAAAGACTTCCCATATAACATGCAATGTGAAGATAGCTGGCAGGGCCAGAAGATACTATATAAGCCTGAAGTGTGTGTGGAAGATCACGCTCAGTCTTCCTTACTGGAATGTCCTTAGGGAACAATCTAATCTAACAGAAGGTAGCACACATACAGGGCTAGAAAACACTTCACCATAGGTCTCCACAGTCTGCTGTTCATTATCCGTGCTGGGGACACATGTGGCCCCAAACTCAGCATGAACAAAGAATTATAGTTGCTGGCCTTTTAGTATGTGTGAAACGTTGTAGCTACATGCAAGACAGAAGTAGCTCAGCTAAATATATGGAGAATCACTGGCATACTGCTTGAGATATGGGACATTGTTACTGGATGTTGACTGAGCTTAGACCAGCAGCATGGAGCAAAATGGTGAACAGAGATTTAGAAATGCAGGATGCAGAACAAGGCACTGACCATCTAGCTTTTCTCAGAACAGTTCTCCTAACCCTTGCAGAGGATCTGGATAGGAAGCCACCCTCCCTAAACAACCATCCTCAGAAAATCCATAACTGCAGCTGCCACAGGACCTGGTCATTTAACTGCTCTGTGAACCCTGCTTGAGCTCCAGCTTTCTGACAGCACTGTGGTTTCAGAGTTCCCTAATTTTAAATGCCATGCAGAGAGGCATGAGGACAAACAAAATGTCACATCAGACATTGAGAAAGTGAACATAGCATGAGCATTAGAAAACTGATTTTCTACAGCTCACCACAATTTCTGGTACTGTCAATCTAGCAGAAAAGATGCCTGAAAGAACAGCTCATAGGGAAATATTTACTACCCACAGTGGTGCGAACCACCCTGAGTTTCAGTGGGCCAAAGAAGGAACTGGAAGGCTAGCAAGTAACTGAATTGATATTCCAATTACATATTATATGACAAAGGCCAAACGCAACAGATTTCTGCCATTGGGAATAAAGGCTTGTTTTCAGTAAACTCAACCAATCTGACAAACACTTTGCGTATTAGTGTGTTCACTTCCTTCCACAGTGTTGAGTATAGCTCTTGGAAAATCTCACAGAATCATAGAACGGTTTGTATTGAAGAGCACCTGTAAGATCATCCAGTTCCAACCCCCTGCCAATGGCAGGGACACCTTCCACTAGACTAGGTTGCTCAAAGCCCCATCCAACCTGGCTTTGGACACTGTCAGGGATGGAGTATCCACAAGTTCTCTGGGCAACCTGTTCCAGTGCCTCACCACCCTCACACCAAAGAAGGACAGCTCCTTTGCCTTTCTGCCCTAATCCATTCTTTATCCATTTAAAATTATAAACACAGAATATAATTCAGATCAGGCATGGATTTATGGAAGACTGATGTTAAAATAAATGTTCAAATGTCCTGTAATAGCATTTTATAAGGTCATAGTATTTCTCCTTTGTTTTGTTGTTTAATCTAAGGGTTTTTTATAACCTTTGTTACCTCCTCCATGCCACTCCAGGATGCACAAGACTGGAATGGAACTCCTGAGTTATCAGCTTCAGCAGGTCCATCTCCTGTTATGTATTGATTAACCTTTTTCTAGAACAGAGGTTGAAATAACTTAAAGGTGTTCTCTGTCATGCCTTCAAGCAACCTGTTCAGCACCTCACTGTGCTGTTTGTTGATAACCTATTCTGCAGCAAATACATTCATGGTCCATTCATACCTATGCCAAAGTGGCTCTTTAGCATAAATAGATCTGTATCTCTGCTTGAGATATTTATAGACAGCATTGACACCCCCACTCAGCTTTCTTCCTGCTTGTCTAAGCAAGCCACACTTCTCATTCTCAGCTAATAAAACATGATTTCCATTCTCTAGAACAGTCTGGTTAATATTCCCAGATTTAGCTTATCTGAATTAACTTCCATGAGCATAGGTAACCAGAAATGCATGATCAGGTGATGGGACCTTTGGAGGGCTATAATATTCATGTTTCTCTCTCTCTTTCGAAAGGGATATACTCTAGATTTAAAGTTGTATTTTTCACAGTCTCCTCATATTGGTGGACACAATTCCTGTATGTCATACTCTTCCCTGAAATTTATCTGAAGTTTCAAAGTATAAACTCCAAGTTTACACACAAATTCTCAGAGCTGTCTGACTACACTGCACTGCATCTTGTACTATTTACCTACTGTTCATTAGTTCCTCTTTAGTCTTCATGGCCATTTAGTTTTCCTGCATTATATTCTAATCTTGGTCTATATAGCTAACTTCAAACTTCAGCTCATCAGCAAATAAGTGTACCTTGGTTTTTTGCATCGTTATCTTTCTTTTTGTCTTGAAAGTGTTCCTGAGAACTAACAGTACTTTTTTTTGCCTTCACCTTTCATTTTTATGCAACAATGATCAGATTGCTATTTTTTCACAATGGATGTCACTTTACTGTGCAAATATTCTTACTGATTTCATCTAAATAATTTGCAGAGTAAGATATCACTTAGAGGAATGGATCTGCATTTTACTTGGAACGTATAAAGTACAATGTACATCTAGTTTACAGGCTAAGTAAGAATTTACCAAGCACCTGAAGAGTTATTGTTTCTGTAGGCACTTCTGTTTATAAATCACTCTTTGATCACAAAAAATAGATTCTTTTACATGGAAAAAATAAAGTGGCTGAGATTGTGTTTCCCCACAAGATAAAGTTTTCAAGAAACATTATTGGAACAAGGCACAGCCACTTTTTTTTTTTTTTTGGTAGGAAAAGGACAGAGGATGTTTATGATGTGTGTAGCTGTGTTAGAAGCTGATCTGAATTCATTTAACCTGGGGCCTCTAACGATAATGTAGTTGAAATAATTTTAATTATTATCATTCTTATTGGAGACAGTTGAATATTTTTTCATAAAAATCTGGGGCTTGTTAAATGAACTAAGTCAGGCATCTTAAAACAAAATGACATTAAAAATTATTATGCCATCCATTATAAGATGCAACATAGATTATATTTGCATTTTTTACATTTTGCTATAAATCAGGGTCAAATCCTGATATATATCAACTGATTATGTACTTTATGGCTGGCAAAGTTTGCACAGTGTCTTTTGGCTTAGCTGGGAGGAAGGTATGTGGCACCTTTGGGTACACTGGAAAAGAAAGACTAGCACTTACAATTTTCAGGGCAGACACTTCTGCCTTTTGTTTAGTTACAAGACTTTGCTATCAGAGCAATCATTTGTTCTGGCTGTTTGGTTTTTTTTTCTTGTGCTTTCCTGCACAATTCAGGTGCTTATTTCCCTTGGTAGTGGTTTTATCACCTTTTTACTGGGCTTTCAGTGCAGGCTGGCTGCTCCGTGGGGGCCAGGAACAGAAGGGCATTCCCAAGGGCAGCAGGGCAGCAGGGCACCACTGCACCTGAATGGAAGAGAATGGTGGTAGCAACCAGGTAATTCAACTGTCCAGCCAAGTTCCTAGCATGAGGCAGGTCTGAGGTCGAGCCTGGATGTCAGTCTGTGGATCAGGGTCCAGATCTGGATCAGCGGGTATGTGGCAAGCGGCAGGCATGGCTTTAACACCGTGTGGCCCTGCAGCACCTGGGGGTGCAAGCCTCAGCTTAAAATGAGTTCCTGGGCAAGGAGGTGAATTCCTCACTGGGGCATTTTAGCAGACCTGTTGAGGGACCTGCGCTAAGGCTTTTTAGCAGAGCGTTTGCCAACAGCTCTCTTCAAGGCTAGACACCTGCACCATTATCTAAGTTGACCCTGAGCCCAGGCAGGCAAGGAGTGGGGTGATGTGCTCAGGGGTGCGACATTCGGTATCACTGTATATATTGACTGTCATAGAGGAAATTATATTGTTCAGTGTGAAGAAATGTCCCCAGACAACACATAAACCAGTGGTATGGCTATGTTATTCACTGAAATTGATTGAATGTGATTGCTGTCTGTCATTGAAGCTAAGTAGATTAATTGGGTCCTGACCAGGTATTCCCCTCTTTGAGATGAGCCCAAATTAAAAAATGCCAATAGAAATGCTGCAATTTAGCTACCAGCTAAATTTAGATGTTCAATTACCTCCCTTAATTTTTTTGAGAAATTTCCTAGGTTTGCAAAAGTCTGAACATCTTGATGCTAACTTTGGTCTTGTGCTTCCAGGATTTTTCCAAATGTCAGATAACAGCAAAGGACGTGAAGGCAGACTGAGGTGATAAATTGAAGAGGATTACTAAAAGCACCAAAGTTCACCACAAATAAATCAAGAACGAGGCCAAGGTACAAACGGAGATGTACTCTTACCTTTTCTCAGTCTTCTGCTATGAAAGGAAGCTATTTATTAAACAGTGGTGAGCTGAGAAGGGGGTTGGAGCTGCAAGCAAGGAAACTGCCTCTGGCTTTTTCATTCCTGCTGTTTTGAGAGGAAAAGGACTGAGCCTCCACTGTTCGTAAATAAACAGGACAGGATCAAAGGTACCTGGCTCCGCCTACTGCTCCTCCTAAGAGAAATAAGCTGCAGGACCCTGAATGTTGGGTAAATGCTGGGGTCAACAGGGACAGCAACTTCTATGCTTCCTGCCTTCGTATCCGTATTGCATTACGGATAACTTTTTCCATGTACTGTACTTGAAAGAAATGTAACTGTTTTAAGAATGTTTGATCATCCAACTTTGCTCACCTCACTGCTGCTTATATTTAGACTTGGGTTATTTTATATGAGAAAAAACAATTCTTTTAAAACACTGCTCCAGTCTTTAAATATTTGCATTCCTAGGAAGACTGTCTTGTTGAGACCTCCTCCTATCAAAAGCATATGTATGAGCTCATGTACTTTTACAAATTAAGACTCCTCCCAAACTTTCAGGAGGAAGAAATATGTCTGTAGGAATACTTAAATGACAGAATTGTAAGATTACAAAGTACAGGAAGATTCCTAAAAGAAAGAACCTTGGATGATTCCTATCAGATAGATACTAATATTCTTGTTGATACTCCTACTGACAGGTAATTAACTGAATTAAATACACTTAATTCCTATCAGAAATGTAGTTTGACCATGCCACACTGTCACTATTTTCTTTTGCTTGGCGACATATCACCTAGCTTTATCTATTTTGAGACTTCAGTAGCTACTCTGAACAACCTGCTAAATTTCCCTTGTTAGATGCCTGGAGAGGAGCCAGCATCTCAGGGGAGCATTTCTGCTCACCATCTTTCCTTTCTTACTCTTTGGTCTAATTTGGTTGGCATATGGACTGGCTACCTGGGTGGTAGTGACTCAGATTTTGAATCAGTAGCTAGACATGAACTAAGCAAATAAAGTATCAGGAATTATGCTGCTTCTCACTTACTGGCTGGCCAAATAAATGGCTTTGATGAAGTCTATATATAGTGGGTATTAGGATATATTCTGCTTTGCATGTATTTGGTAAGATCTTTTTCTTTACCTTCACTAGCATTAAAGTACATGCATCAAAAGGAAAATACACCCTTATCTCTCTCAAGCTTAATTGAAAAGTACTTGGTCTTTAAATATAAAATTCCTTTTTCTGAAGCATTGTTATTCTCGTTTAGAGGAAGAAACACCGCAGAAGATGTGCTAATTCTATAATTGGACTCTTTTTCTAGCATTTATTTCTCTGAGTGACTTTTGTTTTCCTTGACTTCTTGTTCTGTTCTCAACCATGTATGATAATCTCACTTTGCTCTCCTACTGCTACTGTTTTCAAGTGGCTGCAGTTATAAGCAGCTAACCTGCTGAGACATAGTTTATTCAGTACCTGAAGCTGTCTTAGGGACCAGACATTCGTACAGAATACAAACAATTGTCAACGGGCAACTGGACCTGGAAGAAATAAAGACCTAGCCAAACCTTCAGCAGATGAGAAAGAGTGTTGTGGGATTTTTGTGTACAGCAAAGAGTAATCACCAAAAGTGTGCCCAGGCTTTGTATAAACTTGGGAAATTTTAAAAAAGAATCTTCTGCTCAGTAGGTTTTCTTTAATTAGGTTCTTCATAAGACAGGGGAATAGACATAAGCAGAACTTGAATATTTATATTCTTTTGGAATAGGTTTCTTCATAACATAAGAATAAGAGGAAATAAGCATCCTGTACCTGAAATATCTGACTTTTCACTTTCATTTGGTTTCCTAGATCTGAGAATATTTGAAAAGTTTTGTTCCCAGTTTGAGATCACCATTCTTGCTCATTTTAAATGCCAGCACCTGCCCTGTCCTTAGGGTCCTCGTTCATTAGATACTCTTTGACAATTGCCTCAACTAAGGAGGGAGACGTGGAGAGTTCAAATAGTCTATCTACCTACCTAGGCCAAATAATATTTCCAGATAAACTCAGGGCAGAAATGTCTGTACATGAGCTCATGCAATTAAAACATGCATTTGTTACTAAGGCATTTTTTTGCAGTGTTTGATTCCAGTGAATATTTTGTCCCATTGCACTACTGAGATCAGAATTGCCTATTTCAACATTTCAAAACCTGTAAATGAAGCTCCAATTATCATCAGATCAATTTAGAAGTAACGATGCTTTAAAGATTTTCGTTCCTTTTTTTTGTTGCCTGATTGCTAAACTGTCAAGATAAATTTGAACATGTATTCAAACTTTTCTCCATATCTACAGAGCATAGAATTTTTAAATTTTTTAAATGAAAGGCTGGATTCCAGAGTGTTCAGATAACTTGAGGAGGTATGACTATAAGAAAAACATTACAAAGAAATACAGAGGCACAGACAACAGTGACCCTCTTCACTTCCACTTCCAGAGACACTGTCTGCCCTAAGGATGTCACAAACTGAATAAAAGAAAGCAAAAGAAAGTAAAAAAGTAGCTTTTCTTTCTAAATGAGAAACGGAGGTATACAGAATGAAAAGTTCCCATCCGTTAACGCATTTAGGCATATTTAATTTGAGAATTTCTACACCATTAAACAAAACACATGCAAGCTTGATCGTAATTATGTTATTTTAAAACCTATTGACTTCACTAACACTCCTCAGAAACTTGTATTTATGCCCATAACAGCTTTTATCTGAACTGGAATCTTATCTCTCAGATTCAGGTCACCTAACCTTAGGCACCAGACTGAAGTCCTGCCGTGGATTCTTTTCATTGCTTAGTAGAAAGGGATACAGATGTTAAATGTGTCTGTGCAAAATACTTGCAGTTGTATATGATATACGCAGTCTATGATGACATATGTATATATGTCATATATGAAATATTGGGCACTGGCATAGCACATGCCAGTTTCTGAACATCCAGCCGTGCATTCAGGAGCACCATCTTTGTATCACAGAATGATGACATCTGTCAGACAAAGAAGTGGTGCTCTGTTGCTGCAGGTGCACTAAATTACCTGGAAGAGAACCAGTTTAGGAATACAGTGAGAATTTTGGGGTGTATCTGAAAGTGCTAGCAGGTGCTCATCCTCCAAAATATACCAATCCCCTGTTTAGACCTCTCAGATCTGAGTGACTAGTAGTGTCAGAAACTCCAAAAATCCTCCAGTGTTGCTCGGCTACCATCTAAATGTTATTTTGTTTCATGTTTTTATGATTTACATATATTTAATATGTTACCTGTTTCAAAAGAGAAAAATGTGGAGTAACATCCGCCCCAACAGATTGATTTCAGAAGTAAGCTAAGCTTTAGAAAACATTTGGAAGAAATACTAATTAATAGAATCATAGAATCAACTAGGTTTGAAAAGATTGGACTAGGATCAAGACTTTGCCTTGTTCAACCTCATATCACTGGCCACAGCCCATCCATCCAGCTTGTCCAGATCCCTCTGCAGAGTTTTCCTAATTGCCAGCAGATCAACGCTCCCATCCGACTTGGTGTTGTCTGCATATTTACTGAGGGTGCACTCAATCTCCTAATCCAGATCATCAATAAAGGTATTAAACAACATTGGCCCTAATACTGAGCGCTGAGAGACACCACTAGTCACCGGTTGCCAACTAGATGTGATGCCATTTACTGCCACTTTTTGGGTTTTGCTATCTGAGCTCCGTCCATGCCTGGTAAAAGGTGTGTGCCTTCTCCTGAGACAGCTGTTGAAGATGGGTGGGATAATTTACATTCTGTAAATGCTTGTTCCAGTCTGTCAGCTGTTTAGACAGTCTTGATGTCCAAGATGCCTAACTTACAGATGTTAGATGGAATGGAAAGCACATGTTGGGGGTTATTTACAAAGTTTTACTTTAGGTGAGGGAAACTAAGCTTTGTATGCACCCTTCAGAGCCAGGGCACTAGTTCCTTTGGAGGATGAGAGAGTGCAAGATCCTAAATCTAGTCCCAGTTAGTTGCTCATTTTTAGTGACATTAATCTGTGGCTACTTGAGTGTCAGGACTGCATCCCGCCTTGCTTGACAGGGGTGGAAAGTGACAGCTAAAGGAGAGCTGACAGCCTTTTTTTCTTTTCAAAATGCTTTTGCTCCAACATATTTAATTTGAAAAAAAAAAGAAAAAAAAAGGTTGTTAGGAGGCAGGGAGGGCAGGGTGCCTTGTAAGGGAAGGGGAGCTGTGAGCCAAGACTCACAGCAAGGTGGGCAGGACAGAGCCTCACCAGCCAGGTCCCTGCCACAGCCCCCAGCGAGTAGGGTGGCTGAGGGCAGCCACAGGTCAGGAAATTGGGCACCTCCCTGGGAACAGGTATGGCCCAAGACTGGGCTGGGATGTGACCCAATGGGTTGAGGTCTGGACCCATGGTACCCTTGGCCAGGCAGACAGCTGTGATACAGTGCAATTCTGCTGGGGATGAAGGGCAGGAGTGTCCTAGTAAAGCAACTCCAAGAGCTCCAAGGTTGGGGAGCATAGACTGGTACAGGTGTCTCACATAGCTCTCCTTACCAGTGAGCTAGCCTTGTTGGGGACTTAAGTATGATCTTCAACTCCCTGCTCACAATGAAAAAAACTCTAATTTGAAGTTCCTAAGAATTAAAAAAAAAAATGCTTGGTAATTTGGTAAATACTGCAAGCTTCATTTTAGGGGGGCAGATAGGAGCACTTTGTGCACCTTGGGTAAACGTGCACAAGAATAGAAAGGGAGCTGTGTTTCTCCAGATGTAAATATGGGATGCCATTCATGGTCTGATAACAGTGTTGACATTAGAGCTTTTACAAAATTAGGAATGGTTTTCATTATTTCTCATGCAGATAGTATTCCTTTGCTTTTTGAGTTCTCAAAAGTAATTGGATTATTAAGCTCTAAACTTGAAAAAAACCCAAATTACTCTGGAGCAGTAAAGCTATCTGAAAAACCTGATAGATGATAACTCCTGAAAGTTGCTGATGACCAAAATTAGGCAGTTTGGATGGAAACTTACACAGCAGCAACTAGGGTTTCCAGTGTCACTTGTTCTGTAATTGCAGTAGTATTCTCCAGATGTTTCAGCAGTGCACTTACAAATCATGGGCATACACCTGTGTTAGCATATTCTTTTTCTTTCTAATCAATTCACTGTTTTCCTGCTGTGTGCAATGTTTGTTCCCTATCAGAGGTGTCAGGAGACAGCTCCCTTTCCTGGAACATGCTATCTGTTCTGTAGGATGAAATAAAAATGAAGTTCTGCCTGGAAACTGTCCTAGTTTCAAGGAGATCCCAAATAGCTTGCTGAGCTGCTTTTGATATTACAGCTAAATATTTGTCCAAGTGTAATTAACCCCTCTACAAGCACCATCCTTTGCATTTTTTATAAAAAGAAACATTACAGGCTTTCTGTACCTGTCATAAAGGAGCAAAACTAGCACATTCCCAACATTTTTCATTAGCAGATCTCCTTGGAGATTATCACACACTACCTTAGAGAGGTTTAACTGCATGGAATCCCATAATCTATACTTTCCTATGTGCATTATAGGTTCTTATATTAACTGTAGATTGGGCTCACAGCTTTTGGTGCTGAAGAAGAACTATATTTGGGGTAGTGTGTGCTGGACTGGGCTTTAGGGTTTTTAAGCTTACACTAAGATGCTGAGCTGTGGTTTAAATTTTCTTTACTCAGGAGGGGTCTCATGAGGTAATTGGCAAGTTACAGTGTCAAGAGTAGAGCCTTGGTCCTGAGCTTAAGCTGAAGTTCTTGTTTGAAAAATGATATTGTAGATACAGCTAAGGAGCCTTCTTTGAAGGTTTTCATTCATATCCTACAAAGTTTCTTAATCTTTTTAACCTTTGTGGTAGCTCTTAAATAGGTAAAGACTCATCAGTCTTAGTTTTCACCTTTTTTAACAATAAAAAAAGATATTTTACCTAAGTTAGAATTTGATAAAAACCCTAAGATTTTAAATAAAAGATATTTTCTAGATATTCCAATTTGTTTTGTGATGTAAGCTGTAAAGCAAGAGAATATTTTCTGTCATGGTTTAAGCTTTTTCATATCCTGTTTTGAGAGACAGAGGAAATTGAGCAGCTGATGAATGAAAATGCATTAGGTTGACTTACGGTTTTTCTTTCTTAATATAGCTATTCAATTAGCATGTCCCTCATTATAATTACTACTTTTTTTTTAACAACTGCTATTTCATATTTGTGACTGCTAGAAATTTTACATTTTTTGTATTAACGGAAATACACCTCTGCTATCACAGTGATCAGCACCATTTTGTACTTTCCTTATACAGTTCTTTGGACTTGGATTTTCCTCTTGACAAAGAAATGAGGTTTGGAGCTAAAGGCTTCTGGCAAGGCTTCATCATTGATTTAATGCACTGAATTGGATTTCTAGTTTTGGCTTACACTGAAGCTAACTCTGTTTTTCAGTGGTTTGCAGGTACCTGGCATTGTCACAGGGATGAGAAAATTGTGATAATGCCAAAGAAGGACCTGGGATTCTCAGACTGTCACCAGCTCTGAGACCCTCCGAAAGGTGTCGGATAGAAAACAGGAAGAGCAACACATTTGTCCTAACCTTCTCCACAGCTGAGTCTCTCTTTGTCTCTTTTATTTCCATTTGTTGACATTTTATTCTGACTCAGTTGTTGCAATGTCATAAATTGAGAAAGTTTTAATCTTGATAACTTGTCAAGGGTTCCAGGCTCCAGTGAGTGAATAAAATAATGAAGACCTTTTATAAATTGGTCAAAGAGAGTTAAGTTTATAAGCATTTAAAAATAATGAAGCCATTTAAGTTTGCAATTGTTAGTTAAGTTTGCAAATGATTAGTTAGTGAGATGTAGCTAATGAACATGACGTAAAAGCCATACATAATCCATAGCATTGTGGAAGTGAGAAAACAGATCCAGATTCCTGACCAGAAATTCTTTCAAGCCTTGCTGCTGTTCATTTCAACATACAGCACTATACTGGAACTAATCCAATAAAAATTCTGAGAGTTCACCTTCATCCTCCTTTTCCCTCAAGGGTTTCTCTTTTGGCAGAATCTACTGTGTTCACACTCTGTTTTGCCACAGTTGTTCCCTTCATTCAGATCCTTTGCTAAATTGGAAAGTGTTTCTCCTCCAGAACTGCAAAAATATTTGTAGTTAAAATTCCACCCAGACCCGCTGTTTGAAAACACCTTCTTTCACTGCTGTTTACCATGCAGTACTCAAGCCTTCAGATTTTCACTTACATTAGGGCACTACTCTCGTTTATTCTACCTTCAAATTGTTTGCACTTTAGAGAGACCCTCTTTGCAGGAGCCATCTGTCTTGGTAGCACATTCAACACTCTTCATGTATCACAGAAAAGTCCCTCTGCATGCTTGGCACAGGCTTGCTTAAAGGACTGAGAAGCTCTTCTCCCCAGAATTATTCTGTGTCATCAAACTTTCATGGTCTAAGGCTATATTAGCTTTTTCTAGTTTTCTCCTGTCACATTAAAGCAAGCCCTGCTGAGAAAGTCCCCTGAGCAAGTTGTGGGGTCCTCCAGGGAGACACAGAGTTTTTTCCACAGTGTCTTTAGAGACACTGCAGAGCAATCCCAGCTCCAAGCTAACAGCTCTCACAGCATTGAGAAGGAAGGGCGGGCAAGGAAGACCCTCACTGCTGAGACTTACAGGATATACACTAGAGAAGGGAGGAAGTTTCTAGATTCTTCAGGAATTGTGAAAAACTTCTGGAACAGAAGTAATATTTTTCAGGATAGAAAGGTTCCTTTCAAACCAATCTATGCTGTGATTCTATGATTTTACAATTCTATGATTCTATGATTTTATGATATATAACTGAATAACTATATTAAGAAAGGGTATCCATGAGTTGTCATTGATCAGCTGATCAATTTCCTCTCTCTCAAAACAGGATATGAAAATACTCTTTTGCTTTATAGCTTACATCACATCACTTCATGCCAGATCCAGGGAACAGGCCTTGGTCTGTTAGATTTACTAGCACAGATGTGGCCTAGATTGGCTCTGGGAGGTATTGGCCTGCCTGAGCTTGACTTGCACAATATATTGGTACTACCAAAGGCCTATAAGATATCATGCCAAAGAAGGAGCTCCTTTCTTTCACTGAATTTTCATTATGGAGACATCATAAAAAATATTGGTTTACATTTACATTATCCTGATATTTTCCTAGAGATTTTTAGTGGAAAGGGGTGGCAGGGAGGAGGAGAGAGGGGACAAACATCCAAAGACTTCTGTCCTGATGGAAAACTGGGAAAGAACTCCATGAACTATCATTCACATAGATGTATTATTGTCACACAAAAGAGAAAGAAATCATTTCAGCTGTGAGCATGTCCTTGTTCTGGCTAAGTTTCAGTCCTTGCAGTAGGAATTTGCCTAATAAGGAAACTCGGGATTTACCTATAAGTGCTGGATATAATTAAATTCAAAAGTCAGTATGGGATAACCACTATGTTTTAAGTTTTCAAGCTATATGCTCAAATGTTAAATCAATTTTCTCCAGTTTTTTACTAATGCTAGTTTCTGTGTCACATTTTCCATCTGACAACAATTATCTTGTCCTCCTTGTTTTATCTTTTGAAATTTTAAAAGTAACTCTGGCCTAGTGACTATTTCTGAGATTTGGGCGGGGTAGAGAGTATTTTTCTGGAACCACTGTCTGTATTTCCTATGAATTTACATTTTCTTTTTCCCCCTTTACAGCTGCACCTTTAAAATTTCGAGGTAACATTAAGTGCATGCAAGCTTATCCATTTTGTAGACTAAGTGTGAAACTGTCATTACATCAAATGTGATACATAAAATATGTTCAGTATTCTTGAAAATAAAATTAATACCATTTCTGTGCTGACATTTATAAGTCTTTATATTGATTTAGTTGGAAACATGCAATAATTGAGTAAATTATGCAGATAATGGAAGCACAACGACTGCTTGCACAAAATAATACTGAAAAAATTTTCATCTGAGATGTTCCTGAAGCCATTTTGGAAATACTTTATTCTATATACTGTTTTAAATATTGTGTCCTACAACACTTAAATTGTTGAAACAAGATATAAGAAAAATAATATGCACTCCACCATAGAAAGATAGTGCAAACACATAGGCTGAACTATATGCAAAAAGTGCATAATATATTTCATCTCAGAAGCTATTCTAGAATCTACAGAAAGTTTCAATTACTAAAAAAAGCTCCAGTTATCTTGTGAGTACATTAAAACTGGAAGGACTATACTAATGATTTGAGGAGATTTATCATTGCTATTTTCCCAGTGTTTCGTAAATTTATGTTAATGTTTCTTCTAAGACCAAGCAAATGTTTCATTGTGGGGTCGTATTTGGAGGACAGTGGACATGTGATGAGCCAGCCATATGAGGGCCTCTTCTAAGCATGCAGCTGCATACCGAGAAGAAGATAAGAGGATGTGAACCAGCCATCAGAGAGCTTCTTCTAAACACATAGCTGCATACCAAGAAGAAGATAAGAGGAAGAAAACATCTGCAGTCGGATACATGGGAAGAACACCAGGAATTAGGTGATCCAATAAGGACACTTACCGAGCCGCGTGATTGCCTCGTGCAAGAGGGCTTTTACCAATCAAAAGGTGCGTGACCGCATGTAGAGATAGAAAACTCTGTATATAAAGGGATCGTGGGAACAATAAAGTGGCTTCTGCTTGATTCACATTAAATCATGTAGGGTTCATTGTCGTCTCTCCTCATTTCACAGTAAATACACTTAATTGATAGTTTATTGAGAAAACCATTCAATAAGAGATGCATTAACTAAGCTCTTAGATTTCTACCTTATGTGCTTTTCTCTTCTTTATTTGACACCCATACTAGAGGACAGTGATTTGCTGTGAGATGCTAGTGGCTATATTCCTCCAGTTGGTTATCCAAAACCATTCCACTGCTGGCCTGCAAAGGCTAAAGTAAATAAAACCACATGATCCTATACAAAAACCTAAGCCCTTCATACATACTGGCAAGACTTCAACGGAGCAGTAGCTGTGTAACTGGCACTAGACACTGGCTTGCAGTACTCTTGTACTGTCTGCTCTTTCAGTTGAGTGAACATGCACAAATGTCAAAAGAAATAAAAATGAGGTCACTTTTAGCAGTGATTATGTTGTCTCATATCCTTTGCACTCCACACCATGAAGTACCTCTCATTATCTACCTTTGTCAGAAGAATATTCTTTCCCATTTAAAATTTGCATTTAAAGAGCACATAGCCCTTTGAAACATTCCTCTATCCCTGGTGTGCAATGTCTGTTGACTGGAGTACACATATTCCACACTTAATCCTGATCCCAGAAAAAAAAATCTAATCAGTAAAAGGCAAAGTAAAACCCTATAGCCCTATTCATACCCATGAGATATGCCAGATGATAACAGCAGTGATTTTTGCTTCCCGTCTCATGCATCTGTGTCACCCTGCTGATGCAGTCAGGGGACTTAGCAGAGCAAGCTTTTAAATCTTACCTAAAAATACCAAGTTCTGGTATTTGGTTAGAAGTTTACACGCCTTTCGTATCTGCTTGAACATCTTGTATGCCACAATTCCGTTTATGAAAAGTAAATCAGCTTTTAATGTTATGGGGAAAGTCTCTTGTCCAAATAGAATTTAATGGCAACAACCTCATTTCTGTCCAGGTTGCTGGATCTTAGGATGTCTCGAAAGTGTTCAACACTGTTGAACCTGGATGCCATTGCTCAGTGCAGTTGCAAGAAGTCTTTCCTTATGAACCAACATGAGTGAAATACTAGTATATACATGTATACTGAACCCAAATGTAATTTGGTTAGACTCTATAGCCTATAAGAACACAAGTGCCATGTGATCAATGGATACCAAGACTGTGTGTCCAATTTTTTTTAAGTGGCTGCTTATGTGATACAATGCCGATTAGTTTGCATCATACTGAATGCTGTACTGTTAGAAGATGTAATTAAACAGTGTGTGGCTATTTTGGAATGGCTATTTTGCAAAGAGCTCTATTAAACTTTGATGCTCTGGATAGCCTAGTAAACATACTATCAACTGCCATGGCTCCTCCATGGGAGGTTCTGAGCATTTTGTCTGGGACTGAAGTCACTGCTTTATATTCTGTTGGCTTTTGGTGTATGCCAATAACTCTTTTAGTTTGAGCATCTACCAAGGGATACAGTTACTGATTCAGTTTCCACTGCAGTAATTGGAAATCTTTTCATCAACTTTAGTAAGAGTTAAATCAGACAAAAAATGAAGACCGTTAATAGACTAGGTCGATATTCCATTCTTGAATGAATATTCTTTGTTAGACGTGCTATTACTGTCTATAAAGACAGTAGACTATCATCTTTAGTCTACTGTAGCAGTCTACCTGTAGAGTGCTACCTTCTATTACAAGATCCAGGCTCTGATATATAGTTTAACAAACAGATTTGTTGTTGTTTGAGGTAATTTGAAGGTATTTTATGGAAAAACTTTGAGATGTTGTTTGAGCTTTTATTTTTCATTAGTCATATGCTAATTCTTATAACAAACCATCATGACATCTTTGTGCTTCATATATCTTGCATAAACACAAATATTTCAGAAATTACAGCTATATAAACTAAGCAAGTGATTACAATGTCTGCTATTAAAGAAGAATAGCTTTTTAAAAGTGCATAGTTACCTGGTTTTGAAATTTACCTGTCATCTCATTTCTTTAAGATGTTTGCTACAGAAGAACATTAGTTTGCTTCTTGTTCTTAAGACACTTGACAGTACTCAATTGTTGCCTTAGTTGCGCTGTGCAAAAGTCAAGAAGCTATTTCTGTGTGTGTATATCGTCTGTGTTGTTATCATATATCAGAGTTTTATCATGATTTACGCTATTGCAATAAATAATTACATGAACAACTCCTGGATCTTTGTTTTAATGAATTACTGGAATTTTTGTGAATTGGCACTTCCTAAACTTGGTTCTAAAATACAGTTTTCTGACTAGACCAATATCACATCCCTGTGGTAATTAATCATGTGCAGAATGTATCGCTTAAAGGAGAAGTATAATCCTTGTATATCCACCAGAAAATACACTCTCTGGGACAGGATTTGGAGTCTGGCCAACCTGCACATAGTGCAGAGGGAATTGTTTGTTAGGGATGATAAGACAGTCTTCTTAAAGATTAATACATACATGTAGGGCAGACTTTAGAATGCCAGGATTTCTTAATGCAAATTCTGTTTATTCAAATGTTCATCTCAAGAAAATAATTACCTCAAATTTAAATAATTCTTCCTAAGCCCTAACAATATAACTAAAATCTTCTATTTTATTGATATTTACCTTGACACACATACATATATATTTGCTTAACCTTGACTTTAACCTGCAGCTTTAAAAAGTGTATTTTTCCACCAGCAAAATACTGAGTTTGAAAATGTCCATAGGGTAATAGAAAATGTATAGTGGTGATAAGCAGTAATTTCACAGTTAGCTGATCATGATGTTGCAAGATGCAATTCACCCTCCTAATCTTTCCTTACTCTTTCTTTTTCTTTTTTTTTTTTTTCCGCAGTCTAATTAGTATTGCCTGGTAGTTTTATACAAACTTATGAACCGAAGAAATAAAAGACGTGGCAGTGAAAGTGCCTGGCCCAGATTTCTGGCTGTGGTCAGGTACTCAATATACTCATGAGAAAAAGAGGATGTACCCTTCTGAACTGAATCTAACACATCTCCAACACCTTACATGTCAGGACTTGAGATGATGGGTTATCATCTTCCACACTTGCAGGGAAATGTAAGGTAAAATGTTTTATTTCACTGTTGTAATTGTCTAGGACTATGCATGCTGGCAGTTACCACAGCTCAGCTGATGAGAGGTTACTTGTTACACTGCTCTAACATTACCCTTTGCATTCCTCTGTATATATCTCAAACCTCAGGAAAAGCTGAACTGAATCTTCACATGTCTGGATTCCTTTCCAGGGAAAAAAGTGTGTTTTCATTTCTGAAAGCAATATGTTCAGTGCTTGGTGAAATTCTGAATGTGCCAGTTTCTTTTTTTAACCTCTGGCCAGCAATATGGCATCTTTGAAAGTAAGACTTGGGGAAGGATGCCTCAGGAAAAGCCATGTAAAAATTGACTCCAATCAACTGAAATGAGTTTCTCGAAATAACTTTTTAAGCTTTCAATTATGCTCTGATTCAAAAATATGGGTAAATATTACAAGACTTTTCTTACAGCGAAAACATGGCCAAGAAGGCATAGAGCAGTTCAGATCCTATTGACCTTTCTTTCCAGTCTCTGTATAGCTGAACTTTCTAGAAACTGTTCCTCAGGTCCTGAATTTTTAAAATCAGCTTGGCACAGGCCTTCATATAGTAATGTTTGCAGTTCAACACAAAATTGCAACCCCAAACTTCTACCTGATTAGTTTCATAGCATGAAGATTTCCTTGATAGAACTGATTCTTGCTACTTAGATTCAAACCAACAGTATCTTCTGGGTGGGTTTTAGTTGGTTTCACTGCTTTTAATTTTGAAAGTATACCAACCCTTTCACTATCTGCTTTAGGAACACAAGCCATTCATAAAGATATAATCCCACTGTGACAAGAATCTTGCAATTTATGCAAAAATGGCCTGATCTTAACTACACACTGCCATTAATATTTCTCTGTGCTTATAATATGGAACTAATTGATTATAGTAAAGTGGATGGGTTTTAAAGCTCAAGAAAAAGTAAGTAAGTAAGTAAGTCAGTGATACCAGCACTGTCTCGAAGGAGCTTTGCCTGATCTGTGGCAGCCTTAGGATGGAAAGCCCAAGGCTTTCAGAGCACATCCTGGGCCTAGATATTCCCCTGATGAGCTCAGTGAAGTGGTTGCCAAAATGCTCATACCTTCCACACATTAAACAAAAAGGATCTGTTTTCAGTCCCCAAAGAGCTTTTTGAAACAGTTTCATTCTTTAGTAGATTATTGCAAACTGTTTAATTTCATTCCCACTCAGTAAGAAGCCATGAAACAGCTGGACTGTTCTGCAATTAACTCTCTGTATTATACTATGCAGGTTGCATTAGTCAGGAATGTAAATATTTTTTGAGACTTACTCTGTTCTCACTGATTATATTTTTATCTGGACCATTGCATGGAAGAGCAGAATCTGCCTAGAACTTGCAGAATAAGGTGCATTGTCCAGTTCTGATAAGTCAGGTAACCTAGATATCGTTTCTGTTGCATTATTCATGAAGGTTTTAACTCAAATATGAATGGAGCTCACCTAAGATTTGAGTTGGGATTTGTTTGTCCTAAGATAGACACCTAGAAGTTATACAGAAGGTCTGATCTGTCTACCTTAGGTTCCCTTTTCAGTCAATGGAGAGAAGCAGGCACGCACTGAGAGAGGTTCATTTTCCCTTAGCCAAGTGTCTAAAGTAGACAGAATGACTGGCCTGCTGGGGTTGCCTATTTGCCTTTGCTCGTTATGAAGGGTAACTACCTTAGACAACCAACTTGGCTATGTGGTGAGCAATCGTGATAACTGAATGTTCATGACTCATGACATTTTAGATGATGTAGCATAACCAAGGTGTCCATGTGGATATGGCTGATATGGCACAGCATTTTTGCACATTGATCTTTTTAAGTTCCTCTAGTTTAAAAAGTACACTTCAATACTTCAGTGAGTTTTGAAAAGGATCTGAACCCTCTTCAATGAGTGTACCCATGAGGGTACCTCATGGTAAGAGCCCAGACCGATAAGCAGGTTTTGGAGGCCTGTTCAAATTTAACAAGCTAATATGATGGATATGAGGAATCAGCTTGGCTAAAGTAAGGAAGTAAGCAGACATCATGACTACAGAGTCACCACTCATTCCCTCTTGTCCTCAACTTGTTGTCTTCTGTCCGAGTAAAGAAGATAGATTGCTAAATTAATCTTAACGGCATTTGTAACAGAGGGAGATGGAGAATGTGTCGGGATGGAGAAAGCATTAGCATCCTTGATTCTGGTGAACCAGCAAGAGGGAAAATTACATGTAATGAGATTTCTTCTGAAGTTATGAACTTCTCAAAACCAAAAAATTTGATGTTAGAAGGTGATATACAATATCTCTAAGTGACCAGGAGTAAAAAGAACTGCTTTATAGTACCTTTCTGAGAAATGTTGCTTTTCCTACTCTTCCCATCATTAGCACCTAGCCTGCTCACAGCTTCATGGTATTATTCATGGATTTCATGTGGCATAGAATTGTTTTATTTCCTGGGAAACTAATCCTGACTATCACAAACCAATCTAATTAAGCAAATGCTGTTATTCAGGGACAACTAAAAAGAGTGAGGCTCAATGGCCAGAGCCTGAGCCTTCATCTCTGATGTGTATCAGACTAAAAATTAATGCAAAAGGTCATCAAATAAGAACAATAATTTACATTTATGCTGCACAGCTATTAATGCAAACACAAGGTAGAGAAATTTTTATTTATTTAGCAAACAGGAACAGACAGTTGGGACCAAATCTAGAAGAGGACTTAGCTGCATACAGGTTACATAGCACAATGTTTTACATGGTAGGGCTTGTTCCTGGAAGTCAGGTCTGTGCTAGATGCCTATTTCTTACACGGGGAGATATTTTTACTTTGGGTTGGGAAACCAAAATAACCTCTCACTGCATATTCTGACATGAAGAAATGTCTGTCTACAAAGATCAGTACAGTGCAATTGTGACATTTAGGAAGTCTCAGTAAGCTGAATTGTTCCAGGCAGTTTCAAACTTCTTGCACGTTCCTAGAATGAGCTGTAAACCTAGCACCTCCAAAAAGAGTTGGATTTAATGTGTTGTGCACTGTCTCAGAGTGTACTCCAACATTTTCATCTGCTACACAGGTCCACCACTCCGCACTGAGCACACACTCTGCCATCGCTGGAGGGCTGTACTGTTCCTGGAGACCAGGAGTAGCACAGGGCTGGATGTGTGGAACAAACATCAGTTTCTTGAACCACTCACAGATGAGATTTCTGGGTTGCAAAAGAGGCCATGTCTGAGAAAATGTTCATATATATTGTAGCCCTTCTCCTAGAATTAGTTAGGAATTACTGGGCTGCTAAGAGTTCATTTCAGAAATTCAAGACTCAGAGAGAAAAGGCAGGAGAAAAGTCTTTATTTCTTGCCTAGTAATCAGGACATTCACCCAGAAGAGAAGTGTATGGAACAGGTATGAACTGTTTCACAACACTGCAAGTAGGATTTTTTTTTTCTCTGCCAAAATAGGCCTGCAGTTCCCAGGCAGATAACTGTCACTTTTCATCTGACTGTATTTGTTCTCTCTCTGTCTAATTATAGAAATCTCAATTTATTTTTTCCCAGACAATGTTGTAACTTCAACAAGAGGGGAAGAGGATTCCTGGCCTCAGTCTAAGCTGTAAACGTCTTCTTAGGGCAGCGAGGGGTGAGACAGTAAGGTTTAAATTCCTCAAGTTGACAAGGGAGCAGAAACAGGCTCCCACCCTGTGCCACATTCGTTCAGAAGATGCTGGAAGCAACCAGTGGCCAAGATGATAGGTAGCGCTTGAACACACCTCAAAAAAGGGAGTGCTTGGTAAAGAGCATCTCTCAGAGAAAGTTCCAAAAGCAGGCATGCTGTCGTCATTATGAATCCCTCACTGAGATGACCAGAGAGCTGAAGGGCAGGTAGTTGGCCCAAGGCAGTCTCAGGGTTGTCTTCTGCTTCTAAGCCCACTTCCACTCTTCCTTCCAGTGCGATCTTATGATCACAAGCCTCAGGGGGAACATTTTGCTTTCCCCTGTGCCCTCTCTCTGGCCTGTTCGACCATTACGCTGTCCAACCACACTCTCTCCTACTCCCAAACTATGTCCTTTCCTACTGGTTAGTTAAAGGTGGCTCCTTACTGAAATTTTTTTACATCTTTTCCTAAGCTTCCACCTCTGAGTCTTTGAGACCAGGCTGGTGTCCAGATGCTTGAAAGTTAGTCATTGGAGCACCTAATTAGCAAATGGTCAGACAGCTTCATAGCATCTACTTAAAGGTATCTATTGGTAATGAATGATGCACCAAATGGTTCAGATGGGAATAATTCTGCAGAGTACTGCTTGCAGAGCAGGCTGTTAGAAATCAAATAGAAAATATGTCTACAACTGGGTTGAGGTTTAAAGATTGTAAAGATTATGTGTGAGCAAAATCCTGGTTTAAGCGCTTCAGCTCTCCTATGGTTATAGACTTCAATGAAGGACTTACCAGTCTTATGGGATACATTAAATGGTGATAATGTAAATGCTTATGACTGCATGTAAGATGCTTCCAGCACATAACAGTTGGTTTATTTTCTTTATATGGGCATTCAGGTACTTTAAAAACTTAGGTTCATTTGATTAAAAATGAGTGGAGCTAGAGACAAAAATTAGTAGTGTTACTCTATGAAAAATCTTTCAGATCTTTTATACATTAGAGTTCAATAAAGCACCTAAAATAAATCAGCAAATCTGGCCAATTTAAAATTTATTTATCTGTGGGACAGTGGTATGCTCTGCTTCATAGCTGATTTGGTTTCTTCCAAATGGATACATTTATCTCACATTCAAAGTTTCCCTAGTATTCCCTAGACTCCCTTTAAACTCAGTGGAGAGACACAGATGCCTTGAAGGGTGATTCATTCCTTTCAAAAATAATTTTCCAAGATTTGTGAAATTAATATCTCTGTGGAGGTGTCATTTGCTCTTCATGACTATGGAGAAAATCTAGATAATTATCACAGGCTACACATTTAGCTTCTAGGTGACCAAAGCTAGATGAAACTAAACTTGCCCTATGCCTTATTCCCATTTCTCTTTTTTAATCCTTTCCTTTTTCATTACAACTCAAATGTTCTCCTTGGGCCTATTCTGCCTTCATCTTATATCTCATTAGATATAATGTATTCCATACGCTTTAAACCTATTTTAAATCAATAAGAACTCAGAACCTTGCAAAGTTAACTTGAAGTCAATGAATTTGACTGTATGAGTCAATCTAAGCACAAGCAACAGTGCTTGTCAGGGAAGGTTCCTTACTTATTTGCCCAGATCAAACAAGCTAGCAACTGCAGATGGGCATCTTTTCAGGATTGACTTTATACTTCAAACTGGTAGTATTTACATCTCATTTGTCTCATGAAAATGCCTTCTTGTAAAAGATTGTTTTTCGCTGTTCCTTGAATGTGGAATAAAACCATGCAAACAAACAGAAAAGAGAAAAAGCATAAATAAACCCCAGAGGCTGCAGAGTTCAGACCAAGTGTGCTATCTAACAGCCACTACAGTTCTTATGTTAATCAGCCTTTTTCTGCTTCTTCAGCAGAAGGAAAGAAAAAGATAAAGGGCAGAACAATTTCCTGTATTTAGTCTGTTTGAATCTATAGAAAAGGCCCTTTTCCGCTTGTTCATCTCGGTGTTAGAAAGATGTTGCTGTGATGTTAGACTGCTAGGTCTGCATCTCTTTAAAATGGCCTTTTGCTGTTATGGTTAGCACAGTCATGAGGTTCCCTGCCATGGTCAGTTCAGTACAGACAATGTACTGAGCAATTTCCTAGCTCTTTTCTTTACCTTCTACTCACAATGTAACATCCAGTCACTCAAGTTGAATATGTGTCTTTGCATCTTGCAAGGTATCACAGCAGGCCGTTGCTTCTTGCAGCTGCTAAAGACTCTTTTAAATGTCGTATCATATATGCGTGGTTCATCCTTTACTAGTGTGTGATGTAAGGGGATGCTTTTTGATCTCAGCCTGGCCATTAAACATCCTGACAGAAAATTGACAGTAATATCTGTTGGATGCCCTGGAGTGGCTGGCTAGCAAGGAAGTGCTATGGTCTCAGTTTTACTGAGAAAATGCTGTCATGTTTCATGTTCAGCTGAAACGCTATGTCAGTCTTCAAGGCGTGGACGATATAGGATGTTGAATAAAGAACAGCTGTCTTGGATGTAGTCAGGAAATGCTGAGTAGTACTCAATCTTTGAAGAGGCAATTAATACCTTTCCATTACCATTAGAGTGCCAGTTATTCCATGGTCACTGAAACTGCTCTGGCTTGTTCCCTAACATGTCTTTAATAAAGAAATATATAGCAAGAAGAAAATCAAAAAGAATCTTTCATGTTTTCCCCAGCCAAAAAAAGAAGGGCCATACAGTCACAGTCACGTAACCCATCCATTTTTGAGTTACTTCCCCACATTGTAATAAAGTTCAGAACAACCATGGGTACTGCAGAAACTTCAGATGGTGTTGAGTATGAAATCTCAGACTCTTTGCTAATAAAAATGTGATCCTTGAGAGGATCAGGCCAGATAATCTCAGATGATGTTTTCCCATGGCCTCAATTGTTGAAGAGCAGGGGAAAGTATAGGAAGAACCCATCAATAGATGTTTATAAAAAAAGGTTCCCAGATGCCACAAAAAGGCCTTTCAATTCTGTAATAAATAGGCATAGTGTAAAAACTTCATAGATGCATGGCTATGCTGAAAAATCTGTTAAACCTGACATTTTTGCATCCTGCCTTTCAATACAATTAGTTTTATCAAAATGAAAAATAGATCTCCCTTTTAGTAGTCATTCATGCTACGTTATATAGATCACAATGGAATTTGGTCTCATTTGTCAAAACAATCAAGGCAGGTAGTGAAAAAGCCTTATCAAAAGTTGGGAGAATTCTACATATGTGCAGACAGAGTCACAGGAAAAAAGAAAAGGAGACACTGCCATAACAGCTGTCATGGGGAAACAGTGATTGATGTTTTATGTAATGGAACACAAACCTCATACTAAGTAATAAGCACTCAGTCATCATCCCACTAATTACTCAAACTTCATTATAAAGAACACTAGGGCCACAATTAAATATTGTATATTACCCCTGATTCTAATTACATAGTCTTTTTAGTTACACTGTAAAAGCAATACATTATTTAATTATTTTCATTTAATGTATTTAAAAACAGTATTTAAAACCTCATCCAAGACCCCAGGGATTTTAACAAATCATTAAAACCACTATTCATGTGTACAGTAGCAGTACTGTAGCCACATAAAGTTGGCATCCATTTCAACTTCATTTATAAAAATCAAACTTGGAAACCCACTGGCTTAAAAGGTCCTCATTCTGACTGCCAGAGCCTTAATAGGGTTTCACAGATATAAGCCAGCCTTAATTATATCCCTAAAGTGTAAAAACATATCAGGAGCAAAGCCTGGCCTCTTCTCTCAAGAGTTTTCAGAAAAAGCATCTTCATTGGAGTGTTCCACCGGGATACCTTGCAAATGCTGTTCTGGTTGCTAAGGTTTCCTCTAGGGAAGGCAGAGTGCATGGATCTGAAAGGCCTCATTGGTACAGATACAGGTGTAAGAATCTTTTATTGTCTACCAAATGCAATGGATACTGATGAGACAGACAAGTGAGAGGGAGATGCACTTGATTTTGTTGTTGCTCATTCCCCTAACGTGCTCAGAAACACAGTGGTGTTTGTGGTGCCTAAGAGCACACCAAGGGCTTCCCACACTGCTCCTCACACCAAGAGAAGTGGATTCATGAAAGAGATCACAGAATCAGAGGTAAGGTCTATGAATTGAGGGGTCCAAATGCCAAAGGCTAGAAGACAAAAAATGTGATGGCCCATCAGCTTCCTTTTTGTTTCTGATGGAGCTGGAGATTCAGGGAAAACTGCTAACATGAACGTCTTATCTGAGTGAAAAAGATACAGCAGGACTTTAATTCTGGAGAGTTTATAGCAAATTTCACTGGAGTTGTAACTTGACAGCCAATGTTTTTTTTTTCAGGTACCCCAAACACTGTGGTCTTCAGATAACGCAAGAAGACTATCTATCTTGACATTTAGTGATTTCAAGGATAAGCTAAAAGAAGTAGACTGTGTATTTAGTCAAACAAAGGTTATTTAATGGTGTCATCTTTTTTAGACTACTTGCTTTCATTAGCTGTGACCATATGGAGCTCACAGATGGCAAATAAAACAGTGACGTCCTGTTCAAATAAGAAGAGGGTAAGAACAGTAAATACATTGCTGGCAAAATCAAGATGAATGATGTAAGTTATATATATGCTATATGTCAGAGAGGACTCAAAATGTCATGTAACAGTTGAGTCTGAAATAGTTTGATGTCTGAACATCAGGAACTGTTAGATTGACATGAGGTTAATTTTTGGGAAGAGAGATGAACCATTAGATCTTTGAAATGTGTAAGAATGAAGGCTTCTTTCCACTCATCAGCTTTATTTCCACCTTGGTCCTTCCATGCTGAGTTTTTTCTTTTCTTCCTTCCCTGAGGGTACTGTCAGTCACTTTCTCTGACCTTTTCTTCTTCTCCTGTAAGGAAGGATTTTGCTCTGCCTACAGGACTGCATCTAGCTAGACAAGGACACTTTTTGTGAATGGCATGATCCATTGTTTCTGTCTAAACCCAGAGATACATTAAGGAATTGGTTGTACACTATCTGTTGCACCAATTGTCCATGAGCTAATCAGAGGGAGTACGATTTGAGGACTGTGAAGCCAAAGTACAATTCTTGTTGACTGAACTTGGATGGGTATTTACCTTTGTCTCCAAAGTTTTACCAAAACCTGCTTATTAAGGTATATTACGTGATGCATATGAAGTTGCTGAATATGGTTGTGGTGAACAAACACAAAATGTTAGGGTACTCTGGTGATGGGCTGAAATGCCACAGGCAGTGAACAGTTTCAGCACACAACTTCAACCAGCTGAAAGGTATTTCTACTGTTTGCATCTCCACATTGAGACCACTGATCTTCATTTCTTCTAATGCAAAGTCAATCAGGGGAGCTTAAGGCATAATTATTTATAGGCACAGGTGGTTTAAATTCATCCATTTGATTTGGACAAGAACAGAGAAAATAGGACTCCATAACACGCGTACCAGTTTGCCTGGGTTGGTGGCAGCAAACAGTACTGCTTCTGCAAGAATCCAGCTCCTACTGCCTTGCACCTAAAATGTGTATCTGAAAATCCAAACCAGCTGACAATCAGAAGCCTCATTACACCAGCCACTGAGCTGAATAAGCAATACAAACATTCCCTAAGTCAGGTAAACATCTGACTGCTTTGTGGTGATGCTTTATACAGAAGAAGAGTTTACACACCGGCCTTATACAAAGAACATGGAATGTTGAGGAACTGGTACTGTCGCAGACCCCTGAGGATATACCAGGTATTTTGGGAAGCTAACAGAGGTGAAGTTACTCTTGCTCGAAGAGGTCAGTTGCATCTATTTTCCTCTTTTAACTCAAGTGTCTCCAGCTTAGCCCAGGTGGGTCTAGATAGGAGTATTGTTCATTCCTGTAATTTTTGCTGATGCTTGGATCGGCCCACTTTGTTTTATATTAAGAATCCTAAAAATTAAAAACTTTCAAGAATGCTATTCATATCGTCTTGCCAATTGCATGACAATAATACTTGATCATTGTTTAGATTTTTTCCTAATTCTGAGGTAAGCATGGAGGACTGAAAATCTTCACTATAGGAAGCTGAGGATGCTAAGGTCTAACAAATTAAAGGATGCACTCAGAAAGACAGGCAAAAGGCTAGGGAACAATTCTGCATTTGCAGAAACAAGAAAATAAAAGTTAATAACTGGTTTCGTGCTGACTTGTCTGTATTAATTCACTGTAGGATTGTGGGGGTTTTTCTGTTTTACCTAGATAGCAGTCTTTTTGAAACAGGGATTGTATTCTTGTTTTCATTTTGTGCAGCACTGTGCCTTCTAAAAATGCTGGGCTGATATGCCCATGGGCACTCTAATAACATATGCAATAACAGGAATGATGCTTTCAACTATAGAATTCATTCTGAAAGGAATGTTGGGTGTCAAAATTAGTAAGACTAAGTATGAAAATTGTAGGAATGCAGATGTGCTATATTTAACTAAAGATTACTAGTAATTTCTGCTTTTTTTGTCAGACAAGTGAAAGATTTACATTTTCTAAGAAATGATTGAAAGCAAACAGGACTTAGCCAAGGGGATCAAAATTGTGATATGCCAAGAATGTTTCTTTTAATCATAGCCCACTAATTCTCTTGAAGCTGGCATTATGCAAGACTTCCTTGGCATTCTTGAAGGTATTCAGTATTCCAATTAATTCTCCATTCAAAAGTGTGAGCATGCACAATGGTGGGATACATTAACATTGTGCCCTTTGATACTCACTCAAAAACTGGATACTGTCTGAATTAAGAAATATCAGCTACAGAAAGAGCATAAGCAAAGAAATGTGACATTTAGTGATTACATGACAAATCTAGAATAGGATTGAGGTTTGCTTTAGGTAAAAAGTCCCCAAATTGCCATTAACTGCTTTACTCTGAAGGTCTCTAAATGTCAGTAATTTTTCACTTCAAATCTGTAAACTGCCTAAGGTGTCCTTTCTTAATGTATGTAAAGATCTACCTGGTCCTAATAGTTAGATTCTTCATTCCTTGTAATCTCTCTTGGGATCTAGAAGCTTCTCAGTGGCACGTAATGTAGGTGTACCAGTGGATATACTGTCAGCCTGCGTAGCATCCTGACATAAATATAACAATAGCTTACTTCTTGTAATTTTATGAGTTTTCTAGTACCCTAGTGGTACTAGAAGCTTCCCCAACACACGTGAAACATCAGTTAAATTATCTTTTATGCCGACAAATCCAACCCTGAACTTCTTTCATCTGAAGAATGTGTCCAAACAACCAAGCAAAAGGCTATGCCATGACATGTTCTACTTAACCTCTTACTGTTGTATACTGTTGTGTCAAAGTGCAGGAAAGAATGTAGCATTCATGGGAGTAGAGAAATCAAGTGATAAAAAGAGTGTAGCCCAGTGATTAGGTTGTTTTGGCAGACCTGTTTGTTCTAGGAAGACTTCCCTGGCATTATTAAAGGCGGTAACTGTCACATACCATCATGGTCACACTGACTGATACCAGCTTCAAGCTCCACATTAGTAGGTTGCAACCTAGCTCAAATGTTCAGGCACACAATGACTTTGTAGTAGAAATACAGGATTCTGGCTTTTGCAGAAGTAATGTAAGTGGAAGGAATCCAGCATGGTGAATTTAGAGTTAGGTCACAGGCTTAAGACACCAAATTGGAACAAATTTCATACCAGTTAATAGCTGATAATGCAGCCTACTGAAACTCACCAGCACTCACTTGGTACTCCACAAGTTGTCAAATGCTGTAAAATAAGGAGTAGAGTGCCTACCTGGCTATGCAAGACAGTAAGAACTCACGTTTTAATGATAGCTGAAAGGTTTGCTAGCTGTCCTCTCCACTCCTCCCTTTTTGCCCTTGTTAGCAGTGCGCTGACAGTTAAAACTTTCTTGGCTATGGACAATTGTTGGTTGTATGTCCAAATTTTGCTTTATGAATGCAGCTTTTAAATGGGTTGTGCAATATGTCCAAGTTACCTCCCAAAGAATGTGGTTGTCCAGTAATTTAAGCCATACTTGCAGCTTCCATCTTCTATCTCCTCTGACCTTCCTGTAAATCTAAAACCTGAAATAAAGATTTTAAGCTATCTGGTTTGGTTCTCAAATGCTGAAGTTTTGCCTCTAACTGCTTCAGAATTTAAATACTCCTTATCAAAAAGAAAAGACATTTTTAACCACTGAAGCTCTTGCATCTTGTTGAAGGGGATGGATCTACAGACCAGATCCTTATATCACAAGAAGTTAGTTAATTAAACCAACTAAATATTAAGATTCAGCTCTGTTAAATGGTTTAAGTTAAAGTAATTTTGAAAATTAGACCCAGTCTTTAATCTTATACTACTTACAGTCCTAATTGTCAGTGTATAGATGGATCTTGTTTCTAGATGCATGACTTATCATAATCAGCTTCCTAACTACTTTTCAATATTTTTAGATTAGATGTTTGTTAATTTTTTTTAAATTATTCATTTGAATTCTGCTTCACCCATTTGACTAAGAAATTTTATAGGAAATTAATGCAACAAAACAATAGTTTTAAAAGGCCACAGTGCTTCTTAACTGTGAAAGCAATCCCAGTTTCTCATAACACCTGTAAATGTGTTTCATGTGCAGGCTCTGTAACACCAAAGAGCTATTGGTACTTTCTTTCTCCACATTATTTATTAACTTAAATGCACTCTCAAACACGTTTGGTTATTCTGTGGATGCTTATGTGTACACCTGTTGTAATTCACAGCTAAGTTGACTGACTCAAATAAATGGGTCTTAGGCAGAAATTCTTAAAAATAACTCCTGACTTCTGCCTCTTTGCAGATTTCCTACCTCAGAAATCTCTCAGGCCATGTGTTATCTCAGGCTCCTCCTTCCCCTATTTGAACTAGTAATTTATCTCAAAAAAACAGAATGATCTGAAAACACTTTAATATATGACAGAATGTCCTCTCTGCAGGCTTAATCACCAACCATTGAAGTTGGTGGAGAAAGCTCCCATTGATTTGAGTGGGAATTGGTTTGAAACCTTTAACTGGGTATATACTTTAATCAGAACAAAAAGCTGTTCTGTGAGGTCTCTTGATTGAGCAGATATTATTGTCCTTAAGTGGATAACTCTTGGCTAGTTTACTTCAATACTACTTCTTTTTTCCTCAATTAAGCACAGCACAATGAAATAGAAATCAATCCTGATCAAGAGAGTTCACTGATGTCTGAGTTTTAATGAGACTCTTTTTTGTGCCAAAAGGCCACTGCATCTTTTCTAAAAAGGCATGAAAGCCAAAGACTTCCTCCTGGAACTAGTTTTAGAAAGATTTACTCTTCTTACTTTTTCATCAGTCCTATGTGACTGCTGCCAATACAGTAATCAGAACTTTGGTTAATAAAGATAATAGGGTGAAATTCAACTTCTTGAAAATATTTGAAGTCACCATGGAGGGTGATAACTAGTTAGAAATCAGAGAAATCAAAAATCAAAATCCGTAATTGAGTAGAAACATTAAAAAAATAACAATAATACTTGCGCCTTGAAGTGAATCCACTACTATAAACAAGTGGGTGGTTGTAACAGTTCATCTCAGGCTTCTTCAACAAAAATACATGATTTCAGCTTCTGAATCCTTTGCAGCCTATAAAATGATCTTTGGTACATAGATCTTATGATATACCTGGGGAAAAAAGCAGAAATATCTTGTTCTGGAAAGGTAACCACATTTTATGTTAACTTTGGAAAAATCTTCTGCAGGTGTGCTGCAAGATAGCTTATGTGCCAGTGCTAACATGAGGGAGGTGGAGATGCTCTCTGTTGGTGACTATGGCTTTTTCCTGTCAGTCAGAGGACATGACTCTCAGAGTTCCTGAGTCTGACATCTATCCAGTTGCTGAAGTAAACAATGTAACATTAAAGCATTGTATAGCACAGTGGGTGTCAGTAACAGCACCCTCTTTTTCATACTCTTTTTAATGTATGGTGTAGTTATCTTCATATTTTTTTAATGAGTGAGCCACCTGAAAAGAAAAAGCCAGTGCACGAGCTGAGGAGGTTTTGGACAGTCACACATCATGTAAGTGCCTAGTTCAGTGCAATGAGAGACACACCAGATTTCTAGCCTAACATGCCTATCTGTCTCTGAAGTGCAAGGAAGTGCTGGGGTCCAGTTCCCTCAGGGTGGGTGAAAAAAGAAGTGGGGAAGGATGAATGAGAAAGTGACATATTGACAGGGTAGGAGGTCTAATACTTCTGTGTGTTATGATAGATGCCTTGAGGATAAAAGCTTGCCTTTTCACTTCCCAAGGTCTGTAGCCCTAGTTTTTAGCAAGGATTCCTGCTCCCCAGAAACTAGCTAAGGAAAATGTCATTAAGGGTGTTTTATTTTTCTTTGCAGTGGTGCATGGGATTTTTCACAAAGGACTGACTTATTAAGAGTCTAAAAACCTGCGAAGCTAAGAAAAGCCGCTTGGGGCAGTGTCCTCACACCTGAGGCAGAGTTTGCAGGTAGACAGAATAGCCAGCAGCTGCAGTGAGGAAAGGCCATGCTGCTTGGAAGACTTCACCAGAAAACCACTGGATATCGTTGGAGCAGAAATCTTACCCTAAGAGGCTGCTCATTTTGCCATTCTCAGGAGCTTTTAGTGCCTGGAAACTATGTCCTTCACTGCATAACCACACCAAGAAAACCCATGAACACTGAGGGACTTCTACTGTCTTATTTTCTACAGGTCTTCATTACCACACTCTTCAAGTGTTTTAGTGTAAAGCTTCAGATACTCTTAGTTCACAAGTACTGGCAGTTGCATTACAGAAACCCAATCAGTATGTTATTTTACTATTAGCTACTTATAACAGTACTTCTCCAACTTTATTGTCCAACTCAATGCTTGAATTGAGGCATTTTACTGATTCCTCAGGTCGTATGTATGCATTGTATGTGTGCAATCCATTGTGGGTTATGATGTACATAGATCTACTCTATGTACATGGAATGAGGAATAAATTTAAACACCTACAGTCCTCTTGCCCAAATGTTTTCTTGACTAGTCCTGGTTATATCCCAAGAGTTGCACACAGATTTTGCTCAGGACAGATACCAGCAGGTGTTGTATATTGCACAACCAGTTGCACTTGCACCAAATCTGCAGATGAGACTGCACTGTGCTGAAGCCATGCTACTCTTCTCCAGAGTTAGGGCGATGATGGTGAGCATCCATCTGCATGCACATGTCCATGTAAAAACGGCAGGAAGTTACCATATTTGAAATGGAAAATGGATTTAATGCCATGGGTTCAACCTGCATTTCCCCATAGGGTTTGTTTGGGCAGCAGGAGTGAAGGTGATGGGGAATATGTAGTTGTTTCCTTCAACTAGAGGCTCCATGGCTTCATAATGTTGGATAGCCTCTGTAAGACAAGTACATGTTTCTTCCTTGAGGCCATAACCGGGCTTTTCCCAGGGCTGTTGCTTAGAGGTGGAAGGTGTTATAGTATGTGAGTTAACAGGGAAGTAAAAAGGCAAATTAATAATGAAGTAGCTGAATTTTCACAGCACTTCTGCTCTGTCCCTCTCTGAGGATTAAAAGATGGTACTGAGATGGTTTGTTAAAAAAAATCTGTTCAGCTCCTGACCTTCACTGCTGCTGAACAGTTTTCTTCTGCCATAACCATCTCTCTGATTTGCAGAGAGATAAATAAAAAATGTGTGCACTAAGTTATAAAACAGCGTGCATTGTTTGAAGGAGACACGTGCACTTTGTGACACTTACAGATGACCTTGATGCATATGATACAGGACAAATGTAGCTGCAGGGAAGCTTACAGCTAGTCCTGCCTTAGCCACTGTCAGCACGAGTCGTGTTGGAATGCCTTCCAAGGTGCTGCTCAGCTTGAAATAGCTTCACATTTTAGAGCTACTTTGAATTTTCTCTTTTTCATTTTATACTTTGGTTGAATTTCCAAAGCATAGCACTATATTAAAAGGATTTTCTGCCTGCTTTCTTCCCCCCTTCCCATCAGCTATTCTCTTTTCCTCTTCCTGTTGTTGCAGTACTAGTATATACTAGCTTTTAAAAAGCTAAGAGCTGGCTCTTCCAAGCTCTGATCTTTTCCATTATTAGAACATTTAAAGTCACTATCAGCCATAGCAGAATGGTAGGGGAGGAGGTTGGTTTATGGGCCTTTTGTGCAGTCTAAGATACTAAGTTCAAAACCTGTCCATAGCAGCTCCCATACAGGATTACACAAATAATAAAAAAGCCTGGGAATTCTAAATGAATAGTCAAACAGTTCAAAACATGAATGTGAAGACAAATATCTGATGAAACCCCAGCCTTTGCCACATTTCTTTTCTGTAGAAATAGCATTTTTTTCTGAATTACCTTTAAAGACAATTCACTATAAACACTGAGAGTAAATACATCGATTTTCAGGAGCCTCAGATCAGAATCATAGAATCATAGGAAGGTTAAGCTGGAAAGGACCTTAAAAATCATCTAGTTCTGACCTTCTGCCATGGGCAGGGACATCTTCCACTAGACCAGGTTGCTCCAAGCCCCATCCAACCTTTCCTCGAACACTGCCAGTGATGGGGCAGCCACAACTTCTGTGGGCAACCGGTTCCGATGTCTCACCACCCCCATAATAAAGAGCTTCTTCCTAATCTACACCTAAATCTACCCTCTTTCAGTGTAACTAATTGCCTTTTGTCCTATCACTACATGCTTTTGTAAAAAGAAAGTCCCTCTCCAGCTTTCTTGTAGGCCCCTTAAGGTATTGCAAGCCTTCTCTTCTCCTGGCTGAACAACCCTAACTCTCTCATCCCATCTTTCTTAGGAGAGGTGCTCCAGCCCTCTGATTATTTTGATGACCCTCCTCTGGGTTCACTCAAGCATGTCTATGATGTCCCTCTTGTGGTGGGGACCCCAAAGCTGGACACAGTACTGCAGGTGGTGTCTCACGGGAGTGAAGCAGAGGGGGAGAATCGCCCACCTCAACCTGCTGGTCACACTCCTTTTGCAGTTCTGGGTGCAGCCCAGAACACAGTTGGCTTTCTTGGATGCAGGAGCATACTGCCAGCTCATGGTGAGCTTCTTGTCAATCAACACACCCAAGTCCTTCTCCTGAGGGCTTTTTAAAATAAATTTTGTTATCATTTCCAAATCACAATAACCAGGAATAAATGTTCTATTTGACATGAAAAGGGATGTTACACTTATAAAACCACCTACATATATTTTTGCTAAATTTACAATATTCAATCTTTATAAATTGCATCTTTTCCATAGCCTATTTCCTTCACCTTTCCTAATGTCCTCATTACTTCCTAGTCCATCATTGAAGTCTCAGCCCTTTTTTTTCTGTAGAAATAGTATTTTTTTCTGAATTAACTTTAAAGGCAATTCATTATAAACAAATTGGTGCTTACATGCTTAACATCACACCTGAACTTCATGTGGACCTGTCTACAAATGGGTTCTCTCAGATATGTGTGGTTATGGTACAGGGACTTTCACGGACATCTGCACAATAGCAGTGTACAATGCACAACAGTAAAGATCCCCAAGGCATATGTGTACAAAAAAGCCATCTTTTTTTCTAGAATAACCTTTATTTGGGATGTCCTCAGTGCTAGCCTTTGCTTTATGCAGGTGTAAAACAACTGGATTCTTTCCCACTATCTAGACTATGTTTAAGGGGTCACCAAGTCAGTGGTTTTTTAATAGTGTAAATTCAATTTTAGGGTTTAAAACACCAAATCTGAGATGCTGCCTTGACATGATGCACAACACTGAATTAGTGCAAGTTCACTCTGCCAGTTCAAACTCCTTTTAAAATTTTGAAGGGGTAACTTCATCCCTTCATACATTCTGCTGGATCAAGTGTCTCTCTTTATACAGTTGAAATAGACCCAGCTGAACACTGTACAGTGTGTTCTGGCTAATAAAAAGGAAAGGTAGTTGTGTTCTTACACCTAGATATCATATTTGTACTGTGAGTTGATCTAAAGCAAACTGATCTGCCATTAACAGACAAGAAACAAAGGACATGTTTAGAAGTTGCATTAAAAATGCAAAATTTTCTCAGAAGCCTGGAGATGGGACCAAAATGTGGCACTGTTATAGAAACTGAGAAAGAAGCCTCTTTTCTCACTCTGAGGACTGGGTGCCTTACACTGGTGTTTAAGCGCTCATGGTATAGTTCCCAGCCGTTGCCCCAGGCTGCCACTGAAGCCAGCTCTGGCCACAGCTCTGGGATCACTACAGTAGGATGGGGAGTCCGAAACAGTGGGGTATAAAAAAAGCTTTTTAGTGAATAAAAGAAGATCCTTCCACAATTAAAAACTAAGGCAAAAACAAGGATTACATGGGAGAGAGTTAAAATTCAGTTGTATTATTGGGCTGTAAAGAGTTAAACATTTTAGTCTAGACATAAATAGCATAACACACAAGCCTTTTCAAAGACAATACCTTTACCACTTCAGACATCTTGAAATTAGTTCTTTTGTTACATATCTAAGCACTTTTCCAGCTAATCTTTCCTACACCAAACAGACTGTGATCTTCTCCATTATCTAAATAAAACGGATACCCGATCGAATCCTGAAGTGGCATCTTTGATGGCTTTTTCATCAGCTCACAAAGACATATGTTACTTTTCCCTGCTGTGGGGACAGTGAGGGGACGATGCCAGTGGGGGAGGATGTTGATATTGACCCAGATTTGAGCAGATGTGTTGCTAGCTAAGGGCTGAATCCAAGCAGTCTCAAAGAGAATCAAATGTACCAGAGTAAATCAGTGAAATTCTGATGTCTGGGATACATCTTAAACGAAAGCAAATTGATTCATGGTAATGTTAGCACACATTTTAATCAACTGAATGTACAGATGATTTAGATATGCCTGTGTGTATATATATACATATAGGAGTTGGACTTGACGATATTTATGGCTCCCTTCCAACTTGAGATAGTCTATGTTCCTATACTAAGTATTTTTCATTACATGCTGCCCACTATTAGCAACTTCAATGAAAACGTTGTTTTATTGTATTATGGACTGGGATGCTCTTCTAGAGTCTTAGGTGCAATTTCTTTTGTACTTAACAGCCTGGTTTATCAAGATTTTGCAGTGAGTTCAGATTATGTTACTCAATTAATACTGTTGCTAGGGAGCACCAATAACAGTTTTGAAGTATGATTTGCTTAAATGTGTTTAAATGGTTTTTCAGCAAGCTTGGAACCATTTGAATTGCATTCAGGATGTTTCAGGTATGGTAGTTTAATGTACTTGCACTTACAGACTTTCTGAATAAAATCCAAGAATGCCTTGGAATATTCCCTTTTTTTTTTTTTTTTTTTTAACTGAAAAATCTATAAAAACTTAAAATTGGTGGGAGATGTGACAATGATGATGACATGTCACCATTTCTTGATTCCTCACTTTTGTCTGACTGTCCTTTCAATAGTAAAACATCATTCCTTTTTCAGTCTTTTGCCTCCTTCTGCTTGTCCCAGACTGATTTTACTTCCACATTTAAAGTCCTTCCCTTTACATTTGGGGAGAAAAATAATCCCTAAAGGAAACTTTCCCTTCTTTCTGTATCAAACTTTGCTTCACTGACTTTATACATAGGATTCTTTATATAGAAATCCTTTTTTTTATTTTTTATTGTTAGAGTTGCACATTAAAGGTATTTTATGAAAAGGAAAAGTCCGTACAAACTATATATTTCCAAACTGAATTCTGAAGTAAGGTGTTAGAAGCATTTTTTAACGTTTCTAACTTTAGGTTTTAGACAATAGCTTCTATTTCTGTGGGTTAGGGGGTGGGGGTGGGAAATAAATCCCAACCCAAAAAAACCCAACCACATACAGTGGCTAATTACCAAAGGTCAAGTTAAAAGTTACTGGGAAAAGCAACATATATAAGCCCTATGACTCGTATCTAATACTTTATGCTAGTAAAGCTTGATGCTTCTCCGTGAGAAATGAATAATCTGAAGTTTTAGAAGTAATAAGTATTTTCTTGCTCACAATATCACAATAGAAGTCTTTTATCTTGGAGTTATCTATGAGACCTAACATGAGGACATTAGGATCAGGTGAATCTTTTTGCTGTGTTTTAGCGTAGGTAAAACAAAAAACAAATCAAACCCAAAAAATCCAAACCCACAGAAAAAAGCAGTATTCTATTCTCTTTCAAGATCTTTAAAGGATCTTGAAGTCATCGCAGGTAAAAAAATAGCTTGACTGTGGAAAGATAAATTTCATACTGCATTTATGTTGTTTCCCATAAACAAAGTTCTGCAAGCAACATGTTACATATTTCATGATAGCAGATGCAAGATGTGGTATACAGCTAGTTTTATCCTTTGTAATCCGAGGGGAAAAAGGTCCACTCTGTGTTTTTACCTAGGGCAGAGAGAGAACATGCAATGATTATAATGCTTACAGAGCTTCCATACCCTGCATTACAATCCAACTTAAATGAAATTGCTCTATGTTTTGTCTACCAAACTTAAAATTAATTAAGCTGCATGGGTTTAAAAAAAGCAAGAAACGGCCCCCGGGTTGAGATCTTCTCATGCATTTTGAGGACCTTGGGTAGAATCTGATTTTACCAAAATAACAACTTTATTGATTGTGAAACTGGGCACTCTTTTACCTTCAGTGTCTTCATCTCTGTATAATAAGAAGACTCAGCCTACCTGCCAATGAAGGAGGAAAAATGTATCAAAACCAGCCAAAGTGAAGAAACTTGCTCTTCTTTTTCCTGCTGATAACGCCTTACAGCTATGTCTTCTTTTAACTGAATGAGGGCTTTAGCTTCATAGGAGTTTCTTTACATTTTTTGGCATACATATGATAATTTTTAGCATTTACCATTTCACTTTCCTTTTTTTTCATATTCAACAGATTTCGCCATTGTGATTCTGTAGTTACCTTAATTCCAGATACTGAAACTGATATCCTATTCCTAATTTCTGAGTAAAGTCTATGTCTATTTCTTTCATCTTTCGGATATCTAGAACAATTTCTGTTGTCTTTATCACTTACTACCCATGGTGCCCTCAAAGACTTATTTCTGTAGTTAGTGGAATGGAGGGGGATTATTTCCTATAGTGGCTGTAATTTACATTGCTCTGCTCTAACCATGGTAATATATCTATACGGTAATACATATATCTCTAACAAGATATAGTACGTGTGTGATAGGTGGCTGATGAGGCTGTTACTCCATTAAGGACTTCCAACAGCAAGATAGAAAGTTCTACCAGTATAATGCAATTGGGATATTTCACTTAGTTTGAGCTGCTATAGATTTTTCACTGACATCCAGAAGCTTGGCAGCTCTATTTTGAGAGCTATTTACAGTCCCCAAAGTGTAAAAGAGATTATTTTATTGTATACTTTGCTATCGTTTTGTTATTATACACTCCCTGAAATTACTTGTCTGTTATGACATACTGAAGAGTAATAAGAATTTAAGCATCATTTTTATGTTGCATTTTTCTCGTGATTTTGGTATAACCAATTTGTTCTCACATAAATACTAGATTAATAATAATAAGAATATTATGTTTCAGAGTATTCTATTGCTCTGTGTATAAAAACACCCTATGCTGTCCCAATTTGAAATAATTCAGGCTCTCTGGCCTTTGTTGTCAAATGATTCTCCAGAACTTTATCAGATAACATCACTTTTTTTTTGCCTTAAATCTCTCCCATTATCCACTTTCAGTAATTTTTGCCAGTTGATGAAGCTTAAGCCCTCTGTGACAGAGGCTATGTCCCTCCTGTGTCAGCTGGGCATTCAGCAAGCTAAATGAAGTGGACAGGATGTCCACTGCTTGCTGGGCGTGCTGGGGGCAGGGTGAAAGGCTTCCTTCTTTACTGCATGTGCCTTTACTGTGGCCAGTACCCGTTTTTATGCCAGGGGGTGACTTTTTCAGCTGCTTTTGTAGGTATTTATTATCAATATTATTTTCAAGGCATGAATAATGACTTAGCTGCTATGACTAGCAGCACATGCAGAAGAGAAAATACTGAGCGTTCTCCTGGAGAAATTGGCTGCTCATGGCCTGGATAGGAAGATTCTTTGCTGGGTTGGAAACTGGCTGGATGGCTGAGCCCAAAGAGTGGTGGTAAATGGTGGCCGGTCATTAGTGGTATCCCTTAGGGCTCGGTGTTAGGGCCAGTGTTGATTAATATCTTCACTGATGATTTGGATGAGGAGATTTGAGTGCACCCTCAGTAAATTTGTGGACAATACCAAGCTGGCTGGAAGTGTTGATCTGCTGAAGGATAGGAAGGCTCTGCAGAGGGATCTGGACAGGCTGGATTGGTGGGCTGTGGTCAGTGGTATGAGGTTCAACAGGGCAAAGTGCTGGGTCCTGCACTTGGGCCACAACAACCCCATGCAGCACTACAGGCTTGGGGAAGAGTGGCTGGAAAGCTGCTTGGCTGAAAGGCACTTGGGGGTGCTGACTGATGGCTGAACTTGAGCCTGCTTGTGCCCAAGCAGCCAAGAAGGCCAACGGCATCCTGGTCTGTATCAGAAAGAGTGCGGCCAGCAGGGCCACGTCAGTGATCATCCCCCTGTACTGGGCACTGGTGAGGCTGGACCTCGAATCCTGTGTTCAGTTCTGGGCCCCTCACTACAAGAAAGACATTGAGGTGCTGGAGTGGGTCCAGAAAAAGATAATAAAGCTGGTGAAGGGTCTGGAGAAAAAGTCCTTTGAGGAATGGCTGAGGGAACTGGGATTGTTTAGTCTGGAGAACAGAAGGCTCAGGGGGGACTTTATTGCTCTCTACAACTACTTGAAGGGAGGTTGTAGTGGGGTGGGGGTCTGTCTCTTCTCCCAAGTAACAGGTGATAGGACAAGAGGCAATGGCCTCAAGCTGCACCAGGGGAGGTTTAGATTGGATATTAGGAAAAATTTATTTACACAGAGGGTGATCAGGCATTGGAACAGGCTGCCAGGAAAGTGGTGGAATCACCATCCCTGGAAGTGTTCAAAAATTTTGTAGATGAGGCCCTCAGTGGCATGGTTTAGTGGTGGTCTTGGCAGTCCTGGGGTAATGGTTGGACTTGATGATCTTAGAGGTCTTTTCCAACCTAGTTGATTCTATGATTCTATGAAGATGAAGATATCTTCTATTATATAGTGGTGAAAAATACCTTGCCTGGATTTCATGCCACGTCTTACAAAAGACAGTAAAGATGCTTCACACATTCCTTCTTAAGGTCATTTTCAGTTGCCTATTCCTGTGACAATATGTAGCTGTTAAGGCTGATTTTCTTATGCATCGTCTCTCACTCAATTTTGAAATGTCAACAAAGGCAGATTAGACATTGTAGTAAAACTGAAAAGCTTGATTTGTCTATCTTGTTTTCAACCCATTAACTGACAGGTTTATTTGGTGTTGAGTGGTTCTGTTATTGTGAGGAACAGTGAATAATCATACCTTATTCAACATTTCTGCATCATTTAAAAATTGTATGTTTAAAACTATTACATTATATTGATAGGTTCATGTTATGTTCCTTTAACATTTTTAATATTTTGTTCTGCCTCAGTCTTCTCTTTTCCACTTTGGATGGTCCTAGTCTATTTTGTTCGACATCCACTTCAGTCATGTGGTCATCCAATTTTCCTTTATTTGGAATTTTTTCTAGTTCTGTTACAGTAAGGATTACCACCTGTAGATTTATACATATTTATACATAGATTTATACAAAATTTCAAGAAGCAATTCTCAAAGACTTCAAGTCATTAGAGTCATTGATGGTAATTAGCATCTGTCAGTCTAAAAATGTCTGAATAGAGCTACTTTTTCCCCCTGTTTGTTACTTTGCACTAATGCCGTAGAAGTCAGGCCACCAGTGTGGCAGCACAGCAGTTGTGAATCTGGGTCGTGACTCCTGACTTTACCAAGTTTGGCTGTCCAGAGCAGAGGTAATGGCTCAGAGACTGGAAAAATCAGAGATGCAGAAGACCACATCTCTTTAGGCATCCCATCTCTCCCAGCAGACATCCTGGCAGGGATGGACCAGGATCATAGGAATACCACCCTGTGAAAAGGCCTGAAAACACTCAGCTAACCTGTATGGTGGCTGATAACCATTGTGTGGCTCTGGATAAGGATTGCTCTCAGACTAGAAAGATACGGTGGGCTGCACTCTACACAGAGGCATCCTAATTAAGAAGGAAGTAAGGACAACTAAAAGGCAGGTACAAAATAGAGGGGTGAGTGGGTTTAGGAGTCCTACAGAGTGAACTGTTACCTGCCTGTTACCTGCAGACAGAAATCCAAACATGTCAGGCAGAATAAGATCCACTTTTTACATTAGTCCCTGGGTCTTCTGGCAACAACTCATGTGGGCTTTGGAGCATGAGCCAGCTCCAAAGTCCTGTGCATGCAGGTTAACTTGTTCATAGGTCTGCAGAAAGTGCTTAAGTGCCCCAGTGGGCCTCAGCTAAGTAGGTGCTACTGAAAGTGGCACAGCTGATTTTGTTGTGGGAACACAAAGTGCTCCCATTTCTGAAAAATGTAGACATAGAAAATGTAGCAGGAATGAATGGTTGAAATTATTTTATGTCACTTGAGCACCACCTCACAGGTAAGAGCATGCCTGCTCCCTGCTTCATGTAGGCTGTATGGTTTTATATAAATTTTGGACTGTCTCTATCATTTGATTGCTGTGTCTAATGTTTCTGTGGGAACACCATGATTCACTGGAAAGATAGGTGATACTGTTTCTAATTTGAATAGTCATATGAGCCCCTAGGCGCAACAGGCTGCACATCTTGTCTGTGGACTCCCCTCTCGTATTGGGAAGGCATTATGTCTACAGCCAGCAATGACATCTGTCATACTGCATACTCTGCTGAGTGTAGATGAAACTGGCTAGAGTTATCTTCATAATAGTGCTGGTAATGGATAGCCTTGCTTTTCCAAAGTAGTTATCAAAGATTCTCACTTTATCTATTTCTACGCAATACCCTCCATCCACCCTGCATCTTACTGTGACAGCAACCTCCATTGCCAGGAAGAATAACAATATTTAATATTAAAAAAAAAAATCAGCTCTTTAGAGCTCATGACAGTGTCCCTGTGCACAGAAAGGTTTTTCAGTCCTTTGCAGCTAATGTCATGTCTCCAGCCTGATACAGTTCCATCACAGTGTGCTTCTAACCTAGAGGTGTTGCAGAGTGGATGCATCCTGCCAGCATCCCTACAAAAAAACAGTGTTCCAGCTGGATTGTGTGTATTGGGTTTGCAAGGCAAGGTTTGGGTGGTTAGACAGAAGGGCTACAGGTGTGGCTCCTGTGAGAAGCTGCTAGAAGCTTCCCCTATATCCAATAAAGCCAATGCCAGCAGGTTCCAAGACAGACCCACCACTGGCCAAGGCCAAACCCACCAGCAACAATGGTAGCACCTCTGCGATAACATGTTTAAGAAGTTGGGAGGAAACCCTGTGTAACAGCAATTGCAGCTGGAGCAAGGAGGGAGAATATGTGAGTGCAACAACTCTGCAGAGCCCAAGGTCAGTGAAGGAGGGGAAGCAATGCTCCAGATGCCAGAGCAGATATTCCCCTGCAGCCTGTGGTGCAGACTATAGTGAGGCAGGCTGTGCCCTGCAGCCCATGGTGGAGCAATCTCCACCTGCAGCGCACAGAGGATCCCACACCAGAGCAGGGGGATCCCTGAAGGAGGCTGTGACCCGGTGGGAAGCCTGTGCTGGAGCAGGTTTGCTGCAGGACTTATGACCCCGCCCGGGACCCACGCTGGAGCAGCCTGTTCCTGAAGGACTGCATTCATGGATGGGACCCTTGCTGGAACAGTCTGTTTCTGAAGGACTGCACCCATGGAAGGGACCCACGCTGGAGCAGTCTGTTCCTGAACGACTGCACCCATGGAAGGGACCCACGCTGGAGCAGTTCGTGAAGAACTGCAGCCCATGGGAACTACTCATGCTGGAGAAGTCCATGGAGGACTGTCTCCTGTGGGAGGGACCCAACACTGGAGCAGGGGAATAGCGTGAGGAGTCCTCCCCTGAGGAGGAAGGAGCAGCAGAGACAATGTGTGATAAAATGACCCCATGTCCCTGAGCCTCTGTGGAGGGAGGAGGTAGAGAAAATTGGGAGTAAAGTTAAGCTAGGGAAGAAAGGAGGGTTGGGGGGAAGGTGTTTTAAGATTTGGGTTTATTTCTCATTATGGTACTTTGGTTTGATTGGTAATAAATTAAAATAGTTTCCCCAAGTTGAGTCTGTTTTGCCTGTCACAGTAATTGGTGAGTGATCTCTCCCTGTTCTTATCTCGACCCATGAACCTTTTACTCGCTATGCTTTTCTTTTTTCCACTGCATTTCATGGTTAGAAAAATATCCACAGGAATACCAAACTTCTGCACTGCTGATAGAGGACAGCATACTTCACATGGGCAGCAGGGAGGATAGTAATCATGCTGGAGGGTGGATGTGACAGGGGTAATATCAATGTGCTATTACAGCTGCAGTGTGAACACAACTGGATTGCTGACCGACTGGTAAAATCTCAGCACTCGCCTACAACAAGAATGGTAATGCAGATAGAGCAACTTTCATGGAAGCTGGATCAGACTCGTGCTTTGTGTAAGCATAAACTGAAGCTTTTAAAAATAGGAACAGATAATGTTTTAAGAGTGTAAATAAGTAATGGAGTGGAACAGTTAACAGAAATACTATAAGTGGTGGGAGAATACATTAAGGCACTCAGTTTTGCTTGAAATTGAACCATGGCTTTGCTTATGTGCGTAAAATTAAGTACGTGTACAAGCTTGCTGAAAGACTGGACACAGACACTGAAATCTATCCACATACAGTATTTTCAGGTGCAATTCAGTACAACTGAGCCACTGCACAGGACTTCATGGACTCCATTAGCCTGTCAGCAAGGGATCAGAAAGTCATCTGTGTAAATTGCCGTAAGTCAGTGGCAGTCAGGCCTCAAGAATGTAACTGAGATTTAAATACTATCTGTGATGATAGTGTCCATGGTTTTGTGTAGGCTGTGTGCAGGGGAGGAGAAGTCAGGCTAAAAGGAGATTTTTTAATTATTTTTTTCCTGAACAACATAATCATTCTTCAAGCCTCATATTTACTGAAATGCAGATCAAAAAGAAGCAAACGGTTAAAAACACAAAATATGACTCACGAAGGTTAGAAGGTAATAGAGGCTTACTTTTGTTAAAAAGCCCCTGAAAAATAAAAGCAAATCTAAGAACAACTCATTAGGCAATGACTGAGATAATGCTATATAGCATCCTCTCAGCTCTTGCTTTTTGTGCAAGTCTGCTGTGTGCTTCAGCCTGGAGGCAGAAGAAGCAGCTTTCATTCACCCCTCCTACACTGTGTGGGACTGTCAAATGACAGCCCTTGAAAGTAATCATTATTATGACATAACAAAAGGGGTTTTTTTTTGAAAAAAAGGAAAGCAGCCATTAACAACTTATTCAAGTTGATATTTCTGATGTTTTCATGTAAGTGTTGCCTCCTGTACGGCAAATATAAAAATTCTTGAATTAAGAAATACTTTATCGTGCAAGCTTTACACTAAACAATATTGGTTTTGACTGAATTCTTTCCCCACTTGCTGGAAAACTGAAATCAGTTGGTGTAAATGTCTAGGATGAAGAAAGCACGGCTTGTACCCATTCTACAATTCTGACTATCTAACACCCACATTTAATAAATTTACCCTTTACTTAATGGCAGGCTTGATTTTAAAAAAATGTGTTTAAGTTTAATTTGAGTTCAGGCAATGGAAACTGCCTTGTTTTATTAGAATAAAAGTTAGGGGTTTTGCTTGGAAGAAATTTTGCAACAATCAAGTTTTTTTAGAAAAGTAAAAGCTTTCTGTATTTTTCATGCTGAGGTATGACAACTGTAGATCTCTGATCCTTTTTAACACATATTTATTATCTTCTTATATGCAATATTTGCTTTAAGCCTTAAGACTTTGGGTCTTACAAAATGTTTCCTGGAAAATCCTGGTTTGGAGTACAGGTATGTTAGGCCATTTGGACCAATTTTTGACACTCGCGTGAATTAGTCAGTGAGTAGAATAAACTGCTATTTAACATAACAAAGAGGACAAGAATTTATCCCCCACTGGAGATTTTTTGATATATACCCCAATTCACAGTTGGGCTTTCCAAGGTTGTTACTGTAACTAAAGCCTCAGTTTTGCACTTCATATTCAGTAAAGCTCTTGACTATGCATTAGATTTTAAATGCTCACTTAACAGCTGCTAAAACGAATGGAAACTAAATGTACATAGAAGTACTTTCCTAGAGAGGGTTGTACCTAATCACTTGTTTTGAATTTTGCAGAACAACGACTCGAATCACAGTAACTGGCATAGATTTTACTTCTCAGCAGCTTAACCTGATTTCAAGTATTTTACCTCACTTTAAGTGTACATACCTCACTTTCAGTGTACATACCTATACGTTGATAATAAAATATTACAGTACATCCAGTGTGGAGAATGATGATACAGTTCTCAAATTCCCATGACCCCAACAACATGTTCCTGATTTAGATCCCTTTAAATCACCGGACCTTTGGACGAAGTTTCTTTATTCCCATGCAAGCCCTTCTAAGCCAGGTGTAGGACTTGGCAGGTGCCTTTTATCACACACAATTCCATCTAACACAGTTCTGCAAGTCCATTTTTCTTGAAGACTTTTTCAGGGTAATGCTGATCATGCCTTCAGAAGGAGGTCAGTGCACCACATATGCTCAGTCCTCTCCATCTGCCTAATGTGTGCAGTGGCTGCACCAACCCCCTTGGGAGATGCCCCACTGAGAACCAGACTGAGCTATTCAGAGCCTCCACAACCTAAAAAAATTCTTTATCCCTCGTGTCTTTGATTTAGCTCAACAGTGGGCAAACTTTTTTGCTTGGGCAAATTTGTAAACTTCAGAGTCTGAGTTTTTAACATTTCTCTGTACATCCTTGCTATGTGTGTGAAGTTTTGGCTCATATATATGGCTGTACTGGATTACTAAAGCTAAGCCTCTGCACAGCTTCTAAAATTCATACTTATCTGTATGGTTTTCTGAGGAAAATCACAGTCCTTAGGGAATCTAACAAAAGTTATGATCCTGGTATATTGGTATGCTTGCTAACCTAACGATCTTGTACTTATATTTCACTGTGTCAGAAAAGTTATCATAAGGGACAGATCTTCTATTTCTGTATGGACAATCTCACCTTTGAAAAGAAAAATAAATTTAGATTCACTTTCCTCTTTAGCTGCACTATAAGTACTGGATTAATTTCTAAACACATTTATCTTCTTATTATTTTCCATAAAGATATTTCAATTTACCTGTAGTTCTTTCTTATGGTTAACTTCAGCTTTGCAGAAAAATATGATCTTTATCAAAAGAGAATTTTTTTTAGCAAAATTTTTCATTCTGCACCTGTTGTGGAGGTGGATAGAGATTTCATTCTGGATGGGTGAAGAGGGAGTCGTGTTAATTTAATATTATGTTTAATTTACATGACAATGCTGTAGGACCTCAGATTACCATGTGCTTGACAAAGATCAAGAAGAGTGTCTTCTGCTTCAAATACTTTACGGTTTAAGCTAAGAGTATGAGTAGTCATCTCCTGTCATGCCCAGCAGACAACTAGACATGGGGGTAGTTCTTTAGTTTCCTGTCCTGGGAGAAGAGTATTAGCAGTTTTAAGTTCACCAAGGATTAAAAACAAGGCAAGGACATTGGAGAATAAATTCAACCATCCAGATCTTTAAACTTTCCTACCTAATGTTAGTCTTAAATTTGAATTAACAGAATATAATGGAATTTCCCACAAACAAGGCATCTGTGTAACAGCATCTGTGTTCCTGAGAAACGTGTCGTGCTACGTGTTACATGAACTATATCTCTGTGTTAACTTTGTCAAATAGTTCCACCTATTTATTTATTCATTAATTCATTCTTTCTTCTGTTGTCTTTTAAGAGGTAATTCCCTCTGTGACAAGTAGTGGCAGACTAAGACGCAGGAAGACTGGAGTCTTCCCTTTGCCCCTCTAAGAGGCATGATGCAATGAGTAGATGAGTTTGCACTATTGAGCCTTTGAGCCTCATGTCAGGTCTATGAAATTAAGTACTCGAAGTGAGAGGGTCTGTTTCCACATAAGGAGATATAATTCCATTGATTTCATATCATCGGCCACACTTGCATTTTGGTTCTGAGAATGCCAGCGCTAACTCTGATTAGACGAGATGTCAATTGAGATGTGGGCAGCAATCTTCAGGAAATGAACTCAATATTATTCATTTTATGAAGGCAATTGAACTTAAATAGGGACTTCAAGGCATTTTGAGATAAGCTGCATTTGAACTAGCAAGTAGGAAATCAAAACCAGGCTGAAAACCTCTGCCAAGGACACTGTCTGCTGGGGAGAGGTGAGGGTTGACCGCTGAGCAGGGGAAGTGGAGCTGGGAGCTGAGATTCACAGCAAGGCAGGCAGAGGCAGTGCTGTCACCATCCAGGGCTGTCCCATGGCACCCAAGCCAGAAGTGCAGAGCAGGCCTGTGACAGTAACCATCATCAGATACAAACCAGCATTCACCTAGCAAATCCACAGTGATGAGGCAAGTCCAAGGGGATGCTAGAAAGTCAATGCAGAGGTTCATGGTCAGTCAAGATGAGAGATGCACAATATGGTGCATAGCTATGGCTGCAAAGCAGATGAAGTGCCACTGAGGAGCGGACCAAGCACAAGAGCTTCAGCTTCAAAGCAGCTCCCAAGAGAAGAGAGAGCCCTCTCTGAGGGTTTTCCAGCCCATGCTGTACAGGACTCATTGGTGACCTGGACTTGAGCACAGTCTTCTAAACTCCTAGATGGGGAAGAATGTGCTCCAGACCCTGAACACTCCCATCATCCTGTGGCCCAGTGCTGCTGAATACCAAATGAATGAACTGGGAGAGGTCCTGAGCTCCTGGATTCAAATTAACATCCCGGCTCAGTACTGACTCTATGCGGGGGCAAGAACCGAACTGGGTGTGCTTCATCCCCTTTCCTTCATACCTGGGCTCTTGACAAATGGGCATCAGCGCACTGCTTGCAGGCAAACCATGGTGCCTTGCTAATGAGATAACTAGATATCAGCCAGCGGGTTTTTTTTTCTTTTCAGTGAATCTTATATTTGACAAAAAAAAAAAAAGGGGGAAAAAAAAAAAGCGCAGTGCTTGAACAGCTGCAATCATTTGATATATTCACAGTGTATTTGCTAAGCTTTGGTCACAGTGAAAATGGCAATAATGGCTAGAAATGTCAAAACAGTTAATTCTTATATTTTCTAAAATATCTTTACATGCGCTTCCAAAATCCTTTCATTTCCAACACTAAAAAGAAGCAAAGACATGGTATGCTGGCTCGGCAATGTTGTCAAGGCAAAAATGATCCCTTTCTATTAATTGAGAAGGAATTCAGACAGTCTGATGAGGATGGATGGAAGTCCTTTCTTTTACATTTACAATATCCTAGCTACCATGATTGAAGGTATTTCGAATTATTCTCAGACATATTGAAATGTGTGCTGAACCAATGACAACATGCGTCCTTGTAATGGAGACAGTGGCAGAATGGGATATGCGGGTTCTGTGCGCATATGGCCAGAGCGTAAGAACAGGCACTTGTGCCATGTTCATCTGCTCACTCTCTGGCTCTGTTTCGGAGTGCTGCAATCAGCTCTCCAGCATATTTTGCTGTAGTGGGAAATACCATAGGCCGTACGCATATGGGCTGGCTGGTGCTGCTTGGTCTTGTAGTTACACAGTGGTCCAGTGGTCCATATCCTATTTTGTTTCTGAGTATGGATGTTACCAGGAGAGACAATGAGACGTTCTGCCATGTCATCTTTCCCACGTTTCCAGATTCATTCTGGATGTTCTGGGTTCCTGCTCGCCTCACAAGGGTGGGCTTCTGCCTTTAGAAGGCTTGCACTGCTTAGCCGTGTGCACCCATTTGCTGTTCCTCAAAAGAGTGCCTGTGGAGGCAGATGCCCCTTCAATTCGTTTTATAGGTCCTCCAGGGAATGTACTTTCTCTTATTCTCTCACTAAGGGCAAGTGAGTATCTAAGCATCCCTAGCCAAGAACAGCGTCAGAAGAATGGTTTTCAGACACCCCAAAGCAGAATAACACTAGGCAGTCCAGCTGGGAGCTGTGACAGGTAAGCAGGCTTATTAACATCAAGAATTAACTACTCAGACACCTTCTTCTTCTCCCCCCACCCCCTTTTACTCTAGTCCTTCTGTCTCTTTTTTTCTCTGTCAAACATCTGAGAGTGAATTATTCTACTCTAAATTTAATACTTTTGATTTTCTTGGTTTTACCTTGGTGAGAAGATTTTTCCAATGTTTTGGTTTGTCAGTCAAATGGGAAATGTAGTTATTCTTATACCCTTAATCCTTATGGCTTTGTTGCGCATACAGGATTGTGAAAGTGCAAGGTAGTCAAGAGACAAAAACCGCACAGTGTAAAGTATCCAGTACATTTTACATCTACTGTTCTTTTGGAAGTAAAATTTGCCAGGCCAGTGGATAAAATTTAGTTTAATTTACTAAACCTGTTTCTCCTTAGATAATGAAATTTCCAGGTCAGAGGGAAGAGGAAAAATTCTCAGAACACTGCGTCTGAAATAGGAGATTGTAGAAGTAAAGCATTATATAGAATATATACTCAAAGTTTAGAAGGCCAGAAGAAGCCACGAAGATCTCATATTCTGACCTTTCATGTAGCTTGGACAAAGCTGTCTCTTCTTGGATTATTGTACTTTTGAGTGAAAAACACAAAAAAAGTTTAAACACTTCCCGCTATTTTGAATTCAGCACAGGCTTTAACAGTTAAAAATTTGTAGGTTGTCTGCGAGTCAGAGAACTTTGTTCTTGTTTTCTTCCCTACATAGATTCTCATAAACTGATTTATCCATCCTTGAACCTTTTCTTTGGTAAGCAAAATAGAGTGCATTATAAAGCAGAGCTTCCAGCCCTTCAATCAATCTTTGTCATGGCTCCTCCCTGAACTCTAATTTTTCAATAAGCTTCTGGACAAGTAGAGGAGGAAGCAGATTTCCACGACATCTGGAAATGTAATTTTCTATCCACATATTGGAAATTTCCTTTTTTTATGTATCCTGGGATTGTTTTAGTCCTTTGGACAGTGTCAACCTAGTTTTTTATATTCAGATTGTCCAGTGTGCTCCCCAAACTCTTTTCAGACTGCTGCCTAGGTTACACTCCCCCAACCCGTATGTTTAATCTGCATTTTGTATTCTTGAATATGAGTTTGTATTTATCCCTCCAGCTTTGTATTTTGCCTGAGCACTGCTCAACACCATTCTCTTCATCAGTGACAGAGCCTGTTCACTCTTCCCCATCCTTAACACTGTGATCTGCAAATCTTACCTGCATGATGTTATGTTTCTTTCCAGATCCTTGAGAAGTGTTACACACCTTGGAATGAAGCCCTGCTGCCTGGAGGTATCCCAAGAAACACATAAAATTATTAATTTATAGTTATCTTTTGAGATCTATCAGCTCGCTAGTTTTTAATCCATTTACCATGTGATTTTTTTCTGTTGTTTTAGTTTCTTAATAGAAATGTGTAACATCAAGTCAAATATTTTCTTCTGTGCTCATGTTAGATCAATGCTGCTCTCTTTACTGACCAGCCTTCCCTATTATAAAAAAGATATTAATTTAGCTGAACAAGCTGTAGTTTTCATGAAGCCAGTGGGCAGGCATTAATAAAATTAACTTCCCTTAGCAGTGCAGTGAGGGCACACCATAGCAGAGGGAACATCTTAATCTCTCCATCCATTTTGAGCCACCTCAAGAAGTTGAGGGAGAGAGAGAGAAAGAGCCTACCTCTCTGGCTCGAAGAGAGCAGAGGGGCTGCCCCGTGTTAGTGGAAGCAGATTCCTGCATCCCTGAATCCCTGCTTTCCAGTCCCTGGTTTTCCCATGAAAGACAGATAGTAGATCTATCAGCCTTGTCACAACTTTTCTGACTTATTCCTGCCTTCACTGCCTTTAAAGCAGCCAATACAGTGGGAGTCTCTGAGATATAAGTTGGTGATAAGATAAAGATAAAAGCCCCATGCCTAAGCACCTCAGGTTCCTCCTGTCCTCCCTTATTCATCACAAGCACATGAATGCTGCTAGATCTGCCGATGGCAGCAAAGCTGCTCCTTTGTCAGTGATACACGCTGTCAAGCTAAATGCTTGAGGTACAGAGGATGGCTAACAGTTAAAGGAAAAGGATTAAGCTATTATCAAGAGCCCAGAATCTCATCTGTAGAATTAATACATCTGCTTCAATAGGTATACCAAAGAACATTTTGCCTGTGTAAAGACTGTGAGATAATAATAATTTAAATATGCAACCCAGGTGCCTTAAGCAGCATGAGTCACAGACTGTGAAGGAGCAGAACTTTTCTTGACCTTGAGGTCTGCAGAATTCAGTTCTGGATGGTTAATCAATCTTTATTAGAGGCTTGTTTTTGTATCTTGCTGTGCCTCCTGATTCAAAACCTGAAGTGTGTAAGGACCAGTTTAAATGTAAGCACATGAATAGCGTCAGTGCTGTCCATGGGACTTTATCTGTCATCCATGCATAAGTGGTCTGCAGGAGCAGAAGGAAAATGTTCAGCTTCTTATAAGATCAAGTGCTATGACAGTGCATGGTTCCCAGTGAATCGTAAGTTTAATCACTCTGCAAAATATTTCTCTTCTGGTACCAATTTAAGGACAGCTATTGATTTTACATCTTTCAAAAGCTTTTCCGACTGCAATTATGAAGGTACTTTCTTGTTCATCTGAACATAACATGAAATAGATATCTGCCAGAACAAGCATACGTAGATATAAGAGATCTTCATTACTTTGTCAATTAATTCTCATGTATTATTATGTGGAAAGTGTATTCTGTTATAAATATCTTGCAGTGTAATGACTTGCTAGTATTTGATTAGACACATAATATTTTTTTTGGTTAAAAACTTGATAGTACATGCGGTCACACTGCATTCTCTTTGTTACTTGCCTACAAGTGATAGTTCCTTGGGGAACAAAAACACTCTGCTCATGAGTTTTAGCTCGGTTATCTCTTCCTTTTGAGATCTCCATCACTGTAATCCCTTCCTTTCTACATTCTATGGATTAAATCTTCTTTTCCAGCATGACAGACTTTAAATAACTTAATGACTATATTATAAATAGCCTATATTATATACTACCTATATGATAAATAATAATACACAGTCCTCAGTGAACACTGAGAATGTAAATCTGCATTACTCTTGCTGTTTATAATATCAGAAGAAACCCAGAATTGAATTACAGCCTTATGTTCAGCCACGGACCATGAACTTAGTGGGTAATAACAATGTATTGAAACTCATACTCTTTAAAAAGGATCAGGAGTAGAAATGATCAGAAAAGTGTTTTTATAAAACTGCCCTTCACATGCAGCCTGAGTCATTGCTGCCTCACGTAGAAGAGAAACAGGTGAAAAGTCAAATCTACATTTGATGTTGGCTGGTTATCAGCTAGTGTAAAGACTCTCCATTTGGTCTTTAAACAGTAAATAACATCACAAAAAACCTACCAGATTATGTCCTATTAAACTTTTTCATTTTTTATGGTGACTTTTATGTGTATGTTGTTGACTGTTATCGCTATGTCATTTTGATAGAAAGTACCTGCAGAGGGGTGAGGACTAAATCAGATTAGTTCAGAGGGTGTAAATCTCAAATAATGAGTGACCTTCAGGTCTCCAGCCTTACATAAGGATAACCTTGCACAGGAACGTCTTCCTCATTGTGTCTTACACCACCCTGAGCCCTTGCAGGGTCAGCCATGGCACTGCTTCACTGCACAGCAGCCTGGGTGCCGGGATGGAGCTATGAGGTGCCCACCAAAGCAAAAACCAATGCAAAAACCGTAAGAGCCTCCAGAGGGGTGGGAGGCTAGGGCCAACCCCTAGCCAGCAGTCAGGTGTGAAGTGCATGCAGCATATGGGCCAGCGCTCACTCATGAAACACTGTGAACATTTTGTATTCCACTCCTGTCTATTAAAGCAGAAAATTATGAGATCCTGGTCTGAAAGGAGCAGGACTTTGGTCACTGTCCTCCACAATGTGATTTCAGCTGCACAGCACCATACTAATGGAGAGAACCCTTCACTGACGGTGAGGAAGTGGCTCCTTGCTGGGGTTAGGCACCAGCCTATCAGACACTAGGTTGAGCGTCTAAGATGAGGCCACTCTAACTCAGCTCCAGCTTTGCTTTATTCATAGAAGTATTCCCTAGTAATGCCCTGTTAGTCATATGAATAAGAAGAAACTGTCTGGGATCTATATGCAGCTTGCTTGTCCTTGATTAACAGGTCCCACTAGAATCCAGAAGGGTTTTATTACTCTCCCTCATCCTTTTGAACTTGGTTCATTTTCTTAATTTTGCATTGGCCTAATTTACAGTACCTGAGGCCATTGCCATTCTTTCTGTATACGTAGCAGGCAGTATCTAATGAGTTGCTATGAAAACCCTTCCTCTTTTTATCTCTGGAATGTCTGTTAGTAACTTTAAACAAGCACTATTCATCCCTAGAGCAGGTCTGATCTCTCTGTTGTGTTGGTTTTTTAGGGTTTTTTTCTTTTGTAGGTCACTGTCACTCCAAAGTTTAATTTTGTAGCTATTATTTTTCATAGAATCATAGAATAGTTAGCATTGGAAAGGATCTTAAGATCATCTAGTTCCAACCCCCCTGCCTTGGGCAGGGACACCTCACACTAGACCATGTCACCCAAGGCTCCGTCCAATCTGACCTTGAACACTGCCAGGGATGAAGCATTTACCACTTCCTTGGGCAGCCTGTTCCAGTGCCTCACCACCCTCACAGTAAAGAAAGAACTTCTTCCTTATATCTAACCTGAACTTCCCCTGTTTAAGCTTATACCCATTACCCCTTGTCCTATCGCTACAGTCCCTGATGAAGAGTCCCTCTCCAGCACCCTTGTAGGTCCCCTTCAGATACTGGAAGGCTGCTATGAGGTCTCCACGCAGCCTTCTCTTCTCCAGGCTGAACAGCCTCAACTTTCTCAATCTATCTTCATATGGGAGGTGCTCCAGCCCCCTGATGATCCTCATGAGCCTCCTCTGGACTTGCTCCGACAGCTCCATGTCCTTCTTATGTTGAGGACACCAGAACTGAACACATTACACCAAGTGAGGTCTCACGAGAGCAGAGTAGAAGGGCAGGATCACTTGGACCACTAATCAGACATTATCGTACAGGTAAGATTCATGCACTTGGAGTAAAGTGGTATTTTCTCTGTTCTTTCAAAGTACAGATAAATAACAAGAAAGAAAATCTATAATGAAGCAGAGTTACAGATCTAGATTTTACCCATAAACTCACAATAACACTGAAGTAAAAAACAAAGCAAACTGCCAGTCCTACTACTTTTTCAAGAGAAAGGCAGAATAAGTGTGTTTGACATTAACTGCTTCCTTAAAATTCATCTCGTTTTTCCAAGACTTGAGAGAATGTGCATAATTCAGTTTTAGATTAGAATGTTTAAGGGACATTTCCAGCCTAATAAAAGCAAACAAGCCTCTTTGTAAGTGTTCCAATTTTATCATTATGCAATAACTGAAGAAGATTCAAAATACTATATTCAGCTTATTTTCTTCGTGTTATTAAGAACATTTTTGGTTTAATTATTTCCCTTGTCTGGATATCTTTCAAAACCCAGTGTAGAGTTAATAGGTGGAACAAAGAAGATCAATCAATTCCCCTCTCCCCCTCAAATTTTATTGCAACAATAAAATCGATAAATATGGCAGGAGGACTGTTAGGTAGAGGTACAATTTCATTTTAACTATTTTTTATTCACTATGTTTGAGGCTGACGGTCCTTGTACCTGGTTATTATTGTTAGACAGAAATAGTTCTTATTTTAAGACACCTTATGTGAAAACAACTTCTATTTAAAATACTGCAGCACCTTTTAAACAAATGAAACTCATTTTAAAGCATTACATCATATATTAGGTTAGGGTTCAATGTATAAAAGGGCTAATAAATTATAAAGGTAATAAAAGGTAACCATAAAGGTAATTATAAAAGTAACCTATACCATTTATGAACAGAACATCAGAATGATCAAATGATATGTGGGGATCAGTTAGGAGTTTGTTTCTATATCAGTATCTGCACACCTCTGTACATGTACACATAATTAAAGGGGATCTTACAAGGACAAAAGGTAAAGCAAGCTAAATAAGTGTTGCCTTCCTCTGTATGCCTTTTGACTTAGTGAAACAGTTGGGCTTTCCTCAGATTTTCAGAATTACCTTTGATATTCACTTCTCTTGCCATTTCATTGTGTCCGATATGCACATTGTCACACTGACACTAGCTTGGACGGAGGTTTCAGCTGCCATTTTTATCCCATGACTTTTACTTCATCAAAGCAGAATACTCTTCCTAATTCCTAGCACCATTCTTGGGAATTGAGAAGACTTCCCAAATCCTAGTAACTACTGTGGCTGCATCCAGAAATGGAAGCAAGTTGTCAAGTCCTCTGCATAGTGCATGGGAAAGAATATATGCTAAAGAGGAAGAACCACAAGCATTAGCATAGGACTTAGGCATAGCAGCAGCTGTAAACTAACAAGAAAGAAATGCAGAAAGGAGGGTTGCAGGCTAAGCCCTTCTTGACACAGTTGGTCAGGTGCTTTATGGTGCACCTTTGAGAATGTCTTCCCTTTGCTTGGGATTTATAGCCGTATAGGTCTGTTTGACACATGGGTCAATCTAGTTCTCGTGGGAGCAGGATTTTAAGAAGGTTGGTTTGTTTGGTTTCTTTTTAAAGTTGAATTTTTAACTTGAGGACCTAAGTCCTTTTGTAGCTGTAGGATAGGGAGGAGGCCAACATGTTTGGAATGAGAAATAATTTTGCCAGAATTATAACTGACCATAGTAAAGCAATGTCATACTGTAATTGCAGCTTAAGAAGTGGAAGCAACCATAGAATAGCAAGGGGCAGCATTTTTGTAGTCATGTGATAATGAAAGAAATGACAACAGGGAAGGTGGAACACCACCATGGAACAACCCATGTAGCAAATTTTCTCGGTGACTCAACCACAGTCCTGTATAATGTGGATTTCTTTGGGGACATATAGTAAGGCAAGTTTGATTCTTCACCCACTTTTGCAAGTTTACTGTTAGTCAAACTCCAGTGACTTTGACTGAAGAAAATGAGAGGATAATTGAGTTCAGGGTCCCTGCTTTGAAGACTTAACAATCTAATTTTGGACTGGGGCAAAAAAACAAAACAAAACCCAATTAGGGAGGAAAGGAAGACAAAGTCGCACAGGTTATGCTCATGCATTTACTGGATTTGTTACATGTCTTTAAATAGAAGCTCTAAATCACCATTTTATGAACATCATGAAGGATAAGAAGAAAGAGACTTGCTTTTATTGTATGCCACTAGAGCACAAGTTTTTGCATCAATACCATAGCTAATTGTCTGCTTACGTGTGATAAAATTGTAAAGCTGACATTATTTGAGACATCTTCAAAAACATCTGTGATTGATGCTCCTTTGTTTTTATCAAACTAGAGCTTCTTTTTGTAGTTAGGTGACTGTGCACCACTTTCTCTCGGAGCCCAGGTCACTCCTCCAGACCTCACAGAAAGGTACATGTGAGATCTCATGTACCTCATGTCTTAGCAGCTGCCTCTCTGATGATTATGTCTCTAATTGCACCGTGGTTTACCACTATTTGTACTGCTCTACTGAGCTGAGCTTGGAAATGGAAAACGTAAAACCTCCTCATTAATATGCATCTTCCCTTTAATCTCACTTATGTATTGGCTAAGGTAAAACCTCATGCATTGCACAGGCAGTATAGAAATTGGAAGGAGAAAATGAATTCAGTTTCTGCTTTTTAGAGCTTGCTCTCTTGCTTGTAATCACAGATGAAATATTTCTTTTTAAGATTCAATTCTACCACTTTAGCTCAAAGCCTTTACAATTTCATTCTTGGGCGTGATAGTGAAGTTTAATCTTTGAGGATATTGAAATATATTTCCTGCAAAATATTATGGGCATAATGCAGGAAACAGATCCTGAAACAACAGAGAGCTGCTGGAGTTTTGTGCTTTCGATTGTGTTTGCCTTTAGTGTCAATAGGGTAGGCTTTCTTTGCTTTGCTTGGTTTTGTTTTCTTCTGTTCTTCAATAGCAACATTTCAGCACTTTAAAGTCAATAGATTTCTTGCTGTAAACCTTACCATGTACCAGGTTCATCTCCTGGAAGACAAGCAGTAGAGGGTCAAGAGTAATAATTATTGTGGCAGAACACCTTTTCATTCATCCTGTGTTTCATACTCATGAACTATTTTTTTCAGCTGAAGCTGTTAGTGTACTGTATCCAGAGCTTTACATGCTCTACAATATTTCTTAATGTAATGAAAAAGGAATCTGTTGGACCACAGGACAAAAAGGATCCTACCAATAGGTTGGTATTTCACTAGCAGATTTCTCAGCCAACTGAATGCTAGTGTTCTGCTGTATACACACTGAGACTCATTTCTTTTTGCATCTGCTATTTTTTCCTACATAATACATTTCACAGGGTTCATTCTTTCTTTCTTTCTCTCTCTATCTCCAAACCAGTGGCTTCAAATTGCTGGTAGAGCTTGGGCAAGGTGGGGAGTGCAGGGAAGGAAGTAGGGTTAACGTTGATTTGAATGTTTGTGTTTAAATCTAGATTTTAGTATTTAAATATACTTAGAGTCAAAAATTTCCAATGTTCAATTATTTATCAGTGAGATTAGGACAGCTCTTGATTTGTTCTATGTACTTTTTATAGTATGATGCTGTCAACTTCCAGAGATAGGAATTTATTTATCCCAGGACACACAGAGGCTTCAGGCTGATCGTTGTCTTTCCATAAATATTGGATAAGACCTAGATTCTTTCCTAGCTCAAATGGGACACTTTTTTTTTTTTTTTTTTTGTCAGCTCTGTAAAATGCAGACTGAAAGAGAGAAGTACCTGCAAAGAGCAATTCTACCTATGTTGGATCTGAATTTTCCTTTTGAAGTGCCTCTCTATCACCATAGTCTACTGAGACTACTGGGGGTAGCTACCCTCTGCTTTATGCATCTCAGTTAAGTCCCAAGCCCCACACATTTCTCTATAGTATATAGTATATTCAGGAGAACTATAGTATCAGTCCAACGGATAAATGTATTGAACTTATTCCCATAATGGGTCTTTCATATTTACTCAGAAGACCAAACAAGTCATAGATATTTCTATAGAGAGATGTTTCATACTCAGTAGTAGATGTGGAGGGCAAAGAAGATGACTAAACCTGGATGATTGCTTGTAGAAGATAAGCCAGGCATGTGTGGCAGTGATAATGAATGCTTCACCTCCCTGACCCCTAAAAGGTTGTGAATGACATGTGCAGTTAAGTGCTTCAGGGGAAATATTAGAGATTTGGGAATGGAAACAAACTGATTAGGTAGGTGAAGGTTTTTAAGAGGCTTAAGGTACATTTCTACATATGGGATTATCTGTGGCTTGGCCATTGTCCTAAACACATAGACGTACTGCTGTGGAACAGATTAGGAACCAGACCGTCTCCAAAGGTTTTGCTTGTTATATCCCTCTCCTGTGGCTGTACATCCAAATAAAGTGAGAGGAAAAGAGCCAGGTAATCCTTAGGTGCCTGAAATGAAAACTACATGAACATGAGGAACTTAAATTCTGGACAGCAATTTCTGACACCACCTAACTAATGGATTCTGTTCCTGAGACCAGTAATGCTAGGCACAGAGGGGCAGGGAATGGGGGTTGCAGTCAGTTCATCACATGGACCCATCTCTACCACTCTTTCCTTCTCGGGGAGAGGAGTCCTTACACTTCTCCTGCTCCAGTGTGGGGTCCCTCCCACAGGAGACAGTTCTCTATGATGAACTTCTCCAAAGTGAGTCCTTCCCATGGTCTGCAGTTCTTCATGAACTGCTCCAGAGTGGGTCCCTTCCTTGGCGTGCAGTCCTTCAGGAACAGACTGCTCCAGCATGGGTCCCCCATGGGGCCACAAGTCCTGCAGCAAAAGTGCTTCAGTGTGGGCTCCTCTCTCCATGAGGCCACAGGTCCTGCCAGAAGCCTGCTCCAGTGCGGGTTTCCCATAGGATCACAGCTCCCTCTTAACTATGTCATCCCAGAGGTGCTACCACTGGAGTCACTGATTGGCTCAGCCTTGGCCAGTGGCAGATTCATCTTGGAGCCAGCTGGCATTGGGTCTGGTGGACATGGGGAAAGCTTCTAGCAGTTTCTCACAGAAGCCACCCCTGTAGCCCCCCTATCTACCAAAACATTGTGACTTACCCAATACAGAAAGTCTTCAAAGAGGTCAGTTTCATAGGTCTGCAGTTAAAGGTTAAACCTGTTAAAGGTTTCAAGCACTTCATGTAAGTATATCACATGCAATGAAAAATGTTAGATTTTTAGTTAAATATGAGATTGCATATAGTTGGGTGAAGAACTATCCAAAAGACATTTAAAATGTAAATGAAGCAGTATAGCAGAGGGCTTAACTTCAATGTATTCAAATCCTCAAAGGAAAATAAGACCAGAGTGAAAACAAGGAATGACAGCTGTCATTCTGATTTACACCATTCAAGGATTTCAGCTAATTAAAATCGAACTACCAGAATTTTGGATGAACTGATTAGGTTTAAATAGTCCTAGGTTTCGGAAGTGAAGTATCATCAGAAAATTGCAATAATGATATATAAGTATTCCTCCATATCTGGAAGCATCTTTACTAATGACACTCTGAAAGAGACTGAATCCCTTTGCCTCTTCTTCAGATTTTTAAAGCTGGATATTAATTAATAAAATTAAACCCTGGATAAAGAAAGTGTTTCAAACAGAAGACTAACAGCACTTTTCAAATTTCCCGTGGAGACCATGGCTGCAATAGCTTCTGCACCTGTTTTTTAAAGACGGCATTTTTGGGGTCCAGGAAGGTCAAGGTGATCTGAAATGGGCAATGACAATTGTTCAGAAGCATTCATTTCTGAAGTCTTTCTAAAGGATTCTTCTACAGTGGCACATGTAGAAGATTTTGCTTGCACCTATACATTTCATAAAAGTCAAACTACTTCCCTAACAGAAGATTGAACTGTTTCATGTATCAAAGCAGACAAAAAAAAAAAAAACCAGCAAAGACTGATGGTCCAGAAATATATGAAAGTAGGAATCAGCCTCTTTGTACCTGGGCTGCCTTTTGCCCCACAGTCTGTAAGGCTGCACCCTCAGTTACCTGCAGGTCCAAGCCCAACTGCAACTTCAAACTCATCTGTAGTACACTTGATGTGGTACCTAGGACATGTCAACAGCTGCCAAATACAGGTGGCACCTTGTCATGGGCCAGGGTCTCCTTTATACAGGGGAAGCTGTATGTGATCAGAGGCTGGGCTGAATCCACTATGGTCCAATAGTCTGGAAGACAGCCACAGCTTTGTTTTTTTCTACTGCATTTGTCCATACTGTACCAAATGCTTCCTTGAAGAGGTTTGAAGCTGAGGCTGTCAGAAGCCCAGCACTGTGTATCCATAGTGTCTTTTCCACCAGCCTGAACTCAGCCCAGCTTGAATTCTGCCTACAACCTCCCACTGCTCTGCACATGGCTGTGCCAGACCCTTCCAGGAGACAACATGAATCTTTCTCGTCTGCCTGACATTGTCATTGCAGATGGACAGAAGGGCTTGATGGAGATTACAGGGGGTTGGATGCAGTAAACTGGCTCAGGATTAAACTTTAACCACAGAGCTCACATGAAATTGTCTCCAGAAATGCCAGTTGGACAATGTCACAACTTGAGGTAAGAACCCTCTGAGAGGTGAGTGGTATCAGTACATATCTAAAATATGGCTTTGAGCCCATGCTCAATGGGCTATGGAGCTGAAAAACATGGGGGAGGGTATGCTTAATCCTACTCCAAGGATGCTCCTATTTGTTATGCTTCAAGAACAGTGTAGTCTGCTTCAGGGTCACTTGGAAACAAGAATACTGACATTTGCAAGGACCTAAAAACTGTTTCAGGTCTCAAAGCCTTTCTATATCACAAGGTGAATCCTGCCTTCACTGAAGTTCACTAAAACCTTCTGGGTTTCAACAAAGTTAACCCTTTGCTGGCTGCAAGACGAATGTGCTGTTCAGAATGATTTCTGAACGTTATAGTGCCTGAACTTCTGGAGTATGAAAATGAAATATGACCTGCTCTGCAGCTGTGGCAGTTAGTGCTTGGCAGTTACTTCAATAAGATCAGGCTTTGCAAGAGGACTGAGTCTTTCTCCTTCAAATTGTCCCAGGTTGTCACCACTGTCACACCCGGGTAGACCTGAACTCACTTTTCCTATGATAGTCCCAGAATCAGAAGTACTGGGGAGTGGGGTACCACACCCCGATTTTCTAGTTGTGAAGCAGATAGGGTCAGGGTGTGCCTCGGCTGATCAGTTTTCCCAAGAGTCAAAGATTGTCTCAGGCTCAATGCTGGGCTAATAATGCACTGTGTGGACTTATTGCCAACATCTCCAGTAGCTGAGAGATCTCTGTGCCGTCCTCCATTAAGCAGTAGAGGCATGCTTCAATACAATGACAATTTGTAATAAATCCACTGCCTTCTGATATATGATCAGTCTCCAGTCCACTATTCTGAGATCTAGTTGCATTTTCCTTAGAACTCAGAACTGAAAACCTGTCCTGCAACGGATGTTTGCAATCTTTTTGTTTATCTTGTTTTCTCAACACTTAAGGCTCCTCTGTTAGCTCCCTGTGCCACTGTCCACTGCCAGTGCAGAATTTTGATTGAGATTGAGGTCAGAAGGCAGCAGAGGAACAAAAAACAGCTCTGCAAGGAAAATTGAGGTTTCAGAGGGAGGTAGACATGTTGAGAACGTACCAGGTTTCAAAAATCATTCACAAGGTGTAGGTAGACATCCCCATCTTCCTTCCTGGTGAGCTGCTGCAGCTTATCACACTAAAATCATCACTTGGAACAACAAGGAGCTGCTGGCCAGAGATGCAATGTGCCACCTGTTGTAGTGGCCAGTGGTTGGGAGAATGTCTCGCCCTTTAAAACCTGTGCTGAAATTCATCACTGATTTAACCAGCTTTAGCTGTTTAGTTAAATCTGTGATAGCACTCTATAAGCAGCTGAACAGATCTCTGTGCCTCCCTGTTTCCCTTATAAGCATCTCTTCTGTTTGCTGGTTTACTTGTCCTAATAACAGAGATTCATCTCAGTGGTAACTTCCTACTCCATCTTCTCATTAACTGCTCCTGCAGATCACCACAGCACCTAAGAGTTCCCTGCTGAACTGCAAATTACTGCCACTCCTCTCTTTCAGCAATTACAGGCTGTTTTTTCAAAGCATGAAAACTGGTCACAGCTGCTGTGGGGGATTTCTACATTGTTTGTAAACGGCCATTACACCTTTCCACCTCTAACCACCTCCAGTTCCTGGGACAGGCAGCTCTGCATTTAAGTGCCTCAAGTTCTTTCTCTGTATGTGTGTCAAAAACACTTCACAGGCTCTGAACTGCTTTTTTAGAGCATGCTTTATGTCAAATTCACATACAGTTTACGTTAACAAAAGCACTTGTACTAGGTTTATTATGAAACATAGGGTCTGCCACGGGAACAAAAACTGTCAGTTTATCTTGCAAGTTAGACACAGTAAAGTGTGTGCACTCACACATTCAGGAGGGCCCTTACCTGCAGTGTGAACAAGCACGATCTGACTCAGTGGTCTCCATGCCTCCTGACTGCCTTTGCACTGATGCTGTCTGGCTGGCAGTGCACCATGAGTTATTCCGCAGTCAGGGCCTAAAAACATCTGTTGCAATTGGAAATGGGAGTAACAGGCATCGCACATTTATAGTGCATGTTACTTACAAGGGTAGCTCTGCTGCAGATATCCAGATCTTAGGAAAATGAAGAAGGATTCAGGCCACTCCTAGCAGCTGTCTAATTAGCACCAGCCAATAGATTGTAACATAGATGTAACCAAGGTCTCAGCAAGGAGCAATGGGAGAAGAGCTCTGTGCAGGGACATCAGCTGGGAGCTAGTGAACACCCTCCTCTTGCTGCTGCCCCAGGGACTAGCTGCAAAGGTCATGACTGCATTCTTCTCTTTCTCACTCCATCCACCCATGGAGGAGGCAGTGTTATCCCTGAAGGACTGATACATTGGGATGGATGAATGGATGCCAGAGAGCAGTGATGGTGGGTGTCCTGGATGGAGGTTGCCAAGTGCATGCATTACAGCTCTGGCCTTAGCTGTTTTCCTCATTCATACGTAACCAATCTTTCTTGCATGTAACTAGTACTTCCATCACTTCTGAAATCCATACACTCTACTGATACTCACAATATTTTTCTTATATCCATATTTACTTTCATTTTTTTTCCTAGCTCTGTACCTGTTTTGTCAGACAGTTTCCTGCTTGCAGCTCTTGCTGCAGTGTTTTCCATACAGCAAACATCTGGGTTAACTCTAGAGTCCTTTGCATTAGCAACTGAAATGCTGGTATCTTCAGTATATTAGTGGAACTGAACTGGACTCCAAAGTTTTTGCTTTCAAAGAATTTTATGTTTGTTTGTTCAGTTTTGAAATAGGCTGCCTCCCAGCAGAGGAGAGAGCACTGGAGCTTCAGAAAGCTCCTGGAGAAGTTTGTGCTTAAAACTGAATTTTTGGAAGGGTAATTTCAAAACCACTGCTAAGAGAAGAGAGATCCTTTTATTTCTTCTAAAATTTGTAAGTTAAAACAGATCTCAACTAGACCGCCTGGGTGGAGTCCAATAACCAGACTCTTCTGGAAACTATTTCAAGTACGTATTTAGTACTTGCAAACTGTTGTTTCTGTGTTTATCTTTACAACAACTAAAACTTGATAAGCAGAAAAATTGCAAATTAGATTAAAGATAATCCCAGTGACATTATAAATATTATAAACCCCTAGAAACTTCCCACGTGGGAATGTCTAATTTGAATGACACTTTCACACACAAGATAGATACACAGATTTAACAGGATCAGTCAACGGCATTTGTGACAGTAAAATGAGCACATAGCATAGCACATAGCTGTCTCAGCAGCGAGGACCTCTGGCAACATCATGAGCAAGGAATGTAAGTTCAGTCCTGGCAATGCAGCATAGGCAATATAGTCATACATCAGGTTGCTATAGAAGAAATCAACTTACTACTGCTAGCTGTCACTCCACAGATACAAGGGAAGCTGTCCCCTGTGAGGAGTTGTATTTGCTCACTCATGAGTGAAAGGTGTGTGGTGCTGGCTGCTAGACTCATAAAATTGGGAATTCTTATACTCATGAACCCAGAACCTAGAGCAGGGCCAGGACCAGGTGTGGGAGGATGAAGAGGAGCAACATGTTTTTACAAAGTCTTTAGGAAACGTAAGACCATATCAAGCTGGATTTTTCCCTTCTTTTTTTTAATTTAGAACATAGAATTTCAGAAACAAACTTGCCGTTGCAGATATAAGTAAAGGCCTGATCCTCCTTCACTTTTCTGTTGCCTTCACTGTCATAAGCAAACATAACATCTGTGGCTCAAGAAACCTGTCAGCTACAGGCTTCAGTGTATTTGATCAGTGTCACAACATGCTTCCCTGTTCATGTGCATCAGCATCTGCTATTGCTCACTGCTGGAGGATCGATACTAAGCTAGATCCTAGGTTGAGCTTTTTTAGCCCTCATAGCACCATTAAAGTTTAATTTCTCTTTTTTTTTTTTTTGTTTGTATTGAAAAATCTGTTATTCATTCCTTTTTAGTTATTAAAGGAGATAATTAAAATGAATGATTGAAGCACATTTAGAAAAATAAGACTGCACTGACTACACAGAGATAGAGGAAAAACACATCTGCCAAGGCACTAGTTAAAGGCAAGGGAACTATCGTACGTTTTGCATTATAATTGGAACTATAGCTCTTGAAAGCACTGATTATGCCGTGTTTCCATACTGCCAAACCCTTGGTTACCTGGAATGCTAGCAGCATCATTCCCTGCAGCAGTACTTTCTTTGCTGTATTATCTTTAAAGAAATAGAGTTTCTTGCTTAATTTTACCCATGTTAATAGATATGGATTAATTTTGAGAAATGCAGACTAAAGCAATGAATTAGAAAAACAAAACCTCACCTCATTTTGTAGATACCTTTGAACTCGAATCAAACCATTCTGTTGACATAATCAGCCTTTTTTCTAATCAGTAGTTTTACCCAGCTGAGTACTTGAAGACCATGACTGGACTCAAGCTCTCCAGTTAATTTTTAATCCTTACAGACCTACAAGTTCTTATACTCCTGGCTGTATGCCCAACTTAAACAGGAAGAAGGAGGGTTCCCAAGGTATTAATTACATTTTTCTCCCAGGGGAAAACAACTGTGGATTTGGTGTTACCTCTTCCAAACAAAACATGCCTAGAAGTTGTATGTCCCATTTCTTGAACAAGTTTATTACTCACTAAGCTCTAATGTAAGGGAAAACTGAATAAGGTAGGAATGAGATAGGACGTATGTAGCCCGCACTGCATCAGGTGGCATGGGATCATGCTCACAGTGTTGAAACACAGTGAGAAGGTGAAAGCCCAGGGATTCTTTTGCCAAATATGTTCCTGTTTGTGCATGAAATTACCACAGTGTAGTCCCACTCTGATTCACAAAAAAGAAAACTTGAGCTCAGGAGGGAGTTCAAAACTCTAAATCCCAGGGTGGAATTCATCTGGTAAAACACAGGTGCCTGCACCTGACTTTCTCTATTCAGCTGGTTTTTTTTTTAAATGATGAGACAAACAGGCAGTACATCATGACTTCTCTTAAAGGTAGGTGTATAAAGGAAAGGAAGTTATTTGTGCTTGAAATTTCCAAGTTTTCTCTGATCGTTGTAAAAAGCATGAGGATGACAAACTCAGATGTAGGTTAAGAAGGGATGAATCCAACCTGGTGTCACAGATACATTGGTTTTGCTCCCTTGAGGTAGGTGTCACATGCAATGGAAAGGAAAGAGCTACCAGTATATATTTTCCCTGGCATTTTCTACTGATTGTTTGAGATATTCTAATCATTATGTATCCACATTCCACATTTTCCCACTTGTAAGAAATCTCATCTATTGGGTATGGAGCATGAGAATAATCAACTTCATGAAAATGATCACAGTGATCTCCTTTGTAGTGCATTCAAAGAACGTACAGTGTAAATCCTAGCACTCCCTGGGGTCTGACATCAGTTCTATGTGCAGTGCAATTGCTTCCAGATAACCTAGCTCATCACCTGGGAGTGTACTGTAATTTAAATGATGTACATCTTTTACTCTTATGTTGAGCTAGCCGTATTGATCTTCCCAAAGGGGGCACTTCAGCAGGTATGTATCATGAGTTATGATCTAACTGTTAACTTTTCTAATTGTGTAGCCTGAAATAGGCTGATAAAATACTAGATTTATGGATATTGTTGCTTTGTGCCCAGCTCTCACATCTATAATTTTCATCTGGTGTGCAGAAAGGAAATTTGTTTTCCTCTAAACACGTCAGGCTGTTAAATGTGTGTTGCTTATGATCTTGAGCATAAAAGGCACATTTAACATCAGTAAAATGAACAGTGTACCACCAATCCTTCTGTGTGAGAGCAATCCGACCAAAAGCTTTTGTTCTATGAAATCATTCTGGGTTGACTCTCTGGAGAGAGACTTTTGCATTTAGCTTAGCTAGTTTGCCCTGGCTTACCCAGTATATTTGCAGTGTCATATTAAGCTTGTCTATCACCACATTAAAAGCGCCAGTTTTAAGTGATGCAGGATGCTAATTATGAGAACTACTGTGGTTTATGTATTAAAAATGAGTCCAGAGTTCAGGAGTGGAATTCAGATTTAGTTAAGATTTAAAATCTTGACTTTCTTGAGGTCACTGGTGAAACTGGCTGGATTCTGTAGGACCAGAACTGTACGCAGGGGTTTGTGCTGGGTCCTTTATTGAGATAACACAACTGAGAGCAGAAGAAGGATAATAAAGCTCTGCTCTGGGCTCCAGGGATGGTCCAAACACTCCTAGAGGAATCCTGCCTTCAAATGGAGAAACGGTGCTTTGAAGACTGTTCTGATTGTGCAAATCACATTTTCCCTAGCAGTCAGGAAAGAGTAGTGCCAAATACTCCCCCCTAAAAAAACAACAAAATGCTCTCATACATGCCTTGTAGTTATTATTTTTTCATTTACATCTTAGAACTAGATGAAAGAGCAATCCTTAATTCCTAATATTGTATTTCATATTCACTGTGTTACAGTAGAGCATCCCTAATACAGGAAAAACTATTAAGGACATATTAGCTACAATTAGATACTAGCAATTCACAGAAGAATAGGTAGAATACACAATTGGACCACACAGAAAGTAAGGAGAAGTAGGGAACCCTCAGGTATATTTTTCAGTAGCAGGGTAGTTCAAAAGTCCTGAGGCTATAGTAGGGTCATCTCCTTTCTTCCTCACTCTGGGGAGCTGGAATGAGAAGAAGAGAAGGCAATGCTCTGCTTTTGCTCCTTCAGGACAGACTTGGATTACACGACACATCCCAGCCTGCCTCATCCATAACCAAAGAGGGCATTTCATAGCACTTAATTTGAGCTTCAGGATCTCTGTTTTGTAAAACCCCTGGGTCAGAGTTGCTCTTTGCTGAGATGGTACCGGAGTTTTTGCTGTATCAAATGTATGTTTGGTAAGGCGTGCCTGGGATAGGTTTCATCCCTTTCCGATCTCTATCTCACTTTAGTGATGCAGCTGGAAATGTACCTCTGCCTTGTAGCTGGGTGACCTGAACAGGGACATGGCATGGCACAAACATAGATTAGCTACAGATGAAGTGAAATTAGCAGAAATGCCATCAATGTCTGATATTACCAGTGCCAACAAAATGGCACCTCTAGCCTCCTTCCATACCTGAAATAGGTTGCTAAAGCAACAGGTTGACTCTAGAAAGCAATAAGCTAAAACTCCCTCTCTGCAGTTGGACATATGAGGAAGAAAAGACTGTAAGCATATTCCTCAGTCACTGACTCCAGCAGTGTCAGAAGTTGTCACAAGTAATTCAGGTGTACCAGATGACTCCACCCTTTGGGTGGCCGGGAGCCATTTGAAGTTATATGTTTCCCATTCTTCCCCATTAGCTTTGCTGGAAGGATCTTCCAGTGCTTCACTGAGACAGCAAATAGATTTTTTTTTCCAATATCCAATTTTAATTTATTCCTTGGGCAGTCTATGTGCTTTTGTGCTTGTAATAGTATTTTCTTCAGATTAAGTAACTCTCTCTCTAGTGTATTTCTAAAAATCAGTTGTGTCACCTCTCTGTCACCTTTGTTTTGTTAAACTGTGTGAGTGTTTAATTTTCACATGAAATATGATCTCTTCTCCTCTGATCACCATAACAGCTCTTCTCTGCACCTGCTTCAGGCTGAATTTATCTTTCTTGAACCTGCCTGTGAGGATTTCAAGGGTTAGATCTAAGAAGGGAATTGGAAACTTTTAGATACTTTATTCCAGGAATGGAATTCACAGTGCTGAATTTGGCATCAAAACTCTCTTTGTGCTGGATGGGAAAGTTTGAATGCCTAAGGATGAGCAGAAGGAATAGCTGGATATGTAAGTGTACCAAGAGGAAAAGTAAAAAAAAAAGGAAAAATAAATTTTATCTACAGCGTAAGATTTAGATACCTACTTGTACTCTGAATAAGATTTTTTTTTTGCCACCTCTTTCCTGGTTTAATAAGAATTAGTGTTAATATTGCTCTGAAGGAATTTGAGGAACAAGTTTGCTTTCACTCAACATCCCAGACCACTGGTTGAAAGCTTTGAAGCAATGGCCTGTTGGAGAAGAACCTTGCTGAGTGTAGGTGTAATAAAACTTTACAAGTTTGCCAGTCATCTGGATTGTTTTGATTTGCAACAGACAGAAAAGGACACTTTTGTGGCACACTTCATCTTCAATAAGACAAAAGCATCTATATATCTTTGTTAACTGCAGGATACTAACAGAGATCTTCATTTCAGCAGTTAGAAGCTGTGTGAGGTGAAATCCACCCAGCGTAAGCCTTTGGCCATAAGGCCCCTACCAAGGAAAACACCCAGCACTGGTGGAGGAGTCTTCTGGTTTATCAGAAGGAACCTTTCTGTTTGTTATTTAAAAAATTAAAACAAAACCAAACCCCGAAAAACCCCATACATGCAAGATGACTGGGATACTAAACTATATGTTTGATCTTCTCCACTTGTTTCTTAGGAAGTTTAACCCAATGGTTGGTTTTTGTGCCCAGGAGCTAGAAATCATCATCTCTTTGGGATTTTTTGCCAGACTGTAGAAGAGTCAGTGCCTCCCCCCACTTCTTTCTCTAGATGTCCTAGCAACAAAAAGAAGTGGCATTTAGCTTCAGATGTAGGTGAGGGTGGAAAAGAGAAAGCGCCCAAACTGCTTTACTTCTGTATTGTCCTCACTATTACTTGGCACCTTTGCCCTTCGCTCTTTCTCAGGGACCATCTTATGTCTTCAGACCAGGTAGATGAGTGTGGGCTGTGGTGGAAAGCTCTGCAGCCTGCTCAGTCATGAGCAGCCTGCAAAACTATCATGGGTCAGCTTATAAGCTCCAGTTCTCCAGCTGAGGCAATGGTGAAGAGTACAGATGTCATTTTTATAGACAAGGGGTAATAGTTTTAAACAGAAAAAGGGTAGATTGGACATAAGAAAGGAATTCTTTATGACGAGGGTGGTGAGACACTAGAACAGGTTGTCCAGAGAAGTCGTGGCTGCCCCACCACTGAAAGTGTTCAAGGACAGGTTGGATGAGACTTTGAGCAACCTGGTCTAGTGGAAGGTGTCCCTACCCATGTCAGGGGGTTGGACTAGAAGATGCTTTAAGGTTACCTTCTAACATTCTGCAATTGATTTCTATTTAATTTCAATTTTAAAATTCCAATCCTGCAGCCAAGTGGAGCCATTACATGCACACACTCCTTTCACGATGACGGCACCAGCCTTTCACAAAATGTTTGAAATTTTTACTAAAAAGTACTTAGAAAGTAAGTAGGAAATATAACTCACTTTAATCAATTCTTATCCCAAAATATTTGCTATTTTATATTTCCACTTACAATTTAATAGTTTCCAGGCTCAATACAAATGCAGCTCCATATTCTTTTGAACAAATATTTCTGTAACAGTCTATACCAGATGAGACCACACTGGAGCTGTACATCCCTGTGGATTGTTTTTAGGCCTGTTAGAAATTCAACCGTATTTACAGATTTCATTTAAGAGTAAAGGGCTACCCACAAAAAGCATCTTAGAAAACCTGTCAGAGTTCAGCTGCCTCTCTAAAATGCACAAAATGTTCGGTGTTCCAAACAGAGAAAGTATGAGAAACTAATTATTTTTTTCTCTCTCCTTTTTCTGAGATAGCAAGCCAAGTCATTATCTGGAGCACTGTGACAGGTACCACTGTCAGCCACAAGTGTCATGTTGTAACCAGCGTTTCATTTCACTCATCTTAGAGCAACAAGAGCACAGGTCTGCTGCAGGGAAGAGAGAACAATATCTCTTACCTTTCCTCTCCAGCACAGACTTCTTAGTTTGGAGTTCCACATCCAGCATAGACCAAAACTCAGAGTTTATTGCAGACTCAGAGCATGATTTGTTTTAGGAAACAGAAAGGCCTATTATTCTATAAAAGTGGCAAGTTCTCTCTCTTACATCAAGTTATTCCTTCTAGAATAACTTTAGGAACCTATAGTTCACAAAAATCCTGGAAGAAGGAATAAAGGTTAATAAAAAACCCACAGTACCACCACTATAAAGAGATAAAAAAGGGTGTTAAAAATTGCCTAACAACATAGTGTTTTACAGTATATTCATAGAACACGTGAAGCAAGAATATTCAGTGCAAAAGCAGACTCTTTGTTCTTAGCAAGTACACCTCTGTGGCTTTTCTGTTGCACAGTATCACTGTTAGTGGTGTAGCTATATAAAGTTCCAGCCATGTATGGCGCTGTACATAATAGTTTCAGGAATTCTGAAGTTTAGCAGCATTTTAGGAAAGGAAAGCAGCCTCGGAAGTGTTTCTGACAGAGTCATAAATTACTTTCTTTCCATAAGTTCAGAATAATTCTTTAATATTTCCTCCAACTTACTCCTGCAGAGCAAATTGCTTAACTCATTTTACAGTGGTGGTATTCTGCAATGACAGAATCGAACTAAAGCAAGCAAATTTGTAGGGAAAGTAAACAACTGACATACGACTGACAAATATCATGGGGAATAAAACTGCACACAGGGTTTTGGCCACACAAGTTTTCTTTGAGTCTGAAATCTGAAAGAATTTCAGCTTTTCAAACTTTTCTTTCCTGGTGAGTTGTAAAAAGAAATGAAGTAGATTAGAAAAACGTAGGTCCCACCACATCACCTTGAGATCATATAAAAACACAGTGTAAGAAATTCTGTTGATTATATGTAAAAAGTTTTATGTATTACTAACTGTAGTATAAGCAGTATATTTATGAGCATCTAAGAATACTCATTAGGTATGTATATAAGTATCTGTACATTAAAATTAATTATTAGCTTACTAATTATTTAAGTTACCATTATTAAGTAATTTTAGAGTACTAAATATTTGCTATTGGGTTATTTTTCCTTCTCCAATTCAGTGTGGCTAGAAGTCTGTAACGTTACCCTTCTGAAAATTTATTTCTCCAGAAGTAAACTGGAAACAAATATTATCCTCAGATTCATACAGACAACTTAAAACTCTTGATTCAACAAACACTGGAAAAGATTTCAGAATGTTAACAAATTCAATACTACAGGTTTCATTTGAAAATGTTATTTTTGTAGAAAACATCCAAGACAGACTGCTAAGCAGGCACAAATGGGAAAAGATAGGAAAACTCTCTAAACAACAGCAATCAAACTTGTATTATGGCTGATTTTGAGGGATGAAGCTGGTTCGAGAAAATCACCTCCTCCAAGATCCAAAGCGGTCGCTCCCATATGCAGGAAGTCAAGCAAATGTGGTAGAAGGTCTACATGGATGAGCAAGCAGCTTCTGACAACACTCAGACATAACAAGGGAACACACAAGAGGTGGACACCCAGAAGGAATACAGAGACAGTAATGGGTTCAGGAAAACCAAAGCCCACCTGGAGTGGAATCTGGCAAGATATGCAGGGCAACAAGAAGGGCTTTTTCAGGGGTATCAGCAATGAGAGAAAGGCTAGGGAAAATGTGGGCCTACTGCCAAATGAGAGAAGGGAACTGATAACAAAGGACATGGAAAAGTCAGAGGCACTCAGTATCTTCTCCACCTCATTCTTTACTGGTAAGACCTGCCTTCAGAAAACCCAGGCTTCTGACACCAGGAGAGTCTGAAGCAAGAAAGACCTAAACTTGTTGGAGGAGGCTGAGGTTAGGGCACATTCAAACATACCAGATATACGCATGGTCTTTGGGACCCCATTGGAGGCACCCATGAGTTCTGAGGAAGGTGGCAGACATCACTGAAAAGCCATTGATCACTTTTGAAAGGCCATAGTGACTGGGAGAGTTTCCAGAGGACTGGAAGAAAGTGAACATCACTGTTATCTTCAAGAAGAGCAAGAAGGAGAATCTGGGGAACTCCAGGCTGACCAGCCTCACTTCAATCCCTGGAAAGGTAATGGAGCAAATCATTCTGGAAGCCATTTCCAAACACATGAAGGACAAGAAGGTGATGGGAGAATTCAGCAGGTCAAGTGAGGTGATCCTTCCCCTCTACTTAGCACTGGTGAAGCCACATCTGCAGTGCTGTGTCCAGTTCTGGGCTCCACAGAACAAGAGAGAGATGGAGTTACTGGGAAGGAGTCCTGTGGAGGGCCACTAAAATGATTAAGGAACTGGAGCATCTGATGTACAAGGAGAAGCTCAGAGTGCTGGCACAGTTCAGCCTGGAGAAAAGAAAGTAAAAGGGGATTTTATCTATGTGTATAAATGTCTGAAGCAGGGGGAGGGGAGGGTAAGGAGGATGTCAAAAAGATGCAGCTAGGCACTACCCAGCAGTGCCAGTAAAGGGACAAGAGGCAATGGACACAAATTGAAATCTAGGAAATTCATTTTAAACCAAAAACAAGTCACTATGGGAGTGATTGAACATCAGAAGAGGTTGCCCAGACAGGCTGTGGAATCTCCATCCACGGAAATATTCAAAAGCCAAGTGACCATGGTCCTGGTCAACCTGATGTAGCTGACCCTGCACTGAGGAATAGGGTTGGACTAGTGATCTCCAGAGGCCTCTGCCAACCTCTGTGATTCTGTGAAGTGGTCAACAGGTGAACGTTTACACTTTTGATAGTGCTAAATAGATCTTCTTAAAGATAAAAATTCATCAGGGGACTTTGACACCCCTTTCATGATAATTATCTCTCAATTTATTCTTAGTAGGGAGCAAAATAATAAGTGCACAAAATAAACTTTTCACAGACCCAGCTTAAATATTTTACATTTATAGATCATGCTTTGTTTGCAGAGAGCCTAAGATATGTTTTATCTGCAATAATTGTTATTAACTATGAGGAAAAGAGATTATAAAAAAATATAGACATTCCCTGCTTCTTCGTCTCCACTAGGTATTTTAGGAATTATGTCTTTTTCAAGTTTCAGTTCATATGCCCAGGTATGAGTGAGGATTTTATTTTTCCCTGCATATGTCACCTTGTGTCCAGGTTGCAATCCACATCCTACAGAAGATAAACATTCAAACGAAGTATGTAATACCAGTTGTTCATATCATGAAATGCTATGTAGTCTTTGTTGAATCAAGACAGTTTAGGCTTTGTATCTGAAACCTGAGGCCACATATTCTTTTTCAACTTCTGGAAATACCACTGTCACTGGCCATGACCTAGAAATCCATAAAACTGCCTGGCTTCTTGTTGAAGAAGTGAATAGTAACCTGACCTTCAGTGGGGTTGCTCAAGCACTCAGGAGAGACATATGTTTACACAGACACTAAATCAAGTCTTCTGGTAGTGGCAGACTGAATGGAATAGCTTTTTGAACCCACCAGCTACAACCCTACAGATGGGAATATTAACTATGCAAAGTGTCTCCACCTCCCTTCCCACCTCATCTAGAATCACACCATACAGTCTACCCAATGCTCTGTCCCTTCCCGGTTCTTCCTTCGCTTCTTGTTGTAATTATTTGCCTGATATCATTCTGTAATACCATTAGCATTATGTAGTATAATGCAGTTGCAGAATATTGACGGAGCTCTGAGTAGACCCAGCAATTACTGTGGAAAGGACGAGAAAGGCTATTGTACATTATAAAAGCATTAAATGTGAGAACTATGTGAGAATGATGGTATTATCCTTATTCACTTCCTGGCGCTTTCTGAATGTCCCACACAAATTGAGTACTAGGCAATCATATTCCCACCTTTTCATTTTCCACCTTTAGTCCCTATATCATGTCAGAAACAACTGTATCCTTTTCCTGCAGCAGCTGTGTGGGCTAGACTAACAAAAGCTTGCATGAAGAATTAAACATGTTAATATAGTAGAATACTTTTACAGTTTTTTTTTTCCTTCACTTTTTGATGAACTACATTTTTATTCAAGCTCTAGTTGGTGAATTGGAAAACAATTCAGATTTCACCTCCGCGTAATTACTGTTAGACAAGACTCTTTGTCTTTTTGGGGTCATTTGTAATGAAGTAGTTGAAGTCAACAGAATATGAATTGCCCAGCACATAGCTGTATTCATGGCACAGTGAAGATAAGAACATAAGAACATAAGAACAGAATAAATGCCTGTCTGGGTCAGACCAGGGGTCCATCCACCTCACTGGTCTCCATTAACTAAAGGAGATGCTGTTCCAGCAGCACACAAGCACCACCATTTTCTGCTGTTCCTTCTGCTTGTATTCCGCACCACCCCAGCTGGTATGTCAGGGATGTTAGAAAGTACATGTCTTTCTTCTCCCTTTATTATCAGTTTATGGACCTATTGTGCATGAGATGTCTAATACCTTTTCAAACCTGCGGATACGACCTGCATCCACAAACTCTTATAGCTATAAATTGCAGAAGTTCACTACCCACTGGAGAGAAGTACTTTCATTTACATGTTTTAAATCAAGCTCCTACTGGTTTAAAAACCTGTCTGTAATTCAAAGACTGTGAACAACAGTTCTACATTAACTTATCTAATGTTTTCATGGCTTTGGTCATACCTATCCAGCTTTCTCTTCTCCAAAAGTTAAGAAGAGACTAATAATCTCTTCCTTGCCTTAGTCTATTCTTGTATGTCCTGGCCTTGTCCTGGCCTTCTTGATCTCTTCTCATAGTGCAGCTGCTCTATCCTCTCGATCTTTTAATTTCTTCTTCTGTATTTTTATTGAGTTGAACACTAGGAATATACATACTTCCACATACATCTCAAGACATGGCTATACCATTTTTTTCACAGCAGTGAGATGTTGTCTTTTTTCTTCATTCTCAATATTCTTCTTGATGAAGCCTAGTATTTTGTTGGCCTTCAATCTGCTGCTGCACACTGAGCTACTGTTTGGATGAAAGCCGGTGCTCAGGCCATGATTTAGACATTTTAACAGAGACCCATTCCCAGCAGAAAGATGGTACTCTACCACCCTTCAGTGTCATATCACCTACCTCCAGTGCAGGTGGACCAGTCAAACAATATCCTGCATGTTCACCACATGCTCCCGTTGGCACTGGCAGTGCCATCGCATGGCTGATATTGGATACATGTCATTCATAGGAGCTTTTTTAGATAGGTGCCACCTCAAATCTGCAAGGGCAACCCAGATTTGTAAATTTTTTGTGCCCAAGGTGGCCTTGCATGTGGTGGACATGTGGATGTAAAGCTATATGTGCCATGGAGACACATGGGCATGGAGACAGCTGAGAGAGTGAACTGAGATCTAGCTCAAACCTCACTTCATAAGTTACAGACCAGAAGTAGCCCTTCTTGCAGGGGAGGATGCTGTCAACTTGAAGTGCAGGTACAGAGCTATTAAGAAGAAAGCGATCAAGAGCCGTTCACTTGAAAGCAGGGCATGTGTTGCTCTACCCTCTTAGATCAAAGCTGAGTACAGTCCAGTGGTGTAGGTCAGCTAACATCAGGGACATAGCACAAATAAGAGAGGTATTGGTCAGAGAACTGTAAATCCTGAATTCCCAAAATTAGAAAATGTGTGGACCATCTTTTTATTTTGCAGAAGTGTCACTGCAGGAACTTTTGAAACGAGAGCAACCCCCTTGCCAATCTCTACCCTTCAGAAAGGAGAACAGTTGGGTGAATATCTGCACAGGCTATCACCATGTACCACAAGAGCTGAGCATCAACTGCTTTATTTGGTGCGTTTATCAACTGTTAGTGTTTACCTCCTTTGCTTGTGTTTCAATAGGCTGAGTATTTTGGCAGTGATTTATCTTTTCAGGCAGCTGCTTCTTTTGTGTTGAGATTTTTAGGGATGCTTTTCTCCCTGGCTATGGTATTGCGGGTTATATGCAGACCTGCCAGCCTTATACTATTCCCACTAACAGAAAAATAGCTGACGGCTTGAGGGAGAAATGGAGGTAATTTCAACAGACCTCAAGCACATTATTATTTCTGCATTTTATGTCTGTTACAGTTTCCTTTAGTTCACTTGTTATTCCAGCTGCTGCTGATTGCTCTGCCTCTTTATTTCTGTTTGTGAATCCCTGTCAATTTTCAAGAATAACAGCAACATAGTTCTTTATAATTTTTCACTCCTTAATTATTAATTAATTAGTTGCCATGGATTTCTTTACAATATTCTTTACAGACCTACCTGATCTGTAAATAGGATAATATGAGTTGCTCTTTGAGCAGCCTACTGGCATATATGCTTCCTGATACGCATTGTTGAAAATGGGTACATATAGCTATTTATACATCTCATTCCTCTGGAATAGGTGTGATGGGATGGCTGAAGAGGTCATGACATGCTGAATGCTGCCAGAATTAGACGGTTTGTAATTCACATTAGTTTCTAATCTGGGTTGCTCTTTCCTTCCAGTTACTGCAGGTGTGAACCCTGCTAAAGCACAGCAAACTGAGGACTAATGAGGAAAGACTTGGCCTCAGCATCACTTTTTCTCTATGTGTTGGAAAATTCTGTCCTTGTCTGATAGAAACCTTTCGATTATATTTAGTGCCAGGAACTAAGTAGAGAGAGGGATGTAGTTTGAAAAAATTGAACAAATATTTGCTTCTTAGTTTTAACAGACATTTACAGCTAAAGTATCCGTTATGACCTTGCATCAATTAGAAAGTGAAGAGCCGATCTAAGTGACAATTAGATGTAGAAAGTGGTCATATTTTTCCTAAAGGAGAAAGAAAACCAAGCTAAAGATGTTAGCCAGGAAGTTCTACTAAGAGAATCCCTTCAAATAAAAAAAAAAAAAATCACTCTACAGGTGGCTGTTGGCTGTTGTCTCAGTATTGCATATCCAGCATTGGTAGCATGAGGGGCCTGATGATTTTGAGATCACTTCCGACCTCATTTTCTACAATTTGCAAAGCAAAGTATTTCATTTGAATGTTTAAAGAACACAACTAAGCTGCAGTTCTCTAAAACCTTCCTGCCTCAAATCAAATGCTCTCAGTTTTCCAACAGAACCTAGCTTTTCCCTTCCCAAAGCTTATAGATTCAAAAACCATCTAAGTATATGGATGGGATCTGCTCTTTCTCTGGAAGAAGAAATCATTATTAGAGTTTTTTCACGTGGAATTGTAAAAAAACTTGAGATTGTCTAATTCAGGCTGAATTCTGCAGGAAATGTTTGTTTTATTATCCAGAGATGACAGCAATGTTCAGGCGATGGTGCAGTGAGTTCTTATAACACAAATCTAATCATGAGCCTGAAGTGACTTCAATTGCAAACATTGCAAACCAAACTGCAGCATTCAGCCTGCATAAAAAGCCCCTTGGAATTCATATGATTTCTAAAGCTATTGTTTTGAGGAAGTGGAAAAACCAAACTCAGAGTGTACAGAGTGGATAAAGTCTATGGGAATACAGTTATCTATACAATCTATAATCTATATGCTGAGATGTGCAACACCCCCATATGCCCCTGATCCAGTCCTGAAGTTCCACATAACCAGGGTTCAGGGCAATGGTAGTTAGGTTAAATGTGTCCCCAGCACTAATAAACCCCACTCTCTTAAAGTCATATTTGCTCTTACATCAAATAATAATAGGCCCTTTTAAAACAGATCCCAGAGGTAAATTGTCCACCAGAAAGCAGCTATGTAACAGGGCTGCAAGAGCACGTGTTTGTCTATGGTTGGGTCAGACATAGTGTGTCCAGCCAATGAAAGGAACACAGGATCTGATGGATTGTCGCATGATAATACAGATTTCCTCCATGTTCTGTAAGTGTAACATGATTTAGGGCTCAAGAGTATGCTTGAAGCCCAGGCCTTTCATAGAGTATAGATGCATCAAGTATCATATCTTCCTTATTAGGCAGTACTAGGTGATGAATGGAAGGACCTATTTTTGCTATCAAATCTTTAATGGCTTCTAAGTCTATTATCATCAACTGTAGCTGTCAAATCAGTCGTTCAAACTTTCATGGTGTCACAAGCATCATAAATATTAACCAGTTTTTCAGAGCAATTTTAATATGTTGTGCTTTTCAACAAAAGAACCTTTCTTGATATAGTCAATAATGCATGAGCATTATGGGTAGAAACATTGTGCTACTTGATAAGGATTAATGTGTTTGTTTATTATGTTGGAAAATATCTCCTCCTGAGCCCCTTTAACACTCTTATCCTCAAAAATCACTTTCCAAGCCTCATCTGTAATAATGTAAAAGTTAGATCTCTGGATCTGAGCATGTCACTCTAGATTCTCCTTATACAAAGAAACAGGCACTCAAGAGGGTGATTGTTAGGACAGCCTTGTAGGACAGCTTTGCACTGCCTCTGTCACCACTCCAGGGAAAGAATTCCATACCAGGTGTTGCTGAATATCTGATGACCACATTGCTGTCACCATTCCATGAAATCTGCCCTCATTCAGCTTGTCCAGATCTTCTCTAGCCTTTTTGTAGTGCCAGATAAAATAATGTTTGGAGGAGCAGGATTCAGTTCAAACTGGCCAAAATAATTAGGGCGCTTGTTTCAGCATGTGTAACCTGGTGAATGCACTGTGTGCAAAGCAGTATAGCATAGGATGGCTGGGCCACATCAGGGTGCAAGGCCTGCTTGGGTGTTGGTGTGGGACTACACAGAATCACAGAATCACAGAATAGTAAGGGTTGGAAAGGACCTTAAGATCATCTAGTTCCAGCCCCCCCGCCATGGGCAGGGACACCTCACACTAAACCATGTCGCCCAAGGCTCTGTCCAACCTGGCCTTGAACACCACCTGGGGATGGAGCATCCACAACCTCCCTGGGCAACCCATTCCAGTGCTTCACCACCCTCACTGTAAAGAACTTCTTCCTTATATCTAATCTAAACTTACCCTGTTGAAGTTTGAAGCCATTACCCCTTGTCCTACCACTACAGTCCCTAAGGAAGAGTCCCTCCCCAGCATCCTTATAGACCCCCTTCAGATACTGGAAGGCTGCTATGAGGTCTCCATACAGCCTTCTCTTCTCCAGGCTGAACAGCCCCAACTCTCTCAGCCTGTCTTCATACAGGAGGTGCTCCAGCCCTCTTATCATCCTCGTGGCCCTCCTCTGGACTCGCTCCAACAGCTCCCTGTCCTTTTTATGTTGAGGACACCAGAACTGTACACAGTGCTCCAAGTGAGGTCTCACAAGAGCAGAGTAGAGGGGCAGGATCACCTCCTTTGACCTGCTGCTCACGCTTCTTTTGATGCAGCCCAGGATACGGTTGGCTTTCTGGGCTGCGAGCGCACACTGCCGGCTCATGTCAAGCTTCTCGTCAACCGACACCCCCAAGTCCTTCTCTGCAGGGCTGCTCTGAATCTCTTCTCTGCCCAACCTGTAGCAGTGCCTGGGATTGCCCCGACCCAGGTGTAGGACCTTGCACTTGGCTTGGTTAAACTTCATAACCAAGGTGAGGTTGGCATCAGCCCACCTCACAAGTGTGTCAAGGTCCCTCTGGATGGCATCCCTTCCCTCCGGTGTATCAACCAAACCACACAGCTTGGTGTCGTCGGCAAATTTGCTGAGGGCGCACTCAATCCCACTGTCCATGTTGCCGACAAAGAAGTTGAACAGGACCGGTCCCAACACCGATCCCTGAGGTCACCACTCGTTACAGGTTTCCAACTGGACATTGAGCCATTTACCACAACCATTTGTGTGCAGCCGTTGAGCCAGTTCTTTATCCACCAAGCGGTCCATCTATCAAATTGATGTCTCTCCAACTTAGAGGCAAGGATGTCATGCGGGACAGCGTCGAACGCTTTGCACAAGTCCAGGTAGATGACGTCAGCTGCTCTGCCCCTGTCCATCAGTTCCGTGGCTCCATCATAGAAGGCCACCAAATTGGTCAGGCAGGATTTTCCCTTAGTGAAGCCACGGTGGCTGTCACCAACCACCTTGTTGTTTTTCATGTGCCTTAGCATGCTTTCCAGGAGAAACTGCTCCAAGATTTTGCCAGGCACAGAGGTGAGTAGTAGTTCCCCGGGTCTTCCACCTTCCCCTTCTTGAAAATGGGGGTTATATTACCCTTCTTCCAGTCATCAGGAACTTCACCTGACTGCCATGATTTTTCAAATATGATGGACAGTGGTTTAGCAACTTCATTCACCAGCTCCTTCAGGACCCGCGGATGGATTTCACCAGGTCCCATGGACTTGTGCACGTTCAGGTTCCTAAGATGGTCTCGAACCTGATCCTCTCCTACACTGGGCCCAAGGTCTTCGTTTTCACAGTCCCTCCATCTGCTTTCTACCACGCCATACTGCCTGTCTAGGCAGGATAACCCTGCTCAAAACACCCAGTGCTCACTTCTAAGGGAGCTGCTGGCTGGCCCTCAAAAGAAATCATCTGGCCTGGACAGTATGGATTTCAGGATCTGGTAGTGAAACAGGAGCTGACAGTGTAGACACCAATCCTGGATGAGTTGCGTCACCCCCAGAGGTACCTATTTCTCCATTGGCTGTATAGATAGCATAGAAGAAGTACATAGACTTTGAATTTTGGTTTCCTAAATTAATGAGGATGAATTTCTCCATAGATACCAGAGACACTGTTTGGCTTGTGTCCCTTAGGCTCATTGTGTAAATAGGAGGGGCCAAGCGGAGAGGCCTATGGTGTGGACTGGCTCATGTCCATGCTGCTGAGGACAAGCCATTTTACAGCAGATCTCTCATGGAGAGCATTAGCTAAAGCAGTTCAAATCAGAGACAGGAATTAAGCAGGGTGTATGGCCAGTGTTTGAGCTCACTCTTTTATGTAATCCTCATTTATGCAGCAGTGTAGGCCTTTCTATAACAACTTAATCGAGGTAGCAAGGTGGAGCATGCAAGACTGTGATCCTTAGAAGACACAGTGCTGGAAATTGCTTTCTCTGTAAACCCTTGGGAAGGAGGTGATACATTCCTCTCAGAAGAGCCAGCTGGTTAGAGCATTCTCATGTACAGGGGAGGATACTTCTACATCTGAAAGGCATCCAAATTCGTGTCTGCCAGGAGTATACCCTAACCACCAGTCTGTAGAGTGGTCACAGGGGAAACTTGTACAGAGGACTTTTCAACCTACCCTTGTAGGCTAGATCTTTCCTGAGGCAAAATAGGCAAATTAACTTGGTCTCTCACATACTTTCAAGCTATTTTATAAAAACGTTCTCTCCACCTGTTGTTTGCTGTTAATAGATGTGCAGTGTTGGTATTGTAATCTTGGCACCTTAGCAGCTGTCTGGAAACTCCAGCGCTAATCTTGTCTTGTATAACACATCTGTAGGCTCAGTATAGTAGCGAAGTCATAGCCTGGTTTTCTGTCACCAAGGCATAGCCAAAACAAAAATAGTTTGTCCAGCAAGGTGTTAGCACAGTTATGCCTATGACAAAGCATGATGATGTCTCCATGTCCAAAATCTCAGTTGCATTATTTCTGACTCCCCTTGATACATTGGTCGGACCAACATTTCAGACTGCTCCTACCTCCCAGTCTGGATGTTCATGTTTCACCTTGATTCACCCTCTGCTCAGTGAATACACTTTTTTTGCAGGACCATGCATATTGTTCTACCCTTCCAACTGAGTTAACACAATCTTGAATAGATAACTTGTCTATCAATCACAGCTGTCTCTGAGGAGTGCTTTGAGTGGTATTTCAGTGAAGCTGTTAGATGAGTGTGCATACTGATCAGGCCTCCACCAAGGCCTGCCCATTACCGCTGCCTGAAGGGTGATCTATATTTCATTTAGAAGAAAGAAAAAAACAGGGATATGTATTTGCGAGGTAGACTCCTGGGTTGTTAAACCCTGGTGGAATAAACCTCTTTCTCAGGGTACTGAGTGAGATCCACCAATTTCTCACTTCCCCCCTTCCCATGATCTTAAGCAATTTGGTGTAATTGTTTTGGGGAGTCCCAGTCTGAGTCACTAATTCCTGTCTGTGGTTGTAAGAGGAATCAATTTACCTAAAGTAGGGGTTTAGACTTTGCCGTAGAAACCAGGTACTTAAAAGCTACATCTTACAGTGCCCCAGCTGCAACATTAGAATCCTTTACTTTTGCTCAAGGCTTGAGCCATATTTTTTCCTAGCAATTTCATTCATATTATGAGCAATTTTGAATCCACTGGTGTCCAATAATAGAAACGTTCTGCATAAACCATGAATGATATAACTAGTTATGAAATACCACTGCTGGCTGTTTTACCTTTTTACACATGATGTGTTGGGGTCCCAGGTCTCTAACACCCAGATAATCTGCTTAGTTTGCTCCAGCTTGTCTGATAACTGGAGAAGTGAATACACTACTGTGCATCAGTCTCATCTTGCTATGAAGATGGAAGGGAGCTGGGACGCACATGCAGGCTAGGGAACTGAGAAGTACTTCTGGTGGTAGTAGCATGGCTGAATTGGTATGCAATGTTTCCCTCATATGTCTCAAGTGAACATAAAAATACCGTAAATACAGCATGTGAATGCTTTATGGTCTTGAACATTTTAGTCTCTGCAATATCTTGAGGAGCAGAGAATTGTTGTTAAATATAATTGGAACAAGAGCTTTCCTGAGCATTAGTGATTTGCAAATTCAGAAATATAAAAATATAGTATATTCTAACTTAAAAATGTAAAAAAACCCCAAGTTAAATGAAAATAGAAATGCCACCAAAGCATAATTTGGGAAATAGTAAACCCAGTCCACAGTACCTACTCTTTTTTAAGCACAACTTTCAAACAACAAAATGGACAACTAATTAAGGACCAGAACTTGTCTGTACTGGTGAATATGTTCACGCAGCATACATCAAATTCTTCTTAGATACATCTAACCATAGCAAATCCATTGTAAAAATGTCATGTTATACTCCGTATAGATTTGGATTCCATAAGCAAGATCCAGATTTATCCCAGTGTTACTTTCTCTTGCTGAGGCAAGTGAATTTTATGGGGCCATACAACAGCAATTTACCTGAAGGCAGCAATGCATGTATGGTTGCCCTGGCCTACTTCACTCATTCCTTTTGTCAGCTTCAGGAATGCTAATGATTTAAATAAAGGCATTAGAATATTTGAAGGTGATTAAAATATTGAGAATAATTTAACCTGTGTATACTGTGGTTCAAGAATAATTTTCAAGGTAGTTTCCTGTCACAGAAAGTGCTTTATTCTACCATCTTACCAAAGCTGACTGATTGAGGTGATGGGATCTCTGTTCGGTGTGTGTATATGGGAGGTCTAAGCACCAGCGAGTAGAGAAGGATGTTTCCCTGGGGAACATCAATCCTCTATGTTCGTATATAAGTACACATAACTCACACATGAACTGCAAGCCAGACCAGCAACAAGAAGGATTAGAAGTCTGGGGGCCAGCAAAATGTATTTGTGCATGCGTGCCTAAAGGGATACATGTTATATATATATACATGTTATACATATCTATATCTCTACATAGCAGTAGCCTGGAGAATATTAAGAAGGACTACAGAGCCCTGGGAGAGGTGGTTAGGGGCTCTGGAGCTCAGATGATAGTTTTTTCATCGATTCTCCAGGACAAAGGGGAGGACCTTAAAAAAGCTATGTGCATTTGGCAGGTTAATAAATGGTTAGAATGGTGGTGCCATAGTCAGGGGTTTGGCTATTTAGAACATGGGGCTTGATTTGGGAGGCCAGGTCTACTGGAGGCTGGTGGAGCTGGTCTGACAAAGAAGGGGAAGAGCTGTTTTGGTAGGAGGCTTGCCAGGCTGGTCAAGAAAGCTTTAAACTAGATGTACTGGGGGAGGGGAACATTGATCCATCCCAACACTCCTGGTCAGTTGCCAGCACCTGTAATAAGTGCTTGGAGCGATGTAGAGATGTTTCAGCTGCTCCAGCCATTGAGTCGGCTGCATTTGGAGCTCAGCTAAGGTGCCTCTATACAAACACCCGTAGTACGGGGAACAAGCAAGAGGAATTAGAGATGTGTGCAAGGCTACGGGAATATGATGTCATTGGTATCACAGAAACATGGTGGGATGGCTCCTATGACTGGAGTGTTGGGATGGAAGGTTACAGGCTGTTCAGAAAAGACAGGCCAGGCAGACGGGGAGGGGGTGTTGCTATTTATGTCAGTGATAGGCTGGAGAGTATGGAACTCTGTCTGGGGATGGGTGATGAGTTAACAGAGTGTTTGTGGGTCAGGGTCAAAGGGAGAACAGCAATGGGGGACATTACTGTGGGGATCTGTTACAGGCCGCCTGATCAAGAGGACTCTGTGGATGAAGCGCTCTACAGACAGAGAGGAGCAGCCTCACGCTTGCAGGCCCTTGTCCTCATGGGGGACTTCAACCATCCTGACGTCTGTTGGAGGGACGGTACGGCCCAGCAGAAGGAATCCAGGAGGTTCCTCGATTGTGTGGAAGACAACTTCCTCTTTCAAGCAATAGAGGAGCCGACAAGGAGAAGTGCCATGCTTGACCTCATGCTCACCAACAGGGAAGGACTGGTTGGAAATGTGACGCTCCAGGGCAGCCTTGGCTGTAGGGATCACAAGATGGTTGAGATCCTCAGGACAGTGAGAAGAGCGTGCAGCAAGCTCACTGCCCTGGACTTCAAGAAAGCAGACTTTGGCCTCTTCAGGAGCCTCCTTAGTAAGGTTGCATGGGATATAGTCCTAGAGAGCAGGGGGGCCCAAGGCTGCTGGTTGATATTCAAGGATCACCTGCTACGTGCTCAAGAGTGTTGCAGCAGGAGGGCCAGGAGACCTCCATGGATGGACAAAGAGCTTCTGAGGAAACTTAGAAGGAAAAAAGAAGCTTATAGAAGGTGGAAGCGAGGACAGGCAGCCTGGAAAGAATATAGGAGCATTGCCCGGGAAGCTAGGGACCAGGTTAGGAAAGCAAAGGCCCAGCTAGAATTAAGTTTGGCAAGGGATGTAAAAGATAACAGGAAAGGATTCTATAGATATGTAGCAAATAAAAGACAGACTAGGGACAACATGGGCCCTCTCCGGAAGCTATCAGGAGAACTGGCTACCATGGATTTGGAGAAGGCTGAGGTTCTCAATGACTTCTTTGCCTCAGTCTTCATGAGCAAATCCTCTGACCACACTGCCCAAGTCTCGGAAAGCAGATGGAGGGACTGTGAAAATGAAGACCTTGGGCCCAGCGTAGGAGAGGATCAGGTTCGAGACCATCTTAGGAACCTGAACGTGCACAAGTCCATGGGACCTGGTGAAATCCATCCGCGGGTCCTGAAGGAGCTGGTGAATGAAGTTGCTAAACCACTGTCCATCATATTTGAAAAATCATGGCAGTCAGGTGAAGTTCCTGATGACTGGAAGAAGGGTAATATAACCCCCATTTTCAAGAAGGGGAAGGTGGAAGACCCGGGGAACTACTACTCACCTCTGTGCCTGGCAAAATCGTGGAGCAGTTTCTCCTGGAAAGCATGCTAAGGCACATGAAAAACAACAAGGTGGTTGGTGACAGCCACCGTGGCTTCACTAAGGGGAAATCCTGCCTGACCAATTTGGTGGCCTTCTATGATGGAGCCACGGAACTGATGGACAGGGGCAGAGCAGCTGACGTCATCTACCTGGACTTGTGCAAAGCGTTCGACACTGTCCCGCACGACATCCTTGCCTCTAAGTTGGAGAGACATCAATTTGATAGATGGACCGCTTGGTGGATAAAGAACTGGCTCAACGGCTGCACACAAATGGTTGTGGTAAATGGCTCAATGTCCAGTTGGAAACCTGTAACGAGTGGTGACCTCAGGGATCGGTGTTGGGACCGGTCCTGTTCAACTTCTTTGTCGGCAACATGGACAGTGGGATTGAGTGCGCCCTCAGCAAATTTGCTGACGACACCAAGCTGTGTGGTTTGGTTGATACACCGGAGGGAAGGGATGCCATCCAGAGGGACCTTGACACACTTGTGAGGTGGGCTGATGCCAACCTTATGAAGTTTAACCAAGCCAAGTGTAAGGTCCTACACCTGGGTCGGGGCAATCCCAGGCACTGCTACAGGTTGGGCAGAGAAGAGATTCAGAGCAGCCCTGCAGAAAAGGACTTGGGGGTGTTGGTTGGTGAGAAGCTCAACATGAGCCGGCAGTGTGCGCTCGCAGCCCAGAAAGCCAACCGTATCCTGGGCTGCATCAAAAGAAGCATGAGCAGCAGGTCAAAGGAGGTGATCCTGCCCCTCTACTCTGCTCTTGTGAGACCTCACTTGGAGCACTGTGTACAGTTCTGGTGTCCTCAACATAAAAAGGACAGGGAGCTGTTGGAGCGAGTCCAGAGGAGGGCCACGAGGATGATAAGAGGGCTGGAGCACCTCCTGTATGAAGACAGGCTGAGAGAGTTGGGGCTGTTCAGCCTGGAGAAGAGAAGGCTGTATGGAGACCTCATAGCAGCCTTCCAGTATCTGAAGGGGGTCTATAAGGATGCTGGGGAGGGACTCTTCCTTAGGGACTGTAGTGGTAGGACAAGGGGTAATGGCTTCAAACTTCAACAGGGTAAGTTTAGATTAGATATAAGGAAGAAGTTCTTTACAGTGAGGGTGGTGAAGCACTGGAATGGGTTGCCCAGGGAGGTTGTGGATGCTCCATCCCCAGGTGGTGTTCAAGGCCAGGTTGGACAGAGCCTTGGGCGACATGGTTTAGTGTGAGGTGCCCCTGCCCATGGCAGAGGGGCTGGAACTAGATGATCTTAAGGTCCTTTCCAACCCTTACTATTCTATGATTCTATGTCTAGCTTCATTACTGGGTGGACCTGAGTATGTGAGTAGATCACATCTATCAGTGTACTGGATTTGGCAATTCTGAACAAAATGCTGGCACTCTCTTCAGATGAATGTGACCATAACCATCTCCACTAACACAGTAATCAAACTTTCCATAGAAGCTGGATCCTGGGAACTCCACTATGTTCTGCTTCCATTCCAACAGACTTACTAAAACCATAGACTTTGACCACATTAAAACTGGACAGATCTCTGGGCCGGTATGATTATCCATGTATTGGTGAGGGTGTGGTTCTCCCCGTGCAAAACCTCATTCAGTACCAAAACAAACACTACTGTAAATATTCTTCAGATTTAGAGAGAATCCAAGTTGGTTTAATTTTTTATACAATACCATAGTTGCATTTTCAGTTAAATACACATTTTAAAACACACTGTTAAGACCCAAAATCAGGCAGGGTGGCAGATGCCAATACTCTTTGCATCACATCAAGACATGATATACTATCTAGATTTAGAAAAGGTAGTATATCATGTCTTGATATACTGCCCTTTCATTTGTCATTCAGTGCTTCTGTTGCCATAAAAGCCAAGGGAAGTTTTGCCATCTAATTCATCTGCAACATTTGGAAAGTGTCCAGCAATGTACTGTCTAGAAACCTTTTTCCTACTAGGAAGACATCATTTGTTCCTTGTTTGAGATCTGTTTTTGATGCTCTCCTCTTAGCATGGACAGAACAGGGTTTCAGGATTTGTGAGGGAGGAAATTATGCCTTTCTTTAAATAGGTCCTTTTAGAGGTGTTTTAACCCTTGCATCTAATCCAAACCATTTCAGCATCATCCCCCAATGGGTCTGTCCTCAAGATGAGCATAACAAGTAAAAATGCTCCCTGAGTTCTATCTTGGGATCTGCTGTAATTAGTGAGTAGGAGGTGACCCTGTAACTTACAAACCTCTCTTCAGGACTGTTCAGATGAGCTTTCAACCATTCCACTGCCAACAAAACAATGAGGCTTATTTTCCTTACACTTGTACTGATATAAATGGAAGCTCGTTCCATCGTTGTAAAAGTGCAGCAAATCCAATTACCTTTTTTTTCTTTTTTTCTTCAGCTGTCCAGATTCAGAAGGTCTTGGCTATTCTGGATCAGAGTTAGGTGAAATGAGACAACTGAGAATACTTGAGTTTTGGTAACAAGGTCTTGATTTCTCTTGAGCTGATCTCATATCTAACTTGAGAAAGTTCTGCCTTCAGTCTTTTGTTTGTTTGTTTGTTAGTGTATGATGAGGTAGATGTATGCATGTGTTGACTCATTCCACATTCTATGCAGTGTAGACTGTTGTGTCCAATTAGTCCTTAGAAGAATATATTGTTCTTAAAAGAGTCCCTGTTGTTTATAAATTATATTCTTTGTAATCATCTATATTCATCTACATCTGGAAAGACTAAACACAGAATATTCTTTTAAAATCCTGGTGAGAATTTTATGCCAAAATGTCCATCAGGAATACTTTCTACAATTCTGATGAAAAAATACCATTGTCTGTAAGAAAGAGATGGCTTTGAAATACTTTTTGTACGTTCTGTGGTATTTTGATGGAATTGTAGATCTGAAATGTCCTAATTATGTATTTACTACAAGTTTACAGATTGCATTTAGGTTGATTAATATAAATCAGCAGTAAAGAATAATAGAGCCTTGTGTCTACAAAAATAGTGGCAGTAATAACACACTTATTTCCTGTTATCTTTATTCAGCTAGTTTGCATTGATTAGAATTGCCTATAGTAATGTGGAGTTTTTCATGTTCATTTAAGTGATGAAACACTTTCTGCTATGTAAGGAAACCTAAGCTGGTGCAGCTTACTTACTGTACTAAGTCTGTAAGAACACATGGGATGGACACATGAATCCAGGCTTCCTTCAATCAAGCATGGGGTGACTTAAGGTGATAACAATGAATTGAAGTCTTAGAGAAGGAGGACCTATATTAATATAAAGAGGAAAATGTTCATGCTCTTCTCTACTAAGTATGGTTCCTCATATTTAATATTAACGACTAGGCTTGACATTCATAAGACTGCCTAAGCTACATAGGCAGCCAATGAGGAGAACAGGAGCTTTTGTGGCATCATTCGTTTGACCTTTTTGCAGACATTCACATTGAGTTGGAAATGGCTTTTGCCCTGTCTGTCAAAAGGCTTATCTCCCTGAACACAAAGGAACACATAGTTACAGTGTGAGGCAGAGGAGCCCCAACAACCTAATCAAAGAATATGAAGCCCCCTGACCTGGCTCATGCCAGGGCTGTCACAGGGGAGCCATCAGCCCGATGGTCCAGAGATGAGGCCAATCAGTGAGTCAACAGGAAATGCGCTCTCCATCACCTTACAGATGGTAGAGTCTTACTGCCTATGGGTATCCGGGACACGTTATGAGGTGGAAGGGAAAAACGTCTTGGAAATGTACAAAACTCAGTATGGAATGTTTAGAGGAAGGAAAAATGGTGAGGAAAAGGAGGTTTCAAAGTGATTGATCTGTAGATACCAGAGTGGGAGAACAGAAGGAATAAGGGACTCAAAGGTGTAGGTCGTGTAAACAGGTTGCTAACCAATACACTTGTCCAGCCACATGTACCATCTTGTCTGGTCACCACTGTGTGTCTTGTTTACTCATTTAACTCCATTTCTAACTATTTTTCTGGGCAAGGGAGCTCTATGCGTATGTGTGTGTACGGATGTCTGAGTGCCAGCAACTGGAGGGGCATAACAAGTCACATATGGGGGTCTGCATGCTTGTGGTGTCAGCAATGGGAAGAATGGGGTGCATGCATGTTGTGTGGGTATGAGTGTCTGTGGGTGTAGGCAGTAGAATGTCAAGATAGACTTGCTTGGGAAGAGGCTTGAAAGCCAGATACTGAGGCAATCGTAATTATACTTGAGTCAAAAGGGGCTAGAGGAACCAGAGGAGGTCCTGGTTTCTGGAGACAGGTGGGTGTTGGATGAGGGAAACAAGATCAGGCCATTGGTGCTCTTTGTGTTGTTCAGGTTCTGTAGTTTCTGTCTCTGCTGGTTTATGTGGCTTCCTATGAATGTAAGCATACGCATTGCACATATGTGTGAACACATGTATATTGAGAACACGTACTCATCCTCTCTTACTGGCAGGACCTGGGGACATGGAGCTGCAGCAGTCTTGTCTCTGTCAGGCTGCTGGGTTTGGCAGCTCCCAACACCCTGGAAGTGCTGGTTCTGTCCACTGACAAGAGGGTCTAACTAGTTCACATTATGTCATAAACGTAATAAATGCCTTCACTGGTCAGAGAAGTTCCTTTCTGGGAACCTGTGTGAATGAACAGCAAGAGCACAGTAGTGCCTATGCACCTGAGACAGTGCCCTTTGCTACCTCTCACATAGCCCAAGGGAGCAACTGCCTGAACAGTCTAAAAGCATCCCCCAGTGTGCAAGCACACCTCTTCCAAAATCAGCAGCCCACCTGCATCAGCAGAGAGTGGCTGGGGAGAGATCGCTGCATCATAACACACTGGCTGGATGCAGAGGTTGTGTAATGTGCTGTTATCAATTCCGATGAATACTTTTGAATTTAAAGAAAAGTGAAGGCTTACAAAGGCTTCCAGGCTGAAGTGCCATTTCTATGTACACAGACAATTCTCACCAAGTGAGATGTATGTGTACTTCTGTATGCAAAATGCTGTGAAAAATTAACAAGGGCAGAGTATGTGTGGTCCCTGGGATCCCTTCCAGCATGTGTGCTCTATTATTTCCATAAGCCAAAACACATTACCTTTCTGATCTATGCCTTGCTGATTTTGCTCTAGGATGTTAACTCTCAAGTCCCCTGAATATCAGAAAATTCTGGTTATTATATCACGCATATGGAACACATTTATTTCTAAAAGCTCAGGGCTGGAAGCAGAGCTACACCACAGTGAATTTGTAATGGTCCTCTGAAGTTAAAGGACTGAGTCTGGTTTAAATTCATGTAAATGGAATTAGAAACTATGACATAGGTTCCTCTTTACAGAATGTGTTATTTTCACATCAGTTTTCTATTCATTTCCTTTTTTCCAGGCAGATGATGAACCAACAATTAGGGTATGGAACAATCATGTAAAGGTTTCTGATTGACAGCTAATCACCAAGAGACATTCCTATTACAGTCGGTAAGAAAAATTATTCTACTATGTAAATTATAAACAATACCCTTGCTTGCAAGGGAAAGTATTTTGAAATGGGAATTCTTGGAGAAATTCTCTATATTGCAAGTAAACATTTTATAGCATATCTTTTCCTTCTTGAACACTAAGTATCTGTCATATAATGGAAAACCTTGTGGCAAAATCAACTTGTATTCTGACCTTTTGTTTTTACTTTTTTCTCTTCAGCTTGACCTACTCACAGCCTCAGGATCGCTGTATGAATATACACAGTCCTTAAAATCCCTTGACATTACAGGCCTGTTCTCTAAATATTTTTTTCTTCTATTTTGCATGAATAACTTAAGGATATTTACGCCAGTCTAGACCTTTGCCTTGCAAACCAAAAAATCAATTAAAAAACATACACTGTTAAAAAAATTTAAAAAAATACTGTGGCATTTAAAATGTTATCTAGATACAGAATAGCTAAGGAAATGAAATAGAGTTTGGCTGATGAGAATCTTGGCAACACTGAGCAGAAAAAGGCAGATGACTGAAACAGGCATATTATTATAGCACTCTATTGTATGAATTTGAAACAGTGGATATGCAGCAAGTATGTATACTTAAAAAATGTCTCTGCCTTGTATCTTTGTATTGTTCTGTGTCATCATATTCTGCTTTAGCCAAAGCACAGCCATCTCTTTGTCTTACTCAATAAAAATGGCTCATCCAAATTAGGTCTGGGATATTCTTCAAGGCATCAGCAAATGTTGCATATGTGAAGAATAACCTCTGCTCAAATGCTTTATACATTCCTGGAGATTATCAGCTAGTGTACCATATTTGTTCATGTAGAAACTGTACCATTCCCTCTAGATGAATTTATTGGGCCGATGCCAACCTTATGGTGGGCCGATGCCAACCTTATGAAGTTTAACCAAGCCAAGTGCAAGGTCCTACACCTGGGTCGGGGCAACCCCAGGCACTGCTACAGGCTGGGCAGAGAAGAGATTCAGAGCAGCCCTGCAGAAAAGGACTTGGGGGTGTTGGTTGACGAAAAGCTTAACATGAGCCGGCAGTGTGCACTTGCAGCCCAGAAAGCCAACCGTATCCTGGGCTGCATCAAAAGAAGCGTGACCAGCAGGTCGAAGGAGGTGATCCTGCCCCTCTACTCTGCTCTTGTGAGACCCCACTTGGAGTACTGCGTACAGTTCTGGTGTCCTCAACATAAAAAGGACATGGAGCTGTTGGAGCGAGTCCAGAGGAGGGCCACGAGGATGATAAGAGGGCTGGAGCACCTCCCATATGAAGACAGGCTGAGGAAGTTGGGGCTGTTCAGCCTGGAGAAGAGAAGGCTGCGTGGTGACCTCATAGCAGCCTTCCAGTATCTGAAGGGGGTCTATAAGGATGCTGGGGAGGGACTCTTCCTTAGGGACTGTAGTGGTAGGACAAGGGGTAATGGGTTCAAACTTCAACAGAGGAAGTTTAGATTAGATATAAGGAAGAAGTTCTTTACAGTGAGGGTGGTGAAGCACTGGAATGGGTTGCCCAGGGAGGTTGTGGATGCTTCATCCCTGGCAGTGTTCAAGGCCAGGTTGGACAGAGCCTTGAGCCACATGGTTTAGGGCAAGGTGTCCCTGCCCATGGCAGGGGGGTTGGAACTAGATGATCTTAAGGTCCTTTCCAACCCTTACGATTCTATGATTCTATGATTCTATGATTCCCTCCACCCTGTTCTTTGTTTTACTTTCAAACAAAAAGGTTGCCTCAAAAGGGTATTCTTAAATTGTCAATAATTTAGCTTGTGTTGCTGGTAGAGGACATGGCCATTTTTTGCATACATCAATATATACTGCAAATACTACATGTGTTCATTTTACAGCATCTTCAAGGCAGCTGGAAATGAAGCCCATTTTCTGGCTTTCTGACATTCTCTCTGTGATACTGTGACTGATAATGCAGGGAATCAAAGAAACGGAAAGCAGTCCTATATATGCAGACATGCAGAATATGCAGATAACTAATGATGTGGCAAATCATATATTGTCCAGATATTTTGACACCTCAGAAGCCTACTATCTAACTTTTTATGGACATAAGCAGTCAATTTCTGACAGCTAATTGGTATACAAATACATGTTGTCCATATGATTTCATTAAGTTTGTCACAAGCAAATTGAGATAGAAAATATCTGTTTAGGCAAATACATTTCAATTTAAACCTTATTTGCTGATGCCTATGGGAATTATGTAAGTGAAGGGCAACAAAGACATAATGAAATGCAGGAAGTAATTGGTGGCACCAAAATAAACCTTCCTGAACCTTCAAATTGGTTTCAGATGCATGTCCAGCTCTGCAAGTGTTTTATAACTCGTCCTCAAGAGAGAATGTCAAGCTTTTGGACTCACAGATAAATGACATGACAGAACATAACCTCTGCGTCTGAAATATTCTGCCCCTTCATTAAAAGGAAACTCCTGAAGGTGGACCAGAGTACAAGAAGAGAGATAAATGGGAGGTGAAGGAAGATGTCATATGAAGAAAAAGAAGAATCAAATTTCTTTATATGAGTTCAGGATGTATAACACTGCATGTTTCTGATTAGTCACTGTTCAAGCAGTTTACTGCCATTTTGTACTGATGGAAACATTTTTCTTTTAATAACAAAAATAGAAGCAAAAGAAAGCAAAAAAGTATATATGATCAGCTGGGTAGATGACCTTATTTTCCTTACTGCTCTCTTTTCTTACTCTTCTTTGTAGTTCATTAAAGTTCAAGGACAACAGGAAAAAGAAGTTGGTCGGTAATTGAGGTTCACTTATTTTCTTTCCTGAGCAAGGTGGGATTGGAAGTCAAATTACAGAGATTTCTGTTCCCATCTGCTCTGCAATTGGAGCCTCATCCAAGAAGAAATAGAAGGGAGACAAGTGTCATGCTAGGAATAGTTCAAACGGATATCAACAGGATGTTTGTAGCCTATTGTGGTTTCTCCTTATTTAATACACTGACTTAAATGTCTATCTAAGAGACCTCTCAAGATATGAATGTTTCCTTTTCTAAAAATATGCAATACATCACATATATTTTGAGATATCTGCATCTCTGGAAGTGCAGGGAGATGTGTGGATGTATTTGAACACAGTGGACAGTAATACACTATCAGTAGTCAGGAAAACAAAAGGAAATTAGGAAGGTTGTTGAAGCCTGTATTTCGCTATGAGGGTCTAATCTCTGAAGACTCCTTCTATAACCAAGGGAGAGGTTTCTCCCAGGGACAATTCAGAAGGAGACCCCAACTCAAGATGCTCTCAGAAGTCTCCTGGAGCAGTCCCAGGCAGTCACTAAGGGGCAAGTCAAAGAAGAGATGCCTCCTGTGGCTGATTTTCCTTGTGGGGCTCAGCTCATTCATGTGTAGGCAGGTTCCCATCCCTCTGCTGCATTAAAAGGGACTATCAAAGAGCAAAACTGCTGTATGTTATAATTTTCTCTGCCAGTAGAACTGTAATCTATTTATCACTTCTCAAATATAACTTAATCTGTTAACTTAAAACACAGCCTTTGAACATGATTACATGTTAATTTTACTATATAAACCATGAAGATGGGATAATTAAATGTACTTTTAAACCTTCCTCCATGCCCTGTTTTGAATGATTACTATGATTCAATTGTAATTTTTTTTCTAGGACTAATCCCCTCATGTTTTGAATTATCAGTACCCACAAACCTTGTTTCTCCTTGCATGAAGACTAAGTTCAAATTAATACAGTTCTCTTTCCTTCACTGTGTGAAACATGAAATTCTCAAATTTTCTTTATTAATTTTCCAACTGTTCAGGTTTGGTTTTTGCCCCTGTATTACAATAAATCAGAAAGAAGACTGCATTCAACCATAATACAGACTGCTGTGATGAGTTGCATTTTGGCCGCATGTCTTAACTTGACAAAGGTATGCCTGTTGAACTGGGCTCCCAACACCTGTCTTGGCCCGGAGAGGTGAGAAACCACCAACTCGGTAATGGGGCACTTCAGATTTGATTAGTTCTGCAGTGTTAGTGCTTGGTTATGCCCATTTCTGGCTGGCTGAGCTAAAGAAATCACCACTTCATTTGCCTGCACTGTCTCAGCTGTTCGTTGGTGGCCCCTGCTGTCAGCTACTGTTTCCCGAGAGCTGTTCATGAAATCGTTCTCATCAAAATGAGGACACTCAGCAAAGCTGGAGTATTTGAACTGCCCACCTCATTCAGGCCTCATGTGTGAAACATACCACCTGGTCTGAGTGAGCAGCAGTCTCGGAGAGAAAGGTGACAGTGAGAGCTGCTGCAAATTAGCAGCAAAAAGCAAACATGACTCTTGTCTGATCCTATGGCCGTCTACAAGCAAGTCCATGCAGGTAGCTGCAAGAGCCCCATAAGAATGTCACTCTTTCTTAAGACAGAAATAGTGTTTCAGTTTCTGGATTGACTGTGTTCTACCTATCTCCAGAGGATGATAGGCAAAGGGTTGAAACTTCACAGTGTGCCTTTAGGTCTAGATCTAAAAACAGAATTTAGATCCAAATGGCTTGAAAGATGAGATCCATCAGCTGTATCCACTCACAGCAGCCTGGACAGTAATAAGTCATAAGGGGCATGTTTTCTTGTAAGCTGGCTAGAAAATCTAGCACATCTAATAGTGCTATTATTTGGATTAAGTTGCGGGGTGTGAGTTTTCGTATAAAAGGATAAGCCAAATAGCTCCCTTGCCCTGTAGAAAGGGGGTTATCATTTCCAAGCTTACGTATCACATAAGTCAGAATGTCCATGTTCTTTATCTCCTGTATCCACTTTGGAGGTCAAGGTTACACTCCTAACATTAAACTTCAGACTTGATTATCTACCAGACACATAATGGGGCAGGGGAGTTTTATAGCTGATGCACACTAAGAGGCAGAACAGTCAGACTAAATGATCTACTTTTTTTTTCCCAAAAAAAGTTCTGAAAATAAGACTTCAGTTGTCACAGCTCTGAAAAACTCACCTATGACCCATTTAAACCTTACATGCCTATGCGAGCTGGTTGAAAGCAAGAAGAATAACTGTGAGATCTGAACTTCCCCTTTTCATCTCAGCAAGGTTTTACTCAGCTGCCTCTTGATCATTTAAATTTTGGTGTGAACAATCAATCCATTCCTCAGGCTAATCAACAAACAATTACAAGCAGAGGGAAGTAAATACTGTGGGATAAAGATACTACTCCTTACAGCCAAGACCAAGAGCTCACGGGAACAATACTTGTCAGAGGTAAGAGAAGTTAGGTCTAAGCTCGGTAGATCCAATGAGTATATACACCCATAACTTCACAGCTACCCATTTGAATTTGATTTCCATGTTTCTAAATTGAAACCCACTTGCAAAAAGACAGCATTAACTTCAAAATCTGAAGACATATGGTGATCTGCAACATCATTGTCTTAGTAATTTCACAACATTCATTCAACCACTAATGGTCACATTTTCCTGGACTTGCTGCATGCTCTGACCTTACACAGCAGAAAGATCAGGATTGATCCTTGACCCTGCCATGGCCTTCCAGTACCAGATTGGACAAACCACTTATTTCCTCTGTGATTCAATTCCCTTTACGAAAAATTTCCTGTATGAAAAATGAAGATAATATTATTTCCACAATTTGCAAGCCATGTTGAGGCTAAATGAAAGAACAGTAGCACATAGAGTAATAAAATATGAAGGAAATTGCTTAGTTTAAGGATACTGTGACTAATATAACTTTTTGATTAAGGAAGAACTTACAGAAAAAATGCATAATGCAATTTTACCTCTAAGAATTTATGAATTTCTTGCATCAAACAAGGCTTAGTGGATTTCTGTGAGATAAAACATCACTAATTCCAATTAAATCTTTTCAATTGTTACCGATTGATTATAGGCAAGAACTGTAAAACCTTAGTTGTATAAAATACATTTCTCTCAAAAGCCATTATTTTATAAGAAAAATCTCAAACCTGTGTTTTGTTTCTAGCAGAAAAATACATTACTAACATCCCATTTTGAGTGAACTGCATGCTTAGCATATTAGAAGAGCACTAATGCTGGCGTATAAAGTGCTTTGTGACAAAGCAAGCCTCCAGTATATTTCAATTCTAACGAGTCTGCCAGATTGGAATCTCGTGATTAAATCTGGGAGGTTTTATAATAAACACACATTATACAAGTACATATATCGAATGCCTAAATGTATATTTAGCCCAGAGATGTCATGGTCATGATTTTTTTGTTAGGTCATTCTAAAAATTGATTCAAGTGACTATTAGCCAGTCACCATTTATGAATTAGGTAAGCTCAAGAGTCAAATTGTCCAGAATGAGCAGGTTAGTGCACTAATGGGCACACAGAAATGGAATACCAGATCATACCAGCTCTTCTTCTCGTATTTTGTCTCTAGTACTGATCAGGGATTTTATATTAAAATTTAGCAAACACTACTACCATAGTCTCCTCCCCAAAAAATTTCCCATATCTCCACTAGTTAACAGTAGCGGGTTTTCTCATCCTCTCTCAAATACATAGTATGCATTTTTTTATCTATATATGAAGAATGCTTTGTTTCAACTGTCATTACTCTTCTAGTTTATATTCACTTCTAATCTTTGTTCTCAGTCTTACTAAATATCAAACAGGGTGATATTATGGAAATCAGTTTCCTATGGAAATATGTTAACTATACAACATATTATTCATTTTTTTATTTTATCTTTTTTATTCGAAATAGTGTAGCCTGCAGGGCCAGGGAAGTGATTGTCCCCCTGTACTTGGCACTGGGGAGGCTGCACCTCAAATACTGTGTTCAGTTTTGGGCCTCTCACTACAGTAAAGACATTGAGGTACTGGAGCATGTCCAAAGAAGGGCGCTGAAGCTGGTGAAGGGTCTGGAGCATAAGTCTTATGAGAAACAGCTAAGGGAACTGGGGTTGTTTAATCTGGAGAAGGTGGCTCAAGGGAAACCTTCTCGCTCCCAACTACCTGAACGGAGGTTGTAGTGAGGTGGGTGTCAGTCTCTTTTCCCAAGTAAAAAGTGGTAGCACAAAAGGAAATGGCCTTGAGTTGTGCCAGAAGAAGTTTAGACTGGATATTAGGAATAATTTCTTCATCGAAAGGGTTATCAAGCGTTGGAACAGGCTGCCTCGGGAAGTGGTGGAGTCACCATTCCTGGAGGTATTTAAAGGATGTGTAAATGTGGTGCTTAGGGACATGGTTTAGTGGTGGACTTGGCATTACTAATAGGTTAACAGTTGGACTCAATGACCTTAAGTCACTTTTCCAACCTAAGTGATCCTATGATTGTATGATCTTATCGAAATTCAGTTTCTTTTTGCACTAAATTCAGGTAAATCTTACCACTCAGGTTATCTTCTTTATCAAGCTTAATTTCTATCAAGCTCCGCCTTATCACTTTTCCAGCCTAGACAGCCCATGGTTTACTATGTGGTTCTTGATACTTCAGCATCCAGATTGAACTTCAACATCCAGAGTCCAGCTAACGCTTCACAAGCTCATTCTGTTTATCTAGGTCGTTTGTCATGTGCTTCTTTAGACACAATTCTGTCATAGCACGTATTGTTGTCTTAGTCTTCTACAGCTTTTAGTATAAATTAATACGTCATTTGCAATTAAAAAAAAAAAAAATTGCAACATCAGATCACAGAATTTGCTGGAGGTTTAGGCAAATATTCAGATAAAATGTTTAGTATTTGCTCTGCAGTTTAGCATTAGCCTGGCTAAGTTTAGAATAACCTGGTGTCCTGGTCTGAGGCAAATGAGAGCAAACATTCTTCCTGTACCCAGGGCTAAAAAAAAAATAAGCCACAGGAAGCTTCCTACTACCGAACTGTCTTCTGATAGTTCCTGGATTTCACTCAGCACAAAATCTATGAAGGAAAGCTTTGCTGAATGCTTATAGGTGTGTTTTTTCTGTCTTTACTTTTTTTCTTATGATAATTTACAGGAAGTGAATTCAGTCACACTCACCCCTGCCTGGCTTCTTTTGCAGTCCCAGCATGTGAGCACCTGTGCTGGGTATTTTGTTCAAGAAGAGCATTAACTCTTTTGCTTCCAGCTATCATGTAGTCTGGGAGTACGGACATCCTCATGGTTTTGCCTAGAGGGGCTTCTTGGGGCCTGCAGGAGCAAGGGTGCTCCCCTGCACAGAAGTGTGCACACTAAAGCATGACACTGCTGTCAGACACCTTGGTTTAACCCTCTCCTAGCTTGGGGAATACCATAATTCCTCTGGTGCATTTATTTTCAGTTTGTAGCTCCACCAACAGCAGTACTGTTCTCTATTTGTAACACCCGACGAGTGAATCAGTTGAAGAGGGTCTGACTCTCTCCCACTTTCACTGGCAAGACTTTGGAAGCCATTCCTACATACCAAACCTGTGTTGCTCATTGCTTCTTTCAAAGCATTTCAGTTTCTATTCAGATTTTTGACACACCAATTTTAGTGTTTAAAACATGTCACCTTGCTCTCATCATAGTCAAGAGAAATTTAGGGCTCTATTCAGTTGCCTAAACATTTAGCGCCATTTGAGATGTCCTTCTAGCTGCCACCCTGGAAGTGTGGGGATGTCCTCTGTAAATTCACATATAATTTTTGGAGAGCTAACTAGGAAAGAATAGGAAATGGGATTCAGTTCTTTTCCACCCCATGGGCTTCAGCTTCCTCTTTCTCAGCTTCCTGGGAGCAGCCTGACACAGCCCACTGGCTGCTGCTTGCACTGAGACCAAATCCTGCTCCTACTCAGGGAGCATTTGGCAATGAAGCAGTCAAGACGAGGTGTCCACATTTACGCTATGGACCTGCTGGTTCTCCCACTTACAAGACTGGCTCCAGTAGTAAATAAACTTTTGCTAAGAGACAAGCAACCAAATCACTGCAGCAGAGACCAGGATGCAGTATACCCTGTCCTAATGGGAAGATATACCTGCTTAGGTTCAGTATTGTTCTCTGTCTCCTGCTTGCTTGCCCACTGTCCTCTATATGTCATATTGTGTCCTTTTCTCACATTGTTCCCACATCTTTTTGTATTTGTTTTTCACATGCATAGCCCCTCTATATACTTCTTTTTGACTGTATAATCATGCTTGGCACCCCTCAGACAACTTAGTTCTCTACGTGCTCCTGCTAACCTCGTCTGGATTTCATGTACAATTGTCTGAGGAGAGCAGAAACAATTTCCTCCCCTTTGGCTCAGTATTGATGTTCATATTATTTTTATTTGTTGTCCGTGCATAGTGTTCTTAGAATCAGGGTTCTATTGTAGAAAACATGGCACAAATATAATCAGAAAGCATACAGGTCTTTACACTAAGTTATTTAGGGATAAACTACGTAAGAAAGGGAGTTCTAGTGCTTTTACTTCACATGCGGTGAGTGAAGAAAAGAACAAAAGTATTCAGACACCTACAGGTAATCAGTCAGTTTGTGGGACTTTCAGAAGTGAATCACAGGAAACTTGGGAATATCTGTTTTCTGAATATGACCTACTTCTCTGCTGAAAGAGTGATCTCATACCTCTTGTATATCTCTTGCTTCTCTTCCCTTGAGGTCAAGAAGTTATTGCTTTCCCTCTAGCTTCTGCCTGCAGAAACTGTCTATAAGGCTAGCTCTAAATATTAATGGCTATACAAACACATCCTCTGGCATGCTGATATTACCTTAATTCACATGACTTCTATTTTTCTGTGTCAATATGGAACAAAGTAGATACTATTTGCAGGGACTATCAGCACAGGAAAGCAGTAGTGTGACTGTAATAGTATCACAGCTCCTCCATCCAAAACTCTTAAGTTTTGTCAGAAATCCAAATGATAGAGTTGTCATTCTTTTTGGAGCTAAACCCAGAGCTGTAACATAATTTTCTTTAACTTCCTCACCAGAAGACCAACTCCAAATATGGCCTCAACCTTTGCAAAGTGTAGCTAAGAGCCATCTCGCCTAAAGTTGTTACCTGGAAAACTACTGGAACAAATTCTTAAACCTCTCAGATTGCAAGCACTTGAAGGATAATACAGTAAGAAAAACGGGTCAATATGGATTTGTCAAGAGCAGTCACATCACTCAAGTTCCATCTTTCAGTGGGATAACAAAGCCTAGTGGATAGGATAGAAACAGCAGATATGTACATCTTGACTTTACTACAGTTTGTGGCACAGCCCCTGCAATATTTTCATATGTAAATTTTGAAACTGTTGTTGAAGTGGTTTTATGAAGAATTTGCTTTTAAAATGACAAATTGGGAGGCCCTGCAAAAAGTCTCTCCCCATTAATATTTAATATAAACCTTTAATATTGTGACGGTGAAATAGGGGGGTAGTCCCAAAAAATTTACATATGATGAGAAAGATGAGAAATACAACATGCACTTCAGTGGTCAGAAATAAAGAATGAACTTGATAAAGTAGAGGACTAGTCTGAAATAAATATAATTAAATTTAATAAGGCCAAGTGAAAAGTTGTCCAGGAATAAAATAAAATAAAAAATTAAATTTGTAAATGCAAAATGAGAAAAAAAGCAGAGTAACTGGTTAGTCGGCAACAGTGCAAGCAAGGCTCAGGGGGCTTCGCATGAAATGAGTCCATGTTTGAGATGCTGCCACTAAAGAGACTAGTCTCATTCTGAAATCTCATTACATACAAGAGTTATTGCTAGTTAAATGTTAACATGCAAATAATTATTAATGTACTATGTAATTATTACACTTCTTGGAACAAATGGTCGACACTCGATAACAACATCATGTCCCATTTTGAAAAACATCATTAAAAAATGTTATGGATAAACTGGAGGGAAACCCCAAGTGATGAACAAAAGTGAAAAGTAATCTAAAAAATTTACAGGAAAAGATAAGGAAAATGTTTAGGCTAGAAAGAAGACTGAGACAGGATAGTATAATCACATTAAGAGATTCGAGAGTAACAGTAGTCAACTGTTCTCAATTGGAGTGATTGCCTAATTTATAACAAGAGACATTTAAATTGGATATTACAAAAACTTCTTGGCTGTCAAGATATTTGAACGCTGGATTTAGTTATCTCTGGAGGTTATGGAATTTCTGGCAGCTTTTGAAAAGCAGATCCAGGTAGAGAAGTATCTCTCAGGAGCAGCCCAGAAACCATGTTTGACCTTCCTTTGGAGCTAGGGAATGAAGTCAATGACCTCCTGAGGTCTCCTTGCTTTCAAGAGAGTCCATGATTTCTTTCAGGGCTTAAAGAAGTACTACTGGATACATAGCTGCCATTTCATCAGTCAACAAAAACTTTAAAAAAGGTCAGATACAGTCAGGAGAAATGTGTAGTGCCCACTTGCCTGTACCTGTGATCTGCGCCACTGATGTGACTGGTTTTTATTTTGGATCAGTTTGCATCATTCTCTAACTGCACATCCTGATTCCAAGTCCTCGATGCATAGTCACCTGCATCTTTTAAGGACCACTGGTTCATTGATTCAAGCCTACTCCCATCTGTTCATGTTTAACTTGCCACTGCCCTGAAGTGTTTGCCCAGTCACACTAGTACAATTTATTCAGATAAAATTTTAAATTGATATAGGAGCCATAACATATATTTTTAAATCCAATACTCTAGTATAAACATCACTAATTGTCTCTCTAGACAAACATGAACTTAATAACTTTTGAACTCATGTTCAACTTCCGAACTTTCAGTTTTCAGGTGAGCTTGTACTTAGCTTTTACTGTGAACTGAACAATACTTTGTCATTCACCACTGACAATTTTTTTTTGTAGGTCTTTCTTGGGTATTTTGAATAATAATGATAGTGAGCATATTTCCTGAAGCTACTCACTTACTTAAGTAGTGAGTAGCTTCAAGAAACATTTTGAAGAGGAAAGAGTGGCAGAGGATCAGTGATGGGAGAATATTGACTGCCCTTATTTGTGGATGAAGCGTTTGTTAAGTTGATGCAGAATGAGCACTGAAGATAAGTCTTTTGGGAATGGAGCATTAAAGAGAGCCCAGAGTTGAATAACTAGAAAAATCAGGGCACAATCTGTTAATATGAATAAATGCCTTGCTGATTATGGAAAATTTAACAAATATACTGTATCACAAATACAAGTTAATAGTAATTTGTGTTTAACAGACCATTCCAGGGGGTTAGGATTCACAGCCTATTGAAATCTTCCTTAACATTTCCTTAAAAATACAGTCAATTAATAACATCCCCAATGCACTACAGGGCACTGCACTTCATCCCAAGATGAAGCTTCCAGAAAATGCTCCTCTCATTTGCTTTATAATTACAGGGATGCAATATGCAGCCTTAGGGATGTTATGCATACCTGCATATTGCAGAGGTATCTTTCTGCTACACCTTTTTGTATCTTCTCTGCAAGACATCATTTGTATTGTGTTACATGCTGCAGTTAATGACTTGTTTGTTAAAAGTTTGAGAATTCCTGCTTTACAGAGGATTTGTCTTCATCTGGTTTGGCTAGCAGAAGCTGGGCCAGCTCTGATTGATTGCCAAGCATCATATCTGATGGGGACACAAATCTATAGTGATGCGCAATACAGAGTGTGATTTATATTTACCTGCATGTATTCACAGTTGCTTAAATCCTAGTTTACATAATCTATGAAAAATATAGAAGAATCATTAAGAAAGAAAGTTGGCCTGATGATCTTGCTGTCATGCAAGTACATGTTAGCAGATCTAGACAGCTCCTTTATAATTTAAGGAATCAAATCAAAACGGAAAGCAATCATTTATTTTTAACTAGCAAGTAATCAAGGCCTAATTCAACACAATATTTAAGCACCGGCTTAACTTCCATTGAAAATTAGATAATTTTCATTTGGAAATGGGGAAAGAAATATGTGTACCTACAGACCTAATATAGGAAGTTCATAAATATCTGACAGAACACTGTTTCTCATAACAGGTGCTTATGTATAGACTAATGTCTTAATTTTAGCCAACCAAGTTTCAAAATTTGGTGTGATTGAATGTGAAATTGGTTGTGAAAAGTGAATGTGAATGTAAAAATCTTAATATTATAAAAATACCATAATCACTGCAATAAAGATCCAAAACAATATTTAAGTTTTATCAGTAACTGAGGGCTAAGATCTTCCGAACTTCTCTCTAAACTTCCCCGTGAGATAGCTATAATTCAACATTTGGCTCCTTTACAAACACTGGAAAAACCTTCCCATCCTCTTCCTCAATGTTAACAAGAGAAAAAAAAAAAAAAAATTGACCACCACCAAAGAAAATGACAAGTCAGGTACATCAAGTTTTTCTGGATGAATAGTAGGGTTGGTTATCAAAGATGAGGGAGCAAACTGAGGTAAGCAACATTGAAGACAGCAAGAGATGTTGAGAGTGAACTGGAAATCTTGTTCTGCTTACGTTATCAGTGCTCAATTTCACTGACAAAAAGATATTTATTATTCTAGTTGTGTTTGCTGGTAATGATTGGAAAGAAATTTCATCAGGGATTATAGTAATTGATAACCACAGATTCCAACTGTGACTGCAGTTTAACAAAAATGCTTCAGTATCTTGTACATCTGAAGAGAAAAACAAGTCCTTTGCCGTTGCTTATTGCCCATCTATAGCCTTATTGCTGCACCTTTTTCCTTTGAGGTTTCAAGACAACAGTTTTTAGTGAAAGAAGAAAAAACAAACAAACAAACAAACAAAAGACAAACACAAAACCCCTTTACAACTCTAAGGAAAAAAAACCAACACTGTGGAGGTAATTCTGAGAATACTGACAGCTTCAAACCATCACCCTGTTCACACATTGCATGTTTTTCCAACTAACCATATCTGTCTGTGATATCTACCCAAATACATCCTCTCTGTAGTAAAGGCTGCTCATCTCCTTGTGTGCTCACCAATGTTTGTACAGGGTCTTGACAAGAAGATATCATCTGCTATTACTGGAAAGGATACCCACTTCAACTAAAATAAGCATTTAAGCCAAGATTTGGGGGAGTTTGTCTTGAGATTCGAGGTTACCCTTGCATAGATATGTATATAGCTAGAGATCTTACCAGGCCCCTTGCAGGGCAAACATCCTAAAATAAAAACAGATAAAGGAGCTTGGTTTTCTGAGACCCTAACAACAGTTAAATTATCCCCTTACTTTTCTGACATTATTTTACATCCAGAGAAGACATGAAACTATAGACTGCTCTGAAAGTGAGAGTAACAACACTCAATTACGCATGAGCTAAAAATGAACCCCTTAGCTGCTGCTCCAGGAAAAGTTGTGGTTGTTGGTGGTTGCCCTGGCTAGAGTGGACATCCTTGTCTGTGGCACAGCCCCCAAGGATACTCTGGTGACTGCAGCACTACATGAAAGGGACCCACCATCACATCCTTCTTCACCTTTTCCCAAATAAATAAACTCCATGAGTGTTTTTGAGGAAGCATGATCATGCCTGGGCATACCTGCTGTGATCCAAGAGCCCCAGTCACTCTGGCTCCCCACGATATGGGAGGAGACAAGCCCAGCCGGTTTCTGGATCCCAGTTAAGTGCCATCATGTCTGTTGGGAGGAAACTGTGGCCATGTGTGCCTGGCATTCAGTAAGCGAGCCGTGGAACCACTGCACTGCCCAGGCAGGGAGTCCTGAGTCTTCATCGTGTATTTCAGTGCAGCAAACAGAAAGCTATAGCAATTGGGGATTCAGGGAAATACCCAGTCTGGCACCTGGCTGATGAGCTTCTGCCTTCAGCTGGTATCTTTAAATCGGCCTAATCCAGGTTAGCTTGTCTTTGTTCGTACTGTTAAACAACAGAGTGCCAAACTGGGATTCTTGGTTTGGCAACTGAAAACAAAAAACCCAACTCACTTGTATAAAACAGATGAAGAATAAAGGCCTTACTTCAAAAAGCATTAATAATACCAAATGCCCCATGTGATTGATGTGTGAATTGCATAGATATCAGGCACAGAGCACTTTCCTCGGTATTCAGTAGGCATTTGATAAAATAAATCACAACATACCAGATTTCCTTATTTTGTTCAACTGAAGTCATCACCTCAGCTAACTGGATTTTCTCTACTCTCCAAGCCTGACTGTGGAAAAAAAAAAAAAGTGTGAAAATTGATTAGGTTAGAAAAACTTGCATGAAATAAATAATTGACAGAAATAAACAGAGTAAGAAAGAAAGGGAACAGTTTAGACACTTGTTGTCGTGTGTAGAAAAATGATAAATATTTGGTATCATTTCATAAAAGGAATTATCTTTACAAACAAATAAAAATAGCATTTTCAGAAGAGCGAATGACATAATGGATACATTGCAAACTGGTGTAAGAAACTGTGAAATCCATAACTAAAGCAGATCCTGTTTTAGGAAAATCAGAGATTCTTTTAAAATGTAATTAATAGTTGGCACAAGCACTTGCTTTTTTGTAATTGTAAATGATTTATTACAATGCATTTAATAATTTATTAATGATAATTAGTGATGGTGTTTGTTTCTATCCAAACATAACGTATTTTTTTCTTGCTGAAGTGGAAAGACCAATTCACTATTTCAGGATTTTATCTAAGTTAAAATATTATCTCATTAAAATAATGTGATTGACTAAATGGGAATTAGAGCAGATATGCAGGAGTAGAGGCCCAAATATAAAAAGCTGTTGAGGAATCAAGCTGCTATTGAAATCAGATTAAGTGAAGGCATATAAGATTGAAACTGTACAGGTCACTTTGGGGAAGTTAACAAAAAGTCTAACTGATGCTAACAACTCAGCTGAAGTGCTAAAAAAATCAAGCATAAATTTTTAAGACATAAAATCAGACTCTAACTCATTCAAGTCCTGTCAGCTCCAACTCATTTAATTGGAAAACCTCCCAGACACTAACAGAAACGGTATCCATTCCTAACATAAGTGCTATAGCAAAATTATATTTGGGAGCTGCCAAACAAGAAAATTGCTATTCCTGCCATTGAAAAAAGTATGAGACCTTGTGTACACAAAGGCTCTTGTTAACCTGTGGGAAATCGGTGCCACTGCTTAACTAATCAGTTAGTATTAGCAATCTTGTTTTGCAAAGGTAATTATTTTTTTTCAGATAAATTTACTTTTTGGTTACCATTGCGGAATGGATGCATCTCTTCCAAAACTTTTATTCAGAAAAGCAAAACAGTCATTTCCTTCACTCTTTTAAAGAACCACCTCAATAGGGTATTCAGATCACCAGTAGTAGGTACATGCTGCAGGTGCACTACAGAATCATAGAATCGTAAGGGTTGGAAAGGACCTTAAGATCATCTAGTACCAACCCCCCTGCCATGGGCAGGGACACCTTGCCCTAAACCACGTGGTTCAAGGCTCTGCCCAACCTGGCCTTGAACACCACCAGGGATGGAGCATCCACAACCTCCCTGGGCAACCCATTCCAGTGCTTCACCACCCTCACTGTAAAGAACTTCTTCCTTATATCTAATCTAAACTTCCTCTGTTGAAGTTTGAACCCATTACCCCTTGTCCTACCACTACAGTCCCTAAGGAAGGGTCCCTCCCCAGCATCCTTGTAGACCCCCTTCAGATACTGGAAGGCTGCTATGAGGTCACCACGCAGCCTTCTCTTCTCCAGGCTGAACAGCCCCAACTCTCTCAGCCTGTCTTCACACAGGAGGTGCTCCAGCCCTCTTATCGTCCTCGTGGCCCTCCTCTGGACTCGCTCCAACAGCTCCCTGTCCTTTTTGTGTTGAGGACACCAGAACTGTATGCAGTACTCCAAGTGAGGTCTCACAAGAGCAGAGTAGAGGGGCAGGATCACCTCCTTCGACCTGCTGGTCACGCTTCTTTTGATGCAGCCCAGGATACGGTTGGCTTTCTGGGCTGCGAGCGCACACTGCCGGCTCATGTTGAGCTTCTCACCAACCAACACCCCCAAGTCCTTTTCTGCAGGGCTGCTCTGAATCTCTTCTCTGCCCAACCTGTAGCAGTGCCTGGGATTGCCCCGACCCAGGTGTAGGACCTTGCACTTGGCTTGGTTAAACTTCATAAGGTTGGCATCGGCCCACCTCACGAGTGTGTCAAGGTCCCTCTGGATGGCATCCCTTCCCTCCAGCATATCAACCGAACCACACAGCTAGGTGTCGTCGGCAAACTTGCTGAGGGTGCACTCAATCCCACTGTCCATGTCGCCGACAAAGATGTTGAACAGGACCGGTCCCAACACCGATCCCTGAGGGACACCACTCGTTACAGGTTTCCAACTGGACATCGAGACATTTACCACAACTCTTTGTGTGCAGCCATAGAGCCAGTTTTTTATCCACCGAGTGGTCCATCTATCAAATTGATGTCTCTCCTATTTAGAGACAAGGATGTCATGTGGGACAGCGTCGAACGCTTTGCACAAGTCCAGGTAGATGACGTCAGCTGCTCTACCCCTGTCCATCAGTTCCGTGGCTCCATCATAGAAGGCCACCAAATTGGTCAGGCAGGATTTCCCCTTAGTGAAGCCATGTTGGCTGTCACCAACCACCTCGTTGTTTTTCATGTGCCTTAGCATGCTTTCCAGGAGAAACTGTTCCAAGATTTTGCCAGGCACAGAGGTGAGGCTGACTGGTCTGTAGTTCCCCCGGTCTTCCACCTTCCCCTTCTTGAAAATGGGGGTTATATTACCCTTCTTCCAGTCATCGGGAACTTCACCTGACTGCCAGGATTTTTCAAATATGATGGACAGTGGTTTAGCAACTTCATTCGCCAGCTCCTTTAGGACCCGTGGATGGATTTCACCAGGTCCCATGGACTTGTGCACGTTCAGGTTCTTAAGATGGTCTCGAACCTGATCCTCTCCTACAGTGGGCCTAAGGTCTTCATTCTCACAGTCCCTGCATTTGCTTTCCAAGACTGTCGTGGTGTGGTCAGAACATTTGCTCGTGAAGACTGAGGCAAAGAAGTCATTAAGAACCTCAGCCTTCTCCAAATCCATGGTAGCCAGTTCTCCTGATAGCTTCCGGAGAGGGCCCACGTTGTCCCTAGTCTGTCTTTTATTTGCTACATATCTATAGAATCCTTTCCTGTTATCTTTTACATCCCTTGCCAAACTTAATTCTAGCTGGGCCTTTGCTTTCCTAACCTGGTCCCTAGCTTCCCGGGCAATGCTCCTATATTATTCCCGGGCCGCCTGTCCTCGCTTCCACCTTCTATAAGCTTCTTTTTTCCTTCTAAGTTTCCTCAGCAGCTCCTTGTCCATCCATGGAGGTCTCCTGGCCCTCCTGCTGCACTTACTTCTAGTCAGGATGCAACACTCTTGAGCACGTAGCAGGTGATCCTTGAATATTGACCAGCAGTCTTGGGCCCCCCTGCCCTCTAGGACTGTATCCCATGAAACCTTACTAAGGAGGTTCCTGAAGAGGCCAAAGTCTGCTTTCTTGAAGTCCAGGGCAGTGAGCTTGCTGCACGCTCTTCTCACTGTCCTGAGGATCTCAAACTCAACCATCTCGTGATCACTAGAGCCAAGGCTGCCCTGGAGCATCACATTTCCAGCCAGCCCCTCCCTGTTGGTGAGCACAAGGTCCAGCATGGCACCTCTCCTCGTCGGCTCCTCTATTGCTTGAAAGAGGAAGTTGTCTTCTACACAATCGAGGAACCTCCTGGATTGCTTGTGCCGGGCTGTACCGTCCCTCCAACAGATGTCAGGATGGTTGAAGTCCCCCATGAGGACCAGGGCCTGCGAGCGTGAGCTGCTCCTATCTGTCTGTAGAGCGCTTCATCCACAGAGTCCTCTTGATCAGGCGGCCTGTAACAGATCCCCACAGTAATGTCCACCGTTGCTGTTTTCCCTTTGATCCTGACCCACAAACACTCTGTTAACTCATCACCCATCCCCAGACAGAGTTCCATACTCTCCAGCCTATCACTGACATAAATAGCAACACCCCCTCCCCGTCTGCCTGGCCTGTCTTTTCTGAACAGCCTGTAACCTTCCATCCCAACACTCCAGTCATAGAAGCCATCCCACCATGTTTCTGTGATACCAATGACATCATCATATTCCCGTAGCCTTGCTCACATCTCTAATTCCTCTTGCTTATTCCCCATACTACGGGCGTTTGTATAGAGGCACCTTAGCTGAGCTCCAAATGCAGCCGACTCAATGGCTGGAGCAGCTGAAACATCTCTACATCGCTCCAAGCACTTATTACAGGTGCTGGCAACTGACCAGGAGTGTTGGGATGGATCAATGTTCCCCTCCCCCAGTACATCTAGTTTAAAGCTTTCTTGACCAGCCTGGCAAGCCTCCTACCAAAACAGCTCTTCCCCTGCTTTGTCAGACCAGCTCCACCAGCCTCCAGTAGATCTGGCCTCCCAAATGGAGCCCCATGTTCTAAATAGCCAAACCCCTGACTATGGCACCACCATTCTAACCATTTATTAACCTGCCAAACGAGCCTAGCTTTTTTAAAGTCCTCCCCTTTGTCCTGGAGAATCGATGAAAAAACTATCTGAGCTCCAGAGCCCCTAACCACCTCTCCCAGGGCTCTGTAGTCCTTCTTAATGTTCTCCAGGCTACTGCTATCTATATCTCTAGCACCCACATGGACCACTAGAAGGGGGTAATAGTCAGCAGGACTTACTAGAGCAGGCAGCCTCTCAGCAACATCCCTGATCCGAGCCCCTGGCAGGCAACACACCTCCCTCGAGACTGGATCAGGCCGCAGATGAGTGCCTCTGTGCCTTTCAAAGTAGAGTCCCCTACTACTATGACCCTCCGCTTTTTCCTGAAGGCACCAGTAGTGATCCTCTTTACCGGTGCATCAGCAGGATGCTCATTAGGTGTGGTGGGTGCTTTCTCATTAGCCCCCTGCAGAACTGCGAAGCGGTTCTGGGTGGGGACATCAGATTTAGGAAGAAGCCCCTTGTTGTTAATTGTCCTCTTCCGCCTTTTTTTGTTCGTTTTTCTCGTGACTAATTCCCAGCTTCCTGGGTTGCTGCCCTCCTTCTTTCCTATATGAGCAGTGCTGGACGTTTGCAGCCCCTGCGCAGTTTGGGCCTGGAGCAAGCAGCCCAGCTTCCTCTCAGCTTCCCTGGCATCTTTTAGCTCTCCAACAGCCTCCCCGAGCTCAGCCACCTGCTGCAGGAGGACCTCCACCAGGGCACATCGAGTGCAGCCCTGTCCATTGTGCACCCTCGCCTCATGAGACCAGTCGAGGCACTTTCTACACTCCGAGGTCTGCGCCGCAGGCTCCCCTCTCATCGGCTCTGTCTGGGTGCCTGCGCTGGCCACCGCCGGAGCAGAGCTCCCAGAGCGGGCCCTGGCCCTGAGGCGAGTGCTCACCGTTCTGCTCGCTGCCCGCGCAAACTGACGTGCCACACCCTGTTCTTCGCGCTCCTGATCGCTTGCGCTCCCTGGGATGGGTTTTTACCCACTGGGGGCTCGTGCCGTCACTCCTGGCGCCGCCCCCTGTGAGTCAGCTGCTCGCGTCAGCTGAGCTGCCGGCTCCTGGGCAAGTCCTGTCGAGGACTTGAGGCTCCCTCGGTGGTTCTTGCTGCTCCGAACTGAGGCTCCTGGACGCTGTGCTTCCCCCCGCTCCGGTGTTAAAGGCGTCCTCTCTGGAGATACTCACCTCGGCAATTCAATGTATCTATTTTTATAGGATTCCAAGTTCTAGCAGCCTTACAGAGCAGGCAGTTTCAGTCAGAGTCAGAGTCAGACTGTAACTGTTCCTAGCTCAAACAGATGTAGATTGCCTGTTAGAAACCCCAGTGTCTATCTTGTAGGAAAAGCAAGAAAAGGTGAGTTAACGCCTGCTAAAGGCAATAGGAGTTCTTTTCACCTTCCTGAGAGCACTAAAGACACCAAAGTGTTCTCCACAAGAAGACTTCGGCTTTGAAACCAGTAAAAATTCCCATTAAGGACTTGCTCTAGTGAATTCATAATTACTGGCAAGAATTTGTTAATACCATGATGATAAGCCATGTCATACGGACAGCACAATTTGCTAATGAAATAGCTCCTCTTTGCAACTTTATTACCCTCTCCTAATAACTAATCATTGGAATAGGCTACGAAGTGTCAGACTTTAATATTAAGGTATTATTTAGATGCTTATAATCCACACTTTAACACTGTGATAAGGTTATAGCACAATTCCCTAATATTAATTTCCACAAAATATGAGTTATCTCCTCACTGCACTTTAGCCATGATTTGCTTTATGCCTTTGATTATGTAGTAGTTATATTTATTGTCATATGATGCCAAATTTATCAAGCTGGGAAAATTTTCTGACCCATCACATGTAAAAACTTCACAGTTTGATGTGCAAATACTACTTTATCATTCTTAAACTAAAAAAAAAAAATCAAAGCCAAAACTAAACAAACACACAAACATAATGAGGACCTTATTTGGCTAATGAAAAGAGCACAGCTGTGATTGATAGCTGTGATGGACTTTATTGGGAGGATTGGTAAAGTTTAGTGGGGAACAGACATCTTGCAAAAGCTCTTGTAGATCTCTTCCAAAGACCATCTCAGTGAGAACAGTCGAGGGTGGGCTTTTCCAGCTGTCCAATTCTCTGGATTCCTCAGGCTCCTTCACTGCAAGCCCTTGGACTCAGATGAACCACTTGCTAAATTCCTCCTCCTTCCCATCCCAAAATAACCCACGCCATGCACACCCATGCATAAACATGGAAGTCTAGTGGTCTTTGCAGACCCCCTAACTCATTCAACCCTGAATGATCTGGACCCCTTTAGGCACACATTTTCCTCTGCTGTGTGTCATATGCTCAACTTCTTTGGATGTCTTGGATGCTTCAGAGCATCTCAAGCAGCACTAGACACATACGTGTAGGCAACTGAGTCATGCAATGGCCCAGCAAGCAGCATTTTGGAGGATGCTGTCTCAGTCTGGTCATCATGCACCAAACCTCTCTGGAAGGAGGATGGGGAAGGACACGGGCCATGCACAGCTTAGGTATCTATATACCAGACCTGACTGAGCAAATGGACAATGTGCTTAACGAGACGAAAATCCAAAAATAAATGAGTCATCCTTGTGTTTTTTGAGAGCTTGTAGGCCTTGGCCAGTGGATGGCTACAGCACCAGCTTGGGGTCTCAGGCCTGGGCTTTTTTGATGTCAAATTTGGAGACACTCCAAGGACCATAATGGGAAAATTTTCTCAGAATTTGTATAGGAAATGGTCATCTCAGACACCCTCAGATGCTGAGAAAAGCTGGTGATAGGCAAGGTGGATACAGTACTGGCTGATAAATAAATACTTCTTGTCGCTTTGTCACTGGGCCTTCACCAGAAACAGGAGCTCTTCTTTCAGCAAAGCAGTCCAAGAAGTGATGCATACACTAGTTTCCTGGCAGATCTGGGTTGCTTGCAACCCCCAGTGTCAATATTTAGCCAACAGGATCAGAAGAGGAGCACACTACAGGTGAAAGCCAAATCGCTGGGGGAAGTGCTGGAGCCATACATCCATCAGCACAACCCTGTGCAGGTGTATACCACAGCTCTGGGCTGACGAGTGTCCTTATTGCTAGAGAAACACTAAAGCGTGCTATGGCTCCTGACTGGCCCATTAGTGGAAATCAACCTTTGTGTGTGCACGAAGCAACTAATGCGTCACCACGCCTTCTTCTTGGGAAGGGCAGGAGAAAGTCTGCAGGATCCACCACTACACGGAAACAGGAGATTCCTCCCAGAAATTCCAGATTCCAGACACTGGAATTGCTCGCAGAAGCCCTAGCACAGACACAGCCTGCTTGTACCGAGATGCAAGAGCACAGTCAGAGTGCCACTGCTGTCTGCATGTGTAATGCTTCTCTGCAGCACTCTGTGTGGATATAGTTCAGACATTCCTTCTGATGCAGGCATACACCCACTGGATCATGACCATTGCCAGAAGGGTTTGTTAGAAGATGTTCCCAGGGCTTGGTGCTACCCAAATTTTCCTAGTGTACCAACTGCTGCACTCTCATGGCTCCCACTTCCCCCGGGCATAATCCTGAGGGGAGTCACAAGACAATACCGAGCAAATTAGGCCTTCTGAGGGTTGCACCAGGCACTTTATAATGTGATTGTGACTTCTTTGTCCTGATCATGGTATTTACTTATAAAAACTGCTAGAAATATGGAGATGTATAACTAAACTTTGCACCACCAAACTGAGCTGTTCAGAGATTTGTGAGACTCTCTTAAGGACACAGAAAAACAGGAAAACCTGAGGTGAAGTACAGGACTATTATTGCCACTCAGATAGTTTAGCCCACATGTTTGCTGCAAAACTGGAGGCTTACCATATCGTGTGAAAGCCTGGTACAAGCTCTGTGACCACACAGAAAAAATACCAGGTACACTGGGCAAAGTTTATAAAGAAAACAGTCTTATTTTATAGCATGGTGGCTGTAGCATTTCTACAAGATGGGAAAAAAGGATCCCTGAATCTCAGTAAGTCGTTCTGTATTTTATTTTTGTGACTTTTAATGTCAGATACATGTACATTCTTGATAGAAAAGACAAATACCAAGTCTCAGCCCAGTGGTCCAACTAGTAGGTAGACAGCCTAGGGTTTTTGTCACATTCCTACCCAGTGAAATCATATTTGGAATCACATTGCTGAAGTGATAAAACATGCGTAGCTGGGTACTTCAGTCTGAAAATGGAGTTAAGTTTATTTCCTAGATGAGAGATCTACAAACCAGATTATTATATAAAATTTGAGGAAGGAGGAAATGCAATGCCGCTTTCTCATGCCAGCCTTTAAAAGTAAGTTATATAGAAGCTGGTAGGGGAGTTTGATCTTCACAGATTAGTAGGCAGCCTTTGAAAACCTGTCACAAGCTGTAACAGAACTGGTGATGTCAGAAATTGCTACAGTAGTCACAGTAGAGAGATGAAGATAAGGAATCTGTACGGAAAGGATGGCTAGAAGGCAAAGTGGGGAAAAGAGGCTGACAAAAATAAAGATAGGGAAGGGTCACGGGTTTGTGGATAAGTAGTCTGAAGGAAAGAAACTAGAGGACTGAAAATAGTCATGTGGGAAAGCTACTTTTAGGGCATGAAGCCCAGGCAAATAGACTTAGATTAGATGAACACAGAGTCTGAGAGTGGAGCAGGGTGTGCAGAAGGCATAACTGAAATGTATCTAAACAGAAATGATCACATAGGTATGAGAAAGGCAGATATGGTTATGACACTCCTCTCCAGAGTTGAGAATGGAGCCAAGGCTCCCGATATTGGCCACTCCTCCAGTGCTAGCTGGACATTCAGCGGGAAACTATGTCATCCTATATTCTGCTTATCCCCATAAAAATAATCTCCTGCTACTGCTATCAGCTGTGCCCTGAGCTTGAGTGGTGAAGGTCTCTGCCATGATTCCTAAAGCTTTTCCCTGCAGGGTGCTTGTTCTCTGAAAAACATGATTCTGGGCTTGGGAAGTAAAATACAAGCAGTGCTCATGCTGGTGTTGTTTGTGTGCTGAATACTTGACCATGGAATTTTAAATTTCTTTTTTTCTTTTAGTGTGCAATAAATATTATATGGATGTAATTACTGTCTACAGAGTTAATAATTGCCTTTCATATCCAAGCTAGTCAATTTGCTCAAGAAAAGGTCAGGAAACAGTCTGTAGTGTTACTTCTTCTGCCTTCTGCCTTTGAACAGAAAACATTGTAAGATTTCTGTAGATCTCATTAAGGTTCCAAATTCAAATTCACATTTTTAAACAGGTGGATTTTTACAGGCAAAGCTATGAACTTTCTAATTAACCTGCACACACATACCACAGAGAAGAGGATGGCAATGTTTACCAAAATCAATGTGGTTACAGTCCAATTTGTATTGCTATTATAAAACTTTTTCCCTAATCCAGCTGCAAATAAACCTCTGCTGACCAATTTTATAATCTAAATTCCACATGGGAAAAATTATTTTTTTCTAATAATAAATAAGAACAGTTTTAAGAGAGCCCCAACATGTCAAACGGTAAGTGAAGGCAATCCTTGTTTACTCATACTGCATGTTTTCATTCTGGAAGTAAGTAATAATACTGGGGAAAAAAAGATAAAATCATATTTTAGTAACTTTAGAGGGTGAAAGCTGTGTGCAGAAAGTTCTGTGGGACTTGAGGTTACTCAACCAGACTTAACAAGTAAGATCACTGTTATTTTGACACAGGAAAACCACTTTGTTTCTACGTGGGGACACTGTTTTGCTTACTTTGCTTAAGAAGTAAATTAGAACACTCTTATTTTGCCCTCTGGATACTGCTTTACAGTGCAGGGTGAAGGGTCTAGAGCACAAGTCCTATGAGAAGCAGCTAAGGGGACTGGGGTTGTATAGCCTGGAGAAAAGAAGGCTCAGGAGAGACCTTCTTGCTCTCTACAACTACCTGAAAGGAAGTTGTAGTGAGGTGGATGTTGGTCTCTTCTCAAGTAGCAAGCAATAGGACAAGAGGAAATGGGCTCAAGTTATGTCAGGGGAGGTTTAGATTGGATATTAGGAAAAATTTCTTCACTGAAAAGTTTGTCAAGCATTGGAACAGGCTTCCCAAGGAAGTGGTGGAGTCACCATTCCTGGAGGTATTTAAAAGATGTGTACATGTGGTGCCTAGGGACATGGTTTAGTGGTGGACTTGGCAGTGCTAGGTGAACTCAATGAACTAGGTTGGACTCAATGCTCTTAAATGTCTTTTCTAACCAAAACAATTCTTTGATTCGATTTGTTACTATCATCTCCTGCCCAACTTCTGCTTTGTTATGTCTTGCACTTCCCAAGTGCTTCAGAATCGCAAATTGAGCTGCCAGGCTTCCCATACATTTTTAAGTGCAGGGATCCACCTAGCTGGGAGCAAAATACCGAGGACAGAGGAAGAGAAAGGGGCAGTCTAGGTGAGGAAAATGGTGGAGGCAGTTGATTGATAGGGATCCTCTGCTCATAGTCCTCAACAAAAAACCCTTAATATCAGTCACACATAAAATCATTCACTTAGAAAGCTCAAACCCTAAAAGCCAAACCACATGTGACCCTTCTCCTATGGTCATTGTGATGATATTGCTCTGTTCCTCCTCTGCCAATTAGGACTGTCAACTCCATCTCCATAGAAAAGCTCAGCTAAGCTTGGAGGGTACCAACAGGTCTTGGTAGACAGGCAAAACAAACAAGAACCACTTGTAGCCAGAGCATAAAGTTGTGGGATGACATCCTGCCCCTCTTCCTTACACCCCAGGGATGTCACCAGAGAGGAGTAGAACATGATCAGCTCGGTGGCAGCAGGCTGGCCCCAGCTGTGGGACTGCTATCAGCACAGGCGTGCTGATATGCTCTGCTTGACAACAAACAGCTCTCTGCCTCCTGCCACGTTTCCCACAGAGGGCATCACCTGCCCTGTTGACCACAACCACAGGGAGGGATTCCACCCTCTCCTGCCCTCGGACAGGCCCCACCCATGTTCTTAGTACACATCATGGGAAATGGGACTTAAAAGGGACAAAAGAGGAAGGCTATACAAAACTCTAGATATTTTCCTTTCTGTAGCAAATTTACATTTTCTTAATAACTTCACTTCTGGGAATCTTCTAGGCCTCAGCTTGACCTTGGTCTCTGAGCTATTAGTCAGCAGTGAAACAGCTTTGCTGCTTTAGTCAGCTTTACAGACACTGAACGGGGGAAAATTAGCCACCTTCAGGAAGAGCAGAAACTCAGCTGCAGATTTGGAAATGCCAGCGTTAGCCTTAGGCACTTAAATAGCTATGCGGATCTGATCCTAAATTGCAGTTCTTTCCTCATAATAATAAACACCACTGCAGCTTCACATGTGCAATAGCTGTCACTGCAATGAACACACTCACAATCTTAAAGGGAGTTGTGGAATATCCGTGACTTTAAAAAGGTTTCTAACAACCACATCCTAGTTTTCAAGAACCTAAGTTAAAGCGAAGAAAGCATCCATTTCATGGTAGCATATGGTTGTTCATGAAGATGTAACTCTTCTGTTTGCTTTGAGATATTTGTCATGGAAGTCATAACATGCACTTTTCTTGCAGTAGTAGCATACCATGAAATTCAGTTTAGTTTCTTGTGAAGGATTCGGTTAAAGACCTACTATCTAGGTCTTTAAATTTAAATCTAGGGATTTAAATTCTATTATTATGATGATGTGAAATCTGATAACAAAGTAGCAACAAAATTAAATACCAGGGTTTGTGATACAAAAAACCCAAATCAGGCTTAACTACACTGCAATTCCTTAGTATCAGAACAGCAAAATAATAATGCATTTACATTTTAATCAAGGAAATTTACATTTCATGTTGAAACAGCAGCGTTATCTCCTCTGATATGTCTTGATTCTTCAGAGTTCAAATCACATTACTAGTGAACTTGAATCTAGCTGTGGAGTTTCAATACATATTTTAAGTAAACAAGCTATGTGTCAGTGAAGAAATGACTGTGGAATATTGTACTGTAAAATCAAAAGGCTGTACTTCTTCCTGGAAATGTAACATGGCATAGACATGGTAACACACTTCAAAACAGATTCCAAGTAGCTTAGAAAAGCATATCGTGTAGGTTCATTTTTGCATATCAACTGAATATTGCTGAATTTAAATGTCAATTCTGATTCCTCTTTGATTGTTCCAGAACTATATACTCTTCATCAAGATCTAGTTGTAAAATCAACTGTGTATCTATAATTTATCAGAATACTGAGTGAACTAGATTTCCCCATCCAAGGAAATGCAGAGTGCCTTCACTTCATTGTCTCAGTGGGAGTTGTGGAAGTTCAGTACATCAATGTATCTTGTTCTTAATGCAATCTATTCGAGTTTTTGTTGTTGTTGTTTGCTTTATAAGAATAAGATAAGGTTCTAAATTCTTGTTCAAACACAGAAGAATGATAATTTTTGCTAATATCCTTGCTAATAGGGGTGCTGAAATAGCGGAAGCTAATGTGAAGTCAGACAGTCACACCTTCATAAATCATTCATGTAGTAAGCAGCTGGTGGTGCAAGAGTAATAGCACCCTCACTGCTACCCAGCTGATAAAACCCTTTTGTCTTCAGTGCTGAATTTCACTCAGCTCTTCATATAGTCGGATAAGATGTCTACTACCCACAGTGAAAAAGGCAAAGAGAGATAGAACAACCCTGAAATATATAGTTAAAAAGTCAATAATTAATTTACCCTTATTCCCTTTTATCTTTTATTGCAGTACAAAGACTGAGTTGCTGCATTAGGTCAAAACATACAGTAGGAGACAGGGTGGGAGTTCTTACAACCCACATTGTTCATGCAAGCATGATGGCTTTCAGGTGGTAGATGCTTATTGACTCTTCTGCACCAGCTAGGCTGTATGAGCATCACATAGCCAATGCATATACACTTTCAGGATGAACATATGAATCAGTGGACTCTAGAACCAGCAGCAAGAATTTAAGAATAAATTTCTGTGCCCCGTGATGCTATGGAGCATGAAGGATGTGTTCAGCATCTGTGCAGAAAGGCAGGGTTAGGAGTCGATGGTTTTCACTTCTCCTTTCCTTGCTTTCTTCCTGAAGGTAGACTTGACAAAGCTGTATGATTGCAAAGACAGGGGAGATAGAATGAGCCAGGGGATACAACAGCCAGGAAAAGCAATAGTTAGGTGTATACACAGAGTACCAGAAATGCTAAAACAGCAAATTATTTATTACATGGAACAAGATAACTGCAAATCTTTGGTCTCCCACTTTGTTGGGCATCTCTAAAAAGCATTAATTAGACACCGTGACAATCGTTTCTTCTTTGTTTGCTTGAAAGTCCCTTAATTTCAGTTAAACATAAATGTTTGTCTGGAAAAATATGCTACTCTCAGGATATAGGAGGCCCAGATACAAGGATTGGCCTGCAGGAACTGTGTAAGGAAACTTCTGGGGATTATTGAAGCAAATATTGCTGATTCAGATGTCTTTTACAGTTTCTCAGGAACCTGAGCCTTTTATGAAAATTAAAGGGTTCTTGTCTGTGTGGAAAACACTGACAAGCAGAAAGGAAGTGAATAGGTGACCCAAAGCTGTTGTTACTATTCCTCTTCATTGTGGCAGTGTATCAAATGCAAGGAAAATGCACACAAACTGATAGTGCTGTGGTCATAAAAAAATCACTGTAAACTGGCAGGCAACCGTAACAGCCACCCCACTCCCCCTCCCAGGCTATGCTTTCTTTCTTCCTGCAGTTTCACTTTCAGAAAATGCTGATTAAGAAAGTCCCCCCAAAATCATGACAGGGAGAGAAAAGAACAGATGATACTTATGATTAAGAATCTCAATCACTCTAGCATAAACGATGAACTTAAGATCATTGGCAATAGAAATAGTTGACTTAACAGATGGCAGGCAGCTCCAGTCAGCAGAAACCATTTTGAGCATGAGCTTAATTGAATGGTTCAGATCTGTATAAATTAACAAACTTTAAAACTGTGCAAATTCTCAGGTGGATTTTCAGAATAATTTTTTAGAGGTTTTCAGGTCCTTTCAGTGAAATACTTGTTGTCAGAGGTCGATTCCCGATTTTCAGATGGTTATATATAAGAAAAATGAATATACTGTCATCTGCTTCAGAAAGCAAATGCTTGCTAATGCAAGCTGTACTCTGCTTCTGGCACTCATGATGTTGAGTTCTTAGGGGAAAATATCTGCCTATATGAAATTTTACTAGGTAAATGATTTGAATATCCAGTAGTTCCTCCACTTGAAGATATTGCAGTATATATATATGTATGTATGTATATAAAACAATGAAATTGCTCTACACTAACCCTTTTCTTAAAATTTTCATTCTATTGTGGATTGCTGTGCCTATGTGACAGGACATCAGTTCAGCCAAAGAAACTGTTACGAACACCTAAATAATTCTTAACACCAGACTGAGGCTGTGCATCAGCATAATTGCTCATGAGAGCTGTAAACAGATGCTGTACGTTACGCTGACATTTACAACAGAAGTGTGAGCAGTGAGTTTCCATATATTATGGTGCAAATGGTGTGCTATTGCTATGAGATAAAGTGAAGGGGATCCAATACAGGTAGAAGAGCATGAATGGGATTTATTACTTAGAAAACCTGAAGTAGAGAATGGTAAGAGTCTACTTAATTCATCAAGTTTATAAGAACTCAAGAGCGTAGGGTGGTACGATGGTGAGCCCCATTATCCAGTGCTTTACATTTTGCACAAATAATCCCTAGGCTGAAAAATTCCACTGAAAGAAATATATAATGTAAAAGCAGAGGCAAAAAACATCTGTCAAAATCACCGAACTTCAGAGTTGCATTATGTCAGTACATCAGTATCTTGTTTCAGACCAAGTAAATCCACAAAATACATCTTTAAGTTTCTGCCCTGCTCTGGCCCTCTGAATATCCGTGAATCTTTCCAGCTGCTCTGATGTCTACTTCTGCCATACTACATTCCAAACACACATTTTTCTATTATTTTTGCCAAGGTCAAATATCTTGAGCTAGGTAAAACAGAGCAGGAAAACTGGCCCTCTGCCTGTAGTCTGACACCAAGCAAAGAACCTTTTTGATTATGAAAACACTCTCTTATTTCTCGGTAATTCATACAAATCATGGGTGATGGGCCAAATTCCCCACTGGCCTAAGGCATTCCAGTTCCATCATCAGCTTCAAGGCACATCTATCATTCATATGTTTCTGAAGAAGTTTTGTGAGTAAAGTGAGAGTATTGATTTACAGCAAATGCTTTACTCTGCAGTACCAGCCTCTGTAGCTTATTCAGCTCTGTAGCTGCCTTATTTTGACATCACTTTTTTTACTTTCAAATATAACTTTACGTTTCTAAAATCAAATTGTAAACAAATTTGCCAACCAAATTGTAAATTCATGTGGAGACACTCTCCCCCCAGATGACTAAATACTTGTTTCACGGGGCTCTTCACTAAAATTGAATCAGACACTGTACCCAGTTGTAGTAGGGACCCACACATCCCAGCGTGAATAGCATGAGAGGAAAGTAGATGGTTGTGACATGACTCCATGTGAACCAGAGATGAAATTACCTTGCTTTTTCTTTAGAGCATTCACATTGAAAGACAGCTAAAGACAACAAGGGTTCAAAAGTAAGATTTATCAGAGTGCAGAAACAAGAAAGACCAAAATATCTCCTTTAATACATTCAGCATTGCTGGGTGAGGCAGATTAAATTAAAAGATTGGAAGATGAATCCCCTTCCCACTGTACCCTTCCAAGGGGCATCTTCCAATTTTATTTTCCAGTTCAGTAATTTTCAGCATCTTTCTGGGCTACTGTAGCTGTCACACAGTTTCCTCTGGCTCATCAGGAAAGCCAGAGGCATTGGTTTTTGTCTCTACCCTGCTGCACAAACTAGTCCTCTGCTCCTCTTGGGAGCCTGCAGGTTGTCCCACTGCAACCATCCCCTGCTGACAGTATCTCTAGCTCCTCTGTTGCCCCACACAGCCCTTTAGGAGCTCCTATCCAAGCCTACCTAGCTGCTTGACTCTGTGCTGTAGTCAAGACACTGTAAGCAGTCATTCTACCTCCCTGCTGCCTAGTTATACCTCCTAACAAAACATATAATACTGAATATTTACAGTAAACTATGCCCAAAACCAGTTCTGATATCCGTCACAGTTGTGAATAATGAGTTCTTCATATTTCCACAGAGTTATACATTCAAAGATCTTTCCATAATTGCAGATAATAGAAGTGGACACCCAGCATTCCACTGATGGCTGTGTTAGTACCAGTTAACAAATAGACAAAACAGGGTGTGAAGGTACTAAAGATATTTACTTCACCTAATAAGAGCTGTCTAAATATAAGGCACCTTGTCTACTCTGCTTAGATAGGTTCTGTCTTTAACCTATAGAAAGAGACATGGTCACTTCCAGAGTGCTGGTTGTCACATATTTTCTGGTCTTCAACTCTTGGAATGAAGTCCTCTGGAAATGCCTGTCTGTATTCATTGACTGCACAAGGAGACTTGATACCAAACCTTCAACCAAACAGCTCCCTTTTTTAGGGATGTCTAAAATTAGGTGAGATGATTTCACACATAAGTTACCATTGCAGAGTCGATTAGTGAGCTGAACAGGGGAGCCCACTTCAAAAGGCTGGGCTCAAAGGGCAAGTGGGACAGCCACAGCACCTCAGGCTGGAGAGCACATGTGAACGGGGCAGGTCCCATCCACCAACGCTCTAAGCAGAGCGCAGGGATGAAGCAATGTGTATTCTGAGGAGTTTGCACTCTTAGTAAAGAAATCTAGTCTTTGGAAAGTGGTATTTTCTTGGGAGAGGAGGAATAAAACTGAAGTGAAAAAAATTAAAGAAATGGAGTTAAAAGGAAGCAGAGAGGACTAATGGAAACACAGGGAAGGTTTCTGAGAGCACCAAATGGACAATCATTGAAAGTCACTGAAATCTTTCTATCTCCACACCAGATCGGTTTTGTAGAGAGGACAGGTGGTGAGCAGAGCTGTTCAGGTCAGTCCTTACACCTGCCTACTTGGAGAAAGGCACAGTCCAGCTGAGCTGGCACTGGGCTAAAACTCGAAAGATTCGGTTTCCAGCTCTGTCAGTGACCTGAAATACCATTGCCACAGACAGGTCCATTCTCTTTTTTATGCTCTACTTTCCTTACTTATCAAGTGAGAATAGTTATTCTGTAAGATTCCTTTATAAAAAATTTCTAATTGGCTAAAAGGATAACCTCATGTCTTGAGTTTGGAGTTATTAATTACATCCCTAATACTGCCTGATATACTTGTGACAAAATAAAAAGAAAAAAATGATTTTTTTTATTTTAAATTTTATATTTTTAGAAATTGTAGAAACCTATAAATGTAGAGAAGGTGGATGACTAAATATATATATATATATGCAAACATATATGTACAGGCAGATCTTACCACCACAGGGAAATCTGATTACATGCTAAAGCAGAGTTCGGGCACTGTCCAGGTGAATTAAACAGCAAATTCCCTCTGGTCTATCTAGCGCCAGAATTGAGCCAACTGTGAGCTGTGAGGTTTTCTTTCAGGCATGACCACTGCCAGGGATAGCAATATTTTGCATTTGTATTTTCAGTAGAATTAGAGAAATTTGATGGTTAGGCAGCAAGAAAATTTGCTGCATTTGGCCCTGACTTCTCCCACGTTCTCCCTTCAACAATGTGCAAACATCCCTTGGCTGTTCTGCTCACAGATTTGTCAAGCAGAGATTGAATGATGGGAGCATACCACTGAGGTGGTTTCATTCATGTAGTGGGTGTGTTTAGGCAGTTGCTATGGCTCTTAATTTGTTTTCCAAGTACATATTTCTCATCCTTCCAAGGAGCCTATTTCAATAGGAACTTAGCAGCAGCAACTTCATTTAGGCACTATAGTGTCTGCCTAAGAATATGTGACTCTTTGGAACAAAATTCTTTCCCCACTGAGATCAGGGGGACATTTGCTGTCAAGGGATAAGTCTTTACTCTTTGTCTCCAATCCTGATTTCATCTAGTTATATTTCTGTCTGTAGTATTTTCAGACCTCTTTGCAAACCTGAGGACAAGGGAAATACTTATTTTTTGTGGAGTCCTGTGACAAGTCTTGAAATTGTAACTATGATACGATTTATCAGTTGCCATAAGGCAGAGCAAAATATATGTGAGTGACTGATTTGCATGTCCCAATTTTGGGGTTATTTTCCAGAAGACTATTGCTGGTTTTGCCTTTTCCTGTCCATGATACCCTGGATTAACAAGGAAATAAATAAGAGGTTTATATGGTCATTTACATACAAAGTTATAAAAACTGTACAAAGTATCAGACAGTTAAAAGTGTATTTTCATGTAGTAAGGGTTGCAAAGAATGGGAAGCCACTGGTACAAGAAGAGTGTGATCTGGGTTTGAAAGGTCCTTCAAATGGAGAGGGCTCCCACCTGCGTTCCCAGAAATTGTGCTGTAGAGCACTACAGACCTTGCCGTAGGGTGTGGTAGGAGGGCAGGAAAACAGAGAGTATTTGCCTGGCCACATCTCAGCTTGGCATGCAAGACCCACATGGTTAAAAGGAAAACAGGACAAAAGAAAGAGTATAACCGCAAGATTTCTGTTATGTCAACAGACCCTGTGTTCCTGGTCCCTCTCCTCTGAAGTACTGCTCCAACTGCAAGACTGTCATGCATAAGTTGTGCACTGATACCAGCTTCTCCGAGGTTTCAAGTTAGCATGTACAGACCCTAACTTCAGTGCCTGAGAAGCTTTTAGGTTAGCCACAAGATGCCCGTTGATTTTGAGCATAAAGGCATGATGCAATGCTGCACTGCTGTCAAGGCAGAGATGCTTAAATTGCATTTAAAAGCAATTGTAGTCATAATTTTAAAGGTGTGTATCTAATTCTTTGTAATTAAAACTTCGTGTTACAGATATTTCTTAACATCAGTATTTACTTAAAAAAAAAAAAAAACAACAAAAAAAAACTATTGCAAAACAGGCCTTGCTGGCTCTAGTAAAGGTAAACCAACAGAAACAAAGAGGCCGTGCAGCTCATTGCCTGGCAGAAAGAGAGCACAGTGCAAACACTGCTTGCAAATATTGGATGAAGTACAAAGGAGCATATTAATGAAGTCAAAGCAACATCACTGAACACTGTATTAATTAATCACTCCCAATATTAATTACTCTTTTTGAAAAAAGATCAAACCTTTAAAGAGCTCTGTAAGGGAACAACCATCTTGGCAAACACCACACTCCCACAGTGGTATTATGTACGTTAGATAAGGTGATGCAGATGTTATCAGTTTCACACAGGTGCCACGGTCACACTGATCTGTTCATGAGTCGAGTATGAGGAAAAGCTAACTAAGAGGGGTCTAAGTTCAGACAGTATCTTTCACCCAAGCCAGTTATCAATGCAAATCTGCCACAAAGTCTGCTTAAAATACACAGTAAGGATGCTACCAGTCTGTTAGAAACTTGGCAACAGGAGATTTCAGGTTTTTAACAAAGCACCAGCAAACCCCACAATGTACAGGAAGCCTGTATTAGATGCTTTAGGAAAAAAATTGCTATTCTACAGTGTGTAGCAGCTGCCTTGCTCCAATGTGGGGAAGTGTTATTACGCTCATCATTGGCTCCATTTCTTTCCCTGTTGTTGGCAGCAACTACATCTGTCTTAGCAACTCAGGATATTATTAGGTAAACTATGAACACCCTTAGAGGCTGTAGGCACTCAGGGTATCAATATACCTGTCACATTTCAAAATCATCAATTACATGTACAGAACAGACTCTTCTCAGCATCACAGCGGGGACCTAGACAGCAGCTGCTTAATGCTGGCAGCAGAGTTCCTGCTACACGAGTAACTCCAGGTCACCTTCTCAGTATAGTAGGGCAGCTCACCCACCTTTCCCAATCACCAGTGCTGCTCTTGTAAGGGCTCTGCCTAACTTTGACTCCCCTGTAAGCCCATGAGAGGGAGATGTTGCCCTGGGGCTCATATTTTCTCTGAGGGACAAAATATAATGGAGCATCTGGTGCCATACAGGTGCTGACAGCTGTGGGCAGGGTTGGGGCCCATCACAGCTCAGAAGCTGCTGGGCATGGGGACAGGTACATTCAATGCCTAGCTCCTTACCACAAGCAGCAGCCTCACAACAGCCCCATACCTCAGACATGTAAATGCCTAAGGACATTGGCCATAGTGCCTTCAGCACTAAAAGAAACTAAGAGACAATTTGCTTCCTATCCCTGGGAACCTGGTCAGGGCAGTGCCCTACATGCAGCAAGGGTCCTCCTCATCCTGCCCTGCATTTCTGCTGTGGCCACTGCAGGCTCCTTGCAGCTCCCCACAGCTTTGCAGCCTTCCAGCTCCACACCCAGGCCCTGGATCCTGGGGAAGGCAACACTCAGCCTGCTGAGCCTCAGGCTGGAGGAGCTGGGAGCTGTCAGTGAGGTGAGACTCACAGTAGTGAGTAGTGGTGATGACTGTGCTGAACAAACTACCGCTATGGTCTGACTGTAATGGCAAGGCTCCCTTTATTCAGAGAGTCTGCCATTGCAGAAAATGTATTGCGAAAAGTACATTGTCTGCAAAGGCTGGATTATCTGCTTGTTGTCAGAAGACTGTTGGAGTCTCTCTGGAGGCAGATACACAATGACAGTGGCAAACAGCACACACATTCCCCCTTTAGGCAGTTTGCTTACCAGTGAAGATTACAGCATTTACCGCTCTTAATAAGCCCAGCAAATTACATCAATTAAAAAGTTTAGATTTTCAAAGTAGTACTGGGAACTGAAATAATTTCTGTAAACATCTATCACGCAGTTGGTGAAAGAGTGTGCAGTGTTTTCCAAACATGGAGGAGGCTCTGAGTACCCATAGACTTAATAAGAAAATCTTTGTCTTCTTGTCAGACAGACTCACTCCATAATGCTTATTGGATACTACAGTGAGAACATTACAGGAGAATAAGATACAGCTTTAATGACTTTATTGGTTTTTGTATATATACGTAATAACATTCTCTCAAAACCTATTCCAACTTCTCACACATGACTAGTAGAAGTAGTGTTGCTGAAGATGTTATGACCTTCATTGTTGAATATGATGATATTAAATAAGCAATAAGGAGAAAAAAAGCAAGCAGCAAGGCAAATGGAGTGCTGGCATTACCCCACTGATTCTTTTGTATTCATAAAAAACCATGAATTTGCTCTCATATGCAAACACTGCAATAAGGTGAAAGCTTCTCTGTTGTATAGTAAAGAGGCTATCATGGACAAGAGAAGATTCTCTACATGACTGGACCATCTATTATGATGGCTGTAGAACTGAAATTTACTCCTCTATGTTTTTTTCTTTTGTCACTGAACTGCATTTTATTCTTGGCCATACTGGATTTAAACAGTGTTACTGAACCTAGTTCAGCATAAAACTACCATAAATGAAAAGAGTGAGGCCTCCTGCTTGAAAAAGTACGTATTATCAATATGTACTGCAGTTAAGGAGAACAATATACATAAAAAGACAAATTGGAAAGTCAGTTACCTATTTGAAAATTGTAGACTATATTCAGAATAAAATGTTGAAAATATTACTCTGTTTCCTGAACTACACTAAGATCATAAGATATTTCAGCTATCTATGATAACCAGTACACAGAGCCCACTTATAAAAATTACCTTACTATCTGATGCCTTTTTTGTAGCAAGACATTTATATCGTTAAAATACACACAGCAGGCACATGTTAATTAGTCTGTTGACAGTTATTACTACTGACAGACTTGTTGCTGAGCTAGATTAGTGCACATTCTTATCAGCAGGAACTACTCTAAACAAATCATGAAATAGAAACTGTAAACTAGCACCTGAGTTAATCATGGGATTCTTGAAATTAGAGACATCCCAAAAATCTCTGTTTATCAGGGTGAACCCTGTGCAATGTCCTTCAAATTCTTTCCTTGTGCTACTAGTCCTGAAATCAAACCATAAGCATTCTAGTAAAATTTTGTAGCTTTAACTAGTTAATTTCTAAATTAGAACTTAATGACATTAACTTTCTGATATTTAAGGAATCCCGCAGAAGATGGATTGAATTTTATAGTCACCTCATTTACCTTCAATTTTTAGGCATGTTATTCCATAGTTTTGTCCCTTAAATTAGTTCAAATACTTTGCAGAATCCACTTCCAACAGCTGCATTGGTTCAGTCGAAGTAAAACTTTTGGTAGACCAGCGTTGTCAGGAAATTGGGACCCGTGTCAGCAAAATATTCTCCCTGGATGGACACATGCACACATTGCCTTAATTGCATTCCCTCACGGCATAGTGAGTTTTGTAATTTCATTTAGGTAGTAATAAGAAGTGCAGAGATTTCACAAGAATAATAGCATATTTTGTCTTGGCTTCCCAAATCAGAGATATAGAATATGCTGAAGGTGAGAAGCCAAACTTCACTGAATTATTTTCCATGGGCATACTTTAATATTCAGAAGCTGATGGAAGCTGACTGCTCAAAACGTCCTCAGATTTGGCCTTTTGGAGTGAGAATGCCCCAAAATGAAATGTATGATTGAGCATACTGCAGATTACATCCACAAGAAAAGCAATCTAAGTAACCCGGTCCTGAAATTATCTGACCTGGATAGTTCTGTGTTCGTAACTTTTAGAAGCCAATATTTGTATAAAATCTACCAAATGAGTTTACTACAAGGTATGTAAATACAAAATTTCTCAATCTTTTGAACTAAAGTCAACTTTAAACATTGCAATGTCTTTAGCAAAAGGAATGTTATAACCACACTTACATTCCTTACTAACTTCCTTGAGAAGCTACCCCACCCAGGGGTGTGTGTTATCATTCAAAACCTCTCTGTTTTCAATGACTGCTTACAAAGAGCGTGAAGGAGTACTGTTATGATAGTGCATTCACAAGGGTACACAGTTGTAATACACAGAGGTAAAAAACTCTTCCTCATGTCAGCAGATTTTGCAGATGTCCAAAGATGTTACTGTATTGAATTATGTTTGACAATAAGGTCAGTTTTGCTATTTGGTTGGGTTAATTTGATTAACGATGATTAGGAGTGTTCCCTGCTCTGCTGCAAAGCATCGTAGAGTACATTACTCTCTTGCACTTACTTTAATGACTTCCTTGCTGGAAGGATCTCTTGTGCTGGGAATGGGTTAACTTTAGAGTGATTCATGCAGGCATACTAAAACACATCAGGCCTGTATCAAAACACTGCTAGGCACTGTTAACAGAGAATAAGGAAGACATCTGTATTGGTTTTCAATGGCTGTTTTACGTGTCTCAGTTTATGTGCTTGATTCTTTTTTTGTTTGAGTGCATGAATTTAAATCTGGAGCATCTATTAGGAGGAGCTTTCGCTTTAGTCAAATAGAAGTTATTGAACTCACTACAAGGATAAATGGGTGAAATTAAAGGGCCTCTGATATATATAAGATGAGAACAGCTCTTCTAATGGTCCCTTCTGGGCTTAAACTTTATGAATCTATGTTTCATTTCCTGCTTGCTCAGTGATACAGATAAGATATCTCCAGGGGAAATAGCAAGAGTCCTTCAGAGAACAATGGGTAGGCTATTAATCTGAAAGCCCCTACCTGCCTGGTTCAGGCTAAGGTTAACAAGCTTATTTTCCTACTTCTATGGCTTGAGATCAAAGGACATCTATTTGTTTAAAAATCTTCCTAGAGAGAAGCGGAGAGCAAAGAAACTTGGGGGAAGGCAATGTGGGGGAACAAAGAAACCAGGGGGGAAGCAATGTGGGGGGACAGTGCAGGAGTAACTGTAGGAGATCATCTCCATCTCAATGTTATGGGTGCCTAACCTAAACGAAATGTAATAAAACCTAGGAAATAAGCTCAGGTGTGGGTAAACCTCAGTGATAGCATAACTGTGTTCCCCACTTAGTCAGACTTGCAAAAAAAATACTAAACTGTGCTTTTAAAGGTTGTTTTAGATCACTACTAGCAGCTGCTGCTAGGATATTAGCAGCTTTGAAAGGATAATTACCTCCAGAGACCAAGCCCACATGGATCAAGCAGAAACCAGAAACCAGTGCTAGTAAACAGAGGGTTTGAAACAGTCAGTACAGGAGTGGTTGAACTGCAGGGTTTCAGTGAGGACCTATAGAGCAAATGTGACCCAAGTCTTGTTAATCTGTAGTTAAGATACTCCAAGGCTGCAAAGACCATACAGACACATATTTCAGCAATGCCTTCCCAAGTCACAGTCATGTCTGACCAATGTATTCAGAGCCTTCCTAACCTGTTCCCTGCCATCATAACTCACCATACTTTGCAAACCACTTGGTCCCACTGCCTTAGCAACATACCTTTTTCTTGTTCTAATAGTTGTGTCCATTTGATATTACGAAGATATTTGCTACCAGAGCTAAGACATAAACCTGGAAATCAGGAAGTGAAGTTCATTCTGCATCTTTGCTGGAAGAGTTTCCATGACGTGGTATGTTGTTAGCTACCAGACCCTGGTTCCTCCTAAATAGAAAGATGTTTATAATACTCAAGTTAAGTATTGAAGATATATAGGCTATCCAAGCTATGCAGGCTGAATATCTAGCTAGTGTACACGCTGACAATACTTAACTTCAGTAAATGTGGCATTTAGCACAGATTATAAACCTAGCCCTGGACTCTGCGTTGTTGTAATTGGGGATCAAGTGCACTGTTCTCAGAGTATGGGTTAGTTAATTTACAGTTAACACATGCATGCCTAGATTAGCTGCCATCAGCTTTTCCTTATAGCACCAACATACTTCAATAGAAGCCATTCCTTACCCTTCCTTTGATTTCACATGTGGACCTCATAGTCACCTGTGCAATCTTTCCAGGCAATATCCTCTCCTCTGCATTTGTCTTTGCTTCTTATGCATTTGTGCCTCCTCCAAGGAACTGCACAGGTCCCATGCTATCTTCTCTAACAACACCAGTGACCAGTCCTGCTATCAGTTTGATTAAGTGTCTCACCATTTCTCTAGCCATTTATTTTACCTGGAGCCATTCCACATCCCTTTCCCCCTCTCTTGCTCCTTAGGAAACAGCAATGAGATGTAGCCTCAAAAGTGCAGACTCAGCAGCCTCCACATGCTCAAAGCAGTTCCTTGCCTCATACTACACATGAGCACTGCTCCTGTATAAAAGTGCAAGGTAGGGAATAGCTGCACTTTTTAAGCAATAAAACTTTTTATACTATTTGCAGGGATGCCTGCCAAGCGGGGTTATACTGATGTGTCAGCAGCTCTGTTATGATAGCCAGCTGTGGATATTTCAGTTCAAAGGTCACAATATCCTACCAAAAACCAAGAGATAAACTTACATTACCTATGGAGTAAAAGAGAATGGAGCGGGAGAAGACACTGGTTAAGTACTGCCAAATTATATGAAATTCGATTTAACCCTTGGCAGCACAGTGCGAGAGGCAGAGGCTGCCTGGAGGAGGTGGCCTGGCAGACTTGGGCAGCCTTGCTTCAGCTTTGCAACGTTGCTTCACAGCCCCATCCAGTTATGTCCCTACATAAGGCTCACGCTAATCCACTGCATAAATGACAACACTAAAAAAAGCGTAGCAGACACTTATTCTGTGTCCTACCTCAGTTTAAGCACTTCCCTTCTGTTGCCTAGGACATATTGATGGCCTCAAGGGTGGCAGTGGGAAGTTAGAAATGCCATCACCAGGCCCAATATTAGATCTATCAAACCTTCCAGACCCAAAGAAAAAGTACAAGCTTTGATAATTTTTGCCAGCGTGCCAAGCATTTCCACAGATGATTCATTTGTATGAGCAGGGTGAGCCAAAATTAAGTTCAAATTCTGCACTTATACCAATAAAGAGTGTAGGAGGTTGTGGATTTTTTAGGATCCTGCCTAAGCGATGTCTTACGTAGTTTGAAAAGGGTGAATTTCTAAGTGTTTCAAGTAGCTCTTATCTCTCTTAGCTACAACCTATCCCCAAAACTCCACTCTCCCCTGGGGTGTTCAGCCCTACACCAGCTTCTTCAAGTCCAAATGTCAACAGTTACGCTCAGCCAGTGAGGGAAAAGAGACATGTTACTTGTTTAATCAGTTGTCACTTAAATACATTGAATATCATATTATGCACCTCTCAATAAATCCATAATCCCACATGTATGTACACTGATAAAATGGGATTCGTTCTGGGTAACTACAGTATGGAAGGAAATCTTCATGAGATGATTGCAAATAAGTAATTAGGAAAAGGTTGATTTAAGCCATTAAACTATTCGCTTCCAATTGTCAGCTCAGTTCTAAATGTGGGTATCTTCCAAGCTACCAAGTGACTAAGAAAACAACGCTGCTGGTGCAGGATTAGTCACTATGTTGGGATGTGTTTCTGTGCATGCCTTATGGATAGATTTCTGTGGGTTGAGATAAACTGCATATTGCTGACACACGCTTCAGCATGAATATGTGTGAAAGGAGTGAATATATTTGGGTCTTCTTGTGTCTTTACCCACAGGGCTTAGAACTAATCTCTGAAACTGTTTTTGTCATGGTATAATGCCATTATCTACACTGGAATAGCTTGATGTGTGAGCCCTAATTTGCTTATGCCTGTTTTGGCTCATAACCAATGGCTTTCAGATAATAGGACACCCGGATGTGGAAGGCCATCTCTGTGGATGTAGTGCTGGAGTTCACAATCTCAGTCACATCTTTGCCCTTACCTGGGGAACCTGATCTCCAGGAATTACATGATCACTCCTGGTAATTAATGCAAGAACTGTCTTTCTGCATGAAAGAAGCATGACACAAGATTGGCCAGGTTATCTTTTCTCACAGTCAAATCTGTCGTGGTTTTCTCAGCTTTCCTGTGACTCATTCTTTCAGGGTAAAGAATGTCCCTATTTGTAATGGTGAAGGGTGTCCACTTTGCCTCCAGCATCTCCAGCACCTGTACCCCAGAAAGAGCTCCCTACCTTGACTCATGTGCGAGAATTGTGTAGTGTGGCAGTCTTCCAGACAAGATGCTTTCACTGTCAAATATGCTCACTTTCCTTGAACGCAGCCCTTTTCCTACATTTTGGCTTTTCTGCAATGCTCAGTACATCATTCCGACAGGAGCTAGAGCTCAGCAACCATATGACTTGAATAGAGGCAGTTTTGAATGTCTGTTGCACCTTTCTTGTTTGGACATCAAAGCACTTAATAAATCGTCCCTGCAGATCTCAGCTCACCCACAGTTGCAATGCAGGCTTACTGTGATTTCTAAGCCCATAAAAATAGTTCCATATTTTCTCATTGATTCCCAGAAAGAACATGATGATAGATGAGAGTATATCAGCTTTGTTTTCCCCAAATGCTACCCTTGCAAATTCAGTCTTGGGTCCCACAGTGAATTTAACTCTTTCCACTTTGTGCAGCAGAAAGAGTAGCACAAATCCTTTAGGACAGTGCTAGGACCTGAGTTATTCTGCCTGATTTACTGACTTCACCTAGAATGTCAGGGACTCTTCTTTTGTTTTTGCAGGACTGACTCGAATGAGAAGAAGTGCAGTGGGTGGCCTGCACTGGCACTTTTTAAGCAAGAACAGGCCTCAGCTTACATTCATTTATCTGTGTTTCCTTAGAGGAGTTAACACCAGAAACATGTTTTTTCTTCTAACATAAGCAGATATAGTTATGAATACATACAAGAAACTGATATGCTAAGAAAGACTGGGCTGCTATTGTTTTTCAGGGTTGAGTAATCCACCAAGTGATTTACTCAACGTCACATGTAACCTGTGAAAGAGAATCCCAATTTCCAGAATCCCAGTATGGTATTTTTATCACATGATACCTCCACTAGGTTAATAAGAGATTATGGCTGCTGTTCTTGCGTTGTTGTTAACAACCTAGTCCTGCCCTAGGTGCTGTTCTCCAGAACCCTCCAATGTTCTCCATTTCTGTTACTGTCAGATTATTTTGACTCTTCACTTGGTATGAAAAGCCTTTCTTTAATACATCCAGTCCACCTTTTCAAGTAGATCACGATTGGCTTGAACACTGAAGAAACAAGCAGGAAAGAAGAGGAAGACAGGCTGAAAATGCTGAAGGGGAAAAGTCCTGAGAGAATGTGCTTAGAACAGTCTGTTAACCCACATATTGCTTCCTTCAGATTCTCTAGTGGCTAGCTCATAGAAATTTCATTTTCTATCATAGAAGATCAACTGACAAGAACTTCTTAATAGAAAATGAAAGTTTTATATTTGCAAGCTGCCAGAGAATTGCACAATTAAAAATAACCTGACACAGTCTAGATGAGAAATTGCCAAATTGTACAACTGAATGGGCTCAAAATTTTTATGCAGAAAAAAAAAAAAGACAACCTCAGCCTGTCCAAAAATGCTGCTCTCTATTGCCTTAAATCCTTCAGTGTCTTGCACATGTTTTTCTCTACCAGTTTTCCTGCCTTTCTGCCATTTTTTGTAGCATATTATCCTCCTTCCACATCAATAAATTATGTTAAAAATGACAATCTTACCATCCCTAAAACCAAACCCCCAGTTTCACTGGAGGAGCCAAATGTAATATAGGAAAAATTAATTGTGTGAATGCTGGGTTTAGAGGTGAAGCGGGCATATCATTCATGTCAGCAGTAAGGCAGATTTAGAGCTCCAAACTGGAGTATGAGGTGCTTGCTTTAAGTAAAAAGCTGCTCTCAACCTCCTTTATTAAGTTAGTAGCAATAGAGGAGGACATCAAAAGATGGCCCTGCTTCCCTGCTTGCAACCTTCACAAGGGCTACATCTGTTCTGTTAAATGCATTCAACTCCAGCAAATGGTTCATCACACTATGATCAAATGGTGGAGAGAGTAGAGATGGACTTTACACCATTCAGGGCTAGCCTGACCTAGAGCAGGCTGTCTACATTTATGTTGCATAGCAGTAGATCTTCAGAGAAGAGTATTATCATAATACATTAGAATGCAACATTTCCATGAGCGTCATAGCAACTGGTCTGGATCTAGGATACAATTATTACTACATGTGTTTTTTTCTCAGCTTTAAGTTCATAAATAATGTAAATGCGTGCCATGCTGCAGCCCATCCATAAGAAACTGAGGCTTTTGTTGCTTGCACTGAGATGCAAACAAATGGGTGTCTGTGAGAATGAAGAGCCTTCCGGGAACCCTAAGGCTGTGCATGATGGATGGAGCCAGATCTCCTACAGGCTAATCAATATTGGGTTTTGGGATTGGTCCCTGCACTGAAGTTCTGCTACTTGTACCTGAACACTGCTTTTAAGAAGGCTGTTTGGAGTGGTCCAAAACAAAACTGGGAAGAAAATTAGCAGTATTCAGGTGTGGACAATTTGTCTGGTCCCCTCATTGTTTATCAGAGTAGTTGTATCCACATAACCCCTTTGTAGAACTGCACTAATTTGACTTGTTATGTTGGTTCACATCCCCTAAGAGGCAAAATGATTTAAGAAAGCAGTCACAGGCACTAGCATTCGGCCTGTTCACTGCATTGTTTTGATGTAAAAAGTGGGAAATAATTTGCTCCTTTTCAACACCGGAATAGATGGCACCTTTGTACAAAGTGGCTGTCCCTCCAGAGGCAGTGCAGATCTGTATTTTCTCATGCTAACTCGAATAGAGGGGAAGGCAGCAATAGTTTAATAATTTTAGTGGGAAATCTTCTGTAGAGCTGGACTTACCATGAATAAAAAAGAGCACAGTGACTCATATTTCTGTTTCTTCATCCAAAAAGCTCTTGAATGCCAGCTAACTGATGAGATTAAAATAGTCAGTGATGATACAGGCCTAATATCTTATTCTTCAAAAGCTAGATGAGACAAATATATGCCTATCAATACAGCTAATGAAGAAGAAGAAATATGCAGCAACTGAGGAAGCAGAAGGAAAGAGAAGATCAGGTTAACACAACTTATTCAGCTAATGGCTTGCTGTGTTGCTAAGGGTTGATTCTCAAGTCCAAGCGTGAGAATGAGAATTATGACACGTCAAGCATTCACTGTGGTCCACAGCTATGCATGTGTGATAACACCTTATTTCTAGTCTAGCAGCCACTGTTTTTAACCACTTCATAAAAAAAAAAAAAAAAGAAAAAGAATAATGCTAATTACCGTTAAAGCTTTTCTTAACTTCCCTTGATTTTAACTTTCTCTTTGACAGTGAAGAGTTTCATGGTGGGGGAACATCAGCCTTTCTTGAGCAATCTTCTTAACTGTTCTAAGACAAACATCATTAAATTTGTTTGCATACTCTCTGCTTGGAGAATCATGGAAAAGAAACTGAAGACAGGAAAATATAATTCTTGTCTCTGTAGTGGACTTCCAGAACTGTTTAACGTGATTTTATTGGTTACTTTAATATCCAGAAAGCTTTTGCCAAAGTCACTTCAGCCTTAAAGCAGCAGTTCACAATGTTGCTTGGTATCCTTGCGTAGTCACCAAGGACTTTATGAGCAGCTGCCACGTGAAAACTTATTATTACACAGTTGTATTTTGACCGTGACTGTCAAAACTGACGCCACTGGGAATTTGGCAACCACAGCAAAAATGTGTTTGAGAACTATGAGGATATGTCTGAATGAGTACATGCAGAGAGATTTGAGTTCACTTTGCCTTTGCTCAGAGCTGGTCCTGAAGTGCCATGCTGTGCCTGAATTCATATACCCTGCTGAAAAGTCAAGTTACAGTTTTGTAAGCTGGACCTGGGACTATGCAAGCATGCTTTCCAGGTATGCAGGGTGGTACATCCCTGTACAAACTGTGCTGGGGCTGTGTTCTTGACCATGCAGATGTGCCCATGGGGGCTGAACTTGGAATTCCACCACACTGGCAAACTGAGTTGATGGGTTCTGTGCATGGGAAATTTCCCTTTTAGTATTCAGGTGGATTTTAGTATGACCCTATGGATTTCCAGAATTTCAAAACTTTACTGTTATCCCCCCCCTCCCCCAGCCTCCTTTTAGTACATTTCATGTATTTGTCTCCAAGACAACTTCTAATTATTTTTAGATTCATTACAGCAGTAACTGTTCAGTCAATCAATCATAACCATTTCTATATGCTGTGGTCCTGGGCATGCAAGGATTTGTTACTGGCAATTTAAGGTCCCTACTGTACAGCAATATGCTAATAATTAGCCCTTGATGAATTATACTTGATATACTTACTATATATACATTGACATGAAAGGAAATACAGACGTTTCATCCTGTAACCTCTTATGAAGTCATCCAAGCTGTTTTCATTTTCTGTTTTCACAGTGCACTTATTTAAAACCTTGGACATCTGCTGCCACACAAAGTAAAAGACTTATAAAAAGACTATGAGATTTGTTCTACTATGTGTTACATTACAGACTGTGCATAGTGCACATAGGTGCAACTGGAATAGTCGGTAGTGGACACCCAGTGGGGTGAGTGGCAATTATCCATGACCGCATTCATCCTTCTAACACTGCCAAAGAAGGGCATACAGCAAAGCTATTGTTCAAAGCAAGAGTGATCATCACAGTGTGCTTGCAAGAAAATTGTTTCAGTACAGAATAATCTCTCTGAATATACATTGTTTTTAAAGAAGAATGTTTTTAAAGCCACTTATTCTTGCCAGAGATGACTGTTGTTGTCATCCTCCTGTGTAGTCTTCTTTTTGCTAAGTGGTACTGCCAGCAAAGAAACAGTCATGACAAAAAAGATTTGACATTGTCATTGACGTTATCTCTTCTGACATCAGCCAAATTATGCTAGTGTGTATATACATCAGTAGCACGAAGTCTTTGGTATGATCACTAAAACATGGAAAAAAGAGAAGAAAAAGACTGTAGGCCCAGAGCAGAAGTATAGTTGGGTGCTAGAGAGTTTTCCACATTAACAGAAGGTTCTTAATATGTGCAACTAATGATGCCATGCTGTCAGCCCAAATGGCAGCAAACTTTGCTTCTGGTTCTGGAAGGAGGGTTTCCTGCCCCAGGGCAATTTTATTGGGAAGAAGAGCTGCTAGTAATGGCCTCATAGCCAATGCATTTCTGATGTGGAGTCCATGGACTAAGAAATTAAAACTCTTCCATTATATCCTACTCCTCCCATCATAATGTCACATTTCTACAGTTCTGTTCCCCACTGTGAATTAGTCAACCTCTGGCAGAAAATTGAAGTTGTCACTGGATTTCGGTAAGGATGGCGAACTGAAAACTTTCTGAAGTTTTGAAATCTGATTTTTTTTCTGATGCTGAATGAAACTGAGCCGAAAAAGAGCCACAAACAAACAAACATACAGTTTGTTTCTGGCAAACAAACCAAACCAAACCAAACCAAACCAATCCAATCCAAACCAAACCAAATCAAACCAAACCAAACCAAACCAAACAAAAAAAGTAACAAAAAATGAATTATGGGATAATCTGGGGTCACAGCACTCACCTGATATAGGGAAGATCCTTTTCTAGTTTCATCTCTTAGAACAATCCTAGTGATGCCGTTGATTAGGGGCTCTTGGCTATGCTGTGAGTAGACCCTGATGCAATTGTCTGCATGAATGACAGTGTAGTCCCTAAGCAGGAAACAAACAGCACAATAAAGGTCATTTTATTACATTCATCCTCCATAGTTCCTCTTTTGCTTAATTTAATTTTCATTGACCTCCATTACCAAACCATTCTGCACTGAGCAATGCTGCTCTCAGCTTCACAGGACACAAGATGGCAGCTCTTCAGAGCTATCTCCTAAAAGTCTTGTTGTAGTACAAAGGTTCTTCTTTTGTTGTTAAGCTGCACCAAGCTATTGTGCTTCTAACACTTTTGTCATTTGAAGTCCTTTTTATACTCTCACCCTTTTTTTTTTAACCTGCCTAGATTTGCATCTTTGTGGGTGCAAATCCCACCCCAGCCCTTCTTGGATCATGATCTAATTCTTCACTCACCAACAATTTATGTACTGTATCCAATCCTGCATTGAATATAGTCACCATTACATACAAAATCTTGCTATGGACAGAACAATGAAGTACTTTTAAACAAAGGCAAGTATTTATTGTTAATGTAGTTGGAATCTTAACTGTCTAATTAGAGAGTTATTCTTAATCTCAATCTAATTGTTACAAAAGAAAAAGAGAATGGTATGCTACTATAAAATGGATTTCAATAATGACCCATTGTTTAAGATCAGGAGTGATTTGTGATGAATGGCTTGGCAGTCCCGCTGCCCCAGGTTCCCATTGGCTTTTCAAGAGAGAGAGGTAGGTACTGTACCCAGTCTGCCATGGCTGAGCTCCACCGCAGGAAAAGCCTGCTCTCTCCCTGCCATGACATGGTGATGAACCAAACCCTGTGAGTTTCATGGTTTGCTTTCATTCAAGTACTCAGTTTCTGCTTGACATCTCTTTAACTTTTGTAGTTCTTCTCATTGGGATCCTTTGCGGCTGCTCGGCAGCACCATTAGAGGGCTTACTAGCAAGCTCCCTACCTTGGGATGTTAATCTCTGCTTGATAAAGTCAGCTGGCATCTGAGAATTTTATCCAGAGAATTACTTGACAAATGATAGCCCTGTCTCACTTCAGCAGCAATGCCTTCAAAAACCCATAGGATCTGGATGCAGATTTCTAATGAGGACACTTTGTAATCTCAGTGACACTGTTCAGGGTTAGCACAAATTTGTGGGCTATTTTTCCAGCAGCAGTGGATGGAAGAGGGATTAAATAGATTTTGCCTTCAAACAGTATTCTGTTTTGCTAGTATATCTATGAAAAATGTACTTCTTTTTTGTTCTATGTGCACACTTTTCTCTTTTTTCAGAAGTACCTGCAACTGGCATATACTTTTTGCTATAGAAGTAAGATAGTTTTTATTTGTCTCATATTCTTCAATGAGAAAATACAAAATCAAATTGAAACAGCAGGCAAAATGGAATATATATGCACAAAGCAACATGCAGTCATGCCTCCTCCAGGCTGGAGCTGTCGTCAGTTACAATAAAGCCAACATACAGCCTGTACAAAATATGCCAATAACCCATCTCTCTCTTCAGTTCATACAGAGCTTTGCATGAGGTGTGATCCAAGGGAAGTACTGTTTTTGGGAGAGAGCCAATATCTGGGAATATTTTCCTCTCCATCTGATGTGAAAGAGCCTCAGTATGGTGCTGCAAACACTAAAGGCTCTGGCTGACAGCTAGTCCAGATGTCTGAGGTCACACGTACCACCACACTACCAACTGTATCTCAAAGATACACGTGGAATCTGAAAGCCAGTGCTTCATACACATCAGAAGCCCATAAGGCTGAAAAAAATATTCTCTGTTTGGCACAAGGTGATCTGGTGCCAAGTAGTTTAAAAGCTTTCCCAAACATATGTGTTTACTTTGCTCTGAGGCACCAAGTCTACTTCGATCATCACAGAAATCAGAGCTATAAAGGCAATTGGTTAGGAGGGATGGAAAAAATTTTCCCTCTTTTATATGTCTTTGAAACGGCTAGTTGTCATCTGGCAGATTATTTTACCATCATGGAAGCTTGGGGTGCTGCTTAGAAAGACAATGGAGCAGAAGTACTTCAGAACAGGAAGCTGCTAGTAGTGCAGAAATCGGACAATGGCAGCAGAGCTGCTATGGCCATTTCTTCCCAAATTGTCCCATTTACATATATTGGTTGATGCTGTTTTATGAGATTAGAGCTGTGGAAAAGCAAGTTGTTAATCTAAAGCAATATTTTTGCAAACAGAATGTGTTTGTCATTACACATTTACAGTATTTATATGGAAAATAAAGATAACATAGAGGGTATTGCTCTTGAGCTATATCACCAGTTGCAGATAAGGTGAATGCCTGCTAGCAGATTCCTGTTTACCTTGGTGAGACTCTGTATTTACCGATATCAAAGCAGAGTTCTGTCTGTCAAAAGCATCACTCTTTTTGGTACCAGTTAGACATCTCAAGCCCCTGTGGAATTTAGCACTGATGCCTTATTGTCCTGTCAGAGTGATTTTGGGGGCAGAAGGACATGCAAAAATCAGTCCCGCTTTAGGGAATTAGGATGAGGAGAGGCAGAGAATGAGTAGGCTTCTCCAGGGGCAGGAGCATGGTGTTGTCAGCACCTTTCTTCCCTCTGCAGATGAGGATTTACAAGCCTGAGCTGGAGGAGGAATGGAGAAGAAGTGGAGGAGTTGTCCACTGGGGCATGTAGCTCAATGCAGCTCCTTGAACATCCCCAGGGAGCAGAAGTGGCCAGAGACCACCTTATATTGGGAAATGCATGCAGTTTCAAGATCAGGTTTTACCGCATGAGTCCGTGTCCTCCCTGTCATCCCATGACTGCCCCTCAGAAACAACAGGCCCTCTGTCACCACACAGCTATTCATCAGGCACTGCTTCCCCACTGTCCTGTCATCATTCCTACCTCTGGCCCTCTGCAGCTCCCCAAGCATCAGTCAGCTCACATCAGTTCTGGGGTACAGCAGGGAATGTTGCCCTGGAGCTCCTGGCCGAGAATCCCAATGAGGTTTGCACCTTTTGGCATATGTGGAGGTCCTTCTCTGGCTACCCATTTTAATTCAGTAGAAAAGCTCTTTAATACTCTAGATGTCTCAGTGACTAAGCCTGCTCCTCATCCCTCACCCACTCATTATACATTTGGCATCGTTAGTTACACTGGTGCTAACCATACTGAGGATCTGGAAGAGCTGGACAGCTGTGAGCACTTGCATAATGCATGATATGCCTCCAGCAGTGCCTTACTCCTTTGCTCTCTCACAGCAATAGAAAGGATGTCTGGGTTTAATTTTTTTTCCCCTCTTTCCCTTGCTTTCCCTGGTCTTATTAGCCTCTCTGGTGGCCACAACTGCTAGGTATGCTCCCTTAAAGCACACACACCCACACGCCTCACCCATTGCTTCTCGTCTGTGCTGCCAGTGCCTGAGGCTATCTTGAGGACTATTTCTCTGACAGTGTTTAATGCAATTCTGTGTATTATTTCATTCTCATTCAAAAAAAAAGAAACCCTGCTGTCTACTTCCTTTTTTCAGGCGTACCATGACCCTTTTCCCTTTTCCGCTATTTTCTTATTAAACTGACCCTTTTAAGAGTCTGGCTTTTAAGCAATAAAGGATGTTTAATTTTTCTTTTTTTATTATTTTTTTTTTCCTAGCACCAGTGGTACTATCGTTGCCTGTGGCCTTCTCCAGGGCTGCCCTTTTTCTAAGCCTGGGACTTGAGGCAGCTTGCTGCCATGGTCAGTGCAGCTATCTTTAGCTTTCAAAAAGACTACTGTTGCTGCTCTGTGGCAGTGACAGTTTTCTTTGTTGTTACAACTGTTCAGCCTTTTAAAGGTTATTTTTAGGATGATAACCTTTGAAATGAACCTTCCCACTTAATCTCACCAAGTGTTCCAGGTACATAAATGACTGTTGGGAATAATCAGGTGTATGAAAGTTTAAATAGAATGATCTTCATCTCCCACCTTCAGTTCTCAATTTCATCTCTCCTGCATATATGCATATACACATGAATGCACATCTGTGCATATACTTCCATAGATGTGAACGTGTTGATGGGGCAAGAAATATGTCGTTGAACATCTGAAAGTCTATTACTTTATTTTATTAAAGCAAACCCATACAAGCAGTTGCCTTAAGTCCTGTCCAGCCAAGGAAAATTACTGAAAGCGAATAAATGAAATGAGGAAATAAAGATTAAAGCGGGTTAAAAACAAAACTCAAGGTGTTCTCACACTGGGATAGCTCTGCTCACTTCAGACAGTCAAATTTATATTACTATGAATTAAAACCAGACAATAAACAGAATTAAAATATTAATAAAAATTTATTCCATCTTGTGCCATTGGGAGATATTTTAAAACTTCCTTTGTTGTTCTAAAAGCCAGCTCTGGTTCTCAGTGGTACAGCAGAAGACTTCGTTGTGTTGTCTGACACTATATTTACATTTAAGAAGGGCGTAGCATTCCTAACCCACAACCTCACAACACTTTCAATACTTCCTTGCAGCACAAATGGCTCTCTGAATACCATTGAAAGTTTTAAGCATTCAACAAATACTGTGCAAGATCTGCAAGGTGACCTTGTTCATCCAGTTTTGAAAGAATGACTCCAAATGTCAATAATAATCTATTGTTATTTACTGTGTTTTTATTGTCACACATATCCATTTCTTGTTGTAGTATTTCCATGTAAATCCCTGTGATACCCACCACCAAGCACACTTTTGACCTTCTACCTTAGCAGATTTTTACAATGTTAGTTGAGGTATCCTTAAAAATTACAAGATTATCCATAGCATGTTCTGTTTAAAACTTAATTTTGCTTTAGAACTGTGTTCCCATGCTTTTTCTTATTTGTCCTTGTAACCTGCAGCTGATATAAAACTCCATGCCTGGTATTGCCACTAACTACTTATATTAGCCATTACACATTTCTGCAGAGCATTTTTGTGTATCATAAACAGTAACAACAATGTGAAAAATATAAGGAGAATGGAGAAGTAAATGAATATAAATAAATAGAATTCATTCTGCTCTGTCATAGTGCTGTTAATATACAAATTTAGGCATTCACCTTTTTTTATGAAAACATTTGTAAAACCTTAAAAATTTATAAATCTAATATAAAATGCTTTTGTCAATATTGTATGCTACTTACTTCCCTCTTCATAAGATTTTTTGATCAATCTGAAAACAGAAATAGTATGCAGTAACTCACCTAGCCAATGAGTTATCAACTGGGGTGAAAGAAAAGCAACCAAATCCAGCATTACATTAAGGATTCAAATGTGGAATTTGGACAGCTGCATGGCTGCAGCATATGATTGTTGATGCTAAATTAACTCTAAAATAAAGTGTAGTTGCAGAGTTTCAGACCATATTCCCACTCAAGGGGATGTGCATTCTTATGTTCTCCCTTTTATCCACACCAGCAGCCACAAAGCTGCTCAGTGTATCAGATCCAATGGTAGACTCATGAGTGGGTCATTTTTTTGTTTTTCAGGAGCAGAATTAAGGAACTGAGTGGAACTGACTGAAACATGACAGCATGATGTGATGTAGATATGATCAAGTATAGGGATGGAGGAAGGCAGAATCCCCCTGAAGCATACGCTTCAGTAGTTTTGCATAAGCTAACTGCAAAACCTCACCCTGAATTAAAAGAAATCAGGTTCATATTGCAATTTGAGCATCACTCTAAGTCATTGCTAAACAATCATTTCGGCATCAAGTGATGTTACATTGTTGATTGCACTCTCTACTCTTTTTTTCCCAAGTCAAAAGTCTACCCACATCTCTTCTAACAGAGTTTACCACTATGCCCATTACATAGTGTTTACAAGGCAATCTGTGTCACCCAGCATTGCCCCAGCTCTTTTACATGACAGCAAAACTGGACATGAGCCTATTTAGTATCACTGATTCTTTACAAATTCCTTTTATCCTTCCTTTAAAACCCTTTTCCTCATTTAGATATTCCAGTTCAAGGATCATGCAGCTATTTTATCAGAATGCACTATGTGTCTGGGGTATTTTATTGACAGGAAGTTTAAGCTTCACCATCTCTTCTTGCAAAGATTTTGCTAAGCTTTGAAATTGTTAGTCAGTGGAGTGAAGTGGTGAATCTGTTGTCACCCATGGTGTTCAGACCACTGACTGGAACATTTTGACTGACATTATTAAAAAGAAATATAGCTCCAATCTCTTTTATTTTCAGTTTCTTTACCTTCAGTGATGTATGAAATTTCTTTTAGGTTATTACAAATCCTCATCAATTTTTTTCTTCACTTGTCATAGTAACGCAGACCTCTGTGTTGTATCGTTATTTTCACTAGCAAAAGAGCATGACTTGAAGTTCAAACAGAAATCTTTGCCTGGATTGGGAAGCAAGATAGATTAGGTGCAGTGGGACTTTACCTACTTGAGCGCACCAAAGTCAGTGGGGTGGGTTACAGTGGGGATTTAGCTTCTGAGTTCTTCTAGATGACATGCCAGCTACTGTAGTCCAGTTTCCATGGAACTGTTTGCCAGAAGTTTTACCATGTTTTCTGAGCACGTTGGCTCTGTTCTTGTTTGGGATGGCAAAGTAGCACCTTAGCCTGAGAAAAGTCCTAGAATAGCAGTTCTCAGCTGTGTAAAGGAAAAAGTTGAGTAGGGATTTGTAGCTACTTTGGAAAAGAAACAGAAGCTTGATATAAGCAGTGTTGAGAGGCAGCTTTTCAAGCACACATTCAATTTTTTTATTTGTTTCTCAGCCACTTCTACCAGGCTCCACATGACTGACATTAGACCATGGTCCCTGTGCTTTGAATCTCTAGCAAGGTTTCTTCTAAGTTGAAACATTGCACATGGCATGACAGCTAACTAGTAGTCCAGAAGATTACCAATTCCCCAGTGATTACCAAATTACTATGCTGGTGTAAAAGGCAAATATAGTTCATTGTATAAATCTAAGAAAACTGAGGATGTAGAAAAAGGGTGCATTTCTTTCACAGAAGACAATGTACGAATAAATACTATTATCCATTATTGAATTGTTTGAATACTCTTTGGTGCAGTATTTAATTAGTCATTTTTCTTTCCTTTTTATTTTCAATAGATAAATGTACAACTGAATTGTGTACTGCTGAAGGTCACGTCATAATGTAACCAGGTTCTTTTCCTTCTCCATTCAATCCATTATTTCATGCCTGTCAAGATTTTTATAAACTTGCTAATTTTTCCTGAGCATCACTCTACCTGTTAACTTAAATATTTAATGAGAACAAAATATGTATGCCCAAGTTACCATTTTCAAGCATAACTTTGCATACTAGGTTCAGCAGATACTATGAAAATAGACCACAGTGCATGTTAGGGGATCTAGAGCGCTTAACATGATCAGAATAAAAAGAATTACAGCTACATCTCCCAGGAGGAATAGTGACAGTGAATGCAGCTGCACTCTGAACTCCACCAAAATAAAAAACCCAAACAAAACCAAGCAGAAAACCCCAAACCAAACCAAGAAAACCCTAAGTCTGTGCAGTTCAACAGACTGAAAGTGTTTAAAGAAACCTTGTGATCATTTTTTATGAATGTATTTTTTCATATTCTGTATTATTTTACATGTTTTTTTTCATAAAGATGTTTATGCTCTAATTCAGAACAAGAAATGCTGAAACATCAATATTTCCCACATATAGATATTCCAGATGTCACTCAGGTTTGCCCTCCTTTATTCTGGTCCTTATGGGTGTAGCTAAGACCATTCTTACGTTTTAGGCATGGCTTATGGTACTAGCTTGACATATATTACAACCTTTGAGATACTGGGATCATTGTGGCTTTTCCCAGACCTACTGGAGAAGATGGTTCAATTCAGTTTCTTACACTGAAGTATTCTTTGTTGGTGACATGGACAGTGGGATTGAGTGCACCCTCAGCAAGTTTGCCAATGACACCAAGCTGTGTGGTTCAGTTGATACGCTGGAGGGAAGGGATGCCATCCAGAGGGACCTGGACACGCTTGTGAGGTGGGCCAATGCCAACCTTACGAAGTTCAACCAAGCCAAGTGCAAGGTCCTACGCCCGGGTCGGGGCAATCCTAGGCACAGCTACAGGTTGGGCAGAGAAGAGATTCAGAGCAGCCCTGCAGAGAAGGACTTGGGGGTGTTGGTTGATGAGAAACTTAATGTGAGCAGGCTGCAGTGTGTACTCGCAGCCCAGAAAGCCAACCGTATCCTGGGCTGCATCAAAAGGAGCGTGACCAGCAGGTTGAAGGAGGTGATCCTGCCCGCTCTACTCTGCTCTCACTTGGAGTATTGTGCACATTTCTGGTGTCCTCAACATAAAAAGGACATGGAGCTGTTGGAGCAAGTCCAGAGGAGGGCCGCAAGGATGATAAGGGAGCTGGAGCACCTCCCATACGAAGACAGGCTGAGAGAGTTGGGGCTGTTCAGCCTGGAGAAGAGAAGGCTGCGTGGAGACCTCATAGCAGCCTTCCAGTATCTGAAGGGGGTCTATAACGATGCTGGGGAGGGATTCTTCCTTAGGGACTGTAGTGATAGGACAGGGTTCAGTGATAGTAATGGGTTCAAACTTAAACAGGGGAAGTTTAGATTGGATATAAGGAAGAAGTTCTTTACAGTGAGGGTGGTGAGACACTGGAATGGGTTGCCCAAGGAAGCTGTGAATGCTTCACCCCTGGAAGTGTTCAAGGCCAGGTTGGACAGAGCCTTGGGCAACACGGTTTAGTGCAAGGTGCCCCTGCCCATGGCAGGGGGGTTGGAACTAGATGATCTTAAGGTCCTTTCCAACCTTAACTATTCTATGATTCTATGATCCACTGCTGTTTGAGATGCCCTAGGGTGTCTGGAAGATATCCACCACAACATAGGACCTGTGAGAGACTGATGATCATGTGCAAGAGTTGCTAGGGGCAAGTTTGGATACCTGGAGGCATCTCAAAATAATCAGATGTATGCAACTGACATAAAATTACCTCTGGGCAACTAAGTTAATTTTATGTCTGAGTTCATGGGACTCGACCCACCTAGTTTTAGATACCTATATCAGAGATGCCTAGGGTAAGAGACTAGTCTCATTAGACTCCATAGAGCAGCATTAGGTTGCCTAAACATCAGTTTCTAATGACTTTTCATACATCTTGTGGAAACTGAGACAACTTCCTGGGATTTGCAGACTTGACAAAAGCTCTATGGGACACTCATGTTCCTCCATGGGAAAGGGAAACTAGGCAGGTTGCTTAAAGGCAGATAAAGTGGAAAAGCAGCTACATTAGGCAGCTGAATTTCACTGAATTATGCAGTAAGTGAAATAGACATGGCTTGATTCTAGACGTGGAAGTTGAGAAACCATCTGAGATGTCTTCAGGGAACTCAGTTGGCCTCCAGCTGCTAATCCTGAAGGCATATTTTGACTCTAGGTCTAGTGTCAGATCTATTTGTACTTTCTAGCTATCCTGGCTGTACTATGACATTTGAAACTCCACAACTAAGTAAGGGCAACCAAGCCAAGCCCCCTAGGCTCTGAGGATGGTATTCAACTGCCTTAATATAAGTTGATTAACATTGTATTACGTTAACTCTGAATAATTATTTGGTGGAACCCAACTGGTTTTCTTGTGAGGTTGTGTGAAAGCAATAGAGGATGTAAACTGCGGGGAGAGTTAAATTAATTGGGTCCTCTTATGATTTCCCTGTTGTTTTTTTGGTTTGGTTTGGTTTTTTTCTAACTTCTTTCCTCCTTTTATATGTGGACAGCTGTGTGACAGAGAAGGAAAAATGGCTGGTTTAGCCTTCAACTTGTATTCAGGACTTTCTCTGATGATAGGTTATGGATCAGAAAAATAAAATGAAGACAAAATAAATCATGAGAAGCAATGAATAAAAACAAAGGAGCAAGGAGGTGGGGCATAATTGAGGCTTAAAGTCCAGTATTTATGGAACAAGTTGTATAATAAAATTTAAGGTATTTCTTCCCTAACTGGATGTTTCTGATGGTCACTGAAAACTTAAAGCTGTTCAAATTGGACACAAAATGTCTCCAAGTAAGAATTCATAATGTACTTAGCCTTGGTGACATGTGTGACACTCAGTTTGTACAGATTCAAATATGACTGACAAACTGGAAGTCTAGAAGTCCTGAAGTATTGCAACCCATGCCCAGAAAACTTCAGCATGTACCTTTGAAATTTGGAGAAGCATTGTTATGACGTACAGTTCATGTGACATATCAGCCCTTTTTGACCACTGCTTAAATACTATACAAGATGTAAAATTGTGTAAGATCAAGTCTTCCCTTTCTATAGCCCTGGCATATTCAAATTAATCTAACGACTTTGCAGAAAAAAAGAAAAACTGAATAGAATCTCATATTTCATTATCCTAACTGCCAGGAGCGTGCCCTGAAACATTCTATCTCCTGACCAATAAATGCCCTTAGGAAATATTATTTATTTATGTCATTTTGAAAAGAAAAACATTCTGAAAGTTTATGTGGGATAATTCTGAATATGAGGAAATGCATCAATAAACTTCTAATTAGGACATTGACATTCTTCCCTCAGGGTGATAGAAATCTATCCACTAGTATTTCAAAACTTGTAATTATGTCATTAGGATGCCACATAAAATGGGAAGATGGGTTATTAAATGGATGAGAAAACAGAAGCTAGAAAACCTTGTATTTTCCTAGTGGTAAAATGCACTTTTTCATTGCAGCATGGGGCTCCAGAAAAAAAAGGATAAAAAGAAAAGATGGGTGGAGAGGCAGACCTGATCTAGGAAATGTTTCTTGTAACTGACATATCAGTGCACAAGAGGTCTTGATGATAAAATCCTGCCAGTGCATCTGTAAACAGTCTACAATTTATGGATAATCATATGGATAAAATATGATAATCATGTAAAGTACAACAGAGAGTACAAGAATATCATGAGCAAAAAGTGTTTGCAGTATATCCTTGAGCAGCAAAAGAATATCTGGGCAAAAAGCATTTGGAGACTACCTATGAGCATAGTCAAGGGAGGTTTTAAAAAGGGTGCAAAAGATGTCCCCAGATTCAAAAAGCTTCTTGTTTCTGATAAGTCACCACCCTCAAGTGGGAAGATGCATATGGTAGAAAACACTTCCACAAGTATTTCATAAGTGGAGTGTGTGAAAATGATCATGAATGGGTTAAATAAGCACAAAAGGAAAACAACGGGTTTGAATTGGTTTGAATTGCAATTGTTTTAAATTGCAACCCTCAAGTAGATTGTACTGAAGTAACTTCTATGTCAGAAATTTTCTCCCCCTGCCATCCACACTCAAGGTATTACAGGAATCAGAAACTAAGACAAAATGCTAATAAATATTTTCCTGTTACTTTATACTAATAAATATTTCCTGTTATACTCATTTTAACATCAGGGTGAAGACTCGGAGGGATATTACTGCACATCATGGCTAAGACATAGGTAGTGGCCTTGTCACATTTTCTGCTTTGTTCTCAGAATGCTCATGAGACAAATGAGACCGTTGTCTCTAGGAGCGCAGTGCAAGCTTCAGAAGATCTTCTCTTTCTTTTGTAAACTTAGCTGCTTGAAAATACCAGAAGAGGCATTCTTCCTCTGCCAATATTGGCCTCAGCCAATAAGCCTGGAGGCCCACATCACACTGTCCTTCGATCCCACAAAATGCTTCTCAAGAATTAAAGATTAATATGAATATTCATGACAGTTTAATAGTTCCAGATCCCTGCTTGAAGATATACAATATGTGGTGTCTTTCTCAGAGTGGAGTGGCAGAGCTAATTACTGTTCTCTGCTTTCTCTTTCAGCCATTACCTCTGTTGTTGACAGCTTCTGGAGTGTCTTATGACTTGGTTGTTGCTGTGACTCCTTCAGGATAAAGACCTTTTGAGTCCTGAACATATTGTGGCCCACTCACATAGCCTTTTGAGACAAATGCTTCATCTCAGACACTGACTAGAGTCAGGTTCTTCCTTCTGTCTCTGAGTTTCATTACTGCCCAATAATTCTTGGCAGTTTTTGCGGACTTCACTGCACCGTTTGGAACACACCTGTGGTTCCCGAAGCTCAAAGCAATATTTGTACCAATCATTTCCTACCTTCATGAGGCAGTGGAGTCTCGAGAGTTATTCAGCTGACCAAATAGAGGTTTCTAGTGAATCATGTCAAGACTATTGAATGTAGGGTCTAGATCTTCATTCACTGTGGTGGGAGCTTAGACATTTCACTGAATCTGGAGCTAAACACCATTCACTGTCCAATGCCTCTGAATGCATAAACCAATATCACATAGGCTAATTACTGCCATATCGCACAGCAAGCAGATATCTCATTTGCTATGTGAGCAAGGGATGGGAAAGACCCCAGCTGGATGGGATTCAGTCACCTAAACATGGGCACGAAGTACATCTTTCAGTACTGCATTGTGTCCTCTGGCTGCCAGGCCAGTGTGGTGTGTCTTTCCTGTAAGACTATTCATTCAGCTATTTATAGACATTAACAAAATCCTGTCTGAGACTTCGCCAGGCTGAACAGTCCCAGCTATCTCAGACTTTCCTCATGGAGAGGAGAGAGAAGGGAAGGGAACTTGACCTGCTTGCATTACTTTGCCTAATGTTGCCCAGTATACACCTTATATACAGTAAAGGCACATTGTTGGCTCGTGTTCAATTTGGTGTCCACCCCAGGGCCTTTTCTGAAGAGCTGCTTGCCAGCCAGGTGGCCCCCAGTGTGTACTGGTGCCTTGGATTGTTCCTCCTCAGGTGCAGAACTTTGTACTTCTCCTTGCTGAACTTCATGATGTCCTTGTCAACCCATTTCTCCAGCCTGTCAAAGTCCCTCTGGCTTGCAGCATGACCCTCTGAAGTATCAGCCACTCCTGCTGGTTTTGTGTCATCAGCAAACTTGCTGAAGGTACACTCTGGCCCATCATCCAGATCATTAATGAAGACGTTTAAAGAGGACTGAGCCCAATATTGACCCCTGGCGTACACTGCTAGCTACTGGTCTCCAAGTAGACTTTCTGCTGCTGATCATCCCACTTAGATAAGCATTTTAGGATGAGATGAAAAGATGAAATGTCCCCTGAAGTGGCCAGTCTCTATCCATAGACCATCAAGGAGGATAGAGTGGCAGAAAAAAAACCACAACAGAGCAGACCTTAGGGTAACTAGCTACAGCGTGGCTCAGGACAGATGAGCAACTCCCATGTCTGTGTGTCCACAAGTATGGTACCATGTGAATGTACATGTCTTCAAGATCATGAGTGTCTGAGTGAATACACTGGTTTAGTACAATGAAGAAAACATTGCTGCAGGACAGCTAATAAATGGATAATGATCAGTCGTTCCTAGCTTTATTTTACCACTATTATTTTCCTATTTTTCTCAGATTGGAATATCTGTCTTAGGCATTTTCTCCAATTTTCCTGAAGTGGGTCCTATGTTACTATATTCTACTTTTGTTCTGAACTCTTCAAGAAATGATTTTTCCATTCACCCAAGTATGCTGAAGTTCTTGTAATGTATCATCTGTTAGTTTCATTAGTGCTGTTTATCTTCTCTTCCAGCTCTTACCTCACCAAATAATCAGCCATCAAGATACTGTGCTACTTAACATTCCTTTTCCAAATAGTTTTTAGTTAGCTTTCTTTCTACATGATAGCACAATCACATGGATTGTGAGTCCTGAGAGTGTGAATACATTTTAAAGAATAAAGTTTAATGAAATGCAGTAGGAAGCATGCATGACTCAGATCCACATATCTGCTGCTTTTCCCTACTTAGATTTTTCAGTTTGTCCAAAAACCCCAAGTCTGCCTGGTAAATGTGCTTATAAATTCATGCTGTGCACTGTAGCATGCGTTGAGGGTCTCATTCACCTCCGTGTTAGTGTACATAGGCCAAACGATGCAAAACAATGGGACATCAGGCCTGCAAGTCCTCAGTAATATGTTAGGTACTATTTCTATTTCATAATATCAACTTGGTATTTGAGAGAATGAGAATCTTGCACTCTAGCATCAGGCAATACTTCTGAAGATGTCAGATTTCCTGCAATACCCTTGGCTGTTGTAAATTGGTCTTGCCCCAGGAGAGTCTATGAAGATGAAGTGATTTGTCTCACATGAAGTTTGGCCTATGAAATATAATTCTGATCTGATAACAAACAGTTATGGTGCACAAGAGCACACAACATTAGACCTCTTTCTCCTACAGATATATCACATATGCAATAAGCAGTTTCTAAGAAAAATACATTGCTTGCCATATGTTGATTTACAGTCCATATCAACAGGATTATTGTCATGAAGATGGCAAACTGGATGTGTCCCTATGGGTATCTACTGGTATGTCTCGAACATCCTTGATTACTGTCACACATAATCTGTGCTCAACTTTTCTGCTCCTGATTTTCTGCAGATGTTGCATGTGAGATGCTAAAATCAATTTTATTCTTAGTTCTATTCAACTTTTCTGAATATTTTTGAGGTGGGACAGGAGATGTCATCAGTTCCTTTAAGAGGAGAGACATTTTAGCTGGTGAAAACATTCAACTGTTCCCTTCATCTTCTCCAAAATACAATTTAAAATATTCATGTGATTTCAAAGCCTTATTTCAGTGGCTTTTATTGTGACCTTCCATCCTTTACACCATCTGTGTGCTAAGTGAAGACATGAGTAAATTCTTCTGTGGAAAAACAATTTTAACAGATGGGAAATCTGTTTGAAAATTAGGAGGCTGCAGGGCTAGATGCAGCAGCAAGATGTGGCTAAGAAAGGTGGGATTTCTCTTCAACATTTTCTTGAAGGTGCTACAGGCTTAGGATGAAGCAAGGCAATAGGAGGGGGCAGGGGTACAGTACAATCCCAGACATCCACACATGGACATGTATTTACAGCATAACACAGGTTCACTGTAAATTCATAGCACTAAGCTTGCTCCTTTTTGCCTCATGAAAAAATGCCATTCATCAATCATATGCAAACCATTATGTCTTCATACTTCTGGGTATTACAGTTTCTCTGGATGGTACAGTCCTGCCCTGATAAAGGGAGGAGAAAACATCGCTGCCAGGGATGTTCTTAGCAAGAACTGCTGGTGATTTCACATGAAAACAGGGGAAGATTTTTATTATCTAGGGAACTGAATATAACAGGTGCAATCAACACTGAGCTAGGCAAGCCACAGCCAGAAACTAGCCCAGAAGTGTGCCTAGCAGGCAGCCAGTGCCACAAAGCTCCATAAGAGAGACTAGTCAAGTGCAAGCAGTGACTTACAGCTTGACTTGCAGCTTTAGCAGGGGCTGGTGGTGCCCCAGGCCCTTATCACCTGCACCAGGCAGCTTTGAATCTCACCTTGTTCAAGTCTGTGGGTAGCTGTCTTGCCAGGACAACTTGTAGTGGGCAATAAAAGCTGTTTAGATGAAAGGTTTTGTATTCCCGAAGTCCACTGTCTCAGTGACATTGGTTGTCTCTCCTTATCCCCTTTGCACTGGGATTGTGGCCCCATATTCTCCTTGGGTGGAATATGTTCCCAACCAGCACAAGAAACCTTCACTTTTAAATCATGTTTTAAAATGCAGCTCTATTCTGCAAAGTAACTATGTAAAAATGTCACCTTCTAACTCATCAGATTTGTCACTTTAATGTGTTCAGAAGCAGATCTGTTCACTTTTAACGACAAAAGCAAGTTTTTACTACTTTCTGCCTGTGTTAACTCTATGGAGCCAATGCAGCTAAAATATTGGGCTAGATTTTATTTCTTCTGAGCTCTGCAAGAGCCATTTATTAACATTCAGTCATGAAGCCAATTGCCAACTCTAATTTGCAATTTCTAATTACAATCTTAGATCCACAGAGCCACTGGAGGCAGTAGATGAACAAATTTCAGGGTAAGATTTATTTACAGACAACGAAGTTCTCAATAAAGTCCTGATTTGAACAGTGTGAGTTATGATAAAGTGGTAAAAAGGAGTCTAGCTCTCCAGAATTACTTTGGATCTACAAGGCTGATAACTGTCATAATTTTTTATCAGTAGAACATTGGAAAGACTTCAAGAAATAGGATGGAGCACTACCATAGCACTTCACACTTTTAGTGATTTTCTTCTCAGAAGTATTGAAACAGCCTTTTAGTTTAAGTAGTGACATGCTGAAAAGTCAGTGCGAACAGGGAATATGAACTGGTGCTTTCCTCTGGAGACTAGAGTTGGGACAAACTTTCAGATTTCAAAATCAGGTTGAGTCTTCTCTGTGCAACATGTCTTTCCCAAACCTTTCTTTCTTCCCTGCTTTTTTTGGTGAGCTCGCAAAATACACACCAGGTCATGGAGCAACTGGATATCAGTGACATATCTGGCACTGTTTTTGCTGCTCTGCCCATTGTCCTAGCAACTTTGCTTCAATTAATAATTAGGAAAATCTGAGGGGCTCAGGGTAGGTGAATGCTGACACAAGATTGCAAGACATAAATTCAGGGAAGAGCTCCTTTAATGGGGCAGGAAGACTGAAAACTAAGAGGAGATTGCAAGGAATAAAGGGTGAGAGAGAGCTGGCTGAACACAATAAATCCCAGACTTGCATAGCCTCATCTCCCTTAAATCTCCGTGCCTTTTCCCTAGTACCCAGTGGCCAGCTTTGGGCTTTAAGAGGCCTTTGGATTATGAAACAAAGCCCCCAAAATACCATGTTTGTACTATTTCCTGTTAATGTCTGTGAACATTCATATTAAAGAGTCCATTTCACAGTGCCGAGATACTTCTTCCCATAACGAGATATATATACATATATAACCTTTTTTGGAAGATCGGGATTGTGAGTAATCAACAAATGCTTTAATTGACAACACTGGGCCCACCAATGCTCTTGTAATGCTGGCATGGTTGTATTTTCTTGTAAAACAGAAGTCTGGGCAAAACATCTTTTTTTACACTGGGGAGGAATCTTTCTTCTAACATGCAATACGGCTTTCTTTTTCCATTCAGCATTTTTTCTGGCACTGAGCTGTTATCGCCCTTTGAATTATATCAGCAGATAAAAATATGAACATTGCAAGGTAACTCAATGTTATTAAAAAAAAAAAATCCTAGGATCCAAAAGTCCCATTTATTTTCATCTTACATTTTTATATCCTATATTATTTTAAGGCCACTTTTATTAAAGTGTCAACCAAGTGATGCTGTAATCAAGTGATTGTCAGGTCCTTTCTTATGATGCTTTCTATTTGCCATTTTAACAGTAAGAAAGTTATTCTCTGCAAAAAGTCAGTATATGGGAAAGTTTTAATTTTATAGAGGCAGTTCTTTTACCCTGCTTAGAAAGAGGGTTCTGTTCTGAGGTTTTGGAGCTCTAGGCAACACCAAAGGTGTCACAATTACAATGATCTTCTGTACTTGTAGAATATAAAAAGTGATTTGATTCATAATCTCTTTCACTTTGATGAAACCACTGGGAAGTGCTGTTCAGCATGAATCGTAAATCAGGGAGTTAAAGAAAAAGGCAGAGAATGTGGGAGACTGGACTAACAGAAAGAAAAGAAGAGAGGGCATAAAAGTCTCATACTGAATGAGAAAGGGCCCTTTGCTGCATTTGATTCTCGATGTAACTTGGGGTTAAGCATCTGCTTACTCTTGTGGTGGGATGGGTTGAAGCAGAGCCCAGTAGACCATGGGTATCTTTCCATTTAAATTCTATGGGTGATGGATTACATTCTTATCGAGCAGAGGGTATGATTTATTAGGGAGTACAGAATTTTTACAACCCCAGGTTTGTACATTCAGTACTTGAACTACATGAGCAAGGAAAATAATGCTGCTCTATTTACAGCTATTACAAAGTAGAAGTGGGCAAACCTGGAAAAAGTGTCTCATATCTCCCACTTTGTCCAGATAAAGCATGTTTCTTCTAAGTTTATAGACAGAACTCTTATTTCCATGTATTATAGCTGAATGCGAAGGCTTGCCAGGACATACAAATGAAAACCTTCATCCCTAAAACTTCTTTTTTTTTTTTTTTTTGTTTTGCTTATTACATGATTTAAGTGTTACTGGTTTCAGCTAAAAAGTGGCAATAATTTTAAACCAATCTGAGAAACATTTTTGTTTAAAAAAAAGGCAAATATGCAATTGTTCACAGATGTTGAGAAGGTCAGTAACCATGGAACTCAGGGTCTCCCCTTTTGCTCTCCAGGCACACTTACAACCAGGCTATAAAATGAATTTTCACTTTTCTTGTCTTTTGGCCCAGAGCTCTTGCATTTGTGGCTGAGAATGGCGCAGCTTTACCAGGGAAGAGGGCTGGTGCCTCACTCTGTGCTGTCCTGGAAACTGGATTTCTTTGAGGTGCCTAACTTGCACAGATTGTGAGGGCTACATATGACCTGTCCTGATTACTTTTCTAAAATTCTCTCAAGTCCATGACTTTGTAACACGGACATTCAGAACAACCAAAAGAGACAATGAGCAATAGAAGAAAAAAAAAGAAGTGTTCAAGCTCTTGCACTATTTCTAATCCCTGTCCCCTTGGCAGCACAGTCATTTCATGCAGGATTTTTGACACTGGTATAAGGACTGTGAGAGTGTTTATAGAGACACAAGGGAGCCAGTCTTCAAAACTACTCAAAAAAAGTCCAATTAAATTCCTTGACAGCTGTTAAACCAGCTCAGAACAATTTTGAATACACTTATTCATCTGGGAATCAACTAATATAATGATGAAGGAAATGTAACAATGCATTTGCTTTCCAAGCCATGTTTTTAACAGCAAATGACACAGCTAGACAACAGTGTTCCTGTTGCATGAATTGATGAGAGTTAGGTGTTTATGGCAGGTGACAAAGCAGAAAGAGTACAAGCTTCATTTCCCACAGACTTGGCTGGGCCTGCAAGGCTAAATATGAAATTGTTTTCATTCAATCAACATCCAGCAGCAGTCAGAAATTGAATTCTACAAAAGATTTCTTTGGGTTCCATAAGCTTTAGGCACCCTCAAGCGCCACATTTAGAAGGTAGCCACAGGAAGAAATGCTGTCAAAAAGAGAAGGATAAGGCAATTCATCCTTAGGCTGGAGATATTTATATTTATTGGCTTAATTGGATACATCCTTATTACAGTAATTAATGTAAAATTATCAGGAAGTTCTAGAACTCTAATGGAATCTTTGCACCTTCAGAAGAAAAAACAAACAAACAAAAAATACCACAAAAAACCCCAAAACAAAACCTATTTCCACATATGTAATGCTACGTGTTCCCTTTTGGCTACATGTCCCCAGATTTTGGCTAAGTACTTCTCTACTACCTCCTCTGCCAACTGCCTCTTTATTAGCATCAGACAATTCTAGCGATCACACATAAAACAATTCTAATGATCACAACCAAAAGGCCATAGGGTGACAAGTGGGTTGGGTAGGTGAGTGTATCACTTTCATGGCATGAGAAGACCGAAGGAAACATTTCTATTTCTGGCATGGACCACATCACAAAATGTTCGACTGCATCATCCATTCTAATCCCCCAACAATGACTTTACTTCTTCATTTAGAAGAGGGAGAAATCTATCCTTGGAACTCTCTTTGCCATAAGGCTTTATTGTCTTTCTCATAACCACCTCCTCCAGTTGTGCTACCTGAGGCTAGGAGGCCAGCTGGAACTTCATGTGGGAATGGGGTGTGCAAAGATGTGTCTTGCCATTTTATTGCTAGTCCAGAAGGCAGATGTATCCCTGCAGTTTCAGGTACAGAAAGGCTGCCAAGGCCTGAAATTCATCCAACAACCAGGCCCCTAGTCAATGACCTACTGAAACACCTTCCTTGTGCAAATCAGCAGGCAGCTGGTGGGTAAAGCTGTGAGCATTAGTGAGACTCTGGAGGTGTCACCTTCTGTGACACCAGGGAGGTGAATTATGGGGTCCGGACGCCGTTCTTTGCCCTGATTTTGCCTTGGGAAAGCTCTTGTGGAAGAAAATAGTTGATAATAACACAATAAAGCAGACACTGTGATGAAGTGAACTTATAAAAACAGTTTGATTGGAAGGTAAATATTATGTGACATTTTTTTCAATGTGAATTTTTGGAGAACAGTAAGAGTTAAAGGCTTGGAAACTGTATTTCTCTTGGTGTATGTCGTGGTTTGAGCCCAGCCGGTAACTCAGAACCACACAGTCTTCTGGTGACATCCCAAAATCTTTGCCCTCTGGCCAGTCCATGATGACTTCTAGAATTCCTGGACGACTGGGATTTCCTATTCGAGCTCGTTGTGTAATTAGTGTGGCCCACTTACTCCATGTAGCATCCGTTGCATGATGTGTAGAGGAGACCCTGCCTTTGAACATCCAGCCCAGCACAGGCAACCGGGGTGCCAGGAGGAGCTGCGCTTCAGTTCCAATCACTTCTGAGGCAGCTCGAACCCCTTCATAGGCTGCCAGTATCTCTTTTTCAGTGGGAGTATAGCTGGCCTCGGATCCTTTATATCCCCGACTCCAAAAGCCGAGGGGTCGACCTCGAGTCTCCCCTGGAGCTTTCTGCCAGAGGCTCCAGGTAGGACCATTCTCCCCAGCTGCGGTATAGAGCACATTTTTCACATCTGGCCCGGCCCGGACTGGTCCAAGGGCTACTGCATGAACTATTTCTCGTTTAATTTGTTCAAAGGCTTGTTGTTGCTCAGGGCCCCATTTGAAATCATTCTTCTTCCGAGTCACGTGGTAGAGAGGGCTTACAATCAGACTGTAATTTGGGATGTGCATTCTCCAGAACCCCACAACACCTAAGAAAGCTTGTGTTTCTTTCTTGTTAGTTGGTGGAGACATTGCTGTTATCTTGTTGATCACGTCTGTGGGGATCTGGCGGCGTCCATCTTGCCATTTTATTCCCAAAAATTGAATCTCCTGTGCAGGTCCCTTGACCTTATTCCGTTTTATGGCAAAACCGGCCTTCAGCAGGATTTGGATTATCTTCCTCCCTTTCTCAAAAACTTCTTCCACTGTATCACCCCACACGATGATGTCATCAATGTATTGCAGGTGTTCTGGAGCTTGCCCCTGTTCCAATGCAGTCTGGATCAATCCATGGCAGATGGTAGGGCTGTGTTTCCACCCCTGGGGCAGTCGGTTCCAAGTGTACTGGACGCCCCTCCAACTGAAAGCAAACTGTGGCCTGCATTCTGCTGCCAAAGGGATTGAGAAAAATGCATTGGCAATGTCAATCGTGGCATACCACTTGGCTGCCTTTGACTCCAGTTCATATTGAAGTTCTAACATGTCCGGTACGGCAGCACTCAATGGTGGTGTGACTTCGTTCAGGCCACAATAGTCTACTGTTAATCTCCACTCTCCATTAGACTTTTGCACTGGCCGTATGGGGCTATTAAAGGGTGAGCGGGTCCTGCTGATCACTTCTTGGCTCTCCAGTCTACAGATCAGCTTATGGATAGGAATCAAGGAGTCTCGGTTGGTGCGATATTGCCGCCGGTGCACTGTTGTGGTCACAATTGGCACTTGTTGTTCTTCGACCTTCAGCAACCCCACAACAGAAGGATCCTCTGAGAGACCGGGTAAGGTGGACAGCTGCTTAATTTCCTCTGTCTCCAAGGCAGCGATACCAAAAGCCCATCTATACCCTTTTGGGTCTTTGAAGTACCCTCTCCTGAGATAGTCTATGCCAAGGATGCATGGAGCCCCTGGACCAGTTACAATGGGGTGCTTTTGCCACTTCCTCCCAGTCAGGCTGATTTCAGCTTCCAGCATAGTTAACGCTTGGGATCCTCCTGTCACTCCAGAAATATAAATGGGTTTCACCCCTTGATACCTTGATGGCATCAGAGTACACTGTGCACCGGTATCTACTAGAGCCTTATACTTCTGTGGGACTGATGTGCCAGGCCATCTGATCCACACAGTCCAGTAAACCCGATTATCCCTCTCCTCCACCTGGCTGGAGGCAGGGCCCCTCTAATAGTGATCACAAAATTCTCCACTTCTGTCTTGTAGAAAGGGATTAGTATTCCTTATCACAGGAGCTGGAGTAAAATCAGCTCTTTCACTCCATCTGGGAAACTGCTCGCCAGAGACTGGAGCAGCAGCTTTCCTGGGAGGATCATCCTTGACCATTGTTCTCCTCTTCAGTTCACGCACCTGTTGCTCCAGAGCTGAAGTAGGTTTTCCATCCCACTTTCTCATGTCTTCTCCGTGATCCCGCAGGTAAAACCATAGGGTGGCCCGTGGCGTGTACCTCCTATATTTTCTTTCTCGAGCAGTAGGGCGCCTTCTGTTAATAGCTGAGACATGGGTTGGTACGCGTGGGGAGCTGGATAGATCGGATAAATCGTCTCTCAATTGTTTGAACTCCTGGGACAGTTTTTCCACAGCTGAAATGATGGAAGGGGTGAGATTGTCTTCGAACTCTCGGAGTTGACGAATCAGGCAATCCACTGTTGGTGATATTCCGTCATTCCAGGTCATTGATGCCAATGTGTGGGCATATGATGATGGCGCACTCCGTGTAAGTTTCCGCCACATGGGTCATGTACATTCGACTTCATCTGGATCTACGGATGTGTTCCTGGCATCCGGCCTGTGATAGATCATCTCTATAATGGCTGATTCCCTCAGGGACTGGATGCCTTTCTCTATCGTGGTCCAGTTGGCTGAGCGATTCGTAATATCGTCTTTGTAGGGAAACCTTTCCTTCACAGCTGCCAGGAGCCGCCTCCAAAGGGTGAGGGCTCGCTTCTCTCTTGCAATCGCTTTGTCAATTCCTCCTTCCTTAGCAAGTGATCCCAGCTGCTTGGCTTCCCTACCTTCTAGTTTGTGACCGTCGGCCCCATTGTCCCAGCATCGGAGCAACCGGGTGACAATGTGCTCCCCTGGAAGACGGGTGAAATCTTTTCGCATATTCCGCAGTTCGGTTGAGGTCCGGGGTCGAGAAGTGACCTCTTCTTCTTCTTCCTCTTCCTCTGACCCACGTAGTAGTAACTCTTGTTCAGATGCTGTTGCATGTAGTAATGGCATTGGGTCTTCATCTTTCTTTGCTTCGCGGGTTGCTCTTTGTGCCTCTCGTCTGCTTTTGCTTACAGAGGCAACAGACATTGTCACAAACTGGACATTTGGTTTAGCTGCAGTGTTTGCCACTGTGGTTGGAGTGGCTGCAGTGCCTGCCACTAGGATTGGAGTGGTTGCAATGTCTATTGCTGGGGTTGGTGCAGCTGTTGTGCTTGGGAGTTGAGTAACACCAACAGCTTCATTGTCTGTTGCTGTCGGGGTTTGAATAGCTACTGTGCATGTCACTGGGGTTGGTGTAGCTGCGGTGCTTGGAGTAGCTATATTGTCTGTTGCTGTCGGGGTTTGAGTAGCTACTGTGCTTGTCACTGGGGTTGGTGTGGCTGCGGTGCTTGGAGTAGCTATATTGTCTGTTGCTATCGGGGTTTGAGTAGCTTCTGTGCTTGTCACTGGGGTTGGTGTGGCTGCGGTGCTTGGAGTAGCCACATTGTCTGTTGCTGCCGGGGTTTGAGTAGCTGTTGTGCTTGTCACTGGGGTTGGTGTAACTGCTGTATTTGAAGTTGGAGTAGTTGCGTTGTCTGTTGTGGTCAGGGTTTGAGTAGCTGTTGTGCTTGTAGTTGGCATAGCTGCGTTGTCTGTTGCTTTGCCATCAGATCCAGAGACATTTTTTTCCCTTTGAAGGTGCTGGATAGTGTTGAGCAGGGCTCTGTAGGCATAGGCCAAGCCCCAGCACGTTGCCAAGATTTGTCCCTCTCTGGTATAACCAGGACGACAGCACACCTCGTTTAAGTGTTTTACTAGTTTTTCCGGATGTTGCACTTGTTCAGTGGTGAAGTTCCAAAGCACTGGAGGGGCCCACTGGCCTAGATACTTGCCCATACTATCCCACACACCCTGCCACTCATAACTGTCCAGCCTCAGGGAAAATCTCCTGGTGGTCCTCCTATATCGTCGTCTAACCCTAGACCAGATTCGAACCTGATACTGCTGAATTTTTGAGATTAAACGAAATAGGATGTTCCTACGACGGGATGGCCGTGGGTAAAACACACTCCGTATGTGTGCCAACATGCTGATCCCCAGAACAATCAGCAGGCAGGTTTCAAGGGTACTCAAAGGCCATCTAAAACCTTCAGAACTCTCAACTGCTGTTGCAAATAGGCTGGTGGGGGAACGGGGGGTGAAAGAGAATGCTTCCTTCGTAAGTTTACCCCCCGAGGAGAAAAAAAAAGATATGCAATTGCCAAAATATTTCATTATATACCTCCCAATGTATAGAGGTGATGGCCACGCTGGAAGCACAAACCAGACCAGTTTCATGATCAATGAGTCTATTGTATTACAAGTCATTACCATGAAGTACAGTGAAACAAGAACCTTAGCCCAGGCCCCCCAGCCGATAAACACTAAAACAGCAAATAGTGGCTGTAAGTAAGGTACAACATGCTGAAACTCTGAGATCAAGCGCAACAAGTCTGAGAGCCAAATAATCACCGTTGTGACGAGTAGTAACAATGAATGCTTATCACAAATATGATTAAACACACTCTGGTCAGATCTGTCGTTATCTCAACCTTTCGAGCCCCACATTGGGCGCCAAAAAGAACTGTCGTGGTTTGAGCCCAGCCGGTAACTCAGAACCACACAGCCGCTCGCTCACTCCCCCCCTTCCTCCCCCCGCTCCCGGAGGGATGGGGAGGAGAATCGGAAGAATGTAACTCCCACGGGTTGAGATAAGAGCAGTCCCGCAACTAAGGTATAATACAAACCACTACTGCTACCACCAATGATAATAATGATTAGTGAAATAACAAGGGGAGAGGATACAATTGCTCACCACCCGCCGACCGATACCCAGCCCGACCCAAGCAGTGATCTGGGCCTTCCGGGTAACTCCCCCCTGTTTATATACTGGGCATGACGTGCTGTGGTATGGAATACCCCTTTGGCTAGTTTGGGTCAGGTGTCCTGTCTCTGCTTCCTCCCGGCTTCCCCTCCTCCCTGGCAAAGCATGAGACTGAGAAAGTCCTTGGTTGGAATAAACATTACTTAGCAACAACTAAAAACATCAGTGTTATCAGCATTGTTCCCAGGCTGAAAGTTAAAAAACACAGCACTGCACCAGCTACTAAGAAGGAGAAAAATGACTGCTATAGCTGAACCCAGGACAGTGTATTATAAGTAGAGTGTATATATATAAAAACAGGCCATGAGTATTTTCCAGTCCTGCTTCTATCTTATTCCAGTACTCCATTTCTCTCCCTGAGAAAGCTCTTCAGGAGCCGTGCCTATTGGAATATTTGCCGCTCTACTGTGATTCTCCATAAAGATATATATTAATGTCAGTAGTGATGATGATTTTTCATAGTATAGACACCTGTCCACTAGAAACTGTACTGAAAACTGCAGATCGTAGTCATGATTTCCAACCAGTTCAGTTCTGGACAGTATTCAAGTCAGGGACACAAAATGAAAAGCTCAGTCACCCATAACCAATCACCCGAAACATACATTCTCCCTGAATATGTTTAATTCTTCAACACTAATTTAAATAACTTCATTAAAAAATGTATTCAAGGGCCCTGGAATTTTAGCCACTGATGCATTTCATGTAGGCCAAAGAGTACTTGTTCTACAGCGTTGAAGGGGGATTAATCAGCAGATTGACTGCAACTTTCTTCAGAAACAGAATGCTGATTTTTAACTACTGTATTTTAATGGTATCTCTGAGCCTGAAACTTGATTTTGTGGTGTTCAGCATGTGACTCATGTTCTCTTATAACTTTGAATTATGCATTTCATCTTTTCTTCTGATTCTAGTTTTCACTCACAAAGAGCTCAGTCGCTCCCAAATAAAACCAACTGGCATGTTTCTAAGGCTCATTTGGTTTCATTTCTTATTATTCATTGGGACTTAGAGACCTGAAGTCAAGACTCAGACTGAGTACTTTTGCCTGACTGAACACTTCTCATAGCCTCGCCAACTACCCCATCAAGTCAACTGTTTCAGATTCTATTTTCTCTCTCCAGTTTTTGCTTCATTTTTGAGACTTCTCAAAAAACTTTGCTTTCCTTGTAGTGGAGCAGCTGTGGCTTTTGAATGCTTATCCACCAGGAAACCTATCTGCTGATTTACTGTGTTGCCTGTTTGAGCTGCCATACTGGTGCATAAAAAAGCAATCGTGACCGAGGTTAGAAAAGACCTTTCTGCATGCGAATCCTGGGCAGACAAATTGCTCCAATATTTTAGTTGCCTGATGTATTCCCCTTTCTGGCTATTTGTAGGACCACTGGATAGTTCAGTTTGCAAGCAACTTTCTACTTCTAGAACAACCTCCTGCATCTAGCAGGGTCAGCTTCAAGCTCAGCATAGTCTCACCACACACCACTTTGAAGAGTCTGGCTCCATCCAGATGCTAGGTGCTGGGGGGCTGATGTTGGATGCCCCCAAAGCTGTGTCCTCTCCAGCATGAACAAGTCCAGGTCCCTCAGCTTCTTCTTCTAGGGCAAGTGTTCTTTCCCCTCCCATTGTAGTGACCTCCAGTTTATCTTGAACTGGGGAGCCCAAAAATGATATAGTAGCCTAGATGTAGCATAACAAGTGCTGAGCAGGGGGAGTAGTCACTTGCCTTGATCTGCTGGCTCTGCTTCTACTCATAAAGCCCAGGATACCGTTGTTCCTCATTGCTGCCAGGCCTGGTGCTGGCTCATGCCCAACTCATCATCTACCAAACCCAAAGAGCATCTATAGCAGAGCTGCCCCACAACAGAGCCGCCCCACAACAGAGCCTGTCCATCCTCAGCCTGTGCTGCTGCCATTGCTTCTCCCTGCTTAGAGGCAGGACTTTGCATTTTTCCTTACCAAATTTCACAAGGTTGCTGTTGGCTGTTTCTCGCAGCAGCCTGGGTCTCTCTGAACGCAGCCCTGCCCTTGAGCATATTGACTGCACCCATGCCTGGGTGTCAGCTGCAAAACTTTCTCCAGTTTGTTTAGGCAGCCTCTTCTCTCTTTTCACCACCTCCTTTCTCCTAAATCCCATTCGTTTTTATCTTAACTGCTTACTAAACTCAAGATTAATTGCATTCTGCTCTGCTGGTAGGGCTGGCAAGCAGAAGTCTCCCTTTTTTTACTCTAGATAACATTCCTTCTTACACAATTCTTTCTCATTCATAACATCCAACCACATGGACCTGGAGAATGTGAATTTCCTCACTGCTGCAACAAAGTATTTTTCTAACAGCAGTGTAAAACCTTAATCAACTCTTACAACAGTGTACTTTTGTAATGCATCAGTAAAACCAAATGCCAGCTCTTTCAGTGCCAGATGATTAGTCTAATCTCATGCAAACCACGTAGCAAACCATGCCATGAGAGTATTTCCAAACTGGATTCCTTTCTCTCACATGTAAATAGTTCTTCAAAACTTCCAAAATGCTATTTTTATTTTAATGAGTGTATTTTTTTAGTCATAAGCAGGCTTTTATAATTTTCATTCATACGTATTTTAAACATTGGTAATTCTCAGGTCAGCATGGATAACTGAGGTTCTTACAATTTTAAAGGAAGAGTTGATCATCCTATGTTTGCTTTATTTTTCTGGTTTATCATACTAATTAAAGGATCATTAATTTTAAACACACTAATATATGCAAAGCTCCCTGTAAATACAAAATTCAAAGCTCAATTACTGTTCCACATTTTGCTGTTCCCCTGTGGAAATATAGGGTAGGGGTCACTTTAGGGTTCTAAAAATACACAGAGAGTATATTTTGCAGCTCAAATAGGTGTCAGCAAGTATTTATGAATCAAAATAGGGTAACATCAAATAGATGATACTAAAAATGTCAGTGAAAACATCAAAATGGAAATACACCTCCAATTTGTTTGTCAGCCAAATACTAAACCTAGACTAATGCTTTGCCTTTGCCAAACCTGTCTGTTTTTTTCAGGCCTGTGATTAGCATTAAAGAGGAAATCATGTCTTCTATGTGCCTGTAAGTATTCACATATCCCATTTCCCTCAGCTGCTCTTTTGTCACCTGACTGAGATATATGTATGTTCACCTGAAAAGAAAATGCCTGGCTGTCATTACTCCTGTCTGAACACCAGCTCCAGAACAAGGAGAAGCCAAGGCTCTTGAAATAAGCAGGTCAGGGAAAGTTTCGACAAGCCTCCAGGAATTGTAACACTAACAGTGGCCTCTTTATGACAAGGTCTTCCCTTCCAAAAGGTGCCAGCTGAAGAGGGAGATCAGTGTCAGGCCCAAGATCTGTCTATGTCGTTTCTCCAGACACCACTTATTAGTTGTACGGGCAATGTCCAAAACAAAACTAAAAAGGTAACAATATCAACCAAAGGATACTATGGACAACAGTGGAAGCATTATATAAAAATACAATTTGTATTTATTTGTCAGCCCCATATAGAACCAGGTCCACTACCTCATATTTCCAAGCATCACTCAACATCACACATGTTTGAGATCCCTGGGGCAATCAAATTTTTGGAGTTCTCTAGGAAGAAAGGAATTGCAAGCTGATTTTTTTTTAGCTGGTACATCTTATTTGATCATATTTAGCTTCTCAAGACTTCATTCAACACCTCATATTCTAATAAATTAGGATTATTGGCCCTAGGTGTCAATAGGAGTCCCAGGCAGTTCCACCAGCTAGAGACAGGTTGGGAAATGGGATGGCAGCAACCATCATCTTTCTCTTGCAACTTTTCCTTCGCCACAGTTGTGCAGTGTTGCATATTGGCTGTGCCACTTACCTAGCAGATGTCTTTGATGGTAATAGTCCTCTGTGCTTTACTTTTTTACAGAACAAATGTTGAAATCCATCAAACAGCTTTGTTTCAATATGCAAGAGTCTGTCTCATTTTTGCATTGCTAAAGCACATGTCTAGAACGGTAAAAAAACAGTTTGCACTGCAAGCAAACACACTTAAATTAAGGTGAAGATCCCCAGATGCTATCCTAATTGATATTACACTGGTATATGTACAAATGAATAGATGTAAATATTTAAGCTAGGTTTTGTACAGAAACGATGCTACAGAAAGAGAGATCTCAAGCTCCTAGCAGCTCAGAACAGAACTATTTCATATGCTGACTGGATTTGCTCTTGTTGTGAGTAGTTAGTTCAACACATAGAGCACAATAATGTGATTAACATGAGGAAACTTACTTTGGATGGAGTAAAACCATACCTGTAAAATCTGAGACAGTCCCATTAACAACAGATACAATGCGCCAAAAAGAACCCTGTTTTTCAGCTCTCTCAGGGTTTTTTCAAATAGAAAATGAACCATATTTATCAGATCCTTTTCCATTTGCAGCATGAATTGGTCTCCTCAGCTTACAGTCTTCTGTAGAATTTAAAACTCACTGAGAACTCTTTCTGCTTCAAGAGAAAAAGAGAAGATGGAGCGAAAACGACAGGCTGAGCATGCCACACATCTCTCTGCACTAGGACATTCTCTCACCTCATTGGTTGGAACAAACAACCTAACAAGTAATGGCTTTTGTAATCAGAATGCCCAGTGTTGCGTAGTAGTCTGGCCTCTCCCTAACAAAGTCATTTAATGCCCTGTGAGTCACTTAACCCTTATGTAAAATCAGTGCAAAGATATGGATTTTCTCAGTCCTTGCAGCAAAGCTGTTATGTGTAATTTATGTTTGCCAGACTTTTAAAGACATTTACAAGAACATTCTTGAGAAATTATTGTCATTAAATTATTAAAATCATGTTTTCAGTGTAGGGTCATCTGAGATGTGAAACACTGTCAATTATGTAATTTATTATTACAGGGTTTAGGATCTTCTGTCTCCAGTACCAAAGAACCTGATCACCAGCAATATTTATTGAAGTTAGCTGCAAAAATGGTTCTGTGATGCAGAGAAAGTATTTTATCTTGGTTTTATAAATGGCAGTCTGTCTTACAGACAGACATGAATCTTGCTGTTGCACACTGCAGAGGAAAAGGCAGAACAGGGAATGGAAACTGAAGGTGGAAGTGATCTCAGCACTTTAAACATTAAATATCCAGTCTAAAATCATCTCTGAGAGAGCAAGAGGGACATCTTCTGAGCACAGTACCTCACACGTTAAAATAGATGGTTGGGGCATGCTGCCCTCTGAAGATGTGTCTCCCCACTGGTCCTGACAGGTGCTCAACCAGCCCGATCAGGTAGCCTTCTGACAGCTGAAGCCTGAAGTCTTACCTTTAGTGCTGCTGCTTCCAAAGTGACGATGCAGGTACCTATCCATTGGGCTGCCTCCTTGTGCAACCTAGGTCATTTGTCCAGGCAGTTTATTTCCAAAAAAAGAAGCAGTAACTGTGGCACAACTGACCATCATGTTCCTTTTTTTAACCAAAACTATTTTGCTAATCAGGATACAGTATACCTTTTCACAGAAGAAGCAAATGTTCTTCAACATAACCAAAATAAAATATCTTTCCCTGGCAGGAAAGCTAGCAAGTTAGACTATTGTGCTCTGTGTTCTCCTCTGGGGACACCTATAACATTCATTCTACAGTCATTTTTAGGGGACAGGCTATGCTATCCAGAAGAGAATATCAGCACTGAAACTGCAAACCACATACATCACAGATCTCTGTTCCCACTGAGAGAGAACTCCAGTAAACTCAAACTATTGTTGTTTCAGTTGCATCAGCCTTTCTCTGGCTTGTGCTGTGAGTCCTGAAGGGAGACAAGAAGTCATGCTGTTCTTCTTACTCATGCAAAGGAAACTAAAATCTGTTATGAAATAATATATGCAGTATGAAAGACCTAATGCCAGTCTAATCTTGATCTTAAGCGGCAAAAATGCCCAGGCTGCTCAGTGACAAAACCCAACACTGAAGCCAAGCAGAGATAAGAAATAAAAATGCTTTAATACAACCTGGTTTTCCCTTCTGTTTAAAAATCTGGTTCATGTCTGCATTGGGAAGAAGCGGTGTGCAATAGGGGTGAAACTGCAGAGTGGGATAGCTGCTGTGAAGGATCTGCAGGTTCAGGGAGCAGTACTTCAGGTAGTAGTCTCTTCCCATGAACTAAATGTCCACAACTGGCCAGAATACAGTAAAGGCTGTCCTGAAGCCCATCATTTTCTTTAGTTCAACCAAGAGAAGACCAGCTTGCATGCTCAGAGGCTGCTCCATAGCCCAGAGCAAGGTTCACAGGGACAAATGGGAGATTTTCTTCGAAACATGTCCTCAATCCGCACTAAGGCACTGATCTAGATTCACTAGGCATCGTTTTCAAGGGCTTGCTTGCAAACAGAAACTGCATGGGTGGGCAGGTGACTATCTGTGGCTTAGTCTATAGTGCTGAAATTGGAGTGTCAAAGCCACCTAACAAATATGCAGCTCATACTGAAAAAGGAACTATTTCATAGGCAGCATTACACCACATTTCTAAACACCAGCCTTGGCATCTTTTACCAGAATAAACTACCTACAAGACTGCATTTTCCACACTCTGTACTAATATAGCTACTTTAGCAAGAACTTTTCATTTAGACATTTCATAAACTCTGTGAAGTCTACACCATTCTGAACTGAGAAAAAAAAAAAATCCAGGAAGGAATCAAAGTACCTAAACCTTCCCCTGGTGGACCAGAATGCTTTTCATAAGCACATTTGATTCCAGCAAAACAAATCTGACCTCACACACTGATCACCTGCTCCATGACAGTCTTAGCTGTACTAATCGGATATTTCCATCAGCTAGAATCTGCTTCAAGTAATGCTTAAATAATCACGGAAAGAATGTGGCCCAACTGTGAGAAACCTTTAATCCCCTTTCCCCCACCAAATGCAGGTGTACACAATACACTGTGCAAAACTTTAAATAGATCTTTCCTTTGACCTTTTGTGCTCTTCAGCTCCTTTTGGTATACAACCTATTCCCTGTCGTATGAATTAACTTTATGTTCTTCATAGCATAAGGTAACCAGAAAAGCAGACAAGTCTGTTTTGATATCTGAGGTCTGGATCCAGTAAAAGGTATGGTTACTTGAAAATAAAGCTCTGCAAGGCCTCTGCCAGGTCTTCTGGCTGGGGGTAAAACCCAGAGCTGAGACTTTGTGGTTAGAAAAGACATATCTTCAGTGGTAGTCATATACCATCATACATATTTTCATATACCTATATGCATACACACACATATATATATATGCATACAATCTGGATCCACAGCACAGTGTCCTGCTCACTGGACCGAAAGCTACAGTTAGTCTTTGCAAGGATGGAGACAGTCCATTCTTTGCAGTAAGCAGAGTTGAAAGTGGCAAGGTGGTGATGTAGAAAGTAGGAAAACAAGGCTACTTCCATCTTCAGATTGTACAGTTGCAAACAACACCTTCCAGTAGCTTCTTCTAAGCCTACAAGTAAGAAACCTAATCTGGATGTGGTCAGCATCCATGCCTTTTTTTGGCTCGATCACAGTACATAACAAAGCTCTCCGAACTCTGGGCAAAGACAGCATGCATATTTCAGGAAGTGTGATAGTCAGGGAACTTACCTGCAAAACAGAAGAGCCAGGCTCTGATATTAATATCCAAGGTCCTTTCTGGGGTTGTATCCAAATGAATAAACATTGGGATAACCAGTGCTACATCTGCCCTGCCTTCCAAAAGATACCATTATTACAGAGGAAAACTGATCCCTGTTCCCATCCTTCTGGCTCATAGAGCTTGCATTTTTTTGTCCCTGCAGGTCCTGGCACGACATCCTTGCCCAGCACCTGCAGAGCCAGACAGTGCTCCACTGGAGTTAAGGTAAAGCCAAACTTGCTGAAGAGGAATGCTGGTGACCCTGGCCTCCTGAGACACTGCGCCAGCCATCACTGTGCAGACAGGACCTCCTTTGTCAGCTCTGTGTTTTAAAATGAACTGTCAGGTTTTCTGGGAGAAATAAGCAGCTGGATGTTTGGTTCAAGCTAAGTGGTAACATTTCCAGTCTTGCACTGGAGCGTAACTTTGGGCACTTGAGAACATTTTGTCACTAAAACTCAGGTCTTTCAGCTGCTTCAGCAAGTGAGGCACCATGGGGAGGGAAAGGAGAAGTGCTCTCTTGTACCAAATTACATGTAGCCTGCCTCCGAAGTTCTTAAATACTGTTTAGTTTCCAAAGTCCTTGAAAGTGAAACTGGGCTAAGTGCAGCAGCATGAGGCTTTTGCAATCACAATTCAGGAACTTCTCAGCTGTGCCTTGATCTTGTCTTACATGATGATGTCCTGTTCCAGTCAGAGCCTAAATTCTGATGAGACAAATCCCCAGCATGAGAACCAGAAAAAATTGTTCCCAAGCTGTGAGCATCAACCATCCACTTCCAGAATATTTGGATGCAGCTCACACAGGTTACAGGTGTTTCTGATCCAGTGACACATGAGCACATCTGGATATGGGAACAACAACTCTCTAGTTACTACATGAAATTTTACTTCCTTGTTACTTGGACAGAAAAAAAAGTGTAAGGTTGGTAATGCAATAAAATGCTTTAAATCTGCAGCTGTGTATAGAGCAAATAGGAGGTGATTGCTGATGCCCTACCTTCACCACGTTTTTATTTCTATAGATGGCTCTACTTTTGGCCCTGAGTCCAGTTCTGCAAACAAGAAACAAGACCCTTACTGTTTTCTGCAAAGCCCTTTGCAAAAATTGTGGAAGAGAGGCAGATGAATATGAAGATATCCTTAAACAACCCTCTGATATGGCAGTGAAAGACAGCCTGATCTCACATAGAGATACTGTTAAAAACAGTAAGTGAAATGCATTTAAGCAGGTAGCTGGAATAAACTAGTTTTAAAATACCTAATATTGTTCATTCTACTAAGTTTTTATGCAAAATAAAATTATTTTACAACGAGTTTCTGACGAAGGAATAAAGTTATAAATAAAGCTTATAACCAAATGGTGAATTATAACAATCTAGTAAGTGAAGAAATCTGTTCAGTACCATTTATTCATCAAGCAGATGGAGAAAAGATATTTACCTTGGGTCTGTGAAAGTAAAGTGGTCTTCACCAGAATATTAAATCTCTTGAAGTAATTTATACTGAAAGAGCAAGCAGATGGAAGAGGCACAAATAAAACCCTCTTTCTCTCTCCCTTTCTTCCCTTTTTCTGGAGAAGATAAAGAGTTACCAGCTTTCCCTGGATGCAACATTGGTCATTAACATACCTAGAAACTTTTAATGAAAATGACGGCACTTTTTTGTGTGGTTTTTTTCAGAAACACACCTGTCCATCTTGAACAGAGAAAGCATTTGCATTACCAGAGGACAGGAACTGCACTCTAGTATCCTTCTGAGTCTCCAGGAGGACAAACTGATCTCTCCTTTGGTACAGAGGGAAATAATACTTTTAAAGCATAACTTGGTAGCTACTTCACTATAAGATGAAGAGCACCTGAGAAGCTCTTGTTTATTTCTATGTGACCATAAAGAAACTCTAGATGGTAAACTCAGATATAGATGTCCACTCTACAGATGTCCACAGCTAGTCAATAAAGTCTGCAGTAGGGGAATTGTGGCATGTACCCTTGGCTGAAGCTAAAAAAAAATACAATTGTCACTCTTTACACTCTTATGAGCCCAGAAATGGATAAACAACAAAGTTATTAGGCCTCTTCTTCTGCCATTTCCTGCTTTTGTACTTCATGTGGCTGGCTGTCATACTTTTAGTAATCCACTGATTTCAAAGGTAAAAGTGCATCTATGCAAGTTTTAGGATGATTAAGGCCTACACTCAAGTTATATCGATATTGCCATGATAGTTTCATCACAGAAAATGGCCACTGAATCTGCAGTTTCTGTTGAAAGGCTAGAATAAAGTTTGGGAAACAAGAAATATTTTACATACTCTAAAGGTTTTTTTTTTTAGTCTCTATTTACCTTCTCCCAGTAATTTCTGTCATCTTTCTCAGTAAAGTTAATCCAAATAATTGTAAAACCAGATTAAACCTTTTATATGGACACTGTTATTCAGAAAGAAACAGGGCTAAATTCAATTTCATTTGCTTCATTTTTAAAGTCCAAAAGGAAGTAGAGTGTTATGCCTGAAAGAAAGCGTCATTTTGCATAATAGTTTCCACTGGCATGGGGGATTAATGTAACTTCAATAACCAATTCCAAAATCACTATGTTTAATTCAGGTCATTTTCCCTCAGCATCAAAATGTAGACAAGCTCTAAATGGTAGTTATTTGCCACAGTGCATAAGCCCTATATGGATTAAGAATACTCTTTAAAAAATAAAAAATGAAGTCAACTTCAGTTGTCAGAGAACCACAAGATGAAATGTAGCACTTCCCAATCAACCATTCATGATGGCTGGTATCATTAGGCATGTCATGATTCATCTTCAGTCTGCTGACACAACACCCTGTCATGTGATAACGGCGTGGCGGAAAACATGCTTTTTAAAACAGCATTGTTGCACTGAATTTGGATGGCTTGATTCTATAGGGCTTGAAAAGGCCAGTTTACTGAGCTCCTCTCCAAACACATCCTATTTCGTAGGTCACAAATTAGACTTTGGTACAAGCTTAGGTTTTAGAACAGCTTTTGCATTCCAAAAATGTTGTCGCAGACATGGGAATGAACCATTAATTTGGCAGAACATCATTCTTTTCGTTATCACTGTGACATATGGGGTTGGAAGAGGAGGCGAAATGGGAGGGAAAGGTGGTTGTTTTGCATCCTTACTCAGCTCTCTCTCACTCTTTTCACATAGTCACCCATTGCAGTCCCTTGTTGAATAAATTTGGCAATCACGGAGGCCAGATGCCAAAGTCTGGCTTTGACTATAACTCTCCAACACTGGCATTTGGCTGTTCCATTGGCTTATTCATGGACAGTCCATTACCTATTTTAAAATTGTAAAGCTGTTGAGTTACCTTGGTTGTCTCTTTGCATTCAATTATTTGCAAAATAGCCATTTTCTAGCCACAGAAAATTCCAACAAGTGGCCAAGAATCTGTAATGCCATCCTTTTTTTTATACTAGGACAGATCAAATATTATATAATTAATTAGCTACTTCCTTAGTAATCTAAAATCACTAATCCTGTTATTTAATCCAAATATCTCAACCTGTAAGGAAATCATAGAGCTCGCCCTAGTCTGCTTTTATGTTTGCAAATCTACTGTGGATGCCTGTAAACAGTAAAGAAATGTCACAGTAACTTGTGCATTAATAGGGTTAGACTCAGAAATGGCTATATGTCAAAGCTAATTAGAAAAAAATAATCTTGGAACATGTGAAAGCATTTCTCCGAAGAGCTGCTCTTTTTGACAGCTACAGATGTGCATCAGAGATTGCCATCTTCTGCAGGGAGTCTCAGTTTTCTTACACAAATTTTTCAGTAAGAACAGGGACAGTTGAGCTAGGCCCATAATAAAAGGATTTGAAGTCACATTCCTTTTGTGGAAAGAGCAATCTGCTATCTAATACATATGAGATATATCTATGGAGCTATATATTGCTGCCCAGTGATGGGGGAGGGATGTGGGAGATGTGTCATCATTTCATCTCTTATAAAGAAAAATGAAAGGTATTCGCTGGACAAAAAATGCCATTATTATCAAGAAGGATGAAGATTGCAAGTGGGGAAAAAAAAAGCAACTGAAAGAAAATGCATTACAGTATTGTTTTAAATATTCATTTCTATGAACTAAAGCTACTGTTCATTTTTATTGACTAAAGGTGCTTTACATAAATATTGGAAACCTCTATATGGAATCTACTACATTTTAATTATTTCTTGCCCTGCCTGGGATATTAATGATGTGATTACCCTTGAAAGAGTATGACCACTGGTGATTTATGCAAAACTAGACCAGTTCTGTGACTCTATCAGTTTGAGTTAAAACAAGCAATGGAGGAAGTGTGCTGCTACCATGTAAGCTGCAGAACCCTATTATTTTCAGTAGTTGGTGTGGTCAGTGTACTTAAAACATTACCTTCGGTCAACGTTCTGGAACCCTTCCTTTCCTTAAGCACCAAATCACTAAGGGAGAAAAAACTTCGAGATTTAGCTCCACGGTCTTAGATTTAGTGCTATGATAATCCCATAATGTGTTTCATCTGCTGCACTTTGTTTAGATTCAGCATTTCAGGCCAATGCTTTCATAGTTCAACTGTTAATGGCTGAGTTGGCCAGAAAGTTTAATAGATACAATTTTCTGATTGTGTTAAGCTCCATATGATCAATCTCCTGGCACTCTGTGCTGCTGGATTTAATCATAAAGTATTTGTAACCACTAAAACTGAGTGTATTGGGTTTGTGTGGCAAGATTTTGGTAGGGGGGGCCTACAGGGGTGGCTTCTGTGAGAAGCTGCTAGAAGCTTCCCCTATGCCCAATAGAGCCAGTTCCAGCTGGCTCCAAGAGGGACCCACTGCTGGCCAAGGCTGAGCCCATCAGTGACAGTGATAGCACCACTGGGATAATGTATGTAAGAGGGGGAAAAGTTACTGCATGGGAGCAATTGCAGACAGAGAGAGAATTTGTGACAGCAACAGCTCTGCAGACACCAAGGCCAGTGAAGAAGGAGGCCAGGAGGTGCTTCAGATGCCAGAGCAGAGATTTCCCAGCAGCTTGTGGTGCAGACCATGGAGAGGCAGGCTGCCCCCCTGCAGCACATGGAGGTCCACAGTGGAGCAGATACCCACCTGCAGCCCGTGGAGGTTCTTCGTGGAGCAGATCTCCATGTGCAGCCCATGGAGGACCCCCCACCGGAGCAGAGGGGTGCCCAAAGGAGTCTGTGACCCCACGGGAAGCCCGCGCTGGGGCAGGTTTGTTGCAGGACTTGTGACTCCCCTGGGGATCCACACTGGAGCAGTTCATGAAGAACTGCAGCCCGTGGGAAGGACTCATGCTGGAGAAGTTTGGAGAGGACTTTCTCCGTGGGAGGTACCTGACGGTGGAGCAGGGCAGGAGTGTGAGGAGACCTCCCCTGAGGAGGAAGGAGCAGCAGAGACAACGTGTGATGAATGGACCACAACCCCCCTTCCCCAATCCTCTGTGCCACTGGTGGGGAGGAGGTAAGGAAAACTGTGAGTAAAGTTAAACCCAGGAAGAAGAGGAGTGGGGGGAAAGGTGTTTTAAGTTTTCAATTTATTTCTCGTTATCTTACTTTGATTTGATTGGTAACAAATTAAATTCATTTCTGCAAGTCAAGTCTGTTTTGCTCATGTCAGTAACTGGTGAGTGATGTCTCCCTGTCCTTATCTCAACCCATGAACCTTTCTTTATATTTTCTCTCCCCTGTTCAGCTGAGGGGAGTGACAGAGTGGCTTTGGTGGGCACCGGACATCCAGCCAGGGTGAATCCACCACAATGAGTGTCGTGGTTTGAGCCTAGCCGGTAACTCAGAACCACACAGCCACTCGCTCACTCCCCACCTTCTTCCTCCCCCCGCTCCCGGAGGGATGGGGAGGAAAATCAAAAGAATGTAACTCCCACGGGTTGAGATAAGAGCAGTCCACTAACTAAGGTATAATACAAAACCACTACTGCTACCACCAATGATGATAATGATAAGGGAAATTACAAGGGGAGAGGATGCAATTGCTCATCACCCACCGACCGATATTCAGCCCGACCCGGGCAGCGATCTGGGCCTTCTGGGTAACTCCCCCCAGTTTATATACTGGGCATGACATACTGTGGTATGGAATACCCCTTTGGCCAGCTTGGGTCAGGTGTCCTGTTTCTGCTTCCTCCCGGCTTCTCCTCCTCCCTGGCAGAGCATGAGACCGAGAAAGTCCTTGGTCAGAGTAAACATTACTTAGCAACAACTAAAAGCATCGGTGTTATCAGCGTTGTTCCCAGGCTGAAAGTCAAAAACACAGCACTGCACCAGCTACTAAGAAGGAGAAAAAATGACTGCTGTAGCTGAGCCCAGGACACTGAGTTACTGCAGATGCTCAGTAGACTCATTTATCTCAATGACTTAAGATATCTGGAGGTCAGAGGGTGCTGTGGTGAATCCCAAGAATCTTGTTTCTCTAATTACTAATTTGGCTGTGGTCATTTTAAATCTCCTCTAGAGTTGGCAGCTCTTTCCTAAACCTATTCCAGGGCCTGTCAGAGATTGCTTTCCTGGTGGACAAGGGCCATTCTGCTTTCCAAGACAATGACAGGCCAGACTGTGACTCCTGATCTTACTGGCAGCTTTGCTTTAGTCTATCTGAAATACCTGCTTCTTCTCTGTCTTAAACAGATATCACTGAATCTTTGCTCTGATCAAACTAACTTGTCTGGGAGATTTTAGCTACCACAGAGTATTTTCCATTTGATCCCCAGAACTGGAATATTTCTGGCAGAGAGGCAGGGGCTGTGGAGGTAGCAGCTGGTAAAAAGTGAAGCTTTCACATGCTGGACCTGTTGACAGCATTAAGCAGATGTTTGTCATTTGTAAAAAGAACATTTCTCTGTTCTCCTGGCTGTGGCCAGTCTCATTGGAAGCCACATGAAAGCTGTAGTATAAAGGCAGCATCAGAGCAGTGATGCCAAGGGACAAAGTGAGGAAGTTTATTTTATTCTGGTTTTTCTTACTGTGCAGGGTAAATAAGTAAGAGAGATACTGAAATACGCCACGGCAAATCTCACTCTAGGAAATGTGGCAGGAAAACGATAATATGAGGCCACATTTGTCACCAGTGATGACCCACCCCCTGGGAGATGCGCCTTCCCTCAATCCTGATTTTATTCCGCACTATAGCTACTGAGCCATCCAGGTGTGAAAATGCTGATCACAAATGTGAATTAAAAATCCAGGTTCCTGTTTGATACCTAATAGAACTCATCAGTTTAAAAAGGGAATTGCAGATGTTCAAGGCCAGGTTGGTCAGAGCCTTAGGCGACATGGTCTAGTGTGAGACCTCCCTGCCCACGGCAGGGGGGTTGGAACTAGATGATCTTAAGGTCCTTTCCAACCCAACCATTCTATGATTCTATGTTAGTCTGCTGTGTGAAAGATATCTAGTCTAACCAGAAATAAATGTAGAAACAGAGTGACTGAAATCTTGTTCTTCTTTTGTCTTCAAGGTACATACCTGCAGTTTTAACTTAATATTACTTGAGAATTGGTTTTATAGTCTAAAGGCATTGTGAAAACTGCTTTCTCTCTCTCTCTTAAAAAATGACTGCTGAGTCATATAAGCCATATGACTGCTTTGTCATTTAAGACAAGGAAGCATTGTTCATTTCTGATACAGAAATGAATGAAATAATAGAGCCCTCATTCAGCAAATGAATGGTCTGGGAAGGTTCAAACTCACCATCTCAAGAAAGAACCCAAGCCCAGGGATAGCACCAGTTTCTGCATCACCCTCTGAAACCAGGGAAATAACAGAGGAATACAAGACTCATTCGTCCAACCTTCTGCAGCCTCTGGCAGAGTGAAGATCCTCCCTCGCGAGATGAGATATAACAGAGTTCCCTCATGGCAAAAAGCAACTTGGGTCCAGGTCTCCAACTCCATGGGTGAGTATCAGATTCTAAGCTGTTGTATAAAAGACATTGAGTTGCACATCTGTTATCAACTTGAATGAGTTTTGGTTCTTCAGAACAATACTTACAGTAGTAACATATGTTCAGAAATATGTTTTGCAGCTGGAGAGAAAAAAGGTGCGTCCCTGCAACCCTCACGTTTCTGACATCTGCAGATGGGCAAGACTTTTGACTTAGCTCTCTTAGTATTTCCTGTTGGCTAGCTCTAGGTACTGTCCTGCTCAGTTTGCGGTTTTGTGTCCCCATACACCACTGGGGTTATGCACAGGGGTGTTACATATGCCTTTTAGTTTCCACTCTGGGACCAAAGTATCCACTCCGGGACCAAAGTATCCACTCCATGATGCTTCCCTCCTACACCTTCTGTTTTCATAGAATCATAGAATCGTAAGAGTTGGAAAGGACCTTAAGATCATCTAGTTCCAACCCCCCTGCCATGGGCAGGGACACCTTGCCCTAAACCACGTGGCTCAAGGCTCTGTCCAACCTGGCCTTGAACACCGCCAGGGATGGAGCATCCACAACCTCCCTGGGCAGCCCATTCCAGTGCTTCACCACCCTCACTGTAAAGAACTTCTTCCTTATATCTAATCTAAACTTACCCTGTTGAAGTTTGAAGCCATTACCCCTTGTCCTACCACTACAGTCCCTAAGGAAGGGTCCCTCCCCAGCATCCTTGTAGACCCCCTTCAGACACTGGAAGGCTGCTATGAGGTCTCCACGCAGCCTTCTCTTCTCCAGGCTGAACAGCCCCAACTCTCTCAGCCTGTCTTCGTACGGGAGGTGCTCCAGCCCTCTTATCATCCTCGTGGCCCTCCTCTGGACTCGCTCCAACAGCTCCATGTCCTTTTTGTGTTGAGGACACCAGAACTGTATGCAGTACTCCAAGTGAGGTCTCACAAGAGCAGAGTAGAGGGGCAGGATCACCTCCTTCGACCTGCTGGTCATGCTTCTTTTGATGCAGCCCAGGATACGGTTGGCTTTCTGGGCTGCGAGCGCACACTGCCGGCTCATGTTAAGCTTCTCGTCAACCAACACCCCCAAGTCCTTCTCTGCAGGGCTGCTCTGAATCTCTTCTCTGCCCAACCTGTAGCAGTGCCTGGGATTGCCCCGACCCAGGTGTAGGACCTTACACTTGGCTTGGTTAAACTTCATAAGGTTGGCATTGGCCCACCTCACAAGCGTGTCAAGGTCCCTCTGGATGGCATCCCTTCCCTCCAGCGTATCAACTGAACCACACAGCTTGGTGTCGTCGGCAAACTTGCTGAGGGCGCACTCCATCCCACTGTCCATGTCGCCGACAAAGATGTTGAACAGGACCGGTCCCAACACCGATCCCTGAGGGACACCACTCGTTACAGGTTTCCAACTGGACATCGAGACATTTACCACAACTCTTTGTGTGCAGCCATCGAGCCAGTTTTTTATCCACCGAGTGGTCCATCTATCAAATTGATGTCTCTCCAATTTAGAGACAAGGCTGTCGTGCGGGACAGTGTCGAACGCTTTGCACAAGTCCAGGTAGATGATGTCAACTGCTCTGCCGCTGTCCATCAGTTTCGTGGCTCCATCATAGAAGGCCACCAAATTGGTCAGGCAGGATTTCCCCTTAGTGAAGCCATGTTGGCTGTCACCAACCACCTCGTTGTTTTTCATGTGCCTTAGCATGTTTTCCAGGAGAAACTGTTCCAAGATTTTGCCAGGCACAGAGGTGAGACTGACTGGTCTGTAGTTTCCCAGGTCTTCCACCTTCCCCCTCTTGAAAATGGGGGTTATATTGCCCTTCTTCCAGTCATCGGGAACTTCACCTGACTGCCAGGATTTTTCAAATATGATGGACAGTGGCTTAGCAACTTCATTCGCCAGCTCCTTTTCACTAGAGAAAAGATCAAATGCTTTCGTATATTACACATGATTTACAAAATCACTTTCTCGTTTCTTGTACTGACAGGGAAAATTGATGAGGTAACCTAGAAAAAACTATCTATCTGAAGACACAGTACAAAAATAGAGAGGGCTTGAGGAAAATATGTAAAGAACTCAGAAAGCTACTAGTTTAACCACTATTATATTATTCAATATGGTATTGGTGAAACACTGAAGAAGCCATCATAATTATCTGGGGTTAGAATTATGGAGTCTTTCATGAAAACCCTCACATATATGTACACCAGCATGTAAACTCAGGAACATATCTGCTGATGGCTACTGAAGAAAAGTTATAGATGTCTTTGAAAGCACCTGGGTGTGCATTTGCAGTGCTCCATTCAAACCAGTACATGAAGTTATCTAAACCATTCTGCTTCACTTCCTGATCATGACTACATAGATTTTTACAGGTTCCTTGACAGCACTATAAGTTGTCATCCTCCTCCATGAACAACACTCAGTGCAGACAGGAACCACAGGGAACAACTTACCACCTCATCATTAGGCAGATTATCATTACCTGGACACCACCTTATGAGCACTGTGACCAGACCCAGAGAGTGTGCTCACACCACCTGGAGTGTGTAGGTTGGCACCTTTTCCTCATCACTGGAAAGAAACACCCAAGATCTTTTTCCATCTACACTGTAGGTGATAGTACCTACGTCCTGCTGGCTGAAATCACACCGTATTTGCCATAACAACTTGAATAATTGCTTCAGCACCAACTATTTAATGAGGGAAAATATGAAATCTAGAGTGGCTCTCATCAAGATAGGTATCCATCCCAAGTGCTGTCAGAATAGCTGCACTTTGAATCACAGCTTCTGGAAACTTTTCTTTGGCATACCAAGAGAGATGCTTCTGGATCGTTCTCCTCCAGCCTGACACCACTCTGGGCAGTAGTAGCACATTTACAAAGTGAGGGAATATTCTCAATACAGCGTGGGGTTTACTGCATAAACGCAAGCTGCAATATGCTCTGGAAGCCAAGTGGGCAGTTCTTGAACCCTTGAATCCTTCCTCATTGTACACATAAGACCACCTTTCTAATACAGAACTCAATTTTTCTTTATTTGAATGACATGCCATCCAAAAACCCTAAATTGAATTTTAATCTACCTTATGATATGGGGTAAAACATACAGCCTTAGAGATGAAACACACCTTCCAAGTTCCAATATTTTTGTATTGCAGATGTGTGGTGGGCAATCCAATATGACCACTAAAAATGTGGATGGAGATATCAGTAAAAATACAACAGCTCCTTTGCACATAGTGGAGAAAAATTCAGTTGATTCTGAGATGAAGTCAGAGTAAGGATCACCAGTTAAGAAAACAGAAATTGCATTTCAAATTACCTTTTCTGTTTTAAACTTGCTCTGTAAAGAGAAGAGTATTGTTCTCATTTTAAGGCTCTACTTTCAGCACTTTACAATAAGCGTTTTTAAACATTTTGCACTTCATCTTCTTTAGAAAAAAACCCAAAGGCTGTGATGGAATGAGTAACAGTGGGATTCATTAACATTCCTAAGAGATTCTTGAAGAATCGCAAGACATCCAATGCTTTCAATCTGTGTGCAGTACCTCTTTACATGATAGCTTGCTACAATTATGTCAACATGTCAATGAAAAACATGAGGCTATTGCAGAAAGTGTGATTGAAGAATAATCCAAGAAGATGGAAATTATTCCAGGAAGAAAAGGTCTCCTGAGGAGCCTGCTAAAACCCTGAATGAGGATCCTTTTCACTAAGGGTATGTTTTCTAAACGGCAGTACAAGAGGAAGACTTTAGGTCTAATCAGCTTCATCACAGGACACTGAGACTTGTGCAGTACCAGAGTCTCTTTTTACAGCCTGTCAGCAGAAGCACAGCAACCCCATTTCTTTAGTACAACGTCCTAATGAATGTAGTGCATTTACATATCACCTGAAGATTACAGTCATACAAATACTAATGTCCTTTTACTTGAGTCTATGTGTTTCTCAGAAATGCTTGTGCAGCTAGTAGGCTTCTGAGCCAACAGTGCTTTACTGGACCACAGTATCTTTTAACCAATTTCCCTTCAGTCAGATCTGGTCTTAGTTCAGATCAATTTGGGAATCAAAAGGGTCTTTACCCAAAAATGTGATGTGTCCCAAGAGCCACCTAATAAGAAAACACAAAGTCATGCAAATATAAAACAACCAGTAAGGAAGCAAGGATATTATCACAGTCCATAGCTATTTAAGAGGCAGAGTGAAAAAGATTAAGGCTGAAGGAAGCTAATTTTGTTTGCTGTCTATGGACCTTGATGACTAAGAACAAAATAGCCAGAAGAAAATGAATGGAACCTCTTGGATCACTTGGGAAATCTTCTTTTCTGTTGTTCTGCACGTCCCACTGGTCTGTTCTCCAGTCACAGATCTCTTTTCTGGGATGTATGCATCTTACTGTCCATATTCACATCTTCTGGGGACCCTTCACATTTCGTAGAGACTTAGCACTCCAGTCAATTTGCTGAGACAAACCTTTCCTGGCAGGTGCATACATAAGCAAGAAGTCAAACAGAATATGTTTCAATCCATCATTTGATCAGAGAATGCTTTCCAAGGGTCACCCATGTTAGAGTCCTTGTTCAGTTACAATCTTCAAAAACTAAGAGGTCTACTTGCTTAATTGAACTTCCTAGACTGGACCCCTTGAGAGGAAGTACAGTAACCGTTCACACAATTGTCTATACCCACAAAAAGTCTAGGAATACATGCCTAGCTCTTCAGATGAATGTGAGGATGGAAGCTCTACAATTCCCATTTGCAGATATTTCCCCATTTTCTCCACATTTTTGCTAGCTCAGTATCTTCTAAATGAGTCATCACTCCCATTCCCTAGGTTCTGTCTTCTGGAAAGATACTCCCCTCAGCAACCATCACCAGGTCATCTAAACAAAATTAAAATCTAAACCCATTTAGCAACATGGAAATAAGTAACCCAGATCACTGTGGGGATAATAACTAAAAAGCAATGCACTCCATGACAGAGCAAGTCAGATCTTGGAGAGATTTTTTCCAACAACTGAAATATAAAAATCCCCAAACCCTCTTGCCAGGGCACTTCTTCATCTTTCAAGATTAGCTGCACTTTGATAGCTTTGATGAACCTGGAACTCAACGATCATTAACCTACTTCTGCAGGAAATCAATAGAAAGGTGTCTTCCAATATCTTACGCACATATGGCTTTTCAATGGCTTATAAGGATTTCCTCTACAGCACCTACTAAAATTAGGTTTGACTCCTCAACTGAGACTCTTCTTGCTAGATGATAGCTCAGAATAACATTTTTTTAATGGTTAAATATGTAGGCATCTCTGAAAGCTATGAGTTTAGTGCTAACAATAGATTAACTTTTAATGAGAATAGCATTTACCAATGTCCCAGTAATTCATTTATCACGTACTATCATTAATGTACCAGTAATTGTAAATTGCTGCTGCCTACAGAAGCTCTGGTGCAGGGTCCTGTGAAGTCAGCATCTTTGCCTTTCTGTAGACTGTAGCATCTTGCTTGGCTAGTGAATCTAATGTGTCATTTATTTTTACCGCCTCACTTGTACATTGTTGCCATTTCTTTCAGAGGCTATATTCTGCTTTCCATGACCAAACTATTCACCTTTGTAAAGGGATAAGAATCCTTTTAAAAAGGATGACTGCCAAATGCTGTGCTTTATTGAGGTTGAAATATACAACTGTAATGCTACGCTGTATTCTGAAAAGCAAGAAAAAGATCAAATTGAAGAGCCCTAAAATTTCGAAAGAGCTGTTCAGCAGATTAAACATCTCTCTGTATCAGAACCGCTGGGATTATTAAAAGTAAATGCATATGGCTTTACTCCCCCATGAACAATTAGAAACTCCTTTTCTGAACTGTATTCAGAGTACAACACGCACAAGCTCCCCAGAGTCTAAGGGCAGTACTTAGGTTCTATAATAATTAATCAAAAACAGAAAGAGGAAAAATTATCACTACATAGTCCATGAGACAGACTGTGCAAATACAATTTTGTTGTTTAAAGAATGTCAGGAAAAGAAGAATGTAAATTCTTCTGAGCAGCCACGGATAAATGTTTTTCCCATGTCTTTGTATTTCATCAATCAGGAATGAAGCCAGTTTTTTTTTTTAGAACTGAGGCTCAAAGACAAAGCTCCGAGAAGAGGAGGAAAATAGATTATTCTTCAGTTTCCATTGATCACTCTATGCCCATTACTGATTTTTTCAGAGATTCTTTGTAAAATCAACTCTATTAACTACTTAACAACAATAGTAATACAGAGATGACCCATCACAAGATGAAAATTCTATAAATGTGCCATCGATAATTGCATAAAACTCTCAGAAAACAGCTGATTGCCTTTCTCCTCAAAGAGGAATAATACAAAATCTATATAATCAGTGCGTTTTCATATCTGATCATAGAAGGGTTGCACCCACAGCCTGGAAGCAAGCAGTAGGTAGAGTTAAATTCTCATTTATTTTAGAATAGCCTTACTTGGCCTCAGTCTAGGTTTGGAGGGCAAAAACTGGAGGAGAAAACACAACCATTACAGAGGAAATATAGTAATTTGCAAACAGAAAAGTGGGTCAAAACTGCTGCATAAATTATCTGAAATGAATTGTTGTCAGATTTATATTGGATAGATTTGAAAACAGACTGAAATTGAGATCAGAATTGCTGTAAAGGTAAAATTACTTTAGCGTAATACCGAGCTCTAGTATTTTACTTTATGAAATATTGAGTTGACATTTATTTATTCATTAGGGTCACCTGCATTACAGAACAATCCATCCATTAAGGAAACTCTAAGCACAAAATGCCACAAAGAGAATGTGTGTTGCATTAATGACTAGTGTTTAAGGAGAGTGAACATGAGAGAAAACTTGACTAAAAATATCCACTACTACTAAAAAATCACACTACAGGCTTGAGCCTCCCAGTAACAGGGTGCAGTAATAGTTTGGCAGACACAGAATCTGAACGCAAGAGGCATCTGTCTTTAAGACTGATTCATCCTTTCTGCTGGCACAGTCTGTTTTCCCCAGCATGCAAACATTTAATCCAGCCCCCTGGGGATGTTTATGCTGATAAGTAAAATGGGCTCTGTTTCGACTTTGATAACTAGCTGTCTTCGTTCACATCCGCTCTAAGCAGTACTAGCCACAGGCATGGTAGGCACAAGCCTGCTGGAGCTATCAGGTCTAGATGTGTGCTCCTGCTTTATTTAAAAGTATAGCTGTGGAAGAGGTAAAGAGGTCTCCACCAGCTCACCTCTGCACTGGCCTGTCGCCACTCACACAATGGAAACCTAGTGGTGAGGAGACTCAGGCCAAGTCTTTTGGGTACCTGATCAGAGCAATCTCTGCAACCCAACCACTTGGGCAAAGACTGGGCACAAAAGCCCCACAGCATCACCCTGCCGTAGCAACTTGTCCTCCAACAACATCTTTCTGGATCCCAACTGGGAAGCATGGATTTGGATAAGATGTGCTTTTTCTCGGAGAGCTGCTTTATTTTTCCTGATTTATTTTTGGCAACTGCTTTCGTTTAACAGGCACGTCATGGGGAATTCTCCTTCTCTTGAGACAAATTTGTCCTTGACAGAACTTCACTGATTGGAACAGTTATATTAGGGATGAATCTGGCAAATTCTTTTCAATCTGGGTAAACATCACTTAGCTGCTTTAGCATCATTTGCTCAGATAAACAATACACACAGCAGACATACAGAAATTAAGGCAAATCCATTGCATCACTGGACACAGCTGAGAATATATGCTATAACACTTGGGCAAGATTACAGAAGCGCTACAACTTGAAAATGTATAGCATGTCTCTCTCAGCAAAGGACTGTTCCTGGCTTTGATCACACATATGCCCAATAGAACACTTTCCAAATGCTCATGACTTCCACTCTTGTTTTTTCAGTACAATTGGTACAAAAGAGAAATATCTTTGGTACTTAATAGTGTGCAGGATTACACAGCATTAGAAAGATGACCTTTTTATTCTTCTCCACAAGTTACATAAAGTACTTGTAAAACATGCTGAGCACTGCTCTCTGGGCTGCTGAGCGGCAGAGAAATTATAGCAGCTGAAAGGAAAAGGTACAGGTTAGATAACTATTTTAAGAGAACATTTTTCAGCCTTCTCAAGCAGCAGCTGGCATTTTATTTATTGTACCTTTGGAAAAACGGTACATTGAATCTTCCTCACTTCATACATCAGCTGAGGGGAGAGAGATATTCTGCTTGAGAAACATGCTCAGTTTTGTAAACATTAAAAAACTTGCATGAGATTTTTGCATATCATAGAATCATAAAATAGTTCGGGTTGGAAGGCACATTTAAAGGTCATCTAGTCTAACCCCCTGCCATGGGCAAGGACATCTTGAACTAGATCAGGTTGCCCAGAACCACATCCAGCCTGGCCTTGAATGTCTCCAGGGATGGCGCATCCACCACCTCCCTGGGCAGCCTTTTCCAGTATTTTACAATATCCTCACTCTGCACTACAGCCACCACCCAGGCTGAACTTTTCTTTTGAAATGCTACCTATCCTTTCCATACCCTGGACATGCACAGCTCAGGTCAGAATGGTTGCCCTCCCGGACCTCAGATGATACCTGGGCCTCTCTGAAAGGACAGCACCATCATGCCCAGCTGTCCTGCGATCAGTGGTGAATGCATTCCTCTCTCCCTTCTCTCTCTTGCTGCGATAACCAAGGTAATCTTTTTCAAAACAAATCCACCCCACTCTGTTAGAGCTGACACCTGCAGAAAGAGATGAGGGTAGATGCAAATTATTCACTGATATATTTGGAAGCTCCAAACCCATGTAACACATAGCTAGATCAAAGATACAGGCAAAACTGTAGCTAAAGGGATTGAAATCAGCTCAGAGAAGTCCTAGCTATGATGCCTGTCAAAAAGGGATCTTGCCCTCTGACAGCTTTCAGGACCTCCTCTTGAGGGCCCAGAACTTAGTGGTTCTCGAGGTCTCCATATGGAGATGAGCAGCTTTGTTATTTCTCTCCTACCACTTTTAATTGGAGTTCAACCCATAGGAAAGCAGTTTCTTGGCTGATTTGGTGACACCTTTTCCCAAGTTGTCATGAAGAATAAGTCACTGGTTGCTAACTGCTCTTCTTTGCTTAGCCATATGCTTCTCCTTTGAAACTTTGGCCCAGGATGGAGCTTAAAATAAAAGCAGACTTGTCACAGGGCAGACTTACAAACAACTAAATGGCTTTCTACTCATGGGAACAGTCAAGGAAATAGTATGTTTGCTGTGGATGGGAGCAGACATGCACTGAATAGTCACAACTAGGTTACCCTGTCAGCAGAAAGAAAATAACATTATCAGCATCTTACTTTCCGCAGGTCCTCATCCTGCAAAATGGTCCTGGCCTCTCAATTCTGTCTCGTAAAGCTGCTCTGGCCATGCAGAGACTCCGGCTCTGGCATGTCCCCAGGCATTTGTATTGAAGTTTGTCATTGTGTCACGAAGGAGTGTTGCATTGAACCTGGGTTTCCTCTTACCTCACAGAGTGTTCCCATCCTTGTGGATGAGAAATAGGTGAGAGGGAAGGTAGCAATATTTCCTCCTGAGATTGTCCCCCCCCCCCGCCATCACCTCCTTTCCTGCTTGAAATCTCACGTGTATTTTCCTAAGATAACTGCATTTCTCAAGCAATATCATCCTTGAGAAAATCAGCTCCTCTTGTTAGATCATCCTGGACTAAAATAATAAGCTGCCTTCTTGCCAGAAAGGGAAAATGCTTACAACACTCTGACTCTAGAGTGACCTTCAGGAATTCCCTCTTTTCCCTGTCTTCTCAATACCTTTTCATTATTTGATCTCCTTTATGAATTTCTCTTATTAGAGACCTGCTTCTCCAGCACTCCAGAGAAGCCAGTATATCGGCAATTTTGAAAGAAAAGGTGAAAGCGAAAGGAGAGTAGGCTTAGTGGAGAGTCAGGGGGGCAGATTGCTGGATCAAGGTGGCCCATGTTGCCATCTGAGTACTTCATCAGCTTCTGGAGTGCATCCATTGGGCTGATTTAAGAGGGGCAGTAGGTGATGGGACCAGTGATGGATACAGCTTTCCACAATCCCTCCTACTCCAGTGCTACCACTATAAAAGCACAGGATGAGATCCTGCATACTGTGTTTCATATTCTTATTTAGCTTTGGAAAGGTTGTTCCAGCTGTCAGCAGCCTCATGACCCAGTGTCCCAATTACCATGGCTTTCGAAGTGCGTACATCAGGGACCAACAGTCTTAATTTAGTGCACAGTTCACGGCCTTCCCTGTTACCACGAAAAAATGTTTGAAACCACAAATGGGTACATACTGTTTGTTCAGCTGCTGCAAGTTTGCTGCAGTGCACTTGCATCACCGCAGTATAGACATAGCAGCCAGAAGAGCAGAGCAGGGGAAGCTGATGTCTGCACTAGCCCTACCCAGCCCAGGACCTTGTGAAAGAATGGCCTTTTATACCATCATTAAATAGGATGAGTAAAATGCAAAAAAAAAAAAAAAAAAAAAAAAAAACAAAAATCCCTGTTGGCCTTTCAGAGGCATCAAAAAATTGACTAAGGATGCTATTTTATTCTTGACAAATTTAGTTGGCACCATAATTTCATTTGCATTTAGTTCACAGACACAATACAACACTAGACAGAGGCAAGTGTTATGTGACAAGAGTACTAATTTCACAAAACAATCACCTGCATCAAGTGAAGCGGGCAAGAAATAAAAGTCTCTTAGTAGCACTTTAGTGTGTCACACACTTATTACAAACTACATCACATCATTCCATAAAGAGCTGTGGAAATATTTATTTGAACTATAAATTTTTTTCTTTTTTTTTTTTTTTTTTCAGAATAAACACAATCTAAGTTGATGTCAAAGGTTATTGCCTAGTATTTCTCTTTCTGTATTGGGTCCAGTATTCTTAACATACCAAATCTCAGTCAGATAGAATATTTCATGTGTTAATAATTTTAATTATTATCATTGAGTGTGCATTAATTATCTACGAGCTGTATTTGAAACTCAGATGTTGTTCTTATCCAAACTGCAATCTGCTGGTCACAGAAATGTGTGCAAATGTGGTTTGATTTGATTTACTAACTGAGGAAGAACCCACAATTTCATTAAGAAGGAGCTGAGGAGGGGAAGCTTTCTTCATTAATAAAAATAATTAATGAGTTTCCCAGCTGTGTTACAAAGCAGCCTGCTACTTCAAGGCTGGCACCCCAGCAGACTAATAATCCAGTGCTAATTGGGGTATACCAAGCAGGATGTTCAGCTGTTGGTTCTTATTTATACTGATCTCCACTCACAAACAAACAGCTTTATTTCAAATTTTTACTTAAAAATAAAGTAAAAGCTCAATTTAATCTGAAGCATCAGCCAGATCCTTGTGATATGAATGTTTCTCAGGACTCTGACGAAGGTTTCCCAAGAAAGAGTGCCCCCTCATGCTTCAGTTGGGGCTGTTAACCCACACACCAGCAGGGGAAGGGGGCTGTAATTCGTGCTCCTCCATCCTTGCTTTCTGAACAAAGGTGGTGAGAAAATAAAAACATTGCTCAGAGCAATGAACAGCCGGTAGAGCTCAGGGCTCTGATCCTTCAGTAGCTGTGGATCCAGAATGCTTGCAGGATCTTCAGGAAAGCATTAGGGCTTGCTAAGCACCTTTGCATCTTTCTTCCCAGCTTGGTGGTGCATTGCCTACAAGTAAGAAATGTATTGATGCTGAATGCTTTCCCAGAGGGTAAAACCCCCTCTCAGTAGCTGCTTCTTGTATTCCCTGAGTCAGCTGCTTAATTAAATAAACCAAACCAAACTACACACACACAAAAAAAAAAAAAAACCCACAAACAAAAATACTAACCAAAAAAAAACCCCCAACAACAACAACCCACCACACACAAAAAAACCCAAAACCAAAAAACCAACACACACACAAAAAAAAAAAACCCCACCAAAACCAAAAAGCAAATCAAAAAGCAAAACGGAAAACCAAGAAATGAACCAGACACACAGGGCACACACACACAAAAAATCCAAAGTCCCAGGTTCTACACTTAGTGCTACTTACTAAAAGTTGCTGTAGCTCTCTAGCCATGTATGTAGTACAGCTGCTTCTTTTTATACCCAGAAAGCTCCTCCAGATGGACAATTCGGATTTGAATCAGCTGCTACTGTGAGGCAATCAGATTCCTTAGTACCCTGTCTTCAGACACAGTTCCCAGATTGGTTTGGTGCCCTCTGCCTAACTCCAGTTACTTGCTCAGGTCTCCATGTTCAGAGGATGCCCAACAGGCACCAGCAAAACTTAAGTCATCCCAAAATGCCAACACTCAACTTGAAACCATTACATTATCTAACTTGCAGCCATCTTGTTTTTGCTTGACTCTAGCTATCAACCCCATGTGACTAACTAAGCCTTTCATTCATCTTTGGAAAATTAAAGTATGAAGCTTTAGATTGCTAGAAGTTGATAGGAGGCTGATGGAACAGATGATTCCTAGTGGGGGGGCTCAGAAATATGTCCTTTCCTGACTTACCTCCTACCTGTAGAGGCATCTGTATCCTTTCCTGATGCTCCATCCCAACAAGAATCACACAGCAAGTCAGGATAAGAGGTGCTACAGGTCAGGGTGTCCCCTTGCAGCAGTGCAGACATAGTACAACTACCTCTAGGTCAATCAACTCAAACTGGGTGTAAGAGAGTAAAAAGAAGCCATTATGTCAACTATGGCCTAATTTTCCACTTCCAACTCATAAATTAGTGGCCATGCTCTGTCAGACAGAACGTGTCCTTTCTTGTGAGGCATTCTTTCGCTTGGCAAGTGACCCAGCCTGGGACAAACAAAATTACTCATTGCTTAGTAAAATCATATTTGCCAAGCCACACAACTGAGTAAACATCCTGAAGGAAAACCATTTGTTATAACCAAATGTATCACAACGTAAATATTGTACAAAGAATGTAAATATCCCTTGAAGGTGTTCAATAAATAAAATGATAGCAAAATTAGTTTATTTGTTCAGGTACTACATGTATAGTACAATAGTCATCAATCTGTACAGGTAAAATTCAAGCAAAAAGCAATGTAATCAATCAAATCTGAAGTTTTCCTGCAAATGGAGGGAAAATTGCCTTTTAGATGATATACAGTACAGCGAAACTGCATGACCATTGACTTTTTATCAGCTGGGACATAAGCAAAGTCCACTAATCATGGACAATTTCCCTGTTACTGGTGAGACTTTTTAAAAAATTTTGCATATGTCTGACCACAGTGTTTCAGTGCATGGTTTCTTTTTGAGATATTTTCTGTTTAATGGCTACATTTTTATACAATCTGTCCATGCAGCTGTGTAACTGTGCTCAACCCTTGTGAATTACTTCCAAGGTCATTCTTAACTAGCAAAAATATTTCATTCGTTGTCTTTTTTTAATAGAAGAAAGCATGTTATACCACAGCTGATGAACTATATAGATTAAAATGCAAAGTCTAAAGGGCTATCTCTGACCTTCATAGATTTAGGTCAAATCTCACCATGAAAGTTAGCAGCTTCAGCTCCAAGAAAAAAAATTAAATCTATCAAAGACTGAACTGAAGGTATCAAAGCTTCATATTTCACATCCCTCATATGGCAAATTGGATTACAATAGCAGAAATACACCTGCAAATAGCAAACATTGTAGGGAAAAACTAACGTGATCTGGCACAGTGAAGAAAGAAGCCCTTATGAGATAGTTCCATTATAATATAGTTTCCTTGATGTAATTACTCAGGCAGAACCTCTGCATATAATGAAAGACAGTACTTTTCCTATTTGTCCTCATTGTAGATGCCGCAAACCATTACTGGTCTGCCCAATCAGTCCTGCTGGGTACATGACCAGTTGGTTTGCACTGAAAAGAACAAACCTTGCTTTTGGGGCTACAGTTGAGAAAGCCTAATTCCTTCTCCCACTCAAAGGATAGGTATGAAGGAGGGACCTGGGATAGTGTTCTCTTTGCTCACTGAGCTCAGTTCTCGTGCCCAGGGACATAACTACTTTGCTCCCCACAAATTCTTGGCCTTTGTTATTACTCACTACACAGACCAAATAGTGCCATTTGATGGTCCTTTTTGTCTTTGCTCTGCTGCATCAGGGCCATGGACAACACGCCTGGCTGTGCCAGGCAAAGCTTCTCAGAAGGGTTGTTATGGCACCGGGATGTGATTCTCTCCTTACTGCCTAACAGAGGAAGCCTTACCTCTTGATGACAGCAGCAAGTGGTCTTACCTGCTGGTTTTGGGAACACCACATCATCTCCTGGTGCCCAGGACTGTGCTAAAAGAGACAGCTCAGTGGGCTCAGTGCAGGGAAGGGGGATACAGTTTCCTTATGCTCTCAGGGTGATGGGATGCTGGGACCTGGATGAGTGAGCAGCTCACATTCAGTCTGGAAGTACCTGCTATGAGTCGCCCCTGACTCCTCCCAGGGTTAGCTGATAGTGGAGGTATAGCATGCCCCCAGAATGCTGTATTTTCTGCCCACTCTCCCCAATAATTATGTAAAGACTCTCTTTACAACATGGCTATACCTTGCCTGGATTGATGGAGTCCTAATCTCAGCTAGGCACTCCAAACTCAACCACAGTTCAAATATACTGAATGACTCAACAACAGGCTTTGTGGGCTTCTGACAGCTGCTTCTTTGGAAAACAAGCCTGGGAAATGCCTATGCAACTCAGACAGTGACTGGGAGGTTGTATTTCTCTTAGTAAGTAGAAGAAAAGCAAGCCCTGTTGCACTATTTCATAGTCTCTGGAATGTGTAAAGAGCTAGCACATAGGATATCATAATAACATGCCAGTAAAATTAAAGCACAGATCACAGCTGGAAAAAGCAGGCATTTGTTCACATTCTGGAAGCACTTCCTACAGTGCCAGAAAGGTTACGGCTTTATGGTCTTTAAGAAATAGGTTAACTAATGCACTTTACCTTGTATTTCAAATAAGTTTAATAGTAAAGGAGGAGAATCATGAGTCTCTACCAGTTTTGTAGCTGAAGGGCATCAATCATATGTAATTTTGAAATGTCTTTTTCTTTTTTTCAAATGAATGTGAGCTTAAACCACTGCAATAAGAAGTTGGCATCATTTCACTGAGGCATTGTTATAATTTCGTATATAGTAATGTGAGTTACAAATTGAAATGCTAAAATTACACCGATCAGTAGGTAAAGAATTTACTGTAAACCTATCTGGCAAAGAGGGTATTATATGTTTAAAACACTGCCTCAAGAGATGCAACAAACATAACGTGATCTATCTTAAGTCCACCTTCAATGCTCTACTTCAGTTTAATTATTTTTTTTTCACCTCCTTATGTATAACTTTGTGTTTGTGAAAATGGCATCTTTAGAGAATATAATTCTTTACCTGCTGTGGTACAGTGGATTGAAGAGATCGTGTCTTTGTCTTCTCTATGCTGCCCTGACACAGTGATTCAGAAAATGGCAGAGCCTCATTCACAGTACCTTGTGGAGGGGCAGGTGTCCCAAGAATAAGCAGCATAGCACAGCACAGTATAGCATAGCATAGCTAGCATAGCACAGTACAACATAGCATCAAGTAGCATGGATACACAGCATAGAATAGGACAGGTCAGGAAGCAGAAGGCAAAGGTGACAATCATTTTTCTGCCATGCTGTGTAAACCGGGGCAACCACAGACCTGTCCCTTCTATAAACACCAGCTATCACTTTTACTAGTACAGCTGATACTAGCCCAGGCTTGTAGGCATCCACACTCAATACTGAATAACACTGCCAAAATTGAAGATTGTAAGTCTTAGCTTAAGTTCCCTAGCAGCCTCAGCCCTGGTCGCAGTATATTTGCTTGGGCTGACATCTAGGTGGACACCCCACTATCCGGTAATAAAGACCTTTCTGCACTTTGTTTCCTGATTGAATTAATTTGAATAACCTGGAGCTTGACAGGCATAAGCAGCAATGCCTGGTGAAGAAGGAAGTGTAAGCCAGCTATCGATTTCCCTTTTATTTTCTCTGTCCTGGCATAGCAGCGAGCAGTGCCAGGTTCAACATTGCACAAGTCTTTCTGTGGGGGGCTTGGGACAGAATGCTACTTGGAGCTGCCTTAAGCCTTCTCTGGGTAGCTGGCATCCTTACAAGAGGCAGATGAAGCCAGGCTTACCACTACTTGTAACAATAATGTCTATTAGCAGTGCTCTTAGTGCTTTTACAATAGACACTACGTGATCTACTATTCCCTTCCCCAAAACACTACGTGATCTACTATTCCCTTCCCCAAACTCTCAAGTTTTACAAATAATCCTTGCCCTTTTACAAATAATCTGCCTTCTCATGCAGCAGATGGGAAAATACAGCAGCTCTATAAAGGAAGGTGCCCAGATCACAGCCTGAGCAACTTCATATTTTTATGATCTTCGTTGGAAAAGCGCACAGCATTTATCTCACTTATCTTTGAGGTCTGCCAACCACTTACTTCACGGACACATGCTGCTGGATTTATCAGGGCTATGGCAGGATGCAATTGAGATGCACTGCCCCCACACATGCTAACAGCCTGAAGAAGAAGAAATAGATAAGGGAGGACACTTCATCTTCTTGAGAGTTCGAATTCTAGACCTAAGAAAGGAGTCTGGGAACACATGCTAGATAACAAGCAGAAGGTCTGACAGGTGCACAGCTTCTGAGGTGGCAAACACAGGCAGTACAATCCTTATGGAAAAAAATACCAATTAATTTAGGAAATTGCACCAGTTCACATGAAAGGTACATGGAAAATATATGCTTTTAAAAATCCCCCAAGTCAAAGAACACCTCAGGCTGCCTGCAGAGTCATGGTTTATCCTAGCATAGACATGCTTTTCTTTCTCTCCCCCCTCATAATATTTTTCTTCTTTGCTTTACAGATTGTTGCGTAGAGGAATATCAACCTCTGCTTTAAACAAGGCCCTGTGTGGCACATCTCTGAAGAAGATGCCTGCTTGCCCTGCTTTTAGACAGATTCCCTTCCAGACAGATGCTATAAGCTACTTCTGGACACAAGATGCTGGGCTGCCCAAACCTTTCACAAGCTGTCTTGACCTCAGGATGAATTTCAGCTCATTAGAATGCAGGATAGCACCACTAAGATGCCTATGATGCCACTTGGTCTCTGTGTTAGCAGTGCTCCTCTAAACCTCTCCTTGCAGATGTTCAGATCTACCCAAGTGACATCCACTGACACATGACTGACACTTCCACCAAGGCCAGCCCGTGCCCCCAGGAGCCACGTACAGCTCAGGCTCAGCAGTGGTACACGGCTGGAGCTGCAACGCCTGCCACCTTGCAGCTGAGGGGCCCAGGAACAGCATCTTTCCTTAATCTTATTGAGGCTTTTGCTGAAGCATGATCAAAAGTACCTACGTCATTATTATTTATTGCCCCCTTTCCTCCTTTCATATTAAGGTAAAAGAGATAGCAGTGTAAATATAAACTATTGCCTCACTTCAGCATTTCTCAAGCTACTAATCTCTAGCAAAGGAGGAAAATTTAGTACCTTTCAGGAATTTCACTGCTATGATGTATGGTCGACAGTCACGTAAAAAGCCCAAGTACACTTCTTTCGCTCATGTTTAGCAAAGTTTCCTAGAGAACAGGAGCACATTTTCCTCTAAGTCCCCATCTTCATAAAGATTTTCCTCCCTCTGTTGATTGTTGTTTATAAAATATTGTTTTCCATGTTTCTACTAGCAATAAACATCTAGCAAATGCATAGTGCTACACTGTATAAGACCTCGTCATTCTTTCTCTTTCTGTCTTAAAAATATGAAGCACATACAGTTTCAAATGTCCAGAAATTACAGGAACATAAATACACCAGGCACATTTGTCTCATGGATGGGGTTTCATACATACTGGGGAGGTTCTGGTTCAAGATGTAGGATATCTGAAGTATTAAATTGGCTGTACATAAACACTTTTTTTTGATCATGCACTTCATACTACATTAGGGATTCAGCTTGCATTTTCTGTAACCATTAATTAAGAATGAGCCACAGATGTGTTTTCAGATATGAATTTCTCTGAGATAGGAATGCTGAAATCTAATATGCAAGGTACGGTCTTCTGTCTAACAAAAACATGTTCAGCCAAAATTAGTCATGTTTGAAAAATCTAAGACTCTAGATCTAAATCTAGCTTTATTGTTATTCATTATTCTGCAATTTAATTCTGCTAGTTGTTAGGCCTGTACTTAGTAACACAACTGTGCAATGGCATGCAAATTTTATCCATGCACTTTTGCCTTTTTATTCTGTAAATATATCACTTGCTTGAGTTACCACCTAGAAAGAGAAGGGAGCTGCGTTCCTATAGGATAGCTAGTGTTTGTTGGCTCCATAGCCCAAACCACAAATTTTTGAAACCTTGCTTGTGTTCAGAGGTGTAAAAGCCACTGGGCTACAGGTTGCCTAAAATATGACCGATATGGTTTATGCTTCCACAGTCAGGTAAAGAGATCTTTTGTAAATCGCAGAAAAGGAGATACATGTGTTCAACCTACAGTTAGGCAGGTTTTTTTGAGGGGCACTTCTTAAGCCACAGTTCATTCCCCATTATTTCCAATCCACTTAGTGACCTGCAGCTGGCAGTGAGATCTGCATCACCAGTGAAACCCAGTGAGGCCCATTTCTGAACAGTGATACACGTGTCAAACACATCTTGGCACTCTGTTGAGGAGCAAGTGGGAAAACACCAATCTGAAAAATGAGAGGGAACTTTCCATGGACATTAAACCGCCAAGGATGTGAGAACACATTTCTCCTTGGGTTCCTGAGCAGTCTTCTTCCACAGGGCTCTCCTGGAAGGACTTGCTGGGATGAAGGATCTACAATCCTGTCTCCTCTGGACTATATTTAAGTAGCATAAAATGCCATAACAGCAAAAATAAAAATAAAACAAGATAAGATTAAAGGGAAAAAGTGGTAGGGCAATAAAATAAAAAAACAAACAGTACACATATATTTACAATGGACATGCTATAGAAAGCACAGCTGTACTATCAGTATGCAGACAACACTATTTCTTTAAAAGAGTGTGAGAAAACCCTTAAAGACCGAATAACAACAGCAAGCTGGAAACACAATACTTGCCAGTAAAACAGGAGCCAGACATCTCACAATTAAAGAGAGTCCTATATCATACAGTAGCATTCTAAACAGAAGGGTTTTCATTGACTTTGGTGGGGTTTGCCTCAAATCCTGTTATTTTGAATCAGTTCATCATTGGAAATAAAAAGACCTCTGTTTTTCAGAAACAACTGAAGAAACTATTGTTGGTATACTCCACTGAAGGCAATCATCAGGAGAAAAATGTGCCATCCTTTCCTTCCCTTTGGCTGGCCCTGGAGAAAACAATGGCTGTTTCCAACCACCAGTCCCAACATATTTACAATTTACTTTCATTATATATACATGAATTAGACCTTTGTGTCAGTATCTTGTATTTTTAGTTTACCTAACATTATTACTGTATCTATTTATGTCCTAAAGAATCTCTAATTAATCAAATTATCCATCTAGTTTGATTACCAGTGGTAACTGACCCTAGAGGTTGATTAATACATTCTCAAATTATTCAGGAAAGCTCTTGAAAGAGCCTGCAAAATTTACCCCTTTCGTAACCACAAAATGCCTTATGAGGCCCACAGCTGCCTGAGGGTTGAATATAATCAATAATCCATAAAGATAATTGTTCCCACATGATTGGTGAACAACCTCAAGCTGAGTGCGTAAGGGCTAACATAGTAATTGATGGTTTTGTTGTGTTTCTATACTTAATGCAATTTGCCTTGAACGAGCCAACTCATCCCTTCTCTTGGACAGTAAATATAGATTTAAGCTTTCCTTCAGGGTATTTCACATAAAGGAAAAATATACTTCATGCTCTGATGTTAGTTAAAATCCTGAGTTTAGCAAAATTTATATTTTAATTGCCAAGATATTGTAGCTAATAACACTAATACTTTACAGCCATATAGTAACTTCCACCTCATATGTTCTTTCAAGTGATTAACTTTCCACTATTGCTTCAAGGCACTTAATTATATTTATCCCAATTTTACAGATTTTGAAATCATTATGGCTAATGCCATGTGTTCTAAAGCATTGAGTCAGGATTAAAAATTAGGCAATTGTCTTAGAAATGCTAAGACACTAATTTTTAAGATGTTGGTTTTCGGGGGGGGGGTTATGCTTTTTGTGTTTTCAGCTTTTAGTGGGTTCAGAAGTCTCAGAAATCTAAGAGGTAAAAATTCCAAGAAAACTTGAACATTTTCCTGGCATCATACAATTTGGAACATGAACGGATAAGAAAAAATATAATGGGGTTCACTTTGAAACAGTGCGAGGAAAGTCAAAGTTTGCTAGAGTAAACTAGAATGCAGAATTCTCAGGAATTGTGTCTTTTTTTATTCTCAGTTTCACCAAACTTATACCACAAGAGGACAGCTTATTCTCTGTTTTGGACTCCTCCATGCTCTAAAGGTTCAGCAACAATATTTCTGGGTTTAGATTTAAGTTGGCAAGAATAGCATGCATGAAACACAAGCAGTGCCATCACTGAGTGACTCAGACCTAGGTGTCCTCTCCATGTTCATGCACTGGCTGGCTCCAGAATTCACAAAGGCTTCACACAGTGGCTTCTCCACAAAGGTTTCACAGGGTGGCTTCTCCACATCTGCAGGGCTGACCCAGGCAGGCTGCACCACGAGCACTGGGACTGCACTGGGGCTGCACTGGGGCTGCATTGGGATTGCAGGTTTTCTTTGCTTGCAAAGCTACCAAGCACCACTGGCAGGTGGGCGCATCAGCAAGGGAAATAAGCGCAATTATTTAGAACAATGAATATATGGCCATTCGAGCTCTCACTGATCTTATTAGACTACAATACTTCCAAGAACCTTAGCTAAAATGGTGCATCCTTATGTAACTGCTGACTGCATTGCATGGAGATACTTCCTGAAGCTATTTTTCTTCAGAAAGATCCTCAGAGACTCAGAGAGCTGGAAAGGGACAGTGAAATTCAGCTGTGTGTGTTTTCTCTTTCTGGAAGAAATGAGGTTCATAAGCAGGCACAGAAAAGGCTATTATCCCAAGACTCAATTATTACCAATAAACAGGAAGTGCTACCAGACTATTATAAATGTGCCAAACCCTTTAATATATCTCTAAAATTCAAAGAGAACAACCTCACAAGAAGCCAGCAAATTACTGAAGCTTGGTTGAGTCTTTCGGAAGAATACAAGTCTGATGCTTCTTCTGGTTCCTTTAGCATCCTTCTCATCCTAGACTTTTGTCTTTTCATTGGCCTTCTTGAGATCTGCAGACACTAACATTTTGCCCGAACAATGTCTCATCATGTTTGGTAAAGGAGAAAAAGTCTTCTGCTTAACTTTACAAATCTTAGGTGATATCACAGTCCCAGAGCTTTTCAGGATTTTTTTTTTTATTATTGTTATTTTTCTTGACTCCCTCCCTACTCTTCTCCACAGGTCTGTAAGACTTTCCTCTCAAGAGTACTTTGTTGCTGCACCTTCTGTACTTTGCAGTGCTAACGGTCAGATTTGAAAGAACTGCAGCACCCAGGTGGTTCCTTTCTTGCTCCGGGTCTTTGCAGGTTTCTACACTGTCCTATCAGAAGGAAGATGAAATATATATGAACTTACTAGTCAGTTCAGGAATACTTCATGACCAAAACTGCTCTGTATTAACCAGTGATGAAGGTACCTGCTGGAGAAACAACATTATCCTTCTGGCTGTTGAAATACACAAGTGTCCTTAAAGACCAAAGTTATAGGATTACAAGAGCCTCCATAAGCAATGAACTGAAAATCCCTCATCTAACATGGGGAAAAAAAAAAATCCGTTTGTCTGCTCCTGCAGTTACAAATCAGACTTAAGGAGAAGACTATAGCCTTTTGGCTAAGGTGGCATCTCATTGTGGTCACTCAGAGTTCCCTATGATCACAAACTGGCTCACACACTCTTTTGTTACCATCTCAACTTCCCCTTTTATTATTAGCCTTTAAGCTGTCCTGAAGAAGTCTGTGCCTTTTTATTTATTCCATAGTATGTAGAACAAAGACTTGATGATGTAAATGAATGAAGAGGAGATATTTTGTTAATTTGTAGGTGGTTTTCCTGGCAAGAAGAAAAAAGAAATATTTGGTGAGACATACCAGCGGTGGCATCAATTTTCCTAGTTTTGGGATCCTTGCTGCCACCTATCTTTTTGTTGCCTTCTAGATACGGCAGAGTTTTTAGTCTTTGTAATTATAAGGGAGGGGAGCAGGGAATCCACAGAAGCAGATAAAAGGCTTGAACTGATTAAGGCCAAAAATATGCCTTAAAATATTCCCCAGTGCTGTCACCTTTCTCCTTTTCAGCACATAAACTCATTTAATGGCATGTCAAATAATAGGGAAACCTCCTGAATATTGTAATCCAAGTATCTACTGTTACCTCTGATAATCTAATCACAGATTCTTTTATGAAAAAGGTGACGATTAGTGACAGCCAACATGGCTTCACTAAGGGCAAATTGTGCCTGACAAATTGGGTGGTCTTCTACAACAGGGTGGCAGAGTTGGTGAATAAGGGAAAAGCAACTGATGTCATCTACCTGGACTTGTGTAAAGCATTTGGCACTGTTCTGCACAACATCCTTCTCTCTAAACTGGAGAGGCACGGGTTTGACGGATGGACCACTCAGTGGATAAGGAATTGGCTGTATGGTTGCACTGAAAGAGTTGCATTGTTTGGTTGTCCAAGTGGAGACCAGTGACAAGAGGCATTCCACAGAGGTTGGTATTATGACCAGCACTGTCCAACATCTTTGTCAGTGATATGGACAACGGGATTAAGTGCACCCTCAGCAAGTTTGCCAATGATACCAAGGTGTGCTATGTCTTTCCCTTCTACGGATTGGTCCATTCTCCCCTTTATGCCTGTGGCTTCAGCATCCACAATAGCCACCAGCACTTTGTTCACTGACCACCTGACTACCCACTGGGTGAAATACATCTCTTACTGTTTGTTTTTAACCTGCGTCGTATGATATCTGTTAAATCCCTCTATACCTGTATTGGAAGAAATGGTGAATATATCAACCTCTCTTCCTCTTCACACCACTCATGATCTTTCATGCCCCCAACCTTATCCTCTCCTGTACAAGCTTCTTTCCCAGTACAGAAGAGTCCTATTTTATATAGATGGTGCTCACATGGAAATTATTCAACACCCATAATCATTTTTGTTGCCCTTCACAGAACTTTTTCAAGCCTAACATCTTTTGAAGATGAGGTGACCTGTGCTTTATGCAATACTTAAAATGATAGCAAACCATGAATTCATACAATGGCATTATGACATTCTCTGGTTTGTTCTCTCTTTTCTTCTAATGATCCTTAACATTTGCATTGGCTTCTTTGCCCACTACTGAGCCCTGAGACTGACATTTTAATGGAAATATTTATTATAACCTCAAGATCTTACTCTTGAGAGGCAATGGTCAGCCAGAAGGCTATCATTTCATATGCAAAGTAAGGGTTTTTTCCTCTGTGCAGCACTTTCATTTATCTACACTGAATTTCACCTGCCATTTTATTTTCCAGTCACTCAGTCTCATAAGCTCTTTTTGCCAGTCTTCACATTCAGCCCTTGCCCTTATTTTTAGTCCTACTATGAATAATTTTGCATCATCAGCAACCTTTGTCATGCTATTGCTCATCCCTTCCTTCAGTTTGTTTACAAATATGTTGAACAGCCCTCATGCCCACTCAGACTTTGACAAGAATCCACCAGTGGCCTGCCTCCACTGCCCTCACTCCCTCCAGTCGTTTACTCAGCCTTTCGGTTTCAAACAATTCATCAGCTATACAAGGACTGTCTTTTTTTTTCTCTGATTCAGTTCCCTTTAACAATTTTTGTGAAACAATCTGTTGAAATTCTTTCAGGATTCCTGAGTCTGGATCTTCAGGACTGGGATCTGTCAATCAGACATTCACATCCACATTCCCATTGTCTCCCCTGAGGAAATTCAGCAGGTGTCTATAAGGCAAAAGCCTCTCCCTGCTGAGGCCACCTCAGTGTTTCAGAAGTGGATGGGACTTATTCAAAATGTCCATTAATTCTGATCCTTGTGTATTTTTCATTAATTTCCCCTGTGCAGAGGTTGGGCATCAGCCCCATTGCTCCTTGGCACTCCTTTAAAACTGGCAGTCAGTCCCAGTGCCTAAGTTAAGTGTAACTTCGTGATCTTCCATTGCTCCATCCTAATGTTTTATGAATCTGTACATCAAATGCCAGATTTTGACAAAAGGAACATCCCCCTCAACCACATGGCCTTTTCTACTATAAAAAAAGATCATTCATATATCGGAAATTTCTAATCCTTAGGTCACTGCTTTTGGACTATGATTTGGAAGAACACATATATCTTAAATATCCCTACTGCTGAATCTAAGAACAGGTTGAGGTTTTTTTGTCTTGTAAAAAGCTGAACATTGATATATCTCTGTTAGTCAAACTCAAAGACTTCATCTATTAACAATAATCATTATGAAATTTGGATATTCTTAACAAAACTTCTCATTATTCGGCATACAACTGCTCTACCATGTAATATTTACTAGCAGATGTGACAAAAACCTCCTCGAGCAGGTTTCACAACTTGTTAAAAACAATAGCTAAGGGACACTTGTTAGTGTACCAAGCAGCTGTGTTCAGAAATTGGTCTTAATTTAAGTAATCAACAAGGCATTTACTGTTATAGCATGCACCTGTGTTTGTATAGTTCTGTTCACCTAGGCATACTTTATCCTTAAAGACAAAACTGGTAGTTAGCAGGAAATAGGCATACGGATGCATGGAATACAGCTCGCTGGGAGCACCATCTAGGACCACCATGTGAGAAGGGGAGAGTTAGATGTAATCTAGGTGTTAGGGCAGATTGACAATAGGACTTAATATTCATACACAATTCTGTCAACTAGACATTTTTTAATTCTTCCTCAAAACCAGAGGATCATTAGAATCTCTCAGAAAATTCAGGCTTCTGGGGAAAAAACCCAAACAAACAAAACAAAACCACACAACAAAAAATAAAATAAAAAATTTGGGACCTCCAAAGACTCTGAGACACTCAGAATGCTGTATTTAAATTATGTCACTCAGAATTTTTTTAACCTCAATTTTTGAATAATAGTGAAATAAGCATATACGAAATTACGTATAGATATACAAAATGTAATACGAGCATATTATTGCCACAAAACCACACAAAAATATCTTTGAAGGAAAATGTCTGACTTTTTCCCTGTAAAAATTTTCAAAAATCAACACTTCTTTAGAAAACACTCTTATATGAGCAGAATGAAATCTTTTTTCTTAGCAAGACCATTCTATTAAAAAAAAAGTAAATTTATTATCTGATCACTTAACTTGACTATACTCACCTCAGCACCTGAGCACCTCACAAACATTTCTTTTCTGCATTCTTTTTCCTACCTATGACAAAGGACTTCCTTTCCTGGACTTTAACTACTGGCATTTTCCATGGAGGAGGATATCTGTATGGGGAATACTTGATCTCCCAACAAGGCAGACCATAAACTTCCTGCAGAAGTCTAGCTACAGAAAAATTTGGCTACAAAGACGAAAAGGGAGGATTAATCTAATCCAAGTTAGTTGTTTAGACTCGTACTTTGGTGAGTGGAGAAAGACAGACATTTAGGAGCCAGTTTACATCCCATACAATACACGTTGAAGCTTATCCATCTCCACTGATTAGAGCAGGAGCCTACACATTTATCCCAGGTGGTGTGCTCTGATGTTAAATATTGAAGGTCTGTAACAAGAGAAGATGAATTCCAGATGTACTGGCAAGTACTGATAACCCCATTTATTTATAGAAGAGCTGTAACTTACAGCACAACAGAATATAGAGCTCCCTCTATAGCACAGAATATAGCGCTGTCCCTCCACTCTAATAAAGTGCCTGTGTATCACTGACGAAGAAAAGCTCAGCGTCAATATTGCTCCTGAATTAGAAGACAGGTAGCGCATGGAAAGTGCTGAATCAAACCTAGACTCACAGATTAACCTTTAGGAAAGGAATGACTTCTGTTGTACAGAAGAGAAGCCTTCTGCAAAACAGGGAGGAAACTGAACTGTGAAACTAAATCTCCAACTAACATGATGACCTTTGAGTTCTAATAATTTGAGGACATTTTAATATGATGTGGTATTTTTTAACCTTTCAGATTTTATACTAGTCAAATTCTTGCAGTATGTTAAAGATGCAGGATTTTACAGGTTAAATGACTTTTCTCGAAAATAATATATTCCCGATTTAGTAGTATTTGAGCACCACAGTACAGAATACAGAATTACTTTATAATGGTTCAACCACACAAATTGCTACATCTGGTTTAAGAGATTTGTTTTTAAGGCTGAAGTTTATGATTATCATGCCATTCTGCACACCTTTATAGTCAAAGCTCTACCAGTAGATTTATTTTAAATTGTATTCTTCAAGGCTACATTAGTTTATTTGGTGGTGCTTCTATGTCTCAATATGCAAACAAGAAACTCAGCAACTCAAGACTGTGTCGCATGCATGTAGACTTGAAGAGTGGACAGAGAATCCCTCTGGGCTTCCCTCTGTGACTAGTAAGTCTCAGGAGCCATCCCAGGAGGTGACTGTCCCTACTGACCACCACCTTCATGACCCAGTTCTCATAATGTTCTTGCGTGATCTCTAATTCTTTGGAATTAAGGGAGAAAATTTTATACTCAAATTAGGCGGAGCAACTCTCCCACTGGTGTGTTCTGCAGCCGTGAAGGTACAGAGACAGGGAAAGCTTCAGGCTCCCCAGTACATGCTGCCCTTCAGGATGTCAGAGCTCTGGCTTTTCAAAACGTCACAGCTCCTTAAGGAAGATATTATTTTTTCAGCACCACAACTGAAAGACTTTCTACCTCCTTGCCAATAACATATTCACTGGAAATCAGGGGGGAGGGACTGTTCCTGGAAAGTCTTCCAATTTATGTAGCTTAATACATTTTCGTACAGTTGTCACTTCATAGCTTTCTTAACGGAAAGGTATTTTTTTCCTGTACAGCCATGCAAGATATTCCTGAGAGAGCACAGGACTGATCTTCAGAAGACTCGAAATGACGTTGTTAATAAATCCAGCTATAAGACAGGCACACTGTGTGGTTTAGTAATCCGCTGACAGCTCTCCTGGGAGTGGTGAGGCGCTGAGCCTGCTGTGCTAGGAAGGTCCTCCAGCACGTCAACTGAGAAAAACAGGAGCGGATGCCTTGTTTGCTGTCTGTCCTCTCTCTATTCCTGCACCCTCCCTGGGGAAAAACATGTAATTGGGGATGTGCAAAGCCTTGCTCAGCTCACTGCTGTCTCTGCTGTGTCCTGGGGCAGGCCTGAGAGCACCTGGCAAAGATGCTAAGTGAGGTTGACTCCACTGATGCTGCCAGGGCAGACAGCCTGGAGCATGCAGAATGAAGCAGCCTCCAGAGCACCTTGTGAGTGGGGGAACAGTGGGGGCCAAGTCATTACCCCCCACAAAATATCATTTGAAGCCAGTGTTCTACCATGTGGTCACTTATGTTTAATTAGTGAAATAATCATATAGGTACTATACTTAAGATTAGCTCTGGGATTTTCTTGCACAGGCAGAAGTTCAGAAGTAAAATGGTTGCATGCAATTATTACAGTTTGTTCTGACCTAGCTGTCTAAACCAGCCAGTCACAATGTATCTAAGCTGCCAAGGAGCAGTGGAAATAGAAACACCAATTGATTAACAGATGGATTTAATAACCATTGAGAGTGAGATTCTCACAGCAAAAATATACTAGATAATCTTAAGGTCCTTTCCAACTCTAACGATTCTATGATTCTATTTGGGACTTAGCACATCAGCTGGGCAGCAGGCCTCATTTCAAAGCCCCCCTTGCCCCCCTTGCCTGTGGCTTTGAGTCTGGCAGAAGGATGCATTTCAGACCTTCATGTCCCCTGCAGAAGGTCACTCTTGAGAAAGGTGGTGGCAGCGGAAGTGTTGACCATGCCTCGCAGGCTCCAGCCACTGCACGGGCATTGAGAGCCATCCAGAGATGCACCACATCAAGGGGAAGGGGGCAGTCTGGAAGCTTACACAGCCCTTGACAAACAGTCTTGGGCCCTGGTAATGACAGAGCTGTTGCTCTCATTTTGCCACTTCCATGTTCCCATGTAGAGAAATGCCCACATACCCAGCAAATGCAGAAACTGACACTGCACCATAGATGTTACTATAATAGAAACGCACAAAGCTGAGCGTGAGCATGCAGTTAAGTTTTGTGTAGAAAGTTATATAAATACCGCTATAAAAGCATTATAGATGCAACTAGTAAATGTGTACTTTAACAGCCATTCTGTGACGTCTTTAAATTCAGTTATTTTTGGGAGTAAAAAACATTCTGTTTCCCCTAAAAATGAAGATAAATTTCCCATTGTTTTGAGTTTCTTAGGTCAGAAGTCATGCCCTTCCCCTGAATGCCGCCATCCTTCATACAAAAAGCAGATTGCCTTTAGTGTATAAGAATTACAATAGCTCAATAAATTACGACACTGCATTCAGTTTCTGATTTCTCCTTTGGAATATGCCCAGGTGCTTTATATCATGAATGTCCCATGGGCTACCTAGGACTCCTGCTTCCTGAACATGCACTGATGAAAAGCACCTGCAGCTGTCTCCCTTGCAGCCTGTTTTCTGGAGTTATTCTGCCCTTTGCCTGCTATAACCACATACCAGCACCAACAGCACTTTACAATAAATAAAGTGATAATAAAGTGGGAGAGTGAAATTCTCTATGATTGAATGCCAATATAATTTATGTATGAAAAAAATGGTTATCTACCCTGTTTATGAAGTCTAGTTATTTGTATATTATGTTTACATTTAATAGATCTCTGATTACAATATATGATGCATACTTCACTTGTGTGCACAAAATATCTTCTCATTTTTGTTTGTATGTATGTTTCCTCTTGATTGAAGGAAACCTTAAACAATATTGAGTAGAAAAAAAATAAGAACATTCAGTTGATTTGCAGAATATGTCATTCAGTAACTGTGTACAGCCAGCAAGCACCACAGCATCTGAAACTAAACAGTTAGGTGGATTTGGTTTTGCATAAAATACTCATTCACTGTATAATGCTGATACACAGATGGCAGACAGGAATGTGAAAAGCAAGGACTGAAGATTCAGGAAGAATGATGAAGAGAAGATTAAACATGACATTGGGCTCCACAGTGTCGTGGTTTAACACCAGCCAGACACTAAGTACCATGCAGCTGCTCACTCATTCACCCCCCACACCCAGGTAGGGTGGGGAGAAGAATTGGAAAAAGGTAAAACCCTCAGGTTGAGGTAAGAACAGTTTAATAATGGAAATAAAGTTAATAATAATAACAACAACAGGAAAAGGAGAGAGAGAAGAATAAAACTCAAGAAAGCCAAGTGAGGCACAATACAATTGCTCACCACCTACTGACCGATACCCAGCTTGACCCGAGCAGTGATCTGGGCTTCCAGGTAACTCCTCCCAGTTTATATACTGGGCATGACATGCTGTGGAATGGAATACCCCTTTGGCTAGCTTGGGTTGGGTGTCCTGTCTCTGCTTCCTCCCGGCTTCTTGTGCCCCTCCTCACTGGCAGAGCATGAGACTGAAAAGTCCTTGATCAGGGTAAGCACTACTGCTATGCAACAGCTAAAACATCAGTGTGTTACCAGCATTCTTCTCAGACTAAATGCAAAACACAGCTCTGCACCAGCTACCACAAAAAAACCAAACCAAAACAAAAAAATAACACCTCTATCCCATCTGAAACAAGGACACACGGAAAAGGAAAACAAAATCAGAGGATAAAAAATTAAAAAGGAGAAAAACTCTTAAGAATGGTGTCTGCTCCTGTGACTACTGCACCTTCTCAAGGACCAGGGAGCTAAGAAGGAAGGATCACAGCCATGCAGAAAGGAAAACATTTGGAATGGCTGAAGAACATCATTAAAGACCAAGTAACTTTGAAAAGAAAATGTAAGATTATTTTGTACAGCTAATGATGACATATGGTATAGAAATGTAGTGACGCTAATGATCAGCACCTGCATTCAGCCATCCTTGTTGCACACAGAGTATAGGTACTACAGCTGTCACCCATGTAACTCCAGGAGGCTCCCAGGACACACAGGATGCCCTGTTTGTCCCATCCACCCACTGCTACTGAAAGTTTTTGCTCTGATGAACAGCGGAGGCAAAGTCTCCACGGAGATATTAGTATGTTAGAAAATATGTGGGATCAAATAGAAGTTGAAAATTCAAGACAGAATCAAAGACAAGTGCAAAGCCCTGTACCTCGGACAAAATAACCAGAAAGCCCAGTACAGGCTAGGATCTGTGTGGCTGTGGAGCACCTTGCTGACAGCGACCGGGGTTCAGGGTAGACAAAAGCTTAATGCGAGCCAGCAGTGCACAGCTGCAGCAATGAAGGCTATTCTGCATTGCTAGCAGAATAGGGACATTCAGTGCCTGTTAGGCTGCACCCACAGTACTGTATCCAGTTCTGGTTCCACAGTTCAAGCAAGACTCAGACAGACTGGAGAAGGTCCAAAGGAGTACCATGAAAATGATCAAAGGGCTGGAGAACCTGTCCTATGAGGAAGGGTGAAGGAGTTAGATTTTTTCTCCATGAAGAAGAGAAGGCTCAGGGGGGACCTCATTGCAGTATTCCAGTACTTAAAGGGTAGCTACGAAAGGGACAGAAGCTCTCTCTTCACAAGGAGCCACATGGAGAAGTCAAGAGACAATGGGTACAAGTTGCACTGGGAAGAGATTTCATTTCAACATAATAAAGAAATTTTTTAAAGTGAGAACAGTCACTGGAATAACCTCTGCAAGGACGTAGCAGAGTCCCCATCGCTGGAGGTTTTCAAGATGCGATTGGACAGGGTGCTAGATAATCTCATCTAGCCTCTGTTTCCCATGAAAAGCTGAACCAGATGATCATTGGAGGTCACTTTCCAACCCAGGCTGTTCTATGATTCTGTCATATTTTTTAATGCTGGATATAGCAAAGCAACCATCCCAGGCCCAAATAGTACTATAGTACCAAGGGTAGGATGAGGGCAGTGAGGGAAGAAGACCTTCCAGTCAACTTCAGTAACCAACAATACACCAGGAAAGTGAGTAAAGGCTTTGCAGCAGAATCCTCTAGCAGGGGAAGGGAAAGACAAGCAGGGGAAGTTGGAGGGACTGTGAGGTTCTTTCTCAAGCAATACCTAGAGACACACGCCCCCATGTAAAATTACTGTTCTAGGACTGCCCAACTTTGTAAATGTGATAGAACATTTCTACCAATAAAAGGTATACAGGTATGAATATTCTGCAACTGGCACTGCTGTATATAAAACACCTGGAATAAATTATGAAAGCCTATTGGCCTGAAGGATCAATCAAGTATTTTGAATTCAATTATCTGAGCAGCCAACTGGGTCTATAAGTTATTTCAAATAGTAGAAGTCTTCCCAAAAAACAGTGGCTGTTTGTTGCGTAAGGGTTTATTTTTGTACCCCACAAAAACATGATATTTTAAAATCCACATTGTAAAGCTGATGAAAACCTTAAAGAAGCAGTAATGAAAAAACAGAAAGCAGCAAAGTAATTTTATTTTATTACAGTCATTTATAGGCCTCAGTTGAAATCAGACGCCATTAAACTAGTTACTGCCCCAGTGGGTAGGAAGCACTACTTCCCTCATGAAGAATTTACCATCTGAGATAATAAAATAAACAAAAGATGGGATTGATCTCATCTAACTTTAGCCATGTAAAAATGAGGATTGAGGTCTAAGAGAGTTGTCCGGGCTTCTCCAAAGCACAGTGGAAAGAGATAAACTCTTCCGAAGATACATAATTTATTTTACCTGCCTCAGACATGCCTCTTCAGATGAAGCACTATCCCTTCCTTCTCTTCCCATTTCTCTTAACTGACTACTGAGATACCTCTCTCTCTCAGATTAGATACCCAACTCATGGATGGCCAAGTTGAGTGAGGTCCAGAATTACTTGCCCCATGGTTATGAAGCTGGCTAGCAGCAGCAGGGCAGTGTCAATGCCCACATCTCTTGTTGCAGGTAGGGAAGCCTGGGTGCAAAGCACATGGTCACTTAACAGGTGAAACTCACGCCAGAACAAGGACAAAGTGAAACTGCGAGCAGAACTTGGGAGTCTTTGCAGGACCAGGTGGTTACAGTTACCTAAGGTGGTGTTGGTTGGCAGCATCAGTGTCAAAGAAGTCAGTACCTTCATCTGATTTACTAAAGTCTCTGTGCTCTTGGGGATACAGCATTCTGATATTTGTTCATTGCTTTTTCTGACACAGTTTGAGCTGCTACATTTTGGCTTGGATTCTTCAGTGTTAGAGTAAATAGCACAATATACAATGATAATGCTAAGATTCAATACCTCTAACCAGAATTTGAAAAATCAAAAGAAACATCAGGAGGTAAAAATGTTAAAAAAAATATAAATTTTGGAAGTATGTGCAAATCCAGGAAGTTGCCTCAAAAAAAAAAAAACCCACCCTTTAAAACTATTGGAAATCAATGGGTATCAAACAAGCTGAAATGCAGAAGAAAGTATGAGTTAGGTTCTTTCCTACCTCAGTATAAGCATCACCTGAGATTTGTGAATCATCACATGCAAGACCAAACTGATACCAACTAAAAGGTAGTTTACATGGACTTTTCCATACCTTACAGTCTGGGTAACAAAGAGTAGGAGAAGAAACAAAATTACTTATGGCTCTAACTCAGGAATTTTCCATTTTCTACTAGTGCAGGAAGCTTAGGTCCCCTATCCTAGGAATGAAGTTGCAGTGGTAGCATTTTTTCTTTTCTTTATGTGAATTTGCCTGCAAGAAACTTTCACCTGGCCTTGTCTACCACAATCTACTACTATTGTTTCATTCTGAGATGCAATGCTTGTAAAATCTGCACCAAAACAGCAGAAAATAATTTTAAAAAATCAATACAGAAATAGTGGAACTGTCAAATCACAAGCTTAATGGGTGCTACCACGCAGTTTCACTGTACACCATTTGGTACAACATTTCCCCACATCACCTTATTGCTTTTTTTTAAGGCCTGGAGTTACAATTTATAATCCACAAGACTGCTGAGCTCTGTGGAGAAGTTAATTTGCAAGCTCTTCAAGGCACAGACTTTGTCTTTATTTCTGTGAGGTACGCGGGATGGTATCAGCACTACACAAATATTACCTGAGATAACATAATAATAACTCCTCCACAAAAGGTGCATTAGGGCGGATTTAGGGTTCTCCAAATATCTTCCATTACAGTGGACAAACAAGCAGCACATTAAGCAGCCAGTTCTCAGCCTGCACAGGGCCAGCCTGAAGGGATTACCCTGTACCATCAGATTTCTCATTGACACCAAACACAACATCTCCAGCACACACACAATTTTGATTCAACAATGTTATTGTCACCCTCAGTGAACACACCAAATAGCTGAAAAGGACCAGCTAGTCATCAATACATAAATGTGCTTTGCAACATCAGCTGGGGTAACGGAACGCCTAATTCTGGCACTGCTTCTAAGGTGATAAAAATCTAAATAGTAGAAGAGATATATTGAGTAAAATAAAGCTCATGGTCAAGAAATGTCAAAGTTTTTTATGGAATTTATTGAATTAAGTTAATCATATTGATCTACAAAAAGCAAGGAGCTCATCTAGTTCCATTCATGCCTGGGGCCAAGTAAGAGAAACTCAGACTGAGACCAAATCAATTTATTTTCAGTCAGGTCTAAATTTTTGAGAGACACTTGGACTGCAGTTGCTGTTCTGGGTATACAGTTACTATCACTATAATGAATATTATTAATCCAAAGGCTTAGTGCAGCACGAAATGTAAGGAAAATGTCTTTTCAAAAAAAAAAAAAATCTTTTCCAAAAAACTCAAGTGTTTGTCTTTTATGCTCACTTTAAGGCCTTTATATTGTGCCTTAATGGTGTAAAATAGGTGAAGGAAAATCAGCATGTCATTGTCTATTAGGAAAACACCAGGCAAGGAGGGTGAGGGTCTTTTTCTTCCTCCTACCACTGCACCAGCCCAGGGAAGCCTGACTCCTGTGGGAGGGCACAGCCCAGGAGCACACTAGGGGCTCATGCCCAGGGATCCTGATGGAGTATCAGGGTGCAGGCACCTCTCAGGGTGCAGACACACAGGGGCGCAGGAGCACACACCCTCTCCCCGTGCACCCATCCACAGCCAGAGCTGCACAGAGACATCCATTTTTTCTCTTTGTGCTCTGCCCTGCACACATACATGTAAATCTGGACGAACTCCATTACATCAGCAAAAGGGCAGCAGCATAAAACTGAGCGTGAATGAGGTCAGACCAGTACAGCTCTCAGCTAATGTGTAAAATGCACACTTGGTTTCATATCATTGATTTGATCCACCATTCTGCATTACCAATCAATCATTTTTTTAGAAGCCTGACATCCAGAACCAATACTTTAAATCAGGAAATAAAATACCATCCAATCACATTAAGGAAATGGAGAACATGAACTAAACCTTAATATCAAATTACATTATTAATATACCCAGTATATATCAAGATTATAAAAATCTTGAATGACTGAAATACAGTTTGCAAGAAAAGAAACCTGATTTCTGCTTACTCACGGGCTGGGGAACGAGGGTCTTCATGCAGTAAGAAAGATGTCACATAGTATTTGCGCTCAAACAATGAACCATGATTCTGCAAAAAATTCAGGATGGGAACTAGATCCTCCAATGGTCCAGACAAAAATACATGGAGTTACAAGAAAAAAGATAAAACAAGGGGCAAGGTCCAGCTCGTCCACTTCTGGTACCCAAACTGTCAACTCCCATATTCAAACTGTGAGTCTAAATCTCATCAGGGGCATCCAGATTAGAACTCCCTTTGCAGGCAGTGGACAGGATGAAACTGAACCAGAGATCATCCCTCTGTGTGAGTGCTGTCCAAAAGGCAGCCAACAGGGAATGGCCATAAAAAACCCCCACCCTTTTGGGGGGCTTGAGTCCAGTCAGACCAAAACAAAATGCCTTTGCTCAGAGCACAGATGTCCTGGCTGGAGAGAGGTATTTATATGCACAGAACTCAGTTATTTTAAAAGACAGCCATCAAAAGAGCAAAGGAGGGCATCAGTATCTCACATGGTGACCCTGGCAGGCAGAGCATGCACCTGCCAACGGGCTGTGATCTTGACCCCACACTCTCCTGCCTGGTGGGTTGCAACATAGGTTGTAGGTTGCCCAAAAAAGTGGCAAAAGATGCATCCCTGGGAGTGCTCAAGGCCAGGTCGGACAGAGTTGTGGGCAACATGGTCGAGTGTGAGCTGCCCCTGTCCATGGCAGGGGGTTTGAAACTAGATGATCTTAAGGTCCTTTCCAACCCAAACCATTCTATGATTCTGTGATTCTATGTAAAGGAGTGCACAAAAGTACCAGACATTCAGGGTTTTTGGATATGTGGAATAGGGGAGAGATTCTTGCTGCAGCAGCCATCTTCTGAGCAGCCAAAGAGGCATCTTCATAACCAGAAAGACCTGGAGTAAAGTACTGTGGTCCCGCCCTCAAAGTTAGGGCACTCGGATGAGAGAAGGGAGTTCAGGTTCCTGGCTGTGGCTTTTATCCAATAAAGATCTAATGTAACATGAGTAAGCAGCCCAGGGACTTTTGTTGATCATTGTCTTAATTGACTGAAGTGCAAGGATACTGCTCTAGGTATTGATTTTCTAATCAAATTAGTGCCTGGTATTTACCCTCCATATGTTTATTCCTCTGCTGTGCAAGGCTCTCTGATGTCCCATGGGGTTAGAATCTAACTTTCAAGTTTATTGTCCTGTGACTTCTCTGAATATGCATAATGCATCAGGATCTCTCAACCATTAATAACCAACTGAAGTGGAGAATTATATTCTTTTAATCAACAAAACTGCTGATAGAGAAATAGCCTTGAATTTAGAGGAATGTAATGGATGGGAACCTACCTGAGAGCTGATTCCCACTCATGACTGAGAGACATAAAAAAGTATGTTTTTCAAGACAGTGTATTTGGTAGAGTATATATGTTTATGATCATTGCAACCGTTTCTTGGAACGATGCAGGAAAACATGAGGGTGCAGCTACCCTATGACCTTCGTACTTGGCACTGGGGTGCCTGGCCAACATTCTCATCATGGACAACAGTGAGACCATGAGAGACTGCACAGCCCCATGAGTAAACAATTACAGATCTGGCATAAAGGTGATTATTTTTCTAAGGGTATAAAAGCAGGATCCTCTTGAAGCCAAATCCAAAGCCTCACCTACAGGTGGATGTACTGCGTAGGAACTTTCCCATTTACCTGAGGCTCCTGGCATTGGCCGTAACAGGGCTTCCCAGCTTGAAGTGTGGGCGTGGCTGATAATTTGTTGGTAATTGGTGATGCATTTCTTCTTAATCACTATTCTCTCTATGCAGTAATGATTTGATGCATTGCTAACTTTCCTCTGTGCTATACATATATATATCATTTGTTTTATTGTGCTTATTTACTATATATATAGATATATACCTGATTTGTGTTAGTGTGCTTTTTTGCTTTTGTGTGCTTATTCATTTTAGTGTGTTTGTTTAATAAACTATGCATGTTATACAGCTAGTGTGTCATTTTGTTGAGTACACTGCCAGTTAGTGAGACAGGGAATCAGACTCACTCTTGATTACACTGCTTCAGATTTCCTCCCTGACCACATGAAAATGGCTAAATCTCACTCTGCCTCAGTTTCCCACTAAAAAGACTGAGTCTGATGAAGACAACAGAAGATTTAGGCTGGAGACATCAGTGGTGAGATCATTGAAGTCTCTCTCTCATGCAGAGCAGGCTGCAGGATGCCTGTCCTGAGAAGCTGTGTTCTGCCCTCCACAACTCGGATGGCTTCTCCATCAGGTACTCCATTTACTCGACCTCAGAAGTGAGTCTTGGATTTGGTCCTAATGAACCAGGGGAAGAAAACATTATATACATTTCAGAAGTATCCCATAATGCAAAAGGGAAAAATCTTGTTACAGTGCACTCCAAACAGCCTATTCAACTTAATCACATTTATATTTATTGAGACAACATTCACAAAATATCAGCATTGCAGCCAAGTCATAAACAACATTACCCAAGACATAGTCCAGAAGCAACAAAATGGTTTATGACACTTCCTGCTCTCAGAGTCCTCCTTTCTCATTCCTAATGATCTCTAATAAAAGGATATCATTCATGTACCATGATCTCCAGACTAGCTGCTTCCTATAAATGCCGTTTTCAATAAAGGAAACACCTGCAAGGCAGCATATTAAAGATCAATGCCAAACTTATTTCCCTGTAATTTAGTTAATTATACTCTGAAATAGTATCTCCAGTATATTTTCAAATGTTTATTTTTCTGATGAAGACACCTTTATGGAAAAACTTACAAAATACAAAATGGACATAAATTTACTTCCTATGCTTATCTAATGATTTATTTAGTAAATCAGTGGTAAAAGAAAGCAGGTATAAAAAAAAAGTGGCTCTGAGTTAATTAGAGGTTTTGAAGAAGCAACTGCAGGAGTTTCCTTTGTGCAGAAGTGGTGGTGAGCTTTCAGAATAGGAAACAACCTAAACTGAGGGAGTAGTCCAAGTGGGTTTCTCTTACTGCTGGTTTGAGGGACAAGACACCTGGAGAAAAGAACCTTGCTTATTTTCATTTGAGAAACAGCAAAATATGGTGCCTGAGAGTACGCTCTTCATTTCATAATTACAACCTCTATTGTTCCAGGATCACTAAATACAAGCAGAAAGTCAAGTTGACTTTAACCTCAAAAAAAAGAGTCATCTCAGCAAAGTCCTTATATGCCTTGTTGAATAAGGATGCAATTCTGAACTTCGTTCTGTAAAATGATTTGGGGCAAAGTTTTGAAAATGCATCGGAAAATGCTGATACACCAGCGTCATGCTTTAATGAATTTGTACAGAGGTAAGTGAAGAACAATTGATTCAGGATTTTCAGACACATCATTGCTGAGGACAAAACTTACTAAATTTTAAGACAAACAATATATTTGAAAGCTGGCCTGGCCAAAAAAAAAAAAAAAAAGGAAGATTATGTCATAACCTGCAACTTGTACTACAGCATGTGTTTAACGAAGCCTCTTGTAATCAAAACTGAAACAACAAAGTCATCATTGCCTCCACATAGCAACAATGATCAGTGTACAAAAAGGATGAAAGTCACTGGGGAAGCAGCATGATGTCATTGAAATTAAATGTAATACCTCAAAAAAACCACAAACAAACAAAAAGCCTCATAATCATAAGACTCTAAAATGATACAGAAACATCTAGAGTAACAGATATTTTGGTCAAGATGCCTACATATATTCTATAGGATTTTACATATCAAAACACTTTTCTTTCTAGGCTTCAAGCACTAATTTGTCTTCTTTTATTTTGATGTGGCTTCAAGAAGACAAGGCGTTGTAGTCAGAGTGCAGTATCAGGTCTATAATATGCTTTGATGGACAAAGCATTTCAGCTGTCTTGGTCTCAGAGACATTTATTAATGGATGGGCTGATAATGCGTATTATGTGCCTGAGATTACCTCAAAAGAGCCAGCAAATAAAACTAGAGGCAAACAATGTCTGTTCTTGTGAGAGTTTCTTAGCAATAAATTGGATTTTCAATGCAAAATATATCACAGTTTTGAAGAAAAAGCAATCAGACCTTTGAGAGCCTACTAGCTGTAGAAAGTGTTTGGGAAATAAGCAAAGGCACATTGCATGTCTTCAAAATCATTTAATTCATCAAAAGGCAAAGAAATCAGCATCGCATTGAAACACAGCCTTCTGTATCTTCTAGTTTTGATTCACATGAAGGTAGGGAATACAAATCTTCTAGTGTTACATTCTCTGGCAACCAGGATTGACGAAAATACAGTCACATCATTGAGTCAATAAAGACGAGGTGATCCTCTTTTATTTCCCTCATTAGTATTTAATCATGTACTTCAAAAGAATTTCTGAAAACACAGATTTTCCTAGTAGTATCACACCTTAAGATCCACAGCTACAGTTCATGTTGAAGTGTGATTATTTGTATATGAATGTATGCTTTTAAATTAAATTAGTTTTGGAGGATTACTTCTCTGCCAACTGCTATTTGTCCTGCAGGAAAACAACTTCCCAGAGAAATGCAAATAATTCGTGGTTCTTGAGGACTTTGGGACAATTACTATGCCATCTGAGTTCTCAAAATTGTAGTAAGTAGATTATACAGCCTTGGTATCATCATTCCATATGGCTGCATCCGAAATAAGGTGCTCAGGTGCGTTGTAAAGTGACATAGTTTGAATACACATAATTGTGACTTAAGCTCAGCTACAAGCCCTAGGCTACAACTAGTTCAATAAGGGATCAGACATGGGTCAATTAAATTCTGTAAACATTTTATTATCTGGGAGCTGCAAGTCTTTAGCTGAGATTAGACAAACACGGATCTTCACAAATTACAAACATTGCACTGATCCACTGTTACCAAGTTACACAATGAATATCATCTCACACCACATATAAAACTAAAAGGAAAATAATGTAAACAGGTAATTTCAGGAGACACCCTAAAACCCAGCATTGATTCTGTGCTTTTTACGCATGGGAGCCATTATATAGGGCTACCTTTTTAACAGCTACATGAGCAACTAAGAAACAAGGAAACAAAGACAAAACCAGTAGGTATCTGGACATGAAAGGGTAAAATATTTCTCTGTTGCCAGACTGCATTTTCCTCTGGAAAAGGTTTTCTCCCCAAACTCCTGCCCAGCACTAGTTAAGTGTTCCCACTCTACTCGAGATCACCAAAATGACAGAATTAATGTAAGACAAAGGAGATTTTTTTGCTCTGTGTTATTGCAGTCTTGCTTTAAACTGGACTGACTTGTTCAGTTCTCTATGAAATCTCAGGATGCTGTTTGTAAGAAAGCACAGTGGGTCCCAGCAGTTACACTAGATTTTTCTGCTATTCTTTTCCCGTCACTACATTTCGTCTTTTCAATGCTTTGTGTTATCCCCACGGGATGGACTACAATGTAAAGTATGAAGTCCCAGATCACAGAATATTTTTGGCTTTTCTGCTTTTACACTTTCCTCTCCTTTCCCTTTCTAATAATTTCATAATTCTTAAAGTAATTACTAATTTACGCTTATTTTGAAATACCCTTAATTTGATTATTCTCATTATTCTTGCAACTCTTATGATTTTAGTTCCCCCTTTTAAGTATTTTTAGAAAGGATTTTCAATGCAAAACCAACTATGCAAATGCAAATTTTAATGAAAACTAATGCAAATGAAGAATTAATATTCAAAATAGATTAGGAGTTTATTCATTTTTAACAAATAAGTCCTATCTACTTCACAAAAACAGTTCTTGGATCTTGGACCCTATTTTGAGGCACTTGCAATTCAATCTCGACTTAAGATACAAGAACCATAAATCACAAAGGATGCAGGAGAGAAACATATTCTGTTCCCACAAGCAATAGCAACTTGACTGAGTAGCACCACTGATGCCATCAATTATGCTAAATACATAAATAGATCACCTTTATTAAGAAACACAGTTCAGAACTGAAAATGAACTGTATTTTCTGAAGCACACAATACCTGGTATTTTGCATTGTGGTATCTTATCACTCATAGAGCCTTAACAGATATTTCTTCCCAGTTTCCTAAAGAACAGTACTTTGTTCAATCTAAGCTGCGAGCACAACCACATTGAATGACAAGGGACAATATATAGGAGATTTCTAAACTAAAATAAAATATAAGCAGAATTTTTAAAAGATAAACTCATTTAAGTCATTAAGAAGATCTAAGGAAAGAACGTCTTTGAAAGTAGGTTAAGGGTTTTGTCAGGTTAATCACAGATACACCTTACTCCAACACATCATTTTAACAGCTGCCATCTGATTTTCTAAGGATTTTTTACAATATTTACAATACAGGAATTGAGAAGGGTGCATATAGCAATGATAGTGGGGTTTATTTTTTCAGTGAAAAAAAGCAATGTCTGAGATGATTCAAAATCCAAACCACTTTGGGTCTGTATTTTCCATTTTGAAAAATTTGGGTTCATGTGGGAGGATGCAAACCAGGGTGGCCTAGTTTCCAGTAGCACTAAATATCTCAAATAACACAGGATTGGCATGTGTTCATACATATGAAAACTGGACTTTATGCTTTGCCCTGTGCCTAGAGATCTACTTTGCACAGCCAGTTTGGAAGATTTTACTTAGTTCAAGGTTGTTCAGAAAATTAATACAAAACATCAAATTATCATATAGGTTTTCTAGACTCACATCTGGTTGTTTGATTTCCTAAAAAAATTTGCAGTTAATGGAAGTAATCAGGAAGGTGGAAAGGTTTTCACATGGGAAGTCACTAAAAAAAGAAAAAAATCACCATTCATAATTTCTAATATGGTAATGCCTAGAAGTCAGATACTTCTCTTTTCTGGACACCTGTGTGCGCATAATGGACAGATATTTTCTGCCCAAATTCTTTTGCAGTCTAAAACCAACAGACGTTTTTCGTTAAAGACAAATGGCAAAGATCTGTAGACCAACGGACAGTATGAGGAGTATAGACTATGTGTGCTGTTTAATCTCCTCTGATTACACAAGAGGCAAAGAATGTTCAGTGAAATCAACAGGTATCCAGCTACTACAAGGATATGCATTTTTTGGTGAAACATAATTGACTTTGGAATTCACTGCTGCAAGGTATCTCTGAGAATCTCTACACTGCTAAGCAAAAAGAGGACCAGAGAGTTTGCTGATATACTGAACCTCCAGGCATTCCCATTGCTTAAATATAATCTTACATCTTTGCTCTCTCAGCAGCTCCAACTTGCTTTCTTGCAAAGCAACTAGTTCCCTGTTCTTGTATGGACAACAGTGCACCAGTTTGTCTCTTTCTGCCCTTCAATGAGATCCTCAAAGGATCAGATATTCCCAGATGCACTCCAGGCCATTAAATGTATGTCTTCAGTTTGATATTGCTAAAATGCCACTATCACAGACCCTGAAATATTGCTTACATTATTTCAGACACTTTGAGTTGGAAAGCAAAAAAAAACAACAACCCAGTAAAAAAAATTCTTATGTCCTAGGACCACCATTTGGGCCCTAAGCTAATACTGGGCCAAGCTACCATATGGTAGACACACTCCATTGCAGAGTGGCCCTGTGAATGTGAGCCAGTTGGTGCCATCAGTCCTGGGGATGATGACTTCCTGGCCTACCTGCAATGTGAGATGTGGCACATCACTTACACTCGGGCAGGCAGTGGGTCTGCATCTGTTTTATTTAGTATCATAGACATAATCTGTGAGATCAATAACTCAGGAGCACCAAAAAATTATCTGATTGTTGCAAAGAGAGCATGAGAACCTACATAGCTAAATTAAATACAAAATAAACATTACCAAAGCTGTGAATTCTTGTGTTTCAGGACATCACTTAGCAAAATTTTGTTGATTAGACAGAAACTACCACCCTAGACAAGTTTATACAGTACGTAATTGCCTGCAATGGTTTCCCATCTTCCATAGTACAAATCTTCACACACCACTGGTTTGATGCAGCCTGGCAACTTTTGTGAGCCTAATAATGGCATCCAGTCATGTCACTGTTCGGCTAATATATCCCTCAGCACACAGCGGTCAAATAATTCCTTGCCACTATTGGTCCTTTTGAAGTTTACAAAATTAAAACATTAACCTATTTCCAGCATGAGGTACTATGTTATCACATTAAATGATGTAAATTGTTTACAAGAGCTTCCAACAGAGCGTGCATTTGCTGATAACAAGTGCTTCCTAAATGGAATGAGTGCTCTTAATTCCCCTTAGTGAGAGTAGGAGATGCTCAGCATTCCAGGATTAGACTTGAGCCCCTCAATCCTTGCCTGATTCCCGGCAAAACCTGTTGTCTGGCCTGTATACCACAAGTTCAGCTTGCCAACCACTACATGATTCTACTGCAAGTAAAATGCATTGGCAGAGAGTTGTTGGATCAAAGGTAGACATCTAAGACCATGATCTAATGTGACTTAGTTGCCTACATTCTCTTCATAGCCCATAAAGGGAATAGGAAGCTCTACAGAGTAATTAATTTAAATCTAATGGCTAGAACTGATTTTCCATCAGTTCTAAAGGGCATATACAGAGATTTATCTCAGACATAAACAACCACACTAGATGTCTACCATTAAGTGCGGTGAATCCCACCACCACTTACATGCTTCAATAGCTTCATCAGTTGGACTAGGCTGGAGAGTAGGTAGGTGCTGCATGGTCCTCACAATGCACAGAGCTTTGCAATTTGCTGCTTCTGTTCCAGGGATGCTTGTGCACACAAAAGCATGTCACATTTTTCCAACCCTGCTAGCTGATGATGAAAAAAATATTAGTTCTGCAAACAAAACTCACTTTGCCATTTTTCTTGGACCACCACCTGTTTATCAAAACTACCATTAATCCCCCATTCTGTCAATATTCATCATTTATTTATGTGGGAATTGGTCAGCAGCACAAAGGCCAAGCAATGGCATAAATGACTTGAGAGTACTGGACCACAGCTGAGATACATAACCAAGAACATGGGCCTTCCTCTGCCTACACCCCAAAGCAGGATGACTGTCTCAGGCTGACACACCTGTGGACCCAGTGACCAGGGCTCAGTACCTGCTACAACCTTGACCTGGTGCTACATCAGAAAAAGATCCATACACCCTCACACACACATCAACTGTGAAATGAGAGACCTGGAGTCATTTCTTTGCTTCCCTCTCCTCCTCCCAAGATAATTTCCTGAACTACACCTGCTGATATCAGAGATGGAGAAGGAGGGACCATGTCTTGCAGGAGCTCTTCCTTGCTGCAGGCAGGAATGAGGCCTGAAAGGGAGCATGAGAAGGAACTTGGTGAAGCTTCCCTTAAGGAAGGGAATATGAAGGAGAAAAGATAGGACTATATAGCTCCTTAGGCACAATGCACAAACTGATTTGGGAACACAATTTTTTCACCTCATCCTTTGCCTCTGTTTGCTTGTCTAGCTCTTCTAGGACACACGAGATAAATGTCTTAAACTTCTGATGCTGAAGAAGGAATCAGATCTCCTACTTCACAGGCGAGTCTTGTTATTTAACCCAGTATGTCTGAGCACTATATCTTTAACTATGTATTAAAGGAAAACAACCACAACTACATTTGGTGAGGAATCAAATCTTTGCAGCATGCACTGTATGTTACTGGAGAATGCTGACTGAATAAAGGACCTGAGGGCTTGCAGGCAAGAGAATTCTTAGTTTCTGGACTGTCAGAAACTGCTCAGACTGCAGAAAATTTTGGCATAAAGGTGAACTTTCAAAGCATAGCTCAGGTAGCCCCAGAGGTTAGTGGCATCTAGATAGGTGGGTTTAGCTTCAAACTTTGGACTTTGGGGAATTTCAGGCAAATAATTTTGCCCCTAGCGCAAATTCCCCATGTTTGAAATGGGAACTATCCTGCAATTGCAACAAGAGAACATTTAAAATTAAAATAGGGAAAACAATGTGCTAGAAGGACATAGAAGCTGAATAAGGATAGAGTGGGAGAAGAAAGTGAGCAAAAAGGGTGTGAGAATAGCAGAATTAGGATGGAGTGGGAGAAAATGAGAACAATCAGGATTAAAAATAAACCCCAGCCACTTTTCATGTTGAAAGCTCACAGCTAGTAAGCTGATTGGCATCTTACAGCTCTGCCAGAGTATTATAGAAAGAGCATTTGAAGTTACCATCGTGTGTTTTATGTGTTTAATAACCACATTTGTTAATTGGAAGATGAGCAAATTTGCATGTAGTAAGGTCTAGTGCTGGAGTCCAATTAGTAAATCTTGGAAAGGAAGGAATGCAAGCCAATGCTTTGCTCAACAAGCTTGTACATAAAAAGGAACAATATCATCAGGATTAAATGCTAGATAAAACTGCGGCTTTATTAATTTTCACTTGACACGGATAGAAATATATGAACCATGCAATTATTTCAAAATCATAGTGGTATTAAACTCTCCCCATCTCATACTTCTTCCTCATCTCACTTTCACCCACAGCAGCAGAGAGCACTTTCTCCTGCTAACCTGCAATAAACTCTGCTTATATCTGCCTTTGAAGGAGATCTGCTGAAACTTAAAAATAAATGAGACAAGACTAAGATTAATAAAATAGGCAAGGATAATTGTTCATTTTGTTATGACCCAAATTCAGTCCATTAAGGGGAGAGTATAAGACTCCCTTCTAGTTAAATTGACTGAAACATTCTGTAACAATGAACAACAATAAAGCACAATTAAAAGTGAAAGAGACCTCGGGCATTAAACACCCAAGAACCACAGTAATGGAACAAGAAGGCTATTTGAAGGTCAGCAGCTTATAAACAATATCCTCAGAGCAATTTCTCAAGAGGAAAATCATTTCAGATGGACCTACCATGTAGTTTATAAAAGAGAAGGCTTCACCCATCCTGAGGGAAGCCAAGCAAAATTAAATGCCTACCACAAGGCTCTGACAGCCATTGTTTCATGTCTCAGGTTCAAAAGGAGCAATTCATATTCCAGCTGGCATTCGGTGGGATCATCTGGCAAGGTAAATCTCAGAATACCATGCTTATAGAGTCATGTGTTTTCCAAATATTTGTTTCTTTGGACATGATATCTGGGCTGCAGTCCATTGGATCTGCCTGCACAGCAGGTAGGGGTTACCTGAGCACATCCACTGCTGCAGAGCAAGAGGTAAAAAAACACTGAAGTCTGCAGTTCTCTCTGGGCAATGGTGGGAAGCAGTCTCCATCTACCCCTTCTGTTCTCTGCCCAGCTCTGCTCCTCTGACAGAGTTTCTGTGGCCTCTTATAAGCACGCACTTCCCAGCACATCCTGGGGACCAGCACCTGCTGACAACCTGCACAAGTAGCGTCTTGGCACTTCTAAGGCAGTTTTCAGCCCTTCCTTGTTGAAATTAGTTGTCCAGGGTGTGCTGGGCTGTGATTTTGGAAATCTTCCCCCATGAGTGAAAATACAAAAACCATTACAAAAAATTAGTATCATCCCCCATATTTACAGAGATCCTGCAAGCTCAAAAGGAAATAAATTATCCTTCTTCACGGAGAGACCTTTTTTTCCCTTCATTTTTCAGACTTAGAAGTAATAGCCCATTCCAGCAGGATCTGTACCCCAGAGCTGGAAATACAGATTATGCCTAAAAATCTTTAAATAACTGCAGGAAAATAAGGCAATTCATGTAAACGTCCATCAGAAATCTGTCAGAAATATATGGCTAGAAAATTATGCAAGCAGGCATAGTGAATACAGTGGTCCAACAAAAACTGTATTGTGTCAGCACCAACAGCAAAAGCTGCAAACCCTAGGAAGGATTTGCAGGATCCAGGAATTTATTCTGCATGATTTAAATCTGTATCCAGGAGAGAAAAAAAAAAAAAAAAGGATCTTACATATTTATTTAGCCTGTGTTATATCTCAGTCATCATGGAACACCTCATAACCCAATGTCCAGGAGAAAAAACAACAGGACAGTTGGCACAAGGTATTATCACGTGTAAGGCATGTTTCATGCAGCTGCATCAGACTGACATAAACCAGTCGTTTCAAAAGTCATCTAATGACAGAGAAGAATTATACTCAGGCTTTTGGCGAACTCTTTGCAAATGTGTCTTAATTCAAGAGTTAGCCTAATAGTAATACTGCCTTACACAACACAGGTTTCACTGGCTATTTATGGATATTAATATTTCAATAGTTCCCTTTCTGTATGCCTTTCTTCTGCTGTGTTCATTCTGTACTTTTTCCTCCAACTGCCGCCTTCTTTCCTTTTGCACACTCCAGGTTCACTGAATATTTTACTCCCCATTCCTTTCATGCTCTCTTTTATCCAAGCAATACATCAACCCAGTGACTTGAAGTTTGATCCCCCTGTATTCAGGTTGGTAAAAAAATTTAGCCAAAAGAACTCAATCACTTTGCTCTGGCTGTATGTTGCCTATAAAGTGCCATGTGGATTTTTTTTTTAAATACAACATTGCACAGTGTTATTGACATTTCAAGAAAAAGCGTCTCCTCTATATTTTCTGCTGGTACAGTTCATTTACAGCAGGCTGACCATGCACTTGCTGTGCACAGACAGTGCATGCAGAGTCACAGGAACAGCTGATCAAACTCAGTGAAGGTAAATTCAACTCAGTACATTTTCCATTGCCTATAAAAGAAATTTGTTTTTTATAGATTTTGTCTGGGTCTTGCTTCTGAGCTATAGAAATAAAAAATAAGACAGGAAGCTGGACAGATTTTCTTCTCTCAAGACCGTAAAATCGCTCAATAAACCTCCTTCTATAATAAAACCCTTAAAAACATGGTTGAAATCCTGGCTTCACTGGAGTCAATAGTAAAACTCCCATTCATGTCAGAAGCAACTGACTTCTGTGCTAATGAAAGCCCTTTAACTACACCAGGTATGTTACCTAATGACTCAATATAATAACTTGTTATGAACTACAGACTTTTCTATAGATAGGATTTCACAATTTTTCACTAATATTAGATTTCAAAAAATACTGCTTTCTTCCATCAGTAAAAGTCAGTATACCGATGCCCATTAATATGAAGCAATACCAAGCAGCAATTTATAAAAGCACTCCTGAAGACAACATGGAAATGAAACAGCAGGGGAAATGTTATATAGTCCAAATGAAACGGTCAAGGCTGTTTTATGTCTCTGCTGGAAGCTGGTATCTCTAAGACAAAAGTAAATGTTAAAAGCATTATTGGTCAAGATGGGCTCACACTGACATCTGGCAAAACCATACAATACCGCAACGAATTAGTAGCCTTTGTCTCTGCCTAATATTTTGGTTTAGACTGACCAAAGTGTACATGGTAAGTACCTAGACATAAAAAACTAATTCCCATTCATTGCCTGTAGAATTCCAGCAAAAATGGATTTTGGAGAGAGAAATTCACATTGTCAGCTGTCTGTTTACAGTGCAGATAAGTCCCGGTGTGTACTGCAGCATTAGTCATGCTGGCTAACAAAGGCACTGCTGTGCGGGCAGGGGACCGACAGCAGAGAGTGCTGAGGTCATCATGTGTCCAAGCCACCAACTTGCCTCACCAGCCTCCAAAGCCAGCACAGGAAGTGTGATGGGGAGCTCAGGCTGGAGCGCTGTGCTGGCTGCCGCCTCTCTGCACCCCACCATCAGCTCGTCCAGGGGTTGCTGTTGCCCCTGGTTCCCCCGCGGGCAGCTGTGGATGAGCTCAGGACGACTGGTCCAGCACAGAGGGGACAGAGGGGGCGCTTCACATTAAGCTGTAGCTGTGTCAGCACTCCTTTGGTTTTGGAGCAGGATGGAATAAGAATAAAGAGGATAAAGCTTTTGCAAACCAGCCTCAGGTCTGAGATGGGCTGCTTCTGAATTCAAGCCTTGGGTTAACAAATGCATACCACTACAGGTGTGAAATGAAAGCCCCTTTTCCACCCACAGAAACATCTTTTGAAGATATGGCCCTACACTTTCTTCTTCTTTTTTTTTTTTTTTCCCCCTCAGTAAGTCAGTAATTGAGATTTGAATCTAGAAATATAATCCTCACGTAATGATTTCAATAGTTCATAAATAGTAATGGGAAAGAATATTTCTTATATTGTCACTGTTTGGAGCTATAGATGATCAGTATTGTAAATATAGAACTATGGGAATAATCTATCAAGCAATGCCTTAGATTCGCCATCACTTGAAGTCATTATATCAAGTCTGACATCTTTGAAAATTTTGCTCAATCACAGGACAAATCTGTGTCGTGAGCCTGCATTGTACAGGTGGAGGATTTGATGACAAGATGACAATAGCTCTTGCAGGCGTTAAAAGTTATGAATCTTTGAATCTGCTTTGCCAGATTGGTTTTGATTTCTTTTAATTCCAAGTTTTGGGGTGATTTCAGCATTCATATTTATCAGCTTGAAGAGAAACATCAAAAACAAAGGTACAAAGCCCAGCCTTTCAAGGTATAAATAGATTAACAGTTCCTAGAGGGAAAGGTACCTTAAGACCCTGGCTGATTCTGGGCCTTTCCAGAAGGCTGCGATTATACAAAGCCTTCCCCAAAATCCACTGTTAAGGGCATTTGAGGTAGAAGGAGATATTGGCCAGAAGACAGGCCCTCAAAGCACGCTTCCTTGGAGGGTAAAAAGTTCAGATACGTTTTATAAGGAACTAAAAGCATCTGAGGAGAACAGCTGTTTTAAAATACAGAATAAAGGCAGGAGGACTGAGGAGGCTGTTTCTTTTAAAGTTTGGAGAGTGCTGATACTGATCAAGAAAGTGTTTCAGCATAGCTGAGCTGGAGCACCCCATGCTGCATGAAACATAGCAAACCTTCACCATTGCTCCAGTGTCCTCCTCCCAATGAGTGCTCCCTGTGCCAACAAAGAGCTGTGCCAATCTATCCATTTCAAATTGTAAATTCCAACCACTGACTGGAAGCAAGGGTTTTTTTCCTTCTATCTATCTAGTCACCAAGATCATATTGTTATAAACAGTAAGAGATTCTCCAGAGCTACAAGTAAATTATCTATTTTAACAGCACTTGATCCTGCACAGAGGTAGACATCATGGGTCTATCTGCTGGCACACATCATGCATGAATGGGACCATAAGACTGGCGGATCTTAATCTTGCAATGAATTGTGCAAGGGATTCATACCAAAGCCATACAAATCCTGCAAACTGTAACACCACTCCCAAATAGGGAGGGTTTTATTTTCCTTTAATACCTAGCATAGAAATGCCCCTGAGACAGAGAGGCATTGCCACAGTAGAATTCAGTACAGCACAGTGAGTTATATGAACTAATTTGCATGATAAATCGATAACATTTTGTCATTAACTGTTGAGCTTTTTGCCACCTTTTTGGTTCTACCAACATGTTAATTAACAGCCAGTCTCTCATATCATCCCCAAGCCATACTGAAAAGCTGTGGAGCTTCACTGGCTGGAGGCAGGGAGCAGGATTTCGGGAAGGTCATTAGTGAAATCTGTGACATGTACAAAGAGCAGCCTCAAATATCAGACTTGTTTACTCATTTTAGACACCTTTGGAGTGCCACAAAGGTCACATAAAACCTAAAGTTTCTACAGTGACAAAGAGGGAGAAAGAAGGGCAGGAGTGAGGCAAGGAGAAGGGAGGGGCTTAGAAAGCCATTTTCCATGGTAGTGCAGAGTGGTCAGGGAAAGCATGAAGAGAAGGGCTCCAGAGGTGTTATAAAGAGGTTCAAACACTGCGAATAAGGAGACACAATGGGGGGCCTCCCATGTTTTGGGACACAAACCCAAAAGGACAGTAGCATCTGTGAAAGACAGTAGGGGAAGCTGGGGAAAAGGAGGTAGGCACAAATAAGAAGGAAATAATATTTTTTTCTTGGTAGTCAGTGAATCCTTCTCATGCACTTACAGAGGAAATTGCCTTTCCTTGGAGAATCTGGCACATTTTCCAGAGGCTGATAACCTTTTGGCAATTAGATGCCCTGTGTACTAGAGCAGTTTTGTATGTAAATAAGCAATGGTTTTGTTTGTGTAGTTATCTGATCCACTAACAAAAAAACATGACAGAGCTGTAGCAAAACTGCTCCCCAGCACACCCTTAACTGAAAGGAGCTTCATGGTAACCTGCAGATGGTTTACATAGTGGTTAGCTCTGCGGCATGGGTCAGCAAGCTGCGAAGGGAACCACACCTCAGCCACCCATTGATCTGTGAGAGACCCAGGGTGATGCTAGTCAGAAGTACCAATTTCTGTACATGTATATACAGATGTGTTTGACATCTAAACGTGTATGATTGAAGTTGTTCATAGTCTTGGCATTTGTCCACCCCCTCACCATAACCTTCAGACTCCTACAATTCCCCATCATCTTGGCTAAATCATCTTGTTTCCTCCTCTGAAGAATATAGCAATATAATTAATCGTAAGTAAGAGCTAACACACAACTGTATGCATTCTCTCATGTTCTCAGCCAAGCAAATCTTTCATTTTGTCGGGTAATTTCTTTTTAATGTGGTGGTTGCTATTATTTTTTGATAGTGATAGAAGACCTGAAGCAAAACTCTTTTCAGAGAATTCAAGAGGAAGAAAAAATCTTCGTTGGCTGAAAGGAACATATTTAATGCATGCAAAAAGTGTTAATTAAAAATCCTTAAAACTGACACTATAGCCCTAAAAATCAGGAATATTTTGAGTCTTAAATGTCTCAGCTACCATCACAGAATGTGTCTGTCATGGCACCCATTTCTTTGCCCTGAGGCATTACTATAAAATTAAAAATGGGCATTTGGAGCTAGTAAGCTTTGATCTAATTGAATTTGTGGTAGGATCAAATCATAATATGCCCATGATTTGCTGATCTCATTCCTCCATTCTGTCAAGGGTTTTTCAAGTGATGCTAATGGACACATATAACCTACTAAGATATTTACTGTAAAGTAAGCTGATTTTTCATTGTGAAAGTTATTGTTGGGGGGGGGCCTTAAAAAAATCCCAAAACCAAAACACAACCCACCTGAAATTTGCATACACATTAAAGGAAGTCTCCAAGCTGCTGTAATTCAGTAGTTATGACATTTACCTCTATGTGTTTTTCTTCAGCTGGCTTAGTGCACACCACACTGTGCAAAGTTGAAAATCAATTAATTTTGGAAACAATTTCTTTTTATACACTCTCTTCTGTGGATCCAATTTCTCATCTGTTCAGAGAATTCTTCTGGCATGAGCAGAGGTAAAAACTGATGAATATTAAATCTCTGCAATCTATTAAAGAGTAATACTTGCCTGAGTTTTAATGAAATATAAATATTTATATACATATACCCATATATACATATTATATACATATGAAGACATGACTAATGCATAGGTTTTAGCAATTCGTAGGTAGAGGTTCTAAATTTTAAAAAAAGAGATCTTTTAAGATCTCAGCTAGAAAAAAATTACTTTTTCAAATGAGAAGTGGCATCAGTCATCAGAGAAAGGAGCGTATGGAATCTGAAATAGCAAAGCAATTGAACATGAAAAGTTTGGCATAGAAAAGAAGGGTGAGTAATTTAAACCCACTCAGGAACAGGTGTGACTTGTTCATAAACCAGTTAGAAAAAAAATTTGTTCAATTACTCCTCTCTGGTAAATAACAAATTACCATGGCAACTCCATTTTCAAACAACCTATGCATTTATTTTGTTTCAGAAAAGCTTGAGTCAAAAACTGCATTTACTATCATGTCATGCCTTCTTTCCTAACTTCAAGATCCAAATTCTATGAACTTTCAGCTCCTTATTTACACACACCGCCTTGCCCATCACCTGAAACCACCAACTGACTGTATTGCTCAATCCATGCTTAAAAAATATTCTGCCTATTTGTTGAGACTGTTACATTGAGCCAATCTAGCCAGTAGTTTTTGTGATAGGGAGAGTAAATAGCAGTCATTTTGAGGGTGGATTCCAAATGATTTGTTAAAATCAGATGTTTTTTATCAGCAATTACCAATAATGTGATGCATATGCATGTATGCAAGTGTGTATTTAAATGCATAACTAAATATGTTGGTGGTAGTTAGAAATTCATAAGCATTTCGATTTTCAAGACGTAGAAGATTATTCAAAGGAGATCTGAACAGAGTTTGAATATAAATATATATTGGATGGCTGTTGAATTTAACTGAGTGACCATACAGAACCCAAATCCTTGTGCAGAGCTGCACAGCCCACACAGAGCAGAAGGACCCAAACCCCATGCTCCTCAGGCTTTGTTGTACAGTAACATACACTCACTCACTTCCAAATCCTGGCCTAGCCTTCACAGAAGAAACATTCGTCAGCAACAATCCATCTGCAGCATCCAACACTAGCACGATTTGTGATTAAACTTTCTTTAGACGCAACTTAAAGGCAGCCAGTGTCAGTACCTCTAGTGTACAAATACATAAGGGTTATACAGACTTAGTAAACATCATTTTAAACCCCTGGATCTTGCACCTTGAAGAGTGACTGGTTTTGTACAGATTCATGTACTGAGGGGTGTCTCACCTGCTCAAATTAACCTTTCCAGCTTGAAATTAGTTTCCAAGTGGTCTTCAGACTTGGAGACGTGATTAGAATCTGCTGTCATTGACAGGTTTCCATTTTGCAGTCAGCAACAAATGGAAGTTTACTCAGTGTTCCCATAACTATCTGTTGCCTCCACAATGGAGTCTGGATCCTTCTATCCTATCTATGTTTTCATGATTCAGATGTCAAAAAATATCAGAAAGGGCAGGAGCTGAACACTGACTCCTTCAATCTGAAAAGTATCTCAGATATGTTTCTGATTTTATTAAAATTATGCCAGAAGGTTGGCCCAGTAAAGATGAACCACGTATGCTCTGGTACCCTGCCTTCATTTTTCTAAACAATAAGGGAAGAAGGTGAAGTAGAAAATATAGGCATTTATTCCTTAGCCAGTCTCATCTCATAGTTCATTGGGCACCATTTTTGCTCGAAGAGATTGTGTGAACCACACTACTCAATCATCAATGGAAGCAGTGAAATAAATCTCTTCTCATTCCATTAGAAATATGCAAACAGTAATACATCTCTTGCCTAAAGAAGAATTCCCTGTTCACACCAGAGTAATTTATCTCACAGAATTATCTTACTTTAGTTATTCATTCTAGAAGCTTTTAAAGGAAAGAGAAAAAAATGAAAAAATTTAAAAAAACAGATACAAAACCCCAAACCACTCATCACCAGCAAGCCCTTACAATGGTTTATCAAGTTCACCTGTGTACAGTGACTCTAATTAATTGAATTGCACATCTTTTTCAGGCCATGCTTCGTGGGCTGCATCTATAGTAGCATTTTAGTCTGCAGTGGTGTGTGTTTTGAAAGAAGCCTCCCAGTTGTCCCCACTTCGAGTGCCTCAGTTGACATCATAATGAGGAGCCACGTTCCTCCCAGTGGAGCCAAACTAGCAGATACATTGCAGGGAAGCACTTAAGGCACTCATGGGTGTTCAGTCCAAGCAGGAAGGTTAGAGCTAGGTGAGTAAGACCTGAAATGCAGATAGACACCAAGTCCACAGCCTCAACTGCTTTGCTTTGCAGATGCATTCCTCTCTGGTTGCACTAGTTACTAATACGGATATAGGTTCTGCCACAGAGCTTGGCTTCAGAAGGCTTTCTTGCACAGAGTGATTATGTCAGTGGGATTGTATTGATATCCTTGGTTGCATTACCTCCTGCTACCTTTTCATCTTTGTATTCAGGTAAGAAATGCAATTCTACACAGGTATAAAGTTATCATATCCTTGCCATAAAACAAATGACACAATAACTTGTCTTGTCAGATAGTTTAACAGTGCTATGCATCAGCCGGAAGGCTGAGAAAGAAGCAAATATTCAAAGGTTTTTTTATATCTCCCCTCAAGCCACAAGGAGATGTAAGTACTGATATGAAATGACACTAAATCTTGTTTGGAAAAAATTTGCAGAGTTGCTTTAGCCCAAGATGGCAGCTATTATGTAAGCAGCAGCAACATCTTCTCTTTCAGATTTTTCATCTTCTCTTTTTTCATGTGAACTGAATGCACTTTGAGCTCAGTTAGCTTTCCCTTTAGATAATAAGAAGAGAGCAAAGTGCTTAAAACAGCACACGAAATTTTCTGAGACAGAAGGAATTGAACTAAAACAGTCCCTCCCAACATTAGACAGATACCTGACGCATGCAGAGCTAGAGTAAAAATACAGTACTAGCATCTGGAGATGGGACAAAGTTGAAGGTAAAGAATTTTCTTGCAGCGTCTTTTTATAGTTTTGAATTTTTAACTTTGAAATTCTTGACCCTTATTGCAATGGTTGTCACACAGCCACAGAGCATCCCCTCTGCCCAGGAGGGTCAACCCTTGAGCCCTAGCTTCCTGCATCTCCCATGGTCTGAGCAGTAGCGATGCAAGACTATGTCTTTCCTTGGCCTCAGGGGAACATCTAGACAGCATGGGTATCCCAACACCACTGTTGATGAAGTTTCAAGAAAATCACTAGCCATGTTAGTGCAAGAGACATGCAGATCAAAGTGAAAACACTGACACAGCTGGTTGCTGTTCCTTGCCTCAGTTTTTTGATCATTCTTGAATGCTGCTTGGTCACCACTGTGTAAGGCAATTCCTCAATTTTATTTTAGCCAGTGCTTCATGAAGAACTTTCTTCATGATTCCTTATATTAGGTAGCAGATGAATTATATTGATCAGGAAAGAGAAAAAGCAAAAGACATTTCAAGGTTCATAAATTTTCCTTAAACCTGAATGACGAGACACACCAAGGAGAAGTGTTGATTTAGATACTATTTCTTAACTGTTTTTTAAACCAAGGATCACCATGTCTTTGTGAAACATCACATCACTGCTTTTCATTAACAGCCAAACAGAATTTAACCTAAGTTTTGAGTAATCATTTATTAATTCTGTTTCTAATTTGTTTCTTATTTGCATAAGTAGGAATGTGTATATTTGGAGAATTTTTTTAATGCATTTGTTCAGTGGACCATGTTCTGAAGTCTCATGGACCTCTTGCATCCTGGAGACAATGGGTTGTTAAACACTTCTGAGTGCAGCTACTATCTCCCGTTGGAGCCTGGTTTTTATTTCACTCAGAGACTATAATTAGTCAGGCCGTTGCACACTTTGTTTTATGCTCACAACAGCTTTCTTTAACCTTAGCTAGTCCTACGGACAAGAGAAATCTCCAGTACTACCAAAAAACTACACTCTCATTCTTTTTTATTCTAAATGTTTGCTGCATTTTTAAACCCTTTCACTACAATAGACAGTAGCCTCCTTGTTGAAGCTTCTGGGAAGATCACACAAGGTCAACTTTCTCAGCGTTGCTTGGCTTTCCTGATCTGATTTTCCTTAGTTTGCCTGTGGTCAGAGGCTGGCTTTCAGTCACAACTTATTTTGTCCTGTAGCTTCTTACAGAGTATGAAATTTCATATAAAGGATCTCATGGCTGAGTCCCCGCACTTGAAGCACTGTCCAAAAAATAACGGGAATTCCAAGGATTACACATGGATTCTTCCAGTTATACTAGTATATTATTAATTAAAATTTAAATTTTAATTGTTTCTCTTGCCCCAAGAGCTGTAGAATAGCATAACCCTCCTTATCCTCAGCATTGTCAAGAGCATTTCTGGAATTCCATTTTTGTCAGGCACCCTTACAAATATCCAGCCAACCTAAATAACAGCTATCCACATTTCTTTTAAACTCTGACTTTGCTTCATTGATTCTATTTTGATACTACAATAAAATGGCACGGTGTAATTTTATTCTTTTCTTCATTCATAATTGCCCTTTTGATTTTGAAAATAATGCTTCTTGCTAACTGCAATGTGAGCTGCATTCGGTCTGTTATGTTATCTAAATTTGAGCAAATATTATAAAGCTCGCTCAGTTCCACTGAGAGACAGAATGTTCTCATTTCTTCAATTTGAATATAATGTTCACAAAGACATTTGCACTTGTTCTTCTTTCTTATAATTGGAAACTCGAAGATTAACACTGTTGTTTAAAATAAGATACATCTGAGTCAACAAGCCTTTCTAAACTTAATTTTCAGCACTGCAGGTTACTCATTTTTTTCTGTTCTAAATTTCCTTCAGAAGCAAACATATGTATCACACAAATGTACATTTTTAAATATTCTTGCTGACTGAGGCCCAGTTTGTCACAGAGATCCTGCCCTAATTATGTGTCCTGGGTTCAGCTATAGCAGTCATTTTTCTCCTGCTTAGTAGCTGGTGCAGTGCTGTGTTTTTTAACTTTCAGCCTGGGAACAACGCTGATAACACCGATGTTTTTAGTTGTTGCTAAGTAATGTTTATTCCAACCAAGGACTTTCTCAGTCTCATGCTTTGCCAGGGAGGAGGGGAAGCCGGGAGGAAGCAGAGACAGGACACCTGACCCAAACTAGCCAAAGGGGTATTCCATACCACAGCACGTCATGCCCAGTATATAAACCGGGGGGAGTGACCCGGAAGGCCCAGATCACTGCTCGGGTCGGGCTGGGTATCGGTCGGCGGGTGGTGAGCAATTGTATCCTCTCCCCTTGTTATTTCACTAATCGTTATTATCATTGGTGGTAGCAGTAGTGGTTCTGTGTTATACCTTAGTTGCGGGACTGCTCTTATCTCAACCCGTGGGAGTTACATTCTTCCCATTCTCCTCCCCATCCCTCCGGGAGCGGGGGGAGGAAGAAGGGAGGGGGGGGGGGAAGTGAGCGAGCGGCTGTGTGGTTCTGAGTTACCGGCTGGGCTCAAACCACGACATTATGCCTGCGCAAACACTGTAACTATTGAAAACATCATTCAAAGAGATGTGCCTTTTATTGAACTCAATAGAAATCTCCCATTGTATGCAGGGTCACTGGGCTGGGTCTCAAGCTTATCACCACCTAAGCATAACCATTCACTTCTGAGGCTTATTCTTGTAGCCCCAACCTTCTGTCTACACCAAGGCTGGCTATGCTAGAGCTGGGAATGAGGAAGGATGCATTGTTTCATGGAGCGATGCTGTGTGTCAACAAAATGCAGAGCTCTTGGAACGTATCTGGGCCTTTTTCTCCTTGAAACTAAAGAAGAGGATCTCCTTGTTCAAAAGGACAACCATAATAAGCATGTTTTGCATAGAGCTGACTGGGACCTCCAGGGTCAGTGAGCCTAGTTAGATGATATTGCCAGCAAGCATGTCCTATCAGCAGTCCAGGTGATGCAGAAAGCTAGATTGCTCACTGTCTCATACCTCGTGCAGTTATCCCAGCCTGTACTCACTAAGTGAAGCCTTTGGCCCCTCAGCATCTGCTTTCTGTCTGCCAGTTGGTGGAAAGCAGCCAGCACCCTGGATTAACCAGGCTTACCATGTGTCAGCACAGGAGGTCTTGCTGGACCCAACAGGGTTCCAGTGCCAGCCTGAGAGGGTTCCCAGATTTCACCAGGAAGTAACCCTCACGCATAAAAATATAGCAAAGTTCAGTTCTTGACTGCTATTTTAAACTTATCTTTTAGCCTTGAATTTGGAAATAGAAACCCTTGGTTTGGGATAGAAATGGTGATGCTTCCCATCTCCAGCAGGACATTGCTGACCAAGCCCACCACTGCTGGAGAAACTGGACAGCATACAGCACCGGCACCCCCACTCCAGGCACGCAATGATGTCCCCTGACGCACACAAGAGGCACAGAAGGCGGACAGAGACACTCCTTCTCCAGGGCTACTGCCCCATAATCTGTTTTACGCTGCTCTGGATGAACCAAAGCTCCTCTCTTGGATTCCTCTTTTTTCTTACTATTCCCCCAGAACCATGCATATGCTTTTATAATAGAGATTAATTACAGAAATGTGGCAGGTTTTGACAGCAGAAGGTAACTGCTGTCTGGAAATAGCATGAATTGTAGAGTACTTTCACAAGCACACAATATGAGGAAGGACACTGCCAAATTAACGGCTAGAAACAAAGAAATATAGACATTTTCTTTAAGCAGTGTGCTATCTAATGTTACCAGCTGAAGGGAAATCTAACAGCAAGAGGATTAAGGACATAAGTTTATGCACATAGCACACACTTAAAAGTAGGAACAACATGTATCTGTACATTTGAATCTTGATGTATGCATAAACTTTTTTTTTTTTTCCACTCATGGGTATAGCTCAGAAAGGTTCTTAGTGAATCATTTATAGTAAAATAGTCATAAGAAACATCATACTTGAGGTCAACCCTCAAGCAAAGAGTGTTTTTCTCAAAACTTGAAATACTGGTTAGCAGCCATGCCTGGCCTGAACTGAGTCATTCGTTTCTTTCTGTTTAATGAATTGGGCTGCCCTGCTCTTCATGCATAGGAAGTACAGCCAGTTTGAGACACATTTAAATAAAACCATTCTGGCAGTTATTTGCCTCACATGAAAGAAAGTAAGGCCAGCCTTCAACCTCCTAGTGGGATTTGTGGCTGTGTGTCCTTTTTTAGTTCCCCAAAAGTTATGTTCTCATTAAAATGTCACCTTACAATAACTCTCTAATGTTCTGGCTTCTGCCTTCATTAGCTGTTGAACCAAAGCTAGTAATGGAAAAACAGATTACCTTGAATTTACAGCGGGCTAATTCCACTACTTTTAGCTGCAATGATGAATTACCCTTTGTTTACAACTGAAAGACTGGTAATCTTAAGCAGAATGAAGAATGGGTGGAAAAATACAGTTTTAACTATTGGCACAGATTGTTATGAGGCCCTGAAGCAACAACATGGTCAACAAGTAAAATGTAAGAACAAGCTTTGGTAAGGCCCAGTGAACTAAAACAAATTGCACTTGTTTTAGTCAGTTGAATATCCCACCATTTACCTCTGACAAGAGATTTGATCCATGAGGAATTCTCTGTCACAGATGCAGTATTTTTATAGGAGAGGTGGAACCTAAGACTGAAAAAAAAACAACTTAGGAGATAGATAGTAGAAATAATTATAATGTCAGTAGTACCTAAAAGGTACCAGACCTTATTCACAAAGAAAACTTACATCACATCCATTTTAGGCCAGATAGCAATTTTATTATTACTATTAATATTAATATTATTATTACTACTATTATTGCTATTATTATATCCTACTTTAAAAACAGAGATAGAAAAAGGCAATGAATAGGAAATATCATACAGTGTCACTTATTGGCTTAGTATAGTGCAGGAAAAGGTCCCACCTTCGCAGGCATGGGAAGGGAGTAGGGATTCACTATCATGTGTGAGAGAAATGAAAGTGAATCCAAACTTATAACACTAACCAGCTACATTGTATGTGAAAAAATAAAAAATCCAAGCAGCTTTTCCTAACAGCTTTTTGTACCTGTCAAAATACACTGTACTTCTGTAGAAAGTAGATGATACAGGTGAAAAAAACAGTGTTAAAATTACCAGAGTCTACAGTAACAGTTTCAACTCTTCTGCAAATTCATTTTTATATGTATGTATCTAATTATCTGCCTATACGTTTCTTTTTATTTTTATTTTCCAGCAACTGTGATTTATCTGTTCTACTTCGACCAAATTGTAAAAGCCTAGAATACCAAGTCAAAAAAAGTAAAAAAAAAAAAAAAAAGGAAAAAAAAAAAGGATGCTGTTGGGACAGCAGCTCCCTAAGGGACAAAATGAAATGAAACATTTTAGCTCATCAGTCAAATACCATGTCAGCCTCCAATAAAGGGCAGTATTTTCATTTGACTGCTTCAAAGAAAGTGATCCTCAGAACCTATGCATATTGCTTTTGCTTCCCAAATGAAGGAAGGCAGTGGTCAGCGTATAGATTTAACCACCGAGGTGGAAAAATTTCCATTCATTTTGTCTGCTTAAAAAAACCCCAGGAACTAATGTTTTTAATCTCGCCCCCCCCCCCGATCTCTCTCTCTTTGGGTTATGAACTGGACTTCTGTATTCTTACATAGCATTTATTGCCTTGTTTCAGACATCAGAAGAGCAAGTGAACACACTGATAAAAGATGTGGCTAATGCAAGATGCAATCTTATTTAAACCACCCACAGAAATTAGTTGACTAAAAGAAAATCTTGCAACCATCTTCCTCTTAACCTCAATAACCTAAGAATCCCATTCTTACTCTGGAGTTCATGGCCAGTGTATTTGTAATTACTACATTCAGAAAGGGATTTAGTTTTGCCCAGAGAAAAAAGTTTATCAAAGCTAGAGATATTTGGTTTATGTATGAACTGAAATCTTTCTCCAAACTGCAAGACAACTGATTTCTGTGTTTCATTTTATAAAGTCTCCCTGGGTGAGTCTGTCAGGAATCTACAGCTGAGACATTGTGAGAATATCTTCCTTTCTTCAACCATTTGGTTGTTTCACTTATTTAAACCCTAAGTCTTGCAGGGTATTTTGCTCTTCAAATGTACAATGACATGTTTTATTGTACATGGTTTAAGGAGATATCACTGTTGTCAGCTTTGCTATTTTTAATTGACCCATTGATATTTGGTGTTTTTCTTAAAGTTCCTAAACTCCTTGGCTGAAGTAATTAAATAAGAGTTTGAGGGAGGCGAGTTCTTAGCACTTGGGGTTAGAGGAAAAAAAAAATTAAAAACTTGAACATTAAAGCAAACAGAAATAACTCAATACTGCTGAAATAATGAGATTTTAAATCCTTTCATGACTTCTTAGTACTCAACGTTAACAAAAATGATGCAATAATACACACATATAATAATAATAATGTTTGTTAAAAATGATCCTTCATTAGCAAGCAATAGAGTTTCTGATTGAACAATGACATTTAATCAAAAACTAATAACCCATGTGCCCATGCGAGTATGTCTTATTTCTGTGGCTGCAGTTTTCCACCCAGTATTATGAGAAAAACATTTGGCTCTCTTCGCGTTCCTTGTCTTTATGCTGACAGTTGTGAAGGTCTGTCTTTATAAAAGATTACAACAGGCCCTTTCCATCAGTCACCATACTATTTTCATGTAACAATGCTGATTTATTCTAATACATATTAAATATGCCCTGAAGGTATTTTCCCATCTCGTCCCCCCACAAATTTGGAAGAAAACCTTTGAAGTGTTTTCTGACTTACAAGCCTATTTGGGGATCTGCCCCTTATGTTTCTTTGTTTCCTCCAGTGTGCTTCCACCCTTCAAAATTTCTGTCTACATAACTCATTCGAAAAGTCATTTTGATAAGGCAGTTCTGGAGTGAAGAGGTTGGCTCTCCTGCCAAGTGGTCAGTGATTGTTTCACCTAATTGCAGCTGTTGGTTGGTCTCTCTGAGGGTTGTGTGCCTGAGTGCTGCTCAGGATGAGCCCAAAACTCCCTTCTCCAGCCCTCTCACAGAGGCTTTCTTCATGATTTTGAAGCTTTAATTTCCACTAGCCTATAATAAAGGGGTCTTTAGGAACACCTACAGCTGTCAGGCAAGCTGGGAAGTGTGCACATCTGCTTTCTGATCGTTTTCTTTCACTGGCAGATCCCTTCTGGGGAATCTTCAACTGCTTGATTAGGGCAACTTTAAGTTGGACTTGTGCTTGTCAAGCAGTGAGAAATCCATCTGTCATCTTCCAGGATCTAGCCCTGGAGTCCAAGCACATTTTCCAGTGACAACACAAAGGTTTTTGTGAAGATCTCAGCTTATGTTGCATCAGGATGTTGTAAATCTCTATGTTAAACCTGCTGCTTACCTAAAGGTTTCACTATAGGACATTGCAGAAATTACTAAAGAAAAAAGGAGATTAATTAAGAGCAGTCTCAAAATAGTTAGTGATACAACACACACAATAGAAGCAGAAGAAAGCAGGGACAAGAGCATTTATTAAGATCGTGGCAATATGGAAAATCAGAATGAAGTCTTAAAGAATGCTAACAAACATTTAAAAAAAAAAAAAGTCAATTTTGAAAAATACTTGGGAGTTTTGAACTAGGCATTTAAGGAAAGTATTTCTGGTTCTCTCCTGAGTTAATTTGTTCCAGTGTTCTTACCCTGGTACAAGGGATTCTGCAAGCAAGATAAAAAAAAAAAAAAAAACAATTTCAAAGCATAAAGCAGTTATTTCATGGCAAACAGAGAGAGGCAGGTAGGTAGCATTTAACCATCCATAAGGCTAAGCACAGATGTGCTCCCCACCCTTAACAGCACCCTGAGAGCTTTTGCTGGCCAGGCAGGCATGAGCAGGGAGGGGCAGGGCTGGCCTCTGCAGCTCCCTGGAGCAGTTCCTCAGTGTCACAGGGTTATCCTTGTCCACTTGCTACTGACAGTACACCATTTGCCCTGATGAGCTGATGCTTTGCAACTAGCAGCCCTGACTAGCATGACCAGCCTCCCTGAAGTTTTCCCTTTATTTTGTCACATCTTTCCACACTGATGTTTTTCTTCTTGAATCCTCCAGCTACTTCTGATCCTATCTCAACAATCCTACTTCTGCCTGTAATTTTACCTCTCTTATCTCCACGCAGACTTTCACACAGCTTTTTCTGAGCAGTCTGGGTGGAGGTTATGCAGCTGTGCTGCATCAGAGCTGAGTCGTGGGTCCAGATACACAGTCATGGAAATGCTGAGTGGTGGGAGAAAGCTTACAGCAAGGGCTAAAGAAAGTAGGGGCTACAAACAAACATAATAAATTCCTAAATGCATCAATATAAATCTACCATTTCTATCTGAATTAAAAAAAAAAAAAAAAAAAGAGAGAAAAAAGAAAGAAAAAGAGAATGTTCCTGTGAGTTACAAATAACTTACTCCTGTAAACTAGCTAGTTACAAAGGATTTTACACGGCAAGCAACGTATGCCTAGGACAAGCCACCTGATTTTTCACACTAATGCAGTATATCAAATGCTCAGGCTGGCATCCCTAGGCACCCATAATTCCTAACCTACTGAGAGCTTCAGAGATACAACATCTGTAAGGTTGGACCTAAAATGACAGAATAGTATTGAAGGTCATGCAGAATAATTTACCTCGGCTTTGGGTATTTGATAGATGAGAAGGCTCTTACTCATTGGAAATGTTAGGAAGCATTACAAGAACAAGTGAGAAACAGGAATTTATAGATTCATAAATTTTAATGCCAGAAGAATCATCAAACCTGACCTGCATACCATAGGCCATGAAATTCCACCAAGTAATTGCCACATGAAACTCATTAATTTGGGGCCAAAGTAGTGCTTATCTCCCCATAGTAACAGTTATCAGAGACCATCAGGACCCTATTTATTTTTTAAGAGTAAAAAAAAAAAAAAAAAATTATTTTACTACTGCAACCCTATCCAACCCCTTTCTCTATACATGGTTGGTGGAAGTTTTTGGAAAGCTGTACTGCAGTAAGATTACAGAGAATAAATGAGAAGTATCTATGCAGTCTGCACATGACATTGCACTTCTTGAGTATCTAGCAGCTATAAAATAGAGGATAATAAATCATCGTTATGCAGCAAGCAAGAAACAGGGAGTTAAAATAAACACAAAGAAAACTAAAGGTGACATAAAGCATCTACACCCAAGAAAAAAATACTCCTGGTAAATGGGAAGTAATAAAAAAGCTGCAGCATACATTTACCTTCACTTTAGAAAACTATGATCATGAGAAAGAAATTATAAAAAGAATCTAGGATGGATGGAGAGCATCTGAAAGCATGAATGCAGTTCTGGAAAACAACAAAAGCATGTCCTTTGCAGAGAAGATGCAAAGATTACTGGCTGGGTAGGCATGTAGTTCTCTGTGCCCTCTTCTCCATCTGCCTCTTGGGGCTTACTGGCTGTGCAAGAGACAACGCAAGAGAGAGGGCTACAGACACACCAACTGCCCACGCTGCTGTCCAGGTGGCTGCTATTAACCAGAACTGAGTCATGATCAAATCCTCTGTTCTTTTTACTCAGAAGGAGCATTAAGGAAGTCAGTCTTCCCTACTCAGTCCTTCATTATTACAAAATTTGTACGACTTTGTAATCTTTGAGGCCTCTGCCTAAACTGGCTAAAAACAGACAAAGGGGAAGAAGAGGAAGTGGAGGACAGGTAACACAATCTTATTATTTCTCATTAAACCAGACTAGAAGAAAAAAATGTGTAATTTATTCAGTAGGGGAGAATAGAAAAAGAAACATGCTATCTTCACAGGACTAAATCCTGATATGCAGGCTTAATATTTTTGCAAACAAAATGCAAAAGTGCCTTTTAACTGAGTCATCAGGATACCAACTGCCTAATCAAAATAATTAGGGGATCTCAATATGATTCATTACTTTTTGTTTTAATCATATGTGGGAGGTAGAAAATTGAACCTAAACATTTTGGTCAGAGACAAGGTCTTTGTGGCTCTCATGAAGGCAGAACACACTTCCAGGTGTTTGATGAGGAGAGTGATGTACAATCACCAGTACGAAGGGTGATACAAAATGTTCCCATCTAGTCAGTGAAGGAATATCTAAAGTAAGGCTTGAAATTAATAAATGTATGAATAGATTAATTAAATAAATGCAATGGCAAAAGCAACTTATATTAGAACTAAATGATTATGAGACAAATATGCATGTCATTTTTATTTAAAGTTCCTTATTTCCTTTAATTATAAATACTACAGAATCTCTTGGCATTTACACTTACATGAATAAGTGTTTAAGTAGATAACACTTCTATAAATATAACAAATGTTTCTATAAATGCAACTGCATCCTGATGAAGAATAATTATTTTTCTATTTTCTCAAGTCTCTCAGCAATAGATACTTGAATAAATGCGAGACAGCATCATTCTAATAAATGACGGTAGAACATGCAGCCAGGGAGATGGAAAGGAGAACATGAATTATTTATCATTGCCATTGCTACAGCTGTTTGAAAGAAAATAATTCTTGAATGCCACCTGAGACATGGGACAGATCTGCCCCCATAACTTGCTGGAGTTTGATGCTACTGATAGATGGGTCAGAACCTCTTTCAGCGATGGTGGTAAAACAGTGATGGGCCTTCCAGTGATCACATATCTGGATGCAAAAGGAGAACCAACCTGCCTATGGTGCTGTTTTCAGGGCAGGATTTTATATCTTAAGTTTTTCTTCTAGAACTAGTGGTTGTCCAACTGCTGCTTTCTTCCCAGGAGGATGGTCATTAGGGAACATCTTCCTTCTCCTATTCTCCCTGTTTTTTAGTGTCCCATCAGGAGTGAAAACTCCCACCCAACTAATGCCAAAGCTGAACTTCAGCCACTTTAGCTTTCATACCTTGCACTGGAGTTGGTCCTCTGTGCTTCTGCTACAGTCAATGGAGATGAGTGCTTTTAGTGGTTGGTTGACCTATTTTAGGCATCAACTTTAAGTTTGAAACCTTTAATTTAAAATAAAGCATGTTTTTCAGGGTTTGGAGCTTTTGCATTTGTTTTTTTCCCTTGGAGAGCTAGAGGGTGTACTGTTGGGGCTTGATTCCTCTAATTTGTTATACGCATTGCCCAAACAATAACAATATTCTCTGAACTTAGGTATTTAGGAACTTTTGTTTACACTCGGACATGTCTGGAAGGAAAAGGCACATCTTATAGATTTATTGCCATCAGCTACATGTGAAACCTGTCCTGGTTCAGACAGGAGGAAGAGCTGATCCAAGGATACCCAACACACTGGTGGCTGGAGGTGTGGTATGTATGATTCCAATTCTATCTGACACTGACGTTGATGCCTTGATGAAATAATTACTGAAGCTTACAGGAAGTTGCAAAGATTCATACATATGCATCAGGGATCCTATTGAAATATGGGAAAGCAGCAGCTGACTTCAAGTCACTGGGGGACAATGATAATTTTTTTCTGTCTTCCAATGTATGACAACTAATTATTCTTGTCCATTAAGTATCTTAAAAATTAATAACCTATACTGTTCTTATTTTTTACACTATACTCTTAAACCTCCTTTGCATTACACATGTGTAGACACATAAGTCTACTGCTGAATTATCCGTTGAGATTCCCATCAGCTAAAAAGCATTAGGGTTATCACTGATGGAGGGAAAGCAACCTGCATTGGAACAGAGGCAGCTTGGAAGAACTGAAAGACCTTTCCGTTGGCTTGGGATGAGATGTGAATCATCTTGAGAAACAGCTTACCTGTGAGCTAAGGGAACACAGGTCAAAGCCAAAACAGTGTGCAAGTGAAGTCTGCTATTATTTACCCTCCATGTAGTTGTCCTAAGTACAGTAAATGACTTCTTAGCTTTGCATTTCAGATAGATAAACTTGTGTTCCCATGAGGTAGAAGTTCACCTAGACGGGCAATTTAAAAGGACCTGGTAAGGTGCAGGTGGAGTCCCAGTTCTTTCCCATGAGAGAGCATCCAGCCTCCATGTGGGAGTCCCAGTAAGGCGCCAAGGCTCTGCTCCCTGTGCAGTGAGGACAGATGGCAATTTGGAAAGGAGTGGAGAGCGTCCTCTGGGCAGAGTGGCAGAGCTTCCCTTGGCAGACAGCAGGGAGTGTGAGGACAGAAGGGGCTGAGGCCATCACACTGAACTCCCTGCCTCTACTGAGTGCAGCCCTCAGGAGAGGAGCAACATTCACTTATGTACATGACCTAGTATTTTCTTGTAGTTAATGATGACCAAAGTCCTATTTTGTTTTAGCTACTGTGTATTTATGAATGCAAAGATGGACATGGCTGGAAGATCATATACTTATATCAAGCAAACGTGAATCCTGAGGTCAAGAGGAATGTTTCCCTGACCATTTCTATTCATGGTTCTGGTTTCGTGCTTACTTTCTGTGCCAGGAGCAGGGTGTGGGAGTAGCAGAGCGATGGATAATGTGTGCGTTTGCAGTTGAGGGGAGAAAGTGGCTGCCAGATAACAATTCTCTGTTTCCTTAATCGTGTTCAGCAGCCGCATCCCTCCCACAGACCATTTCTGCAAACACGTCCTTTATTTCTGTTTTACCACTAGATGGTAGTAGCAGGTAAAGGCTTGCCCTTTTTTTTTTTTTTTTTATTCTCTCTCACTCCCATTTCTTTGTCTACTGTCTGTGGATAGTTTTAGGACACTGGTTCCAGTAAAAGATTTATTATTTTCTCTGAATGATCAAATTACTATACAGGTATAGATTTAAAATTCACTGTTTGAAAAATAACCGTTTCCATCCTTTTCTTATCCTCACCCCCCCCCCCCCCCCCCACATCCTTGCTGAATCCAGTGCTGGTGCAGACCACAGACAGCAACCATTACAGGCAGAAACAAGCCTCACTTGTCCACGAAATCCCACTGAAGATTTTCTTACATACTGCAGATTACACTCAGCATTTTCAGCAATTTCTTCTACATGGGTGCTAAGGGGCCTGAGCAGCTGTTCTGCAGTCTCTGAAGCGCCCCTGTGTTCTTTAGTCTGCTGTGTCTTTCTTTCCTCAGCTGCTGGGCTTGGTTGGCAAGAAGCATCCCCAACCCTGGAAGCTCTGCAGAGGGACACCCGCCATCCAACAGCTACATCTCCTGACATTGTCAGCCTTGGAAAGTTGTTAGGAGAGGAGGAATAGGGTATGCTAACTTCCCCGTGACTTCAAAGGTAGGCTCATCTGTTTTGATTTTTACATAGGACAAATTTTTGCTCTGTAGATGCAGCCAACAATTAATGAAATATTGTTTTAAATGAAAGAAAGCTGTCCCAAAACCCCACTAACATTTCATCAATGTGCTCTGCATCAAAGCACAAGCATTATCATTTAGAAAAGAGAGAAAATACAGTCAGTGCAGCTGTCATTTGATAATACCAAATATTAGCCTTGGCTACTGATAAAGTATCACAAAAGCATCATTTAGCAACTGCTTGATGACCAAAGTATGGATATTAAGATTGCATTTTCTCTATAGATATTTATTATAAATGGACCAGAAAAAACTAAGTACTACATGTAATAAGTACTGTATACACTCTCCCAGCCCCTTGGGTACATGCTCATATTCAGTTTACTTCATTTATGTGACCCCGAGGAGGACCCATATGTTAAAGTGCAGGTCAATTTACTTAGAGCTGTATTTACTTTTTAAATGGATGGCACCAGCCTACAATGATGCTAACTGAAGAAAGAGCCATCCTTTCATTTAGTGAGAAATAAGCTTCTTGTAATCTTCTCAATAGGTCTATTTCACAATCATGTATTCCTACACAGATAAAAATACCTATTTAGCAGACTGTTCAAGATTAAATTCTGGTGGGCATTTTCATTCTTTCTACATGACTACTGACACAAACCAAAATAACACCAAGCAAAACAAAAACATGTATTCCTGCATCTATTGGGGATGGATTAAAGCTTCAATTTTCCCTATGGCCCCTCTGCTTTTGTAAAGTACTGAAGACAGTACTTTCATATTGACTTCTTTCTGTCTCTTGCACCTTTCCAACACAGGGAAGGAACATTTTAAAGAAAATGAAGAAATGAAGTTAAAACTAAGGGGCAGTTCCTCAGGTGCTGAAAATCAATATTGCTCCAAGGAACTAAATTTATGCAAATTTTTATTAGCTGCAAAATTGGGCCCACTGGATTTTAATTGCACTTCCACATCTGATGTACCTTTTGATAACAAAAGCAGAAGGCAAGCAGTTCTAAACAACCCTTTAATTTTCATTAGAGGAAGAAGGTTTAAGGTTTAGTGAAGCATTTTTCAGCTAGAATTTCTCCTTTCCATTCCTAAGTACATACACACTGTTCTGTAACTTCAGTACTTCATGTTCATTTCCAGGCACCTGGTTCGATTATAAAATGTTCAGAGAAATGACTGCATTAATAAGGCAAACCTCCATCAGAGGAGAAATATATTCTTTCACTTCAATCATTTGTGCTGCCATCAGGCTTTTTGGACTGCGTCCCCGCTCTCCCACAGGCTTTCTGTGTGTTCTTGCACAAGCCACCTAAGAAATGGCTCCTCCAGCCTCACTATGGGCACTTAATGAAGTCCCCAGATTGAGAACTTTGTAGCCCTGCACACTAGTGTGGTCTGTGCTCACATCAGACTTCTTGCCATGGAAGGTAGAGTTGGACTCCAGCAATGACAGCTCACAAAAACCCTCTGGGTAAGTACTTAAATTTACATATGGCCATAGACTCATGAGTATTTTAAGCCAACACTGCAGTCTTACTCTTTCCTTGCCCCAGAGCACTCATTAGTGCCTGCTCCTCCCCTTCTCATGTCTCTGCACAAGCAGTCAGGCAATTGCATGCTGAATAGGTCTGGTAGACAGATTTGGACTAAAACTCATGCAGTAAAAAAAGATCCCTATCAGCCCAGACCCGCTGTCCATTCTGGCTGCCTCATGGGCACACATTTATGTTACCATCCGATGATGTCTGTGCAAGCAACTGAAATTGGATAGGGACAGGACCCAGAGGGCAAAAGGCGTGGTGAGGTCTGCCTGTTTATGGACCCACATGCGTATTTTCTCCCCAAAAACAGGGTGATCTCATCCATACTGCTTTTTAGGGCCAGTGTCCTAAGCCATGCCCAAACACGGTGCTAGATGGTGCAAGCCAAAACATATCTGGGGGAGCTTAGCCTGAGCCTGTTCAGCTTAGGCAGAGCACTATGAGAGGGAGCAAAATATTTGCTAATGGTGCAAAAGTGCTGGGTTCTTGATAGGGAGACAGGAATACGTGATTTGTCTAAACATACACAGTTTTGTCTGGTTAGGTTTTTACAGCCTCTAACACCATCAATGCACTGCTGGTCAAAAAGTAAAACAGCCACCTGGCTGCTTTGGGTCAAAATTGCTTTCTCATGAGAAAAACATTCTCCCAAATTTTCTATGGAAAAAATTTGTTCTGTGGCTTTTCTTTGAGCCAAGATATTTTAACTTGGTTCAGTAGGAACCTGGTTTCTGTAACAATGCTGTATTATATAGCTGGGTTTGTAGTTTTAGCCTACTCTATCTCCTGTGGTTAACTTCCAGACTAGACTCTATCTAGAGGGGTACAATACACTAACACCTCTCGCTGTTATCCCTACAGCTGTGATGCGGAGCTGGAGACATGGCCTGGGCCCATGGTCTTAGTCGCCAAGGACGGAATAACACAATAGGCGATTCAACCTCCAAACCCCATCAGGCAGCATAACATTGCATAAATATGCAGCTTTTGTGCTCAGCTGGGAAAAGAAGAAATGTTCAATTGTTTCTGGATCCATGTTTTTTAGAACATTTTGTTCCACAGCATATGTTGGTTCTTACCCCAAAGTGGATGGAAATTCCAACTTTTTGTTTAGCCTTAGCTGCAGCCTCTAGCTCCTGCTATAATAAAAGCAAACCAATTACAATGAAAGAAAAATAGCTTTTAACACACAATCACACAGTTTCAATGATGCCTTGTATGACAATATTTTAAAATTCAGCTCTATGCTTTACAGAAAACAAAAGATTCCAAGATCTTTATCACAGAAAATGGCTAGTTCCTATTAGTCGTGTCACATTTTGTGTGTGCTATATATTTCTTCTTTGTCTGACTCATGACAGGACTTCCAATGTGAAACATACAGAATGTTCTGCTTTTAGCTACTCTGGTGCAACCGCATTGATTTCAGGGGCTATGCTGAGTTTGAATTCTGTTCCCACAACTGCATGTTCATGCACTCTGCAGTCAGACTTGCTCTCTGTCGTGCTCCTTTGGGACACAATTTCAAGAATGAGTCAAGATGCCTAAAAAGTACAGTGGTGGTTGTTGTTCAATATAGCTTGCTACTGACAATAGTTATAATTAATCAGGGCTTTTCACTCTCTCTGACATTGTGGTTACTTCTGAGTTGGTTGGGGTTTTTTTTTTGGTTTGTTTTTTTTTTTTTTTGTGCTAGACACACAGAAAACTATGGAAAACAAACAACATTTTAAAAATAAACTCCAGGAAAGCTTTGTTATACCATATTGTGTTAGTGCAACGAGTGCTTTAAAACTGGCAGCTAGGTTATGTTTTAGGATCAGCTGTTTGTTTGCAGAGGGGTAATGATTTTGCAATATAGAAAGCACTACCTAAAGCATAATGAAGATAATGAATTAATTTGTTCTTAAAAGCAAAACTCTTCTTTCCCATGGCATATGAGAACGTGTACTTCCTAAGAGACTAGGCTGGCTATAGCTTTGTAATTCACATAATTGTTGCAGATATAAACATCTGCCTATATGCTGCATGGTATCACAATGAGATATTTTTAAAAATTCAGCTTTAATAATTTGTTGCTGATGTTAAAGTGTGAGTTGGTTGGCATGCAGTCATAAGTCACCATTTTTCAGAAACACCATTCTTTAAATGCCTCGGACTTCAAGTATCTCATACTCTGAGGCACTCAATGTGGCTGTTTCAAAGTCAGTGACTTACCAAAGAGCAGGAGAAATAGTAAGATAGTACTGGAGTACCTCTTATGTCTGAGAACTCAGCTGTATCACCGACAACAATGAAAAGGAGGGGATCTCTACTAAGCAAGAGTCTTCCCTGATAAAATCTTTTCTCTACCACTTTTACAATCTTTTATGAACTTTATAGATCAGAACTCATTTGCATGTACAAAGTCTTCACTTTTTTATTTCATAGTTGCCAGTCATCATATAGAAGGCAAATTTCTGATTAATAGATCAACTTCTAGCAGACTGACTTCTCATGTGTTCAGCTTTCTGTCAGTATTGCAATCATCCTTTGCTCATTTAACTAAGTAGTAAGAAAAAGACAACATGCTCAGAGTAACTACTGGCATAACCATGGATTCTGTGTAGAGATAGAACAGAGATGATATGTCAAAAAATTTTTCCAACCATTTCTACAGGCTTAAGGCACGGGAAGATTTACAGAACACATCAAAGGCTTCATCCGCAGTGTGAGCACCAACATCCCACTCAGATGAGACCAGGCTCTGTCCTCAGTTTTATACAGTGCCTTGCTGTAGACACCATCCACCTCAAATACCTATTCCTACACTTATACTCTGTGTTTATATGCTCAGCACTAAGATTTGTGGGGGCATTCTGCAGATTTCCCACTGTCATAAAATATGATCCTTAAGAACTGACTTGTGCTTTTTTTGGAACACCTGACTTTTTCTTCACAGTTCTAGCACAGAGGTGATTTGGGTCTGCTTTGCATCACACATCCAAACCTTAAATTGAAACGTCTTGTTTCCAAGATGAAGTACGGAACAGACCATTATGATCTTGCTAAGCCTGAAGGGTGGCATATTTGCAGCAGACTGGACATGCTTCAGGAATAATGCAATAGCTGTCAATTCCACTGCATCCAGTGGCACATATCAGGGATGAAAGCAAAGTGAGAGAACGGTATCATACCATTTTGGATATCAACCGTGGAAGCAGATTCCCAGGTAAAGCATCCAACTTTCCTGAAACTGCTAGAAAGACCTTCTCCCAGTTCCAAATGAAGGCGATTGCACCGGTGCACAAGTTGATGGCTGTGCACTGGTGGAAGTGGATAAACCAGATTAGCATAGGTAAGTGTAAACCAGTTTGGTACTGGCCAGCCAACTGCTGGAAGTTTGCAATGGGATCTTATCAAGGCTACGCCAAGCAGATGGCTGGATGGGTTAAGGAACATAATTTATAGCCAGTGAAATTGAACTTCTTGATTGTAAGGGGTATGGCCAGAATTTTCCCTGAGGAAGGAGGAACCAAAAGTGTCAGATGCAAAAGATACTTTGCCTTGAGTTCCTCAAGGCATGTGGTCTTTAATTGCAGGTTCTTTAACACCCACGTGGGAAGCAGAGGCAAGATATGTAATGCCAGGATATTGAGGAAGCCTGGCATTTAAAGGCTGGGACAAATAGAAACTCATTTTCCTCTTAACGTTGTTGTTATTGATGTGGTGTTAGTGCCAAAAATTATGCTGGAGGACTGACTTTGGCTTTATATGCCTTGGAAAAAGAAGTTTAGGTTAAATACAAAACAGTTTCAGTAATACAGTGGAGAGCACATTTAGTGGGTTAAATGGAGTATGCATTTATATAGCAGACACTAACTAAAAGAATATTTGGAGGCTACTGTGACAAATATCATACAGACTGTAGCACTCTGCACTACAACTGCAGGGGTAAATTGGAATGTTTTTATACAGAAGGAATCCGTGGGTACTCCCAGGTTTTATGCTGGTCCACACATCCACAAAGCTATAGGCCTCAATATGAGCCAGGTTCAGAGCTAGCACAGGGGAGATCACATCTTCCTCCAATATCTTGACAGTGTGATAATGAGAACTGCTCAGAAAAGTGTGTAATACTTTTCTGATTAAATGGAATGGGAGCTCAAATACATTCACTGGGAGGGAGGGAAGTTATTCCATATGTTCTGTTATATAACATTGTATTGCTGGGTTATTTTGTAAATACTTTGTAAAGATATATGTACTGCATGAATGACAAGAATCTACAAGGAGAGAGGCATTATCTCAGGATGGGTAGGTGGGTAGGGAGGGCTGCTGTTACTACTTGAGGATTAAAGTGTGGTTTCTGAATTTCCAGTCTGTTGCCTTTTATCTCAATTTTTAGATGTAGAGGGGACTGTCAATCCATTTCATTCAACATCTGTGTCTGAAGGCTGTATGAGGCATCCCATGTGCAGTCTAGATGATTTGTATTTTTTACAACTTAGTAAAAAACATTCTCATACTCTTCATCATATTTATTTATTTGATGGTAGCTTCAAAACCATTGTTATGTAGGGAAACACACATAATGGAGAGTGGAGGAGCCCTATAAGTAAGGAAATACAGGGACCAGAAATACATCCATACTGGCCATTATACTCTCTCTCCTATTTGTTACCGCTTGTGAAAAATTATAGTGGAGAAAGGAAAGGACGTTTTGTTTTAAGATATTCAGCTGAATCTGTTTGCATTGAGCACAACGGAGTGTCTAGAGTTGTTGATAAAGGCAATATTTCAAGAATTACCTTCTGTGATTAGGAGAAAAAGAGACTAATTCCAAATGAATAATAGTTCTTGATGGCAGAATGTCCCTTTCACACTCCACCCTTCTCCAGTTTCCCCTGCTTTTCTACTAGCATGAGTTTCCCTTAGAGGATGCACTATGATGTTTCATTTTCTTTTTCAGTTCTTCACTGTTCCCAGAATATTTAAATCTGTGCATGTTAAGCCTAATATTAGTTGAGCAAGAAATACAGCCTTCTGGAACCCTTCCCAGGGAGCAGTCAAAATGAGGACAGGCTACAGCTACTGCCTGAAGAATTTGTCACTTACCACCATTGCACATTATACTGGCCAGTGTGCTCTTAAAACCTGGCCAGTGCTTTTATAGCAAAGGCATAAAACCCAGCAATGACTGATGTAATCACTCACTGAAATCAACTATATAAAAGCCCTACTCAGGCTATGAAAATAACTCTATAATCCTGGTAAAAATTGGAAAAGTCTGCTTATGAAACAGGCAGGGTTACATGTTGAGGGTTTTTTCCCCCCTCTCAGCCTAACGTTTTGAACATGTGAGATCAGAAGGGTTGCAGCTGGAAGTAGGAGACAGAAAATTAATTATGCAAAGTCACTTTATATTCTCTGCTCCTAACTGAAACTGAGCACACTCCAGAAGTAAACTGTTTCCTGTAGCAGTAAATGTATAGGGCAAACCACAGGAAATTCCTCCCAGATATATTTACATTTATACTAGGTGTACTTACAGGTAGTAATAAATAGGATAGATGACTTTAATGGATTATGGATGTGTTTCAAGTTCATGCATTTCCCTGCCTAGGTCCTAGTGTCATTCCCAGATCTGTCCCTATATGTCTTCCATTTTTTAAAGTCATCTGCTATAACAGCTTTCCTAGTTGGCTGTCTGAATCCCATTGGTTGCAGTTGATCCATGTTAGCTCTACCCAGAATCTGGGATTCCTCCTTGAGATCATCTTCTCGTCTTGCCGTGCACACAGCCGCTCGCTCACTCCCCCCCTTCTTCCTCCCCCCGCTCCCGGATGGATGGGGAGGAAAATTGAAAGAATGTAACTCCCACGGGTTGAGATAAGAGCAGTCCCACAACTAAGGTATAATACAAAACCACTACTGCTACCACCAGTGATAATAACGATTAGTGAAATAACAAGGGGAGAGGATACAATTGCTCATCACCCACCGACCGATGCTCAGCTCGACCCGAGCAGCGATCTGGGCCTTCGGGGTAACTCCTCCCGGTTTATATACTGGGCATGATGTGCTGTGGTATGGAATACCCCTTTGGCCAGTTTGGGTCAGGTGTCCTGTCTCTGCTTCCTCCCGGCTTCCCCTCCTCCCTGGCAAAGCATGAGACTGAGAAAGTCCTTGGTCGGAATAAACATTACTTAGCAACAACTAAAAACATCAGTGTTATCAGCGTTGTTCCCAGGCTGAAAGTTAAAAAACACAGCACTGCACCAGCTACTAAGCAGGAGAAAAATGACTGCTACTGCTGAACCCAGGACACGTCTGTACCAAACTACCCAGCTGAAAAGTGGAGGTGGGGCGAGAAAAGTGCTGTGTGTTGTAGATGCTGAGTGTGGCATGTTTGTACTCACTTTTGCAAAAATACGAAATGGGAATCATTGTAAGCTTACTCTAGGGTATTTATATTCCACATGCTTGATCTACACACAGTGCTGAACTTCAATTCTTGTGTATCTTCCCAGGTATATTCTAGCATGCCAATAGGTTACTTTTAAAATGTCATAGTAGAGATTACCTGTATATAGTTTGTGGTTCAAGTGGTGAATAGTTTTCTCAGAGACAGAAACCTTTCTAAAATTAGAGAACTTGAAAAGCCAATGGATAGAACATAAAAGGAACAAAATATAAATGCAAGAGGTCTCAGAAATAGCAGTGGTGACCTGTTTGCACTCAAATCCAGGTACATGCTAATGCCCTGAAGAATGACAACTTGCTGATGATCTTCAGTAGTAACTCCTGGCTAAGATAGATGATTGTGGATGTACCTAGTTGCAATTGTGTCCAGAAATAGGAAGAGGGGAAGGACATCTTTATGAACCTGAACACAGAGATAGTCCATTTTGCTGTCATCCAAAAACACTCATCCAGAAACAATGTTCAATGATTATATAGCACTCCTACTGATGGGACCAATCTTGCTTGCAGAGATATCCTTACTAGCTCCAATTATTAAATCTGACCTACCTGATTATCAGTGAACCTTTCTATTTCTCGCATTAAGCTGGTAATAGAAGGTTTAATGACCATCAAGATTATTTGCAGTGCAAGAAAGATACAAATATTATCAGGAAAAAGGAGTACAGCTGAGATTAACAGGGAAACAGAACAAAATTGCAATTGGTGAGGTGAAACACTTGAAAGTTCCCAATTTGTTTAGTCAACAAATTTAAAAAAAAAAAAAAAAAAAATCTACAACAAAAGCTACAGGTAAAAGATGAAACCTAAGAAGTTGAAAAATGAAGAAATGGATATTTCCAATGCACAATAGCCATGGTAGTCAAGGAAAATAAGATATTGTAATGTAGAAAATGTCCACAGCACAAGAAAAGATCACAGAAGACCATGTAGGAGAAGATTCAGTGCAGGAAAGAGTAGAGAGACCACAGTGGAGGGAGGTCAGGCCTGCATACATGAAAGCTGACAAGTGGTAATTCAGTATAATAGTTCAATGCCATGTGTTTGATAAACTGAGACATGAAGAGAAGCAAGGAGAAGCAGTAAAGTAAAAGATGCATTAGATTTTGGGGCATGTCTGAGACTATCTTTCATTGTCTTTTAACAGTAGAGGACAGTGGATTATGCTAGCCCTTAGGAAGGAGGGAGGCCTGAGAACTAAGAATAGAAAATCTTCATGAATTACAAGTGCCATGAAAGAAGCAGAGAGAATGGACTTAGAAAAACAGACAAGGTCTTAAATGCTTCACTAGCACCTCCAGAAGGAGGTAGTAACATGACATAAATAGTGTTTTAATTTGATAATATCACACTGAAAGTCTGTAAGACTAAAACCCAGATCTCAATGCTAAAAGAATATCTTAACCACAAAATCATTCATCTTCTGCTATGTTCCATGGTTTCATCACCACAAACTGCCATGAATAATTCAGGAAGCACTTTGACACCGGTCTCATTAATAAGACATATAATCAAGGAGATGTTTAAATAATGATGTAGAAAAGGCAGAAGAACTCAATAAATATCTAATCTCATAAGAAGTCAAAGAAGTACTTCCCAGCCAATCCCTGGTAAAGAAGAAGGATATTAAACTGAATGCCTCTGAGGTGTGGACATTAGGGAACAAATGGGTGAGGTTAATTTTTAATATATCTCAGAATACTAAGGAAATTCAGGAAGACAAAAACAGTGCTAATGTTATGTCAATGATCAAAAAAAGGTTACTGCATGGAGTAACCTTTTAGCATGCAGTTTTAGCATGGAGTCAGCCTGAACCCAATAACAGAAAAGCTGGTAAAAGCTTGAGTCTATAGCAAGAGATAGGAATAGAATTTCAAGATGATAAATCAGTCTGCTCAAAACAATCTCATTTTTTGCACTACAAATTTGTTTGATAAAGGAAGTGTGGCAGAGGTTGTAAGGTATTTGCCTTAGTATCACATGACAATCTGATTAAACAAGCAGTTCTGAGAGCTAACAAAACCTGGCTTTCTAGGGAATCATGTCTCTCTTGGTTAATTGACTGTTCAACAGTCTTACACTTAGATTTTCTGTTTACTCTGCATATATCAACACAGGGCTATTATTTCTTGCTGCAGGGTATTTCAGAATGACAAACATGCTGTCATCTTCAGCTACGGAAATTACCCAGTGGATTCAGAAATTTTTGAGAGTTATATTTGAACTCTAGTAGTATTTTCCTAGTAGTATTTTCCTACAATTCTCTACTCTCATGAAATATATTTATCTTTAGGATATTTATCTCTTCACAAATTTGCTTGAAAATGACAAACAGCCACAAAAAAACATGGCGGTGAGGGGGAGGTAAAAACAGGCACCCCACTGCCATGGGAATAAAAGTACCACAAGCACTGTAAAGTCCTAACAAACAACAGTTCTTACATGGTTTGGAAACTGTCTGACAGATCTTGGAAAGCAGTGATCAGTAAGAAATAATAAACAGTATTTCTAAAGAAACCTTTCCAATGTTAGTATTAGAAAATAGCAGATTATTCTACATGGTGGAAAAATAATAACAAGCATAGGGAAGCCACAGGATACATCTATAAGGCAGACCATTAAAAATACATTTTAAGAAGGCCAAGTTCAAGCTCCAACAGCTAGGAACAAGGAAGCAAGCAGTAGCACAGAACTGAGGGATATACTGTGAAAAGCATTAACTTCAAGAAGGGTTTAGAGATCACAGTGAATAACTGACTCAGTATGAGGCAACCATATGATAGCGTGGGGAAGAGGGATTATTTATCCAGGGTGTAATACCAGAAGAAAAGCATTTTAGATCTACACAAGGACTAACAGGCTTTTAAACCTGACATAGCTTAAGAGGCTACACAACGTGGCTATGAGCAGGTATGTTTATACTCGGCTACCCACGTGCTTGCCTTACGAAGGAGGAAACTTCAGAAGTGAGCAAAGGCCCCTGAAATCCAAGATATTGAACTTTTTGCTATCTACATGATGTAGCTGGTCTGTTCTTTGACTTGGAGACAAACAGGCATGCTCTAGCCATCGAGTTAAATCCATACTATTTAGCTCTTTTGAACTCCAAGGCAGGATAGTCATATCCAACTTGCCTCTTGGGCAAGGTCTCTGAACCAGGAGTTAGTTAAATCCTGAATGCTAAAACAGCAGCTGGAATTGATCCAACAGTTTGACCAAGGGCATTTGGGCCATGTCTTGGCATTGTGGTTTTTGCAAGTGTTAACTCATAGACTCAGAAGTCATCACAGTGTAGTACAGAGAGCTCTGTGCAGTAATTTACCCTCCTGGAAATGTTGTAGCCACACTGCAAAGACAAGTCACAATTTTGTAACTTGAAAAACCAGCCCAGCCACCATGGAGCAGGGTTCTACTACACACCCAACCCTTTGGCAATGTGTTTTCTGGTGTGCCCTGCAGTCCCTGACTCCCAGGTTGACTGCGTCAAGTCAGTCACTGAAGCACCTGCATTATCCCCACCACTCCCATCATTCTCTATGCCCATGCAGGTGGCTTTCTACAATGAAAGCCAGAGTGGGGTAAGGACACAAGAGGTAGAAGGTTAAGCCCAGAGAAGCACCATTTACCTCAAAGCATCCTAATTTCCGAGTGCTTTACTGTGAAACATGGGATTTTCGCCATTTTTGAGATCTATCAAGTGTAAGAACAAATTGAAAAAAAAGTCACATTGCTATTTCATAGATAATCACAGAATTAATGCATTACACTACACACTACATATTCATCACCAGAGCAGAAACCTCTGGATATTTCTGTATCATGCAAGAACTATTTTCTGGGGCCCAGACTTCATTCATACACCCTTTCACAGATCTTATTTGCAATCCTCAAATAAGTATTAAATTCCATCCACCTTTTTGTGCTTGCATCTTCATAGATAATGGAATCTTGAAACATCATCTAATCAATATTTGCTTACTTAATACATTCACAGAAGTAGAGTGCCATAAAAATGGAAGATTTTTGCTTTTATCCATTTAATATAATTTACTCTCTGTGTATAAAGCATGTTATTAAAGCACTATAATCTTAAATCAGATTTTTCAGCAGACCAGTGAAAGGCGTATTTACATTCCAGAAATATGTCTCTGACAAATTTCAATTTTTCAGCAGTTTTCATTGCAATGTGAGAGCTGTTCAGATGAAGATTGAATAAAAGGGCTTTCTCACCTTCTCATGCACTTATTTCCATCTAGAAAATAATTTAACAAGTTTTTCCTTAAGAATACTATCTCATATTTGAGAATAAGTATATCAGATTTCAGCTGAAAAAGCAAAACTTTGAAAAATATATTCATAACCATCATCTGAATATCATATTTTACACAGCTAAATAAATAACTTTAGCAAAGCTTTTTAGCGAATGTTAGCATATGTGTCACCTTTAATTTATCCTTTTAACATCGCCAATCACAGTACCAGCTAATTTTATGGCCCACTAATCTTTTGGCATATAATGTAATGATAGAATCAGTTATTAGGCACATCATAATAAGAATAGATTTGTGGGAATAACTGGCAAATATCTGTTAGAATTGATAGTAATGAGTAAAATTTTCTGCCTTTCTGATGGGCCACTACTTCTTTGAAATCAAAGAGAGAAAATCCTGTCATTTAAGGACTCAGAATTTGCTGTTATTCTGTTTATCGTGCATGATACTATCGATCATTGTGACTTTCCAAAACCCTGACAATGCTAAAATCACTAGAATACTAAATCACTAACATGTTCTAAATGAATGGGATTTATTGAAATCAAATGCTGTTTTATTACAAACATCAGATTTCCTCTTGTTATTGAAAATATAACATAAGAAAGTCTTAGTATCTCATTTACTTGACAGACAAGGTTCCATAGTTGTCTGCTAGCTTTTTCCTTCACCTCTTGAATTAGCAGTGGTTGGAAAATTCATTAGCAACTTTAGTCTCTTTGCTCATTGCAGAGGCTTTTGGGTAAAACCTAACATACACACATTAACTGGAATACAATGGCACATCCATTGTTACTTATTAAACAATGCCTTAAATGATGAAAATGCTAGCATGCCAAAACAGCATGATACATCTGTGCATATCCCCAGTTTGTAACAGAGAATCATAGAATCATAGAACAGTTAGGGTTGGAAAGGACCTTAAGTTCATATGTCAAGACGTGTGAGCCATTTGATTCCAAGCTCAGCATCTCCACCTACTTTTTTTCATTCCTTTTGGCTTCTAGCATCAACAGTGATAAGAAGTAGGCCCTGTTGTACTATTGATTATACTTTGTAAAAGTACTACACATTTATAGTTATATTTCATTTGATGATCTGAGTAAAAAATCAGAAGCTAATGGGAGTTCCCTGACTGACTGAAATGGGTTTTGTGTTCAGTTCTTAACTGATCCAAAAATTCTTGCAACCATCTATCCCAAATTCCTGATTTCTTCCTTTTTCTCCAGTAAAAACAAGTCCCAGATCAGTAAAAAATGTCAGGAAAACATATTTTACTCTTTTAGATTTTTTCAGTCACTGCTGTAAGATGCAAATAAACTACTGAAAACCGTTTTTCCAGTTATCCAAGTTGCATACTTGAACTGCATTTTAATTGTGTTCCAGGTTACAAACATATTAATAATTAATTCTCTTAATGTCCAATTTTGCAGAATAAGGGCACAAGCGCACAGCCAGAGGAAGTAAAGGGTCAGCATAATTATGGACTACACAGTGTTCCTAACAAAAAACAAAAGACTGCATGTCAGTAGAGAAATGACAGGATCCTTTGCTTAGTTTCATATTCTAATGCTGTAGGACTTTTCCCTCATGAAACTTTTAAAGTCAAAAAATGTATATAAAGGAAATGTAATTTATTTGCAAAATATGTGATGACACATCTTTAAAGATTTTTTTACCAAATCATTTCTTACCAGATTCTTTTATTTTTTAATTCCTGGGTTAGCCAGCTGTGCACAGCAGACTTCTGGGTGAATTGAAGCCGTGGTTCCACTGAATTTAGTAAGCTCTGCTCATGTACCTGGAGGATCTTCCCTCATGCTGTAAGTGGGGCTGGTGTATAAATGAACAGCCACTTTTTAAAGACCTTTGGAGGCTGAAAGAACAAAGTTCTGTTTTTGCAAATCTGCAAGCAAGCTGTGGTGCTGACATAGAATTTTAATTACTGAATAAAGAGCACAGTGGAGGGCAGCAGTGTGAGAGTAAACAACTGTCAGCCTTTAAAGCAAAGATTTAAAACTTTAAAAGGACCAGGCCAGCTCCAGAAGGAGGTTTCTGCTACTGGTTAACTTAGATGGACTGGGACACCTTTGGAGGCTGTCCGAGGTGCAGTTGACTAGAAAAAGAACTGAGATACTTAGGAGACTGCCACTCCAAAGTGTTAGTCACAGTGGCCTGGTGATGACAAACACTGGCTCCCACGAGCTCTCCCAAGAATAAGATCAGTATAATTTTTTTTATTGCTTACAAACACCAGCAGATCAGGAACAAAAGTCCGGTTCCACTGAAATCTGGCATGTAATACTGTCTTTAGTATGCTTGTTTAGTGCTGTAAGGAAGACCAGGATTTGAACATTTCATACAGACACTATATTTGTTAAGACAGTTTATTCTTTTCATTCAGATACTGTGTTTGCTCTACTTTTTCTTTCAGTTAGTTTTGAAGGGGTTTGATGCAAATAGGTTTCCCCAGAAGACAATCTTCCAGAATATTATTTTTTACTTTTATTTCTACAGAATATTTTTCCTCATGCATTCATGCATGGGTACAATTAACTCTATGTACTTCTGCTGGCCTGCAAGTGCCTGCAAGCTCTAGTAAAAAAGAAGGACTCATGTTGTAGCAGGTGCCATAAAAATACAAAACAAAATGATGGACTTTGCCTGGCAGATTTCATGCATCAAGTAACAAAGAGACTCATATACCATTTTTCTTCCATGGAACCTGAAGGACCTCACAGAAAGGCAAAACATGTTATCTGTTTGGAAAGGGAAAAAAAAAAACTAACTAGAAATGTGATGATTCAGAGCAACTTTGTGCAGCAAGTCAGTGGTTAAATAGTGAGCAGAGGCCAGATCTGGCCAGACCTATATGCGATTCTCCATTTCTTTTAGCTCATGAGATGTGTTAGGTCTGAAGGCTAAGCTTTTTGTCTTATGGCAGTATTCCCTATGCTCCCAGATCCTTTTCTTTTACACTCACCTCAGTGACCTGCATCCTTCTTCATGTTGTTCAGAACAAGCTGGAGAACTGTACTGATGTTTCTCCCCCTTTTGAAATACACAGTTATTGAAACCCTTTGCCACTGCATATTGAACCTGGGTAAATGTCCATGTTTCTATTTATAAGAACTGCCTGATGCAGGGGAGCACTGGAAGAGGCTGGAGGGATCTGTCATCCCCAGGTATAGCACACTACCTCAGGGCCTCACACCACTGCTTGGCCAGCCTGAGGGCTGAGGCCAGCTTCAGCCTGGGACAGGGGACACCATAATATGGTGGGTTTTTTTCCCTCCCATTCACTAATGGGATATGGAGATGGAGGGACTGGTAGCTGGGCCATGGAGAGGAGCCATTCTCCAGTAGGCAGGGAGGGAGCACGGGCAGTGCCCGGGTTGAGCCAGGGAACTCCTGGGTACCGGGAGGCAGCGGGGTGAGCAGCCACACTGCCACCAGAGCAAGGAGGTGGTGGGGCAAATGTCTGGGTGCCAGCTCAGTGTCCTGCTGGCTGTGCCCTGGGAAGAAGAGACCCCCTGGAGCTGAGCTGGGCAGTGGGTCCAACCTGGTCAGAAGGCTTGGACCCACTGGGGTCTCCCGAGGCTGGGTCCTGCACCCCCCAGCAGCACCATGACTCCCTGAGACACCCTGAGGCCTATGGCCCACCTTTGGGATCCCAGTGTAAAGCAGGCACGTTAACAGGAGGTCAAAATTTGCTTCCAGGGATGCCCCATCCCTGGCAGTGTTTAAGGCCAGGTTGGACGGGGCTTGGAGCAACCTGGTCTAGAGGGAGGTGTCCCTGCTCATGGCAGGAGGGTTGGAACTGGATGATCTCAAGGTCCCTTCCAACCCAAACCATTCTATGATTCTGTGATTCCTTGGTGTAAAACCAACCATAGCAGGCAAGGCCATGCGCTGAGGATGCAGCAGGCAGTGTATGTCCATCATTCAGTTAAGGTTTGCTCTCTCATGAGCCCCTCAGGTAGAGGCCCCTTGGCGTGCCTCAGGTGCAAGTTTCAAAGGCTGTAGTTGTCTGGCCCGGCTCTGCCCTGCCTGCTCCCTTTCCTCAGACTGCTCAAGGACCTGGGCTGCAGTGGCAGGTTTTTATGCTAGTCCAACAGCGGGCTGCCTTCTCTGCATGGGATCTTGATACCACATGCCTGCCTTTGGTTGTCATGGCAGCGTAAAGGATGTTTAGGCAACTGTGATAATGGCCCTGCCAGTATTTTGCCTATTTAAATACAATCTTTCTCTGGTACATTATTTCCAGCTGGTGAAGCTGCTTATGGCACAACTTTGATGGATGCTTCCTTGTGGGAAAGGAGGAATAAATCCCTGACCTCATGAAGGTTACAGCCCTGACCTAAAGCATGATAAATGAGCCATAGGTTGGAGAAGTCTGTGAGGGTTGTGTATCTGCCCCTTTGAGTACCTTTACAGTAGCTTCATCCTTCTTTCCAGAGGAGTTTGGCTGGGAAGCCTGCATGCTTGCAGATTCATCAGCATACCTCTGCTCCCAAGTTCACATCCCTTCTTCCCCAGACTCTCCCAAGCCCTCTGCAATGTGATTTGGTGGAACAGACCTTCTGCACCATGTACTGCAATAAGTTCAAGAACTTCTGTAGCATGATCAACACTGAGGAGTTTTATATTTGCCCTTCAAATGTTTTTCTTTCTGTAAAAACATACTTATTTTACTTTCTTGTATCTATCTGTATTCCCCAGTAATTCTTCCAGAAGGAAATCCATTTAGAATATGCTGTCAGATGTCATTAGGTATCATCAGGAAACTATGTTGCTATGTTTTAAGAATATGCATATTTCAGGGCATACTGATCCATAATGTTTGCATATTTGATACATATTTGCATTTATGAATCTCCATGCCTTTTGGAGCATTGCCAGTCATCCAACTGCCTTACTGTGGAGACAAAGTAGGCAGCCAGAAGGAAAGCCATGAAGGAAGACCTAATCACGTATCCCATTCGGTACAATAAAGCTCACTGTTAGCCGGTGTTTCTAAAACTATGATGCTGATTGATATATGCAAAACCAGAGCTCATCTGCCACTGTGTTTAAAATAGTTTATGTTCCCTACCTAGGTGGCATTTAGTTGAACTTAATGGTAAAAAAATAGTAATAAGCACTATGCCTTGATGCAATGATATTGTTAACGCCTGTTGACTCTTGGTAAACCAAAATTATTGAATTTCACATAAAAAAAAATATTCAAAACACATTGGAAGTGTAGTGTAAAATACAGAATGGGTCTTTATTAGTTATTCCAAGGTGTAAAAACAGTTAATAATTTTGCTACTAAGAATGAAGTCTAACTATATATGATGCTGAAAAACATTCTTCTGTGCACATGCTGCTTGTTAATTTTCCCTATTGTTCCTATAGTTTAGTAGAGTTTATAAAATTAGTTGGAGGGGTTTTTGACCACAAAAATCAATTTTTGTCAGTGTTAGACATATGTCTTTATGAAACATAAATTTATATCTGTATATGTATGCACTCACACATGGTGAATATGCAAAGAAAGGTAGCCTTGTAGTTAAGGTACGGGAGTTCAGAGGCAGGAGATCTTTCCTTCTATCCTGCTTTATTTATTTTCTCTTTGACCTTAGGGGTAAAAATTAATGTGGTTCAGATTCTTTCCTTATCTGTAAATTAGTGATCTAAATATGGGCTTGTCTTGCAGAAACATTTTTTATGGTAAGTTGTTTCCTCTGGCAGTAAACTGCCTAACGCATACTGATTTGTAGTTATTTCGAGTATTAGCCCTTAGAGAACTCCATCGATACGAAATCTAGTCAGTTAACGGTATTCTTTCACAATAGGGATTAACTGACCTCCATTTGCACTGTGTGTGATGCCCTTGGAAGGGGCAATTTCACTCCTGCACTGGGGTTTATGTGGCTGCATGATCAGCCAAGTCCAGAAACTAACCTGGCAAAACTCAAAAACAAAAAAATGCTTTTGACTAGATTGATTTCCCAGTCTTGCTATAATGCTGGAAGAAGGGAGTGGACAGACTGGGGCAAAAGGGAAGGTAACAACACTCATGTTTTTGCGTATGTGGGTTTAGTTTGTAGTAAGCTGACCACGAAACTTCACCAGGGCAAGTGTGTTATGCCAGTTTATATACTGCAGTATCTACAGACGACTCCCTGATCACTTTTCATGGACTTGCAGTTACACTGCTGTTTTGTCCTGTCTCTTCTCCCTCTCTGTGTTGCTATATATAAGACACATGCAGGCACTACAAGTGCAAATGATTGCACAAAAGAAGTGCCATCTGCAGCAGAGTCAGTTGTATTCAGTATAAAAGGCATGTTGCATTTCAGGTTGGCTGTGAGAGAGTGGGAAAAAAAGATCATTTTGCATTTCATGTCCACTTTAAACAGATGGTATCAATTTAAATACAACAGTAAATCACAATTTACATCTGGATTAAGAAAGCATATGATAGACTTTTTAAGAATGAAGATACTGTGTTAGCATGTCTGGCCTATAATAAGCATGTTTATTTAGTGTTTATATTCTAGTCTTACCAGTCTGGGGCCCTACAGGGTATATCATAAATATCCCCAAAGGGTTCACAGGCTCTTGAGTATATAGCAAGGCTACACAGGCTCAAGAGTGTGCAGCAAAACAGACAAACAAGCAGTTGGTGAAAATGCACGCCAGGTAACAAGTACAGTTACATGTGCACAACTCCTATCCAGTCAGAAACAGTAAAAAACCAACATGCACACATACGGTGCCTTCTTTCTAAATGAAATCTGCACAGTGATTCAGCTTCGGTCACATCTGGAGAACTTCACAGGATGTATGAGCACCAGGTGGCCAGTGTGGAGGTTTTGATGGAGTTTAATGTGGCATCATGCATGCCTGGGAGCGCTGTCAGTGGGCTGGGGCAGTCGACCTCAATTTACACAAATTCCCTGTGTTGTGAAATTGTTCTTCAGGTGTAGGTGGAAGACAGTGGAAAGCTGCCAACATCTGTCTGTTCTGGGTTTGGGGGGGGTGGTATTAAGATCTTGAGGATTGTATGTTTCATTTGGTTTCTGTTCGATTTGTATTTAAACATTATGTAATACTGCAATAAGAATACATAGTGAGCTTCAAGCAGGCACTGTGCTTTGCATGCCATAATCCATAGTTCCAGGTTGCATGAAATGTCCTCCCAGAGCCATGGAAGTCACTGTTCCCAGGACAGGATCAAAATTAAGGTGAAAAAAAGGTGCTTCTGTGATTTCTAGCCCAAGGTTTGGGAGGCTTCTTTTATCAGTCTTTATGGTAGGGCTGTTTACCAAGGGTGAACTGCAACAATTTTAACAAATTGTTCCACTCTTCAGGGAGGGTTGCTATGGAAATGAACAGGGCTAACATCTCTGAGAACTCTACTAAAGAGCACTATGCGAGGGGGGGAGGATTTGAGAATGTAGAGCAGGCAGGGATTAACATTTTTCTTTAGATCTGCGCACTGTTCCTGTGGGCTTCAGAATTTGGCCCACTGGATCGAGATTGGAGGGTTTTTTCTCAGTCCATTCTACACAAATTTAATGCAAATTGAATTAAACAAGATTCAAGCAAGCGATTTTGAAAGTGGTCTCTGGGAGTAAGCTTGTATAGACATAAACATCTGTACTGAATTATTTTTTGTTAATAATGTCTAGCAGAAAGATGTAATTATAATGGAACTGAAGAGGTTATTGAAGCATAACACTTTACATGGTTTTTTGGGATAGTTACAGCTTGCCCAAAACCTGAAGCAACTGTAGTGTTCAGAGCATTTGGATGGAAAAATATTGCTATGGCAACAAATTACTTTTATATTCACATAAAGCAAAAATAGATCTCTCTCCCTTTGTGGGAAGCACATATTTTAAAGTGCATGAAAGATTAAAGGTGATAGGAAGAAACAGCTGCATGAATATATTTTCATTTTTCTTCATTTGGTTTATACATATTTCTGTATAAATCTGAAATGAAGAAATAATTTACAGCTAGAAGGTTTTGCAGCAAGAAAGTAGAAACAGCTTAGGAAAGGGGAAAAAGTATAATATAGTGAGAACTTATTCCAATTGCAGTGTGGCCGCATTACACTTTAATTAAAACAAAATATCCCCAGTGTCATTCAAAAAGGAGGAAGATAATCCTCTGCCTTCTCTGAGTACCCAGCAAAACTGAAATTGCTTTGTGTCTGTAAGTTAAGAAAGAGACAACATTTTTTATTTTTGATCAGTCAGGCACCTTGTCAAATTCAAGAAATAGACCTAGTGGAAAGATTATTGATTCACTTTAGCTGTGTGGTGGTGGGGTTTTTATGTAGAAGGCATGCAGCTTTTACTTTTATGGAGTGAAGAGCTTCTGTTACATCTATATGCCGTGATGTGCACCATCTGCAAAGGAAGCATAATCTGTCTATATTGATATGTAAGGTCTATCCTGAGGTTCCCTCTCAATTATTCTGAGCTGTTTTACACCATCTGTATCTCTCTTCATAATGCACAGCAGAGTAATCCACATTTTGTGCATCTTAGCTGCAAAGTACAGGCCTCCTTGGAAGCCACGTGTGAATTTCCTGGCTCTTCCTCCAGCTGGCTTCTTCATATGGGCAGTAACCAGAGAACTGGGGGTCAGACATGAGGAATATAAGGGAGTCTGTGGGACAGTTGCTTACTGACATCCCATTCTCAAACCTTCAGCCTAAGCTGAACTAAATGAAGGAAGAGACAGACAAGGGGTGAATTGGAAGAGTGCTAGTTTCAAACTGGACTGCTTTAGCGCAAACATAGAGGTTTATGGTCTAGACCTGCAGACTTGGATTTGTGGGCCACTTTAACCCCAAGTACTAGGCAGTTCAAAGGGCATCATATCCTACCTGTAAATGCCCATGCACAAGAAGGTCTGTAAAGGATTTGAAGGGACCACACTGAAGTTCATATTGCCCAAGCTATGGAAGTTGCAGAGGTGAGGAAGGGAAAGCTCTAGATGTAATGGATGTAAAAAGGGGAATAGAAGAATCAGTTGTTTATTCTGCATCTCTGCAATACCTCATAAGCTGTTTCTGTACTGCTTAATAGGAGGGTGCTACACAGAAATTTGAGGCAAGCTGGCTCACATCCAGAGCAAGCTCGGGGCAAGCTCTTCATCTAGTACACTGACTTCTCAAGTGAACCTTGTGAGGCCCAAAACCATAAATATCATGAAATAATGTGATACCTGTGTCACAGGTATCAGCAGCCTTGTTTGCACAGTGTGAAACAAGGTGCATGGCATACCCTGAGATGCAGCAAGACAATACATGGAAGAGTTTGAGGGTCTGAAGCTGGGATTGGTAGAAGTCACCCCTGGTGCAGTTATACCCCTGCTGACTGTTGGAGACAGTCCCTGGTGTGAGTTCTCCCCGAGGCTGTGTCTCGGTGTCTTGGAGAGACCCAGAAGTATCCAAACTAAGAGTTAAGCAATGTGGGTGAGCAGAGATCCAATCCTTTAGCTTGGTCTCTGGCTCACTTCAACACTGTGCTGGCACAATTTTGATAGTGCTTTTACTCATACAGAAATCCTAGTTGTGGATCAGGAATAGGCACAGGCCAGAGACTTTCTCAGTGAGCAGCATGGGTGCAATCATCCAGTACGGAGGGGTGAGAGGTTTTTGCATGGCTGTTCTGTCTTGGTTGGCTGTTGTGTCCCAGTTGGCCTCCGCACCATGGTCCAAAGTGCATTTAATTTACTGCTGTTAGCTACAATACTGATGCCACTAGACAAGGTGTCACATACTATAGTCAGAATAACCCAGAGAGTCATATTCTTTTCTTTTTCTCTTTTTCTGGTGTTTCTTTATTTTTGTTTTGGTGGGGGTTTTTTTTGTTGTTGTTGTTTTGTTGGGGGTTTTTTAGATGTCTGTGGCTAGTTTATCCATGGTTTGGAAACAAAATGCAGTTGAATGGGTTCTATAATGGGACAAAGTCTGGACCAAATTTCAGTAGTTTATATTTTCTGGCATTGTCAGAAAATATGCATTGGACTCCATCCACAGCTACAATGTTTTGAGTACACAAACTAGATGTTTTAAAAGTTGGGTATATTCACACAATCCAATCCAAAATTATGCTTTTGAATGCTATGTTGACATACCCTCAATTACACATCAAAGGAACAGAAATAGGGTAGAGATATTTTTATACATGCAACCCAGAAAGGGACAGAAGAGACAGCCTTCCTTAAGGCAGTCCTCAGCACTGTAGGACTCTTGGCTTCTGCATATTCCTCCTATTTTTGGGGCGGCATGCAGCTGAATTTTTGCCCTCTGTGCCCCTGGTTTTGTTGTGCTCATAGATGTCAAATGCAAATTTAGTCATGTTAGAATAGTAGAATCAATGGTAAAGGTCTTGCATATCTCACTTTGTCCCACGGCCTTTTTCTGAGAAAGAAGCAAGTAGCATACATTTCTTTCCAATTTTTGTGTCTTTTTTCTTTCTAGGAAGAAAGAAGATTTAGGAAAGCATGCAGCATGATGGAGAGTGCACACATCTGGTGTAATTCACTACCTCTTTTAAAGAGAAGTGGGTCAAAATGAGGTATAAATCTATCCTAATCTATCCTAATCTAATTTCAGTTATTCATTCACTTGGCCCTGTCCTCTCACTCTCTTGCCACCTTTACTGTGTAGTTTTCTGGAGTCCTTCAGGTTCCGCTTGGCACTGTTGTTTTTTAATTACTTAGGAATGAATAGAATTGGGTTTGGCTGTTTTACCTATTCTCTCCACGTGCACTCCAAATGAAGATGAGCCTAGAGTATTTTGTCAACCAAAGTCCAGTGACTGCTTTATTATTGCAGACCTTGTTATTACTTATAACATTAATAATACACCTGTGCATGATAAATCTTCTGCACTAGACATAAATCACTACAGTGGAAAAACACGGAATTTTGGAAAGAGGCTGCTACAGACTGTGACTAGCATATTGATTATTCCTTTGTTGTTGGTATAATCTAACAGAATTGCTGCACAAGTGTTTTTTGTTTAGTTTAGTTTAAGCAAGTTGTTGAAGAACAATGAACAAAGGGACTTGGAGGTTTATACATTCCATTATAAATACAGTGGCATTTCCATGACCCTGTTTAGAAGAGTAAAGCTTCTATTTGTCTCCTGCTGATTCTGTCAACATTCACATGGTAAGTTCAGTAGAAATCCCTCAGGTATTCCAGTGTCAGACCACAAAGTCATTTCTGCCTTTTAAAGAAAATACTGTTTCAAGGAACAGGCACTTTGGGGAATATTCCTCTGAAGTGGAGACTTGATGCAGCAATGCAGCGTAAAGAACTAGAAGGCTGGGCACCGAACTGAAAAACAAGGAAAATAAGAAGACAAAATATATATTTATATTTCTTCTTAGTTCAGTTACCTTGGTTAAAATATACAGCAACTCCACAACATCTACAGAATTTCCTGCAATAGCTCAGATTAGAATATATTCCTGACTGAAAAGAAAATGAACTGCAGTAAAAAGAAGACAAACACTAGCCTGTGCTGGCAGCAGATAGTTGGGGAGGAAAAATAAATGAGATCATGAGTTTTTCCTTCTTTCTCTGCACAAATATTAATCCTTTGGATTAATTCAGACCCACCTACACAAAGTCAGTTATTACAGAACCCAATTACTTATTTAATTTCCTGGTTTCCAAAGGATACACAGCTCATGCAATCATTTTGCCTTTTCTGCTGGTTACCACCCTTTTCCCTAGTAATTTCTTAAAATGCTGGCTGATTTTAACCAAAATGGAAAACAGGCACCAGCCTTACAGGTACCGTGTTCCAAAATGCATGTGAAATTCAGTGTGTGGGTAAAGGAAAGAAGTCCAGACCCACCAAGAGATAGGTGGTTATGGTTAAGCCTTTTACCATTTTGACGGGCACAGACAATTGGCTCTTCCATATGTGTTTGCTGCCCACCAGGGCATGGGTATAGGTGCGTGTGGTGCAGTGGGACACGTAGGGTACTGTAATTATGAGGTTCATAAAAAGTGGAAAGTGGAAACATACTTGTTACACACACAGATAATAGCTTAAGCATAAAGAAAGGGCATAAGGTAAGCATGGCACAGTACTGGTGCCTGTGGTGCAGTTCAGGCACAGTTCATTACCCGCTGAACTGATCTCAGGCCTTTATAGACATAATGGCACAGAGTAATAACAGAAAAGGTCTGAAGCATGGAAATCACACCTCCTATATCACAGAGCTGAATTTTATCCTGTTTCCTAGAATTGGTGCTGAATTGCGGACACAGCAGAGGAGAAGGCCGTGATTCTATAAACTACATCTCCCTCCTGCTGGGCTGTAGGAGTTTTGCAGTATATTACAGCCTGAAAGTGCTGAAACGTGGCCTGTGGCCCTAAAGGGAATTTTTCTCAGCTTGGGATTAGCAAAACACAGCACATTCCATCTGTGTTCCTTCCCCACCTTGGTAGACAGCATTTCTCCCCTAAAAGGGTTTTTGGTATTCATAAAGCACCAATAAAGGTAATCTGCAACAAACGGGATTGTTTCTCAAATTAGAATTTCAATTTGGTTGTGTGGGATAAATTCTCATTATTGCATAATGAGGACAGGGCTGGTATTGATTCTGTATAGTTTTCATATTATCTGAACAACTTGAAGTAGCAGCAGTCTTGAGGAGACAGGAACTTTCTCTTTTAAAATACTTTTTTAAAGATTTTTCCAATCTTCAGCCTTTTGCAAAGGTATATATACTAAATATTTTTCTCTGCTTGTCATAACTTTGGGGAGCCAATATTAACTGAAATTTCACACTCTTCAGTGATTCTTTCTGTGGCTTTGCAAAAGGGATGCACAATTTTAAAGCTTCATGTAAAAATGCCTATGATAAAATATAATCTGGATATGAAAGCATTTGAAGTCCAGATCTCAAATCCCATTGCAGCAGAATATTTACTTGTCAGATCTTGCTTGTCAGTGTTGAAATGCACGTAATTTCCTGCAAGGGAGGGGTTTGGTATGTGAAGCTGCAGCAATAACGAAGGAAATTTTTACAGTGGTTGAGCTGATAGTGGGAGTGTAAGAACTCTGTGTTGTAAAGTCAACACAATGCCAGCATTAGTGTTCAGATGAAATTTAGGCTTCTGTGAAGAGGCTGTCATGCAGCTTGTCAAGATAAAACCTGTGTTCCTGCACCCTGCAAGCAGCTCTGTGGTATTTCAGAAGTGAAGTGCAAGTACTTTTGGAGCATCAGTGCTGTTCATCCTTGGTGTGGGGTGCTCCCTTCTTTAGCAAGAGAGTTTTTGGTTGTTGATCCCAGCCTATGCAGGCTCTTGACTGCATATTCCAAAAATAACTGAGCACTGTTTTAACTGGGTTTGGTTGAATGGTATGATTTTAGGTTTTTTGAAAAAACCTGTTAAAAAAAGATGTAGCAGAACATTGTACAAAATCAGAGCTTAAAATGGATGATACTTTCCTGCTAGCATTAATAATTGTTGCATAGTTACAGCAGCACTTCTGGGGTGCTTAGGCTATTGGGCCATGGACTGGGTCCCTGTCGTGCAAGGCAGTGGTAAGCCATGAACAAAGAGCTTACAGTTCACCTCTGTAGTCTTTTGCATGCAAATGTGCATGGCCATGCTCCAGGGACTGTTTTTTCCACATCATGGTGCTGTGCCCAAAGAAGGAAAACTGTTCTAGTTCAGCTAATGCAGTTATTCAATTTCCAGTACAATCGTATTACCATTGTATAACTGCATTTGAAAGAATATTTTATGACAAACATGAGCAGAGAGCACTGTGCTCACGTCTACCACAAACGTGGCCTGGGCTGTGATTCAAGAAATAGCACAGGGTTGCTGGCAGGCATGGTAGTAGAGGAAACAGGGAGACAATTATGGATCAGCAGCAGTCTCAGACAGTGGTCAAACCACTGCTTACTATTTTGTGGTGTCGAGACGGATTATCTACTTCTTTCCCGGCCTTCACTTGGCACACTGCATGTCACAGGGAAATGGACTGGGCTGGATGTCAGTTCATACTCTCCGTAATCCCCTGCTGCCTTCTTTTGATTCAGTGCCTTTGTACATCAGTCTGCTCATGCAGATGGGCCCAAGGCAAGCTTCAAAGACAGCAGGAGGTAGAAAACGATGGGCCTATGTCTGCTTAGAGAGAATTCCTTCACAGCAATGGCCACATGGTTTCTTAAGAATTGTACTACGGTATGAAAATGGGAAATTTCCTCCAAACAAAAAAACGATGCAGGTTGCCAATGATTTTTAACCCAACTATACTCAGTTGGAGCCAAGGGAGTTCTCATTTGGCCTCCACTACATAGAGGTGTTCTACTAAGTGTAGGAAAGCAGTGAAAAATAACCACCTCTGATCAACATTTTTTTAAACAGAGCTTCACTTTTGCCTAGCTTTTCAGAGCCAGCAGCACCATGCCTGCAGCCATCGTCCCCATCTTGGCCACAACACTGTAAAGCTCAGGATGTGCATGGTCTGAACTGCCAGGGACAAGACCTGGAGTTTGTCTTCTTCTGCCAAAAGCCCAAGGGCTGCAACACAAGGAAAGAGAGCAGAGCTGAAACCCACCGATCTGCAGAGACCCGCAGGCATCCCCTCCAGACCGTGCCAGGCTCAGCCATCCCTTTCCCTGGTCAGGAGGCGCAGACGGGACAAATGGATCACCTGGAAGCTGCTGCTCAGGAATGCAACAAATGCCCCCGAGCTGTTCCCTGGAGCAGGATAGGGCACGGCAGCACGCTGCCCAGGCTGTGTCCCGGCACACAGCACTGCCCCTACTCACCGCTGCAGGTCTCCGGCAGCGTCTCAGACCTGCCGCTGCTCAGCACTTTCCCGGCAGCATGGCCCCGACTCTGCCGGTTTGGCTGCAACCCTCCCTCCCCTCAGCAGGTTGACCCCAGGGGAGGACAGGACCCGAAGGGAGGTGGCACTGAGCGAGGTGCCACGGAGCCGCACTGCGAGGGCAGGAGGAGGCACAGAGCCCCTGGCTGCGCAGGCCCTGCACAGGGCAGTCGGGGCTCTGGCAGCCACAGGGCTGCTCCTCGCTGCCAGTGCAGCGGCTGGGACTGGCGCCAGGCTGCCAAAAAAGGGACAGATGAACCTCATGGCTGCCTCTTGCACGATGACCTGAGTACTCTGTAGGTGCGGCAGGCTGTGACCCACGTATTCCTCAGCCCTGCTCCCGTCCTGCTCCATCTGGAAAGAGCACAAGGGCACGAGGCTGGCACAAACCCTCCACAGTCGCCCCAAGTGTGAAGTGGTGAAAGGCCACCCTGACGAAAATGCTCTGGCCACTAAGTGCCAGCCTCTCATCTGGCTGTCTGGCCCGTGGCACAGGAATCCCTGCAGCGGCCTCCTGACAGGCAGTACCCATGGGTGCACCGATGCAACCGGGGCCCATGAGGGGACATCGAAGGCATCTGGAGCCGTCACCCCAGCTCCTGACTCCCAGCCCAAGTCAAGCCACCACATTATACACTGCCTAGCCCCAGGCTGCCAACACAGCTTCACTTGACTATGCCCTGCTCACTGTGTCTGGTCTCTGTGACAGTGCGATGAGGCCTCTGAGCACCAGCGAGAGCAACACTAGCCTTGCATGCATCAGGGATCTCTGGACGTTGCACACCCCAGCAAACTTCTCTGGTGTCATGTTGCTGGAGGCCAGTAGCTGAAACAAAGTCAGCAGTGAGAGCCTCGCCAAGCCTGCAGGGCTCCCCACACTGTGCAGCTCCTGGGTCCCACTGGCAGCTCAGGGCAAGGGTACGAGGGACAAAGAGAGCCCGTCCTGGATGACACTCACGGCACACCACACACTTGTCTGTGCTGGCTCTGCGTGTCCTCTGAGCATCGGCAGCATCTTGCTCGCACACCTCTGAGGAGCCACCCAAGAGCAAGAGCTGGCACAAAGGAAGGGATGATGCCTCCTATGCCAACCTTGCATCCCACTCAGCCTGTGCAGAGGCCACTGGGGTCTCTGCCCCTGCCCCAGCCCTTGCCCTGCCCCAGGTCTCCAGTCTGCAGAGCAGGGCAAGGGAATGCAGGCAGGGGGCAAGCAGAGCACTGCCTGGGCTTTGTGAACCTGCTCCCAAGCAATGTGGCATGGCCCTGCATGGGTGGCACAGAGGAACCTGGTGGCTGTGTCCCTATGTCCTGGAGGAGGTGATGGTTTGGGAGCAGATGGCGGGGGAGAGGGCCGTGCCTGTTTTCCTGGAGAGGCAAGCACAGGCCTGAGTGTGAGCAGACTGGTCTGGTTACTCACAGCCAAGTGCTCAGTGCAGGCCTCCTCTGTGCTGGAGCTGAATGTCCCGTGCAGCTGCTGGTCCTGGAGCTGGCTGCTCAGCTCCCTCAAGGCTTTCTCCAAGGTGTGGGGCTGGGACAGCATCTCATCCCACATGGCCAGAGCAGCACTGCAGGCCTAGAGCCTGTCAGCAGGGCTGCTTCAGCCACCACACAGTGCCTGGGCCAGGCCTGCAGCAGCCAGGCTGTCCTGCAGCCCTGGGCCTTCCCAACCCCTTGCCTGCAGTGCCCAGCTCTCTGCCTGGGCAGGCAGGAGGGGGCTCAGATAGTGTTCCCCTTGGGGCAGGGAGGAACCTCACGGCAGTGCTCTGGACTGGCTTGGCCAGCTTTGGCTGCTGCAGGCCTGGCTGACCCTGCAGGGCTGGAGAGTATGGTGGGGTGCAGGGCCCTGCTCCTCGAGGGTGTCCTGCAGTTTTCTGTGGGTCTCCAGGCCCCTCTCCCCACACAGGAGAAGCTCAGGGGGGCTGCTGGGGTCAGTACCTGTCACATGCTGGAGAGAGCTCCAGCAGGCTCCTCATCACTTCCCCATGGCACTGCTCTGTCATCTGGAGAAACAGCAAGTCCAGGCTGTGCCAGGCTTATGCTGCACTGATGTACACCATGTTCTCATAGATGCAGCTCATGACGTTTGGCACCTGGTGGGCACATGGGTGAGGATGGTGCTGTCACTAGACTGCAGCCATTTCCTCAGCTGCCACAAAATGTCCACCTTTCCCACCCTGCTCTGCTGGCCTCAAATGGCTTCAAGGTGCCTGAGGCACCTGGGTGAGGGAAGGCATGATGAAGGGAGGAACAAAGCCTGGAAAGGCTCAAAGGCAAGGCATCCACAGGCCGCTTACCTCCATCAGCCAGGAGGCAGGTTCTATCATGGCCACATTCAGGATGCTAATCACCTCCTGCTTGTCGCAAATGCACGAGTCTTCTATGGCCTCAATGACCATGAGGATGATGACCATCTTCTCAGGTGGCTGGAGGTATTCCCCAAATGCCTAGAGGAGGAAGGCAGGCATGGAAGATGTGTCACATCGAGTGCCCTGATGGTGCTGCTCAGCTGAGCACCAAGAGCAGCTCTGGCAAGAGTACCCGCAGGAAACTGGCAGCAGGGGCTGCAGTCGCTGCGGGGTGGAGGATGAGAAGAGAGGGCCCCAGGGTGAGGGAGGAAGGATGGGGCCATGGGCACAGTGTGCTGGCCCTACAGAGAACCAGAGCTTGCTGGTGGCCAGGAGGGCTGGACCTGCTGCTGGGACACTGGAGTTCAGCCCTCTGTAGTCCCTGCTTCAGGACAGCAGCGATCTTCTCACCAGGGACAGTGAGGCCATGCCAAGCCAGACAGATCAGAAGAGGTAATGGAGAGCATCTAAAGCCCCCCAGTGGACCTCCCAGATCTTGCAAGTTCAGCAAACTATGAGATGTCCCAGCAGCTGTCCCAGGAAGGGCACATGGATCTCACCGTGGTGGTAAGGGCTGAAGTCATTTCCTCCAAACGTGCTCCAGACCTGGGTGAGGGAGGCAGGATGGGTAGAAGGGCTGAGAGGCAGCAGCTGAGACAAAAGCCCTGAACCCAAGAGTCTGCCCCAGGGAAGGATCCTGGTGGGTCAGAGCTGTGGAGGGCCCTCCCAAAGCAGCAAGCTGGGCAGCAGCGCAGGGAGAGCTACCCATCCTGCCTCCCTTGCCCAGGGCAGAGCCCTGCTGAATGCCTCAGCCAGTGCCCAGGCTTGCCTTGCAGGCATCTCTGAGCTGCAGGCTGCTGCCTACAGCGGGCAGGGAAGGGGAGACAGCCTGACTGGAGGGTGCCTGCCTCCTTACCTGCACTGAGGAAGACTTGGCCATCAAATCCATCAGCTTCCCAGTCCTCCCCATGGCCCTTTCACATGCAGCTGTGTGCTGGCAGTTGGTGAAGGTCAGCAGCATCTGGGAGGAGAGAAAGCGCTGCTGTGTCCTGGGAGCTGGTGCCCATGCCAGCAGCAGCAGCACTGCTCAGTTCCCGGCTAGACTCATGCAGTCCTTGTGGCCAGGCAGGGAGGCAGATGCCAACCTAGGGCAGCGTCTGCTCCTTTCTGTCAGCCCTTCTCTGGAGCCCAGGCCTGCGTCCCCTCACCATGAAGGCTAGGCTTTTGGGAAAGAGCCTGCCGGGGGGGGCTGCAGTGGGGGAAGGGGGATACGGCCCCTCGCGAAGCCAGGAGTGCAGAGCTTCAGGACTGGCCCCCCTGTGCAGGACAGGCAGGTCCCAGTTGGGCTCTGCCCCAGTCAGACCTGGGCAAGAAAGCACAAGGGACTGAGAGGCAAAGGAAGAAGGACAGGACCAGCTGCCACTGCTGCAGTGCCTGAGGAGAGAGTCAATACTTTCCACTGCTTTGGTGCAAGGAAAGCTCCAGGGATGGAGCTTGCCCACAAGAGCCATGGGCAAGGCTTTGCCATGGCACGGGACGAGGCTGCAGAGGGGAAGTCACATTGACTGCAGCCAGAGGATATAGGGGTCCAGCAAGTACAAGAAGGGTCCATGGCAATACTCAGGGAAACAAGCAGGCCTACGAGGAGATGACTGTGTGTGGAGGGACACAGCCCAGACCCTCTGACAGGAGGCGCAATTGTTCCCTGCCAGTGCAGCAATTTGCTTTGTTGCTGGGATAAAACTTGGGCCTGCAGAAATGTTTATGATCCATTACTGACATAATGTGATCTAAATTAATCTTGTTTTATCTATTCCAGTTAATGGTACTTTAAAATTCAGTAGTCAGTAGAGGATAACTACATTTTTAAGAATTTTCAATTTTCCAAATGCATAACTTAGAGTTTGTAATTAAAAGAAAGGCACCTTTATTTCTATGAAATAATTTTTGGGGCCTCCCAAGATAGGAGTTATACTGAAAGATTGAACATCTTATAATTAACACTAATTTACATGCATACTGGTGCTCTGTGCTACTGGAATCAGATCCATTCGTCCATTTGTCTCAGAATCTTTACTGCCAAGAAATAATTGAGGGGTTTCTACATAAAGGGAGGGGTGAAAAAGGTATCTTTGTTCCGTGCCGACCCCGCAGGCGTGTCCTGGGCATCAGGGAGGGCCGGAGAAGCCAGCAGCGACATTCCCATGCCTGCCCTATGTGTTTCAGCAGGGCTCAGCAGCAGCTCATGGCCACCAAGGCCTGAACACCAGAGTCCCCAGAGGCTTCCCAGCTGTCCCTGCAGGTGCTGGACCAGGGCTTCAGGGCCCCAGCCCTGCCCACAACCCCCCAGTCCCTGTCCCCCTCTGCAGGCCTCTCAGGAAGCCCTCCTTGTCACTGCGAAGCTGCTGAAATGGAAACAGCTCAAGCACCACATGCAGGCACTGGAGACATGGAGAACTGCCAAGTGCATGGTGAAGACAAGCCCCAGGCTGGACATGGGGTGCCCGCTGTGCAGCGGTGCCTCGCCTACCCTCGCCAGAGCCTGCAGCCTGGAGCTGCATCCTCCTTCCCTGCCCTCAGGCACACAGCTCCCAAGGGCTCTTATCCAGGCCTCTCTCGCTTCTCCGCTACCTTTCTGACTTAGGGTCCCGTGAACTGGTCAGTCTCTCTTGTGAACTGGTTCTGCAGCTGCTTCATACAGTGTTGTCTGTGGCCCCATATATAAAATTTACCCCTCCCCCACCAAGGCTGTAATTTGCAAGGCGTTTCAACTTCTGAGTGAACTCTGAAAGTTTTATTGACTTCTCAAGCTCTTACAGGTCATGATATCAAATATACACATCTTTCATAAACATTTTCAATTGTCCTGGTTTCATCTAACAGCTACTGTAGAAGACAATTCTTCTGAAGAGCATGACTGACTGTTCTAATAGGGGACATATCTTTCAGATTCCAGGAACGTTTAATATCTGTCTGAGCAAAAAAAAGTTTTCCCTTCCCTTAGAAGCTTGGACTCATGTCATCCTGCATGGAGCAGATGCTTTGACATTGAGCTTCTCTGATTATTTTGTCATACAAGAAGCTGCAGGCCTCTATTTACCAGCTGGTCATTATTCTATTGTCTTTTCTTATTCCAGTAAAGAGAAAAAAAGTCCAGAAAAATTGACAGATTTTCTTTTGCCAATTTTTCCTTTAATTTCAGAATACTGAATTTTTGGCACCCTAAATCCTCTATCATTCCTTAGGCCAAGGACACTGAGTAGGACAGATTGCACAGGCAGGAGAATTACTATTCTTTTTCATCAGTTATAGTCCTGTTGGGGACATTGACATTTTTCTTTGGCTTCAGAAGAACCTTCGTTATTTTGACTTTTAAAACTGTATTTATTCCAGAATACATTTCTTGCAGCAGATTGTAATTTTTAAAATCTTTTTACATTGTTTTATATAAAGTCACTTTGCAATTTGTAGCAAGTTTACTTAAGAGAAATACACTACTACTATTTTTTCCCCTTTCCTGTTGTGAAGGTTGTTTTGTTTAGTGATTTGTATATCAAAACTCTTTTAGAAAATTCATTTTACTTTAAAACTTGATGCTCAGGATGCTGTAGTGCAATATGACTTGTAACTTTCTATCTTCATACATCAACAAATATGTTTTTTACCGAGGGCGGCGCCAGGAGTGAAGGTGGCAGATTCAAACCAGTCATCGTCGGCCACTAACGGTCATTTTTCGAGGTGAGTATCTCCAGAGAGGACGCCTTCAACACCGGAGCGGGGGGAAGCACAGCGCCCCGGAGCCTCAGCTCTAAGCGGCGAGAACCCCCGAGGGACCCTCGAGCCCTCGCCCAGCCTTGCTCAGGAGCCGCAGCTCCGCTGCCGCGCGCAGGGACTCACCGGCGGCGGAGCCAGGAGGGAGGCACCGCCCGAGCGGGGAGAACCCGCCCCGGGGAGCGCGGGAGCAGCGCGTGGCGCGGCAGGTGGCGCCGGCAGCGCGGGCGGGCAGCGGGCGGGGCGGGGCGGGGAGCGCTCGGCTCAGGGCAGGCCCCCTGCCGGGAGCTCTGCTCTGGCTGTCCCGCCGCAGCGGCGGCAGCGGACAGAGCCGAGGGGAGGGGAGGCTGCGGCGCAGAGCTTGGCGTGCAATAGGTGCTTCCCCTGGTCTGCTGAGGCAACGCTACAAAATGGGCAGGGCTGCGCTCGGTGCGCGTTGGTGAAGGTCCTCCTGCTGCAGGGGCTGAGCTGCGGGACACTGTCGGTAAGCTAAAAGATGACAGGGAAGCGAAGAGGGACCTGGACTGCTTGCTCCAGGCCTAAACTGTGCAGGGAACACGAGCGGCTGTTATAGCATATCCAGAAAAGGAGGGCATTAATCCAGGAAGCTGGGAGCTAGTAACAAAAAAAAAAACCAAAAAAAACCACCACCCGAAAACAAAAAAAGGAGGAAGAGAACAATTAAAAGCAAGGGGCTTCCTCTAAAATCTGAGGACCCCACCCAGAACCTCTTTGCAGCTCTGCAGGGGGCTAACGAGGAAACTTACACCTTGCCGAATGAACATCCTACTGATACAGCAGTAAAGAGAATCACCACATCCAGGAGAAAGTGGTGGGTCGTAGTAGTAAGTGACTCTACTTTGAAAGGCAGAGAGGCACCCATCTGTCAGCCTAGCCCAATCTCGAGGGAGGTGTGTTGCCTACCAGGGGATCAGATCAGGGATGGTGCTGAGAGGCTGCCTGGTCTAGTAAGTCCTGCTGACTATTACCGACTTCTTGTGGTCCATGTGGGTGATAGCAATATAGATAGCAGTAGCCTGGAGAACATTAAAAAGGACTGCAGAGCCCTGGGAGAGGTGGTTAGGGACTCTGGAGCTCAGATAGTTTTTTCATCAATTCTCCAGGTCAAAGGGGAGGACCGTGAAAAGGACAGGCAGATTTGGCAGGTTAATAAGTCATTAGAATGGTGGTGCTGTAGTCAGGGGTTTGGCTATTTAGAACATGGGACTCAATTTGGGAGGCCAGGTCTACTGGAGCCTGGTGGAGCTGGTCTGACAAGGGGAAGAGCTTCTTTGGTGGGAAACTTTCTAGGCTGATCAAGGCAGCTTTAAACTAGATGTGTTAGAGGAGAGGGACGTCAATCCATCCCAACACTCCTGGTCAGTTGCCAGCTCCTGTAATAAATGCTTGGAGCGATGCAGAGATATTTCAGCTGCTCCAGCCAATGAGTTGGCTTCATTTGGAGCTCGGCTAAGGTGCCTCTATACAAACACCTGTAGTATGGGGAATAAACAAGAGGAAGTAGAGATTTGTGCACGTCTACAGGGATGTGATATCATTGGCATCACAGAAACATGGTGGGATGGCTTGTATGATTGGAGTGTTGGAATGGAAGGTTATAGGCTCTTTAGAAAAGACAGGCCAGGCAGATGGGGAGGCAGAGTAGCTATTTATGTCAGTGATAGGCTGGAGAGTATGGAACTCTGTCTGGGGACAGGTGATCAGTCAACAGAAAGTTTGTGGGTCAGGGTCAAAGGGAGAACAGCGATGGGGGACATTACTGTGGGGATCTGCTACAGACTGGCTGATCAGGAGGACTCTGGATGAAGTGCTCTATAGACAGATAGGAGCAGTCTCACGCTCACAGGCCCTCGTCCTCATGGGGGACTTCAACCATCCTGATATCTGTTGGAGGAACGGTACGGCCCGGCACAAGCAATCCAGGAGGTTCCTTGATTGTATGGAAGACAACTTCCTCTTTCAAGCAATAGAGGAGCTGATGAGGAGAGGTGCCATGCTGGATCTTGTGCTCACCAACAGGGAGGGACTGATTGGAAATGTGATGCTCCAGGGCAGCCTTGGCTGTAGTGATCCTGAGATGGTCAAGTTCGAGATCCTCAGGGCAGTGAGAAGAGCACACAGCAAGGTCACTGCCCCGGACTTCCAGAGAGCAGACTTTGGCCTCTTCAGCAACCTGCTTAGTAAGGTTTCATGGGATATAGTCCTAGAGGGCAGGGGGGCCCAAGACTGCTGGTTGATATTCAAGGATCCCCTGCTACAAGCTCAGGGGTGTTGCATCCCAACTAGAAGAAAATGTGGCAGGAGGGCCAGGAGACCTCCATGGATAGATAAGGAGCTGCTGAGGAAACTTAGAGGGGGAAAAATAAAGCTTATAAAAGGTGGAAGGGAGGACAGGCGGCCTGGGAAGAATGCAGGGATATTGTCCGGGAAGCTAGGGACCAGGTCAGGAAAGCTAGAATTAAATCTGGCAAGGGATATGAAAGATGACAGGAAAGGATTCTATAGATACGTAGCAAATAAAAGAGAGACTAGGGACAACATGGGCCCTCTCCAGAAGCTATCAGGAGAACTGGCTACCTGGATTTGGAGAAAGCTGAGGTTCTTCATGACTTCTTTGCCTCAGTCTTCACTGGCAAATGCTCTGACCATGCCGCTCAAGTCTTGGAAGGCAGATGCAGGGACTGTGAGAATGAAGACCTTAGGCCCACTGTAGGAGAGGATCAGGTTCGAGATCATCTTAAGAACCTGAACATGCACAAGTCCATGGGACCTGATGAAATCCATCCGCAGGTCCTGAAGGAGCTGGCGAATGAAGTTGCTGAGCCACTGTCCATCATATTTGAAAAATCATGGCAGTCAGGTGAAGTTCCCAATGACTGGAAAAAGGGTGATATAACCTCCATTTTCAAGAAGGGGAAAACGGAAGACCCAGGGGACTACAGACCAGTCAGCCTCACCTCTGTGCCTGGCAAAATCTTGGAGCACATTCTGCTGAAAGCATGCTAAGGCACATGAAAAACAAGGAGGTGGTTGGTGACAGCCGACATGGCTTCACCAAGGGCATATGCTGTTTGACCAATTTGGTGGCCTTCTATGATGGGGCTACGGAACTAATGGATGGGGCAAAGCAGTTGACGTCATCTACCTGGACTTGTGCAAAGTGTTTGACACGGTCCCACACAACATCCTTGTCTCTAAACTGGAGAGACATCAATTTGATAGATGGACCACTCTGTGGATAAAAAACTGGCTCTATGGCTGCACTCAAAGAGTTGTGGTAAATGGCTCGATGTCCAGTTGGAAACCTGTAACGAGTGGTGTCCCTCAGGGGTCGGTGTTGGGACCGGTCCTGTTCAACATCTTTGTCGGCGACATGGACAGTGGGATTGAGTGCGCCCTCAGCAAGTTTGCCGACGACACCAAGTTGTGTGGTTCGGTTGATACACTGGAAGGAAGGGATGCCATCCAGAGGGACCTGGACACGCTTGCGAAGTGGGCCAATGCCTACCTCATGAAGTTCAACCAAGCCAAGTGTAAGGTCCTACACCTGGGTCAGGGCAATCCCAGGCACAGCTACAGGTTGGGCAGAGAAGAGATTCAGAGCAGCCCTGTAGAGAAGGACTTGATGGTGTTGGTTGATGAGAAACTTAACATGAGCAGGCTGAAGTGTGCGCCTGAAGCCCAGAAAGCCAACCGTATCCTGGGCTGCATCAAAAGAAGCGTGACCAGCAGGTCGAAGGAGGTGACCCTGCCCCTGTACTCTGCTCTTGTGAGACTTCACTTGGAGTATTGTGTACAGTTCTGGTGTCCTCAACATAAAAAGGACATGGAGCTGTTGGAGCAAGTCCAGAGGAGGGCCACGAGGATGATCAGGGGGCTGGTGCACCTCCCATATGAAGACAGGCTGAGAAAGTTGGGGCCGTTCAGCCTGGAGAAGAGCAGGCTGCGTGGAGACCTCATAGCAGCCTTCCAGTATCTGAAGGGGGCCTACAGGGATGCTGGGGAGGCACTCTTCCTTAGGGACTGTAGTGATAGGACAAGGGGTAATGGGTTCAAACTTAAACAGGGGAAGTTTAGGTTAGATATAAGGAAGAAGTTCTTTACAGTGAGGGTGGTGAGGCACTGGGATGGGTTGCACAAGGAAGTTGTGAATGCTCCATCCCTGGCGGTGTTCAAGGCCAGGTTGGACAGAGCCTTGGGCGACGTGATTTAGTGCGAGGTGCCCCTGCCCATGGCAGGGGGGTTGGAACTAGATGATCTTAAGGTCCTTTCCAACCCTTACTATTCTATGATTCTATGAATAGCACATTTGTATATTTATGAGGACTACTTTGTGAATTCTCTAATAAATAGAAGACCACTTTTGTGTTTTAGTCTAATTTTTGCAACATCACTGAATTGGGTAGAAAAGAAGGAAGAACACTTTCTAGGTTTTATGCCAGTGTAAGATTACTTTATATCTCTGCTAATGTGCCTGAGAGATTTTAGCCCTTCTGTGTGGCAGAAAGCCACAGTGAGAAGATTCACTGTGGTGAAGGTATGAAAGTGTCTTTATGCGTTAGTGGGGACGCGCACATGCAAAGACAGTGTCTTCTGGCAGAGGAATGTTGTGCCATACCCACTGCAGCCATCTGACCCTGTTTCATCTCACTTTCAGCTGAAGTTTTTTGGCATGGCAGAGGTAAAAAGTCTTCCGGAATCAGCAGGTGTCAGATGAAATTGTGTTAGAAAGAAATTAAGATGTTAGAAGAAAAATAGAATGTGAACTCATTTTATGACATTAACTATAGCAGTAAGCGAGGAAGCAAATAGGTGACATAGGGACCATGAGAACGACAGCTTCTACCACCAAAGCATGTCCGTCTTATGGACCATGGCTGGCTGAACTTGATCAAACTGGGCTAGATGCAGAGAGTGAAGAGTTAACAGATGATGACATGGAGTTTAGCCATTTGAAGGGGAGGAATTATGAGATGAAATGAGATGAAGACATTGACCATTCTTCAGGCCATAGCTGGAGAGTCTCACTCTTTCTGGGCTGCCTAGAGATTTTAAAAGCTGACTTACCACTTAGAGGCCAGGTCCCTTACACAGCTTTAAAAAATGCAAACGGATTTATTTCTTCCAACTGTGATGCAGAAAACAGAGCTCTGACTTCCCACAGTTCCCTCCCCTCCATTTTATCCTGCACTTCATCCTCCTTGATATCTCATTTCACCTCCACGCCCCACCACTTCTCCACATCAGCAGCCAGAACTCCTCTACTACAGAGAGAAAAATCATAAATTTTGCATGGCTTCCAGATCTCTCACACATCAAGGCTTCCGCAGACTGGAATACAGTCAGCTTCTTGGCTGAGGGACACAGGGCCCTCACCATCAGAATTGAAGGGACACCCTGAGCCAAGCCCAGGCTTCTGCTGAAAAATCCCATAAACTCAGTAAGAAAAACATGCTCTTTACCTTAGGCTAGCCTCAGTCACGTGTCAGAGGGCAGAATTCTGCTGCAATATTTGCAGTCCCATGTCTCCGTCTTTGGTGACCTTGCATTTAATTTTGACTGCTCTCATTATGTTGTTTTAACACTTTGGCAAGGAGACAAGAACACTCTGCAAATCCATCTTGTCCTGATACACACAGCACACAGAAGGTCAGATGCACAGCTCATGTCAGTCAGTAACAGTCACCAACAAAGTTATTTCAGTTTAAGATTTGACCTGTAGCATTTTGGCTGATATCTTTTACTCTATCCATATCCTGGAAATAACTACTGCTCACTGAACAGTTTTAAAACATCTATAAACCTGAGGAGGGTAGCAACTGCAGTGATGGCTTCAATAAAAATATGTTCAGTGCCAGAGTATGAATCCAGTCATGCTGGTATAAAGCCAGAGTAATTCTGTTGATGTCATTGGAGTTACATTGGCATTATGTTATCAGGACACAGATGAAACCTTAGTTCACAAGTGGCTCCATATTGCTTTGAAATTTTTATGGATTCCCTTTTGTCTCACCCGTTCTCTTTATATCATGTATGTTTGGTTTGGCTTAAGAAAATAATTAAGGATTTATCCACAGCCCATCCTTTTTTTTTTTTTTTCCTTGTCTGAAATCAGTTGTAGAGGGTTTTGTTTTGTTCTGAAAACAAAAAACAGCAAACAAGCTGACATTCTTTTTATTTCCCCTATTTTTTGAGCTAGCAGCCAAGAGCTCCATTCTTTGAATTTCTGAAGGTTTTTTAAAAATTTATTTTTTTTAAGCTGAAAGGTATTGCAAAGTGAACATCATTTTGTCTGTTTTCATCTCAGCAAGAAGAACCTGGGGGCTGTGCAAGCTCCTATTTGCAGAGAGGTTAAATTCAGGAGGCCTGCAAGACTGGGGCTTGCAACTCCTATAGCTGTCAGAAGTAATTCTGGCCAGAGACATTGCAGCTTTGTACTCAGCATAATTAAAGCAACCACTTGGAATTCTTTCTATGTAAAGAACAAAACAATAGGCATTGAGATTATTATTGAAAGCAGCTGCAGGAGAGGAAGTCCTGCAGCTAGGAGCTAGTTAGTAAATCCTGCTCAGGACATTTTAGTACTGCAGTTCAAATTCTCGTAATCCTTTCTGTGAGGCTGGAAGCCATTTTGCACTGTCTTTCACCTTTTCTGTCCCATTCTTCCTTCAATTGTTAAATCTGTGAAACCAACTTTTATAAATATTGGGGGCCCCACTATGCTCCCAATATTCAGTGCCATTGTGATCCCACAGCTATCTGTAAGAATATAACAGGTGGTATACACCACCCTTGTAAATTTGATGAACTGAGCATTGTAAAACCAGCTAGGGGAGGCTATAGCTGGAATTCATTGTGGAAGCTCATGCCAACTTCAGTGAGGTGGGATGTATGTTTTTAAGTGGGCTGTAGTTGTTTGCAATGAAATTCTTTCTCCTTAGCTGGGCGGCACACCAACCAGACCTTCATGTTGCTTGCTGTGAGGTGGGGAGTGCAATGAGAAGAGAGGAGTGGGTTAGGCAACTCAAAAGTTGTTTAGTGTCAAATTTAGTGTCAATGAGGAAATGTGGATTCCCCTACAGACCTTCACGTGGCAATATGTGGCAATAATACTCCACTGCTTGATATGCTTCTCCAGTGGCCACCTCGATTCTGCTTAAATCCAGTATTTGACTGTTTGAGTGGAAAGGATGGGGAGCCAGAAGGAAATATGAGGTGTCTCCATCTCCCTGGGATCCTTACTGCAGAACCTCCTTCTGAGGAGACTTTATAGCAATATAAAATGTCGGTTCCCAACTTCCACAGAGCAGTTACACCTCTTCTCAGAGCACTTCATCAAAAAGTTGATGGGTCTTCTCAGCGTCTATGCTCTGGAGTCACTCCTAATGACAAGGTAAAAGGATATCCTGGGTGAAAACACCATGCGTTTTGAAATTTTGGCTGTGTCTGTACTGCTAATTAAAAGGTGAGGGACTGATTCCCTGGCCCAATGTCCAGTACTGGCTGGTTTGTGCCCCCTCTGTTATGGGCCCCTCTTTATAGCAGGTAAGACTTAGTGAAAACAAGTTAGAGTACTGAAACACAGAGCCGGAGAGTGAAAAAATAGCTATACAGTATGGGTGTACCTGAAAGTCTTGTCTGTTGTACTGAAGAGATCAAGTGAGTAGGTCATGACCTGTAGGCCAAGTGGCATGGTCTCACTTGCATCCATGCTGCTTCAGGCCAAGATTCTTTTGGAGTAGGTTGGCCACATCCACACTGCATAGCACCTGGTTTTAGCTGTTTTCTGATTCCTGGGTGATGCTTCTATGACCACACACTGTGATGCTACTGCTGTGTGTGTTTTCACTTCAGAGGGGGATCTTATTCATGCATATAAATACAAGATGGGAGAGTGTAAAGAAGACAGAGCCAGACTTTTCTCAAAAAAACTGCTTGAGAATAAGAAAAATCTTTTTACTGTAAGGGCAATTGAAGGCAAGAGGAGGTTGTCCATGGAGGTTGTGGAATCTCCATCTTTGGAGATATTCAAAACCTGCCTAGCCACAGTCCTGGGCAACCAGCACCAGCTGACTCTGCTCTGAGCAGTGGATTGGACTAGACAAACTCCAGAGGTGCCTTCAAACCTCAAAAGTGCTGTGGTTCTGTGGTTATGAGAGTGCCCACCACCGCTTCAGGAGAGTGATTTTTGAGCATCCGTAGAATCATATATCATAGACTGGTTTGGGTTGGAAAGGACTTTAAGATGATCTAGTTCCAACCTCCCTGCCATGGGTGACTGAGGTTCAGAATTTGGGGTGGTTTCCAGTCGAAGAGTGACACACCTAATGTTTATGTTCAAAATGTTAAGCAGGCCAAAGAAGGAGGCAGGGATCTGTTTACTGGGGCTTATATAGGTTTTATCTGCCTGTATCTCATTTCAGATGTGTTGTCTCCTTAGGCTACACCAGATTATGCCACCCCACTTTCTGTTTAGTTGTATTGCGCTATTTTTAGAGTTCTAACAAATTTGATAGAAATAAAGATAGCAGAGCTATAGCCAGAGAGGCTAGGGCTTGCTAGCCCTGCTTGCGGTGGCAGGATCCTGTACATCCCATGACTGGGCTGCTGCACAGCTCTCCCCACGCTGCCTCCACTCTCAAACCCATATCTTCTTCAGGGTTTCTAGAGCATCAAAATTTTAGCACCTTTTTTTTCTTTTTTTGAGGGGGGCTCCAATCTGTTGGACAACTGGCTTTTTTTTCTTCCGCTTACACAGGTTACATTACTCATCTCTTCACAAACTTTGTGGATGTTGTTGTTGTATTTACGCATGTAATTTTCCTTTTTCTGGCTCTCTCACTTTCTGCCAGGTAGCCCTTCTGCCACTTCATTTTTTTGGATGCATTTTCTGAACTGGATTCTCAGCATGCATTGGGTAAGCATGCATAGTAGCTCAGAAGAAGCAGGGGTAGGGAGGGATGCTGCTGGCAGTTCAGAATGTCTCCTCCATTTCTAAACGGATGTGATGCTTTAATGACTGCCTGAATTAATGTGAAATCAGATTATTGACTTCTCTTTCAGGACCTGATGATGCTTCCATACCTGCTTTGATGTTTCATTTTCTCTGTGCTTTTTTTCAGGCTCTGCAGTTAAAAGAAAGTAATAATAGAGGTGGGGAAAGGAGAAGCTTGTTAAAATGGTTAAATTGTTAAAAAGCTAAGAAATTAACTCTTACAACGCCAAAACTGCAGCTGTCGGTAACAAAATTAAGTATACCATTCCATTTGGTTAAAATTGTGCATCTTAATCCAGTTTATTATTCAGATGCCTTGTTTACAATGCTGAAGTTTTAATGAAAACAAATTTATTTTAGCTCCATCCTTTCTGCTCTTTTGTCTTCAGGAGGGAATATGAGGCAAGGAGCTCCCATTTCCTCTCTCTGGCAAATGTTCCATGGGCTAAGCAGGGAAGGAGTTATGGAGTGGGAGCTTCCCCCTCAACTGAATTGGCAGGACTCAACATAATCATTTAAGCATGAACAGGGCTGGTTTTGTCTTCACTTACGTAAATCTATAATACTTAAATCCGTAGTCCTTCACTGCTGAATTTCTGCCAGTGGTTTCCAAATACAAACTCTTTATTAAATAAACAGGGATCAGATGACATGCGTTAGGGTGCAGATGACCAGTGCTACTATAGATTGCTTCTATCTGAAAAACACAGATTTGTAATGGGATGCTGGATGCGTACAAGAAAGGATTACCAGGCACAGATGGCAGTGCTTGTTTATAGCAGTAGAGCAAAGATGTAATAGTATTAACAAGTGAAGGGTCTGATTTTGTACATGATGAAAGTGAAACCCATCACATGGAGCTGCAGGAGAGAAAGTCACTGGTACAAGCAACTGGCAATTTTTTTCCTGCCTAGTTCATTGTCAGCTACATTAGTGAAGATGCTTGAGCTATTTGCATGTGAACTAGCATTTTAACCCATGTTTTGTCACTGTCTTGAGCTCAAGCTGGGGAGGAGAAGAAGGAATAAGAGTATAACATCATGTCAGTAGGGAATCTCACAAGTCCATCTGCATTGCCCACACTACCATAATCTTGTGTGCCAGGGTCTTCATGAAGGCAAATGTGTTTCATAGAGATTTCTAAGAGCTAGACAGTCTCCCAGTCGCATTCTTCCACAGCAACATCTCCTTTACTCCAAAGCAACAGGTGAAAGTATTGAGATGTGATACTTCGGTGATGCCTTAGAAAAAAATTCCCCATGGGAAGATGTACTCATGTCGGATTCCCTATTAAATAAAAACTAAGCAAGCCTATTTATACCATTTTATAAAATCTATCTTTAGTCAGGAACCTTACTCTAACGACAGGGTCTGTAAGGATGGAAAAGAGCAGAGTAAGAACTTTCCATGTCCATTAACCCAAACTGGAAAGTGTGGGGATTAAGGTAGTACAAACACACATATTTCCAAGCATATGATTAGGCACTTTGAACAGACTATCAGACTTTTCAGACTTAAAACGTGTAAGCAATTTATTCTGACTTGCTTATATCAAGATGGTATGCCTGATGCTCTGCTACAGAAAAATACCTGGTGACTGGTTAATTCCAGTGCAATGTTATAGCTGCATGTTCAGGTGGTTTCATCTCTTTTTTTTTCTTTTTGCGTGCTACAAGCCATAAATCCTGGTTCTGGTTTGCACTCATGAAATTATCTGAGTTTTTGCAAAAAGAAGTCTCAAATCCATATTTTTCTCTGAAAATGCCAAAGATAATTGATATTTTTTTAAGGAATTTTCATTGCAACTGTCAGCTCACTGAGCTGTGGTCAGTGTGTGTTTTCTTGACTATCTGGTTATTTGCCTTTTTCATAGTTTGCTTTTTTGGTTTGTTTCTTTCTTGTTAAACAGAAAGTTATATATTGAAAATAATTTCACATGATGTTTGCATCAGTCCCTGAACTGTAAAATGGTGTCATGTAGTGTTTTGCTCAGCTGACTATCTGCATCTACATCTATAAAATGATTCAGTCTTCAGTGGCCAGACGCTCATCTTATTATTTTCTTCACCTGAAATAACTCTTTAAATAAAACATGGAAAATGAAAATGCGGTTCATTGGTTATTGACTTTTCTTTTTTTAGAAACTGTTATCTTTCTGAATATAATTCAGTTCTTCAAGGTTGAAGTTCTGAGTGTAAATATGAGCTCGATTAATGGAAATTGTATGCATAAAATCTTAAGCACAGTGCTGGAAATCTTTCTTCTTTGTTCCCATGTACACTCTCTTCTTAGAACCTCAGGCTTGTAGGGGAAGGATTTGGCCATAATGCAACTTACAGAAATATATTTTTTCAAGGTCTCTGAAGCAGGGAGAGGGAAGAACTAAGTTACAAGAACTTCAGTTTAATACTTTCGATTTTATGCTTTCCATTTGTATAATCACGTCAATGTTATAATGGCATAAAGTAGCACTAAAACATTCAATCCAGCATAATCCAATTACTATTTCACTCTCTCAGGCATGTCTTACTCTTCAGACAGCTAAAAATCACCAAGTGTGATTTTTATGGTTTCGCTTGTACACTTGGTACCGTAAGAAAGCTATGTTGTAATATTTGCCTTTGTTTTCCCATGTAGCTGTTACCAAGAGGCTGTCTCAGTGCTGTGGTATGGAAGGAGGTAACAGTTTTAAAAGGTTATTATGAAGGTTTAAAAGGTTATTACTTTATGAAAGAGGTGCACTCATTATAAACAAGTTTGCCAGTATCTCAAAACAGAATTTGCAGTCTATCTTCTTCTTTGGGGGAATTTGCTTCTGCCCCCACTTAGGGTGTTACCCTCTGAGCAGCATCAGCATTCCCAGGGATGTGCAAATATTGTCTCCAAAGGAAGTTTTATTCCTTAAGCCTGCCTTCCAGCTCCATGTCAGGAAGAGCGAGCTGTGATGGTCATGTAAGTTTGGTTTATTACTCATAGCTGTTGCCAGTATGTGTTTGTAAAAATTCTCCTCAGGTGTTGGAGGAATTGGGCAAGACATGAATTTTGTGTCACAACTGCAGCTGTGGACAGTTCAGCTGCAACTGGCACAGCAGCACAGCTTCTAGAGGTGACATCTCCACTCTACCAGTAGTTTTTCAAACACTGTGAAGCTCATTTTCTTTCCATGTTAGGACTAGAAGAAGAAGGCTGCTTTTGTTCTTTTTCAGGCTCTAAACTTCCCTCTTCCTGGATCGCCTGGATATTGTTCCCTCAATGTACTGTGCTTACTTGGAGACTTGTGAGGGGTTCCTGGGAAAAGATGTGTTGTAGTGCTACACCTCCAAAGGGCTGGGGTCAGCAGACTCTGTCGTTGTGGTCTGAGCTAGTGAACAGGAAGACATCTTCTATCCGTCTGTGAAGGCAATAAGATCAGGTAGAGGGGAGTCTTATGACAGATTATGGCTGAGTAGGTCAGGGTAGTGCAGCTACTGTAGAAACAAAACAGAAGCCAAGAACATAGCACTGATGCTTAAGGCAAAGTGGGTTAATATTTATTTTAACACTCAAATATCCAGTGTCTCAAATTCCCTAAACAGGTTTTGCCTCCATTACAGAAGTACTGGTAACATTATTTTTTTATATCGGGACCAAAATTCAAATCTTGAAGGTCACGAAGGGTGTCATTGTGTACCTCAGGTCTCCAAGGTTCAGCACCTACTTTATCCTGAAGGGCCACAAAGCTATCCTGTTGCATCCGACCCTGCTGCTGGGTGCCACTCTAGACCCCAGGACTATGGATCAGGGTCCACATTCCAGCTTACTATGACGATACTCAGAAAGCACCACCATCTCCCCTCTAGAGTTAGCTTTACCTTCATTTTCCCTTCAAACTACGCTGGGCCTTTCAGGCAGGCTTCTCTCCCTTCCAGCACTGTCAGCATTAGGAGCAGTATTGGTTATTGCAGTTAGTAAGGCTGCTTTTCAGGGTTCATTTCCCTGATTAGGTGAACATGTCCCCATGTTAAGTTTTCCAAAAGTTGTGTCTTTTTCTTAGCGAGCACTGTCTCAGTCTCACAAATCCATCCTTCCCCTCTAGTTTTTCCTTTTGGCTTATCTTCTGCATATAACCACCTCTCTGACAGCACCTGCAACATGGGGGGGAATTCAGAAAGGCACATATTCACTTTACACTGCGGCTGCCAGGGGCTTTAGGAAGGTAGAAGAGATGCAACTCTGCTGACTGTCAGCCCTGTAAAAGGGTGAGGATAAGACCAGTAGGATGTGCTCCAGGAACTGGGAGGCTGTGGGAAAGTTTCACCATGCTGTGGTAATATTGATACAGCATTATGAGGAATCCCTAAATGGCTGATTAACTGTCAAATTGTGATGCTGTGCCTGTGCATGATGGTATTTGGGAAAAATGCAGCAAGGCCAACTAATTAAAATACTAGCCTGGAGTTTCTCTACACGTTGCTGCTTTTTCATCCCCTCTTCTTTTCCTCCTTTTTTTTTTTTCCTCCTCTTTATAGTTTTCTTCGTTGCCCATCATTTTCCCCTCTTTATTATTTATAAAATTCCCTTTTATCATTTTCTTCCCATCTAGCTACTTTCATTTTTCCTTTTCTCCCAGCCCCTCTGTGCCCCATATTGCATTGCACCTTCTCTTAATCAGTGCTTCCCCAGATCCTGACACCTCATGGGAACCATCATTCAAGGGCTTTAAGGCAAATTTTACGGCTTTTCCTCTCTTCTTCTCTTACCTGCTTTGCAGGGACTGTTGGTCTGACTGGCAGAGTGCTCCTATTGTGGCTGCCACTGCTGGTGGAGGAGCAAACTCACTGGAGGTCCCTGAAGGAACCGTATCAAGGTGCAGCTGAATATTTGCAGTGGTTCACACAGGTTAGGCACTTCACTTCTGCGAAGGTTAGGCACTTCACAGAAAAGCTATTTCAATGCAGTCACAATGTAATGTTCCTGTAAAAGGTGGGAATGATGGTGGTGCAGGGATGCAGACAGGGAGAAGAATTAAGCAAGCTTTCAAAATTTTTGTATCATCACGAAAATACTCATTTAACTGAGGGGAGGACCGCTGTCTCTTTCATAGCTATTAGAAATAGTTGTTCCTGAAGTTTTTTGTTTGGATTTTCAGCTATGATAGGCCAGCTGTTGTATTTGCTGGCACTAATTACTGCAAGACTTAAACTAATCTTACTTCTGAAAAAGTGCAGCTCAGCTTGACAGCTCCAGTTATGTCTCTCCATCCGCAGCAGGGAAGGCTCAGTGGTGCCCGGATGTGGCTCTGAACCAGTCCCGTTTCTCCTGTGTTCCCGCCAGCTCTTCCATGGCATGGCCCATGTGTGAAGGGCTCCAGAGGGGCTGCAGGGGCCTTGGCAGAGCTGCTAGTTGCTCACCAGGCTGAGGCTGGTGAGAGCCGCTGCACAGCCCTGGGCAGCCTGGTCCTGCAGCTGCCTCCACAGCTGCAAGGGCTCAGAAGCAGAGGGAAAAAATAGGCCTTTTTTTTAAAATCAGAAATTACTCATTACAACTGAGAGCTCTCTGATGACACGTCCTTCTAGAAGACTCTCCCTGTCAAAAGCAAACTTATTACTAATTCAGTTTATTCTCTCCTATTAGGTTGAACCACAGAGCAGCTGAGTTAATTTGCCACCATTGGGTATTACCCAAAGAATGAAATTATTTAGAAAGAGAAAGACTATTCCAAAACAATTTCTTTTCAAATTCAAATACAAATTTAAGGCACTCTTAAAACATCAGAAACCATCATGTCACAGCCAGAGGATAAGCTCCTGCTCTGGATGCGGGAGTCAGAGCCCCCTCCACCAGCTGTCTGTGGGGAGCAATGCTGTGGGGTGTCAGAGCGTTGGGCATAGCCTGCACTGGGCTTGCATCCCACACGAACAGTCAGAGGCTTCACAGTGTTCAGGAAGTTAATAATCACTTACGAGCTCAGAAGTTTTTTATGGCTTTTAAACTCAAATTTAATTTGACTTTCAATCAAGTTGTGTCAAATTTAGCTTAAGATTAGGTGACAGGCAGTCAGGTTAAACTGCTGCTCTTCATTTTGCTTTTCTGCCAGCCCAGGATGAATAGATTTACTTTTTTCTTAATTTGCATATAGGTAGGGGTGCTCAAAAAGAAATATCTGCATTCCCCAAAGCCTTTGTTATGCAAGTAAGCAAACACCACCAATGTAAAATGCCATTGTGTGACATTTGCAGCAATACCCTATTTTGTGTTGGGCAGGAAATGTTTTGTTTGGGTTTTTTTTCCGGATGCATAGCTTGATTTCCAAGTTATTTTCTGGCATTCACTGTGACTAGAGAAAGGATGGTGGGGATGACAGACAAGCTGGAAAGTCTTTGAGTCTCAGATTAACATGTGTAAATCATATGTTTGAGTTTGAGTCAATCCCCTAGAAATTATTTTCCCCCAGGCTAGATTGCTTTTGTTTTCTTTTATGTTTTTCTTGCTTCAGCAATGTGGGTTGTAACCAGCTTCCTAGGATTGTCTGAACATTTTTACTTAGTAAACTTAGCGCTGTGCCCTCAAACATCTATCTATCTGCTCTCTTTCTCTGGTGCACTGTATTTTATATGGTTTTCAGTTTGTTGTACTAAAAGCATTCAAAGAAGTGTTGACAAGCATTTTGTGGTTTATGGCTTGGTAAGCTTAGGAGATGGGCATCCATTGGATTCCTCTAAGTAGAAATGTCCAGAGCACGACTAGTGGTGGTTGTTGGGGATCGACCTGACTGGTCTCTGCCCCCAGCCTCCCCTACAAAGGGTTACTTCCTTATAAGAAACTTACAGAAAATGTATTTTAATAGTGCCTTGCGGAATTAGACTTTTAAATTTCAGGGAGTCAAGACCATTGCCCCCACTCTTGGAGCTACCATTTTAAAATAGAAGTGTTTCTTAATCCTGGGTGGTGCCCCTGTTCCATCTTTTTTGCTCATGTTCCAGAGAAGAGACTGTTTTGCACACAGGTCATCATGGGGTTTTTTTGCCTTGATTTGAAAGGGTGTCTTACTAGGTGGTTTCTCTTGCTAGGTGCTTTTATATGCACCTACTTTCTTTTCCTGGCAATTAAGTGTCTCGAGCTGGTAGCAACTTCTAGGCTGTCCCTCTGCCTAACTGAGCTATCCTGAGTGTAAGCCTAGAGTTGAACAGAAACAGCTCTATTCTCTTCCGTCCTGTGATCTTGTATCAATTCATCAGTTATTATTTCCTCTTGTCAAATGAAGCAATATCAAAGCTTTGAAATGATGGTGCAGCTTTTCCAAAGAACAATTTCCCTCGCCTCCTCTAGCCTCCTGCCTTTCCCTGTGTATTTGATAGTACATCAGCTTCCTCTTGAAATGATCCCCAGTAGAGCACTTCAGCTATTTCAACCAGGGTTTTTCTGAAGGTATTTTTTACAAACTAGCTTCTGCAGCAGAGTTTAGTTATAATGAAGAACAATAATAAAACCTTATGCCTTGGAGAGCCAGTCTCGTACGCACTAATGCATGTGGTGAACTCTATGCCTGAAATATCCCCACTGGATTCAGTCAATTGTACTGTTTGCACACACAGAGTTAAGCACCTGTGTAAGTGCTGCCAAGGTAATGGCTTTAAATCTCGGTAGAAGCTAAAAAGATGTGCACTGCAGTGCAGGAGAGACTAAACCACCTCACATTCATTGTCCTTTTTTTCATTATTATTATCTATGTTTCTAAAGCAGCTGTTATTTAGCAACACATATAATGAAGAGAAGGGCAATGATTTTCCAAATAATTTCTTCACCTCACTCCAATACTTGTCATCAGTTTGATCTAGGCAGGATATTCAGGAAACTTGTGGTCTGGGCAATTTTCCAGTGATGCTGAGAATATCTGATAGAAGGCAGCAAGGGCTATAGGATTTAATCCTAGCACAGTTTTTCAGATTAATAAATGACATAACCAAAATCCCTCCAGAGTTAGTTTCTTGCTGTTACTGCAATATTGAATTTGGGCTTAGTCTGCTCCAGTGTTTCTCTTTGATCTAATTGCCTAGAAAAATCACAGAACAATAGTCTTATGAGTTGACAGGATTTTAAATGCTTTTGGGTTTGAAAACAAGGACCAGATAAGGACTGTTTCAGGAGTCAGATTAATGGCCAGCCTCCAGTGCAGAGATCTTGGGTGAGGAGTTATTCTGCATGGAGTTGTTTGCAGCATGTGAGTGGAGCCAGAGCAGTCTGTCTTGGTGGCCAAAATCTTCAATAAATCAATGGAAATCCTGGCATGGCCAGCATATGTTCGGTGAACTTCACAATTTTTACAGCCTTTCTGTACAAAGCTTCATGGTGAACTGAACAATGACTTAGAATGCAATAGGCTATTCACAATATCACAGAGTTTTCCTGGGGGCATTGTTAATACCAGTGCACTGTGCCAACCCAGAACAGCTGAAAAAAAGGATGCCTGGAAAACTGGAAAGATACTTGTTCACAGGAACACACAGTGTCAATGAATTTTGCAATGGGAAGTCTGTAAGCATGGATCTTTCTGGGTGCTGAGTAAAGCGGAGGAGAAACAATGCCTCTTAGAGCTTTTGTTTCAGAGCCTGAGCATCTTTTGGTATTCATCATAATTTTCAGTTGCTGCTTATTAAGATGTGTCTGTAAACAAAGAACTTCTTAAAAAATACGTTTTTCAAGGGTAGAATGAAAAAGGGTGGAAGACTTTATGAAGCACAAGTTAACAGCTTCCAATGTATAACAATATAAGCAAGTTAATAAACATTGAGTGGTAGGTTATAAAATTCCTTTCAGTGATATAAGAAAACAATACATTGTATAAAATCATAGAATAGATGACCTTCCTTTAAAAGCCTCAGCAATTTCTTTTTAATGGCAACATAGTATTTGGAAATACTATTTCCTAAATAAACAATGTCATACCACTTAACTTAAGGAAATGTACTTTGGTAAGAAGAGTTTCAGCACTTGTTTTTCTCCTTCCTCTTTCTCTAGAACAGTTGCATTGACTTCAATGAGTTAGCCCAGCCTTGGTTGTGATGGAGAAGGAGGAAAGCCAACTCGGGAGGCAAAACATTCCCTATGTGTAGTATGTCTACTATGGCAGGGAAACATTTGTTAAAGAGAAAAATCGCTGAAGGATGGGCTGTTCATTCAAACTTTACCATATACTTTTCTCAGGTTATCACAGTCTAAATGCTGGGAACTATATTCCGACCAGATCTTGGCAGATTTTGCAATGTTTTCAATGCAAACAAATAAAACACATACAAAGAACCAGCACACTGAATTTGTACCAGTATCACAGACTTTGCACTTCATTAACACTGTAATTTAAGCTCGGTCTTGGCTCCTGGGTTTTAGCCGGCAGAGGCTGCTGGCATGCTGTGCGGTGTCTGTGGCCAGAGATGTTTCACGTGAAACACGATTGCCAAGAGTGGTGCCACAGCACTGGAGAGGAGTCTAGCTGCAGGGCTCTCTTCTGCCCCTCTGTCCCTGGGAAGCAGCCTCTGGTGTCAGATTAGAGGAAATTTGTTTAGTAGCTGTTGTTTGGCTTATGCTGGAGCCTTTCCCTCACAGTGTGAAAACCAGAAAAAGTCCTGGAGTTCTCTTCCTGTCAGAGTTCCAGAGAGGTCCTCTTTCTGCATTATCTCCTTGGAAAAGAGAGTCTAATATTAGCCAAGTGCCAGCACAGTTTCACAGTACCTCTTCTCAACTGGTGCTGCATGGGAAGGACTGAGAGCTCCAGCTTTCCTCTGGATGACTTTCCTTCATTCCTGAGTCATGGCATCAGCAGTTAATATTAGACAAGCAGTTCAGAGCAGACATCTATCTGCAGCTCAGCAATGATTCATCTCCCATTCAAATGGCATAACAGATTGATGGAGCCCAGAGGCTCCTCACTGAACACAGGGACCCACACAGGGTTTCAGAATAGGTGCTATGGGATGGCTGTAACCTAAATATAGAGACTTAAATATTTGGCAGGCTTCAAAATAATTACGATTTAAAAAAAAAAAAAAAAAAGAATTAGAGATAAAATCTGGACTCTGATGCAAACTTTATGTTTGATGTAAGCATAGCCATAAACAGGAGTCAACTGAGGTCTGCACAAGGTACAGGGTATTATGCTAGCTTGATGCATTTGCCTCCCTGATCTTAATCTGAACTATGGTTTTTATGATGCAAGTCAGAAGGCAAGTTTTTAATATTAATAATATACTTTAAAATGCACTTAGTGTTAAGATCCAGATAATTCTGCAAACAAATTATCAAAAAACCTAGTTAAGATCCATTTTGCTGCTGTTATTAAAATTGTTGTTTTCTAAGATGCCTGCCCTTATTTCAACACAAGAAGTATTTCAATTTGGGAAGACGTAAATTTACGTGTCACAGGCTCCATTATGAAAAGAAAACTGCATGGAGATACCAGAAAAAGAAACTCCACTGTTGTCATGGTGACAGCAATTAGCAGCAGTTAAAACAGCAAACAATGGATTTAATGGGTTGGTCTAATAGTGACTTAATTACTTAGCAGTCTAGTTTGTCTATCAGCATTTCAATACACAGGAACAATTCAGTGCTGTGCTCCCACTACATGATGCTTTCGCTTAGCATTTTGAGTCTATTACAAGCAGAATTGCAGTAGCATCATTACCATAAATATTTTTGATTCCAATGTGGTGGGAAGGCCAAGGTAAATGCTCTCTAGCAATCCCACTTGAACACCTCCTGTCACACAGCAGAGAGCCTGCTAGACAGAAAGGAGCATTCTGTGCTCATTTTACTGTGATGATAAAAAAAGAATAACCTGAATTCCACTGCAATTGTATCTCCTTTAACATGGGTGAGAATTTCAAGCTATGAGGCCAGTCAAGGACATACATCATGGCTTATGTCAAAAGTACATTTTCTTTTGTACAGACACCAAATGTCTGCCTTTCTTTCTTCTCCTCATTACTTCTTCAGGCTGCAGAAATGGCAAATACATTCACATTAATTCTCAAGTCTATAAACGGGGTTGTTGCTACCATTCCCTGTTGGTGGAAGCAGCACAAAATGAATGCCATGAAGTAATCATAGAATCATAGAATAGTAAGGGTTGGAAAGGACCTTAAGATCATCTAGTTCCAACCCCCCTGCCATGGGCAGGGATGCCTTGCACTAAACCATGTGGTCCAAGGCTCTGTCCAACCTGGCCTTGAACACCGCCAGGGATGGAGCATCCACAACCTCCCTGGGCAACCCATTCCAGTGCTTCACCACCCTCACTGAAAAGAACTTCTTCCTTATATCTAATCTGAACTTCCCCTGTTTAAGTTTGAACCCATTACCCCTTGTCCTACCACTACAGTCCCTAAGGAAGGGTCCCTCCCCAGCATCCTTATAGACCCCCTTCAGATACTGGAAGGCTGCTATGAGGTCTCCACGCAGCCTGCTCTTCTCCAGGCTGAACAGCCCCAACTCTCTCAGCTTGTCTTCATACGGGAGGTGCTCCAGACCTCTTATAATCCTCGTGGCCCTCCTCTGGACTCCAACAGCTCCACGTCCTTTTTATGTTGAGGACACCAGAACTGTGCACAGTACTCCAAGTGAGGTCTCACAAGAGCAGAGTAGAGGGGCAGGATCACCTCCTTCGACCTGCTGGTCACGCTTCTTTTGATGCAGCCCAGGATACGGTTGGCTTTCTGGGCTGCAAGCACACACTGCCGGCTCATGTTAAGCTTCTCGTCAACCAACACCACCAAGTCCTTCCCTGCAGGGCTGCTCTGAATCTCTTCTCTGCCCAACCTGTAGCAGTGCCTGGGATTGCCCCGACCCAGGTGTAGGACCTTACACTTGGCTTGGTTAAACTTCATGAGGTTGGCATTGGCCCACTTCGCAAGCGTGTCAAGGTCCCTCTGGATGGCATCCCTTCCTTCCAGTGTATCAACCGAACCACACAACTTGGTGTCGTCGGCAAACTTGCTGAGGGCGCACTCAATCCCACTGTCCATGTCACCGACAAAGACGTTGAACAGGACTGGTCCCAACACTGACCCCTGTGGGACACCACTCAGGGTTATAGGTTTCCAACTGGACATTGAGCCATTTACCACAACTCTTTGAGTGCGGCCATCGAGCCAGTTCTTTATCCACAGAGTGGTCCATCTATCAAATTGATGTCTCTCCAGTTTAGAGAGAAGGATGTCGTGCGGGACCGTGTCAAACACTTTGCACAAGTCCAGGTAGATGACGTCAACTGCTTTGCCCCATCCATTAGTTCTGTAGCCCCATCATAGAAGCCCACCAAATTGGTCAGACAGCATATGCCCTTGGTGAAGCCATGTTGGCTGTCACCAACCACCTCGTTGTTTTTCATGTGCCTTAGCATGTTTTCCAGGAGAAACTGTTCCAAGATTTTGCCAGGCACAGAGGTGAGGCTGACTGGTCTATAGTTTCCCGGGTCTTCCACCTTCCCCTTCTTGAAAATGGGGGTTATATTACCCTTCTTCTAGTCATCAGGAACTTCACCTGACTGCCATGATTTTTCAAATATGATGGACATGCTATGCCATAGCTTCTGTCTGCCGTGTCAAAGTGAGTGCTTCAACGCTGTCCATGGCTGGTAAATTCTGCATGCTGCCAGTGTCTATAGGCCAGACCTTTAGAAAGTCTAAGCTACTTAGGCTGGTATTGCAGCCTCTTCTCAGTCTGGGTTTTTTCAGTGACAAACAGACTATTTTTGGGTTGTGTGGACCAGGTAAATTATATTAGAACAAGAAATGTATGTTATTGCAAACTTAGGAAAAAACTGCAAAATGGATAAGTCAGATGTGAACTAAGTTTTATTCTACTCCAAGCACAACTAAGCTACAATATGCAAAACAGGAGAGGGGAGCCTTGTTTGTGCCTTATCACATGGCAGAAATTTGAAATGTTGGCTCTGTCAGGAAGACGTAACAAAAGTTGTTTAGGGATACTGAGCATGTTTGAAGCTCAGTATTAAATCCTTCTGCACCTTTCCAAGCAATCAGATTTCATTTCTTGTGAGATTTTTCCTTTTTGTTTAGTTGCCCTTTTCAACCTAACTTAATGATGGAGGAACTACCTGTCTTTGCCACTTGTAAAGCAGACACTGAATGGTAGCTTTAGCCTTTTTTTCTTGGCTCTTTTGAGGGTTCTTTTGCTTTGGGAGTCTTGAAATTGCCACCTTTTAAAAGTTAGGCATTAAGCTTATACTGATTAAAAGTTGGACAACACTGTAAATAAAATAAATTGCAGTGCTCAGATGACTTACTTTTCCTTTTCTCAACCAAAGGAGTGTGAAGCTCTCTAAGCCTTGTTAAATCAAAGTGAAAGATTAGTAGCTCATATCTCTTGAAGTTAGTGAGTACAGCCTCTTCTCCACGTCTCAGGTGACCTTTCTTTAAGCCCTGAAGGACTTCATTTTTCATGTCCAGGTCAATTTGACATCTGATGGAAGTCTGAGATTGCATTGTTGTCTGTGTTACCTCATTGTACAGGGATGTGAACCATGCTCAGCTACACTGTCTGAAAATATTTCAGTCATCATGTAAGAAACATGTCCAATAGCTAGCAGTACTTATTATTGGGTATTCACATCCTTTGCCTAGATGGACTAACAACCATTTTGTGCCCAAAGGTGATTTGGCATTCTCTGGAAATCCAGGGTAGGGAAATGAAGGACAAGCCAGATTTGTTGAAAAGGGTATGTAGCAATGTTCAGAAGTTGACTTAAAAGAGTCTGTGCCCCAGGAGTACCTGTGAACAGTCTAAAGAAAAGCAGAGTAGCTGGGCTGAGTTGCTGCTGGCAATGTAGCACTACAAACCTTCCCATCCACAGCAAACAGAAATCCCTGTTTGCATGGCTTCTGTGCGAGAAGCTAGAATCTGTGATGAATCCAGCACACTTGTGTGACAGAACTGCATGGTTATGGACTGTGGCCCTTTCGGCACTATAATATGGCTGCAAATTACAAAGTTATTTCTGTTCATAGAATCACAGAATTACATATGATTGAGGTTGGAAGGGACCACCAGAGGTCATTTAGTCCAACCTCCCTGCTCAAGCAGGGTCGTCTTACACATTGCTGAGCACATTATTCAGGATTATGTCCAGATGGCTCTTGAGTATCTATTCCAATGCTGTCGCCCCCAAAGTAAAGTTCTTCCTCATGCTCAGGTGGAACTTCCTCTGTTTTAGTTTATACCTGGTGCCTCTCATCCTATTGCCTGGCACCACCGAGAAGAGGCTGACCACATCCTCTTGACACCCTCCCTTCAGATACTTATGTCCACTGATCAGATTACCCCTGAGCCTTCTCTTCTCTAAGCTGAACAGGCCCAGCTCCCTGAGCCTTTCCTCATAGGAATGATGTTCCAGACCCTTGATCATTATAGTAGCAGTTCCCTGGACTTGCTACAGCAGCTCCATGTCTCTCTTGTACTGAGGAGCCCAGAACTGGACAGTGCTCCAGGTGAGGCCTAACCAGGACTGAGTAGAGATGGAGGAACACATCCCTTCCACCTGCTGGCAATGCTCTTCCTAATGCAGCCCGGGATACTATTTGCCTTCTTGGCCACAAGGGCACATTGCTGCTGGTTCATGGACAGCTTGTTGCCTACCAGGACCCTCAGGTCCTACTCTGCAGAGCTGCTTTCCAGCAGGTCAGGCCCCAGCCTGTACTGGTGCATGGAGTTATTCTCCCCAGGAGCAGGACCCTACACTTGCCATTGTTGAATTTCAAAAGGTTCCTCTCTGCCCATCTTTCTAGCCTGTCTAGATCATTCTGAATGGCAGCACAGCGCTCTGGGGTATCAGCCACTCCTCCAGTTTTGTATCATCAGCAAACTTGCTGAGGAGGCACTCTGTCCCTTCATCCAAGTCACTGATGAATAAGTTAAACAATACTGGACCCAGTATTGACCCTTGGGGGACACTGCTAGTTAAAGGTCTCAAACTAGACTCTGTGCCACTGATCATAACTCTCTGAGCTCTGCCATTCAGCCAGTTCTCAATCTACCTCACCATCCACTCATCCAGCTCGCACTTCCTGAGCTTGCCTATGAGGATGTCATGGGAGACAAGTGTTGAAAGCCTTGCTGAAGGCCACATAGACAACATGCAGTGCTCTCGCCTCATCAATCCAGCCAATTGTCCCATTGCAGAAGGCAATCAGGTTGGTTAAGCATGATTTCTCTTTGGTGAATCCATGCTGTCTGCTTATGATCACCTTCTTGTCTTCCATATGCTTGGAGATTGCCCCCAGGATAAGCCCTTTCATCACCTTTCCAGGGATGGAGGTGAGGCTGGCTGGCCTGTAGTTCCCAGGGTCCTTCTTCTTGCCTTTTTTGAAGGCTGGGGTGACATCTGCTTTCATCAAGTCCTTAGGCACTGTTACAGTCTTTACCATCACAAACTATGCATGAACCATAGTAATGATCATGTTTCCTTATTATTGCTGAAATCTGAAATCTTAATGCGTCTATCTGGTTCAGAGGCATTATAAAACTTCCAATAATATGTTGCATTGTTGCATATACTAGTATATAGTACAACACTAGTACACTTCATATATATTATGGTTTGGGGAAGCATGTATTCTCTTAATCTTCAGAAGACTGTCAAAGGAGGCAAGAAATTTCTGTAGGTGTTCTGAAGCCAGGTCTGTAATAGGAAATATTGGCAGGAGTGTCAGGGCTAAGTGATGATTCCTTGTACTCAACACCTATTGTGTATGCATATATAATAAAGTATTTTTGCCAGTTTTGTGAATGGAATAACCTATACCAACAAGAAACAAATCTAGTCAAACACGTCTAGAAACAAATCAGTAAAAGTTTAAAAGTGTTTTCACATGCTTCATTTTCTGTTCAAGGAGACAAGTTTGCCCTATGAGTATGCAGTTCATTCCACAATGTTTTTACCACCGTAAGAATGAAATCATACTCACTTTCCCAGTGCATTCATAGCATAATTTTGTGGTTTAATATCAACAAATGACAGAAATCATCTCCTTTGCCATATACTGATGGCTTTGTTATTGTTAGCATGGTGAAGGTATTCCTATAGTATTAAAATAAGTAGGATTTCTGCCAGTTGCAGTAATAGTAAGAGAACTGGAACTCATGTTTCCTCTTTGGCTAAAGAATTGTTCTGAATCATAATGCAGGACTGATTCTTTTAGCATGGCTTTTTCTCTGTCAGGTTGGCTTTCTCCTTTATATAGGAAGGTCGTGCTCTGTGTTAATAAAATCTTGTGTATGCTGAGCTCTTGGACTCTGAGATGGGCAAGGGATAAGATGAAGCTTTTTCTGTTTAGATAAGTAATTTCTTTGCTGCAAATGCAAAGGTGAAGACATCACATTCTACTCTCCTACTAGGAGTCAGACACTCAAGTCAGTATAGTTATTTTATATTACTGAAATATCTGATCAGAGTCTTCATCCCAGTTGGAAAAAAATAGTTCCTGGAGTGAAGAGCCTCAAATAGCTTTCCTTGGTGTTAATACCAATATGTGAAAATTAACTTCACTTTAATCTGTGATCTTTTAGTCATATGGTAATTTAACAGAGAAAGTGAGGGGAACCTAAGGGACATAAATGTGTCTAGTCCTCTAATTTACACTATCTAAGAAAATGGTCTGCGTAATTGCAAATAGTATAATTCTTAAAGTTTACAAAGTAGAAGAGTCTCTTGGGGAAAAAAGAAGACCAAATAAAAGGTCCAGAAGACTTTCCTTATTATATAAGGTTCTGTCTTTATTGTAAAATTAAATTAGATGCAGAGCATGAAGAAACAAAATGTTAATATCAGATCTTATCAATGTAGTTACATTGCACTGCTGTGCCAATTAATATGGGCACAATATTGCAATGCCATCATGACACAGTTTCTTTACTCCATAAAGAAACCTCATATTTCTGTGCAGCCTTTTTTATTTCTGCATAACACTTAGTATTGTCAGATAGGTATATCATCACTACCTGCCAGTTCTTATAAATTCTGTTTTTCCTAAGGGTCAATCAGGATTACATTCTAACTTTTTTTTTTTTTTAACTTTTTCCAACAAAAATGCACTGTGGTCAGAAAATTACATCTCTTAAAAGAAGCAACATTACAGGCACAACAAGCAATCCGCCCCAGTGGAAGGCAAAGTGTAACAAGGTCTGGTATGACACCATCAGGAAATCTTTAATGCCACAGAAATTGAAAAGAAATTATCAGAAAACGTGACTATCAATAATTACAAGGGACGGTGTGAAGAACTAAATTCAGGACGACTACAGCATAGCATGAATTAGAAATAGGATAAGGTTTTATTAATATATACAAAGCAAGAGGAAAACAAATAGGAAAAAAGATCAAACAGATAATGTGAAGTTGCATTTTTCTTTGGGTTGGTTTTTTTTTTAAGTTAGTAGTAGTCATCAAGTTCATAAAGTTTTAACCAGAGGACAAGAGTTTAGACCATCAAAAGGAAGTAACGTCTTGAAGAATATTTAGATAAACTAGGTTACACAAATTTTTAGGAAAACATGAAATTAATCTTAAACTACTGTGAACTAGCAGGTTGTCTCTGAGATTTCCAGCAAGTGAAGAAAAACAAACTTGTTTCCAAAACAGAGAGAAAGGGCATGAAAAGGAGGCCAGCCTACCTTAGATTTATGCAAGGATACTAGAATAAATAATTTAAATAATCTAATTTAAATAGAATAAATTATTTAAACCTACAGAATACTAATGTAATGGGAAACAGCCAACATGTATTTGTCAGGAGCAAGCCAATCTGCTTTCTGTCTTTGACATGGTAATCATCCCAATAGATAGGGTAGCAGGAGAAGACATGATATATCTTGACTCTCATGTCATTGTTACAAGTAAAATAAATAAATAGAACCAAGAATATGAGAAAAAAAAAAAATCATTCTCAAAATGGATCAGTGGTTCACTGTCCAATCAGGACATGTTTCAAAGGGGATGCTCTTGGGACCCACCCTACATCTGTTTCTATGCAAAATTTTAACTAATAACTTTGATCGCAGGCTAGAGAGTATACTGAATAATTTGTGAACAGCTCCTGTGTAAGAACAGTTGGTATTATTTTGGAAGATGGGATTTGACATCCAAATTATGGCGGTTGTCTGAAATCAACAAGAGATATGGAAACCATCAAGAGGGACGTACCATGCTCCAGAAGAAAACATTCAATGAACAGAGTGAGAAATAATGGCCAGGCAAGACGGGCCACAGGCCAGATGCATGTGAGTAGTGTAGTGCTGTTACAAAACCAGCCAAATACCTGTCTGGGGTATGGTGACAGAGCAGTTTCATGGAAGGCAGAAGAATGAGTCAACCTCCTGCACTTGGTAATTTTGAGATCCTAGGTGGAATGTCATATCTGGTTTTGGGGACCATGCCTTACAAAGTTTGCAATCAATATGGAGTCATTTTAAACAGCTGGTTTTATAAAGCATGACTTATTAGAGGAAGCTGAAGGAATTTGGTCTGCTTAGTCACGAAAGGAAAAAAAATAAAAGACTGGAACAAACATAATAGTCTTCAAATATGAAATTATTTTTCAGACAGCTGTTCTTCATTTGACATGTGAAGAAAAAAAAAAAACATCCTGCAGCAAAGGTTATTTACCTCAGATATTAAAAAGCTTTTAAGGACCAATTTGGGTCACATTTGGGCCATCCTTCCTGGTGGAAGTCAGAGGTGCAAAATACTAACAGTCTGAATATTGCAAGAGGTCTCAGAGGTAAAGAAGAAATGCCACCCACAGTGGGATTTTCTGATTTTTGACACAGTGACCCATAGAGTACCTCTGCTTCTTCTGAGGTATCTGCAAGTCCTGATTTCGGCTTCGATCTCACAACTGTTAGTGGTTTATTTAAAGGAAATAATACTGTTATTTCTAAGCTAGTTATCACAAATTCTTGGAGATGCAGAGAAGCTCCATAGGACACTCAGGGCCCATGGCTGACACCTGCAGGCTTTATCTGTCATTCACGTGGTTGCTCTCACTGGGCTTATCAGCTGAGGCTGTTGTCTATCAGTTCAATTCTCACCAACAGCAAGGAGCCTCAATTAAATCAGGACCTTTGTCTTCCTTCCATTGATATTTTCATGCAAGGTATTGATGTACCGAAAATATCCTAAGTTTATTTCTAGTCGATGATACATAGTTATCTCAGGATGGGGTCAGGTTAGAAAACTTGACTCTCTTTTTCTTAGAAAAATGTGCGTCCCAGGAGAACAAGCTTTGCCTCGTACGGTCCCTTTTATTGTTCCAAACTACTGTAGGGCAGAACTGGTGCACATTCCAAATACACCCTTATAGTTTAATTTTCACAGTAGCAGGCATCAGCTACTTTTAGCTGTATTTTAAAATGTAATCATTTAATTTAGACCACAATTGGCTATCATCTGTTGTTTTATCACTGTTGCCCTGTTGTCAGTATATCTGTTTTAAGCCTCACCTACATGTTCTTAACAACATGTTTACTGGTTGCAAGGTCTTCACCAGCCATTGGGCGTCATTAGAAGAGATGGCAGCTTCTAATTGGGGGTAGAGCAACATGGTCATGGTTTTGGAAGGAGGGGTGGCTAAGCAGCTTCCATGTGATGGGTTTGACAGTTCTGTGCTGCCACCTGAGAGCAGACACCTGAGCATGGGAGTTTCACTCTGTATTGCCAAAAATTTATTCTCTTGCTGAGTAAGACATTGAGACCCAGAATGGATCCAGAACAGCATTCAGGCATCTGAGCTGGGTGCATATTTAAACCTCCTTCACTAATTAAAGTTCTGTAGTGCCAAGGCCTCTTTTGGGGTTGGTGTCTACAGAGCATTGCAGAGATTTTGCTTTTTTCCTCTTTCCAGTGCAGCCAAGTTTTCAGGGCATTCACCCAGAAAGCGGGAGAGCTCTATTCACCTCCCTTCTCAGCTGGAGGGATTTCAAACCCACATTCCCCATACTCGAAGACGTGCCCCAATCCTCCAACACTCGACTGCACTGGGCTGAGAAAACCACGACCACCATCCCTTGGAACCTGCAGCCAGAAGACCTGCAGGAGGTGGAAAGGGAGCCTAATCCTGTAGCCCAGCATGTAGGAGCACATCCAGCAGGGAAGGAACGACAGCAGCTGCCTGCATTATTGCCTCTTTGTGCGGTGACTAATATAAAGCATATAAGCAAGAATAAATGATGCTTGAGAGCAGACAGAGCTGGCTCTGAGAGCCCACCGGGTGAACCCCAGAGGTACTGTGGCCAGTGAGACCAGGGCAGCACCCCAGGCAAAGCCGTGCTGCTCTGGGTGGGAACAGGGGAGGAGTAATTCAGGCTCGGAGCAGATGCCTCAAGGATGGCACAAAGCAAGGGAGGAGAACAGCTTGATAAGAACTGTTCCACCTGACCATATCTTATTACCCTCTTCTGCTGGTTTCAGCGATAGGTATCCCCTCTCCTATTCTGCTGTGACAAGCATTTCAGAATTATCTTTAATATTAACGCAGAAGTAATCCTGCTGAAAACAGTATAGCTACTCAGTCGCTGAAAATTAAGCATATAATTATATTCCTGAATCAAGGCTTTAATAAGTTAATTAAATTTCATAATTATAATGATTTTTATAAAGACAGCATCCTCATTTGCTAATGCTAACCATAAATGTGTGAATATAAAAGAAGGAACAATTTTTCCAACCTAAGTAATTAATGAGTTATGTTTTTAATAGGAAGAAGGTTTCAATGGAAACACTGTTTGAAGTCTACTCAGTAATTCTCTTAAATAATTCATAGAATCATAGAATCATAGGATCATAGAATGGTTTTGGTTGGAAGGGACCTTAAAGATCATCTAGTTCCAAACCCCTGCCATGGGTAGAGATACCAATTCTTTGGTGTATTAGTATTTTTCCCCCTCTTTTAATTTTGATTAGACTATAATGAAGAGAATTAAATCATATTTAACTTAGAATTGTGCCTTCTATATAGGTTGCAATTGTTCCTATTAGAGCTGAAAAACATAAAGTGACATCTGAAGTGTACATACAGTATATACAAAAGAGTCTCTGAGATAAAAATTTTGTGATCCTTGAATACTTACCAAAAGTCTCTGAAGGGATTTAATTTCAGTAAAGAAATTTAATAGAGAAAAGCAATTTCTAATTACACAGATTTCTTTTTACCATTTAACAGGGTTTAAATTGAATCACTGACCTAAAATATTAATTTTGAAAATTACTTCTTAAAAAAAAATCAAAGTTATTGATGCTCTCAGTTTTGTTCTCTGAAGACAGCTGAATGACACAAAAATGTATCTTGCATTGTCTGCTTGTTCTAAATAATCCCTTTTAGTAGGATTAGTCACAGTATTAAATTAAGAGAAGGAGCAATTAATTATATTCTTATGAAATGAAGAAGAGAAGAATCTTTGAAACGTTCTCCTTTCCTCCTCACACCCTCCCTTTGAAATCTAAAATTGCATTATGTATTTTTCAGTTATGGAAAATCTTTCAGTCTTCAGTTTAAACAAAAATGGTGGAAATGAGCAGTACATGGCACAAAATTAATCGGGATTGACTTTTAGGTGTGCCTGAGAACTGTGTGGCCAAAATGAAAAGGAATACTTGATTTATAACAACCATTAATCCATGAAGGCTTTGCTGCTACAAACAACTGCCAGGGGTTTTGGGCAAGCACCTCTGCTCACCCCAAACAAATATTTCTGTGCTTATATTTCTTTTTTGCAATGGTTTCTTGGATGTTTAAAAAATTGAATGTGGTCCTACTTGTCCCCATCCCTGTGGCATGGTATTGGTTAGTATGATAATAATATAACGATCATTAAAGCCTTTTTTGTAGTGAACATAAAGGTTTTTTTCTAGCTTTTGTTTCAAGCTTTGCGTAACAGCTAAAATGCTGTCCTGGTTTCAGCTGGGGTAGATTTATTTTTTTTCCTAGTAGCTGGTACAGTGCTGTCTTTTGGCTTTAGTTTCAGAACAATGCTGATAACTTCGTTGTTGCTAAGTAGCACTTACCCTGATCAAAGACTTTTCAGTCTCTCATGCTCTGCCAGTGAGGGGCACAACAAGCCGGGAGGGAGCACAGCCAGGACAGCTGACCCAAACTAGCAAAGGGATATTCCATACCACAGCATGTCATGCTCAGGATGTAACCTCATAACATCCTTCCAGTGTCTGAAGGGGGTCTACAAGGATGTTCGATAGGGAATTTTCTTCAGGGACTGTAGCCATAGGACAAGGTGCTTAAACTTAAACAGGAGAGATTTAGATTAGATATAAGGAAGAAATTCTTCACTGTTAGGGTGGTGAGACACTGGAACAGGCTGCGCAAGGAAGTTGTGAATGCCCCATCCCTGGCAGTGTTCAAGGCCAAGGTGGATAGGGCCTTGAGCAACCTAGTATAGTGGAAGGTGTCCCTGCCCATGACAGGAAGGTTGGAACTAGATGATCTTAATGTCCTTTCCAACCCAAACCATTCTATGATTCTGTGATTCTATAAACTGGGGGGAGTTACCCAGAAGGGACAGATCACTGCTCAAAGATGAGCTGGGCATCAGTCATCGGGTGGTGAGCAATTGTATCATGCATCACTTGTGTTTTCTGAAATTTAATTTCCTCTTTTTTGTTGTTCCCTATTGTTATCAGTATTGTTATTGTTAGTATTGTTTCCATTATCATTATACTTTACTTAATTTCAATTATTAAACTGTTCTCATCTCAACCCGTGGGTTTTATGTGCTTCTGATTCTACTCCCCATCCCACCTGGGGTGGGCACGGAAGTAGCGGAGGGGGATGAGCAAGTGGCTGCAAGGTACTGAGTTGCTGGCTGGGTTTAAACCACAACAAAAGCTCTGAATATTGTTCTGTGGAAAAAAGCATGAGGAAAAACTTCTGGAAGAAACGACAGTAGGTAGGCAGCTACAGAGGAGAGCAGTGTAATAATAAGGAAGCATCACTAACTGTCTCATAAACTTTGGGGAAATGACCAGAGATTATTGAGAGAGATTGCGAGGGCTGTGAGAGCAGAAAACACAATATTGAGAAACCACAATTATCCATATGTAGGTTGCGTAAATGATACACAGGGGCACAAAGCCTCTTGGAAAGATTAATCTGAGAACCCACAAAAGGGAAACAAATCTCATTAGTCTGAAATGGTGCATCAGGCCCACATCAATAAGTAATTGTGCAAGAACCACATTCTCTCACTGAATTTAATGTGACTGTAATCAAACCACCTGATAGAACAAAAATGCTTTAAAAATAAATCCACTGCACAAAAGTTTACTACCAAAAAGGAAAAAAAACTCTTAAGGAAAATTGAAAGGGAAAGCCAAAAGGGTAAAAAGCTAGCAGATAAGTGTGAAAAGTGCTGAAAGACTCAATTTTGAATGCTTAGTGTAGGTGTATGGCTGTTCAACAGATTTCTATGTAATTTATAATTACAAATTAAATGAATAAGGTAGTAATAAAGTTTGCTGGTGACACAGAGTTATTCAGGATTACCAACTACAAAGAGTTGCAAAAAAAGTCTAACGTGAAACTAGTGACTTGGTGCAAAATTGCAGAAAAGTACTCATGGATAAATGCTAGGTAATGTGCATAAAAAAACTAATTAAGTGTACAGGCACAGTGGTACCCTCTATTCTTGTTCTGGAAAGAGATACTGAAGTCATTATCAAACTCATTTTCATTGCCTTGAAAAATATTAGCTCAGTGTTCAAATCTGGTCAAAACAGTATTCAAATATTAAGAACAAAAATGAAAATCCAGAAGAATGGTGGAAGATAAATACTTAAGGCATCCATATCTTGAGTAGTGCAGGAAGTTCAATTTTTCTGGAAGGATACAGATGACCTGTCCTTATAATGATCAGAGGTGCTAACTGTTTGTGTATGAGGATAGATTATTGGGTTATAGCTCTTCACCTCAGAAAAGGGAGTATCATAAAAGTATCATGAAAGAAGTGTATACATTAAACTGCTGGTGAGAGAGAGGGAGGTAGCAGCCTGGAAGCCGGGAACAATGTTCGGTTAGTGAATAGGGAGCAAATTTCCGTATTTTCTTACAACAGGAGAACTACAAGGAAAGATTTAAAACAGAAAGAACTTTTTTTTTTTAAATATATAATTAAATTGCAGATTCCTTTGACATGTGAATTTGTGTAATCAGAAGTACAAGTGAGTCCAAGAAGGTAACCATAGAGGACAGATCCATCACTGGCTATTAGATACAAGCTCTAGCCTGTATAGCTGAGGAAGCTATTAAGCTGCTGACCTCAGGCGGCAAGGGGAGAGAGCATCACTATGTTTCCTTCTTTCCTGAACATTTGGTGCTCACTGCTGCCACAGTCCCATGCTGGAGGGATGTTTGCTCTGACCCTGGATGATTTTCCTCTGCCCTGATACTGTTTTCACCACCTGCAAGCTTCTGTATATACTGTAATTTAGAACAAAACTAATTTTCATTTAAAGTACCATTCATTACAACAAATGCATTTTTAAGCATCTGGGCCTTGGTTTTATAGTGTTTGGATGGTGGGAAATCACCTTAAAATATGTTGAGCAGCTAGTGAAAGATTGCTCTAGGGGTGTAGCCTAGAGTCACCCCTCTAGGAGGACTCCAGGGAGACATTATGAGGTATTTCAATGCTTAAAGGAGGCTTGTAGAAAAGGTGGAGAGAGGCTTTTTACAAGGGCCTGTAGTGACAGGACAGGGACAATAGTTTAAAACTGAAAGAGGATAGATTTAGATTAGATATAAGGAAGCAGTTCTTCACTGTGAGGGTAGCTGGACATTAGAACAGATTGCCATGAGAAGTTTGGAATGCCCCATTGTTGGAATTGTTCACAGGCAGGTTGCATGGGGCTTTGACAACCCAATGTAGTGGAAGGTGTCCCTGCCAATGGCATGAAGGTTGGACTAGATGATCTTTGAAGGTCCCTTCCAACTCAAACCATCCTGTGATTCTCTGAAATATTGCCCCCAGTGCCATCCACTCATCAGTATGAGAGGAGTTGCAGTAGAAGCAGATCTGAACCGTTTCCACTGGAGGGGAAGGAAACAGGCTCATGTTGTTGCGGGGCTGCAATCAGGCCCTCAGTGAGTGTTTGTGCCTCACCGTCAGCTAGCATGAGCCATTCTGTCTCTGAAACAGCACCTTTACTGCTCAATACAGATTGTTCAGTTTAAACACAGTTTCAACATATAAGGAATTTAACGCCAAGGAAAATAAAGAAATGGGGGTTTTATAAGCCACCTGCTTTAGGTGGACATGGCTACATGGTGATCTTGGAGCCTGACTAGTTTGGCTTCTATTAAAAATGATCATGTGCAATAATCTGTGATTTCAGGATAGTGTAATGTTGCCCCATGCAGATGCTCTGTTTCCTTCAGTTATGCATTTTTAAATGGAATACATCACCCACAGCTTTTTAAATTATCTGACAAATTTATCTCGACGACACTGAAGTTTTGCTCAGGGTGAGGTTTTATTGATACACTCTAATTACTTAAATGATACTCAATGCCCTTTTAATTAAAAAGGCATAATGTTTCAATGTCAACCTCTTGACTACTTCTGGGAGACCTGGGCTTTTGGAATTGATTTCTGTTCCTCTCAAACAAGTGAAACCTACAGGCAGAGCCGTTGAATGACTGAATGTTAAAAGACCCTATTTCGTCAAAGCTTGCCTTTTGATCCTCACATTGCCACTGAGGCTCTGAATGCATCATTCATTGCAGGGAGAGTGTTTTCCTACCTCAGCTGGATTGCATGCTGTTATTCTTTTAATTGTAGTGTCTTTTTTTCTGAGGCAAAATGGATCTGATGGTGTATGGCTGCCCTGGCAGACACAGAGGCTGCACATACAGTGTTTCTGCTAGCATTTTCTATACTTATGTTTCTAGAAAGAATCAAAACCTTGCATCTCTTTTTTTTTTTTTTTTCCCTGCCTTTTTTTTTTTTTTAATCTTACAATCACAGAATCACAGAAAGGTTTGGGTTGGAAAGGACCTTGAGATCATCTAGTTCCAACCCTCCTGCCATGAGCAGGGACACCTCACATTAGACCATGTCACCCAAGGCTTTGTCCAACCTGGAACTGAACACTGCCAGGGATGGAGCATTTACCACTTCTTTGGGCAACCTGTTCCAGTGCCTCAGTATCCTCACAGTAAAGAATTTCCTCCTTATGTTTAACCTGAACTTCTTCTGTTTAAAACCACTACCCCTTTCCTACTGCTACAGATTCAACAGATCTTGAAAGATCTGTTCTTTTTCTGTGGAAACCAACACCTCAACAGCTTAACCAAAAAAACATTGGTTTTGTAACCTGAAGTGGTATGTGTAGAAGTATCTACCCTAAGCAACATGGGCATTTTCATTGAGGAAAATACTAGGTTGGATAAATATCACTAATTCAATTGCTTTTCATTTTCAGAGTATTTAATATGTGTCCTTTCCAGCACTATTCTGGGATTGTTTCCTATTATTATTTCTCATGTAACTTTTTTTTCATGTAGCTGAAACTTTGCTGAAGTCGCTGCTGTGCACAACGACCTAATCAACCTTGACATCTGCTGTGAGTTGTCTAGAGCTGCGTGGTTGGCTGCAGGAGCCAACCTGCAGAGCTGCTGTTTGGCAAGTTTCTGCCAAAGCCTGAGACCAGTTGTCCTTTTTGGGGCAAAAATTTTCATTGAAAAGGGAGTTAAATTTAAACTCAATTCTGACTCAAGCGAAGCTCTGCTGCTTGAGTTTCACCATCATAACGATGAGGTGTTGTCCATGTCATGCATGTTTGTGTGGTGTGGGGGGTTATCAAGCAAGAGTGGGATTATCTAATTATCGGTTTTATGATATATGCTTGTTAATGGCAGAAGCAGACAAATGCTAGTAGACTAAATGTCTTTCACCCGTATGTTGATGATTTAAATGTATACTAGGCTGATAGTGACTGTTCACTTTTTCTTGTCTGTTACTGACATCTGTCAATAAAGACAGGCAGTTTTAACCTAATCCTTTCATAACAGATATCATCAGCAGGATCACTAGCGTGGCTGTTCCAACGACTATGTATGGCCTCAGTCTTTCAGAAGTGCTTCATTCACGCTGCAGATGAGCATTAGGGGAGTGTAGAAAAGGGCCAGGTTGCTTTGCCACAAACAAAGTGGTAGCTTTTCACTGAGAAAACAAGACTGATGTGTTTTTTATTGCCAATCTGAAAGATGTCATTTGTTTCAACATTTCTAAATTCTGCTATGTTTTTAAAATAAGTCAGTGTGTAATGAACTCTTTAGTTAGAGATAGTACAATGTTAGAGATGTTAGAGATAGTACAATAACATGTAGCACAATGGAAGATAAATGATGTATTCCTGTGGTGCAAACCACCGGCTGCCAGTGTGTCAGAGCTAGTCCCTGTCCTTATACTCTGTATTCATTAGTGCCTCAAGGGATACTTATTCACCTTATCTGTTCTGTTCTAGTAATTCACCATTTTTCAACGGAAAAGAGGCACATGCATGCAATAAAAGAGATGGCTCACATCTGGAGAGTAGGAAGCCAGATAATGATTTATGTGTGGGCAATGGAGCAAAAATGGAGAAGATCTGAAAAGCAAGATGTCTTTGTTCGTTGGAATACTTCACCTCCTTCCTGCTCCTCAGATAAGCCTTTCTCACGTGGAGTACAAAAATCAATTCTTCACAAGGACAAAGATCTGGCTTTCAAGCAGCCCCATCATAAGTTGGATGGGACTTCAGAGGTACACAGGACAGCAAGGAGCTCATCCTGTGGAGGGGAGAAAAAAGCACCATGCACAGTGTTAGAGAAATCTCTGAGATGGTCTCTGTTCTCAAGATCACTTGATTCTGTATTAGATTTGGGCAATCAATCAGTGGCACCAAAAAGAACTCATTAGTTACTGCAATTACAGTGTTCAGCTGAATGAATCAAACAGAGAAAAAACAAAGTTTAAAAAAAACTCAGAGTGTGCCTTTCCAAAATGCACTTGTCATGTTTTTCTACATCGCAAACTGGGTTTTGAAAATACAACAGTTTTTGAAGTGGCTGTTAAACCTGTGCTGCCCATGTCACCACGCTGCTCAAAGGCTTTCAGAAGTTGCTATTCAGAATTAGGGCAAGCAACTATACAGCTCCCTATGGCTGCAGATACTTTTCATGGTTGCAGCAGAGTGTATTTACCTGACCTGATTTCACATCAGAAAGAATTAGTTGTCAGACAACCACTTAAAATAGATCATCACCCAAAACAAGGAGTTTTCTGCCAACCTCAGAACAAAAGCAGAGTGGGCTCTTCTCTGCAGAAAACAGTCAATGACTGTGCCCTGACTGTGCCAAGCAGACAGCAAATGGGTTCTGGTGGGATCTGGATGAGGTGATACCATGTTTTTAAGAGAGGGAGTTTGTTGAGCTAATATAGCATCATATTCCTGAGCTACGTATTGCTAATTCATACTTTGACCACACCAATTGGTGTGTGATCGCAGAAAAGACCAAAGTGTGGGAGATCTAGGGGAAATATCCTTACTGAAATGCACAGGGAAAACTTAGAGACTTTTTTCCTTTTGAAAGCTCAGCACCTTTGAAAATCTTTCCTGATGCTTTTTATAGCCTTGGGTTCATTTTGGGGAAGAGGGGAGATATACAGGGAGAGGACTGCTTTGAAACTCTCAGGTTCAGTGACTGTTTTCTTTGATTTTGTTCTTAAAATACATCTCTATTGAATTATTTTTCTAGAGTTATCATTTCAGACTGAGCACATTTTAGCACACTAATCCCTTTTCACAAACAGCTGCCAGCTGTGTTTTGTTGCTTGAAAATAGGTAAAATACATTTGGAAGGTGATTGCTGGATTTCTTTTTATGTGTGCATTAAAAGTGTTTGTTATTCATTTATTACTATATAATCATTCATGCCAACTTTTTATTTTAAAATTTATTGTACTCTGCCACTTGATGTAACATAACGCGTGAAGTAATTGAAAGATGCACTATTTTATTACAGTCCACTTTGTCAGCCTATATGATACTTCCAGTCATACGAGACAGACAATCTTTCATGAGAATTACTAGATGTACAGAGCCCTCATGGCAGAGGCAGTAACTCATAACACTGTCATAGTCTAGAGATCTTTTTCATTGCCTTGTAGCAGTCACAGTCAAGAAAGAAGAGATATTTGGCTCCCTATATGCCACTACCTGATCCCCAAAAACCATAGTTTTAAAACTGAGTTTGACATGTATGCTTAGGGATACAGCATATATAAATATGGTAAACCAGCTTACGCGTTGCTCTTTCTCCCTCTCAGCAAAACTAGAAGTCTGAAGGATTAAATAACTCATGTAAAACTGTGCAGTGAATGAGCATAGCACAGAAAAGTGTTCCAGTGACCAAGAGTCAATGAAGAAAATATTTTTTAACATCAGCATGCAATACTAATGCTTTTATATTCAGATTCCCCTTTTGCAAAGAAGATCAGATTCATTATCTGATTTTTATAAAGAAACTGAAGTAATTAACTTTGCTTAAGGTTGCAATGTAGAGTATGTATTTAGAAGAAAACCAAATAAAGATCCCAAACAACATGGCTGCTTTGCTGATGACTTTTCTGTCTATGGAGGTCTATCGATAATTTTACTTCCTGCCTTTGTTTCTGTGGATATGTGAATCAGCAAGTCAGAGACCAAACTTGTTTTCTAAGAAATAAGCCCCTGCATGTTCTTTACGTGTCTGTTAGTAGCAGATGCATATCATGTTTCCAAACGTAGCATGGAACCATGCAGTAATCTGGGTTTTTTAATTCACCTTTAATTCAATTTGGATATAATATCTGTAATCATATTTCCTTTACTTCCTTCCATGGAGTTCACATCAGCGGTATCATAGCACATCTTGTATTGTCAGGTGGAAAAGCTAGAGGGGATAATCAGTCTCTTCCATCTGTAATGACTGCCTCTGCAGTGCTTCTTTTTTCCCCCTAAATGTTAGCATCGTGCAAGTAAAGAAAATGATTTTCAGTCACAAAATGTTGCTGCCGTTCGGCTCTGATGACACTATTCCTTTCATTTTGTTCACTTGTTCCATTGCCAGAAGGACTTGACAGCATCTCCCTATTTTTCAGCACAGCTTCAGGTTGTGCTAAGCAGCAGCAGCACATTGTAGCTCTTAGCCTCTCCATCACGTCTACTCCTACGGTTCAACAGGCTGTTAGCCCACACAATGCACTAGAAAAGTGCCTTCAATCGTAGCTGACAGTCCTTGCCCTCAAGAACTCCTGATGTTTAGTTCTCCTGGAAATGAACACAGGTATTTTAACGGAACCTGACTGGTCCCCTTGGAAGGTTTTAGCCTGCTTCGGCCTTCCGTGAATGAAAAGTGTTCATCATTGCCAGTTCTTCCTTAGAGTGCAACAAGTAACCACTAAATTTCCGCCAGTGCTAATACCCCCAACTCCCTGCTCTGCATCAGGCAAGATCCACGTCACAGGGACAGTACTAGCCTAACTGGAAGGAATTCTAATCTCTGGGAAGCTATCAGTGGCTGTAAAAGCAACTATCCCCTTCAACAAGTAGTTAATGTCCCTGTTTTAATTGAAACAAACTGCAAAGGCCCAATTCTTGTGTAGCCAAGCACAGCCTGACATATGGGTTAGACCTGCTTCCACATGGGATGACTTCCACTCATGATGGTTGCCTCCAGAGGGTGCTGAGTGCTTCCTAGGATCAGAGTAACTTCTATCTCTTGCAAATGAAGCTGCCCCATAACAGGGCCCTGACTACACGGGGAAAGAAAGTAAAAACACGTATTTGGTTGGAAGGATCATGTATTAATACCTCCTCACATTTATGCATGTCAAAAATGTTACAAAGCCATAAGTTCTACTTGAAATTCTCATTTTGATGAAGATGCCTGTAGCAAAACCAGGACTCAGATCATTCCTTCATTTCTACATCACAGTCTGCATTTGTAGTCCTTGGGGTAGGGAAATGCTCCACACTCCTAAGCAGTGCTTGGTCCTAATTTGTTCTCTTCTTGTGCTCTTTGCTGTTCTGGGCTGGATTTTAGAACAAAAAGGTGCAATTTTTCTGCCCTTATTTAGGCATCTGGACTGTAGATCTGTATATAAGTTTAGCTTTGTGCTCCATATTGCCTGTGGAGTTAAGGGCAAGAAATAGCCCCTTTAGAGGACAAACCATGAAAGACACTTTGAGGACCTGTTGGGATTAGAGAGTTTATGTTCAGCATCTGCTCATCTCTTTTCTTTGTTGTGGAAGGAGTTTAGAGAGGAGCTCAACCTTAAACACTGATTCTTATATGCTTCAGTTACGAGAGGTGGATCCTACCTAGGAATCATTTAAGTTCTGAGGACAGAAAAAAGGAGCACAAACAATAGTAAAATCAGACAGATTCATCTCCTACTCCTCCACTTTTGGCCAAGCAGTGCTGCCTACATATCCCTATCTTGTAGGAACCATGCAGAAAACTTCATTGTTAAGCTGGCCGAAAAAAGACAAAAGGCAGCAGCCTAGCTCAGCTCTTCCTTCCAACATCTGCATGTCTGAATTGATGGCCATTTGAGGCCTCACCTGTCCAAGGGACACTTTCAGAAAAACTTCCAATGTCCAACACTGTGATCTACTAATGACCCCTGGGAATCCACCCTCAGCCATCCCAGGATCCACGAGCACAGCTTGGGGTCCTTTGTTCCGTGCTTGCCACATGGAGGCACCGTCTCATCAAGTCTCACACAGCCCATGTGAAGTTGGCATGGTAGCAGCAGCCAGCGCCGCTCGTATCACCAAACCTAAGACACTCTGAGCACAGCACTGTTTATCCTCCCCTGGTGTGAACAGGTTTGATGACTGTGAGTCTGTCATAAAAGATATTCGCCCACCAGGTAAATGTCTTTCTTCTAATTGTCTGCTAATTGGCAAACAGCTAATCCCACTTATTATCAAAATCCTTTCTCCAGAGAAAACTCAGCCGCGAGTTTCATAAATCCTTTTCCCTCGTCCTTTTTAATTTTAAAAATTGTTCCAAGTATCATTTCGTAGCTATCACCTAAGGAGGTGTTCTGTTTGAGTTAATCAGCTCCTGCAAGGTTATCTGTGATCTATTTGAAAGTGCCTTAGCCAGCATCTTGCCTTCTGTCTTAATTAGTAATTACTGGCCTAAAATTGTCACTTACCACAGGCATTTGACTGACCTCTCAAATTAAGATTGTCCATGAAATTAAAAGTGGAAGGAGCCTATTGGGTCACTTATTCTATCCTCCAAAGTGTGTTTATTATTCACAGTGTGCGGCAAAGAGCCCAAGTGTAGGGTATGATTGAGAACACCACAGTTAACTCATCTTTGAAATGTAAATACAATTAATGAGTATACCTATCTTTCCCCAGGGTCTGTCCTTGTCTGCTTTGTCATTCTGACTTCTTTCTTTCATCTCTTTGATGGGGCTCCTGTTTTCCTTTCCTTCCTTCTCACTCAAGACTGAAAACAACATTTTGCAGAAGGATTCCTAGTGGCAAAAAGCACAGAAAATACTCCATGGATTTCTCAAACCATGTGTTTTACTAACCTGCCTTTCAGATCTCATTGTGACCAGGACTGTGCTAAGTGTCACCTTCATGATTTGGCACAACAAATCATTTGACATGCACATACTATTGCAAATTTAAAAAAGAACACCAGCTTGCTTGCAGTGAGAGCCCACACTGGCAACATTTAGCTAGAGTGAAACTGTGCCATTCACAGGCTGGCACAAACTTCCAACTAAAAGCATCGCATTTGACACAGCAAAGCGTCACAGGCAAAACCAAGAAAAATTATTTGGGGAAACAGTGGGTCAGCCAAGAGAGGGAGCAGGACAGCAGGTCTCCATCCCTCAGTCTTCAATTGCCCCATACCCAAACTCTGCTCTTTGTATACAGTGGCTTGAAAAGAGGTTAAAAATAAACAAGAAAGGCACATGAACAGTAAACCATGCCAGAATTGCCATAGAGCCTTATGGCAACTTGAACAGAAAAGGTGCCTTCTTCAAAACCAGTCTGGCTAGTAAAATGCAAGCTTCCTATTCATAAAGCCCAGCAGCTTTTCTTTCTTTCACCAGCATTTTCTCTTCACCCCCATATTCAGGTACCTCTGCACACTGCTGTAACTAACAATTGAAAATGTTTTCTACTGCAGCCTGCTTATCTACTACGTGCGGGAGCACAATCTCTTCCAAGCACAGGAATGCTCCATTTCATGCGCAGAAAGTTGAGCAGATATGGCAGAAGGGCAACGTAGCTGAGCGGGATCCCCTGAATGAGCTCAGATATGTAAAGGAAGGTTCAAATATGTAAAGGAAATTAAAAGGTTGGGAAAGAATTTTCCATGTGAGGGCAGTGAAACGGACTGCCCAGAGGGGTTGTCCTTAAGGATACTGAAACCTCAGCTAGTGAGGGCTAAGCAACCTAGCGTGGCTGGATCTGCTTGGAGCAGAGGGTTGGACAGCTCCAAAATGATCTCCAGAAGTCCCTTCCCTGGACCACAGCAGCAGAGGCAAGAGGCAGACCTTGCCTTTCACAGGAAAGGTTACCAAAGAACTGTTTTCCTTGGCAAGGCTTATCAGCCACAGCCAGATGGGAATGACAGCAGGTACATGCCAGGGCCTAGGGGTAAAAAGGGGCAACTTTAATGCCAGACTAGAGGCAGAAAAGGAGGTCTGAGGAAGTTTAAGAGCAGGAAGATTTAAAACTGGTTGGAGGATTACAGATACTGAAGTTGGGCTGTCCTCAATTAAAAAGGAGCTCTGGAACCCTAGGGAACAGAAGACAGCATCTCTGAGTTGGGAACCATCGACTGTGCCAGGCAGGAGGATCTGGGCATTGGTGGCTGTAAGGGCAGGGCAGTTTGACAGACACAGCAGCCTGGAGCTCAGGGAGGAGGAGAAGTGCTGGGGCTGCCTGAAGGTCCCATGTTTTAGGTCAGGGAAACACGCAGAAACTGCTTTTCCTTTTTCTGTTCTTGGGCACACAGTAGCCATAGGCACATCCCAGGACGACTCCTCTCCCAAGTGCCTTCTCACGCACCAAACCAGGCTCTTTTGCTTGTTCTCCTCTCAGCCCATGAACCTTGGCTGCACTGGACCACATGAACAGAGGGGGTGGAGTTGCCTCCCTCTGAACGCTGTGAACCCCATGGGCTGATGGAGAAGGCAGGTGAGTGAGCTGGATTTGAATTACAAAATATCGGGCAGTAACTGGTTCATGGACCATCATTTTCAAAAACTAGAGTCAATTTGCCCTTTTAGTACTATTTTAAGAGATTTCAGTGTTCCCGTTTCCCTCAAATGCACCTGTGCAGACCGCTGACAGAGCAAATCTCGGGAGGGCTTCAAATGAAGGGTTGGGTGGGAAAGGCAGGACACCATCAAACAGATCAGCCACAGAGAAACAATAGGAATTATTTCCATCATGGAGAAGGCAGAATTTTAACAGCTATTTTTAACTTCTAACTCCTCTTCTAAATGCACTGCTAGGTAACAATAAAATGCATTAATAAAATGCATTAATAAAATGCATTAATAAACCCCAGTTTAAATCTCTTTTGATGGAGCAATTGCAGAATCCAGCTCTCCCACTTCTGGCTGAGTGCTCCAAGCTTTCAGAAAAGCATGAGCCTTGCTCACCTCCTGCAAGGAATATACGTAGATCCCTGCCTAGGCAGATAGTTCCCAAGTACAGAGACATTTCCCCCACAGATGTCCTTTGCCTAAAGCCCCCCCTGCCTTGTCTTCATGCTTCCTGGTAGCTGACCTCCTCTACCTGTCCCCAGCCACTCTCAAACCAGCTCCTGATGCTTCCAGCCACCTTTCTTCTTGGAGATCAATTTCAGGTGTTTCAGCTTCCTTTGCAAACCAGGGAGAAGTGGGGCCTGAAGAGAAGTAGAAATCTCAAGGGCTGCACAGACATGGTTCAAAGGGACTCTGGGCAGAAGGCAGCATGAACATGTGGAACTAGGGACCTGCACTCCAGCAGTTATCATGGCATGAATTTAGTTTGGGCATAACACTGAGAAGTCTGTATAGGAAAATAATAATATTGATTAACGTCTGTGAGATGGTCCCCAAGAAAGAGTTAAAAGTAACTGTAGGAGTTCCATGTGACTAAGACCTCATAATTTTGGTTAAGAGCTGAAAGTCACTTAAAGGACTGTCAGGGACACATTCCTGATAAAGTACCAAAGGCAGAGGTTTCCCTTGACACAGCAAAACAGAGCCACTGATTTTGATGGAGCACTGATTTTGATGGAGCACTGCGGCAGCGAGGCACTTCCAGCACTACATTACTGCAAGGAAGCAGAGAATAGCAACCTTCACTGTTGCCCAGCATTTTAGATAACATCTCATAGTGTCTTGTTCCTAAAAGAGGCTCCATAGTGAAAGACCAACACCTACTCCATGTCTTGGGACAGGGCTGATGATCAGCTCCAAGAAGGTGCCAGGACAGAGGTGGTGGTGGGCAGTCCAGCACCTCTGCTAGGAGAAAGGCAGATAGACCAGTGGTGTCAGTGGTGAAGTTACATGCTTCAGGCTCCTTCTGCTTGTATCACTTTATGCCTCACTGCTATTTAAGAGATGCCAAACCCATCCCCACTGAAATACCACTGTATTTACTAGCTCCAGGATTGCTGAAACAGAGCATACAATTTCTTCCAGAAATTCAGCACACACACTGTACACAAGTGTAGAAGAAAATCTGCTAAAGGAAGGTTTAACTGCTCATAGGCTCATTTTTCAGACAAGCAAATTATCCACTGCTTTAAAAAAAACAAATACTGGGTTAGGCCCCAGTTGTCCTTGTTAATTTGGACAGAAAATACTTTCAGTTTTGATGACAGAGAAAATTCTGAGTCAACTCCCTAATGTCTTGAAGTTAATGGCAAACTGTTTTAATCTTGGTCATTTGTGATGTGCAGCTAACTGCCAACAGGCAACTTGCATGGCGTACTATTGATTAGCCTGCAGGGCACATCCAACAACAGAGGTTAATTCTTTTGCATGCTTATGTATTTATATGCCTTCCCTCCTTATGAAATACAAAGATGAAGAGAAGTATTTTGGCCTTCAAGAACTAGAAGTGCATTTCACTGTCATGTTAGGACAATTTTTGTTTAGCAGACTATAACTCCGGGATTTGGTTTGGGTCATTGATTAAAATCCAATGCAACAAATTCATAGAGCATTAATTGTTAATGCAGGCAAAAAATGTTAAGCCAGAAGCATTAAAGGCTGCTCAGGCATACCACAGCACTTCCCAGCAAGACAAATTACAGCTATTATTTTATATCAATGAACTGTAATAATCTTGAATTCCCTGTAGTGGAAGGTAAGTTTGTGATAATGAACTCTTACCTACCTTACCTTCTACCTTGCGAAAATCAGGGCACTTCGCTGGTAGAGAAGGGGACATTCCTCATGTCAGCTTTGCTCATAGGGATTTATTTAACAAACAACATTTTACAAAATCAGTCTTCCCATCACACAATATGTTTATTATGATTAATGCTCAAGCAGAGTTGTTTACCATGGATGGCTAAAAATAATGTGATTTTAAAAATAAGGTTTCTCACGGGAGTTAACACTCGAAAGCGGGGAATAAAGTCTGTATGCAGCACTTGCCCTTTGCACAGCTGATCTCTGCAGAGCACAGAAACTTTTAACTAAAGTATTTGCTGCCTTTAGTTTTTTAAACCAATTTCACCTCTGGCTTTCTGTGCTAGCGTGAAGCTGACTCCTCTGCAACCTCTTAGACTTGTGCAGTGCTTAAGTCCCGCCCGGGTGGGAGCAGCTTGGAGTTTTCATTTGGAACTAGCAGGAGGTAACATTGGATGAAAGCGAGGGTAATCCTCTCAGCGTGCAACTCAAGAAATTCTAAGCAGGTCTCAAAAGATGAAATCAGCTGAAGTAGATCATCTAGAGGTTGCTCCTGTGCTATTCAATGTTTAACAGTCTATCTATCTGCACTGCCTCTCTCACTTGATCTGGGAAGCAGACATGCAGTGCTCAGCGTAGGTCCATAGCAGGGCTATACATGTGCAGGCTGGAGGCAGCCATGCCTGCCTCTTGCTTATCAGGTTAAGGTGCTGCTTTACCAGTAAAAGGAGAAGAAGTGGCATAAAGCTCCTTTTTGGTTCTGACAGCCACCAGCTCGTACATTCCCATCAGCCCCATTTATCAGCGCACAGCATGAGGGATGGGGTTACTGGACTCTGCTTCCCTCTGCACAGCCCAGGATCTCAGTTCTGACCCACATTGCCTCTATGCATGTGCTACAGCTACCCAAGAGAGCAGCAGCAGCATCCAAGGCAGTTAGCCTCTGAGATGTCCCCCAAAATCACAACATTTACTGATTGTTATCATAGAATCCCTCAAGTTGGAAGGCATCCCCCTAAGGATCAGAGTCCAATTCTCTGCTCCTTGCAGGACTACCTAAAACTAAACCATATGACCTAAAGCATCATCCAGACACTCCTTGAACCCTTGATGGGCTTGGTGCCATGACCACTTCCTTGGGGAGCCTGTTACGGATACTAAGGCAAAATCAACTTAAAAATTACTGTAGGAAGGAAAAATGCGTGCAGAGATTTGAATGTTGTGCCTATGTGCTTAAACTTGTCTGTTCTAGACCACAGAAGACAAAGAGGCAGGAGTAGGATCAGCAAGGGGAAGTGCTGGTTTTCAGGAGCATTTTCTCTCTCAGTGATCTCAGGTCATTATCCCATTTTTCCATCCCTGACAGCTCTTGACTCATCCCAGGTAGAACATGATAAATATAAAACTTCAGGAAGTTTTATAGAACACCTACAGAGATTTATGTTGGGGTTTCAGTCTCCTAAACAAACCTACTGAGATCTTTCAAAGCACCAAGCCACTCCTCTGCCACTCTTCCAACTGCCAAACCTACTATCCAGCTCCTCCCTCTCCACCCTCCACAGCAGTACTGTCCATGTGCATTCCGACTGTATTTCACAATTCCTTCCATACTTTCCTTTTCTCCCACATTAGTTTTTAGGGTTGTTTTTTTGTTGGTTCGTTTTGGGGAGAGGTAGTTTCATCGTCTTTTGAAGTCACACTTCTGCTTCATCACACACTCTATTTGTAGTAGGCAAATGGTTGTTTGTTCAGCATTTAAAGATGAGTAGACAGGACTAGGCTCCTGAAAGAGCAGGCAACTTGTACATATGGTAATTATGTCCCCTCCGCCATTATTGTACTCTTCTTTATAATGATTGTAAGCACTCATTTCCACTACCACTGATTTAATTCAATGATTTTCCAGGATCTCTGACAGTCAAGACACACTCTGACAAGCTACTAGTGCTGTGGATTTGGGTGAAAAGAGCAAATGGAAGAAAAAAAAATAAATCCATCTTTTAGAGTTCTTCGGTTTTAAGGAGATCAGTTGAGCACAAAGCAGGCCAGCACTGAGAATCAATCTGAAGGCAAGCTGTGCCTTAGCACCAAGGGGGATGACATTTAGCAGGAACTAGTGAGATTCTTCATCAATTACCAGGAGGGCCCTAGCTTCCACAAACGCGCCATTATGCACAACTAGCTCTGACACAAAAGTCCCCAAATATTAAACCCTTCCCTGATTTAAAAAAAAAAGGGGGAGTGGGGAGGGGGGTGGTGGATTATGGGAAACAGTATTTAACTCACTTGATCTTTAACTACTATCTAGTAATAGCCTAAATTAGCACAGGGAAGTAACAAAGGTTACAAAGCCATAGTGCATAGATATAACGCATGAGACTTGCAGCACAAAGTGGCATAGGTAGTGTTGGCTGGGGGGTTTTATTATTTTTGTTGTTTGCTTTTAAACTTCAGTGGCTCCCTTTAGTCTTACAATGCGGCGGGGGGACTACATCCTACCTTTCTGATAGAGTCTACATCAAAGCAAATTAATGCACATCCCTGGGCAGTCACAGATAGTGCCGAAACACTAATTCAGCATTCCGTTTGTTGTTCATATTTTTACAATTTATTTTGCCATTTTAGAAATGTCACGTAACAAATATTCTTTCACTTCCTAAACTGATAAAAGCTGAAACCTCACCCTGGTTAAACCACAGTCAAAGGAATAATCATTACCTGAACAGCATTACGTATGTTGAGGTGAACTTGAAACAGAGTCAGACAGCAAGGGGGCTTGCTGTACATAGGTATATTGCTTCTAAATGAAGTGTTCCATGTTGTCGAACTGCTTTACAAGCAACTCATCCACAATATCTATGCAACTGCATATAAGCAAGAGTCAGAAAACACTGTGTCAGCACATGTCAGAAAACGGTGTGGCTAAAATACAAGCCAGGCAGACAACAATATGTGTAATTCAGTAGGCAGAACATACATGCTCAAACTGGAACTTACCAGAACATGGAAAAAACATCTTTTGCTTACAGCCTTGCCCATGAACAATCAAAAAGCAAGAGTGCAGCATCCATGTTCTCTCTCCTTAATGTCAGCTTACAAATACTGCAAAGCAACTATGATCTTACATATCTTCCAAGGCAACTTGTCTTTCCAAAGGCTAATGCATTTCCTATGGATCTAAAGATGGATTTATGGTTGTCAAACAATTCATCTGGTTTCTAAAATTGAACAAACATTGGTTTTTATTTCACTTCATTTTACATTAATATCAAAATAAAATATCTGACTTTGAACTAGACCTACATTCAATCAAGCATGGACAAGTAGACGTTTGCAACATTACTGGCACTGTGACACAACATTCTGTGTATGACTTTGGCATCAGTTAGAACATCATGTCATCTAGTCCATCCTCCATAAATTTCTTGTAAATTGCCATAAATTTTGCAACAAACGCTTCCAGATGATAAATGGCTTTGCTGCCCAGTTGCAGGCGGTGTTCATAGAAGGCCGCCATCTGTGCAACTTCTCCTTTCAGTTGTCCATCACAGTTACTTAGAAGTTCTGTCAGGAGGCCCTAAAAGGGAAAAAACAGGACAGTATTTGAAAAATTATGCATTTTTTGGTAAGAAGATAACCTCATTTCTCTGAAAATAGCGAAGCTATGGCAAACAGTTCACTCATGAATCCGACAGAAAAGACATTCGAGAATCATTACACCACCTGTTTGACAGAACTAGATTCATGGAACCACATCTCTTCAAGACCTTTCTTTCAAGATGAATTTCTCATTTCAAGATGAACACTTACTGTGTTCTTAGAAGGGAAAAATCGTATACTGAAACTACTTATGCCTTAATAAACAAAACAAATTAACATTATCTCCAAATATTGTAACCTCTGCTTCAGGCAGGCACCTGGCCCTGGGGAGAATTTTTACCAAGATAGCAAGTGTATTAAAATCACTTCCTTCCTGTCTTGACAGTGTCAAGCACAAAGAGAAACAACATCAATAAATAACAAGGGCTTATATAAAATTTAAGTATATCTGTTTGTATTTATGCACATATATGTATGTGCAGACACACACAAGATACTTTATAGCAATACTTCAGTCATTACAAAACCCAAACCCGCATTATTTTAGATCCAAGACAGCAACAAAACCACTGCGAATCCATCTCTATTAAAATGGTCAGGATTAAGTGAGGAGTATTTCTATACCATCTCAAATTTATGAAGAGGGAGCAGATAGAGAACATCCACCTTTGGCCTGATGTCAATAGTCCTCAAACAGGGCAATGCAGGATCCACTAACCTATCTTAAGAAAGGAAGGCTAAACAGGGGAAGTTTAGATTAGATATAAGGAAGAAATTCTTTACTGTGAGGGTGGTGAGGCACTGGAATGGGTTGCCCAAGGAAGTTGTGAATGTTCCATCCCTGGCAATGTTCAAGGCCAGGTTGGGCAACATGGTTTAGTGCGAGGTGTCCCTGCCCATGGCAGGGGGGTTAGAACTAGGTGATCTTAAGGTCCTTTCCAACCCTAACTATTCTATGATTCTATGATTCTAAGGCTAGAGAAACATCTACTTAAAACTGTCAGAAAGCAGAAATCAAGTAATGTGAAAAGAAACTTATTCTCTTATAATTATGTCTGATGGCAAAGTACACCTAGAGTCAGTTGCAAACATTAGCTTTAATCTTTGTTCTGCTCTAGTTGTCTTCAGGATTCGTTCATCCTGCCTAAAATAACAATATGCACATCCATTTGCTTTTTGTCTCCCAAGATGACTTCCGTCTTTAAAGAGGCCTGCTGGTCTAGCATCCTTCAGCAAACCTCTCCCCTAGGACATACGGCACCAGCCCTCAGTGGGTAAAACCCATCCCAGGGAGCGCGAGCGACCAGGAGCGCGGCGAACAGGGCGGGCAAACAGGGCGTGGCACGTCAGTCAGGGTGTGGCGCAGCAGTTTGCGTGGCAGTTCGCGCAGGCAGGGCGAGCGGGCAGCGAGCGGGATGGTGAGCACTCGCCTCAGGACCAGGGCCCGCTCTGGGAGCTCTGCCCCGGCGGTGGCCAGCGTAGGCACCCAGACAGAGCCGATGAGAGGGGAGGCTGCGATGCAGACCTCGGAGTGTAGAAAGTGCCTCGACTGGTCTCGTGAGGCGGGGGTGCACGATGGACAGGGCTGCACTCGGTGCGCCCTGGTGGAGGTCCTCCTGCAGCAGGTGGCTGAGCTGCGGGAGGCTGTTGGAGAGCTAAAAGATGCCAGGGAAGCTGAGAGGAAGCTGGGCTGCTTGCTCCAGGCCCAAACTGCGCAGGGGCTGCAAACGTCTAGCACTGCTCATATAGGAAAGAAGGAGGGCAGCAACCCAGGAAGCTGGGAATTAGTCACAAGAAAAACGAACAAAAAAAGGAGGAAGAGGACAATTAACAACAAGGGGCTTCCTCCTAAATCTGATGTCCCCACCCAGAACCGCTTCACGGTTCTGCAGGGGGCTAATGAGAAAGCACCCACCACACCTAATGAGCACCCTGCTGATGCACCAGTAAAGAGGATCGCTACTGGTGCCTCCAGGAAAAAGAGGAGGGTCATAGTAGTAGGGGACTCTACTTTGAAAGGCACAGAGGCACTCATCTGCCGGCCTGATCCAGTCTTGAGGGAGGTGTGTTGCCTGCTGGGGGCTCGGATCAGGGATGTTGCTGAGAGGCTGCCTGCTCTAGTAATTCCTGCTGACTATTACCCCCTCCTAGTGGTCCATGTGGGTGCTAGAGATATAGATAGCAGTAGCCTGGAAAACATTAAGAAGGACTACAGAGCCTTGGGAGAGGTGGTTAGAGGCTCTGGAGCTCAGATAGTTTTTTCATCAATTCTCCAGGGCGAAGGGGAGGACCTTAAAAAAGCTAGGCATGTCTGGCAGGTTAATAAATGGTTAGAATGCTGGTGCCATAGTCAGGGGTTTGGCTATTTAGAACATGGGGCTCCATTTGGGAGGCCAGATCTACTGGAGGCTGGTGGAGCTGGTCTGACAAAGAAGGGGAAGAGGTGTTTTGGTAGGAGGCTTGCCAGGCTGGTCAAGAAAGCTTTAAACTAGATGTGTTGGGGGAGGGGAGCATTGATCCATCCCAACATTCCTGGTCAGTTGCCAGCACCTGTAATAAGTGCTTGGAGCGATGTAGAGATGTTCCAGCTGCCCCAGCCATTGAGTCGGCTGCATTTGGAGCTCGGCTAAGGTGCCTCTATACAAACGCCCGTAGTATGGGGAATAAGCAAGAGGAATTAGAGATGTGTGCAAGGCTACGGGAATATGATGTCATTGGTATCACAGAAACATGGTGGGATGGCTCCTATGACTGGAATGTCGGAATGGAAGGTTACAGGCTGTTTAGAAAAGACAGGCCAGGCAGACGGGGAGGGGGCGTTGCTATCTATGTCAGTGATAGGCTAGAGAGTATGGAACTCTGTCTGGGGATGGGTGATGAGGTAACAGAGTGTTTGTGGGTCAGGATCAAAGGGAAAACAGCAATGGGGGACATTACGGTGGGGATCTGTTACAGGCCGCCTGATCAAGAGGACTCTGTGGATGAAGCGCTCTACAGACAGATAGGAGCAGCCTCACGCTCGCAGGCCCTGGTCCTCATGGGGGACTTCAACCATCCTGACATCTGTTGGAGGGACGGTACGGCCCGGCACAAGCAATCCAGGAGGTTCCTCGATTGTGTGGAAGACAACTTCCTCTTTCAAGCAATAGAGGAGCCGACAAGGAGAGGTGCCATGCTGGACCTTGTGCTCACCAGCAGGGAGGGACTGGTTGGAAATGTAACGCTCCAGGGCAGCCTTGGCTCTAGTGATCACGAGATGGTTGAGTTTGAGATCCTCAGGACAGTGAGAAGAGCATGCAGCAAGCTCACTGCCCTGGACTTCAAGAAAGCAGACTTTGGCCTCTTCAGGAACCTCCTTAGTAAGGTTTCATGGGATACAGTCCTAGAGGGCAGGGGGGCCCAAGACTGCTGGTCGGTATTCAAGGATCACCTGCTACGTGCTCAAGAGTGTTGCATCCCGACTAGAAGAAAGTGCAGCAGGAGGGCCAGGAGACCTCCATGGATGGACAAGGAGCTGCTGAGGAAACTTAGAGGGAAAAAAGAAGCTTATAGAAGGTGGAAGCGAGGACAGGCCACCTGGGAAGAATATAGGAGCACTGCCTGAGAAGCTAGGGACCAGGTTAGGAAAGCTAAGGCCCAGCTAGAATTAAGTTTGGCAAGGGATGTAAAAGATAACAGGAAAGGATTCTATAGATACGTAGCAAATAAAAGAGAGACTAGGGACAACATGGGCCCTCTCCAGAAGCTATCAGGAGAACTGGCTACCATGGATTTGGAGAAGGCTGAGGTTCTTAATGACTTCTTTGCCTCAGTCTTCACCAGCAAATGCTCTGACCACACCACAAAAGTCTTGGAAAGCAAATGCAGGGACTGTGAGAATGAAGACCTTAGGCCCACTGTAGGAGAGGATCAGGTTCGAGACCATCTTAAGAATCTGAACGTGCACAAGTCCATGGGACCTGATGAAATCCATCCACGGGTCCTGAAGGAGCTGGCGAATGAAATTGCTAAGCCACTGTCCATCATATTCGAAAAATCCTGGCAGTCAGGTGAAGTTCCCGATGACTGGAAGAAGGGCGATATAACCCCCATTTTCAAGAAGGGGAAGGTGGAAGACCCGGGAAACTACAGACCAGTCAGCCTCACCTCTGTGCCTGGCAAAATCTTGGAACAGTTTCTCCTGGAAAGCATGCTAAGGCACATGAAAAACAACGAGGTGGTTGGTGACAGCCAACATGGCTTCACTAAGGGGAAATCCTGCCTGACCAATTTGGTGGCCTTCTATGATGGAGCCACGGAACTGATGGACAGGGGCAGAGCAGTTGATGTCATCTACCTGGACTTGTGCAAAGCGTTCGACACTGTCCCGCACGACATCCTTGTCTCTAAATTGGAGAGACATCAATTTGATAGATGGACCACTCGGTGGATAAAAAACTGGCTCGATGGCCGCACGCAAAGAGTTGTGGTAAATGGCTCGATGTCCAGTTGGAAACCTGTAACGAGTGGTGTCCCTCAGGGATCGGTGTTGGGACCGGTCCTGTTCAACATCTTTGTCGGCGACATGGACAGTGGGATGGAGTGCGCCCTCAGCAAGTTTGCCGACGACACCAAGCTGTGTGGTTCAGTTGATACGCTGGAGGGAAGGGATGCCATCCAGAGGGACCTTGACACGCTTGTGAGGTGGGCTGATGCCAACCTTATGAAGTTTAACCAAGCCAAGTGTAAGGTCCTACACCTGGGTAGGGGCAATCCCAGGCACTGCTACAGGTTGGGCAGAGAAGAGATTCAGAGCAGCCCTGCAGAAAAGGACTTGGGGGTGTTGGTTGACGAGAAGCTTAACATGAGCCGGCAGTGTGCGCTTGCAGCCCAGAAAGCCAACCATATCCTGGGCTGCATCAAAAGAAGCATGACCAGCAGGTCAAAGGAGGTGATTCTGCCCCTCTACTCTGCTCTCGTGAGACCTCACTTGGGGTACTGTGTACAGTTCTGGTGTCCTCAACATAAAAAGGACATGGAGCTGTTGGAGCGAGTCCAGAGGAGGGCCACAAGGATGATAAGAGGGCTGGAGCACCTCCCATATGAAGACAGGCTGAGAGAGTTGGGGCTGTTCAGCCTGGAGAAGAGAAGGCTGTATGGAGACCTCATAGCAGCCTTCCAGTATCTGAAGGGGGTCTACAGGGATGCTGGGGAGGGACTCTTCCTTAGGGACTGTAGTGGTAGGACAAGGGGTAATGGCTTCAAACTTAAACAGGGGAAGTTTAGATTAGATATAAGGAAGAAGTTCTTTACAGTGAGGGTGGTGAAGCACTGGAATGGGTTGCCCAGGGAGGTTGTGGATGCTCCATCCCTGGCGGTGTTCAAGGCCCGGTTGGACAGAGCCTTGAGCCACGTGGTTTAGGGCAAGGTGTCCCTGCCCATGGCAGGGGGGTTGGAACTAGATGATCTTAAGGTCCTTTCCAACCCTTACGATTCTATGATTCTATCATTCTATAGCAAATATTGAACTTACAGCAACAAAACTTTTACAAAAGAAAACAAACCACATCACAATTAGCCCATAAAATATGTCTGTGCTTCAATAAAGACACTGGCCAGAGAAGTCTTCAGGGGGACAAAGCACATCCTCCTTGGTTTTTACGCCTGAACCTAACTAAACAGTCTGGTATATCAACTGAGGATCATAAGAAGTGAATGCTATGTATCAGTGTTTGCAAGAACAAGGTCTTCAGTTACTGCTTGATCCAGTTACACATGATAAACTGGACTATTTTGGTTACTCCAGTGGAAAGAAACAACAAGAAAAAATTATCTTTTGGTCACTCATGTCTATTTGCTAATACACAGATTTTCATCAATATTTGGATAATTTGTGATGTTTTGGTGTGTTTTGTTTTTTAACTCAAATTGAGACTGTCATAGCCTTAGTATTTATAACACATGAAGAGCTAGATAGCTGAATTACCTTCATTATAATCTCAGGAGGAATGCAGTGTGTCAGGAGTTCATAAAGCCGTCCACGGACCTCTAAAAGCCTGTTTGAAAGACACCACAAGATAACAGAAGTATGTCCCCAAAGTGTACTAATAGTTTTTTACTATTTGTGAAATATGCTACACGAAATAAAAAAAAAAATTAAAAAAAAAAAGGAAAAGGAAAAGAAAAGTCAGCTGAAGAAAAGTGGCTTTTTCTGTCTTTCTGTGTTATCTTTGTGTGTTATTTTAAACTCCAAAGAATTGCACAAGACAGTCGGCTTCAATTCAACTGCTACATATCACCTTCTATTCAAAACAGTAAGATAAGTTACATACACTCTAGTTACAATAATCTCAGTTAATTGAGAAGCTACAAAGCTATTAGAATTTGTCTCTGGCTTGTCTCCCTTTAATTCCTCTTACTATCTAAATTATTATTCATGCTTAAGATTAGTGAGAAGACATTACAAAATTGATTAGAGCCACAAGATTGGTTTACACTGTTTTTCAATCTTCATTGGTTACAAGAGGGGGTAAGATGATTAGGTGGTAGAAAGTGACAGAGTCATCAGTTCTCAACTTTTGGTATCAGGAGGTCAAAGGCTACAAGCATTTAAATTAAATACAAGAATTTAAGTGACATCTTATGTAATGTATGGAACAGACTGAAAGGATCAGGCTGTGTATATGACAACAAAATGGATACAGGGGGCACCTGCTAATGTGCTTAACAAAGCGATGATTTCTCATTGCCAGTTCTTTTACAAAGCTGCATTATGCTAACAATGGTGAAACAGAAGCCTTAAATAAAATAAAAAACAAAACAAACCCCAACAAACCGACACCCACCCCCCAAAAAAGATGATGACAGACAGCACAAAATGCAACTAAGCTTATGCTCTCTTTTGATTACAAAGCTTCAGAGAAAACCAACAATTTCTTCAGTTCCCAAAGATCACTCAGCCACCTCTGGTAATTTTAAAGCTCGCTTCCTTTGGCTGTAAAGTACCAGCTCCAGTAGAAATGCCAGAAGATTGCATATAACTGAAGTAAAGATGTCACATTTTTAAATACAACAAATACAACTTTTTTTTAGGTCCAAGAGTACACCAAAACATAATATATAGCTGCAAGTAAGTGTATTCACCTACCTTTGTGGTGTCTGTTGACTAACAATAGCATTTGCAGTTTCTCTCAAATAAACTTCCCAGTCCATCTCAGGAATGTCCTGATCAGCAGTAAAAGGATACCTATGTAACAATAATATTTTTAAAGAATTAAAATCAAAGCAAACTGCCACCTATTCTAACAAGGCCCCAGAAGTAAGTTCATTTATGTGTTTCAGAGTATAATTTACACTATTTTTTAGCAGTGACTTACTGTTGTACCCTGCAGGACTCGCACATAAGTAGTGCTTTCCGAAGATTCCTGCCAGATTTCTCTGCAAGCCTTTGAGCCAGTTCGTGCGGAAGAGTCAGGCCTTCTTTCTTACACACAGTGGACAAGACATGGCAGATCTAGATGGAAAACAGATAGCAGGGAGTGCAACACTTAGCAAACAGTTCAGCACCTATTCATTCTCCTGTGTGAAACATTTCTGGACCAGAGATGAACCAGCCTTTTTTAAGATATGCTTGACAAGTCACCCACCACAAAGGAAAACTAGGTCACTTTATGGAAGTAAAATATTTCCCAAGTCCACAGCAAGAACTTATCTAGTAAGAAGTTTTAACTTATTTTTGCTTCAGTGTCAACATACATCTTCAATGCTGGGAGCAGGCACTCGTACAGCCAGGCATCTGCTCTGAATAGGTCCTATAATTTTTGACATAGAGTTGCAGCACAGGATCAACCTGCAGGTCGCCATGTACTTCTCCATTGTTCTTCGCAAAGCATGCTGAGCATCTTTAGTGAGTTTGTCGACTTCTGTTAACAGCACCACTGAAAAAGGATTAACAATAGTTGGGGTTTTATTTTAATCTCAAATCTTTCCAAAGAAATGAACACTTTGACATACTAGCAATAATACCAAAATAAATGATACAAGCAGAAAAAGGCAGCATGGTTCCATGGGCAGGAAAATAAAGATTAAGACAACCTGTGTGCCTTTTTGTCTGTATAATCTTCTGCTCATTCACACCCTATATTCATGTCCTGAAAGTCAATTTCTTCAGAATAGGGCCTGCAACACTTCAGTGCTGAGAAATAATCCAGGTACGTGTAAAAGCAATTAGTAAGGTAACTTTTTAAACGATTAAGAAATGCAAAAGAATTAATGGCATAAGGACATAACAAAAAGCAAAAACTTCTTGAAGACTCCCCTGAATACATTTTATATTTAAAAGCCAATGTCTTAGCTTAACAAAGGAGTAGTAGAAAGCTGCCTTGTTATCGTAGCTGCAGCACCTTTCCATGGTCTTTTAAAGAAAAAAAGAAAAACGTATTTCAAAAATGCTTCAGAACAATGAGAAGACACCAAGTATGAAGTGGCTAACCTAACCAGCTACCTTCTGCAGGTTCCTCCATAGGCAGCTCCTAGATAGCTCATTTCAGTACTCTGAACGGTCAAGTGAGAACAGCCTGGAGGAACAAGTCCACCCATTTCTCTTTTGGTTATATATGCACCACAAGGGGACTAGCCAGCTTACCAGATACTTTGAGGTGCATTGTATGACTGCAGCTCTAAGGATATATACATCAATAATTGCTAGCCTGTGCCAGAAATAGTGTGGCCAGCAGGACTAGGGCAATGATCATCCCGTGTACTTGGCACTGGTGAGGCTGTGTTCACTTCTGGACCCCTCACTACAAGAACGACATTGAAGTGCTGGAGTGGATCCAGAAAAGAGCAATGAAGCTGATGAAGGGTCTGGAGAACAAGTCTTATGAGGAACGGCTGAGGGGCTGGGGTTGTTTAGCGTGGAGAAGAGAAGGTGGCTCAAGAGGGACCTTATCACTCTCTACAACTACCTGAAAGGAGGATGGAGAGAGGAGGTGGCTGGTCTCTTCTCCCCAGTAACAAGTGACAGGACAAGAGGAAATGGCCTCAAACTGTGCTAGGGGAGGTTTAGACTGGATATTAGGAAAACCGACTTCACCAAAAGGGTGATCAAGCATTGGAATAGGCTGCCCAGGGAAGTGGTGGAATCACCATCCCTAGAAGTGTTCAAAATCCGTGTAGATGAGGCCTTTGGTGACATGGTTTAGCGGTAGATTTGGCAGTCCTGGGGTAATTGTTGGACTTGATGATCTTAAAGTTCTTTTCCAACCTAGCTGGTTCTATGATTCTACAATTCTGTGACTCTGTAACTGGTAGAGCAAATCAGTGTCTAGCAGCTTAGGTGAAATGTAATATTTCCTGAGAACACTGAGAAAACCAACACAAGTATTATAATTTTAAAATAATTTCTGCTCTACTCTGTCAAGATTTCCTCTCTCCTTCAGTCTCTTGTTATATAGTTCCAATATTGCTTTTAATTTAGTCATGGGGAAGTAAAACAAGCCAGTTGTAGCAACGTGTCTTGGAAAACTCAATGAAAACCTTCTTCATTTTCTTGCCCCTTGTTCTGTACACTGTGGATAAAAAGCTTCTAAAATTTCTGTCTAAGATGGGTCATCTCCCAAGACAGAAACACCTAATGTAGACAGCACCATTTGCCATAAGGTTATTCTGCTGCTCAACTCAGTATTAAGCCTCACTAGCTCATAACTCAACTATTACTGTAGATCATTAAGCTAACTTACAGTACATTTCAGTGGTAGATTTGGGAAAAAGACAGCAGGGATCCATGCTCCCTCTGCCTAGTCACAGCCTTCAACTAAACCCTGTCCTCCTAAGAAACCAACACAAGAGACAACTCAAACTGAATATTTAACCACTGAAGATACTCTTACAGTGCAAATAAAATGGGAGGTTGTTTAATTTGGGAAAAGTTTCATGTGTGCCTTCATGCATATATGGATACAAACAAAAAAGCTGAAATACCTGAAAAACAAGTTTAAAAAATACTTTGACTGGTTTTAACTGTTTTTACTCACCTTTAAAATCTCGCTGAGTGCTCGTCTCAAGCTGTTGGGATTGTGCTACTGTCTTCAAGAGTTCCTGAATCACCACACGATCATTGTTTCCCGCATCACTGTACCAGGAGTTTAAATAAAACTTGTTTTAAAACAACAACTTTATATTGCATATAAAATATACCCTCATAAGCAGCCCCTTGAACAACCCCTTGAAGACTGAACAAGAATGCTGAAAGCATTCAGAAGTTGTTGAGGTTAGAATTAAGCTCAACACACATACTTTGTTGAAAGTTACCTTCCCAATAATAAAAACAATCTAAGCTTACACAGGCACAGCTGGATTAGTAGCACTGTATTGGGAAGTAGTGAAACCATTGTCAAATGTTTTATTAACTCACTAAAATAGATCTTATTTTTCTGGTATGAGAAATCTAAACTTTTTTTACCTATAGTTTGGTCAAAGACACGCAATGTGAACACTTTTACCCATTATGGGAAGAAAAATTAAGTCTAACAACGTAATAGGATGCCTGATTCAAAGCACTGATGTGAATGCATAGGGTTTTTTCCCCTGAAAACTAGATGTCATGCTATGAACAATCTATGCACCTATATAAACTTGAATGACAGACACACTGAAGTTACAAAGAGTTACTAGTAAAAGATTGATACTGAGATACTGTTAAGCACAGATGTTTAGCTTTTTTCTGTCTTAGAAGGCAGGAAAACATGGGGAAACACTAAATCACCTCCTGCCTCTTCTCCTCACTATCCGTTACAGTAGCACTGCACAGCTTTCTCAGTCCCCAGGCTAGTAGCTCAGCTTGTTTGATTTGGATTTGACAACCACGGGGGGTCTGACTTGCAAGCTAGATTATTGAAAAAGAAAAGAAAAAAGAGGGAATAAAAACCCCTCACACTCTTTAGCATCCCCAGACTATTGCCTTCACAGAGGCAGCAGTAGCTCTGCAATATTTCACTGGCAAGAAAATGAAAAAGCATTTGTCTGCCCTGTTCTAGTCACCATTCAACCAGACCATCCCCATTCTTGCCAAGGAGAGGGCAGCAGAAGAGAAGCGTTTTAGCTCAACAGTTCACAATCTGCTGAACAGGTGACCCTGACTTTGACTGCAGAGATCTATCATTCAGCAAGGGAGCAGGCCTGTGATTACAACATGAAAAAATAAAAGCAATAAGCAAAATGAAAAAAGCAAATTCTCCTTATGAGCAAGGCCAGGTTTTGGAAATGGAAACTGATTAAAATAGTTTCCTAATATTTAAAGATAAATTATTCTCTGCGTTAACAGAGAATCCAGAGTTATAACTTAATGGTGAAAGATAATCTGTGATATTATGTGACCACATCAAACATTCCATGAAAACAAGGACCAAAGGCAGTTACCACACGACTGTTTAATTTTTATTGTTCCTTCTTCTTTCACTACCCACTTACTCGGAAGAACCCATTTTAAAGCATCTACCCAAGCTAGTCAAGTGACCAGCAGACAATGCTTTGGAATTCTGACATCTTCCTCCTTTGGAGGAAAAAGGACAGGTCTATCTAATAAAGTTCCATAATAAATTCGATGTCTGCAGAGACCTTCCCAGAAGTTACTTTCCTGTCCCTGTTAGCCATTTATCATGTCCTGTGTTACTCAAGATGCACAACATAATTTCACAGTATTATAATTCAATCAAACTTCACAGATCATAGCACAGCACATGTAGGATTATAGTTGGTCAGACAGAAACATTACAATTGCCTGATGACTTAAAGCCTATGAATCAATATATTAATTCTTTACCAAAACTCAGCACTACTGTTATATACAATTACAAATACAGCAGTCCTACACTTTCGGGACTTTTATATTTTGCGTAAAATACAATTATTTTATATTTCAAGCTAAAAGGAGTTTAAGGAGAGTAACAGAAGTATTAGTAGTATTAGGTTATCACTGTAGAAGACTGAATGGTCACACATTTTATATCGCCAAATGACATATTCAAACCAATTAATTACCAGTAAAAGTCTCAGCTTTAATTATTTGGGTCTGTATTAGGATACCAGCAGATGTTCACTAATCAGTACACAGAGACTGGCGGCAGAAGAAGCTTTTAAGGGAGACGTGGTACATGAGAATAGCTTCTAAAACACAGAGCAACATCAGAAAATCTTAGCAATAAGCACAAAGTGAAAAGTTACTTCAGGAAACACATTATCTTATAACTGCAACCCAGACAACAAAGCAAACATAATCAAGGCCTCCCAGTGCACAATGACATTTACTCTCATGTGATTTAAAGCAACATTAAAGGGTTTCAGGCAAATACAAGTATTTACTTTGGGTCAGTGAACTATCACCAGCAATTTCACAACTGTTGAAGAAGACGTAGAGTACACCATTATAGCTTCTGTTGTTTAAATCAACATCTGACCTCGCTCATAACAGGATTCCCAGTATTTTGTGCTGCTGTTCTTTCTCATGCTCTAAGTTCTTTATTTTAAGAGTTACTGGAGAAACCTTGCTTACTTTCAAGTCACTTCATTTTTGTATTTGTGAGAGAACTAACAATATGAGGGTGTTGGTTCCAATAAAAGTTCTGAATTTCAACTTAAATGGTTAAGTCTATGAATCCAGAATTGTTTCTGTTACCCAGTCCTCAATATCAGCATGCTTATGTGGCTAGTTAAGGAGAATGTCATTGTCTTTAGTATACAGCACTCCAAATTTTTGTTAGTTTAGAGCAGTTCAATTAAAAATCCTCTCCCTGCTCCCATTTGCAGTCTGAACCCATAATTATTACCTAATTTGCTCAGATAATAAACTGGGCCATCAGACCCTTATATACCCAGGTTTAAACCACTTGGAATGTGACCAGCAGCTTATATTTGAAGTGGGACATTTTTACTGTACATTTACCTTGGGTTAACTTCAAGGTGATAATTACTCGCAATGGTGCTAATTTCAATTTTCTTTTTAGAAGGTGCCTGTCGAAAGTAAACATATTAAATTTCAGAAAGAGTATTCTAAAAAAATCTGACGCAAAAGTTTATCTTACAGTTTACAAGTGGCTAGGTCACAGCCAAGCCAAAAGTCTCAGAGATGAAAGAATGGCTGAGACACTAGATTTGCACATCTGTACCCCAAACCCTACCTCCAAAGGAGAAAAGGAGTACTAACAAATCATCCAGCCTATAAAATAACAACAGTAATGATCATTATAGCAACAAACAGTACAAATTACTGCATACTCCAGTTACTGAGTTTTGTGACAGTAAATCTTACTGTTGGAATCAGACATTCAAAATAGGCGCTACTTTGTCCCTCCAAGGAAAAGTTTTGGAGAGAAAACCTCTGGACAAGTCTGATGAGGCTGTTTACTTTTCTTGGCAAAAGATTCCAAGTCTATACTTTGCTTAAATAAAACACTAGTATTTATATCACCACTGAAATTGGGTCTGAACAGCTTTTATATTTCTATTATCCTGTCCAAGTATTATATTTATTCTACTACTGAGAATTATAAAGCAAGCATTAAATAATCTACTTATCAATAAAGCTTCATAATCCCTTGCTGGTTAAGCCTTCCGTAACAAGGATTTTGAATGGATAATATAACCTTTTAATAATAAACAATTAAATGCTTAAGACCAAAGCAGACAGAATTGGGTTTTGCTAATGCTGAAACTGTCACTATGAGAATGAGAAAACACATTAAAACTTGCATATATGCAAAAAACTGTGCTAATAGTTTTTAAAATAAGGGTTACTTCTATAGACAAATGAAATTCTATACATCTGAGAGCTATGCTATCATAATACATGCTGTTGTCCAAATCGACCTGTAAAGGCCCCCCTTCAAAAAAAAAAAGAAAAAATAATGCTACACAAAGCAACCCACATTCTCCCACCCATGAAGACCTAAGAAACAAGAACATTTGGCAAAAGTATTTGTTCATGTAATCAAAGTAGTCTGATTAATTACATGAAAAAGCTTGAAGATACTGAGTGCAAAAAACCTCTATTTTTAAAACTCAAATAAAGGCCTCACAACAAAATACGTCAGTGTATAAATATCCACGTTACTTTACAGCGGATGGGAGATTCTTTTTTACCGTTATACTTTGATGCTCAATCCTCAGTTTTTCCACTCCTGCACCATATAATTCCCTTAACAGACACATTATTCTTGTCTTTTTTCCAGCTCCTGATGGTCCATACACCAACAGATGAGGGAAGTCACCACACTGAACCTGAACACAAAGCAACATGATTAGTTAGATATAACAGTATTTTCCTTGTAAGAGAGCATTCATGCTTCCATTCTCACCCAAGTTTACATACAAATACTTTTCCACCTCAGTCACAACATAGTACCCAGAATCAGAACTGCTGAATTCCTTTCCTGCAGCAATATTTCCTATAGAACACATTTTTCTCAGGACCACATGTAAGTCATTTAACTCCAAACACCTCCTCCCTAAAAAAACCCCAAACAAAACAAAGTCAAAACCCATCAAAAATCACTCCATCATTTATAGGCTTTCCAGTGTTTCTAGAGTGACAGCTGCAATAAACACATAGTAAAAAAAGATTAAAACAAAGTTTAAAGCAGATATACACACATACGATACATCATTACTTTATTGTTTCATTTGCAAGCCTTGAATATGGGCAAACAAGTGACAGGTAGCCTGCATTTAAATGAAGTTAAGAGTTTGCATGTTGAAAAACTAAGTGTGACCTGAAGAACATCTGACCAAACCCCAGAGTCAGAATTTACTTTAGCTAGATTTAACAGTGATAGAAAAACACCAAGAGAGTGCATCAATCCAGTGGTCTAATAACACTGATGTTACTAGATGTGTGCATCAGCACATCTGGCAGGGGAAGCAGTCCTTTAACACCTGAGCAATTGCATAGTCCTAGCTTTTCTTCCCAGGTGCTCACTTTAAAACTTCAGCTAACTTTAAGCCAACAAGCTAAGCCCTATTCTCAGCGACACTGATCATCCTCAGCTAAACCCAGCGGAAGCACACACGCACATCACGCCGGGGAAAGTCAAGCCACTGATTTCCTCGCAGCCTTTTTCTTAGCGCAAAGGCCATGCCCCCGAGCGGGGCGCGCTGCCCGCGAATCGCCTTCCCAGCAGCGCGGAAGCTCCTCCGGAGGCTCAGGCCTGCACCGAGGGAAGGTGCCCAACCCCGGCCCGGCAGACCCGCGGGGGCAGCTTTATGGGCGGCGGGACCGCGACTCCCGGAGGGTCCTGGCTGCGGGGAGGACCTGACCCGGCGGCGGGGTCGCCTGAGGCTGGAGACCGCAGCGGCGCCGGGCGCAGGCTCACCAGGTTGCGGAGCTGCGCCGCCTGCTCGCGGTGGTAGTCCAGCCTGCCGAGGGACGCGGGACGGTGCTTGTCCACCCACAGGCTCATGGCGGTTCAAACGCGCGCGTAACCGGCCCTCACCGGCGGGACGAGCGGCCGATACGGCAGCCGCCGAGGGACAAGCGGCAGTAGCGGCCGCGGAGGGAGCGGAAGCGAGCGGCTGCCACGCCCCCGTCGCTCCTCGCAGGAGTCCGGGAGGCCGCGCCTCAGCCCGAGCTGGGGGTGCGTCGCCTGTTCGGTTACCGCCATGTTTGGGTGTTTCGCCCACCTCCCGGTGGCCGAGGGTTCTCCCCGGCTCCGTTTGTGAAGCCGCAAAGCTCGTGCCCCTGGGGCTGCAGCTGCCGCTGGAGTTCTTGGCAGCTGGCAGCCGCAGGGTCTTATGTCCTCGTGTGTGTGCAGGGACGCCTGTAAAACCCAGACGTGGCGCCGGGGAGGCACCCCGCAGGGACAGGGAACACCAGGCCCCGCAGTGCTAGTGCTGGGGACCGCTGGTGCCTGCCTCACGGCAGCGAGTCTCTCGCTCGTTGTGGCAAACTCATTGCTGTTACTAATGATGCGCAGGTACTTCGTGCAAGCGATGGTGGCGGGGCGGTGATGGTGATGGTGCATGAGCGGCGCGGCCTGACCTCCTGCTGCAGAGCTGGCAGGTTAGATCAGAGAGGTGGGATCTGAGGTGAGCTCCGTAGGCATGACCCAAGGCCCTGGCAGCCGCCCGCAGGCAGGGAAGGAAGGAAGCAGCGAGGGGCTGACAGAGAAGAGCCCTTCAGGCACACATGGCCTGCCAGTCCTGCCTGCAGCCAGGTTCATCAGTGCGCGTTCGGCTTCTTGACCTTTACAGATGGCCAGCAAAAGAGGGCGGTTCTCTGTGTCAAGGGAACATATGGTCCTGAGGTTCTTCATCTTGGTGTCATCCCAGTCCTGAGCCTCATAAATCAACTGTTGCCTATAATTTATGTATCGTGCTGTGAATTTGCAAGCTCTATCTATGTGTGTGGCTTTATGAATATACAGAACATGAATATACAGAATTAGATAAAGAGTATGTATGTAATAGGGGAACTCTCATTTTGTTTCCTTATGTAGTAGCCCTAATAAACGAAACATCGTGCATAAATGATATTTGAAAGCAGAATTTCTTAAGGTAATAAAACACAGGTGTGCCCATGAAAAATTAGTCTGAAATATGTCAGCCTGATTTTTTTACTTGCATGATTTCTGTGGGGAAAAAAAAAAATACAATTAGCTGAAAAGTTCATGTGACTATTCATATCTTATTAGCCCTGTGTTCACATTTATTCACACAGTCAGAAAGCCATAATGCAGGTAATAGCTTCATTAACCTAGACATTCAAGTTTCCCATAAAGATCACATACATCTAGTGGGTGCAGAAAGAGCACTTTAGTTAGTACCATGTTACCTGTTTATCTGAAACAGTTATGTTACTTACTCTCATAGACATTCGTGAATCAGTTTTATTTGCAGATTGCCATGAATACCCAATTCACCTTGTACTGCTTTGTCAGCACTGTCCTTGCACATGACTGAGTCTCTGGAAGCAGCAGCAGCAGCAATATCCTGCTCAGTGCTTACCTTGGGGTCCTTTGTAATACTTGGCACCAGAGAGAAACCTGTTCCTCTGATATTTTCTACATTTACATTTTGTGGGTCTGCTTAGCTATATTTATGATTAGCTTTTTTAAGCCTTTTCAGATCCTTTGCTCATTTGCATGACTAATAATTTCTGAATGATGTGCTACTTTTCTTGTGTCCATCAATGTCATGATTAACTTAATTGCAACTTCTGTGATAACTCCTTATAACCTATATTCAGTTTTTTCAGCCCGCAGAAATACTGTTTTACAGCATGCCAGCTTCCAGCAAATGCTCTGGCAGATACTCTGGCCTTTTAAAATAGCATTGAAAACAAATCTTTTTTGGATGAAGTCAGACTTCAGCAGGTTAAGACTCAGTCCAGTAGGCTTTTAGACACTTTCAGCTCCGAAAGATGTCAAGGAGGAGTGAAGACAGAGAATCGTAGAATCATAGAATAGTTAGTGTTGGAAAGGACCTTAAGATCATCTAGTTCCAACCCCCCTGCCATGGGCAGGGACACCTTGCACTAAACCATGTGGTCCAAGGCTCTGTCCAACCTGGCCTTGAACACCGCCAGGGATGGAGCATCCACAACCTCCCTGGGCAACCCATTCCAGTGCTTCACCACCCTCACTGTAAAGAACTTCTTCCTTATATCTAATCTAAACTTCCCCTGTTTGAGTTTGAACCCATTACCCCTTGTCCTACCACTACAGTCCCTAAGGAAGAGTCCCTCCCCAGCATCGTTATAGACCCCCTTCAGATACTGGAAGGCTGCTATGAGGTCTCCACGCAGCCTGCTCTTCTCCAGGCTGAACAGCCCCAACTCTCTCAGCCTGTCTTCATACGGGAGGTGCTCCAGCCCTCTTATCATCCTTGTGGCCTTCCTCTGGACTCGCTCCAACAGCTCCATGTCCTTTTTATGTTGAGGACACCAGAACTGTACACAGTGCTCCAAGTGAGGTCTCACGAGAGCAGAGTAGAGGGGCAGGATCACCTCCTTCGACCTGCTGGTCACGCTTCTTTTGATGCAGCCCAGGATACAGTTAGCTTTCTGGGCTGTGAGCGCACACTGCAGCCTGCTCATGTTAAGTTTCTCATCAACCAGCACCCCCAAGTCCTTCTCTGCAGGGCTGCTCTGAATCTCTTCTCTGCCCAACCTGTAGCTGTGCCTGGGATTGCCCTGACCCAGGTGTAGGACCTTACACTTGGCTTGGTTAAACTTCATAAGGTTGGCATCAGCCCACCTCACAAGCGTGTCCAGGTCCCTCTGGATGGCATCCCTTCCCTCCAGCGTATCCACCGAACCACACAACTTGGTGTCGTCGGCAAACTTGCTAAGGGCGCACTCAATCCCACTGTCCATGTCACTGACAAAGACGTTGAACAGGACCGGTCCCAACACCGATCCCTGAGGGACACCACTCGTTACTGTTTTCCAACTGGACATTTTGCTGTTAACCACAACTCTCTGCGTGTGGCCATCCAGCCAATTCTTTATCCACAGAGTGGTCCATCTATCAAATTGATGTCTCTCCAGTTTAGAGACAAGGATGTCATGAGGGACAGTGTGGAATGCTTTGCACAAGTCGAGGTTGATGACATCAGCTGCTCTGCCCCTGTCCAGCAGTTCTGTAGCCCCATCATAGAAGGCCACCAAATTGGTCAGACAGGATTTGCCCTTAGTGAAGCCATGTTGGCTGTCACCAACCACCTCGTTGTCATGTAGCATCTCTGAAAGGGCCTTAAGCTCTTTTTATTACTAGGTCATTAAATTTCCATAGGATTTCTTGTTATGCCGAAGAGAAGATGTTGGGAATTGTGCCCTACCTTGGCAATACATTTAAGCATGGTCTTATGCTTAAGCTTTCAGTTAAGTTATTCCTTACCAGAAAAAGTAATTAAGCAGATGAACAAATCTTAGCATTTTAAGACCTGGGCCTGCATGGGGCATTGCAGTTGTGGTACTTTATATGTGATTAAAATGCTCTAGAATGCTTCGATTTTCTAGTTTATTAATTTTTTACCTTCACTGTAAATCTAAACAAAAAGAAGTAAATATCTAAAATGGAATGGCTTGTCCAAGTGTATTACAAATAAATTAATGTGAATAATACAGGAGACTGGCAATTTCAGCTGCTCTAACAGTTCTCTCAGATATGAGGACTGTTAAAATACGTCTTCACTCATTTTGTTCAGTCCAGCAGAAAGGTCAAAAGGTAAAATGACTTCTCTGCATGAATAAACTAGACAATGGATCTGAAACTAGAGATTTTAACTACAAATGGCATTTTAGCCTCTTACTACCAGCAGCGATGTTATTGGAAAGTGACACAATGTCAGGCACTATAAAAGAATTTCCATCTTGCACCCTAATTGAAGTAAAACTGGAAGACATGGGTCCAGCGGTTTTATATATATAATTTTTTTAACTGGTTTTAAACTGATTATCAAAACAGACCAAATTAGTGTTATTATACTGACCTCCAAAATATCTTTACAGCATGATTGTTGCTAGTGATCCAAGTAGCCATTAACAGGTCCAAGTACCATTTTGCTGTACAACTACTTGTGTTTTTCAGACAGAAGACTGTTTGGCATCCTTTGATCCTTCAGGCTGCTTAGCTGAGCGAGATAGATTTTTCTTTTCCATTTCAAATATCTTAGTAGGTTATTGCCACTCTGTTGGTTGTCACTCGAGATTATATCACCCTGTCCCCATCCACCTATGTTGCTGCAAGTAAATTGTAGCACATCAAGAAAGACCAGATCACTAATTACAATGGAAAAAAAAGACCATAATAAAGTGACAGCTGTTCTAGTGGTGACATGTTGATGTCATGCAGGTCGAATGTGACAATGGAAAGAATAACATTAATAGTGACAGCCAAATAAAATTCTAAAATAAAGTTATCCCATGTATATTGGCAGCACTGAAGAAGCTGCTTCTTTATAAGAGATGTAAAACCAAGAAATCACTGTACTTCAAAAGTCTAATGGTTTATCTTTCAAGCCTTTATTTAGTCTGGAAAATCAGAGTAATAAAAACATCATGTAAGTTTTCCATGTAAGAATGAGGCAAACTAAAAGGTATAAGAAGATACGTTTCCACAACCACTGAAAGCATATGCTGGAAGAGGCTACAGAGATAACATATAATTGGAGGATACATCCTGTCCATCAGTCATTACTGCAAAAGCTTTTGTACACTTGTCCACCTGAAAAGATTAAGCAAAGCCCTTTGCTAAAGAAGTGGAAAGATGAAAAGAAATAGGTGCATTGAAATAAAAAAAAAGAAAAGGCAAAAGTATCACCTTGTCTTGCGCTCAGGGCACTTGGCAGTATTATAAAATGTTCAGATTTAATCGGTACTTCTTTATGTTCCAACTCCTGCTGCTAAGGCCCAGACCCTGCTCAGCTTCCCTGGTCTCTAGTGTGCCTGAAGAATGAGAAGAAAAGGAGATATGTCTTGCTGTTCTTGGGCCTCTGTGGCCTCAATTGTGCATAGCTATGCAAACTGAAGACCCTTTTTTTCCTAACATTAAGAGTTGTTCAGCCACACATTTAAGCAAGATTTGCAGCAGCACAGTTAATCATCATGGAAAAACATAGGGAGACAGTTGAAATCTTTTAAATATTCTGAACATAAATTCACACCTCCATCTGGGAACATAGGGAGTTACAGATCCATTCCTCAAATGAAGTACAGCTATGCTGAATACATGCCCATTTTCTACTGAAGGTTTGATAAAAACCATAGGCTATTTTCGTTTGTAATTTAGGTCTTTCCCCCTGAGATTTACAAGGTCATTGACTACAGAAACAGTCATGTTCTTCAGTTTCTGTCAGCCTGTATTTTGCAATAACGGAAGAACTGGAACAAAGGAAGCTCTTGGCCATTTAGGATTGAATTGCAGACTTGAATTTAAAGGTATCCAAAACTGGCTCAGTAAGTTAAGAAACATTTAACATTCTTTTCTGGATGTATTCTAAATAAGGCATACAAGTTTCTTACAGAAAGTAAACGTGAAGCTCTTTAAAGAATGACATGCTATCAGATATTTAAATGTATGAACAGATATTGGTGCTTGACCTATAATTAGGAATTAATTTTGTGAAGATGTTGACATATGACGTTTTTTGTCTTTTTCTGGGAAAGGGTAGATGTCACTGACAATAGACTATGGATTATTTTTAAATGTGGGGTCTTTGTTTCCATTCTCACCAGGACTTAAACTGGATGGTTTTTTTTATTCACTTGAGCTACTTTTACAGTGAAAAATTCATGGAAAGTAGTGCTTTTTTGCAGAAAGTCAGATGAACGTACGGGAAAGAAGTTACATCAAAAAATTCCTACTTAGGTCTGCCTGCAATATTCTAACTAATGTGGCTAAGAGATTAGGTGTTTTCTAGACTTCTGATAACTTTTTGTTTGGTTGGGGTTTTTTAACTCTTCCTCCACATGATACATAGCACAGCTTATTTGAATTCATAGATTATTAATAAATGAAATTCAGACACCTCTGGACACATCTTGATGGATTCCCAAAGATGGCAATAAATGTGGGACATAAAAGTAAGATTTCCATTGCATTCTTATGAAGAAAGTTGCTAGAACCTGATGTTACCCAAACCTGCATGGGTAATGCTGTGCCATTGGCAGACATTGTCCCTAATTATGGTTTTCATACATTTACAGAAACTCGAAGGTTCTAGAGCACATGCTATGTTTTATGAACACCCTAATATTTCTGAGTTTGACTACCATAGTTTCATCTCCTATAAAATCATCAAATTATGTTTGCAAGATCTCTTTTATTTAGGCTGCAGCAGTCTTGCTCATGTCTCTGAATTTGTCTTTTCCCTTGCAGAGTGATTACATTTTTGTTGAATCAATGGACATACTGAAGCTTTTGAATATAGTTTCCTCCCGAGACTCTTAATTTTCAGAAGAGCTTTCATCTGAAGTTCAATGTCAGTTTCAGTATAGTTTGCTAATCTTTCAAGTCTTGATGTTTCAGTCATTCAGTAAATGCCTTGGATGTTTACTCACATTTACTAGCTAATCTGAGGCCAACCCTGTTAATATGTAAGTAGGTAGAATCTACTTACTGAAACGGGAGCAGTTCTCTGTATTATGGATGAAAAGTAATATAGAGTGTATGACCAACTGCAGTTTATATTCACGCTCACATTTTACTTTTCAGTTAAAAGCAGTGTATTCTCTTATCTTCAATGTAAATGTGTTTCTGTTATAAACATACCTATAACAACAAACGTGCCATGTTATGCTACACTTCCTGGTTTTATACATTAAAATGTCCAATCCACAATGACAAAAGAAATCTGGAATAGAAATTTAATTTGGAAAATGTTTACCACAGATTCATCTGCCTTTCGTAACAGTAGACTTGTACACATAACATTGTTACACAACTGTGGACTTGAAAAATGACCACAGAGCAATACCTACTATGAAAAGCTATTAGTATTGATAACGTTTTCATCCAGTTGTATTAGTGCTGATGTGAACTGGAATCAGCCACAGTCTCAGAGCAGCTTGTGCTGAAAAGCTTTACCAGCTGAGATTAGATGATTGACTTCCTGTTCTCTGGTGTTACAACTCTATAGTGACAAAACTGCTGATTTTTTTATTGTCAGACAAAAAGGAAAACCGTGTCATAAGGTCTTCTCATTATTCCTCTGGTTCTTATCCTTCTTAGGCAACGTCACTTTGAAATTTGTGGGTTTGGTTGAAGTAGGTATTCAGTCAGAATGCAGCATTAAATATTAAACACACCTTGAGGAAAAGACGGTTATTGAATTTAAGGAAAATAAGCCCATAATAGATTAAGCAAATATTTTGCTTTAGTTTTCTTCATCTCTTTTGTCCTTCCACTTCTTCAGGTATCTGTCTGAATTTACATTTCCCTACAGTGAAGAGAACTCATCTTCAACTGTGTGAAGAGCCTCTTTTTAAACTTCAGTGCAAGTAGCACTGGATTCATATGAATAATTTGCTGTATCCATGGCAAAGCTGTTCTCATGTTTCATTTTGCCTTAAGTATCTATCATCTGGAAGAATCAGCTTAAACCATCAGGGTATGCAAGCCTTGAAGAACCGGGAAGTTCATCCTTCACATATGCAGTTATTAAAATTTAGGGATTATTTTCTAGCTGCACATATGTGACAGCATGGTTTTGTGACAGAGAAACAAGGTGCATAGGCTAGCACTATATAACTTAAAATTATCTAAGTTCTGGTTTAGGTGCCACAGTTGTGGCTGCCATGCTTCTTTCTCTCTCCCACTCCCCAGATTTCTACCCTTTACCCTTTTCTGTCATTATGCTTACCTAATTCCATGAAAAGTTGTAGTAGTGAGTTGTAGTAGTGAGCTAAATAGGCAATAATAGTAATATTATTTTTACCTGTTTAGATCCCTGGCATTCCTCTATAGAGTCAGCTGGGTTTAAGGGGTTGGCAAGACCTTGCTTGTCCCAATTTCAATCAGTTTAAAATCTTGTGGAGCCACGTTGTCAGAATGATGCATTAGGGCTATTCTTGCTGCCTTGTCCTAAACTTTATTTCATCTTCATATAGAGACCTAAGACCACTTTTGATAGTTTTATAAGTGGCCTCTATTTCGTAGCTTCTGATCTGGAGAATGATGGATCTCCCTGTCTCTAAACAACTCTTCATTAACGCTATTCTTTACAGGGATCCTGTGGCTACGAGTAGGATTCAAAGTACATGTGCACAGGCTGTCACTTTTGCTGCCTCCTACAAAACTTTCCTTTCGGGGACCTGTTCTTTTCCTACTACATTCTCTGCACCTAGGCATCTTTCCTTTTGTCAATTTGTAATATCTTTGTGTGATGGCTAATTAGAAACCTTTATCAGAGGTCAGAACTGAGATGAATTCTTTGTACCTAAAAGATAAGCTAACAAGCTTGATAGGAAAGAGGGAAAGAGCAAGATCAGTGTTATCTTACCTCTTTGGATGCCAGCACATCTTTTTGGATCTGGCCAATGGGTTCAACTTGAGTGCTTTAGACATACTACATTGCAGATCATGTCTGGAAGGCTACATAAATTTGTACAGTTCTACTTGTGCAAGTGTCCTGTACTTGCTAATCACAACAAACATATGTATTAGTAAATAGAGCAAGAGAGTGACCATTCTCTGTTAAGTAGACCAGCTGTCACCAAATGTTATGGAGGAAGACGCCAAAATGTTTGTACCCATCCCTGGGGCCTACTGAGAATAGCCCCTGACCTTTGCTACTCCCCAGGCAATACCCAGGCTTCCCTTTGAGTGAATATTCATTGGCCCAAGCCAAAATGATGCCAAAGATGATGTAAATAGTTTAATGATGTGGGCCCAAGTGCTGTGTGGTTTATCAGAACAGATGTAAACTAAGGCTGTTTGTGTGCTGCTGAGTCAAACTAGGCTTAGGGACCATTCTCTGGGCCTGAAGCTGAATGATAGACTTTGGCATGTCTAGCCTTTATTATTTATATAGTATTATTTAGTTTATATAATATTATTTAATTGTTTTAGTGTATTTTTCTGTATCTAGTGCCTGGTACAATGTGAGGGCTGAGTTGCATCCCACCAGAGTGAAGTTTTCCCAGCACAACACTGAACATATGTATGACATATCCTGGGGTAAGACATAAGTGCATATGGCATGTATTGGAGGATGGAAGGCCTGCTAGGGCAGTGCTGGAGGACCGGGTAAGGTGGAGGAAGCCAGATGTGGTGCAGTCTTTTCCATGCTGCCTGTTAGGAGCAATCCCTAGCACATGCCATTCTCCAGAGCATGCTTTGGCATTGGCTCAGAAAGTATTAGTTAGAATGGGCCAAAATTGTGCCAAAGAACATGCTTACCCTTGGCTAGCATGGATGACCAGTGGTGCTGACATGCATTGTTTGGCCTTTCTCACTGATACAAAGAAGCATGAGTATTGTATGACTTTGTGGTCCTAGCTCCAGTACTCACTCCCCAGTCATGCTGACTGCCTCCTGCAAAACCTTCAGTGTAGGAGACTGATTGCTTATGCTGCTTGTGGGAACTAAGGGGCATGAACTCAAAGTAACACTTGACAGGTTCAAAACAAGGAGAAGAATGTGGTTCTTCACTCAGGGCATAGTTACGCTGTAGAAGTCCTTGCCACAGGATACTGTGAAGGCTAAAGGTTCACATGAGTTCAGGGAGGAGGCTGCATAAACACACAGAAGAAAAATCTCCAGTGTTTACTAACTTTGTGGAAGTTACATCTGGCTCAGAGAGCCCCTAGAATGCAGTTATTGGAGGCTGGGAGCATGTCCAGGGAAATTATTGCTCCATATTTTCCCTGCTTTTCTACTCTGTCCTGTGCATCTTCTTCAGCTGCTGTGAGAAACAGGATACTGAGCTAGAGTTGTCTGGTCCAGCTGCTGTGCTCTCCCATATTTTTCTTCAGTCTCATCTCCATCACTGTACATGCATGTAGTGAACTCGGATATGCATGTAGTGAACTCGGATATACATGTCTGTCTGCAGCTTGGACTGTTAATTTTTTCCATTGCTTTATGTGAGGATTTAGTCCAGAGAGGAACAAATCATATGTATTTATTCAGGGCCTACAGACCTAGGCCCTTTTGTCATCATAAGCTTCCTGATTAGCTTAGTAAGCTCTTTATTAGCGTCTATATATCCTCTCTCACTTTTCCACTCAGCCAGAGCAGACTTTTTCTTCTAGGAAGCAGAAATTTGGCTTTTAAGACCATTAGTGCCTCTGCTGGTAAATTGTCTTGCCCCCAGAAAAAGCTACTGTGATTCTTTAACATTGCAATAAACCCTTCCTTTCTCTTGTACCTTTTCGTGTCAGCACCTTGTTTATCTTTCCCAGAAACTCTGCATTTCTGCTGCTTTGTCAGTAACCTGTGGAAGAAGTCTTGGGTCTATTTGCATTCTGCAGCAGTGCGCAGTGTCTGAGCAGCAGCATAAAGTGTCTGTGCTTAGTATGTCAGATATGTCATGCCTTTTCAGTTTCAGTTCTGTTAGCACTTTTTACCTGCAAGTCCTTCAATCGGCTCATATTCTAGAAAATAGAGCAGTAATTTACTATGACATGACTTCCCCTATTAAAAATGAGTACATCTGTTCACTCAGCTATGGCTTCTTCAGCACCCTCCAGCAGCAACGTAATTAGAGCTCTGATTGCAACCTGCTAATGATTCCTTCCCCAAATATCTCCCAATCTAATTTTAAATGCGACATAACAAATGGAGCTAATAAACAGCAAGGAGAGAACATGATAAGGGTAAACGAGTTACAGCAATATCACATATGAAAATTTATTTAAGCATTGATACAATTGTAAACTCAGAAGCTTCTATAGGCATTGCAGGAGAAGTGTCTTAGAACAAGGTATCTAAAAGATCAAGGAAAGGTTTTCTTGATTGTTTAAGACTGTGGAAAAAGACAAAGACAAAAGATGTGGAGGTACATATAGGACCCTATCACTGGGCCAGTCTTGCATATTGTACCTTATCTAAACTTGTTAATACTGAGGATACAAACAGAAAATTTGCTTCTATTTCTAATAGAATTTTTCATCTATTTCTAGTAGACATCTTAGTCTTAAAGTCTGAATTTTATTCTAGCAGATACACTATTGTTTCTGAAAACTTGTTTTCATCAAACTTGAGATTATCAAAACAATTCCAAGACCTTCTACTGATTTCAGAAGGCAGCTGATCAGCTTTATCTATCGCTGCTTAGATACATATGAAGCCCATACCATTATCAGTAGTCAGAGAACCTCTGGGGAAGGTAAGATATGTAAGTTTAAAAGATGGTACTATTAAAGGTTTTTGTACTATCAAAAGCTTTAATTATTAAATCTTTATAGAAATGGAGGGATATTTTTATCATGGTGAAGGAAATGGTTATTTTGCTGTTGATTTCTGTAGGTTCAGGATTTTGTCTATAATGTATAAAGACACTTTGATTTACTAGATTTGAAATTTTATTAACTTCACAATATATCCAGTAGTGTATTGGAATACTCATTCTTGGCCATTCAGCTGTTCTGCTAAATGTAACAGAAGCACCCAAAGGTAAAGTGTCACTGCTTTCCTCTCCCTTTTTTTTTTTTTAACTTCTGTTTATCATTGAACACCATATGGTGCATGTCCTTGACAGAATTCATCATTCATCATTCATCAACGTTCATCAGTATAATGCTTTCTGTTCCCCTGTTGTACATGCTGGCGTCAGTCATCCTGTGATTCAGAATAAAGGTGTTCTCCAAAGTTTGTTTGTTTCCAAATATCAAATACTGTGGATGAATTATTTATGTAAACTTAATTATTTCCTATTAAATTCATGGCTATTTAAATCTTATGCATCAAAGAGTAAGCAGATTGCCAGTAAAGATCAAAAAGAATGTCTTTCTTCACATGCAGTGCTGATAGATAGGTGGACGTTTAAGAACAGGGTTTTTTCTTCATCCTGCAATATCAGATATTGATCAGAGTGTAAATCAGGGTTTGATCTGTTGGTCTATTGTCTTTCTAATTTAGAATCCTATCTTTCTTAAACCTTGCAATTATTTTGTAGGTAACTAAGAAATACACAGGCATGACAGAATAAGTTATTCTGCAATTCATCTTCTCTGCATTAGGATTGCCAAGAAGGAGGCTAGATGCAATTAGCAAAAATTACACTTTGTCAGCATTGTAAAAATTACTTACAAAGTTATATAGAAATATCTTGTCAGTAATGAGCAGGAGATAAGAGTTAAGGAAATGATAAGGGTTATTTTTCCTGTTCAAAAGTAATTTAGAGCAGCTCTTGGGCTTTTTTTGTTCTGTTTTAAAGTGTGTTCCATTTAAATGACGCTTTATTCTTGATCTAGCTGAATGTCATCTTTGATTTTTATGTCATATCAGAAAATCCTGGGTTTTAAAATCTTTGCATTAACAATGTATACCCTTAGAAACCTTTTTGCTGTAGATACTCAATATCAGAGAAGTCATATCACTTCTCAGTGAAATACTAACCTGAGGAACCTTTCAATATTGCTCCCTAAAACTTCTTGAAAATCACATAGAAGACAGAGTGCCTCAGAAAAATTTCTTGAAGAAAATCAACAATATAACTTTATTTTTTCAGCTTCTGTTGCATGCTGTGGCTTTGTTCGGGTCCTGCTTAGAATCACTATTATTAACTTGTATTACGTAATAGTTCATTTGGACTATGATTTTTAGATATATTTGATAAACTATGTCCAGCTTCACTAGAAGAGGGATTCTTTGTTTTATTAAAAACAAACATGAAGGTGTAATCTAATGCAAATCTATGTAAATTCAAATTTTGGTTGTTACAAGCAATCTATGTGTCATTGTAAAATACAGTAAAATTCCAACTGATTTTGCGGGGAACAGGAGATGGCTTTGAAAAATTGGGCCTAGACAAGAAGCAAAGACAATGTACAGAGATACAGGTGGGAGATATTTCCTCCCTTTCTTCCACCAGTTTCCATCCCAGTTCTCTTCCCCCATATCACAGCATATAATATTGTATTTAACTCTAATGCTTTCTGCTGCATCCTCTGTGAGGTGGTAGTGTTATGTTAGCCCCTTGCTGCTTCCCCAGCCTGGCAAGGTTCCATAATTACCAATCTGGGCAACTTGTGAATCCTTAAATCCCAAGGCGCTTTGCCTGCAAGCTTAGGGACCACACCAATTTCAGTGTCTGGGAAAACTTGGTGCAGCAAGAAAATAAGATGAATTTTAGGCCAAATGAAGTATCAGTTTCTAATGTAATTTTGAAAAACTGCTGACATGTACAGTCTCAGGACAAATTAAAACCTCAGCAGGAGTAATACCATGCTGTGTGAAAAGATTGCAATTGATACCTCTATTTTTTACTGTAATTGTCTGAGATCCTCAGGAGAATACCCATCAGACTCTGAAGGAAAGTGTGTTTGTAAGCCCTATGAGCTGTGCCATAAACTGGTGTTTTGAACAGCACCGGGATGTGGAAAAGACAAATGACACTGTATGAGGCCCTCAGTGAGATAAACAAATTAGCTCCTTCTGCTATAGTTGCTGCTACTCATATACTCACAGGTTTGGTTTTGTTTAAATATAATCTAAAATGCTTTTTTAATTTTTAGAAATAAACTATTATTTGTAAAAAAATTCAGAAGGTGTATGTTTTAAAATCATGACCAACACAGGAATAATATACAGCATGAGCAGCTTCCTACTGTGGCAGAATTTAAATTATAACAAAAACTTCAGTACTAGTATATAGGACAGAATAGCAGGAGATTTTACTGCACTGGCCTGAATTATGAGGTCATTTCCCCATGGGTAAAGTGATGCAAATCTAGATGCAGCTGTGTGTTCCTCTAGTCTCTGCCATACGTTTTGCAAGCCTTGCCTTGCCTTGCCTCCCCAAGCCAAGCTGAGTAGACCCTCCTTATAACTGGTGAAAGCAGCATGTTGTGGGCTCTTTGAGTTCCTTTTGTGTATTGCTCTGCTGTCCTCTCTCTGGACTAAGGTATCAGACTAGTATAATTCAGGGAAGGTTTTATGATGTGGACTCTTGTCAAGAACCAAGGAGTCTATTCAATTCCTTTTAAAACCACCATAGGGATACTGAGTTTCGGTAAATTTGAGCTTGATTGTTCCTGGTGCCAACTATCCTGAAAAGATACAAATCATCTGCCTTGCTGTGGTTCTGCTTCTGAGATTAAAATAATCTCATTACAATATGACTGTTTTACAATAATCTTGGTGAATAGTGACCACATTTTAAAGGGTCCAGTGACACATCGTATCTTCTAGAGCAGCCAGTCCCTCCTAAGTGGGAAAGGCAAGAGTCATACAACAGCTCTCAGAACTAAACTGTATTGCCTACTGTTTCCATGTATCTGGTGAGCTAGCAGGGTCGGATTACTTCCTTGGTTTATATCTCGGTGACTACAAATACAAGGTGTAGTGCTTATTAAAAATATAATTGGTACTCCTATGTATAATACATGCTCTGCTGATGGTCCTAGAAAAGAGCTTTCTCTACAAATGGTCTTTATTTTTCTTCATCACATGGAATCAAATTATATATTTTTGTCAGCTCCTACAGGAGATGTTTGACTTTCTGCTTCATCACTTTAGAGACTTTTGTTCTTGCTGCCATTGGTTAAGGGTAAACAAGATGTTTGCTTCTCTCATCCAGGCTACTTGCTTGATTTTTTCTCCTCAAAACCATCTCATCAATCATACTATTAAATGAACATTATAAAAATAAATGTAAGGAACTGCCATGTAAACTTTCTGCAGTTTACAGTAAAATCTAGATTACCTCAGAAATTTGTACAACTGCTTTGTTAAAAAAACCCAAACAAATACTGCTTATTGAAAAAAAAACCCCAAACATTTAGTAGAATAGTTTCCTATTTTTATATCATCCTAGAAGTATGGCTAGTTTCTAGCCCCTGTCAAGGAAATATGATGGTAGCATATGATTCATAAATAAATGAAGCAGAATCACATTGTCCTTATCTCCTTATCTACTGCTATTCTTTAACTATTGTTAATCCATTTAACTGTTGTATGTGCCTTCAATACAAAAGCAGCTGCAACAGCAAAGTCACCTAGAATCTCTGATGCTTTAGTATATTTAATTTATTATTTAAAACATATATAAGCATTATTCCAAGTGTATTGTTTGAAATCTATTGAAAAGCACTTTTTTTTTTTGCTTATTTTTTAACTCTATCATGGTGACTTCCAGCAGTTCAGGTAGATTTGTCTATGTGCTTGGTCACAGAAACAAAATTGAGCCACATCTTTTTTATACGTCTCATTTAGCTCCTTGTCTTCATTAGCAATTTGTCAAGTGTTAAAAATCCAGAGATTTATCTTATAACAAGTAGTTACAATTCCTGAAAGCACCTGATGTTTTAAGTTCTCTGCTTGCTTTGGAAACGAGACTTAAGGGATCAGAGCCATATGGATATATCTGAGAATTTTCTTCCAGCTCACTCCTTTTTAGTTTTGTAATAGAGAAATAACAATGGATCCAGTTCCTTTAAGAGTTGTGAGTGTTTGTTTAGCCAATAATAGTCAAACTCCAGAATACAAAAAATCATCCCTGTAAATAGTGGCATTTTCACATTCTCCTCCTTATTTCTTGTGGCTTTTCAGGTCAAATGATTAAATCAAATATTAAAAATGGTTTTGTTCGTCCTCTGATCGATTACATGCAAACTGTTGGTGAGATGACATGGCTAAAATAGCATATATGTGAGGAGGACAGCTATATTTATGTCACAAGATGACATCGTTGTTTGGGTGTCTGCCACATTCTGCAGTACTGACACTTTCTCCACTGCAAGGCTTAGTAATTTGTTTCAGTGATGGATCACATATTTGTACCTTATCAATCAAGTTCAGGAAGCCAGAGGAATGAGAGAACACTGGAACAGTTGTGTAACAACAGGGTCTACCCACAGTTCTCAAGCAGTCCTGCCCAGTTTTATGCTACTAGCCAGGACATTCACCATTAGGATATCAAGTCAAAAAGCAAAAAGCTATCTATGCACCTTGAGTAGAGCTTTTGAGGGCAACCGAAAGTATTTGCTGATTTGCTTTGATTTGCTAGTAGTTTTATTCCTTCCTGAAAATGCAACAAAAGCCAAACTGGCACAACATTTCTAAAGGAAATATTCAGAGAATAACATTCTCAGCTTGAAATCACTAAGCTTCTGTTTTCAACTGCTTAATGATTATTTTTTTCAGTCAGAGAAATTTTGTAGGTTGATCCAGACTATTTTTCCAGCTTTTCATTTGGCAAGGAAAAATAATTTTTTGTTTGTAACTCAATCCAGGTTTCTGTTTAGGTCAGCAAATGGAAAAGGCAGTGATTTGCATACTTCTGTAAACTAATGTTAGGAAAAAAAGAAGACAGACAGGTACAAAAGAAGTTTATCTGGGTCATGAAGCTGGACTAGGACTGCAACTAGCATTGCCTGCCAGGGTGCAACTTGTGATGCTTTGGGGTCTGTACAGATTCATTTACCTGCGAGTCAGGGTCTGTGGCTGGAGCACAGCAAGTGGTGTTCCTGCAGGGATGTGGGACTTGCATGGACCTTGTACCTGGACCTAGGAGCTGAAAACCACTCCCAGATCCAGTAATATAAACACTGAATAGTTGCAGTATATCTAATGATGGTTTAAAAGCTGCTGTATAGAAATACTGATTGGAAAAATCATCTTGAAAAATAAGCCTTGCTGTCCTGATGACATGATTTCCTTTATACAAGAGCCAAATCTTAAGAATTATGATTCAAACCCCTCATGTTAACGGATTTCTTTCTACAATTTATTATATGTCTTTCTTATTTCCCCACAGCTATATCTCCCTTTACAGCTCTGTACTCTCCAGGGGGCTGTGTTTCTTTGCCCCCCAGTCCCAGGCTCAGCCCTGTAAGAGGGGAGCAGCCCACGAGGTGGCAGAGCTCGCCTTGGAGAGCAGCGGTTGGTGACAAACCCCTTTTTTTCCTAGCAAAGCTCCTTCCCCCGCTTGCTTCCGCTTACTCATTAATTGCAAATGTAGCTTCCTTTTTACAAATAAATCATAATTTCCTTAGATTAATAACGGAAAAGTATTCAGCCAAATGCAGACACGTAAAACGGGCATTTTACATTGCCCTTGATTCAAAGGCTCTTCTTTCAAGAAAATAGGGATTTTTGTCTAACTTTGTTTCTGTCAACAGTTTCAAACCAGTTGAACAAGTTGTAATTTGTTTAACCTCATTATAACTTAACTCAATTTCAGTGTTTGAAAACTTGAAAACAGCAAAACCACTGAAAAATTTGTTCAGCCCTTCAGCTTCTGGAATAGTAAATAAAAAAGAATTGGGATGCTTCAGAAACCATTCTTCAACAAGAAATGTCTGTCACTATTTAGAACTGATTACATTTTCATCTGCTCATCACAGAAAAGTGGTGTGAGCCTGCTCAATATAACTTGACCAGTAAAATGTTCCAGAGTGTGACTCCATTTGATTTCATTCCTTCTCTTTTTTCAACTTCCAGGCATTAAAGGAGAGAAGATATAATTAATATAATTCTAAATTAGAGTCAGCAATGTTATTGTATGAGTTAGTAAGAGTGTAATATTCATACTAAGTGTGCCAATCCCTATAAGAAAGCTGAACAGGAGAGTTGTTTAAAGAGATTAAATGATGCAGAATAAAGCTTCCAAAAGCTGTAATTGAAAGTGACAGAAACATTAGCTTTGAAACAAGTAACATTTAATCACACAGATTATACAGAAACATAATTTTTATATGTTGTTTTCTTCAATAGAATTTAATTTTAATCTGTTGAGACAGCTCATCATTTTCAGCTGCCTACTGCCAGAAGCCTGTCAGAATATGTAAATGTACAGCTACCGTGAGGAGTGGGACCTGTTCTCTCAAACACTGGCCTCGTCTTACGCATGTCTAAAACTTCAGTTGCTCCTGCCTGCACCTGCAGGTTGCAGGTGTAAGCATTTGCCCCACTTCTTCCTTTGTATGTACCATTCGAGTGGTAGAACTTCTGAGTCTGGACAAGCAGTGTGGCCCTGGTGAAAGCATAGTGTTTGTGCAGTCATAAGTACAAAGTTATTAAGGGGCAAATGCACAAAAGTAAAAAGTATGAAAAAAACTTCCAAAAAACCCACCATTTTATTTCATTTTCTTGTAAGTGTACAGGAAATCTAAATGGGCTACATATTTTTTTAAATCACAGAAAACTGAAGGCAGAAAAGAATTTGTAAGTGGATTGATTAGTCAAGACACAGAGAGAGTAAATCTCAGTATAGTAAAAGAATAATAACAACTCATCTGGTGTTGCAGAACATGTGCATTTACCAATGTCCCTGCCTTGACCGATGATGTGAAACTGAGCTCTGTATTTGCAGAACGTGTGATCAGGAGCAAATGTGACCTTCAGGAAGGCTGATATGAAGTGCCTATGCTTCCTGGGAACTCAGGAGGGCAACAGACAGGAGAAACTCACGTTGCCACTAACCTGCTGTTTATTGCAGCCAAGAAGTACATGTGAAAGCATGTCAAAAACTCCAAGCATTTTGGATGGTTACCATCAAATATTTTGAGTTTGTTTGCTCTGTTATGAAACTTGTTTGAAAGTGAAGCCAGCTATCTGAAAAAGGGTTTGAACTACAAGGTTATAGGGAGGTTTACTTTATTTTTCTCTGCCAATGTCTTTCTCTGCTAATATAGAAGTTTAAAATAATAGGTTTCACCTGTGTTTCACTTTTAAGTCCTTACAAAGTCTGAGTTATTTGGAGATGCCTTTTGTTTTAGGGAAGGTCATATCAACAGGTCAGCATGGCCAGATTTTCAGAAAACGAGTACTTTGTACACATAGTGTCTATTTTGGCTTATAGTGAGAATATTAAAACAGAAGCAGTTCCAGTATGAAATGCAATCTGGGGCAGATCCTGACCTCTTGAATTTGGAAGAGGCCAGGGTGTCATTGGCAAGTCCCAAGCCATTTCTGTCTTGTGATTAGCTTATGGCTGACCAAGGAACTATGCGGACCTCTTCAAAACTCTAGCAGAGTTGATGCCACCCCCTTGTCTTTCACGGGGTGCACCTGAGCATGGGATCAGGAGATAGGAGCCCTAGTTATGGGCTCACTGTGTCTGGAAAGCTTTGGCACTTCAACTTCTGTCATGGATGAAATCACCCTAATGCATAAGCTAAGGGGCAACAGGGAAAGGACACTTCCACCCTCGCCATTAGAGCCAGGCTTCTGTGCATTGGCAATGTAAGACCCAGAGTCCAAACACAATAGAATGCTGGTGGGAGGGGAAGATCTTGGGATCTTGCTTCCTTCACTGCTCATACATTTCCTGTTGACCACCCTTCAGATGAGAAAATCAACCTGAGGTGCAAGGCTCGGACTGCAGCAATCTCACCTCTGCCCCAGCAGTCAGGCTGTGTTTTGGTCTGCTCCCACGGCGCAGATCTGGCACTGCTGGCTATGCACCAGTGGGGCAAAGTTTTAGTAAAGAAACCAGAAGTTCAGAATAAACAATTAATTTTCTGTATCCAAAGTAGATTATATTATCTTCAGAGCAGGGACTGTCTTACCATGTTTGTTTGCAAATGTTTGAGCCATTCACCCTTTGTCAGTAAGAAGTGATAAGATAGCAAAGAAGGAAACGGACTTCAGAAAAGGCCGCCAGCCTAAAAAGAGCAGCCAGAGAGATTAAACCTGTGAACATAGCTTTAATGGTGATACTGTCACTAAGAGAGATGCAAGCTCTTACCAAAGAAGAGTTATTATAATACTCTGTTTATTATAGTGTCAGTACAGGACATGTAGTCATCCTAGTACAGAGTAACACTTCCTATATTGTACTTCAAATGAGTAATGAATATCATGTGAGTAATGAATGTATCAGAGCTTTCTAAAGCTGTATCTGGGCAGGCAAGGGGGTTGGCTGCCTCACTCAGCAGGACACTTCAGCTACTTTGTGCTACTTTGGTGGCAGAGAGCTCCTAGGAGGTTTTCTTTGATTTCAGTTCTATGATTCTTGGCTGGCTGCATAGGGATGCTACTTGCATAAAGACAAAGACACTGATGGACAAAAAGCCCAGGACAACTTGGGGCTTCTTTGAGGTCCACAGAGGTCTCAGCACAATCTTGATTGTCTCCAAGTCAAGAAGCTGTAGGGGTTTTGAAAAGCTACTGTTGTCCCTTGTACCTCACATTTTTTCTTGAGGATGATTGGCTGCAGCTGTGATCAAAAGATCATAATTTCTGATTTCTCTGCAGCTGTTGATGACACCAATAAAGGGATTTTACCAAATTACACAATGCTCCTCTCATAATAAAGGAGCAAAATTAGGAATGAGTGCTATACTATGCTTCCATTATTGATGTGGCCCAAGTGATGGCTGTGGTTCTCTGTGGACATGACTGGGTCATCAAACATCTGAAGCCACAGTGCAAAAGATAGAGAACAGGAATACAGTGTCTAGTAGGCGGATGGTCTAGTGGGCCTCAGGTCTGTGCCTTCCTTGTGTCTGCTCGTGGCACCACTACGAACAAATCAGCAAACCTGGAGTTTCTCTGAATGGCAGCTGATTGCCATTTCATGCGAGTGCTGAAGTGCTCTTAGTATCTTGAGGGATGGAGTGAAGAAAATCTGTTGGTTTCATACTCTCGCCTCTTACAAGGCCTTTTACAACTAAAGTACGTGATTTTGGTGTTGCAAAGACCTGGACAGCTCTTGCAAGGTGAGCTGGTAACTCTGGCCAGTGACATGCATCTTCCAAAGTTACCTTTAGGGTGTGATGTAAAGCTGAGAAGTATCTGCAGGTTTCAAGGAATGGAAGTGAATTTGGGAGATAGAGGAAATTGGTGGCATTTTATTTGTCTGTCCATGTGGAGTGAACAACTGTTACATCCAACTTTGGATAAACATCTGCAAAAGCTTCTGAACAACAAACTAGACAGTGGGAGCTTTTATAAAAAATAGAGTGTATTTCTATAAAAAGTCTATTTATCTGAGGTGATACAGGAAAAGCTGAGTAGAAAAGCTTAATACTCCACTATGTCAGTTTTATATCAGGGTAGCTGCCCATAAATTCAATGGAATTTCACCAGCATTAAACTAGAAAAACACAACGGAAAAAAATATTATTCTGAATTCAAAGAGCAAATAAGATCAAGGGTTATTTTGCTTATTTTGATAATAAAGTAAATACTGTAGGAACATGGAACATTATTAAACAACTAGGTTAGAAAAATCAGCAAGGCTACTTATACAGAAATATCATTGATGATAAACTCACTCCTCGGTAACTTTTTCAGAGGCTAAGAGAATGGTAATTTCTGTTATCAATTCTTTACATTAACAAACAATGTGATACGGATGGAATCCGCTATAAATGTTATCTGTACAATAAGGGAACAAATGCTTGGTTGTGAAAGGACTCCTCTGTTTTTGTGAAGTGGCATACTTCTAACGCCTCATAGCTGGCTTTTTGTTTTTAATCTTTTTTGTTTCCTGTTTTAAAATATTGACAAACTTTCCTTTCCACTTAAACATCTAAACTTCCATAGCTAAAAACCACCCTAGGCAAAAAATAAGCCTTTCCTTTTTTTCCTGTAAAATCACTTTGTAAACTCTTTCAAAAGCTGACAATCTAGCAGTTACCCAGATGTCTTGTTGTATCTTAGTAATTAAATTGTAGTCTCTGAGCTGTCTTTTTCGTAACTAAGTTTACAGGAAATGCATCTTCATCCTTGTCTAGCACAATATAAAAATGTTCTGCTGGGAATACAGTTGTATTTATTGATTCTTCAGAATTTGTAATTCCTTTCAAAAGAAATTTAGTTAGCTCTTTTGAGCTTCCATGAACTGATAAAGGCAGAAAACAATAATAATTTGAAAAGCTACTTCTAGGGAGTTTTATGACTGTACAAGATTTGGTACAGGATCTGTAGTAGAAATGTGTTCACCTTGCTACCCACATATTCTTTCAATATTCATTTACAAATGGCATTCCTACATCCCTTACTTTTATAAAAAAGTGCCTGATTACAAGATGTCAAAAACTATATGCTGTGTTTAAAGTAATGTGTATATCATAATTGCTAATGTAAAGGATAAAGGTCTTCCTCACGAAATATATACAATCCCATATCAAAAAGCCAGAGCGACAGAGAATATGATCACCAGGATTGATTTCTTGGGTGAGTGAGAGAACTAATCCCAGCCATCTGCTGGGAGATGATGCTTCTAGCCTCTTCATGTCTCTGTGTACAGACTGTTAGTGGAAGCTTCCTGGCTGGCCCTGGGTGTCAGATCAGCAGCTGGAGCAAGATTTGTCCATTCTTGGCCACTACTTTACAGAACCTTTGAGCTGCATGTGGCTTTTTGCTTCCCAGCAGATGCTCCTCACCATGCACAATCTCCAGATAGGCAGGGCGATTTTCTAGCAAGCCCATGCTATCAGGAGTGTCCCTGCAGCTGTACCTGCCAGGGGACTCAGTGTCAAGGCTTTGTCCACAGTGCAGATCCCAAAACACCCTCAGTGCCTGGCACAGCAGCGAAAGCAGCAGTGTTGCCCACAGGCCACCCACAAGTCATCACCACTCTCCTCTGTAGCTAAGGCAACCAGTGCATTGGCTGGTCATTGTGACACACCACCCAACCTTTGCAAGGCTGTCCAAAAACCAGCCTCACAGAATGAGAATTGCTTGTATCACCTCAGCTGGGCTGAATTTACGCAAAGGTTTCAGGGTTTGTTTTCCAAAAACCTTGACACGTAGCTCACGTTGGGTGTGGAAGCCAAGTTAAAGCTTCCCATACTCTGGACTAGTATCCTGGCCAACTGAGTGTGGCAAGAAGGAAGAAGAAAGCAGTCTCCCTCTCCTGAAGGAGAGGGAGAAATCCTGAAAGGATTTCACATGGAAACATTACCGAGAACCAAGGGTAGCAGATTTCCAGGATGACATCCAACCCACTGGGCTAGAGATGCATCCTGACACTCACCCTCATGTTTCCATGTCTATTTAGATATGTCATACAAAACCAACCATGTCCCACAAGAAAGACTAAAGCAGTTCCCACATAAGGATAATCTAGAGGCTTGTAATTAAGTTAGACTGCTGACAAATTAAAAACTTTGATATAATCCTCTTGGACAACTTATTTATTTGAGTAAGTTTGCACTGAGACTTCCCAACAGAATTTTCTCCCATCTGGAGTACATTATGATTTCCTATGGGTATGCACCAATCCTCCCTGTTGGAGATGCTCCACTTTTGCATTAAGTGCCTAAATAGTCAAAATAAATGGAAATCAAGAGCCCCAGTGCTTTTTTACCAAACGTATAATGGCTTCCTACCCAAATAACAACATGTTTCTGCGGCAGTGACCTCCTGAGTCATCTGGCTGAATACTCTTAGTTTGTGCAGCTGCATCCATCACAAAATGCCTCTTAACCATGCAAAGAAGTTCAGTGTCTGCTTTGCATTAAAAAACTACATCCGTAGCAGATATTAAACTGCTGTAAATTCAGTGCGTTGTTCTTCTTTAATGCAGTGATTACAGCAATTGTTCCAGTTTTGCTAGTGAAATCAGGAGGTCAAAATTTGTATCAGTATTGACTGATTCTTGTTTTCATCCAACTATATGTTTTTCAGTATACATATTCATGTGTTGCTTATATTTAAAGATACATGTTTTTCTACCATCACTGAGAATCTGACATGGATTACAGCCTGATTTACAACGTGATACCCACTTACTGCTTTTTTCTGTTGCCACAAAACATTTAAAATGATTATGAGATTATTCAGAATATCGCAGCTTTTCAAATTTGATTTTCTCTTAAAACACTGCAGTAGTTTTGTTCCATTCTTCCATTGTTTTTCACATGATAACTCAAAGACTTGGAATGAATGATTTAAATATGAGTCATGTGCATTATGAACTACTCAGTGTATTAGGAACACAGATGTTTACTGCCATAAATTATTGACATCATTTTGGGATGGACTTTGTTATAACCTTGAAATGAGCAAGCTGATGGAGTGTATGAATTAATGTAGAGTTTTTTTCTGTAGCCCTGGAATATCCTTCTCTAAGAAAAGCTGCAGAAGTATTTTAAAAGCAAACTTTAAGCTCAAAATTATCTGAAGAATAAACCAGAAAATGTTTTCCATCTATGATAAGAACTAAATCGGGTTCATCTGTATTTCAAAAAACAGAATTCCAAATAGTTTCCTGTTTTGGTGTATTTATCAGAAGAGAAATATGGTCTGAATAGGCTATTGTTAGTAACAAGCTTTGCTTCAAGTCAATAAATAGTTGAGTTGTTATATCATGTACTTTCAGTTCATGAATTGTGCATCTGTTCAAGCCTTATCAGACAGAGTGCCTGTATAGATACTGCTAGCATTTCTTAGCTCACAATTTCACTTTTTAAAAAAGAAATAAATGTAGCATCAGTTCTAAAGGAGAGAAATCAACATGAGAGTTAGAATAATTAGGGATATTTAGCAGTCTAGTTTGTCTCAAAACTGTGAATGGCAATAAGCACTGCAAGAAAAACTTCCCAAACTCAACTCACTCTGTTTTCTTTAACATTGAAGCTAACTCTAATGGCAAAACCAAGCAGATTTCAGGAGATTATCAACACCTTTGATCTCTTGATCCATGTATGCAAAATCTTTTGATGCTGGGTAGAAATCCAGCATGAATTAAAGACAGCCTATTTTTCTAAACAACAGAGGCTGATCTGGAAAAGGTCAGTCAAAGAAAATGGATACACACATAAGCCAGCATCATACTAAAAAAAAAATCACATCCTTCTTTAACTGGCTAAATGAACTTTCCTGAGGCTATTTTCTGTTTTGTAATGCCTTAATAAAAGTGAAATATAATGCACAAAAAACTGTGGGTGTAGCATTTTACTTCCTGACTTTGACATTTCTGGTGGGTTATTACTAAATATTTGTGTTAGTGGCCTTAAGAGCTCTAGAAACTGCCACTGGGAGGGAGATATACACAGAGTTACAATTAGTGTAGTATTTAAAATACTGGTAGAAGCTGCAACTTTTAGCTGCAACTTTAATTTTGACCTCTGTCCCTGCACTTAAAGCCATTTCTCAGGAGGACAGGGTAGTGCCTGGACACCACTGAGTGGATTGGCTGGTACCGTGGGCTTTGGGAGAGCACGGAGGAGGCTGCTGCTGGACATCTGCCACTGTGGTGGTTTTGAGTTCCTGTATGCAGGCCTGTAGCAGGGAAATATCCCAAAACAAACAGTGGAAAAAAGTGTGAAGAGGGAACAGCACCATTAAAGTAGATACCTAAAGAAATGACCTTCATTTTACTGTGTCTCTCTTCTTGCCCGCAAAAGATGAACATTTTCCATAGGTTACGTTTTGGGGCACAATCCTTCTTATGTGTTTTCATGCAAAGAAAACATTTGGCCAACTGACATGAGCATGTTTATCACAATTAAAAACTTGTTTAAATTCTCTGTTATGGATACGCTATTTTTAATCACATTTTTGCATTATGTTCTTCTAGTCGCTGCTATCTTAATTCTGAAAAGGAAGAAAACTTCAGCCCTAAGGTGGTCAGATGGCAGATGCAAACTGTCTTTTTTGTCCTCCTTTAGCTGCTGATATCACGTACTATGGATCTGCAGGGTGGCAAGTCTCCTTGGTCCTTCCCAGCCATAGTGCAAAGATACATACAAAGGTGTACCACAAGGTTTGTTCTCACTGTAGCCCAGGTTCCTGTATTGCTTGTTGCAATGTCGATCTATAATTACAATATTTCTCATTTACAGAGAATATTGCCATTCTGTCTAGTGTGTAAAAACATCCTAGCAATGATTTCACACTCATAATGACATTTTCAGTATAACAGCAGGAAACTCCGGTAAGACTGCTATGATCTAGGGTGCTTTATTTAAGGTCTTTTATTCTTAAAAGGTGTGTCCTTCAAAAGTTGTTCTTTTTTAAAAAAATAAGAACTCATAGTTCCAGATTATTCCTTTGATCGCAAAATTTCATGCATGTTGATGATATTTAAGGCCTCCAAAACTCTCTCAGAGAATGAGTGGCAGTACAAAGACAGTCTTTTCTTTACTTAGTGTTGCTGGAAAAGTGGCTGCCAGACTCTGGGTTTACAATTACATACATTAGGATGAAAAGAAAAGTCATAAAGGCCCAGATGCACAGGGACCCAAGCCTGATGACATCCAACCTGACTTTCCAGTGGCCAGTTCAGAGGCACTAATTTGCAGTCCTGAGTTACTCACCAAACTATCCTATACATCTGAGGGAAGGCTCTTTTTTACAAGAAGTCACATGGAAAAGATGAGGGGTAATGGGTACAAGGAAGATTCCAGTTGGACACAAGAGGAAAATTTTTCACAGTAAGAACAGCAAGCCATTGGAATAATCTCCCCAGGGAAGTGGTGGATTCCCCAACGTTGGACACTTCAGAGATTCAGCTGGGCAGCATGTTGGGACAACTTGTCTAGCCCAGGCTTTTGCCAAGAAAGGCTGGATCAAGTGATCCTTGAGGTTCCTGCCAACCTGGGAATCTATGATTCTATGAAAGAGTCAGCCACCAGGCTGTGGAATTTACAACAGCCACGTTACCAAGCAGAGGGATGCAGAGAAAACGCTGAAGCAAGGGACATGTCTGAAGTTCCCTCTCTCTGTCCCTGGGATTCAGGTGCCTGTAAGTGAGAGAGATTTACAGCTCTGAAGTCTCTCTTAGACACTTCAGTTGCTGCTTGTGTGTGAATAGCTTGTTTACTTTTCTAAAGAAGATGTCTAGCAGTAGTACTATTCATCACCTTTTATGTAGCGCAAGTGATGGGCATCACCCACAGGGGTCTTCATTCAAACGATTTCAGAGCAACAGTAGGTACACCAACTCTGCTTTGTGCTGAGCTCAGTGGTGTTGGTACCTAAATCTACAAAGGATTTTAGGTATCTGAACAACTAGTTTGAGAATGCCTAAACACACAGTGAAACAAAATATCCACTGAGACACTCATCTTATCCAAGATAAGAAGGCCTCTGGGAATATGCATTAGAAGTACTTTAGGTGCCTAAATAACTTTACTGATGACAGCTTAGGTGCCTTTCAGGTATGCATGCCACAGGCAGAATTTTTGTGACTCACTCACCTGAATGCATGTATCTAAATTCTGCTTGAGCTATGAATCTTTTTGTAAATTATTTTAATTTATAAAAACGTCTTGTTTCAAAAACATGGCAATGATTCAAATGGTTTCTCATTTTGCTATGAAAATTAGTAGGTGATGTTTTAAAAATTTCTATATTGCTTCATATTCCTAACATAATTACTGGAATAGGATTTAAATTCATCCAGAACTTCCAAAGCTTGCATTGATTTGAGCTGTATGTCGAACAACATTAAAATTTTAAGCCAGTATCTCAGAATGTCTTAAGTTTCTTTGCCAACCTGTTTCTTTTGCAAACATGATTCTGAGACCAGATTTCTGTTATCCCAGAATATCATCTCAGATAGCATCTAGGCACTGTTTTGCATTTTATTTATGACCTTTACGCCTTATTTGCCAGACAAGCACCCTCAGCTCCTGCAAACTTTTTTTTTCAATTCCCCACAGCAATAGGAATTTAGCTGTAACATGAAAGGCAGCTCTGAGTGAATGTTCTGATTTAAAAAACCTTGGACAGTAGCCTTCTTTTTTGTCTTAAGTGAAGTTCTTTCATTCAGACCTGGAACTTTAACTTGGGGCTGGCAGTTTAATGGTCCTACTGAAGACAGAGCGAAAGACAATGGCTGATCAGCTATGCAGAGCAAGACTGTCTATCCAGTCTTATACTAGAAAACCCAGAAAAATAAATCCGTTGCCCTAGCCTAAAGTTTTACCTGGTTTACAGCAGTCCAATTTAATAAATCCTGTATGCTGTTTTTTTATATGGGTATTTGGTTGGTGGCTGTAGCTATAGGCAGGTGATTTATTACTACTAACACCATATTCTTTTGGATGGATGTATAACATTATTTGTACTGGAAGTTGTTCTGCTTCCAGACATGCACACCAGGAAATATTATCTGTGCTACATCTTTCCCCAACTCAAATATGAGTGGTACGTTATTCCTCATTTTTCTCGCTGGTAGTAAGCAATGAAAAGGGAGCACATGCAGGTTTGCATGATGCTGGCTGTCCCAGAGGACTCTATCTCAGGGATGGGCAGGAATCTGCTCACTGCCACTCTCCTCCTTCATTTGGCATGCTGTGATTCAGGTATCACAAGGTGGTGCTCTTGTACTTAGGGCACATTATTCAGTAGCCAACACTTGAGGTGCCTGAGGCTCTCCTGAACTTTGTGCTACATATGGCAAGTAGAACTAAACAGCACTGTTGGTGGTTGCACACCTGCTATACCAGAAGAGATGCCTGCTGAGAACAGCATCTCCAGGGATGGCAACCTTGTGCCATCGTGTGTAAGAAAAGATTAAATGCTGCACGTTCACAGGATTGGTATGTGTTGCAATACTGGGAAATCTCTCTGGGTCCCTTATCAAAGGACATTTTCTTGAGCAGATGTCACAAAATCTGGGCTGAATGCTTCCTTCATGTTTGTAATTTTCCAGTGAGAAGCAGACCCTGAAGGTATGTTCTCTAGACTAAGGATCCAGCTATCTCTTTCCATCCTCTTTTAAAGCTGAGCTTGCCACTCCTCTCCAAAATGAAGTATTTTGGTGTTGTCTCATTCCAGTGAACATTTAAAACAGAGTATTTGTCTTTTTGATCCAAGCTGGACTCAGTATTTTACTTTCTGCATTTCTCACTTATCCACTTCTTTCCTGCTTGGCTGTAAGAAGGATACGTTAAAAAAAATGTGATATCTCAAAGGTCCTTTGTTATTGTATGTACAGATCTAATACCAGGACTCTAGAAATCATACAAAGGTAGTATCTCAGAGAGCAAGAAAGGGATTGTAGATGGAAAGCAGCTCTGGGACTGTGTTTAAAGATGATGAAACATCTACTTTTTATACAGATCTAGCAGGTGGCTCTTATTAGAATGAGACTGCAGGATGCTATTTCAGGAGACTGGAGAATGCAGCAGTCCTGTAGCTAATAAGGGCAATTGGATTGCCAAGTAGGCTACTGTGATTGCTGCTCATTGTGTACCTGAGTAAGAACTGAGCATCTCTTGCTCCAGATTTCTCTGAGCATGCTCTCTTTGCACATCTTTTTTTCCTCAAGTAATAGGCTGTGTCTGATATACGTTACTCTGTACATGAGATGATAACACATTACTAAGAGCTCTGAATTGTACTGTAATAAGGTCAGTGGTCTGCAGTTTTAAGCTACATACTGGAAAATAGAAACCCATTATTTGTTGCTTCTGGTTCTCTGAAAATTTTCTCTCCATGTTTAGTGATCATATTAGTGCTCTATACTTTCTAACAAATTCTGCATGCCCAGCTCTTAGCTATTTCTTGAGTATTTCAGTATCACTTCACTGAAGAAAAGCACATGTTGGAATGATGCTGTTGTCACCATTGTATATGCCAGTAATTCATATGCATGCAAACAAAAATGGTACTAACTTGTACAAGTTTGGAACAAGGACTTGTATGGTACAAAATTACTGCAGAAACCATTGCTGACAACACTGCTTCAAAGAAATACAGAGAAAGTTCAACCTTGCTGCGGCATTCTGGCAAACAGAAGGAAATACGTTAAGAACAAAGCATCTTTTCTTTCTCACTCAATAGCATTGCTTAACACCAGTGTGACAGCATTCACCGCCTTCTCTTGAAATGCTTTCTCTAGCTGAAGGAAAAAATTGCTTGTATTTTCTGTGATCTTACCCTGTGAGGACACTGGAAAGGGATTTGCACAGTATGTTCCCTACTTGCTAGGAAAGATGATGTTAATGATGATGCCATTGCTATTTTACCATCTATTGAGTTCCATAAATGCCACTATACTGACAAAAGTGGCCAGCAGTAATAATATTGAAAATACAGTTGAAACAAAATTTGAGTGTATATTGGTAGTGAAGTTCTTCAGTAAGATTGTAAAGTTCAAATAATGTATCATGAATTTTAAGGCATCCTGGCACATACTTTTGCATTCCAGGTTAAGGTTATAATTCATTAAAAAAAGACAACAGCATTCAAGCATGTACGTGTGCACAAGTATTACACTCAAAGGACTTTGACTGTCCCTGAACCTGTAGTTTCAAGGAGATTCACCTCAGGATCCCTCATTAGCTTCTCTATGTAATTTCTTCTTTTCCTGTTTCTGAATGCCAGTCCTTCAAATTCACCAAGGACCCCTACAATCAAGCTTTTCTGTCCTCTTTCCACATCACAGATCAGACCTTCAGCCACCTTCACAAAACACCTGAATTTCTGTATTATGTTCTCACCATTAATGTTCAGATTCCTGCATGGGTGTCACTGAGGATGTGATCTGATGATAATGACATTGCACAGTTACAAAAGTATAAAAGTCTTTGTAGATGCTTTTAGAGTCCCTCTTCTACAGTATCGTATCCACTGAAAGCTAAAGGGGAATAGATATCTTCTGGTTAAATTTTGAGGGGTTTAATTTTCATCTCAGTTTTGTTGGTTTTGTTGGCAGTTTGACATAAGCATTGAATTTCAGAGGTTTTTAAACTGTTCAAATTATCTTTTTAAACTTTTACTTTATAGAATCATAGAATCATAGAATTGTAAGGGTTGGAAAGGACCTTAAGATCATCTAGTTCCAACCCCCTGCCATGGGCAGGGACACCTTGCCCTAAACCACGTGGTCCAAGGCTATGTCCAACCTGGCCTTGAACACCGCCAGGGATGGAGCATCCGCAACCTCCCTGGGCAACCCATTCCAGTGCTTCACCACCCTCACTGTAAAGAACTTCTTCCTTATGTCTAAGGAATGACTTTCTGGTCATTCATAAGATAATGAAAAGCTGGATGGTGTATGAAAAGCTGGAAATGAGCCAGCAGCGTGCGTTTGCAGCCCAAAAGCCAACCACATCCTGGGCTGCATGAAATGAAGCATGACGAGCAGGTCGAGGGAGGTGATTCTGCCCCTCTACTCGACTCTGGCGAGACCCCACCTGAAGTACTGTGTGCTGTTCTGGAGTCCTCAGTACAGCAAAAACATGGACCTGTTGGAAAGGGTCCAGAGGAGGGCAACAAAAATGCTGAGAAGGATTGAACACCTCTGCTATGAGGAAAGGCTGAAAAAGCTGAGGTTGTTCAGCCTGGAGCAGAGAAGGCTCCAGGGAGACCTTGCTGCAGCCTTTCAGTGCCTAAAAGGGGCTTACAGGAAAGATGGGGAGAGACTTTTTAGTAGGGCCTGTTGCAATAGGATGAGGGGTAATGCTTTTAAACTAAAAGATGGCAGATTTAGATCGGATATAAGTAAGAAATACTTTACCATGAGGGTAGTGAAATGCTGGAATAGGTTGCCAGAGAGGTCGTAGGTGCCCGATCCCTGGAAACATTCAAGGTCAGGTTGTACAGGGCTCTGAGCAACCTGACCTAGTTGAAGATGTCCCTACTTATTGCAGTGGGATTGGACTAGATGATCTTTAAAAGTGCCTTCCAACCCAAACCATTTTATGATTTTATAATAAAATGGCTTGGGTTTGCAGCTTTTACAGAGGTACTAACTCTCCATAGTTCTAGTTGAAGTCTGCAGTTAGCACTATTCAATACTGAAAAATGGCTCTGAAATGACTAGCACTAAACTTCACAATATGCAAATTGGAGGTGAAGTGAAAAGCAGTTAACACAGTTATATTGCCTCTCGTGCCTGAACTGCCTTTTTCAGAAAAACTGGCACAAAGGTACAGGATCTCTAGTCTTAAGCCCCTACCATCATGTCCAGTTATCATCTCTCTTTTTGGACAAGGGGAATGTGGTGTATTTGCTATAGCTTGACTTTAGTGAGCCTTTTGACACCCGTGACATTCTCACTCAGAAGCTGAGGACGTACGTATGGGCTGCACCACTGGACTCATCAGGAATAATCAGTGGTGACTTAATGTTCAGTGGCAGTCTGGCAAATACAGAGTAACTTAGGGGCTGGCATGGGGCCTATTTTATTCAACATGTGCCTGACTACCTCAGTGACGAGATCCGAGTGCACCCTTAGCAAATCTGCAAATGGGGGGGAATGGCTGATGCTCACTGGTATGCTTCAGTGCAGCGTGATCATGAGAAACTTGAGGACAAGGCCAACAGAAGTACTATGAACTCTCTACTTCCTCTTCAGCAAGAAGAAGGGCAAATCCCTGCACAGGTGGCAGAACAACCACTGCACCAGTATGGGCTGGAAGCAACTGTCTGAGTAGCAGACTGACCCCAGTGAGAAGAAGCTAAGGATCCAGGTGTCAGGTTGAATGTGAGCCAACAATGAGCTTTCATCGCAGATGAGGCAGACTGCTTCCTCAGCTCCATTGTAAAGATCATGGCCAGCATTAGCAAGGGGTGTTATTATCCCCTCTGCTTGGCACTGGCCCATCTGGAATACTGTTGAGTTTTGGGCCTAAAGCACATCACCTGAAGGAGATGCTGGGGTGTCTGGGATTAAGAGGAGGCCAGGAGTTGATCAAACAGCAGCCTACAACTATGCCAAGGGTTATTACAAAGACTACAGAATCAAGTATTTCTTGGAAGTGGGAGATGCCCAGCTGCAGGACTGGCAATGGCCACTGATTGTGTCTTAAGAGATTCAGGCTATGGTTTGGGAAACAGGTTGAGAGACTAATGAGAGTGGTGGTGGAATCTCCATCCTTGAAATGGGTCCTGAAAACTCAACTAGAAAAAGCATGGCTGACCTGACCAGGTGCTGGCAGTAGTTCTCCTTTGAGCTGTATGTTGAACCTCCAGAGGTCCCTTTCAACTAACATTTCTGTGAGTCTATGAGATTTCCCTAAGAATGCTCCTCTGTCAAGAAAATGAAAATTATATTTCCTCCAGTAGTCATGGAGGGTGTTGGGGCAGTGTATATATATTTCCTGTACATTGCAAGTACACACAAGCCTGAAATGTGCCATTGCAAAAATATGTCCACTTGCCAAAAAGAGAATAGCATGCCACATTCTTGTGCCAGATCCAGAAAGCTGTACGGTCTTGGCAAGCATAGTGCATGAACTTAGGACTGGCACACTCCTAAGGCATCACTTTCCCTTTTGCTTGGATCAAAGGCAGAGGTAGTTCAGCTCTGCCCAGAGCATGGCAAGGACACGTGTTGCTTACAATATGCACACTGGTGATGAGTCTGATCTGGCACATCCAGTGTTTTTAAAATACTCATAGAACAAGGAGATTTTAATTTTACCGCCAGATTTCAGAATTTCAAGTTTTGTTTGATTCTGTCATAGGATGAGAAGTCCATCTCCAAGAACAAAGGTATGTGGCTGGGGACCTTGCTCTTGGGGGAGCACACGAACAGCAACCTGGGGCTCAGTGATTAATATCCAGACTGCAACTCAACTCTTGGTTTGTAAGTGGGGCTTGAAGGCAGCTGAGCACCAAGCTTAAAGCCTGTCGCCAGGAAGGTCTGGGTTGGCAGGGAGTTTGAAGGGTCAGAGCTGTTCTGCTGTGAGGAAACTGGTATGTGGAGGCATGACAGGGAACAGTCACTCATTTGCTCTAGGACAGAGATCAAGGAGGAGATGAATGGAAACAGAACTTCATAAATTCAATTGATTCAAGTTATTTTTTAAATAAAATTACTTTCAAGGCTGTTTCCGCTAGATACATAAGCTAGTGCTGTAAGAAGCAGGAACACTACATTAAATGTGATAATGAATAATAGTAGATCATACAATTTAAGAATAATAATATGAGCCTTCCTGAAATGGTAGAGAACTGCTGCAGTATGGACCTCACAGATGTTGGAGCCCTGTTTTGCTAGAGCCCACGCAGTCACTTTATCTCACATCTGCTTTTAGTTGAACTGTTGTGAATAGACAGGGAAGAAACAGTGTAACTTTCTCTTCTGTATGCTCCTCCACTTCCACTCCTAAGATCTTTACCCTGTGCAAAACTTGTCTGAGAGCAAAAGGGGTGTCCTTCTTGTTCATAGTTGCATAGTATGACCTCTTAGACCTTATGTTCCTTCTTACTGCTATAGCCACCAATCTCAAATAAGCCAGAATATATACTGCTGCTTTTGTGGATCAGAAAAACACAACCATCAGGAGCAGTGCAGAAAAGAAGCATCCAAGAATGTTGCTGCCTGCCATTTAATAATTAAAGAAAGATCTTATTACCAGCAACAGAGTGTCTGTAACCATGGAGGGAAGTTGCTTCAATTTTGCCTTTTTTTTTTTTTTTTCAGGATACATTGCGCATTTTTCATACTTCAGTATTTATTTTTAAAACATCCAGTTTTGGGAAACAGTGCAAAATTCTTCAAACCTGAGGAGGTCAACATATCAAGGCAACATTTGTGTTTTGGGGATGTGGAAGGCTTTTAGATGTAAGTCTGTGAAATACTTTGTTCCCTACCAATCTGATCTTCACAAATGGGATAGTGCTATAGCCAGCTGACAGGGCAAGGATGGAGAAACAGGGACATTTGGGAGGTAAAGTTCCCTGCTCTTAGAAGGCAACATTTGCTCTTTGAAGGTCACAGTTACCTCTGAGAAAGACAGACTTATGTTCTCCTCTCTCTGGAGTTTTTAAAACTGCCCAGGGAAACCTCTCTGAATGGTTTTTCAAGCATTCACTTGAGAAAGGGCAATACACGCCATTTAGTAGGATTTTATTTTTAAAGTCTAAATATTGATTTATGCCTGCTTACTTCTTGCAGATCCACTCCCTTGGACCCACACACTATAACGCATCTTCACCATGTGCCAGCTTCCCATGTGGTATTTCATAGAATCATAGAATGGTTTGTGTTGACCTTAAAGATCATCTAGTTTCAGCCCTCCTGCCACAGGCAGGGACACCTTCCATTAGACCAGGCTGCTCAAAGCCCCATCCAACCTGCCCTTGAACACTTCCAGGGATGAAATTTCAGTCACTTTCAGTCCCTACAGCACTTCCACTGTTCCTTCCCTCCTGCTGTGACCTCTGAAGTGTAACCAGTTTAAGTTTGGACTCTGTAATTGACTGGAGGCAGCTTCAGTGAAAGGGAGTAGATAATAATTGCTTTATATTTGAAAAATGAAAACTGAAAAATGTATGGGTAGCAAAGTGTGTTATGACAAGTACATTTCATTAGACTAATTAACACGTTTTAGGCGTTTAAACCCTTCCCAACTAAAATGTCCTTACTTTCTCTATCAGGACAATAAACCTCATCGTAGTCTGTGTTAACCGAGTTTTATAGAAATTGAATTCCAACTGTGCAGTGATTGCCAATGCAGTGACAATGCCCAAAGCTTCCTTTCATTGTCCTGTAATTTAACCTTGAGTGAGCTGCATCAGGGGACTTCTGTGCCTCCTTAAGTTTGTGAAGATGTGACCTAATCAGTGTCCAGCCTGAGGGATAGGATGATGGCATGAGCTAGCATTCCTGTAAGGTGACGTGCTGTTGTCACCAAGTAGAATCTTATACTGAACTGCTGAAAGCCAAATAGCTCGGGTCACTCCAGCAAACTCAGATGAAAACTTTTTTTGTATTTTGGGAATGTCAGAACACTTCATTTCAATATAAATTAGTAAGAAACTCAATGTATACATCTTCCCTGAGAATATTAAGAAAAATATCAGGTTGGTATTTCCTGCCATGAATAACGAAACTTTCAAGTCCTGTAGTTCTGGCTTGCAATGAGAACAAATGGTAAAATGTCAAAGTATCCCACTGGATAAAAATGTTTTCTTTCTCAACTATGCTCTTTGGGAACTGGGTGGAATGACATGTTTCTATACTCATTTTTTATAATAGCTGTACGCCCTGAGACTGCTGGAGTAATTTTAAAACAGACCCTTCTATCCAAAAGTAAAATTGGCACATAGCCTTTTGATTCAGCTAACAGATGGTGTATGGTATTTATGAGAACAGTTGTTAAATGCTTTATAGTGTGACTCACCACACTGATAGCTGCATATTAATGGAAAGTGGATGGTGCTATCGCATTTGCAAGTGCTGTATTGTTAAGGGGAGCTGGTTGAGCTGATTTATGTAAACAGTTGCCCTCAGAAGTTCAGTCTAGAATACTTGCATTCTTTTTCAAAGTACAGTTTTTATGAGGCTGAAACCTGCTAACCTTACTGAAAAAAAAAGAAAATCTTTCAAACCAAAACTTAGACCTTGGCGGGGGGGGGGGAGGGGGGGGGGGAGGGAGGGGGAGGAGGAATAAAGTTCAGCAGTTATTTATGTTTATTTTTTAGAATTAATTTCTGAGCTGGGTGATACTTCTACTTACTAACTAAAATTATCTGGGAAAAATAAAATGTATTCATGATGCTGATATCAGTACATGATCTATTAGCTGTGAATCAGACCAGCCAGAAGTCATTTGTGCCTTTTCTTAGCATGAGTTATGAAGAATTTTGGATAGAAATTTGTTTTGCCCATTTTTGCTGTCTTAAATAGTTCTAGAGCAACATGATTGGATTTAATTGGATGTATTTCAGGTATTATTTAAAAATCCTTGCTATGATGATTTCAGTTGAAACACTGTGTCTATCAATTATTTCAAGAGCTGGAAAAACCACTGAAAGCATGCCACAAATGTAATGAAAATTAAAAGGACCATAAAATAGGCCTAAACCACAAGATCATGAAAATTATTGCAAAGACAACTAGCTCTCATCATTAAAGCACTTATTTTGTTGCCTTTATCTTGCATTTGTCTAGGTTGATTTTGTTTGCCTTTGAATGGTTAAAGCAGCCGTAATGGAAGCACTGCAGCTGAAGTGACATCAGCAGCACCACTGCAGTTTACTGTAGTTCGTGTGAATAAAAATAAGCCCTAATATGACTAGAATAAAATTGCAGACCTTGTTCTCCCCATCCCCTGTGTTGCAGACATGCTGGGGCCCAAAGGGAATAGCCCCTGATGGAGAGAGTCATACAGAAAGTGCAAAGTTTAACCTTTTTCCCAGGATCTGGAAGGAGCCAAACTCCACAAAATACTCAAAATACACTAGACGGAGGGCAGCCCTGAACTGTCCTCTGATTCTTCATCATCTCTGCAGGAATTTCACTTATCTAAAGTTGCAGTCTGGATTTAGGGGCATCCAAGCAAAGGGGATGGTTGAAAAACAGAACTCTGGGACAATGCCAGAGGCTCCCAACAAACCCAGGAGAATTTTAACATTCCCCTGCTGCTCCCATGAATAATCAAATCTTATTTAAACACTCTGAGTATTATTTTTTTCTCCTTCAGTTCCTACTAAGCCTTAGTAAGTATAGTGAAATTCTAGTGGGATCTTTAGCAAAGTCCCATATGTACCATAGGCAACCATGCAGTGCCTGGTGGCAAAGGCTGGGGAGGCTCATGCAGTATTCACAAGGTGTTGCAACACTGTTCTCTTTGCTCAGATGCCTGTTTGCTTTTTGGCCATGGGGTAATGTAGGGAAAATAGAGAGGCTGCTGCAGGTACTGACCTCCTCAAACGACCACTGACCCAGTAGCCTGCTCTGAAATCAGTGCCTGTGACTGGCATCTCAGTCAGGGACGAAGCTTCTGTTGGGCTCTGTGTTTCAGGTGCAGAGACCCCATGTCTCTGGCAATCATGCAGGTTGGATTCCTGGGTACCCCTGAAAATCTCATCCTGAGGCTGCAATAGTACAACTGTTTGATGCACATTTACCTGCATGTCCAGGTGGCTTCATGCAAGTCAATGAATTTGCCCATGACAGTGAATTACATACTCATGTGCTTGACAGAAGGGGATGCAAAAGTTTGCAATGTCAGGGTTTCAATAAAACTCTAGTCATTCAGAAAAATAAATGACAAATAAAAAATAAGTGACAAATAAAAGGAAACAAGTATGAATGTTAGAGTTAGCTCAAATACAAATTTGTCTTAAACCCTCCTTAATATGCCTTTTTTTCATCCAGCTATTGACCTTCTTTCAAGAAAAGAGAATTAAACTTCCCTCACTGTCTTTAAAAAACAATCAAAATCTTCAAACTCTATAGGAAAGAGCAGTAAAAATAAAGGAGTTAGAGGAACTTATTAATGGGGAAAAAAATAAAAAGAGCTTGGCGAAGCAGTGATTCACAGGCAGTGTGATAAGTCTACAAATATTTGCAGGCTGTAAATACCGAGGACAGCAATTTAGTATGACACGATCAGGCATAATGAGAACTGAAGGGGGGGGGGGGAATAAAAGTATATATATATATGTATGCCAGACAGATGCAATAGACATGGGAATTAATAGATGGCACACATGTCCTGCGGGGAGCCACACTGTGTTGGTAAGTAGATGATAGGCTGAGAGAGATGACAGGACTATTCATCTTGAACTGCTGTGGTGACTTGTTAAATCTCAGCCATTAATGCATATATGCTTTGCTTTCAGGAGCTGGCTTGGCTGTGTGTTAACTTGGGCTGGCAGGCTGAGTTACCGGGCCGGATGCTCACTGGAGCCAGCCGTGTCACCGGTTCCGCACCCAGGGGTAAGGCAGGTCTCAGGTGTGCCAGCACAGATTCACATCCCGCTTGTCACTGCCAGGTGAGGATGAGACTGGAGACCTGTCTCTTTTGGAGATCTGACCTTGTGTAGGATCAAAAAAGGAACCATGATCAAAAAATGAAAGCCAGTGAGGCTGGTGGGGTAACAGAGGCCCCTGTGCGCAGGTCTCTGTCCTGGCCACGTACAGGGGAGGTTTCTGCTCAGGTTCCTCTGCATTGCCCTGGCAAGGTCCCAAATTCAACAGAAACACCCATTTCACAAGCCTTAACATTTTTTCCTCCACCTCACCCTTCAAAGTGCTGTTGGATAGTGCATCTCCTTCAGCAGCAAAAAGGGATCAAGGTTTGTCCCACTGTGCTGCAGGGTGCAGCCCCAAGAAGACCTGGGCAGGGTAACCCAGCTCCAACCCCCTGCTGGTCCCTGGGTGCAGGATTGGGATCAGGCAGGAAAACCTCTGGCCAGCCTTGCCCTGGCCACTCCCAGCTCGGAAACCTCCGAACAGAATGTTCCCGTCTGGGAACTGGAAACAAATTCGCTCCCTGTTGCAGATGTGAAAAGGACCTTACACACCCCAAAGACAGTCCCTCTCGCTCCACCCCGCCTCGCCAGCGGCCTATGAAAGAAATCACTTCCACTATGGCTCTTGGCTCTTACTAACGGAGAGTTATTTCCTGCTTGGGGCTTGCTGGCCTCAGCCACTGGAAATGGGAAATTCCACCCTGAAACCAGCGGGAACTTATTCCACTGACTGAAGCCTGTCCCGTCTCAGTGTCTTTCTGCAGGAATTTTTCCTCTGAGAAACCGATGGGTTCTGGGGGTGGAAAGAGGAGCTTTGCCAAAGTTTTAACCATCCTGATTACAGCCTCCACAGGAAAAGCATTGTAAAATGAGCCTTTAGTGAATTACTGAGCTACTAAGCTAGAATTTAGAAGCAAAAGTAATTCAATTAAACCAGCAAGTTATTCACAGACTAGAGCTGGCAGATTTTATTACAGCCAGTCCACTCTAACCTGCACCCTATGTGCAAAAGTCAGTCTATTTGATCAAATAAAGCTACTACTCTGAATTAATAAAGGCAGCACTGAGATTATGAGAGGTGCTAGATGGGAAGGCCTTTAGGTCTCATACTTTAGCGGGAAAAGGCATGGCTTTTGCACTGGTGTGTTTACTGGTTTCCCTTCCCAGCATGTTGTGACTTGCAAGTACGCTTCTAGGAGTGAAAACAAATCTACAGATGTTAGTTCATCACGCTCACCGAGGTATGGTCTGATTTTTGACTCTCTGCGCTGTGTTACTGCTGCACCTTAATGTACACACATTTTTCTTGCTCCTGGGTCTGTGCAAGGTCCTGAGCACACAGCGAGCCAGGAAGCTGTGAGGTTATGTCTCTAAATACAGTTTCTGGGCAATCTGAATTTAAATGTCATCGGGTTAAACAGTTGCAAGGAGAAGGTGGCCTGTCTGACTGACAGCCATGGAGCAAAGCTGCACGCAGGGAGCTTGCACAGCAGAGCTGAGCAGCTGCAGTGGAGGCAGAGGAGCAGGGAGCCTGCGGGCAGAAAGCCATTCAGCAAGCGGAGTGCCAGCTTTGGGGGACAGGCAGGAAAAAACAGGAGAAGCTGACCTGCACTGGGTCCAGAGCACAGCCTGCCTCCCAGTTATGAGGGGCTGGCAATGCTCAGGACTTTTCCACAGGTATGGTGTTGCAGCGATGAAGTTTGGAATCAAAAGCCATAATAGGGTTAGAATAGCAACTAGGAGAAAAAGTGAAGAAGCATTTAATACAATGGTAAATGAGATTATTTTTATTAAAACAGTATAAAATAAGGCCAAAAGTAGCAAGTCACAGTTCCTGGCCTCAGGCTCTGGTGTCCTTATGCCTGGTTTGGCAGGAGCAGTGACCCAAGGCGGTCTGCGAAAGGCTCTGCCGTTGCTCCCACAGCCAAGGTCGCGCTCCCCTCCAGCCCTCTGTCCATCTCCCGCGGCAGGGCTCAGGGCAGGCTGGGGCACCCCCAGCGCTGTGTTTCACTGACACCCGCGTTCGCCTGGCACCGGGGTCCCACAAAGTATCTGCTGCCCTTGACCGGCAGCAGGAGAGTGAGCGGCTTTCCACATGTGCTCCCAGGGTCTCCCGATTGGTGTGCTCCGCAGAAGGGGCTGGTCCTTGAAGTCCGCTCCTGTGCCTGTGACAGATGATATTTTTATGCAAGAAAACAAAACCAGGATATCTGATGGACTACATTGTCTTTCCAGACAGCTTGGAGCTACAGCTGCAGAGTAAGAAGTTTTATGCTTAGACTTCAAAACTGTGAGTGGAATTTGAACATCAGTTTTAAACGCCTACTATTTTTCTTTTTTTTACCTTTTTGTGTGTGTGTGTGTGTGCAACTTTGCATGAAGTATATATATATGTGCATAATAACTTTTCATTACTGAGCAAGCTGTTGTGAATTCTCCTAAGATGAAATAATTATTGCTTTGGAAAACTTCACAAAGTGTTAGCTGCATTTGCGACTGGGCTAACAAATGCGTACTGAGGAGGAGGAGGATGCTCTTTTGAGTGAATGCAATTAGTCTAGCTGAAAATGGTTTCAAATTATCTTTTCCACTAGAAAATGTGTTTGAGAAGGACTAGTTGTGCTGAGGGAGAATCTCCTGAGAGTTATCAGCAAATGTCAGGCTGGTCTGTGCATCTTTGTCACAGGCATCATTTGATGTTTGCTTGTGTAGGGAGAGGGATTAGGTTAAAACCTGCTGTTACCATTATGTGGCACTGCGCTCGCTGGATGGAAAATCTGTTGGTACCAGGTGTGAGCAAGCTGGCCAATTAATGATGATTGCACAAAATTAGTTTAAGAGGTATTGTCCAATATGATGCAGATTTATAGAAACAATTTTAACAGATACATTGCACTTCCTAGTGTACAGGGGGATCATACTTGTAGTTGAAACATTAACCTGCTCTTTCTTGCATGTGTTTGAATAGGAATAATGAAATGGTTTTCTGTGGGAGACTCCAGGGATTGATATCCAGGTCGGTAGTCTAAAGCTGAGCAGGCAGTTTGGGACTCCAGACTTGTGATATGTCCCCTTCCCTATAGAAACTGTCCAGGATGGTCTAGGATGACCTCTGTCATCCTAGGATGTTATTTTATATACCTTGAGTGAAAAGAGATACATTTTGGAACTTTTCTTGATTCCCTCAGATGTTATAAGCCTGAGATACACCCAAAACCTAAACACTGTTCCCAATGTAACATATATTTTCCTTAGAAAGCAAACAACTTCATGTATCTGTGCCTTGGCAAGTGCATTGCATCAGTTTATACTTTTATATTCTGGTGGGCCAAGTGAAATCCAAAGGTGATATGAAAAGAAAAATCAGTGGCATGTTATTGCTAAATAGCTATGACAGAAATCCCATCCCTGGTGGATCCACCACCACTTATTCTCCATCTGGGCACCTCCCGATCACACAGAAACACAAACAACAACCACATGAGGTGTGGGCATACAAGTGCATTTCTGCTGAATTAGTCAGAGCACACACCATAGGATGTATACCAGCTCTGTGCAACTGGCAATAAGGCAATTCAGTCCATTGTCTGGTTCAAAGTGAGTATCAGTATTTCTTTAACAAATGAACTGCTAGAGTAAGTCTATACCATTTTGCTACTCTTACGTCATTCATTGCAGAAGGGTTGTTACAGCACTGGGGTATCTAAAGTCAGATTTACAGTATCAAGCTGTGGCCTTAGCGAATCTGAGCTTATTGGAAATAATACAGCGATGATAAATTTCCTTTACCTTCATTCCTTTCCTCTATCTTCTGTTGATCACTACAGCAGGGACATCCTGGATTTGTCCAGCAGACCAAAAAACAGTGTTTTTCCCCAAGCTGAATTTGGCACTGACAGAAAAATAAGAAAATCATGAAACTCAACACATTTCAGCCAGAGAGGCCTTCTTAATTGACGTGGAGGAAATCCTAAATGGAAGACATCTTAACCCAAACTGCTAACAAATGAATAATGAATTAGTGTTCTGTCTTGAACAAATTGCAGTATTTTTATTTTAATAATGTTAAAACCAATCCATTTTCTTTCCATTTTCTAAAATAGCAAATGAGGGTTTAAAAAAAATAAAAAAACCAAGGCACATACAGAAATGCTTTTCAGTGGCCTGTCCTTTAAATGCTGATAAAGTCCTTAAACTAAAGGGCCTCTATAATCCTTATAATGTAAAATGTTTCCTTTTCATGTGGCATAGTTTGGTTCTTCTTGCTCCCCTAATTTGGCAGTCTTCTCTCTATTAGATATTGCTACCTAGATAGAATGGGCCAGATTCTCAGCATGAATAAAGAATAGCTTCATTGAAGTCAGTGACATGACCCTGGGTTTGTTCCAGTGTGACTGGAGTTGGAATGTGGCTCCATACATGCAGCTGGCATCCCTGCCAGGCTGGGCAAGGAGGTAAATGAAGAGCTACTGCAGTTGTGCTTGTTGCTAGCAGAGGGTCCTGCCAGCTTCCAGTTGTGCTTTCACTTGCTTCTTCTTCCAAAAGAAAAGATTAAACATCACAATCTCACTCCTGTTCCACCAACTTCAATTATGGCTCTTCGAACTATGGATGGTTTTGCAGAAAGGTTCTAAATCCAATTATTTGCTGTCATGCCTTGTCTAACCCTTTGACATAAACCTCAAACAATCTATTTTCTTTCTTCCTGCTCAGAAAGATTTTAGGTTTTCCGTGCTAACTTTTAGGTTTATGGTGTTCTTTACTGGTGATGTTGTTTTAGGAAGCTTGGCTTCTTGCTGTGAAAGTGCTCCTCTCTGTGTTACTCTGGGACCTCCTGGAAGCTGCTTCCCCATTCCTAGAGAAAGTTCTGTTTCCGTGTCTGTTTTGTGATGATAACCACACTGTTCCCATGGCCACCTACCCAGCAAAATAATTGACAGGTCTTTGTCGTGGAGAGACTAATGGGATTGTTTTGTACTATAGGTGCAGCTTCCTTATGACCGGTTTGATTTCCCTGTTCTGCCTGCTAGGATAGTCCAGAGCTGCTGCCCTAAAGAGAAGACAGGTTTCATGTGGCTATCTGCAACCTCTGTCCTATCTCCTGAAATTCATCCCAAAGGCATAAGTTGGCCAAGTTTCAGGTGGCAGAGCCAGCTCACACTGCTATTGCTACTATAAATTGCTGGTTTACACCTCTCTTGCTGCAGCTAAAGAACTGAATTCTGTGATATTTTTACTAATGGCAGTTCATCCCTGCTAGTTGGAAATAACGACACTACAAAAGGATCATAAGGAGAGGACTCCATGGGGTGAGGGTGAGGCTGGTTTCCTGATTACTCTGAATGGGAAATAAAACCATGGACTGTTGAGATTTTAAGGAGTTCATTGCAAGTGCCACCTGGTGCGTGGATTTCCAGGAACACTCAAGCCTCTAAACATTCAGCAAGATCAAGAAAAAAACACCAGCGAAGCCAACAGGCGGGGGGTGCCTGTTCTTCTTTGGTGTTTCACAAGTTCCCAGAATGAAGTGGGCTCATATCTGCCACTGAAGTGGGGATTAGGTGAAGCTAAGGCTCTGCTGAACTGTAGCTAAAATAGTTTCTTTTGAAGTACTTTTTATTATTACTTAGATATTTTTGTGCTGTATGGGCATGTTCTCAACAACAGCACTCTTAGTCCAAAACAACTTAGTGAATTGTTTGTATGGGCAGAAGGTTTACCTGTAACACAGTAAGTTTGTATGATGTATGCAGCCTAATTACAAAACTTTTATAAATATTTATAATATTTTATCAAAACTTTAAAGTTTTATAAAATCTTACCTTTTGTAACTATTAGCATTCTGTTGCATTTGGTGCTGATGACAAGAATGTATCACAGGCTGTTATTTTTGAACAAGTAGTTCCGCTAGGGCACTAGAAAAATGTGCCTGATATTTTATTTTTTAAATTAATGTTCTTCTTCCATATATGAGTTTGTGAGATGGGGATATTTGTTGTCAATACTTGTTGTCAATAAGGGTTATGAAAGGGAATAAGCAGAACAAGAAAAGCAATGGCTTAGCACATACAAAAGAGTCTGCAAATCCAAGGAGGTTTGTGAACCTGACAGATAACACCTTGGCTGCAACACTGCTAATATCACTATTTTTTCAGGCCTCAGAAGTATCACACTATAATCTCATAAAATCTTTGTGAAATTGGGGCCTTTGAGTCACCTGAGAGAAGCTGTCCAGAAGCAATGTGTGAAAGGAAGGGAGTTACAGGGCAAAGGGAAGCACTGAAAAAACAGACTCTTGCTAGTACTACACAAATGCTTCTTGAAGCTGAAAATGAGAAAGAACAAAAGGTGGCAAGGGGAAAGATGAGGGTATGAATAAGAGTCATGTACCTCTGACGTTGTTTTTTACCCTTTGTGCCATGTGTTTCGTGCCTTAGGGAGAATGAATAATACTCTGTTTTGAAGACAAATTAAGCTACCTTAATGCATAATACATTGTTTTGAAGACAAATTAAATTACCTTAATTAAATTGCTGGTTGTGGGCTCTCAGAAAAAAAGGTGTATCCATGTGTCAAAGGTAGGTGCATCATTTGGGTTCACACACTTGTAAGGGCAATGTGCAGGGCAGGAGGGAGGTGCACTGCTGAGAAACCCAGACCACGAGCTCTCTGGCTGTAGCCAGAAAAATTAGAGTGATCCCAAATGCAGTTGAACCCAAAGCGTTTACAACCACAACTAGATTTTTCAACATATAAATCCCAGCTGTTTCAGTGCCACTGCATTATGTCCTGAAATTAACAGCACTGTGAATGGCATATCTGCCTATCACAAAAACCACTACCTTTTTCAACAGTTTATGTATCATACAGAACCAGTAAGTGGTATGGTTTAAAGTGTCCCTTTATGAATAAAAGGCTAACAGCCCTTTCACTGGCACATTATTGTGGTAACACAAATGGAGAAATTAAGTATATTTTAAACAGGGGGCATTTAAAGACCTAAGTTGTGAGCAAACCAATGGGACTGACTGTAATATTTCAGAGTTTAGCCAAAGAAAAAGTCTGAAAATGATTTTGGGTATTGCCTATCATGACCTTAAGCTGAAACCTCAAAAATTCCAATACATATCTTTATACCTTGATACATATCTTTACACCTTTATATCTTTACACTGACCTTCATGTCTTCATACCTATCTTTATTAACCAGCAGAATTTAGGCCCGCCTCATTCTAATTCTTAGAGACAAATACAGATTTACTGTTTGTGCAAGGCAGGATGCTGGCCTTGATGATAACCAAGAAAATGCATCTCAAAAAAAAAAATCCAGGCAACTGAAATGGAAAATAACTAAAGGCAACATAAACATTCATGATTTTTAAGCACTTTGTGAAGTTTTTAATGGGTGGCTGAAGAAGAGTCCAGTTTTGAGTTGAGCAGTGTTGCAAATCCACTAAATGTAATGGGAACAGAAATAACATATAATCAAGGTGCACTCACACACTTCATAAACTCTTCAGAGAACTCTCTCCTGTGTAATTTTGCCTTTGAAACATTCTGCACTGAAGCACAGCAACAGCAATCGCACACAGCTCAGGCTGGGGAGGAAAGATAAGGGTACTCGGTATCAAGAGAGCAGTATTGGGAAGGAGGATTGTGACTATATTTGCTGGAATTTGGCAGGGGCTAGAATTTAAAACATTGCAAAACACCATGAGAGCTGTGATGCCAATATAGGATGGGGATATCAGTATCAGCACAGTCCGACATGCCTGAACACAGCATCAGTGTTTAGGTTGCCTGAGCTGTTGGTATTTCATCATTTTAATTGTAATAATACTTAGAGGTTAAGCTCTGCTGTGCCAGCTGTGCCTAGTCCATGGCAGTACACCTACACACTATGTCTGCACTCCACATGTTCTGCTCCACTGGCAAAAAAATACCTGTGACCTTAACTTTGAGGTGATTTAAGCAACCCTGCCTGGCTGCTGGGCAGAGGTAAGTTACCCTGCCCACTCTCAGTGCTAAATCTGAGGCCTCACTTGAATGCTGTGTTTTCAAAGGCCTTTCCACTATTTCCCAAGAGAGAAGAGGAAATTTTACTGACAGGACTATGTGGGTGTGAATCCCTGCAAGCTGGGAGTGACAGCACCATGTCCTGCCACGTCCACAGCAAGTGCCCTCACCCCTGAGAGCATTGCGCAGCCTGCAGGAGGCACACAGCTGCTGGAAGCATGGGTGCTGCTCCCTCCCATGTCACCCGTGCATTTAGTGAGAGGGGTCCCAGGGAATGCTCCAGGACACCTCCCTGTAGCAGCTCCTTGGGCATGGTGGAAGAGTGCTACGTTGTCCCTTGGGCATTGTTGCACTCGGTTACTCCATTGCCCCTCCAAGGAACTCAGGTACCAAACTTCAGCACCTTAAATTATGCTGCTAGGATCAGGAGCTCTGATGCCTCAGGTGCGCATCTAAGCCAGGCACGCTGAAACTCACCCAGAATTTCCAAGCAAGTACGTAAAAATAACATTTTGGTCCTTGATAACTCCATCCCAACTTGGATTAAACATACAGATATTAGCTAGCAGAAGGGGATGACAAAGGGTAGGATGATTTATATAGATAATTTGCATGCACAATACTAAAGTTGGGAGTCTGTAAGTGATATATCTACTCTTCATTGCTGCTCTTGAGTGGGATGCAAAGACCTTCGGATGTATGCACTGTCCCTTTTCACATTTTGACATTGACTTCCATTTACTTTTCCCGCAAACCTTAAATTGCCAAATGGTTCTGAAAAACATCTGCATGGTATCAAGATGCTTCTCCATACCCTTTTCAAATGTAAATTAACTAATCTTGCAGGAGTAAATGACAGAAAAGTAATTTCCCTTTATCATGACAAACAATATTGCAGTATAAGTCTAATGACTACAATTTAAGCAGCTATGAATTGTGCATTAGGGAGCTCTCGGCCTGAATATTGCTCACAATGAAATTTAAATTGCATTTTTTCTGCATCTAGCTGTTTATAAATAACACTGCAGTTACAACCACAATAGTAATTTTTGTCACCATTTTCTAACTGTCACTGACTGTAGAAATAAAAGATCTAGCTAGATGATGGTCAATGCAATAAACAGAGGTTAAAATACTCTTTATTACACTCAAAATTCACTAGAAATGGGAACAAGCTGAAATCCTAGACACAACCACAGCATGAAGTGTAAGTGGCTTGAAAACCTAAGCAGACATTTAACAGATAGGATCTCTTTCAATGGCTGGCAATAAAAATAAATAAATAAAAAGAATACAGGGTTCCTTGAACTCTGTCATATAAACTGAGATTTTGACACAAATTGCTGTCTTGGACATAGTGCTTAACCTACCTGGCAACCATACTTAAATGGAGAAAAATAAGTAGTTTAATGTGTATTGTAGTAGCCTCCAAAACCTGCTGGATCCTGCACACTCAGGTACTTGCACAGATGTGCTGTAGGCTCCACAGCTTTCAGTCATTTGTAATGCACTCTATGCTTGCATCCACAGTGCTACAACCCCTCTGACTGTGCAGGCATCCCACGTGTGTGCTGCTGAAATCCCTTATTTACAGTTAGCTTGTGAAATGATGTTCCTGTGAATAAGGGCTAACTAAAGGACAGTCCTGCTCATGGTTTGGATATGGATATTTTTACAGCTCCTCAGCATGACAGAGCACACCAGCAATCCCCTCTTGACTGTGGCAGATATTCCTGGGGGCTTGGAGCTCAGGGTCTGGCACCCATTCTTTACGTGTGTTTTACGATGTGTGTACATGAAATCTGTGAGGCCATTTCTTAGCAGCAGCAAAGCCAGTTAAGCTGCCCACACAGCTGTAGTCACAGCCATCTCTATGCTGTGTTTTATAGGTGGGGTGAGCATGGGCTATACTTTATCCCATGGACGGTGATGCTGGAGCTACAGATGGGAGAGGCAGACACATCTGCAGCAGGAGGGTGCTGGTCCTCAGTGATCCTCCTCCAGCTCGCATACTGTACACATATATCCATGAACTCTCTGCTTCTTGGAAGTGCTTTGTCTGAGAAATGCAGCACTACCCATATGGTAGAAGAGAAATGCAATAGCGTGTTTTGTTTGTACAGATTTAAAATACCCTTTATTGCTCTACAGTTGAGCCACTGCCCTCTAATTTCTCACTGGTTTTACAACAGGAATGAGTTCTCAAGACAGGGCTTCATAGAGGAAAAAGAGTGTGTTGAGGCAGGGGGTGGGGTTGGTGAAGCAGACATAGAAGATGACATCAAGAAATGCAAAGCAGATGTAAGCATAAATGTATGACGTGTGTTGGCTCGAGTAAATGGAGATGAGCATCTAGTACATTTTTATAAACCAAGCAAAAAAGTAATGATAGGTAGAGATAAACTAGCTTCAGTGTAAATAAAAGCTCTGCTGCATGCTCCTCTGCGATAATGGGATAATTTACCAATGTAAAGAACTTTTTTGCTGCAGTCTGTGAATTAGCTAGCATAGCTGTGTCTGCAAGACATAAAAAAAAAAATACGGTTTTCTAATGGCCCTCACAGGGAAGTAGTAAAGGTTCTAAAAGACCAGTGGAAAAAAAAAAGCTGAAATAGAAACAGAGGCAAATAAATAATTTTGTGCATAGAGGACTCTTTTGTAGGGATTTTTTTGCAAGCATCCTTAACACTGTTTTCTGTTCCTCTGACCCATTCTTACCACTTGTAACTTTAGAGGGGTACAGATATCACAACTGTCTAATGCCTGTAAAGAAGAAAAGGAAATAAACAACCTAAAGATGTAGATCTCTGGGCTGCCAAAAAAAGTATAAGATCATGATTAATGGAAGAAATAATTTCATGTGACAGCTGGTGAGAATTCATCTTGAAAAAAAGTAATTCAATCTGAAAATATACACCTTGGAACTGGTTGTAATCGAAAGCCACTACAGTAGAGCGAATTTGAAACCTTTTACTAGTGGCTAAAATATTTTCTATTTCAAGCAAGTCCTACATATTAGCTTCAGCCTGAGAATAAATATTTTGAGTCAAGAATTTTTTGATAGAAATCCATAATTACCTTTGCAATATTGCTGGTATCCATCTACTTAGCAAAGACTCTGACTTTATTAGCTATTTAATCATCTGAAATACTCTATTACCAAATGCTCAGGGAGAACAATGTCTCTGTCAGATTCTGCAGCTGTTGGGTTGTGTGTTTAATAACCTGTTATATTTCAGACCCTGTAGAAATTAGTCACTGAAACTCTTCTTCTTTTAATCAATCCCCAGAATAAAGATATGGCTGAACTAAATCTTTCTTTGAAGCTAGCTTCACAGGGTTTTCATCCTCACCTAAGATTTAGATTACCTCAGAGTCTTTGTCAGCAACCTGTGTTCCTCCAGATTAAAAAATTGTGATTTTAAGGTCATGTCCTTGTGTGTGTGGCAGCTGATGGAAGTAAGGCCAGTGGGGATGCAGCTCTGATGTAAATGGGAGTGATTGACTCCCCCTTTCTCCACAGGGAGGCAGCCCGAGGCAATGTGACTGTGACCTGGGGGATTATTATTCTACATGCTCTGGCCAGAGTCATGTCTTTCCTCCAGGAGACACTGTGGGGACAGAACAGCAATAGGAAAGTCTCCAGAAATTTGGTGGGGCTTAGAAAACCTGCAAAAATGTTAGCAAGCATATGCCTGATTCTCCTGGTAGAGCTGCACCCATACATACCTCCCACATCTTTTCCACACGAAAGGTGTTTCTGGCCAAGTTAGGCAAGGAGGCCAGCCTTTACTAACTATGTTCTTTGGCTGACAGCTCTAGGGCTGAGTCAGTGTCAATACCTTGTAAAGCCAAGGCAGCCAAGAAAAGCCTTCTGAAGAGGCCAAGCCTTCTAGGCCAGTGCAGTAAAGGAAAACTGGGATTCAGAACAGGGAGGGCAACTAATGCTATTCTCCATTTAAAATATTGAATTATGCAGCTGAGGAATGGAATAACCCAGTATCTGTTTTGTTCCTCTGCCACTGCCATTCTTTCCATTGCATTCCTTTGACATGAGTTCAGCCCTTATCATCTCCCCCTGTTGCTGATCCCGTATTGAGCTAGCTGAAAGGCACGGAGTACAAGGGAAAATGCTGCTTTTCACAGATTGCAAACTAAGAGCACTTGGTGGGTTTCCCAAGCATTAGAGCTCCAGGGACAAGAGAGTTGGCTCAGGGCTGGTTGGGGAAGGTTCTGCAGCTGCCTGGAAGTGTTTTTATTTTCACATTGTTAATAGAAATCAGGGTGGGTCTTTACAGCTGGGAAGACAAAGGGCAAATGGAAGTCAGGGCTATTACACAGATTCAACAGATGTCTCCTAGCCTTCCTGGAGCCAATGGTAATGAGAGCAAATAGTTCCTACCCCTGCCCATTATGAAGACTTTCTATGATAGGAGGACTTTTCTTCACCGTACAGTGACTGCAGTGACAGTCAGTTGGCTTCATAGTCTCACCTTGCTTCAAACTTACCTGCACTGATGGCTAGGGAGATGAGATGGTAACAAAAACAACAGGTAGAAGAACAACAAAGTAGAAAGAAGTAGAAACAAAGACCCCATTCACCTAACCACTGTCAGGTTAGCATGACCTGCAGGACACCACAACAGAAGTAGGTTTCAAGGAGAGATTTTGAAGAATTTACTATGTTAGCTATGTTAAAAATTAAAACTATATTTAAAGTTTTTAACTATATTAATACCTGTGTTTAAAGTTTACTAGGTTAACTTTAAATATGAGGGGAAGGAAAGCAAGAGAGGCAGATGATAGACTGGAAGCTGGATCTGCTGCTCTTAGCTGGGCAAACTGAGGAACAGTTGCCCAAACTGCCAAACATAAGCTGTAAGATTTGATAGAGAAGGTGAGCTCAAAGGGGAGGACCGTACGGGGAGGACCACAAGTCTGTGGTATGAGAGAGGATGAAAAATTGGTTTTTTGAAACCAGGATACAAAGAGCTTTTGTTTTTATGGATTTAAATGCGGTAGTTCAGAAGGTGTCTGAATATTGCAATAAGGATGGGATGCTGGCCTAACATTACCAGGATATGGCCTTATAGAAGAAGATACAAGTATAGTCAGCCTAGAGAGAGGACCCTTTTGGTGATGCCTTTTGGAGAGGGTACCCTTTTGGTGATGTTTTGTGGGCCACTGCATTGTCACAGCAGCAGTGAAATGAAGGACAAGAATGTCTAAGCATCATTTTAGTGACATTGCATCTAATGTCAAGCCTGTCAGTAGCCCACTTACATCATACTGAAGGACAGTTCAAATTATTTTAATTACTGTCCTTAGGAAGACTGATGTACCTTTTGCCTTCAGGTAATGTCCAGTCTTATGAAGTCTGGGTCCTGCACATTCTCAAAACTTATGCTTTCTACCCAGCCTTCCACTTGCTTGAACATTTTTACTCCTTTTCTTCCTCTGAATCTTTTTCTATGCTGGCCTTTCTCGGTGCCTAATGCAGGTGTTGCCATACTGACTAAGGCATATTCCCTGAATTCAAATTCTTTTTTAAAACACTTTACTACAGAGTAGCTCTCCAGCGAAAACTGCCTCTTGTGCTGCTTCTGTTTCATTTATCCCAAAGCCCAGGTTCGAGCACATCTGTTTGACATCTCCCTTATTTGATGCCACTTCTCAGCCCTTCCCACTTTTCTCCTTCCCACTCCATTGTTCTAATTCCGTGTTCATCTGATTTACCCTGTTAGCTCTGCTGAAGCTATTTGGCCCAATTCTCATCCTAATTATGGAGATACACTCCATAAAGATGGAGCAAGAGCAGTTATTCTGGTAATTGTTGCTGATACACCAGGATGTGAATCTGGGAGTGATTTCTTTCTTTCAGTAGAATACATGATTTTGTCAGTGTCATTGAATAATAAATAACCTGCTCTCATTTAGAGTACTCAATAGCAAATGTAAAATTTTTAGAAGATGAATTCTGAAAAAAATCCTTCTTATTATATTGTCTAACAAATGATGTCATCTGGCAAACAGGAGTCACGAAAGAAGCTCATGACAATACGGTCATAACTGGGAATAAGATGGTATTCCTATCTGTCATGTAAGCCATCAAACCAACATGACAGGCAGGCTAGCCTTCAGTGGCCTACAGCAGGAAAGACTTTGAAGACTAAATTTAATTTGAAACATCTAAAAATGTTTTGAAATGTCTAATCTCGGGAATAAGGAGGAGACAGGCATTGTTGCCTGGAAGATGTGAAGCTACAGGGAAGAATAGCATAAATCTTTCTTCAAGAAAAAAAAAATATTTTTCCATTAAATAAGCTTGAACCTTCCCTAGTGCTTCCTTCTCATCAGATATTCAGCTCACTGAAGCTACATTTTCTCAAAGCATCACACTTTGGCTGAAAACACAGCGTGGCTTCTTGCCAGATATAATGATTTAAAGATACTTGTGTGCTTACTTGACTTGCTTTAAATGGACTTAACTGCTGGGTTTTGTACCATCAGCTCCCTACATTCCTGCAGCAAACTCTTTCCTGTTACGCTCCGGGTCTCCCAAACTCCTTGCCTCTACAGGTTAGGGACACTGAAAAAATGCGTAACCCTAGAGTGTGATGACAGTGTTTGCAAAGCATGTTGTTGACTGGTGCCGATTTGAGCAATGCTGGGTCTGTCGGGGAATTCAGCCATGTGCCTGGTGGCTTCCCGGGAATGCCTGCTGGGGAAGCAGTTCCCTTGCCAGCAATGCCTTATATACATCAAAGGTGGGAGGGACAGTCTCCAGAGCTACTGAAATCCCCTGCTTCAGATACTCACACAGCTTTCTTCCATGTGACAGAGCGGGGGAAACAGAAGAGATACAAATAAGGGTCTGTAGACTTCCGTAGACTTCCATAAATGATGAAGAAATGCTTTTTCTGAAGCTTGGTTGCCTGCTTGGTGCACCCAGTGTGGCCTGGGGGACTGGAGCACAAAAGCCATGGTTGAGAAGAACCTGCCTCCCGTACATACACGTTCTCTAGCAGGCTGCACCCTGCTGACTGCCATTGCCTTCTGCTATACGGCTCAGTCCTTTTCCTGGCCACATCACTGCTGTCAGGAGGTGACATCAATAAAGGAAATCAGCTGTGAACTTACACAGGCATAACACTGACAGATATTAAAAACATTTCAAAGCCATTCAGCATTTCCTCTTTTCTGTGTGGATACACTTCTGGCCCTTCACAGTATCCCTGACCTTGCCATGTGCCTGTGAGCTGCTGACACTTCAGCTGTGAATTATGACAGAAGTTATGGATCTGTGCAGTCCTGTTTTATGATGATGATTTATCATTTGTATTACAGTCATGCCTAGAGGCCTCAGCAAGATTAGGGCCTCACTGTGCTAGTCACTGTATAAACATGTATTAGGAGACCGTCCTGCTCTGAAAAGATCACAAACAAAAGGTGGGAGGAGGAACAGAAACCCAGAGATGTGAAATGCGTTCCCCAGGGCAACCCAAGGATAAGTACCAGGGCAGGGAGCAGCAGTGCTCCTGTCCCCTGCCTCCTGCCTGCCCATGTCTGTGCCGGGCTCCACCACCTTCTGCACTTCCACATCCTCTTTGCCAGGGGCTGTACAAGGGATGGCACATTCCTTCTTCGCCGTTCCTCTGCCTGTGGCCTGAAATCAGGCACATTGTGCCGGGAGGCACAACTCTGCCTCTGCACGGGTGCTGCAGGTGCACGGCTGCCCATTCAGATCACTGCTTCTGCTGCTCTCCAGAAATTATTGTCTTTCCATTTTTTCTTCACCACTGAGCTGACAGTCACTATTACCAGCAGAGGTGTTGGTTGTCACCTCCAAACTGAGACCGGATGGCTTCATTCCTTCTCAGAGCAAAATAAAACAGGTAACTTAAAATGATCACTATCTTATACATGGATCTAAGATATCTTTGGGGCAACAGCAAGACTGACGGTGTACTAAATTGAAAGCACGGGGACATACTATGGGACAGCTGCATCTTACCTCCAGTTATGGGGCTTAGAACTCGCTTCTGGCTATGCCTAAATATTACCCTTGCTTTGCTGTTGCAGCACTTAGGGGATAATTGGAAAGCACTGTTTTTCATCCTTTTGTAATTGTTATTGCATTTGGCAGGATGACTAGAGCTGTTCTCTACATATAAAAATGCAGTTTCCAAAGCTTAACCTGAAAGCTGGGGGTGTGGACTAGCATCAGTCCTGTGTTAATATGAATTATACATTGAATATTGCTTTGAAAATGTTGTGAGCTGACTCTCCTGAAGTGCAAAACTCTATATAGGAAAGAAAAATGAGATACAGACTTGGCCTGAAGATTTTCAAAGAGGAAAAAGCCAGACTTAGCTTATGAAAATACTTGGTTTGCCCTTTAGAAAAAACAGGGCAATAAAAATACTAAGAGGGCAGCTCTGCTGATAGAAGTACCAGTACAGCAATCAAGAGTAAGAAGACATGCTGAGATGATATTAGGGTGACACATAGGTAGTAAATTGAGTGGCCCTAGTGGGCTATGAGGGCTTGCAGAAGACTCTCTGATGCTGGCTGGACTCTTAAGACCTAGAAGCAGAAGATGCTGTTCCCAAAGAACCTGAAAAGTGTGTGAACTCTTCTAAGGGCAATAGAAACATTATCATGTTGGCAAGGCCACTGTGAGAGCCACATGGGGGGCAACCTGCCCTCCAGCGAGCTTCTGTAATGAGGAGCTCACCAGAGAATGGGACAGCTTTTATCTCTAGGCAGATATTCAGCCTGTCTTGCAACATCTGAGCTATCTTTTGGTGCTTTCATTACAGAAAGTGCTTACTCCAGTTAAAGCCAATATATCCTCTATCAGCTTAATATTAACACTGCAACTGTGGCCGCTGGGGCCAGGCAGGCATTTTCCATCTACTCAATTAATCTTCAGTGTGGTTCAAGAGCACAGCAAAAAGCTGAATCACAAATACATCCAGCAGTGTTTGCAAGATGCAGGAATTACTCTTTTCCTCTCAGAAACAGGGAGCATCCAGACTTCCCAGCCACACCTGCATCTTTCCCAGGCATGCTTCACCAGCTGCTGTGTGTGTCTGTCTGACTCTTCATAACACAGTTTGGCCTACTCTGATTATATCTGCATGATACTGTCACCATATGACGCCACAAGGAGTGGAGTCTTTCCCCACAAATGTGTTTAAAAGGAGATTTTTTTACCACTTAATTCTTTTACATGGATGCAAATAACATCACAGTAAGCAATCTCTGCATCAAGCCAATTCTCCTGGCAAAGCAGTCCATGAATGCCTGGTTTGTCATCCCTAGTAGGACCTTTGCTGCTGTTTGATTCATCCCCATCCGTCTTTTTTATTTACTTCTTTTCTTTTTATTCCTTCTGTAAAACAGACACGAAGGCTGGTGCTGGCCTTCTTCAAAGTCCAACTACTGCCCTGTGCCTCAGCGCACATGTTACATGTTGTGTACTGCTCTATGCATTGATGGACAAGCAGCCTTAGCCCAAAATGAACCATCAAACAAATCTGCTTTCACCAAACAGACGTTTTTGTACCTTGTCTGTGTGAGCCAGCTATTGATAGTCCCAGCACTTCAGGTTGGTTTTCCTTTCCCTTTGTCATCTGAGATACAAGTATGTTCTAAGCTTCTTCAAGTGCGAGATGTGGAGCTAGTAAGACACGCAATTTTATTGCAGAGCCTAGCAGGCTTTGCTACTTCTACTTCGTAGACGGAAAATCTAGTTTAGATGTGGCATGTGGTCTGTAAAACAGTTTAGCATCAGGTCCGTTTGGAAAACCTGGCAGAGCTGAGCTCAGACACTCAGTCTGCCATGAGGCCTCCCTCCCATAAGGGCAGGGGCTGGCATCTCCTTTGAAAATGCATGGTAAATGCAACACCACCAGCAGCATGAAGAGGTTTGGGGATCAAATCAGCACGTTGATTTTTGTGGAGACATGCCCATAAACAGCTTGGCTGCTGCACTTCTCGTGGGCTGTTAGCATTTACCAAACTACCAAACACTACAGCACCAGCCAGAGATGTCTTCCAGACTGGACCACAAGCGTGTTCATTGACTGCAGTGGCACTGCAGGAATAAAGATTATACCTGTGAGGTGGAAATGTGTTATTAAAGCCATAAAGATAACAACATTGCTCCTAAGCGGACAGATTTAGTGCAGTGTCTATTACTGCAATGGCAAAATTACAGTTGTAACAATATGGAGATGTAAATGTAATTGTGTATAACATTGTGTAATCATTAAAATCCATATAAATTTTGTGCACTTAAATTAAACACGAGTGACTACTGCTTGACACTTGAAACATTAGCATGATATTCATGCCATATGGTTGGCATTTTCTATTTCTTCTATCTGTCACTCTTCATTCTTGTCAGCTGCTCATGAGAACTTGCCAGATAATATCTGCACCATTGCCAAAAATGTCTAACAGCTGGTGTAGTACTGGTTAAACACTCTGTAATGTTTCAAACTTTAGTGCTCCCATCTATGCATTAGAGAGCTGGTTCTTGGAGCAGATGTTTAGCTTTGTTTTTAAATTAACTTCAGTCTGCTTTTGTGTCAGTGGTGTGCTTTTATGCTCCATCATATGCCTTCTGTGAGATGGATGAGCTCAACAGCATCCTGTCTTTGACAGCCTTAAAACATAGAAAATGGCATGATAAACTCTGTGTTAAAAATGCACTCTGCTGTCTGCTTCAGTACCTGACATTGGCTGACAGGGGCTGGGCTTGAGCTGCAAACTCATAAAGACTAGTTTAGACCATCTATTAGCTGAGGTGGTAATACCTTAAATTTTTCCCTGTCCATGTGATCCTCCTTGCATCACAGAGATGTGAATTTGCCCAATGCCCTTGGTGCCACAGGCCACCAGAGCCCCTCTGTATTCAGAAATTGGCACAGAGGGTCCTAAATGCCCAAATGAGTCTTCTGAGGGACCCAAACCATAAGGTGGGCTTAAGCCACAAGCAGTGCATGGGCATGGATTAGAGCTCTGCCTGCCGAGGCTGGGAAGAGGGCAGGAAGGTCCACACGGGCACCCAGGCTTGCACCTGGAGCGCAACCCCAGGCCCTAAACCCACCCTCACCTTGCAGGGTTTGAGACCACTGATGGAGGACTGGGAGCAGGAGACACATTTTTCTCTGTAAATACCCTTTAAAACATTGCTATTGACTAAACTGGGAATTCTCTAACGTCTTCTGAGTGGAAATCGGTGTGAACTCTGAACGTGCTGAAATCTGTGTAGTTCGGTGATTTACATATTAAGATTTATGATGAGCTAGACACATGAACACCAATGAATTAAACAAACATCCAATTCCATAAACAATCTGATTTTATGGCTGGCATATGCAGTTCCCTTGAGGCTGTGAGTTTAAAAGGCTGATTTACGCCTTTGGAAAAGAAGGCTCCTTGCTTTTTCATTGTGCATTTCTTTTCCTGGAGTCAAGGAGCTATCTTACCTTATTTATCCTTCAGGTTCTCTTCCAAATGAAGTCACTACCCAGTTGAAACACTGGGTTGAATTTTGAGATGCTGTGATGGAGGGCATTTACTGAGAAGCTGCTGAGACATCCTTCAGTCCCCAGCTAGCTTTGTAGAGACAAAAATGGGGAGAGTGCTGAAGAGAGGAGGCCTCTGCCTCTCCAGAAGTGGGCAATTTAATCCTGCTAGGCTGCTTTACCTCATGGAGACAATGACCTAATATGCATCCTTTTTACACAGAGGCATTTTAATTTGTGTTGCCTTTTGGCATAGGATACTCTTTCTGAAGCAGGACTCCCCTGTGGTTGCTGTACAGATACACAACAAAAAAGTGACAGCTGCCTGAATAAGCTTCCCATCTAACATGAGGCAAGAAAGAGAGGTATGGACAAGCAGAGAGTGCAGGTAAATAATGGGTTCATGTTATAGGCAGTGGTGTTAGCATGTCATCCTCAGTGGCAGGTTATACACTCATTTTTGCCATGTGGGATGCATAGACACTGGATATTCAGATAGTGGCTTGTGCCTCTCATTTTCCTATTCTCTGCATATGCAGACCTACTCAGATGACAGAAGTGTGGGCAGAAGAGTCGTGAGCTGCATATATCAGAAAGTAGACTTGCACAGTTTTTATTCTTTCCAGACGTTCCTGCCCCTGTACCATATCCCTGGAAATTATCCATTTTGGATAATGGATGAAATTAGATTAGAAACAAGACAAGATGCAATTACTCACTGAGAACGAATTGGATAAACTGGTAAGATGGGGCCTGCAGCTGGTCCTGTCAGCGTCTGGTTTGTGTGTGCATGGAGGAGTCGCAGAGGATTTTATCCTTGGCATTAGCTGTAACAGGATAAACATATTTTCTGTTTATTGTAATATAGCTTTTTACCCACATTAAAAATCACTATTGAGCCATTGTACCTATCACGTAACAGCTGGTATTACTGATTCGAGGAAGGTACTATCCACATGAAGTCCCTAGAGTTGAAAAAAACCTGTGATTCAAATGAAAATAAGTTTTATCTTTGGTGAAGAATAAAGAAATTACCTTAGCTCAGAGAACTGCATCAGGACGCTCATGATGCCTCTTCAGTGCCAGGGCATCCAGGGCAGGAACAAATGTCAGCCCATTCATTTCTCAGTTCAGGCTCAGCAATTTTCCTGAGGAAGTCCTTAAAGCTTTCCCTCACCACCAGGATTTGCAAGTTAATTCCTGAAGTGTACAAGAAAATGGGACAATCTTAATTTGTTTAGGTGCTTGGTACATTCTTTTAAATGAATTCCTTTTTTATTTCTTTAGGCATTTTGGCACTGTTGAAAGATAGGCCATCAGATTAGTTTAAGGTCACTCAAGAGAGTATGACTGAGCTGCGAACACAGATGATTTTGGGAGGGGTATTGCACTGATTTTCCTCTTACACATGTTTACTTGTGAATACGCTCATTGACCCTGTAAGGTTTTGAATTCAGAGGTAAGGAGGGAAAGTGGGAAACTTCTGCTAATGAATGTTCATGCCTGATTTTTTTTTTTTTTTTTTTTTTTAACTGTAGACTCCTTAGACCATTTTTTGGTAAATATTTCATTTTACGCACAGTAATTGAGACTAAAGATTTGACACAATTCTACACCTCTGAAACTGAAGATGTTGGTTATCAAACTATGATGTTCTGCTGCAAAAAGACAGCTAAAAAGAATGACATAAGTAGATGTTCCTGGAGGCAAAACATGTAGAACAGAGCAGCTCATTACTTAGTAATGTAGCACACAAACATGTGATTGTAATCCATCATTCTTACCACCACCATGAACAGGATTACAGCCAACTTGCAGGGTCACACAGGTACCTCTAATCCTAGGCAATAAGTTCCTTTCAGCTCAGGCCATCGCAAATCTGTCATTTGTGGTGTTCCATTTATGTTCTTTAGTTTATGAATGTAAATTATTTGATGGAAATCATTTCAGTACAAAGGTAACCAGGCAGTGCTTTTGACTGAGTGCCAGCCAGCAGGTCAGGAAGTCAGTTTCGCACTTCTTGCTGTTGATACGTTTAGTTAGGGTACTTTTCTTTTTTAAAGTCTCTTTTATGTCTCTGCATTGATATAAGATGTATTACTATGAAGTTTCCAAGCTCAGCCCTTGCCCTGTATAGCCTGTGTACATGTGAGTTGTCCCATTCACTTCAGCAGGTTAATGAGGTACATATTCAGGTGTGTATAATATTTATAGCGTCAGGGTTTAATTCCTTGCAAGACCACAAAAGAAAGGCAATGCTGAGCATGGCATTTGTGACACAAAGTTGTTAAACATTTCTTTTATGTGCTGCTCGGGCCATTAAAGCCATGTGGATAGACCCCACTGCCGGCGGGGACTAAGGGGCTGCCCCATAGGTCTGATATGTTACTTGATGCTCAGTGTGGGAAAACACCCATGTATACATAAATTCAACATAGTTTCTAAAGTGAAGAACAGAGAAATAGAAATAAGGAAAAAAATGGTTTTCTTTCTGATTTTACTCCTTTCTCCCTCTGTTATTTTGCTATAGCATGTCGATGCCTTTTGCTGATGTGGAACTCGGTAGAAGTAGCCAAGTCGTTTGTGCACTGTAGAGGGGGCACTGCACTCTGCTTTTGGGAATCAACCTTCTTTTAATTGGGAGTATTTCTAAGGCCAGATTTAGAGGGGTTGAAATAGTTGTCTATATTGAGCATAATTTTTATAATGGGCTTTAACAAAAGTTTTGTAGACTTCAAAATGCTTCATTTCTCAGAACTCCTCTTGAGGCTGGTATACTTCCCCCAGCTTTATAATGTTAGTAGCAAGGACTTAAAAGAAAATCAGTCAAAGCAATGCAAATAACTCCCTGTTCAAAAAATACCTTTTTGGGGGCGGGGGGGGGGGGGGGGGTGGAGGGGAGGAGTGTTGCAGGTTTTTCCCCAACACTTCTCTAAGAAATATTTTGTTGAATTTTAGAAAAAATGAAAAAAATACTGTTGTCTATTTAAATTTCTTAAGTAACTTTTAAGGGTTTCACTTGGCTGACACTTCTTGGCCTTGCGTTAATCTTTGGATTGTTTCACAAGAGACCCAGGGAACACCCACTGATAACAATGTCAAACATTCAATGTATTTACTGAACGTTTCCACTTGCTTGATCATTAAGGCATGCTTTGAGTATGAGGTCACCGATGTTGTGTAAGTGTAGAATTTATGGAGTGATTTGAACTATAGGGGAGTCCTGACATGTTTTTGGCAAATACCGTCAGATACCATGGACTGATGCCACTCAGAATTGTTGCTCTGGGATATAATCAGGTTCTAGCATGAACATTTTGCATTAGAATTCAAATCCTCTGATCACAGAGAAGATGGGAAAAAGGTTATTTAAACAGGCCATACATACAGTGTAGGAATCTCTTAACAGAACACGTTTTCTTGTCTGTTAAAACAGACGATTTAAACATTAAGTCTTAACAAACAAAAATGAAAATGTAGTTTTACAAAATCAGAGGAGAAAGCTTCACATCAATTTAGTACGTAATTGTTGTGCTCTCCTTTTGAATCTTGCTTTTAAGGTGGAGGGAACAGCAAAAGACAAAGTTAAGAAGGTGGCAGTGAGACTGAGTCACCAGTAGTGTGGGCTGTAACCAAGTCTGGGCTTCCTAAACTGTGCTTCTGGAGTTGCCACTGACTTACTAGGTAGCCTTGCAGAGCCTATTCAAGGCCTGCTTAAAACTCATTTAAATAATGAACAAACATGATCATCTTCAATTGGATTTTAGCACCTTTTAGGTATAAGTAATAATGACTTTGGCTGCCTTAGTTTGCCACTTCTCCATTTGTACTGTTGTGAGAATAACCTAAGACTTGGAGTCCTTGAATGAAACCAGACAGGAACAGGATCTGGATCTATGCAATTGCTGACTTTATTACATACCTGCTTCCTGACTTTGAGTTTTCTGTTTTTCCTCTAGCCTCTTGTTTTGCGTGTTTAAATTGCAAACTCCCTCAGACAAGGTCCATTTCTCACAAGAGATTTGTAAAGTGTGTCTGTTGTCTGTGGTCATGCTGCAAGACAACCAACCATCGATGGCTGTCACTCATGTGGGAGGTTTCAGCAGTTCTCTCTCACTTTGTCTAAAACGTGTATATAAAGCCAGTTCTGCTACTGTGCACATTTTAATCCTTTGCAAAGCCATTAACTCTTTGACATTAGTCCCACTAATTGGACTTTGTTTCATTACCTGAACTTTTTCCCTTAAGATTTTAAAAGTCATGTTTTTAGTTGGTTGCCAAGTATAAGAGACTGCAGGTAAATGAACAGGATTTCACTGTGGGTTCTGGAAGGAAATAAGTCTCCTGGTATTAATTTACACTGTATTTGTTCATTCCACCTATAATATAAAGGAAGGAGACAGAATAAAAACCACAGAAAGTAGAATAAAAAGTAAAAAGAAGCAATGATTCAAGGAGTTTGATTATATACTTGTCAGATAAAAACGAAAAAAGACTAGGTGATCCATGGCCACTGTCGTTTATAATGGGGGCAGGATTGATACACAGAATATTAAATTTGACACATATTTTATAGGCATCCCTAGCAGAATATATACTGAAGGATTTCAAGAACAGTCCTGTTCTTGATATGTGACATTCACAGAGCTCCACAGTTTTTGGAAATGTGCTGTCTAACCCCAGAGTCCACCTCTTACAGGAAAGGCCTTTGAATAACGTGTTTCCAAACTTCCTGACCCACCCCCTGAAAAATTTTCAGTATTGCTTCGTAAAAATAGCTTTGTTTTATTAGACCCATTTACATGGGATAAATGGGCAAATACTATGACCTGTTTTCCTACCCTTATTTTTATTTAATGTTTCATATTCCTATCGGGATTAGAACTATCCTATGATACAGAAAGGACAGTCCTATTTTCTGTGGGAAACAAAGCACAAAGTCTTCTGACATACAGCACAAAAATGCTTTGCTTTTTAGGCAGACATCATTCTCCAGATATCTGAAAGACTTAGAGAAATGGTTGTATGAGTGTAGTGAAGCTGACGTTATCAGGTGTTGTATATGAGAAATGTCATTTATGAGTTGTCGCACAGCTATTAGTAAGAGACTATTTAGAAAAACACAGTACATCACAGTGACCGTCATTGCGCTTGTTGCAATCACTGAACAATCAGGCATAGTTAAACACAACATTTATTTTGCTTTCAGGGCAAATTACACTTATGATTTATTTATGGGATGTATTTGTTGTGTCTCAGTGCCCTCCGTAACTGTTTTACACTAGCTCTGGAGGCAGAGACCTGCAGCACTGTGCCCATCAGGTGGGACAGGTGACAGTCCAGCCTCCCACAGCTGGCCAAGCCGTTGGGAAGCAGAGTCCTCTGCACTTCCCCAGCATGGTTGGGGGTGAAGAGGTGGGGGTGCTGGTGCTCCAGCTCTGGTCCCCTTCTCTCCCCTGCCAGCAGTTTTGTAGGACAGGCTCTGGTGGCTTTAAGCATCCTCCTTGCCCTGGCTCTGGGCAGGATGGAAATCCATCAGCTTCCACAGCTGCTCCTACTTTACTCCTTGCCCCCAGCCTCTGTGTCAGGGACCCTTGCTGTCCTCCTTCCCTGCAGCATCTTATACACGCTCAGGTGTTTCCCTCCAGCTACACAGCACTTAGAGCAAATTGTAATTAATCCATGGGCTTCCCCACAGCCATAATTATTTGCACCAAGTATTTAATGCACAGAGACCAGTGAAAGCCAGACCTAGATTTAGGATTTGAACAGGCACTGCCTGAATCTCTGCTAATGTCTTTACATCCTGCATTCAGATTGTTAAACCTTGATCCTCTAATCTCTCCAACGGTTCAACTTCCATTGACTTTAACCTGCCCAGCCACATCCTTTAAAACCAGTCTCCCCCAATTATTGCACCACGTGCAGCCCCACCAGACCTCTAAATCTTTCAAGAGTTTTGTAATTTGGTGCAGTCCCTAAGGAAGGTTTGGAAGGGGTCCAGGGAACAAGGCTAATTTAGGAGACTGGAGAATACTTCTTCTGAAGAAATGGCTCCAAGACCTTAACATGTTGGGCCGTGAAAAAGGAGCAGGTGAGATAGGATTTAATTACAGTGTACAAGTTCACCTTAGGGGGTGAACACAGAACTAGGTCTGATTCTGCAGCAAAAGGTAAAATACGAGGTCATGGGCTTAAACTGAAGTGTATTTCTCTAAGCAGAAAGCTATTCTGTACATGTAATAAACTGGCAAACAAGGTAGTGGAAACCGGGCATCGGTGCAGGAACCTGCTTATTACGGTTGCAGTGTGATCAGGTTGTCCTACCGATGGTCCTTGTCAGTCACAAATGGCTCTTCTTCTGTGTTGTCTGGTGTTTCAATCTACTATGCTATTTTGTGGGCGTTCTTTCAGGATGAGCTTCCGGGGGCTAACAATAGAGGCAATATTTAAAAGCTAACAGGAAGAAATATGTAGCTTTTTTTTTTTCATTAAATGCTTTAAAGGTTTATGTACATAGTATTGTAGGTCTTGCAAAATGTCATGATTCCATCAATGGCCTGATGCTGCAGAAAAACACAGCAAATACTGTGCAATTATGATGAACTTAGAAGAAAGATTTCTGTGACGTTGAAAACAGTAATATAAATGGTATAAATGGGCATTCCACCTCATTCACCTTTTCATGTTTATGTAGTAGTGGGAAGATAAATCTGGAAGCTGAATACAGCACGTGAAGCATGAACTTAGGCTTCCTTTAAAAAAAAAAGTGTTTCTCCACTAATTTGCAATGGCTTGGGTTTATGTTTTTGATTCAGATTGTGCAGGAGATGGCCCAGTTTTAGCTGGTGCCTCCAGCTCTGAAAAACGTCAGGACATTTGGAGGCAGCTGAGTCATTGGTCTGCCCCTTTGCAAGCTGAGTAGCTTTGTTTTCACCTGTTTCCAATCACTTAATCATCTACTAATGAAAAAGCCACTCAGAGAAAAGGTTAATGTGTGATTTAAGTTGGATTTATGGGGCATCAATAACGAAGTTATTATTTTAGACAGCCTACGTTCATGCTGCAAGTTTCCTAAACAATGCAGAGTTGATTTATTTACTCCACCAGAACTGCAAGAAAATAATGAGTAAGGCAGAAGTTCTTTCTGCCAATATCTCTGTGTACACTCTGCAATTTATTCTTTTCTTAATGGTAAACATCCTATTAACAAGTTTGATAGACTCATCCCAAGTCTATAGCATCTGTAGATTAATTGGGGATGGGGCATGCCTAGAACTGCTACATTCTTCAAAGGTCCCTGCTGAAGTATTGAGATTTTGATTGCTTCCCATAGCACATCAGAGCACTGTGCTGGTCCCCTTGAGCAATGGAGATCCTCCAAGCTACACCAAATGCTCCCAGGAGATCAGTCTCTCCTGGTGAAACATGTGAGTTTGGGCTGGATAGTCCTGGAGAGGTTTATGTGAGCAGCAAAGGTATATAGTGGTCACCCTGTGCTCCTTCTGCTGTCCCTGGAGAGAGACAGACTCTTATAACATGCAGCTCATTTTGAGGAAAACATTGAAAACTGGTCACATGGACTATGCCTAGCAGTTCCCAAGCTTAGATTATGGAGCAAGTCTTGGATGACTGATCAGGCTCCTGGGGTCCTTTCACAAGTTATGATTGCAACTTTATGAAAGATTTATTCAAGCTGCCATAATTATAGCCACCCAAACTCAACAAAAAAAAAAAAAAAAAAAAAAAAAAAAAAGTTTTGTCTTCTCCAGGGTTTCTTTGCCATTTCTATCCCTAGGCAGCTTCAGTAGGTAAAACTGAGACTGTCTTCTACTAGCTTCAGTTTTTTTCATCTTTGGATCACTATCTGTGACAGAGATAATAATCTTTAAAATTAGGTTAATAATCCTTCTTTATCTATTTTGACAATTTATGTAAATTTTCTAGAAAAGAGACTATTTTCTCTATGGTATGGACTGGTGCATGGCAGAAATCAGTTTATACCTTACAACAAATTTTAGCATTTTAAAATATATTTCACAGCAGTTCAGAGTGGAAAAAACTGTTAATTTCTTCAAAACAGGCATTCCTGAAAGAATTAATATTAAAAACTATTTTTCCATCTTTTCAAATTATTTTCCATCTTTTCAAATCTTTTCATTTTCTCAAATTTTTCCATCTTTTCAGATTATTTTCTGTTGTTTCAGAAAGGGCATTTTATTAATGCTGGTAAAATGCTTCCCTAATTTAATTCAAGAATAAAAGAACAGCTACAGTATTGGACCTATTATAATGTCATACTACAACATGTTAGAGTAGTGGTACCAAATATAAATTTACTTTTGACACTTCTAAATTTCTCCTACTTCAAAATAGTTGGGTTTTTTAGTTTTGGGTTGTGGGTTTGGGTTTTGTTTTTTCATAAAACGCCTTTGAGGAGCTTTAGTTTTGCTTCCACCCCAGCTCCTCATATTTTCCCTCACCTGAGTCTTGTAGTCATACTAAAAAAACCCTAATATTTTTTATTTTACTTTGCAGCTCAGATTGATTAATTCCCTGGGCACACAAGTCAATAAAATGAATAATGCAGCAATGAGATTTTTTTAAACAGAAAGTTCAGAGTACTGCTGTGGATTCTTTTATTAGATGATATATCTATATGATCTAGTTATATTAATCAACTTTAACAAAATACAACTAGACAGCACAGTCATAAACATGCCAAACCAAGACTGTGTGAGCTTCAGCAGAAGACACACCTCAGCAATATGTTTTGCTCTGATTCAGCCAGTCATTCAGAGCAAACCACCAACTGGGTTTCATATTTTGTTGTTGTTGTTGTTGTTGATGTTGTTGTTGCTCTTTGGTGTGGTATCATCTGAAGAACTGTCTTAAGTAACTACATTAAATAAGAGCAGAGTAACTAATGGAGGCGAATCACATCTCTGACCAAGAGATTTCTCATGCATGAAATTGTAGATTCAGTTATTATAGCAAACGGTTCCCTTTGCCCAAATAGATACTTTCACTCAGGAAATTGCTTTATGTTATGCTAGCAAAAGAAAATTGTTGAGGACTTATTTTGCCAAAACAAGCTGCATCTCTCTGGAAAGCAGTTTTCCAAAGTCCTTCTTTTTTTTTCCCTTTTTTTTTTTTTAAGAGTAAACATGGTGACAGACTGAGAATTATTTCACAAAATGCTCTGAGGGTAAAAATCTATCCTGTTTCTAGTAACACATTACTTAAGATAAAGTGTAAAATGCACAGGCTTTTGTCTCTATATTTCATGTAAAATTTAATTCCAGAAGTTGCAAGGTACAATATGTTCTAAAAATCATATACACATCTCTCATCTTGTTTCCTGGTCTTTCCCCATAGTTGTGATAGAGTATTTATTTTTTTAGTACTTTATGGAATCTTGGAATAGTGGCACAAACATGGAAAATGGCCTTGAGTAGCTGGAATTATCATCATTTGAATTAATAGGGTTTCATTAATTTCTGGCTGAGAAGAAATGGTTCATTAATATTCAAAATAGATTGACCATCCACTTCTTAGAAGAATGAATGATACTAAACACACAACAGAAAACTGTGGGGTTGCATTGACCTATCAACACTTTAAAAACACTAAATTTAGATGGCTGAAGTAGTTTGGCTGTGTAAAACAATGTAAATCTCCCCTAAGTCAAACTTGTATAAGAAAGCAGAAGGCCAGCAACTAAGGGGTCTTCCAACAAGATCACTGAAAACATTTTCACCTATATTTTTTAATTATTCTTTGCTTCTTGATTCCAACTGAATTTAGGGTGGCCAAAACCCCCATGACATCCTAATGTCTTTCTAGTACTGAGGCACAATTCATTAACGCTTTTATACTTTTTAAAAATGCTTTTTAAAAAATAATCCCTGTTGTGATTGTAAAATTAGCACTCTGTGATGTATCAGTGTTTCTACAGCCTTCAACCAGCCTCCTGAGCCCCTAGGGGCTCGCAGGCCAATATCTGTGTTTATATATGCTCATCACGATCTGCCTTCTGTATTGTTGTTTGTGCTTTCCATGGTTATTTGTGTTGTGTCATGTTCAGAGTTATAAGCTGTGAGTTCCTTGAGTGGGGACTCATTCCTGTGAATTTACTGGACTTTGCACAGTAAAGAACTGATGCTTTATATGGTGCCCTGGCTCTACCACAATATAAATAACATTTTTTTTTATATTGGCACAACTCCTTTGAGTCAAAGGAAGAGTCATAGAAACAGGCAGTGAAAAAGCAGAGATTTCATCACTTTAAAATCATGGGGTTTGAAGCATGTCTTTCTGCAAGATTTTAGCCAGAGAAAGCAAAAGTTATATCTTGAGAATTCTAGTGATATTTTTTAATTACAATTAACCTACTCTTAAACACATTCTGGATCTTTTAAAATATTGACATAGCAACAAAAAAAAATCCTGCCTTTGGCCACATTTTCTAAACCACAGATCCAACTGCAGATATGGTGCTTTTAATAAATTGACAGAGGGAGCTATAAGAGCGGTTTAGATGATTCATATTGTTCCTCTGGGCAGAATCCCAGCTCAAGTGTTCTCTGACTCAGCTTTGGTGTTCCCTTATCTGGAGATAGAGTCTTGTTAGAAAACACCATTTTGAGGCTAAAGCAACTCTCTGTTGTAATAGCCCTCTGGCACTGAAAGATTTTTAGCTCCCTTTAATAAGGAAGCTCCCTATGCATGCCAGCTAAATCCAAAGTGCTGCTTCTGAGTCATATTTGCATTGTAGCTTCCTCACTTCTGAATTTCTGCTTTAAGTGCTTTAACCACTGAATAACTGAGCTGCTTCTTGTCCTTGCTTTTGACTCCCACATGCACCAATGCTCCTATATGCTGCTTCCATTCTGGTTTGCATCAGTAACAGACCTGCTGGTTTGCCTCGCATGGACACTCAAGCCCGGTTAGCAAAAAGACTTGAGGCCAGCAACAATCAGCACTTTGGCCACTCACAGTCTTGTGTAAGTGTGGGAGCTTGGGGTGTTGCACGGCCTCCTGCCCCTATCCCATAGCAAGACCTGCATGGTGACCTATGCTTAACATCCCAGGCTGTGGAGCAGGACCCTCTTTACTGAAAACAGATTTTCTGCTTAATGTCATTTATGGTAGATGGACCCAGAAGACGTGATGCTCTAATGGCAGCAGCAAAAGAGGCTTGTCATTGGTTGCCCAGGAGCTGGAACATTTGCTTTCTAGACCTTCAATCTAAAACACTGCTTGTACTTTTCAGCAAAGTCCATCAGCCGCCAGGCTTCAACACAGTCTGGCATGGCACAGTTCTGCCAGCACCAAACACTGCTGAAAGGGAGGTGAGGTTTACAGGGCAAAAGCTATTGAGCAAGATGGTACTGGGGTCTTTGACCTGTTGCAAGGGGAACCATCTTGGAAGGGAGAGTCTCAGGCCTTGCTCCTTGCTCACACTTCTTTATTTTTTGCAGTTTGTGACAGTGAGACTTAAAGTCTTTTTAAGCTGGGCTGAGTTATGGCTGCATCTGTAACTACAGAGTATGAGCTTACCCATTCTCTGACCAGTGACAGTAAGGTATCAGACCACTCAAGTAACATACAGCTCAAAAATATCAACCTTCACCCTAAATCTAAAGCATTTCCAGCTCTCTGGGAAAGCGAGCCTTCATTTCAGTCCATGTGAGCCATCCCCACATTCCTCTCTCAAAATATTAGACAATTCTGCTCCTCAGGTTCTTTCCTTTAGTCTTACCTTCACTTTACAAGTCCAAATAGGCACACAAAAGGCCTAATACCAGATGCAGCGCTGTTCCTGTACAAGAAGCTTACAAATGCATGCTCCCAGCACCACCAGAGTCAGACAACTTGGCTTGCCAGAAGGCAAAGCTGCCTGGGCTGTCTCCTCCCTGCCCTGAGAGGTGCTTCTAGAGCTGATGGAAGGTCATGGACCCTGCAGTGGGGCAATTCTCTCATGCCTGCCTGACCAAGGCTACAAGGACAGTCGTGTCCCTGTTTGCAAGGTATCATTCACTGCAGAGCATCCATAAAAAGAAGGGGAGTATCGGGAGTACCAACATGTTTGGCATAGGTAGGATAAATGGGCATGCAGCAAATTTGAAGGGGGATATAAGTGGGAATGGGGTGCTAAGGACTGGCAGGGAAGTCTCTGGCAGAGGACAAGCATTAGGCATACGGAGCTGATAAACTAGATTTTGTTGCAGGTGGCTTTGGGAAGAATTTGGAATTAGTTCTTTTTGTGTTTCAACCTCTATCTCTCTCTTTTATTCTGACTCCATGCTTTTTCATATTCCTGTAGCAGACAGAAATCTTGTTACATCTTTTATTGCTGCAACCCTTTCTGCCCTAATAACTCCACCTTTCTAGCCTTCAACCTTCCCTTGAGCAGAAACCATTATTGCTAACTGTTGAGAAGAGGTAGCTTAATAATGGTGATCATACAGAAAAAAACTGCAGAGTGTAGATAGGACTGATAGAAAAGGTATACATATCCTATGGCTCAATATCTTCTGCTAGCCTATGACACGTCAGGTTTTGGTAAGTTGGCAGATGTGTTATTGACTAACAGCTGCATTTATTCTCTTCCTCTCCAAACAGTTCCTTTAAAAGCCTCTTTTTTTATTCCCAAGATGTGACATTACTTTGACAGCAGGAAGACAGTTGCAATTCTCACTTTGGCTAACTTTGCTGGATACTAGATTGTGATATATTCAGCCCAATAATGTTTATAAATCTCAGTCCATTCCAGTATTCAGTGCCTGCCTACCTGTAATGCCTACAGAGCTCTAGCTTGTAGGGAAAAAACAAAAACAAAAACAAAACCATTGCAAGAGAGGGAAAGCTAATGTTTAGCCAATATCAGAAGACATGACAGCATAAATTATGCTCTAAAGCCAGACGTTCATTTTAATGTAGCAGGCTATTTGAACTTAGTCTGCAAGATCAGTATTTTTAGATTTGCTGAATTTCTAGAGGCAATGTTTTCAGTTTTAAAGCTTTTTAGCCTGGGTGAGAAGGTGAAGAATATCAAGGGAGATGCATAGGAGCCAAAGAAGAGGCTTTTAAAACAGCACATTGGAAAACCTCCAGTTGTTTTAACTCCAAAGAACATTGAGTTTTATAATACACCTAGCATAGAATGCCTCATCTTTCACTGGTAATTTGGCTTCTGAAGGTGTTTGCCTTCTCTCTCTGCATACTAGTGGTCAGTTTATCTCTGCTATCCCAGCCAGTCCTCGAGGCCAGAGACACTTCTCTTCCACCAGGTGCTCCAGCAAGGGACTTCTATGGTCTTAATTTGAGATAACATGGTGTTTGATATAGAGCATTTAGACTGGGCGGTACGTAACTTACTGACAATGTCATCCATGAGCAGAGTACGCACATTTGATGGAGCCTTGCTAGTTGTCTTTTTAATACTAGTTACCCCTTAAAATACGACTTTGCAGTATGGCAAGCATTTCTACAGTAGAATTTAAACTGTATGTATTGCCTTCATAGGCAGTACTTGACTGATAGCACTATGTAAAAACTCTCCCAAAGCAAATCCTGGAAGTTAGGAGGCCAGCATTTTATCTTACTTCAATAGGCTGAAGTTCGTAACAGAAAAAGTTATTTTGGGCACTCAGAATACTGACAGTCTTCAGCCTGGAGGTGGGTTGGTGCAAATGCATGTTGGACATTGCTGTTCTCCCATATATCTATGCTGGAGAGTGGCGAGGGGGCTTTGTAGCAGTAAACCCATAGCAAGTAAACTCACTGGCACTCCACATCCTGCTCTGAGAAAAGGAAACTCAACAATATCTCTGGTAGAAGCTTGTATAAACCTTCTACTTGCCTGTGCCTTCGCTGGTATGGTGTTTGTTTAAGATACTTTCAAATATCTTTGGAATTGTTTATGCAAGTTAACATTTCTTTACTTAACTGAAGGTTAGCTATGACAAGAATTCACTAAAAATGTGATCCTGCCAAGTAAGTACCATATCAAAATTAAAGGGAAACTTAGACTGTTGCACAATTACACAAGCACCTGTAAATAACATAGAAGCATGTTAAAACAACACTAATAACTTATCACAGAATGCAGTCAAAGATTAGCATGTCTTGTTTTACCATTGCCCTTCTTATACTGACAGCTCCTTGGTTACCTGTCTCATGTGCAGGGTGAGGCAGGAAAACAAAGCCTACAAAACTGTAGGATCATGTAATTAAAAACTGTATTGTAACATACATTTTCAATGAGAACAAAGTGAAGGTGTGTAGGCAGCTCTCAGTCTGATACTTGTCAATCTTTCACTGCAATAAGATCTCCTATGAATCTAAAATCATGACAGCCCTTTTAATGGTTTAAAGGGATGAGGATAGTAGGGCTCTATGAAAAACACAGGTAGAGTACATCACAAACTCTGATAAGCAGGGTCCTTGCAGGATTATTTCATTATGTGCCAATATTCCATTAGTGTATGGTATTTTAGGATTTTAGAACATAAAAATGATAGTTAATATGCAATAAAAAAGGCTAATCAGCATGTTAAGTTGTGAATATAAGCAATTTAAGGGAGGTGTTATAATTTTCTGGGTATTTGTAAACAATCTGACCCTGACCAAGATAGTTAATTTTTATCTGCTGGAGCAACAGAAATTTTAAATAAATAGAAGTTCTCATTTGCCCATTTGTTTCTTATCATGCAACCTATTTCCTGAGCTCAGAGAACGGTTGTTCCAGGGCTTGTTGAAGGATATAATTTTTTGGGAAGTAGGACAGCTGCTTTCCCATTTATCACACATCCTTTGCTTTTTTTCCTACACGGGGCTCTATTTTTTCTAAGAAAGCCTGAGAGTAACTCTGCTTTTCACTGCTTTTGGGCATCACCTTGCAGAACAGGGCAACCCAGCCCGATGGCTAATAATGCACAGTGCATTTGTGGCTACAGGCATTGCCACGCGTTCGTACAACTTGTGGTGATGAAAGATGAACAAGACCGATTACATGTTCCCCCGCCACCAAAAGCACAAAAGTAAATTCATTTGCTGCAGTTTAAAGAAAGAGAGAGGTGGCAGTGAGAAACTTGTCAGCAGTAAGTGCCCTGGTGCTGGTGCCTGGAGGTGGTGACATTGCTCCTTTCTTGTCACGGCCACTCTTCCTGACATGGTGGTTTGCAGTTTATGCCTGGCTGAGGTGTACAGGGAAGTCCATATATTATACAGCTGCTTCGTCCTGTCATCGCTTTGGCTCAAGGAGACAAGGTTGCATTAGTTACAATCTCTGACAGTTTTTAAGCTTCTCTCAAGAACAGTGGGGACTAAAACACGTTTTAAAAAGCAGGCAAAGAGAGCTGGATGTTTTGAAATCACAATATTTATCATTACACAAATGACTCCTTTGGAGAGGCAAGCTTTGGAAGTGGCTGATATTTTTCAAAAGGAGAGGCCCATGGCTTTTTGAAGATCAAGCCCTCTTAAGATATTTTGTGATGAAACTATCAAAAACTTTGGCCTTACACAATATGGAATTTTAGAGTAGGAAGGCACTGAGAGCATTTGTTCTACCATTTGTTTAACCAGAAAGATAGCGAAACTGTCAAATATACATATTGACTTCTTTTTCTGCTTTTTAACTAAAAATTACCAATATGGTGATTATTCCTCATTGTTAAAAAATATTCTATATCTAGCATGAGAAATATACATCAACACATTAGCCTGGTATGATTTACTGTGACTGAACTTCATATCCGTGAAGAACTGATTTGCTGACAGATCTTTAACTCATACTGTAATGGTACAGGCATCCTCAACCATAACAGTCTCTAAAAGTACATGCAATATTCACAAATATACACATGGGCATTTTTAATGAATGAAGATTGAAACTGAATTCCTGACGCTTCTAAAACTCAGTCAAGGCAACTAGTTTTCTGAGGGGTTTTGTCTCAAGGGAAAAAAAAGTGACTAATTTTGCTCCTCTCTGGTATCTGAATCAATGACTTATCTGCAGCCCTGTGAGGGAAAGAAAATCTCTCTGACATTGACACAACACACTTTGTACTTGTAAAAGAGAAGATGAAAGACACCATCTATCTCAGAGGTTAATATATTTGAATAGAGTTGCAGAGGCCCTTATGCAGAGCCTGGAAATAACCATTCTGCTTCTTTAAAGGGCTCTGTAACAGAGTTTGCATCAATAGTGTGTTTCCATGGGAATCAGATTCTTTGAATTTCATGTTCTGTGTGAGCTTCATCCTGCCAGGCAAAGGACATCCTATTTGAGTAAGATTTCTACGTATGTTTTTATTTATTAAAGGTTGGAAAGGAATGGCTTATACAGGAAAGGAAAACTAGAAAAAGTTAAGAAATAGATTTCCCGCACTTTGCTTCATATACCTTTTAGTCTGGATGTAAAGCGAGAGTTTCAGATATTTTTTTCTACTCCCAAATTCTTTCTGGAAAAAATACCCAGCTCATTATTTGCAGACTAAACTTCAGGTGTAGCAAATTCTTTAAAATTTCTAGTACCCTTCACTAGTGGATTGCATAGTTTTTCATGACAGGGTGGTTATTTGCTGCTTTATGCCATAAAGTCATGTGGAAATGCCCAAAGCAGTTTTGTTGTGCAGAGAGGAAAGATGGCATGGCTGGAGAAAATCTGAGGAAGGTTCACAAGAGAAATTTATGCTATAAGAAACCAAATTTACAAAGGGTCCAGAGAAAAGCTTCAAAAATGGCCTCTGAACTTTGCATACAGTTATTTCAGGTGCTATCTAAAGACATCTGAGTTAACTCTTTGAATACCCCCCAAAAAAAGTGTATCAGAGCAGTATGCCTCAGTTCCACTGCTTTATTATTTGTGAGACCTAAGCTAGTCGGGTTACCACTAGTTTAGATATTTTTAGACTACATTTATTACAGCATTTGAAATGTTTAGTTAGCTCTCCAAAAAGAAGAGCTGTTATTTGATTATAAGTCTAGATTGACCCCTTCTGTGGGGAAAAGATCATCTGATACCATAAGGCTCTTTAATTTAGCAAGCACAAGAAATCTCACTAAGTAGAAATCTGGAATTTAAGAACTGAAATTGGAAAAGAGACGAATGTAACTAATTATTAGAAAATCTCAAAAGGGAAGAGAAGAAATAAACGAAAAGCAGAAAGGCAAACAAGGAATTTGTTCAAAATAGCTATTCAGGCCTCAAATATGCACCTTGGCTTAAAAAACACTTCCTTCTGTACATAAATAAAACTTTGGACACCTCTAAAGCAGCTGTCATTAAGTATTGCTGGGCTTTTGACTTTTCCTGATGCATCTCATGAAAAAGACCCATAAATTTACCAACCAAAAAAAAAGGCAAAATTCAAAAGAACTGTGAGTTTCTGTCAAATTAACTGAATACTTAATAATATTTTAAAAATCACATGGAGAAACAAGAGATAGAAAGGCAGAAAATACTGAAGTACTCATCTGAGCATTATATATTTGAACACTTCTTTCTTCTGAAAGCTCTGAAAAAATAAATAGATTAATCAAAAGGAGTAAATATCCTCCAAAAAAAATTTTTTTTTTCCAGATTAAACTAAAATGCATTGGGTCATCCATCAAAAATAATGTTAGTTTTGAGAGAAGAGTTCTTTTATAAAAAAATATTTCTTGACCAAAAAATATTTCTTGACCAAAACTGATTGAGCACAGTTCACCTTGGCTGTATTGCTCATACAGGTAGGGAATCACAGGAGATTCCTCCAAAATAGCCATTGCTCCCTCTGAAATAATTTATCTTCATTGTGGCTGACACAGTACTCCGTTGCTGCCATACATATCTCATGCATCCAGCAGGTCTTGAGAAGAGGAGTCTACCCTCCAGCACGGCTTTTGTAGTAATAGGCTTTTGTAGTATTTGTTGTAGGGGGTCACCATTTCTTTAGCATTCATTACAGACACTGATTAGAGAGGATGATAAAGACCTTACTAGGGTCCAAAGCCCATCTTGGACTGAAGAAAAAAAAGCAAAAAAACCAAAAAAGTAAACCAAAAAAACCCCCAAACCAAAACAAAACAAAACCCAACAAAAAAACGCAAACCAAACAAAACCAAACGCAAAACCCCCCTCCAAAATAGTATTTTAAATGGATGCATTTATTTACTGATAATACTGCTGATATTTTCATACAAAAATGAATACAAATGGTTCAGTGATATTAGGTTCAGAAGGTGTAGCAGAGGCTTTTATTTGCTGCAATTCTGGTCTAATAGGTATAAAGACACTAGAGGATTCTGAAATACTGAACTCAGAGGTGTCTGACAAACCTTTGTACTCATAATAACAAGAGCTAGTGTGAGCTTATACAATTTAAAACTAATTGCCCAGCCAACATCCTCATTATCATATTGATGCAGTTCATAAATCAAAGCCCTGCCCATTCAAGCTGTTTACTAGTCTTGCACTAAGCAGCATATTTCAACTGAGAAAAGTAGCATGTTGCCAAAACACTGCAGAAACTTTAAAAGACTGATTGGACTACAGACCTGGGGAGCCGAAATGCCACAAAGTGATTTAATACACATGGCACTAAAGTGCTTGTTCTTGTTCGTGTTCTGACTTAGCCTTGAAACTTCCCATAATAATGTACTGCAGCACAGATACAGGTCCTTACACAGCAGACAGCTGCTGGCAATTTTGATCAATTTGGCTTCCTACAGGAGCTTTTTTGCTTAGCCAGGAGACTTATAAGTACGTTTTATTTTAAGCAATACAGTACTTGTACCAGCTGAATTTATATGCATACGTTATGAATGTAGGCTTTTTATATAGGCAAAGAAGAGGTTGAGGTTCTTACCTAAGAATCCTAAATTAGTCACAAAAATTAGGGGCCTGAAGCTAAATTCTTTGAAAAGCCTACCAGGTAAACTGGGGGTACAATTCATTTGCCTAAACAAGTGCCTACCTGCAGGTGCCTCGCAGTGCCCTTTGAGATACCCTGCTGTCCCACGATATCCACACAGTAGATATGTCAAAGGAGTTGGAGGAGATTTGCACCACTGTGAATTGGCAGCTGAAGGCCAAGTGGGATGGTCTAGCATAATTCAAAGGGCACTAGAAGCCTATGCTTAAGCAATTGGGCTTTTACCCTTGCCTGCAGTGGGCACGGTCACAGGCTGCAAGGACAGAGAGAGCTGAAGCAAGAGTCAAGGCACCAAACAACTTTGAAGAGTATGATCATGATAGAAATTTAACTTGCTGGTGTGAGGGAAGCTTGAAGCAAATGCAGGGCACTAAAGAGTTACTGAAGGTTGTTGGAGCTGTTGGGGAAATTTAATATATTCCGGGAAAATCAAGGGCTTGGGGAGGTGGTGGTTTGGTTAAGATCACTGGTTTATCCCTGTTTAAGAGAACCCAGCTCAGGGGAACAAGGGCAGACATTTCTAATAAAATACAACTCTTCTTTATAAGTAGAATATGCAAAAAGAGTTCAACCTATTAAATCAGGTGCTGATCTTTGGTCTTGATGTGTTGAAGCCTCTGTCGCATGTTCTTTATGCAAATTCAATCATGAAAATTAGTAAATCAAAAAAAACCAATTTTTATGGATGGAACATGATATGTGATTAAGACATGGCTTTAGAGATAAAGAAAATTTGATTTCTCTTTACATCTCTTCTATTGGCGGTGTGGTCACAGTAGATGCCAGGTGTCAAATTTCTTATGTGCAGATGGCGGATAATAATCATTATAAGTGAAATTAATATGAACTGATACTTTCTCATGAAGACACCCAAGGTAGTGATATGTTTTCCTTCTTCAAAGAGGGAAGTAACTGTAAAGATCTTAATTTCTTCCATTTTAAGGAATTATGAACCATTCTCATGGTTTAAGCTGACAATAAACACAGACCATACCAGCCTCTGCCCCTGTGAAGTGCCAAAGTAACTGCTTTTGTCCAGTGTCTTTGGCTGCTGGTGGGTGTCACAGGTTCAGCAGAGATTTCTCAGAGGGATGCGTGCAATTTTGGAAGCCACTTGCAGGCTGTTGTGAGGGAAAATTTTGTGCTGATATACAACTTTCAATAGACAAGAGCTAAATAGCAAAACCAGAACCAAGCTGCTTGCTATTAATCTATCTTGTAGAGTGAGAAGTGATTGTCTGGTGTCATTTTCTCCTTCATGGCTTAAAAACAAAAAAAAAAAAAAAAGTGAAAATGTCAATATGACCCTTAAACCATCTGTATCAATATAGATATCCTCCAACATGAGAAAATTGTTTCTTCCAGCCTCTTTCCTTTAGTGCAAAATGAAGATTAATTTCCAGCCAGTCCACTGAGCATCTCGTGGACATATGTAATGGAATTCACTTTATAAGCTGAAGAAACAGTGGTAGTATTTAAATTGAAGGGAGAAGCAGCTCATAGCTGTGTGTCTTTACCTGCAGAAAGGCTGTTTCCTGACTTTGATTTGGACTGGCTCCTTAGATGAAGAGCTGGGATCTTACCAATGCCAAGATCCTCAACCTAAAGTGAGGGAGACAGACTCCCCCCCCCGCCACACCCCACCCCGTGGTTTATCCAGTGTTATTTTAAAAATATTTATTAGCTGTTGGCTCATTTGGGAGCCTGTGTTTATGAACAGTGACTATGTATGACTGGCTGCTCTTCCTGTTTCATGCTGATTGCACAGTTCATATAAAAACAAAGCCAAAGTATTCTAGGGCAATATGTAAAAAAATTCTGGTTTTCATTTAATACTGCAGATTTTAGATAAATGCATATGCACACACACCCCCTTTCACCCCTTCTTTTCTGTAAGTATTAGAATTTTCAGCAACTTCAGGTTTAATTTCTCAAGTAGTTCAGTGTGTAATCTCACATCACTCAAAGCTGCCTTCTAAAAGCATGTAGTCAAACAACCTCTGGCCAATATTTCATGAGGAGCTTGATGCTGCCTTTCACAGGTGCAAGACAACACACGTGAGGCAGAACAGGGAATATAAAAGCAATACATTGAATGCAATGCTAAAAGAAGCCTCATGGCAGAAGGAAAGCCAGAATTTATTCTTTCAAGATACTTCATTCATGTTCTCATAGACATGCTGAAAGACATATACCCTCATTCCCCGTTCATACCTGAGCCCTTTTCGATACCTTCTTTCAAGGGAATGTGACCAGGTATGGAAGAGGTATGAGACTTTCCAAGTGTGAAAAACCATGTCTAGCCCTTCACTTTACTGGTACTCACATATTCTTGCTGTTTAATTTTGCTCACACTGCTCATGGGCTGGACAGAACAGAATGATTTGCAAAGCCAAGGCCCACTTTATGTAAGCTAAACTAGAACTAAACATTGCCCCTGAATCTAAGTTCTTAGAAATGGCAATAGTGGTATTACAGAGGGTATTTTCTCACCTTATTTTCAATTAAACCACTGTTCTCACATGGTGGTAAGCTGAAAACAACAGTGCTGTTGAGAATGCTGTTTTAGACCTAAACACAGTTGAGTCAGCATACTGGCAGGATGTTAGCACCTCAGATGGATTAAACTCAACCTTGGGTTCCGCTAATGGCACGAAATGTGTCAATGATTTCTCCTAGAGCAGAGTCTTTCACTGCTATATATTGCAAAGTAGGTCCAGCTGTAAATAAATTGCTGACATAGCTTCAATTAGTTAACATAGTGGTTGAAAAACAGCACATCTGTAAGCAGCAGTTGCACCTAAGACAAACAGGAATGTAAGCACGGCTAAATTAGCAAATGTCTCTTCATCATTGTAGTTTATTGCATTTGAGAAAATATTTTACTTTCCTTGGCAATGTAAAATGAGCTTCTGCCGTAGTGGAGGTGGGGACAGACATGGCGAAGTCAAAGGACAGGCTTGGGAGTACAGCTGTCATGGGATAATTAAACATTTCTAAGTTGAGACAATCCTCACAGAACTGTCATATAAAGTAATTCTCTTAAAATGGATGCCTCAGGATGTGGCTTCATTTGCTGAGCGACTCATTCATAAATATGCCAAATTTTTTGCTGAGTAAAAGGCTGTTTAACTTCAGCGAAGGCATCAGGTGCATGAGGTGAAAGAGAAATCGGCGTCTAAATGCCACCTCCCTCCCTCGCTGAAATGCATCAGGAGGGACGTATGTTTGGCAGCATCTCTCCCAGATATCTGTGCCTGGATATCTCAAGGTGAAAAATGTACTATGCTACTACTAGCATGCAGGATCCAATACATGAGTAGAAGGATATTGCAGCTTTTCCATTTTTGCTGTTTGCTGTAATCAAAAGCAATATAGAAAAACACTTCCAAAATTAAACTATAACTCAGAGTCTTCTCACCCCATATTTCCAATGACAATTCATCCTTTCCTTTCCAGGCTAGATTTGCAAATAACTGATTTATGATCACACTCAGAAACTCACATGTCCAGTAACCTACACTAAAGCTACACTTTGCACCATATGCAGAAGTCTGTCTGCAAGCGATGATACTATTAATATATATAAAAGGGAAAACTTGTGAAGCTTTGGCAGCAAATGTAGGTCTTGAAGAAACGTAGGCAAACAATAATTAGAATTTGCAAGTGACATGGAAAGCTAATTTCGGTATTCCTTTTTACTGGCTTTATACTACATCAAAAGGCATTTCACAGCCTACCTCTTCAAAACCTGACAGCATCCAAACTCGAGTGTATGCAGTGGGAACCTGACTCCAGGTGCTCCAGGTGATAAAGCACAGTGTTAAGGTCTGGCATAATGTGAAGAATGAGGTCACACTGTATTTTTAGAAGTGCCTGGTGTTCCTGTGAAGCATGCTCTTGGTCTTGCTTTTTTTTTTTTTTCCTTCCCTCTCCTTTTTTTTTCTGTCTTTTTCTGTGAATAATTTGGCCAGTGCTTGCAGAAGGTTGTTTTTGCCCCAGGGATTCTCACACATACTTCTGTTGACAGAGTTCTTGTGCAGCTAGCAAGCTGAAATGCCTTTTGTTAAGGATCTGCTCACTTCTTTTTCTGTTTTGCCCCAACGCTTGGAGGATCTTTTGGCTACTAACTGAGTTCCTGTTGTTACGCTTATGGAAATTAACTGAATTGAAAAATGTGGGGTTGCCTTGCAAAACAGGTAAAATTATCATCAGGGAAAAAAGTCCTAGTCTCCTAATTTGCTCTTAGTTTGTGTCTCACACTCTCTTGGCTTGTTTGCTTAGTTTGTCAGGGGAAGATTCTTTATGTCAATAGGAAATATTAAGCAAAGTTATTGTGAAAGGGAAACAAATGCATTAGAGGCTGAGGGGTAAAAACTCGTTATTTTAAATGAGTGGTGTACTGTTACAGTCAAGATCAGGACTTGATCTGATGGTTTACTATGTCAGTTCAAGTTTAAATTGAATTTAAAGTGGGAAAGTTCCCCACTTCACGTAATCTCTAATGTCAAAATACATTGTGGGTATGGAAATGCACTAATTTAAGCAATGTTTGAAAAGTTAGTTTAGGTGACTTGCTGTAACCCTATGAAATAAAGCATAATCATATGCCCCAAGGAACGATTCTCCTTGTATTGACTCAAGAAAATAGAAATCAGTCTATGAATATTAAAGTATTTGTAAAATCCTCCTGTTTAATAGTTAAGACTAATATGTGCTTTTTGTGTGATCTTTATGCAAAACTTGGTGGGTTTTAATACAAATTTTGGTTGTCTGGGCAAAGGGGAATCAAGCCAATAGGGCATGATATACAAACATTTACCTGTGAGTCTGCACATATGCATTTTCTTCTGTCAGACTATATGAGAACTTTCCTCCCCTAGCATTTCACTATTTGTATCACAAATATGTATAAATTTATTGCTGATTTGTAAGGAGCCTTCCTTAATAAATAAAATTGGTGTCAGAAGTTTTAAGCTCACATGTAAAAAGTTGAAGTTGCTACACCCAGATATACATTTCACATTTTAGCTTAAAAAACAATCCTGTGTTGCTTTTTTTTGTGCTCTTACTTAAGCTGTTTTGGATTCCATTTTAGTTGGACAGTTAGCTGTGGTAGACCTACATTTCCCTTTTTAGTTGCAAAAACACGTATATACCCATGATACTTTTATTATTTGATATCTTTACCTACACTACCACCTACAAGTAGAGCTAATGCTATAGAATATTTAGAATTATGTATGCATATGAAAGTAATTTCCCTATTTATAAAGCCTTGAAGACCTTTTCCAGAAATATTATTACTTTTCAGAACTTGTAAGTGCATACATCCAGAGTTGTGGTGAGAATTACATTATTTTGCAGGGCAGTGTTACGAGCCTTTTACGACATGTAGATTTAGCTCTGAATGTTCAGGCCTCTCTGAGTTACACATTTTGCTCTGGGCAGGATTTCCAAATCCACAGCTCTGCCAAAAATTTTTTAGGAGCTATAAATGTCTATGAGTAACTCTTTATAAAATATGGAATTCGATATTTTATATAAGAGTATGGGTTTTTTTCCAACCACTACTAGACTGAGTAAAGAGATATGTTCCACAAGATGAATAAGGGTAAACTCACACTCTCTCTTCTTAACACTTCCCCTTCAAGATTTCTTGCCATACTTGCACAAAACCAGTCTGCTTTTGCATACTTTCTTTGTTCCAGTCTCACCCCAGGAAAAATAAAAAAGAGCCCAATGGAGTAAGCAAATTTAATAAACAGAAAAACTCTTCCATGCCTTTTGTAATTAAACTGTAAAAATTACAGCATTACCCCACATCCTGTAAAAACCAAAACTCATTTGGAGACGGAACTTTGCAAAATTTTAAAAGAAGTGGGGTATTGATTTTAGATGGTAGGAATATCCAGAGACAACAAAAAATATTAATTTTGTCAGGGATTATAATTTGTGTTTTAGAGTCTAAAGCATGATCCTAAAATACTAGAAATAAAAAATACACTTATCCCACACTTGACTACTTGACTACTGGAAAATTTCTGCTTCTTCTTGAGCATTTTTGTTGTATTTCGGGTTTGTTACAGCAAGGATGTTCCTGTGAACACAGAGGTGTATTCCTACAGATGTCATCACAGCAGAGCCTGCTTGCCAGCATTATCAGAACTAAAGATGGTCCAGGGAATAGGCCAAGGATGGGTAGTTTCTACCAGACAAGACAGAGTGATAATAGGAAGGGGTGAGGCTGAAAAAGAGTCTGTGGGGGAGACCCGGAGACCTGAGCATTGCTACTCCTGCCGGAACTACCTATAGGTGAGCAACCAGCCACCAGAAGCAATGGCTAGTGAGCACAAACCATCTTCTCACCTGACGGCAACCATGCTGGTGTGGGAAGCCAGGCCAAAGCTCTTTTGCTGCCTTTTGGGGAGTCTTCTAGAATAGTTAAATCTTTTTCACTTTTATCTGGCTTTGCATGGTGGGAGTGTGGGTGCCAGCAGCATGCATTCTTGTAGGGTACTGGGTGCAAGGGACTGCAAAACAAAGGCTTATAGTGAGGCATAGATAATAATACCCATCTGAAATGACAGGAGGCTTTTTCACTGTGCCCACAATGTACGATATACTATGTGAAACGTTAGCTACTTCAATCATTCCCTACAAATGTGTGAATGTGGGGGTTTTTTTCAAAAACATTGTGCTCAATTAGTTCACATAACATTAGGGAGAACCAAGGGTATTCAGCACTTCTGAAAATGAAGTCAATTCTGCTAACCTGAAGCTTCTGAGAAAATGAGGGCTTCTAAAGTAGGTTTCTTATTCACATATAGACAATATAATCTATTATTATTGTGAAACAAAGATACGGGCTAAGATTCTTCTTGCCTTTATTTGTTCCTCTAAAAGCTGGGTGACTGGTATAAATTTTTTTCTAGAATCCTCCATAGTTTAGGATAAGGCAGTCATGCTAGGAGGGAGACTCATCCCATGTCAAAATAAGTATCCTAAGAGCAGTGAGAGCATTTACCTTCTGGAAGCATTTTTCTCTCTCCACTAACTCCAGCAACAGGCTAGACAGCTTACAATAATGTCTGACTTTTAAATAGTTAGCAATAGCGTAGAGGAAGTCTACCTTAAAAGTGTGTACCTGCATGCTCACACCTTTTATAGCTACAGTTCAAATTACAAAGGTAATAAATCCAAATTTCCTGTATGTGTAACAGTATTCTTTCTATTAGCCAATATATGTCTGTAACACTAAAATAGAAGCTAACCAGCACTGAAATACGCCGAGCAGCTGTGCATTGTTCAGTTTATGGCACATGCAGCGAGAGGCACATCACATGCCAACATCTTACTTTGCTTGCTTCCCACTTTGACAATCACAGAGCTGCCTTCTGACGTGTCTCCCTCATCACTGTCAGGTTTGCCACATACATCAAAGGCTTGAGCTTCCCTTTTTATTTTGAAAAGCTTCTGTTGTGGTTTGCTGTCTCACAGATGGAGTACTGAAACAATCATTAAAATAAATGCTATCAACATTCAGTCTGTCACAAGAAGTAAATTGCACGTAGGGGTGAATGTAAGCTATTCAGTGATGCAGGATTGGTTCCTGAGCTGCTCCCTTCTTCCCATGCGTTGGAGGTGCACAGCCTAGATGTAAGCACAGAAGTTAAGACTGATTTAAACCACACATGGCCAACTCTGATGTAGTGCTGAAGCTGGCTGATATTTTTAGCCTACTCGTTTTGCTTTGCAAACTTATTGGAAATAGACAGATGCTGCACTGCATTGGCAATTCACAAAAGTCAAGAGACAGAAAATTCTACCTATGTTGAAATCTTCTTTCTTTTCTGTCTATTACTTTGGTTCCTTGCTCTTCCCTATGACATCTCAGTAGCTTTCAGTGATTTAACAGACAATAAATATATAGTGAACAGAGGCATGTTTTGGTAACAATATCTAACATCACTTTGAATGATTCTGAACCCTTGTGTCAATTATCCACATAAAGTCAATATTTAAAAACCATTTATGCATTTGCCAGTTCTTTCCTAGTCTCTAAGTTAAACAAGTCAAGGTTCTCATATTTTAAGTTCATTTAATCTGCATATATCACATATTTTTGAAGAGACCGGTAAGCAAATTTGATACAGGAATTTCATGTTTCAGTATTACTTTTGCTGATGCACACCAATGCAAGCAGGTTACCATTGGTTTTTTTATTTTTTTCAGGAGCAGTGAGGATTTAGATATTTTGTATGAGAAACCAGGCATTCATAATAATCGTGGGATCATGGTTTTGAAAAAATAAGAGATTTCCTGGCTACATATGCAGAGTTATGTGTCTTAAGAAAACCAAGAATGAAGTCATTTTGATCTCTGATGGATGAAACTCATTGGAATGGAAACTAATATCTATGAAGAAGAACAGGACTTACCTTACCTTACATCTGCCAAATGCCTGGGGACTCCAAAGGAAGCAAAGTATGAAGAACACCAAAGAAAGGTAGAAAAACAGTCAAGTCCATCTGAATTTCAGAATGTTTTACTGGAACCTGAGTTGAGTATGCTGTCTGCGTCATCCTTGTTAGATCTCAGTGAGACATCCTTGCAACCTGGCACGGCTGCAGAGTGTGTCTGTGCCACCGATCAGTCTGAGACAAAGCACCTTTGTGAAGAATTACTCTGTTCTGCAGGGCACAAGCCAAAGGAAGATCCTTTACACTCTCCCCTGCACACAGAATGGCCAGTCCTCACAGAAAAAAATTCAGACAAGAAACCAGAAAGGAGTCATGAGATCAGAGTCATAAAACACAAACCAAGTGCTATCACATTTTCTGATTTTGAATTTTTATCAAATGAAGCTAACACTAAACTCCATATTTGTGAGGCGGGAGAAGCAGGTGATTTTTCATCTGAAGAGGAGGAAGCAGATGGTAGACATGATGATGTGTTTACAGAACTGCCACTGTATGAGGCGTTTTTCAATGGTCTTCATGGAGAGAATGTTTCTCAAAGAAAGGAAACAAAACATGATCTTACCAAGGATCCACACATCTGTCATTTAGAAGACTGTGATGATCATTCTGAAAAGGAATTGAAGGACCATGACAAGGAAGAAAACCACATGGAGCTGGAGGTAATACAACCTACTCTTTTGTTTCAAGTGTTTTAAATAACTCGTGTAACTTAAGGTTAGTTAGAAGAGGAGGAGTTGCACAAATTGTTATACAGTATAATTAATGCGAATTACATAATTAAGGATAAAAACCTATGGCAAAAAATATACTAGGTTTTTTTATTGCATAGATCTATTACTTCAGATTGGCCATGCTTATATTAGCCTGAACTTCAAACTTTGGTTTTCTGTTTTCCCTTGCTTTTTAAAATGAGAACATTGGCTCAGTTTCCCATGCTCCTACAAGATCATATTCATGCCATGTACAGCATTTATTCCCTGAGTCTATGGACTGTTCCAAAGGGATAAAGCTCAGGTTTAGCATACTGGCACTGTAGCACTGCACAACCTAACCCACAGCACTGCTTCTGCTAAATACTTTTTTCTCTATTCTTATTTCATTAAAATAATATGGAGGACAGGTTACAATCTAGTCTATAAATAAAAAGTAAAATAAACAGATTTTTTTGTATCTGTGCTGGTACACCTCATAATGCTCTATAGACCAATGTCCAAACAAAAACATAAGAAGATTTAAGAAAAAATTAAAAACACTCTGTAATAAGAATCATCCAACTATAACCTTTCCAGAAAAAAAAAGGGTTGAGTATATTAGCATTAGAGGAGATAATTAGAATTGGAGGAACAGCAGCTCTCCAAGTGAGTTCTCAGTAGTCTGGAGAATAAGCAAGGCTTTCCCCCTGCTCCCACCTGGCGACAAACCAAATGCCTGGAGCTAAACATGTTTATCATTGGAGAAGTTCAGCTCTAGTACAAAAATATGAAGTGACTCCAAATAGTGGACAAAACAAACTCTTAAAATTCCAACGTTCCTGACCATGCAGCAGAAATTAATCTTAAACTGCAGGTCAGGCATACCTTTCCTTCCTCTCTTTTTTCTCCTCCTCCATCTTTTAAAGGTTATTTTCCATGTAAATCTGCTCTATGCCTTGAAAATCAGGGGGGATCCCATGTCTTTTACCCAGTGTGTTTTATTTTTCTCTATTTACAGTTCTCCTTTTACTTCTAGTGCTTATAACATAGTTGCTTCATTGATTTTTGATTAAATGAAAGAAAGACTTTGGTCTATAATGTCCACAATAACATCAAAATTATTGTACACAATACTTAATTACTTCTCTCCTTTAATGCTAATCTATTTCCAATTTGGAGGGGCTAATTCTGCCCTTAACTGAGTGGAAGTTTTGTGCTGCACTTCATACATATCCTAAGTTTACTGCAGAAGCACATCAGCCTACTGAGAAAAAAGCCAGATTCTAAAATTTTTTTCTCAGCAGCTAACATTACAAAACCAAGGCCCAAAGATGGTTTCAAAACAGTGCACCTTTTGATGCAATACTGACCCTGAGAGATTATTGTGACACATGGTTTATTAAATAATTGCATTGTCACCCTACTCTAAGCCAAGTCTTGCTTCCTCATTTACTCAGAAACATTCCCATTAATATAAATATATATCAAAATGCATGTGCAAAATCCCTTGGATTCTGTTTACTGAAGGTCGTTCCCACAGATAGAAGTGAGAGGCCAGGGGCTGTTGTCATTTAGTTTACTTTATGTCTATGCCATAAAATAAACTCACGGATGCAGCTTGTAAGTGCGAAATAATGGATTATAAATTGCCAGACAAGCATGTGAAATTACCTAGTAAATCTCGGTGAATGTGTCAAAACATTTCAAAAACTGTACAGATGCAATGATGCGGTCCTGGGTTTGATTTTTTTTTTCTATGTAAATAAGTACGTATCATTCTAGGAAAGCCTCCAAGAATTTAAAAAAAAAGGATTATCTTGTCTCTCAAATTTTAGCAGCAGTCATGCATTACTATTCAGACTAAAACTCCCCCCATGACTCCGGTTGAAGCAAATGTATGTCATTGTCATTACTTATTTCTATTATTTAGAAATGGGGCCATGGAAAAATGTATTTCTAGTGGAAAGAAATCAAATAAATAAAGACAGTATGGTCTAAAAATGTTGTCAAAAGCAACCATTACTACTAAGCCTTAGATGTAGAAATAGTATAACAAATTACCTCAGCCATACAGATACAGGCTATCACACCGTGACTGAGATCCTAGCTAAAACCTTTCTACTAGAGTTCACAGTGAAATACTGATTAAGATCTACCCTGCATGGGGCATTCCTAAGTAAATGTATTTGTTACTGACTGCAAATCTCCTATTCTATGTACAGAAGGGAGGAAAGGCTGTCACCTTCTCCAGGCTTGGGAGCACTGGCTGTTGCAAGCAGTCAGGAGCAAAGCCAGTGTCCGAATCATCTCCTAAATAACTGTTACATACATTTAAGTGGTAATTGTTGAACTTCTTATTTCATTCTAATGTATAAGCAGAGACAAAACTCCCGAGTACACTGAACAGTAAACAAGTAGAAGGAAGATGGAAAAAATATACAACTTGTATATGCTGCCAACTTTGTCACAAGCGGAAGAAACTTTGCTGAAAGCAATGCATGCAATGGTGCCCGTTAAAACAAAAGCTCTTTCTCTTTTTCCAAAGGCATACAGCATCTGCCTGTTCTAAGTGGTACAAGATAAGTGATACTTCTATTCAATTTATGAATTCAGTATGGACCCTGAGTTTCCACCCTTAGACCAGTCCCATATGTATTTCCTGTGCTTTCTCATAAAATCTAAATTGGGCAACCTTTTTTTCCTTGTCAGGAGTCTGTAATCAGTGGTACATTTAATGCCCAAGTGGAGTTCTTAAACTAAAAATGAGATTTATTTCAACTGGGAAACAAAAGTTTGAAGATTTAAAAACCAGTCTGTATACATGTTTGAAATATTGTTCACATTTTTCTTTTTGGGATGGTGATCTAGGTAACATCATCGCTAAAACACCCCTGGAGGTATTTAGAAAGACATGTACCTGTGGTGCTTAGAGACATGGTTTAGTGGTGGATTTGGCAGTGTTAAGTTAATGGCTGGACTCAATCATAAGGGTCCTGTCCAACCTAAATGATTCTATGATTCTGATTGTTTGTTTCATTCTGTCCAGAGGTTTTCTCGGCAACTCTGAAGTAGTATGTTGAGCCATTCTCCCTGCTTTTTTTACTTCAAGTCTTCATATTAAACAACATACTCTCTTTGTGCATGCAGCCAGCTCAGTATGCAGTGGCAATAAACTATTTAGAATAGCTTCCGAAACATAACATTTTTCTATGCCATTTCTGCTAACTGTACTGAGCAGAACGTAGCTGATAACCATATTTAACCAGGAATTACTATACAACTTTATATCAGTAATCTTAATCCTATGCTTACAGAGTCTCAAAACAGTATGTTACTTCCAGGAGTAGCATTTCAGACAAGGAAGAAATGGAAGATATTTGACAGACACTAGGCAAAAAGAAGTATTATGAAATCATGCCCTTGACAAAGTCAACTGTCATGGATCTTCCCTCACCTCAGTGATGTTATAGAAATCAGAATCATAGAAGCTGCTGCAAAGGAGTAAGCCTTACCAACGTGACAGCAAACTGGAAATCCTCCCTGGGACAGTTTCAAAGCATCTGTTTGGGGAGCCCATATTAGCTATTGTCACAGCCAGAAAGGTTTCTGTCCTGTTGATATTACTTAGGGCAATGAAGTGACTTGTCACAGCTTCCTCTGTGGTATTAGAGAAGAGAGCAAGCCAGGAAGCCCATGTGCTGGAAAGAAACTGCTTAGAGCTAACCATGAGGACATGCCAGGTGCTCCAGCAGCCCCTCTGCAGCCTTTTGGTGTCTGTGCCAGGACAACATACTGGGTATCTCTCCCCACTAGACTTTCAGGACTCTCCAAATAAGTCCTCTTCTCAGAGGTGCTGCTTGATGGAACACAATCACTGCTTTCTAAAATATATCTGGAAAGGTTTAAGAATTAACTGTTGGCAAGTGTTGCATATAGGTGTAACTTCCAGGAGAATCCTAGAAAAATAACTGTTTCTTAAAGAAACAAGAGTCCTTCCTACTTAAGGAGGAATCCATGAGTGAGCCTCTGTCCATACTGTTTTCCCCTGCACTCTATCTCTGCTGTGTAAGATGGTGCACTGTGTGTCAGGCTCCAGAGTATCAAATCTTCTAGCCTTTCCTTACACGGGAGCCTGGGAGACCTTTCTGGGGCTTGAGTTGTACACATATTTACATTATGCCTTTTTCAACACACTTTGGATGAGCTAAACCAAATCTGCTTGTTGGTTTAAAGCACGGTGCTGATGGTCTAATATTTGCGGTATTACCTTGTTCAGCTGGGTCAAAGAGTGAGATACCACTCCCTAGGAGTAACGGAGACAAGATGACCCAAAGAGATAATTTAGGTAATTAAGATAGTATTCACAATGACTATCTTTGTCAGGATTTGGCCTTCAGACTGTAAACTCAAAGACTTCTGGAGGAGGCTGCGCAGTCATGGGAGTGGCCTGTACAGTGTCAGGAGACCCTGTCTCTGTGTGCAGCACTGGGTAGTGTTAATGGGGTAGCTGTGCCATCTCCTTCACCATGAGTAAATCTTTGTTTGAAGTGAAACTGTAGTGTTCTAAAGGAGATTTGTGAAAGCTCCATTGCTTTTGATGTTTAAAGCTCAGGCAGCTGAACTCTGGAAATGGTTACAGAAAACAGTCCTTTACTGGCAGGAAGATGGATGATCTGGCTTTCCAGTTTCTTTTTCCTTGATTATTCACTTATTTTTATTAATTTCCTTGTTCCACCTTTGTATTACAGTTAGGTAAATTTCATCCTTATTATACAGTCATTACTAAGTGACAAGTTTAATAATCATTGTATCAGCTTAGATCGTGACAGTCCAGATTCAGGCTGGAATAACTTGCTGAGATGTAATAAAGAAGTTTCCATAGCATCTGTCCTACATTTTGTCTGCTTCTGGCTTGTGTTTTCATTCTTCTTTTCATAAGCACCAGAAGTTCACCAAAGGAGCAAGACAAGATAAATAGACAAGACATGCAGGAGGAGATAAATGCACAAAAATTTATTCAAAACCATATTCTTTGAAGTTAATTATGATTCCTTAAAAGGTACGTATTCTTCTGTGTGGCTTGTAAATATTTTAATCAAGTCATCATACCCAGTGAAAAAGGAATCAGAAATTTTTAAGGTTTTGACAATGAATTTGCTTTATTCAGATTAGATTAAGTTCATTCAATTTACATGATCAAAACAGAGCAGCAGTCAAGCCTACAACTGTGATCAGTAACTGGGCCTGCCAAAGTAAGCTTCTTGCCCTTACGCTTGAATAGCTTAAACTCTGCTAAATCCTTGTACCTCTTGTATTCCTGCTCAGTGCCTGGCTTAGCCACTCTGAAGCACTTTTCCAAGAGGTACTTTACTGTTTTCATTAATGAGGCACTGGAACATAGGTGGAATTTAAGCTATCTGAAAATTGCCTTGCAACAGTTTCTTCTTCTCTAATTCAGTTGTACAAGAGCAAAAACTAGTAAAGAACATATTAGAGTGAAGCACAAATTCCTTCTCCCATTCCTCCCATACTTTGGAAGTTTTTTCTTCTCTTTACCTTACGAAACTGAGACTCTAAAACTAGAGGAGGAGAAGGGTTGCAAATTTGTCATGACTTCTTCAGGAGGAATAATACGGTTATTATTATCTCCTTTTTGTTCATCTTCTGCAGACATGGGATATCTATCCAGGTAGGAAAGCTAAGTGCTGAAGTAACAATATCTACAGAGTAGGAAGTTAAGGGGAGGAAAATGGGAAATTACTTGTCTAAGACAGGAGTGATGCACTGAGCTTTGTACATTCTAATTTCTTTTATGTGTCTGTGAGGTTTGCACTTTCTGTATTAAAATTACACATTCTCTAGAGCTCATAGGTGAAGACGCTGTCAGTTGAACTTCGCAAAGTTTCTAGTGTTCATGCTTGTTTCCTGCCTGCTTGGAAAATGAGTTGGAGAACCTACGATTGCTTTAGCAACGATGCATTATTATTAGTCAGTAAATAACTACAATCAGCTTTTAATAATAAAGTCAGATAATGCTGGCTTAGGGACTTTAATTATTAGGTTAAAAGAAAGAATATTAATTTCACAAATTTGAGGGGCTAATGATGAACATAGCATTTTTTGTATAGAGAACATTTTCCTCTTATCTGTTGTGTCCTACTTACTGTGAATGGAGTCAGTTGTACAAATTTGCTTCTTACTTCAGTGGAAATCAGCTGCATTACTGTGAAATTATAGGAACTTTGCAAAATAACAGTTAAGTTGTAACAGGAATAGTAACTTGAAGATATGCTGAAAGATCATATTGAAGAAAATTGGTATATTGCAATCATGTAGAAAAATATGTAGATAATATCAAAATGACTGTCCTTTATCCCTTCAGTGTACTTGCAGGCTGCTTGCATGTTTTAATAAACACGCATGATTAATTGTTCATTAGAAAATTGCCAAAAAAAAAAAGAAGTATATTCTCCCAGAAAAGATGCACTTTCTTGCTAGAAAGAAAGTAGAAACCTGTCTTTCAGTAGAAACCTGTCTTTCACACTACAAGATTATCTTCAGCAGGTATCAATGACTGCTGGGTTGAGATCACAGAAAACACATGCACTCTGGCTTTGTAAAAAATGTCTTGTGAACTATTTTCAGCAGCCCCAGATCGGGCTCCTTAAGGAAAGTTGTAATACAAGGGGACGAAATCTGTCCTTTTTCAAAAGCAAAGCTGACAAACCTCGATGTGACGGGAGGACTCAAACTCAGAAAATTCAGAGGGCTTTCTTGCAGTTAACCTTTCATGCAGTTTGAAATAATCTGTGGTGCAGAATACCATCACTCTCCAAAAATGTATATCATATAGTGTACGTGGTATATATTACCTATATAGTGAGATTGTGCGAAAGTTAAAATTTTTGACAAACTAATGAAGAAAATCAGATAATTAGTCAAAAAGACAACTCACCTTGACTTTCAAACACCTTCAGAAAATTTACAAAGCACCTTTCAGCTTGCTGCTGAATTAGGTAATATGAAATTACAGAAGGTGAGGTTATTGAGTTACATTGCATTGCACAGTGTGAAACACTCCAGCTGTTCAAGTTAACATGTAGAACTTTGGCCCTTAAGTAGTTTTCATAACATTATGAAAGATCTTTAGGCTATCAGTTCCCAAAGTGTGACTATTTGCCATTCGTGTCTGACAGAGTTTTTATGCTGCCCATCCTAGCTGTAGCTATCCAACTGAGTAGATACTGTGCTGCTGCTGAATCATATTGTACAGCCTCATTTTTGTCCCACACGCATGTGTTAAGAGGCCCCATGAACAAAATTTTGGGCACTCCTAGTTTAGCCTGTTCATAAGTATTAGTGCATGGTTTATATTTATCTATAAAGTTTCAGGAGAATAAATAGTTAACACGAGTGGTGTATTATACTAAAATAGGAGAGTATTCACCATATGTAACTTGGGTTATGATTTTTTCAGATATTGACTCCTTTATTTGTTGTGCATTTGAATACTTCAGAATCACATGGCCACCTCAGGAAACACCAACATTACTATTGCTCTTGCCAGAATATATATAAAAAAAAAATTTATGTTTATGGTTGCATTAAGCCCATAAAAGAAGTATATCAAGGTTCTTCTTTACAAATATTTGAAAATATCTGGAACCTGTGCAGTGTAAGACCATTCAAGTGTTTCACGTATCTCTACAGCAGCAGTGCAAAAGTCAACAGAAAAAAAGCCCTGTCTAAGTCAAGGCTCTGATGAACCGCATTCCTCTGTCAGAGCACAGGAACAAGGCACCTGTGAGAATTACAGACTGGGTCTTAGGTGGGGGGAACCAGCAGAAACATGTAGAAATCTGTTAATCTGCTTATCATTGATATTAAGATATTCTTTCAAGGTGCAGATGAAGGTTCTGGATAAACTGTGGGATGGGCACTAAGCAGAACAACTTGTGAGACTGGAAAGTTGCGCAAAAGAAAGGTCCAGGCTGGGTTGCATTTTCAAGCTTGTTTGGCTGATAGGGGAGGAGTTGGTATGTTTTTCAAGTCCAGCAACTGAACTGCAGTATAGCAAAAAAACACAAAAAACAAACAACAAAAAACCCCAAACCATAAACTCCAGAGTGTTATGAACTAAGAACCTTGCAAAGTTGCAAAGTATATTTCATAATATGTCAAAGTTCTTGAGTGGGAATAAGAAAAATTAGTTACAAGTTTCCTCATGATTTTTTGAAATTTTGTGGCACCTCCTATAAGACATACAGGTAACTCATGCCCAGTTAACAAAATCAGACTCTAGCGATATACCTAGAATCCTTCTGTCCTTCTTTGTGTGACATTCCAATAAAATAATGTTAGCTTGACATTGTAATGGACATAATTCCTTAGTAGTACTATGGGACCACAGACTACCATGATTTTACATACCCAGGGACCTATGATCATTTTGGTACTGCCACATCACCAGTTACTATATAACCAGCGATCTGTGCTAACACTGAGTTTCATGCTTGAAACAAATTCAGAAAAATGTAAAAACGTTTTTAAAACGTAGCAAACTTCATAGAAATTTTAGAATCATGTATCTGAGATTTCATTTTATGACATTCTTGTGTGGTTATTTGCTGTAGGAGAGAATGTCATCACCCTCAAGACTTTTCTTAACAATCACTCCAGCTATGGAATATTTTAAATTCTAATAAAAATGGAAATAGACTGCTCTTACCTATCCAAGTTTTTGTCCAAACTAAAAGTCTTGCCCAGTTTTGAATTATCTCAGAGCTAAGACTTTTGCAGTGCAGCAAAGGGAAACCTCCTCTGAATTAGCTGGGAGTTCTCCAGAAATAAAATGAAAAGGACATTGAGGCCAGCTCCTGTATTTGAAACATTTTTCTTCCAGAAATCAACTTCAGTAAAATCTCACCAGGCTTTTGGATTGTTTTACTGGGGTCTCTGGCATTTAGACTTCAATCCAATGTTTCAAAAATCGGGTCTAGAACAGGTAATTTCTAGTGTCAAAGATTTAACAGCTTATTTATACTGTGTATTAAAGAAATGTTGTCTGGCCTTAATCTCATCTTTGTGATAAAGTAGTTAGTGATATGGTATATAACCCACTGTAAGATTTGCAGTTAGTATTTACTGTTCCTATTCAAACCGTATAATGGTGAAATTTCAGTAGCTATGTAATGATGATTTTGCACTGTAGCAAAAGCCTTTGCAGTTAGTCTGGGGACTGATTTCCTTAAATTAAAATGTCAAAAAAGCTGCTAAGCCTGCCAAAGAACAACACTGAAATTTGTATGTATTTCATTCTATAATAGGTACATCATACATCAACCAAAAGTGCACAAAGCCAATAACTAGAAGAAAGAATATACAGACAGCTTTTTATTAACAGAATGCCTGACCAATGTCGGTGCTTGTACTGAGAGAAAGCAGAGTATCCAGTATTTGTGCAACCAAGGGTCTAGACTCTGAATTTCCCTCAAGCTGTACTTTTATTTGCTTTATTATCAAACTTATCTTACTACAAAGATATTACTCCATCCCTGGCAGTGTTCAAGGCCGGGCTGGACAGAGTCTTGGGCAACATGGTCTAATGTGAGGCATCCCTGCCCATGGCAGGTGGTTGGAATTAGATGACCTTAAGGCCCTTTCCAACCCTAACCATTCTATGATTCTATGATTCTATAACTGCAAAGATATGGAAAAAGATCATGTTTGGGAGACGGAAGATGATTAAGCTAAAAAAGATTACCTCTGGAAGACAAAAATATTCCACGAACTCTGTTTTGTTTTTTATTTTTTAATGAAAGTTGCAGTACTATCATGTATCTCTTATGCAAGAAGGCTATTATGATAGCCCTCCATTTTATGTTTTGTATAGTGCAGATCACCTGCTATCTTGATTTGTCTAAGCCTTGTAAGGATTTAACAGTTTGAGTCTTATCTTGGGGGATATACAATGCCACAAAGGTAAATAAAATAAATAAACAAATAAAGGAATGCTAAAGGAGGGAAACAGGTTTCAAAAGCCTTAGTGGGAAAGCCCCAGTATTCCAAGCAAGCAGGGGCGAACTCAGTTCTTTCTGAAATAAGGCAAAAGTGCATTAAACAGATTCAGAAAATGCTTTTGAAACAAAACTTTTCAGGCATGACAAAGCATGCATGTTGTACGTGAATGACAGACAGCAAACTCTAAAATTGCCACTTCAATGTTCTCATATAAAACTTCTTTAAATGCAAGAATTTACCATGAATACAAACAATAAATTCTTTAAATAAAAGAATTTCCCATAAATAACAGCAAACTCTAAAATAGTAAGAATTGCTGCAAGTTGGAATGTATACATTCACGGTTTTTATCTCAGATCACCTTCTCTTGTGGGCAATGTTTCCAGTTTTGTATAAAGTTCTGAAGGAGGTAGGTTTAAGTTGCATTGAAGATATTTAAGCTGAAAAAAGACTAGACCTTCCCTGGATGTGTTCTTTTCTTATTTGGAAATTGTGTGCAAATGCTAAGGAGTGGTCACACAAGCAGCTCAGGACAAACAGCATTTAATTCCAATGCAAATTAAAATGAATGTGAAAGAGCACAAAAGTATGGGGTTGAAAACTGGACAAAATTAAGAACGAAAATTTAGTTTATGCATCCAATTTAAATTTGGCAGTATACAACAAAAGAATCCCAAACCTTCTAGGTAGTGTGGCAGATAAAAGCATTCAGTTTTGCAAAGGTCATTATTTTTAAATTTGGGGTTACTCTGGTTCAGAAAAACTCCCCAAAGATTCAGAATTCTCCATGACAGTGAATGATTTCTTAGCTGGGGTGTGATATGTCAGGAGCCTGCAGCAGCTTGCTAGGTGGGCTAGTAAGAAGTTTGGATAGCTTAACTGGCAGGTAAAGGTATTTTCCCCAGAGGAAGCTTGTCAAAATGAAGCTGTCTTTGAAAAGTAATTCAATTTTGATGAATTGACAAGTATCAATTAAATTGAAAGAAAATAAACTCATCACTTAGATTCCAAATGAAATTGCTATCACTTTGGCATTTTAAATTTTATATTCAATCATATATTAGGTGGTTTGCAATTAGGCTGGTTTCTACATTGTCTATTCAGGGTTTTTTTTCCCCAGGAGGGCTAAACTACATATTAATCAGTTTATGCACATTCTCGCTCTTAAGTATGCTCTAGTCCATTTCCTTTGTTATTTGGGTTTTCTGGTTTTGTTTCTTTAAAAATGGTGCCAATATCACAACAGGACTATACAGAGGTGAGCAGGATTGGAGAACCATTGGGAGAGCTTGTCACTGTCTTAACATCCTCAAGTGGATTAAGACAAACTATTAAAATACAAACTATGGTACTTCCAAATTTTCTCCTGGAATGTTTGGATGTAGCCCAAGTGCTAATACCCTTTTCCACAAGGGTATCTAGATATGCCTCTTAAACCTGCAAATCTTGCAGGTTTATATTGTACTGCATTTTGCTAGGAAGATTTTGCTTATTATTGCTATTGTTAAGTGTCTTGCATTTCAAAATACACTTGTTAAACCTTGTTTGAAGTACATAATTGGAGGAACTAATTGAAATCCTATCCACCTTGAATTAGGTTAGGAATAGTTTGTTTTCAGTTATTTGCCAGAGTTATGTCAATAGATCTTTTTATTTGGATTTTTGTGGTTGATGGGGTTTTTGCTAAAATATTTCATATCACATGGAACTGAAGTATTTGTGAATAGAAAATATTACTGCTGATAATCATCCCCCAGCAGGGTTGGGGTTTTTTTTCTTTTTCTTATAATTTTCTTAGTAAGTCAAAACAATAATGTTTTGCCATTCTTTTTAACAACCCTTACTTTTCTAAGTATAAATAAAGCTTAGCAAATACCTAAACAGAGATAAACAGAATTTTCAAATGCTTTCAGTTATGGTACTTCACAAAGAGCCCCACAAGTGCAAATAACACTGAAGTACTCAAAATATAATGTATATTATAACTCGAAGTCAATAACTGTTAAGCTGAACCTCCGCATGGTGAAACCCTGGGACAGGCTCATGCTTACAGCTTCACCTGCCTCAGAACATCTTTTGTGCATCTTGCAGATTTTGCAAAACTCCTGCAGGTTTATAGGAGTAGCTGCTGCAGATCACTCCTCTCTTTCAACGCCTCTCATTCCAGCACAAGACGTCTGAAGCAAGGAATAGGCAACATGCCTGAATGTTAAGGTTCAAGTAACAGTAGTCGTTGTTATTTAGTGACCATGCTACTCTTACAGTAAGACACACTTTTCTGAGCTCTAGGCCAGCCACGTTTTCCAACCTTTGTGTTATACAAAAATATTTATATGGTATAAGAAATGTGTTTACAAGCTCTGGGAATACAGAAATTATTCTTTTCCTCCAAGAATGATGCCTAAGGCTGCTTTATCAAAGCAACTTTTCTTCAAAATCGAGATCAAACAGATTTGTTTCACAGAATCAACATGGTTGACTTTGACAATGGAGTTATCTTTTTCCCAAGCTAAAAAGGACATGATAAAATCTATAATCACTATTCTGTTTCTGTTAATGATTAAAAAAGCCATAAAAAGGAGTCTTCATAAAGATGTCCAAGGGGAGCAAAATGCACAAGTCAATTATTATGCAGTAATGATACAACATTTCCACATACTTCACCATTAGGTTTTTTTTATTCTAGCAACACAGGGCTTCAGCTGTTTACAAATACCATTAATGGTTACAAATGTCATGAATAGTTAAGTTTCTCAAAGTTTTATTGATCACTTATACAGTATTTGTGTCTGTTTCTGATCTCTGAAAGAAGAAATGTAGTTAGAATTCTGAAAACTTTAAGTAGATAACTAGCATTAACAATTAAAAATACAAGACAAAACATACTACATAAATTAGGAAAGGATATAGGAACATATGCATGCACAGATGACTGTTCTTGTGCATTAAGTGAGGTTCTTAAATTCAGCTTTTAAACTCCATCTAATTCCTTCAGCTTCTTAGTTACTACATTTGCCATGGGTATTTTGCCATTTAGAGGAAAAAGAAAGAGCATAAACTACAACAGATTATTATAACAGCATACACGATACTCCAGCTTTTAGCATAGGCAGGTAGCAGGAACATATATCCCAGTTTACCAAACAAAGGGTGGTGAAAAAAAAAGGAACATAGAGAGACAACTTGCAGTGAGTGTCACTGGTAGATCCTGTGGCTTGTTCAAAACTTTATCTACAAGACTTCTCCAGGTTGAAAGCTGTTGCCGGTTTTATCAGGGAGGGAGAAGTGAAATCTGATCTCTATAATTAAGGCAATTAATTTTCATCTAAAATATAGATATTTAAATATCTGTGGTTCCTGATCATCCACTGGGCCTGGTGGAGAAGGCTGGCTGCTCTCATAGTTTAATTTTCTTCCCAGATAAACTAGGGATGTGGGAGGAAGACAAGAGGGAGTGGGAGTAGAGATGGTGCACACCAGGTCTTGCCTCAACATGGAGTTAAGACATCAGCGGAATATTATGTGGATCTGGGTGTTAGGGAACATATCCAGTTTCCACATTATAGAGAAAGCAGTCTGTCAAATGAAGCACATAAATTCCTTATACAGTCAGAGGAAAGACACTGATGTCTTTGAAGAGCTCCAGAGGGAGATCCCATCTGATTAAGTACAGGCATTTAAGAGACTTAGACAATGAAAAGAAAAATGTACCTCTTCACTCTTTTCTCTCACTTCCAAAAATTTACACAAGGAGATTTATTTGTTCTATGATCAGTGTCCTTGTGTCATTTTGACAGGCTTCCTACAATTGAAAAGCTGCAACTCGTAAGCCCTCTCAAACATGGGATACAAAACATTAAAATTGAACACTGTACATGTACTATAAATGATACCTGGAGCTAGTTTTATCTAGTCACCCAGTATAATGATATTTCTGATTTCAACTGCATACCAAACTTACTCCCACCTCCCTTCAACTTTAACCAATTCAAAACTTTTTTTTTTTAAACCAAAACCTGTTTGTGCTAAACTGTATCTTTACTTACAGGTATCTTTAATTTACTTCCTCACTTCTAATGATTTTTTTTCTAGAAAAAGATTTTTAATTATGTACTTATCTGCTGCAATTTTGTGACATAAAATAATTGTTTCCTTCTATGTGACTGTTTTTAACCCACTATGCTTCGCCCTGGCTGACATTCAGAAAGGAATTAACTACATACCTGTCTTGATCTTTGGCCACTAGAGATGGGCTTCTCATGAAGTTGACTGAATTCACAGAGGCTCTGCAAGGAGCACATTGGCAGGGCTGACATCTAAACAAAAGCTGCTGAGAAACTCCTTTGGAAAAAATATAACCAAAAAACCTCCAAAAAACCAAAAAAACCCCACCACCCCCCCAAAAAAAAACCCAACAAAAAACCAAAAAAAAGAAACCCCAAAACCCAAAAAAACCCCCCAAAAAACCAAGCCAAAATATAACATCATGTGGGATGAGTGATGTAAATCCTATAAAATCATCTAATAAGAACTGAACCACCTATCACCTCCCTTTTGAAGTATTTTTCTTCAATTTCTTGGTCAAGGACCAATTTCCCTCATGATGGAATAAGTGTCATTTATAAAATCAAGTGTCTCAGGGTAGGAAGTGAAAATTTACTGTCCTACTGTTTCTGCAGAATTCACCTCATAACCCTGTGATACTCTCAGAAAAGTAAAGAATTGTTCCAAAGTGTTTTTCAGATTTAGGATTACCACACCAACATTCTGCAGAACTAACGCCTCCCAGCTCACCCCCTTCAGCACCTCCTCTTCTCCAATCCGTTCCCCACCTCTCAGTGCTTTTCCACCATACTCCAGTCCTCTCCTAACATTCTTGCATTACCTCCCATTTCCACCTCCCACTATTTTCTCCACACCTGCCCATGTCTCCTCTATTTCCCTTTCCCCACAATGTCTCCAAACCCCCTGATCCAGCAAGAGACAACATGAGTTTTAGCTATCAGTACTTTTTCACTGCCTGTACAGTTAGCATATAGACAGTCATCGGCAGCTGCTCAGAAATGATATGGGCTGACATCTCATCCTTAGCTTATAGTGGGCCATCATTTGAGTCTCTTCTGTCTATCCAGACAGAAATTTTGATTAAACTTTGAAAAACTTCAAATCTCTCTGATATTTTTTCCCATCTTTCAAACTGGCTTGAAACTATTGAAAATACTCAAAAGTTGTGGGGAAAATATCACAGCAGTTGGGCAACACCAGGAGAGAAAAGCATGATTTTGTTCTCTTAACACACCAAGTAAAAAAAAAAAAAAAAAAAAAGAAAAAAAATGACATAATTAAAGTATAATTACATATAATTACCATTAAAATATAATGGAAGAAACTTGGAAGAAAAATACATTTAGCATTTTAATTAAAACTATAAATTCTGATAGTGAATACTTAGAAAAGGTCTGTTACAAAAAGTCAATGAAATTAGAAAACTAGACAATTCTGAAGAGAACTGGTTTTTAAAAGGTATTTACAAATAGTTTGATTGATGTGTTCTAATACGTTTGGGTTTTATTTATTAAGGAAAAATACAAATTGGGGTTTTATTTATTATCATTTGTATTGATCCAAATGACAAAGGACCACAATTGAAGTTAAGTTCCCCTGGCACTAGGAGCTGTACTGTGACATGATTCAAATTCAGGCTTCAAAGCCTTGATTCTCTGTTCTACCAGTTTCTCTGGAGCATCATGATGTCACAATAGGAGGCTGATCCTCCAAATCTGGATATGATGCTTTGCCAGACTTTACTCTTGGTAATTAAGGGACCTGTGATTACAGCCTGACTTTGGCTTCCAGCACCGAGGGATTATATTCTTCCTCCCTCCCCATCTCCTTCCCCTTCATGCCCCAAAATGTAACAGACTGGAGAAAAACCTTTTCATATCACCAGAAAGACAAAAAATGAGACTGTCCAAATCTGCCCACTAAGGCTCATTTCAATATGTCAAACCATATAAGCAAAACTTTCCAGAAATGCTTTAAGATATTCTTGTTTTGAGCAGTGCTGAAATCTAGGGGTTTGAAGAATTTTCTTTCTTGTCTGAAGTCTCCTTTTGTGTTCAAATATCACAGCTGAGCTCAGGCTGTCTCACCACTAACAAAAGTTACTAACCATCCCAAGGCAAACTGCAGTGCAGTCTAACAGTTCAAACACAATTATGATTTCGGAGTTGTGTGCCAGTGTTGCCCAGCTTGGGTAATTCAGGTAACTTTTACATTTGTAACTGTCTGATATTACCCACGCAGCTCCTATTGTTCATGAGACTACTGAAATAAAGGCAATCTAGCCAGAGCTCAGATTTGACTTATTTTTCTGAAGCTGAGCAGAATCAGTCTTGACCTAGTCAGTGCTGTTTATTCTGACACGTGTCAGGTATGACAAGGGGGTATATTGTCTGTGCCGAGCATTGTGAGTTTAATTTTCACAACGGTATGTAACTATTTAGGAGTGCAGTTAGCCCTTTCCAAGTGCAATGCCTGTATGGCAGTAGCTGTAGCTTTGAATTTAAAAGCACTAGATTCCACCACCGTGTGCAATGGCAAAAATACTTCTGAAGAGCTGATTGTCTTTATGTTACTTTTAAGCCCTGTCTACCCCTGCTCGGCTGTGCAAACAAGGCAGCGGCGGCAGGCTCTGCACACCAGCGCTGCATGAAGCAGGTATTCCCAGCTCACGTGCTCTTTCACACTGGGGAAACCGAGGCACGGCCCCATGGAAGGGCTGTTTTATGAAGCAGCAAGGCCAGCCCCAGCTGTGACAGTTGTTATACCAAGGCATAGCGCGGGGAAGGAGCGAGCGGGGGGCAGCTCAGCCTTCCCCTCAACGGTCAGGCCCCCCGACGGCTCCTCACACCCGCCCCTGCGGCCGTTGAGGTCGCGGTGCTCGCCGGCCCTTAAGACAATGGGGTCGGATCGGCGGGAGGCGGCTCTGGTGCTCAGCCTCGCCCTCTGGAGGAACGGCTCCCGCTGGTGCGGCCCAGCCGGCACGGCCGTTCTCAGCAAGCCCGTGCGGGCGGCCCCGGCGCGGGGCGCTGGGGGGCAGCGGACTCCCGGTGCCCTTCACCCAGCGCCGCCGCGGCCGCCGCCGCTGCGCCCCGCCGGGAGCGACTCCTTCCCCCGCGTGCGGCGGGGCCTCCCTTCCCTGCCGGGACGCCAGGGCGCGCTCTGGGGCGCACCGCTGGCCGCCAGGTGGCGCTGCCGCCCCGCGAGCCGTCGGATACCGCCCGCCCTCCCGCGTGCAGGCTCCGCCCGCCGGACAGCGACGTCACGGCGGCGCTCGCGCGCGCGTGTTCGCGCCGGCAGGGGCGTGGCGCGGAGCGGAACGGGGAAGCGGGGCTGGGGCTGCGCGCGCACCGCGGGGCGCTGGCCGGGCGCGAGCCCCTGGAAAGGGCGGGCTCGGGCTGGGCGCGCGCCGCGGCCATTGTTGGCGGTGGGGGCGGGAGTGTGCTCCGCGCGCCCTCTCTTGAGGGAGGCGCCGCTGCTCCCGGGCCGCCAGCGGTAGCGCTGCGGCTCCGGCGCCCCCCGCGGCCGGGAGGCAGCGCCATTCCCAGCATGGCGGCTGGCGGGGAGGGGGCTGGGCGCCCGCCGGTGCTAAATGGCCGCGGAAGCCGTAGCTGTAGCGCGAATGGGAGCGTCCGCTTCGAAATGTGCCTTGAGCCGGCTCTGTGCCGTGCCGTGCCATACAGGGGGAGAGGCGGCAGCGGAGAAAGCGGGCCTTGATGGCGCCTCCCGTCAGACCCGCTCGCCGGGACTTGGCGGCCTGTGCCGTGCGCCGGGCTGGGCCTTCGGTTTCCTCGGTGGTGCCACCACAGCCTCGGTGCACATTGTGTTGTGCCCTTGAGCACAAGGGTGGAGACAGCACAACCTGACTTGTGTGTTTTGGTGGGATAATGCGTCCCCAAGCGAAGGATGGGGAAAACCACTTTTTTTTTCTTCACGGTTTTACAGTATACTACTGTAAAACGGGTTATTTGGGCTAAATGTTGGAGGGATCTCAGTGAAATCTGGTGTTTTGGAGGTCATAATGTCAACAAACTGCTTTTTAGACTGAAGTGGAGAAAATCTTCCTTTGTTCTTTCCCTGCTGGATGATTTTTGGAGTAAAAACCCTTTGTGGTGCCTTTTATGGGATGGTGCTACTGTTGTGTCCAAAATCCCAGGGAGGTTCTCTGCTGCTGTGAGAGCTGCTGTGTCAAATTGCTTTTTTATGTTAATTCCAATGTGATATTGTCAGTGCAGTTGCCATAAGGTAAACTTAAAGCACATGCCAGCTTTAATTTGGTGTGATTATGCCCAGGTGTTGGAGGATGTGCAGGTACATGTTACACTGGGACAACCACAAGGACTTTTGTGGAAATACATTGGTATAATATGGGGAAACTTGGCCAAAGCTCATGTACACATTATACACAAACTCTAACTTTCCATAAACATTCTTTGTTATTTTGGTTTAAGAGATCGTGTAACTTGGCATGAGGCTAAGTAATGTGAAATAATATAGGGATGTGTTAGCAATTACAGTTGCATTTATTTAAGAAAAATGTGATTTCTGTATTGCATAAATCTTTGAAATAACAGTAATATGAGCTATGTAACTCTTGTTACTTTTGTTGCTCTAAAAGTCTCAAGAGTTAGGAGAGATTAATAGAGTCATGGATTTTTTAAAATATGTATTTAAATATGTCAATAAATATATGTCACAGCAGATCCATAGATTGCATTTAACTTGGTTTTGAATAATACTGGAGCATGGTAGTTAAACCTGGATATTTGTGCGTCGAACTTCCAGTGAAGATGTGGGGATCGTGCCTAATTACTTTTCTGGGCTTGGGATTAATGCTCTTTGCTTATTGTTAGCAATAATGATGAATATTGGTTCACGATATAAATTAGAAGGTTTACATTATTTCGATTATCTGCCGTTCTCCTGTTTTCTCATTATTCATATTACATTCTTTTCCCCATCACCACCTATTCTTAGGTACCAAAAATATCTTCCCTTCTGCCAAGCTTTTTCTTCTTTGTTCTTAAGTACATATTAACCAAGTACTCGTTAATTTCCCATTAATTTCAGATTTGTGTTTAGAAATGGATTTCTAAAGTTAATTCTTTTCAATAGTAGATCACAAGAACTTTTGAGCAGGAACAATGTCAGGTTTGACAGAACTCCAGGAACGCTTGTGTATCTTGGAAAGAGTATCCCTTTTATCCTGTTTAGTACTGCAGTCACTTCACCAATGTCATTTATATTAGTAGTGGTTTTGGTGGTTCTCTATGTAATGTAGGCACCAAAGCAGCACTGTATGACTTAGAAAGTAAGGAATAGCTGAAGTTCCATAATAAATGGAGGCAATCTCTATTACTGGTTTTCTTGGAAATTTTTTCGCTCTACATATGAATTTTTAAGTTACAATGACTGAAAATTAGGTACATAAGCATGTTAATATTTTAAGGAAAAAATGGTAGTAAGTTTATATTTATCTACACATAGGTTCGTTCTTTGGTTTCTTGTCGGTTTTTTTCTAAGTATTCTGGCAGTTAAAGTCTCAAGATAGATTCTTTATTTACACATAGAAAATTTTCCAGATATTGCTATACCTCTGTCTTTATCCTTAATCTTTAGAATCCACTCCATAATCCTTCAAGGAAACATTGATTTTGATATTTTTAGAAAAAACAACTCATGGCCAGGTCAGCCCATAAACTTCCAGCTTATGGTACTGAGAACGGGGAAAGCATCTTATGTGAAATACCAGGGAAATAGCAACTCCTTCCAAAAGAAGGGAGAGTATTTACATTTTCCGCAATTCGTGAAGTCGTTTTCTTTCCCAAAAGATAAGGATTCAGCTTTCTTAACTGTTTGGAAGACATTATCCTGTGTTTTCTACCTTCCAGAAGAATTTCTGATCATATGTTTGTATGGACGTAGGTTCTCCTCTTGTAGCTTTGCCTGTGCAAAAATAATTCAAGATTTGTGGGACAAATCAGATAAATTATGTGTGATGGAAACAACTCAAATGTGTAGCCTGGGGATGAATTCCTGCTTGCAGGACTGGAAGACCGATATACTAGTCTTGTCAAAGAGCTTGCATGTTTTATAAAACATAGTTGCTGGTTAAAGCACACAAAACTCTTCTGACGTGTTCCCCACAAGGTAGGTGCTGCAACTGGTAAAGTAGGTTTTCATGCTTGTTTCCTCTTTGGCAGGAAGGAGAGGAGGCATTTGCTGCACAGCTGCGTGTACCAGTATTAAAGTGATGACTATTTTTCTTCTCCTTGCTGATCTTTAAATGATTGGGAGAGCTGATATAAAATGCACTAGGGCAAAGATAAAGCAGAGCCCAGCTCTTCTACACCCTGGATAGCACCAACCACAGAGTTTTCTAAAGAGAAAACCCTTTCTTAAGAGAACAGGTTGAGCCCTGTCCAGTTTCAAAAGGCAGTCTGTAGGTGAAACTAAACACACAGGGGAGAAGGATCTGTAAGTTACCTATTCCAGTATGTGGCTTTTTGTGGATTTAGTGGCATAAGACTCCTCAGCTTTCGTGAAACCCAGCCCCAAACACCACTGGTTAATCAACAAGCACTGCACGAAGATACCCTTCTGTAACCAACACGAGTTGGTTATGTTTTATAGGGTAGTCATAGTAAAAGTTATTGTATTTTGAAGTTAGTAACTTCTGGTGAAGATATTAAACATGTTTTAATACCTGTGTGTAAACTATTCTGAAATTCATGGTCACTAATTGTGATGTGCAGATACAGCCGTTGTTGTAGATGGTGCCAAACTGAATGCTAATGGGTGACATCAGGAATTTGACTGCTGCTTAGAGCAGGTGTCTGGGATACAGGAAGCACAGTTCACTTCCTCCACCTCACAACGTGGAGGAAATGATAGGATAGATAAATGATGAGCTGGCGTCTGCTCTGGAGCAGCCAAAGATGGGATAGCCAAGAGGTTAATTCATGTGCTGAAATAGGAGCAGATGTCAATTAAAAAAGCTTGTCTGGCCATTCAGGTGCCAGTTCTGCAGTATGTGTCGGCAGTACGGGCTTGTCAGACAGCCTGTTTGCAAAATCCAGTGTTGCTTGACATCATAATTTGTTAGAAGGTGGAGAATTGCTGTAGGCATTGTAAGCTAGGAAAATAAATCATTTAATCATTGGAGCAAACCCAAATTACAATTCGATGTTAAAACCAACTACATGCCATTTTAAGTTGTCATGTTAAAAATGAAAGGTCCAATGCAAAACTAATTGCTTTTACTAGAAACAAAACAAACCTTCAGCATAGTTTTCGTGCTAGGCTGTCTGGGCTGCTGCACTCTAAAACTTCTGCAGTAGTGTGCAGTTGTTTTCCAAAGCATTTTATTCCACACGTTTTCTTCAACTAAATGCCTTTGTTTTACCTTTCCTCTTCTCTCTCTCTTGTCTTGGGTGAAGCACCATGCTGATACGTCTTGGCCTTCAGTCCCAGAAGTTAGCTCAGGTTTCTGCATCTGGGAAATATTTCCATAAACTAATATTTGCAAGGTTTCAGGCCTCCTGTTCTGTCTAGCTTGGAGCAGTAGTCCTTAAGGACTTATGTAGGTACCCTTGAGAGAGAGACTGGACTGCAGGGTTTTACTTTCTTTTGCATGATTGACGTTATCACTGTGCAAGATCAATGTGTTGATTGCAAAATAAAGGCCAGTTTAACAATTCAGTGGGTGAGAGATTAAAAGCTGTTAAAAAGTAATTGATTCTATTTTTGAGCTGGTATGAGTTTCCTTTAAAGAAATAGTCAAATACATGAAATGAGGTAGGGATTGTGTTAAATTATTTTCTCGCAGTGCCACGTCTTTGGGTTCCCTCTTCTCCCATGTTGTGCACCTTTTAATTAAAACCCCAAAGGTATGTTCTTATTGTTCTATGTTTTGCAGTTCACATTTCCACAATGGTTTTCTATATTGTACTATATTCGTCATTCAAAGACATAGCTTTTTGTTTGGGAAAACTGCTGAGATCCTAATAGCCCATCTATTAGGAACATTTTGGGGATCAGAAGGATCTAGATTGCTTGGTATTTTAGGTGATGTCCCTGAAGACCTTTCATTTTCCCAGCAACTTAGCTATGCACATGGTTTTGCCTGCTGACTTGGGAGACTGAAGAGACTTTTCATTGGTCATTTCAGCAATACGGTTCTTAGAAGTTGCTTAGTAGCGTGCTAGAGAGCATGCTAAGGCACATGAAAAACAATGAGGTGGTTAGTGACAGCCATCATGGTTTTACTAAGGGGAAATCCTGCCTGACCGATTTCATGGCCTTCTATGGTGGGGCTATGGAACCGATGGACAGCGGCAGAGCAGTTGACGTCATCTACCTGGACTTGTGCAAAGCGTTCGACACTGTCCCGCACGGCATCCTTGTCTCTGAATTGGAGAGACATCAATTTGATAGATGGACCACTCAGTCGATAAAGAACTGGCTCGATGGCCGCACTCAAAGAGTTGTGGTAAACAGCTCAATGTCCAGTTGGAAAACAGTAATGAGTGGTGTCCCTCAGGGATCAGTGTTGAGACCGATCTTGTTCAGCGTCTTTGTCAGTGACATGGACAGTGGGATTGAGTGCGCCCTCAGCAAGTTTGCCAATGACACCAAGCTGTGTGGTTTGGTTGGTACACTGGAGGGAAGGGATGCCATCCAGAGGGACTTTGATATGCTTGTGAGGTGGGCCAATGCCAACCTTATGAAGTTCAACCAAGCCAAGTGCAAGGTCCTACACCAGGGTCAGTGCAATCCCAGGCACAGCTACAGGTTGGGCAGAGGAGAGATTCAGAGCAGCCCTGCAGAGAAGGACTTGGTGGTCTTGGTTGACGAGAAGCTTAACATGAGCCGGCAGTGTGCGCTTGCAGCCCAGAAAGCCAACCGTATCCTGGGCTGCATCAAAAGAAGCTTGACCTGCTGGTCAAAGGAGGTGATCCTGCCCCTCTACTCTGCTCTTGTGAGACCTCACTTGGAGTACTGTGTACAGTTCTGGTGTCCTCAACGTAAAAAGGACATGGAACTGTTGGAGCAAGTCCAGAGGAGGGCCGTGAGGATGGCAAGAGGGCTGAAGCACCTCCCGTATGAAGACAGCCTGAGAGAGTTGGGGCTGTTCAGCCTGGAGAAGAGAAGGCTGCGTGGAGACCTCATAGCAGCCTTCCAGTATCTGAAGGGGGTCTATAAGGATGCTGGGGAGGGACTCTTCCTTAGGGACTGTAGTGATGGGACAGGGGGTAATCGGTTTAATCTTAAACAGGGGAAGTTTAGGTTAGATACAAGGAAGAAGTTCTTTACAGTGAGGGTGGTGAGGCACTGGAATGGGTTGCCCAAGGAAGTTGTAAATGCTCCATCCTTGGTGGTTGTCAAGGCCAGATTGGACAGAGCCTTGGGCGACATGGTTTAGTGCAAGGTGTCCCTGCCCATGGCACGCAGGTTAGAACTAGATGATTAAGGTCCTTGCCAATCCAAACCAGTCTGTGATTCTATGATTCTAAGTTGAAAAGTTGCTAACTGCAGTTTACCTGCTTTCCAGGACAAAGGTGCCAGAAGTTACTTGTCCATCTAAAAGCTCTGTAAATATTTAAGCAACACTATAGTGGGTTATGAGGGAGATGTCCCTTTGAAATATTTTGTCTTCAATATAGAAGGCACACATAAATCTATTTTAAGAATAAAAGTGTCCTTTGTATTCTAAGTACTTCTTTATTGGAAGGATTTTGTGTAAGGAACCAATCTGGCTTCCTTCTCCAGCCCCTGTAGGCAAAGCCACCAGTGGCCAAGAGACCTTTTACACAGAGCTGCTTTTGAGAACAGAGGAGCCTCATCAGTGCAGCAAGAGCAAAATATGATATTTGGTCCCTGAAATACTTCCACAAAGTCGTTCTTTGCAGATCTAGGCTGTACATCAGAGAGAATTTTATCTAAACTGGTTTAGTATTAGGGAGGAGGGCTAAATTGCGTTGGTATTTTTTTCATTTGGAGGTTAGTAATTTATCACTTGAAGTTTTACAATACATCAATTATCAGAACAGTTGGACCTATTGAAGGTTTCTAAAGTGAAAGCCACAAGTTATCAGATAAATTTAGAATTGTGTAATTTTCTCATAACCCTTCACTTGGAAGTCTTTCTGCTTCCAGTATAGGATGAGGTCTGGCAGTGAGGTTAACCCCGACCCCTCAGTGTTCTATATAGACTTTTTCACTTCTGCTGCATTCTTTTAGTTTAAATTTAGATTTGCTGGCAGCTATTACGCCTATTGCAATAAGCTTCATGGGCAAAACATTGAAACAAATACGCCTTTTATCACAGATGGTTTTGCTGAATAAGATTAGTGAAGAGCACTTGAAAGCTGAAAATGGTGTAGAAGTCTTTGGTCCGAAAGGCACTAATAGCTCAATGTGTGGAATGTATTTACTTCTCAACTAAGGAAAGAGCAAGTAATTGTTTAGGTGATGGACCATAATCTTGCCCCCTGTTTTACCTCTGTAATTTGTTATTGGTAGTAATGAAATTTCAGCTATGTAGGTGAACGCGAAATGTCGGTATGAATGTGTACATGTAACAAAAACATTAAGCTTGCTATTCTAAAACTCTGGTGGTTGTAGGAAGTAGCAGCCTACCACTAAATTTTATGTTTGGCTGATTGCTATATGTGTCTTAGTAAATATTAAACAGTTGGGTTAGTTCTTCATACACAATAACTATCTGGAGGATAATAGCTGCATTTGTAACTGCTTTAAGGAAGTGCATACCACTGAATTTTATATTTAGCACAGAGGATGATACTTCCAGTTTATATTTCTATTCTTTTTTTGTTTAGCCTGAGTGTATGGGACTTGAGGAAACCTTATAGCAAAGGAGTCCACTTTCAGGGCCAGTATATCGTTCTCAGCTTAATGTGTGACATGATCTTCATAGACAGGGTTGCTCCACTTTGAAAGATTTCTTTGATGAGGGATTCTGTGGTCTCACTTTCTACTCTTGCTCATCTGTCTAGGACAGGATGAGAGGAAACAGCTTCAAGTTGTGCCAAGGTAGGTTTAGATTGGATATTGGGGAAAACCTTCTTCAGCAAAAGGGTTATCAAGCACTAGAACAGGCTACCCAGGGAAGTGGGGAAGTCCACATTGCTGGAGGTATTTAAAAGATGTGTAGATGTGGCACTCAGAGACATGGTTTAGTGGTGGACTTGGCAGTGTGAGGTTTATGATTGGATTCGGTGATCTTAAAGGTCTTTTCCAACCTAAATGATTCTATGATTCTATAATTCAAGGTAACATACAGAAAATATTCCTGTAAAGCACTCTGTCTCTATATTTTTCAGGTTCTTCAAAAGATAACGGCATTCCTGTGCATGCTGAATGATTACAAGTCCAATAAAGGAGACCTTGAGAGTATTTGAAAAGGAGTGTTCTCCCTGTACACCTTTTTAAGCAAAAAACAATGAATAAAGCAGACCATTATTCTTAGATAATTGAGATTTTGGTTTGGTTTTTTTTCCTCCTGAAGGGCAAGACACAAAAGCTTCCAAAGATGCTCTCACCCTACTGTCTCTGCAGTTGCTATGGAAGGATGCACTCAGCTCTTCTGAGCACTTTGAAATTTTGATAGTGTCCAACCTAGTTACTAGGGCTGAACACTGGGGAGCCGTGTTCTTCATGAATGGATTAGGCAGAAGTTATTCACTGGTTAGATGTCCTACTGTGCAGGCCATATATTTTTGAATGTAAGTAGCATCATGTTTTTGCTGTTCAGTGGGAATTTCAGGCAACCTTTGAAATACAGAGCCAATCAGCATTTGTTCTAAATAGTGCTTTTGTGCCAAATTTCCAGTTAGTGAATGGCATTTGTTAACTAGGCCCATTTAGCTTTATCTTGAAGATAATGAAAACCCATCTTTTTCCTCATTCCCTTAACAGATACAATATGGAGTTTTACTGAATGAAAAAAGACAGAACTGAATGGACAAAGCTGCGAGAGTTATAGTTAGGGGAAGATCCTTAGGACTTGCATTTTTAAGAAATTACTGTAGTTTGAGATCTGTTACAGTAAAACAAGAAATTTATAAAAATAAGGGGGTTTGGCTCCTACAGATGTATTGCAAAGTATTAGTGAATGCTGGAAGTATTGTTCTAGTAGGTGAATATTTGTTGGGATCAAGGCAAAGTCAATGCTATATTTTTTTTATTGTAGCACAGTATCGTGTGTATTGTTACATGTATTTGGAGTGTCTTAGAAATATTTTGAAATCTTTCTTAATGTTTTCATGAATTTTCATCTTTGTATTTTCTATGGAAAATGCTAAATTAGAGACACCTCTCCAGCCCTCTAAATACATCCATTTTGGGACAGACAGTAGACTGTGTGCATTTGTGTAAGTCACTCCTACTTTTTATTGAACTCAGAAATCTAGACTTCAGTGTTTGTCACCTGGCAAGTACAATTTTTGCACGGTTCACAGTAATCAAATACGTTTTGCTCGCAGCCCAAAAGCCAACCATATCCTGCAGGGGCTGCATCAAAAGAAGTGTGACCAGCAGGTCGAAGGACATGATCCTGCCCCTGTACTCTGCTCTCGTGGAGTATTGTGCACAGTTCTCGTGTCCTCAACGTAAGAAGGACATGGAACTGTTGGAGCAAGTCCAGAGGAGGGCCATGAGGATGATAAGGGGGCTGGAGCACCTCCTGTATGAAGACAGCCTGAGAAAGTTGGGGCTGTTCAGCCTGGAGAAGAGAAGGCTGCGTGGAGACCTCATAGCAGCCTTCCAGTATCTGAAGGAGGCCTACAGGGATGCTGGAGAGGGACTCTTCCTTAGGGACTGTAGTGGTAGGACAAGGGGTAACGGGTTCAAACAGGGGAAGTTTAGATTAGATATAAGGAAGAAGTTCTTTACTGTGAGGGTGATGAGGCACTGGAATGGGTTGGCCAAAGAAGTGGTAAATGCTCCATCACTGGCAGTGTTCAAGGCCAGGTTGGATGGAGTTTTGGGTGACATGGTCTAGTATGCCCATAACAGAGGGGGTTGGAGCTAGAGGATATTAAGGTCCTTTCCAACCCAAACCATTCTGTGATTCTGTGATTTTACTCATTTTCCTGTGGTGTTTCCTCAGAATTATTTACCACTGGTAAGTAAGAAAGAATGTTCTTAACGGTTGTTTTTTCTTAAACTACAGTTTAACTGTGTTGAGAAATAGAACCTTCATATTAGATTTTTATAGACTTTCTACATGGATTAGTGCTGGAGTTGGGGTTGGTTTGCGTGTTTTGTCCTTGAGGTTTTTTGAGCATTCTTTAGTACTGGGAGAATCAGTACATGAAGAAGCTTAAGTACAGGAAAATGTAGAATCTTTACTTTGTTTGCAAGTGAGTGTTGTTGACGCTGGCTAAAACTCAAAAAACTCAAAATGCACAATTGTTGTGTTAGATCATCTCACTCAGATTCAACATGAAGAGTCGTGATACTCGCTTTCTGTGGACATCCTATATGTTACTTTAAAATAGTTGGAAAGACAATGAGAAGCAATCAAAGTGTCTCTTTGAATAATTTTTGTAGCTACAGAGTTCAAATACAGCTTAGCACTTTTAATAGCATTTCAGGAGTAATACTTAGAGATTGTAAAAATTTGGGCAATTCCAAATAAAGATTTGGAGAACTAAGGATGTTTAATTTCATGTGCTTCAAAACAGCCTCTACAAAGATAGTACTAGCCCCTCTGAAGGGAGTATGTGTCTCATGATCTGGGGCCTTAGTTACTGTGGTGAAAATGAGCAATTCCATTAATAATAATATATGTCAGTGTAATACTGGAGTTAGCTTCCTGGATTTTATTCCTAAAGCTTTTTTCTACAGTAGTGAGCAAATTACAGTTCTCTCTCTGTCCCTCTTGCAAAACTCTTATAAGGAAACAAATCACCATAAATATTTATCAGGTAGGAATAATAACAATATTCATCTAGGTCCCCTAGGTATTGTGTAGTGTTGTTATGATGCTCTTAGGATTTTGCCAGGATGACAATGCAGTATTACTGTTCATATGCTCAGTCTGTTAGAATTGCTTGCTATGAAATTATCCTCTGTGCAAAGATACATATTGTTTGTGAAAGTAAGAAAAATGAAAGAAGTGAAGTAGCTTCAGGACAGAGACTAATCTGAGGAGTGGTAGCTGTCTGTGATGACACGGAGGTCAGTGTGGCTGTATTTTTCTTGTGGATCAGCAGAAGTGATTTAATAAGGAACATGAGGCATAATGCGGCAGCATGCACAGGGACTCCCATGGAAAAATGCTTAAGGGAAAATGACTTTGAGGAAACTAAGAAACAAGTATTTTTGGCAATTACACTACAATGGATTAATATTTTCTTTTACCTGAAGCGTTTCAGGTAAAAGGGGAACATGCATCCATGAAAACAGAAAGTGTTTGAGACCAATGAAGTGTTCCTAACAGGTGGGCAGAAGAAAGCTGTAAGACTTGACCAAGTCAGGAATTATAGTAAGGAATAAAATGCAGTGCATGTGATGACCGTCAGTGTTCTGATTCTTACTGACAACAAGCAATCAGTGGAGAGATGCTAAAATAGAAGTGGCTTAAGGAAGAGACATTAGTTACTTTGGTTTTGGTCTTGGTTGTGCTTAGCTTGAGCTGGCAGTGGTTCACCCAAGATGAAGTGTTAGAAAGCCATTCAAATATACAGAAGTGGAGTATGATCATGTGAGTGTGAAGAACAGCTATGAATGTGTCATCAGGATTGGAGTGATAATTGAAGCTTTCTAAATGGAGAAAAGTTACTCAAGGACAGGGAAAGAACTGGTCAGCTTTTTTCCTTGACGGCTGGAAGGAAAATGAGAGCCTTTAAGTTATAAAAAACTTGAATGCTTTAAGACTTCACATATGTTTGATTTCTTTTAGATCCAACCAGAAAAAGGATCTGAATGGCCAGACTCTATGTCATGTCTTATGAAGAAACTGGAACAGTTAAACTTGGATATTGAAGAAGCTCTGAGTGCTAGGTCTTCTCCCTCCAGTACTCCTTCTACCAAAAGGCACAAGCAACGGGTAAGAATGTGTGTGTCGTGTGATACATTTTATAATGTTTAGTTATCAGAAGTTCATCCAGCCATGGTTTTCAGATCTGGTGGCGTTTCTGAATAGGCTGAGGAGCTCAGGTTCAAGGGTGAAGTAGGTTAGTTTTCTCCCATTAAGAACAAAATACCTGATTTCATTAGACAGCTAAAGGCCAAATAACCGGAAATGTCATAGAATGAAAATTTCTGTCAATATGGCTTAAAATCATTAAGCACCTTTTTTGGTTCATTTGATAGTTTTTCAGGATAGAATATTGTTCATTTAAAGTTTCACTGCTAGCCTATTTATACTTGTTATGTTTATTTAAGGACATAACAGCAAGAGAAACACTATCTTCATTAAGAGGTCAACTTATATTTTTGTTTCTTTACTTTATCTGGGTATTTGATTTAGAGCATTCCTTCAGTTTAGAGTATTTTGTGTGTCATCAGTTGATAATACAGTTTCCTAAGCTTTTATTTTGAGGGTAAATGGGATTAAGGAGCAGTGATATTGTTTTAGTAACTTTTGAATGAGCAAGTTTTTTTATAGAAACAGGTAACTGGAGAGAGAACAGTGTGAAAAGTAGGAGTGTTTGTTCTCTGCTTTAGGCTATGATTAAAGTCAGTTCTTAAGATAAGTCGTTTGGCTTTGCAGCCTGAATGTTAATGCTAGCTTGAAATTTCCTGGAAGGTGAGCTTGTTTGAATGCTTTTGCTGTCGCTGCTGTTTCAATGCTGCTTTATTTTGTAAAAGTAAACTCTTTTAAGTAAATATCTGTGTGGATCACAGCGTAGATGTTCATGTTTCCCAAGGTGTGATATTCAGAAACTTGCATCGAGGTGGTGTGCTTTGCAGTATGCATCTTCATATTCTACAGAGTGGCTGTGACTGTCTCTCAGTTCTTTCTTATGGTACATGTCAGCAAGTCAGAACCAGCTCTGGCCAACTGAATTGATCTCATCACTGACTTGTCTGTTAACTGACAGTGTTCTGTCTTCTTGTAGGAGACTGCTCAATGTCTTGTCGAAGTACAGTGGCGGTATAGTCTGCTTTCCTACTTGAAAGTAAAATCCAAGCCATCAGAGTTTAATCACTTCCCGTTGTGAGGCAATCTGGTTTTGGTAACCAGTGATCCAAACACTTGTGATTTTATGGCTGTGCCTATTCTCTACTAAGACAAAATTATGGTTTGTCTAGGCATCATTCTTTTTCCATGATGACTTGAACATCATTGGGCATTTGACTTCAAATCCATTACTGGAGCATTTGATGAATGTAATGATGAATGTAACATGTAGACGTCAAAACAAATCTAAATAGGCAATGTTTTCAAATGTCTTTTGATACATGAGAACAACATCATCAAATGTGGTTGTGTAGAGAATGCCAGCACGAGCATCCACTTGCACCAGCTTGCACTTCTCTTACTGATGCCTACTGGCAAGACACCTTCTGAGTGCAGAGGCCAGGACTTTAGGTGCAGCCTTCTTCCTGGGACATAACCCCTACCAAAAACTTGTGCTAGTGATAGAGCTGGTCATGCTTAGTATGCTGATGAAACCTACCTTCAAGCCAGTCTCACTGGTCTTGGCACACTCATTTCCCTTACCAATAGTTGCGTCTGTTTGGATCAGTCCAAAAAGATTTCAAGGATGCTTCTAACATCAATGCCAACATTACCATTTTTGTTAATATGATACTTGAGCAGTTACAGTCCCTTTTGTCAGGTCACATCTTCCCACACTGAAGCAGGAGAGTTTGCTTCATTTTAATTGGCTATGGACAGGCAAATGTGAATCAGCCACATTCTTATTGTGGCCTTATTTGGCACACTGGAAATGTTTTTTAAACCTCTGAGAGCCAATATCACTACAGGAGCTGGAGAGGTCATTAGACATGAAGTTGTCAACAAGATCAGCGTAAGGAAAGAGTCAGGGACAATCTGTTGCGGAGCTGAGGGTGAGACACTGTTTGCTGTCTCCTGCAAAAAGATCACAAAAGGTATTTGTAGGACAAGGGAATCATCTGCCCTAATTTAAACATTTAAGAATAATTTGCCTCAAGACAGATTGATCTTAGTCTTATATAGTCAAAGAAGAGAAATACGTCCTCCTAAATTCCTCTGTGCATTTGCTGTGAAGACATAGATTTTGCAAATCTTAAAATGACAGTTGCCCTGGAAAAAATGAACAAATTCTTGTTTTCATACAAGTTGTATGAGTAATCTATCTTCTATTAATTCATCCGATTTGGTCCATATTTCTTATTATAGCTTGTAATTTGTTCCACATATATCAAATATTTTATTCTTGTCGCTCCTAATGAAACTTGAATAGGAGGAAGACCTATCTTAGACATATGTTTACTAGTAACTGTAAATTTGGCTTCTATAAAATGATGAGCCACTTATGGGTTCTTCATATGTTTTTATCCTATTTTGATTATATGAACTTGGAACTGATGCAAGAAATTGTAATTTTAAAGGATTTTGGGTGAAGTCCTCATAGACGCAAGGCCAGCTTGTAGGCCCAAAGTCTCTGAAGTATGAGTGGCAACATGTTTGTTGGAGCTGTTGCACTGAAAATTGGTCTCTTAAGGGTGTAGGCAATTTCTAGCAGATGGCAGAGTATTTATTGCTTATGGCGAATGCTGTGTCTCAGAAATATATTTTGTAATATAATCGCTAGGTTGAACCAGGTCATTTTCTACTGAAGGATTTTTCATCTGATTTTTCATCTGGAAGTAACTCTTCGATATTTTGTTGATATTTCAATTTTTCTGTTGCACAGGTATCTTATTAATAATACTCAATTGAACAAAAGTTTCACAGGAAGAAGACTAAATATTTGCTAATGAAAATAGACTGGGTGAATAAATGTTATGGGACTAACTGGGTGGGAGTAGGGGGTCTTGCAGTATTTTGGTGAATAAATTTAAGGTGTTCTCTAAAAAGTAGTAACTTAATGGTAGACGGTGGCCTGTCTTTACATCTGTGTAAACTGCAAGTTACAGCCAGTCAGTTTTTTATTGGGAAATGGCATGGGGCAGTAGCACTGGCTGATCCAGAAAAGATATTAAAAACAATTACCTGTCATTGAATTATTTTCTGAAACATTCTGTCACCAACGCTATAAATACATGATTTAAGAACAAAAAAACTGGGCTATCTGAATGGACTAACAGCAAAACTGCTGGATTTGGAAAACTGCAATTAACAGTGCTGCTCCTCTGAAACATATACCTTTACTATGAAAAAAAGTCTTTCATAGCAATATAGAAAGAGGTATTTTGTAAATGACACAAGAGAGATAAAACACTTGCTGTAAACAGCGTGTTTCCCTGTTGTGTAACGTCTGCTTCATTGCCATTTGATGTCTAGTACTCAGTTTCAGTACAGAAGAAACAGCAGATCTGAAGAGTGAGAATCATGTTTTTCGGTTTTAGTCCTTTATCGTTCATGGATAGTGACAGAAAAATCCTGTTTGATTATAATTACCCCATCTTATATTAGAGATAGGATTTTCATTGAACAAAACTTCAACTTACTTACACATTCTGTTAATTCTTTGTCAGTAGTATATTATCTTCAAACTTTTTTGGGCCACATACTGATTCTTTTGTCAGCTTTTCAAAGCCTCCTAATTTTACAGCCCTAAAAATACACTAACTGGGAACTAGGCAGTTGCTGTTAAAGACCAGCAGCAAATTCATCCTCTTGTGAAGGGGAGCAGCCAGCAAATCGGCTGATTTTGATTGATTGTACCCAACAGCTTGGGACTGCTCTGCAGTGTACCTATGATCCTGATTCCCTGATTGTTTCCAGCACAGATCATGCTGGATTGCAGCATGGGTTGCTCCTTACTTGCACACCTTATTGTTATTTTGAGGCAAACCAGGATATGTGGCAGAATGCTGTGCAGTTGGTCTCTTCCTGGCATTCCGTACCCATCAGTATGGTTGGGTTACATGTGGGCCTGGAGTTAGGGCATGCATCCTTTAAAAAAATAGTGTGGGAGTGGAGCAGTTAAGTGAGATCTTGCAAGGTTTGGGGAGGAAAGAAAAGTGGGTTTGGAAAGTTCAGAGTCTGTAATTTGAAAATGGGAATTTGCTGGGTCTCTGTTTAAGCTAGAAAAATGAACCTAAAATGAAGTAGAAAGATAGTTTTAAACAATTTGAATAAACCCATTTCAATTTCTAAGGAAGAAGTGATTCAGTTCCTTCATATTTAGGAAAGTGTACCACTGTTTATTAATTCTCCAGTGGTGTATGCTGGCTGTTAAGGAAACCACTTTGCATAATATCTTGACTTAGCAAAATGTAAAAATTATGCAGCTGGTGGTTTTAAGACAAAAAGATTGAGACCATATGTTTACCTTACATCAGAGAAAAAAAGCTTTAAAAAGATAAAATTCCAATGTTTTTATCTTGCAGTTCACATTAAAAATATTTATGACTTACCTTTATTTACAGGGTTTTTAAAATTTTCTTACAGTGCCCTGTTCAAGTGGAGACAGGCTTTTATGGAGATCATCAAGGAAAGGGATCTTGGAAAAATAGAAAAGCAGACTACCACGAACTAGACTGTTTGCCTTACCCAGTGTCAACTGGAGCACGACCTAAAACTGATGTAAGTAGCTACAGCGTATTTACGACATCCTCTGACTCTCAGGTTCAGTAATCTCAAAATTTACTATATATCATTAAAACTGTCCTTGTGTTTCTTCAAAGTAATTTGTTCTGCAAATATTGCAGTACATGGAGTGGTTTGGTTTGCAAAACAGGTACAGATAAAGAGTAAGTCAGTCTTGAGTTAATGAGACTCCAGGGCTGTGGGATTCATGTAATCTGATTTTAGACAACACTAATGAAGACTTCTGCATCTGAACTAGGTACTTGGATTGCCTTCATAGTCAATGGAAAGAAACAGGCACTTCCAAAGAGTAAATCATCTCATCTGGAAGTATATGTGATGGGTTACAGGCGTCAGAGCCACTAGTTCATCTTTTTCCTGAATGCTTTAGAATTGGTCTCTTAGAAATTTTAATTTGGCTGTTGGTTATGCCCAATTCAGGATAGATTCCACTCAGCGTTCTCTATAAGCAGAAGTGTTCAGCTCTGGAGGTTTAGTTAAGACCTATTTCTAACCAATAATAGCAATATTTATTTTGGGAGGGGTTTTTTGTGGTTGGTTTTTGTTGGGTTGTTTTTGTTTTTTTCTTCACAAAGTGAAAAGCTGTAGATTGCACTTGAAGTCTGCTAAAATCTATCAGAGGATTTTCTGAAAAGGCTTTGATTCACTTTCTCAATAGCTAAATGTAAGCTATTTTAGGATCAGTGTCTTGATTCCAAAATGCAAATGGGTTTTGCCTCTCAGTTTTAAATAGCTTGGGTGCCAGAAGTGTCCGTGGTCATCATACGACATAAACATGGCTGCACTGGATTGAATCAAAGATACTCACAGTCCAGTATCCTTTCTTTGGCAGTGGCCAACATTAGATGCGCAGGGAAGAAGTGTAAGAACAGGGTAAGCAGACAGTAAGCTATCTCAGCTTCCCTCGAAGTATTTATTGTGCAGACACATTGAAACCAGACACTATATTGCAGTTTTGTGATTAATAGCTCCCAAGGGTCTTTTTTACCACTAGTTGTATCTTTTGTATTCATTTATTCTTCTCATATTCAAAGCATCTTGTAGCAGTGAGTTCCAAAGTTTAATTGTGGAGTACGTGAAAAACTACCTATTTCTTCTTGTAAATTTGCTGCTGGATTATTAATTTGGCTGTTATTCTTGTACTGTGAAAGACTGAATCTTGTAGGAACTAGTGAATACCTGAATCTGTTTTGGTGGGAGGGGTGGGGGGGTGTTGGTTTTTTGTTTGTTTTGGGTTTTTTAGTGTGTTTGACTATATTTATTTTAAAAGAAACAACCAATTATTTCTAAACTTTTTTTTCACTTTTAGCAATTAAAAGACATTTTTATTGCTTGATGTCTTTTCTGTTGTTCCTCCTTGGTGCTATAGTTTGAGTCTGATAGATAAGTTCATCGGAAGCTTTTTCAAATGGATGTACATTGTGTCAGCCAAATCACCCATACCTGCATGATCGTTCAAAGAACTCAACCTCCAAAAGCCATATTTACATTTTCCTGTTAACCTGTGTTACTATCCATGTGTTTATTCTGTTCTTAGGCATACTGTGTGGTAATTTCCTGCCATGCATATCAGTCCTACTAGCATCTCTTTCACAAATAGCTTCAGAGCCATTTTCAGATATTGGGATCACATCTGCCATCCTCCATTCCTCCAATCCCAAAGCCAATAGTTTATTAGCAATAATTACACATCAAGTCAATAGCTTAGCAGTTCTCTTTCTCCTGATGAGGTGCTTATTTCAAGTTATCTACACAATTTTGATGAAAGCAAAATCTGTTATATTAAAGGTATCTTTAAAACTGTCATACTGTTCATCTACCAAAGAATGATACACAAGCCACCACAAATTCTGTATTTTATTAAATGAGCCTACTGCTGTTAACTGAAATGGAAATTTGAAGGTGGGCTCCACTGGCTTAGTAATTGAAAACATTATTGTCTTTCCAGTAGCTATTTCCTTTCCTTAGAAAATAAGTTTGCTGTTTTCCATTTCTGAAAAAGCACAAACATTTGTTCTGATTTGTTGCTTGCTCTAGTTGGAATAGATAGTAGAATTCACTAAAAAGATATTTGCCAACTTTATTTGTTTTTTACCTCAGCCAAGTGTTCAGGCATGTACAATTATCCTTGCTTAACTGCATTCCCACTAATACTATGTAAATATTTTTGAAGTGATGTTGCAGTAATGCTGTTGTTTGGCTAGAAGTGTGTGGGAGAGAAGGCAGAGAAAGTAAGTTTGGGGAGGTTTTATTTTCTGAAGCCTGTACTTCTCTTTTTGCTGAAATTCAGGAAATACTAGTACAATAAGTAGCAGTTCCACAAATCTTTATCAGTACAGTCCATGTATTGCAGCAAACGTTTTTGTAATTGTGTGGTAACAGCAGTGTAATGCAGACAGTATTACTGTTGCTTAGGACACCATCTAGTCTAGCAACCTAATGGAGGCACAGAATTAACTTCAGAAATTAAAGGGCTGTTTTTTCAATTGGCCAGAGCTTTAAATTAGGGTTAAATGTTGAAACTGGGTGTTCACAAATTTCATTCAGGAAAGCAGATCATTTTACTTCCTTCGAAGTGCTGCTTTTGGTGCATGTGCTCTGTTTCAGTCAAATACAAATAATGTTATGTCTGTCTCCAGGCATGCAGCCTGCACAAGTCTGTCATGCCTCTCCTATACCCAAATTTTCACTGCTTATTCCTTAAGATACAGACTTTCACATGTATTTTTTTTAAAAAAGGGCATGCCAAAATTATTACAGTAAAGGGAATGGATCCAAATGACAAAAGGCCTAATTCCTTCTGTGTCACATTCAAGTTGCATACATTTAAGTCTCATGATCCCTACTGGTATAATACATAACTTGGGAGTAACAGAGAGATGAATCAGACCCATTGTGCTTTGATGAGCTCATTTTTGTTCTCTTCCAATTTTTTTATGAGTCAGGAGGTCAAAAAGAACTTAATCTGTCTGCACTCAAAGGAGCTCATATACCCAGGCATTTAGAGAACCAAGTACTCCATAACTTGCTGAGATTAGCAAATATAGTGGAGAAGACCAATGTTAGAAACAGCAGGGATGCTGTAATTCAGGAATAATATGCAGAAAATTATGCAGGACACAGTTGTTCAATTCTCAGTACAAGGCAGTGACGTTAGCTGCACACTTTCATGGATACCAACTAGGCTGACAGCTTAGAAGGTACAATGAAAGCTTCTTTGGCAAACTAGTCGCAGGAGGTGTTCTGTTTATATGCCTTTAAAAGATAACTCGTTACAACGTATTGCTAGAATAATAGTGAAAATCATGGGTTTGTGGCAATGATATGTCATGTCACATCTCCCTTTTCCCTAAAAAGTTGCTTCACTGAAACATTATTTGTGAGGTACTAAAGGAAATGTGTAGCTTAGGTAAGGAAGTCAGGTGCCTGAGACAGACCGCAAAGTTTCAGCTGACAAATACTGGCATCTGTAAGTCTGTGTCTGCATCATAGAGATTCCATTAATGGAGAGACAAAAGCACTTAACAGCAAGATCCACCTCACCCTGAAGTAGTTGCCTGAATGTAAGTCACCTGGTTGAAGTGCTTTGTGCTCCCAAAGTGCTGATGTTGGTTGGTTGAATATTTGAAGTAGTCACTGGCTGAGGCATAGGTGGTTAGAGCTGGGTGAGCTAAATCCCTCCCATGGCGTGTAAGTTACAATCTGGCATTGATAGGCAGTGCGCTGAGCAGAGGAAACTTTGAGACCCTAATGGTCGAACTTATGAGTCCAGTACCAAGTGGTGTAAAAACACCATCAGTAAACATCCTCTAGCTCTTGCAGGTAACACAGTAACATCTGCAATATGCACTCTGTGAATCAGTGAGGAAATAGAACTTCATATATTGGTAACAAGGTGGACTTTTTCTTCTATTTGTGGTAAATCTGCTTTTATGTTTTTAGTTACAGTTGGTGAACATAGTTTTGATTTCTCGTGCTTTAGTTCCACAAATAGCTTGAGTATATTAAACTGACAGGGCTAAAATTAATCATTTTATAGGTTTGGGGCTTGTTTTAACCTGGATTCTCAGTCTCCTTCACTCCTCAGCCACATGCATATGTAGGTTGGTGCAAGAGAGGATCAGAGTGGCTGGAGATGAGACAGGGTGAATTTCTTCTTTCAGCATCGATGCCAGCTTCTGGTAGCTTAAACTGTTGGTGGAACTATAGTTTATTTGTGCTAAGCCACTTGATTCAGAAAATGGGAAGCAAAGCACTGCCTTTTAACCCACATGACTGAAAGGTGTTTCTGATTTTTTTTAGAAGATATCGTTTATTTATTTTTATTTTTTTTTCTGAGAAATGCTAGTTGATGCTATAAACAGTGTTTCAGAGTGTAGGTCAGAGGTTCCAGAGATGTCTGATATCTTCTGACATTGTTTAGAAATGTAAAACTAAAAATACTGTAATCCATGACTATAGTAGTCATTATCTCTCTGTAGACAGTGTGATGCTTGCCTGACCCTCTGACATTATTTGAAGCCAGAGAAATTCAAAAGTAAGAGCAGCTGAAGGAAAGTCAGAATGGTTGTGTTTCTCATGCACTACTTGTTCAATATTGCTGCCCTTGGACAAGCAGGGATCAGAGATGATTCCATTAGCGAGCATGTGTGACAAAGGCTTTTATCAGATAGCTGCCAACGTCCAATGCAGCAAGAAGCTGTAATGTGGCGACAAGTAACATCTTGTATTTCTACTAGGCACTCTTTTGGAATTTGAGGATCTTAAAGTAGGTACAAACCTTAGGCTGATCCTTTATTTCTCCATGAAATATGTAAGCACATTCTCCATTTTACATCTGAGATTAGAAGATAAGTGTATATAACCTAGCTCTGAAATAAGTTTCACATGCTGTTGCTGCTGGATGCAGTCATAAATTTATTGGTTCATGGTACAGGTTACAGCATCAGTTATGTCCATTATCTAGTAGGGTGTGTTTCCCTAGGTGAAGATTAGACAGATCATGCTTTACTCTGACCTTGCCCCCCATTGATAAAGTTGATAGTAAAGCCCCGAGAAGACTTATGCAACCTCTGGGCAAAGATTTGTTTCTTTGGAGATCTCTCTGCCCATTCTGTCGTCAGGCCACTTTGTATGACCCATGAAGTGCAAGGAGATGAAGTAAGAAGCCTAGACTTGAGTAATGGAGACATAATGTTCAATACTTCATTTTCTCAAAGAGATGGTATGCTTGGACACACAGTTATTTGGCTTAGTTGGAGCTGAAGATTTCTCTCTATACTTTGCATTTACAACTGTGCTTGTAAAAGTAGCATAGCTCATGCAGATAAGAGATGCAGAAATCTTTGTAGAAATCAGGTCTTCATTGACTTCATTAAAGTCATACTGGATGGTTGCAGCATGGTCAAGAACAGAATCTGTACACAATCTGTGCTTTTGCTACCAGACCATCCTTCCTCATAAAGAGTGCTATCTCTGCTTGTTCCCATTGTTGCAAAAACAATTTTCAAACTGTGTCCTTTAGTCATGTGAATTGTTTTCCTATGTATCCTTAATGTTGATATTAAGGATGTAAGCAAATTAGCTCTCCAGTATAGATGCAGCTAGCCTGCAACATCACCTTTGCAACATTTTTCTTCTTCCTTCCATTACTTCATACAAGTATCCCACTGGGATGGAGGCATGGTGAAATAGTCGGGTAAAGTGACGCACTCTGCTTCTAGCTGTACCCTGTTATGGTGGACTTTTTGCCTATGAACAGGACGGCTGCCTTTCTGTTCTTCCCCTGCTCTGCCCATACAGTGAGGAGATTACTCTTCTTGCCCAGGAGAACTCTACACTTGCAGGCACTTCTGAGATGATCAAGTGCTCCTGAACGACAGAATCTCCCCTTTAAGATGAACTAGTTTCTTGATAGTAGAGGAATTCACTGTCCCAGGAAAAGCCTGTACTAACTCTAGCAAAAACCAGGCTAATAAGGAATGAAGGGTAAAATTACTTCCTTCCTTCCTGTTTTTAACAGCGAGAGCTATATATTCTAATATATTTAATTAATACTTCAGGCTTTCCCATCCACTTTGTTTCCTGTGCACCTGACAGCACTGTGGCCAAAGCCTGCTCCCAGCAAGGAGAGATTGCAAACATAAGAGCCCAGTGTAGCCCCTTCTCTTTTCCCTTTTGTCTTTATTTCCTCTTCCCATCAGTCAGCTTCTTCACACAAAGCTGTCCGTGAACCAGGCAGCACTGTGCTTACACATCACACTGAAATCAGGATGCCATGATGAGTTCAGAGAACACGGGAAGAAGCCCAGTATAAATTTTAGCTTTGCTCAGTATCAATATTTTGTACATGAACAGGTAAACTTTAAAAAACTTAGAATCACAGAATAGTTAGGGTTGGAAAGGACCTTAAGATCATCTAGTTCCAACCCCCCCTGCCATGGGCAGGGACACCTCGCACTAAACCATGTCGCCCAAGGCTCTGTCCAACCTGGCCTTGGACACTGCCAGGGATGGAGCATTCACAACTTCCTTGGGCAACCCATTCCAGTGCTTCACCACCCTCACTGTAAAGAACTTCTTCCTTATATCCAATCTAAACTTCCCCGTTTAAGTTCCCCTGTTTAACTTCTGAAAGGCAAACTAGCAGATTAAAATCTCATCTAATGCATCTTCTACACAGTCATAAATTCTGGGTCTAAATTGTCCGTCTGCCCATCTCTGCAGATCAGTGAAACATCAGTGGAAGCAGGATCGGGCTTAGTGAATGAAGAAGATGAAAATATACCAAAACAGCAAACACTAAATCCATCTCGCTGAGCAGATTGAGTATCTGAGTAGCCTAGTGCATAGTGCATAGTACATAATACAGGACTGCTGCCAAAAACAGTCTGTCTCAGGGGTTCAGCTCTGAGGGTGCCAGAAGGAGGCCCTGAATTACAAAAGGTTGGTGAATAATATACAGTTATTGTGTTTATCAGAACTGGCTAATAACAAAATATTATACATTCTTGTCTACACATTTTCCTGTCTAAAATTACCATAAAGAAAGAGGTCACAAGGCCACTTGGTAGGCCACTGCCTTTTCTTTTTAGAAATGTCATTTTGAGCTATGGGTCCCTTTTAACAATGCTTAGAAATCTTAAACTGGGACTCAGCATTCCAGTGTTTATGTATAATAGTAAGAAATGCTATCATTATTATGAAATGTTTTGGGTTTGGGGTTTTTTTTTGAGGAAGGACAGGATTGTTACCTGTTAATGTTATTGCAGCTTCTCCTTGGAATTTTTCTTTTGCATTTATCTGCTTAGAATTAAAAAGGGGTTGTTTTGTTTGGATTTTGCTTTGTCTTTTGTGTGTCTCCACTAGTACAAGAGCAGACCAGAGAAACCAAAGTTGTCCCAAACACACACAGCCCAAAAAGTTTTCCACATGCACACCTATAGATCATCTCATTTATTCAAATTTACCACATACCTTTTACATTTTTCTCGAAGTGTTTTAGAGAGGAGACTCTGACATCTTGCACCATAACTGTTCTGCATACAGATTGTTGGATAGCAAAGGGGTTCTTTTATTTCTTGGTAGTAGTAATCATGAACTCCAAAAGGACTGAAAAGCCCCTGTCTTCTTGATTAAAGGGACTCTTGAGATGTTAGTGTCAATTCCAAAGAAATCAAATCTTTTAGATCATTTTGATTCATTTAGGAGCAAATTGTGGTGTGTTTCAGAACTGACCAAAAGGTATTAATTGAATAGTTTGGTGAATTTCACAATGTTCCTTAAGTGAAATACTTACTTTTTTTTTCATAATTATTTGCTCAATTCTATTTCTTTCTGATAAAAATGTTGACATCAGCTAAAGATGATAATCCTAATGTAGCTATACAGCAACTAAAATTACCTTGAACTGTTACAGTTAAGTCACTTAATCTATGAAAATATTGATTTAATTTTAAATTACATTAATGGTATCCTTTTTACATGGTATTTTGCATCAGATTCATTATTTTAATTTAGCTTTCACGAGATTTATTAAGAGGCAAGGGCCATGTTTTGTGGGATTTTTTTTGTGTTTTTTGTTTGGTTTTTGCTTTTTGTCGTTTTGGGAGTGTGGTGTGGGGGTTTTTTTGTTACTGTTTTTAAACTCATTGAGTTACCTGTGTAAGAAAGGAAAGCACATCTTTGTCCATATTCATAAAATGGCTTTGAAAAATGGTTTAATAGTATGTAATTATTTTTGGATGGATGTGGACAGGATAATTTATGTGCGTTTTTTGCAATATAAAATAAAATTGAAGTTTCCAACTCATTTTGGAGTAAAGTTCATTTGACGTAGTTTAAAAGGTGTATGAAGTCCAAGTCTCTATTGGGAGGAGACTGAAATTGGTTATTTTTATTGCTCGGCGTTACATGGCTATTTATGTAGTTCAAACTGATTATGTTGTAAGAAAAGCTTCGAATGAGCGAGCGACCACAGGAGCAGTCGGGAAAGAGAGTGACCCACCTCTGCAAGGGCAGCCAGCAGGTCCACCAGGGACGGCAATAGCAGCAGCGCAGCTGGGCTTGGTCGTGATTTCACTAACACCCTGTGAGCAGAGACTGCCAGCAAAATGTATTGAGTGAGCACTTTTCTGAGCCAGCCCAGTCTCTGTCTCATAACAGCTGTCCCAGTGAGATTTGCCATCTAGGTCCAGCTGTAGTGACGAAATGAGAGCTGCAGACAGGCATGGATTAATTAGTACATACATCCCAAATTCAGCCTGTGTATACTACTGGGCTTTTATTGACATATTTATCATATGTAAATTGAAATATTAAGTATTCTATAATGACATTTGTTGGTATGTTAAATTTCAGATCTTCTAGCTGAATTCTTTTGCAGAAACTATAATGCAAGGTGCCAGTACTCTCAAGTGCTGGTTTTCATGCTGTATGTCTGATAACACCATTTGCAGGAACACAGTCACATTTCATAATACTGTAATCTTATTAATCATAGACATGAAAATTGGTGACTTACATTTCAGCATTAGTACACAGCCTCAGAAATGCATTGCTTTTCAAGGACAGACTGAAATGTCCTGAGTCTTTGTCAGTAGATGTGGGATGCAAGCTGTCAAAATAAGAATCTCCGTAAATGCCTAGCAAGAGGCAATTGGGAACCATTTATACCATGCATATGCAAATATAAAGAGAGATAACCTTACTTCCATACAGTTAACTTTATTAAGTGCAAAAGGGAACAATTTATCTCTCTCTACTTCTGTTTGCATGTTTATACCAGCAGCTGGGCTTGTGCTTTTAGATGCAACACACAGATAATTTAACTGGGTACAATTTTCTACTATGTTTTGTAGCAAGTCACAGAAAAGAACAGGCCATAGACTACACCAGCTCCCATGGGTGAGATTGGCAGGCGTATGCTGGTTTAGGCCCTACCAGGCTGTCTGTTATATTTTTGTTTGTGGGATTTGTTGAGCAGAGTTTTCTTTGGGGAGGTATGTACAATCATACCTTACCTGTCTACCTGTCAGGTTTTAGTTTACTCTTTTTTTTTCTGGCCCTGTGATATATTTGTTACAACAACGTGACAAAAATGAGTGAATATGTTCTACGCGTATAGTTTTATCAAAGTCATTTCTCTTCCAGTGTAGCTCTTACTTATTTTCACCATCTTGGCCTCTGTTCTGGGACTTGTGTCATTCTTATTCAGGCAGAGTTTTCTGAGCTACTTCACATGTTGATCAGACAGTGCATGATTGAGCTGGAGCCTTCGGCTTTTACAATAGTTGTTCACAGCAAGAGGAAAGTGGAGAGATTCAAATATTACCAGAGATGTATAGTTAAAAATGTGTCCTGCCTGGGCTGCCAAAGTGCTTATATGGTGCTTTGGAGCTTGGGTAGAGTCGGACCCCTGGTCCCACTTAAGCAGTGGTGCAAAGGTCTCTCATAATACAAGCCTCCAGGCTCTTTGTACTCTGGAGAGCTTGTAGACTGCTTTTTCCCGTTTCCCACGCTAGGGAAGAAGGGACTTCCATCCATAACGCACCAGAGACAGAGGCCAGCACAATGCATAGGGAGAGCATTCTTTATGCAAATGAATGCAGCAAATCATGCATCCCGTCTCTCTAACAGAGATAATCCCTCTCAAGGTACAACTTTCTCTTGTTCTTCTGTTGGGAGGAGGCATCATTTCCCAACTGCCACCCCCTTGTCCTGGGATGTACAGTATTTCACAGTACCGAAATGGGATTATGCATCCCTTTGCGTAAGTGATGTGCTCTAAAGCTGGTAGCTGCAGGATGGCCCAAGATTCTGCTTAACTTGAGCAGCTTTTTCAGAAAGCTTAATTTATTTTTTTTCATCTCTTAGGCATACCAAATAATTTCCCAGGACTTTTCTTACAAGTTCCTGAAATTCCTTTTTCTAATTTTTTTTTTTTTAAATAATGCATTTATATATACACATACGTATATAGAAACACTTTTTATGTGTATAATGGGTTTGATGGACTTTAGTTTTTTAACAGTAGCTCTCTGTGCACAGGTACCTCACTCTATGGTTCTAGCAGCCAGTCCCTGGGCGCTGTTGCCTCACTGAACTGTGTTGTCTTACCCAGAAGCCTCTATAGGGCTTCAGCTCTTTTAGAGAGGAATCAGCTCTACACAGCACTTACTTACTTACTCTCTGATCCAGAGTGGAGCCCATGCATGTGTCCCATGGGAATCTGGGAGTATGGGGCAGTGGTACATGCCTGAGTCTCCTATTGACCACAGTCATGAAGCACATCCAGATGAGAGGCTGGGCTCCTATAAGGGGGCTTATAAGAGAAATTGGGGGGCAGACTTTTTAGACGGGATAATGGTTTTAAGCTAAAGAAGGGTAGATTCACACTAGATATAAGGAAGAATTTTTTTACAATGAAGATAGTGAAACACTGGTACAGGTTGCTTAGAGAGGTGGTAGATCTCCCATCACTGGAAACACTCAAGGCCAGGTTGGATGGGACTTAGAGCAAGCTGATCTAGTTGAAGGTGTCCCTGCTCATTGCAGGGGCAGTAGACTAGATGACCTTTAAAGGTCCCTTCCAACCCAATGCAATCTAGGATTCTGTACTCCATGCCTTAGATAGAGTGTGAGGGCTTGGCTCCTCAGCAGTATTCATCATTGCTCTCATGGAGCTCTGGAATTTCCCAGCTGGTCTCAGAATAGAGCTGCCCCTGCCTCTCTCTGAGGTCTGGAGAATAGCTACAGAATAGAGAAATAATTCCTGTGTCGTGTAAATGCACTGCCAGTGAGGCTTCTGAAGGGGAAACATAGCAAATCCAAGCCTGAAGGTGTTGGGTCTGAGAATATAAGACGAGTTGAGGGTTGGGTTTGTGGTTTTGGGGTTTAGATGGAGTTCTTTTTTAGAATAACTTTTCTGAAAGAAAAAAAAATAAGCAAAACAAAACGGTCTTTCAAACAAAACACATAGCAAGAATGAGAAAGTAGGTTAATATTCTCCAGTATTTTAATTTTCCTATTCTTTTTCGCAGAAGCCAGTTTTTCCTGTTCTGGGCAGGAGAAAGTTCAGACATGGAAGCCTTGCTGCTATAATCACCTGGTACACATGGAAAACGTACAAAAGCTTCAGAAAAGAAGTTTTCTATCATTTTTTAGTGTATGGAGGGAAGTACAACTTCAGAAAAATTATTTGCAAAAGGTTTCTATTTAGCTACCATTCAGATGGCATTTTGGTAAATTTCTAGAACTGAACACAGAGTGATAAAGTAGTGATTTTGAGATGAACTGCTAGTTGTTAGATGGTGCTTACTGATAATCCACATTAGGAGAAAGTTCACACATTATTTGAAGCAGCCAAGTGGTGTAATTATGACCTTCTTTAAATTGGCATTATATGGTTTAAATATTACAATGACTAATGATTCGATACAAACCCAAAGTGCTCAGAAAATAGAAGTGCCTGAAGCTTCTGTATTGCAAAATATCCTGATGCAAATTTTCAGATGAGCCATTAAAGCAGAGCTTGAGGATATTGTGGGTTAGCCAGCATGCTGCAAGTTGAACTGAAAATTTCCAGAGGTACATAAGTGTCTTAAAACCTGAGCTAACAAATTGGAGTTTGCATCTGGGACTCTGTATTTGGACTGAAAAAGAGTTAGCACAGCCTCAGAGAGGAACTGGAGCAACATATAGTGTGAAAGACCTCAAGAAGACTCTAGGCTGCTCCCCTGTACCAAATCAGAATTACCTATATGCGATACCGATACATGATCCTAGAATGTCCTAAGAAATGTGTTGTAGTTTGTGTAAATTGACCAAATGTGACCCATGGTTTTGCTTACTACAGGGATCTCTGTACAGATACACAAAATTCATCTATACAGAAATACAAAATTCATCAAAACACAGGTACTGCCAGAAAGTGATTCCCAGGAGATCTGTGGCCTGGTTCAGGTGAAAAGGGAATCCTATTCTCTTAATTTCCCAGGCTGAATGCCTCCCCCCTCCCTTCAGTAGTTACAACGCAGCAGGAAGCTTTGTTGATGGCAGGCACAAGGTATCTGAGAGCAATCTGAAATACCCCACGGCCAGAGAAGGATCAGAGGTGGTCAGTGGGACAGAGACAGGCAAGGACAGGCAGAAGCTGCGGGAAGCATCACGAGTGACTCAGCAGGTGGCACTCTTCCCTCTGCATCAGCAGCGAGGTGAGGGCACAGCTCCCATCAGTGCTCAGCATCCCTCTGTGGACAAACCAGTTCAGGACGCAGTCTGAAATCCAAAGCCCTTTTTCTTTTTTTCTGATGGAGTCGGCCTCGATTCACGTATAAAAATAGTTTTCGAAAGGTTCTTAAAATTTCAGCTCAGATAATCTGCCTAATGAGATGTCTATCTATAGCTTTGGCTCTGTAAATTATTCTTCACTCCTTGTTCAGGCAGTGCAATGCTAACGCAACTGTGCTTTGATGTCAGACAGAACCGTCTTTCTAGACCAGCAGTGATTCTGGTCTGTACAGTCAGAGCATTTAGAGATGCAAATCCTCATATTCTTCCAGACTCTGTTCTGTGTTGCACTGGCTTTTCAACCAGTCAGTCACTCTGTTTGCAGAGTTAATTTAGTGAGAGCTTGGACAACTCACATAAACGTGAAGTCTAATGCTGTATGAATGTACCCCATCTTTTTAATGAAGCCTTTTTAACAGGGAACCTGGTTTGGGTGATTAAAAGTGTCTTATTCACCCCAGTCCTACCCCTTCTGGTGCTATAAAAAACTAAAAAGTTTTGGCAATAAATGGTTATAATGAGTTTTAATCCCCAAGCTGTAACTGTACCAAAGCCTCAATGACTTCTTACCTGCTTTCTTTGAGCATTGTTTTTTGAAGGTGTACCTGGAGCATCACCAAGTACTTGCCTTTGAGTCCTTGTTTCACAGCAGGAATTCACCCCAGGGTCAGGACTGTCTGGTTCTGGGTTGACAGTTGCTGGCTTTGCTTATGCTATGAGCCTCCTTCTGTCATAATCTCTTTCAAAGTTTTTATATACACTTTTTTGAGAGTGCTCCTTAGGACATTTAGCTTGAATATACTTGCGATCTCATCAGCAAGAATAGCTTGTGCCCCTTGGGAAACCAGAATGTTTTCCTGCTCCCCACAGTCCTGGCTAGCCTACGTTGTACCTATGGCCCACTTCCTCTTGGCTGACATGTGTTTCAGACACTTACTGTCCAGCAGCCTCCTGCAATGCCATTCATTTAGGATGTGACAAAGCAGAGTGTGATGGGTTTTTTTGATTGTCTCACACAAAATACATTGGGACAATGATGATTTTATTTTTTTTTCCTAATGTTATAGCTCCTTTGGAAGTGTGTGGCCAAGGTCCCCACCCAGTCACTGCGTATGAGAGAAGGTTGATCTTTAGTGGGGAGTCTTACGAAGGTGCTTGTGGAAGGACTGACTCAACCTTTTTCACAGTGGCTGTGGTGGTGGTGTCTCAGGAGTTTCCATCTCTCGTTTGGGTGGGCTTTCTGGAACTGGCCTCAGAGGAGGTACTTCTGGTACATTCACAGCAGGTGTAAGCATAATGTGATCTTGTCTGAGAAGTAAGTATCATAGAATGCTTAGGGTTGGAAAGGACCTTAAGATCATCTAGTTCCAACACCCCTGCCATGGGCAGGGACACCTCACACTAGACCATGTCACCCAAAGCTCTCTCCCACCTGGCCTTGAACACTGCCAGTGATGGAGCATTTACCATTTCTTTGGGCAGCCTGTTCCAGTGCCTCACCACCCTCACAGCAAAGATCTTCCTTATATCTAACCTGAACTTCCCCTGTTTAAGTTTAAATCCATTATCCCTTGTCTTATCACTACAGTCCCTGATGAAGAGTCCCTCCCCAGCATCCTTGTAGGCCCCCTTCAGATACTGGAAGGCTGCTATGAGGTCTCCACGCAGCCTTCTCTTCTCCAGGCTGAACAGCCCCAACTTTCTCAGCCTGTCTTCATACGGGAGGTGCTCCAGCTCCTTTATCATCCTCGTGGCCCTGCTCTGAACTTGCTCCAACAGCCCCATGTCTTTTTTATGTTGTAGGACACCGGAACTGTACACAGTACTCCAAGTGAGGTCTCACGAGAGCAGAGTAGAGGGGCAGGATCACCTTCTTTGACCTGCTGGTCACACTCCTTTTGATGCAGCCCAGCACATGGTTCAGTTTCTCATTGACCAACACTTCCAAGACCTTCTCCGCAGGGCTGCTCTGAATCTCTTCTCTGCCCAACCTGTAGCAGTGCCTGGGATTGTCCCGACCCAGGTGCAGGACGTTGCACTTTGCTTTGTTGAACTTCATGAGGTTGCCATTGGCCCACCTCTTGAGCATGTCAGGGTCTCTCTGAATGGCATCCCTTCCTTCCAGCATGTCAACCGCACCACACATTCCCAGCAAATTTGAGATACAGCCCACAGTGGTTGAAGTTGAAGATGAATTTTTTTCACCATACCTGAGATTCACAAAGTCAATGGTAGGGATGAATTCCGTGGCTTAATGCATGAGCTCAGACTAAATTAAAAACCCACAGTAAGGACTAGATGAGATCTAGACTCTCCTGACAATAAAATCCTCTGGGCTAGTGTCACGGGAGCAGGCATTGATGGGAAGTGCATGGTAGACATTCTTAAACAAGTCTGTAGGTCCATCCGCTGGTTGCACTGTCACAGGAGCTTCATTTTCTTCTAGTAAGATTTATGGAAGTGCACAGAACAACCATTACTGTAAGTTTGTTTCATCTAGCAATATTAACAACTGGTCAGTGAGGTTAGTTGGTTGACAGCAACTATGAGTATGGCATTTATTGAAGTGGGAGGGTTTTTTTTCCCCTAAGATATATATTACTCTAAGATATTAAAAATTATGTTAAAAAGTCACTCTAGCTCTGGAATGAATTACTGGTATCAGACATTCTCCAGCTCTGAAGACCTCAGGGTCGTTATGTGGAAACAAAAATTATGTACCATATGGCACATCTAAAATACTCAGTAATTTGAAGAGAGTGTTTGCTGAAAACAATTTTTACAGCAAAGCAGGCTGTAAATTTTCTATAGCTTTGAAAAACCACTATGAAAGAAATTAGAGGACAAAACAGTGAAGTGTATACTCTGCTCTGCTTCTTGAAGGTAGGTTTATTTATGAATCATTGTATTCTTTTCATTGTACAAAAGCACTCATCAGACCTTTTTAACTATAAACTCTAATGCTGATTAACATGTTAGGGTGGGGATCTGAAAGCATTCTGTAAACATGACTGAGTTCACATCCCGCATTTCCTGATGGGCATATCTGCAATAATACATCTAATCTGCTTCTGGAATTTTTGCATCCCCAGCTTTCTGTGTCATGAGAAAAATGGCCACATGCAAAGAGGTGGATTGCAATATTTAGGGTTTTAGACCAAAGAAGGACACATCGTGTTCTTCATTTTGCAGCTGGAAGGCAGAAGGGCAGAATGCAAATAGTTGCCCAGCATCCCACATGAGGTCTCTCATATTACTGAAAGGATCAACTGGATCTTTCAGTCTGCAGTCCTGCACCATCAGTCTCATGATTGTCTTCCGTGCTGTGCAGAACTCTCTTGTATGCTCACATCAGCACTTGCTTTGCTTCTCCCTGCCTACCCCAGAATATACAAAATGGCATTCTTGGTAATACCATTTACTCCTTCAAACTTATTACAGTGAGGCAAGTCCTGAACCCTGCTGCTTGAGGCAATTCAAGGTACTGTTGACAGACGTCCCAGTAAAGTCAGTGTAGTTGCACTTGAGTGACTCAGCATCCCAATAACATGGCTGACATCCGGTTGCTGCCCAGTTTACACACTGCTGTGTCTGCAAAGCCTGCATTTGCAAAGCGAGGAGTCTGGCAGCTAAGAAGATACTTCAGCTGGGGCACGCCGCTGAGGCTTTTAAGGGTAACAGTTTCCTGGTTTGACTGAAAGGTACACATTTGTGGTAGGCATTTCAACACAGCAGATCCTGGGGCATCCTGATTTCCAGTGTTACTGTCTGGCAGTTCTCATTCAGTTGGATCATCAGTTAATCTGCTGGAATTGCCTGTTCTTTCTCTTTTTTTCCCTCTTTTTTTTTTTCCCCCCTCCTTCTTTTTTGATATTTTCATTCTCCAAAGTCTAAAAAAATGGGAAGTGCAAGCCTAAATGAGGCTGCTGGGACCCACACATTAGTTGCACAGATCAGCCATCTGCTTTGCATGCTATAGCTTCATTCCTTGTTATACACTTATTATGGGAATATTTATTCTGTCAATGACTAGCTGTTTGCTCTTAATATGCTTCCATCTGCATATAAATTCGTTGAACCACCCCCCTTAGGCATATGAAAGTTTGGCTTTCCCTTTAAGGTGGCTATAACTATGCAATTAGATTTACCGTATCATCATCATCCGAGTGTTTGGCTCCCATATCCGCTGCAGGATGTGCATGTGGAAGATGAGCTGGGAAAAGCAATTTTCAGAACTCCTGAGGTGCAAAAAAGGTTGAGTTTTAGAGTGACAGCCAGTAGAGCTGGAATCTGTAGGAATTATGGAGGAGTCATAGACACCTCTAGGTAACAGTAGGGACAGTGGATTGCTAGGATGACGAAATGCCGCTGTTGCATGATGTGTGCTACGCACCTGGCAGATTTGCCTTCAATGAAACTCCCAGTGGGCTTTGAGGGAAGCCATGTGAAGACAAGACCCCTCATGGGCCTGCCTTCTGGGAGGACCCACACCAAGACCAAGTTGCAGTTGAGGATGAAAAAGACAGATTCTGATTTCTGAATTATTTAAACTTTTCGGAGGGTGGTTCATGCACAATGAATAGAGAAAATGAAAGAGCAAAAAAGGAATAGGTGGCTTGGCATTTAGGGGTTTGGCATTTAGGGGTTTGTTTGCTATCTTCTGGTTTTGTTTTGTTTTCCCTGAAGAAAATGACTCAGAATAATGTATTTTCTCACTAATTCTGCTCCTGTTGAATTCTAACCAAATCCTAAGAGACAGGGCCAGATCCCCTAGCAGTGTCCATTTTAGCGTTTGGCACAAGGCCCCACTTGTCCTGACTAGCTTTAACTTTCAGAGATCATGTGGTTTTGAAAATTAATTAGATTCTCCTTCTCATGCTAATCAATATTGGTAGCATTTTGTCTGCGAAAAACTTTATCCCAGGAGCATGGATCTTTTAAGTGCTTGCCAAAGACTGTCAGCTATCCCTGGGGAAATGATGTGTTCAGGCATATCTCACTTTAAATAATTCTTAAAGTAAACAGTTTGCTTTGTCTTGCATATGAGTTATGACCTAATGACTTCTGGTTCTGAGCTTCCTTTCTCAGTATTTCCTCTCTCCAGACTTCTCCTGATGATAATGCTGCACAGTGTGGGAATGAGCCCAGGCTGCCTTTTATTCCTATGTATTTACTTGACATTTTGCCAATGTGCTATTATGCTGCTTTTTATATTTAAAAATAATGCCCTGAATCTCATGTTGTGAAGATCAAAACCCACTCTTCAGCAAGGTGTATAGTAGACCAAAATCTGAATTCCAGGGGTAGAGATAGCTGGGCAATAGGCACACAGGCTGTTAGGGGATGGATGGGGAAAGCGTAAAGCGCAGTGGCTTACTGGAGGCAGTTCAGTGCTTGTAGAAGCATGATGAGCTCCAGCAGGCTTTGGCACAGAATTGCAAGAGCTTTGAAGAATGCAGCAACTCTACTGATGCCTGAGGTGAAGGCATCTATTCTCTCTGTTTAGCCCATCTTATGCAAGGAACTCTTGATGAACTTTGTCCATTGAAAGCCGAAAGATTGAACAGGGAATTTCAGGCATAATGGCTTTTATTGGAAGACTGTCTTCCTGTTTTGTTTTGTTGGTTTGGGTTTTTCTCTCTCAATAACAAGATGCTGATTAGAGTTGTGGCTTGTTCTGATTGATTCATGACTTCTGAGTGAGTATCTTAACATTATATGACATCCTATTATTAACTGGTTCTCTTAAGGCTCTGCAAGTGTTTTGCAAATCATTGCTACATTATAGGTTCATGTTGGGACCAATAATTTAAGACATACGCTTACAAATTAAAATTGCATTGTTTGTAATAGGAAAGCAGGCACAGTTGTGGCTACGTGAATATTTGAGAATGGTGGTGTGAACACGGTGCAAGAAGACACTGTGCAAAGGAAAGCTGTAGTTCTAGTCCTGCAAGTCTGGAGATATATATGTTCCCATGGAGGTCAGTAGGAGTCCTTCTACAGGAATTTCTCCAAGACCCCAGAGCACAGTCCTGCGGGAACATTCAGCAGCCCTAGAAACACCTAGACCATTCATTCACAACTTTTTGATAATTGACCACTCAATGAAGAATATTGATAATTTCACCTCCTCACAAAAATCTCACTCGGGTCTACTGTGTCTCTTCTTTATAATCTTTCTTGATCCATGATTGCCATCATATCCATTCTTCATCCTTACTTCTCCGTTGCCAGCTTTACTGACAGATCCAGGACTGAGAGTGGGCTTACAAACCTGGCCTTATCTGGCTAACATCACCAAGAGCCATTGGGGTGTCTCTGCACCATGCTCTCATATGATTCTGATGTAGGAATACAGAACACGACACTCAAGTTGGCTTTGCATGGATCTGGCAGAGCTTGTTCATTCCCTCTCCATGCTTCATCGGTGAGATGCTCATGGGCCACCACTGAGATCCACATAATCCATCAGAAAACTCTGAGCAAAGAGTCCTTAACATTTTAACTCCACTGCAAATTGTTTTATAGACATGGAGTCAGTTTATTCACAGTGGAAAATAATTTTCTCTGCAGTTAATGTGCTGCTTCTGAGCAATAAGAAATAATTACAGAACAATTAGAAAGAATTTGCTGGCAGGTAGAAAAAAAGTTAATTTGTGTGAAAATCAACAGTAAAAATATTGTTTAAGTAGGCTGTATTTTCTTTGGATACATGTACCTCAGCATAAGAATTTCATTTATAACACTTGATATAAATAGTGTGATAACACTTCACAGAAGCTCCACTTATCAGGGGAATTCCAACTTCTTACAGAGACCAAAGCATACTGGTTGTCATGCCATCCTTGTAAATATTTTATGTTGGCTTAAGACTCAAGGGCAGACATCTATTTTTACTTAGTGTTTGTGAAGAACGATGAACCTAAAAAGCTTTTGGTATTAAACATTTAGCAGTAGCAAAGTCAGTTCAAAGCTGTTCCCAGAAACAGAAATTGTGATGCAGCGTTTTTTGTTTGTTTTTATATTTAATGTTTGCTACTTCTCTGGCGAACATGTCTGTAATAAATAGTTGTTCCAAACAGCAACATCTGTTCAGGAAAGTAGATTGGAAGTCAGTATTCAGAAAGCGTAGGCTACCTTTCCTCTTAAAGCAGCTGCCTTGCATTGACATCTTCAGCAGTAACTTGCTTTTTTAATTATTTTTTTTAAAGCAGCATTGCCTGCCTGCCAAAATAATAGGACTTTTAGACTGGCAAAGACAGCTCATTACTAATGTGCGTCCTATATTGTCTGGTGTCCTGAAAAGCTTTCTCGAGTATCTACTGGTTTTTCAAAGAAATGACATAAAACTTCTATTTGGGACATAATCTGAGGTTCTTAAAACCACAAATTAAAAAAAAAAAAAAAAAAATTGTCATGTGCTCTTGATTAAAATGAAAAAGTTTGAGCTAAAGACTTTACTGTGCAGATAACCAGCTGTTAAAAATGTTGAGGTGCCTGAGCCGCATTGCCTGCTAACACAGACTCCTCAGCTGTATCCGTGCATTTGGAAGCGGGGCAGAGAGATTCAGTCATTCAAACACTTTAAAAGAATTTAGCCAGCATTAATATTTGTTTTAGAATTCAGATTTGAATAACTTCATGCTCTTCTGTGTTTCCCTGGCAGACTCTCAAAAGCCAACCACAGCACCAGCTTGAGTGGCCATATCTACTTGTTGGCTTCTGCCTGCGTTAGTGCAGGGCTTGACTTGTCGCTGCTGTGAGAGGCCGGCTTGTGACATCATTACTAATTAAGTCTGAATACAGAGCTATGTTTGAGAGCCAAAGGAAGTGCAGGAAGGAAGCTGAGTGTCAGTGAGTCATGTCATATGAATGCGTGGCAAGCAGTTATTGATAACATACAGCCAAACCACAATGTTGATTTTGGAAGATTTGGCATGGGAACTAAAAGCAGCATCCTGACCTCAGTTGCGATTTGTTTGTATTTAGATTTCCAATAATGCTGGTTTGGTTTTTTGGAATAATTGTTTCTTTTTAGATACCCTGTCTTTATTAATCTCGCAGTTCTTGCTAGAATAAGGACCCTCAGAGACTTGAACATTTAATCTGTGTAAACAAGGCATCAGCATTTTTCTGAAGACTGTCTCCCATTTTCTGTGTGAAGGAAAAATGTCTCTTTAGTGGCAGGCACCCTGCCTTGTAATTTCCGTTGTGTGAGCGTGGACATCTGTGCGATTATCCTCTGGGAACACTTGCAGCCTGACACACATGCATCTAGTCTAGCTATTTTTAATCACGGCTTTTCAAGTGTCTGTAGTGAGTTTGGTGACATGAATGGAAATAGTGTTTTCCAAATTTGAGTCCTTTGGTATTTGCTTTTTGTAGTCCCTCAACCCCACTAAAATCTTAAAGTATCGTAAAGGTTAACCACTTCCAACTGTCCAGGAAACTTCATTATAAAACTTGAAAATATTTTAATGCCCACAGAATTTGAATGCAAAGCTGCATTTGAAGATTATAAGAAATATCTAATTTCTGTGTTAAGAGTAGCCATACCTATATTGGAACATAACATACTGGGAACCAGTAGTCTTTAAGCTTTTTAGAAGTTATTTTAAATTAAAATATGATTGTATATGTGTTTTGGCTTAATTTATAGGAAAGGCGATAGTTCTGTATCAGCAACAGTTACTGTGAGAGTGGTTCATCTTGCAGGAGAGTTATCCTGGTACTTTTTTCATTTTACTTTCCCAGACAAAACTGATCCCAGGTGACAATCTTTTCCTTACCTGTCCCTTTCTGTCACAGCGCCAGGGGCTATACCTTTACTGCTTACCTTACTGCACCAAAAAGTTCTTCACCACATCTCCTACTGCTGATTGTGTGTGAAGTTGTTGTAAAACAAGACCTGAAGAGTAATGATCCATTTTGGTTCTCAGGTTTCTAACTAACTCCTATTCAATTCAGCGAAGGACACTTGAAAAAAACACTGCACAGTATTTGGACTCTTGTAACGGTATGTGAAGTGAGGTTACGTATGTAAAAATCAAGAATGATATAAATTTCATATTTAAAACTGGTTGTTTGAAGGTTAATAGAATAAGAGAGAAAAAAAGGCTTTAAAGGATTCCTGTAAACATTTCCTTGGCCACAGTGTAGGATCAGGTAGATCTATGTCAATTCTGAGAGATGTTTGTGTACTCTATTCTTGAAGACCTCTTATGCTGGAGATCTCACAATCTCCCTGTGCAACCGCTGCTTCACTATATGTTAACATTAGAAAGTTTATTCTTTAAAGTGTAGTCTGAAGTTTTCTTGCCGGTTAAATTCATTTTCTCTTGTCTTCCTCAGATGTGGGTAAAATATTATTTTCTTTCTCTTTATGGCATTTGTTTAAAAACTGCTCTCATGTTTCAGAACACTCTTTTCTAAATTGACAATCCTATTACCATCCAAATTTTCCTTGCAATTCACATTTTCTGGATCCATGGTAATTTTTTGTTTCTTTCCTCTTGTCCCTGCTCTTTTTGACATTCATTGCCCTATACTGAACACTTCAGATGACTGCAGTTCAACGGGAATCACAGTCAGGTTCATGAAGCTCTATCTGACACTGGTGACTGATAACTCAGAAAAGTAGTGCCTCTGGATTCAGCAAAGCCATTGAGCTGAATGCTTCTCTGTGTGAGAAAGGAGTGCAGTCCTGCCGCTCAGATCTGCCAAATGTTACTGCAGAGATCATTTTCCTCATCCATTGTTTCAGCCATATTCTTTTTGCATTCCTCAAGCTATGCCTCTGGTTTTTTGCTGTATCAGATAGGTGGTCTTTATTTTCACTTGCAACTTCCTTAACAGCCTATTTCTTTCTTACCATGTTCTCTTCTTAGCACATTCCCACACCTTCTGTCTCTCAATTCCCAAGTCACAAATTCCTAGATTTGAGGCAGTTCGTTTGTCATATCTCTTACTTGGGACCTCATGCTTTAGGGAATTTCTTTGCAAACAGCCAGGGCTTAGGTGGTGGAACAGGTTGCCCAGAGAAGTTGTGGATGCCCCATCCCTGGATGTGTTCAAGACCCCATCCTTGGAAGGTGTCCCTGCCCATAGCAGGGGAGTTGGAACTAGATGATCTTTAAGGTCCCTTCCAACTCAAACCATTCTGTGATTCATAAAACTCTGTTTCTGAAAAACTTGGTGGGAGTTGGGCCACTTGTGCATTGCACACAGTAGAGCACCAGCCCAGCACAGTTGGGGTGATTCTGTGTCCTCTCCTGTTTACATGCTGTTGTCTCATGTCTCTTTTACACTTACAAGGAAAGCTTTCTGCAATATAGGACATTTTTATGTGTCAAATGAGAAGTACTTCACACAATAGATTTGTCTATAGTAAATATAATAATACTAATAACAATACTGGTAAATCTGTTAGGGAGATATGGCACTATGCAGAGCCTGCTGTTTCTTGTGGAAGGAGCCAAATACTTTAGGGACTACACTTTTATTTTCATGTATGCTTTTCCAACCCACAGAATTATGGCTTTAATAGTATTTCCACAGGACAACAAGGTGAGCCAAGGCCTGGTCATTACAGAGGTTTTTCCATGTAATTCAGTGCTTCAAAAAAAACCATTATGAAAGATTATCTTGGCAAAAGATGTAAATGTGAAGAGCAGCTGGTAATCCCATGAAGATCCTGCTCATCTATAAATTAATACATGCCACTGGGGATACTGACGATTTCTCTTGGAAATGAAATGGTTGAGAAGAGATTTTGGCACTCAATCAGCAAAAGATATGACACTCATAAAAGCAGAGCTGTATTTATGACATAGTACAACAGTTAATTGGTTTGGGATATATTTATGTTAATATGAAATTCAGCATCTATTTTTGATATCTATGTGTGTGCATAAAAATAGAATTGCATTCCGTCAGGAGAGAGAGAACACTTCCTTTGTTATCAGAAGAGCATAGCTCCTACCATAAGAGCTCAATAAAACATCTTTGCAATTTTGTGGGGTTCTTCATTCAACAAACAGTTTTCTCCCAGCCCTCCACTGCCTTAATTTTACAGCATAATGAAAACAAGATGCAGCAAACTATAACTGAGCTAGGATCAGAAGACCAGTTTTAGAGGGGTAATAGCTGAATACATAGCTTAACAGTTACATAACTGGAAGGAAGGCCAGAAGATATAAATGTTTCTCATTTATACATCCATATGTACATGTGCACATAGATGTAAGGAAAGTATGGTTGCTAAACATGCCACTGATGACATTAATATGTGTGGATAAATAGGTCAGATAATCAGACATCCAGGAAACTAGATTTGCTTTATGTAGCAAAATTAAACAGGTTTTTTTGGACATAACCAGTGTGAACTAAATATAAGCAGAACCTGAATGCATTGAGCTGAAAGTCCCAAACTTGGTTTCTCTGTGACCATCAGCAGTGACAGATGCCACCAGTGGCAACGGTAACATGGCCTTCAGACTGCCCAAGCCACAGGCCAGTGTAAGTCCAGCAGTTTTTCTGGCCATGACTTCAGTCCAGGCAGAATGAGATCAGCTGCAGTTGTCCAGGGTTCCTGGCAGTCTGTGCCGTCTTGCTGCTACTCAGCATCACTGACTGCAGGGTGTGTGTGACCTCATGCTGGACGTAAGCTTCACAACCGCTCTTCTGAAGCATGCCTTGCTGTGACTACATGAATCAGCTTTGCAGCCTGCCTCAGTCTAATGCATCCCCAAGACTGTCAAATTTGCTATGTTTTTATGATAGGATTGATGCTGCCTATTTTACTCTCATATGGTACATAACACTTGTATGCATATTTCTGTCCAGGGCCTCTGAAACAGAAATAAGACAGCTTCATGTCCTAGTGAATGAATCCCTTCCAAATTAATACCTATCTCTGTATTCCCTTTTTTACTTCCTAGAGTATGTGCCCTTCCCACTTCTTTAGGTTGGGAAACCTACTTTCCATACCAAATCAGGGTTCAGTGCTGTAACTCTTATTTTTATATAGAACTACCAAAATCAAAGCACTTTATGCTCTGTATTTTGTATCTTGCCTGTCTTCAGGTCTGGTCTTCTTCATTTATGGTATATTTTTCTGTTGATGGTTTGTTGACCTTAGATTTATTTTGTCGTATTTTTATTATGAGGAAGCCATGATATTGGTCACTTTTGTGTTTTTCTGTGCTGAGTTTTGTGCAGTTAAGTTTTGCAGTATTTTCATGGGTTTGATACTTCTTTTCTGTAAAAGCACTTTTTTATTGATATGTGCAACCTCTCTAAACATTCAGGCTTTGTACCAGGGAAAGAAAAGGAGCACCAGAGGGAGCATTAGTTTTTTCTTAGGTAGATCCTGCCTTTTCTGCCCCAGATCCCAGGCTGTGACTCTAGATACAGGCTGAATTGTGATCCAGGTTGTGACTGAATCCTTCATGGTCAAAGGCAAAGATGCTTCTGATTGCAGACCTGCACCCCAATTCCCATGCTGTAGCTTCAGGAAGCAGAGAAAGGGCAGCCTCGTTTCACTCTTTCTCTCTTTTGATATCTGGTGGCATTTCCAGCAAAGTCAATCCATTCTGTACCTGAGAGGAATATCGTCTATGCCAACATCTGCTGTTCAGTTCAGATAGCCTGGGACCTTTCTAGAGTTACTGGAATCATTCCGTGAAGGCCCTCCTGAGGTCTTCTGGGACAGCATCCCAGGTCAGATTGATATGCTGCATTTGACTACTCTGACCTATACAGTGATATTGATGGATAAGACTGTATTTTTGTTAGTTCATTTCCTTTAGTAAGCACTGGCTTAAGTGCAGCTTCTGCTATGTCTAATGACAGATACTGCCAAATATGACTCATATTTTCTCTTTGTTCCCCTCTACAGCAGCCTCTCCAATTGCTGCTGCAACTTCTCAGCATGAGGAGCAATCTTATTTCTTAATAAACAAACAAACAAATTGGCAAGAACTCCAGACATCTAGATGTTTTGAATAAAAGGCTGTGCTCATTAGCATTTCTCCAGTAGAAAATAGCACATTCCCAAACCACACTGTCTGGGACAGGATTCATACCCTATGAAAATGCATGGCTCTGAAGAGAATGGAAGATAGTATGTCTCCAAGAATAAAAAACTTCTCTTTCACATTTGCCTTGCTGGCTGGCCTGGATACATGACACACTATAAAATAATAGTATAAAGCTTTCCTTTTTTCTAAAGAAAGACTACGACAATAGGACTGTGTCGTGACCCGAAAATAATCATTTACAATGACCTCCCTGTGCTTGGGACCAGTGACCAAGTTCGTGATACCGTTGTGCTGAATTAAGGTGAAGTAATACCAACCAACCAGTTTTATGATTTATTAATACAAATTACAAGGCATGTGGTTAGATATAATAACAATGATTACTTTTAACTGGATCAGCAGGTCCCATGCCATGGGTTTTTACTTAGATCTAGTAGATATTCAATGAAAAAGAGAAGAGAGAAGAAGAGAAGAGAAAGAAAGAGTGTCTGCTTTTCAGTTCCATCCTCTGAGTCAGCTCATCCTTGAGTCATCCTTTCACCTTCGTGTGGAGGCTCATCAGCTTCAGAACTATCCTATCTATGCAGTATCAATAGCCGACATCCTTGTTATTTGCTTCATTTATGCTCAAGGCCTCCCATGGTCAAATGCAAATGATGCCTGAGACAAGATCAGTTTCTTGACTCTGACTCACACTATGGAATGTAAGTGGTGGTTGAGACAAGCTCAGTGTCCACGTTCTCATAGACTGCTGTATGGGGTTTAGTTTAGCATATGAATTTTCTCTAATATGGGATGTACACTCTTGTCTTCTGGACGAGACTGCCTGAGAAGCTGATAGAACTACCATTGCCACAAACATTTTGCCCACAACTCTTTACCCCATTTATGGTCTCCAGCTTTGAAGGTGCACTGAAAGATGAAGAATCTGTTTCTTTGAAGTATCTTTCTTTCCTCTTCCCTTCATCTGGAGGAGCCAGGCTGTTCTCTTCTGTCTTGTCTGGTATTGTACTGCCCAAATGGGGTAGATCTCTTGTAATTTCAGAATTATAAAGGGGGGGAAGTCTAAGTCTCTCTTTCAGTCACCAGCAAGGAAGAGCGATGGAGGTCCTGTCCAGTCCTTTCCTTTTCCTTTTCCCTTTCCCTTTCATCCAGAGCCCTCATGCAGTTCTTCTCTGGAGGGTTTCAGAACCCACCACAACAGCCTTCGGAAAAACTGGTTGTCTGCTTGGAGGAAACATAAATGTAGCTGTGTGTGCCGTGAAATGCCCTTTGAAAGTACCCGCTGGGCTCTTCTTCACCCCTATAATGGTAGAAATGACACTAGTGCATGTATTGTATCCAGCACCAACTACTTAGTTTGCCACCATCAGATTATCTCACAAGAGCTCTGAAAGTGTAAGCAGATGAGCTAAATTGTCTCAGACTAGCTGGAGACTGGTGGAAAATCTAAGATGACATCCCAAGTTTGCCTTGGATCCATGAGAAATAACAGGGAATACCAGCTCTTCTGCTCCAGAGCCAGTTTGTTTCCAGGCTGTCTGTTCCTTCAGTTTTCATCAGGCCACCTTGCATGTAAACCTGCTGCTTCTTAGAGACCTCAGAAAGCTAAAGCAAGGTGGTATGAATGTGATTAGGGGAGCCTGGCATGGTACCATAAAATTCAGGTTTGCAACTGCACCAAAACCGTTTCCCTCTGCATCTTATCTGCCAAGCATGGAAAATGGCTGGAAAGACAATTCCATCAGAGCTGGGGTGTGATTTCTGAGCAAGGCCCATAAATCTAAAAGCAGTTCTTTTTAAGGATCTTTGCTGTATAATTTTTTATTGTCCCTTTCCAGTTAAGTCTGCTTACATGATCTCTCTTTGTCTTGTATTCAGTCCTTGTTAAAGCTCTATTAGATTTTTATTTATACTTTACCCATTCCAAATAATAAATCACGGGGTAGGGAGGTAAGTTTGGGGAAGAAAGCAGTAATTCAGGACCTCCTGTGATTTCAGTCTGTGGCTTGGGTTCCTCATTGCTCATCCCAGTGTGCAGAGCCCGCATGAGTTGGCAGCTGTTGGGGACCATGTGTTGTGGTCACTCCTGAACTGATCTGTGAGCAGTTGTGGGAATTTACTTGCAGATTGGCGTGTTACTAGGTCTTGAGATCTCTTATAAGGAGTTGGCAGGTTTGTCTGTTTCTGCAGTCAGTATTGGCTCCATTTCCATCCTGGAGCAATTTTAAATATTCCTTTTCAAAAGTTGGCATCACTGATACCAGAACAGCGTACTGTTTGTAGCACTTGATTGATTTCTGTACTTAGGGTTGTTTTGTTTCCTCTCAAACGATTGTACTCAACTACTGATAAAATTCCTTTGCCGCAATCTTTGATGAATAAGTAACATGGGTTGTGCTGGCCTGGGAGGATCTGATTCAGAGCAAAATACTGCATTTTAATATGAAATGAATCTATTTGCACAAAATTATATGGAAAGAATATGCTTCCAAGTAACTGTGTTCTTGAAATACAGTCTTCTGCTTCTATTAGTTTGATCTGCAGCCTTGCTAGTTCTAATTCCATGTAGGCGTGAGGTGACCTGTTTCTCAGTGTACAGACACCTGTCCTGCATATGACATTGCCTGAATGCAAAGATCCATCCCTGGTGATGATGATTCAGTAGTGTAGGTTTTCTCATCAGTGGCAAAACCTATGGCATTATTTAGTTTGCTTTAAGAGAAACCATTTGGCCTAACTATGTTCAAGTTGTTCCCTTTAAATACAAACAGCAGAGAAAATAGGCAGATGGGAGTGCAGAAAAGGGAAATAAGCCAAAGTGATTAGCCTAGTGACCTTCCCTTATTTCTGGTGGATTTTGTATGTATGTGCACTCTGCCATTGTTTTTGATGAATAAAATTAACATATTCAATTTATATCCTAAAAGAAGCTAAATTCCGTAATTTACTCCATACTACAAGTCCAATTTAAGGTGCAACGTTTGATTCTGGAAGTTACTTGTGGTACTTATTTTCTGTATTTTGCATATTTATGTGTTCAGATCAAAGATACACAAAAAAGAGAAGAAAAGTTTTTTAAACTAGCATGAGGACTAATTAAGAAAAGAACATAGCTCAGAATAATGACATTCTCCTGCGGTTTTGTTCCTATGCCATTTTTAAACAATCGAACATTGAGCCACTCAATAACAGATTAGCTTATTCATGAGCTTTCTAAGAGCTAAATTTCAATGGATTTCTTCTCTTTCTTATATTCTTTCAAATGATTTATATAAAGGAAGGTTTTCACTCTGATGGTAATGGTTTCCCAAGAAGTTTCCAACTAATGCTTAGTTAAACAAATTGAGTAGAAATTTATACTGTAATTAATTTGATGAGTGGATTGTGTTGCACAGCCCAGATTATCTAGAGTTTTTTACTAAGGAAAGTAAAGAAATGAAAAATGAAGGCAAAGAAAATTAAGGTGCTTCGTTCATGGCTGTTATTTATCAGTTTAAAACCTACTTATAATTAATGATAACTTTAAAGTTTCTTCTAGTGTTACATTTAACTCCTCTTTGAATGTTTGCTAGACATTTTGAGAGGCATGGGACTTGTCATTTGGATATGTCTTTTTTTCGGAGTTGCCAGAAACAGAAATTTCAAAGGAGGACATCTGAGATAGCCTGGTGAGTAGGCTTACATGGAATATGCTGCTAACAGTATGGGTCTCATCCTCAACCCTAAGAAACTGGCTCTTGTGTGGAAATAGGTTTATTCAAGTCATTATATTTCCAAAATGCAGTGTATTGAAAAACAGTAAATCTGGATATTTCTGGTATCCAAAAAATGTCTGAGTTCTTTTGCCTGTTGCCAAGCTCTCGCTCTCAAAACCTCCTGTAGAAATTTATGCTTTGATATAATCTCCTCTTTTGTGAAAAATCTGTTTCCTATTCGCATTTTAAAAAATCATAGTTTTGGATGTTCTTGTTCTGGAGTTACAAATTAAGGCAGAATCCTTGATATACCTTTTATTGTTTATGCACTTTTGAACATCTCCCATGCTGTTAATTTCCATTGTAGGAGCACCCATCCCTTTCTTTTCATGCTCTTTCCATAGTTTTTGACAACTCTGAGTGTCCTTCTGTGAATCCACTCCAAGTTTGTGATTGTGAATGGATCAATGCTTCCATGATGTCCTATGTGACACTGCACACTAATTCACAGAAAGACATCACACTGTTATCACTGTTATTCTCCTTCCCATTCTGTGTGTATCCTAAAATCTCATCAGCTTCTTTTGGCTAGAGCAAGCCAGAGAGCAAGGTATCATTGAGCTACCATAGTGGCACACTGCTCCGTTTCTTTTGGAAATAAACACTGCCTCTTCTTGCTGTAGCTATCTGAGCTGCAAATGTTTCCATATCGTCCTGCACTTCACCAACTGGCCAGTTATTGCTCCCCAGGTCTCACTTTCAAGCTGCTCATTTAAGATGCTGTAGCTTGTTTCAGCTGCATTAGCAGAAATGGTTTTAATGGCAGGTCTTGGGTAACTCGCTGCCTTTTCAGAAGCAGCAGCAATGGAGGTGCCCATGAGAACCCTTCCAACATCAAATACTGGGGGGACAGAGGGATGGGGATGAGTAAGGGTACATGTGAGGAGGGCAGGGTCTCAGGGGGATAGTATCTGAGTAGCAGGGGCCAGTGACCTGTAGGTGGTACATCACAAACAACTGAGAATGCATGTCAATATACATAGGTCATTAACTAGCCTGTATCGTATTATTTTGCATTACAAGGCATCATCCCTTATTCCTCAACATCTTTTCCATCACTTCCTCTGTAATTCACCTGTTGAGCATACGGTAAATAGGTTTATAAGGACTAGCTCTGCTATATAAATCAAATCCTAAGTTTCAGCCTGTTGGAAATAGAAGTGTTTTGAAAAAATACTGTCTCCTTGGAGGTAGCTTTGATACCAAACATAGATTTTTCACTGAGATGTATTTACACTGAAGAAAGCAACTTGGCATCAGCAGCTTTGGCTATTAGCATCTACTTTCAAATACTCTTTTATAGTGTTCACACCCCATATGAGGCTGTTACATTTTTTGTTTAATTCATATTTTTCATACTTATTAGGTACCTTCCCTAAACCTTGGTACTGCAGAGAGGTCAGGTTGTACCACTGCAGACATTCACGGGACTATTCAGCTAGACAGGGCAAGTGCTGCGCAACAACGGTTCTGTGGGAAATGCTGTTTCTACAATATAAGGGGAGATGGTCATCCCAGTCAAAGGCCAAAACAGGCATGTTTAGAGAGCACTGTATTCAGAAGTTTATTTTGTGGGATGACTGATACCCCACCAAGAATTACTGGCTCAGCTGTAAATGTTTGCATTGTAGACACCTAATAATAGACAAAATTAATCCCACCCATGCAATGTACTGTTACGCTAACTCAAAGTTTGTTTTGTTCCACATGCCAAAATCTAGCATCTTGATGATTGGGAATATCAAAGTGTTTATTTTCAGTTAAATATAAAAATTAATCACACATTTCCAACATTGGTTTGTGCTTTTTTTTTTTCCCATACCTTAAATTATTTGCTTTTCATCATTTATGACAAAAATGTTTCAACGGAAATTCTGATTTTCTCTTGACTCCTCATTGTCATTTATCCTATTCTATTCTTGAACTGAGTCTCTTTTGTGGAACTGCCTTAGCCACTGCTGAGGAAGCTCATGTTCTGTAACAGGCATGTCCCTGTGGATGAAAGAGTTCAGGATATCAGAAGATGCAGTACAGATTTTCAGGTGACCTGCACTTTATGTTCCTAGCCCCCTTTAAAATTATAACTGCTTAGTTAACCACTCAAAATGTTACTTGTTGCACCTAATAAATTATCTCAAAAATAAAAAAAGCAAAATCTTATTATCTGCAATTATAAGCTTTACTTTTTTTCCCTCAGAATGAAACATAGTGAATAAATTCTATCAGTAAATAGCCCTAACTATTTAACCTGTTTAGTTAATTCCAATTATATTTATTTCTCCTCTGGCATTAAAAATCTCTTCCAAAGTCTTACTGCATCAGTATTGTATTTGTAGAACTTCTCCAGCAGAGCTAATTGATTCTGAAATGCCAAACCAGTAAGGTTTACTAATTGTTTCCACTGCAAAACCATTAAGGTAGCCGTGCTTTTTATTTCAACCGTGTCAGTATCTCAAAACAAATTGAGGAGAGTCTCAGGGGTAAAGTATTTAGCTGCATAATGCAGGCTGTTAGATAAAGGCAGTGATGAAGGTAGTGCAGTTAAATACCTAGTCTCTAATTAGGTTCTCCCTGAAAATGAGAAGTATGCGAAAATACAAAAATTATTACAGTTATTACAGTAAAGTACAAGTTAAATGCTCTTGGTTGCTAATACTAAATAAGCTTTCTGACAAAACAAGATCCATAGACTTGACCTTTGGCTTCTAGAAACAACAACTTAAAGTCAAACAACAGATATGTCTTCTCAGGAAAAGAGATTCACCCTTTCTTGGTATAATTTTACCTTCAAAGTGTATGAATTAGAGTCATAAACTATATCCATTGCTTAGACATTACAAAGTATGTTCAATATGCCCTGTTCTTTAAGCTATCATTACACTTATGTTACAATATCTTCAGAGTAATATTAAAAATGTAATGTTGCAAACATCTTTTGAAAAAACTTTCCCACTTTGTTAATGCCTTAGAGGACAGTCAATGTTAAATTATCCCTATTACCAAATATATAAATCTTTCAAAATAACACGCGTGTGTTACATGGAGAGCTGTTCTGTATTATTCCGCTAACAGTAACTAAGCGATGTCCCTTTTATTAAACTATTACATTTTTGTTTCACTCTTATGCCCAAGATCTAAAAACTGTAATACGCGGTACAGAAACAAAACCAACCTCTCAGGCAGGTATCTGAGAATTGTAACTGATTTTGTTGCATTATTGTAAAAAGATCTTAGATTAGGCAATAACCACTCAATTGAAATCAACAGTAATCACTAGTGGCACTGTTTAATGTCTCCTGGCTTGTAGAGTCTTTCTGTATTGACCTTTTCCTTTATGTTTCCTAGCTTTTACTTGTAACACCAGAAGAACAGCGTCTGTAATTGTAATTAAATCAATCTGACAACGAGTCACTCTCTGGCAGCTAAAGAGGAATCAGGAGAAGAATAATCTAATCTTAAACATGAATGGTATTTGCTGGAGGGAAGGGAGGAAGGGAGGGTATATGTAATATTTTTAAAGGGGAATGTAAAACTTGCCAGGAATTCATTACAATTTTTTGTTTTGTGTTTGGGTTGGGGTTTTTTTCATAATCCTGTGCATTATGATTAGAGTGGCTGCTGAAACAGAGTATCTTGGAAAATTAGTGCCATGTCGAAATCACCTGTAAATACATATTTCCTTATGTAGCTAAAATGACAGGTTTTCATTCTTAATTACAATCATTGTTAGAGGCAGAAATAGCGGCAGGAAAAAGACCACCTCTTGTTTTGCATCCATTATCCACTGGCACTGGTTCAGAAATTGTGAACATCTCTAGTGGGCACCTGAGCATCCTATACTGGTGAAAGCTACAGTTCTTGAGAGTCATCCGTACATGCTCCACCTTGGCATAGAAAGCTGCAACTGGCTGATATGAAATGCTGAGCTCTGGGGTTTCTGAGCTCCTCATCCTCTCTGGAAATCATGTGCTTGTCTACACATTTTATCCTCCATCCACTTGAGAGCCAAGCTTGGATTACACTTCTGAGAACAGGCACACAACTGAGCAATGGCTGTTCCCTTCACAGCTGCATGGTCAGATGTCTTCTTAGCTGTAGCATCTAGAATGAAAGTCTCAGCTGGGCGTAAGGTCTATGGTGCAAGGATGCTGTTTTTATCCTATACTTACGCATGGTTTTTCACATAGTTTTTCATATGTTGTATGTTCCCATTAAAAAAGGGATCTTATTTCTGGTTGCATCCTGAACGTGGGGTGTTTTGTAACGTAAATAATAAAGTATTATAACACAACATTAATGGTAAGTTGCTCCATTCTCATGTTGCTGTCTTGAATTGGTGCTTTAACTGATATGAAAAGACCTCTCCATAGGTATTTAAAACCACTATCAAAAGCTGGCAGGTATGGTACTGCAAAATCAGAACACAGAATCAAAACCTCTAATACTTTTGGAGATAAGAGAGGTGGGTACATTCTGGTACCAAATATGGAACAACCCTTGTTGTTGAAAGTAATTTGCGTCTCTTTTTCTTTCCTGCAGAACTGTTTAAGATAAAAGTAATCCTAGAATTGCCATTTGTCTGACTGATTATTTACTAAAATCAAAGTGTTCTTGCTAGAATGTATTTTAGTCAAGAATGAGTTTAGGCTTGCATAAGATTAGATTTGAATTATGTTAGATTTAGTGTAGAGTGAAGGTGAGTATTTGCAATACGTAGTAGAGAAAATGCAGCAAGAAATCAGGCTGTTTTCTTTAAAGAACCTTAAGAATGTTTAGCATGATGACCAGACAAATTCCAGGTAGTATATCATGATAATACATACACCTGGTGTTTGCTGCCTGATTGGGCTTGCATATCTATGCATTCAGACTAAAGGGATACTAAGATTCTGAAATATAAAAAGGTCAGTGAAATAATGATAATTCTTTAAACTCATGGTCAAATTAATTTATAGGTAAGACCTCTCCTCCCTTCTTAAACCATCTGCCCAGAATTATATATTCTCATTCTTTAATTACATACACGATAAGGAGGCTTGGCACAGTGCATGGCTGTTACACTTGATGAGCTAAAATATGCTGTCACAAAGTATATCCTCGTATCTGATTTTATGCTGTTATATTTGGTTTAGTGTAAACACTTAGCTATTTAAATTAATGTTATAATTGAATGTTTCTTCTTTTCATCACCAGTAAAACATTAATAGGTATTTCTAGTGACAGTAATTTTAAAGACAGCTTGAAAATATTGGAGGGCCCTGAATGTGAAAACGCAAGTGGCCATGAAGCCACAGCTATTGCTGTAAGGGGTGAAACATTTGATCTTACATAATAAGCAGATCAAAATTCTGGATATTCTATAATTAATTCACAGTGTATATCTAGCAGCTCATAAGGTCCTGCATATCTCATGGTCTCTGTCAAGCTCTCATGAGTGTGGTAGGTCTTAGGTTATTCAAGACCTAGCCACCAGTCTTGAGGTACAGCTAATCCTGGGAGAGGGACCTCAGACTTTTTCCATCAGCTGTCAAGCGGCCAGTGGCCTTTGAAAACTCAATAACATGAAGGTACATGCTTCTATGGCTAAACAGCTACTGATCATTATTTAATGGTCCTATCCTACCGCATCTGCAGTATGGACATGTCCTCAGCTACATGCCACTATGAATTGGAGCGCAGGAAGCAGGATGACTCTAATGTGGCATTTCTCTTTTCTTGTCATGTCATTACCCCATGAAGTACAAAATGATCGCCCCAACTTCTGAGTCCTGTAAGAAATCTGCTTAGGGCATACCACAGCTGAGAATCTAGTCCACTAAAATCTGCTCTTCTCATGCACTGCTAATGCTTCTGCTGCCTGCCACTCATGCTGGCAGAGCTGTCTTCCAGGCCTTTTCTTGGAAAGGCATTAAGTCCTGTAACAAAAAAAATCAGGTGTGTTACATTTTTATTCTTTCTTTTATTTGGATTTTTTTGTTTTGGTTTGGTGTTGTTTTTTTTTTTTTTTGTTTTGTTTTTATGGTGGGTTTTTTTTTTTTTTTTGTGGTTTTATACTGTTTCTTATTTATTCTTTGGAGAGCTACCTACATCTTCTTCTACTTGGTTTAGGTGGTAAAGGGAAGCATGATTTGATGCCAGTTGTTTTCCACCATGTACCATAAAAGCATACTAATGCTCAGGCAATCTAAGCAGTCACACACGTGGTTGTTTCATATGCTTGTCTTCAGAACTGTGGCTATCTTGGTTGCATCCAAACTGTTCTCCAGGAAGTCTGAATATTCAGATGGTGGAATAGTCCTACAGCTGTTGCCCCATCCGTCTAGGTGTCACTGACAACTGTTGTTCTCTGTACAGCATGGAGGTCCCCAAGGAGTGGAGAGCTAGTGATCTTACAGCCGTGAAACTTTGTGGGACCCACAATCACCCCTCCAGTAATAAACCAAAACAATTGCTAATCAAATGTACGGCTCCATGCTGAAACAGAATTCAAGCTATAAAGGTAGAGAGGCATCTAAGTATCCAGTTTGCCAGCAGCTGGTATTACCAAGGTTGTTTACAGGTGTGCATTTTGGCAATAATCCAGAAGCCCAGCCAAAGAACATAGGACAGTGAGATTTCTTTCTTGCGTTTATTAGTAGGTTTTGCCCACTGAGAGGCCCTTTTTGAATGTTTTGCATTCTAATTCTTCTTGGAATGTTAGAATACAGCAATTAAGAAATATTTTTGAAAACGGAATAGCAATAGCCGCTTTCCAAATTCAGATGTTTTGTTGTGAGTTAGTATTATTTTTAGTCCTTATGGTGAGTTAGTAAAACTATACAAAGGACTGATGCGGATCAGGAGGTGCATCCTTTACTCTGGGTTTTTTCCATTTTCAGAGTTGACAGCAATAATTTTAACTTTAAAAGTTTATTCTTGTTGGACCTGATTTTCAGTTCGTATAAATCAGACCTACCTTGATTTAAGACCAGCTGAAGCAATGGTGCTTTTTGTCAAATCATTGCTTCTCAAAAGATGACTAGTGCCTTAAATCTATCTGTAAAAACAAATTTCAAGCAGTGGCCATTAACTTGAGTTATGAAACGGAAAACAAAGAAGGACGATATTTGTCTCACAGTGATTAAGGACAACAAGATATGCAAGGTGATAGAAAAATCTTCATTAATTCTGTCAGCATTTACTCGTACTCCATGATATGCATGTGAGTGGTATAAAAACTATGCAACAAATATTGTAATACATGTTAGGCAATTTTATTAAATATTTCTTCTTATTTTAATTTTCTGAAACTTGCCTAGCACCACTTTAAATTAGATAATCTTAAATTCAGCTCAGAGATTGTACTGAGCTATTGAGAGCAGTGACGCTGTGAGAAGATTGTGGACCTTTGCACTGAAGGATCCTTGAATATTTTTAGGAAGGTCATGGTCATACTACTTAGCTACCAAAAAAAAAAAAAAAAAAAAAAAAAAAAAAATTAACTGCTTGTCTGCATTGCAGAGAAGCATAAAATCAGTTCATCATATGGGAGTATAGAGATAGTTCTGTGAATATATTTGGTTTGGCTGTCCGTGACAGCTGAGAAATAATACATGCCGGTTTTAAAACCCCTCTGTGGGAATATAGTTATTTTATTCTATTTCAAGAAGTAGGTAGGGTTTTTGCTTTAAAATAGCTTGAGTCAGTAGTACATATATTTGAGTTTGAAGCTGCTTTAGGCTATGCAGGAGTGAGCAAAGGGGTGGTGAAGAGAATTCAAGCAAGTCCCTAACAAATCACAAATCTCTGCACTGTTCTGATGCAAGTGAAGGATGCATGCAGACAACTAAGTATCTCGTTACGATTTTTGGCCATAATTTTAAACATAGTATGATGCAGAAAAGTCAAGATGTTAATGCTTCTGTACTGACATTTTGTGATATCTGTATGACAAGAAATTAGAAATTATAAAATATGGTTATGGTTGTGGATACCCTAACATCTCTTACTTCTGGCTTTCAGTTAGGCTTTGGACATGTATATTAGTAGTGATACAGATGCAGAATTAGAGATGAAACCGATTATGGGTTTGGTCTTGGCAGCAGTAATCCTAATCACTGTAGGAGTGGAGATGCCTATGACTAGCTGAAGAACATCCATTCCTTTGTTCAGTCAGTGCTGCACTGACTTGTTGTAGGTCACAGATTAAGCCAGCAGCACCTTCAGCGTACAGATATACAGATACCTGCTGTCTCAGAACCTCAGCCATTTTTTAAGGGAAAAAATTAGAAGAGTGGGTTAATCAGAGGCAAATACATACATATGTATATGTGTATATATATGTATATACTTATCTGGGGAGGAGAAGAGGGAGTGATTCTGATTCATGCGTTATGTATGTATGGTAGTGGAGGCTTCCAGCTCCAGTCTCTGCAGGCTGAGATGCAGCCCAACACCACAGTTAGTGTATAAAAATAATTGTGTTTGAGCATATGCTTAACATCAGGCATGCCTAGTTCTAGATCATTTCAAACCATACATGTGTGTTGGTCCTTTGCTGCATTACAGCTCTCATGTTCTTAGTTCACATGTGCATAAGGGATTCTCAACTCTAACACAGCATAAATTCACACAACATTTCTCACTATGGGCATACTGTTCTGCATAATCTTGGCAGGTGAGACAAAAAGTAAGGCAAATTAAAGTCGTTTAGGTGTTTATATGGTAGTTATCTATCTGAATTGCACCTGGGCATTTGCTGTCAGCAGAAGAGACAGTGAACCCTACTGCAAAGGGAAATGTATACTTTTCTATGAAAATGTTAACTTTGCAACCATCACACAAATGCACTGTCCTGTATTTATACAGGTTGAAGGGTTCACTTTGAAAATAAACAGCATAAGTTGATATACATCAAAGCTAAGTGTTCATTTTCTTACAGGCTACATCAGAATTTGCAGTCAAGTGGTCATTTCTGAAATTAAATTTTGAATGAAATACTTTATTCTTTGCTTATCCCTGCTTTTTTTACTGAAAACTGACCATTAAACAAACCTCTTTTTTTTTTTTTGTTGTTCCTCAAAAAGCATAAAATGGTGACCAAGATTTTAACTGATTGCTAATACATCGGCTTACTGGGAAAAGAGCATTTTTGGTTGAGTTTGCATTACGATAATTAGTTTTATTGACTGTGAAGGGGAATACCTGATATCCACTTAGAGCCTGGCTATCATGAAACATTTCTGTGGACATGCAATACTGAAAACAAACAAACTGCTGCTAATGGCAGTCTGAAGTTCATTCCCAGCTAAGTACTACTCTGGGCCAAGCTAAAATAACACCACAGCTCTAGTCAGAGCTCACACGGCTTGGTTTTCATGTTCTGCCATGGATTATTGCTAACCATTGTTTGCTTTAGAAGTCGCTCATTTCCCATAGCAGGATAGCAGAGTCCCCAGCTTTCATGCCTCTCTGTTGTTGTGTGGCCTCTTGTGCCTTTTCCCACTTCATTTTATCTTTAAAATAGATACAGCACTTCTTCCTACTTGAGAGGGTAGAAATGATAGCAATGTGTGACTCACTGTATTGTTCCAGGATTGTAAAAAACAAGGATTGCTCTTGCTTCTCACTTTTGTCCATCACCATTTGGCAGACACTGCTCTTCTTTTTGTCTTTCTTCCTCCCACCCCACCCCATCACATTTCCACCTGACCCCCACACATGTGTTGTGACAACTACGTTATCTCCAGGTTTTAGTCATGTCTTTGTTTATACAGCAGCATAACTCATTATCTTAACGGAGGACTGTTAATTGATATTTGCACAGTTCTAAGCATGTTGATGTTAGTCCTGCTGCAGAGTCGAGAGTTCAAAAGGACTAAGAACTCCTGGGACTTGCTAAAGGTAAAAGCATCACAAAGAGGACAGGGTTTTTTTTTAAACAGAACCAGATTTGCTGAGACATGACAAAACTGTGTCCTGTAAGGAAGTGATCCCAGAGGGTGGATATTGGGAATTGGGCAGGATGAACTGAACATTCAGAACGCCATGTAGACTAAACTTGGATGGGTGTTCTTCAACCTGTTTCCTTGGCTGCACCTGCTTTGCTCCCAGCTGTGCAGGAGCACAGTACCAAACTGTCAGGTGAGATTTTAATTAGATTTAAAAATACTGACTGCTATAAAAACCTATTTCAAAAGCATGAAAGTGGGAAGTGCTATGGAGAGTTTGTGTAAGTGAAAGTGAGGAGGATACTTCACCACTTTTTACCAGGTGGGACCAGACCAGTTTGGCTGCCCTGGCCACCTTGAAGAAACAAAGGGTATCTATTTCTGCAGTTGGATGTCTGTATTCTGTCTCTCAGGTATATACAGCTGACCACAAAGGGCAACAGGTAAGCCCTCGCCACAGCTTGTTTTGGTTAGAACATGGACATAATTTAGAATCACTGAAAAATCTAAGAAAATTATCATGGATCTGTTACAGCAAAGTAACATTCTGGAGTTTTAAGTATCTACATTTAAACACAGTGTCTTTTCACTATTCAATAAATAATAGGAAAAGTTTCATGTTCAAATTTCAACTGGCTGTACTGGGGCCAAATTTAGAAGACCAGAGAGTTAGCTCTTCAGGGCTGCTGTTTCAAACAGCCTGTAACATTTACAATGTCAGTCATCTGTGCTATGAGGCCAGAGCCAGAGCTATGATGGATGGAGGTTAAAATCCACCTGCAAAGACCACTGCAGAATAGCAAATAGTGTCATGTTATCACATAGAGGAGTTCACAGGAGAAGCAAAGGTATGAATGGTAATAGGAAAAGAACATGATATTACAGAATATTAAACAGAGCTCTTGCATCAGAGCAACACGTCAGACAAAGGAAATGGTAGCTGTAATGGAGGTCTTGTGATGAAAGCAACAAATTACACAGCAAAAACTTCTTGGGTATAAAATTAATGTTCTGCTGCTTTCCTTTCCCATTTGTCAAGATGAGTGCCAGTGCTCGTGCAAGATGAAGAGGCCAGCTGAGCCACAGGGATGAATGGCATCTTCCAATCTGATGGCAAAATGAGCAACTGGACTAATCTAATACCATAACAAATACTGTAGAGGCACAACTTGACACTCACTGCAGGTGGCTGCTACTCAGGTGTTGGAACCAAATGCTCCTCAATAAAAATTTGGGTATAACCACCAGTGCCATAATTGCCTGACATTTTGGAATCATATTAGCAGCTGCTAGAAGTAAAAATCTCCCTGGTCTGTTAATATAATGTGAGGGGTTTTTTAGTTAAGTATGATAAATTACAGTTACCAAAATGTATGTTCATTTACCATTAGTCTTTCAGCTCATTTTCTTCTAGTTTCCCTTTGAACATTGTTGAAATGGTTTTCATTGTTACAGACTTTCTTATTGCCCTGCTCCACTTAGTGTAATCCTTTTCCTTTAATGGGTTGTTCAGAACTTTTCACTGTAAAACAGATTGCAGCCCATTTTCTATTTGATCGAAGCTCTCAAAATTCCAGCCATGTGAAATGTCTCATTACTTTCTGGACTTTTATCAATAGTACATAGGCAAAATAGATTTATTCAATTGTCTTCTTCCGTTTACTACAAATCATAGAATCATAGAATCTGTATCTTTCTTTCTATGATGTCAGTGCTTTTCAAACCAGCACTGATCTTGGTGTAAAATTCAAAAGAAATAGTTAGAATAAAGTAAAATGCATTTTAAAAACAAGTCTTAGTTTGCCAACAAAACCACTAAACTAGGGAAAATAATTTTCAAATGTTCATTAAACGTTCTCTAAAGCTGTGCGCAATGATAAAATATGCTTTTATATCTGCAGGCAATATTTACAGTATTTCATCTTTTTAGAATATAACTCAGCATATTAAGTCTATGGTTTTCAAAAGACATTTCTGTATCTTCTGAATTCTTCCGGATGCTTGAATCCCTTCAGGTCATTTTAGAAATATCATAATAAAATATTAGAGTTCAGTTTTCTTTGCACAGGATTGAAAGGTTCCCTATGCTAGATCCTCAGAGAAACCGGGGGGGGGGGGGGGGGAGACAATTTGTATGATTTTGCTAGTTTAAAGCAAAGAAATAAATTAGAATGCCTGAATTAGACTTTCTCTATGTCAGCTACAGAGAAACCCAGTTTATTTTATTTACATTCCTTTCTTGACAACCCCTTGAAACTTTATATAGCTCTCAGGAAAACAAGATGAAGTGTCAGAGGCTTAAAATGTCTGTGGAAACTCTGTGTCTTCAGTGCTTCTGCATAACTGGATTCATTTGTGACCGGTTCAGTTTTGGTAGCACACTGGGGTGCAAGTTAGATACCAGCAAACATATCAATGAGCTATGCTAGAAAAGGGATGAAGCCTTAAAAATCCTTTCAACTTGCATCAAGTTTTATAAATGTTCATTTATAAATTTTATTTTATAAATGTTATTTTATAAATGTTTGTTTGTAAAACTAGCCATGGAGTACAGCACGAGATGGTGCTTAAGGGTACAAAGGACGCAGAGGTGGTGCTGGAGGACTCTGCAGGGTAGCAAGAAACAGATTTAGAGCAGAGTCTACCTCCATTCTGCTATCTGGGAGTAGTCCCTTATCTCTTGAACTATGCCAAGGTTTAATTTGTAGATAGTTAACTGGAGCAGCTAAGGTGACCCAGCACTTACACACTGTGGATGATCAAGGGCTCATAAATGCACCCTGGGCTTAGGGTCCAGCAAGGGTACTCAGTCCAGTAACAGATACTCTCAATGAAGCTAACATTCATGTGGGTAACAAGATTACCTTGATCAGTGCTGTGGGTGTTCTTAATGTCTTACACTGTTTTAAAATACTATGACGAAAACAGCTAAGAATACTTGAGTTCTTAATAATATTTTCTTATTCCAAATATTAAAGAGTCCAGAAAAGGGGATCTGGACCCAAGTTTCCCCACTTCATGGAACAGAATAAAATCATAGAATGGTTTGGGTTGGAAGGGACTGTAAAGACCATCTAGTTCCAACCCCCCCTGCCATGGTCAGGGACACCTTCCACTAGACCAGGTTGCTCCAAGCTTCGTTGCCAACCTGGCCTTGAACCAGGGATGGGACAGCCTCAACTGTTCTGGGCAACCTGTTCCAATGTCTCACAACTCACATAATGAAGAATTTCTTCCTAATATCTAATCTAAATCTACCTGCTTTCAGTTTAAAGCCATTCCCCTTGTTCTATCCCTACATGCCCTTGTAAAAAGCCTCTTTCCAGATTTCTTTCAGGCCCCCTTTAGGCACTGGAAGCTCCTCTAAGATCTCCCCAGGGCCTTCTCTTCTCCAGGCTGAACAAGCCCAACCCTTTCAGCCTGTCTACATAGGAAAGGTGCTTCAGCCCTGTGGTAGTTTTCATGGCCTCCTCTGGACTTACTCCAACAGGTCCATGTCCTTATCTTGGGGGTCCCAGCTTAACATGAAGCTTAACGTGAGCCAGCAGTGTGCGCTTGCAGCCCAGAAAGCCAACCGTATCCTGGGCTGCATCAAAAGAAGCGTGACCAGCAGGTCAAAGGAGGTGATCCTGCCCTTTACTCTGTTCTCATGAGACCTCACTTGGAGTACTGCATACAGTTCTGGTGTCCTCAACATAAAAAGGACATGGAGCTATTGGAGTGAGTCCAGAGGAGGGCCACGAGGACGATAAGAGGGCTGGAGCACCTCCCGTATGAAGACAGCCTGAGAAAGTTGGGGCTGTTCAGCCTGGAGAAGAGAAGGCTGCGTGGAGACCTCATAGCAGCCTTCCAGTATCTGAAGGGGGTCTATAAGGGTGCTGGGGAGGGACTCTTCCTTAGGGACTGTAGTGGTAGGACAAGGGGTAATGGGTTCAAACTTAAACAGGGGAAGTTTAGATTAGATAGAAGGAAGAAGTTCTTTTCAGTGAGGGTGGTGAAGCACTGGAATGGGTTGCCCAGGGAGGTTGTGGATGCTCCATCCCTGGTGGTGTTCAAGGCCAGGTTGGACAGAGCCTTGGGCGACATGGTTTAGTGTGAGGTGTCCCTGCCCATGGCAGGGGGTTGGAACTAGATGATCTTAAGGTCCTTTCCAACTCTTACTATTCTATGATTCTATGATTCTATTCCCAGGGCTGGACACAGTACTCTAGGTGGGGTCTCACGAGAGTGGAATAGAGGGGGAGAATCACCTCCCTCAACCTGCTGGCCACACTTCTTGTGAATGAGCAAGAGGGCTTGCTCAACTCTAGAGTGGGGAGCTGTTTACTCTCTTTCTTTGAACCCATCAGTCACAAATAGTTTGCAGCATGATAGCTTAACTTCAGTGGAAGAAATTGTGAATTTCCCCTTCCCACTACTGTCTAACCTGGCAAGAAGGCCAACATGTTGCGTTGCAGCAGGTCTGAAGCTGAATCTCATCCAACGAAGATCTATCTTCCCTGCTCCAGGTGACTTCTCTAATAATGCTGAGGCTGTACGTTAAGCATGGTCTCTTAGAACACCTCCATAGCAGTTGTTATTTTAAAGGACAGTTATAAGCCCTGTTGTCAGCCTTTGAAATACAACATAAGCACCTAAGTCCAGCAGAAGCTTCAAGCTTGTACCAAATACTGGTGCCAAATCTCTGAGAGAACTCTGATTTCTGATACAATGGTCTTAACAGCATTTGCTATGGGATAACTTCAATATTGCCATTATTCTCAGCTGACTAACTCTTTAAGGAACTTGCAAGCGTAATCCAGACTTAAAGATGTCATTGCTGGGGCCGGGCAACTTCAAGTTAAGGCTGATATGGCCGAGTGTCATAATATTATTATTATTACTTCCTCTTTTGGGGTGTAGCATTTTATTTTGAAGTAGTAACTAGGATTTTCTTTCCTTCTGTCAACATCTATCTGAAAGGATGTAATAAACCTGCTAATCAGATGACTGAGTTTTGCATGTGGATTGCTGGTTTCCTTCTTTAGAACTTGTCTATATGTCAGTTTAATTAAAGCCTAGTAGGTTATTAAATTTCTAGAATGACGAACCAGCAGGATTCTTGGTCTTCATACTTTGTGGGACCTTCTCCAGCTCAGAGGGCTTTCCCTCTGTATCAGTTAACCAGTAAGAGGTTGTACAGATTTATCCTTTTTTCCTCTGAAGGAAGTGTTATGTTTCAGAGTGGTGCTGCTGGTTGCTCACTGCAGAATTCAAAGCCTTTTTTATTAACAGCATATGTCAAGTAGTCCTGTCAAAATGCCAGGGTTTATTTGATAGCAGTGATATTTTTGATACCATATCTACATTGAATAAATTCTCTGGCTTTTTATTAAACATCCAGAAGAGTTATTTGCATGCTGGACAGTTTTTTGGGGGGTGAGGGAGAGTGTGATTTCCTAAGAATGAATGATTATAGTTTGACAGATACGCTGAAATATCAGTGGCAGATTTGGGCGTATTTGAAATTAGAGCATAAAATAGCTAATTACTAATAGTAGTTGATGAGGAAGAGGGAAGCAAAAGACTTGGACACAAAATGGTGGGGTTTTGTCTTTGAAATGGTATATGAAATGATGGGATTGGCTGGCATTGCAGAATCCCTGTGCTGTTGCAAATTAAAATGGTTTTGAAGTTGTTCAAGTCAACCATTTCGTATTCATCTTCTGTGTCAGAAAAAAAGCTTTTATGTGACAATAAGTTTACTGGGACACTATTAAATCATTTAATCCCGTTGTGTGATGAGTTCCATGCCCTGATCACTTATAACCATGAAAGATTATGTATACATCAGAGAAACAATTTTTTGATGAAGGTGTTTATTTTGCTTGTTGAGCTTGTAATGCTGGTGTTTTGCTCCTACCTTTACTTTCATTTAATCCAAGGAGTTTATTTGAGTAATTTGTTTCCACAGAGAATGCCTTTCACGAAAATCTTTCAGGTTCTTTATAAATGCACTATATTTGCATTCCTCCTCCTGAAGAAGAACAGCCTTTCTTCCCTCCCTTTCCTCTGTGCCCCAAATATACTTTTTCAGATGTGTGGCTCTGTAAGTGAAAGGTGGCTTTAATGGTATCACTCACATGCTTAGAGGTGTCCCTGGTTATACATATCTGCTGAACAGAGACGTTATTTTCCTCTTGCTCTGCAGGGTTCGGATTCAGGCAATGATTTCTAAACATCCCTTGGGGATCTTGTTCATCTGTACAGGACCCATTAATTTAATACTATGGACTCAGAGGCGATGATTATGGGGCAATATAAATGCGGGCCAGGGCCCAGTCCATCCCCAAGGCCAGTCGGCACTGAGTGTTCCCTTGTTCGCACTGCTGAGGGAACACTTTCTAATGGCTGGCTTGCTCCAAGCAGAGCTCTTCAGTGCAGTTCATAACAAAGCCAGAGCTGCGGAGTCAGATGGAAGAACCTGGGTATGGTGCTTCAGCCTCGTCACAGGCCATCTTCTCTTCAGCAGTGTAGATGAGCCCTCTGAGTTTCACTTCGCTGCAAGTCCCACCACCACTGAGGGTAGGCTTGCCTGATTCACTAGATTGTCTCCTCCTGCTCTGATCATAAAGCAAAGGGTGGTGCAGCACAGGCAGGCTCCTTGGGGACCTCTGCTCGCATGGGTGAACATGGGATGGCCCCACAGAGACAGAGGACTGATGAGGGGGTAGAAGTGGACCCAGTGTCTTCATAAATTTCTGGTTTCTGCATGCTGGTTTACATGCTTCAGCAAATAACACATGGTTCTATCAGCAGAGTGTGTTTGTCTTTGGCTTCTGTTTGACACTTCCACTTGCAAAATTGCTACAGCTGGAGTTGTAGGCAAATGATTTCTTTATTATTCATAGCAGCAGGTGCTCCAACAGCCTTTTGGCTAGAGTTGTACTCTTTTGGTCCATGGTTTCTATATATTTGATTAGTTTGTGCCATGCTGCTCAGATGGGATGCTAGTCCTCCAGTAAATGTATTTTGTTATACAATCAGTTATATAGTGCATTATCATTATTATTTCCATAAATCACTTTTAGTTGGCAGCCTTCTGTTTCCATTTGGGATCATTCCAGCAACAATTTGCATCCTTTTTGTGTGGCATCCTAAAAAGATTTTGGAAGTTAACATAGCCTGGGTTTGATTTTAATAGCTGGTGCCCTTCTGGCTGTACAAGAACACAGAAACTGGCTATCCATGCAAGATTGACGTGTTTATTTCAATTCACATATCGTTAATGTATTCTTCAAGAAGTGCTTATCCCAAGATTCAGTATGGCAATTTAGGCACCCGCCTCCACTGTGCTTATGCCAGAGTCATGATGCTAAAAATCTGGTGCCTGTCCCCAACAGGGTGATTGAGAACAACATGGCTGGCTGCACACTGGAGGGACAGAGTGATATGCCTCACTCAGAAAGGCATCCCAAAAAGCTGGCACACTGATGTGGGACCTGCCTGTCCCTTTCCAACCCACACAGCCTGTCTGACTTTCCCACTCCTTTATGGAAGTGAGATGCTTCTGCTAAAGCCCACTCCTGAGGGCTCAGCACCGACTCTTTTTAAGTGATGCTGATAGAGAAATTTTGGCTTGTCGTGCTGTAGTTCTGCTCCTTAATCTTTGCAGAATGGGCCCATGTAGAACGTCTTAGGAAATAAGATGAATTTCCTCTTCAGCCAGATGGGAATCAGAAGTACATTCTCCGTTTCTAGGCTGTAGAAGACCCAGGAGGAGATGAATCCTCCAGCCTCTTTAAGAGCACAAGCAGAATAGTTCTGGCATGAGGGTCTGTGCAGGTAGCACAGAGTCTGACACTGGTGGGGCCTCACTGAAGAAGGGGGCTCAGCTTCAGTCTCTTCAGGTATTTTACCATCACTGAGCTAAAAATCAAAAGGGAGCCTGGATGAAATCTATGCAAAACAGTTCAGTCCAGGCAAGCACACAGCAGTGTGCAGGAGCCACATGTGGCTTTGGCTTGGAGCTAAAGCAAAGCTACAAATTGCATTAATAAAACCTTTTTTGGACTCAGCCACTCATTATTTTCCCATCTAGAAGTGACCACCTCACTTGCTCTCTGCTGGCTAAAGACAGGCTAACTTCAGCTGCTGCTCAGGCGGACCTTCAAATGGAGCAAGAGGCTTTTTTACAATGAAATTGCCTTTCAGAAGGCCAAACATCTGAAGTCTAGCTGTGATTTTCCTATTATTAAGAAAGATGCTTAACCAATTCAGTTCTGTGCTTAGAGGAGGAATTTTCCAGTATCTCAGTAAAATTCTTCACTAAATAAAAGGTAAATAAAAACTGTGCTTTTATAGACAGATTCTTATTAAGGCTGCAGAGGCAATATTGGCTGAAGAGATAACAGAGTGCTTGGTGCATCTGATGGAAAGGTGCAGATGGTTGTCCATATGGGGACAAGCAGATAACGAGAACAGGGAGCGTGTCACTGCAAGGCACACAAGTGTCAGCCTTTTCAGCTGGCTGCAGACTGGGCACTTCACACCTGTGAGTTCACTGGTATCTGGAAGAATCAGTTCAGCCTTCTGTTTAATTTAAAAAAAATAATAATTAGGTGCAGTTTCACCCCTTATGCCAGTTTCATTCACAGGCTACATTGCTAGGAAAGTTGATAGATCCAGCATATGAAAGGAGAATGGGTGATATGCATTTAATCACTAGCAACAACATCCTCATTTTGGTACTGAAACTTATTAAAGAGAATATGGACCAAAAGGAGCATCCAAATATGGTGTTAATGGTACCAGTTTCAGTTAGCATGGCAGGCTCGTAGCAGGGAGATGAAAAACATGAAGAAAACAACATGACAAGCCAGTTTGGCCACATCCCTCAGGCAGGTCACAGATGGACAAGAACCATCACTCTGCCGCTCCACGTTGCTATAGCCACAGTGTCCTCTATTTCCTGCCTGTCAGTACAGCTGCCTACGTGGCTTGCTGGTGGCCTCACCAGCACTGTGAGGCACATTCAGCCATGTTGCAGTGTGCTGGACCTCAAATCCCTTCAGGAAGTACCCTGCTTGGGCCAGAGATCATTCCTAAGCTCACTCCATGCTAAACAGGTGAACTTGGCTTGGGAATGGGCACCAGGTTGTCCTTAGCAAACAAAACAAGATATTACCTATGATTTTTATTGATGAGCTCTGTATTTTTTGCCTTGTGTAAGGTGGAGATGATTAATAATGATATAAATTGTCATTCTGAAATGTGAAACTTATTTAAAGGGAAAAAGAAAAGCATAATTATTAAAGGATTTTTTTTTCTTACAGGTGCTGTTTCAGAAGCTGTGTAAGCAAAAAGCAGGTAGGACACCGCATTACTTCTTGAAATTTCTTGATGGCCTGTGTAGACACTCATGCATTGATAGAGGACCCATAGGAATCTCTGCTATTAGTGCAGTTGTTACAATCACTTCCACACTGTTGTTCGTAATGTAGTGGTGTAGAATATACATGGTTCTTAGGAAAGCTGATAATTCAGCAACTTTTGAATTACACTTTTCAAGGTGAGTTCTGAGATATCATGGATAAAACTAAATATTTGTTGTTGGTGTCAGAGTGGGACTAAAGTGCTTGCCATAGCATTGGCACGTGTGAGGCGAGTCAGTCAGAGCAGTAAGAGGAGTTAAAGACATGGATTCCCTGAATCCCACATTATCATGCCAGGAGCTAAGGAAAGGTTTGGATAGGCAGATACACACACAGAGATCCTGATTCAGCAAGATACTTAACACACAATTAAACCCGCATTTAACAAACAAAACCAATTCATTGCAACCAGGCATAAGCAACTGCTTGGATGATTTGCTTAATTGAGGGTATATGTCCTTATTAAATTGTAATGAAGCACAATTAAGAAATAGAGAGAAAAGAAATTGCTTCCCAGAATATGGGTTACTGGAATTTAATAACAGCTCCACAGTTTTGCAATAAGAAACGTCTCCAAAGTCTAAGTGAATCCTCATTCCCACAAAAGCTTTTGCCAGCTAGAAATATTTCAGTCATAAAACAACTGACCTCCGGAGTCACCCATTTCCAACTGTTTTTTCTGTTTTGTTAGTCAATATCTATGCAGTGTGTGTCAATTAAAATGAAAGCAATTGGATATCGTTATTGTAATTATCCCTCTGTCCCTAGATGACTCTGCATCTCTTTTTTTGGCCTGAAGGACTAGTTTAAGCCAGTTTGCTAACTCAGTGGTTTCTTCTTGGTCAGAGTAGCATCTGCCTCTGCTCTAAATTGCATCCTCAGTTCTTTCCAAGGGCCACCTTAATTCGGTTAGAAACAGATGAACAAAGCCTTTTGCAGCCGATGTCACTGATTCAATGGCTCTGCTGGCAAACATGCTGACGTAGCAAAATGCCAGAAACCCTGGCCTAGAAAACACCAGTCTCCGTAGGCAATTTCACCCCATGTACTTGGGTCAATAAAACATGAAGCTGTGGAGCACAGTAGAAATAGAAGTATTTTCAGTCAAGGTCTGTGCACATCAACTTTTTATGCTTTATGAATTGTATGTGGATTTATTCCATGATGTTATTTGCCAATGAAACATATGCCTGTGCTTTTCCAAAGCTAAACAAATCCCATCAATTCTGAGATTGATTTAGCAATTGTTTTTTTTTTATTGTTTTAATTGCTTGGATCAAAACCTCTCTGTGACACCAAAGGCTTAGTTTATAAAGCAACTGATTATTTTAGCAGTGGTCCAATTTTTGACTATGATTAATTTTTTAATTGTTTTACTTTTATGATAACATTAACATTGTCACCGAAAGAGATGAAGTTTAACACCCATCTTTACAGTAGAACATGGTGGTTGAAAATATGATAACTACAGGCATGAAAGATGAATGGCAGGTCATTTTCTGACACAGTTTGGTCACTGAGGTGGAACTTTAATCATGGAAATCTAGCATATGGTCAAACTGGTAATAAATTTATCATTAAAATGCTTCTGTCAGAAAATGCTTATTTCTTCAAAGTGAACCATTTTACAGGAAAAGGTTAGCATCCTGTAGTTTCTATTTCAAATAATTCCTGTAAAATTGGTGTGCACGCCTTGACATGTGATGATCTAAACAGTTTTCAAAGTGAGAAGTTTTGATTTTTCTTTGGGTTTGAAACTTTTGGCCTAGAAATTTGTTACGTTAAAGCACTAAAAAAAAAAAAAAAAAAAAAAATTAGAAAGAGAGAAAACATGATTGAAATTACCATAAAAACCAAATTTATGTTTTGGACTGCAGGACAGGGTTCCTTCCAGATTTGTAGTTCCTGAACATTTCTGATATTTTTTCTGTTTTCTGGATGAGAATTTTTTTTCTGTTTTGGAATGTCTTGCATGAGAAAAAAACCCATCCTGCCCATATTGGCCACATACAGAGTGCAGCACTCTTCTGCTCAAGTTCATCTTCTTCACCACTTTCCTCTTTTTATTGCTTCTCATTCTTCATTTCTTCTTCTGACCTCTTTCTTGGGACAAGCTCTCTCAAACTAGAGCTCTCAAAGCCCGGAAGAGTCATTTCCCAGAGTACCATTCGTTTGTAGTGGGGCAGCACCCTGCCCTCCCACCATACAGCATCAGCCATTTCGGACGGAGACAGCCCCTCTGGCCCCATTCAGCACAGGGCGGCTCAGAGCTGCTTGCAGCCAGGGTAGGTGGATCCTGCAGCCCTTTTCCCAGGACTGGGCTGTCCTTGACTTCTAGTCATTCTCCATATTTGTGTGTGAAAGAGAAAAACCCTGCCCTTTGGACTGTTGTTCTCTCTTGCTTCAATTTTATTTTACTTTTCTAAAGCTTTTTAAACAAATAAATGCAATATTTTGGGGCTTCCATTCCCTGGATTTGCAGCAGGTGTCTTACAGTATATTAAGCAGAATACTGTCCTAAGAAAAGCTGCAGCTGCACAGACCCTCAGCTACCCCAGAGAACCTCCTCTGAAGAACCACTATAGCTGGCAATTTTGCTGCCTGCTAGCCAGGCCGAGTACTATTATTTCCAGATGTGGTAACACTGGTTGTTTTAACAGTGCATGCACTGGAAATAATGATGTTCTGACCATTTAAAAAATTGTGCATTGGGAAAAATATTAAATAATGGTAAGATGTGACTCTACAAGCATGAATTTATTCCACTTTCTGTTTTCTTTAATAGTGTCAGGGAGCAGCATGAGCTGGTAGCTCCCTGGGGACGAGGGCCAGACATAGGAACAGGGCCAGACATGGCTCCAAGACAGCCAGGCAAGGCCCCAGGAACAGGGGTGGGTGAAGGATGGCATTGGGTGTCAATCTGCAGGTTGGGTCCTGTGGCCTGGTAGGGCTGTGGCAGAGCTGGAGAACAGCCCTGATGCAGCATCATGGGGCTGGGACGGACAGCCCTGGATTGGGCTGAAATGAGGTTCCACAAAGGCTTGGAAATTTAATAGCACTGTAAAAACAGTGCTATTAGGAGTTAGAGCTGGGTTGCAAACTTGGTGTCACCCACGCTCTTTAGGATGTAGTTAGCAAAGTGCAAGGGACAGTTGCAAGAGTCCTCTTTGGAGTGGAAAAGCTGTTTTTCATGTAGGCAGGCTTATCCTTGGTCTGTCAGTTAGCAAGTTGTTGGCTTTCTGTAGAAACTATAGACAGGAAGACAATTCACACTTGTACTGCTTGTATGTGATGGCATGAATAATCAAGTTTTATGAATATGTAAAAATATTCTATTCTGTGGCTTTACCAAGATGTATGAAAATGCCAGCTTCATCCACTGAATCGTTTGAGAATGAACATGGCTATCCTGGTGGTGTCTGTGGTTCCAACCATTAAACCATGCTGCTGCTGTCATTAATAGATGATGTCATTAATAGGACTGCCCCAGTACCATTGCTGTGCAATGGACCACTCTGTTCAAGTCATCATCGTTAATGCTTTTCTCATATTGCCAGCTACATAACACCAAACCCCATCTGCACCACCTATCTCTATTCTGCATTTGTAACCCAGGTGGTCCTAATTGTCTGCTGTGGTACCTCAGAGAACACCTTGGTTAGCTGCTCCTCTTGCTGGGTTTTATGCAGCCTGCAGCAGTCACTATTAATGCCTCGCTGACTGGTATGCATCCTTACTATCTCCCAGTATCTCTCTTAGTAAAAATCATCCTATTCAGCTTGAGCATTCTAGCTGCCTAATGTATTTTAAAGTTATCACCACATAGCTCAAGATGACTAACACAGAGCACACTTCATCACTGGTAAGGAAAATGAGCTTTTACTTTGCTGACAAAATTCTGAAGTCAGATTAAAAGCTGACACATCCTGTATTTTAGTGGTATGTATGAAACACTAAATATAGCAGCGTGCTCGTGTATTTGCTGATGCATGGTAATGTAGTCTGGAGCAGACAGCAATGGGCTAGCAAGGAAGATGGTGCACTGCAGTAAGATGATAAAATCCTCATGTGACCTTGGCCATTTCAGAAGTACTGCATGGATAATTGTGCATCCTTGGCTGATATACTACAAAAGTCAAACAGAGGTAGTTTGATCCCAGGGCTTTAATGAATAGCCTGATCCTGCAATGTTTGTCCAGGCATAATGCTAATTGATTTCAAGGAGAGGTCTCCATGGTGTAAGAAACCAGCACTGTGCTATATAGGAGCTGTATATGACCAACTGCCAACAAAGGGCCTGATTCTGGGAACTGAGAGGGTTGAAGCTGCAACTTCATCTTGTTAGAAACTGCAGGTGCTTGATTTGTCACCAGATCAAACCCACGTACATTTGTTCCCACTGGTTACATATTTTTGTGTTTCCTTGGTCATAAAAAGTTTTATGCTCATGTTTATATTTTACCTTTGCTGCAGTCCCTGGGTAGGAGTTATGAGTTAATCATGCTGTAAACAGGAAAATGGATGTAGCTCACAGAACCATAACCTGTACTGGGGTTTTCCTCCTGCTCATGGGGAGATGGAGAAGGCGATCTCTTTCAGCCTTTCACACGCCGCAGATGCTTGGCAAGTGTGCTGGAGGTGGAGCTGAGGCTGCGGCCTTGAGGCCCCTTGTCCCATCCTGTACAGGGAAGAGCAGCAGCTGGGGTGGACATTCTGCAGTCCTTCCCAAGACCTAGACAGAGGTCTCATGAGGTCATTACTCCAGCTACAAGAGTTTACCCAAGATGAGAACCTGACCTGAAATAACTAGAGAAAACAAAACATCCTCATCCAATGATCCCATGCATTTACTAGAAAGCAGAGTGTGGTCACTTAGACGTTTCCAACACAAAGTGGAGATGCTTACTTTGGACTGAAAAAGGAACAGGCTGTTTTCCTCAGCAGTGGTACAGTGGAAGTAAACTAGTGAATAAACCCAGCTGTTTGGTGGCCTTGGCCTGTTAACTAGTTGAGCTCTGTATTGCTCAAATTAGAAGTAGGAAGACTTGGTGCTTTCTCTGCATTCAGTGCTTCAGAGAGTTCTTTCATTTGTCTCTTGTTCTAACTTGTGTACAGTGCCAGTTTGGCTCCCAAAATGAGGCACTGAGATTGCCTCTTCCTGCCTACGTGTTCCTTTCACAATCAGAAATGATAGAATTCTTTGTTCTTCTGAAAGGCAGATCTTCACTACTCAGCTCCTACTGATGTATTGGAGTGGCTGAGGGCAAACTGTGATCCTAAGCTCTCAAAAGCAAGAGGAAAATGAGAACCCTTACTATATATATCTCAGGATATTGCTGTTTCTAAAAAAAAAAAAAACCCAACCAAAAAACAACACCCCCCCCCAAAAAACCAACAACAGAAGTGAAGATTAAAACCAAAAATCATGTATGTTTACTGGTTTAGTATGTGAATTATAGACAAAAGCTTGATCTGTTAAGGAATACTCTGAATTTTATATAAGATGCTTCAGAAACAATGAAGCAGTCATGTATAAAGGTACTTCATAAACATATTAATACTCAACGTCATTCTAAATATCTCCCTCCATTTCCCTGCTCAATAGTTCTTTCTGTAACTTTGATTTTCCATCAACATTTTTAATAAGAAAGAAAAATATTGAAAAGTCAAGAGCTGGTAAATGTTAAAAATAGTATCTAATCAATAACTGTACAAAATATAAGTGGCTTCAGAATGAAGGTACTATGAACATTTTTCCTAACTCTTTTTTGTTTACAGGGGAGCTGAGAGCTGAGCACTAAAGAGCTGATAGAAGGGCTTGGGTTTGTAACTACTCTTGAGGCATAACAGGAATCTTGCTGTAAATGGCAATCGGATGCAAATTGATAAATTGCTGTAAAGTTTTGCCTCTGTTGGAATTAAGGGGTGTTGGTTTCCAGTAACTAAAGTCAGACATTAGGATTCTCAAGTGTTTTTCTTCTGTGACTGAACAAATGTCTTGCAAAGGTTGTGAACAGGCAGCCATATTCAGCTCCATTGATCCTGAGCAAACAACTTCAAACTGGCATTTTCCAAGAGTCATGTCAGAGGCCACATTTTGGCATTTAACATTTATTACAAAAGTAACAAATGCCTGGAAAAATTTCACTGAATAATAAAAAAATCTAGTATACCTGTTTTCTGTTTCAATTAGACCTTTCCCTCAGACCTCTCTGATAACCACTGTGCAAGACATGTCCTTGTGTTTTATTTCCTGGGCAAGGTATAACTTCAAAAGTTTGGAGATTAGACATTTTAAAGTTTGCAAGCAGCAAAATTAATCTTTAGTGTTGTATAATTCTAACTAAGCATTACAGCTCTGACACATGCACATGGAAGAATGAGTTATATAGTAGGAGTCCTTTGTTTTCACAGAAAGTATTCCTAATGGGTAGCAGTTCCAGCAATTTTAGTGTTTCTCATTAGAAAACATTTCCCTCATGTAACAGATCTCTAGGTTTTTTTGTTTGTTTGGTTGGTTTTTTTACTATTTAACCATTTAGGATCAATTCCTTATGATTAACTTTTAAGGTTTTGTGCTGTATTGGAGTGACACATAGCTCCTCTCTGAAAGGCTCAGGACACAAGATCGATTCTGCACTGTTTCCTTTTTTGCAAGTCAGGCAGGCAAACACAGAGAAATGCTTCTGGCTGGAACATATGTTTAATCTAAGTTATTTGGGGCAATGAAGCTATCGAACAAAGCAGCCAGCTTCTGACCTTTTGCAACAGAAGACCTTTTCTTGGGACCGTACTCAGGCCATGACACTGTTTCATGCTATTGAGCAACCTGCCATGGTGCAACCTCTGCTCAGAGGAGATGACCACAGCACAAAAAGACACAGCATCTGTGTAGCTGTGACTGGCTATGGCCAGAGATACCAGTTTCCACTTCCATGAGCGCTAGAGAGATGAAACCTTTTATGGCTGCTCATGTTAGAATTGAATGCAGGATCTCAACACCTTGCAGGTGAGTAATAACCACATTAACTTGAAAGAAGTAATCACTGCATAAGCTTCTCCCTAAATATAATGGAACCACTAGAGGAGGACAAAGAGCTGTGTAGTGTTAATGTCAACTACAGGGGCACCTTCCTAAGAAACAGGAGAGTTGCTATAGCAAGCTTTTCAACTGAAAACCATCCAGTCTCTGCCCTTCCTGTTGTCTGTATTAGATTCCATCCAGACCGGCAAGTTCCTGTGACAGAAATGCACATAGAGATGCTGGTATTTATTGAGCACTCAGCACAAGGAGAAAACAAATTAGTAATTTCCACCATGCTGTCAAGCCACAGCTGAAATGCAGCAACAGGAGGAAGCCAGAGCTGCATACAAGTGCAAAAGATATGCCAAAGCCATCCCATGTATAATTCCATTGCATATACTGGCATTTGTCAGTTGTGATTTTGGCTCTCTGTCTTCATGAGGGCAGAGCAGTAAGAAAGGCAAATTCAAGAAAATGGATGGCCAGAAGGTTGCTTTACACTTGGGTATTATTAAGTCATACAATCATAGAACACCAAGTTGGAAGGGATATCAAGGATCATCTGGTCCAACCTTTTTAGGCAAAGCATGACCTAGACTAGATGTCCCAGCATCCTGTCCAGCCAAATCTTAGAAGTATCCAACAATGGGGACCCACCACTTCCCTAGGGAGATTATTCAAATGGCTGATTGTTCTCATTGTGAAAAATTGTCCTCCTGTGTCCAGCTGGAATTTCCCCAGGAGTAACTTATGTCTATTACCCCTCATATTTTCCATGTGACTTCTTGTAAAAAGGGAGTCTCCATCTTCTGTGTAGCCACCCTTTAAATACTGGAACATGGTGATAAGGTTTTCCCTGAGCCTTCTTTTCTCAAAGCTAATCAAACCCAGTTCTCTCAGCCTTTCCTCATACGGCAGGCTTCCCAGCTCTTTGATCATCATTGTGAGGGCCCTTCTCTGGACCCTCTCCAGCCTGTCCACATGTTTTTCTGCATAGTGGGGACCAAAACTGAACACAAGATTCCCGGTGTGGACTGACAAGAGCTGAGTAGAGAAGGAAAAGCCAAGTACAGTGGGATCTAAAGTGGGTCTGAAGCTGCTATTCCAACCTTGGTGAAGTGTTGGCTTTTGACATGAGGTCTAAGAAGGTAATGGCTTTAGACTTTTGTTTGAAATTTGTTTATATTAGGTACATACCTACCCTGGAATATTTCTCAATTTCCAAGGCTATTAGGTATGTCAGGACAATTTGTTTTAAAGGAGAAAGACAATTTTTTCCCTGGTGTAATTCTCGTGAAAACTAATGGTTTTACATCAGAGTTGGCTTAAACATCAATTCAGTGATGGTTTAAAATTAAGCAGTGTGATTGAACAGTTAAGAAGCTGCCTGGCGCACTCTGTGCAAGGCATAGGTCTGCCTGATGATCACCACGCAGGTTTATAGTATGAGCTGCAAATTTTTAAATAGGAAGGACAGACTGTGAAGTGTGCAATATTTGAAATTTGGTTTGGATGACTTCTATGTGGAAATATAAAAGGAAATGCTGCATTTATTTTTAAGCAAAGTTGAGGAAAAAATAACTTATTCCACAAACTACAGTCAATAATAGATATATTTTTATATATTATATATATTTTTATTATTATTATTTGAACAGTTACAGTTGTCATTTTATATGGCTTAATAATAACTTTCCTTTTCTGGAATTCTTGGCTTACTGGAGTTCTAAAGATATATCCTTACTTTAAATTCAATCCTTACTTCAATATATGATTACATGTGATATGTAATTAACACTAAGATAACACCTCCCCCTGAGAAAAACTTACTTACAGAAGTCAGGAAAATGCCCATCTGTAAGTAAGACCGAAGGTATTAGATTGGTTGAATGGTTTTCAAGTTCACATTTATTGATTTCTTTTTAAATTGCCTTAATTCTGAGAAGTTAACTGATTCTAGTATCAAATCTCGCAGGTTTATCCTGTAGAATATTAAGGATTCTTCCTTTGGTAGAACCTGTGTCAGCTGCAGTCACCAGCCACTTGGTGGTGTTCGGATCAGTCTCTTAGTGATGCATTTATACCTGTATAGAAAATTATTTATACTTGTAAAGAAAAAAAAATACTCTCCACTTTTCACAGCATTTCAGAATCAAACAATTCTTCTACGCAGCTGAGGAAATCAGAAGCTTAGTAACATTATATTTCATAAAATGTATATAGTTCTTTTAGCAAAGTCTTAGAACTACAGTTTACTTGGACTGCTAATTAAGTCATTTAATATTTTTAAATTGTTGGTACTAAGGTAGTAACAATGGGCCTCAGGCCTGGAGAAGTGTCCTTCTGAGCACCGTACAGGCAGAATGGGAATCCTTCTCTCACAAACCTTACAGCCTTCCATTATCATCGATGTTTTTTGTACAAAAAGGTGGCAGTTGAAACTTTCACATTTTTTTCTAATCAGCATTCAAATCATTTGTCAAGAGCTTATTTTCATGCGTGTTGGTCCATAAGCTGATTGGTGTCCAGGTGTTGGTCCCCATCCTGCCGGGTGCTCTTTGCTGTGCCCGTTGCCCATGCTGAGCTCGGCACCAGGAGGAGCTTATGTTAGTGCTGCGGTTGTATGGAGAGCATCGATATCTGCTCATGCACACCAGAGTGCTCATCTGAGGTCTTAGCATTTTCTCAGCCAGCAGCAGGTCAAGGCTTCTTAGTATAGAAGAATCAGAGCACAAGTGGCTTAAGGCCCAGGATGTTGGTGGTCCACTGCTGCCAAAGATGGAAGGATCTGGGGTGCAACAGTATGAAGGAGACACTCAGGGAACTATTTCTTTTGTGCCTGCTTCCCAAAGCAGTGGAGAGGGAATACAGAAAGGAATAATTACAACATCCCACAACTGACTGATCTTCCTTACAGTCTTTCCCAGCATTACTTGCCTTACTATCCATGCCAGGCCCCCCTCAAGAGAAGCCACTGGCTTTGATTTCCATGGCCTTTTAGTAGGCAAAGCATGCACAGGGCCATAGGCACTCAGGCATCACTAGCAGACTGCAGATGTTGGCATCTGTTTGTTTTATAAACGTATAGCACATAAAGTTAGCATTGCTTTTCACTCTCTTTCTTTTCTTGTTGGCTCACCAATATGTTGTCAAAATCTTCAGTTTACAGCTCTCTTGTCTCTCATTTTGTTACAAAAGTGGAAGATGAGTTTCCAAAGTTAAACTAAACTTCTGCTATATATTTTCACCTATTTATAAGACAGACAGAACTGGTACAGCACATTCAATGGCTGGATGATGTATTGGAGAACTCAGAATATTCAGTAATGTAATTTTAAATACACCTTTTCATTTTTTGGTTTTGTTGCTGTGCTTCTCTTCAAAAGCTCCATATCCTTGGAATTTTTTAAGCAGTAACAACAACCATATAGGGATGATATCCAGAGAGTAAGCTGCACATAGGTAAGTGTGTACATACAGAAATATGGGAGAGTGCCTCTAACTTGCTGTGATGTGTATATGGCACATTGATGTAATTATAGTATATTGTGCTTCCTTAGGTCTTGATAGACCCTGTGTCTTATGAGCGCTGTGGAGGAAATAACTTTAATCTTGAAGTGTTCATTTGCAATGGCTGCACTTTATTCTTACGCAACACAATTTGGATGGGCACAGAGAAGTCCTTTCCAGTCGTTTTGTTCCCTTGGGTTTGATCCTCTTTTTACTGAAGTCTGGGACACACTGTCCTTGACAATGTCAACAGAGGCCAAGTGGAGCGATGAAGTACTGGAGTTCTGTTGCACAGGGCTGCGGGGTTGTGGAGTATGCATTGCTGTCCTCTGGAAACAGAGCCACCTCTGTTTACAGCCCTAGGCTTATTTCATCACCATCCTTTTAGATGTGACAGAAGAGCAGCTCCTGGTTTTTGACAGGAAACACTCCCCCACACCCACTTTAGACTCTTTCCTTCTCTTTGCCTCCTCTCCTATGAGCAAAAACTTTGTCAAGAAAGCACGTTTGTTTGGGCCTGGAACAGAGGCAGCTGATACTCAGCTAGTTATTTTGATAGCCTGGCTGGTAGGGTTGGGGGAACAGATAATGTCGAGATTTCCTCTGCATTCCAGATCTGTTTTCCTCCTACAGTTAGCAGGCGGCGAGTGTGACTTTTCCCACTCAGCTTTTCCCACAGTCAGTAAGACTTATCTGACAATGGAGTTAGTGTCAACTGTCCAAAACTAACTAGGAGATATCTTCCTTTCACCACTCCTGTGCTGTTATTGCTTATCAATGTCACTCTGCAGCTTAAATGACTGGTTAATTCACAGACATACTGAGACAAATTCTCTTCTGTTGCAGCTCCATTGAGTTCAGTGGAGTTAACACTGGGAATGAGTTTGGCCATAGGTGTCTGAAAAGCACAAGTGGTAGGAATGTGATACTAACAGAAGCAAGAGACATGCGACAGTCAAAACAAAAAGGAAGCCCTAAGCTTTGGCAAGATTCCCATTTCAGATTTCTGGAGTGTGATCCAACAAGGTGTTCATGTTTTACAGCTGGTGCTGCAAGAGAAAAGTTGTTATTCAACAGCAAAATAATTCCAGTGTCTCCACATAAAAACATAGCCCATGTTAGAAAAGAACAAAAGGAGAAATAAGTCATAGGATTTCAGAACACAAATTCCGTTGAGAATCATGAGGACTGTGCTTTGAAATCTATTAGAGATTTTAAAAACGACTAGAATGAAACCAAAACATACTTAACCTGAGATTTTTCAATTGAGCCTACAATGGTTAAATTCTGAAATCCTATTAAAATTCCAAAGAAACAGGAAACATGAGATGGAACTGATACCTCCAGCTTTACCTACAGTCTGAGATGGCTTTCTAAGCACCTGTTCCGTCAGTGGCAGGAGAGGCGTTTTCAGAGTGTAACATCTTCTTCAGCTGGATCAAGTCCTCCTCCCGGCTCTGCAAGCTCTCTAAAGCCATGCATAATACTCCCTCTCTACCCTTGCAATCAGAACAATTTCTTGCTTTTCCTTCTGCTGGTTAATGGACCTATCATGGTCTATCATGACATCACCCATGGGTTGTGTCGTCTTGATTGGCTGAGGATTAGCAAATTTTCTCGATAGTAAGAAGCAAGGTTTAAAACCTGAGAACCAAAAACTGAAGTTCCAGATTCCTGTTTATGCCTTTAAATAAATCACCTGATTTTCAGAAAGGATTTCAGAAGTGGCTGATGAGTGGTAAGCACTTTTGAAAATCGGACAGTGACTGAGGGTGTAAGACTTAGGGACATAGTTTTTAAAATCATGATTCTTTTGTGCCTGGACAAAGTACTTCCAGATATAATGCCTGGATGTGAGTGCATTCTGGAGTCATCTTTGCAAATAAGAAGCAGTGTCAGAAATTGAGCTGAAAGCTAAATAGCTAAAAATTGAGCTAAAAGTGTTGGAATACACTCATCGCTTCAGCTGTCCAAGGCAACTAGAATGATACCCATATTTAAAGATGAAGTCATTCTGGGCAGTAAAAATAATTACAGCTTCCCATATTAATTATCATAGATGTTTCTGAAAAAAACCAAACCCAAAGCACACTATAATATGCCCAGATGAGGATACATATGTAGGATCCAGTGTGACTCTGTAAAAGAAAAGAGAAACATCTTTGTCACAGAAAACCAGGAAGAGATAAAATTTATCTAGGCTTTCCAAACTAATATTCCAGCAATCTTCAAAAAAGAAAGGAAAGAACATGAGAAATCAGTGTGGGAAGGAAATGTTGGTCATAGCACATAAACTTTATAAAAGATCCAAAGACATCCAAATTAAACTTGTCAGTTTTCAGAATGAAGAGAGGCTAATAATAGGTTGCCTAGAAGACTTTTACTGGGACAAGTATCATTTAAAGCTTCATTATCTTGACAAGTGAGTGAACAGATGGCAAAATCTGTAGCAAACTCAAGATTTTCTGGGGTACTAAAGATTAGAAAGATTTCTGAGAACCAAATTCAAATCATCAAAGCGAGGTGGTCTGACAACCTCAAAGCAGGTGGGATTTCAATTTACCTAAGTGTGAGGTAATGCTCAGGAATGATCTGAAGCGTTCACTGATATTGCATACTTAATGAAGTGTTACCAGTTCAGAAAAATACCCAGGCAACATTATGGACAGCTTAATTAAAACAGCTCAGTGAAAGCAGCTGTTCAATTTGCGGTCCTAGTTGTGAAAGCAAATAAAATGCTAATTTATATGGACCATAAAGAACAGCGTTGGTATTATTATAATGTCATTGTAAAAATTCAGAGAACTATATCACAGTGATGTCCAGCATTGTCAGCATTACAAAACTGACTACAAAAAGTCAGAGAAGTCAGTGAAGAATGATGTGAACAGAAGATACAATCATTTTATTTAATTAATGAAAAAATGTTGCAGCACTAAATTCCAATTTACCTTTAAATCGTGGGGATTTACCTTTAAGTTTATTATCCAATAAACGCAAGATTCCAAACAAGTAGCCCCCTCATACTGGAATCTGTTTCCCCAATTAATGAGGATCATCAAATCAGCAAGGAATGGAGGGCTTTATGCTCACATATTAAGAAGAAACAGGGAAAGGGAAGTACCCACAGTAGGTGAATTTTTTCAGTGAAGCATATGGGTATTTTTATGATTACTTTAGCAAGTCAAGAACTTCACCATTAATGTGAGATTGTCACTAGGGTTTGGTCTATATGGTGGTGGGGTATTTTTTGTTTTGGTTTGTTTTTTTAAGAATGATTAGAGCAGTTCTTGTAGGAAGGGAGGCTATCCCTCTTGATTACGGGGGAGACCTTGAGCTTCATCAGTTCTGCATTAAAAGGGTAATTTATACCTGCGCAAAATAGGGTAAGAGCTTACTGTTGCTTTCTAGTACTATATACAACCCACTTTGTATTTATCATACCCGGATATGAGATGAGCTATAGGACAGGGGGGAGGTGGATAAATCCTAATCTATATAGGATAATATCCTCATCGGTAAAGGAAGATAATGTTTTCCAGATGAAATGGTATTTTTTTTTAATGACTTGAGTGACAGCAGTGAACTACCTTAGATCACTGCAAAACCATTTAGCGACATTTCAGAGTAGAAATTGGGAATAGCTTCCAATCTGAGGCATAAGAAAAGTAGATTTTGGTTTTCATATTTATTTATTACACTTTTTTCCCTTTTAGCAGTGACATTCGCTAAAATATTTTTAAGGCCTGAACTCTGAATATCTGATAATTTTGATGAAATCAACGTGAAGGATTACTTAGAATAAGTATTCTCTCTCAGGTAAATGGAGAAAAAACTAACTCTGCATAAGATCGTGATGAGTTATAATTCCTTTAGCACTTACTCTCTGAGCAACTTACATGGGGTTTTGTAATGTAAATTACAAAATTTTGTAATGTAAATTCAGAGAGGTTAAAAAAACCCTCTCCCAAATGTAGAACAATCTTGGATAATTACTACTGAACAGATTTATGTCAGCACAGAATGACAAAAAGCTGTTGAAGTGAGCCTGTGTGACAGAAGTATAAATAATAACATGAGCAACATCCGTACCTGCAGCACCACAGAGGTGTTCTAATATAATCCATAGGAATTAATTTCACTAGAAACCATTGCCACCTTGAAAACAATTACTTTGGAACCAGCAATACATGCAAGCAAAATAATAACTTTTTCTTGCCTTCTCGAACAGTCCTGAAAGCATATCTCCTTCATTTGCATGGCACTTAAGTCAAAGGGAATTGTGTTTGCAGAGCCTCAAAAAAGTGTCTTTTAATAATAAGAGGGGGAGTCGGGCCATCTAGAATAGAGTGCTCCAAGGGAGGAGTACACGGGGGAGGCGAAGCCTGTTCTGTTCTTTCTGGAATCAACTTTTCAAGTAATACTAAGTAAGAGATGTCTTTCTCTGGAAAGCAAGTGGTGCGTTATCAGTAGAGAGCAATGGCTGTGACCTCTGTAGTTGTTCTGGTCACATCACTGTACGCAGCAGCAGGTGATGGGGAAACACCTCCTCAAGCTCTCTCTGCCTTTGGTATGCTGGGCCAGCTACAGAGCACTCTTTGCTATTGCCTTTCTTGGGAATTAAATTGCTTTACCAAGTACGACTTTCAATCTCAAAAGAGAAAGGAAAAACATCTTAGTATTTTCTAGCTTTCCCCCATGGAGTTTGATGTTACTATTTATATAATAGTAATTTTATGTCACTATTAAAATTCAGTTCTGTGAAAAGCAAATGGGTGCATACGATAGATTTTTCCATCTTGCAGTCAGAAGTTGGAGTCTATTTGGAAGACCACAATAAGTTATACTTTGCATGTTGAACTATATAATGTGTCACAATCAAATTCTTTTACAGAGATTATAATTACACAGCAGCATATCAGTGCTCTCATAGTCTTCTGCCTACTATGCAGTAGCACCTTATAGTTTACCTCTCTGTGCCTATATGTAGTATAGTCCACATAAAAATGTAACATTGCTTGTTTCCAAGATACTGAATCTTGAATGAACTTATACCATTATGTAAACCCCTTCAGCCTACATGCAAAAGGCAGGGAGAGTGTAAGGAAAACTAAGGTGAAGAAGATACAAGTTTGGTGTCACAGGTATTTTTCAGACTTGCAGTTCACAGCTATGCTTTTGCCTACCTGATTATATGAAGCCAATACTGCAGCAATATTGGCCTTCTTTTGATAACATTTTTCTCCAGCACTTTCTATAAGGGTTTCAAGGGAAGTACTACAGGCCTGTTCATGTTTCAAGCAAAAAAAGTAGAACTCTCAGTAGCTCACAGTAAACCGTTCTCCATGTAGCTCTAAAAACTGAAACTGCAGTTGTTACTGCTGACTTGTTAATATAACACAGACATCGACATTTCCTGGTTACTGTAAACACTGAAATGCTTTTGGAGTTAATGGAATACAGGTGCTGCCTGACTACCAAAATGTTCTCACAGAAACAGGGACATTTTTGGATAGAAAGAGCTGCAGATCCACCTAGTCCAGCCCCTTCTTCACAGCATGAATATCCTGCTTCTCAGTGGGAATACCCAGATATGTTAAATGTCATGAAACAAGCATTCTTCCTGAGCTTAAGCTCCTTTATACTCACAGGAATGGCCGTATCACTTAGCTCTCTGGAACAGAGTTCCAGAGCTGAATGATGGAGTGGGCTTAGGCAGGCTCTGAGCTGGCTGGGAAACCTTTGGAACAGGGCTGTGGGAAATGATGCTTACAATCAAATCATCACCACCCTTTGTTTCACGTGACACTCAGGCAGTACTGCGAAGAGCCGATTGGCCCTTCTTTACTGTGGAAGCAAGAAGAAACTTAAAATTAGCCTTAATGATTCAAGATCTCGTAGAACTGTTCAGGTTAATAAAGTTGGCTTGGGACAAAACCAAATTTTAATTCTGATCATTATAATCTGCCTACCTGAAATTCTATCCCCTGTTGCAACTGGCCACAACATTCTTTATTTCCTGTCCAAAAACATTAGTAGCGTTGCATTTCAATTCTATTAAATATGTATATTAAAAATCTGTTAAATAAGTTAAAATAGTAGCTGTGTGACCAGTAATGAAGGCAACTCTCTAAAAATCCGTAGGTTGCAATATGCTGTTACTTGGCAATATGGTCCCATCAGGCAATAGCCTGGATTACTAGGAAAGAGTGTGTGTACAGGAGTATTTCTGTATCTGAAAAAAGTTTACTCTTATAAATAAATTGGTTTGCAGAAAATTCCATTGCATTGTTGTTAGATCCTGTTGTCAAGATTGATCATGTTTTCCTTTGTAATCCAGGAGAGTTATAAAAAAACTAACAAGCTCCCAGGTCCCTGAACCAATATCCAGATACGGTGTGTGCTAAATTGCCACTGACTGCTGCAAGGCTTTTTTGCACAAATGTTCCAATTATTTCTACTGTGATGGTAATAACAGTTGGAAGTTGGGAAAAAAAAAAATAATCTTGGTTTAGACAAGGTCCCAGTACAATATTAAGGAAATGAGCACTCTGAGAGCAAAGAAAGATGTAGTTTAGAATAATATGTTTTTGTCAAGCACCTAAAAAGTAGGGGAAAAATTAGTCACCAGAAGCTGCAATGAGAGGAACAGGGGCAATAATCTATGCTGAGACATTTTGTGTTTCAACATAGCTGCTCACTTTTTCAGGGGCATTTATCACCTCAAAATTTCAAGTTCTGCTCCAGTAAAAAACCACTGTATCTACACACATAAAATGTATTCCACTTTCCCAGTTGTCTAATAATTGAAGAATTGGCTACTTCTAACAGGGACTGGCTTTGCCCAGCCCAGGCTTTCATATCTGCAACATACTATGTTACAAAGATGTCCACAGAGCATTTTACGAAAGGAAGTGAAAGTTTATTGGCACTCAGTTTGTTTTGTCCATTCTTCTCTGCTATCTGAGAAATGTGGAAGGGCTTTTGTGGCTGCAGTTCTTCAGAATTTCAGCTGAAGTACCAGCTTTCTTGTCTACTGTTCAGTAAAAATGCTCTGTTCACCCAGCCAGTGATCCATCCAATTATCATTTGTGCTCGGTTACCTCCCTGTCTGCTTTTTCACCATTCTCACAGAATAGAGCATCCTCTACCTTGTCACACAGGGCCTTCACCTGGAGTTCATCATTCTCCTATTACAACTTAGGCTGAGTTAAGGACACTAGATGGGAGAAGTGGAAGGGTTATTAAATAATAATTTGCCAGAGGTAGATACAACCAGGATGTAAGATGGAGAGAAAAGTCCAAGTTAAGGTTGGCCAGAATGTGAAAATCCTGCTCCATGGTAAAACCAGGAAAGTGGCAGTTATTTTCCAGAAAAACTGGTATTTCTTTAATCTTTATTCTGTATGAAATTATTTTTTTGTCAGAAGGAATTTTCTAGGTGAAAATTTGTGGTTGCTGTAGGAAAAACTTTCATCCCATGTTTACCACCTCATCTTTGTTCTAACTTTCTTTGCGTTGATAGATACAATCTGGTCTACTTCAGTGCATCCCAAATGCAAATAATCTGGCAGTTCTCTACTTTCAGTATTCATTGAAGTTCATCCTGCCTTTATGTTGCATCAAGTGGAGGCTACTTGGCTTAAGGCTGAGGGCCCTTCCCTTCCCTAGCTATAATTTGTTCAGTATTAAAAGCTGGATTCCCACAGTCTGTCTGTACAGGATGCCAGTTTTCATTGTCTACTCATTACATTTTCAAACCCACATTTGCCACTTTCTCTAAAAGTGCCCCTCATGCTTGGGAGTTGATCCTCTGACTGTATAGAGATAGCACATTAACCTCCTTGGAGACCCTCTTGCTAACTCGCTTTGCGTCAGTCCCTCCAAAAACTTATTCTGGTGTGCTAACACCACTAGTTATTATTCTGGCCAGTATTGCTTTATTGTTCTCTTGTACTCCACCCTTCCTATCCCATTAGCTCTTCTCTCTACTGGTGCTTTGTTTTATATTTAGTTTGTAATCTCCTGAGGGCAAAGACTGTACTTTTGCTCCATCCAGTTTCTGGTTCTAAGTACTTTGATAATGCAGTTTATTAATAAGAATAATAATAAAGTGTCATCCTCTGTACGAACAGAAGAAAAGCTTAATTCCCCGCCACCCCCTCCATGCCAGTTTTAGCAAAGGAGAGGGAGCACAGTCAAACAGCAGATACTTTGTTACTGTATTCTGTATCTGAGCATACTTAGAGCCTTTTCACAGTGAATACTGCAAGAAGTCCCATTTACTTCAGCATTAATCACTGTGAACAAAAGTGAAAGAATTTGGCCCTCTCTAATGAAAGCCAGCAGTGCTCTGCTGCTGGCAAAGTGCAGAGTGATCCTTTCCCAGCACTTCAGAGAGCTGAAACGGAGAAGGATGAACAGATAGGTGCCAATCTCTTGATAATCCGGGAAAGAATGAAACTGCTTTATAATTGATCCTCATTAAAGCTACCTTAAAATGATGATAATTTGCATACATAAATAACAAGCAAGGAGAAAAGTGCCAGAGAACAAGCTGGAACATTTTGTCCTTGTTCACAATGATTCTTATTTTTCTCTATCCAAAATGTTTGTTTGTTTACTTAGATGTCAAAGAGGACACCTACTCATATGCCTTTGGTGCTCTTCACATAACTTCCAGCACAGAATTAGTATGCAATTCACTGCAGTCTGCTATTAGGAAAACAAGCAATGGAAAACCTCAAATCTTGTCTTCCTTTCCAGTGGTAACCCAGACTTACAACATCACATTCAGGACATTTAGCCTGTGATAGAAAACAAATTCCAGAGCTCTAGGACCCCCAAAGAGATAAAGATCATTGCCAAAGTTACAAATATTACTTGATGTATTTGTATCTAGGCTGCCTGAGCTACTATTTGAAGCTACAAAAGCACAGTAACACCATTTTGAGAATAACAAACTTTGAGAAGCTTCATTAATTCACAGTCCGTTCCTGAAGAATTAGATGTATTATAAAATCTGGTAATGCCCTGATTAGCATTAGACTGCATCAGTGATCTTGCAGTACTAATTGATTTCCTTTTGCTTATTATTGTTTTTTTAAGAGATACAAGTGTAAGGAGCTTGTGTGCTCCTTACACACACTAACCAAGGATGTACTCTTCTCACATTTTTCTCTGCAAGACATATCCTGTTTTGTTCTTCTATAAGCAGACAAATATTATGAAGTAGTTAAACTAACAAAAAATCCTGATTAACCATAATTAAAGACTAGAGGGAAGAAAAAGAGAGAAGTTGTACTTTCATCACAGTCTTCGCAAATGGCAAACCAAGATATAGTAATTTTTCTCTTTTCTTAGGCCCGATTCTCTTTTCACCAGATGCATGCGAGTTTTTACAGTGACTTTATTAGGACTAGATCAGACTGCATAATGGAATCTGTAACAAATTAAAAACCCACTGCTAATTAGAGGCCAGATTACTATGTAGTATCAATTAACTTGGCGTTTAATTACCATGGTGATTGGGAAGAACTATAAATTGCTAAATATATAATTAGAACATCAGACTTCTGTGCCACAGTGGCATAAGAGCATGGGTGTAATTAGCTTAGATTTTCCCTCAATATTCTACATGCTTGCAAGATTTTAAGACAGACAAGCACCACTTTCATTCCTGTCAATGTTCTGTTATCAATGAGAAAAAACAAATATCGTAGTTCAGCTTCTTTTAAGGCAACTGGGAATTTTCCCTTTTCTGCTCATCATATAGTGTTTTCACTGCAGTTACTGTAAGCAGAACCATTTTGACATAACTAGTATAAGCAGGAAAATTTCCGTTTCCACAGTTTCTGTGGAAAATGTGCTTCCCTTTTCTTTCCCCCAGAAATTTTATCCATCTTGTTCAGGATGTCAAAATGTTTCAAGCTGTAGACAAGAGCAGTGATCGGTTGGGTACTTATGCACTTAACCAACAGATGAAAATGCACGGAGGGAGAGCATAACTTTACCATTTAGTCATGCTTTCTAACATCCTAAAAGGAAGTGAAACATCTTTGACCTACAAATGATCCCTAACAGATACCTTTCTTCAAGCAGGTTGTGTAGAACAGCTCCTGTAACAGCAGTAACTGCTACTACTAGATGTAATACATCAGAAATACCTGTGTTGGTAACTCGATTTCTGAACAGCTGACTATGATTAAAGGCATAAAATAGGAATAGGCCAGTTGCTGCATGAGTTACTTTCTCATTACTCAAGAGCACTGTTTTCTTTGGGGAGAAAGGTACAGCATTTGATCTTGCTACTGGATTTAGTTTTCCACAATAAAGTACCTGAAATTAGAAAGACTTTTGTCAGTGCCTGCCACAGAGTTTGGTCTAGGCTTGCCTATTCAGTTCTGCTGCTGATTATGAAATACGGCCAGATCTCTGGAGTTTATCTTAATAACCTGTGATGAGATAACATGGTATGAGCAATTGTTAGCGTCTCATTGCTAATTAACTGCTTTCAGTAAACCTGGGATTCTAGGGACGTTTTTGATAAAGTAACATTTTCAAAAATGGTATAAAAGGGAAGAGAATATCTTTTGTTGTATCACTACATTCTGGCCATCATAGAAAGCAAGTGAAGAAAGGAAGATCTATCTTCCAGATAGGCTGGACACAGTAATAGGGCGCATTCAAGTGTGGCTGCCAGAAGAGCACTGTTGAAGGTTACTGTACCAACTGACATGGACTATTGTTTGTGGGTAGTGACACAGCAGCATGATGCAAAACCTTCAAAACTGATTTTATGATTTCACCTTTAAACTGTGTGTCATTAGTGAACTTTATAGGGCAGCTGAGTACAATGTCAGAAATTAATTTCTCTTCTCTACCTGGTTCCTAGCGGATAGGAGCACGTGGCAGAAAACAGGCATCATAGGTCTGATGTACCGGTAATGGCTGCGTTGGCAGGGAATTAAATAAGGTGAGGCAGAGGTCAGAGGCAGATTTAGGGGGAGAGAAGCTGGTTGTAGGAACTGTAATCCTCTCTTCTCCCATTAACATCAGCAGGTGTGTGCTCTGGATCATGGGATGTGGGAGTATTTACATAATTATGCTTCCAGATCTTGGATGCATCCGTCCCTGGAAAGCATCCCTTTTCTCATAGGAGTTTGTCCAGTCATTTGGAGGACACTGTAGCTGGAATTGCAGGAGAAGGAGTAACATACAAGGTCTTCACAAGTTCTGGCCAAACACATTGTCTCCACTGTATCTGATAAAGTAGAGTAGTTTAAGACGAACCTTTTAAGAACAGGGACAATGGAAAACAAATTCGCAATTGAGAGTAACCAGAAGATGTTGTTCAAACTGAGTGGTAACATGGAATACAGCTGTTTGCTCTTCACTTCTATGGGTATTGCTGACATGGCAGTTACGGTTTTAATTTAAACAAGATGGGGGTATCAATAATGTTTAACATAACTGCTTTACCAGGGCGTTCAGCTGTTTCAGTGCATGGCATTCACTTTCAGGAACATCAGCCTCTTCATTGCACAACACGAATACTCTGCAGAGAGTGATCAATAAGTAATGGTTTGTGACTAAATGAAATGAAGCCCCTGTTGTCGTTCTCAGCTATCAGACTCTGCTGCCAGTCATGCTGGGAACCATGCACTCCACTGGTAGTCCACGGAGGGAAGGACTGTGGCTTGAGCTTGGGTTGAGAGGTGGTAAACAGTGACCTCGGGAAGAAGAGTTTTCTTCTGGTAAAAGTCGCAGCATAGGTGAAGCATCTATTACATCTCCGAGAACAAGGCAGCCCGCTGTGGGCCAGGTTTTGTGTCACCTCGAGGCGGGCACCTCGCCCTGGAGAGACCGACACCGACTCTTTGCGGCGGGGCTCCCGCAGAGCTGCGCGGTGGGGCCGGTCGCTGTCCAGGGAGCGCGGCGGCTGAGGCGGGCAGCGGGGTGGGCGAGCGGGCAGGCCGGGGCTGGGCGCTGACAGGGGAGCGGCCGGGCAGCGCTGGCCCGGGCAGTTCCCAAGTGAAGGGCCACGGGCACAAGCGAGGTCCCCAAGCGCAGGCGAGGGGCCGCCCGGCCCGCGGTGGCCGGGGCCGTCGTTGGTGCCTGAGCCCGAGGGGCGCAGGGTCCCGGCCAGGCCGAGGAGCGAGGACGGCCATTTCCTCACGGGCAGCTGCGGGGGACCCCTCCGGCGGGGCCGCCGACCCGCCTCGCCTGTGGGGCAGGAGCCGGGCCGGACCCCGGGGCAACTTCCCCGCCCCACGGGGGCTGAGGCGCGGGGGAGGGGAGGAGGGCGGAGGGCGGTGAAGCGCTGGGCCCGGGACGGCGCGCTGGGGAGGGCTGGCGGCGGCGGTGCTGCCCCGGGGTCCGGGGCGGGCGGCGTGCCGGGCGGCGCTCAGGTGAAGGTGCCGCCCGCCTGACGCGGGCTGCGGGGCTGCCCCGCGGCCCCATGTGGCCGCCACCGCCCGTCCCCGGCGAGGGGAGCTCCTGCCGGCGCTGAGCGGGGCTGCCTGGGGCGGCATGCGGAGCCGCCGAGAATGAGCAGCCAGCGCCGCTCGGCCAAGGCGCAGCTCCGGAGGTCGCTGAGCGAGCAGCTGCGGGACTCCACCGCCAAAGCCTGGGACTTGCTGTGGAGGAATGTCCGGGAGCGGCGGCTCGCAGGTCAGTCCCGCCGCGCCGTGGCTGCCGCTACCTGCCCGCGGCCGCTTGAGGGGCGACCCGAGGGACGCCCCGGCAGTGCAGCGGGCTCCCGCGCTGAGGGGACGCCCCGGGGCATGGCCGGGGCTCCTGGGGGGCGCCTGCCGCCGCGCCGGAGCGCGGAGACCTCGGGGCTTCAGCGCGGGCAGGACGGGGAGCGCCTCGGCTGCCGGCACGGATGCGGTTGGCAGTCGCCGGGCAGGTCGGGCTGCGGGCAAGAGCCGGGGTGCAGGCAGGTCGGACCCCCAGCACCTGCCCGGATCCTGGCGGGCACGGTGGGCATGGTGCCACAAGCAGTCGGGCTCAGGGCTAAACCTGGAGGTAGCTCCAAATCGGAGGCACCTTCTGAGCATCTCAGAAATCAGGAGGGTTGACTTTGCCTCTTGTAAGCCGACTCACCTGCTTAACTGATCAGTTTCCTAAGTCACTTGCAGTCCAGGACGGTTCCTCGTAGGGTTTGCATCTGAGGAGGATCACAGCTCCCAAAATAGAATGGTTTGTTTCATTTTCAGATTACTTTTATAGCTTTCAGTCATCTAACTTGCCTGGAAAACCGGGCTCCTGCAGTCATACCATCCCCAGGAGGAGACCAGAGCAGGGCAGGTGCTCCAGTAGGTCAGGTCACATTTCCAGCACTGCTATTGCAGCAGCACATTTGCTTTATGCATGCAAACATACAACTAAATTGTATTTGTAAAATACTTAATGATTTAAGAGATCTAGAGCGTATATGAAAGTACACGGTAGAGTTACTATACTAGAAAACAATACATCAAGATTTATGAGCAGAATCATGTATGATGAAGGCTAATTTGTAAAGATGGATTCCTCTACCACATCCTACAGCATTGTTAAGCGTTTGGTGACCTTGCCTAGGGCATGGTGACATACTGGCATTGTATAATACAGAAGTAAATAGTGTATGATGCAGGTCTTTAAACTGTGTCTACAGCACAATAGTTCTTATGTACATACAATTAACAGATAAAAATTGTGTGGTAATTTTTTTGAAAATAAAGTAGGTAGCTTCAATAATGAATTATTAAACCAGCTAATTTTCTAGTTTTATGGTTACCGAAAATATTAATCTGTCTTTACATGTTACCTACTTTTCCCTATATTAGTAGCAGATGCCAGCAGACATTCAGCAAGGATACTGTTGGCTATTTTTTCTTTTTTGGTCAAAGACAAGTATTGCTTGATTGAGCAAAGGAACTGGGCAGGCTGCCATGAAGCTGTAGCCAACTTCTTAAGCAACTGGGTATTAAAACTGATGGAGTCAAACTTTTTTATTTAAGGTGGGTAGAATGCTAATGTCCTGCATTTATGCACTGCCATAATTTAAGTGCTATTCATAATAGGCTGGTGGGACACTGATACACATGCCCATTAATTAAATGAATTATTTGAATACATAACAAAATGTGTACAAATAATGTCTCTTGATTCTAGAGATGTTGTCTTGTTCAGATGCTTTTATGTCTCTGACATTTTTTTCCATGTTTTTATATTTATTTATCCCTCTGGCCCCTGTAGCTGCAGTGCATATTCCTATGCCTCTCTTTCCAGTTTTTGTTAATGAGAAGGCAGGGAATTTAAGCTGATCAAAATGTCTCATTATCTTATGGTTGCAAAACCTTCTTCTCCATCACAATAGATCCAATCCTAATCAGGCAGATAGTTGTACGAATTCCTTTTTTTTTTTTTCTCTTTTCCAAGGTTGACATTGTAGTTCATCCTGGACTGACAGTCAGAGCAGCAATGTAACGGGTAACTAGCATTTAAGAGCAGTGACCAAAACAAAACTTAGTTTTAACCATCAGTGTGCTGTCGTATTTCAATCATCAAGCCAAATAAAGACTTGTGATTAAATCGTTGTGATGATGGCTTTGCGGGCACTAACGTAGTTACTCTTTTGGTCTACTTTACTTTTTCATCTGTTTGTAAAGGTTTCAGACACCAGTTGCCCAACATATCTCTGTAAAGAAAGTAAGCACAAAGCAGCTTAATTCACAAACATAACTGTTGGGGATGAAATGCTGGGAGGTCTCTTGTCCAGCCTCCAGCTCAGAGCAGGGAAGGGTACTGGGAACAGGCAGGTTGTTCAGGCTTTCCTCAGTGCTCCTTAGGTAGGGTTTCTGCCCTGATGTCCATGCTGTGGAGCAAAAGGCAGCAGTACACGATTGGGCAGTGAGTGTGTGAGCTGGAGCAAGGAGCTGAACCTTGGCTGGAGCAAGGATGGAGCTGAACCTTGGCTTGACCACTCTGAAAGAGACAGACAGTGTGTCTGGGTTGCTGTGGAGAGTAAGCTGTACATAAGAAGACTGCTGCAGTGTGCTGCTTCCCTGCCTCCCTCGCCCTTTACAGAAGAGGTTAGCAGCAGTCTGGCTCCCACCATCGTCCTCTTATTCAGCACAGATCTATCGTGCCCAGCAGCTTGTAGTCACTCCCTGATGCACTGACCAGGATTTGTTTTTTAAACAGTGAGTGTACCCGCTAGGTTTAGGAATTCGACTTGTGTATTTAACAGACTCTTCAGAAGGGATAACCCTAAGGTGATTCTGAGATCTCTGCTCAAATCGTGATCACCTGTTACATTAAAACCCAACAAGTTGTAGCTGTTACATCCATTGTATGTAGGTGAAAAGTGCTATCCTCTATCTGACATTCTTTCAGTTACAATAAAATAAATAAACCACCTAAAATATTTAAGTTTTGAAATTCAGTACTTCAGAGTCAGGAAACGCCAGAGGTAAGGTGGCTGCCTCCTCGCAATGTCAGATTGTCTTTTAATGGTATGATATCCACTGCTAAATCTGTTAGCCTAGAGCCTGCTGAAATCGTAGGCTGAGCACACAATTAAAAGTTCCCTCAAGTGCTCATGAACATGGTGTTTAGGAGCACTAAGTCTTGCATACCTCACACCATTAATGTTTTAATTGTATTCTTAGAAGCTGTAAGGTTACGTTGTTCCCATTTTACAGATAAGAACCAGAGGTACAATGAGATTGAACTCAGACATATCAATAACTGTGAGAGTTAGAACTTGAATTTTCTACTTTAATATCCAAATTACAGCTCTCAGTGGTTCCTATTGCGCAGCACTCATGCAAATCAGCCCCTGGGTTCTAATTGTACTGCACCCAGGGAATGAGTAGCTGGTAGTTCCTGGCAGTGTGGTCAGATTTTGTTTCAAGTGACTTGGTGAAAACCAGACAGAGGGATGGAACAGCAGAGGCACCATTTACTTGGCATAGTCTCAGAAACACATTTTTTCCTCTGTGTACTGTCTCCCACCCTTTCCTGCATGCTTCTGCAAGAGATGCAGCAGCAGGAGCCCTGCAGCAGCTGGCTTAGTTGGGTACATGATGCTGATATGTGACGACTGTCCATCATCAGATGGGATCCTTGGGAAGTGCATGTGCGGATGAGGTTAAGACTTTGTCCTAGTGTCTAATGGGAGGAGGGCTGAATTAGGATTAAACAGGTGACTTCAATTCTGAGACTTCCTGAAGTTTGAAAATGTGACTTTGTGATCCTAACATTCTTGTAATAATAGAAAGCTTTGCCTTTATTTTCCAAGGTTTAGCTTTTAGCTGTGGTTTTGCAATCCACACAGATTTCTGCTCTGTGAGGCTGCCACTGCTGTTTCTGCAGAGTAGCAGTACATCCTCAGCCTTTTTACCAAATCTCTTCTCTCCTGAATTTCATGCCCCACAATACTTTGTATATTCTGTGTTCTTGAAGAGATTATATCCCTATTTGATTTCCTCTACCTCTTCAGGCACAGTTGCTCTTATCTTTTCATTGACCATCCTCTCTACTGCCTGACTGGTACGGAAATACAGGACAGGATACCCGAGAGCACTGCCCAAGCTTCTACTTAGCTCTAGAGCTCTCCAGAAGCAACTGCCTGAAGTGGTTTTGGGGAAGGATCTCGGATGCTCCCACCTTTTTTGGGGCTTGGCCGTGCTCCAGGTAAATGGAATCTTGGTGTGAGTTTTCCACCAAGTCTCCAGTAGTTTGCTCCGACTGGCATTTCAAAGTTTTATAACTTGGCCAAGTTTGGTCAGATTTCTCAGACACTAATCCTAGAATACGCTTTTGGTATGAGGTTACACATTTTTGTTTCAAAGGACGAAGCACTAGTTTCTCAATCAAGCAGCATGAAAATGTATGGGGGGACAACATACTGTGGACTTATTTTATCTTAGAAATAGATGACCAAAAATTTAAACAGGAGCATGAGGCAGGCTCATAATTAAAAGAAAATTTTAGTCTAAAGAAGCCCAAATCAAGATCTTAAAATGGAAAGGTTTAGAAGACCTACTCTTGGGTATCATTAACTCTTCAGGAAGAACTTGTACACTTATTTGCATCTGTGTGGAGACCAGAGAGGGACTATTCATCAGGGACTGTAGTGATAGGACAAGGGGCAATGTGTTCAAACCTAGACAGGGGAGATTTAGGTTAGATGTGAGGAAAAAAGTCTTTACTCTGGGAGTGGCGAGGCACTGGAACAGGCTGCCCAAGGGAGTTAAGAATGCTCCATCGCTGGCAGCGTTCAAGGCCAGGTTGGATGGGGCTTTGAGCAACCTGGTCTAGTGTGAGGTGTCCCTGCCCATGGCAGGGGGATTGGAACTAGAATGATCTCTAAGGTCCTTTCTAACCCTAACCATTCTATGATTCTAAGTGTCTCTTCAAATGTGACTGAAATGCGTTTATGTCAAAGATTAATCTGAACACTAGCTGAAGAAGGGTAGAAAATGGAGAATAATTTGTCCAGCAGAAAGTAATTGCCACATTCAGCATTTGGCGAAAACATCAAGGCAATGCCCCTTCTCCTCTCAAGAGTAACTTTTGGATTGGTTTATAGATTATTGTGGCTTTATTGGGTGCAAATTAGCAAGCCTAAGTTTGTAACTCCACCTCTGGTGACATGGTGCTTCCTGGCACCAGCTAATCTGTTGATCCTGGGGAATATGGAAGAGAAAAGCAGGTCTTAAAAGAAACTAGTGGTCACAACTAGAACTATATGAGTTTTAGCAATTTTCTGTTGTGTATGCATGGAGACAAGAGCAGACATATTTCTGGAGCCTAATCAGAGAAGATGCAAATCTATAGGTGCCTCATAGTTTTCAGTTTTCAGTTAGGATGAAACATTTCTAAGAACTTGCGTTTGCAAAATTGTGCTCTGCGAAGCAGAAGTCATTATTTCTGGTGTGATGTATCCTGAGGTCCGTGTTAGGAGAGCCCAGAGAAAACACAGGTACCAGGCTCCTTGGTTCTCAGAGAAGGACCTAAGCAAGACCTCCCTAAGCAAAGGCAGGAGTCCTGGTATGGAACCAACCTTGCGTCTGCTGCATCTTGTTATTATGCTATTGCTGAAATTTCTTCTTAATTAAGACCTCTGAGTACAGTGCAAATGCAGCAGGTTAATCTAATTAAAGCCATTCAAGAAAATAGAGGATTTTTTTTATAAAATAATTTTGCCAGGTCAGTTTTCATTAGGGAGCGTGGGAGATGTGTATGTGAAAAATCTGGTATTGTGGCCAGTTCAGTGGGCATACTTTTATGTTCTGTTTTAAAATATGCACATACAGTTTCAGAAAGCAAAGCAGAGATACTGCAGTCTGTCTCCCCACAAGTGCACTGGAGAGTACAAGATGCTGATTCTCATGTATGTTGATAAGATGTATATGTGTAAATTCCTCTCTAACTCGACCCCATCAATGCGAAAAGACTGTCCTTTGTCAAGGAGAAAAGTTATGAAAGATGTTCTTTATTCGTGAGGGAGCGCTTCAGGGAAGAAAGAAAGTGACTTGTGAGTGATTCGTTTGGTCAGGCATGCCAAGAAATTTTCTGCTCTTCTATCAGTCTTATATATAATGTAGTAGCCAAAAAAGTAGTCACTGATCTCATAAATTACATTATAGCACATTAATTGTGCTATATATTCTATATTAATGTTAGGAGGGGGTTTTAGGTGAATTTCTTTAAAATATATAGATGCTTTTCTTTGCATGCAGGTTATGTCAGTATTCTGTAATTTCCATCCCCTTCCCTAGATGCTCCTTCAAGGCCAGTGGTTTGAATCTGAAAAGGGGGCAATGGTGGCAGAATACCACCATTGTTAGTTCTGCTGCTGCCGGGTTCTCATGACCCTCAGCAACAAGAAGTTAATTCCAGAAATACAATTACAAAAATACCAATATGCTTGACCTGCTAAGTATTTCTGTACCAGCATGAGACTGTGAAGGGGGGTGATGGAGGACTCCCCACTGTCTCAAAGTCCAGAGAAAGCTGTGATTTTCTCATACCCGCTCTCATGGCTCTGCTGCCGTTTGCTGGGTAAGATTTGGAGTGACTCTGGAGGAGCAACAGGCGACAACTTTCATCTTCTGGGTTTACATTTAATACATCAATTCTGTACTTGACGAAGTCCTGCTTCCATCAGAGAGCTGTACCAGAGATTATTTTCCTAAGAGAAATTCAATTTTGATTACTTAATTGCCTAACATTATGAGATATAAAACTCTGCTGATAAAATGGGGAATCAGTGCTGGTAATAGAACTGGATACCATTTGAATCAGTCAGTTCCTATTTGATAGCTATTGAGAAAAGATTCTTGATAGTTCTCTTTCTTTCTGGAGCTTGGCTGTTCCCTGATTTAAATGACACCTTAATCTTTAGAAAATACACTTTTTTTTTCCTAGAAAGTTACGATGTTGGTCTTTTTCATGGTACAACTTTCTTTTATTTTATTTTAATTTTGCTACTGACTGCATGGTTCGTCGAGTATCCACAAAGTTCTTTCACTTTTCAGTAGACAAATATTTCTGCTTATTTCTCTGCACATACACATGGCTTCAGTTCATTCCACTTGTAGATGTTTCCTGTGTGCCTAGAAGGCTGATACCTCAGTATGCCACACCATGCCTTTATGGAGGATTCCTGTAAGCATTGTAATTATTGCTGATGATTGCAGACCATAATATTGGAAACAAATCGCAGTCCTATTTTTCCAGGAGCAGTATACATAATGCAATATTGTTTATGCTTCTGTATGTTTAGATAGATGTGTTTATTGGTACTCATATTTTTCTGTAATATATAGGAGCTCATAGAGACTGCTACAAATGCTTAACTTATTTTTCTGACATTAAACTGTAATGACATTTTTCTATCCCAAGATTGCTTCTTAATACCAGTCATGGCATAATAAATTATGTATCTTCTCAGTTATTTCCTATTGAGTGTTTTGTATTTATTCATATGACTGTAATCCTACAGACCACTTCCCATATTCCCACAAAAATTACTTTATTTATAATAATAATTATGCCAGAACATTTTTATAGAAAATTTATATTCACAATAAACTTTTAGCTGCAAAGTGAACACCATAATAATTCCCATCAATACAGCCTTGTTGGTGGCTGGCCAGCAAATTCCTAAACATAGGAGATTTCTGGACTCAGTAAGTCCTGGAGACTGGACTCCCATTCTTCTGCTTTCCCAGCTACAGTAGGATGTGTTTAGTTTCAGGAATCAATCAGTCTCAGTTCTGAATTTTGTGTTACCTCTATTTGTTTGAATGAAAAAAACTTTAAAAATGTCCCACATTGTAATGTTTTTAGGATTCTCAAAATTTAGATGACTTCACAATTTGATTTGTGCAATACTTGCCAGGCAGTGCCCCTACTTCATAGCACTGGTTTCACTTATGCTTGTCTTTTTGTATTCTGTATTTCTTGCAGCATTTCTTGTGAGACAGATGTCCTGTTTTGCTCTTCCTGATTTCTTCTGGTTTTCTGTCAGCATGGCCAATTCCTGTGCAGCTTTCCTTTAGAAATCATATCCTGGGTCACAATTCAGTGAGAACCCCAGCTTTCACTTCAATTGGAGCATTTTTTAATAGCAAATCTGAAAAGAAAAGCTTGAAAATGTGAACTTCAGAGTCTGAAAAGATAGAAAACAGAACAATATTTTTTTTTTTTTTTTTAATGTCATAGTTTTAAGCCAGCCTCAAGATTTTAAAGAAGTGATGCCTGTCTTATGATTCTTGAAAAATTAGTTTGGGGAATATTATTTTCAATTAATAAAGAATTTGTCATAGTTTCTTTCGGTTATTACAGGCTTAAAAGTATGACAGTGTAGGAGGTTCCTTATTAGAGCATCCACAAGAAGACTGCGCTTCTATAGCTCCTTTGCATGCCCTGTTTGCAGTTTAAAAATGAAAATATTTTTGCAGTCAAACCATCCTGATGCAGCATGTACTGCAAATAAGCTAAGATTGAATGCACATAGATATGAGTGCAGTAAGTAGCTGTGGTGCAAGAAGGGATCAGCAACATCTGCAGTTCGTGACACTTGGTTCCAAAAAATCGCAAACTCCAAAAATCAATTTAATTAATTTATGAAATAATCAATTCCATGTGAAATACTCTGCCTGTCGTTCCAGTAGAGGGCAGTAATTTACATACAGTAATATCAATTAGTGTGTGTACTCAACATGAGTTGCAGAATACTAGACACACTAACTGGTTTTATTAATACAGTGCAATATTTAAGGCGCACTAAGCCCCTCAAGTGTAGAGTGCCATTGAGAAGTCTTATTTTCTGTGCTTTTGCACCAGGACTTACATGTAATTGCACTGGAGTTTATGCAAGTTTTATTCAGTTCACTAAACTAAATCACTTCCACATACCACAATGCTACATGCAGAGGTGTGCAACACATGCCTCCAGTTTAATGCCATAAACCCTCCCAGACTGAGGGACTGTGACACAGCTCTGACATTATTTGGGTCACTTAAAGCAAGAAAACATGCCAAAAACTCTGCTCGGCTCCCAAATTAATCACATGAAGTCCAAAACTATGCAGTGGAGATATGGCCTCTTTTACCTGCAGGATGCTAGTCTGGAGCAGTGTGTACAGACGAGCTCTCTGTCCTTTGGCGTAGAGTCCTGAAATTACTTCCAGCAATTACTACACTTAGCAGTGTAGAAATAGACTAAAATCCATGTGAATTAAAAATCCAAGGTGTTTCCAGCTAGTATGCTAATGAAAACTAGAACATACTCTGCTGTATGTAGTCATCAGAGTGAATTGTAGTTCAGTGGTTAATTTCATTGAGATACTGATTTTTTCCTCTGTTGCTGTTGAACAGTAAGTACATAGAATAGTTTTTGTGTCCAGAAATGATTTTTACAGATCCAGCAATGTTCTGTGGTATAGTGGAAGAGGAGGCACCAAAACTTATAATCATTGTGTTTCTTTAAGCTGTAAGAATTCGATTCCTAATCTATTTCAAAAACACTACCATTTATGCTTAGCTAATAATTGTTTAAATCACAAGTATTCCTTTAGCAGCAAGGTAAGTTCAGTACCTCCAAGATAGCCTTGCTTACTTTGCAAATTTTACTTGTAACAGATGTAAAATAATGTGGGGATAATCAGCTTCTTCCATTGCTCAAGCTAAATGAATGGCACTGGTGCTCTGAGAAGACAAACAGCATGTTTTCTGGGGAGGAGAGACTCATGTCCCAGGCCGTGATGGTGCAGAAGACACTGAATCTTCACAGGTCATTTAATATAGAAACACTTAAAAAAAACCCCAAAACAAACCAAACAAGCAGAACTGGAGTATTGGTTTTGTTCTACAAAGAATTTAAGGGGAAATTACCTTCAGGACAGAAGCATAGTTCAAATGTACCTTATATCATATGTAGCTCTGTCTGAATCTGAGCTAAGAGTAGCTTGAAATATCTTTGTATTTGGGCTTCTATTTAAGAAGAAATTAATGGTAACTGTCAGCTCCAGGAGGGGGTTAGCCTGAGGGAATGTTGAAAGAGTTAAGTCAAAACCAATGTTACAAATTACGCTTCTCAGTCAAAATACTGAATAATTACACTTAGCATTTCAAAAAGGATTACTAAAGATTTAGGCATCTCCTGCATTGGCTCATAGCTTAGACTTCCCTAAAGTGCATTGCACTTGTGTAATTTTATTTTAGATTCACTGCATGAAGGAAGAAGGACCTGAGCATTTGTCCAAACTTTTAAGTTATTTTCAATGTGTGTCTCATTCTTCTGGTAAATGCACCTCTCTTTCCACACACCTGTCCCATTCATCCTGATCTGAATGACACAGTTTCATAGTTTATCCAGAATAAAGCTGTAGTAAATTATTTGAGACTGTGAGTCATTTATATGTCAGTTGACTGCTGAAAGAATATGCCATTGGCATGTCATGGTCTTGCTCATTTTAAGAGGTCTCTTTAACATAAGGACAGATTTTATTTAAATAAATCAATTTTGCAGGGAGATTTCAGCCATTGGATTTGTAGTAAGAAAGAAACTTTTTATTTATGATGTTGGAAGACCACAGCTGGGAATGCACCCATTAATAGACTCAAACAGATGGATTCTGACAAATCTGTGAACTATTCACAGTCTTTTTTAGCAAATATTTTGCAGCAATCCCAACTTGCAAATGCTACTTCAGAAACAAATATGGAACTATCTGTCTGTCTCAAGGCACAAACCGATAGAGTCATGAGTGACTTTAAAGTACTGTGGGCTGAGTATGCATATGATACTCCCTTAAAATTTAGGAAGGAGTGCTCTTAAGGGAGAATAGTTATGCCTTGATGCAATAAATGTTTTGAGTTATGAAGTCATAGAAGCATAGAATCATTTAGGTTGGAAAAGACCTGTAAGGTCGTTGAGTCCAACCATTAACCTAACTCTGCCAAGTCCACCACTAAACCATGTCCTCATCTACATGTCTTTTAAATACCTCCAGGAATGGTGACTCCACCACTTCCCTGGGCAGCCTGTTCCAGTGCTTGACTATCCTTCTGGTGCAGAAATTTTCCCTAATATCCCATCTAAACTGCCCCTGGAGTAACTCGAGACCATTTCCTCTTGTCTTATCACTTGTCACTTAAGAAAAGAGACAGACACCGACCTTGCTACAAGCTTGGGCTTCTTGTTGCAACTTCATCGCTGCCTGCCTGAGAAATCAATAATAGATAATAGCCTGAGGGCCATACCAGAGTAGGAAGCTTTCTCTGCGCACCTTTAACCTGGGCCCAAGGGAGGCAGCTGGCTGTGCTAAGAAGTGGGTTCCACTTGCCTCACACCCATCATGCGAGTGAACATGGGCAGGCTGGAGTGGTCGCAGAGGAGAAGCGCCTGCCTTGGGCCGGAGGTTGTCACCACTGTCCCCTATCCCTTAAATCCCTGTGTTCAGCCAGGCAGAGAGAAGATCGGGGGTCTTCCATATCATGAGTCCTGTTGGGCCTGTCTCAGGGAAGGCAGGGTGCGATTCCAGCAGTCTGTTTCTCTCTCACAATCCCTGATGCTCCTCGACCTCCTCACTAACCGGAGGAGCCTCTGTACCTGCACACACCTCTCACTGGTGTGCTCATTAATGCCTTCCAGTACTGGCCTAAAAGCAGGGCACGGCCCACAGCCTGACACTGGAATGGCAGCACATTCCCACCGGAGCTCTGTCCAAGTAGTTGCGTCTGTCAAGGTGGGTGCAGACCTTAGAGAGACTGTGGCTTTGTGCTTTATGCCAGGGTGGATACCACAGCTCCTTTATCGAGTAGGCAGGGCTTCAGCTGTCATGCCTTGCCCTGGTCCTGGCCTTGCCCAGGTCCTGTCAGCCACTGTGGCACAAGCTGTGGGCTCCCGGCAGCTCTTTCAGCTTCCCTGCAGGTCCCCTTGGTTCAGACGACATCCTAGCCACTGTGAGCGTGCAGGCACCAGAGCCACTTGTCTCAGCGACTTTGTGCTATTTTCAGTTACACTGCATTTAAATCTCACACACGCATTATTTCTCTTCATTTTTTAAACTTTAATTTGTAGCTTTGTATTTTTATCGAATGTCGCTGTGTTTCTGGTATTATATGACGACTGATTCCTCTTTTCTGCATTGTTTATTACTTCATTCACCTTTACCATATCTTCTCCTACTTTTCTCAGTTGAGATTTTCAAAGCACCATGACACCATTAGAGCCCTTCAGCTACTGTTGAACAGACTGGGAAATTATATAGCCAAAAAGACACCGTCAGCTTTCAAAATGTTGGTAATTGCCATTAACATGCATAACCAAACATATGTACATTGAACCTCTACCTGAATTTCTGTCACATGATGAACTGTTTGGGGTTTTGCCCCATTTCTTTCCTGGGGAGAACTCTTACAGCTTTGTTATCAAAGATTTTGACCTATTTTTTTCTGCCAGTTACATTAAGGAAAATAAACAGCAGCATCTCCAAAATCAGCAGAAACACTCTGGATTCTGATGTAAGGACAGCTTTTATTATCCTGAGTTGGCTCACTCCATCGCTCCTTAAAATAAAGAATTAGTTCATAGAGAATCACAAGCATATAGTTTTACATCAGCTTGGCAAATTAGTATTTTGGTAATTACAGTTGTTGTCTCTTTATATGTCCCTAACAACTCCAAGTGCTTTTATTTCAGAACAAAACTGATAATTTTATTATGGCCTTAATTCAGCAGAGCACTTAAATGCTTTGTAAATTTAAATGGTTAAGTGTTCAATTTACGTGGACGCATCTGTTTTGTTACATTTAACCTCTAAACCAACAGCACAATCTTTTTAAAAAAGATTTATGAAATCAGTGTGTTAGTGAGTTCATCAGAAATGTAAAGGTACCAAACCATCCGTATTTCCAGCATGTAATAAAATAGAGGATACTATACCTAATCCAATTCAAATAGAGATCAAATACATTTCAGAATCTAGGTTATACAAGACACCACCAAATAAAACTGACTCTGAAACATCTGTTTTGTTTTATAAACATGAATAATTACAAAATGGCCTAAGCTATTTCTTTTGAAGGCACCCTAAAGAACAAGGACATCAGGACAAATGTTACAAAGCCAAGGCATATTCGTTAATTGTGGCATGGCAGCATTTTAAAGAAACTATCAAATTCGGAGGGATTATAAAACAGCTGGGATGAATTGTAGGTAAGGACTCCCTTATTTCTCTAGATTCTAGGTTACAATAGGGGCTATAACACAGGGCACTCACTCTTTCACTCTGTGTTGCTTTCTCTTAAGGGAGGATCATGACTTTTAGAAGACTGGAACCATTATCTCTTTTTTTATGGAAAGCATCAATTGGTGCAATTATTAAAGATCTTGAAACTGGGAGGAAGTTTATTGCTGTGATAGATCAGGCAACATATGGAAGTAAGTAAGACATTCTCCAGAGACAGATTAAGTTTTTGCCAAGGCATTTTATTAAAATTTTTGAAAATAAACAGGTCATTAATTGGGTCCAGATTTAGCTACTGCAAATTGTGCAGAGATGTTGCAAGCCAGATGCTTTCCCCTATTTGTTTTTACAACCCTTTCTATTTATGGATGCTCTTATTTAATGGCTTATTCCTTTAGTAGAGGGCATTGTTTTGCACCGGAAGTCTCGTCTCTCAATTAGTTTTGCCAGTAGATCCCTAAGTGAAACAAACATGTCTACACTATTTTAAGGGGTGAAGCAGTCAGCAATAACATAAGTAGGAAATCATCGGTTGGAAGTTATGGAATACATTAGTTCTTGTAAAGTTAACATTAAATTCTTCTCTGGGTTCCTTAGCACATAGCAGTTTTCAGTCTTTCTCTGTGCAGACCCTGCTAGTGAAATGGTAGAGACAAAAACACCAATCCCAAAGACAGCATCCTAAGACTTGGCTTCTGATGAAGGTGTGAATACAACCCATGTCAGCATTTCCCTGGCTTTCCTGAGGTATGTGGCACAGCCACTGATGTACCTGTCAGCCCCATTGATGAAGCACAGTTTCAACCTGATCTCCAGATCGAGGCTGGATCCCAAAATCGGAATGTAGCAGCCAAGTCAGCTAAGCTGACAGAAATACTTGAGAAAAGAAATCTTAATTTCTTTTCCACTTAGGTTTTTTTAGTCCTCAGAGTACAGGCATTCTGTTATGCTCTATCCACGTGGTCTTGATTCATTTTATAGATAATGTATAGGGTGGAAAGCATCTGCCCTGACTTGAAAGCACTGAGTCTAGTGAGGATGCCTTCTAAAAGGATTGAGCTAGTCACACGAGGTCCTTTACAGTCAAGACAGAAATAGGTACCTCTGAAAGCAAGTCCTGTCATCCTGAAATAGGTGTGTGAGACAAGAAGGATTAATTGCCCTCTGGTGGTGCTTATTTCTTTCCATAATCCTAGCCAAGTGACAGCACCAAAGACCTGCCTGCATCAGTGACAGGCGGGGAAAAAGCCATCTCTTCAGCTGCCACCTGAGTGCATTTGATATGGAAATCAGTGAGTCACTAACATTGCAGAAGCTTTATTTTAGAGATTGCTGCTTATAGCATCTCTGACTTGGTTTTAAGGTACCTGCTCAAGTAAGCAAAGCAATAGATTGAGCTGACAAAGCACCTGTGACTCCAGTGGCACTTGAACACATATTTAATTACATGTTGGGAAAGTAACCAGCCAGTGTACACGAACCTTGCATAAATCTCCATTTCCAGTTTATTCCGGGGTTTGCAGATTGTGAATTACACATCTTTAGAAGACATAACAAATTTATTGTAATAAAAGCTGTGCTATTTTGTGATCCCTGACTTGTTTAACTAAGCAACAAGGGGAGCAGCCATGCAGATTTCATACTGCATGTTTTTAAAGTGCGTTTTGAGGTTCACTTTTCAACTACTAGTTAGTTATCGGACATGAATGTTTATTGTACTCTGTACAGTGTCCTCAGTCAGAGCAAAAGTCCATCAGCCTCAGATATCCTGTTTTCACAACAGCTGCTAGTGAATACTTAGGAAAGAGTATAAGTACATGACAAGTTTATGGTATGACCTTTTAGCTTCCAGGTTTCAGTAAAAGGTTCTTTGCTGATGTCGTTTACAAGGTTGTCGATAAGGTCAAAGTAAGAGGGAGGTTTACAATGTGACTGTGCACTTCCTAGCTGAGCTACACCTAAGCTGGTGAGACACAGAGTCTGTTTCCCATTTGTAATCTTCTGGAGACGTGTAATCCTTCACATCACAATTGCTATTTTAAAAAGTTATTTTCAAATCATCCACAGGTGTCATGGCCAGAGTTGCCTCCCTGTCACATGAACTGTCACTAGTCTAAGCAGTTTATGCAGTACGGGCTTACTACTGGTTTGAAAGCAAAACCTTCAGAACTCCATTTGGTTTTAATTTGTCATCCAACCTATTATGTTTGGTAACATATTAGGAACCAGTGAGTATATTATTTGTCATAAGTTCCCCAGGACATAAAAGGAGGAAAAACAAAGGCTGAAATACATGAATCTCTGGTTTATTCTTTTGCAATCCAAGTACAGAGTACATACAAAGTATTTTAAAGCCAATTCTGATCTCAGCTACGCAAGTGCAAATCCTGAGCACTTACAGGGTAATAAATGAATTCCAGCATGGAGTAAAAGAACTCCACAGCAGCATGGTCTGGAAACTCCTTTTTCAGGACCCAATTTTGCCTTAATTTCATGTCCTTGTAGCTGACAACAGCACTTACCTGTCGAAATCTAATTGAAAGAGAGGGGAAAAAAATCGGCAAACATAAACAGGACCAACCTTTTTCAAAGGTCAGGTGCAATTTCAGTTCTGCAATTTTTAGTTGGCCAACTTGAGATACTTCAAAGAGGTATTATGGTCAGACTGAGGAAACCAGCACTCCCAGAAAGTCAGAGCTTTGCAAGTGTCATGGAAAATCAACCCAACATGAGTAGTTCCTTTTGAAGGTTTTGGCCAAGGAATTTTTCCAGTAAAACTACATTCCATAAACATGGAGCAACACCTTAAACAGACAACAACAAATGAGGAACACCGTGGGGTTGATTTGAAAGAGAGCTGTATATTCAGAAAGCGGGACAGGGAGGAAGCCTGGTAGAGGGACGTGATAGGATGTCAGGATAAACAGTGGGTAGACGACAGTATATTCATCACGCTGGAATTGAGAGAGTAAAAAGAAATTCATGGCTGGTATGGACCTTATCAGCCAACTCTCTTGGTCTGCCTATTTTGAGCAGAGGGGGAGTCAACAGAAGAGAAGTCTTGGTAAGTGGTGTTGCTGGAGGAGGGAGGAAGATGTGCAAGGGAATGTGTTGGTGTACAGAGCTGAGAGGGGAGAGGTGGAGAAAGAGAATATGCTCCAAGGCAGTACAGCTGATATGGGGGGCGGTGACGAGGAGGGAAAATCTGCTGGAGAATAATTCATCCTGCCTGCATTGCTGCAGGTTCTGGGTTCTCGCTTGTCCTGCTCACTGGAAGCATTTTCCAGAGGCAGGCTGTGTGGAAGGAGAGGAGCAGGCTGCCTACTCTTTCTCAGGAGAAGCAGTGTGGTGGCTAGCAAGGGAGCTAGGGGAAACCCTCTCCTCTGCATCGTTCCTCCTGTTTGGCAGCAGGCTTCCACTTTGTAAAAAAACCCCACCTGCAGCTTCTTGACCAAAATTACTTTTTCCACTGAGACACATCAGCTCTGTGGTGTCTATATAGTGCAGTGCAGACTGAGAGTGAATTTAAAAAAAAAAAGAGTGCAAGGAAGAAATGCAGAGTCTAGAAAATGGAAATGCTTAAGTTGTCACAGAGAGTTGATTTCTGGGAGACAGAAAATCCTAGTCAGGGACTTGCCCAGTTCATGAATATCTGTTTATACTGTAAACTGTTCCATTGCTGGTTTATTGTGGAAGGTCTGACATGGATTATTGTGTTATTATTGTATTTGTTTTTTGGTTGCGTTTGGGGTTTTTTTAGGGGGAAAAAAAAAGTAACTGTTTGATACTCCTGAATCTTCTGATATGAAAAAATAATAATTTGGGATTAAAAGCTATGGGCATCATGCAATCTGTTTCAGACATACAGGGCAACCAATATACTGTATGAAGCAATTGATGTAGCTTATGCTAAATTCTGGCTTTGAGTGAGGGATGATACATGCACATCCAGTATTCCCCCTTCTTTATTTTTCAGGTTGCTAATTAGGCACCAGTACAGCTGAAATTATGCAGTCAGCTAAGTGTCCAAGTGTATCAGTTGCACTTGGCGTGGTAGGTCAGCCTTAAAGCTGGGCTAGTGACCAAATTCACTGCTCATCCATACCATTTTCTGTGCAGGACTTCTGTTGTGGTTTTGGGATGCCCAGGCTTGTGGTATCTGGAGGAGAGAAGAAAATGTCATGTGCACCCTGTTCTCCAGGGCAAGGGCAGCACATACCCAGATGTTAGGGGGATGGCCCTCAGCACTATGCTGGACTCAGTGCCCTGACTTGCCCTCGCAGCAACAGCACGGGATTGCCATGTGTCGGGCCAGATGGTCCTGCACTGTGCCCGGGATGCTGGCTGCCACGAGGCTTAATTCAGTTTGCTTGGATAGGGAGATGGGAGAGGTAGAGGCATAAAGGGTCACTGGCTTCTGCAGAGGGCATCCCTCCTAGGAATACTTGCCATTCTACCATAGCCTAAACTTTCACCACTCTGTGATGAAAGTGTTTCTGGCTGGCATCAGCCAGAACCCCAGCTTTCCTGAGGCTTCAGGAAGAGTAACCAGGAAAGGGATGGCTTTGCCATACCTAGTGGCTGTCTTGGTGGTGGTGGCTTGGGGACTGTATTAAAAAAAAGGAGACATTTTAACTGTCAGTGAACAAAATGCATCCTGCAGAGTACTTCCTGCAGTGTGCCAAGTTGCAGTCAGTCCTGGAGTCAAGACCCAGGTTATCAGTTAGTGCGTATTGCTCTGTAGGGCCACATCCTTGTTATGCAGTATTTGTAAGATCCGATAACATGCATTTAATAACATATTGGGACATCTGTGGTGTTCTGCAAGTTAAGGCAAGGTGTCTCATCTGAAGCAACCCACTAGAAGTGTAGGACCATTTTGAAGGGTATTTATTTTCTCCTGGGTTCATGCAGTTACAGTAGACTTTATCTTGCTTCCAGTGGACTGACATTGCTTGTAAGGAAAATGAATCTGCCTACAAAATGATTTTTCCTTTTCTTTTCTTTTTTACATATAGGTACCAAAATAGTTAAGCAAGGCAAAGATTACTGTTATCAGTCAGTAGACTGGTACAAGAGACAGGTTATACAATTTCCGTGAAGTCACTGCCAGGTTGTCCTGTGCCCTAACCATTATGTCCATTTGCCTCACTGCACCAGAGACTGAAATAATGCAATGAATATTCATTGACTTCAGGAGGCCTGGAGATTTTCACGTTCCCGTGCACTAGTCCTATGCTGCTGTGTTTGAAATAGTGTTGCCAAGAGATACTCTGTTCTGTCTTGGTTTTGGGTTTTTTTTTTTTTATTTTTGCAAAATCTAACTTTGGCATAAAACAGAGAGATCAAAAAACCCTCTCTCAAAACCAGATCAAAACCTGAATATTTCCATTTTTTCCCATTTCATCATTATGGAACCGGAGTCCTGTTGAAAAGAAAATAAATAGTGAAGCCCTCACATGAAGTCTGTGAAGGCATGAACCTTCAGCTGAGATAGGAATGTTTGCATATGGTTCAGAGTGACACCAGCAGTAGGGCTGTGTAGGGATTTACAAAGTATTTGGATAACATAAGAAACTAAGTTTATCTAAACACTTTCTTATGTTATCACTGTGTTATCCAAACACTTTGTTAGTGAGACTGGGAGATTAGGATATGCGTTACCCCACCACTACTTAAATATATTTACACTCTTCCTGTGGATTTAATTTTAGGAACTTGGGTGTAGATTTAGCAGCTGGAGTTGCACTAAGGGTATGGAAACTACTTTTAGCTCATTCCTGTCATAATACTCGCTGAATGCTTTGGCAGAGGAGGTCTGCCACCTGAAATGTCTTCCTCTCTTTTGATCTCTTTTTTGAACTGTATTTATTATTATCCAATTTTTTTTTATTTTTTTATTTTTTTCCTAAATTTACTGTTGAGAACCACTGTCTTTAGGGACTTCACACTGCAGGATACAGGCTATTCTTGGCTTCTGAAGAGTTCATCCAAGGCCAGTGGAGTCTATATTCATATGCTGGTGTGGTTTGACTGACAAAATATGTGGTGTTTAAAAGTGAACAGGAGTAAAACCATCGTGCCTAAATTAGCAGCCAGGAAAAGGACAACACAACCAACCCCTTCCAATGACTTTACCCACTGGCCAGGAGTGGCTGGTCCTTTCTCCTGGGAGAGAAGAAAGGACAGGAAGGTCACTTCCTCTGAGCCCATCATTGTGGCCAGCAGACCACCGGCTTACACTTCACCAGCAAGTGTGAGAGGAGGGCATGGAAAGGTTGTGCCCAAGGAAATACTGGCTATTCCACAGGCTCCAGCCACAGACCACAGGAGCAGCTATTTTGATGCATTTATGCACTAACAGTGCTGTTAGGATCCCACTTTTACATAGTCCGCAGGGTGAGTGCAGGCTGGTTAGCTCACATCAGAATATAGGCAGGTCAGACTACAGCTCCATCCAACCAGTATTGTGTGTTGGCCAGTGGGCAGACACAACTATTTGGGGAAAAATATAACACTGGGATAAGCATGTAGGAATGCTGTATACGTTATGTATCCTACCTGCGTTCATGTGGTTCAGGGAGGTCCTGAGCCACGAGCTGGAATTTTGTGCTTAATGGCCCTTGCTAGATTTTTCTTCCATGGATTTACCTTTTTGGGTTTTTTTAACTCTTCTAAATTCTAGCAGCCACAGCATCCTCTAACAATGACTTCCAAGGGTCAGCTATGCAAATATGAAGAAATATGTATGTTCATTCGTTTTGAAACTGCCCCATGAAAATTTTGCTTACTGTTGCCAGCTTCATCCACTGCGAGAAAAGAGCAGCATTACCAAGTGGTGGGTGTCTCTTTTACTTTTCTAAAATGTTTTAAAATCTTCTTTGCTTATTTTGTTCCTACTGAGCACTTGTATTGGATTTTCATAAACCTATCCAAGATCTGTTTCCTCAGTGGTAATAGATACATTAAATGGCATCACTGTGCCCCTGTAGGGTGTTTCTTATTTGACATATTTATCAGCACTCAAAAGTTACAGTTTTAATGCCTTCTCAATCAATACTGTAAGAACTTTCAGTGTTTCCAACCAACTTCTATTTTGGCTGCCAGACTAATTTGGTATCATCATTACATTTTGCCACCTCACTAGTCAGTCTCTTTGTAAAAATCATGTATGGACAGTGGACAAAACATGTTCCAGTGCTAATCTCTGTGGGAGTCCACTGAGAACCTCACCCCACTATGAACATAGAATATTTATTACTACTGTTGTTTCCTGTCTTTAAGCAGCCATTAAGCCACAAGTGGCCTTTTCCTTTTTATCCCTGATAGCTGAGCTTCTTTATGATCTCTTGATAGAGGATCTTGGAGGAGCCTTTTTCAAATCTGTTACTATTCATTTTGATGATTTAGCATCCCTGAGCTCCTCTACTGCAGAACTGATGAGATAAATCACTTCGGCTTTCTTGCCATGACCATCTTCTTGGCTTTTTGCATGTGTCCATATTTCTGTAAGTTTGCCTGGGTGGCTGGTGGGGCAATTACTAATTACTATCATTTCTAATCCTCTGCTTGTAGTAGAGCTGCCTTCTGTGGTTGGGCCATGCCACTAATGCTTTGTAATCAGGAGGTACTTTTTATATCAGTACTATCCACTGAACATGTGGGTCTTAAAATGCAAATGGATGGTCCTCTGATGCTGGAATGGGGATGCTAGAACAGAAGAAAGGGATATAATGTACCATTAAGAAGCCTCTTCTCCTGGTTTGAAGTTTATCAAGGCTGTCTATAAGCCTGTCTTTCATGCATAAGAAGAAGCCTTGCTTAGCAGTATTCATTTTTAAAACTCATTATCAGACAGTTGACATAGCAGCTGACTTGCCTCCAGAAGACATAAGCATCAGGCTCTCCAGCGAAACAATCCTGTGTTGTAACACTGCTCAGCTATTCACCGTCTCCATCTCATTTCCCGCCAATGTCAAAATCTCGCATAAACTATTTTCCTTTTGCCCCAGTCCGATTCCTGGCAGCCCCAGATGAACTGTAGAGCCCTGACGCCCAGGCACGGCCTCAGGAAGACAGTCAAAGCACCGCTGAGCCAGTAGGAAGCACTTCTGGCTGCTCTGGAGACCCTGCTGTTCAATGCCCCAAATAAATGAGTTTGCAGCCTGTAGTAATCCAAGCTCAGCTCTCAAACAGAAAACATCTTTCCTAAACAGCAGGCAATGAACTTCTGCTTTTAAAAGTCCTGGTCCCAGAGACAGGATTCAAAACATGTGAAGTGAAAGCCTCATCATAAACACAGCTTTGGGTTCACTGCATATGACTTTTTTCTCTTTCTAAATATGAGAAAGGAGGAATTGCCTGCTGTTAATATATGAGCTGCTGTGCAGGCATCTGTAAAGGCTGACACAGGTAAGAAATGTAAGATGTGTGGATAGGATAGGGGTAAGTTTTGTGGATAGGACTCTGATATCCTGTATAGGGTATATTGCATATATAGTATACTGGAGTTTGGCCATAATCCAGCAAACGGAACTATTCTTCTACCTGCAAAATTACAGAAGGGAAATCAGACATCAACAAGTTAAAAGCAGATGACTGATTTTTTTTCTGTGACTTGAAAACAAGAGCTTCCGGCTTCTTCTAGCTGCATGTCACTAATGTTAATAACAACTGTGCTCCTCCAGTGTTTTAGGAAGCTGTGTTGTTCTCATAGCACCAGTGCTTTCAAATGAAGAGAAGCCATCAAGTTGCCATTTAATTTTAGATGTGATATAACAAGATAAGTGCAACTAACAATAAAAGGGAAATGGGTCACTGCAGGAAGATCAAGTGGCTGATTACTGTGTGAGAACTGCAGGTTCAATCCAAGCCCAAAGAACCCTGCGCCAGGTACGACATCATGGACCTATCTCACAGTTAAGTAGGAGGGGTGCATTATAGGATGTGAGTAAGCAGTCCTGTTTTTTATATATATATATATACATATATATGGGAAAACAAATGGGAAAGTGCTGTTCATCTCAATTTACCCTCAACTACCCTGCTGCGTACAACACTGCATCATGCCTACATGAGTAATACTCTAAGGCCAAGGTGGTATGTAGAAACACTTGTTTTGCTCCAAGAAGCTGGTCCTAAGTGGTTAGCTTGTTATCAGATATATTTTAGCATTTCTGGAGGACACTGTGCTGTTCTCTCCAGATGATTACAGCACCCCACTCTCAGGGAAATGGAAGCAAATCTCAAAGTACTGCCTGTGATACTTCTGTATATATGGGTAGCCTTTGGATATTTTATTCCTGCAAATACTTCCTCTTTCACACCAAATGCAGTTTCAGGGAGAAGAGGTGGCAGAGAGACGTAAAAATCAATGAACAGAAAATGAAGTGCTGCAGTTCCGCCTTTGAATGCATGAATAGAAGGGTATGCATCCTTGAGCTTTGTCAGTTATACTAATACTGCACAGGTGTCAGCAGCACCATGCTGCATTAATAAGCCTTTAAGTAAAGATTCCTGATCTTCCAGAAAATTTCAGTATCCATCCAATCATCAATTCTCATGTTAGATGTGACACGTAGGTATTACACTATATATGTAAGTGTGGGCATTTCTGATTCAGATAAAAAATCACTAATTCCAGCTGTGGTTTTCTGAAGGAATCACCATTTCTGCATGGATCAGTAGAGACATGGGTTCGCGGGGTTGGGTTTCCATCTTATGGACAGGCAGAGATTTCAGGTGTGTACTGGAGCTCCCTGCAGCCTTTGTGAAACAGACAGGGAAGCTTTTATTTTGAAGTGCTTTTATGAGATGCATTAGCATGAAGTTCAGTGTTGCTTTATTAACTATTCCAGAAACAGTCTGTAGACTGAGGCTGAAATATTAATTAGCACTCTTATGTCAAAGCTTAGGCTCCTGCAGTGCGTTTTGTCTGGAAGTCTGACGGCCAAAGGGGTTTCCTCATTTGAATGGCGCGTTTTTGAAAATAAACAGTGAGTGTCAAGGCAGTCACCGAACGAGGAGACAGTAATTTTGAAAGTATGCAGTGAGGATGCATGCACAGCTTCAAGCACAGGAGCCTTCAAATGAGCACTGCAAGACCAGCTAACTCTTGTTGTTTCTTGTTTTATTTGACTACTATGCAAGGGCTGGACTGGAGCCAAAGAATTCAGCCTCAGCACAGGCAGCACTCGGCAGTGCTGAGTCTGGAGCAGCCCTCCAGCTCTGAAGCTGTGTTTGGACTCTCATACCCAGGAGGAAAGTCATCGCTCTGCAATGGAGGCTCCTCATTCTGCCCTTTGTGACCTGAGGTGTGCTGCTGGGGAAGCTGGGAGGGCAGCTCTGCCCTGTCACTTACTCTCTGGCAGAAGGTGTGGGAAGACAGGCAGCCACAGAAGCACTGGAGCTGGTGCTTTGCTCTCTGTTAAAAGCATATAACTAGGCTTGTTGAGCCCTTAATGGACTTGTTCCCTATTCAATACCTTACTCAGGCTCATATCTTGGTTTTTGTTTCTTTGGGCTGCCTTTTGAAGCATTATATTTCTAGCAGACTGCTTCCTAGTCTTTAGAAATACTGCAAGGAAGAATGCAGAAACATTAGCGGAAAAAGTCAATGCATTTTCCAACAGAAAAAGAAATCCCTATGAAAATTTAAAGAGTGCTATGAAATGTTAATAATTGCTTTTCCCACTAGCAATAGCGTTTTGTAAGTAGAATTAGATCAAAGGACTGTAGATTAATCAAAGAAGAATTTCCCTGCATGGTAGTAATGTCTCTGGATAAATACGATGCACACCATCGACACTCAGGAGTCTCTGGGATATTTATTCTTCAAGAGACAGCAGCTGAGCGACTGACACAGTGACTTGGCAAGTTGGGATGGGAATGGAAACCTTCCCTGCTGCTCAGGCTCTTTCCACTTGCACCTGTGCAGCAATCCTGCCTCTCCGCTTTGCACAGCAAGGCAGGCAGGAAGCTGGTCATTCCCGCTGCAGGGCTGCCAGAGACCAGCCCTGTTCAGGAGTATAGATGGTATTGGTACCACCTTTTTTGTCTTGAGTTTGAAGTCCCTGCTGGGAGGCTCAGAGAAGACCATACAGCCACACCTGGAGCAAAAACCAGCAAGCACAGGACTTGAGTGCTGTGGATAGTAATAACAGGCTTCTAGTACCCAGAATTATAGTCCTCCATTTTATGGCACTGCAAAAGTCCCATGTTGATTAGGAATAAAATTCATAAGATGTAATGAGAACAGATTGCATCACAGTAAAACCCTCCCCTAAGGGGTTTGCACAGAGTAAAGTTTTAATGAGTAATTGTGAATGAGACAACTGCCCTCTCCCCCCTCATTTTTAGGTGGCTCCCTCTGCCCTTGCCTAGCCGGACCCCGTCCTTTGTAAGCAGACAGGTCCCAGGCAATGCCACCCCATGGCCCTGCCCTGGTGGGCAGCCTCATCCAGGCTGGGGATAGGAGGAAAACTCTGTCATACAAAGGTGTGTCATGACATGTTGTTGGCCTCGAGGCTGGATAACAGGACACAGACAATAATGTCACTGAAAGTAGATGTCCACGTGGATTCTGGGGAGGTCAGTGTCCCCCATGGGTTGGGATGGGGTTTGAGCCCATTCCTCCTGGCTTGCAGCCGCTCCAGCAGCACTGTTGGCTCGCCATCTCCCAGCTTGACACTGGCCTTATGGGAAGGGGCACAGGTTTGGGAGGTGACAGCATGACTCCTGAGCTGTGCAGGATCCGTCCTGGCCAGGCATGCTGCTGCCTCACCTCTGCCTTCTCCTGCCTTGCTGCCTGCACATGGGTTTTGGCAGGAGCCTGTTCAGCCGGGGGGTGGAAGAGCCTTCTGAGTCGCCATCATTTCCAGTTTTGTGATGCTGTGAAGTTGATCTCCAGAGCTGTGAAATTGCTTCCCATGGGCCAGCAGTGCTCCTATCAGAAACTGTCTTGATCATGAAACTCTGCTCCCTTAGCAATCAGCTCATGCTAGAGGTGTATTATCGAAAATATTGCTATTTTAAAATATAATGGAAAATTATTTGCCAGGCATACTAGGAGGGCATTTTCAGTATATTTTTACTCAGATTTGCTGCCCACTTGCTGATAAAAATGGCAATGTTATTCTTCCATTTGATTAACTAATGGCATGTCTTGCAAACTCGGTTGTTGATATGTAAGAAAGACAATGAAAACAGATGCCCCTCTGTCTGTTAAAAAAAACAAGAGATGTTATGGTGAGGAACCTGCAAAATAGAGAATGTCTCCATCCTCTTCCTCTCTTCCAGGCTGTGACACATTCCCAGTAACACTAATGTTAGAGACTTCTGGGTTTTGTTTACTGCTGAGTGCCTGCTGCTAGGCGTTGCTGGTTTTTTTTTCATCCCAAGGGCTTCATTTGTACCAGCGCTTGTTGTACCCTGCGGTTTTGGGGATTCAGACAGTAAACGGATTGTTTCTTGGCAAACAGGGGTATGATTTTTAGAAAAGTGGTGATGGCATCTCTTCCAGAAATGAGTCGACAGCTGGGCAGCATGAAGCAGTGGAGGAAAAGGTTTTCTGCAGCCTAGCGTACTCTAAAACAGGCATTCCTGAGCGTCTTCAACTTTCTCCTTTGCTTGCCAAAACTTACCTTCCGTGCAGGGTGAGCTTGGTCAGCCCGGGGGCCACCGGGGCTGCCGGGGCTAGGGCAGGCTGACTGTCCTGCTCTGGCAGGCTGCACTTCCACAGGCTGGACTCGGAGCGATTGGCCCGTGCGGATCATGTGGGAGAAGCAGGAATCCTGAGTTGTAGCTTTTGGCACTCCTTTCTCTTTTAAAGCGCTTGCTCTTTTCAACTCCCTAGGGCTTGTTGCCTCCCTCCTTTCATTACCCTGATTATAATCTGGAGTAGCCACGACAGAGGCAGACGCAGTGATTTTAAAGGAGCAGAGATGTTTAAGCAGGTGCCCAGGACTTCTGGCACTGGCTGTTACTACTTAAACTCGGTGTCACCTGAGGGCCAGGAGATGTACTTGCGATTCGATCAAACCGCCAGGCGCCCTCCCTACAGGACGAGCAGGATTCTCGCCCGTCACCAGCTACTGACGAAAATTCAGCAAGGTAAGTTCCTGGCAGAAGCGCTTCTTCGCCTGGCGTTGTCGCAGGGTCTGCAGGTCCTCTCTTTCTTATGAAAACACGTTTTAATGCCTCATATGTCAGGCTCTTTTCGTGTCTCTGTTCTGAATTAATCTGGCTAGAGTCCAAGTTTGACATAGTCATTCATACCTTTGTGTTTCTATACGTGTACACGTATACTGTGTACAGAACCAAGAGACAAACACTAGTGCATGATTAGCTGTTTAACTAAATTATCTTTTAATGATAAACTATGCTGTAGCTTGGGTGCTGAAGTTCGTCTGTTCTGACTGGCAGAGCAGTTACTGGCATCAGTGCATCTGCTCCCATGGCTATAGGTAAAACCTGCCCCTCATAACAGACAGAGAGAGAATAGCTGATCGTCCAGTTAAAAACAAAGTAGAAGTGCTGGAGAAGGCAGCTGGGGTAACATCCTCTGGAAACAAGCATGTGTAACTGTCAGAGGATTAGAAAACTTGTCACACGTCCTTAAAAGTAATTGCTGACTTGGCTTTCTGCAGCTGCTTATGCAGTTATCTAGGCAGTCATTACACATGTATTCATTTTGTTTTTCTCAATATATATCTACAGCACTAAAGCTAAACGCAGATTGGCCTCAGAACAAATCCTTTGGCCTGTGCGTGCAATTTAAAATCATCTTCAGATTCATTAATGCAAAGATAAAAAAGCCAACTGTACAGATTTTTCCAGATGAAAAAGCAAATCAATACATAGGTTTGTACTGATCTTAGTTTTTGCATAGCATCTTGTTTCCAAGAATACCAGTTTCCAAAGTTGATGTGGTCATACACGCAGAAGAAGAGTATGTCATGTATTTGTCATGAAAAATAAAATCCTAAAGATATCAGTCACTTTCTTGACAGCTTGCATAAAGATGTTTGATTCTGCTAACTAGGGGCAGACATAGGGTTAACATCATTTACTGTCATATCTGGCAAATATCATGGAAATCGGTGTGAGCCTCTGACCAGTTATATGGAGTGGCTATTTCTGTGTGCTTCTTTCCAGTAAGATTCTTTATATCCATGGATGTCAAACTCTGGCAGAAATACAGGGATATAATGATGAAACTTTTATTGCATTTGTAAAGAAAACAATGCATAATTCTTTATCCAACTTTTAAAAAAGATGAAAAAGATAGTTTCTGTGGCAATTAGGAAAATGCAGTTGTTTGCAAGGCGGTCTCAGGAACTGGTCGTGTTTGAGGGATACTGGTCCTCATTGCAGCTCTAGTTTCAGGAAGGATATTATGTCATTCTGTGTACCCAGTGTACAGCCTGGATTGAATGGAAAGGAAGAGTAATTTATTTCTCTTCAGGTTTATTTGAAAATATTTTGGGTGCAGTGTTAGTACCAACTTAAATGTTCAAGCCACAGCTGTGGATGAGATGGATTAACACACCCTCTCTTACCTGTCATAGTGCTGTTTAATGTTCCCTCTTGTATATCATAACCCATCAGCTGTCTGGGACAGGCAGGGCTGCCAAAGCCACCCTGCAGGGCCGAGAGGTTTCAGAGGCTGCGTGGTGGGACAGGGAGGAGCGTCTGTGCTGTAGCTGTGCTTCCTGCAGCTTGTTGCATGGATGGTCAGTCTGTGGTGAATGGCCTCTGCTCCCCTGCCACAGCTTTCCAACCTGTCCTGCACAGGGCTGTGTGGAATGTTGTTTGTATAGCACCTTGACGATGTGATATATGTTACAGTTAAGTATATGAAATATTTCTGTATTTTGGTTCACTAAGAATATGTTGTTTCTTCCTTCGCTTCTTTTATTGGTGGAAAATGGACAGAGTCCACTTGGTTAAGTGTCAGTTCCTTATCAATAATGAAATTATTTATGCAAATAGACAGATGTCCGTGTGTGAGCCCATCTGTAGGAGTACACACATATAGTTCAAAACTATAGGCAAGGTACACATTTTTTTCTGCAGTGCTCCAAGTTATACCATAATTTTGATACTGGGTCAGTATGTCATCCTCTGAGCTTGCCTTGTTCACACTGTAAGCAGTGTGAGGGTATGCAGTCAGTCCCAGCAGGTACTGGAAGAGAACTGTAACATGGGTGGAGGTTTCAGCCTGTCCCTGTAGAGGAGAGCTTTACTCCATTGGCATGTGGCATTTCTTACTAATGGAGCTGCCACAGAGCAACTTATGAAGAACGTATTGAAAAATAAATCAGGAGATGCAATATGACAACCAAAACTTGCTTTCACTCACCCAATGGTAAAACATGTAAAATCATTATTTAGTCTTCTTGAATTTGTATGTCCTTCAATCATATATTTTAAGGCCATTAAGACAGCGTATTGGAACACTGCTACTCCTGTTCTTGTGTTATCACCTCCCCAACCTGACTATTTGAATTACAGCATATGTTTAGAAAAACACCCAGCCTGCATTTTAATATTGCTGGAATGATAAATCCTGTCTGGTTAATTGCTTTGCTAAAAACAGATCTGCCACATGAAGTGCTAAGCTGCCTTGGGGCTTGTTTGAATACCTGCTCGCTACTTCTTGTGCAGATATTTTTCAGTTACTGGTGTTCAGACTGGAGGCACCCACAGTAGGAAACACTGAAGTTTTTCCATCAGGACTATTTTTCCTTTGTGAAAGGAATGATATAAAAAATCACAATGTATCCAATTTAGAATGTATAAAGCAGTCAAAGCTTCCATTGCAGGACAGGAACCTGGTTCACTAATGCAGTGCAATACAAAGTGTGGAATATACTGCTATCATTTCAGTCATTACCTGTATGTACTATTCTAAACAATGCTAAATCACTCTATCATATTGTGGAATACAGCTTCTCCTCCTCCTCTAAAAACATGTTTGCTGAAGAAGCTGTCCTTTATATTTTCCTTTGGTGTTAGTTAAAAATAAACTAGATGAATCATTAGAGGAATTATGCTATTTAATCGTTTCTAAAAAGAAAACCACCACAAGGGAAATGAAAGGAACTAGACTGTTATTTTAATCAGATCATACTTTGAAAGTCCTAAATATTTGGTTTATGTACACCATTGATTCCTTGAGGCAGAATTATGTGGTGGCCTGTGAATGTGAGTAGTAATTATCTGTCTGATATTAAATAGGTATTTTCAAAATGTGATCTTTTAATTTAACACATTAATTTTAACACATTTCCCTTTCCCCCATAAGCCCGTTAGTTTCCATGCTGAAGGGGACACATGCCTCAGCATAAAGGAACAGGGTGTAGCATGCTTGGTCTGAGGTATTTATTCAAACTGTGTATGCAGTAACTGTGTGAGAATTCATTAATGATTACTCATGTTCTCTTTAAATAAATAAGGTGGTAACTTTCAAGAATTTGTATTACATGAGTCACAAAGTTGTTATTTCTTTCACAGTACATGGCTAAATTCAGTGCAGAACAGAAAATATAAGAAGTAGCTGTAGGTAAAAAGTAATGAAGAATTAAGGTCATACTCTGAAAATGCTAAATTGAAATCACTGACTGTGCATCATGAGTATAAGTCAAGGTAAACGAAGCTACATCTGCCCCAGCACAACCGGGCATCACCGATAAAGAAATGTCCCCATTCATCTAAAGTAGAATTTGATTCTTAGACTGCAATTTCAGTAAGAAAATAATATGAAGAAACAAATGAAAATAAGACAAATTCCTATCCTCAGTGAGTAAATTCTTGCCCCCAGTGAGTAATGCTCTGTGATTTGTCTCAGTTTATGTCCACAGGCAAGAGCAGTTCAAGACAATTGCTCGATGGAGCGATCTCAAAGCAGACTTTAACTTTTCAAGGCAAACTCTCCATTCAACACTGAGCAGATATTTCATACTCTTATATATTGCAAGTTCAATTTTGATCCTTCATTAATACTGCTACCTCTGTGTCACCTGTGTTTGGTTTGAGCGAGCAAGTTACAGAGGGATGCGAGGGACTTGGCAAAAAACTGTGCATTTCAGATGACTTTAAACTTCAGCTGTTAATATAAAACAAGCTGTAATATACTCCCATATTCAAATGGAGAACTTGAAAGTCATGTAAGTGAAAATGTTGCAGTCATAGTCTGCATTAAAAAAGGCCAGATCACATTCTTGATATGCACACAGGTACAGAGTACCTGTCCGTCCCTGGAGGTGGGAAACAGGATGCAACCATATAGTTAAAGACTGTGGTTTTGTTCAGACATACAGGGAGGACAAAATACAGTTCAGGCAACCTGAACTATAGCATTTCCCATGTTCTGGATACTGGCCACTTTACCTACACATCGTTAAACCTCATTGTCTGAACCCAGGAAAGTAGAAGACTAACCAAGAAGATTCAGCCTTGGTGGTAATGGTATAAACATCCTACTTAGGTCATCTCTTACCAGTGCCAGTGACAAGCTTGTGGAGTAACTCATGGTAGCAGCAGGTTGTAGTTCCTGCTCAGCACCCCTGTGCCTCCATTTGTGGTGGCCCCGTGTCTGCAGTTCAGCCCAGGCTCACAGGAGAGGACAGGTCTAGGGCTGGGGTGGCCTGGGGCACTGGGAGGAATATCCTCAGCTGCAGGGCTGCCTTGTAGACCTCAGATGGGACATGGTCCATGACCCTCTCCAGCATCAGACACATGTGGTGCAGGCATGTGTTCACAGCAGAAGGACCTTTGGGTTGGTTAAACCATATCAAGTCTTGACTAAGTCTGCGAAAACTGACTTACAGTATCATTAGAAACTAGACCCTACATCATATGAAGCTTCTTCACTGTCATCTTTCCTTCCTTACACATTCTCTTTCCTTAGGTCCTTAGTCTTCAGATAAAATAGTTTTTCAATTAAATTGTAGAATTTATTTTAAAAAAAGAATTCTAACGTGGTACTTAAAATGGTTGAAGTATTTGTGTGAAACCTTTACACAACAACTGTGAACATCCTGAGGGGTATTTATAAACTGAAAGTGCCCTGAGGTGTATTTATATAAAAAAAGTAGAATTAAGTCATAGAATCACTGAATGGTTTGGGTTGAAAGGGAACTTAAAGCTCATCTAGTTCCAACCTCCCTGCCATGGTCGGGGACACCTTCCAGTAGACAAAGTTGCTCCAAGCCCCTGTGTCCAACCTGGCCTTGAACACTGCCAGGGATGGGACAGCCACAACTCCTCTAGGCAACCTGTGCCAGTGAAGCACACAAAATTCCTTGATTTTTAGGAAAAAAATCACAGTGAAGATTTTTTCCTAATATCTGATCTACATGCCCTTGTAAAAAGTCCTTCTCCAGATTTCTTGTAATAGCAGTGTGAAAGATTGCAGTCCAGCTAATTAAAGTTTAAAAAGTGCTTCATGGACAACAGGACATTTGAAAGGGAGAGACCTTTACTGGAGTCACTGCGTGGCAAAGAGGTTCAAAAGCTGAAATTATCAAGAAATACCTGTGTGGTATGTATCAATAAATGTCCTGTGTGGTTCTGGAGATCAGACTTGATGACAGTGGTTCCTTCTGGCCTTATAAATTCACAGCCACTGAGTGTCAGTGACACTTCTGCTGACACATGCAGATTGGATACCAAAAAGGAGATCTTGGTTCTTCTTTTAAGTGAAGGGACTTTTGCTCTTGATTTCACTGAAACCAGGATTTCAGCCACAGTGAAATCTTAACTTGAGACATTTTTGTTTTGAAATTGTTTGTGGTGAAATGCACAGCTGTAGTCATGCTATGTATCTCCTGTATTGATCGCTGAGGAGATTTTTAATTTTCACATTAACCCAATTGTATAATTAGAGCCAGTAATGTTCAAAGGATTTAAGATGATTAATGCAAGATATATGCTCAATAAATGAATCATTAGATTAATAATAATTTTTTTTTTAGCTTAAATTTAGAAGAAGTGATAAGTCACTGGGGTATATAAATTGCTACATAACAAAAGTGAAATAGAAGTTGCTCACAAAAATACATTAATTAAGAATCTGTACATAGCACTTCTGTTATAGGAGACTTTTATGTCTGTATTTATACATAAATCCCTGAAAATAAAGTGCAGTATTTATACCATAAGCACAGTAAAAAAATCTGCGGTTTTAGGTTCCAGACAGATACTGGTTTTCTCTCTAGGTAATAAGACTTTTTTTCTTTCTGATTCAAATGCAAACTATGAAGTCATTGGTAGCATCTTAGCCATAGTCATTATTTTTATCTTACTCAGTTCATACAGCATTCTCAGACTTTTAGTTGCACTTAAACTTACATGAGCTGTTCCACAGAGGGCATCATATATATTTAAATTAGTGCCTAAGCCTTTAATGGAAGGGACAGAGAAAAAAGGTTCCTTGTACTTGGGTTATAAAACTATTGCTTGTAGTTGATTTTGTTACACTTTGCAATAGCTGCTTTCGAGGGTAAAATGCTGAGTTATATGGCCTGTGGGCTTGATCCAGTATATGCTAGTTGTGTCATTTCTTATTTATACTTATTTTACAGGCATTTGAATATGGTCATGTCAGTAAATCCTCATATTCATGCCTTGTAAAATTCTCATGTGTTGTATTTTTCACTTAAAAACTGCTGAGTTTTCCCTTTCAGGTTCAGTTCAACAGGTCAACTGAGCTTACTAGAGCAAGTCATCACAACACTAATTGCATACCATAATATAGTGAGGGAGAGGAGGGCTTGAGCACCTTGAGCTGGACTACTTAGACACTGCTGAAGAGCAGACAGCATAATTCAGAAAACTTGGGACCATTATGGCTTAGCTGAAAAGGATGTGTGTAACTCAGTATGAAAACATCTTGTGGCTTTTCATCTCTCATCTGTTACAGGACTGAGTAGGTTAATTCTGCTGGGAGAAGAAAATCACTCCATAGCAGCTCAGACTACATGGGGTTTCAACTAACATACACCGGCAGATGAGCCAAAGTTTCTGTCTTTGTGATAAGTTAGGTGAACTCCAAAAAATAACTTAGTTTAAAATATGGGCTGTGCAGTACATCTTAAGTAAATACCATCTGCCAAGCGTGGAAGCTGCCTTGCTGGAACATGCTAGATGTTTTACTTTCCACTTGAAGTCCTTTGCCAAAGAAGGACTCAACCCTGCAACTTAGATGAATCTTCCTCTGTACTAAAGGAGCAAAATAATAAATCCTAATAATGTCAACTAGTATTGTTTTAATGAGCTAGATATTACAGACCTTTGGCAATAGTTGTGCTCTCTTTTAATAGAATTGTGGTTGGAGGAAGGTCTGTTTGCGTGAGCAGAGTTTTCTGGATTTGGAAGCAAAACATGTATATATTTATTGTTGTATCTCTCATTTAGTCTTAATGGCCTAAAGGGTATCTGACTTTTTTCCCCCCTTAATGTGTCACTAGTGTCTTTCATAGTTTGTTTACTTTATTGACTGTGCTGCGCTTATTTCTAATTCTCCATCAGATGTGTGGTTTAGGAGTATGGAAAAAAGCAGTAACTCACAGTGGAATCTCTAAATTAATTCTAGCTTTTATCCTCTTAAGTCATAAACACATTCCCGTCAGCATCCCCCATCCCCCAAGCCTGCCATTTTCTGTGAGATTTCTCAGCTTCCTTTTTGAAATCCCATTTGCAGGAAAATATGACACCATCTCATTAAGGAAAGGTATTTCCTTTACTGCCAAATGCATCCAGAAGTGAGGATGATCGTACAGCTTTTACTCTTTAACACTTAGCTGCAAGTGAGCTGCTGCTTCTGCAACCCCCTCAACACATGCTGAACCCTGTGGTTTTTCTGTATATCTCTAGCAACTTTTTCCACTTCCTTACTAAATGCATCCTTCGGGTTACTGCTTCAATGTGCATTATCCACATTATCTAGAAGGTCCTGCTTGCAGATGTTGGGTGTTAACACATCACGTTCCTGTGTTGGTACTAGGCTTATGGCAGTAAAATATCCCTCTGAGTCTGAGTGGGCATGTCTGTACTGCTAAATAAAAGGGATTGAAGGTGAGCTGGAGTACCCTCTGCTCCGTTGAGCAGAGGACTCCCTAGTTCTGTTTTGGCCTTCTCCAGCTAGCTCAACTCAGAGCAAGTTTATGGAAGAGAGGACTAGTCCTATGTAGTGCAGGCATGAGAATCAGGCTGTCTTTCATTTAGCTGTGTAAATATAACCGCTCCTGCCACTGCCATAGAAGATGCAAAATGAAGTGAAACCTTGCTCCAAGTTCTAAAGATATAACATTAATGTTTCTGTAGTATTTACCTCCAAAAAGGTAAAAATTACTTGCTCTAATATAATTTTTAATGCTTGAAGTTTCCGAAGGAAGTATGCAAAAGTGTATCCTATTATGAACTGCCTTTCTATTCCTGCATAAACTCTGAAGTAAATTCTGTCAAAAAGCCGACTCCTGAAGTCTTTTCCATTATTTCATACAGACAGTTCACATTAGCTAACTACAGCCCTATCCTTTTTCTTTTGAAATCAATATCCCAAATTTGTGTAAAATCAGAACCTGCAAAGACTACTCTAAACAATAAGATCATATTGCTTGTCACAATAATGGCAGCATCATGGAGCATCCTTCCAAAGGAGCTGAGATTTGAAAAGGAACCAAAGACATAAGATGACTTTAGATTTGAGAAGGAAGTTGTCTCTGTCAACACTCAAACGGCACAAGTGTAAGGCTCATGTGAAAGGCACAGACCTTTTTCATCCCTTTAGCTTCAAGAAGTGGTAGAATGGTTAGCTTTTCCTAGTCTCCAACTGGTATGGGAGTGGGAGTCTGGAGAGGAGAAGACTCTCAGAGCCACACAATGTGGCTTTTTCATAATATATATTTGGCAAACTCAAATGTTCTGTGGGACGAATCTAAGTTTTGTGTCTTTAATTGCATCTGATGGCAGCAGCTGAATATCTAATCATTCCATAACTTCAGAGATAATGGCTTTCTCTTCCTGCAAACATTTATCTGAGAAGGATAATGTAAAATCCAAAAGTTAATGCTTGGCACAGACGGTTAGGCAGTAAGTTCTTGGCTTTTTTTTTTTCCTTTTTATTTTCATTTTTACAGCTATATTTATACATATTTCTGAGTACTTTTAAAAACTGACATTCTTTCTGCTTCACTTCATTAAAAGTGTGACAATCTGCCTAGGTCTTCTCCAGAGTTAAAAGGAGTTTCTTTTGTTTTAAATTCAGCAAGTATTGGACTATATCTGTTTTAAAAGCCGTATCCAAATTAACAGGCTGAGATATTCAAAATACTTTGTCCAAAACTGCTTTATCATTTCAACTGCTGATTCTGTATTAAAACCAGACACCCATGCCAAAATCTGAGCTATTGCGTCAAAAGCTGCGTTTCATACCACTGCCTGAGCGGTGTAGCCTGGATGGAATAATACTGGTGCTGATTCATGGCCAGGGTTATTATATCTTCATCCAGCGCTTCACGCCAAAAGCCGGAGCTGTCTTTATCCTGCCAATGGCCGTTCAGACACTACGTGAGTGGTGCTACCTAAAGAAATGCATGGCTGCAGTTCATCTCTGACTTCAGACCATCCCTCCCCAGCAGCTCATGGCCCTGACATCCTCATCAAGGGGCCATGGGCACTAGCGGAAGGCAATGGGGTGCCCTTGCACTTGCACATGGGGGTTTTGTCTGTTCAGACCAAGAATGATCTATTCACCAGCAACTTCTGAAGGAAGGAGAAAATTTCCGGTGACATTTTAATTCTCTTTTATGTGGAGTTATTTTTAAATGGTGCTGCTGCCAGTCATATTAAACACTTTGTGTCTTTTGAGTTTTCACTGAACTGCATAATAAGTGTTTCAGCTCCATGATGCATAATGGCAGTGCTATTTGCTGAAAGTCTTATTATTTCAAGTGGCCTCTTATGTTGAGATCAGTTCATTAGTTCTGGCCTGTGAAGTTTAAGAGGAAACAAATGCAGTTGCTAGGAAAAAAAAAAAAATATTTTTTTCAGTAATAGTTATTTTCTCTAGTATCAGGTTCTGAAAGTCTATTTTAAGACTGGGAAAGCAGATGATCCATATTTCAAGACTGTAATCTGGCTTCTGACATCCACAGATGAGTTGTTAAACTAGGTGAGAGAACTGGACTATCGTTGAGGGAAATTTAGGACATTTTCCATTACTTGGATTATCTTTTTAGTCTGAGAGAGCAAACCACTTTGCAGCTCAGGTGCTCATAGAAAGCCAACAGCAGTGAGAGATGCAAGGAGGGGTCACTTAAGTTCCTGCAATTGTGTAGTCATTTAACTGATTTATATATAAATTAAGATTTCAAAAAGTATGGAAACCAGTAGTTTTGCCCTGTGCAACTATCATGTCGCCATCATAATGGTATTTTGGACTAGTCGTGCCCTGGCATCCAAGGCTTTGATTCAAACCAGTTATTTCTTCATAAGTAAGCACACAGCAGGTTATTCAAGAAATCATTTGCTTACCTCTCTTTAGCCAAGTAATTATGTGTTAATCAGAAATGGCTCAGATCTTTGAAATTGCAATGTTCTGGAAAGTTGTGTTTTGGACCACTTACGTAGAAGACTTTTGTTAAGAAAAATGCTGCACTGTTGTTGGACTCCTGTTGGACATAGGGCCCAAAGCTGTTGCACAAGCTGGAAGACAGTCTTCACCAGTCACCGTGAGAACTAGTGGAAGACTAGTTCTAAACTCCTGGAAGTACCCCATCTTAGGGCTTTCTTGGGGACTAATATAAAACTACTGGTATTTTCATTGTAGCTCTACAGAGGCATTTACTCCCCACACTGGCAGGGCCTTTTAATAGCTCCATGGTATCTGCTGGCTGATTCTGAGAGCAGAAAATTTTTTAAAACACACTGGTCACAATTAATAGAGACTTTAGCTTTTAAAATACAAGTTGAATACGTATTATACAGAATTTTAAGGATAAAGATGCAAATAATTGTGTGCATGTTTTCTTGTTCAGCAAAACATTTCTATTCTTACAACGCTTGCTTTCTCCTGAGCATCTGAAGCTCTCAGTTAACAATATTTTGGTCTAAACTATTGCCATATAGTTTGTTTGGTAGAAAACATGAAAAACTGAAATCGTGCAATATTTGTCTTTAGTGAATTTTCAGTAGGGATGGCCATAATCCATTTAAAGTGAATCAAAAATACACCACCTATTTTTTAAAAGTATTCCTTATTGACTATGTAACAGCTGGAAAACTATAGCAAGTTTTAATTATCGTCAGAAAACAAAAAGCTCTTGCCAACACATGCTCGTTATTATCAGCAGCTGCTGTATGCTGACATACTCTTTCAGCTCATGTGAGGCTCAGCTGTCTTAAACAATCATTGTAAAATGTGAAATAGATTTATAGTGATGATCATTTCTTGTTAGATACTTAGCTACTGATGTAATTCGTACTGAATTTAGGGTTGTGTCTTTGTTTAAGCTGTAATAAAATTGCATAAAATAATGATTAATGTTTCATATAAGAGGTGTGAATAGCATGCAACAGGAATTTAAAATATTGAACTGTGGTGCTTTTTTAACAATTCATTAAAAAGAATCAAATTTCTTGTTTTCGTGGGTTTAGCATTTGTATAAATGTAAAATTTGACTTTCTGCCTTTGGGTAACAATTACTACAACTTTATCATAATGAAAAAGATGCAAAATAATTTGCTGATTTAAACAGAAATCCTTATCTTTTACATGCCACTCTTCTGTTGGCAGAAGTGGAGATCTTTATGGCAGTGGCTCTTGTCAAATTAGATGCTGCAGTTGTGTTTATTGCATTGAGCTTGGGTTTTTAATGACATTAATGCACTCTTCAGAATCTGAGACACCAAGAAATACATGCAACATTTATGCTTCAGTGCCCTGTAGAAAGACACATAGGTATGGCAGATTCTTTTTCAGTGTATCTATCTAGAGCCTGCATCTTCTCTAATCTGGAAGGTTTGTGGTTAACTCAATTTTCTGTTACCTTTTATTCTCCACCATTTCTTTTAATTTTGCATTGACAAAGTAAGTACAAAAGGTATCAAGCAATCTGTAAAATTTTTGTTCAGTCAATGGCATCAAGGCAATTTTAGACCCTTTCTTGGTGATATGAGTGATTGACTGAGATTTGACAGTTACTATTCTGAATCTTAACCTGGAGGGAAGTGTTACATTTAGCAGACTGGACACTTGACATATTAAGAAGTTCTTCAATATGGATTAAAAATATGCAGGAGACTCCACATAGCTGTATTTTACTGAAAAGATTATTGACTTTTGGACTGCAGTTTTCACCCAGTCTATTCTTTAATCAAATTACAATCGACTGATACACAGTTCAAATCCTAGTTTTAAGTAGGACTCAGGTGCAAGTCTCTCCTAGAAAACAGTCAGTGTACATATGGTTACACACTATCTTCACACCAGCTAGGTAAGAGACTTTTTTCTTTGCTGTCTCAGAGACCCAGAGTTCAGATCCCGGAACAGATCCCAGCAAAAAAAACCACTGTGCTAAAACAAAATAGCTCTAGTTTGCAGACAAATAATCTGTGTAGGAGCATCACAGTAGCATCACAAAATGCAAGAAATACATCTGGTTGTAGGTTGGTGTCAGAAAGTTAAATAGATAAAGCCAGCAATAAGCTCTCTTAGCCTTAGCCTTTTCTTCTTAAGGTTGAAGAAACCCAGCTCTGCTAGTCTTTCCTCCTATGTCAAGTGCTTCAGCCCTTTGACCACCTTGATTACCCTCTGCAGGGCTTGCTCTGGTAAGCCCATGGCTTTCTTGTGCTGCAGAACCCCGAACTGAACAGAGTAGTCTCGCAAGTGTGGATTAGAGAGGAAGTCACTTACCTTGATCTGCTAGCTACATCCTTCCTAACATATTAGCCCAATATGAAGGTGGTCTCCTTGGCCACAAGGGCATGCTGCGTAGTCATGTTCACTTTGTTGTCCAACATGACCCTGGAGTTCTTTTCTGCAAGGGCCTTTCCTGTCCAGTTAGTCCCAGCCTGCCTTGTTGCATAGGGTTATTCCATCCCAGCTGCAAGACTTTACGTTTACCTGTGTTGAACAGTATGAGATTCCTGTCAGCCAATTTCTCCAGCCTGTCAAGGTCACTTTGAAGACCAGCTCTCCAGCATATCAACAACTTCTCCACAGTTTAGTATCATCCGCAAAGTTGCTGAGAGTGTACTTTATTCCATCATCCAGCTTGCTAATAAAGACATTAAACAGTATGTCCAGTATCAATCCCTGAAGGATGCTGCTAGTAACCAACCACCACTTCGTACTGCTGATCACAAACTGTGAGACTGGTGTTCCAGCTACTTGTCACCCACGTGATCTATCGTTCACTCACCTAGTTTGGCTATAAGGATGCTATGGGAGACCAAGTCAAGCACAAGCCTGCTTGTTCCGTCTCCTTCCCTAACAACCACCAGAGAACAGCCCATTGGTTATGGTGTACTTAATACCACCTCTGTGAATGACCCAGGTTCAAGATCTTGCCCACATTCCTACGGCATAAGCAACGATAGACCTTTCTCACTTGTAACTCATCTTCTTCATTTTATATAAATTAATAACTTCACATTAGCACAGATAATTGAACCAGGACCTCCACTAACCTGTGCCATAAGCATTATGCTGCAAAGTCAGTCGCTGTAGACCTTCCAGTTCTGTAAGGTCCTCCATATTGTATCCATAATTCATTGAATGAAACTAACCTGCAGTTCCTCTGCAGTCTTTAATAGGAAATATGATGACAGCAAAGCAAAATAAATTGACTCTGCAGCCTTGTTTAGTTGTGATTTGTCTCGGTAAGTTGTTGATGTGTATTCAGTCAAGTCCAATGAGTTGATATCATTTGAATTAAATTGTTTTATACCAGCCTGAGGAGGTGCATATTAATTTAAGAAAATGTGGAGTAAAGGAGAGATACAGGGCAAGATAACAGGGGAGCGGCAGGTCTGTTCCACCCTTCCCACTATCATTACTTCCTGTGTACAGCATGAGGTGGGGCCATGCTGGTAGAGCAGCTAAAGAAGCCACAACTCAGATCAAATGTAAGGCAAAGGACGGGTAAGGAGACACACAAGGTGGGTCACTGCTGTTACTACTGCAGGAGATAGAGGAGCACACCAAAAATTTCCAGGGCTGCTGAATCAGAAGTTGTTTTTCACTCTGACTTCTGAGTCTTATTCTTGCCAGCGGCAATGGAGACCTGTATTTAAACTGCCATTACCTATCCAGGATTACAAATATGACTCAGGTAAATGAGGGCAAGTACACGCAGGTCTACTGCAGGGATGTACACATAAGAAAATGAATCTGCATGGGATTTTATTCCTATGAAAATAGAAGAGTTTAGAGCTAAAAATAGGCATCTAGTTATTGTTACCTCCCTTTTTTATATCCTTTGCCCCAACTCCTATCAGTAGAGGAAAAATAAAATCCCAGATAACAAATGCATATATATAAAAAATTGCTTACTTACTTATTCTTTCTAGCAAACATTTAAAAGGCCATAACAGATTTCTTTTTCTATGATCAGGGTAATTTGCCTGGAGGAATTATTGTGGCCAGATATATAGTTTTACTGGTTTTCACTATTGACTGCTTTAATAATAAAGTAAGTCACTCATAAAAACAAATAAGCAAAAAAGTTCTGAAGTACTGGCTTAAAGGATTTTGACCTAAAAAAGCCTGAAGGGCTTTAGATTATAAGGAGGCCACCATGATTCTGCATCTAGAAAACCTAGAAAAACTTACTAGAGTCTCCTCTTAATTGGAATGTTTTGTACCACATCAAAAACTAGAAACAGTTCTCACTGGCTAGCAGAAATAATTAAGCTTACCATGTATTGTAAGCGGTGCTGTGTGTTTTCAAAGTAAAGCATAACTTTAAAGATGTGGGTTTTGAGCCTCCCTGACCCTGCTCCCCAGACCATTTGAAATCCTTAAGGTAAGCAGAAGTGATAGGTGTTTGTCACCCTTTGAAAATTCTGGTAGCAGCTCTGTAATGTGGGATCTATAGCTGTTGTTGCAATTTGAAGATCAGAAGATGGACACAGCAAAGCTCAGAGATTTTGATGGAGGATAGACAGTAACATAGCAGTGAAGCCAGAGTTACAATTCCCGATTCTCCAGTGCTGTGTTCAAGCACACTAGATCACACTGGCTTTCCAGAATAGAAGAACATATGAAAGGCATACTGGCACTAAAATAATGCCATTTATTCCATGCGACATTCCATGGGACATTATTCTACAGCTCTTTCCGAAGGAACTGGTATGGCTGTAGTGTGGTGGCAGATGTGGCAGCTGTTAGGTGCACATCTCTGCACATCAGTACCGGTCAGGGCAGGTAGCTGGCATGGAGCACCCTGGGGGCAATCCTTGACCTATTTTAAAAACTACAGAACACAACACCTCTATCTTATAAATGAACTGAAACTATAGCCAAAATTATCTCCATTAAACACCTGAACGAAGCTTCTTGTACTGGCAGCAACGTTAGTAATGGGTTTGAGCCTCCAAGTGAGCAGGGCAAGGGCTGGGGCTTGTTCCTGCAGCGTTGGCTGTGACATGGGTGCTGGTCTGAGGAGTGAGCAGCTCGTTCCTCAGCTCGTGCTGCGCAGTGCCACTGGACACATAACCCAGCTGAAATGCATGTGCTTGCCAAAAGGGCTGGGTTTGTCCCTGGCCACTTCCCTCTCTTGGATTGAGTCTGGTAAAGTGCAACTGCAGGATGACTTGGATCAGGTCATTTGCCCCAAAGAAAATAAATTATTGTGCTTGCATGGTTTTATTACAAAGGAGGTGGTAAGAATATGCAGTGAGGGATGGGACTGCTCCTTTTAATGTCAATCAATCAGCAGCATTACTAAATTGAAAGCAAAATAAGACCGTAGCTACACAAGCAATGTAGATAGAGGCAAAAAGAAACTCAGTGTATTGAATTTGTTTGCACATTTCTAACGTGTCCTTATGTTATAACTCAGCAGAATTACTTTAACTAAACAAAAAATATCTTAGTATGAAATCTAATTAAAACATAGCAAGGTTATGCACATAACAAATTTAATTTTCTTTCCACTTATGTACAAGAATCCAGAATAAAGTTCTGTTTTCATTTTCCTGGATTGTACTGACTTTATTGTCTACGGTACACTGATGTTTGCAACTCTTTTGATTACTATTGGAAAGCGGTGTTATTAAACAGGGTCTCTCATTCTTAACAAAAGTTCCCTAGAAACTGGCAGGGTTAAAGGATTTAAAGGTCTCATTCTGAAATGCAGATCATATCTTTTTATTAAGAATTTCTTCATGGATATTGGAAATGTAAAGTTGACATTTCAAGAGAGATCAGTGCAAGCAAAGCTCACAGTGCTTAGGCAGACAAATGCCAGATTCTCTTGGCATTATTCATAAAGAAAAATATTGGGAGCTCATGTGAATCAGCAGGTAGGAGGTTGCAATGTGCCAGTAATATCATAGTGCTCTTGAGCATGCTTGGGAAATGCAAAGATTCAAAACAGGTCTAAGCTCTTGATTTAATTGCTTATCTTTCTACTAGTCTGATTTTCTCCTCTATTTGCTTTACTTTCTCGCCTTATCGCTCTCTACCATAAGAAATAACAACACAGATTTTGGCCCTATAGTTTGCATCTGCCTACAGAGATAACTTTCTGTAACTGCCATTTTCATTTTGGTATTTTCCCCTTCCTTATCACACTACACACATGCTACCTCTTCCAAATCTCCTTACAAAGTATGCTAACAATATGCTTTTACATGTTTGACAGAACTCTAGCGTGCATAAGATCACTGATCGATAAAAAGAAGCTGTCTAAACAAAATCTTCATATTTATTTTTAGTTTATGTACATTTTAATTTCAGTGTTTATGCAAATTTTAATTTGGTTGCACTGAGTTTGCATGTATAGTTGCTCCTTTCACCCTTTTTTCTTCTCCTTCAACCTCCCTACTCTGTAAAGAAAATGAAGTGGAAATATGCCCATAAGCTGATCATTTAAAAAAATCACAGATTTGGAATGTTTTCATTGTTTATCTGCTGTAGCTAAAAATGTGCAGTTTTATATTTGGGAGCCTACTTTGCTGCACATTTACAAATCAGCGAGATGAACACTTGTCTGCAGACACACTCATGAGCAAAAATAACATGTTCCTGAATTGGTGTCGTTTGAGGAGGCTGTAGTACAAATTCCCTGGCAGCTGGGGAAGCAGGACAGGGTGCAAGGAAACCCTGGTACAGCTTTCCAGACAGAGGGGAACTCAGGGTGAGCCTCTAGAAGTCCCTTTGGGTGGCCATGCACTGCTCTGAGCAACAGCCTGACCCTACAGGGACACTACGAGACAGGCAGCAGGACACCTTCCTCCTTTTCTAGGGTTAGGGGTTTACTTCATTCAAGGTGCTTTCAGTTCTTTTGGCTTTAGACAAGTGTGGTTTCTTGTCCATAGCTTGTTCATATGCCCTTGCCCTAAAGCAGTACAAGGTGCAATCAAACCCATGGGAGTATAGCTGCTTGTATGAACAACACTCTGTCACGTTTTACTTTTGAGCGTGTCGGCCCATAATATTAGTCATTCAGGCACTGTAATAATAAATACGGAATTAAAGCTCACAGAAGGTAAACTCAATTAAGGATTCTAGTCTACCCTATACATGTTCTAAGACACTTGCAGTAAGCCATGATTCAGCTATACAAACACATATATGCTCAATATGCCCTGAATAACTCTTCCACGCGTCACAAAGAAGATGAAACACATCTATGGAAGAAACTCTCTACTGTTGACCTTGCACGTGAGAATTCTGGAAGTGTTCCAGCAACAAGGCATCCATCAGTCATCTGTTTCTTCCTCTCTCCTGCAAAGCTTATTGCCAGTTCCACCTGTGAATTTTCCAGCTCAAACCCATGCAGGAGATCCTGCATGGGCACCCTGTGGACACCCAAGGACAGCATTTGGAGGTTTATCCCAGGAGGCACTTAGCACCTTATCAGCTTGACCCCTGGATAAATTGTGTGGCAGTACACTGTGGGGCACTGTGGTTGTTCCCACTGAGCTTTTGGGTATCACAGTAATTGAAAGGCCTCTGGCTGTGCATGCTCCTCCTTTCTGACTGTTGTAGCTTTGGCCAGGTGTGGAGCTGGCACACAGAGATGGATTTTTCTGCAGTGGGTTATGCTGCCCTTGCAGCACAGTGTAGACACAGTGTAGGAGACATTTGTGGGACATTACAAAACGGCTTGTGACCCGAGACAGGAATGGTGAGATCATGAGCATGGAATACTGATGGGACCGCCGGGACGGCAGCTGTTGCCTATTGCAATCCCTGTGGCACAGCTGCATGCAGGCAGGAATGTCTGACACAGAGGGAGTACACCAGTGAGGGGATTACACGGTCATGGAGATTAAGACAACCAGGAATGCATCAAGTAGTTTTGCATAAGAGTCTTGAGGTTAGCTAGAGGCAGCCGTGCAGATGCAGGTTTTGAACATCATCCCAGCCCAGCAGTTAGGTGCCATCACTAAACTGTGACAGACTGAAGAGTGGCTTTAATGGGTGAGTGCCTTGGTGCTAGAAGTCAAAAATCAGTGTCCCTGTGGGGATTTGAGAGAGGACCCATGGATGATGAGCATGTCTAGTATGTAAGACAGTATTTGCCTTAAGAAGAGTTAGTTTAGCTGAGTTGGGCTGGTGGTGGCATTATTTGTTTGCTTTGAGGAGCATATCATAGAATGGATTGCAATGTAAGGTGGCCCCAGAAGCAGGTAGGAGAGGATCTGTTGGCAATGTGCCTGGTGCTGACATGACCAGGAGGTCTGGCATTTACGTGCCTGAGAAGAAGGAACCTCCTTTTGCTCTGAAGAGAATAATTAGCTTTTCAGTGTCAGTGCTTGTGGTTGTCTGCTGCCGATGTGTATGAAACTGCATCCTCAGATGACAGCAGCCAGAGGAAGAAAATCTGTTTGGTTCATAGAGCACACATTTGGCTAACTGAAGGCTAGATCGTGGTGCCTTCAAAGCCTGCTAGGTGTGCTCAGCATCTTAGAATGCACCCAGAAAGTGCGATTTTCATCACTTGTAGCTGCTCAGTACCACTATAGTGGAGAGTGCAGCGCTGCATGATGTTGCAGTTGTTTATTTTGACACTGCTTATGTGTCCCTATATGAGACTGAATTATGACTAAAAGCTCTAGATACAGGTTTGTGCTTCTTCTTTCTTAACTAAACTTTCAGAGACCGGTGCTGTTCTGGGTCATAACATCTGATTAAAAAGTAAGCAAGCATTAAAATACCAACATTTCAAGTGTTCTCATAGCAATTAAGCGGTGTGGGATAGTCAAGAAAATTGGATAGTGCAGTGTTCTTTGTAAGCTGAGCATCAAGCAGTGAGTGATAATGGAAGTGGAGTCTCCAGCAGGGATGCTGCCATCAAACACACTGTCAGGAGAGCCAGGAACTCCACATAAAAGCCTGGCCTAATTTGTCTGATCAAAGCTTTTTGTCAGATTCAAGTGCAGCCTTTCTCCACCTAGGCTCTTTATAGGACAATGCGTGTGTGGTGGGGGGAGTGTTCAAGGGCCTGTTCAGTGAGTGCTGAATGATATTTGTTTAATGCCAAACCTCCTGAGTGGGGGTTAGATGTACTTGCCAATGTCAAATATCCTAATCTTAGCCTTAAATGCTGTGATAATACTTTTCTCAGATGCAATGTCAAAGTTAGGCAGTGTGTCAGTACATCAAGGCTTGTGGGTTAGGGTGTCTTATTAATGAATATCATTGCATTGCATATTAACTGCCTCAGCAGGGTCCTTATTAAAAATGTAACTTGTGATTTCTACAGTAAACATGATGTTTTCCTACGAATAGATAACAAGAACTAGTTCATGAACAACAGACCCGGCGAAGGCTTCTTTGTGGTGAGTTTTTATGGCAGAATTGAGCTTTGTGCAGATTTTCTTTGGCTTAATAAGGATTGAATTTGTGCCGAAGCCTTTTCTTTAGTGAGCCACTAAGAGGCTCTCTTTCCATTACCCTGCTGCTTATTTTCAGAAAACTTGTAAGAGTTTAATACCTTTGAGCCATCTGCCTCTCTTTCAAATCAGCCAATTTGTTCAAAAGTTATTGGGGGAGGCGATGAGGAGCCTGACACAGGCAGACCTACTGACCAACATGCAAAGCATGGTTGTTTGAGTGGCATTTCCTTAGGAAATCAGGCTAAATATACATTGTACAAACAAATTCTAGTAGAGGTCTTTGTGGACTAGATCTTTTTCATACAATTTTCTGCAAGCTTTAAATTAAAAATTGGCAGACAGTAATAGCTAGAAGAGAATTTCAGCTTGTAAGTGGGAACCTTCCCCTAGTTTTCAAATGTAGCATGAGAGAAAGCCCATAACATAGCAATGGTATTTGTTTGAGAAAAGCCTACTCAGTTAAAGGAACCATCCAGCTTGTGGCAGTGGGATGTGCTTAGAAACCTGCACCTAATGGATATGGACGTCTGACTTGTCTATTCATAGACCTTTTTTACAATACTCTTGCTTACATTTCATGGTGTCATAGCTGTCCAGGAGCTCTGGCGTTACTTGGGGTGTTCAAATCCGCTCAGAGTGAATAAGCCTCTTAAATCAGCCCATGTCAGTTCAGGGTACAGTGTTATTTGCATTGCAGCCGCAGCACCATTGCTCCAGGCTTTCAACAGACGTTTGACAAAATAAATTTACTGCCTCAAAATGCTTACAGTGGTGGCTCTAATCCTTATCTTTATGCACCGTGTGTAATTCCACCCAAACAAAGGAGGTTATGTTGAGCAACTGGGTGAGTCACTGTAGGATAGAAACTGAGTGTAGGTTTAGGGACAACAGTTGGTTACAACAGATGGGAGGAGCACATGCTAAGAAAGATATTGACTATCAGAAATTTAAAACATAACAAGGCCAGAGGCACATGAAATGTACATATGGCTTGTGATATGTACATGTACAATATTTCTTCCTTACTCGGTAATTAAAAAATTTAAAACATTGTCTGGTGGGAAATTTATGGTTTTGGCATTAAAAAGTGGTATATAATTGCATTAGATGGTAAAATGAGGCTATCATGTAACATTTGCCTCTACTTTGCACTATAACAGCGACAAAAATATTCTTAGGTCATAAATACCAATGAATCCTAGTCATAATTGTTCAGTTGCTTCATTATGTTACTGTAGTGCAGCAGGGGAGTCTTCATGGATGTATGGAAAGCCCACACCCAGAGCTGACTGGGAGTGCCTAGTGCTGTCTGACAATGGCACTCGCACAGGTCACCAAGTGGCACAGTTGCTGCTCTTGGGCTTGTAAAAAACAGCCTGTTGCTGCGGAAAATCAGAAGTTACGTCCTGCTTGCTTTTCATATGGATGTGGCTACCATAGCAAATACCCTGGATGTGGAGCATCTGATGTCCCTGGTCAGAGAATGAAGTAAAGTGGGGCTTCTTTCCCACCAGGCTCCCATGTCAGGACCTGAGGGGTCAGTGCGTGACGTGGCACCACAATGTACACTTTAAACCCTTAGGGCTGCTTACCCATTTGTTACCTCTATACTTGCTGATTTATTAAGCAATGATACAATATAGTGGAACAGATACAGTGATTTCAGCATTATGTCCATTTGTAATAGTTTAATGCCTGGAAATTCATTTAAGATCTGTATCACTGCCAAAGCTGAATACACCAGAGGTACTGGGTGTATTTACCCAAGCACAGTGTCTCAGGCATAGGTAACCCAGCACGTCAAGTACATGTGTCTCTTCCCTATTCCTGCAATGAGCAGGTTCTTTCATTTGGTGGCAACAGCTTAATAGAATTGCAAAAGCTGTACATGCCAGTCATCCCACTGCAGGGTAATTTCTAATGACCTGCCTCTCTGTTGTGCCTCATTCATGGAAGAAGCCGTCACACAGCTCATCAGAGTGAATTTAGCCCCATTTGTACTTGTCTGTCAAGTGTCTGAGCTCTTGTTTCAGCATCTTGCTTATCATGGCGAGGAGGTACTAAAGGTTATTGTTGTCCTGTCTTTTTTAATTATAGCAGGACAGTACTTTAAAAATGGTGACAGAAGTAAACAAGTATCAGAATAGAAAATGAAGGACTATTATACCAGAGCTATTACTTAGCATCCCACAAATCAGTTGTTTGGTAGCTATAACATGTTATTGCTGAGGACCTGCATTAGCAATACTCTTGTTTCCAAGGCTTTGAGATATATATATCCAATCTTTTCTACCTTATTAATATTCACAGGATGAGACAAATATAACCATGAATGTCTGTCCAGCAACAGACCATTTGGGAAAGACACAAAAGTATTGATTTCTCTTTTACAGTGTTCAGTGATCATTAATTTCACCACACCAGCTGCCATAGTTAAGTTTAAGGCTCTCCCAAGTGTGAACAAATGATAGCATACCACGCAGTCAGGGCTTTGATGTGCAATGAATAAAACCAGATTTTTCACCCCAGCTCCCACCTTTTAGGGAAAGTAAAGACTTTCCCTGTAGTTTTAACTGTCTTCATATATCATATATATGTGTCAGGATGGGATCTGAATTATTGAAGACCTGGGTAATTAATATTATCTGAAGTGATGTGGTGACTGAGCACCTTTATGGGGCTTGGTGTCCCCAGGATCCAGACTCTGCACAGACCATCCACACCCTTGGGATGATGGAAGTGCTCAGGGGTCCTGAGCAGAGCCAGAGGTGGTCACAGCTCTAGCAGAGAGGCTGTGGTCCAAACTGAGTGTCTCAGACTTTACATTAGTTACTTGCTCTGGATACTCATCGTCGCTGGAGTTTCCCACACTGACCCCAGTGAGAAAATCAGGTGGCTCAATCCATTCTGCGTTAACTTCATTTCTCTTTACATTTCTTCACGTCTCTGAAACTAGATTTTATTCTAACTTGGTGTATTCCTTAGAGCTCAATGAGATCTGTGAAATATTTTTCTAATACTGAGCAATTACAGAGCTTTTTGGATGTAGGTCCCAGAGAAACTCATCTCATATGTGTGTCTGATTTGAGAACAGGTAAACTGTTTGAATTTACATTTACATGCATGAAAATCAGCTCTGGGCTGAGATTAAGCCCAGAAATCATCAACCCCAAAGACACTAGTTTGACAGAACTTCTAGGAAATGTAAATGAGGGTTAAGAACTGAATTTGTTGTTGAGCAATTATCTTCAAAGCAAGTAATAGTAAGTAATCTTCTGCACAAAGTGATGAAGTTTTCTTGCATGGGAGAGACAGGCTGCAAAATCTTCCAGTAGCTGCAGTCGTGTGATAGCTCAGTCTTCAGCAATGGAAAAAAGGGCTGAGAACAGGCAGGACAAGAATGTGGGGCACTGGCTGGAGACTCAGTCTTTGTAGAAATCTTTCAGCCAAAACTACTGAGTGCAGCAACGCCTGGTTGGAAGGAATGCATGAGCAGGCTGGGGGTGGTTCTTTGCCTTTGGAGGCTGAGGATGTTGTTCTCTGACATCTTTCCCCCTCCCAGGATGATTTAAATCAGGTTTGAGCAAGTAGTGTCAGTGCCCAGACTCATGTTCAGACTCAGGTCCAAATCCTTCTCAACCACTGAACTGTTCGTGTGTAAAATGACAGGCTGGGGTTTCTGCCTTGCAGTACATTATTAGAAAGGGAGTGTCCTCTGCTCTCAAGAAGAGAGAGGCTTCCTTCATATTCTACTCTCACTGATGATTTATTAGATCCAGAGAAATCTTTTTCTTCTTAAGCTTCAGTTTTGGAAAATTATAATCCTACATTTTCAAAGCCAATGTAGTTCTTGTGGTGTACAGTTTAATACAACAGCAGTGTTAGGGACATCACTCTACAAGAAGTCCTACAAATTTGAAAAACTAGGAATAAATCTTGCTGAAGTTTTATTTGAGTTTTGTGATTAAAAAGTTCTAAATGTATATAAAAAGGCAGGAATCCAAAATGTGATGGTTATATGTCATTTAAATGACAGTAGTATGAGTTAAATTTGTGCTTGCTTTTTAGAGATAAGTCTTGCTTCTTGCAAATTAGGTAATGGAAATCATGTGATTAAAGAGCTAATGCAGTTTAAAACAACTTTCTTGTAACAATAAGGAGAAAACTAAATTTTGCTCTTAGTTTCATTTTACTGGGTTCATCAGCAATTGCAAAATTGAAAACAAGGTGGTATCCAGCTCTGTACCTATCCTGGGAATACGACTGAGTACTCAGAATATGACAGATTCCTATTTATCACCAGAGGAAGAAAATTTTATCAGTAAACTGTTCTTTACTGGAAGCAAAATCGTACTTTTGCTTAGTTTCAGTGTCTATGGTTTTGGTCTCAGTGCTGCCCCCTTTCCTAAGCATCTGGCATTCAATGATTTGTATGTTTCAATTAAGTTGCTATAAAAAATGAGTAGCTTCAGGGCACTGGTTTATTACTGGTATCCAACTCTGTTTTCATTTACTAAATGACATTCTAAAAGCTTCTATTCTGAACATAATCACCTTAGGGTATCCGCTGAGTACAGTCCTGGATGATTCAATTATTGCTGAATGCTCTTCTCTCCACAGAACATAGGGCTTTGTGCGTTAGCAGCATGTTTAGTGTTTCACAGTTTGTTCTCTTTGCACTCATCAGGGTTTTCCCAGCAACACACTGGAAGAGTATAACTTGGTGCTGCTTCTTGAAAACATGTTATCTTTACGTCTGTCCTCACAGTAGCTGGTTTCTCCAGATGAGTGTGTTAAAACCAATGGACTTACTTTTTATTCTGTTTCTTTACAACTGTGCTTTCTCCTTACTATTAATGAAGGCTTTGCATACTTTTCATAAAGCTAAATTGCAGAATTTTACAGGACATGGTTTGTCCACATGGATTGTCAGACAAAAATACAGTTCCCACAAAGTTTTCTTGGGAGCAGGTGTCAGAGAATCACAATCACCATCAGCACATTACTCTGTTTCCAAAACTGTCCTGTGTTCCACAGAACATAAAACAGTCCAGACCAAAAGGTAAACTGTGAATTTCCGAGCTGCAGCAGGTCTGCAGTTTACAGGTTGGAGCTGTCAATAAATTTGCAGAGCTATGACAATGAATTTTATATTTGAGAACATAAGGCTGAAAAGAAGGGAAACATCAAAGCTCACACATCTTTTCTGAAGGACCATCAGGAGGCAATTCAATTTTGTACAATTTTCCAAATTGCAGTTTACCTGGTACCCCACTTTTAATAGGCAGCTTTTGATTAACAAGACAGTAGCCGCTGGTTGAACTACCATGTATATGAGGATTTCCTTAGTCATGAGCAAAGATCAGAAATGTGCAGGTCAGCTGAAGTCCCTTATCAGTAGTAGTTATCAAAGGTAATTTTGTGCACCCTTCTCTCCTGACCCCTTAGCTGCTGCAGTTCCATTGCCAGTACTATTCCACCACATCCCTGGATGTGTGCTTCTCATTTCTCACTAGTCTAGGTACAGACACTGAACACAAGTTTGAAATCTTTTCTCCCTCTGCTTTGCTGCTCAACACCTCAGCTGTCTCAGCTGCTCCAGCAGCTCAGTCCAAAAACACACACCAGAGTATTACAGGGCACACCGGTATTTTGATCATTTAAAGATAAACTTTCTCAGCCTTTTTATGATGATGCGATGGGCTTGAAACATTTAGTAAAAGCGTGTCAGATTTGACAAGCTTCTGGTGAACCAAGATGTCCTTCAGTAGCTCCCATCTGGTGGGCTGCTGAGGGAGCCAGAGCTGTCAGGGTCCCATGGGCTGGTACAGGGTCAAGTTTCCAGATTCCTGGTACCTTAGTCAGGAGCCTGGAAATCACGGCAGACTTTCATATATGCAGCTCAGGGCACTTCTGTTTATGTGAGGGTCTTCTTGAGTCCATGGACTTAAGACAGACGACACCAAAACACCTCAAAACTCTTAAGCCTGGAGCATGACAGGTGCTGGCTGCTCATGGTGTTGCTGCTGTCAACGACTTTGGCCTTTCTTTCATATCAAAGACTGTGTTGTAGCATCTTAGTCCTTCAGATGGGAAATCAAGAGGCACTGGCAAAGACCAGAGCTAAACACTTTTGTCCTGGTATTTCTGGAAGGTGAATATGTTTGAATTTCAGTTTGGAAGAAAATTTAGAAAAATCAGTTTTGATCCTGCTGAAAATTAAACTGAATTTCTGCCTCTCCTGCATGTGGAAAATGGCATAAACACGTACCTTCTCAGCTGCTCAACAACCCCAGAGCAAATGGAATCATGTGAGAATGTGAGCAGTGTTCATGAGTCACAGGAGGAACAAAAGCTTGACAGAATGTGGAAGCAGAGATGGCTGTACTGAAGACCAGAAAAATCTGTATTTTCTTCTCTTTTCTAATCTGAAAATAGATTTTTATTTCTAAAAGAACATGAACGACATTCTAATTCCACAAGAAATGGTGTTTGAATCCATTCAAGCTTGGCAACCAAAAGAAAAGTATTAGAGCTTAACTTCTACTGTTTCTGTAGTGCATATGCTGTTGTAAAAAAATGGGATACAAGAGGAAGTCAAGGCATAAAACATGAACCAAGGCTTTATGAAGGCCCTGTTAAAATCTTGCCATCTGTGAAGAGACGAGGTTTAATATTTCTTCCATCTGCAATTCAATGAATTAGCACCAATGCAAATCTGATTAAATCAAAGGGGTAGTCACTTCCAATTATTTTTATTAATGACTACAACTATAATCACTGTAAACAGGGCTTCTGACACTTAATAGAAAGATTTGACCCTGTAAAGCTTAAACCCATTAGTTCATTTGGCCTGGCCTCCTGTCTACCTCACAAAATTTGGTTGTATGAAAACCGTATGCTTAACTTCTAATTTGAATTTGTCTGTTCCCACATTCCAGACATTCTTGTTGTGCTCTCTTTCTGGAATGAAGAGATCTTCGCTGTCAGGTACCACTGCACTCTGATAACACTATTTCTCAAACTTCCTTTTTTAGATAGGCAAAATTGTTTGAAACTGCTCAATTTTTTCAAAAAGGATGTCAAAGCTGTCCCCTTCCCTAATTATTATTTCCATGACATATCTACAGAGATCAAATTATACAGTTATTTTTTTCCACAGCATTACACAGCTATGTCTCCGCTCATAGACCTTTTTGGAATTGCTGACTTCAGGATCACAGCATCTTTTTTAAGGATGCAGTCACTGAAGAAGGAATGAGTTCTACCTCCTAAAGGCAGGCGCTCTTTGTCCGTATGTGCAGTGGTGAAGGGCAGATGAGAAGGTGCAGGAAAGTTACAAATTATGTGAAAACAATTATTTTTGTTTCTAAGGAAAGCTTGAAAATCCCTTTGTGGTTGTCATGAGGCAAGCTGCTGTGTTTTGGACTTCACAGTTCAGCAGTGTTGAAGTGGAGGAGCAGGAAGCATGAGGGCATTTGTGTGGGAAGTGAATGGCATGTGCCTCCCATTTGCTGGGATGGTAACATCGGGTTTATTGCTCACAGTATGGATACGCAATGATACTGCCCTGATATTGGTTCTGTCATATTTTTAGTATGCTTCTAGTAACCTTCCTGAAAAATGGTACATTTTAAGTTGCAAAACTCTTTTCACATATGTTCCAGTCAGAGTCAGCCTCTTGAAAAGCCATTTAAAGAGCAAATCACAGGCCTCTCAAAGAAGAGACAGGAAAATCTTAAAAGTACTAAATTCAGCGATTTGGAATAAAGGAAGCTTAAAACAGACAACATCTGTTGTTTTCAATCCCATGGGATTTTCTGCTTTTTTTACCAAATCCAGGCCCTTAATGAAGAGCAATGTTGTGTTTAGAAAGGATAAAAAAAAAAAAAAAAGGTTTATACAAAATTAGAAATATGTCTGGAAAGCTGAAGTCCTTGAGTATGTAAGCATCTGCTCCAGATATTTCTTTTCTAAGGGAGAGAAGTCCAAGTATCATCACAATAGTTTTCAAATGCTACTATGTATTTAGAGAATCCACATTGGGATGAATATTGGCTGAAGAAAAAGGATTTCAGTTTAATTTTTAATGGCCAAGAGCAGCTACAGGATTGGACCCAAGTCTTTTAGAAAGCTGGGAGGTCTCCACAATGCTAAGAGGAATTGCCATGGCATATACAATAGCACAGGCTACTAAAATAGTTGTAAGATCACATAAATTTCAGGGAAATGCAAACATTTCCAAGAATAACCAGAGTTATTAAGATATTGCTAGAAATAGTCTTTTATAATCAACAGGGTTTTTAATACTAAGTTTCAACATACTAAGTGGATGCATATGTAAATCACATTCTGTCAAAATAACTTCTTGTATAAACTTTGTTTTCTTAAGGGTTTGGAAAACTTTAAAGCAGCTCTGAGGTAGTCAACATGCTAGTGTCTTAATAATGTCATAGCTGGCACTGCAGGACTCTTCAAGTATCCTGTAATTTCCACCTTCAGTGTTCGAAAAGGAAGTGTAAAGGAAAGGATTCTAAAAACGGCTACAAGACTTCACACTTTCCCTTTCTGCAAGTATAGGAGTATAGCCTTTTGGCAATATAAGTTTGTTACATGCATCAACATATTTTTATACATTGGTCCATGAAGCCAGACTGTGAAATTGCTGAATTATATAGTGATCTGGAAATAAACTGACCTGCTATTCAGATTTCTGGCTTAATCGTAGAATCATAGAATCATAGAATAGTTAGGGTTGGAAAGGAGCAAGACGGGAATGCAGTTGATCGTAAGATGTAAACCTGAGCTTTTCTGCCATAAGTATATCCCTAAAAATTCTGTCCTGCTTGCAAGTAAAAATTCTGCATCCTCGGCTATGTGAGGGAAAACCTGAAAAAATCGGTAGGTTTTTATTAGCAGGTGATCTTGACTGGAGAGATCTGTCTTAAGTTATCGCTATTACTTTGTCAGCATGTAGCACTAATCACAAGTGCCATCAAACCAACATCCCTTCCTCTGCCGCAAATACAGTTGCCACCCTTTTTTTCAATCAGATATGTCTTGTTGCTGTCTTTTGTGCTGATGCAACCTTTCATCTGGTCTTTGGAGCCCTACTGCAGCCCAGTGTGCAGTTACCTTTGTGCTCAAGGCACTGGCAAATTTCACATGTGCAATTTAAAATTAAGTTCACATTAACCTTAATGATCCTTCACCCTTTGCAGTCCAGAGGTACTCCACTGGGATGCTGAAACTTTATGTCCCAAGAAAGATTTTGAAGGATGACTGTGTGGCCCTTCAGTGCTGGTCGACCCATTGGAATTCGCTCCCTGGACACATGCAGAAAGCGGCACACAACAGAGCTCTTTGCTTCTAGCCTCCTTTTTTCTCTCCAACAATTACAGTCCTATTTACTTAGGCAAATATAGAGTTGGCAGGCTGAAATGTAGGCTGAAAGGCACATGGTGCTAAGGAAGTCCTTTGCCCTTTGCACATACATACTATTACATGTCTATAGCAATAATAATTCTAATTTGTCAGTGAGCTGCACTGAGGAGTACTTTCAAGATATACATCTCTAGTAAGCTCTTTCACAGAGTCTTTGCAAGCAGTGTGTATATGGAAAGAAGTAAAAAACTCTAGAGTGAATCACAGGTACATTTGTTAAAGCAATATGTGTATGGCTATTTTTTGTTAATGGACTGTAGAGTAATGGCAAATTCAGTCATGTAACTTCAGCTCCATTATTTCTATTCTTATTAGTGCTGCTACGACATCTCTGATACAGGAGAGCTGCACTAATACAAGGGAGGATTACCTTGATTCCTAGCTTTATTAATGATGCTGATGTAGTTATTTTATTAAGGTCCTTATTATTTTAGCTGATCTTTGGCTGCTCTGAGAGTTTTATATGCACATAAAAAGAAGGGGCATTTACTCTGGGATAAATCCACTGACAGTTCAATATTGACAGCTTTATCTGGATTTAAGCCACTGTATATAGGATCCGAATCTGAGCTGGCTTCTGACTGTGAGCATGTAGGATTTCTTTTTGTGAATTTGGTACTGTTTCAATGTTTGCAGTAGTCTTGTAAGTCTAGATGGTTTAAGGTTCATTCATTGCGCGAGCTGACCATCTGCTCTCAGTAATTACAAATTCACTTCCAGTATTAATAAACTGTTTCTGTGTTCTTGCATGTCTCTAAAATGCCTCAAGCAACTGTTCATGGAAAAGTCACAGCAGCTGTGGGATTCACAAGGACTTTGGTGCTTGTCTCTTGCAGCAGATCGCAAAGTGCAAATAACTTTTCTAACTGCCTAATAATTGCAAACCCATTAAGTGTAACTTCTGTGACACCAGAAAAAAAACTGCTTTAAAAGAGCCCTGATGGGATTAGAGAGCGTGAACACCTGGGGTTGCTCTCAGGGCCGGCTACTAACTGGAACATGTCGAGAGATAAGGACTTGACTTCTCCTTTAGCATTGGCCTGAGGAGCTGAATGATGCCCGGTGGAGCTAGGGCTGGAAGTGGGTGGCAGAGATGCACCTGCCCATCTCCAGGCACCCCCCTCTCTCCTTGTCTCCTTCATAAGGTGGAAGGATGTTCATGCCACTTCCCACATGTTTCTTTTGCTATCAAACCAACAGAATTCAGTGTTCTTAACAAAAAACTGTCTTCATGAATGCAGCCACATCTGTCATATTTATTTAGCCTTCTTTGAAAAAGGTCCAGTCCCAAGAAGAGCTGGGCACTGCTTTGCAGTGTGCTTCCCTGCACAGTAGTTTAGGCCTCCCACTCTGGAGCTAGTGTCAGCATGAGCATCTCTGCACGCTGCATGGGGACAAGCCAAGCACCATGGCTAGAGGGTCCCTGTCAGCCCACTGGAGAAGGTGGGAAGCCTCAGCCTACCAAGGTGAGGGGGCATCAACCAAAACACTGTCTCCAGCACCTAGGTATTTATCAACAGCTACCACTAAGTATCCTTGTAAAATGCAAAGGCCAAAATCCCAAAATCCTCTTCCACACTGAACTGCCCATTTTGTGTGTTTGGGCACAAAATACCTGATCACTAATTTCTTGCAAAACAGCCATCCAAGGACAAAGTGGCACTCACATTCTGCACAGCACCTTAATGCTTTGTGGTGTCTGCCCACCAACCAGAAGGGACTTCAATCCACAGTCCCCAAATCTTAATAGAATAAAGCCAAGTACTTGAGAGCAATACAAAGAAGAGGAACAAATATACATTCTCAATAAGGTCATTGGTTGTTATTGGGTTGCCCTGAAATTTCATTTTAGGAATCATGTGACATAGTTATACTATTTAATGATCTGTGGCAAAAGTGTGGAAAAGATGACAGAGGTTGCAGAAGACACAAAAGTATTTAATTAATTCGGACAGCAGAAGATAAAGGAATTAAATAGGACATAATGAAGCTAGGTGTATGAACAGCACAACAGCAGAAGAAATTCAATATTGTAGAAAGAAGGGCAATCAATAACTGAGGAATAATCTGATCTGCATTGACCCTTTGCAGGTTTCTAGATAACCTGTCACAAATTAAGTTTGCAAGACGACATTTACATCTCATTTCCAGCCCTAGGCTCTGCAGCGGCCATGTTCCTTCACTTCCTGTGGAAGTTGGGGGTTAATGTCCTCCTCCCCTAGAGCACAGCTCTGTGCAGGTCTCGTCTCCAAATTTTTGCTAGTTTTGTGGTGCCTGTTATGCAGGGGCTGTGATATGGTCTCTGAATAACCCAGTGAACCCAAGTTTTCATTCAAACTGTAGTTTCTGCCATTACTGCTTCTTCTGTTTATATGTCTCTATGTGTTTCTCTGTGTACTAAGAAACATCCTCAGGTTTCTTCCACACACACCAGCCTTCACTTGGTTCTTCTGTACACTCGTGTTTGTTAATTCTGCTAATTAAACCCTGCTCATGCTTGACATACTTTCTGTTGACCTGCAGCTTGCCAGGCTCCAGTGAGTGATGTTCAAAAAGAACAATTGATTTTACAAGTGGCCCATTATGTTTGCGTACTCATTGTTTACCTTGTTTACCTTTACCGTAACAATGTGACGGAGGAGTAGCTGCCCTCTAGCCAGCTGCGCTGCATGCTCCTCCTCCTCATCCATCTCCTCCGGAGTTTCCAGTTGTAGGTGAGCAGAGCTGGCTGCCCACAGCAGGTCATGCTGCTCCCACCGGCCTGCCAGGGCTGGGGTGCCTTGCTCTATGAACGAAATTTTAAGATCTTAATGCGGGAATTAAACATTAGTCGGTTTTGGTGTTTCCCATTCCTCATCTCCCTTTTACTGGGATCCGACAGCCAGGGCCAGGGCAGGCGTAAGGGCTTCACGGCCTCTAGTGGGCAACGGCCAGAGCTGCAGGACTTCCCAGACAACGTAAATCCATGGAAAACTATTTTTTTAACTCAGTACATGTTTTCCCTAGTTCCCTATGGAAACAAGGCTTATGCAAACACTCGTTCTGTGTGCGCTGTCTTTACACCCTCAGCAATTCTGCAGCCTGATTTCAGGTTAATTTGACAGAGGTGCAGAGATTTCACAACCGGTGCCTCTAGGGTTTGTGTCAGTAGATGTGTGCCTGCGTCAAGGAGAAACTTTTCACACTCTTCCTAACAGCAAGAATGTTACTGTACAACTGTACTGTACTGTACAACACACAATACCAGATACCAAAATATCTGCATCAGGGAGAGATTATGTGTATGGAAAAAGCTGCTTGGAAATCCATTGTGAATCAGGCTTATTTGTTCACATGCTCATAGAAGACTCTTAATTTTGTTTGATAACTTGGTTAGTGTAGACTCAAAGAACATCATGCCTCTTCCATGGCACTGTCAGTCCTGCTGAGAAAAGAGAGGTGAGACACTCCAGGTTGCTGGTACTCTCCAGACCATCACAGCACACTACCCGCTTCATTGCTTATAAATCTAAACAGGTGCTTGAAAGATACCCCAATTCTCATATTTTCTTTCTATTTTTAGCTTAGACTGGCTTATAACAGCAGACATTAAAATATAGCAAATAAAAATGAAGCTTATAGATAGATTCTTCCTCAGAATTCAGACAAGCTGTTTCCATATGTCAGTAAGAACAAAGGAATGAATATTCATTTGACCATGAAATCCTATAGACTACTTAAACTGGAGAAAAACTTTCCTGAAAAATGTTTGCATGCATGATACCTATTCTCCTTCTTGTTTTTTGCTTTGCTGTATTAAAGAAGAGGGGAAAGATACAGCTGGACTTCAGGCTCACTTTGCGTTAAACCAACAAAAGAGGCAGCCCTTCAAATGAATAAGAAGGAAGCATATTGTCTCCTTCATTGTAGCAATGAAGCATATTGTCGTCTTGTAGCATTTCATTCTTGTTTGAAAACATCTTTCTCAAGTCAGATGTTGGATACCTTATTTTACTTTTAGCATCTGAAAGTATTTTTAAACATAGTGAAACATTTTCTGGTTGAAGTTGTAGGAAGGTGATCAGAAGTGTCCCTGAAATGGTCAGGATCTGACTTCTCATTTTAAAAGCACTTATTTTTCATGTGTTACAAACACTTGAATGACGAAATTACTGGTAATGGCTTTTCTGAGTTCATACCACAAAAACCAAGCTTGCAGAGATTGAAAATGACTCAAATGGAACGATTCAGCTTTGTCCTTAGGTACAGAAAATCTTGTGGAGTTTTTTTTTTCTCTCTCATTTTTCCTAGAAGTGATGTTTGAAAACAAAACCACAATGTGGCCTTTTTGTGCTAGGAAGTCTTTGTTGCTTTTGCCAAGAGAGTTGGAGGACACGGCCAATGTGGCATCACAGGCTTTCAGTACACAAAAATATGTCTAATTGGGACCATTTTAGGAGGCCGTAGTGTAAATGGAATCAAATCTCACTGTCTCAAACTCTCCAGAAAAATCCTTTCTGTCTGTTCCCTTGTTCTCAGGCTTTTAATTCCTAAAACCCAGTAGAGGCCTCTGTCTTGGCTGCATTGGCTGTAAACGACCGTCTCACATGTCCGGGTAGCTTCCCAGCACTGACATACGTAATCAAGATCCTTACAGCAAGTCTCACTTCGCAGGAAATTACTTTGGGAGAATCCGTTGTTGTCTATGCCCAAAGCTGCCTAATGTACTGCCAGATTGTGTTTTTCTTTTATGATTTCTCCCTCTGTAAATCATGCTGAGAGATCTGGAGGACCATGGTGATAGAAATATGATTAGTAAAGATTCTTGTGCATGTGTGTGATGAAAGAAAACAGGTTTGTCAATAGCATAACTTACCAAAAAAGCAAATGGGTATTCTTTGGGTTTCTGAAAGGTCAGGGAGACAAAGTTTCATACCTCAAGCATGCTGAATTTTTCTCAAAAAGAGTGTTTACTGATTTAAAAAAAGAAATTTTATGCTGTGAAATAGTCACAAACCAGATGTCTTTGCTTTCTCATCAGCCAGTGTGAGGATGGGCGAATCACACACTGACTGGCACCACTAATTCATGCCCATTCACCTAAGTGCTTTTTCGAAATAAACCTCTGATGTCTTGATTATGGCCAGTTAAGCTCCAGAGCAGTTCCTCAGATAAATTGTCAGCATGTAAGCATTTTTTTCTGCTGATGTTTGAAGCAGGGCTGTGCAGAAGAGCTTTGTCTTTTCCTGTTGCTTAGAGACAATCTTCTCCTGTGATAAGAAGTACCTTTCTTTATTTTGATGAATCCCACCTTAAAATCTCTGGGAAATTCATGATACTTTGCAAGGGGTGAGGTAAGCATTCAGTGTTGTTTGGAGTTTGTTTCGTTGCAGGAGGCCAGAGGCCTTACGTATAGGGATGTGTTGTGGAAACTTATTTGGTAGAAATAAAAGAGGGACACTTGTTTCCTCCCAAGCTCCAGGCTGCACTACTATAGCCAGTAAAAAACTTGCAACAGAAGAGCTGCTTTGTGGAGAGCTCTGCTTGTCTGTTTTCATAATCTTTGCATATAAATATAAGAGCTAAGTTGCTATAGAGTGTTTAAGGCCTGGCATACTTCACTCAACACGCTTTCTATAAAGAGGCTTTTGGATGTTGGGAGTGTTCTGGCCATACTTAAAACATTTCTGCATTTAGATGCTGCTTCTTATTTTTGACCTGGAAATGTATTTTGGTCAGACCTTAAAAAGATTAATATTTGAAGCATGTCAACTTTGAGATGCCATACATCCTACTGCATTTACCTTGATATATTTTATGTAGTCTCAGATCCTGCCTGCTCATAAACAGAGTGTTTGGGAATACAGTAGTCTTGTCAGATAAATTACCCAAAATACTCACAGACCTGCCATTGAGATACGATGGTGGAAAATCTATACCTATGGCTGCAGCACAGTCAGTGCGTTAAGTACTGAGAGACAGAAGAAATTTCACCCTGGCCAGTGTTCCTACCTGATTTCATAAACCGCAACAGTCCAGCTAGAGCACTATTTGGAAAGAGGCCCTTGAAGTTTTAGGCAATACAGGATGTGTTCTTGGCCATTTACTGTTCCCCAGTCCAACGGTAAGCTAGCACTTGGCTGGGTATTTGGGGAATGCTCTGTTTCCATAGGTATTAGTGCTTGAAACCATCAAGTGTTCCACAGGTCTTTTACAAGAGGAGTGATTACATCTTGTCGGCAGAAATTAATCTCACTGTTTAATTTGGGAACCATATTGCTTCCGGTCTTTGTGTTGTTACGCAGGTAAATAGCTGCTGCATTTTCTGACCAGGGTGGCAGCACATCTCCCTGACGTGTGTGGGGGCTAATAGCGGTGGTGACGATGCCCCTCGGGGTTACTTTCCAGGTTTGCTTGTGACTTGAGGTCATATTAAACAGTGCAAGCATATAGCATCAGAAATCCAACTTTTCTTAGCAGCAGGAGGAATCATGAGCCAGTCCCTGGGTGCACTGGGTCTTGAGGCAAATGCTGATGCTGAACTTTTTGCTCTTGTTCTGTCCTTTTTAAGCCTTTTATGTACAGAAGGAAATTAGCACTCCATATGATTATTATCTGTTAGTGGTGGTTTTAATTATGGATTTTCAGGACACCCAGTTAACTTTTTAGTGAAAACAGAGGGGGTTTTCCTTCCTTGAAGCAAGCCAATAATTCACATTTTAATATAAACTTTTTAAAAAGTTTGACTTATGTGGAAATTACAAGAATTTTTATTTCTGAGCTCTTTGAAGCATTTGAACAAACTAATAAAATACCATGCCTTTGGCATGCACAAAGTGAACCTCATGTTAAACAGGGCTCCTGTCACTGCAGTGACAGGTGTAAGTGCCATTTTCAGGCCTCTGGAGATGCTTTGTCCCATAGGATGGCCTTAGTGGGAACTTATGGCCATGCTCTCCCAGATCCCAGCCTGCAGAAGCAGAGGGGCAAGGAGGAGATGCTGCTGAATCAACCAGGGCACCATGGGAAGGAAAAAATATTGAGCACCAGAGCTTGCTGAAGAGTGTTGGGAATGAGGATGGGATTTATCACCTGGTTCGATCAAACCAAAGCAAACTGCTTTGGGCTGGGCTCTGAGAGCCCGTGCTTTGCAGTAAGGCAAGAGGGTAGATCAGCAGTCTTTCGGTGTCATGATGAGTAAAGCAGAGAGGCGTTGCTTAACTTTCATAAGTGAGACTCAAGCTGTAGAGTTTAGAGTTGAAAAACATTTATATTGGCTATTAAAGGCAACACATGTGACACAGAGATATGCCATGTAAACTCCAGAGATTTTCCAACAGGAGAAAGACTTAAAAAAGCTAAATGAGTACCAAGTATAAATGAGAGAGGTTTTCCTGAAAAATAAGTTAGGTAATACATATTTTGATCCTTCAAAGAATGTGTTTTATATTAAAATACAAACGTGTATGGCTTTCTGATAGGGTGGAGATAGTACAACTGTCCTACTTTACATAACCACTGCAATAGTAAATGAATGACAATAGTTCAGGATGTGTTTGGGAAATGGTAATCTTAGGAAAGAGCATATACCTCATGAGAACTGCCCAGGAAAAAATCACCACTCAATATTATCATTGTAGTTATCTCTTAGATGAGGAGTTTTCAAATCGCTTTTTTATTTTGATTTTGCATTGAAATATCCATTTTGATGCAGGGTTTCAACCAGTAATAACCTGAATATTATTTTTCCTTTCCCTTTGTCTTTTTTGCTGAAAGCATATCTGCATTAAGCAGCACTTTCTATTCCCTCATCTCTATAACTTTTCAAAATCTCATAATCTTCAGGAAAAAATATGAGTGTGTTTTAAGGGGGAAACCTGAAGATAGGGTTCGCCTGTTCCTGGTAGCACAAAATAAAACCTTTGCCTCCTGTTATCCTCAGGAATCTGCCAGGTTAGTGGAGGACATGCAATAGTAAAATGGGATGAAAGGCAAGCGGCAAGCGGTGGGGCACTGGCTCCATGTGCCCTTCCTCTGCAGGCAGTTTGGCTTGCGGCCATACAGTGGTTATCAGTGCCGTGGTAGCATGATTAGGGGATAGCAGCAGGAAATGCTGGCATAATCTGAAAGGCTGGCAGTTGAGAGTGATGGAGGAGATCAAAGGCTTGAATGTGTTTGCAGACTGGAGAATAATTGCAAGTCGCTTCTAAAACATGGCCTGCCATTGGCTTTATCCAGCAATGTGTTTCCACAGGAGAAGTGAGTATGTGGCCCCGTGGGGCCCCATCTGCAATGCTGCACTTCATTCTCGTTCCTCATGATCCAGCCCCCACTGAACTTGCATCAATGGATTCAGAAAAGCTGAAAGAGGGGAAATAATAGCTTGTTTTATCAAAGGAGACTGAAACAGGACTGTGTTAAATCTCCAAGACAAGGCTGCTGTCGTTGCATGCAACTGGGCAGGAAAAAAGCCTTTGAGCTGTAGGGCCACGTAGCCCAGCTGTGAAGAAGTTTCAGCTGAAAATGGAGGTCCTGACCACCAGAGGAGGAAGGCTGCAGAGCAGTGGTGGGGAAGAGATGGAGGGAGATGTGAGTGCTCATCTTCAGAGATGAGTGTCTTTATCTTGCTCATCTTTCCAGCAGTTCCGTTGTACCTGTTGTTTTTTCTCAAGAGGCTCAAGGCACTTCCGAATCTATGTAGCAGCTCATGCATGCTGTCTTAGCAAAGCAGTATCTGACAGCAAGAAGAAATAATGTGTTCTTGAGTATCTCAGAGTTTTAAGATGCAAAATACAATGTATTTAATGATCCTGTTTACCACATTATAAGCAAATACACTGCTGCAGAGTGCCTTTAAACTATTAACACTTTTCCCCTGTCAGCCTCATGGTAGAAGGCTCAACATATTAATTTATCCAGTGCCCAAAAAGAGTCCAGGGCCGAGCAGGCATCACCATCTGAGTTGCATGGAGAAAGCCAAGCTTTTCTATTTACAAGTTGTTGGGGAACAATGTCAAGTAGTTTATTCTTTCTCCTTCCTCCCCAGTGCAGTTTTGGGGAACTAAAACTATTTCTGAACTTGGTGTTTCAGCAAGGTCAGAAAAACAAGGGGATTGTTGGACTTGAGACTTCCTGATGTCCTTTCCAACCTGAATTACCCCAGGGCCATGTGATTTTATGATCCAGCTTTTTTAAGGACAAGGCAGGGCAGACCTTCGCCAGAACGTTCACGTGGAGCTCTGCGGTTGCTCCCTCTGCCATACTTTCATCACAGGGTCTGTGAGTGCTGAAGGTCCTTGGATGAAGTCCTAGCTCCTTGCAAAGCAGCTCTTTACATCAAGGTGAAAGGTCTTGTTCTGACACAAGTTCACCCACCAAAATGTTTGCTCATGTTTCTTCTGGTGGTTCCCCCAGCTGTCCGCAGAGGGATAGGCTACAGGTCAGAAGGCCCAAGTGAAGATCTGCGTGGTACCCAAAGCTCTTCCCTGGCAGAGCATTCTTGCCTGTTGAACTTCTGGGCAAGAGGGTCATTCTCCCAATTGAATCAGTAGGTTTCCAAGTCTTTCACTTCATATGACGTTTTCTAATACCTATTTAAATGGTAATGGGACTAATTAGGAATCTGACCTGTGGAGCCACAGTTTGGGAAGAAGTGTCCGATTTTTTTTATGGTATCCAGTCTCAGCAGATCTCACAACTATCTTCAGGTGAGGGACCAGTGCGGGCTACAGTATCTGCCCAACAGTGGCAGAAGGAACTAGTCTAATGTCCTTCATCCCCGGGATGACATCTGTACTACCAAACAAGGAAGGGTCAGGGATCCCACAGACAGGGAACATAGACTGACTCACGTTCACAGTGCTTAGGAGAAGGTTGGTAGGTGTGGTCCAAAACAGAGCCAGAGAGAGAACCAGCAGTGCAGATGATCCGACTCCCAGCACCTGAGCTATTCAATGGCTGTCTTGTGTGCAGCCATACTAGGCTACTATAGGGCTGTGTTCACAATTAGCAAAAAGTGTGGCCCAAGAGGAGAAGATTTGCAGAGAGAAACAGTCCTGATAAACCAACATCTATGCTACCACATTTTGCTGCTTTGTTGTGGATTTACTCTGTTTGGAGCCTGTGAACTGGACACTCATTAATGGTGGGAGCAGATCTTCCCATTCATCCCGAAGGAACTCAGTGCACTGTCTGGAACCAAAGCACATGGAGGACACTGTAGAGAAAATACATTTCTTTTCACCTGCAGCAGGCTTTTTTTCTTATTATTCGGGTGATAGTCAACATTCTCAGGGCAGAGAAAGAGCAAATCTTGCCCTCTGTGCCATAAACATTACTCCAGGCAGTAGACAAAATGCTCCATCCAGCACATGTCACATTGTGGTATTGAGCCTTTAATCTCCTCTTACAGCCTTTGCTAAAGATTCAAAATTCTGTTATTATTCAAATGGGGTATGTACTACTGATTGGTCTCATTTATGGATTTTCAAGTATATTTTAAAGGTCAAGCAAGTAATTTTAATCAGTCATGTGTTTTTTGACAGCTGATAAGTATAGAATGTACAGCAGCACCTGGAAAGCAGATTTATTGTATTTGCTGTTACATATTTGGATTGGGCACAGGGATGGTGCTTCTCCCCTGCTGGTTTCACTCTCCATCATCAAGTTATGGCACTGATAAACCAGTGCATCCACAGGAGAGCACTGTCATCGCAGCTCTTCAAATCTGAGTCACAGCTGCTTGGACAGGGGCCCAAGACCCGTGTCTTACAGCTGCTGGTTAAGAGAGTAGTAGCTGCATCAGAACGGTGCTGCCCTTAGCTCAGAGCATTCCTGGCTGCTTAATCCATAGCACTTTCTGCTAGGCTGCCTGGCTACTAACCATTTGGAAATTAGTCTGGCATAGCTGTTCTCAAATTCTTGTGTGCAAGACAGTCATGGAGTGGTTGTGGAGAGCTGTTGGACTGCAAGCTAACAACTGACAGTCCTCACACTGTCTGCAGAATTGTAAGCAAAGAAAATGAGAATATTTTCTCATTCAGCAAAAAGCAGTCACAGACTGAGAGCAAGGCTTGAACTCAGGTGTTGTAACATCATCTTCTGCCATGTGAACTAAAGGGCTAACTGCATCGCTTATGGGAGCAGTAATACATACAGGGACAGGCAGCAAGGCTGACCATCCCCAGCATGAAACAGATGAGATTCTTCAGCTTAGGAAAAAAAGAGACTTAAATGGGATCTGACAGAAGCCCATGAAGTCATCTATCGTGTGGAAAAAATGAGCTTGGGAGAACTGCAGGGCATGTAATGAAGTGGTTAGAGAGTCAGTTTAAGTAGACAGAAGTGCTTTTTTTGGTGGTTTTCCACTAGGTTTTTGGAACACTTTAGGGTTGGGTGGAAGAGACTCAAAAAGTGATGAGATGATGCACTCATACAAAGCTGGTGACGCAGTAGTCCAGCTCCAGCAGCTGGCTGGGGAAGCCCCAGGGTCCCTGCTTGCTGGAAGCCAAGTGGCACACCTGGGGAAAGCTGCTTCCGCACACGCTGCTCTTGCACCTTCCCTGAGCTGCTGGTGGAGGTGAAACTCGAGGGGTCCTTCATCGAACCTATGGTGGCAACTCAGCTGCTCTTCAGCATGGGCAGTGGTCAGAGGAACCCTGCATACCACTGGGACAAGATGAGCTGTAAGTGAGGAAGGAGCTGGTTTTAGCCCTGGTTTTAGTCACTTTCAGCTGGGATGTGTGTCTCACAATAGAATAACCCAACAACCCCGGGATTTTGCAGCCTATTCAGACTGTATCCAGATCTGCCCAGTCATTTTTAATTTCCACAGCACAGTTTCTTAAGAAGATCTGGAGGGCGGAGGATTAGAACAATTTACAGTTTACAGAAATGCGGGTCTGTTTTGCTCTGCTCATGGGAACAAAGTTCGTAGCGCTGGTTTTATGGTACCACCTTGCTTTTATACTCCACGCTTTGTTAAACATGATAATGAGTTCAGCGCTGTGTAGTGCACTTAGTGCTGTGCAGAAAATAAAAGTATTTCCTGCCCACACTTCAAAAGAACTGCTATGATGGTAAAGGCTCTTTCAAGCTTAGGGCTGCTAACCTAAACACTGTGTATGCTGGGTTAGGCTGTCAAAAAGCTCTGTATTGCAAATGTAAATTTATCTTTGTAAGAATGACAGGCTCCTGTTCAAAGCAAAACACTGTATAAAGCAGTTCACTGAGGCAGTATGTTTTGCCATATTCCCCCTCTGGAACAGAGAGGAGTTTTGTATTACATTAATCAGCTTCTAAGCCCTGAAGGTCACAATTATCTGGCCACTATTTTTTCAGTATTAGTGATTTTAGTACATGATTAACTTTCATGTGTGCATCATTAAGATGAAGAATTGTTTTTGAAGTTTCAAATAGAGCAGCTGGTCTTAGCTGTAGTATTTGCCATACTTGCTCAGCCACTGTTAAAAGGGATGATTTATAGAAAATCCAGCTGTGAGTTTTCGTTTCTTCAAGAGCAGGAGGCGGGACTAGAAACCAACCTAAAACCAAGCGGAGCATTGATCAGAGTAGAAATGATGTAGAGCACAGCTCCGCAGACAACAGCTAAGCATCGTGGAAGTATTAGCTGGCAGCGATAAGGAGGCGGAAGCAGCACTCGGTGACAGAGGAGCCATCTGTCAGGAACTGGGAATCCGATTTCAGGAGAGCAGAAAATGAAGTACAGAAGAAAGTGATTTTGGTTCAGAGGTACAGTGAAGCCCAAGGATATCTGTGGACAGTAAGTTTCTATACTGTAGCAGGGATATTTAAATACAGCAGCTAGTACTGTTTGGAAGAGCTTTTCAGCTTTGAAAACAGACATAAATAGCTCCTTTATAAAATAGCTTTTGCTTAAAGTTGTTTTATTTATTTTTAAGATGTAAATAAGCTTATCTGTTTGAGGTGGTTTGTTTAAAAACTTGTAAACAAACTTTAAAACTGCTGGTGTCCATCACTTCAGAGGGTGGTTTTGTTTAATAAGGTCATCTCCTGTGGAGGATAAGATTTGTTCATAAACTTTCTGAAAAATATCTTAGAAGAAAAGACTGCTTTGGCCCCAGTTGCGAGGTGAAAAAGGGTAGGCAAGAATATTTTTTCTGGAAAGGGGAAAGGAGTTCCCACCCAAATAGATCTAAACTAACTGGAACTACAGTGTATAAACACCCCGGGGCTAAATCCTACCCTCATTTACACTGATGTAAGTCAGGTTTGAGTCTACTGCAGTTAATAAAATTACTCCTGATTTAATTAAGGGTAGAATTTGGTTGCACATTTCTTAATAATGAAAAAGCCCCATGATTCTTTCCAAAGTGCATTTTATGTTAACAGATTACTAAGGACTTGCTTTAAAATATGTTAAAATTAATTGTAAACTCACATTGTGATGCATCTTTTGTCATGTATTTGTATCCTTCTTGAAACTAGCACAAAAGGCAGCATGAGATACTGTAAGCAATCCTATTATTTCTTATTAGCAGGTTCTCAGATAAGGTTTGCACTGCTCATGATTTCATGCTTGTTTCAGTTCAGTGGCTCATATTTGGGGTGATGTGCTTTAATCCCAAAAAGGTTTGTGAAGCTCCAGCTGGGAGCAATAAGGCAATATTAGCTGTAGCAGAAAAGCGTCAAAGTTCTGTACAAGACCCCAGACTGTATTATTGGGAATGAAACTGTTCTATTACAAACTGTACAGAAAAAATTACTCTTGTTGCAGTGGTTTTAATGTATAACTTAGAAGCAGAAGCATTGGCTGCTGACAGGAAAAAAAAAAAAAAACCAAAACAACAAAACCAACAACCAAAACCCACTCACTATTATGGCCCAATATGGATGACAAAACACTGTAGCATGTGTGGGAAAATGGCTACAGTCCAATGTCTGGAACCATTTATCTTCTGGTAGAGTCTGGAAGATGACTGTTTTATGTATTTTACAGAAATCCCTGCTGATTGATTTCATTTACTTAGGAGGAGGGGGCACAGTGACTGATGGCGGGGACAACTGGGGAAAACAAAGTGGATTCTTTGCATTATCCCGACATCCTGTTCTGGTTAGGGTTGCTGGCACCTTCGGAGGGAACCAGAGTCTGTTGGGCAGCCCGTTATGTCCTGCCACTGCGTTTGCTACTACACATAGCCAGAGGTTTGCTGCTTCTTTCTGGGTCCCAGTGAGCTGAAAGTTGCGGGTTCTGCTTCCACTAGCACCAGGCACATTTTGGAAATTATGATTTGCAGAGGTCTGAAGGGCAGTGGACAGAAATGGGTACAGGTCTCTGGAGCCTGCTGGTAGTTTGGCTGATATGGTAGGCACTGCTATTGAAGAGGGAGGAAAGAATTTGCAAAAGAGGAGAAGTCTGTTTTCAGTGTGCAGGGCTTGCTGGAATAGCTCATCCCACTTTGGCGCAAGAGGTCTGTACGCTAGAATGTTGATACAGTTTCCTTCTGACGTTTGTTGCTAAAATAGTCACAATTCCTAGTGTTTCTTTATTTGTCAGGAATAAAGAGCCTGTCAAGCACGGTAGAGACAACAGGGATATACTGTACATCAGTGTCTCTCCTTTACCTTAACTGTTATTTTAAAGTGTGTTCTGCCTGCCTGTCCATCAAGGTGTTTGCCTTCAAATCAATTGGTCTCACATCACCGCATTACAGTTGCTTGTTATATACTAGGCATATCTACAGACATTTCCTTTCATGTTGCAGGGAATCAGTGCCAGCATTTTCCATATGATGAAACAAGAGGGGGGGATATGTTTCCTATTCAGTACACTGCTACTGTGTTGAGATTTAACAAAAATGAGGAGAAAATGGATTTTTCAATTGACAATACTACTACATTTTGTGCTCTTCGATATCTTCACAGGGTGCTTTACTAATGGTTACAATACTAAGTCCAATGCAAGGTCACATAAAGCTGGGGAAAGGGAAGAGTATTGTCTCACCCATCACATCCAGTTTCCCAGATATAACCACTTGGTATAGTCAAGACATTCTTCATTGACAGAGTGGGAAAGAAAGAAAGATCAATCTTCTACTTTACCCCAACTGCCAAGGAAGCTTCACAGATTTATCAAGTATATTTATCAAATCAGTAGGAGCTGTTAAGCACTGTGCTTAAATAATATCCCAAGAATAAACCCAGCACCACCTCCCTTCTGAACAGCATCCTGTACTATTGCCCTGTGGTGTCATTCAGCCCAGTCAGGTCATTTGGCTTCACCGCTCATCATGCTGTCTTGATGCACACTCATTTTCTGTGTCTGTCTGTAGAAGATGTGCTTTTGGCTGGCTGTCAGACATCTCTTTGTTACGCATGGGTTGACCTCTGATTTGTAAGTTTATGGGAATTTAGGTTAATTGTAACCTTTTCTACTTTCTTAATTTTAGCTTCCTTTTCAGCCACCTCGTGTTTTGGTTATCCTCCCACCGAACGTTTTCTTGCTGTGACTCTCCCAGAGGAGTATCCAGTTTAACTCTTGATAAATTGAATTCAAGCCTTTCCTCCTTTTTGGTAGATCTAATTGAGGAGAGCAGTAGGTAGTGCTGTGGGTTTCAGGTGATGGTAGCAGTTCTTCCTTGGGTATGCCACTGAGCTGCCCTGGGACACAGAGCAAATCTAGTGCCTTGGTGACTTTTATAGAAGATCTGTCTTTATCATGGGGTCCTTGAGGGGGACTGTCTTCCCCCTGAAGGGCTCTTGAGAACCCTTAATGAGATAGTGCTGGTAAACAGACCCAGTGTAAGTCCAGTGTCTTCCTTTAATCTTGCATTTGGGCAGGAGGAAGAAAGAGTGGTCTAAGCTGATGCAAAACTGGTTTTTTGCCCAATGGGACTGCATTCTCTTGGTGGTTTGGAATAGGTTTGGGGTCTACCAGCCCCCAACCCTTACTCTTCTGTAAGGATTAGTAGAATGGTGTGCCCAGGCTCCAGTCATTTCAGTTACTGCCTGCACAGTCCCTACATTTCTATTAGTCACCTTTTAAGTCTCTCCATTACCTGGAAGCATCCTTCATGTAACCACCACAAATGTGCCTTCCTGCGTGCACTACTTCTGACAGGTAAAATATCTTAGAACATATTTTACACACATTGCACATTATCCCATTTTTTAATGATTTTGTCCTTTTGTACTTTGTGATATAGTATATGACAGGCATAGGCTGGGTGATAGAGCTACAGCTGCCTCTTGTTTTCTTACCAGATATTATTAAAAACAAAAAATTAGATTAAAAAAAAGAAGAAGAAGAAGAAGGGAGCTCTGCAGGCTGTGGAACGTTATAAAACCTCCCACTGAATGTCTGTACAGGACATACAGCAACAGCAAAGCTGTTATGTACTAAATGAGTTTGGAGTAGGGGCCAACTGAATGCAATGCGCAAGTGATTTACTTATTCATTTATAACCCTGACCTAGAATCATCAATTTTTGCTGTCTTGTAGCAAAGATGACTTTCTGTGACCCTTTAAAGCCTTCAGCATTAAGTGACATTAAGTTGATGGCTACTTGTTTTGTACCTTCAGTGAAAAATTATGCATAAATCAAGTAAGCTTTGCTTGTAATGTACTCATAATCCTCACAAGCAAAACTCCCACCCAGATCTGGTGATCGAGCATGGTTTCTTGAACTCAGCAGAAAGGTCACTTTGTAAAAAATATGGGGATATAATAGTCAGGCCACCCAGGCAAATTTTTTTGGCTAGGACATTGCTTTAATTAAGTGATTGTAAATTGAAATAATAATAGGATTCTGATTTAAGCAGATAAAAGCCAGGGGAGCTACATTAAGCTCAGTTTTCATCCACCAAACACATCCAGACCAGCTGAGCTCACTTGCTGTTTGAAGAACATTTTTGCACAGAGGGACAGACAGGATGGGCTGAGGTTGAGTCCTGAATGTTCTGGGGTTTGCATACTTAAAGCCAGCCCTTAGCATTGTTTTGTTCCTTAATTACCCCGGTTTGTTGATTTATTGATGCTTTTGAAGGCAAGAAGACTCAGTAAAACATAATCATCCTGTGTCACATAAAAGCTCCTGTTAAATCTGTGGACATTAGAGACAAAAGAAAAAGATTGATTGAGGGGACTTCTGTGGAGATGGTCTTCCACCTACAGGTAAAAACATCGGTAGCTGTCTTTTAAAGGTGCAATTGAGTTACCGAATTGCAAATGAAATGAAAAGTCGTGAGAAGTCATTGGTTAGGACTGTCTCGGTTGTTGAAATCTGCCAACACAGACAATAATTTGGGCAGAAGGTGACTGGGAACCAGTGGTCCTGCAGAAGGAGTCAGTGGCTGGAGCATCTTCATGGAGCAGGAAGAACTGAAGGCTGGATTTATCTATTTTGTATTAGATGGCCCTTCCATTTGGGTGTGGCTTTGGGGAAATGGGAATATTATTTGCTTTAGCACTTGTTACACAGGCTTCGAATGGGGGTGACAACCATGAATGGCAGACCTTTGCCAGCCATGTGCACTGGTGTACAGTTGGAAAGTCAACTGTACATCAGTCAACACAGTCAAGACAGTCAACACAATCCCACCTGGCTTAGTTTTGGGGAAATATTTGGAGCTTGCACACACCCTCTGCTGCCTGTGTCCCTGGGGACCCCATACCGGAACCCCAAACCCCAAGTCCAAAAAACACCTCTTCATCTTCTTTTCTAGCACAGCAGAGCATAGCATAGCATCCAGGCATTACTCCTTCTTTCTGCGTCTCTCCTGTGTCTGTGCATCCCAGCTGGTACACCTAGAGCAGTGCACAGGCCCCTGCTTGTCACAGAAGAAGGACATAGAAAATTGTTTGTTCAGGAGGTGTTAATTTGTCACATCCCTCCACCAGAGGCTAATGACCTACTTGGGCAGTTCTAATGTATTAATTTGGTTTGCAGGAATATGCACACAGATGACCAGGAGTGAATGTGGTAGATAGAAATGCAAGGATGTGTACCTTTCTTGTGCTTGTGAGCCCCTGAATTAAAAATATAGATGTATGTTAATACTTAGCACTTACGTAGTGCATTAAATCTCTGTAGGCCTGTAGGAACATGTATAAATTGTACATCCAAATTAATGGAAGAGGTAATCACACATAACAGTCAGTCTTTTCATCACTTTACCCAATGAGGAATGAAGATGATGTTTTGTTTGGGCTGTAATTGCTTATACATAACTGATAATACCATCCTATATTCTCAGTTCTTTGTAAAAACACCACGAGTTTGTCATTACAAGAACGTTTCAGACAGCTGCATAATGAGTTAAACTTCACTTTTTGCTAGACTGAAAATTAGAAGAGGCTGACCCAGATCTCAGTAGGATTCTCCATTGGATTGCTAAACAAGCTAAACCAGTTCATTTTAAAAAATTGGTTGAAAATCATCGTTCAGAAAATAGAGTCTTAAAAGCCTAGTTCTGATAATGAGCATGCTAGCAGACCTTTAAGGCAGCAGTCAAACACCCTCACGCTTCATTTTATTTATTTATATTACATTTCTATTGCCCATCCGAGCCTCCAGAACAAATTCAATAGACAGCTATAGTTCTGCCTTAATTCCTCAGCCCTGGTTGCTATGGCATCCAAGTTAGGACAGTATCTGTCAGCTCCAGGTGGCTAAGCATGCAGATGGGTGAAACATGAGCAGAAATTTAGGGAGCCATGAGGTGGTACCTCATGACCAAGGGGTATTGACTATAGTTTTTGCAAAAAGGGACAAGGAATTGTGAACATCACTGGGAAACCTGGCTTTATTTAGCTACAGTGAAAGAAGCAGCCTGTACCAGCAACATACATTTGTACTGAAAGACTCTGGTAGTGAGCTATGAAATAATTTAATGAAATGTTCAAATTAAATACAAAATTAGAGATTAGAAGTGGCTGGCTGATATCACCTGTAGTCATGCTCAATAGAATCCTGCCCTGTGATTCATTCCACTCAGCTGGGCGGGATTATAATAGCTGTTGAATAAGATGGCTGAACTGAGCCTTCAGGTTAAAGACATATATAATGAAAATTGTAGGTATTATGCAAAAAAAAATTATTCTTTCTTATTTACAGTCTTGGTACTCAGAATTTTTCCCATAATATAATACAAATAGGATCTACAAATTCAAATTTTTCAGTCTTATCTATGTTCAGAATCAATATTCAAATACTTTGGTAGAGTTTTCCCCCCATCCAGTTGTCACTGCTTTAAGTCACTTTAATAGCAAGAATTAATTTTCATTGAAAGCACTTTTTTCCCAACATTTCTTTGTTTCCAGTAAGAAAAGAACAGGAACAAAGACTACCAAACAAAATATAACTTGTCTAAAATCTCATAAAAGCTCTTACACAAGAATCTATCAAGCCTGGGAAAATATGTGTTCTTTTGTAAAAACATATTTTTCCTTGAAGTCACTGCTAGATTGCAAAAGTTCACATAACATATTGGTATGTGTGTGTGTTTATGTAAGACGGACCTCTGTATTTCACTTTCTGATGTCAGTGTTGCCTTGGCAACTGTGTTTTATTGATTAGTAGAATATATGTAATTTGTTTCAGAGCTGCATCATCTTACAAGTTCATTTTTCTTGGTGAGAAGTGGTTTCATTTTCTTATTCTCTGAGTAAAATTATTTTTATGATATCAGAAAAATCCTTTTGGAGGTGTTTTTGTGGATGTACACAAAACTCAATGGAGTTTGGCAAATGCATGCTGATAAAGTCATTAAATACTTTACCGATAGATGCATTTCTAAAGTTCTTTTGCTGTATCTGTTAACCTGGTATCTTATCTGCTGCTTCACTGGTAACCAACTGGAGATGCTGTCCATGCAGTTCCAGTTATTAGATACCTGCATGGTGGTTTTCCTGTAGAGATTTCAAATTCCAATTAGTAATACTTTGCAGGATCTCTTTGAACGAAGTGTTATTGTAGAATTTATTTTACATGTCAGTAAGCTAAGATACAGAAAACTTAGCCACACTGAAATATGACTAAGTCTGAAATAGTACTGAGAGTAGCTCCTGAAACTCATGAATATATTGTTTCATTTTCACACAAACTGAGCAGGGGAGAGGATGGAAAGGGTAGGTGGGATACCATGCCTCAGTTCAGATGGTGCCATTGTGTGATTACATGCACAGCTGGAAAGATCTACCTCGTTAAATTTACCAAATACCATCCTGCTTTTGGTTTTATCCTTTCACCTTGTGTTTATTTGTTTCATGGTTTATGAGTATCACAGGAGCCAAGAGCAGGCAGGGTGTACAACTTCCCAGATCAAATCAGGCAGGGGAGCAACAAGAAAAAAATAGGGAGGCTGAGAAGAAGGAGGAGGAGTACAAATAGCAGATGGAAAGTAATGGAAGCAGTAATGGAAGACCAGCCAGATGTTGATGTAAAAGCTGTCTTTTTTACGTAGAACTGAAAGCCTAGCCATCCTTACAGTCCTAATATTAACAATTTACAAATTATAGCAGCGATTGTATTTATATGTCATACAGAGTGTAAATGTTGGGAATGGGTTGTCAACACACATAGGAAAACAAGTCTGAAAATCTCTAGCACTTTCTTTAAATATAATAGTTCCTGACAATTAAATATCCCATTGGTTGTTATCTAAATATTTATCTTCAGCGAAATTACAAGAAGTCCACAGTCAGAGAAAACCCATGGTCTTCTGTTCTATGTCTTAAAGATTAAATTATGGTCTAGCTTTGAAAAAGAGCTCAGTTCCTCATTTTATCCTGTTTTAATTTTGTGGATAACTTTATAAAAAAAGAAAGAGAAAAGAGTCTGCCATTGATGGCAAGCAGGGACAAAGGCACTGTTACTAGATTGTGGTTTTGAAGTCTCTTTACCATGCTAAGTCAGAGACCATAATGTGAACTCATGTTTTTAATCTTTTGGATTAAAACATTCAACAACAGGCCTTCCTAGCAACAAGGCTCCACCTAACACAGAGCCTCATTTTCTTGCAAAGATCCTGAAGTTTTACATGGATTTTCTGGGCCAGTCTTTGGCAGCAACAACACTAATTTATTCCAGATGAAAGTCAGGCCCACTATAATTAGCAATACTATGGTATTTGTCTCAAAAATCAAGAAATGCTGGCATTTGCTAGACAGGCCATGTGTCTTGTGGAGAACCTAGTCAATTTAATTCAAGCTTTTAGGTACCCGGGGTTAAGCAGATGGTCCAGTCCATTTGTCATAGCTGCTTAAATTCCTTGTACAGTCTAAGGAGAGCAGCAGTTGCTTACTGAAGACCTGTGGAGGGAGCTTGGTTCCCCCTCTCCATCCATCCACCCACCCGAGGATGATTCAGTCTGCCTCATTCAAGTAAGTATCTCTTCCATTGGGAATATAGAGGAACAATAGGAAATAAATGCTGGCACCTCCATGCAGTTGGGATCCATTTACTCATTTGAAGATGGATGTGACTTATCTTCCTCTTGCATAATAACCCAAGAATTAAAGCACTCATCCCAGAGAAAGGAGGTCCTGAGCTTTAGTTGGTCTGAGTGGGTTTAGCTGACATCTTCTACATTTAACTCAGAGGAGCGAAATTCATCCCTTTGTAGGATGACCATCCGTAAGTCTCCATGCTTTTGTTTCTTATCCTTTTAATTTCTGCCTGTCTGAGGACTGTAAACTCTGTAAGGGACTCTGTAAATGTTTGTCACTGAATATTTGAGCATCACTGACTGTTGCGAGGTTCTAATTTTGGCCGAGGTTTGTAACGAAATATAAAGAATAGTAATTATTGTGCAAACTTCTCCCTGTGCGCCACAAAAATGCTGAGTGAAAGCTTTATTCTGGTAGAATGCATTACATGTCTTTGGTTAGTATTGGTAGAAGGTGGGCTTTGGTTGTGACATGGTTTGTGGAACAGAGGATGAGTCTCCGGTGATGCTGGACTTGATGTGTATTTAGGGAATGGCTGGTTGCTTCTTGGTTTTCTATGGGTATCATTATTTCCTCATTTTTAGTTGTCTCTTCTAGGGACATTTGTGCTGGAGCTTACTAGATCTATGGCACTAGGAAATGTGGTGCACTAAGGTCCTTTCTTGCAAATGACTCTTTAAGGAGCTTTTTTGGACCAGGGCAAGTACTAGCTTAGGACAGAGGTAGGCTGCAGAGCTCCTACTCAGCCCCTCAGCATCTTCTTCTCTTGGAGTTTCTAAAGAAGGAAGCGGTAGGAGGGACAGGGCTGTGAGCACAATGTGAGGGCGTTATGCTGTGAGGACATTATGCTCTCACTCCTGCAACACTGGTGAAGAATGCAGCAGTGATTATGTTCCTCTGATGAGTCAGTCTGAAGCTGCCAAAAGTTGGAGCAGCCCCATTGCCCAGTGATGAGTAGTGGTTTTGACCTTTATTCCTATATTATAGAATATTGTAAAATTGAGCTAAATGAATTGCTGAGCACTGGCATCAGCACAGCCTAGTTTCTTACAGATTTTCCTCCCCCCTCCGCATCACTGAAACCAAGTCCTTACTTCCCCTTTTCCATGCCGCTCCCCAGATCTCTCTCCCATTCCTCAAGTATTTGTTGGGAAAGTGTTACATACACTGTGGCTGATGCAGAGTGCTGCGTACTCTTTAGCCAGCTGCCTGCTGCTTCTCACCATGGATAGTGGGTCACCCCACAAATGCCTTTTCCTTACTGGAATACTAAGTTTTTCTCAACCAGCTTTTCTAAAATGTAGCATCTTTGAGACCTGGCATTTGACTGAAATAGGCCAATAGATTCTGAAATTATATTAGCGTGCAGGGGTGTGTCCCAGAGATACAGGTGGTAAGAATATTATTTCCTTAGGCAGCAATAGTACAAATACACTGTAATGCAAGCAGAAGTTAAAAGCGTTATGAGGAAATAGTAGGTGAAGGTCTATGAGTTGTGTTTTGGAGACAGACATAAAAGGAACACATTTTTAGGTTTGCCATAAAACCTTTTAAATCATTATAGTGAAAAATTGTTGAGCAAGGCATCATAATGAAAATATGGGACTCACCCTGCCAGTTCATCCCTTGTTTATTCCAGCCCAGCAGAGGGATAGCCAGTGATGAATTTGGTCTGAGCTTGTCAAACATTGTAAACAACTATACGGCTTATAGGTGGCTAAAGTTATATGAGTACACTGCACCTATAAAGTGACAGTTATTTCGGTCATCTCTTATTTTGCTATCTTTAAAAGTATTATTAACTTCTATTAAACAACATTTAAAAGAGAAATAAAGTAAGATTTGATAGTCTGAAGACTGCTTTTTAGAAAAAGATTCTGGCTATGGTTAGGATGCAGGATTTTAGGAGAAATGTAAAGTCAGAAACTAAAACTGTTTCTAAATATACCCAGTTGTGCTTTTTATTAAAGCGAGTTGTTCGTAGCTAGAAGTCCCTATAATTACTGTGAAAGCATGCACCTCTGATGTATGCAACAACAACCTACTTATATCACAGCTTGGAGTCAAGGTAGATGCCCAGTACTGTGTGCTGTTAGTTCTTGGTGGCTTTTACAGCTATTTCCAGTAGAAAAAAATTTTTTTGGGGAGAGAGGAGAGGGGAGGCAGGAGGGAGCCTGGCAGAAAGAATCTAAATATCTTACACATTTTGTATAATTATGAAATAAATTCCTAGGTAATTCCAAGGTAAAAGCCACCGTAAAGCTATGTATTATATGTCAGTTAAGGATAAGCTTACATCTTAGCGTTCCTGGGGACTCATTTGTGATGCTGTCCTATCCCATGTTTTCATCTCCTGAAAGCCATGTTTGCCTTATGAGTGTGGTATCATCGTGGTAAAAAAGAGCTGGTGCTACTGGTGTCACAGTTGGCTGCCGTACTTTGAGCAGCTCTGTTAGTGCACAGCTCTTAAAGGCTGCTCTGGAAGGGTCTTTACATTTATGACAAATGTTAATGCCCTGATGGCTTACAGAATGATGGAGGAGAATGTTTTGCCCTTTTCATTTCAAGGCATCATAAAGTCTTGGAGACTTCTGAGGCTGGTTGCCAGATGTGATTAAAAATTAATGAAGCAGAGCAATTGTACCCTATGCCCCTGACAGAGACTTGAATAACAGCTTTTCCTAAGACTAGCTTTCTGAATGTTTGGGGGGGTTTTTTACATCTGTATTTTTCTCCTTTCTGGCTACAATGACAACTTCCTTATCATAAAAAATTGGAAAACAATAGTAGAAGACATTTGGGCCATTTTTCATGCAATATCCTGCAAAATCTAGTTGGATTCTGTTCATTGCACACAGGGTGAGCTGCGAAGACAGACAGTAAACTGAAGCATAAAACTGAGTCAACAGGTATTAAGTGGAGAAGCAGATACACCTCTGTTGAGTGGTACAGGAGTTGCCTTCAGTAACAATGTGTGCAATCGAAACGTAGCAAACTCTGTTTTTTGGGTGAGAGGCCTACTGCATTGCTTCGAAGCCTGTCTGCATTGGATGGGAGAGTAAATATCATCTTTTCTGTGTGCTATTACCTCAGCTTTAAAATATTTTAAAGGAAAGGAAATAGAAAAAAGCAGGCAGTGAGGAGGCATGCGATCTCTGCACTGATGCTTTCGGAGGTCATTGGGGAGGGTAACTGCTCAGGCTCTGAGATTGAAGAAAAGCAATAATATGACAGTAATATTAGTTAATGCTTCTTTACTACTTTACATATGCTGAGTCTTGCAGAGACACAAGCTAAATGTAGACATTTGGTTATACAGAAAGAGATTTGGTTCTTCAAATCCTGTCAATGTTTTTAAACAGTTTAATATAAATAAGTATATGTTTGACTGAGCATTTTTATTTGCAGAAGCAGAGAAAAACGGTCATTATCTGTGAACTGTTCGTAGGGCTTTGTATACAAAAGCTTTTAAAGCTAAATTCTGATATATTCACTCATACTAAATAGGAATGTACTCCTCAGGTTATTTAATAGTAATGAGAGTGTTTGGGATTTAGAAAAATGTTCATGAAATACTATTTTGGAGAGGTATTTATCACTGAGATTATAATTTGGGGATTTGCATTATTTGAAAGTACATACTCCTGGCTGGTCAAAGTTTTTGTCCATTGTGGTAGAGGATAATCATGGGCTATTTAGAACAGCAGTATTTGCCTGAAACAAATATTGTTCTCTTAAGAGTAGACTTTCATGATAATCTATCACATTATCATGACATGAGTACACAGTTATTCATAGTCACTGCAGTTACATAGTTCCCCCCAACAGGATACTGTTAAATAAACAATGTTATTTGAGGAACTGGCAATTCTCTCTTCATGCTTCACCCAAAGTATATTCTTAGCTTTTCATTCACTGATATTTTTGCTTTCTTGGAGCCCGTGCTTCTTCCTTCTGAAACTCACAGTTGTGCAGACCTCTCATTTGAGCAAATCTGTGATATTTTGGAGAGACCTGCTCATTCATATTCATCAGAAGAAGTGAGGGTTTACTAATCCGAGCACTGCAGCTCGTTATCACCCAGCACCCCTTACAAACTGTGGAAGGCAGCATTGTATGAAATGGCACCATTTCTATGAGCAGGGATGCAAATGATGCTGAGATGCCAGCATGGCAGGAATGTAAGCTACTGTTTGCAGGAAAAGCAAAGAAGTTTACTGAGTTTCCGCAATCAGGTGTGGCAATCCAGAGGTAGTTAAATGCAAGGGCTGGAAAAGTAAGCAGTACATTCCAGCCACAGTGGCCAAACACTGCTCAAGTTAATGTCTCCATCCAAGAACAGAGCTGGAACTGTGTCATCAAAACATCTACTTCAGCAAAGAGTAGTAAAATTGCCACCTAGCTGGTTTGAAACCAAAGCAACCTGTTTGGTCAGGTGCATCTCAGAGTATATATTTTTTGAAGTTGTCCTGAATCCAGGATTCCTCTAAGGAAGAGTAAATATTAGTCCTGCAGGTTTTGACAAACAGTGGATTAGATGAACTGTCACTCTTCGCTTTGGCCTTATGTTCTATGGTTAATTTCAACTTTTTAGATGAAGTCTTTTTAAGATAAAAATGAACATGATCATTCTTGGGAGGAGAAAAAAAAAAGGTTTTTTTTAACTGGTCATTTTACAGGTTGTGGCTACAGTTGTGGCTACAGTTATTATCAGTCCCAAGTACGTGAGTCAGATGGTGGTATTATCAAGTTATTCCTTATTCTGTGTTTGTGTAAGATGCACTGAATGAAATGCGACTGCCTTCACAGGCAGTGGAGTTCAACATTTTCCTAAAGTCAGTGACTAGAGCACATGGAGGAATGAAATTTGACAGACATTCACTGAAGTATCTTGAGCAGTAGTGGGATAGGTGTGGAAACTAAGACAATTAAAAAAAAAAAAAGTTGGAGAGGCAGAGAGAACAGGTATACTTATGAAAATAAAAGAGAAAAGGAGCCAAGCAGTAAGAATTGTATATTTTGTTGAAAATACAGGAAAGAGCAACGATGTGTGGTTCTTCTTAAAATCTATTTCTTACGTAAATAGTATGAAACGTGACTTATGGCACAATCCAGCAAAGCGAGCAAGGAAATAAATGTTAGACATGCTTAAGCACAGTGATTTTGACGACACAAATCTGTAGAAAATCCCAATCAGGAAAGCTATCTTATTCAAGACAGCACAAAACTGCACAGTTGGATCCCTTACAGCAGGAGGTTCAATTCATCTTTTCTTCAGAACAAAATTACTTTAAATGTATCGCTTGATTGCGATCTAGGTTACAGGAACATACTGCTATAAAAATATAGCATTAGTGGAATTTTCCAAGTCCAAAAATAATTTAGTGTCCAAACACTTATTTTGTCTGATTTACGGCTTCACAGCCATGTCTAAGCTAGTACTGCCAAATAAAATTTTCTTTACTGTGACATGCATGCAGGTCTTCTTCAGGTGTTTGGAATGATATCTTACATATAAATTAAGCAAAAGTTTCAATCTAGAAATATTCAGCTATACTTACATTTTTAAAAAGTGCAGCTTCATTTTTTGCAGTGTCAGTGCCTAAACATATATATGATATGTTTAACGAAATCAAGGACCCAAACACATGCAAGAACTGTGTAGTCATATCGTACTGTGTTTTTTCACAAGGTATGTGTATTTCATATCGTAAGGTGTTTTTTTCTTAATATCATTGTGAAAGTACTTTTCTGTATTCCAATAATTTACCAATTTCATTCAATTAATATCTCTCAGGAAACCAATCAGACAAAAGAATAACAATGAATTTGCCCTCTCTTTCCCCATAGATGGGTGTGTTTCTTACACCTATGTAGAAACATGCAATTGAAATAACATTTGCATAAATTCCGTTTAGTAAGGATGCATTGGCTGGTGCCAGTGAATGTTAGGGCACTTAAACAGTAAATAGCAGTGCATGTCTAAGCATTGATCATTTAATGCAGACATTGTTGGAAGAATTAAATAGATTATGATGTCCTTTTGTTCCTTCTTTTTACTTAGTATAATACACTATTGCTTTCTAAATCTCCTTAGGCTCTTTAATAAAGAAAGATTTCTTCTCTTAGTTTGGACAGCTGCATAAATGGGGATGCTAAATCATTCTCAAAGATGTAATCTAAATGATCCAACTATGTAACAGTTTTCTGCTTAGTTTAGAGCAGAAGGAACAAATTTAGACATTTGCAATCTGTTGCATTGCCTTAAAAATCAAGCACTGATCATTATAATAGTTTTGAAACTGAACATCTCCATGTCCCTTGTAAACAGATTTAATTCAAAGTTCAAAATATCTGTTGTGGAAGGTATAGTTATGGCCCTTTTTTGTGTAGGAAAATCTGATGCACAAATATAATTTAACAGAATTACAGGATTTAACTTAACCAATTCAAAACATAAACCAGCAGCAGAATCTGGGAAAAATAAAAATCTCAAAGTCTAACTTCCAATCTTGACTGCTAGCTACACAAAATGCACCAAAGAACTGCCTAACTCTAGACCCTATTTATAAAAAATCTAGGATCCATGCACTAGCATTTTCCATACTTGATGGGAAGGTAATAGCAGTGACTGTGAACCTGAAGCTTTGTTCATAAAGAGTCCAGTGCAGAGAAGGGGTCCAAAAAGAAAACCCCAGACTGAGATCTTACCATGCACTGCGCTTCCCTGCCTGCTGGTCAGGCTCTCGGCATGAACCCTGCAATTGCCAGTGAATATATTCTGGTTCCAGGTATTTCTGCTTGCAGCCAATGAGGTGGAGGGACACCTTTATCCTAGAAGACTCTCAGAAAAGGGTAACAATCCTAACACCTGTACAGTTGCAGTCAAATGCAATGGCCACTAGCGTATGCATCAATTTAATGAGATTTCCTATTTTTAGTCTAAAAAGAGGCAATAGCAGGCCAGGACTCCAACCTAAAAATATGCTAAGCTACCTCTACTGAGCAGGAGGGACTTCAGCTAGTGTTATCCCTTGGAGTTATGCTGAGCTGCTAATGTAAGTGCTCAGTGCATGATAAAGTTCCTGTAGTAACACTCTGCAAAGTGGTGCAGAGTGTGACATGGAAGTTCAGGCAAGCTGAGGGCTTGTGGACACTGCAGCATCCTCCCAGAAATGATCTGCCCATGGTCACTGAGAGTGCTTCTCCTGCAGACTATATGTTAATTTCTCAATGCACCCTCAATTTCCACTGTATAATAGCATTAATGACCTTGACAGAAAGCATTTCCTAGGGATTAATAACCATTTGAGGTTTAATGACCTGAGGCCATGCCTGAGGCCATCAACTTCTCCAAGCTGCTTATTAAATCCTTAGGGTACAAAGCCTGTTTCAATCACTCCTGCTTAAGCATTTGCTCACCTAATAACAATATTCTCCTTGAGGTATTTCCTCTTCAGAGGCCATGATGTTAGAAATTTGTTTGTCCTTAAGCCTTTTGGGAAGAGAACTCATAGTTAAATTTTTAGGTGACTGTATATTACAAGTCAAAGCATTTACTGAGGATTTACTGAGTTTCTCTTGTGATGGACACAATTAAAATGAGACAGTTAATTTCATAAATTGCACCTTGAAATAGAAACTATTTGGTTTAGTTGCTTAAATGTCATAATCTAAATCAAGAGCCAGTAGCCTCCCTTCATCCTAACACTGGTGGTTCAGCCAGAAATAATTTATTTGGGAGGTGATACGGGAGAGGTTGTCACTTCCTAGCAAATAGTGGCTGCATATTAGCTCTAAATTATATCCCAAATTCAGATTTTTGCAGAAGAAACAATAGAAGAGAGAACACATCTGTCTTTTGGAGGAGGAATGCCATTGCTTGGCCAATTTCTTACCAATGAAGTCCTAAGTCAAAGATGGTGTATTGTCCTGTGTTATGGTACATACTTGTGAAGGGTGAACTTGTTTTTCTGTCGAAGATTTTTCATTTAAGGGAACATTCTTCCCACATCCAGATGGCATAAAGTACAATTAGATCTTAGTTAAATCTGTTGTTGTGGTGTTACATCGTGTTCCCTGTTTATTTGTGTAATAGTGCAGCGTGGCATGCCAAATAGGCATGGTACAAACAAGTTGCTATTGGAAGTTTCTTCCCAGAGTTTCTAATCTGAAAGAGAAGAAAATCACAGGGAAAAAAGCAATCAGCAGCCATTGTAGGAAGCTGATACTGTGAGCACGATGCAGAGTCATGTGTCTACAAATCAATTACATTGTCTTCACATCAATTATAAGAATCCTCTGGTGAGGCTTTGCCAGCATCCCGTTCGCACATTAGTCTCCGTTGTGCACTAACCAACCAGCTAATTTTATACATCTAAGGCAAGCTAGGAGCAGTGCTCTTAGTGTGCTGGGAAAACTTTCCTGAGAGGTCTGAGAAGGCCTGCCTGCAACCTGAGTTTAACTTAAAACTAGCTGTGCTGGCCCTGTGCATTGAGCTAACATCTTTGTCCAGAGGCAGCCTGAATTTTTAGAGAAAGAAAAGCATTTTTTCTGTCAAATTCTAAACGTTAGAAGTGCTTGGAGTTTTTTATAAGCTTAAGATACTTAAAGAAAACCTGAATAGCAAGATTGTATAGTATCATTTGCAGGTGAAAACTTGAGTGTAGTTTAGTTCTGGTAAGTGAGATACACATACATCCTATGGAAACCAGCAGGTGAATTGATGAATAAGACACAGATGCAGTGAACAACTCAAGTACTTACTCTCTTGCTTGTATTTGAGATTACTGGATTCTAAGGTCAAGTAACTCTAATTCAATGACATGCTTTGTGTAGGAAATGCATGCTGTTTGTGGTAAGCACTGAGCCCCTGCACAGGAATGTTCCTACATAAATCTCAAATCCCTTTGCAAGCACGGATGCCGATCATTTTACGCCATCGCTGCAAAGGGAGAAAATCAGGTGCAAATAGGTGAAATTAGGGACCTTAAGTCACACGGAACGTTAACAAGAGATACCTCAAAGAAGAATTTTATTTCATCTCACTAGCTTTATGTGCCTGTTCCTCCCAAAACCTCTGTATAGTCCCTAAAGAAGAATGAGCACTTTCTAGGCACAAGCCATTTTACCTCTTTAATAAAGACATTATTTAAGATAAGATAAATATTTTCATAGAAGTACCTCTTTGTCTCCATAGCCTTTACGAGCACATGGGATGAACAGTTCCAATGCAGTTGCAGATAGGTGAGATTATCCCCACCCTTTATATCCATAAATCCCCATGTATGTAAATAAATATTCTACATGGATGACAAAATGACTGCTGTGAAGACAGATTAACTAGATATTTAAGCATATACTTAATGCTGAGCTTCTGACATGTCCTACTGAAACGCGGTTTATAAAAACAGCCACTCTGCTGAAACCCTTACCATTGTGTGGAACAAAGCTAAGGCTGCTGGCCCAGCCTTAGCTCTGATTCTCCTGGCTGCTGTTGGTTTGAGACAACCATACAGCATCTTTCCCACATAGATTTTAGGTGTAGGAATACACTTCTGGTTGGAATTTCCTTTCTAAAGTCTATTGAGAATTCAGATGAGAGCCAGATGAGTTTTTTCCTGTTCATTTAGAAGAAAAAATGCAAAACATCATGAGAAACTTAAAAACTCCAGCACTCCCTCAAAGTCCTCACCACAATAACATCTTCCTGAAAAAGTTCTTTCCAGGGGGATTCGAGCTTGCAGGTGATAAGAGTTCATTATTTTTTTCTACCCCTGGTGAAGAAAGGCCAGATCAGTAAACAATGAATGAAGGAAATGCTTTGAAATACATCCAGCAAATAATAGCTTTATAGAGTCAGTTTTGGGGTTACTTTTAGCAATCGGCTTTGGCTAGGAGTTGCAGAAAGCTTAATGAAAGCCCCAGCTCTGTTCCCAAAATCAGAGTCGACCAATGGAGCATCACTGCTATAATTTTCAACCTGTGGCAGTGTTGCTTTCACTGCATATCCTAAAGCGCAGGTAAACCAGCTGGTTTGTTTGGGTTATTTTTTGTCTTTAAAGATGAAGCTCTACCAGAAAATAAGGAACCGTTATTTTCAGTAAACCAGTGTGATTCCTTAGTAGCAGGTGAGCCTTCAGAGCATAGCACCGTCGCCAGAGGATGCCATGGGTCCTGGGTTTCTAACTCCAGTTACAGTGTAAAAAAAACACTGCAAAATACAGCACATCTGCTCAATCTAAATACCTTTATCATGCATTCACTTTCAACCAGTGGCCTCAGAGCAACATGTGGGCTTTTAAGATGATTATTTAAAATCTTTAACTTCTATTTTGCTGAGATTTCATTGTCAGTTTTAGACTTCTCCTAGGTGTTTTTACAGTGAAATCTGTATGAGAAACCATCTTTTGTAGGCAACTGCCTGCTTTCTGCTTCTGCTTCTGTCTGGAGAATAACTTATCTCATCATACTTCTGGCATATCTGAGGCTAGACCCTGCCAAAATCTGAAAGTGAAATAAACCATCAAAAAATGTCAGATTCTTAAAAGTGCAGGCCAAGGTCAAGTCTAGAAAAAGGCTAGACTTGGAAAATAAAGTAGTTTCCCTTTTCCTTCAAAGCGTACACAACCAATTTTCAATCTTTGTGTTTATCTGTATATCCCATTACCATAGCACCAGACAGCCAAAAAGGGCTCATGTCCTGAGCACATACATTCATTCTGCTGGCCTTGAGTGGACATAAAGCTAGAATAGCCCCTGGATCCTGCTCTTTGTGGAGCACATCTGTAGATGGGGAAGGGCCCCAACCTGATCCCAGAGGCAGCACAGCAGCCGGCAGGAAACTTCCAGCTGGAACAAGTCCAGGTTGCGCCTGCGCCCCTGGGTACGGCTCCTGCCTCGGACTGGAGGTGTCGTCCGAAGGAGGGAGGTGTCCTTACACACTCCTTCTGGGCAAGGGCAGCTGCTGTTGTTCAGGGATTTATTCTCCCGAAGACCAAATGGAAATTTTACCCAACAAACTGAACCTCAGTACCCAAAGTTATGATTAGCAGCCATCTCTCATCTCTTCTCTAAACAGGGTATTTTAATGCTCTGCAGAATTACAGTGCGAGGCACGCTGCCTTCTATCTCCTTAATCCCCTGTAAATTTACTTCTAATAGCTACTGCCAAAATACAGTATGGCACTTGCACACCACATGCTTCTTCAGTGGTGAAGCACAACGCGGCTTCTGTTCAGAAGGAATATGTTGCAAGCCCATGAGTGACACATTGTGAGTGCTGAAGGTTATGAAACATATTCTGAAATGGAGCAAGCCATAAACACTTCATTTTTCAGAAACAGTCACATTACTTCTGTCATTCTGCTTGGCAATGTATGTACGCAGACCTTGGTGCGTCCACGTAGCACATGTTGAACAAGCACCAAGTGCTAAACCAGTGGTGTGCCAGCAGCGTTACAGAGTTCAGATGAAATATTTCAAGAATGCACTTGAACACTCTTCTCAATTTTTATAAAACCCCATGATCTTTATTTGTTTATTTTTACTTCACTAGCCTCTGTCTTGGACTAAACTGACCTCAAACTATAGCATGGAGTTACATTCATTGATCTCCGAGTGCTCTCTAAATGATCATGAATCAGGTCATGGCTCGTAACTTCAAGTGGGAAATACTTGCTAGAAGGGCAAGTGTCTTGTCTTTCTATGGCCAGATGCTCCTGTGAAATAAATATGTCTAGAGATCAGAAAAGAGCTGGATCAAATCCTTAATACCACCAAAAAAAAACCCCTCTCCTTTTTGATATCCAGACCATCTGACTGTTGAAGTCATACAGGAAGGAAAACCACATCATGCAAGGTAGCTATGTGGTCCTCAGGTACTTGGATCATATTTTTGAGCGTAGTACACTCTTCAACATATCAAGTCTCAGAATTTTCGTTCCTATGGAAGGAAGAACATTTTTTCCTTTTTGTTAACTGAAGTGTAACTGTTAACTGATGTGTCTCATTTCCCACCAGGAGCCTAGCTGAGCAAGGAATTAGTCATTTACTTTCCAAATACCTAGCTGATAGCACTGTCTAGTGACTAAACCATCTTTGCCCACAGTCAGGCAAGTAATGATTCAGATGAGTGGGAATGTGCTCTCCAGTAGTCAGAGCAAAGGAACTCTGTCCGTGAGATGGCAACTGAAACTGCCCAGCTGATTTCCCATCAACTATTAGAAGATTAAGAAATAGCTGAAATTCAGCCAGCAAGTTAGAAAGTGCCAGGGACTGTATTTCACTGACATTTGCAGAGCCAACCCTTTTGTTTTCCCTCCTTTTACTCAGCTAGAGGCATTGACATGAAAATACTAGATTTGTGCTTAGGTAGCTTTGATGTCTCCTGTTGCCTACCCCACAGATCCACTCTCCTGTACCGGCAGATAGCAGGCACTGATAGGTCTCCAGCCTTCCTGCTGTCTTCTTCCAGGGTAATATATGCCACGTAGCGGAAGGGCAGACTCTAGCTTTATAGAGTCATAACTGCAAGCATCTAACTTACCTAAGCTCTTTCATGCTACTTGATAAAATAGCAATTTGTGTCTTTCCTGCTTGTAGCTAAAAACAACAGTGAAAAAAGTATAGAGCGTTGTTAGTCCTGGGTGGTGCACTAATTAGTTCTTTGCTACCTCTGCTTTATTGCTGGCAATGATTATTGTTGAGTAAGTACAGGCTTTCTATGAATCTGGCTTCCATTTGCTCTGTGGTGTAACAACAGTAAGGACATGTGAAGTGTCAGTACTATGGATACGTAGTGTTACTTCTGCTGTTGCAGAATTTTGTATTATTCGGAACAGTTGTTTTGTACAATGGTTTTAATAGCTGGAAATAGACCTAGGTGAGCTGCAGAACGGAAAACCAGTATTTTCACTACATTAGAAGTCTGTTCTCTACTTGAAGAAGCACATAAAACCCCCACAGCCTTCTATAAAAAATGTATGGAAAGGAAACTAGAAACTTCAGCCAAAATGCTAAAAATAATAACTATACCCACATAGCCAAGTTGTCTGTTCCTTCTTCCCTCCAGTACGAACGAATAAATGTTTATGTACAGCTATGATGTAGGAACTGCTTTAGCCTGATTTCTCTGTGTTGTTCTGTAGCCATATGGACTTCAGCTTTCATTGCAAAGGGGACTGAACAAAAAAATCCAATGATTTGTGAGAAGAAAAATCCTGGAAGGATTTTAGATCAGATATCCAAAACATTTTAGTTCATTGCTAAAACTGTTTGCTCTGTAGTCTTCCCTTTGAGTTTTCAAAGTGTGTTTAGATGTGTATGTGCCAAAGTATATAGAAAATGTCTGCAGCCACTTGGTAGTAGAAGGCACGATTGGGTGAATCAGAATTAAAGGTGCTTGAAGAGGCAAATGAGAGTTAAATGCTTCAAATATCTCCAAAGATCTGGTCCCTACCAGTTAGGAAACGTAAATGTCCTTAAAATTCTGGCCTTTGAGTTTACCACTTTGATATCAAAAGTTATTTGTATCTGTTCAGTAAAATTAATCAAAATTTCCACCATGTGATGGATGATGGAAACCGAACAGCTGTTTGAAGAGTAGCTCCACTGCTACTGTAAAAAAGAACCTTTAATTTGACTTTCCCACATTTAGTACTGTTTTTGTGTTGGAGGCACTTTCATAAAAAGGGTGCCTTTGTGAAGACACAGTGAGGAAAGATTTTCTTTTTTTAGCAAGCGAGTAATTGTTTCCTTTAATCATCTCTTTGTTTTTCTCAAGACTCTATAAAGATCAGCATGCAGTCATGTAATTAGTGGCTCTGGGCTAGATCAGACTCAAACACACACTAGTGTGACTCCACTGTTCGTATGGCACTGCACTGTCAAAATAAAGGTTAAAATTTAGTTCACAGTGACATCTTTATGTAAACATATGCTATTTCTTCAATCACTGAAATAATTTTAAAATGCAGTAGAACATCACATCTGGCACTGACATAGGATCAATCCAGCTCCAAAAAGGAAGATGGACCAAGTTTAGAATATCCAGTTAAAATAATATTTGTGCTTAGTTTCAATTTACTGATTTTTCATTTCTTAGTCGTAAGAAGACATCCTGGCAGCTCTCATTAGTAATATTCTTGTAGTAAATAGCTGGAAAAAAGTGTTAAAAACAAATATGGGTGTTTGATGTTTAATCCTCTCAGAAATAGCAATAATAAAAAATTACATATCCACAAATCATGTTAACCTTCATTTTATAAATTATTTTCCATTACAGTCTTGAGGCATGATGAAATGTTAATAATGTTGATATACTTCAATGATAGTAATTACGATATGGCTGGGAATCAGAAAAAGTCATCTAGGTTTGTAGGTAAAGCTCTTGCCTGTACTTTCAGGATAATGCCAATCCTCCTGTTACTGGATTTTACATAGATGACACCTTTTTCTAAACTGTGTGAACAAGTGACATTCTGCTGTTTGAGGCTCCGAGTTTTTTTTAGAAATACACAGGACATCTTTCTCAATAGGCCCTTTTATGGAAGGAGCTATTAAGGAAACAGTGGGATCTAAAGGCATATCGGCTTGTAGTGTAAATCAGCTGATAACAGGCAGACAATACTGATAACACCAGTTGGGAGCTCAGCACTTTGCATTGCATTCACCGTGTAAAAGCCACAGATTCAGACCTCTGTCTTGAATATCTGAACTCTTCTGTATGTGCTGTATCTTATCCATGTTTCTTGCACTACAAATTACTCATCTTACATAGAATTCCAAAAGACAGTGCTTTAATCTTAATTCATGATAAACAAGAACTGAGAAGTCTCTTTTTTTAATACATCAAAGTATTATCTCCAAAAGGAGTTAGGTTCATATTAATGTTCAGTGTTTAATATAAATTCACAGCATGAAGACCACCTTGGATGGGTAGAGATTCTCTGATGTATATCTGATTGCCCACATGCAATTAGAACATCTACAGCACATGAAGGGTATAATCAAAGAATAATTAATATGTTGATAAGGAATTACTTTTTGTTCTACTTATCTGCATAATTTAGAGAGAAAGTTTACAATGACAACATCTATCTTTTGGGGTATTGTTTACATTTTCACTCAAATTATAACATGAAGCATTCTCCTGCATTCCATAGTGCCTTTCATCTGACAAGCTCCAATTACTGTCTGACCAATTAATTTCAGTACCGCACACATGCAAACCACTTTGGGTATTGTGGAAAAAGCTGAGAGAGGCATTGAAGTCTGAAACTTGACCTCTGATTTAGGACACTGAGCTTGAAAACCCTGACTTCCAGAGACATTAAATCTCTGTCTTTAATTGGAGTTACAAGTTACCCATGAGAGCTGAAACTAATGCCCAGACGAGCACTACAACCTCTTAGGAGCCCTCTGAATGTCAGGCCACTCCAGAGACCTTGTGCATCTTGTATGCTGCTTGAATTCAAGCTGTCTGCAAATCTCCCCTGGCCTTGCAAAACCTTGCAAGGACAGAGGGTAGCTGCAAGCTGCGTGTAGTGGGGTCCATCTGCTGCATTCAAATTCAAACCAGATCTCAAGGGCAGAGTACCAGACAAAATACCATGTACCATTTATGTGCACTGAAGAAACATACCTTGTGCACAGATTGAAGAATTTACTGCTCCTGTAATTAAAGTATTAGCAATCTACTCAAAGAATTACTTCAGGTACAAATAACACTTAGGCCTCCAAGTATAAGGTCATGGCAAGCTTCCAGTAGTGGCACTGTCTGAATTGATACATATACACTACCTATTAGTCACACCTCTCACTGTTGTTATGCTTACCCTTTCTGTGACTCCTTGGGTCCTAAAATCAATGGTGCTAGTAGAAAAGGGGTGTAGAGAGGAGCTTACAGCAAGTTTTCATCTGAAATTCTCTACTAGGAGAAGTATCACGTTGCTGGTGGAGATATTTTCCTCCTCACTGTTGGTCAGTTTAGGGTTATTTTTATACATTTCCTGAAATAGTCACAGATCTACAGAATGGTTGAGGTAGGAAGGAGTGTCTGGAGGTCATCTTTTCCAATGCCCCTGATGAAGCAGGGTCACCCACAGCCAGCTGCCTAGGACCATGTCCAGATGGCTTTTGATTATCTCCAAGGACGAAGCCTCCACCACCTCCTTGAACAACATGTACCATACCTGTGCTCAGTCACCCTCACAATAAAACAGTGTTTCCTGATGTTCAGATGGAGCCTCCTGTGTTTCAGTATGTGCCCGTTGCCTGTCACTGGGCACCGCTAAGAAGATCCTGGCTATGCCCTCTTTACACTCTCCCATAAGGTATTTATACATGCAGATGAGATTTCCCCAACACTTCTCTTCCCCATGCTGAACAGTCCCAGCTCTCTCAGCCTCTCCTCATCTGCCAGATGTTCCAGTCCCTTAAATATCTTCATAGCCCTGTGCTCTGAAGTGTGCCAAGTAATAAGCTATAAAGAGATGCCTCACTCCAGTAACTCTGTATCTTAATTTTACTGGGGAGTCCAGAACTGGACCTAGTACATCAGATGTGTCCTCACCTATGCTGAGAAGAGGGGAAGGATTACCTCCCCTGACCTGCTGGCAACAGTCCTGCTAAGACAGCCCAGCATGCTGTCTGCTTCCCTTGCAAGAAGGGCACATTGCTGCCTCATGTTCAAGCTGGTGTCCACCAGACCCTCAAGTCCTTTTCTGCAAGGCTGGTTTGCAGCCTGTGGGCCGCTCACTTGCTCTTTCACTCTTCAAAAATAGTAATCCCATAGAAGATACATAACATGAATGTGCTACATGAATATATAACAAGTACATATAACTACAATGTTTCAATGACTGCTTATTAATTATATCTATTAGTTACGGAACTATCAATGGTACGTTGTAAAAATCGCTTTGTAGCACATCTGGGTTGCAAGTGAGCATACACTTGAAGGTTTTCTAAATAGCAGCTGGATTCAGTATTTCCTTTTCCATTATGAGCTTGGCAACTATTTTGGTCTTCAGGCCACTCTGGTCAATAATACATAGAACTTTAAATGCCATCTAGATCTCTTAACTTGGAAACCCAAAGGTAGAAACTCATAAAATGAGTCTGTTTTCAAAATTTGACCTATAGTGACCCTCTGAGTCACCAGAAGTTTTGGAATAGATCTCAAGGGATGGGATTGTTACCCTTTCTTTACATATTTGATAATGTTCCTTCCACATTAAAAATACAATACATTTTATATTGCAGCCCTTAAAGACTTACATTTTCCAGACCTTTATCCAAACACATTTTTCAGTGGACATACAGTGCTCCTGTATCAAAGCTCTGTTAATTCTCAAGTCAGCTGTGCTCAGCTTTTGAACGGCAGGCCAAATAGGTGGGGAGGGCAGCATGGTGCTGAAGAATGGGTGGGTGGTACCCTGTCCTCCAAGTCTGTGCTGAGCCAAGACTCATGGGGGCCATCAGAAGGCAAGAAAAGGAACATAAATCCTAATGGGGAAGGGGAAAGATGTGAAGGGAACCAAGCTCTTAATCACTTCTGCCCATTAGCAACACCAGAATATTATTCCTAAGACTAAAGGGAGGAGAGCCTGGTGTCCTTGTCAGCTCCCAATATATATATATTATTTGAATTTTATCTATCTCATAAATCCCGTTAGTAGTTTCAGCTGGGTAAAGTATTCTCCTTTTTTCTTGTCATAAACTGCTGCAGTGTTCTTTTATGCAGCTGCCACATTTCATCCTAATGCAGCTGCATTTCACCCAGGGATGAAGCGATCCCTATATATAACTTTTGCATCAGTTCTTATAATCATTTAAAGTGCTACAAGATGAGATGTGGGATGCAAGCTATTGTTTTATTAGTGTCATCCCAAAGTGCTGCATGGCACAAATCAATTGTAAGCTAAGAAGAAAAGTGGTTTAAAAGTGATGCTTGAAAATAGGGAGAGATTTTGGGGGTTAGGAGGGATTTAAAATCCTGTTTCAGGAATTTAAAAGGAAGATGATAAAAAAACCCCCAAAAACCTGGTGTGGAGTGAGGTTGTATAAACTGAGTGGACATGTGAGGCAGTGGTGGCAAAGATGTCAGAGAAATGAATGGCAGAGAGCTAGTTTTAAGTGACTTTGGAGTGGAAGGCACAGAAAGAAAAGGAGAAAAGGAAACCAGCAGTAAATAGAAAGGATCATGCGGAAAATCAGCAACCGAAGAAATCAAGAGGACACTGAAAGGAAGATTCTTTTGGATTTATCACATAGCTGAGCTATATGACATGGATGTGACTTTTCAGCATCAGTTGGCACTATGTCTTTGCTATGTTATTAATGTTACGTCTGAGACTTTCAAATGTTAAACTTGGTGTCCAAATCTCATTGCATTCTCATGTTTAGCTGCCTGGTTGTGCTGAACACCCTCTACCTCAGCAGAGGGAGTTACTAAGAAGTCTACATAACGGGATAATTCTTTGGGGAACTGATTTTATGCTAAAGACTTTTAGGGACAGTGATGGCTGCCTGAAAGAGTGGCTGATTACTCTGAATAGGGAGTCGCTCAGGTTATTTCTTGCTCCTGAGGTCCTTATGTATCCTTGTGTCCCTGATGATTGTTGTGCTGGCTGCTTCAATAACCCCTGTGAGTAACCTCTCAGCTTAAAGAGCTTTTGGAGTATAGCACCTTGCACAAAGGTCTCTCCTACACTGTAAACTGTTAATGATTTCCTTGTTACGATGTTATTTGCATAGCTGCCTTCATGTTATTAGCATGAGGAAAAACATTGTGTTGTACACCTAGCTCTGACAAGATCTGAATATTAATACAGACACTATTCCCAGACCTGTAAAGTTTCATGCCTGATGAACCTACTATAAATCTCAGGCCTACCAGTTTTGCCAGTATTGATTTAGGAAAGCAATTCAGCATAATCCTTTCACCCAAAAGGAGCTAATATTCCTAACACCTTGCTGGAATAATACACCTTTCTTCTTGGGAAATGCAGCCTTGCTCAAGATAAAAGGCTGATGAGAAGTTTCCCAGCCGGGCTGTGTAGAATTTGGTTATAGTAGGGAACAAAGCAGTTGTCATAGTGGTTGAAAGAAGTATTTTATATAGTCCCAGACTACATCTGAGCAATAGAAATGTCAGTCGCTCAGAAGGAAAAGCTGTATAAGGGGCCATCTAAGCAGGAAAAAATAATCTGATAACACGGTCTTTAGTTTGGATTCATTTATTTCATTCTTTAGAACCCTTTTCCAAATCTGTGGTGGTAGCAGTGAGTAGTCATAACACTCCAGCTCCTGATCCCAGTGTCCTTTGGCAATGAATTTTATAGATTTTTTTTAAAAAAACACTGTATCAGTTGCCTGCCTTCTTTTTCATTCCTCCTTTTTCCTTAGTCTTCCTGATTTTCTGCTGTAACATAGAGTGAATAGAAGTTCCCAATATCCTATTTTTGTACTACTCCTGATTTTGCATCCCTTTATCATAACCCTTCTTTATTCATTTGCTCTCCAAGGTAAACAGTCTCAATCTTTTAATCTCTTAGCATATGAGATTTTTTTTTTCATATACATAAATAATCATGCTTCTCACTTTCAACCTTTCTAAGAAGTCAGAACATGAGTGGACATCATCTGACTATTACTCATCAAGTGTAAAGAATTACACATAAAGAAACTACTCATGAGCTTGAAAGGATCTTCTTCTATTGACATTTGAATTGTATTCAGCCACAGTAGTTTAAAATGTCTGTATTTTATTGTATTATTACCAGTACCACAATATTCTGCAAAAGCTTAAGGTCTATTAAAATAACACTTTGACATTTTTATTTGTTCCTTGCTTGCAAAACATAACCTTGCCTCTAATAGTAATTATATGGCATGATATAAAATAATTCCAATGAAATTCCACTTTTCAAAAGCCTTATTATCAGGATTTATTGAAGAGTATGCACCATATTGTAGTAAAATCATATAAATTCATTGTATGCTTATGGCTTATTTTATCTATGATATATTTGTACTATAAATGGTAATTTTACAGGTGCATGGTACAATAACCATTGCGTTATTATTGGAATTCTTCTGGAAAAGTCCTACAGCGTGGAACAGAATGGAGTAAACCATTAAACATCTACCTAAAAGCATTCCCTCAAATGGAGTTCTCAGGAAATTATGCTAAAGGCCTAAATAATTTTAGAGACAGTGATATCCTTTGCAGAAAAACTCAGTCCATCCTACAAATAAAACTTTAGAATTTTCCCTTTTAAAGAATTCCGGTGCATACGATGCAACATGAAGTGTTATAGAAAATTGTATCTCTATAAAATTGCATGGGACTTTTTCCTTAAGGAATTTGAGAAGTTTTGTATTTTTCCATGATCTACACCAACATGCTGGCAGTAGCAAAGCAAGATGATAATGTAGTTAAGGAATTAACCTGCTCCTTGCAAGCTATAGATCATAGAATCATATAATGGTTAGTGTTGGAAAGGACCTTAATATCATCTCTTGAAGGAGAGACTAAGACAAGGACCAACAGTTAATGTAAAGCATAGCACTAGACTAACCACCTGCAAACCCTGTGATCTGTAGCCAACCTGTTACTCTGCTCCCAAAAGCTTGCAAGAGTGAGACCTTTTCTACCTGAGAGGCAGCCTCAGGATGGCCACTGGAGCTCACTGATGTGGCTGCACAGTAAAACGCACTCCTTTCCATTGACTTGAATAATCATTTTCGCTAACATTCCCAGATATTTCATCTTAAGTCTAGTAAATTAGATTTAAGTGGTGAACAATATAGAGGCAATAAAAAAGTGAGTATAAACAGTGATTTGTTACAGACAGTTGAATAATAAAAGTTATCACATAAAGTTGACATTAACACAATAGATGGGGTAATTACGTACCTCATTTATTCTAGTTGCTATTTCTTTCACTGCATTGTGCAAAAGGATATCTAAATCTTAAATTAAGAATACAGTTTAAAAAAGGGAGAAACTCCAAAACAGGAGATAGAAGAGACAGAGAGTGGCAGAAAGGCAGAAACAAGATGAAATGCTGATGTCTAGACGGGAAAAGGGAAAGGTTTGTAGTACCTAGGTCTTAGCACCAATATTCGTGGACAGTGATAATAAAGTCCCAAGCTAGAAAATTAATTTCTTACATGATTTTCTCTTGACAGAGCAATTTCCTCCAGACAACCTTTTAGACAGTTCTCCTGCATTCTTTTGTAGGAGGAAAGATTGTCCCAGTGGTTTGGTTTTCTTGGGCTTGTTAACATGCAGCTAATGTGGACTAAACAGGACCCGTGGAGGACTTGGGTCAGCTTGTTAATCCAACAGTAGACCATTCCTGGTTTTGCAGAGTTAGTTTTCTGCCATCTTAGAGGGTTGAGCTAGATCTCTGAAGGGTTAGCCAGGAGTTGGTGTGGCAGGAAGGGAAGCAGAAGAAGGAGGCGGCTGGTGTGGGGTAGGCAGGGCAGGATGTCCCCTTTGGTGGCAGCTCGCTGCTAGTGTCTTCCTCTGGTGTTGGGCACCATCAAAGCAGTATGTGAAGAATAAGAGAAAGTGTTGGAGGAAAGACTGCAAACAACTGTCTCCATTTTAGCCCCAGAATAGTCAGAATACCCACATGGTCTGTGGGAGAAAAGCTCAAACCTGCTTAACACTAGAGATGGACTTAAAGCCACATCCCAGCTGTGCTCTGAACATCTGTCACATTTCCTGGTGAACCTCTTCTTATTTCACTTTACTTGCATACTAAATAAATTAAAAAAAAAAATACATCAGAGATTTGCACTTCAATCTCTACTGTGTGATATAAGCTTCGAGTTACTATGTCAGTGTCTCTGATAAACATTTCATTTAATACACAGTGAGACAGCTCCAAGAGAAAAGATTAAGACAATCTTGTGGGGGTGGGGGGTAGAAATGGCTTGGCTGATCAAAGAGGTGTGTGACAAGGTTTTAATTCGCTGCTTGCGTATGGACGCAGAAAGGTTTTGCTGAAATAGGAGCAACTTCTGGGGGGCCTCTGGGTGTGAGGAAAGTCAGCAGCAATATCTGTGCACAGGGGACTTTGGGCATACCTCCTAGGAAGAGCTGGTAGATGAGGGGGATACGGAGGCCATGAGAAGATCATTACCCAAATCTCCCCAGAAATGTGTCTGGAGGGGTTTTGCATGTGCGGATCTCAATAACTCGCTACTGGTAAAAAGGTGAAATGGCAAAGAGAAATTTGTTTCCTGTCAAGTTTCAAATGAATGCTGAAAACAAACCCCTGAGAATTCAACTGTGAGACATACTGTGAGACATACTGATGCTTGTCAATATTTGTGACTGAATTATTATCTAGCCTTAATAATTAATGGTTGTCATTAACTGCTGCCCTAGCAAGTGGAAAGCAGTAGGTAAATTATCCCTGATTGTTTTTCCATCAGCAAAGCAGGGCAGTAGTGCGTAAGGACAAACCCACCATCAAGTGTGCTGGGTTGAGCAGTGTTTTGGTCACACCAAGGGAGATGCTGCTCGTGGTGGTAGTGGTTCACGTGCTTCTGGGAGAAGCTGTTACTCCTGCCAGCCTTGGCCACAAAAGTATGAGCCATGTCCTCTCTAAAATCACTCTTACCAGAGCGACAGCCCTTCTCTGTGCTGTTGACAAGCTTCCTTGGAGCCACCTGGGAACACATGTATTTTTCCAGGTCCTTCAGGGTTGCACCAAGACAGTGCAGCTGCTGTATGGTGGTTCAGACCCCCACATTAGCCTGGAAATGGGAATAGAACTGGACCAACACTGCTGAAAGTATTCCTGCAACCCCTCATTGACAGCTTCAGTGAGGTCTTTCTTTTTTTTTTTCAGTGAGGTACTGTACTCATCCCTTCTCAAAGAAGTCTGCACTGATGTTCAACACTAAGTAACTAAAAGCAAATATTAGAGTATGTACACAGAAAGAGAAGGTTAAACTGAGCATCTCAAATTATGTTTTAAGCATTACAATATCCAGTAAGGAAAGCATCTGTATTGCATTCTGAACTATAACTTGGATTACATGCCCAGACTGAGATAATAGAAATCACCCTTGTTGTCTGCTGCGGAGTAAGAGCTTGGCTGTGCCTTTTCACCAAAATTGTAGGAGCAGCGAAGAGGGGAATGGCTGGAACAAGTGCCTTTGGAAATACAGCCACTGGAAATACACCCATATAAGCAAAGTTATATTTTTGGCTGGGCCAGCAGCACATTGCACTTCTCTCCTTCAGCTGTCCTCTGAATAAGACCAGAATGGAGAGAAAGAAATGGGAAGGATCTGGGCACTGATACATGTCCAAGACCCTGAAAGCTGACTTAGCAAACCTTATTTAAGGCTGAATCTGTTTGTTTGAGATGGTCATTCAGAAGATGAGAGTACTCCCCATAGATGCCTTCATGGAGGAGATAAAGTCGGAGTTTTGAATGCAGAATTTAATCAGTCAGTCGTTTTTGAATGGTTGCAGGGTGTTACAAACAGCCTCCTAAAAAAAAACCAATCCAACCCAACCTAAACCAAAACACCACAAAAACAAAACCCCCCAACAGGGTAAGATTTACTTCCTTGGTTATTCCCTGTGATTATTCACCCACTGCAACCTGAGAATCTTTACATCTCACTTGGGCTGCAAGAAGATTCCTCAGCAAGCTCTTCTGAGCAGCCAACTGCAAAAAATATTGAAATATGATAAGCGTATAAAAGCATTAAATGGTAGCATTCTCTATCACCCACAGCCTCTGTTAGTTGTGCTTCCAGGCCAGATGAAGCTAGAATATACATACAGCTGTTCTGAGTTGTAAAATACATTTTGAAATGGGATTGATTCATCTGTGTTTCTTGAGATTGAATTAAGCAAAAGAAAAAAGTATAAAGACTTGTCTTTTTTCCAAGCACTTAATAAAAATATTCAGTCTCACTGGAACATAATAGAGATGTGCTTTCAGCACACAGATGTGCAGTAGTGAGAGCCACATTTTATGTAAGCTGCTCATTCTTTTGTGCAGTGTTAAGAACTGAATGTACTTCCATACTCCTTTTTCTGGCCTTGATGTGAACTAATGTCGAAGCAAATGAAGACCTGGTGGTAGATCCTTCTCAGCACTGCTAATAATTGCAGCCATTGCAGAGCTGTTACTGGCTGTCTAATCATCTTTGGGATATCAGGCTTTTGATACGTAGACCTTGTATTCTCAATTTTTATTTCTGCAACAAAATTTGCTGGCATGAATCAGTATTTAGAGGATCAGAAAGGTGAATGGCTCACATACTGCAGAGTATATTCAAAGCAAGTTTTATGGCAAGCTTCAGTGGGTAAAGTCATTAAGAGTATGAGTGATTTGAACAGAATTACATGGGGAAAAATTCACGCCAGCATTTCCTATCTATAAAAATGCGTTTTAGTAGAAAACAGATTTACAACTGGAATTTTTTTGCATGCAGGGCAGAACATGCAGAAGAGCAACTGAGCCTGATTTTCTTTTTCCAGTTCCATCACTTGCTTTATATTTAGGGGTTCATATTATGGCTGGCTAGATTTTACAACCACAAATGTGCCAAAACCCTTGACTGGTTCATTCAGGTTGAATAATAAGCGACATAAAATGTCTATTTTCTTCAACACTTGCACACTGTATTCCTTTGCATTTTGCAAATGCAAGAGGTGCAGATATGTGTTTTGACTTTGATCTTGTAGACTCAAACTGTTCAAGTAGTAGATCCTGATCTGGATCTGGGCAGCAAGGAGGTGTTGCCCAGGTTTCCCCAGAAATCCGCATTTATCTGGGTGAGCCTCTGTTTTCAGTTGTTTCTGCGGTTGCTCTGGGAGCAGCTGCACGTGCTCCCAGTGTGGGCACTGGGCAGAGCCGGACCTGGCACACTGCTTTCCATAAAATAAGCCCATGGAGCTTGGTAAAAATTGAGGTACCCCACCGTCAACGTGCATCAGTCATCTCAGAGGTTGAGTACAGAACCGTGTGACTACTGGACTGCACAAAGTCAGTTTGACTAAAGACATTTAAAAATTTATCCTCTGTTTTTCTGTAGCTGACATTTATTTACTACTGCTTTAGTAACTGCACAAGGTGCATTTGCCTCTCCTGTGCAAAAAGCTTTAGGTCTTACGCAGTTCCCTTTTGAACATGAGTTTCTTCTGTTCCCTCATGCTCATATATCCTGACTGTCACTTTCAAAATAAAGAGGGACTGTTCTCTTGTTCAGCTGATGATTTCCCCACCTCTTCTATAGGGTAGGAGGCATCTTATCCTGTGAAAGCTGTTTGAGAGGGGAAACATAGTCCAGCATCAGCTGTGTCCATACTTCTAAATAGCGGAGAGGCAGGGGCAAGATGACACAGACTGATTCCTCTCCTCAGTGCTTAGTACAAGCCTTCTCAAGAAAAGATTTCTCTTGATAGATAACTGAAACAGCCCGAAACAGGCCTGGAAGTGAAGTAAATTTAAAGAGTGAGTGGCCTGGGGTCCAGTGCTTGAAGCTACTGCCTGTATCTATTTTATTTAGCTGCACGGCCATACCTGTAGCTGTTTAGTCTCCCCCTGTTAGCAGCCACAAGAGAAAAGCGTTGTCAGTAGTTGATTTATCTCACCTATTTTAGACAATACTTCAAGGTGAAATGAATCACCCTTTTGAAGTAACCGTCTCTCTATTGCCTATGGATGGAGTCTGTATAATGGAGTTCAGATGGCTAAAGGTAGGAGTAGGAAGGCACATCCTACCCGTGCAATTGTCCCTTCATTAACATAAGACCTGCACTAGGGTTTTCCTGGCAGAGCTTTCAGTGGCTTTCACATGGGACTTTTCTCTGCAAGAAGTGTCAGAGCAGGAAAGAACATAGTACATGCTCCCTGTCACCCCATTCCCACCCTGCTTCATCTTCACCTCTCCCCAACAACTTGTTCTTGGGGGAGGATAAAACACAGAACCACAAACCTGGCTGAGCAATTTCTCCTGCTGTGGAGATGATTTACACTTCATCCTGGTCACCAAGCAGCTATGCAAACCCCAGGGTCCTGTGGAGGCAGGTGAATTTCTTTGAGAGACTGTTTTATTTTCTGGTGCTATAAAGAAATACTTCAGAGTGGTGACAGTATTTTTAAGCAACAAACAGCTAGTATCAAGTCTCTGTGTTATTTTCTTGTAATTAAAAGAACTTCTAATGCAAAATAACAAAATGGAACTTTTTTCTCTTTTTCTGCTCAGAAATCGAAGCAAAGGAAGCGTGTGACTGGTTACGTGCAGCTGGATTTCCCCAATATGCTCAGTTCTATGAGGGTAAGTAGGTTTTTATCCTCTTTGTGCAGTACTGAAAGTGCACTGGGTTCTTGCCAGGAGAGCTTGCAGTTGGCCAGCTCTATGTTTGACTGAGTTATGGCCATGGCTGGCTGCTTCACAAAGCCTTAGCTGCTGGACTCATACCAGTGCCTAAAGAGAAGTAAGATTCTTGCCCTCATAGCCATGAGAAGAAAAAAAAAAAAAAAGAGGGACATAGTTTGTGTAAACTTCAAAGGTTAACAAAAACAAGTACAAAAAATCCAAGTACATAGGTCTCTTTTTTTAAAAACTTCCTGAACTGTGTCTAATATGAGATTGAATACAGTGCAAGTTACTGAAAATTTCAGTCTTGCTGAAAATAAGATTAAAAACTCTGTGAAGTTACCAAAATTGAATAATCTGAGCTGCATTTTACATTTGCAAATATTTTGCTAACTCCAAGGAAATGGCCATGTCCCCTTTCTAGTCGTAAAGTTAGTGACCAGGGAACCGGTGTCCTTGAGGGCAGGGTGAGTGGTTGCACTGCTGCTACATTCAGGAGCAGTTTGGGAACTGGGGCTGGGCTTTTCCTGCTCTCCCTAGGTTTGTGCTGAGAGGGAAACTGCAGCTGATCTTCGTTCTTCCCAAACTGCATATTCTGTCTGCCAGAGATACAGAGCCAGCTCAGGCCCACTTGGGCTTATTAGCCAAAGCACAGCTCTACCAAATGCCACTGGACACCTTCCAGGGTCAGCTTGGGTCTGGAAGCAACACAGCTCCACTCATGGAATGATGGCCAAGAAACCTCATGGGTCAGAGCCAGCTCTGCAGAGAGATAGCTCAGACGCTGTCCATCCCCTTGTGTGGGGTTGAGGCCAGTGGGGAGTGTGATGCCAAAGACACCTTCACGACTTCTCATGGCCAGCTGAGGTCCCTCAGGGCTCAGGTGCTGGGTCCTGATGGGCTGCTGGGTTCCGAAGGACTAGGAGCACCTTGCAGAGATGCTCAGGTGACTCCACATGGGCTCTATTAAACCCAGCAGGGAACTAAGACTAATAAGCCTGCCAGACCAAAGCTGACATAGATGTGTGTCTACCACAGTCCATGGGTGTCCAGTAGTACTTTTTTTCTGCCTTGTAGACAGAGTATCTCAGATACTGACTCCCCCAGTGAAAGGAGAGCCCACTGCCTGCTGAACTCAAAGGGATGTTCCCTCCAAAAAACAACCTGTGCTGGGCTCCCACAATTCCTGTAGAGTCAGTATGCGCTCTAGACAGTCCGAGTCTCTGAAACAAGGTCCTTTTTACACCATCTGTTATGTCAGTGTTAAGCACTAGTGTCTGAAAATGCTGGCTGCAGTTTCTGTATCCCAGCATCCTGCTGTGGTACCTAAGCATGGCAGAGCAGTCTGGAGAGCAGCCACAGCGCTGGAACCCATCCCACTGTTACAAAGCCCACTAATGTTTTACAGCCATGTCACTTTTTATTACAAATGTCAGCTTCCAGCACACTAGTCTGGCTTTTTAGCTCATATTGGGGGTTATAATTCAACTCATCATTTTGGTCTCTGTTACTTGAGTAACCCTTTGTCTGAAATCATTGTTATTGGAACCTGTATTAAAAGCAAAAAACACAGAACATTTGTGTTTCATGCGAAAAGTCTAGCAAATAACTCATTAAGTGACTGTGATGGGAATGGGGAACCTTGTTGATCATGTGGATAAAGAAAGTCTGTTGGTAATTCCCTGATCTCATTTGTTTGTGCTAGGTGCTAGAAAGAACAGCTAAAGCCAAAATGAAATAATCTTGCTCTCTCTTTGGTGCACAGGATGTTCAACTATACCTTTAACAGAAAACAAAAATAATAAAGTGGCTGAAAGAGTCACAGATATAGCTGGAAGGGAACCAGAGCTGAGTGAAATCAGTCATACTAGATTCCAGTGAGCAAGCACATTCAAAGCATTTTATATATAGACAATGTATTTTCATTTGAATAGCAAGCAGTCATCTTAATATTGTGTCTCCTTTTATAGATTCTCAGTTTCCTATTGACATTGCTGCAGTAAAGAAAGATCATGATTTTCTTGACAAGGACCTTGTAGAACCTCTTTGCAGGTAAGTAACACCTAAAATTTCTTTTCTGATAATTTAAAAACATAAGCTGGTTTGTTATTGTTAGCATAGCAGCAGAAGCAGCAGCAGAAATGTTTGGTTGTCCACGTGAATTAAACAATGATGTCTATTATGCTACCATTCTGAATTAATTTCTCTTATGGAAAATCCTGGAGTGGGACCCTCACTACACTCATAGAAAACATCACATGATTTGGGAAGACCCAAATCCAATGGATTTGGAATGAAACACTTGCCTTTAATAAATAACTATAGACATAGTACAAGCAAACCCTGAATAAACGATCCACATTTGAGTTGCACATGAATAACTCTCATGTCCAAGCACAGCATAAAAGATGAAACTTCACTGCACAGAATTCAGCAAGTACTTTCTCTGGCAGCAGATGTGGTTTTCATGCTGCTGTGATTCCCTTGGTACTCTCCTTTTGGCACCAGTTACAGAAGTGGGACCAGAACCCCACAGTACTACAGCTGCTACAACTAATCACTGCTTTGCCCCTCCCAGAGGGCTTGTGTTTGCTGTTTATCTAACTTTTTATACTCTGCCTGTGATGAATATACAGTATTGCATTGCTCAAGTTCTGTCCCCCAGGACTCAAGAAGCAGCAATTCTGTGGTAGTTTTGCAAAACCACATTGCAGAGGCATTGTTCCCCTCTTCCTTCTCCTGTGCTCAGCTCAAGCTGGGTTCTGCTCCTCTCCTCTTCAGTAAGGACAAAGGAGCATCTGGCCCCTAACCAAGCAGGCTTTATTACATGTTGTGGAAACTTTCACAACACCAACACCAAGATAATTGGACAAAACTCTAGTCCCCCTTCTGCAACTGTGGCTAAAGTCGTCAGAGAGCATATGCTGTTCCACTGCACATTGTACTGTGCATTGCAGGAATTCATGGGTCTGTGATCGAGGAATGCAGAGAGTGAGTCTGAGAGTTATAGGAAATAGGGCTGGAAGAGTATTCATCACTTCATTTCTCCATCCTGGGCTATGCCCTTCTTCCTGGAGGATCCAGGTAATTCCTGGGTGTAGCTGTCAGAATGCTTTCCCAAAACTCCTTTACTGCGAGACCTATTGCTTCTCATTTTGTCTGTTACAGATACAGGGAACAGAATATTCTCTTTCTCTATGTAGTAGCCTCTGTGTCTGAAGACAAATCAGTAGGAAACACTTTGGTCATTCAGTGATTGCTGTCAAGGGTGCAGACTTGATCCAGTGCTGTTCTCTGATGTTTGGTGGGAGGGATTGCTATATTCATGGCTAAGAAACCTTCTTCCCACACATACATGCACCCCCTGCTTCAGTCTGGCATGGTGGAAGACATACTTTGCTGTAGTTTGGGAACTGGAAAGTGGTAGTGGTAGGAGGTTGAGGTGCCTTTCCCTCTGCCCTCCCCGCCTCCCTGCAAACTTGAAGGACTTTCCAGAAGTGCAAGGATGATGGCTATCCCTGTCTTTTTCTTGTGAAAGCAAACAGTGAGGTGCAGTTATTGCATAGCTCTGTGACTCTCCCCAGTCTTTCTTCTCTGAAGTAATTGGCAATGGTAGTACTTCAGTCATGGTCACGAGGCATCCAGCATCTACATAGCTAAATGGGAAAAGCTCATCTCTTGGTCCTCTGGCCTTTCTGTAGACTCACCTACAATCACACTGGGTTGATATATTTATGAGGATTTATTTGTGAGCTGAGCAGCTGGAGACTTTTTTTCCCTCTCTTTTATTAAAAGATGAGGGTTTGGAAAGTAAACTAGCAGCTGGATAGATGCATTCATGTGACAAAATGCTTTATGTTAGCCTGAATCAAGTGATACTGCTAAGACCTGTAGTACAGAAGCATAGACACAGATCTTTGCAAACCTTTTATTAAAAAATAAAGTTTTATGACTGTCTAGTAACTTTTTCTGTTATGATTTTATTCAGAAGACAGCACCTGTTGGCTTTCATTTTTGTTGGGAGTTTTTAAACAGTTTAGATCGAAAAAAGGACTAACACCTCATATACTAGCAGGTAGAGATACAGGTATTATGTGCATGTTATGTTTTCAGTTTGCAGACATTTAATTTGCTGTAACTCAGCTACTCCAAAGCTTTAGCTGAGAGTAACCTGTAAAAAGCGATTCAGCCAAATGTCAAGATTCAGGTATATCAAAACCAGTAAAGAGTGTCAGCCGCTGCCCCCAATACCACCTTTGTTACTGTATTAGCTACCAAAGTAGTATCTTCCAAGTTCTCCAGTATACTGGAAATCCTCACAGCACAGCTGACCACTGAGGCTGGTTTTCTACCCTTGCTTTGCTCTGTGGTGGTGTTACTACGAGGTGCATGACAGTAAATCATACAAGAGCTGCAGGCTATGATTCGCTTTCATGAAACAGAAAGCTGAAAAAAAAAGGTTGGTTATTATTTCTGTATGCACCAATTCCTAGTTTGGGAGCCAAACTTCCATTCTTCAAACACCCAGAACTGCCCTTGAAGCTATGCATGACCAAGCCTTCACACTGACTAATAGAACATTCAGCCCATAGTACCGAACAAAATGGGTTTCTCATTTTTATTTGGAGGATAATTTTAAAGCTGGAATGCCAGAATGGATAATCAGTTTGAGCAGAGTTTTAGCTCTGGATGGTAATGGTTTTAGCATAAACACTGAATTTCTCTGCTCTTGTTGGTTGAAATAAGACTCTCAATCTCATCTTATAACCAGTTTTCTTATGGTATTGCAGTATACAAAACAACATGAGGCACAAATGCAGAGGAACCTTTTCTTTTTTTAAGGCAGCTGTTAGCATTTTAGTCAGAAAGCCTAAGACTCCCTTTTGTAAAAGATTTCAGTGACCTTTTTGAGATATTCTAACACTCCTGCTGTTTACAATATAATTTGAAAATTTGGCAGACTAATGACCAAATGTGAGGCCTTTGGGTTAGAGGCGTATCTACCAGAGATTCCACTCAGATTTTATTGAGTAATGAACAATAGAAAATTGCCATGCAATCTGCAGGCAAATGCTGTCAGCCTGCCAAAATAATAATTGGGCATGAAAATTTAATAGCTGGATCTCTGTGTCATTTCCAAAATAGCAGCAACCAACTCTGCTCTGGGAACTTTTGTGGATGCTGTGATAAGAGGGTGAGAAGGAAAAGCCAAGCCATGTTGTACTTTTTGTATTCATGTAAATACAGTGACTAAGAATATAAAGAACAACTATGTAAGTCTGATACATAGGCCCCTAAATCATGCTCTTAAAATTTGAACTGTGCCAAGCAGCCAGCACCCTATTTTTCCATAACTATTGTCTCTTAGATAGTTTGTAAATCATCCAAAGGTCACTGTATATGGGACATCCTACCATTAGAGTTTTGAAATTATGGTTGTATAGTCGGTACTGTCTTCTGAGTTGCATTGCTCTAAGTACTGTTAGGAGATAAGACCAGCTTTCCTCATGGAGTACAGAAAGCCCTGCTCTGAAGTCAGTAGAATGACTCCCGCTGACCTCAAGGAGAGTTGACTCACCTCATGTGAGCATGTAGTCTATTAAGTAACACAGTTGCAGCCATGAAAAAAAGTTATAGAACTGGTGTCGTGTATATTCTTTACACACACAAAGCTGGGGGAGCAGGGACATGCCAGTGTGAGCTTCACACACCAGCCTTAACGGTACTGGGAGGACCGTTATTCAGTGTTCAGGCATCAGCAGAGCACAGCACAAGGAGCTAAATTCACAGCCCCAGAAGAAGCTAGCTAGGAGCATGTGTATGCAGCACCTAAACTTGGCTAAACTTGTGTTTCCCTCAGAGAGGAGTTTATTGAACCATATAATGTTTTTGCTTTGTCATGATCCGTAAGAGAGGACATTTGTAGATCTGCCACAGTAGAACACTCTGCTGTCCGTACTAGCCCTCCCCACAGTGCCTCCTGCATGACTGTGCTCCTGGCTGCATTCCCCACCAGCTGCTTGGAAGCAGCGGCAGAAAAGGTCCAGAGGAATGCAGAGAGATCTAAGTCCGGGTGGCTCTCCAAGCAGGACAACAAAAAATCACAGGGTTTTCCAGCTGATCAGGTCCTGCACTGCTGCAGGCTGGTGTTCATTTGTAAACACTGCTTAGTGCTTGCTGTGCAGGATGCAAAAGTCAGAGAATTACTACTTCTGAAGAACTTCCATCATAAGGGTTAATAATTACAGCACTAGGGTTGGGATTCAGAGATCTAAATACCCATGTCTGTTGCCATCTTAGATCTCCTAAGATATCTCAGACTTCTCCATGGCTGACTGGACCGTAGAGGACCTGTAGCAGCTGAAAGCCAGGCTTAATACTCTGAGGCATCTAAAATAGCACCAGATACCTCTGTTTGGGCACCTGAATTGCTCCGATGATGTTTAAGTATTGTTTCAAGGGACACTTTTCAACAAAGACATGATGTTTCACCATAGAGATAAGTGTTAAACCATAGAGGTAGTGTTTACCTGTGATGGCCTGGAGAAGAAATAAAATTAACATCAGTGAAGCACTTGCTGTAGTAAATATTTTGCAGGCTTCTCCTGAACACTGTAAAGCTTTCTAGACAAGGATTCAAATGCATCCTAGATGATTTGTTTTTTATATATCCACCTCTCTTTTGTTTATTTAATGTATTTTTTCCTGTGTTTTCTCAAGTCCAGATTTTGTGTTTTGTTAGCATTACAAACAGGCAGTCTTTTCCTGTGTTTTTAAGCAGTGATGTCAAAGTAGTGCTTCTCCCGTTTTGACTGGGACATTTGTGGCAGCCTTTTGTAGCCTGAGACTTTTATTTTTTTGCTTTTTGAAAGATTTGATGAGCACCTGGCTGTCAGTCATCTAATGACTTTAAGCAGATGAGAAAAGCTTTCTCCCACTGCTGGCACATCAACAAGGCAAAAGAAGTTGAAACAGACTGGCTTTGATTGGGTTGTTAGTACCAGGCAAGCTCACAACTATGATCATTAGTTCTCTAATTTCACTGGCAAGTCTTCCCACAGCACTGGAAGTGCCCCAGAAAGCATGCCAATGTTTTGTAGATGGGTAAATTTAAAACCTGAGGTTGAGGCCCTGGCACCCAGTAGAAGGTAGTTTTGTTTTTGATGGAGCAAGTTCTTCTTAGCAAAGCCAGGGTAGAAAGCAGCCAGGACAATGGTGTGGCTTCCCAAACCTCAAGTTCAAGTAAAGATACCTGCTGTTATAGAGATGACCTCTCAGTCATTTTTGCTGCTGACACAACCTCACTTTTGAATGCCGTTAGCAGGAAAGTGATGGCTTTAAATGGTCTTGTTGGTTTGATCATGTGCTTTCTGCACCTTTCCATGCTGAAGAAGCATCCCTTCTTCATAGAAATGCCTTGACATTTTCTGCTGTTGTGTGGACACATACAGAGGTACCTGGGTGCAAACAGGGCAAAGGGTATATCAAGGGCTGTTGCTTCCTTGTCTTCCTGCTCTTGAAGTGCGTGCTTGCTCCTGAGTTTTTAGAAGGCAAGCGATACCATAGTGAATGGAAGGAAGCACTGGTCGCTGTATTTAAAATATTTTCTTCTACATCTTCTCCTTAACAACTTCAAATAGGCAGTAAGTATAGAGGATTTTTGTAAACTGTTGCGGAAGCAGTTGCAGAGATCATCTGCCAGGGGCTGTTGAGGAGACAGCCCTCTTTCTCAGGAGTTTCTTCAGTTCCTGCTCTCATGAAAGCAAGTGAGGGGGAGTCGATGTCTTGTTTTTCAGACTTGATGAGCAGCTTGAAAGGAGGCAGTGGTTCCTTCAGTTTTCTGAGCCTCTGGGAGTGAATTTAGCTGATGCCTGTCTCCCAGTCAGCCTTGCAGGACACGTTTAGGTCAAGGAATGAGGAAGCACTTCCCCATCCCTGGTCTGACCACTCAAGGTGTGAGAACACAGCAGCAGCATGACCCAGCTATGCAGCTATGATCACTCAGGTGGCACACAGCGACATGTCAGTGTGGAAATGTGGCTACAAGTTTGTCCCTTCAGCACAGCCCAGCTAATGCAGAGGTACAGGGACTCCAATCTGAGCCTCCAGTTCACCTTTCTTGTCATCTCCAAGGATAGACAGTTGGACCAAAGTCCTATGGAAATGTGTCTGTGCCTAAGTATATTTGGAATTGATATTCATATACAAAGTTAAATGTTTTACTCTCAAAAGAAGCACTGAACATTATTTAGCCCCAGGGCTCCAAGAAATTGCAACTTTGGGTTGAAAAATTCCATGTTTGGGCAAAAGATGAGCTTTGCAGTAATAGATGTAATCCCAAAGGAGGATTTGTGGGCAGAAGGCTGAAGATACAGCTGTAGAGCCACAAACCCTGAAATTTATTTCAAAAACATTACTATCATGTATGCGGGGTGTGCTTGTGCATACATTATATGCGCATTAATATGATGAGCACAGGACTTTTCTGATACAGAATAACGAGTTTATGGGCTTGAGTTAGGGAGGAGTATTTTGTCTGCAAATGAGCAGGTGACATTTTGTGAGGAAATGTTTTTTTATAGGAAGATCCACATTTGGTAGGCTGGTTCTTTATTAGTGGTGTCAATTTGGAAGGATTTCTAATATTAGAAGTTCCGGGAAGGAATATGTTAATGCCATAATGTACTTACGGTATGTGAGAGATTATATTATTGATGTGTTCCTTTTTTTTTCACTTGTTCTTGTAACTTACCACATATCATAGAATCATAGAATAGTTAGGGTTGGAAAGTACCTTAAAATCATCTAGTTCCAACCCCCCTGCCATGGGCAGGGACACCTCGCCCTAAACTATGTGGCCCAAGGCTCTGTCCAACCTGGCCTTGAACACCGCCAGGGATGGAGCATCCACAACCTCCCTGGGCAACCTATTCCAGTGCTTCACCACCCTCGCTGTAAAGAACTTCTTCCTTATATCTAATCTAAGCTTCCTTTGTTGAAGTTTGAAGCCATTGAAGCCATATGTTGCAAATGTTATCAGTTCTGGAGATTTGCAGCCTCTTCCTGAAAGCTGGAAGTAACAGGGGCAGCTCTTTTTGGAAAGACATGCTGCAAAGATTCAGGCAGCCTACAGAAGAGTGTTGAGGGCACATGGCTCTCCCACTCTGCCTCTCTTTATTTTGAAATTCAGCCGTAAATGTGGAAAATGTTTGAAGTCGAACCTGTTTACCTCTGAACCTCTGCTTTTAGAAGATGGATGGCTTAATGAATCAGGACCTTTAAGTATAAATAAAAACCTAATCAATTATGATTAGCATAGTAGGTTCTCTATTGAAAGAGCATGTTTTCTTGTGCTCTGTCTCTGCACATGGGCACACACGCACGTTCAGTTCCCACCGTTATCTGATTGTCACTTCAAACACCAGCATCATGGTATACCCTTGGATTTAAGGAGCAGAAGCCTTTCAAAGTCCCTGGTAACATTATTACCAACCATTTATTTAAAGATGTTATATTTGTTACATGTCAGGTGTGTTAACCTGTCTATATGATCCACAGCTGTGGGAAAGGAACTATGGGCTGTGGACAGGCATTTAACTGCTAAAAGTTATTCTTTATGTCAGCTTTTTAAAGGACATTTTAAAGTTCCTGAAGCAAGGAAATGCATCTTTTTCTTCTGTCTTTCACCAGTGCTTTGAAATCCACATTTTAGACCAGTTATGTTACAGTCCTGCAGAAGGCAATTTACCTCCTTCTTCTCTTGTAATTTCCCCAGCCATCAGCCATGTTTGTTTATACCTGTTTCCTTTGCTAAATACTTAAATGTTTATAAATTTAAAAACAATGTACAAAACCTGGCGATCAAGCAATGTAAAGCTATGATTCCCTTTTAATGCAGTGGTCTTTTACCCTGGAATAATATGACCATTATTGTTTGTGAAGCCTGTTGTATGCAGTTGGCAGATAAGAGAAAAGCTTTTGAACTTACGAAAAGTCATGCCCTTTAATCAGAGGCTGCTAATCTTTTGAATTTGCTTTGCCCTGTAGACGACTGAACACACTGAACAAGTGCGCCTCAATGAAACTCGATGTGAACTTCCAAAGAAAAAAGGTAAGGAAACTTCATAAAATGTGCTGGCTTTGCACTGCCTTTTCTGATAAAACCTCCCTGATTTAGCCTTTTAGTCACTAATGCTCTTAAAAGTAAATTAAGAGTATTTGACTTTGAACACATGTCAGCGTTATCTGGACACATGATAACGTGAATTGCTGAATCTTGAAATTATAAATAAACCAGAAAAAACCTGTGACTAATACAGCAGGAACAATGCTGCATGTGTTAAAAGGGCACACACAGTACTTAAAACTTCACATATGTGCAACTCAAGTTAGGGGGTGAAAAGATGGTGTGGTTTCTTTAGACTGGCTTGTTTGCCAGTGCCATGTGAGTACACAATGGAAAATCCTGCTCGGAAAAAAATGCAAGCTGCTTGGATTAAAACAATATCTTTATTTCTTGTACTGACTTATTCACAGTTAAGAATATGAAAATAAACTCTCATCCTTACAAACTCCTGTGTAACATGGGAATTTGAGCTTAAAGGTTTTTGGTGAGGACTGCAGAAACTGCCTATTGATTTTGCGAGTTTTGTAACATGTCCAGCATTAACTGTTGAATGTTTAATTTTCTGGTCACAAATTCCTCCAAGCCCTTCAGTAGTATACAATGGTAGTTGTTGACTCTGAGAAATCTTGGTGCCTGTTTTTCCTTCCTTAGAGTGTTTGTCTAATGCTTTTTAAAAAGTGTCTCTGAGAGTTGTATTTTTGGTGTCTTTGCAGATTCAGTCTGCTCATACTCTATTCAATGTTTGAGGGAATTTGAATAGAGAATGGTTTTAATGCCTGGGTATTTTTGCCTTTGGCATGTGCCTGTTTGTTCCCCAGTGTATGTAGCCTCTTTAGCTTGCATTTTGTCCATTCACTTGAGCCACGGAGACCTCTTGTCTTCACTGCTTCAGACCTGATGGGTTTTTCTTGTCTTTGATAAGTGTCAACACTTTCCACATCAAACACCCACATCATACCTGAGAGAGGGAACAGTAATTTCCCTTAACTACACAATAACTTTGTCATTTGGGCAGGTAGGCACTACAGGAAGAGGCTGAGGTCCTTCAGCAAAAACCAACTCAACCAATTGTGTCCTTGGCCTGCTTGGATTGTTGTCTGTTCTGCATCCATGAACTCATGTACTTGTGTTTAAGCTGAGATACTGGAGTTGCACAAGAGACAGAATTACAGAAAGCAACATATAAGTGAATGCTGATTATCCTCTGGGTATTTTGTTCAGTTCCCATCCTTCTGTTCAACAAGTATTTTGGGTTTGGTGTGAGGTTTGTATGCTTGCTTGCTTGTTTGCTTCCTTAAATGTCTGATTATGTTGGTTTAAAAAAAAGGATTTTCTTATCTTTGGGTTTTATTAATTTTGCTGCCACCCCTCCCTGCTTTGAATAGATTTAAGCCCTCAGCTGATCCTCTTGCAGATGACCAATATTCTCTATGGAAGTCAGACTGCCCTACTTTTTTCAGGGGGACAGAAGCTAGTTGGGTCCATACCTACATGAGGCCAGGGAGAATCAGAGCATAGAATACTGCAGAGAATGAGGGGATGGAGGAGATTTGGGACAACAGATACAGAGCAACTGAAAGTAGAAGAGTGTGGGGGAGAGAAGAGGGAGGAGAGACTGCTGACAAGAGGAAATGTAAATGCATGTGTAAAAGCTGGAAAATGGGGTCTGCAATTGAATACTGAACCAAGTAAACTTCTGCTGTAGATACTGCCTTTCCTAATAGTCTCTATGGTGATCTGCACAATGAAATGCAAAATCAGCTTGCTTTGGAGGTTCAGCATAACACGTTTGCACAAGACTACCACAGCTGCTTGAGTGATTCATCAAAATATGGCCAAGTGAGCTGCCAGGCAAGGTTACTGTGAAAGCCAGCACTGTGTGAGCATTCCCCACTGCCTGCTCTCCCACCCAAACCATTCACGCTGTGGGCTGCTCTCTTCCCTTTGGCTTCATTGAGATGCATACAGAAATCCTTGTGTATGTGTTGCAAATATGTCCATAAGCGATTTGGATAGACAGAATTAGCCTTTGGATTAACTGCCTTCTGCAGCTGTCGATTTATGAGAATTCCTGCCCCCAGCTGGAAAAATGTGGCAGAATTCCACCGCAAATAAACCCACTTTTTGCCTTTTGTTACCCTCCTGTATCTCAGGCAAGTACACCCTCAGTCAAAAAGCTGTACTATTTTAAATCAACTGTGACAAATCTGTGAATCAAAACCTCTTTCTCTTTGGCAAATGTTATCCGTCACTCCTCAAGAAACTTGCCCCTTCTCGTCTTCCCAAACATAATGGTATTAAATGGACTCTTGAATATGCTCCAAAGCTGCGCACTTGATTTCACCCTAGGTCAGTAGAAGTATACAGTCACTGCTCCAAGATGTCTGCTCTGCCTGTGTGAGATGAATCGTTGCTTTCAGACCCAGTCTTGATCTGCTGTCCGCATAGCTGGTGACATGTCAGTTGGCAAAGTGCTCTCTTCATTTTTTTCAGGACGATCTCATTTGTTAGGGCACTCTGGTATCTAACAAGAACAGTGGGTTATTCAGGATGTCCGTGGTTTCCAGAATTTCTACTGATTCCATCAAAAGAAAAGCACATTATGTCACAGGACTCACAGTCAGCCGAATCTGGAGTGAGTCATCATGACAGCATTTCAGTATCTAGATATTTCATTTGTCTTATTTTGCTTGTGATGAAACACAAGCATTTTTCATTACCAATTTAAAAAAAAAAAAAAAAAGAAAACCAAACCCCAAAACCCCCACAAAACTAACCTCTTTTTTTTTTTTTTTTTTTTTCCATGGAGCTGCTAATTTCAACACTGAAAACCCTCTGTATTTTCTGAGTGGTTCTTGGGCAGAATGTAATCCTATCTTTGTTGTCGTTAGAGGCAAAAATTGTTTACTACCAATATCCATTCATGTTCATCACCGCTGAATTTATGTTTATTTCTGTCTCCTGCTCTGCTCTCCTCACAGTGTTTTTCGCAATGTTTCTACCACTTTGGCTATCGATTCCAGCTTGTAGAAAATGCAGGCTAAATCCTGTCAGTTTATACAGTAAGGTCAGTGCAGCTACAGGGATTTGTGTCAGCCAAGGTCCCTTTGGCATATTGGGATGTTCAACAAACAAGAAAATATATTTTTATCCTATTGGCTGGTGCCATCAACGCTCCGGTGGTGATATGCTTTGTAGATCTAATTACCACTGCTAAATATTTAAAAGTACATGCCCTTGCGGTTTTTAAAATATCCACTTTGTGGCACTACTAAGACCACAATAGATGGATTTTTAAGTGCCTGAGTCTGTGCAGTCCTTCACTCGTACAAGCATACAGAACACTGTGAAGCTAAAACACAGGTAGAGCTCGCTGATATGCTGTTTCTTCCCTGCAGACAAGATGGCCAAAGCAATATTAGCCTTTTCTAGCCCCTTTCCTGATGCTTCACTAGCTGCTTCCTTTTTCTCTCTAGCCGCAGAACTGAGATCCCCATTCATTCCAGTGAACTAACATCAGTGGCAGGAGCACTGCACACCTCGACGTTAGCAGATAAAAGAGGAATGATTGAACCTAAAATTTCATAGCTATATTTTATTTTATGGTTTGGACGTGATCTAAAACATCTGGCCAACTTGAAGTGATAAACTGGCAAAAGCTTATGGTATGAGTGAGACCTGGCACTCTACTAAACCCTTCTGCTATGGTTTTGCATTATTTAAGGTTTTGGGTGTTCTTGTAAAATTTGGTTTACATTTTTCAATTAGACAGACCAGCAGAGATCTAGTCAGAGATGGGAGATAACTTTACCATCAAAACTTCATAGAAAAATACTTCTAATAATAGACTTTTAAAATGAGAATTTTTCCAGTCCCAAAATAGTCTTTCTGGTTTAGCACCTCATTTTAGTCTGACAGCCTGTCATATTTTACTGCCTTCATACTGCTTCCAAGAATGTGAAGAGCTGCTTGGATGTCATGTAGGTGAAGTTAGTTTGTCCTGCTTTAAAACAAATGTACAAGAATAATGCAGTATAAATCCAGTTCAAAGTCAGGGGAAGGATACTCATTAGCAACTGAGGGCTTCGCATCCTTAGAGAACATCAAGTTCAACACTGCATGCTTCATGCTGAAGATGTGTCTTTTTTGCTTGAGCAAACAGATGAGAAAAAAGTCATGAGAGCTTTTTTATCCAATTTTTTTCCAAGGTGCATGTCGCCTGCATTGCAGAGTAGTCCTGGAGCTGCCTAAACAGAAGTGCAATGCTGCATGCCTCAGGCAGAGGGGTGAGACCAGGAAGGGCTGTGAGGCTGCTGCTACCTCAGGAGAGGCCAGGGGAAGCCAGAGACAGTGGGGCAGGCTGCAAGTCGTCAATGTTATGGTGCCTCTGATGGCAAAAACAATGAAAATAGCAGTTGCCACTGTACAAAAGCTCATCTCAACTGTAGGTGCTACCTCATCTACCCCGGACTGAGTCTGGCTGCTCCTCCACCCCACACCTCTACGGCTGCCTTCACTGCCTTCCTCTGCCTGCGCTCAGACCCACCCTAAGAAGTACCTCCAAATATTTCTCTTGTATTTGTTATATTAAGCATCATCGCTATTTATCTGTTCCTGAAATATAAATCTTGTTAGATGTACCTTGTCTGTGAAGTTTATAGATGTTTACTTAGTTCTCACTGCAAAACTAGAAGTGCAGCATCAGATATTTGCTGTCTAGGTTTCTTAAATGTCTCACATTGCTATATTATCCAGCTACTTCCCAGTCTCTATCATGTATCTTAACACCATCTCTGCAAGTCAGGATCCCTCTACTTGGACCTTTCAACCCCCTGTTTTTCTAAACAGTCACTATGGGCATTGGTCCTATGCAGTTCAGTGCACAGGCAATCTGCCCTGCAGAAACCAGGAGGCGTTGATGAGACTTATGAGCTCCCAAACATAGAACAGGCTTTTATTCCTTACTTATTAAGATTCTTGCTGCAGTCTTTACAATTAAATGAAAGAGGCTTTTATGAAAGAACTGATGACCAATCTTTCATAAACTAGGGTCAGGGAGACTTTGCCACCTGTCATTCACATAGAACAGCACAATCACATTAATTCAAATAACAAGTAAAAGCACCTGCTTTTAACATGTGCCACTTGCTGTTTTCCAGAGTGAAGATTCAGATGAAGAAGACCTCTGTGCTATCAGTAATAAATGGACTTTCCAAAGAACCAGCAGACGATGGTCTCGGGTGGACGATATTGATGCTTTGCTTCACCGATCAGACAGACATGGATCTTCTGGGGACATTAAAATGAAAAATACAACAAGCAGCGAGAGCGTACTTACAGATCTGAGTGAACCTGAGGTCTCATCTATTCATAGTGAGAGCAGTGGGGGAAGTGACAACAGGAGTCAATCCGGTGTCAGCAGCGCTGCCAGGGAGACCTGCGACTGCTCTGGCCAGCATGATGTAGAAACCGCACTGCTGCAAGACTCTACTGTGATAAACACCGCCCTGTCCCCTAAGGACAACCTGAAGAATGAGAAACCAACACGAACCAAAGCAAAAACCTTTCTAAAACGCATGGAGACACTAAAAGCAAAAGGTGTGCATGGAAAACTAAAAGGCTCGGGAAGAACGGGTCCTCTAGAGATAAGTGGACCTGTTCTCCAATATGAGCCAAAATCCTTGAAAGACATGCACTGTGTAGAGATAGTCAATGGCGATCTCAAAAACTTCGGACAAGATTCAGTCAAAAGAGGACTTTCCTTTTCTGCCAAATCCAGCAGTGACAGCAGTCAGTCCGAAAACAGCAGCAGTGGGGTGAGCACACCGTGTCTGAAGGAACGCAAATGCCATGAAGCAAACAAGAGAGGTGGGATGTACCTGGAGGACCTGGATGTTCTGTCAGGAACGGCCTTACGGCAAGTGGTGGACCAAAACCGCAAAAATGAATTTCATTCCCAAGAGAACTTGGTTGTGCATATTCCCAAGGATCACAAACCAGGGACCTTTCCCAAGGCGCTTTCTATTGAAAGCCTCTCACCTACAGACAACAGTAACAGTGTAAACTGGAGGACAGGCAGCATCTCTTTGGGAAAGCAGAACTGCTCTACTCCAAATGAGTCTGGATTGATGGCTTGCTGTCCTAAAGAGAGCAGAATTAGTATTTATGACAACGTGCCAGGTTCCCATTTGTATGCTAGTACTGGGGACCTCCTGGACTTAGAGAAAGATGTACTTTTTCCTCATTTAGATGACATTTTGCAGCATGTCAATGGACTCCAGGAGGTGGTAGATGGCTGGTCAAAGAATGTGTTGCCAGGTCTGCCAGTCGATGATGTGTCAGTCAGGGAATCTCCATCGTTGCCTTTCCAGTCGCCCACACAGATCACGCTTGATTTTGAAGGAAACTCTGTTTCTGATGGCCGGACCACACCAAGTGACATGGACAGAGATGGAACATCCCTGAATGAATCCGAAGCCACTGGTGTTAGGGACAGGAGAGACTCTGGGGTGGGAGCATCGCTCACAAGGCCAAGCAGGTAGGTAGCAAAAATTTGTACACAAATCCATAGACTGTGAAATGCAATATAATGTGAGTCAGAAGGTGCAGGGTATTGTTACAGTTGTACTCATCCTGTATGGGGATGGGGACTTTCCAGGGAAGGGTGTGACTTTGGGAGAAGGGACATCCTGCTACAGAAATTCTTATGTGTAATCAATGGAGAACTGGTTTAATACAGCAAACTAAAGCATTTTTTTCTCACTTGATCCACTGTTTACATAGTAGGATCCTGTATATGTTGCGAGATGTATTTTCAGTTTGTCTTCTCAAGTTATGCACACCAGTATTTATGCATCAGTAGCCTTGTGCACTTTTTTTATGTACTGGTCTGCTTTACAAACATGTCCCTTTGTGCTCAAAGAGAATTTCCCTGCCCTTCCCCAGTCCCTTCTATGATGGGATGCAGTGATGGTATACAATGAACTTCTTATTAAAAGTGAAAAGTTTGCAGACCTGTTTTAAGTCAGGGGGATGAGTCAAGCCAAAGAAGCAAGGCCCTGGTTGCCTTTGTGGATCCATACTCCTGTGTATAGGGTGGCTTTGTATGTGCCAAAGCCATGAGAAAATACCTGGTATTTTCTGTTCTGCCATCAGTCTTGTCATGTCCTCAGAGAGGATTCTGCCATGCTATGGTTTACTGCTGCCTCTGCTTGCTCACCACCATCACAAGCAAGTGAACTCGAGGAAACTACTGAGTAAATGAGCAGTGCCAAAGCATTTAGGATTTGAGCCAGAATTCATGTTTAGCAAAACAAGAAACTGAAATGGGTTTTTTTCTGATGTATCCAGTATATAGAGAAAGTGCGTTGGAGTAAAGAGAAGATGTGAGTGGCTTAATAGCTTTGTGGTTACGGCTCTTGCCAGGGAGACACAGGGTTCAATCCCTTCTCCGAAAAATCCTTCAGTATTTAATAGTAAAGATATTTGGAGAACCTCATCTCCAAATACCTTGGTGGTCAGGCCAGTCCCCTGGGAGGTGAGGGACCAGGCATCAAATCCCTGTTCTGAGTCAGGGAGAGAACATTTGAATCTGGATGTCCCACATCCTGTTGGAAATGTGTGGGCTAAAGGGCATAGCAGGCAGCACTGCTTCCCTCAGTACATGGACAGGACCCACACCCACTTGTGAATTTAAAGTTAAAAAATCAAAACTTGGGCATTTCCAAAATTAAAGAGATTAAGCAAATTGTTTTATTTGCCTACAAGCTACATTTTCTTTCAGTTGACACACTATGAGCCATAATATGTGTGTTTATGTATGTTTTATATATTGCCCAGCTCTATCTCAGAGTATACCATCTTCTTGTGCCCAATTTTTCTATTGTTTCCTTTGCTAAAGGCGATTACGATGGCATAGTTTCCAAATCTCTCATCGCCAGAGCCACTCCATCGCATCACTTCACATCAGCAATCAGTCAGCAGCCCAACTGAATCTGCTGCAGAAATTCTCTCTGCTTCGCCTTACTGCCATCATGGAAAAGTACTCCATGTCAAACAAACATGGCTGGACCTGGTGAGTACCATCAATAACTGGAAAAAAGATATTTTTAGAAGGAAATAGTTTCTCCTAATTCTGTTATTCTGATAGTAAATTCAGTAAATGCAATTAGGAGGAACAATTGACTTCAACTGTAGAATTTGAAACTGTCCCGTTTAATCCATCGCTGCCTAGGGAATCAGTGACAAAGTCAGAAATAGATCCTGGAGATCTGACTTCATTCCTGTGCTCTAACAGAGAGACAACCCTGGCCTCTCTAACAACACTCCAGTTCCAGAAAAATAAACAGGAGTAGGAGAGGGTGATTAAAAGCAGGAAATGTTTACAGTAAGTCTTCCCCAGAATTCATTTCGCGATTCGAAAAGAAACAGCTGGTGCTGATACTTCATATATTCGATATTGGTTTGTTTGTGCTTTAAAAGAAGGGTTAAAACAGTTATGGGACTTTGCAGATCAAAAGATCCAAGCGTTGGCCTAGGCCTGGGCAGACGTTAGAGGGAGCTTGCAGCCTTAGCAGCTGTAACAGCTACCTGGTCACACTCAGAGAGGGGAGCGAAGGGCAGATGAACATGAATTGTGGCTCCTTCTGTAGCAACATGCCACAGAAACCTTTATGTTTAATAGTATATGAACCCTGATGGGCCATGCAGACTGATATATACAAGAATAGAAATGGGCATGGGTGAGAGATACAAGTATCTGAGAAATAATCAAAAGGATAACAGAAATTTTCCCCGCTACACAGAGACACTGAGTCCAAAACCAATATGACTTGACATTTACATTGTGATATCCATGTTCGAAGCACTTGACCAAAATCCTACTAAATTCAGCTGTAAGCTAGATAAGACCAGTTTTCCTCTAGAAATAGAAAAATAAATACAAGGGACTACAAGTGAGATTCACCTCACTGACATCAGCCACTCCAAGAAGTTGTAAATCTAATCTGAGCAAGTCAGGTTGGCTGTCTGTGGTCAGTAGAAAATGACAGGCAACTCCAAAGGCACCTCATTCTATCCAAGGCTGAGGGTTTGGGTCACCCTCCAGAGATACCTCACTCTACAGTGGGTATAGAGGTAGCCTGGACTGCTAACTCTTTCTAAATCTCCATCAGAGAGCTAACATTCATGAGGATGAACTCCCAGATCGCTGTTCTCCTTTGGTACAGCCCCCTGCAGCTAGCTGAAAACATCTGTACTGAAATGAATCTCACCTTCACTAACTCCAAATAAGAAGACTAGAATACAGCAAATTCTAGATCCTGGTTTGTACAGAGATTTTCCTTCCTGACAAGTATTTCCTCAGTTTGTATAATCAGTCTCTAAGGGTTTATAAGAGTGGGACTCTAAATAGCTGTATAGTTATATGCTGTACTCCTTCAGTAGGTCATTTCATCCAAGTTCTATCTCCTTCCCACACAGATGAGAACAATCTTTGTCACATTCAGGTCATACTCATCTTTTTTTTTTTTTTTTTTTTTTTTTTTTTTTTAATTCCACTGCAGTAATGACTCCCACAAAGGGAATCCAGTTTGTTCTCCTTTTCACCATCATTTTGGGAAGAAAGCAAGCTCACCAGCTTCACTGAAGTTACTCAACTAAAATAAATCATGTAACAACAAGATGAATCTGGCACATATAGATTTTCCACCATCATTTATTACTGTAAATTGTTAGTCAGTAGAAATACTAAATCATGTAACCAGTAGTATAAAAATCATTCAGCATGTTAGAGGACTGAATCTCCTTTTCTTTTAGATACTCTCTCCATTATGCTTTGCTGTGCCATTTCTTTGAGTCCCTAACTGATGCTATAAACCATGTTGGTTTCAGCTGGATGACAACTGCACAGTAAAAGTTGTTTGTTAGAACAGATTATTATGGTATATCTTAGAGCCAGGGGCCAACTACTTTTAAAAGTTGTCAAGAAATCCATCAATTATACTGATTGTAAAGTGTCCATGTATTATGCATTAAGCATTATTTCACCACCTTTATAAAAAAGGCCCCAATCACCCCTTTCTGCCAGCAGTGTTACTCAGAGAGACTGTGTAAATACTCTGATATTTTCATGCAACCTGTTCGTGTTAATTTTCAGGTCTGTGCCAAAGTTCATGAAGAGGATGAAAGTCCCTGACTACAAGGACAAGAACGTCTTTGGTGTGCCTCTGATAGTTCACGTCCAGAGAACAGGACAGCCTCTTCCCCAGAGCATACAACAAGCTCTACGCTACTTACGGAGCAACTGTCTGGATCAGGTATGAACGTTACTCCAAGGACTTGGTTGATTTTTTCTGAAAAGCCACCCTAAGCAAGCAGTGGTAAACCTTTTTGTATGTGAAAGCCACCCTAAGCAAACAGTGGTAAACCTTTTTGTATGTGGTACCAGAGTTATATGAAGGTTGTTACATCTCACGTTGGACCCAGATCTCCTCTGGTGATTTGATACTTGGTGCCAATACTAATGGTTTTCAATTTTGAGATTTGTATCCAGCTTATCTGTTAAATTCTTGCACCTATAACAGTCTTGCTGATTTGTATGCCATAGCCTACCTCAAAGAATGACATGAGATCTTCATGTCTATTGAATCAGACCTGGGAAGAGATCAGGACTCCCAGCTTCTACCCATATATCTGCGCTGCTTATGCTTGACTCTTGCTACTGAGGGTTAACTACATTCACCATTTCACAAGATATGGTACAAAAGGTTTTATTTACTTAGCAAAGAAAGAAACATCCAAGAATAGAGAGCAAACTCAGCAAAATATTCAAAGTATTCTGTTGACAAAGTCAGATACATCCAGATAGAGTCAGGTCAGCAGGGGTTCAATGCCAAAGCCATTATGGCACATTTCCTTTTATAGTGTGTTTAGCTCCAACAAGCCAGGAGGGAGACCCTCATACTCAAAAGTATTTCAGATTTTTTTATTGCCTTTAGCTGTAGAACAGGGACATACTGATCATATTTTTACTGTTCTTCCCCTAAGGATGAGGGTATGTATCTTTACGAACATAGAACTGGGAGAAACCCTCTGGAAGATTATATTCAGTCCTCTATTATTATTGACCTCATGTTATATGACCTCTTCCATAACTGCTTTTAGATAGTTGTAAGTTCAAAAGGAGAAACTAGCATTTACTCCACAGACTTTGCTGGTTTTTGTAGCTCTGAGCACACAAAAAGGGTAGAAATAGTCAGTTCTGAATCTTTCCATTTTATGATAACCATTCTGGTTGTTGTTCAGGTTGGTTTGTTGGGTGACAGTCATCTTCCTCAAAATGGAAGTCTGAAAATTAGTGTAAAAACTAAATGCCTTGCTGTGAATCACAACCATTTCCCTTTAGAGCCAGTGGGGAAGACACAGGTCCTTTCTATCATTTCTCTCTGTGAAGAGATCCTCTAGTGTTCAAACCTTGACATCCAACTCTGGGGTGTCAAAAGTAAGGTGAGATGTGTCCTTCTGATGGGAGCTAAAGGGTGGGATGAGTAGCCTATTGGAATTGTACTAATAGGGGATGGAAGGGAAAGATGCATAGAGACAACTCGACGCAATAATTCAATAGCTAACATGCCTGGTTATCACTGTGGTAATCTGGAATCAGTTTGTGTACTGAGCCTGGAAACCCAATGTAGGAAGAAAAGTGATGCAGTGAGCCTGGAGTCAGTAATGGAATTGGAGAGAGAGAGAGAGGATCAGAAGATGTCAGGATAGGGAGGGACTCATCAGCTAAGAAGCAGAACAAGAAGAAAGAGGAAAGAGAGAGCAGATTAATGGGGGAGAAAGTAAAAGTGAGAGTAAAACCGAAGAGAAAGAAAAAGCTCTTCAGAGCTTTGAGGCAGTCAAAAGGAATGTCCGTGGCCCATCTTGGACAAATATCTGCTCTAAGAGGGCAGCTTTACTTGCTGGGAAGCATCATAGCTATGTGAAGGGCCATTTCAACTCAGCTTGAGTTTCCACTGAGAGTGGAATTGAGAAAATGCTGAATAGAAAATAAAGGAAGAGAAGTACAGATTGGGACCATTTAAAATATCTTTCCACCAAAAACCTTTCTAGGCCAAAACCCTCCAGGCAATGCAGCTTCTTCGCTTTACAGTCACTCCTGTTTTTTCCATTTAATTCAGTCTCCTAATGCCCAGCCAGAGGTCTGAGCAGACTCTGGTTTCCACCAGCATCTTGCTTATGTGTCTCTTCCATGGACTGCAGAAGGCAGTCTAGAGTCCTCAACAGGCACCAGAGCTTCTACCACAGGCACTTGTTAAAGTTGAGGTTGCTCTAAATCACTGTAAGGTCTGGCTCCTGGCCCTGAAATATGTAAGAGGATATGAAGAGCCTCACCATTATTTGTAGGATATATTATTCAGTTTCAACTTGTGAAACAGAAACCGCTTTGGCTTTTTTGACTGCATCTTTATTTCTGTCATGCATCATATGGCTACTTGCAGGGCAGATGATGCACAGTGTGAGGGTAATAAACAGATTGAGCCAGACTAATGCCTGATAAATCACTAGATTTATAGTCCCATTTTATTTACAGAATGAGTCTGTAATATTGCAAAACAGAGCCTAAACCATCTTTTTTCTATGAAGTGAAGAAATGTCCTCTTTTGATTATAATTTTTTCCAAGAAAAAGGGAAATTGGAGTTTGGATAATTATCATTAAACAAAAACAGAGATCGAGATTAGCAAAATGATGTGCAGCAGGAGATTGCACAGGTGAAATTTGACATCTGACCTCTTGAATCAGGCTTAGCTGAAGGTTTTTAAGGTTCTTTATACCAACAAGGACACTTTCCATCAAAAGAAGAGAACTGAGCCTCTGCTCTGACATTTATCTACCACATGCCAAAAGTGTAATTTATTTTCTTTTTTATAGAATTAGCATGTGTCCTTCTGCATCTTCAGCATACGAGGGATTTAGAAAGGAGAAAGGGAAAGGGAAAACCAGATTAAAAGAGCTAGATGTTCTTTCTTGTATTCTTTTGTCAGGAAATAGAGCAGAGCTGCACTTGTGAACAGAGATACAGTACACCGGTGGATGTACACAGGGCACACTCCTGTTCTCTACTTCCTACACATAAATTTACCTCACAAGTGATGCTAAATCCATCGATAAGAAGACATAGCAGAAAAGTTGCCTCACAGCCAATCTGCTGTAGCAGTTCATTGCCATATAAATAAATGCATCCCCTCACAGAGCTCCAGAGTGTGTGATTTATGTAATGAGTGTCATATATGTCTGAGTTAACAGAAGTGCTAAATACAGTTGAGCAGTTGGGAGGTGTTTTAGGGGAAGGAGGGCCTTACCTGAACTCTGTGCTGGCAGAAGTAAGGGTAAAAAGGACAGAAGGCATGTCCTTACCTTTACACATTTTTCTTGGTGGACTATGCCACACAGAAAGCTGAACTGACCACCAGTGAGACAGTGGGCACAGACAAACAGAAGTCTATAATTCCAAACCTGAAATGCGCTTTTTCATAGGTCTTTCTCAGTATTTCAACTTTTCCCCTGCAAAACTGAAGGAAAGCAGTACTAACACTTCCCAAATGAAACACCGTAAACCCTTTTGGGAATAAATAACATGGCTGAGGCTCAGGAATTCACCCCAGGGGAATTCCACTGGTGAGAAGGACATAAAAGGGCAGCACTGCCTTGAAGGCATAATTTGAAGAATTACCGCTTCCTTTAGAATAGAAAGCAAACAGGATAAAAATGTATCTTAGTGACACTGCACAAGTAATCCCCTCTGTGGCCCCTGCTTTCCAACTGGGGTTTTCAATGGGATCTGGGGGAACTGTTGTAAGCAGAGAGCATGAAGGGGGAAAAATAGATCTGGTCTTGATTATAAAGCTCTACCAGGATGTACTAATCTTTTGCCACAGCATTTATTACTTAGCTGAGCATAATATTATCTTGTTAGTCTTCAAAATATATACCCAAACAAACATGAGGAACCAGATTCTCAGCTGGAGTAAATCAACAGACAGTCACCCAAGCCAAGCAAGCCACGCTGATTTATATCAGCTGAGCATCTTGCTTAAACTCTTTAGGCAGCAGGGAAACCACATGCACTCTGAACTCTCTCTAGGATAGGATACAGAGCAGCAGCTTTATTAACTTTTACACTTCTGCCATGAGAGCATGTTTGCCTACGAGACTTGTGGGCAAGTCATGACCACCGCATTTGCACTTGCCTGGAGTAAAATAAGCAACCCAAGCTTTGGTCATGACCAAAGTCCCCTGCAATGGATTTTATGTACAGAAAGAGATTCTTTAAGTCATTTTTTTTCTACCCAATTCAACTCGGTGCATTTTTAGGTGGGTCTGTTTCGAAAATCTGGAGTGAAATCCCGAATCCAGGCCCTACGCCAGATGAATGAGAGCTCACCAGAAAACGTCAGCTATGAAGACCAGTCGGCATATGATGTGGCAGACATGGTAAAGCAGTTTTTCAGAGACTTGCCAGAACCTCTCCTCACAAGTAAGCTAGGAGAGACTTTTCTACACATCTACCAATGTAAGTTTCAATGTTTTAATTATAAAAATTAGAAAATATTATATTCTATATAAGAATATATTGTAAATAATTTTGGTATGTCAACACTGTGTGGGATTCTTTCTACTCACCTTTGAGATGTATCAAAGAACCTCTCTGCCCTCAAAATCTTTCTCTAAGAGGTTTTTAGAACTACCTAAAGGTTTCGATGTCAAAATACTAACAATTTTAATGGAAAGACAGCATTCAAATGTTGAGAAGATTTGAAACTATCAGCCTTCCAATCAGAAAGAAGCCACAAGGACAGGATGCCATGGACATAAAAAACGCAAAGACTTGCGTTTTTGACAGATTTCTTTAAACTGTGGGCCCATTTCATAGAATCATAGAACAGTTTGGGTTGGAAGGAACCTTCAGAGCTCATCTAGTCCAACCCCACTGCAATGAGCAGGGACATCTTCAACTAGATCAGATTGCCCAGAACCACATCCAGCCTAGCCTTGAATGTCTCCATGGATGGCACATCTACCACCTCTCTGGGCAACAGACATACAGACATCTCAATATAAGTGAGTCTTCTGGGCATGGAGAATTGGTATTTGACCATAAGAACATGTGCTTTTGCAGTCCCCTTACTTGCCGTGACTTTTGGTTATTTGCCTTTTCATTATAGTCAATAAAATATACATGCAAGAAACAAGCTGCCTTCATTTAGATACTCAGCTTTTATGTAAGGATCTCATAGAGAAAATAAAAAAGCCAGGGGATTTCTTCATTTCGGTATAAGCAGCCTTCAGCAAAAACTGCGGCTCCAATGTATCAGAATGATGAAAATCCCTGTAAATCAGGAAATGACTGTGTATCTTTTCTCCAGACTTGAGAGAGAAATAAACAATGAGGAAAACACTGAGAAGCCAGAGGAATTAGAGTTCTTCCTGACAGTGTCCATTATGAAGGCCAGTCAGCCAGTGCTCTATCAGATACAGAAAAGTGTACCCAGCCGGCCTAAGCCAAATAATTGGATGCACTAAAGAGAAGTGTGTCTAGTCTTTTCACTTGCAGACATTTCAGCTGCCAAAACAATAGAAAGCCATCTTTAAACACTGTATAATCCCAGTGCTAAAGAATCTAAGTTACTTCCGTTGCCTCCCTTTACTGTAAAAATCTGTCTGTGGCACATAGTCACTAATGTATTTAACATAACAGTGTCTTGCAGCTCGTAGAGAAATGCTGTGCTCCTGCATGTGAGAGGCAGCATTGCAAGTAAATTCAGTGGACTTGGTCATGTATGACATCTTGGGACACAAGTGAACTGAACAGTTGGCACCTAGTCCTGGAACATCATTTCCCCCTCTTCTTTCCTGATTACAAGTTGCAGTTCTTTTCTGCCTATGCATACATCAATAAGCTTGTTCAGAAAAGCAATAGCAACTCTTAGTGATAATAAAATGGCAATCACAATTGTTTCTGTAGTGAAGAGGCCAAGGAGAAGATTATCCACTAGAAGGACATGTTCTACATGTCCTTGGAAACAAATGACCTTCAAACTATTGTTTGATGAAAATGGGGAATGTCCTACCTTGGCACAGGAGAGACTGCAAGTAAACTACCCCCTCGCCAAACGAAGAGAGATGTGGCAGATCTCAATGTCATTGTTGTTGGGGAAGGACTCTCCAAGTCAGGAGCCTGGCATTAGAATTCACAACAGCCATGAGGCTGAATGGTGGAAGGGTGAAACATCACTACCAGCCAACAGAAGAATGTAAATAGGGGCACAGGCTGACTGTAATCCTATGTGGTACTGCAGTAGAAAGTCTGAAGAACTCTTCTTTACACTGATTAGGGGTGGGGGAAAAAGTGCTAGGAAAGATTTTCTTCAACTGTACCAGTAGTTTAAAATATTTCAGGTAGACTTGAAGATGGGTCTCTTTAAACTGACATGGGAACAGGAAAAGATGAGCTCTGTAGACACTGGAGACCAATGTTTGGATTAAGAATGAGTAGCAGTGGGGTTTTTTCCATGAAACCAACAACAAACATATTTTTCTGTTTTAGACAGTACTGACAAAACTCCTTTCACAGAAAGAAAAATGCTGAAAATTGCTGGGATACCAATTGTATTTCATAATGTCTGCAATTAAATAAATCTCTAGCTGGGAGTTTTTCTTCCCCTTCATCCGGTTTAAATAATTATTAATGTGAAGTTAGGAAGGATTTTTCCTCTTTTGGTATATTGGCAAGGGATTTCTGATCTTCTGGGATGCACTGAAGATCTTTTTCATATAACCAGAATGGCTTGATTTGCTGTAACACAGAGGCTTAGGGATAAGATGATTCATGTAGTAATCTATATGGCATAGCATTTATGAAACTTTTTCCATTTCCCTAAAACTCTCAGTTGCCTATTGTTTACCTATGACTTGAAGTCTTCTCTAAGCATCAGTCCCACCAGTACACATTACGGGTGAGGGAGTACCAGGAGATTGTGGGGAGAAAAGGCATGTTGCATGGATTTAGCAAAGGCTCCTCTGACTTCTCAGAAAGACCTGGCCTTGCCACTTCTAGAAAATTGGAAGCACTGGGCTGTGTTCAGTATGTCATTCATGTCTGAAAGCTTTTAAAATAAAGTGCTTGTACAAGGCTAGCCGGCAGAGCTTAAAAGCTGGCTGTTCCCTCTACTGTAAATCTGCTTTCGTCCTTCTTCTGTTCGATTATATAGAGCATATGTAATACCCAGAGGAGGGCTCCAAGTCCAAACTGAGAAAACTTATGGTAGTTTTAGAAATTAGTCTGTCTGAGGTGCTATTTAAGCATATCCATTACTTCTTTCATTAAACTCTTTTATGGTTTAGGACACAAGTTTGAGTATTTTTCTGAAGACTTTTGAACTGTCTTCTCCAGGGACAAAAGAACTTGAAAAATACCATTTAAAGATATAAGTATTGAGTACTGCTCTCCCTTCATAAACTTTAAATGAAGTTCAGTCTCTTTCTTGGAGAACAGCCTCTCAAACGAACAGAGAAACGTCATCCACTGGCTAGGTGAACTGTGCCTGATGGAGGAGCAAATACCATGGACCTCCAGCAACCAGCTCATCTTTGCCCCTTGGTCCCCTGTCATCTGCCTCTTCAGAGGGTCATTCCCAGAGTGTGAATGCCTGTGCTAACTCTGTCTTGTTGCTGGCTCCTTATCTGATCTTACAATTGACCCCCTGAACATCACTTGCTTTTCCCCAGACGTCCCTAAGGAGCAGCGGCTGCAGGCAGTGCAGGCAGCCATCATGCTGATGTCCGATGAGAACCGGGAGGTTTTGCAGACTCTGCTGTGCTTCCTGAGCGACGTCACCTCCGTGGAGGAGAACCAGATGACTCCTATGAACATAGCTGTTTGTCTGGCCCCTTCCCTCTTCCACCTCAATATAGTGAAGAAAGAAAGCTCACCGAGGTAAGTTTCTTCTCAACACTATTAATAGTCATATCCTTAACACAAAGTGATGCTTTCAGTGTTTCTCAAGGTATGCAGCGTAAGATTTTCCAAAGCATCCACTTTCCACTCTGCATTTTCTCGCTATATTCTGCCACTTGGGGAAACTGAATTTTTTTCAGGCCACATCAAGATGGCATGTAACATGGTGAGTGTAGACTAAACACGGTATAAACCCCACTAAATATTAGTGATCGCAACTTGATGTCTCTCCTGACTTTTTTTTTCCCCATGTCTGGTTCAGAATACACTGGGATTCTTGGTCAGATACATGTATAACCAGTGTCTGAGCAAGCGCTTTAAGCAGTAACAGTGTAAACCACTGTACATCATGTCTGTTAGAAATCCATTTCAAAATGTACAGCACCTAATGCAGGACATGCATAACCTTTCCTGCTTTTACTTTTAGCTCAACAATATTTTAGGTAAACATTTTTCCTTCAAAAAGTCCAAAGGTCTGAGCAATCTGTGATAAATGAAAACTAAAGATAGGCTTTTCTCTCTGGTGTTCTGAACATCCTGCTGCTGTTTGCTTTCATATTAAAAAGATTCAGCTCTTTTTACCTGAGACACTGAATTCAATTGCAGAGTAATACAGAAAAAATATGCAACAGGGAAGCCAGATCAGAAGGACCTCAGTGAAAACCTGGCAGCTACTCAGGGACTTGCTCACATGATAATGGAATGCAACAAACTTTTTGAGGTGAGTGAGAGACTCAAACGGCATTATTCATGGCCACATAATGCAGCATCCTTTGAAGTATGTATGTTTATGCTTACATTTTCTGTCTTGTACTAGCTCAGAGATTGATGGTGCCTCTCTTATTTGTAAACTTGCTCCATCTAAAGTTTATTTATCTCATTTCTGACTGTTCCCTTCAAAGACATAACTATTAAAAATGCAGGGTGGCAGTTTTCAACCCAGATGACTGAATTAGGAAATTTTAGTCTAATTAAAATCAAAATCTGCTGATTTAATATTTAATTTTATTACTATGCTTTTAACATCTTACTTGAAACTTATTTGTCTCAAAAAAAAAAAAAGAGCTGATGCACTTTATTCTTGTGTGTCATGCAATAAAATCACATAGGGAGATGCAGTCATTCCTGCAGCTACTTTCACTGCAGGTGGAGGAGAGATAATGCTCCTATCTCCTATCTTGTGCTTTCCCAGAAGCACAAGACAACATTTATGGGGTCTAGAGGAGTAACATGGGTGTATTGACATACAGCTGAACAGTCTAATATGGTTCTGCATGAGTAGTGCTATTCTGAGCCATGGACTGTTTCATTATACTACTTTGATTTCTCATCTTGCATAAGAACCAGACAGAAATAGGTATCCATTTTACAGATCATAGCTTATTGCAATTGGACGCTGAATGGTCCATTATCCTATAAACACACTGACTTAAGGAAAAGTTCTCAGCATAAGAACTTCCCTGTGTGTTTTCCCTCCCTTGTGTGGCACAGGTCCCACATGAGATGGTTACCCAGTCCCGAAACTCCTATGTAGATGCAGAAGTGCATTCTCCCACCCTGGACGAGCTTGGGAAACAAGTGGATGAGGAAGGAGGGAACTATCAGACATACCTGGAAAGTCTCATGCAGAATCTCCAGAAAGAAGCAAAAGAGAAATTCAAAGGATGGGTCACATGTTCCAGTACAGAGAACACAGAACTTGCCTACAAAAAGGTAATTTGGGGAGATGTGGGAGAAGCAGTAAAGAAACCGAAGAAAATACATTCTAGCTACAGGACACCCTGACTTGTCGCATGGCTAAATACATACCCTTCTGTCTGGTGAGGCACAAGATTTTTTTAAAAAGACTACTAAAAGCAATTTAAAATGTAATATAAGTGATTCAAGTATGAGATTCCAGGAAAAGGCACACAAAGCAAGCTAAGGTCTCCAAAGTGGTTAAAGTGATACAGCAAACAACACAACCAGAGAGCAAGCTGAGACTTTAAACAACAAATAACATTACCTGGGTAAGCTCTTTGACCATCTCCTGTTGTTTGCCAGGAGTTTGGAGAACACAGCCAGAACATAGGTATTATAAAACCTTTTCAGGCTGCCCACTGCTTTACTTAGCCAGGCCACCCACATGACCAGTTTTATCCCTGGTCCTCTTGTCCTTGTTTCCAGTGGATTTTTGATATCTGCAACTTTTATCAAAATTTCTGAAGTTGTTCCTGGCTCCATCACTTCTGCATGGAAAGTGCAAACCACTGCAATCAGGAGGAGGATGCTGCAGGGTCCCTGCAGACAGTGGAGTTCAGGGCTAGTAGAAATGCAATGGCAAAACAGAGGTCTGCGAAACAGCAGCAGCTAGTGAGAGGAGGGGATAGATTGGGTGGGTGACTCTAGTTACTTAGGGGAAGGGCACTGGAAAGAGTGTGGGATCTGGATGGTGAGGGGGCAGGAGGCAGCATTACCCCTGTTTGGGTAATGCAACCCCTCTGTTAGGGCAAAGAAATCGCAGTTACTCTGGTTTGTAACCAGCTTCTGTGAGTGATGTCTCCAGTGAGGGACTGTGGGAGTTTGAGGAGGGAGTAGCAGGGCTCACGTGGGAGTAGGATGTGTGAGAGGGGAGGGAGTGAATAGGTGCATGCGCAGGTCTGGGATGTGAGAATACAGAAAGGATTGAGAGTCCCTGAGGCACTGGGGCAGGGGGACTGGGAACTGAGAGCTTTGGGGAGAAGGAATTATAACAACAAAATAATTTAAGGTGGAAGGGGTGGAAGGTGGGTTTCTAGGGACACAATCCTGGGTCTGTGGGAAGCACTGGAGGTTTCTGGTGCACTAGCATTGATATGTGAGGGTGCTAGGGTAGGGAGGGGTTGGAAAATCAGGGCTTGCAAGATCTAGCGCTTACAGTTAACTTGTTTGCTGCCTGAAATCTGACCCTAAAACCATGCAGAAAAGCTCTGTGTGTGGAATTTAGGATACTCACCTTGTGCATAGCCCAGCACTTTCTGCTCCCCTTATTGCATGCTACGGAGGTATAACAAGTAACAGGAACCATGAGCTAGGAAGAATTAGCAAGCAGTTTGTGTGTTACATCTTTGAAAGGCATTTTCCCAATATCTCCTTTGCAGCTATTTTGAGGAGCAAACATCTGTGTACCTGACACAAAACTGAATCAGTATATGTTCTGCTCTTCCATCCATTAACCAGGAGGGTTAATGGACCCTCAGTCCCAGCTAGTGTGTCAGACTGCCAAAGGTGGTAGCTTTACTTCAGCCCAAGGTTTCTGTCTCTCCTTTCATCTCTTTTTACTTCTGCATACCTTTTCTTTATTAACTTGGGATGCTTGGGGTTGAAAAAGCATCTGTCAGACAAGAAATAATACAGCAGCTTCACTGGTACTGTGGGAACTGGTCCAGATATACGCTGTTGTGAAAGCAGAAATCTGACTTCAGTTTTCCATCCAGGACTAGTATGCAGATGTTTTCCCATACAGTAAAGCAGCAGCAATAGCAATAATAGTAATGATTAGCAGGGAAATAGGCATGCTTTTAAGCTTAAGTCAGACACCCATATCAAGACTTTGTCCTCAGTTATCCTCTGTTGAACATAGGCATATAATTCATAGGGGTTTATGTTCTTTCTTGCTTTACTCCAGGTTGGGGATGGGAACCCACTAAGGCTTTGGAAAGCCTCGGTGGAAGTTGAAGCCCCTCCATCAGTTGTCCTGAACCGAGTGCTGAGAGAACGTCACCTCTGGGATGAGGACTTCTTGCAGTGGAAGGTGGTTGAAAGCCTGGACAAGCAGACAGAAGTTTACCAGTATGTTTTGAATAGCATGGCTCCTCATCCCGTCCGAGACTTTGTCGTTCTAAGGTGAGCTAAAGGGCAGTTCTCCAGTACCTTTGCTTCCTACAGTGCATACAAGGAAGATTCTGTTCAGCCTGGAGAAGAGAAGGCTGTGTGGAGACCTCATAGCAGCCTTCCAGTATCTGAAGGGGGCCTATAAGGATGCTGGGGAGGGACTCTTCCTTAGGGACTGTAGTGGTAGGACAAGGGGTAATGGGTTCAAACTTAAGCAGGGGAAGTTTAGATTAGATATAAGGAAGAAATTCTTTACTGTGAGGGTGGTGAGGCACTGGAATGGGTTGCCCGAGGAAGCTGTGAATGCTCCATCCCTGGTGTTCAAGGCCAGGTTGGACAGAGCCTTGGGCAACATAGTTTAGTGCGAGGTGTCCCTGCCCATGGCAGGGGGGTTGGAACTAGATTATCTTAAGGTCCTTTCCAACCATAACTATTCTATGATTCTTTGAAGATTCAGTCTTATCTCAGCCTTTGCATCTGTGTAATGGTGCTTCAAGAACTCTGCTTCTGGACAGCAGTGTTGATTTCTCAAACTGAATTAAAATTGTACACCTAGAGCACGCTGACCTTTCCTCTGATGTAATTGAGCAGCACATACTCCTGAGGCCATAAATATCATTTCTTCCTTAGAACAGATGTCTGATAATAGCTGCTGTTCTCTCCTAGCTTTGTTTGTTGTCAAAACAGAGCAAATAGAACCCAATTGTTTTTTACACTGCTTTTGCTGTTCCCTGGGGAATGTCTGATGTATAAGAGCCAAATGTTTAGTAGAGAAGATAGTGATGTTTTAAGCTAAGGTGGTTATTCGATGTCTATATAAGTTGTTATTTTAGATTTGCAGTTGGAGTCTTTGTAGACCAAGAAATGTTAACCTGTAAAAATACTAATGTGGAAATGAACAAAGGAAGGCAATATTAGATGTGTATTCTGACTGTATTCCAGGGGATCACATCTCTCAAATGTGTAGTTGTGTATCAATATTCCAAATTCAGTCCCAGTTCTGCTATTGTCTGTCTGCCTGTACAGAACAGACCAAAAAAAATCCTCTTTTGCACCTTCCGCCTTTGAAATCCTGGCCCTTTGCTTGCTTGGAGCTATTGTGGAGCTGCTGACATATTTCACTTACATGGTCAGTTCTACAGTTATATATTTCAGGATGATTTTGTGCATTCCTGTTCCTTGTCTCTGCTTTCTTTAATCAAAGTGATACGCCAGAGAAATACTAAGCAGTTTTGACAAAGGAAATAGTACAGTGAGTCAGAATTGTATTAGAGGTAACAACGATTGAAGGAAAAAGATGACCCCAATAAAATATAATTATGATAGTACATCTCTTTTATGAACTTCATTGTTCTCTTAGAGAATGACAACATGCAGATATTGTCAGTATAAGGGAAGAATTATTGGCACTCTTAGGGAAAGATTTTAAAAATGTTTTCTGTAAGTTCTTTATAATGTTAAAACATCAGTCCTCCCATTGCTCTATTTCCATTGCCTTCCCACAGTATACTGGACTAAATTCATTATTTTATAGATAATTTCCTTATATAATATTATTGACTTACATCAATGATACATTTGGCTCTCCACATAGCACTGAGACGATTGTCTGGGACTGGCAGGGAGGTTTTGATGACCATAATTCTGTCCTCTTATTTGCCACTTAGTTCACACAATTAGGTTTCACGGTGGTTTGTGTTCTTTAAAGACCTGCTGTGCAGTCACATCACTTAAAGAAAAATCTTGCCATTGAGTTCTCATTCTTTTCACTAACCCAGGCAGAATGACCCCCAAGGACTGAAATACATATCATAAAATGGAATCCTGGTGGGTTTTTAAGGGCTGAAAACAGCTGTCAGGCAGATCTGTCAGATTCTGTTGTTTATCTCTTTTGATTTATATCATTAAGTCTACAGTAAGGTTAGGCAGCGATATCCCAGTCAGTTTGATACCTTATGATTGGTAGGAAGTGGACAGTGAAATTACAGTGCACCTCTGGGGACATGAATAAATATATTTCAACAGACAGCAATTTTCTTCTTCCCAATCAAACTTCTGGATGCGAAAGGATAAACTTAGTTGTTCTTTTTTTCTTTTGATTTGATAGTCATAACAAGGGGATTAGGCTCCCTCAAGAATACTAATTGTAAGAGGACAGGGGCAACGTTTCATATGCCTGGGATCTGACACAGCTCTCAGCTGCCCTGCAGAGGCATTGCTTTTCATTAAAGATTCCTCAAATGTTTAATGGACATTAAGTATCACAGCATCAATGTGAGTTAGGTACCATGCCCGTGTTTACTACTGTAAAATAGAGAAGTAGAAACTGGCTTAAATCTGTATAACCAGGAATAGGAATCATAAATCTTCTGCAGTGTCTGGGTTACAGTTTTCCACTTCATAAATGTCCCAAGTAAGTGCTGCCTAGTTACCAAAATAATACGGTCACATCTAAGCACTGTGCAGGCATTCACAGTAGATGGTTCAGTATTTCACAGTAGAGCTGAGGTGTGATTTTTCTACTTTCCATGTGTTTCATCTGCCAGGATAGCTTATAGTTTTTATTAATGCACAGACACATGTAAAAGCTTCTGAAGTTTTAGAAGAAATACCTTCTTCCTTGAATAACAGCCCAATTTCATGTATGAAAAATGCAGAATGTTAAAATTATCTCCTGAAGTCCAAATTTCAACAGTTCTTGAAAGCAGCTTACCTGCTAAAACATGATCCTTCCCAGGGTAGCATTAATCCCTGTCTCAGAGAGTCCATGGCAAGATGATGCACATTATGCAGCACAGTGGGAATTTCTCATTTCTTCCCACAGCATAGGAAGGAGCATAGACCTATCCTGTGAGATTCAAGGCAGATGAGAAAGATGTGAGACAGCAGAATATGTAGAGAATGCTTACAGAACAAGAAAAAAAAAATGCACCAGGGGAGGATTGGACTGGATATTAGGAAAAAATTCTTGACCAAAAGGGTTGTCAGGCACTGGAATCGGCTTCCCAGGGAAGTGGTGGAGTCACCATCCCTGGAAGTGTTCAAAAACTGTGTAGATGAGGCCCTTAGTGACATGGTTTAGTGGTGGACTTGGCAGTCCTGGGGTAAAGGTTGGACTTGATGATCTTAAAAGTCTTTTCCAACCTAGTTGATTCTATGATTCTATTGCAGCCTAGGTTTCCTGAACTTGGTGGAAAACTTCTGCAGCATGTAAGGCTAGAAACTTGGAAGAGGGAAAAAAATCAAAGGACATTTTGTTTTTAATTCAGATGCCCCTGAAACACATTCTGGGAGTTTCAGAAGTCAGTGCGAGTTGTAATGAGGATTTCTGCTATGCTAAACTGTATTTGTTGTTTCTAAGTCTGCATATGTGCAATGCAACATTTCAGCCTTTGCTGGATGCCTTATGCTCTACTTTATCTACTTTCCCAAACTTCTGTCTGTCTGCAAAAAGCTGTATCATGCCCTCTAAGACATAATGATTGCAAAATGCTCATACAAAGAAGCAAAACTTCTCCACCTGGAGTCTGCAGCAATAGATGCATGGCCATTCCACATCATGGTCAAACTCCCAACTGGGGAACATGAAACTCTGCCGGGGGACTCCTAGGACAGTCCAGTGGCATTACAGGCACAAGGATAGGCAGGAAGTAAACTGTAACTTTAATTCTGGTTCTTACTTTTGTGCCCACAAGTTTCATTACTAAAGTGATTCCATCTTGAATGTGTTGCTGCAGGACATGGAGGACAGATTTGCCAAAGGGGATGTGCATGCTGGTTGCCATCTCTGTGGAGCACGAAGAGGCTCCTCTTATGGGAGCTGTGCGAGCCATCGTGATGGACTCTCAGTACTTGATAGAGCCATGTGGCTCAGGAAAAGCCAGGCTGACACACATCTGCAGAATTGACCTAAAGTAAGTATCCCACCTGCAAAAAGCACATGTCCATTCAGCAGGGCAAAAACCTCCAGCTCAGGGAGGGGAGGCATGGGGAACAGAGGGCATGGTCTATGTAGCTTTGCTGCTTTGGAGTCTTCCTGCAGTCTTTGAAATGAGCAAGCTCATTTCTCTGCTCAGCATCTACCGCTGTTACAACGTGACACAGCAATAAAATCTGCTTATTTGATTATTGCAAGGGAGCACTTCAGAGTACACTGAGTGACAAGTATGCGAAGTTCCCACCATCACCACAGACAGCGGGGAGTAGGAAGCATGGCAAGCCTGTTCCTGTGGGGCATATTTCTTGAGTATTTGAGTTTCTCAATAATTCTCTTTCCATTTCTTCAGAGGACATTCCCCAGAGTGGTACAACAAAGGCTTTGGACATCTGTGCGCAGCAGAAGTTGCCAGGATCAGAAACTCATTTCAGCCTTTGACTGCCGAAGGACCAGAAACAAAAATCTGAAGAAGTGTTCTTGCGAGCGTGTGAGCGTAAATTGGGGTCTGGCAGGAACAGCAATACTGAAAGCAAAGATCTTATTTAAGCTGTAGAAATCTGACCAGACCTGGGTCTGTACAAAGCCAAAAGAGGAATTTTATAGGAAAGTTCTTTTATTCTGGAGACTTCACCTCCCCCTGCCACATCCCTTCTATATTAATTTCTATTATTGAAGTAAACATTTCTTCAGAGAGCTTTTATCATTATTACTTTAAAATCAGATTATTGCCATTACTTGTGTGTCACATAATTCTGGTATTTAAAGGCTTCTAAGAAGCATATTTTAATTGTAAATAAAGTATGTACAGTGTGTATATATTTATCTATATCATATCTATATATATGTATATGTATAAATTAATTATTTTGTATATAACTCAGTGCAAGTCACTTGCATCAGTCGGACCTTAAGTGAATCTGTCACTTGTTTCTTAGTGTGTCACTGCTACATAAGCTGTGTTTGCTATTATCACAGGACTACCAGGCATAATCCATGTGATAACAGAAACGCCTGTTCTCAAATATGTTCCGTGTTTGTGTATGCTGTGAGAAGGTACCTAGAAATAGATGTAGGAAGAATTAAAAGAACTGAGGAAGTAGGAGGTTACTGTACGTTAAAAAATGAGGAGTGGATCAGTTTCACCAAATAAATTATGTGGAAATGTAACTGAGAGACATTTTGAAGGCCATTTATATTTAGCTGCAGAATTGTGACTGTTAGTACAAGGTGTTGAAAACTTACCTGTTGCCTTAATTATAATAATGATATATCTGCCGCTAGAGAACCTCACTATGTGCAGCATTCAAAGTTAACTGCTCATGCTTGGAGAGTACAAGATAACGCTGTGTGTACTGAGGTGTCTAAAATCAGACTGGTAAGTTGTTAAGCTGTAAATCTTTTTCTTTCTTTTCTTTCTTTCCTTTTAGCCTTTTGTCTAAGTTCTGAGTAAGTGTTTCTGTGTTGTCCTTTCCTTCTCCCATAGAGATGGCTAATTGTAAGGAACTCCAAGCAGATTTTCTGTATCCAGTGGACACAAAGACAGGCAGATGAACACCATTCCTTTTAATATTCTTACTATACAAATAACTAAACTTTTTTTAAGCTTTTAAACACATCTTGGAGATTTAAAAGACTAAATGCAGACTATATTTGGAAAGATTGCTTTTATAGTAACAGCAAGCATTTTCATATTATAATGCACTGATCTGCATGATCCTGCTTCTGTAGGCATTGGTGGGAGCAGGATTAGCCCCTGACTATGAGGAGTAGGAGCCATTTAAGCCTATTTATCATTTCATTTTCAGGGACCTATTATTTTGCTAATGGAACAATGCTTTAAAAGTAATAATAATAATTTGTTGACAGTATCTTTGGAGCAGGGTTCCATTTTGTTTTTAACTAACCTAAGACCAAAAACTATATTACATGTATGACTCAATAAGAATGTACAAGCCTGTTAATACTGTTGTTCATTTATCACAGTTGTTCACTTTTACTTTATTTATTGCTGCATAAACCAGCTGAGTCATTTATAGCCAGTGTTTTAGCTCAGTCCTTCCAACAAAATCCACTAAGATTTAATATGAGGTCAATTAAGCAGGATACATTTCCTACATGAAGCTACAGATTCAGTAAATGAGGCAGTCTCTTCAAAGCCAGTGCTTTGAATCTGCCCCAGGAATGCAGACTGTGTGGTGGGCCTGGTGTGGTCCTTGATAGCTCCTAGAGCACTGTCCCGCGTGCCATTGTGCGCACGTAAGGGCTGTGCTGGTGGGGGACAGCCCTGCAATCTGAGGAAGCAAGCTGATGGGAGCTTGGCATGGACAGGGGCAAGTTCTCCATGGAGCAGCAGGACCCCAAAAAGTCACTGTCATCTTCCCCCATGAGTTGCCTCACCCACATTTTATTGTGAAACTCACAGGATCAGGGAGGTTGGCTGCCCATGAGTTCCTGCCTTGAGTTTATGGCCAGCAACAGTTGCAATGTGCAATTATTGTGTGGTTTTAAGTCTTAAAGACAGGGGTGTGCTCATACCCCGTGTTGGTGTCTGGCAGTCACCAGCCAGCTGCAGGGCACCACTGCCCAGGTCCAACCTTCCCAGGAGCAAGTGGTGGCTTGGCAGCTGGTGGGGCACAGCCATCCTCTGGTTCCAGTGGGACTGCCATCCCAGAAAGCTGCACCTCCTCCCCAAATGCCTGTAGCCAGGGCAGCAGGTTTCGTGCCGGCTGTTTTCTGAAAAACGAGCAATTAGTTTGCATAAATGAATACAATAGTGCCTCAGTATTAATGGGCGCAGAATTTCTGGCCCTGGGAATGGCAACTTTCTGACAGTAAATAATTTCTTAAGGAAATGAAGGGAAAGCCTGGACAGTGGTTTTATCCTATCTGATAAGTCAACACTCAGCTGGAAGGAACCCTGTGCCACCTGCCACCGTTAGCAAGGTGGGGTTGTCCTCCTACCCTTGCAGAAGCTCTGTCATGTGCTTCTGGCATCTCTAAGCCATGTATCAATGACATAAGATTTCTTTAAAATGCACATTATGCCATGTCTACCATTCAGCTACCACAGTATTTTGTATTGTTACATTGCCATTTGAGAATTATGATAATTACATTTTAAAATGTTATACTCATATCGATACCTCATATTTTTACCTCATCTGTTGCTATCAGTCATTAGGTGTAAATAAATAATGGAAGAGTTGAATAAATTTGCATACACTAAAGAATCGTGTTTCCTCTGTGCGCTCATTTCATCCATGGGCAGAAAACAAAATGGTACATTTAAGCTCTTGCTTTCTTTATTGCAACCTCCTGTACACTAAACTCTGCTGATACAGGACTTTAATAATGATTTTAGGCTCAAAATGGTATTGTTGTCCACTATACCTATCCTAAGTATACATGAACTTCATGACAAATACATGCTTTCCAAAGAAGCTATTAAGCTAGGCTGGCTGGCTTGAGGAAGGTAAACTCACGTCCTCAATAGCATATAGATCCCTGACTCCCACTGAATTCCACCATGTTTCTGCAGCTATGTTCTTGTCAATAAACTAAGTCTAGATTCATTAGAGTGACTCTGGAGCTGGGTTGCTGAATGTTGGGTTCACATCATCAAACTTCCACCATGTCAAATCCATCAAGCCACTGCAAAAGAGAAAAAGATGCAACAGCAGGATAGTGATTACTCTGGTTTGTCTTACTGTACTCTACAGATGGAATAAATGTCCCTTTGGATGGACCTATATCTCTCCAACTCTGTCTTGATTTATCAAAAGAAGTGGTCTCAGAAAACAGGATGCTGAGCAGGGAGTCAGCTATGAGAGACCATCTACGAGGGGATAAGCCTTTGTGGCCCACCGTTCAGGGAAAGCTCAGTATTAAACTTTGGACCAAAAGGAAGTACTTGTCTCCAATTCTCTGCCACAGCAGAGATGGTCAGCTGTGTAAGTCCATCCTTTCTTGCAAAAAGTACAGTACGTGATGCTCTCTCATTCCCATCTCTCCTTCCCACCCACCTGCAGTGATGTCAGGGCAAGCAGACTGTCTTAATCCTAACAGCACTGGTTATTTCAGCTCCTCCTATGTGCGATCTTTATAATATTGAATTCTTGGACATCCATCCTCTTTACAACAACTTGCAGGAGTCACCAGCAAGGCACTCCTCTGTTTGATGCACTTGCTCTAGAGAATCAGTGTCAGCCTTGAAGAATCTTGGCATGCCTAAGAGATGTTGCTCTTTGAAATGGCAGGTAGTTGTTAGATGAGAGCACACGCTGAACAGAACATACAGAAATGACTATGACATGAAAACATCAGAAGAAATATCTAAAGGACTGCTGGAGCCTGCAAATCAAATAGGAAAGTATGAAAACTGATACTGCTGCTCCAGCTTAATAGTGGCATGGAAGAGCTGGGGAGTGAACCAGACAGTTGCCAGACAGAAAGCAGCTCTTAAAAGGCATGACCCGCTCATGATCTCTTGGGCATTTAGCACAGCCATGTCATGCTTGCCTTGCCAGATGCATTTCAGCCACAGCTGCACACGGGCTTCATTTGGCTGGGTGCTACACAAGGCACACCGTGTTGTTACAACTGCAGTTACACATCATGGTGTGACAGGACATGGAATACAGGGCATCAAACCTCAGATTAATAGCAAAGTGGGTGTTTGGACTTAAAATGTGCAGTTTAAATTGTGACCCTCAATACCATGGTTCTCTCAGTTATACTATGTAGAAAGCTAATGTTTTCCCCCAAAGCAGCAATGGATGCAGAGCAGATCCCACCTAGCACTGTGTGACTGTAGACTCTCCTACTTCAGTGTGCAAGAAATTCAAGCAAACACAAGGGTAGGTGGAACTCAAGGGCTAACAGAGCAGAGAAGCAGGTCTGAGTTAATAAGTAAACAACTGGAAAAACATTTCAACACTGCAGAGAACTATTTGCCTGTCTTAGAGTCTAATACTGGGGAGGTCTCAGACACTCCCAGATAACCTCCCTGATCCACAACAGGACTCAGACACCAGAGCCTCTATGCCTCTGATGAAGGTTATCATCTCTTACAGAAAAAGTAACCTGCACACTTACCTTCTTCAACCCCTTTGACTCTGAAACCAGGATCTCTATTCTGCTACCTTACTATTGACCTCCCACAGGTAGCAGTTTTCCACTACTCTCTTCTACTGCCTGAGCCCAGCTCCTTAGCTAAACATGCCCTCTTCCCCACTTGGTCCCTGCATGCCTGTCTGCACTGCTCACCCAGCCCAGGCTGCACAGGAGGCCACAGGGTGCAGCCTTCAGCGCAGGTGGATCATGGCCAAGTGGTCAATGGTCCAAGCCCCAGCTGAAACAGTTGGGCATTGTCAGCCTCCCAGGGCTCGAGTCTGCAGATGTCCCATGCCTCGCACTAGGGACAAAGCGCCAGGGTGAGGAGAGGTCATTTCTGCTCCTCTCCTCCAGGGAGGTAGGAAGCTAAGAGCAGGAAAACAACCAGGTGCCTATACCACCGCACAGGTGCTCCTCAGTACCACTAAGGTGGGGCTTTTGATCCTCTCTCAGGGTGTGTGTGTCCAGCAAGACAGGGGGGTTAAAGGCAGCTTAAATGCAGTGAACTGCTCTTTGCCTTGAGCAGAGACCTGAACTCAGTGTGGAGTTCATTGGCAGCAGTTTGCAAGGAGACAAGATCGGGTCCCACTGTGACTACGCTTTAACAAGAAAACACCTTATTTTGTGGCAAGAGCTTCTGCTCCAGCAGGAGACTGCCCTGCTTGGCCAGAGCAGCTGCATGGAGCTCTGCTGGCAGCCAGCTAGAGAATTATGTCTTATTTCTTAATCAAAATACTCGATTCTGCAAAAGGCACTAGGGAAACTCACCCTAAAACTGCAGACTCTGCTCTTTCTCTTTCACCTGCTCGTAGCAGACAGACACATGGCTGAAACACACAGCCAGCACTCACTACAAGTGAGGCTTTGCAATAGCCTGAGATTTATGGGAGCAAATTAGCCGCAGGGCCATCTGTCCCTCTGCAGACCTCGCCTGGCCCGCTCCTTGCTGGAAGGACTCCTTTTCCTTGGGAGGATGCATATCGAATTACTTCCTTTTTTTTCCTTCTTTAATTAAATAAATGTGGGAACCACAGGTGGTGGAGCAGACAACAGTAACCCCTCAGCAGCATCTGCTGGGCAGCAGTGCCCCGCCACACATGCAGGACAGATGCTAGCAGGGTGCCTGCGTGCAGCCTAACCACAGACCTGTGTGGGGCAGCAGCCCAGGGTCTGCCAGCCTACTCGGCCACCCCACTGCACCTCACTGACTGCAGCCTGGCTTGGTCTTCATTGCAGGAGGGACAGAAGCACCACAGCTGCTCTGGCTTGTCCACACGCTCAGTCCTTTCTTTCCCGCCAGACTCCTTCAGTTTAGAGACTTGCCATGGGGGTAAAGCAGGGAGTTTATCAAAACCAAACACCCATCTGTGTGCCACACTGCTGGCTAAGCAGTACAAGCAATGCGCACACCAGGTCTGTAGGTGGAGATCACCCTTGGTTCATGGCTGCTCTGGTGTTTTGCCCAGTTGGCTGGCTCATGATGGGACCGGAACTCAGAACTTGGCCTATGAAAAAAAAGGATTTTAGCTCTTCAGCCTGGAAATCTCTTTTCCTGCAGAGTCACGTCCCTTTCCTCCTGGCCCAGGGCGGAGGATTCACATCAGTCTGCACCTCTTAGCCAGGCTCGCAGCTTTGGGCTCACTGAATGTCTGCTGCTTTGGAACAGAGGTAAAAAAACTGATCTAGAGAAAACTTCCCACTCTTCAGTGTCTGTATTTGGGACCTGTGGTGAGTCATAGGGCTGATGGTGAGGAAGGACAAGCTCTGCTGCTTCAGATGGCCTTATGCCCTTTTGAGTTGCAGTTATCATCCAGTGGGCTCATGTCATTCTCTCTGCAGTCAAGGGGATGCCAGGACATTTGTAAATAGCTGAGCAGTGACATTCAACACACTGCTGAAACCACCAGGACAGCGATGGAAACATTTGTGGTTTTTATCAATGCAAATAAAAATAATGGTTGCAAATAATGAAAAATGAAATGGGTATCACTGGGCTAAGCCAAAGTGTTACAAAATGGCCTCCTTGGCCTCCCAGTGTTTCTTGCCTTGGGCAACCTTTTCCAGCAATCACTGGTATTTATCAGAAAAGAGATACAGTTATTGCATTTGGGTTTTTCAAATAATTGAGTAATTTAATCTTTTAAGTGCCTCTGAGATCACTTGCTGTAATTAAAGACAGAAGATGAATGACTGAACTACAAGAGCATTGGAGGACTTTAAAAATGAATGTGTCCTTGACTGCATCTCCTGTGCATTTATATCATGATTATCCCACATTAATATGACCAAACTGATAAAAGGACAAAATAATAAGAGCTTGGTTGCATTATTTTCCTTCCAGCCCAATAATAATATATCACCAGCTGGAGGAATGTGCCTGTGAATACCAAGCAGGAGCAACCACGTGCTGCCAAGTGCAGGACCCTGCAACCTCCCACCGCGAGGTGCAAGGAAAGGCAATATCCGCTTACGGATCCCGCAGCAATGTGGCAGATAAATGACTTACAAATGTGTATAAAATTCACAAACTTCCATCAGAAGCGGACTTAAAGGCTCATCTAGTGCTGTGAGAGACAACTGCAGTACTGGCAGTTTACTTCATGAGCATTTATTTTCTCAGCTTTTGGAAATAAGACCCATTTGATCCTAGTGGAGAGAGGGAGGCAGAAGTGTTTGACGCAAAGTAGTAACTATCAACAAAAAATCTGTAAGGCTTGTAAACAGTACTTTGTCTTCTAAATAAACTATGTGTCCTGGCATACCTATGTCGTACCTTGGTATTTAGCTCCCCATTTCATAGCCGAAATGTAAATAAATGCATGCCCAAAGAGGGAGGAGAAGGTGGTGAGAGAGCTGGAGCTGGCCCTGCTCCATTCTTCCTGCAGCACTAAACCTCTGGATCATGTCTGCCCCAGCCTGGAGGAGCAGCCTGGCACTGCTCTGAGCACCCTCTGGGCTGACCAGAGAGGGTGCAGCCGGGAAGCCCTCCTCACTGGCTTGCTCCCCTCCCTTTCCTGGCAGGGTATCTGATGCCCTCCAGCTTGACTGCACTATTGCCAGGCTACAAAACTTTGTCACCCCATAAAACTTTATAGCGCAGGTAGTTCATATCGTTACACTCTTGAATGAAACACTCCGCCAATTCGCGGTTCCCTCTGGCAAGAGGAAAACTAGATTTCTTGGTTCAGGTGTTGTGTTTGTGCAGCCCTGCTGGTTTACAGCCCTGCCCAAAGCCTGTTACAGAGCCCTGAGCACAGAAGGCGGCAATGCAACAGCCAGCTCGCTGCTGAGAGCCAAGCCACCTTTTCAGCCAGCATCCCACGAGGACACGCCATTGCTTTTGCTTTTCCTCTGGGCCCTGCTGCACGTCCTACTCCGGAGGTGCCTGGGGCTCAGCACTGCTCCGGCTTGGATATGCACCCCAGCAAGGCACAGTGCTGGGAGGAAGCTCTGGCTGGGAGGCTCCTCTGGCTCCTGAGAACCAAATACATAGGACTGAGAAGGTGCTGCCCAGGTCCATTCCTTCCCTGGAAGGACTGATGCCATAAAAAATCAGTGAGGAGTACACTATACATCCCAGGTTAGGAACGTGGTGGATAGGATAGGATAGGATAGGATAGGATAGGATAGGATAGGATAGGATAGGATAGTGTGTTAGTTTATTGGTTACTTCCACAGGTTTTTAAATAGCAATAATCACAAAAAACCCCAAAAAGCAAACAACAAAAAATCAAAGAACCAAGACCCTGCAAAGCCCTAGGTCTGCTGGAAAAACCTCTGTTTAGACACAGGCCCCAGTAATCTCCAACAAAAGTTACAGTTATTTATGATTTATGCAGCAGTGGAAAAACAAACAGCAACACAAACTCCTTGGAGAGTTATTATAATAGCCTCTCCTGAGGTACTTGTACTTCATGTTGCAGACAGAGAAATTGGACAGATTAAAGTAAGATCATGTTACAATTTGTTACATACAATATCTTTATTTCCTTTCTGAGTTTCTTATAAAAGCAATATAACATTCATTCTTTCATTTAGCAAACACATCCTTCTCACAGAAACTCTGCACAATATTTTCAAGAAATAAACCAGAAGCTTTGCACTCATGTCAAAAATATTTTTAATAAAAATCTAATTTCTTCTTTTGCAACATGTTTGATCTGAAGTATTGAGCAAACTGACAACAACTTTTCATTCTAGAAACAGTGTTAAAATCAAGAAACTAGTCTACATAAGATACTACACGTTAACATCCATCACACACAGACTCCGGTTGCTCTTCAGAAAATAAACCACCATCCTCCCCTGAACTGTCTTTGTAGCCTGACTATGGAGTCCCCTCTGCTCAAAGTCCTTGCTACTGTCGGCATTTCTGCTCTAGATGCACAGATGGTGATGGGGAAGCGCGAGATCGTTGCTCGCATGTGGGTATCGAACGGAAGAAGTGCCCCACATCTCACAGCCTGATTGCAAGAGGTGATTAGCCCATAAGTTTGCATGAGCACACCACAATTCTCCTTGGACAGGCACCTAATCTTTGCCTATTCAGGGGCTTTTTTGCTGTTAGTGGAGCATGATTTTTTTTCAAGATTGACAAGACGCTGGCCCCTGATTACGTAAAATGAAGAAGATTCCCAAAGCAAAACCATACCATTACCTCCATCACACCGGCCTGTGTTTTCCCTGGCCCATCACTGTGCAGTTCAGTCTCTGAGAGTCACATATCACTGTGCACAGGCAGCACTGCTTAGGAGGACTTTGGCAACTACTGTGCCCAGCTTGCGCCGGTCACTGCTCTGCAGTGATACTTTAAAACTCTTCTGAAGGTAATTGTGCCAAAGGCTGCATTACTTCTATGGGCCACAGCACCATGAATGGATGTGATCATATAGCTTCATAGCAACAAATCCCAATTTACCTACAAATTAGATATCCAGCTGGTGCCATCTGCCTGTCGGTGGTTACATATCACCCAGCCTCCACAGGAAGAGCTTGCAGTGTCTCCTTCGTGCTCCAACTGCTGTTTCACACATCGCTCTGTGGCTGGGCCGTTAAAGATCACATGGCATCACCTCACTGGATGGTTAATTGTTAGTGAACTGTCAGGACAGGCTGGTGCCCAACAGCATGGCACCTGAGCTCATCTGGATTTGCCCTGACCAGGCCCCCTGAACCCCTGTCAAAAAAGAGAGATCAGGCCCAGAGCCTTTTTGCTTTACCAACAGCAAAATAATTGGAACATACATACACACACACTTCTAAGTTAGGTATGACCTGGCTACTCTCTGTATGAAATGAATACCACTTTTTGTTATGTACTGTGAAGGCTTCTGACTACTGGAGTCATGTATTGCAAGGTGATTCATTGCCATGCCGTGGGGAAAGCCATTTGGCATTTCACATATTTAGGGAGAGTTATTTCTTTCTAATCCACACTGTGCCAGGCACCAATGCATAAATATACAGCAGTTTAAATTTTTCTCTTCTTCAGCATGTCTAGGCTATAAATAATTTTCATATATATTTTTAATACTTCATCACTTACCCTGAATTTTGCACTTTAATCTCGATACCAAAATATACATTAGTGCAAAGAGAGACAATTTTAAGACTGGAACTAGAGAACAAATATATTAATCATTATGATAAGATCCTAATTCTTTTCTATTCCTATAGAACACTTAAGAAAAAAATATAATTTTAAATTACAATGAAAATTACATTTCATATGTTTTAACTTACAGTATAGAATCACAGATTCATAGAGTATTCAGGTTGAAAGGAATCCTGGGAGGTCATTTAGACATCTACTAGTCATCTAGTAGATAAACATCACATTTAATACAGCACAATCAGCTTTAGTAGGTAAATAATTCTTAATTAACACAAAGCACATTTCCTTTAAAATATTCTTTCCAGTGAGCAACATTATTCACATAGCAATAAAAATACAATTACAGCTGAAGGCAATGCAGGCCTACAGCGTGAGAGCAGATGAAAATTACTTCACTGCTTTATACTGAGGACACTCCTAATGTAGTGATTTTTTCCTACTAATAAACAATGATGTTGTTAATATTTTGCTAATTTGTCTTGCTGAGAGAAAAATGAGAGGCCTTCAGATGTTCAGTAATACTTTGGGATGAAATGCTGCCAGAGGCAGATCCAGTTGCTCACAGGAGACCCTCCAGCTAACCTGTAAGAGGCTTGGAGCAACACCTCCAGGATCTCAGACCCTAGCAAAAGCAGCAATAAAGTGCTGGATTATTACACCAAATGGTGGGATTTAAAGTCTCCACACTCAACATAAATGGCACACAGAAATCATCTTACTAAATTACCCACAAGTTTCCAGCAGGTAAGTAGGTGGGCAGCAATAGAGTGGCAGCGGTGTGCAACTTGCTGCAAGAAGTGCAGTGATGGGGTGTTCCAGCCCTGCCATGTCTATGCGCACAGGGCAATAGAGTGCAGAGTCAGGCACATAGCTTCCTGACAACTGAGACAGCAAAGACATACCAGAGCCTGCACTCTGCTTTTTTACTGAGCAAATCAAAGAGAAGCCCTTTCGCCTCTTCCATCTCTTCCCATCAGATAGCTTGACCCCTGCCATCCCTGGACATACCCCTGCTGCTTTCCCCACTGAGAAAGACACAGTTCCTTTAGCTGAAGCTCCCCAATGACATCCTGAAGTCAGATGCAGCTGTCAGCAACCTAAGTAGTAGTTAACCTATGCACCCAGTGCTCCCAGAAGCAGAGACTTGTGTCCCCCTGTTCTTCCCCCTGCATCTGCTTTAGGAAAGGGAGTTTCCTTTCCCCCAGCACTCCTTTGTGCAATTCTCCTCCGTCTCTGCTCAGCCATGTTCCCTGCTCCAGTCAGGTTCTGGCTCTGATCAAGCAACATCAGCATTAAACCCTAACTTGGAAAAGTAAGCCATTTTGTTTCTCCTCAGTTTTCTCTTGGAGAATTTAACATTTAGGTCTTCCATCACTCCATGTCTTCGAACCATGCTTTCACTTGTCCAACTCAGTGAGGCAAAACCAAGGAGAGAAAAGCATCAACAACAGGTCCCAGGGAAAGTTGTGAGAGAACTCCAACCACAGGAATTATGGACTGGTCATAAACCAAATGTACTAAACCAGAGCAAACGATTTCTGGAAGCCATATGCTAGCAATTTCTTATCAGCATCAATGTCCTGCAGTATCAGGCAATGTAAATGTCTTCCTAGTGCTGAAGAAATGACAACCTTGTGTGCTCTTACTTCAGATTTCCCAAGGGAATGCATGAGGAAGGGCAGCAAGTGATGTATTCAACGGGGCAGCTCTATTTATACCTTCTTTCTATCCTCTTGGAGTAGTAAATAATGAAGACTATAGTAACAATAAAAGCAACAAATATGAAAGAGATAAAAGCTAATAATGATTTTCTGGTTCGGAAGAAATGGCATTCAGGACACGAGGCAATCTCCTCTGGACACAGCACCTCAGGAGTTTCAGGACCAGGAAAGCCATTATTGTCAATTATTTCCCTGTAATGTTTCATAGAAGGCTTTGGTTCGTATTGATTTGCAACGTAACTGTAGAGACCATATTTAGGAGCAGTCTTGTCATTAAAAGAATAGACAAAATATCCTTGCAGATTAACATTATCCAAAGTGTAAGCTGCGAAAGAAAATAGAGTTGAAGAAATGAATAAATACCACTTTGGCATTCAAAAGCAGCACCATATGTCAATACATAATGCAGAGGCAGGGGGATGTTAAACCCACATCTGCACTTCTCTTCCCCAAAATAAGGTGAAGTACATGTACATCTATGAAGTGTTTCTCATAAAAAGTAAAATCTGTCAGCCACTGCCAGACAGTGTGATCTGTGAGTATCCTGCAATCTATTTCCTTGTGCTTGGTAAACACAGCTGTGAGTGCATGACTGCGTTTAATGATTAGCATGGAGCCTATCGTGAAAAAATGGCTCTCTTTTTTATATATGAAAGAAGATAGGTTTTGGTTTTTCTGCACCTGGATTTCTGCAACCTGTTTCTCCAATTGCTCCATCTCCCTTGCAGAGTACCTCCTGACAGCCAAGGCACAGAGGACATCAGGCTGCACTTCTCATGAGCCAAGTCACAGTGACACCAGGAAAAGATGGTGCTATGCTAAGGTCAGGTACTGGGACATCACCAGTGCAAATGGAAAGGTTATGCAAATCATAGTCCTCTGTTGTAACTGACCCGAGTTTCAGATCCAAGATGACCTGTATCAGTCTTTACTGAGAACATGTCCACAATCCATACTGCGAACTTGGCTACTAGAGGAGGTCCAGCAGCATTAACCTTGAGCCATCAGTCCCGCTTGACAAAACCAATCAATCCACAGTAGTAAACGCAAACTGTAATATTTTATCTCTCAAAATCGCTATTTTTAACAAATTAAAGCAATGTCTTGTAGCAGATGAACACAGGATTAAAAAATAACGGTTGCTGAATTTTCATACACCTCTGGAAATAATTCTTTCTGCAGCCACATGCAAGACATTTAGCACCTCTAGCCTACTTTTCATGTGTAAAATGAAACAATATTTACCTGCCCTTTTACAGAGCTGCTACCCAGGATAATTAGTCTGTGCTTGTAAAACTGCATGTGGATTTAATGGTGTTACATAAATAGTTACTGTTGTTCTTTGTTTTCAATTGGCAAAGATGTATTTAAACAGTATACAAAGCACTTAGTGCACAAAGCACTTAAAAATATACCCTCAGTCCAAAGGGTTCGTACTGTATTCTGGAATAATTTATCTGCACAAACCTGTTGGCTCCCCTGGAACAATGCAGGTGAGCAACATTACAGGCACAAATGCTGCCACATGCACTCCCAGAAACCAGATGGAAGAAGGCAGAATAGGAACTTTAAGGTGAGAGCACACGTGTTCCAAATCCCCTCTCATCTCAGTTACTGCACAGGGTCTTGCAGGAAAAAAGCAAGTTTTGGAGAAACCTGAATCACTCATAATGCCAAGGTTAAGAGCTTGCTCCTTGCGTAAGGACAAGATGGACAAAAGCACTATACCAGAGCAGGAGAAGAAAAGAGAATGGTATTACTGATGGACCAAACACTATGGAGGAGCATATGATGTCAAAAATGGGAGAGTGAGCTTTAGAGAAATTAGTATGTCCCTATTTAGTAGCGACATAGTCATCCATGACAAAGAAGGTAGAAAGATAGTAAAACGTGGCTTGCATGTGATGGCTAAGTCAAAAAACATGGGAGCTATTTTCAGGCTGGATAGAAGGGAGGAAAAGGAAGTGGTTGGGGGATACTGGTACCAGACGAGTATGAATCACAAAGTTCTGTAAAAAACAGGGGTATGTAAAAAAATAGAGGATGGACCACTTGGTGGGTAAGGAATTGGCTGGATGGTCGCACTCAAAGAGTTGCAGTCAATGGCTTGATGTCCAAGTGCAGACCAGTGATGAGTGGTGTTCCTCAGAGGTCGATATTAGGACCTATTTAAGATCTTTGTCAGCAACATGGACAGTGGGATTGAGTGCACCCTCAGCAAGTTTGCTGCAGACACCAAGCTGTGTGGTGCGGTCGACATGCTGGAGGGAAGGGATGCCATCCAGAGGGACTGTCCTGGTTTCAATTTTTACGTTCTTCCAATTCTCCTCCCCATCTCACCTGGGACAGGGGGCCAGTGAGTGAGTGGCTGCGTTGTACTTAGTTGCCAGCTGGGGTTAAACCACGACAGGGACCTTGACAGGCTGGAGAGGTGGGCCCATATGAACCTCATGAAGTTTAACGAGACTATTCTATGTGCAGGTGTTCTGGCTAACAGGAACTGGGAGAAAATTGCATATCCATACATACTTTGAAAACATAAGTGCCAAGAACTGGAACAGTCTAAAGTGGTAGGACGGAGAGAAGCCATACAGTAAAAAAAGATTGAAACCATAAGCTCAAATATAGCCAGGTTATGTTTTTTTTAACTACGGATGCAGAAAACATGCAGCCAGTGCTTCAAAATGCTGGAGAAGGAACTCTTGGGCACCTAATGTTGATGTTCGGTAATCTGTGAAAGAGGTAGAAATCACAGAGGAGGACATTAAAGCCAATACTTAACAGTGGAAAGGATGACCTAGCAAACCATGGAACTGCCAGCCATCCTTCACTACTAGCAGAAGAGCGGAACAGATTATGTAAGGCTTGATAAAGGAGAATTACAGGAGAAATATATGGTTAATGCCAATCAGTTTAGCTTTATGAAAAATAAATCCTGTCAAATGAACGTGACATCTTTTTTATGAGATCTGCAGATCAATAAAAGTAATGATGTTTAATGTAATATACTTAGAACTTCACAAGGCAACTGACTTGGTATTATATGGCATTTGGATCAAGAAAATAGAATGTTATGAGGTCAAGAGGAGTCCCTAATAAACAGGTTCCAAATGCTCTCAAATAGAACTAGTAAGTCTGGAAATGTAATTGCAGGTAAGTCTCACAGTAGGTATATTTCTACCGTGGTCATGGAGATTGGCTTTTAGCACTAAGATATTAAATGATCTTAAATATATCAACAACCTGAAAGAAAAGTGAAACTATTTCTCACAAAATTTGCAAATAACACAAAGATTAGGGACATAACTTAGCTAGTGTAGCAAGCTTTGCATAAGCAAACAACTGGCATTTGAACATGACCAAATGTGAGGATGTCAAAGAACAAGCAGACCATACTTTGGCAGAAAATATTCTGCCCGGGGGGGAGAAATCTGTAACTGGGTTTGAAATCTCAACAGATAACCACAGAGCGTGTGTAACCAACCTGCTGCCATGGCCAAAAGGGCTCATATGCTGCTTAGATGTACAAAAGAGGAGTAAAAGAGTAAGAGGTTACATTATACGTGCCTGAGATATAGGTGTGGCAGTTGTAGAAGCAGTGTGTCCAGGTCTGGCTTTACTCCTCTTAAGAAGAATGCTGGCAAATGTGAAAGTTTAATAATAAAAGGTTCTAAATGATGTTTTACAGTAAGGGACACAAAGAGCTTTGACTGTGTTATTTATCAAAGACATGAGAGATGGCTTGGTTTCTGTCTGAATACCTGCATAAGTAAGATACATGGAAATGCACAACAAAATGGCTTAAAGCTAAAGCTAAAGAAATACTAGAAGTAAGATTTATATGTATTTATGCACACACATATATGAAAGAGTAATTGCACAATGCAACAGCTTACAGTGAGGAGTAGGAGATTCTACATCAGAAAAATTATCTCATCTGGGTCTTGTGCTTTTCTTGAAAACCAGTGTGTGTTCTATGACAGGATGACTCAAAAAGCCTCCTTTTTGCCTTATAATGTATAAATCTTTGAGACAGAGAAGAAGTCTGGTCTGGGTTCTGAATAGCAGGAAAGAGTCCAGGAAATGGCATAATGAGGTAGATAGCTGAATTATTATGAAGATCACTGTTGGATAAGATCACTGTTGGATAAGATACAGAGACAGCTGAGGAACAGAACTCAAACCCAGCCCTGAGGCACATCAATGTAGAGAAGCAACAAAGCAAAACAACAGTAGAAGTGCAATAAGAAGAAAATCTGCCTAAATACATGTGGAGCTACACACATAACAATCTTAAATTTCTGTAATCCACAAAAAATCCTACTGCTGTCTTATGCAGAGCATGTGCAAGGTCAGTCTTCCTGATGTTTAGTAACACCAGTCAATTGTAAGTCAAATGAAAACCTGTTATGCTGTAATAACATCTCATTTATAGAGTATTCTACATAGGATTTCTTTTTTTAAAGTTAAGCATACTTTACCACACAGTGTATACTAATACCGGGATTTGTGACATATAAACCACCACTGATTCCTTACCTTTTAAAGCTTCATTGATGTAATTCTGTATATAATATACTCTGAGCTTATCATGCACCATATTCTGGCCATCGTCAATTCCATTAGCCAGAACATAAGTTGGGACATTGCCATACTTTGATTTAACCCACTTCAGCAATTTACGCAGTCCCCAGGGCACTACTGCAGCTCTGCTAGGGGAGTGCAGCCATGTGATGTCATTGATCATTTGAGCTTCAAGATAGTGGTCATATTTTACTGCATCTTCTTTCTCCCAGCCCACAAGAGTAGTAGTGTAGTGACTCAAAGCAAAAAAATCAAACGAGCCCTTGATTAACTTCTTTTCATCTTCTGAGAAATAAGGCAAGTGGAAATTATACAAGTCAACACCGTTTCTTCGGTGAAGCCATGCTCTCATCACCTGTGGGTATTCACCATTCCCAAAGATGGGCTCTGCAAGCCAGCCAATGTCAAACTCTAAAATTCTGTCAGCAACTTCTTGGTCATTCCTGGAAAAGGGACAAGCTGGTTCTACCCAGTCGGCTTGCAGAGCTATAGATATTTTGCCTTTCTGAGATCTCCTGAATTCTTTGTCATAAAGATGCCATGCTTTCGCATGGGCTTTCAAGAGGTTGTGCCCTGCGGTGTATGTCAAGTTTTTCACAGGCGGTTCATTCATTGTGATCCAAAATTTGACATGGTCCCCAAGGCTTGTAAAGCAGAATCTGGCATACTCAACAAAAGCCTGAATGGTTTCTGCATTTTCCCAAGCTCCATATTTGGCAAGGGAAACTGGAAGCTCTTGATTCTCAGCCATGGGTTGCCATAAAGCAACAACAGGAGTTATGTTAACTCTGAGAAGTTCAGTAGCAAAACACTGATAATAATGTACAAGTGTGTGGTTGATTAGCGAAAGGTTACCTAAAGGAAGGATTAAAGACCATTTCAGTGAAAAATGGAAGTGTGTGACATGCATTTCTTGCAGAAGAGAGGTCTGGAGCCTGATAGCAGCAAAGTCAACACAGTGACGCTTGCGTTTCGAGGTGAAAACTCCATCCAGTTTAATAAGCTTCTTTGTCTGGTGAACATCCCATACATAAACATTAGAGTCAAGAAACTGGGAGGGTGTCGTGTCTACCTAGGTAGAATAAGAAACATACCAGATTCAAGCTGTTTGTTCGAGGTAGGTGGGTACTTCATAACTATCAGGCACAATGTAGCTAAATATCTGAAGTCAAAACATTGCATTTAGCGCCTCTGGCATCTCTGATAGCATCAGGCTCATGTGAATGAATTAACTTTTTGTTAACATGTGACATCAGAAAAGTACCAAATCTACATATAATTTTCATTCTATTTCTGAACAAGCTCATCCTGATTGTCACCATGTTTTTATCTTCTCCAGATTGCTCCGGTCTGTATGGGCAAAAAGGGATTGCTGAGGGATAAGGCACTAAGCCTGTGACAGATCTCCAGAGAAGGAGAGCTTCAGCAAAGACTACAGTAATTTTTAAAATGTTTTTCTTTCAAGATTAAGGGGGGCCTACAGAGAGCCTGTCTGTTGTAAATCACCCAGTAGATTCAGTTTCAAGACCACTCCCTGAATGCAGTAAAAGAAATAATGAATGCAACATCATTTCTGTGTTCTTTTCCTGACTATGATGAAAGATGAGTAATGCTCTGCACTTGATTTTTAGCACAAATTCAGTTAACAAGCAAAATTTTTCCGTCTTGCTAAAGACATCCTTTTTTATTTAACTCATACTAAACTCATTTCCAAGTTATTTCAGCAGGCTGTTATGTCTGAATAATTTGTTTTCAGGCGTCCAAGTAAACCCACTATGTGTCACTCCAACAATAAATGCATTTCCCGTGAGTCCTCAGGGCTTCATGTCAGAATTGCCTGTAGGACACACTGACACAATAGAAGATGAGCTTTTCAGGGTCCCACAAATTGTACTTTCACTTTTTAATGAATATCACAAACAGAATAAGGACTAGAAAATGAAAAAGTGAACTAGTTAATATAACGCACAGTGTAAAATCTCCTAATTCATACTCTAGATTAACTCTTACAGGAAAGATCCAAACTACAAGATACTGGTACCACAGACGTTTATTTGCCCCTTTTTCCTTCCCCCATCCTTTGGTGCACAGTTTCCCCCTGAGTTCAGATTTCCTTGTCCTGCCCTCTGTTTGAAAAGCAGGTGTCAGCCTACAACCAATGTTCAACTTGTAGCTGAGGCTTTGCAGACTGTATAAAGAAGCTGCTGAAAATCAGTTGCTATTTTCTCCGGAGAGGTCAGTACTGTGCTTATAGAAGAAAGTAATAAAAACCAGCCTGTCTGAGGGAAATTGCTTTTCTGGAGAATTGTCCCTTGTAGATTACTAAAGCATGCATTGCCACTAATACTGTGGGAATGCTGTCAAAAGAGTTTTTCCACTGTGATGCATCTACAAATCACACTACCTAAGCCTTACAGCACAAAATGTTTGAATGGCCTTTTGAAATGAAAATATTCAGCTCTGAAGTTTTTGGGGATGGGAGGGATTTTTTTAACTGTCTTAGGCTGACTGACTCCACTCCACACTAACAACTTTATAGTTGTTATTGATCCCAAAGGCAGCAATTCCATTTCCAATCCCTAATCTGTCTGGGAGCTGCAAGGATAATGACTGCTGAATTTTCTTGGAAATCAGTGTACCAGGTAAGGAGGCTGAAGTATTTTTCAAGAGAACAACGTCAGATCTCACTTTCAGAGTGAGAAGAAACAAACAAGCCCCCTGTACTCTAGCCTTAAGAAAGATTCTGTCTTTGTGGAAAATCTAAATTAAAAATTCTGTTCTTGGATCAAGCCTCTGTGTTGAATTTAACTACACCTCTTTACTGTGGCTAGAGAAGTCCTGCAAGCCAAAACAGCATCTGAGAATTACAGAGCCAAACTGTTAAATAGACTACAACTAAGCTACTACTTTTATTCCTACTATGAAGTCTTCAAATTTGAATATTCTCCCAAAGTATTGGATTTAGTTGAAATAAAGAGTGACAGCTATGAACTGGATCCATAATCTAGCTAGGTGCTATCCAGGGGCACTGCAGGCCTCTGTCAGACACAGTACTACACAAAATGACAAAGAAGGAATACAGAAATTTCATCTAAATCTAATATTGTTTACTTTTTTAATATATATATATAAAATCACTCTAACAATGGTACCAGGATATATATGCATAAGATGTAGAAGCATGCCACTGGAGTTTATAAGAGCTTTCAGGACATTTCCTAAAACATATATTATCACAGCAGACAAATACATTACCATTAAAATTATGGACATGAAAAAGCAGTAATATTTCCTATTTCATAGACTTTAGATGCACTTTAGAAGATCTAATCAACTTTCATTTGAACAGGACTGACTTCTAGTAACTGATCACATAACACACCCAGGGAAGATGAACATCAGACCCCTTTCAATTTCCGCATGTTTTTCAATCTGACTGGATCTCATTGGTCACACACAGAAAGTCTAGTAAAGACTGAATTACACAGCGTTTGGCACAAAAAGCCTTGTACCATCTCCTTGCAGCACTGTGGTAATAATGTATCAGCAAAGACACTCTATCCAGCAAATTTATCAATATGATGCACTGATCTGACTGGGCAGCATGTTGGCTTTATCATCAGACTCACCTGAATGTAGTTGTCAACAATTCCCCAAGCAAAGCCACAGGGAAAAATATCTTCTATGGGCTGGTTTTCAGGCAAAGGTGGGAAGCCATTTTTTTCTATCAGCTTTTGATAGAACAAGACAGAAGACTTGGGCATCAACTTCTTGTCATGGCTTTGAAAATCAACATAAAACAAACCACGCCGAATGCTGTATCCCCTGTGCCATTCAAAGCCGTCCAGGAGAGACCAGACCGTGTAGCCAAACACATTGACTCCGTCGTAGCGGATGGCTGAGGAAAGAACAAAACCAAACTTATCACAGCACTCATTTTTCCCCTGTAGATTACACTGTATCAGCAATGTTTGCCGTGTTCAGCTGTAAGAACAATGCAATAGGTCAGATAAGTATCTCAGGGCCTGCCTCAAAGCCTGTTCAGGGAAGATTCTCAACTGCATTCAGGGAGCTGCCAGGTCATAGGTGCACTGTACAAAGCAGCCGAGGTACCTGGCTTGGCTTTAAACAAGCTAGATTTAGAAAGAGAAGCAGTGCAGCAGTGGTTTGAGCAGTGCTGCTAATTAGGCGTGCCAAACCTCAGCCTCAGAGCAGAGCACGCTACACTTGAACCAATTGCAGCAACTGAGCCAGAACTGCACTGCACTTTGCTACACACACCTTAGCTCACCACGGGGTAGTCAAAGTGCCATTAATGCAGCACTACCCTGTATGCAAACAGAAGTTACACTCTTTTTCCTTCCCTCTCCCACTACCAATATATATTGAGAAAACCCTGACAATACTTCTGGTGTGTTGGTGAATATTTATTAGCACAGATTTTAAGTAGAAGTGATAATGCAGAGAGACCCTTTTTATTTGGTAATTCTGTCTCTTTACATCTTTTATGGCACAGTATTTTCCAGCTTAAATATTTAAGGGTTTCTAAAAATATGTGTCTGTTCTAGGTCAACTATTTGACTTTCAAGAATCACTACACATATTGAAAGTTAGTATCAGGGTCTACTGGCATTTGTTAGTATAGCCAACATTACAGTTTTAAGATTCAAATGATACTTGCTTTTAGTTGTATTAAACACTAAGATTCAGCAAAATCCAAAATGCCTGAGCAAAGCTCAGCTTCAGGAAAGCACAAAGGAGTGTGCTTGTTTTAATTACATAATTAGATCCACCCTAATTCAGCAATGCATTTAAATGCAATCTTAAATGTTCTTTTGAACCCCTGTTTGGCTCTGTAGCCAGCAGAGTTTATTACTCACCATCTTCTGTCAACCCAAACTGGGTACTGGCTGAACATATTTGCCAGCCTAGTAACACTGACAGAGTTATTTCAGGCAACTAGAATATCAAGATCCTCATTTCCTGGTTTTTATTAATGTACCTCATCACAATCAGTTATGAAGGACCACATGGATTCTTGATTGTAACCCTGTTTGAATCAATTAAATGAACTGCAGTTAAATGAGCAATGAGTTTGGCCCAGCCTCTATTGCAGGTCGTGAGAAAATGTCTAAGGAAACGGAATATTTCTCCTCCTAAAGGCATCATTCTTTTATGTTTGGAAGATGCCAATATTTTTCTAACCTCCGCATGCATCCATGATGACATCTGACATACCAGCAGAGTAAAAGCCAATACAGGTCCACTTTGTGAACCAGTCTCAGTGAGCATTTCTCTTTGAACAGCATCTCACCCCTTCTGTAAGTCATCACGCAGCACCCCCACACTTCCTGAGCTCCTCATAAAAATTCTCCTCAAAGTTTTCTTTAAAATTGTATTACCTTTAAGTGTCACCTATGAAGAAAGCAACTTGAAAAATTTTTGGAAGTTCAACAAGTCTGGAAGTCTCCAAACTAGTATCTCACACAGGAAAAAAAACCACACCCACAATGAAAATTATTGTCTTTTTTTTTTTCTTTTTCCTTTTTCTCTCTCCACCCTTTTTTATGTCTGTGATGTGCAACACAGGCTGACTGAAACCTAGACTGTCCTTGCTTCTGAAACCACTTCTGAGCAGCCTTGCCCATAGTACCTACTGGAAGTAGCTCCTGATCTGAGCCATGCCCTACAACACACCAAGAAGTGTTCCACTAAGCAGGCCCATACTCATCAAATACAGATCCGTAAAACTCTCTGTTCAGCTGCTGTCCAACCCCAAGGCATGAAGGTGAGGTGCGTGAAGCCCTCAGCCCCTGTTTCCATTCAGAAGGTGCCCAGGGATCTATGTTTTGCCTTTGGACATGCTCAAGAACAGCTGTCTCAACCTGTCAGGGGCCTGGCTGTTACCATTCTCCTTGAGACTCTTCGAATTCAGGCTTGTTAACTCCCCAGATAATGACCTAATCCCTTGGCTAGTCAACACAGCACAGAGGAGCTTGCATGCTCTCCTGGTCAACATGCTCCACTTTACAAGGAACAATCTAGTTATTTGTTGCACCAGAGACAGAGCAGGAAGTGAGTATCATCCTAGACTAAGTGGCTAGATACCCACGAATCTCCATCAAATTAGCAACTCTAATTAATATTTAACTATATTATATTACAGCTGTAATTACTCTATTCAACCCTAAATGATATTGGGGGGGGGGGGCACGCAATATATATATAAAAATAATTGTAAATAGTAAAAGGATTTATGGCTGTGAATCCCAAATAAAAAGACCTTTTCCCAGAACCACAGAGCTTGTCTACAGCATGCAGTGTGAGAACGGACATGAGCACTTTAACTGACATGAGGAGCACACTTTTGAGCAAATCTCCGTCATCACGCTTTGGTTCACATCACAGTGGTCTCAGGATGCATGATCCTAGTTCCTTTCAGGTGAGATTAATCCAGAAACAGTCTTCAGGAATACACACAGCGTGGACACCAGACCCTCCACGCCAACTCTTTTTACTCAACAGGCTTGGTCCTATAGGGTTGCACTTGTTAACACAGAAATAGAAATAAGCAGTTTTGTCTGAACCTGTGTCTAAATTAATTATCCTTGTTTCTAAGTAAGTGCTCCAATGTCATTTTACTGTCCCAACACTGCTGGAGTGAATCTCATGGTAAACAGCTCACGAATCTCTACATTACAGTGCCTTATTACACTGGATAGATGTGTCCTACGTCTTTGAGAGACACAAAAGGTGCCTTTGTCTTTGGTCTTTAATGTTGTCCAAGAAGACTGCTCACAGCCAGCATGATGCCTTTTGTGGATCTTCCTCAACTAAATTTCCCCAGGTAATGCATAGGAAATGTTGGTATTTGTATTGAATTTTGCACAGTTTAACAGCAGAAGATTTGATTACAATAATTTTCATCATAATGATGCCAAAGTCCCCTCTGCCAATCCAGTCTGTCTCTGCTTTTTTCTTTTTCTTTCCGTAAAAAGTTTAGCCAAGTGCTGGTATTAAGTTAATATGACAAGACTTGTCATATTAACTACTATATATTAACAACTATGTTGTTGTTGCTGTTATTATTATTATTTACTGAGTGGCACTTTAAAAGGAAAAAACTCTGTAAATTGAGACTGTTTTCAGCCAGCTGTGATTAAAAGGAACATCCATATATATATGTCCAGCAATTTATAAACTAAGCAGAAACATGGGTGACAGGAATATGACCCCTCTGTGAAGATGAGCTCTTCCTCTGAGTTCATGCAAACTAGTAATACTATACTTGCAAGTGTTAGTAACTGTTTTGCATTTCATTCTTTCCATTCCGGGTGGGAATTTAATTTATTAGCAATAATTAGGTTTCTGGAATAGCAGATGAAACAAATGTGGGAATCCTCTGCATCTTCATGAGTGCCGAGAATAAAATGAAAGCCATTTTTGCTTATCCATCCCCTGTATGAAAACACAAAGGCTATCTCATCCAAGCTAATAGCTACAATAATACTGTTTTTTAAACCAGACAGAAAACTGTAGACAAGTAAATACATTACTAAATTGTAAATTAAGAAATTAAAAGACAACGAAAGTGGAAATGGTAACCCCACAACTTACTGGTGACTACTAGGATTGAAAAAATCAGTTTTGCCACAAGAAAATGGGAAAACAGAAAATAACTCTCATACAAGGTTGCATATTTCTCTTACTCTTTGGAAAAAAAAATAGGTTAACAATTTAAATAATTTAGCTTACATAACCTCAAATATTCAGTTCTTAAACTGATGCAAAATTCAGATTTTTGTGATTGATGTCCAGAGCTGTACCCATGTAAAATCTGTGCAAGGGCAACACTGAGATGCAGGATGAAAAGGTTCCATTTTTTCATTTAAAAAGCTATTCTTTCAGCCTTCTGCTTTCTTCAGAGGAACTCCTATTGCATAGTATTTACCTTCCCACATATATAGTCTTAGGTTTTGTACATATGTTCATACATCTAAATTATAGAAAACAACTACTAATAAATAGCACAGTAAATTTCTGTAAGTCCACTGAGAGTATAGTTCATATGTGTTTTGCACTTCCTCCCACCAAAGACAGCAGAATTTTTCCCACTGACTTCAAAGACAGCAGCATCAAGCTCACCAAATGCTATCTGCAGATATTAAGGGTCTTCAAGAGCTGAAAAGAACAAACCCAGAAAAGGGATTTGGAGTCTCATTTCACAAGTGCCAAGATGAATGTTAAAGACTAAAATTAGTTTTCAGCCTGGTTCTTTAACACGTCTCTGTAGACTATTATGCATTATGAATTTGTCAAGCACATATTAATACAACCTCAGTCCTACCTTTTAAAGTTTCCATAATGAACTTTTTGAGATAGTAAATATACTTGGCATCATCTCTCTTGGTGCTACCAGAAACAAACCAGCTGTTCTCCACAATGAATATTTCGGGGTTGTTATATTCACTGCTTATCCAATAAAGGAGCTGCCTCAGGCTTATTGATTCCAACTGCTGGAATTTCATGTGGGAGTCCAAGAGCTGGAAACTCAGGGTAGCTCCAAATGAAAGAGCAAAAAAGTCTGCTGTTCCTTTGATATACTTCTTCTCAATCTCACTGAATTCAGGCAACAGAGATGAGAGGTTGCTCTTCATACTCTCTGGATAGTCACCATCAATAAATATGGGCTTAGCAAACCAGCCGAGCACAAAATCAAGGGATTTTTGACATTCTTTTATGTTCTTTTCAGTCATATGTTGAGGTTTTATCCAGTGGGAGCTGAGGGCAATGGACACTTTTCCTCTTTGAGTTGGACGAAAATGGTCATTGTAGAGATGCCAGACTTTAGCATGGGCCTGTTGAAAAGAAAGACTGTAATTATGCACCTGAAATTCCATTTTAAGTAAGTAACACAATTACTCTCAAGTACTGACTTCATGTCACATAGTAACCGCATACACATGAGCATTTGAGGGCTCAGCCTTCTTCATTCATCAGCAGTTTACAATTCCTAAACCAACTTTTCTTTAATACCATATTAATACCATGTATCAGCTCAAAATTGCTAGTCAGTGAGGGAAAACAGCATCTTGGTTTTCCATGAGATACTATTCCAGGCACTGAACAAATTTTTAGCTAGGCACCTTTATTACCTTTTATTATTGAGTTCAGACATACTTCCAGTATTTACAAAAATGAAAATGCTTATAACTAAATATGTTTGAAAGTACATTTTCATTATAGGAATATCGCTTTATCTATTGTTTCACAGATATGTAAAGAAGGAAGGTCTATTTTAAGAACTGCCTAGATCTCTCAATGCAAGACAAAAAAACACCCTTTAAATTATTCTTCTTTGCACCAAAACACACGGTATTGGAAAAACTACCAATCTGGATTTAAAAAAGTCTGGTGAAAAACAACTTACCACAGCTCCGGAAAAAATATTCCAATAATTCAATTTAATTTGTTTTATTAAAATTTGCTATTTACCTCTAGCATCAGATTTCAACCACTTGTCTTGGTATAATTTTATCTGTTACTGTGAGACCTATTCTACCAAATTTCTTTCCCATGATCTTACAGTCAGTTGAAACAGTCTCTTGATGTTCCCTTTGAAAGCTAAATACATTAAGTTCCTGGAGCCTTGCATTATATTCAGGCTTCATTTTCAAGCTCACTAACCATTCTCACTGCTCTCCTTTGATTCTCTTCCAATTTGTCATCATCTGTCTTACACTATAGAAGCAGAATTGGACATAATATGCCAGTGGTAGTCTTGCCAGCAGTAAAACCAGAGACAATTTAATACACTATTTCTGCTTATGTAGCCATAGTATTACCCTGTGAGCATATGCTCATCTCAACTACCCTATCTCTAGAGCCCTTCACCATATAAACCATACTTTTTCTTTGCACCTAGCTTATCAAAGAATTTTGACTGCTCTATGAATCAAGATCCCATCTTTTTGTCATCTACACTTTAGTAGAAATTGTAATGCCTTTTTCTAGGTCATTGATAAAATGGTAAAAAATATGAGATCTATTCATTAGAATAAAGCCTACCTAATAACTATACCTAGTTTACATTTGTATTTGGAGACTTATCAGTTAGTATTTTTTCATATGCGCTGTGATGACATGAACCTATATTCTTGCCATACAAAGTCACAGGTGTGATGAATATATATGACAGATTATTAATCAAAATGTCACATGCGGTTCTAGCCCTTCCTGGAAGGATATAGAAAGCCTTATAATTCTACTTCATGCACTTGGTATGTTGGCAAATTTTATCATTAATTTATTGATAGATGCTGTTCACAGTTTCTTTTTCATACATTTTTACCATTCAAGCTTTGAACCACAGTGATTTCCAGTTGCCAGCATTAGTAGGAACATTATGCAATTAAGATTATTAATAATTTTTTTTTACATAGACACTGTTAATTACCCAGGAAAAAATAATGAATTCTATCATTCTACTGTTCTTGGAGAATTTTAATTCTCACTGCTGGGAGAAAAGCAATTGGAAGTGAAGGACAACTAAAGGTAAGATCAATAATCAAGGCTCAGCTCAGCAGCCCCCATATAGAAACATGCTGCCTTTGAGTCATCATGGGATATACAAAACATCTGTGCAGATCTGACACTGGCTCTAGAGGAGACTAGAACCATGCCCTTTTAGAGTGGTCACCAAAACCCAAAGAGAACAATCCTGGGTACAGTGAATCACAGTACACACTTATGTGCATTTACCTAAATCAAGCTCAGTTGCAAATTTCAATGTACATGCTCTCATTTATAACACATCAATAGTTCAAATGAATGTGATGCAGTCCTACCATCTGTGTACATTAATACAATGGTTTCTAATGCTAGTGAGAAACTAAATATAGAAATTATTCCAAAGTCTCACGTCAAAAATGAGAGCTGACCTAAGCACACTTAGTTTTCACTTCACACTAAAGCTCCATTAGGCTGATGAAAGAATAAAAGTCATTACACATCATGACAAAATGCTACGCACCCAACTCTTCAAATGTGATTTTAAAAGTACCATTGGGAACAAATGTGCCGCCATTTGCAGCTCATTGCACACCCAAATTTTCCCTCATAAAGGTGCCATATACTCTTCTCTGTTGGACCTGACTCATCTCCAGATTTCCTGCCTAAAATGTAAAGATACCACCATGCACACTCTCAAACACACAATTTCTTCTCTGTCATCTGCACTTCCAAGTATGCTGCCACCTGTAGAGCAACGACTGTGGAGGACTTGCCCCGTAACTCTCAGATGTCCCTATTCCTATCAATGGAGAGAGACCTTCCAGCATCTTCATAGCTTTGATTCTACCATGAAGAAAGGAGGAAGGGAATCCCACAGGTTATCCCCACACACAGATAAGGAGGTACTGTTTACTCCCTCTCTGCAATGAAAAGATATGAAATGTAGCAATTTGGGATTATTTCACTCAACTCTATTTTCTAAGCAAGTCATCTGCCTCTATCGAAAATGAAAAGATATGTAAGATATGCAGGGTAAGTCACTCGTTGGGAGTCCATCTCTTTCCACTAATGACAGACAAAACCTGTTATTCGGTTTAGACAAGACACAATCTACAGACAGATGAAAGCAGGCAAGAAGAAGACCACTTAAATGTCTGCCTTACGGAGTGTGCATGAAGTGGAATTGTATTATTTCCATTCAAAAAACAACTAAACATAGAAAATCGTGCATCAAAGTCCTCAGGCTCTGTGGACATAGATTAATGAAGTAGTTCAAAACCACATAGAAATAAGGCTGCAAAAAGCCAGTGACAGAGTAGAGAGTCTATGGAAATCTGGGACAGAATTAATCTGCCTAGAATTAGGTGTCTGATGCAGTCTTAGAGACTTCAGAGTATCCTGGCCTGAATTCCAGCCAGTTTCAGAAAGCTGTGAGTCTCCCATAAATGCTAAGTCACATCTCGCAGCTCTACAGGGAAAGCTGGTATATGACAGCATGTGTCGCATGATACTTCGCACCTATACCTATCTTCAGGCAAATGAATCCCACTCCTAGAGTGGCACTCATTTTGAGCTGAAGACACCTTATATTTCACTGTCCACATGTGAGCTAGATGCCCAAGCTCCCACTATAGGCAATGGAGATCTCAGTCTCCACTCAGCCGCCTGAACACAGGCATCTAGTTGCCACTCCAGAATGATGCAGGCATAGGTCACATCTGCTATTTCCATGCAGATGTCCTAAACAGCCTACGAAGTCTCACGTGGCATTACTTACACCAAGCTAACAGTATCCCCCTCCAAGTCAATCTACTCAATGGAACTGAGTGAGTGATTCCCCAGTACAGCACCGCAGCCGTACCATTGCACTCAGCTGGACCACGACCTAGGTCCCAATAACTGTATGGGTTAGTGGTAAGATTTAATGTAGGTGCCTAGACCTTTTTGAGATTCCTTACCCAAATGAGGCTGGCAGACACGATTCAGGACCCAATGGGAGACCTTGGTCTTCTGGAGAAGCAACTGGAGGACAGGCAGAATATCCTAGGGTAGCTCAAATGACACTATACAACCATCCAGATGTCTATTAGCATCCCAGATCACGTGCAGAGAAAACGAGTAGGAACCAAGCTACCATCAGCTCCTTTATGTTTATCTGAAATAATACTTCCTTATCCAAGTGACTGACTTACTGGTACCTAATTTTAGTTCACAGCTGACTATGATTAAGATCATGGCAATCCACAATTCAGTAACTTTTACTGACACACAGCACGGTGACTCCATGTCCCTGGTTTTGCAAGGTGTTGAGGGGTCTTAGTTTGCTCCTGATCAGCTCAGACAAGCATGCAGTGCTGATAGATCACTTGGCTAGAAAACCTTACTGAAAAAGGCTGGTTACAAACTGGCTCTACAAGGGTTGTGCAGTCACCCATGTGTTATGAGCAGAACTAACTGCTAAAACTTGTGTGCTGGTCTCCAGGCTGCTGAATTTGCGTAGTCTGGTCATTATTACTTGCATTCAGAGAGAAGCACATATTGTTAGATACCAAACACTTGACTGACACTTTTTGGGGGATACTACCGTATATTCTTGAACCTGCTGAGATTTGAGCAAAGCTGGTATTGGGAAAGCTGTATATTAGGATGGGTGCTCTCTGTGCTTACTAGTGTCTATTCTTCAGGAACAGATTGTCAGGAAAGCTTTTAAACAGTACTTACCCTTAAAATGCTTTCATTGCTAAGAAAATAATGAAGTTTTATACCACCCTAAAAATGAAAAAAAAGTCTCAAGATGTAGCTTGTCCTTATCTAAGCCCATTTGTATGTCTGTACTTAACTCATGTTTCAGGCTCTGACACAGTCCCATATTCAAGTTCTTCTTCCCCTGATTTTCCCACCCAATACACCTACTTGGACCACACTCTACCTATATTCAACTCATGAAACTGATATTGGTCATGTTTGATTAGCCTTAAAAAGATGCCTGTGTGAATCAGTCAGTAATGCCAAAATTGAGCCTTGATGAAGGCAGAAAAACCTCCTCAAATGCCATAGCATAGGCTAGTTCTACAAAGTCCTGCAGTAACAGCAGAAATGATTCAACACAGGCAAACAGGCTTCAGAATCTGACACAGTCATGTTCTACTCTAATGCAGGACAGACCTACCATAGTCCAAGAAACATTAGATGAAGTCAATTTACCAATACACAGGCACTTGGTTGCCTGACTACTCCTCCAAATTCCTACCCAAAATCATTAAGATCTTCCTGAGTCTGGCACTGATACATATCATTCTCCAAGTTCTCAGCACTTACGTCCATCATGATGCATGACCTTCACAAGAGCACATCAAGAATTATAATTGGGAACATCATGATTCCATAATTTGTATTTATTCCTCTAGAACAAGTTGCCTCAATTTTAAGTTGTGTGTCTTCTGAACCAATAATAATACCACTCATTTCACAAATAAACTGCACAAATACCCTGCTCTCCACACTCAGATGAACTAGCCTGTATTAACTCTCTATTTGCATGTTAATGAAACTGAATAGGAAAATGTTACTGAAAGTCATTTAGCAATACACAGAGAAGAGTTAATTGGAAAAGACATGCAAAGGCTTTTGATTACTAGAAACCAGGCCGATGTACCTCCAACAAAAAAGTCATTATTCAGTCCTACATCAAAAGCCCTTCTGAAATGGATATAGTTATTGGAATGACATGAGAAAGCCTAGTATCTGATTAGTCAGAATGTGCCTTGTACCAAGAAGGGGAAAATATAACGTGTTTTTCCCCGTATCATCAAAAGCAATATTTTAGTCAAAAGCTACAACAAAGGATGTTACATTTCATGTAATATTTCACCCCTAGATCCAAAGTCAAGTAGGTTTTACCCACAGAGTCTTTGGGCAAACATTCTCTTCCATAAACAAACTATATTCTTAATACTGAGTAACAGGTGTAAATTGCTCAGGTTTTCCTCATATTTCAAAACTTGAAGGTAATAGCTTCATGTATAAAGCACAGGACTATCCTATAGATAGTATGTTAGTCAGGTAGTAGCTTAATTTTTCCTCTGTAATTCCTTCCCAAAGATATATTTTTCTAGTTTTATTTTTTAGTCTTTTGCCACAGATGATTAATTCAATAAATATGGTATTTTTGACCAATTTCAAAAACCTGGGACCAGAATTAGGCTTGAAATTGTACATAGACTGCTAAGTGAACATTTTTCAGTCTAGAACCACTTAATGCAAAATCTGCTATAATTATAGCTTTAAGTATAGAAAACACAACTAACTACACTGTTTTGTTCCAGTTCCTTTCTCAATACTATTTAGTCACTGTCCTTCACACTGTGCTTTCATTTTAATATGATGATGCATCATGAATGTGAATGAATTTATGCCTGCCATACGTAAGGCAGGAAGCAATATGATTCCTATTTTAAGGACTGGGAACAGAGATCATGCATAGAAGAAAATTTAAACCAGGCACCTTAAGTTGTAGAGCAGTGTATTCACTCCAGAACAATGCCTCTGGTATCACACCTCTACAGAAAAGGCACCAAAGATGGCATTAAATACTTGTCTGGAGGCACAGCAGCCAGCTAAAACACAGTTTCTCCCCATCACAGGCAAAACAGAGCAGCTTTGCTACCATGAGAATAAAAATGAGAAGGTAACCTGAAAGCATGAAGCTATGCCACAGGCGTCAAGATGCATTGCAAGTACTCCAAAAATATTAGCAGAAAGAAAAAACAAACAAACAAACAAAACCCCAAAAGACAAGGAAGCAGATAAGAGTTATTTTTGCACTTTGATTTTGAATTTTATAGCAGATGAAAGTCTGGGAAGGCTTGTACTTTCACATACTGTATGCATAAGAATAAGTGAGCATTATCACAGATAGATATGCAGCAGAGAGACACAAAGTGACCGCAATGTGACAGAAGGAAACCAGAACCCCTTTGATCTCATTGTGTCAGGTGACTGCTGTAGGAAACCTCTGCTTTGAAGTACAGGAAGCCTAGATGTTATGGCACAAGCCCTGAGTTAAGCCTCTCTTCAGACTCACCCTGCCTTGAAAGGCCACTTGCCCAGCAGGTACCTTGTGGTGTGGCTGCCAGAGGGAAGGCAGCAAATCCCACCATCACCATCAGAGGCTGCGCAAACACAGGTGTACACCTTCAGGAGGACTCATCTCACCTGATTCTTGTCATCCCCTGCATCTGAGCAATTCACATGCACAGCACAGGGGAAAGCTTCTAGGCCACAATTCACCCAAGCCATTTTTAATGCTCAGGCGAGAGTGAGACAAAAAGTGCCTGTTCCCCTCCACCCAGCACACAGGCAGGCTGGCACAACCACTGCAGTCGACATCCTGTCCAAGTAAACTAAAACACCAAGAGATAAGTGGGATGGGAAAGCAGTTTGAAGTCTCCAGAGACCTAACAGTCTCTGAAAATATAAAGGTCATCTGGAAAAGAATTAAGCGGCATTTGACTTTGAGAAGCAATGGGAGACGAGATAAAAATAGCTTTATTTCTGACAACAAGTGCTTCTGAGACACTTGATGTGTTTAATTATTTTCCGTTACCTCTGACAGAAAAGATTAATTACGGAACTGCACAAAAATAGTTCAAGGAATGTTCTGACCCATGTGGATATTAAAGATGTGAGAGAATCTTAAACAGAGTACAAAAAGAAGATAAAAGTACAGAGCAGTTTGAGTGATTTAAAGCTTACAGACCATCATGCAGTACTGAAGGGAGCTAAAATAGTCCCTGATAAAAGACTAGACTGATTGGAATACGAGACACAATGCTCAGGCAGTATTTAGGGGAAGACCAAGATAGATTCATCACTATCAAAACTGTTGTGGGTGTGCTGGAGCTACATAAACATATAAAAGCTTCAGAACTGAGACTGATCTGCAAAGCCCTCTACCAGAACATCAACCTCTTGGAGGACAGGCCAGGCTCCAAGCATGCTGACACATTCAAGTACACAAAATACCAACAAAAAAGGTTCAAGGAAAAAAGGCATGGAGAACTTAGTTGTAATCCACAAAACCAACCACACAGAACTGCACAAGCTGTAGTAAACAGCACAAACCAAGACAATAACACCACTTTACAAGTATTGAGAATCATCATTTTTGATAATCAAATGTGCTGAATGAAGATGATTAAAAAATCAGCTTGACTTTGGAGGAACCCTGGATGGGAATGATGGTAATGGTGGCAACTGAACACATCATTAGCCCAAAAACCAAACGGAACATTAATGGACTCTATGTCATATTCTGGTTGGAGAGAAAGTAATGTGGTGCTAGAAACAGTAGTGAGCAAAAAAGTTATGCATACAAAACTCTCATAAAACTCATACAAAACTGATATATCAAATATATGTGTAGAATATATAAAATGTGATAAAATAACACCCAGTCAGAGCACCAAGAGTAAACACATGCTAAAAACTGGAAAAGGCAGTATTTGTTTTAGTACTGGTGAGGAGAAGGCATCCATTATATGGTTCCAAACCTTTGGTTTCATGAAGGTTTGTACAAACTGGATGGAGAGGGAAAAAAACCAGCTGAGGAAGATGTATAGGACTGCCTGCAGGAAGCTCCTGAACTGCAAAAGCAGAGCTCCAGAAGCCAGAAGCCCCAGAACTCACGACTCTACCCTGCGCTACGGCAGAAGCCAAAAGAGAAGACACCTCTCAAAAATCATAGTGAAGAGGACAACCACAGTAACATATATACTCTTTAAGCACATCAGTTTAAAAAAAAAAAAGAAAAGAAACTATTCTTGGTAAAATATATTTAAAAGGCAAATATTTTCAATACCTTTAAGGGTAAAGACTCTAGAAGAGGTGACTAATGTCAAGCATTTTTCTCTGTTTGATGCACCTGTTTTTCTTGTAGATGCACACAGGGAAGCAAAATACTCATCTGTGCATATTCATGCCCTCAACGTACCACTTGGAAATGCCTATTCTACACACTGTGGAACTATGTTTGCTAATAAAGGTGTTTCACAGGGAGAAAGAATATATTTCTGGTGGTTTAGTGGAAACATATGAAGAGAATTGCTTTGGAAAATTTCAGAGTAGTTGGCAGAAGCTAAACAAACAGAACAGGCCAACGAAATAGAAGTGTGTTAGAGAGAAAAATTTTCTTAGAGGTAGAGGTAGTGGTAAACGTAGATAAGAGTAAAGCCCATCATCAATGTATGCATCCAATGGACTAAGAAGTGACAAAAAGATTTCAGCTTGTTGGGTCTAATCTAACCAGCTAACCCACCAACTCAGCTTGGAAAGATGTGGAAGACAACCTGTAACTTGGGCTGAAAATAATAGAATATAGGACCCAGGTTACTCATTATTACTATTCCTGCATTTAAAGCATCCAGAGAAGAAGCCCAATGCTCTGGTGTTAAATATTAACCTTGAATCCTATCCTGGGCACACTGGATTGACCCAACTGAAGCATGGATCTGCTCCTGGAGATGTAGTGAAACATTTTGTATGCAATTTAACGCTGAGACTCTCCCAGGAAAAAGAAAGGAAGAAATACCATTATTACAAGAACATTAACTGACACCAGATTTGGCAAATCCATGTTTGTAGAGTTGGGAAAGACTGACAGACTGGCTGTCGGAAATTATTCCTGACGTACATCAATGGCCTGCCCTAAAAGCTCCAGAAGTTCATTCAGAGATGAATGGGTAGAGGCTTTTCCCCAGCCACAGTCCCAAAAGAAATTAGATTGCGGGAGTATTCACGCCAAAGTGTTTATAAGTCCTGACCATCAGCCACAGAAGCAGTAGAAATATCCCCAAACCACAAAGAAAAGCTTAGTGGAGCAACAAATAATTGCATGAAGATCAGGCACTTCTGATGCTCCAATCTGGGCTGACATAAAAGCAGACAGCAGGATTTACTGGGTAGTAGATTTTTGAGCAATTAATTCTGTTACACCATAAAACACACCTGTGATAGCAGAAATGCTAGAGCCTGGCAGAAAAGACTTAGCATATGCTGTCTTTGTGATCTCGTTATCAGGGCAAGGCTGGGAAGAACTTCCCCCTACATTTACAGGGCAGCAATACCACTTTAAATGTGCCTACTACGCAAGGATTTCAGTGTGCTCCAGCTTGATGCAATATTCATATCATCCAAACATGGGAAAAAATTATCAAAGGCTGATCAAATCCAGGCAATTTCATGAATAGGTGAGGTATGAACCTACGGCCAGACTCAAACAGAGCTGAAAAGTTAATTAAACAAGTGTAAGCCATAACTTTGGGAGCACAATTCCAAGTGAATTGATGAACAGGTCAAGTGGTACAGGAAAGAGAGAAGTATTGAGGAGTAGACTAATCACTCTATCAACAGCAAGCAAAATTAATAGGAAGCTCCTTGCTCTACAAGTTTGCACGAGCTCAGATCTCTTCCGAGTTTGTTTATTTTTCCCCAGGATTTTATATCCATGTTTGCAGATATGATTAAGCCTTTAACTGAGTTCTTAAAGAAGGTGCAGCAATGGTAGTGGAGATAAGACAACACCTGACCTCTTCAGCATTCAAAAAAGGCTGTCATAGGCAACCATGCCAGGGATGCTGTTCCAGCCTGGCCACTTTGTTTGTATTTTGTTACCCCTCCAGAAGCAGTAAAGGCCATATTATCACAAAACCAAGGAAAGTCAGCCAGTTCACTGTACAAAAAGGAGCATGTGATGCTCCTAGGAGACTTGCCACGGTGACTCAGAAATTACACAGTGGGTGAAAGGCATAATTACCAAGCTCAGCATATTTGAGAGTATCAATAGAGCAGTGTGGGCTCAGCAAAAGAATGAACCACAAGAAGTGTCCCCAGAGCATAGCATGAGGATCTCATCCAATTTGTTCACAAGAAAAGTCACTCTGAAGAGGCTAAAACAATAAAAAGGCAGCCCGCTCTAGGAGAAAACATTAAACAATCAGCACAGAATTATTTAATGTGTACTACAGTAAGCGTTTCTACTACATAAACTAGAACCTCCTCCTTTCCAGCACCCAAAGATACCAGCTCCACGATTGCAAATACAAATCGACAGGTCCTTTATCAATCTCACAGCAAAACAGTAACTGCTGCAGTGCCCAGGCACATCGCTACAAGGTAATGACAATCAGAGGTGTGAGAACACCACAGTAGTGGTGGTTTGATTGGGTGCCACCCACCAAATGGCTTCAGAATTTATTTCTGGATGAATTCACCGGTGGACAGCTTTTCCCAGTGTGAGCTCCTCTGTAAGAAGCAACAGCCATTGGGCAGCAACAGCAAAAGAACCGGAAGAGTTCTCCAGCAGTGGAGGGTACCAGTGAGTAATATGGAGGAATTTGGTTCTACATAGTTGGCATAGGAATTACAAATTTAGTCAGTCTAAATGCAACCAATATATGACAAGCTGTGGCAGATCATACACCACAGCACCCCAAATAAATGAGAATCAAACAAAAATAATGACAGTCGTGAGGTTAGTGACGTTGTTTAATGACTGCAGAAACTTCAGGCTGTCAGACAATGACACGTAACAAGACCCTGGCATTTGCACACGGGGCAAAGCTGAGCATCATTAAGCAAGGCCAAAACAAAATTACTGGATCAGAGCTCTGTGCTATAAGATGGTCAAAAGTAACTCAGAATTTAGGGCGCTTACTTGAGGTGATCTTTACAAAGATTCTTTTTTAAACCAAACATTTGGATTACTCATGCCCAAATCTAGCTCAGACACTCGCATAATAACCTGAGTTTACTCTGCTATAAGCTTGGCTATTAAATTTAATCATTCTGAGATTATGGCTGTGCACCAGTGACAATGACCTATGGAATAAGATGGAAAGTTCCAGCCAGCCCTCTAGATGGATGCAAAAAGCACCTAATCAGGACAAGCAATATAAAAGTGAAGGTGCCAGTTTTCAACCTTTAGACAACTGATTAGATTACAATTTGACCAGATGTGAATATGGAATTCCTCCTTCTTTTTCTAATCAGTCTGCAGCTGTTTACGTGAGATCCAGCTGTGTTTGCATGTATACCCAGTATAAAGCAATCACTACAAACTATCTCATTGTGTACAACTTGCCTGAAATGTTCTGGTTTGTGTGCATGCAATAGCACTGACTGAAGGGTGTGATTTCAATTACACACCTTTAGAAGTAATGCTCAAGTTTCAAAAATCACTGAAACTGTATACTAAATTAACTTTAATCCAGTAGTTTTTGGAGCAGCTTTTGAGTGATTGTTGCAGATAATAAAGCATTCAGATATAACATCTGAAGTCTAGTTGGTTGTAAAACAAGCCACAAAAGCAATGATTACAGTGCACTGCAATAGCAAACAAACTACTATCAAACAGCAGTAGAGAAGACTGGGTATCATTCTTGATGGGATTCCCTCTTGCGTGGTCCCCTTCCCTGCAGGAATTTTGAACTTGGCTCTGCATCCTATAGCTGTAATCCTACTTACACTTTTATCCTATATAATTTTCACAAAATAGAAGAGTATTAGGTGCTGAGCAAGTTGAGGAATAGCTATACCCTAGAAGAAAGAACTATAGGCTACCCTCAGACCTGTACATGTTATCATGAGGCCATACCAGGCAAGAAAGAGCTAACAGCTCCAAGAAGAATGACTTCTTGGTCCTGATCCATAGAAACCATAGGAGGATTCACTACATCATTGCTAGATTCAGGAGTGATAGCTCACAACCTGCAGACTACTGAAAAAGCATATTACAGCCCAGGAAATACAGTATTGCTATTGCAGGTACCAAACTACAGGATGCGTATGAACTTTATCTTGACTCAGCAGTCATGACTTACTGGGATCTGCTTTGGGTGATCTTTAGTCTGTTTTAACTGCAAAACTGCTCGATGATCAGGGGAGGAAGGAACTATTACCTGACTTGTGGTTTCTCCGCCCTTTTGCTTAAATCCAGCTCTCTGGTGGGATGATTCTATCCAAATGATATTACAGGCCTACTGTTAGCCAACTGAATCCCAGCATAATGCCAGCTTCAGTCTGAGAGCTAACCTAGCTCTCAGGTTATGCCTAACCATGCCTAAACCTAGACTTGCTGCTAAAGAAGAGTATGGGTCATCTGTCAATATTGTGTCAAGCCTGTGAGCCAGTACAAATGACATGGGCATTTCACAACACAAATGGCACACTTAGAGAGCCACACTTAGATACCCACACTTAAAGAGCAGAAAGCAGCTCAAGATCCTGACGCACAGCATTAGTTGTCAGAAGTGTTAATGTCCACTTGTGACCTAAGATACAACTGCTTAAACAAGACCTATGGAAAACCTGTGGGTTTGGACTGGCAGCTGGAGGCAAGACAGGATACTAACGGTACATACTTGCCCATGCGTGCAACTTCTTTAGTTGCAGTGGCTTCTAAAGAGGTAGCCTTTTGACTGCATGAAGTGATAACTCTGAGAAGGATATACACTGTGGAAGAATATATAAGGCTGTATGAAAATCCTGGAAATATTAAGGAAACCAAGAGGACCTAAACTCAACCTTTTCTCTCCAGAAATCTTACACGAGCAAGAACCCTTGAAAGGCTGACACTGAACCACAGGACCATGCAGATGGACAAAACAAGCAGAACTGAATAATTCATAACTTAGTGGTCTTGATGCCTCAGTTGTCTGCCCATCTTTGCAACTGCACAGGGAACCATAAGGCTAACAAGTTTTAATTAATACAGTGGTTATTACTAGACATAATTCTTCCTTAATGTTACTGCTTCCATGATGTTAGGCTATGAAAGAAAGCTGTAGGAGGAATTAAAACCAGTTACCTAGCAAAGGCGCATCTCATTAGGGGAAATACAGTCACTGGAGGAGGCAGATTTTCATCAAACACCTTTATTTTGAGGAATCACCACATTCCTCAGCAGCCACCAAGAAGATAAAGTACACTGTTCAAGTCAGAACCCAGAGGAGAACAGAGAAATTCCAGTGCAGGGAAAGATGGGGGAAGCAAGATTCATTGCAGGAAGAGAAACTCTTGGGGTACCGCATTTTTAAAGACTCAAATAGTGATGACTTCAGTCCAGAGAAGGAGAGAAAAAAAGGGGCATCCAATTTTATGGTGGAAAAAAATTTTGAATCTTTGCATTTCTACAGGGACAAAGCTGATTTATGTGTATTTATCCAGTCTTGTCTACAAGCTTTTGGCTATATTGCAGTCACAGATTAAACTGGATTCAATTTATATCTCCTTTGATTTGGAAAATACATTTAGAACCTCATCCAAAGCGTGCTGAAACCATGAAAATACACTTTTGAGGTATGAATAAGTCCCTTTATGTCTGTTTCTAAATGCATGTTTAATGGGAGATATAAAATTGCTGTACTACAGAGATGAGTCTTAACTCAAAAGCATACAAATAAAGGTTTTCCTGCTTTATTCTTGTAGTCTGCAAACATAATAAAAGGACCATTTGAGCTAAAAGTTGGAATCTTGTAGAACAGAACACTGCAACAAACTAAAAGCATTTAAAATTAAATATAGAATTCTTACATTATAAACACAATCTTCATATTGTTCATTATCTGTAGAAATTAAGCTGGGTTTCACCTGTTTGTATATAAAGAATCCAACTATTTTGGCTGACATAATATTGAATAAATGTTTTAATGTAATTGCTAGGAAGCTAAATGGTAACAAAGTTGAATAAAAATACCAGCTACAGTTGTTTCCTTCTTGAAAGCATATCCTGTATTTTTTTATGATGCAATATAGAAATGGTGGAGGTGACATCAATGTACTGCAATCTCAGCCACAGTAATCAAGAAAAGTAATCACAGTAAAAGACCTAAAGCAGCTTTCATCCAATCCTTAGAGAAAAAAGAAGAAAATATAAAAAAAAAATTCAACAGCAAAAGAAAAAGAAGAGTTGTCAGGGTAATTGTTTAGTCTAAGTCACACAGAAAAGGGGATGTGTTGGTTAATATATGCAGTTGCAAATGCTAATTAACTACTCTTCTTTCAGCAATCCTTGTTTCAGCTTCTGTGCTCTCATAGCCACACCACCAGACAACTTCTGACCAGAATTAACATCGTATTAACAGACTGAGGTATTCATAAATACTGTGTCAATTGGACAAATTTTAAACATACTTAGCACAGGTAGGTTTAGACTTTACTCTGGGAGTGTAATGAGCACTTCTGGAGGACTAGCATGTGATTTTTTAAAGGAATGACTTTGCATGTTTCAGGTTTCCTTAACCAGTTCCTTGCCAGTTCTCTATTTGTATTCTCTTTTGGCTTGTCTGGTTTCGTTAAAGAAATACAATTCGTATTCTCTATTACTATCTAAGTAAATAGTTGTCTCTTGAAGAAAAGACAGTGACTTTGATATTGGGTTTTCTTTACACTGCTGCAGAGGGAAGTCTTTAGAAAAATACTGTATGTGTTGAAGGAACTGGCACAAGGGGAAACAGAATTTATCTTTTATCTATTATTTCAAAGTGCATTACTGAACTTCAAATTGCTCTAGAACAAAATATAAAGCCAGTGACTTCAAGACATTTGTATACATAAGTGAGAGTCATCACTGGACTATGAATATAAAAAATGAAATGCCTTTATACCCCTTTTCTTTTTCCTACTTATTCCAGATACAGCTAAAACCTGTATTTTTTCCCTTGGCCATGTTAAATACAGCTACAGAAACATAAGGACAAATTAAAGCCTTAACAAAGCAGTTAACTCACAGCTTCCGATACACTTATTAAGCAATCTGTCTGGGATTGGCATTTGCTTCTGTATAACCATGTCTTTGGAAATTCTGCCAGCACACTGTAATATGTAAATATCCAATATAAAGTATTACAATGTTTGCAATAATTTAAAGAAAACTTTTTCTGGGGTAAATCCCAGTTACAAGATCAAAGTGTACTAGGACAACAGAAATGCAAGTTCACATATTTCCTGTAACAGCAACATTTCATCCTCTTATGTCCAGCTATATATATGCCAGAAAGTAACGCTGCCCTGCTTTTCAGTTACCATGAGGGTAGGTATTTTAGCAGTTGTCAGGAGGCCACATACAATAATGGCAATTAGGTCGCTATCTAACAGTGAGACAGATGCCTACCATTTAAATATTGCCTGTTTTAAAGGAGGGCAGTTCCAAGTAAAGAGTTTAGAGAGGTGTTTCATTTCTAAGTAGTTTACCAAAGAGCTATACAGGTATAGCAAAAATTTCCAACAGATTTCCATTAAGACATCTGTCAAAACATTCTCAGAGACACTTTGTAAACTAGCTTCGTGTTTATTACAGCCCCACTCCTAGACAATGGACTGACCTGAGACATCTCAGGCTTAAAAACAGGAGGACAGGAAGAGCAATAAATCCAGTGATTGATTTTTTTAAAAATATTGTCTTTGATTTTCAGACCAGCCATTTTGTCCTAGAGAAAAAGGTTTTCACTAGCCACAGCTATGCCAAAACAACCTTCATAGAATCATAGAATCACAGAATAGTCAAGGTTGGAAACGACCTTAAGATCATCTAGTTCCAAGCCCCCTGCCATGGACAGGGACACCTTGCACTAAACCATGTCGCCCAAGGCCCTCTCCAGCCTGGCCTCAAACACCGCCAGGGATGGAGCATTCACAACTTCCTTGGGCAATCCATTCCAGTGCCTCACCACCCTCACTGTAAAGAACTGCACTGATTAAACGTACTTAACAGATGAAGTTAGAGAAGTCTATTGCTACTCTCAGAGTGCTGCCTCCATAATCTGCCCTTTCAGGGATGGCCCTGTGCTGCAGAGAAAGGTGTTGATGAAAGTCTTCCACAAGCCTGATCTACTGTAGACCAGGAGTTAGTTCTGCTAATTGTGAATCTTCCTGCATAATGATGACTAATCAACTGCTCTATTTTCACTGTGGACCCAACAAAGGATTTCACATAAAAGTATGAAACATTCTGAGGAAGACACTGGAAATATTAAATGATACAATATTCCAGAAGATGGTGATGAGTCATATTACTGTGCAGAAGAATTCTGACTTCTGAGAATTTCCAAAGAAATACAAAAAATACATTACTGGAAAAAGTCATTACCATCTTTATGATCTTGTGCCTACTATCTGCCAGGGATTAGGAAAACAGGATTAAAAAATTAAGAAGAGCCTCAAGGGTATCAGGTTCAACCCTCTGCTGCTATGGGCATATATATAACACAATCCTATTCATAACCTGATCCAGATTCACTTTAATACTGGCTAGGTATTTTGTTCATACTATTCTCTCTGGAAGACTACTACAGAATCACACTTCACAAACGGTTTCCTTTTTTCACCGATTTTCAGGTTAAATTTATATGTTCAGTCTGAAGTTCCTGCATTAAAACTTTCCCTGGACTTAATTATTTTCTCTCACTTTTTTCTACCATTGATCTATTTATAGACAGCAAGTATATCCTCTCGCAGTGTTCTTGCCTAGGTAAATAAACCATGTTCTGGTAAAGTAATCCCTCATCTCTGCTGGAAACATCACCTGATACAGACTTGAAACAAATGTGTCTTTGTCACAGCTGGATTATATTGGCATCTGATGGTCATGCTGTGATCAGCAAGTTCTCATCTTATGGAAAAAATTTTTGAGTCTTTCTATTCATCTATTATCCTGATTATCCTTTGCACTGGCACTGTTTCCCCAAGTTTAGCTCATGCTCTAATTATTGCAATCCTAGTCTCTGCCAAAGCATGGGAGTTGAAATACACTAAAAAGTTCAGCTAGGAACTGCCCTTGAGCCTTATGCTTCTACTTTCAGTGCAATTTACTGTGGTATTTGCTTTAGCAAATATTTATGCTGAAAATTCCCTTCCTCCTGAACTAAAAGAGTCATTCTCCATGTGCTACTATTTCAAGCATCCTACTGAAAATACAGATTGATTATGTTTTCTTTTTCTAGATAATCAGTTATCACAGAAAACTATCAGATGGGTCTGGCTTGACTTTGATACCATTCATTGTGTTTTGTGTCCATTGCACTAACCCTCATCCTCATTAACCTTTCCTGTCTCAGTGCTCAATGAATCCCAGTGCTCAACATGATCGCCTTTCTCGACAGATCAGATAAAAACTATTAATTGGGTTTGTAAGTATATCCTTTTTAATCCTATCTTCTTCCCCACAACCTGAGAGCAGTATGTCTTTCCTTAAGCTACTTTTCCTTAGGTGACTGAAGGGTATCTTGTGATTTGTTTTAAAATAATGAGTCTTTTTATTTTTAAGACAATGCACATTTTAAATTTTCTGCTTACTGTAGTCAGTAAGTACCTAATGTATTACTTAAATTGAAACAAGGTTCAGTAAATTCCTTGGAGAAAATAATGGGGACCTAAATGAAAAAGACATCTTTTGTTTCCAGACAGAGGGAGACTGTGACAACTAGCATATGGCTTGCATTTGTATATCACTTCCAACTAGGGGGACAAAGTATGTGTTGATTTTAAAGTTTCAAACTCTTTTCATGTTTTAAATTACATTTTCCAAGGACTGCTCTCTTTACATTTTTGGAAAGGGCGTGAAATGCTTTCAGCAATCATCAACGGTCATGGTGGGTCAGCAGGAGGTGACTGGCAAAAGGGAGGGCAAAAGAGCCACAGGATGGGGCTACTCAATGCCCATGAGATCTTACATGGCCACCATAGTTATTTGCTTGCTCCAGCTTTACAGGACCAAGCAAGTGCTGCTGACCACCCTTGCAGGGGGGAAACTGCTTCCCTGTGTCAGAAGACACAGCTCAGTGCTCAGGAAAACCATAGGAGAGCAAGACATACAGGATTTCCCCACTGATATTTAGAAGTTATCACATGCCTGAAACAGGTGAGAGTCAGGCAAAATTTGCATGTGATCCAGACCGTATGTCCACCATCTGAGAAGTCACAGGAACACAAAGAACCTCAACACAATGTTTGAACTAGTACTCCCCTCCTCTGACATCTACTGCACCTCTCCCTACGCTCATAGTCTGTTTACAAAATGTCTGAGTGGGTTTGTCAAGAGACAACCTCACCACAGGTTTTGTCTCTTGACAAAACAGAAAATGGGACAAAATTGGTTTGGTTTGGTTCGGTTCTTGTCGTTTTTTTGTCACAGGAAGAGAGACACTATACTCATTTCTCTCCATTACCTGCAAAAGGACCATAGGATGGCGAGCTCAAAGGTAGATGTCTTTGCTGAACATGTCTAAAATGAGATCAAGTGTGATTGCCCTCATCAGCCCTGATACAGCACTGTTGTATGACACTTGTGCTCTTGGCCCACCACTTCAAATTATGTGGCCCTATGCCGAAGGCCTGCAGGCAGCCAAGGACAGTCCATGTCTTCACTCGCTAGTTGTTGTGCAGAGCCAAAGTACACACAGCTACACCCCTGGCCAGCCCAGGGGACAGCTGGCTCAGAGCTGGAGAACAAGTCCTAGCTGCTCATCCCTCTGGGATTGCTGGGAATGCTGCCAAACCACTTGAAGAGAAGTATCTTTACCCTAAACCACATTTCATAATGGTTATTGAAAAGTGAACTATTGAAAGGCCAAGCAGATGCCAAACTGTGTCTCAGAGTTGATGCAAACACTGCCTGGAAGACAGCACAATGATGCTGCTAAGCCAGGGGGCAGGAGCAATTTTCCATGCTGCAGCCTCACTCAAACTAGCAAAATGCCCTGCTACTAACAGCTGTAATTCAGGGTGGACATGAACCTATAGCTCTCCTATTAGCACCATGAAGTGGAGCTCAAGAACTGGTGGCCAGTTGACACCAGAAAGGACCATTTCTGTATTGGCTGTACCCACCGTTGATTAGGGGTACTGGTTTTCCTTCCATGTTCTCCTTGAGGACACAAGCTGATAAATAAAATTACTTGCACATCTCAGAGACTGCTCTTCAGTTAATCCATCTATTTCGCAGTTAGCAAAAAAAAAATTAAGACAACTTTTTCAGATAGAAAAGGTATTTATCTGTATCCAAACTACCACGATATGCTACAGTTCTAATAATCTACATGCCTATCTGTCTTCTGGAAGTACTCTAGCCTTTAAAGGTTTTGAGACACAAAATTGAGGCTCTGGGAGGGTGCTTCCCAAGCCTACGCTTAGTTACTGCACAGAACAACAGTGAATTATTCAGTCATGTGGTTGATAATTAATGTAGGGAGCTGAGAAAATAGTATTTTCTTACACTTGTAGAAGAATAATAGTAGAATATAAGCATCACTACAATGGGTCAGGTTGTCCAACCCATCTCTATCACTGAAGCAGTTCCAGAATAAGGTGCTTCAGAGAAAAATTTTCAGCTGCTTGCACCAACCGTTAACAAATCTGCAATTGGTTTATTACACAACCGGTGGTATAACAAAAAAGCTGAGTCTGCCTGGCAGCTTTTTGGGCAGTTGTCAGCGTTACTGTTTCTATCTTATGTCAATGTTTGTGTCACAGGCGGCCTCCTACAGTTAACTGTTTATATTGGTAAATTACCTATGGATTTCACATACCAACTGACTCCCTTGTCTCTATATACCTCCCACTATTATTCTTTCCCCTGGATGCTTAAATAGTGCCCTGCAAATCTGTTTCCAGCCTCTCCAGGTCCTTTCCCACATTGGAAACATGCTGCTCCAATGTATGTTTGACCCTTTCCAATTCCTCTCTCTTGGTAGTTCACTCTTCCATACTCAATTCATTCCTAAAAATTATTCCCAAGAAGCACTCCGACAAAATGAGCAGTCCCCCAGCAAAAAACAGAAAGGATACATGTTAATCATCAAGTTTAGTTGTCTGCAATAGTATAACAAGCTTTTAGCCACAAACACTACAGAATAATATCCACTATATGCCCCCTCATTTCCATGTTCATGGCATTATCAGCCAAAAAAATCCCAAGACCTTTAACACAAGAAAAAACACCAAATGCTCCAAACATCATAGTAAAACACAGGAATAAAACAGGAAAGAGCAAAGATACATCACTGTCCTAAACCCTTGCAATAGAAGACAAATTATTTAGGCAAAATGCCCTAATGATCCTGGGAACCTGGCCACCTTCCATGGCACCAAGAGTAGGGAAAAAGAGGCCCAACAAGAAATATCACTGTTCCTTGCCAACATAAATTCCTTCCTGACCATCAAAGCAGAGCCCCCAAAACCAGATCCCACAGGCCAGCATCAGTATCTCATTCATACCTACTCTCTCCACTCTGGGTTCTACAAACCTATTCCAAATTACCACTTAGGGAGAAAACATTCCTCTCCAGGAGTGTCCAACTTGGGTGAAGTGGGATTTGACTTGTGTGGTTGAAGGTTCTCACCTTTCATGGCTTAGTGCTTAGTGTTACAATGCTGTTTCTACAACCATTTCACCACCAGCCAATTTTGAAGTGTTCCCTACTTCATTAGCCTAAGCTGAGCTACGGGAAAAGGCTATTTCTGAGCTGCTGTGTGCTACAGTTTGTTGGTTCCAACATCCAGGCTCAGAATGACTGTGACAATTTGATGCTGCTTTTATTAGAATTTTCCCCCTTTTAAGCATCTCCTCCTTCAAGTACCACTTTTCTTTTTACCAGAAACAGGAAAGAGAAGCATGTAACTGACTGAGTAATTACACTTTCACACAAAAGTGGAACAAGCAGCCCAGCTACAAATATGAGATGCAGAGTAACTGCTGTGGTGCAGTAATTCTGTCCTTACAGCTCTAAGACTGTTTTATTTCTTTCATCAAAGAATAAAAGGCATCAATCTGCAGCTTCAAGAAGTCAAGTCATATTGCAGCAGGATATACAGCAATTTCACAAGGGTAAACTGACCCAATTTGAAGCAGTGGGCACTCATCCAATGAAAGAATACAGAAGGCAGTGTGTGAAATGACTGACTGACTCCCTGTATCAAAATGAAATTTTTCAATACCACATCAAAATAGAAAACCAAGAATTTCCACGGCAAAGTAAAAATAAAATGACTGAATGACTAATTTTTTTATTTTCTCTAGTTCTCAATTTTTTGGGGTGGAAACCTGAAGTCTCTCAAATATTTAAATTTCAATGAAGCAGCAAATTCCAGCTTCACGGATTTTAGATCTTGATGATTTGCTCTAATTACATGATATTACTTTGTGAAAACAGGAGGTATTTTGAATATGAGAAAAAGCTAGCTAGCATGAGAGGAGGGTAGTAATGACGGCTGACTATGAAGAAGAAAAAGAGGTATTTTTTAATACTACCAAGCATACTATTAAGATGCAAAATTGCAGCTGAATCATTCTTGCAACTTTGTTTCTTGCCCTGCATGATATACCCCAATATTCTCTTCTCATTCAAAACAAGAGGCATGTTCATGGCTGAGAAGGGAAACAGGATGATAAACTGAGTTCAAGAGCTCCTTCATGCACTTCCAAGGTCTTATACTTCACACCAGAGAGGTGCTACTTGAATATGGGAATGCACATTTTCTTCAAGTTAAGAGGTAGACATCTGTTCAACTTGCTAATTTACTGAACTGCTTGAAAGTGGTAGGATTCTCAAAAAAAGCTTCAGGAAAAGTCAGTCCTCACTTATTTTCCTTAAGCTCCTTTGAGAAACCCAGATTTAATGTAACATCCCTCCTTTCTTTCGCAGGCTGCTGTGTCCCCTACTCCTAGTGCTGGTGGCAATGTGGGGACAGCAAGTGGACACCATAAGCCAAGACAGACTCTTTGAATTAGGCCCCATCACTGTGAAGCATGGTTTGTGATATGACTGAATCACCAGTCAGCTTCCTTAAAAAATAAATAAATAAATAAAACATTTATAAATAAAATTAACCAGAGAACAACTCATGTCAACTTTGGGGGACTCCAGGCCATCTCGTTTCACATTGTCCTGGTTTCAGATGGGATAATTTTCTTCCTACTAGCTGGTATAGTGCTGTGTTTTGGCTTTAGTCTTACCCTGATCAAGGACTTTTCAGTCTTATGCTCTGCCAGTGAGGAGGGGCACAGAAAGCGAGAAGGGAGCAGAGACAGGACACCTGACCCAAACTAGCCAAAGGGATATTCCATACAACAGCACGTCATTCTCGGTATAGAAACTGGGGGGAATTGGCCAGGAGAGGCCAATCACTGCTCAGGGCTGGGCATTGGTCAGCGGGTGGTTGTTGTTGTTATTATTAATAATAACTTTTATATTATTATTATATTTCCATTATTAAACTGTTCTTATTTTTAGTTTAATTGTCAATGCTAAATATACACACAAAACTGCACTATTGCCTCATAAACCCAGCTCCTGCATTCCCACTCACTGTCAGTCACCCCCACATCTCACCAGCTCCTCATGCATTGTCCATTTTCCTAATATTCCTCTTTCCTATCACCCCATGTTTTGTTACAACTCTTTCTGGCCTGGATTTTGCCTCCTGATGGCATACATAACTGGCGATGGCCATTCTGTTGTGGTGGCCCTTCTCTCTGCAAACACTGCTTGTACTCAAGTTAACACTGCACGATGACAAGAAAAGAAATGAAGAACGTAACAAGCGTATTACAAAAAGCATGTCACCACTGTACAGTCAGGAGTCAGCTGAACTTTCATTTCAAACCTGAGGTCAGAATTATTGAATTGATTTTAAAGCAAAACATTATTACTTACAAAATACAAACAAAAAAATACTCACTCGGCCTGACAATGTAATATATTCCCAACCTACTTTCTCAGAAGAAAAGAAGTGTTGCATAATTCTACCATTTCCCTATATATTTGAGTTAATGAACCATTGTTAGAATAATTAATCAATAACTATGTTCAACAGTTCCACGCCTGCAGCAAAAATGAGATTATTTCTTAAAATGCTGAAAGTTAAATAAACAAATTGAGTAAACTTTGCCCTCAGCTCTGAAAAACAACTGTTCCAGAGGAACTACTACATATTCAAAAGAACACAAAAAAAGCTGACTGAGGAAAGGCATTGGAAAATCACAGTGAGCTCTTACTAGAACGTGTGACCAACAGCTACAAGTCTGTCCCCCCTCCACACCCAGCCATTTGATGTCTTTTCTAGAAGCAGGGTCAAAACAAACAGCTGCTACTATCTTCCCAACTGTAAAGCAAATAGCTTGTAAAATATAATCCCAGTGGTTCCAACATTTTCTAGCCTTCTTAACCAGCAAAAAGATTCTTGGTTTGACTTTTGGACTGGCAAAATAACAAGGCATTTCCATAGTCTCCTGGCCAATTTCAAACCATTCAGCAGTCTTCAGAGGTGTCTGACTAAACCAGAAGTCAAAGCTCAGCTGTTAACATGAGACCTAAAGTGCAAGTAACAAAATTACCATGTGCAGACCAAAGTGCCAGTCCACTGGAAATGTGCGTGGCTCCCCGTCCGCTCACCCCCTTGCTGAAGAGCACATCACAGGGTGTCACGCAGCACCCTCAAGACTTCCAGCCTTTCAGGCTGGCTAGATCCTGAGACGTGCAAAAGCCCCTGAGCATCCTACCATGCGTAGAACAGAGCTCTGCTGCCCCATGGCACTGGAACTACCCATGGTCCCAGTCCCTTGGTTCCTACACCAGCTGTTGTAAACTGCATCTATAAAGATTTCTGTATCTGGGAGAATTTAGAATATAGGTTTGGGGTTTTTTTTTTCCCAGAATCAGAACAAAGCTGAATGTAAAATTTTTGCAGTTCTCCATATCACAGAATGCTACCTCCTCTCAGACTAAACATACATATGAACGAAGCAACACAAATGTGCTTCCATCTGGCCAAATCCAGAGATTCTTCAAGTGCTTTGTCTTACTCCAGTGTGCATCTAAAAAGACCCTCCCTGACAAATCTCCAGGGAGACATACCACAAGCTTAACAGTGCAGGCTTCTTATGAGTGTTTTGTGCACTCAGAATAAGTAGAGTTGAAGCTGCCACAGCAAGCTAGAAGTTGCTATTACTGATATCCTAAACAAGCTGTTTACTGTTAATATAGATTGTATTTCATTTTTTCCACTGAAGATCATTCTCAGAGTTTAAATCACGCTATATATCATTCTGTTATGAATTTGCAAAGAGGAAGAAAACACATTTACAAGTACTATCACCTCCACTGCCACCAAATGCATCAAGAGTCTCTTTTCTCGAAACTGCTCCAGCTGACTTATAAGATTTTTGTTCCTACCATTAACACTGAAAAACCATTCCAGAAGCTCCTTCCTCCAAGGGCTATTCATGACTTCTAAGAGTCCATCTAACTGCACTGATACTGAACTTTTATCCTTTTTTGTATGTGTGCATATGTCCTATAAATTTTCTGCCTGTCATTGATATTTATGTCCAGGAGTATTTTGAGAGCACCAGCGTGAATCTAATTCCTTCCCTTCCTTGGTATCACTTGTCTCCTACTCACCCCATTTTACCAAAGGCTCCAGTCCCTTGTGTGGCCAATATCTCTTTCTCCTCTTGCACTTAGCTCATTACTTTTCCTTCCTGAAAACTCACCTTCTTTTTCTAATGGCATATTTTCTCTCAGATGAAGTAATTCAGAAGCCAGTCTCTTCTTTCATGTTTTATTCATACTCATATTCCATGGGTCACCTTCTCCCTCAGAGATCTGTCCAGTCTTCATTTCAGTAATTTCCTAAACATCCTGAGATGCTGTCCACAACCTTATTTTCTGTTCTGTTCTTCTGATTTAATCTAAAATCAGCATTCACAGTTTTACCTCTGACACTCTTCTATATGCTTTGGCAGGCAAGTATTCAAGCATGAGCAGCTTTTACTTAGTACTTAAAATGGGTAACACACATCCCATAATTTCTACAACCTGTCATCACTGTATATGGAGGTCACCTCCCCTACTTCTTCAGAAGCACTTATTCATCATTTCCTCTTCTTTATTTTTACCATCATGGAAAGGAAGAAGAAAATGTCCTTGTGTACATTTCTTGCACCTTCAGGTCTGTGCAAGCAGGGTCCTTTGATTGGTGGCTTCTTGGCTTTTTTAAAACTTTGTCGAGATCAGCCTTAAACCTTCAGATCAAGTTCAACAGTTTAACTGTTCATCAGCAACAACCAAACACACAAATCACACACTCAGCTGCAAGGATTAGCAAACAGCCCTCAAACTCTGCCAACTTCTGTCTAGTTGAAGAAATTCTGAAAGATAAGGGGAAAAAAAGTTTTGTTCCCCAGAGTAGACTGGGAAGGAGATAATGTTACTCAAAGAGTTAATAAGAGTTAATAAATGTGAGGAACAACGCTAAGGTGTGCTGGTTTTGGCTGGGATAAAGTTAATTTTTTTCATAGGAGCTGGTATAGGGCTGTGTTTTGGATTTGTGCTGGAAACAGTGTTGGTAACACAGAGCTGTTTTCACTATTGCTGAGCAGTGCTTACACAGAGCCAAGGCCTTTTCTGCTCCTCGCACCACCCCACCAGTGAGTAGGTTGGAAGTGCACAAGAAGTTAGGAGCCAGGACGGCTGACCCCAACTGACCAGAGGGATATTCCACACCATATGGCATCATGCTCAGCATATAAAGCAGGGGAAGAAGAAGGAAGCAGGAGATACTCAGAGTGATGGCATACATCTTCCCAAGTAACCGTTACATGTGATGGAGCCCTGCTGCCCTGGAGATGGCTGAATACCTGCCCACCGATGAGAAGTGGTGAACGCATTCCTAGTTTTGCTTTGCTTGTGTGTGAGTTTTGCTTTACCTATTAAACTGCCTTTATCCCAACCCACAAGTTTTCTCATTTTACTTTTCCAGATCACTCCCCCATTCCACAAGCAGCTGCATGGGGCTTAGCTGCTGCCCGGGGTTAAACCACAACATAAGGGAATTGCCCAAGGTACTGCCAGAGTCCTATTCTGATTTAATTTCTACCAAAGCAAGAGAGATCAGAATCTGACCTTCTAGAAGGTGGGCATGTGATGAGTGAAGCAACTTTCTCTTACGTCACAAAGTATTTCTTGTTCACATAAGACAACACTTCCAATAGAAAGAACTGTCTGCACTTTCAACCTGCTGACAGTTGTGCAATCTTGACTTGTCATGGGAAAAGCTCTAAGAGCTCCTTGCTTTCGGACAAAAGGGCAAGGCACCAACTAAAAACTGGTGAACTATCTTAAAACAAAATATAAATTTCACTCTGAATAAAATTGAAGTTAGGCTTCATGTTCCTGGTTCAAATTATATCCTTAACTATGGGTAGGAATCATGCCCATCAACTACTTCAAGTACTGGAAACCTTCCATAAAAACAAGATGAAATGGAAACTGGAAAAGTTCGTCATATGAAGGAATGCATGGCAACATGAGTCCTTCCACACACTTCACTTCAGATCCCCCAAAACTACAACAAATACAGGATCTCTTCTGCTTGAGGGAAGAGCTTGAAGGGAAGAACCAAGAATGTCTCATACTTTATGAGGTTTTACTAATGCAAAATGGAAGAGTATCAAGCTTTACACTCATGTACCTAGCAAGACTTTATGACATGAGGGAGGCCCACTCTTATTTTTCCATGACAACACCTCATTCTCCACATAGTCCAAATTTTTCTACAATTAAAGATCAAAGTAGTTTGTAAAGATCAAAACAGCTTTTTTGTTACAGCAGAATATTTGCAACCAACATTCCTTTTGCAAATGTGTGTGCAATCAGGTAGAAATGGCAAGGGGAAGGTTACATATTCTATCTTTGAATGAGCATCCTTGAAATCCAAACTCCTCTGTTTACCCCATTTTTCAATGAAACTCTATTTATTTTTTTCTTTTGATGATTAAAGCTTGAGAAAGGTACGCTACAGCTTTTAACATAATTTATAAACATCATATAACCATTCATATCTACTGGCACAGAAAACTGAAGCATCAGATCTGAATTTGCTCTATGGTTTGACTGCACTTCTTTGTCATCTCTGGCATTTGAAAGATACCTGATTCAAATGATTACTGATTAGAATAATCATTACTGCAAAAAATTCTTTGCAAAGATATACTACCCAACAGATACTCAAAACCAGAAACAGAACCAATTTCTTCCTTGTTCATCTTGGAATTAAGTCTTAAGAAAGCAAGAACAGGAAAAAAAAACCACCCTACTATTTAGAATTATTCCTTCTTTTTTCTAAAAATTCTGTATGTCTTCACAACTAGGATGAGCTGTGTTAATTTCAGGAAAATCCAGTCACTCCATTTGTACTGAGTGAAAGTTTGAAGGCTGTCTGAATTTTGAAAGAAACAATTCACACCGAGAAAAAAACATTCTCCTGTGCTGCAATTACTGATACTTTATTAGGTTTAGCACTGAAGGTCAAGAAAAGAGTACTTACCTTTTGTTTTGGAAAGAGTTTTGGAATAGGAATCAGTCTGTTGCTACGTGACTGGTTTCCAGGCAGCAATTCCGCTCACTTCTTCAGGGAAACAGTGTGTTCTTCTGTTTCTGCAAATGCTGTTTATATTGAATAAATCCAAGTATGTTCAACTCAGACAATATACCGAGAGCCAGTAATGAAAAAACGCATTTGCAAAAACTAGAACATAATAAAACGACCTCTCAACTCTTATCTAGAGAAAGAGATGCGTCATATACATGATAGATTGCTGGCATTTCATTTTCTGGCTGTTGACCTGAGAAAATGCCAACTTTTATGAACTATACTTGAGCCATTCAATTTATTTTGTGAATAAACGCGTACAGCTTCTTCCATTTCTTCCCATGAAGGGCTTAGACATATCAAAAGCGACAAGTGTCAGTGGAAATACTATAAAAAGGTAAAGTTTTCACTGAATACTGAACAACGTCCCTCAATAACAAACCAAGGATGCATCCATAACATGTTTTTTCTTACAAGGGTTTTGTATGTTATTTTTATTTGCTCTGTTTTATAAGAAGTGTCTCTTACTCTGCCTATTCAGCATCTGTTCCGACTCACTTGCGGAAGTTCAGAAAAATTAAAGGTAATTTAAAAATTCAACACATTAGGATGAAATCCATTCAAGCTAAATTTAAACATTGTTATTCAGACCAAACTTCATTGCCCTGTTTTCACCAGCCCTGAACTGAACAACCTGAATTGAATTAAACTCTTATTTGGTTATTTATTCAGATAATAAATAACTCGCTCAGAAAGACAGACCCCAAAATCCACATTCGTATCTGTTGAATTTAAAGAACTTAAAGGAAATTATTCCATCTTTTAATGTAATTAGCATCCAGTAAAATAAACTAGTAGACATCAGCTTTCACTAGTTATTAAGCTTTACACTTAAGATGGTCTTTGGTTTGAATAAATGCAGAGAGAAGATGCTGAAAATTGCATATTATAAATAAGGAAAAAAAAGTCAGAAACCATGCATATTAAGAGTTAGTCTGCTCATTTACTAAGAACCAAACATTTATGAAAACCCACTATATCTTTTAAGAAAGAAACATGTTCTGCAAGCTCTATTAATTTCCCTGAGGAAAACGAAACAGATGAGAGAGGCATGAATGCCACAGAGAAGAAAAAAGGATTAGGAAGCAGCCTGGGACCAGACCTCCTGAGTAACATCACACATGAGCAGCAAAAGATTAAGCAGCTGAAAGGATTTTTTTTGTGGGGGATGACACAACCACATCTTTTCTGGTGGGGCTGTGAGGACTGTATGTCCCAGCAGCACTGCCTGGCACTGCACACATGCTCCAGGTTATGTGATGAAGCGGTACTAGTGTACAGCCGTATGATCGAAATCAAATGTGCTCCTGAGAGCAACTGACCCAACTCACCTACAAAACTGTATGCAACCCACAGACACATATTAAAGAACATTATTCAAGTTGCAAAGCCAATCACTCGAGGATTACATAAGAGAAGAATTTAATTTGCACATGGAAATGCAGTATAGCTTAATCTTTCATTACACAATTACATGCACTTTCTCTACAGATTATCAGGCTGTGTAGCCAGAGAAGCCATATTCTGTAGCATCCTACTTCATCGCTTGCACAAGTTGAAAGGCGTCATATCAATAAGCTATGGAAGTGTAAGAAGGAAAAGGAAGATCTCGGTGTTAAAGCTATTCACTTCTCTGTCCTGAAGTGTTAGGCTCTCTCTCTGCGTCTACTGAAGACTCCTACCCGGAGCAGCTGTTCTGGGAGCTCTTCTGCATGAATGGCACAATCTTTATTTCCTCTGTAGGTGATTCGAGATTTTGGGATCTGATACGTAGAAGAGCTGAAAGTATAATATAACTGACTAATAGTCTAAAAAGAGCGCATGCCAGGAAAAGGGCACTAAATAGTCAGTGGGCACTTTGGGTCTTAACTGCATCTGTTTTTCAGTTCCTCATTCATGAAAGGTGGAAAAATTGATACCTTGCTGCCTTATACTCTTGCGTACAAAGAAATGCCTGCTAATTGTGAAAACCCGGACTGGCAGCCACTAGGACAAAACTAATTGTGAGGTTCTGTCACTAAACAAAGTATTGGTAGACTTTATTGGTATTGGTATAGTTTTTACATGGTTTAGGCAAAGACTATGCCTAGGTTTCTCATTTGTTAAATAAAAAAAGAACCTTCCTTCTCCACAGGGCTTTCATGAGAACAAGCATATTCTTGAGATTATGAGGGACTCAGGCAGATACTATGGTGATGTAGGATATACTCAAGTGTGAAACAGAGTGAGGTACACCCCATGGTACTAAATGAAGAGTTTTAAGGTTTCAGGACCAGAGATTTAATCTGAAATTTTACCCACATTTTCCCCACATATATTTTCTCTTATTTGTAGCACTAACAATGCAAAAGTAATGCAGGAAAGTGGCAAAAAGTTGAGTAAGGCATGTGCTGGATGTTTGCTCGGTGTTCACATCTAACGTATGATACTCATTAGGATGTAACTCCTGATGGTAAGTGTATGTTGAGCAGATGGACATTAGCAGAGTTCGTAAACGTGGATTAAGGTACAACAGAGCCTGCCTTTATGGCCACGCCGTTGCAGTTAGGCTGAATGCTTTCTCCTGTCATTAGAAGGATTTGTACACACTTTTACTTAACTCTCCCTGGGAATCCAAAATGTTTGCTTCCAGTAAACATTACAATTACACCATATATAAACTGCATAAAAATTACATATAGTAAATTACTTATGCCACTTAGTAGGCTAGCTGGGGAACAGGTTTTTTTCCCCAGAAGTGTTCATACTCAAACCCGTACTCTGTCAAGAAACGTCTCAGGATGACACTGTGGACACCTTTACCATCTCCATTAACTCACTCCATCTCCATCAACTCAAAAAATTTGATGATTTTTTTATCAAATGCATGAGTCCTCTTCACAGTCATATTAAACATTTGCACAGTAACTTTAGTAAGCTGGCGCTGTCTGGCTCTGCCAAATGCATCCATTCACCCACCCAGAAAGGCATTCGCAAGGACAGAACACTTCGGCAGGATACAGAGAGCACCTCAATTCAGCATGTTTCCACTAACAAAATAACCGCAGATACAAAGTTCCTGCTTCCCATCTCTTTATGGGATAAAGGCAGTAAAGCATGATCCGGCTGCCCGCACTCGGGCACGTCGTTTCGGTTTCCACTCCAGCAGCCAACCTGGGGACAGGTCTGCAGCAGCGTGGGCTGAGGGCAGCCTCCACACCCGTGCCCCTGGCACGACCCGGGGGCCAAGGAGCTGCCGGGGCCCCTTCCCGCCGCCCGCCATTTACCTGTAGCAGGTGGTGGGCTGCCTGGTAGCCGAGGTGCAGGCCTCCCCGCACGCCGGGCGGCAGCTGCCCAGTGCCGTACCCGTGCCAGGCCACCACGTAGGGGTTGTCCATGGTCAGCCAGTAGCGCACCTGCCCGCCGAAGTGCCGGAAGCAGAGCTCAGCGTAGTCACGGAAGACCTGGGGCAGGACAGGGCTGGCCCAGCCGCCAAAGGCATCCTGCAGACCCTGCGGCAGGTCCCAGTGATACAGGGTGACTACGGGCTCGATGCCCAGCTCCCGCAGGCGGCCCAGGAGCCGGCTGTAGTGGGCCAGCCCGGCGGGGTTGACAGGCGCTGTGCCATTGGGCAGCAGCCGGGCCCAGGACAGCGAGAAGCGGTAGTGCGAGACCCCCAGGCGCCGGAGCCCCTCTGCATCGCGGAACAGGTTGTTGTAGCTGTCGCTGGCCACGTCGCCGCCCGCCGGCGCGGACGGGCGGTGGGCGAAGGTGTCCCAGACCGAAGCACCTTTGCCTCCCTGGCGCCAGCCGCCCTCCGTCTGGTAGGCGGCGCTGCCCGCCCCCCAAAGGAAGCCGTCGGGGAAGGTGTCGTGGAGGAAGAGCTGGTCCTGCGGGTAGGGCAGCCGGGCGAAGCGGGACCAGGTGCCCGCGCCCTGACCTGGCGCCCCGAGCAGCGGCCGCCCCAGCACCAGAAGCGGCAGCAGCAGCCGCAGCACTGGCGCGGAGGGGACCATGCTGCCGGCGGGGCTCCGCGACGGCGGCTCCCTCTTCCCAGCCCCCCGCCGCCCCATTTTATCTCACCTCGCCTCTCCCCCCACCCCCGCCCCGGTGGGCACGGCCATTAATAATTACCTCGGAGCTGCCGCCTGCACCCTTTCCGACCGGCTTCCCCTGGGAGAGCTACCTCCGGGGGCGGGATCCGGGGGGCGAGACGGGGCGGGCGGCGAGGAGAGGGCGGCAGCGGGGCGGGGGCTCCTCGGGGGAGAGGTGGACCCTGTCTCCCCTTCGGGGTCGCCTCTGTCACACACACACATACACCCGCCCCTTAGGGCGGAGATCGCCGTCCGCGGGGGCAGGGGCGCACCCCGCAGCCCTCCCCCCGTTCCCCCGGGCGCCCGCTGCGGCTCCGGTGACCTCTTGGAGGAGAGACCCTCGCTGCTGCCCTGCGCCCTTTCTCTGAAACGGCTTTTCTGAGGAGCCCACGGATAGACTCGACGGCCGGATCCATCCCCTCGGAGGAGCTGCGCGTAGCCTCTGTCCATCGGGGAGCCCCCGCGCCGGCGGGCAGCGGCCCCTGCGGCAGGTCCGAGGGGAGGGAGCGGTCCCCGGCGATAAAAACAATTTTATTGATAAAAATGATAAATTATTTTATTGCTTTTTTTTTAATTAAAATTATTTTTCCTTCCCCCAGAATTTCCTTCGTCCTACCTTGGCACGAGACATCGCATCTGCAATCTCTCATGTAACAGTAATTAAAGAGAAACTCGTTATCCAAGTACACATTCAAACCCCTCGCCTCTTAACCCCCTGCCCCAGTAGTTCATGGACTGTCACCTCCCAGTAATAACACTTTTCTTTTCTGGAGTAGGAGTTTGGTGTATTTGATTGTTTACCACATGCAAAACAAGTTCCAAATAGAAATGCCTCACAGATCTTTGTGGGGAGGTAAAAAGCTGAGCTAAGTTTGATTACTGAGTTACACTTCTTAACTGATTGCCTCAGTGTGATGTATGGACCTTTCTTTTAAAAGCAGGTCTTGGGCTGCTGTGCTCATCTCCCGCGAACAAAACAATTCAACCTGGGCAGTGACGTGAGAAATAGCTCAACACATTGGAAAAACCTGGTGTTCAGCTGTGTGGGCTTTTAACAGAAGTTGGGACATCTAGGGATAAAACACACCTGCTAGACAGGCCGTTAAGGACAGGGAGATGTTCCCAGGAGATAAAGTTGTTTGTTTAACTGCGGAATGAAGGTATTTAGATAATTTCATTCTAATTTTAGAAAATAAATGCCCTCAGGGAAAAATTACAGGTAATCACTAATAATGAGACGATGGATTTAAATGATGTGATCTGCTGAAGGTTTCCTCTAGTGCGCAGGGGGGGCTCTCGCACCTGCCAAGTGTAGCATGCAGGGCAGTTGCTGTGGCCTGGTTCTAGAACTTCCACCTTCCACCTTTTCTGCACTGATTCAGTTCAATTGGGGGGTTCTTTTGTGTTGGATTTAAAGAGACTAAAGACGTAGTGGACAGGATTGTAGTTAGCCTTCCATTGGTGGCAATTAATTAATTCCCATGTTAGAGGGATGAAGCAGCCCAGGCGACCATCAGCACCCTTCCCTAAGGGAGGAAGTTTGTGGAGTGGGAGCAGGGGAGTGGCAGGCCCAGAACTAGGGCTGGTCATTGGTCAGTCTGACGAGCTGCTGAAATCTGATTACAGTCCAAGTAAATGGCAACTTGAGCTTCAGCAACAGACCTGCAGCAACAGAAAAAAGATGTTAGCATAATTTGGTAGTTACTTGCAGAAGCTGGAGATCAGTTGTTAAGTGCACAACAGTGTTGCTGCATTGGCCCTGTGCAAGGAGTGAAGAGCCAGGCTCCTGTTCACTTACCGGCCTGATTTCAGTGGAAGCGTAATGCTTTCACTGGAGCTTGATGCCAAAGTATTTCAAGAATAGAGATGTAGAGACATGGCTCAGAAATACCTCAGCCTAAAACAGGGTATTAGTGATGCTAAGCTGATTGCTGACATTTAAGGAAAAAAAACAAAACTTCAATTTGTATCTGAGGACGCAAGATACTTTTAAATGTATCTTAATACTTCTTTTTTCATTTGTTAATTATTAACTAAAACCTAGATCAATCCTATCTATACTTAGGCAGCACCAATAAGCAGGTACTTAACTGAAGCTCCTTCATTAGGAACTTGTTTCTTTCGCAGCCTCTCAACAGTCAAAGGAAAGAAATAGCATTAGTGTTAGTCTAAGTCAACCCAGCTACGATCTTTGTCAACATCTGCAGGTAACTGTCCAGGAAGCCTACAGTGACTGTGCAGAAGCAAGCAGCCCATTTTTGAGGGATGATATCTGGCCATAATTGCTGGCACAAGGTCACTTCACCTGTATGTCTCTCAGATGAAAACCTTTTTAATTTTTTTAGTGTAAATGACAGAAAATGAGCACTGTGGCCTTCAGTTGCTTGGGCTTTTTCTTAGAGAGAAAGCTTATTTTTGCGTTTTAGGATAACACAATAACCCACTGCTCTGAGCCTTTTTATTTCTTTTCTCCGAACAAACAGTCTAACAAACTCTGTGCAATATTAACCATACAGAAAGGTCAGCCAAGCACTTGCAGACACCAAGGTCTCCCTTGCTGCTCCTTGAGTTCAAAGCAGGGCTCCATTGTGTCTGTGTTGCTGAGCAAGCACACTTCCAACTCTGCCCTGGGTAGGCAGATCAGGATTTACATTTCAGTCTTTTTGTACTGGTGATTACTGAATGTTCAGCTTTTGATAAGATGTATAATGGATACTGTGAGTGTCAGTATAATTTTCATTCAGGCTGTGCTGGGATTTTCTTTGCTAGCTATGCAGTCAGTGCATGTAATCAAATTCAATGGTGTTCTGACTGAGCATTTCTGTTTCTACCCCAAAGAGGCTGAATATTCTGGGGTACCTAATTTTAGGTAAAGTAACTCTATTACTGCTTTAGATTCACTGAACAGCTTTCCCTGAGATCACATCATGCACTGGCTTCAATGCAGCAAACCCCTTCCTCATTTCAAAATCTCTGCAGAAGAGCTAGCAGCTTTACATCTGTGCTCCTCACTGTGGTAGAACAAATGGTCTCAGTGCCTAAAACCCCCATCTTCTGTTTTAATGCCCCTTCTCTGTTCACAAGCATATTTCCAAATGTATACAAGCATGGAGTCAGTTGAAAATAGCCAAAAGTAATAGATTTACTCTCTCAGCATTTCATTTCAAGACGTGAAAGTGTTCACTACCAGTTGGGGACACTGCTTAAATATGTCACCACCTGAATTAGACTGGGGCGTTTTCTCTACTGCTTCCACCACTGCATAACAATACTGTATTTTATTATGTCTGTTAAATGCAAACTGCAAAGATGTCAAATTTTACTTCCTCTTGCTGATGAATAGCTGTTCCCAGAAAAGCTGTGAAAGAGAGTTCTAGATTTACCACCTTCATCCCTGCCAGAACCAGGCAAACCAGATCTTCCTCAATTTTCCCAAAGAAGATACAAGTCCAATTTTCTTGAAAAAAAATGCAGCCTTCCATACCTCTTCCTGCTTTCTCTCTTGATCACAGTAGCTATATGCATTCACTGTCCATTCAGAATGACTTTAAAGACAGCTAGTAAATTACTATTGAAATTAGAAACATGGTGTTGTCAGGTCCAAGATATTCCTGTTGGTGTAGTGACTCTTCCCAAGAATGCTTGGAAAGCGTCAAACCCTTCTCTATTCTAGCCTTAAGTACCAAATCATTCTCATCTCCGCTTTCTTGTAGTTGGAAAGGGTGGTAGAGAACCTGAAATGCCTTTTTTTTCTTTTTTTTCTTTTAAATAATCCTGGCGACTCCAGCCATCTGCTGTTTCAAGTGTGACAAATTGTTTTTATCCCACAAAGGGATATTGAATTGATCTCCTTTATTCTGTGGCAGGATCTAGCCTGAGGTGGGAAATTAGAAACCTAATCTCCATTTTCTTTTTACCCTTTTGTAGCTGTGTCTCCAAGAAGTGGATAAATCCAATTCCTTGTAGGAAAAGTGGAATTCCAAATCGTTTAGCCCTTCTTACTTTGGAAGGTGACAGGGAGTAACCTCAAGGCAAACCTAGAAATTTATGTTTTATTTGCATGGGGCAGTGATGACAATCCCATTGTAACCTAGGAGGAGACGTGGTGTCTGGATGCTTCCTTGTATCTGAATGACAGAGGTTGCAGAGCCTTCCCAGTCTTGCAAACCCTCCTTCAGGGGAACCAGTAAACGCATTTGAAACCCTGAATCACAGAAGGTGATGGGAACAGGAAGAAAGCTGAAACACCATCTTGGAATGCCGTTTCATTGGAAATGACATCTGGAAATGCTGCCTCTTACTTCTGAGAGGCCACAAACACCTCCCCATTATCTAGATGATAATATTAGATTTTGCAGATGATCTCCCTGTCTTCAAAATTGCCTTGTGAATTGGTAGAAGAAGGGGTGGACAAAGACAGAGGTAAAAGAAGTTGCCTCTCTACTGAGAAGGGTGATAGTGAAGAAGTGGGTACAGCCTTGCTCTTCCTCTCCTGGGCAGGGGACATGGCCTTAGCTGGCAAGAAGGGTCCAGAGCTGAGGGAGAAGATTCAAGGGTGTGGAGAGAGGACAGGAGTGCTCCTTGCCAAGTGCAGCTCATGAGCCACAGGCTTCAATTCTGTTTTAAGCAGGAGCTGAACGCTGGTTGCACAGGCTGAAGGAATAGCCCTGTCTCTCTTAGTCTGCTGCACCTGGGTGAACAAGTGAAGGCGGGTGTCCAGGGAAGTTTCAGACCAAACAGGGAGTTACCTAATGCATTTGGGTACTTAAAGGTTGAAAATCCTGGAAAACAGAGGGACTGGATCACTCACAGGTGTGAAATAGATTTAACAATTTAGATGGGATCTGGATATACTGGATCTCAACCGTAAGAGGTACATACCTGTGAAAATATATTTGAAAATATATACTGGGGCTACGGAACTGATGGACAGGGGCAGAGCAGTTGACGTCATCTACCTGGACTTGTGCAAAGCGTTTGGCACTGTCCCACATGACATCCTTGTCTCTAAATTGGAGAGACATCAATTTGATAGATAGACCACTCGGTGGATAAAAAGCTGGCTCGATGGCCGCACACAAAGAGTTGTGGTAAATGGCTCGATGTCCAGTTGGAAACCTCTAACGAGTGGTGTCCCTCAGAGATCGGTGTTGGGACCGGTCCTGTTCAACGTCTTCGTCAGCAACATGGACAGTGGGATTGAGTGCGCCCTCAGCAAGTTTGCCGATGACACCAAGTTGTGTGGTTCGATTGGTACACTGGAGGGAAGGGATGCCATCCAGAGGGACCTTGACACGCTTGTGAGGTGGGCCGATGCCAACCTCATGGAGTTCAACCAAGCCAAGTGCAAGGTCCTACACCTGGGTCGGGGCAATCCCAGGCACTGCTACAGGTTGAGCGGAGAAGAGATTCAGAGCAGCCCTGCAGAGAAGGACTTGGGGGTGTTGGTTGACGAGAAGCTTAACATGAGCCGGCAGTGTGCGCTTGCAGCCCAGAAAGCCAACCATATCCTGGGCTGCATCAAAAGAAGCGTGACCAGCAGGTCAAAGGAGGTGATCCTGCCCCTCTACTCTGCTCTCATGAGACCTCACTTGGAGTACTGTGTACAGTTCTGGTGTCCTCAACATAAGAAGGACGTGGAGCTGTTGGAGGAAGTCCAGAGGAGGGCCACGAGGATGACAAGAGGGCTGGAGCACCTTCTGTGTGAAGACAGTCTGAGAGAGTTGGGGCTGTTCAGCCTGGAGAAGAGAAGGCTGCATGGAGACGTCATAGCAGCCTTCCAGTATCTGAAGGGGGCCTGCAAGGATGCTGGGGAGGGACTCTTCCTTAGGGACTGTAGTGGTAGGACAGGGGGTAATGGGTTCAAACTTAAATGGGAAATTTAGATTAGATATAAGGAAGAAGTTCTTTACAGTGAGGGTGGTGAAGCACTGGAATGGGTTGCCCAGGGAGGTTGTGGGTGCTCCATCCCTGGTGGTGTTCAAGGCCAGGCTGGACAGAGCCTTGGGCCACATGGTTTAGGGTGAGGTGTCCCTGCCCATGGCAAGGGGGTTGGAACTAGATGATCTTAAGGTCCTTTCCAACCCTTACTATTCTATGATTCTATGATTCTATGAAAATCCCAGTTTGTGGTGTCTGATGCAGTATAAAAAGGAGAAGAAACATATTTAACTATTTTCACTTCTATTTTAATTTCTATTCCTGGTACACTGTTATCATTTTGAAACCAATTTAGTTCACTCTCCACAGGATGGCTCGAAAGCTTGAATCCTGTGGCTTAGTCTAGAGCTGACAGCACTCTAGGGACACGTATGGTGGCTTTTCATATACATCCTTCATCCTATCTCTTCAGTTCAGGCACAGCTGAAGCATTTCCTTTTACTCTTCAAATTTCTACTATTTTAAAACCTCTGGCAAAATGCCACATCGTCTATGAAAAGAATGATCCACAGGGGTTTGAATGAAGAAATAAAAAGCACTACTATTAAAAAATGAAAATGCAATGCTGAGTTTTATGTACATGAAAGTTGAATTTTTTATGCATTAAATTCAGTCAAGGAAGAATATCCTGCAAAATTACTTCTATCCTCATATCTTTAGATAAGATAAGAAATACTTCTGCTAAAATCATACAGCAAGACAAGTTAGTGCTTGTTAAAGCTGTATTTCAATAAGCAGTTGAATGACACCTCAGTTCAGCTACTTATTTCTTGTTGGTTTCAGCTCATGCCAATATTGGTTTCCTTTACTGCCAGGCAAAGACTGGATCATCAAGAAATAGAAACAGTTTTAAGAACTACTGTAGTGTGTTAATTCTTTTTAAGATTTTCTCCCTAAATTACTTTTCTGCAGTTAAGACTTACATCATTTTAAACTCTACTGGGCTGAAACTTTGTAAACTAGTCATTTGATCTATATTGCACTGTGCTGCTGCATTACTAAATGTACAGTCAACACTGGCTGCAAACACATAAACATTTTTCAGGGCTACAGGCATATGATGCTCTTTAATAAACACAACTATTATATTATACAATGTCAATTTTGACTGCATAGCAAAAACTCAATTTGGTACCGAGTGAAGTGTATAGTGCTGAAATATGATTTACAGTCAACTGGGAAGTCATGTAGTCTTTTCGAGCTGCTTCATACTCACATAAATGTACTTGTGAGCTATTCACAGATACTTTAGCAAGGTGTCCTGGGTTCAGCTACAGCAGTCATTTTTTCTCCTTCTTAGTAGCTGGTGCAGTGTTGTGTTTTTGACTTTCAGCCTGGGAACAACGCTGATAACACCGATGTTTTTAGTTGTTGCTAAGTAGTGCTTACTCTGACCAAGGACTTTCTTGGTCTCATGCTCTGCCAGGAAGGAGGGGAAGCTGGGAGGAAGCAGAGACAGGACACCTGACCCAAGCTGGCCAAAGGCGTATTCCATACCACAGCACGTCATGCCCACTATATAAACTGGGGGGAGTTACCTGGAAGGCCCAGATCCCTGCTCGGGTCAGGCTGGGTGTTGGTCGGCAGGTGGTGAGCAATTGTATCCTCTGCCCTTGTTATTTCCTTTATCGTTATTATTATTGGTGGTAGCAGTAGTGGTTTTGTATTATACCTTAGTTGCGGGACTGTTCTTATCTCAACCCGTGGGAGTTACATTCTTTTGATTCTCCTCCCCATCCCTCCAGGAGTGGGGGGAGTAAAAAAAGGGGGAGTGAGCGAGCGGCTGCGTGGTTCTGAGTTACTGGCTGGGCTTAAACCACGACACAAGGCTTTACTCCCATGTTTCCAAGATTGGCTCAACATCACTGGGGAGTCAGGACATTTGTTACCAAAACAGTAAGTATGCATGGTTTAGGGTCTACCTCTTCAAATGTGGTTGAGGACTTGAACCAGATTAGGCCAAGATAGAGTATGTTGCAACAGTCCAGTCTTGAAAAGACTTGAAAAGGCATAATTAATGTAAGGCCTTGCTTTACCCACATCTGAAATCACAGGAGGTTTAATCTTTTGAGCAATAAGATGCCAATCTCTTTCTTAAGGTGAAATTAGAGACAGGATAATATTTGTTGACAGTGTCAGGATCTTAATACTCCTTCCTGAATAGGAACCAAACTGTTACATGTTTCAGGTTTATTGTCCTCCTTAAGTGATGGACTTCTAACCTCCTCTTTAGACCAAAACAGTAGGGGGAAATCAGGAAGTCATATGTGCTACCACTGGCTTCAGTTCCATGAGATTAAGTGTTTATGAGACTATTTTAGATTTTCTCAAGGTCAGTGATTACATTTCCACCAGCGACTCTGATTCACCCCTACAGTGTCATAGCTGCTGCAACTCAAAGAAGGATGAGGAATATAATAAGGAAGGAAGAGCTATGCAGCATTTATAATGCAGGTAGTTGAATGTACGTGTAACAGAAATGCCACAGTGATTAAGCAACATATGTTGGCACATCAATATTTTAGATCTCTTCATCCAGCAGGCAACTTCAGAAAGTTGTGGGATTCTCAAAAAAACCTACGTTTGGTATGTCTGCTCAACGGCTTTGGGGAAAGTCCCAAACTGTGTCTGAAGGAGGTATTAATTAAGCTTTACTATATGTATATTTGAGCTATATGTAAGAAAGTTAAGCAGACTAATCTAGTGCTAAGTACAAGCATCTAAAGTAAGCATTTTCCAAGTGTAAATCTTTTATTTGCAGTGCTCTTTTATACGTGCCCAGAATGTAACCCATGCAACAATTCAGCTTGAAAAAAATGCTTTGGAGGCCATGTAACTACATTCAAATTCATTCACCCCCTTAGCAGCATGGTGCCTGTATTCTTCATCTAAATCTAAATTTTTTAAAATTGTAAATAACTTTCTTTGTAGCAAAAGATCTTTCCTGTATACACAGTGAGGCAGTCCCACCAACAGAGAAAAAAGCAGACCCCTGGCATTATGAAAGATGCTTCATAGGAGACAACAGTAAGTGAATTTTAAATCTATTATATATTAAAAAAAATGTGCTCGAGTTAGGCATCATCAAGCAATTCCTCCTTTTGGCCAAAACAGGGCAAGGACTCTTTGCAGAGGAAGTGGGAGAGGAACAATACTTATTGGACCAATTTCTCTGTTAGGTGCCAAGGGGTAGCTATTGATTTGGGTCACGCTGTCAGAGCAGGTGTTCATCTGGACAATTTATGGTCACAGACTGATATGGCACTTTTCTGCCTGAAGTCTGTAGCTTAGTCATAGATACCAAGAAAAGTTAATTTGTCATTTTTTTTAATTAACTTAGCATTTAAATTACTGTAAGCCCAGCTTTCAGCTAACAAATAGATGTTCCTTGAAAGGAATGCATCTGTGTCCATTTCTCTTTATTATTTCTATCTTCAGTTCAATTCTGTTTTTAACTTAAGCTGAAAATTATGAGGAAGATGATCTACTAAATGCATCCACTTATTTTTCATGCCTTTTTTTCATTGACTCCTGAGAGTCTCCTTTCTGTATGCAATGGCTTTTCTGGATGTTCCCTTACAGTGGATGTAAGGGCAAAGTATCAATGCCTGCAGTGTGCAAGACTTGTCTTAGCATGTTTGCTATTATAATTTCAGCAAGCCAGCAGCAGTTTCCAGAGGATCACAGATTAAAGCAGGAAAATGGTGATTTTTCAAAGTGTGGCTGGTATCTCCATAAAAAGCTCAGCAAATTTTCACACCATGGGGAAAGCGTGCTTCCCAAGGCTAAGGGCATCCTCCAGACCCTCCATCTCACAGCTGTCGGTGCAGTCAGCACTGTAAGACCTTAAGGTTGGTGAATCCAGTCTCCAGAGATTGCAGCACTGCTCTTGTCTCTTAAAAATGCTGACAGGCTTGGCTTGGTGGCAAAGGCTCTGCCTGGTTTACTGTCTTCCAGCCATGCCCTTTACACACTCCTGGCCTAACTTGCCAGGCATTTCATGTTTGCCTGTAACAAGGTGTTGACAAGACCCTCTGTAACCTCCCTGGGGCTAACACAATGTGTTTTGATTTCTAACTCCTCTTTTACAGCGATCAAAAGAGATCAGGTATCTCATTTCACACATATCATTGCTCAGCTGCTTCCTGCCCTGCTCTCCTCCCTCATCTAAGTCCCAGGACATACCATATTTAACACAATCAATTCTTACACCCATTTATTGAAAGGCATCACATTCGCAGGGGCATCTTACACATCCTTTTACATTATTGCTCCAGCTTATGTTAAGGATTTCCATTTTTGTTCTCAATTCACTCTCCAGGCTTACTTTGGCCAGTGTTATATTGGACCCTTTTATGAGCAGTACTGAACAGTGCTGCCGAGTAGCCTCCCTAAACCACAAATATCAGCTAAATACCTATGACCAGATGGCTATTCCTTGAAGAAAAGGTAGGAAGACTCTCTACTGTGAAACATACGTCACCTGGAAGGAATGTCTTTTGTCAGCTTCACCTGCACCATAAAATAATAAAGCCGAGTAAAAAGAGTGAAGCCTTTTAGTAAAGTCTCTTTCATATATATTATGGAATGGTAATACTGGTAGAAGTTTTACTATGGGTGTAGGTATAAAAATATGTTAACTGTGGCTTAGCTTATGCCTCTTCCTTAACGGGACTCATCTTCACCAACAGAAACACTTTTGTGCTTCTTTAACTGGGAGCTTGGATCCGTGAGAAGATCTCTGGATGGTAGCAAGTGCCAGTTGATCTGCAGTAACAGTCCAAACAGGTATTTTTGATACATGACAGATGTTACCCCTTAAATGAAAGGTCTCCTCTCCTCACCTAACACCTGCTCCCAAGACAGCTGCTTGACCCCAGTAGTCACAGTACTGGAGAGGGACCAGGGAGGCTACACATGAGGGACTGTGGAGCAAATTCCAAATCCCAAACTCTGGGGCTAGCACTGGACAGGGAGAAGGCCAGGAAAACGCTGTTCAGTTGTACATCTGCAGTAAAACCTTCCCCCTCAATACCCAGCTCTTCTGCTTCAGCAGTGCAACCTGCTTCTTTCAATCATAAGCAATGAAAAATGTGACTAATATGACATCAATTCTCTTCTTTCTTACATGCACCCTTTTTCCAGTAACCCCTCCCCAGATGCACATAAACATGGAGGGGGGGGAACCAAAAGCAGACAACAAACTTATGGAGAAAAAAAATAAAAGAAGAATAAATGTGATTTACAAACTTGGTAAAAGAGGAGGAATTCTCTTTTCTGAGACTGAAACATTAAAAAATTTCGATTTTTTCTGAAGGTTTTTAGTTTCTATTCCTGTTTGGAACTGGGAATGGGAAATGCTTTGGTCACCTGCAGGACCACTGTTTGAATAAAGTAATCCAGCAGCCTTATAGGGAATGAAACAAGGATAGTCCTGCCAGAGCTACTCTATCCTAAAGTAACCTACAGGTCCAACTGTACTGGTAAATAAAAGAGAGCTGTGGTGTGCTTGTGCACTCATCCCCTAATCACCCCACTGTTTATTGCCATTCTCTGGCTCTCCTTTTGGATAACTTTCTGCAAGACAAATCTGCTACAAAGGCGAGCAGCCATAACCACTGTGGACTGGAGCCAGATGGCGCTACTTAGCCCTAGGTGCACAATCAGTCTCTTCTCTTTTCTTCAGCAGCATGGAAATGGCTAAAAGTGCCCTTTCTGTTTAGTACCAGGATTATTTTTTTTAAAGCTACACATGCACCAATAATCTGTAAAACATCTCCACAACTCATCTAGCCTTCCCAATTGGTGTTTGATGAAGTGTTACTCCACCTGCTCCTATTCAAATGCTCAAAATGCTGGGCAGGTTTCTGAAAATGGGCATAAACATCTATGTAAGTCCTTACAAACTTTTCTTTCTAGACTTTAACCTGATGTTACACTTCGTATTACCAGGTAAAACAGCCTGAAGTTGTGTCATGGTAGGTTTAGATTGGATACTAGGAAAAATTTCTTCACTAAAAGGGTTGACAAGCACTGGAACGGGCTGCCAGTGAAGTGGTTGTGTCACCATCCCTGGAGGTATTTGAAAGATATGTAGACGTGCTGCTTAGGAATGTGGTTTAGTGGTGGACTTAGCAGTGCTAGGTAAATGGTTAGACTCGATGATTTTAAGGGTCTTTTCCAACCTAAATGATCCTGTGATCATGCTGCCTTCTAAGGGGTAATACCACACACACAGTTGTTGCTGTGATGTAAACCTTTTTACCTTTCTTTGCTCCCCTCCAAGACACTTCGCATGGTGCTGACCTGCACACAGGGACCAAACTTCCCAACTCCCTATTTCTCAGCATCAGAAACACCAAGAATGAAAATCCCAGGTGCTTGTTGACAGGAGGGATAGGATTGGTCTCTGCAAGGCCCAGGAGAATCATGGTCCCTGAAACTACAAGGGAAGGAAGGTGGAAAAAGGGTTCTTGTCAGGCCAGCTGGATAACTGCACAGTGATGATGCAGTAAAAATGTTGGCTAGTGGGCTCAGCTACGATTCACATAAGAGAAGGAAAAAAAATTATTGTCAATGTATATTATACACATGGTCTAAAGGAACAGTATAGTTACCACTTCTCAGACAAGTTTACAAACATTTCTAATCCTCTCGCTTCTGAGAAAGCTACATGACCATCAACAAGATAGGGAAGAAATTCCGTGTGTACACACATGCATGACATATTTCTAAACGCTGGTGATAAAACTGGTGCTAAGTGGTCATAAATAGAGATTACCATTGTACAGCAGAGCAGTGCTTTTTTTTCTCCCATGCTTAGATTTGCACAGTTTACCTACAGATTCTCTCAAACCCAAAACTTGGCAATACTTTGGTTGCTAGCATACTATCTGCCATACTTATTACTACTACTTAATTGCTTCTGTAAAATACCCAATCCATAATCATCTTGACTTTTACCTAGAGTGAAAGTTTTTCATGGTGCTCTGGGGGAGGAAGGGAAAGTGAAGACATCATCAGTGTGAATGTGAAGCTTTGGAAAGGGATTAAAGGCACTACAATAATGCAAGTTGTTGTGGTGGTTATCAGAAGCTTCCAACAGGGGTTTGTCTCCAGAGCTCAAGACCCTAATGATGCTACAGAAAGGATCTCATTAAATAACCAAGTTCAGAAGATGATTTTAAAAACAAGTTCAGCTGGATGAGGTGCAACTTTCTTTAAATGACTGCTGAAAATTTTTGGAGCTTGGCTTTTCTTGCTGGTAAGTATATATTAAACCCCAAGCTATTATTAGGGTGATTTTATCTTAGTGAGTGTGTCATCCAAATGGTATTTTATAGGATAGGTTGGGAATTTTCCAACAGAAAGTATTTTTGGTCAGAATATGCAGCTTTATCAAACCCACAGCTTTTTTTATGGAAATGTACATACCAGCTTTGATACAGATGGAATTTTCATATAAAAAAATCAAAGAGCTAAAGAAGACTAAGTCATAACAGCCTTCTGGCTTGGCTTACTTATCTGGCTGTGGGAAATGAAGACTGAGATTTCAGGGTGTGCATGATTCTGCCTGAAGACTTGGAAGATCTGTTTTCTTCCTGCAAGGAAAGTACTCCTTTCGCCCAACTCTGCTGGGATGAGTTGTTTTTCATCTATAAACAAGAGAGAGAGAAAATGAGGCTTGCTCTGCAGCCCAATGGTCAGAACTTGCACGTGCAGTGAAGTTGCCAAAGAGATGTGATGTGATGAGAGCACCACCATACAGGAAAAGAAACCAAAGTTCATGTGTCTGGTTGGAATATGGCAGAACAGGTTCAAACACTGATCTTTCTTGTCCTATTTGATACCCAATTGCATTTGTGACTGCAACCAGACACAGGATGGATGGAAAAAACACTTGGCAGCAGATGCCCTCAGAATGTTTTGCTCTGAAGATACAGAGAACTATGAGTGGAGGAGGGACACAAGAAAGAAAAACTGTTTTCGTCTTTCCAAGGGAGTGACTGACTGCGAAAGCACAGACACATTCTAGAGAAACACCATGTGAACTGTAAAAATATGAGACTTTTCCCTATGTGTATTTTATCTCTTGTCAGGAGTGCAGCCATTTCAGATTTTCTCCAGGTAGTCAAAATTGCTAAGTAAGCAGCACATCGCAATAAAAGAACATGCTGTAGCAAGATAATAAATGCGATTTGCTTAACAACTGTGTTATCTCCTACGACCAGGCACAAGAGCAGATAGCACAATCTAAGTATCAATGTACCTTACGCAAAGGTATAATAATCTGTAAGTCACACTTTTCGAATTATCACATATACATTTGCAATGTGACTACCCCCCTTGAAAATACACAGTCAGTCAGAAATTAAATATGAAATTTATCACAAAATATTTATTACAAAAAATGAAGCCTCATACCCGCTGGAGAAGGATTACCCATGCTTTCCTTCAATGCTACAAAAATACCTTTTGTAATTGTACTGCCATAAATGAACACTTGCTGAGTTTATTCTTCATTCCCCATTACAAACTGTTATGACAAATGTGATTTTTGTACTTTGCATTGGGGGAACCCCAGACCTTCACATTAATGTCTTCATACTGATGCTAGCTGAAAGCCCTTCCCCACTGCAATACTTACTTAAAATTCTTTTGTCTGCTTGGTTTCTGCTTGATTAAGGTAGAAGGTCCAGGGTTCATTCTGAAGCAAAGCAAGAACACTTTTCAAATATTTCCTACACAGCTTTCCTTTTCACACACATGAAAGTTGCTCTCAGACATACTATGTTGTTTGTAGCAGCTATAGTTATAGATAATGCTGTTAATCTTTTTTTTTTTTTCTTCCTGGCTATATTTTATATTAAAAAATCCAATTACAAATGGCTTTAAGGAGATTAAAATTATTACTTTAGAGTCAATCACTTACCATGGGGCTTGATAGGTTGCTTTGAAAGACTGCTGTCTTCCAGAACACAATATACTGATTTTCTGTAGCCATGTAACATAATATTCATTAATAATTACTTAGCCTCTTATAATTTTTTTTTTTTATTCTTTATACTAAGCATCTTAGTGTAAGAATAATATTTTTCTGCTCTTCACCATTCCCTTTCATCAACCAGACATCAGTCTTTTGATTATTTTTTAACTGGTACGTCTTCTCTACAAATTTTGAATTCTGACTGAATGAAATGCACCCCTCCACCTAGGTAAAACACAGATTACGGGTTATTTAATTCTCACTTGTATACTATTTAAAGGAAGGAGTTAAATGATACACAAATCTTGTTCTGAGCCTTGGTCCCCGAATGTCCTTCACCCCAGGGTCTTCATCAGTCATGTAAACTCACCAACTAATTACAGTAGGAGTGGCAGGAAATCATGGTAGGTGTGGGCAGTTATTTTTAGGTACTGGAGCTAGTGTAGTTTTTCAAAGCCACCCATGCTTTGCCTTAAGTCTGTAGGGTGTAGATAACCTCTTAGGTGACAGCCAGTTGAAACTGGGATTTCATCTCCAATGTCATTTACTCAATGGGATGAACTGGAGTCAAATCTTGAGGTCTTCTCACCTGCTGGTTCTGTGCAGGTGTCCCACGATGTCCTACTCAGTGTAGTAGCATGGAATGTTTCCAGCTGCAGCTTCCTCTAGGGACACTTCTGGTCCTCTACTGAACAATGACTGCAACAGCAGAAGCACATGTGACTTTTAATTAGGGGAATATGGATATCAAGTTCATTTCTATGTGGGGATTAATCACCGCTGATTAAAGTCCCTATTTTAAAAGGAAAATAAGATTTCCTCTGCTTAGAGGGCATCTGAATGCTATATATGCTTGCCTGTACTTTATATTCTGAAAGAGCTCCAAAGCAATATTTCACCAAATGGGAAGAGTTGGGCTTATATATGATCTCATTTGTATGCAGTGTGCCCTGCCTTGTAAGAATGTATTTGACTTGCTTCTTTCCTTTGCTAATATGTTTTACTCACATGATATTAGAAATGATGGCTCAAAAAAAGGTTGGGGGTTTTGTACAGCCATCTTCAATGTGGATATCCTGAGAAATATATTCCTGAAATTTCTCCTTTAATCCTTAAAAAATTGTTTGGGTTTTTTGGGGGTTTTTTTATGTTAGCATGTCTAGAAGAGTCATGTAACTACCACTGAATGGCACAATCAGGGAAACTATATTCTCCAGGTGCAGTAAAAGTTACTGTATTTTATTTCCTATTTTCTGCAGAGGAAGTGACTTTTAAAAGCCTCCTATGATATTGGAAGAAATAAAAAAAGAGAAGATAAATTAGTTCTTGCAAATTGTACATTTCTACTTCATTCATTTTAATGAAAATGTGCCAGTTTCCAAAAAAGTGAAACAGGTTGGGGTTTTTTTTTTTAATTGTAGCATTCTCCTTTAATTAGATTTAATCAGATATTTTATAGCACACTGAATTTGTATATATGGGTGTTCAATAGAATGCTTATTACTGTTCTCTCTTTTAAAGGTACATATAAACAGAAACACATATTGCATTTCACCAGATCTATTGCAATATTTTTAAAGTAGAGGCAGATTTTAGTTCAGTCATGATAAAGAGCTTGGTTTTGCTTCCACATAACTATGTAGAAAACTCTGATACAGCTGTAAGAATTTAGAGAAATTCTGAAACTTTTAGTTTGGTTAGCTATACAACCCATATTATTGATAACAACAATAAAAAATTCTTGTGTGCTGGAACTAGCCCTAAAGAGATAATATTATTATTAAATAGCCTGAATACACTGAAAAACATTTTTGCTGAACTATTCTAGAACTTTCTAGAAATGTGCCTTGTTTCACAGCTATAGCTATTCTTTCAAAATTCTACTGAAATATATTTTAGAAGATATTTTATCTGCGCTGTTGACTAGCCTCTTGTCTCTGATAATTATTGGCACTGTACGGAAAGGAAGACATTGTTTAGCTTAGATCCATGATAACTCCTCAAAGTCTAGACTCTGCCTGTGTAGTACGTATCACCTTTATGAGAATCTGTAAAGCTTTCCTCTTTCATTTCATGAACTGTAGAGATAAGTTGTCCTGTAATACAAAATAGGTATTATATCCCCTGAAAAGAGCTGTTTGGAAACCTTGGAAAAGAAAGCTCCCCCCCTCCCTGTGCTTCCATTTATTGTACTTGTAAGGGGTAGATTTTCAAGGTATTGCTCTCCATCTGTATTTGAAGAATTAATCAACAGCTTTAGATCGATTCCATTTTCTTCGAATTATCAAGGACAAAGTGTTTAAGGCCAGCTGTCAAATTCATTTTTCTTTCACTCAAGCTGGATAAAGAGAGCTTGTGATTTTCTTGCTGGCCTTGCACAAAAGTGAATCTGCATATGAGAACACTGAGGTTTTGGAAGAGTTAGACTGTTTTGTGGGTACTGTGAAATGCAACTGGCATTTAGAGTGTTACTAAATTTTTATCTTGCCAATCTGTTGTTGCATGAGTTCTCCTAAAGCTATTTAAGGTCAAATCCCAGAAGAAAATGTCTCAGTATTATCATGTGTTCATCTTTTTCAGCACTGCTGATGCATTCTAAAAGACAATATATGCCATGCAATTTATTTTCAAGCTGGTGTATTATTTTTCTTATTTATAAGAAAATGGGGCCTCATGTGGCATGGATGTGCAATCATTTTCATGTTTTCCACATCTCCTTACTACCTTCTGGCCAGAACAGACGTGTTGACACTGTTCCTGTTCTCCCTTTAACAACTCAGGTCTCCGGCTGCTGTTTCCCAGCCACATGTCTCAGTTCTCAACACCATGTCATTTATCCAGTGCCAATCAGAGGATGGTTGAAGTAGAGCTGGGAAGGCTCCTGAAAGCATATGTACTCACTGAAGCCCACCCTCTTGCTGAAAACTAGGTTCACCTTTTCTACAAGCTAGATTCCTAACATCAGTTTGTCTAACTTATTTTTTAAATATATTTTTTAATATAATTTCAATAATAGCGACTCCACAACCTCCTGGCCAATGCTACCTGCCAGTGCTTGCTATTCTTATCATTAGGATATGCATTAAGAGCTAATACACTTAAATCCTTTGACTCTGTTTAATTCCATTAATTTTTTATTATCTTTTCAGTTTTCTTGTGTCTTGATTTAAAAAATAAAAATCCTTGAATCTTTTTTTCAATTACAAAGTCAGGAACTGCTTCGTGCCAGCTAAGTCCTCTAAAGTGCCAAGTGGAGCAGGGGGACTATTTTAACCAGCCTATATTTAGGACTCCTATTTATATGCCTCCGTATGATGTTTGCCTTTTTTGCACAATGCTGATTCATGTTCTTCTTCTCATTCCCTGTGATTCTCAGATCACATTCTGCAGAACTGCTGCCAAATCAGGCATCTCCCTTTCTGTATTTGTTCCCAGTCAGATGTGCCTGCCTCTGTTGAACTGAATTGGTGGAGATGGGAAAGGTCAGACAATTTTCACACATTTGTCAGGATCGCTCTGAAGCCTCCACCAGTTCACTGGCATCCTTGCAGCCCCTCCAAGCTTGGTATCATCTGCAAAATTAAAAATGTGGTCTGTGCTCAATTGTCCCATTGATTAGAGCGTCATTTGCTGGGCAAACCTTCTGCAGAACAGCTTCCTTCTTCTTTGGCAGGGAACAACTGACAATGGCTTTGTGAATAAAATTTTCCAAAACCTTTTCACTCACTTCACAGATGTTTCATCTAGACCATTGTCATGGTTTAAGCTGAGCCAGCAACTAAGTACCACACAGCCATTCGCTCACACCCCCCCACACTCCCCAGTGGGATGGAGAGGAGAATCAGAAACAACATAAAAACCTGTGGGTTGAGATAAGAACAGTTTAATAATTGAAATAAAAGATAATAATAATGATGAAGATAATAATAATAATAGTAATAATAACAACAACAGCAACAGGAAAGAAAGAGAGAGAGAAGAAGGAATAAACCCTACACCCCAAGAAAAAAACCACAAGCGATGCACAATACAATTGCTCACCATCCACTGACCAACACCCAGCCCAACCCAAGCAGCAATCTGGGCCTTCTGGATAACTCCCGCCCAGTTTATATAGTGGGCATGACACGCTGTGGTATGGAATACCCCTTTGGCTAGTTTGGGTCAGATGTCCTGTTTCTGCTCCCTTGCAGCTTCCTGTGCCCCTCCTCACCAGCAGAGCGTGAGAGACTGCAAAGTCCTTGATCAAGGTAAGTGCTACTGAGCAACAACTAAAACATTGATTTGTTATCAGCATTGTTCTCAGACTAAATCCAAACCACAGCACTGCACCAGCTACTATGAAGAAAAATAACTCTATCCCACTCAAAACCAGGACAACCATGTTTCCCTTCTTTGCTTGAAGGAATGTAAGGCTGAGTCAAATATTCACTGAGCACAAGATATACAATAAATACTGCTTCTCCTTTGGCTATAAGGGTTGTTGCACTACCTCCAAATGTGACTTGGCTTCTCTTTTTCTTCCAGTTTTGAACAGCCAGCAGATCTCTGTGCTGAGAAAGGCAAATATAAGTAAACTGGGGAAATCTTTGTTTCAATCAGTATACTGCCCCCAACACTGAAGTGAAGAGTAATTTGGTTAAGACTGTGCAAAGACTATGATGGCTATCTGCTACCCTCATTGAAAGGTAAGAAGTCATTCCAGCTTGCTTACTATAGAGAAATCTGGGGGAACACAGTGCATAAACTGCTGGGGATCTGACACTTACCAGCAGGCTGGGCTCGTGGGGTGTACTTCACACTAAAAAATAACAACCTGAATAACTGTGCCCAGCTGACAGGTGATAGCTGCTGCAGGTGATAATGACAGGTCATGTTACAGCATCGTGAGACCTGAGAACACCTAAGGAGGTAAAAGTCCAGTGGGCTTAGCTACAGAAGAAGACAAGAAAGTTGAGTGAAAAACTCAAGCATTTCAAACTACTCACTGGAAGAAAAGAGTGGTTGTAAGGTGGTTGGATCACAGTCTAAGTACCTGCACAGACAACAGCAATGCAGCAGAGGGAATCTTGGAAAGAAAAGGTTTCTTGGTGCTAGAAGCTGAACTAGACAAGTTCACCTAATAAATAATGGAATTTTTATCCATTGAAAACCTGTTTGCGCTCAGTTTTCCACTAATGGATATTCTGAAATACAGACTAGTTTGTTTTTCTACAAGTTGAGTCGTAGTTCAGAAGTCCCATAGTTCCTGCTAACTTAGATAAAATTACCAAGAACATCTCTTTGCCCTATGGTTTGTGTGGTTCATGTCCTGACTTCAATTCTGTTCATGCACAAACAGATCAAATGTTACTTGCGTGGCTCAGTGTGTATAGTAATTGCTGCAGAGACTTTCTCTAACATTTAAGAGGATAATTTGAATAGAAGATCATATTTATAGGGGGACTCCTGGTACCCTATTATTAAAGAATTTCTTTCGTAATGTCTAATCTAAATCCCCCCTCTTCCAGTTTAAAGCCATTCCCCCTTGTCCTATTACTGCATTCCCTTGTAAAAAGTCCCTTTCCAAATCTTAAGAATGCTTTATTAACAGGAACATTGGAAAGTGGCACAGTTAAAGGAAGATAAGCCTAGTGGCCAGTATCTAAGAAGCTTTTTAATAAAAAATACTGAGCAGTTTCTAAACAGCTTCATATTGAATTTTCAGGAGAAAGGATGAGACTGACATTGAGATATCTTACTTTGTTGAAGCTGTTCTACTTTGATAAAAGAGATTTCTATTTGCCAAAGCAGTAACTGTAGCTACGCTGTAACGTAGGTGCTCCATCTTCCACATACAACCTCGCTATCACCTGTCCCTGGGACTAAGTAAATAAGATACATACTTAAAAGGAAGGATATATGAGTTCCAAATCTTGCTTCAGCAGCTGTGGGTGCGTGCTATAGCTGATGGGACACCTCTTACAAGATGAGAGCAGCCTGTCTGGGATATGCAATAGCATTATGTTGGAGCTGTTCTTCTGATAGAGGAATAGTGAGGGAGATGCTTTTAAATGCTGGAGGGCTTTGAAGGTAGGCTGGTTATGGGTTTTTTTTCATTAGATTACAAAGGCACACATCCCCTTTAGTGATGTTGTGAATTGACGGCCTCATTACTTAGATTTTGTTACACATAACCCATTCTGTTCAGTGACAAAAGAATAAAAGGTGGAGTTTTTTTCTAATTGACAGAACTAGTGATTATTCTTCCCTTTCTTGGCCCTGAACCAGCAAATTGGTTGATTTATGTGTTTCTGCCATTGCACCTCTCAAGGTTACACATGGCTGAGAATTGCTAGAGAAGTTTATGCTGAAGCACAGCTTTTCACCCCCAATGCCAGAAAGTAGGCCTCATATCAAGAAACTCTAAGTCAGAGACCATCTTTGCATTCTTCGCGTTACATGACTGGGACCCAAGACCTCATTTACACCCACAGAGACATGCAAAAATGTTAATTGCTTGAACTGCCTACAGAAAATTGGCTTTTGCCACTTTCTGACTACCTTACCTTTTCCTCACTCTTCTTATCCCCCCTACCATTTTTGCAGCTTTATGCTGAACATGTGGGGCAGGTTGCATTTTAAACTGTGAGCAGGCATGTAAGCTGCACAGAGCAGAAGGCTTAGGAAAGGGTCTATCTCCCATCTTCTCCCGGGAAGCAAATATCTAACTAACTGCTGTCCTCCAGCTCATGAGGCCATTCTCCCTCTCCACCTACCAAAGCTAAAATTGAGGTGACAGACACAACTACCATACCCTCCTTTCCTTACCTGCCTGTATAAAAGGTGAGTGTGTGAAAATGAAAGCTGTGTTGTGCTGACCAGAAGCTGTACATGCAAGCAGGTCTCTTTCTGAAGAAGGGAGCCACACTCCATGGCTAAGACAAGCTAGAAAGCCACAATGCAGGTCCTCAGCAACTTGGCAAGTTGTAGTAAGGGATAGGAAGGAGATCAGCCTGTGTTGTATAACCATCTCTCTGTAATATTAAAGATATCCATTTTATCAGGCTATGGCCATGACATTTTTCTTATCCTTTCAAAATATTGTATGAATTCACAAACGACTTTCAATAACCCATTTGTATTCATTTTCTTTTTCTAAAATAAACTTGTCTAGGAAAAATAATGAATACGACATTCATTACAATAGAAGCCTTTGGAAGACATAATCTGCCTGATACATTCCTTCACACCCAAAGAGTATCATAAGATAAATTCTATTTTCAAGCATCTGAAAGGTATTACAGTCCCATTAATTTCAATAGCTAAGCCACAGCAAGAAGCATTTCCTGTAAGCTCTTTTAGTTTTGTTTGGATGTACAATAGGGAAACCTACTGGTGATTAAAATGGCATTTGTGCATTTTTTAAGAGTTTTTCCACTATGTTTTGCTTTTTTCCCTAATTCATCAAAGCATAAAAACCCCCAGAGCTGTGACAAATAATAGCAAAGGAGTAGTGTTTGCAGACGAATTTGATTCCAGACTAACTAATGCATTTGCCAGCATTGTCACAAATTTTGACCACCTGTTGTAGAACCACAAATTCCCTTCCATGTGGAAAAAAGGGGTCCTACATATAGTCACTATCAGTATGATAGTGACTCATTATTATTATTGGTGGTAGTAGTAGTAGTTTTGTAAATCCTGATTGCAGAAATCAGTTCAACAGCACTCGATTGTTCAATGTAATTGTGCTTTAGGTGAGTCCTTGAACTGGAAGTCTGAACCTTCATACTTCATGCAGCCAGAAGCAAGTGTGGGTTCTCCATGTTCATCTTGTGGTTCCACCATCTTGGCAAGTGTTACTCCATTCACTTGTTTCTTTTGGTCAGGATTTGTCTTCATTCCTGTGCCATGAAGCATGCTGTTAAGATTTTGACCTTGGATACAGAGAATGATAAGCAGATAGGCTCCAAGCAATCATAAACTCTCAATTGAGTCATTGTTCACTTATAATCCTTCCTGTGAAAATCAACTGGTTCTTCTGCTTGAAAAATGTTATGTATGAAGCAAGGGGTTAAGAGGAATATTTTAAGAAACAGCAAAAAGACAGCACTAAAAAAGTCTTATATCTGCAACTTTAACTACATCCTAACCTATGCATTCCTCTATGGTGTAGAACAGGCATGAGGTGCACTGCTGTAAAACTGAACTAGGAACAGTGTGAAGCCCATGGCTTCCAGTGAACTTGTGGAGGCTTACCAGCACAGGTCACATCTGTGTATCTACTGGAGGTAGGAAAACACATAAGGGAGCTCTGGAGTCTCCCATCAGTAATGGTGAATACGTATAAGCTTCTACATCTTCTGTTGCAACTGTTTGACTTGTGAAGCCACTTGAAAAAAGGGCTGTTCCTAGCCCTTTCTTATTCCTAGAGAATTGCTAGAAAGAATAACTTTGTAAAGTTTTTCTCAACTTGCAACAGAGTCAATGAAAACTATAGCTGGCATCAAAAAGTTGGTTTTCTATTCCCAAAAGCAGTATTTTGACAATCTAAAACAAAATAAGCGATTTGAAAAGTGGTGCAATAGTTTTCATTACATTTTCCACACACTATTCCTACTTTCTGATTCTTCCTCAACAGTCCAGAAAAACAGATTTCAGGCGCTAACACAAAACTAGCCTGATGGTCCTAAAGATATAGAGAGTGCAATCTTCTCCATGCATTGTACAGTACCCTCTTGGCTGCATTCAGCACCAAATACCTGCCAGGTATGGAAGCAGAACTAATACTATTGGTATCATATCTGGGAGATACAACACTTTCAAATCCAACAGTATCTACCCTAATTGTCTGTTGTTTCTGTGGTCTTTCATCCCTAACTGTGTGAAGTGAATGCAAATAGAGAAGATCCTTCCAACTAGTGCAAACACACAGAGAAAGCATCTGTGGGACATGGCAGTCTCACAGCAAGACAACCTCATCACACCTGAGGTCTTCGCCATGATTATATTTTGCTGGAAATTCAGCTGAGAGGTGGTTGAAAGGAATTTTGGGGTTTTTTCTTTTTTTCTTTTTTTCTGGCTTGCTCTGTTTTCTGCACCTTAGGAAGTGTATTCTGTAAAAGTTAGTGCAGCCTGACAAAAACTGAGTTTGTGAGAGGAGTCAAGGAATCACTGGGTAAATAGAAAAATTACTTCTGACCACGATTCTTCTATATTTCCCGCACACCTCAGTTTCTGTACAACACAATGCATTGTAAGTATCTTTTCATATGCCCTTTAGATTATAACAGATGTGTTTAATAACCTATAACTTGGAATATAGAGTAGCATCATACAATATTTATCTTGGAAGGGACCTCTGGATCCACTGCTCAAGGCTTCAAGATAGGAAGAGGTTGCACAGGGCCTTGTCTAGTTGAGTTTTGAATACACCCAGAGAGGCGCATTGCACTTGCTGTCTGGGCAATCTGGTTTCCTGTTCAAAGAGTAAAAAACCAAAAAGCAGACATCAAAGGAATGAATTTTTTCTCACATATTTACACAGTATCTAGCACATTACACTTCTGTGTGTGGATGCTGTTTTACTAAAAGTAATTAATAAATAGTAGAAATGCTATTATAAAACGCATTCAGTTGCATTGATTATTTAAATACCATTCCATTGTTTCATGTTTACTATGGAGAAACTCAAAATTTAATTGGCAGCAGTGACAGATTCTGCCCTGTATGCTGAAGAACTATCTCTGTTGTGGTGTTATATCCACCATCTGTTCCCAGAGTCCAGCCACACAGCACTGACAGATCTCTTTTTATCATACTGGCTAATCAGTTTTACACCCTGTGAGACAGGCTATATTTTAAGAAAGTAAATTCCGAAGTGAGCTTTTCTGGGAAGGTCACACACCACTTTGCTCAATTGGCAAAAACCAATTGTTAAAACCCAAAGAGTGAACACAATGCCTCTGCAACCAGGATTTCCATGTTATCAAAAATTGCTCATTCCTGGATACTTCCACGAATAGCCTGACTCATCTCTGAAAAGACTTATGCCACAAATATATCTCCAGAGTACAAGGTCACATTTTTGCAGCTACTTAATGTTTCACTGAGGGATGCTGAGCACCTCCAGCTGATGGTGAGCCAGTGGAAAATGAGTGTACTCAGTATATGACCATCAGTCTCCCAAACAGTATTTTGGTTGGAACAGTCCAAGATTCTTAGTTTCTAAAAGAAGTGTCCTGTGTGTTTGCTGCAAGCAAAGACTCCTGATGGTTTATCTCAATCCTAATTTCCCATTTAAATTAATGGAATAGTAGCACTATTTACTTTAATGGCTCCCATAATATGCAGTATCATTTCTTGCATAAGTTGCTTCCCACAGCTAATCTGCTACTGCAGATGATAACAGAAACCCTATTTATTTTAATAGTATTTAATGAAATATGTTTAGTTTTGCTCTGTACTTCTTGGAAAATCTGCCCCTCTCCTATCCAGCAAAGGGACTGCCTTTATTGATATACATCTTAGATAGTAAAAGAGGAGAGTGGTTTTAAAGAATTTATGGGATTTTTGCTGCCTATGGCGTTTTTCGGTTGGCGGAGGGAAGGATCTGTTAGTGTTCCTGCTGTTATGTGTGATGCTCAGAAAGTTGCTACTCAGAAGGCAATATATTGTTCACATATCACTCATTCGTACTAAGGGGCCAAGAATAGAGGAAATGCTGATAATTTATATGCCAAAATATGATGAAGATCTTCCAACCTCAGGACAGACAGCTACAGCCAGTAGTCAAGAATGGATGCTTTATTGTAACAACCAGAACTTGAACTGCCTATCACCCTGAAAGATGTGGAGCAAGCTCAGTGATTGCAGATAAAAAATGAGATCACCAAGAAGCCCCCATTCCTGGAGTGGTTTCCTCAGCCAGAAAACACATTGCATCAGCCATCACATGTAAAAAGAGCTAGGAAACACTGAAAAGAACCAAATTTATATGGTAAGTTCCACAAGACTTTGAATGTCATCTTGAAATGCATAATTGCATGCTTACATTATTGTTATACCTGCAGGCTTCAGTCAAATGAAGTCCCATTTCTGCCAGGTTTTACCATTCAAAAAATCAGTATTCTGCTTGTGAATACCATACATAATCCAGAGCCGTTTGGCTTCAGGCTATTTGGCGTGAAAGTACTCTGTTTCATGTTAGTGATCTGCTCCCCTTTGAGTCGGAGGCAGTAAACAGATGCCTGAGGACTTCATGAGAAAATGAACCAGAGCCAAGAAACATATTCAGTGAGGCTTATTCAATTTCTGATTTATTGATCTGGCAGATTGAAATCTACCTACTGTGACCACTGAAAGTGGCGTGCATTGTAACTTCATAATCTCCCTCTATTAAAAGCGCATATTTGCTATGCCGCTAAATTAGCTATGAACAAATGCACAGCCAGGCTGCCTTTCTTCTGAATATGACCTTCTTAGGGCATTCTTTGTTAAACAGTTGTAATACCTATAGAAAGTGTGATGGACAACATACCCTAACATAGCCTACTCAGAGTTACTGTTTGCAGAGGTACAACATTATTCATTTGGTTCTGATTTTCTCCGACATTCAACCTTTGGTTCCCAGAGATTCCAAATGATTATTAGGCAAAGACTAAAACATGTCTGAAAAATATCAGCTTTATAAGTCATCTCAGAGAGTTGCAAATATGCAAAGCCAAGACACTTACTGCCCCATGGAGCTCAGCTGCAGAAAAAGGGAACAGGTTCTTTCTCAGCAGCCTGCATTATTTATACACTAAAGATATGCTGTGGAGTTTTAAGACATACATTTGAGGCATCCGCATGTTCCTAGGGATTAAGGAAACTGGATGCAGTAGTAAATTCTCTGCTCATTTAACTCCATACAAGTCAACAGAATTAAGCCAGCAGAAGTTGCTGCCTGTAGTTTTTAAGGTCAGGGAGATCCCAGTGCGCTGTTCTCTTACATGACACACACCAGAGAGCTTCCTGTGTGCAGAAGAAAAAATTTTTCTTTGTGCTAAACAAGCTACAGCTGTCAGCCGAGTATGCCTGTGCATTTCAGGAAGACGTGTAGTATTGATTCCAATTCCCATGCAGTTTTGAATTTGCCATTTTCCTAAGTGAATTATTCTACTGATGAATAAGAGTGGCTGTTGAAATGATTCACTTTACTGCCAATCTTAATTTTAGTGAAGACTTAATAACTGTAGACTAACCATCTCATACACAGGGCTGGAGGGGACCTGGTATTATGCACTGGTTGCACTGCTTAAACACAGAGTTAAAATAACAAGTGGTTATAGCATAAGCTTACTTGCAAAGACTTAATAGCTGGACAACATAACAACTTACACTTACAGAGGGGAAATCATAGCACTCATCAGTTTATTATATAATAATATATAAAAATATTCTGCAGAGCAGCCCTGCAGAAAAGGACTTGGGGGTGTTGGTTGACGAAAAGCTTAACATGAGCCGGCAGTGTGCACTTGCAGCCCAGAAAGCCAACCGTATCCTGGGCTGCATCAAAAGAAGCGTGACCAGCAGGTCGAAGGAGGTGATCCTGCCCCTCTACTCTGCTCTTGTGAGACCCCGCTTGGAGTACTGCATACAGTTCTGGTGTCCTCAACATAAAAAGGACATGGAGCTGTTGGAGCGAGTCCAGAGGAGGGCCACGAGGATGATAAGAGGGCTGGAGCACCTCCCATATGAAGACAGGCTGAGAGAGTTGGGGCTGTTCAGCCTGGAGAAGAGAAGGCTGCGTGGTGACCTCATAGCAGCCTTCCAGTATCTGAAGGGGGTCTATAAGGATGCTGGGGAGGGACTCTTCCTTAGGGACTGTAGTGGTAGGACAAGGGGTAATGGCTTCAAACTTAAACAGGGGAAGTTTAGATTAGATATAAGGAAGAAGTTCTTTACAGTGAGGGTGGTGAAGCACTGGAATGGGTTGCCCAGGGAGGTTGTGGATGCTCCATCCCTGGCGGTGTTCAAGGCCAGGTTGGACAGAGCCTTGAGCCACATGGTTTAGGGCAAGGTGTCCCTGCCCATGGCAGGGGGGTTGGAACTAGATGATCTTAAGGTCCTTTCCAACCCTTACGATTCTATGATTCTATGATTCTATACAGTTCTCATGTGGATTCTGCAGAAAGTGAATCTACCTCATCAGGAACAAGGAAGCTACAAAAAGTATGTGAAGGAAAAAAAGCAGTTTTGTTGCAAATAGATGATAAAATAATGCTTCCTGTCATAAAGTTTAGTGATTACAGCTCTTGACGCAGGATTATTGCTTATTACATTAAAATGATCATATTTACCCAATAAAGTATGTGTTATTATCATAAAAGTGGGATGTTATTATAGCTAACCGTCAGTGTGATTTCAATACCTACAACTCACTTGTAAATTTTTTATAGAAGACATCTTTTCGATAAAATTTCTGATGTCTTCATATATCTCAAATTCTGTGCAAGACATGTTCAATATCCTGGCAACATCTTGTACAATTTCCTCCTGCTTCTGTGGAAGTATCATTTTAAATGGGCTTTCTAATTAGGTCAAACATGTTAAAAAAAATCTGGAAAGGCTGAAATCCTTCGTAAATGAGGACAGCTCCTCTTTGATGTGGTAGTTAAGTTTTGGTAGGACTCTAGCAATAATTCAGAAACCTGAGGATCAGAGACAGAAAATATTTAAATGGTCAAATGTTTTATTAAGGTACTGAGTAGAAAGGAAGACAAATGAGAGAATGTAGAGGTAGAAAGAAGAAAGAAGGAAGGTGAAAGAGAAGAAAGGAAGAGAGGACAAAATACTGTGAAGGAAAAGAGAAAGAAAATAATATGAAAGAGGGAAAGACAAGGAGAAATAACAGAAGTGTGAGAAAAGAAAAAAAAGGGGAGATGGGGACGTGAGATCTGGATGACAAAATGAAAAGAAAAATGAGATGGAAGCATATGACAAGAAAGAAAATGTGAAAAATTAAGTTTATTTTTAAAAAGTGTCAGCCATAGCAGTATTTAGCAAGTGAGGAAATTGAAAGCAACAGTAGCTCAGGTGGCAACTATCTACTAAAGCAAGGCTCTCAGTATTTTCTGTAGGACAAACAGTAAATTGCCCAAGTAACCATCTGTGTACGTTCACAGCTTGACTGCAAGATCTTCTACCATCCTTTGCAGTAGCACAGTCCAACAGCATCTGCTTGAGGTAAGCATTGTTTCTTGTAATTTCTCCAGTGAACAGCCAGTGAGGTGGGAACACAGCAGATTTTTGCCATTCATATAATGTCATGCGGTATGTTTTGCTGTTGCCAAAAACAGAGCTCTGATCCCATAACTCCCAGGCTTCCAGATCATCTTCATGGTCTGAAACAATTGTTTCAAATCATCACAGGATGATAAGAAGATTGCTAGCAGGCAATCTCATCAGTGAAACCATTTAGTATGTACAATTTAAAAATTCCTTTCTATGGCACCAGCTACACTAATTATCTAAGAATGGTGCTGTGTGAAAAATACATAGCAAATTAGCAGTATCAAACACTTAAAAAGATTGCCAGGCAACCATGGTTTTGCATCATTCAGAGATTGGTTTGTGCAAAGGCACTTTATTCTGACTTGGATGATTACAGCCTTTCTCCATCACCCATACATATTAGGAACTGTAAGTGGAGTTACCACCTGCCTGCTCCATTAGTAGTAAGACAATTTCTGCTTTTCATTCTCTTTTGCATACTCTGTGCTGGTGCCCAGAGTGGGAGAAGAGAAAATTCGATAGTGAAGCCTAATTGCTATTGCTTTATGATTTGAGCTGGAAAAAGTGTTGCACAGAAAGGAGAAAAATGCCCAGTATCCCTGGGATGCGGTTATTAGGGGACTAAACATTTGAAACTAGGCTATGCGTACATCCTTCTTCCATCTCCTGATTAGCTATTCTGAAAGATGACTGAGATGAGCAAAAGAGCATCTTTCTGTACCAGAAATTACAGTATTTCTTGAAATAGTTTCCTGTTACCATTTTTGTTACTGGTTTTGTGATACTTTTGGATTTCACTCAGTCTCATTATATTGAGTGCTTTTGAAATTTGGCCTGCAAGTTGTGATGAACTTGGGCTTCATACAGGTGCAGCCATGGTTTAATATGGTGAGACTTTCAGCATGTGTCTCCTGAAGCTTAAGGCTACTGGGAAAAGCAACAGTGGTCAGCATGGACAAGAAGACAAACTACATCTGGGCAGTATAAAGATCCACTCTCTTGAGAGCATAAGATTCATAACCAGTTCTTTCTAAAAAATCTGGTGAGCAATCATCAAGACGGGCAAAAAAATTTCAAGGCCCTCAGGGAACTTTGACATCCAGGGCAGGCAGATACTTCTGCCAACAGAAGTATTCCACATGTATGTTCCTCTACCTGACGAGGGAGACCATTTCATTAATATACGCTGAGGATTATTGAGTCTTCATGCTAAGATAGATACAGTTAAAAGTTTTAAAAATTGGGCTTCTATGGGATATTCATATTGTTCTTCCATGTTTTATTCCAAATATTTGTGATTTCTAATATTTTTATGTACCAAATATATTTCTTTTTTCACTTACTGTTTTCAATCAGAATAATCTTTCAACTGTTGAATTAAAAACCAAATACATTTCCTAACAAGAAGGAACAAGAATCACCATGGTAGTAAGTTCACTGGACCAACTGCAGTATGCAATTAGCAAATCAATACTAATAATGTTACAAATGAAAAACACAATGTTCACAGTCACATTGTAGCTCCTAGTAGAACAATATTTGCTATCCTAACATAAAAGAAAGCAAAGGAAGAGCTTACATAACAAATAGCATGCAATAATTATTAACTGTTCCATTACTGATTACTAGAAAGTTTCCTATAAAGAAGCTTGTAGATGGAGACTGAGCAATGGCAAAGAAGATACACAAGATGGTTCAACCACATATGAAGAAGCTCCCCAGGTGTTCTGGATAGACCAAGAAAAATTGATCGCTATACAGTTTCTAAACCTAACTGATTCTTACAAGGTATCAAAAGATGAATCTATCATTCTCCTTGTATGTACTTACTGTAAAAACTACTGCATATGGAATTTCTATATAGTTCATGTATGGGAAGTTTTACATTTAAATGCTTTAGAGCAGGATGATGTGCTTTTCCACCATTGCAAGCTGTTTTCTGCTTCCAAGATAATATCCCTGGCCAGATATCAGTATCTCCTTCCATACATTAGGCATTTGTCTCAGAGGTCTGGGCACAATGGCATGGGCTATCATCCCAGTCCCAACAAGCGCTTTCCATCTGACCCGAAAGAGAAAACAAGACAGAGTGCTAAAGAATATCTTAATTTTCACTTATTCATGCAAATAACAATCAAATGCACTTGTATATTTTGCAGAAGTAAAGAGCACCCACAAAGCACTGATTCAAAAACATATGTTCCTCAAAGTATTGCATGAGCTCATTGAGGACCTGACTCCTATGTCCATCCAAATCAGTGCAAAACTTGCAGAGATGGCACTGGGAGCAGACTGTCCATATGTGGCATCATGCACTCTATAACACAAATGTTGCTCTCAGCCAACATTTTGAAAAGCCTCAGGGACTTTTGGCATGATCTTGAAGTGCTCCAAAGCAAACCAGGAAGCCCTTTAGTCACGGCTTGAACTATCCTGAAGGTTCCCACTGTACATCCCTACACACCAGCTGTGAATTTTAATTTTGGGCAGGTCCAAGCAGACATTACAAGCTTTTTAATTTTAAAGTAGCCTGAAACGTATTTACCCAAGTTAACAATTAATGGGATGACAGTGGTTCAGAGTCCCAGTGGTCACTGAGGCTAAACACATTTTGTACACACTTTGTGTACAGGTCTTGGACTTGTTTTTCCCCGTCTTTTCCTGGTTCACTTACTACAATGCAAAATGAATTTTATAGATATCTAGACTTTGAGTCAATCTTTGGTAAGCCTGCTGGGTACTTGATAAGATTTTACTTTGAAAAGATCACAGAAAATGATAAGTTATCTTCAAAATGTTGAACTTCAGCTCATCCTCAGGAAATTAAGCTATAGATCTATGGCACATTATTGCAAAGAGTATGTAATGTACCTCTACCATTTCCATTTTCTGCTTTGATGTTGTATTTGTTATTATATGGTATTTCTTTTTCTTCTTAAGTACAGATGCTTTTTAAAGCTCACAGACTATAATGACATTTCCATAATAGACAAAACCTGTGAATTGTGATAGGAGTTTTATAAGAGCAGCTAAACAAAATGGTTCTAGCAAATAGCTTCAGTGTTTCCTAGCTCATCACATCTAAAATTGGGTAAAAGTCTCAAAAGCAGCAGAAGGAGACATATCATTCTTTTATATCATGTGGTTTAAAATGAACAGAAAATGTCAGGCATATTTCCTACACACAAATTAAACCACCACATTTCTTTTAAAGTAAGTGCACCAAATACAAAACAGCAGCATGTTCCATTTTTCCAATGGTTTTCAATAAATCCAAATCCTTTATTATTTGTTTCTAGATATTTATGGGATACATATTTATGAGAATTAACTGCCTTGCTTCTCTATGGATCATTGTGGAAAAATACAACCAACAATATCACAATTACTGACCTCTGATGCTTTACAAGTGAAGGATTTCAAAGTGCTTCTTGAAACTTTGGAAATATTATTCACATTTCTTCAATGTGAAAATAGAGTTATAGGCCGGTTAAAAGGCTGGTTTGCATTTACACTGCAAGTTAAAAGCAGAACTGAAAAGAAACTGAAGCATAGTTATTCTCTGCCCCTTAAATGTAACCCTTCTTATCTTCGCTGGTCTCATTGACATCCCATGCTCCTACATAGCTGGAAGCAAATTGGGATATTTCCCATAATTATGAGCTACCAGAGGCTTTAGATCAGAGCTTTGACATTTATGGTGGGAGCTGCCTTCCAACAGGATTTGTCCAGCTCACCTAAATGGACCTTTTAGATTCAGAGAAAACTACCCTTTTGATTCAATAGTGATGTTACCCATTTTACGGAGGGTCATTATTTGGGATCCAGTACTGATCTGCAATGGCAACTGAGCTCCACTCATTTAAAAAAACGGAAATGAGCTGAAAGCTGCTGCCATATGTATGGTATTGCTCAGAGAAAGCAGGAGGCAGAAAAGTCAGGTAGGCAGCTAGGGGCAGAGGTATTGAGAGAGTGAGGGCTCTAATCCCATGGCTAGTCTCTTCATTTCTCTGCTTTTCAATTTCTATGAAAGAGAAACAGAGGAGATGAGATGACCAAATAAAATCATTTGTAAAGTGCTCCAAGGTTTGCTGATAAAAATCCTCTTGTGGGAACTGAGTGTTAGAAATATCCATACCTGCCTGAGACAGGAAGGATTAAATCAGATTGGTCACATAGCACCAACTCCTGAACTTTACTGCAGATGTCTGTCATGCCTAAATCCTGCCATTTGATAGAATATTGGCAGAAAAACCAATGGAAAAAAAAAAAAAAGGGAAAAGAAGAAGGGAAAGCAGCACTCCCTACTCCCACCAAGATCATTCTAAGGTAACTGAAAGGTATCACATTTGTATTGATATTAGAAAGACTTTATCATAAATAAACTGGGGAATTTGTGAGCAGAAGCTGTTCAGTAGGAAAATAATTTATTAGATTTTTAAAATATAATAAGATTAGAGGTGTCTTGAAGCAATGAGAATATTGGACTGATTTTTATTTTTAAAGGGATAGGAGTTATCATAAGGCTACAAAATTACTGAGACTAAAAAGAGACTCTTCCATAAGTTTAACTTAAAGAATCTAGGCCTTTCTATGTGGGACACATTGCAAAATTTACACCTTCCCATGAAGCCAGGTTTTGGCTGCTGACCAAAGCAGAACACTGGAATAAAACGCATGTGGTCAAGGCTGTCTGGCCATTTGAAGTCAATGAATTTGCATCCAGCATGATTATTATTTATGACAGCGCCATCCTGCAAGTGCACCCAGCACTGGGAAGGATGGTCCCTGCTCTAAAGAGATTGTAGTCCATGTTTTAGGCAGACATGGTAGGCAAGGATAATCTAGTATACAAGTTCGAATATCTTACCCAAGATGTTATTACCATTTAACAGATCAGATAAATACGCTTTCCTTGGAAGAAATCTTCATGGTTTTATCTTTCAAATCACCACATCCAAATATCTATTCACTGGAAAATAGACAAGTCATAACTGCAAACAGCAATTTGTCTACTGAAATGAAATTTCCCACCAGGCATAAATCTGTCACAGACTCTTTTGCCAGACAGCAGACAAATTGCATCAAGGTGGATCAGACAGGGGACCATTTCATTTAGTTCATCTTCTTCTAGTGGAGGTCTTTAATTGATGTAGCTTGGCTAAGCATAGACCAGCTCACATCTACACAGGAGCTGGAGCTGGCTGCAAAAAACTAACATTTCTGGTTGCGTAAGACAACAGTGACAAATGTTTTCATTCTTAGATATGTATAAGTTCAGACTGAAGGGAACATATTCTTCTGTTCCCTGTCCTATGTTTGTTAATTGCATTAGGCTGCTTCATCACAGTGTTGTTCCTTAACAGCTGTTTGATGATTTCCACAATGTTTTCACAGCTCCTACATCTCTATAGAGGTAATGGTCTAAATTTTGTATTTCTAGTTATAAAGCCTTGAATTTCCTATAAGAAAACAGGCTTTTTGAGAGACCCTTTCCTGCAGTCACCATGTACCTCACATCGCTGAACGTGGCTGACCTGCTTTCATCGATCATACTTCACAAATCATCTAAATTTTGTTTGTGGTTTACTTCCAGAATACTGATAAAACTGTTGGCTAGATGCATGGGTAGTATTGATTCCTGAGGAACTTTATTAAGAAAAACATCATTTAATGTCTGACAACTGGTCTTTCTGGTATCTTTTCAGATATTACAAAATATTCATCTGAAGTACACAAATTAGAGGCATGGCTTCAGCCTTGATTACATCTGGAGGGACAGACCCCTGTGTGAGATCAAAGGTGTCATTGTGAAAATATTTCCTGAATGATATTTTTATGGTGGAGATCGTTTCAGCTATGTTGAATTGGGAATTTATGCCTATTGCTTGCTCTTCTCCTAAGAAATGGAGGAAGAAAATGGGGAAAGTCTGATTTAAAACAGCCTTTGAAAAAAGTCTGTGGGCTGCCAGGATGAGTCTAAATTCCAGATGAATGAGGATATGTGGTCATCTTAATGATTTTTCAGAGCAGATCAAGGCCTATTTAGGCATCTGAAACAGTTGGGTTTTCAATAGTGTTTGAACCCAGCAGCTCCTGCTGGGAACCCTGCTGAAAGAGCTCAGCCCTTAAAATTCCAGTCCAAATTGGATCCAAACTTTTTATGAGCTTAAATAAAATAAGACTAAAAACCATAAGCCAGTGAGGTTTTAATTATTAAAAAATAAGAGTTTTCATTTTTATTTCTATGACCAGAAATACTGTTGAGCTCTTTTGAAAAACCCAGCCCAAATATGCATAGCTTTTTAGAGATTGTTTTTACGGTAGACTTCCCAACAGCTACATGCTGAGGTTCTGCCTTGTTCCTGCCTTTCTCTTTACAGGGGACAAAACCTAGGTCTCTGCTCTACTCACATTTTCTCAGTTCTCTTGAAACTTTTAGAAATATGGTATCTTTGAGATATTGTAGACAGGCATACTGAGGGAAAGCTGGGACAATTTCAGAAGCCTCACTTCTCTGAGAAAATCCAAGAGTAAAGAATAAACAAAACCTGGAAAAGATTAGATAATGGAGACAAACTGTGAAGATTCTCTTTAAAAGTTATCCTCATTGCTCTGCTCACATTTAGCATCTCTTTCTCTCTCTCCACAGATTTCCTGCTAATTAAAAGTAGGTTCTTCAGGGCAAGAATGTATCTGCTTTGGTGCTTTACTAAGCTCAGTGGGGAGGGGACTCTGACAACTGGGTAATTCTTATAATGAATTACTTGCATCATCCACTGCAGAAGAGTGTATGTCCCAGTGCACCAGCCTTCAGCAATATGTATGAAAATCTTGGACATCTGAGCTCAGAGCTGAAGAACTTAAATTCTCAGGGATATATTTTCAATTAAAGTTTTTTATGTTAATACTTCAGATGTTTCATCATCATAATTTGCTGAAGCATGCAGGGTATCTGTTATAGAGAAAAGAGAGAGAAATAATTAATGTGCCCAGTTCGATTTTCAAACTTATTTTCTTTGTTGCTTCCAGAAAATTTAACTAGCAAACAAATTAACAATAAATAAACAGCTGCTCTGAAGTCTCCTTAGTTACAAAAGCAATTGTGTAAAGCAAAATATTTTCACTTTGCACTGTTTTGTAGGCCAACACAAGCAATTCAGCCAACTGCTGGCAAGCCTTTCTTTCCCAGAACAGACTTTGCCACATTTCAGTGCATACCTCCATGAAGGAATAACTATGGTAATAAAATTGGCAAATATGTGTGGTGCACCAATATCTACCCATCCCAGCTGAGATTGTAAGCCCTTTACAAGAGTCCATGTTACACATAAATAGCAAAGATGGTCCCAGCCCTGGAGGCTTTCAATTTAAATCAGCAGAATTGACAAAGGCCAGGAGAAAAGCACTACTATTTTTTCTTATTTTGCATGTGGGCTACTAAAGCCTACGAAAATTATATTTAATATTATATATATTTCATATATATGAAATTAATTGCCAGTGGTATGTTACATATGCATGGTTTTATATGAAGTGTCTGTTAAAGAAGAGAAAACTCAAAGCTGCCACCCCAGAGCACACCACCATTGCCACAAGCCCATCCTTTCTCAGCAATTTTGGAAGTTTACATTTGTTTCATTGACCTCTGGAGAGTGGTATAAGGTTGACCACACACTTCACCATGGTGTAGCTTGAGGTGTTTAGAAGGGCTTTTCAATTAATGCAAGAGTCTCCTAGCCATCCCAGCCCTGCTTCAGACCACAGAGACTACTGGGCTATGCATGCTCAAACTGGGAGATGACATCTTTTCATCCAGCAGGAAAGAAAAAAACCTTACTAACTCTTTATATTCCCACAGTATTTCAGTTCTGGTTTTAAGCTGGGACTGAAATCAGTAATGACAAGGTCATGAATGCCAAGGCTGTTCTTGGTGTATGCTGCCAAACTCAACCTGCAAGGAGATGGGTAAGAAATCCTTCAGGGCATACTACTGCATACTACAGCCACACTCGGGGCCAAATTCTGGGAAAGCAGTTAGACATTTGAAGTGATCTCTAACCTCAACCGAATCTTAAGGGAGTTATCAGTAAATAATCTGAACATGAAGATACGTATGGGAAATCAGTAATATCTGCCCTTCCTGCGCTGTTCATAAAACCCAACAGAAAACAATGTCCCTTTCTTTAAAAGAGATGTGTGGATGTTTGCTGTGGAGGGCATGGTTTGACTACCAATATCGCATTGCCTATAAAGCAAGCAGCACTCTGAAATCTTGGAGGTTTGCATTACTTTTTCTCTTTTTTAAAAAGAAAATATATAACAGCTTCTACTTGTGAAGAAATATAAAAATACCACATTTTACATGAAGTCTTTCCTTTTAGATAAAAACTGAACGTATGCTTTGGAGTTTTGCAAATTAATTTACATCCTTTTAAAATCGTATGCATGCACTTGCAAAAAAAAATTTAACAGATGTTAAAAAATCTGGAATGTCAAAGCTTCTTAATACTTATACAATAGACTTTTTCCCTACTACCCTCTAGGAATAAACAGTCTGCACACAGCAACACCCTAGGCACCATTTAGCTCAGCATGACCAAAGAACAAAATGGTTCCATCTGAAACTGAGGCCAAGGGAAAGAAGAGTCATGAACCCCTAATTCCTGCTTCCATGGTGCAGCAATGGGAATTCACAGCACGGCAAGTTCTGAGCACGTGCAGGAGATGCAAGCTGATGAAGAGACTTCCTTCCCCATCATTTTCCCTTCCCCTTTTTCATGTCTAATTTGTACCCTCTCGGAACTAAAAGAACTAAATATTCATACAACAAGGTGAAAAATGAGCATTCAAAGGTGACAAAGACAGAAACATTCCTATCAACAGAGTCATGAAGTTCGGAGGGGAATCTGCCTTGCTCCTTGACATCAGATTAACATTTTGTCAAACCTTTCAAACCCAGCAAATGAGGGCTCCTGTGCCCAGTATAGGGGGAATGAATTACTGCTAGACCTTGACAGTTATCTTGAAACATGAGCTATGCTTGCAGAGCTAATCTGCCTTCTCCAGTTCTGTGTTAAGGCTGATGCAGGTTTTCCACTGGTTCAAATAAGACATGAATTTAATCCTAGTCCTCATTCATTTTCCCTGGGTTGAGGAAGGAGGCACATCGACAGGCCATTTGCTGTACCAATACTAGGAAGTGCCAGGTATGCATCAAGGAGGGTGTGTGTGGAAATTTGCCAGTGCTCAGGACTTTCAGCTTACAAATCTCCTATTAGTCCGACTCTGAGTCTTTGCTAGGCAGTATTTGCCAGGTCTTCTGTGGCACAGACAAACAGGGCCTGTGATGAAACCAAAGATTTAAATTCAGCCCTCCAGAGAGACATGGTTCCCCAGTACCACTTCACCACCATTCCATGTCACTGACCCCTTTCAAATTTCTGCATCTTACTCTGATACATATATCTTTCCTTTACATATCTGTTGTCTATTACAGTGGTCTATTGCTCTGAGTGCCAAGCAAGCACAGCTCAGCTTGGAAAGGCTGTCAGAATTTTTGGCTCTACTTACATGGATGTCTGAGTTTCTTCTGAAACAGATTCTCAGGATTCAAATTTATGGACTAAGACATCCAAAATCAATGACAATTTCTCTTAAAAAAACAAACTGAGGAGCTCTGGACCTGATTTCTCAGCAGTCAGACATCAATGACCTGGGAGTCTGTAGATACCTGGGGGAAATATATGTACCAGCTATGCCAAGCTAAGCTACTATCAGCAAGACTGATTTAATCCCTTTTCCTGTCACTGAGATACTTTGGTTTACAATACCTTACGTACTGGTTAACTCCACAAAGCAAAGACACATTTTAAAAATATTAATGCTACTTGTTACTGATGCAGTTTCATTTCACCCAGACTGACTGTCGAACAAGACTCAGTGGTGCATCACTTCTTCCTCACCCAAGGAGACACTGCCATGAGAACACAATATCCTACAGCAGGAGGTTTTCCTAACCTGGGACTCCCAGCCAAGTTAACTGGGGCATATTAACTGGCCTTCATATATACCTCATGGGGGGCCACACTGGCAGGACCCATCCTGCCCCTCAGACCCACCAGGATCAATGGAGAGGCATAAAGCAGCACTGCAGCACTGCTGTGCTTGAGCCTCTCCTTTGGGAAAAGGAAGTGTTGGAGGGACAGGTATTAAGGAATACACTGCTCCCTCCCAGACTGAAGCACTGGCTTTCCTCATGGGCAGGTTTGGTGGGTAGGGAAGGACATGGAGTATGTCCATCTCTCGGCATTATTCCCCCACCAAATTCCTTATTAAAAGCAAGATGTGGAGACAGAGCCTTTGAGACCTTTCTATCCTCGGCAACTTGCTGGGCACAGCCTAGGAAGCTCGCGGCTGCAGCAAAAGCAGCTCTGGGTTTGGCACAAACAGCAAGTCCCACTATGGATTAGAATGCATGTGGTTGTGGATAGTTGTCTACACATACACAAGAGATGGGAAGTCATCCCTCCTGAGTGGTCACATTTAAAATGGGTTTTTTACAGTTGTGTATGGATTAAAAAAATTACCTGATGATTCAAGAAGAATATCTTTTTGAATTTATATCATTTTGTCTTTTCCTAATAGCAACTTCACAGAATTTTATCAGCTACAACCAACATCATTGCTTTAACAGACATCTGAATTCTTGGATCTCTAAATTAATTGCTTCTGTCTCATCCAATTAATCTCCATTAACTATTTGTTCTTATTCTTAGAAATTAAATGAAAATGTATTTCCTAGCAACTGATACAGTAAGATGATACATCTAAAAGGCAATTTAGCATTCCTAAAGATTGAGTGCAGAACAGAGGGGACTTTAGTCTGACCCTTTTGATTGGCTTGTTCCTCCAGGATAAAGAATAACCACAAGCAAATGCTGTGACACTAAAGATGTAAAAGGGTTCTGAGCTTAAAGAAATAAGACAAGAAAGTTAGATTAAGGTAGAGACACTTTCCTCAAAATCCCCGTGTCTTTCTCAGTGATGTATTTCACAGAAAACCTTTTGCAAATTAGCAATCCCAGAGGGAGTTGCTTTCACACCTAGACAAGAAGTTCCCATTGGCAGCACGCAGCAGTTGGTGGCTGAGCAACACATCTAGTTGATGAATAGGTGACAGCTAAAACAATTTAAACATTGGAACCACTATTGCCTAATTCATCAAATAATGATCCTTTGCTGATCCGCCTGATATCGTACTCCTCCCTCCAGTTTTGAAATTGTCCAGACAGAGGAAAGCTTTGGTCCAGGGTGAATTTGGACAGAGGCACCAGCCCAGCCTGAAGCACAGGCACAGGGATTCATGCAGCTCCTTCTGCTGCTGAACAAACCAGACCATTTCTTTCTTTTCTCCTGTTACCTCTGAAATGTTTTTCAATGCTCTTCAGTACAAAACCCCAGGAGAAGTGATAAAACTCCATTGACTGACTCTTCTAATATATGCTAGAGATCTGCACCCCTGGCCAGAAAGCTATTTGCAGAAGGAACATTTTATTAAAACTTGCATGGCAGTCCAAAAAGAAATAAAACCCCTTGTGTAAACCTATTGCTGGAGAGACTTCTAGAAACACCTTCTTCTATCAATTCCAATAAGAAGCTTGGCAAATTGCTTGTCTTTCATGATGGTTGTTGTTGCACCTGGTCTTATCAGCTCATTGAAGTGCTGCTCCCCCTTGGAAGATGGATGGTGACAGCCATTTTCAGTGTATAAGACCCAGAAATGCAGAGAAGTTTGCAACCAGTGCTAATTATACTGGTGATTACAGAAAATCTGGAAATTATTCCAAGAAACCAGGTGTGCTCCCAACACTATAACAGCATCCGTTCCAGAAAATTAAATGTCTGGGGACTGTCTAAGAGTCTGCAGGTTGGCCCTGCCCAGAAGGATGGTAAGTACTGTGCCCAGCAGGATAGGTGATTAGAGGTGCTGAAGCCTGTGGCCTGACACTGATTTAATATTACCAATGTAGATAGCAAGCCTCAGCAATGAGGATTGAACCCAGAATTTTCTTCCCACTTCCCAAGTGAGGTATTAGTGGGTCATGACCTGGCAGCATCATCCAGTAATCCAGTCATCTGCTGGATTACAGTTGACACAGCTGCTTCTGCATTCTTTTTCCAGAGCAAACCCTACTATTTTCAAATGGCTGTGTTCTCTCTATCCCACATGACCCAATCCCATCCCATCCAATTGAATCCAATACAATCCTTTCTGAGCTATTACAGGTGTAAAAGCGCAAAGTCTGGATTCCCCCATCCGACCCTGAGATGTATATTCTGAATGCTGGAGATAAATGTAGAAGTGAATCTATGATGGAAAAACTTACAGCTCTGTACCAGATATAAATTGCATCAGTTTACAGCATATATATTACAACAGTTTCTAATTCCTTGAAAACTTTCAATTAGTGGGCTAAATCGAGAAGAGATAAGTATGCAACATAGGACTTCGGTAAGTGAAGCCTGTCCAAGAAGCTATTTTAAAAAATGAGTTTTAAAATGAGTCATGATTTCACTTTTTAACTTTGAAAGAATAGAAGATGGGGCAAGCAGGAAGGAAAGGTTATGGCAAGTTGAGCATCACTGCACTAGATTTCCCCTCTGATCTGTGGGAAGAGATGAGTACCCTCAGATTTACTCTGCCTAGCAAGGTTTATATGCCCAATACATCTATTTCTTGATTTTTTCAGAGAGGTATGATGCAGTGAACATGACCTTGTAAAAGACGTGAGAGACAACAAGCAATTCTGTATTGATAGTGTTTTTTCAGAGAGGGGATACATAAAAAGAGGCACCTCCCCACAAGAAGCTGTTTGCTTGTGCTGTACTGAGGAAGTCAAATCCTAATGAGCTCTCCTGAAACATTGCTGGAGGGTGAGGGAGGACTAGGACTGCCCTGGGAGCATGTGGAGAGTGCTGCCGCACCATGCTGTTTGATGCACTCACAACACTGTTCCCTTGTAAAGTATGACATCAGCCATCTTGTAATTATTAACCTTTTCAGACCAGGGTCAGTGAGGCTGCAGGATGGAGCTGATGCATTGGAGCTGATGGTGCTCCCACCTGGTCCTTGCACCCCCCCTGCAGAAATTACACTCAGGGCAGTTGCCACCATTCCTTGCCTTCACAACCTGTGGCAGGGGACCAGCCGCAGGGAGGTGGGGAAATGTGACAAAAGCACAGGGTGCTCACTTTACCTGGATCAGCTTCACTCTGCACATACATGAATATGCAAGATAAGTAGTATAGACCACAGCACTGAAATCACGTTGGCAGCTACTAATACAAATATATTGCCTACCACCCATACAGACAGCATCATTTCATCATTTGAAGGCAATGCCAATATTTTCACATTTGAAAGAAATGTGAAATTTCCCTGGTTTCAAGTGAATATTTCAAGTAATTATTTTTTTAGTAGGCAGGAGATACCTTATTTTTTTCTGACTTAGGTGACATTTATACACCAGTAATGCTCAGAAAGCCTGATGAGAACCAAGATTGCACCATAGTGGAACTGTGCAAGCAAAGGCTGGGAGGGTGCCAGCTTAGTTAATGGTTACTCCCACCCTTCAAAACTTTTATTAATCATTTTTTTTCCTGTAAGGCAGCAATTCTATTTTTAACCACATCTCTATTCCATGCACAGTTCATCAGTATGCCACTTGGAATTAATATTTACCTTATTCTTAGCCTCAGTTAAGATGAGCAAGTGTCTTCTGGCCAAGTGACCCAAGAAGACCCCAAACATGAAACATTCGCTTTTGTTTCTCGACTTTTCCCTGTCAAGCAAGACCTAAAGCCAAGGGAGTTCCTATAAAACCCACAAGCTATGAAAAGCAGCTGAGTGTCCCCATGCAGATCTCCCTCTATTGCAAAACAACAGCACTTCTGTGGTCCTGACACTCAGGACAGCAGAGAGGAAGGCAGTGGCAGACAAGTGGAAATTTCTGAGCAAGTTAGAGCCATACTGGCTTTCCTACCAAATCATCCACATTATGGGATCTCCATTTTCAAACGGTTTCAAGCCAGTGGATGGCTGTACATTGGAGTCACTTGTGTGAGTCACAAGTAGTTTCTGCAGATGATGTGGAAGACACCTGAAAGGCTGAGTCAACCATTCGCTCCCAAAAGTACATGGTCTGTGCTTGTATGATGAAGAAAATGCTCACCCCAGAAAAATATTTTCCAGCTTTTGAGAAGGTGTGGCTTGGAAGGACCAAGTGGATCACAGGAGTAGCATGTTAGGCTACCTGCATCATCCACTGCCTGGGATCACTAGTTCATTTTCAGTCTGGGTCATATGAAAGCACAGTTATTTTTACCTAATAAACCATGACCCAAGCTAAAAATATCTTTGTCATTTGTTGAGTGAATTGACACAGTGAATGACTGTCACTGCTTAGCATTGATGTGTAAGTGATGAGAGCTAGAAGAGCACAAAACCTAACATGATAAAAATGACAGTATTTTTAATTTCATGTAGCTGTAATTCACACTTGGAGCAACTGAGAGTGTTGCCTTCTAGGATATCTAAGATATGAACAATGATAACAAACTGAAGAGAGTCTAAATAACAACCACAGAAACAGTGAAAATAAAAGCATAAAATAGAATTTCATAGTTAATTACTAGTGTTCAGGGCAAAAAAATACTTGCATATCTAAGAAACCAGTGAACACATAAAAAAGGATCCATAGTGTTGTCAACTCACATCTTGCTGCTTAGTGACAATGTGATGTGACCTAATGAATCACTAAATAACAAACTGCCATTCATCAAAATAATTGTCCCCCATTTTCATTAATATATATCTTCCTTAACACGCAAGTGTAAATGTACATACATAAACATGACACAAACTTCATATCACAGGAAAAACAGGAGTTCTTTCTCTTTTTTACTGTTGTAAATGAGAAGGACAAATAATATAGACATCAAGGTTGGTAGCAAGGTCTACTGCGTAAAACTGTGCCGGTGAATCAGTACAAAGGCATTAATGGGTACAGGGACAGCAAAAATATAGCAAGTTGACATTTAAGAGGGAACTGTCTTTGTAATTAAACTGCTGATGTGCAAACGTATAACAGGAAAAGTGATCACAGTAATCAGCTCTAAACAAAGACTGAGAATCAGAACAAACATGTCAATACCTACGGGCAGGGAGTACATTAGAAATGATTGCCACTGCCAGCAATCAGTGCTTGGAAATGCTGAAGTTGTCAAAAGGGCTCTGCTTTTGGTGACTGCACTTGCTTATCTATCTGTTCAGAGCACTCCTGTGTAACTCCTTTCCACGCTCCAGATGCAGGCAGCAGTCCAGATAAATTAGTACAGATGTCAGCTAAAATAGCTGAATACCAAAGAAGGAGTCTCAACTGTGTTTATAAAAGAGTTTGAGCTCTGCCCAAAGTCTTTGTGTCTCTGGGGAGATTGGACAGAATATCCGCATTGCTGGAAAGTACCCACTGTGCACAGCAGTCTGTGTCCAAAGGGCATGGAGTTATTTATCCTACTTGCTTGAATCATGATATTAAGGATGATATATGAATTCAAGGTCAAAGTGGTTTGCCCCTTGCCACTGCTACTAGACCCTTCCATTTGCTCCTTTGCTCTTCTTTACCCGTGCGGAAGATGAGCTCTTTTAAAACAACATGTCTTCATGCTTTTATCCATTTTAACTCTTACTATGTCTAAACCTCTTCACAGCTTTTAACAACAGTCCTCTAAAGAGAGCCCTGGGAAAACATGCAAGAAATAACATAGGCCTTATGCTCTGTTTTCAGAAGGAGAAGCATAGTTAGTACATCTCCCTCACTCATCCTGGAAGTGTGAAGAGTTGATTTCACAGATGTGTGGGTGAAAACAGCTGTACTCACCCTATGTGATTCCTGTGAGACCTGTCTCTCAGAGAAGATGACTGCTGAACTTAGTTACAATAAGGGATTAAATGAATACCCAAAAAATCATCTTCTAAAAAGGGCCCTGGTTTTCACTTTGCCAGAAGCATAGGGGAATGGACGTGTTCTGAATTTAGAATTTTTCCCTCCCTTCCCAGAAAGGACTTTTGAACCCTCCACCCCAAAAAGAAGAGGGGAAAGGGACAGAAGCTATCCTTTTCAACCAGTTCCAACACTAATTCATGTAGGTCACACCCTCACCAGCCTCACACCTGGCACGTAGGAACTTCATCATTAAAAGCACTTTCTGGAATAAAAGACCACATCAGGAGGCTGTAAGAAAGTCTTAAGGAAAAAAACCCAAACATTTCAGTCTTTGAAAAGGAACAAACAAATAAACAAGCCTGAAAGATCTCTGAACTACAGTCTAGCCAGATACACTTTTTTCAGATGGACAGTCTGGCAAAGAGAGTTAAGGTCACAATAAAAACAAACCAAATTAACAAAAAAACAAACAAATTTTTTTTTTTTTTAAAGAGGGATGTGAAGGTAAAGCAAAATCTGCCAAAACCTCTAGAAACTAAAATCCCCCAAAAATTTAACCAGCTTTTCCTTCAATTTGAGATACTAGAAGAGGACAGAAACTAAGTTCCAAAGGATCATGGTTTCTGTAACGTGGCCTTTTCATTTAATTCAAAGTACTTTGTGATAGTTTGGATGTAGTGTCATTTTTCTTCTTGTTCCAGCTGGGTGTTTAGTCCTAAAAGATAATTCTCACTTTTATCTATAGCACAGAACAGGGTGATCAATGAGTCACCCAGAAAAGCACAGTGAGAATGGGGAGAGAGAAAAAAAGAAGTCTTTTCAAGCTATCACTACATTAAAAAAATAATCTCACCACTAAGAAAAAGGAATAAAACCTTGAGGTGGTCCCAAAGAACAAAGCTACATGCAGGTTTCACATTCTTTGAGCATCGGAGATGTTAGCTATGGTCTGAAGTCCACTGTGGATCCATTCCTGCAAGATTTCCACCTGTTCTGCATTTACTTTTTGCCATCTCCTTCACTGTCTGGCAAGGCACATCTCTTAAGACCTTTTTAGCCATGCACACCAAGATCTCCAGCCCTTACCACTGAGGATTTCTGTATAGAAAGAGCCTAAAGTGCACAATTAATAAGTGCAGTGGTGCACATACACACCACACCTTGTGCTGCATCTCAGCCTGCAGTCCAAAAAGCAATCGAGTCTCCTCTCAGACACCTCTAGAGCTGAACTGGCCCTGTCATTCCTCACAGGAGACAAAGAGGTTGACCAGGAAATGCCACGTAGTTGACATGAAAATAAGAGTTTGAAACTGAAGTGTCCTTTACTGCAGTCTCTCCAGCTAATTTAGATCAGGTTGACATGAATGGCAGAGGAAACCTACTATTATTTTTTTCTCCTGACAGTACAAGGGTTCTAAAAATTACATGCTTCTAATCCCTCATTAGCTGGCATTTTAAATTCCCAGGCTGTGCAGCTTGTGCTCAAGGAGAAAGTGACAAGAGGAGAGTTATAATCCCTGTGGCAAGAGCTGTCACCAAATACCTGCTGGGTGATAAATCCACTAGGCTTTTTCAACTAGCTTTTTTTCATGCCTAAACTTCAGGGATGCTACTGAAAATAAGGAAAAATAAATGAAAATGACACACGATCTAAAATTCATGGCATGTAGCATGACCTGTCTATATCAACTGATATGCAGTGTGTTCAGTCTTTGAAAGACTCTTCCTATCATAGACTGGAAAAAGCACAGATTGACAAGCTATATATTTTCCTAAATTGTTTTTCTCTTTCTCTCAGAAGATGTAGCTTGCAACACTGCAGCTTTCCTAGAAACTGATCTTCCCCTGTAATGGACACCGAGACAAAATTCTCTATGAAGATGTCCAACACATTAAAATGAAACTAATAGACCAGGCGTCATATTTAATAACACTCTCAAATTATATTAAGTTCAATTTTCAGTAGAACCAACTTGTGCTAACAACAGGCAGGCCAATTGCAAATGATTGAATTTTGCAAATGCACAAGCACAAATAAAAAGTAAAGATAACATCACCAAATAGATTTTAGCTTGTTAAGCTGATAAGCACTATGTGGTTCACAATATTTCATATTGCATTGCATTTGTCACACAATTAGTGAAAGTTATGGTGCCATAAGCAACATGACACTTACCCATTGTGCACGCTGTCATCATGCCAACACAAAGCGGAGTGTAATACCAGGCCAATGCTAGAAGAAACAGTGGCTGGAGTTTGAGTTAGAACGCCCCCTTTAACTCAATTCAGGGAAAAATCAGCAGGGAGCTTGTGTGGTTTTCAGGTAAAATCACAGAATCACAGAATGGTTGAGGTTGGAAGGAACCTTTGGAGGTCATCCAGTCCAACCACCTTGCTCAAAGCAGGGCCCCCTAGAACCAGTTGCCCAGGGTCAAATGTTGAACAGTAGGCACATTTCAGTGGAGAATAAAAACCATTGCATTCCCAAACATACATTTATCTCCTGTACAGGTAGTTTTCAAGTGTGACAGGGTCAGCTTTCTCAGGCTGTGCTATCATCTGCTTTCGACCTTGCTTGTGAGCAGGCAGCTCTTTGGGGAACAGAGAAGGTTAATCACCTATATGGGCTGATGTTCTCCCTCATTGCTTAACACAGCAATGAAGATGTCAGCTATTAGTGACTTTTTTTCCTCAATGAAATGATCTTATCATCAGGCACTGAACAATGCAAGTTTTCACATGGACCACTATTCCACCCTCATATCCCCCAGTTTTGTTATTGTCAACTTGGATCAGAAACCCTAAACTCAGAATTTCTCAAGGTCAAAGAGGATTTTGCAGGCATTGTGCAAGAACTGGATAACAAATTCAAGCCTTTACACTTCACATACAACAGCTTGAAACATCTTATAGCTAAGACAGATGAAGTTTTGCCAACTGATGCATCATCCCTGTGGAAATCAATGGCAGCATCTTATAGAGTACCTTGTGCCACAAAGTCTTTAAGCTCTTTACAGAGCAAAACACACAAACATAACATTAGCAGTGCTTGGGAACAATTTCAGTCTACCCTGTGGAGAGTTTTCCTGTACTCCAATTAGTCAGTTATCCCCTTGAAAAGCCATTTTATTTGTACATTGTACATAGCTTTACGACTATTGAAAAAAGACATTTTCATTTCTGTCTTTTCACAGGGTCTCACATCTCTCAATAGCATGAGGACTGGAAACAATATAGACAGGTCTGGAAATCTGCTGATACTGACTGCTGTGAATAGGGTAGGCACAACTCCCTTTGACAAAACGAAAACCAGATTTCAAAGCATCTCTCCTTGTAGCTTCTAGACTCCTGAGAAATTGATCACAAAAAGAAAACAAGAGTCTCTAGTGAACTGTGATGGGTGGAAGGCTTACTGCTGCTACGGTCAGTGAATAATGAGCATAGTAGCAAGGAAAAGTGTGTACTGTCAGTAAGGCAGTGTCTGAGTATTCCCCAGCAGGATTACTGCAACACAATAATACGGATGGCAAGAGAATCTGAATATAGGAGAGGCTCTGAGGGAGATAACGCACACATAATATATTCTACCATTATGGTATTACTGGTTTATTCTATATACATTACCACAGTTCCTGAGCCATTACATTGAAGTCAGAAGTTGTCGTGAAGGAGGGTGTTACTGTCTCAGAGTCATTTCCTCTCCTAAGTGCAGAATGACCACCAAGAAAATGCATGGAACAATAATATCAGCATGAGGAGTGAGCTACACTAATGCAACTTGCTTTTACCAAATAACCAAAAAAGAACCAAATTTAATGGCGCTCGTGAAGCAATTTCCTCTCCATGTCTGAACATGTGCCTTTCCTCTGCTGAAAAACATTTTTGAACACTGACTGAGTCCCCTCTGGAGGTCACAGAAAGAATTTGGTGGTCCTTCCGTTGAATAGATCACCTTTTTTGGAGTAAAGACCACTAACAGATGCATTGATTTCATGTCACAGATTTTGAAGGCGACTGGTTTCCCATAGTTGATAGTCCATTACATTCATTTCAGTAACACAACCAGAAACAAGCCCTCTTCCCAGTGAAGTGGAAAATGAGATTCTTTCTGAGCTCTTTTCACTCCACTGAGTAAAATGACAACCAAAAAAGATGGACTGGGATTCATCTGAGGTACAGCTATGCCTGAGACTATGACCCGATGTTCCCTTTCAAGTCCATACAGAGGGACAGGCACTTTCAGAGAATGATTCAGCTGATCTGATTTACATGCCTGCCTCAGGATGACATTTGTTGTCTCCTGCTATCTGGAGGATGCTTACTTCTATCTTCTGATTGTAAAGTAAGTGGCTAAGATCTATAGCAAGACATTTTGGTTAGTAAATAGTGTGGTGACTAATAATGATAGACAGCCTAGCTTGCAGTTTATGAATAGTTACCATATGGCACACTGCAGATTCCCAAAGGATCTTAGCACTATTAAAAACCCCACAGCTGGGCAGGATAGAAGTAGCCAGCTTCTCTCCCCAGTGGGAAGGTGAAGTGTCTCCCGTATACGCAAGGTACTGGTCTCTGACAATGTTTATTGATCTGCAGAAAGGTTAAACAGGACACTCTCCCTCCAGTAACACAGCAGTGGAGGACAAAGCTCAGAGCTTTTCTGAAAAAGTGAAGATACACTTAGATTAAAAAAAAAAATGCTCCTCTAGAGGCAAATGCAAGTTACTGCACCCAGTCAGGAATGATCACTAAAAAATGCAAAATGGGAAACCATTAGTTACACAACCATTGTGTGGAAGTGATCTAAGGATTAGTGCAGAACAAGAGCTGAACTTGAATCAACAACGAAATTTCTGTTGTGGAGAAGACACCACCATGCTTGAATATAAAAACGTAACTGTAGCTTCAAGATGTTCAGTGAGGGTGGTGAGGCACTGGAATGGGTTGCCCAAGGAAGTTATAAATGCTCCATCCCTGGCAGTGTTCAAGGCCAGGTTGGACAGAGCCTTGGCGACATGGTTTAGTGCAACATGTCCCTGCCCATGGCAGCGGGGCTTGGAACTAGATGACCTTAAGGTCCTTTCCAACCCTAACTATTCTATGATTCTATGTAGGTCATGGACACTGTGATTCAGAAGGAGGTGAACAGGCAGAGCAATAAGAATGATCAGAGGTCTATAAAGCACGTCATAAAGAAAAGACTGAAAGAAGTGGGATTGCTTACCCTAAAGAGAAGGCTGAGAGGAACATAATAAAGCTTTCAAGAACGTAAAAGGATGCTGCAAAGAGAAAGAGAACAACCTTTTTTCCAAATCAGCATTGGGCTGGACAAAGTAAAATGGACTTACCTTGCAGAATAGAAGATCCAGAGAATAGCTGAGAAGAAAACTATGTAGCAGCAAGCACAGTACAAGAGTAAACTATAGCGAAGACTCTACCACCGGAGATCTTCATGAGAATGTCAGGGCCAGTTATGGTGCAGGCATAGCAGAAGGCTAGAAGAAATAACCACCTGCCTCACAGGCCCTTTTCAGGTTTCCGCAGTGCTCAGAGCCTGTGGTCCCTATCATAAAAAATTAGTATCAAGTGGCAGTCTCCTGGGCATTTGTTAAAAGCATGGAAATGGACGACTTCTCGGAGAGACAGAGATCGCTGTAGGACACTCATGGTATAACGAAAAACTTACTACAAGCCCCCAGACACTGCACGACCAGCATCTCACAGTACCCCTACTCCCCAGGCCCTCTATGGAGAGTGTGCTACACCCTGAGCCACTCCACCCACAGAGGTTAGGTCAGATCACTACTTATTTCACTGCTGGTGAGACTCTTTCATTGGTTTTTGATTAGAGTAGAAGGATTCAGACAAATAATCACCACAGACACAAAGTATGTAGCAACAGATCCCACAGTTCTGAAATAGCTTGGATTACAAAAAAAAAGCCCCACAAAACACAACATAAAAACAAACAGTACGAACAGAGGGAAAAACACCTCTCTACCATGCTATTTGACACCTCTCCCTTAAAACATAAAAGTGCCTTTGAAGTACAATGTTAACTGCATAAATTATCACATAGTAAAGGAATGAATAAATAAATGTCGTGGCTTTTTAAAAAAATTTTGCTGGAGATGCATTTATTGCTGAAAATGTCATTAATCAGCAACTTCACATCCTCAGCTTCCCCACAGACAGAGCTGCAGCTCAAGGCAGAGCAAGTTTTATGAGGCACCTCCCTCACTAGTCACAGCTTGAGATCGCCCTCATCCATTGCAAACATCCCTGCAACTGCAAGGACTCCTGGTAGGGGAAAATGTGCTGGAAAAGTAAATTTTTTGGCTGTTCTGTTAACTCTTAGTATCACCTGGAAATGAACAGAGACTCATCGAGTGCATTATAATGAAACATGTCTTTATGAGCCTAAACGACAGTCTGATACCGTAACCAGTCTTCCCTAGCTCCGTTTCCTACTCCAGAATGGCTGGACCAGTAATTTTGCTAGATGGACAATTTCTCCTTCATTTGTTTAGCCTCTTCCTCGCCATTAGAAATGTAGAAATGCAGATCATCTGTTCTTGGTAAGAGAAAACAAACATTCACAATTTTTCACAAGTTGCCGTTGTTTTGCACACAAAAGAAGATGAAGGCCCCATCAGCTGAAGACAGTAGCATCTCTCCAGTTCAGGACCCATACTACAACTCCTACACAGCAACAGTGATTTTATTAATCTTCAATTTTTCAAGGCGTGTAAAGACTTGATAGTGTCTCAAAGGAAAATCTAAACTCTAACTTGTCTGAGCAAGATGCTGGAAGACTTTTAGACTGATTTTAGTTTGATTTGCCCTTATATGAGCAGTTAAACCACACACTAGTATTTAATACTAAATTGACATTAGTGTCAAGAATGCGCAAAGTGTAAGAGAGTAGGAGACTTGCTATAAGCTGTAGCATCTGACACTGGCCTGTCCCCCTGGGCTGAGGTTAAATTACCCAATACAACATTCTTTGACTTTCTTCCCACCTCTGTGCTGCAGCTCACTTTCTTCTCCATTGTGGCAGGGTGTCTGTGGGACTACACTGTAAACTGGAACCATGAAAAGGCAGTGGCTGAAGAAAAGTCCATCCAGGAGAAAGTTGTTTCCATTTTTTAGTTCTATGTTAGTAATTTACCATAAGAAAAGAAAAAAAAAAAAAAGAGAGGCCTGAGCAGCAGAGTTCTGTTGGATCAAGACCAGCTGCAGTGCAGGAGGCACGTCCATCCTGGAAGCACTGAAGGGTGCCATCACAAGGGGTCTGTGCTGATGAAACCAAAGGAGCAGTCACTGCGACGGATGCGGTTTGGGGCACTGGTCTGGTCTTCCCCTTCTGATACCGGCACAAGAGTAGGAGCATGAGAGCAGCTCTGAGGACAGCCCCAAGCAGCATCTGGCCCATGGGACATGGCAGGAGAAAGGGCAACATGCTGCATCCAGACATGCTCCTCAGCTCATGCCCCTTCCCTCTGGCATGGGGTGCAGCCTCATGTGAGAGGGCACGGGGGCAGCACCCCACTGCAGCTGCCATGCTGACTGCTTGTGGGTAGAAGAGGAAGAAAGGCCCCTCTCCGGGACAGGCACCCTATCCCTTCCCAACAAACCAGGCAGCAGAGAGGAGCACATGTCCATGGACTTTCAGACCTCAAATGGCATCATCCATCATAATTTCATGTTCATAAGGAATTTTCTTCTGGATTTTAATTCACAATTTCTTTAAAAGAAATATTTTTTTTCTCTAGAAAGGTGTGACAGTTAATCAAGCTGCCTGATTAAAATGCTTGCGTTGTAACTGAGGTTGTTTCAGGGAAATTGTGAGGGATAAAAGACCTGAACGCCCCCACAATTTTGTATCCCATCCCATGTCCACCCTGGAGCCTGCAGATCTGCCTTCACCTCCCCCAAGCACTGGCAGTCTCTTTTTTTCTGTGCATTATATTCAGTTGATCTCATCTTGCCGAACTTGTACTCCCTGCAGTGTGGCAACACAGGCCGTGAAAGCCTTTTTACTTCCCAGAAAATTAAGCTAACCTCTAAAGCAGTGATCTCCACACAAGAATGAAAAAAAAAAAGGAAAAAACCAACACACCAAAGAGCAGACACAGGCTGAGTGAGAGCTTTTTCACCCATCAGTGTGATGGCCATACCTCAGCTGGCCCTGCGATGTGAGGCTGCTCACCTCTAGGTTGCCTCACCACTTAATCATTGCACATCACACAGCAAGGGATGTATTTGTACTATTTCAGAACCAGGTAACCACTGAGTTCTGAAACTGAGACATGAAAATAATTCTATAGCCTGCCTGATTTTTCTGGTGAATGCAAACACTTAACCCCACAGGTTAGTGGCATGGTGTAACGTGAAACAGGTGAGGTTACAACTACACCATCCTGTTGGTGCATCCAATTTCCTATGTGTTGACTTGCGTAGCATCTATAGCTGGGCTGAGCCCAGCCAGATCTACAGGCTCCCCTGAGCCTCCCCCAGAGACAATAAAGAGGCAAATTACTCACACCCCTTGTCTCCCTGAACTCAACCCTCATCTCAATCCCATTTACCAAAGCCAAAATAGACAAAACAATATACATTGACCAGTTCTGATCTTCATAGAGCACAGATCTCTATCAACCCATCACCAGAAAAGGTCAAGATTTTCACATTAATTTGTGCAGAACCACAAGGCCTCTTCTGTTGTGTGGTTTTGTGGCATGGGACCCTGGTAGATGATGACTATGGCTCATCCAGTTCTGGTGCCACCAACATAAGGACATGAAACTGCTGGAACAAGTCCACAAGGGAGGGCCACAAGGATGATAAGGGAGCTGGAGCACCTCCCATATGAAGTCAGGCTGAGAGAATTGGGACTGTTTACGCTGGAGAAGAGAAGGCTGCGTGGAGACCTCATAGAAGCCTTCCAGTATCTGATAAGGGCCTGCATGGATGCTGGAGAGGGACTCTTAATCAGGGATTGTAGCGATAGGACAAGGGGTAATGGGTTCGAGCTTAAAGAGGGGAAGCTCAGGTTAGACATAAAGAAGAAGTTCTTTACTGTGAGGGTGACGAGGCACTGGAACAGGTTGCCTAAAGAAATGGCAAATGCTCCATCCCTGGCAGTGTTCAAGACCAGGTTGGACAGGGCCTTGGGCGACATGGTCTAGTGTGAGGCGTACCTGGCCATGGCAGGGGTGTTGGAACTAGATGATCTAAAGGTCCCTTCCAACCCTAACCAGTCTGTGATTCTATGATTCTGGGATTCTATGGTTCTATAATTCTTGCAAGGTGTTTAAGGTCCTAATTTCCCACCAAATTCAGTGGATGCTGAATGGCTTCTGCTGCTGGCAGGATGCAACCTTTAATGCATGGCTTTGCAGTCATGTGCCCTGAGGCTAAATACAAGGTAAATGACCAGCCAGATAAGTCTTCAAGAAATATAGTCTTGTTCCAGATTCAAATACTCTCCACCAAAAAAAAAAAAAAAAAAAAAAAAAGTTAAACATAAAAATAAAAAGTGCTGAAAACTACTGTTTAACTGGTGTCTGCAATACAGCCTGATAAAATGGCTGGTACAATTTTTCTTTCAAATACTAAGCACATATGCATCATACAATGTATGTATATAATCCATACTCTATATTTATTATATATGTGTGCTTTTATGTACATAGACACATCTGAAAAATCCAAAAGATAGAAAAAAATTATCTGCTTCATGGTACTATGAATCCCATAAAGATCGCAGCAACAGCAAAAAGGCAAATATAGAATGTGCCTAAACAAAACACAAACATCAGCAGAACAAGTTCCAGCAATTCCAGCATCTTCATAAGAGAATAAGTGCCTTCAAAAGTGAATTAAATCAATGAGAAAACAAACTGCTTCCCCTAAACATCATCACAGCTATCACTGAGAAGATGCGTAGAGTTGCACAAGTCACAGAAGACAAAATCTAAACAAATATTTCATGCTTTGTGAGAGATATTAAGAACACATATATGAGAAAACGACATCAAACTGCAGACTCTCCATTGGCCACCTACAAATTGGCTGTATCTACCACAGATACAGTACACATCTTTTCCTTGAAAATATTATTTTTCTTCTTGGTGCATGCTGTTTCAGGCTTAGCTTCATTATGAACGTGTTACATTTCGTTCTTTGAAAAAAGCAAGGTGTCTCAAACCCTCCATAGGTGCTTCAGCTAGCCTTCTCTTGTGCCACAACATGAAAGCTTAGAATATGTGGTCAAGAATTTGAAGAAGACTTGTGTTTTGTAGATAAAAGGACTATCACAAATTAATAGCAAGATGATTTGGAAGCCCTCCCTGTTTCTGTGGCTAAGGAGATTCCTAACTACACAGGTTTGCAGCTTCCACCACAAACGGAAGAAATGTTTCCGAGTGGGAAATATCCTATACTTGTTATATGCCATTTTCTGGTGCCTTCCTCTGAGGCATCTGGTACTAGATCACAGCATGGATCTGGATTATGCTGATGTTGATTCCTGTCCAACCTGGCAGCCCTTGGGTGCTGGCAGCAATTTGTTCCCATCCTAGCCCTGTGTAACTGCTGCTCTCAGCTGTACTGTGTGGGAAAGAGTATTTCTTTCTGAAAAATTAGCCAGCTCTTCACGTTGAATCTGTTGCATTGTCAGCACCCCCTCCAGTAGGGTAAGGAAATTATCTGAATGTGACAGCTAGGGATGCCACAAGACCAAGTGCTATAAAATATATTCTTAAAAATATACTATTTTCAAGTGCAGAACATCCAGGCACCCCTTAATCTTCCTCCCTTCTGTGAAATGCCTCGTGCTAAGACTAGGATTCTTTTTTTTCCTGATTGATGCTTTCTCACATGTATTGTAAGGTCTTAGGCAGCTGTCAGCCATGAAAGCAGTCATTCACAAAACAGCACAGGCTGTTTAGCTTTATTTCCTTTTGTTGCTGAGAGCACAGTTTGATGTATATTTGTTTTGTTGGGTGCTTTGGGTTTGCTAGTAAAGCTGGTTGAGTTGGGGTTCTCTGTTTCAGTTTGCTTCTTAACTTTTTGCCTTTCAGTTTTTAATATACTAAGCTGATTTACTGTAAAGAAATGAACAGACACATACATGCTGATAAAGAATAGACATTTATCCCGTGGTAACAGCTGTTCTTCAGATGTTTTTCCCACATGCATGCAAGACCAGAATGTTTTTAAGAAAAGCATGTTCTGATGCCCACTCCCAAAATGCCAGTTGCATATCTAGAGGTCAGGTTGATGGAAGGCTGCTTAAATGTGTCCTTTCTTCTTGCCCAAAACCATCTTACAACTTAAACGTCCTTAAGACGGCATCTTCTACTACATTGTGATTTTCTGAGCTGTGTGGATGGACTCTTTACCTCCCACTAAATTGGAAAACTGGTAATTACATACACATTTTTAATAGATTAATATATCTTAATCAAACTTTGTTTCACAGATAGTAATGTATTAACTTCTTAATATACAGACAAGCTATTGTTTCATCTATTCACAGAAAAGCATGAGCTATGGCACATGGTGTCTCTCTTCAGCTCTCTCTATCTAGCATGTTCTTTCTCCCACTGACCCAGGGTGAGCCTGCCTAGATATCTCAGTTAAGTCTTTTAAGTCAGGTTACACGAACTAGGGTTTTATCCTTCTCAATAGAATATAAGGATGCCCTGCCCTTAGATCTAACTGTTTTCAGTTCTTTTTATCAAAGTGACACCCACTGAAAAGGTAGTGCCTGTGGAGAAGAGGTACAGAAATGACAATGCAAAGGGTTAAATCGGGCAGAATATTGTTTAAAATTCGGCTATTCCACAAAGATCAAACACTGCACCTTTTTCTAAGACAAGTGTTGCAACACAGATTCATACATTCCACTCAACCTCAACACACCATATTCCACACACCAACCTCTTTCTGTGCCTGTTCTGATTTCCTAAAGAAAACTCTTCAACAATCCCACAGGTCTTTGGCTTCCTATTATCAATTCACCAAACTAAATTATTCTTCGCTAACACATTAAGTCATAAACTTTGAGGTATATGGGATTTGTTGCTTCTCAACTTAAGGATGTATCCTAAACATTTAGAATATACTGTGAAAGAAATTTAAATAGTATTTAGGTACTGAATTCTTTTCATCATCATCTCAGTTTACATAACTTCAAATTTTTTTAAATGTCAACCAGGAAATCTTCACTTATTATCTTCCACAGTGAAAAGCCATTTCTGATCCTTTCAATGACGGTGCATAGAGGGGATATGCCTCAACATTTCTATGTATTCATGTTAAGAAAATAAAATAGAACTCCTGGTATTTCTAAAATTCCTTTAGTAGATAAGGAAAAGCAATTGAAGAATTCTGATGCTTATTGCAGGGTGTTGGATTAGATGACCTTTAAAGGTTCCTTCCAACACAAACTATCATGCTATGATGCTATGATTCTATGATGCAAAGCTTTCAAGGTCAAATGATGCGTTGCCCACAGAATGTTTTCATGATGGGAGAAAAGAAATTGGGTGGAAGTAAATATTCATTCTCTTTCTCCAGCTTCATTGTTGTCTTAAAAATAATCACACAATGGATGATTTCTCTTTCAACTATTTAGTAAAAAGCTATGAAAAGCATTTTGACATTTAATGGTTTGAGGAATCACTGACCACAAAAGGAAGTGTGCATTTTCCAGTGAACCCTTTAATTGCTTTCTCAGTTGAAAAAAATAACTAATCTATTTTGGCAATAACTCCAGTTTCCACTGTGTTATTTTAAATGTGGATGAATCTTAGAAAATAATGCTTCTTAATTTCCTGTCATGACCAATTGATAGCTGCATGAAGACCTACAGATATCCAGAGACATCTGGCATTCTACAATGCACTTTTCTTGCTTTTGCATCAGTCATTATGTTGTTTTTTGTAGCAAAATAAAAAAAAAGCAAAATCAAGAGTTTCATTCTTAGAAGTAAAATTATTTTTATAATCTGCATTTCCAAACAATCTTTCATCTGACAGTCCTGTCTTTACTGATTAATGCAAAATTGTACTTTAATTTAAAGCATAAATTGCAAAGCATCTTTTTAGATGCAAGGGCATATATCACAGTCACGGTCCATGCAAGAATATAATTCAAAGAACCAAGCATAGAGGAACAATATTTGGGCTCAAAGTTAGATGATGATCACTTTGACAGCTCCGTACTGCTGCATGTTGATTGAATAGGCCCCAAATGTTGTGTCCCACACTGCTATTATATACTCTCTGATGATATATGTGATGGATCTTCTTCAGCTAACAAGAGTTGGAGTACTCAGACAATACTAGCTGTAATTCTTTTGGGTAGACTTTAACTCCCCTGTAAATTCATCCCAATGTATCATTTTGTGTTTCACAGGCAGTAGAACATATATCCATATACAGTCAGAGAAATTTAAGGAGTGCTCTTCATGCATATCCATAAATCATAATGTTTGAGACCAAGTACATACAACTTTATTTCAAACAGGATTGCTGGAAAGATGAAACAGCCTTCAGTGAACATAACTCAGAACTCCCTCCAGAGGAACTGCTTGCACTACTTCTCTCAATCATTCCCAGATCTTCATCTTTTTCTGACCAGGATCTTCAATCTTCACAATGCATACTTCTAGCAATCTCTTAGTGAGTCCCTCACATTAGGCTTATTTGTGAGTGCCTTCCCCTCAGGTCTCCGCTGTGATTCAGTCCTGGTTGGTATGGTAAGCTCCAAGGAAAAACTTCTGTCTGTGTATTTCTACCACAGGGCTAAGCTATCCTTCTGCTACAGCTTTAGTGTTAAAGTTGCTCTTCCTGCCAGTGCAGAACAGCTCATGATAGTTCTTTTTCAAAGTTGCTAAATTTGCATGAAAATCTCCACAGAGCACTGGTGAGGGATCTACCTGGGAACAATCAAGGCTAGACCAAGAAGAGCTAATATGTTATTTTACTTAAAAAACTTTTTCTGTACCTCAAATCCATCTTGCAATAAAATATATAGTGTTCATGTATATTTGTTGTCTGCAAGAAAAAACTCCCACAGGTCTTTTTGCTCTGAGTGCAATTTCATTATAGCTGTCAGTAACATGCTTAAAAGTCAGACCAGAAACACAAGGCCATGTTCACGACTCTTCCTGCTGATGTGGAATTCAATGAAGTCTAAGGACAGCTCAAGGAGAAAAAAAAAAGAATTTCTGAGATTTTTCTTTACTTTTTGTTATTACCCTTTGTCTCTCTCTACTCTGAAAACAAGGCTTAATCAATATATTGTTCATCAGTGCTCTGCAAAAGTTGGGTTGAGTCAACCCACCTTTTACTCATGCAGCAGATGAAGTGATGACTCATAGAAAAATGAAAAAGTAATCACACTCAGGGACACTTCAAAAAATAAGGGACAGGCTTAAACTAAGGGATATGTACTCATCCAGCAACTCTGCACATGCTCTACATAGCTCACGCTAAAATTCAGGCAGGAGGAAAGCAACAGTCCCAATTTCGTCATTTTGACATTTTGACATTTTGAGAGAGGAATTCATAAAGAGTAGTTCTTCCTTGGGGAGGCTGCTCTCTCAGGATGACAACCACATGCCAGTGAGGAGAGATGCTCTGTCATGGGACAGTTCATAGAGCCAACAGTAGGCTCCTGTTTCAGAACATCACTGACTCTAAGGTAAATTGGCCTTTGTCCACTTAGTCCAATTTGTGCACCTGGAGCACATGTTCCAGGAAATGAGAAAAAGGGAGCCATCATTTTGTGGAGTACTTGGATTTGTAAGTGCTATTCCCTTTTAGTGATGAGTTTAAGAGCACTAATCTAGATTTTACCATACCAAGAAATGGCATAAAGCAGTTAAAATGTATGGCACAATGAAGACAAGGTGACCTTACTGTGTTTTCTGGAAAAGAAGAGTCCTCATGAGGTTTTCAATGAATTTATTATTGTTATTGTCTTTTCTTCTGTCATGATTTATCTACTTTCTGGACCTTTTCACGGGACAGCACTGGATCTGTCTTGAGCTACCAAGCAGCAGAGGCTCAGAGACTCGACTGTTTGCTAAGCACTATTCCTCAATACCTATGTAGAGGTGTCCCCACTCCAGCCAAATGGCTTAAAACACAAACTCAGGGCTTCATTTGTACAAAACTCTTTTTTATATATGTTTTATGGTTTTATCTACGTTTTTGAAAGGCAGAACATTTCAACGAGGTCCTACAAGAGCACAGAAGTTAAGAAAACAGCAGTAATAATTAGTTTCAGAGGGAATTGCAAATAGCGGTGACCTTTCTGCATTCAGAGTGCTGTCTTCAGATCTAAGAGGGCAAAAGAGTAAATTTGAGTGCCTAGGTTGGCACAAAATCCCAGCAGGGTTTGGTGCAGCCTTGTGCAGTGACAGCTGGAGATGCTCCCGTTGCTGAGAAAAGGGAAGCAGACACTGTGATGGGACACTGGGAAGGGGCTGCAGGACACAGCACACGTGGGAGCATATGAAAGGTTTTGGGAGCTCACAATGAGCTGAAGTCATCCCAACATTTATAGAAACATCCAACATATCTGTAACCCTAGCTGGGGAAAAGGATTTAAAAATTCTTCATTCCAGTGAAGGGCAGAAATGTTGTAATGTAGATGGCCTGTAAAAATCTCAGAAACATGGTAAATTGCTATTAATTATCATAATGAGCTAAGAAATGTACAAAAGAATCCAGATGTTGAGTGAACACTGTGCTCTGTCACAGTTTATTACACTCATTTGAAAATTCAAAGCTGAAATGAAATTACACGAATCAAATAGGGAAAAGCCTCATCTCTTAAGCGATACACGTAGCACACTAAAAAAGATGGTTTAATTAGGGGAGACTGGAAACTATCTGAAAAATAAAATAATGTAAATTTTACAGGAAGGTCCATGTAAACTACTGCACAGATTTTCTTCTATCTAATCATTGCTGAGATGAACTAAAAGAGGCAAAATTCAGCTACATCCCACTGACCAGTTAATCTACTTTCTGCTTTGTGTTGTAAAATGGGGGCTGCCTTTTTCATGCAGAGATGTCATGGCAGAGATTTCACAATCAATTTTTCACAAGCGTAGACTGCAGAATGCATGCAGGCTCTTTTAGGGAAAGCATGGAGCTATATCTTGTGTTAGCCCAACATCCTGCTCTGATTGCAAGGATGGGTCTTTCTCGGTGAGGAAGAACCCATGCACCAGCACACTAAGCTGTGGCATGCCAAACACCTCTATACAACTGTTACAGTTAGGGGAGACTGAGAAAAAAAAATTGCCAAAGCTTTTTGTTGGGTTTTTTTTTTTTTTAAACAAAATCAACCTGTCATTTTTTCACATATTTAAGAGATTTTTTTTTTATATACACACACCCACAAGCCAGCTGCTGAGGTGTGCCCTGTGAAGAAGGAACATGTTTCACACAGGCATACAGCAGCTGTGGTGCTGCTGGTTGTGAAGGGAGAAATGGACAACTGGGTCGTTTCTACTGAAGTGCAACTCTGCAAATTTCCCATTTTGAATAGACAGTGAATAAAATGTGGCCCTTAAGGTTTCAGACATCCTGAAACCCCCTCACCTCCCCCCTCTCCTCTCCCTTCCCTTCCCCTCCCCTCTCCTTTCCCCTCCCCTCTCCCTTCCCCTCCCCTCCCCTCTCACCTCCTCTCCTCTCCCCTCCCCTCCTCTCCTCTCCTCTCCTCTCCTCTCCTCTCCTCTCCTCTCCTCTCCTCTCCTCTCCTCTCCTCTCCTCTCCTCTCCTCTCCTCTCCTCTCCGCTCCTCACTTTTCTAAACCACCCTTCCATGCTTTAAAGAAACCTTCATATGCTCCTTGAACACCGTGTATGTTTTCTTCTTTACAGCCAAATTAGCTAATTATTAGCAGTGATTGGTATAAGTGGCGTCCTTGCAGAGCAGAGTAGAAGTTACTTCACTCAGTTTCCACAGCACCACCCCTTGCTCTGGGTGTATCATCTCCAGAGCTTCTTCCTACTTTTACGAAACCTGGAAACAGTAACTTCTTCTCCACCTTTCCTCCTCTGGTGAAGGGTCACCAGATTGGTCAGAGGACTGGAGCTCAGCACATACAAGGGGAGGCTGAGAGCTGGATTTGTTCAGCCTTAAAAGGCTCAATGGAGAAATCAGAGCCTAACTCCTCTCACAGGCAGATGGTGATGGGACAAGCAGCAATGGCCCAAGGAAAATCCCAATCTGATATAAAGACAAAAGAGAATTCCTTCCCTGGAGATACTGAAAACTTGACTGGATATGGCCCTGGGCAACCCAATCCAGTTGGATCTGCTTTGAGTGGAGGTCGAACTAGATGACCACTTCTGATTTAAGCTGTTCTGTGATTCTATGATTACTACTTCAAAAACTGTACTTTGCCAGACTCCGTTGGGAAAGTGCCTAATTAAGAGCTGCAGCATAACAGACAATGGGAGATGTAGATGCATTATAATTGCATTTGCATTGTTGTCAGCACTGGAGCATATTCTATAGTTAATATGATAGAACAGCAAGATAAAGTCCAATTTAAAAGGTTGTGAAGAATCATGAACCATATGAATGGATCTTACTCATCACTGTGCCTCTTGCTCTTTTACACAGTGGGGAGAACATGATCACTTACTTGAGGCCAAAGAAAACTGATCCCTGTCCTGTAACAGTTGTGTCCCTGTTCAGACATTTTCTGTCTATAATATTACATTATGCATTCTCCAGGGCTGTACTTAAGGTTCACCACAACATTACTGGTGGTTTTTAGAGTTTCAGGTTATTAAGACAGCAACAGTTTTTGTAATTCATACTTTGCAATGCACTGCTTGCTTGTACTTTGGTTATTACTTTTCTATGGCTCATAATAAATTTAGAAACTGCATTGAAAAAGTCTTTATGGTTAAAAAAGCCTTCAGGAGCTATGCTGATATTAACAAGGACTTCGTAAGATTAATATTGACATAAAAAGGCTTTCTAGGAGTTGTTGATAAAAAAGGCCTCTCAGATTTTATGGAAAAAATCCACCGTGATGAGATTTTAATGAACATAACACTAAAAGGCTCTGAACACAACAAACTGGCGTTGATTTTCGGTATTAATAACCACACTTACCCAAACGCAAGATGTTCTTTTTTGAGAAAGCCGTGGAGGGCTCAGTACATGGGAAAGACATTTTTTAATCTATCACAAGGAAGACCCTGGTAGGTGGAACAGGCTGGGATCCAGGTGAGAAGCAGACAGTGGTAGAGAAGTTGTTATCAGCCTAACAGGGAACAAGAGCATGAAAAAGGCACCTGTACCATGTTGGAAGCCGAGGGGTGTCTCCAGGGAGGCATTCACTCATACCTGCTTGGGGTGATATCTCACCCTGGGAATAGGCAGCTGCCATTTGTGCATCTTTGGATGCAGTAATTATCATTCACAACAGATACAAAAGTAAGCACAGACAGTTTTTCCTACAGAGTGCTGCTGGCAGCAGCAGGCTTGCAGAGATTGGCACAAGTCCTGGCTGCTCTGGTTCAGCTGCCTGGGCTCCAGCCCTGCCTCTGTGGGCAAAGCACCTTGGCTGCTGCACACAGACCCTGGAGAAGAGCTGTAAGTTCTGCTATCACTGGTGACTCTTGCACAGCCACCTGCATCTAAAACAAAATAAGGATGTAGGTTGGCTACCAACACCTATTTATGTCCTTTGTTGCATGGGGTAGTGGTAGGAACACAGCCAGAGAGATACACCTCCTATTTTTAACCCATCCGTAGGCCACCTTTTGTGCATGGTGCCCTGCTTGTATCCTTTCTGAATCACAGCCTGTCCTGGAAGCTGCTTATTTTACTGTTTGTTTTTTAGGAGAGAGAACAAAGGGAAAATGGCACTGAGCAGAGAACCACAGAACTGTCTACTGGCCTTGTAGAGAGAGAGGCAACTTGAAAAGATATCTTAATATTGTAGTGAACATTTTTTAAAGGGACATAATAATGAACATTAGCAGCAGAAATAAATTCCACTTATTTCCTCATAATTTCATTAGGAACTGGTATTCAGGCAGGATAAATGCCTTGGGTAAATCCCCATAACATTTCCTTTAATTTGTTTGTATTACATGTTTTATTGCTCCAGATTTCTCACATACAAACACAGAGTGCTCAGAAAGCAATACGACTTGAAATAATGATTTAGCAGCGTACTAATTGGTATACATACAAATATAATCATTCCATCAGCTTTAAATTATCAAAAAGAGGTTAGCTACAAGCATAGTGACTTAATTAATAGCTAATACAACAGGAGTAAGAAAAGTAGAAAAATTTCTTACATCTGACTTTGTCCCAAACATTCCATCAAAGAAAGGTATTTTCTTAATGATTAAAATGCAAAATTAATGATCCGTGTTATTGAGGCAATATGAGCTTCTCAGTGGAGACTATTAATAGCTCCCGAGCCACCCCAGCCTCGCACAGCACTTGCTAAACACCAACTGCCACAGGTCTCCTACTGGAAATTCATCACACACACCTGGAAGAGAAATGCTGCCTCCAAGTCTCACAGTTCTGCTCGTGAACAATCCCACTAACAATGTGACAGACAGAGATGACAGCTCGGGTATGCAGGAAACCCAAGCGGCAGTTCTGGGAGGCCTGGGCTGCCCCACTCACCTGGCAGACCCCTGCTTTTGAGTTCATGCCCAGCCACCTCTGGCAATGACCCCAGCAGGGCCCTTGCTGCCCCTGCTCCTTGGTGCAACAGGCTCCTTCCTGGTGAGACGAGAAACTGTGTGCAGGATGTTAGTGGGGGCAGTGCTGCCTGATGGAAAAAGCAAGAATGGGACCTATTCTTGTCTCTGCCAATGGTCGTTTGTTCACTTTTCTGTCACCAGACGTTTATCACCCACTAAACGCAGCTAATTTTGTGAAACCCTTTGAGGGCCCTTAACAAAAAGGGCTCTAAGAGAACTAGATACTCAGCAATTTCAATTCCGTTTAAAAGGGAACAACCCAAGCCCCCCTTCCAGATTCCTCACATCATGGTGTGTCTTGAATACTGATGTGCAGCCTCTCATGCTGGTTTACTCAATGGGTCAAATAAGTGAATAGGGCAGAACAAGGAAGTACTTTACTCACTATAGAAAATTTGGTGACAAAGTACCATCCTCATGACAGCAGGAATGTGGTGGCCTTTAGATCTCACTAGCTTTCCCTGCAATGCTTTCTTTTACCTGCAGGCATTGGAAGGGGGAGGAAAAGCACCACATGGAAGAAAAATACACGAGATAGATAATATTGCATCCATTCCTCTGACTGAGTGATATATACAGATTATGACCTTTTCCTACCACTGTTTACTGCAATAAACCAGATGGTGCACAGTTTCACACTGATCCAGCAGTTTCACCCACCTTTTGGACATGCCAGAAAAGGGAGGACTAAAGATTGGCTCTGAATCCACCAGAAGTCTGAGGTGTTGCCAATATCAGAAAACCAAATAAAGGGACATTTCTAGAAGAACACATATTTCAGCTCCCCATGAGTACAATCAACAAGAGCACTTTTGAAAGGACATCTTTAAAAAATTTTTTTCTTCCTTAACAAATTCCTATGCACAAAAAGGTAATTTGACCCTAAGTGACTTCTAGGATAAACAAAAAATACAATGTGAGATGCAGCTCATTGTATCCCACTGTATTTCTGCTGAAATCCTACGGCTTCTCATGCACTTTAACATTTATCATACATTGTATTTTTGAGTTCCACATTATACTTGGTATTCCAAGATCTTTTTGTACAATATAGATAGATTAAATGGCAAAAGCTTTCTGAGCAAAATAGGAAATACAATTCAATAACTGCTAAACAGCTGCTGTAATTCTAAGCTATAAAGATAAAAATGGATAAATGTTCAGGAGTCTTAGGAGAGAGAGCTAAAATTGGAAGGAAAACGTTTGCTTAGTTTTCAGGCATTAGCACTTCCATCCTCTCTACAATACAAAAAAGGCAGAGGAGGTTTGTAATAGGCAGTATTGAAGCAACAAATCACTGTTCTGCCACGCTCAAAATAAAATCATATAAAGTCCTATTTGTTGTTTTACCTAATTATTGGGATGGAAGTGACTAAGTTGTGAGTGCAATCCAGAGATCAGGGAAGTGTCCTGCCTACAAAATGTAATTTTGTTGAAAACACTAAGTTCTTTGGGTAAACTGGTTCCATTTTGGGTGACATGTGAAAAGGTTCTTCTTTTCTCTCTCCCCAGTTGAGTAAAAAGTGAGGACAGACATAAATAACCTCTGAAGCACACATAACCTTAAACTCAAAAAAGTGGTGTTAGCACTACTTGAGAAATTAATTTCACATTTTCATAAAGAGATGTATCACTGCCTCTGTATGGAAGCATGAAATGAGGCATTTAGTTTAGGATCAGCTCCATAACTCTGCTAACACTTTCAAGACATGTTGCAAATGGAATTATCTACAATAGCAAGACTATTTAAGTCATGTAACTGCATAATTACGGTCTCTTCTGGTTCATCGTTACGAAGGACTAAATAAGATTAAAACATGACTTGATGTTATCTACTTTTTCTACTTTGTCACCTGACATTTCTTGGTAACTATTAATAGGACAGATATAAAGAAGGAAACATTTTGTTCCCCTCTTCGGTAACAGCCATTGTGAATTTCCATTACAAGTGGTTTTCCTCAGGCTTTGGAAAAAAGAATTGCATTGATAATAAGTAATTTATTTCTGTGAACAGTAAAACCTTGACTTTACAGGTGATAATAAACAAGTAAATATTTTCCTTTAGCAAGGAAAAATTGAAACATGTCAAAACAACTTCAGAGTGGAACCTGACCATTACCAGTGATGGAAAGTGGAGACTTTTTCCACAACAGAATAGTAGTGAAGTCTCCAGACATGGGAAAAATGCTGAAGCTGTTTACATGCACTTGTGTACATAGTGAGCGCATAAAAGACATATTGGCATTGAATAAGAAACCAAAACCAGAAAACTAAGACAAGCATCTTGACAGCAAGTCAGTGGTGGCCAGCTGATGTCTGAGATCACTTTACCACTTGGAAGGTAAAAAAAGTAGATCTTGTGCTAAAACATTCAGCAGTGGGAAAACTATGACATAGCTGCCATCACGGAAACACAGTGGAATGCTGGCGAAGTGCTACTGAGCCACTTTCTACCATTTATCAGCAGTCCTGGCTAAGTGGAGAGAGCCCAGTGGATGGGAGGTTAACAAAGGTGACTCCCATCTACAAGCAGAGATGGAAGAAGGATCCAGGGAACTACAGGGCTGTCAGCCTGACCTCAGTGTTGGGAAGGGTATGGAGCAGATCATCCTGAGTGCCATCACAGAGCATGTATGAGACAACCAAGTGATCACACCCAGTCAGCACAGGTTTATGAGAGGCAGGTTGTACCTGACTAACCACATCTCCTTCTATGACATGGTCACCCACTTAGTGGATGAGGGAAAGGCTGTGGATGTTGTCTACCTCAACTTTAGTAAAGCCTTTGACACCATTTCCCAGAGCATTCTCCTGGAGAAACTGGCTGCTCATGGCTGGGACAGATGTATGCTTTGCTGAATAAAAAACCGTCTGGATGGCTGAGTCCAAAGAGTGGTGGTGAATGGAGTTAAATCCAGTTGGCAGCTGGTAACAAGTGGTGTTCCCCAGGGCTCAGTACTGGGGCCAGTTCTGTTTAGTATCTTTATCAATGATGTGAACAAGGAGATCAAGTGCACCCTCAGTAAGTTGCAGTGCAGATGTATAGGTGCAGATGACACCAAGTTTAGCAGGAGTGTTGATCTGCTGAAGGATAGGAAGGCTCTGCAGAGGGATCTGGACAGGCTGGATCAATGGGACAAGGCCAATTTTATGAGGTTCAACAAGGCAAAGTGCCGGGTCCTGCACCTGGGCCACAAGAACCCCATGCAATGTTACAGGGTTGGAGAAGTGTGGCTGGAAAGCCACCCTAGCAGAATAGGACCTGCAGGTGTTGGCTGACAGGTGCCTGAACATGAGCCAGCTTGTGCCCTGGTAGCCAAGAAGACCAACAGTATCCTGGCCTGTATCAGAAACAGTGTGGCCAGCAGGATGGGGGAAGTGATTGACCCCCTGTACTTGGCACTGGTGGGGCTGCACCTTGAATACTGTGTTCAGTTCTGGATCCCTCAATACATGAAAGACATTGAGGTGCTGAAGCATGTCCAAAGAAGAGCAATGAAGCTGGTGATGTGCACAAGCCCTGTGAGGGGTGGCTGAGGGAACTGGGGTTGTTTAGCGTGGAGAAAAGGAGGCTCAGGGGAGACCTTATTGCTCTCTACAACTACCTGAGAGGAGGTTGTAGTAAGGTGGGTGTCGATCTCTTCTCTCAAGAAACAATTGCGATAGGACAAGAGATTTCAAGTTGTGCCAGGGGAAGATTAGACTGCTTTAGATCTCTTCAACAAAAGGGTTGTCAAGCATTGGAATAGGTTGCCTAGGGAAGTGGTTGAGTCTCCATCACTGGAGGTATTTAAAAGAACTGTAGATGCAGCACTTTGGGACATGGTTTAGTGGTGGACTTGCCAGCGCTAGGTTAATGGTTGGATTCGATGATCTTGAAGATCCTTTCCATAAAGAACCTAAATCATTCTATGATTATATTCTATAGCTCACTGCAGTGTTATCTTCTTACAAGTAGTGATATATACGTCTGGTGCATATATATAGCTGTTTAGAGTTATGCTGTAAATATCTGCTACCATCTTAGTATAGTGAAGGTTGAGGCACAGAAAGAAGATAGATATCCACCTTACTAGGTTTGTGCTGTGACCACCCAGCCACATCCCATGTTCTTCCTCACTTGAAACAAAAACCACATTGGAGCAATTATGTGGTTTGCTTCTGAAATAGCGAGGTACATCAGAAAAGAGCCAAAGTAGAATACTCATTTTTAACTGAAGAGATCATTAAAAATGCTCAGTTTTCAGCTTTTCATTTGGCATCTTCTGAAACTATTCTCTGCACATACATATTTTCCCTTAATTTTAACATCTGGAGTGAGCCAGGAAAGATTTCTGCCTCTGATATCTACTACAGCAAGATGACTTCCAAAATAAAATATTTATTAAACCACGACGATTTTTGCCTCCAACAATAGACTGTTCACAGATTTCTCTAAACTAAAAAAACCCAAAAAAAAACCAAACCAAAAAACCCCCTAAAAAAACCCAACACCAAAGCCAAACCCAACAATGGTCTGGTTTGACCCCTCTTCATTAATAAATCCTTATGAGCTGTCAGGAGACATATTTTACTTCTGGACCCCCCAAACATGTCTCAACAGTGACACATAATGTAGAGAGTAACAAAGATTCCCTAGAAATTTCCCCCACATGTTTACTCCATGCCTTGAGCCCCAGCAGGGCAGACACCCGGGTAGAGAGAGCGTTGGGGAATTAAGAAAATTAATGTATAAATCTTCCCATTTGAACTACTACCACTGCTGTAGATGTTGATGAGGATACTAAATTAAGATTATCAGTTATTTCAGGGTAGTCTAGGAGATTATTTCCTGCAGCAGACAGGATGTTAAGGCAAGCAGCCTGGATGGGATTCAAACCACTTGGAAAGCAGAGCAGTGGTTTTGCTGGGTAGATCCATAATCAGATCTATCTTTCCTTCCACACACCCCAGGCACAGGCAACCCTCTCTGCCCTTTGTCTCTCAACAGCTGAGTGCAGAGAGAGACAACCACTGAGACATCCACCCTCCCATCCCCAGATTATTCTGGTCCCACATGCCAGAGGACACATGGGTTATGAGCAATAGTGGAAGAGAAGAGACAGTAGGAGGGAGCAATTACATCCGACATGATTTAAAGTTATTCTCCTTGCTCAGCTTTTCTTAATATTTGAAGAAGGAGGTGGCACCATTTTTCATGTCACTTTCCAATGGGTACAACCTATTCTCTGGTGGGTGATGTGTGGGAAAAATACAGCAGAAAAGTCCAGGTGATGTGCAGCCAGCACAGGAACACTGAGATACGATGCCACACAAGAGGATACACAATATTTGGAGCAGTAATCAAGGCTGTGGATGAGCTGTGCCCAGTTTCCCTGGAGAACCATTGTCTGCTCTGTATATCACAGAAGACATTATGCCAGGCAACAGAAGAAAGCTAACCATCATCTTTATTGCTAGAATTGTAATATAGAAAAATGTCATTAGTAAGAGTATGGGTCTCACCTGCCTGTCCCTCCCTGCTGCCTTTCTGTGACTCCTCCATACCTATTAAACTTCCATGCACAAATGCACACTGAGCCAACAAGGGACAAAGCTCATTTTAAACAGAGAGAAAAAGAGAAAAATATTATATATCAGAACCTTGAAAGGCTACACATGAAAAACTGAGGACACAGCTTAACCTTACTTTCGGTAGTGACTTCACGACTAAATTTTTTCTACTTCCAGCCTATATGCTACGTATGTCTGAGGTTCTATGGTGATATCTGTTTTAATACAGGACTTTCCACCCCTAAAATTCCTGCTGGTATTGTTACCACTATTTTCAAACGGGGAGACTAAAATTACAAACTGATCTCTGCCCTAGTTATCTGCTCTGTTTCTTTCTTGGATGTTCCCATCCTGCTGCATGGTTCAGCTGCCGCAGGATGGACAGCAAAGATTCCTGCCCCACAGCTGCCTGAACACCTTCGCAGTTTCTGAGCCAGCTCCTGGTATACATAATTCCATTTTACAGCTTGGCAGTTTAAATCAGTGCCAATTATCTCAGTACCTGTGAACTACGGTTGCTGAGCAGTTGCTAGACAGCAGCAGTAGGAAGAAATGGAAGGAATAGGATGGGCTGCAGGGGACAGAAACTGCTACAGACACCTCTGCTTAGGATCCCTGTAGGCTGTTTCTAAGCACCTGCCAAGCAGGCGTCCTGAGGATCATGGGTCAGTGGAGAGCAGCAAATAGTCTACTCCGCTGGAGATCGCCAGGCACCTCATAGCTAGTCACCTTCCACCAAGGCTATGAGATTGAAAGGCAGCCAGTGAGAACAAAAGCTGTAAGACATAGCCTCTTGTAAGAAGCACTGGTTCAAAAGCAGGCTAATGTGGTCAGCTGTGCTTTCAGTTTGAATATGAGGAATTAGCAGTAAGTGGGTAGTGACATGGTGCTTTAATTAGGAGAAAAGCCCAATAAGCCATTCTCTCTTTAAATATATCCTCCTACACCATGAATAGCTTTAGTTTAAGAGAAAGCACATTAGATCCTCGATGAAAATACAGCAGAACTTGGACTGTGTGAATACAGCTGCTAAGCAACCTTACCAACATCCTGTCTATTCCTGCATTGTGGCTATGAATAATTACTCCTCCATGTAACCTTCGCCTTTCTGTCACTGCTCTTCCGCAGCTGTATACCGGTTGTAACTGCAAATGGGCCCAAACCAAACTCCCACATCTAAAATTGTTCTCATTTTTAAGGAAATATGGAAAGAAATCCAAACAGGTGTCTGCCCTCCCTCGCTACAACTGCGTGATGTGGAGCCCTGAATATAAACAACTCACACTTTCAAGACTGGGTGTTTCAGATGCTGTGGCTCAAGCCTGTCTGTGCTCATTTCCTTACTCTGATCTCTACTGACAGAGGCAACTTTTAAAAACCAACCCATAAACCAAACAATTTCACCAAAAATTTAAAAATACTTTCACAGCGTTGATGACAAGCCATTTACTGCATTCACTGACTACTCTGGCCACTCTTCCCGGAAGAGGTGAGCTAGTGCTGCTTCGTAGGAGAAGGATATTCTATTACACAACTAAATGCAAGAAACTTAAACACAGTGTTTGAGGTAAAAGAATGAATCACTGCCCTCTTGGCACATCTCCCTGTCAACAAAAGAAATGAGCATTACCCAACCTTACCTCACTGTCTGTGAGGTGGCCCAGAGATTTACTTCCTAAGGGTCCTGGTCTATTTAAACTACCCAGATAAAGGACTGCACAAATTTTAAAAAGCAAAATTTAATAGAAAGACTAAAGACTGCTGACCATGCTTCAGAAATACAAGGAAAGCTCTTTGGTTCGGAGAGTAAATAAATTTCAGCACTACAATACTAAGATGTTGTAAAGTCACAGCACTAAGAATGCAGAACTTTATCTGTCACTAGAATATTTCATTTCTAATCAATATATGATTGTAATATTGGATCATACAACTAACAATCACTGCTACAGATATTAATCTTATTAAATTACAAAGATTGAAATAATTAATATTGAAGGAGTTAAATTTTATAAAAATAACTGTCTAGCACTGAACCCCTTGTGGCATTACAAGGTTACTGTGGGATACAGGTACTCTGCAGAGTTTTCCTCATAAGAAGTATTATTCCAGCTCTTACAAATTACAATCTCAATACAATGGTGTTCCATCTTTCCTAAGTATGTGGGACTCTGAAAATTTTCTAGGGGGACTGAGGATTCCAGTACAGTGCAGTTCAGCCTAGTGATAACAACTTTGATTTTCCTCAACGCCTGTCACAGATCCATTAAACAGCATCAGCAGAATCAAGCAGTCTGAGCACAGATTGAGAACTTTTTCTAAACTGTAAATATCAAAGTAGGCATATCTCTTGCCTGGGCAGGAAGGCAACTGCCTTTGGAAAAGAAAAACAGTTTTGAGGTTGAAGAGCAGGAACCTTCTGGGAATGAGACACTGCTTTCTAACTGCAGGCAGGCCATTTAACTTCCCTGTTATCCTGTGTCTGTCCAAGGTCAGCAAATGGCCTAACTGCTAAAGCCAGCAGCTAGCAATGCGGGAGGAGATTTATAGAGAGAAGGAAAAGCACTTATATGGGGCCATGATATTTTACCACCCTCACTGTAAAAACTTTCTTCCTCACGTGCAGCCTGAATCTCCCCTCTTTTAGTTTAAAATCATTATTCCTCCTCCTAGCAGAACAGGCCTACTAAAAAGTCTCTCCCCATCTTTCTTAGAGGCCCCTTTTAAGAACTGAAAGACCACTACAAAGTCTCCCCTAACAACCTGAACAACCCGAACAACCTGAACAACCTGAACAAGAAGGCTGAACAACCCCAACTCTCTCAGCCTTTCCTCGTAGGAGAGGTGCTCCATCCTTCTGATCATTTTTGTGGCCTTTCTCTGGACCCTCTCCAATAGGTCCATGTCTTTCCTATACTGAGGACTCCAGAGCTGGACACAGACTCCAGGACTAGAGGGGGAGAATCGCCTCCCTTGACCTGCTGGTCATGCTCCTTTGGATGCAGCCCAAGATATGATTGGCCTTCCAGGCTGCCAGTGCACATTGTCGGCTCATATCCAATCTTTATCCACCAGTACCCCCTTCAGCAAGAACTCCTTGTCTATGTTTCTCTCTCTCGCTTCCCTTTGTAAAGCTGAGGAGCTCATATATAAAAGCACCAAAACCAGATTCCCATGGGCTCACACACCAGAGTAAGGAGGAAAGGAAGCACTGCACGCACCAAAAGGAAATCACTGCATTTGTTCCCTCCCAACATCCACACCTGCCCATGTTTCATCAGAGAATTTGTTTCATCAGAGAATTTCAGATCACTAGCACCAGCTAAATCACATTTACGTTAAGCATTGAATATTAGCTTCAGGAATGCCTCAGCCTGCTCAAGTGCTAAGAACCAGCACATAGAATCATAGAATCATTTAGGTTGGAAAAGAAGACCTTTAAGATCATCAAGTCCAACCATTCACCTAGCACTGCCAAGTCCACCACTAAACCATGTTCTTAAGTGCCACATCTACACGTCTTTTAAACATCTCCAGGGATGGGGATTCACCCACTTCCCTGGGCGGCCTGTTCCAGTGCTTGAAAACTCTTTCAGGGAAGAACTTTTCCTAATATCCAAGCCCCATTCTGGGGGAAATTGAGGCTATTTCCTCTTGTCTTACCAGTTGTTACTTGGGAGAAGAGAACGACAATATCTGAAAGGGGCCTACAAGGATGCTGGAGAGGGATTCTTCATCAGGGACAGTAGTGATAGGACAAGAGGTAATGCATTAAAACTTAAACAGGGGAGATTCAGGTTAGATATGAGGAACAAATTCTTTACCGTGAGGTGGTGAGACACTGGAACAGGCTGCCCAAGGAAGTTGTGAATGCTCAATCCCTGGCAGTGTCCCAGGTTGGACAGGGCCTTGAGCAACATGGTCTAGTGGAAGGTGTCCCTGCCCGTGAAAGGGAGTTTGGAACTAGATGATCTTAAGGTCCTTTCCAACCCTAACCATTCTATGATTCTATGACACCCAACTCTTTACAGCCTCCTTTGAGGTAGTTGTAGAGAGCAATGTCTCCCCTGAGCTTCCTTTTCTCCAAGTATAAACAACCCCAGTTCCCTCAGCCACTCCTCTCAAGACTTGTGCTCTAGACCCTTCACCAACATGACACTGTCACTGTTCTCTGTGCAAATTGCACTAGTTAAGGAACATTTTCTATTGTTTATATAGATATTAAACCAAATAAAGCCATCCTTTTTTCCCCTAAGGAGCTAAAATCTATATAATTACTATAGCTTTGGTCTTACAGCAACTTCTTATTTGCTGTAAGCAAATAAACTCTCATAGCAAAAGGCACATAAATATATTTGTATTATATGTTCTATTAGTTTTCAATGTGGTTTACCAAAATCAGTTCATGCACACATTACTGCTGCAAGACAGGAAACTAACTCCTTCATCCAGTCACTGATGTCCAAAATACCAGTATTAGACAGGGGTTAACCAGTCTATATGCATCCAGAAGGGCTGTGCTACTCTAAGGAAACTGATTTTAACAGGAGTTTATTTAAGCCTCTGCAATTTCTTCATGTAGAAAAAAATCACGTGCCTTTCTACATCTGTCTGCATGTACATGGCCACCCAATAAGGAGGGAATGGAATGAAATGAAATGCATTTACCTACTGAATAATGGGGCCCAATCCTAGGTGGAGCATGGAAAAGCCGTATAGAATTCACTAACCGCTACCCGTTAACTGTTCAAGCGGAGGAATACAGAGGACCTGAAATGAATGAAAACACAGCTGTTTACACTGAACATGACACTCAACTTCTGGGGAAACAAATGCTCCATCCTCACCAGGCTCACTAGGAGCACGGCAGCTTTGTGCTCTGCAGGGCCAAGTCACTCTTCCCTCCTCTCTCTCAAGCTTCTCTCCAATTACTTGCACAGAAGGCACGGGGAAGCCCCCAGACATTCTGGTTGCCCATACGTGCAATGTTAGGGTCCACTTGGGCAGATTGTAAGGGCGTTGTTCCAGCACTCTTGCTAGCTATTTTCCTTGGCATCTGTGCAGTAAGGTTTTGGCAGTAATTAACATAGTTGCTTTGCAATTTTGTACGGCATAAAACTTTTGTTATGACCTTCATTTTGCAATAATCCTAGCACTCAATAAAAAACAATGCTCAGGAAAACATGTTTATGAGGGATTAACATGGCAACAAATATAAAACTGCTACATAGCTTAAAAAAATTACTAAATACTTTTCTCATGACTCTCCTAAATACTCTAAATTATTTATACTGATCTGAGCAAATCTAGCTCTTACATTTAAGCTGCAATACTAAATGTAATAGAAGCATTTTTAACAGAGTGCTCGAAGGTGCATGCCTCATATAACACATTGGCAATGCCCTTCATCTCTGTTCTAGTGCTATGGTCATGTAGGACATCATTAAATTCGAGGGCCTTTGTACTAGAACTGTTAGGGGTTTTGGTCCCTTCCTCTTTCTCCAGACACTTTGTAGGTGATTCCCTGGCCGGAGAGGAGACACAAAGACAATCAACTGTTAGGGCAAGAGTCACTGGCAGAGCGGTCCTGCCCCTTTTCCTCTAGGGACAATGTTCATCCTGCAGGATATTGCCTGAGCCACTTTGTTGTGTATTACAGAACTGTTCTGTAGCTTGAAGTACCCAAAAGCGGGAGCTTTTAAGGATTGTTTTTAGGGTTCTCATTAAATATGGATCCACTACCTGGCAATCCAGACTTGTGGAGGGCAAAAGTTCTGAAGATTCATGGAAGCATTCTAGTTTTTTGTGCTGTATAAATGTAAATGTTACTTCTCAACCTTCACTAGCTATCACCCCAATAGCACCAAGTGTCCATTTCAATCTCATTTGTGCTGAGTCTTGTAAACATCTGTCTTTGTGATTATCAGGCTTTGGTATGGTCCATGTTTGAACACAGACTGATACCACTCATATCTAAGTTAACTCATTTTTGGGTTTATGATCCGAGGTTAAACCAGCTGGTGAGGTGGTAGGGAGAACAACTGGAGGCACAGACACTCTTTTATTTGAAAAGAGACTGACTGGCGTGGGATGTTTACCTTAGGAAAGGATTAAACCATATGATAAACAAATATGACCCAGACAAGCATCTTCAGTGCTTCCTTCAGTGAAGTTCAGCAGTCCCAGCTAGTGTGTCAGGGTGACTTTTTTAAGCCTTTTCTAGCCTTTCTGATTGGATGGCTAGATAATTTAGTTATAACAGTACTTGTAAATACGGCTATACTCAATGCAAGTAGTGGTGATTTCAACCCTTTTATTCCCTCCCACGAGTGCAAACATAGGGAAGGAAATTAAAGTAAATGACAGGAAAAGCAAAGCAGTTCTCAGGGCAGGCATACTTTGGAGATACATACTTAAAAACATGCTTAACAGTGTGCCAGAAAGTAAGAGGTATAGCCAGGCCAAACAGCCTGGGGGATGTTTGCTACCACTGTTTATTCTGCAAGCATATTCAAAGTCAAGTCCCTTGAGACAGCAACATTTCATCTATTCTCCTTCTAGCCCTACACCACAAAGCAAGAGGCAGGTCATTAGTTCTGGCATCTTTTAATGGAAATTCAAACCACTGCAATTTTCCTGTTTACATTACAAAGTTAATTATAAAATTCATACAGACTGAATGCTGGCAGAATGGTTTGCTACGATCATTTTATATGTACCATGCATTTTAATTGAATGATCACCTGCCTATATGTTTTCTGATACTTCCAGTGCCTTGATTTGTATCCCTAGAAACTGTCTGCCTGCCCTAGATTACAACACTGAAAACCAAGATTTGTGACCATTTTGAGATTGCTTGCAGTAGTTTTGCTTTCATTAGCAAATGAAACAACTGAAGTAAACCAAATCCTTTGTTGCCTGGTTGCACGGATTTTGAGACTAGGAAAGACGAAGGATGGAAGGAAGAGTTCAGAGAGCCCCAAACCAGGGAATAATGTTAAAATACCTGGGGGGTTGCTCGTGTCACAGGATCTCCATCCAGTTGCACATTTCAGCTTTGGACAGGGAGGTGCACCTCCACATGTTCCATTTGCTTCTACCACTTTTCAACAACACTGTCCTGTGCCATCACTTTCACCCAGGAGAGATGTTCACACTCCCAGGCTATGGAATAACAGCTTCTGGAGGTCTCTTTGCAACAGCTACTGTAGCGTGACTTAGGGATTTTGTCAGGGGAACATGCTGGCTCAGGACTCACAATGCTCAGGAGAGCTGGCATTAGTCTTGCTGACAAAACTGAAATGGAGTGCAAACCTCCCAGAGGAGGTGCCAATGGAAGGCATGTGCTGCCAGTGAAATTGTGCAGGATACATGCCTTCCTCCAAGATCATCATCCCAAAATGCAAATGCCAGTTTTACAGGCAGCAAACTGGTGGGCAGTATTTCATCCTGGGGCATTCAGCAGAGAAGATCAGCTAATAATTCAAACATACAGAGGGCTTTTCTTTCAGACTTTGACTTGAATATATTTACAGCAGTGACTGAAACTGTGTTTTCCGGCTGACCTGAAATATAACATCAGACTAAACTCTGATCTGCTCTGCCAGGTGTGTCAGGGTAACATACGGCTCTGCACCATGCAGGCTAACCCAAGCGAAAACTGGAGGCAGATTAGAACATTAAAAAACCAAGGTCCTATAGCAAATACTCCTTGAAGCTAGTTATTGGGTCTGAGGCAGTGTGTAATTCTGTCATGGTCTTAACTATTAAAAAGGCAACAGCTTTAAACACCACCCTGAAATATAAGATTATAAAATGCAAAGCAGGTGAGCTTGCCATCTGGAGTGTTGCAAGCTACATACACAGGCACTTGCTACATGTAAAATGACAGTCCAACCCACGAGAGGAATTACCAGAAAAACAAAGTGGACAAACGCTCTTTTGATCACTACCTTGATTTTCCTACTTACTTGCGCTGGTTGTTTGCCTGCTATCAGGTAAATGCTCAGTGTGCACTGTGATGGTTAAAAGGCCACTGCTATTTTTAGCTGTGTACACATTGCAAGGTAGCAGAAAGGTAGGACAATTCGCACAGGCAATTCCTGCCTGAAAGCATGCAGCACTCTAACGGCTGCTTGAAGAGACAGGAGCACTGTTCCAGTCAAGAGCTGGTTTGTAATATCTCCAAGTCAAAATCTAGTCCAAATAAATGTGCTTCCTAACACGAGCGGCCAAGCATAATAGATGCTTTTGTCTGGGGCTCTGTTTAAGATGCCAAAGGGGTGAGACAGGGGCACTGCGTAACCCTCACAAGCAGCCTCCCAGGCTTTCTGACTTGAAAGATGTAGTTCTGACCAATCTGCTTTAAACCCCACGTTGGCACCGGCTCCAGGTTCATGCAGGAAGCAGAGGGACTCCCAGAGGGCACAGAGCTTAGCAGATCACTGTCCACCTCCATCTCCTCACCTACAGCCCAGCGGCCAGGATACAAGGACACAGGCTAGCCAAGGGCAACATAACAAGACCTCAGGCTGGCATTGAGGCATTTTGGACAACAGGCTAACAAAAGGCATTGAATATGTTGGCAATCCATAATAGAGTTTCTTTGCAAATTGTTCCTTCCCATAAAGATATTAATGGATTCTGGTGTCATCTCCTCAGACTTGTCCTTCTGATAAGTCCTGTTCTGTTAAGTTTCTCAGGTATTTAGATGTGGAGGTTGCTCCGAGCTGCAGTGGAGTTGTCATTCTACATGGTGCGGCACATAGAAGAGACAGCAGCAATTTCTCTAGCTGCCTTGGGCAATGAAACAGCTTTAGATGCTGGGAGGAGAGGGGAAACACAGATGTGACTACAAGCTGGTCCTCGGAGGTGCCAGACGACTTTGATGTCAGCACAGAAGATGGCCTAGAAGGAAGGTAGGCATGCCAGAACAAGAAGAGTGAGCTGAGCCCTGCAATGACAAGGCTGCATCAGATAGATAACCGTCGATCAACACTTTGCACGCCTCTAAAACTGAAGGAAGTAGGAAGTAGGTTTTTGGGTAGAGCTAAAAACAATGAGATGCAGCTGGCAAAAGAAAAACATTCTTAGAGCTTAATATTAGGAAATGTCTGAAATAATGAGGAAAAAAACTATTTTAAATAAAAACACAAGACCAGAACAAAACAAAAATATTCTGTGCCTGACTTGCCATTTTACAATACTAAAAACTCTGATTTAACAGCAGAAAAACATGTTTGAGTTAAGTTGAATGGAGTTCCCGCAGTGTTATTACGAGAAAGGCTCAGGGTGAGAGAGGTGGTGGCTTAGCTAACTCTCAGTAACTGTCTGCAGATTATTTAGTGCCTGTAATGCGCTTTAAAGATGAAAAACACTGAGTGCTTAGTAAATTAGAACAAAAAAAATTCCCCAACAGTGGTATCTATTAAATTACAAAATAACCTCTCCAGGGAAGCCTCAGAAGTATTGTCACTAAATAAATTTAATACTGAACAGCTTGAAATGTGTTCACTATAGGAAAGAGACCTGCATTTTGCCCTAAGGAGAAGAGATGAAATGTCCTAAGGCATCAAAAGTCTTTCATCTCCAGTTTTTTATCGCTCTTTCCTGATGCACAGGGGAGAAAGATGATTATTTAAACTGTTTTTTTCTCTGAAGCTGTCTAGTGAAATGTGCTGACAGGTGCTATCCATCGACCGTGCATTTCAGGTAGTTCACAAGGCAGGCAAGTAAGGGGGCCCACATTCCTTGACAAAAAGTGCACACACGCTGGAGGAGGATGCAGCTTCTTTTTGAAACCAAGACAAGCTGCCAGACTTTGCCATTTTCAAGTCAGACTGGAATATTCAGACATTTTCAACGCAGATGCATATTCAGACAGATGCACACAGCAAGCAGCAAGCAACAGCTGAGTCAATCCTAGGCTGCCACAGGATGCTCAGAACAAAAAGAAGAGGTGGCCTTTTCTTTTTCCTTATCGTTCTACTGCATCTGGTCTGTGCAAAAAGAGCAGCTTTCTTCTCTTGCTATCACTGACAAGAGCCAGGGCTGAGGCTGTTTATATTGCTGTTGGCAGAGGGAGGGGCAGGGGCAGAAGGAAGGGGAGCAGGAGTCCAAAGAGCAAAGTCAGCTGGTGGAAGAAGGGATTCAGACAATGCCGATTCATACACAGCAACAAGAAGCTCAGTTGTTTTGACTCTGATTTCCCTTTAGCTCAAAGCTACATCTCTATCTGAGATAGTTATGTATTGCAGCCCTCATGCTGTGGGCACCTCACTGAACAACTGCATCTGCCCTACAAAGCTATGGAGCAAGCTAGAGGCTCCAATGAGGTTTTTTATAGCCTCTGGGTAAGGACTGCCTTCCAGCAGGAAGCCCTCGGAGACACTGTCTAGTGTCAAGCATGATTCACAAGTCACAGTACTGCCACAAGTAGGGTCAGTACCAATTTCACTGGAGGAAGTTCCTTTGATCGTGTGATACAAGGCTGAAGAGCAGACAGGCCTTTAACGAGGTGCAGCTCCTGCCCCACCAACAGAACTGTTCTATGGCTCAGCAGGAAGGAGAGGTGACATAGAGGTGTCACGGTAGCAGACACTGTCTAAGGGTGGGAGGTGTGATCAATACAAAGGATGCTGTCAAGAACAGCAGGGAAAATAATAAAATGCAAATTAACTACTTCTTCTTAACTTATAGGTAGCTTCAATACTTTTATTAAATTACATTTTCTGTCATTGCTTGATCATCTCTTTAGCAGTAAATGGGAAGTACAGCAAAACCCAGAAATAAGGTAATGTTATTACTGAGATGTGTTGAGTATACAGAAGTTCTTTTTAAGTGTACACTCATGGTTCCTCAGCATACTTTACTATGGAGTAGAGGGCTTAGCAGTAGAGGGCTCATATTTCCCCTTAAGTTCAGCAAGGTGACAGATCGACATGAAGATGTTTGCAGGCCACATAAACCTTCAGGGTGGCGGAGGGAGAGAAATGAAAATTGGAGCTTCTCAAATGACGTCTTCATTTTCACTACATTCTGTAGTCCAGTTGGCAGCACATGGGAGTCAAGGAAGAGCTGATAAGCTCATTTCCAGAGGCAATCAGACAAGTACCACAGGAGCAGGCAGGAAGACACTGGTTCACTTAATGCAAGATATTTTGATATGACTACACGCTCCTTAATGAAATTTTCCTATGCAGTGTCAGCAATAGCTGATGAGGATGGCCATTGTCTCACCTTGGTTTTTTATCTTAAACTATCTTGTACAACCCTGCAATTTGCAAAGATGTGGTATGTGGTTAGTAATCCTAATCTTCTCCCATCACTGCTTGTCCTACTTTCTCTAGGCCAAGGTCCCAGTACTGCAGTACAAGGTGGCAAGCCAGGTATCATAATTCAGGGATGAAATATGAGCTGCAACTCAAACCCCAACATGCTTGCAAGAGCAATTTTGATGTGCAAAAAGGATCTCACATCACAAGATCTTTTCAAGTTAGACATGAGAGATCAATCCAGAACTTGACTTCTCAGAATACTCAGGTGCTCAAAATGCATTATTTCAGTGGCACAATTTTCATGCTGTACCTTAATGAAAATTACTTGATAATTAACAGCTGCACTATCAGAATTAGAACCAAAGTCTCAGTTATATCTCCTATATTGAATCAAAAATGTCATTAAAATTCATCAAATGAAAATTTCACTATCAGCAAATCTGACTAACACACTAGAAGATTTTTCAAGAGGCATATTTAACTGAACTAGGAAACGAGGGCATATTCCAATAAATGCACCAGATTGTTTAAATTACATATGAAAATGTTTTTTAATTAACAGCCTGTTTTATGATAAGGTATGTTAATATTCATACTTGCTCAGGGAAAATAAAGGCATAGTACATGTGCCAAATTTCATTATAAAGGCATTCGATTTCAATCATGTTCTAAACCCAACAATAAACCTTGTTTTACTGCAAGTTTCTTCTAGCATATCCATATTACGATACAAAACAAAATACAATGCATTATACTTTTAATGCAGCCTCATGAAATAGCTGAATGAAATACTTACTGTATGTAATGGATGAATCAATAACAAACAACTTCTGAGCTTTTCTCTCAATAACCCATGATCCATTCACCTCTTCCTCCAGAAACATACGGTGTAAATAACTTTTCACAAAGCTTATTGAGGTACTGATAACAAACAGAGTAAAAGATATACACTTGACTGAAACAGCCAAATCACAGGGATGCCTTTTCAGAATTTTATTACATTGTTTCACCTCCTACAGAACAAATAAGCAAGTCATTTTCATGTAAATAAATATCTAACAAAACATGCAGTATTGACTTTAGGGAATTTCTGAGCTATTTCACCTCTATAGCTTTTTGCTGTGTATTCTCAATGCATGATAGCAATCCTTTTAGGAAGACATTTGGGTGCACTTTATTCAAAGCATTACAGTCAAAGTCCTGGTATGGACAGAAAGACACACAACTTATGAGCAAAGCCAAGAATGTACTGCTACTGTCAATGAACCTTTAACTCACGCTCATAGAATCATAGAATCATAGAACAGTAAGGGTTGGAAAGGACCTTAAGATCATCTAGTTCCAACCCCCCTGCCATGGGCAGGGACACCCCGCACTAAACCATGTCGCCCAAGGCTCTGTCCAACCTGGCCTTGAACACCACCAGGGATTAATCCTGATCTAATTATTACAGAAAAAGAAGGTGGGGAAAAAAAAAAAAAAAGAAAAAAAGAGAATGCTATTAAGTCTCAATAGTGATACAGGTGAAACTGTTACACACAGGTTAGTTCCTATCCTTTCTGCACTGTTATCTTTTGACTGCCCATGTGGATCCTAAGGTGGTTGGCCTCACACCATACATGAGGTTTTACATACAGTAGATACTTTCTCTTTGTTCTATTTGTTACCTCTGGAACCAGTTTTACTCAGTTGCCAGGTCTGCCTTTAGCTATTAGTCATTGACCACTGATGTGTGGATTATAACTCTGGCATCTCAAGTATCATCCCATGCCCTCTATTGGCAGTTCATATACGTACTCTCCTACAGTGCATCCAGTAGCTTTCCTTTTGAGGCCTCTGCTATGATATCATGTTTATAATCCTCTACACTGCATCATTTTGCTATTCTTCATTCTATATAAAATAACTACTTGTTACTCTCAGCTAAATAAAAATTATGGTTATATCACACAACTGTACAAAGCTAAGCAAAAGTAGAATAAATTGCATAATAGCAACCTGGCATTAGGAAATTCCTGTTGCAGCTAAACAAGCTAAAGCCCCAAGCAGGCCAAGACAAGCCCAGACAAAACCTGAAGTCCTGAGACCTTACAGAGCTCGTGCAAACCTCAAGCCAGTTACAAAGAACAGCAATGTGTGTTACCATGAATACAGTAAATACTGAGCTACAGAGCTACTCAAAATTTGGCCACACGACAGCTAACAAATGTAGTGCAGCTTTAAAAGCTCTACCACATAGTCACAATGCCTTAAAAACAACCAGAGAAGAGAACTTGGGTCATCCAGGCTCCTCTTTGCAGTCACTTTATTTTTACTTCTAATAATTAACTTCTTGTCATGATAATAACAGCTGTATCTACCTCTACCCAGCTGGGCTAATTGGTGACTCTACTGCTTCCTTCTGAACTTGAAGAAAGTCAACCTGCTTTGAAGGGGGGAAAGCTTGTAAGGTTTCTTTTGCTGGTGACTGGCTTTCCTACGTGCTTTAGCTCAGGCAAGAGCATACAGGGAAATGTTTCTTTCTCCACCCAGAGGAGCAGGACCTGGCTTAATACTGAGCCATAAATAGGCCCCTAGACCTAGAAGCCAGTTTAACTGGGTTTGCTTCCTGGTTCTCTAGCAGTTCCTTGCATGACCTTGAGAAAGTCGCTGCTAATTTGTGACCTGCGGCTGATCTTCCTCCTGCCAAATCAGGGCGGTATTGTCACTTAAAATACTATGACAAAACAGTTCAACAGCTATAGATACAACGAGTCATTTAATGCATGCTACTATTTTATTACTCACAGACGTCACCTCCAAGCCAGTTTTGTCATTTCTGACATGGACCGTTTTGACTGCCATGCTGGATCAGCCCTAAGAATGCTGGATCCCACTGAACAATCGCTTGAAGCAAGTGCTGTGTATATGATTGGATGAGTTGCAAGAAAGAAGCTGCCCTACCTTCCTTACTCCCATTTTCGACTGCAAGCCAATAATATTCTGGGAGTGAGCACTGGGGTGCTGTCCTTTTCATCAGCATCCTTCTGGGAAAAGCCTAGGACAAAAAAGGAAGAAGGAGAAAATCATAGTACTTCATGCTGTAGCTCCTCTATTGTTCTTCCCTTAGTCCTGACCTTGCCAAACAGTTCCTGCTGTGCAGCTCCCTACCACACTCTTACAGCAACAGAAACACATCCTGCTTGTGCTCAGTTCACTTATTCTTCATTTTAGACCAGATTAAATAGAACTTTTAAGCCACTGAATATTCAGCTATGTTTAACTGAAAGTTCAAGGTCAGAAACATGTTCAAGTTAATGGACTTCTAGGATTTCCTCAAGTTCTTGGTTCCCCCTATCCTGACTGATCCCAGCTCCCAACTATACTGTCATTTCCATTTTGCTCCAAAACAAAAATACAGATGCCTATATTTACAAGTACTCCTCACCGCTCCCTACAGTACAAGTTTTTCTAAGCAGAAGCTTGTCAAAAGATGCTTATGTCTTCTACCCAGATACCTGAAAAGCAATTCCTCAGCAGGCCTGCAGGAGTTGCTTTTCAGGTATCAGTGTGTAGAAAACAGATAGTGCAGGACTCAAAATGGAGTCAGGGAAAAAACCACAAACCCCGCCCCCCCCTCCCCCCCCCCCCCCAAAAAAATCACAAATTTTTGTTTAACAGGGTTAGATTCCCTGATAGGCTCAACACAAAGTTATGAACATTGCTATATGCACTGGAATACTACCTCATCCTGTTTTCTGCAATGTACCCTGGTGCTTTATGCTGCATCTGACACAGCACTTCAGGTCTGCAGGCACTGTTCAATGTTCAAGGACTTTCGTAAATTATAAAAATCACAGCAACTGTACATTAATTTCTCTGTTTTATATCTCTGACTGACACTGATCTTTATAACAGGCAACATGCAAAGCATTCTTTACTGTACTATTTAGGAGAAATTATGGCAATAGGTAATTATTTCCATCAGTGATTATTCTAGAAGCAGAAATTACTGAGAACTGTAGCTGTTATATGAGCAGTTTGAACTATAGCCATAGGCTGAGTTTAAGTCAGAGCTTTCTTAGTGAAATTATTAACTGAATCTTCTAAATACCTGATGCTATTAATCTTCTCTCTTCAGAATAACTCCTGAACTTTTTAGGGTATTTGTCATCTCCAATTGCTCAAGTTAACCAGCTTAATCTATGTGCTCCCACGTGAGTCTGTTAGCACAGAGAGAGGCACTGCATGCACAGAGAGCCCAAACTGTGCCTTTCATTCATTTTGCTCAAAACCAAATCATTCCTCAGGGCTGCTTTCAAATGGAAACATTGCCACATGATTCAGACACTCCTATGTGTTCTTCCTTACTAGACTTTATATAGCATTTTTCTCCAGAGCACTTCCACTTCTTTGCTTATGACAATTAATGAAACCAGCCTTTCACAGAGAGTATTTAATATTACAGCATAAAGGTTACTTAGCCCACGCTAGCCTAGACAGCACTGCACATTTCTAGCCCTCTCTCTAATTTATTTCTAAGTACTCCTACCCAAAGGCCTTCTATAATTAGGCTAAATACAATCAATTCATAGAGCACTATTGTTTTCCCATGTTCCAAAGCAGTCATTCAGGGCTGTTACATACTCTGAATTGATTGAGTATGGGGATTACTTTATCTCCAGGGGAGATGATGATCAGCATTTCCCACCCAGTTCCCGAGCTGTCTTTACTAATTTATCTTAATAACATCTTTGTGTTTTGACTCAGAAGGAGAGAGATCAAAGAAGAGAACAAGGCAGGCATACTCTCAAGATTAAAATTGGCCAGAGGCAATCAGCAGAGCAAGTAAACACCTCTTCAGCAGTCTGAAGAAAAACCTGGGCTAACATGAGCATTTTTGCACCCTTGCAAGCTCTCTCCCAGTTAACCCAGTTGGCTTGGTTATATCTGCTGCTCACACTATTTCTTGTCATCATTCCATCCTTATTGACCTTTTTCACCCTCGAACTTTGTTAACCAGTAACATGACACAAACCTCACAGTTCTCCTTTTCTCCTTAATAACATAGCACAGAACAGTTTTCATTACGGGAACAGGGGCTGATCTTACAAGTACACCAGGCAGTTCCTGGCTTCACTTTAACCTTGAGCCTTGGCATGCTGAGGAGTACTCAGATGTCAGCCTGAGGTGTAGTACTCAGTCTCCTCAGCACAAGGTTTGGGGCTTACAGGGTCAGTGTATTTCAGTATTTCAGTACTATCCCATTTCACTTTGGCAGGAATAGAGGACTGAGCACACAGTAGGTGGGAGAGCCTACGTTTTGTTTGATACTCGATATGTCTCACTTGGTACCTTGCCATTTCTGATGGTCCTCTCTGTTTGGACCTTCTCATCTCCGAGAAACTAAATTGTTTAGCTGTAAGTTGGCTTCATGTCACATCTTGAAAGAAACAACCTTATCAGAAGGGAAAATGAGAGGGAGATTGCATTCCTTGTCTTTCTGCAAGGGAGCCTAAAACACAACTCCCGCTTATTTTCTTGGCTCTCTTATATTTAGAAGACAGACTTGATGCAAAGCAGCATGTTTAAGTGTTCATTTTAGCTTCCATTGGAGCTTGATTTTTAAAGCGGACTTGGCTCCCAGCGAGTTTAAGAGCCACTGCAATCTAGTTTAAAGGTGATTTTTTTTTCATTAGGCCTGTCCTTGCTCTCATTTTGCTCAAAGTTAGAGGTGAATGGAAGCAGCTCAAATTTGATTGAGAATCAATGCATACAAATGCAAGGTCATGTGCCTGGGAGCAACAGAGACACACTTACTGTGGAACAGGGAGTCAGATCCCGCTAAGCAGCAGCTCTGAAAAGGACATAGGAGTTCACAACAGAAGAGTGCCCTGGTGTCAGTAGCACCGTGCTATAACAAAAGGCACATTGCTGCTACCTCTGCAGTAGCACGCTGAACACTGAAGCAGCACGCCCTCTCTATTTGGCAGCTGTGAGGCTGTTGCTGACACACTTGAGCCCAGTCCTTGGCTCTGAACTGCTGGAGATGTGGGAAAGGCATTTGCAGTCTGTTAGTGCTGTCAGTTTTGCAGGTCCTCTCATCTTCTCTTCCTGAAGCTTTGCATACACTACAGACATCTTCTCTGCTAACAGTCAATTTGCAGCGGAGCCCAACACTAGGGGACAGAAGACTCCAGGCAGCTTTTTAAAAAAGGCATTGGGCAGGAGAATGTGTTCTTGTGCTAAATGTTTGGAAGGCAGAGACCAGTTCAGCCAGTCCCTTCATACCTGCTGCTAAGACAAGAAAAAAGAGGAAAGTCAGGACTAGCCCAAAAGAGGTGAGCAATTGTGTCTCTGCGGGAGTTCCTGAAGTGTGCTGCACTCCAGAGCTCTGCTGTGACACATACCTGGAAACAGACAAGCTAAGCTTAACCTGGGAAGCTTTAAGTGAGAAACTAGTCTTCCTTTTGGGTCACAACCTGACTGGAGACCAGAACTTGAAGTGTCCTTCAAGAAAAGCCTGTCCCAGTGCTGGAAGCCAGTTCCCAGAATGCAAGTGATGGAGTGAGGAATGCAGTCTCATGGCACGTATGGGGCTTGGGTTCAGCTCCATTCCATCACAGCCTGCCATCACGGGTGAGCCCAGCACTGGCTCTAATGTCTCCTTCAGAGAAAAAAAGAAAAAAAAAAAAGAAAAAAAAAGAGGAAAAAAATCATATTTCTAAATATTATTTCTAAATATTTCATCATTTTCATTTTCCTTGCATTATTTTATTCCTTGCTTACTTCTATCTTCCTTGAGTTCATTGGTGAAACTACCTTTCATTCCAGAAAGATAGAAACACTAATTTAAGAACATTGCCTTCTCCAAACGGCTTCTGACAGCCAAGAAAGAGGAAGTGGCCAACAGGTACCCATTGCTGGTTAACCAGCTAAACATTCAGCCATTGCTTTTTTCTTTTAACCAGCAAAAAGGCCTGTCAGATTTGTCATGATAGTCAGGGTTCTGCCACGCATGTCAAATCAAACAGCCACTGGGCTTTTTGGAGCTACCACCAGGCTCATTGGATTCTTTACAGAACTAGATGATCAACCCTAAGTACAATTTTCCATGACAAAGTATCTTTAATCTCCATGTAAGGCATGTGTCAGCCCTGTTTAATCAGGGAGGAAACTGGGTAAAGATGAAGTCAGAGTAATTAGCACTTCTCTCTCCCCTTGATATCCCTTCCCCAGGAGAGTGTCTACAGAATACCAAAAGCACCAGCAAGTTTCTCAAGTCCAGAGACAAACACCAGATGGGGCAGTCATGCCACCGGGCAGAGAAACTGATCCCTGCTCACAGCCATAGTATGGCTGGTTTCACTCCTTCACATGGAAACATTGACTGTAATCTCCCTTTCCACAGGGCTGTCCACAGCTCCCAGGGTCACAGGAGCCAACTGCTTCCAAAACAGTGTACTCTGGGGAGAGGGTGGGGGAGAGAGGAAAGGGGCTGAGCATCCTCACGTAGATCTGCTTTGACCTTCTGGCCTGTCCTGAGCCTCCCAAAGGGACAGCAGAGCTCTTGCCTCCACCATGGCACTGTGCTACTTTGAAAACCCAGGAAGGATCATCTCAGCACAGGGGCTTCTCTCAGCCACCTCCACTGAGACAGGACAGCCTATTGAATCCTGAGCTGCTACTGTAGAAATCAGTGTGCCACTATTGCCAATAGCACCTCAGAACAGGTCAGCACCAGCCTGTGCTTGGTCGCTCCCACACAGGATCATCAGTGGTCCCTCTGGTCCCAGCAAGTGACCCACACAAACCTGTCCCTCTGGTTCCCTCTCTGGCTGCATTAATGTGAGGAGAATTACCTTTTCATGGATTAACTCATACAAGTGACTTCCAGACAGTACATCATCTTTCAGCCACATCACCAGAATTTAAACAAAAACCAAAAAACCCCTCCTAAAGCAGCTTTTATTTGTACATCTTTCACCATTCCAAAGAGCTGTATAAGTTTTGCTCTGTAAATCTTGTGCCATAAGGTTTCTTTCCCAGATGTTGGACCATTTTTATGGCACTTTCTTGATATCTCAATAAATTATGTCACTAAACATGAATGTCAACACTGAGCAACATTGTTCTTACCAGTGCCCATACAATGGGGAGGTCACTTTCCCTGCTAAAATGAAGTGGCGTATTTCTGTGACATAAAACGGAATCTGCTGTTTCAGGCAGAGTGGATAGGGTAATCTGAAGAATGGACAAGCTCCTTCCAAGATGTAGTTGTGCTGCTCATTTTCTGAAACCTAGTTGCTCATAACACTTTCTTGGGAAATACCGTATTTAATGCGGTTTGTTTCTAGCGTGAAAAGTGTTTCTCTGAAAATTATGTAAGCTTTTGACTTTTCCTCTATGATATTGGAGAAAATAGGAGAGGAGAAATAGGAAAGTCAGTAAACTGGAGGAAAAAATACAAAAAGGCTTCTACTCTCGAGAGTACTAGAAGCTACTTACAATGACAGCATTTGGGGGTTGATTTTTTTATGGAAATCATGTGCTTGCATGTTATAACACCAAACAGTGATGTGATATGTTGGATAGCTGTACTTGATAACATGCGTATCTTTGCAGTATGTGATAACTTACATGCAAATTCCCCCTTGTCTGTGTGTGTATATATATACATACATAAATTCTGCTTCAAGGTTGTGTTTTTCTATTCGGTTTTAATTTTCTTGACAGTGTTTTTCACTTTTTAATGAAAAGGCAACAACTTACTTTACTCCTCTTACCCCTTAAGGGGGGGACAACAACTAAGGAAAGCACAACAGCTGTACAAACCAGAGCCATTAATGTTAATGTAATACATTAGGTACTAGATGGCTCAGCTTGGGCGGGGAGGGTGGAAGGCACTGTACAAAAATAACATCTTTTAATGTAAAAATACCCAGTCCGAAAGCTGTGCACCTCTTACTTGCAACCTTTTTCACACAAGCCTGTACTCGGAAGTAGAGAGAGCTCAGCACATGCGAGGTGCTAACAGCCTGGAGGAAGGGTGAATGGAGACCAGGTTCGTGCCTCACCTAACTTACAGCCTCCACGTCTCACAGGCTGATGGATCTTTTGCAATATGTGTAACAGTACTGGAAATGCGATAAGCCGATGTCCACAGCAGCAGCAGGGTGGTGCAGGAGGCCGGGCCCAGCACCCCAGCTGCCTCCTCCACACCGCGACTGGAGCGGGCAGAAGATGCGGGAGATGTCTTCACTGCCAGGCCTCCATGCCGCAGTACCGGCAGACATCCAGACGTGTGCTCTCCTTCGTGGGGAAAGAAAGAAAAGCACAAGACAGACATGCAGAAGCTTTCTAAAGTTCGGAGTAAAGTTTTGGCCGTAGCCCACCGCGTTTTACGACCTCCCAGCTCTCCCATTACAGCCCGTTCGCCGCCTGCGCCCCACACGACCGTTATCACCTCAGGAAACAGGCGCCCTCCGCCCCCTCCCCCCAGCCCCGCCTCCGCCCGCTCCCGCCGCGCCGCGGAGGCAGTGGCGCCACCTGCCGGCCACCACCGCACCCGCCGCGCCGCCGTCCCCCGCTCCTCTGCGGGGCAGCTCCCAGGGAGCGGGCCGGGGCCGCCTCCCGCCGGCCCCTTTTCCCGCCGGTCCCTTTACCCCGCCCCCGGTGCTGTGCCGCGGGGTCCGGGCCATGCGCGGAAGGAGCTTGACGCAGGCCCACACGAACCTTCCACGTTCCGCTGGCCAGCGTTGTAGTCTTGTACAGAAACAGCGGTGCTCGCCGCGATCAGTAACCCTCTAGAACAACCACCGCCACCCCTGCGGTGTCAGCTGCCACAGAACGAGCAAAGTAACTTTCATCCGGGGGTTCAATTTTAGTTCAGCTGCACCTTTTACACAGAAAGTTGCTCCTCTGTACCTTCAAGCCATGGCTCACTCCTCTTTCTCTGTTTCACTTTCTCCTCAAGCCCTGACATTGGTGCCATGTCCTTTGTCTGCTCTCACCTGATCCAAACTGACCTCACCTGGCCAAAAAAAATACCTGCTGCTCTTCATGAATCCTCGGGAGCACTAAAGCTGCTCTAGACGAGCATTACAGGACAAGCTCATAAACATTTACCTGAAAAAACGTGAAAATGGCCATTTCTGAGAGGTTTATTATTGTTTCATTACAATCCTTATTAATCTGCATCCTTATATAGGTCCTTGAACTCATTAAGCAGGCAGCCCATGAAAATCCCCTGTTCATTTACAAACACACAAGAAACTCATCGCCAAGGAACATTGCTCTAACTAGTGGCCTAGCAAATAGTTTTCGCACATCCCTTTGCTCTCCTGTCATGTTAGATTACACCAGAAACTCTTAAAATAGCATTTGTCTGTTACTGCACATTTGCCAGTGCCCATCTTGAAGCGCAGAAGTGTAAATAATAAATCGCCAGTGAAGGTGTCACCCACGAGAGTAATGGAGCCCAAATGACAAGTTATTTGTTATAAAACAAAAAAGGAGGGGGAGGCTTGAACAAAAAAGACAGCATGCACATCAGTTTGGAGACCTGGCGAGTTACAGCCCAGGAGACATGTACAAAGGGTGCGATCTCTGCAGTGCTGTCCTTTGTCAGACAGCTCTGGCAGGGCATACGCTTCAGGAAAGCAGGAGAGGCTTTGGCCAGGCTGTGGTTTTGGATCTTTTTCCCTTCTGCCCCACGAGTACTATGAGATCTCTGCTTGCTGCTGACAGAAAGGGCTGCCTGAAGCACCAAGATATTTATATTTGCATGTATTTGGTTACCTTCCCTCTCTGGAGCTGATGATAATTCCACTGGATACTTTTCCTCTGTATATGTAAGGACTAGAACTGTGTTTGTGAACTGAAAACTTTTTTTGTCACCTGGAAATCCAGCCTACTGTAACAGGAAAACCACCAAAACAAGTAGCACATGTTTTATGTTGTCTATGTCACCTGCAAGATTGGCTGCCTTGTGTGTTCAGGAAGACAGAAAAATACACCAGAAAATAAACCTAAAGAAGATGGTTACAGCCCAATATTTCCTTTTCCTCCCAGCATTCCCAACCCCTATATAGACAAGGAAGTCCTGCTGTCTTTATGAGCAGACAGTAATGTGTCCAAACCACCAGTGAACTAACAGCTAGTTCCTTCTGCTTGTAGAGCCTGTTTCTGTAGATGTACAAACATTGTTACACAAGTTCACCAAAAATACACTACCCTTTTAAAACAAGGTGCTTACAAAGAATGTAGCATGATCGTCTCTCTGCAAACACTATCCTAAAAATGAAAAACAAACACAAAAGCAAACAAACAAAACCCAACACCAACAGCAAAAAAAACCCAAAACCCAAACTCAATTGTTCTGCCTACTAACATTTCGAAATCGCTGTAATATTAGCTGTGCCCAATGCCATGGATTTTTACATAGCGCTCACAGCAAATTGTAATTTAGCATGGGATAAGTAATGTCTACACTAGACTTATCCCAGTTATGAGCTGTTACCCTGGTCTCATTGGAACTGAGCACTCAAACTACCCTTGCTCAAGAGGATCTGATTACTTAGGCCTTTTCTAAAGCAGGAGAAGAGTGAATACATGGTCCACCACTTTTGACTGTTCTGCTGCTGGTAAAAGCAGCAAAGAAATTTCTATTGCCATAGTATTTAATTCTACTTGTCACTAATATCCCCCAAAACTGTCAGAATGTGTATCAGAAAAGAGCAAAGATTCTGATTCAGTCAAAAAAGGAAAATAAAGTGTGGAGAGAGGGAAATAAGGGGGGGGGGGGGCGGAATGGAGAGAGACAGATCTTTACACCAGTCTTTTCCCTTTTCTTGGAAAGAAGAAATAAAAGACATGGAGAAGAAAGAAAGGGGAATTTTCAGGGTTTATGTAGTTACACTCCTTTCTGACACTGCATTTCCATGCCAGGCAGAGAAGATAAAGAGCCACTAGATTGATATTCTTGGCTAGTCTTTATTTATAGCTGAAGGACTATTTGGTTGCGCTAAGAATGATTTAGAGACAACAACTATGAAGAGAAGTCCAGAGGTATCCAGTTACAATCTAATTCTACTCTGCCTACATTAAATATGAAAAGGAATTAGCCCAGCACCCTGCTAACCCTGTGAAGGACAAGAATCTGGACCTACCTCAGCACAATGACATACATCATTAAAATGCATCCAGTGATGTGCACAGAAACTTGAGGCTGAATACGCAACCCTGTCCCAAAATGAAGGGGAAAAAAATAATAATAATTTAAAATCTCACTGCTTTGCCATGCTCAGATAAGTTTTCTGGAGCTGCTTAGTCAAGACTTCCATGAGCACATCAAAAGGACTGCATTCACTGTGTAAGAGGCAGACTGGGGGCTATGGCAGCAGTGCCTGCTACAGAGAACTGAAACCAGCCAGTCTGAGCGAGCTTGAGCTAGCTCAGAAACCAGCATCAGCCTGTAACACATGGGATAAACAGTCACACATTCAGCCCTTCAGAAGACAACCCACATGGCTATCATTTGTTGGCTGCAGTGGGTGCTTTGCCAGCAAGGAAAAAGAGACTTTGAACAGTTGGAGGGATGCTAAAAGGCAATGTCTGCGCTTCTGAATAGCTGCACGCTGGGAATATCACCACTTTCAGGCTGCCCTGCTTTTTCCCTGCTCCTTTTTGGCATGGAAGGCAGAATCCATGCTGTCAGGGTGACTAACAGGAAGAGAAAAGCACATACATAGACAAAGTCCATGGACAATGAAGGACCTCTTTTAGAAGCTACAGTAGGAGGCAGTGAGGTCATGAGTTCAATTTGGGAAGTGGAGAGAGAAGCAGGAGTCCTGGAAGGGCAGGGAAGCACAGTCATTGCTATGTACTGAAGATGAGGATTATCTCTAGAGAGAGAAGACAGATATGTCCTCAAGCAGCTATCTTGTCTGGGAAATGACACAGTTCTAGACAGATCATTTTCAAGTTTATTTAACTTACAAAGAGACTGTGAAAAAACACAGAGCATCAGAACAAATTTAAACCATCTGTTTGATCATCTTGCAAAATGTAAACATTGTCTCTGAGAAAATAATCTTTCTTCAGAATAACAATGTGCACAAATTTGACTAAAATCTGGGTAAAAAGGATCTTCCACTAAGTCAGATGGAAATTACCCAGAGCACAAGTCAATATTTAAATTACTTCAAGTAGCAATTCTTCTTTCAGCAGCTTCTTCCGGGAGTACCCAGGAATGTATGCTCTCTGCAGCGCCCTTCCACACCTCCCTGGGCACTTGTCCTACCCAGCACCATTCAGATTAATCGCCACACTGTTGATCTAGTTAAAGCCTCGTGCACATGCCCCATCTTGGTAATACTTCCTTTTTTTTCATACAGATTCTGTAGCATCCACATTTATTCTTTCCTGAAAGTACCAAAGTTTTAAATCACTGCACTGCAATCAAAATTATTATCAGATGATTGAATATTTTTTGCCTCGTCTGCATATTGCGCTTTTGAACAATTTCTTATGATCCATAATGCATAGCTAAAAGAGGACGCCTGCCTATAAAGTGGAGGCACCAAACTTGCTCTTTTCTTCTCCCAACTCAAAACCCCTTATCAGCATTTTCACTGGTTTAAAATAACAGAGAACAAAGCAGTTTATGTCAACGCCCACTAGCCACCCTGATCGTTCAGCCTCCACCTTTCCAAACAACCTGTTTGTTGCTCACAATGATAATGTTAATTTCCTAGAAGAAAAAAAGATTCAATACATAGACATTAACATTAATCTAAAGCAACACTTGAGAAACAGTGCCAAACCAAATACATGTTAACAGTGTTGGATTTATAGATACAGGCATTTAAAACAGTAGCAGAAACCACTTTCAGAATGTGACTGGTTATACACACACACACTCCCCCCCACATCAACCCGTGCTAATTAAAACACATAAATCTTGCACAAGGAGATAATATCCAGCACAGTTACAGCACGGATGGGCTAGCTCAGCAGAGACCAACTGGGGTCTGCAGGCCAGACCCCGCGTGCAGGAGGTTTCTGCCTGGCCAGGTGCCTTTTCCCCCAGGAGGAGATGGGGAACAGCTGCTCAGGCAGCATACGCCATGCTAACAGCCCAGCATCCCTGCCTGCGCCGGCCCAGAGCCCAACCCTAAAGGGGCAGGAGCTGTGTTCAAGTGAAAAAGAGGCAAGGCACAGACACATGTCCTCCTGCACCTCTTCCTTGGTTGGGAGCAACCTCCTGCCACCATTTCAGGACAGCAGCTGGGAGTGTGACACCCCAGACTGGGGTGCAGCTCATCAAATTCCCAGATCAGGCCACTGTGAGTTGGCTCCTGAGATCTGGAGTACCTGACCTAGAATACTGTGTCTAGCTATGGGCCCCCCAACACAGGAGGGATGTGCACCTGTTGGAGTGAGTCCAGAAGAGGCCATGGAGGTGATCAGAGGGCTGGAGCACCTCTGCTGTGAAGACAGGCTGAGAGAGTTTGGCTTATTCAGCCTGGAGAAGAGAAGGCTCAGGGGAGACTTTAGAGCAGCCTTCCAGTACCCAAAGGGGGACTACAAGAAACCTGGAGAGGGACTTTTTACAAGGGAATGCAATGATAGGACAAGGGGGAATGGCTTTAAACTAGAAGATGGAGATTTAGATTAGGTATTAGGAAGAAATTCTTTACTGTGAGGAAGGTGAGACATTGGCACAGGCTGCCCAGAGAAGTTGTGGCTGTCCCATCCCTGGCAGTGTTCAAGGCCAGGGTGGATGGGGCTTTGGGCAACCTGGTCTAGAGAAAGGTGTCCCTGCCCGTGGCAGGGGGTTGGAACTAAATGATCTTTAAGGTCCCTTCCAACCCAAACCATTCTATGACTCTATGATCTCTCTTGCCGTAAGCCATAAGGGTATCCTAATGTGATGATATTATTCAACCTTAGGGAAACTACCAAAACATTTTGAACCATTATGACTCAGTCCTTCTCTCTGTCACTGATCATAGCACAAAGCTCTTAAGTCTCTCAAAGCCTGGTGTGCACATCTGTACAAAAGTAACCAAGAAAAACAGAATCGTGGACACATCGGGGCATTGTTCACAACAACATGAAAGGCAGGGAGGGGCATTCAGCACTTTTTTCATTGCTGGTCACATTCAGCCATCTATTAAGTCATTCACGCAATGAGGCCTGTTTCTGAAAAACCTTTAGAAATGTATATTTACTTAGGAAAAAAATAAAATCTAGACTACAAAGCCCATCTTGTTCATATTAAACACTGACAAAATGTGGAACAAAGAGATGCAGAAGCATAAACAGACAACAGCACTACACTTAACTTGAGTGAAACCCAAGGTAAAGAATCAGATGCTGTAGGGTTGACCATACATTTTAAAGAAGTCAGCCAGGAAGAAACCTGAAGTAATACTGGGAGCTCCTGCTAACAGAGTGGCACTACCAGTGAGGTCTTTCCTCTTCAGGTGTTACCAGCCTACACAGTTTTGCTTCTGCTTATTTAGTAGCAGACGATCACAGTACTAGTCATTATATATGTGCTGATAGCTAACTATCAGCTAGTAAGTTCATTAAACACTGTACTGTTCGTGCAAGTGAGAAATGCACACCCTTTCCATAGATACAAAACCTAGACCACTGTTTCAGTGAAATACCAATTGCTCTTGAACAGTTTTCTGCAAACAAAAACATCTTATTGATTTCGGTGTGTGCAGAGATTGGTTTGCAAAACCAGACAATTCATCTTTTAATAGAAGAGTAAATAGAAGCAGTTACCTACAAAAATTCTAAGTTGACAGTAGTCAAGTGGCAAATGCAGCTGTTGGGGCAGACACTTTTCAAGGCCTAAGTAAACTTTTACATACAACGTTCTGTAAAGCTTTGCAGGTAAGTGAGATAATAGAGCTACTGAGGAACTCTGGGGTATTTAACAGGCTGAAGTATTACACACAAACACAGCATAAAGGGAAACCGAACAGCTTTGGATGAAGAAATTCTTTCCTGGGTTTGGATAATGACGTGGTGGCTCACATACTACTTCCGTTACACTGTGGCCAGTGCAGACATCTCAGTCTCAGAGCACGCTCATAATCCTCAGCAAGATAGCTTAGCTCTCTGAGGCGAAGAAAAGCAGCCAGCATTTAAGGGAAATGAAGGTGTGAGGAAGTACTGTCTCTCCTCCTCACATTTTCTGCCATTTTAAACTTCCCTTGTGTGAGGCAGAGGATTGCAATCCCTGTTGGAGGAATTAAACTTCCTTAGCCAGGGAATTGTTTTTATACACTCTCAACTGACTTACAATTCATGAGCAAGACTTCAGTGTTTTGGTAGATGCTTTAATTAAAACAGCTCAGTGCTCAAAGAAGAAAACCCAGTGGCAGGAATTATTAGAAAGAATAAAGAACCATCACTATGCCAAAACTGGGGACAGTTTTAGTCTCCTGATGTCAAAATGCAATAGCAAAGCTGGCAAAGTTTCATTGTCCTTGATGTCTTCTTTGAAAAATGTGGTATGGCTTTTTTTTTTTTAGCCTTCAGAAAACCCCCAAAACACAGATAACCAAAGCAGTACTGTAAAGGTCTAAATGGCATGAGGAGTGTGGACAAGGGCCTGACCATTCAGCAAGCCCTCCACCACCAGAACTAGGGATGGTCAGATGAAGGTAGCAGGAACTGGGTTCAGAAATACATGGTCAGAGGCAGTTCACAGAGTAGTTGCTTGCCAAGGAGCACCCTGCACGTATAGTTTTTGTGGGTTGAAAGGGAGGCTGGAATTAGAAGAGAGATCCATTGCAAGTTACCAAACAGTTAAACTGCAACAAGCTCAGGAAATCCTCTGGACTGAAAATAGCTCACAGCAACAGGGATGTCTGGGGGAGTTGCTATAGACTCTATCCTGTTCTTATTCTCCCCTAGGCACCCATTTCTGGCCACTGCTGGAGGCAGCCTGTCTCTCTTGTACAGTACAGTTTCCCAGTACAGCCACTTGTCTGTTCTTTGATCTCAGCCTCTCTCCCAACAAATGCCAGTCTCGTCACGAACTCCTGTGCTTGACCTGGTTTCTGCTATTCACATCACGCACACTGGCACCTCCCACATCCTAAAAGAAACCCTAAGCCATCCTTGTGGGAAGGAAAGTTAAAATCCATGCCAATAACTATTACATATGTAACACAGGAAAAGGCCTGCTGCGTTTATTTTGGTTTGTTTTGGGTTTTTTCTTCTGTAGGGAAGACCTATGATGGACAAGGGACAGAGACTTACCCCTAGGGAATCTCCTATTAGTGGAAACAGTTCCGCTTCTGATACTGTGTCTGCTTAATAAAACACCCCATTTAGCCATGAACATAGCTTTTGAGAGTCTCGAGTGCTATAGGAGAGGACTGGGTAAAAAAACAAACTATGAGTTCAAATAAAACCTTTCTGCAATGAGATACAGAGGCTGCTCCATCAGCCTTTTCTCTCCAGATCTTGCCAGCAGAGCAGCTTGGCCATCAATCTCTTGATTTGGCCAATTTAGAAGGATAAAAAGACCACTGCAGAGAAGGCAACACAGTGTTTCTGCTCAAGATGCAGGGGCTAAAATTTTATCTTTCTATGATAGAAAAGCCTGACCTGCTCTCTCTGCCATAAGTAGCCACAGACATGGCAGTAGCCAAAACACTACAATCGCCGATAAAGGGGAAGAATATGGCAGATATGGCATGGCCAAGCTTCAGATATCCATACTCCTTGGTCCTTGTACAGTGAGATAAATCATCTAAGTGTCTTCAACTGCAGCAAACACTCAACTCCTGCAATTTTCTAGTGCTTCACTCCCATGACTGGCATTTCCATTGCAGGTTTCCTAGAAGGCAGTGCAATACAGAGTCACGGAGTACTTGATGCTGGAAGCAATCTCTGGTGGCTAAAAAACCCACAAGGACCAGGGCCTGAAAACATGAGGCTTCTTCCAGTTGTCTGAAGAAGGCCTCACCTACTGCTTCTTCCTGATCAGGCAGTTGTAGCAGACACACACGATGTCACCTGTGTTGGCCTGCCTGCTAATCCTGACTGATGAGCTCTTGGCTCCTCATCCATTCCACACAGAGCTCCATGCACCCCTCCTGCACTCACTTACAGGGCAGCTCCCGCTCCTCGACTTCCTGTTCTAACCTTCCTTAGATACTGGGTTGGGTCAGCAGATGGGAGTCTGTCACTGCTTTCTCCCAGTGCTACGAGCTGAGGTACTGAGCTGCAGTGGAGGGAGACAGGAGAACCCCTGATCTGCTACAGAGAATGAATCTCTTCCCTAGTAGCAGATCTGCAGGGGAAGCAGGAGCCATTCTTCTCCACCACCTCCCAGCCTTCATTGTAATGGGAGCCCTGCTTTCATACCCAACAGACTGTGCCTGTACCTTGAATGCAACTTTTGGGGGTTTCAGGCTTTTGCACCTGCAGGGCCCTGGAGAAGGCCTTTGTTGTCATCTATGATGCTGCGCAGCCACTGCCTTCCTCCCACAGCTTTGCTATTTAGCAACACAGACCCTCCCAGGCACCCACCTCCTGATGGCAGTAGCTCATCTCCCCGGCATCCCTCAGCCCCTGCTCTGTGGAAGTGCACTTGGGCTGAGGCCGCTGACATTGCAAGGGGTGTTGGCCCAACACTGCTGGGGCCTGTGCTCTGTGGCACATCCTCACCATGGCAGGGCACGTGTCTGCTGCTCACAGCGAGGTCCCTGGCTCTGTCCTGCCCTGGCTGCTGCTATGGAGAGCTGTGTTCTCAGCGAGTGCTTGTACAGGACTGCCCCGTACCTGCTGGAAAGGCATTTGTCTGCTTCGGCCAGGAACCTGCTGAACAGGAGCTCAGAGCCCGCTTTCTTCAGGAACAGGCTGGACCTGTTTAAGGTTGCAGTATCCTCACAAGCAGCGGCACACTGATGCTCCTCAAAAGGCTGTGGAAGTCCTCCACCAGTGCCAGGAGAAATTCAGAACACCTAGAAGATTTCAAAGTGGAGCCCAGACATGGCTGCACAACTTGCTGTGCCCATCTCTGAGAAGATGGGCAATTCCTCAAATGCATGTCTCAAGCAACTGGAGTCTGCATTCAGCACTGGCAATCGTCTCCACTGAGGAATATTCAACTTGCCACATCAAATAGTTTTAAAATTCTTTAAACAAACCTGAGTCTGCTGAAGTGGTTCTTCACTTACTTGGATCCAGAGTCCACCACAGTGTCTTGAGATTTGAATTTAGTACTCAGTGGATTAGGAAAACCATGATTTAAGCCCACAACTGTACAGGGCCTGGAATATATTACACGATTTGTAGTAATAATACATACTGCATTAACACAACAATGCATAAGTTCCTGGTACTAATACCTAGAAAACAGCTAGAAGTAAAAATCTGATTTCAAGCTGCCAAAGCTGCCTGCAGGCATGCAAATATATATAGGCATATATACATGCAGAAATGTATAAGCGATTTTGAACCCACACTTAAATATAATCACAAGTCAGAAAAATTAAGGTGAATCAATCTGTTAGCTTTGTATTTGTTCTCTTCTAAACCATGCTAACACTCCTCTACAGTGATACTAAATGGTAAGTGGAATAAAAATTGAACGCTACAATAGTGACCTAAATTTGCCAAGCCAGGTAAAGTTTCTCCCTTTCACGATTCCCACTTCATAAGCTATGCTGTCACAGGAATGGGATCATAGGATAATTCAGGCTGGAAGGGACCCCAGGAGGTCTCTAGTCCAAAATTCAGTTCAAAGTAGGGTCAGCCATGAGGTCAGGCCAGGTTGCTCATGGCTTTATGCAGCTGGTTCTTGAAAAACCTCCAAGGGACACTGTATAATCTCCCTGGGCAACCTGTCCCACTGCTTGACTGATCCCATTTTGATCTGTTTGTCTTCATAGGTTTCTGCTTGTTTCTTTCTTTTCCAGCCTTACACCCAGGTTCAGCTTCTGACTTTTTTCTCCCTTCCTCCTACCATGCTTTTCTGTGAGAAGCCTGAGCCCATCTTCTCAGTAACCTCCCCCAGGTACCAGCAGGCTGGTCTTAGGTCCCCCAAAACCATACTGAAAGCCTTGCTCTGTCAGCTTCCCCTCAGAGGGCCCGTGCTTCAGGCCCTGACCATCTTGGTGGCCGCCTCCAACTGAACTCACAGGAATTTATCAGCCTTTCATGTACTCAGAGTGCCAAAACTGAGCACAGTATCTAGATGTGGTCTAGTAAATAAGAGTGGATAATCACCACCTCCTAATATCTTGCTGGCTTTGCTCCTGTAAATACATCCCATAATGCTGTCTACCAACTCACCCAGGTGATTTTCAGCAGATCTGCTGCCCAAACTCATCAGTCCCCAACCCTGTATTGTTGCCAAAGGTTCTTCCTGTGCAGGGGCTGGTGGACTTCCCATTTGTCCTTACTCAGTTTCACAAGATAGGTGGTCCCATTCCTCCAAGGATTCTAGGTGCTTCTGTATGGCCGTGTATTGACTACCCCCTCCCATTTTGTGTCATCTGGAAACTTCATGAGGAAACACTCTGCCATCTCCTGCAGGTCGCTAATAAGGATGTTAAACATAACACATCCCAGGACATGTCCCTGTGGCACCCCAGCTGTTGCCAGCCTTGAGGCAGGGTAGCCGTTGAACCACTTGTCCTCCAAGTCCCATCATCCAACCGCTGTTTCTACCCAGATGGGTGACTGATACCTCCAAAGCCTAGAACCAGACTACAGGTGCAAGAGAAAATCATGTTTCAGTATAAACAGCCAGAACACCCATTCCCTATCTCATCCAATTCAAATATGGCCTGGATTGAAATACTGTATGGGTTACCACCTGGATCATGCCTGGGAGGGAGTTTAGCTTGCAGCAGCTTCTTCCCGTCCCAGGAACCACATCTTCATCTCCCAGCTCCATCCACTATGGCACATTTAAACCTGTGAGTGGCAAGCTAATCTCGAGCCATGTCTGTTCTGTATCTCCATAACCACCTGCTTCGCATTTGGCCTCTTGCTTCACCTCAGTAGTAAATCACTTAAGCTTTCATCCCAACTGGCCAAAGTGCTCCCCTGGATAAACAAGCTCACGAAACTGAGGGGATTAAGTGATAGCACACTGCTAGAATCTAAACCTGTTACCAGTCTCCTTTCAGCAACATGAATTTATATTGCTTCCTTCCAGCAAAGTGTTGCGTGACTTGGTCACCACATGACTGCTCATGCAATGTGCAGTGATGTTACTTCTCTTTGCAGAGGGCTGAAATACTCCTGATTTTTTTTATTCAAAGACATTTTCTCAATAAATCACCTGAACACCACCAATATCTTAAATTCTATGCATTAAGCTTCTCATCTATAAGAACCTGCAAGTTTGCAATTTTTATGCATTTGTTTTGGACCCCTTTTTTCCTTGGATATTCTCAGGGTTTGAAAAGTGTATTTATTCCCATACTTGGTTTCACCATTTTTCATTTGTTTCCAGTTTTCCTCTGCCACAGCAGATCTGTGCAATGAAATGAACTGGGGAATGAACTTTCCTTTTCAGGCATTGTTTTTAATCACTGCTGCTCATCAAAGCCATGTGGGCCAGTGAACGTAGAGCAAAGGACGGCAGAATGCATTTGCTCTTGCCAAAATAGGCAGAACTTTAAGAGTTTTAGACTCAAGATAAACTTGTTTTTCCTCATTTGTATTTGTGTTATTAGACACAACTAACATGAAGGAACAGTATAGAGTAGATGGGAACCCACAGCAGAAACATCAGAAGAAACTGAGAAGATACAGAAGACACACTTGTCTATTTGGGGTTTTTGTATGTGCTGATTTTGTTTTTAGCTCATCACACATTCTGAGGAGTTTTCCATGGCTATTGCCAATCTTCTATTGAACTCAGATGCTGCCTGCTATGTAGAGCAATCATGCACTCTCTTTTCCCATGAGGACTTGAACTTTCTCCCTTGTTTGGTAGCTCTTCTCAGTCAACGCCATTAAGACCATTTCCACAGCAGCCTATTCTATGTCAAGAAAAGTAAGAACCATGGTTCAAAAAGAAAAACAATATACTATGCTTAAGTCTTGCAACCTTGTTTTCAGGACCATTTCACTATAGTTTGCTTTAGCACATTAAAAATGTATAAGAGGGAAAATAAGAGGCACAACCTACCAGGCACTGGAGTTCTTACCAATGAACATTTTCACAGGCTTGCACAGAAGCCAAGACCAAGGAACACATGGGTGTTCAGTGTGTGCTCACCACCTGCCCTCTCTCACCAGTTTACACACGACAAAACTGTTCCATTTCAGTTCCTACTCTGCAGGGAATTAAAACATCAGATGTTTCAGAAGACTAATGACAGAAATAGCAGAAAGGAAGTAAATGCAAACATCCATTACTTTAATAATCATGGTTCATTCTTGGTTGTATTTCTCTCTGCCATGTGAAACAGGAGAGTTTTCCCTTGCCACACGCAAAGCTGTCATGTTCTAGATTCAGTTTCCTTGTAGTCAGCATTTCAGCAACTCTCAGCTGCAGGAATGTATCCATAGTAGATACCAAAGGAGAGGAAAAACAAGTAGGATGCTCATGTCTCTCAAAGATTATCCACTACTGCCTACACTAAGTTACTTTTTATTCAAGAGAGCTGGTATGCATTCCATAAAAACATTCCTCCATTTTTAGTGCAGTTAGTAGTTTAGTAGCAGTTAGCTACTATCAAGCACAGGCAAGGGTTCTCAAAAAACTCCCCCCACCATACTGCAGGTAGGGTCAGTGTGCCAGATTACCTCCATGAGCTGAAATCTGACTTTAGATTTCTGAAAACATGGATGAGGCTGCACACAGATGCACAGGGGATAACCAGAACACAGTAGACTTCCAAGCACTGCTCCAAGAGTAGTTTGGGTTCTGGGAGAACCCACTCTGACCACTGACCTCCTGGAAGTATTTCACAGAACGGACACAAACTACTATCCTGTTGTACAGTCACTGGTTAGAAATAACAGAACACCTACACAGAACACCTGCAAGGGAAATGAATCACTTAAAAGATGTCTAAAGGTTTGAATCTATGCAGTTAGACCTAAATTAAGCAAAAGGCTCATGAGAGAAAGACTTGAAAAAATTTCCTGGACGAGATGAAACTCGCACTGCTTTTGAAATGAACATGATAGAGGAATGGAGAAGTGGGGCTGAAAGACAACAGAAAGGGATGTGAGAGTGAGTATCTCCCTGTGCCTAGGAGAGGTAACGGCTACCAGGAACATCACATTTCATTACCAAGAACAGTGGTATCCAGAGGTTCAAGCAGGGGATCCACCTGGAGAAGCTCCCAGGTGTCTCAGTCATTCCATCTCAGGAACTTAAACTGAGAAACACTTTGGGGATTTTTTTAGTCCCTTTACAACAAAAGGGGATGACCCAGCTAATTAACAGCTACCTTAAAGTCATCATCAGCCTTGAATTTAAATAGGGTGTGGGTCCTAAGCAGGGATGGCTTCAGTACTACGGACTACTTTTTCTTGCTGAGAATAGGAACTCATAATGGTACTCCTTCCTCAGGTACAGAAGCAAAGCCACCAGTGGCCTCCAGAGCATCCATGTGGTCCCTGTTTGGGAACACCAAAGCCACATCAGCTCCAGCAGATAGGTTTTTGTTATCTGCTCTGCCTCTACAACCCCCAATGGAGCCAAGAGATCTCAGAGCACATTGGCATAACAATGAAATGTGTGGAGATAAGGTAAGAAAGAACATTGTTCCCTGTCTTTAGTACTAACAATGGAGAAAGTGGCTTCTTCTGAGAACTAGGATGTGCCCAAGCCCACAGACAGGCACAGGGACCTGAAAAAGCAGTTCTTTTCTAGAGTAATTTTTGAAACAGGTCCCCTTCTCTCTTAGTATGGAGGTAAAAAGACTGAAAGTCACCAAAAATCTATTCCACATTCAAAGAAGAGCCCCTGTATGGGCAGGAGAATAGACAGAAGACCTTCCTCAGTAAAGCCCATCAAGTCACTCTTAAGAGTGAATCAGCTGCTAATGAGGCAACAGACAACACTAAGAAAACAACACACAAAAAACTATTTCATCAGGAAATTTAAAGAAACAAACAGGGCATTAGGCACATGGTACGTACAAACTTACACAGCACGTGAGGGAGAGCAGTCGTATGGCTCCCTGAAGACTGCAGAAACATTCTCCAACCTTAAGCAGCAAGTTCATTTGGAAAATGTGCATATATGTAGTCAAGAGAAAAATGGTTTGCAATTCTATGTGTACTATACAGACAATATTTCAAAGCTCCACCTTCAATTTGCTGCTTTAGGCCAAGTATTTGTATATATAAACAACATATGTATCTTATAAGTGTATGTATATCAAACAGAAGGAAGGCCCTGACTGATGAAATCTGTTTCACAACTCCACAGGCTCCAAGAGAAACAACTGGTTTATGCAGGAAACGAGTATTTGAGGCTAAGCAACATGTAAGATTTGTCTGCGGCGAAGGCTCTCGTATGTGGCAGCAACACATTACCTATTCTACACTATTACTACTTCCTTTTTTTAGGTAGATTATAATTGGCTCTTCTAGCCCAACGTGTGTAAACAGAAAACAATACAAAAAAACACACATTCCAAATTCAACATCAAAAAGTAGCATAGAAACTACAAAGGTAGAGTCACAAGTTGTGACCAAATTAATGAATTAAGTATGGATTTCAGGTGTTCTCCTGGTACATCAAGTATTTTATCTAATCTAAATATGACAGCACTAAGTGACACTAGTTCCGTGTTACAGCCATCTCACACTTCATTATTTTGAATAAATACAAAAATGGAAAGCAGGCAGTGGATGCTGATCTGATATTCAATACCAGAGTTATAAAACTAAACCAATAAAAGTAGCAGAGCAGCTTAGGAAGAGAAAACAAAATTCATTTTTACATCTTTGCAGAGATTAAAACACCATCCCATGCAGAATTAGTGTAATATCCCATAACCTGCTTCACACATTTGTTGGGATAGTACCCAGGTACGTAATCATTAGAAGCTGCTGATATAGCATATTTTATGAGTAACTTTTGCTATTCCTTCCATGAATACAAGGAAATGGTTTGCAAAACTTGATCTTCCCTACTGCAATAATCTTCATTTTCTTTCACATTCCTACCAAAGACTTGCTTCTTCCCTAATACCAACAGCAAGAAGTGAACTGAACTTCTGCCCGTACCCCTCCAAATTATTCCTCCTTTTGGTCTGTTTTGTATATGGGAGCACAGAGTTGGCTACTTGTGCTTCAGTGGAGTTCTCACTTGCCATTTCATTGGATAATGCAGGCCAGATATTGGGAGAGAGTTTCAGAATTTCGGAGAAGTACTATGACCTTGGAAGGAGCTTGATTCCCTAGATACTGGAAAACTGAAATGTCAAAATGTAGCAGCCGTTCAACTCATCATTCTCTAGTTCAGCTCCAGAATTCGTACGCACCTCTTACAAAATCTGCTGCAGTTGGGTAGTAGTCTGATGACTGCTTTTGTTTCACAACACGATGGCAGCATTTAGAATCACAGAATCTCTCCAGTTGGAAGGGACCAAGAAAAATCAGAGTTCAACTCCCTGCTCCTTCCAGGACTACCTAAAACTACACCATATGACTAAGAGCATTGACAGATGTTCCTTAAACTATGACAGGCTTGGTGCCATGACCATTTCTCTGGGGAGCCTGTTCCAGTGGCCAAGCACATCCTCTGTGAAGATCTGATGTTGCAAACGAGAAAGATTTGGAAACCTGGCTGGTTGGGACGCACTGAAAAGAATGAAAAGCACCAATGACTGGGCATAAGAGACACACTGTCATGTGGGAGAGGACACACATACATGTGAGGGAAGGGGAGAACTAGCCCAGGCTGCTAAGAAGGTATACTGAAATTAGAAAGACTGGGTCACCAGGGTTTCACAAAAAGCTGCTAAGAAAAGAGGTCACACTGAAAGATTTAGTGAGAGGCATTGTAGGAGACATCATTACCAATGGTTATGTGTTGCTATCTACAGTGTGCACCTGTGAGGACAGTTGCTATTAGGCAGCTTTGAGAGCTCTAGTTTCCAGATGGCTTATATCTTGGTCTCTTTTGCCTCATTTTTAGTGCTGCATTTACATGGATGCTGCCTTAACCTTATCTTCCTACCTATGGAGGTTAGAATCCTCTTTTGCCCAACTATTTCAAATTCCTTATGCTTGCCCTTAGCAGCAGCTGTCATCCTCTTTCAACAAACACACTCTGGCCACTAGTCTCAATTCTGTGTGTCTTCTGACATACATTTGAACACTCCAACTTCTTCCTCCAAATCAAAGAAAGCAACACATCTTCAGTTCTCCTCTCTTACATAATTATTAAAAATGAGAATATCATAATCACTAACATAGTTCCTCTTATCTAGCCTTTCATCTTGAACAGAAGAATCCTATCACTGGTCATCTGGTATTGAGTAACTGCTTTCCCATCTCATTTATCTGTTGATTCCCTACCCTTTCCTCATCTCTCTAGCATCTTTCAAATTAATAACTCATTTCTAATATACCGTTTTTCACCCAAGACACCTCCACATAGCATTGTTTTTTCATCGCCTAATCCATATAACAGAAGATAAACAGAAGGTAAATAAAACCATTACTTTTCACTCCTTCCTCCTCCAGGTCTTATCTTTTGAAATGGTTATGGAAGGACAACAGTAAATGCCTTTTGGGGAAAACCCAGAGGCAGTTTTCACTGCCTTTCAGAGTATGCTGCAGCTCAAATGCTCCAGAGAAATGGTTGTGTACATCAGGTTCACATAACACGTCACTGCATCTATAGGTACAGCTATAAAATGCTGCTTAAAATGAACACCTTATTGTTTTATTAAATATGGATTAAAACCTCTTCTGTTCTTCAAAATATCTTTAGTTTACAGAATTTAATTTTGCTGAATAGAAAGACACTACAGAAACATGTAAGATTAAAACATATCTATCAAAAAGGCAACTGTTCCAAAGACTATTTCAAGGTGCCATGACTTTAGAAGAAAGCTGGTTTACATTATCAGCGTGTCTTCTCAACATACTAAAGAAAAAGCTTTTTAGGGCAAGAATGTTTCATTCTAACACATTCTTTTATAACAGCAGCATAAGTTACTACTACTTAGATTGTTACTGTTTTGTTCTCTTATACTGCGTATCATAATTCGAGCAATTGTCTTCTATCTATAGAAAATTAGTAAAATGCAACAATACTGACAGAGCCTTACAGAACCTAACATCTAAAACCTTCAGCTTTCTGGATCTGTTCAGAACTATGTAACAGATTTGTGAAATGCATTATTTTTTAATAACAAAATTACTTCCAAGTAAGCAGTCAGCATATTCAATGATACTGCTTGGATTTTCAAAATACTGTGTTTCTTTGTATCTACATACATGAGGTAGGATACAAGCAGCAGAAACACAACTAGCCAACACCTTACAAGATGTTATTCATCCTCCAAAGAAACTATATGTTAAAACTAATTCCAACTCATCACATGATGACTGAAATACTGATTTGCAGGGGTAGAAATCTGTATTTGAGACTTTCTTCGTTCTTCCATAGATATAATACAATGCTGCTAACTCAAAAGAATATACAATATACATCTTCATTATAAAAATGAAAGTGGTACTTTTTAAAACCACATCATGACTGTAGTGAGGCACTGGAAAAAAAAATGTAGGTGTGAAGCGTTACTGCATATACACACTGTATGATACTATGTTTATCTTGCCTACGTAAATATAATGGCACTTGGTAAACTCTGTGCGGAGAGGTCAGACCTTTTAGACAGCAGAATTCGATGAACTTTTAAGCAAGTTGTCCTGTATTTCCATACCAGTTGGCACCATTCAGGTCTTTACTTTTCTACTCGCAACAAAATGCCAGGAGCTGTACTGTACATAATGAAGCAGGTGTCCTATGTTGGACAAACCTGCTGACATAGCAGGGAGTCTGCTTATGCTTGTGGAATGTAAGTCACTTCTGTCAGCATTAGGAAATCGCACCTAAATTAGGAAATATCTTTTGTAAAGGCAAACATCCAACAAAGATGCAAAGACTGGAATGGCAATCTGAGCATGAAAAGAACCAAGAATGCATCCAGGTTCTTTTCCTGATGGAGGACTAGACAGAGGTTCTTAGGTGAATTTTATCATTTTGGTCATCATAAAGCCATCGGACTAATGGGATGACCATCTAGAACTCATCTTAACCATGTGTTTGTAGAAATGCTGCCTTGGACAAACATGCTGGTATAGCTGAACATGTTTCTTTGAGAAATTATTTGTAAAATATGTGCTGCGCCTACCTTGATGATTTATATATATATTTAAACACAGACAAGTTTAAAAATATCACAAACTCAGATTTTTGTATGTCCAAGGTAAACAGTTTTACAATACATGTATGCTCCCTTCATTACATGACCTATTTACAAAAGTGTTAGAAGAGTCAAACATATCAATATACTTGGGTATGTACTTGTATTTGCACAGGACAAATGCAATGAAGAACTAACCCCACAGAACCATAGGGATGCAAACTTGCAGGATCCAAAATCTACTCTGTGTGTTCACAAAAGCAGACTTTGATAATCTGTCAAAACCTACACCAGACATGCAAAAAATAACAAGAAAACTGTACACACACCTCTATGTGAAGTCTGGTGGTGGTTTGGGTTTTTTTAGAGTATCAGATGACAAATGCTATGCCAGAATGAAGTATTTAATCTTCAAACCTAAGCTTTTTTGCAAGTTACTTACAAACTGATCATATTCATTTTCAGTGGAAATGTCTTTAATAATATGAGTGCTTTTTTTATAAATTCTAATGGTTTTGTTCATGTAGATTGAAATGTCAAACCAGCAAATGTCAAAATATTCAAAAAAGGGTTTAATTTTGCTAGAAAATGAAGTCAATTGGCAGAGTCAAGTATAGTTAATACAGGATTCTAGAGTGTCCTAGGTGTACTCACACTAGAACTTTCAAGCAATTTCATATTTCCTTCCTATTGGAGTGTTTTAGCTAGCCCTAAATATTTATTATCTCTGTTGGTGACAAGTGAAATATCCCATGCTTCTGGAATCAGAGTGAATTATTATTAAACACTAGTATCAAGATTACAATCACTGTTTTCATTCTGCATATGAACTACAGATCACTGAAAGTCTCCTGTTGCACTGCAGCAAGAAAAGTAAATGTAACCCAAATGAGCTTAATTTGCTGCGAAGTACAGCAAGATACTTCGGTAATCTCACAAAAATGTCATACTGGAACTTGTTACAGTGAGTTCAATTTGATCTTTTAATGTAATACAGTACATTTTTATAAACTTAACATTATCATTGCAGAAGAGCATGCTAACTCAGTGTTAGCAATTTATCTTTTATACATAATTATACTCTACTGTAGCTACTGTACGCAGATCTCTAAATGTTAGTACATAAAATATTCATTTTCTTTATATGAGATGAGAATGAACTTAGAAGAGGTTTGAATATAAGAATGAAATATTTGCTGTGCCTATTTCTCAAGAAATAATGAATTACACATTATAACCCAAGAAATCATCATTTAAATTGCAAAACTATAGTTTAAATTTACATTAGACATTGTGATCAGTAATGTGCATCAATATTCCATGAAGTTTAACCTAACCATGTTTATGCACATAAAGCCTCAAGAGTCTGCAGCAGTTTCAGCATCAATTTTTCATATTTTTTGTATAAAATGGACTTAAAGGTACATCTTCCATAAATGTTTTCAGTGCAATTCTGTCAAAAGAGGAAAATATAAAGCTAGCTTTCAATCATTTTATACCATAAAAAACACCCCAGCAACTTGCATTTGCACTGCTGAAGCGTAAGTAAGCCAGTTCTGTTGTGCCAACTGTTTCAAAGTCAATTCAAATCAACCGTAATTGCCTTTTTAGGCAGCATTTCCCCTATACCTATAGGTATAAATGTTGAAAAGCTGAATACTGAAGGGAGTAGGGGGGAAGTGAAGCTGAGGCAGAATAATCTAATATTTATAATACCTTTTTCCATTAGTAAAAAAAAAAAACATAATGAAAAAGTTATAACTGTTTCTTTAGTGGTGATCTTATAATTTGGAAACCAGTAAATCCGTGTTTTAGTATTATCGTTTCCTCTAATCTTTATAGGCCACCCTGCAACTCTAACTTACTTTATTGATGGATTATGTGAAAATGCTTCATTATTCACTGAGATAAAATTTTCTCAAGTTAGAAATTGATTTTTGTACATGTTGTCAGCTGTAGGGAACCAGAGGGAGAACAGCACCTGGAATTATCGTATGCGCTTGGCTAAGCATAGTGTAGTAACCTATACATTTTGGTTCAAGGACACAGTTTGTAAACTGTAAAACTGCATACAGGATACTGCTTTAAGTATTTTCTCTTTTTTTTTCTTTTTTTCCAGATTATACCTTAAAAATAAAAAATAAAAATCAAAAACCCAACCTCTTTATGGTAGCAGAAAATAAAAATGGAGCTTCATTCAAATCTTGAATACCCTGACTGCAATAATCAGCAGCCGGTTATTCAACAAAAACTTAGCTCTTCATACCAAAAAAATTTGGCTCAAAACCCAAAAACAAAACAAAAAGGTACAATAAACTCTCAATAAAAGATTCTCTCATGAGGCAACCTACCATATACTACTGCTAGATACGAGTTTCCAAAAAAACATTACATCCCATTTTCAGCACATTTTTCATAAACATGCAACTTCACTATAAAATACAAAACACTTGGCTCTCAAGAACAGCTTTATAAAGACACACTGCATCAATAAAATTTTTCTTTGTGATTAACTTTACATTGTAATAAGAACTGTATTTTCACTAATGTTTATATATCAGATTTCATATTATAATGTAGTAATAATTTGCTCTTTGTGAACATCATGTTCAGAAGGAAATATCTATACACATTAACATACTAGACTATTAAAAACTCAGTTACAGAATTTTATTGATACAGTAGATTAATAAAAACTGATGGGGAAGATAAAATGGGTAGGGTATTCAGTACATTTTTTAATAACACACTTTTAAAATTAAAATATTTTAAATCCTTTTTGAATTTTCAATGCCACTAGAAGTCCAGAAAAGTCTGGCATCAATACTGAGGTGTAAAACAAACAACTTCTTTCACAATTTGCATCTCTTGTATTATTCTATCCAACATTGTTCAACTGTAAAAGAAAGTAATTTAGCACCTCTGATGATAAGTAGGTGCCTAAAGGTAAACACTAGGTTAAATCCATGAAGGAAACAAAGACCATTTTTTTTCCTTCTTCTTCTCAACAAATAGTGGCAAAAGAAAGTGGCACTATTTGTTCAACTGATTTTGTTTTCACAGTTAAATGTCAACAAGAGTACAAATACGAACACTGACAGATATTGCTTGAGATCAATTTTCAACAAACTGTTCTTTTTAAATCAATAGATCCAATAAACAGTGGGGTACTGTCAGTTTAAAGCCGCAGATAAAAGCTATACAAGCACTTTAGAAGTCAGAAACATTAAAAAAAGAACTATTTACAGTTTTCTTCTTTAGTTCATATGTCTACAAAGCCAGCGCACATTACACTTCACAAAAATCCACAGTTAATGATATCAACGTGTGTGGCTAAAGCTTGTGACCTAGGGACTGCAAATGCAGGGGCAGGAAAAGTAAAATAGGTTTTGTCTTTTGTTCAGCAACCCCATTTGTGCACTAACAGCTTCATTCAGTCTCAAGCTTTACAGTAAAAGCATTCTTCAAAGCTTTCACCTGGAAGGCTGATAACTACATGCTCACTCATCGCCTTTCCCTTTTGGAAGTTCTGCGACGGACCTGTTTGGAGAAAAAGCATTTGAAATGTTTTTACAGGAAAATATTTGAAAAATTCAGGAATAAATATATTTTATAATGGAAAAAATACTTAAGTCTCACAATAACATTTGAGTAACCGTATACAGTGTCATTCCTTACTCATTGCAGGGACAAGACCCAGTCAATGACCAGGACATAACTTTGTTTGATGATATTGAGTCTGCATCCTTCAAATCTTAAAAAATCATCTAGTTTCATTTTTTAGAGTTTTCCTATACTCAGATGTTCCAATCATCAGAAGTGTCCAAAAGCGTGAAGGCATTCACAGTACCATTTTTAGTATTGCTACTAACATTACTAATGTAGTTGTATGAAATAAATATAAACTTATTTTAACATATTTGCATATGCTGGTAAGAGGAAGAAGTTTGTTTAGGATTTTGCTCCAAGATCCCGTACTTATTTTCCAGCACTATTCATTTTGTGTCTTTTTTTTTTTGTATAAAGAAACATTTTTCACTGTTATGATCTAGCTGAGAAGAATGGGCAGGAGTTACCTGGAAAATAATTGCCATGAGGTCATACACAACTCATAAGCTATACAGAACAGAAAATAGAAGATGCTTGACAAAACCTGACATTTGCTAAGGAATGCAGCTTCTCTGGGAAGCTACAGTGTGGTGCCACTACACAACAGTGGTGGTTCACAACCACCTCATTCATTTTAAAGGAGGAAGGTTAAGCTCTAGGAATAGGAGCTTAACCTTAACAGAAGTCATTCTCCGAACATTGACACACAGAGGACACCACAAAGACTCTCAAAGAAAATCTCAAGCATTTCTCTTACATTAATTGTGGAAACTTCCTCTTCTTCCGTTACCTCTTCCTGGGGAATGTCATCACTGACAGGTGAGCTACTCTGAAAAACGTCCATCTCTTCGCTAGATTCATTCTCTTTACTGGCTGCTTGTTTGGAGCGTCCTGCACGGCTACAATCAGAAAAAAAATACAGATCATTTTCACAGTATATGGCTCTGCACGTGTATAAACACATGTATAAGAGCAAACACGCTAAAAAACCACCAGCCTTACCATTTCATGTTATATAATACTAGGTCTTATATACCCATCTAGTTCATCCACACATGGAATAGAAGTGAAACTAGGAGTCTGGACAACAGCATTTTAAAACTCATTCTTCCAGGTTAAAGGGTTAGGAGTACAAAGTTGGACAATTTCTGCCTCTACACAAGATAGATTTTTCACTTCAGTGCGAGAATACGGGCCTAAGAAGGTTGACACAACAGTAACCAGTGAACAGGAGAAGCCGAACAGCCAGAGACACAATACTTGGTTGGTTTTTCTTTTTCCCCTTCTATTCAATTCCATGAATAGATGTGCTCTACTTCGACAGGAGTTTATACACAACAAGATTTTAATAACTGCATCGATGCTTTTACCGACCTAGAAGAACCTTTGTTGCTGTTTATGAAATTAACACTATAATGAACCTGAATGCAAATCTGCCAAGTTAGCTCATGCTAAGAGCTGGAAATAATCAGGATAGCAATACCTTCATCAGGATAATCAAGAAAAATCAGTCGACAATATCATAAATTGCCTGTTAGTGGTGGAAGCTGAACCACAAGCAAAAAGCACCCATTTGCTTAAAATAAGAACTAGTCCCCCTCCTGCCTTAAAACAAAAAGGTCAACTAGATATGTATCCAAAAACTACACAGTTGAACACATATCACCATTTTGGTTGGGTCATTAGCACAGTTCAGAATCAAATCCCAGAATCATCCCGCTTACTGCAGATGTGGTCTTGGTGCACCCAAACTTGGTGCACCAAACATGACTTTCTGGATGAAATTAAACCAGAAACTGTTCCAAACAGCCAACAAACAAGCTTCAGTCCCCAGTGGGGGCACATATCCAGAACAGCTGCCTTCTGACAGCATCAAAGCACACATGTGGTGGGAACCACACTAAAATCTATACAAAATAGAATCTCTGAATTGCATATAGTAATTATAGTGTAGTATAGGGGCTTTCAGCATCAACCAACCAACATGACACCTGCTGATAAACAAAACAGATTAGCCCAACTCAAGCCTTCCAAGACTGATAGAAACAAGAGAATTGAAAAGGAAAGATAAGAATTACTCACAAGTTCATCTTTTCACAGATTACAAAAATAAGCCAGCTCACATGCACTAACTGGTAACCCAGTGGGCTATCAGAAATAGGTTATACACTATCACCTCATAGGTAAAATCTCAAATTCTTATGACAAATCCAAGGAGCCCAGAAAGCTTTAAGCATTTGAATTCTATATATATGGATCTATCTTGTGGTACGCAGCACTGCTCAGTCTATTAGCTCCTTCCTCTTAAAACTGCTGTAGATGCACATGTGTAGAAAAGGGAGAAAGGTCTGACCACAATGCACTTTGAAAACTGAGGAATTATTGTGCTCTCACCTTCTTGTTGCAGATTGGGAAAGAGGACAGTCACAATTTGGGTGGTGTGATCACACACAAAAAAACTTATCTTTTTTTTTTATTATTTTTGGATGAAATCTAGAATAGACCCACAACTCCCAACTTACTTCAGCTCCTTGTGCCAGCAACAATGTACGTACACGTGAACAAGAGTTATGCCTGTTACTCATCGTGTACTCAGTCTACTTTGTTTAAAATGGGGTAAAGAAATACACTGATTTCACTGCAAAATTAATCAGAAGCTATTTAAGTATTAGCACATCACCCAACAATAGCTTGTGGGCATGTCTTCTCTGCACGACAGTAGCAGTTTCCAACTCTTGTTTCACTGTATATGTAGCAGTGACTTCTGCAGTAACCAAGACAGTGTCAGGACCTGTGTTTCTGATTACAGAGTAAAGGAGCAGGAGAGGTCTAACCTGAGGTAGGGAAATAGAACACTGTCTTGGGATATTGTGCGTGCAAAATGCCAGAACATGCAATCTGGTGTGAAATTAGAGTTTGAATTGAGGGTACAAGCTTGTTCCGGCAAAGATCTTTGTTACAGAAGATTCTCCAGGGACAGGCAAATTGGTACATTAAGGTGCCAGAGGAAGATCAAAATGATGCTAACTAAGCCCAGAAGCTAGAAAAACAACAGAGTAATACAAAATGCCAGACTGAAGATGTGCATAAGTAGTGCCCTAAGGAATTTATCACCAGGGTCTGGAAAAGTATCTTGCAAATCTGTTCTACAAGATGCAGTTTGATACCTGTGAGCAGGTTAAGTCCTGTCCACTTACACACCTCTGCTTTATGTATGTTGTATATACATGTACAGAAAAGGTAGACATATCTGTAGTTTCTGACAGCAGGTACAAGAAAATGAAGCTAGCCACAGAGTCTACCTTCATTTTAGAGCTTAATCTGCCTCAGAATGCTCAAGAGCTACTATCCTTCATAGATTGTAGCACATTTTTTTCATCTGGAAATGATTCAAGTGGATAATAAGGCCACAAATTACAAAGTGATCATTAATTTAAGCATCAGAATAAACTTAATTCTCCACAATACTGTTTAACCACAGTAACAATTTGATTCTTCCTCCCTATCCAAAACAAATGGGAGCACTTTTTACTCCTTGAAGTCCTAATAAAGCCCTGTCTTTAAGGCTTCACATGCCTTATTTTCTCCTAGAAGAGCAAAGTTGCGTATATGCTACCTGCGCACGTTAAACTTACTCATAGCCTCTTGCTCTGGTCTGAGGTGTTCTGGGAGAAGCAGCTAGGGAAAATATTTTAGAAATAGCAATGGAAATTTATTTTCTTATCTGTCAATTGAAGGATTCTGAAATACTTTCAGTAAATGATTGTTTGGGGGCACAGAGCCATAGTTCTAATTTTCACTATATACAAATTTAGAAAATGTTCCCCACTTACACTTTTTTTGGCTGTGATGGTGGTGTGTTTGATGACCTTCCTCGTCTTTTCTGTGGCGTAGACTGTGCTGATTCAACTGTACTAGTTTCAGATGGTTCTGCTCTGTTTTGAGGAAGACCCAAATCGCAAAGTATCAAATTATAACTAATGTCCAAGAATAAAAAAGATGCAGCTTACAAGAAGACAGACTTACCTCTGCTGTGTTCTTTTCGGTGTCCTATTTTGCCTGCCTTTTGGTTTTTGTTCAATGTTTTCAGTTTGCCTTTCTTCCTCTTCCTCCTCCTCTTCTGCTGCAGCTGCTGGCGGTTGTTTTTTTTTGCTCCTTTTTGACGACTTTGCTACTGGTTCTTCCTTTGGTGTTCCCCCATTATTTGCTTTGGGAGGGCGTCCTCTTCTCCCTTTCTTTGGTGGACTATTCTGTTCATCCTCACTTTCTATTACATCTTCTTTTAGCCTTTTTTCCTCTTGCCATTGTGTTTCATCAGATTCTGAAACAACTGCGGGTCTCTTCCTTCCCCGTTGACTGCCTCTAAGTTTCTGCTCTTGACCCAGTTTATTGAGGTCATCTATGCTTAGTTTCTCTTCCGCATCTGTGATAGCTGCTTTCTTCCTTCCTCTAGGCTTCTCCATCTCTGACTGAAAAGGTAAGATTACACCTTTAAATTTAAAAGTTAAACTGCCATATTAAACTGTCAGGTATGCAAAAGCTACAGAAACTTCACCCTCCAAGAGAAAGACCCTTCAAGTTACACAACTTCATAACAATCTACACAATCTAAGACTGTCCACCATATCCATTTCAGAAACCTTTGCAAACGTATAAACACAAACATACATATAAAATGCCAGACAAGAGAGAAAGATTATTTCAAACACTGAAGTGTGTAAGGTCTTCATTTGTGTGCTCACCTGTGTCAAACACAATTTGCTAGAACATCCATAACTGCATTTTTATCAATAAGAAAATATAAAGATATAGAAGATGGGAATTATCAACTTGTGGCTTCAGCTCTGTGTGAACTACCAGGGTGCTCATGCCCGGCTCCCATGCTGGCAGTGGCAACGAATTAATACAGAATACAACAGGTAACCTGAATTTATAGTTGTAGAAAGAAGCACAGGTATTAGTGGTAGCTGCCAAAGCATGGCTGTGAGAGCTGCACTCAGACTCAACGTTTGCTTTGTGCAGCAAAAACCCCACCCAACCCTGAGAAGAATCATAGAATGTTTGGGTCGGAAGGGACCCCCTAAAGATCATCTCATTCCAAACAACCTGACATGTGCGGGGACACCTCCCACTAGACCAGGTTGCTCAAAGCTCCATCCAACCTGGCCTCGAACATTTCCAGGGATGGGGCATCCACAACTTCTCTGGGCAACCTGTGCCAGTGCCTCACCACCCTCACAATAATGAATTTCTTCCTAATATCTCATCTAAATCTACCCTCTTTCAGCTTAAAACCATTGCCCCTTGTCCCATCACTACAGGCCCCTGTAAAGTCTTTCTCCACCTTTTCTTATAAGCCCCCTTCCTACGTTTGAACAGTGAAGACATCTCCTGTCGGTTCATGACTTCAGCGACACAGCTGTTGACCTAGAACAGCAACATCCCTGTTATTCCCTGTTCTGTTTGCTTTTGCAGTGACTGTACATGTGTGATTGCAGTTGCTTTTACCAGGTAAATAGTTGTAGCCAAGTTTCATAGTAAAGTTTCCCCCTTTGGGTTTAACTGTGTCCCACAACCTTAGAACTAACATGTTACATTATGATTTAATCTGGACAAATATCCTGAATAGTAACATCTTTAAAATGTGGACTTTCTGCTTCCCGATTAAAATTCTGCTTCTCAGTTAATGCTTGGTATAATCTGTTCCCCAGTTCTAAAAAACCCAAATGAGTTCTGAATCAATAACCTTAAGCAGCTTGATTACATACTCAAAGTGAAATACAAATGCCCTCAAAAGTACCCAAAATACTGAACAGTATTTGCTTTATCACTTAGCTTTGTCAGTTACCAATTCAGCCGAATGCTTGTAAACATGAATTGCATGCCGGCAGCTGTTTAGACTCTTAGGCTTTTCAAGGTTTACAGCTGAAGTGACATATCAATATAGGCAGTGGGGTTTTTTGACAAGAGATTGCTGATTTTTCTGATTTGTTGTAAGCCAGTTTGCTTTTCCCACAAGATATCACAGTATAAGATGGTTATTTGCACTTCAAGACAAGCAAAAATTCAGGACATTTTCACTAATCAGTACCTTATGTCCCAAGCAACCTCGAAAAATGGAACAGACATAACGGGAGAACAGAGAAATGTCAGAGATGGTCAAAAAAATAAAGCAGCAGTGACATCATAGAATGATTTGGGTTGGAAAGGACCTTAAGATTGTCTAATTCCAACCCCCCTGCCATGGCCAGGGATGTCTTACACTAGACCCTGTCGCCCAAAGCTCTGTCCAACCTGGCCTTGAACACCACCAGGGGTGGAGCATCCACAACTTCCTCGGGCAACCCGTTCCAGTGCTTCACTACCCTCACAGTAAAAAACATCTTCCTTATATCTAACCTGAACTTCGCCTGTTTAAGTTTGAACCCATTACCCATTGTCCTACCACTACAGTCCCTAAGGAAGAGTCCCTCCCCATCATCCTTACAGACCCCCTTCAGATACTGGAAGGCTGCTATGAGGTCTCCATACAGCCTTCTCTTCTCCAGGCTGAACAGCCCCAACTCTCTCAGCCTGTCGTCACACAGGAGGTGCTTCAGTCCCCTTATCGTCATCATGGCCCTCCTCTGGACTTGCTCCAACAGCTCCACATCCTTCGTATGCTGAGGACACCAGAACTAGGACATCCTTACTGCATTCTAAAAAATCCAATTATAATGAATCTGGCCTTGTTTATATTATTACTTTTTCATGTATGTCTAAACTACTACAAAATTTACATACTGCCAGCTGTTATTAAAGGACAAAGAACAGAAATTTACTAGCAGTATGTGAAATTCCTATTTTTTTAACTGCTCTTAGAATTACAACGCAATTATAATTTTCTTTGGTGGTTTATTTTTCTCATTCTGATATAGGTGTAAATACTGCTTGAGACAGTATTTAACCTGTATTTAGAATATTTTATAATTTTCTTAACATATTAAAGCACTATACCTCAGTGAGAGTACAAATCTTTTTTATATCCTCACTAGGATAACCCCCATAAACCAAAGGGAAGTGGTCAGTGACCTGCTACACCACTTTGACACACACAAGTCTATTAGGGCCAGATGGGATCCACCCAAGGGTACTGAGGGAGCTGGCTAAAGTGCTCACTGAGCCACTTTCCATGGTTTATCATCAGTCCTGGCTAACCAGGGAGGACCCAGTGGACTGGAGGTAGCAAATGTTACGCCCATCTACAAGAAGGGCTGGAAGGGAGATTTGGGGAACTACAGGCCTGTCAGCCTGACCTTGGTGCCAGGAAAGGTTATGGAGCAGATCGTCTTGAGTGCCATCACAGAGCATGTATGGGACTACCAGGTGATCAGACCCAGTCGGCGTGGATTTATGTAAGGCAGGTCCTGCTTGGCAAATCTCATCTCCTTTTATGATGTGACCCGTTTGGTGCATGAGGGAAAGACTGTGGATGCTGTCTACCTCAACTTTAGCATAAAGCCTTTGACATTTCCCACAGCATTCTCCTGGAGAAACTGGCTGCTCATGGCTTGGACAGACGTATGCTTTGCTGAACAAAAAACTGTCCGGATGGCAGAGCCCAAAGAGTGGTGGTGAATGGAGTAAAATCCAGTTGGCAGCTGGTCAAAGTGGTGTTCCCCAGGGCTGAGTACTGGGGCCAGTTCTGTTTAGTATCTTTATCAATGATGTGAACAAGGAGATAAAGTGCACGCTCAGTAAGTTTACAAACACCACCAAGTTAGCTGGGAGTGTTGATCTGCTGAAGGATAGGAAGGCTCTGCAGAGGGATCTGGACAGGCTGGATCAATGGGCTAATGCCAATAGTATAAGGTTCAACAAGGCAAAGTGCTGGGTCCTGCATTTGAGCCACAACAACCCCATGCAACACTCCAGGCTTGGAGAAGAGTGGCTGGAAAGCTGCCTGGCAGAATAGGACCTGCAGGTGTTGGCTGACAGCTGCCTGAACATGAGCCAGCTTGTGCCCTGGTAGCCAAGAAGGCCAACGGCATCCTGGCCTGTATCAGAGACAGTGTGGCAGCAGGGCCAGGGCAGTGATCATCCCCCTGTACTGGGCACTGGTCAGGCTGCACCTCAAATACTGTGTTCAATTCTGGGCCCCTCACTACAACAAAGACATTGAGGTGCTGGAGCACGTCCAGAGAAGGGCAACAAAGCTGGTGAAAGGTCTGGAGCACAAGTCCTACAGAGGAACAGCTGAAGAAAATTGGAGTTGTGTAGTCTCAGGGGAGACCTTATTGCTCTCTACAAATACCTGAAAGGAGGCTGCAGCACAGTGGGTGCTGGTCTCTTTTCCTAAGTAACAAACGATAGGACCACAGGAAACAGCCTCAAGTTATGCCAGGGAAGGTTTAGATTGGATATTAGGAAAAATTTCTTCATTGAAAGGGTTGTCAAGCACTGAACAAGCTGCCCAGGGAAGTGGTTGAGCCTACATCCCTGAAGGTGTTTAAAAGACATGTAGACGTGGCACTTAGGGACATAGTTTAGAGGTGGGCTTGGCAGTTAACAGTTGCACTCAATGATCTTAAAGGTCCTTTCCAACCTCAACAATTCTAAGAAAAAACAGACAAACCGAACCTTTTTTTCATTGCATTTTCATATCCAACTCAAACATATTTTCCAGTAGTTTACAACATCAACTCATTTTCATGTTTCAGCACATTTTCTTGAATGATATCAAGTACCACTGCATTAATTTTTATTATAAGTCTTGGTGACTTAAAATGAAACATGTGCAATGCAACCAATCAGCTCACCCTTACAATATCAGAGTCGTCCCTCTTGTCAGTTTTTTTCCCTGGTAAGGGCGAAGTCAGTGTGAATTCTTCATTTTCACTGTGGTCCATTTCAGTACTGTCAAGCCTAGGATGAATAAACATTTATTCTCCTCATTATTATAATACAGCAGGCAATCATTTAAAAAGATAGATATTAAGAACAACATCACTTCTAGAGGTCGTTTTTCTTCTTCTTTGGTATCTCCACTCAAAACACTAATCAGTTTAACTTAGGTGAACTGGGCAGATTATGAAGATGACAGAACATGTTAGACTGCAAGCACAGCATTTTTTAAATGAACTGGATATAGAACACTATTGGTCTCAGATTCATTTCTGGATATAGAGAATAATCTGGATTGCAACATGTCTTTAGCCAATAATGCATTTCGGCATATGAACCTGCGTGACTTGTAAGAAATAAGTCTTCCTGTGGACTTCCCATGGAGTTGAGAAGTATTTTTTGTAAAACACTGCACTACATTTAAAATTAGTATTATATATTAATATTATACATTAAATTAGCATTATATATTAATGTTACATAAATACCACGTGAGAAGTGTATTTCCAAACATAACATTTTTCTCACAGTCTTGAAGTAATGTGAGAAAATGTGAATATGCAATCTCTAAATGGTCTGTGAAAAAAATTGATGATGATGTGATTTTCAGTTGAAAAATGAGCATAAGAAGATACAGTAACTGATTAATAACCTTAAAAATTGACACAAAATAAGCTCTAATTTTTGAAGACTGGTAACTAGAAGTAGACTTATGCAACATTACAGTATATTCCCCCTCCATCACAGGAATCTAAAATAAAAAAATATTAAAATGTTTATCTACAAATTTGTCCAGACTTTGCAGAGGAGGAAGTCATGCAAGATCACCACAATGGCCTATAGTCCTCACTGTCTATGATGTGTTACCATTACAGCAGGCCACAAAGTTCCTAGGAACTGCAGATGTATGTATACACACACACAAACACGTATATACATGTGTGTGGGTTATATATACACATGAAAAAAAGAAAATTAACATGAGCTCTCTTTCCCTCCTACAGCCAACTCTGGATGTGATTTGATTCTGTTGTTTGTTTGTTTGGGGTTTTTTTTAAAGCAAATTTATTTCTTGGGTTCGAAAGCCAAATTCGTGGTGTCAGTTATACCAATGTGGTACCATAACTTTACTTCAAAATAAGATAATAGAATTCTGTCTCTCACTTAGAAAACATTACAGAAATATTCAAAGTTGTCATTACAAATACTTGAAATATCAAAGCTGCTTTGTTGTCTACCAACCTCCCTTTGATCCTTCCTGGAGAGCTTGGATTTGAACTGCTGCTGGCATTGCTTACAGTTTCCATTCGTGAAGATTTGGATTGAGACTGCTTGCCTGCTGACGAAAGAGGCTTATTAACTGCTCCAAGAACATTGGCTGCTTTGGGCTGAAACCAAAAATATATTTCTTTTATTTTGAGCTACATATTTAGATATTGTTAACATGTACTATGCTTAAAATATTCACAGTTTTCACTTTCTGCAATCAATATCTTAGTTTTAACACAAAGCTATAAACATTTTCATATGAAAGTTACAACAGACACCAGAAGGACGCTGACAAAGCTGTAATCAAATAGCCTGCTGCCACCAAACACAGTATTCTTTTCTCTACCCTTATATTCTGTCCTCTTCTCATTGGTAGTACTGGATGCTCACCTGACACTGCAGTAAGCCACTTCAGCATTTTTGTGCAGTTTGCTTTCTGCTGATCTAGGTGCCTGAACCAGCTCACCATTTGGATCAGATAAGCATCTGTACTGGCAAAACAGAACTAGCAGTAGGACAGCCCTCTCAACAAAGAAGCCATTAAACTGGCTTACCTGTAATGGCAAACCACACTAGTTTCAACTGGGAATGAATTAGAATCCAAAAAAACCAGATACTGTGGAGAAGATTCTGATAGTTCATGCACAGATTTTAAATGTTAGGCTTCTAACAGGTGCCAAAATTTCCAGACGTTGGTGAGCTTCAGGTTATTCATTTACCTGGATTATCTTTCAGACACGCCAAATACCTGCAGCTCATACTAACTTTTGAAAGAGTTGAAAGAGTTCAGTTACTCCTAAAGAGAATACACTTTTATGCCAAACACCTACGTACAAAACCACTGAATTAAAGACCATTCCCTTCAATTCTCATCATCTAGGATGATCCATCTTCTTTTTCAGTATTAGATTTGAGCTATGTCCGAAGTTAGTGACAGCTGAAGGAAAGAAAAGTTCAACATGCACATCATAGCAGCTTTGGGTGTCTTTTTCAGAGATCTGCACCATGTGGTTATACTTTTATAGCTGGAGGGAATTTTACACGTACATAAAAGATTCACTCTGCACAGAGTACAAGAAAAACAGCATATCCTTTCCAAAAATAAACCTTGGAGAACAAAGTCCAGTTTAAGAATTTATATCTATTAGTTTAGAACTCAATGTTAATAACTGAATACAGAAGGAGCTCAAGAGCAGAGAGATGTTCAAATTCACACTGGACTGGACTTCCTACTAAAGAGGAACTAACAAGCAGGGCCTGCACTAACAGCTCCTCCCTTACCACAGAACCTACACTCAAGCTGCTGCCCTGCTTCCATCCACCCCACTATAATCCACTCAAGCTAGTCTTCCACTCCCAAAACTAAGACTCCCTAGACCAACTCTCATTTCATGTTGCTCTCATGATGGTCAAACAACTGAAAAGTTTTCATGGTCAAGTACACCTCAGTGTTTGTTACAAATTTTCAGAACACCTGGCACTAGAAATTTAAAATAATATAAAAGCTACCTTAGGATTCAAAAGAATTTCAGTTAGGATATATGACAGAGATGGAGCTACTGGAGAGAGTCCAGCAAAGGGCCTCTAAGATGAAAGACAGGACCAGAGTGTTTTTCTTATGAGGAAAGTCTGAAAGAGCAAGGACTTTAGACTACATGACCTCCAGAGGTCCCTTCCAACCTCCAAACATTCTGTGATTCTGTGATTGTTTGTGCTAGCATAAACATGTTTCTTGTTTAATATTGTCACAGTACACTTAAGTTGGGTACAAACTAGCAAGAATGTTTTATGTCAAGAACTGGATGAGAGAACTTAATATTGACTACTGATCAGAAATTAAGAGACAATTTCCATTTAAAGACTTCTGCATCTTCAGTAAGAAATGAATCTCTAATCCGTGGAGTTCAAATACTGAAATGTGCAATACAGTGATGATACATTCCAGTCAATAAACGTTGGCTTTCAACTTCTAATAAAAAAGATGCTCCCTGTACAGTTGCATTTTTTCCTGACTCGCATTTCTCCTTTATTAGTAGGTCACTACATTGCAGCTAATACTTCATTAGCAAAGTTAAGGATAATGAAGATGCTGCACTTTTACTTCTTTTGCAAGGTAGCAAATGAATGTTCTCCTGTAATCAGGACACATTACTGTAAATTAAAAAAAAAAAAAAAATCACAATTTGGTTTTTTCCTTTACTAGAATTCAATTTTATTCTAAGGAGTACATAGGTTTAGTTTTAGTGAAGAGAGAACATTGCCATTCAATACAATGCATATTTAGAAATAACAAATTAATATAACCATAGAACAGTTAGTTATCTTGAAAGATACTGTAAAATGATATTCAGCTTTGCCAAAGATTAACTTATGTGATTTTAAAAATAATTTCTATTAGAGTTTTCCATAGCTGTCACTTCATATGCAATACTGTGTCTTCTGCAGAAAAAAAGTTTCACCATTTTGCAAACTTATCAAATGTTACGGGGTTGGGTTTTTGGACTCTCTCCTTTACAAGACAACAGGCTTTGCCTACTATTACCACATCCCAGCACAGACAGTAGCAGTTTTCCCTTCTACCTATCTCTTTCTCTTTACCTGTTTACTAACCTTTGGTATATATACCCTTCGGGCAGAAATAATCTGTTCTCTTAAACTTGAAGAGTTCGTTAACTACATGTTAGTTTTCTTAAAGCAAACCGAAACCCAAACCAAAACCACAAACGCAGCACCAAAACCAAACTCCCCCAACCTCCCCACCATACATACCTTTCCAGGAGTGAAAAAAGACTTCATTTCCGGAGGAAGATAATTTTTGGTGTTACTGAAATTCTGTACAGGAATGATGGGGAGAAATAGGGGGTGGAATCAGAACAATAATCAATTAGCAAGATACATACATTTTGAAGGTAGTACTGAAAGATATTAACAAATGAGGAAGCAATGGTTGTTGATGTGAATAATGACATTCATTGCTACATCACAGACTGTGATAAAATGCCTCCTGAACAAGTTTGCCGGTGATACAAAACTGGGAAGAGCAGCTGGTACCTCAGAGTGCTGTGCTCTCATTCAGAAGGATCTAGAGGGATGGGCAGTGAGGAACCTTTTGAAATTCATGAAGTGCAGGGTTCTGCTCCTGGGGAGAATAACTCCATGCACCAGTACAGGCTGGGGTCTGACCTGCTGGAAAGCAGCTCTGCAGAGAAGGACTTGGGGGGCCTGGTGGACAATAAGTTGTCCATGAGCCAGCAGCAATGTGCCCTTGTGGCTAAGACGACCAATGGTATCCTGGGCTGCATTAGGAAGAGCATTGCCAGCAGGTGGACGGATGTGTTCCTCCCTCTCTACTCAGCCCTGGTGAGGCCTCACCTGGAGCACTGTCCAGTTCTGGGGTCTCAAATATAAGAGAGACATGGAGCTCCTGGAGCAAGTCCAGCAAAGGGCTACTAAGGGTCTGGAATGTCTCTTCATATGAGGAAAGGCTGAGGGAGCTGGGCCTGTTCAGCCTAGGGAAGAGAGGGCTCTGGGGCGATCTGATTAATGTGTATAAGTATCTGAAGGGAGGGCGTCAAGAGGATGGAGCCAGACTCTTCTTGATGGTGCCAGGAGACAGATAAGAGGAAATGGACATAAACAGAAACACAGGAAGTTCCACCTGAACATGAGGTGGAACTTTACTTTGAGAGTGATTGAGCATTGGAATAGGTTGCCTAGAAAAGTTGTGAAGTCTCCTTCTCCAGAGATACTCAAGAGCTTTCTGGACACAATCCTGAGTAATGTGCTCTAGGTGACCCTGCTTGAGGAGGGAGATTGGACTAAATGACCTCTGGTGGTCCCTTCCAACCTCAGCCATTCTGTGATTTTCTTTACATCATTTATGCTTTTGAAATTTTAAACCTGAAGAACATTATTTCGCAGTGGGGGGAAGAAATCAGTATGTGTGCACATATATAAATATTTATGAAAACATGTATATATTCAACTACATTATAACAGGGAGAAGTCAGAACTTACAAGAACTATTAAAACCCCCCCTCAGTTACAACTAACAAAGATTTAAACAGACATATCTCAAGAAAAATTAAATGCTAACATATACCTTGTCAGGCTGAGTAAAATATCTGGCTGGAAGTACCGGGTCTTTAGGGGATTCCAAACTGTATGTTGTACTCTTTGACATAATGATATTCATTGCTACATCACAGACTGTATATAGTTTCTGTAAATAATAAAATTTAAAAAAACAAAGAAACAACATTTTAGAAGTTGATTGCAAATCTTGACAATAGACAGTATATTTTAAGCACAGAACTACAAGAACTCACAGTTCAAAAACAATCATCTTCAACATTTAACAATAGCCTGCACCTTAAACTGTGTATCACAGGGTATTAAAATACAGGAGCAAAAGACAAAAACAACAACTGTAGGTGCAGCAGCTGAAGCGACCTAGCTTTCATCATCCTTCTACACTTAAGAACAGTGTATGCCATGGTTTCAAAGACAAGGCTAAGAACAGAAACCCAAAAATCTCACCTCTGCGGTAAAAGCAGAAAAGTGACAAACTGTACACTTCTGTGATGCAAAAACCTCAAAAAACATCAGGGTTTGATACATTCACTACACAATACACACTGGAGACATCTAATGTATGTATTTTTCTTCCTATGCTAAGCTTACTCTTACACTTTTAAAATTAATTACTACAAAGCACTTGAGTGACGATTTAAACAGTAAAAATTATAGTTAACATATTTTAGTGTTTAATAATCTTACTGAGACACAAATGGGACTGTAAACTATTACATGCAAGACCTACTGAAGCATAGGAAAATACTTGTCATCTGAACTACAATAAACATACACATTACAGTACATAAAGTGTTATTTCCCACAGACAATTCTATCAGAAGACACTTTCAGGTTGGTGTAAAAACAAAAAGCAATTCATTTCCAGAAGCAGGCCAGAATTAAATGCAATTTCCAATCAAAAAGTATCACCTACTTCATTCATTTTTGGATCATCTGGTCCTTGAGCATCCTTAGTCTGTTTGATATTTTCTACCATTTTTCGTATGAATGCATGACTGTTATTTTCATTTTTAGCCATCAATATTTCCAGTATGAACCACAGGCACCTAAAGGAGAAATGCAGTACTCCTCATGAATGAAAATGCAAAAGAAATTCATTTAAAAAGCACAGTTGAGAAAGTGGTGTACTCCAGGTATTACCAGTATTATTAATTTGAACCAGTCTAACTCTGGGAAAACAATTCTTTCAAAAATAAATAAAAAAGAAGAAATGAAAGTAGAATGAGCAGAAGGCGAAGGGTCCCCTGTAAGATACCACAGAGCACTAAAAATGCACACTGACTATTTCTCACAGTATTTTACAGAAATAACTGCCATTGTTATGTGCACTGCACAGTATCAAGGGTACCACAATGAATCAAAATTTCACTTAGAATAAAGTCACATTGGTTTTAACTCTAGAAACAACATTATTAAAAGCAGTCTTACTCTTTAATGTCCTTGAGTTGTTCAATGTCCTGGACTTTGACATAATCTGGGTCATGAGCTAGGAGGTGGATAGTATAAGGAACAACATATTCTGGTAGAAGTGACAACAGTTTCTCTGAAAAGCAGAAGAAATATGCATCAAAAGACTACATACTGAGAAATATGCTTTTCTACTAGAGAGGAAAGAGCAAAATTTAAGGTCAGCATACATTAAGATATAGGCACATGTGGGCCTATCACTTCTTTAAGATGTTGCATCTCATGGTTGATGTGCAGATGTTTCATGCATGCAAAAATTAAGATTTAAAGTATCTCTCCCTCAGGGCTGCATATTTTCTAGCTACCTTGAGAATACAGCTATAGTCACCCCCTACTCCCAATCTTTTCCTCAGTTCAAAGCCTGTATTCTGAAAGACTTTGAAAAACAGAACTGAGGACAGATCACAAAATCCATGTTAACTGCAAGACATGAGACCAGCACAACTGCAGGATAAGCTCTATTCTTCCTTTGGACATTGCAGTGCCCAGCCTTGCTGTCAACAGAAAGAAATGCCCTTTGCAGGGGCTTTGCAGTCATTCTCCAAACCCACAGCCTACCATATCTGTTTAAAGAAGGGAGAGGAGGTAACATGAAAGCTGAAACATAGTATTGGACTGAGTTTTAAAGGCCCAAACCCACTTGAACAGACCAGCACAACCAAACCATGACATTCAAAGGTTTCAAAACTTCTTCTGAGACTTGTAAATAGTGCTAAGCAAGGACTGCAGGAGAATGTCTTCCCTACATCACAACAGCCAGATGGCCTTTTTTTCTTGGGCATTCAAAAAGTAAGGATTGTTGCCAAAGCCCCTCTCAGAGTTACAAACATGAAATACACATTCCATAGGCAACCAACAAATTCCTGCGCTAACCAACACTATGCAGAGTGAACTTCAGCACCTCAAAGTCTGATGACAAAAATCAGATTAAAAAAGGACGTATCCCAAAGGGCAAAGACAACAAAGAACATTTTGCAAAATAACATCTGCACTACTTTCCTTAGCCTAATGACTGAAAGGAACTGGAGGATGCCCAGCACACCTAAGTTATTAAACCTGTACCCTGTGTGACAGGCAGGATGACAGGCAAGGAAGGCATGCTAGTATATTACTATGGTATAAGCATTTGATATTGAGTACTTGTGGCAAATGCAAATTCATAGTATTAACATGACTACATGTACATTCAAGTGTTTATCCATAAAGGAAGGAAGGAAATCCCTGGCTCTACTTTTGAAAAATCACATTTCTAAGTTAGTGATTGGTCACAAAAGACATGACCAAGTCTGGGAAATGTGCTTTCAGTAAGCTTTTAGCTATCCCACATTAGGTTATGAATAAGAAGTCCAAACATCTGTAAACCATTATAGACAATATTTAAAACTATAACACATTAGAACACTGATATTTTTATTTCCAATATATACATTTGTATAAGATGTGTTCGATACATATTGTGCACATCGGATAAAATACATTATTATTGTAGATTTCAGAAGACTGATTAAATAATTGCCATGAGGAAGTCAAATCTTAATCTATCCCATTCTTAATGGTTTGCATAGATAGGGATAATGCACAGCCTACATCAAATATTTGGATTCATTCATAACAGCAAGGAAAGCATGCTAAATTAATAAAGGCCCTCAGAAGACAGCGCTATCAAATTCCAGAGGTAAACTTTTAGACAGCCACTGCAGTTGCAGTTAATTATCCACAGTAATTATTATATAGACTGTGAGCCATCGTAAGGTTTGAAAAAATCAAATCACCAAATTTCTATTTCAAGCTATATTTATGTAACTGAAACCCAGCATATATCACAAAGCAGTTTTTAATGTGTTTCAGTTGACACTGCACTATTAACTTTGAAAACATCCTTCACTTTTCATGCGCTGTCCTGCATTTTAGCCTGCAGCTGTTTGCGTAACTACATTAAAAAATATAAAGATGTGGCAAGGAAGAAAAGGAACGTATCTATGATTTCAGAACACTGGCAAAATTGGCTTGCCTTAGACATGTCCCAGGCAAACCAACCTGCTATTATTTGTATTAATTAACTTCAATAGAATGCTCATCAAGAGCTCATGAACTCAGTGTTTCATTAACTTCCTGCATTGTACTATTTTTATAATAACTTAGTAATAATTCCAACTTGGTCTGGGAAACAAAGTGAACCAGATCCAGGCAAAACAGGAAAAGGACAAAAATTGACATATTATATTTAACCCGTCATGACAAAAAACAGCATTTACACATTCTTTCCTCATCTTTAATGAGGAAAGACACAACCCGAAAGGTGGGCTGCCTTTATGGACATGAACTACCAGCACTTAATATTAGAGTGTGCCAAAACCCTCATGACAGGCCTTTATGAACATTTAGGAAAGAAACTTGTTAAAAAAATTAGTATTTACTCCTGAAATTTCTCCACTTACTGACTTGCAAGCACAACCTGAGAAAACAAAGATGCCTATGCAAGATGTGTCTATCTACGAACAGATACACAATCAAATTAAGTCTGATTTTGAGCGGCTTCCACTCTGAACAGCATTTAGAGAATTTAAGCAGCTTGAGAGCAACTCCTGCCAGACTGTAAAAGGTTAGTGAGGAGGAAAGAATCATTTTACTGTCGGGTACAAGTCCTTAGGAAGTTCTCCTTAGGCAAGGTATACAGAAGTTTACCATCTTTTCAACAAATGCTGAAAACATCTGAAAGATATCTAAGGTTTCAAGAAAAAATATCACAAAAATCACATTTATAGAGTCAGAAAAATAGCTGCACTAATCAAAAGATGCAGATTCTCAGTTCTAGTGTTTTGTGGAAGCTTTTCAAAGGAGGTGCTATCATCATTACCACCCTGAGTTACTGTATGGCCAGTAGTGAGAATGATAGAGGGAGACACAAACACATTTAAATAGTACGATCTTACCAGAACTGAGCTTCAGCTGTACTGCTGCAATAATGATTTAAGATGCAAACAGTTCAAGATATTTGTTAAAACCCCAGACTGCTATTCTTAATGTCACAAAGTTAACATTGTAATCCTCAAAAAATCCTGCAATCCACATTTTATCCAGGCTCCTCATGTATCAGAGTACTTATCAAATCAAAGGCATCACTCAAGTCTTTCAGCAAGAAAAAAAGTCATCAGGCACACTTTGATGTCCTGCTGGATAAAAAGGATCACACACACCCAGGCTCCTCTTCATTTCTTCTACAGTTTTTTTACAGTAACTTTGCAGCATCTATCTTAAATCAAGTTAGGAAATCAGAAATTACTTTTAATCCCATGAGAATTTTATACTTTCCTACTACACAGCTAAAAAGAGTTTTCAACTTCCAAGAGGAATAGTCTTAGGATGATGTAAAAGTGTTTGCGTAATGGATTTTTCTTTTTTCCATGTAATTCAGGAGGGAGAAAGGCACTGCTCTCCCCCCCCCCTTTTAAGTCTAATTAACAATACACGAAAGGATTTCTCTGCAGACTTATTCTCTGACCAAAGTGTAAGGCACACACAGACTGACATGGCTAACATAAAGTCTGTGATTCATAAATGCAGAAGGAAATCAGTTATCTGACAGCACCTGTGAGATCAGATTCAGAAAACAGGTCTGGTCTACCATAAGATGAAATGAAAAAATCCACTCTCTTTCACAAATGCCAAACCATCAGTAACCTTTCAAAGAAATAAAACTTTCAAAAGCTCTTACTCAAAATGCCCATAGCTCTTCATAAAGGTCTGCTTTTTCCTATGAACATATACCAGTGTAGCTTTAAGTCAAAAGGGAAAAAGATTGGTTTTATAAAAGAAAAATAGCTAACATTAGTCCATAATAACTTACAAAGCATTCCCATGATCAAACTGCTGGTACTGGGAAGAAAGCATCACATAAACTCATCCTGAAGTGCCTACAAATATAGCCCTTTGCCAGCATAAGACAAGTAGCTACTCAACATAGCAGCGCAAAGACAGTCAATTTAGTACCGCATTTATGTCATTAAGGTTGCATATTATTAATTACCGAGGTAAAACTAATCATTGTCACTTCATTTACAACATAATTAACCATTAAGTTCAAACAGTACACATAACTGCCTTAAGAAACTATTTCACTTCCAGTACAGTTAAGCATGAGCACTTGCACAGCTTTTAACAAAACTGAAAGATCCCAGAAATACCTGTTAAAATACTCAAAATCTGGACGCTATTTGCAGTTTTCATTAGATACCTCTAAGAGAAATTTACAGCCATTTTATGTATAAAAACAGAAAACTATCAATACTTTCGCAGTCTACTCACATTTACATTTGAACTATAGCACTTGTACCAAAAAGTGACTTCTATTTTCTTACCACTAACTGCTGCATGTTGCTTCAGATACTCCCTTCTGACATTTATGTTCTTCACAAGGCACTGCCTAGCATGAGCTCTTCTCTCTTTCACAGGATCTTTTGCACACAGTGCACAAATAGCCATATATTCTAGTGGCAGCCGTAGTCTAGAAAGGCCTTTATGAAGTTTCTGAGCAAATATTTGTCTCACTTGGTAACATTCATCCTGTTAAAAAAACAAAAAAAGGCAAAAAAGGTAACAGTAAACTTTTCTAAAAGTAACACAGACTGTGAAATAAAACACAGAAACCTGGATAAATATGCCAAAATCAATTTCAGACCTTGCAGCCACAGAAACAAAGGAACTATAAGAATGTTTTTAATGCTAATTCAGGGCAATTAAATTGAATTGATCAGCTGAAGCTTCCCCCTTAGGATCAGGAGAAGAGTTAAGGTTCAAAAACCATACAGAAAGATATCACACTCAGGACACAAGGCCTAACTTAGTATAGTTACTACACACACACACACACACACACACACACACACACACACACACAAGGCCTAACTATAGTATTGAGGAATGGAGTTGATGTAGTTGTATACAATAGGACCACTTGCTTCATGGAGCCAAAGTCAAAGATCTCCATCAAAACAGTGTTTAGCCACCAGTAACCACTATGTTGATTTTATTACTGCAATTTCACAAATCTTCATCGAGCCATTAATACGAGAAACTGAATAAAATTCAACAGAATTACCAGATAAGATAAAGTCAAATGCTGAAGAGAGTATCAAGCATTTCCATTGTACTGCGGAAATCTATGAACTATGATCGACCACCCATGTCTAACAGGTGCCAAATAACACAAAGGAAAATAATATGAAGGCAGCAAATGCACTTCCACAATTTTTTGAGTAATATATTTCCCAAAAATATATGAACTTTAAAATTCTCTGTATGGAAAATGACCTACATACTTTAAGACACCATTCAATATATCACAAAACAATTTTGTAACACAGGCCAAGGAAGGTTAACAGAAGCAGGTGTGGAAAACAGTCAGAAAGAAAATATACAGAAAAGTATAAGGTAAGCAAGGCCACCAGAACAGCTTGGCCTATTTAACCTCTCAAAAAAAAGGTCAAGAGGAAAGATTTGTTATCTCTAAATGTGAAGAAAAAAACATTAACAGGAATAAACAGCTGTTTCAGTCAAATAATGGCTTTGAAACCAGGAAGAATTGAAAAGGGTTTCCAGCTATCAGCCAACAGGAAGTGCAGAGACAAAACCTAGCCGCTGGTAGCACTGACCGTGTTAAATTTGCAAACGGCATCAAGACAGATCATACAGTACATTAAACAAGCCTCCATCTCCCACCACTCGAAAACTAAATCTAGAAGAAATTAACCAAGCCCCATTTTCCCTTCTGTGCTTCAAGCCATAGTCTTCCTCTCTGGGCTGAAACACCCTGCTGTTATGGAGTTGAAGCAACCCAAGACCACAAGCCCAAACTGTGAGACCTACTCCAGATCTATTGCCTCTACAGAAAAGCCAGTCCCCAGCAGCAGGCTAAGATACAGCCCTCTGCTGCTCAGAAACATCACCTAAGTCTAAAGCCTTTGGAAAGCTTAGAAGAGACCTGTGCTTAGTTAGTATATAGACAAGGAAGCATATCCTCCTTGACTCAGAGGACAAAGGAAGGCATAGTTCATTGTTACTGATGGTGTTGTGTGGCACAAAGAGGAATGATTATTACTCTGAATAATAGAAGATAAAGAAATAACCTTTAATTCAGCTCAGTTACACTAGTTCACTGAAAAGAAGGGGGACCAAACTCCATTAAGGTCTACATTTTTACACCATACAAATAAAACACATACATTAGACCAATTTCATTTATCTACCTCTCTGAATTTAGTGCCATTTCATCAGAAGTTCACCATTTAAAAGCATTTAAAAAAAATTTGCAGAGCAGCATGTACTCTTCAGACACAACTCTGACTCTTGACTACAGCAATTAGCAACAACACTCAATTATGTATTCTGCACTCTAATCACTTCATAATACAAAATAGCACTCTCAGAGAAAAAAGAAATAGCCAGCACAGGACCATAGCAGAACATGTGCAACCATTACAGACCTTAAAAATTAAGCTTTTCCTTTTGTTTAATCTGCTTCCTGATCTGTCCAGGTAAAGAAAATTTGCTGTAAATTAAATTACATAATACTAGGGTTGGCCTTGACATCAGTTCAATGTCCTAATTTGTGAGTAGATTGACAGTGTTAAGAATAAATGCATTTTTAAAATAATCAGTGTCTACCATCATGAAACAGATTCTAATACTAAACATTCTAAGCATAAACAAATACATGTTTTGTATGTATTATGTATACATGCAAATATCTCAAAACAACCCCAGAAGGTTTCCAAAGGAGATTAATACAGTGCCGCAAGTGCAAAAGTCACTGAAACCATTACAGTTACTCTGCATCTGAAGATCCGAAAGAGAGAAAGGAACCTGCAGAGGGCCTCAAAAAGATATAGACAAGTTATGAATAAATATTCAAAATCCATTAGGAGCTGCAGTGAAAAATAAAGGCAGAATTCTGTCCTGAGAGAGCTTATAATCTAGTAAACAAGATGAAGTCACAAAAGGTAAAGGAGTAACAATAAATGAGGAGAAAAAGTGACAAAAGTGATATTAAAGTAGAACAAGTTCTCTTGGAAGCTATGTCAGGGCATATGGATATCCACAGGAAAGCAATTACAGCCAGCCAACAAGGCTTCAAAGAGGACAAATGACACCTAAGTCATCTTGTACCCTTTTACAATGGAGTTACTGGGGAAGAGCAACTGATGACATCTACCTGAAGTTCTGTGTGGCCTTTGACACAATCTCACAGAACATTCTTGTCTCTAAATTGGAGAGATATGGGTTACATAGATGGAGTATTTGATGGATAAGAAATTGGCTGGATGGCCACATCCAAAGAATTGCATTCAAATACTCGAAGTCCAAATGGAGATCAGTAAGAAGTGGTGTCCCTCAGGGGTCAATGTTGGAACCAGTACTGTTCAATATCTTTGTTAAGGACACAGATAGCAAGATTGAGCAAGTCTGTGGATGATACCGAGCCAAGGGGTGCAGCTGACACACCAAAGGACAGGGATGCCATCCAGAGGGACCTTGACAAGCTTGCGGCGCGGGCCCATGTGAAACCATGAAGTTCAAAAAGGTTAAATGCAAGGCCCTGCACCTGGCTGGGGGTAATCCTCTGTATCAAAACGGATGGATGGATGGATGGATGGATGGATGGATGGATGGATGGATGGAGGGCAACTCTGCAGAGGAAGACTTCAGGACACTGGTAGATGAAAAATTGGACATGAGCCAGCAATGCGCACTTGCAGCCCAGAAAGCCATGAAAAGGGGCATCATAGAAAGAAATGTGGCCAGCAGGTTGCAGGAGCTGATTCTCCCCTTCTACCCTGCTCTCATGAGACCCCCCACCTGGCATCCTGAGCCTAGCTCTGGGGTCCCCATTACAAGACAAACATGGAGCGGTTAGAACAGGCCCAGAGGAGGGCCATGAAAATTGTCAGAGGGATGGAACACCCCTCCTTTGAGGAAAGGCTGTGAGGTGAGCTTTTTCAGCCAAGAAAGGAAAAAGCTCCAGGGAAACCTATTGCGACCTTTCAGTATATGAAGAGGACTTGTAAGAAAAACAGAGAAAGACTTTTTACCAGCACCTGTAGTGACAGGACAAGGGGCAACAGTTTTAAACTGAAAGAGTGCAGTTTTAGATTGGACATAAGGAAGAGGTGTTTTACAGTAAGGGTGGTAGGACATTGGGACAGGTTGCCCAGAGAAGTTGTGGTTGCCCCATGCCTGGAAGTGTCCAAGTCCAGGCTGGATGGGGCTTTGAGCATCCTGATTTAGTGGAAGATGTCCCTGACCAAAGCAGGGCAGTTTGAACGAGACGATCTTTAGAGGTCCCTTACAACCCAAACTATTCTACAATTCTATAGTAAAATGCAATACTAACTTGTTCATAAATGTTGATGACCCTATTATGTTCTTGTAATAAAAAGCTCATCTCTCAACATTCACTTTTGAAAATTGAGGAGAGGTAAGCATTAGACCCAAATATAGCAAAAACCAAAAAAATAACCCCCAAAACCAAAAAAACCCCTCACATCTGTTATCAATATCCACAGAGAGTTCAGACCAATACAGCTGGAAAATAAGAAATGAAAAATAAAGTGGTAGACAGTGATGAAATGAAGGGCAAGGAGCTTGCACCAAATGTATTAAAAAGAGAGTCAAAGCAATGAAGGCAAATTCTGACAGAGGAGAACATTTACAGTAAACAAAAATATGCCACAGAAGGCAAATGACTGAAGAAATGAAGAGATTTTGATCACTGGGATCAGAAGAAAACAGAACATGGAAAAACTATACTGGCAAGGTTACTGTGCCATGACATTATCTGGCTAGAGTATCATTTCCGGAACAGAGACAGATCTTATTTGTCATTAGAGTAAGCGGCTCTTTTCCTCTCTACTAATTTTGTTCCAAATTGTGAAAATCTTTAAAACTCATTTTTACACAAGACTAACATTTCTATTAGGTTTTGGAATAGGAACACTGAAAAGTCCTCATTTTGGGTGTAAAAATCTTCAGTTATTACCACTGAATTTCTGCTGCAGTTTTGTTAGATTTCATCTGCTTAAGTAATTTTGTTTAGTTCCATTTCCCTTGTTTTTCATAGCATTTGGGAACTGAGTAAAAGTTCCCTTCCACAGGAAGACAGAAGCTCAAAATCCACATAAACATTGTTAAAACAATATACAAGCCTAATACAGACTGTGTTACTCCGATAGATGAATGGCTTTTCTAGCCTAACTAATTTAAAATGGGTTACAGGTTTTAAAGCTTTAACCAGTCACAGGACTTAAGGTCTAGAATGGAGTATCATTATTACTAAAGGTATGTTCTGGAAGAGATTTCTTCCAGAGGGTTTCTTGACTTTTGTGAGGTCATGAGAATACTAGCAGTTACAAAAGTAATACCAATATGAGTCCCTCCATGATGCCTTACTCTTGGTGTGTGGATCAATTTCTGTAGAATTTCTTAAATCTACAAGACAGGAAAACAGAGGATCTCTATATCTCTGCTTACAACTTGAAAGTTATTTTCTTTCTGCTACTATGTGCTCACAGGCAGAAATTAAGGATGAAAACTGCAACACCTACTGAGAAATCTCTCCCTATCTCTTCTAATATTTAAAGGATGCCAACTATCATCGCAGACCTCTGCTTTCCAAGTATATTCTACCCAAGTATTCAAGTAATGAAGGTCACTGTTGTCACCACAGTTCAACGTACTTTATATCATCTCATTTCAACTTCTAAAAATGTATTAATGCAGCTGGGGTATTTAAAATCAATACTGAATTCCTTGGTTTATCAATATTCTAACATTTCACTACTTTAAGTTAGCATTCCCCCACTGGACAGCCTTGTAGTATAGATCTAATTCTCATCCAAAATCAGTTTTCAGGATTACGTAGTGGGAAAACAAATTCAAGCCAAGATTGAACCGTTTGCATAAAATGAGATTAGCAGAAGTATACACAGCATACAGAACAAGCAACATACATACTCATACATATGCTGATAACCCACAACTCCCACCTAATTTCCTTACATTTATGGCTAGTGCACACAGCTGGTACTGTTCTAAGGTGATGATTTCATGGTAACAAGGTTCTTGTGCCAACTTCACAATAGCATTCCCTGCAGCCAGCCGCAACCGAGACATATCAGGTTTACTGAAAAATAAGCACATGGATTACGAAGGTTAATTAGTAAGAAAATATGTAACTATCTGACTTAATTAAATCTTAATAAATTTGTATTGCTGAAAACCAGATACTTTAAAAAGAAGGAAAAGTTTCCATGGACTTTGCCACCCACGGCCCCACAAATCCACAGCAGAAGTAACTTCAAACCAGAATAGTTTTCATGTGGTAACCTGTTACCATATACCAATTACCTCGCCCCAACTTAGCAATGAAAATATTCCTTGGAACTTCCTAAAAATCCCACATGTGCATGAAACAGATTTAGCTGTGAACTGGACCAGCACAGTCCAAATTGCCCCTCAGAGACCTCATTTAGCCTGTGAGATACTTCTATTCAGCATGCTGATTTTGCTTCAGCAGCGGGCTCCTGTCAAAGAAGTAGACCCTTCTAGTCCCCAGAGTTGCCAAAGTTTTTCTAGATATGCTAGCGCAAGTAGTGATAGGACAAGAGGGAATGGCTTTAAACTGGAAGAGGGTAGATGTGAATTAGATACTAGGAAGAAATTCTTTACTATGAGGGTGGTGAGACACTGGCACAGGTTGCCCAGAGAAGCTGTGGCTACCCCAACTCTGACAGTGTTCAAAACCAGGCTGGACAGGGCTTGGAGCAACCTGGTCTAGTGGAAGGTGACCCTGCCCATGGCAGTGGGGTTGGAACTAGATTGTCTTTAAGGTCCCTTCCAACTCAAGCCATTCTAGGATTCTATGAATGATAGCTCAAAATCCATGCTGCAAGTTAACTTTAATTAATAAGATATTATGATAGATGACTAAGTGAAAATAACAGCAAAAAAGAATTAGGCAAGTGAAAAAGTTTTCAACATGCTGAAGGTATTGTTACTTGACCTATAAACCTAAATTGCACTTCCATCTAGCAAAACACTAAAACTCTTTGCTAAATTTCATATAAAAAGATGAATAGATTTTTCTGTAACCTTTGTAAATATGGTTGTAGGTTATCAGAATATCAAAAGCATCTTCACCAGAGCTTTGCAAACTGATACCCACTTGATGTGTGCATTAATAAACTTAGTTGAGCTTTCACTGTTCACAATTTATTTCAACAAAGTACATTACTTTGTCCTTTCTTCAGATCAAACACAAAGGAATTAGTTAAGTTTTATGCATCTCGCTTAAAACACTAATGAATTCTATTCAGCAGTAGTAAGTACAGCTTTTTCCTTGGATAACCTGAAGCAGGAATCAAGTTGTATTCTTATTTAGAAATAATTATTCATTTAAGCAGGACAAATACCATTTAACTTCTTAATCATTTGCCTTTTACCCTTATGAAGAACAAACACTGTAGTCTTAAATCCATTATTGTGAAAAACTGCATAAAGCATTTAAAGAATTCAATAAAAGAACATTATTAAATAAAGAGTACGTGATAAAAATACCTACTAAAGAGCTTAAACCTTAAAATTCATCTAATCAGGCTTTATACACACCTCATGGTATGGAAACCACAGCAAAACCAAACACCAAAAAACCAAATAGCAACCAAGTGGCAGGAAAAAGTTGCACTAACTTTCAAACAAGGCATGAAGATTAACATGGTAATGTCTAGTTTTTATATTTCACTAAATTTCACTTTAAAAAGAATCTACTGTGATAAGTGAACCCAATGAAGTTTTTGCACTTCACTGACAACTGAGCAATAACAACTTACAAGCACAGAGTGACTGAACTAAAGGAAGGATAAAATTACGAACTTTCAATGTTCCTCAGCTTTAGTAGTGGTAACATTTAATTCTGAAAATTGAATCAAAGATGTATCACATAAAAGTTGGCCAAATTTTGCAGAGTATGTGTGTCACAGAAATAACCACAAGCACGTGGGAAGGAAGAGGACAGCGACAGTTATTAATATTCTTACAGCTGATGATGAAAATTCATCAGCTGTCTTATTCCCCAAAAGGGTATCTTTGAAGAAACTCTTGAGAATTTGTTTTTTGTCAAACTGTTATAGCCAAAAGCTTTCTGATCTGCTATCGATCCCAAACCACACAATTATTAGGGCTGAAATAAAAGCTTCTGCAGATACAATTACAGCTTTTGATTACTTCTAACGATTCTGAAAATTGGTACCAACGATGCCCTTATATTTTAAAACAATCCAGCACTGGAGTTAGCACTTTTTCTTCTACTCCAGAGGTTAAATGTCTGTGTCCAGTTTTCTAAGCATTTTCTGTGTTCCATTTTGTTCCATGGAATAAAAAGTGTCTTTTGACCACCTCTGAGAACACTGCATATCAGATGGTGTAGCAAATTATCTACAGCATAGAACTATGAAGTTCTAAACTACATGTTTTTAAGCAAGCTTTAGTGTAAGGAAAATGCAGATAGCATATCAGAAAAATGTCAATTCAGGTTCATATCTAATACCAGTACTTTCAGAAACAGCCAGTGTTCTCTGATACTCAAATACTCTTACTTTATGCTTAGTATAGATAAAATTAAAATGCTACTACAAGGACATGCAACATTCAACTTAGTTTTACCTAACCACAAATAAAAAAATCTGTATAACCTTGAATTTCAAATTTGTAGGACTGTTTATGACTTATAAGATGAAAAATAAAGACCTGGAAAGGAAAGTCGAGATATTGTTTATTGAAAAAAATCAGTATTAAAGCATCTGACACTGGTGAACTTAACCTACATATGCTAACATCCCAAAGCAACCAGTTATTGTCTTAAAAGAAATTCAACATAGTCATCAATCCAACTACTTCAAAATGAGAGTACAGATTTGTTTCTTTATTTTCCAAGTACGACCTTGCTTCTACCTGACACTCTAGGCTGAACCATGCCTTGAAATTTAAAAATCCCATTCCCTTACACTGTGACTCAGAAGTACAGTTGTGTATATTTAAAGAGGCATAGAGACAGAGTAATTTTTATGGCTGATGAGGATAATAACACCAGAATTATTTTAATATGACTAAGAGCCCACATAAGGTCAAATGCCTCCTGAACCCTGCCACTTGCAGTTAATTCAATTATCTTTAGCAAATTATACATTGTTTAAAAGACAAATGCAAGCTACAAACACAAAAACTGACTCTATGTAGAAAGACATCAGATCAAGTACAGTTTAAAAGATTATGTTCTATACTCAACAGACAATTTTACTTTCCAAAGACTACTCTAATTTGGAAAGGGCAGTGTCAGATTTGTACAGCAGGAACACAGTAAGTACTGCAAGAAAGAAGATATCCTCATTGTGTTCTTAGAGAGTGAAGAATAAAGGTCAGGAAGTGCCAGCAAGATACCAGGAAGCTCCACGCAGAACTAATGTGCCTGAAATGTCATCTCTGCTTCAGAGGTGTTAACATAGGTGGTATAGGTCACACAGAGACAATGGAGACCTACCCTCCTTGCAGCTTAGAGCCTTTCCAAAATGCAGTATGGAAATGACAGAATAGTTCCATTTGGAAGGGACCTCTAGAGGTCATCTAGCCAAACCCCTCTCCGCAAGCATGGTCACCTAGAGAAGGCTGCCCAGGACAGTGTCCAGATGGATTTTTAGTATCTCCAGGGATGGAAACGCCACCACTTCTTTGTAAAATCTGTGTCAGTGCTCAGGCCAGTCTTGCTAGTAAAGACTGAGGTAAAGGTGGCATTCAGTACCTCAGTGTTTTCCATGTTCCTGTCACCAGGGCTACTGCATTGTTCAGCAGCAGGTGTATGTTTTCCCTAGTCTTCCTTTTACCACTTACTTAAAAAAGCTTTTCTGGTTGTCTTTGTAATCCCTCACTAGATTCAATTCCAGCCAATTGGGCTTTGGCTTTCCTAACCAACTCTCAGATGGTGTTTTCTGTATTCCTGCCAGGTTACCTGTCCCTACTTCTACTTTCTCTGTATGCTTGATAGAGTCATAGAACAGTTTGGGTTGGAAGGGACCTTTAAAGGTCATCCAGTCCAACTCCCCTGCAACAAGCAGGGGCTACTTCAGCTAGATCAGGACGCTCAAAGCCCCAACAAACCTCACCTTGAATGCTTCCAGTGATGGGGCATCTACCACCGCTCTGGAGAACCTGTTCTAGTGTCTCACCATCCTCATTGTAAAACATATTTTCCTTAAATTTAGTCTATATTTACACTCTTAGTTTAAAACCATTATCCCTTGTCCTACTGCAACAGGCCCTATTAAAAAGTCAGTCCCCACTGTTCTTATGAGCCTCCTTCAGGTACTGAAATGCCACAATAAGGTCTCCCCAAGAGCCTTCTCCTCTCTGGACTTAATGACCACAACTCTCTCAGTCTTTCTTCTCAGCAGCCATGTTCCACCATGCTGATCATTTTTGCTGCCCTCCTCCGGACCTGCTCAGGTCCATGTCTTTCCCGTACAAAGGACTACAGAGCTGAGCACAGTACTCAGACCCCAACCTCAGCACAGACCCCAACCCCAGTTGGGGTCTCAAGAGAGTGGAGTAGAGGGGGAGTATCACCTTCCTTGACCTTATCCAATGGGACTCTACTAAGTAGAACCTTGAAAGAGGCCCGAGTCTGCTCTCCTCAAGTACTATGATCTTGCCTTTTGCCTTCATTGCTGCCTTCAGGATTCTGACCTCCACCATCTTACAGTTGTTACAGACAAGGCTGCCTTCAGCCTTCACACCAACAAATCCCTCCATTGTTGGTGAGTATGAGGTCCACCAGAGCACTTGGCCTTACTGGCTCCTCTATCACTTGTGCCAGAAAGTTGTCATTGATGCTCTGCAGTAAGCACCTAGATTGTTTATGTATTGCTGTGTTGTTCCTCCAGTAGATGCTGGAGTAGACGAAGTACTCCATGAGAGCCAAGGCCTGCAGGCATGAAGTTGTTTCCAGCTGTTTATAGAAGGCCTCATCCACTTCCTCTTTGTGGCCAGGAGGGGTACAGCAGACACTCACTACAGCGTCACATGTACCAGTCTGCTCTTTAATCCTAACCCGTAAGCTCTCAGTTGGCTCATCATTTGCCCCTAGGCAGAGCTCCAAGTTCTGAGGTTGAAGGGTTGCCTTTAAAACAGAGTGACCTCATGTCTTTGCAGCTTTCTCCCTGAAAGTATCCCCACCCCTCCATGAACTTAAATAATGGAGCACTGACCACTTCTTTATGTACAGTTTGTATGATTATTTGTAGTTTGGAGTACAAAAAGAGTGTGAAAATTAAATTCCTAAAACATGCACAGTAAGTAATCATCACTCCACACACAGGATCGACATAACTGATTGATTCTGGATAAGCCAACAATATGCTCTGAGCAGTTATGCTGAAAAGCTAAATTACTACTGCTTATCTCCCTAGTAACTGCTATGAATGGTCATATTACAGAATTTAAAACTATGAAACAGTTATTTTCAAGGAACTTTAAGACAAAGACTACACAGTTGCTGCAAAGATAACATACTAGACAATTCTCAGGTTTGCAATTTTGTGCACGCAATGTAGGTTCTGTCTGCATAATCGGTGTGTAACTCCACCCCAAAATTAAAACCTTTTTACTTAAACTGGCATGATCCATGCAAGCCATTAATGGCTTTTACAGACATGAATTTTCAGTATTTGGCAAGCAATAGTGGCTGACAACTTGTCACTTCTCCTACCACAGAGGATTAAGAAGATAGAGAAAAACAAATAAATTGCTTGACAAATCATCTAAAAGGTAAATTATTTATTGAGACTTAATCCTCTTTACACATTTTCCTCTTGTTTTCACTTTTAGAGGCCTCAAGGGATTAAAGTCTGCCTTCAAGCAAACTGCCTTATGTACTAGCTATTCCCACCCGGTTTTGCGCAACATGCTATTATCTTCTTATTAGAAAGGCCGTCTATTGGCCTTCGGCATATACAACAATTGTACATCAGGAAGAGCAAACTGCATAAAAAATTAAACCCAATTTTCAACATGAAAGAGGAAGTTACAGTTTATTCTTGCAATACCAGTAATGGCCCTTTGAAGAAAGGGATAAAACAAAGATGATAAAAACACTAACATACAGCTTTATCTAGTGTTAAAAAAACTGAGACTCAGCAAACTTATGTAAGCATCCAGCCAAGCTTACCATCAGTTCTTAGGAAATAAGATGTATAAATCATTAAGCAGTCTAACAGAATAGTCTAAGTATTACTTCAACTAAAACTCTCCCCACCACATCACCACAAACGTTACCATCTGTTACATACCTAATTTTCCCCTGCTCTGTTAAATCACCATCACTGTGTAATATCGTTGTTAGCAACCTCAGAGTAGAAGTTCCTGACTTGCTGTGGTTGTTCTTCATTCCTAGCAACCACCGAACCATCATCTTGATAGCCTGAATCTGGAGAAAAAAAAAAAAATTGATAGGCAGAAGCCAAATCACAGAATGAGCCTCATTTACTTTAATAATCTTTATCTTAGTTTAATCACACAGTATTTGCCCAAATGCTTTTTGATGCTGTGAACATAAACCTGTCAAGGCTGCAAAACATCATTTGAATACTGAAAAATATACTAGACATACTCTCACTAGACAGCAACATTTTACTGGAAGTCTCAAGCACTTATTATAGCAAATAGAAATCATACAACATTTAGTCAAGGTTTGAACTGTTTCTTCTACTAAGCAATCGCATATTTTGTTCTGTGAAAACATATTATCCTAATTGAGCTTACATCCATTAAACACTGTGGAATAGGCAAAACAGTCTATACTTACTAAGAAAATGTTACTGGATCAAGAAGCAGAAGGCATTTTCATCTTCCTATATTCCTATAATTCCTGTACTTAAACAATCCCTATATATTGTTTATTTATATATGAAATATTTGAGTTTAAGACATGTAAATTAAAAAACACTTCATAGACATTTTGACTGTTAGAGTATCAAACTATATTAAGATAACTTGTTCTAGAAAAGAATTTTTCTTTCATGGCTATTTAAAGAAAAGTCTCAAAGCGTCTTACTTAGGATAACTTGTCTTTTGCCAATGGAAACATCAAGTGTTTCGAGGCAAGCTTCTAAAAGTATGCAGAATCCAGTAGCTATCAAGAAAGACTGAATAATTTCACATTCTTTAGTGAAAATAAAGCATGAATTTTGAGATTAGTTTGGTTTAGTATTTGAATCACTTTGACCTTTCATTTTCCTTCTATATGAGAGCAGAGACAATAAAACAGAAAGAGGACTATCCTCCTACAGCAAAATGAAAATGCTAATCACATAGGCAGCCTTGGGGAAGAAGAAAAACAAACCAAAACCAAGCTTTAGAAAATCTAAGATACTTCTTGTACACAGTAACTTCAAATTTTCTCCTTGATGGGAAAGGCAATTCTAATAACTTTTATATAAACATTCACAATATCACCAAATTAAATTCATCATACAGTTCATCTATTCCATGTAAAAAACTGACCACAATGGTCCCTTCAGATCTAAGTTCTATGATTGCCATCTATACTGGAGTTTATTTTTTTTAGCACCGTAGTCCATTTACTCCACCTACGGAATTGCAATTCTGTTGGGTAACACCAGCAACAGATAGGATGTCTGTCACTCCAGATCTCAAAATGCAAGTAGCATTTGTGGAACAGAAATGAAATTGTCTTGCCCTAGCTTCTGAAGAGTCTTCCACTGGAACAACTGAAAGTATCCACCAGAAGATTTTAATAGTGATAAAACCAATGTAATAATAGCAATAAAACCAACGTAGTAGTAATACTAGTAATAAAAGCAGCAGCAGATCTTCTGTCAGCTTACCAATTAAAATTTCCTCATGCCATAACCAGTACCTATAACCATTAGTGCCTCCTATTTGTTGGGAGGATGGAAATACGCCAACTCTATTTGGTCTTGAAGAACAGCCACATGCTATTTTGTGCCCCAACATCTCTGGTCAGCTCCTGAGCAATTTCAGTTTTAACCTTTGCTTCTTTTCCCGTCTCTACTCCACTGTTTCCTTCTCCTCATTTTACTGTCCAAATCTATCCTAGTCTTCCTTCCATGCGGGAAGTGCTAATCCCAACTCCTTCAGAATTTTCATCTGATCCCACTATGTTCCCTGTTTCTTTGCTGGTGTTACTGATGTGATGACATTCCAGCAAGCCTTTAGAACTAAGCATTCCCACGAAATTAGTACAGGGCATGAGAATTCCCCCAGTCACTGCTTCTGGCTACCTGAAAACTTAAACATGGTATGAGTTTGCACTGCCCTCATGTTTTATTTTTTTTGCTTTGCAGCCAAATAGGATAAACTATCAAGGGATAATTCCAGTTGGAAGGAGTGTCAGGAGATCTCCAGTCCAATCTCCTGCTCAAAGGAAGGTCAGCTATGAAGTCAGACCACCTTGGTCTCAGTTTTATCCATTGTGGTGCTCAAAGCCTCCAAGAATGGAGGCTGCACAGGCTCTCTTGGCAACCTGCGACCTCTTGCAACCTGTTCCATTGCCTGACTGTTCTCAGGTTTTTCCTTATATCCAATCTGATCCTCTTGTTTCAATTTGTGTACCATGAGCCTAGAATCCTCCTCTGAGATTAGAAATTATTATACACGAGATGAAAATATAAAGTCAAAATACAACATGGGTCAGAACCATATCGAAGGCCACAAAAAACTGCTTTATACTCAGCAGCACAACATGAACAACATATATTTGAAGTGCAAGCACAAGCGATAAGAAGTTATCATTTATTAGAGAATAACATGACAGATCTTTGATTTGTTATGAGAAAACTGCAACTATTATTAATTTTTAATATTAAAATTAAAAATTAAAAATAATCAACAGGTAGTTATAATGCTTTTCGCTGATCTAGAGGTTACCATCATGCTTCCATCATAAAAGTACAACGGGCTCCCATCCCATGTAGTGATCCTAGAAACACTGTCTTCCTACATCAACATTATGACACAACAGTTAGCTCAGGTTTCTACTACTTGAGTTTTCAGAGCCACAAACACTACAGGTTTGTGCAGAAGTGGAAAATGAAAGAATGCCCATTTAAAGCACAGTTAGAAAAATAGGATGAGAAACCTTACACTGCTGTGTACATTGAAGGAAACAAGAAATATCACTGCTACTACGTAAGTCTTAATCCACTGCAGGGTACAGAGGAGTATTTAGGACTGGTCACTGTCAAGAAATTACTGCTTTAGAGCAGACACAAGTGCCAGGCATAGGAACTCAAGACTAGCTCATACAATAATTAATCCAATTCATATTTAACACTGTACTGAAACAGTTCTCTACAGACATTTCATTTAAGGTTTAGCATCCAAAACTAAGGGTAGATGTAGTTAACTACATGTGTTAAGCTGGACAATACTAAAATCTTGTCTTTATCAGTCCTTCCCCCTTTCATACTTAAACTTGCTAGTTTTAAGATCCCCGTTAGATATACAGTTTTGTTACAAAGGGAGAAAGACGCTTTTAAAACCAGAGTGAAGAAAAATAGACTGTCAGAGTGAAATCATTTACAAACTAATGGTGTGGCCTGCAGTTATCATTAAATATAGGCCTCTCAGTGGTAATAAATGACAATTAAATTTGCAAATCAATTTTCACAATAACCTGTTTTCACTTGCCAATAAATGCTCCTTACACTTTTCAGGCTTGGCTTCAACTTCAAATTGCCTGAAGATTTTCTATAAACCAATTCCTTTCCAAACAGTCAATTGTAAGAAAAGTTTTATCAACATAAAAGAGCATTTTCGAGAGATATAATAGCTTCATGAATCATTAAAAAAAAAAGAAAAACAATTAATACTTACTGCTTCGAGTTACACGTATACTCACTGAAGTGAAATCATGTCTATTTTAAACTAGCAGTTCATGAAATCAAAACAAACATGCATTCTTTCAACAGTTCTTGGAGTGTACTGTGTAACTATGGAGTTGCACAAATACAAAAAATATCCTTGCTGTAGTCAAACCAATTAAAAGCTAACAAATAAACTCCAAATGCAGCCGAGCACTTCCAGTAAGAGTTCAGTACCAAGCTGGAAACAAAAGTACTTGTTATACCAGCAGAGGAGGTATGCTACAAAGAGTGTAACTTAACAGAGAAGACAACGAACTTTTGAATAAAGTTGCTCTGATGATTTAAAAAGGCATTGGAAATTAAATGACTGCTACACTTAACTTAGAAACAGCATGCTATGAAGTACATGCATCTTACTAATTCTGAAAGAAAATGCAAAAGCACAATCTATTCTTGTTCTGAAGAAAGGGCACTTAAAATGCAAATACAGACATAGGATATATTTTCTATAGTGTAAGTCTATTTCTGATTGAGTCAAAAATTGACTGAGAATATCCATTACCAAGTCCAGAAAATGTAATAATAAACTTATTCCAAAAAATAATAAGCTTGAGATGACATTTTAAAGTAAAAAACCCCAACAAAATCCCCACCCCGTTTTAAAAACTGGGTTGGTTGTTTGTGGTTTGGGTTTTGGTTTTTTTTCTCTTTCCTTAAATCTTGTTGTTTTTCTGGTACACATTGTACACAGAGAAAAGCAATTTAACACATTTCTTCATTTGAGGAAACTGACAAATCCAAACCCAATTTTTACTTTATTTCAAAACAGCACTGAAAGTTTCTTGGAATGTCCTAAAAATCTGAAAGAAAAAGGAAGACTTTAAACAAAGTCTCCATGGTATTTAACTCTTATATGAAACAGGAGGGAAATATATTTCTATATTAACTATGATAACATCTGAAATACTGATGCACACCAAACCTAAGCCTATAACAGGCTATAATAAAAATTCAATAAAGTATATATGTAAATTGATTTACAAAAGCAAAAAAGTACGTGCTTCCAAAAGCAAATTCTTCTGACAATCCAAAAACATGTGTTCTGGTAAGATACTCAATCTAAAAATAGTTATTTCTTTTTTACTTTTAGAAAGGTGACAAGCAGAGAAAAGCAGCTGACAGCTTTAAGAATCCAGTATTAAGAATTATTATTGTGTAATACTGCTATTATTACATAATAATAGCAAAATATAGTAAGTGCTACTTACTTTAACAAGTGTTTCAGGAGAGACTTCTTCATCTGGGACCCAAAGTTTAGTTGTCTTTTTCCCTGGAAGCTAAAATAAATGTTACATTTTGTTACATTGACATTACTCTTTGGTGAAACCTGATGTAATCTCTTTCCTTTTTGCTTCTGAAATCAATACTGGTTAGCTTTATGCCTTCTGTCTTTTATAGAAGTAACAATTAGGGAAGTGAGATACTGTTCTTACCTCTCAATTCAAGTATCAGCAAATGTGACAGCAGTAAAGGGGGTTTTATTGTTGTTACTTGAAAACTATTGCTTTTGAGTGTAATAGCCATTGCTTTCAGATTAATTTCCAGTTTCCATATGCAGTAGATTGAAACCTCAAGAGCACAGTTTTAGACAGTAAATCTTTCCCTAAACAATGGCTGACAATGCACAAGTACTTTTTTCCCGCTTTATAACCACTATCAATACAGAAGTATTAGAAAAACTAAAATTTACAGTCTTCCAATTAGACAGCATATTTTAGTTTCAAACATGTTATACTTCCTAAAAAAAAAAAATAAAAATTCACAACTTGCTTGCTCAAGACAAGGGACTAAGTGAGTGAAGTCAATACCAATTTTCCCCATTAAAAGGCAAAGCATGAGTGATTAAATGCTGTGCTATATAGCTTGTCACATTTGTAAGGACTACAAAATTAGTACTACCTCCTTTCCTGTACTGTGAGTTTTCAATTCAGTCAAACAGTACACATGGACATCTACCACCATATCCAAATGTAGAATCAACGAGCCAAAAATTTTCATAAGTATTTGCCGACTGTCATACTACAGGAGAAGCAGAATCTTAACAAGAGGTTTTAAAAATACTTACCCTATCATTCATTAGCAAATCTTTAACAATAAAAGTGGCGACCAAAGATTTCAAAGGGGCAGCAAATTGATCAGGTGCTAGCATGGCTATGTGGCCAATAGTAACCAATGGTGTGATGAGATGCTCAAAATTGCTTGGATCCAGACTTTTATGCAGTGGCTAGAATAAAGGCAACATATTCAGGTATTACTGATATAATCTGTGTCTTATTGAGGAGATGGCGGTTGGAATTCTGTACTAAGTTGTCCATGAGTATTTATTTGTCAGAAATACAATTTTTAAATAACTACTATTTTGATTTAAAGACACATTCACCAACCCTACAAGTCTTCTACAAATCAAAAGAAAAATCACAAAGAAAGACAAACTGTTTGTTACATCTGCATAGTTCAAAAAGCAGCAGCTCAAGCAGGGCTGTTCAGAAAACAATGTGTATTTCCTTGTTGAAGTGGGCTACATCTCAAGATTACAATCTCAGTAAAAGACTATGATTCAGACTTCAAGATAAGCAGCTGATGGGCACTAAATACATTTGCAGTTATAACTTTAAAATCTATTTAAATAGTCTCTACCATAAATCGATTTTCCTTTCTTTCTATAACCATTTAAATACTTCGCACCAGTCCCAATAAGGACTGGTGTATGGCTCCTCTTCCCATAAAGAGTTCATGGTTCTAGCAAACAGTCCAACACTTTGTTTTACTCTATCATCTGTTAAAATACATAACCTTAAACATGATGGATCATGGGATACAAAACCCCCCTCCACTACCATATTTCAGGCCAAATTGGAGAACAAAGGGAAAAGGGAAAAATATCTTTTGCAAAATTAATACAACTTGCCATATAGATTGCCACTACCTCCCTTAGTTTACATTTGCAATATAAAAGATTAAGAAAAACTAACTTAAATATTTTAATTTTACCTCAAATATCTGTGCAAACTGTGTTTCTTTGCTGGAAAATATTGCATGGATGCAATGAATAGCATACTTGGCTTGACGAGGGGGTCCTTTTTTAGCTTTATGATGTAACACTGGAAGCAAAGCTCTTAAAAAAAAAAAAATACCTTTTCACAAATTGAAAAATCTTCAAAATAGCAAACTAGCAAAAAAGTACAGATACACATATAAAGAACATAACACCTCTGCAGAAGTGCTAATTGTCCTGGTTTTGGCAATTTCTTCAAAGAAAGAAATGGCTTGCAAGTAAAAGCCCCCGGCTTTTATTGATAAAATATCATGTGCTAAAAAAATATTTTATCTGCACAAGTTACTAAATGCTCTTTTGGAAATATTCTTGTCTACACATCCCCATTAAGTTGCAAAGAATGGTTTTACATTGCCATATATTTAATTTAGGAATAAAAAACCCCATGCATAATTCTGAAGGGCAATGATAAAAATTATGGGAGTACCAGTGGTGTATCAGCTGTTGACTACTTTGGATATATTCATTTCAATTTCATTGTTCAAAAAGCACCACATTTTAAAATCATTCACAATCTTTCTCCTGTTTTACCTGAAGTAATACTTTCTTCCAAAAGAATGCAGGATAATACTATAGCATGCAAAGGGAAGAAAGAGAACTTCCAAAAACCCACCAAGAACACTACTCAAACAAAGTAAGACATAAAACTTACGATCGTATATGAGGAAAATCTTCTTCAATTTTACTTCCCGTGTTTTTGAAAATTTGTAATGCAGCTTCTGCCACTTTTTCATCATCCATTTTCAAGCAAGCCAGGAGAGATTCAAAAGTTTCAGCTGAATGAAATGAGATAGGGTGTGTAAATGAAAGTACCTGCCAAAATAAGACGAAAGCCATGTTAATATTCTTTTAAAGGTCCACTTACATAGAACATTCCGTCAAGAGTAATTTTCCACTGCCACACTGCAATATTTATAATACTCTGCCTGGTTTTGTCACATGATCCACATTTCTCTTTTCCTGACTTTTGGGTTTTTTTTTTTAGTACGTCCTAAACTTCTTTGTCTTTATACATGATCTCATCAGTTTTAGTTTCATTCTTCAGTCTCGATTTCTTCTGTTATTGTGAACATGCACTTCTTAGTGGCTACATCTACATCAGCAAGTACTGGGTTACAGCAGAAGCAGATCTTAAGAGAAACAACTGATACTAAGGAAGCAATATTCACATTTCAGGGGCTTTACTTCAGAGTATTTCTAGACAGACTTGAACTCACTTTACCATTGCAACACAACATGTGCTTCTGAAGCCCATCTCATAAGTTTCTCTAAAAGGAATCCAGCTTATGTGCTCCCAGACTTCATGCTTGTTTGCTAAGCGGAATAAGCGGTTGCACTTTGAATTGAAGTTCCTATCTCTAAAATAGTAATATAGACATACCCAATAGGGTCTCTAGTCTCTCAAGCTTTATACAGCAGCTTATCAGATCTTCTACCTCTCCTTCAGATTCCTGGACTCTGCTTTCAAGTATGACAGTCCTCCCACGTTTAAAAAAAGAAAATAAAAATCCTCTCTTGATCCTGCCTGAAAGTTTGTCTTCTCTTCATTTGTAAGTGGCTGTTGATTACTAGTCTCTTTCATACCATACTCTGCCCCATGGCAAAGAAACAATCCTCAAAATCTTGGAACTTCTCTACACTCAGTTTTTAATTTTCACCAAGTTCCCTTCCTTCCCACTTCACTGAATGGCATTCCCTTTTCTAGACTCCTGCATTTGTCCTTTCTGGATTCTTCTCATGGTGTACAGACCACCTTCCTTAGGGCAATCTTACTCCTCTTCCTTACACGTGTCATGCCAGTTCATATGAATATTTAAGTACTGACCTGGAAGCTGTCTTTCAAATATGTAGTCCCTTCTGACATGATTCATTCCTATTCAGATTCATTTTTGTGCTACTGGCTTTTTGCACTTTTACTAAACATGCACCTGGTTAAAGAGGCACATACTCTCAGATGAATCTACTAGGCCCCTAGTTGATCTAAGATATTCTGAAAACTTCAGTATGGGAGTCCTTTAGATTTTGAGGCTTCTGAACTCAACCCACACCTGGACCACTCCCAACACAAACATGTAACTGAGGTGGTACTACAGCGTAAGTACCTTTCTGTTCAAGTACAGGCAAAGCTGACACTACACTGTACTCTTAGCCTAAAGTCTTTAAGAGAAACTAAGTGAAACAAAAAGCCCTACATAATGGCATTTTAAAAGTTTCATGCATATAACAGTGTTTGTAAATAACAGTGATCAGTCCTTTTCTTTCCTCCTAGCAAAAAGGGAGAACAGAATAAGAAATTGTGTACAGTTTCCCCACAAATGCATCTTTATGGGGTTTCCTATGTTAACTGAGTCTCCAAGATTATACAGAGTTGAAATAGGTAAGACACAAATTTATGAGGAACTACTAGGAACCACAGCATGACACTTACATACAAGTACGGTTCCAAAAGTATTGTAACTATATTCAAAAGCAACTCAATTCACACTCTAATAAATCAAAAATCAGCCACTGATGTCACACACACAACTACTTTTGACTGCCAGAAAAAACTTCTAAATTATTTATAAAATAACTTTACTTACGTGCCATGCAAGATGAGCATAGAGAACAAAACCCAAACCAGTATTCTTTCAGACAGCCAACCCCATGCTTATGGCTAAAGATACTGAGTGCTAATTAAAAGTTTATTTTAACAAAGTTGTTTCAGAAAGTTTTACATGCTCACTGACCACCAGGAGTATACTTGCCTTAAGCAATTCAAGACCTGCCCTGATTGCCTGGTCAGTAGGTACACCCTCATCTTCATCATCAGCTGTTCCATCTATAGACTTGTTTACTTGCTTGATAAGGGCACTGAAGAGGAAAACAAAGTATGGCCTTGTATTTACTGCAATCCACTGTGTATGACAGTTTTCAAAAGATATAATCTTATTAATGGAATTCATTTAAAACTTAAAACATAAGCTTGTTATAAAACAAATGTGTCAACTACGTACATAACCTGGTTACCCTCATCTCCTATCTAATTCAAAGTTTATGAAGTATTAAGTTAAAAAAACCTAAGATGAAAGAACCATAAACAAATTACTCCGGAAGGATGACCAAAATAAGAAATCAATTTGAGTACCACAAGCGACAAATTCAGGTAAGAATTATGGTGAGGCTACCAGCTGCTATGGATTCTTACATTGTAAACAGTTATTTTCCATTTATTTGTTAAGTATACAATCCAGAGGAAAAAAAGTAACCATTAAACAGCTTTACTAAGAGTTGATGAAATATTTAAAAGATCTATTTTCTGCATATTTCACCTTGACAGTAATGCTTCATTTTCTCCTTACACTGTACCCTAGGAAAGGAAATTATTATTGAAATGATCCTATTAGTGCATGGTGTAGGCAGCTTCCCTATCATGAACTGAAAAATATTCAGAATATTCCTTCACTACATCCTGTAAATGATATTTACAGCAAAAAAAAATCCCCAAACCAAACAGCCCCAAATGAAAATAAATTAGAAAACCCCAACTGGTCACAAACCAAGGGCAAGACCTCCTAGCCAGACTTCCCACACTGCACTTTTTTTTCCTGCCCCTAATTGGACAAAAATGACCACATAATAAAAACAAAAAAACCCACAAACCCCAAACAAAAACCCCAAACCTCCAAAACCAAACACGCACAGACCCCCAAAATAAACAGTGACTTTCAAAAATGAAGTGAGAGTTTAGTGAAATTTTACAAAGATGCAAGAAAACCAATTCTGTGGCAAAACTGAAAATATGGACTTTTTACTACTTTTTTTTTTTTTGCTTGTATACTGTAAGGCAATCAGTAGGTAGACTGAAATAAATATTACAACTTTGTGCCACCTGTGAATCTTACTTTAAATATACATTTTATATTACTTCTATGAATGTGAAAAATGTATTTTCAAATTGAAAGTAAAAATCCAGCTACACGTTGTACTTGCTCCAAGATCAGAAACAGATTAAATGAAATCTGAATGGCTCCATTACATTACGTACATGACGGGCAGAAACTGAAAAGCTCAAGTACTTAAGAGTCAAGTACTACAGTTGGAATTAACAGATAAGAATTTACCAGTATTTAGAAGTACCTGTCTCTAATAAGGTACCAAATATCTCAAAATACAGCTGTTAAATAATCATTTCAGCAATTACATTTTTCCCCTCCCATAATTTAACTGGCTTACTTTTCTTTAAAGTCTTGATACCTCATCACCATAATCTCTACTTCCTCAGTTAAATTACTGTTTAGAACACACTATGAGCTAATATTCCGTGTGGAAAACTTCAGTGAATAGCCATGGACAGATATTTCCTTTAAAATCAGTCAATGACTCACAAACCAAACTTTGCCCATCAGCAACGCATCCATTTTTACTGACAGGTTGTCATGGCTGTGTTGAATGACAATTCAATTGTTTCTGTGGCTACATTCTGAACTAGGACACAAAAACCCCTAAGCAAGGGGAAACAGAAGAAAATACTGCAGGTTACCAGGTCTTAAACCATACCTCCCAGTCCATTACTGCTTAAAGTTGAAATAAGAAACCCTGATTTCAAACCCTGCAATCTACGGCCAACACACACACAAGAATACCTGATGGATTCAGTATCAATGTGCACAGGAGCAATTCTCTCAAGAAGAAACTTTATCATTTCCAGGAAAGGATTTGTTGGTTGTTTTGGATTGCCCAGCTTCTTTGTAATTTCCCTCTGCAATACAAGTTTCAATTAAATTTATAATCAATTCAGTTCCAAAAATATTTCCATATTGTAAGAGCAATTCTTACCACACATCCTTCAGCCTGTTTGCAAGAACATGTTGGGCTAACAAGCATTTCTAACTGACTTCTTATTTTTTCATCATCTTCTAGAACTTGTGTGAACTTTTTCATGAAATCTTGAGCTTTCCCTGGATCAGGAAGGTTTCCTTTAAATAAGCAAAAGAAAGCACTATTTAAGAAGTATGAAGTATCAGTATTGTAAATTACACAAGTTTGAAATGTTACACCAATAAAGCTTCTATGTGTGCTTAAGTTAACAAAAGAGGAGGGGGGAGGAAGAGAGGAAGAGGGGTAAACAACCAAACACCACAAAACAAACACAAGACCCAAACCATAAAACACTTTAACTTATGCTGACACATCTATGAGGACACCAATTTCTAAATATTTGTATACCCACAGACCTCCCCACGCTATTTCCTTTCCTCGGCCTTCACACGCATTTTGCAGCATATCTAGTTGTTCTTGTTAATAACATTAACAGCTGAAGCTGACCTTAGAATGCAAGGTCTATAACCCTACAGAAAAATATACTCTGTACATAGCTCACCTTATATGACAGGTGTGGAATAACATTTAAAGGGTATTTTTGCTAAATTACTCCTCCAGTAAGTTTAAGCTGTACAACAGTTTACAACATTTAAAAAAAAATAATAAAAAAAAAGCTTTTAAAATGCGTCTCTTAAACTACATATTAATACTAGCACTGAGCAAAGTTGGCACAGAAAATAGTATAGGACTACAGGATAGTTAGTTCTAAACAAGTTCTACTAAGTATTTCTTTCATTGTATTTGTTTTGGTTTTTTTAATGCGACCCAGAATTAAAAGCAGTAGAAAAATTACAAACTGAACAACTTTTATAATATAAAACAAAAGGAAAAAAGGATTTGGAACATGGCCAACCAGGTAGTAAGATTCAGTTTTTCCTCCACATTTTTACAAAAATGTACATAGCTTTAAGCAGCACCAGTTTTTGCCAGAACAGATGGCTTTTTTTTTCTTTTTTTTTTTTTTTTTTAAATAAAAAAGGTTGATTTAAAAACAATGTTTCAGAACTGTAAAGCAAGTTTTTCTTCTTTGTACTGGTTTTAATTCAATTGGCATGGTGGGCTAGGGGGAACAAGACGTGTTCCTTTAGGGTTGATGGTTTTTTCTTTGCTGAGAATTCAGATTACACAGAAGTTCTTCAGTTTCTAAAGTGTCTTCCCTGCTACTGAACCCCAATTCTTTTGTGCTCTCCCAACAGCACTTACAATGCCAACACCTCAAAGAGAGATAAGTTAGTAGATATTTTGGTAGAGATAGTAGAGATTTTGAATTAATCCACAACAGATACAGCCAAAATGTCATGTGATAAGCTTCATGAGTGGAGACTTTTTACAGTAAGGAAGCAATTCTGCTTACCATTGTCTTAATTCTTTAAAGCATATTGTTACATCATGTTTATCATGATTTTTTGTATTTTTTTATCTGTTAAAAAACTTTTTAATAAGCTTATCTCAAATGATATTTAAAGCAAGAAAGCAATACAGTTAAACTGTAATTTTAAAACTGTAAATATTTCAACTTACTCGTTATAACCATCACTTTTGAGAATATAGCTTTACTGCTGGCATCTGTCTGTAAGTCACAAAAGAAAAATGGATTAAGTAAAAATTTTACATTATATATTTCCACTTGGATACTGAGTGAGCAAAATACCACAATGCATTATCAACAAGTCAGCACCCATTTTGATAACACATCAGTGTGTTAGAAATCAAAACTACCATTGCAAAGTTAATGCCAGAGAGGTACAGGAAGTAAAAGGTAGGTCACACCTACAGTATCACCATCTCAGATACTTATGTAAAACACTTTTATTACTTTTCAATCTACTCTGTAACTTACGAACAGCACAAATGGGTTATTTCTGTAACTGTTTTCCATCTAAAGCCTCTTTGGTTTTTAAATATAGAATGGACAGCAAGTATTAAATGCACTTTATCTTCTTGTTCACATATTGATTCTAAGTAGTCTTCGTAGTAGTCCCCAACTTAATGTAAAGAACAGAGCAAGTCAACAATAAGACAACTGCTAGCCCTGTTCAGCTGAACAGGGAAGGCAATAATTGTGGAAGTAACAATCACAGACCATAACAACAAAACGAATGAGAATATAACTGCATTTCAAGAGATCTGTGAAGCTTAGATTTCAGTGAAACTGTTACTGATGTAAAGTCATCCAATAGCACCTTACAAGCAAAATAAGTGAAGCAAAACAGCCTTTTTATTTAATTTATTTTCCTTCTGTCAGTAATTCTTCTGGTACAGGATTTCAAATTCCACATGCAAAGTCCACCTTAAGAGTTAGTTCTGGCACTGAGTAAGTGGAAGATGAAAAAGAGGATACAACAAATTTCTCAGCCAGGTGAAACTACACAGCAAGTATATTTTCTTTACGAGACTATATTTCTAACAACATACTGCCTACTATGGAAGGTAGACAAACTACCTCCCAAGACATTTTGTCCCCACTTTTAGCTGTAATCCACATTATTCCACAGACTAGGAAGCTTTATGGAATTACACTGAAGTTTGAAATATTAAGGAATTATCAGTAAAAATGCCAGAGAATCCTTAATTGTACTGTGAAGATAAACACTCAAATCATCTTCAGAAAAGCATTCTAAAGTGGACAAAAGAATTAAAACACATTGAAATCTTTCACTGCTGTGTAATAAGTGTTATTCAACAACTGTGAAATCTTCATAACTAAAACGAAAATTGGAACCTGAAAGCAGATTGAAGCTTACAGCAATGTTGCCAAAAGCATATAGACCCATCAGCTTCCAAACCACAAAGGAAGCTGCTCTATTGCCAACTGACTTTTGACAGATCAACTTCAGTGACGTAACTTACAAAGTCTGCAAAACTTCATAAACGCATGTAAATAGTACCAATTATGGGCTACAACTATCAAATTATATTCTTCTGAGAAAGATTTAAATAGGAACACTACCACACTATTAGCTTTCACTGAAGATTATTTAAGAAGAACAGTGTTTACCCACCACCATTGCTAAGGGATAGTAAACAAACCTAAAAATTACTAACAAGGAAATGTCAAACCAACTCAGTAAGGAGGCTCACCTTAGAAGAAAAAGAAGTCTTCTTAAGAAGTACTTAACATGAGGCAAATGAAGACCTACGGTGGACCTTTTCACCAGGTTCATCAACAGAAAGAATGGCTAAGAGGTAGCATTGCAAGACACTAACATTTATTATAAAAACTTCAAGACACAGGTCAAAGTCTTGTTCGGGTACATCTCATTCCTTGGCATTTTATTACTGAAATCTGCATATAGATCTCAAGGTTCAAACAAGCCATATCAACACTGGAGATAACAAAATTACAATTTATTACAATGACGTCGGCTAACACACAGAAGCATCCATTTCATACAATGGTTTGGGTTGGAAGGGACCTTAAAGACCATATAGTTCCAACCCCCTGCCATGGGCACAGACACCTGCCACTAGACCCGGTCCTTCAACTTTTCATAGTAAACTTCTGTTCTCGAGAACAGAATTCACTAGATACTATAAAAGAAAACAGGATTTTGAGTTCTAACATATTTGCACAGGGTTTTTTGTCATTAAGGATGTTAATTAGCAAGTTTGTGGAAAACATGGCAATGGTTGGGAAAAGTGGCAACCTATCTGAGTATAACAAAAATATAGCATGAGATTAAGACAAGCAATGTTTTTAGTGAACGTCTTCTCTTATCTTGTGACATGGACACTTGGCACATAATTCTAGCAGAATTATTTCTGCAGAACTTTCAATCACTTTTTAGTGTTGGAAGAATGCTGACATTTTCAGGGCTTCTGGCTGTCACAGCTGAACAGGTATGTTCAGACAAGAAATGAATGAAAAAACCAAACCAAACCAAAACCCCAAAACCAGCAAAACAGAAATAAAACATGGTTTACAGAATTTAAATCATTATGTCAACAGATACAGAATCTCCATATTCGCACCTTTTACAATTCAGAAGTAAAATACCAAAACTGTACTGTGGGGTTTCTTTCTTTCTGACTGGTTTGGTCTTCCAGTATAGGCTATGTCTTCAAGTACTGGCTAAAGCTCCCATTAAAACAGACCTGAAGTTGAGCAAACTACTAGTCATCAAATGAAATAACCTGAGTCCAAAGTATTTTTTTAACTTCTAGTAGTGTAACTCCACTGAATAATGACAGATTGAAGACGATCAAGAAACATCTCTTTTTAGAAGATCTACTGTGGCACTTTATCTACATTATCTTGCATTCATGATATGGAAGCATCTGCAACAAATAAAGCTTATACTCCAATACTGATAAACCAGCATTCACCCACTTTTCCTCATGTGAACAGGCAAGTTAATGTATTTTGTTTAACTGTATACTACTGATGTAGGAGAAAACAAGATGAGTTGTGATTTATGCTTTTGCTCTTTAGAAAAGTAACTCATCTTAAAGGCAAGTTTGATGTCTGTTCTGTCTCAGATGAGGAGGAGAAGTTACGGTCAACAGAAATCTAAAGTTACTTAAGTAATTTTCAGTCTCCTCAATAGTACTTACATTGGAGAGACGCTGAAGAGGAAAAGCAGAATGCCCTAAGTATTTCACTAAACAGCAGAAAGATTTTCTAAGATGAGACAAACAGTCGACTGAAAAGTTCAAAGACTTATAGTCACAGAATAATGTAGGTTGGAAGCAACAACTGTAGGTGACCAGGTTGAACTGCTTACTCCAAGCTGGTCCAATTTAGATAAGGTTTTGCTCCAGGCCTCATCTTGTATTTTAAATATTTACAAGGATGAAGATTCTACAACCTCTCTGGGCTAGGTGCTGCCATATTTAATCACCCTAACTGCAATTTTTTTTTCCTTACTACCTAATCAAAGTTTTCTTGTGGCAACTTTTGTGCACTGCTTCTTGTCCTCTTCATCTCTGAGAGCTCTCACAATGCCTACGCTTGCTACAGTGATAAGATCTACAGGACAACAAATCAACAATTAAGCTATAATGATTAAGTGAAAAAAATCAGGCTGAAGTGAAAAAGCACATACGGTAACACCAAGTCATATTCTAAAAGATTACTAGTTCGTTTCAGTTTTGTTTTCTGAAAGAAAACAATTTCTACAGCTCTGAATGGCTAATGGATATTTGTCTTGAGATTATGACTGCCTTGGACTATATGTCACTTCAGTTCATGATTATGAAAACACACTCTTACAGTCATTTAATTCTATGAATTAATTATCAATTTGGGGAAAACACACAAAACCACCAAAACACAAAAAACCATACAAGGAGCATTATAAGTAAAAGGTTTCTTAAAAATAGCAAAGCATCTGCATTGGGTGTAAAGGCAGGGTTTGGGGTAACAAAGGGCTGCTGGGGTGATCCACTAGGGAGGAGGTTAGGGACTGCCCTGTGCCTGCCAAAGCTGCTTCTAGCAAGCTCCACAACCGACAAACCAAACCAATGCAATTCTAACCAGTGAGAGGAGCCTATGGTGCTCCGCAAAAACATATTTAAGAGAGGAAACACTGGAGAAAATACAACTGTAAAGGGACTGTGACTGGTGGAGGAATCCCTGCTGGAGCAGTGGCTAAGAAATGAGGAGCAGCAGAAGGAAAGGAACCACCACACCTGATGCCCATATCTCCTGTGCTGCCATCACTGAAGGGACTGAGCAATGTGTGCAATGGGGGGCCTGGAGACTGCAAAGCAGGAAAGAGAGCATCCAAAGGGCAACCAAAGGCTGTTTCTCTAAGTGTCAGGTTTTTTTTCTCAATACCAGAATAAATCAAAAGTTTGTGTTAACAGACAATAAAGAAAGTAAAATTCCCTCACTCAGAACTATTTTGTTGCCCATGACAACATCTCAGACTATCTCAAGCCCCCTACATTCTCCCATGCAGCCCTGTTACTCAAAAGAATATTACAGTGTAGAGAATTAGCGCTTAACAGCAAAAGATAGGATGAAAGCCACATGGACAAATGCAAACATGTCAACAGCATAACACTGGTTTGAATGCAATGCTTTCAAAATATTTTCTGTCATTAAAAATAAGCTTCAGATTGCAAAACAAATGGAAACAAACTGTAGGTTAAAGATAAATTGAACTTACTTTGGGTTGTTTTATCAGGTCAACTAAATCCTTTACTTGATGTCGTAGCAGATTTTGACATTTCCACATTTCATTTAATGCTCTAAAAAACAAATTTTAAAAAGGAGTTGTCAAAATCACAAACTTGATAAAGAACACAACTGACCAAGAAAAGCCCTTAAATTCTTTTCAACTCCAGTCTCAGAAACGTGCTTATCACCTGCACTTTTGCTGCTGTGCGAGCAAAGGTTAAATGTTTCCTAATTTCATGACACGGTCATATTAGACTGGAACAAAGTGAGATTTTGAAACAAGTTTCATTTCAGATACTTAACTACATAGCCTTTAAAAGAAATAGGAAGTAACTGATATCTGGCCCATAAAGAAGTCATTTGTACAAGCATGAAATCACTCTTCTAAAAACATTCCAAGAAGCAGGCTAAAGCAGATGTTTAAGATTTTTATCATCAAAACTATGTTTTTCATGCACACAGAAAACAGCTACTAGATGAATAAACTGTGAAAAGTGGACATGATTAGACTTGTAAGAGATACATTAGAGATATTCGACAAAATAGAAAATTACCATATTTTCAGGAAAAATAAGCCATATAAATAATAAAAAGTCACAGATGCACTTAAAAAACTTCCATAAGCCACAATAACTCAGTCCTATGTAACTAACTGAACATACTGTGTCTTTAAAATGAGTACTGCTGCACATGAAAGCTGTAGAATTCTGTCATTATTTGTTAACTAAAAAAACAAGTACTGAAAGGAATCTATTCTGCATTTTTCTTTAGCTTATACTAAAATTTACTAGAACAGTAACCTTTTATTTTTAATGTACTATTCTTAATTTTAGTTTGTTACAGTTGTAATATCTTTAGACAGGCAATATGAGAAATGCAGGGGATTCAAAAATCACTTTCTGTAGCATTTGAACGCTGTGAGGTTTTTTTAAGCCATTCTTTTACATACAAAGCTTTTTCTAGTCTCCCTCATGAGGAAAGAAAAAAACCCAAACCAAACTAAACTATATTTGATTTTCAAGTGACTAAGTACTAGTAAATGAAAAACAAATTTAAAATTACTAAATTCAAACTGTGAGCATTACAGCAGCAAAATTAGTCAATTTCATGCATATGTACCCATTTTAAGCTGGAGAAGGCACATAATTTCAAGTAAAATGCATATTGAATGAGGAAAGACAAACAAGTAATTCCTTCCCACTCTTAAGTCATCCTGGCTGTTACTAACTGAGAAGCTGTCAGATCTAGGGCTAATCAATGCTATTATCTATGCTATCTCTTTTCAGACATAAAAGGACTGACACGCAGTCAAGCTATTTATGGCTAAAAGGTACCACACCTTGTTGGAAAAGACCCTATTAGTTTGGGGTTTTGTTTGTGTTTCATTTTTGGGGTTTGGGTTCTTTTTTTCCCCCTCCACAATCCCACCTGAAAAATAGATACTATTGCTACAATCTGTTTTCTGATAGTTCATAAACTACTTTTGTTCACTGGCTTAGGCTACTTGTAACAATTTCAAACTAATTAACAATAATGTTTGCATTAAAAAATATTTTGCAAGAAGTTAAAAACAGCACGTACTTCACAGCATTTGAATCCAATGTTGCATAAAGGTAATACAAACATTTCATTCGTTCATTTGTTTCCAAGTTGTGAGGGACCATATACTGAGCAAAGATGCGTTCAACAAGTAACCTGAAAGACAGGATTAAGAAACTTAAACTGTCAAGGAAAACAGCAGTCTTAAATTGCAAAACATTAATTCAGAAGTTCTCAGACCTATCTAGAGGTCAGCTGTTGCATATAAAGATGCGGTTATTCAAAAACCTCTAGGTCAAGTTACTTAACTTCCAATACAACTTAGCAGAAGCCAAACAAAACTTAACATTACATCTTCTGTAACGATACTGTTAGCAGTAGGACATTTCAGAGATGACATAATCAAAGTCAGATGTATTATTCTAGACAGGAACCAAAGGATTTCAGAGAAGGGTGACTGAATAATCGGCCCAAAGAGATGTCATCTGTGAATTTCATTACGGGTCAGTATTGAGATAAATTCATGAATTGATGTAAATTAATAGGCCTAAAATAAAGAAATATCATGTTGACTATATCATACATTATCATGAAGCCTAGAAGGAGAATTCAGATACTAATCAAAAGGAGCTGCCTTTCTTCCACCCCCCCCCGGCGCCTTCCCCAAGATCTAAGTTTATCCCATTTCTTTTGCTTCCACAATAAAAATGTAGGTACATTCACAAGAGAATTATTAAAATTATGTTTAGGCTAGTAGAGAGAAGAAAATTCTTATGCACAATTGGAGCAGGTGGTCAAAACCCAAACCCAGTTACTTTAAAAAGATCCTGAAGTTAAAGAAAAACACGAGTAAGACTGGATCTGAAGATCCAGACAGTTCTGCGCACTTCCATGGTACCATGAAATAATTTCTTATTTTGAAGATGACAGATGACTTTCTGAGTCTACAAGTTTTTGAAAAGGCTTGTATGGGTTTGCAATACCATTTGTATTTGATCACACTGTGAAGGCCAAAGGCTCATTTCCAGCGCCACCAAGACTGCCTTGATTAGTCAATAGGGACTAGTTGCTCATATGCAGCTACCTATTTTTCAATGCAAACAACCACAGACAAGGCTATAGCTGGTATGGCAGAAGCACTGCTTTCACCACAAGTCGAGGTAAAGGCTCTAATTCACGGCTATTATAGTACAGAAAAACTAATCTTCTGCAAAGTGATATGCCTTAACTGTTGTCACTACATTTATTAGGCTTATCTTTAAATCATATAACAACATGCAAATCTAAAGCAAGATTGTTAAAGCAATTTCAATTACTGCATTTTAGCATAAAAATTAGCAAGCTACTGAAATAGAAACAAAAATCTCCTTTACTGAAGCAATGAAGTACAGCTGTAAGTATTGAAATATCCTGACCTATCTCACCCGTTAGAATCACTTTTGCCCTTTAAGGAAAAAAAAAAGGGGGGGGAAGAAAACAACACAAGACAACATTTGGCTGCAACTGTATAAGATTACACTATGCACTGGATCAAAACATGCAGGATTATCAAGTCTCCTTTTTGTCAGTACAAAAGCATAAAGGAAAAAACAAATCTGAATAAGAAGTTAAACACTTATCCACAGAATCACCTAGCTCATGACTGACTTACCGGTCATCAATACTGTTTTGATAATATATATGCAGGAGTTTATCTTTGATCCACGATATTTGTTTTGCAGCTTCTTTTCCTGCTTCTGATTGTAATGAATATTTCTTGTATATCTGTGCAAGTCCCATCATAGCTTCCTTCCTTACTCTCCACTTGAAAAAAAGAAATAGTACCCAGTTTAGCAGTTCAAAACTCAGACTGCAGAATTTCCTGGTAGGCATTTCCTATTCTACACCAGAATAATTTAATTTATAAATCATTAAGCTGAGTTCTAAGTGCAACACTTTCTCAACAGGACATATATTGCATCAAATCTATTATGCTAAACCTTTCAACATCAGTAATACTATGCAAGTATCTTAAATTCAGAATCGTTACAAATTTAAGCCAACACCCTTTCTCACAGGCTATACTCAATATTTGTGATTGTGTTACCAGTGCAACAGCAGAAAGCATGCCACCAAATGAAAAAAAAAAAACGGGTGATAATGTTAATTTTAAAGGTTTGCCATCAGCAGCTTTAACACAAACAGCAAACCTCAAAAATTTTACCAAATAACCAAACACAGTTAAACCAAATTTCAAGACTACTCAAATTTGAAAGCTACTACACTGATTTGCAGTCTCCCAGTGATCTCATTAAAGGAAGGCAAACTAGCTAGCTCTGATGGGGGAACATTTTTCATTAGTAATTTACAATATATTTTGAAACCTGCTTGTAAAATTTCTTAAGAAAAAATGTTAGAATGTTTTACAAGGGTTTCATTTTATTTTAAAAAATTACTAGGACTAGACGACTGAAACAGCATTGTTGTGCTTTAGCCTACTTCTTGGTAACATACTATCTTGAATAAAAATGCAGCACAATGAAAAATGTGGCATTCAAGTAAGGGGCAAAAGATGCCTCATTAAATAGACCGCTTCAATATTTTTCACATTCAAAATTTTTCACATCATTTTCAAATTAGTTCAGCATTTTTTAGAATTGCTGTTTTTTAAAAAGCTGAATTACAGTCTAGAAATATAACACACAGCCATGGTTAGGACTACTTATGTCTTACCCGCTTGTCCAGTGTTCGTTCTCTGACAAAATTAAGTAGATGATCATTGACAAGCAATAGATCTTTTTTAGCAGCAGTAACTATGGAGACTATAACATCATGTCTTATGGCCTCTTCAGGATCATGTGACCTTACTTTAAGATATTCTGGAGAATAAAAAAAGTACGTATTTTAAGTACACAACTTCAGCTACTCTTCTTACCCTAGACAGCACTCAACTGACAGAAGCAGAAATCATGACTTTCTACTGGTTTGAGCATTGACAGTAAGAAACCAATCATTTTCTCTAAGAGAAATATCAGTAAAACCTTATATTAGAGTATAAAATTTTTATATTTCTGGCATTACAGAATTATGAGCTCTGGCATTACATTTTTACTTTCATTTTTATTATTTCTTACAGTAATTAGGCTATGTCTACATTAATGACTATTACAGCCAAACAGAATTGGATCTGTCAAGTAGAATGGACAGTGCTGAGAACTTGATAACCATATTGTATACATTTTAAAGTCTTATTTTAGGCTAGAGGCTACTCTTTGCCTGCATACTCCATCCCCTTTGGCTGCTGGAGCACATTAGCTGCACTCCTGACCACAAGTTCTATATTATCCACAAGGAATCTAGTTCACATGCTTCAGGAACACCCCTGTGTGAGCTGTGTAAGCATTGTAAACAGGGACAAATCAAGAGACATACTTAAAAAGCATGCTCTTTGGCCAAGTTGTAATGCTTACTTAGACATATGCTATGACATGTTCTAGTTTATTAATCCTAACACTATTTTTCTAGATTATTTTGGTCAATTCTTATTTATTTGGTACCATTGATAATCTTTATACTATCCACATTTTAAGATTTCTGCTTAAGTGTCTAAAATGTCAGCTATTGTCCTTTTAGAAATCTGACAAATAAAGTGGCAAAGTTCATTTATCTTTCTAGAAGTACATATTTTAGGTTACAGAAGTACAATCAGGTAGGAAAATGCATACAGAAGTTAAGATCGCTGTATCCAGCATACACCAGTGAAACGCTGAGAACATTAGGAAACATTAGAAATTTGAAGTTTACTCTGAATGTAATAACCAGAGGTTACTGTTCAATGACCAATGAAAATTTTCAAGTCTTATCTGAAATATTGGCCATTAACATTTCTGGTAATCGGCACAAGTGCCAAAAGAGCACATCAAGAAATAAAGCTTTGCACTTATAGAGGTTATGAAATTGTTTTAATGATGTGTTCCACAGGGACACATAATAAATTAAAACCAAGCAAAACGCCAGTAAGTTAGAAAACTTTTTCAACAATTTGACTTTGACAAGCGCTGTGGTGAGAGAGGAGGGGCAAGCAAAATTACATTTCCCAGAGGATACCATTAGAGGGGGCACAAAGTCTTTCAGCAATGTAAAAAAAGAAAAATAAAAAAAAAAATCCTTGAAAATACAATTCTGATAACTAAAGAAGAAATATCTTTGCCATTTCCATTCTGGAAAGCCCAGAAATTTCTTCTAAGCTGGCTTAACAATACCAATAACTACAGGATGACTCTTGCCCGCCTGTATTTGTGTTTAACTTGACAAACATTCAGTAAGCAGGAGAGCAATCCCATGCAATTAACAACCCTTTAAATTCCCTCCTTAGAGGACATGAACAAAGATATTATTTCCTAAAAGTTATAAGAAGTAGGAGTTTATTGATCAGGGGGAGATACAGTCTCCATATACACTTTGAGGGGAGAAAACCAAACCATCCAATTTTCTTTAATTACATTTTTTTCATTAAGTGTAAGAATCAGGAGCAACATCAGGAGCAATAATTACTAAATGTTTTTATCTATACCAGTTGCTTTCTGCAGAGGTCTTGAATTACAGGCTGTATTTCATCTGAAGGAGGAACCAATGGCTGTGATCACAGTTAACTGGACTGCTGTCATGTTTTAAACAGTGACTGCATAATATTTACACATTTTGGCTTTGCAGAACTGAGGTCTCCACTCTGCACCCCAATTGCTAAATGTCATGACCATTAGGTTAGCCAGGCTGTCTTTGCCTGATCCCACAGTGCTTTCAACAGGAGCTGGGAATGCAACTGCTGTAATAGAGAGTGATCTCTTCAGTTAAGGCATTCTTTATGTACAACTCCCTCAGCCCAAGAGGCAGCACTGAAAGCAGGGACTCTGTGACTCAGAACTTGAACCTCAATTACATCCTCCACTACATCTGACATTACTTAGGATTACGACTAACCTTCCTGACTTTTCCAGGAGTCTTAAAATTCTATTTTAATGTTATAATAAATCTGGTACCTGTTAAGTCTTTTGCTAGGTCAGGATGGTTCATAAGACAGTGACTTGCAAATTTCACACATTCAAGACGAATAGGTACATGGATATCATTAAACCTATTTAGAAACAAGACAATACATTACAATAACAACAAAAATACCAATGCTTCTACCAAAGCAATTAGTTTATTTCCACACAATTTCAAATACCTCTGAAAATATTTTTATGCTTCCCATGCACAGTTACATGCTATAAAACATCTCTGATTTTACACTATTAAGGAGACTGTCTTTAGCTTAAGAAAATATTTCTGTACTCATTTATTAATTCATGTTCCGAACATGAAGAGAAATATTCTCTCCTGGTACACATGAAAAACTCCCAGGCAGATAACAACTATTTATTACAAACATGTCTGACATTTTAACTATTTTTTTCTGTAATAATCCATACAATTGACCATGAACCATGGATCAGCAGCAAAAACTTTTATAAGCCTATTGTATTTGTTCCCTCTTTAAACTGTACGATAGACATCAAACAGGCATCTAGCCTAGTAAAAATTTCACCTGAGATGCATCTCTTCAACCTCTGTAATATTCCCTTTTGAAACAACGAGTTAGGTTTGATGCTTGAAAACCAATATTTGCTCATGTTTAATTTTGCTGTAAGTAATTTTATAACAAAACTATTGATGTAAGAGTTATATGTAATCCTCATTTTGACAAATTCAATGCATTTCAAGCTATCCTCAAAATGCTTGGTTTTAAACAAATTGAAAATTAGATTTTAGAATATTTCTACTGTTGAAACACTTATCAAATAAAGCAGTTTTAAGAAATAACTGTTTTAGCAAAAAACCATTATGTTTTCAAACTCAAGAGATTTTAAGAATGGTTCTTTTAATTACACAGCTATTAAAACTTAGTTAAAACCCTGGGAAAAAAGTAAACACATGTATGGGATTCATACCTAGTTGAAAACAATAATTATGAACAACATAGTCTTCATATTGCTTCACATTATAATACAATGAAGCATTTTCCTTTAGGCCCAGTTAAATCTGGTTTTGGTTGCTGGTTTTTTTTAAATGACATGCAATGTTTTCAATAGTTACACACTTTCAAACAAACTCAATTAAGTTTCTGTACTTTCAAAAGTAGCAGTTCTTTGAGGTCTCTGGTTTTAATACAATTGAAGGCTAAATTATAAACTATTGCAGTTGTAATAATGTACAGAACTTATCCTCCTTTATACAAAAACATTTTCATCATAGTGGCCATACTTAAGTTTCTCCTGACTACAAGGTTCAGCTGTATTTTCTTTCTCAAACCAGCAGAACATTTCAAAACCAAGACTAAGTGTGTTTTTGCATCACAAATGTAAATACTACATACCTCCTTAAGGGCACTCCTACCATTAAAAAATAGAAACCAGTATACAAATACTGTACATAAAAGCCTCAAAACCAGTTGTAGTATCACCTGGTACTGCAAATGTCATTTGATGCTGGTTTAGAATTAATCTATTATTGAATAGTTTCACTCGTGAAGAAATAAAATATTCCTTTTGCTTGACAATGGCAATAAAGATAATTAGGGGGGAAAAAAAGAGAACTAAGAAGGAATGATTTGTAATTGTTTCCGCTGCACAATCACAGATGCAGAAGATGTATGTAAAATAATCGCTTTAGCATTAGCTGTCAGATCTCAGACAAAGCAGCAGGAGGGAACTCACTTAGCTGGATCACTTAAGAAAAAGAAAGAAAAAGTTTAATTATACTTCAACTGAATGTTTTTTCCCTCCTAAGGAAGGGAACTAAACCAACACGTACCTCCCCAGGTAGCACTGCCAAAGTGGTTTGTTTTGAGAAGCCAACTCTGAATCCTTTGCCCCAAACATTTTTGCCAGAAGTTTTACAACCTGCAGGCGCTCTTCATTGTCATTGCTCTAGAAATTGAACACATTTTTTTAAATTAAAAAAATAAAAATAGAAACCCAAACAATGCAACCAAAAAAAACCAAAACCCACCACCAAAACCCCCAAACCCACACAAAAACAAACCACCAAACAAAACAACTCAACCCAACAAAAAAACCACAACAAAAAACCCCAACATACTACCAGAATTCTGTTTTGCACAGTTTTTACACCAATACACTTATACACCTCTAGAAATATCAGAATTCAGATTAATAGACTTTTCGCATGTAGAAATGTGTATGTCAAGACAAAAACCCTTCGCAATTATTGGGAGAAGACAAAACAATAATGGCAGCTGAAAATTAAAAACAGTGTAGAGGAAAAAACGCAATGTGGACAAAGCCTGGTGAAAAATCTGAAGAATACATATGTACATACGTCTTTTTAACCCTCCTTTACAGACTAGTGATTCTGTTAGGAAATTTGATATGTGCCTGTACAAGCTTACACAAATTTAAGTGCAACACAAAACCTGCAAAACTCATACTACATTTGTCTGCATGCCGAGAACAATTTTTTAGGGAAGATCTAAGATGCGCAGGATCTGGTCCTGTATTTAAGCCTATATTTAAAAATACTGAGTTAAAACTCAGTAACTTTCCTTTCATATTTAAAATTAGCACTGAGATAAAACAAGGCCCTCTCCAGTATATTTTCATTATTGTTGGTTTGCACTACACTTGTTCAGTACAACACACAGCATTTGAAGCTTAATACATACTTTGGATATGTGTGCTAATGCTTGTGCAATTAGCATGGACTTACTGTTCACCAATTTTTAATTTTGCTTATTAAAAAGAACTGGCTGCAACATTTCTTTGAAGAGGGAGTAGCTAAAATTAGTTTGTAATAACTAGATACTAATCACCTCATTATTTCAGTCTTTTTCTAGTAATAAAGACAAGGACTGTTTAAAATACTGTTCTTTTCTACTATTTCTTACATTCTTACTAGGTCAACATCACCTTTTTAATGTGAAAAAGAAATAAGAGCACAATGTAGCTGACAGAGTTCTCTAATCTGACATCACAGCCTTAAAGACCAACTGTTCCTCCTATCTGGCTCAATACCATAAATGGGCTGAAAAGTTTGCCAGTATGTCCTTTTAATTCAGCTCCCTAAAAACAGTAAAAGCATTTGTAAAATCTTTAAAGTAACAGAGCAAGAGAAGTTCAGGATGAAGAAACCTCGAACACTGACATATTACTGCATTACGAAAGACTGTAATTCTTCCAAATACATGCTAGTATTAAGTATCAACAGCACTAATAGTAAATCCATTACTATTTGACTAGTATTTCCAAATAGAATTCAGGTTGACGTTACTGAAAGCCATCTTCAACCACCTTCTCTTAATCTGCAATGAATTACTTTTTTTTTTTTTTCCTTGAGGAGTTTCAGCTTGTGTCCCTTATACTACAAATTCTTATTCTGAGCCCTCATGGTTAAGGATTCTAATTTTTTTTTTTTGAAGCCTATATTAGTCTCCATTATTCACATCCCATCAACTCCTACTTAAACCAACAAAATACCAAACATATAAGCATCTCTGAATTTCCCTAGGTAACCAGTACAGATCCAGAAGGTGGGGAGAAAGGGCAGTGGAGGGGTCAGAAGTACGCTAACCATTCAACTACTTAATTTTACTGCCAGAAATATAGAAAAAAATATGATAAAAAGAGGTTAAAAAAAACCAAACCCCAACACACCATAAATAAAACCCTACCAAAAACTGTACAATATCCTTAATGAACTGGCCACAGAAGAAGCTTACACTGTATTAGCCACTAATCTAACTATAAGACAACCTACCATGTTTCTAGTCCTGCTTGTAGAAACAATGAATATTTATGATTATGGACCAAGAGAATTTGGTACTCTCTAAATTTGGGCCCAAATGTTCATCTCCTTGAAACATTCTCATATAAAACTCCTGAAAGTAATAAAAAAATCAACCTGTTCCTCTTATTAAATGAATACATCACTGCTGCAGCCTCTCTCCTTTCTTATACTTTAATCTCTACTTCTTTTTCAAGTAAAAAAATGAGTATCACAAACTTCGAAAAACTCTTAATCCTTCTCCATTCTATAAGACACTGTGTACTTAAAAGTCATGTCCATCACCTCTTTTCTCAGGTATAACCCACCACTTTATGCTTAACAGTGTTCCATAACAATTTGCCAATAAAAATTGACATTGAACAGTAATATCTTCAGTTTCCCATATGCGCTCCTAACACACACGCAGCTGCTCTTCTGCCTACATATTAGGGTCACTAACAGCAGCTGAAGTTGGTCAGATTGTTATCACTACCAAGTCCAAAAACATAGGCATCACTGAAGATGTGGGGGGGATTTGAGAGTAGAAGTGGACACATGACCTGAAACTTGCCAGGAATTTTAACTACTATATCCAGAAAGAAACGCAGCTCTACAATAACAGAAGTCAACATTTTATTGATTTTATTCATTACATTATATTGTCTTAGTAAGATGGTAAAATAAAGATGTAAGAGCTGTTATGGTTATTTCCTAAATACTCTATTAATGAGCTTTTAATTCACCTGAACATAAAATGATATTCACTTTCAGTAATACAAATTTCTAAAATTCAAATATCAAATCTGAATGAAGGAATATCAGTTTCCTTTACAAGCTGACCTACACAACAATACATTCTTACCTCTGTTCTCTCCTGCACCAATAATGCTTCTGTGTCAACGCTAGATCTCTAAACACATCACCTTAAGGTGCCAAGGTCAGATACAAATGACTGACCCTCACAGAAGAGATTAAGCTAAATGAATTTCAGTGCACGTTCTCCTGCTAAGCCCCCAGATTCCTTTCCGAAATTTGGTTAAAAAATAATTACCAGTTAGAAGCAACCGTGATTTGACACAGCTCTCTGAGCGTTACAGTTTAACAATACTCCTTTTCTGCCACATGAGAACATAGCAGCTTTTTCTTTACAAAAAATCTATAAAGGCGTGGTGAGTTGACCCCAGCCAAAAGCCAAACATCCACCCAGCCTCTCACTCACTCTCCTCTCCTGTGAAGGGAATGGAAGGGGAGAAAATGGAAGATAAAATGTTCATGGATCAAGATAGTAACAGTTTAACAGGTAAGGAAAAAGCTGCGTGCACAAGTAAATCAAAGAGAGGAATTCATTCCCTACACCCTGCCAGTTCCTGGAAAGCAGGGTCTCGGCACGCACAGTGCTTGCTTGGGAAGACAAACATTATGAGCACAAACATGCCCCTCTTCCTCCTCCTTTCCCTGACCTTTTATTGCTGAGCACGTGTCACCTTTCAACCTCCTGCCCTGCCTCAGCCTACTTGTGGTGGGGGAAAAAGCCTTTACCTATGCAAACACTATTCAGCAACAGCCAAAACATTAGTGTGCCATCAACACTGTTTTAGCTGCAAATATAAAGTACCAGCGCCATAGGATGTTACAAAGAAAATTAACTCCATCCCAGCCAGACCCAAAAGGATAACTAGTTTGTCCTCTTCTGTTTGTACATGGCATGGCACAGCACACACTCGATTGCATTTCAATTCCTTCCAAACATACTGAAAAGATTCTTGTGATAAGATAGAAAAAGCACCTAAGGGAGTAAAGCACACAAAAGATGCACATTTCAGAGAACACCAGTGCTGCCAGCAACCTTTCATTCTTCAGCCAAGCCAAAATGTACAATTCTCACAGCAGTTAAAATCACCTCGCATCCTGACCGAACTGTATGGTCACTTTCTGCACCTAATGGCAAGGTGCTTGAACACTAGGTGGCCACATTGTTTAGATCCAAAACAGTAAATATGTGAAACAGTGTTACTGAGGCACCTATGCTCTCTCACAAGCTCCATACCAAGTGTTTTTTAATCCCTCTGTACATCATCAACAACTTATTTGGTCACTGACAAGAAAATCCTTGGATTTTTCCCCACACTTGAAAAGACTATCTTCCATAAGACTCTGATCCCATGAAAAAAAACCAGGAGGCGTACTGCCACAAAGAGTGCAAGAGAAGTTCAGAGATACGGAGAGCAAGAAATTTGTATCCTGTGAGGTACTGAGTCACAAACACACAAATGTTCATTCATGTCCTCAAACTCCTATCAGTCACAGAGGCTGAGAAAAAGGCAGCCCAATCAATTGGAAGGCTGTGAAGATCACTCACCTAGCTGTTGGGAGAAAACCACCACCACTTCATTTTCGAAACATGCCGCAAAGCATTTAAAAGCAAAAAAAAAATATGACATTACATGGAAATTCTGCTTCATGTACAGAATACAACTAGTGGAAAAGTTGCTGATACCGGGAAGAATCAGTTTAGAGAAACAGGATCACTATCAGAGAAATGGTCAGCACCTACACTGTGAGACTGAGTACCCTAAGGTCAGGATGAAACATGTGAACAATCCCTGAAAGAACAAGTCAAGAATACCAAGAGCTTTCAGCATCCTCCAAGAACAGGAGAAGGCCCTCAACATCAGAACAATCAAGATCACCTTTTTTTTTCCACCTCCCCCTCCCCTTCACTTTAAATAGAATTTATGGAAATGAGCATGGCAGCCCTTGCAATCATCAAACAGGAGTACATCCAACAGACTTCACAGATTTCAGTCTGTTCTCAGACAGAAATCAATTAATTGATGTGAATGAGCATTTTGCTTTGGGTGGAGAAAGCATCACTGAAAACGCCTCCCTTGGTGTAAATGGAGTCATCCCGTTCAATGAACAGGATTCATCAGTAACCACATGGATTCATCAGGAATCACACGGCTTCAGGACCAGAACATCTGTCTCCTTGATGCATCTCAAGTAAAAAGGAAGATAGGAAAAATGAACTAAATTGTATTTTTCTTTAGCAGCTCAGTAACAGGAAGAAAAATAAATATACCATTAGAACATACAGATAAGAGTTTCTCAAGGACAATCCTTCAAAGTCTTATCATACAGTATTATCAAATTATTACCACTCTTCCAGGAATTCCTATCTTCTTTTGTTTGGCTAGTAACTTCTCACTTTATTGCCAAATGACAACCCAAAAAAGTGAAGAAATTCTTCTCAGGTTGTCAGTAATGAAGTTCTGTAATATTTGCTTTTGGAAATCCCACGTCACATCATTCTTTTCTTATACAGAGGCCGAATCGTAATTTCCCAATTTATTTTGAAGTCCTGTGCCCTATTGAGCTGACCTTCATTGTTCTCTTCATGATAAGGCCAATTAAAAAAATAAAAAAATTGTTTAACATCTGTATGAAAGTAACCATTTATCATTCTCCACCAGCAAAAGGACTTTTCAGACAACGTCAAAAGAATTTAAAAAGAACAGCTCTTGGATAAAAACAGGTCAAACTACAGCAACCAAAATAAAAATGCTTTTAGAAATTAATTCATTTCTTTTCAATTAAATTTCACTGAAACGATCAGAAATACTGAGTTCTGGCCCACAGAATTTGCCAAGTTTGCACCTGAAAACATATTTTTTTAAAGCATCCACTTTAAATTGAGCTAGAACACTTGGAACCTTGCTTGGATAAGTCTACCATGAGTCTACTTCATCAGGCCAAATATTTTTTTTACTCACTGCTTTTGAAGCCGCTTATAAAGAATATGCATGTTCCCAGAAAAACAAGAGAGCAATTACTCAATTTGTCTTTGAAAAGCACAGATCATATGTCCAACTTCCACATGTTCAAAGCATTCCAGATGAGATCATTTGGATACATCTTCACTCCAAAACTGACAACTCGACAGTTGAGACAGCCACAGCTTTCCTTTAATATCAACTGCTTTAAGAGTAATACAAACGTCTTTAGCAGCAAAGCAGCAATATGAGATCCTGGAAATCAGTAATTGTTGCACTACCCCATAAACTTTGAGTATTTGCCCCAAAAAGTATTTGACTTTTACTATCACACCTTTGGTACACCTCTTGAACATAATCTCACAGAGGGCCACAAAGATGATCAGGGGGCTGGAACACCTCTCCTATGAAGACAGGTTGAGAGCTGGGGTTTTTCAGCCTGGAGACGGCACCAAGGAGACCTTAGAGCAGCCTTCCAATACCTAAAAGAGGCCTGCAAGAAAGCTGGAGAGGGACTTCTTATGAGGACATGTAGTGACAGGACAAGGAGGAATGGCTTTAAACTGAAAGAGCGTAGACTGAGATTAGACATTAGTAAAAAAACCTTTACTATGAGGGTGGTGAGGCACTGGAACAGGTTGCCCCGAAAAGCCGTGGCTGCCCCATCCCTGGCAGTGTTCAAGGCCAGGTTGGACGGGGCTTTGAGCAACCTGGTCTAGTGGAAGGTGTCCCTGCCCATGGCAGGGGGGTTGGAACTAGATTCCAACTCAAATCATTCTACAATTCTATGAAATGCTATGTACCAAATCCAGGAAAGCCAAAATCATCTAGTCAAGCTCTGAATGATATGCAGAGCTCACTGAAGTTCATGGTTATTGTATCATTAACTGACCTTTGTTCAAAAAGACATCTACCTTCTGCCCTATTTCAATATGGACTGCCAAGTGTATTTTTCTCATTTACCAGGCAACTGATCCAAGGCTTTATCAAAGCTAACAGGGATAAGACTGTCCAGTTCCTTTTCATTCAAAGCAGCAAAACGTTAGCTGCCTCCTACCATAAGCACTCTGAGTTTCATTGAATTTACTCTCTTCTTAACAGGCTAACATGCAATTTACCTGGACCTGAGTTAAAAATGCTTGACACTAGCTACTGCTGTTTAAAATAAAGCCACGACTATTACTGGAGTGGAAAGTATTTAATCATCACTGGCAGGTCTGCATAACGAACAATTTGTGTTAATTTCAGAACAAACATAAGCTGACCATATTTCATTAGTATTTCAGAACATTCATCTTCAAGATACTCTTTTAACCACAGAAGGATCTTACAGACCTCTCAACTCATTTAGAACCATAATACAGTTTGGGTTGGAAGGGACCTTAAAGATCACCTAGTTCCAACCCCCCTACCACGGGCAGGGACACCTTTCACTAGACCAGCTGCTCAAAGCCCCGTCCAACACCTGGCCTTTATCACTTCCAAGAATGGGGCACCCACAGCTTCCCTGGGAGGCCTGCTCCAGTATTTCAGGATTTAAACTAGGATTATCCTATTACAAATGGAGGTGTTTCTTTTTTCTTTTTTTTTTCCTGTAAAAGATAGGTCAAACTACATTTGACAGCCAACAGGACAAAAAAAGACATAGATTATTTGTCTTATAACTTAAAGCCTCAAAAACACACCTGAAGCAACAAGATAATTCAAACAGAAGCCACACCATGCTCTCAGAATAGCTACAAACTGTACCCAGTTCAACAAGACCTCAAGGAGAAAGAGCAATAAGAATGTAACTATAAATACGTACATGTCTGTTGGAAACATTGTTTAACAGGATCTTACAATCCCCAAACCTGAATCCTCAAGAGTTCAGACCACAAGGAGAAAACTACACTAAGGATCAAGTAGACAAAAGCGACAAAACACGTGCTCATCATCTAAGAGTATACTAAACAAAAGAACAGAAAAACCAAAAAAAAAGAACAGAAATGCAAAAATGAAGGGAAAAAAAAAAAAGTGGTGTAGATTAAGTAGCACAAAGAAAACATGGAAATGCTTATTGCTGAAATCACCCAGCTGAAGGAAGAGACCAGAAGTTGTTGAAAGAAAAAAGGCTGACAGAGTTGGGCTTCTAAACTTCCTGATTCCAGTGGTAAAATAGGATACAAAAAAGAAGTTTGAAATAGTTGAATACAAGAGTTAATGAAGGAGGAGGAAGACAATTCAAGAACCTGCAGTTTTTAAATGGACCTAAAGATGGAAAGGTTACTGCAATTATGGCTATGAAGAGAGGGAAAAAAAAAAATAAATAAAGGATGTGGCAGCAGTTAAGATTAAATCTTTTGAATAACAGCTTTGGCTGCAGAAGTACTGTTTTTATTGGAGTGAGAATGGTAATTGTTCACCATCTGTAAGAACAGGAATTAAAGGCTGCAAAGGTCTACTTTTAAGAGTCAGACAGCGAGCAGTAAATTGAACCCTTCTTTTGGAAATATGAATGAAAAGATAAAACCATTAAAATACAACTCGACCAACAAGTGTATTGTGCCTGCCTAGCGACATTAGTGAAAAAATAATAGGCACAGGGTTTGGAACTAAATTATCTTAAGGTTCTTAAACAACCCAAACCATTCTACAATTCTATGAACAAGCCACTATGATAATGAATACTGTACTGAGAACAGGTCAAAGGTTCTACAAACCTAAAATCTGTCCTCAATAAAATAAAAATACATGCAATTTTACAAGTGGCCTACCACACATTAGCCCTGAAGAGTGGTAACAGATCACTTTCAAACTTAGTAATACAAAACTAATCAAATTCCCCACTTCCTCGGAAACCCCATGGAATGACAAAGAGAACAGAAGTAGCGCAGAATAAAGGGAGTACAAGCTGTTATACTGAATTTCTTCCAAGTGATGAAGACACTCTGAAATGGTAGGAAGTCAAAGAGGAAAAATAACTATTAAAAGGGATAGCTAGCACCAGCTATCCTTCAGATACAAGAAATAAGCCTGAAAATCATAAAAGTCATTGCAGCAATGACTACAACACGTATTTACGGAGTCCAATGCTCTGTTTTCACGTCACAGGCCTTCTATTTGAATAAAACTGTCAGTACATAAACTGGTTTCCACTAACATGGAGCCCACTTTTTCCCTATTCTGAATGGATGTAGTTTCTCTGTGCAGCTAGCAGCATAAGGTACTTTCAATATATTAAACTCTTTCACAATAAATAGTACAGTAAACCAAGGAGCAACACAGGTCAGATTCTCAAGTCACCAAAAAACCAAGTTATTGCTTGAAAGATGCAAGGCAAAAAAAAACACCCAAAAAACCAAACCACCAACCAAACCCCAAATATATGCATACATGCACTGTAGGTTAATACATTTGAAGTTTAAATCACTCTTTTTGAGGGCTTTTACGAGTCTTCCTTTTAACAATGCAAAGATATGTTTTACATATAAGTATTCACTTTATATGCCAAATAGTTTGATGAACTTTTCAGTAAAAAAACCAAAAATATAAAAATCATTAACAGTCAAAGCACACACGTTTCAAATATACAGAAAGGACAGGAAGTGTTTACCTTAAGTTTGAATTCAAGCTGGGGGAGAACAGAAAGCAGGAGGTGACTGTCAATATTGTATAACTCCAGAATCAAGTCAAACACATGCTCTGACAGGTCACTAATGGATGTTTTACCAAGCATGAGGACTTGATTGAAGAACTGGAAAATAAAACGGAGCATACATCAATAACAAAGAGTATACACACTCTTCTAAATCCTATGCTTGCCTACCTGTAAGTTTACCACGCATAGATCAGGATTCCGTAGTAGAAATCTTCAGGTACCATTGTTTTGTATTCAATATTACATGTACTGGAAAACGCATTAAAAGTTTGCTAAAATGTTTCATTTACGAAAGCAGGCCTACAAATAATGTAAGAAACAATTCTAGGGGAGTTCCAGTGCAACACGTCTTCTTATAGTGTGACTATATTTAGAGTTATTTCACTATTGAGAACAATCACTTTAAAAGTATTGTAACATTTAGTCAAAATAGGGCTGAAACAACTGGCTAATTACTATACTACACAGCTGACAGGTTAAGGAGCTGTAAGTAAAAGCACAGGAATTAATAACTGCCTGTTCCAGAATTTATATTTACAGGCAGCATAATGCAGCTGTAAAGCAATTATTCTTTCATGGTAAACTTGACAGGTTTGAGAGAAACTTTATACTTCTCATTAAAGAAAATATTTTCCAAAATCAAATATTAATTCCACACTCCTTTCACCTATATCCTCTCATAATAGATGGGTAAGAAGCAACTAAGGAGGAACTTACTACTCATCACTTGTAAGGGGGAGGACATGATTTGGAAAGTTTTTCTTCTCTTTGGGTTAAGAGAATACACAAGTGTGGCTTAACAAATTGAACTATTTCCACCTGCCACAAAGGCAAGCAAACACACTTAACTGGCACTTCAGTTTTCCTAATCCCAAACTTAAGAAGATGAACATCACGACTGTTTGTACCTGACAAGATTAATCGTATCAGCAAAGAAACTAAAATCATGAAAGCTACCACTTTTTAAGGTTTTAAAGTGAACCCCAACAAGTGATACAATAGAAAAAGTCAACAGTTTCTAGCAATAATTACTAGAAATAACGAGTAAGTGCATTTCATTAGAAGTTAAAGAGTCCATGCTGTCTTGCAGAAAAGTTTTCCTTTTCTGTATACAGTGTTGCCTGGAATATATATATTCCTGATTAAGAAACTAATTCTTATTGTGCCTTTAATATGTTTTAAGAAAGCAACTTTCAAAACCAAGACACCAGACAGCATAATATTTCCCACTTGTGGAAAACCAAGAACAGAAGACTGCATGTACGTATTTTCCATACGAGGAAGATTCTTATTGTACAGACTTCTTTAAAACCCACAAAATGTCACCTGGTTTGTAATCTAACCTTGCAACTGATCAACATTAAAAACACATTCCCATGTAGCAACACCTTCCCAACAGCATGTTTGACTAACAGGTTTGAAGAGTTTTCACTGAAGATTTTCTTTAAATCTTAGAAGGCACCCACTTTCCAAGTACCACAAGTATTAGAAATCTGAAAGCGACAAAACGCATTGAAAATTTTCTATTGTTTTCAAGCTGCTGAGGTTTTGGATAACTGCCACGAGACCTGCTAAATCTTTAACTACTTCTAAAATCTTTAACTATTTCTGAAAAAACAAGTAGGTTTTTTTTTTCTATTGTGCAACCTAAGTTAGAACATACTCCTGTCTGATCTTTACTTCCTCTCATCCCTCTTCTCTTGCAATGTCTATGACATCTAGACTCAACTTGGCTACATTCCTCAATCCACTTGTTGGTTTTCTTTCTTAATATCTATTCTTAGATTCTGTTTCCTCTTCTTTTCCTGTGACAACGGCATTAAAATTCTGCTCTATCTTCACTTCTCTTAGCTTCTAAAATAGTCTCATCTCCTCACTAGAAAAATAATTTTGCCAAAAGAACAACGTGTTTATGTACTTTTTTTCAGAACAATACATGTAAGTACCATTGGTCTTCCAGTCACATTAAGGACTGAAGTGCAAGGTCTCCCAAGGCAGCAGAAAGTAAACCAACCACTGCATTTCAGAAATCAAAATTAATATAGGCTTAGTAGTTTCAATACCGTGAAGAATTAAACTCCAAGGGATAGGTTACAGTGCTTCATTAATACAACAATTCTCTCAAAGAACAGCCCTATTTGACTATATGCAGTTCATTCACTTTATATTACTGCTCAGTTAAAAACGTATTGATATCCATATTTGTTTGCTGTCTTCACTTACATTAGTAATGTATGGTTCAATTGCTTGCGCTGTCCTCTTTAGTAAAGCTTTTGCCAAATCATAGGCTTGCTTGTTTAAGTTCTGGAGGTGAAAAAGAAAAAAAAGAAGAAAAAAAAGCAACAGAGAAGTTTTAAGCACATGCATTAATCCTAAAAATAAATACAAGAATTTAACGCTAATATGTAGTGGTAAGTCCATTAAACAAATAGTTCTTTTTATACTTTCAGTAGTAAAGATAATATAGTAAAAATAAGCCTAGTCCAAATAAAGCCTTGTAGCCTCCACTAATATTACTAAGAAAACTCTTTCCTGGCAAATTGGGGCTTACTTTCAACTTTCAGTTATTCATCTAAGCCTGAAACTCAGTGAAGTCAGGTCCTGCATTTTACTGTTCCTCCTTATCACCATCCCCGAAAAACAACAAAGCAACACAAAGCAATACCGAGGCATTTACAGTCACCACGGAAGCAAGACTCTGAACAGGACTGTGGTAGAAAATATGATCTTGTCCTTGCACCAAGCAGCCACCTGTGAACCACCATCACAGCCTCCCCATGGCATCTTGCAAAGATACTCAGTCTGTTTGACTGAGATAGCAAAGAAAAAGAACTACCTAGAATTTTAGTTCATGAGCAAAAAAGAAAAATACAAGCAAAACTAATACAGAAAATAAAAGCCCACACCCCTTCCCAACATTCCCTCCATTTCTCTAATTGGGTTATTACTCTCTCATTGTTTCCTTCCTTTCCCCGCACACATTCTCCATGGTCTAGTTGCTGCGTCCATTCTACTATTTCTAATCACAATTATTTTTCAAAAATTTTCAGAAGAAAAAGCAACTCAGCCCTTGTGACACCCATTGTAGACTTGATTAACAAGAATGAAAGAAAAGTCTTCAATATAAAAAATATACATAGCCTTTTAATAGCTAAACATCTCTGTAAAAATATAGTTCTCCCAATTTTATTAGTCTCTGCAATTTAAAAAACTCAGCAGATTCCATTTACAGGACAACAGTATAAAGGGGCAGTTTGTAGTTGTTTTTTCACAAACATTTCATACATAAAAGGAAGAAAACTTCGCTTCAGCATAACTAAAAACAAACACAAGGCACAGCAGACACGCAGGGTATTTCTTTGCCTGCATATTCCTGGTTCTTTGTAGCTATCTGAATGGAAAAGATTTGCAAAGAGATGGAGAATATTGTCTGCAATTTCAAAAACTGTATAGGAACTATTGGCTTCTAGATTGCAGTAGGAACAGATTAACATTTTCTATTAATATAAAACAGAAGTCTTTGACTTGCCTACTGATATAACAAAGTTAGGTGACTGAAGTAAAAAGGCTACAAAGATTCACACCTGAAGTATCTGTTTTACCTAGAGGCACTAGAGAAGGGGAATCAATCCCAATTCTGGAAAGATACTCAAATGCTTACATAAAAACGTTAACATCCTGTAATTTCCTCTTCCCTTTATCTAATCAAGATGCAAGGGTCAACATTGGCAGCCTTTCTACAAATTTGTACAGCTGTTCCATGTCCCAGAAAAGACTGCAGCATTTGTTTTCTGTTATTTAGCTAGAATTGTGACTGCTCAGGAAATAAAAAGGTACAAAAATCCCTAACAAGGAACGTATGCCGCTTGCAATTCTTGCTCTGATCCCTCTGGACTTCCACAGGTCACCTCTGCTAAAACAAAGAAAACAATTTTTACCTGGGTAAGAGTGAACTCTAGATCATGAGCAAGATCTGATTTACGTATAAAACAAGTCCAAACAGCAGATCTAGCATAGCAGAGTTCCAACAGGCAGATCTGTTTTGATTCTCATTAATTACAGTTTCAGCTTGTCTCTCTCACACAGCACTTCATTTAAAACTTTAATGCTTCCCAAGATAAATGCCAGAAGTAGCCATTTGCAACCCAGAGTAACATACTAACATTACGCTTCCTTCTATCTAAAAAATCTGCAAAGGTAAAAAATACACCCTTGATCACAACTAGCTAAGGTAAGTTAGCATTTTTTCATGCCTTATGTACTTGATTTAATTGTGCCAATAGCCAAAGCTCTCAAATGCCCAGAGCCTGAACTTTCTGAAAATAACAATACCAAAGTAGTCTTAAAAGCACACAAGAAAGTTTTCTTCTCCCTTTTCCAGTTTTAGGATCAAAGCGGAAACAAGGAAAAGCATCACTGCCTTACTTGAAACGAAGCCAGGAGCAACCCAGACCATTACCAAATAGGTTCAAAGATCTTGTACAAAACATCAAACCTATCTTTCTGACTAATTTAATTGCCACAACTTTAAACTTTGCGTTAAGAAGAAATTTTGTCAGGATAAGACCTAATTTAACAAATTTCCTCCTTGTGTTTATCTAAACTCTTCTATCATTATCTTCTCTTCAATCTTTCCATACATGTAGGAAAAAAAAAAAAATTTACGTGTATTTCAAGATCTTCTAATGCTTTAAGAAAGCCCTCAGTGATGGGGACAATAAGCTTCATCAGAATGCCTCTAAGAGCACGCAAGCACCCAGCAGGGATAAGCTTTGGAGAGTCCTGAATGGGGTAGAAACTGAGCCATCAGCTGGCAACACTGTTTAAAGTAATCATTAGTAATTCTTGCATTTTGAAGGTAAAAGCAGAAACAAGTACCAACTGATGAGGACAAAGCAAAGTTCAAACTTAAACAGGAGAAGTTTAGATTAGATATAAGGAAGAAGTTCTTTACAGTGAAGGTGGTGAAGCACTGGAATGGGTCGCCCAGGGAGGTTGTGGATGCTCCATCCCTGGTGGTGGTCAAGGCCAGGTTGGACAGAGCCTTGAACCACGTGGTTTAGGGCAAGGTGTCCCTGCCCATGGCAGGGGGGTTGGAACTAGATGATCTTAAGGTCCTTTCCAACCCTTACGATTCTATGATTCTATGATTCTAACCACCTATGAAAAAGCAGAACTCAGATCTTCTGCAAAATAATTGAGAAGTTACATTTAACATCATTGCAGCTGATCTGCTAACACCACTGCTTGTCAGACTTACTACTCCAGACTACTCAGTGACCATATGTGGCATTCCTCTTCAGAAAAATATTGATCTTGGTTTTAAGAGGCAACAGCTTTGAATTAGCCTTCTATAAATTGCTCAACTAGTTACTACAACTCTTAAATATATCCACAAAATTTGTGTATCAATCTAATTATGAATTTCAGCTTTTAGATTTCAGCATCCAGGATCTAAAACTAGAGGAGCTGTTTGAACCTTCTGTTCCCAATACACACTTACAGACTGTTCCTCTGATAAGTTACATAGATTAAACTCCTCAAGTCTTCCACCCAGTGTTAGCCAATACAGCTCTTTATACACCAAAAGTCATACTAGCTCTATCACTATTTTCCAGAATACAGTCATTCAATTCACGAGGGCACTCCACATTCCCTCACACATACAGCCTTCATTCAGGCTGCACCAAAAATACACCACTTGCCTGCGTCACTTGCTGCAAACAAAGCTGTCCTATCTACAATGATCTCAGTCTGATCATTTTCAAATTTTAGCTAGTAACAGATCTACACTTCTTCTACACCATCAAATGCATTCTTTTGGTCCCCAAGGAATCTGGCTAGATAAGGATTCCCTACTCACCATCACAACAGCTCTTATCATTATGCCATTTTTACTGAGCCAGTCTGATTTGACAATTTCCCTCTCCTGTACAGCTTAACAGTTAGGTCACTTAAGACATAGTTCTGCTTTATCCTTATCCTTAACTGCCTTGTAGTTTAGTGCTCAGTAGACATGAATGGAAAAATTCTCACTCTCAATTCATTACACTTTTCCAACGTGACATCAGTAGCCACAGAAATTGGTGAGATGACTACATAAGCTTTGAAATTTTAAATAAACACTATAAGCAGATAATGAGATCAAACAAAACTATTAGAAGCTTCTACTAGTGTGAAAATGGTTAAAAAAATTAAAACAGAGGTAAAAGTATACAGAATATGGCCTGAAGTTAAGTAACTATTTCAGTTAGAAGGTAAGCTATAAGCTAGCATTCTTAGAGCCAAAGAGCCAGTTTGATTAGGAGAAGAAAATGCAAAACGCCAAATACCTTATCCTATTAACAGTACAGTAACATGAATCGAAAGCAGTACAGTTAAATCAAATTGAACACAGGTGACATACTGAAACAACAGATACTTAACAACTGAGAAAATACAAACTAAAGCATTTTGTGTAGTCTTGCTTTTGCTTGTTGTATCCCAAGTCTTTACTTCATAAATCTGAATTTTAGCAACACAAATTTCAGCCTGGTCCTGGCACAAAAGTACTAGAATCCTTGAAGAACACAGTTAAAACATTTCCAGTGGGAAAAAAAAGCATGATCTATACTAAGCATTTAATCTTCCACTGTCAATAGACAAGTAATTTATGTGCTGTTTATTTACTGAAATTGATGGCTTGTGGTAAGGCACTCTAAGTTGCGCTACTCGCTGTACTCTTCTGAGGGCCCCTTATGAAAAATTTACTCAGTTTCTTCAGGTACATTACTGTTAAGGAGGGGAAGTTTTGTCATACACAACTTACAGGTCATCTCCTACACTATAGCCCAAGAGATTCCAATAGGACCCAGCTAATTTTCTGAATGAGGAAGTCAAATGTTTAAACAGCAAGGAAATCTAAGCGTCACAACACATGCACAGTTTGAAGTTTTTCCTCAGTTCATCTCTTGGACGCTGTTTATGGGGTTTTTTTAAGAAGACATTATTCATTAAGGAAAGACAATAATCACTTGGGTCTTCAGGCACCCCCACTTCTGAATACAGTTCTATGGCTGCATCGAAAACATACCAATGTGCTTTCAGTAACACCAAGTCAGCATTTCTGAAATATAATAGTGCCAACTACAAATCAGTAGTCATAACTTCTTCCCCTCCCACTTAGGGCAGCACATTAGTTTGAACTGCTGATACAGCATTACAATAATTAAAAACTTTCCAAAGGATATATATATCTTTTATAAAAAGTTCTGCTGATATTGACCATATATAAAAGTGTATAAATTCATATGACATTAAAAGCTTTCAGATTACTATGATCACTGATATTTTGGTTTATAGCAAGTGAATCAAAGCAATGAAACTCTACTGAATTTTGACTATTAAAAATTATTTGTTTGCTAAGATCCAAGTAATAGGAACACATTTGCTACACTTATTCTCGCAAAGAAATGTAAATATCTGAACACATACATCCAATAAAGCACAATTACAAAAGAAAAAAAAATTAAGCCACTGTTAAGTCTTACCTTATGTGCTGGCACTAGATTAACTAACACTGTATCCAAAAGTTCCTGCGACACAGTATCTCCCTCACAAATGATAGAGCTCATCAGATCAACCATGTGCATGTGTACTTTTTGGTTATGACCGTTGCTGAAATTAAAAACAAAATTCTTAGTGTACTGTACATATAAAGTACAACCTCCACGCAGCATACTCCCTGTGGTGATGCCAAACAACAAGGAATATAATAATCAAATCACAAATTTTCTTAGAGGTCAAAATACTTATGTTTGTCAGCTGCTTACACCACTTCCCAAAATGTTCTTCAATCTCATGCCCTCTTCATTTACTCCTGCAGTAAAAGAGTAGGAGGACCGTATCTGTCCCTACCATGAAAACAAAATGTATTATAACATCCCTCCCTTTTACTCAACATCCCAGAGTCCAACCAGCAAAGGGCCACAAATATGATTAAAGGACTGAAGCAGCTCTCATACAAGGTGAGGCTGAGAGTGCTGACATCTTTTTTTAGCCTCAAGCAGAGATGGCTTAGGGAGGAACTTATCATTATGTTTAAATACCTGATGTTGGGAGTAAAGAAGATGGGGCAAGACTCAGTGGTGGTGTCCAGTAACAGGACAAAAGGCAATGAGCACAAGGTGAAATACAGGACATACCATTTAAACAGAAGAAAGAGAAACTTTTTAAACGAGTGATCAAGCACTAGAAGGCTGCCCAGAGAGGCCATGGAGTATCCGTCCTTGGAAATACTCATAACACAACTGGCTACAGTCCCGCACAATCTGCTCTATCTGACCTGGTTTCAGCAAGGGGGGTGGACTAGACAATCTTTAGCTGTACATTTCAGTGTCTGCTATTTACTAACTCGAGTTTTTATAATAATAATTCTCCAAACTCCTTGTAATTGCATATTGTATCATTCAAATTCAAGAACAGAATAAAATAAATGCAGTAAAAGACAATCAAAGTAAGTTTCTTTGGAAAAAAAAAAAAAAGGATTATTTGCAGTGTGTCTTTTTTAATTAAAACAGGCAAAACTGACAGCTTATGTTTATATTTCTACCTTTAATTAAACTGAATTACAAAACTAAGCTCATTAATGCTACAAGTCACACAACAGACTGAACACCCAGGTTAGAAACATCTGACCGCAACCATGCAGTAATATATTATAATTGGGGGTGACAATACTTACTTTATTACTGAAAACAGTGTTCTGTACAACTGTGTAAAAATCTCATTGCTGTCTTCTAATTCAAAGCATATGTTATAAGATTTGACCCAAGCAATGTTCTGTGTTGAACAGGGAAAAACAAATGGAGTAAATACACAATTAAGTTGAAAACATAATTTAACAGTTATTATGAAGTAACTTATGAAGCTTACCTCAAGCAAATAAAAATACCTATTAAACTGGGGGCTTTTTGTATCTTCTAAACCTTTAAGCTGCCTCGTTATGAACATAAATATATCCTGAAAAGAAAAAGGTTACAGTTATTTAATCAATTGCAATGAAACTTTGAAAATTAAAATAATTACCTTTTTAAATTACTAGCATTATTCATCACTACAAAATATGCAGCAACAACAGGCACACTATTTCACAATCCAAAAGAAGATCTACAAAAACATCTTGAAGAATGTCAAGGAGTAATTTTAAAATGCTTCATGTTTCTTTAAAGGGTTGAGAAAGTATTCTTTTTCTAAAGGAAGCAAAAGTTTCTCTTTTCCAAAGAAAATCACTCAACTTGACAAAAACAGAGCTGCAACTGGCTGACATGCTGCGGAAGTCAAAAGATTATTCAGAAGGACAACGAATTTTACACTTGCACTTTATCCTGCAATAGGTCTCACCAGAACTGGGGGAAAGCAGTAGGCAACTTCAGCTTTCTTAAGGAGTATTATTATACGTTTACATTGTACTGTTTGTGCATTTCTCAGTCATCTGCTACTGACACAGATCATATCTTTTGCAAAAACCAATAAACCAAGTTTCTCCTGCTTCCTTTACTAACTTTCAGCACCAGAAGACTTCTTAAGAACAAGTCTCACACAGAATAACTTCAAGCAGGTTATAAGGAACAAGTAGTCCATTATGAACAGAATGGAACCACACAGGAAAGGATCTTAATCATAGAATCATAGAATAGTTAGGGTTGGAAAGGACCTTAAGATCATCTAGTTCCAACCCCCCTGCCATGGGCAGGGACACCTCGCACTAAACCATGTCGCCCAAGGCTCTGTCCAACCTGGCCTTGAACACCGCCAGGGATGGAGCATCCACAACCTCCCTGGGCAACCCATTCCAGTGCCTCACCACCCTCACTGTAACGAACTTCTTCCTTATATCTAACCTGAACTTCCCCTGTTTAAGTTTGAAGCCATTACCCATTGTCCTATCGCTACAGTCCCTAAGAAGAGTCCCTCCCCAGCATCCTTGTAGACCCTCTTCAGATACTGGAAGGCTGCTATGAGATCTCCATACAGCCTTCTCTTCTCCAGGCTGAACAGCCCCAACTTTCTCAGCCCGTCTTCATATGGGAGGTGCTCCAGCCCCCTCATCATCCTCGTGGCCCTCCTCTGGACTTGCTCCAACAGCTCCACGTCCTTCTTATGTTGAGGACACCAGAACTGTACACAGTGCTCCAAGTGAGGTCTCACAAGAGCAGAGTAGAGGGGCAGGATCACCTCCTTTGACCTGCTGGTCACACTTCTTTTGATGCAGCCCAGGATACGGTTGGCCTTCTGGGCTGCGAGCACACACTGAAGCCAGCTCGTCTTAAGTTTCTCATCAACCAACACCCCCAAGTCCTTCTCCACAGGGCTGCTCTGAATCTCTTCTCCGCTCAATCTGTATCTTTTTAAAATGCTTTTTACATTCAAATAATTAACAGCTGGAAATTCCTAAGTACTATATTGAACCAAATGATTCAGAAGTACGTATCACCAGAAACAGTGCTTACAGCCTCAAATGAATCTGTAATATTTCAACCTAGCAATCTAGACATATCTTTTGGAATTTATTTGATTTATAAAGTTGCCATAATAAACACAAGAAAGCTTTACACTTAACCCTGAAAAAAAACTTTCCTAGAAATACTCTAGAAAGCTTTTCTACAACATTTTCCAAGAACCATTTCCTCTCACTCTCACAAGAATAATGAGATGGACAGAAGATGAGAATGGGGTTCCTTTTTTCTAACGCTACAACTACAGAATTAATCCTTAATGATTAAGCTGAGCACTTACTATGGGTCTAGGTAAAAACAAGAAGTAGGTTACACACGACATTATCTCTTCACAAAAAAGCACAGCAAGCAAACTGTTCAGAGATATAGATACACTGATATTTGAATTTGGATCAAGATTTTGCCTTTGAAGTTGACATAAGGATGATCAGAAGAATCACTGTTTAGTTCACACTTCAGTTACAGAGTACACCAACTAGACTATTCACTTGAAAATAAACCAAAAGACACAGTTCAAAGGACACATCTACTAGACTCCAACCACTAGAGAGCATTCAGTCCACAGGAAAAAGTCAGTCTGGAGAATCCCCCCTCCTTAAAACACAGTGCCTCAACCACTACCAGGCCATCAGCCCTTCCGAAAATGAGTTCCATCATCTGAAAAACTGGTACACCAGAACGTGCTGTGAATTCGACATGACATACAAACTGAGTCTTGGTGAAGAATGAGATTCAATTAAAGAAGAAAGGGAGCATCCAAGAGAATAATAAATGCCAAATATAAAACCTACTTCATCTTAGAACTTATGTCCTAGGTGTAATTATTCTGTTAAACTTTACTTGTACAGATGAGTATCAATCAGTTCATTTAACAAAGTATCTTTACTTTTTATCCTGCAGCTCAATATAAAACACTTTTTACTGAATGCAATTCAAAGACGCTAGGGACCAAACTAATTTTCCTAACTTTTATAAAGTACTCATCACGGTATTGTATATCAATACATACATTAATTAATAGCCTACATGTATAATGTCTGGCAACTGAACGCTTTACAAATAATAATGGCATAATTTAAAAAAGTAATGATTTACCCCAATTTTATTTATTTTCCTATTCCTCTTTTAAAGGAAATAAGACAGACTAAACCCAAAAGTACTCACTAATTTTTAATATCTAGTGTAATACAACCCAAGGCTTTTCCCTTTTTTTGAAGGGAATATACTATTTGAACACGCATTTATAAATGCAAAACATGGGATAAACTAAACTTAGGGTGCAGCTAAGAAATTGCAACACTTTAACGAAGTGGACAATATGGCTTCACATCAGACTCCATAAAGCAAGTCCACATGAGAACCCAGACTCTAAAAACGACAGTGCTTATACTTCAACTTTAGGAATAACACTAAATGGGGTTTGTGGACTGTTGTCTTGATACCAATTAACCACATAATGGCTTCAGTAAACATCAGAGCTGTGGCTTTCACCACAAAACACATTCAGATAGTTAAAGTTCTGCTACTACATACACCCTTATACATCTCCATTTCAGCTGAGTCAGGCAGACAGTCCATTTGTCCAAGTGGTTTTCTTTGATACACACCAATGACTAGAATACCTCCCCCTCCCCCGAAAATTAGATTTGGGCTCTGGGCTTTCCCTAGACTGAGAAGGACTTGGAGGTTTCCATATCCCAGAAAAGCAATCCTGCTCCAATTCTGCTTTTAGCCTACTTGTGGCATTTTCCATCCCTGTTATCAAAGCTCTTACAACACTCAGTGAGGAACGTAAGATTTATACTAAGGATACTCCGAAGACGGAAATCTGAAATTCTGATCCCTTCTCTCAGTATCCTACTTGCACAGTGCATAAGTTACAAAGAGATACAAAGAGTCTGAAGCGAGGGCAAAAACCTAAGTTTTCTCCTCTTGAAATTATCTTTTTTAGCCCTTCCTTTCACCATCTTTAACTTTGGTGCTAAACATACTAGAAGAGACTCATAGCTGCAGTATGGATAAAATATTAAATACCAGGTTAAAATAGTGCCAAGACATAACCCAAGAGGAAGCATTCTTCCTCTTACCTCTTTGTCACAAAGTGGAGGGAACTCTTTGACATTTGCATCAGAGCTTGTCCTGCAACCACAAAAGCTGTATTCAGAGCAAACAGGTTTGCAAAAACCTACCTCAGTAGCCCTAGGCAAAGGTCTCTATTGCTTGTCCTTTCTTTATTTCTCAAAATAGGTTTAGAAATTCCCGTCAAGAAACTGAATTCTGAAATCCATACAGATTATAGAACTGAATGCTGAGAGTGGAGGTTCCTAGTCTGTTCAGAGCTCTGTCCAAGTAGTAGTATGCTTACACTGCAAGTTCGAGATCAGTAGTTTAAACCTTCCAATATGATACACTACCAAATATGAAACTTAGTAGCATTTGACAGATGAAGTTTGGTACGGAAGAATATTATAACGTTTGCCCAACACAGAAAAGAAAGAAAGAAAAAACCACCAACAAACTCTAAGCCTAACAAGCAAAGGAAAACATATACTCAAAACTGAAGTAGAAATCAGGATGCCTCAAAACCAGATTTAAAATATAGCAGAGCAGAGAAAGTTAACGTTTGTCTCCCATTGAAGATGGTGTAAGCAATAGGTAAGGTAACAAGATACAGTGTAATCAGAAGCGCAACAATTCAGAATAAAGAAAAAACATCTAACAAATCCCTAGGTATCTCTTCAGTATGTCTGGTACCAAAGGATTTGCTACAGTTGAAACCATACTGTTGGCCCTGCTTATGAAGCCCTTCTGGTGCAACCACAAGATCAGAAATTGATCGATTTCTTCTTGAGTGATAACAGATATGCCTTCCACCACAACCATCATTTTATCCTACTGCAGAAAAAACAAAAACCAAACCAAACCAAAAAAGTACACGTTTCTCAGTGTTATTTTTGCCTGCAAGATTTTCTCTAAGATTCAGTTCATCACTCTAGATTCAGACTGTGTAAGGGAAGTGTTATGATTTTGAGAGTTAGAAAGAAAGTTAAGCTTTCTATTTAAAAAAGCAAAAAGAAAACAACAAAACAACCTAAGATTTATTTTTTTCTGGAATAAATGGGGCAGATCTGTACTGCCTTTTCAAACCTGGCATTTCTCTATCAACCATCTCCATCTAGTGGGATCAGTGATGTTTGTAATTGCAGAATTTTCTAATTCACATCAGAAATCATCATCCTCTGTACAAAAATACTTTTCCTTTGTTTCAACAGAGCCTTTCTCTTTATGAACACAGTAATCATCTCCTCACAGTTTAATTGCAAACAGCAGAGGTATTTTCCCAATTGAAGGAATTAGCTATCTTGCAAAAGATTATGATAAGAGACACAGGCGTATCAATACTTCTGAAGTAACAGACCGCTATCTGCAAATCCCCATGGCAGTTCAATAACATATTTATTTTCAATATAAATCCAAAGCTCTACAAGTTATTGAAAAAGGTACTATGTATCACTTTATCCAATGAACATTTGACCTGACCAAACACCCCTATCCCAGAATCAAGTTAAAACTTGGAACTGCTCAGGCTGCACCAGAAATAAAGAGTTATAATCAATCATATTAATCATTCAAACCTGGTGTGAAAAAGACAGACTAATTCAATTTACCTTTAGTTTATCTGGTGAAGTGTATGGAGCTTCAGGAGCATAAATTCTGAATATATCAGCAAGACAACATGCTACCAACAAACGTACATCCTTATCAGGATGTTTGAGGAAAAAATCTGAAGCAAGATGTAAAGCAAGATTTAGGTAGAGCTCCTTTTCTTCTTCGGAGTCCTGGTCCATATCCATGAAAGTTTTCACAACCATCTAAAAGGGACAGACAGACATCAGTACATAAAATGAAATCCTCTGTGTAACAGGGTCCTTACTGAAAGTTTCTTTTCTGGTTTTGTGCAACTTCTAATCAGAAACATTATTAGCAATGCGGTAGTACTTATTTGAGTAACCACTGTCTTATTTTTCAAGATAGAGACAGGACATAGTTGGGTCCTCTAACAATTGTCCCAATACACAGCCTCAGAGTTACTGAAAGCCTACCTGCAGTACTTCACATACCTAAGAAACTGTAAAATCAAAATCCAAAAAAATACAACAGCATTCATGGTTACTGCAAGTCACTGAAAAACTTCAAAAACAGCAAAACTAAGGGAGAAATAAGTATTTTGAATAGAAGTATTTAGGGTAACAATTTATTTTTCTTCTATTTTCTTTCAATTACAGGTTTTTCTCTTCTACTGCTGAGAATAAGTTTATTCCCCAGAAGCACAGCATGCACTTTCAGCAGAACTATATATAAATCCAGGGCAGCTCAGCCGCATGCATTTTCTAAAATGCCCATTAGTATTTATTAGGACCCAGTAGACTAAAGTTACAGAAGAAAGAAAAGTCTGGGACACCAAATATTTAACACCCTAAACAGAACAAAAGCAAGAAAAGCCACACTTGGTAACTGCTAGTTGGTCATAACTTTTCTATTCAAAAAACTGTTTGGAGGAGAAAAATCTATTGACAAAATAAATTATGTCTTTCTCCAATCTCTTATTTGGACCACAAAGTCAGAATTATTTTAAGGAGTTAAACTCTTGTTGAAATTAACAAAATAATAATAAAGACATTACAAAATCCTGAGAATTAAAGTAAAAACTCCGACCTATTTTACAGCGCAGGGACTGATATTTTTCAAGAATAATGATGTCAGTGAAGTTCCTCAAAAAAACAAACTAAAAAAACCAAACACAAACAAACGAAAAATTAAACAAACCAAAACAACAAAACCCACCTATAAACTCTTTTGCTTTGCTACAGTTTGTTTTATTTAATAAATAGTTGGGGTTTTTTTTTTTCCCCCTCAAATTCACTGCAATCAGTCAGGTAGTAACAAATCCTACTTTAAAAAAGGAAGGACTTCTGCACAATTGCATAATTAGCAGCTGTAAGGTTTTCAAGCATATGAGAATCCTTTACTGAAAGGCACAAAAGGTGAGTAGCTTACACACACATAGAGTATCCATTGTGAGAAAAAAAGTCTTCTCCAGTCAGACACAAGATGAATCATGTGAAGTGCATTTTAAGCCTTTACACACTTAAAGTGATTTAGCAATCAAAATTGTTTTCACTTCTATGGAAAGTAGTTAGACTTATATAATTAACAGGAAATGAACAAATATTCAGGCATCACAAGAGTTCATGCAACAAGTATGGTTTTTGTCTACTCTAGAAATGAACCTTCCGTTTCTCTTCCCTGACAACATAAACTCCCATACTGGTCAGGACAACGAAAATCAGTCATCTTGTCTCCAGAGCAATCCGTCACAGTGTTGAAGGAAAAACAAAGAAATCCAACCTAGTTCTCCTAGCATTCCTTAATAGCGTCCTGCAAAGCAACAGGTTAGAGGATACCTGAGCCTGAAATCACACCCAGGCCACCATGATTAATACTCCGGGAGCTTCATCTTCCAGATGTGGCCTGTATTTCTTAACCCATTCAATTTTTCCTACATTTTTCTACAGTAATAAGCTTCAGAATTTAGTCATATAACTTATGGAAGACTATATTATTAGACTGCTGATCTAGAATGAATGTATTTCATTAGATGATGCCTTTCCTCTTGCTTATAAGAGAAACTCTGGAATAACTTTTTTCTCACACTTTCATTTTCAAGTGTTTATTACCTTCTTTCTCATTTCAGTGCTAGTTCATGACTCCAACCACTTAGTTTATATCTCTTTTCCAAATCTACTATAACTTGGAGATAGCATGGATCGGAAATGCATAATATTTAAGAGAAGTTATGCTAATATAGAAATTTATTATGCATATTTTCCATTTCATTCTAGAGATTTCTCAATAATTTGTATTTATATAAATAGATTGTCATTAACAAACAGCACACTCTCTGCTTCTGTAAATCAAAATAAAATCCACAGAAAAGTCCTTCTTCCCTAATATTTATCTGAATTTGGCAGTTGGGGAAACAAAGAGGCTAACAGTTCACTTATTTATCAACTGCTGCTCTTTAACACCTGCAACTGTATTTATACTATAGGTCTATACATTTGTGGTGTAGCCCAGATTATCCAATCCTTCATAAAAGAAACTGCTTGAGGTTTTCTCCCTGCCTGTGTACCAATGAATAATGCCAGAATAAACCACTGACAAGAAATACAGGACATCCTGCAAAGAACACTTCTGCAAGACAGATCAAAATGACAGAGCAGAAGGGACTAGACATTCAAGGCCAAAAATGAAATTAAACTATTGGAGAAAAAGTATCAGTAAGAACTGTGTACATTTTTGTAAACTGAAAAAAAAAAAAAAAAAACCCCATCCCCGAAAAAACCCCCCCCAAAAAAAAAAAAAAAAAAAAAACCCCAAAAAAAACCAAAACACAAAACCACAAACCCAAAAAAAAAAACCAAAACAAAAAAGTACACAAGGGCTAACAAATAATTCCTTCTGTTAGGAGTCATTCATACATACAGTTATAAATGTCATCCTCTACTTAACATCACAGACTTTAGTCAGTAAACTGCATTCTAGCAGTCTAACTCCCAAAGCACAGACAGGTTGCTGAGGGGGAGGGGAGAAAGAATCCTTGTGTTTTGGGGTTTTATTGTTTTTTGTTCATTTACCAGTAGTTCCAACTGACTTAAACCCACTTCTTAAGAAAACAAATGCCAAATTAAGCTCTTCCAGCTGTTAGAATACTTAAGGTTCCTCTCTCACATCTGCTCCCTCCTGTTTCACAGGGCAAGCCCAAGCTGCAGGCATTCCTTCTGCACAATACTAACAGGCCTGCCTATTTGTGAGAGTACATGTGTAAAGAACTGTGGTAACATAATTATTCCCCAAATCTCTCCACCTTCCTGTAGAGTTTGGCCAAATGAAGTGATCAAGAAATTGAGGAGACAAATACATACCATAATAAAGACAACCTTCATTATGATACAGGCTAAAATAATGAGAATAAAGAGTTTTGTAATCAACCCAAAAAGCACAAATCCATAAATTCTGACACATTCATATTATTTCCAAAATCATGACTGGCTTTTCATGTTTTCCAGTATTTTCTTCTCTAAAAGTACCAACTTACTGTAAGAGCTGAAATAAAATTAAGGAAGTATTTGAAATTAATATAGCTTATTTCCATTTGTGATTTGTTAACTCATTTAAACATTTTTAGACAAGTCACTTCAAGAAAGTGGTAGAAGGCACAACAGGCAACAATATCTTCTTTCTGAGCACAGAAAAGGTAAAGCCCAAAGGAAAAATAAAAATAATCCTTGCAGATAGAAAAACACAGGAACAGAATCACTGAATGCTGTATACAAGAAACTTCAATCCGCAAACAGCTACTTGCATACTAACCTTTAGCCTTCTCACCATCTCTTCTTTAGATATTTTATCAGAGATTTCTTTGACTCCAGGAGGATATGTGATTTTTCCATCGTTGGCTCTCGTCTTCGAATGAGCCATGGTTTCACGATTTTAAAACTGTGGAAAGAAATGAAGAAGTCAATGTTGTTCACTGGTTTGTTCACCTTATCTGTCTTGCTTTCACAAACAAAATCCAATTAGAAATATACCAACAAAACCCATACAAAGAAAAAGTCAGACAAGAGATTTTGACTCTTTTCAGTAACATATATTGTGGTAGACAGCAGTGGTATTGGTAGTCAGATAGATTGTCCTATACTACAATAAAACTTGACAAGCACACAGAAAAAAAAAGCTAAAACTCCTCATTCCTGAATGTATTTGATCTTCACATACAGAGACACAACCAAGAATCTTCTTATTTTATTGTATGAACTGTTTCCACCATTTGATAATAGTAAATCAATATTCTAATAATATTATAATAATTATATTGATAATTTTTTATTATAGTGATAATATCAATATTATCAATAAATCAATAAAGCCAGCTTGGATTTTCAGACTGAGAAACAGATATCTGAAGTGGACTTTGTGTTTTCCAAACAATTAAACAGAGCACAATTTCCCCCAAAGCCTAAACAGCAATGCTGGTGAAGTGTTACACATCACTAATTTTAATTTGCCCATACTGACAGAGAAGCAGCAGACAGAGAACAAAGTAGGGACAGGAAGAGAGCAGATGAAATGGAAGTCTTTCCTCTATGTCACAAAGCTAAGTTTTTCAGCAAGACTGCAGATAAGCAAAGGTATCTTCTTCCTAAATTCCAAGTATAAAAACAACTCTGCTACTTGGTTTCTCAGTCCCTTTAAACTGATGGAAATGCAGACTGCCACCTTAATCCACCCTAAGTTATGCAAAGTCCCACTGCTGCAGAGAAGGAAGCTGAATTGAAAGCTTTACTTGCATAAAAACAATTAATACAAAAGACAGTGAAAAACTAGATGGCATGTGTTGGGATAAATTAGAATTTTAGGAAAAGACTCTACCAGGACAGCTACAAGTCAAAAATGTACCAAAAGGAAATAAAATTTCTTTGCCATTGCCTTCATATTTTTATTTATTTATTTTAAAGTTTGAAAAACTTCCTCACAGTCATCACTCTCCTGAACTGTGAATTCCAAGTCAGGTATTTTCTTCCTACTGACCTCCTATGCAAGGAGGATCTATGTACACTTTGAACTTCTCAGAACTGTAACATTAGAAATAAAAATCAACCAAAATCCACAAGAGATGGGTCAGAAGCATGTTACATAACAAGATGGTGTAACCTGCCATAACTGAGACTTATTGGCCCAAGCCATGGTATGCAATGTACTTCAATAGCTACACAAAAGCCAACTAGGTTTCTGTCATCCCCTCTGTACCTACATGGCAGCTGAACCAAGTGCTATGTACTTGCAGTTGTAGTAAAGACCATGAGAAAGCTGGGATGGAACAACTCATTGAAGCAACTACTTTAATACTCCATGGAAAATACACTGCCACCTTCGTTCCCACTGCATTTCTTAATGCATTGTCATGACATTAAGTCTAGGACTCCGCAAAGACACACAAGATGTAACCAAGTTCACTCTTGTTGCTGTTTGACACAGATATTCCATTCCAACTTTCAGATGGGATCATGTTCTGTGTCATAGCTAAATTCATTTTAACAGCTCATCACAGCAGAAGGGAGTCTTGCATCCCTTAATCCGATAATATATAAAAGCATCAAATGCTTTGCTGGACCAACAAAACTCACCAACTCAGAAAAACAAGCCTAATTCTTTTTGAAAAGCATGTGACAAGCATCAAAGATAACTCAAGGGAAGGAACAGGAACTAAGGGAACTGGGGAAACAAAACTCCCCTTTCCAGTGGAGGACAGCTGTCAGATCAGATCAACTGCAGTGCAAACTTGATTAGAAGATGATGATACAGTCCTGTTTGGAGCACATTTTGAAAAAATTCAAAGACTGAATCTCCTATTATGGTCAAGTTGAACTGTCCAGCTGATATGTCCAACTGACATGCAACCAAGCTTTTAAGCTTGTGTGACATACAAGGTCTGGGTTTGAAACTGAACATCTGTATTGTGTTTACGTGGGAAGGTTTTATTAGCAGGGGAGGCTGCAGGGATGGCCTCTGTGGGAAGGGACCAGGGGCTGTCCCCATGGCAGACAGAGCCCTGCAAAACAGACTCACCCCAGCCAAAGTTGAGCCCATCAGTGACACTGGTGGCATCTCTGCGATAACACATTTAAGAAATGGTCTAAAATGCTGCAGAGCAGCTAATATAGAGAAGAGAGAAAAATGTGAGCAAAATACCCTGCAGACATCAAGGTCAGGAAACAGGAGATGCTCCAGCCACTGAAGCAGATTCCCCTGCAGCCCATACAGAAAATCATGGTGATACAGGCTGTCCCTCTGCAGCTCATGGATGACCACATTGCAGATAACCACACCGCAAGCTGTGGAGAGGAGCCCACACTGGAGCAGGTTTACTGGCAGCACTTGTGACCCTGGAGGGGACCCATGCTAGAGCAGTCTGTTCCTGAAGGACTGCACCTCATGACAAGGGCCCTCGCTGGAGAAGTTTGTGAAGAACTGCAGCACACAGGAAAGACCTGCACTGGAGACATCTGTGAAGGACTGCATCCCTTGGTTAGGGCCCACGTTGCAGCAGGCGGAAAAGCGTGAGGAAGGAGTAGAAAGATGAAGGGTTAGGAATTGTCCACAACCCCTCTTCCTTATCTCCCCTGTGCTGATCGATGGGGAAAGGGGAATGTAAAACAGTCAGAAAAGAAGAAGTGATGTTGAGCGTGGCGAAAAGGGGGGGTGGGGACAAAGTGTTTTTAGTGTTGTCTTTGTTTCTCACCATCCTGCTCTACTCTTAATTGGCAATTATCTTCACCAAGTCAAGTCTGTGTTGCCAGTGATTGTTATTGGTAAGCTGTATTTATCTTGACCCATGAACTTTTTCATCTTATTTTCTTCCCCTTTTCTTCATTCTTATTTTCTTATTGAGTAGGGGGAGTGAGAAAGCAGTTGTGTGGGTGCCCAGCAGCCAGCCAAGGTTACAAAACAGAGCACGTAACTTATCCCTCTCAGAAGTATAGAAACCACTAAATAGAACCTAATTTTCTATAGAATTAACACATCTGATCTTACAGGACCAAAAATTAATTTTAAAAAGGTTCAATGAAATAGCCTATTACTTGACCATAAGTGGCAAAGAATCATAAATGGTTTAAATTTCTTATGTACTACAAATTTGCAGATCACTCCTGAAAGCTTTTTAGGATGGCTTTAAACTGAAAGAGGGTAGATTTGGATTAGATACTAGGAAGAACTTCTTCACTATGAGGGTCATGAGGGACTGGAACAGGTGGCCCAGAGAAGTTGTGGCTGCCCCATCCCTGGAAGTGTTCAAGGCCAGGTTGGACGGAGCTTTGAACAAGTTGGTCTAGTGGCAGGGAGGTTGGAGCTAGATGATCTTTAAGGTCCCTTCCAACTCAAACCATTATTCTATGAAATACTACGTACCAAATCCAGAAAAGGGCAATTCTTTGTAAGTTTCTTTGAGATTCAACAAGAAACTCAGCTGACAGGTTGGGTTTTGGGTTTTTTTTTTTCATTTTTAACAACTGAAACTTTAGTTCTCCACAACATTTTCAGAAATCCAGTATTATTCCATATACACAATCAGAAGGCAAAGAAAAAGGAAATGCTCACATGGATACCTTCTTTAAGGCAAGAAAACACTCCAGACACTAAGATGCTTTGCACCAGACCGAATGTAAACCTGTTAACTAATCAGTAAGATGTGCACTGTTTCTGCTCTTATATGAGGACAAAAATTGAGATAATTCAACAAATACATAACAAATACAAACATATTCATAACAAACAAATGCTAATCCTAATACACAGGAATAAAAACCATGATTCAATCAGCTTTTGGTTGTATTAAGCAGTACTAGAAGCCAAGTGAAGTCCTGGAAAACTACAAAGAAAATAAACATATCTTAAGCTAATATAGCATTTAAAATATTTATTCCACTCCTTGCGCAGAAGGAGATGATAGAGTAGGACTTAAGATATCTAGGCACTGCTGCTTTCAACACAGAAGCACCAGAAGCACTGTTGCAACTATAATGTGAAAGGCTTGAAATTAGGAACCATGATCAAGTCTGCAGGAAAAATGCATGCCTAAAAAAGCTTGACAAACTAAAAACTAAATTATATGGGCAGGAAGGGGGAGAAGAGAGTGGAAAAAAGCAGTACAAGAAAAGAAATGGAGGGGAAAAAATGAAAGACGACAATATACACTCTTTGTACAATGCTAACAGGAAAATTAAAGCATGGAAAAAGCAACAAAAATGGAATTTGCACTTATTGGACATTAAAATAGAAGGGATTGAATTCATCTACCTCCTGTGACAAAAGTTAAATAGAAAGATAATACTTCATGAGAAATGATGATTATCACCAGCCACGGGGAACAATTCATTACTCTAAACAGAGTTAATTATTAACAAGTATCATTGCCAAAATTTGGTCAAACTCAAAATGAGTAGTTCTGTACATAATTAGCAGGACCCAACAGCTATTCAATCCCAGTTAAGTCTACTGGCCATAATACTGAATATTAAAAGATTCAATACTCAGATGGTTTCTCTATAGTACCGAATTGTGAATAATTTAATTACACACACTCTACTTGCTCAACAGTATAAAATACGGATTACAAACACACAAATAAACTATGGACTGAGATCTCACATATTAAGTACCTACGCAATATATTTAATAGGTCAATAAATATCATTACAGGATGTTAAGTCAATGATCTAAAAGAGGACTTAAAATACAATTAAATGGAGTGTGGTTTGTTTGGATGACAGTTCACATAGCCTATGGTGATTTAATTAACTGTGCTAATCATTAAACAAACTATGCCTTAACATACATGAAGTCATGTGTCAACAGTACGTTTTCAAAGACCCTACATGTGTTAAAAGCAAGCTTTAGCAAATCAATTCCTTTATTCCTTGCAAATCTGTCTCCTACCTCACTATTTAAAATCCAGAATCCAAACACGAGGACATAGAACTTTCACTGAACTATACATAATTATTTATGTAGATATATTTAGAGATCACTATTTTTCAATTAGGTATACAAAATTTAAGACCTATAAATCTGACCTATGCAAATATTTATACTTTTAAATCCATGTTTGCTAGACATTTTACAATGAGCTGCTGGGAAGTTCACTTTCTTCATACTCACAAAGCTATTAGAAGCCTAAGTGAATTTAACAAATTGCTGGCATGGAAGAAAGTTGTAACCTGTAGAGATTTAAATACACGTGTTCACACAGTCCATACCACTCCAACAACAGGAAAGCGTAGCCAAGAAAAAGGATTTGCAAATATTCATCAACCTGTTGTCCACAATCAAGAAGGCTGACCAGTGGCCTCTCACCGTCATAGGCTATCCTATCAAGAATACAAAGACAGTTTAGAAGAACCAAGAACATTTTCCCTGAATTGTCTCTAGGAGTATTGCAAAGAACTCAAATCTTTTTCATTTTGTAAACCACAATACAGAGTTCACTCCAAGGCTCTGTTGTTCTGTCAACACGCTGTTTGTCATGTCTTTTTCTTATCTATATCCATTTTTTTTATTTTTGCACCCTCAGTAGGTAACATCCTTGTACGAATACATATAAACCACTAATTTTGCTTCAACAATATAGCATGTATGAAGAAATTGGTCAAGCTGTAATTTCCACAAAAGATGCCACAAGGTATTCTAAAGAGATTACTTAGCGACTTACAGAAGTGGAAGAGGCAGGCATCCTTCTCCTTCAGCAGAATTATTAATAAATCACAAATAATTTAATGATTCAAGCCACTTACAGAAAAATCTTGCGTCCTGGTAAATTCCTGCTGCGTATAGCTGATTGACAACAACTGATCAAAGTGAGAAGTGACTTAGGTGTTACAGACTTTCATTATGTAAGGGCCACGAAATTAAATCTTTCTATAATATATCTACTGCTAAGGAGTTATAACTTGGCTATTAAAAAAAAAAAAAAAAAAAAAAAAAAAATCAACTCCAAGCTGAAACTTGGCAGTTAATTTTCTGCTGTTGAGTAAAATAGAACACTTTAGTGTGATGCACCAAGTGTGCTCATGAAATCAAAGTCATTTTTCATACAGATTCAGATACAATGTCTAGATGAATACTTTCCATTCTCTTTTAGGAATGTTATATTATGCTATACTGTTTACTTAACTATCATTAAATCAAGTTTTATTCATAGTATCAAGAAAATGTTAGCTTCCTATTTCTGTAAGGCAGCACTATACATAGTAAGGACTGATACAGGAAGAATTTACAGAAATCACTAATTAAAGGTCTCCTGGAATAAAAAAACACATAAGGGAAGAGTAACACTCTCAAGCCTGGCAAATGACATGAAAACTACTAGGGGTTTGCTACAGAAGTCTCATTAACAGCAATCCTGTGACAATCAATATGTAGGTAATAATGCCTATTTAAACTAGGAAATGCTATTTATCAACCTTCCATTAGAAAATATGGCAAAGCACATTAAGTTTCTTTATTAACATATTGAGCAAACATTTTGTGGAAAATGAAAAGATGTGCAGGTCATAACTGTGCAAGAGCAGATATTTTCATTATGTACAAAGGATTTGAAGGATTCAGGAAAAGAACACAGAAGAATAAAGAACAAAACATTAAGACAAGCCACGATACAAAAGTCAGCATATGCCTGCTAAAAATCCTCAAGCAGCTTAAAGGGAGTATAGTGCTCCTAGTGCTCCTCCTTGCAATCAGTTAGGAAGTGATCCCAGACAAGAGCCCATTTCTGCTGATGAGATTTTTTTCAAACTTCATTATAGAAAACCTCCCAAAGATTACCCAAGTAGACAGTATTCAGTACCAACTTCTCTCAGCGTACAGCTCTCTCCAGTGGTTTTGTAGATACTCACAGCTTCCACAAGATACAACTGACTCAATTTGTAAATTTCATCATTTTTGAGTTGGGTTAAAAGCAAAAATGACAAGAATCAAATTGCCTTTTTTTTTTTTTTTTGCCATTTATGAAACAGCATTTTCACTCAAATAAAACCAGATTAAAAAAAAAATGATGAGAAACTACATATCAGAATTCACTACTAAACCAATCAACAACCTAAGAAAACCAAAACTGCCCCGTTATTGTGGGATCTCAGCTTTCATACTTCTGCCCAAGACAGAGGAAAGTGGACCGTAGACATTACAATTATAATTTCCTATTTCTGTGCATGGCTGCAGGAAAAGAAATGTCAATGAGATAAAAATTTGAAGACTACAGCAGAAGATTCCAACACAGAAAAAGGCAAAAGCACAACTAACCAAAGAAATACTGGTTAAGATTTTTAAAAGTGTAATTATTTGTTTTGTAAAGTGGAAAAGAGTGTAGGCTGACAAAATATGATGGTAGCTGAATAGACATCTGCAACATATTTGTCAGTTAGCCAAATACTAGGGAAAACATTCCACCTCATTGCTTGTTAGGTGGTCATATTATGCAAGCATACTACATAAAAGCTTAAAAAAGAGAAGCACATAAGCAGACTATGACCAGCCCTCAGAATGTTTAACACTGAATGCAAAAGACGTGAAATAACAGAATTAGCAATATTGTAAAAAAACTACAGCAAGTCATTCAAATTGGCTTGCAGTTAAGTTTGGTTGGACAAGAGCATGACAGTTTTCACCTAATACACTTACTAAACATTTCCAGTCCTGTACCAAGTAATTTATTTTGCTCTAGAAAAATACAATTCCTTAAAGAAATGGAAAAAGAATGCATGGAAGGAGCTGCAGATAGGCAGGATGTCATTATACTCACAAAATCAGAAATGAAGCATTGTATGTACCACTTGGATGTGGAGGATTTTGTGAAAAAGGTAACACTTTTCCAGTCAGGAGGAGAAGCAGGGAGAAAGGCAGGTGCAGAGAACACACAAGTTTCATTAAGTGAGCGAAAGCCATTAAATATTTCATAATGACCTCACATATTGAAGGTCAGTTTCAGAAAATATAAAGTTCAGCTACATTAGAGAAGCTGCAAATACTTCTTGGTAAGTTTTCTTGGTAGTCTCCAGTCATGTCCCAGAATAAATCCAAGATGAAGTAAACCATGTATCACAAATCAGACAGAGCTGTCTAAAAAGATACTAGTTTCCCTGTTCTCTAGAACACAAATATCAAGTTAGGAAGAGAGTAGTCTCTAGTGTAAAAGGATAACAGCATAGTTTCTGCCCCCAGGAAAATTTTACCAAAGCTTCTGAAAAGCCCCATGATATACGTACTCTCAACACTCTTGATTTTAATAGCAAAGCCTACTAAAACTGTCTTTATTATGTCCATGCCTTGACAGCCCATACTTCAGGATTATTTCAATAGGATTTGGGAAAGAATGCAGTCAACAAAAAAATAAAGGGCATGGTCTAAGCAAGTCTAAAATTAAAGGGCACATATTGACCTAACTCTGGAAATCAGACCTCTCCCATCCTTCTTGCCAATGTTGTGACTGCAGTAAAACAAAAAAGTTAAACCAGTTGCTCATACAGAAGACTCAAACTAATCAGTACTAAACTGAAATGCAGCTATTTTGTGTGAAGGCACACTACTTTGAAATGATACTGACAAGATCTGAAAATAAAGCATGGTAATTATTAAAAATGACACTCATGGAGAATTATGCAAGATTATAAAGCTCACAAAAGCCCATTTACCAATGGCGGACTTCACGAAGATTCATTTTGTAGATTACCTCACCTTGACTTATTCACTTGTCTTCTTTAGAGGATGCCTTTGAGATGCCCTGCCTTTCTGGTGCTGGTGGGAAGTGTGACATACTGCTGCTCAAAACACATTTGTCAAGGGATACACCTGCAATCCTATCTATAACTCCAGAAAAACAAAGAGTGTAACTCAGTGAAATATCAGTTGAGACCACAAGCATAAACATTCTGGACAACTTTCAGCATTTCACTGAAAGTGAACCAACAGCACATGGATCAGCAGCAGGATAATTCTGCTTCCAGTCCACCACATGAAACTGTCACCACATGAAACGTTATCCATACATTGGATAACAGTGGCTTTCAGAAGGGTAAGATATGTTTACAACATTCTGTACATTTGAGCTATTCAATACTGAGGAGAAGCAGTGACATTTGTCCCCATGGACCTCCTCATTAACTATTACTGCACCTGGGAATACTGCTCTCAGTGGAAATTTGGAATGAAAAACCCCCCTCTTCTATCAAGAAAGCCACCTACACATACTTGAATGACCAAAACTACCCCCTAAGTCACAGTCAGGATTCTCCAGCCTACACACACATGACAAAACTTAAGTTTCACAAACAACATCACATAAGTTTGTACTCCCACAGGTTCCGATTTTGCCAACATTCAAAGACAATGAATGTTTATATTAAATTGACACAAGCAGTGCACAAATAAAGTCTCTGTTTTGAAAGGCACAAATTGAAAGCAGAAGTGATTTGGAGACATATACAACTCCAGCATGGTGGTCACAAGCAATGTCCACGCCAAAGAAACGAAACTGAGCTTTAAGCTGTTTGTCCCCTTGACTGGGGTGCAAGGAAAGTTTTGATAGTACTAAGCAAATTCAAACAACCCCTTAGGAAATGTTGTAAGTAGTAATCAAAGCCCTCAAGACAGGAAAGTTGTACTACAAAGACAGAATTGAAGCCAAACTCAAATGGCCATTGTAAGCAAACTTAAAAAGATTAAAAAATTGCACTTCAATAGCTAAAACCAAGAGGGAGTGGGGGGGGTGGGGGAAGCGCTGCTGCATAGTAATGATTAGGCATCAAAAAGATATTGCAATACCCTAAAAAGTCAGCTGAATATCCATTTTCGAAGAAATAGCAGGTAAAATGTCATTCCTGCAGCAACTGCTAACAGGTATATTCAATCAGAAGTTACAGTGCCTATACTTACGAACTTCACGTTTTCAAATCAAAGCACTTGCACAGACACTATCTGAGAATTTGGGAACCAGTGTGGTATGCAAAGCTTTTTAATGATATCTAAAAACTAAAGTGTAATACATTTCAATTTGAAAAATTTAAATCTATTTTAAAAATTAAGGTGTAGTACAAGAAAATAAAGGCAATGCTGTCACTAATAATGCAGAGCAAAAAAGTAATACTGCCACTGCAGCTGCACTACTTTGATATCAATAGTATTTAAAGAGTTTAGAAAAAACCTGCATGCTAAAGTAAAAATTTTAAATACTGGGATCAATGTAACTTCTAAGGTCATCATATTACCCTGGGACGATTTATGTTTGATCAGACTGTGATAAAACAATTTGCAGTTTCCTTGCACCAGAAAGCATTTATTATGTAAGCAATTAATTGGAAATCTTGGATGGATGCTGAGATACATCAGACTGTCGTCCAATAAAACACTGAAATAAAAGATTAGAGAAATGTTTATCTGTATAAAGAGTGCATTTGAACACCCAAACAAGAATATATGCTACAAGTCTGAAAGAAAATCAACTGTTAAGGAGAAAAAAAACAGGGGGCTGAAGCAGGGCCCCATGCCTGGGTCCCGGCATAGAAAATCACCATACTGGTGATGGTAACATTAATTCTAGACAAGGTACTTCAAAAAGACAAACAAACAAAGCCTTACAAAGCCAAAACCTCAATATCTAACACAGATTTTAAAGTACTGGCAAGAACTTGGATGGACAAGGAGCTGCTGAGGAAACTTAGAGGGCAAAAAGAAGCTTATAGAAGGTGGAAGCGAGGACAGGCCACCTGGGAAGAATATAGGAGCATTGCCCGAGAAGCTAGGGACCAGGTTAGGAAAGCTAAGGCCCAGCTAGAATTAAGTTTGGCAAGGGATGTAAAAGATAACAGGAAAGGATTCTATAGGTATGTAGCAAATAAAAGAGAGACTAGGGACAATGTAGGCCCTCTCCAGAAGCTATCAGGAGAACTGGCTACCATGGATTTGGAGAAGGCTGAGGTTCTTCATGGCTTCTTTGCCTCAGTCTTCACCAGCAAATGCTCTGACCACACAACCCAAGTCTTGGAAAGCAAATGCAGGGACTGTGAGAATGAAGACCTTAGGCCCACTGTAGGAGAGGATCAGGTTCGAGACCATCTTAAGAACCTGAACGTGCACAAGTCCATGGGACCTGATGAAATCCATCCACGGGTCCTGAAGGAGCTGGCGAATGAAGTTGCTAAACCACTGTCCATCATATTCGAAAAATCCTGGCAGTCAGGTGAAGTTCCCGATGACGGGAAGAAGGGTAATATAACCCCCATTTTCAAGAAGGGGAAGGTGGAAGACCCGGGGAACTACAGACCAGTCAGTCTCACCTCTGTGCCTGGCAAAATCTTGGAACAGTTTCTCCTGGAAAACATGCTAAGGCACATGAAAAACAACGAGGTGGTTGGTGACAGCCAACATGGCTTCACTAAGGGGAAATCCTGCCTGACCAATTTGGTGGCCTTCTATGATGGAGCCACGGAACTGATGGACAGCGGCAGAGCAGTTGACGTCATCTACCTGGACTTATGCAAAGCGTTCGACACTGTCCCACACGACATCCTTGTCTCTAAATTGGAGAGACGTCAATTTGATAGATGGACCACTCAGTGGATAAAAAACTGGCTCGATGGCCGCACGCAAAGAGTTGTGGTAAATGGCTTGATGTCCAGTTGGAAACCTGTAATGAGTGGTGTCCCTCAGGGGTCGGTGTTGGGACCGGTCCTGTTCAACATCTTTGTCGGCGACATGGACAGTGGGATTGAGTGCGCCCTCAGCAAGTTTGCCGACGACACCAAGCTGTGTGGTTCGGTTGATATGCTGGAGGGAAGGGATGCCATCCAGAGGGACCCTGACACGCTTGTGAGGTGGGCTGATGCCAACCTTATGAAGTTTAACCAAGCCAAGTGTAAGGTCCTACACCTGGGTTGGGGCAATCCCAGGCACTGCTACAGGCTGGGCAGAGAAGAGATTCAGAGCAGCCCTGCAGAAAAGGACTTGGGGGTGTTGGTTGACGAGAAGCTTAACATGAGCCGGCAGTGTGCGCTTGCAGCCCAGAAAGCCAACCGTATCCTGGGCTGCATCAAAAGAAGCGTGACCAGCAGGTCGAAGGAGGTGATCCTGCCCCTCTACTCTGCTCTTGTGAGACCTCACTTGGAGTACTGTGTACAGTTCTGGTGTCCTCAACATAAAAAGGACATGCAGCTGTTGGAGCGAGTCCAGAGGAGGGCCACGAGGATGATAAGAGGGCTAGAGCACCTCCCGTATGAAGACAGGCTGAGAGAGTTGGGGCTGTTCAGCCTGGAGAAGAGAAGGCTGCGTGGAGACCTCATAGCAGCCTTCCAGTATCTGAAGTGGGTCTACAAGGATGCTGGGGAGGGACTCTTCCTTAGGGACTGTAGTGGTAGGACAAGGGGTAATGGCTTCAAACTTAAACAGGGGAAGGTGAAATTAGATATAAGGAAGAAGTTCTTTACAGTGAGGGTGGTGAAGCACTGGAATGGGTTGCCCAGGGAGGTTGTGGATGCTCCATCCCTGGCGGTGTTCAAGGCCAGGTTGGACAGAGCCTTGGGCGACATGATTTAGGGCAAGGTGTCCCTGCCCATGGCAGGAGGGTTGGAACTAGATGATCTTAAAGGTCCTTTCCAACCCTTACGATTCTATGATTCTATGATTCTATGAACTTGCTTGGACTACTACGCACAGCTACCAGCACCTATCATCAAGATAATTTAAACTGGAAAAAGTGCCCATAAAGTCTACTACATCAGGAAAACACATCTACAGAGGTGACAAGAAAGCCAGTCAGAAGGGTAAGTGAAGAGAGGCAGAAATCGCTATAAATACCAGAAATACTGGAAGATCCTACCCAAAGAAAACAAGCCACCATAAGACATAAGCTCATAGATAAACAGAATCATAGAATGGTTTGTGTTTGAAGGAACCTTTAAAATACCATCTAGTTCCAACCCCACCGCTCAGACAAAGCAATACTGACAATTAGAGGAAGACTTCTAGTTTTTAAAATAAAGTTTTTTAACAATTTTCTGAAGCAAAATATCCAAATAGAATATGCAGAAGTTACTCAGTATACAAGAGATCAGTACCTTGCTGTTGTAGGCTACATGAATAGTTATGTGAAAAAGAAGACCTTTCACTCTACAAAATACTTTTTACTAGAATCACTAGAAACTGACAGAAACATCTTTTTTAAGAGTACCAGTCTAAGAAGAACTGACAACTAGCCTAGGTATAAAAATTTAACAATATCACTTGTCTACAGCCCTAATTCAGGCACAGCTCTCTTCTAGCAGGAAAGCTACTTTAAGATTTAGTAGGGCGAAAATTATATTTTTCCTTCCTCCAGCAGTTGGAAAGGAATGGGAGGAAGGAGGCAGGAATTATTATTTTCCTTTACATTAACTATTTTCAAAAAAGCATAACAAAGTCCTTAAAAGTTCAGATATTTTGCATTACTAATTTTAGAAGGCTAACATTTGTAGTATTTATCCATACCTAAGAAGTAAACATGCAAGAATGGCATAGAAGCCATGGGGAAAATAAGGGGAACATGACAGAAAGCAGAAGACAACTACAGTGGATAGACATTAGGTACAAATCAAGTTTAATCACTGTATTGTCCCTTGGGAGAAAACAACACTTGGTATTATTTTAGTATACACCTTGGCAAAAAATGCCTTATTGAGCCTTACCATGAACGCTTGTTGGGGTTTGGTTTGGTTTGGGGAGGAAGGGGAGAGGTTTCTTGTAAGAATTAAAACAAAAGAACTCCAAACATGAAGAACATGAGCATGCCACCACAGAAGCAAACCAGCATTTTATAAAATTTCACAGATGGATAGCCAATATAAAGTTGCTCTAGTAACAAGTCAGAATTTGTATACATAAATAAGCCTCCCTTCCATTCCTAACTTTGTATGTAATGTTAAAAACCACAAAACCAAATGTCTTGCACCCTGTTGCAAATGATCCAGTACGGAATTACTAAAGATCAAAACACAACACATTAGTGGGATGGATTTAATTGTAAGACCTAAAAGAAAGCAGGGGTATTGCCCTGCAAAGTCAGATGTTGTGCTAAGCAACACTGCATCCGCTCCTAATCAATATGAATTATAAACAAACATTTCTTTTAGGACTGCATAGAGAAATCTTAGTACCAAAACCACATTCTGTTGGGTGTTTTACAAATAGAAGTTGGCTACCCAGACAGCTTGTATCAGGTAGCTTTTTTTCCCATCTAACTAGAACATTTTTATTCGCTTTTCTCAAAACTCTAAGTGACAGAAAACCACAGACTGCAAAAATGATTATGTCCCTGGAGACACAGAAAGAACCCATAATTGTGATTACAAAGCACAGATTAGATGAAGACTTACTACAAGGTGAACTAAGCGCATTTGTGGTAGGTTTTTAAGACCTTAGGACTAGAAGAAACTTGAAGTGACAAGGTCTAGTCATCTGCTAACACACATGAACCTAACATTGAAGCTGAAGACTCTTTTGATGTTTCAATCTGCAAAGTCTTACCTTTGACATCTATCTCTACACTCAATCAACATGGAAGCTTTCTTTGCCAATAAACTATTCACTCCTGTAACAACTTCTAATACAGTTACTCATCCCTTATAATCACCTTAGTCTTGTGGGGTTGTGTTTTCACAGAATGGCTGAGGTTGGTGGAGGACCTCTGGACATCACTTGGTCTACCCCACTTGCTCACAAAGGGCTGCCTAAAGTTGTTTGCTGAGAACTACATCTAGATGGCTTTTGAGCATCTCCAGGATGGAAACTCCGCAACCTCCCAGGGCAACTTGTACCAGTGCTTGGTAATCATCACAGTGAAAATGTGTTGCCTGATGTTCAGAGGGAACCTCCTGTGTTTCAGTTTGTGCCTATGGCCTCTGGTCCTGTCACTGGGCACCACTGAAGAGAGATAGGCTCCATCTTCTTTGTACCCTCCTTTCAGAAATTTGCATATGTTGAGACATTTTAATCCTGGCTTGGTTACAAACAGGAGTGTATGTACTATTACAGCTACACCAACCTTCTGGATAAGAAATTTTCAAACTCTCTGGTTTGCTTTCACCGTGGAAATTAATGCTTTATATTTAGTTATCCTTCAGTTGCAGCTTATCACTTATATTAGGACACAAGGAGATGAAATGAAGCTGCATCAGAGGAAGTTCAGATTGGATATTAGGAAAAAGATCTTCACTGAGAAGGTACTCAGTCACTGGAACAGGCTCCCCAGGGAAGTGGTCACAGCACCAAGTAGTCAGAGTTCAAGGAACATCTGAATGACACTCTCAGCCATACGGTTTACTTTTAGGCAGCCCTGTGAGGAGCGGGGAGTTGGACTCTATGATCCTTATGGGTCCCTTTCAACCTGGAATATTCTATGATTCTACGATATACTCGCTGCACAATGGCAGACAAACTGTGTGCATTAGTGTATAGGTTACACTTTAACTAAGGCTCAGATCTGTGCTGATATGTAGTAAGGACACACACCTCATTTTACAACGTACACCTCATTCCTTACAATAACCCAATACCACCCCATCCCCCACGAAGGACAAAAATCTACCCAGGAGAAAAATCTAAAGCATTTGTTAATCAGCGTTTACAAAAAAACCCAAATCAAAACAACAACAAAAAAACCTACACATTCCCCACTGCATTATGTTCCATACATAGAAAGAGTTAGGACATAAGTAGCACCTATAGAAGATAACAGTAAAAACACTCCGCAGAAACTAATCTTTCCTCATTGTTAACAGGATGGGTTTTGCAACTGAAAGGAGCAAGCTTTAAAGCATTAATAGATACAGCTGCTTATACTATGACTGTAAGTATACAATCAAGATACAAGAAGTTAAGAGAGCTTCCACCTATTACTTAATGTGCATATGAACAGTTCTTCTAACTTACAGGTTGCTCTCTCGATTCCCCTGAAGTTAGAAGGTTAACATAGCCAAACCTGACTAATGAACACCTCTGATAAATCCTGCTGACAACTGAATCCATCACTAATCCACCTGTCTGCTCACAGGCAGATGTTACTGCTGCTTTAGCAGAAAAAGCTGGAACTGTCCACACCTCACTCAGATTCTCAGCTCAAGAGCAGTCTGTCTTAAGTCTTTAAGACAAAAAGCTCAGCTTAGCATGGAAACAGCTGAGGTGTGTCTTCCTGTATGAAGACAGGCTGAGAAAGTTGGGGCTGTTCAGCCTGGAGAAGAGAAGGCTGCATGGAGACCTCATAGCAGCCTTCCAGTATCTGAAGGGGGTCTACAAGGATGCTGGGGAGGGACTCTTCCTTAGGGACTGTAGTGGTAAGAGAAGGAGTAATGGGTTCAAACTTAAACAGGGGAAGTTTAGATTAGATATAAGGAAGAAGTTTTTTACAGTGAGGGTGGTGAAGCACTGGAATGGGTTGCCCAAGGAAGTTGTGAATGCTCCATCCCTGGCAGTGCTCAAGGCCAGGTTGGACAGAGCCTTGGGCGACTTGGTTTAGTGTGAGGTGTCCCTGCCCATGGCAGGGGGGTTGGAACTAGATGATCTTAAGGTCCTTTCCAACCCTTACTATTCTATGATTCTATAATCTTATGGACACACTTCTAACAACTCCGCTGCAGGGACTAACAAGTTGTATCAGACAAATGGAGCAGAAAGTTTAGGGGTTACGGGAAACCAGTCAACCAAAAAGCAAAGTTGAGGGTGTGAACAAACCACAAACTCCACACACAACAGTTCAGGAACCTTAAGGAAGTAGGATTTACTTGGACAATGAAGGATTGGAATCAGAAGCCTGAAAAGGTATGAGGACTAACTCGACAGTGAAGTCACTCTCTAGAGAAAGAGACTGACCAGATCAGCAAGATCAGCTGCGGCTGGCAGTAGGTGAATGCACATCCCACAGAACTCATTCCTTCCTAGGGCCTGCAGTGCAACACACACCCATAATGTTACACAGATCTTCTACCAGTTACAAGCATTTACAAGAATTCACTGAAAAGCTCTTGTACCTCGTCACACTTACTGCTGGTTAAAAGAGAAAAACTTATTGCTACTAATAGCATTCCATCAATTTAATTAGTAGTAGCTACACAGAGCTAAAGGTTATGACCTAATGATTCACAGGAGCACATCCATACAGTAAATTCATGTACTAAGTTTGCTTAAAAACAAAGAGCAAAAGTGTGGAAATAGTTGCAAAATCAGTTACTAAAAGTTAGGAAACATCAGAATTAAGATTTCTTATACGATATTAAAGAGAATATGCACAAAGGACATGATTTGCCTGATCCTTTACTACCTTTTTCCATGCCACAGGGCTTTCTCATTCAAAGCAAAGAAGCTACGCAACTTTTCTCCTTGTAATTTAATGTGTGTCCCTTATTACACCCTATTTAAACCATGCTCTGAAGAGACTTAATTTCCTACTGGGCTTCTGTACAGGACTCACCACTGTAATATGCTAGTGTGCCAGAAAAATTAACTTGTTTCACAACGCTTTCACAGAAGTTTTCACAAAAACAGCTATTCTTCCCATATTATAGATGAGTAACCTGAATTACAGAATGAAATTTAAGAACTACCCACTAATTTTGCCTGCACAGTTAAAGAAATTTAGGGCACAACTTTAAAAGTACACCATGTTATCCAGTGCTGTGTCTAAAACTAAAACTTCTATTGACCCATGCAGAAGTAGTCACGGTCTACAGCCTGTCTCCCAGGACATCAATGTACTACTAAAAAGCTCTTGCGGAAAGTTTGATTGAAACAGACTTATCTAGGATCACGAAAAACTGACAAAAAGAAAAGAATTGCAGTATTCCAAAGTGACGTTCAATCATTCAAATCACTAGATATGCTTTCCCTTCCCACGGTTCCCTGTCAATTCATTTCACGTTTCCCAGCTTTTGGAAAATATGTCAGCCAACTTTGATACACAGCTCTAATTCCTAAATACAGCCAGCTGAAAATAATTATATATAAATCATAACTAAAGACTACCATAACATGTACTTATGAGGACAGGAATTAATTAAAGCACTTTCCTATTTTTAAAAAGAAATTACATTTTGAATATTGTTTTACGGCATTTTTATACGTAATATAGAAAATTAAGGGGGCAATGACCCATTAAGAAATAAAAAGCTACTCTAAACATGCTCATATGTAACAGCGTACGAACAACCTAATGGAGAGATTACTACCCAGCAACATCTGTAACTTGGGAAGACTTTCAAAATACTTTGAGTTCTCAAAGTACATATATACTACTCATTAAAAATTAGCAGAGTAATGCTTTCCAAAAACTGCACATGCATGAAAATCTCTGTTCTTAATTCCTTCAGTTACAGAAATGCTTCCAAGAACTACAGACTGCATAATCCAAGCTGGGCAAATGGAAGAGAAATGCTCCCTCAAAAATCTTCAAAAGTTTATCACTGGGCTTATCCATTCTTTCTTCCATTTCCAAAACCAGTAAAGCAGAACATTACAGCCTTATTCTAACTAGTTCATACCCTCAAGAGGAAGAAAACCCAATGCAAACGTTATTATATACCATGAATTGCATCCACAGTTTGTTTCCCTTAACTTTTGAAAAGCACTGGCTGTCACATGGAATGCCCATAGACACTGTCCCACACAAACGCTTTCACAAACTAGTGGCACAAAAAGCTATAGCTTCTTCCATACACTTTGTTTCCATGTACACGAAATCATAATGAACTACACACAATGCTTCGTACTGACAGCATCACACCTAACAGTGAGCTGCCCAGCACCTCTGTACGCATCCCCAAAGAAAACACTTTCAAATTTTAAGTAGGTAGATGCAAGGGCGGGAAGGAAATCCCAAAATGCAAGAAAAGGTTTCCATGAAGTAACTTCTGCTCGCTTCTTATAACTGACAACAAGCCATCTCAATTTTTTTTTTTTTAAGAATAGAAACCCAACACATGCACAAACAAAGATTTCCTGGAAATCTGATTGTCTTCATTGAAACTCCACATCCAGGTAACGAAGCAGCACTAACAGAAGTGAACAGTCAGGCGCAAGGTGGGGGGAAAGATTACATACAGAAAGTTTTGATGTACTTTTTTAAGACTTCCTTGTGAGCAGTATGTTCACACTCAGTGTAGATAACTAGATTTTTTTTAAACACTTCCCCCCCCCCCCTTTCTAAGACTTTCAGAATTCTGATTCTTGATCTTGAACTACAGTGTGGATATACTGGGTTCTCAGAGAGAACCAGAGGCTGCTTTGATAGAAGTTGTGGACAACTAATGGCTCTATGTGCACAAAAGGTGGAAAGCCTCACTCAGCAGCTACTTTCTAAGTGATTAACAATTAAGTTTTAGCTCGATCTAGTCCTGTTTAGAAGAGCTACGAAATGTAGTTTAGGTGAATATACAACGGAAGCAATTAAGACAATAACATTTTGACTGCTAACTTCATGTCTTTTTTAACCATTAAAAAGCATGCAAGTGAAGCATCTCATTTCAGTAGCGGAAGCATCCACCAGGGTTTCTAATTAAGTCAGAGAAAAAGTACACACAGTATTGTCTGGAATCGATCTTTAAAGAACAGGGTCTAAATTAGAAAACCCCAGATGGGGTCCTGATCCCTGGTTACGGTACGACCATATAAATGGTGACAGACACAAGATGATTAGTACAAACATGCCCATCTGTTCCCAATGAGGTATGGCGCTTCTCTCAATTATTATTTCTTGAAGCATATTAATACCAAAGTTGCCATGAGCTGAAATAACAGAGCTAAGATCAGGCAGTATAAACCAAGCAGAATAATGCAGAATGTTTTTTGAATGCGTGGGATGGGATGTGAAAGAGTAAATTCCACAGATGGGGACAAAGTAATGGAAGTCTTAATCCTCAGAACCTACTCCAAGGACTCCCTCACACTTTAGGGAAGGTTGAAAGGCAGTACATGCAGCAACAGACAGTAATAACCTTTAAAAAGAGCGGAGGCATTAACATTTTGATTCTTAGAAACAAAGTTAAAATATTAGTTGTATTTCATGGAATTGTTTCAAGTTAGATGTGTTACAGTAAACATTCATATTAATAGCATTTTTGTTGTGGAATCCAAAGTGTTCCAAAGACTTTTTGAAATAAACCACTAACTTACTGAAGTAATAAAGTTTATTTTCATCCATACACTGCACTTCTGATGTAATTAAGTATCTGAATTAAGCGGGGGGGGGGGGAATAAAAAAAGATTCAAGTTTTCTACAAGATTACATTCAACTCAGGAGATCACCAATGGAAGAGCAGTAGGTAAGTCATTTACATACATGCACAATCTTAACTTTTAGGTGTTCAGCCTCTAAGAGCAAGGAATTATTATTGTTTTTAAAGCATGTATTTTGCAATTCTTTAAAAGCCTGCACATGATTCCTTCCAGGGTCTGTCAATGCTGTTCAAATAGTCCAAAGGGTCTATAAATCTTATAAATCAACACAATACTTGACCACCAAAGATTATCACACTAACACATCCTTTTAAAAAAGTTTCCTCAGTTTTCCATTACCAGCTAGTTTCAAAACTGACTGAAAGCCTCTCATATTCTCTCAGTCTTTCCAAAGATTATTTCAGGTTGCAGTATTGATGTTTTGTGCTAAGAGTAAAAACACCATTACTGCAGATAGTTGCTAAAAGGAGTATGATACTGACAAGTGGTATCTTTAACACACACCAGAACTACTTTTTGATTCTAATAAAGGAACTTGTCTGAAGGCAGGAGTGAAGACTACGTCAAGAAAGAGGAAGCTATGTATTTGGGCTAACTAATATTAAGGGAAAGGGATGTTAGAACGAAACTGGTAGGGAAAAATAATGAGCTGTAATATCACATTTTCCTCCATTTCTTACTTTGCATGCTTTTACTGTTCAGCTTCATATTTTCTTATTCATTGCTCCCATGAAAATTTTCCGTGTGCAACAAGTAGCCTTTATCACCTCTCCAAACTCAGGCTTAAAGAAAAAACATTTACTCGAAAAAACTTTAAATGAAAAATCCCATACTAAAAGACTCCTACACATAGCCATACAACCTCTTGCTCTTCTGTATGACATGAACCGTGTGACTGAAGAAAAGACAGAGAGGAAAAAAAGCACAACCTGATAGCCTGGTAGAGAGCAATATATCCCAAAAGAAAATGCACCTCTCTTGATCTACAGGAGGTAACAGAGCCTCCTGTTCTACAGCCAAAAATGGATAATGCCTGAGGTCATGCCCGTATTTCATTACTATGCTTTTCCAAATGCTAGCAATGACTGTTGTTTTTTATATTAATTACAGCTTAATAATGACTTGGCTGACTTGCCTGATTCAAGTCCACAAGTAAGCTTGCTAGGTACAGTCAAACCCCAACATTTATATGGCACACAAGAAAAAAAAAAATAGCATACATGCATTACACACATTATGATTTTCCATTCTCATTTATTTAGCTGTTTCATCAAAAACTGAACTACAGCCTGTCCACTCTGTATAGTAACTAGCAAAGGGAATGCAAGAGGGACAGAGGCAAATACAACTGTGTAAGAACTATAAAACAAAATAAACCCAAACAATACACCACACACAACTGCACACCCCCCACACCTCACAGCAATGAAGTGCTATCTTGCTTCAAGCAGACACAAGACGTCATGCAAGTACTGAAGTACTAAACACCTTCCCCAGTAGCGCACGCTTTCAAATGCCTGTAACGAACACAATACACACACCTCTGTTAAACTATCTTACCTGGTTGTCTGTCACTATCAGTTTTCTTTTAGGGTGGTCTGAGTACAGCATACATGCAGATGTTTCACATCTTTTTGAGGCATTACTTGACATAAGTAAATATAATACTTAGAGCATAGCTATATTACATACAAGACACACCAAGCAAAATTTCTATTATCTGAAAACTGACCAATTCCACTAGTTTGGACGGGGAAAACCTGAAGGAATGCACGTCATCTTATCCCCTTCCCAAAATGTGATTTGACATCCACTTTCAACTATAAAGCCACTCAAATTTTCAACACTCCTATTCCATTCCCAGCAAAGAGAAATCAGCTATAGCCAAAGCACCTACCCTGCAAGCACAAAACAAAGACCAACACGAGAATACTTCAGCAGTTGTGTTAAATGGGAAAACAGAATGCCAAACAAAATAACCACCACTCTCAGTAAGCGACCGCGCAGGGAGCAAACATAAAAGTCAGAATAAGACTTGCACGACAAAACCCAGCTCTGCCGGAGCTGCTCTGCTGCAGTTTAACGTTCCGGGATTGTTCACCGTCATTAATTGTTGATTTGTTTTGAAGAGCAGATAGTGATTTATTTGCCGCGGGATGAAGTTACAGACCTAGATTCCTGACCAGAGGCTCTCAACGTAAACAATACATAACCTATAAATTAACCATTCTCCATCTGGCAATTCAGATGTAAAATTCATAGTTTTTCATATACCAGGCGGCAGCAAACACTCCCCCCGCTTCCTTTCCGAGCGCTTTCTAACAGAGCCTGATGCAAAGTGGGAGGGAAAAAAGAAAGGAGAGAGGAAAAAAAAAAGGCAAGCATGAAAGGAACGGGCTCACACAAGTAGGGACCTACCGAACCGAGGTCCTCAGCGGCCGCCAGCTCCCCCCGGCTGAGGATCGCTGCTAAGTGCGGAGGGAGAAACCGAACCGGGCAGTGAGGGGGGGTCCCCTCGGCAATCCCCGGTGCAGCCCGAGCGGGCAATAGGCCGGGTGCAGCGGGGGGGGGGCACCGGCGGGGGCCGCGATCGCTCACCACAACGGACGAGCACCCTCCCCCCCCGCCCCGCGCCGCCGCGAGGAGCCACCGCCGCTAAGCGCGCGACACCGCCCGACCGGCCACCTGGGGGGGGGGGTAGGGGAAAGGGGGTGACCCCCAGGCCCCCGCGGCGCACCCCAGCCAAGGTCACCCCCCCGCGGGGCCCTGCCGCCACCGGGGCGGGGGAGGGGGGCAGAGAGGGGGGGCGGCAAATTTAATTTGTGACGCCGGCCACGGGGAAGGGGGGAGGGGAGCAGCACCGCGAGGAGATGGGGAGGGAAGGGGGGGCTCCGCAACGGGCCAAGTGGAGGTCTGTCCCCCCCCACACTCCCCCTCCTCCTCGATCGCCGGCCGCGGAGCTCGGACCGAGCGGGCGCCCCCAGCCCCACAGAAAGGAAAATGGAGCGGGACCAGGGTGGGGGTAACGGCAGCCGAGGTGCCGAGCTCCTTACCCCGCCGCAGCCGCCTCTCCTCGCTGGTCCCAGGCGGGTCCGCTCCGCGCTGCCGCTGCTCCGGGCTCGGAGAGGAGCTGCCGCCGTAGCCGCAGCCAATCGCCTCTAACCCCCTCCCCTTCCGCAGCTCTCCCCGGTCCCCCTGTCGGCTTCAAAATGGCGCCAACTTGTCTCCGGCTACTCCAATGGAACCGCCGGGGGAAGCGAGCGGGGCCAGAGCGGGGCAGCAGCGCCCCCTGCCGGCCCTCGCGGCCGCCGTGGCGCGGACACCGGCCGGAGCCAGCGGTCACAGGGCCCGCGGCCACCGCTGCCCTCAAAGGCGGACCCCCTCGCCCCGGCCCGCCAGACACCTCGGCCCTCCGCGCCGCCGCTGCGGGAGCCGCAGAGCGCCGCTACCGGGCGATGCAGCGGGGCGGGGAAGAGGGTGTAAAAGTCACGACCCCTCCCAAGTGTGCTTGCGCCCCGGGGCCCGGTCCAGCCCCCGCCTGCCAGCCGGGGGCTGCGGCTGAGCCTGCCCCCCCGCCCGAAAGACTCCCAGCCGCTGCACAGCACCGTACGGATCCTTGTCAGAAGCCAAGAGCTGTGTTTAGGACCGCGACTGCACGGCTTGCAGGCCGGCAGAGCACCTCGCCTTACGCACAGCCCGCGGCCCGGGCCGGGGGAGGGCCCGGCAGCCCCTCGGCCGATGAGCTGCGGTCCGTTACCCGCCCATGTGCACGGTGCAAAGCAGCGAAACAAGTATTTCCCCAAACCTACACGAATTATTAACGAATTATTGTAAAAGGGTGAGGAATAAAGTTGCTTAACTGCGGAGAAAGCGCAGAAAAAGTAGCAGAAATCGCTCGTCAATCCCTTTGGTTTTGCTTCAGTGCACGCAAGAGTTTCAGGGGCGCCCTGACAGGAAAGCGCAGGCAGAGAAGTGATGTAACTTCTCAGGGCTGCAGATGAAATGCTGCATTTATGAATGACACATCAGGAGAACGTAGAAGTGCTTAGAGTATTATGCTTCAAAAAAAACCCAAACATAAATCGTACTTAGCAGATCTGCTGAAATGCACTCAGGGCTTTGCCTGGCGTGAGGACATACTTCAACTGCATGTTAGCCAAGACACTGTAACTAGTGCTTTCAATCTTTAAGTTCCCTCACTAACACATTGTAACGAGCTTGTCTTATTTTTCATTTGCCCTTTAAACTAATAGCCTCATCTTCTAATAAAGGCTACATCACTCCTACTGCGATAAATTGCCAGAAATCGCATAGAAATCATTTTTTCAGGCCCCAAAACTCCCCTCGTTTGTATTTTTGGGTGAATTATGTTTGTCCTGCACTTCCTGAAAACAAAAGTACTACTGCACGGGCAGGAAAGAGAGGAATACTTTATCTGGCAGTTTTGTACTACTTGCAGTCAAGGATATACTTTTTTTGGACGCAGGCTGTACAATTTCCCCTTCATGCCGCCCACTGCCAGCTGGGCTTACCGAGACACCGTATCTTGGGCTGGGGAGCACACCTGCTTCCTACAGAGCGCTGGCACCTGTGTGCGAGGATACTTATAAACTAGGAGGAAAGTTAAACATAGCTACCGCAGTTGTAAACCCAGGTGTATAGCTGTGAAAGCAACTAGTGTGCTGACATGCTGCGGACGCGAACGTTCTGCCGAGAGAGTAGGTTACCGCAGCTGTCCCGGCTCCCGCGGTGAACGCGTCGGGGAGCGGGGCACGGCGCTGTGTAACGGAGGCCTCCCGCAGATACGCTCTGCCTTTCATTTCCTGCCTGCACCGAGATTCCTTAAAACTTCACAGATGGACATTTTGACGGTGACTCTCCACTCCTCCCTTTTCCTCCCCTCCCGATCTCCCCGCCGCGCGGTGCTCGCTACGGGCGCCGCGCTATGAGACAGGCGCTCGGCTGCCGCAGTAGCGTGCGCGGCCCTCAGGAGGGAGCCCGTCCGACACCGCGGCTCCGGCCGGCCGCTCGCTAACCTTCACCCCACGGCCGGTTCCCGCCAAGGGAGGCAGGTGGGGCGCGGGCTGCAGAGCCCCGGCCCCGCCCCCGCCCCAGCGGCCGATGGGGGCAGCCGTTGGGCGGCAGCGCCGTGAGGAGGCGCCGCCACGCAGAGCCCGGGCGCGGGGCCGCGGGCGGCAGGAGGCAGCATGGAGCTGCCGTTCCTCGGCGAAATGTGCCGGCTGGCCGGCCAGCCGCTGAGGAGCTCCTTGGACGCTCGTTTGGACACTTCGCTGGACGTGTTGCGCAGGAGTTCCCTCAGAAAATAACTTGTAAAGTGTTAGGAACTCGACCTACAGGAGGAAGCAGCAGCAAGTACCCGGCCCCGTTTCGGGGTCCTAAAAGAGCCGCACCGTGCAATCTGTGCAAGTGCTGGCTGTGTTCCCAAGGGCAGGCTCCGGCTCTCCACAAGAAATGTCACATGCCATAGGGCACTGATGACTGTAAGCAGACTCGGTTTTACTAGATCTGCCACCTCCTGAAAGCCAGGAGTAAGCATAAATGTATGTTACGGAAACTGCATGCTTAAAGATTCAAAATGTTTGTACAAAATAAATATTTTGCTTACAGTATGACATACAGACAAAGCCAGCGCCACAGAACTTCAAAGACTTCTTTGCATTTAGAATCCATTTGTGGACCTGTTGTCCACTAACTCATCTAATCCCTTTTTGAACCTGCTGACACTGCGTATTTTCTATCCTACTTAGGCAGCAGAATATAGAAGCCAACTACCCACTGTGTCAAGAACCCTATTTCTGCGTTCAGCTTAAACAGGGCCTCCTTGATTTGTAAAATTTGATCATACGCTGTTCAGCCTTGTCTTTTCACAATCAGAATCTAAACCCTTTTAGTCCCTACTTTGTTAGACTGCTGATCTCTCCCTTTGGGTCATTTCGGCTATCTTTCTTGATACCTTCTTTAAATTTGTTGTGTCCTTGCAGACCAGGACTGCACACTGTAATCAAGACAGCAGTATGCTGAGACTTCCCACAGAGCAGCAAACTGCCTTCTGTCTTGCTTGTGGTACTCTTCCTGATGATGCCTTACATCTCTGTTGTTCAGTGGCGCTTTTTGGTTGCTGTTGCAGTTTGGGCCAAGGATTTCCGAGAGCTGAAAACAGTGACTTCCAGACTGTGAATATAAACTTCCATTACTGACAGGTAATTCTATGATTTACCTTACACTGATCTAATTCAAGCCTATCTGCCATCTTTTTACCCATTCGCTTTTGTGAGACCTTCTGGAGTTCTTTCCACCAGCACAGCATTTGATTACCCAAAAGACTTTGACACCATCCAAGTATCACAGTGTGCAGCCTGTTTTCCAGGTCACTGATGAAAATCAAGGATATTTCAAACCAGAATAAACCAACATCCTAACTTTACCAGTCATACCTTTGTCTAAATAACAGCTCTAAGATACACCTCACAGGACTGAACAGACCAGGACCTCTGGAATCAAGCTGGCAGGTGAGAAGGACATAAACTTTCAAACAACCCCAGCATCCCACTGAGGGGTGAAGAAAGGTCGTAAAGAAGCTGGGTCCTAGAATGACTCAGTGCTGTAGCAATTCCTACTGATTCCTTACACTGAAATATGAAAATTGCCTAAAAAATCCTACAGTCCCTGACAGAACAAGGGAAGGAATGGTTTGGAGGGAGCAAAACTTTTTTTTTTTTTTTCCCATTCCCAAGATAAGCAGATATTTCAGCTTAACCATATTCTAAATCACTGTCGTGGCTAGCAAGCTCAGTCCGATCACAGGAGTGTGAACTAACACAAGAAAGAAGGGAGGGACTACACAGCAGAGAACAGGAACACCTGCTTTTGATAGTAGTAAGTTGTGAATTGTTTTATTGATTTCCCTACCTATAGACTAACATTATGTGAGTTAAGAGTAACTTTTGAGCAAATATTTCCATACAGTCATCACCAGAGAGATAAACGGCCAGCACAAATTAAGTATTTCAATGGAAGCCAACTGATGGGGTTTTTTATTTGAATGCAAACTGCAAGTTACATTTCTAACATTACATGAATTACCCAAGAGAAATTCCAAAACACTTAACTGAATCCTAAAGTAGCTTTTGTTTCCTTTTATAGATGGTTTGGGAAAAATAAAGGCTGAACAGAAAAGTAAACGTTGAAAAAGTTTGAGAAATAGAAGGGTGCAATTTTTTTCCACCACGCTTATCTAAATTCTCTTCCTTACTATAGCAGGTCTGTGAAAAAGATACTTTTGTTTCCAGCATAGGTATAAGCACTTTTGCCTTCTGTTTGTTTCTCTTATGACTCTTGAACAATCGCATCAAAAATATTTTAGAAACATAGAAAGGTTGGGTTGGAAGGGAGCTTAGAAATCACCTAGTTTCAAACCCCCTGCCATGGGCATGGACACTTTCCACTAGACCAGGTTGCTCCAAGCCCCGGCCAACCTGGCCTTGAACACTTCCAGGGGTGGGGCAGCCACAACTTATCTGGGCAACCTGTTTCAGTGTCTCACCACCCTCATAGTAAAGAATATCTTCCTAATATCTAATCTAAATCTCCCCTCTGTCAGTTTAAAGCCATCCCCCCTCTTGTCACTACATGCCCTTGTAAAAAGTCCCTCTCCAGCTTTCTTGTAGGCCCCATTTAGGTACTGGAAACCTTCTCTAAGGTCTTCTCTTCTCCAGGCTGAAGAAGCTCAACTCCCTCAGCCTGTCTTCACAGGAGAGGTGCTCCAGCCTTTTTACTAGAAAAACAATTCAAATAAAATACATGTCATTTATATAGTGAGTTCTTCACGCCAAATGGGTTTTTGCCCTGTAGGAGGGAGAGTTAGTGCCTATATACACGTTTGACTTGCAGGTGTAGTGATTTGTCTCAGAGAAAGAAAAAAGTACTTCATTTATTTGTGTTGGCTCTTCAGGTAAATGGCTGAGATTATTATGAACATGAGTTAACTTCGCAACTAATTTTAGTATCTTACATGTCTCTTAAATAATTTGCAAGGAAGTCACATGGAAACAGTGACTTAAGATGACTGGAATTTTTAGACTCTTACTGTCTCTGTCAGTGCTGTTTCCAACACCATCTCCTTGTAAACAAAAATCAAACAGCTGAATAAGACGGTGATGCTCAGAAGCTACTAGCTTTAAATACACGTGCAATATTCATACTAAAGTTTAATAAGTACTGCTTTAATCTTGTTGCTAAGAAGACTTTACCAAAAATACTTATCTGCTTCTGTCTTATGGTTGTTTTCTAACAAAAAGGCAAGAGTCATTAAGTACTATATATTTCACCAAAAATAAATCCCCAAACCCCCCAACAAACTGAAGATTATATTATGTTACTTTTCAGGGTGAGGACTGTAGGAAGCCTTTTTACTCCACCTACTTACCTGCTCTCTTCATTAAATAGTTAACAGCTACAGTGGGACACTAGTAAGATTAAATGACCTACTAAAGTAAGTCTTTCTACTAAAACACTATTACCCCCTCCCAAAATATGCCATCTCAAGTCAGCTGTAGATGTATCTTTCTCTCTGACTTCTTTTCTTCAGATAGGATCTTAAAGAGGTCAGTGCCTTTTTGGAGTCATGTATAGGAAGAGAGCAATAAAATGTTTCACGTTACAGTAGCCACAGGAGCAAAAAACATCATTCAGATTGGTAATGTTCTGAATCAGAATCTCTTTCCTGCAGTCAGGAAGTGATGTTTATTTTGCTATCAACGAGTGAATCCTTTACACTCTAAGCAAATCTAACCATCTTGCTGTCTAATAGGAGGAAGCTAGAGAGCATTAATACACAGACCTTTAAGGCTGCTAATAAGTTTGTGGTTGGTTGTTTTGTTTTGTGTGGATCGTTGTCTTTTTCCATTCCAGTGTGGCTTAACAGCTGCTTTGTTGCTAAATGTCATGGAATCTTCTTGCTGACCACTGACCACTCCAGCTATTTACACACTGTATTCCTACAACTTAACACTAAAATATCCTACCTATGGCAGCCAGCATCTAAAAAACCACAGTAGTCTAGGGGGGCTGGGGGGGATTGTTCTTCCCTTGGTGCCTTGCTGACAGGTACAACAGTAGCGAATTAGTATTTGGGGAGTCTGTACTAGCAGTCTTTCTTTCCCTGGTGATTAGCTCAGTTTGTCAGTGAATTAAATTAGTTTCTCCTCTGAGTTACCTTTAATTGATTTAAATGCTCTCCATTCTTAATTGAGATGTAGGATAAGAGGTGGGAGAGGAGAGTACATAACCTAAATATTCTTAAGCAATGCTATTAGTTTAACAAAATGGGAAAAATATTTAAGAACTTCTTACCATAAGTTGTACCTGAAAGGCGAGCATCTCAGTTGTTAAACTTCAAGTATTCAAATGAAAGTAATTTTGGGTAACAACTGAGTAGTTAAAATGACAAATATTCCACAAAGAGTAGGGATGTCAACATTGCCATAAGTAAGCATGTTGCACTGAACTTCTATAATACATACCATCTCTCTTTTCCTCTCACTTACACAGTAATTAGTATATTAAGCACTAAATACTTAAAGTGCTGTATAAAATCTTGGGCATTTTTAAGTTGCTCTATCTGACGCTCTTTTTCTTCTACTCAACACTTTTTGTTTTACCATTCCACTGTCTGTTCTCTAGCTAAAGCTACTTATTTTAATGTCCCATTGAATTTAAGTCTATTGAACACTTTACACTCAGTCTACTCTATTTTTATGTAAATGTGAACTGCTATTTAGATAGTTTTGCAGACTAAGCAGTGCCTGGACCTTCACCTTGAGTGTTGATTTCCAGAAAGTCCCCATGCTCTACTTTGAAACACAAAAATTGTTCAGAATCATGTTTTCTTGGTCTGCTTTCCCCTAATATTTCACAACCTATAAGCTCAGCTTTGCCACATGCCAGCAGTTGTTTTATTTTCTAAAGCACTCTACCTTAAAAGTGTAATCTTACCATACTTCTAGTTCTGTTTTGCTTGAGACCTAACTCACAGAACAGGTGCTTTACTGTAAATAAAAAAATCTATATGTCATGCAGATTTCAGCTGAAAAACATTAAATCCAATGTTTCAAAAGCTTCTGAAGTAAACTAATTAGATCTTATATTTTCTCTCCACTATTTTTATCTCCAAGAGAGCTCATCCTATAGTAGAAGGGAATCAAATAACAATATTTAAATGACAAACTAGGAATATTTCCTATTTTCTAAATCATCTTGAAGCCTCACCTTTTCAAGCAAGATTTAGTGAAATACAGAGTGTCAAGACAAACTAAGAACCAAGATGATTATCCTTTAGAAAGAGGCATGATTAAATATCAGTATGCAACTTGGTCCTCTTGAATTCAAATGGAGTTCAAGATGTCTAACTAAAGTGTTACTAGAAGAACAGTGTTATGAGAAGAAAGAGTACTCCACTATGTCAAGTCTGATAACAAGATCAAGGCACAAGATCTAAATGATTTGAACTATCATTCCATATTAACCCTTAATTGTAAAAGCCAATCCCAAGTAGTGCCCACTGGGTATTTATCTTTTTTTTTCCGTGTTATTACAGATGGAGTCTCATCATTCTGTCTAAAATTTGCCTAATCTTTTCTATTAAAAGGCAGAATACAGCCATTTGTTGTTTTGCCAACATTAAATTTTTTGGGTTAATAGTTTTCATGCCAGCTACCTTCTTCATGCTCAGTTATTTTGGGAAGTTTTATCTAAAATGTTTCTAGAAGTTAATTTAATAGAAATCTTTCCTTACACAAAATAGTACAATGTTTTTATGAGAAACATTCAGTGCTTCCCCTTTTATGAAATAGGAACGGGCAATTCAAGAAATCTGAAGAATATTCCTCTTCCTGCTGCCATTACAGTGTACCCAAACAGCATACCTCTCTCTCTGCAGGGAATGTATGTGTGGTGCTGTGTTCCAGCCTTGCAGGACAAGATAAAGGCAGCACATCAGTCTGCTGCAGGAAAGAGGAAAGTGATAAAAACCAGAAGGAAGAAAACACCCTGAATCCAATAGAAGGAAGGGAAGGAGTTAAAAAAAACATTATCAGTAGGAAGTGATACAAGACCCATTACTCATGCAAATACCACTACTAAACTCTCGTATTTTTTCTTCTATGAGAAGTTTCCACTAAAATCATAGAGGAGTTTTGTATGTTATGAGAAGCATGATTTGGTTGACATATAGTATAGGTACATGGTAGAGTTCTAAGCAAATTTATAAACATATTAAAAAAAATGAAGTTATAAAATTCAGACTCCTCTGCAAAAAAATCCCCATGATCTGTTAATACTCCTTTGTAAATATGCTCACTGTGACACCGTTCAGCCCCTTGGACGCTACATACACTATCTGTTTCTCCCAACGATGTTTCTGATGGAACTTCTTTTATCATCTAGTGTAACCTGAGGATTCTGGGGGAATTGTTTGTAGCTTTGTCTCTAGTAAGTACAATGTCTTCACATATGGCATCTGTAGCAGCTGTAGTAGTGTCATCAGGGAAAGTGTATTTGATTACCCTCAATGAGGTTAAAAAAAAGACATTAGAGTATTGTCAGCTGTAACATGTGGCTTTTTTAATTAGGTACACAAGTACAGGGAGAATTCCCAAAATGAAATACATCCGAGACAATTACTGGTTACACAACATGAAGCACTTGAGAGCTTTGATCTCCAGATACTACCTTCAAAAGGTCCATGTGTAGCACACTCTTATTCTCTCCAAATGGTTATCTTCGGTGTCATTCACTAGTATTACTATTAGAAAAGAGTTCTCCAAGAAGTCAGGAATCATGGTTGCAGAACAATTTTATTATTAAAATTAAGGACTAGTCTTATTATCTTTAGATCTCATCAAAAAGGCTAGAAGAAAAAGCGGTGTAGCCCTTTGTATTTCAGAAAATACTTGTGTTAGAAATATTTCACCAATCTGCAATAATATTCTCCTTTGTGTATCTTGTGTCTCTGTGTTTTCCTTAGTAGCAAAGGTCAGGTTTTTATGCCATTTCCTATTTTCCTTCCTGAAAGAACTCCTTATAGCAGAAATGATCGGTTTCTTCTGAATTTTATTTTACTTCAAAATAGCTTTAGAATTTGACTGTGAATTCCACAATATGGTACAAAATCCAGGCCCCAAAGCCACAGTAAGTAATATCTGACCACAGGACTGCTCCTGTCTTCCAGGAGAACTCACACACTGTTTTGCCAGTCTGGAATAGAGGTACGCGGTTATGCCACCCTTATTCCTTCAGAAGCAGCTGCACGCTGATTCCCCAGATCTGGTTGTGATGCAGGCAACGTCCTCGTAACTTGTGCGGCACTGTTACGTGCAAATCAATACAGAGAAGTATTTGACTATTTGACGCTACAACTGCGGCATTCATACGATATGCATTTCAGCAGTTTTTACATTGGAAGAGTGCTAATCTTAACAAAGTGCAGTGAATGGGAAGAATCAGGAGATTCACTTTCAAAGTTCACTTCTGATTTAAATTAAAATGCTACCAAAGGCACGTACCTTCTAATGGAGCAAAGCTATCATCCAGCCCAGGAAAGAAGACTGCTTTGGTCACAGAGGTAATTGGAAGGAATACCTGGCATGGATTTTAACAATCACTGTTTTCTTTTTACCACTTATAGCACATAAACTATTTTCAGAGATTTTATAAATTATATAAACTCTAAAATATTCATAATTTATTCAGGCTATCTGAAAGCATCAATGTTGCAGGTATTTAGAATGGGCACATCACTTACAGAAGCTGTTTTGTGTACTGTTACAAGACTGTTTCTTAGGAAAAATGTGGTTTGCTTCGCATAATGCCACAAGATTTGAAAAAAGAATGCAGTCACATAATGGAAAAAAAGATACCCTATTTCTGCTGCAAGGAAAAGTTGCGAGTTCATGTAAGTACAACACACATGTAGGAAACTTGGGCAGTTTTTACACTGGGGACAGTCCTCATTGGAACTTCATAATGTTGCTAAAATCTTTCTTTGTTGCTCTTAGACAAAAATCAGAATATCACTTAAAGTAAAATAAACGTTCTGATCCCCAGAACATTATAGAAGTATTTTCTCCTCAACATAGTGGTCAGAGTAAGTTAATCTAGTACACAGACCTATATAACCCATTATAGTGAGTGTTCTCCCTTGAGGCTATAGCCAAAAGAATACGTATTATTCAAATTAATGTGGGCAGGCCTAATGTCTGGGCAAAATAAGCCTGCGAGGTTTATTTCATTAATTAAAACCAACCATCAGTTAGTTTCACGAAAGCAGGCGATACCACAGACATCAGCACCAAAACGCATTGTGGGCACAGCACTGGGCCCCGGCAGGAGAGCTGAGAGGCGCAGCGAGGAATGGCTGCTGGCTGGCGCTTCTGCCCCGCGTCTTCAGCGGCCGAGACTCTACCTTTCCCCAAAAGCAAACCTCCAGATGCTTCAGTACTGAGCTGGGGAATCTAGCTTCGCCGATCAGTGCGGCGCAGGGCAAACAGCAGCCCCCGTCGCTGGGAAACCACGGAGACAGCTCCTGCCTTCAAAAGGTTGCACGCTGAGAACCGCTCCCGAAATAGCTTGAAACGGCCTAAAAACCACAGCTGCGACCGCTGAGCGCCGGGCGTGCAGAAGAATAAACCGCCCCGCCCCGGCGGGGGATGCCGGTAGTTGCAGTTCGCCGCCCAGCCGGGCAGAACTACAAGCCCCATAACAGCCAAGGGTTGCGGGGTGAAGGGGTGGAGGAGGTGGTGCTGCTGTCTTGAGGGCAAGGGCTCGCTGGCGCTCCCCTCCCCCGGCCTGCCGGGAGTGCGCGGCTCGCCCAGGCGGCGGAAGACGGGCGGGTGGCCCGGCCTTGAGGTTGGTCTCCTCACCCGTATGGGGCTGTGGCCTCTGTTCAGCGGGGCCGGGAAGGCGCTTTTCCCCGTCGCTATCACTACTGCTGGGTGGCAAAGAGGGACCGTGGCCGGGCGGGGAAGCGGGCAGCGTGGGGACGGTTGCTCAGGCTGTGGGTCGTCGGCACCGGGCTGAGGGGAGTGTGCGTGGGGTGGGGAGATGGGTGCCTTACACTGCGGGGGGGAAGGAAGGGAGAGGGGCTGGCACACCTACCGAGAACCGGGGCCGGCGGCCGCGGCGCCTCTGCACCGCCGCCAGCCTGCTAGGGGTGGCCTGGCTCTGTGGGGGACGCTGGCCTACATGCTTTGTCACCTCCGTGCCCGCGAAGATGTGGTCATGCAAGCAAAATCAGTCGGTTCCCCCATCTGTATGTGCTGCCACATATGCCTTCTTTTTCCATTTGGAAATTTATTGTACAGGTGGAGCTTGAGGCCCTGACTTACTTGGTTGAGTCGTCTGAATGTTTGGCAGGTTAGTTAAAGTGGTAGTTTGGTGTTGCAGGTGCCAGGCTGGTGAACCACATATGCCAGCTCAGGTGCAAATGCTTACAAATAGTTCTTTATAGAAAAGTGACAGACTATCCCATTCAAGAGGCAAGGCTGTCACATAGATTGGACTTTTTTGGTACATATTTGATCAATCCTCCTCAGCAATACAGGTGCAGATGCTTTCACGTGCAACTTCACTGTCCCAAAGGGTAGTCAGAGAAAGTCTCAAGGTTACCAAAAAAGGATATTCCTGTGCTGGACAGTCAGAGCAGCATCTTCCCTCATTAGAAATACTGTCATGTGGCAAGTGTTCACATGCTCTGTTTTCATTCCACATCAGGCTACGGGCTTTGCACAGACACCATCCCAGAAGACAGATGAGGACATAGAAGCTAATAAAGCAACTTCTTTCTTGTTCTCTCCCCGCCCCTCCCCCCCCCCCGTCCTGTTTTTGAGTGGAGGTAGAGTAACCTTTTTTGATAGATGTAGAATAAGGTCCATGATTCATATAGTGTCATACTCGCTCTCTACTTCTCAAAAAGATGGAACTGAGAAATGATACACATGAAATATGTGTATCTTGAAAAGATGAGAGAAACTATACACACAACATTGTGCCACCAATTCTAAGGAAGAGGGTTAGTTACATGGCCATGTTTCTCCCCCTTCTGACATTACTGCTGTCTTCCAAGTGGTGAGGTCAAATGCAAACAGTAAAATCTCCTTGGTCTAGACATTTTGAGACTGGGGATGGCAAGATTCTCTTTCTTTGGATAGTAGGTGAGAAAATGCCTAGAGTAGCACCTTACCGGTTTTGCAATTAAGCATGAGATGATAAATGTTACTTAGAACTCTTTCCTTAATACTACCTACAGATCCTTTCCAGATAAAGAGAAAAAACTCCTTTATTTCTTGCCCAGAATGAAAGGCATGAGACTTCCCCCCCCCCCCCCAATATTTACTCCTAGAAAGTTGGAATGTTCTCAGAAAGTAGAATAAACCCTCTAGTAGGAAAAATACTTTCTTGTTAGGTGCTGTATTTGGGTGGGGGGGGGAGGTGTAATTTGCTGAATAAAATACTTGGCACTTGATTCATAATAAAATGACTTGGTTTTTATTGCATTCTGTCTAGACCTCTGGAATATAAAGGAAAATCCAAGTAATTCTAATAGATGGCTAACGGCATGACCGCATGTCACAGTAGTCAGTGCCATCTTGCTTTATTTTTAATTGCTCTTGTCTCTGAATCTTTCTGGAGCTTCTTGGCTCATTCTCAGAATGCTGTCTGTTTGGGGCAGGGATTGCTTTTTTTTGTGTGTTTTTTTAGAAAAAAAGTCCCTAACAAAGGTCCCTAACAAAGGTCTTTACTTGTTCTAAACCCAGAAACATTATAACAGACTGTAGATGTAATTTTAAGTCTTACTTGACTTCTACCAAATTATAAATGCCATCCACTATCTGAGTGGTGTTAAATGAATTAGTTGAGTTCAGTTTGTTCAGTCAAAGGGAATCCTTGTAACCGAAGTATTTTCATTATTGTTGGTCATGTTAGCAGTGATGTCAAGTACCAGTTCGTGCGTTGGAAATTGTCACATGTTTATCTTGTAAAAGATTTATAACACTTGATGGATTAACATAGGTTGGTAGAGGACGAAGGTGGTTGATGCAATTAATTTTTCAAATGTTCACATTTAAAAGTGACTTGTAAACTATATAATGTATATCATAAAATGTGACTGCTGGACTGGTCCAGCACTAATGCAGGTATTTACTAACGATGTTCAATAATGTGGCAGTTTTGCTTAAACAGTACTCCCAGTTGATGCTGTCTGCTTTTCTTCTAGTTGAGTATGTTTTAGTTGTACTGTGGAGGGTCTGAGGATGCTTGTCATAGGCCTGAATAACTTCTGCTTTTTTATATTTTACTTTTAAAATGTGCATGCTGATTTATGTTATTTGTTTTCTAAGATGCTTCATGCCGAAAGTAGAGTAACTCTCTTGGAGTGTCAGGACGAAATCGTTATTGAACCATGTTCTAAAAAAATGAAGTCAACAGAAGAGGCCTATGAGAACCTCTCTGCTGGTGATAACCAAGGTATTCAGGAAGAAGTGGATACTGAAACAACATCGAATGACTTGATACCAGCAGATGCCTCAGATAACCAAGGGCAACATGAAATGCAGAAGCAAGAGAAAATACCTACACATGTCTTGGGGACACTGAATAAAGTGCTCCCCGAAAATAACCTGGTTCATTTGGAAACTGTAAATCCTCAGTTTGCATCAATAAATGACACTAAAGCTGAAGAAAAAGGCCCTTTTATTACAAATAATACTGGTGAAGATAAAATTAAAAATAGCAGTACATCATTCTCAGTAAATAGAAATGCATCAGATGAAGATTTTTTTACAAGCAAAGAATTTATCGGACCAATTTACAGGCCTGCCGGAAGTAACAAACAGGACAAATCTGACAGTTGTAATGAAAGCAGTGAGGGAGACCAGAATGGATTGCATGAAAACAGAGCTATAAGGAAGGAGGCAAAGAAGATGCAGACTGTTTCTTCTGCTGTACCAGAAATAGATGATGAACTGGACCAGTTCTATAAAGAAATTCACCAGCTGGAAAATGAAAATTTAGATACCAATTTTCAGGAGAAAGAAACTGAAACTTCTCAGGAACAATGGTCTCCATATGACTGTAGTCAGATGTCACAAGAGCATCATCAACACATGTTGTTGGGCAGCCCACAACCATTTTATGGGAATGGACAGTGTTTCTTTGAGGAACAGAGCAGTGAGAAAACAAGCAACAAGCAGCAGTTTGTCGTGGAAACAAGTGGCTGGAAAACTGAAAATACCTTTGATAGACAAGAGGATTCTAAATATTGGAACTATTCAGTGTCTGAATTCAGACCTGCTTGGCAATCAGCAGAGTCCTTCGTAATACCTCAGGGATCTTTTCCTCCTAGATTCAACCATCAATCACATTTTCAGATACTTCATTCCCCGCCACAAAAACCTAATGTTCTCCCTTCTCAGAATGGTTACCTTTCTTATAAAAATTATCGTGGTTACGACGGAGATAGTGATATTAACAGTCATGGTCCATTGCTTGATCAGAGTATCAATGGTGCAGGTCATACTGATGCCCGTACTACTCAGGTCTTCAGAAATGGAAATAATGACCAGAATGGACTGCAAAATAATGGTTTCTGTGAAACCAGAGAAGAGTGTTGGAAGGATCCAAAAGCTGCCGATACAGAAGGAATGCACAGTTTTTCTTCGTTGCAGTTAACTGAAGAAAGGTCTAGTTGTTCACAGAAATTGCTCCTCATTTTAAGAGGCCTGCCTGGTTCAGGGAAAACAACACTTTCTCGGTAAGTAAAGACTGAAATCTCGAGAAGCTTATTCACATAAAAAAATTTTAAGAATTTAAAAAAAAAAAAAAGTATCTGGAAGCACTTGGCAAACTTTGGTATTTGTAGATTAGGCAGTAATTCTTAATTTGTAATAAAAAATGCCGATAAGCATTAATGATATTTGCTTAGGGTTTTGGTTTTCTTTAGAGTTTTGATGAACAGGAGCTGGTTTGTGTGGAATTTAAGATGTTCTGTACCTGTTAAATTGCATAATCTTTTATTCTGAAACTTTCAGGTGTGCTAGTATGTGATGTCTGCCTTTTTTTTTTTTTTTAATTAGTAAATCTCTTCATATAAAAAATCTTCCATCAAATCTAACAGCATTAATTTGACTGAACCAGAATTACTTTTTTATGCCCATTCAAAAATCTTCAAAGACAATTAGAAGAATTTTACTACTCTGGAAATACTTTGTGTTTTCAGTGTGTTGATAAAGCTGATCATAATCTCATCCCCTGTTTTTCATACTGTGGTCTGTCAGATTCTCTGGTTATTTGTGAACAACACATAAGAAAGGTATTATTTTTCCTTAAAAATATACTGTTGAAGTCTGGCTGGGTTAAAAGCGGGTACTGCCTCCAACTTGGATTTTCATTGTTTTTTAGTTTAAAAAGCACGTAAGGTGCCATAGAGCACAGACAGTGAGTGCTATACTATATCATGCTTACTGATAGAGCTTCATCCAGAAACTGTACATCACAAATGGGATGTCTTCTGTGATTGTCTTCTATTGTATGCTAAGAATCTATGAAGTAGGTACAACAATCACGTTCTTCCTTGTTTTTTGTATAAAGGAGTAGCCTTGCTGTTTGTGGGGGTTTTTTTCTGATATTTAGGACACCGTGATCTCTGTAACATAGAAGAACACCTATTAGAAATTTCTAGCTTACGAGATTGTATAATTTTAACTATAATATTTTCTAGTTACTGATTGCTCTGTTTTGCAAATGTACATTTTTAAAGCTGCATGTGCCTATGTGGATATTATTGCAGTAACTCCTTTAATACATGACAGCAATATAGAAAATTAAAAATACCAACCACAGTCCTGTGGAAAAAATGCTTCCTCATTCAGTGCAGAAATTGAATGATGCTTAATGTGAAGATATAAAATAATCTGTTTTCCATGTTTGGTGTGCTGAATTCTCTCTGAATCTTTCTCCAAATATATTACTTGTATTCTCTAAAAGATTCTAAATGTCTTCAGGTTTTTATGAACATATTAATGCTTTTTTCATCTCTTGCTAGTGAGATTAAATTACTGATTTTATTTAACAGATGGGAAAGTGAGAACTATGAGATCGAGGTCAAGAATAGTCTCCAAATTTAGGTGCTGAATTTGAACTGCATGGGACTTGTTTTTCAGTGTATTCAATTATACGCAGTTCTGTATGTTCAGTGCTTGGTTGCAATTGTTAATTCCAATGAAATCATGTCTCAGCATCTTGGGTATCTTTTTTTGGGGGGAATCCCAGAATTGATGGCTTCCTATTGGGAAAATATAAGTATTATTAAGTCTTGTTCTTAATAACGTTGAAGATGTTTTTCTGTTTAACGTCCTAGAACTCTGCAGTCTAGAGTAGGACAACAAATAGTCTTCTAAAGTCATATTAGTACCCACAGGTATCTTGGCAGGCTTTGCATCTTTAGCACCTGCAGACAAACCTCTACTGCTTGTGCTATCAAAATAACTGTTAAGGAAAAGCAGAAAATTTACATCATCTGTGTAGATCAGTGCTAGAAGGGAATGAGATGCATCTTGCAAGCAGGTTTCCCAAGTATGAAATGACAGCAGAGCAGTAGTAGGACCCAGGAATCTTGTCTGCATGTTGTGCAAAGTAAGGGCTTGTAAGTGCAGGCACTTTTCCTCCTGCTCCCAAATTTGAGCCATGTCTGTCCTGAATCTTCCACTAAAGAACAGTGTTTTGTTTCAACTCTTCCATCCCAGCTGCGTGGAATCTCAGGCATGTTTTTTGGAAGAGGCTTGTGGAAGTCAGTTGGTCCTTCGTTCTGCCTGGAGCAGGTCTGTCACCATCGCTGGATCAGATCAGCTGTGTCTTTGTCTAGCCTGATCTTGAAAACCCCGCAAGTACAGAGACACCACAGTCTCTGCAAACTTTTCTGGTGCAGTACTGTCCTCCTAGTAAGGAAGTTCTTCCTAATCTCCAGACTGAAAGTTCTCAAGCCAGACTTTGTGTGTTCTCCTATGTTGTAACATGTGCTGTTACCTGGTAGAATCTGGCTCCTCACTTCCCTTCAGGTGCAGGTATGGGCTTATTTACTGTAATAGGCCAATTATCAAATGATCTTTTACTGTCTTCGCTGCCAGGCTAAACAAGCCCAGATGATATTAACCTCTCCGTAAGTTTGTATGCCCTTAACCTTCTTGATAGGTATGTGTTCAGTCCTTTCATGGTTTTCAGCATGTCTTTTCCCAGCATGACTGGGAAGCCCCAAACTGGATGCAGTATTTTGGAACTGACGACATACGAGCCAGGTAGAGTGTAGATGATACTTTCCATTGATTTACTGGCCAATTTTCTGTAATAAAACCCACTGTGTAGTTTGCTCTTTAGATGAGCACACCAGTTGCTCATCTCCAGTTTGATGTCCACTGTAATACACAAATTCTTTTCAGCAGGACTGCTCAACCAGCGTTTTCCCTCCTGTATTGATGCTTAGGTTTCTTTTTCACCAGTTGCAGAGCTTTGCTCTTCTCCTTGTTGAGCTTCATGATGTTTTGCTTAGCCTGGTATTCAAGTTTCTCAGTAGCCTTCTGGATGGAAGCCCTACTATTAGGTACGTAGGGCATCACTACAAATTTGGTGTCATCTGCAAGTTCTTTGCCTCATCATCCAGGTTAATGATGAAGATAATGAAAAAGTTAGTCCTGCTGTCATCCCTTGCTGTACTCTGCTTGTTACTGACTGGGAGATGATGTCAGAAGCCTTGATAATCTCAGACTGTGCTACGTTCATCACTGTTCTCATCTACAAAGGCAGTTGTTTCATCAGAGAGTGCATTTCAGTCAGTAAAGAATGATTTGTCTGTTGCAAAACCCACATTGGCTCTTCCTGATTACCTTAATTTCCTTCACATGTTCGGAAATAGATTCAGAGAGGATGCAGTCCATTGACTGTCCAGAACTGACATTACGTGAGGTTGAGCAGCCTTTAGTTCCTTGGGTCCTTGTCTTTACTTACCCCAAGTATGAGCATAACATTAGCGGTTTCCTGGTCACTGGGGAGCTCCTCTCATCAACTTGATTTATTTCCCGCGTTCACCAGATCTAGATAATCACAGCTTATTTGAGTTCCTATTTCTCCAGTTTTGTTTTCCTATTCCTATCCGACCACGGCTTTTGGTTTGTGCTTACTCACTCCACATCTGCTCCTAAATTCTAAGCTGATTTCTCAGATCCTTCTTCTCCATCCCCTTTCTTCCCAGATTCATCTTGTCCCTGTTTCAGTTGCTGATGGGATCTAATTCGCATCTTTTTTGTACCAATTTCTTCCATGCACTTCACTCTTTGCCATGTCCCTATTTGTTAGCTCTGCTGCCAGCGCCAAGTTGCTAGTTCCAATATTTATGCCACTATACTTCCCATGTCCTTCCTATTTTAGGCCAATTTTGTTCCTTCTCTGGCCATTCTTAAGATTGTGTTTGGAAAAAAACTCATTCTTAGAATGGTGCGGTACCGGTTCTGAATTGGCTTCCTGCCACTGCCAGAATGCTCTGTTTGGGAATGGGTTTACTGCAGTGAGAATCTTTCTATTTTCTGTTCTATTTTGTACAAAAATGAGGACTTTATTTTCCATGCACGTGACATTTCAAAGTTCTACAGCTTGGGCAGGTTTACAAAAAAGTCTTGCAGGAAAACCAAACACATGTACTTTGCCAGGTTTCACTTCCTCAATCCAAAACTTCTCAGAGAGATGCTTGGAATAATGAAACATGATAAAAATGCTGTATTTCTCCTTTGATTTTAGAAGTGTGACCATTTAGTTTACAATTGTCTAAAACAATTTGGCTAGACAGATACCCAGCAATGATATCTGTAGTCCAAGTGACAAAGGTCTGCTACAATTAGAAGTAAATGATAATATGATCTTCAATGCTGGAAAAAGTTATAAGAAAACAGACTTGGGATTTTTAGGGTATTTTGCTACTGAACTTGGCAGCAATTGCAATTTCCCATTCCTCCATAAATATCTGAACATGAATTTGTATAAAAAGGAGCTTAATGAAGTTGAAAGAACAAATATTGGTGTCATTGGTGTCATCAAAAGTACATTTTGAATTAAATCCATTGTCAGGACTATACTAAGAGTCATCTGTATCTGAGACCATTTTCCTGAGAGCTCTATCTTTTGAACAGAAGAGTTGAAGAGTTGGTATTTATAGCTGAATGTAGAAACGATTGTGTGATGTTGTTTCTAATTATGTATTTCTTTGAACAGTGTTACAAGCCATGTTTTCAAAGTAGCATGTAGATAGCTTAGTAATGCTACAGATTTTAGAATATTTAGTTACTGGCTTTTTCTTTTATCATCTGTGATATGTTAGCTATTTTAAACAGGTGAATTGTTAGATTGAGAGATCTTTATTATCAAATCATCTGTCGAAGTAGGCTAACTAGGATGCGGGTTGGGGGACCATTTTAGTTTTGAAATAAAATTAAGGCAGGATTTGTGTGTGTGTGCACATGTATGCACTGAAAAAAATGTGTGTCGGTTTGCTGACTATTAAATATGAGTATTTTGGTTTCAAGTTGAGCTCTGTATCTTGGGCTAATATCTTCTATTAGATCAGACAGCATGTCTGGAAAAAGTAGGTGAGCTGCTTTAATTTTCTTATCTGCTTTAATTGCACGGTTGTATGTTCAAACGTGGGTGTTCAATTGCAGGGAATATTTATGGTGAAGAAGCTGGATTACAGCAGCTGGATAATTCTACTCATTTCAGGCGTGTGCACATGTTGACACTGACTAATCTGTAATGTGACTCTCATTAGAAATGTATATATCTTCTTTTCTTCACCGCTCAAAAGTGGAATATCATCTTTTTGTGGGTTTAGATAGTAAGGATGCTTTCTTTGCATAGATGTGCTTCCTGTTATTTTTGTTTCCTAATTCATGAGCCTGGGATACATTTTATTTCCAAATACATGTTAGAAGTATGCAAATCATTCCATACGATGTTGATAAGTGTGTGTATTAAATTTTGCAAGTTTAATTACTATGAATTCTGAAAAGAGTAATTGTCAGGCTTTTATTTTAAAATGTTATGTTTTATGATTTCACAATTTAGATACAGGCTATGATCACTGCTGTAATACTTGAAGCTCCAGTTCATAAAATCATTACTTTGTGGTATCTTGTACGTTGTGTATAGGGTAAGGGTTCTGTTACTCTGGCCTCTTTGGTAGTCACTTTGCCTTCCTAAATTCTGTAGCTTTAGAATTATTCTTACAAACATAGTTTATTAAATCTGTTATATCAGTTATATAGGTTCATAAATAAATTGTGGTGTATTCTGAACTTTGAGGAATAATAACAAAACATTTCAAGAATAAACTCTACTGATGGTTTGCAGGATTCCCTAACTCTTGTCATTGTGTTTCTTTATTGCTACTGATGATGTTCGGAAGATAGAATAGATTTGAGTAAGTGGATTATTCTCCAGAACACTGAGCAAACAGAGTCAGTTCCTAGAAATAAACATGAGTGCCCCATTAGTCCCATTAGTGTTGATTCATCAGTTCATATATATATTCCTGCAGAAGCCTGACGGTTGGGTTCTCAGGAGCTGCAGGGCTGTGTCTGTCTACTCAGCTAGGAGAAGAATCTCTTTTATTAAGGCAGATGGTTCCTTACTCTTCCAGAAGTGTAGATGCATTCAACACACAAAAAGTGAATGTGGAAGATGGATCCAGTTTTTGTAGCATTATTTGTTGACAAATGTAGCACACTTTAAGAAAATTGGGCCATGTGTGAAATCATGGCCAAGTAACTTAATGAATTTGAATTCATGTTAAATATGTCATACCAGAGAGGAACAGATATGAAAAAATGCTGTTGTGTGTGGTATATGCTTTACTGGTGCCATTTTATCTACTTGGAACAAAAATAGGCTTTGAATCCCTCTGCGCTCCCCTAAACCAGTGTAATAGACTATTAATAAAGACTAGGCTCTAACAAAAATAATTATTGAACAATGTCCAAAAGAAGTGGCCATATTTTTGGTGTATCATGCTCTGCTTTCTGAAATAGCATTGCTGATTGCCCTGAGGTAACCTTAATACTCAGGAAAAGGGAGAAAGAGCAAGAAGTCAAAACCAGCTTATATGCAGCCTTGATCGTGTTACTTGACAGTTGCATTAGTAGTTTCTTCTGGTCCTCAGTAATCTGAATTTTGTTGTTACAGATCTCTGTATTTTAAAAGCAAAAGTAACCAACAACATAGTTGTGGACAATGAATGTGTAGGAATGTAAGTTAATATGCAATACAGTGTTGTAGTCATTAAACTATGATCCATAAAGATCTGTTAGTGGCAGGTGGCAGAACACAGCAAATTCCTTGTGTAGGAATTAAACTTAAGTAGCTCTCCTGCAGATACATAGGAAAGCTTGGTAGCTTCAAACTAACAGACATTTCTTCCCCAACATTATTTGGGATTTGGCCAGTTCTTTTCTGTTCCTGCCACCTCAGCAATTGTGCAATCCCACATACTTCTGATGCATGTTGGGTTTTGTAGCCTTTGGGTATATTGCCCATTTCTTAGCTGGAACAGTTGCCTAAATTTCCATAGTACCGTGATATGTGACTGTTGTAATGGGCTACAAATGCTCTGTAACGCTAACTGGCTGCTTTATATTTTCAAATTTAAATTTACTGTCTAAACCAAAAAATAATCAAGGAGGTTTTGTAATCACACTTAGACTTATTATGTAGGTCAGACTTGAAACAGAATTGTACTTTTGTCTCAGTTTTACAAGATTTTCCTTTAACCCCCAATTTCCAAGGACTTTCTGAAAATAAAAGTTTACATTTGGCAGACTCAGGGGTGCTTATTGGGATGGATTAATGTGGATTTGATTTGACAGAGATTCTGATGTTACTGATCAGTCAGCCTATAGTTACTCTTTGTAACTTTGCTATAAGCGGTTTCTCTGACTTACAGATATTTGTTGGTGTGCCTGGGTAACACTTAGGTTGAATTTTAGTTAAATCCAGAAGTCAGCTCTGTGTTGCTTCTAGGTTTGACTGTGGCATTTCATGACAACACAAATACAGAATTCTAGAAAAGTTTAATGGATTCTTGTACTATTCCTACATCACCCATTTCAAAAACTTCTGTGATTAATAAGCATGTTACAATATAGAGTAAAAAAAAAACCATTAATAGTAAGCATTGCAGATGTGTTCCTCAGAGTTCCCCTTTTTACCCTCGTTGGCTTTTCCACAGTGTCTTTTCTTGTTTGTAAAGCATACTTACATTTCTCCTGTAATCTTTAATGTCAGCTGTGCAAGAAGCAGAATGTAATGCAACTTACTCTGACCTACAAATTAAGTAAACTTTTAGCCAGTGAAATATATGTGGTGTTTGGAAATGACAGGCCTGAAAGACTGGGTAAACATGAAAATTTTGTTGCAATCTTTTTCTCTTTCTTATCTTCATGGATTCTAAATCTTAAATTCTTGAATTTCTGCATTTTATCCATTTTTTTACAAATTCATTTTGCTTTGGTTTGTCTGTGTTGTGTGTCCTCTCACCCCTAAAAATTAAGTGGTTTTGAGAAAATATTCTGTGAGGTTTTCTTGACATGGGTCTATTTTCATCTCTCTGAAAAATAGAAGTTAAAATATTTTTGTGTTTTCCTTTGTTTAACAGTGTTCTGCTTGGTCAAAGTCATGATGGCATTGTGTTCAGCACCGATGATTATTTTCGTCAGCAAGATGGATATACATATAATGCTGCTCAGCTTGGTGATGCCCATGACTGGAACCAGAAGAGAGGTGTGAATGCATAAAAGGAATCCTATTAAATTATGCTTATACGTATAAGATATAAGTGTAGCATAACGTGCGTGTATGTTTACAGTCTATATGGAAAGGAGATATATATATTTTAGTATAGGGTATATAGATGTATATATTGAAAGTATTCCTTCTGTTTTAATTAATGTGTGTATATATACATATACATTGAGTTTTGAACTTACAGAAGGCTCAGAGATAAAAATAGAAAATCTCTTTTCTTTCTGCTATGACCTGCTGATTTGTTACGTTTGATACAGTATCTTGATGGCAGAATTTAACCTTTTAAATTCTGCCAACAGCAGAGTATCCTATTTTTTTTCCAGTATCTTTCCTAATCTGACCTTCATCCAAAATTTATGGAAGAGTTTTTCTGAGGAAGATTTTAGTTCACTTGTGTAAATTAACAGCTTGAATAGTCATCTTCCTTAATACCTAGCAGTGTCCAAAGGTTGGGTTTAATTGGTAAGGAAGAAGATTGGGGTAGGAAGGGTAGCAGACAGATTCTTGCCCTTTCTGTAGCAGTTCTCTAAGTGTCTCATAATCTGGTTGGTCTGCTTTCAAGGAGTGGACAAACTGAACAAATCTATTGTCTGTGCATGCACATTACTCTGTGTGCTGCACTGGCTCAAGCAGAAGCTTCCTGCCTGTCTAGAGGACTACTTCTTTGCATCAAAAGATACGGAGGGCCAAGGGAAAAAAATGTTCTCCCCTTTCCTCCCCTTCTCGTCCTAATGCAAAATTGATGATACATCAGGGAACATTTCTGTATGAACAGTGAAGGAAATTTTTAGAACAGTCATTAGAATATCAGTTATAAAGAACACTTCTGAGGATGAAGTGCAGCAATAGTAAACACTTTGAAGTTCCCAGTAGGAGCCTAAGAGCAGAAGAGTTGATAAAGTAGCAGTTTACAGGTGAGAGGGCTCAACACTTCACAGTTATAAGCCGACTGGACAGTTCTCACTTGGTAATGACTTCTGGCTGTTTCTGACTTGATCTTAAGACCTCTTTAGTTCCACACCAGTTAGTTACACAGTGGTTTTGATAACCAGAACAGTATATAATTTAGTTATTCAGTGATTTTGATAGCAAGAACAAGAACAGCTGTGCCGTGCTGTATAGAACACCCCCTCTGAAACGTTTGCCAGAATAACTTTGGGTTGAAGTTACATTCTATTCCTGCCTCCTGCTTTGACTAGATAGAGCTCTTTGACTTGAAGTACTTAAGAAGATCTTGATTTCATTTGTGTACGGATTTTTGAAATACATGAAATATGAACTGCAAGGGAATGGTAATCCTGATAGTTGGGATTCTGATGAGTAGGTCTAGATTAAAGTTTCATATAGATTATATTGGCTATATAAGGTATATATAGATATATAGAGATATATATATTTTAAATTCACATGACAACATATTCAGCTAGAGCTCATAATCATATCAGAATTAAGGAGAAGGCAAAAATTTACTTTCTTCACAAATGAGAAAATTATTCAGATAAAGTTATCTCTCTCCCCCCACCCCATTTTTGGGGAGGGAGTGAATCTATAATACAGTAAGTATGAGGGGAAAAAAAAATAGTTACAAGTCAGACCCATTAGGGAAAAAAAATATTTTAGATGAACAGAATTTCAAACTCTCAAATGTTAGTAAGATAGTGAGTTACATACCCTTAATACTTAAAACACATACACATTTAATGTGAAGGTTATAAGGTTAAGTGCACAAGCATTAGGTAATCCTAGAATTAATTTGCCACTGTGATTTCAATCGTGAAATCAGTGTCACTCTTTCAGGGGTTTAGGCCCTTTAAATTCACTTTTGTGGCTTTCGTGTTTCCAATTTTAGTTCATCCTGCTGCTTCTACTGGAACTTTTGGCTGTCTTTTGATATGTTTTTAACACTGGTGACTTGATGGGTCAAGTTGGGTTTATCTGCTTTTTTAATTCTTTTTGTTTGGTTTGGTTTTGACAGTGACTAGTAAAATTAATTAATGGCCTTTTACTTTTAAACAAAGCTTTATTTAAGGTGCTACATGAGCACACTTAGCACTTAGATCCAAAGTTAAAACAAAATGGTAGAATATGTAAGTGGGTTATAGCTGTAATGTAATCTTGCTTCACAGGCTTTTGCAGATTAATGATGGTCCCATTATCTTCATTACAGAATTGGCTATTTTCTTGCTATCTTTATGAATCTTTCTGAAATGCATATTTCAGGATTTTCCTCTTGTTTCTGTCAGCCTATGAGTCTTCTTTTCTAGATTTGGGTTTCAGAAATATCATTTGTGCCATGTTAATATATTTTTCCTTTTTGAATAGCTTTTTCTATCAATTCTTAGTGCTCTCTTGGAACATACTTTAACTTTGCTTTTTTCCTCCCTTCCATCTACAAAGCTACTTTCCAGCCTATTCATTTAATTTAATTTCTTTCCATTGTATGGATTGACTTCCATCAAGATAAATCCCTACTTCTCTTCAATAACTTAGGGTTTTTCTTCCTTCAGATCCCTGCTTCATTCAGTGCACAGATTGATCAGTGTTCACTAAATGGGCAGGTATTCAATGTATGTTTTTTTTAATCTTCCTACTCATTATGGATCTTGCTTTTCATTTAATGCATACTATTTTAGCTTTGTTTAATGGAACATTATTCATTCTCCTCGAAACTTTTTTTGTATGAGTGTTATTTTAGTATTTTGAGTTTCAAATATTTCAATTCTTTCATCTAGTTCATCATCTTAACTTTCCTGTGAGCAGTAGTGGTATTATATTCTGAATTATTGGCAAGCTAAGGCACAGTTGCTAAAAACATCTTCCTGTTTTAGATGCCAGATTTAGCAATTCAGATATTTTCTTCAGGGTATATAGTAATAATTAAACATTATATTCGGAATGTGTTTTCACTGTTTTCCTATTAATATGAATTCATATCACTTCTGTAAATGATACCTGGAACTTTTTTAATTGGGCAGCAAGAAAATGAAGATCATGCAAAGTAGTGGCCACTTGGAAAGAGGTAGGATGATGTTCAGAAACATTACCAAACAATGATCTTTCTCCCTTTGCAGTCATCCCAATTTACTCATTATTTATCTCACAATTACTAAAAGAAAAAAGAATCATAGACGAATGTTTGGGTCATGCTCATGGTCTGATGCGTACCCCCTATTCAACTACAGAACGAGTCCATCACATGCTGAAAGAGCTGGGAGTACATGGAGGGCAGTAGTGCCCAAATGAGTTTTAAGGACAGTATGGTAATTGTATGCCCTATAATTACTACACACCCAGCCTTAATTCAGGTATTTCCTGAGGTTCAGAGTTTTGAGGTTTGTTTTGCAACCATAATGTAAGGACTGAATCCTTGCTCTTTTTCTGCAAGAATTTTGAAATGTGAAATTCTTGCGGTGTTTGTGGCTCACATTGGTGGTACTGCTTAGAACTAACTCCACCACCCCACCCCCCCCCCGGCTACAATGTGTAGCATCAGAGCAATTGTGTTAGTTATTTTTTTTATGGAATTCATCTTCACAATGCTTCTGTGAAATAGATAAGGAATTAAAGTTATGGCTTTGCTGATTATCTGAGGCACAAAGAAGCCGAGGAATAGACTTTATAAAAGCCCTACTTCTGAATAGTTGTAGGTGGAGTTGAGGAATCTTCTTCAGGAATTTGATACTCAAATACAAGTTGGAAATCTGCTTCTCCATCTGGCTTAGTTTCAGGCTGCAAAAAGAACCTAATTTACTGATTCATGCACAAAGTAGTTCTTTTCTAAAAGCAAAACATGTATAAGTTGTGTCCCTTTCAGCAAAGAATGGCAGAGGTCTTGCTTTCGAAATAAAAAGGTGAAGGAAGTTAAAACTATGAAAATTGAAGTAGTCCATTTGTCCCAAAAGCGGGATACTCAGGTACCCTCCTCTGCAGGAGTTCCTGAGCTGCTGGTAAGAAGAGCTAAACTGCTGTCCAGGTTTGTATAAAATGGAGATGGATATCAAGCTGATAAGGGTATAGAACTTGAGTTTTTCACTTCTATGGATAAGTCTCCTGTGAAGCATTATGTAGAAGCTGAATGTCATCATCATGCTCTCTAGATGTGCCCAAAAAACCTGGTTGTGCAATGCAGGGGTTTTTAGGGACAAATCCTAGTAATGTAAGTTAGGAGTCTTTCGGGAATGCTTTCTGGACTAACTGTGTACAGGATTTAGAAGAATGTTTGATCTCAAGATCAGAGTTAGGTTTAGGTGTGAGGGAGATGCTTAACTGATTTATCAAGACTAAAGTCTTGGTCTTACGAAGAAATACCACTTTAGGCATCAGGGTAACGTTAAAATGTTTTCTGTGCTGTGGAGCTGATGAATCTCAGGTAGCCAGCAGATTCGCATGTTTTGTTACCTGTGGTCCTCCAACCAATCTCCTCTCTGCATTGTAACCTCTAGGGTAGTTCTGCTGAGTAAGAAGCAGTATCTTTCTGGCCCAAACTTAAAAGCATGCTAACTGCATAAGTGTCCTGCCAAACAAAATGCACGGTGGCTGTGCTCTATTTGCCTTTCCATCAGTAAAGATGCTAATTTGGATGTGCCTTCCTATCAGTTGCTGTTTTGTAGAACTTGGAAGCTGCTTATCATTCCTGAAACTTCTGTCCTGTTTGGGATTTGCTAGAAACTTGCCAGTGAGTTCAAACATTATTCAAGTGGGGACAGCATGACTAATTTTTTCTTTTTTAATGGATCTCAAAAATATTTCAGATATGTGATGCCTTTCTGTGAAAATCACCTATTTCTTAGCATTTTGTTGGAGAAGGACTGCAATACCTAACCACAGGACTCAGTTATGAATGTAACATGTGTTACCCAGCAGGGCTGGTAAAGCTGGAACCAGGATACGGTTTCATGCCAGGATCAGCAAAACTTTGAGCAGTTTTGTTGTGTTGCTTTGACTTCTACGCTTCCCATTTACCCCTTTGCACCAATTCAGCACCACCTGTTTATGCTCTTCTTGTTTCTACTTCTTTCCATTCTTGTCTCTGCCTTTCAGTGCTTTTATTCCTTCTCTTAGAACAGTGTGCTTTAGTCAGACTAGATTAGTGCAGAAAACATCTGGAACTGTTTACTTACATTTACCATTTTATTCGAGTTACATAGTTGTTTATTAACTTGCACTATTTTCCATTGCAGCAAAGCAAGCGATGGAGCAGGGAAAATCTCCAATTATAATAGACAACACTAATACTCAAGCCTGGGAAATGAAGCCATATGTGGAAGTGGTAGGTTTTGTTGTGTGGTTTTACCATCTGTGACAAGTTTTCAAACTTACCTTTACATGTGTAAGTTGGTCTGTTTTGTCCAGAAACATTTTCCTTAGTCAAGTTTCTAAAAATAGACAGCTTATTGATAATGATCAGTGATTGGTATGGCAATAATTCAGGCCAGTGCAAAGATTGGCTTGACCTCATCTGCTTAGCCTGGAATGCTAAGATAGGTTGGGGGTACGTGAAATTTAGCATGCTACCACTGCAGAGTTAACTACATCCGTTTATTGTATTGGTCTATAAACTTTTTGTTACATGTTATGTAATCATGATACACATATCATGAATTTTTCTTTGCTTGCTACAGGCTCTAGAAAAGGGATACAGAGTGGAGTTCCATGAACCAGATACTTGGTGGAAGTTTGATCCTGAAGAATTAGAAAAGTAAGGTTTATATTACAGAAATCATTGTAATTATATATCAAGATAGAAAGATAAATATGCATGTGTATAGTACTTTATACTTTATTCAGTATCTTATGTTTTTTAAATACTCAACTACTAGTATAAAATGTATTTTATTTAAATAGCTTTTTGAGATCTATCTTTAAATGGAAGTGTTATGGATAAACAAACAGACAAAGAAATAGAGGTCTTGTCTTGTTGGCCCCAAAAGTCAATATTAAAATTTCATTGAACATGAGTAGGAAAACGATTGACCCCTGTAAGAATTGCTACTATTATAATCAATAATTATTCTTAGAAATTTGTTGCTACAGAGCACTGATGTCAAGAAATAGGTAGAAGACAAAAAGTCTCCTTTTGCAAGGAGTGTTTCAATATAAGTTCTTTGTTTTGTCTGCTTTTATAGATGTCTCAGTTTCAAAGAATAACAGTCTGTTACTAATCAGTAAAGGTTAAAAAGAAGGCTCATATTTTAGATAATTTTACTGCAAAATTTTGTGAAATTGTCCTCAGTCTTCAGAGTATCTGACTTAGCACTGTTGGACACAGGTCATTGGACTTCTGGGTTGTGTGAGTGGCTGGGAAGCTGCTTACTATTCCTGGTTAATGTCTCTTGTCTGAGATATATCTACTTTAGGAATCTATGAGGTATCAAACCAACCGAGAGGAAATTTCATTGTTTGAGATGTAATATCTGCGTGGTTGATTACAAAGAGTTCTCTGATTGTCATTTTATATGCTTCCAACTTAACTTGGCTTATAAGTGTTTTAGGTTTGTAAAGTAGTCCCTACAGTGCACAAAGTATGTGTGTACAAAACTTAAATTTCTGACTTATACTTTGTGTTTATAAATAAAGTTTTCACCTTTTGCTCCTAAGCTACCAGTAACTTAGAGGTGAAGTCCTTTCTCTGTAGGATGTACTCTACTAAGTTTTTCTAGTTTGGGGTGCAGCACAGCCAAGTTAGGAAGCTGTCTTGGTAATCACCTGTTTTTAAAATGTTCAGTGTGAGATATCGATTATATGAGATAGAATCATTTTCCAGGAAAATTCATGCTTTCACATGTCTTAACAGCTAACAGGATAAACATGAAGTGTTGTTACTATTGAATTTTATCATCCAGTCATTTGTTGTAGGAGTAAAGTTTGTATCTTTCCCAAAACCAAAGGAAAACCCTAGAACTGTGACAGGCTGCTACCAATTCCTACAAGGTTCCTAGAAATGTTTTAGCAGCTCCAGTTGCTTTAAATACTTGAATAGAGGCCCATTGTCTGGAAACTTTATTTTCTGAGAGTTTAGGAAAGGTGGTGATGGGAGCTTTCATTTGTTTCAATTTCGGTAGCTTGGGGAAAGGGCTCAATTTCTAAGGTTTGGGATGTTTTGTGTCATGTCCCGTGCCCTCCCCCCCACATTTGCGTGTTTAGGAGATAGATAATGATAGAGATGATATTGTAATTTTGGGATTCCCCTTAGGAATTTTAAGCTCAGCATTTTGTGTAGTGCCTGGGCAAAATTACTATGCTAATAATAAATTTGGATAATTTGATTAGTTGTCTGCAGTTGTATGTTCAAATTCCCTTCTAAACAGGATCACTTAAGATTCTGTTTCTGGTAGTTGGAATGAAAAATACACTACCTCCTACTTTAATTAGCAAAAGACTTTTTTTATATTTTAGATATAGTCTTCTCATTTATTTGATTTTAATGGTGCTGCCTAGAATGTTTGTAACTTTTGTCAAGTGATCTGTCTATATTCTAGAAGTCAGGTGCATTTCTAGATACTGCTTGTTAGGGTTGTTTGTGCCACTGCTTAGTGTGAGAAATCTGTGAAAAGGCTTTCTAGGTCAACACTGGGTGAATTCTTGATGTCAAGAACGTGACACATTTTAGCATGAACTAGGTATCAGTATCTTATTCTTCAGTGTGCCTGTGAGGTACAGATCATCTTCAGAGTCACTCATGAGTGATTTTGCTTTTAGTTTAGTTTTGTGCACAGGACTTTTGTAAAAACATTTTGACTCCACAGACATGTCTTGCAGTAGTGCTCAAAACTTCTTTATACATTTTTATAAAGGATTTTGTACTTTGATCCCATCTTTAGGAAATCTGGAAAACTGCAGATGAGAGAACAAATGAGAAGCAAAATCACTGGTAGAAGAGAGGGTTTTTTTAAATTTTGTTAAGTGTTTAATTGGTGTTGGATGAAAGAAATCTCTTATGTCATGTTTGTATCTTTCTGAGTAGCTGGTCAGTTGGGAACTAGAACTTTTTAAAATAACATGCTATACGTTTGATTCTATATGTTTAGGGGAATAACAGGTATCCAGTGTAAAATCTGTATGTTGGATGTGGTTTTAATTTTCAAGTTACCTGCTGTGTGACTTCACACAGAAGTGAAACACAAACATGCTTAATATAATCCTTTCTCCTTCAGTACGATCATAGAACTGCAAGTTGATACTGACTTCATGAAACTTGTGCTGATTCTTTTAAGTAGTCATGTCTATGCACGATTACTTTGCCAGTGTATTGGTATGTAAGATTTTTCTAGGGTAGAAGGATTTAATAGTGACATAACTTTGCTTTTATCAGAAGATTGTGTTCCTCCAAGCAAGACTAGCTTCCAAAGCATAACCAACTGTTAGGAGCTTTTGCTGGTACGTCTGATTGGTTAAGGATAGATGGCTTTATGCTCTTTCAGCATAGCCAAGCCTCCAAAGTATGAGTGAAGACATGCCTGAGGAGGAGATCCCAGTATTAAGTGACTCTATACAGCAGATTTGTTTCATTTTTAAAATTAATTTCTATGCTTGATGTGATTTTGCTTTTGGTGATTTTACTATCCTGCCTTGTTCTTTAAGGAAAAGTACTTGCTCATTTATGAAGTGTTTATACACAAGTCCAGTTGTGGATGAGTGTGCGCTTTATGCCTAGAGCACTCGAGCTGTAATCTTTTTCTAGGAGCACTAAGATATGGAAAACATTGAGTAACACTATGCTTCCATGAAGGGAAGGACATGAAAGGACTCAGACTTTCTCTTTTTTGTTTGGTTGGTTTTGTTTGGTTTTTGGGGGTTTTGTGTTTTGTTTTGTTTTTTTCTGTCATGAGAGTCAAGTGCTTTATAGGATCTCTGTATTTGTAGGAGATTGGCTTTTTCTTCTACCATTAACCTTGTTTATATTTGTGAATAAGATCAAAACTGTTGAGACTTTAACTGATAAGTTCAACATGCTGCTGCCCCTGGACGACACTCTAGCGTCTGATGTCTTAGGGAAGAGTGTCTGGCAGAAGTGCTCTACTTTAAGCCTTTTCTTGCCAGAAACTCGCAGGGGGTTGGAGGGGGAGGAGGGGAGATAGAAAGAAAGGAGGGAATCAGTCTTTTAAACTATTTCTGTGTAGAGTATTCTCTTTCCAGTATAGTCTGTTTGCTCCCAGTATTGATTTCTCCTCTACAAAACTGAGCAAGTTGGTAAGGAAGCCCAAGCCTTTTCTGTCGTTGGCAGAAAGAGCAAAGATGCAGGCTTACATTCCCTATTGGTATGACTTGGAAATAATTCAGCTTGGACAAGGTTTCTTGGTGGTAGGAATGTATTGGGTTATGATAAATGCTTGTCTACACTATCAAAACTTTTTTTTATGTTTATATCTGTTCTTTTAGATTCAGTTCTGTTACAGTGCTAGCAATTCTCTGACATTCAGTGTGTGCATGAGCCTCGTGGCTTTCTTTATGGCAGAGACCAAAATTTTCTGCTAACATGGATCTTAAGGTCCTATTCCTTAAATACTAAGGAGATGGATACATTCTAATTTAATGTCTAATGCCTCAGGTTCTTAATAGGTCAAGTTCTCACTGAAGTAGCTAGTTTGAACATTGCCTTCACAAGTATTGCTCTATAATATTATCCATCCCTCTACTCACATAGCTAGTATATCATGTAAAACCTGATGAATAAATAGAAAACAAAGTCTTTCTAGGGTTATTTAGGTACATACTCCTGGAGAATAACATCACATTTCTGTATGAAGAATGACTGTAGTTTTTTCTGTTATTTAATATATGCAGTAGTGAATTGTTAAAATCAAATCTTAACACAAGTTGAATACTGAGAGAATGAAGGTACAGTGTAATAAAAGTGAAGTTTCAAATATGAAAAGCAAAAAGAAAGAATGTGAAATTAAAGGTTTTCTTTCTTTTTCTTAAAGACTATAGACATATAAACATACCAAACAATTTATTTAAATTTTTATTTTTGTAGGAGGAATAAACATGGGGTCACTCGTGAGAAGATTGCTCAGATGTTGGAACGATATGAATATCAGATATCCATACCTATTGTCATGAATTCAGTGGTGCCTCCCCACAAAAACACTCAAAGGCCACCTCTTCAGCGACGACATAGGTGGGGAGGCAATACAGACTTACGGAATTCTTTCAGTATTTCCAGTAGCAGATAACCATTGCAGTCAGTTAATAAAAACCTGTTACTTGCCCTTCTAAAACACATCATCACCTCCAATAAGGTAGTGGATCTTCTGTGTTTTAAATAGGCCCATTTCAACACCATTTTCCTCTGGAGGTTGTTCCTTTAATGGACTTGCTTGAAAATAAAATTGTACTTTTAATGTTTTTTTAAAAACTATATTTATTATAGTTGTAATAAGTTTGATTTTGATAAAATATTTAATATAGTATGACATAGCAGAGTCTTTCTTCATAAACCTGAGACAATGATGATGTCATACATAAAGTAACTGTTGGGCAGTTTTTTTAAAGAGGTCATATTAGATATCTTCTTTTAAAAGAGAATTGAAGCCCCAGAACAAGAGGTGATTTATGTAATAACGAATTTTAATGATTGTCATTTAGTCTTCTTATCTTTTAGGAGATATTTTTGCAAACAATTATGTCCCGGAGTGTTCTTTTGTTCTCTTTTGCATGTATTACCAATCAGCATAATTTTGGCATGTATTTTCTGTTCAGTTGTGGTATTTGGTTTAGGGTTGGTTTTTGTCTCAAGCTCATCTGGCAACTGAAGCAACATTTTGCCAATACAGTATTCAGCAGTCTTAAACTGTACAACCTGAACTACTTTTATATTTGTTCTGAGTGGTAGTATATAAACTATGATGGTGGTTGCACACCAACTTTTTTGTGCTGACTAAACCCCCCTAAATTTTATCACTAAACCCTCAAAATTTCAGAGCTATGTTTTTCTAGTTCGATTTCTTTCATTTAAAATAAAAATGAAGTATTAAAGCATTAGGCTGTCAAATCCTAGTCCACAGTTGCAATGCATCAATTCAATATAAATAGTGCATATAATTCTGTAAAACCATGTTACGTTCCCAGTTTCGGCACAGCCAGTGTAGTCTGATCAGCACATAACAATAAGCCAGCATGGAGATAGACTAATTTAATGCCCTTTTTCTCTTAAAATAATGACGTAAGTTTACACTTTGCTTGCTTTCTAACAGCCTGTTGGATGAATAAAACTTATTTCTCTTCAATGTTGTTTTAGTAGCTCAGTGCCACAGTTTTATTATTTTCATGATAGTAGGATTTTATGCAGATGAGCATTATTACTAACCTGCTACCTGAAATAACTTATCTTCAGGTCTTAACTGCATTTGATTTCCTTATACACTGAGTAAATCCTGAATAGGAAGGTTTGTGAAGAACATGAGTACATAGTAAAAGAATTTTCATGGTTTTCTATTACTAACTTGGTGTAATAGTAATCAGAATTTTGAAAATTCCAAAGCCAGCATAATTTCTTTTACTTACAGACAATTTTTTAACAGGCCCTAAAAATTACTTCATCTTTAAAGTCTGAATACCATGAAAGTTGAAAATCCAGGTATATAATGAAATATCTTTTCTATTTGCACCTGTTGTGCAAATTAAGTTTGTACAATTTAATGTATATCTGCAATAACATTTTCAGAAGCACTTCTGTTAACTCTAAAAGTTGAAGTATGCAGTTTCACATTTTGGTAATTGTTTTAATTATTTGCGTAATAATTCAAAATGCTTCAGTAGTGCATGAATTGTTAATATATTGAATTATGTCTATATGTAAAAAAAAAACTTTCCTACTATATCGATCGTCTTCCCTCATTTTCTGTTGTTCATACCAATTACTTGACTGTATTTTAGTTCTCGTGGTTATCTCTTTCCGTGTCTCGGAAGAGTCATGGTAATCACTGTAAATGATCAGTAGTACTTTAATTATCCCAAAGTTTTTACATTTAAACCTGCAAGCATATTTCAAGTGGAAGATAAAAAGGTTTTAGAAAGACTCATTTTATTTACTCTATATTACTTTAAGCCATAATAAAGTGGTAAAATTTATTGCGGCTTTATGGAATACAGTGTGTTAAAGTATGACAAAAAAGGGCTGATTATTGAAAGTTGATGTTATGATATCTGTTGATACCTTCCATCTTCAATTTTTAAAGGAAATAGATGATTTTTTTTCAGCAATATCTAATTGATATTTAAGTTCTCTTTAACTGAAATCTGTATTTAAATATATAAAAATTCATACTATTTTAAAATGGTGCAGCACTTTCTTGTGTTGTCTTTAATAAATTATTGGATGGTGAGTATTTTTGATATGCAGAGCATGTTGTCGATAATAGGCTTGCAGTTTGCAAAGGACACATAACAAAAAATTAATGCTTTGCTTTGCAACTTGGCACTGTATCAAACATTTCTTGTAAACTGCTTAATCTATAAAGCCGTATTCCAAGGTAAGTACAGTGACATGGTAGATGGAAACATAGTGGAATTACTGTCTGTGTAACCTATTTTTATTTCATGGTATATTAATATTTCATGTGGATATGACAGTCATGGTCATACATACATCTCAGAAGTTTTTTACACTACAGTGTTTATATGTAAAAATAATAAAATGATGTGAAATACCTATTGCAGGTATTTGGATTTGTCCTGCTTCCTCACAAAGAAGGAAAATTACTTATTTTGTCAAAAAGTGTGTACCAGAAGTGTAAGAACTCACTGTTCAGTTAGACAGGGGGTCTAAAAATTTTGTCTGGCATAGATTTTTGATCACCTTTGATGATGATAATGCACCTAGAATGAAGGTATCCTGTTGTTTTAGATTTTTAGTAGATTGCTAGCTAGTTCATCATACTTCATGAAATGACATCAGAATTACTTTTTTTTAATGCAACTAATACATAGAACCTGAATGTTGCTAGAATTTGCATTCATATCTGCTGCATACTTCAAACCAGTAAGATGTTTGGTAGGTAAATTTGAACAGTGTAGTTAAGATACTCAGCTGTAGTTTAAACATCCTATTTGTCGCACCATGAAATTTGAATGAGAATAAATTTGCAGGACATACATAATTTGGTTCATATAGCTGTCCAGTTAGCATCAGCTATATAAGCTTAGATACTGCTACAGGAAAAAAACAGTTCTAGTTTCACTGCTTTGTCTAAACTGCTGCTTCTGTTTAACTAGTTTACTTCCTGAATTATCAAAAGTTTTCATCAGCCTTGTCTTTGATGGATGACTTGATTTTCTTATTTTTCTTTTGTATGGAAAAGGAAAAAGAAAATGGAAACAAGCAAAATTAAACAAAACAAAAAAACCCCACCACTCCAAAACCAAACCATAGAAGACCTATTGTGCTGGGTTTGGCTGTGGTAGAGTTAATTTTCTTCACAGTAGCTGGTATGGGGCAATGTTTTGGATTTGTGCTGGAAACAATGTTGATAATTCAGGGATGTTTTCATTATTGCTGGGCAGTGCTTACACAGAGCCAAGGCCTTTTCTGCTCTTCACACCACTCCTCCAGCCAGTGGGCTGGGGGTGCACAAGGAGTTGGGAGAAGACACAGGCAGAACAGCTGACCTAAGGGATAGCCCATACTGTGTAGTATCATGCTCAGCATATAAACTAGGGGGAAGAAGAAGGAAGGGAAACGGGACATGTTTGGAGTGATGGCATTTGTCTTCCGAAGTAGCCGTTACACGCGATGGAGCCCTGCTGTCTGGAGATGGAGACACCTGCCTGCTGATGAGAAGTGGTGAATGAATTCCTTGCTTTGCTTTGCTTATGCATGGCTTTTGCTTTACCTATTAAATGGTCTTTATCTCAACCCATGAGTTTTCTTACTTTTAATTTTCTGATTCTGTCCCCCATCCCACCCAGGGGGAAGTGAGCAAGCAGCTGCGTGGGGCTTAGTTGCTGGCTGGGATTAAACTACAACAACTTAATGTAACACTTTTTTGTATATGCTTTTTAATGTGTGATGTTAAATGAGGTCCTATGAGGAATTCTGTCTTCTGTTCTTGTACTCATGTCCTCTTTAGGTTCGTTTAATCTAGTTTGCCATACTGCATAATTTTTCTTAAGTGTTTTGTCTTTTAAGAGGAAAACCAACATTTCATCTTTTGTTACCTATCTTTTGAAACCTTCTGCAGAAATGGTAGTGTTTCTCTGCTAATAGAACTGAAAACTAGGCTGAGATGGGGTCCATAACATTTATGTTTGAGTGGTTTGTGTCTATCTTCCCTGATGGAATTTAGACTGTATCAGTATTTTCTTCTTTGAGCTGGACATTTGGATTAATTTTTAGTGAATTAGAAAAATAATTACTTTAGTATTTTTATATTGATCTGTTATACCTGTAGTTTTAACTGCTGCTTCCTCCTAGCAGCTGAGTTTTCAGGAAGAAATATTTTTCCTTTGCTGGTACATGGTGGAGATGAGGTGACAAGGCCCATGTTGAGAATTGAGAGTTTTCCATGCAAAAGAACAGAGATATGTATTACAGTTCCCAGTAGAGAGCAGTAAGAAGGCATATGTTGAAATGCAGTTCATGAATTTGAAATTAAGTACTCAAGAGCGATCAGATATTTCACATAGATGAGATGTGGAAATATTTCATTTCAGTGTTTCTGCAGTGATGCTTTCTCATTTGGGTGTTCTAGGCTCTCATCCTTTTGAAATAAAAGCAAGAGCAGAGATTAAAGCTCTTTAGTAATAATCTCCTAGGTGTGATAATTTCCTACTTGTATGTCAATTAATTTGGTTTTTGTTTTTTTTAATAGGCTCATTGCTTGAAATTAGTTGTTAATCATCTTTTTTAGAGTTCACAGAAAAATATGTGAAAGCATAGCTGGTCATTTAAATATTTAGAAGATAAAGAGTGAGAAACAGGGTTCGTCAAGGTCAGATCATCGCAAATTTGTTTAACTTATTTCTGTAGTAACAGAGAAGCGGCAAGTGGTGTTTTTAGCTTGAGATAGCCTGTCAATGTCATTCTAGCTGAAGAATAATAAAAACATTGAAGTATTGCACCTGGAATGGGTCTTTGCAGTTTCCTTTTAGCTGATAATGCTGCTGCTTCATTTCTCAAGCTGGCAGGCTGTCCTTGACCATTTCATGTACACCTTACTGATATATATGTGCTGTTGTAACAATACCATGTTATACCAAGTCAGAATATTGTATCCATGGAGTATTTTTTTGTTGTACTTGCAGTCTTTTTAGTGTTGTTAAATATTTTTATCTTTTGGGTTATTAATCAAATTCAATTTTTTGTTTGTGGTCCCTCAAATTGCTATCAGGGCAACTGCTTTATAATAGTGTGGCTCATCCAGCGTGTCCCTTTAAAGTATTTTCCTGATACTAACTCTTAAATATTCTAAGATTTTATGGAAACATGGTAGAAAAATATTTTAAATGCTTGCATGTTGTCTAACTCTACGGATTTAAAAAAGCATGAATTCTTTAGTGGATGTTTTTTAATCTCTTAAATGGCTAACAGACAAGAAGTGCTACTTTAGCTGACTGAATAAACATTTGCTTATTTCAAGGGGGTTTATTTTATCATTTACAAACAAGTCTTACTCATGGGCCTATAATGCAGTTTGGCTGTTACTTATTCATTATACTTCTAATTTTTTTTTTATTTCTTTATTCATCAGCCACAGCTTTTAGTAATCTATACTGTAGGTTATAGTAATCTACAAGAAGTTACTGAACAGCTTATCCCACATCTTTCTCTTAACCATGAAGAGTTTCTGAAAACTCATGAACTTGACTTAAGAGTGGATTGACTATATTACTTTCTCCCCATTTAGCATTTTTCCCAATAGTTTTCCTGTATTGCTTGTAAGGTGAATACGCTCCTTCACAGGGATGTTGAGAACATAAGTAGACATCAGATCTTTTACCTGAAGCAACACAGGTATACATATTTGAGCTTCATCTGTAGCTCTTTGCAGCTGTTTGGTACATGCACTAAATATTCAATGAAGTATACCTGATAACGTTTCAAAACTATTTTCACTTTATGAAAAATACAGTTAGAAGACCGTGCTTATGGCTATGCAGCAAAATTGCATTATATATAGGAGTATAAATGGAATTCTGTGTGTGCATGTACATATTCTTCCATATATATAAGATCCAGAGCATTGTGTTTCATTCTGTTTCTGTTTTGTTCCAGCAGTCTAGACTGAGTTCTTGTTTATAATAATGAATATTTAGATTATGTTCATAATGCTGCCCTTTTTGGCCCTAGGTCTTGAGGAGAGGTTTTATTGTGAGCAAAGATATTTAACTATGGTTTAACTTTCTGCTGGTCTGTAGGGAACTGAGCTCGTAAAGAGATTAAATAAGTTTTGTTTATTGCCTCATTAGTTTGTGTTGCCTTTGAGAATGTCAAGCTTTGGGCTCACTGGTGCATGGAAGACGTGACATATTGGAGTGAGTTGAGCTGAGGGTGGTCAGGGCTTGGAGCACCTGAAACACAAGGAGAAGCTGGGAGAAACAGATTGTTCAGCCTTAAGAAGAAAAGCTAAGACAGCTTAACACTTTCTTCACTTACATAGTGGGAGTGCATAAAGATGGAGCCAGGCTCCTCTTAGATGAGCAGCAATAGGTAGAGGTTGCAACACAGGAAATTCCAATCAGATACTAGGTTGGGTATTCTCCATTGTTGGAGTATTCAGAACTTGTCTGGGAAAGGTGCTGAGGAATGAGATCTCAGTTGGTATTGCTTTGATCAGGGGCTGGACCATATGATCTCCAGAGGCCCTTTCTGACATAAATTATTCTTTTCTAATGGATATAGTGAGAGCAGTGTCCAGAATATCGGAAGAGTTAGCTCTTCTCTATCAGAGCAGACTCTGAAATCACTAACAGAATTGCTGCCTGGTTTCAGGGTGTCAGATGCAGGCTTGAATTAATACAGCAGTTCATGATTCTCTTCTTACTCTCAGATGGGCACTAAGTTTCTGGCATTAACTGTAACAGCAAAACTGGCTGTACTGTTTGTTTTGGTTATTTTGTTTCATAGCTATATTGGCAGAGTTGCTTACAAGCTCCTGACAACACCTTTAGCTGATGCCCCTTTTTCTTCCTCAGACAGTGTCCGTTACCACTTGTCTCTTGTAAGTTGTATTGTCTTTCTAGACTTAAGCACTAACATATGCCAGAATTTTTTATCTAGAGTAGCCTTTTATTTTCTGTCCAAAGACAGAATTCTGTTGATGCTATATATCAGAATTGAAAGACAGTTTTCTGCATCTGTTCATCTCAAACACTCAAGGAATAATATAGGGCTGTTTTGTAAAAAGTAATAATCTTTAAGGGGTAATTCATTACGTCACTTGTGTATTTTCAGTCGTTTTGGTGAAAGATGTTTAAAGGGGAAATGAGTTAACGCCAAGGAGTAATATGCCATAATAGTAAGTAAAAGTTGGGTACCAGTATGACAAAATGTGACTGAGGTTTGTTGAAAAGATGTAATACCTTCCAGAGAATGTACGTTATAATTGAATGCTGTGCAACTCTCTATTTCATATAGCATTTGAGAATGAGTGCAATACCTGGAGCAGATGTTCTGAATAGCAACATTGTCTGCTATTACAAGTATTTGAATTTTAAAGTTGTTGTAATCTAGGTTAGATGCTGGTTACTTAATAGCTACTGATACTGTGTATTTACTGTTTTCCTTTTTAATTTTCCCCCCATTTTCCTCTTATTCTTGAATGGCATCTTTCTCATCCGTCTGATCTGTGTCCTTTGTGCTCAGTTACAATTGTCTTCATAACTCTGGATCCATCTCCCCCTTTCTTTTTCTTCCTGAACTATAAACTTGTGTGGAGAGCTGCACCTTATTCTCTCTTTTTTTTAATGCTTCAGTTCAAAGTGATGCTGATTTAAAAACTGAATATATATATTTCTCTCCCCCTCCCGCCACCCCAGGCTATCCTTTTGAATGTTTTTCTTGTTCTGCTGAAAGTAATATTTTCTGTCATACCATTCATTTTAATTCGTTCTTTTTTGTTTTCTTAGCCTCATTAAGTTTGCAACATCATCTTGTGTTTTTGAAAGTTGTACTTTTGCTCCCAGAATTATAGTCTGTGCTTCAGTGGATGCTTAATTACATGTCTTTGCTACAATTTTGTTGATTTAGACCACTTTAATTCATATCCTTTGCTTCATACCCACATATGCAGTAGTAGTGCTGTAGTTTGTCTAGAAGTTAGTGAAAAACTGAGACTGATCATTGTCTGGGAAGGTGGGATTTTTGTATCCTGGGATTTTTGAAAGTGTTCCTTAAAATCTCATATAGAAATGTCTTTATATCAATAGAAAATTAGGGAGCGTTGCTGCAGAGCAGGTCACAACAAACTTTATTAATTAGTGCAAGTTAGACTATAGTTCTTCGTTCTCCAAACTACTTTGCAAAGCAGCGTATTTCATGTCTAGCCTGAATTAATTTCAATAAGGTTGTCTTCACGCTTGAGCTGGTACCATCCAAGTAATAGAACTGATATCATCAAACTTGACAAGATGAGTCATACTGTACTTCCAGTGCATAACATTGGCATGTGTGTCCATGATGTTCTCTTCAAAAGACTGAACATTGACACAGAGAACTTAAATGAGGATTGATTCTATGAGCCTTCGTGGGTGAGAAAGCTGATGATAAACCTGCAGTTTCTTCTCTGTATTGTAAGTACATAGCCTCGAGATGTATTCACATCAATTGTAGCATTTCACTTTGTCCTTTTTTTTTTTTTCCTTCTTAACCTGCTTTTTAGTGTTGAGCGATATTTAATGGTGCAGAGAAATCCAGTCAAACAGAAAATGGTGGTTTTTCTGTCAGCATCCATCAGTACCTCTAGTGCTGATCTTTTTTTTTATTTTCCTTCTTTTTTCTGGTTAGAATTTTGAACTGTGTCAGGTGAGAGAGATTTGTGGCATCTGAATGAGGTTGAAAGCAGCTTTTGAGTTGTTTCACTTGTTCGGGAAGTAGATGTTTGATACTGGCCGCAAGCATATTCAGTGAATATGTACGTGTATATCAGTCAGTGTATTCAGGATTTATTTCCTTAGTGTCAATCAGCATATTGTCTGGCTAAGGAGCTGAAATAGGAGATTGGATCTTTCAGTCAAAAGACATTTATGACTTTGATGATCAGTTAGATCACCCCACCTGAAACTTCTTGTGGAATGAACGGACTGTCACTTGAAACTGAACTGCTGTTACAAGCACCTCAGGAACTTGGGTATTTTGGTGAGGGTTTTGTTGGTTGGTTGGGTGTTTTACTTGGACATGGTTTTTTTTTGTTTGTTTTGTTTTTATTTTGAAAAGTAAAGTGGTTGCACTTTGCTGTATTGTTCATTAAATGAACAGAATCTAAAGGCATGCTCTGATCAAACCAATTGTATGCTATTCTCTGTTCTCTCGATTCATGTCTCTTGTGTCTGGCCTATAACTGAGCAGCAGTCTGGTGGCTCATTATACATTGCACGGAGCTGTATAGACATCAATCCTATAGAAATGATAAAGATTGGAGTAGTTCTTCAAGCATTGTGATAATTAGCCTATTTCATGAAGGCAGTACTTAAATGTCTCCACTACTGGCAATGCTGTTGAGTGACAAAAGAATAATAAATACTGGGTTACTTCAGATAGAATCTAATTAGTAGGCTGCTTGCGTTGGGGAGCATTAATTTGCAACACTGTAATGTGCAAATGTTTCTTATGGATCACTTATGGTGAATTTCCTTAAAATGGGCTGTGAGACAACCTAATGTGTTGCTCTTGAAAGTAGTCACCTTGCTCCCACCCGCCACTTCCTTTGTCTTAGCTGGACATTCTACTTCTTGCTCTGGTAAGTTAAATCAGCTCAACAACAAAGCATGTACTTGCTTTCTTTTGATGCTGGCTCAGGCAGGTAAATCCACCACAAGGAGGTGATAGAGTCAGCAAAAGACAGGTAATGGAAGTGCACGGGCAACATCTGGAACAAAATAGGGAAGGGTGACAAGGACTGTTTCTTCAGGAACAGTAAAGTGCTGAGCTGGATGCTCAGCTGTCTAATGGAATTTCACCTTTCAGGAAGCCCAATGACAACTTATTTTGCATGCGTTTTGTTGGGTTTGGTTGGGTTTTTTTTTTTTCATTTGCTTGATCACCTAATACCAATATTCCATTTGGTTTTGAGGAACTGGATCTTTATTACCTATTTCAGTATTAAAGGCAAGATATACAGCATGGCTGGCACCATGACTTTTTTTTGGAATTCCAAAATTGTAACTTCATTTTCTGTTTGTTGCTGAAGTAAAGTTAGGTCACAAGGAATTCAGCAATGCACTTGGACTTACCAGGTGGAGAAGGTGAAGTCTGTCCCAGTAAAAGCTGGTTTGTGTAAGCAGTTCTACTATAATTTTGGTGTTGAAAACCCACTCCAGAGACTTTGGAGATTAATGATAACATAAATTTCTGAGAGAGCATGTACCTCATTGTTTAATGTCATATAGAATTGCTTTTTAAATTTGTTGGTTCCTCTTTTTTGTTTGGACATTAGGAATTGGATGTTAGGAAAAATTTCTTCACTGAAAGGGTTCTCAAGCACTGGAACAGGCTGCCCGGGGAAGTGGTTAAGTCACCGTCCCTGGAGGTATTTAAAAGACGTGTAGATGTGGTGCTGAGGGACATGGTTAGTGGTGACTTGGCAGTGCTATGTTAATGGTTGGACTCAATTATCTCTAAGGTCTTTCCAACTGAAATAATTCTATGATTCTTTTATGTATTTCATTGCGTCAATGACTGTAGGCATTTTTTGATAGAAGCAGACATTAGCTTAGGTGTATGCTAGAGCTGAAGTTTGTACAACTGCAAATAAATAACTTTTCTGGTTTTACCATTTTCCAGCGAAATGTGACTACCTTCTTTAGATTATTTACTTTGCACATTCTGCCTCAGCAATTGTGAAAGTGCATTTGTTTCTCCATTAAAGAGTGCCGTCTGAGCACTGACTCTCAAGCTGGACAGTGCTATTTTGAGCAGTAAGTTACAAACTTGAAGTCACAGGTAACAGAGTTATGGCAAAAAGCTTTTAATATTGTCTAAACAGTAGGCTGAGAAAAACTGAAGTGTTGTACAGAAAGGGAATTCCTATATTAACAAAAATACTATTAAATTTTTTTCAGGCCTGTTCATTACTAAGAATTTTTTAAAATTCACTTTTTTTATTTTTCATTTTGTAAAATATACAGCAAAATTTAAATATCGACTGAAGCTGGTACCTTTCTTCTTGACCCATTTGACTGTGTTGTATGTGTTTGAAAACAACTGACTAGCAAATGCCCCTGTAAAGAAGACAAGTCTATCTCCATGCTGGTTCTTGAATTTTCTCAGTGTTTGTGTGCCATATGGTTTTACAATAAGGAAAACTCTTCAAAAGGCATGTAGGTGGTCTAAAAGAGGAGGAACATGATAAAAAAAAAAAAGAAAACTAGTGGGAAAATTGCTTTATTAAATGCACAAACCTTAGTATGATACTGGGAATACCCCAAGAAGGAAATTTTTATCTATGCCATCATGGTTCATTACAGTGTTTGTTTGGGGTAGTATTTTCCTAGAGTCAGTTGGAAAACAGAAGTTGCTTGGAAAAGTGAAGAAGAATAAATTTTCTTATTCTGCATTTAGTAGCTCATCACTTTCCTTTTTGCTTTAGTCCTGTCTTTAAGAAATCCAAACCTTTAGAAAACTAATTTTGCTGAATTGCTGTAAAACATCCGTGTCTCCAAAGCAAAGAAGTGACATAACTGTTGTATTTGTTATGAACTTTTGAATGTCACTACATCATCAACCTGGACCAACATTTGCATTCGTTATTATTTTGACATGCAATAATTTCAATGCAATAATAGCTGTTAATTTCACTGGATTATCTGGGTGGTTGTTCTCATATTATTTGGTGGATGTATATCTGCTGTTCTTGCATTCTGAAGTGAATCCTGTCCAGTGTGGTTTTCCTTCTTGGTTCAGAATTAATGGCGAGGAGAGGAATTGAATGTGCTGAGTTCTACAATACCTTTTGGTGTGGCATCCTAGCATAAGAGTTTCTGTCAGCATTGTCCTGAAAGTGTTGTCAGATGTGTCAGGAGTTAGGCACTAGAAACATCTTGAATGAGTATTAGACAAGTTCACATCCATCAGTAGCAGAGCAAATTCACATCTGTGAAAAGTGAGTGATAAGCAACAGTGTAGATACAATAATGACACCAAGACCGGAGAAGCCCATTCCTTTCCTGTGCCAGCGCTGACTTTGGTAACTTGGTTGTCATTCCTGTGGAGTTGTTACACAGCAGCACAACGTCCTCTAGGTACAATACTAAAGTATTCTTGGAAATGGTGTACAGATCTGATCTTTTATTTCCCACCCCATTAAAAACAACTAAAAATGGGACATTTATTTTCTATTTCACTGGTAAGGGGGTTTTATGCTTCTGAAAACTTCAGAGAATTTACTCTTCTGAACCCACGTTCAATTTTACCTTATAATTCTTCTAGCTACTGCTTTGTTTGCTTTACTGTGTTGTGTGAAGTACTGTCCTGAACAAAGGGTTACAGAAAAGCAGAGAATTACAGAAAAGTAACAGATCTTTGATACGAAGATTTATCAGTCAAACTTAGCTTTGAAAATCTCATTTCTCTCTGGAGAGTTTCGTAGGGAGAAGTTAGATTTTTGTACTAAGTCTCTCTTACATCTGTTCGTTTCAGAGTTAGCTGGCTGATGGGCTACCATTAAGATTTCAGAGAAGTCACCATTAGGGCTACTATCTGTTAAATTTGATGAGAAATGCAGATGAAAAATCAGATGTTCTGAAGAGAGATGCAAAACTAATTGTAAATAACTACCTACAACTGTGTTAAATTTTCAGTAGTGTATTATTTTGTTGCTAGTAAAATATGAAATATTTTTTCCAAATACATATGCAGTGACACATAATATACTGAGCAGTAAATACCTGTTACTGTAGTCACTGTACCCTTACATTATTCAGATTTTTGGTTAGTATGTTTTGAATTTGAGTCCAACTTAGATAAGTATAATCCATTTAATCTTAATGGATGAAATTTGCTTACTACATTCTCCATTTAGTACCTTTCTGCTCAGCATGACATTTAATGAAATTTCAGAATAGCAGTTGCTCTTTAGTATCTATTACTCAAACATCAGTTAAAAAGACATCCAGAAATATGTTGTTTGATCTTGCAGTGATTTGTGATACTTTTTATAAAGCTAAGTTAATGAGATGGCAGCTATGTTTTTAAATTGTTTTAAAATGTTCAGGAGTGTTCTGAATTGTAAGGTGTACATTTGTTTAATAAATAGAAAGTTTTATTTGAGATTTTATGTATTTAAAAAAGCAGATGTTCTGTGTTTGATCATCATATTAACATATAAAGTACCTCTTCTTCAAATTGGACACAATGAATACATTATTACTGACATTTATTTTGCTTTCTAAATTTTTATTATTATTATTTTTACATAGGGAGACAATTTTAAAGAAGAACCATGGGCACCTGTTTACAAAAGCAAAGCAGAGGGGAAAGAGAAAAAGAAACAAAAAAATTAAAGGTAATCATACAGAAATCACAAAGAAAACGTTAGGTGGAGCAGCTCATCATCCAATTCCAGATGACCAGGACACATCAGGAAGTGAAGAGGATTATTTGGAAGAAGAAAACAGCAAATCATTCAGTGAAGGTCCAGACGATTCAGTAACAGTTTGTGAAGAACAGCCTAATGGTGATGATGAAAGCCTGAAGGAACCTGCAGGGGTTTCAAGAGAAAGGTTTCCCATCACTCTGTCTGAGGTCTCAACAATGACCAACAGTACATTGAAAAATAAATTGCCTGTGGAAAGTGACAGTTCACTTCTAATAGGTCTAAAACCTTTTTCTACAGAAAACCTGACAAAAAATGCAGTAGATGATGAGGAAACAAATGAAAGGCACATAGAAAATCTTTGCAGAAGCAGTTTCCTAAAAATAAGCAATGAGAAAAATTCTATCCAGGAAACAGACGCCATCTCTGAAGACTGTAACACGCTGCTGTTAAGCATAGAAAACAAACTTGGATCACATCAAAGTACATCTGAACCTGATATGGAAGCTAAGCCGTTAAGTTTAAATGGTGAAAGAAAAGAAATCTTACAGTGTCACAATTCAAATATACATGTTAATGTGCCTGATAATAACACAAGGGACACACCTGCATTAAAAGCAAAAGAGAATAGCTCTAATGCCTGGGCTTTTTTTCCAATTAATTTCCAATTACCGACTGAGGAATTGCAGCTGTGCTTTGATACACAAATTTCTCTCTCTCCTTGGTCTGAGAATAAATTTGTAGCTGAACAAAGACCCCCCAGAATGAGAAAACCTAAACAGACTCATCTGAACAATTCGAAACAACTAAACTGCTATTGGTCAAATGAAGGATTGGTGAAGGAAAACAGTCAGGTAACAGTAACTGAGGAGGCTGGCAATGTAACAAGTAATGGTCTGTCAGCATCTGCAGCTGGTGAAGTGCACTTTGATTCCCTTGTGGAAGCCAGGGCCACCTTCATGCAGTGTTCATGTGAAGTAAATGTTCCAAGAAATGATGCTGCACCAACTGCATCAAAGAGAAAAAGATACAGAAGAATTGTCAAATTGGCACCAAAGTTTAATCTACCAAGACAGATTGCTGGTAGTACAGATGGAGGGAAGGGAGTCTCAATAAAAGATGATGTTCCCCAGAAAAGTGTTTTGGAAGTGGGGAAAAAGAGCTTTCTATGCAAGAACTGCAGAGAGGAATGTGAACAGGACCATGCATTGCAGGAATATTCTGCACCTTACAGTGGCACCGAGGCAACTCATTCCTTACCCACCCCAGACTCAGATACTCTGTTACATCATATTTCCTGCTTTCACTCAGGACAGTCTTCTTCTATGCCAAAATATTCCTGCAGAGTTTGTGTAGTTTCCAGGATGCAGGAGCAAGCTAGAACTCTAAAGCAACAACAGGTAGTTGATAAAAAAGAGGGCGAGAGCGAACAAGTTTCTTCAGAGGTTACAAATAGCCAACCGGATATTTTGTCGTCTGTGAAAGTTGTTTCTGAATATTCAGAAGATTCCAGTATGCTGTCAAGCTGCAGAGACAATGCGCAGGAAGCAGGTGACCCTGAGCCAGCAGAGGCCTCACAACTCAAAGATAATCAAGATGGGAATACGACATGTAGTTTTCTGGGACTTCCCTTATCATTAGGATTTGCTTTTCAACTTGTGCAGCTCTTTGGTTCTCCAGGTCTTCCACTGGGTAATGCTCTTCTTACTACTCCTATGTAAAAAACCAAACCAAAACAAAAACTCTAAACCCAAAAAACCCCACAACCCCCCAAAGCCACAATCAAAAACCAACACCCCCCTAAAACCAGAAAACAAACAACCCCTGACATGATTAAATACTTTATTGTAGGTAAAAATTAATCAAATATTAATCCTATTGAAAGGAGTTATTGCTGCTTTAGCTATTATTTTGTTTTTAATGTAAAATTCAGTCTCTGTCAAAGGCGCTGTTTGGTTTGGCCTTGTATTTGCAGTCTTTTTAGTTACAAAAACTTACTGACTCTAAATCTGAAGGATTAAGCTCCTGCTGATGTTTTAATACACCCTACTGAGTAAGACTTTACTGTGTTGATCACAGAACTAAATGAAAACATGGTGCAAACTGTGTGCTCTTGTATAAAGGTTGCATGTTTTATATTCCACCTGGTTAATGCTTAAACCACAACATTAATATAGTATTATCCCATTTTCTTTATTTAGTAATGCTTTAGTTTAAAACCATTACCCCTTGTCTTATCATAACAGGCCCTGCTAAGTCTCTCCCCATTTTTCTTATACACCCCTTTTAAGACCTGAAAGGCTGCAATAAGGTCTTCTCGGACCCTTCTCTTCTCCAGCCTGAACAAGCCCAGTTCTCTCAGCCTTTTTTCATAGGAGAGGTGCTCCATCCGTCTGTTTATTTTTGCATGCTTAAGTGCCACAGTGTTACATACTCGCCTTCCAGAGCTCCAGCTGACATATTTTTGTACTTTCAGTTTGACCATTGTAAGTTAGCAGTTAGAAGAATGACGATTAGTCCTCAAAGGAGTTGTGTGTGGCAACACTGATTTCTGAATTTACTACAGGCTAGTGTAACCCTACAGAGCTGGAGCCAGCAAGAAGAACAGACATTTGTTTGGAAATCACACTACCACATGGACTTCCTGTGCATAAAGTTCTGCAACTTCTTTGGTCCAAATTTAGTCAGTGGAGAAACAATAACTTTGATTTGGTGAACAAATAGGATTAAAAAACACAGACTTTTTTTCAGCACATAGACCTTTACACCTATTTGTTTCAGTCAAAGTTAAAGTTAAGCATGTAGTTTCTTATAAGCATTTTTAAGATGACAACTGAGGAGCAGCTTGTGTCTGGTTATCTGCCCAAACTGGCCTCGGGATTCCTTGTTTTTATTATAAAAGTCTGCTATTATAAAAAAGTCTGCTATATATCTGCTATATATATAAAAATATATATATAAAAAAATATATATTTTTTTATTTTATATATAAATATATATAAATATATATAAAAAATATATAAAATATATAAAACATATATATAATATATATAAATATATATATAAAAATATATATATATAAAAATATATATATATCAGTCTGCTATGTATCTGCTATTATTTTATTAGAAAATGCTGCCTGCAGAACGGTGATGCTAACCACTGGCAGCATTATTCGGCTTGGTCCCTAAAGGACCTACAAAGCTGCTTTATCTAAACCTGGCACCACACACCAAAGACCTGGACATGAAGAGCTGAAACAGAGCAGAGAAGTTCTGCTCATGTCCTCCACTATTACATACAAAACATTTTTCTCCTCCAAACTTGGTGAGTCTTCATAGCTGTGATCTTAAATTTTATCATCTTAGAGGGAGCTGGCCATGACTTGAAAACAGGGATCTTCTGGAGGAGGGAGTTGAACAGGCTTTCAGAAACACTCAGTAGGTTAGTGAACCAAATGTTGTTCTTCTCCAAGTCAGCAACAGGTGATATTCTCTGGTGTTTAGGTGAGTTTCCTTTGGAAATAACCTTTAAGAAATACAAACCCACCCCAATACCTCTCTGAAGCCCTGCCAGCTGTTTGTTGGGGCTTTTTCCATCAAAAATGTGCCTGCTGTCTGCAGAAGGCTGGCCACATTCTCATTTGACTATAATTTTCCTACAGTTTCAAAAGTTCTTTTTTGTGGCCTATTATATACTATTTATTCATGTACACATTTGAGCTGTAGTATTTTACAACACTGGCAATTGCAGTAATTTTTTATTATGATTTTGGAGGGAAAATTTTTGGTAAATATCTTTGGTTATTTATAAGTGAAAGATTTAGTTGACTGACTTGCTTATATCATTCTCATATAAAAGTAGAATATATTTTAGACTGTTTTCCTACAAAGAATCTCTTTTCACCTTCTTAAACAGTGTTAGAACGTTTTAGAAAGTAATTTCATTAGTGATATTGCACAAATTCCTATACTTAAACATTTTAAAATGTAAAGGTTGTTACTTAAGTTACATTTTGCTTAATTTATGGGCTGAAAGCTTTCTGGTTTTTTTGTTTGCACCCAGTTTCAAGTGAGTATATTGGGGAAATGAAAGTATGGTAGCAAAGTCTTTGCTTGAAAAAAGAAACCAAACCCAAATCTTCTTTCCCCTCCTACTCCTCTCATGCACTCGCCTTAGATTCTGGAAAACCTAAAGTCTGACTTTGTTGCTGGCCCATTTAAATGTCTCCTTTTTTGTTTTGGGGTTTGTTTTTTTTTTTTAGGTCTATATATAATGTGTGCAAAAATTGTATTTCAGTGATATATTTTGGCTATGGAGAGATCTGAACACTCAACTGCACAAAATATTTTCTTCTGCAGAATCCTTGTTGCCAGATGATTATGTAGTTCCTCTTGACTGGAAAGTTTCAAAGATGATCTATTTACTGTGGAAGACCTCTGTGGAGGTACGAATTTTAGGAGATTTTGGAAAGCTTTCCAATATTCCAGGTGTAAAGAGGAATTCTTCAGTTCATAAGCAAGATTATGTTCTTTGCTAGTAAATTTGCTTTGGTTTTTAATACACAATCAGGAGGTGGATGTTTTATGTACTCTTCTGAATATTTTCAGAACCAGCTCGAGGCCATGGTAGGATTCAGGTTTTGAAAGAGCAGCTTCATAAAGGTACACAAAGTAGTTGAAGGAGGAAAAAAACTCACAACATTTTCCTTGATACTTGTGTCCTGACCTGGCCTATGTTCATTAACTACAACCTACCATTATTCAGCTGTTTCTTTGTACAGTTTTCTCCCATCATCTGAGCAAGTTTTGTTCTCCACTACCTGTAGTTTCTTCATGGCTACTTCTACAAAGAGTTGTAGCAGAGAAGTAATTCTGAGTGACTGATGGCAAATCAATTCTCCTTGTCTAGGTAGAAAGTGGTAACTTACAAGTTAGTTCCCACTGTGACTGTTGCTTTGTGAAGGTTGGTTTTTATTTAAGGAGCACGGTAATGTCTGTTAGTGGACATAAGGAAAATCCTGTAAATACAATGAAATAGTAATTACAAAACAGAGCATGGACCTTGTTCTTTACCAAAATAACAAAATCTCTTGTCACATACTTTCTTTTTTTCTCTGAATTATTATCTATTTTAGGAAAAACAGAAAACAAGTGGGTTGCAGGATAGAAATGCCTTGGCTGGTAAGTGTATTCTGTGATACAAGAACTGTATAAAATACTTCTTGTTCAGAAGAGAAAATAGTTAATGCTGGAGTGTGTTGAAGGTTTTCAGCACAAATGAGTGATAACACTCCTCTTTGTGCAAAAGCTTTAGGATGTGACAAATTAGTTCATGCCTCCATTAACTGGGTACATAGTATGGCAGAGCTGTGGTCGCTGTGATGCAAGTGCTGAAATTCCTTGCCTTTTAAAGTTTCCCGTACAGAATTAATCCAATACTTAGCTCAAGTTTACCTATTCCAGATCAGAAGGATGTTTAGCATGAAGAAGTCTTTCTTTAGACTTTATTTCTCTGAAAGCTTAAGCATCTTCAACTTAATTAAATTTAATGGTCACTAAAAATTGCCAGCTTGATAATCATAGAATCCTATGTTGGCAGGGACCTCAAGGGTCATCTGGTCCAACCTTTCTTGGCAAAAGCACTGTCTAGACAAGATGGCCCAGCACCCTGCCCAGTTGAATCTTAAAAGTGCCCAACCCTGGGGAATCCACCACTTCCCATGGGAGATTATTACAGTAGCTGATTGTTCTAATTGTGGAAAAATTTAATCTTGTGTTCAATTGGAATCTCCCTGGACTAACTTGTACCCATTGCCCCTTGTCTGTTTCACGTGACTCATTGTAAAAAGGGGGTCTCTGTCGATTTTGTAGCCACCTTTTAAATACTGGAACATGGTGATAAGGTCTCCCCTGAGCCTTCTTTTCTCAAGGCTGAACAAACCCAGTTTTCTCAGCCTTTCCTCATACAGCTTCCCAGTCTGTTGATTATCTTTGTGGCCCCAATCTGGACCCTCTCCAGCCTGTCCACATCTTTTTGGTATAGCAGGGACCAAGACTGAACACAGTATTCCAGGTGTGGTCTGACAAGCAGAGTGGAGTGGGATAACGACATATTTATCCCTGCTGCTGATGCCCTTGTTGATGTAACCCAGCATCCTGTTGGCTTTACCACAGCAGCACACTGTTCACTCATACTGAGCTTGATGTCCACCAAGACCGTCAGGTCCCTTTCCACAGAGCTGCTCCCCAACCAGGAGGTCACACACTCAAGCAGCAGGAGATATCAGGGTCCATGGGAAGCTTTGGAATTCTGCTTGCATTAATTCCTGCAGTGTGGACGTTATGGGATAAGGTTGCTGGCTGTCATTTTCCATGATTTCCACATTAGCATAGTATAATTTTACAAATTCCATAATAGAAGATTAGAAATACACAGTAGTAGCTCCCTGGAAGCTGATATGATTTGCTATCTAAAACAGGAGAGGAGTTTCTTTGTCTTAAAAAAGAGAAAAGGATGCTCTTCGAGAGCTGAAAAGAAACTTAAGAGTAGGAAAACACACAAACGTTTGCTCTTAATCTCCCCCTCCATCAGAGAAACCTGAAAGATTTAGTTTATTTTGTAGGCCATTTAGAAGGCAAAATCAAGAGTATTCAGATTAAGTAAAAGCTTGTTCTAGAAATACTCTATCCTGACATGATATAAATGACAGACTACATAAGATAATTTCAGGTGTCTTTGACTGCAGTTTATAATTGGTTTATTTTTCAGACGATTTTATTAGTCTTGAAGATCTAAATAAAAATCACCAAGAGAATCAAGACTCTTCTGAAACACTTGCAGAAGTGGAAGTGGCACTGTTTCAAGGGATGATAGAGGAGAACACCATGGCCTGCGCTACCACTGGCTGTGTGGATGCTGTGACTCATCAGTCATGACTGACCATATTAAATTCTGCATGATGGAAAAGGTAATCAGTCCCACTTGGGAATGTGTTTCATTCTTGTATTATATTTGACCAAACATCCACAGAACATTGTTCGTTATAATTTTTAAGATATCTTTAGTATCACCCAACTTACTTGATTTTTTTCTTCAAGTTAGGGTTGAGGGTTGTCTTGGTTCTTGGGATTTATTTTAAGCCTGAATGGGGAAAAGAGAAGGCAGCATTGTTATTAAAGCCATTTTTCTCCCAAATCTAAAACCTGCCTGATGAAGTGAAAGCAGCAGTCTAGGGTGCCTAAGAGCTGGGCTTTATTCCTAGTTTGATTACTGTGGCAATCTGCTGTGAGTCATGTCATCTCAGTCCTATTTTTCTCATCTCTTCAGTGTAGCGAGCAATGCTGACTCCATAAAGGGTCTAATTGTGAAGAGCACTGTATGAGCAATAAAACAGTATTTCACCAAGTTATGACAAAGTGACAGTTCTGCTTTTCAGTTGAGAATCAGGAGCAGGAGGTTGCAATACGACTCCATATATTGAAGTGTTAATTTTTCATACATGTTTTCATTTGGTATGACAAAGTGTGCTACTGAATATTGGAAAGTATTGCTATTATGTTCATGCTTGTCTTGTGAGTTTTTGGAAACTTGGCAAAATGTCTCCAGTTTGCTTATAAGAGAGATTCTGGGTAGATTGTGATAAGAAGGAAGGACTTCTGGATCCAGCAGGAAAATGCCTGCTTAACTTCTGTATTATTTTCCATTAGTGGTTTGTTCCAAGTGGAAAATGGGTTAATCCATAGGTTTAAAATAGACTGAGGTATGTGGAAACAGAATAACTTGCACCATGAGCAAATTGAGCCAGAAAAAAAATAAAAAAAATCCTGAGGGTTAAATTATTCCCATGCAGACATCACAGGACTGCTGGAGTATCATCCATGTGAGGTTTGGCCAGGGGTCTGTGTCACCCAGTGTGCTGTGCCTGACCTGAGCATGAGTCAGTGGCTGGAGGAGGAGTCAGAGGTGGACATGTGCTGTGCTGGGACAATTACAAAAGCAGAAGTTGACTTTTTAGAAGGCTGCTTAATTTTCAGAGTAGAGGTTCATGACAGAAGTGAAGTAGTCGAATAGTTTCAGTTGGAATTGAAACCTCTTGACTGGGGGTTGATTTAATTATATGCATTTTTATATCATTAATGACAAAAACGACATTGGAGGTCACTTGCTGATTAGCCTGTACCAACTATGGATGTAGGAAGGTGAGGGAACTCTCTGAACCACATAGTACCAACAGCACTGATCTCACAAGTTGCTGTCAGCACCGATCATTAACAACATCAAGAACATCTGGTAGCGATATTGTCCTTTTACATAGTCAAACACCAAAATATTTGGTAAGCAAATTAAAAAATATTTTCACCAAATACTTTGCCCTCTGTCAGCCACAAATTATTATAAGTTACTCATTTATAATAATGCAAATGTGAATGCTCCACAGGCAGGGATTTTGCTTGTGATACTCACTAGCTGTCTCAGTGTGGATTTGTAACCGAAGCTACTGCCCAGAATTATCCAGGTTTATTAAAATGTTTGTATGCTAAAGAAACAAACGTGGAGAGCTCTGGTCTCTTCCCTGAGGAAAACTCTGATTAACCTGGAATTTTCTTTCCTTTGTGTGCTGTGTTGGTATGTCCTGTGTGTTTGTGAGCCAGCCGCTGACTGCTGGCCTGTAACAAAACATCATTAAACCCCAGTTTATTATGTGATGTTGCAGTCTAATACTCTATTCCGCTGGCTTATGTTAGTTCTAGGGAACCTAGAATTAAAGCAGTGTGTACTTTGCTACGGGAAAAGACTCCCAGTCATTTATTTTTTTTTTTTTGCTTTTTAAAAAAAGGTATTGCATGCTCTGTGCAGAAGGACTTGGCAATGAAGATCTGTGCTGAGGTGGGGTGGTTAAGCTGGAGGTTCCTGCTGGCAGATGAAGCCTGTGTAAGGGTTGATTGCCCTGGTACCAACCTCCTTGCAGCAGCTTTGGTGCTCAGCAAAGCCTTTGACTTGGGAACGCTAAGCTGGCTAGGGCTTTGTGTTGGACTGAGGAGGGAAGTTAGGGGGTTTGGTGGGAGTTTTGTTTGGGGTTTTTTTGTTTGTTTTGTTTTTTTAGTTCACCATCTGAAATGAGTCAGGGAAAGTCCTGAAGGCTGTTGGAGGAAGATGATGAGACACCAGAGGCTGGATAGATTTAGGCTGCTCTAGAGCTGTGGTTTTGCCTCAGGCCAAGCTGGTGTGGTGGCTCGCTGCCACAGACAGTGGGAAATACTCTTCCTCCCAGCCCTGTGCCAGTTTTCAGCTCTGGCGCTTGCTGGCTGGCGTGAAGGCTATGATTTAACTTGCTAACCTCACAGGAAACAAATGAATAGTTTTCTGCTGGGCTGGCAAATTTAGATAAGACTCTGTAAGGTCCAACTCAGTGCCAAAGCTCTGGGGCCAGGGAGCAGACGGGGCAGTGCTGCTGCAGATGTGCAGTCAGCCCTGATAGCTGGGACCATGTATCGTGCAACCATACCTTTAGATGAAAGACTCTTTTTAATCTTATACAAAGATTCTCAGAGAAGCTGTGGCTGCCCCATCCCTGGCAGTGTTCAAGGTCAGGTTGGATGGGGCTTTGAGCAATCTGGTCTAGTGGAAGGCGTCCCTGCCTGTGGCAGGGCAGGATTTGAACTAGATGATCCTTAAGGTCCCTCCTAACCCAAACCAGTCTGTGATTCTATGATAAATATTAGGATGTTAGAATAATCAAAAAAAAAAAAAAGAAATATGTGAAAAGCAAAAAGCATCTCTTAGGGTTTTCAGTTGACTCGTGCTCACTGTCAGGCACAGGATACTAGGTGATGCAGACCTCTGGCCAAACCTCACGTGGGTATTCTAGCAGTCCTCTGAAGTCTGTGCGTGTGAGTGCTGTAAAAGGCAGGTGTGTTTTTCTGGTCAATGGTGCCCCTGATTTTGAGGGATAAGGTTGTCTTTCCTCACCACAAAATCATTCTCTTCTGGTTGCTGATTAAAGCAGACTTGCCAAGAATGATGTCCCAGAGTGGTTGTAAAGCTGCTCCAGTGAACAACTATAAATGTTGAAATGGATTTGATTTCATCAAATGTCAGGGAGGGGAAAAAAGTAAAAAAGCTGAGGCATTCTTTCCAAGAGCTTTTAAAGTCATGGAAAATAATGGAGACCTAATATGATCACTTCAGTCCCTTTAGATTGGAAAATAAACTAAGCATTACTGGCCAAGTGTAACTTAATCTGTTAGTCAAATGATCATGCTTCTGTATTCACGTTCTGTAAGGGTAGTTTTATTTAAATGGTTGTGCTATTCCCATTACTTCAGCAGCCAGGCTGAGGCAGTTCAGCTCTATCATCCAATGCATGAAGGCATCCAGAAAGTTTTCAGTCTGGACCAGCGAGCTGAAACAACTTTTCCTTGAGCCATGCGATCAGCAGGACACATGCAAAGGAGCAGAAACATACAGCTGGGACAGGAAGAACTGTCTTTTGGCAATGCTTACCAGGAAAACTTGGCCTACAATTTACTTAAGCAGATAGTATAACTACCAGGGTGGGTAAGAGCTGCCCAGAATGGTGTTTCTGGAGCTCTCAGACAAGAGTAACCATCAGGCTCTGCTGGTGGTTTCCATGAACTGCATAACTTGGAGGCCCGTGAGGTCCCAAGTAAATGTAATGGGAAAGATTTGCACACAACAAAACAATTATGGGATGTAGCTATGCTATGGTGGTATTGGTTGAACAGCTATTAATTATATAGTGCTTGTGACATGTAGGGGAAAAAAATCCACTGTTACTCTTCTCTTTATTTTTCAGCCTTGAGATTGCTACATCCTTACTGTCCCTAGTTTTGACATCCAAGTTTTCTTCTCTTCATTTCCATTCTTGCGTTTATTTTCCTGTTGCTTTCCATCATCTGCTTCCTCTCCATTCTTTTTAACTTTTTAAAGAAATAACCAACAACTGAGTATAAGAAAGAGACTTTTAAAAGTATCAGACAGGTGAACTCAGTCTGAGGGTTGGATTTGCAACCATTAAAGTCTTTCTGCAGTCTGTGCTGTTGTGGTATTTCAGCAGAATCTCTGCTTTTTTTTTTTTATTTCAGAAACTTCTCTCTTTGATTGCGCCATGGAAGGACATCAGTTGGCCACCAAGGATTTTAAATGTGAAGAGTAACCTGGAAGGAAGAATCCACTGTAGATTCTTGGCATGAATCTTTGGCCAACTTCTCCACAGCCCCCCGACAGCAAGCTCTCTGTCCACATATTAAAAATCAAAATTGAGATAACTTTGTGTGTGCCAAAAGGTCACTTTCTGAAACCCTTTGGGATTTATACCTTCTTAGTACATCTTCAAGTGCGGTGCAAAGAGATTGAGATAAGAGACCAGTAAGCAGAAAGCAGATGTCTGTCAGCATGAAGTGTGAGCTTCAGGCTCTGGTATTTAATTCACTTGTATCAGGATCCAAGATCCACAGTTGCCACATCAACTGGCACATGAACTGGTAGTGATGCCTACCTGCAGGGAAAGGTGCCTGTTATGTGTCTTACCCTACTTTTGCCTTTCATCCTGCCACTCATAATCACATCCCAGTCTATTTATAACCTCAGGTGGAATGTTTTCATCACTCACTCCTATTCTTTCACCCAGAGGTGCACAACTTACCACTTTTTCTTCTGAAACCAGGCTTAATGCTTCCCTTCAACTAGACTCATTTGGGACTATACAAGTAAGGAGAAAATTTCACTATAGATCTGATTCAAACACACTGGAGGAAAGACGCGTATGGATTGTGGTAGGTTGATAAGCCCTATAAGTAATGAGTGATTTGATATTTCTGTTCGTGGTATTGCTTTTACCATTTTTTACTTAAATTCTTACGATTTAAGCCTGAAGCAGTTGTTTCCTTTTTTTTTTTTTTTTTTCTTTAATATTGTGGTTTTCCTTCAAAATTAAGCATGGTGTTTGTTCCTCAACTAGAACAGTAACCTTACTAGTAGCACTTCTGTTACTGAGGAAATTGTCCCAATAACATGAGTGGAGTATTGATTTCCAGGGGGAGATGAGCAGCAGAAATGAATGAACCCCTGACAGTAAAAGCTGAAATTTTCCTCATGGAAATGTCAATGTAAGGCCCCCACAGATATCAGGAAAGCTGGAAATATTTATATGTGTAGAGCAAGCTAAACTAGATAGATGATGAATTTAATCCCAATTTAATTTGCTGAAATAGCAAATAAAGAAGGTGAGACAGGCAATGGAGAATGGAGGGAGGTGAAAGGACAAATGAAATTACACCTAGTTAAATAACTAATCAGAAAGAGCAACCTCTGTCAATTCTGAGACCTGCATAAGGCCGGAAATTACTTTGGAGTGAGAAAGAGTGACAGAAAAGATAACTATCACTTCATGGTGAAAAACATGAGAAAAGATCAATGAGAAGAGGAGAAGCAAGGAAGCTTAGGTTGTGTGTACTTACCAAAATTAGTATTTTCCATTTCCACAGCCTCCAGATCAGGAATATTGATCCATCTGTTCATTCACCTGCTCTTCCTCCTCTTTTTCTGCACCCTTTTTGTTGTGCAATAGCTGAAGAGCTGGTACCCAACTACAGTCATGCTGAAGCTCTACTTAGCTCTGAATTGCTGATGTGTCCCCACTCTCCATTTAAATCCTGCGTGTAAGTGTAAGCAGTTAAAGATGTTTGTAGTTCTAAATTAAGGTTGTACCATTAGCAAAATGTACCAGCTGCACTTTTTTCATGCATTTCTCATGTACTTGTGTGATTTTTACTTTCCTTGGTTGGAAATGTGCTGCTCTTCTACGAGCAGAATGTTATACAAAATGTCACAGGGAGAAGGAAGGTAATTCATGCTGGCCATAGCCACAGCTTCAGACTTACCTGATGTCCCGCTGGCAGCAGCAAAGTTAGTTTGATTTCAAGAAAATGTCACTTAAGGGTTAATATTTTCTTCCTACTTCTATTTATTGAGAGAAAAATCTGAATGCCTATATTTTCTGTTACTGAATACTGACCTTCCAGATATTGCTTAAAATAAAAGGAATTTTAAAAATCTCCCAGTGTTTTTGTATGGACAAAAAGGTGTTTCATCTCTTAGGAGGGTGTTGCCAGTTTAAGTTTACTTTAAACCCCTTTGCGTATCTTTGAATTTTCAAGTTTATGTACCTTCCTTCCTGCCACTATTTTTCCCCACTCGCTTCAGCTAGCATTGGTGCTAGCTGGATGTGGTGCCACATCCAGAGAACTAAGCTGTCTCTGATGTATGCACTATTAGCAAACTTCAGACCCTAAAGCTTCAGTGTTGTAGTTTGGTGGTGGTGTGTCCCTGTGGCATGCCTGAGGCCACCTTCTAACCAAGCTGGGGTTGATACTGCATGTGGCTCTGAAAGGGAGAGTGTGATAGCACACCAACTGTTCTTGGGTTTACTGAAACTGTAATTTCTTTGGCTTGTGTGGTGATCAACTTAAAGCAGATCAGGTTTTGTATAGGGGAAATAAATCTTATTAAACTCCCTATAGTTTCTCATGTGATAATATATTTGAAAAAAGTGGAGTTGATGGAGTGAGCGTGATGCACAGGGTCATTGGTGCAGGGCAGTTGTTTGGCTATAGCTGCTTGGAATCCTTGCCTGCTTTTTGTGGTGGGGTGGACTCCAATAGCTCCATCACTGTTGGGGGGGCGAAGGGGAAAGGAAGAATAAAACCCTGCATCTATATCTGGCATGCCGTAGATAGCTCCACCCCTCTGAAGTGCTTTGATGATCCCCTTTCTGGGATGCCCAGTACACGTGGGGAGCACAGGGGAGTGAATGCTTTCAGCACTGGCTTGTGTTCTCCCACCTTTGAGAATCTGGTAGTTAATCTTGATTTTTAAGTAATGAAAGATGGTATCTTGGGCTAATGTTCCGGGTAGAAGGCCAATGCCGTAAGTGCACGGTTTTGCTGTATGAGCAGCCAATGTCCTTTCTTTCCGGTATACTTCTCCTTAAGGCAGCTTTCGTTTTCGAACGGGGAAGGTCTCGGGAGCCTGGGACGGATCCCACGTCCCCCTCCACCGAGGGACGCGGGTTTCCCCCACCGCCCCGTCAGCGCACGACACAAGCCGCAGCTGGGGCCCGGGGAATGATCGCCGGGGCCGGGCGCCGGAGCGGCTGCCCGGGCTTCCTCCTCTTCCCCGCCGCTGCGGGCCGGGCCGGGCCGTGCCCTGCTGCTCCCGCCCCGCTCGCTGCCGGGGATGGATGAGCGGCTGCTGCGGGCCCTGGGGGGCCTCAGCCTGCAGCCGCGGCGGAGCAGGTTCGCCGGGCGGCTGGTGCTGCTGCGGGGGCTGCCGGGCGCCGGGAAGAGCACCCTGGCCAGGTAAGGCGGCGGCTCCGCAGCCCTTCGCCTTTCTCCTTCTTCGGCTTCCATCGCGGCTCGGCCCCTGGCGGGCCCCGCTGTAGGGTGCGTGTGCCGGGAGCGGCACCGCGGGGTCCCCCGGTGCGGTGCCGAGGGAGCGCCGCTGGAGCGGAGAACGGGGAGGCACCGTCATAAACCACGGGAAGGCGAGTGAGGCGCCTGTTCAGAGCTGGTTCTGGCTCAGGGGGGAGGTGGGAGCCTCGCAGGACCCCCGACTCATAAGCACAGCTGCTTGGAAACCTTTTCTGCCTCCAGGAACCGCTCAGAGCTTTTTTGCTCCAGCTGCCTGTAACTACTTGGGGATGTGCTGCCTGTAGGACTGTGAATGTTGTTGTTTGGAGTGAGCAGTACCAGAAGGGATGTTTATAATAAGGTGGACTAATCACCCACTCCGGGGTAGTTGTTTCTTCTCTAAGTAAGTGCCAGACTATTGCTTTTTTGTGTTGGTAAGTTTTGTTTGGTTTGTTTGGTTTCGGCTTTTTGTCGTTAATCGCAAACACATTAAAGCACTTCCTCTCTCTGACTGAAAACTGACAACTCTGACTTCTGTTTTCATGATGTCCAGCACTCCTGGTCAGAGTCATCGGGTGTATAAAGCGGGCAGGCCAGTCCCCTCCCCAACAGCTCTAAGACTGATTAAAAATAGGTGGAAAACCCCAGAGGGGAGTGCTGGGAGACAGCAGCGCAGTGGGGCTGGTACAGCGTAGCCGTAAGCTGGTGTCGCAAGATCTCACAGTCCGGTATCTCACAGCTTCTGGTGTCACCCACCCACTCTCCAACAAAAGAGGAACATTCGCTGTCTTCTTCCTCTGCTCGGTTGAGGAACACATACTGGGATCATGGGCTGCTGAAGGAAGGGCTCCGCTGCGGAAGGTGTGTGATACTCTGGGTTAATCTCCAGTTTCCTCTTGTCAGGACAGTCCTTCCTGTCACACCATGCTTTCTGCCTCATAGGACTTGGGCAAGACCAAGTTCTTTAATGAACAGCCAAGTGCAGCATTTTTACTGGCACCCAAACATGTTCTCCCTAAAGAGGTTGTGTAAGTGCAGGCCCTTCTCCTTCAGAGGGGTTGGGTCTCCTCTTAGTACAGACTGTAATGGTTTGGGGCCATATTCTCAAGCAGTGCAAATAACTGGCTCACCTATGGGTTTTTTGGTCAAAAGACAAGATTAATTATTAACGACAGATTTACAAAACCAGTTGTAAGTATTGTTTTAGTCCCTTGTGAAATGAACGTTTGAGGAACTTTTTCTGTTTCTAGCCCCCATTAATGGTATCATTGCATTTAGCCGCTCAGCAGTCCACAGGTCAATGGGCAGCTGTAAAAACAGCATTTATTACCTCTCCATTAACTCTACCCGGATTATGGAAGGACTGTGCCACCAAAATTCTGAGATTTGCTATTCCCACGTTGTGTACCTTTTGGTGTTGGTAAACACAACGTGCTGAGCAACGCGATGTTTGCACAATACTGCAGCAAAGCGCAGTGCAAGATCCCATTGGAGGAGGAGGAAGGTGATTGTTCATTTGCAAAAGCAAAAAAAACAGGTTGTCCAGAGAAGTTGTGGATGCCCCATGCCTGGCAGTGTTCAGGGCCACGTTGGAGAGGGCTTTGGAGGAAGGTGTCCCTGCCCATGGCAGGCAGATGGAACTACATGAGCTTTAAGGTCCCTTCCAACCCAAATGATTCTATGATTCTGTGATTCGTATGCGTTCAGCTCTGCAGTGCCAGGCAACACAATATAAACATTAACAGGTGATTCTCCTGAATGTATTTACCAAATGTGACATGCAGCCTGATCCCATGCAAAGTATGTCCACTGCTTTACCCACCGTAGGTGAGACACCCAGGCATGTGGGTGCTCTGCCAACAGACCTGTTGGCAGAGCAGGGCAAAGTCCTCACCAGACTGTTGTTGAAACACAGCAGTATTTTAGTGCTGGTGCTCCAGATCTCATAGTTCTCATTTTCTGCTGAAACTAAAGGCTTTCAAATGCCACAGAAATGCTTTACATTGGGAAAAGTGACCAGAGCAAGCGGTTGCATGTGGTGTCAGTACCTATATGTTTAGATCTCAGTTACATTGGAAGTAGACTGAGAATTCATTGGCTCAGAGATCTAGCCAACAAACCATTCTGTTGCCTTCTGAGCACTGCAAATGTTCCTTCTAATCTGCTTACCAGGCTCAAATCAGAAATCAGTTAATTCCCAAATTTTCTGACAGCCTATGGAGTACTATTATGGATTTTTTTCCTCTCCAATGATATTGCTAGTGATCATGGAGACTTCTCCCAAGTACTCTAATGCACCCAGCTAATTGAAATCCTGAATAATTTTTTTTTGTCTATACATACAGTTAAAATCAGAAATGATTGTTTGAAAGCACTGAAGATGCTCTTTAGAAAAAGGGGACTTTAAAATGGTATAAAGCATGGGAACAGATCATCAGCTGAATAATGCAGGAGACACTAAACCAGCCAGTCTACTCACTGGGGCAGTTGTTACAGTGCTGCTTTGGTCAAACAGAAACACAGCTGTATAGAATCATAGAATACCAGCTTGGAAGGGTCCCTTCCAAGGGATCATCTGGTCCAACCTCTTAAGGCAAAGCATTACCTAGACTAGATGTCCCAGTGCCCTGTCCAGCTGAATCTTAAAAGAGTCCAAAGTTGGAGAATCCACCACTTCCCTAAGGAGATTATTCCAATGGCTGATCTCATTGTGAAATTTTTTCCTCTTGTGTCTGGTCAGAATCTCCCCAGGAGTAACTTGTGCCTATTACCCCTTGTCTTTTCCATGTGACTCCTTGTAAAAAGGGACTGTCCGTCTTCTCTTATCCTTTGCATTTTCTGAAACAGCAGCAAACTATTCTTTAGCAAGATACAGAGCATATCCTGCTTCGTCTTTACTGCAAGATAGAGAGCTGTGATGCTGTGCAATTAAATGTCCCAAGTAGGCAGAGTAATACTGAACCTTTCACAGATCCTGCTTATCACAGCTCAGCCCTTTGAGTTCAATAGCTTTTTTTAAGAAATGCAAACTTAGCTCATATATACCCTTTGATCTTGCAAAGAGATTTCATTTTGCTTTTCCTCCTTAGTATGCTTTACACTTTATGGATCTAACGGCAGTGGGTAATTTTCTTTTTACAGTGCTGCTCACAATGTAATAATTAATAAACTGGGCACAAATCCTCCCATTTTGCACAGCTGGGGTATATTTTGCTATAATACAGGTGCATTTGTTGCATACAGGGATTAGAAGCCCATTGTGATTATGTAAACCCCTTCTTCTCAACCCACTTGTGGGCCTGTGTAGGTCGTAGAAAGCTTATTTCTGAAGGAACATACTAAGCAGGTTTGGGGGCCCTTTGAAAGTATAAGGGACAGAAAAACCTTCACAGGAAATAGGTGATTAGAGAAAGTGATCAGTGTCAGTTTGGGTGTTTTAGAGAGCTAAAAGTGAAAACCAGCAAAATAAGCAGAAGGTAAACCACCTTTTTCCCACTTACTGTTTTCTTATGTTGCTGTTAGCAGGAGTTTGTTTGGTATGAATATAGCAAATGTGACAGTAATTCATGGCTGTTAGCACATTTTGTGCCCTATTTTTTCTCCTTTGAAGCACAAGTTTTATCTGCTTTAATTACCAGTGATAGGAGGACAGTAGACTGAGTTTATAGATAATCACATGCCATTTAGATTGCTTAAGGATTAATATCAAAGTTCTCATGAAATCCTGTATATATTTGTTAAAAATTCATTAAGGTGTATGCTAAGAAAATAATTGTTTAAAGTTGCACTGGTTGAGAACATTTTTAAAGGTAACACTGGGCAAGAAAAAAACCTCCTTGAGATCTTTTATTAATGTGTACAATTCTATGTGCCTCTTGGTAGCTAAAGGCCAACACATATTTTAGCACAGCCAGGTTTTTAGAGAAGAGGTTGCAATGCAGATGGGTAAAGCAGAGGGAAAGGTGAGGTGCTGAATTGCAGTGAGAGCTGAACACATCAGTTCATCTGCACAGGAGGAACCAGGTGAGCGTCAGGTGCTCCCATGCTTTTTGTGGCAAGAATTCTTTGCCCGGGACCAAAAGTAAAGTAAAAATAATTTGACTGTTTGCTAACATTTTGCAACATGACTTTTGTTAGATCTGGTTGCCCAGCAGTGATTATGTGAGTAGAACCTCTCTTTGGAGCTACAAGATAATATGTGGGTGCTAAATGATATGTAACAGTGGCTACAGCCCAGTCCCATCAGCCATGAGCCTTGTGGTTGCTACCACAAAATGGTATTAATTACTCAGCAGATGGTAGAAGTTATAGTGGAGGTGGAACAAAGTCAGCAGCTGACCTTTATTTGGCTGTGACGTGCAGTCCTAGTGAAGAGCTGTTGCTGGCAGGCAGATTAGGGTAAAATTGGCAAGTAAATAGTTGGGGCAGGGCTGGAATTAAGACTTTTCTGTCTGTGTCTGTTTTTTCGCTGATAATCTAGAGGCACCTTTTCCCTTGCTGTTGTTCACTTAGATAAGACATTGTGAAATAGTTGTTTTGCAGCTTATGGGGATTGAAAAGAAGAAGTTTATCAGGGAAGCTGAAATGAGTCCCTGGGACTGGAGACCACATGTAGTGTGAGATAGCAGGGCAGCAGCATTCATGTCTGAGAGCCACAAGATTTCTCAGTTGGCCTTACTTTCTTTTCCGGAGATGTTTTGGGCCTTAGGAAGACAGCAGGTGGTGAGATTATGCCATGGGCTCTCCCTGATTTCATGCAGATAAAATCTCCCTGATTTCATTCCAGAAAACTCTTTCTTTTTTTCATTGAAGAATCTGGACACCAGTCTGAATTATGTCCCTCACAAAAATGGGGACATAATTTTGCACTAAGATTTTTTTTTTTATGCGCTCTAAGGACTGGCAGAGGAATGCTTCTTATTCAAACCAGAACATGAACCAGCACTTCCACCTCCTAAAGCCGGTCATGGTCCATGAGGCAGCTGGTCAACTTGCAGAAGGACATGCGTCTGCCATCCCTGGGTATCCCAGCGCTGAATGAGCATCGCTGTGGGATGCACACCAGTGTGAAGAGAAGAGGGGTTGTCAATCCAGGCAGCTCAGACTTGTTTATAAAACCTGCTTAAATGCTGAAAATAAATAAAAATGACTTAACTCTACAAGAGGAGGATTAAGTAAAACAGGGACAAGTGAAAAGCAGAAAAAAACATAAAGTTGCAACAAATAATAAGAAATATTGACCAATCACTCACTTACATGTTTGCAAATTTAAATAAATAAATAAATAAAAAGTGCTATGTGCTTTGTTGCAAAAATAAATACAAAATCAAAAAACAACAAACCAAACCCAAAAATCCCAACCAGCCAGAACAGTGGCAATATAGACCATCTTTACTAAATGACAGATCATTCCTCCTGGTTATCTTCAGAAATCTCTCTATAGCAAAACTCTTATTGTCAAATTGTCTTTTGAGATCAACTTCCATGGGATTAGCAGGTTTGGTTTGGCTTTTTTTGTGTTTACAATCAAACCTTCTTGGATAACTCAGAAAGAAAACTGAATGTGTTAATATGACTAAAGACTTGCATGTTGTGAGTCTGGTGTAGATTTCCCTGCTGAATTAAAGAAATCAGGGCCGCACCTTTAAGCTTCATTCTTTTCCTTCAATGTGTCCACCTACTGATGACATTACTGTCAGATCCTTTAAGCTGGGATTTAACAAATGAATCACTGTGCATATCTGCAGAGCATTCACAAAGTGTTTGAGTTAATGATGGGCTCTGTGAAAGCTGTGCGTTGGCCTATACTAATCCTTCTTTCATCTTGTTTTTTTGTTTCAGACAACTGAAACGTGACTATCCCAGTGCTGTAGTTCTTAGTACTGATGACTTCTTTATTGAAAATGGTGTATACGTGTTTGAGCCTGACTTCCTAGAGGATGCACACAAATGGAACCAAAAGAGAGGTGACTGAACTCGATCCAGGGGTTTCAGAGAACAGTTTTGCTTTTCAGTCTGTCTTTAAAGTTAGCCCCCAAAATAAAATATCTGGAAGTGGTGTCATACTGCAGTTCATGGGGTACCGATTAGGAAAATACATTTACCACTTCTGAGTTTATTTCTTCTGACTTATAAATGATAAAATTGTTGGTGATTGATAGATGTTGTTTTAATAAGTAAACCAGTGACTATTAGGTACCAGCAGCTGGCCTGCAGATAACCAGCCCAGCAGTGGCTCACTACAGCTGTATGCACCACAACCTTGGGGCTGTAACTTCTTAGATGTCCATCCTGACTTGGAAAGGCGTGTTGCAGGGAGTGAATTAGTGATAGCCAGGAGGAAAACTTGCAAACCTAATTAAAAGTTTGAGAATGAAGCAATCCAGGTCTCTACTTACTTCAGTGAGAAGAATGCAATGCAGTTTTGTGCCTGTGCTCTGAACTCAATTCTAGCAATGGAAAACATCATTTCAGATCATGTAGCAGGGATCTTTAGCAAATAACAGACATTTTTAGCTGTTTTAAATACATAGTGCTATGATACTGCTAAGTATGTTCTATGAGAGCTTCAGCTCGTACCACTGAGCAGAGCCAGTGGCTGCAGGACCTCCTCTAGGAGAGCACCTGAGGGGCACAACTGCTGCTCCCATTTGGGTGACAGCCGCACCAAATGGTGGGGAACCAAGGGTGCTAGTGGTGGGCAAAGAAAGGATGCTGTGGTAGGGAGTCCTGGCTCAGCCTGTTACTGAATACATTTTAGCTTTACTTAATGTGTTACATTACAGCACGCAAAGCAATGAAGAATGGGAAAAGCCCGGTTATTATTGATAATACCAACATCCATGCTTGGGAAATGAAGCCGTATGTGATGATGGTAGGGAAAGCTCTGATTTATTGCTTTTATATGCTCAGCTATGACATTTGTGAGGTGATCTGACTGAAATGGTTCTTAACATGGCTAAGAACAATTACTTCCATTTTCCCTTAGTTCTCTGATTATAGTTAAGGATTGATATTGTGATGAAATAGGGGAAGAAGTGCCAGTGTAGCTGTTTTATCTCGTCAGCTACATAGCTCAGTGAATGCAAAATTACTTGAAAAGATCAACAGTCTTTTGAACTTGCCCTCTTCTTGGCAATCAGGATGTCATCCCCTTCCTCAACAGTTCCCAACCTGTCTATCTATTGACAAATACAACAAGATATGACTTACAATTTTAGTTTATGACTTGCAAAAAAGAAATACACCATAAAGAGCCTCTGAAGATGCATTGGTATCTCTTGTCAGGAGTTCTGTCAGAGATGAGATGGCAATATTTTAGTACAGTTTTATAATGTGGCCTGTCTGCTCGCATTTCTATTCTTGGGTTATGGTCTTGTCAGTTAAGAAATTTGGGTCTAAGTATTGCTTGTATGGGAGCACAAAAGAGGCAGGAATTTCTAGTGGTGCTGGAGAGCCTGGGCATGTCACCTCAGCAGCAGTTGTGAGTGCTTGTGGGTGACTCAGAAGCACATGAGAGCATAGCCAGACATGGGCAAAGTATAAAAAGGTCAACAGATTTCCCTGACACCTTTCTGCCAAATCAAGACAAAAGCAATCAAACCCTGTATTAAATATATATACATGTATTTGTGTATGTGTACATAAATATAAAGCAACATGTTACGTTGCTCTACCTTGAAAATACCTGAGGCCTGTAGACTCAGTGGCTGGAAATAGCATGTCTGGTAGATGCTGACCTCACTCTCCAGAAGCTCCAGCCTGCATGGCCAACCTGCAGCTCTTGAACCATCAGTGGCTTCCAGAGAGTTCAAGTGCCAGGATGCCATTGCTGTGGGGGACAGGGACTGGGGCAAGGCTGAGGCAAGTTTTGCTGGGAGACCCAAACCCTTTGGTTGGAAGGAAATGAACTAGCAGGGCCTCAGAGCAGCACCTTGATAGCAGTTGTTATCTTCCTCTTTCTGGCTCCTGGTACATATGATACATCTCCTAGATAAAATCTCTGGGGATCTGAAAGATTGGCTATTCCCGAGCTTGGCAGCCATGCATCTAAAACTTCTGTGTCCTTCTTCAGGCACGTGAAAACGGATATGAAGTTATATTCCAAGAACCAGATACACCCTGGAAGTTCAATGTTCAAGAACTGACAAGGTACATCTTTTTGATATAGCAGACAGCTTCTCATTTTATTTATGTGGTCTGAGAAATGTCAGCCCTCTTCCTCTTCATATACGCTAAAAAGTAATCTAGCAAATGACAACAGAAGGATTGTTCTGGAAAATGTCTGTTACTCAGTACTAGGTCTGTAGTGAATTCAGCCCTGAAAAAGCCTGTCTGTGAAGTGAGCCAGACAGTAGAAAAAGCACCCCCCTGAAGTGTGTATTTATACTGCAAGCTTCTTGGGGCAGGAACCCTAATTTTCATTCTGTATTTTGAGCAGCACTCGCTCTCTTTTGGCACAAAAGGATGTCTAAGCACTACAGACAATACTCAGACTTGTGTTCTTAAAAAAATGTAACCATAACAAATATGGTCTTGCTGTAGCATGGTGGGATAGTGCTTAAGTGTGGGCAATAAATGGAGCTCTAGGGGATCTTTCTAAAGATCTTAACATGCACACACAGAGAAGGGATACAATGAATTTATCAATGCTGCGTGATGTGGTATGATACAGAGGGAGCCAAATACGGCTCTAAGTGTGTTAGTCCTGCTATAGTGGCTGCAGGGTTAATGGTTGCATCACTGAAAAAAAAATCCATGCAGGCTAATTTCCTAGCCTTTAACCAACCTGATGTAAAGTATGTTAGAGTGAATAGTGCACTCCTATCTACTGGATACAGAAGCTAATACATGTTAACTTACTTATTACTGCAAGAAAACAGGGCATGGGTACTTCATTTCAACTGATTTACTTGGTTTGTACTAGCTAGGAACTCCAGTCAAAAACTAGTTCTGCTCCTTTTTGTGTGTGATAAATGGCAGAGGGTAGTGGCCCTGCACAGTGCTTGTGGCTCCAGGGTGAGGCAGGACATGGCAGGTGGCAGCCAATGGCTTGTGGCTGAAGGCAGGTGAGGGCACTTAACAGCCTTAGCATTCAACTGCAAGTGTCGGCTCTTGCTTCAGCGGCACCAGCTGGGAGCATTTGGAGGGCATTGCTGCAGAGGCAGATTTTATTAGTAATCACTAATTATAGGCTGAGCTACTTGGTAGCTTGGTTTTTTGTTTTATTAATCATACAAAGCAAGTTGTTTTTTTACAGCAGCGCCATGATGCTAATCCAGATATTCTCAGTCTGGAGCAGCTCTGGTGAATGATTCAGGGACAGCTGATTATTGCTTTCGCTGTGGTCCCACACTGAGTCCTCACCAGCAGTGCAGTTTGTGCTGGTTACTGGGTGCAGGCTGCAAGGCCTTAATTACAAATTGTGCCTTTCAGAGCTAACTGGCAATACCAAAGATATTCAGAGTTTGCAAACTCACAGACAAGCAGAAATTCCTAGTGGTCTTTGGAAAAAACAGTTCTTACTAATGTGTTGAAAGATTGCAGCTGTTTCTGGGCTATCCAGAAAGCCCTGCATGTTTGAGCTCCCCTCCCTCTCAAACATGTCATTTACACTGGAGCCTGAGCCACATCAGGTATGATTTTAACCCTCTTGTGCTCAGACAAAGCAACAACATTATTGTGACCCCTATACACGGTGATTTTAAGTCAGTGCCTGGGGTATCTACAGCCCTTCCCTGCATTTCTCCAGATGTACAAAAGCTCACCCTGAGGCTATCAAGCCATTAGCACTAAACCCCAGCAAAACTATATACACACTATATATAATATACACACTATATAGTATAGAGGTCTTCTACATGGCACTCTCATTTCAAAGCATTTGTCTAACTTATGTCCTGGCTACCCACAAAAATACTTGTGGTACCTTTTTCAGCTGTCACATAATATTTTCAAGAAGTGTGTGGAAGCATACAACAGTTTGACAAAAAAGGGCTAGAAATAGGTCAGCGGGTATGTGAACCATTATCCTGAATGTGTCAGGAACTGTAGCAAGCTTCAGATAACCTCTAACACATGGGCAGCTAAATACTTGTATCTTCTGTTAATGTTGACTTTACAGAAGAAATACTCATCATGTCCCTCGACAAAAGATACAACAGATGAAGGAACAATACGAGCACAATGTTACCTTCCACAGTGTTCTTCAGTCCGAAAAACCACGTCGAGATGAGAGAAGGTCCCATGGACCAAACGCAGCTTATGGCATGGGTGCCCATTCCTGCCCCCCTCCAGCCTTCTCAAACAGGAGGCCTCGTGGCGCATACAAGCAATATGCCATTTAAGTGAAGAGGTGGATTCCCCGGTGGGTTTTAATTATCAGGGTATAAAAGTCTCTAGTTGTACATCTTTTTTCTAAACTGTTTTTTATTCTTGTATTTTTCTACTGTATTTCTAAATTACTTTTATTTCTTGGAAATATTTTAATGCCTCTGGATTATGATCTCACAGCTCTGCATGACCAATCTAAGAGCACTATCCCCAGTACAAACTGTACTCCCTTTCATCCCACTTCCTTCACAAAAATCCATTCAAGCTTACAGTGACATTTAGTGGCTGTGCCACATGGTTTTTGTTTGGTTTTGGTTTTCTGCATCACTCTCTGTCCCTAATAGATAACAATATTCCTAAGTTAATTCCTTCTTTCTTACAGGCCATGTGGCCAATTCCTTCTCCACACAGTTGTCATTTCTTGCCATTTTAATACTTTTTAATATTGCCATTTTAATACTGTCTGGCTGTATAACCTTTTGTATCTATATCTTCCCACTCCACCTTGCCTAGAGCATTACTGCAATTTTAAAGAGATGCAAAGTGAATGGTGGAAAAGGCAGCTCTACCAGATTTTAGTGAGATTTGATGCTGTTCCCTATTCTCGTCTCTGCTGTCCGGATACTGCTGGTATTTCTTACCTTAGCTCTAGTACAGCCAAACAGCTTCACCATCCTGGAGGTGAAACTTTAACACACCAAACAGAGCCCTTTATCTTGCCATAGGATTCACCGGGTCCTGAGATGAGTCCATATACAGATGCTTCTAAAAGGAAACATTAGTATTAGGCTAGTGCCTGTTAGCTTCTAAGAAGGAACAGAGCTACAGGAGCAGATCCGAGTAGTTGAAGCACAAGTCTACCAAATACCCAAACTAACTCAGAAGTACAAAATAATTACTTAAGAAAGAGGAAAAAAAAGTTCTTCAAAGGGAAGAAATCAATGATTTGTTCTGCTGAGTGCTGAGAAGCCACGGTCTGATGGATGAGTGAGAAGTTATTCTGCCGGGATTTTATCCATAGTTAAATTCTGCTGATTATGCCTGCATCAAGAAGCCTCACAAAGCATTTTTGAAATGCAGCATTTGGGATGGGAATTATTTTTTGAAGTGGGTGTGGATTATTAGGCAGTGCTTATAGAACAGGGCAGCAGTGAGTTTTTTTGCAGTGGGAAATGAAGACAGCTCACATTGCTTGTTAAGAAATACAGGTAGAGATGCTATTCATCTAGCAACTTAGCAGACGAGAGTATGAGGTGTAAAGAAATCTGCTGTTTCTAGGCAAAAGCCAAGCTCTCTTCAGGACAGAGTAGATGTATGACAAGAATTGCATTTTCTACTCAAGCTGCATTTAAAGAAGTAATATCATCACTGTAAATAATTGTGACTTAGGGTCTAGGGAACCTGGCTCTGCAATGTTGCACAGAGGTTTGCAGAACTATCAGCAAGCTTGTGTCAGTTCTCCAGTCCTGCTACAAGTGCCAAGCTTGGCAACAGGAGCTGCTCCCAGCTTGGCACTTGAGCCAAGTGAGTGGCACAGGACTCCTGAGAGGTAGTCGAGTGGGAGCTGGTGGTCCTGGATCTGAAACATCCTCCCTCCTTTAACTTGTGCGTGGTGGGAAGCACAGGCAAAGGGCAGCCTGACAACAAACTAAAACGTGGACTTGGCAGCCAGTCTAGCAGGACTGTTTCCCTCTCCAGTGGAGAAACTCCAGTTTTGAGAAGTTTAACTTAATGAGAACAAAGTCATGAATTCAAGTACTCACTCACTCCCAGCAGAAGTGATGAAATCAAACATCTGACTACTATGGCCTCAAGTGCTTCTTTAAGGAGTAGCTCAGAAATGCTGACCAAGGATCTATCATTATTAACTTTGTATGGCATTTTGCTATGAATCAAATAATTATACCTGTTTTCTAAACCTATTTTAGCACTATATGGAAAGTTTGAAGCGAAAAGTACAAGAACTGTGCCACAATTGCAGAGCAGTATTTCAGAATTAAAGTATAATGTTTGGTAACAATAAACCTAAGAGAATTGTTTTGCCCTGTGCCACTTCTGACAGCCAAAGAACTATTGTAACAAAACTGATCGCTTTAGACTGAAACAAAGATCCTGCTGTAATTTAAGAATACATCAGAATCAAAGCAATGGCTTCGAAAATGTCATGAGACCTTCAGCCACACTGATGCTATTGTACAATACATGTTTATGTGAGAAATGTATAATTACTCAACTCCAAATTGTTTTGCAGATGAAATGTCATTTCATGAGTCTTGTTTTTGTAATACAGCTTTATTAAGTACTATCAGGATTTAATGTACAAAGTGTAAAAATAAATTGAATTTGAAATATATACAATACTGTACATGTGCATTTAGTAGCATTTTCAGGGGTTTTGTCTTTGTGGCATTCTATGGGCTGGTAACAAGTCGTCAGGTTCTTCTGTGTCCCTCTGAAGAGCCTCAGCTACTTCAGAACTGCCTTTTGTTGAGTTATTTGCTTGCCTAGTAGACCTGGAACTATTTTTGGGTGAAAGATTGTCAGATAAATTAGTAGCTATTGTATTGCTGTTTTCATTTGCATACTCAATCTTCTTTTCTTCTGGTAAATTATTCATGAGTGCTTGTGTATTAATCAATGCAAGTTCTTCATCAGCAACCAGGTCGTTCTCAGGAAGATGGACAGTTTCTCTCAACTTTCTACAGGGGGTGACATGACCAATATTCTGATTTGTTTCTTTTGATGAATTGCTACGCTGTAAACCCAAACTTCGTGGTGGCTGAAATGCTTTTTTTAAAGATGGAGAAATTACTGAATACATTGGTGTCAGTGGTGGAGGGGCAGGTATGCAACTGAGGAAGTCCATGGCTTTTCTCTTCTTGCTGATTTTGGGATGGTCATCATTAATTGTAGCAGGTGAAGGTGTTTTTGCTGACCCTCGTGTGACAAGTTTCATATTCGGTGTGCTAGTTGACAGAGGGCTTGGATGCTTTATTTCAGTTTTAGAAGAGATCTAGTTAAAAAAAAATATGTTTTATGTTGATTAGAATGTCCTATTTCATTAGCTTCCTCAATTACTTCCATAAAACAGCATTTTTGTGCCAGGTTTTTCTCCCTATATCACCATTCATGTCAAACTTAAGTTTAGTTTGATACCTTCTGATGGTGCCTAATATTATTCTTTCAAGTACTGATGCTTGATAGGTCACTGTTGACATGTACGTTAAGACAGCTCACTTACATTCTGTTTCTGAGATCTAAGCTAAATGTATGGGAATTTTTCTCTGCCAGGTGGTAGGAAATCAAAGCACTCATAAAAAAGGAGTTAAGTGTTCTACTGCATTGGATATATCCTCAACAGCTTGTTAAGTAGGGAAAAATGAGGAAAAAAGTTTGAAGAAAGAAAGGGATAGAATATAGACCAAAAAACTTGAGATAACAATACACGATAGATGCTGCGCAATAAATCGTTCAGACACATGCTTAACTTGAGAATACCTTTAACATCTCATTTGTTTTAATTCTGTTAATATATTTAATAAACAGATCTAAACTAAACCTTCAGAACTAGGTATTAGCACTCCCTCTGAATTGGAGAAGAATGCCTTATAAGCTTAAATTTAGTCCCTAGGAATTGATACCACACCGGGGTGTTTCCACCTCCCTCACAACTAGGGGCAAGAAAGATTTTTGTTCTGACTGCACTCAGTACATCATGAACAACTTGTCACCAGCAGCCTTCATGGGAAACTTGAGTACTATTTAACCCAATCTTTGTCAAGACTGATATAAAATGTAAATATTTACTAGGTGATACCTCTCCCCTTTTAAATCCTGGAAGTAGTGACCAGTATCTAGGAAAAGATGACCAGGAGGTAAATTCTCTAAACAAGGACAGGAACTGCAGAACACCATGAAAGAAAAATCTACAGATCAAGATTTTTCCCTGTCAGAATCTTCACAGTGGGACCAAGGAAGTGATAAACCATCTATAGGGAAAGGATGATTCATTTTACTCATATAAAATTCAGAATGTTTAAAGTATTCTGTGAAAACGCAGGCCACAAGGGGAGGTTTCCATGTACCATTTGGAGGAAGAATAATCTCACAATTCCTTTTGGGGCATAATCTTAAACCCACACACAGCTAAAGCTTGTAATCATCTTGCACTGCGCTGAAGAGAATGTGTAGAGCAGACTGAGAAGTGAGACCATTCCCCACAGCTATCACTGTAAAACTTACTTATATCGTTACTGTATGTACTGTCCATATAAACACAGTATTAGTTACCAGAAGCTTACCAAACTTTTATCCTCTGCATAAAGAGCTGAGTTGCAGGAAGGAGAGGGGCATTCCAAGCCACATCTTTTAGTTAAACTGGGTGTAAGCAAGAGATTTCTTCGTAGCAGATTCATTAATTTACTTTCTGCATCAGAGCAAAAGGAGGCCACATTCTATAAAGGAGAACAGTTTACAATGCAGAATAGTTGTTTTTCAAACTGTGTAACTACTGTATGCTCACAGGGTACTGAGGACTTTGTTTTCTCATCATAATCCCACTAGAAGTTTATATCAAACCAACAACTTTTAAGACTGCTACACTTTCTGTGGAGGGTAATATCATACCCTCCATTTATTGTTAACAAGAAAAAAATCCTTTTGCATTTAAACTTCTTTTTCAAGAAGAAGTGGGAATACATGACCAGGACATGCTATTTAGCACAGCTAGAAAACTGAAATAATAAATTAAATCAACAATTCAATACTGAATATATTCACTGAGCAAGACAGTAAATTCCAACTTCTAAAAGGCTAGAGCCAAACTATCGATGACAGATTCCCTATTGACAGGTACAATATTTTTTGCTAGCCAGAGAAGATTCTATGGCACATGCTAAAGACAGTGTAGGTTGAGCTGAATTAAAAATCCAACCAACAAATGAAAACAAAATCAAAAGACATTCAATAGGTGATATGTAGAGTCAGGAATATGCAGGCAAAGTGCATTAACACCCTACTCTGTCTCCGAGAATCAAATTCCCCGTCTCAAAATCAACATTATGTGCCTTACTTGGTTTAAAGATTTATTAGTACTAATAGACTTTTGGTGAAGAATGTAACACAGCAGTAGTTAAAAGTAAAATTAAACTAAAAATACAAAGATTTACCTCTATCGTACTTCTCAGTCCATTAACTTTCTCTAGAAGATAGCTTTCCTTTGGACTGCTTGAGAATACAGAAAGATCTCCAGCCAACAGCACAGGAATTTCTGATCTGAATTCCGACTGCCACTGAAGGTTGCTTGCAGAAATGACCGCGCAGCAGACAACTATATCTTCAATAGCAAAGTGTCTGAGATCTGTCCAGATCTTTACTGCCACTAAATTATAGCTTTCATCAGATAAGTACACCATAGTAGTGAAACCTTAAAGCAAGAAAAAAAGTCTGAATTAAACCTTTAAATCTGTAAGTAAAGGCTGATTACTACAATTTGTAACTACAAAAACATCACACACATCTTGAAAGAGAATTGATAAATGTAACATGACAGCCTATTTGCATGGTAAACAGATGTTTCATGCTTCATTCATATTCTACACTATCTCCTTACTGATTACAGAAAACAACCCAAAGTCTGTGTTCCAGTGTTTAAAAACCAATACTCCTATGGTGCTTTTCCTTTTTATTTGGAAGAGTGTAGAAGAGTATTCACCTGTGCCTACCCATGAGCTCCAGTGCCTGCATTCCATGACACCGTACACAAAAGAGAGAGCTCACCAGCAGGACAATACTTCTGCAGATGCTGAACACAGATGTGAGAACTTACATCCACCATTTGTGGAAAAAAAGAAACAAAAAAACCTCTCCTGAGCTTAGATCCTCCCTTACTAAATTCTTCCTGAGCTAATACGTGAGGACAGTTTTTCTTTAGGAAAATAGAATTATCTGCCAGCATATCACAGTGATGAGCTATATTAGCAAGTTTTCACAGGCCTGAGATGCAGGTACAACACCAAGATCATTTTGACTTTTGAAATAAAAAATTTACTACTTATTCAATGGGGTGACATCAATGTGGTCCAAAACATACCTGTTCTGCTAACAGAAACGACAACTCCAACTAAATCAACCTCAGCACATGGTGGCTGAAAAGAAGGATCTGACAAACTGGTGAAGTTTAGAGCCTGCCTTGGAAAGAAAATCTGTGCCAGCATCTCCTGTGATACCTGAAGAAACACAACATTTTAAAGTATTTACACAATACACTTTATAAGACTCTGATACATTTTAATGATACATCTTTATGCACTTAAACCACTTACTGGTAGTTGTAGATACTGAGTTTTCTTTGTTGCTGTTAACTGTATATTAGTCAAGTCTGATCTTGCTTTGGACTGTGATGTTGACAGCTGGTAGATTCTGTACCGACTGCCTTCCTTCAACAACGAACAAACATCTAGCAGTGGACGCCAGATACTCAGTATCACCCCTGACAATACCAGATTAAGATGTATCAGCTATGCAATACTGATTTGAAGGCTTTTAATCAAAATAAATCCACAACATTCCCTCCCACCTAAAAGCCCTAAACCAAAACCCAAATAAAACTGTTGTGTGTTGTATTAACACACAAGCTAGAATACTGTTGGTAAACTCTTCAAATCCACCTATGTTGGCCAGTTACCATGTTTAGATAAAACTTATTTATAATTTTCCAAGCACTAACCTTTATGGTTTTCTTGCTTTCTGTAGTCTACCACACATAATTTCCATACAGTAGACACATCTCTTCTGGAACAACCATTTTCTTCCTGTGCTGCTGACTCTAAAGCCTTCTTGAATTCTTCCTGTATCTGAGTTTGCTTTCTATCACTCATTAACTGCCTGTAAGCATTCAAAGCTTTTAGTTGGTCTTCACTGAGATATCCCTATAACCAAGAGAAAAATGTATTTGGTATCTTTTGTTAATTAAAAAATCATGTCAAGATTTTTAGATAGCCTCTAAGTGTTCGTCTGTTACAAGCAATTTACTGTTCAATGGATACACTACTAGGACTTGACATAAGGTATGTTAACAGAACAGGAGTCACCAGTCTTGAATGGTACTCAGCTGGTGCTCTGTTGTTGAAGTATTACATAACACACGGTTTGTATGTGACAGACAGTGAGAAGCCTGCTTAAGAGCACGTAACTAAAGTGAATATTTAATATAACTGGCATGCTTTTCTGTTTCATAAGAAAGAAGAAATAATAGAAAAACAGTCTGTCAGAAGAAAAGAAGAGCTGCACCTCTCAGTAGGCTGCTATCTTTGAGCTAATACAGTGACCTGCACTAAAATGCATCAGGAGTGTTACCTTTCTGACCAAGCCTTCAAGATCCAGATGCCTTTACATGTAGCACCACAGATATGCTTAACATTGTATCAGATAAAGTCACAGATCATACGGCTTTATGACAGTCAAGGATCCTGACTTGTAAAAGACAAGGTATGTATTTAATTTTTAACAAGTGGCAGGGACTAATCACCTGCACCTTCATTAATAAAGGCATAAGCACTTAGAAGTTGTGATTGAAGTGGAACAGGGAATGAGGAGAACAATGACAATACAATCAAACACTTCAGTGAGCAGCATGCAAGAATATGCATGTGAAAGTCCAGACTTAGGAGATGCATTTAATTTTCATATATAGAAGACAAAGAAATACAAGTAACTTTAACTTTTAATTGTGCTATATCCTGGATTTTTATGTCAAGAGAAAATAGCATTCTGTTCTGTAATCCAAGATATTATTAATCTATTTCAATTCATTTTTTTTTAATCTCATGTTATTTAGCACTAGACATGCTATAGAAAATCTCAAAAGGCAGCAAAAATAAATAGTAATTTCATGGTTGATTTTAGCAGGAGGTACTAAATTGTAAATTATGCCACAAGCACTTCCAAATTAGCCCAGTAGAATCTACAGTTACCTCCATACAATCAGGATCAGACGCATTCTGAATTGCTTCATAAAGTTCTGCACCATCTTGCAAATTACGGATTTGCTGTCTTGTGACTACGCGTGATCTCGGTGTTCTGCTAGTTCTCTCTGTTGAAAAAGCACCATTATGTTGAGTGCAACCAATACACTTTAAAAGTGAAAGAAGAAATAATTATGTAAGAAGCATGGCAGTACTTAGGTCTTGCCAAAATAAAAATACAAACCACTTCTATATAGGAACTGATATATGTGTGTATATACATTAGGAAAATGCAAGCAGAAGAATAAAAAAATCTAATTCATTTGAATACAACATAGATCAGAATATTTACACAAACTTTGGGGAAGCCAGTATCAGTGTCTGCACTTAGGAGAGGGTGGTAGACTTGATGGGCTGCCTGCCATGAAACTTAATCAATAGTAGACCGTATTTTCTGTATGTCTGTCACTTCCCATTCCTCTTATACAGCAGAAAAGCCTCAAAGACACCAAGATCTAGGATTGTTACTTATGAGGGACTCCAGGTGCTGAGAAAGCAGTTAGAGAACTTGGTGTTACAGATCACCATGAGAAAGATTTATGGCAAGGGAGAGGCTATCTGGGTTGTAGATGTGACCATGTGAAATTTGCACTGCACAGGCTACTGTTAGTGACGGAATCCTATCTGTTCCTGGGAAAAAAAACAACAATAATACAAACCAACAACAACAAAAAAAGGAGCACCCCACCCACAGAACTCCACTGAACCAAAACCAACAAACACTCCTCCCAAAAACACAGACCAGAGTATCAAGGCAGTTGGAATCCATAATCAGTGTGGCAAGAATCTTAATACCCTTCCTTCCTCATTCCAGTTTAGCCGAGTCAAACCTAAGCGGAAGCAAACACTTTCTGTTGCAGCAGTGAGCTTCATGAAGCTGCAGCAATCAGCAGCCAGTTGCAGGACTTACAGCAGCCTTCTGGCAACACTCTTCAACTTGTCACCAGGACCCCCAGGACTTCTTCCAGAAAGCTACTTTCCAGGTGGGTGGCCTCAAGCATGTATTAGTGCATGGGACTGTTCCTCCCCAGGTGCAAGATTTGCACTTCCCTTTGTTGAACTTCACAATGTTCTTGTCAGCCCATTTCTCCAGCCTGATGAGGTCCCTCTGGATGGCAACACAGTCCTCTATTGTATCAGTCCTAATTTTGTATCATCACAAACCTGCTGAGAGTACACTCTGCCCCACTGTCCAGATCATTAATGCAGATGTTAAAACAGGACTGGATCCAGCATTGATCCGTGGAGTACACCGGTAGTTACTGGCCTCCGAACAGACTTTATGCCACTGATCACCACCCTCTGGGTCCAACTGTTCAGCCAGTCTTCAATCCACCTAACTGCTCATCCAGCTCATGCTTCATCAGCATCTTTATGAGGATTGTAAGGAAGACAGTGCCAAAAGCCTTACTGAAGTCGAGGCAGACAGTATGCACTGCTCTTGCCTGATATCTACCCAAGCCAGTCATTTCATCACAGAAGGTTGTTAGGTTGGTCAAACATGGCTTCCCCTTGGTGAATCCATGTTGACTACTCCCTATCACGTTATTGTCCTTTATGTGCCTGGAAATGGTTTCCAGGATTAGTTGTTCCATCACCTGCTCGGGTATCAAGGTAAGGCTGGCTGGCTTGTGGTTAGTTTTCTGGGTCCTTCTTCCTGTCCTTTTTGAAGACAGGAGACACATTTGCCTTCCTCCAGTCTTCAGGCACCTCTACCAATCACCATGATCAGAGCAGCCTCACAAAGACATCAGCTAGCTCCTTCAGCACTTGTGGGTTCATCCCATCACCAACAGACTTATATATGTCCAGTTTATGTAAGCATTCTCTAACTTGATCCTCTTCCACCAAGGGTATGTTGTTCTTGTTTCAGACTTTCCTCTGGTCTCCAGGGCCTGGGATTGCTGAAGGCTGGTATTGCTTGTTAAGACTGAGATGAAAAAGGCATTCAGTACCTCAGCCTTCTCCATGTCCTGTGTCACCAGGGTTCCTGTCCTGTTTAGTGTTTAGTGACCTCAGTATCTTCACAGTCTCACAATGTTTGTGAGGCAAGATGCTCAGTCTTGGGTGTTCAGGTCTACTGAGATACAGCCTAACAGTGCCCATCTCTGGGTGAAATATTACGGTATCAGGTCTTTGAAGAGAATGGAATTAACAGTTCTACAATTTCGTAGCACTTCCGTGAGCATCATCTCAATAGCAATTTTTTAGTGGCCTGGCTACCAACACATTCAGGAAGTTTCCCAGAGAGCTGCAAGCCTAAGCAAATAAGTATGTAACTGTTTTGTACTGAAAGGTCTTGATAAGTAGGAAGTAAAAAACCTAAAACAATACAACACAAAAACAAAAACAACAAACCAACCCAACACCCTATCTCCGCTTCTCTATCACCACAGAAGTTTTGCCAGATTCTTCAAACTCTTCTGTAAACACCAAAGTTTTTGTGTTCTTGATACATGTTCTGAAATAATGACAACTTTACCTTCATGCTTTTCATATTCTGCTTGGATTTTTGCAAACAGAGCTTCCAGTTTCTTTTGTTGATCCTCTGCATGCTTGGCAGCTTCCCTTTCTTCAGCTCGGCTGTTACGAAATACATATGAACCAGCTGATGTCTTCTCCATCCACTGAAATAAGAAGATTCAAAAAAAAACCACCCGGACTTTTAAAAATTTTAACTTCATTTAACTTCCTTCTAATATTCACTGTTAAGTAAAAATGCTTTAAAAAATGAACAGGCAGTAGGTCATAAGTTCCTTCAGTGCAATAGGTAGAAGGCAAAACCCCACAGCATTGGCTGGTAAATCTTCACTTTAAAGACATACAGACAGAATGAATGAGTAATCAAAACTGCATGATTCAACAGCTGAAGCAACCACAGCTTATAGTAATAGGTATCAATGATGTAATTTAGAAGATAGCTGGATCCCACTGGCAGATACATTAAGGTACAAACCATCAAACTCAGTGCATAAAAATACACCAGAAGTGCATTCTACCCTCTACCCAATTTGTGTTTCCACACCAACTGTACTGTCTGTTTTAACATGCTATGTTAGATGCTGTAAAAGAACTATGACGTTCTTCTGCAGATAGTCTTAAACTTTTTCTGCCTGAAATGGTTCCACAGGATTGCAGCCTTGTTCACAACCTTGCCTAATTTGAAGGAATAGGTGAGCCAAACAAAGAAGTCAGTGCTGTTGAAAGCAGTCCCTTACCTTCCTCTTTGCTGCACAGTCCCATCTTCTCCTTTGTACTGGCTTTAGCACATATCTGATCTCATCAGACCACATTCAGTTTGTTAATTTGACAGACAGCAGTTTGTTGCGGGTTTTTTTTTTTTGGCTAGGTTTGTTTGGTTGCATTTTTTGTATTATTACTATGAGTTAGTTGCTCCTGGTTTTGTGAATTAAATTAGCTAAGCAACAGCATCAGGTGAGCTCCAGTGAGAGCAGGATGAGAAAGCACTGAAGGACTAATCCTTATGAGGCGGTGAATTGCTTAAACAGGCTCTGCATGCCATGCATTTAATGCAGTATTCACAGTTTGACACCTTTAATTAGGGTTACTGTGATTCCTACACTCCTTGACTCTTGAGGTAAGAGACACAGCTACATCTTCCTATTGTTTTGTTATGTTCGAGCAAGAGTCTCAGTGTTTAAAAAAGCCCAAACAAATAAAACATCAGCACATGAATCTCTTGATATAGTGAGATACAAAGCACCACTTTCCTCCCCAGCCTTGAAGCCATTTACTATTGACGAGGTTACAGATTAGTACCCTTTCTGGTACCAAATAAATGATAGTTCTATCAGGCAGTTCACATAGTAAGTGCTGCAACTTCCTCCATTAAAGTAATGGTATTTATTTATGATAAAGTAATGATCCAAACCAAATACTGCTATTACCTTTGCAGAATTCATTCTACATCAACCAACACTTCAGAAAGAAAATAATAACCCCCCCCTTATATATACATGCCAAGTTTAACATGATTTGAGAAAAGTTAACAAAATCTGAAAGTTGTATCCTGATGAAACTGTTAACATTAAGAGGATTGATTACTAATTTAAAAATGTTTCTTTTTGTAGCTGGTATTGTTATAAAACAAGTAGTTAGAGTGAAGTCTGACCATACTGAAAAGGTCTGCGTATCAAGTGGTATTCAAAAGATCTTAATTCTATTTTAGGCCATAATCACATTGTATTTTCAGTAACATTTTTAAGTAAGAGATCTTACACAATATAGCCGGCTACATGTAAGAAAAAGTAACCTTACTAATGGTTATAAATATCTAACTTTTTACAGGGCTATGCATATTAATAATAGAAAAAAATTGGGTTTCACTTCTACTTGGGAGTTGAAATTGTCTAAAGCACTGTGCTTTTTAGATTACAAAACTGAAGTTCAATTATTTCTGGCTTTTTGAAGCTGAAAGCAAAACCAACCAGAGATACTGAGCACAAACTCAAATTCTTCTTAAAGCAGGATGCTCGAGTCCTGAAATACTGAATACACACACACACTGCAGGAACCACTCCTCTTTATTTTACACATAATGGCACTTTCTCTCAAATTTTTTAGCTCTCCATATAATGTCTGATTTGAGGAATAATATAGCAATTAACTAATATGGTTTTTATCTCATAGAACCTGTTAGATTAATAAAATACCATACCTGAATAGGGTAAGTTCTTTGAACAACTACATCAATACAGCCCACTGCACCACCCTCACTGTAAAGCGATGACAAAGGCAAAGGGAAAGGCCTGGGATCCGGGTGAAATCCTAGTTTTGCATGCCATCGTGCACAGCGAGTGCTGTTCGCTGAAATCTGAGTAAGTCAAATGTTGAATAATAAACTGTCACCAGTAGGTCAAAAAGATATCCAACTTATTATAACTAGAGGAAAGACTATTTTCACACTGACCTCACTAAGAATATCCCATTTTTGCACCTGAACATACCACATTTTAATTTCAAGGTTTCTTTTCACATTGAAGAACGCATTTTAAACAGGAACTAAAAATTTGATGAGTTAAAATTCTCTAGGAAATGAGCATCTATGAGACAAGCCACTGTTTTATATCAGAAGAGCAAAATTTTTATGCTGAAACTTCACTCAGCACTGTAATCATCCTCACACAAGTCAAGACACCCCTGCCCAAGCCCACCCTCTCATGATCTGTTTCTTCTCCCCCATTCTTCCCCCAATTTCCATATTGCCAAATTAAAGAGCTGGAACTTTCAAAACATGCATCAAAACTTGGCAGAATTTAATATTTTAAACTTGTCTTTCCATTCTATTGAATAGCATCAGCTACCTGGTGTCATGTCTTACAAATCAGGTTATTAAACTTCGAGAAAACTTTGTGTGTTTATAAAGCCCTGAGAAAACTTTCTCCATTTATAAAACATGGCTCAGTTACACAGCATCTATCACATCTCTTGGTCAGATCCTGTCAAGCTGAACTAATACTTTGTTTTACCTTTAACATAAGAGAATCTGGGGCTTCCAGTGGTGTACATCCATTCTGAGAGCCAACAAGTTCTGCTCCATGCACTATGATCTTCTGACCAACAGCCAGCCTTCTTCTATGTAAGAAAGCTTTGAGAGGTGGATCCAGAAGAGCTCTAATCCCATACCAGCCATCAGTAACTTCAATTATTGCTGCTGCTTTTTTACTTTCCACATTCTTATTGCTACCGCTAGGAGATACAACGGTGTTTAGCGATATGATTTTAGAGATACACAGTACAAGTGTTTTACCTGCTGCATCATCTCTTTCTGTTATTTTTTTGATTGCTGATCGTTTACTTTTATCAACTTCTAAATCATACCTACAAAAAAGAATTCATGATGCTTTGTTAGAGCAAACAAAATCCTTCACATTGTTTTTCCTTATAAACAATTGTAGCAAACTATAGTTTAATCAATTGACATGATTAAGTACCGCTGTAGCGAAGCAAATGTTATGTAGATTTTTGAAAATAACATTTTTAATACTGCTATGTATAAGTTTAACAATATAAGCATTCTGATAAAACAGCAAATGCAAGGTAAAGGTGCTTAATCTATAGTATTATGACCGGGAAAGCACACAGTATCACAGATTGTAACTCCAAATACATTGCTAAACACGTACCTATATTTCAACTGCAACAGCACTGTTTCTGGCGTCAAACATCTGTTAGCAAATTCATGTGGAAAAGAGACTTCCATGGCCGCCAATTTCCATACAATCCACCTATAGTGATTGTAAACCCAGGCCTCTGTTATTAGCTTGGGATCCACACCAGGAGTGTCACAGAGAGCTCTGCAGATAAATTGTTAATAAATTAATCTGAAACACACTATGTTTTCACTTGCTTATTTTTCCCTGGCATTGTATTCAGTGTATGTATATAGGCTACATTAACAAAGGAATATTTATTAGAGTGAAAAGAGAAAGGTTACATTCCATAGTCTGGTCTGGTTATTGTCTGAATACTGCAGTTTTGTCCTCATATGCTTTGGCAGCATGTGCGCGCATACATGCCTGCTTTCTTGAAATGCAGACTTTTGACCCTTGCAGTAGCTCCAGGGGCATGATCTGTCCACTTCATGCACGTAGAGAGGGACAGAGGTGTGCTCTATTCCCTTTTAGCCCTGGAATTTCCCCTGCTTGTTTGTCGAGTTCATTACAATCCACCCCCCTCTACTTCATAGTTTCTAGTTATGGTTTGGGTGTTTTATTTTTGTTTCTTTTTTTAAGAACATGTGGACAACACATTTCAAAGAACTTTTAGCTCCTACTGAAGAACTTTCTTCTCTCCACTGAGTGACCACTGGAAATGGACTTTCATTCTGTGTTGAGACCAAGATGGAAACATCTATTTTTTCAGTTCCCTCAGTCACTAGTAAGGCCATTTCATTAAAGGAGGAAGAGAAAGAATTAGACCAAGGTTCAAATAGCTGAGCCATCAGAGTGATTAGAACACAAGTTAAGTCCTATCAAAAAGTCAATTTCCGGCTTTTCAGAAAGCCTCAAGATTTTAAGGAACTGTATGGCAGTTGGGTGAGGAAAAGAAACAATTTAAAAACTGAAAAGTCAAAGAGCAGGCATGACCAATAATTAATTATTACGACATTAGAAGACAGCAAAACAGTCTGAAACTTTAGGAGACACTCTGTAATCTTCTGTGAAGGACAATGTAATACAGGAGTTAAAGACAGAATTCAGTTCAAGATCCTAAATACAGATGACTAAATTATGACATATATTTTCTAGTTGATGGAGATCCAGTTAATACACTTCAAGAGATAAAAAGATTGATTCACCTGGCCAACCAGTGGGTATTCATTCTCAACCATATGCTTAACATATAACCAATCCAGAAAACATACAAGAGCTGAAAGCAACCTCTTGGAGAACGGCCTCTACAAACTGCTCCAGAGGCTACCTATTATTCAGGGTCAGACCGACACTGCCGCCCAGCACAGGTTCTGACACCAAAGCCACCATACCTATAGGATATAGGATATTTAGCAGTTTTGGTAGTTTCTCTCTTCTGTTTCTGAAAAATGAATGTGGGGGAAGCCATGTACCTGCTGGCCTGACCACAGAACCTGGAGCACAACTGAAAATTACTAATAAGACAAGCTGTCTCTGGAATAAGAAGCTGGACTGCCTAAAAAGGCCAATATTTGGCACACCTGGGCATGAGCTATTTTGTGCAAATACTTTAATACCTTTCCCATTCACAGAAAAATTGTGTGAAATTAATCTAGATTACCCCCAATGTGCCTAAGCAGCAGACTGCAAACACACTGATCCAGAGTTGGATGCCTTGTTCACAGACATCTAGTTACTGCTTCTAGTCAAAAACAACCTCAAACCTCCTCTTTCCTATTAATTTGTGTAGCAGTGCTGTCAGCCTAGAAACATCAATTTCATATGAGAAAAGAATGACCAGCATGCTTTCTAAAACACATGCAACTCCAGGACTGACATGTAGGCAAGAGGCCCTGCACCATAACTGCACATGGATGAACATCTCAGACAGTCTTTTATGCACCTACCACAAGTACTTTGCATTACATTCCACCTAGCAAAGGTATATCCCCAAAACATTCAACAATTAAGTCACCACTGGAGGAAAATGTAGAATGAGGGACGGTATCACTAATAGCAAAAAGTACATGCCAAATGCGGAGGAAACAGACAAGTAACAAGTTAGATCAAGTTCTGCATAATCTGCCTCTGAGTGACTACATATATGCATATGCCTACACATCCCATAGCTGTCCTTGGAACAGCTGGGGCATGTGATGCCACAGGGTGCAAAATGCAACTGTGAGAGGACCAGCTCTGTCTTAAACTCTTTAGAAAAAAACACAACCAATTTTAAGGACTGCTCTGAGCCAAACTTGGTTTTACTGTCAGAGAGATTTGAGACTTCCAGAGCAGAAGGCAAGAATTCTTAGAAGCCATTTCTAAACAATTAATACAAGAGGGTTATTGGGAATGGCCAACATGGATTTACTAAGAACAAATTATGCCTCACCAGCCCAATTGATTTCTGTGATGAAGTAACTGGTGCCATTGGCAAGGGGAGGGCAGTGGATATTGCATATGTTAACAAGGACTTTGACAATTTCTTACAGTCTCTTTATCACGACATTGCTAAGATATGGACTGGATAAGTAGATAAGGTCAGTGGAAAACTAGCTGGACCACTGAGCATAAATAATAGTGACTGACAGGCCAGCAGGTAGGCACTACCTAGGAGCACCTCAGTACAGGGACCAATGTTGTTTAATGTCTTCATTAACAACACAGATGATGGCATGGAGCACACCAAATTTAGGAAGCGATTGATAAACTGGAGCAGGAAGAGTTGCAAGAACAAGAGTTGTTTGTGCACTCTGGGTGAGTTTTTTTGCTTTTTAAATATACTCAAAAGAAAGCCTGAATGAATCAGTGAGTTTTACTACTGAAGTCTTGGCTTCCTTCAAATCATAGGTCAGCTTTTAAAAAACTGTATTTAAAAAATATGTTTTCAGCCCTGTCCTGCGAAAGAAGCCCTTAGTACCTCCACAATCAACCTTCATTCTCAGCAAGAAACTCTGAAGCCAAGGTAAATAAATCCTTTTCTACCTGAGGTGGAGGAAATCAAAACCTATAAATGCTAATTAAACAAAATGGTAAAGTGCTGAATTAACAGAAAATAGTAATATTTTTCTGGACTGTTTATACTGTTGGAGAATTCCCAGAAATTTTCTAAATTGACTTTGTATGCTTTCTTTAATGGTCAGCGAAGATCTCTAACATTAGTCTACACAGTAAATTTACAATCCTACAATATCTTTATTTACACTAGCAGATATGTATTGAAAATGCACACTAAAAGTATTCAGAGGCTTTAAAAGATCACTGTGTTGAATTTTATTCTAGGGGATAATTAATAAATAGCACACTTGTCTCAAGTTCCGAAGTAGCAGTACCTGTAAAACTCCTTTTTTCCAGCTTTTCCCTCATCTGTAGGTATTAGCCATCCTCCATCAGCAAGCCGCATCCCATTTCCAGCTAATATATACTCCTTACTGAAGAAGTCTTTGATGAGAAACTGGAATGATTCTGCATTTGTGCTGTTAACTTGTATGCAATGTTTTGAAACACCATATGTGTAAAGCTGCAAAAAATTAGATGAAAAAGACAAAATAATGACAAAACAGTAAGAATTCAGCTGAGAGTTTTTAATATCTAATGTCATAAATTCAGATAAAATATGTCATTTCATATGTAATCTGAGGAGAATGTAGGAATTCCCGGCAATTATTTTATCAGAACAGCATCACAATGTCCTTTATAGTGTTTAAAAAAATTCACGAGGTTTGTACCTTCACTGTACCAAAAGCAAAAGGCTTTTGATATAGACTTAGCTAAGCTTAAATTTTAACTTTATCTCAAAAAAAGCTCTTCATATGGGTTAAAAGTCAATAACAACTATCATTGCTAGATTTTTTTCCTTGTTTGATGCTTCTCTTGTTCGATCATAACACTACAGAGACATATTTATGACCTTTATTATTCGGAAAAGTCTTTAAGACTGTGGATATGCAAAGCTGCTTAAATACTGTAGCAACTGGTCTAACAGTTACTGTAAATATTCATCTCAAAACTGAAGAATGTATCTATTCAAAAGCTACTGAGTTTTTCTTTGCTTAAGGAACAGATCCCAGGAGGGACATATAGTAAAAAGATACCAATATACCTCTTCAGCAGAATAAAAACTAGGAGATTTCTCTTCTACTGCAGTTTTCAGAGAGATTCTGTTCCTTGCAGATGTTTTAATGACATAAAGACTGCCTGGCTGGGAGCTAATATGTTGCCTACATTTCTTTTTAATTCTCATTTCCTGCAGATCTCTGGCACAACGGAGATTCGTCATCATCTTGACCAAAGCTGCAAAGAAAAAAATAATAAACCCAGCAAACCCTTTTTTACAGTACATATTAAGATATACAGTCACACTATAAAACCAAATATCAAATGAAGCATAAGATATCTTGTTCCTGAAGCACTGGGTGAAAGCAGATTTTTCATGTTCTTAATTAACTTTGGAGAAGAGTTGCATATGATTTATTAGGAGTGCAGTAGAAAATATTAGGAAAGTAATTACTTCCTAATTTTCCTCCCCTCCCCCAAAAAAGAAGCTTAAAGAGAAGCTTCTTTTTATTTAAAAAAGAAGCCTGATGGAATACGAAAACCCCTCAAAGGCTCAATTCTGATGATTAGTATTCTCCATAGTTAAGTGATCAAAATCTGAAAAAATACCTAAATTGCCATTTTCTAGGTCAGTGTCTGCTGCATGCTGGAGGCAAGACTGGTGATCTTGAGGTTCAGCAATATTTTGTTCAGTTGTGATCTGATTTAATTCCATCTCTTCAGTCGTATCTTTGCTGATTGGTGAGTCACACCCTTTGCTACTGCACTGTTCACCTGTCGAAAACGTCAGCTTGGTTTTGAAGGGTGGAATAAAAGTTTTAGCATTTTTGCAAGATTTGTGCAATCTTCTTGATTCTTCACTTTCTTTTGTTGAGGCCTTACATGGAGTAGAAACCCCTGAAGCACCATTTGAAGACTGCCTCATTGCACAGTGCTGAAAAATGGCAGGTTTAGATTTGAATCCTTTAAAGTCCTGATCTGGTAGAGTAAGGGTAGGATTCCTGACTTCCTGTCGTTCTTTTGTAGCCCTACAAAGATGAAAACATTTAAACATACAGGTTTCAGCTTCTTGACAAAAATCTTTGTTGGGATTTTTATAGTCTTAATTTAGTAATACAACATTCAACACTACATCAATAAAATGACAAGATATCAGTCTTTGATATTTTAAAAACCAAATACTTAATTTCTATCTACTGAGAAAAAAGAAATGCAAGCGTAAAACTTGTTCAGCATCTCACTGGTCTACTGCACCAATGTGTAATGGTAACTTGTTCAGTTTGAAGAAAGATTATAAGTGTTTTATAAAGTTGGGTAACAAATTATTACCATATATTTTTAAAAGGATACTAGGGCTTCCAAGGTTTTAAGAAACCGCATTAGAAAAACTGTAAAATATATTACAAATTTCTCACCCAAAGGGTTGACAAGTTACGGGTTTTAAAGGAACATGGTATATAAATTTTCTTCTGTCTTTGAAAATGCCTGTAAGATAATTAGAAAAAAAGTCTGTAATGGCACATTTCATGGATATTTACAGCACATATTTTTTCTATATTAATGTTATAAATACATAAATCCACTGTGGAAACTTTCTTGACAGCTTTTTTCTTCCCCCACCCCTACCAAAAAATCTTTGTATAAAACATCTTTAGTTATAGACAGATATAAAGGATAAGTGACTACAATGCTGCACTCTCCACAATTACTATTTGTGAGCCTGAAAGATGTTTTTAGGCTCATGAAAGGGAAATGTTTATCATTTATTTAATTCCAGGTAGGCTACCATTCAATTTACAGCTCTTCTAGCAACTCTCTTTTTGTACTTTTAAAGTTACAACAGAAAAGGGCCCATTTGCACAAAATCCTCCTTCCATCATTGAAGGGCATGCTTATCTTGGAATTATCAACATAACTAAATCATGTCTGCCTGGAATTGAAACTCATTTCAATGCAATGCCTTTGGGCTGGAGATCAGAATTGTTTTCAGTTGTTGCACCAAACAGATCCTGCTGCACAGTAGGATAATATTTACATATGAAGGGTATAAAATTATTCTCTGGCAGACACTAATTCCATTTAAAACTTTAGATCAAGGGGTTTATGCTTAGAACAGATTTAGGACAGCACCCAGGAACCAATATACTGGTTGAACCTACATATTTGATGAATCCTGCTATTGAATTCTAGGTAAGAGCACGCAGTGCTTAGAAACAACAAGTTCCTTAAAGAGCACAGCATATCCCATAACCAAAGCCTGTAGCCAAAATCACATTATCCAAATATCCTACTCACTAACTAGCTTCATATAAAGCATCAACTCAAACTTTAAAACCTTGATTTCACTTTCATACGCCTCCATATTACTGGCTTAAAATATTAAAAGCATCTGTAATGAAGACACCTATCAGTAAATATCTTGTTCACAAATTATTATATGATGAAATTACCAATAACTTCTCATTTTCCTGTAGATATGGTTTTTAACTGAGCAATTACAGATCAATAAAATATATTCTTCCTTCTGAGACTAGAATTTGTGAGATTTAGGATTGTGAGAAACTGGATAAATTCCTACTGAGCTGGAAATTAAACCAGAGTTCTTGCAGAAGTAGTATACTGTAATATATTTAGATTCTACACAAGAAGGCATACCATTAATCATGTGATTTTCAATTCAGCAATTCAGCTTCCCTGGATTTCCATGACTATACTGATAAAAGCAGTAGCTAAGCAATCTTCTACCTAAATTTATTGGAAATTGAAGAATTCTAAAGATAATAACCAGTATGAGATTACTGCTTAGAACACAAGAAGACTAAACTTACCATCAGGGGTGCTTTTTGAAGCTTTCAAAGATCTGGGGGAATTCGTTTTGTTAAACTCAAGCAGTAGCTGTCTTTTAATTGGAGGTTCTCCTAGAATAAAACCACAGATTTTTTTAAAAGTGATGCTCCTTTTAAGCTCAGTTTCTAACCAATACTGTATAACTTCATTATAATTGCTAAATAAACATTAAAGAACTCAGAGCAGCAAGATCGCACATCTCTATTAAGCAGCCTTTTTGAACACAGAGCTACTTCACTGTAAGGTGCAAAAGTTTCTTCTGTACAGAATGACTGCGTATGTGTTACTGAGAATAATTTCAAGACTCCATGTAATGAAGTCTCTTGCAGAATCCTTTGTGGTCAGTAAGTCTGCTCCATCCAAATAAAAATTTGTGAGCCTTATGTTATCAAACATACTCAAGACAGTCTGCCCCAAAGCGCACTGCAGTGGACTCCAGCAGCACAGCTCACAGCATCTTTTTTATGCTTCAAACAATCAGAGTCCAGCCAGAATTCTAAAAAATTGTGTAACACATCTTTTACAGAAGCTGTAACTAAGGATATGGTTCAACTGTGGCACAGCTGTTTCAAGTTGGGCTGAGAGAGACCTATCTGCCTTTTCACACCTGCTCACTTTGCCACACTGGCCTGCCCAACCTTCGTACCTGAACTGGTGCAGCTGGGCAGCAACTCTACAATTCCATAAAGAGTTTTCAGCCAGCCCAGGTCCCTGAACAGGTCTGGGTGACTGTGCAAGCATTAAGTACCAACACTTCAGCCCTGAGACAGATCACTTTTAGATGGTAAACTGTGCTTTTAGATGAACAACTATTTTCCATATCAGACTGGCAATCTCAATACAAGTGAAAACCATGTCCTCACCTACAAGGCACAAAAAGGTGACAACGGAAATACTGCTGCTCATTTTTCAATGAAAAGCCACTAGATTTGTGTAAAGAAAAAAAAAATGAAGTCTGCTCAGAGAGCAAAGGAGCAGTAGCTTTCTTCCATAACTTTATGATAAACCAGCAAAAACTGCACACCTTCAAAATTACTGACAAATTCAGCTTGCAGTGTGCATTTAAGGCTCTAAAGAGTGGATGAACTGCAGCAAGTGGATGAACTCTGCCTGCAACAATAATTTTTGTCATTGACACCTAGAGAAAGAACTTCAACTTCTGTATGACCTAAAAATAAATGTCATTTAAAAACAACCCTCAAACAACCCACGGTGTGGAAATATGGAATTGAACATATATAAGACAAAGACCTACCAAGTGAGTTTTCTTCTTCAAAGTGCCTCTTCCCAAAGGTCTTACTTTGAAAGTTTTTATCCAGTCTGCAACTGAAGGACTGTGCAGCATTAATTTGTGCTCCAGAATTGGAAAGATCGTCTTCCATAAAAGCTCTTGCACTTTCTACAGCCTCCACTTCCAAGTAACTTTTTGGAGTTTGGAGAAGATTAATATTCCTTTCTGCTTTAGCAGTAACACTGCATGAAACTGCTTCAGACTCAGTTTTTGTGCCCAGGTTCAGCTGACCTTTTCCAAAAGCCCTAGTCGCCTCTTGCTGAAAGTTATTTTTAAATGTTAACTGCTTGTTTTTCTTACTATGTGATACATACTCAGGCATTTCAACATGGTGAGTGCTTGGAAAAGACTTCATTTCCTCAAGGTAGATGCTTTCTACATCAAAGTCTTCATTGCAGCTTTTTTCAATTTTGGATTCTGAGATCAATTTATCAGTTACAGATTCTACATGCTGACCACTCTCTTTAATTGAACTAAGTTGATCTGTAATGCAAAGCCCACTGCTCAAAAAGTCATCACATTCTTTTAAAATTGCCTTTGCTTTTTGATAGGCATTTTTAGAGACTTTTACCTGCTTTCCACTTGCAGTGCTGAACCCAAAAGCAGGACCTGAAATCAATTCAGTGCTGGCATTTTCTTCCCCTTTTGGTAACAATATCTGCATTTTCCTAGGAACTACTTCAGTATGCATTTCTGACTTTTCAACACATTCCTCAACTAAAAATGTTTCTTGTACATTAGATGAATGAGTCTCTTCCATTTCAGAAAAGAGCTGCCGGGCTTTCCTGAGTGACTCTTCTGATAGTTGTACAGGTTTACCACTTGCTGTACTGAAAAATCCAAGATTGCCTGTAGAAGAATCTGACTCCTTTATATGCTTATCTGGAAGAGGCAACTGCCCTAAAAGCTTACTATTCTGTTCAAAGCATCGCATCTGAGAATTTGAAACAGGCTTTGCATCTGCAGATGTGTTTGTATCTTGGTGATGACTTCCACTAGCACTTGCATTTACGTTAATAAAATGGGATGTGGCTGAATTAATCTCTTCACTTCCCGCAGCATTTAAAAACTTAGAGGAATTAGGGCACTCGGCATGAATGATGAAAGATGAATTTCCAGCAATTTTTGTTTGATTGGTTCTCAAGTTAGTCTCATATTTCACAGATTCACTGTAGTTATCTTCAAACATTTCTGTGACTCTTGCTAATGCACCTTCCGAAACAGAAACTGCTTTACCCTTTGCTGTACTAAACACAATTTGTTTCAGATCACCCTTTTGATTCTCAACATTAAGTGCTGTTTCTTTTAAGCTGGCTAAATTAGTTTCATCTTCAGGAAGACTGATTAGTGACTGGTTTTGACAAGCATTAACTATGGTGTCCATGAAGCCACTTGCATCAGCACAAAGTTCGTTTAAATGTTCTAAGTCAAATTCCGTACTGTCGCAGTTCGAATAAGAGCAGTTACTTTTTGAAGTTAAGAGGAGGGATTGATCAGATATACTGTTTCTATCCTCAGCAAATAAAGTATCTTTTGTACCTCCATGCACAGAATTATCTTCAATGTCATTTGATAGCTTCATTAAATTCAGAGATGCAACAGAGTGCACAGGAGAATCATGCATGTTTTCTGAATCATTCCTTTTTTTTGGCGAGTATTCCATCTCTCTCTCTACAAACAGTTTTTCATCTTCAGACAAACAAGTTCTATTCAAAGCATCCCTCTGCTGCCCAGGAAGGGATTCCAACTCCGACTTTTCAGGACCGACATCAGCTTTTTCACATGTATATGAAGTTAGCGAACTTCTTTCGCCCAGCTTAACGAACATATCTACTTTAACAGCATCAAGCAGCACAGCCTGTTTAATGGGACTGCTCTCTACTGCCTGTTTAAATTGACTTCCAGGTTCTTCAGGAACAAGCTTTTTATTAAAATTAAGTTTATCTGGGTCACATTGAACAGTGCTTTCAGTATGTAAATCCCAGTCTTTGACACAGTTTTTACCACATTTCCTTTTCTTTATGGGGTTCTCAAAATAGTCATTATGTTCCTTTTGTACATCAACATTTTCTGCAAAAAACTGTTCAGCTTTAGCTAAAAATCCATCAGCAATTGTTATTTTTTTGCCACTGGCAGTATGAAATCCAGTCAGATAACTCCCTTTCACTTCATTTTTTTCAACATCTACCTCTTGCTCAACAGGTATTTGGTGACGGTAAGAACCTACTTTTATTCTGCTTTCATTAACTAACAGGTTCTTATCATGGGTGGTGTCTTCTTCCATATTTTTACAATTTGTCTTTAATTTGTCAGCGTTCTCCAAAACATTTACATCTCTTTCTCCACATTGTACATTGATCAAGTGTAGAGAATGATCCAAAGCTGTGTCAGAAATGGATCTATTACTACCAGCTGGACTTTGACATTTTGGTGACAAGCATTCATCTTCCTTTCTGTCTTCTCCTTTCTGATTAGGAGACAGGTTTTTAATTTCATCTGCTATACTTAAACTTTGTTCTTCTGCACTTGTAATAGCATCTCCCACACATGTTACATCTAATGAGTCTTCTTGCAAACTGCCTTCAATTTGGTGATCTCCTTGATTCAAAAATTGTTTGGAAGTTTTATGATTCTGGTTATGGTTTTTAATGAACGATACACTGCTGATGATAGTGTTAGTACTACTGAAACTAGCATTTTCAGTATCCTTTATTGATCTTTTTGTCTCATTTTCCACATTTTCCTTAAACAGTGTACTATTATTTTCCTCATTTTTTTCCTGTGCATGGTGGGAAACAGAACTTGAGTGGGAAATGGCATCTATGCTTTTGAAATCTGAAACGCAAACCATTTTTCCTTCATTTTCTTTTCCCAGGCATCTGGCAAAATTCCAGTTAGAAGACATATGACCATTTGAACTGTGACATCTAGTACTACTTTCAGAAGATTTAAACAAATAGTTATCATCATCCAAGTCCCTGAAGAGCTTTGCAGATCTGTTCAAAGCTGCCTTAGAAATATTTATTTTTTTACCTCCAGCTGAAGTAAAGCCTACAAAATGCGAAAAGCTGTCCCCTTTAGCTATTGGAAAGCTCTCATCAGATATTCTACTTTCATTTCTGTCTAAGTTAGCAAAAGTAACCTTTTTGTCAGTTTTATGAAAAACCACTGCATTTTCTTTTTCGTATTCCACTACATCAGAGTCTTCGTTTGTGTCTTCCTGCTTCATAAAATACTTATCAGTTTTTACTTGATTTTCAGATTTTAAAGTACTACAAAAATCAGCATGTTTCCTTGTTTCTGAGTTATTTTCCACATTTTTTGTTCCACATGTTTCTCCACTTCCAAACTGTTGAAAGGCATGACTTTGTATCATGTTACTTTGCTTTCTAAACTGTGTAAATTCAAACTGACTACCTGTTTCTTCCAGGATACTAGAAAGTTCAGCAATTTCAGCTTCTTGGCTTGCTGTCAACATTTGATTTGTTTCTTGCAAGGATTGTGGGCTTCTAGGAAAGCTTTTACACAAGCCAACCTTGTGTGGAGTAAACCGTGTACATCTGGGCTTAAGGAAACTTGTCTGTGAATCTAGAGAATCAGATAAACTACTGGCGAACTTGCTTTCTGAATCTGAGAAAAACATACTCTCCTTTTTATCTTGATTTGACAAGTTTCTGGCTCTTTCCATAGAATAGGCTTCAAAGCATTCATTTTCAATATCTTTGAATAGCATTCTGCCTTTTGCAATACTGAATTCAGAGAATTTAATCTGCTTATTGGAAGCAGTCTGAAAGCCACCAAAGCCCAGATTCAAATTGCATGCGTTAAGACTTCCTGATGATTTCCCTTTATACTTTAGGTTCTCATTTGGCTTTTTGCTGGAATACATAGGTGCTACTTGTTTATCTTCTTCAGAAATCAGTTCATTTAAAGAATTATCATCTATACAATCTATGGATTCTTTAGCAATCTCTACAGCTACATTATTGAAAACAGCTGCTTGAGGGCTTTCACTGTTTTCAGCTGACTTTGGCTTTTCATTGTTGTCTGTAACTTCTGAAGAGGCAGCTGCATCTGTTTTCTCCCCTTGTTTTAATCCAGTACTATAATTTTCTGAGCAGTTTATTCCCAAAGGTCCAAGTACTTCTCTACAGCCAGCTACTGACCACTGGTCTGTAGCAAGCCTTTCATCAGTTGGTATTTTCTTACAACAATCACTACTGACTCTGTTTATGCCAATGTTGATCTGACTCAAAGTATTATTGAAACTACTGTCTGTAACACATGTAGTGCCATGACGTGTATCAATCAAGTGTTCATTATCTTTGGGGGAAGACCATGCAAGTTCTTCTTTCAGGCTCTGAGGTACAGAACCTCCACTGTTCACATTAGCACCCATGTACTTATCTTTCTTGCCTTTCTCTAAGCAACAGCCTTTAGGGAACAATTTGGACTGCTTTCTTGCCATTAGGCATGCTGAAGCTAGAACTTTACGTTTTATATTTGAAGTTATTTCACTATTTAAAGAATTTGTTATGTCTTCTTTCCATGATGTAGGAGGTTGATCCTCTCTTGCATTTTCCCCTAAGTCTCTAAGGCCTTGTTGCTCCAGCCTATCGTTGAAGGGATTACCAGATGAGTTATCCATTATATCCATTTTTAAAGTACAAGTGCCAAATTTATTTTCCTTGATATTTGATTGCAAACACTTTCTCTCAGCAAGAAGCAAGCAGTCTACAAGAGAAGACATTACAGAAAAAGAAACGTGTTAATAAAGTAGTTCTTATTTATTCAAATAAATGCAAAATCAGATCATTGCTTAAAACTTATGCTTAAAACTGGTACCATAAACATCACTTTTGTTTTCAAATGTGAATACCTTGACAAGACTGGAGATCTGTTTAATCTACTCATGTTCTAATAGCCAGAAACAAGTGGGCAGTTAACTGCTATTAATAATAAAGCCCCAATTTTTAGTGCTAGTGAAATTTGAAGAGATGCGCTTCCATTCCTTGTGTCTCAACTAAGGTTTTATTTCAGACTTCAAAGAGATGCACTTCAACTCCTAATATTAAAGTAACTCTTCTAGTGATAACAGCTTTTAAAAATAGGAGTATGTGCTTCTTCCATTATATAATGTTTTTTTTAATATTTTGTGCTTCTGAAAGAAACAGATGTACAGTCTAATTTTACAAAAATAACGATACAACTTGATCATTCTTTATGATCTCTCAGAAGTTATCAACTCAGTCAGGATGATACTATGGATATCTAAACAGCATTGACAAAGATAATAAAGCTTGTCAATCAGAATAATGGTTCAAATTAGAAGTTTCTATTCCAGAAACTAAGCTGAGAATAAAACAGGAAGTTAGCACCAGCCTACGTGAAAATAATGCTATTCTGTCACTATTATTCTAAATGGACCAGTTCTATATAATGATTCCCAGCTGCAGAACTACTTTATCACAAACACAAGATTTTAGATGATTTTATCTGAAACATTTAAATAAGATGTTCTTAATAAACAAAGAAGCCTCCACAAATTATGAAAAGCTTAACAATATACCTTGCTCATCAACACTGGCCACATGACAGCCTTTAAATTCATACGAATCAGATTCTGAATGTGGTAATACAGGATGAATAGGTGATTCAGAGGTTACTTCTTTCTCTATTTTTTCTTCTTGATACAGTAAAGTATTATTTATTGCATAAATGAATCTCTTGGATCTCCTTCTTAAGCTGGATAATATATTCAGGCTTTTCAAGCCAGACTCTCTAAGAGTATTTTCATTATTTATTAAATGTAGGTCACTGCCATTATCTGGAGATGTAGCACTACATACAAGTGGGTGAGACAGAACATCAGTTATGACAGATTTAGAAGTTGCTTTTAAATGCTTGGAAAAGCTGCCATTGTAGACTACAGAATACTCTGTGACATTTGTACTTTCAATTAATAAAGAATTACAGTTTAAGAAGCTCATTTTGGAAACCTTCTCAGCTGCGCATCCTTTTACTAACTTTGGATCTTGACCACTCAGAGACACAGATTTTACTGGAGTTATTTCTGATGTTGGGTTGTTTTCAGAATTTTTCACTTCACAGCACTTTTCTGATAAATTGACACTCAACAGCTTTTGTGCTTTTATCAAGTCTGAAGTATTCAGTAAAGATGTTTCCACAGCATCATCCTTGGTCAGTAGTACTGTCTCGTCTTCTAAATTTGTCTCTCTACATAAGTCAGAAGGTGGAGAGTTACATCTGGACATTTCCAAGTGAGTTACATCAAGATCAGATAAGTTCAGTTGAGACCACTGGCTTGATGAAGATTGCATTTCTCTCACAGCCTTCTCATTCTCAGATGACTTACATGTTCTATAATCCTGCACATCTCCTGCGATCCTAAGTGACTCCAGTTCCTTGTCATGTCCTATTAAACAGCCATCTTTACCATCCCCTGTATCTCCATCTGTGTTTTGGAGTAAAGAATCCTTTAGTTCAATAGAGCGGCTTTTTTCAGTCCAGCTAGATGTTTCCACTTCCTGTGACATGCTAGTCTTTCTTCTATTAGGCTGCTCAGAGGGAACATCTCTCCCTCCTTGTGCTGTATCAGTAGTTATTTCACATTTCTCTATTGTATCCAGAGCATGTGGCAATGGCAGAAGAGTTCCACTGGACTTCGCAGGCATGCTGAACGTATCCTCAAAGCTATTCATCTCGCCAAATAAGCCATTTAACATCTCTGACTCTAGATAGTTTAGAGAAGATGGGGAGAGTAAAAGCAGTAAAAATTAAGTTTGGGGAAATAACTTAGGAACAGCTTCAGGTTTTTATAGGTAAATACAGCTTTCAATTTTATGGTAATTACCTCTACTCCAGAGCAAGTTTGGAAAGATAAATCTACATGTCTTAAAAGTAGGTTATTCTCCAACAGCAGCTGTTAGAGGAAGCAGGAGGCAAAAGACATACACGCAGATGCCCTGGCCTCCTGAGGGCTTTGGTGCTTAAGCAGGTTTCCAAGATGAACCCTAACTGTCAAAAGGATTTTTTTCCCCCCTATAGACAGGAAAATGAGTAGTAAATTTTACAAGACAAATGTCTATATTTTTCCTTCCAAAATTTAGACCCGCTGGTAGGCACAAAACAATTTTAAGAAGCTGCCTGGTTTTGTCTATAACTGTCAGTTAATTAAACTGTTATTTAAGGATTATTTCATTAAACTATCTTTTGCTTTGATATAGACTAGCATAGGATTTAGAAAGATTTAGAAAAGATTCTCATTTTTTTAACTGATCAGGAAGCTTTTAAAAAGTTCCACATGATTGGCACAGATACTAGAAACATAACAAGAACTTTTTTGTTTCTGTACAGAAATAATACGTGGTGGAGGGAAAATAACCTAAACTCTACTTTGTAGATGGCCTTACAAGCTTATTTATACCAAATAAAAATATTACTTTCTCAAATGTACGGAACTGAATAACCTGAAGGCAGGGGAAAAAAAACCCCAAAAATTAGAGAAGATCATTTTGACTTCTAAACTCACTGGAGAGTCAGTGAAATGACAACCCCCCCAAACAAGAACTGCACGACAGAATTCTCCTGTTTTCTCAGTACGTGCCTCTTCTTCTGGCTAAGTAATACAATACTCAGAGAAAAAGAGGCTTAAACTTTAGATGGTTCTGCTCTGGAGTAATGTATTGACCGACTGTTAGAATATATCACTCTATTTCAGGTTGGAATCTTTTTTAGCAGAGGGTATTGAACCTATTTCTCCTACTGCATGAATAGTTCCAGACACTGAAGTTAAAGATAGACCATTTACTCTGATCAGGGTTATAAACTGGAATGAATGATGCCATTTTGGTTTTTTGAATCAAAGAATTTAAATCTGAATTTTTGGGCAACAGGCCAGGGTAAAGTATCTAAAAGCATTACAGAGTTTCATGTTTCACATTAGTTTTCAATTTAAATAGCTTCTTCAATCTATAGATTTGAAGAACCTTAACTCTGAATCCGTAGGTATATACCTACAGCAAAGCTGTGAATTCTGATACAAGGGCCAGATGCCTAATGCTTAGTATTACAATAAGCAGTTTTAGACTTGCTTAAACGAGGGACATGAACCTTAGGAATTAATTATTGGGTTATAAATGAATATGCTTAACGACTATATGCAAATTTAGTTCCTTCTGTAAAATTCTGAAGTGTAACACCTGACAGTATAGAACTTGCAGTCCATAGTTACACTAAATGTAAACAGATAAAAAGCTTTCCTCTCCCCCAAATTATTACAACTAAAAATAAAAAAATCCAGTAAAAGAATCTTTGAAATATTTTGCAGTTCCTGTACTTTGGACTGAGTGCATATATTCAGTCTCACTGCTATTAATGACACAATTGGCACAATATAAATAATCTCACCATATCCTTGAAATCATGTAGATATTCAAATCAGTATTATGATCTCTCTTATTTTCTTTGACTGAAACAAAATGCATACCTAATAAAACTGATTGCATTTCACGATCGTACAACACTATTCCAGAGAAAAACAACATTTGAAAGCTACAAACATGGAGGTTTGAGCTATCCTTATTTTTACGTTGCATGTTCAAATGCCAAATTAACTATTACCAAAAAGGGAAGACACAGGAAAAAAAAAAAGATACTGCAAAAGTTATTTTACACTTAAGAGAAATGGGTTTCTTCCTTTCATTTTTACTCAGAGGCTGTTTTAACTAGCTTTCTCTACTGTAGTATGTGATACAATAAGCCAGTTTGGAATACAGAACAGGACATGAATTTGCCCTTACATTCTAGAAGTATTTTACTGACTACAGGTTACTACCAACCACATTTTTCTCAGCACATTTGAACCTACAATATAAAAATACCAGTATATAACGCTCTGCAAGCAACAATGCATCCTGATCCCAGCATTCACAGCTGCCCTCATCAAATTCTAAACTGATTCTTTCACAAGTCTTCTAAGTATCACCAAACAATGTTTTTAGGGTAGTCCAATCAATTCAGAAGAGAAGGAGACATACAATCCTAAGGATATACTGTCTTGTCTAGCCTGTGTCGATCTCTACAGAACCCTTTTATACTCATGCATGCTGAACATATTTCTTCCTTCTGCCACCAAATTAAATCAAAAAGCTAGCTCACAATGAAGGGGACTTTTTCACTATTCACTTACATGATGCAAGGACACAGAACGAAAACTTTTTTTTCCCCCAGCTGAGTATTTTCTGCATTCTTTTAAAAAAGTTAACATTTCTTTTTCCTAAAGGATTTGTCACATTTTGAACTACTCATAGGTAAAGTAAATGAAGAAGACATATAGCAAGATCAAAAACAACCTTACCACTGAATAATGAGTATTGGGGTGAAACTTCATCATAAAGCTAAATCTTTCAACAGCTAGAAGTAGTAGTCTTGCTCCCCCTTGAGCCTGCACCATTCTTCCCTCTAAGCTCTCCCATAGCCTCACGCCTTCACTTACTAATCTGGTTGCCATCCAGTGGCAAGGTAAGCTGATCTAATTAACCGACTCAGCAGAAACTGATTCCCTTTTTAAGGCTAGATTAGTTTTACAAAGTTGAATCTATTCAGGAAGGGGGAGTACACAGTTGGCAGGGAAATCAGGTAAGATCAGCTCAAGCTATACAATGGAACTTTACCCTCAACCTTGCTTCTCAGTATAGTTAGGAGAAAACCACCAATGCATACCAAAATCTTTGATGTCATCTTCAGCATTTAGCTTTACTGTCTCTGGTACAGACAGTATACTTGCATCACTTGTCCCAGGACATTTATCATGGTTGGAAGAAAAGTTGTGCAAAATCTGTAAACCAAAGACATAAGCTGTTATATTACATACTAGGAATTGTCACTTTAACAGTAAAACATGCAACTCCAAACATTTACTGCAGTATCTGAATAATTCCACATCTCTTAAAATGAAAGGTAACATTTTGACAGGTAGACTTGAAAATAAATAAGCAGATAATTCCCATTTTCAATTCAAATCAGGTTCCATTCTACAGTCAATTTAAGGGTGGTGAATGGGTTCAGCAGTTTACTGTAAGCTAGCCTCTCAAAAAGGAAAAAAGACATGAGGAAGCAGAAAGACTTTCTGCTTATTTTAACTTGTAACAGTTTGTTAACTGTGAAGTTTCAGGTACTTAAGAATCAAACATAAATTTGTAATTGAATCTTGTTAGTACCATCCTGTTTTCAGTCTGAATAATCACTCAGCTTTCATATACATAGAATAAAATTATAATTATGCAAGAACTCTCCCTAACACCCTCAAAAGACTGAAATTAATACTCAATTTCGACTCCTGGTATAGTGGTTAAGCACAAGAAGCTATTGCCAAACAGTAACTCCCAAGGATCTGTCAAAACAGGAAAAAAAACCCAAACAAACCCACTCTCAGATAAGTAGCATATTGCAATTACTAGGTTTGATTTCTTTTTTAATGACTCCCACTGCTGCTGAATCCGAGTGGTTTTGGTTTGCTTTTTTAAAAACACAGCTAAAGTATTCCTCAAAGTGGGTATATTTGTGAGAACACAGTCTACAGCCAGGTTTTGCAAGTTTAGTTTTGTGAGCAGTAACTTTTAAAAATAGCTAGATAGGAAAGCCTAGAATGAAAATGACAGAATTTTTAATTCCTGGCTCAAGGAATGTAAACATGTAACTGAATAGCTTAACTGAAATTAAAGAACAGCATGGCTCTTAAAACTACTTACTATATCAGCTCTTTCATCCTGTTGCTTTGCTCCAGAAATAGAATCATTCTCTCTAGCTTTAGAAGACAGACAGACAAGTCAATTAATTGGCTCCCAAATGATTTGCTGTGTTCAAATACAATTGTGTTTTGGGAGGGTTTTCATTGGATTATTTTAAATGCAACTGAAATCTGTAAACAGAAAACTACTAAAAACTAAAAGTTCTAACTAAAAAGTCCTACAAGTGAGCTTAGGAGACAAAACCAGTTTCATAACAGCACAAAACACCCTAAATCACAGGTTGTGGTTTTTGCTATGTGGGTAGACCAGTTACTCCTCTGAAACCACCATCACTGCCATTCCCCTTTCAAGCAGTTATTCATGGCACTACTCTTTTTTTCTGTCGAAGGATCTGGATAAGACCATGAAGCCTCTGTCAAGAATTTGTTGGTTTCCATTTCCTCCCACAAAAGCAGTAATCACCTAGATTACAAAGGAGAAAATAAACCCTATTTTTAAGATGCCTAACGAGGAGTATATTCAAATAGCTTGTTTTATAGACATGGCAACTAGGTTCCATGTAGCAGCCAAATGACTCACTCTTTCCTTTCACAGGTGTCAGATGGCGGAGAGTGGGCATCACTACTGTAAAATACTAGGCTCACCCAAGAAGTGGGAGAACGAGAGCTCAAACAACTGGTCTCGAGGGCACCACCATTAAGCTATGGGTACTTCCCCCAGCCTTTCTCTTCAGGTCACATCATTCTGAATGAATGAACACGCAAAATGGCACAACCCAATAGCCCCGTGAACAGCACTACCCCCTCCCTCCCAAGAGTTTTCCTTTCTCAAGAGTTTTCATCAACAAATCATACAGTCAAATTTCATTTTGCTTATCATATGCTAATGAAATCCCATTTAGAGCAACACCTTAGGTTGCGGCTTGATGTTTAGCATCACTGTTAGTTACTGCTTAAACAGCTATCACCCACCCACTCTCACAGTTATACTGGCAGAGCTGTTTGCACAGCCGCACAGTAAATGAGGTCCAGGAATTACTCTGTCCAAATAACCCAGGAAATATTGGATCGGTATCTCAGTCTGCCTCACTGCACTGATATGATGGTAGGCACTGTGAGAAAGGTTAAAAACACTGAAGCCACCACTGCTGCTGGAAAGTTTACTCAATGAGCTACCTCCTTAGACTTCATAAACATATTCACATGACAACCTTACTAGTATCTAGTTTTGTGATAGCGCAAAGCAATCATTATCTAATCCTCTTCCTATGCTTTGCTATATTATTTTTAAATTTATATTCCCTAATCCCTTATGCAAAGGAATAAAACTTTTGAAAAGCAACAACACACTTAACGTCATTTCTCCTTTTAGGGCTGCATTATTTAATGTCACTCACTTAGCATCACTGCAAGAGTTTTGTCCTTTTTAATTAAAAAACAAAACAAATCAGTTCACACTAAGTGAGCTTCCAGTGTCAAAACGAGAACTTCTTTAGCAACTCTTAGTTTTTAGAAATACCTATTATCACTGTTGCACCAAGTGTAGGAGGTGTGGCTAAAGAACTTGACCAGGACATATCTGGATCCACTTCTGCTCCCAGACTTTCAGAAATACGTTTTGGAGTTCTGACCTAGAAATATATTTAACAATTTTTATTTCTATGAAGAATTCCAAATGTACTACTCCATAAAAGGAAAACAAAATGCAGGAATAAAGTATATACCTCCAAAAGTTTGGGTGTGCAAAACAAGCTCCCATATGGTCCTAAAAGAAAATATTTAATAAGGACATTAAATAATACTGATGACATAACGTTTTTTTTATCTACAGATATTAGATATTTTGTAAAACCAAAAAGTGAAAATACAAACCAGGAATATTATTTCTCTCTGGTGTTCTGTAAGTATTCCTTAAAATAGCTGGACTGGAAAACAAAACCAAATATTAATTTAACTTCTCAATTTCTGAAAATAGTTAAATATTTTAGACATTACATACATTATCACTTCCACCCATGGCTATTTGCCTGACTAAATAAAATGTAGATTTCTCCTAACTGGCAGTCAGTATTTTAAACCTTACCATAAGTTTATTACAAACAGCGAAATGCTTCTTTTCTGAAATACATTCATTTTCAGTGATGATTTGTCTGGCCAATAGAAATATAATAGATTTCAGTATACCCATGCATTTGTTAATATTCTGTATGAAACTACGGAAATTGGCTTAATTAATTTAAATAACTAAACTGTTCTTATAATCGATATGAGTACTTTGATTGGATTTATCTGAAATATACACATTTAAATGTAGAAATTGAGGCTATGACTAAAAAAACCTCAGTAAATATTATAAATAGCTTTACAAAGTACTACTTGAGAAGCACATGATATATCACTGCTCCTCTTTCTTGCACTGGATCTTGAGGATTTTGAAAGCTGAAATAATATCAACAAATGCCATGTGACAGCTGTGACGGAGTGGAAAAACAGAAAGGAAGAACACCTGAAAGCACCGAAATTTTCAAAATTAGCTTGTGTTTTGTTTTCAGTTTACTTAGAAACTTGTAGGTATCAAATACACCAGACATAAAAGATTATTCGCTGCTCTGAAAAAGTCTGCCAGTCAAATACGGTGGCTTTAACACTGCTTTTGAGTAAAATCCCTTTTATTTTATATTTGTGTTGGCATACTTAGCATACCTAGCAGCAAGGCAGTTGTGACAGGTACCAGGAGGAGAAGCAAGTATTTCATTTTCTTGATCTATTATTTTTCTTCTTGTGATACTTGGACTTGTCAAATTCTCTCTGCCTACAACACAGGATATAACAACACAGCTTTGTGAAACTACAGGTAACAGTTTCAATTTTGAAGTTTAAAGACAAGCTTAAAAAAAAAAATTGAAAAAAACACAACATCTGATTTTTAGTTAAAAACAAAGCAAAACCCCCAAAACCCAACACTTTCTCCTCCAATGTTTTAAGCATGTTCAAATTCCATATCCAAAAAATGCTAAACACATTTCAAATTCACAGCCAAAAAAACCTCATTATGTCACTTTATTCACTTGATATATGTGAATAAATATACATATATATACATGTTTCGGTACATTTCCTTAATATTATTCAAGTCACATATTCCATGTCAGCTTTAATATACCGTATTGTGCCTTTCTTGTCACTGCAGAAGTTATTCTTAGGAGAAACTCAATACATGCAAACATGCATTTGCACAAAATTTCTCTCACATTTACTTAAGACACTGATTTGAATTAGCAGCATAAAGCAAAAATTCTGCCAGAAACTGTTAGTGGAGGCACTGTCACTGGTAGCAGTAGCTATTTATATGCTAAGCATCTCCAGGCAAAAGTGAGTGTGCCCATCAAAGCAGCAGAATGCTCTGAACAGCAAGCCTCTCACATCAACAAGCCACTACTCAAAAGAATTCATACTCAGAAATTTCCAAACTTCTGTAACAGAAATTACACCTAGCTTTCTGCATTTCTCCGTGCTTTTGAGTTCGAGCCCATATGCACAGCATGGCTGCATCTCAGTACCATACCAAGGTGAAATCCAAAAGCTTCTTGTTTTCACAAGAAGAAAACCTATGCACACAAGCTACTTGGCTTTAATCAAGAAAACTAGGAGAGGATCTGAGGCCAGTCACAGGTAAACTTCATCTTCCCTTCCTTACGGAAGTAGATACAAATGTCCACATGCACAGACACAGAGCAAAAGTAACCATTTTGAAACAGAAGAATGACAGGATTGCACACTACCAAGAATTCACAAGGGACTTAACACTGTAGGAGTTCAAATAATTATAAGAAACATGTTCTCAGCTGAGAAAAAGTTGAGCAGCAGATCAGCAGTAAACTTCAGAAAAACAAACAGGGTAACAATATTCTATGGAAGCAATGTCATAAAGTATATTTGAACAGTAGCACAGTTCTAGACCTTTAAAGACTTTGCTTAAGGATCGAAGAACAATTTTGGTAATAAAGTTGTGTTTGTCTATAACCTGTTTAGAAAAGCTTATCATATTGTTAGGAAGGCACAGACACAGTTGATGTACAAATCAGATATTACAGGAATGGGGTTAGATATTCTTCCATAGAAAAGATTCTTCTATATAATCTTGCATCCATTCTCCATTGAAAAGAATCTTCCCTCTGTCCAAGGAGAATAACTATGGCTTTCAGGTACATCAAAAAGGGGCAGTAACATGCACTTTATTTCCAAATCCCACGCATGTCATGAAAGCAACGAGAAGTAATACCACTCAAAGCGGTAAAATTCCTTGTTTCTAAATGGAAAAGCACAACTTCTTTCCATGACAGAGTTTTCCCAGTTCAAAGAGCTCAGTGCTTCTAAATGTCTCTAAAAAAAGGTGAAAGTGTGTCCCACAGATCGCCTCATACTTCGGCGTGATAAGCATCATTCTCTTCAAAATATTTTCAGAGATTTTGCATAGAACAAAAAATCAGACTGATAAAAAAAAAAAAGTCACTCTGACTCTCAGTCAACAGGTTACACTAATAAGTCCGTATCTCCTTATATTAACAGTATTCAGGGCATGTAGTGAAAGGACAAGAAGTAATGGTTTTAAACTGAGATTTAAATCAGATATTAGGAAGTAGTTCTTTACTGTAAGAGTGGTGAAGCACTGGAGCAATTGCCCAGAAAACCTGTGGCTGCCCCATCCCTGGCAGTGTTCAAGGCCAGGTTGGACGGGGCTTGGAGCAACCTGGTCTAGGGGAAGGAGGTGTCCCTGCCCACGGCAGGGGGGTTGGAACTGGATGAGCTTTAAGGTCCCTTTCAAACCATTCTGTGGTTCTATTAGGACCACGCCAATATCTCTTCTACAGAGAACTTTGCATATACATTACCGGTTTATTGTAAGGCTGAATTAGTTGTCAAGATTAATTCTATGTTTTCATAGGCGGTTTTCAGAAGCCTACTAAGATAAGCGTTTTAGTTACACTATTTCTGCAGTAGCATTATCTATTACATTAATAATCATCAGCTACAACAACAAAAGGTAAAACAAAAAAAAAAAAGTCTCTTGCTTATGGAAGGCACAAGCCACCATTAAGTGCCACTTCAAAACAATAAATAAAAATTACTCACTTGCTTCTATTTTTTTCTGATCCACTTCCTTTCCAGGAGAAGAATAAGGCGGCAATATTTGTTCTTTAAAAATCGGAGGAGTTGATGCCAGCTGACTGCATGTAGAGGGTTTCACCCTGGGAGTTTTAAAAGATGTTTGATCAAGCCAGCCAAGGTGACCATCAAGTTCTCCTAGCAATTTAGGCTCATATGGGGGTGCTTCTGCACAGAGTTCTTCAAACCAGTTGAGACTGATAGGCCCTAAGTCTATGAAGAAAAACATACAGAAAACTATGTGAAAAGGAAAAAAGGATCCTCTATGCAGGCTATGAAAATACATTAGGCATTTAAGTGCTAGCAGCAAAACGCATTGCTCCTTCTGTCATGCTTCTGTTTGTTTCTAGATAGCTTTGAAGTCTGATACCCACAAAGTATAAAAGAATGCCTACCCAAATTCTCAGACCATTAACAAAACTAACCAAAGAGCAGATAAATACCCAGTTTGTTTAAAATCAAAGGTATACTTCCGGGTTTTACTTTATCTCTTATTTCAGTTAAACTGTCAAGTTAAGGTTCCTTTTAACATTAATAAATCATACTACTAGAGGTGCATTTGGCAAGACTAAACCTGGTCTGCATGCAGGTACATAAGGAGGCCACAGCTCAAATGCAAGTACAAAAAAAAAAAAAAAAAAGAAAAATAACTGAGCACACAGTATGAAAAAAAGCTTAAAAGAAAAATATAAAGAGATATATAAAAAAGCAGGTATTAGCAAATACAGATTTGGGGCAAGAAGAGCAGCTAACAAGTTGCATAATGCTTTTCTATGGAACATACAGAAGATAAAATACCAATGTCCAGAAAGCAACCCTAATAAAAATTATTTACTGTAGAGTAATTGTACCTGATTCACTGCAATGTGCCTTAAATATTTCAAAGAAAGTCAGTCTTTCCACAGGTTTGCAAGCCATTGTCTTATCCGTAACATTACTGGAACAGCTGTTGAAAAACCTGAGAAGAAATGAGAAAAGACTTCCACATAGTGCTATTCTAACGCTGTGGGGCTGCAAGTCTTAAGCCTGCTTTCCTGTAGCAGGTGTGTCATAACCCAGCCTGTTTAGCTTTAAGACTGTGATGCATGTGCTCAAACACTGCAATGGGACAAACACGGTATGTAAACAACAGACCAGAAAAGCATAAGGCATCATACCAGAGATAATAAAAACACTTAGCAAATACAGGACAAAATCGAGATGGAATGGGCAGGAGGACACTCTTGAGGTATTTTAATAATAAAGAAAAAATCCACACTACTAAATGTTAGGATACAATATATACTAGTACATATAAACTGTTACAACCATTACAACTTACGTGCCAAGAATGTGATTTAAAGATGCTTTCAAGGGGAGGAAGCATTGTCAATTTCACAGTTCTATTAAAAACCAGGTACAAGTAAGATTGCCGTAGAAACTTCCCTGCTTATCTTAACATTTGTATTGTTTACACGGCAAAATCAGTTTCCGCCGCGATGGCTGATCTACACACTGCCTCACCAAAACCATGGGAGTGACAGGCACTTAAAGAAGGGGAAAAGACTACCCTAAAGCAAGTCAAGAAGTGCAAAACTGCCTCAGAAGCACATTTTAGAAGCCGAGGCGCACCGCCCACGCCGCTTCCCGTCAGGGACGGGTCCTGCCGGGCACCCACCACACGCGGGGCGCTGCCTGTGCAGGCGCCACCAAGTCACTCCGCAGCGCAGAGGGGCCTCACAGGGCGACACCTGCTCCCTTCCCCCCACCCTCCACGGGACCCCCGGCGGGCCGGTAACCGCAAACCCCGCGCAGGCCGTGCGGAGAAGGGCGGCAGCGGGAGGGACCCGCCGGCGGGACGGGATCCGCAGGGACACCCCGCGCAGGGGCAGGCCCCGGGCAGAGCCACCCGCGGGCCGTTTACCTCCGTCCGGCCCGTCGGGCGGCGCGGCGGCATCGCCTCACACGCGGGGAGGGCGGCACTACCCCGCAGGGACAGCGGCACGCGCAACGCCACCGGGACCCCGCTCAAAGCTTGGCGCCAACACAGCTCCGCGCGCCTGCGCACTGCGCGCACCCGCCTGCCCCGGCCACTCCGTCACGGGAAGGAGGCGGTGTCATGGCGGCCCCACGCGCCCTGTGTGGGGCGGGGCAGCCGCGGCCGAGGGAGAGCGGGGTCCGTCCGTGCGCGCTGCACCACAGTGGGGGCAGGGAGCGTGCCGAGCCAAGGGACACTCGTCCCTATAGACGTGAGAGATGAGGTATCGCACGCAGGGTGGACCCATTCCATCCTCCTGCTTAACAGCAGCTAACACCAGCGTCCCAGAAAAAGGCTCCAGGAGCCTTGCAGCGAGATGCACTACTGTGGTGGAATTTCGCTGCTGTGGAAGTCTTGACCACATATATTAAGAGGGCTTATTAGGAAATAATTATGCTTTCCAATATTACAATAAAGGAAGATAATATTTTCTTCCACATACGTGGCCCTTCTTGATTTGACTCTTGATAAATTCTTGGCCTCAGCAGTGAGTCCATAAAATAACTTCAAGTTGGGTGGAAAATTCTTCCTGCCACCAATTTTGAGTTGGCCATCTTTCATTTTACGGGGATGTTCCTCTGCTCTTGTGCTGTGAAGGCGTTTACTCCTACCTCTCTGTACCAGTCCTTGTTACACAGTTTTATCACACCACATACTCATCTGTCACCTGCTTCAGGGTCTCTTCAAACAATAATTTTTCCATGTCCCTCCTCCTTCCAATATACTTACTGAACTTCTAATCCTGCAGTGACTGCTTCTTCCCAAAGCATTCAAACCACTGTCTTGAATGATGGCATGCAGCTTCCATTTTAATGTCCGTAGCCCTCCCAATGCACTTGATTTATTTCAGACACTTGAAAGGATATTTTGCAAGTACACTGTGAACTTTTAAAGACATCACCCCTACCAGCTCTTCTGTAGCCCCTATTTTGTTGGCCCACTGAACATTTATAAAGCAACACTTTCATAAAGGTGGTGAGGAGTAACAAATTACTTCACAGCAGGTCCAGGGATTTGGGGATTCTGCAGTTTCGAAAGACTCACATACACAGCTTGGATGATTTAATTGCATGATTTTAACTATATTACCTTAGAATTGAACTAAATGTGATTATGGAAGAAGAACTGTTAGTCTAATATGTAAGTGCTTGTAGTGCTAAAATTTATTTCATTATACAGGTATTAAGCCACTTTTCCTGGTATAACTGTTTTCCCTTTGGAGCAGTGTACAAGCTTATCCTGGTTTCAGCTGTAGCAGTTATTTTCTTCTCCTTTCTGGTAGCTGGTGCAGTGCTGTTTTGGCTTTGGTCTGGGAGCAATACTGATAACATATGGATGTTTTAGTTGTTCCTCAGTAGTGCGTACTCTGATCAAGGACTTTTCAGCCTCATGCTCTGCCAGTGAGGAGGGGCACAAGAAGCCGGGAGGAAGCAGAGACAAGACACCTGACCCAAACTACTCAAAGGGGTATTCCATACCACAGCATGTCATGCCTTGTATGTAAACTGGAGGGAGTTACCGGAAGGGACTGATCGCTGCTCGGGTTGGGCTGGGTGTCGGTCGATGGGTGGTGAGCAATTGTATCGTGCATCTCTTGTGTTTACTTTTTTCCCCTTTTCTCTTTCAGTTTTATATTCTTTCCACTTGTTATTTCCATTATCATTATTACTATCTTTATTATTAGCAGTAGTATTATACTGTACTTTTAGTTATTAAACTGTTCTTACCTCAACCCGTGGGGTTTACATTCTTTCAATTCTCCTCACTGTCCCACCCAGGGGGGGAGGAAAAGGGGTGTGTGAGCGAACGGCTGCATGATTCTGAGTTACCAGCTGGGTCTAAACCATGACAGTCCTTTTTGGCACCCAACATATAGTGATACAGCAGCAGAAGTTTTTGAGAAAGGGATGAAAATAATCCAATCCTTCTGAAGGCAAATTCTGCCATAAAACAGAGTAAGGTCAAGGGACCTGCACAGGAGATCCAGTTTTTGGGAATAAAATTGCAAGATGGACGTCACCAGATCCCCACAGATGTGATCAACAAGATAACAGCAATGTCTCCACCAACTAACAAGAAAGAAACACAAGCTTTCTTAGGTGTTATGGGGTTCTGGAGAATGCACATCCCAAATTACAGTCTGATTGTAAGCCCTCTCTATCACGTGACTCAGAAGAAGAATGATTTCAAATGGGGCCCTGAGCAACAACAAGCCTTTGAACAAATTAAACGAGAGACAGTTCATGCAGTAGCCCTTGGACCAGTCCAGACCGGGCCAGATGTAAAAAATGTGCTCTACACCGCAGCCAGGGAGAATGGTCCTACCTGGAGCCTCTGGCGGAAAGCTCCAGGGGATGCTCGAGGTCGACCCCTCGGCTTTTGGAGTCAGGGATACAGAGGATCCGAGGCCAGCTATACTCCCACTGAAAAAGAGATACTGGCAGCCTGTGAAGGGGTTCAGGCTGCTTCAGAAGTGGTTGGCACTGAAGCACAGCTCCTCCTGGCACCCCGGTTGCCTGTGCTGGGCTGGATGTTCAAAGGCAGGGTCTCCTTTACACATCATGCAACCGATGCTACATGGAGTAAGTGGGCTGCACTAATTACACAACAAGCTCGAATAGGAAATCCCAGTCGCCCAGGAATTCTAGAAGTCATCAACTGGCCAGAGGGCAATACTTTATTTCTATACTGACTCACGGATGGTGGCAAATGCCCTGTGGGGGTGGTTGCAGCAATGGAAGCAGAGCAACTGGAAATGCAGAAGTAAACCCATCTGGGCTGCTGCACTGTAGCAAGATATCGCTGCCCGGGTGCAGAACCTGGTGGTGAAGGTACGCCACGTAGATGCTCATGTACTCAAGAGTCGGGCCACTAGGAACACCAGAACAACCAACAGGTGGATAAAGCTGCTAAGATTGAAGTGGCTCAGATGGACTTAGATTGGCAACATAAGGGTGAATTATTTTTAGCCCGGTGGGCCTGACACTTCAGGCCATCAAGGCAGAGATGCCATGGCACGCCAGATAGAATTGGGGCTCATTTCCGGAATAACCTTATAGACACTTGGGCCAAAGAGCATGGCATTGAGTGGGTGTATTGCATCCCCTACCATGTACCACCCTCTGGGAAAATCGAATGGTACAGTGGACTACTGCCAAAAGCTACACTGAGAGCAATGGGTGGTGGGACCTTCAAACATTGGGATACACATTTAGCAAAAGCCACCTGGTTGGTCAGCACCAGGGGATCTGCCAACAGGGCTGGTCCAGCCCAATCAGAACTTTTATGTACTGTAGAAGGGGATAAAGTTCCTGTGGTGCACATAAAGAATTTGCTGGGGAAGACAGTCTGGGTTATTCCTGCTTCAAGCAAAGCAAACCCACTTATGGGGTTGCTTTTGCTCAGGGACTGGGTGCACTTGGTGGGTAATGCAGGAAGATGCAGAAGTTTGGTGTGTACCTCAAGGGGATTTAAATTTGGGTAAAAACAGCCAATGAACTCAATTATATGCTGTTGCCTGATATATAACACTGCTATAGCCTATCAGCTAAATGTCCATCTCCGCCACTCTGGGCTTTGAAAAGAGAATATGTGCTGTCATGATCATCAGCAGAGAATAAAATCATGGGAAAAGCCAGCAGCAGATTAAGTGCCTGCATTCTTTGCTCAGTTGTTGGAGTTTATCTGGGCTTTGTTAGTTTCCCAACCTCCCCCTTTTCTTCTTTTAAGACCATAAAGAGAAGGAGTTGGGAGCAGGCAGGCTTCCCCTCCCCATCACAGCTGTGGTTGTCCCAGCTGTGCTGAATTACATCTGTTCATCCTTGCAGTGTCTTGCAGAGATGCGCTTCTTTTTGAGCACTGATTATGTCTCAGGGCTTCTACAGCTCTGTCAAGATCTTCATGAATGTACAGCTACGTAAGCAACCGAGACTTTACTCAACCCTGGACTTGTTATTGCAGTGTCTAACCCCATGGCTGTTTCCCACCTGAAATCGGAGGTAGATGCCTCCATCAGCAGCACAAGCCTGCCTGTGTGCGCAGTGCACAGCTGCAGGCCAGCTCTGTGCAGCCCTTCGCCTCACAGAGACCTTGGCGAGGTGATGATGGGACATCCCATCCAATCTGGTGGCACAGGTCCCATCATGGCCTGCGTGCCCAGGCTTCCACACTGCATTCCTGGAGGCCCATCGACTCCTATTTGCGCCCAGTTCTAGAGGAAGCAGTGAGGACAAGTCTGCAACCCTCCCTTTACCATCAGCCCTCTGCCGGGCTGGGGCCAATTTCCCCATCAATTAGCAACAATTAGCAGCAGCTCTCCAGATAAGATAAAAGGCAGGGCATGGGGAGATCCAGAGCTGACTTTTCTGTGGTTATGATCATGGAGAGCTTTGTCTATCCCCCCTTCAGCACATTCCCCAGCTTCAGGAGCAGCCTCACTCCGAGCCGCAACGGGGACGCGGCGGTGAAGCAGCCCAGCTGGAAGCAGGGCAAGAGCGGCGGCATCAGCCCCTTCCTCGGGGGGCCCCTCACCCCTGTGCCCTCCGACTACCTGGACAGCTGCCGCCGGGCCCAGCTCCAGGCCCTGCTATCGCAGGTGAGCCCGGGGCTGGCGCCGCGGCTGCGCCGAGCCAGCACCCGGGAGGCGGGCGTGCAGGTGAGCCTGCGGGCCGACGCCGCGGTGCAGTGCTCGCTGGGGCCGCGCACGCTGCCCGCCGGCCGCCCGCTGAGCCCCGCGACGCGCCGCTCCCTGGGGCGCCTTGCCCTCTACTCGCCCGTGCCGGACCGGCGCCTCTTCACGCTGCCGGAGGCCGCCGCACCCCAGGAGAAGGAGGCGGCGGCTGGGACGACCCCCGAGGCGCAGGCGGCGGAGGATGAGAGCAGGCAGCAGCAGGAGGGGCAGGCAGAGGCCGCGCTGCCGAGCACGGAGGCGGTGTTCCGCAGACGGCGGGCTGTCTTCCAGGTGCGCAGCGAGGCTCCGGGGCCCGGGCTGGGGCAGCCCGCTCCGGGCAAGAGGCGGGGGGCAAGCCGCAAAGCAGGGCCGAGGGAAACCTGTCCCTAGGAAAGGGCACAGCGGCTCCTAGCCGGGCTTCCAGCTCAGGTCGCACATTCCCGGCCGGGCTGGTACTCCCTAGCAGTCTCCTTGCAGCAGGGAGCCTCCTGCCTGTGAAAAGAGGTGGTGTAACGAGGACTGGGTTGGATGTTCTTGTGGTGCTGGAAGCCGCTCATGAACTTTCCCGTTGCAGTTTTTGGAGCAGAAGTATGGCTATTTCCATTGCAAAGAATGCAAGACCAGATGGGAGAGTGCTTACGTGTGGTGCATTTCTGGAAGCAACAAGGTAGTTAACGAGTCATTCCTTGCCCCTGAGACTTGTAACAATGGCACCAAATCTGTGACAAATTGGATGCTTTGGCACAAATTTAGGTATTGAACACCCTGACTAAGTCTCTGTAGTAACCGAGGACGTGCTTTTTTCAGGTGTACTTCAAGCAGCTATGTCGCAAATGCCAAAAGGCCTTCAATCCCTATCGTGTGGAAGCAATCCAGTGCCAGGTGAGTTGCAGATGTCAGTATCCTGGTAAAACTGAGAGTATGTCATAAACTCTGATAGTTTACAATTGCTGAATCAGATACTAACTTTCTCTGGAAGAGAACTTGCTTTCATCAAAGTGCGAGGAAATGTTATTTGGGAAAGGTGTAAGGGGGTAGGACTCCCTCTGCTGCAGATGGCTTACATGAATAGTTCATGCAATACTATGCCTAGCTACATGAAGGGTAGGGTTGTGTGCTTATAGCTGAGAAGGCTCTTACAGCTTAACTGCATAGGGTTTTTACCACGAGCTCTTTTAAGTGTATCAGCCCAAATGTGTTTGATTAAGGAAAACAAAATATCACTCTAACATGAAGTGAGCACCTTTGATCTACTACCAATAGAATGTCTTGTTTCCTAAGACCTGTTCAAAGACGCGTTGTTCCTGCCCTCAGAAGAAAAGACATATTGATCTCAGGAGACCTCATCGCCAAGAACTCTGTGGCCGCTGCAAAGGCAAGAGGCTGTCCTGTGATAGCACTTACAGCTTCAAATACATTGTCTGATCTGTCTGCCCTCCCTCTTCTGTTCTGCTTTGCTCTTTGTCAGCCTCTTACAATGTTTTGACTTTAGGCTTTTGACTTGGCATTGGATAATGGATAAAGACTTTTGTACTATTTATAAAATACGTAACTTAATTGTATATATGCTGTGAATAAAGTTCAGTAGAAGTGTGCTATCCCTTAATTTCATCTTGCTGGGATGAAACAGGAAAGTATATCTGGAAGGAAACAGAACCTATTTTATTTCCTAAAGAAAATAGGTTTTGTTTTTAGTCTGCCTTTAGGAAGTGCTAAGATTAAAACTGTGACAGTGACTTTTTTTCCTTCAGTCACTCAAACTGAACTAATGTGGAAGATGCAAATGTTCTGCAGCATAATGTCTGGGGTAAATGAATCTGTGTCTCTTCCCACTGCCTCTGTCAAATGTATATTAAAAATCAGTTTGATCAAAAACTATATGCCAGAAGATTATGCCTGTAACATACAAGGGAAGGGTGTATGTTCCACACATCCTCCAAGTGAGGAGGGGAGGAGCTTTTTGAGCTGGGCTATCTGTGATAGAGTGTAACAAATTCTCTAGCTTAATGTGTCCTAAAAGAGGTAGAACAAGTCCTGCTGCCCCCAATTCAATACTGCTTTGTTCCTCAGAAGTTTTCTAGTCATATGATGTACCTCCAGCATAGGTGGCTTGAATGTAACTGGAGGGAGCAACTGAATGTGCTTTCATGGAGACAAAATGTGGTTGGGGGAATCCTAATTAAAGTCCCAGTGTTGTAGAAGCACAGTGGGGTATTACTGCAGTTCATATTGCCCTAGGGCTTTTGAGAGGCTTTGTTGGGAATATACTGATTTCTGCTCTGACCGAAGTTTGGAAATGATGCTCAGAAAGCTAGATGGCTACATGACAGCTTTTGTTGTATCTGTGAGGAATCATAGACTGCTTTAGGGTGGAAGGAGCCTCTGGAGGTCTACATACTCAGTGAAGGAAAAATGGAATCAAGTTGCTTAATAGATTGTATTCCTCCTCCAGGACAGTAATGAGGGATGTACAGCAGGTAGTCTGTCCTGTTCCACATCTTTACCAGTGATATGGAAGAGGCATGACAAACTTGTAAAGTTTGTAGGTGACATCAAACTGGGGGGACCAGCTGATACATCCGAGGGCAGTACTTCCCTTTGGAGAGGTCTCAGCAGCCTGAAGGGATGGGCCAACAAGAGCCTTGTTATATTCAGTAGGGTCAAGAGGAAATTCCTACCTGTGCTTGGGGAGCACCCTTTGCAGTAGCACAGGCAGGGGACTGCTGGCAGGGGAGCAGCTTGCTGGAAATTGCCCTTGGCATTTGGTTGTCAGCGAGCTGGGTGTGGAGCCAGTAGTGGGCTGTGGCAGGAAAAGGGCAGCAGCAACATCCTTGGCTGTATGAAAGGAAGTTGGGGCAGCAGAAGCAAATGTCCCCCTTTACTCAGCACCCTTTACTCAGCACTTACTAGACCACATCAGGATAGATTACTATATCCAGTTTTGGGCTCTCTATATGAGATGGATGTTGATCAACTGTAAGGAGTCCAGTGGAGACCACCAAAGCTGGTCACAGGGCTGGAGCACTTGCTCTGTGAGGAGATGTTGAGGGAACTGGGCATACCCAGGCTGAAGCACTGAAGGGGGACCTAACAGTAGCTTGCCAGGTTATGGTTATTCAGGAAAGATGGAGCCAGGCCCAATGTGGCTCATGGTAGCTGCCTGAGAGAACACAGATAAAACTAGATGGATTCAGACTGAATAAAGGAAAAGCTTTTCCACCATGACAACACTCAAGTAGAACAGGTTGTCCAGGGAGGCTGTGCATTCTCCATCCTTGAACTTTTTCAAGACCCAGCTGGATAAAGGCCTGAGTAACCTGGTCTGATCTTATGGTTGACCCTGCTTCAAAGGGGAGACTGGGCTATGTGACCTCGAGTCCCTTCCCAACTGAATTTTCCTGTGACTATGATCTGTAAAATATATAGAATTTTGCAAAGTGGTAGAGCAGGTCTCAGCTTTCACCAACCACTACAAATTTTTGCAGACCACCCCAGTTACAGATCTGAATAGCTTTCAAAAGTGAAATACACACTGGAATTTGAAGATGACTTTAACCATTGCAGATTATATTACTCAGAAAAATAATTGTGTGATTTGCCTCGCATTTATTTTTGTCCTGCAACTACAACTGTGCTGCAGAGCCCTGTGGACTGCAAAATCAGGAAACCTGTAAACGAAGTTGATTCCACCCCCTTGTACCAATACAAGTACTTTTCAAGATTCACATAAAATGGTGGAAGTGTTTTGAAAATGAAAAAGGGGTGAGGGAGAGATGGCTTTACTGTATTCTTGGAGCTGAGGCTGATATATCAGGCTAGACAACTTTTCCTTTGCCTTTAGCATAAGAAAAATACCCACCAAAATCTAAAATGAACAGGAGCATTACTGATGTTTTTAACAGAAACAAAACTTCACCTCTATTTTGGATTTTTTTTGTTATGAAACTGCTTTAGTCAGGGTCCTCTTCCTGGTTGAGTTGCAACTACAGACTGACAATAAACCCCTTACATTTCTCACTGGTATATTTCAGTGTAACAAATAGTTTCACTGTAAGTGATGGAAAAGGTGTCTTGGGGCTGCTGACCGTGGATACCATCTGCAGCAGTATAGATTCAGACAAGAACACAATCTTCACAACAAGCACATACTCTGTTGTGATTATATGTGACTTTTATATTTTAGTTAAATGGATGTACTGATCCAAATATCAACCAAAGTTACTTCACAAAAACGGTAAGTGTATTTACAGAGTGAATAAGTTACATAGTTGTCAGAATAAAAGTGTCTCAGATGTGCAACAGATTTACATGCATACATTTAACACTGGACAGCAGTTAAATGTAAGAAAAAAACCATACAGGTATGACTTTTATATATACATTACAAATAAAATAAGACATCTCTTTAAAGAAACTTAAGATGAGAACTTGCATTTCACGTTAATATTTTTACTTTCTATACTCAAAAATTTATGTTAAATAAAAATATGCATGCATAACAGTTCAAAAGATTTGACTCTGTGATGGGACTTTCTCCTACAAAATGGCAAGTTAAATTAGATCAACCATCCTTTAATAGTATAAATATATTCATAAAAGCAACCCTCTAGTAAAAAGCAGCCAAGGTCCTTTAAAAAAAACAACAAAAAAAGAAAATCTATCAAGACCATTCATGTTGCTCGGGGGGGCCTAAGAACAGACCTCTGCAATATGATCTAGTACCTTCAGAGACAGTAGCCTAGTAACATTAGGAAATGTACTTCATAGCAGCTTGTTGTTTTAAGATACAGTAATCATATTCAAATTACAGTGTACATTAAACTGTAGTCCATTTACAATTTGTTTCATATACACAGGCTCTCAGCTTTTGACCAACAAGTTTGTAAGATTCTGTGGCCAGCTTCATTCTGCCCATCTTTCACTCAACCAAATAAGAGAAAAAAGGAAAAAAATGTACATTTTTTTTTTTAAAACAAAAAAATATTATTTAGTGAAGGAAACATTGCACTTTTGCCAACCTAAAATTAATTTGCTATAAAGGAAGTATTGTTCAGTGTAGTAGGCTTTGGTATGCAATGGAAGTCACTTCTTCAGTAGTGAGTTGCAGTTGCTCAGTGAAATGCTAACTGATTTTTGTGCAACACAGAACAAAGGATGTTGTTCCAGATGCTCTATGCTACCTTTGTCCTTACAGTATTGCTACACATTTGAAGTTCAGCCCATGTCTTTTTAGAAGAAATCCTAAATGTAACAAGAGTGAGTACAGTTTGACCAAACCTTTGTAAGGCTGAGAAGACATTGAGCCACCTCACTCCAACAGGGCAGCACTCCCAGCTTGAAAGAGGACACAAGAGTCCTGTCAGAGACTTGTGCCAGAAATGCTGGAGTCTGGGAGAAAAGTATTGATGACCCGGTAACTCTGAGCTCTGCGGATCATGTCGCGGATCTCTATATTCAGTTCCATTAATTTGGTACAGATTTCTGTCAGGCTCTGGTTGGAGCCCACCAGTGCATAGGTGCCCGTCTGACCCAAGGTTTGGTGTCTGAAGTAAATGTTCAGCAGTGTCTGGACTTCATCGTCAGAGCTACTTCCAAAGATATCATTGGGCCACAAAATCCTGCAATCGAACAGGAAGAGAATGTGTGTATCATTATGGGTTTATTAGCACAGCACAGATGGAAACCAGGTGATAGAGATCTCTAAAAGGAGAACTGACTCACATGCTTATAAGCCAAAAGCAACTTACTGGTTTATGCTACTCATTTGTTACTCAGTCTGTTATCAAGCACTGAAATCACATAAAAGCGCAATTCCTATTATCTAAAACCCAGAAAGCTTAAGAAAACTCATTCAAGTAAGTGGAACTGGCTGGATGTTAGCTGATGCCAATGACATTCACCTGTAAGGAATTAGGTCTGTAAAAAGATTCTTAAAAGCCTCACAGAAGTACTTTTGATCTACTCAGTGTAATTAAATATCTTAATTGTTGCAAGCATACATGTTTGTATTACTGATTTGATACCGTTACTTGTGGCACACCACTGCAAAAGTTAGTAATGTCAATGCCCCCATGTACCTTGTTGAAACGTATTCAATTAATTATGCTGACTCAGCACATTACATTTAGTATAAAGTTAGGAAGCTAATAAATGGATACTTTTCTAATAACATGAAAGCCTAATATGAGCCATGTAGTAAAACTTGCCTGCATTCTCTTATTTGTCGGACGGCTTTAACAAGTTCATTGTTTTTCAAGCACTCCAGCATGGATTGAATAGCTGCTTCTGTAGAATTGAATGTGGGCTCAGATTCCATTGTCAGAGGCTCAGCTGCAATTGCAGCAGTAGCATCCTTAAGGTTTTTCTTCAACTCACTCAGTTCTCTTGACATATTTAACAGCTGTTCCAAGGAGAAAGATGAGAGATGGGTATTTTCATTCTCCTCAGGCACCAAAGGGAGTAGATATTTCAAGCTTATTCTTACTACTACATTGGATGTACACATTATGGAAAAGATCCTGTTTTAACACAAGGGCATTTCTTGACCTCTGAGCTCTGTACAATATAGGGAAGATGTGAACTACAGATTTTTAAGCTTTGTGCTTCCTTTAACCCTGTGCTGTTTTTTTGGCTTGCTAAAATGCAAGAGTACATCTAAACAATCTTTTATTTTTCACCCCAGCTACTTTTTTTCGTACCATAGTTTAAGAAAACAGACTTCTAGCAATGATGTTGTTATTTATTTACAAAATACATGCAGCATCTGACATGATTAACAGATGGACAGGAATTGTATAACCCTCTATCAGACTTAAAAGTTCACATGGCACAAGACTCATAAGTAAGTTAACAGTTAATTTATAAAGTTTTCATGCTCATACATGCTAAAAATAACCACTGTCACATGAACTAAGATAGAACTTTCTTTCAGCAACAGCTTATGGCTCCAGCAAAATATGTGAATTTCCTGGTAAAACAGCTATTCCTCATATTATTGTTCTGCAGTTTCACAGGCTGCATTATTTATAAAAATCATAACTGTGAAATACAGTTACTGAAATCAATTCTCTTATAAGGAACACAAAATATTTCTAAAATGTAAGACTACTTTAAGATGCCTCCTGTCCTGTCTTCTCTTAAAAGTGAACAGCACAGTCACAATGAGCCAGCCTTCAGAACAGTGCCTTAAGATACAATAAATATTTGAACTCTTTGTAATGCTACAGCATATCTGATAAAACAAACCATTTCCATTTAGAGAGACTCTCTAAGCTACTTGAATCTGTCATAAAATACATTTATAGCTTCAAATTTGTTTTCAGCTACAAGCAAAGTACAATAACTTCTTCTCAATAGTTTAAAATATATACACTTTACCAGGAGAAACATACATATGGAATGGCAAGTTAAATCTTTCCTTAGATGATGCTCATTCAACTTAATCACCTCAAATATATTTCAAAGTATTACATATTTTATGCAATTGCTGAAAATAAACTTGACTAACAGTATGGTTCTTGTCAAGTGTTTATTTTAAAGAAAGATACATAGATTTATCTAAAAACAAACAGCTATTTGGGTCAAAAGCGATAGTGTGCTGTGTCAAAAATATGTAAAGAGGAAAGCTGTAAAAATCACAGCATTATAAAGATGACATTAAGGTATTTAGTTATATTTTTTAAATAGATTTAATATTCCATGTGTAATGGAAACATTAAAATGATTTCGATGTATTTATCTAGAGAATAAGAACAGGCAGTATGCTTGCAGTCAAAATAGAAAGTAGTTCTACACTACACACCTTTGTTTGCTCAGGTTTGAAAGGATGCAAAACCATTTAATAGCTGTTTGTCAAAAACTGCTGCTGATGTTTCTAGTATAATGCACATGCAATAGAGACGGTTTATATGGCTGGAAATTACAACACATTATTCCAGCAAAAACCTTAATTTTGCATCCAGATTAAGATTAATTTACCCAATTATTTTGTTATTTCCATGCTAACAAATGCTCCTAGTCTAAGTGTCCCCACAAAGTTCAGAGAAAATCAGTCATGACCTAGGAAAAGGATATTTTCTATATGTGTAAAGAAGGTTCATTTTCTCTAAAAATTAAGGCCTCATTTAAAATAAAAATAAACCAGTGAAGATGTTCACATAGTATAAGTAAGTCCTCACTGCATGTAAAGTGTGAGTGAAATTAAGATTTCATGTACCATACTAGTTTGTTACCACTGACCAAAATGACTTTTGAAGACTGAATGTATAAAAGAACACAGTCTCTGAAAGTACAATTACAAAAAATACAGCCTCATGACTATATTTTAATGCAGATGCTGATGTATTGAAGGGTTTTGTCTGCAAACTTAAATTCAGGGTGAAATAGTGTAATCTTTGGTGTAAGTCCATAGAAAGAAAAATAAGAACATGAAAGTAAAGTGGTATTTTCACTGTAAGACTTTTTAGTTTGTTACGTACCTCTGGCATGGAACTGACTTCATGCACTTGTCCGATAAGTTTACAGTAGGACTGAAAAAGCAACAGCAGCTGGAAGTGCAGTTTATATAATCTCTGACACAGTTCCAATTGCTAAGGAAAGATTTGTAGAAGAAATAATTATAAAGATCAGCAAGTTATACTAATTTTCAATAACTAATAAAACACATAGAGATAGTTCAGTTCTCAGAAAACGTTATTTTACTGGAGTATGATCACATACTGTTTCAGAAAACATTCTTCTGCAGTTAAGTCATATATGACATTGAAAATCAAAATTATGATGGCTAGCTCTCATGTAGCACACGTCAGCATCAATCTCAAAGCAGTTCATATAGGTTAGCTTCACTGTCTCCGATCTGCAGCTGGAAAGCAGAGGCAGAATATGGGGGAAATTACTTTGCTGCATGAAACACAAAACTCTTTAAAACTTCACAAATGGCCAATGACCATTTCTGAGAGGATGGAAATCCAAGAGAGAAGCAATGAAGTAGTTGTCTAAGAGGGTCAGAGCTCCTGCCTGCTTTCTCTAAGGGAAGAGGGAGAGAGGCAATGAAGCCAGCCAGGAGTGGTAAGTAGGAAGTGCCAGCTCTGCAACTTAAACGTCAGTTCACGGATTTTCCACCATCTTAAAGAAACCGTACAACTAATGGATGGAGTTTAATGTGTAAGAGGACCTCTGGCTTCTACAATGTATTCTCCCAGATTAAGTAGATACTGTTCTATGAATATTAACTTGTTTCTTCCAGTGAAATGCACAGTGCCACACAAAAGGTGTTGGACACATTGAAGTAACATGTGGTGGGCATGTCTGTCAAGTTAAGATGTTTATGACCCTGGTATCCGTGTGCCTGTCAGGAGGGGGAATCTGGTAGTTCCACAGCTGGATCATGATGGGGAAGGGAGGCATATTTGATCTTTGGCAAATTACAGAAGAAGTGAAACTTCTGCAAGCACAATTGCATGCCAAACACGACAGAAAAAAAGCAGCAGCAATTAATGTCTTTGCTTCCTTAAAGCACTTCATACATGCTTAGCTACCAGCACGTACTTCAGCTACTTGCTGAACTGGGGTCTCTGCAAATGCAAGCACAAATACTTTGAAAGTACTTTAAAAACATTATAAATGTTAATTTGAATGAAGTGCTTCTTTACATATGGTTCAATATTTAAGTGCCAGGGTTTTTATTAATAAGCCAAAATTAGAACTGTATCCTTATGCATTTCCAGTTCCAAAATTTCTGTACCAGCCAGACAAGGCTGAGCGGCTGAGGTCAAGGAGATGTTTTTTGGCAAATTTCAGCTTTGTTTGTCAGGGAGGAGTGGACACCAATCACCCATCTATGAACAGTCATCCAAGGGCACTGCCAAAATCAAGCAGAGGTAGTCTCCTTCTGAAGGAGATTTATAGAGGAGAGTGGGAGCAAGGGGAGAGTGCCAAGCCATGGGGTGTCAATCTGGCAGGGTTTGTCCTGCTGAAGGCCTGGCAGACAGGGCTGCTCGCACCTCAGCCTTGTTCTGCCACAGCAGCATAGCTCAGCACTGCAAATTTGCCTGGTCTGCGTTCTGTGCTGTAGTGATAAACTGTTTCTGGTTTCTGAGTTGGTATGTTTTATGTTTGCTATTGGTGGTCAGGGTTGGAGTGTTCCAGTCCCAGATGACATCCCATCACACTTGATATGACAGCAAAGACCCACATGAAGTGAAGGAAGGCCCAGAAGATCCATGGTGGGGAAAAAAGGGAGGGAATGGCTGTACAACCTGCTGGGACAGAACTGACTCATGGGCAGGAACAAAACCTATTGGTGGCTGAGAGAATGCTGCCTGTTAAATAAACCTGCCCAGTGGCCATTCTCTGTAACTGAGGCCATGGAGCACTGCCATGCTCCCATTTATGTGGCTGATCGTTCTCCTCTCAAAATAAAGAGTGACTGTTTAGATACAACCTCCTGGAAATGGTTCTGGCTTCTGACTTCCTCCAACCATGCTCTGCATGTCAGGGGCTGGCTGGCACCCCAGGCAGAGAAGGTGCTAATTGTTCACCCCTAATACCAGCCCAGGGACACACACTTGCTCCCTGGTCCTTTTTTAGCTGGGACACAGCCTCAGGTTCTCCAACACGGATCCAATTCACTCTATTCGAATTTTGGAGGACCAGCAACACTACTTCGCAGTTACATACACATGTACTTGAAGCTGTCAGGGAGTTAAAAATTAATTGAAAACCAGGACATGGCACAACATAAAAAAATAAAAATCTTATGATAGCTTGGCATGTAACTCATGATTTTTTTTCAGTCCTTACAGAATAATAATTGTTTCACCCTTCTGGTTGCTAACCTGAATGAAAACAAACTAAGGTCAAATCAAAGACTCAAGTTTGACTCAGTATTTAGTTTTTATATCGAGCAACTCCATCTTTGTTCTTCCTGAGTAAGTATTAGAAACCAATACTAGTGAAAATATTCATCAACATACAAACAAAACCAATTTAAACTGTAACTGTCAACTTTAAATTGTAGATTTTCATTAGGCCAAATTGAAAATTATGAATTTTAAAATAATAAAAAAAGTTATCTTCCACTTCAGCATATGATATGCATTCAAATGCTCGATTTTAAAAAAAATTATGTAAATGACCACTTAAAACATATGAAGGTGTCAGAATTTTGGCAGAGTTTTTTTAGATTTCACGAAACACACATTAGTAAATTATTGTAGTCACTGCATGTAGAACCACATATTCTACAGGAAAATTATAATGAAAAAGGAAAACATGCTTAGAAGTAAAACAGTAAAACTGGGGTGTATTAGTCCATCTACAGATGGACAAAGAATATGAAAGAACTTCAACTTACTGCAAGAGATTCCATTTGCTACACAGCAAGCATGGCACAGGAGAAAAGGAAAGGAAAGAAAGTATAGTGTCAGTGAAATGCATGCAATAGGAAGCACAGCCCGTCTTTAATAGCATAACTTGTCAGCAGTATTAGCAATGCTTGCCTCAACCTGGTAACTGGTTGGAAATATCACATACAACATGCACAGCATTCTTAATAAAATCAAGCTTTCATTCTAATGGTAAATTCCAGTCTAAATATCCTCAGATCTTCAGATTTATTAGTTCTGATTTATCCCACTCAGTAAATGCTGTAACTAACAAACACGGTGACATCAGCCCAGTTACAACCTGATGTCAGTGCATATGCACATAATGTTACAAAACATTTGGAATTCTTCTTAAAATTATTTATCTTACCATCAGTACAAAGGCAACAAACACAGAAATGTGATATAATGCTGACTTTGTATAGCCTGACAAAGTATTTCAGTCTGGTTTCTTTCCATGGGCCTTACTATTAAAAAATGTATGTAAAGTATTGTCCCAAATCCTGCCTTACTCTTCTGTAAAACCATGACAAACTAAGCTTGAAGCTCTTGTGATGTTTAATTTCATGCCTTTTACATTGCTTGAATAGTTTTATTCTTCTATTTAGTACTCTTGAAAAAGCCCCTTTCTGTCTTGGCTTCCATGCAATTCACATAAATTAAGCTTTGTAAAGCTAAATTCAAGATAAGAGGACAAGAGCAGACAGATCACTGTGCTCTAATAAATTCACAGGTGTGCTGGCTTGTGTTTTCCAAATCTTGTTTGTCTTCAGCTCTTCTGAAGTTTAGCATGCCACCAAGTTTCATTTGGACTTTCAAAAAGATTTCAATCCACATATAATTTCTAATTTGCCATGGAATTTACGTTAAAGAAGGCATGGGAGGCTGGAGGGGGAAGGGAGGGGAGAAGCAGCAAATAAGTGAATTCCATGGTCTTTTTTTCCCAGAAAACACTGTCTTCTCTGTACTGCTTCCAAAACCGTGGCAAGCCAAAAAAAGGGGTGGGGAAGGGGTTTCACATTACATGAAAAACTCTTCTTCACAGAAAGAAAATGTACTGGATACAAAATCTCCCTAAACTATACTGATGCTCAACTCCATATTGCTCTACAATTTCATGATTTTAACTTATCTTCCTCTCTCTTTCAGCATAAAATTAAATATTCCTTGGATGTTGAAAAGACACTAATTATTGGACTAAGTGACAATTCTTTTAGTCCCAAGCAGCAAGGGCTCCGGTAGAATTACCCTAGCCTTCACTCTTGTTCTCAATTTCTAGTTTAATTCCTATAGTAAGGGAAGTACTGGTTTAGATTAGCTGATAGACACTACACAATTAGTGGTTTTGGCAGCTGAAAATACCAAATGTTTAGAGCAGATCACCTGGATGGTCCTTTATGCAGCTAGTAAATGCTGCACCTAAGGAGGATGCAGCAACACTCTGATTTAGGTTTTTTTTGAGACAGAGAATTACTGTTCTGTACTACTAGCAGACAAGGAAGACAGCAAAGCACTAATCTTTAGATCATTGGCCTTCTTGCTTTTTTTCAAGAAATAATTTTTACATACAGAAAAAGAGATGAGAGTTACATAATCATTTCTTAAGACATCAACAGTTTGATGGCTACACAGTCTTCAGTCATTTATTGGCACGGCAGAGTCCCACCGTAACAAAGTAACTGCTGCGTTCAAGGGGTTATTAATTTAAAGTGCATCTTATTAAGGCATTCTATTTGGTTTGACATGCCAGCAGACAAAAGCTTTTCCCACAGTCTAGGAAAGTGGGTATTTATAAAAATGTTTATATATATCAGAGAAAAAAAGAGAGATTTAGCATATGCTGTGTATTCTTAAATATCCACTGGACTTGAAGGATAGTAAAAACTATTCTGTTTGGGGAAACCTATCACACAGCTGTATTCCTCATTCAGGAAAGCTGCCTACCTGAGCCAATTTTACCTCATTGTCAATCCATGGATCTGTCAAACAGCAGTCAGATAATTGGTTATTAAGAATGTCTAACTTAACAATGAGACTCACTGTATCTCGAGCTTTACTGTAACTCGACTGAACTTCAGATGACTATGGTCCCAATAAGCACACCTCTGGTCTTATTGGCAGCCTAGAGTAATTGAATCTTTAGCCACAGGGAAAATCATAGCAACAGCTACCTTCTGATTTTTGGGGGCAAATTTTTATGGTGTGCAGCATGTTTTAAATATCCACCAACAATCTGAGTTTGCAAAGCCCACATCCATTAGCTTGTGGTGGGCTTTGGGATGAGCAAGGTTTAAGGAAGGTGTATACTGACTTTGGACTTACAGAGTAAACTGAATGTCTCATTGGGAGATAAATACTTATTTGAATTAGCAGTGCTAATTGACAAGAATAAAAGGACCTTCTATGTGTCTCTTTTCCAGAGGAAAAAAAAAAAACCCAAATAAAACCAGTCTTTGACTAGATTCAAAAAAGCCTTTTTTAGGAAGATTGAAGAGTGTACTGATAGCTGTTCTCATCTGAGACTGTTACACTTGGACAGACAGCACAATGTCTGTTACAATATGTTGTCCAGTTAATCTTTTGTCTATCAATTGACTCCTACGTCCTTGAGACTCTGTTGCTCAATGTAGCATCAAAGCTTACAAATCAGAGACACATCCAAATCATGTAATCTGTTGCAAGAATAAGGAGCAGGGGGAGAGGAGAAGACATTCTGGGACATGAAGCTTTCACCCAATTTCAGGAAAGTTGCTAGCTCTAGCAGCTGACCTAGACAACTTCTATTTCAAGCTTCTTCAATGTCAGAATAAGCAATTTCTGCCTTTGCCCATTTTTAGTAACAGTAACAATAGTCAACAAATCATGTGCAATTATTTTGAAATGAGATCTGATTAGAGAAACTGGTGCCAAGTTAGTAACCAGCATCGGCAGGCACTTGTGACGCAACTGCTTGTGCTAATGCTGAATTTGGTCTTATGTCTTGTCTGTAGAGGGGACTATTTTCACTTCAACTTTTTTACCAAGTGGGGAGTTCTGAGAATCTAAGATTTCTGCCTTTGGTAGAGCAAGGCGTTGCTTTTTTCTCCTTACAATTATTTACAAACCTTTTCCAGAAGCAGCCAGGTTTTATGCTTAGCTGAGCAATTTTTTTTAGGCCAGAAGTCTTCAGCAGGATTTCAGGCCCTAGTCTAATCCTCAATGAGTTTAGGCAGGTTCCCTTGTGACTATCACTGTAAGACAAATGTTTTTTCCTATAATTATTAGATTCTTTAGCTTTCAGGTTGAGGGAGAAGAGGATAGGAAATGTAAGAAAACAAATACTTGACAGTCTAGGAGTAATTTTTCCTTGTCCCTTCCTAATCACACTCATCAGTTTCCCTGGACTCTTCCTCCCATTACCCTTTTGTTGAATAAACAGATTATTTGTTGGGAAGCGCTTCTTCAACTGAGAGATGAATGAGAAGGGTCCTGTCAACTTCCAAGGAATAATGCATTTTGGGCTGAAGGAACAATGATGGGGAGAAACCAGGGACTCCTGAAGGAGTGAGAAACTTCTCTTTTCAGTCTATTTGATAAGCAGTAAAAATACTAACTGTGGCTTCACAAAACACACATTTAATTCTGAAACAGAGAACACCTAGCTGAAAAAACCCCACACAAGTGGAACATGACATTTACTAACTTTTAGATGCATTTAGGCCAGCTATTTGAGCTCAATTCACAGTTTATTTCTTCTCTTCAGCACTCTTTCTCCTCTACTTTTTCAAAAAAGAAAATGTAGATGATCAGCATGCACATTCCAATAGTTACAACTCCCTATGCATACTTTATCTCTCTCTCCTGATGTACTTGCAAGAGAAGTAGTAGCATGTATTCCAGGTCTCTCTTTTTCAGGTTTGAGAATAGCTCACTTGTAACTTCCCTGTACACAATTACTATTACAGAAGAGACAGTATCTTATTTAAATGCACTGGAAGGTGCCTGTCACTTTTGCTGGTGCCAATGACAGGCGAGGGAAGATTGAACAGTTTTCCCACTGCCTGTGATTGCACCACAGGACTTATTAGCAAATTAGATTTGCTAATAAGGTCAAGGAAACCCAAATGCAGGGGTGGCAAGGGCTTGGGATTCTTGGGAAATGGCATAGAAAATAAAAATCAGGGAAGTTCAAAGATAGGAAGACAAATACATAGAAGTGGGAAAGAGAGGTTAAGATAAAACCAGAAGAAAATAAAGTGAACTGGGGGAGAAGACAAACTGAAACCAACATAAGAATAAAACAAAGTATTTGAAAAAAAATGGTTACAACAGTCAGTTGTGTGTTCTGAAAATGTCACCATTAACTTTTGTAAGTTAAAATACATGGAAAGAGGAGATGTCACTTTTTTCTACATGCTGTTGCTGCTTCCTGATTTTGGCTAATTCTTTCCAGCCTCCTCTCTTCCCCATCCCTCTATTCTTTTATCTACAAAAGAAAAAAAAACTCCACAAAAAACCCCACAAAATAACATTTCTCAATTCATTCTATGCCACTAAGATACCAGCTGTTTCTTATACTTAATATATTACGTAATAGAAATGTTTGCTGATGGTGCTGACTTCTGAAAAGATTGATCTGTTAACTAGAATCAACACACTGAATATATATACTTATGTACATATATAGGCACATGTGCATGTAAAACTCGTTCAAAAGTGGTATTTTGCCTTAGCTATAAGTACTTATCTACAGCATAAATTATTTCACTGGCCATTTTACAATCATTATTTCATAACTACTAATCTAAGTGTATTTCAGCCAGGCAAATCTTGCTGTTGGGCAGACCGAGTCTGTAACAGCCGTAGATAAAATGGGTATAATGTGGAAATGCAGTACTCCAGAGGTGATTTTCAGAGACTCTGTGCTGTGGGCAACTGCTGCTGAAAGATCTTTCTAAAAGGGAGAGCACGCGCAACCCAGACAGAGTTAGCTCTGCTTCCTTGTCTAGACTAGGAAGGCAGCAGTATTGCCTCTGAACACTTCCCATTTACTGTGGCCAGGGCTAAGGCAACAGTATCTTTGAGCGTTAAGTGTGAAAACTGGATTATGCCCAAGCCCAGGAGAGAGACAAGGAGGAAGTACAGCAGGCTCTTCTGGGTCTGAGAACAAGATCTAGCACACGTTACTTTACAGAAGAGAAATAATACTGCTTATTCATTACCTTCTCTTCTGAGTCCCCTGGCTGGCAGGTAATAACTCCATCTCGTGAGCCCCCAGCAAATGTTGCCTTGCAGTTTGCAAGCCACTGTTTTGAGAGAGAAATTAAAAGAAGATATGAATACAACATATGGTTTGATTTGAAGAAAAGTAAGCAAAATCCTAGTTCCACAGCACAGCATATTAACAAACAAAAATTTGCAGTTGCACTTTTTATTCACACAGACTGTGACAATTTGCTTTGACGGTAATTTAAAAAGTGTACTTCCAATTTCTGCTGGTAGCTGAATTGCATAAATCAAGAAAATGAATTAATTACTGAATAGGAGAAAGGAGAGACCTGGAATATTAAAGATGCCCATGTTTCTAAAATTAAGGGATACAATAGCTATTTTTTTTAGTTCTGGTTCATATGTTCAGGAAGAAACATTTCATTAACCCAGTATCTGAAACATGTTTTTTTATTGAATATTAGTTTAACCAGAACTGAGTGTATCTGCAGTCTCCTGGCATAGCATACAGACGTACAAAACAAGTATACACATGTACAAAACATAATCCAGCATACCGAGAGCGTTGCTTCTTTCCTGTTGTTGTATGTGTCCAGGTACTCCTGTAGTTCTAAAACACTGAACTTCAGCTTTTCAAGAAGGCCACAAGAGAGCAGCTGAAGAAATGAAATCAAAAGGTCTAGTAATATCACTTTAAAAGAATAAAAATATTAACAGAGCAGAAAGTATAGTAAAGATCTTGCAAAAGAATACTTAGATTTACAGATACTAATGCTGAAAAGTATTTATATTTATGCAAAATTATACATAAATAGAATACTATACTGAAAACTCAATAGCAAAAGTTGCACTAATGATAATGTGGAATTGAAATTGTGTTATGTGCTTAACACCTTTGCAGAGGACAACAAAATACTGCACAAAGCCTAACTAGTTAATCTCCACAGCTCTCTAATGCTGTAAGGCACAGCTCTTCCACAGTCACAGCAGTCTTCCACAGTCACACCAAAGATCACACTTTGCAAGTTCCTACTTTTGTGTTAGGCCACACTGTCCTGATGCTGTTGCATAAAAGTGGGCCAGTATAAAAACAGTGGGAAGGGTCATCTCATTCATTATCTAATATTTATTTTTATCATCCAGCTCACATCACAGTTGACTCAAATGAAACCATTAAACAAATTACCATCTCTCATGCTGAACTACGTAAAAAATAGCTTCTTTTTTCATTTGTGGAGCCAGCTGGGTCAAGCAGGCACCTGTTTTTTATTGTTTTCTGGCACAAAGGCTTAACACATCATAACTGTTCTATGATTCTATGATTCTATATTGCCCATCTGCCAGTACCTACCTAATAAAATAATATAGAAAATTAATGGAAATATGGTTAAAATATGATATAAAATTAGAGATAGGAGGTGAGTATCTTTTTGACATATATGCTCAGGCGTTGCCCAGAAGTGAAAGAGCCAGTAAAATAACACACTGCAATAAGCACATGCCTTTTGAAAAGAAATATACTCACTGTTTCTGCATCTACAAAAAGGGTGGGACATTCTGAACATGATGTTAACATCTGAGAAGACCTCACAAACTTGGAGCCTATTCCTCGCAGGTTGTCTCCCAAGTAACTAGCTGCATCGCAGGTTAGGAAGCAGAATCTTTTCTGAATATTCTGGAAAGGAAAATACAGTTTATTGTATTCTTCACTCAAGCACAAGCTTCTTTACTTTGCAAGCAAATGGCATGCTTTTTTTCTCTCCACACAGTAACATGTGCAAAAGAGACCATCTCCCTGTAGAGAACTGAACGTCTGCTCAAGGATTCTGAATAATAGTTATTATGCCAGAGACAGCGTACAGCTGGGCAACTACAAAACTAATTACACAATTCATAATAATTTACTGCTGAAATACATTCTTTCTTATAGGGATGATTCAACCTTTATAAACCCTTTTATCCACAGGTAGCTTTTCTTTCTTGGCTATACAGAGTTAACAGAGTTGATCAGCACATGATGTTTTTTGCCCATTCCGGGCATTGTTTTATTAGTATTCCATGTCAAGTGGCTAATCAGATAATATAATGGACATCCTAATGCCAAACAGCAGCATGGAAAAATCAGAAAAACCCTTTTGTTTTCCCCTGTGGGAAAAACCTTCTTACTAAAATTTTTCTGCTTCTTGGGAGGACTCCAGAAATACTACATTGCATCCGGGAATTATTCTTTTCAGAAGATTTTTTTTTTTTTGGTGTTTCGAGTTCTAATCCAGTAAAGTTTTCAAGAAACATTCTAGTGATGATAGTTTCTTTTCAGTGACTAATATATAAAATGAATAATAAATAAAACCAATATATTAGTCTTGCAGGAACTGAAATAATGATATTGATAAATACACAGTAGGTTTCACTGCCAAAATACATCTCACTAAGGCCAACTGCTCAGCAGATGGGAGTAACATGAAAATATTTAAAAAAGTAAAAGTATGCAGCATTTTTGTATGATTCATTCCACATTACCATAGGCGTTTCTCTGAGGTTAGGACCTGCATTACCATAAGCATGCCTCAGTGAAGAGAAGTGCTTCCCAAATACCAGTCTGGATGACAGACATATAAATAGCCTGTTACTGTTCCTACACTGGAGCACTGAAGTTAAGTACCTAAAATCAAGTAATAACTGAATTCAGACTTTATTGGTAATGGAAGCTGTTGGATTGCATGATTTTTTTAAAAAAGCTACATAAGCCCTCATATTGTAGGTAAGGTAAACACTATCAATAGTTTATAAAATGGTTAATGATAAACTTCCTCTACAGACCAATTTCATAAGTGCTTATTTGTGAATTTCTCTCTAAAGCATCTGAACTGACCATGTGAACATACTTGAAATCAGATAGACTGATACTTGTCTTACTATGTGTTTCTATGATCTTACTTCAACACAGAAACAAAGCACTATACATGTCACTCAGCACATGGTTCAGATTCTTGGCTGCACTGAGTCTGTAGTAGAGGTAAAGGGCTTGTACTAATTACCAACAAAACAGGTAAACTATTATTTTTATGAGCAACTAGCAGAATCATCTGAATCATAGGGCTTGGTGACAGTTGGAGATTTACTACTATAATGTCTTCTGAAAACAAAAATACAGTCCGAGCCTTCATGAAACTTCCTGACAATTCTTCTGGCAAAGGAAAGAGATCTAGATTTGATCCTAACCAACAGAAAAGAGCTAGCTGCGAATGTGAAAATAGAAGGAAATTTAGAAAGACAGATTGTGGAACAGAATCCGAGAGATGTTGGTTGAAAGGAACATCTGGAGAACATCTGATCCAACCTTCAACTCAAAGCAGGGTTATTGCCAACACTATATCAAGTCAGCATGGTTTTGTCTAGCAGTCTTGAAAGCTCTATGGTCAGAGATTCCTCAGGCTCTCTGGGTAACCTGCTTAGGTTGCCCTCCTCAGGAAGAGTAATTGAGTTCTGAGGCAGTGAAGGAAACAGATTACAGAAGTAATACAACTGACTTCAGTGAATTCAGAATTTGCAGGAAGGAGCCCATTAGAAATAACTTCATGGGGAAAGGAGATAACAAGAGGTAGCCATTCTTTAGGAAAAAAAAAAGATGGCAGAAGCACATTCTATACCACTGAAAGATTCTATACACTGAAAGGTGTATTAAGACATACACCTGGCTACATCACAGATATTTTACTCAGGCAAATACTCATGCAATAAAGAACAGAAAGTGAAACTGTGTTAAATTACTAACTTGGATACCAACAATAGCATGGCAATGTAGGCACAATATGCCAAATAAACCAGTAAGAGAAAGGAAGAATGTCAAGAAGCAAAGTAGAAATAATGAAGAGGAAGGCCAAGGAATCACAATGGAGAGAAACAGCTACTAACAGACGCTACTGAAAAGACCAATGTGTTTAACGTCTTCTTTTGCCTTATTGCTCCAAGAAAGAGCACCAGTGTACAGGTAACTGAGGTATCTATGAAAACTCAAGTGAGAACAGATCTTGCTAGTAATGGCTTGGGATATTTTTACATCTTTGCAGATTAAGGAAAACATGCTATGATATTATAATACTGGCTAAAGAGGTCTAGGAACCATAGAATCATAGAATCATAGAATCGTAAGGGTTGGAAAGGACCTTAAGATCATCTAGTTCCAACCCCCCTGCCATGGGCAGGGACACCTTGCCCTAAACCACGTGGTCCAAGGCTCTGTCCAACCTGGCCTTGAACACCGCCAGGGATGGAGCATCCACAACCTCCCTGGGCAACCCATTCCAGTGCTTCACCACCCTCACTGTAAAGAACTTCTTCCTTATATCTAATCTAAACTTCCCCTGTTTAAGTTTGAACCCATTACCCCTTGTCCTGCCACTACAGTCCCTAAGGAAGAGTCCCTCCCCAGCATCCTTGTAGACCCCCTTCAGATACTGGAAGGCTGCTATGAGGTCACCACGCAGCCTTCTCTTCTCCAGGCTGAACAGCCCCAGCTCTCTCAGCCTGTCTTCATATGGGAGGTGCTCCAGCCCTCTTATCATCCTCGTGGCCCTCCTCTGGACTCACTCCAATAGCTCCATGTCCTTTTTATGTTGAGGACACCAGAACTGTACACAGTACTCCAAGTGAGGTCTCACAAGAGCAGAGTAGAGGGGCAGGATCACCTCCTTCGACCTGCTGGTCACGCTTCTTTTGATGCAGCCCAGGATACGGTTGGCTTTCTGGGCTGCAAGCGCACACTGCCGGCTCATGTTAAGCTTCTCGTCAACCAACACCCCCAAGTCCTTTTCTGCAGGGTTGCTCTGAATCTCTTCTCTGCCCAGCCTGTAGCAGTGCCTGGGATTGCCCCGACCCAGGTGTAGGACCTTACACTTGGCTTGGTTAAACTTCATAAGGTTGGCATCGGCCCACCTCACAAGCGTGTCAAGGTCCCTCTGGATGGCATCCCTTCCCTCCAGCGTATCAACCGAACCACACAGCTTGGTGTCGTCGGCAAACTTGCTGAGGGCGCACTCAATCCCACTGTCCATGTCGCCGACAAAGATGTTGAACAGGACTGGTCCCAACACCGATCCCTGAGGGACACCACTTGTTACAGGCTTCCAACTGGACATCGAACCATAACAAGTATCTTTGAGAACTCACAGAATCCAGGGTGTTGTAACAACTTGAGCAAACTGCTTATCTCAAAAAAACTCCAAACCCAAACCCAAGAGCAAAAGAATTAAACATAAATTTCAGGAAATGGGAGAACATATAAGATATAAATAATATGCAGTACTGATTTGGTTGGAAAAAATCATATGAAACTTTAATTTTCATGAAGGGCTAAAATTTTTTATTTTAGGAGGAAAAGCAATTGATATGTTATATATTAATTAATTTACTATCTTAGAAATAAGGCAGAGAATCCTAGTCTAGAGGTAACTAGGTGTGCAAAACCATATCATGAAGTTAATTATCAGCAGCTCACTATCCTATTGCAAGGATAAATGGAGTAGGATCCCACTGGGGACTGTGTCAGGTACTAAGCAAGTCATTAATGAAAATACTGAATAATGGAATATGCTTCATGCTTATTAAGTGCATGGATGGTTGAGCTGCAGGGTCTGCAAACTCCTTGGAAGTCTGGATTAGAATTCAGACTGATCTTGATAAACTGGAGAAGTGGTGCATGAAAAGAAAGACAAAGTTGGACACCTAGGATGAAACAGTCCACAGAGCAGGTTCGGGATGGAGAATAACTACGGAGCAAAATTTTGCAGAACAGTATCTGCACACTAGGTTGGGTCACAAGTGGGAAATGTACAGCAGTTAGTAGAGAGAAGTTTTTCAACAGGAATACCTTCTACAAAATAGGTAATCCTCTTATAGTCAGTGCTGCTAAAAACTTAGGCTGAAATACAGAACCTGCTCTTGCTTTTCAAGTAATAAACAGACTACTGAAGAGAGTCTATAGCAACAGTGAGAAGTTAAAACAAGGTGGCTTATAGAAAGGCTGAAAGAACTGGGGTTAAATAAAAGAAGTTTGGGATAGGTGAAGTCATGGTAATGGTCTTCAAACTGCAAAGAAGAGAGTAAGTAGGACTGTGTATAGAGCAAGAAGCAATGGGCATAAAACACAGAAAGAGACTTTTTCAAGCAATTAAGGTGAGTTTAAGCATTGGGCTACATTGCCTAGGAACGCTGTGAAGTTCCACCTGAGTCTAAAGGTTAAGAACAGTCTAGAGAAAAAAAGTTAAGAAACATTTGACCAGCATGAAAGTTATAGTTGATCCTATCCTAGGCAAGATAAGGAACATAAACAGGTCCCTTCCAGCACATATCTAGTCATGTGTTTTAACAGTTCTAGTTTATTTCATGAAAATAACTTCCTCAAAGCATTTCAGTCACGGCTTCATCAAAAGCTGACCAGTCCACTGTTAAGATTCAAGAAAACATATTCTTCCTTTACTGCTTTCCTTTTCAGATATTCCTAAAAGCAACAATCAATCTATGGCTAAGAAGATAAGTCTTGAACAGTGTTTTAAAAGCATTAAAATGTAAAAGAGCGAGAGACTACTTTGGTATCTATGTATATATAGTACTTCACTAAATATATCTTGTAATTACATGGACTATTAGTTCTACAGTAAGTTATCATCTTAGCTATGTCCTTTTGGGTGCAGATTACAGTGCTGAAATCTTTCAAGCAAAGTCCAAACACAGTGTATATTTTATGAAATGGGACTAGTATGAATAATGATGCCAACCGCCAGCATATTATGCATAGGTGTATGCCTGCATATAGTTGCTGTGTCAATGTAAATAATAACAAAATATTCTCAAATGTTTTCTTCTTAACCTCAGGTATCCTCTTCTGGGAATAGAACTTCTTGCAATAAAAGGGCTTGGTTGTGGAAACTATTTGCTAGCTCTCAAATCTACTTGTCTTGGAACTGGCTGGTCTGCTGGCAGACATTTGATTTGATGAAATACAAAGAGGCAGATGTAAAGATAATCCAAAGATTTCTGAGCTATGACACGTTTACAGGAAAAGTACTTCAGTAATTTCAGGAATTATAAACAAGTTTAACGTGTTGTGGGCAAAGATCCAAGATACCATTAACTTGATGCAGACTGAAATGTAGGTGCCCTGGAAAATGCACTTCTTTCACTTCACCAAGTATTGAGTTGACAAGCTCTTCCAAACAATGATTTTGTTTCACAGTTAAATATTTTGGCAGTACTTTGCGTTGCAAGCCTAGCACATATTGGGCTTGTTTCTGAAACTTCCTGTTGGTGAGAGTCAGAAGTCTTTTAAGTTAGCAGATGAGTAGCAAATTTGATGGTGCAAACACAATATAATTCCAGATAAACTGGGATTTTATGAAAAAATCTAGGGAAATAATACTCCTATCTTTTAACCCAGAAGAGAACAAAGATATTTTATAAACTAAAAATATGACTGTGACTTCAGGTAGAAAATTCTGGTTTGCTGATACCATTAACACTTTTTAAAAAATTATTTTTATTACTGCTATTGAATTTTTTTTTTTTTTTTGAGAGCACTATTGTAGCTTTCTCCTTTAGTATCAACTGCAGAAAATGAGTAGGCCATCTTCTGAATATAGGGCAAGCACAATAGCAAATGTAGTTTGTGCAAGTTAAAACAGGTACTTTACAGGTAATGTTTAGGTCCTGCATTACACAGCATTATTTATTTGGTTTTCAGAAGTGTGGCACTAGTTCTCTTTCACCTCTTCAAAGAGAACAAAAAGGACAAATAACTCTCAGAACACTTACACAGAGCTATTAACCTCTAGGACTGCAATAAGGCAGAAAAGCTGAAATACACATCATGAAGAAACACAGAACCAATTTTCAAAATTGAACTGTCATGCACTCAAATCAACACTATTTTTTTTCCTTCCAAATGGCTATTTACCAGTGTTTAAAAGGATGCCTATAAGGCACCCAAACATTACAGTGGTGCAATGTTTAAAGGAGGACACAATGCCCAGCTAGAGAAGACATGCAATGAACTCTGGTGGAGCACAGAAGAAACAGGATGGAAAAGAGATTCTTACTGTATGATGCTTCTTTCTTATAAGGATAGTCTTAAAGATATAAAAAGGTCTCAAGATTGTATAATTATTAGTAGGGTACCCACTGCTAATAAAAAATCGTGTACTCTGAGATCACGGGTTCTTAAACTTTGCATGAAGTTACCTGGCTGCTTTGTTCACTGCTGCAGCAAGCTACGCATCCTGCAGCTGCTCCACATAAGGCAGGAGAAACAATTTAAAAAGGTTTTAAAACTAATCACACATAAAAAAGGGCAGTCATTCCTTAGAACAGCTTGTACATTTGACTCTTTTTTTCCTTATCTTTTTGCAAGATTCTTATCTTTGTGAGCATGCAGTTTTAGAAAGGAAAAATGTATTTCTAATCTTCAGACTCAGTCTCTGGAATTTATGTTACATGATGGCAGCTGGATATTTGGTACACAATATTTAATAATGTTGACATTTACATGGGCATGGACAAATTTCAACGGTTTGAGATGAAAGACCAGATACAATAGTTTGAGATGAAGAGGCTCTTTCCTGTCTCTTGCAGTTAGTGTTTCAGGCTGCTTGTAAAGTGCTAAAGAAAATACTCTTTAAAGTGGATCCATATTTTATAACGTTATCTCCAAACCTGCAAGTATGAGATATGTACTACTTTTTATGACAAAACTGGTCATAGGAAACAGTTCTGCATAAAAATCTAGTATGGCAATTCTGCAGCATGCAAAATTACAGTGGTTACATATCTAGTAGTTCATTACTGGTACTACTATCAAGAACCATCCTAACAGCCACACACAATCTAAACATTTTGATTGTGTATCTTCAACTTATTTTCTCACCTTAAACAGGGAAGAGAACACATGAAATGTATAAACTGCACAGGAACCATCGGAGTCGCACATGAGCTGGTTAATATGACTACGCCAGGCTTCCTCTGCATCATCACATGCTGCTGGCTGAAATGCAGCAAGGATGGCAGAAAAAAACGGTGAGGGAGGAGGGGACGCATTTCGATCAACATCTCCAAAACTGAAGGAGAAAAAAAAAAGCCAAGCTGTGATGAAAGGAGAATATCAGGAAGGTGGCAGATAAAGTAGGCTACGACAGAGAGATACAATCACAAGACTAATTACAGCACATTTCTAAAAATATTCATAAACTTTCAAATGACTTTTGAAGGTTGGCAAAGTGTTGGCCGCAATAATAAAAACCTCCAAATACAAATCCCTATCTTCGAGCCATTATCTATCTTTCTCCAACCCAGAATACTTAAATTGTTTTATTGTATCACCATTTGGAAGAAGGCTGAAACCTCATAGGAGGGTAAAGCCCATGAAGAAAAATTCCTTTTCTAGGAAAAATTGGTTTAATAACGTACAGAAGTACTGAAAAGAATCTTGGCATGTACAAATATTATATACACTGACTTGCTTGGTTTCCCTCCAGTGTAATGGATTGGAGAATATCCATCCCTCCTCCACACTGTTCTTAGGACAGAGCATTATTTTGGCAGTCCATGGTCAGTGAGACCAGCTGACCTCCATTTTTAAAGGGTACTAAGCTACTTGATCTTGCATTATTACCCTTTGAGATGGAGAAATACTTTCTATGGCTCCCAAGAACAGGAACTGTGATTCTGAAATGTGTGGCACATAGACAAAGACCAAGCTTCTTTATATATCCTCATTCCTTTCCATAAACACCCATTAACTGCAGCCTAACTCAGCATCCAAAATCTGAAAGATCTCCATAATGCACGGAAAAATCTTGGTGCCTTGTTGCAATATATGCTGTAGTCCATCCACACTCACCAGCAGCCTCAAGAATATACAGACAGGATTTTTGACAATATTGTGACTTCCTCATGACCCATAAGAAATCAGAAGGATGATCTGTCAAACAGTTAACTAAGCAGTATTTCCATTACTCTGAATCTTTAAAAATCCTATTTTTTTCTTTTGATTATATTACATATATAATGACTAACTGCATAGATGTGTGTAAAAACCATATCTTGTTTATCCTAGAAGGAAAATCTTGGGGGTTTTTTTAATTGTGTGATAATTACGCAGGTAATTAGGACATTGTCTTCTCACTGCTCTAAGCTCATGACAATTTTATAACTTCTGTAGCCAAAATAGCCATTCCATTAACTGACACATCGTGAACACTTTATTGTACAGTGTAAAAGAACTTTTACAAATAACAGCATATACAAGTACCTGGCAAGAGCAAATTGTTCCAGCCTGTCAACTTTCTCTTCAGTCTCTGTCATATCCAGACTAAGGCTATCACTGCACTCAAATGCTCCAGGGAGTTCATTTGTAGACCCCGAAAGGTCATCCTCATGGACTGCTGTATCGTGTTCTTCATGTACAGCTTCAACCTAGGGGAGTGAATGGCAATGTCTTAGAAAACAGCAAATCAAAATGTTAATTCCACTAATAAAGCATTTAATGAAAAAACCCCACCTGATAACATGTTAAATTAAACAGGTATAAAGCCACAGATTATAAATTACATGAATCAAATTACACTTCAAAAACACTGTATTTGCTTAATTTGCTGTCTTGGATCAGTATTAGTTTTTAGGAATTTCTTCAACTTAATTTGTCTAGCAAAGAATTTCAGATTTCAATGCATGTGGCAACGAAACAGGGAAGCATTTTTTCAGGAAAAACAATAGGGTTCTTGTTACTGTCAGGCTGTCCTTGTCACTTACCACTTTATAGTGTCCAAGAGTGTGTTAAAAGGTCTCAAAAATATTGAAAAAGTCCCCACTGCCTGGAAGACTATATCCATGTTTAGAATTAAGAATTACTTTTAGCATGTCATTTACATAATAACTTCCATTCAAGAGTAATTCGAAGCATTCTACAGGCCATTAAAAGGATTATGTTTCTACTATTTCCTTCCTTTTTCATCCATTAGCACCTAAAGCTCTTGATTTCTTTTTGAAACTTTCCAGTTTCTCTTGCATTTTTAGTCTGAATCAATTTTGTTTCAGTTTTAATCTTTTGGCTTTTTGGTAGGATTGGAGTACACTTCCAGAAATGGGTGAAAATATATAAAATAGCATAATCTAAATATTTGTATCCCTCATAGCATTACCATCACTGCCTTATAATCCCTTATAAATACTATCTTAATTATTGTAATTACTACCTTTAACAGAAAATAAGTTTAACTAATTTTGTGCTGTTAACAGTAACACCTGGATTTTGGCCCTGAAACACTTGAGGACTAGATTCTATGATTCTACCTAACCAGCCTGTTGCTCTCATTCACTGAATCTATTTAAAAGTTGAGGCGATATTTTTGGTTTTGCTTACGATGCAACAACTAAACATTTTTCTGCAGCACTAAAGAAGTAACAAAAATTCTCCTCTGCATTGCTGACATACCATCAGCTCTGAAAATAAGAACTCAGAGGAAAAGAGAAACAGGGAAGAGCTCAGATTTTGTTTTATCAAATTAAATAAAAATTATTTAGGTGCAAGATTCAAGTTTTTTTTGACTAGAAATTGGATGACTTCTTCCTTAAAATACATACAAAACCTGGCATTTTAACTTAGTTTATACTGACTCCAATTAGTTTTGAGTAAAAATGCAGAAGTATGCATACTAGAAGAAAATATCCTCGAGGCAAAAAACAGTAAGGCGGCATTCTCTATAAAGCTTATAAATTCGAACATCTTTGTAACACTGGCAAATCCTTGTCAACTTGGGTTATGTACTTCACCAATATCAAACCTGCATCAGGACTAACTGAATTTGCCAGTCAGTCCCACAAGAAATTCCTGTGGTTTTACATTCTTCACTGATTTACTTTTTCCAAAGCTTTTCATTTTCTGATGAACACTGGCACATGGGTATTTGGACATTAAAGAAAATTTCACAGTAAAGATTCTAAACCCACAGGCGTATATGAAACTCATGAACTATGATTTGCAATTCTTAATGTGCATAGCAATAGCTACTGCAGCTGGATGCATGAGATTAGCTGCAGTCACCACCTGCAAACATATCTGTTCTGACTGCAGCTTCCTGAACTGAAATTCTGCCAACTTCTGCTTATGGTTGTTACATGGTAACTTGTCTAACAACAGTTGTTTTGACAAATGATAATGAGTTTACCTTTTCCGCAACGATTATTTTGACAAGTTCCCCTCCTTTCCTATCCTTACTCACATTTCCCTTCTCCTGTTCTTTCTTACTCCTGGGGAGGCTTCTGACACAAACAATTTGTTCAATATTCAGCACAATTCCCATCTCCTTTTCTATGACTCCTTTACCAGAAGTTTTCATTACTTTTGTTATATGCAGTGCTAGCAATACTGTATAATTTTTGTGTGCGGCTGCATTTGGAAGGGACCAAGAGCAGGAATGGGAATGAAAGCTGTTGATTACACAAGACATATTTTTTTCCCCACCCCCATTCTGCATCATCACATGCCCTTTCTGCAGAAGTCACCCAATTCAGATATGACAGAGAAAGTTTTACTGGTAAAGCAACAGTGTCATAAAGCCACTAACCCACACACACATCCCACCCCAGATTATATTTCTGGAGAGACATTGAGAGGAGTAGGTTCACCTCATCTCCCACAGACAAGTATTACCAAACAGGAAATTAAAGAAACCATCCCCACATTGATAAATCACTTACCAACCTTACTCTAAGTTCATTTTCTGATACAACTGTCTGCAGCAAACTGTGCTGAATATGGTTGTTGTATCCTTGCAAATCCTGCCTCCCCTGCCCCCCCCCCCCCCGCCCCGGATTGCTTAATTTTGTGGTCATGGATTTAAAATTTCTAAATGTCTGCCGAAAGGCAACAACTGAATCCAGTGCACATAACTGTACAATAGGTCCCCACATACAAAAACATCTTAGAGAATACATGCATACACCCACCACAAGAGTTAGCATATCATTCATTTAAATCAGCATGAAGGAACAAAAGTCTATTCCCTCAGGGTTGTAACTTGCAGCCAGTTCATGAATTTGTCTTCCAATGAGCTTGTAGTATCTTGCTGCATATGTAGTGCAACATACTTAAGAAACACTAAATAAAATATTTTAATGAAGAAAGTATAAGTAGAAAGGAAAGGGTATGAATGTGCATGAGCATATGAATGTATTGTACTATGCCAAACAGGAAGTCAGAATATACTTGCTTTCACAGATCAAACCCTTTATGAAAGTGTAAACAAGTAAAACAAACTTGTAAAAGTGTTATTTAGAATACAGTCTAATTGGAAAAGAAAGTAAAAATGTATTCACCTTAGATCCTTCAGACACTTGGAGATTATTCATGTCAGGCAAAGACACATCAAAGCTGGATGTTCCTATATTAAAATGATGAGGGTCTGCTGATGTTGTGTCACACGATGTAGAAAGTGAGTCAATATGATTTGTATCCTCAGATGGGGAAAGAGTTATAATCTGTTTAAAAGACAAAAAAAGCACAGAACTGAGTATATAGCTACCCTACCACACACTGCAAAACAGACATTGTCTAAAAGGGCAGTGATGGTGGCTCTCTTAGTTAACATGCAGACGTATTATAACCCTTTCAATGTTTCTCATAAAAATTGTATGCAAATGTCCCAGAGGTGAACAATGAAAATGTGACACAGTTTACCAAACTGGAGCCTTGTCCTATTTCTTTAAGTATTAGATAACATCGGAAAGATTTACTATTGGCCAATTGTGCAAAGTTGTCACATAGTAATTTGTGGGAAAAAAGGCCAAATAATCAGATCTGATGTTTCTTGTGTTTCGAACTTTGCATTAAAATTCCTGTTTACATTTGCAAATAAGGGAAAATCAAGCAGCGACAAAACACTGCGTTGAGTGCCACCCCCTAATTTCAGCTGATTACACTGCACCTGCAGGAGAGGAAACTAAAAGCCCAGGCTATTTAAAACCACAACCCTGTATTTTCTTAAAATGCAAGTTTGCAACTTACTAGGTCTGAGTTCTCCAGGATTTGGCTGGTGGTCAGGTCCTCCTCCTCTGATGACTCATCTGAGTCCTCATGGTTCATTTTGTTGAGGCTGGGCGTGCTCCCGGAGAGCTGGCTCTCTTCCAGCAGCTGCATGTCGCACTTGTCCAGGCTATCCAGGGACCGTCTGCGCACTCCCCAGTTGAAGTTGTCCATGCTCTCACCCTGAAATCAGATATAGGGTCAGCTTCCTTGATCTGAAACTCATAATATACAAACCACTAATATCATCAGATCAAAGTTAGCTCACGAAATATTTGTATGTAAAAATATAATACGAACTTGATATAAACATTATTTTGTTTGTTCACCTGGAGATAAGAGCAGAAGCATGGAAATGACAAGTTAAATGCGGATTCAGTCTTTTCAGTATTAGATGTTTTTCATGCATTTGCTGATTTAAGAATTTGGTTTTGTAAGTCCACATATACACACACCTCAATACCAGTAGGGCAATGACAGACAAATGAAAAGTTTAGAAGCAATTTTAAAGGATTTTTCCATGATGTTTAAAAGTATTAGGAGCACAGATCATAGTAATGGTTCAATTGCAAAACCTATGTTAAAGATTTTAGGTTCTCTGCATTATACACATAATCATAATGACGAGTAGATTTGAATTAACCCTGTATTTACACACAAAATGGAATAGCTAAAGCAGCACACCTTTTAAAACGTTTATTCTAGGCCCATATTGCTTATTCTTGTAACTTGAATTTATTCGAATTATTTGAAACTATACATTGAGAAAAACTTGATTAGCATTGCCTGAGATTTCATGTTTTAAAAAGGACACAGTCAAATGGACCAAACATTTTATATTAACTTTCAGTTCTGATCCCATGCACAGTTACATAAAGCCAAGTGCATTAAGCAACTGGCATAACTATTTGTGAGGCTGGAGAACTGATACAAAGATCACTTGATTTCCTTCATGTATAAAAATGACAATTAGTTTTCCACCATTTTTCCGTTTGTCTACTTTATGTATTTTCCAGCGGACTGTATCCCTTCTCCCTAATTGTGCTAGTTCTCTTGCTCCCTTCTTCAAGCTAGTCAGGTTCCTCTCTGCCAAATGCAGGAACGTCTCCACAACTGCTCCCGTCATGGACCCGCAGAGGCCAAAGGGGCCTTACGCAGAAAGAAGAGTCTACCCTAAAGTATCCAGTTGCAGTTTTGGGTACTTCACCTAGGTGAAAGCCCTCAACTTACACCAATGTGGGAAGGAAATTTATGGAGAAAAATGTTTCTTTTTAAGGTTCAGGGCTGACTGTTTTAAACAAGATTGTAAGATGCAACACTCTTAAACAAGCAAACCAATTGCTAAAAATTCAAGTTGATAGTGATTTTTTAAATATGCATGTGACAAAAATCATAAGTATTATTATCAAATCACTGATTATGCGTATCTCCTGGATTTATGCAGATTGAAATTATGTGCAATCACAGAGAAAAAGGTATCAGTTCAGAAAAGTCCCTTAAGAAGATCTGTAGTTTTAAACACTTGAGCAATCCCCGTTCAGGACTACTCAGACATTTAATGAATGGGGACCAAACTACATAAAGTGCAATTAATTCAATTGCAATTTTACCTCCTTACCAATCAACAAACTTGCAAATAGATTTTATTTTGCATCACTGCCCTTTAATGCAATGGACTGTGGAATATGATTAGATAGAGGAAAAGTTCAGTTTCATGACACTTAAAGTTCACTGTTCATGAACAAATATGAGGAAAAATATAAGGAAAAAGACAATTCAGAAATGCAAGAACTCTAATCCACAAGAACATTTAGAACTAAGGAATATACTATATTCAAGAGCAAATGAACATGAAATTGTTACGAAGCCAGACACATTATTGGAAGAACCCTGTTTTCATCTTGGGACTGAGATGACAGAGTTGTTTTGTGTGGGAAAAGAACAGAAGAGATCTAAGATATAAGAAATTAGGTCTCTTTAAATAATAAAAATGACTGTTCAGTTCCCAATCATTTAATTTAACAAATTCTTTGGTTGTCCATCATTCCACACACAGGCTTGAGACATATGAAGCAATGAGACACCCTACACAAACACTTCAGTTACTGAACTAACAAGTGACAAAATGACATAATAAGCAAGCAAGCAAAGATGACTGTCATCACTCTCTGATCCTCATGATGCTTCATACAGCTTTTGGTAAATTTTCCAGCCCATGTCTATGGGAATATGTCTTGTTGCAGTTTTATTCTGCTATGTCTTAAAGAAGGAAGCCAGCTAAAAAAAAATAAAAAATGAAATGGGACACTTCCAGGGCATGCAGTTAGAATGGGGAGTGAATTAAAAGTGAGGGAAAAGGTAAAGAGAGCTGAAACGCAGTATAATGCAAATACCCATAGTATTTGGGTTAGCGTAAGCTTGCTACAGGGGCACCCAGAATCATACTGAATTTAAACAAGAGGTCACCACATGTCTATGAAGGTGGGGTCATTGTTCTTATAGTCTGTTAAGCAATATTTCTTTCACAGTTTACAAGAAGATGTACTTGAGTGGTTGTACAATGAGAGCAAAGCTATCTCCTATCTGAAAAGCCACGAAAAGCCACCAATAACAAACATCAATTCAACAGAAAACTGTCACATATTCTAAATGTGTCTGGCCAGCAGTGAGCAGGTACCACATAAAACTTTCCACAATTACCACCCTCTGGTAAAGGAGCAGACGTGCTCTTGCAAGTCACTTTAAATGTTAAAACAACCCAGGGAAGAAATACAGAAATGGCAGTAAAAAAGAAAGTAACCCTACGTAAGGGAGAGCAGCACTGCTCCCCCATAGAGACAGTAAGAATCATGCAAAACTTTGTTCACACAAGTTTTTATCCTTAATGTATTGACAAAGCATACAAAGTTAATGGAGTAGCACATATGTTGTAGGGTATTGGCAAAAGTACTGTGGAACTGCGTAGTAAGGCATTAGCTTCATATGGCTGTGTCTTTTACAGCATGGGCGTTTTGAGACAAAATATTTTTTAGGGGTTATGTTTGCATAATAAATGATGTACAAACTGTCAGAGACAAATATGCAAAATACTGGTTTTGCTGATTTTGGTTTCATTCATACAACTTATTACAGTTGTCTATCATTTTATTTCTTTCTATATATTGATAAACTGCAAGTTTAGGTCCCAAACTAGCAACCTCTGATGCACCTTTTCAGTTTTCTTCACAGGGTAAATGAGTCCAGCAAAGTTGGTAGGAGTATACAGCTGAATTAAATTAAGCTGCATGAATTAATTTATTCAACTAAATTCAGGCTGGTAGGCAGTGATGTAAACTTTCTGAAGAGGTCTCAGGTACCAGCTTTAGCAAGATGCTAAAAGGAGCCAATATACCATGACTGAAAAGCTGGAAATGATACATAATTTGCCCATGGAAACAAATGGCACAAACTTTACTATATTATAAATAATAATGTTCTTTTATTTCTACATATTATTTGTGCACAAAGATACCATAGGGAGAAATGGCTCAATTTGAAAAATGCTGGTACTAGTAGTAAGATACTTTCAAATTTGTGAAGACTGTTGAACACACCAAAACCAAACTTGACATGAAGCAGAATTTTTGAAAAGGACCTCAAAAATATTTCTAATACAAGACAAAAAATGAAGCACCTGTCAGAATTGCAAGCACACACACACCCACCCACCTATGCACACACTGAAGAGGGGGAAGGCAACAACAAAAACTATGATGTTATTCTATAATACAAATTTGCAAGAAGGCATAACATATGCTGGCACATCTGAGTTCAAGTAGCATTCTTACCTGAAGTTCCTGGGTAGCAGATATAACAGATAGAAAAACAAATAGAAAGAATCTATGTAAAATTACTGTTTTAAAGACATCATAGAAAAACATTTGCCTACAATTGTAAGTAATATTATTACAGAAACTTCAAGCCTTCAGTCTATCTTTTAAGTTCGAAAATAACCATTACTTGCTTTCACGTGTTTATGAAATTTCAAACAAGTACATCTTGTGATCTGGGGATGATACAAGCATCACTGGCCTGTTTGAATCAGAAGGTATTTTTTGAAAGATTGTGCCCTTAATAGCTTAAGTTTTATAACACTGTTTTATTCATGTTTATGAATATATCGAATTCTGACCTGATGTAAATGATGTAATTTTAACTTGGTCATTACAGAAGTAAACTCTTACAGTGGGTTTGAATTTGACTAAAGTATCTACTTATTTAAAGCAGTAGTCAGTCTGGACTAGACCTTTGAATACAAGTTCTCAGATCCATGGCAACTTAAAACCTGTATAAAGTAAAAGACTACACTTTTCATTTTACTTCACATAAAACTAGAGAAACTTAGTGTCTGTTCCACAACCAACTTAAGACAATCATTGTATTGATTAATTTAGGCCTGTCTTGAAGTTAGCCACAGCTATAAGTCAAATCTTTGCAGGGTCACAGTCCATGAAGGTAAAATCATTTTGATAGGAATTGTTGTGCACAATTATAAATTATAAATTATAAAGCTCCTTTGTAATATTTGGCTAATGTACTTTCAACCATTGATGCCAACTGCTTTTTTCTTAGTAAAGTCATGGGCAGCTGCGAGCCAAAAAATACTGTTGTGATACAGTGAATCCTAACTTGGAAATTAAGGACTCTGTGACATCTCTTTCCATTTCTTCATCCTTTCTCTTCATTGGAAAAAAAATTAAAATTCGGATGTACATGAGATCATACCTAAGGGGTCTGTTTACCTTATAATTATTTTACTTCTGTAATTGAACCAGGGAGACAACTGATTATTTCTTCTTGTAAACATGTTCTTCTCAGGGCTAAGAGTGATGCCTGAGAGAATTCATGTTAGAATCCAGTCCAGATTATGACAAGACAATTTATTTAAACTGTTGGTTTGCTGAACATCTGCACCTTAAGTACTTCAAAAGAGCTAACAATTTCTGAACATTTAAATAGCAACAAAATCGTTTAGTAACGGATATTGATTTTTGGCTTTTCCCTCCCAAAAAGAAAATAATACTCCAAGTGTAGTATAAGCAAGGTTAAAGGGTATAGCCCCCCAAAATGAGTTCTCCAACTTTTTCCCTTTATCAGTTTCAGGTCAAGGTGAGCTGTCAGGCTTCACCTGTCAAAACTTGATCTGGGCCGTCAGGGTTCTGTTTAGCTCCTGTACAAAATGATGAAATCACAGACACCTAAGCAGAGTGGAAGGTACATCTCTCTAAGTGTTAGTGATTTCATCATAAGTTCCAAGAGTAACAACAGCCCGAAGGCTTGAATTCATGTTTTGGAGGCTTACTCATTAACCAACAGGTCTGGAACAATTTAACTTATGGGTTTTTAACCAGCAAACTTATTTTTGTTAACAATTTAGACCTTTAAAAATTGTATTTAAATAAATTCACTTAAAAGTAAATTCACTGAAAAGGTACTAAAACAGAGGCTTTATCTTCCAGTAACAGTTTTGCAGTGTTTCCTAAACTAGATTCAGAAAGGAAGGGTGTGGTACCCTCTTAACTGTTATGCTACTGAAATAAACACTAAGTGAACATTATAAGTAATCTGAACTCAAAATTAATTTTATAGTTATAAAGTTTTATGTTACAAGAAGAGTATAGTGTTTAGTAGAAAGAATATCTGTTTTAATAAAAAAACTATTTCAGAGAAAATGTACTGTACCTCTCCATCTTCCAGCTCAACATCAAGGAAATCAAAGTCCCTAAAGACTCTGAATTGTTGTTCACTGTTTGAATCATCCATGTTCTCCTGCTCCCTTGTTCCGTCTTCTGAAGACACCAAGCTCGTCTGGTGCTCAATCAGATCCAAATCACCACAGGAAGAAAAAATTACCTACAATTCAAAGGATTTCTCTTGTAACAAACTGTTCCCTCTGGTTGTTTCTTCCTAAAAGCTGTAATTGGTTATTCAGAAGACTGTATTTCCAGTACACACCTAATTCCTTCACTGAGTATTTTTAGAACACTATTATTTATGTTGGACAGGTGCCTTCAGATTAAACTTGTACAAAGAAACAACTTCATACTGTAGGAACACGTCCAAGAACATTACGGCTACCTCCTAATGGCTGCAGACTGATGTTGCCTGGATGTTTGTATACATTTATAGGAACAAAATTCAGAGAACTTTGCAGAGAAAATACTGTCAAGGGGATGAGACAGTAAGTTCATAAAAAAAAATCTCTAGTTAAAAATGATGTTCAAAAACATGTCAAGATTAGGAAACACAACAAGCTATATTTTGTCCTTTCCTACTAAAAATCATTATAGCTGCAATTTCGTTGTAAAAATTGAAATATCCCTGTCTTGCAGAAACAAAAGACCTGTTTACCATAATACAAGTGACATGCAACATACGAAAAAACAATCAGAAATTTTCCTTTCTCTGTAGAAAATACTTTATAACTATTTTAAGCGCTTCCTACATTGGATGATCTATTGGTCATTTCCTGGCACTAGATAATATTAATTTTTAAAGAGCAACATCAGACCTACTGTGTAATGCAGAAATGACACATCTCCCCTCTCCCCCCTTTTATTTCTGTAATTTGTTTTTTTACTTTATAAAGGCTCTATATGGGTAATACCAGACGTCATTACTCTCTACCCACTGAGACGGCAAAAGTAAAACCTACAGCATCACAGATCTCTCACAGCAAAACTGTATGTAGCTCTGTAAGTAAATTGTCTCTAAGCGAAAAGGGCCGTTCACTCACTGGTCTATACGCTGAGAAATGCAGCGTGGGCCAGTACAAATGACAATGACAGCAATGTGTCATGAAACTATGCAAATCAGGTCAGCAGCTCTAGGAAACAAAGTTCTTCACTTTTCAAGTTTAGGACACAATGAAACAAAGAAACGGACAATACAAGGCTACTTACTGAAGGGTTTTTACTCAGCCCAACTTCCTGACCACATAGAGAAAGAACATGCACCAGCTTTTCCTTTGTCCTTTTCTAGAAAACAAGATGTATCTCAAGTGAGCATTTTTTTTATCCACCCATTCTCCCGGTGGCTAGAAACATACATTAACAAATTTTAATTAGGAGGAAGCAACGAAAGAATTAGTTATTAAGTGCTCAAAGCATTGCTTTCAGAGCAGCTATGCATACAAGGAAACATAAAAATAGCTGTTAATGATTTTGGTGTTTATTATTTTTAAATTAGCCTATTAATTCTATTGAGCATAATAAGGAAACATTGGATCATATGCATCACTTCAAAAGGACAGTTCAGAAGCTTAAAATTAACCACATGCATAATTATTTTTTGCAGAATTGGGCCTGAGTCACTGCTATATAATTTGCTATATTTAAAAAAAAAAAAAAGAACAATAAATACCTTTATTCTGCCTGGTTTTATTTTAACTGACAGATAATCAAAACCAATAAGGTAGTCAAACATCGTTTTTAGGAAGATTGTTCGAAGGAATTCTTTTTACCTGATTTCCCGAGAAAATAACACTTAGAAAGTTGCACATGCTGTCTAACTGCTCTCCTTGCTAATATCTGAACTCACCTGTCATTCTTAGCTAAATCTAACCTAGACTTAGAGGTCTTAAAGAGATGCATTTCCTGCAGGTTGAAAATAAAACCCAGGATAGAAGACAGACTTAACTTGGTCCATTTCTGAGTCCAGGAAAGACATTCAACATACAGAGATCAGATGCTGTGCTGCCACTGCCCCAGCCAGCCAGGAGCACTGTGCAGGCCACAGAGGGCACAAGCATTTAAGAATGGAAGTGTGCATTAATTCAGCTGCTCTGAGTGCTACTTGTTAATCAACAAAGAGTTTACCTGAGAGTACTGGGGTCTCTTCCAGCTCACAGGAACAAGGACATTGGAGTTAGACCCTGATGAGGTTGAAGAAGTGCTTCGGGTTACAGCCATTGCCCTGGGTTTACCATCTCGTCCAGAGGAACTTTGCAGCTCATCATATCGTCTCCCAATAATTGGAGTCTTAAACAGAGAGTAATTATTCGCTAGTACTATGCTCCAGGATGAACTTATAATGGGCCATACTGCTTCAGTTGCAGGAAAAGATTACTCTGAAGATCATATACAGGGGTAAAACAAGGGCTGCACCACATTTCATGTCACTTGATATGCATGTTATTTTCCACTGTGAATGTCTGAGTAACAATTTACATAGTTCATACTTACCTAGTGCTTATTATGTTCATTAAAAGCTTCAAACTAGTCTCTAACATAAGAATCAGAAAAAACCCAGAAAGCTTATTAAATTTATTTCAAATCCACCTTTCTTGCAGGTGTGTTTTAATGGGTTTTTTCCTAACTGTGCTGAACACTCTGGCCCTGTTCCAATGAACATTAAAACGCCTTCTTGGATAGACAGTAGGATACTCAGGATTTTCTAGAACTATACCTACATGAAACAGCAAGAAGAAACTCTCTACACAAATAGTATACGGTGCCTTTTTATGTTCATATGTCCTTTTAACCTCAAAGTCTCACTATCATCTATATGAAATAGTCTATAATTCTGCAAACAGTCCTGCAAGTTCATAATAATAAATAAAGTGAGTTGCCCATTAAAGTCAATAGGACCATTCAGTTCTATTTAGTTAAAAGGTGTACAGGGTTTGCAGGACAAAGACTGCTGTAAGAGTTTGGTCAGAAGTCAGGCAGTAATCCCTTAATGGACATACTTCTGTGTTAACCAGTTACAGAGAACATTGGCATCCAAGTATAAAATGCTTGGAGGGGGATTTTAATACATATAGTATAATTATATATTACAGTTGTCAACTGTAACCGCACAGTTACATGTACAGTTGCCATGTAACTGCAACACAGCTTTCCCCCAGATAATTTTAAATACCACAGAATGCTATGTGTTGGAAGGGACCTGCAAAGGTCATCTAATCCGACCCAACACACTGCATCTGAGATGCTTTAAAACTAATACAACTAATAATTCCTTCACAAAAAAAAAAAAAAAAAATCTAGTAAAAATCCAGAAAAAGCCCTCCAGCAAGGGTCGTTAAATATGTCACTGTGAATCAAAAAGAATTTAAAAGACTTTTAGTTTTATAATTTTCCTTTCCTAATTTTCTGAATTCTAAAACACATTTAAGGACTATCAAATAATAGAATTAAGGTGTTAAGTAGCAGAATTAAAAATAGTACCTCTGAAATATCAAAATGAAACTCTAAAGTCTTCCCTGGTAGCTCCTTGGAGGCACTGTTCCACACTCGATGTATTTCCATTTTTGAAAGGTCACTGTGTTGATAGGATGGTAAAACTAAACTGGCAGAACGAGACACTACCAACTTCAGGATATTCAAGGCTTCTCTCCAGTGAATGCTCTAGAAATAGGTATATTTAATCAGCAAACGGAAAGAAAGATTCACATGCATTCAAGATTATTTACATTTTAAAGTTCTTTGCCACATAATAAAAATGTGGAATTGGAATATTGCTATTCTTTCTCTCTCTTGGACAGTGACAAGGTATGTCCTTGCAGACTAATTTCAACAGCAGAGACCAAGACTTGCCGAAGGTGTCACAGTTAGGGAACTGGCCTGCAACCTGGGAGACCTGAGTGAAAGGCCAACATGGCAAAGGATTTAAGATCTTCTATTGGAATGCCTTAAAATGTACTAATAAATCTAAGGGCCATTGCAGAATCCCCATTTAGCAAGAAAGTTGACTTGACACAGGCTCTTTACAGGTGTGAATTCCTAGTAGAAGTATTTATTTTCCACTTGCCAAGAATTAGGTGCAGAAGTCTCTGAAGGAAGGGCTTATGCCACATCTCTCTCATGCTAATAATTAAAGAGTGGTCAGTTAGGCTTTGCCTGGTATTAAGCTTGCTCCCAATGTCATGTGGGAGCAAGCTTGATGATGCCCTTCTCACAGTGAATGCACAGCTGGGCATCTTACCTGGGGACACGCAGTCTACGAGGCATCAGGATGTTTATAAACTAGATACCACACCAGACAGTCGCAGTCCTCCCTGCTAGTCTTAAATTCTATCAACTTATGATAGTAAATATTGCTAAGTTCTTATGTTAATATAAAGAAGATAAGGTATTTACCTGTACGTATTTTTCAATGGTTTTTAGCACCTCCATGTTAAACTGTTTCACAGGAATAGCTGACAGGTCCATATAACTAAGAAGACTGTAGATCATCTGTAAGAGGGACTGCTGCATACTAGGAAGACCCTTTTCTAGTAGCTGTTAAAAAAAAAGTGAAAATAACTAAATTTTGAGACATTTCTTGTTATGTTAAAAGCTACTAGTTTCATGAATACTATTTGCACTGTTCATGTCTCTTCACTCACTGACTTTGCAATGCCATTTTACAATAATTTTTCAAGTGAGGATGATACAAGTGTGAAATAAAGAGCTTTAAGTTGGGAGCCAAATGCTAGCTTGTTTTGATAATGAAATGTACATTTTATATACACCTGCCGTAACTTATCCAGCAAACACACTCAGCCATTGAGTAAACTGGTAGCTAAAATTTACACTGTAATTGGCAAAGCACATCCAATAAAAACAGGGGAGTATCTTTTTTGTTGCTGAAAGTCAGTGAGAAAAAAGAAAACATGCTGAAGAAACAAAACTACTACTATTCAGACATCAATAGATATTTATCCAAATATACCTCACTGCCAGTGCTCACTGGCTGCAATTGCCAAGGAAATATTTTCTGTTAAGGAGGAGATGGATTCCTTGGGCTCTCTTACTAGAGGCTAATACAAAGAAGGGCTTGATCTAAATCCCAGAATTTTGGAACACCTGAGTGTAGATCCTGGAATACCACAATGAACCTTGGAAATACAACTGTGCTCATATATATACATGACAGTAATTCAGGCGGTGTACAGCCAGCCATGCTATGTTTGCATATGTGTGTGAAATACCTCAGCTGAAAATTTCCGGGAAGGTAGCACATTCTGTCATTGGTGACAGGTACTGTCCTACCCCACAAATTTCAGAGGCAATCAAATATTATTGCTGGAGGTTACCAAAGGCTCAAGTCTAGACTCTATCCTTCCATTCAGGCTGACAAAAAAGTTCCTCTCACATTGGTTACTAGAGATACTAGGATCTAGAAAAAATTACTCTATGCTGCCTCATGTCTTCCATCAGAGCAAAACTTCAACTGTTTAACCAAGCGGAGCCTAGAAATTCTTTAGATGCCCTCTCTGGCCTGAATGACAAGGCTCCTCTTTTTATTGAATGAGAACGCTTCATGCCAGCCAAAATGAAATGGTGAGGTAGGACACACACCTATCTCGCTCCACTAAAAATCTTCTGATTTATTTCAGCAGTAAAAGCGAGTAATAATTAGTGATTCATAAAACGAAGTAGGCAAATTCCATTAACAGCACAAGAGATAGAACTCACTACACTTTATCTATTCCTCTACAAAGAGACAGCAAGAATTTTTAAATTAAAGGTACTACATGGTAACCTGTTTCAGCCCATGGATACCTTTACTGAGAGATAAAATGTGCTTTGCAATTCTTCTTCAAAACAAGGTTATAGACTTTTTTTGCCTTCTGTTAGGATCTTGCGAGGGAAGGTTTGATTCCTTCCTCGTAAACAGTTTATAAGATCCAGCACATCAGCTACAATATCATTTTAGTGTAGGAATAAAGGGTTGGAAGAAGCCATCTGAAGGAAACAAATTTTTTTGTTCTCTAAAAGAGGCTACTGCATCAGAGAATTCATTTTTGTGGTATGAAAACAAATTCTTGGGAAATGGGAATTCTGTCTCTATTGCTGTTTAGAAAGCTGTTCTAGGAACTTTATCTCTGAGAGTTTCTAATTTCATTCTAGTTTGTATAAATTTGTTTTTGACAGAATTCTTTGACTTAAACAGCTCTTGGCCCTCAAACTCTAAACTTTTGTGGACTGTGCCAATTTTCACTTGTTCAGATGAGTATATGTGGTGGTTGATAGTCCAAGTGTGTACTTAAAATACACCATGACTTTGTGGCAAGAAAGGGTATTTCAGTTTAAAAAAGAACAGCAACTTAAAATGCATTTAGTACAATAAGAATCCTTTTGCTGCCAGAAGTAACAAAAATAGCAGCAAGATGGTGTTGTGGTAACACATCATTTGGATCAGTGAGTTCCAGGACACAGAGTTTTCACTGTATTTCTAAGAAGAAATCACAACTGTTCTCAGTAGTTTTTTTTTGGGGTTTTTTTTTTTTTTTTTTTGACTCTGGTCCATATAAGCTGCTTTGAAGAATTGTGGATTTCTCTCTTGTTAGTGTGTGGTAACTATCTTGGTCTTATCTGGGTTTAGGGATCCACACTCCATTAGAAACATTTGGTCCCTTCCCGAAGCAGCAAGTAACTCAGGACTAGGTGGAGAGCAGAGCCTGCTCCTTGAAGGGCTGCCTGGGCTGCCTGCTGCTGGTGCTGGTGCGGCTGCTGGGGTGCTAGCACAGGGGACACTTCCCTTTGCCCCTTCAAATCTGGCAGCAGGTGAGAAGAGATACTCAGCTCTTAGGTTATGTTGGTCAGTCAAGCAAATGTTTTCTGTGTCCACTGGTGAAATAAAGAAGGTATTTCATAAGCCATGTCTGATAGAGGAGCTGTTAGTGGGATAATGCCTGACCTAGGACATGCTTCCTCTTGCAATACAGATGTTTTAATCTCTAGTGATTCCTTGGTTTTGAACAGGTTATGAATGGTCATGCTTCTATCACAAGCAATCCTCTATCTAACAGGAAGGAGGAGGAAACATCTACCATGAGCACATTAATATGCACTATGTGTTTTTTTGTCCCTTCTGCTGTCCAAGCATGACCCTGGACTTAATGAAACATGAGTTAAACATGTGATCCATGTCAATTCAGATATGCTTCTAGAATGCTTGTGTTCTCATGGTACAAAGTTGATTTTTAAAAATTTATACGCAAAAAATCTAACATAAAATGTAATGTGTTTATATGTTGATTTTGGCAGTGGAGGGTCAAAGGTCTACTACACTATTAAGCAGTGATTTTTCCTCATCTGTAGACCAAGATTCACAAATATTTTTCTAGAAGAAATGATGATTTTTCATGGATGGAGCTGAATATGTAAAACCGAGTAAGGAGCACAGCTTGTCACTGTAAGGTTTGGTTAAGAACACAGTTGAAATGCCAGGATCATAGCCCTAGCTGATAACCAATTACATGCCATCAAGTAAGTTATATACAAATTTCTCTCCAAATGGCAATAATTGAAGCTTTACCTTCTGCCAAAGCATTTGTTCTCATAGTCTTGTGGCAGAAAGTCCCCTTCTGAAGGTATACCTGTGTGTTCGGAGGGGTCACTGTTTCAACACAAATTTCCTTTGTTATTCTTAAGCACTGCATGTCTCACAATTTCCCTCAGGCCCCAGCACTAGGGACTCAGCCAGGATTGTTAACCCCGAGGCTCTGTAACCAATGGCTATAGCATTCAACTGCAGATTGCCCAGTGGAGCTGTTAACCCATTTGGCTTTACCTATTGACAGTGTATCCCACAACTGGTTTACAGGAGGCAGAAGCACACTATTTATCCTAGTTTGGGGATTAACTAAGAAGAAAAGGGGAGACATTCTGAATACTGGAAAAATGTTTTTCAGGCTGCAAACATTTGTCTTTTGCTCCTCCTCCAGACTGGCAACTACTCTATGCCCATACAAATATTCCCCAGACATGACTCAACAGAGCTGCAGTCAATGTAAATACAGAGAAAGGAAGTAGTGCTTGCTACTTTGTCATCCTTCTGTGATGGTGCTATGTGAGGAATGTGCCTTAATTACAGTAAAACACCGCCTGACTTGATGTTAATATAGTAGCATGGTACTGATCTACACAAGGGGGAAGTGCAAAGAAAGAGTCTCCAGATGCATGTCTAAACCTGTTTTGAAAGGAGCAAGACCACATGCAATGGAGGTGCTGAAGCACTAGTAACTCTAGGAAGACTACTGAAGGGAAACACTTTTCTAACGCTAGAATAGCAGAGGAGAAAGAGTTTAAACCTTATTCATTACAGCATTTGTTTATTAGGATTACAAGATTCTACAGTGAAGGAGACACTTGACTCCAGAGGATTCAGGGTCATGTTTAAAGAGCTAATAGTTCTTCAGTCTCTAAGTTTGAAAACACAGAAAAACTTCAAGGTCCTGTTTTAGTCTCCTACAGGAGAGATGACTTCACCATCAGTTAAGATCCGATATTATTGTTTACTTAGAGCCTCCATGTGCAAACAAGGTAAGGAATTGCAGCTTGACACAGCAGGGCCAATTTTGCTCTGAAGTCTTAAGTGACTGTGGGAGCACAAAGTGGCTTCTCAGGTCTTGAAAATACGTGGATAGCCAGTATCAGAGATGCCTGCAGAGTTTTTGTAGATCCTTGGCAGAGGGGAGAACAAATCTACTCCAAACCCCAATGCTGCTCTAAAGAAGATAGTGAATTTCCTACTGATGTGGGTATTGGTCTCTTTTCCAAAGTAGCAAGTGATAGGGTGGGAGGAAATGGCCTTAAGTTGCAGTAGGGGAGGTTCAGCTTGGATGTCAGGAAAAATTTCTTCACCAAAAGGGTTGTGAAGCATTGGAACAGGCTGCCCAGGGAAGTGGTGGAGTCATCATCCCTGGAGGTATCTAAAAGATGTGTAGATGTGGTGCTTAGGGACATGGTTTAGCGGTGGACATGGCAGTGCTAGGTGGACTTGATGATCTTAAGGGTCTATTCCAAGCTAAATGATTCTGTGATTCTGTGATTCCGTGAACACAGAACTGTCTTCTCCCTGGATGAGAAGGGAGACTGAAAGCATCTCACTACAGCAGAGAAGTGAAGCAATAAATCTGATAACTCTACAAGAAAATGGTGTCCTGATACTGATCTGGCACAGGAGGCAGAAGATAAAGTGGCACTAAGCTAAAGAGCAGAACTGAGCCTTGGATCCTCAGTAACACCACTGCATCAGCTCTATATTCCACACATGAGAAATGTCAAGACTAAGTGATGAGCATAGGGGAAAACCTGGGCAGCAAGATGATCCCATTCTGTGTTAGAAAAATGCATAAAAATTTGTATGAAGAATCAGGTCCTTAAGTAGCAGATGATATCTTATTTATGCTGCTAAACCCGTTCTGGAATTAGTCCTTCTCTTATTTTGCTCTGGAAGATCTAAATAAATGTCCAGTTTCTCTCTTTTTCACAGAGAAAAATCTGACCGGCTGGTGAGTGAAGCTGCTTTAAGATGTATCAGCCCTGCAGACCTTTGTTAGCTTTTGTTTTAGTGTTCAATACTGATTTCTTACATAATTCCCTTTCTTTCTATTAATTTCTGCTTTTTATTCTTAATTATAATGTAAATAACAGTTACAGAGAGCCTCAGTTATCTGCAGGCAGATTTCAGCTCTGCGGGTTGTTAGGCAACAGAAGAGTTAACCAATAAAGAGTTTCTGAAAACTTACCTCAGCCAAATATGTAACCATACTTAGAGTAATGTCAGCAAATGCTTCGTGAAGATAACGGCAAACCACATTTACCCAAGTAGCACAGTCTCTTGTATAGCTGTGTGTTTTATAAAGGGTCATGACATGTGCAAGGTTTGATAGCTTGGGGTTCTTCTCCTCCAAACAAACCTAATTAAATATAAATGTCAAAACACATTAAGAACCAGGCAACTGCATTTATGGGTTTGAGGATGTACAAAACAATAAGTAATTTGATACCTGAGCAATCCTTTCAGCTATATCTTTACAAAACTGGTTTGGGTTGTCAAAATGCTGAATTAAATGGGGCAGAAGACATAAAACATTCAGTGGAAATCCTAGAAGAAGAAAAATACAGAACAAAATGCATATTTTGGACAGCAAGAGCCACAGTGATCTTTAAGTTGGTGTTTTGTGGGAAGTCACAATGTTACACTAGCTGTAAACCCACACAGACTGTCCAGTTGGTCATGCCACCGGCCATGCCACATTTGTCTTAAAGGGGCCTTAGTTTGAAAATCCAGTATATCATTTAGGCAATAGTACTGTTATGAAACATGAACCTATTCATACAAATATTACTACAAAAAAAAAAAAGGTATTTACAGTATAAAATATCTCACAAAAGTAGATAATTTATTCCTGTTAGTGAATATATTTATCTTTTCCACTTAACTGGCTTACTGACAGTATTAACTGGTGGCATTTCTTTTACTGCTGCTAAAACACAAAAAGAAATTTGGTGAGTATTGATAAATGAACTATTGTTTTGGTCAGGCTGCCAGGCACAGCTTCCAGTGTTTTATACTGTTCAAGTTAATAATAATAATAATGAATCAAAATTCTGCTATAACTGGTCAAATGAGACTACTTAAATGGGTGTTTCTGAAGCTAGGAAGTGGCTCCTGCACCAAGTGCCAGCTGCTGTCATTAGTGTAAGGGCTTTGTCTGGAGCTGGGATTCAGCTTTTCTGCACCAGCTCATAGCTTAAGATAGTTGATGAAATACAGGCAGCAACTGTAACTGGGAGCCATAACAAAAGCTGCTCTAGTTCAACTGGGAGCTTAGAGCTCAGAAGCCAAGAGATAGATCCAGACATGATTTGTTTTTTTAAAAGAAAGAATCTAATCTATGAAAATGACTTTATAAACATTCATTCCCTCTTGTTCTACAGAATAAACAAGTTGTCTAAGTTGGGAGCGTAATTTCCCTAGGCTTCCTCTATACTCAGGGAAAAGAAAAGATACCTGCATCACAGCCCATGTGTGAATTGCCCAACCAAAGTCTGGAACACAGGCACCAAACAGTTAGAGATGGGCAGACTGTTCACGGCATTCATTCCCTTACTCTGTGCCTAAGCTTGTTATGACTTAATTGTGAAGCCTGCACAGTTGTCTTAATATCTATGTTTCTGACTGAAACAGAAGAGTAAAAATCTGGAACAATACAGAAGCTCTCTTCAAGAAATATAATTAAGAAGTGGTCAATAACTGGGTCAATAAGGTGGTCTACATAATTGGGAATTTCAAAATGTTACCTTATCTCCCCATAGTCCAGGCCTTTCTCCTCACTCACTAATGTGCTATTAGAGTTTATCTAAAAAGTGCACAAGAGTTTTTAATATTTATATTTCTAGGGAAAATCCCATGAAGCACTAATTTAAAATTAAGTAATTTGAAATATTCTGAAAATGATTCAATGGATACACTGGTCAAAATAGGTTCTAGAACATTCAACAGTATCTCCTTGCATGTTTACTTTGTCAGCACTTAAACTATATGCTCTTAAGCCCTAGAAATGAACTGTTAAATAATACATGACTGCACTCCTCCAAAACCTTGTTGTGCAATAGACTGGCTTTTCAGAAACATGTTATATTGTTACGAAATCTCCAAGAAGCCCAGCCAGCTCAAAGCAGAAGTACAGTATGTTATATAAGAAGACAAAGAAAAAGTGCCATTTCTGGTTTTGTTCAGATAGCCTAATGAGGTCTGTCATCAAATGTCATAGCAATAGAAACTGAAAGAGAGGGAAGTATACTGGTTTTACCTATAGCTTGAGAGGAATCCACCATGGATATTCGAGACACTGGTGTTAGCAAACTAAAGAGCTGCAGTGTGAGATCAGTGGTAGTAAGAGAGGTGAATCCTTTCAGGAGTAGCTGCTGAAGCCCTGAGAAGTCTGCCCACTTCAGCTGTCCTTGTAGCTTCTCTAACTTCTCCCGGTTTTCAGCTTTATCTAGCGGCAAGTGAGCCAGAAGTTTATTCAGTAACCGCAATGCCATTAGATATTCAAACTCAAAATCTGATTCCATCAAAGCCACAGCAACCCAGAAGATGGTGGCCAGTAGGTTGGTTGGATTGTTAATATGAGATGGGTCAGTGAGACTGTCCTTTAGGGAAGATGAACTTCTTGTTTTAGAGGACAGGCCTTGTTGGGTGCATGCCTGAATTCTGTCTAGTGTGGCACTGCGTGGTGGGTCTGAGGACTTGTCCACATCTCCAAACTTTTTGGGTACAGAGAAGCTCCTTTGGTGCCTGCTTCGTTCAGCAGTGGCTGTGTTACCACTTGCAGGATTTACATTCAGCTGTCCCGTGCTCTTCCGGTTTGCAGTCAGTTTGGTGCTTGATGTTAAATCTGGTGAAGATGAACTGAAACCAAAATATATAACATACACTGCAATGTGTGAATACACAGCTTGAAACTTGTACATATTGGACACAAGTTCAGTATTTATCAAACTGTAAATAAATATTTAAATAGGAAAAGTAAAACATCACACTGTCTACTGCAGCCTGTCATTTTTTTTTTCCCATAAGTGTCACAGACATGACCGAAGTGAGGTTCATGTGGCCCTGCACCAAACCAGAGCAGGACAGCTTACAGCCTAGGCAGGTAAGAACAAAATGGGGATAAGAGATACAGAGCTGTGAAGAGACTTGTGGCAATGTGCACATAATGGGGCAGTAGTAGAACTGAAAACAATTTTGGCTGTCAGACTGCAGAACGGCACACTTAATATCATGAAACATTGAAAGAAAAGACACAGTTAGGGGAACAGGCTCTTACCGTGATAACACCGTCAAAAGATCACTGTTCTTCAAACAGTCAGACAGATTATCCACAGCAGCTTCCAAAGTAAGTAGTGCCTCCATTACATACCCCTATCAATGCATGAGGTTAAGCATTTCAACAAAAACATTCAAAATGATGAACATTTTAAAACCTTCAGTACATAAAAGGAATAGGCACCTATTGAAACCCCATAATTTCTCCTGAAAAAACAACATTCACATCAATGCCACTGCCCTGAACATTAAAATGTCACTACAAATGTGTTTTATTTTCTGCCTCTGAATGATCTATGCAGGCACGCAAGAAGGGCACATATCTCATCAGGGGACTGGTAATGGCATACAGAACCTCTGACTTGTAGGTCACCGATTTAAATTCTGCACAAGCAGTTGTGACAGAATATTACTGTCACCTTGTGGCAGTTTCATTACGTGAGTAATATAGGGAGATGACGTCAGTCTATTTCTTTTTAAGAGCTAGTAGTTCTCTTTATTAAGTCTTGAATCTTGCAACAAATCGTCTCCGATTGTAAAATTTCAGTCTGTTTAGCTGAACCAAGTGAACATCATAGTTCACTAAGAGAGGAGTGGGTCAAATCGGGTCAATGTAAGTTTTGTACTATTATGGATGGTGTGGATTTCTTTATTCCAACAGATGTTAACATTTGAGAAATGAGGTAGTGTCATGTTGTCAGATCACATCAGAAGATAGGATGATGGGTTCCTTAAGGACAAATTAATGATGTGAAAATCGAAAAAATGGTCATCACGAAGATTTAATTTTGAGTGACGTTTACTAGATGTTTTATAGTTGTTCTCTTCAGAGCTATAAGATTGTAACAGCCTGACAAAGGCTTTGATAAGGTACATATGGATTCAGTGAACTCAGAGGTAACCTTTTCTAAGGCCACATTCTACTTTGCAACACTTGACTCCAGAACACTTTATTAAAACGGTAATTTTAAAGTAAGTATACAGTAAATCAACAGTACTAAGAAGCTTATGTGCACATTCCTACCTGAATCTCATCTCCATGCTCTCCAATAACTTCTACCAATCTTGATAGGAGGTCAGACAACGCATGTGCAGAAAGGGGCTGCTTCAGGGCCCTGAATATCTGGAAAGAGCGACCTGCATAATGTCTTGAAGAGCTTGAAAGAGCTGTTTGCAAAGCAACTTCACTCAGATGCTGCTCCAAATGAAAACCTAAGCAAAGAATAGTATGCCAATTATTTTTTTTTTTTTTTTGTTAATGACAGACTTTACTGTGGGTCATAAACAGCCCGAACCAACTCTGTGGGGAGGATATGCACTGTAGCATATCCTGCAAACCCTGTGAGAAAAAGAGAGACAGCAATGTCTGTGTTTGAGAGAACTTCTCACTGCTTATGTTTATTTCACACAGAATGTAAGAAAATAAACTGCAAAACCAAAATTCTGGGTCTGCAACTGTTTGTCAGCAAAAACCTGAAATTATTAATCTGATTTCATTTTTTTTACAACTCCTGGACAAACTTTCAAGCCATCCACTATTCTTGCTGGCAGCAACACAGTAACTTCTGAACACTCCCAAACCTAAAGCCATGCTGAAGCAGGATTCTTTATATTAGCCTCAGAAGGCTTTGGATAAGATCTTAAATACCGATGCTGTATTCTGCTTTGATCTTGGAAGATATTTAATTAGTGACTGTGTTGGTTTTGAAAATACAAACTTTACATTTCCTAAGCTTTAAAACTGTAATAAATTAAAACTAAACTTTTACTGCCAGAAGAAATTTAACAAAGTACATTTACTTAGAAATTGTGATGTATTTTACCAACCGGAAACAGAGGAGCTCTTATCTGGTAGAATCAATTAAAAGGCTTTCTACCAACAGCTTTGAAGAAATGTTTGACTTAACATTCAGCCACAGTACAGTCTAACATGATTTTTTTAAGCAGTTCTTTCATATGTCATACATCATTGTTAAGACATACAACACGTTGTCCTTCTGCATAAGCAGATCTACTGAGTCACAGGATAAACATTCAGTGTGACCTTGAGGGAATATTTTTTTAGTTATGAAAGGAAAAAATTTACTACCTGACTTGGAGTCCTTAAATACAGATACAACATGACGCAGAAAATTAGTGAGCTGTTCAGCACTCTTGGTGTTCTGATTTTTGGGTGTGATATCTTCATGGCACCAAAGTGGACCAAATGCCCTTAAAGAAACACATAACAAAGTGCAAAATTTCTTTGAGTTATCTGAAAGAAATGTAATCAGTTAAAATATATAAACTGTAAAGGCAATTAGATACTTCCAGGACCACTGCCTGGAAAACATGCAACTGAACAGAATCTTTTATAAGCAAAATACAAGAAAATAAATAGTCCTACACCGTATTTTACAAAAGCTCTCATTTAAAATATAAGTTATACCATTTAGAGAGCAGCAGAAACAAATCCATGGTTTTCAATTGAACATGCCTAGGATCTGCTGGCTGTAGTCAGTAGTTAATACTGCTTTCACCATGGCCTTTCACTATGCCCTGTACACTTCATATCTAGTTTTATAATAATAAAACTGTGTTCTTCCATTAGCTCATTGTCAAACATAGTACTATCAGTCAATTAAACATTTTATTCCCATCAGACAAGATTTTTTTCTGCTGTTCCTGACAGTGTAGTGCTTGTAAGTACCTATCTACTTCTATAAGTATCAATAAAAGAGGAATGGGAGTCTGTAATTACTATAAAAGTTTGGTCATTTTCCTTTGAGTTTTTAAGTTGCTACGGATAATTGTAGAGAAGACATGACAGCATCAACTACAAACGTATCCTCTGCTTATCTCCATTACCTGGTCGTCAGAAACTCAATTAATTTGTTTGCTTTCTCATCTGTTTCAGCAGCAGTATCCATGTCCTCAACCTCTTGTGTAATCTGTGGGAGATTTCCACTGCTGCCTCCCAGACTGATACTGGAGGAGGTGGAGCTGGAGCTCAAGCCGGAGTCTGGCACTGGAGATGACTGGTATTCCCGCAGAAAGTCAAAGCCACCTGCCAGCCAAAAGGGGGGAGATAAAGATGGAATGCACTGTTAAGCCAGCATTGCAGACTAAAGTATCTGCCAAGCAGCTCTTTTCAGAGTCAGCAGCAGAAACCTTCTACTGGGAAACATGGGGAAGAACACATGTGCAAAACACAACAAGAGTCAAACGCCAATGGGAGTGAAAATGGTACTGTGGTTCTAAACATGCAGAATTCAATATTAAATGAAAAATATCAAAGTCAAGATTTATTTTTTTTTTTTACTGCACAAGGGCTACAGTACTTGAGAAAACAAACGTTGCAGGGTATTTTACATTCAGAAGTATGACTTTCTGTAAAGTGAATTTTGGAGTTGGCTTAAGTGCATGTAAAGTTCAGCTCACTTCTCTGGGCTAGTCTGATGAGTAAAAAGCTTCTGCAGGGTAGAAATTTTTAGGACAATGATGATGTCTTAATTTTACAAATGTAATGACAATCAACACACAAATGCTTAAGGCTTCTGTTCAACACCTTTACTAACTGTAAATATTGGACTACTCATACTAAATATTTTCAGCATTAAGATTAAACATCTGAGTAAGAGTTCTGCTGGATCAAAAGCTTGCCACACAACTTAAGATCCGAAATTAAAAACTAAGACCAGTTTTCTTAAGGTTAGACTGCTTGTCGTCTTAGGCTATATCTATAACAGAAAAATCAGCCTTGCAAGAAGACTGGAAGCAGGAGGGGCCTCCCTACTGACAAAATCCACTGCAGGTCAGAAGACCTAATTTAGTTGCCTGAAATTATGTGGAACAAAACTGAACCAAAGTATTTTCAGTTAGGAACTTCTGCTATGGCTACTCACCGACACTCTCACTCTTACTATCAGTTGCTCAAAAAAGAGTACAAATAAAAAGTTCTAGTAACTTCTTGGACTTCAGAGGCCCAGACACAGGGTACCAATAGCATTTTTCAGACACAGGAGTGAAAAGAGTTTTTCATTTTGGCAGAAAAGCAGTAATATAATTCTAGTGCAAGAATTTTATTCTGTATTTACTAACTCACAGACGTGCTGGAAAAGAGATCTACACAATTCAAGACAGGAAATTCATGTACGAGGCAATTTTGCATAGACATTATTTAGAATGAAACCTTCATGGCCAAACTAATTCATTAATCTGAACTAGCTACTCCTTCTTCTCATTACTTTAATTTTTTTTATTTTTTTTTTTTTGTGGCTCATTAATAATAATGATATTCTTTATAAAGCTAAACTGTTTATTACTTCTGGTTAAATTCCTAAAGAACCACAGAAATGCCACTGATTTGATAATTTCATTTCTCACTGTATTGTAAACTTACCCTCTCCCAAACAACTAATCCTACCTCCCTAACTCTACATTGGTTCCGTGATTCCTTCAAATCTCAACAGTATGCTTGATTTTCGTAATATTACCTGACAATAGTCAATCTAGCTAGCAGCTTTCTACAAATTGTTCCCAACCAACCCCTTAAAAACAGGTAAATTGCTAAAAGTTAACAGAATACCAACCCCAGCTGAGGTCCGAAGTAAGGCTCCTAATGTGGAAACAGATTTCAGGACAGAAATGAAGTGTACCTATCTGTGATATAAAGGAGGGTGTATATAATGTGAAATTTAACTTAATAATGAAAAATCTGAGCTGCATATTCTTGCTGCTATTCCTGTGTTGGAATTATTTGTCCCTTTCTTTTGAAAGTTGAGGAGTGATTGCCTCATTTAAAGTAGTCCTGGCTCCCTGAGGGGGAAGTTAGGAAGTTATTAGCTGTATTAATGTTTAAAATTCTACATTATATATTTCGCCTCCCAGCAGATAGCTTTTTCACTATCATGAAAAGTTATATAATAATAATCTGGGTGCATCTCTAGGGTAGTTCGCATGGAATTAATATTAATGGGACCTTTAATATTTGCCACTTTACTACTTTATCAAACTGTGATATTTTAGGAAAGTAACCTTGACTTCCTACTTTCAAAAACCTCACAGTATAATGCAATGTTATTTTCTTCTTTTGCTTTATTACCGGTATAAAGATATTCAGGTAAGTATGCTGGTTGTACTGTCAGAGTCTTGATCTCGTTCATCTCTCTGGTCTGAAGAAGCACTGATGCAATGGCTTGATAGTTGCTATTGCAAGATAATGCAATCAAAAGGTGAAGCAGTAATTTTTTACTGTGTTCAAAGACCTCAGGGCGGTAATGGTCAAGACCTAAAATAAAAGGTTACAGCAATCACTGAATATGAAATAATAATAAACAAGTTCACATTCCAGAAATAGCAAAAATTCCAAGGCAGTTCACGGCAACAGTGCAAACAAACAAAAGATGTAGTATTTCCAGACATAAGTACTAGTGTTTTTACTTAAATGTGTATATTTAGTTTCCAGACTGAGGTCCCATACAGGAGGTACAAAACAATGTGCAGCAATAAAACTTTATGCAGTGTCTCACTGCAGTGTTAATTTGACAGGACTGGAAAACCTCTAAAGATGAGAAATTCTTGATGGTGGTTGTAATTACATTGCTTATCTCAGTATCTGGCTTTCTTGCACAGACATCAGTTTTACAACATGTCCAAACAGTTAAAGGAAGATACTGATTTATTAAAGGAACTGAGAGACAAAATCCCTTGAACTTCAGCTACCAGTGAGTAACATGATACATTACCTACTAGCTTAGGGTGCAGAACTGAACCGGAAGGTCTAGCGCTGAAATACTCTGATCTGGTTACCATTACTGCTGTTTGTAATATTTTAACACAACCTGAACAATTCACAAATTACAAATATAAAGGAAACAGATGTTTGTGAAATACACTACACTGTGGCAGTAATGTCTTTTCAATTCTCTTTCGGCATCTTCCAGGATATTTAAAAATACTTTCTTCTGTTCAGGGGCAGTTTCAGTGCTGAAAAATTATTTTCTGGTTTAGCTCCTCTCAGAATACATTCCTCTTTAAAAAGTGGCTCTAAGTGGCAGCAGCCAACAGGTCTTTCAAGTCAAGAGTGTTTTCTAATACACTCCAATCACACTGTTTTTTTCTGGCCTGCAAAAATGAAGCTGCTCATACTGCCACAGTCTCAACAACGTGTCTTTGGCTCCTATGGGCAGGTCTTTGAAGGTTCTGTGATTCTTGGTCTTGTCTGCTCATAGCCTCCTCCAAAAGAACCATGGCCAACCTGTCTACCTCTTTGTGCATAATGAGTGTGCATTTGCAAAAGAAACTCCTATTTCATCAAAAGATTTCAAACAGAACAGTTGGTAAAGGAGTAGCAGCAAAGGAGAATAAGGTATCTTCTTCAACTGTATACTGAAGTATATCACATATTCTAGCACTACGCTGTAACCTTCCAACTTAATCTCTTTTGTCTGCTGAACAACAGACTCTTTCCAGAGTGTCAGTGAATAGACTTACTGGTAACTATGGTGACTGAATGAAAAGTGGACTGTAATCTGTAGTTATACTACATTTATTTCGCAAGAGTCTGGCTGTGTTTATTTGTGAAAACTTTTCTTTATCAACATGCAAGTTAGGGAATGGCTTTATAATGCTAGACACTTTTGTGTGCTAAAAAATAAGGCCACTTGCTTTTCATAATGTTAAGTGGCAGGATAAGGAAGGCATCATCCTCCAGTTGACTGTGTTATGGTCAAGAACAGACACATCAATGCGGAAAAAGCAGTGCCTCTATGCTCAGGTATATAAGGGAAGACAGGAACAATAAAGTATTCCAATAGCAGTGAAATTAATGGAGCTTGCTTTCCAGCAGTCTGTGTCCTTCCTTCGCTATCTCTGCAGTATGTGTCTTGGCTCTCTTACACAGTATTTTTTCAAAGGTAAGAGGCAGCACTTGTGTATATTCCAGGTCTAAAGCATGTGCTGACTGCCCAGCACAAACCAGATTGTACAAAGGCTGAGTTTCATGGGACTTTCTTGCAGGGGTGGGGGCCAGGTACAGGTTTTTTATAGAGATCTTTTAGAAAGACAATCATCTTCAAATTTCTACCCACCTCACAAATTTGGGTGAAATTGGTGAAAATGCTCAAAAGTTTCGAAGTTCTGAGATTAATTCACAGACTGTAACTGCCTCAGGCTCTTTTTTTTTAAGGAAATTATAATTAAAAACCTTTAAGAAACACAACTTTACAGCTTCAGCAAAACAAAACTGGAAGGACAGGATTACATTTATACTTTATTTCTTGTTCTGTTGGTCTTACCTAAAAAGAGAGCATGTAGTAATAAAGGGAGATGAAGGGCCCAATCTTCTCTCACACTGTGATCCACTACCATCTCAGTCATGAAGATGACAGCAATATTGCACCTTGAAAAGAAATATCACAGTGTCAGTTTGAAATCTCTTGGAGATGGGAAAACAGTAACATGACAGCTATTTCTGAAGAATTAAACAATCTCTACATTTTCAAATTTGTAGCATTTCTTTACAATATGATTAATACTGAAGCACCTGAGTTAAAGCATTAAGCAGGTAAGTACTCATTACTGAAAAGAACACCATCACTGTCAGTACAAATTATGTAGAAGAGGAATTTCAGAATATGCATAGCCTAGCTAGAATAAAAGATCAAGGGGGGAAAAGTGCTATGAATAACAGCCACAGAGGCTTGGGAAAGAGAAATTTTCCTTTTTTTCTAGTTGTTTCTTCAGTTCTTATCAGAAAGTGATTTCCTGCATTGTAAATAGGCTTTCTGGTAGAAATCTGGTAGAACTGCAAGCCTTCAATGCATGTTGATTTTAGCACTGGAAATCAGCAGAAATCGAAGGTATGATGTTCTGAGTGGTGGGACAGTTGGACTGGTGCTGGTCAACTAGTAAGAGGAAGCATCTCACTGTTTGAAATGTCAGAAAGAGAAACTGCTCACCTATGAAGGGGTCCCCGGGGTGTGATAGTTTCTGGGAGGTAGTCCACAAGTGGTGCCCAACATCCTCCATTGTAAGGCATGGGCAAGGGATGTGGTTGTTTGGTTTCAACAATATTCAATAACCAGCTTGTATATGGAGAAACGGGATCATCTGTATGGAAAGGCATTAAAACAGAGTGCGTAAAAAACAAGACTGGTTACCCATTTTTGAGAAATAGTAAAACAGAGTTTATGCTAACGTATCAGCTCAGCTGTTTGGATAACATGATAAAATGACACGAGGTTTGCAAATCCTGTGTTCAGTAACAAGTGATACATTTTTAATCCCTCTTTCATGCTGCTGGAAATTAAAGAGATTCCAGGCAGACAGCACTGAATGGTAGGAGCCGCAGCTGAATCCCTGCTGTCACTTCGTAGCTTTGGATCCAGATCACAAAGCACCAAGCAACAGACTTTCTCTTCAAAAATGAGAGAAAAGTTCAGCCAACAAAGCTGCTGTCAGAAGCCATCTGCTGCAAGGAGTCATGTAGCAGCGACACATTCTTGCAACTCCTCACCAGTGCCCTGCTGAGTGATGCTACAAAGGCAGAAGTTAAATGTCTCGAATTAGGAAAGAGGCATAAGGAATGCAAAAACCATCTTCAGGGTAATTTTCTTTCAACAGGGATGAATTATCTCTTGAATTTCTTAAAGATTAATTTGACTTTGCTTCAGTATGACAGCTGCTGTATGTTAATGACCAATAGGGGTTTTTTTCCACCTGTTTATCTGCAATCATGTGGGTCAAGTAAGTTACTTCCACCACTTTCTGTCTTCTCTCAGCTTTTATCATCTCTCCCCTATTCTGTTTTCTCTCATTCTTCCCTATTTTCCTGTTGGCCAGTTTTTATTTCTCCGGTCTGACAGTCTGTGATACACTGCCATGGAAAGTATCCTTTCCAGGCCTGTTCTTGACATTTATCCAAACACTGCCCTTTGTGATTTTTTAATGAGAGCATTATTTTTAATTTTTATTACACCTCTGCATTTAGGTAGGTTTGAAAATCTCAGCACTGTCCTTTTTTTTAACAGCCTGCACCTGATGCTTGTCGGCTTTGCCACAGGAAACAAAAGTGGTTTGATTCCTACAAAAGTATCAGAGCTAATGTCTTCTAAAGCACATCACTCTTGGTTTTGGCAAATCATCTCCAGGTTTCCAGATCTTCAGGAGCCTTTCGATGAAGAAGCTGCTCCTCCAATTATTACTTAAATGCCAATTTTATCATTCCCATTCTTCAGTGTTAGTCTTCCAAGGAGCACTTTAGATCTTTATGATTTATACCTCTACTTATTTCTCTCATCCTCTTGAGGATGATTTATTAATTACAGATAAAGAATAAACTGACTTAATAATGTAGCAAAGTATAGCATTTTCACATATATATCTTCTAAGGACTAACCAGATAATGTTTGACAGATGCTTTTCACATAAAAACTACCAATTAAATGTTTCACATAAAACTGCTTCTTGAAGTCCATACTAAGACTGAGCTACACACTCATGTTTTCACAGGTTTATATGCAGACTGAGAAAAAAAAGAAGCATTTTGCACCTTAACATGGAATCTTTGCCTGAACAAAAGAGTTTCTGTGCTGTAGAGTTGTGTTCCCTATTTATATCCTCAGCAATTTATGTATGCTCAAGTAGACTGGAGAGAAGAGAGAAGCCATACCACCAACTCCTTCTGCTGCCTGCCAGAGGGAATAAGTTGCTCTTTCTTAATTGAAATTGCATTATTTATCTTGTGGAATGACAAATGGTATAAGAATTACTTTTTCTTTTTAGAGTTCTATTTATTTTACTTCTTGGTATTCATATATTTGCATAAGGAACTCCTGTGAAAAGCAAACCTTGCATAAATATTCACAGTACTATAAAGCTTGCAGGTATAGACAGGAAAAACATTTGGGCACCGGCTTGAGGAGACATTCCAAAGAGCAAATAAAATGTCAGTACTTTTTAACCTTTTATTACTCTAAGCTCTTGTCAAAACCAGCTACTTGTGAAGAATGTTCTGACAATAAAAACATTGTTCTGTTTTGAAAGACTGTTCATGCAGATCAGATTAGCGCTGGTGCTCCAATTGACATCTGCTGAAGAATTTTTAGTAGCTGCAGCACTGCAAAGGCATAAGGAAAACAAGACAAGTGTGCTGAACACTACTGAATTTAATATGTTGCACACTTTTTAGTATATTTAAATACTGCAGTATGTACATAGATAATATATTGTAAATATTGTTCTTTGTAATTATGAAAAATTGTTGTCTAAATACTTTAAATTATCCTGTTGTATTGTACAGTGTTCCCATATTTTTCAGGAAAGTATTGCCAAAAATCTACTTGGATTAAAGAATATGTAAAATCTTTACTTTTTATGTCAAAATACTGCCCCAAAATGGTGTTTGTAGCACCAGCACAAGACATTATGGCCTCTATATTGTTTGACCAGGCTCTATTAAGCCAGAGATGAAAGTCAATAAATAGGTCTTGCCTTTTTCACATTTGGTTAGGGCCTAACTAAAATCTGTAGATTGGCTTCTGTACAATTCACTCCAGAAACAAAGTCCAACCATCAAACCCTGAAAATTTACACTGTCTTTCAATATTTGAGAGAAGTATCTTGGTTTTCTTTGGAATCTGTGCTGAGCATCAAGTGTCCACTCATAGTCTGTTTAGCAGAAATACATAAAGAACAATAAGCATGCTCAGGAGCCCTATTTCACTCTCCCCTCAAACACAGGTTTGCACAGTGCAGCCAGAAACTGCAGGCAGCAGAGAAGAGCTAAAGAGGAAACAAGACCTCATTTTTGGAAACTCCTGAATCTCTTCCTCAGGCTCATATAACAGCACTTGATTTGGAGGGAAATACTAGTGAAGGGCACAATTCAAAGTACTCGCTGTAGTGGTCTTGGAAGTCTTTCACCTTGCCATATATGAAAGGTTCAAGGTGTTACTGTCTGGAAGATTCTCTGCTGCTGCCCTCTGTGAAGTTCTCTTGGCCTTTAAATAGGCTTGACTGAGGTCAGATTAAACGAAGGAAATTAAATGAGGTATGAAGGTAAAATAAGGACACTCTCCATATGGTGATGCTACATTACTGTTTATACAGAACTTACACAGAAAGCCTCCACCAGTCATGTTTTCCTCTCATACCAAAACACCGGAAATTTCATCAAATTGAATAATAGAACTTACTTTTGTCATCATCATAAGATCCTCCGGAGCTATTACTGTACCTTGATTCTAGTCGGGTATGTGCTCTGATTACATTACTGAACCTTCGAATATAAGAAAAATCTTCATTAAAAACACAGACTGACATTGAACATCTGACTGCTTACTCTACACAAAAAGCATTTCCTCAAGCATGTACTTTTATACTGGAGTAGACAGCAATGTGACTGTAAGGCTCTTCCTTTCCACAAAAGATTTTTTGCAACCAGTTTCTGAGAAGTTCTAATGGTGTGCTCCAGTGTTACAAGCTTTTAAAATTTAGCAGATGGAAAATTCTCATGCTGCAAAGGTGTGATTTTCTTGAAGTAAGAAACTGTGCTAAGGCTGAACTGAGATATAAACTGTTCACAGCTAGTATTTTGTCACAGTCCCTGTTCATGGGTAAAATTCTGGCAACTTGCTAATGCAGTAACTGACTGAATAGTCCAAAGTCAAGCCTGTACGGGTACCAAACAGCAAAAGCTGCAGCAGATCACCCTTCAGTAGGAAAATCCAGCAATTGCCAGAGCAAATCTAGCAGATGAGTTAAGGGATACAAGAGACAGAACACACTGTTCTTAGCTGTCCTCAAATCTGCCACAGATCCATGATAAGCTAACTTTTACTGGTGATCTCCTTTGTTGGGTTTGAGCAAGAGAATATATATATATCTATCCCTCTGTATGTGCTCAGGGATCTGATGGCCCTTAAGTTTTGCATTTACTCATTCATCATTTGTCAGTATGTACCATAAGTAGCAAAAGTTGAAATTGTATGTATGTATGACTTCTAAGCAAAATATTTGACATAGCTTTCTTCTGTAAGGCTTAATTTTAATCCTAAATTTTACTCACTGTCCATGAAATCAAAAGGTATGATCAAACCTGATTTTTCATAAAGATTTTAGTAGTCATTACTTGGTACACACTCTTGATTTTCTTTCTTTGCAGATAGTTCCTACGAAACCATAATGTACTTAGCACAATTCATTCAATGTATTTAAAAAATGTTCCTCTGCAATTTATTATTAAACAACATCAGGAACTAGAACTACATGAATAGTTTTTTTTTTTTTTTAACTTTTATATATGGTTATTTTAAGATGGTTTTACTGGGATAATGCTGCTTAGGATCAGTCTGAGCATCAGAGTTCCTCACAAAACAATGTGGAACTTTGCCCAACATCTCACCCTTAGCCTAGGAAAACACATACATTTTGGGAAAAAAAAGACAATTCAAACAAACCACAAACCTTTCATCAGTCTCTTTCACCATTCTGTTCTCCTCTACATCAGGAAAACTATCTTGGCCAGCTACAACAGTGTTGCTGCTAGAGGTGGTTCCTGTATATGAGATGTCAATAAGAACACTTGTTACATGCAGCAGACAGTATTTACAAAGCAAAAAAAGCCCATAACTTAAATTTTCTTAGCAGCCGCAGTCAAAGTGATCATCCTGCAAGTATTTGCACATATGAATGAACACTATTACCTCTACAAATGAGAACTAATGACACAAAGTTTACATGCTTTGAGGGGTTAATTAACATAATGATGCTCTTCCACTCCTTAAACTAAGCTCATTCTCAGGTGACATAAACTATTGCTTTTCAAGAATTTGGCAAAACACTGATAAGGTTAAATTGGGGTTGGTCTCTTAAGCGTCTTTGACTACTGCAGCTTGGAAACATCATTAGGCTCTGAAAACAGAATTGCCACACAGCCGAAGCTCTCTGTTTTCAGGGAACTGCTGCTTTGGTGTATCTGCTATGATCACAGCATTGATGATGACTTCTTGTTCTGAGAAACTAGTGGTAAAAGAACCACCCCATGTGAGTTCACCAAACACTGGTAATATCCTATTAAAATAGTTGAGAGAATAAAGCATATGTTTACAAAGTACATACAACATTAGGAATCAAAAAGGACTGTAATTTAGATGTGCAACAGGGCCCTGAAACTTACGCTTTATATATACACAGATTTGAATGGGTACAAAAGTAAGAGTTTGTTTTTTTTTCTTAAGAGATGAAGACTCAAAAGAGCAGGAAAGCATAAATGAAAAGTATATTTAGGTCATACCAGAAGCTGCAGCTGAGGCTTTGTTACTGGCAGCAAAACGGTAAAATGGAGGATTATCACAATGCTGAACTATTGGGTTCACTGGGTCTGTTTGCTGCAGCTCAAAAAGAAGCTCTTCCATTGTCTGAATAGTGTTGTTGCGACATAGATATATTGCAACCTTTTTTATCTAGAGAAGAAAATAACAGTTAAGTTCAAAGTACACTTCTGAAGAAACCAACACATGTTACACTACACTACTGAAAAGAGCCAGAAGGCAAATGTTACTCTGGGTCAATACAACCACACAACTGCATCCATTTTGTTCATATCGAAATAAAACCGCTCACTTTGATATCAAGGTATTTTCTCCAGCAATGTGAATCTGTGATCTAATTATGCCAAAGTTATTGCTTACCATCCACAAATGAGCTGTTTATGTGTATAACTATATAACACACAAATATAAAACCCACCTAATTTTGTACCTATCATTTAAGGATATCAGCATTAACTCTGAATTACACTCAGGGATTTATAGTTTCAGTATGCGATTTCCACATGATGTATTTTACTCTCTTGAATGGAGCAAATTTCTCATCTAGAAAGCTAGATCCACCCAAAACTTCATGTGTATATTTCCAGATACAGTTGATGTGAAAGAGGTAGCCAGAATAGAATAAGCCAGGCTCTGAGTAGCTACTTAGATCTGTAACCAAAGTAAAAGAACATGGAAAAAAGGCAGAGTGATTATGTATACAAACTTCTTGAATCCTGGTTTGAAAAATCCGAGAGTATCATTCACAGAAATTCTGGGAATTTTTACAAATCTTTTAACAAGACCTCAAACTTTATTGTATGCACTGCAGCAATGAGGGCTGTTGAGATACTGAGATCGAATTAGTCTGAATTCTTGCAGAAAAAACCCCTGATGGCTATTAAAAGCATAGATTCAGTATGGCTCAAAACCTTTTGATTCATAAACTGCTGAAGCTGGGAAACCATATGGGGAAGCATCCCTCTCTGCTTGCTTTCTTGTTTTTAAAGATGTCCCTAAACAGATGGTTATAGTGGAGCTGATACACTGGATTGAACTGCCTGTTGGCCTCACCAAGTATTGCTATTCTTATACTCTTAAATACTTTTGTTAAAATAACTTCCTGACTGCTTCTCTTTCCCTCTTTTTTTTCTCTCCTTTTCTTTTGCTTAAAGTAGAGAAAATGTACATATTCGAAGTCTCTTACACTCTACTGTACAAAAAAACTTCCAGAGACCTTCCAGACACAAATCCAACTCCTTTCCAGGGCTCATTTCTAATTGGGCTCACAGTGCCACTTCCAGCTTCCTTCACTCCAGAAGAGGTCATGTCCCCTCCACGAAGTCTTTGCTGAAGAGGTTTCTGGACCGTAAATATTCTAAGAAATCTTTCAGTATGTATGTGAAAGAAAGGACAGCTCAGCATTTTGCACTGAGGCACTGGGAAAAAATGCTTAAAGAAAACATAAGAGACTAAGCAATGAATTTAGCTGATTATAAATACATAATAATAAAAAAAAAGTCAGGCATGCTTTTAGCTTCGACCCACATAGGCAGAACAGATGGCTGAAGGCATGAAGCAGCTGGTGACTGCCATGAGGCACAGAGGGCTCCAAAATGAGACCAGTAGAGTGGCAATCTTGCAAATGCATGATCTTTTGAGCCCAGGTGAGTTGGAACAGTGCTGATAAACTGTATGAATTATCTTTATTTCTTAATGTGTATGTGTTATCTACATGATAATGGAAGATACATGTTTATGGTATCAGTAGTCTGTGTAGTCAGCAGAGTTAGGTATGATTTCTTATCTGTAAACTCTAGGGCATTATCAAACCACTGAGCAGATGAGAATGATGAGCCTGGTGTATTTTCCTGCTCCAGACAAAGCTATCAGTTAAGGGTGACTCATAAGCACAGTCAGGCTTCCTACAGAAAACTTTTTCAGATTTTGCAAAATCTGTGAATCAGACTTTTAACTCAGCATTACAAAACACAGACTAACAGGGTGGCAGAAAACACAGGAACCTTCTCAGCTGTAACCACCAATGAAATCCTGATTGTCTTGTTAACAGCCACTAGAAGCCTGGGAGGATAAGCAGAAAAGTCCTGCAGGCAAAATAGCAGATGCTGAGCAGATGAAGCTGGTGATGCTAAACCAGACTGCTGTCTTTGTGGAGTTAGAGGACCGTATTGTCCTGTAGGAGGACAGGGCTGTGAGAGCCAAGGCATTGAGTTTGGAAAGAATTTGAACAAAGAAGGAGACTGCTATGGGTAAAAAGTGGGTTTGAGGTAGGCTGTTCAGAGCTGTGGGACATCAACAGTTTTGGAAAAAGGATGTGTTGAAGCCTCTGGTTTGGCAAGTATCTGGATGGGAAGAACTGGTACGTGAGGGGCTCCTGGGCAAGAGGTGACAGGGTTATCAGGTATTTCCAATATCAGGCTACAGATTCAGGAGTGAGGCACATACTCAGCACAGAACTACTCCTTCCTCTTAGAAAACTGCCCCTATTCATTTTGTTAGCTGTGAGAAATGCAACACTCATTTTGCCTTTTATCTCTGTGATTTCCATTTGTTCTCTGCCAACTCAGCTCCTCCTGATGGAGTCTACCTTTGGGCCTGATCCCAAGTCTGCCATAGCTTGCAGGCTCAGTCAGGTTAGAAAGAACCTGGGAGGACTCTCATTTAACCTCCTACTCAAAGCACGGTCAACACTGAATGGAGAGCTTCTGTCACTCTCACAATTGATGGAAAGATCTTAATTACCCTCAAGACATTTGGGATCAACCCTTTTGTCCTCTCATATAAATCTTGAGCTTATTCTTACACCAACTCCACTTTCAAATGGTACAACACAAAAAATTTCTATGGTACAACATCTTGAATATTTTTATGAGCTTCTACATTTTCTTTATTCTACTACGCATAGCAGTCATCCTAAAGACTTGAAGAAAAGCATTATTGCAGCAAATGTAAGTGAAGTATGTTTATGAGACTTTTTATGTAAGTTTCATCACATTAATACTAGTTTCAAATTTATTTCAGGGAAATCAATAGAAAGAGACTAACTAATAAAAAAGCATATGGTAATTGTACTGGAAAATTTACTAAATTTAGATTCTGTTTCACCCAACAACTGAGCAATAAGGAACTTGGGAATGGAACTATCTTGCTTTTCTCAGACAGCCCTGATTTTATTTTAACTTGAATAATAATAATATCCTGCACAGTTTGACTTGCACATTGCAGGAACAGTTATATAATTCTTGACAGCCATGCAAAGGCAAAAGTTGGTATGGTAAGGAGCTTATAATGGTTAGCTATCTTACGTCTCTTGAGATGAACCACAGACAGCCTTAGTCTGCTAAAGGAGGAAAGAATGTAGCTAATTAATAACTGAGAAAAATTATAAGCATTTAATATTTTTGCTTCTTTTTTCATGCAAGTTAACCTCTGAACAGTCACTGTCTTTTTAATAAAATTGTAAAGATATAGAGATTGCGTATTTTTATGCAATTCTGACATGAAAAAATAGTTCTAGTTTTTTTCCTATTCATTCTGGCAATTTATGGCCAGTCCCTGTTACTGGCCCCTTACACAGACATGCAAAGTTGCTCTTTGCTTGAAAGGAGCCCATCTCTTGCTTGAAATGAGGTGTGCTCTGCTCGTGGAGACTGATATTCCCACTACTCAGCTCCTTTCCTGAATTTCAGTTTCCTGGCTCATTTATTCCCATGATGTAATTTTGTACAGTATGCGAGGGAATATGTTGGTACTTCTCTTTTTTGAAACACAAATTAATTTTCTGCAGGTGATAGAGGTTTTCTTCATTAAAACCTGTGCAACCAATAGTAAATAAAATAAAGTGCAAACACTTACATAAGGTAGAAGGATGGTATCACTACTAACACCACACAAACTAATGAGAAACTGCAGTGTTATCCTAAGGTTGTTACTCCATTTTTCATTGTTGGCCAAAGCATTCCAGACATTTTCCATCTCTGGTCCAGGAATTTCATCTCCATACTGCAAAGGATCATAGACACACATTTCTTGAAATATGCAGAACTCCAAACTAAGGCATGCTCTTTGAGAGCATTTTCTCAGCAAAACCAAGACTAAAATGCTGTAAAAAGTGACAAACCAGTATTTTTAAAAGCTATCTGACAGACTCCACAGAATACATTCTATTTAGAAGTAATTAGGTTCAGATCCACAGTCTTAAATCACAAAAAAAGCTACATCTACACTGTCGCTGGCATCTACATCTGCTGTCGTCTACACTGGCACTTCCAAGTGCCAATCCCTCTATCACACAGACAGCCTCAATGCTAGGTCAATCGATATGGTTTGAAGAAAGTGTATTTGTTCACTCTGGAACAAAAAATTTGTGTGGTTTTGGAAGCAAATTACTCTGACTGCTGCTGACAGGCAGTAAAAGTGAAAGCGCGTCACAGCTGTTTTGAACCCATAAAATTCTGCTAACAATATCCTAGATATTCCATACCTTCAGGTAATTCATGAGCTAGTATCATGCCCTGGATATGCAACAAGTATCAAAAAAGCATTCTGGTGGGCTGAAGTACAGCCCCCACATTACTGTATGAGACATGCTCATATGACAAAATGCACACAAAATAATAATGATGTTTTACCTATAGGGCCTCAATATGAGGCAAGATCCAGAATCTACTGCTATGTAGCATGGATACACACATTCTGTTTGAGAGAGGATGAACCCTGAGCAAGTTAGGAAATGTGAACCATTCTGTCCCATATGACAGAGGTACCAGGTATTGCTTCCTGCAGTTTATGTATTTAGCCACTTAGACATATGTACTGAATCTGGCAAAAGCAGTGCCAGATCAGGCACGGCACACTAGTACGCGGCAAAGAGAAGAAAAAGATGTATTCCCAGTACCTTCTCCACCAGCTGCTTAGGAATTTTACATGAAAAAGTAATTGGAAAAAAGCAATTCCTGGTCCTTCATCAGGACCTTGGATGTAAAATATCTTCCCTTTCACAAAAGAATGCTTTAACTAGCACCTTAAAGATTTATACTCCTTTTTTCCTTTCTGCTCTCTTACAGAATATTTAAGTGTTTCCTAGAAAGTAGAAGAACTTCAGTAGGACAAATTCCAGGTGCTTATTCTCATCCCCAAATAAGCTTTCATCTGCTGCCTTAGACATTAAGCCACGAGGTGATAAAGGAGGGAACTGAACTTAGTTCCTCTATAAGTAATCCTTCATGCTCTCACTATTAAGTAGTTTGGGATTCTTTTAAGAAAAAGGGTGAAACACTGTTCAGGTTTTGAAATAGAACAGTTTTAGCATTGTCCTTAAAAGTGAACGAACTTCTTCAAAAACAAGGTTGTGCCTCATTAGTACAGAATGTTCCCATGCAAAATTTCTGGTATCAGAGGGAAGAAACCTAAATACCTTTTGCTTAAGAAACCTAAGTTGGAATATTTCAGACATTGTTTTACAGGTTGGTTTCTTTGTTTTGCTTTTTTACCTTGGCTGTCATATACATGAGATTATTAAGAACCAGTGAGGTGGCCTCAGGAGAGCCCCAGCCATTGCCTTTTAGTCCATTTGTGACTGCTATTTCCCCATCTTTGTCTTTCAGTTCATCTTCTGGAGTAGTAGGGCTTGAACCAGGGAGCAGCAGCCTGTTGTCTACAAGTTCAATATTATGAAGCCATGGTAGCAGATAGGTAAGCATGATCTGTCTTCCATTTGGATGCGTTGTTGGAAATCGCTGGCTTACCTCTAAAATTGTAAACGTTGAAAAGGTCAGCATATTAGTTTATGAAGGAAACTTTAAACACACAATTTAAATCAGATTTCTGACGTTTGTTAGGCCACCTGATGGTTTTTATCTTGCAAACCACAAGCACACAAAAGCATATACTTGAGCTTCCTGAAGAGAAACATTAATTTAACGTTCAATAATAGCAAGCAATTGGTCAGGTCTTCTGTCTAAAATAACTAACATACTCTGGGCTTAGAAACAGAACGTCACCCCTTGTTACTGTTCCCATATTAGGTATTAAGTGAAACAGATGTCAATAAAGAAAAAAAAGGATAATTCAGTTACTGTCAGTTATTCTAGAATTTCAAGAGCTTTTGGAGAATTACAATAAACATACAAAAGTGTTCTGCAGAATTACAAGTGCCCCATCAGCCTCCACGTTTCTAAGCTATAGTTTAAATCTTAAGGTACTTACTATACTGAGTTTACAAAAACACCTTGCATATATTAGGAGTCTTATTTCCTGTAGGGAGGCCTATAAAATGTGTAGTTGGCTGCCAGTCCAAGGGTGCTTGTATAAAGAACTTTATACAGTTTATAAAAATGAACTGGCACTGTAAGGGAAAGACATCTGTAAAATCTGGGTAAGAAATACAGTGACAGGCTTCCTGCCAGGTGAACCACATTAGCTCTCTTTACCGGAATTCTTCTGTAAAATCAGAACAGTTAACATTCCTTTTCTTTCCTCACAGCCTGTTTTTAAAAATCTTCAAGACATACACTGTTTTCTCTCTTTATGATTCTACATCTATAGGAAGCAGCTCTGATCTGGGCTGTGTATTTGAGTTCTTTTAAACGACACAGCCTCTACAGCAACATGAATAGATGGTAACAGCAATAATGAACATTTGCTTTTTTTTAAGATAAATGAGCCATCAGAATTTCCCTACACCAGTTATTTACCACTCATGGTATCTTGGGCACTGTGATGTATTGTTCATGACGTATTGTTCATGAAATGGATGATGTATTGTTCCTTTACCCTTTCTCAGACCCAGTAAAAATAACAGAATGGGATTTTAAGAGCCAGTAAGAATTCCCATGATTGCAGACATTGCATTCTGTTATTTAAGAACTACAGCAACACATTAGATGGATTAAAACAGACAGATACACCCCAAAGTGTCGTTGTTCCCAGGAACGGTCTCAGACTGGGCATATTCTTAATGGTGCTCCTGCAGGTCTGATTCTTTAACATTTTTCTCTTTAATCCTGACAAAACGTATTTCTGATAAAATGAAAATGATACTAAGACTTGCAGAAGTGGCAAATAACTGAAGATACAGATCATGCATTCAGAGTGATCTGAATCATTAGTAAAACCAGACACAGGCAATCAATCTTCCTAAAGTTGAAGTCATGTTCATACAAAATGAAGAACTCCATCCTCCCAAGTATCATCTATATAAATGTATGTATAAGAAAGATTATTGTGCTTAACACAGGAATACATTATAGTAGAGTTCGCCAATGTCACTTTAACTTGCTCAGGGCCCTTGTGATTTCAAAGTTACCCTAAGACGACACAAGCGGCATAGTGTCCCCAAACAGGGTTTTTAAATAGCTATTCTGTACTTTATATCAGTACCTCTAGGAAATATATATTGCATTATTAAATTTGATTTGACCTGAACCAGAATAAAAACAGGTCAAGCTAAATTTATAAACAGAATTGCTGTTCACAGATGGAAATGTTTTAGCAGTGTACCATTTGTACAATAATGTAAAATAGATATAGTTATAGTCAAATAGATATAGGTACCTGAAAAAAGTGGAAGGGTGAGTTCAGGATACATCCTTGCTAGTTCATATGAAAGAAGGGCAAGTGAGACACTGTAAAGAGGTGGCAATGGACCATGTGTACCATACAAGAGACTGCCTGGTCTTTGCTCAGCTACCTTTTTTGAATAAACAAAAAGCTTTGATTCAAGGATCTATAAAGGAGAAAAAAATAATGCAATGAGACAGAAATTCATTAACTCAGGAAACGTCAGCATTTCAAGTTTAGATATCAGAGAATGATCTATATGCTTCAGAGTATACTCTCCAAATTTGAAAGATACTGTAACTATTATTTTTCCATTCATTTTTATATAAATATTCCTGTAAGAATTTATAGCCAAGACAAAACTGACTGTTTATTATCAAAATAAAACTAAAAAGCAAATTAACAGTACTTTATAAGAAGTTCACAAAAAAACCCCCGAAGATAGGACGAAAAAAAGTAGCTGATACATGCCTGCATAAGTTGCATGGAAATTTCATAAATTTCTCTGTTGGTGTCAGATGCTTTGAACAGCACCAAGTTTAAAAGCGTCACTATATCAAAAGGATAGTTCCTAGAAGAATAAACAGTACATTTTTGTGAACGTTGGTGAGTAATGCATATTATACTCCTCTGATTTACTCTGTAATATGGTCTAAAGAGAATGACATCTTTCTTTTCTCTGTTCTACCACCAGAATATGGGAAAGGGAGCTCCTATGAATACATGCTGCGTGATCAAAGGCCCTCTGATGAATGGGAAGAAAGAAAGGATTATTTATAATTCCTTTAGACTAATACTTAGGAATGCACTGAGTTACCTACAGTGAGAAATGCAATACCTGTGTCTATAACTGTCAATTCATTTTAACTTATAACATGAACTGCTTACAGAACAGGCCAACACCTGAGAGAAGATGGGTAACATGAAAATTTCCAGGGTAAAGTACTTCTTAAGCCAAGCTGCTAGTAAAAGAGTCCCTTTGGAAAAAAGACACTATCTCTAACATGAACATTCACGGATGTTAGACAGTTTTATCAAAATTGTTTTCAAAGTGTAAACAAGAAATACGGCTTCAAGAAGTCCACTATCTATACAGTCAACATTAATTGTTAGGGTAAACATATTAAAGTGTTAACTTAATTAGAATATTGACAGAAAAGCAATTCACATGTCACAATATTTGGATTTTTACTAAATAAATTTCTGCTTTCTCATCATCATTTGTAAATGCACCTGATTCAATCCTGAACTATCATTTTCTCACCCTATATGTGAGCTACTATGCTCCTGGATTGCTACAGAATTCCTATTTGGACATTTTGCAGTCGCGGCCCAGAAAGCCAACCGTATCCTGGGCTGCACCAAAAGATGATAAGAGGGCTGGAGCACCTCCCGTATGAAGACAGGCTGAGAAAGTTGGGGCTGTTCAGCCTGGAGAAGAGAAGGCTGCGTGGAGACCCCACAGCAGCCTTTCAGTATCTGAAGGGGGCCTATAAGGATGCTGGGGAGGGACTCTTCCTTAGGGACTGTAGTGGTAGAACAAGGGGTAATGGGTTCACACTTAAACAGGGGAAGTTTAGATTAGATATAGGAAAAAGTTCTTTACAGTGAGGGTGGTGAGACACTGGAATGGGTTGCCCAAGGAAGTTGTGAATGCTCCATCTATGGCGGTGCTCAAGGCCAGGTTGGACAGAGCCTTGGGCAACATGGTTTAGCGCAAGGTGTCCCTGCCCATGGCAGGCGGGTTGGAACTAGATGATCTTAAGGTCCTTTCCATTCTATAATTCTACGATTCTATGATTTTAGTGTCAAAAATATGGCAAATACATGTGTGGCCTGGGACATTCCAGGCAATTACAACTGCTATCTGCAATCTATCCTCTACACCTGTCTCTCTGTCCTCCCATTAAGTTCAAAAAATAATAAGAAAAAGGAAATTAAGGGTAGCAGCTTCTTTGAAGACAGACAGACATCAGCAGTGAGATGCATTACTGCTCATTTCACATGTAGTTTAAGCAGTGGCCTCACTATACAGGTTGAAATACAATAGAGGAAAAACCATTAACAGCTTTCAGATATTAATAAAAATCCCAACTTGCTAGAAATTAAACTTTTCCTTCAAAATCAATCATGCAGGTCATACTCTCAATTTTTACTGTAGTTGTGGGAAAGGTTAATTTTTAGGACACAGTGGCATAAGTGACGCTATCCGAGGGAAAAAAAAAAGACTGCTGAAAACCAACAACACAAGCTGAAACCTCCACGGTTTTTTACTTTTGAAAGTGTAGATTAATAGACTAATTAATACCTGCTTCCACACACAGTTGCAATGGCTTTGAAACATCCAGAGGCAAGCTGGTATGATCCAGTGTAACATCGATCTATAGCCCAGTTGAAGAGATTGATTTGATCAGGATTCAGTTCTAGCAATAGGACTACAACTTCACAGCCAAGCTGATGAACCTGAGCAAATAAATACATGTCAAAACATAACTGGTGAGATCAGGTATGTTCATTGCCTACAATTGTGAGTGACATAGGCAAAACAAGGGGACAATGAAGTATCCAAAATAAGCAAAATGAAATCAGAAAATTTTTAATAAATTATTTTTAGGGATAATGGAATTGAAATGTGACTCGGTTTTCCATACCCCTTACTTGAAAGAAAATTATATGTACAAAGGCTACATGAATGAAACATATTTTCAAAGGAGGCTTCTGAAATTAAGCATGGAAAAAAGCAGAATCTTTGGAAAATCTATGATACTTGACAGGTGTTCTTAGGCAGCTTCCATTTGTATTGGTTAACTGATTTGTTAAATGTTTACTTTCCACTTCATGTGAGTTTCATAAAGTGACGCACTTTCATGTTTATCCTTCTTTTGACTAACACTGAAGCAAGGCAGACAAACAACAATACCTTTTGCAAGCCTGAGGTTATGAAAACTTGTATGTTTAATTCAACTACATCAAACAATCTATCACCTCTCCCTATGGACCTTGTATCACTTAATCCTGGTACCGCCATCACTACAAACACTGCACTACTAAGGTGTGGACTGTGCCTTTGTGTTCCTTCAGTAGAGTACTGAACACCAAACACTAATGCCTGCTAATATTCTATCACCAAGTGTAGGTAACTACTTTAAAGACTGCAAATGATATTTAATGTTAATAGCCCAGGTAGGATCCCTTTCATCTTAATCTGAACTGGTTGCATAGGCAAGGTAGTGTACTTACAGACCTTCATTACAACGATTAATCATGAATTACAGTGATTAGCTTTGGTGAAACAAATTTCACCAATCATACCCAAATTTTGCATTTCCAGGCAAAAGTTAAAAAAAAGTAATTTTTGTCCCCAGCAGTGATCAATTAGACATGGTGATATAATATTTGTTGATGATAATGAAAACATGTCCGGAGGAAAAGTGTATCTTTTCCTTTCTATTGTTCTGTGTGTTTCCTTCCCACATCCATAAGAATTTCAGTTATACATATCACTTACACATATCTTTATAGCTCCATCGCTACCAACATTCCAAAGTCTTATCTATTTTCTGAAAATTTTCTCTGTAGCTATCCCTTCTTCTAATTTGTCCGACCTTTGTTACCATAATCAATTGCCATTTCTACAGCATGTATCCTCCAGCTGCTCCACAAGCCTTTAGGTTTTGCTGTCGGCATTTTTTTAGCAATCACAATCACCTGTGCTGGTATGAGACTTCTAGGGAGAACAGCAAGTCAAAGTGGAAGATACCACAAAGGGAAAGATCATTGTTCTGTATCTACCTGCTGTAAATCACCAATCTACTCCTCCTTAACTAAAGACATAGTCCAATCAGCTATAAATATGACTGGGTAGTTACAAAGTCAAAACCTATCTTCACATAAATGGAAGAGAAAATTACAGCAATAATCTATTACTTTTATTACCTGATTGCTTTTAAAAAGAAAAATAAAATAAAATCTTCCTTTCCTGAATCATTTATCCTCTTGACTTCTTTGGAAGATCTACCCATTCAACTTTCACTCAGATTTGTTCCACCAGCATCTATGTTACCAAGCAGGAAGGGATTTTACATTCTTATTCCACAGAAACTTGGGTTAAAATACACCAACTAGAAATACAAATATTTTTCAGCTTGAGCCATTTTTAAGCTTTCTTTATCAGCAGAGGATAAGCCTGAATTTCTCTTGCAAGCAACACTGAGCCATAATGCAATTTTTTATCTTATTATTTACCTACGTTATAATTTCAGGAATAGTTATTCTTTTACTGTTTAAATGCTTTTAAATTAATTATATTTTTGTATTAGAACCTTGCATAAAGCTGTTGTTTCCTGCTGAAAATAGAATGTGTACATAGTTTGTAGAGTCACACACTCTTCACTCACCTGGTACACAGAGTCAAATTATTCATCAGAGTTGCATTTTGGTGAGTACTTACACGTAAATCTTGACAAGCCAGAATATTATCAAGCCATTTGTAAAGATACCCGTCAGGGGAAAGACCAACATTATCAAACACAGGTCCACAGCAGAGCACAGCTGACATGGCCTAAAAACACAAGAAACTTTAGTGACACAAAAAAGTAATATGAATTAACCCTTCGGAATTACTTGAGCCCAGATCCAGGCTAAAAAGAATCATAGAATCATAGAATCATAGAATAGTTAGGGTTGGAAAGGACCTCAAGATCATCTAGTTCCAACCCCCCTGCCATGGGCAGGGACACCTCACAATAGATCATGTTGCCACTTGGTTTTCTTTTGAAGAGAACTATGGTGAAAATGGTAACTGTGGATTTTGCTAGAATTCTGTAATTATGTTGCTATAAATGTTGCTGGATTCAAGATAATGCTCAATATAAGGATTTTGGAATGAAGCCCAGTTTTCCCATTCTTCAAGATACCTTTCATCATTTTAGCCAGTCTTCAAAAATCAAGCTACAAAACCAATAATGTTTCAATAGTATTTTTCTACACATAGCACAGATGTTTCAATAGTATTTTTCTACAAAAATTTAAACTATTTAAACTGCATAAGTGATACAGCTTATAACAAGTATGTAAGCTATTATTTTCCTGGTTTTTAAAATAATTAGTCTTGAAAAGTGTCTACAAAGAAAAAAATGCGTAACTTCAGTGGCTTAAACTGATGTATTCTGTGATAGCACTGTACATACACAAGTTCGCATCAAGTATACCAATTCAAATTTCTGTGAAATAAAAGGAAATAAACCCCACAATTACTTGTATTTTGACTGGAAAATTGCTGTTACTGCTTTTGACAATGAAACTTTAATACCTTTAATGCACAATACTGGTATCTTGTAATCTGGTGATTTCTATCACTGTAACGGTCCAGCGGTGTGAACATAATACTGAAAGGTCCTGCCCACTGGCTGAATAAGATGAACAGGTGATGCCTCAAGCTCTGCTGAGGGAAGAGAAATCTCCTGTGGTGAACTAAGTGAACAGAAATAGAAATAGTTGTGATTTGTTAATGTTAAATGAACATCTATGTGGCAGAGATGGTGACATGAATTTCCAATTTCTACAAAAAGGGAGTTTTTCTGAAATATTTAATACACACTTATTCCAAAAGTATCTAAGCTCCTTTTAAAAATCTAATGAAATGAATAAGATGCATCTTATTTCTAAGAACCTTCAGTTCTGAATTAATGTGTAGTTCTACAAACATGTACATTTGACCTTAGAAACAGCATGCAGGAAAGTAATTACAGAATCAGGCTTTTCACTGCCTTTTGCATTCCTTTATTGGCAAACCTTTACTGTTTTTTCCAATCCTTTAAATGCAAGCTTAAAAAATACATATATCTTATTCTAATACAATTATAAGTAGAAATAAAGAAATAAAAAAACTTGGTAACTTCTTATCACAGAGATGTGGTATATTTTCTGAGCAGCTAAATTAAGTGAGCAAATGAAAAATATCTACGAATTCTTAACCATGTGGAGTAAAAAAAAATCTTTTAAACAATTGTTTTAATTCCCCTAAGCAAAACATGATGGCAGAGGCGGTAGTACATTTATTAAAGAGACCGGCAAACTGCTACTGGCCAATTATTTTACTCCTAGGAACTGTGCTGGAAGCTGACAAATTCTAACTAGATGATACTAATTCAAATCAATATGAGCAGTGGCTAAGGATGATAGATGTTGACACAATAAATGTTTGTTTGCTAGGAGTTAAATGTTATGGCTTTGTTAGTTATTGATATATTTTAAAGCTGTCTTGTTAGCAAAAAATACACCTGTGAATTATTGAAATGATTCATTTATTATTGTATTCTCTCAAAACATGGCTATTTCATTGTAGAAAACGCATACAACATGCAGTCATTTGGTCAGATGCCTGGTATAACATGAGAATGGATGCAAAGAGGAAAGCCTTTGCAAATACTCATGGCAAAGTAACTACTAGAAAAATTCTGTATTGTTAATGTTCATCATTTAGAAAAGAAATAAAGAAATTCAGTATTTTGTTTGATATCAACAACTAAGAACTTGATGCCAACTTAGTTCAAAGGAATTTTTTTTTACTGTCTTAAATGAGAACAGTAGGGATGCCCTGTTTTCCTTATGTTGTTCAACTGCTATATAATTTTTATGTATCTTATAGCAGAAAGCAACTTTGACAAAATTTGCACTTTGGAAACCTACATGAAAGCATTTGTACATTATTTATTCCCTTATTTTTCCTCTTTTGAATTCCTTTGTATTTGTTGCTACCAGTGCTGCTATGTCCTGTCATAAATGATCTGGAGATAGTAGATTTACATAGACTGAGTATCTCCAGAACTTATCTTCCAGTAATTACATGGAGGCCTTCAAAGCAGACTTTATTTTTTATTTTGTGCTAATGGAATTACGTTACATTTCTGAAGTGATCTTGCAATATATAAAAAGCATGAAATGAGTTGGAGAAATCTTTGCTATACAATTGGAGTGACATAACATGGGATACAGTCTCAATGCCTCGGGCATGTTTTTCACTATACTGAATATTGTACATTTTCTGCACCTACCTATATTCTTCACGGCCTGTCTGAGTTTATGAAGAGTCTGGCAATAAAGTCAAAGGGAAGAAAATAAGGCCTTATGTCAAAGAAATCTGGAGACCCTAGAGGTCACAGAAAATTTCTTTGCCCAGCTTCTAAAAAGGTGATTCTTGTACATGAAAATTACAAGCTTCATCAAGCTTTACTGGTTTTTATTTGACTCTTAATAGGCTTTTGAACACATTTTTGTCCACATTCCCCTTTACATTTGTCACACCACATTTCACAAGCAGTGAAAAAAGCACAGAGAAAAAGAAGAAATAAAAAATTACTTCAATATATATTAAATGCAATTTTATAGTAAGTTGAGATAATTTAGCAGCATACCTGGAACACACTGAATCAAGTTGGCAATCATTGCACTGAAATGTGCTCTCATGTCCTTAAGGATTTCGACTTCTTTATCATTTTCAGCCTCCAGAAGCATGCGAGTTAGATCAACATACTCTAAGAACAAGGCTCCAAGCGCTAATGTATCTCTTTCTAAGGCTCCGTTTGTACTAGCATAAAGGAAAGTTGTACATTAATATAAAGTAACAGTGTAGTTATACTACAGCTTTCTGAAGAAATGCATAAAAATCTCCATATCTGATTTATCGATTATACAATTCTTCAAACGACATACTGACATAAACCCAGTGTTGCAAACACTGAAAATTCTTTCACTTAGAGATCAATACTTATGATGAGTGATAGTCCTACCTGTCACTTATAACACCAGCATCAGCAAGTAGTTCAAATATTCTCAGTAACTGCAGTCTCAGTAGATCTCGGCGTTCTCGACGTTTCTTGTTCTTGGAATTTAAAAGAACAAACATTTTTTCACACGTATAAGTGCATGCATAAAAAACTAGTAACTTCAGAAATCTCAGTCCAGTAGTGAGATTTAAGAATTCCAGTTCAAGTATTTTCTTCATGAAAGAACTTGACTGCTTTTGGTATTTCATCATAACACTGTGCTTATACATTGACACAGAAATAAATATTCTCAAATTCTTGTCTTTGTAACTATTCTTGAACAAACTTTCAACAGCTACCTTAGTCCTCATTGAAAATGTGGAAATGAAATAATGAAATACTGAATATAAAATAATTAATATTCGGTTCCTGTGCCAAACCCCATGCTATCATCAAGTAGCAGAGACATTCATGTTAGGTTAACACCATCTAGTTTGGGTGCCAGAAGCATTGTAAAGCACAGAACAATTACGCAGACTCCAGGAAAATATTTTAGATTAGCCGTTCTTGAACTTGGTGGTATTGCAGCTACATTCAAGTTATCTCCTAGCAGATGCTGCTCTAGTACACTCTTGGATGTGCTGACTGCAGTGGTTGTATACACAGTTACCATACTCCTCTCATAGAATAGCACTGCACTTTTGTCAACTGTTTCATTGTATCTTATTGTCTTCTAGAAATCTGTCCTTTCTGTCCTTTACTTTGCTTTCAAAGATGCGGATGCAACAAGGCCTGTTCTTTGCTGAAGGGCTAAACTGACTTGTTTGTATCTTGCATCTCCACTAAGCCAAAAAAAATGTGAGAAGGTCAAAAAACTGTTATTGCACTTAATTTGCTGCCAGAACAAGAAAAGCTCAGAGAAAGCTCAGATTTTCCTTTTCAGAAAGTAAGAATGGCAATACTGAGTCAGATCAAAGGCTTATCTCATCTAGTGCTCTGGCTCTGCCTATGGCTGGTAGCAGATGTCTGCGAGAAGAAAACGATACTTTCGCTGGTATTCTGACTGGCAGTCTGCAGCGTCCTAGCCAAAGCTTTTATTCAAATCATTATGCCATTTGATTTGTCCTATTCAAAGCCCTGGTTTTCTCCCTTTACACCTTTAACGTTCCAGGAAGCACATGTAGAGAAAAAAGCAGTTTTATTGTAACGCAGTATTCAACAGGCAGAGCTGACTCCTGGAACGGTGTCAGAGGCGATATGGCAAGCTGTGTGTCAGTGCCCACATGGCGGATCTTGCGTAATGTCCATTTTGGTTTACCCCTGTGGTTCTTGGCTGTGCTGGTAATCCTCTTTCTAGTCATAGCATATGTCAGTTCAAGGATGTTATTTCTGATGTGTTGGATACCTGCCTGCTGACATGGAGGCCTGCCATGCTCTCTAGAGCTACATGATCCATACAGTCACTCCTGGGTTTACTGGTGGTGCTGCTTGCAGGAAGGTGGCCCAGTTTCTTCATATCAGGAGGAATACAGGAATTAAAATTGCAGTCTCTTGTTCCTGTATTCCTCTACCAACATTTCCATGTGCTAAATTTGCTCTTACAGCATACTGTAAACCTCTATATTCTCTTGATTCCTTTCCTGAGGGTTGAATGGATATGTATATCTCCAGAAAAAGCCTTTCAAGTCTAAGTTGTCTTCGACTTAGGTGCAAAGGGAAATGCAGAGGCAAGAGGCTGCATTAATGTGTATTAATCCACTTCTGCCCAGTATCAAAAGAAGTGACCTTCAAATCAATGACTTTCACAGGGATGGAAGGCACACGAGTGAACTGAGGTGTGAAGCAACACAGAGTGGAAATGCTAGTGGATGTTTGCCAGAACTATTAAGAATTGTCCACATAAAACTTAGCATGAGTGATGCACCCACCAAGTGCCTTAATTTTTGTTTAGCTGAGAACCTATGTCCACCTATTCATGATTTAACTTCTTGACCACCATTCTCTGCATGGCTTCTGCACCAAAGACTTGGCAGATGGGGACAGCACACCAGGTTACCATGATGATACCTTATTGAAACCGCTGTGGAGGACAGAACAGTGAACACACAGTTTGAAACTGCTTGAGAACCAGGTAAACAAGCCTGGGTAGAGGACAGTATTAAACCAACAACATCACTTTCTGTACGCAACTGTGCAGACTTCTTGGCTGCATGGACACAATGCCTGTGTTTACACTGGTAAACAGAGACAGGGACTTGCCCTAAAGGCAAGTAATGCAGGCTGCCTCATATTCACACTGCTCCAGAAGATCTTAAGACTGGGTCTGTCCACGCTGCCTAGCAGGACTCACGCAATGCTTCTCTGGCCCAAGGCATTATGACTGCCTGTTTTCTTACCACAAACTGCCTGCTCTAACCTGAGGGTTTTGCTGCAGCAACTTGGCCCATAGGCTGCTGCACACAGGGAGATATGTAGAGGATGAGGGGAAGCATATCAGAGCAAAAGCAGCTGGGGTAGTTTGGAAGACTCTGTCTGGTGGCTTGGTGCCTTCTGAGCTTGCTCCTGGGAGTGAGCTACCTCCAGAGCCATCTCAGATTTCTGTCTTGGAGCCAGCTGGAATGGTCCAAAACTGAGCCAGGGAGGGAAAACTGAGCAGAACGGCAACTCGGGTCCAGTGCTGAAGCTCTCTCCATGGCTTCTCCATTTAATTGCATAGACACATCCTGTAACTAAACTGCTTACTTGAGGCTACAGAGCCTATCACCAAAGGTGTTTAAGACAAGGTCTATCAGAAATGACAGAAGACTAGTTCATCCTTCCTTGGACCAATTGGATGATCTGTTGAGATCCCATCTAGCACTACTTTCTATTATAACAAAAGAGAGTACTACAATGAAAGTGAAAACACTGATGAATTTGTCAGTTAACCTATTGTATTTAGAATGAAAAAATGTAGCCAGTTGAAGTTGAAATAGATGACCTTGATACCCTGCAAATAAAAAGCACGTCTGAACACTGGTGTGAAACGTGCTTGCAGCCCAGCTGTGCTGCAAGGTAATTTTTCCAGATACCTGAGGAGGTTCCCTGTTTAACTGGATTTTTTTCCTCAGAATGGATTTCTATACTGCACATTTTATATCACTCATAGAATTTAAATTACACTAGGTTTTAATGGAATTATTTTAAGTTATGTTCTTATACACAATTAATAAAATTTTTGTAGCACACAGATCTTAACTCTTTACTTAGTACAAAAGAGTATCTTTGTATTCCAAAGAGACAGAATTACTACTTCTAAATCGATTTTTTCAGTTTAAACAAGCTATTACATTTAACTTCTCCAACTAACCTCTGGTCTTCTTTCTAGGGCTTCTTTCATTAGTGGGTGAAGTTCTTCTACTAATTCCCTAAATAAAAAAAATAAAATAATCTTTGTAGACAAAATCTAGTGTCCTCTGGAAAGCATCAATATTTTATTCAATACACAAACCCATATGTCTAAAGCACAAATAAATACAAATTTAAGTATATTTAAATTACATCAAAAATAACACATTTAGATTAGAGGCAAATAATGGAGAATACGGTAAGTGGGGAAATACCTGAAAACAAGGGAATTTGTTCTTCCAAATCCTAATACAAGTGATTCTGTTATTTCTATGCTTTCAAGTCTCATCAAAGGCACTAGCTGCTTCAGTAAGACTCCAACAGATGGAGTTCCAATAGCCTAAAATATATGAAGAAATTATTGACATTTGTCAGCATTGTCAATATTAAGTAAATACATATTTTTTAAACAAAAAAACCCCCCCATTGTCCAAGAATTAATATGTATTTTAAAATTGTGCTGAAATTATTTTACTATTATGGATATCAATATACCAGTCTAGCTAGATATCTGCTACATCACAATCATCTCAATAAAGACTAACAAATACATAAATCTGGGAAATCTCTTTGTTTTCATTCAGATGATTGTAATTTACTTGTTGTTTCATTAAAATATTCCAGTCATTGCATATGCGGAGCTATTGCTCCTCTCAGGTTGCTACTACTTGAAACTGTATTTCATATAATTATTCCCTCATGTTTAACAGGCACAAAATGTTTATTCAGAAATCTGATTTATTGCTCAATAATGTTATAAATTGACAGATTGGAGTGCTCTACAAGGAAAGAAAGGAGATGATCAACTAAAGTTAACTTCAACACATATGTCCAGGACTTCTCTATTTTGAATATACATCACTCAGAATGCAAAAAAAAGGTAGTATTTTGAAAATGCCATGGCTTTTGCCAATATTTGTTGACACATAATGTCAGTACATGTTATCATATATTTTAGTAGCTAATTATGTGCCTTAAGCAGTTTGAGCATATCAAAAAATTTCCCCAACTGAAACACTTCAACAGGATAAGATTTTGCATGCAGATGCAGTTTAGAACTCTCCTAAATGAATAATTTGTTTGAAACAGGATGCGTTACCTTATTATCGTAGTTCACTGTTCCATCAGGAGTGGTAGCCATGATCTCTGGTGTTGAAGCACGCAAGTGTCCTGGACTCATAATACTAGGCTTCGCTACTCCAAAACAGAGAATAAGGTAGTTTCTCCACAAAGTAACATAGTTGTCTCCACTGGTTGCTGTACTTGTTTTCTTTGCATTAACAGGAATACTAGAATTTAAAAATAAATTAAAATCATTAAAATCATTCCCCAATCTTAATTAAACAGTATTTTAAAACATTTTAAAAGGGAATAAAACATGCTACATATCCACCAACTGCAATTCAACATGGGAAAAATCAATGAAGGTAGAAAACTAGAGTTTTCCACCTTACAAGTTGCAATCATGAAACTTAAAACTGAATGTCTGCGTAGTACCTTGCAGGATTTATGGACTGATACTGAAACATGAGACTAAAAAAACCTTGTATTAAAATCACACAACCCATCAAAATGAAAATTAAATGCAGATTGCCACTTACTTTGGATCCACAAGAGGCATTATCAACTGTAGCCTTGTGAAAGCGTATGGCCACGCATAACTGAGAGCTGTAGGACAATGTTTCGGTAAATTCTCCTGCCTAAGAAAACTGAAGAGGCAGAGAACCCATGGGTCTTTTACAGACTGTGCAAATATCCAGACATGGGAAGGACTTTTCACATCATAATGGCTGTTTACTAGGACGGCATTCCACTCCACCAGCCACTGCAAATCCACGCTGTGTGTTAATGGGATTGTTGTCTATGGAGAGAGAAGACAAAAAACCAAAGTTACAGTCATTTATTTCCTGCCATGTTCCCCCTCAGTACTTGTCTATATTTTCAAGCTTCATGGCCAACTTCTGTTGGATTTTTTAGACCAACACTTTTATGCTTCCCGTCACATCACCCTTTCACTCAGGAGAAGCTTTTTACAAATAGTGATAAGAGCTACCTCATTATTTCCCCTCTGGTTCTTCATTATAGCTCCTATTTACTGTGATAGGCACAATAACTTTCTACAGTAACTAATGATTATGATGACCAATAGACCAACATAGTCTGTTACTTTCTATTCTACTTGCTGCCACCACCCAGGCACTGTCTCTTATATGATGCTGCAGCCTGTAATAGGTATAGACTGTCCTTATGTTCATTGTCTGAACAGCTGGACAGAGCCTTAGCCCATGATTAAGACACCTACATGCTATGGCAGTATGATAAATGCCAATGCTATTAATAACTATTCTTCAGAATTCATCAAGGTGTTTGAATATGTTTATAAGGAATTAAGAGGCTAAAGCAGGCACTTAAGCAGTTTTAATCCACTTAAAATCCTGCTACCTTCAGTGACAAGTAGGGTTCTCTTATCAACGAACCATTTCTCTACTGTAACTTAAATTTTGTCCTAAGAAAACAACTTCGTGAAATGAAAACTTAAAACACATGTATTTTTGCATCCTTATTATTCACTTATCAGACCTCAAATAGAAAGCAATAGGTGCCTGCATCTTGCATCCACTGTTGTGAAAGTAATCACTAAATTACCCCTACCTGCTGTACTTGTCAGAAATCAGGTACACAGGCAACACATTTGCTTTGCTATATTATTAATGCATAGAATTAAAGCACAAAATCCAAACCTTCACCTACAGAAACTGTAACAAACCCAGGTTTTGCTATTTCAGATGAATTTCCTAATTCCTGGGTTGCAGAGTCAGATTTTCTCTTGCTTGCTCAGTTTCTGATCCCTCAACTTTATCATTTTCAGCTGCACAGTGGCCTGACTTCATCACCAGTTTCACGTGCCCTTCCTACTCCTGGAAAGAACACTCATGTGGCAAGGACTGATTGTTGTTTTAAACTTAATCAGGCTGAAAAGTGCCCAAAACTGATAGTTTCTGCTCTCTGGAAAAGGGCACTAATCTCTAAAATAGTATGCAAAAGAAGTTGCCCTGTGTATCAGTTCCTCTGCTGATACTTCTTTATTCAAAATGCTTACTGCCTCTCTGCTTCATCAGGCCCATGAGAAGAGTGAAAGCAGAGATTCACCTCAGCTGTGAACTGCTCTAGAGTTTAGGGTTAGGTTTGCAGGCAGGGCCACTTCTGAGCAGGCGAGGGAGCTAAAGCTTATTCCCTTCTGGAACAGATGATAGTGAGTGACTTCCAAGCACCCCAAGTTTCAAATAGTGGTGGCAGTAAGACTTTTTTAATGGCTCTTTTGGATGCAGTTCACATGTCCAGAATCTAGGTAGCTTTGATTATAAATTCAGTTATAACATTTTTTCTATATGTAGTACAGTATGATTATTTTCATCAAACAGATTGTCTGGGACATTGTGGAGCCTTAGAGCTCTCGGGTAGATGGCTGGAAGTCTTAAAGCTGTATGATTTCTTTGATTTCTAGCAGCTTCATTTTTAGTTTTTCATGTCTGATATTATGTCCGCATGCTATGTAAACACTAGCAGTAATAGCAAACTAATACTTACTGAATCTGAAACAGCCACATGAATAAAACTTTCAAGAATAGAAGAACTCAACTGATCCATGACATCGATCATGGGCCTGTCATCATCCTGCATAAGACAGAGAACACAAGTTAACCTCTCTCCCGACCAAATTATTTCCTTTCTTATTTTTCTGATACATGAAACAGAACCACCTAAAAATTTTAACATTAATTTAAAATGCCTGAAAAAAATCATTGGTAATGATGGGTGCATTTTGTCTTTGTCACATGAATCTCAGAACCAAATCCAGGCTGTGGTTTGAAATAAAGGTAATTTGTGGCTATAGCTCACTGCTTACTGAACAAAAGCACATATCAGAAAATCCCATATGACTTTGGATAGCTGGTATCAAAAGACTGAAAAATTAGCTTACTGTTTATTAAAGCATTCCTTTGCCATGAAGACATGTATTTGTGTTCTTAGGCATTTAGATGGCTCACTGAGCTGTGTCTGCCAACACACAACATGACTCTCTGTATTTCTATATCCCTAAAGAAGACTTAGAGGTCATTACTATACAAGAAAAATGTATGTGAATAATCTTAAACGTCTCTTATGCTGTGTTTTTTTTTTTTACAAAATGGCACGCTACAGGAATAAGTTTCATTTCCAGTACAAGTTTATAATCCTAACACAAAAATGATCCATGCAGTAGAAAACAGGTTTTACAGTGTCTTTTATATTCACATCATGCCAAGAGGAAATATTAAGTTGCTGTACATGTTTCCCTTCAAATTCTTGTTTAGCACACGTTATTAATGTGACATTGTTCAGTATACAGAAAGGTTTGCAGCATTAAGGCAAACAGAAATGGTAAGCTCAGACCAAATGTTTTTTTATAAACTATGTGCGTACCTGCTGCACTGCAACTATTATGTTAAAAGCAACTGTAATAGCAGTTTTGAGCTTTATCTTTAGAGAATTTTAATTCAAAGTTCCAGAAAAGGAAATCATACCTCTGCCTGGCCAAGGGCCAGGAATAAAGCACGGATCTCTCTGAGGATTAAAACTGCTAGTTTACGTGTAGCGATCTGGAAGCTACACAGCAGAACCAGGGCAAATCCTTCAACTGCATGTAGTACATTAGAATAGGGGCTTCTTTCAGATTGTATCCTGTGGCTGGATCCATTTTGTATCAACTGTAGAACAGCACAAGGGGAGAAAAATGGAGTGATGGTTTTTGAAAACTGGGTCTCCAAGAAATATTCTATTTAACTAGGACAGTATAAAGAAACAAAATGCAGAAGCCATGTAAATGCTGAAGTAGGAGATTGACAGCATTCCCTCAAAGAATCAAATTTTGTTGCTTAAGTTATCTTGTTCTACAAATCCAATACATGAGTATAGTCCTTTTGCCCTCCCTTTAATTTGCAATTCAACTACCTGCTTTGTTCCATTCTCCACTATAAGAATGAATAGCTAAGTCAGACAGTGAAGAGTTCACACCTTTTCTACTCCAGATAACAGGTCCATAGGTCCTTTGATCCTGTAGCAGTCAACACCTTAGGTAGGTGGCCTCTATAATCTGAGCCCCACCAGTAAAGTGTACAATATTTACTGAAAAGTATGTGAGTATTTATCTTTTCTACATTTTTTGTAATACTATTATTACATATTAATTAATGGTCCTCTGTGATATAAAGCAGACATCATGCTTGCCCAAAGGAAAACGTATCCAATGCGACTGGGTTAGGAGATTGAGAAGCCTGAAAATCATCTCTCATAATGAAAATATCTCTGGGACAGTGCAGATGGGAGGAGCAGGAGCAAAGCTGTTCAGTTCCCAGGAATGTTTGTAACGCATGGAGACAGCAGGCTGTAGAAACAATCAGATTCTTTGATGTTTTTGAATCAAACAAATGAAATGGCTACAGGAAGGGAAGATCCACTTCAGTCTTCCCAGCATTCCTACTAGCATTATTAATCAGTTTCAGTCCTGGGAACATGTCCTTCTGCGACATCTACATACACATATTTCATTTTATCTGCTTTTGTTGATGTGCATATTTCAGTTTGACACGCATTCTCTTATGTTCTCAACAACAGTAACATCTGCTGTGTTACACAAGGACATGGCTGTCCTCAAAAGACATCTGAACTAATTACCTTAAAAAATTAGACATAGTGAATTCTTCTCAGGTGAGTAAATACAAAATACATAAACCACAGCAGTACTAAGGAGCATAATTTCTGCCTTCAATTAGCGTAAATGTTAGGACACAGATCTCTTGATTTCATACCTCTGCAGATCTGGTTTTTGCCTGTTCAGAAGCTTTTCCCGGAGTGTGTATTACAAGCTTCCATTGTGTAAGCAACTGTAGCAGCAACTTCAGTGAAGTATCAAGAAGGGTATGATGCATATCATTCACTTCACGTAGCAGAAAATTAGTAAAACCAAAGAGCACATCCTCCCGCCAGTCAACAAAGTCAACAAGTAGACCCTGAAGAGAATTCTGTGCAATGTGTCGAAGTTCATCATCCATATGTATAGACAGCCTGTAAGTAAAATAAATGTCAGGTAATAAAAATCTAAGGAGTGCTTATTGTGGAAAGGAGCATATGTTTCTCGGTAACTTAACACTGATGGAAAATTCCCAATGACAATGTAAATTTCAGTAATGCTACCGTGGTTTCATTATTTCTGACCACAATTAACAACCTTAACCTGGTTTTATACTGTAATTCTTGATACAACACTGCCTGAATATATTCATGGGTCCAAAAGAAGTCTCTGTTCCACACCTAGAAGATGCTATCTTTAAAGTACATAAATTTAGCAGCTTTGCTGTCTCCCTGAACCAAGTATACTTTTGATTTACTTTTTTATTAAATAGCTTCTAAGTAGTTATGATAGCAAAAGGTTTGCAGGTTAATATATAATTTCATAATTTATGTATTTATTTGTTTACTTTCAATATAAAAATAAAAGAATCACAACACCTCAGCTGCCTAAGAGTTAAAATTAATCTTTAGCCAAGAAGCAAATCACAATTATTGGAATAAAATATTAAAAAGAAATAAAAATAAGAATTTGAATTAAAAACCTGCTTTGTGTTTTAAACAACTAAGGATAGGGAAATGGTAAAAACAGCCTCAGGACTTTCCATACGTTTAAAAACATCAGACACCCCCAAAGTCCTTCTGAAAGATGGTGCAATTTTCGATCCCATTTTCAAATTATATTTCCTTCCATATTTGCATTGTGTTGAAGTTCTTTTCAACATAAAAATTCATTATACTTTCTTTTGACACAAAAATTATCAAACCAGTTCTGTGTTGGTAGCTTGGCAGAATAAAGTAAATTCAGATTAGTGTGTTCTGCAATTTTTGGTTCATTGCCTTTCTGATGTATTTTGTTTTAATTACGCATGAGACTGTAATTTTCTGTAGTGTGTTAGAACTCATTTTCAAAGTATTTTATCTACATTTAATCTACAGAGTTGAAAATGAGGATGCTTTATAAAGAAATTAAGAGAAAGCTAGGAGAAAAAAACTCAAAACAGCCAGATGGAGTGGAACCAAATTCCATTCAGTTGGAAGTGTATGATGAGATGCAGCTCATAAAAAATTTGGTTCATTATAGCTGCCTAATTGGGAGGCAGGCGACATTTCATTTAAGTCCAACCAAAGCAACTGCCATGAAACTTCACCCCTGGTGAATATGACTCCAAAAATAACTGTTACGCTTTAATAACCACATGACTTTCTATATAAATTTGAAAACACAGTATTTTGTTGTGCTAAGAAAAGACCGTTTTGGTCTCTATTTGGAATGCCAAAGCCAGAAAAACAAGTAAAACCCCTGAGATTATGATTAAGTCATCCATGAAATGAATGCCACAATGATACAAAGTAATAACAGAAAAGAGGAAACAAAAGAGATATGTCTCTAAGTCCAAATTACTGTGCAATGGCATTATCAAACGAAATGAAATTCAAATTGAGCATAAGGATGTATCTATGTATTACCACTGTATGACAGGCAGCTTGAGGAAGCAAGTAAATGTTAGTTTGTTTGTCTGCAATTTAAGTCAAGTCAGTTAAATTTAAGACCTACTTGGGAATTTGTAATGAATGGTTTCAGTGGGCAGTGAAAGGGTAAAAGGTACAGTATATACTTGACATCTGCTTTACAGCTTATAATTTGAATACAGGTGTCCTGGAAGAGTGTTTAGCTGCTGAGTTACAGAGTCCTTCTGGAAAATACCAGAAGACACATCTGTTGTGAGGATGAAAAATTCAAACCAAACTATGAATAAAAGAACCCATTAACCCAAAGATGTTATTTTATCTTTAGTGAAAAGAAAATATTTAATGGCTTTCCATCCAACAACACAGCCCCCCACAAATCCCTGGCCAAACAGGGATTCTTTTCAGAACCAGAGAGGAACTGAAATCTCACCTTTTCAGAGTTTTTTATCCTTGTATTGATTCTAGTCTCTGACCCAGAAAACACATAGTACTGTAATGCAGTGTTTTCTAGAACAGCAAAGACTTACCTCCTGGGACTACTTGTTCATAATGGGGAGTAGTAGTCAATCTGGACCCAAATAAACACGGGATAGTATAGAGAATGTAGAAGCAGCACTGGCGCTGAGGTAGTGTGGAGACTTACATTAGGATTAGGTCAGGTATAAATTCCTTGAACAGTTTATTAGCTATATTTTTGTAGAGTGTTTTCAGTCCACACTGTCCCAGACTAAATAGACCTAATTCTTTCAAGATCCTCCTTTCCCTTATTCTCTGGCCAGTCTCTTCTTCAAGCATGATGCCCCAGCTTGGACATTGTTCTCCAAATCAGGCATCCTTGATACTGATTAGACCAGAAAAGCTTTTTTAAAAGTATTTTAGACTTATTCCTATTTTCACATGTGAATAAGGTTTGCCTTAGGAACATCACTGGTTTGTGTGTGTTCAGTTTGTGATCCTGGTCTGCAATACTGAGACCCACCCAGTATTTCAACACCTTGCTATAAGTCTCCTGAACCATTAACTGTCTATTAACTGCTTTCCAACCTAATATGCATTCACTTACTTTTACCTAAATTATATTTCCCCTGCTTACATTTGAGAATCTGATTTACAACAGTATCAAAGTCTCAAGGATGCTGTATCACGAGTACATGTGGGAGATGAAAACAGCTTCCCAAAGGTCCCCTTGTTGGAGGAAGGCTGAGCATGTAATTGCTTCCAAAGTTGCTCTAGAGATGCTGTCCTCAGCTCCTCTTGATGTCTCACTTTTCACAGCCAAAACCAGACAACCCAGCAGACCTACTGCTTGCGTTGTCCCAGCACGGAAATTACTCAAGAAATGCTTGCAAACCGGTTGTGGCTGAAGAATCACAATTGACCTTTTCTGCGTGAAGTTTGATGACAAAATAAAGATAGACCAGTGGTTATATTGACAGTTGTGAGACTTAAGGAGGGAAGCACTTATTTATGAGGAAGTCACATTGGTCTCCAAACATTTTTCAGAGTAGTGACAGGTTTGACCTGGAAAATCTTCTGTGATTGAAGAGCAGTGACCAGAATGGATATGTGCTTTCTAACAGATCAGTTAAGGCCATTACTAACGATAGAAAGCTAGTTAAAATAGTGGATTAAAGGTAAACATGTCCTTTTTCATTCCCCTCAAGCAGAATTGATGTAACTATTTAATATGGTATCTTTATAATTTGATAATGTAAAGATTTAAAACAACCCTCAAGTGATTTATAGCAGAGGATGTAAACACAAGGAAATCAAGGTGGCCACACTCCACAGCACACCTACTCCTGACTGCAGTTATGGCTTGTTTGGCTGTTTGCACTTTTTACTACTAGCAGAATAAATTGTTTCACTGTTTTAGCACATCACTAAAGAGCTAGTGATAGAGCAGCAAAAAATGCTATTGAATGTAACCCTCTGGCTCCCACATCTGTCATTCCTCACGTTTCAGAAGCAAGAACGGAGTGGCAAAGATTGCTTCGACACAGTTACCTGTAAGCAATATGCTGCAAGGGCCTCCTGGCTCAATTTACTACCACAATCCACTAACATAAATGACATGCTGTAATCTTTTACTTGGATACCACAACTGAAATGTAACAGACTTTTCTCTACTGACCAGTACCTGTTATCATGACTATTTGCAATAAGTCAATAATTCGATGTCCTGAAAACTAACTGTTTTAGCAGTCATGCACTGTAAACTATCTTGTTCTGTGAAATAAAGTCTATCTAGATAAATTCAATGGACCCCAAGCAGGGAGGGTATGACACTTAAACTTATCCTTTATTTTATGTATGATAATATTAAAAATAAAATTTAAATCATTATTATAAGTTAAAAATTTTTTTTGAAATATACAACATCTAGCACATTCTGTTTTACCAAACAGACACATGAGAATCGTAAATCGAAACTAAACAAGTATCTCAATATTCTTCCACTAGACAGAAGAGATATTCTTTCCTGTTAACTAGAATGCTGTGATGGTTAATAAAAGGTAATAAATGGTGAAGATCGTGAACAATAGTGAATATCATGTAATCTACATACTGATGGAAAAGAGTTCTGGATGATGCATCTACTCTCTTATAAAATGAAGAGTCTATAATGTAAACACAATGACTGTAAAAAGATGCTAGGACTTCTATGTCTTATTCATTAATAGCATATTACTTTTTATAAGCATATGATTGTCTAAGAAACAGTTATACATTCTGCAGCCCAGTTTTTCATTCTGTTCACACTGAGCAGTCATCTAATGTTTGAACGGTTTACCTTGCCAGCAAGTCGATCAACTCAAGTTTTGACATTCCATCAGGAAGCAACCGAGGAATAGCAGCAACACACGTTCTGAACAAATCAATTTTGGGCTTTCTTTCACCTCTGAAAAAAATTAAACAGAATTTTGACTAAGCTTAACAAATAATTGTGTTAAATGATCCACCTACGGTTTTTCAGAAAAGAGCTGGACATAATGGAGTGCCAGAGGCCTACTAAGAACATCGGAACAGAAAGCTAGACACTATAAATGGAATAAAGAAACATGAATAAATGTTTCCATTAACTGAACGGTTTTGATATTGACATTTATTACTGATTAATTTATTTCTTTCAGAGAGAAACTGGCAGATATGTCAAGATGGAGTTATAACGTAGGAGGATTCCTTCATCAAGATCAGCATTTGCATGATGCAAGCTTCGGATGAGCGAATGAGTCGGGGTGTTCCCCATCACAGTGCAGCTATATTACACAAGTTGTATAAAGCAAATAGCAGATATGTAAGAAGCCTAAATAATAAGGCTGAAGGTCCAGACAGTTGCCCTCAACAGGACAAAGATCTGTGGGAACTGCACACCACACATTATTAGACTGAAAAAGAAGCAAAATTTAGAGGTAGGTATGGGAAGAGAGTTTCTGTCAATCCCTGCCTGAGATAGCAGCACTTTAGCAAACATCATCAGCTCGAACATGTTTCAGTAGCCCCAAGACAGCTCTAATCTGTGGAATGGCTCAATTGTTCCCTAACAGCCTGGGAAAGTGGTTGAATCTAAAGTTCAGCATGAACCAAAAATCTAGGTTGGGAGTGCTTAAATCTTGTAAAAGTAGCTCAAATTTCAGCTGCTGATTATTTTCACAACAGATGCAGTTCTTTTCTGACTTTTTTCCAGTTTTTGGTAAGAATACAGATTAAAAGTCCTCTAGACAGACTTCAAAATGTTTGGGGTTTTTCTATTTGCTCATTTTTAACTCAATGATCTATTATTTGCTGATTGAGTATAGAGGAAATAATCAAAGCATAATAGCATTTTAAACCGTACAGTCTTTCCCACAATATTATTAATTATTAGCCTGTAATATGCTTTGAAAGGATCAAAAGAGCAAGGTCCTATTTAGGGACCCTACTATAAACATGCAGAGAAAGGTTGTTCCTGCTTTAATATGACTCTGATCAAACCAGGAAAGAATGAGGAGGAAGAGACACACTGAGAAGCAATGCGAACTACTTAACACCACACTGAATTTCAGTGGCAAAACACAAAAATAACCTAGTTTTCCTGCACCCCAGTCCAATGCCCTGCTCACTACATTACTCTGCTTCTCCACCCAACTGAGGACATTGCATTTGGATACCTTACTTCTGTGTTCAATCACAGAGAAAGCCTGAATGCAATACCATCTCACAAGTCTAAGATCAGATTCATGGAGTAATACTGAACATTCACTGAAACAACGGGTGTAGAAAAGGCATAAACTGACATTAGGCTTACTTAATTAAAAGATTGAAGTAAATTTTGCGATGAATACTGTTCTTTCTCTTAACACCATGTATCAGCTTGGATATCAGTTACATTAATAGAATGATGATATGATTTTAATCTACTAACTTAAATTGTACAATGAGGGGAAACTATTTTCATAATCAATTATCTCTGTCTCACTGTATCTTTATCCTAGCAGATGGAACTTGAAAGAAAGCCAGCAACTGACTTGAAGAAAGAGTAAAATACATCTAATCCAAGAATTTGGTTATAAACAAATTCTTTTGAACTATTATTGCTAATGCAAAAATGAGTTCAATTTATAACTAGTGCAAAATATTGTATTTTATAGTTGTAAGTAGTAAAGTGCCATTTAAAATTTTATCTGCAGGCAAACTAATGAGTCTTCCTTGCTGACTTGAAATGGAAAGTGAATTTTGCAGAGTTTCCTTACTATCAGTCCACAGTAAGGGTAAATAGTTCGTGCCTTTAAAATGGAGACATGTAAAATAATAGTCTAGGAGGAAACTTTTCTGAAGGAAAATGAAGTAATTATTTATAAATATAAAATCTGTGGGTGTTCTTTGGGTTATCAGCTGCTCAGAAGACTAGCAGAAGATTCAAATCTGAGGCTCAAGTTCTCAATTTATCTGAGCTACCAGGCTCAGCATGTGAAGCGTCTGGCAAGGGGGGGCCTCACAGGGCTCTGCAGTCATCTCTGGCCGACTCAGGATCCAACAGGATGAGCTCTGGATGAATAGACCAACAGCTGCCCTAACCTGGAAGCTTGTGCTTTCATACCAGCAGATTTTAGTTAGGTATTGTCAACAAAAATCTTTGAAGCACTTGCAAGAACGGGTTTGCATGTTAGGAAAATGGATGCCCTACTTTGACTACATTGGAAAGTAATTATAACTAGTATTGAAATGCATATCCCAGTGGAGGATACAAAGGATGCTCCTTAGTTAGGATTTTAGTAAGACACTCCAGAGTGGCACCTATTTCAACAATAAATTCTTAAAGGATCGGTCATTAAATACAGAAGCATTGCTAACACTGTCAAAGAAAAATCCAGAATCTCTATACTTTAAAATGTTATGACTTTCAATTCCTAGCTATTTCCCTCTGATTCTTACTTTATTTGTTATTAAAAACATCATTATGATATTCAGTTTATACAATAACATCAACTATATGTAAATATGAAAAAAGCTGTAACTTTAAAATATAGATAAATGTAGTGTGGTATCTATGTATTAAAGCCCATAAGAACTAAAAGTTAATATGGAACTCTAGTGAAGCATGAAGGTTTGTGAATAAAGTGATAAGCACTACATAAACCCAATATATTGGCTTTTCCAGTTATCATGCACAATGCAGTTTTTAAAAGGACCATTTTAAATCTTGATAGTAACAGCTAATGATTTAGCTGTTTTCACATGACCTTAGATCCACTGAAAATTAAGCATCCCAGATATATTTTTCCTTGGAAGATCAAGTAAAAATGTGTTCTAATGTGTTTTTCCTTTCAAGTATATATTAAGTATATATAAGTATATATATACTTATATATACATATATATAAGTATATATACTTATATATATACTTAATAGTGTGTATATATAAGTATATATATAAGTATATATATAATAAGTATATATATACTTAATATATATAAGTATATATATTAAGTCTATATTAAATTACAAGTATATATTAAATTACAGCTCATCTGGATATAAAATACAACACAAAAATACAGTAACTTACATGTCTAAATCTTCCAACCTTAAAATCTTTATGTCTCTGACAAAAGTTACTACCAAACCATACGACTTCCTGAAACGTCTATTTATTAACTGACCTTAAAAATAAACACCACTTTGGTGATGCGGAGAACCATAGAAAGGACATTTATAGCTATAAGTACACTTCTTATCTAAGTGATCAAGGTTTTACTATGCAATTATCTTTTGGGAATAAAATGTGAGTTTCAAAGCTTATTTTCCCTCTTGCAAAAGCCAGGAGACCCAAAACAATTACGAAAACTGATCGTGGGTACTGAGCAGTATACTGGGTAGTACTACAAGAAAAATATGAAATATTATCACATAGTAATATTAGCATTTAATATAAATAAAGACAATGCTAAAGACACAAAGAGCTTACAAGTACGTCTACGTAGTCACAGCAACAAACGAGCGGAGAAATGACATTAACACATAAAGATAATATCAGCTGTAAAAGGTAATTGAATTTAGATAGTCATTGCACTCTATCTACTATTCACAGTATTTTTAGCAAGGTGTCTTTTTTTTTTTTTTTTGACAGTATATGGAAAAAAAAAACATTCTCAAAGAGACCAATGTCCTTTTCATTGTACCTTGACCTATACCTTGAACTTTTTTTCCAGGGTTTTTTTTCTTTTGGCATAACTACCATGTCCACCCCTCTATAACAGGAAAGATATCCAAGGTCTCCTTATAGCTGGGCTTTCTGCAATCTGTGCTCTGCACTTGCCAAATAATGTCTCTGTGTCTCTAAAGTCTACTAGATGTCCACCTCACTAGAACTCGCTTCAGAAAACTTCCCTTACTAATAATTTTGGTGTAAAATGCTGCTATTCAACACTGCTTGAGATGTTCTGGCTTGATTCTGTTTCAGTGGGGTATTGCTTAAATCCAAGACTCTTATCACAACATGACTTGGTTTTTTAATTAAGATTTGATTTTGATTACAGGCATGAATGGAAATTTTGAAATATTACTATTAATAGTGATTTACAGAATTTGCTGAATTTATTTTGAACTTCAGTAATGCAAATATACCCTGAAACAGTGTTTTGAGCATAGGCTGACAGATTTTCCACTTTGGGCTTTCAACTTCTACCATCTAAACATTCATGGGATTCACACATAACTTCGGATACATTGAGAGCATCAGTCCAATTCCAAACACTGCAAGTACAATCAACTTGTCATGAACAGTTTTTCAACGTATACACTAAGCTAAAACTTCCCGTTTCTTGTCTATTGTTCTGATGACTCAGGATAGTCAGGAATACATAAAAAGCTCTGAAATTACATCTCAATATTTTATGGGATTTAATGTTCTTGAGCACTCACGTAATCATGTCTTCAGGTTCCTTGTTAAGCATCTGTATGTTGGTTAGCATCATGCAGCGACCGACTTCCTTGTCAAGGTGTCTGAGTATGTTGTCCACGGCTTTTCTTACTTGAGAATAATATAATGACATACCTGCAATAATACGCATTTTTGTATAATTTGGACTATTTATAGATACGCATATTTTGAAAAAGAAAGGTGTTTACTCATGCTGTGCTGCATAAACTAAGAAAAAATGTTTTCCTCATGAGATAGCATATTCCATTAGTAACGATAACTTGATTCAGAGACAGAATATGTTGCCCTCTCCAGAAAGAATGCTATTGTATGTAAAAATAGCCCCAGTGATATACAGATACACATATTTTTCCTGGAGAAAAAGTTAAAAAATACCTAGTCAAAATACGTCTCTACATAGTCAAATGAAGCCACACAGTTAGTGAAGTTATACAATATACTTTGCGACTTTTTATGGCAGAAGTAGAAGTTCTCATCCAGTAGTGAGGTTTAAAAACTACATGCAAAGAGAAAAAAGGAATCTGAATGAGCTCTCCTAAAACTAATCTGGTATGGAAATTACTGGCATGATGTTTTATGTGAAAAATGATATTAGACATACAGCTTTACAGCAGCTGATGGACATCAAATAGTTTAAAACTTAGTTAACTCTTTTTCTGTATTCATGAAAGGCTAAAATTTTAATTTTCATAATGAAAATTTATATATTAACATTGAACAATACATTTTTAGTCATCTATTCTCTAGTCAATTCTTTTCCTGTTTGATAAAGACAATGTAAGCTTAGAATTTAAAAATCATGTCAATTTTCAAATCTATTATGATCAAAAGTTCAATGACAGTGTAGAAGGCAAAAGAAAATATAGAAACTGCCTATCTTAATCTTAAATGTTATACAGGGAAACTAGAATATTGTATCATAAAATAGTGAAGAAATAGCTAATAAAACTTAATAATTCAACAGTTCAAACCTTTATTATCAAATGCATGAGGAATAATCAAAATGAATTAGTGACAGCACTAAATGCTACATCTGTTGTACATTTCAACAGCAGTGGGTCTTACACTGATTATTTTTTGATATATTTTGATATTACTACAATGATGTAGCAACAGTACAACACAGGTGTTTGTCACTGGTGTAGAAATATGTAGGCTTTGTTTCTTTCACGGAAGTTTGAGGACCTAATGAAGTGCTGAGTAGCTAAGTTTTCCTTTTTGCCAGCAAAACCTGGCACCTTCAGGACATGATAAAGGAGCTTTTCACCTGCAACCCAGGATTCTCTCTCTACATTGACTACAAAGGAAGCCAAACGTAATGGTGCTTTTGACTTAGGCCCTTCAGTTCAGCTCTATTTTACATTTAAAAGTTTCTGCCACTTTGGGAGTTTCAGTTTGTATGAGACAGCGCAATTAAAATGAGGATATAAAAGAAATCTTTGCTGTTTTTCAAGGCTGGTACATTTTCTGAGCACAGGCACTGTTTCTAATAAGATGAATATGCATGAATAAACACAGCTATTCAGCACTGAAAGAAGCTAATTCTTTATCTGCGTACTGTGATGCTGGGGAGGGACTCTTCCTTAGGGACTGTAGTGGTAGGACAAGGGGTAATGGCTTCAAACTTAAACAGGGGAAGGTGAAATTAGATATAAGGAAGAAGTTCTTTACTGTGAGGGTGGTGAAGCACTGGAATGGATTGCCCAGGGAGGTTGTGGATGCTCCATCCCTGGCGGTGTTCAAGGCCAGGTTGGACAGAGCCTTGGGCCACATGGTTTAGGGCAAGGTGTCCCTGCCCATGGCAGGGGGGTTGGAACTAGATGATCTTAAGGTCCTTTCCAACCCTTACTATTCTATGATTCTATGATTCTATGATTCTATGATTCTGTGATTCTATGATTCTATGATTCTATGATTCTACTTAACCCCCCTCTAGAACAAAGGGTTGCTACCACTTGCAGAGCACAGCTTTTCCTGAAACAATTAAAAAAAAAAAGCAGTATTTGTCAAACTAAACCATATATTTCATTACAATGCCCAATAAAGTAAATGTTTACCATAAATACATCAATTGAATACTAAACAATAGTAAATTATTCTGCTCAGGTACTGAGGACTTTTTCACATTCATTCTTATCCAAGCTTCTATATTGCCCATTCTCTTACTGACCTATCATTTTAGCTTCCTCTTCTGTAAGAGTTTTGCTCAAATATGTCTTCTTCACTCTGAGAGTGTTTCCAGAGGGAAGGACAGCTCCAGTCACTGGCATTGGAGGTTCACCGTCTTTTTGCTGTAAGCTATCAGCAATTACCAAGAAAGCTCTCAGACCAATATTCATTCTCTGGAAAGTTCAGAAGATGAATGAGTATCATAATAAAATAATCATATCCTACTCATATTCTTCAATCACTTTGAAATTCTGAGTTATGCACCTGCCAGCATTATTTTCCTGTATCTCCTCTACATTGAATAGATTGATATATTTTACAAAAAACATCTATGAAATAAAGAGTGAATTCATATCTGCACTATGAGCACATATGCTCTCCCCTCTTAAAACTATTTTCAACTATTTTGATTAGTACATTATCTTTTTATCTTCAGGATAAAACACATGAATATGACCTGGAGTTTAGTAATGCACCTTAACTGGACCTTCAGTTAAACACAAATGTCCTACATGGTCTGTTGTGAAGAAAGATCAGTAACTGTCTCAAAAAGGGCCAGGGTTGACCATACTGAGTGAAAAGTCTAGCATAGTGTTCAGTGCCAAAACTGCAATGTGAGAACACCGGAAAGATGAGGCTAAGTCACTTGAATTCCTTCTGGGAATTCACCAGAGGAAAACTTGCAGACTTTGCATTACAATGAACAAAAGATCAGAATGTTTTCAATTTCCCAGGAACGTATTCAGAGGCTGTCCTACTGACAATCTCCGAAAGATGCATTTACGTAGATTATAGGTATTTTTTTTTAGAATGCTAAAGCCTACATACATCAAAAAGTGACCCTATTATTTCATTGCTGTCAGACTTACATTGCTGTTGAGAAACAGTAGCATTTCAGATGTTAATTCATCAAGAAGCTAAGGCCTATGTCCATTCCCTACAAGCCTGGCTTCATGCAATGCTAATACACAACGTCCTTTGCAGGACATTCCTCAGTCAATACTGCATGTGACTGACCCAGAACGTGGTGGAGCCTGCCTGCTCAAGGATTCTGTTTCATTTTTCTTCACTTTGCTGAAGACAGGTGAAAGCTGTGCTCAAAGTAAAGCTTGCCTTTCACTTCTGCTGCTTTTGGCAGTAAAAAGCTTAATCTACTTTTCCAAATATTGTTTGTATTAAATACAATTTTTGTGAGGTAACTCAATCTATTTTAACATCTTAGTGAATAGATACGGCTGTTTAATACTGCAAGAGTAATAGGGACATATTTGATGAGATTATCACAAATGTTTTTTATTTTTCATATGTTTATTCCTGATTTTCAAATGAAAATGTTTTCAAAATTATAAGCAAATACATTATTGTCAAGATACTTTTCCATTATTTTATCATTTATTTTTATTTTTGGAAAGTTTTTCTAATTTCTGATTGTTTTCTGTAAGGAAAGCACTACGAAACTGACTCATGACACTAACACTAGTGGAGCTTTACTGGTCCATTTATTAGTGGACTTAGAAGCTTAGAAGCTTAGCTTGGGTTTTTTTGTCATCTTCAATTCTCCTTGAATCATATGCTCTATTTCAGCAAAAATGTTTTAAAAAACATTGAAATTGTTACATAAAATTTATTTTTATATTAAAATAGTTTAAGGCATTGCATATAACAACAACAGAGTGATAAGGAGAAAGCGATCAATAGTTTTCTTTTTCTTTTATGCGTTTGCACTACATTTAATAATATTCACTTTAGGAAACAGAAGTTTAGGCATAAACACAAGTTAGGCATAAACAATGTGACATTTCACAGATCAAAGTTCACAGATGTATTTTACCAATAAGTCAAGCTCAAGATTTGGTCTGAATATCAGTGAAGGCATGCTTAGAATGAAACTAGAAAGGAAAGGTAGCACAATACAATATATATTAACATAAAAAAATGCAGATGCACGTCATACCTCAGGGTTGAGACTGAAAGCTTTTGCTGGTTTTCCGACACAAAGGAAGTCAAAGATAATTTCTTTCATTGCAAAATCTAACCGTTCCTAAAATAGTAAAAATATTGAAAATCATTAAGCTGCTCACTTCTGCTACTTTTTTGCTTTCACGTAACGGAATGTCGAAAACCAGTTTAATCAGGATGTATTTAAATGTATTGAAAAACAGATTTTCAGAAGTATGCAGAACATGTTATCAGATCTAAGCTTCCAACACTGCTGGAACTTGACAAATTCAAGAATTTATAGCACTGAAATAGAAAATGATCCATTTTGGAAATAAAGCTTTTAATTATTTCATTTAAACTGTAGTAATTATTGTACTAACATAGTATTTTACATAAAAGGATCTTGTTCACAGATGGCACAGCTCAGGGAAGATTTTAAGCATCTGTTTAATTCATTCCTATTCAGAGACTTTAAGTATGTGCGTAAGTTTTTTGCTCAATGGGAATATTTTCTGAATTTAAGTAATAAAGGAGATGAAAATTCCAGCACTGAATGTTAGTTTATTTTAGCAAATTGCATTTGAGCTGATGAAAACTGAACATGTTAGCTACATGCTTAACTTGGTTTTCCTTTGACTTACTGCTTTAAGAGCAGTACAACTCATTATCTCTATAGTAGGAATGATTCAGTATCAGGACAAAATATAGCTTATTATTTTGAACTTTATTGACAGAGCCTATCAACAAATGCATTTTCTGACATACTGGCAATTTAACAAACTGTCAAAAATACATTTGGGTTGAAGTGAAAGCATTTTTTAAATCCATTTTCAATGGAATGAAGTTAATCAAAATCTGTTGTTCAAAAGAAGTCTGCCCCAGCTCATTCGGTAATTTTATCGTTGCCTAGATGAAAGATACTGAGAATGGGGTTGCAAAAAATTCAGACAATAGAAGTTTACTTGTTAATTTGAAACTGGGAAAACAAGTAATTCATTAATTGCAAAGACGTATGCATGGTTCTCCCATACCTGTGCAATAAACTGTATTATCTTCACAAATATGTTTAGAGGCATATCTCTTGGCACAACACCACGAGACCCTTTTGGGAAAAGTGTTGTGACAATAGTAATAAGTCGACTGTAAAAGAAGGAAAACAAGCATCAGACATTTCTGGACCTCACAGACCTTCACTAAACATGAAACATAAGTTGGATATCCTACTCCATTTAGAAAGACTAGAATGTATTTCCTTTGAAATGAAAATGTAATGCGATATCTTACTCTGATTCTTTGCTACAAATTCAGTGTAATTATTTTATTTCATAACTACATTATAAGAAGCAATAAATCAGTCAATGACATGGCATTACAAAAGTATTTCTAACTTTAATAAGGCAAAGAGTGATTTTTAGTTCTTCCAAGAGAAGAAACACTTTATACAGTAATCTTAATAGGTGAGAGAAAAACTGACACAAAAGTGAATATTTTCCTGTGGACAGTTGAGGTTTTTATTTCACAACAGGAATAGGTGCAATTCAAAGGAACTCAGGAGAACTATAAAACTGCATTGGCAACGTCCATTTTACCAGGCCTGATTAGCATTACAAATACAGCATCTTACCTTTGGGTAGCTGTGTTGCTTTCACATTTAATTCTGATCATGTAAACCCACAGTAGTCTGTACAGAGATTCCAGTGCAACTCGAGCCATTTTTGGGTCCTTATTCTAGAGAAATATATAACACAAGAATAAACTTCAGGTACAAATTAAAAAGGAAGTTCTGTACTTAATGGATGTCATGGTTCAGAGTTTTCACAATGACACTACAACAAGATACAGCCTCACAGCTGCCCAGTACTCCATTCCTCTAGCTGCAGGAATGCTTATGCATCTGACTTAACTCTCCTGCTATTACTGAAGTTGTCAGTAACCCCAAGTACCAAGTTAGTTAAATTAGATACAGGCTACAATTTAAAATCTTTATTCGAAAACCACCTCAATTTGACTCTAAAACCAAAACTGCATCTTCAGTTGATTCTGTCAATTCAAAAGCTGTTTCCCTGTGGTGGAGATCTGGTGTGAAGATAAATAAATAGGCTGGCTTAATTAACCTGGCATCTGGGATCAGCTATAATGAATTGGATTATCTGTCTGGATTGCTGTTTATTTTTGGAAACTTTTGAACTAGCACAAGATTGTCTTTGGGTCTCTTTGGTCATACGCAATTTTCTGTGGCAGTTTTAAGGGCTTTCTGACTAGGGTGCAAGTACATGCAGTCCATTCAGATGGTTTGCCGTATGTTGGGCCATTCACTGGGTTAAACTTTGAAGGAGTCCAGTACACTTTGACCGGAAACAAGATTTGCGTGGCCCATAGTGCAAATCTCCATGACAAAGAGCTGAATTTTCGTCTGCAGACAAATATTGAGTCACAGATCAAAGACCATGGTTTGATCAATGAAACTGCAACCAATACCATCTTGAATGTGTTTTGGTCTAGGTCCTGCAAAATGGAAGGAAGAAAATCTGCTGATGATACGCAATATGGGTCCAACTTTCAACATGCCATCTGCCACAAGCTCAGGAATAGGAACACTGTTCTTGGGTTGCAGTTTCCATTTAATTCCTTGACAATACATTTTATACAATAAAGCTTTATATGAAACAGAAAATTGAAAATCCTTTTTGTTTATTAAAGCAGCGTACAATGGTTGTAGCACATGATTAGAATAAGCAGTAAAAGGAATGCCAAATTTACATGACCTATTAATCTTTGCAGGATTTTAAAATAACATTTGTTACAATAAATTTGTTTTATTACCTGTTTACTTTCAATCTATTTTTCATCAGGTATCATCATGTCAGTCTTCTTAAATTTCAGTCCTAAGAGTTTGATTTCTTCAACAGGTTTATCAAAGTTTATTCTTACCCCAAAGCTATCAAGAAAACAGCAGACACTGTGGCTAATTCAGTTAAAGAGAGCTTGCGTGGTAAAAGAGGATATCACCCCTATAAGCAAAAGTCCAAATATTCCAGCAATATAGATAATTCAGCTGCAAGGGCAGTTAAGAAAAGATAGAGGAGATAAGGCCTGAGACTGATATCATTGGAGCTTCCCAAAAATAGCAGGCCAGTTTTCAATCAGAAATAGCAAGCTGCACAGCAGAAGCAGGATTAAGAGGAAGGTGATTAAAGAGGCTGAGAAACATCCAGGGAAATTATGGGCATGTCCACGGGCAAGATCTGTGTAAGTGCACGGTGATTGGGGGCCCAGTACTTTGGAAAACACTGAGTACTTTGGAAAACTCCGAGAAGTCCACAAACAATGGAGCCTCTTTAGCATTTTAAGGATTTTTGTCAACAAGAAAAACCCAGCCAGTAATCCTATTAGGACAAGGAGTATTTGGCCTAATATATCTGACATCTTCACTTTCCCAACAGGAGGTATTGGCATTGGATGTGATTCCTTTACCACTGCAGGCAGTGCCCAACTCACTTGGTGCTGAAGAATTTGTCAAAGTTGATGTGGGCCTTTTGAACATGGGAGCAGTTGGCAACAGAGCTCTGCCAGGATCTGCTCTGTTTCTTGATTGATAAGTGCTGCTGGCTTTCATCTGTTGTTGTTGCTCTTCTAGAAATGGCTTTTTCAATGCATCCACCTCTTCTCTGACTGGCAGAGGAGCAACTGGACTGCCAGGAGTGAGGCTCATTTTCTTTAATTCCTTCATTTCTGTTTTCCAGTAACATGGTGTTAGGTCTGGTCTATTTAGGCTGAAAAGATAATGTGTTGGTACCCATGGATTCATGCCCAAGACATTGCTTGATGCATTTTTAGTATAGTAAGTTTTGAACTCTCAGGTCAAATTGTACTGGAGCTTTCTCCTTGTCCCATGTGGTTTGGAGACAAAGAATTGTTGCTGAAAAAAACTGCCCCTAGATGAAACATGGTGCTTTGACTCTTTCCTATATGGAATTCCTGGCTTGAATATTTTTTTGTAAATAAAATTTAGTTAATGATAAATGTTCAATTTCAAAACCAGGATAATTACTAACTTCTACATTGCTTTCAACAGGGTAGTATTAAATGTCTTTTGGGCAGGATTTGGCCAGGGTCAAACATTTCCATTTCCTAGCAGGAGTCCCCTTTATTAATTCAAGAGAAAAGTTTGTTTCTCTAAGATCAGAGATTTGCCAGTTTATATTAAAATCAGAAATATGATTAGAAGCCTTTTAGCTTTCCCAGCGTATGCTTGACCTTAATGGTTTTGGGAAGGAGTTTGTGCTTTATGGGGTGTGGAAGCTCTTGAGAAACCTGATCCATTATGGAGTTCATGGGAGTCCACACAATATCATGGAGTCCCACGTCCTGTCCTGGTGTGGACAATTATCCTTCTAATGGAAGAATTTCTCTTCCTCTGTACTGAGAAGGCGTAACTAACCATGTTCCTAATTTAGCCACATATTCAGCTACCTTACCTTCTCCCCAAACTAAAGATTGAATGTGCCACCACATTAATCTATAAGCCCTATTAACCAAAGTATACATCAATGAATTATAGGTGGCAAGGTGAATCCAATTTGATTTTCAATTGGTAAGGTAGGACAAACTTACGTTTTCTCTAATGGTTTCAAATAATTTGTCGGGATCTCCCTAATTTTCAGAAAAAAACTATATTCTCAGCTGGCTCTTCAGGGACCTTACAACTGTAGCCACCTTTTCTAAAGCTTGTATAACCTCATAAACCCCCATAAAATTAGTTGCAATAACAATGTTTATTTTCTGAATTTCTCTGCAAAAAATGGTTCTAAACATCTTCAGAAAAGTAATTCAGGTACAGCTGGAAAGAAATCTTCAGACAGACTATGAGTATTTCAAAGATATATTCTAACAGTAGAATAGATACGAAGTGACGCAATACAAATTCTTTCATTAAGACAGAGGCAATGGAGTCAGTGTCCTGCAACTAGTTCCGGTCTGATAAAGTAATAACAAGTGCTTGCTTTGTGAATGCCTTTGTGAAAAAAAGCAAGTTAATATTGGGTCAGTTTTGGTATGCCACTCAAGCCAAATCTTTCCTGTTTCACAGATGTTTGACTCAGGTTTGGTTTGATTTAAAAAAACAGTAGAAACTCAAACTAGGCAAAAGAATACATTTTTGTTATTGAAAAAATCTGCATACCTAAACAATTTGTACTGTTGAGAATAAAATTATGTATGGAATCCAATAATAGCAATAATCCTGCACATTTACCTAAAATGGATTTGCAACAGATCAGTAGTGCATACTGAAGTTTTAATACAATATTAAAACTAGAAGATACTAACCTTGAGATTGGATAGGCAGTTGTTGAGGAAAATATGCCATCTGTTTAAAAAGAACTGCTTCTGACTGACACAAAGCAGGCATGTTACCAAAGGGTACAAAGCCTAAACAGAAAATGGATGTTGACACCATATTATTTGCATGTCTACACAACATAAAAGTTAATTAATAGAGCTACTGTAAACTTAAGACTCTAACTCCTCTATTTTGTAGAATACATGTTAGCCAACACAAACACATTGTTAAGTAGTACAATCTGAAAAAGAACTTTCTCTAAAGCTGTTACAGATATGTTTTATGGATGAACTAAAAACAACCAAATGCCTTCTCATAGCAGTATAATAATCCAAAGATGGGCCACAGTTTTTCAGACTCACAGGGCTAAGTTCTGTCAGTTAACTGAGAAATGATAGCATGGAAATAACTAAACTTTATCATAATAACAACAAGACCCACAGAGATTGTTTGGACTTGTGAATGCCCAGATGCCTATTACTCCTCAAAATCTGCAGTCACAATATTTAATGACAGACATTTCAAACACCTTAAAGAATTGTCTTAAAATACAGGCAGTTCTTGGATCTGCTGGTAGTTGCTTCTTGCAAAGTGAAAAAGGCAGAACACATAAGTTCAAATACTGGTACCTGGTCTCTTTGTTAACACTCACTTTGACACTTATCTTGTAAATATCACACTAAAAAAAAAAGCTAAAATGCACCTATTAATTTTGAAACTGACTGCTATTGCAGCAAGACTTTTCGGTTTCAATTGTCATGTTAATCAGGGCTTCAAAGTTATTAGTAAAAAATAAGGTAACTTTATCTTAAAGACCAATGATTCTCAAAATTAACCCTAAAATTGTAACTTCAGTCACAGCTCAAAAGCATAAATACACCACAAAGCACAACTTCTGTTCCAGTAATATAGAACACAAATTGTCTATAGCTAGGTTAGACCTAGGTTCTTGAGCAAATGGTAAATGTAAATTATTTTTTTATTTTTTGTAATCTTCTTGTCCAAAATACATATGGGAGAGGATAACTGAAGCCTTCTCATGGAAGACTTTCTCACCATATTAACATTATGACTATAATAGTTGAGTACTTGACAGGATCACAGAGTTTAGTAACATCCCAGGAGTGTTACAACCCATTCTAAAGAAAAGCCCTAAGAAGATACAAACCACCTTCTGGAGTTTCTTAATTACCTCCATTTACTACCAAGAGAACCTCAATGACTTTTAGATAGAAAATGAGGCACAATGAATGCCCTCATCCTGCCTGTACAGTGAGTGCACCAATTCACACATCACTGATCTTGGAAAAGAAGGTCCTCAGACTCTAAAGAGTGTGCTTTCTTCCTGGAAGCCTGGAAATATGCACTGCAGCTATTTCTGTCAACTGTTTACCTTTCCCCTCCTCCTCCTCCTCACAATGTTTGTATTTCTAATCACACCCTCACAAGAATCTGTTCTATTTTGTCACTTTTAACTATGTAGCCTCCAGTGTGGTATGTGTAGACAAGCAATCAAATGCAAAGCCACAGCTGTGCAATCCTTTCTCAAGCACATAGTATTGACTTTGGCAAGTACAGCCACCAGTTTGGGGAAGTTCTATTTAGTGTAAAAACTGTACAGCAAAGCTCTTACCCTGCTGCAATTTCAACAATGTTTTATCAACTAGGCAGAGGAATAGAGCCACACAGACACAAGCGGAGTGTGGAAACCAGAAATCCACCCCAAGACTCCCACTAACTCAAACTGGATCAGGATGCGCTAGCTCTCCCCCAGAACTGGTGTAATGGTGGCAGAGAGCTCAAGCACACTCCTGCAGTCCTCCCAGCAGATTCACTAGCACTAGTGACCAGCATTTGCTGAGAGCACTGGGAACAGGCAATTCTTTTTGACTTTCCCATAGAACGAGGGAGGACAAATGACAACTTTCTTTACTTAAAAGGTTCAAGACTTCAAAACGAATTAGCTAACATCACATTGCTGATGTGTGCTGACCCAGTTGGAGAGACAGACTGCTTAAGGCGGCCAGCATCAAACTGACTCAGATCCTCATTTAATTCAGATCAACTCATGCTTCCAAAAATACACTGTTCATCTCACAAGAAAAAAATGAAATAGGGAGCTGCACAGTAGCCAAGTTACAGATTTAAAAGGGCATGCGTTATACATTTTTTCATTCCTACAATGTATTATTTAAGACCCATGAAAGAGCTGTTCCCACACGCCTCATTTGTTCTCGCTTGACAAGAAGTGAACTCTATTCTTTCTCCTCTGCTCCTAATGTTTACACATAACAAGTATGAGAAAACCTAACTATTTAATAATCACAGAACCAGAAGCTGAAAACATCTGTTTGAGTCAGACTAATTTAGATCATATTCTGAACAAAATAAATATGGTTATTTTCTGCAAACACAATAATCTTCCCTTCAAATAGCAACGTATTGGCTATAAAGCTGAATGCAGAAAAAAGTTTTGCAATCTCCCAAGGGTCTTGCTGAGAGATATTTCTGACAAAGAATTTTAGCCTCTGCTTCTTGGGGTTACTAACCAACGAGTGCTTCTTTCGCGAGGAAAGTTCAAGTGTTGTATCATACAGGCTTTCAACAAAGTTCCTCAGGCAGGGGACATTCACTTCATTTTTAACAGCCTGAAAGAAAAATTCATGTTAATAAAACACTATTTCACAAGCTGTTTTACCTAATTTAAAGCAATTATGTAAACAAGCTGAGAAATAAACTCACAGCAGCTACGGGGACAAGAATTTCAACAAACAGTCCTGCCAGTGCATGCTTGATATCTTTGTCTTTAACTTCAAGGAAATAATGTGCACATTCCTGAAATAAAATAAACCAAGAAATATAAATTTCGTGTCAGCTGGAATAAAGACCTCTAAATGTTTGCTGAATGCACATCAAGTGTCAGTGACTATTTTTATCATGCAAATCCCACAGAAAACATTTGTCTGTTAACTGCTAAATCTGCATTTTGCAGCAAACATGAAGCTGGACATAAATTAAGATCAAGGATCTGTTATTCTAACCAGGATAATCCAGAAACTCCCCACTGATTCCAGCTGTGCCTGGTGGTATTTTGGGTGTGGCAAGGGAGTTGGACTCGGGGCTGATCTCATGCATTCCCTGTGTATACCTTCAGGAGCAGGAGCAACAGCCCACATGGACTGCTTTACATAATGCTCTGAGAGGCCAGAAAAAGAATGTACTTTTCTGGTAAGATACTCAAGGCAAGTAACAATCTTACTATAAATATTATGGGATAAATTTCACTGGTAGGATCTGTTGCAGATTAAGGGTCAATATAGAACTGTACTATGTGATGGAAGAGACCTGTGGTGCAAACCACCACAATTTCCAGCCTACAATTGGGGATTGAGAAAGAAAGTAAAAATGTACTTTTGTTCTAAACATGCAGCAAACTAGTATCCACACAGCTGTGCTGCTCAGGAAGTGAGGGAGGGGAGACAAGCATCCACCCACTTGTGTGTTTCTGAACAACTTCTCTGAGGATGACAATTCATGATGCTCCAGTTATTTCTTCCTCTCTAGGTCCAAGGCCCGAACAGCCACTGACTTTACAAGGAAGATCCCCACTGACCTTTTTTCCTGCACATGTATGCAGAGCAGCTTACACTTTAGACCATGCATAATTTTTCCCTGCTGCAATCAGGATTCTGCATCACATGGCTTCAGTTACTCCAGCCATTTAGGCTGCACAGTTGAGATTACTGTGCAAAGGCACAGCATAGCTGCTTCTGCACTCTGTGGTGGAAGATATGCTTTTCTGGAGCTCGCTCCTGAGACTAGTTCACCCTTTGGAAGTGTCTCTCTCTACTAGAGCAGAGCTGGTGTGACAGCTTATAGCTGAAGCACTGTATGTAGATACTCAAACAGCCTAATCACCCAAAGAATCAAGCTGCATTTCACCAAACTGAGCAAACCTGGTTTTCCTACATACACAGTGCACCTTATGATGCATTCTTGTATTTGTAAGAATTAATTTTGTGAAGAGATACTGTAGTCAGAGAAGATAGAGAAGATAGAGATCATCTGCATCCCAAATTTTGATTTTTTTTCCAATTTTACCACTGATTTCAATAGCAGTGAACAGTGGATCTCAGCAGTGCTGTGCCATAAAGCTGTGCCACAAAGTCACTCACTCATACTAGTTCTGCACTGAACACACATTACTTTGATATCTTGTCAACTCTAAATAACTTATATTAAGTCAACACATACTAAGATATGTTCATGTAATGAAGTGTAAGTTAAGAAGAAAAATTAGCTGTTTCAGTGTTGTTAAAAATATTTTAAGTATGTTGTTAAATATGGTTTAAAACACATTGCAAAAATGAAATAGCATGTGCTTCCTATTCAGAGCTTAGAGAAATGCCTTTGTGTGTCTGTACGCATGTGTATTTGTATTCTAATTTCAAATCCTTACTTGTGGGCATCTAACATTGATTTTTTACTCCACTGATACCATTCATGAGCTGATCTTTACGTGGACGTGTATGCAAAATATGTATTTTACTGGATGAGTGGCTACAAACCATGTAGCCATGAGAGTGATCCCAAGAAAAAACAACAGAATAGAAAGGTTAAGCTAAATAAACCTGCTGATAGGAATACAAGCCATTGTACATTACCAGCAAGAATGTGGACTTTTAAAAAGTTGAAACACAAAATATTTTCTTTCCTTTTACAAAATGATGTAATCTATTAATTTAAAGCATTCATGGTAATCAATATGATCTGTACTCTCAAACTGGGTGGCTACAGAATGTACCCTGAAGGAAGTGGGGTGAAGGTATGCTGGAAGGCAACAATACATCCAAGGGAAATTCCATCCAGCTTTTGCCTCAGTTCTTTGCTTCTTCTTCTGTGTTTTGTTCCATCAGAACTTCCTCTCCTCTCTGACATCTATATTAATGGTGGAAGACTCACTTTGGAGGCAGTGTGCAGCTAGGGAGAGACGGCTAGACAGCAACACAGAGCAAGAAACAGCTGTGGAATGCCAGGGTAGAAGGTCTGGGGCCAAAACTCTTCTTGTTGGAGGACAGGATGTAGGGACTAGGGGTATACAGCTGACGAAAAGTTGGTAAGGAACAATACACTCCAGAGATTGGAGACTGGGGTGCCGAGCTTCAGAACAAGCAGAAAGTAGCTGCACATACATTTATGTTGAAATGACACATGGAAAATCTCTTGGAGTATTACAGGAAAGATGAAGGGTAAGCCTTTTCTAGAAGGTCTGGCAACCGCAGTTATATTCTGAAGAATTTTACCTGCATAAACTGAAGAGAAGCTTCAAAGTCCTCCACAGGATACATCTTAATGCGAAAGAATTTCATTCCCATTATAAGACTGATAATGCTTTGAACTACATATGGGCTTTGTTCTTTATGCCGTAACTCTTTTAACTCTGCCATAAATTTCTTCTTTACTGCAGGAAATCTATGAATTCACATTGGTTAGTTACAAAAAAAGTACACATTAATGTTTGAAATGCATGATAAGGTATATAAATGGGCATAAACCTACAGAAGATTCAATTTTGGTTGTAAAATACCATTTCAGTCAGTATGTGAACAGATTTATTTTTATTTATCTTTCATGTCTAATAAACTCACAAAAGAACATGAAATATACAGCCTGATCTTAGTCCCTTTAGATAACTGCAGCTTTCAAATTGTTTTTTTACCACACCCCTCTTTTACATAAGAGCTAACGATATCATTAGAATAACCCCCTCACATGTTTTTCAAAAATCCAAGATGAAAGATAGTTTTCTTGCAAGTATATGCAATGTTTTCTAAAGAAAATGCTTGAATGATAACCATGAAAATACTCACATAGGCTGTTCATCCCTTCATTTTTTTTTTTTCCTAATAGCAATTAAAGTAACACTTAAGCATTAACTACAACTTGGGATGGAAGGGTCTGTGACCATTTTTGATCTGCCCAAAAATCTATTGGAGGTGTCTTTTGAGACTGTCCATAAAAATCACATACAGGAAGATCATCTAACAGGACCTCCCATCCTTTTTGAGATGAAATGAAAATAATGTCATTTTCATGGGCAGGTGTAGCATGTAACAACCTTTTGTTACTGCCTCTCATAGAGAACACACGAGAGTTGAAAGAAACAGGTTGGCAGGAAGAAACCCTTTAGTGGTAGTAACATCTTAGCAAGGCCCTTCAGAACTGAAGAAAAAAAGCAGTATTTATGGAGAAGTTATATTTGGCCTTTGATAGTCCACTTGATCCAGATGTCACTCCCCCTTTTCCCTTTGACCCAGCCAATTTAGAAACCCAGGTAAGTCCTTAGCTGAAGTCTGTGAAAGTTCTACGATTTCCAGGAACTCAGAATGTTTTGGCTACATCAAGCTAAACAGATTGGTTTTATAGAGCATACTTAACAACATCAATAAGTCAGGAGACAGAGATCACCATGTTGAGGCAGTAAATTTCACCCTCTGCTTAGTTTGTGGTGTATGTGTATTATGAGATGTCATATTGGGTACATGAGTTTCTGAATCTGTCTGCTTCCAGATTCAAAATTATGGCCTGAAGCACAAACAAGGCCAGGTTGGATGGCGCTTTGAGCAAGCTGGTCTAGTGGAAAGTGTCCCTGCCCATGGCAGGGGGTTGGAACTAGATGAGCTTTAAGGTCCCTTCCAACCCATACCGTTCTGTGACTCTCTGAACCATTTTATGTCATCTGCTCTAAGAAGTGTAGGATGAAGGATTCAGAAGCAGATACATTAAGTTCTGAACTGAAATAACTGCAGAGAGACTTAAAAATGTTGTGTTGTAGGATGGCCATTTTTAGGTTTGCCCAGCTAAGAGAAAAAGTAGCATATGGAAAAGGAATAACTAAAATAGCTCTATTCAGCCCTTTGGGATTTCCACAGACGTCATTGCTGAGATAAGAAAAATAATGTTGCTGTAGTCAAGTTGAATTTATTCGGTATTACCAAACTAGATACAGAAAGCCTATCGTTCCCTAGAGTTCTATGCTCTACAACACCTAGATGAATAGACTGCCAATAAGCTGAAATTATTTATTCCTAAACTATCTTTTAAGAAAGTGAGAAAATCCAAATATCCACATACTAAGCAAGCAGAAATTTTCAGATTTATGGGGGAAATATGATATTGAATTTTCCTTACTTTGCTTGCGCTAGAACACCTATTACTTCTGCATACAAATCCGCAACAATATGCATATTTCCAGTGTTAGGACCAAGGTACCTAGTAAGACAGAAGAAAGAATTCTTGGCTGAGAAAGCATGCTGTTTAAACCACTGCTGTTGAAAAATTAAGAAAATAATATTTTTTTCATAGATTTTTTGTATGAGAAATAGCCTTACCCTTCTTTGTATTTAAAGTGCTTGAAAGCCAAGTTAATAATATCATTTACCAAACTGTCTATTACAGGATGAAGTGGAATCTGAAAATACGAAATAAAACATAATGAATACACATATATTACACTTCTACCTGCACACCTTAGTGCTAGTATTACTCATGAGTACCTTCTATACAGAAATATGGTATCAGAAGAAATAGAATCTAGCTCACGAAACGGTGAAAATAAGCCAGCCATTTAAAACTAAATACTTTAGCTCCAAAGACTTGGCAGAGCGAAGTCTGTATGAACACAGAATACTATGTATCACACAGGTGCAAGAAAGACAGCAATGAACAAGCATGCAGGATGTATCTCATTTTTATTAGACTCTTACAGATAGATAGAAATAGAAAGAAGAATCCTAAAATCTGGTTTTATTGGTAATTTCCATCATTTATTAGTTAATGGACAGTTTAAGAACTCCATACCTGTTTTAAAACTTCTATTAATACTAAAGAAAAAATAAAATCAATAGCCAGATCTCTTCTCTCCATTAAATAGTCCCTCTGCTGTTCATCACTGCAAAATCAAACCAAGAAACACAATATTTAGGAGATGTGCCATAATTCATGCTATATGCTTTCTTCAATCATACAAATGCAGATGGCAGGAGATTATGTTCTACTTTTTAAACCCCAGTCCAGTATTTCAGAAAGTAATGCATTGATATGCTCTTAAAATCTGAGATAAACAGACTAATCCTGTTACTTTTACCTTCCTTCAGCTGTTTAAATGTCACTCTCCATTTCCTCCCTCTTTTTTCCAGTTTATGATCAACACAAAACTTTTTCAAGAAAAAAAAACCAAAACAAGAACAAGGAAAATTTTGGATTCTATATTCTAACAAATGGATTTCATGTCAATTTTCTTGCTTATGGCACCACTTAGTTCTCAATTACACTTTAGAGAAAAACATAATAAATTATTTTGTGCCATCAAATACATATTTAGACTTGTGATGGATTTTGAGAAATGCCTTAAAAGTACTGATGGAGAATTCATAACCAAATTGCATTCTCTTTTTAAAACTGTTCCACTAGGTTTTTTTATAACTTTACCATCACTTGTCAAACGTTCAAATGCATTCCTTGTGCAGAACACCATGGAGGCATAAAAGTCTGAGGCGAGTAGCTTTAGCAAATATAAAAAATATCCATTTGGATCACCTGATTACAGTTTCAAAGTTTACTGAGAAGATAATATGAAATATACAATACTTTTCATAAAATCAAATGTTAAAGGGACAGTTCTGCAGTCTGTTTGAAGCAGCTGCCGCTGATTTCAGTGAGATTTTTGCTTGTGTAAATTTAGTATAATTCTTGTAAACATTAAGAGCTTTAGTGATTTCACTTACTCTGTCCATCTAGAAGCTGAGAGAAGAGTTCCAGGAACAAGCAGAAAAACATGACAACAACTTTCAAGCAACTGTAACCTCACAAAAGCTGATGGGCAAAATATAATACATTTTATGTTAGAATGTGTCAACAATGTATGCATGCATAATCAAAATCGTACCTTTTAGATTTAGTGCTTGTTCTTGGTCTATACTCATGAGATTCATCTTCTATGCCATTCTGTCTTTTATACCAATCAAACAAAGTGCGCAGGATAGAGGGCAGACAATATTCGGAAAGTGAGCTCATTGAGCTTATAACCTATGGGAAAAATACAATAAATCAACAAATCAGCTGGTGTTCAAGTCTCCCCTCCTCCTCTTTAAAAAAAATGTACTAATTCAATGGTTAGACATGTTCTTTCCCGCTTTCATCTCATTTTTGAGACCCATGCTACAAGCAGTGACTTGGTATTCTGCATTTCCCATATTTAAAACACATACAGACTTGGTGCTTAGGGTTTAGTGGCGGACTTGGCAGTGTTGGGTTTGTGGCTTGACTCAACGATCTTAGTCTTTTCCAACCTAAAAGATTCTATCATTCTATGATTATATGAAACGTGAGCAGAAATACAGTAATGGGCTGTATGTCAACAGTGTCTTTCCATTGATGTTACTAAAATGCATGTGTGTTGCATCTTACAACACACCAGAAAACTATCTAGTTTTTCAAGGGGTTTATTTTGATTTGCTACACAACGTTGAATTGAGTTTGAGCACATTATAAGGAAAGAAAAAGTGATGAATCAGAGGTACTGTCTTTGTGAGTTGTATCTGGCTGCTAGATGCCCCTCCTGAAACTCTGCAGTAATCTTAACCAATGCACAGTGCATTCATCTTACTATTAGGCTCACACACCTGACAACTTAGATCTCTCTTTTATATGTAGGAAAATATTTACAGTTTCCTGTGTCTTTATGTGCAAAAATAAGTAAAAAATAGTTTACAATCATTCCTTAAAAGTTCCTGATTACAGCTCTAGTGGAATAGTGGAAAATAAGATTACTGCTCATTCAATATCATCAGTGTCACCAATTACTGAAATGTTACTGAACATGTAACTACTGAACTATGACTTAAACTTCCTATTACAGGAAACCATAAAGCTGCAAAACATGAAAAGATCAAAAGCTAGGTTGAAAAAAAACACCCCTGTATTATAAAAGAGGATTATATATGTATTGCAACTGAATGCTCACAGCTTCGGCATTTATGTACATTCTAAGAAAACAGAAAACAGCTATTTCTAATAGGAGTAAATTACTGATCTGGAGATTTGTGACCACCTCAAGATCATGCAAGGCTTAACCCTGCAAAGTGCTCAGTAGAAGGAGCAAAGTGCTGAAGTATTTACTTCATGTTAAGTACACTGATTATGTCATTAACTTTGCAGGTTTATCCACCTGCTTAAATTTAAACCAGCACATTTCAGTGCTTCTGGAACAACAGTTGAGTTTAATGTCTCATGTAAGACCAAACTTGTGTGAACTCTGTGACTAAGACAACAGCAAAACTGGGAGACTAAGCACCTTACGTACAATTCCCAAGGGCTACTAAAGCCTTAAATGAGAACTTTTGTGGATGACAGTTAGTTTAGATCAATAACTCTGATCTCTTTTGCAGTTTTTCAGCTTCAGAATCTAAGTAATTCTCAGTGATGTTGTGGTCTAGAGTTAATGAGACACTTTGAGGATAAAGTATTATTGTTCAGGTATTATGGACTATAATTAAACATGGAGCATTAGAAAGCTTTAAGAACTGTCCCTGTAAAAATAAAAGTTTCTATAAAATTACTATTTTAGGAAAGCTTTCAATCCAGTGTTTCTAATATAATTTATTGTCTGAAATATGAAACAAGTTGCTGTGGAAGATGGCATGAAGGCACTGCTTACAGTAGTGTCACGAGGCCTTTCATGAAGAATTACTACACCAGCCCAGGCTCAATTCTACCAACCCCTTCAAGCGTAAGACTTCAGATAAATACTTAAAACACATGAATCACCTAGTGTCAGTGCAAATAATTCACTACCAGCTCAGGACACTTAGACATTTCAATCACGTCTCTATTGTTTTCCAAGTTTTCCTGAAGCTGGCACAATGCCAGTTGTTAATTATGAGATGCAGTGAAAAAGGGTTTGCTGGGAAGACTAGAATAGAATCGCAGAATCATAGAATCATAGAATACTTAGGGTTAGAAGGGACCTTTAAAGGTCATCTAGTTCCAACCCCCCTGCAATGAGCAGGGATATCTTCCACTAGACCAGGTTGCTCAAAATCTCATCCAACCTGACCTTGAATGTTTCCAGGGATGAGACACCCACAACTTCTCTGAGCAACCTGTTCCAGTGCCTCACAATAAAAAATTTCTTCCTTATACCTAGTCTGACTCTACCTTCTTCTAGTTTAAAACTATTACCCCTTGTCTTATCACAACAGGCCCTATGAAGAAGTATGTCCCCAAATAGACCCAAATACCTTTTAAGAGTCACTATATTTAACTGTAAAGTAAAAGTTTTTATCGGGCTTCCTGCATGTTCACTGACATATTTATCAATGCTGTTCTCTAAATCCCAGATACACAATCTCATTAACCACAAAAAGTCAAAGTGACTCCTGTTAAACCTCCTCAAGCCATATTTTCTCTGCTGAATTTACAGTGTGTGTCTTTAGTAGGGATAAAAGGTCAATATAGCTTTTTTTTTAATCTTTCTGTCATTGCACTTTTAAGACAGGAAGGAAGGGTGGACTGGGCAAAGACCTGGCTCTCAGGGAACAGGAAGGGAGGGAAGTCTAGCCAGCGTGTTGGTTACTCAAACCTTTCATTTACTGGAAGTAAGTCCAGGAGTGAGATGAATTCTAGCTCTGTGCTGCTCCTGAAAGGGAGTGCACAGATGTACAAATATGTCCTTGTCAGACAAATGATCATGTTTTTCCATCATAAATGAACTACCTACTGTATAGCTTAAGGATAAGAAAGCTGCACAAGTAGGGAGCTGTTTAAAACTTGTGTTCACAGAACATTAAATATACTTTATGTAAATGCTTAATATTTATTTTGGACTAATATGTAAGAGTAAATTTAAAGAAATTCTGACCAGGTATTTTGCTACAGTTTATATATTTTCATAAAAGTCTTGTTACATTGTCAAAATACAAATATAAGAAATGTCTCAACTAACAGCAGATAAATGCTCATTACTTTTTTTATTTCACGTATTAATTTCTAGGTGCTTTAACAGCAAATATATTCAAAACTGCATTCAATTTCCAGCAGTATCATTAATTCCTTAGCTCTGCATTTTTTCACATACCATATATATCAGTATTTATGTTACATGTGCATTTTATTGCCATTTTAATAGTGCAGAATTGCAGTACTTCATTTTCTAGTGTTGGCTTATTTTTTGTAACTCTGTTATTTGCACAGATTCTGAAGACAGAATCTGCATATTGTGTCCTCAAATTATTGTATAGATTCCAAATAATGGACTTTAGGAGTGAGATTTTACACTTTCTATCAATCAATGCTACTGAAAACAGAATTTGACAAACTTCACTGTATTTAGGATACCCATAGCCAACACAATGTCTTTCTTTCATTCAGTGTTTTTTCCACTTCATGCATGTCTATAACAAAGCCCCATAACTACAAACAACACAGATTCAAGGAAAATAACAGCTGCAATGAAATCCTTGGTTCTTGATATCAACAGCAAAACTCTCATGGACCACAGTAAGACTGAGATTTCATATGCAATACATGGAATTAAGGAAACAAAGGTAACGATTCAAAATACTCTAGACTGTGGGAAGGGGGAGATTTTTATGAAAAGTGGTATGAAGTTAAATCTCCTTGGGAATGGTTATAACTGGTAACTATTAAGTTGGGCTCACTAGTTCTCATTTATGATCCTGGTTTTGTGAGTAAAAAACCAGGATTTTTTTAAATCATAGTTTTGTAGATGTGTAACTTCACCTAGCTTGCTTATAAGTTAGCAATGTTTTTAGCTATTTTACTGCCAGGATAATAATTTACATGAAATCCCATTTATTTCTGGTGTGCAGCAAGCTCAGTTCTGAATGTGTTAACTTCAATTTTGCCTTCAGATTTACTTCTTTGCACACTCCTTGAACCCAAACCTCTAATCAGGAGCCAAGGGTTGTTCTGTGACCCCATCACCATCATTTCTTAGACTTCCTCTACCCTTCTGCTAGTGAGGAAGGATAATGCATAAAACACAGGAAAAGGGAAAACGCAACAGGGGCCAGCTGCAGTGCTACTGCAATGTTGATGGTACCATTATTCACTTACTGAATATAGCAAATATAATATTGGATGGGAATAATTATCCGTAGGTCACTGACCACATTTAGGCTGTTATGAAAAAGAGACCCTTAATCGTTAGTATGTTGCTTAGTGTCTTACTTATATTTTTATTTTCCACATTTCTAATTATTATTAATTTTTATTTTCCTTTTTTTGCTTGACCTATTTTTATTTCTATCTCCTAAAAGTATATAAAACATTAAATATTTTTGTTTTCCAATCTATATTCTCCAACCTAGCGCATTTCTAAGAAGAGAGTAGTATAATTAAAATGAGCACAAAGTTTTGTGCAGTTTATGCTGAAATTCTTGCAACAGGCACTTCATACAAACAGTTTCAGATGAAAACTAAGCCTTGCTGTTAGTTTTTCACTTCCATGGCCCAAACATTACATTCATTTTGTATTTTCATATGGAAAAATGTCTGCTGTTGGTCCAAGATTACACAGTGCCCTTTTTCTGCCTCCAGTGCTAGTTCTCGGAACATTTATATACTATGGTAAGAACAGAAGATACTTCAGTAGGGGCTGAGAAAAGACTAATAAAAATGTTTCCTTGGGTGAGGATAAGCCTCTTGGATAATTATGGGTTTTTTCACCCTAGCTTTTGATCTTTTCATGTACTGTAATTTTATGGTTTCCTGTAATAGGAAGCTTAAGTCATAGTTCAGTAGTACAATGTTTAATAACATTTCTGTAGTTGGGGACACAGACCATGCTAACGTTGGAGCAGTAATGCTCTTTGCCAGCAGGCAACTAGAGTTTTGCCTAATCAAGAACTTATTAAAAAATTATTTTAAATATACTATAAAGATATGTAAAACCGTATGAAGAAACTCTATGATTTCCTGAATTTCTTTTCTTTATATACATGCACACCTAAAAAGGAAAACACAGTCAGTGTGAGGAATCCAGGCTAATGGTGAGACATTCTGCAAGTGAGGAGAAGTAAGATTACTTCATTCATTGCTCAAGATACTATTATGAGTTTGAGGAGGGTGATGCAATTGGCAACCAGCCAGAGCCTACAGGACAATAGTGTCTGCCTAACAGGAGGCACTGACACTACATCCACACAGAAGGAAACAGCTCTGCCTGAGCACAGTCAGGTCCCTAGGCATTGGATCCATTGCCACCATCACAACCAGCATTCTTATAATGATGTTTGAGAATGGGCAGGAAAAAATTCTTTTTCTCAGAGAGCCAGAGGTAAAGCTGCTTAGGGAAAGCAAGCAATGCTTTCAAAATCATTTTCAATGGTTCAGGGGTTTCAATGTCAAACTTTATGCTGATTACTCTGGGTAGCTAAAGTTCCATTCTGCTCATTGAAAGCTACTGCAAAGGGGGCTTTGGGGCTGTTTTCTCCACCTCTGAAGTTGACTTGCAAAAAGCAAATTTTAAATCAAGTCATGGGTTACTTTTGCTGCTTTTTAATTTACAGTGAGAAGTGCATCAGATATTTTAAATGAGTAGTGACCTGGTCACTTCAGCATCTCCTATCAATTTCATTCAAATTGAACAGAGATAATTCTGATAAAGTCAAAAAGAGAAAATTAGGTTCCTTTGAGAATGTGCCACTTCTGATTCCTTAAGATTGGAAGTCAAAATTATTAGACAGCCCTTGAAAATGTTTCTTCATGGGGATTCTCCCTCTTTTCTCCTTCATTTCTGTAGTAAAAATGTCAGGAATGTCATGTTCGGCCTTTTCTGGCTTTGCTAGATGACTTTATGTCTGTCCAGGAACCAAACCTATCCACACCTTACCTGGAAGGCAGAAGCAAGGGATTATTAACCTGGTCTTCCTTCATCCCTTTAAATATTTGAATTAACTTCAAAAAATAAAACTTAAATGGGTTGACTTAAAAGCACATGCCCTCTTACTTGGCTTTTAGTATCATGTGGAATAATGATTTTCAGAGTTTTCCAGGTAGACCACATTTTCGATTTTTTTTTTTTTTAATTTTTAAGACCTTCATTTTTAATAAGAGCAAAATTATCCATACTTTTGTGAGAGATTTATAATACTGACATGTTATCATTTGCAAAACAACTTTATAATATTGAGTGGTACTAACCTAACCTACCAAGTGAAACATCAAGTAAAGAAAGACTTTTTGCTCTATCTTCCTGTCTCTACTCTAGCTAAGTTTTATAAAATCTCTACTGCATATTGCAAATATTGGAATGAAAATGTAACTACAGTTTAGCTAAACTGAAATTATTTTGGTAAGTATGAACCGTGTTCTTGAAAACAAGCTCATCAGACAGGTTCAGGTCCCATCTCCCAATCACAGGTGTACATCAATCCCAGGAGCACTACAACATCTCAAAATGATCGTGCTGTTCAAGCAGAAACCAATGTGAAACCTGAAAAGGAAAACATTCCCAACAACTCAGGCTGAGGCAGGCAGGCAGTCTAAAAATTTCAATCTGAATACCTTGTTTGTAAAATTTCATGGAACTGAAAATGAGGTTTTCTGACAAGACGTCTAAAGCAATCTCAGCTCTATACTTTTCTACCAACTCTATATATAGATAGGACTCTAGATACACAGTTAGAAATGTATACAAATACTGTGTATAACAAAATTTGCCTTTGTTTTTTGCCTGCATCTTACACCCTCCAGCATTCAGGGTAAATTGCCACAGTAGTAATACACAGTTGTTTCATTCTAGGAAGCATTTGCTGTTCTCATTAATTGATCTTACTTGTTCCATTTTATATCTACTTACCAATAACTAGGAGAAGCATAACTCTTCTAATTCTTCCCTTTAAGGGACCACAATGTGCTTAACCATGAATATTTAATCAAACCACGGCCACCCATTACGTGTTTGTTTAATATACTGCAGGAACATTATCACAAGGTTTGCATATGGGTGGCTTAATTTGTTTTTCTTTCCCATTTGTGTGTGACACTCTTCCCACAGGAAGGAAAAAAAATATATAAAATTAAGGTTAGAATACCACAAAAAATTTCATTAGGCAGGTAGGGAGTACTCACAAAGCAGCCTCCTTTAGCCTACAGCAGCTGTCTCCCCTGTGGGGTTTCTCTGTGGTCAGTGAGATGGGCAGGGAGCTCCCCAGTACGATGCAGAAGTCCTACCATTTGCCTCCTGCTCTGAACAGCCCTTTGAGCAGGCTACCTCTCCCCAGAAAGCAGCTACAGAATAACCTAGAGAGCCTCACTTGGTCAAGCTAAAATTATGAAGTGAGCCTTTGTGCAGGCCAGTGGTGTCTCACAAGGCATCTTTGCTTCTGGTGCAATGTCCCAGAAAATTCAATAAATATGCTAAATTCATTTGAAGATCCGAAGTCCTACTCGTACCTATCTCCTCTCCCAAAGTTAAGTTAATCAAGATGGTACCTTATGTAGGTTAGTTACGTAGGAATTTTTTCTAGATTTTTTTTTTCCTGAGAAAGACTGCTGACACATTACTTCTTTTATACCATCATTAGAAAGTGTGTATATTGCTGTTGGGTTTATTTTTATATTTGTACCGTTTCACTTGTTTCAAAAAACCAGATATTCTGAAAAGACACAAAGTTTGCTTTGAAACCTCCATCAGGCGAAACAGCCAGGAAATAGTACATGTGCTTAATACACAAAAAGGGCAAAAAAATATTGACAACAGTAGAAAAATCCTCTTAATTTAAAACCAAGAATGATTAAGCAAAGCAGTCATCATTCTACTAAAGTACATTGAAAGATATTGCTTTTGTAGTGTGTGACAATAGTATAGGGCACTAGACTGCCTTCCAAGTATTTGTTTTTTAGTCTGAGGAATGGAAGTAATATCATTTCAAGTGTCTTACTTGATCAAACTGGGGGTCTTCTCCTCGTTGCAGAGATTTGGTCAGTGGCTTCTCCTAAAAGAAAACATATTAAAATGTATTTCTTAGGATCAAGATTATGATACATTCTATCAACTCTGTTTTTTTTTCTGTTAGATATTTACTAACATAATTTGCCTCCTAATTAATTTCATGTTGGAGATACTGTTTGTTTCATAAGCAAAGGTAGACCTGTGCATACATATGAACTAATACTGACAGGGTGTCTTTAGTGTCTTTCCAAGAAAGAAAAGGATTAACCATTTATTACACCCAAGTTACTTGGTATTCATACTGACGATAAATTCTTTCAAAATCCTAAAAAGCACCTGATATTTCCTCTAATACATAACCAAGGAGCTCCATTTAGCTACATGGTATTCCTTCTTGTTATAATACTACCAGGCGATACAAACATACGAATAGATATAGTGCACCAAGCAGTGCATACCGAAAGAAAGGTAGTTTTAGAAGAATCAGATACCATAGAGTTCATTTTAAAGGAACATAACTGTGGAAAAACTATTACTCGAAAAGAAAAAAATGTAATGGAAGCAAATTTTCAGGATGCCTTCTCAGAGTATCTGGGATAGCCAACTCAGAGAGATTCCCCATGTGTGAACTTCACCTACATGGCTTTTTTTGCCAAGCAGGTTCAATTACTGAGTCATGTGGAAGTACACAGTGCAGTATTGTAGATATACACAACACTATAGAAAACATGAATCTCCTAAACCACAATGAAAATAAGCAATGCACGAAGGCAGATGACAGTCTGAAAAACATGTCACCATCACAATCACAATTCTGCATTGAATTGTACTACTGTTGCTGGTGTCTGAAATGAGCCAGTGCCTTATTCTTCTGTAAATCATGCATCTTTCTTCTACAGCTGTAAGATTGGGGCTCTCCCACCAGCTTAGCATGAGATTTTCTGTTCAGCTTTCAGCAAACTGTTACACTCATCATCTGTTAATTTATCAGGCAAAATACCATCACTGCCAGGGAATGTGAGATGCAAAACAAAGAAATCTGTAAAGCTGCTAAAATAATGGAACGGAGAGACTTGTGGCAGTCTGAAGATTTCTACTATTCAATGCTTTTCTTTGGAGAAAATGTTGCCCAGTATAATCTACTGACTGATTTTGAAATTAATTATGCTGATCCACTCGTAACGCCAGCTGGCAAGGAGGCTGGCTGCAGGGTGACCGCAGTATCCCCTGACTACCTACCAAATAGAAAAATCAACAAAATGCTTTCTTCTGAGTCTCTGATTTATCCAGGACAGTCATTGATACTTTTCATTGTTATCTGTAATGTCTAAAGTGACTCCTCCAGGTTACATTAAGGGCATGACAACTATTAATTAGAACTTTATGACAGATAATTGGTAATGAACAGACACAGTAAAACCCTGTAGCCCAGAAATAGACACAGGACGCTACCCCACCCACAGTCCTCCTCCTCAATCAGTAACTCTGTGCTACCCTACCTAGCTGTGTCTCATGGGAGGACAACGCTTCTTTTGTCTATTGCTGCACACTGGAAAGGACAGCAGATAATCTTTCGGAAGTAATATTCAACTTATTTAAAAGGGAAAAGATTTTTAAGTTTTCATGGGCCCTGGACAAATCAATGTACTGAGAATTAGTGCAGTTTAGAAAAAAACCAAACTCAAAGCATAACCTTTTTCTCGTTTTTTTTTTTTTTTCAATTAAACTTCTGATTCTGTCACAGAAGACTTGTGTTACCACAGAGAAGTTTCTTAAGGTCTGTTTCAATAAAAAGGGCTTTGGCATGGAGCAGCTTTGTGTTCCCATGCCTGACACTGCAATGCTTAACTTTCAGAGTAGTATCTAAAATCCTGCAGAAGTGCATTCAGTGTTTGATGCAGAAATGAGGTGTGGGATTCCTTGTCACATGCTTATCTGTAAGGTGGACACAACTAAACAAGACAAAACATCCCGTGGGAAACCAAATTTGGAACTGCAATCCTAAAAAAGTCCTAATCAGCTGTTACCTATCTCTGGAAGCACACACACCTTAAAATACTTCAGTTTCCGATGATGATGTTCCCCAGAGGCTGTGCTTCTGAGTTAGCGAAGATCCCTCCCTTTTCACAAGGCAATACAACTCAACTCTCGCCCTCTCACAGGTGACTAGACCAGAACTTCCCAAACCATGGTACATTAACCTAAAGAAACTGTTCACAGACCACGCAACAGACTTGGTCGCAGCAGAAGGCAGATCTGGGATGGAGACCAGCCAAGGACACCTACCAAAAGCCAGGAAAGGTTCTGCTGACACAGCTTCTCAATGTCTCCAGTCAAGGGCTTTAACTAAGGTCTTTTAACTCCCTTCACCCCATCCCACACCTACTGCTGTTCCTGCCACTTCCCCTCTCCTCATGCTCTTGCCAGGCAGCAGCTGCTGCTGCAGCTGTCTCTGCCTCTTCTCTGTCCCCCTGTTCGGGTTGCTGCTCTTGCTGCTTTTGACTCGGCTCTTTCCAAGAGGGTGGCCACTGACTCTGCCTGCAGCAACTGCTCAGTCCCAGCTGGACCCCGTGAAGCCAAGTGTCTCTGCACATACCCCCCTTCTGGAAGCAGAGTGCCCTGCAATGAATGGCAATAGCCACAGAAAATTCTATTTGGGGCATCGAGATCTGAGAAAACTCAAGGTAGAAGTGATTGCTGTTTACTTTATTATTAATGATGAGTACTGAATAGATAATGAACTGAATAAAGATGAAAGGCCAGATACAAATATGCTTTTTGGTGTCTAAGAGCTCCTACAATATAAAAGGATGATTGCTTGCATGATGAGGTTAACCAGTGACCATGCCAGGAAGACAGTGCTGAGTAAATTCAAAGACAGCTCAGCTACATGCAGGTGCTTCAAGTGTCCTTTGAAAACAGCATATTTAGTTTATGCGATAGATAATCTCATCTGCTGTAAGCAACCTGCCTATTCTATACCACTTTGTTCTAATATCCTTACAAATCTTACGATTTCATTTTATGGAGTACTTTCAACATTGTTGCTATGGCACCTACTATATAAAATACATTTATACTCATGGTAGACATTTTCAAAAGGTTCAGAACTGGCAAAGGCAAGGTTAAAAGTTATAATAAAGTGAAATTGCCTCTGAGTAATAGATTCCGTAGCAGCCTATTTACCCTGGAGATACACTTAAAAGTTAAACAAAAAAAATCTTAAAAATGTTTTCCAGCCTCAAGGCACTATTTTATTTTTATTTATTTTCTTGCCCACCCAATTCAGAAATGGCAAAGAGGCCCTTTTATATTATCACTTGACTCTGTTTGAGTCTCTGAGACATTCTACAGAAATATCTTCCAAATCTTGGATGAATAGGTAGGCTGAATTTGAAGCCAAAGACTACAACCACAAAATATGAATAAAGAAAGTTTTGATTAATCTGAAAGAGCCCATAGCTTTCTGGGCTATAAAAAACATCAGAACATTTTAGAAGAAAGGACTCTCAATAATAACATTTCCATTTTTAATCACTAAGTTAAACATCCTTATTTTTTGTTTGAAGTGCTGCCTTCAATTGTATGTGTTCAAAACTCTGTATTTGTTCACGCTGGCAACTCCCATGATATGAATACATGTTAGAGATAAGCAGTAAAGATCAGCAAAGACAATTTTGCATTTAATATTTGAAGCTATTGTTTTTCAATAAAACTATCTCAACTTTCTGTATTGCCAATGCTTACAAAACAAAATGCTCTCTTAGAAACTAATTTCCTTTCTCTGCTTCATTGCTGTTGTGAAAATATTAATAGAATATAATAAAACAGAATATCTTGCATATGCAATGGCAAATATATATTTTACCACATTTGAATATATCAACTACATATGATATTTATAATTTATCTAAAAAATAATATAATAGTCAAACCCTCTATTCACGTACGTACACTAAAACATTTCTCCAAGGACTGACAGTCACCTACTTTTAACGGTTAATATATTAATGCTTTTCCAGGGCTGCTACACAAATATAACTGGGTAAATTTACACAGGAATAGCTTTTCTCGACCACCTGTCACAGAACTGAGTGTTCAGGGCAATGAGAAAACAAAAGGATGTCATAGTGCCTATTAAGCTTCAGTATGTCACCAGGACATATAATGCCCCTTAAAGTTATTTGTAACCTCAGCAACCATTAGGCAAGTTATTCCTACTGAACCATGACAGGGTACTGTATTACTTACTGAGAGAAAACCCATCTTTTTATAAGAGCATGGAGGATGAAAGGATATTTTGATACAAAGTGTAACTTTTGCACTGCATGCTAAAAAGCAGCTACTCATCTCAACTGAGTAGTCTTCTGGAATGGAAGAGTTACCAAAAAGAAACAGCAGAAGAATAGATCTTTTTACAATAATGAAGTAGCCGTAGACCACATTCAACTACTACAGCTACAGTATATACAAAATGCATGTAAGCACAACCTTAAGAACCAAAAAATCCCCAAGTGTGATTCTTTCCTGCTTACAATGAATCAAGTCAGCCTTCCTCCCCGGCCACCAAATTGATCATCTTTGTCCTATATTCTTTTCAGCAGGAAAGGAAAGTGGTGTTTTATAGGAAAAGGTCTGCTCCAAAAATAGCTGGATCAAACATGCTAAATTTTTAATTTTGCTGTAGGTTATTCTGTACATACAAAGATTGGAAAACATCTCACTGTCAATCTTGCGCATGCGTGCTGTGTAAACCATTTTCTGTGTCACCCAGGAGAAAACGCCATGATGCCAGTTTGCTTCTGAAGGCTGGACATGCGAAACTTTACTCCACAGAGGAGCATCTCCCCTTCAGATGCAGATGAGCTACCAGCCAGTTGCCTCTGAAAGGGACAGTTTGTCTGTCTGGTCCTGGCTTCCACTTCGACTATGTGCTCCTGCCTTCTCCCTCCCAGAATGGATCTATGCTGATTCTGCACTGAGCAGGATCATGCAGAACAAGTTGCAAGTATTTACTCCTGTTTATCCCTCTCAAAAATGGATACAACAGTCCTCAGTCCCATAAAAAAGCTGTTATACTGAAAATAGGTCTGAACTTCTTGGCAAAAACTTTTCATCTCTTGTTTACCTTTGTACTATTTGGGAATCACCACCACCACCACAGAAAGCCTAGTTAATCTATACCTAAGCAATTAAGCAAAAAGCACCAAGCTTTTTGACTCAAAAGCACGATCTGTTGACTCAGACAGTCTCCCAAATGCCTCCCACCTAGAATTTCTCTGAAACAGGCAATTAGTGCCCTGTTTTCATAATTTTTCTTCACAACTCAGCAGGTCCTCATAGCAGTTCGGTAGATGACAACAGAACCTTTGATTTCTCTTGTTGCTCTGCTCAGCATCAATTAGCAGCTACATACCTCTTTTAAGAGACTGCATCAGTGACAACGGTACACAGATAGTAAAATACACAGAAAAGGGAATTTCCTTTATTAAACTTTGAAATTCAAAGCATACATCAAAAGGAAATTCTAAAGGCTAACATAATAAAAAAGATAGGATAATACAGCTTCAAGGAAACACAGCTCTGCATAAGACAAAATTATAGACTAAAAATGTTAAAGAAAACTCTGATGAACTTCATGTAACTTTTGAAAATTAAGTAAAAATGCAATGCTAATTGTACATGGTACAAACATGAAAGTTTTCTTTCTTTTACTTTCCTTGAGCAAACAACTCAAGAACTGTGACATTCTTACCTGAATGGTAAAAAAATTCGCAGACATGCTTTCAACTCTGTGTTGATAATAAACAGTCACAAACTTTAAACAAAGGTTATGTGCTCTTACAGATACATGGGTAACTGCAAAACCCCCCCAAAACAACAAAACCAAAACAACTTTACTAAGGTACTTTAAGCCCAAATAAGCTGATAGCTACCAGTGGACCAGTTCTGAAAGAAATATTTTAAATACATGCTTTTGTAAAATCTGGAAAGGTGAAAAGAGTTCTAAGGATGACTTTACTGAAAGTGGGCTTTAGTATAAGTGAGAAAGGAAATTTCATTGGCTGTTTATTTCCAGAGCTTTGTGTTAATGGGAATACCTTTTTAAAATTGCAATTTAATGAACACATCAAAACCCTCTGTCTGAACACATGCAAATTGTAAGACAGGCTAGGATCATAATGTTTTACCTTGGTTTCCCCAATGTTAATTACTTCAGTACTGCATTGTACAGAAAAAGAGATTAATTTTACAATCAAATTTAAAAAGAGCATCTAGACAGAAACTGTGGGCACTTAATGTTGACACCATAATTCCATCATAGACCTGTATTAGTAAAACTGACTGATTCTGACTTAAAAAATTCCAATGTAAGAAGATCATACAGATAAAGTGTTAGAGATTTGGTGATTTACACTCCTAAAAGAGTTATTGACTAAACAGGTATTTTTAATTTTAAATTTGAATATTCAAAAAAGACAAACCATTTTAAGTCAGTCATTGTTAAACCTGTTATAAGAAGCAGCAGTAATCAGCTGTTGTGGAGCTGGAAAACAACATGGCTATTACATTGCAGAGTCTGACTGCAGCAAGACACAAAAAACAACAGGGTTTGTGGTTTTTTTGCTCATATGCATTTTTGTCAAGGTGAGTAAGATATATAGGATTTACTTCTCAAAAATTATTGAAGTAAATACAGATTTCTTTCTCTGTTGTTTGTACTGAAATGCACTTTCATAAAAATGTCTCTATGTAATACGAACAAGAATATGCTCAAAAGACAGACACCCAGAACAAGCTATACTCCACAAAAACCACTGTTTCCATATTGCTCTCAACATGAAGCCAGGAAGAAGGATTTCTGGAGTCATACTCTAATAATTAATGATACTTTGTATAAGACTTTAGTTAAGAGTGCTGTCATGAGATGTAGCATGAGAGTCCAAGATCTTCCATGTATGAGTCCGTGGGACTGGAATAAACATGATGCTCTTAAAAAGCATTTGATCCAGTGATTTGTACATAACTTATTTTTAGCATTCTAAGAACAATAGACTGTGGAGATCTAGATATCCACATCCACAGTAAGACCTTTGCATGAAACTGCTATCCTGTTTTAGCTGTTTACCAAGGTGGTTCAGCTAGGAACTCTTCAACAGCCATTATATGCATTAAAAAATAAAATAATTCAGGCGTATGCATATAAATAATCACTTTCATGAAGAGAAGGTTTTTTGACAGCAGACTTCTGTGAAATAGAAATCCTGAAAGATCCAGCAGTGAATTAAACAGATTTAGGAGACAAAGTCACTACAGTCAAAAGTGTGTAACTTGAGCAGTACTGCTCCCTCCTTTCCATATCTGACATTACTTTTGAGATCTGGCGAAGAGGGTGACAGGATGTTTTTCCCTGCCCTTGATGTACCCATGCCATTTGGTACATCTTTGTTTCCTAAACAGAGAAGTTAACTGACACTTTAATCCTGTATGCAGGGTTTTTCACCAACTGATTTATGATGAGCAGTTGTTTCTTCTGTGTAAGAAGGATGTGGTAGAAAAATGCAGGAAGCTTTTTTATCCTGCAGGGAATGGGGCGTGTACTGCTTCCCTCTTGAGTTGACCATGTTCTTTGAGTTACGAGAGCACTGCCCTCACCTTCAGTCATACCTCCTGCCCATGGCAGAGCTACGAGGATTTAGGGGACCTCAATGTTCCAAGCAGTGGATGAGGTTCCTTATTTTAGTACATTTATGCCTAACTGTTAAAATGCTATAAAAACAGGAAGGGCAAGGTGGGCAAGTTTCCCACATTTGCAAGCCTTGGGAATAAACATACAAGGCTGGCAACAGACCTCTGCTAAATGTACAGCATTGATGATGTACAGCAGTGAAGCAAATGAATGCCTCTGTCGATGTGGACATCCGGAATAACCTATGACTAGGCAGGACAGATATCTTACCAGCTACCAAATAGTGGGACACAGCTTAATGAGTGCAGCTCACAGTTGTTTCTGGTACAGAACTGCCCATGATCCCACTCTTTTCCCAGAATCTTAATCTCCAAGGGAAGCACTAAGCAGGACTTGATTCAGTTATGGTGAGGAGAGCTGCTGAAGTGCTGATGTGGCTTTGCTGGGCCTGGCTCAGAAGGGCCCATGGCTGTGGAGGGCTGTGGGGAACTGGAGACCAGCCCTGCTGAGGTGTTGCTGCAGCAGGGACTGAGGGCTCAGCACCTGGAATGGGGTCCTGGGCTGTGGGCAGGGGTGGGTGAGACTCACAGGAGCCATTAAGGCTTACTAGTGTCCTCAGGGCCCTGACCATAGGTTACCCATTCAGAGTAATGTAAGCTAATTTAATCAAAGCTATAGGAAGCCCTTATCAGTTGATTTGAATAAATGTAGAGTTGTAATTGCCAGGCTGCTCCAGGCACATCGAGAGCTCTGTAAACAGGAACAACATTTCTCTTAAGCCTCACACAGCCAGGGGTAATAAACGACAACTACTGACCTGGGTAATGGTCAGCTATTTCGCAGCCACTGCTGCTTTAACATCAGGTAGCTGCTTACTGACATCAACTATGCATCTGTTTTCATACAACAGACCAAGAGATGAGGCAAGGTATATTTTTAATGTGAACTCAAGAAATTCTGATGACTGTCAGTAGTTTTTTTTAAACTTCCTTTATTTGGGGTTTTCTTGTATTTAACCCAAAAGCTGTTACTGTACCATAGCAGACATGTTCCCAGGTAACTTGATCTGGAGCCTTCTCCTCCTGGTTACTGGTACTAATCTGACAGCCTTTCAAGGAGGATGCCAGAGGGCCCTGCAAAACTAACGTCAGCCTTCACTGTTCTGCCACAAGTACGATGGCCATGAAAGCCATAACTTCCATGCATGCTACATGCCCAGCTCAGGAAACAAGACCTTATTGAGTGGATTTCCAAACTGGGAAAGTAGCTACGTGAAGTATTTAAGTTTTTCTCATATTTGTCATGCCACCAGATATGCAAGGTCAAATATGGCATAATTCAAGCTGTATGACGTGTAAACTGTACCATGCCAGACTCAGGCCAGCAAAGAGCACATAAATTTAAACTTAAAAACATGCAGCAATCCTGATGAAGTAGTACCTCATTGACTTCAAACATGACTCTGAAAGCATGCAAAGGATGAAGCTGTTGCAAAAATACAGGCAGATACCTCTTTAATTAATTGCTATTTATCCGGCAAGAAAGCTACCAAAGTATATATTATATTTTCTTTCTGTCCTTTGTGATGACAGGCCAGTTGTAATACTGGCCTGAGATGACTGTAGTATGACTTTCATTTTCTGGACAGTGGTAAAAAACAATATCCTTAAATGACACAAAAATGTGACTAGGGCATGTGGTAGGTTCTCTGCTATATTTGCAAGTATCATCCAACACGTGATACAGTGTGACAGCCTCGGTGACCTTGGATTGAATCTGTCTTCCGATGTTAAATCCTCTTAGTGATTTGAACCATCATATGCACCATTAACTATCCTCCAACTACATCTAAGCAGTAGTAAAACCCAGGGACAGTGAGCATCCTGGAGAGTTTTGCCATTGGAATGAGCCTCAAACAGCATTCTGCCCACACACCCAGCTACAGAAACCCTGCGATCACTGAGAAAGCTCCTGTTGGCACTGCCTGGCTCTGAAATGTGTGTTTTTATGGACCTGTATCTAGCTGCGAATGCCTATACCAATGGCTATGCAAAAAAATGTGTCCTTTTCCTTCCTGGTTGCTAAAATGGAATGAACTTTTTCCCTCAGTTGCATACGGATGCTGGGATCTGAGCACCCTGCAGCTTGCCTCCATCCTCCTGCACTCCGCACAATTACTTCTGAAATCCTACATTTGTCTCTTCCTCTCTTTTCCCAACTGTGCCATCCATATTCTTCCCTCAGCTCGTGGGTTTAAATTCTATGATACATCCCTCTGACAACACAGAAGATATCTCATCTGTGGCCACTGCTTCAGTCACACAAACCTTTCTAGGTCTTTCAGGAAGGTAACTGGCCTGAGTTCAGTATTAGCCACCTAGAAGGACTACCACTCCATACTGTTCAAATGCTTGGCTTCTGCTACATGACTCAGCCTGAGATATGTACTGAGATAATTAGAGGAGGATATTATTTCTGAGGCGATGAGTGGAAGGGGAAGTGAAAGCTCTTTATGTCATTTGAGTTGGTTTTGCTATATTTGATGGTCTCCATCTTCAGTATAGAAGCTTGATTTTTCCTGGTTTTTTTTCATCACATCCTTTGAGTACATGAGTAGAGATTGCTTATTTCATGGGTGATATTTATTTATATTATTTATCTCATTTAAATACTAAATAAAGAATACTGTAGAAATGAAGAGTTAAGATATGTCACATATGGAGTTATATTCTAAACTATGAGCTCCTTAGCGTTAGGATGGACTGTCCATGTGCTTTACAGAATTTTGGCTACCAAAACCACTAATGGACTCAAAGAATTACACTAAGGATGAGTAACATAATCCTTGAGTGACACAGAGGTGGATAGGGACAGATGACAATGGGAATCTGACATCTTTGTAGCATTTATAGAGGCAGGTCCTAGGGAGGATACTTTTTGTATGGGAAAAAACCAGCATTTTCAATATATACTTGCATGAAGTTACTCAAATAAAGTTGTCTTCTTTTCAGTTTATCTGGACATATACTGAGCAGATAGTTAGAACAGAACAAGGCAATTTGCCTTTCTTCTCTTCCATGAAATTACTTGTTCCTTATAGTAACTTGTCTGTGCACTGTGAATAAACAGGGGTCTGAAGCACCCAAGTATGACAAACTATTCAAAAGGACTTCAAAGGTAAAAAAATGTGTAATGCTAATGTGTCTCATTATAGATGACAAAAAAGGAGTCATTCCTCATGTGATGCAGCTGGAATTTTAGACCATGTAAACCAGAAAATTTTACATTACAGCTGTGGGATAAAACTGCTTGGTATTATTATAGCCTACATAAATCTTACTAGTTATCACAGCCCAACCCTCAGAAAACAAAAAACCTTCAACTTCCTTTTCTTTCAATTCTGTCCTTAACATATTTCTTCTCTTGCGTAAAGAAAGTGAAGTCTACATTAAAGCTAATCAGACAGCAGTGCTGCTATTCATGTTGGTTGGTCAGGCTTTGAAAAACCAAACTTATATTATTCTTGCCCTTTTCACCTAACCACCTGCTTCATTATTATCACCAACCCTGGTTTGAAATAGGTCTATATTTTAATGTCATTGAGCTTCTAATGACATTGAAGTAATAAATACACTACTATCAACCACATCACTGCTTTCAGGTTTTTTCCAAAGGTGATATAAAACCTACCTTATAAAAGGAGAAAGTTATAGGCAGAATACATGAATATGCTTATAGTCCTACTCCTGTAATACGTAAATTCTGTTCTTGAGTTCAGTATTCTATGATTCTACGATTCAGAGAGATCCTGAATTTAGACAAGCTCAGAAAAAGAAGATGCTTGCAGGAGAAAAGCATAATGAAAGTTTACCAACAGCTAAATTAACCATTAACCACTGTCAAAGCCTGTAGCACACCATGTTTTATCAATGTCTACAGCTGTGTGTAAGTACTGCTGAAAGCCGTATTTAAAGATCAGCCTGATCAGCATGCACAGGATGAATTATTACCCTAAGTGATAATCAACAGTCCAAAAAAGGAAAATATTTTCTGGGTTTTTTTCCTTACAGTGCTAAGGTACATAAACATACTTTATCATTTCAACTGGCAAATACATTTCCCTGGATTTCCCATTCTAGCTTCATTTTAAGGTCAGCACTGCTTGAAAAAAAGAAAAATCAGTGGTAATAAAATATCAAATTGTGTTCATAAGTGAAGCAATGCAGTGAAGATTTACAACATAAATTGATAAAAATTAAATGTGAATGCAATCAGCTGTGAAAAAACATCTTCAGGAAAAATTCTTAACATTCATTATAAAGGAGAACAATTATTTACAGAAACGAAGCAGGAAATTGAAGGTTATCAGGAAGAAATCATTTACATTTCATTTATGTGAATTTAATTTTATAAACTGGAAGATCCTTTTTAATTAATTCTGCCATCAAACACCTTTAATTTTGATCAATATAATTTCACAATCTAGGTACAGTAGTTTAATCAATAAAAATTAGCCACATAATTGTGAACTTGGTGTAATTATTGAAATGTTTATCATATTTCAGAGACACCAATAAGGTAAAAAAAACCCTCCCAAATTTTCAAATAAAATATTCTCCAAAGAAAGTGGAAAAAAAAAAAAATCACATCTGGAAACAAAGTTTTCCATTCTTACTTGTTAAAGACTTAGTAGTGGATAGTGGACATTAGATTCATGACTAGAACATATATTAACTGGGCAATGAACATTTTATGTTGATTGCTGCCAGATTCAGTAACCAGCATGTCAAATCACATTTGGTTGACAGCCAAGGCGGCAGGAGGAGTAGGTGACATTGCCCTCTGCTTTCTGTGCTGCTAGCATCTTGCTATCCCAGCCGAGATTTCACGGGGCTGCAGGAGGGCGTGGGTGCTCTACCCTTCACTGCTGCTTCAGAAAATAGTAAGTTTTTTGTGCGCTGCTAGCATCTGCAACTCATGGAAGGACACAAACCTGGTTTTCCACCATAGCTGTCGGAACTCTGTAATTTACAGTTGGGCTCTGTGTACATCACAAAAGAAAGAGATGGATATACCAAAAAGGCTTATGCAACCCAAAGAAATTGAGAGAAAAAATCATAAAAACAGCAGTAATGTTAATCAGAAAGAATAAGCAGGCAAAAGGTGTGCATGAAAAGGAATAGCCAGGTTAAAAATACATCAGTAAGTCTTTAAATTAATGTCGTAGTAACTTTAGAGTATGAATGTGAGCTAGACTATGTGATAAAAGAGAGGAAAAAGCCATTATATTATAAACAGATCATTTTAGCTTCTCTAAAAGATATCTTAAGTATTCATCACTCATTATAAAATTAAACTGTCATATCTTGTAACGAGTTAAAGAATTCAAACTAGAAACATCTCAGTGTTAGAGCGCTTTTCAAATTTCATTTTCTTTGAAGTATGTTTGAGTTTAATTAGAACAGAATCTTCAAAGAGCTCACCATTTGACTACCTATTGTGATAAAAGGTGTCTCTGCACCATCAATTTATAATCTTTGTCTCGCAAATCCCTGGGACTTCCTGGTCACAATTCTAGTCAGAGGGGTTGGAACTAGATGATCTTAAGGTCCTTTCCAACCCTTACTATTCTATGATTCTATGATTCTATGAATAGAAATGTGGGAACAAAGCTGCTAAACATCCAACAGCTGCCCCACAAAAAGGGTGGACTTAAATTCTTAGGCATTATTCCAGAATAATTTTTGCCATTTTCCCTTGTCATTTCTTTCATTACAACCTAATTATTTCAAGATTATCTTGACGGAATGTCTTCATAATTCTGCTTACACATTTGTCACAGTCACCCTCAAATAGCAGCATGCCATGACTTGTAAGTCCTATTAGTATTAGTAAGATGTATGTCACTGAATTACTGTCTCATGGTTAGACCGCTGTAAGAAATACGTTCTGAAAATGTTGAAAAGAAGAAGGTGTCATTCCAGTCTCTTGTCATATTTTTACATTCTAAGTTGAATTTACCAAATAAAATTTCACTAAACAATATCTGGAATAAGATAAGATCAACATTCAGATATTCATAGTTTCACAAAGTGACAAAAAAAATGTATCAACACACAGCAACTCAAAATTATCTTAACACAAGGTGAAATGGGAATAAATCAGGGTCACTAGTTCATATCTATGTCTGAAATACAACATGAAAATGCAGAGGCTAGGATTTAAGAGTAACAGAGGTGCTGCAAGGAAATTCCATTATCAGTACTGGTCTTTCTGTTGTTTCCCTGACCTTGCTAAGTAATTTTACAACACATTTTGTCTTAAAATTTTGAAGATGTTGAACATGCATCACATGATGACTGGATGGTAATAAATAACTGTTGGCATTGTTTTTTTTAAAGGACCTGTTTTATGACTGTTAGTTTATTCTACTTTTTGTTATTTGGAGGGGACTCATGAAAGAAGTAAAAAAATGGATTCTTGTCAAAATATTCCTTCCTGTTAGCTTTTTTTGTGTTATTTCCAAATTCTGTAAGATATTTCTGTCATCTTGCATCTACCTAATATTTCAGTGGAAAGTCTGGAAAAATTTTCCAAGCATCAAATGCTTCTGAATCTAAATCAAGACATAAAGCTAAACAGATGCCATCAGAATCAAGACAATCTTAATTTTACTGTTCAGAATATCCAGACCTGAAAATGGGGAACTTAACTAAGTATTCTATATTGTGCTTTATAACAGAAATGTTGTAAGTTTTTATTTAAAATTCCCTTACAGCTCAGAAATATGGGTTCCTGCTTATTTTTACCTTTTTATTTTTACCTTGTCAGAAATAAAACATAGGTTACAGAACTATTCTTTCGTATTCAAAATAACAAGAATGTATAGAAAACATAGTCTCAAGTTAAAATAGCAGACTCACAGAAGTGCAGTTACAGAAGACAATTTGCAACGGACGTACTTGTATGTTAAAATTGCCTAAAATATAAATAACGATGGGTCTGCCACTGACTGTGCAAGACCTTATAATGTAGCTCCTTTTTCAAATGGTGCATGCTTTCCAAGTCTGGAAAACAGATGCTACAGAACTTTGTTAGATTATGAAATCTACTACTGTCAGAACTAAAACAGGAAGCAGCAGTGCTATTAATTTTCATGTTTCAGCTGAAAACTGGTAATGTTCAGAAATACTGTTTTTATCACATTTCAGCATTTTCTAATCTGTTTTGACTGAAGTAACTGCTCTCCCAGCTGTGAAATCTATGTTGGCTGACATCTCTTTTGCTCTCAATCACATTAACACGTGTCCATATTGCAAACAGAAATAAAATAGTCATCCATTTTCGCGTCACCCCTTTAGCATATCTTGCACTCCTCTGTCCTCTCCCACAACCTTCTAATTGCCATAGTAGCGTATCTTACAGTTTGGGAAACACTATCAAACTCCAATGCAGATTACAAGCAAAATATCCTTCATTGCACGGCAAGCAGCCTGATTTAAAAATAAATTCAAAGCAAAGTACCTATATACTTAAGAGTTTTTTTTTTACTCACAAGAGGTTCTGCCATGATGATGCGAATCTTGCGTTCAGCCAGAGTAGTAAAGTTTACAAATAAGCTCTTGAGGACATATTCGCCTGGTTTACTGTCTGGGTCAACGTTAATAGGCAACATGGCTGGAGGTCCTTTTTCTCTCTGTGTACCAGAAACAGGTGGGACAGGCGGCTTAATATATCCGTTACCAACTGGAGAAGCTGAAATGTAGAAAAGGCACATTTACTTTTGGGTAATTCAACACATCTTAACTTTCCCAGAGCATCCCAATGGCCTACTATACTGTCAAAGCAAAACTGGAGACTAGTTGATAATCAAAGAAATACATAACACATAAATACCATTTCCTTGGTATAGTTATAGGTAAAAGCTAGACTGGAAGAAGAAATCGAAGATGAAATCCTATGTATCCAAATTAAGTAGTGTTTACTATGCAGTGCACACTGAATACTCTTTTTTTACATGGTAAGACTTGCTGACACCTAATTCTGAATCACATCTTCATTTCTTTTCCTTTGTCTTACAGGCCACATCTGCAGCTCAGTTGTCAAGTAACAACCTTATTCTTTATTGCTATTCACACTGACTTGTCTTTGCAAAAGTCAGGTGTCTGGTCTTTTGACTAAGCTGAGATGTAAAGGGCCTGATTTTCCTCTCATTTATAGCGACATCAATCAAGAATGACTCCTTTAAAAACAATGACATTTCACCAGTATAAATCTTACATGAAGAGTCAGACACAAAATGTTTTCCATGGCCATAAAGTGCTCATTCTGTATTAGTTTTCCTTAAAGTACCAAACCCTACTGTCCCATTTGGCACTTGTGCGTGGTGTACTGAGCCCACTTTTGGGCTCCCCCATACAAGAATGACAATCCTGTTCTGGAGCAAGGCCAATGGAGGATGATGAAGATGGTCAGAAGCTTGCATGCTTGCTTGAGTATAGGCTGAGAGTGCTGGACTGGTTCAACCTTAAGAAGAGAAGGCTAAGGGGAGATCTTACGGCAGCCTTCAGCTTCCTAATGGAGTATAGCAAAGATGGAGCCAGACTTTTCTTTGAGTACAGTGATGGGACAAGAGGCAACAGACACTAGTTGGAATGCAGGAAATTCCAATTCGATACATGGAAAAAAATCCCATTGTGAGCAAGTGATTAAACACTGGTATAGGTTTTCCACAGATATTCCACAGATATTCCATAGATATTCCACAGATTTCCACAGATATTCTACTCTCCAAGAGTAGAAATTCCACTCTTGGAGATACTCAGAACTTGACTGCACAAGGCCCTGAGAAACCTTCTCTAGTTCTCTAATCCTCCACAGGTCCCTTCCGACCTAAATTACCCTCTCACTCTGTGAATTACCCATAATCAGTATCAAGATTCTCTGTACTAGGCTTAGCTCTACTTAGTGTAATTCTGGGAAACTCAACTAAAAATAAACTTAAGTACTGTGAAACAAAACCTCATTAATTCAAATATTACCATTCTGTGCAAAAAATTTCCAAAAGAAAATCCTCAGGTTTAGCTCTTATTGGCAATAAAATTCACATCTGGCCTTCAGGCAGGTACCGGTAGCACTCTCTGTTGGCTTTGCCAAAGACTTTTAAAAGTAGCAAATTAAGTAACACTGCAAAGACCAGCCATTAATCACCCTGAATGCAATGTAAGTGTTGCAACACCCATAAGAACTGTTGGTGATTGGGACAGAGGTGCTTTAATGCAACACAAACCGTGGAAAATGTTGTGAACTAATACCTTTATAGCATTTCCCCATAGTATTGCAATCCAGAGTATTACTGAAAAATAAAAAAGATGCACAAAAGAGAACATGTTTTCCTTTAGAAAAATCAAAGTTTAGAAGTCCAATATATGATCATAATGCAAGATAGAAATTCTTTTGTTCACGTAGCTATTATTCTTCAAGTGTAACACATCAATGCTTTGAAAATAACTATCCTGGTTGACAAGGTATACCATCAGCATTTAGCACAGCAGCACCACTTCTTCCACTCCGATAAATGTTTTGTGCTAGACCTGTTTCCTGCAAAGTGTCACTTGATTTTTGAGGGCAAAAGCATAATCAAGAAGTCTCGTTGGCATTATGAGTCTTTGGATAAAACCGAGTCTACAGAACAGAACTACATTTCTACATTACTGTTTCTAAAAATATATTGTTGTTCTGAGTCAAAATCTACTTCAAAGTACCGAAAAAAGAGTGACCAGAGAAGAGTATAAGTGTCATCACCTAGGTTCTCCTAAAGTTTAAGCATGAAGACAGTGGGATGCAAAGGATCAGATGAAAATTTACATGAACTATCAAATATACTAGGTAATGGAAATTTCTCCACAAATAGCTTTAGGAAGGAGTCAGACAATACTTTTACAATCACTAATATATTTGCCAAATATGCTGTTTTGATTGGCTCACATCTATCCGTGAAATCAGTTCGATTGCCAAGTGCTGAGTTAGGGAAAACCTTTTTTTGTGAGCCATGAGCCCAATTTTCTTATGAATTTGTGTTCTTTGTGCAGCAAAAGCCCTGTCCTTTCCCCTGTCATCACCCCCAGCTCCCTCCATCGTTTCCTAGCTCCATTCCCAGTCCTGCACTCGGGGCTGGGCAGGCCGGCTGCCCGCCAGCCAGCCTCTGCCAAGCAAAGCACACCCGTGCTGGGCTGCCTGCCTCTCTGGCTAGTGCAGCCAGCCCACGCTCCCTCCTGAGGGAATCTGGAGCAACCTAATCAAATGCAAACTTGCCTTCTGTTCCTCTGGCAATTTCAGTTTAAACTGGCTACTAAGTTCACAATCTACTATGAAGGGACACGCAGGAGTGGAAGGAAGGAAGGCAGGGAGATCATGCATGCCTCACATCCTTACAGAATTATGTTTAAGAAACCCTAGTCAAACTACCTGGGAGCTGCCACACTCTACCTCAGTCATTGTAGCATTCAGCCAGGATTTCGAGACTGGAAATCTCAAAAACACAGTCATTGTTAGTAGGAAGCCTTTTAAGAACAATGCTGTTTGTTAGGTTTGTGATGTAGGCTCATATAATTTTCCTTTTTTTCCCAGACATCTAACTGAAAAATCACTTATGTGCACACTGTAATGGAGAAATGCAATTATTTGTGAGATTTCTCAGTGCACCCAATATTTTTATTCTCGTTCTTCTTTGAAATATCGAACTGTACAGCCTTTTCCTCAGATAAAGAAAAATAATATCCTTGGGGTTAATATCTCTCATTGCTATAGCAATTACAGCAGTTACAGAACTGACTGACATATGATATTGATGTAGTTTGAATTTTCAAAAGATCATTTTATAGCTGCTAACTCCAGTTAAGCATCTTCAGTGTGGAAGTTAATATTGCCAGCAGTGTGAGGGTTCTGAGTGGATCATGAGTTGGTCGTGAACTATTATACACAGGTTTGGCTTTCTAACGCATCTTCTCAGTTCCATTATCTCAAGCATTTGCATATGCTTGATATTTGCATTGCAAAAATCTGGCCCAGTGACTAGACTATCACTGACATCCATACTGATGATGTACGAGCTTTAACAGCATATAGTTCTTTTTCCTAGACTGAGAGCCCTACAAAGCTCATAAAACCCAGTTTGCCTGTGGGACATAAAACTGGAAATCACGGACTCAATATTTAAAAACCAGCTGCATTAATGTCATCCATGATTGGTCCCTCTATGTTGATACACTATAATGCGGGCCTTCAAAAGGATGTGTCCATTTCTGCCAGCTATGCCAGTGAAATTCTGTCCCATTAAATAAAGGGCATAATTTTGACGTGAGAAGTCACCACATACAGTTTGTATGGATTTATGCAGGAGATATCTGGGGAGGGTGGGGTGGCAGGAAGAAGTTATACTCAGTTCTAAATATTGATTTAATTGGCAAATTAAGTTTTTACTACCTGATTTCAAAATAATAATGTTCTACAAAGAGAAGCACCAGAATGGACCACTGCAACCTTTAGTGTGAACTCCTAACATATTGTAGGGTACCGGTCACCACACAAGTACTTCATTAAACTAAACCCTTCACGCAGGGTAAAGTAGCTCATTCCGAAGGAGAATGGTGACGCACATGCAGGAGACCATGGTAACCCTGATGCCTGAGGGCCCTGCAATAGCAGGGAATCTATAGGTCAGCTTTAGAAAGTTGTATAAATATTTAAAGCTCCTAGCCTAGGAAAATCTGTAAAAAGATTAACTATGCTGGAGCAACTATGAGATGTCTGCATCATTTTTAGGTGACATTCTGTCTGAGGGCTACTTTCCTCAAATAACCCATTTTCTTTTTTCCAATACATGTTCCCTACTTTCTTAATGTATCCACAATAAGCTGCATTTAAACAATACTCTTTTCCTACAGAATATTTTAATTTAGTTCAGGCTATAACCACAGGATTTTCTCAATGTATTTTTAAAAAATAAAAACCAAGAAGTAAATATGGAAGTAGTAATACAATATCACATATAGTTGTCAACACAACCATAAACTATTGCTACAGAAACGATTACCAAACTAAAATCACTGCCAAAGTTTTTCCTGTATTGATCCTTTCCCCAATCAGAGAAACAGTTGTTAAAAAGCACAGTAGTTTTAACACACAAACACTCACAGTCACTGAGCTGGTAATGGGGATGAGTACAAAATTCAGCTATCATAAGAGAGTCTCTGCTATGATTTACACTTCAGGTAATTTTCTTAAAGCTCTAAGATAAAGCAAAACAACAGAACAATCACAATGCACAAGCCAAGAGTCTATGCTATACTGGATACAACTTCATCCAAACACAATTACTGAATTTTCAGTATCCTTAAGCAGAAGAAATGGAGACTATTGGTTTTTAGTTAGCTGTGTCAAATATACACTTTAGCAAACATAAACAATCTAATAACACAAACCAAAACATGTATTTGCATTATTTTCATACCTACCGAGCCCCTTTATAAAGCCGATCACACTGGATTTTCTCCAACATGCTACTGTAATATCCATGAGCCTGTGAATACCTGAAATGTTCCACTCCTTCAGTTAGAAAAGTTAGAATCCTTTTCTAACTAAAATCAAAAAGGAAATTAGTTGCTTCATAATCCCGTTTCAAACTTCACTATAAATTTTTCAGCACTGAGGCAGACATTTCTTTCAGTTTTCAGGTTTTGTTTTTTAATAGACAAGTGCTGAAGACCTACAATGTGTGAGTTAGTGCAGGCCTCCGGATCAGATCAGCCTTTCCATAACCAAAGGGGCAATTTTTAGCTTCAGCATATGATGATGACCACTCACAGAGTGGCTGCATGTCTATATTTATCCACAAGTACATACTATGCTGACAGATTAGCGAAACTACTTCAGGCACGCCAAGAACATGAGACGGTATAATGGAGTTCGACATAAAAAACCCATGCATATCAAACACACATATTATACAATTCCAACTGAAAACAATAAGTATGGAAATGCAAAGCACAGAGACAGCATAGGATGGGTTTTCCTTTGCAATTAAGCTCTTTTGGCCAGCAGTACATACAGTTCAAATTCCTTGCGATAAAACCAACGCAGTATCTCTTCTTTTCCTATGCCAAGAGTCAGTGAGAAACCACATATCCTTCAGGATAATTATACAGTTGCTGAAATAAGTCTTAAGAAAATCTGCTTTGTTTTAAAACTGCAACTATAATATTAGAAAGAAAACACATTATTAAAAAAAGCCTGAAGAATTTAATTTACAGGGATATGATACATGTGCCAAGGTTACCAAAAGGTGGCTTTTTCGCCCTTAGAAGGAAAACATTCCAAATTAGTTTGAACTTGACAGACAAAGAGAAAAAATTCAAAGTAAACTTCTGCTGGAAGAAACGAACTAAAAGCCTAGCAGACCCGTTTTTATCTTGATGAAAGAAACTGTAAGATTCCCAAGGAAAATGTTATTCCAGCATATTAGTTAAGATGCAGTAGCAGCACTATTTTAATGTAAGCATTACTTTCACAGTTCATTTGCATGATTCAACAAAAAATAACCATAAAAGCATAAAGTTATCCAATAAAACATAATAGTAATGACATGCAATATATGTGATAGGAAATCTATTTAAAGTACAGGACCTTATGGTGAGCCATTAATGCTATTGATGTCTGATCTTTTTGTGTTTCTGATCCTTTCTTAGGAGGATTTACAGTCAAAAATGAAAGACCAGAAAGAATTCCGTGCACATCTGAGTCCCACATTCAGGCTATTTGGAAAGTAAATATGTAAGGCATGGTGGTACTGGTGCTGGCCTTACTCTTCACAAGGAATACTCTTCACAGGAATGAGTATTTGCCTACATGTTTTGTTTACTGCTTATTTTCCATTTTTTATTAAAAGAGTTAATAAACCAGGAAGTAAATATACCCTTTTTAAGATACTTCTCCCCTCTTCTCAATGGCATGCTTACCTAAATAAAATTTAAAATAAATGTAAGAAAAAATATAATTAAATATAATATATATAATAATTATATAAATATAATTAAAATAAATGTAAGAAAAACTGATTGTATGGCTTATAGCAATTTCTAAGCTCCATATAAAACTTGCTGTATTAATCTGCCAAAAGCAACAGCACTGCAGACATAGATTACCTTCTCTAGTGCTGGAAACCATTTACACCTCTAACTGTACTGAGGTTGGCATGCATTCTCCTAAGGATGGAGAGATCTGTAATAACCCTTTGGATATGTACGTCCCAGGCAGAGAGTATCAACTGTGGAGCTTTGATAATATACTTAACTAAACGTACTGCTGCAAGGCTTCCTCTATTTTGATAAGGCTCATTAGCAGGTGAGGGAATTATTTGTAGTGAAAAATTCACTCGCTGACTGCAGCATGTAGACACAGATTGTAGATACAGGCACATACATAGAGTAAGAACACAAGAGAGAGTCTATATAGCAAAAGGCTCCTCTCCTAGCAGAACAAAGTTGTCTGCAAACCTACACGTATCAGAAATCTCTGAAGACTCTCTCTAAAACTGTTGCTCAAGCAACTACTGGGAGAAGACACTAGGTCATTCTGTGCAGCTGTCTTGACACAAGAACTTGACATAAAATTCTCCCAACTGATCCTGTCTTTCAAAAGCCTATTTAATCCAAATACAGGATTCTTCAAGAAGAGTAACTTTGGTCTACCAATTAGGTAGATCGTCTGCAATGCCACAAAGATAAAATGCAGTAATTCTGTGCAAAACCAAAGTCTGGGCATAGCATGTAAATCCCTATACCAAAGGAAGTACTACCTACTCTCGGAGATCAAATGGAAGAGGCCATGAGGTCAGCAGGGAAAAGTATAAAAGAACTTCAAGATTCTGAAGAAAAATGGCTCATTCTGAACATGAGGGAATAACAGATTTCAGAGAATTTCCAAAAAAAGGTGATGAGAGATGACCTAAGGTCTTCCAAATGGAAATCTTCAAACTACTTGATTATGCAGAAACTGTAAGGGAGAAAATATATAAACTTTTATAAATTTCAATTTATATTATATTCATAAGATATAATATTCATAATATATAATACTTATATATAAATTTATTTTAAATTTATAAATTTCAGATTCCTCCATTTCTTTAAAGAGACATGCCTCAGGAGAGTCATTTGTGTAAAAGGCCATAGGGAAGAGAAAGGAAGGGGATATCTTCAGTGATAAAGGCATTCCAGGACTTGGTCACAGATTTAACTGAGAGAAGACCAATATTTTAAATTATTTCTGTCTGAAGACTTAGTGAAAAAATGCTGTTGCCAGGCTTGGATATACTTATTCCACTGTTATCAGAATACTTGAACTACAGAAGAAAGTTCCAATCCCTGCAGACTTGGTTGGGCAATCCTTCAAAATTTCTATTCCTTTTACCACAGCAAGAGACTGTAAATTCTGTGTGAACTCAAGGAACAGAATGGAGCCTCAGAACAAGTCCCATATACGATAACTTCTTAACAATCAGATCCAGTCCTCTGCAGGCTAGAAACAAAATGCAGCATCCATGAAAGTAAGTATATGGCCATTCAGTAGGTCTGATAGATGCTAAAATACCACTTGCACTGCAATTCTGTGCAAGAGAGAGGTAATTGATATGAGACCTCATAGAGGAAAGCCATAGGTAGAACACATTGTCTCCTCTTGCAAGAGACCTCATCTCCATATGCAGGGGGATTCAAGAATGATGACTGCTAAAACAAACAAACCAACAGGAAATCCTGTCATATAAGTCCATCCACTTTCTAAAGTCCTTTTCACTGACTTACCAATGCTCCTAGTAACTATGATCCCTTAAGACGCAGACTTTCCCTCTCTCTTCTAAGTTGCAGGGCAGAGGTTGAGCAGCTTAACAACATTCGCTACGTTCTTATCTCAGGTCCTTGCAAGACATCTGAGTGAGGCAGAAAACCAATTCTTCTTCCTGTCCATTTTCTTTCCTCGCCATTTATTTTTCTGCTTCTTTTGCTCTAGACCATTACTTTCTTGTTTACCTATACCACTATTCAAAAGATATGTGGGAATCTAAAAGTGTAACAAAGACTTTTAGCTGTGCTGATTTTAGAATTTACTTGGTTTACTATGAGATTAAAGTCTGAAAAAAAGCTAAATAACACAGTGAATCTTGTGGACAATCTCAAAACAATTGTCAACTGCCATTTAAGTGGCCCGTTTGGGGGTGACTTCTCACTAAAGCGAGTGCTTCTGAAATGATCCAAATCAAACAAAAATACTTCTCAGTTTCTGTTTTTTATATGGTAATGATATGCTGCCTCTTTGAAGGCTGACTTGAGATTAACGATATATTTTCAAAATCTCGGTATCTTTCCTATATAACTTCAAAAGTTTTGTTATCTTTTTAAGTTATTCCAAAAGTAAAAAACTCCAAATAAAGGTGGAAAGATATTCAGATCATCATTTTCAGATGAGTAGATTAAATTTTTTTTTTTTAAATTACAACATTGAAAAGGTTTATTTCTGAAACAGAATTTCTGTGGGCTCAAATAGCATACTTACTTAAAAAGTATTTTATTTTAAGTAAAGATATTCATACTCTTTTACACTTTTTTATGTACTAAGGAAAAAGCTACCCTGCACTTTGGTTTCATTCGATCAGAAAATAGCTTCCTATAAGATTTTTAGACAGATGTTTTCTTGGGTTTGCTTTCCTTCTCGGAGACAGGGAGATGAAGATATTCCTGTCATTTTGTGGTTGATGGGTGTTAGCAAAAGAATTATTTTTAGGGAACTTGGAAAAGTGCCGAGGAAGCACAAGGCTAAAAGGGTCCCAAAAGAGAAGTAATAGTTACTTCCAAAAGAGGGACCAGCAAACAGAGAGGATGTGACCCACATCTTCCTTCCCTACTATGCTGGTTTTGGCTGAGTAGAGTTAATTTTCTTCATAGTAGCTGGTATGGGGCTGTGTTTTGGATCTGTGCTGAAAACAGTGCTGATAATTCAGGGATGTTTTAGTTACCACTGAGCAGTGCTTACACAGAGCCAAAGCCTTTTCTGCTCCTCACATCACCCCACCAGTGAGCAGGCTGGGGGTGCACAAGAAGTTGGGACACATCCAGGACAGGTGACCCCAACTGACCAAAGGTGTCATGCTCAGCATGTAAAGCTGGGGAAGAAGAAGGAAGCGGGGGGCATTTGAAATGCCAGTTGTCTTCCCAAGCAACCATTACGTATGATGGAGCCCTGCTGTCCTGGGATGGCTGAACACCTGCTTGGTGATGAGAAGCGGTGAATTAATTCCTTGGTTTGCTTTGCTTCTGTACAGTTTTTGCTTTACTTATTAAGCTGTCTTTATCCCAACCCACGAGTTTGCTAACTTTTAGGCTACCAATTCTCTTCCCCATCTCCACTGGGGAAGAGTTTGGGGGGAGTGAGGGACTGGCTGAGTGAGGCTTAGTTGCTGGCTGGGGTTAAACCATGACACCTACACATCTTCTCTTAGAGAGAGTATACGTTTCCTTTTCTCCCTAAATGTTTTACAATAAGACTGCCAGAGTCCAGATGGAATAAAAAAAAAATTATTAAACTATTTTTTAGTATAGAAAGACATTAAAATCTTGCATCTGTGTCCTCTTCCAATTTCAATAGCTACTTCAGAATTTAAAACTGGAAACCTCCCTGAATTTTTGTTGTCTGTCCACACTTGCCCTTCCAAACCAGTGACAAATGTTAGTTCATGCTGTTAGAACTCACATGTTTCACTGGAATGAAAACTGCAAATCATTTATGGATGACATGACTTCTGTGCAATGTACACATCCGAATGAAGACCTGAGCATGCTGTAATGCACTTGTGCAAAGATAAGAAGTATTTTATTACTGATGCACAAAAAGAAACAGACTGTAGCTCATTTCCCTCTGAAATTGTATAGTCAGAACAGTCCTACTGACCTAATGCTGTTCAATGTCTAAGCATTGATTTCCTAAAGAGTTTTGCTTATTTCATGCCATAATAAATATGATGTGATGTGGCCTCAAGCTGGGCCAAGGAAGGTTTAGACTGGATATTAGGAAACATTTCTTCACCGAGAGAGTGACCAGGTATTGGAACAGGCTGCCCACAGAAATGGTGGAATCTTTCGAACACTTTCCCTGGAAGTGTTCAAAAATTATGTAGACGAGGCCTTAGTGACATGGTTTAGTGGTGGACTTGGGAGTCCTAGGGTAACAGTTGGACTTGATCTTAAAAGTCTTTTCGAACCTAGCTGATTCTATGATTCAAAGTGTAGCACTATATTGAAGAAAAATCTTTAAAACTGTAGTTGCTTCCTTGACCTCATCTTATGATGCACCTGATCTACGCGATGGCTGCCTTTTAGAGGAAGGTTCAAAATTAGACATCTACAGGCCAAATATCAAATATAATGTAGCCATCTATATCTGACATTCCTAGGTGATTCATCATACCCTTCTTAGATTCTTATCTTAAGACAGAATAAATCACTTTCTAGAGGTACATATCACTTGTCAGAGATTACTGAAGGAGAACTGACAACAAAGATATGCATCCAAGGTTGTAAGAGATGACTTTCTTAAGTCTGTAGACACTTGAAGAGCATTTTGTAGAGATTGAACTGCATTGTGGTGCATTTCAGCTGCTGCTGGCTAGGATTCATACCCTTGCTTGTGTGGGTGGAAAATGGAACAATACCAGGAGCAAACCAAGCCGCAAGCTGGCACTGTGAACCGGCAAGTTAAACCTTCACAGATCAAGAAGACTTACAAAATTTTACGAATCTTTCTGTGATAAAACCACAGAAGAGATTTCTGTGAATAAAGACTAACATGAGGATAAGTCGGACATTCATTCATGTTTCCCTCTACATTGAAGTATAGAAAGTAACATCTATACAAAGAAAAATGAGAAAAATTTTTGCAGCTAAAAGATCTGCATTAATAATTATGGTTATCAATCCCCTACTCTATGTCTGATTGAATCATGATTCTTATTATTTATTACTGGCTGCAGCAGCACACTCACAACATTGTCTTTTATATTCAATTAAACACTTTTTGTGTTTATATCTTTTATATTCAATTAAACACTATTTGGCCTCTTTGCTTAAAGACAACCCAACACACACTGTGTCACCTTTCATTAGCCACCAACCATTATGAGGCTGTAGTATCTAATAACCCTTTATTAACATTACATTAACAACTTCTTCTTTGAAAGTGGAATTCACTTGTTTCTTAGCCACAAACCTAAATGCAAATGTAAATATTTGCAGCTTTGCTAGACTCAGACTGCAGGACATAAATATTTCTCATAGTGACTCTGAACCAGCAGGGACAAGGCAATGAGTTCTGCTATCCACATGAGCTCAGTGAAGGTTTTTGAAAGTTTAGCTTGAGTACAGCCGCCGATTGAAAAATTTTCACTTGAGCATATGAGTGAAGCCTACGGAATTTAGCTGCCGTTCAAGGGACCTTCTGCATGACCAGACAGTTGCCAATACCAAACACAGCATGGACAGGACATTGCTCTCATGCTGATCAGTGGGCCATGACAAAAAACTACTTCCATATGTTGAAATGTCTAAATGTTTTGGAATAAGTGACTGCCAGAAATATGTTATTAAATTTGGAGAGGAACATGTACCTATAGAGTTAGAACTCTGCATAATTTAGTTATAAAATAAAGAAAGAATCCTAAGGTTAACATTGGATTTTCCAAACAAACAGTTTAAACATGGAGAAAACAAAATAATATCTTAGAAAAACTGGAGAGCCTAATTACATCTGAAAATAATAAAAGTATTTCTTTTATCAGATATTCAAAGGAAAATTCAGTATTCCTGACAAAACCAGTATTGTATCAGGTTAAAGTGATCTTATCTTAAAGTGTCAGCAAGGACAATCCAGGCAACCACAACACAGCTGGCTTGATATTCATCCAGGAATGGCTGCATTTGATTAATAAAGAACCAAAGTATAATTGGTGTAACGCCATAAGCATAGGTTTATAGAAAGTAGATTTTATTAAACTAACTGTATCTTTTTAAGAGATTATAAATTTGGTTAACGAGGTTAAATGTGTAGTCTTATATTTCTGTTTGGCAGTTGGATTGGTATCTTACCAAACTGTAAAATGAGAACCTAAAAAACAATGTTCACAACAAAAATAGATTAAAAGCTAGTTAACAGATACTTCTTAGCATGGGTTAAGGGTGAGTCATCCTCTAATGAATGTATTTCTAGTGGAGGTACAGAGACCAGTTCTTGGTCCTGTACGATTTACCCTCACTATTAATGACATAAAATAAAAATATTTCTATAAGGTTTACAGGCAAAACATAAATTAAGAGTAGTAGACAGAAAAAAAAAAAGTAAAAAGGTCCTTCTACTTTGAACAGCATTTTGAAAACTAAATGAAAGCAAAGAATATGTTAGATATTAATTCTAACCTACGGAGAAGTGCATAGCCAGAGTCAAAGAACACTCACCACACAAACAGAATAATGCTTTCTATTCCTGGGAAGCACTGGTGATGAAAAAAGGCCTGAGAACAGGATGACTAATATATTGAAAACAGGCTGCTATTCTTGTGACCTGAAGAGCTATGGAGAGCCTTTTCAAGCAGGATAAACAAAAGCAAAAGCAGGAAAGCTCTACTGCATCACTGCCAGTGTCTCTGCAACCCCTGCTGGATGCTCAGTCCTGTTCTGGTGTCTGCAACTTGAGAAAGATGCTGATGAACTAGAGGACATTCAGAAAAAGCAACTACATAATGACTGGAAAATTTGCCTTAAAACTTAGTTTAGTTTGACCATGAGAAAGTTACACAGTCTTTTAATCATATCCTCTAATGACAGGAATTTGCACCTATTGCACCTACAACCCTATTTGCGAAATGTATTTACATGGAGCCACCCAACCCAAATTGTCTTTTATGACAACACAAGCATTCAGGCACTTCCAAGGTGTGGTTCATTACCTCCTACTAAACATGTCTACAGCAGCTCATCTGAACTGTACCCTAAAGTGCGTATTTGTCTCCACTGGCTATCAGGAAAGCCAGGCATGACTATGTCAGGTGTCATACAAACACCTGACAGTTAGGAGAGATGAATTCCATGCCTGCTAAATATGAATATGAGGAACAGAAATTTGCTAACAGACATCTCTTCATTCAGAAACATCCAGTGTCTGGAATTTTTAACTAGACAAATGCATTAAAGAAGGTAAACACAAAAGGAAGGAAATTAACTACCAGAATGCTATTCAGGCTGGTGCTGATTCTTCCATTAGTGGTAAGGTTAAATTAAGATTTTTTAAGACATGCTTTGGTTCAAACAGAAATTAATTCAGAGAAGGCATAAAGCCTGCGCTATGAGGAGAACAGATTGGATGACACAATGTTTTTTCTGGTTGTATAATTTATGACTTGCTGAATACATTAGTAGAAAACATTGCTGAGAACAATCTTTCATTGGTAAAGTGCAGTACAGACATTCTAAGAAGGATTCTTCCATTTCTAATCTTGATAGTGTCAAGCAGCAGAAGACTGAATGCCTATCAGTACTTGATTTCTCTTTGTACACTCAGGTACAAATATAACTTGTGTGATCAGAGTATCTTTGTAATTTATGTAATAATTCCCTGCCATGATGGTTTGCTCATCAAATATGCTTTGCCAAAACAGAAGCTGATTTTAAAGGTTGTTTTGTAGAATACACTTCGGGAGGTCATGGAAGTAGAGGCAGCTTATTGGGATGATTCAATTTTCGAGGAATATTTTAAAGAAAAAGTACATTGCCAGAATAATTTATAAATATGCCTTATAAAGTAGAAGTGCTAACCATACAAACCAGTGTTTTGCCTTAAGAGAATGCCTGCGTAGAAAAGTGAAGCTCTCTGGAGGTGCAGTGATATGCTCCATGGAAGCCATGTTCCACTGTCTGAGGAGCACATAAGAACCATGGCTGAAATGCTATTACTGGAAGTATGTTCACATGCATGTGAAGGTGAACTGTCCTGAGAATCTGGAAAAGGCTAAAACCACACCTTAGTGCATGTTACAGATCCCCAACAAATGCCTGATCACCTGCTAAAGAATAAAGCTGAATCAATACAAACACTCAAGGCCTGTTCCTTCTACAGCAGCACAATCTGAACTAAAATTCAGTTTCACACTTGGGTGTGTAAGAAAGGTTGTGGCAATGTTTTATGCATTACAGAATTATGTATTCCAACTATTAGACATAATTGCCTTCATTCTTCTCTTGTGGCATCTGAGAAGTTCACCAAATCCAATAATTGTCCTGCCTCTGTCCCAAAGGGAACTTTATAACACAAAGTTGAGGCTCCAAGGGGGCAGGGGAGCTCAGAATTAAAACATATGTTTCTAGCAGTAAGCAAATAGGCCAGAATTGTTCTGTTAAAATTCCCTGATTCTCACTGCAGAAAGAAATTAAAACAGAACTATACTGACCTAAAAAATGTATAAATGATTTTGTAAATATATATGGAATCAAAAATGTAATTCAAAGAAAAGAGGGTAGGCAATGTTTGGCCACGCTGTTCCATAAACTGTGATCTTACCATAAATTGTATTAGTTACAAGCATCAGCTGTTGTTATGGGACATCACATCAAACACAATGACAAGCTATATTAGCATAATAGGTTATTATTCCCAGGTCCATGTGATCAGGACTCCATGGCAACTCAATGATAATGAATGGCTTTTTCAGTAGGGAAGAATGTACAAAACTGTATGAAGCACAAACTTCAAGTACTTTAAATGGTACATAGGACTGTTAATAAATTAAGAATTTAAACACCAGCATTGACATTTCTTTTCAGGTATACACAGAAAGAGGCACTGAAATTTACAGTCAGTTCTCAACCGACCATTGCCATTGTGGGGACTCGGCATTTCCAAGACGCTTTCACTCTGGGATTACAGTTAATCAGATTATTTCAAAGACCCTAGGTCTTTGAAATAGTATATGTTAAATATAGCTCTCAGATATACTAGGCACTTAACCAAAACCACAGGGATGGATGCTCTCTCCTGCAGCTAGACCCAGGGTAACTGTCTCCTACCCTCTCTTTAGGTGGAAACACAGTGAAAACTTGAGGACTCGGCACTTTGTGCATGGGCCCACTTCAGTAGATTTTACCTGCTGGGCAGATGAGCATTTGAGCATCAGATTTGACACATGACAGACAACAAAACATAGCTCAAGAAGTGGAAGGACTAAAGAGAAATGTCACTCTTGAAAGAAACACGATTACCTGGTTCATGTGTTTAGGCAGATCTCAGGCATGCCTGTGAGCTGCACACCCTGGCTCACAACGTTTGACTTAAGTACAAAAGCCCGTATGCCCCTGGCCATCTTAGCTACTCAGTAAGCACAAGCTCTTCTGAGTTACTTTGCCCTGATTGACAGGAAAGCACAGACAGAACCAACCAAATGAGGTATTCTGTGACAGCTGTCCAACTCTACCATAAATGCAACATACTTCATTAATTAGTTTAAAATATATCCTTAAAGATAAAGCTGGATAAGAAACCTAACATGCTGAAACCTATAGGGTAATATTGTATTATTTCAGAAAAGATGATGCCATAGAAGTGAGTTACAATAGATGAAATTACAAACATCAGGCGTAAGGAGTGATGAAAATTGTATTGTGTTGTTTTTTAAAAAAATTACCTTGTATTTTGATTTTCTGATACTGTAAAAAGATAATTTTCCTTTCCTGAAAAAAGTATAGCTTAAAACTTTATGTGGAATATCCTAATAGAGTAATTTTAAAATACAGTTTGCGGGTTTTTCAAAAACACACATGAAATCAGCCTAACTCCAATCCCACTTATGTAAACAGTTAAACACTCTCATGTCTTCAGTGAGAAGGCCTCAAGACAATCCTCAGCCTTCTGAAGATGCTGCTTAATATATCTTACTTAAATTATCAACGCAGATATTTATCTGAATTTCATGACACTATGCCAGTTCCTGTACAGTTTATGGAAAACCATAGCTATAATTTGAACCCGCAAGGGATATGATGTGTATGATTCAAAACAGAAAAAAAAAAGAGACTGAAAAAGATTGCTATTGATCACACTGAACATTTGTGTCATAAGAAGTTTAATGACTGAAGATAATTTTCAGTATAATGTATAGATTCTAATCTTCCAGACAAACATTTCAAACTCTAATTATATAAAGTAGGTAAACATGTCCAAATAATAATTGTGAACTGTATCAACTTGAAATGTCAATTCTGGATTTAAATTATAAAAAAATGAAAACTTTATAACAAAAAGTCATGCCCTGAGGATGTTGTCATAATATAAATGTAATCTTTAAAATGTATGACATCCCAGTTGGGCAGGCTTAGAAGAATTTACCAATAAGGTTGAAATTTGGTATGCAAGTATTTGGGATATGTGCTTGCTGTGCAAGAAGATCTGACTAATATTATACATCCTTTTGTTCATAATTGAGAAAAATGCTTGATTAAAATCAGTGGCAGCAACTTTGCAGAAACTATCTCATTACTTTGCAGGAATAGATTTCTTTTTGTAACAAGAAAATGACTGCATAAAGTAATAATAGGCTTCATGGTGAACTAGAAAGAACGGTATTAATATTAGGCAGACAGCCATTCTAAGTACCTATTAATATCATAAGCACATGATAAATTTAAACAGGTCATGAACTTGCCAGTAGGGTGATGCTTCCATTTTACTTCTTGAAGGACTACTGCTTGTCCTCAAATAAATGAAAAGTCCCTTGTTCTAACTACTACTCTCAGAGCTCTCTGGGATTTCCACTTTGGGAAAAACAATGCTGGGAACTGGCCAAGGTGCAGCTATGCATGTGCATGGACCTTCTCTCACTGCAGCTGCAGAACAGTCAAGCCTATGCTTCTCCTTCCAGTGAAGAGCTGGCCCTTACGCTACAGTTTCAAAATGTAGCCTATCCTGTTTTTCATGTTTCGAAAATAAATTCTATCTTGGAAGATATTTACAGATTCCCACAGCAGGTACATTTTCAGATTTTTACTCTAAATAACCCCTTATTTCTTCCCTCCTCCCCCCTCCCCTTTTCTTTTGCTGATACTTATCTACTTTAATGTAAGGATGATCACAAATGTCATCAACTTGCTATTTACCTCCTTCCAAATCCCTAATGAGTACATAAAATAAAATAAAGCCTAGAGTCCATCCCTGCAGTGCCTAGCTGCTTAGCTCAGTCTAATGCGACAACAAACCTTCAGAAAGGATATTTTCTTTAAAGTGCCTCATGTAAGTTTTTAATAAATTGCTCATAAAGCTATTATGCTTAAAAGTATGCTGAGTGACACTCAAGTATTCACTAATACCCAAATACACAGTCTGTTTCTTCATTCAGCTGAGACCTCTGCCAAAAGCCCCGAGATCTGTTTGACATACTCCCTTGGGAGATGCTGGGACAGACTTGCTTTTATTATTGACTTATATACTACCTGCTGTGTTGGAGGAGAAATGCATGAGGAAGTTATCTGCTACTGCATTACAAGAAATAATAAAACGAATAATAATTTGGTAAGAGTATGTCTTTGTATATCTGTGTGCTTTCCATCGTGTCCTGCATTACCCCATTGGACTCAGGCTTTTAGAAGCAAGGTAATACAGTGGACGTATGATTCATCTGATGCCACATGAACCATTGACCCAGTTATCCTAACACGCAAGTCACTTGTCACTCACTCCTCTCCTCACCTGGACACATTTCTGTCACCTAACCCAGGCACTAAAGCAAAGGAAGGCATACACTTTGCTGGAGGTATCTGGTATAAAACAAGGATGTAGAGTGGAAATCAGGACTCCTGCACTGCATTCCATGCTTGAGAGGGGATTTCTCTGTCTCTCACCTCCCCCATCTCCCCATCTGCTCTACTTTACTCCATCTCTGCAATCTGGTGTCTCCTCATGGCTGTGTTCTCCCCACTTCAGACTCCCCATTCCAGACCCAGACTCCCATGCACTGTTCCCCTTGCCTCCCAACAATTGCTCATCTCATCCTTCCAGCCACCTCAGCCCTGTCGCGTCCCTCCTCCCATCCCTCCCCCTTCATCCATCCCTTTCCAGATGCCTTTGGCCCCATCTCAGGAAAAATTGCTGGCAACAGAAAAGAGGGTGTTTACATAAAGGAGTAGGCGCAGCAATACACGCACATCATCATTAACAAACATGCTACTTTTTTCTATCTTTTTATAAAATTCCAACCTGTACATACCAACAATTTCGTTTTTAAAGTTCATTAAAATAGTAATTCCAATGATCCAGTGATTTCACTTGCCACAGAAGTCTGCAGCACCCTGTAACGTGCACTTCTACCTGTCCTGTCCCTTACTGCTTGAATACATGACAGACAAATGAGTAAAGGCAATCAAAATTTTTAATTTCACTTTCCCTTCAAAAATATTTCCATCTTCAATTTTATGACACAAATGTTACAGATTCATTATGGATAAGCTGAGACTTTGCGTAATTTACTACACTCCCCAATGACTTGTATTTCAAAAGCAATCCTGTCCAAATTTTGTTCCCAGAGAGTTACTGCTTTTGATCAAGCACTCATCCCATTAAAGAATACATACATTGCTCTACCACATTCTCCTGTCTGTGAGTAATAGAACAAAAATCAAACTAACCACCTAGCTTTGGTTTAGATGGCACACAGGTAAAGGGTGTGGTGAGGTTATTTGTTTCTAACATCTGCCTTCAAAGAAAAAGAATTATAGCTAAGTAATTTTCTCCTCATCTAAGGCATCAGTAGCAACATGGAATTTAAAATAATCCAAAAACATTTCCATTTTAAAGTTACTACTTACCACCAATTAAAAGTGCCATTATAAATAATAACTGGTTGAGTCATGATTCACAATGTATCATCTGGCTACCAAGAATGTGAAGGAAAAAAGGTTCTTCCAGTAAAGGAATAGAAGACAGGGCTTCATTTCCAGCTCTAACACAGGCTTCATGTGTAATCTTGTGTTTCTCAGTTAATTTCTGTTTCAAGTTGCCTAGTAATAACAATAAAGAAACAATACTTCCATCTTTCATATTCATGTAATAATGCTGAAAGAATTTAAGTCTGTAAACCTCCCAGATGGGAAGACCTGTATGAATATTATTATAATGGAGGCCATTGCAAGCAAGGTATTTGCAGCAGTTTTCTTGCATCTGAATGAATGAATGTCAATTTGCATCTTGTGAATGTATTTTGAAATAAGCAACTCTGTAAGTTTTAGGTGCAACCCTCTCAAAGGTGTGACTGAAGCTTGTTTCACAGCTGGGGTATTTACAAAGGCTGCCACAGCTAGAATTTCCTTAGGTCTAAGAAGGCAGGAAGCTGCCATTTTTTCAACAGATAGACAGACTTCCCTCTTCACTACCTAAGAGTGTAATTTTACAAATTCCGTAGAAACTTAGGTATCTTTAAGAATTCTGCCCTTCTCTGAATTGTTCTTAATTTGGTCAACATGTTCCAAAAAGGCATACAGACTGTATAAGCTTTGCTTCCATTGGAAAGCAAACTAAAAATAATTCCAGTTACACGGGAATTAATTGCAAAACCTGATGTCAGGTAGCTTAGACTACTTTCAACATGTGACTACTCTGTAATGCGCACAGAATAAACCTCATTCTGATAACACACAACAACATATTACCGTGAGTATATGCAGAAACCTACTCTGCACACTTTTCAAGGAAGAACTTTGGCTAGAACTCTATCCAGGTGTCCTTCTGACTAAAAAAGCCAAATTCATCCAGACATTTAAAGACATTCATAAATGACAACCAGAAATGCAGTAAAAAAGATACTTGTGTATATTCTGTTCAATGAAAGTTATTCAAGGGAATCAGTATCAAAACAAACAAATTGATAAATGGACACCCTTCGAAGCTTCATTTACTCCACATACGAGTTCAGTCTCTTCAAAGTTACACACAGAGGAGAGCTAGATAGCTAGAGACTAGGAAAAAATGTTAGTATAAAGATCACCTAATTATAGGAGAATTCCCACAAAACAATACCTTTGGCAGACTCCTGTGCTGAGACAGGTATTACTGATTACTTAAGGATTCAAAGGAATGTAAATGAGTCTTTCAAAGTCAAGCCTTTCAAAATAAAACTAAAACCATCTGCAACTTCACACTTATAACTGAAATCAAGAACTGTAACAGTCAAGATCTGTTACATTCTTTTGATCAGTCCTTTTCTAACGCCAATCCTTCTAATATCTTTACATTTTGGCCATACACAAGTCACAATTTCTGGCCCCCTCAGTGACTAGTGAAAACCACAACAGCCTCTCTACTTGTATGGATTAGTGCTTCATTTGGTGACAGTGGATTTCCGAAAGCATAGAAAGTATTCAGGATAAAGATTGTATAGCATGTCTCTCAAAGGGTCCCCTTTCTTGTGTGTGTGAAACTTCTCTAAGGCTTCAGTCACCTAATTAAGCTCTCTATCAGCCACACATTCCCTTGGAGACACGTGATACCTGTCACTACAGTGATCCCACAGTATTTACAAAACAACACTCAGACTTTTCTTCAAACCAGTGGCCTAAAAAGCTCCTCCAAATCTCCTTTCTGGGACGTGACAGAGCTGAATCTCCCTGGCAGCTCTGTAATACCAGTTGCATCAGTGACCTTGATGTTATGCACAAACATCAATATTGTTGGTCTCTTTGTACTGGTGATCCCTGTATTTCATGCAGAGGAGAAAGCAAGCAGCATTCGACAAGTCAGTGAAACCACTGCTACTTGGCTGAGAGCAAACTAGGAAGCCAGTGTTTCTCAGACGTGTTTCACTCAGACACTTGTTTTAGCAAGCTCTGCTGTCTTCTGGGAACAGAAAAACTTCACTAGCTCTCAGTTTTGAATGTGACTACAATTTGCAATATATAAAAAACCATAAATATGTATGGAATTGTCAAGCTTCTCAACAGTTACTGGAAGGAAGAGAGTCTGTGCTCCTGCACTGTGGGCTTGCACAAGTTCTACCTTACCCGTGCCATATCAAGGGGCACTCCAGCACCTGGCAGACAGGCCAGAGGTACCTTGCTGGTGAAGACCGAGGCAAAGGCGGCACTCAGTACCTCAGGCCACCACTAAATCCCCTGCCCCATTCAGCAATGGATCCATACTGACCTCGTTCAGCCCTTTATCATTAATGAAACAAAAGAAACTCTTCTTTCGGGAGTTTAGAAGGAGATTATGATCTAACTGCACCATGGGTCATAATCTCCCTCCACTGTCATTCCTCGTTTCGAGCTCTCAGCAGGTTGATGAGCCGGTTGGCCGATGTCTTGCCCTGCTTTGTCATACCATTGAACAGCTTTCCATTTACATTCTTAAAAAATATAAACAGTACAAGAACTTATAATATCTGCCTGGAAGAGCTGCTATGAATTTAGTGTTCCTTTTAGCTGATGCAGTAGACAAAGGATATTACAGGAGAAGGGATTTTCTTTCTATGGACAATTGATTCACCTCTAGTTTAGGTAACTCCAGTGAATAAAAAATTACCAAGCCACAAACAATTCAGCTACCTACCTCTGTGAAATTATTCTGCGGTCTGAATTTACCATGGAAACAACAATAGCAACAACTTGAGGGGTGCAAAAGCTAGATTGGCCTGGAGAAGGAACTAGCTCTGATATTTAGCAGCAGGCACAGATACAGGAGTCACTATTAAGGAAGTAAATATGACTTACTATACAGTTCCACCAGTCTAATAGCAGGAATCAGCTTCCCTCTCCTAATTGTGTGATCTTGACCCCTTCCTTATGCTGACACCAGCGCCTACACCATTTTAGAAAGTTTAACAGGATAGTAACTCTGTAAGTAATTAGGATGGGAGAGAAGGGACAGGAGCATGGGCACTGTCCCTCCCAGGCACAGCTACTGCAATGCCACATGTGCCCATCCTGGGCTGAACACCCACAGGAATTCAGTCTCCAGGGCTACCAACTCATAGCAAGTGTTGGAGCACTTACATTGGTAAGTGCTCAGAAACTCAGGAATGAATACAGAAAATAAAGCTGGTTAAGCACATGCAATCATAATTCTGGAGGTGTGAAGCCTGCTTCCTACCATCCACAAGTCCATATAGAGAAGAGGGTTTAAACTATTAATGAAAGGAGTCCATCAAAAATGAATAAAATACAAAAGGAATGTTAAGTAGCAATTTTGCTTATATCCTCTATTACTAAGCTTTGAATATTTTTGTATATTTTATACACCTAAGGTAACTTGTATATTATCACTTCCTTTATACTTACATATATTCCCTTTTATATATTTACAGTTTATATATATACATATATAAAAATAAGATACTACAGCTTATTCAACAGTATATCATATGCATAGAGGAAATGACAAGAAGTGTTAATTCCTTCCCTGATCATTTTGAACAGTAGCTAGCTATATTAGAAAAAAAACAAACTGCTGGTAATTTGATAAAATCAAGGACCTCACAAATTAATCACTCAGAGCGGATACTAATAGTATAACAGAAGAGTTTTGGTTTTACCATGTGTAAAATTATTGGAACCTTTATGGAATATCTACCAGTGATTATCTATGTCTAGTTTATGCCCAATTTACAGACTATCTTATGTTTTGAGATTAGGACAAAAATTTATGTACTAAGATTGCATTCAAGCTATTTGTAGACTTCTACTACTATAATTCAAAAGTTGTAATGACAAGCAAACTCATTCTGTAAATAAACTGAATTTTGCAATAGAGCATTTCTGATTCTCTCATCCTTTTTTCCTCCTAATATGGTAGAAACAATTCTGGAACGTCCTGAACAGAGTAGCAAACATAAAAATAAATAAAAATTCTCTTTTAAGAGATCTTAGGTCATAAAACTTCGACTTCCCCTCACTTCTACAAGGAACCATGTCAAAATGCAAGTTCTAAAATGGGTACCACCAGAACACAAGCAGTCCAAACACTGCTCTGTATTTCCTACACAGCTCTGTGGAGAAGAGGATCATATCTGCAGACAAATATAAAGAAAACTGTCCTAGAAGATAACAATCACCACTATCAAGCAAGTCACTTTTCTGCTGACAATCACAGACTACTTAGAGCTGAAGATACACTAAGCACCCTAATTTCAGGCTCAATGGATAGAGCAATCAATTCCCTTCATGTAGCAAGACAGCTTGAATCAACAGCATCCAAGGCAGATGGATACGCCAAAGCCTAAGCAGATGCTAACCTCTGTCCAAGGGCTCCCCAAAGGCTGAGGCTGTGGAATTGTCTGGCTTTCCGCAAGTGTGTTAGGGTGAGCCCTCAGCAGCAGGCAAGAGGAGCAGGTCCAAGCATAGCCCCAGCGCAGGCTGCAGTTTCTCTGTCAGTACCAGTCTGCTCGCGCGCTTACCACAGACATATGCCCTGTCCCTTCCCCAGCTGCAGGCCACCCACTTGCTTCAGGAAAGAACTGATCCCTTCCCTGCAGGGTGAGTTTGCAGCACATCCACCTCTTGAATCAGCTCACTTTGGGCCTGCAAGAGTAGGAATGCCAGAGCAAGAGAGATGGCAGGGAAGGAGGGAAGGGCAAGTTCTTCTTGTTCAGGGAATGTGTTAAATGTTTAAGTGGGCACTGAGAAACACAAAGGAGCCTCTTTCCTTCATTGCTATCTTGCTACAATCACTAAGTCTGATAGCATGGTGTGCTTAGCATGTCCAGCTTTAAACAGGTCTATACTTGCCTGCAGATAAGTGACCCCCTGCAAAACAGCTGTTATCATCTTCCTGCACAAAAAAATCTTACTAGAGTATCAAACAAGTGCTCCACAGAACTTGGACATAATGCAGACTTTTACCTAAGAGATTGCCCAAGGCCTTCCCTTTGTCTTGCTCATGGACACAGGACTTCATGAATATTCTCTGTAAAAAGGCTGAATTTTATTGCTAAATATATTACATTCATTAAATGAAAGATTAAATGTCCTTCGCTTATTTCTGCACGTGACAGTAGAAACATGTCTTCAAGAGCAGAACAGAATATGGCTGACCACTTGGCAGCCAGCAACCCCTCAGGCTTCACATGGGCCACTGAGAAGTTTCTCTGATTCCTGATGATGCTCTTCTGACAACACAACTTGTTTTGATGCTAGCACTGTGTTCAGCTCTGTACGTGATCAGCAAGCCCCAGAGGAACCAGAGGTCCTCCAGGGACCATTGTGGGATGCTGCTGTGTTGGAGCAACATCAGCAATAGCTGATGTGGGTGCCTGTGTACCCGCAGGATTAAGCTGTCTCTGATGTTACCACCACTAGTAAACACCAGCCACTGCTACAGGGACTGGGCGTGCAGGAGCACAGAAAAGAGGCCAGTGTGTAGTAGGAGGATTGAGCAATGGGCTTTGTACAGCACAAAGGTGAAGAAGAGGATGATATGAGGATTTTGATGTGGAAGGTGGCTACTGTGGAAGAAGACAGGGAAGTATGGGTGATGCAAAAGAGTTCTAAAGTCCTAATACCAAAAAAACCTTATTCCAAGTCTGAATTAAATACAAGGCCATAGAAAAAACCCCCACAACTTGCCATTCAAAAGTAGATAAACAAGTGTTGTAATCCTTAAGATAAGGCCCTGAAGATAAGTCCATTATATGAGAACTGGCAAATTAAGTAAAATGTTCACTATCTAAAATGTGCTCTCTCAATTACACAAAAAGACACCTTAAAAATCTATCTCTAGTAACTGGAGACGACGAAATGCACTTTCTACCAGCCCTTGTAAGAGCTGACTTGTGAGAGCACAAGTGAGCCATCTACCTGTGCCTCCTGGATTCTTCCACAGAATCCTTTCCTCCAACAAACTTAATTGCTGATCTGATCTAGAAACCGCAAAAAAAAGGAATTTATTATAGAATTCCCTGCAGTTTATACTGATGGTACTCCAGCTTCTTGTAGCTTGGTTTTTAACCTTCTATACAGATTGGTTTTTAAACTGTGAATTTAAAAATGCATTAAAAAAATCAGAATAAATCTAAATATCTGATTCATTCAAAAAGTAAAAATAGTGAAGGGAAAGAGCAGATTAAAATTCTTAACATTTGTATTAATACATTATTCTTCAAATGAATTACAAATATTTATTTACAAAAAGTATTTTGCAGTATTTCCATAACAAATCTGAAGAAAAGACTCTTATTTGTCCTACTTTTGCTGAGCTCTATTTTATTCTCATAATCTAACTGACCTTAGTGGGCCAGATGAGCACTACTCACCATGACCACTTTAGCAGTAATTTTAAAAAGAAATAATGCAAATGATTAATACAGTTCTTGACTAATGCACAATTTGCAGTTGTTCACTAATGCAGCATTGATCAAAAATACTAGAGAATCCCAATTCTGATCCCATCTCTAACACATTACGGGAATATTTTCCAGAACTGCATGACTTGCACAGTATCTTATAGACATGTGCAGAGCAAAAGTCTGTTTTGGGAGCTGCACAAAGGAGTATTTTGAGGTCTCTCAGTTTAGAGAGATGATTCAAAGGCCAGACTGTGACTTGGCTTTTTTGTCCCCTAGGAATAAGGGTGCATGCTCACTGAGAACACTCCACTGACTGCATCATCCTGACTACAATACTTAACAGGTACTTAAAATGAACTGACTCCAGCGCCTATAAATTGCCTGCCTCCTTAGCTGGTTGTCTACCTTAAAAATCTAAGCAACATGCTAGGCCAACACCTCTGCAAGTGCTCTGTGACAGCATGTCAAGAATGCCAATTTATTAAACACCTTAGATGATAGTAAAATCAGAGAAAATTGTCATCCCAAGTAGAGTAACTGGGTATATTTCCTGGTATGATATAGACAATGGGTGCCGTTGGCAATCTATTAATAAAGGATGATGCCCTGTGTAAGCCAAAACACAGATCAATAGAAAGGCCTGGGTTTGGTGGGACTGTAAAGGCCAGGAAGGATAAATCCTATTTACAGCTACCGTTTTAAAGAGACAATTTACAGAAACATACAAGGACAGCACCTCTACACTACTACTATTTAAACAAAACATATACTGTGGGACTCAATGTTATTTTTCTTTTAAAACAGTATGTTAGACCTCTTTCTACAAGGTAAATGCCCCGGCATAATTTATAGCTTACTCCTGCTTTTGGGTATGCAGACACAGCACCTATTTTCTGAAAAACATGTTCCTATGCATGCATGTGCAAGCTTCCCAGCAGTTTCTCAAGCAAGGGAACTGTTTACCTCTGCTCCACCCATCACATAGCAGAGCTGAAGAAAGCCCTAGGTCTTTTGAACTCCCTACTGTCTTCTTATCAAACTGGGTTTTTTTCAGCTAGAAAGGGTATGTACAGATTTATGAACACAGCCTTCTAGACTGGAAATAAAAAATAAAATTATTGGCAACAAGTCCAAGTCAACCTGGATCAATTTATTTTATTTCCTCTTAATGTTTTTTCAAATACAGTAGAAAGCCTGCTTATCAGCTAAAATAATGTCAGAAATAGCAATTATAGCATACTATTTCCATTTCTCTAAAACCGAGTTTCACTTAAGGACTTCTGATTTCAGATTAGAAACATCTTAGCTGTTTTGAAGTACTTTCAATATACTTCAATGTAGACGAAAAAGAAAAGATTAGAATGTTATATTTAATTCCATAATTAATGTAGTAGTCAGGTTTAGTGCTAGTTTTACTTAGTCTTAAAGTTACAGTAGTCTATCACAAAAATCATGCCAGAACTGATTTGATTTCTGCACCATGAAGTGACTTGTTTTTCTTCTGACATGAACTGTGACTAGGTTGTAATAAACATGTGTTGTCACAATCCACACTTCTCAGTATTTGATTAACATTAGTCCAAAAAGGTAACTGAACTATGAAATTCTCCTCCAGTTCTTTTGGGGTCACTGATTTGAATAAATATGCACTAAATATTTTGGAAGGAGGGCAGGTAAGCAATACTGTTTAGGTAATAGTATTATTCCCTGGTGGCTTCACACTTTTGGTAGAAAAACAGATTCAACCAAGCACTACAGTGTTACTGAGGTTACAAATGACCTGGAAAAATACAGTTTCTATGGAAATCATTTAACAACGATGTCTTGTGTGTCACACATCTAATATAGTGTTATTTTAATTTCTTCCCAGGTATTCAAATACATGCTTTGTATTAAGCAGATTTTGCAATTTTACATACCATGTAATTTTAAAAAACTAGTCTGTTACGCAGAAGTTACTAAATTATAGATAGTAGGATGATCAGAACCTTACTGCATACATAGCCAAGTTGGATTTTTCCAGAGACATTGTGTTCTATCTTTTAAAAACAGTTAATTATAGAGATTGAGCACTCTTCATACAAGCTTCTATAGGAAAGGAATATACTGGTCATGTATTTTAAATCAAAAAGCAAATTTCTGCCAGAGTCAACCCATTGCCTTACCTAATCTGAATATATTTGCAAGCACTAATTTTATTCAGAAATTTTCGTTACATAATATTGCTAAAAATCTGAAGAGTGACTGATTTAAACAGCAATGGAAACCAGGAACAGCAATTCCAAAAAGTCCAAGGAAGACTAAAATGCTATTTGTTTACATTCTGCAAAACCCAGCCTGGATTAGATAAACAGATGGATTCTTACTGGATGGAAATATTGCATAAGCATATAAGCATAGGGTGGGAAGTGCAGCTATAAGTAACTGATGTTTTGCTTTTCATCACATTAAAATAACAACTTTCAGACCCAGAGTATGCTCATTATATTTCTGTCCTCGGTGAACAATTAATAAAAAAATCAACTTTTGAGCAATGCCACACCCTGGTGATTAAATAGCATTTTTAAAAATATTTAGATAGAGCCTGAACAAATCAAATAAACATGTAGGCAGGAAACGCTGTTTGGAATGCACTCCCTGCAATGTACTATTAGAGAGAGCCAGAAAACAGCCTAACTTCAGGATTCAATCAAGCAAAATCTAGTATAATCTCATTACAGCCTTTGCAGTTAATGAAACCTATTTAAATCTCTGACATTCTGATTTTTAGAGCTGACAAAAGCAAAAAACTATTTGGTTTATATAACACAAACACACAGAAATATAAGATTTTATCCTTTAGGTTATCCTAGCTATTTACCAAGCAATGCGTAATATGAAAAGATCTTCTGCTACTCACTATTGCTCCAGGATTTCAGTAAATATTTGATACTGATTTCAAAGAAGCCTGAATCCTGCTGGCTAGCCATGTCTGCTGCATACAAAGAGGCTTCTATAATTCTGAGCAGCTGAAGTAGCAGGTACTATGTATGTAGATGTGACTGTCACCAGTTAGTGATGTAAACGAGGGGTCAGAGGAGGAAATGAAGTCTCCGCAGAGCCACTTCTTCCGTTAATGGTAGGTAAGCTCATGGAAAAAAAGGCAGCTCAACAACAACAAAAACACACCATGAGACTTTTGTCCTTTGCTCTTCCTCCGGGGCTTGTACTTAATTCTATCTGCAGAGTATTTTATTCCCTTGCCCTCTCAGTAGGTATTTTCATTTATTCCATTCCACAAGCGGCAAATTTCTTCTGGTTGGTTAAGGCATATGCAGCACCACAGCACTTGTTCCATAAAGCACAGTTAGAGGATCTTCCCAAAGGGTGTCTGAGCTGTGCTTTTAATAACATGCAGTCCGCCTGTCTGAAGCTTTCTTTCCACCAGAAGCTGACAGCCGGAGCTTATGCACCGCCTCTCACGAACCAACTATCAACTTGAAGCCCCACTGAAACCGTTTCTTCTGCAGCTGGAGGAATTTCACACGTACTGTTTAGCTTTAGGAAAAAAACACCCTCTAACGAACATCCTCTGCATACTCTGGTCAGCTGCTCTCCTTCCGCCTGTTTCCAAGAGGAGCACGCTGAACTGTAGACAACTGCATCATGCTGCGGTAAAGCAGAGCTGCACCCATAGATCTGATTGCAGTGACGCTGGGAAGAAAAAAAGTCTCTCCCTCAGCCCAGTTGCACAAGAGAAGCGCTTCCAGAGCACTGAAAACACAGGCATCAGCCTGGCTGCTTCTGCTTTTCTTTCACTGCTACTGAAAAATGTGTTGTCATTTTTTCTCTTGACTTTTTTTTCCCTCCTTAACAAAGATGAGAGACAGCAAGCTGAATTCATAATGGCAAATAAACCAGAGAGCTCACTGCCTGGTATTCACCTCTGAAGGAGTCACAGAAAATTCTCAGTGTGATGTTGTTTTTATCTTGAATAATGTTTTTTTAACAAGGAACTGAATTCACGTAAGGAATTCACATACAAAAATCAGACAGAAGCAACTCACTGCTTGTAATCTCTGTATTTTCTATAAAATACTTAATTAATAGCTTCAATTTCCATATTCCTAAGGTTTTATTTCATATCACAGTACATCACTATGCATATTTATGGTAATGAAGAAAAATAAGATGAATCAGTTTCCCAAATATTTTATGTTTCATACATTCTTGGCATCATCCTTCCAGACACTATTGCCTGGGAATAACAGTACTTCTTTTCTCACTTAGTGGAATAAATTTCATGCAGAATATCATAATTACAGTATCTAAGCCAAAACAGAGCTTGTCTGCTGCTGATTCTTCTAAAGACTTTGTCAGCAATTATATTTGCACATTATTTTTAGTTTCAGTATGCAGAGTATTTGATGTTTGTATTGGAAACTGAGGAATACAAGGGTCATTGAGACCAAACTCCTGTGGTTCTCACTGAAAATATGCTAAATGTCTTCTGTAAACATACCTCATCTAGAGATAAGGTTTTGTGTCCTCACTAATGGAAGGCTGTTGTAGAAACTCACTTTATAAACCTTCTTTCAATTCTTAAAAGTTGACTCAAAACCAGTTTACACCCTTTCATGCACATGGGCTGCCAGAAATGTTCAGAGTATCTGAGGTTTGATCTCACAGGCTATCAAAGAAGTCTGATCAGATCTTCCTCCCTACACTGTTAAATATCATCCCATCGCTGTCACTCTGGGCCCCCAATTTCTTTTCTGAGACCCCCCCAATCCTTGCCTCCCCCACCCGCCAATGCCTTCTCATTGTACCATCCTATTTTAACCAGCACACTCCAACTTTTTATAATGAAAGATAAATTTAATACAAAATTTGGCAAGCCCCAAGACTGATGACTTCCTACCATCCCACTAATTGATTTTTTGGCAGAGACAATGCCAGGTAGGTTTGGAAGTCCTTATTCATCCTCACAGAGGCTGCATTAACTCCTATGTTCAAGGATTTAAGCAATAAATTTCCCTGTGGTGCTACATCAGATGCTTTTCTGAAGATGATTGATGTATCAATTTTATCACAATTCTCTTGTTAAAAATATAAGATTAATTTGCAAATAGTTGTCTTTCCTAAATATGTATTGGATTTTATCCAATTTCCAATTAAATCCACACCCTTAAATATAATCTCCCACTGAATTTTGTTTCAAAGCCTTGAGTATGGCTGAGGTCAACAAGCCTCTCTGTTGACATAGATTATTTTTCCCCCATAAATTCTCTGGTTTATATTTACAAGGCCAAATGTCTCTTTTGATATATTTAACAGGAATTTTATTACCCAAGCAACTTCATATGCCCACTCTTCCATTATAATAAATGGTAAGTTATCTGGTTTTTGAAGATCTTTGAGGGTTTTTTTCACCTCACAATTGATCTTTGTTTCATTTGCATTATTCATCCTACCTCTGTTCCAGCGAGCAGCTGCGTGGTTCTGAGTCATCAGCTGGGCTTAAACCACGACACCAAATCACTTCGTACAAAGATGATCCAGTAATGTTCCTGTCACTGGTCCTTCTTGGTCTTTACCAGTTATTGAGTCTAACCAGCACAATCTCTTCTTGGCTTTGTGATCATTTGGTGAAGAAATACATGGGCTATCACATCCAAGGACATCTGGATTTGACTACTGTAAGTAGAGTTTATGTCTGGGATGTTAAAGTATCACCCAATGCCTATTTGCACTTCCTGTGGCCTAACATTAAGGCAGCTATAGCTACATTCAGCCTTCTTTCTAGGAGTGGCAGATCCCCTAGCACCATTTAAATGACTTTCTCCGAAGGGATTTGGCACAAAAATAATTCCATTTCATGTAGAGTAGTCTTTTTTTAACATTGCATCACAACATTAATTTATGATGCACAATCTCACTGCTTTCACTTTTTAGCATTCTTTCTGAAGATCACTTTTTACCTATTGTGCACTTCCACTGGCTGTTGTACTAAAATATTGAATAACTTAACGGATGTCTTAAGACAAAGCATACTAAAGAAAAATGCTACCACTCATAGTTTGCATATTTTTGTCATCATTTGAAAGACTTCATACAGAATACAACTTTGATATTATGCTTACTGATGTCACAATTGTACTAAGGAGAGGTACACAGTAAGGAACTGCTTTCAGTCCACAGAGCAGTCTCTTAAGCTACAAGAGGAAAAACTGCCCCACTACTTAAACACCGGTGTTCACAACACAGTATTCAATTCCATCAATAAAATTTACCTCAGTGCTGATAGTCCTCCATTATCAGTTCTGCTTTACAAAGTACCACCCAGAACATACATGCCTCTGAATTTAACTTTTGCTCTAACAGCTTCTTCAAAATTAAAAGCATTACCACTTAAAATCTTATTAATTCCTATGATTAAATAATAATAAAATAATAAAAACCTTCTAAATGCTAAGCTTAATTTAAATATTTGCCAGACTAAAATTGCTCAAATAGGACATATTATGGTTTTGCTCACATTTTGGAAGCACTCCTAAAACAGGTATAACACACTGAAATGACAGAAACAGCAGCATTCTAATCTAGTGCTCTGAACTTGAGGCTGACAAGACTAAGAAGTTACACAGCTTCCACTTCAATTCTTGTTGACTTAATGATATTAAGAATTTAATTACATATTTCAAGTTGTGAAAGACAGGCATAAGCATATCAAATCCGTCAGCGTAAGTAAGCTTTCTAATGATGGATATTACAGCCTTACATATTTACAAATATAGTGGGTTTCTTTTAATGCTATCACTACATGAGAGTTTACGATAAATTAATGACAATGTAACATGTTTTTCACTATGGAAATCAGATCTGTAACATAAGGCTTTTCATAAGTCTACCATGATGAAGCACCAGCTGATTACCATGATGATAGAAGCATTGTTTAAATTATAAACATTTGTATGTAAATCAAAATCCATATTCGTGACATGCCGCGCACCTTCTGTTCTCTCATCTGCTTTCTGAGATCATAGTAGCAGATATCCAGGAGCCTTGGGTACCTGGCTTATAGCCTTCAGTGGCCAAACAGTCTGGAGTTTCCATTCCTCGAATTTGGAAAAAACAGGTTGGGAGAAGCTGTTTAGCAGCATGGTCAGAAATGTTCTCATGAGCAGAACACTGCCTGAACAGCTATTTTCATTGCAAAACATGAAAAATAGACTTCCAAAACTTTCACTCAATAAAAGAATAACAAAAATACATACAGCTGAAGGTATTCACAATATCTATCTTGAGGCATTCAGCTTAGATGCCTGTGCTGGGAGGTGAGTGCCTTCAGCATGACTCAAAGAGTTCCCAAGAGTTCCAGTATAGAGCACAATTATTTTCCAAAGCAGCCTATTTCTCTCCACTGTCGACACATGATACTTAGAGTAACTACTTCTGTAAATCAGGTACTGTATTTAAAGTACCAAAGATGTAATATTTAGTAGCATAGGCACCCATTTTATTTACATGTTTAGTCACTACTATTTATAACAGCCATACAGGCAGTTTAGTCCTCTACATTTTGAGCAATGCTTGCAGGAATCCTTAAAAAAGCACATGGAGATATGAATATAGCACAGTCCTTGCACAGACTTTCAGGGCTTGTTTTAGTTTGGTGTGAAAGGACCTATTTGGATTTTGCAATCTGAACTCTTCAGAATCTGAGGCTAAATGCAAGGAGTAGCCGAAGGGATGACATTCTCCAAGGGATGACAACAGGAACAAAGCAAGAATAAACTACAGATTCAAAATTTGTACACATTATTTCCTTCCTAGTGCTCACACACAGATTGCCTTCTAGTTGCAGAAACTAGAACACTGTGTTCCGTATTTGTTGCTATCAGAATAAGTCTTTAAACTTATGTAGCAGGTGATTATATTTTTGGCCTTTAAGTACTTTATTCAAACTCCATCAGTAAACCACAGTGATTGTATTTATGAGCACACAAATACCTGCTAACAATACAAAGCCTCTCCTAGGCCTGCAGTGAAACACGTTTATAAATCAGTTTCTCCTACAGTGTCATCCTGCAAGATGGGAGGACTTCAACTCTAATCTAGCAAAAAACCTACACAAAACACAACTTTTTATTTGCCCAGCTTGCACTTAACACATTGCTTCTACCTTTGCGAGGTGTCAATCATTATTCTCCTGCCCAGCTCGCCACAGCTTCCAGGTAGTGATGTGGACACAGATCTCAAAGCCAAAAGTGACTTTTCTGAACTGCTGGAAGTTGTAACTTCTTTGGTTTTGATTCTGTACGGCTTCACCAAGTCATACAGCTTTTCCTCCTTAATTTGGGTCAAATGCTATGTTCTTTTAGCTAGGTAGTGCTGTATACTGAATTATTCCCATTTCTAATTTTCATAGAATCATCATGGATTTACACTGGTACAGTTTAGATGAATGTTTAGCTGTCTGGAGTTTATCCCGCAAGGAACAAGTAAGGGCTGCTTATTAGGATCTCTGTGGTTTTGATACAACCTAGTCCTTTTGGGCAAAACCCTACAATGAATGATTCACAGATTAATTGACTTCAGTACAGAACACACCTAACATTTGAAAATAAAAAGGATCTATTATATTATCACATCATGAGATATATTGCAATGCATTCATGATTTCACATTCCCTTATTTAATAAAACTACTTAAAACCTCTTTATGATGTACTCTTGAAAGACTGTGTTTGCTTTCAGACAGATACTGGTCATAGCTGAATGGTATTCAGGTGCCTAAATATAAATGTGATTATAGATACCTGAAGGTATGTGAGCAACTCACAGAGACTGGCAGATATGACGGAAGACCTACATTAGATCCACAACCTTCCGAAGCAGTTGAGGGCATTCTCTTAGTCACCTTTCCTTAGGTATCGGATTTGACGCCTTTGGTTTCAGGGGGAAAAAAAGAAACATTTTAAAAAATGATGTGTCTATTATTTGTGAAGCGACAAGTCCACGTGGAAGCCAGCAACAAAGAAGGAGTAGTATTTTTACATTTAAGCAGAAAACCCCACTGTATTTATATGTAGGCAGTTTATGTTCTTCAACTTGGCATTTGTTGAGTTTGTGTACTTCTTTCCTCATGTTAAAATATTTACAAGGTTTTTTTGCTTTTCTTATTACAGCTTGCATAACACAAAACAGTTCAAGGCAAACATTAACAAACCAGCTTGTACCTTGCTTTACTGATGTTCTCTGTTAAAATCAAAATTGTTAACTAAATCAACTCAACTCTATGTACCTATAATGCCCCATAATTTAACAAGGTAAAATAAACATCTTGCTAGGGTCCCAAATTAAAAGTACCAAGTGACAGAAAGCACTTTACAAAATAAGATTTCATTAAACAAACCTAATTTAATGTGATAAACTGTAAATAAAGCAACAGAAATCCTTCTTAGTTTATGTCTCAATAGTTTTGCTGCACCGTTTTGCCTTGTGTTTGTAACTGACTGTTAAGATATTGCCACCTAGTGACGAAAAGCAAAACAAGCAGAAGCGGCAGAACAATAAATAATGCATAGGGAATACATGTTTACATTATAAACCGTGTCGGAATGGAAGACAGGAGCATAGAAATAATATCAGGCAATTTGGGTGCAATTATATAAAAATTCTAATGGAAGCCTATTAAATAGATTTTAATAGAATAAAATTAAAAGGTTGCAATATCTATTATGATAGATTGGTACCAGGCCACACATAGCTTAGGACAGCGGGAACACAGGAGTTCTGGCTGTCCCTGTTTTCCTCAAGCTATGAAATTTCCTCACATAATGCACGACTGGACCCCCAAATACTCAAAAATTTAGGGCCAGAATTATGTCGAAATCAGGGCCTCTGCCACTTCCCCTCCACCTCCCTGCGATGCAGTTGTATCTCTTCTACCCTCCTCACAGCAAGCTCTGAGTGAGGGCAAAGAAGTGGAAGCCAGGAAGGGGAAGGGTTGGAGCATGCCCATCACTAGATATTCATAGAATCACAGAATGGTTTGGGTTGGAAGGGGCCTTTAAAGATCACCTAGTCCAAGTTCCTGCCACGGGCAGGGACACCTTCCACTAGACCAGGTTGCTCAAAGCAACCTGATTGTTTCCACAGGGTCTCTATGGATGGCAAACAGTTACTGTATGTTACTGTAGCTGAGATCGTAAGACTCCTCATCTTCTCTTCATTCTTGCGCTCGCCATTAGCAAGCACACCCTGAAGTTCAGGCACAGATCTCCTCCACTTCTCCCAGGGCCATGGAGCTGGGGAAAAGCCCCCTCTCCTCTCCTTCCCCAGGCATGCAAGAGGCAGCCAGCTGGGAACCTGCCTTGGGAAAGAAAAAGCTCCTGACTCCTTGGAAAGGTGCCTGAGATGGGAAGCAGACAAGGATATGGTTGTACCTACTTGGAGTGGCAAGCTGATGTCAAAAACCATCTCTGACTCAAACACAACCCACATCACATGCTTTAGTTTTCCTGATGTTGTCTCCTTTGTAGAAGGACACATTCAAAATATTCATTTCCACCTTAACATGGTCCATGTATATGATGTTTTCATTGATCACCTAATTATGAGGAGGAATTCTCAGTGCAGTACCTCCAATTTGCTCTCAAATACTAATACATTTTTTATCCCAATGCATGCACTTCCTGCAGAGTGATTTTTAACACAAATGTTTTCCTGAATCTCAAATACATTTACAGATATATTTTCTTTCTCTTAATTCTGCCATAGCAGCTCTTAAAGCTTTCCCTGACTTTAAATAAGATGCTCTTCTGATAAGCTACTTGCTTACTTGTTCTTTTTTTAACTTTCCTTTCCATTCTCTAGTTTTATCTTTAATTATTAACACTTCTTCCTTTCTGGCTGACCTATTTGGATACTCACACCTCAACGTTTTCATTACTCTGTAGAAAGGTATCTTTCTGCTTATATCCCTTTGCTCCACTAGCAACATCAACCTTAGAAGAGAAGCTGATTTTTTTATTTCTCATAAAATGAGAATTAACATTGGAAGGGTTTCAACCAACTTCCACCTAGTAAAGATCAAGATGAGAAGGACATGGGATCAGACTATACTACATTTGCTGCCTCTTACACCTTCCTATCAGGTATCGCGCTCTGCCCGCTATCAGAGAGATGCTGTCAGACCAGCCAGGTATCGGGTCTGAGCTGGCACACACGTGCCCATGTAACAGAAACACCCTCACAGTTCCCTCAGATGGGTCTTACGCATACAGCGTTCACTCTGAATTAATCCAAAAAATGCTACCTCTTGCAACACCTGCATAAGAGTTTCCTGGCTGAAACAGCGAAACTTAGTACAGCCAGGATTAGCTGGTCTCAGACAGCTAACAACCACTCTCAAGTTTTTACCACTCTCAAATGATGTAGTAGTATCAAATTGTATGAATCACTGCATCGACTTTTCCTACATCCCTGACACATACTGCCATGTACTATCTCAAACAAGAATATACATCCTTAAGAGGAGGCCCTTGCTGCGAGTGATGTGCTTGGCATAGCTGGAGCCCTGGCTCATTACAGTAAAAAGAGCTTTTTTTTCTCATTTTACTTAGAAATGCTAACAGAAAGATCCAACATTCAGGTTCAGGTAGCTCAGACTAGTGCTCCAGTTAGACCAGGGACCTAATGACTCAGCTGGATAACACCTACAACTTCTAAAAGTTCTTTTTTGTTCCAAAGTGAGAAGAAGCAATGCCTCAAAATTCAGGATTACCTAAGAAGCCATGCCAGGTGGTAGACCAAAGGAAATATTTTTCTTTCCCTGACTGCAGTTTATAAACAGGGCATGCACATGAACATACGCTTCCTAGCTCACTTGATATCTTTAATAGCTAGGCTGTCAATCACCACGCCCTTTGTCCTTCTGAAAATATTTCTTTTTACCCAAAGTAAACATAAGTAGCTATCAGGAAAAATCTTCATAACTCAAACCACTGGCTGCTTTACAGCAACTTTACATAAATGACTGCAGTGAGGTAGTGTCAGGAAAATTAGGTCAAATTTCTGTTTCTTGTGGTTCTTCTTCCCTCACGTTCCTCCTCATTATGTACAGATGACTCTTTGGATATGGTTTCTGCCTTAGTGCTCTCCTGTTATTACTCAAAATTATTTTCTCCATTCTATGAAGAACTGATGCCACTAAACATCTCAATCCTAATCAGTTGCTGAAAGTGAAATGCCTTGTGTTTTATGTAAATCCTTTTCCATATAAACCTCCTAGGCAAGCATGGGTGAGACACAGCATATGGGGTTTACTGTGTAATATCCTTACTAGCACAACAGCGTGGTTAGATGCTGGCTAGATAGGAGGTAACACTTAAAAAGAGTATATAACTGTTCTTACATAAGAACACTTGTTCTGACTTGCAAAATCTTTTCTGAAGCAAAACTTTTTAATTTTAATTAAAAAGTTATCTATAAGGATGTATTGTTTCACCTTTTGAAGTAACCTGTGGCAGGAGAGATCTCTATTTCAGAAAGTGAGGTTTTCTTTGCTGGTTCTCCCCCGCCCCCCAACACAGGTTGGACAGGGCTTTGAGCAACCTGGTTTAGTGGAAGGTATCCCTGCCTATTGTGGGAGTGCGGTAGAACCAGGTTTCTTCAAGGTCCCTTCCAACCCAAACCATTCTGTGACTGTGATTAATAAAGTTCCAGCACCCTCCAAGTTGCTGTCTCCCTATAGAAGTACCAATGTCCTCACAGAAGCCAAGTTAAATATACATGCAGTCTTTGTAACTGGGCCTTTTGTATCGTTCAGAGCCCATCCCTTCCTGCTAACCTAAAGAGAGCTACACGGTCTAACACAGCTCCCTGCTTAAGTTGAAAAAAGGCAAATGACCATCTTGATTAAGATGGTAATGTTACTCAAGGTTTCTCTCATCCTACATTTGAATGGAAACTGCAATTTAGAAAATAAATGTACAAAAACCCCCTTAGAATCTGCTTTTTTATTAAAAAAAAAAAAAAAAACAACAAAAAAACCCACTATACTGGGCTTAGCAGCCAAGGAAGAAAGCACAGAAGTTGCTTTTAAAATTGAATTATTTCCTAGTAGAGCCAGTACTTAAAATGATTAATGTTTTTGAGTCTCCACAGGCTAGATTTTCAAAGGTATTTAGCTCCTGAGATATCCAACAGTTGGATATCCAACAGTAGATTATTAAGTGCTTAATCCGGTTCACTATCAAACTCCTAGAACTTGTTTGTCCACTGCATCATTAAAGGCTTTGAAAAATCTAAACTTTTTTTTTTTTTTTTTAGTTATTAAAATGAGTAGATTTCATCCTCTCACATGTTTTCTCTTTCACAAATTAGAACAGGAGAAGAGGTTCTTTCTTTTTCACGGCTTCTCAGCCATGAAATGAAATCTGAAATACAGGACATACACCTGAAAACAACCCCTGGAAACAGAATACTTGAATAAAAGTATTTGAATATGATGCTCAGATCTGGAGAAAACCCAGTTAAACTTTATAACAATCTAATTCAAAAGGGAGTGGTGATCATAAAAATAACAACTGGGATTCACCTGATTTGAAATCTTGCAGTGGAGCTGCAAGTGGTGCTGGACTGCAGTTCTGGGTGTGGAACTGGAACTCATGCTCAGCCGGGTGCTGATGCTTAGTGACACAGTATACTCCCGCCTCAGAGCACTAATGACAAACCTTGCCTGAACCCTTCCACAGATCAACGGAGGTCACCACCAGCTACTGACTAATTCAGTGAACTAAAACCAGCTTCAGCACAGACAGAATCCTCTGTAAGATGGAAACTTGTCCAAGAATATAAGGATACTTCTTCCTTTTCTGATAATACAGCAGATTTGACCCAGGGTGTGTTTTTATGTTTGATTTCAGCTAATATAAGATTGTGCTACAGTTGGAAAAGCTGTGAAGTTCTTCCATCCTCTCTCTTTGTCCCATAATTTCAATCTGGTCTCCTTATGGTGGCACTGGCTAGGGGCAGAAATTTGATTTGGGTCGTGTGTGTGTGTTTTTGGGAATATGGTTGAGGCTACAGCATTACCTTCAATTGATGAATGGGGCTTTGAACAACCTGGTCTAGTGGAAGGTGCAGGGGGGTTGGAACTAGATGATCTTTAATGTCCCTTCCAACACGAACAATTTGGTGGTTCTATGATTCTATGAACGAGATTGTGCTCCCTGAAGGAGCATCTGATCACCATGGTCAACACAACGGATGCTGTTCAGGTGGGGAAAAGAAGCAAAGGAAAAGAATGTTTCTAAACCTGGAAAAAAAAAAAAAAAAAAAAAAGGAAAAAAAAAAAAAGGAACGTTTAAAAACCGAAGATACACTTTTCACAGCTATTATGTGGTTAAATAACTTTCCCAACTGCTCATATACACTTACAAATATCTGTAACAGTTACTGCATTTTACAGTAACAACATTCTTCCAAGCCACTTTTCTGGCTGTGTCATTAGTAAACTTTGGCTGTTGCAGGAATAGCTACATTCTAGGCTTAATCAAAGGAAGCACGGCCAAACAGTGAGCTTGAAGATCTTAAAAGCCAGAATGGACAGTGATAATCAGTCTGACTCCTTGCATAGGTCAGGCCACAGAATGTCTTTATTTCTGGTCCATATACAGTAATTCAGTTTAGTCAGACTAAACAGAAAAACCTTCTGGCAGAGCTAATATGGGTAATGCTAGATGCAGGTTAACTATTTGCAAATGCTAAAATAGGTATTACAGAGTCAGGTTTAGTCTATGAGACACAAATATAACATTTCACATATGCTTATATACACAACATTATTAATTCTCAGTAATATACAATGAGATCAAAATAATCTTAGATTTCAGTCTGTGTGGACAACAGGCTGTATACTATCATTAAAAAGCAACAACTGCAACTCCTATTTGTTTCTGTGGTTTCATTAGTACATTACAATATTAACCTGATATTGAACCCTACATTACCTATTCCATATATGACACAAAGAGAACCAGATTGAAAATGGCATAAAGGAAAAAATATATACAGAATCTTAAAACTAAATCCACCGATTACAGTTCTGAGGTTGTATTTCATCATTTTGTCTATGAGGATGTTGCAGAAGGTACTGTCAGAAGCCTTTCTAAAGTTGAGATAAACAGCATCCTTTGTTCTCCCAGCATCCACCAAGCTGGTTATCTTGTTTTAGAAGGCTATTGTGTTGGTAAAGCATGATTTCTCTTTCAGACAAACATAGTGACTACTGCATGTATCCAGTCATCTACTTCTCCTATGTTTGCAAATGGGTTACAGGATTACTTATTATTTGCTCCATCACTTTCCCAGGCATTATGGTGAGGGAGACCACCCATAGTTCTGCGGATCCTCTTTCTTGCCCTTCTTGAAGAAAGAGGACACTTCTGCGTTCTTCTAGTCCTCAGGAACTTCCCTCAGTTGCCACGAGCTTCCAAATACTATCAGGACTGGCTTGGCAGGGACCTCAGTCAGCTTCCTCAGCACTTGTGGTTGCATCCTACCAGGTCCCACGGACTCATGTATATCCAGTTTCTTTAAAATGTCCCCTAACCTCTTATCCCTGTACCAGTGATAAGTCTGCCTTACTTCAGGCCTTCCTACTGGGCTCTGGGACCTGTGATTCCTGAGGCCTCCTGGAGGTAAAGACTGAGGAAAAGAGGCATTGACTTGGCCTTTTCCATTTCCATCACCATCATTCTTCCTGCTACTGAGTGAAGTTTGCACAGTCACTAAGACCTCTTTTAGGATGAGCTTTCAAGTTGGAGGAATCAAACTATAACAATAGATTATGCAGAAGTATTCTTAACACTGAAACAAGGTGAAGACCAAACTGTAACACTACTCTTCCTTAAGAATACCATAACATTTAGCATGACAAATTATTTTAGCTTCTAAAGAGAGAACTGCTGATATTCTAGTTCCAGAATGGATTTAGAATTGGACTTGTACACATATGCTTTATTTCTCTTCAGACCCTGAAATTCCATGTTATGAGCTGAATTTAGCTTCTGGTATTCTTTCACACTGGCATCTTTGTGTGATAGTAAAACCTCTGCTGCACACTAGACCTTTTTACTTTGGAGTAGAGCCTCAGCATCTAGTGGAAATATAATGCTTGAATGATTCTCCATACAGGACTCAATAACTGTCCATGATATATCTGAACAAGTCCTCTCAGAAGTACCTTAAGGTGACTCATTGAGCGAACTGGTACTGAATTTTATTGACCTTTATAGTTATTAAAGTCATGTCTTCCTGGACAGACTGGCGATTCAATTACATTAGATCATGAATGCCATGCCTATATCAAAACCTGGGCTGTTCTCTGGTCATGGAAGATGGCATGAAACAGCCTACAAGCATACAGTGCAACATTATCTAAATGAGGATGGCAGCATACAATTCTCTCGTGATTCCTCAGCTCTTGCCAAATTCTGAGCTGTGCCTGAGAATTGTTAGGGAGGCTGCAGGCTGGTCCAGGCAAAAAGGGGGAAGTGGAGCAACTTTGCTAGAGAAGGATTTCTCTGACTTGCATACAAGGAACAGGAGAGAACAGACAGGCTGGCAAGAGGTTGACTGGTTTAAAGAACCTAAACACAATTGGAAATACAGAACAACTGAGGTTACAATAAGAAAGATGATACTTACTGATTGCCCCTTTCCTTACCATTATGCAGACTAAATATTAAGATTACAAATTATTTTGCCAGCCCTTTATTGTTTGCATCACAAATGACTGCAGAAAGGGTTATTAGGAAGAGCAGATAATTCACAGCAAAGTGAGCATAGGGATGCACAGTAATGAGTTCTGCAACTAAAGCACGTTGCCATCAGCCACCATGAAATTGCAGAAACAATAACTCCAAAACCAGAGCAAAAACCCACAGAAAGTCACAGGAACACCCTCAGGCAGTTCTAAACCAAACAAATAAACAAAAAGCCCCACTACACAGCCAGGGCCTTGGAATAGGAGCAACTATATTGTATTACACACAATATACATTGCTTATCTAAGAAAATACTTCCTGGAAACAGTAATGTCTTCAAGTAACAGATGGGAAAGATTTCTTAAGAAATTTTAAGTGTAACTTAAGTATATGATTAAAAAGCAGGAATAGACGCTTGTTGGGTGTTCAAAATTGTATCTGATTATAAAACTGCATTCCAGCATTGTGTAGCAGCTAGACACTAGTATAGCCTGTGCAAGAAGAATTTAAATTGATGCCACCTTGTGAAGCACTGTGCAGTTTCAACTGCCCAGAAAACCTGAAAATAATAATGTCCTGAGCTCCTTGTGTCAACTTACTAATTGAAGATCCAATCCCCAAAATTCATAAAAATCACATTCCAAATTAACCACTCATAATTAGTAGCAATAAAGAGAAATAATGAGAGATACAGTTGATGAAATTTGTTCTTTAACGAAAACTTAAATATATTAACTCAGTATCTATCCGCTTACAGCTGATTTACCAGAAGTATTTCAAGGATTTCCTTTCACTATCAGGGCATCTTTCATCATGAGAAGCAGTACCAAAAAATCCTCCAGCTAACTGTTTAAATTCAGGTACAGCAAAGAAATGAAAATGAAGAAAACATTGAGAATATTTATTTCAGAGATTTCAAGACTATCAGGTGATTTAACTAGGATACAGTATGCGCCTATTAAAGGCTAGGGAAAGTATAAATAGCTGAAAGGAAAATACTTATCCACCAAATGCACCCAACAGGTCTTCAAAAGTATCTACAAATAAACAAGCACTATAGCAGAAATATATTTTGAGTGATTTTTATGCAGTGCATAGACTCATATGACTGCAAGAGAACATATTTTAATGTCATTAACTACATTAGCTTATGTGAAGATTGCATTTCAGAAGAGGAACAAAATATACATCAGGAAGAAGGTTAAATCGAAGCCTTTTAATAACCTTTTTAATAGCCTTTTAATAAATAATCACCTTTAAGTCTGCTTTTTTAAAAAAACTTTACTTGGTTGATAAGCTTTTGATTGCAGCAGATGCACTACTGTAAGGCTTTAAAAGTAATGTTTATCTTCCATGTAATGAAATATGTATTTCTCTATGAAAAAAAAATAATTATTATGGACAATCTTTCCAAACCATTAGCACTAAAATGATTCTTTACGGGCCAAAGATGGGCATATTTTTATGGCGAGTCTGCTCTTTAAGGTGCATGCTAAATCAGATAAAGAGAATGAAATATTCTATTGTCTCATGACGGCCAAAGAAAGATTTACTTAAAAATAATGTCACCAAACCCTTATGGATTTACTGCACATGAAATGGAATTAAGGCTACTACCATTTGGTGTAAAGAGTGACTGGCTTGTTCTTAAATCTTTTAAAGCATTTTTATATGTTTCTTATTTTGCTAACATTTCCTAGGGCTCTAATTTTCTATTTTAAAATTCAATATATTTAATATTAACATACCTTTTTTCTGAGATACAACCAGTGTTGAATATTAATTCAGTGCTCCTTGTTGAAAATTACATAACCATGCAAAAGAAAGAGCCTGTCATGTTTCCCAGGAGGCAAGCACTCAGCACAAGTTTTGAGATTTCACTCTACACTTTAATCATTATCCTCTAGATATGACATAGCAGAGAGCCAAAGGGTCAAAGTGGCAAACCATGTTACTAAAACAGATTCTTTTTCATGTGCTAGTACTATGGCAGCACACAGAGAAACTTGTGCTGAAATCAGGAAGCAAGTGCTGCAACTGTTTCACAAGGTCTTTCAGTACAGTGAAAATACTATAAACCCTTAGACATCGTAAGATTTGTAGTATATTACTGTGCGTACAATGGATTTTGTTCACTTGAACACTGGAGCCTGCTTTAAAGCAGAGTTTTAACATCTGTAACTGATGGTGGCCATCTAAATCTAGGAGATAACTGAAGAGTTTTTAAAACAAACAAGTAAGTCAGAAAACAAAAATCCAAGCCGAAACAGCAGACGAGGCCTTCCCTATCTTAACCCCACCTTCCTCCCTATATTCCTCCTCATCTCATTCAAGTCACTCTCCAATAGACATAGAGAGCTTCCTTTATTTCCCAAATACAATTTAAAGGTGAGGTAGCATCCTGCCTGGAAATTAATCTTTACAGTCCATAAAATACCAGTGAACCCAAGAAGAAAACAAGTTTGAGAACATGCATATATTACATCAGACTTCAAAATGCAGTATCCAGAGCCTTCCTCTGAATCATTGACCCATCCTTTCTGAAGAAAATGACACTTGCTAAGGTATATTAAGTAATATATGTAGAAATATGTAAGCATAAAAATACAGAAGGAAGTCCAAAGCAAGACATCATCGATTTGATAACTTCTATTAATAAAACAGTGGCCACTAACCTAGATCAATGGGTGGACACAGTCAATCACCAGTTTTACAGCATGGTTGCTTATCTTAACATAAGTCTCAATAAAACATACAGAACTAATGCCAGTTTCCAATATAAACAGCAAACAAAAAACCCACAACACTCCTCTCCCCCTGCATTTTCAATCAGCAGAAGGTCTTACTAGCAGTATTAAAGGGAAATCAAGCCAATTTTTGCAAGTCTTAGGGACTGTAGTGGTAGGACAAGGCGTAAAGAGTTCAAACTTACACAGGGGAAGTTTAGATTAGATATAAGGAAGAAGTTCTTCACAGTGAGGGTGGTGAGGCACTGGAATAGGTTGCCCAGGGAGGTTGTGGATGCTCCATCCCTGGCGGTGTTCAAGGCCAGGTTGGACAGAGCCTTGGGTGACATGGTTTAGTGCAAGGTGTCCCTGCCCATGGCAGGGGGGTTGGAACTAGATGATCTTAAGGTCCTTTCCAACCCTAATTATTCTATGATTCTATGATTCTAAGTCAGGAGGGGAAGAGAACTTTGGGACATGACAGTCTTGCCTTCCCTTTCGCTGTCAGTGGATGATACTGGTAAAATATAGTACCAATACAAGCAATTCTACCACACTTCAATGCACAGGGTGACACTAGTGGTACCATAAGTGAACAGCAATTATCCTATGCAGATTACAAGCATATGTTATTACCATGCAGTACAATTTATTCAGAGAGGAGGTAGAATATTCAAATCTTCACCAAATTAAAATACTGAACGCAGATCGTTATAACTCATTTGAATCGAGACACATTCTGTACCCATAATTTTAAGCATCCTTATTAAAAGTAATTAGATTTGGCAAGTCTTTCCCAATTAATGCAGCCAGTCAAAAGAAAAAAAAAAAAAAAAAATCATACATACTGGATGTTTTATCCCCATGTCTCATGAAAAATTAAATAATTTATTCGTATCACTGCTGAAGAACTTTTAAATATTTTCCTTATATGTAAAACCCTTCTTTCTTTTATAAGTTTCAGTATTTTAATTTACATGCAAACATGATGTCAAATCAACTTACTTATTTTAGAAAGTGACTTTGCTAGACTGTATGCTGGTCTGAACTCCAGAAATGCTTTGAGTGAGTACCTCAAGACTTCTAACTGTGACAGTATTTTCACTGGAAAAAAAAAAAAAAAAAAAAGCAGTGAATTTGTTACAGAACACTAGCTCTTCTATTGTAAAATCACAGACTGACAACCTTCATTCTTACTTTTAGCAGCTATATATAGTACTGTTAACCACACTGATGTTTGTTAACTCACAGCGATACCACAATGCTTTTACAAAAGTAGAGGTAACCTGTTGTCCCACAGAACGCATAGAGCTTATTTTGGCTGTGAAGACAGCACCTGAGCCATAGGCATACGGCCATGAAATTGGGGTGTGCCTGGTCCTGGGAGGCAGAAAATCCAAAGTATTTTCCTCAACCCCATTTCCTTCAAAACTGACATCAGTCAACAAGCATTCTTCAATGATAATACAGGCTACCTCCATATGAAAATGAAGGAGGAGAGGAAAAATATCACGCAAGATACTAGTGACAGTAGTAGAAATGGATTTTCAATGGTACTTAAACAAGCATCCCCAGCTCACGAATGGCTTCCAAGTAGAACTACACTATTACACTATTTTTGAGTATTTTGACCTTCGTAATTTTTGTATTGTTTATTCTGCTTTCTTCAGAAAATTAACAATCCCAGACAAAACTTCACGTATTTTTGCCATGTATAAAGAGGAAGTTCAAACAACATCAGCAGCCTTCTCCCAAAGAGAAATGAGTGAAAACTCACCATACGCTTCCCTAGATTAAAATTAATAAATACAGACTAATTTTCTTCAGGCTGTTATGTTTCTGAACATGAGTCAGCATAGACATTTAATAATGTTTAGCTAATCCATTTTAATTTTTAGTTCAATTTACCTTTCCAAGGTACCTCTGTAAAGACATGGCCTCCTAAGGCCCCTTTGTTGCACACTCTGGCTTTTTACACTTCTTTCTTTTCTCATTACAAGTCACAGGTTTATCTTCAGGTTAAGACAAGTCACTATTCACTTTTTTATGGTCCTGCCAGGCTAGGGTTCAGACACAGTTATGATGGTATGCTGAGCCGAGAGCATGTCAGCAGATGTCTACAAACTCAACTAATGAAGGTGATGAACCTCTCTCTCTAACTGATAATAAGTGGCTCTATAATGTTGATTATGATCAGTTGTGCCTGTGTGTTTAAAAAAAAAGAAAAAAGAAAAAAGAAAAAAGGCATAACTATGAAGTGGTAAACCTGAAAATTTAGGTACCAACAGAGGATATTAACAATGTCCTGAAGTATACAACAGCTCTAAACATTTTGAACTTAAAGAACAAGAAGAAACAAAGTGCTTTGTTGAAAGAAGAAGGTGTCTCTGTGCAGTGTATCCCTTTGGCAATGCCATGGTTTCTCCTCACAGTCATAGTTTCTGTCCTCCCCTTTCCATGTGGGAATGAACACAATAACCCAGTGATACCATTGTTTGGATTGTCCTGCCTAGGGATACGTGAATGACTAACTTCATGATGACAAGACAGTCAGTCATGTCACACTTCTCTCAGGTGTTGCTTTCATTTTCAGAGTGACCTTCTAGCTCTCACAATTAAGAGGAAATTGGAAAACAAGCCTGTTGCATGCAACATGCTTCCCTCAGTCTGCACCACCTGAAACAAGAGCCCCAATGTGTGAACCAGCCTATATCCTTGCACCTAGACGCCTTGACGTGTCACTATTCACTACTTTATTCGTTAAGCTCTTTAAGATGGAATAAAAGGAAAGAAAACAATATGTACCTGACTTCAGACTAAATTGCAAGCATGTCCTAAAACTAAGACAGGGTCATGGTGATATAAAAGACTAAGCAGAGATAAGAGGATTAGAAGGTGGAGGAGTCAAAATGACAGAGATTTAAAATATTTATATTAGTAGATGACTATGCTGAAACAAGGAAGTATGAATTACCACATTCTTAAGAGGGCTTCAGCAGTGATCTGAAAGACTGCAGAGCAAGTATATATAAATATATATAAAAAATATATTTAAAAAAATATATATATATTTAATATCTATCTGTGTTCAAGGTCCAGTTGAATGGGGCTTTGAGCAACTTCACCTAGTGAAAGATATCCCTGACCACACTAGGGGGGTTAGACTATATGATCTTTAGAGGTCCCTTCCAACCCAAACCATTCCATGATTTTATGACACAGTTGTTTCCATTTTCACCTACATTTACAGCACAAAGACAATGGTCTAGCGGACTTCAAGCTTACTTTGTTAACCTGTTTTCATAAGCAAATCAAGTAAAGCTTCTCCCATGTATACTGCTGACCTACCAAATGAAAGTCTACACCCATCTTTCCATCATGCTCCATCAACTGCTTATAGCAAGCAATTTGCATTACCTTTGAGTTAAGTGCCCTTGAGTGTACAGTAACACAGCTGCAGTGGATTTCATAAGCATAATGGCAGCATTCCAGACACACAAACTACATTAAAGTGCTCATACCTGACACAGCACAAATGACGGAGTATTACTGTTAGTGTAGTAATTTGGGAGGGTGGAAAGAAAAGAGAGAGAAAGAAGAACAGTATGATAAATAAATTAAAAAAATAATGATCACAGAATAAAGGAGAAATCTGTGTGTGCACAACAGAGTATGTGTGTTGGAGACTAAACACAAGGCTATTTAATGTGGGGGGGGGGGTGTTCTAACAAAAATGTTGATGTATAGGGAAAAAAAGTGAAAAGTTACAGGAGGAAACAACCACCAAGCACAGGAGTAATTAAGAAGCAGAAAAGGTAGCTAGAAGACAAAAAGCAGCAACTGAAAAAGAGTAAGATACAGAGGGTCTGTCCTGCCCAAAATAATGTGCTTTGACAGTCACCAACAGACCACATCAGCTCAGGAAGAGCCTGTTCAGGCACTGGGAAGCACTTGGGCATGTCTGAGTCACCCAACTTCAGATCTGATAAGGCTTTTTGCATTCTTTCAAGCTGGGGAAGTAGAATAGGAAGGAGGAAAAAAGCTTTATTTCCTAAGGTGCTGAAATATTTCAAATACCCTAACAAAGGTACAATGGAAGCTCTAAATCCCACACTAAAAGTGCTCCCCTGTGTCATCTTTTAACATCGTACTCCCATTCCTTCAGCAGTGTTTCAGCTCATGAGAAGGTACCCATGTAAGTTTAGCTGTCATTAAGGAATATAATATTAATATTTAAATAATAACACTTTTGAATATACTTTATAGCTCTTCGAAGATCTGTATGATTGTACTATTTCCCTCATGAAATTTAAAAATCCTCATCTTTATCTGGAAATGGAGATGCATAAATTTAAAAAACAGTATATTTTTGTTTCTATAAAGGATTTCATTTCCTCTGATTGCCTCATAGAAATACATCTTCAATTTCAGTAGGGATAAGCTGGTATTGATCCTCCCCCCCTAAAACCTTTTAAGTCTTCTTAGTAAAGATGACATGATTGTTTTGCAACAAATCCTTTGTCCTCATGCTAATCTGTTGCCTATTTTTAGGTATATTTCAAATAATAGTAATAATAAAAAAAAAAAAATAAAAAATACCCAGACTTGTCATTAGCTTAACTGAAATCCACTCTTACACCTTGTTCCCACTTCCTAACAACTAGAGAGTTAAAATGAATTATTAACTCCAGACATTACAGGCTCCAGTGCAAGCCAGGAATTCAAAGCATGCATTTGACTGTTTAATGATGTTAATTTCTGGCTACACACAAAAAAGATCAGCTATACTGAAGCAGTCTGTGTATCCCCAAACCACTCTCCCTCAGAAAAGCAATGAGATGCAGTATTAGAGAAGCAAGAGAGATACACTGCAGCTATTGACTGCATTGCTTATAAGTAGGGTTAAGCAAAATGCAGCTTAAAGCTGTAGAGAAACAACTGGTTTTCTTTAAATGCTAAGTATTAAAAAAAAAAAAAAACCAAAATCCCAACAAGCAAGCAACATGAAATCAGCCATATGAAGAAAGTCTCTCTTTTCAGTTCCATCACCTTAACTCTAATGGCTGACATAATTTAACATAAATGGTACTTGACTAAATCTATCTGTGAAGACTGCCTTAGGTTTTAAAACAGAATAAATTCTGACTGGAATCAGCTACTGAATCCTTCAAGTATTAACAAACAGGTTAAAACATATTGCATGAACATACTATTAACATAGCATTTCCTACCTGAAAATATAGAAGGTCTTTTCTTAGAGCGCCTTGGATGTATAGGCTCTACGTTTCTAATATTTCTTTGAAACTTTCCTTTCAAATCATTTTCTAGCAGGATGTCTGGTGGTAGACTTCTCCGTCTTGTTGATTTGTAATGAGTCTTATAGGAATTCAGTTTACTCTTGGTCCTAGAGTACAAGTTGCTGTCATCAACTGCCATTATTGAGTGCTAACTGTCAAAGCCACCCCAGCTCAAATCCAGCCTGAACAGCCAGAAGCACTGGGACTAGTGGTTGCAGACCCAAGTAATCTCGGATGTTTTCATGCTCAACTCGGCACTTGTTGTGGAAGTTGAGCAAGTTGATAGGCGTCTGCTGGACAGGTGTAGAGTTACTGCATCGCCCCTCCTTGCACCAGTGAAACAGCACAGGGAGGAGGCATGCTGAAATCATTCCTTTGAACCTTTTCAGGTAATTAGGAAGTTTAACAAACCTGAGCTCAGCAGCACAATCTGTGCAAAGGGGAAAACACACTTTAGTATGAGGCACTGTCCAGGGCTAATGTGGTTTATATTATACCAACAGCACTTCTCCAATCAGTTCATCAATAGTTCATTAACTTGGCAAGCTAAAACCAAACCAAACCAAACCAAACCAAACCAAAAACAAAAACCAACAAACCAACCAACCAACAAACAAACAACAAAAACCCAACCCAGTCCCCAGCCTACGGACCTGTCTGGGGAAACGTACAATCTGAATGGTATATCTGGGTTTTTAGTCCTGTCCTTTGACAACGTCACATTTCAAAGACTGATAAATAGTTCAAAACATTCAAAGCACAATGGTTTTTATGGCCACATCTATCACTTTGGGGTTTCTTTCCTCAAGAAGCAGTAATGTTCTTTCCTACTGGGGTGAGAATCAAATTTCTGCCAACATGACTCATTTTCTCTTTAGGTAACTGCTGACTAATAAAAATAGGTCATTTAAATATGTGTATTCAGTCAGTCTGTAAATTTTCAATTTAACTAAAAGCCAAGGTACTGTTCTTGTTTTGTTCCAGTTATCCCATTGAAATCTTTTGGGCCTACCAAGGATACGATCTTACTTTCTCAAATGTTCAGAAAGAAGAAAGGACAAATCCTAACATTTTCTAAGAACCTGCTAATTTTCTTACTTTAATCCTACCATAAATGAGATAAAAATGCATTAGTAAATTAAAGAACTAAAAAAATCTTCTAATTACATAGATTTTGCTGTTAAATAACAGTAACTTTTTAATATGGCAAAGGGAATAAGCAGGGTGGTAATTCAGAGTGAGAGTAACTAATGTTTAAACCATGGATACCCAGGGCAAACTGATTTTAACACCTGAAGATAGAACTTGATTTCTCTGAATCATTTAAAACACTTAAACCATGAATGCTTTAATTAATTTCCTAAAGATAGGGTACACTGTATGGTTGTTGTAATGATCAAGAGGTTGGCTGCTTCAAATACAGTTTTTGCATTAAATTCAGTACAAACTTTATTATTGTTGACAAGAAATAAATGGTTCACCTACATGCTTTTGGAAGGGAAGAGGAGAAATTATGTAACTTAACACATATTTTTGGGGGTTAGAAATGCAGAAGGATGCAAATAGTTTACTGGATTTTGTCTTCCGCTGGAAATCTGATTGCATTTGGCTGGGAGCTGAAATTATGAATGTCAGAATCTAATCTTAAATACATTGGACTGAGAAATCATACCTCACATTCAGAACAAACTGATGATTTAAATTAAAGTGTTTTAAACCAAGTTAACACTAACTGTAGATAGCAAACTGATTTCTGGTCTTGCTGAGTATTCAAAGGATTATGAGCTCTGTTTATATGCTGAAATAACCTTTTGAAAATCCCACTGGACTCTGAAATAGGTTAGGGGGTGGGAATTAGGCTATAACCAAGGGAATTTTACATCTAAATTGCTCTGGTACGTTTTAGAAATTCCTCTAGGCACTGGTCTTCATCATTGGAGGCCAAAATACTTCTTTCATGTCCTTCAAATCTGTAGAACCTGTGGATATCACCCTTCTCCCCCTGCCAGTTAATAATAAAAATCCCAAACAGGACTGAGAAGCTTTCCTTGCTTCCCCTTCTCTTCCAACCCCACTTGCTTTTTCAGCTTTGACTGAACCAACACAAAAATATTCAGTCCGTTCCTGACAGTCCATCTAAACCAAAGTAAATGAATCAAAAGCTTTTCAAAACAACAGAAAGTGCTTAAATCTGAGCAAATATAAATATATTCGAACCATGTGTGAAGGCGAAGAAATAAATACCAAATGAACGAATTGACATTTGAGGAGCTTTAAGCTGAAATTTGACAGAGATTTAAATAAAACTGCAACATCTTCAGTAATTTTGCTAACCACCAAACCACAGGATATTCTGGAAACAGCTCTTAACTTTTCCTGCTGAAACTACTCCAACACATATAAATAATTAAATATTCATTAGAAGAGTGACTTGAAAGTGACTGTCCCGTATTCTAGCTGAGTGATACAATTGCTGTACTATACAATCTTACCTTCTCCAGCCCAATGAATATTCATGCCAAGTGGAACATTTCCAACAGGAGAAATCGCCGCTGGGATACTCAAAGATGTAATAGTGATCACACTTTCAGATGTGGGGAGACCTGCCAAGGGCACATGTCCTGATCCAGCAGCAGTACACAGAATCTAAGAACAGTTTACCCTTGAGTGGCCTTCAGGTGGAAATCTAGAAGAGGACAGATGAAAAACATCTGTCACAACATCTCATCACTAAATTGCCTTTTGTAGGATCTGCTCGAGAGCACATAACTGAAAATTCTTTCAAAGCTAAAAATCAAGACAGGGGAATACTTGTCCTGAAAACTGAAAATCTTAAGCTGTTAAAGGAATATGCAGCAGTAGAACAGAAGCTGAAGGTCCTGGTGTCCGAAAGTTGTTGGAGTGAGGTGCCTAAGTGCCATTTTCACAGCCTAACTCTTCTAGTGATTTAGTTTATGTATTTCCTGTTGGTCATTTTCTCATCTTTGAGACATATGTGTAAAAAATTATGTCTACTCCCAAGTGAGATGACTACAGAGTAAGTTACAGGACAATGCAAAGAACAAAACTGGAAATGAGGGAGCAACAGGGACTTAGAAGAGATTATTATTAATTATAAGACCAAAGAAATAAAGCAGATGTGCTGAACATTCAGAAAAGATTTTATGATTCAGCACAGGAAGAAAGGAAAAGAACACTCAGTTCTCCACCGAATTTGCAGCAACAAGATTCCCCCCAGACCTTCTCTTTTCTGCTTAGAGGCAGAAGCTTTGCACCTTTATAGATGGAAATAAAACCAGGGTAGAGGGAGGAAAAAAAAAAAAAAGTAAGCATGATGGGTGGAAATAAACTTGTTAACTTCTATGCAATTAATCACAAGGTTGCTATCATATACATCCAGGAATCCAGAAGGAAATCTAGAATCAAATGGTTGGAGTATTCTGGAAATGTAAGTACATCATCAAAAATTACAATAAAGAGTGGAGAATGAAATATTTCCTTTCTTTTTTTTTTTTTTTTTAAGAAGGATATAGCATAGTTTAAGGAATTAAACTTCACCAATCCTTTTATCTGAAAGTGTGATTAAAATGATAATTAAGAATTGAGTAAAACACCAAGATTACAACACAATAGGACTAATCAACATAGTTGCTAAAAAAAGTGTCATTACTCTATCACAGTAGTTTGAGCATAGAAGACAAAAGAGTAATTATTGATGCCAATGGTGTACACAAGAGCCTTCAGAAGAGATTACTACAAGAAAGTAATTGTCTTACATTCAGAACTGAATCATGAAAGCACTCAAATGACGAAAAACAAAGCATGGGAATTATAATTTGGCTAAATTTTCAGGCTGGCAAAGGTTTATAAGGCTTCAGGCTTCTCAGGTAAGTTCTGTGTAGTTCAGTACTTTCTTACAATTTGGAAAGCTCAGTATTGGGATTATGCATTATGGTCAAAGGCTAAATCAGAACACCATACCCCGTCCCTCCAGCAGACTACCCAGTTGTAGTGTCTGCAGTTTCTATTACTATTTCTTTTTATTAAAGTTTGGTAAATAAAAGCCAAAGGAAATTGATGTTTCATAACTGATTTGTGTTTAAATAATACTCTCTACTGCAGAAATACAGATTTGAGGCTACAAAATTAGTATAGCCCAGGCCACAGAAAATTAAGTTTTCTCACAAGAGGAATTATCATTAGCTTTTTGTTTAATAATACAGCAGCAAATCTTGTTATATTTCATGTGCATTAAGCCATGTGTTATTATGACTGCATTAGAGCTGTCAATCTCAATTTAGGTGAGGAAATATTTGTGCTTATCAACAGTAGAAATAAGAAAAGGTTTCCTAAAAAGTGTTCTCAGTGCATCAGCCAGCGCAGGCTGGCTCAGAAAGTCTGTATTATGGAAGAAAAAAACCCCAATACCATGATGAATTCCTGTCTGGTTTGGTATATGAATCAATATACATATCAGTGTATATTGATTCACGGACCTTCCCACCATGCTATATGTACCAGAGAAGAATGGTACGTAGTACCTCCAAGGAAGGATGAAGTGTCTTAGCCATGTATGTTGGAGGAACTGCAATGGCAGGAAAGGAAGGTTTGAGCTTTACTAACATTTTAAAATCAGCACAACCCAATCAATCAATCAATAAAGCCTCATGCTGCTTGCCTGTAGTCCATGGAGCCTCCTTCTTTGTTGCATTAGCCCCCATTTTGGGAGGCTGCACAGCAAACCATGGCAAAAACCTAGGTTACCTTTACAGGTGTCAAATGTGATAAAAGAAAACAAGTTGATAACAACCAAGTTGAGTACTCCTGGGCACCTGTTTGCTCAGAGTAGACTGTTTAACAGCACATACTCATTTAGAAAACTTTTTCTTGGTTTTTTTTTTTCCCCTGTAAGAATTCATTACCTGGGTTTCATCTGCTACACATAGCAGAACAGTCAGAAATCTGCAAACTTCTCTGTGCTATGAAGTTTCTAATCTCTTCTGATTTGCATTTCAAATGAGAAAGTTAAACAATGCAAGAGAAAACAGGGAATCAAAATCTGAGAAAAATATACAGCTGTTCAAACACTTCAGCTGTTACTCTAAAATTATTTGTTTAATTTTCTGGAATAACCTGGTTGTCTTAATCCATAGATGTGAACACCTGACACATTCTCTGCTTGGATTAACCCATTTCTTCCAGTCTAATGCTATTATAAGAGCCTGGATTCGATATAGCCTTAGGATCAAAAAAATGTATCTTTCATCAAGCATCATTTTTCAGAAGCATGTATAAGAGGAAAAGGTCAACAAATAACCAGTCATGGTCATACTCCCAAAGATAGCAAGAGAGAATTTTAGGTTCACATTAATTTCTACCCTTGTAGCAAACACTTGACTCATACAACAGTGCAATTAGGACTTAGTTGCCAGGCTATACCTGACCTTAAGACAAGCTAAATCAGAGTATTAGATGCTAGTCATACCCTGCACTACATTCACAGTTTTAATTTGTGACAGATAACATTGAATTACAGTAACGGAAAAGAGAAATAAGCTTCCAGCCCTGACAAGTCCTTGCCTCCCACAAAAACAAACAGATGAATCATGAAGAAGTGAATACAGCTTTTCCAGTGTTGCTTTTCTGTGCTGGTATGCTGATCTTAGTCGACGAATATTGACAAGAGATTTGTCTGAGTGTTTCAACTGCACTGTCTTTCAGCTGAAAGAAGATAAGCACCTTTAATTTGTAGTCATGTTCTTGTTTACTAACAACAAAGAAAATATATGGTTAAAGCTGTAATCTGCTTCTAAGATAATATTAGTCCCTTACTGTTTGATGCATAATGTGCACTTCCCATATTAAGAGAGGAAGCTGACTTATGTCACAGCATTTCATAAGCAGAATAATTCATATGCTAATGTACATTTGTAGTAATTTCACTTCACGCTGATGTTCCCATTACATGATATCTGTCAGAGCCTTATCTTCCCAAGGATGTGAAAGCCAATCCTTCTCCAACAGAAAAGCAGTGCAAACCCTGGAAACAGGCATTTTCTGGCCAGGTAGAGTGTAGAGGCACAGCCAGGCAACAGGGCTCCTTGCATACAGCCTCAGAGTTGTCAGGACATGCAGCTTTGCTCGAGTGGCAGCCCAGAGGCTCAGCATCCTCCAAAGATCAAAGGCTGACGGTGGAACTTGACAGAATCTGCACAACGGTAACAACTGCAATTACAAAATCATGCTTGCTATTATTCCACTGCAATCTGTGGCAGTAGGCCTATGCTCTGGGTACAGTGGTAAGAGAAAGACCTAGAGGCTATGCAGGGATTTTACTTAATAGGGTGCAGTATTAGTCCTGAATAAAACATGGCAAATGTCCCCATTTTTCCTACTGCATTCTGTGTAGAAAGTGAATACCACAAGCAGGGTATGAATATGAAGGTTACAGATTTTAGAGACACTTTTCTATTTAAAACCACTACTATGTGTTGATTATTTTACATAAATTAGATTTTGTTAGCACATATCCGTGAGATAATAAAAAAGCATTTCAGTTTCTGTGAAAAAACAAAAAAAGTGTTACATATATAGAAAAAAAAATTGAAAACTTTTGGAGCTTGAAAGTACTTTTTAGAGAGGTTCATTTTAATAAAAGTTTCCACGAATTACAAAGAGTTTATTCTACACTTGCTGTTAAGAGAGGTCACTGTCCAAAGTGATCATGGAGATTCAGGAAATCCAGTCTTCTTCCTTTCCTTTTCATGAAAACACAAGGATAATGAAAATTCTGCTTTTCCTTGAGGAGCAAATATGTATGTGGCCTTTTAATAACATTGACTTCTAAAAATTCCAACATATTAAAGTTGCATTGATTCAGTGCTGGATGAGATGTCACACAGACAGATCAGGCTGTCCTACGGTAGAAGTAGTCCCTTGCCCAAGACTCTGCATTGCTGGTGATACACAAAATTCTGTTAATGAAGAGGAAACAAGAAAGGCAGCCAAAACTTATCTCATCCTTCAGTAAATCTGTCCTATGCAGTGTAATGGAACAGACCTAAATTAGGTTTCCCATGTCTTTCCTACATTGCAAGGGAAAAAAAAAAAAAAAGGCAAACCTAAAGAAAAATGAAAACACCTTGAAATAAGTACCAGACTGAAAAGAGGGCAGGAAAGAAAATTCAACTCTGCAGTCCTCTTGAGTCCTTATGAAGATTTCATTTCTCATCTTTTCCCACCCTCCACATTCTCCTATAATATCAGACTCTCCTTAATGCACAGTCACTTCCATCACATCCTCCCTCAATATTCATGCTTCAGGTCTTAACAGGCTGTGTGTTACAACTTGATACAAGCATGTGATCTCGAACCCCTGAGGTAGTACCTGGAGAGTGTTATCGTGGAATCATAGAATACCAGGTTGGAAGGGACTTCAAGGACCATCTGCTCCAAGCTTTCTGGGCAAAACATGACCTAGGCAAGATGTCCCGGCACCCTGTCCAGCAAATCCTAAAAGTGTCCCACTGTTGGGGAGTCCACCATTTCCCTGGGGGATTATTCCAATGGCTGATTGTTCTCAATCATCACCCACACAAACAAAAAGTAAGTAACAACATCACTGGTCTTTGAACCTCGTAACAATATTTAACTCTTTAATAGGTGTTTCCTGCTTTGACTCTAGATACTACTTCTACATTTTGTATCATCTATTACCAAATAAAGGGGAGATTCAGATCATTCAACTTCCACTTCAGTTTGGATCCAAGTGAAATCTATGTGCCCAAATCTTAGGAATCAAGACTGCCTTCTCTCCAGCACTATTTAAGTTCTGAATCAAGGCTGTCATGATCCTATATGTCATCCAAGGAGTTCTAACTTGCTCGTAGTTTTGGGATTAAAAAAACATAATCTTTTGAGCCTCCCAAGAATATGATTTTCTTTTCTCAAATGGAGAACCCTGCTGCCTATAGTGGGACTGAGATCCAGAACAGTTCTGGTGTCCTCAACATAAAAAGGACATGGAGCTGTTGGAGCGAGTCTAGAGGAGGGCCACGAGGATGATAAGAGGGCTGGAGCACCTCCCGTATGAAGACAGGCTGAAAAAGTTGGGGCTGTTCAGCCTGGAGAAGAGAAGGCTGCGTGGAGACCTCATAGCAGCCTTCCAGTATCTGAAGGGGGTCTATAAGGATGCTGGGGAGGGACTCTTCCTTAGGGACTGTAGTGGTAGGACAAGGGGTAATGGCTTCAAACTTAAACAGGGGAAGTTTAGATTAGATATAAGGAAGAAGTTCTTTACAGTGAGGGTGGTGAAGCACTGGAATGGGTTGCCCAGGGAGGTTGTGGATGCTCCATCCCTGGCGGTGTTTAAGGCCAGGTTGGACAGAGCCTTGGACCACATGGTTTAGGGCAAGGTGTCCCTGCCCATGGCAGGGGGTTGGAACTAGATGATCTTAAGGTCCTTTCCAACCCTTACTATTCTATGATTCTATGATAACAGCAGAAAGCACTACTGCCCACCCTCCTATTAGCCTAAGCTTCATCTCTACCCTCATGTTGGAGCAAACTGTTCCCTAGATCCTCAACACTGATACCTGCTCATTTTCCAAAGTGTAGTAATCCAGACAACCAGGAGTAGCTTGAATCTTAGTTTTTCATTTAAGACAAACATGTAAAGTGCTTTGCTGGAGTCCCCAGACAGATGAATCTGAATTTTGCCACACCTAAATTCAGATGTACAAATCATACTGTTTTCAGAAAAACATGTACTTGTAACTACTATTAATGGAATTGGAGCATAGAAATTTTTATTGTTCAGTATCATCTCAGAATATGCTTGATTATATGCCTGTAGCTTTCCAGCTTGCCCATACTCTCCCTAGAAGCCCCACTTCATTTTCAAGCATGGCATGTTGCAGCGAATAGGAAAGCCACATTTACCTGGGATAATTCTAGAGTTCTGGTGACAGTACAATAAATGTAGATGGATCCCTATCAGAGAGAGAACATAACCTAGTTTTATTCAACTGGTTCTTTAAACTAGTTCTCTCAGTTTCATCTAGTGATATTAAAGGTATCTATAAAAGTAACAGTATGGGCCAAAGGAGCACATAAAAGGCAAGGTGTGAGCCTATCCTTCAGTTTTCCCCAGAGACAAAAGCAGTCTTTACAAAAGTATCTTAAATGTTCATCTAAGATGGCAAATGCATTCCATCTCCATCAGTCAGCAAATCATCCTCCTTCCTAGCTGCCACACTAGCAGAGGAGTCAGAACCACGTGCATGTTTTTGATGTTTGGCATACAGAAGCTGGTTTAAAGTTATTTGCCTGGCATGCTTTCAGTGCATCCCCTTTTGTGGGAAGTGTAACATACAGATTTATGTACACTTTGACTTAACTTTATTCTCTCTCGTATTAGGGAAATAATCAATTTGCTCTCTATATCCTTGGCTGTACTTCAGCTTTCTCAGAAGTACTTATAAAAGTGTGAGACCAATGAATAGGAAAATGACGGCCAGAACTCTAGAAACAGCAGAACACATCCTTACCAGCTACTTGGAGTGCCCAATGGAGGCAGAACCCTGAGGACATGAGTTTCAGCTTCTGCTACAGAAGTCAACAGTATACACGAACCAGCATCACATTGCTATAGAGTCATAAAGCATGGATGTGTAAATTATTTTTAAAACCTTCAGATACAGACACAACACACCTGATTTGTACATGTTTAATTGCACAGTATTAAACTTCTGTAGTTTTACTATAAATACTTATTCTGCATTTGAACAGTAACGATAAGGTCTACTTATTGCATCTAACACTGCCATGCATTAGGATGCTTTGCATAAAATAAGCATTTTTCTGTGTATAGGCTTACCACAGTGTTCTGTAACATCTCTTATCAACTGCACCTTAATTAGTCAAAGTGATTACTCATGCTTTGCTAGTGCTCCTGAATTTGAACTCCAAATTGCAAATCGAACCTCTCTCTCTCTCTCTGCATACCTCCCCCTCTTCTTCTCCCATCTGCAGTAAGCACAGTACTGCCTGCGTAAAATGAAAGCAGCTGAGAGAAAGTTTCTCTACACAAGTTCATAAATGCGGATTTAGCATTTAGGACCAGTGTGGAGGTCCTCATACATTGTCATGGAAAGAAAGACAGAAAGCAAGGAAAGGAAAAGCTACCTGAATATTAAATGCGAATTTGATTTTTCCCTACACACAGAGATAAAGGATGACAGCCAGTATGCATACAAACAACATAGGGAAAAGGAAAGGATGTGAGGAAACTCAGGGTCTCCAAACCACAGGAAGCAGTGGCCAACTGCAAGTAACTGACACAAAGTGCTGCCTTGAGCAACAGCAAGCAGTGCTTGGCAAACACACACAGGGGCTGACCCCTAAAGCAAGCTTTAAGGTAAGTAAAAAATTCCAGGAGCTTAGAGACTGAGAAAGGAGAAAAAACCCACAAAACATGAAAAGAAGAATTAGATTCCCTGTACAGACTTATCTGAAGCCAGAGATATTTTGGGGTTCTCTTTACCTCATTTTCCGAAGATGTGTGAGAACCTAACTAGTTAAGAAGCACCACCTTTGAAAACAATGATATTAAAAGCTACCAATTTCACCAATTATTTTCCCCTGACTTTTTAAAGCATCAGCTGCGTGACAAGATGGCATCCAAATCATGCCTGAAACATTGTTCTTGGACAGAAGTAGAAAAACATCATGCTGTATTACTCTGCTACAAACCAGACATAACTTATATAGCCTGCATACCAATGTTAGATTTAAGAGAATGTGCCTATGCATTTTATATCTATATTTATTTATCTTCTTTTAATGTGGTTAATAAAATTGTACAGATGTATACTGATTATTTAATTTCCCTATGATTATTCAGATTAGGACCCTCAGTGCTCACAACTGTTATTAATACAACAGAACAAGAACAAATTAGAAAAACATTTAACAAATTCCATGAGATTCTTTGTGACTATGTGCTGGCCTGAGTTAACTACAATTTAGACTAATTTGACAATAGTTACTTTGCAAGAATGATAGTAGATGAATTCAAAACAGTATTAGCAGAAAAGAGCAATTGTGTTTCCTTTGCAAGCACCGTAATACAAGCGAAATGACAAAAAACATCATGTGTTTAACAGATGCTCCCTTTAGGCATTGTGTTGCTGAAAGTGTGTCCCTGCGCACAGCTGCAAAGGCCCAAGGCTCACCAGATAAACACCAAAAAAAAAATATACTATTGTACACAATGAATATAAGAAATAAAGATCACTCTTGCAACAACAGAACAGAAAAGGAGTTACTTTTCTGAGTGTCAGCTGTGCAACTGGCTAATGTTGAACCAAGAGGACACAACCTTATTCTGACTAGTAACACGTATGAAAACAACTGAGAAAATGTAGTGTTAGTGTTAGAAACTGTGCAATAACCTAGTTTGTCAGATGCTCACTGTAACAAGTACATTTTTAAGACACCTGTTTGCCCAGTGACTGCGAACATTAATCGACAAATATCTACTCTCTCAAGAAAAGAAAACCCCCTTTCACTCCTTACTGTCTTCTACTGTTATCTCTATACAGGGCTTCAAAATTGGGGAATTTATTTCGTGCAAAGTCAATTAAGAGCTTAGTTAGAGAGAAAAAAACTTGCCACGGGAGATAAGTCCTGCAACACTCCCAAAACATAGCAAGACTCCCACTGAACTCTTCCAGTAATTCATTCCACAGTCCAGGGAGGTGCATGAACACCATTCTCCTCCTGTTTCTGGCAAGATCAGTTTCAGGCTTTATAATCCCAAATTAAGATGAGTGGCAAAATATTCAGGAGCAATAAGTTTTTCAGCTGAACTGTAGGGCATTTAAGTCTTTAAAGACCCAGGATGATTATCCTGAAATTAATCTAGATTCAAAGATATTCAAACACTGTGCAGCCCTCATGCAGCTCGAATAAACTATAATTTCCTGACATTTCAGATTAGTTTAAAAAGGAATTTGAAGAACTAATGCCTGTGATTGATAGCACAGAATACCATGATCTGGCTTATCTCTGGGAAGTCAAGTTGTTACCAGTCTCTAGGTCAGGCAAAGATGAAAAATACATTCCTGAACACTTCTGGAATTACGCAAACATCCAAGAAAAAGCGGTAATACTATACAAACCAATTATTTTCAGGAACACATGTATCAGTAAGGTAAGTCCTTCAATCAATTTGTGTTAGGAATCATTACCCTTATATTTTTTGTATTAAGTACTACTGTCATGTTAGCGCTGTAAATTTAGCTGATAAAGCAACTGTATCTGAGAACAATTTTCAGCAAAAAGTGAAAAAGTATGATAGCAAGGATCAGACCTACTCATGGGTGTTTACACTACTGTTCACATAATTTCTATCTTTCTTAGGTGGAGAAAATTATTTGGGGCTATCCTTCCAAATCTTGACTCCAAAGAGCAGAGTATGAGGGCAACAGCTCTTTCAGCATAGCATGCAAGTGTAATAAGTAATTTGGGGAGGGTGGAAACTAATAGGGGGTCCCAACAGGACCTAAATAACCTGAGATCCCATTGGTTCTTACACAGATTGGAACACACAGAGAAATGGGTTAAGTTTAGATCACATTTCAGCAGAAATGAGATTTCCAGATATGCTTCTCAACTATGACAATCAGGACACAGCTGCTTCTTATGGAAAAGAGAACAGGAACGTTTCCCCTAACTGAGGATAGAGGAAACTGTCTTTTTCCCTTAACTGCAGACTTTTACCGAGACTTACAGATACTTAACCTTTCTATGCTCCTACAGGTTAGATGAGAGGAATGCCACACTAAGACCTCCTGCACTATGGTCATCGTGAGTGAAGCACAATAAACCAAAAAGGATTTAAACAGGTTGGACTGATACAGGGGAATAAATGAGAGCTAAGTGCCCAAGAACTGAGCTGGAGCATGAATAGACCAGTAGGAAGAACTAAAAATAGATTTGTTTTGTTATTTTTAGGAATTCCTGCTGCTTTCATAAAAATCACTGAACTTCAAAGGTCATGCTATCAATGCTCAGTACCTTTCAAACATTCATTTTAATCTAGTGCAGGGATCCAAATGAAGACTGACACTTGGAATTTGGGGGAAGCAGTATAATTTTTTCGTAATTAAAAATATCAAAAAGAGCTGCTCTGCTGGGGAGGAGCCCACATGTGAGCGCAGGGTTATCAAGACTGATGGGGTTTTCGCTGCCCTAAGCAGAGGGCCCTAGTAGGTCTTCATCTCTCTTTATTTGTTCTCTCCTAATTTGTTCATACAATTCCCAAGTTCCATGTATCATTATTTTAATTGGGAATGGCAAATGAACGGGCTGAACATTCTTTGGTGGTCAGAGTGCTGAATAGGAAGTTAAAGAAAATTATTGAAAGAAGGTTTATCTTCCAGTCTCTAAGACAATGCTGAAGAAACTAGAAAAAAAATATAATAATGAGATTCTTACAAGAATTTTGGCTGTTTCTACTTAGGTATCAAATTTATTCAAAATTGGGAACAGAAAGCTTTCTCTGTCATCATGTAGCTAGACTGGAAACGTCTTCCTGTCAAATCCTCTAAAGGCACGTGTCTAGCAGCAGATCTCTGCTGCTATTATTCTTCAAATTGTACCAAAATTGGCACGCTTGATTTGCTAGTATACCTCAATCCCCACATTAGCCAACATGTGTGTGTGCATATCTGTGTGAAAGCATGTACAAAAATCCACTCGAAAATAAATCCAAATCTTTCTGCAACCTGAGCTAAGATTTTTCATGTCACTTTCTGGAAACATAGAAAGTAGGTCAGCTCATATTCCAAAATAGCACATCAGCACTGAGAGAAAAAGTAGTATATCTGTATCTTTGGACTTTTTAGCTCAGTTCTTTACAGGGGTGGAATGGAGAATGAAAGCTTTTCCCTTATTGTACTATATGGAGAAACACATACAAGGAAAAATTGCTTATACCTTAAAAAAGCCCCCAAATCAGCCACCTACATGGGAAAAATGTTATCTGTTTTAATCAAAGCAAATACCATTGAGTGGAACCATTTCAGCTTTATCTAAATATAAGCAAGGGAAAAGCCAGGAAGTTTAAAATGTGTTTAAAATGTTGTACTGGGTATGTATCACATCCTGTTCCTTGTACATCATGTTCCTTGTATCAAAATTCTATTTGGTAAAATATTTACTTTGGAAATAGTGGCATACTTTCTGTGATGTGGTTGTTCATCTTGTGATTTTTTTTAAAGGATTTGCTGTTTCAGTAGGAATTGCTGCCTATTTTGTCATGTCTTTCATGCTACGCACTCCTACACAAAAAATATTTTCTTTAATATCAGATGCAGGTCTCCCACTTTTTCTCCTCTGCTCCTTACCCCCCACCTTTTTTAAGGAAGTAAAAAGGTACAAGCAACAAAGAAATTATTTAAACACTCACACATCACTATAAAGATTCTGGGATTAATATTGACAAACTTCTTTCATGAACTATTACAGTACCTTAACATGAAAAGAAAACCAAAATCCACTACTCTTAGGCAATATTAAATGATGCTTATCAGCCATAAAAAAGTTATTACCGTCTACAAGTCAATATGAGTACTCTTGGCTACAACATGATGAATGATGCTGATCTGCTTCCCAGGACAGATTTCAAGCTAGAACATTGATATTTTTAATTACGAAAAAATTATACTGCCTCCCCCAAATTCCAAGTGTCAGTCTTCATTTGGATCCCTGCACTAGATTAAAATGAATGTTTGAAAGGTACTGAGCATGACCTTTGAAGTTCAGTGATTTTTATGAAAGCAGCAGGAATTCCTAAAAATAACAAAACAAATCTATTTTTAGTTCTTCCTACTGGTCTATTCATGCTCCAGCTCAGTTCTTGGGCACTTAGCTCTCATTTATTCCCCTGTATCAGTCCAACCTGTTTAAATATCTCATCCACTATCTTGTGAAGTACTATAATCCATGTACATATGTACATAGTTTAGGCAATTATAGAGTGGGACTTTTCCACACAGCCAGGCTTAATTCTCTCCAAAAAGGGAGACTGAAATGGAGAACAACTTTCTGAACACATAGCTGTTGGGATCTCCACTTTTCTTTCACAGTCAATAAATTAATGCTTGCTATCACAACTTAAGTAAAAATTAGGACCTTCATAAGGCTACACAGGCTTCACAATTAACTAAGTGAAGAAATGATGGAGTTTCTCACTTTGAAAAATGAAGTCAAAGCACTGAGATAAAATAAAATGGTTGAGTTTTCATGTCCTGTGAGGTTTCTACCTTACAAAATTTTAGAACTCTAACCTAGTAAATGAAGTGCAGAATTAAACACATTTAATTGCATTCCTAGATTGCCACTAGATAGCTTGTCACATGCCTTGGTGAACCTAAATAGAGAGTTTTCATTCGTTACTTCCAAAAGCCCAAGGCACAGAATTGACTGAGTTCAATTTAGAGCTGGACAAATACACTATTAAGATGTCATCACATCAAATAAATCAAAGAACATAAATTTATAGTGCAGCAGTAGAATAAATAAAAGGAAATAAGGCAGTTATGTTTATGAGTAGCAACAGATAGCATTGTCTTGCTGGTGTCAGCAATGTCGCCCTCCAAAACCTAAGAGGATCTGTGGAAGATAATAGGTCCCACAGTCATCAGACTTTAGTACTGCTAATTTTCCTGACACACCACCAGTGTAAATAAAAAATAACACTTTCCTAGTTAAGTGGAACTAAATCAAACTGTAAAAGGCAAGAGATTTCATAAGAGCACATCATGTCAGTTGGTCTCATCTCCCTTTTAGAAAATAAAGGTCCATGAATCTATTTGCATATTCATGTATATCCTGCTCTGAGTTCAAGGACATTTACAAGACACCTGCTAATATGCCAAGTTTGTATTCATTGGAGAAGGAAGCCTGCTGCCATGAGATACCATTTTCATTCAGAAGCCATTAGCTTAACTGTTGAGAGATTGGATCTCCTTAAACTGTTTTGCGAAGGAGAAGCATTAGTATAATCAGTTGTTCAAAGGCACAGTAGAACAGGTGAATTAGTCCAAAGTGGTCAAATCTAATATTTTATGAGTTTGCTTAACCAGGACACTGGAGGTCCTAGAATTACAGTCACAAGGGTAATCTAGGAAACAGCTCTCACTTCCCAGCTTAAAGCCTGTAATTGCATATACTTGTACTTTTCCAGACCAGCGTCATCACGCATTCCCTCCTGGCTCACGTGGCACAATGATACGTGCTCAGTCTTGTGTCTAGAGCAGTAGCGACCGTGCTCTAGGCTCCTGTGGCTGCATTATTTTATATGGGTTACATGTCTCCCTTACACCCTTCAGTGACTGACATAGGAATTTCAGCATGTTCCAATGATACACCAGGTTTAAATGTCACATGCTGCTGCAGAGATGTGTCCTAGAGCCCTACCACAAGTCAAACTGAACTTACAGACTCAGCCCTATGGAGCCCTTTTCATGTCAGCATGCATGTACACAGCCCTGCTGCACAGAACAACTTATCTCTAGGCAATCACCATCTTCATAATAAGAATATGTATCACACATTCACATATCTCTGTGCTCTGCAGCATAAATACATCCTTCTACTTGTTTTGACCTGCACTGTCTTGGATTAAAAAAAAAAAAAAAAAAAGAATATATCAAAATAAAATAGGCACTGAATAATAAATAGTAGTATAATAATTGTTCCCATGTACTGAAAACCATCATCCAGAAATCCAGAAAAGCTGAAACAGAAAAATCTGTATTTAAGCAAACAGCAAAGAACATAAAAATAACTACTCAGATTGAAAAGTCTGTGGCCCTATCAAGGGGCTGTATATACTGCTCTTTAAAATCAAAAGAAATATTTAATTCTTCAGTGGAGTAGAAGTGGGAGCACTATGGAAGCCAGTACTCTATGAGAAATACTGCTAACAATATAGCGTGGTGCATCTTACAGCCAGTTACAGGGCAAAACTAATTGTCTGCAAGAAATCTTATTTTTATATGACATAGGGACTAACTACAGCGTAACAATGATAGGTTAAAATCCATCCAACCTTTTTAGTAGGGAAAAAAGGTTTTGTTTTGTTCAAGAGAGGGACACTGCTGAATTTCTACTTCTGTTGCTCTCTATTTTTCCCCCTTGAGATATAAATGCACGGTAGCAATTGCAGCTATATTTCAAATACTTATTTAGTAAATATGCGAAATGCTTATTCATCTTTTTTCAAACACATTTCAGCATTTACAAAACCAAATATAGCCAACTGCTTCTGTAAGGAATTTCAGTCCCTGGAAGGCTTTAGCTAAACACTTGCACTGTATCAGAGTAGTTAAAACCCACAACTTTCTTCAGCTTCTGGTATTGGTTTTCCAGCTTTAACTAACATTAAGACAAAGAGTCCATAAATACTTGTAGTAAAGCATGTGCACAATCTCATGTCATATGTGGTGATCTTAATACAGCTTTGTAAGTAATATTTAAACTGAAGCCATAACAAGCCAAAACCTGTCACTGCCAAATTTTTAAATTCATGGACACAATCCTCTTCAGTAAGAACTACCTAAACATGAGCTTCCAAATCCCAATATGCCTGTTTTATCTTTTTCACCTATGCAAAAGACTTTTAACTATTTAATAGAAAAGGATAACAGTTGCCACATTCAGTCAATAAATACATTCATATATAAAATTTACTATTATTCTAACAGAAAAATCTTACATAATTCTGTAATAACTAGGTAATTTATGCAAAATCTTACCTTTCCCTAAAGTGACAGTTTCCAGCAGTGATCTCTCTTAATTCTTTAATTTTGCAATGTAATCTTCACAAATATTTTTCTAGTTCAGGCAGAGATGAGTTAACTGCAAGCAGTCTGGATGCTATCTTGCTTGTTTCCTGGAGATCACTGTTTTGCATTGTGAGCCATCACAGCTACCTAGGGAAAATAACAGTCATTTTAACCTTTGGTCACCTGGGCAACATTATATATTGCTGCTCCCAGATTAAACAAAAGATTAAGCAAACTCCAAGTCTTAAAGCATGACCTTAAAAATTGTATTTATCTACCAAAGATTTCATAATAGATGCTGTTAAAAGAATCACTGCGTACTTTCTTACCAGGAATATGCACTCTTGGATAGAGACATAAAACAAGTGGGAAAATTTTATATACAAATGCTGTAAATTTTTTAAATTACAACTTGTCTTTACATTGACAATATGAACTAGACCTTTTTTTTTATTTTTTGTAGATTTCTGGTTAGAAACTATAAGCCACAGTGGAAACTGAATTATGCTGCAATTCCTTAAGCAGCAGTAAACAGTGGTGCCTCTGGAAAACAAAAATGCTGAGAGTAGGAATCTACTTTTACTATTCAGGTATAACTGCAAGGTCCCTATTAGAACAGGAAACATGATTTTTTTAATTCAGTCTAGTAACAGCTTCAGGCTCAAAACCAGAAGTTATTCAGCCATAACCATTCTTTGAGACAGGCTATGTACACTTGCTCTTATGATATATGTAAGTGGCATAAAGCGAGCACTGCAACATTTCCTCACCTAGAAATCTTCCAGGTGAAATCTTCTGACCCAACCAAAATCCCACCAGAGATGGCTTTCGGACTGCAGGACCAAAAGCCCGGTTCTTATTGTATATCAGGTTTATGTCTGGGATTCCCTGGTCACGGTACCAAAGGATCATGAAGTTCTCTCGCATGCTTCTCCTCTGAGCAACACGTTCATCATATGACGCTATGTTACTGTTAGTGTGTCCTAGGTTTGAGTGCTGTTTCAAAACATGGTGATGGAAAAGAAGCTCCAGGTTTTAAGTAGATCCTAACATCCACAAAGGTTCTGAAACTGAGACTACCACCTGCACCATATCTGTGTTCAAATCATGTCTGTGTTCAAAACCACTGGCAGCAGAAGTGGGTACTGCACTTGGGAGGGAGAGCACTGTCCCATGATGGATAATGCCCAGAGGCCCATAATGCTGGATTATAATATCCAACTTGAATTTTGTTACTATGAGGACAGTTTGAATGTTCTCTGTGAGCTCAGGGAATGATGATGCTACACAGACCTGTGACATCAGTAAGACACCTTGTTTGCTAACTTGAATATGAGATGTAATTGCTCAGGGCATTGTTCAACAAAGCACTGAATACCTCCAAGGGCAGAGTCACAATCTGTCTGGACAGACACAGTGCTGTCAGAGCAGCCTTATGAACAGCATACTTGAATCTGAATACTCCAGACACACAGCAGCAAACAGGACACTCCAACTCCAATATTACTTAACCTGTTCAGCCCCATGAAATGTTTGACAGGGCACTTAAAAGATCAACTGAGTTGATATTAGCAAATGATACTCAGTTTTCTGCTCTCTCATAAGGTGGTGTTTTTCAACCCTGATTTGTCTCCCCACCCTTGTCTTCATAACAGGAACCAAATTCACCACTTCACCGTGTATTATTAAAAGCGTATGTATTTTTGTTTCTCTTTCTTCAGTGCTTTCTTCCTTCTGGATAGCCCTTTGCAGCTGTTTTCCATAAAAACACAACAGTAGTTCTACCCACACTTTAAGAAATGCTACGGTAAGTCTGGACAATTCTCTTCTTGCTTGTTTATGCAAGAGTTCAGGTTTCCTGAACATTAACAGAACTATCAAACTGTGGCATCTGAGTCAAAAATCACTGAGATAGACTGGGCAGTCACAGCTCAGATCTGCTCCTTCACACTTTCTGTAACTATGGGTGGTTTTTTGTATGCCAGGCTCCAGACGCATTTTAAAGATAAGGTCCCCTTGTTCAGACACTTTTGGGTTTTGGTAAATGACAAGTGGCAGACAGTAGATCTGAAGGGTTCATGAAACTCTAGTTCCTCATTTTCCTGCTGAGAAGTCAATTCTTGACTGCAAGATGCCATCAGAAGACGTACACGATTTCAGGACAAAAATGGGTTATTAAGTTTTAAACTCATCAAAGAAAATCCCAAGAACATGGAATACTTCCTGTTATCATCATCAATACAATGGAGTGGATTTAGTCTGTCACGCATCACATCTGTGCAGTAACGAGAGTGCATTTTAAAAGCAATTGCCTGGCTTTGCATATTCATGTGATAAATTGCATTCTCCAAGCTCTGGTAGCCTGAAGTCACTACCCTTTGCTTTCAGGAGAGGAGGAGGGTCAGGAGGAGAGGAAGAGAGTGTTTTCCATAATAGACTCTCAGGCAACACTGTAAATACTGACTTTCGTGGACATACATTACTTTAAAGAACAGGAGCAAGCTGAATCAAGCAGTCTCCAGCCAAACATTACAACCATGTGTAGACACACTTCCCTTTCAGTCCTGTACATAAAGGGCAAAGCCTCCTCTATAACCAGAGCATAAACCAGACCCTGAAAACAAGGATAAAAGTGAGGAACCTGAAATAAAGTCCATTATGGATATCATTAAACTGTGAAATATTGCACAATGATTTGTCATATGCTATCATCTAACTTTTTAACAATCCTCCTCAAGACGTTTCTTGGTAAGTACGTTATTTCTACGCAGGTATTATTTACACCAAACCATGACTTTCAAATATCAGTACTTTGTTCAATCAGTCTCACAATATGTGCAATGCAACATGTGTAAGTCACAGAGATCAGTGGTACTTCCACCATGCCCAACTTTTTCTTCTGAAAAATCAGGATTTTCATTTGTATCTCTTTTCAGAGGTAACAAAAAATTAATAAATGGCCTAAGTAGGTACACATTGTTCTTGTACATGTTATCACTGAACGGGCAATTCTGAAATAATCTTCATACCACAAAATAATATTTAAAAGTATGAAAATTATGCCATTAAAATCACAAACAATGCACTAACTCCACAGCTGTACAGTAAGACATCCCCAAATACGGAGGTTTGCTAAAATTGTTCTCCAGAAAACAAAATAAGCTAGTGAATGTAAAAGCTGCATCACTTCAGCACCCTCTGTTGGCCTTCCTGCAGTATGTTACTTTGCGTACTCATTTAAGAGCACCATTTATTTCATAGAATGGTTAGGGTTCCTTCAACTATGACAAAGATTCCTTTATATAAAACAAAAGAACCACCCCACCCCACAACCCAGCCTTACTGAGAGAAACTTGAGATATACCACAATATAATATCAGAATACTCACCACTGCTGGACCTGTCATGCACTAGCCCATATTTGCAGGTGGTCAGAACTGATCTAATTACAAGGGCAAAATGTTCTTTACCAGCCCTCTCTGTTGTCTAATATTTCTAACAGATACCAGTAATAAAAGGCATCTCACATGCAGCCAACAGAAGTGGCAGCTCTACAGAAAGAACAATTATTTCTACAGAACATCTTTCACTGTGACAACTGAGAACATTACATAGAGTATCATCCACAAAAGAAAGTGCTCAAACCACATCTCATCAAGCACACAGATAAATAAGGTCCAGATGCCAGATACATGGTGATCTAAATATAAACGCCATATACTGCATTCTGGAATATGGCCAGATGGTGTAATTTCCAGAAGCAAAGGCCCTTAGCCCAGCAAGCCCGGCAGCTGCTTTGCAAAGCACTGTTAACAGCAGATGTGAAGTTGCAGTGGGGAGTGGAGAGGAAGGAGGAAGGGGAAGCGGTAAGGCTGAGATGAGGAAGCAGGCATGCTCTCATGGTGCTGTGGAAGATAACGGTGTTACAGACTGCTTCTGAGAAAAGCCACCCAGGGCTGCCTTGTCCTTTCTGGCCCCTCAGTGGGTGAGAACAGCAGAAAGCAGCCTATGTCCAGCTGTGCAACAGGAGGCAAAGACCTGCTGCCTGGTCATCTTGCAGTCCTTGAACCACTGCTCAGGAAAAGCTACAGGCAAAGGAAAGGCAGGACGAAAGCAGGTCCTTACTGAGCTGTCTACTGCTTCCACCAGCCAAATGGTGGAGTAACTGCCCACTTTATCTACCTACAGCTAAACCCCAAAGCTGACACTGACCAGAATCCAAAGAACCAACAGAAGAGCTTTTCTTAGCTGACCTTGAGTTTAACGCCAAGGGAAAAATTTAGTCTCAGAAATGTCACCAGCTATTGCAAACCTACTCCTAACACTGTCTCTCAACTTTGCACCTTTAAGCTCTGTATAGTTTTGTACCTGCTTAGGTGTTTTTTTCCCCAGCAACCTGTCTGCCCACCTGAAATTCATACCCACTATCCCAACGCACATCCAGGCTCTGCTTTCTGCTTCTATTCCTTCACTCGTGCAGCTTCAGAATTCTCTCCTATTTTTTCCGTCTTTATCAACTTTAAGACAGTGCTAATAAAGACTGATGGACAGATAATAATTTCCAGAACATGCTGAAATGCACACAAGCTTTTGCCAACCGAATCTGTAGTACTATTTGTCAGAAAGCATTACAAACCTTATTTCAGGTATTTACACACACACTTCTACTTTGGGTAAAGTTATATTTTACTGCTTAACATGGATGAAGAAATCAGTTCGATTTGGCATGTCACGATCTGAATTATTACAGTCAAATATTTATTGCACAGAACAAAACAGAAACTACCTCATGAAATCTGTGCAGTTCATTTGAGGTCACTCAGTAACCAGCCTAAATGCCAGAGGTGGACCCAACTGAATCCACATCCCTAAACCTCAAAACTGAAAAAAAGCCCCAACCCAAAACAAAACAACAAACCAAAAAAGCAATCAAGCATTTGCAGTGCATGATATTAACCTTCGTTTTCAGGAGTTACTATTTCAACAGTTATTTTCAGATATTGATATTCATGCTTTACACTAGTTCCTGCTGGCAAAGATTTCTTTCTCTTTAGCTGTTTTGTTATTTTAAAACAAATTTACTGCTTCATTTTTTCCATGTTTAAAAGGTCTGGTTCCAAACAGTAAATGGTAGAAGTTATTTCCTCTAAGACTTGGCTGTTCATTAGATGGCTGGTTAGGGCTGCAGTAGCCTGTTCAGTTAACAGGTTACTTACGCAATGAAGTTCCTCTGCCTAGCAACCCTAAGGGTGGGGTTCAAAACAGCAACTGCACCAGTCACATTTTGCAACTAAAAGTGAGGGAAAAAAGAAAAAAAAGGGATGCAGGAAGAGGGAATGCAAGGGGAAATACTGCTTTTCTTCATGAGAAATGTAACTTAGTAAGAAAAGAAGGTAACAAACAACATAGAAGAATGAATCAAAGGCAGCTAAAATACTTCCTAAAGTTGTAATTAATTCTGAGATCATAATATGATAATGATTATTAAGAGAAATAATTCATGCAGAGAACACGTTCATCTCTGCAGAGGATCATGTAAATACTTTGCTCTTTTCGCAGTAATCTTCCCTTTCCATTGAATACTGAAAGAATCTTCACTTACAAAAAAAGTCTTGTTAAAAAAAGTTACTCGTAAAACAGCTGGATATTTTCAATACTTACAGAGAAAGGTTCAGTATTAGTATTTTATGTTGAGATGTTAAATTGGAAAAAAAAAGAGACAGCAAACATTAAAATTACTTTTAACTGAGTTTTAGGAATGAAATTAACTTTATTAATTTCATTTACTAACTTTGTGCTGGTTAAAGGTAGGCACAATTACAAGATGAAATACATTATTTTGGAGATTTATAAATAAATACTCTGTGAAAGAATCAAGGAAACCAGTACTTCAGACATTAGTGAATGAGAAAAAAAAAAAAACCAACAAAAGTATTTGGGCATGTATCACTCTATTGTGCATAAAATCTATTCCATTTCATGATATCCCCACCCTCCCCAATTTGAAAGTCCTTCCCTTCCTGTGCTTGCCCAGAAGCTGATTAACTACGCAGTGAGAATAAGCTTTGCCCGGGAAGTTATCCATTTACATTCATATAGAACTTGTGGTTTTAATTTTTTAAAGTATTTAACGTGGAGGGAGAAACTACCTCCCATGCAGCAGGGATGCTCTCAGGCAGTCCATGGAGTGCAAGGCCACACCAGAACATCCACGCTCGCTTCAGACCTGCTACTGCTGTGCAGCGCAACATTTGGGTGCCAGAAGGGGCAGCGCTGTATCAATTCCCTGTATCTACCCAACTAACTGCACTTCTCATTTGGTTTGGCCTGGCCAGGCCCCAGCAGTCTGCAGCTCTGAATTGGTGCAAACAGCTCAGAAAAGCAGCATGTGGTCTCAAAGACAATTAGTATTAGTCTTTATCTATACTCCAACACATATCCCAACATATCAGTTTCTTATACAGGAGCCTTTTCTGGTAACTGGTTGCTTTACACAGTAAGTAAATGCACAGTTTACTAAATTGAAGGGTCTGAATTGCATCTCTCATGCTCTAAAGCAGACTGATAAACTGGGAAGGCACTGTTCTCTCATTTGTTATCATATAATCCCTAGAGCTCAACTTGCCAGATTGTTTCACACCAAACATACAAAAAGTTACATTTTTCTTTTACATTAACCTGATTTGAGATAAAATGTTCACCTTACCAACTGGCTGTATACCTACACAACCTGATTACTATTAGCAAAGGCAGTTAGCTAATAAACATCCTGTGGTCCTGAAAACATTTACTTTATCTTCTTTTCTACTGGTAAATTAAGTTATACAAATAAACACCTCAACTATTAAAAATTGGTGAGTGAAGGCCAGGATCAACCTCGTTTGCACGCAAGGGTGGCAGTACATGGATTATTGCCTCCCACCGTGGTCACCAATAGCTCTATTCTGGCTTTCTGGAGAGCTCCATATTGATGAAAACTTTGAAAATTAATATAAATAACTGCCATCCCATTCCAGTTTTAAGCTCTCATGTCTCTATTTTATAAAATAACTTTCCAAAACCAGCAGTTTACATAAAACTGCCCATCGGTCTTGAATAACTTGTATTTGTCGAGGATATCAAAAGTGAAAAGAATCAGACGGTATTTTAAAAAGCCCTAACATCTGAGACAGAGGATTAAAAAAACCCAAACAAACCACAAACAAAAACCTCCAACCCTCCCTCTACTTCACATTAACTTTTGTTGGGAAGACTTGAGCATAGCCAACAGGAGAACTGGCAGGACAGAGCAGGACGTTGGATGAGTGGATCTTATTTTCCAGCATCAGCACTGATTTCCTCCTGGTGAAAGTGATCACATAAGCGTGGCCTCCTTGGGAGTCAAAGTAATAAGGGGAAAGCACTTAACTGCTTAAAAGGGCAAGCAGTTTTCTATACATGGCTAAAAACAAAGGTAAATGGTGGTGGGGTACTGCACTTGCCACCAGCAGGACAGTGCCTCATTCTCCGAAGAGTTCTGTGGCTTGCTGTCCTACTGCAAACATCTCTAATGGTGCATCAAGTGTTGGTTTGGTGACTACAGCAAGAGTGGAGGTCCACTTCAACAAAAATATGAAAACTAATCCTCTTATTAAAAAAACTCAGATTTTTAATTGGGGCCAAAAATCTGATGCGGGCTTGTGTAATGTGGCTGGCTGCAACAGTTTTCAGATAGGAACTACTCTTTTGTTTTGCTAGTTTTAATCAAGTTTGACCTCTAAACTGGCATTGCATTATATAGTTTTCCTTTTTCTGATCTTCCTCCCCACTCTGTTTTGATTAGTCAGATATGCAAGCAACTTCACTGACCCAGACACTGCAACTTTCAATAAACTCTTATGCAGTCTACAAAACATCCCAAACAAGATTTAGACCTGAACTTTTCCAGCTTTTCTTGCAAGCACAAGCAGGAAGAACAAATTGAAAGACAGGTATCAAAAATGGTAGAACAGAAATCTCTTTTCCAGAGACCTTTTTCCTATCACGATCTGCAAAATCTTTTTCCCCCCGCCAAGTAGCTTAAGGAAGAAAAAAAAAACAAAGAAAACACTCACTGCAACCAGTACCTTCTTCTCATGTTATAAAATCAGCCATCTTTTTATTTAAGTTTAAATTGGCTTTGTCTAATTAATAGACAAATTCTGTTGTACAGCATTACTCTCTTCTTTTTCCTTCTCAAGTAATTATTATTTTAGATAAGAAAGAAAAATTAGTAATAAATCTAAATAACAACCAAGCAAGGCCTCCCCTTGACTTACAGTTGACTTATCCATCTGTTACGCCCTTATACATAAAGGTCTTCAGAGTGAAGACTAACGGAAGTAGCATGTAAGTAACTTTTTTAGCTTGGAATACCAATCGGTTTGCTGCCCACATACTTATTAAAATATTTAGTGCCAAAAAAAAGGACAAAAGAAGAAATACCAATCCTAATGTAAAATGAGAAATTTGAACTCTGAGAGCAAAAGTTTCTGAATATGAGCAATCTGCCAAAAAAAAAACCAAAAACCCCAACCCAAAATCAAACTCCAGGTGCCCAGACTTGGTGACAATGGTGTTCTGAATGACCTTTAGCAATAGCGCTTTCTAGCTGTTATGTATGTAACTATTTTAAAAATGAAATAATGAAAACTTCCAAAAGAATAAATTAAAAAAAAAGACCTTCAGTTGCAAAATTCTTTTAAAGATTACTTCATTTAGGAAAACTAAGCAATTCAGAAAACATTTGTAAGGATGCCTTTATATTTGCAATCAGTATTGCTTTCTCCAGTTTTACAATAAACCACTGTTAATCATGCTGCCAGCGAACTGCTTCAGAATTAAGCAGATAACACTTTACTCAAAACTTCTGCCAACAATACATGATGAACATCTATCTTGACTAAATAACCTTTCCTCAAAAGTATTAATAATGTGCAGACTCCTTGATGCATTCTTCTTCTCCAGGCTGATCAGAGGAAGAACCGGATCTGTTTACCTCTGACACTGAAGCCTCTGACAAATGTTTATCACTCTATTAAAAGAACAGGTGGAAAAACTACATAATACAGTTTCAAGTTTTGAGAGAGAAACTTGAGAGCATCTGTGCTTTGCAATACTCAGCACTATCTGCTTTTCTGCAAGAAACCACTTATAAGGAAGTAATGTAAACAAACATTAACCAATGCTTCAATTAACTTCAATGTTAATGTTCTCCTGTATCCAAATCATAGACAGTCACATATACAGAATTCACTTACTGATGCTTAGCAACCTATATGGGAAACAAAGCATAGAAAAAGAAATTTACATTCCATGCAAATATAACAGAAAACCAGCAAATACCACATAGCTGAAACACAGGCTTCACTCTTCACTAATTTATTAAAAAGAAGATACCCCCTTTGCCTTTGTTGGAGATGTGTACAGATAAACAGACAGGCTTTGATGCTGGCATTTTTCCCAAGATGTCACTTCAAAGATTTCTTTAAAGCTGATTAAGGAAAATAACTGTCTAGTGTTTATGCAACAACACAGCTTTCCTTTGCTGTGTATAATATTATAACACAATTTTAACTGACCAGTATACCTCAAAACCCAGCCTACATCAGCTTCACTCAGCAGAGCTTCACAACAGAGTGTAGGACCAGCCACAGGAAGTGCCCTCTGCTGCCAACACCATGACCAATGTCCAGATGGAAACCTTCACAGTCCTCTAGCTTTCATTTCAAACGGATGAACAGGAAGGCAAGGACCAGACAACAGCTGCCATTCACTGAAGAGTCTCCCATTAATGATGGGGCCATGCTAAAAGATTAAATGCTTTTCAATTTTGAGGTCAATTACAGTTATCAGCTTTTGATCTGTATGATTTTCACTTCTATTTTAACTGCCCAGCTAGAACCCCCTCTCTCAAAAATAAACATCACAAGTTTTCTCAACAGTACATTTATAAAGTTCACATTCCCCAATGACATTTATATCAGAGAACTTCAATGTACTGGAAAACCCTACGCTTTTTTGCAACTAATAAGTCTGTTTTCTAAAATCTAATGTAACATTCACTGAAAAATGCAGGAACAAACACAACTACTCCACCAAGCAATTACATACAGATCTTTCTGAAGAGGACTCCACAAAGTATTACTATTACATACACATGGATCGTTGCTTCAGACACAACACAAAGCCTCACTCCTGCTCAGTACGAATCCACTTGTTAAAGCACCATGCATATAATACAAGTATGAAAAACATACAAGTTTTGAATACAGTTTCTTCTACACAGAGCATGGTTGGTCTGTGTAAAACCATTAATGTATAAAACACCAATACAAGTTTTACATTTGATTCAGTTCTTGGACAGACAACAAAAACTAAGTCTGAAACCACAATCTTCGAATATGTCTATCTGTGGGAAACAGGGATATTTAGGCATACTACAAACCAGCTGACAAAAATTCTAATTGCTTTTATATGTATCTAGTACTGCTATGATCATATAGCCCTTCTATGTTTAACAAAGGTAACCCCTCTCCTTTTCCTCTCAGCTTGCACAACTTGAGCCATTTATAATCATTAGTGGCTGATTGCCTATTTTTATGCAGAAAAATGCACAGGAAGCCGGTTCAGCTTTATAAGTTAATGAAGGAAATCAAGTGCCTCATCATGCAATACAAATCTGAACTTTTTTTACGTGCTGTATGCTGCTCCCTACTTACTCTAGGCAGTAAATTAACTAAAACTGATCCTGATGCTGATATTTGCCATCCCTCTTTAAGGCATCTCTCAATTCTGCCCCTTGATATTTGCCATCACTATTCCACACCAACTATTGAATTGGTTTTTATTTGTTCTGATTTGTCCTTTTTAAAGTTCTATCATGGTCATAACTTGGTTATAACTTAACTTACTCTAGAGAACATGAAGACATGTTTGCTTTAATGGGGCATTTACTACAAGATGGTTTGCAAATTTGAAACATTAAAAGAGGGATTTTTTTCTTTTTTTCCTAAATCAAACACAATTACTTCATATCAGTCTTTTTTTTTTCCCCCTAAATAATTTCATTCAGCTTGCAAGCAGAAAAGACAGCACCGCAACCTCAGGATTGTTGCATGCAAGCCAACTGCATCTATTTGATTTACTTTAATGGGGCTAATTAATAATGAATAATAGCTCTTGCTACTGGGATTGCTAAAAAGGAATTTATGACAAGTAAAGTTTGCTACAGGGCAGCTGGACTGTATTTACAACTACTGTGTATGTTCACTGATTTCCATTATACATTCATAAAAATAAATGACACATTTATTAAGCAAAACTGTTTATAAAGGCATGATGCCTGCAGTTCTTTGCTCCAGCAAATCTACAGTGTTTATCCTAGAAAATAGCTTTCCATACTTTACTCAGAGATACCTCTGCAACAACAGTTAGATTTTTATCTGTTTTGAAAAAGCCTGGCTTTAAGCTTATCAGGACACTTGTAAATACTGTTCCTTAATTCCAGATCCCGTAGGACATCTAGGACTATTTGTGTATTCTTGCACACATAAGCCATTGGTACTTTGCTTAAAAGTTTATGCAAAAAACCTGTCTTGGTCTATGCTAATGTGATTCTCTGAGGTTTTTTAAAGCAAAAAGCATGCACGAATATCAAAGAGCACACTGTAAATGATCGTTTCTAATCTTAGACATGTATCAATTATTCACTAGCTCGTTCTTCTTGTTCTTTATCATATAGACTTCACCATGGCAACACTATTCTTCACTTCCTAGCCTTAATCAGTGAATCTGTAAACTAATATTAGATTTAGCTGTTGAATTACTTGATCTTCTACTTATTACACCATGAGCACACACGTCTCTCTTTTTACACCATGAACCATACATAGTTTCCACAATATCAATAAACTTTCACTTGCTTAGCAATACTGAGATGGTAAGTTGTCTAAGAACTAGCTAGTTCCTCTTTTACTGCTAAGTATAAATATGTAGCTTTGAATTACCTCCAGCAAAATTATAACGGAATTTAATGTCTGAATGCAATAACTGTTCCACACAAACTGGGAAACGGTCCACTTTCCAAAACCCAGCTGACTTGACCTTGGACCTACTTCATGACAACATGTCTGGCAAATGGGGCTGTTGGCTGTCCCTGGATACTGTCACCACACTGCTCCACTCTTCTTGTTCAGGTTGTGTGGGAGACACACTTTGTGTCATCCTCTGCTGCCAGCAGTCTCCCTTGCAGAGCAACCTGCTGCTCCCTGACAACCAGGCTCTAACACAGGAAAATGTTAAGCTCCTGGTAAGGGACGATGCTAATCTCCCACCTAAAACCAATGCAGCTTCAAATACCACTGGAAAAATGCATGTAGTTACACTTTTCAGAATACTTTCTCCCACTCATCAGTGACGAGGTCACCACACCTCTATATTGTATTTTGAGTCAGCCCCACGGATGCACACACTCACAATACAGTTAACCATAATTCTCCACACATAGATATGAAATTACCAGCCTTCAGTACATCTGCACTTCTTTGAGACAACATAAGCTGCTCCACCAGCAACAGAGGGCACTAGGATTACACTTACAATTCAGTAACACACTGAACACACTGCAACTCCTCCTGCTTCAGTTTCTTTGCTCCTGCTCAAATTCTGGCTAAGTCACTAACTTTCAATGGTCTCTTCACAGGTCGCTGAGGAACTGGACGATCCCGGCCGCCTTCCACACGAGGCAAAACATGCTCTTAATTCAATTTCTGCATTAATATGCTAGCTAGCACATACACCAAATGACCTCAGGAGCTAATTCTTACACAATGTATAAGCCACACAATTTGTGCTATGCAGAAACATAGATTACAACCCCAGTGATGAAGTGTAGTACTCTTAGATTGCAGTACAATTTGAAATTATTTCACAAAGGACAAATAAACCAAACCTATGGTCCTTTGCTGTGACTACGATGGTTTGAAGAGATGGTCCCACAGCCAGCCAAGCTCACCTGGCAAACATCACACAAAGCTAACCATGGCAACAGGGGGGTACTGCAGCCTGTTCTAGAAGCTTCTACATGAACCCCAACGCTTTGCAGCTGTTACAGTGTCCCTCAGAGAGGCTTCAAAAGTAGTATCAGAGGAGAAAAAGCATATATACTAACATGAGAATGTCTCCCATGACATTTCTGTAGAAACACCACTGGAAGTTTATCAATATAACTAAACTAGCACTTGTGTGCATGCTGTCCTCTTTACATGAAGAAGATGGGCAGCACATATGTTCAGATCTGCTCTTGATGTTTGGTACCAAGCCTAAGATGGATACTACACAGAGGAGAAAGGGTTTTTTCGTTTTTATGGCCTTTGTCTGGACTTGCTGTAGAAGGACATGGACCTGTTGGAGCAAGCCCAGAGAAGGGCCACAAAAATGATCAGAAGATTGGAGACTGGAGCACCTCTACAATGAAGACAGGCTGAGAGCTGTACTTGGTCAACTTGGAGAAAGCTCCGGAAAGACCTTAAAGCAGCCTTCCAATACCTAAAGAGGGCCTACAAGAAAGCTGGAGAGGAACTTTTTACAAGGGCATGTAGTGACAGGACAAGGGGTTATGGTTTTAAACAGAAAGAGGGTAGATTTGGATTAGATACTAAGAAGAAATTCTTTACTGTGAGGGTGCTGAGACACTGGAACTGGTTGCCCAGAGAAGGTGTAGATGCCCCATCCCTGAAGACCAGTGCCCTGGCCCCTGAAGACCAGGTTGGATGGTGCTTTGAGGAACCAGGTCTACTGGAAGGTGTCCCTGCCCATGGCAGAGGGGTTGTAACTAGATGATCTTCAAGGTCCCTTCCAACCCAAACCAGTCTATGATTCTATGATTCTTCCTCAGACTTCAGCCACTTTCCTAAATACAAGCTATGAACAACTCCACAAACAGGGCATGACTAAAATACATCTTGCAGTAATCGACTTTTTATGGCATAAAATTAAGACAATAAGGTTTCAAAGCTTGAATTTGCAATTGTTTAGACTCCTATTCTACCTTTGATCCAAAAGGAGAACAGTATAAACCTACCTACACAAATTATACTTCCTAATTAAATTATAATGGTAATTATTTAAGCAAATAAGCAGGAATTTTTTATTAAAGCATAACCACAGGAACTGATAATACTAACAAATTTCTGCTGGGAATACTGAAAACTATCAGCATCCTAAAATGAGATCTTATTTTTAAGCCTTGTCATAAAATTGGGTTGGGTTGGGTTAATTAAAACTATGGAAAATACTTCTTTAGAGAATAAAATGCTTATTTAAAATAACAACAAATAAAATAAACTGCTACTTGAAAATCTTTCCGTGAACAAACTTGAGCCTTTTGAGACTGTTCTGTAAAAAATGTTATGTTTGTTATCTTTCACCTTGACCACCAGCTAAGTCTCAACAATCTCTTTGTTTAAGCGGTCAGACTCCTATGATGAGTATTAAAGAAAACTATGGTGGAAAGGCTTATTATCCCATCTCATGCATTTTTCCACCTGACCAGAAACAAAATCCACAGGGCTTTCTGAATCCTACGTAGCATGATGAAGATTCACTACTAGCATTCTTTTGTTGAAATTGTAGTGCAGTATTCCAGAGCTGATATTCAAGAAGTGTGAGGTCGAATTAAGCAAGTAACATTGGATTTATTCTTGATTTTTATAAAAAAAGTTTAGATTAACAACACACCCACCTTTCTGTCACACTACAATCTGCACTGTATACATTAAACATACAAACAGTTTTTGAGTCTTTTACATTGAAAACAAAAAAGAAAAGGCCAGATGGTTACTGGATGCATTACCTCTTGGTTCTGACTGGTAAGATTAAATGGAAGTTAAATCAAAATAAAACAGTTCAAACAATTAAAAATAGCAACACTATCTATTCAAAGATAGATATGTCTACACTCCAAATTTTAAGATGTTTTCGAGCTAAAAGATTACTTGTAATGGTAGACTGGATCCAGCCCAAATTGCTACTAAAGCTTAATGCGCCCGGTGATGTTGAGTGGGATTGCTCCATCCAGCAGCAGTGAGGATACAAATTCACAAGAATGACAGTATAGCAGCCTGTACCTGAAACTTCATTTAATGATGTTCCTAGTCTCATTAAAAGCATCTAATGCCATAAAATGTCTGACCTTAATATTTTTTTCTCATGATATTTCTGAAGACTTATTTCAGAAATTAATAGGCTTTTGTAGCTGTGAGATGTTGAGACAGTTTTACAGCATCTCATATGGTAGCAGGGGTTTGATTTCATTGCCCACACACAAGCATCTTGTGGTGCTTGAGATGCTGCAGCAAATCCTGGTCCCCAGGTGTCACCTGAGGGAGATAGAGGTTTCACATGGATGAAACTACAGTTACCCATTATGTGGTCCTGCTTGGGGCAGAAAACCTAGTTAAGACCCTCCTCACAAATACTGACAGAATTTGGACAGGCTTCAGGAAACTCCAATAGTTTTAAAGCATGTAAGCTGGTAAATAGAGAGGCAGAGAGAGATTAAAAAAAAAAAAAAAAAAAAAATTGACCAGCTCGGTCTTAGATTATTTGGTTATATTTTGCGTAATAATTAAGGAAACTCCCTGCAGAATTGCATTATACAATATTACGCACTAGTTAGTCACCAGAATGCCCATGATTATCAACTTTAGTTTCTGGGTTTAATTGACATCCCCAGAGATAAAAGAATAAAAGTATTTAGTACAGAGATGTCAGAGCCCTTTCAGTTACAAAATGGAGATCATAACCCAGTAACATGAAGTACAGGAAGTCCCCAAATCTACTTTTAACTTCCACGTATTTATGCACAACTCTGGGAGATGAGCCCTTTTTGAGAGCTGTGGAAACTAAGTTGGTCAGTTTATTTAAAGCAGGCACACTGAAAACATGAAGTGACTCAAGTTATGCCATAATAGAAAACATGGACTGAAATAGGTTGCTCTATCAGTAATACCCAAGCTCTTTTTTCAGTTCGTGTGCTATCTACATACAACTTACTGCATTAGGAAAGTTCATGAAATACATCAAAGACAACAGGCTGAATATCAGATTGTGCGAAAAACTAATTAGCTCCAAAGTTTGGTTATTAATGCAATGCACGTAGGCAATAATGCACGGACTGTTCCAATATAATGATGGATTGAATATTATTGTCTATAAGAAAGAAAATGTAATTTAGCAAAAGATTACAGCAAGAAGTCTTGATGGGCAAACACAGACCCAGTCCAAATGCCTATGACACTGGTTTAGCAGGCAAACCCACAGCTACTGTATTGCAGGAAAAGAGTGGCTTTTGCATCACTGCTCTTCTGTCTTTAGAACAGCCAGCCAGTGTTCAATGACATGCTTTTGCTTTGATCACAAGCAGGTCTAGAGACTGGAAAGCCACCAGCAGTGCTGACAACTCTGATGGTAACACACTGAGACACCAGTCACTTCCACCCTACTGTTGTTGATACTGGACCTATGATGCTTATAAGCAGTTCCTGCTTCAACAGAAATCACAGGAATCACTGAACAGTGACCAACTTGCATCATTAACCTTTTCTATTCCTGACAAATGCAATAATAATTAAGTTACAAAGTAAAATTGGATCCCTCACAAATACTCCTAAGTATACTTAAGAATACTTCAAAAGGGCATATGTTAATACGATAGTCTGTATCAACTCAAGTTCCAAACACAACTTCTGCATCTGCCACTGGCAGAAAACAGTATTTGTGTGGTATCATGGCCAGAGCCACAATACGAAGAAACTCTAAGAGGTGATGGGGGTGCCTCCTCAGAGACAGAGATCTCAGGTACATTCCAAAATGAAGCTGGTAATTTTTCTAGCAAGGCTGTAGCTCCAGCACCAATGCCTGCTTTGTACTACGGAATGATGTATGGTGTCTGGAATTACACAGATCCCCACAGCACAAAACAGGCACAGTCTGCACTCCTCTCAATTCAGTATTCCTATGGCCACATGACAGAGGTTACTGAGATGTTCTTCTGCTAAATGAAGGCTTATAAGAAAACATTGAAGCATGCTTCAAAGAGAGTGATGTGGGTTCATCACCCCTCTCTGTCAACAGCATCCTGCAGCGTGGAAGCTCATAGCAAGAACACTTTGCCTGCCCCCACCCTCAAAAATTTAACTCTAAGCTTCATTAATGATAGCATTCCCACTGAAAGGAACATGGGAACTATCAAAATAGCTCATACGAGTGCTTCATCTAATCCAGCATGCTGTCTGTTTATTAGCCTGTAGCAGATGGTTTGACAGAAGGTGCAAGAAATCTGTCAGTGGACAATTCTAGAAAGGGAAAGCGTCTTTTTAGTTGTTCCACCTAATTTGCTTATGTTTTGAAGCACAAGGATTTAAAGCAGCAAGGACTTCAAAAATACTTAAGTAATTTATATAGTGCATGCATCTATTTCATTTAAGTATCTAGTCTTTGGTTGCAGAAATATCAGCATCTTTTCACTGCTCAGATATTTTTTCTGTTAATTACATAAGCTAATGATACACCATCTAAAAAGAACTCCTTGCCTACTTGAGGTTTTTTTACTTTATTACACTGCCTTTAATCTTCTGTCAAAAAGGGTAGACAGAACACACAGTTCCCTTTCCTCATAAGGACTAGTATTCCACATATAGTTCTAAGTGGAAAAAGTTGAAAAGTGCCAATCTTCTCAATCTTGCTTTATATGGAAGGTTTTCCAAAGGCTATTTATCATTGTTGCCAGTCTCTGACTTCTATTTCTGCTCCCTTTCTGGACAGCAAATGGTTGTATGTAAACAGAGATCCTCACATCTTTGCTGACAACTAATTCATACAGTTGGGTGAGAAGAAAAAGAACTTCAGGGCTATATTATCTAGTAAACCACCAACACAGAGAAATATTTACTTTGATGTCTCGATGGTGTATATGTATTTTACTCCTTTTATTGAAGAAGTAGATCTTAATATGTGTCAACACTGAATTTCACACAACACAAATTTATTCAGAATCTTCTGTAATTTACTGTAGGCAAAGTAATCTGCAAGCATAGTGATGTTAACTTTTCACCCAGCACGGTGTCACAGTACTCTATCACAGGTAGCAGTTAAACAACTGCCTTTTGCACTCTTTTTCAAACAGTTTTTATGAGATAAGAAAATGCTTATCTATAATTTTAACCTACTATAACTGCTACTGTAATAATTCCACAGCCCCACAAAGTGTATATAAAGAAGTACCTGCCACAACAGTGCTTGAATATGGCTTACGTGGCATATTAAGGTTATGTCTATTCTTCCCCATCTCCCAGGGAAAACAAAACAAAACAAAACACAAACCACCTATGCAATATATTTAAATCTTTGAAAACAACAGAAAACCAGCTAAGCCATTTCCTCCTTTCCTTCATCTTTTAATAGTAGCAGAAATGAGAAGCAGTCTCATAACATTACAAATTGCTTCAGACATCATTTGGATACTGCTGTTTCTCAGATGGATTCAGGGGCCTAAGTACCATCAGACTTCCACCACTCACAAAATTTCTAGAGTCCTGGAGGCAGCCCGTGGATTCTCCCAAGGGATGGGGAACATTATCAGACTGTTCAAAGAATGGAGACTCATTTGTGAATAGCACAATCTTACATACTGCTACAATATACCTCAAAGCAAGGTATTAGCATGTGAATTAAGGAAAAAAAAGACTCCATGGCAATGCTTACAAGGAAGAAGAAAAGTAGTGATAGGAAAAAGACAGCACAGGAATTACTTTTACAATTTTTACAATGAAAAAAGGCAGCTACAGCAACCTTCCCTTCCCATGTCTTTCCCTCCACTAATAATTTTGACCATAGGAACTAAGGGAATCTTAGTATTTTCCATTTTTATAATTAACAGCACAATTTAAAAAAAAAAAAAAAACAAAACCACACACATACAAAAAAACAAACCACAAACCCAAACTCTTTAAATATGTTTATAAATTTGAATTGTAAATTCACTCAAAAATTCAGTGGAAAGCTGGCAAAAGCCAATGTCATCATATTAAATATGTGTATTTACACAGAACTTTGCACACTGTTCAATCTGTCAAAGATAACATGTTCTTGACTGTTCCTCTTGGCCTCATATTTCTGTAAATTGCATTAGCATTGCAACTGAAACCAAATGCAGACTTCAGATGGAACAGTTATGTTTCCGTTTTTATGTGTGACCATTAAAAAAAAATAAATAAAGAGAGTGAGAGAAGAAGAGGAAAAGAACCTCCTCAAACTACAGCTTTTGGTCTCTAAAGTTGTATTTTATACAAAAATAGGAACCTTAAGCAATATTATTGCGCACAAGAAGAGGGCAAGCTGGTTTGTTGCCAATTTACACTATTTAAAAAGCTCAAAACCAAATCTAACCCATAACTATGTCCATGCAGGAACTGTTCTTTCCTCTGAACCTCATTTCCAACCCACCAATCTTCAGCTGCTTCCTAGGGAGAAAAATACCCACATAGTCTCCTCCAAGGACAAATACATCATTTAGAACAACTTCTTCTAAGTGTCAATGGCAAATTGGTATTTGCATAAGCTTGTGCAGCTTTAGCTCCCTAAAACCCAACTTTTTATTTCCCCATTACTCTGAGTCATGTCCACACTGGAAAACAAAAGGATGGATGAGGTGCAAGCCCAAGCATCAAACCCCAACTGTCCATACTGTTCAGCAGCCAGCTAGCTCTTGGATCTGATTTCATTCTCTCTGTGATAGAGCTGTTCCAGACTGAGGTCAGGTTAGCATCATCTCCAGATCCTGTACTTGTGATACAGAAGTAGCCACTGAGGACTGGCTTCTGCTGGAGGCAGACCCACACTTCTCCATCTCCCAACCTTTATCTGCACTGCGGCTTCTGGCTCTCTCCCCATCTCCTCCTTGTTACACCTCAGAAGCTGCTCCAGCTAGATCATACCTTCTTTGAGGGTAATTGTCCTTCCCTTCTCCTTTCAGAAACATTCAATCTGACCCAAAAAACAGGCAGGGCTAAATATATAGGTAGCTGTTCTATCTTCCTTTTATGGTAGCAGTGGTTTTTATCTAGTATACAAGATACTGTAAGTATACAAAAAGAGGAAACAAATTATGTATGTTTATCTTCCAAGATGACATTAGTAAGCATTTTATGAACTGCAAGAGCAACGTAAACCAAATATTTTTGTTCTGAAGTGCACCTGCTAGTATTCTCATGAGACTACTGTAAATGACCATAGTCCATTTGCTTGCCACAGTTAGACTGGGCAAGAAATAATACTGAAACATGACTTTCCTGAGCCTGTGTGATGACAGAAAGTCCTTGTTACACTTTCCAGTGTTGTCTCTGAACAAGGCAAGTAAGCCATACAAAATTTTTCCATCATTCTGACACTCACTTGCCTGGACTTAAAACGTTTCCTACTTCTCAATAGACAAACTTTGAGAAGAGTAAAGCATCAGTCCTGAGTGATTCAAGACTAGCAAATTAGTTACAGCTAACAAGTAGCGCAATGAAATGTAAGAAGCTATTCAAAGTCAGCCTGACATGAAATCATAGAATAGTTAGGTTTGGAAAGGACCTTAAGATCGTCTAGTTCCAACCCCCCTGCCATGGGCAGGGACACCTCACACTAAACCATGTCGCCCAAGGCTCTGTTCAACCTGGCCTTGAACACCGCCAAGGATGGAGCATTCACAAATTCTTTGGGCAACCCATTCCAGTGCCTCACCACCCTCACTGCAAAGAACTTCCTTATATCTAACCTGAACTTCCTCTGTTTAAGTTTGAACCCATTACCCCTTGTCCTGTCACTACAGTTCCTAATGAAGAGTCCCTCCTCAGCATCCTTGTAGGCCCCCTTCAGACACTGGAAGGCTGCTATGACATCTCCACGCAGCCTTCTCTTCTCCAGGCTGAACAGCCCCAACTTTCTCAGACTGTCTTCATATGGGAGGTGCTCTAGCCCCCTTATCATCCTTGTGGTGCTTCTCTGGACTTGCTCCAACAGCTCCATGTCCTTTTTATGTTGAGGACACCAGAACTGTACACAGTGCTCCAAGTGAGGTCTCACGAGAGCAGAATAGAGGGGCAGGATCACCTCCTTTGACCTGCTGGTCACGCTTCTTTTGATGCAGCCCAGGATACGGTTGGCTTTCTGGGCTGCGAGCACACACTGCTAGCTCATATTAAGTTTCTCATCAACCAACACCCCCAAGTCCTTCTCTGCAGGGCTGCTCTGAATCTCTTCTCTGCCCAAATAGAATATCACAGATAATTTTAAAGAGTGTATTCAAATCAGTAGACACAGAGTTATATGCTGTACTTCAGCTGGGACACTGCTGATTTTCAGGCAGCTTTATCTGCCCTCATTTCTCTTCTGTAAATGTGACTTCTCGCCCTCTATCCTTGATTATGCTCCTCATTCACCTTATCTCCACCCAAATCTCACCCCCTCCAATGCCTTCACATCAATCTGTTAATTTTCCTCAATTTAGAAATGAGTTTATTTTTGCAATCTTTGTTTTTTCTTTAATCTTTCTCTTCAGGATTTCATTTCTCACCTCTGGTTTATACAGTAAGGCTAAACTGTTGAGAACATACAACATGTCAATTACCAACAGCATCCTTCTGAGTGCTGCAAGGTTTAATTGTGATTAATTATTGTTGTCAGAAAACAGGTTTCTATTCTTCTTTCTGCAACTAAAAGAAACAGGATATTGATTACCATTTGTTATGGGACGATTTCCTATTCACATGGTATGGACTAATTTCAAGATGAGTTCTCTAGTAAGACTTCCAGACAAATGACACTGCAACAGGCCAGAACTGAAACAACATATAAAAACCATCCCTACTTAAACTGAGCTAAACATTGTGTTGGAGTATGTGACTCCACAAGTATTTTTAACAGGAGGAGCAGGAGCTTTATAGTTCCAGTATATGTTAAAGCCATTCTTTCTAACAGGTGCCCCAATCCCACTTGTGACTCCACACTCCTTGTGCAAAGTCTTGCAAAGACATTCAGGACATTAAGCTCTAAGACACACACTCATAGAAATGTCTTGCCTGAATAAATTGTAGCTAATACTGCTTTCAAATTATCCACAAAAACTTAGAATTTATGAAAAATAAATAAGTTTTAATATGTGGGTCTGATATTTTATTAAAAATAAACCAGTATTTTTACGAGCCTCCTGTTGACACTAGGCATTCCAAGAAATATTATCTCGTTTTGGCACATGTTTTAAACTTCTCATATGCATGCAATTTTCTTTTTTGAGATGTATCTCTTTAAGGAGAGCATCAGAATTCCAAGTGCTGCAGAATAATTAAAATACAGATTTCAGGTCTGCTTTGCTAAAGCTAAGAAGCTTATGTGATCACAAGGTCTGCGAACATCTCTCTTTTCCCCTCCCAACAGTTTCAACCGCTTGGCAGATATTACTGATTTTTGACAGGATAGTGACCTCAAAGGTAGTTAAATTGCTACATGCTTTAGGGAAACAGATGGCCAAGTGAAGAACAAGCTTCTGACAAACAGCTCCAGTATGGATTCACATTATATTGCACATTAGCAGAGCACACACGGAGACAAACTATACCATGCCTTCAACGTACTAAAACCATTGATCATAACAATGAGATTAACCATAAGATAAAAATTTGTAAGAAAATGAGTTTTACTAGCAGCAGACTTCACAGGAGGACAGGCTTGCTGTGAATGATGCTCACATTTAATCAGGAGACAGAAGCAATAGGCAAATATAATATGAAAGATGCAGATTGTGCTATTCTATTTCTAAATCTTCTGAGAAAGATTATCTAATATAACTTTGAATAGTCACGACAACATCTCTCTCAGAATATGCATTGCTAAAAATATCTCAAATGAGCAATGCATGGAACTTTATGTATATAAAATGTAGAATTTTAAGGTACTAAAAATGTTAATTTAATAACAATAAAGTTGAAACAGTATCAACAGACTAACCAGGATCCATTAAACAATTACATAAAAAATTCTGATTAAGGTAATGCATACAGCTTTCCTTCTAACTCGTTTCAAAACTTACCATACTGGGGGGAAAAAAACCAAACCCCCACAATATTGATGTATTCTGTGAAGTCTGTTAAAATTACTTGTTAAACAGCAGTGCATGGAATTACGCACTTAAGAACAGTCTACACTGCTATAGTACAATTAAAAACAATTGTATGTTACTTCTTGTCTGTCATTCCACCCTCAGTGCCAACAGTAACTGCAGGATCATTCATGGTATTTCACCACATGCAGAGGGGTTAAAGTCACGCTTTCGCCCAACAGCAGTAAGGTTGTCACTCTCAACAAGTAATCCTGCTTGTACCATTAGAGAAAAACAGCTTGCTTTCTGGATGGATCAGTTTGTATTTTCTTTATAATAAGTACAAAAGTACATAGATTTTTTTTTTCCAAAGAACAATAGCATTTATTCAAATTTTTTTTGCTTTTGCATAGGATTAGATTTTTAGTAAGGACATCTGAAAGAAAACGCTAAGCAATAAAAAGAATGTAGAAACTGATTTCATCCTTTAGAAAAATAAAGCAAACTAACTCCACTGTATTGGTTTTTTACAACTTGTCAGGTACATATATGATGATCACAGTGAAAGTCCTGCAGTGAATGAATACAGGTGTTCTGATCCCAAATAAAGCCTTCCACAGGCTGAGACAGATTCTTTTTCAGTGATCTATTGTGCAAAGAGCCTATCTTTGAAAACCGATTCCTACCTAAATAAGAATCCTGCCTAAATCCCTGGCAGCGTTCAAGGCCAGGTTCGACAGAGCTTTGGGTGACATGGTCTAGTGTGAGGTGTCCCTGCCCAAGGGCAGGGGGTTGGAACTACCTGATCTTAAGGTCCTTTCCAACCCTAACTATTCTATGATTCTATAAGACAGCAATATCCTATAGCACCGCTAAATGTCTTCCCTTTCCTTCATTGTGTAGCATACAGAAAAATTCCAATCTTGCTCCAGAGAGGTGCTTTGGCATGGAATCCTATACCAGGTTTGTACACCTTGTCACGGCCTGGTCTGGAGGCTTTGCAATTTCTGCTCCAAGACAAACCATGTACTATGATGCGAAGAATAAAATAAATCCACATCCCAACAATCACTCATTTACAATGATGACTGACACTTGTATTTAAATTCCTTTCAAAGTACTCTAATTATCTGCGCTCTTACATAACTACAATAAACCAAAATGCTCTACCATGAAGCATGGGCTAATATTTTATAGGCATTAGTAACCTTATTTGCATTATTACATGCTTTCTCCCTGCTCATTTAAAAATATGACGAGGCATTTCAGAGAATCCTGGGGGGAAGGGGGGGCGGAAGGAGGGGGGGTGTTAAGTACAAACATTCAAGAATTGAGTCTTCAGTATGAGAGTGAACATGTACTATGTTTTTACTGCTATGCTTTTAGATATTTGCCTAAAATATCTGAGGAGATTTCTTGGCTGACATGGATAGTATAACAGAAAGTCAATAAAAGCCATGATTTTTACTAAGGCTATATTGGGAAAGAAAACTTCAATTGCCAGGGACAAAAACTGAAGTTTTAAATTTAGTTCTCACCTCCTGTGACTGCAGTAACCAAAAATTCTCCCATCGTTTCTCCAGCCTGACACTGCCATCTATAGCAGTCTCCTGCCATGGATGCTTGCAGCACTGATGCTGCTAGCAGAGAACAGAACGAGTGGTTGTGCCGCAAACACGAAGTGTTCTGTGGAAAGCAGGTTTGGATGCTACATCAGTCCAAACATTAGCAACCAATCACTTAAACTGGTGGAGTTGCCATGGGATTAGCACAGCAGCTGACTGATTTCTAGTCTAGGAGGAGGTAATCCTCGAGCAGGAGCCACAGCATTCCTTTCAGCGCCAATCTGGTGTATCTATGCAAGTCATGGATTTCTTTCCAGAAAAAAGAAACGTAAAGCCATCCACCTCACACAAAAGTTGAAGGAGCGCTGATTTGGAACAGCACTCTGTGCAATTTCAAAGTTCAAACACGTAAATCCTCAAATGTAGCGTGGAGTCTGTCAGGAGCTCGTGGAAACTACTATGGAATTTCACCAGCAAACTGTAAACCTTTCAAAACCCCCTCCAGAGCACCATGCAAAGACTATAAAGCTCAGAAAAAACCCAGCAGAAATTCCTAAGCAATACCATAACAAAATCTATGCTTAGGTTCACAGGTATTCATTGAATAATACTGACTAGTACCATTCTACCAGGTGTTATTTTGAAATTCTCATAAATACATATTCACACAACTTATTTTTACCAGAAGCCATCAACATCAGGAATCTAATAGTATTCAGAAAGGGACGCTGAGAATAAACATGAGGTGATAAGCATCCCACAATCAAGATGAGACTGATTCAGGAATTGAGCAATATTCAGAAATAGGCTGTACTATAACAACCTCTTTTTTTTCCTTCCGCTTCCACCTCAAGCCCACAGCTCAGGAGACTCAAGTAAGTATGCATCAGCCTAGAGGGTCATTTCAGACTTCTCTGTTGTTTGTTGATGCTGTTTATATATAAAATACTTAAACATTCACTAGGACAGCCCTTAGAACACAAACTTCACGTTTCCCAAGTTCAAAATAAAAGACCTAACTAACAAGCACGGGCACGCATGGGCACGGTCTCCACAGGAGAAGCTGAGAGATACACACCCCAGACCATCCTACAAACTGGTGATAATGGGATTCTCTGAGAAGCATGTTTCTGTTCCAGACCTTGCTCCAACATAAATAGAACAGGAATCTGCAACTGGGAAGGTTTCACACACAGATGAGTGTTGTCACCACTGCAGTTCAAAGTATAAGCATGTGGGCAGGAGCACCTCTTTTTCTCCGAATGTCACATTCACCCTAATCGTTGAATCTGGTGGAAAATACTCAGTGAATTTGGGCTGAGTGTGTAAACAGTCTGGCATCAAGCAAGCAAACAAAATCCCTGCATAAACTAGCTGCCCCCTAAATCAGCCGCAGATCTAGACCGAGTACTTGTATCAGAAACAAGTATGTCCAAAATTATCATAATCATGCATATTAGCATTTGAAGAAGCTATTAAACATTATTTGGGTTTTAAGCCAATTTCAAACTACAAAGCACTGGATTCACCTTGAACGTGGGATGCAAATTATCTTACATTTGTTCTTACAATTCCCTCTGAAGCATCTGGCATTACTCATTGTCACAGACCCCAGGTTTAATTTAGTACAGTCGTTCCAACATTCAGTCCTCCAGGCCATAAAACTGAAAGCGAATGAGCTGCATTATGAAATTCTGTCCTATAACAATAACAATAAAGCTAGTGACAGCATTTCTGTACACACTACAATAAGCAAACCATTCATGAGTCTAACAAGTGCATTCCCAGTTTCATGTTCTTGTCCAAATTCAAACTGCAATTTATTATATGAATCACTGCTATAGTGGTCTGCTTGCGGACTTATGATGATCTCCCCTTCCAAGATTTTGATCTTAACAGTCCAAAATAAACTGTTTTAGCAACTACGTAAATCATTCTCAAATACTGTCAAATCAAATAAAGCCTTATACCCGCCCAAAAAGAAGTTTCATCACGTGAAAATGTAATGTGTCATTAGTTTATTTATTTTACCATAATGACATGCTAACAGGAGATTAATACACACTGAGAAAAACCATAGTTCATTTTTGAAATAGAAAATATCATTTTAAAAACTCTGGAATATTAGTGGTGGTGAAATTTAAAATCTCAGATATATAACCTAGAGTTCAGTGAGCCTGCAGAAGAGGTTTATACATGTCAAGATTATCCAAGACTCACACAGGCATTACAGGACTAAATAAAATAATAAAAACCAACAACACCCCCCCCCCCCATACATTTGATTTCTTCCTGAGTGGAAGCTCACTACAATTAACACAAGCAAATGAGCATAACTGTGAGGTGTTCCCATCATGACGCAATGGCAGATGCTATCTGGAGAAGCAAGTTAAATTATTTATCAAATGATTGCAAATATCATCAAATTCAGTGCAGCCAGCCATTCAAAAGGCTTCTAATAAATTATTTGATATGGCTCTAATGGAAAGCCTGAGCTATTCAGAAGCATTTGCTATTAAGCAGCATCATACGAATGTTTTGAAATTCTACCCAGACAAGCCCGAAAGTGACATACTATGAATCACATTACAAAGATCTTCTCCTGCTTTTAAAATATCAGCAACATCCAAGAATTTACATAAATTAACAAACAAGGGATTTTGGCAGTCATGTGTCGTGATGGAGAACATGCAAATTTTTATTCTGCACAGCCTAAAACCATTTTTTTTTCCCCTCCTGAAAAAAAAAAAAAAAGATGCCCACATCATTTACCACATCAACAGCATCATAAATATCAGCAAGGCTTCTCCAGAGCATTAAACAATGCCTGTACAGTACAAAGGCAACTTCCCAGTAATAACAGGTTGTACTGTATTGTTTGAGGCACATCCCTTCCCAAGGAAAATCTATTTCAAGATTAAAGCCAAAAAGCTTTCCGTCTATTAAAATGAGTAGGCTCTTTGTCATTCCAAGAGACTATCTGACACTGTTAATGGAGAAAGGACTCTAGAAAAAGTTGGGAGCAAACTCCCAAATTCAGGTTAAGGAACACAAGGCCAGTGGGCAAACAGTGACGGGTAAATTATTTGACATTTATTTGATTTTAAAAATAAAAAACCAAATATTGTTCATAAGGTGTTTACGCATTTTAATTTAATATGCTAATCTGCTATTAACCACATTCAAGTAAATAGGAAATGTTAAGCAAATGCTCAGGAGGAATAATTTTCCAATTTATAAGAATAAAATTTAGCAATTATGCTTAGAGCAGTGTCATGAAGCAATCAGCCCTTTGGTCCAAAACACTAGCATGGCTTCTGCTAGCTTCTAGAACTACAGATGCTCATGACTACAGTCACCCACGGATGGATGTGAGGTTCAGAGCGGCAGGACGTGAGGAAATGCAAACAAATTGCAACATAGGAAATTGCCAGTAGATTAAGAAAAGAAATACACCACAAAGGCAGGCAGACACTGGCACCACCACAACCACAGAGACCGCGGAATCTCCACCCTCGATGATGCTCAAAACTCACCTCAACAAAGTCTGAGGAACCTTATCCAACTGGACTTGCTTTGGGCAGGACTAGATGACATCCAGAGGACCTTTCCACTTTGAAATACTCTGTGATTTGATGCTTTTTTTCTTAAAATTCCTTTCCCTATTGGAGATACACTTTTCCTTTTTCATTTACACAAGTTTCCCATACATTTGTAGTGGGTTTAAAATAAAAACCAGAATTCTGCTTTGTGAGAAATCATGACAAGACCATTGATACAACCGATACAATATACATATAAAATAATGTATCAGCCGATACAGCAGCTAAAACAAAACCAAAAGATTCATTTACAAAATAATAGCCAGTACTGATCCTTGCAGCTGCTTGACACTCCTTCAACCTGCATCACCCACATGTTGCAGGTGTTCCAGAGAGAAGTGACACGACAGAAAAGGAAGGAAACACCAGACCAAAAAAGCTCGAGTCACCCTATAAGAAGTATGGCATGAATCAGGTGTGCCTGTACATTAGACCTTGTGTCTCAAGCTGAAAACACACTGTGGAGGACAAAGCCACGAGTATCTTTGTTCATGTGCTTAAGGGGTGACCTTAAGGAAGATACAGTAAAAGCATCCCGTGTGCATCTGTGGATATTAACTACCTCACAGTTGCCTACATCACTGAAACAATTTTTTTTTACCTAAAAAAAATAGCTTAAACCCCCAACAAACACCACGAGGCCTCCAGAACCACTTTCTTTCCCACTCCTTAAATAAGAACTGTGCTAATTTTAAAACGCATTGTGATGGGAGGCACATCTAAAAATAAGTTTGCCGGCTCCCAGCGGGCCCCGTCTCGCCCCAGGCCCGTCGCCGGCAGCGCAGCCGGCCCGGTGCCTCTCGGCGGCCCCGCGGCGGGGCCGGGGCGGCAGGTGGGGCGGCGGCTTTGTCTGCGACGGGGTGCTGAGCGAAGGCGGCGGCGGCAGCGCGGGGACCGCCGGCTGGAGACCGGGCTCTGCGGCGGAGGGGCAGGGGCAGCGCCCACCTCACCGGCATCCCCCAAACTTTCTTCCGGGCCGCGAGGGAACAGACGCCGCCGCAAGCCCCCGGAGCGGAGCCGGGGCTCGCCCGGTGTCCCCGCCTCTCCTCGTTACCAGGGCGCGGCCGAGCGCCGCCTCCCCGCTCCAGCCGCCCGCCATCCGCCGGGGACGTGCGGCGCCTCGGCCGCCCGCTCCCCTCCCCTCTCCAAGCCGGCCGCCACCCGCCCGCTCCCTCACTCACTTACCCGCGCCCGGCGAGCGCAGCCACCGGCGCGTCCTTCCCTCGCTCCCTCCCTCCTGTCAAGTTGAGCCCGGCCTCCCTCCGCCCGACCCCTCCTTCGCGATCGGGAGCGGCCGCAGCCGGCCGGGCCCTCCCCCAGCGGCGCCTGGCACCGCCCCGCTCTCACCTGGGTCTGCCGCGGCTGCCGCGGGGGGAGCGGGGCGATGGAGGCGGCTCCGGGCAGACTCGGTCGGCAGCGAAATCGCGCCGCTCCGCCCGGAGCTCCCTGCGTGGGGCGGAGCGGGGCGGGCGGCTCCTCCCCGCCGGGACGTCCCGGGAGGCGAAGGGTGCGGTGGGCCGGGTCGGGCGCGGCTGCGTTCTGTCTGTCAGAGAGACATGGAGCGACTAAGGCGTAGTGGCGGGAGAGCGGAGGAGCCCCGGCAGGGCCGGCCGGGATCTTGCCGCTCTGCGGGGAGAGGGTGGCAGGAGGCCTCTGCGCTGCGGGGCGAGGGCGCGGCCGGCGGGGCAGGCTCCGGCTGCGGGGCTCCGGGACCCCGCTGCCAGCGCCGGCAGTGGCCGCGGGCAGAACGAGCCGGCCGGGGACGCGTCCCCGGCAAGGGCGAGTGCTCGGAAACGACCTCGGCGCGGCGTTACACGATCCCAGCGCCGCTCCCTGCGAGCAGCAAGTGTCCCCGGTCACATAACCCCTCTCGGAAGGGAGATTCTCGGTGTGTGAAACAGGGAAATGGGCCGTATCCAAGGGTGTAAAACGGGGGATTTTCAGGGAAACGTGCAGTGCCGGTAGTACCTGACAGCAGCGAGGTCTTCAGCTGAAATTCTAGTTGGGATGTGGGTGTAAAATGAGTCAGAAGGGCTAAATGAAATCAGAAATCAGGGGAAGCTGCAGTGAGAGCTCTGCTGGGTGTTCAAAAGGAGCAGGAACATGGGTCCAGGTGTGACTGCATGCACTAGCTGCACATTGCGGGAGCCAGTGTGGAACTGATACAAGGTGCGTTCTAAGACTGCTGTGTCAGGCAACTTGCAAGGTGACAGTATGTGTGAAAAAAGTCAACCAGACTTGAACCCATTCATTCTCTGCCATGAAGTGCATACACCAATGCCCTATAGTCCTGCATCACTACACACTCCTTCAACATAGTGTTCCTGTTAATTCATTCATAGAATCACAGAATTATTTGGGTTGGAGAGGACCTTAAAGCTCATCTAGTTCCAACCCCTCTGGCGCAGGCAGGGACACCTTCCACTAGACCAGGTTGATCAAAGCGCCATTCAACCTGGCCTTGAACAACTCCAATGATGGGGCAGCTACAACTTCTTTGGGATCCTCTTATTTCTCGCTGGTCATGTTTTAGATAATTTTTAAAAATACTGAGGAATACTGCTAGGAATACAGACAAGTTGCGAGAAGGCTGTTTTAAGGGTGAATGTATTGGCTTGGGAATTAAAAATACTAAGACGTAATAATTTCTACTCAGCTTTGGGAGAACAGGCTTGTAAAAGCAGCTCGGTGTCTTTTTCCTATGAGTAACATACTGTTTCTTAAAGAGAATGGTGGAGGAGGCCCGGTTGCCTAGGGAGGGTTGTTCTTTCTCCCTGTATCCTTCCACTGAGCTTCTGCATCTCTCTCCTGCCAAAGTTACCTATAGCTTTTTTCCTCCTGCATGTATGCTGGGCTGGCTTCTATGTGCAGAGCTGCCAGTCAGAGACGTATCATTAGTCTTTCCAAATTAGTAAGAGGCTCAAGTAAAACTGAAATTAGTGGCAACATTAATTAGTGGAGAGACTAATTGGGGTGTCTCTTCCACTTCTTTCTGAATTCTCATGAAATGTCAAAGAATATCGTATCTTTGAGGCTTATATCCCCATTTTCCACTCAACTTGTCAAACCGGCAAAGGCTTCAAAATTTGTTGCAGGCATGTGCTGACAGAGAGAAGGACAGAATAACAAAATAATCACATAAGCCCCCCATCATTTCCAACTGATTCCAGATCATATATGACTCATGTTAGTTTGTGATCCATTTTAAACCGTATGGTATATTGCAGTTAGACACCTCTGTGGCAACTAAATTACAGTGTGACATAAAACATATATTCATATAACTCATAGCAATTAGTTTTGAAATTAAAACTCTTGAATCTCGGAGAGTAATTATGAATGGGAATTCTTTGTCCAGCAGAGATGTATCTAACAGGGTGTCACAGGGTGATGAAATCGAGGAGCTATTGTTGTCTATGCATCATCCATACACCATCTGTGCAGCGCATTACTGCCAGGCAGCACAGATCCATTAGGGGAGATGGGGTAATAGACCTCTGCTTGCCCTTTAGTGCTGCTCGGCAGTCTGCAGGGCAAGCTCTTAAATATTTTGGGTTGATGTCAGAGCGTTGAGAGTGAGAAGGTAAAAGACAGTGTTTATACACTGTCAACTAATTCAGCACGTCAGCCTTCCCTAAAATCTCACCTTTGATGTTCTGTAGGAAAACTGTGTGGTAAATACTTGCACCCGAGAACCACCATTCCCCTTACTGTGGGTTTGTGTTTTCTATTCCCTTTTCCTGATTAAAGTTTTATGGTATTCCTTACTGCATCCCCCTATTCTGCATGGAAAGTCAATAGTTTTGGTCTGGAGCTTTTATCTCCCCAGACCTGTATCTTGGGGATAATTTTATGAGAAAACTCAGCATCTTCATTGTAGACTTTGACCTTTATAACAATTAATTAATGAAGATAAGGTATAATTAGCACAAATGGAAGGGTATTCTGAGGAGAATATAAGAAAAGCAGTGTCATTACCTCTAGCACCTATGATGTCTTTGCAAGCTGTGCCATCTTGTAGGTTGAGACTAAGCTCTTGAAAGCATCTTGGAATTGTGAAGAGGTGTAAGGTTGCATGAGAACACCAATTAAGTCTCTACACATACAACTTACAAGCACTGCTGAGATCCAAGAATTTAAAGGTTATACACACAATATTCATCTATGAGAGTGAGTAGTGTGGGCAAGAAATTAAATCTTGGCTTATTCCCTAGAGTGCACTAACCAATGCAGCTGAGCCACTGCAGGACTGATTGTGATTGTGCATGCTGCGACAAAATTTCTACCCTTTGTTCAGGGGAAAAAGAGGAGCAGAGGGGAAATCGTGACTTAGAAAGGATTGGGTGAGCCCCCTCGTCCTCAGGGCAGCTAGATTTGTAATTACATTTAACTGGGATTGCTCTTAAAGCCACAGTCTGGTTTTCTAATGTGTGTCGAAATCCGTTTTGAGAACCAGTGGTTCATTTAAAAGGCAACTCTATCCCACCCATCCTTTGGGTGTGGAAAGAGTGGGCTGTGCTAACATAACGCTTTATTTATCGAATACTCTTTGAAATACTTGACTTCATTAAAAAGAGAATGAAACCCATTATATCGTGTGTCTCATATTTGACAAATACTAGAAGTAGACACAAACAGGGAGTTGACTATCAAGTTGTGATGTGTTAGTGACTGGAAAAGGGTCAGCATTAACTGTGTCGCTCAAGTTCCCCCACCCACCCCACCCCCCCATGAGTTTTTTCACACCAAGAATGTTTTAAAAGTTATTGGAGGGATATAGCTGGATGTTCATGAGTTTAGCTCTTTTTTGTATATTAGAATAATTTCAGATGGTGTTAGGATGGTCTTATTTTAGATATTATTTTCATTGTTCACTTAGGAAATCTCATTTCTGAAATACAGATGGGCATCATCCACTTGTTTGGGTTTTTTTGCTATCCTGCCCACAAAACACAATCAGCTCTTTTTATGAATACAGAAAATATGTGATAATTAAAGAGAAAGAGGTGATTATTTTAACATTTCAGCTATCAAGTAATCTGTTCAGTAATCTGTTATACTGTGGATCAAAACTTTGCTAAAACAGGCTGCTAGGAGGCAAAAGCAATCTAGGCTGAAGGAGAAAAAGTGAATTAGATATAAGGAAGAAACTCTTCTCTATGAGGGTGGTGAGGCACTGGAAGAGGTTGCCCAGAGAAGCTGTGGCTGCCCCATCCCTGGCAGTGTTCAAGGCCAGGCTGGACAGGGCTTGGAGCAACCTGGTCTAGTGGAAGGTGTCCCTGCTCGTGGCAGGCGGGTTGGAACTGGATGATCTTTAAGGTCCCTTCCAACCCAAACCATTCTATGAATCTGTGAATGAATTAACAAGAACACAATGTTAAAGGATTGTGTAGTGATGAAGGACTATAGGGTATTGGTGTGTGCGCTTCAAGAAAGAGAGTGAAATTAAGGGAAAGACTGTTGGAGAGCTGTTAGAAGTGGGGAAACAGTGCACTGAAACAAACTCAGGGGGACAGGAGACTGGTTTGGGGAAAAATTGGAATGATAGGGAGGGTGTGAAGGGAGACAGGTGGGCGGAGAAAAAGAGTGTGCAGAGGAAGAAAAGGAATAAAAATATACTGAAAGTGAAGGAAAGAAGGTAAAGAAGGTATTATGGGGGGACACTGTGTGGGAAAAGTACTGTGTGGGGTATGTAGTGGAAAGTTGAAGATTGTTGTAAAGGAGACAAGCTTATATGGGTGAAATATTGAATGGGAATCTGTGCAAGAAAGGTCACTGCATGGAAGAGGAAGGGAATGGAGTATCTGAACTCTTTTGTTCTTATTTTCTATTATTTATCTAGTATTAGTGGCAGTTCTTCATAATAGTAAGTAATGGTACTTAAGTCCCTTGCAAGTAAATTAGAATACCTGTGTTCTTACAAGGATAGCGAAGGTTGAATTTCCAGCCTGAAATGATTACTCACAAGGTGTGCGTGCTGGCTAAAGGGCTGGGAGCTAGGCTGTCATTTAATAAGATGGCCAGCATGCTTTTAAAGATCACGCAAGTTGTCTGGAAGCGTTCCATAAAGCTCACTATTTTTACAGTACGAAGTTGGGGGTTTTAAACATTTTATCTCTGCATCTTTTGGCTTTAAAAATGCCTATTTTGGTGACTTAACAGATATTCAGAATCCACACATGACAGAAATTTTATAGCACGACTTTTAATGGGGAGGAATTTTGTACCCTAACAAAAAGAGAGTGATGCACTATGGTAGTTTAGGTTCCTTTGATTTCTTCGTTTCTGTTTCCAAGGAAACAAGGAAACATGCTTGAAATGTATGTCTGGAAAAATCATAGTTTTCCTAGTTTGGTCATTTTGGTACACCTAAGAGCAAAATGTTGTTGCAGTGTCTTTCAGAAGTGAGCAACTCTCACAGCAGGTAACATGGCTTGAAGCCCCCAGCTTTTCTGCTTCTTCCCCCTTCTTCAGCTGATGGCCTACTGACAATGAAGGACAAGGAAACCTTCAGAAAATTTTCAAAATTATCAAATTCAAATTATTTTATGCGACAACAGGGGGAAGACATTTAGCACCTTTCAGCTTGATTCTGGTGTTTTTTCAAAGTATGCAGAGCACAGGTGCTCTTCAGCTGTTGCATTACATTTATTTACACTTTGGTAACACCCAAAGGTCAACTCTTTTTGCTCAGTTGTGACAAGTTCTGTCAAATATGTGATTTTGCAAACTCTTTTTCCTATGTTAACAAATGTTACACTAGCAGAGGGATAAAAGAGAAAATTGTTATTGCTAAGAGCTGACACCTCCTTTCTCTTCTGACATTGAGAACTGTTTTTAAGTAAAGTATAAATGTCTAAAATTACATAATTTTATATTAGGCAGAGCTTGCCCATTTCTTTTAATTTAGAACAATCCAAGAAAATCCTGTTTCCATTCACTGAAGTCCAGGATCATAGAAATGACATTCTTAAATACCATCTCAGTTATTTCCAGTGACTGGAATAGATCTTTCATTTCAAAAATTTGCATTTCCTTTGCAGAGTCTTTAGTCCAGAAGTGTCTTATTTCAACAATGAGATTTCAGGCAGGACTTTGACAACTCTAAGTCATCAGATTTGTGAACTGACCTCTGCCTGTTTCTGTTAGTTGGGCTAAGTGTGGACAGATTGAATGGGAGGTGATGGTGGAGCTGACTTTGGCATCAGCCAGAAGTGCATTGTGGGGGTATATTTGATGACTACAAAATACCACCCGCAAAACATGCCACATGGAGATTCATCTTTTTGGGGATAATGGAAGAAATGCATTTGATAACGGCCTTCATCAATTCATGGAGGGAGGCACTGTCCTGAGGTACTTTTCTTCATCACCCTTCAGATGCGTACAGACCCTTCAGATGCCTTCCACAAATTCTGTGTGCTATGCATCTAACTATACTGCTTTTTCTGGCAGGGGGACCAAAAGGTGGAAATTTGTTGCCAAAATCTAAATAAATAGAACTGTAACAGTTTGAGCCCTCTAAAAGGCTCAAGCATGCAGCGCAGTTCTGTGTGGCTTCTTGCCTTTCTTTGTCATTTTTACTAGTGCAAAGGGGTGCAAAAAGGTGATGTTTTGTGACAGTTTCCACAAGCAACTTCTCTAATAGCATGATTTGATTCAGAGCAATTGTGAATAAGGTCATAGTTGGTTGGGAAATAAGCCTTACTGGAGTAATAATGGTTGTTTAACAGGGACTACAATACCAGACTGAGCACTGTTGTTATATTCCCTACTCAGGGGAGAGGCAGGACTGTACACATTTCCTGGACCTCTAGGCTTGGAAGTTGTCACAAATTCCTGTTTCTTCTTCCTTCAGACCCAAACATGCAGCAGAAGTTTATAGGCTGCCGTTCTGATGTCATTTAATTCTGTACCTGAACTCACCATATGATGTAATAATTTCATGCTCTCTGTTGCTTATGCTCATTTCACATAAATGCTTAGTGCGTCACCATCCTAAAGTGGAACTGGTTATTATCAAAGGCTCTGTTTTCTTATGCAATACAATCTTTGTCATAGGAGTCATAGTTTTTAAGGCTAGTGACAGAAAATACAAACCTAAAAACTCAGAAGTACGTTTAAATACATTAAAAGTGATGAGGTTTTTCTAATCAAGAAGGTAGGGCAGCTTCCTTTAAACATGTTTTGTTTATGGGATAAAACTAATATTTAGCAATAGCTACCTTTTTCATTCCAGAGCCTCCTTGAAGAAGAATTTTAAGTTGTCCTTAATTGCATAGTAGACACTCTGGGTGGGATTCAGCTGCCTCAGCACAGATGCCTGGTGTCGTTTGAGAAGCCTTGGGACAGTGAAGTCATCTGTGGGGTTGGCAGACGTGCTTGGGGACCCATGGAGTTGCCTGCTCTCCCAGAGACTATATGTAGACTTCTCAAATGGCGCTAGACACCTGTGTTTAGACAGCTGAATTTCCCCTTTTCTGGCAAGGACTTGCTTGGCAAAATTCTCTGGTAGTCATTTCCAGGTTTTAGAAGTCCTAATGCTCATTTTGGGTTTGATTTTAGTGCGAGTTTGCTCAGTGGTGTGTAAAGGTTCCATTGTAGTCCACTGTTGTTCTCTTTTCAAGCGACTACTAGCTTAATGTCTGTCTGCCTGATGAAAATGGGAGGGAGTGGGGAGAAAGGGTGAAGCATCTGAATCTTTAGCACAAGGAATATTGTTTAATTTAGTTTGTCCAGAGCTAAGCCCTTAAGAAGCAAGTACTTAACTCCAGGTTAAGTTTTAATTTATATGACTAAAAATTCGAGTAATTTCACCAATTTCAGAAGCATCATTTCAGATACTTAGCAATATGAGTGAGTGCAGAATTAATACATAAATTTATACAGTACGTAAGGTACAATAATATTCCTGTATAAACATATAATTTAATGCCCAATTTATGCCCTCTGTCTTAATGATAAGGAAAAATGCTTCTGCTGTCAGAAATAATTACATTATTACAATTTTTCATCCATTGCTTTTGGTTAATGGTATTCTTTCAAGGTCTGTCTTTTTAATACTCCTTTGTATTCAAGTCCATTTGACAACATATTTACCACTGTATCAATATAATTTTCCATTTTGAGTAGAAATTTGGAACCAATTTTGGGGTATTCTGTGGTGCCTGATCGCAGTAGAACCATCAAAGGTGTTTGCAAGTGCATCTAGTACCTGTCTCAAAGGATTAAGAAGTAGAATTCACTGAAGACCGACATTCAGTTTTACATTCAGGGTGAACTGATTTAGTTGTTTGCTGCTGCCAAAACAAAGACGACTCTCTTTTGTCGCCCGTTATTCTCCTCACTCACTGAGCTCTGCACAAGCTCATTTAATTCACCAACCTGAGAGAAAACTAGTCCACCAAAAAAAAAAAAAAAGTAATTTTCTGGTGGGTTCCAGAAAAGGTCAGACAAATGCCAGAGCTAATGCAGAAGGAGTGAAGAGCCACATAGCTGGGCATTGAAGAGGGGCAGGGAAAGAGGAGTGAGGAAGCAATGAGGGAAAGACATTCCACTTTGGTAAATCGTGATAAAGTCAGCTGCTTGTATAACCACAACCACAGTTCACAACTGGATGAGTGTTTGGGGTGGGGGTGCCACTGTTGCCCTTAGCTCTGTAGATCTCACAGCCAAATTGCATGCAGAGCCATGGATTTAATGCGCAGTTAGTATGGATCTGCGCAGAACCACATGCTCTAAAGGAGCCAGTTAAGGTATATATTTAGTCAGATTTCATATGGTCACTGCTGGATTAACAAAATCATGAGATAGTGATTCCTATGGCAGCCCAAGTATTTGGCATGCTGTTTTCTGTCAAAATTTGTTTGCGTTTACCTGTCACTTGGCTTCCATACAGATTGCCAGGTGCTAGCCTTGTTGCATAATACAACTTTCTGGTGTGATTGGTTCAGCTTTTTGCTACCAAAAAGCCAAGGCTAGCACTTTGACTAACCAAGGGATATTTCAGAGCTCAGATAGAAAACAGGAATATAGTTTTCTGTACACAAAATACTTGCTTTTTAAACCTGAAGGTAGCACACAAACATGCCATGCAACAACATATTTCTGGGCACTGAAAACTTGTGAAATACATACAATACTTTGAGCGAATTAGTAATTAAGAGATATACCACTCTGTGTTATTCATAAATCTTCCTAATTGCAGGAGGAGCTTAGGCAAATATATATAATGTGTGGTTTGAGGGTCTCAGCATTATAACAATCTGGCATTTTACGTATATTTAGAGCAAGGTCTGGGTCTAAAAGGTCCAAACATAAATATGCTCAATTTAGCACTCTCAGGAAAATGAAGGATGAGTCAATTCTAACAGGATTTCAGTCAGTGGTGCCAGAAAGTCTACATAGTTCAAAGCTGAACCCAAAGCTGAACCCAAATAGCTAAATTTACCAGTGTGGGGTTTTTTGTGTCCCGGAATAGTAAGACTAAAAGTCCTTTTATGTTAGATTATGAACTGTTTACTGGTGACAGTATAACTTTAAGGATATTTATAGTTAAAGTATTTGTGGAAATGGTGACACTTCCCCCCCCCCCCCCCCCACCACCATTTTATTTCTTGTTGGTTTCTGCTTTCTGGAACCACAAGCAATATTTCTTTGAGATACCAAGATGCTGGCTCACAGAATATCCTGACCCAGTTCTAGTCCACTTTTCTAAAGAACTTTTTCTGCCCACCCACAGTGACAGAGAACTTGGGTTTGGAAACAAAATTTTTACAATTGCCTTGATTATTCACTTCATAAATTAGAAGGAAATTAACTGCTTGCTTATGGCAGCTTAGCAAATAATTCCATGATTTCTCAAAAGCTGAATGTAATCTAAGAAAACCCAAAAACTTCCATACGCTAACTAAATTAAAATAACATTAAAAAAAAGTCATAAGATGCAACTTTCTGTGCTGTTTTGAAAGGAAGCCAATATGCTTTTTGAAACTTGTCCTAAATCTTTTCGTATCTTTTATGGTAAGGCTTCAAAGCTGAACTGTGCATACAATGATTTGTGCTTTAGTAGAAGCCCAGAAGTATATACCTGCCTTTTGAAGGATTCTATTAGCTGTCTCTTCATTTGCAATTGTAATTACAAATATTGATGAACAATACGTACTGTAATACATATCTGCTTTCAAACAGACATTGTCAATAAAACCTCATATTTCATAAAAATTTCCTGCTTACTGTGTAGCTAATATAAACTTTAAATGTTAATACTGAAAGGAACCTTATTTATATGTGGTTGCTTATTTACTATTTGCATTTCACTAGATTGACATGATGACAGAAACATTTTTCTGTCTTTTTCCAGGGATCTTATATGACTGCTCAGTTTTAATTGTGATATAGCAGAGGAATACTTTAATTGTTTTCTTAAAAAAAAAAAGTTTTGTGTTAAAAAAGTCATTAGTAATGTCTTCCAGATGTAGAGATGAAGAAGAATGTAGGAGAAAAATGTTTTTTAGTATTTTCACATTAAATATATCTCTTCTTTATTTCTTCATGCTTTTTAAGCCATTTGTTATCACCAGATTGAGGGGAAAACAGCCTTTGTCCATGGCCCTCCTTTCTCCCTTAATTGCAAGTAGTAAAGCAAATAATGAAGCTCCTGTTAGTGCAGCTCTAAGGAGCGCCACAGTCGCCAACTGTGGTCTCATGAGCTGTTTAAGCTGATTTAAATATTGTCAGCCACTAAAAGTGGCACCACACTTTCCCCCATCACCGGTTGCTGATTCCTGACCTCACCCTTGCAGCAATGCTGTTTTTAATCTGTTTATTCAGTGAGCTGAACCAGGGTACCAATATGGCTGAGAGGCAGCCCTGCAAAAAAACCTGGCTTAGCACCAGGCTGGCGTGGAGGCAAGAAGGGGAAACTGCATTTCAGCAGAGAGAAGTGGAGATATGGTGCAAGGAAGCACCTTGCCAATATTCCTTCAGGACACTTTTTTCTGATGGCAGAGCCCATCTGCTGCAGCTGTATGCTGATCAGATGATCTGAGTGCATGTATGTGGAGAAGGTTCAGTAAAACTGTTCCAGCAAATCTACTTGGTGGCAGAGCTCCAACATTTGTAGGGCTGGAACTAAACTTCTCAGGCAACTTCTCTTGATCCTTTACAATGTTCTCTATGTGCCCAAAGCTGATTTACACAAGTGGTATTAAAAGACCCCAGGATATCAGAGCAGAGGTTTTATGCCCTCAAACAAGACTACAAACTCCTCAGTAGGTATGAAGCAATGGAGAATTGTTGAATGTGTGATCTCAGCTTCTGTGTTTGGATATTCTTGTGCTGCGCTAACATTTCTTTCATCCTGAGTGGAGTTGATTTTGGAGAGCTGAAGGCCAGTTTTACAGTAGTCAGCAATAGAAGGACATTTCCTTGTTTGTATGTTTTCTTACCCAAAGTGCACAACTGATTCAAGGAGGTAACGGAAATGCCACAGATATTTCAGTTAAAGCACTTCTGCTTGTGCCATCAAGAGCCACACTTCTGGGTCTGTGTCCCTTTTGGATTTCTCATAGACTCTCACAGGTAAAGAGCCCTGCCCCACATCATTCTATTCATCTAGGAGACTGTATGTCAGCAAGGATCACCCAACATACAAAAGTGAAGCTGGGGGATTCATTCGCTTTAAGTATTTTGTAATAGATAGAAGTGTCAGAAAACATTTGCATGACCTGGCAAAGAGCACTTTATGCTGACATAATCCTCTCAGTATCTGTTAGGGTGAAAAGAGAATTGGATCCTTAATGGTTATATATGGGTGATTTATAAGATTTATGGCATTAATGGTTTTTGCTGTCACAATAGATACTGATAAGTACAGTGTTCTATAACTCTTTTGTACTTAAATTGTATATTGGACCACCTGTATATGCTGTGTCTAAAATCTGCGCGCGTACGGTTTAGTTTCATCTTGCCTCTTGGTGTTGTTCATAATCCAAATGCCTCCAATGGTTTAAATTTAATACTGCTTGTGTTGAAAAGACAGACAGCAAGCTGTTCTTGGGTCACTGGAGTTTTTCTGGCCAGCACAGTCCTGTGGGGAGATGTCAGATATAGCAAAGCTACCTTGTACTTGGGAGGTCCTTAGGGATATTATGCTGCAGCCACAGCTCTGCTACCCTTTAAATAGGTACAGTGTGAACTCTCCTTGCTGCATGACCAACTGCTGCTGACTGATATAAAAACGTTAAAGCCTTATGGGTTGTGTCTGCAACCTTGTTACACTGCTTATGCCATCTCCCTAACGAATAAATTCCCTGCCTCTCCTGTTTGCCTAGTAGCCCTCAGATAACCCTCAGCCATGCTCCCAAAGCACTGGGAAATGCCTGACCCTAAATACGTGACTGGTGTCAGCTTTGGTGACATGACTCCTCAGCTATTCTATGCACCTGGCATTGCAGAATGACAGATGGTGCTTCGTCCAGTGCCTGGAGCTGTTTGAAACCCAGCTCTCCTCTCTCCCGTTTCTCAGTTTCATGGGTATGTCACATCAGGACCACTGGGATCAATGTGGGTGCTGAGAGACTGCAGCAGGAGCAGCTCCTCACCTAGAGCTGTATGGTGGCATCCCAGGGTGTGATGGGGGAAGTCTGAGTCAGGGCCAAGATCAGCAGGGACTTGTTATGGATGCCACAAACCCTCATGGCACATTTTTAGTGCCAGAGGGCCTCTCAAGGGGTATACAGCAGTAAACATGGAGATGCTTGAAACAGCCTTAAAGGTGTGGTCCCTCGGAGTGTATGTAAGACATTATTATTAAGTGGAAATAAAACCCAAGGACTGCTGTTATTTTAATTGTGCTATCACTGAAGGGCAGAAATACCTGTAGCACAAGTGAACTGCTTTCTTGAGATACGTTTTCCCTTGCAGTGAGTCTCTCCCATGTTAGAGAAGTGATTAAAGAGCTGAAGAGCTGCCACAAACATCTTGTTAGTTCCTTTGTGCTGTGCTGCTTGGTGAACCTTTACAAACGAGATTATTTCCTCTCCAATTCCTCCATTGTCATGCTCTTGCCCCTTTCTATGTGTGGTAGCAGGAGCAAAGCAAAAGTAACTAAAACGTCAGCCTCTGAAAAGCAGCATTTCAGTCAGTTACTTGATGTTATTATCAGTGCACACCAAACAGAGCTGAAAAATAATACAGGAATCAAATGCAGATGGAGAAAGGACAGCAAACAGCAGGGAGCATAAAAAGGAGAATAATGAACCTTGAAAGAGGAGAACATCTTCCTTTTTCACATTAAACTCTTAACTTTAGTTTTCTGGCTTCTCTTGCAATAAGGTGATGAAAGCATTACAATTACACTGTGCTTCAAGAAGTGCAGAGCTGGTTGCAATCCCTGAAACTCTGGTTTCAGAGGGCAGAAAATTCCCACAGTGTTTTTGGGGTTTTCTAGCCTTCAAGGAAGGAGGGATATCACGTAGGAGGTACTTGCACTCCTTGCACCTTAGCTTTTTTTGTTAGCGAGAGTCAAATTATAAACAAAGACATTACATTAAAAATTAATTTTCACCTAGTGTGCACAGCCAGCATTACAACATTTTACCTTCCATGCGATTGGTATTTCAGTGCTTTGTTTTTCTTACATTTTTAGGCTGCAGAACAGATAGCATTGAAATACTCATGCTAATGAACACATCATCTTGTTTGACCTTTCACAAACTGTTGATATTATTGATTTCTAAACAGTAGAATAATAGGACAAGGCAGCCCAAGCCATGAATATGTTTTTGAGCAGCCCTTTTTTAGAATTTAGAGTCTCTCTTTTGATAGATAATTTAAGGCATCTCTGTGCTTGAATGCAGATACGTAGTTCAACATTCAATCCACCAACACCGTCATCTATCATATTGAAGTACTTTTTATAGATTTATGCAGACAGGAAGGTGACTAACTTTGCTTTCTGTTCCATTATTCATGGATTGTCCTGAGGGGACCTTTGTTGGTATGACAGTGTGCCTCCTGAACAACCTTTGTTCAGAGTAGGAAAACTAAGTGTTTTTATCCTGGACAAACAATGAATAATGCACAGCATTTTAGAGCTATCCTAGGGGCACATACTGTAAAACACTAAACATTGAAAATACTGAATAAAATGGGTTTCTGCAAGAGTTTTAGAATTCCTGTTTTAAAAAACATCATCCTCTGGACATAGTTTAATATCACTGCAGCCAGTCCTGTCTGATTTATTTCATCTTTTCTTTTGAGTAGGGAGGTAATATAAAAGATTGCCATTTAAAAGATTTAGTTCTGACTTAGAGTGTCTCCTGTTAGGATTTCCAAGGCTGAGGCATTTGTTGATCAGTCATTCACTGATAAAAGGTACTGGGGAATGTTCTTTGCAGCCGTCAGGCTCATGACCTTAAAAAACTTCTCTGCATTGCAGATAATTGAACTGCACTTGGGATTTTCACTATTCACCTTCTGTTTCTACTCCTGTGTTTCATTTGTTACTGATCATATACTAGCTCTGAGGGACAAGAAATGATTTTACTCATCACTGTGTTCTGTCAAAAAATTATGTTGTAAAGCCAACTGTTAGGTTTTTCGTATTTGCTTGTTAAACAGATCCTAGTACCTAGCACAGAGTAAAGATGTTTAATGCAGTACAAAGGCAACTTACCTTTTAGTTTTTCATAGTGGGCAATTCTATAAGCAGTATTTGTTCAGGTGAAGTTGTTTGTTCTCATCTTGCTCTTCAAAAATAATAATAATAATAAATTGGTCAATTTATAAATCTATAAAGAATTGCAGTTGTCAGAGGAGAAAATACAAACAAGCAAGCCACAAATATTTTAAACCTCTCACTCCCCCCTCCCCACCAATATTTTATATGCTAAGAAAATGTGTTGTCATACGAGGAAATGTTCCTGAGGACTGGAAGAAAGAAAATGTCACCCCTATATTCAGGAAGGTCAAGAAAGAGAATCCTAGGAACCACAGGTCAGTCAGCTTCACCTTGATCCTTAGGAAGGTGATGGAGCAAATAATCCTGGAAACCATTTCCATGCATATGTGAAGGACAAATAGATGACTGGGAGCCATCAGCATGTTTGTACCAAAGAGAAATCACACTTGACCAACTTGATAGCCTTCCACAGTGAGATGACTGCCTTGGTGGATGCAGGGAGAGCAGTGAATGCTGATTATCTTAATCATACTAAGTCTTTTGACACTGTTCTACTGATGAAATATGAACTAGGTAAATGGACAGTAAGGCGGATTGACAACTGAGCTGCCAGACTGAGACATACAGTTCAGCTGGAGGCCAGTCACTAGTGAAGTACTCCAGGAGTCGATACTGAAGCCAACACTGTTTACCATCTTCATTAAAGACCTGGATGATGGGATGGAGTTTGTGGAGGATACAAAACAGGGAGGAGAGGTTGATGCACCAGCTGGTTGTGCTGTCATTCAGAGGGACCTCAACAGGCTGGAGAAATGGTCTGGCAGGGACTTCACAAGGTTCAACAGAGGGAAAAGCCAAACCCTGGCCCTGGGGAGGCATCACCCCATGCACCAGTGCACGCTGGGGACCCTCCAGCTAGAAGGCAACCCTGAAAGACTTGGGGGTCCTGGTGGAGAACAAGTGGATCATGAGCCAGCAATGTGCCTTTGTAGTAAAAAAGACCAAAGCCTCTTGGGCTGCATTAGGAAGAGTGTTTCCAGCAAGTCAAGGGAGGTGATCCTTCCTGTCTGCTTGGTCCTGGTGAGACACATCTGGAGTGGTGGGTCCATGTCTGGGCTCCCCAACAGAGTAGAGATGTGAACATACTGAAGTGTGACTGAGGAAGATATCCATGAAGATCATCCAGGGACTGGAGCGCCTGACATACAAAGAGAGGTTGAGAGATGTGGGACTCTTCAGCCTGGAGAAGAGAAAGCTCAAGGAGGATCTTACCAACACATGTAAATAACTGTTTGTGGGGGAGTAAAGAAGACAAAGACAGACTTTCCCTTGTGGCAGCTGATGACAAGACAGGAGACCATGGGCACAGATTTAAAGACAGGAAGTTCTGTTTAAATATAAGAAAAAAAATTCTTTACTGTATAGTGATCAAATGCTGGGAGAAGCAACCCAGAGATTTTGTGGAGTCTGCATCCTTGGGAGGTATTCAAAACCAAGACAGATATAATCCTGGAAGACCTGCTCTAGATGATCCAGGTTGAGCTCGAATGTTAGACAAGATGATCACCAGAGGTGCTTTCCAACCTCAATTTTTCTGCAGTTCTGTGATTCTGTAATCTATGATTCTGTGTATAATTTTGTCTTTTTTAGTTTTTAACAATTTGTCTTGCATTTCTTACATCGTATCAGAGGAGGACAAGGCCATCAAAGTTCACAACTTATAGAAGAAGAACAGCAGCATTGCAGAAAGCAAATAGCTTTGAAGGATTAACAATAAGACTTGTATGTTTGAGACATTTTAGTCAGAAAAAGCAAAGCTTTTTTCTTCTTTCATATTCATAGGCAATTCAATTGCTGCAAGTGGAAACCCAGAAAAATTTGAATTAATTTGTTTATTTTAATAAATTACATACTTTAAATAATAATATGTTGGAAGGGATTACTAGTAAATGTGGAAAAGTATCCTTTAGTCTTTTTAAGTCAAATTTGGGTGGACAGTCAAGGCTGGATAAAGATCAAGTTCTACTTTATCTCAAACTTCAAGAGAAAGAACCACTGAAAATAAAGATTTTGTCAAGGAGAAGAAAACATGACAACTTTTGTCTACATTAGCCTAAAGAAGTGCCCAGAGAGGTGTATTCAAAACCAGTTTCCCTTTCTATCCCTACTGTTTATCTGGTGCAATGCACATGGACTACAGAGGTGCAGCAGTTGGTATGGTCAGGAGAGGGTGCAGGGGAAGAAATTGCCTCTCCAGGGTATTCAGATGAAATCTGGACACTGGGTAGCTGGCAGCACCTCTGTTTGAAGGGGAAACAGGTATTTTCGGTGGCAGAGCAGCCTCGCTGGGGTGCTGCCCTCTGACTTCTGCTCTAACATGTGACCACCCCTTCTGCAGTGGGGCTGCTTTGCTCCTTCCCTGGCATCCCCATGAATTGTAATAGCCTGTGTGTATCCAAAGTCCTGCTGTGTCTGAGGAAGTTTGCTTCCTATAGCACCTACAACAGCAGAACCTATTTCACCTCCACAGCTATGAGCAGGGAAACCACCGATATGAACCAGCAAGCTGCTGCAGCTCCTCTGCCCCTGGACTCCTGCTCTGCAGTCACTGGGCACATCCTGAACCCAGGAGGCTCCAGGCACCATTCAGGCCAAGCAGGACAGTGTCTATCATGTTAAGGCCCCCAGTGGGTTGCTCAGTACTGGAAAGTAGGTTGACTGGGTCACTAACTGAGAGCATCTTCTGATACCTAAATGGAAATCTAGATTTCTTCAGAGTCCCATGCTGAGGTGTGTGCTGTGTGAACATCTGGGTCAAAACCTCACAGTTGGGCTCATTGCCACAATACAATGACCTTATTACAGGACTTGACTTTCTGCCTTCTTGGTGGCTCAAATATATCCACCGTATTTCACAGTCTGGGTGGCCTGAAGCACATACTCAGTTTTGTCATCTCAGCTGAGAAATGTTAACTCCTCAGGCTTTTCCTTATTTTTAGTGATGTGCTCATACACTTGGTAGTTTTCCTCCTTTTCTTGATCTTCCTCACTGCTCCAAACCCCTTTTATTTGATGACACTTCAGAATAACTTATGAACTGGAGCTTCCAAAATATTTTCTGGAGCTTTCATTATTAAATACATTAAAAAAAAGGTAAAAGTTTGCTGAAAGTTTCACTTTAGTCTTATTCTAAGAGCTTGATTCTTCTATTTATAACAGGTAGGCAGCTCATATGCAATAAAGTCAAAATACAGCTAAGGTGGTTATGAAAACATAACTAATAACAGGGGCTTGTTCTTCTTTGCAAGTGCCTCAGTCCCATAAATGCTCCCCCAGGCACGTGCTTACCCATGCTGCCCGGATGCCTCTGCTTCGTAAAATCTGATGCAATGAAAACTGAATTGATGGCTTTCAAGGGTTGTTCTGAGGCCTTCCTTATTTAATTTTTATTTCAGTCTGGGCTCTGCTGCTTACACAGGAAGTTTCTCTTGATTTTTAGTACCTTAAAAATGTTGTAATAACACTGCTCAGGTCTTGCAGTTCTGAGTAGTGACTTTATGTGCACAAAGAGACATTCACCACTCTGCAGAGCTCACGTATTACTTAAATCTTACAAGATTAATATAGATTTACATGTCGCATAGAATGTTCTAGCCAAATCCCACCAAGGACTTCCAACCCTGGGAGAAACACCTCTCCACAAGGATATATCCTGAAATTGGTAGCACAGACTAAATGAGACAAAAGTCCTTTCCCTTAATCTGTATATATAAAGACTATAGCTAGCAAATACAGGTACACTGACTATCTGGGAAAGCGGGTGAATGGTAGAAAAATATTGCTGGTTTTAGCCCCAGTAGACAGTCTGCCTGTGCTTCAACCTGCAATACAAATCTCCCTGATGAGTGCAACAGTTGCTATTTTAATTTCCAGGAAGATGAATACAGAGATGGCAATGGCCAAAAAGAGTCTACATATGAATCTCAAAGAGGTCAATGCAGCTGTAAGACAGTTAAGTCCTGTTATCTTGCTGAGAAACAACCACTTTTACATTGGCAGATAAAAGTTAAAACTGTCCTCAAGAACTACTTTTATTTTTAAAAGTAAATCCAAGCATAGATGAAGAGCTATGGGTGAGGGGATTATCTGTCTGCATGACTGAAGTGGCCAAGGATTTTTCACCAATATGAAAATTGCCCTCTTTCAATGACTGTCCCGTGACTGTGTCAACTGCTGCTTAAAGAAACTGGTTGTGAGAGTATGGAGAACGGAGGTCAAGGCACTGTGTATTGGCAGAACAAATAGCACTATGCAGGAAGGGATAGTGTCTAGGAGAAAAGGTAAGATAACTTTGTATACTCTGTTGTAGGAATGCTAAACAAATATTTTACTTTGTGTCCTTTGTTTTACTTTATGTCATGTCACTTTCTATCATTTTTTGCAGAATGCTACCATAGTAATTTTTTACAAGAAGGGGGTTTGAACTCAGTGTTGCTTACTGTGGTCTTCATTGAGTTCCCCATGGGTGTTCATGAGAAGGGGAAAAAAAGGGGCTTTTCACCAGAGGCTGTCTTTATCTCTTGGAATGTAATAAAAACACTAAACATGAGCTGAAGTCCATCTCTGACCTGGTTTCGGCTGGGATAGAGTTAATTTTCTTCCCACTGGTACAGTGCTGTGTTTTGGAGGTAGTGTGACAATAATGTTAATAACACATGGATGTTTTAGTTGTTGCTCAGTAGCGCTTACCCTGATCAAGGACTTTTCAGTCTCTCATGCTCTGCCAGTGAGGAGGGGCACAAGAAGCCAGGAGGAAGCAGGGACAGGACACCTGACCCAAGCTGGCCAAAGGGATATTCCATACCACAGCACATCATGCCCAGTATAGAAACTGGGGGGAGTTGGCCTGGAGGGGCCAATCGCTGCTCAGGGATGAGCAGCAGTCTGTGGGTGGTGAGCAATTGTTTTCTGCAAGTCTTGGAGTTTTTTGGGGAGAGGAGTTATTCCTTTCCCTCTCTATTTCCTATTATTGTTGTTTTTATTATTGTTGTTTTCTATTCTATTACTATTATATTTTACTTCCATTATTAAACTGTTCTTATTCCAACCCACGGGATTCTGATTCCCACTTTGGGGGATGGGGCCAGTGGGCAAGCAGCTGTGTGGTACTTAGTTGCCAGCTGGGCTTTTGCCACAATAATCTCTCTTTAGGATAGTATTTAACAGAAAGCCAAATCCCATACCTATTTTTCACATGGCAGTTTTCATCAGTAGGTTTCAAAATGCCTTACAAAAGCTATTGTTATTATTTTACAGAGGGGAACCTGGAATACAGAGAGGTGAAGTGACTTGCTCAGAGGGCCATGAGCTGGCTGTGTATAGAGCCTCACCATCATGAGTTTCACCATCACGAACCCCACAGCCATACATCTTCTGAACCCCCTTATGATGGCCATGCTTTATTTTTAACAATCTACATGTAATCACTTTTCTCCTGGTTACACAAATGGAATTCAGTGCTCACAATGAGGCTAAATAGGTTTTATAATAAAGCCATTGACAATTTACTACATTTCTTTAATGTATTTTGTATTATGGAGAATTATTTACCCAGTTTTCTACAAACATGAGGTATCAATTTTCTATTATAACGGGAAAGGAGGATACCTTCATTGCTATGTTATCTGTCAGCAGCTGCAAGGTTAGCAGGGCTGGACATAACCAGCACAGTGGTGGAGAACTGTGATATTGTCCAGCTGCTCCGCAGGCTGGCGGGAGAGAGCGTGTGCGGTCCTACATGCGCAGGAGGGCCTGTAGCCTCCTCAAGACCCCTGGAAACCATTGCCTTCATCTATATATGTGGTGTCTGGGTTGCTTAAAGACTCTCCTGTTGTAGTTTTGTTTTAATGATGATCAAACTTACGGACTTACTCACACATATTACCATGGGATTTCTCAGATGGTAGCAGAGAGCCTCTTCACCGGGTAGCCTCTTCTGGTCCTCACCTGCATACATGGATTGAAGATTGTTTGCATGTACTTCAAAGCTCAATTTCTGAATGTAGAAGAAGTCAAATATTTTGGGCAATACTTACCCTTCACCAGCGGTTAACTAGAATTCCTCTGGCAGAATTGGTTTAGTTTAATTGAATTTTTAACAAAAGAAATCACACACACAGAGCATTGCCTGGGATTTCCACCTGGAATAAAGAAAGGATTTTAATGACAAAGATTGAAATCCAGCAGATGTCATCAGTGAATGCTATTAAAAATATATTGATTGACAACAGCAACATCCCTGCCTACATGACTCCTTACCTCTGATGTCTGAAGGGTGGTTTTTTGAACAGAACATAGCATGGTGACCTATGAAAACATGATGGTGATGATGGAGGCTAGCAGGTTCATGCCTGTGGAGAAACAAGATTCAAAACAAATGGCATTTGTTTTTCTTTCCTCTCTTCCCTTTCTCCCCACCACTTCTCTGTTTCATTCTCTGCCACTATTTTGTTGTCTTACATTAATATATCTGTAGTACATAGATACCAATTTTATGTTAGAAACAGGTCCTCAAAATTGTCTAGTGTCACACAGCCTGCTCACATATCACATGTTCCCATCTTTTACACAGTGAGATGTGAATAAGTTGTAAGAAGTTACTATAGAAACACAGTTAATGCACAGTATGGATGGGCTTGTGATTCCACAGAGATCTGGTCTCCTGACTAGAAATGCTGCAGAAAATCTGAAGCAGAAACCACCTGCAGGACTCTCACATAGCACAGAAAGAACAGCATATTCCCCAGCAAAGTGAGAAACCAATCTGAGGCGTATTTTCATTTCAGACTGGCTTCCTCAGTTCTGTATAAATATACATCCTAAACTACCGATGGAAGAACATGTGCAGAGCAAGCTGTGCAACTTGGATTTACATTGCACTGTGCTATGTTGCAGAGCAAGGCTTTTAACAGGCAACTCCATGGACTGGAGTACTCTAGTAAGCAGCTAAGAGCCACTGCAGGAGCTGTTTATGTCAAGATCCCAGCACCTGTGCACTGGGTTTGTATGGCAAGGTTTTGGTACAGGAGTGGCTTCTGTGAGAAGCTGCTGGAAGCTTCCTGTGTCTGATAGAGCCAGTGCCAGCCAGCTACAATATGGACCCACCACTGGCCAAGGCTGAGCCCGTCAGTGACTGTGGTAGTACCTCTGGGATAACAATAGCAGCAGAAAGAGAGGAGTGAGAATATGTGAGGGCAGCAGCTCTGCAGACAACAAGGCCAGTGAATAAGGAGAGGAGGAGGTGCTCCAGGTGCCAGAGCAGAGATTCGTTCCCCTGCAGTCTGTGTTGCAGACCATGGTGAGGCAGGCTATGCCCCTGCAGCCCATGCAGGTCCACACTGGAGCAGATGTCCACCTGCAGCCTGTAAGGACCTCACACCAGAGCACAGAGATGCCCAGAAGAGCACTGGAGCAGGCTCCTGGCAGGACATATGGCCCCATAGAGAGAGGAGCCCACACTGGAGAAGGTTTGCTGGCCAGGACTACATCAACAATGGGACTGATGCATATATAGGCAGCATGGCAATAAACCCCATGATATGGCATGGTAAAATTTTGATCCACAGCACCACGTAATTTTTGTACTGTCCATGGTATTTAACATCAGAAACTCCAAAGAAGAACAAATACGCCCTCATTAGACAATCAGCACCTATTTAAGACTTAGATTTTACAGTTTACTGAAAAAATAGCAATGAAATCCTTTATATATAATATACTTTTGTATGTTTAGCCAAACCCTGGCTCGTATTCAAAAATAATTTAACCCCATGTTTGCAGCATCAGAATTCAGGTACTATGGGGCTATGAGGCCTCTGGTCGCAAATGGGAGAGTGAAAGCTTGTGTCAGGATCTAAGAGTGGAAGTGTTGCTGAACAGGGCTCCCATGAGCATGCAACGATCCAGGATCAAGCTCCCTGGCTGTGGCCAGCACGGTGGCTCTTGTAGACAGCAGAATATTGAATCACTGCAATATTTGGCACAGAGGCAGCTAACACTGGAGAGAGGATACAGCAGTGTCTGGGCACTGCTCGGGGTACAGATGCTGCAGTGGCAGCGTTTCAGCCAGGAGCAAGCTAAAAGTAATGCCTTGGCTGTCTTTACCATCAATGAATTCAACAGATATTTCTGGGACATGATTCATTAGGCTTCTTTGGATGTCTTTTTTAGAATCAGGTGAATTGCACAACTCACTGACTATAAAGAGAGAACAAAGTGACTAGGTCATAGACATCTGCACTGTAAGCATCTGAAGTCATGCAAGATAAAATCTTTGCTGCGTGAAGTTAACATGCAGTCAGAAAGCAGAGTTTGTGGGCTTGGCTAACTTGAACAAAGAGAAGAGAAATAATAATAGGTCTCATGTTTTTAAAGAGTTAATCACCCAAACCCAGTGTCACACTATTGCAGCATAAGCTTGCAATAAGGTAGGATTTGGCCACAGCAAGTATAAATTTGGTTGCAGATTTCTATTGGCTTGAGGATTTGGGAACAACTGCTGGACAGGATATGGTGGGATCATTTGGAAGTCCTCAAATTTTGAAATATCTAATTCAAAAATAACAGAAGCACTTACTAGTTTTCTTGGTTTAAAAAAAAAAGGGGGGGGGGGGAAGGGAAAGGAAAAGGGAAGAAAAGGGGAGGGGAGAGGAAGGGAGTTGGGGGAACTGGAAGAGAGGAGAGAGAAGAAAAAAGAAAGGAAAGGAAAGGAAAGGAAAGGAAAGGAAAGGAAAGGAAAGGAAAGGAAAGGAAAGGAAAGGAAAGGAAAGGAAAGGAAAGGAAAGGAAAGGAAAGGAAAGGAAAGGAAAGGAAAAGGAAAAAAGAAAAGAAAAAAAGAAAAAAAGAAAAGAAAAAAGAAAAGAAAAGAAAAGAAAAGAAAAGAAAAGAAAAGAAAAGAAAAGAAAAGAAAAGAGAAAAGAAAAGGAAAAGAAAAGAAAAGAAAAGAGGAAAGAAAAAAGAAAAGAAAAAAGGAAAGAAGAAAAGAAAAGAAAGGAAAAAAAAAGAAAAGAAAAGAAAAGAAAAGAAAAGAAAAGAAAAGAAAAGAAAAGAAAAGAAAAGAAAAGAAAAGAAAAGAAAAGAAAAGAAAAGAAAAAAGAAAAAGAAAAGAAAAGAAAAGAAAAAAGAAAAAAGAAAAGAAAAGGAAAAGAAAATCTGCTGGTAAGTATGTGAACAGTAGCTTGTTGAAGTTCTATATTTCAAGAAGTAGTAAGAAGTAGAAGTGGAGAAAAGAGTATATTATGAGCTCTTTGGAAATGAAGGTAGAAAGAACATTTCACATGTTGAAGAAGATGCTTATATGCACAGAATAAGCAAATATAATTATTTGGAAGTGATTCTAAAATCAGAAAGAAAAAAATATTCCTGAAGATTTCTCATGAAGAATGACATTTTAATTATTTAGAGAGGTAGAAGACATTTGTGTATATATACTGGCTGGCATTAAGTGTGAAAGTGTGACACTCTTAAAGCCCTTTGCCTCAGCTCAGGGATTGTAGTTCAGAGGCACCTGGTGTTAACTGTCATGTATCTGTGACACACTGTGAAGGAAAAAGTAACGCTTTATGACACTGAATCCAAACGAGACAGAGGGATGTTTAGTGCGCAGGTAGGTTCCTCCTTCCCACCCCATGAGTGACAGAGGATCACAGAAGGAGAAAGATATAGTCAAGGGCAGATGGGGTGTACTTGCAGCAGATGTAGACTGCTTTACATGAGGCAAGAGAGATGCAGAGCACTGAAAAATGTTCATATATAGTGCCATGGGGCAACTACTTTGCTCATGTCATGTGCCAAGAAGAAAGCACAGGGTGTAGAGGTACAAGGCTGGTGACTGGCGACACATGTGAACAGAAACGTACAGAATTGTGACTTCTGTTCTGCTGTAATGCGAAAAAGAACAGGACAACAATGGGTGTATGTGACTACCCAAACAGATTCTGAGGAAATGCCAGTAACAATTACAATGAACACTGAAAACAAATAATGGAGAAATAGAGCCCTTCTCCTGTCTGTGACATTGCATGATTCAATGGGACTTGCTGGCCGCCCAGGACATACACTACCATCAGGGAAATATTATATTAAATATCCGTAAAAGGAAAAGGTTTGTATAATATTACATGCATGCAAGAAAAACCAGTACTGGCACTGAAAGCCTTAAAAGTATTCAACTCAATAAAAATCCTAATAGTTATAGAGCCATGAAAGGACACTTTGTGTACTGAATATATTCAGTAAGCATTTCCTGAAGTGTCTGAAAGCAGAGCTTCATTCTGCATCGTGCCAATGAACCTTCAGTCTACAAGTACAGTGTCGGTAGTGCATGAGCTGGAGGATTAGAAAACCCAATAAGGCTAGAAACAGTGACAAAATTTCATTATTTTGCACATTTGGCTATAATGGAAAATGAAAAGAAGCCAAAGGAATAGGTTATTTGATCAGCTCTGATTCAAACAGGAGGAGAAACTCCTGGCATAATCAAAGCCAACTGTAGCCACCTCAAAGAGGCAAGAACACCTACAGAAACCTGCAATGTTGAGTGAATCCATTGCAGTAGATGCTCAGTGTAGGCAGTGGCATACTTGAGCTGAAGTGTATCATTTTTACCTCACCTTTTGGGCAATAGCATTTCAAGAGATTTGATACAATGTGTGAACAGATGGTATTTTGGAGAAAGGTGAGTGAAGGAGGGAAGAGGGATGGGAACTGAAATCTTGTCAATGATGCTCTAATAGCATGAAAAACAAAATCCATTCTGTTCATCCGATGCAGTTGGCATAACCTGAAACTGGTTCATGACAATGGCAAGGCAGTATACAAAATATATATTTTGATTCTGACTTAGAAAAAGGAAACATCACAGATGAACCAGAAAGAAAAATAACAAAATTGCCAAGTCATCTGCTTAGATAAAAAGCATTTGGATTGCAGTATACCTTCGAAATAACTGGTGAAAGGGGAAAAATAACTGGTACCGAGGATTCCAAATACAGTTTAGGAAGAACATATTAGTCTGGTAAGATGGGTAAGGAGAGCTTGAATTTGAAAGCCCCAATAGAATAGGTGAGCAATAACCTCTGCATTTGCGAAAAGTACCAGAAACAGAACTTCAGGGAGCCTCTGACAGATGTGACAATGTGTGTGTAGCATCTATCCAGGCCTTACGACCAACACAAATGTGTTATTGCTATGGCTGTATCAAGGTAGCCCAGAGAGGTGGTAGATGCCCCATCCCTGGAAACATTCAAGGACAGGTTGAATTGGGCTCTGAACAACCTGATCTAGTTGAAGATGTCCCTTCTCATTGCAAGGGGGTTGGACTAGATGACCTTTGTAGGTCCCTTCCAAAGCAATCCAGGAATCTATGATCCTATGAATAAGACGATGAGAGTGCTTATACCCATTACACGAAAAGGTTAAATCTCAATTTGTGAACTCCAGATCTTTGGTCCTAGAATAGGCATGCCTTTGATACCTAATCTACTATCAGGGATTCCTGTATTTCCAAAGAATCTAGTAAATGTTCCTGCCTTGGCTATTCCCAGCTGCCTTGTCTGTTTCACTTCTAGAAAGACAAAGGGGAGATACTTTTTGACAAGAATTTCAAATTTTATTTGAGGATTTGGTTTGGCTCTTGTCCTGATCTGAGCCAAGAGGCATTTTTTTCTCTGAGATTTTAAACTTTAAAACCCTCTTTTCGATTATATACTGTCTATCCCATGAAATAAAATGCCTGTCATCCTGTCAGCAAGTTTTCTGGAAAAAATGAATGATTATTGAAATCATTTTGTTCTGGTTAATTCTAGCCCAGTAAGATTTTGGAGGGAGGGAGGGAGGGAGGAAGGGGGAGGGTGCGGGGGGTTGTGACATTATGTCTGTCTTATATTGTTCCTGTACTGCATGTTCTCAGTTGGAAACGTATATAAGACAATCATTTTGACAGGCAGGCAGGTGGTACTATTACATTGTCAGTACCATATCTGTCACTGTTAATGTACTCTCAGATTGAAATAACTACACTTTCTCTTGCTGGTCAAGATTTATATAGCAGCAGAGCATGTCTCCATCCATGTTTCAAAACAATGTCCTGTCTTACAATTACCGTCTTGTTTCTGTGTTGGCTTATGGACTAGAATATTGATACATGCTGCATTTAGTTCTGTGAATAATGAAACAAAGAGCTGTAATGCAACTTCAAAAAGAATCTACAAGGAAGTTACTCTGGCACAGCTGCTGTATGATTTACTAAGTTATCCATCAAAAACCATCTGAGATGCCCTGGAGACACTCATTTGAGATGTCCATGTAGAGCTGTCTGATAAGACACAAGACCTACAAGAGACCTGTGGCCTTATGGATTAGCAGGTGACAGCCAGGTGGGATAGATACCTGAGGGCATCTCCAATGGCATCAGACTCTTGTACACAGGCAACTGAATAAGCCAGTGGTGAGCACAGTTACTGGGATCAGGAGAGAGGCTTATGTCAACCTGGACTAGCTTTTGGTTTGCTGAATGGCTCTCTGGACTAATACTCCATCTTGTACTATTCAGCATGTCCTGTGGTATCTGAGATATCCATGTGGTCAGGCAGACACAACACAGGACCCATGAAAGACCAAAGAATTTCGCGAGTGAGGATGCTGTAGGGATGTCAAATAGCACTAGACATCTGACCTGTGGGCAACTGAACCAATCACCTAAATTTTGTCCTTATTGTAATGGCTTATGACACATGGATCATATGGTTACCCTTCAACACTTAGGGAGGTCTACAAAAAGGAACAGAATATTACTCTGTATGTGTACTTCATCATAGAATCATAGAATGGTTTGGGTTGGAAGGGATCTTGAAGATCATGTAGATCCAACCCCCCTGCACCTTCCACTCAGATATCCTCCTTTTTATAGGTAAGGAGACATGACATCTTACTAAAAATTTTCATAGCAGGAAAATTAGCTTTTATCATTACTCCTGTTCATCCAATATTTCTTTGCTCTGATTTTATCTATAAGTCACTTTGAAGCCAGCCGGTATAGGCACTGATGTTTGGCCATTGCTAAACATGGATCATTTTAGCTTTGACTCATCATAACTAATTCAGTTGAGGTATTTAATTTGGGAACCTGGTTGCCTGAGGGTCTCTCTATAATTTATGAATGCAATAATTGCTGAGAGGTGAAATGAATCAAAGATAACTACATATATGTGAAGTTTTCACATTTAATATAGGTAGAATATGGGAAAACAAAGAATAAAAAAAATACAAAAAAAAAAAATCCCACAGTAAATTCAATGCTGAATATCAGTATTAGTGAATGAGTTTTTGTCCTGGGTTCAGCTATAGCAGCCATTTTTCTCCTTCTTAGTAGCTGGTGCAGTGCTGTGTTTTTGACTTTCAGCCTGGGAACAACACTGATAGCACCGATGTTTTTAGCTGTTGCTAAGTAATGTTTACTCCGACCAAGGACTTTTCAGTCTCGTGCTCTGCCAGGGAGGAGGGAAAGCCGGGAGGAAGCAGAGATAGGACACCTGACCCAAACTGGCCAAAAGGGTATTCCATACCATGGCACATCATCTGTTTCAGCCACTCATGTCACTCCACTCACTGACAGCTCCCCTTCCCCTTCAAGCTTTCCCTTTTTTTTTCCACTTGTACACTTTCTGCACGTGTTTGATGTTTCTGCCTAAGCATGTCATACCAGATAATGAGGCAACCAAAACCCGGATGCGGTGTGACTACTTTACATGCAGATGAGCCTAATGCATACACACTTCTCCCCAGGGGAAGTGGTAGTCTCAGATCTTAAAGTAGGTGCCTGAGTTCCACAGACAGCGACTAGGAGAGGCTGGTTCGCCTTCAAAGCACAGAGATCCTGTCCTAGCTATCTTTCTATAGGCTGTACAGGGAACATAAGATACCCCCTAATATAGTATGTGAGCCAAAGCAGCTGAAAAATATAGAATTGGCCCCAGACAACCCAGGTGAAGCTGGGCACTCACATGCCCAGAAAGGAGGGACCCTGATGGGCAGTGGGACAGAGGAAGACCTTGGTTTTCTGCCATACCGTTGTCTGTTGTAAAACATGGAAAGTCTTGGAATAAGTTTCTCCCCTCCTCTTGATGCTGCCCTAAGAACTACATGCAGCTCCCTCTTGCTGGATATCTTTCTGTCCTCCTAGCTTTGATTCTGCATGACATCCTGCCTCATGTTTGGGAGGAAAGGTGCAGCACACTCACAGGTTACAGGCATGTAATAGCTCAAAGCCTATAATTTAAATGTGGATTTTAGAAAGCTTACAATTCCCCCAAATCTTTTAATGAGGAAAAGGTATTTGCAGGCAGCAAGCACACTTGATTTCCATGAAGAAACCTGTAAAGTAGAATATATGTTAGAATAAGTACTTAATGATTCAATATAATATGGAATGTTAATTTCATGTTTCAGTATGACTACTTGGCTTTTTATTTTTCTAGTTGTGTTGGAAGTTACACAACTTAAAATTAACCAGGACCCTGTTTAATTTTTCCAAGCCGTAACAAGATGTGCTATTGTTGTAAGTGCAAAAAAAACCTACATAAGACTAAGTAGTTAGTTAAGTAAAACTGTCCTTAGTTTTAATTAAAAACAAGAAAATTACAAAGTAAAAGAGAAAGATGGAATTTTGTTTGAGTAAAGGCTCTGGAAATTGCTATCCAGACAGAAATCTTACATGGTCCAATTTAGCTTTTTTTGGTTTTGCTCTCACTTTGATTGATACAGTTCACTGCAGGGAATCCCTGTTCCTCACTGGTAAGATACCACATGGTTTAACACCAAGGAGCATTTTGTATTTCTTTTAACCTGTAGAATTTTTATTGATGAACATGATCCTCCTTCAGATTCTGCTTTTCTTGTCCTGCGTAGTATAGGAGATATAGCTGAATATATATAAATAAAAAAAAAAAAAATAGAAATGTGAGTTATTACTTTATACCAATATGTTTCATTTTAACAGCAAGAAAAGGTTTTGCTCAGGTTTCCTGCAAAGGGAAAACCCAGTCTGGGTGAGGAATGGATTCAACAAGAAAAAAACACCTGCGGGTTGAGATACAGGCATACTATATTTTTTCTGCTTCGTGATCAGATTGCAAGTCCCAGGGTTTAGTGGAGTTTAAAAAGCACCCTGGTGCTCATCATCTGATCACCAGGCAGAAATAATACAGTAAGCCTTTTTCTTATTCTGTTGAAACCAGTGATCGTGACAATTGTCAAAATGTGCTATGTGACTGTACATACAATAATTCAATTAATTATAAATAATACTTCCTTGACAATAGCACTACTGTCCTGATGAGGCTTTATACATTGAGACAAATCCTGTGTTGAGGACTGAGGGTCATAAACATTCAAATGGGGTTTGTTGCCTTGTTTTGATACTTCTTTTACTTACAATATAATGAGCACATCATATTCCAAGAAGCTTGTATTAGTTAAGGCCTTAATATGATTGCCATCAAAACCCCTGAATAACAATAAGTATTTTCATTCATGTATTGTGTAATAGTTTTGCACGAGGGAGTCTTTTTTTTTTTTTTTTTGACCTTCCTTTATATATTTCTTACAAAATTAGCCCAAATTTACCTAGTTTTGAACATGACTGTAGATGTCAAATACAGTAAATTATGCCCTTTTCTTTGTTGTGATTTTGTCTCTGTGGTCTAGTTCACGAGCCATTTCAGCAATAATAGACTAATACATTGACATTTCTTACATGTAATCTGCATACCAGAAGAAATAGAGACCACTAGGTGGAGATTTTACGTTTAATTGCAATGTATATCTATATATTTTAAGTTATACTTAGAATAAACATTCATTCACAATAACCCATTTCTTTTTCATTGAGAAACTAAAGTGAAAGAAATTTGCTAAACCCATGAAAGTCATGAGAACAAGAAGCAGCTCTCAAGATTTATGTTGGCAGAGGACTGTGATATTTTTTAGACAGTCATTTGAAACACTGTGAGGTTCAACTTTGGCAAGGTTATATTTGATTCAGGATGTCACACCTTTAAAAGCGGCTTGGTCTAACAGAATAAACAAATGGCGAATTCTTATCTTCACAGAAAAAGATGTTTTCATTTATCAAGTGAAACTTGCAAAATTTTAATAAGGGGCATTTGAGTACAGATCTTTTTGGAAAGAGTCTCAAGTGAATTGTTTATCATTGATCTTCATGAATTAAAATGTGGTTAGATAACAAGATGTTTTATCATGCTTCATAACACAATATGCAAGTGTAAGGAAGATGTGCAAATGTAAATGAGAGAAGAATGCAAGATTAGATTTAGTTAAATTGCTTTGAAATTTAAAGTAAGTTTGGATTTTACAGAAACTACAGAGGAAAAAGAAAAAGATTTTTTAAGTTACTAGTAGCAAAAGATAGCACAAATAATCGCTTTTGATACTAGTGTATTAATGCATTTTATTTATAGGCAATGGATTCTTTGAATAATCAAGAAATATGCTGAATTGAACAACTCAGAAAAAAGTGTGTTTATTAAAAACTTCACATTCTCAGTATGGTTACTGTAGGTTTTCCACACATGCTATGACCTTCTTCAGACTCTTTCCCATGGGACTTGGTTAGGGTGGACAGGTATTTCAGCTCCTGCCTGCTCCATCCATTGCTTCAGCACTCACTCTCTGGAGCCTGGGTCAAAGGCTGCGGTGCCAGCTCTGATGCCAGCAGCTGCCTGCCATGAGCTTGGCTGAAACAGCAGAGTCAGTGAATCACTGAAGACACAAAGTTCTTCATCTTCTTTGCCCTGAGCCAATGAGCTAGCAGCAAAACCTTAATTTTCTGCTAGCAAACCCAACTAATTTATTTCCCTGGACATTACTAAAACCAGCTGCTAGCTTTTATAAGAATCTAAGATTATATTTTTCAGGTGCTGGTTTACTTGATGAGAGTCATGAAGAATGCTTATAAGACTTCATGTCTCCCTCCCGCATCCTGCAAGCTCTGCCTTACATGGAATTTTCTGTTCCAGTTGTCACAGTGGTATCTGTGTGGGAAATTGTCCAAGTACCAAAGTACTCTTTCAGTTTTCTAAAAGGAGATGCTAGGTGTCTGCTGTTTGTATCCAAGGGTTTCCAGTTTAGATCGTGAGGTCCCTGTAGGCATTCTGAGAAAAGAGATGTGATTCTAAACAGTTTTACAACTTCAGGAATGTGCTTTAGTTTTAACAGAAAGGTAGTAAAGCTAGTCCTAGCATGTAAGACGCCTATGACAAACTGAAATCCAAATTTTGATCCAGATGTGGTAAGCATGGGGAGTTGACAAGAGAGATTGCTTCATGAAGATGTTTGCAAGTCCTACAGAAAGAAAAGAACTTGGAGGAAAACAAAGATAGAAGAGAAAGCTACTTGGTTACCGAACAATACCAATATGAAACTAAAATAATACTATCTAAGAACTGATGAACTACTTTCAAATAGAGGAGACAGAAACCTTTCAGTCAATGGATGAGAAAAATGACAAAAAGGTGAAGAACGATGACAAGCAATATTTGATGTTAAAATGCCAAGTGAAAATATTTTAAGATTTCTATCTCATAAAAGACTGACTGTTACTGCAAAGGCAGGAGCATTTGATTTGATCTCTTCCAAGGAGAAGGTAAAATTCATGAAGCACATCTGTCTTGAGCTACTGGAATATGTGGAATAGTGATTGGATGACATTTCAAAGAGCTGAAGTTTAGATGCCATTTCCTTCATTTTTTAGATGCCATTTTCCTTCATTTGGAAGGCTGGTTGTTCAGTGATGTCCAAAAAGCAATCAGTTATTCAAAAATGGCAGAATAGGGGTGATAATGTACTCACAGTTTCTGAATTCTGCATAGTCCAAAGAATGCTTTCCTTGATACTGTCTGAATTCAATTGTGTTGCAGAAATCCAGTACAGGTAAGGTAAGAAAGACAGGATAATCATGATTTATTAAATTCTTAGAAGTGCAAATGTTTTATAATCCCATATTTATCCCCTTCTGCCATTTTAAGCACGCTACTAAATTAATGCCTGGTGTAATACCACTGAAGTTGGATTCAATATTTTCCACCAGAACTTTCTAGTGACTTCTTTGAGGATATTCTGTATGTGTCTGTTCTCAGCATGTGTTGTGTCCCATTTCTTGATTATGCATTTGGAATAGAAGATCATAAGGTATGAAAAATAAGGTACAAAATAGAAAGCACTGGAAGCTGTGGAGAAAAGCCAATACTGTTCCAGGCTACAGGTATATTATTTTGAATTTTATTAAGCGTGAAGCATCACTAGCCATCTTTCTTGGCACACTTACGCTAACGTACATTGCAATGGCTGACTCAGATGAAAATTGATGGCATGTATATTTTATTTATATAAAATTGGTTCTAGCTCTCTGCCCACTCTTCAAATGATACAAGCCATTCACATGACCATTGTTCCTGCAGACTGCTAACCACTTTTGGATGGAAGGCAGTTTGAGATGTCATTAGCAACTGTAAAATAAAAGGCATACACCATCCAGTCAGAAGGAAGAGCTGAACTCAAATACTGTGCACTTAGGGGATTCATAAAGATTTATCTTAAGTGAAGTCTGGTATATGAATTCCTACCTTTGGAGCTGTCCCTATTTTCTTATGTAGACTTCATACATGCTAGCTTTGTATACATACTTTAATCCTGTAAGAATTTATCTGAGGTATAGGGCTGATGATTGATTTTTTTTTTCATTAACAGCAGCTCTATTTAAAAAAACACCAGTCATTATACCTGACAATTTAATATATGTGAATGTCTTCCTTCTTCATGACTCGATGAAGGTTAGACTAGTTCCCACAGGAATTTGAAGGAAGCTGTATTGAAAGCTCTCCAAGTCAAATTCCAGTAAAAAGGCCATCCTACTATATAAAGAACATGGAAAACACATGGAAAATAGCTCGAAAACATGGAAAACAGCTTGGAAAAAGAAAGTACCCATGATCTATGAAAGGATTGCCATGTGCACAGCTACTGGCATAATTTTGCAATTGGTTTTCATGGTAGCTTAGCATCAAAAAAAGAAAGGAAAAAGGGAACAAAATAAAAAGATGCTTTACTTAAGCTTTTAAAACAGTAAGGTGCAGTTTCATGATGACATAACACCTTTCCACATCAGGTGATATGTCGTATTAGACAGACTTGTTCTCTGCTTACTTATTTTTCCGTGGTAGGGAGCAAAACTAAATCTCTGTGTATTGCATATAAAACTGCCTGCATCTGTGCACATCTGGCTATACTGGAAGACCAGCATGATCAAAACATGAATTTCAAAAGCAAATGCTGCGCTATATACTGTTAAAACAGTGATCACACGTTTGGATGCATATTGATTTTGTTCATTGTATATACTCCAGGACTCATGTAATAATTTAATAAACTGTCAAGATACTCACATTTTCTTCACGTTTGTACACTTGCTGTAAACTTCATCTGGACGAGAATGGATCTGGTTGTGTACAAGTGACCTAAAAGTAGTTGGTAACTGATGCTGACATTGTTAAATTAACTGGCCAGTGTTGCAACTGTCAAAAATCAGACCTTACGTCTGGGTGCAGCTGACAAAGGGTCAGAGCCTGGGAAGGTCTTTGGGCACATTCCATGACATTACACATTGGGTGTAATATGTTGGGTGTGTTACCTTGCCTGTGAAGCCCCAGCTTTGTCGCCTGTCCTTATCGTTTAAATCCCAGGCTCAAGCTTGAGGGCCCTCCTGGGATTAGCTGCGAGAACATTGGCCTCCCTTTGGCCTGTTTGGAAAGTAAATTTACTTGACTGCTTGAACAAGCTAGCTGAAGGCCAGCAAACTTCATTGCCAAGTTTTAGGACTGGCCTCTCTTAAATATTTTCCTTTGGTGATCCAGACAGATCTTTGAGAATTTATCATATTAACAAGTATTCAGCTATATAGAGATGACTGTATGACTGGAGCTGGCAAAATGAAATAAGGAGTTGTCAGTCATCTTTAAGAATCAATAATCCTGAAATTCCTGCTTTGGTAACATCAGCATGTTTGGTGGGTGCTCATTACCCCAGCGCTGGCTGCACAACCAGTGATCTTTAGAGAGTTGGCCTGGGGCTGACAGGCATTAAGCAATAGGAATGACAAACCCAAATAGCATTCAACTCACCGAATTGTAAACATTTACAGTGCAAGAGGCACATCTCAGCTAACATCCCAAGCTCTCTTCAGAGGAGAGAAGTAAACGTTCTGTGTGCTGTTCATATGACCCGTATGAGATGACTGGTTTACAGACACATACGGACATGTATTTTGTCAGATGAATTCCACACTGAAGTGGGCCTTGGAGCAAAATGCTCACAGCATTCACTACATACTAATAAATCACCTAATAAACATCTATAGTGGGTCAACATTTTCTGCAGTCACTGGATGAAGAAAGCCCACACTTGGTAGTGTAGCACTGTGCCAAGTGTATTTGGGCCTCTGTTTGTAAAACAGCTTTATGCTGGAAAGCAAAGGGAACTCTACTTAGAGGAGGCTAATGTTACTTGAAGGAAGTAGAACAGACTTTAAATTAACAGCAGAACATTCTAGTTCTGTTTCCATGCAGCTGGAACCTTCTGGGTATTGGTGGAGACCTGGGAAAAGGAATTCTTGTGTGAATGTCTTACATATGACCTACCCAGTATGTCTGATCAGATGGAGTGTCATTCTGAGACCTCTTTTTAGAAAGGGATTCCATGTCTAGAGGACCCCCCCCAAATAACCTTAGTAAGGCTCACTTATCTGGCAGGCTCTAGGACACTATGCTGCACTTCCTAGCACTGCAGTGCTTTACATGTAATAAAAGCAAATGTAAGTAAAATATAAATCAAGTTTAATATCCTACTGTCCATAAGCTACAATAACTGAAGCAGAACATGTACTTGATGTATGTATAAATTTAGATATACAAATTGAAACATCTGAGAAGCAGTTTCCACTGGAGAATGCGGATTTGTTCAAGACACTACACTCCACTGAGAAATTGGATGCTTTGATTTTTTTATTTTAGTGCAGAGGAGAGTGAACACAGCATCTGAAGTTGCCTCTTGCTTGCCAAGACATTGTCCTTGTTTTCTGGGATTTAAGTGAAGGGCTTTTGGGGTACCACAACTTGGCAGTCCATCTGAAGAACTGTCCCAGAGCTGTAATACTTTGAGCTGAATCTTCTGGGTTTACGACTCTTCATCAGCAGGCAGGAAGAAATATTTTAATATTTTAGAAGGGATCAACAATAAAGCATTTCAAGATTTTTTTTTTTTTTTTTTTTTAGTGTTTATCTTGATGGGAAGACTTTCTTTTTTTCTTTTGTTCCTGAGGGGGATGAAAACAAACAGACTTTCCAAAAGTTTCCAGAAATGTAGTTACCATTTTCCAGCAACTTTATAAAGCTGCAACATGGCACTAACAAGTGCATTTCACATTTCATTGCTCTGCTGTGCTCTGGTATGCATGCAAAAAGTTGTGGTAAAGTAAAGGAGTTCCCTGAGTGTATTTGAAATTCCACATATCTCTACAATTATAGTAAATACATGTATGCAATGAAAAGCCTTAGAAGTGTAAAATAGTTTAAGGATAGTAATAAGGACATTAGTATTAAGTTAGAATTTGTCTGATAAATCCAGATAATTGGTCTTTCCATGAACCATATCAAAGTTACTTGCCCACTCACTATTATCTCTTATAAGAAGTGTTAACTTCTGTCAGCTGTACTTTAGATTATCTATCAGCTTTTAATGAAAACCAGAACATTAATGCTAACCAGAACAGTACATGCGTTTTCTTATATGGGATGGAACCAAAATGGATTGTTTTTATTGTCTTTTCTGCAGATTATAAGTAGCAAGTATAAACTGAAATTAAGAAATCTCATGTAAATTGAATATCGGTAGTGTACCAGACTATAACCATGGCAGAAAGAGAAAGAGAAATAGAGAGAGAATTCTAATGTTGATGCAAAATGTTAGAAGGTGTGCTTATAAAGAGAACTGAATTCTAAAGTGGAATGATTAATGTAGTGGAGAAACTCATACTGCAGTACATGGTATAGCATGGACAGCTACAAATTGTCTACAGTGAAAATCTACACGATAATGGAAGTGTTCTAGGACAAGACTGAAAGTCAGAAAGTGACTCAGTAAAACTATAAAGTTTACACCAGTTTCATTAAATTAATACATTTGGTAATCTCAAATTTCAGGCAAAAGCATGGAAAGTTATAAATAATATATCATTACTGGACCAGGTAAATGTATAGACAATTGTGTAAATCATGTAAGATTTGAGAGAAAAAGTTAAAATTTATAAAGCTTAGACTTTTTTTTTTAATAGATGGAGAATATCAGTCTTTGTGGTAATCAGTACACCACAGAGTAGTTTGGAGCTAGGAGTGGAACGTAGGTGAACGGTGAACAAGAAAGGTGCAATGTGGAAAGTCATAAACACAAATGACCACATCCAAAGATGGTAGCTGAGGGGTGATGTTAATGAAAAAGGAAAGAGGCACAGGAGGATTATTTGAAATATCCAGAAAGAAGAAAAGTGAAAGAGATGTAAGAACTTCACTTGGAGGCAGATAGGGAGGGAGGATACAAGGCAGGAAATGACAGTGGCATTGACACATTATTTTCTCACCCAACATACTTCAGAGTCACAGAAGAAGTCAAATGTGATGCAGATGGAATAAGGCTCCAAAATAGGGATAATTTGTTAGCCAAAGAAGGAGATTGTTCTCATAGATCTGAGTTCCTCATTGCTCTTTTGGATTGAGAGTAGGCATGGAGATCAGTAAGGCAGAGAAGAATGGCAGTGTGATCACCACCAAATGCATATGTGCTTCTGCACATATACCAACATATCTGAGACTCTTACAACTCTTGAAATCATCATAGAATAAGAATTTCTTACTTTACTGGTAAAAACCCTTACTGAGCGTAAGTACCTCTACTTATGAGCAGGAGTTCGTGCACCCACTTTGAAAGATTTCCCATACAGATATGCCATGGTTACCCACTGTCCACAGCAGAGGATGGGATTCTACAGGAATCTCACCACTGGAGTCTGCCTGGAGCATTCAGAGACGCTGTCAGTTTTCTTTGCTGACCAACATGGTGTAATTCCCTCGTTCACTGAAGAAAAGAAAGTATTCGATTACATTGAAAACCTCAGACTTGTCAGGCTTGTGGATCCTCTGCTGACTGTTAGTGACTCAGTGTATATTAGCTGGAGGAGCACATCCCACAACCAGATTTTGTTTCTATATACTTACAGATGTTGCAGTACTCACCACAGTTCTCTTAATCTGCACCATTCTCACAGTCATTTATTCCATCACAATGAGAAGCCCACAAGGAGGCAAACGGGCATGGAAATTACCCCTTTTGGCAGACACAACCAAATGAAATGTCTTCCATCAGCAAGACTTCTGAGAAAATATGAGAAGACATTTCCTCTGTAGTAGAATAAGTTTCAAATTAGAAAGGCCTGATAAAACTGCAACCACAGCGTGCAACAGAGTATGTTCATTTTTCACTTTAAAGAGCATTGTATGTAATTTTATTTCTGCCTCTTGCATTACAGTGTCAGCTACAAATGGTTTCCCAACACTGAAATTTAGAAGACACAGCTTGAACTTTCTGGCGTTTTTTCTTCTCTCTTTGCCATCATCTGCAGAACACATTGCTGGCCAGAAAGAAACTTATTAAAGTACTTTCCTGGTAGGCTGATTTCTCTAAGGTGTGAGCATTAAGTATCAGAACCCTGCAGCATGGCCATGGATGGACAGAGAAGTGGTATTTGGGTGCTCCTAGATGGGGGAATTAGAAGAGTCATGTGAAGAAAAAACTTCCAGCTGGAGCATGTAGAAAGCCACTTCTCATGGCAAAGGCAGCTGGGCAATAGGGAAGTGTCCACTTACACACCAGAGAGGTAAAACTACTAAGAACACTTATTGCACACAATTACAGTTAAATCTTTGAGCAGTTGGCAAGTCACATCTTGGTACGAATCTGCAAAGTTGGTCCCAGATTTATAGCCTTGTAAATCACCCATTTAGACAAGATGTTCAAAGCAAGAAAATAGTTTTTATTTCCTCTATTGGCGCACAACACAAATGACTGGTTTTCTGCAGCACATTTCCAGGAAATCTGCTCTATTGTTCCGTTACACATATAGAGCATATGTCCATTTACAAAAACACTTTTCCCATTTCACAAGGTTTATAGGAGCTTTTATGGCCAAGAAAAACTAATGAAAGAATGCTAAAACTACAAAAACCCCCAAACCAAATAAACCAGGAAAGTTCTCTGTATCGTACAGAGCTGATTCTGTTTTTACTCATTAGCATGTCTTTGAAAAGTGAAGTTCAAATTTGACAAAGCAAATTTGATTATAATCATAGTTGAAGATGTAGAAATGTCTATAGACCTACCTTGCAAAGGCAGACATGCTGACTGTAGACACATGAGACTCCTATGGGATATATACTAGATTAAAATTAAACATATGGGATAAAATCATAGGGACAAATGACAGAAACAAAGTGAAGTAACCCAATTTCTATGAGACTTATGGACAATTAAGGGCTATAGAGTACCAGCAATGATGGAAGGAACAGAAATTCAGCTAAATGGTGATCTTTTTAAAAACTGAGTATGTTTTACTCTAACACTGTCCTAATAATAATGCTTTTTACACGATGCAAGGAATTGAGATTGATACGTGATGATAGGAGAGGAAATACATAGTTGATTCCAAACTCAGGCTTGAGATCCAAATTCTATTACTTTTGGAAATCTCATCAATATATGCCTTGCCTTTTAAGTGAGATATCTCTACCATTCTCTTGCTACAAAGAACTGAGTGTGTCCGTGACCTCTCGCTTCCCTTGAAGCTTTGAAAGAGTGCATGTGGAGTAGCAGAGCTGAAAATGAATCCTAAGTCTCTCTTCACTCTCAGCATTCACTTAATTGCCCTCACAGACAAGAAACCAGCTATTATCCATGCAGAAAGGGCTTGATCTTTTAGTTTTCTCTTTGAATCTCTAAATTCATTTTAACTTGTCTTAATTTGCTCTTTTATCAAGCATAATGCATTTGCTGCTCTGATGCCTGCAGTTGTTCCTGACACACTTTCCAGTAACGCTGACACACAAACAATGGTGTCATCTGCTTGGTATCAACATTCATTCTCATCAATGTCTGCAGTCTTATGTGGAGCAGGTCTGTAAGACTTCTGATTTACTACCCTACGGACAGCACTCTGTCAGACAAATAGATATAGATAAAAGTAGAAGCTTCTTTTTCAAAACAAGAATGCCATAAAAGCAGTTTTTTATTCAGTCTGTGATAAAATCCAATATTCAAGTGTCTCTCTGTGTTGGAGTTGCTCCTCTATTTACTACAAGATTTCCCCCATTTCACACCAGAAATTTCTGAGCAGCAAAAATTGACCAAACCTTGTCATGTGTTACTGAGGATCAGCTAGGTTCATGCAACGTGGGCACAGTTCTCAAATGTGTCACTGTTATTCAATGGGCTTTAATGAAACAAGTCTATAAATTGATTGCAAACTTGGTAGTGCAGGCAAGGAATGATGTCTCTTTCAGTTACTGTGGTTGTAAGGACAGTTTCGTTTAAAACAGAAAACCTGAAACATTCTCTGCAAATGTCTAACTTGTGGAAAAACTCTCCTTTGCAATAAGACAGATCCAGAGATTTCAGCACTGGTTAAAACTGATCTAATGAAAGCCCCTTGTTGAATCAATACTGCTTGGTGCTGTTGTAACACACATAATTAAGGCACATTTCCAATGATAACAGAATACGGTTTTTGATCCTATTATTACTGCTCCCAGGTCACTGTGAGAGCAGAAAGACCAGTTTACTTTATTTAGCCTCAAAATCACTGAAATATTACTGAAAGCTAAGTTCCGTAACAAGGAAGAGATGAAACAAAACAGCCAAGCCGAATCATAAACACTTATAATTAACAAACATTTTTGGAAAATGGAAAGCAGAAATCTTTAAATTTCTGGATGCCCTTTCAATGAAGACACACACTAAAACATACACAAAAATATTTACTTGTGCACAGATCTAAGTTTTCATAACCATTCTTTTCCGTCAATGTGTTTTTTCTAGCTGGAAAAGAAAGACTTGGGATTTGTGCTGGTTTCAGCTGAGATAAAGTTAATTTTGTTCCTAGTAGCTGATGCAGTACTGTGTTTTAGCTTTAGTCTGAGAATAATGCTAATAACACACCAATGTCTAAGTTATTACTCAGTTGTGCTTGCTTTAGGGTTCCTGCATTTACTAGGGTGACAGACCCTTCATCCACATTGCTCCACAGGAAAACAACATCCCTGAACTCTCTTTTTAAATGAATGGATCCTTTACCTGGCTATTCTTTTTCCTGGCTAAGAAGTGAGTCACACTATAATTTGTGCTCAGTAGTTGTATGACACTCTGAATATGATTGATCATCACATTTACAATAGCTGGGGTCTTTTATTGCCAGACTGAACAACTCCTGCATTGGTACTATCACTAAGGTCTGGAATGTAAATCCCTTCCTGACACTTCCTACTCACTGAAGAGGTCCTATAGATCCTGTGAAAAGCAGTTCATCATTAAAAGAAAAGAGTTAAAAGTCTGGATTTAAATATTTTACCGTTAGATTTGTCACACATAGAATCTCTACACAGTGATATAAAGCCTGAAGCCACTGTTAAAGATACCTGTTCTCTCAGCTCCATCAGAAGATCCTCCTGGGCTTTATGATTTGGGCTGATAAATCTTATTCGGCTGTTGAAATTTCAGTCTAAAAACCCCTAATGTTTTAGACACAGTTTGTCTAATTAGCATTAATTACAAAGTTATGGCTCTGATTTGAAGAACCTTTTTTCCAGTCAGTAGCATGCCAGGTTTGTTTCTCCAGCATGCCCGGGATGCTGTATAATTACTTTCCAGAGGTCTTGGCATGTGAGGATGATTGTGTGAGGTTTCCTTCTGGCTGGATGACCTTGTGTCTCAGTGGCCTGTTGGGGAGGTTTTTTGGGGAATAAATGCAAAAAACCGAGCTGTTTCTGCCAGCCTTTAGAGGGCAGTAAGATACCATCTTTTTATACAGTATCAGTTTATTCACACTAAACACTAAGCGCGCTTTTTGAAGGTTAACTTGCCTTCAGGTGATTAACAGTATTTATAATCAAGTGATGTTTCCCACTCTTTTGGAGTGGACTCATATATCTGTTCTAGGAATTTTAGAGTACGCACCTAGGGAAGCCTAAACAGCCTGTAATTAATATCCATTTTATACAACAGATGTTTTCCCCAGGCATAACTGTGCCCTATGATATTTCTGAAGCTGCTATACTGGAACATGTACATTTGTAAACACATTTAAGAAGAGAGGGCAAGACCCTCTGTGATCTCTGATCAGTCATTCTCCTCATATTTCTATACTGCTTTTACGCAGTTACGTGAAGGCTGTGAGGACTTGTCCACACAGGAAAAATCTCTCTGATTCACATTTCCTTCCTCAAAATTTTTGCTTGTACCTGTGGTTATCTGTCTTTTGAGCTGGATTTTAATTTCACTAGATCCATGAGTGATTTCTGACAAGGTAATTTTGGGTCACGTTTGAAGCAGATGCAAATGTACAAATTTGCCTACATTGCAACATGGAAGGTGATTGAAGTTGAAGTTGGTGGAAAAGGTCTAAAGGCTCTTGTCCACCACAGTAAAATTACATGTATGTCTTGCTCAGCACTGACTCTGTTTCTGTTTTCTATATACTGTCCACGGATGGCAGTTCCTAGCCCAAAAGAAGAGGTGGATGGCACTCAGATTCAGCAATGGAAATTAAAAGTACATCTGAGAATAGTAGCCATGCAGAATTATGTGGGGATCACATGAAAAAGTGAAATAGCATTGGCAAATGTCCTTGTAGGTTCTTAACATCCCATTCCTTGCATGTACTCAGCAAGCTGTTTACTCAGAGGACTGAGATGAAATCAGCTGCAGGTTACTAGCTTCTAAGGAGCAGAGCCATCCTGCTTCTCACTCTTCCTTGGGACTGTGCTACAGATCACAAATGGGGGACCTTCTTGAGGCCTTCACAGGAGTTGCAGAGGTAATGCCTTGCCTATGGCACAGGTGAGACTGATGAAATCACTAGGAGACTTTTATGCCTCTGCTTTCATGTCATCATACTGATGACGAAAATGACAACTACCTATTATCCGAGGTAATGACAATTACCTACTAACAGTCATGGCTGATTTTGCTCTCCTGATGTAGGAGTCTGGCTTACACCTCAGTGTAGAAGATCCTGAATATAAATGATTTGAGCCATGTATTTAGTTGCATTTTAAGCACTGCATATAGTGCTAGGTAGATACATTCAGGCTAAATGCTGGTCTCTGCATGGGTGAAATAAATTGTGTACAGAGGACTTCTGTAGAGAACGCAGACCTTCTAGGTGTTTTTTCTTTGTGTGGCCAGTTTCTCATGGCTACCAACATTTCTCTTGATTCCATGTACCCTTTTCAAAGCCACAGGTAGCCAGGGAATAATGTAAAAAGTCTACTGAGGACTGAAAAGACCTCTGCCTTTGCATCCTAAGAGCTAGCGTTCAGAGTGGGATGTAAAATAGCAACACAGGACTGTATCCAGAAACACAGAAACATGAATTTTTGAGATCAGCAGTTCTTAAACTAAATCCTGGATATGACGGAAAGGTGTGGGCTGAAGTCAGCCCACAGGAACACAGAGGAAACCTTTCCCCACTTGATGGGCCATCTAGATTGCAGGGTGCCTCTGTGAGGCTCAGCAACTAGGACCTCAGTCCTACCTACTGCTAGCACAGAGGAGAAAGATGGTTGTAATGAGGCAATGTCCTAAACTGGAAAAGGCAGATGTAAAAAATGAGCCAATTGGAGGTGAAGAACAGGAATCCAGAAAAAAGAGCATCCATTACTTAGAGTGTCAAGAAGACAGTGTTTTTGCCACTGCTCCCAGGCACAGAGAGAGTGTGGCAGAACTGAGCTCATCTGCAAGACAGGATGAGCAAAAGCAAGGACCAGGGAGGAGACTGCCATAAATGCTGTGTGTTGCTCTAGCAGGAGTTGGTTGACGAGGGCCTGGCAATGAACTGTTTGCAGACAATGAACTGTGATGTGTCCCTCGAGGTACAAGTGTAAGAGAGTGCTCAGGAGGATAAGAGGAGATGTTGAGGAAGACCCTTGGTAAAGAGAAGGTAGGATGTCTGCTGTGAATGTTAGGCATTTCATACTGAATCCCTGAAGCAAATATGAGATTCCTTTTGAGGAAATGAACCTTCAAGATGAGATTTTCAAAAACGAAAATGAAATCTTATGACTTTAAGCCATTCCCCTAACATTTTGGCATCCATCTAGTAATGTTTGAATGTTGCTGGATTTAGGGCACTGCTGGTTTTCATCAGACTGTGAGGAACAGCTGTATGTTTCTAATAATATGCTGTTTGTTGGCTAATTAAAACTGGCATCAGGAAAGTGGCTGAACTGTCACAGGGAGAAATTTTTTCTATTCCTGTTTCAATCTTTTAAAAATAGAAAACAGATGTTTCCTCCATTCTCTGCTGCCAAGCTGTGGGGAATCCCAAATAAGAAAAGCATTTGTGATGCAGGCAGCACTGTGGAGCCTATAACCATGGCAGGAATAGCAGTGTGGGCAGGACGTTGTCTTCTGTGGGTTTTCTAGGTTACCAGAGCCAATTGATTTTGGTCTCTTTTTTTCTCATTTAACTTTGATTTCTCAGTGTGTTTTCTCACATAACATTGTTTGTTGTGTCCTTGTGATGTGACTAGGACTGGTGAGAGGTTTTAAAGGAAAAGCATCAAAAATGTTGATTTGCAACTGCTGACTTTTTTTCTCAAATTTATATCAGCTACACAGTGATTCAGCTTAACTTCGTCCAGCACTTTCAGTATGAAGACTTGCAGGCAACTCCTCATAATTATTTTCCCAGGGAGCTGTAGCCTTTCACAAGAAAGCGTGTTTTACCTGTAGTTAAAATCCTACATGTCAACATTCACACTATGGAGTTTTCTGAGTTAATAGGTGCGCTATCAGGTAAGCTCTCCTTGCAAAAGACACATTCCGGAGTGCTCTCCTCAGGTACTTCTCTTGCTTAGATATTACAAGACTGCCTGAGGCACGTTATGGCACTATTTTATCTGCAGTGTCGTAGTTTACCATTTTAATAACTCCCCATGTGCAGGGAGAGTGACTTATTCTCAAGCTTCACTATAGCCTGAGCAATGTCCCCTTAAAACTGTTTGTTGCTTCATTCAGTTGTAGTTGTATTTATCTAGTTATTAGTTGTTTGAAACCCAAAACACAGGACTGCTGAAAGTAAACGGGAATGTAGAATAAAACAGTGCTGGAAACGGCACATATATGAGTGATTTCTGAGGAAGAAAAGATTAATTCTCATTTGTTGCTTTCAGGAGTTCTATGTGCTTTTCTGCTCACCAGCCACAGACAGTCAGATTACTAAGTCACTGTTTCCATGAAAGCCAATACAATTTCTAGATAAAGCCTTTGTAACATCAGGCAAGGGAGCAAGTGAACCCCTGGCTTCCTTGAATACCGAAGTAGCTACCTTCATTGGTTGTCTTGTCATAGGATTTTAAACCTCAATTCATGGAAAGAATTAAAAAAAAAAACACCACCAAACTGTTTTTGCCTTCAGTTAAAAATGAGAGCAAGAGGATATAAAAGTGAGTCCTCCATCTCCCACCCCCACCAGTCTCCTTCAGAAGGACAGGCTTCCTGCAAGGCTCCCCCACAATGGTGCCTCACAGCTACCAAGTGCTCCTGTATGGGCTGAGGCTTTCAGACCTTCCAGGGCTGCAGGACATGGATAGCTGGAGCTATTCTGCTTTTACCAGGTACCTGAGGTTTCCTTCCAGTTCTCCCAGGGCAAGGCATCTCCTTGGGGTGGGGTCCTGGCTATCAAGCAGGAGTCTGGCAGCAGCCTCCTTGGTGGGTTATAGGGTACCCAGCACTTAGAAGACAGCTTGTATCTGTCAGTGAAACACAAATCCAAGGCAAGCTCCTTTTAAACTGTTGGTTAATTAATCTAATCAAACTGAATTTAAACACTGGCTTCTTTAAAAGGTAAATTACCTGGCACTAGTGCACCCATATGCCTGAAAATGCATAAAATGCTGTCCCTGCCAAGAACAAGAGACAGACCCACAAGGTCTTTGTGATAATCCCAATCCCTGTGATAATCCCAATCCCTGAATTTTCAATATCAAATATAGATCTTTGCAGTAATGTTTGTGGCAGCCATATGCATAAAAAGTCACCAGAACTGTGTAAAAATACAGCTTGAGGAATTACAGCTGTCTCTTCCCCTGAAAGGAGGAATTAAAGCAGTGCTTGTGCTTTTCACAGTGAATGATTCATGTGGCTGTTGTCAGCCCTTTCCTCGCCCCCACCGGTAAACATTTCCAAGCTGTGCCTAGCAGAAGTGCAGTTGGCACTGCAGTTGGAAGTCCAGGCTGGCAGCGTGGCCCATTCCAGCTAACAGTGGTTGGCTTATTCAACTGCTGCAATGACAAGAGAGAGTGGAATCCATGGCCAGTGATTATAGCCAGGAGCAGGGTGAGCTGGGCATGGGGACCTCCTCTGCGTGAGAGACACAGACAACCTGCAGGACTTTTCAGTGCAGCAAATACATGCAGGAATCAGTTGATATTCACAAGCATTCCTACATCTCACTGAAAGAAGGTATTTGTAATTTTTAGCATGATAAAGCACTAACTGTGTGTAGGGTAACACCTTGCTATGAAAGGCAACTGCATGGAGATAGTGTGTAAGACTCCTTGGTTTTCTGGTACATAGAGAGGGTCAGCATTTTCTTGTTCTGCCATTCTGGTGCTTTCATAAATCTGTAGGGGGTGTGTCAGCTAATCTATATGTGCTCCTTTTGTTCTGCTATTTTATTTATGAGTATTGTCTGCACACCTTATTGCTCTCAATCGTTTCTTGTTTCTGAGGTGCTTCCTAGGGATAATCAACCATACCCATTTACTCACCTGCTAAAATAACCAGTGATTCACCTCTGTTTCAGGTTGTGCTGAAAACTAAATGTTCTCATAATCTTTAATGCGACTTGCTAAGCCATGTAGCATTGCAAGCTCCGGGTTCTCCTTTGTGGCTTTACAGGAGATGACAGTGTCTCCCCAGTGTCCTGCTTCACTGCAAGATGGGCTGGACCAGGAGCACAGCTAGGTCACAGGATGACATTGGCCTCAGACCTCCTGATGACTTGTTTTACCCCACACGCAGCCAGGACAGAGCTTGTAGCACCTGAGCTGCATGAAAGCTTGGTAGCTTTAGCGTGGTAACTCCTCTCCTAGGCTGAAGGACAAGGATGCCTGTGAAGTGCAGTGCTGGTCTGCCAAGCAGAAGCAAGAGAGGTAGAGGGAACGTTCAGGCAGGAGTAGGAAGGGGACAGAAAGGACAAGCAGTTCCTGCCAGAATTCACTGTAAAATCTTCCTCTGGTGTGGAGATCAAGGATTATCAAACAAGAAAGGGAGCAAGACCCCTCACATGCTTTTTTATCCAGTCTTTGTTAGCTATGAGTTAATAAAAAAAGAAAAAAGAATTTGTACAGTGTGAGACAGAATGTGGCAACCTGCAAAGCAGCAGAGGAATGCTGGCAAAGCTGGGAACTGTCCATTTTCTGGGTGAAATTTGAGCTTGCTCAGGTATTGCAGGGTGGATGAGGACTTTCCCAGGTATGCCATTGACTTTACTTCATTGTACAAATAACAAATATGGATGAGGAATGGCTTTTATGGGAAGCTGACTGTTCAGCAAGTAGGGGGGAAACAGATGGGGTGGCACTGGTGCATCCTGGAATTATGTTGTAGTTTCAGAGCTCCAGGCAGGGGTCAGCTGGCAGGAGGAAGTAATTAACGAGCTACCTGGTTGTTAGTATTTCCACAGACCAAGAAAGGCAGAAAGAGTTTACATCCACAAAAGGTTGTTCTTTCATAACATTATTGAGACTGTATATAGCTCGGCCTTCAGTTTGCTAGAGGGGGATGTGCTGGTGGACAGCCAAAGCCCAGCCCTCAGCAGGAAGTGTGAGCAGGTTCTGGGATGTGACCTGGGATAATTTGCAAAATAACTGGGGAATCCAAGCCTTGAAAAGTCAGTGGAGATGTACAGATTCTGCTGACCCTCAAGGGCATGTAGTGACAAGACAAGAGGGAATGGCTTTATACTGAAAGAGGGTAGATTTAGACTGGATATAAGGAGGAAATTCTTCACTGTGAGGGTAGTAAGGCACTGGAACAGCTTGCCCAGAGGTAAGAACCATCCCTGGTAGTGTTCAAGGCCAGGCTGGATGGGGCTTGGAGCAACCTGGTCTAGTGGAGGGTGACCCTGCCCATGGCAGGGGGTTGGAACTGTATGAGCTTTAAGGTCCTTTCCAAACCGTTCTATGATTCTGTGATTTGTGAGTTCCTAACTAGGTGGTGATGCCACATATCCAAGATGGGATTTTAAAAAATGTATCTTTTAATTTTATGTAGCATATAAGCAAGTAAAGCTGCAACCTGCTCTGTCAAACCCATGCTGAGAGTCATGTCATCCTTCACTCCTAGTCAGAACTGATTAGGTAGAGTCTTGTAGAAGTGTTCTTGTAAAAGGCACTGCAAATGTCTATTTCCTCAATGAAGGAGGCGGTGGCTGGAAACCAGCCAGGCTTGCAGTGCCTTTTCCAGCACAATACATAGCTCACAAAACTGCTGTGCTGAGCCAGAGAGTGCCCATGAGCAGCTTTCCAGGTCTGCCGTAGCTAGTGCTGCAGCTCCAGTCTGGGGATCTGCTTGTGCACCTGCTTTGCCAGGGAGAACCTGTAAAGTAGTATTCAGTGAATGCTTCAATATATGCAAGCATAGGTTTACTGACAACCAGAGAGCTAGCAGGTCAGGAAAGCAGTTACTTGCTGGGTAACACAAAAGAAGACTGCTAGAAATATTCCAGACACACTGGTGTTACGATAGATTTGTTTGAAAGCTGGTCTGTGACTGTTAAGGGAGAAAACTCCTCCCTCGTACCTGCTGCTGAGCAAGAAGTTTTGTGCCTTATTCAGTGCATTATACTGTGCAAGAAGCCAGAAGAAAACCACAAAGAGTCAGAGAATAGGGTGAGCCCAGTGTTACAGTGCTTACGGTAAGGTAAAAGAGTTTAAACTACTGTGCTAAGGTTGGGTACAGTGAATTCCGAACCAAATGTGAAGAAGATGCTGTTCACTACACAGGGAAAATGAAACTTTTTCATCTGGCTGAATTGCTTTGATGAAAGTTGGGATTTTTATATGATTGCTGTGTTCAGGTTAAAAACATGCAATATGAATCATAGTGCTGCTTCTCCAAATATTGTATAAGCTGTTTGGTTTACTACCAGGAAGACATGTAATGAAAATTAAAAATAGAAATATTATTAAAAAAAAAGCAATATGCATGCATTACTGCTGACATTTGTTGAAATAAGAAGAGACATGAAATATTATATATGGATTTTCTGAGTTGGAGCAGGAGGTGAAATACAATTGATGACACTTGGAATATTTTTATGGAATATGGTAATAAGTGAAAACGTTTGTGACATTAACTCAAAGAAATATTTGAAGAATTATGGAAGGACTTAACACAATAGAACCACATGCTTAGATTTAAAATGTAATTGACTGCAAATGAAACACATTTAAATGTTTTAAAATTATAGTAATCTGAAAACAGCTGAAGTTGCTGAGAAACTGTGCATAATGCACAAAGCCCCCAGGCACTGCAAAATGGAAATAAAACTTTGACAAAAATATTTCAAACTGTCTCTGTGGTAAGAAGAGTAGTTTATTTTTAACAACTACAAAGAGACTCTTGGGAACTCACATTCCATTTGGAAACAGAACCTCATGGGCAGTTATTTGGATTTTTTTATGAGAGGTTACCTGTCTTTAGAATTTATGCTCCATCTTGTGACTTGACTAAAGCAGCACAAGCTGGGTTGATTTAGGTTTTCCTGCATTTTAATAAAAAGAATGAGAAAGCAAATAGGTTTTTGAAGGAAATAAATTAAAGACATAACACTGGACCAACTGAGTTTACAATTAAAAATTAATCATTAGGCTAAATTGATTACCAGATGAACACAACAGGTAATCAACGCAAACTTTGCAGTTGACTCTAGCGAGGATCATATTATTTTGCTTTTAGATTTCAACTACCCAGAGCTCTATCTGATGTATTACATTTATATATCTGATGAAGGATGTTGGTTTGTGTTGAATATACGAACTTTACAGAATCTAAGTATCAGTACTGGTCTCAGACATTTGTCAAGGAAATATTTCTGGTTCTTTTCAAGGAAGCACGTATTTATGAGAGCATTTAAATGACAATGCTCTAACACTTAGGGCCAGAAATTATACAGTACAGCACTTAACATGTAAATCTTGTACTTCCACAGTGAGATACAGACACCTATAATTAATGCTTTATGTGAGTTTTGTGGAAATTTGGACTCCCTCAGATAACAATTCCCAGCTCCTAATACATTGAGCTCACTAATTCAGACTCAAAGTCAATGTGCTTAGCGTGCAGCTTCCAAAAAAAAAAAAAAAAAAAATATGCAGAGAGTAGAAGATTTCAGCCCCTGGGCCTTCTAGTCTGTGAGTACTTTATTTCAGGTGCATTGAAGCATCTCCATTTATCAAGCTTGTGATATCCTGTAGAAAGATACTTGTAAACAGTCCTGCACTGAACTGCACAAGGCTTTTCCTTTGAGAACCTGTCTAAAGCAGGAAAGAGGGGCATTGATATTGTTTCGTGCGACAGATAATTTGGCAGGAGAAAGGAAGGAGAAGGCCTCTACTCTGCCTTTCAGCTTGCAGAGGTTGACATCTGTTGCTCTCAAAAGGATGTTGAATCACAAGGCTACAGATCTTAGCAGGCCAGGTGGAAAGCAGTTCCCAACTATGTCTTTACTAGCAGACTAAACAGCCCCCAGTCATGTACTCAAACAGAGACCAAGTAATACAGAATGGCCCACAACTATGCCAGTAAAACCTTACTCATTAAGTCCGGTTTTAACAGGGTGATGGCATCCAAGCTGTGTGCCTGGAATGATTCTTGGACTGTTAGGTGCTTGAATACTTTTCTGTGTCTGAGAATCAGGAAACTCCTAGGTAGCTCAGGACAAAATTGTGACTGTGAGGAATATAGACCATTGCATTCTTTCATAACTGTTTAATTTACTTTGCAAACGGTAACCTTCATGTCTGCTAGAAAGCTAGAAATCCAGTCTTCTTGATAGCGAAATGAAAGCAAAAGCAAGAGAAATAGCATGCATGTGTATCTAACACTTGAGACAATCAGTCTTGTCATCCTTGTCCTCAGAACTCTGTGCTACAAGAGGCATTGGATAAAGTATATAAACAACCCTGGGAACAAAAAACTGGTTTATTTGCTTTCAGATGAGCACTCAAATCACCTGTACTTCAAGTTCCTTCTACATAAAAGCTAGCAAAAACTTCACCACTCAACCCAAATGAAGAATGCTCCACCCAGCAAAGTCTATTCCTCAACCATTAAGATGAGAAAAAGAAGATTGAAGAGGAGATGTGACAGGAAGTACAGCCCTTGCAGAGGAGGTACAGAAGGAGATTGGAAGTTGAGAAGGTATATCCAGCACTGAGAAGGCTGGCAGTCATTTACTGGATAAAGTAGATCTATTGCACACTGCATTCTTGTAATATTATTTTTCTTTTCCATTTCCTCAGTGACAATGGCCTCATAATGAATATAAGGAAGAGCTATTAGTTTTGACATTAGGTACCTGGAGACTTGTGTCTGGCTTGAAAATAGATAAATTCATAGATGAGGTCTTTAAAGTCTTTGGAAGTCAGAGTCAAGTCTATGAAGTTGGGCAGTTATACAGAATATCTTGTGTAGGGTCTTTGGTTTGACTTCTAGAAACACAGACAAAAAGCTCAACCCCATATCCATTATATGTAAATTGGCCTCTTGTCCTTCTGTTAATTTGTCATTTGCAGTATACGAAATGAGTCCAGAAGGTTGTTTGTAGCTGTTTCTTGCATCTATCAAACAAGATGTGAATGTTCCAATGAAAAGGTTATCAGCAGGGGATTGTTAGGTGGTTTGCAGGAAAAGCTGTGACAATTCCCTAGCTCCAAGCAAGTCTCTGGCTCTTTTCAAAGTTGTTGTTCTATTTGAGCCTCAGAAAAGCAGTAATTCAAAATCACTATATGTAAAATCATCTGCTTGTCACTCCTCCCAGGAAAATACTTTCCCTCTTCATGTATCGTGTTGTTTTCCTAACTGCACAAGCCTTTGACAAACATTTACATAGCGAGGAAATCATTAAACATGTTTTTTTCTAGTAAAACTGTATTTGATGGCAGCTATAATTTGTGTTAATAATACACATTTCAATGTTTGTATTTTCCTCTCAGTTTCTTTAGAAAAGTAGTCTATTTACCACAGTAAATGGCTGCTGATGTGTACGGGCCATTTGTCTAACTTAACATTAAGAGACACTGAAATTTCTTTGGATGTGTCAGTTTGCCAGCTTAAATTCTCTATGTCTCTTCATGTGTGCTTATGTAAAACAAAGCTTGCATTGTCTGCTTTTATTAAAATCTCAAAGGTTTAATGATTTCTTTCTCCTCCATTCTGAACTAGTTTAGTAATTTAATTAGCTACTGAAAGTCTGGTGGCATTCTGGAGTGCTGTCCTTGTTGGCTTGAGAATGCCACATCATACTCACTAAAGTTAGCAAGACTACTTATTTCCATTTTATATCTAAAATCAGTCACCTTTTCCAAAGAAATCCCTGGTTGCACAACCAGCATGTATTAAATTGGTAAAAAGATGTTCTCAAAAGCTTCAAACTAACAACTCAAATGGGGAAAGGAAGTCTGATGAAGTGATGCAACGCTAACATTTTTCTCTTCAGAAATTACTCAAAGCTAATACCCAGTGCAATGCTGTGTGGCACTTCTGTGGGTGCTTTCTTGTGGTGCAGTAAGACAACATATACATGCAACCCTTTTCAACATAGACTCCGTAGTTAGTACTTTTTGTAGTGAAAAAAGTGATAAAAATATAACTGAAAAGGAGCAAGATTACCTGTTGCAGGCAGTGCAGGAAACCCTGAAGTGTCTATGTTCGTGACAGTGAAATCTGGAGGTGAATGAGCTCTCTGCTTTTCTAGTCAATGAGCTCTCTGCTTTTCTAGTCAATGAGCTCTCTGCTTTTCTCCATAATGGTTCCGGCCCCACACTTGATCCTTGGATGTAAATCTCTCAGATAAAAAAAAAAAAAAAAAAAAAAAAGCACACTTTGATTAAAAAAAGGCCATTGTTTTTTTGTGTTCAGACACTTATTTGCCTTGGCCCCTGGTGATACAGCTGTCAGCTGTACTCACTTCTGGTCTTCTGAAATTCTGTTTGATGAAGAGGTTCAGAGCGATTCCATTTGAGAGCTAGCTGGCTTATAGAAAAAAGGATACAGAACTTTAATAACACAATGAAATACATATATAAATGCTGAAAACATTCCAAGCTTCTAGAAGGAGAATATACTACCTTCTAAAAGAACTCCAGGACCAAAACAAGTTTCCTGTGCAGGATTTGGAACCATGCAGGGGAAACAGGGAACCATCTACGGTCAAATTCTGCTGCTATTAGTAGATGCTCACCATCTTCCTGCAATCAGTGTATGTTTCCTGTCAGCCTATCTGTATGTCAGGTCTTCTTATACCCTGCACACTGTTTACATTGAGCTGAGGCTCGTGTGGGAGCAGACTGCAAGAGGCCATCACGATAAGCCCAGTCCTGGATACTCTCCAGTACTCCTGGAGGCACCATGCTTACCTGAAACCTCCACCCTGAGTTCTTCTGAGAGTGGCTCAGATTGAATCCCTGGCTCTATTTCCAGAGCCACTGGAAATTTTTGTTACTTGAATGTGTCTATTACACTAGAAAAAGCAATATGTATGTTTTGAGCTTTTTAATTATTATGGAGACATGGATGACTGTATAGCAAACTTAAGAGACCAGGAAAAGTAAATGCAATCCTAACTAAAAAGTTTCGTTTAATTTTTCTCTCCTAACATGTGGTAAATATTAATGAAAAGGAAGATTTTAAAACCTGTTAGAACAAATGATGAAAAGCATCTTAGAGGAAAACAACTGGCTTAGAATAAACACAAGATGCTTAAAGTCATTAAGCTAGTTAATATCTGAGACTGTGGCATTGTCAACACCAGTGTGACTGTGTGTGGTCAGGAAGTTTTCATACCTTTCCCATAAAAATATATTCTAAAAAAATATGTTCCATTCTGTTATCCCTTATTATCTTTTTCCTCAGTTTGCTCTTATACTTAGGATGACTCTCAGTTCAGTTCATTACAGTTCACTTCAAATCCCAAAGCTGCATTGTTCAACGAGTATTCTCATAAAAGAGAGAGAAAACAAGAAAAGTACTCATCAAAATATGGCCCATTTTGTAGATATAGCATCAGACTAGACATTTTGTCATGCTGTCCACAATGTTTGTGGCACAATCTCTACTTTTCAAGAATCCTGAAAGAAAAATTGACTCATTTCCTAGCATGAAGTCATCTTACATCCAAAATGGTGTTGTGTTGGAGGAATATCACACGTTTATAAAATATGTGACACGTAATAAAATTGTTTTCTGAAATGTACATTAGTTTAAATGCAGAAGGGAAGGCCACTACGCAGCTAGCTAAATCAGTTGTCATTTTGCACATCAATCACTGCACTAGGTGCATGCACTATGTGTATAAATCCCCATCGAGGGAAATGTGAATGTAAACTTTAATGTATAATTTATTGCAATGAATGATTTCACTGGCAATCAATGAACTGAACTAAATGTTAGATTTAAAATTATCTGTCAATTGAGAAAAGAGAACCTCTAGGAACCCCTTTCTGGGGAAAAAAATAAATGCAAGAGAATAAATTGCCACTGTTAGCCAGCACACTGTTCTGCTAGCATCTAAAGCAATGGCTGAATGTTAGTCTGCTCCTTCTTGGCAGTGATAATTTTCTTTACATAGCTACTGTCTAACCACAATATTAAAAATATTCAGGTTTTAACAAACAAGGTAATAAAGTACCTGGCAGCAGAGGAGGCATAAATGTCTCAAGGCAGAGATGAGTGTCTGAGGATAGGAGGGAGAAAGAGAGAGAGAGAGCAGAGAAACATCAGCAGTCACTGTAAAACAGGAACATGTACTTACAGCCGTCAGGATTAACCAGGATCTCATTTTAGTAATGCCAGAGGTATTGTGAAAATGTTCCTGCTTTGGAAATTACAGTCAGAGATGTTAAAAATACTAATAGAAAGTATTATCCTTATTTAAACTGAGAAGTTGGAATTACGTTGACAGAATTTAATAGCAAGTCATTAAAAACATTCATCTTTAAAATAGGTGAAAGCACACCATGCTGAATATGTAAACTAGGTCAGCACTTGTTTAAATTCTGTATTGCTGAGAAAAGGACACCAAAGGGAATGCGATTTAGGACTAGATTGTCTGGCAGATCATTGCAAAAAGCTAGTGTTTTAATTATCATTGCTTTATGAAATCATAAAAATCAAAGAAATGTGGCATGAGAGGGACCTAAAATGAACCTTTTATATGCTCTGATAATCAAGCAAGATTGAATCTCTTCAGAGAGATACTTTGCTAAGCCAAAATCATCCAGAGCTGGGGATTTTACTATCTTTCTTAAAGCCTGTAAAAGCCTTTTAATACTTTCTTCTCTGTTAGCCTTAAAAAAAAATTAAAGGTTTTTCTCATATTTGCCTGATATCTTCATTTCATAGAACCACAGAATGGCTTGGGTTGCAAAGAACCTTAAGATCCTCTACTTCCGACACCCCTGCCATGGGCAGGGACACCTCCCGCTAGACCAGGTTGCTCATTACTTTTTCTTCTAGATTTGGTAGACTGAAAAACAGTCACAATACTCTTTTTTTTTACTGCAACCTAAATAAAAATGCCTTTATTCCACTATTTTCTAGGCTACATGATCCTAGTTCTTTGGATTTTTTTTCTTATAGACCACACTTGGTAAACTTTGGACTATTCTACTTACTATGTCTTGCACTTTCTTCAAATGCCCTGTATTTGCCCCAAGTGTGGTGACCTGAGCTGACCCATATTTTCCAACTGTCATGTGATCAATGCCATATGAAATTCATATCAAGACTTTCTGGAAATCCAAAACTTCATTTCCATATTTTTGCAGCAACAGCAGTTTTTTGGGTTTTTTTGTCTTTTTTGGTTTGGTTTTTTTTTTCAGCATTTGTGCATTGCTGGCTCTTTATTTAGGATTTCTGCATTTGATATTTTTCATCCTTATTGTAGAACTTCTTGATTTCAGACCACTTCTCCAATCAGTTGAGACAACTCAGAAATGTGTACACTGTTCTTTCAACCATACAGAATATTAATGTATGAATACTACTGGTGATGGTGGAGGCTGAGGCTCTGGGCAGACCTTAGAGCAGCCTTCCAGTACCTAAAGGGGGCCTACAAGAAATCTGGAGAGGGACTTCTTACAAGGGCAGGTAGGGATAGGACAAGAGGGAATGGCTGGATTTAGATTAGATATTAGGAAGAAATTCTTTACTGTGAGGGTGGTGAGGCACTGGAACAGTTTGCTCAGAGAAGTTGTGGATCCCCATCCCTGAAAGTGTTTCTGGGGGCTAGAGAATGGAGCTTCTCTAGAACATTACATCCTCTGCAGCTGGAGAGGGCACAACTGGAAAAGGGGACTGTGCTCAGGCCTGCCCAAAGGCTCACATGGTGCCTCCTGAGGTGAACCCGACATTTCAGACTGGCAAGCAACTAGTCCAGGAGGGTGGAGAGATGCTTTCTAGGCAAGGAAATTATAGATTTTATTTTTGGTTTTGTCTTTCTTGAGCAAATGTTATAGAACTTTCTTTAAATAAATTTTAATTCTCCATATATGTTTACACAAAAAAATTAGATAGGGTCTTTTGGCTATAAAGAAATTATTTAGAATGAGATATATGTGCAGTATTAACAACATTACTACTAGTTAATTCAGCATTCCAGAGAAGGACCATATCTTTCATACAGCTCCTTGCTATTTCTCTCAAGACAATTTACTGCCTCTATTATAAATGGTCTCTAGCTTATTTTTTTAGTAGTTTTAATTCTTTCCATGTAAAGAGATAAATCACATTGCTCTGCATCCAGTCGTGAGAAAACAAAATACAAACAAAGCCCCTATAGCTAGGGAGGTTCATCATTGTAGCTTACTTCAAAGCCTGCCTTTCTTATATGACTCATTTATTTCAGTGTTTACGGGAGCAGAGCATCTTGTAGCAAATGGAGCAAAAATAGATCTTTTTTTTTTTTTTCTGAAACTGATTTTGAACATAAGGAGCCTTATTTATGGATGGGAATGTTGTACCTACTCAGGGGAACAGTATCATTGTCTGTCATATGGTAGCATTTCATCTTCTTATTTTGAGGAATTGTCTTCAGTGCTTTTTGTGAAATGCCTTGAGATATCAACATCTTATGTAAGAACTCAACCCTAAAAGATGCTGAAAATACTCTGGCCTTAATCCAGTAAAGCACTTAAACAGGTATTTAGCTTAAAGTGCATAAGAATACCCTGGGGAATAAACACATACTCAAAGCTAAGTACATACTTCTGTGCTCTGTGGATCAAAACTGAAGTACTCAAATCCTTGCAGGACTGAGCCCCCTGCTTTTTGTTTTTATAAGGTATTTGTTTACTGAACTTCATAAATCTGGGTAGATTATTCAGCTCAAATACAGTGCTACAGAATGCTTTCAAGTCTGTACCTCCCGACCCTGCACTGTTTGACATCAGTAGTAAGCTTATTCAATGAGAATAACACCAAATCCATCTTTGATGGATTAATGTGAAAATCATGCTCATCTATCAGACAGATAACGCATGTACTGAATGGTAAACGATCAGTCTGTGTCCTAAAGTTATACACAAACAATAATACTTATTGCTTCTCAAAAGCATTCAGAAATGTTCTATGCATTTTACAAAGAAAGATGGGGGAAAGGCTTTTCCCAGGATATTTCCTATTTGTATGTAGGGCAGTCTAGCATGGGAGCATCACATGTAAGCAAGGGTGGTGAGACAGGAAGGGGAAGGTAAGCTAGGAATATACCCACCTTAGGAGCAGAGCATGAGCCCTGCAGAAGCACTAACAATAAAAAGCCTGTAGAGTCTGCCTAACTTCAAAAAAGAATGAGTTAACAGCCTGCCGCTTAGGAAAAATGCAGTAAGCCTTCCTTTCCCACTACTTCTCAAAGATGAGAAGGTAGAAAATACAAAAGGTAATAGTTATGAGAGGCAATTAAAAAAAAGAATAAAAGGAGGAAGGCAGACATAAGGGACACAACAGTCGGGGTGCAGATTTCTTGCTCATCCTTGAAAAGCAGAAGAAAAGCAAGAAGTGCCCACTAATAGGCTTTCCAACTGCGCTTTGGCTGGAGTTCGATAGTATGCCTGCATTTACCCCACACAGAATGCCAGAGCTGTGTGTGCTGTCATAGTAAATCATATCAGCACTGCTATAACGGAATTCGAGGGAATATTTTTAGCCCAACGTTAACTATTGCAACCACTTGGCTTTACTGTGAGAACCTGCCAATGAACTTATCAGTCATATCATCAGTACTTAGCCAACAGTCATATTGTATATTGCTCATAAACTCCTAATCCACCTTTTGGAAATACTGTGGGTTTTGGGGTTGGGTATTTTTTCATCCTTTTCCCTTGTAGGCTCTATGTGTGAAAAACTACTGGTCTTTTCTTCTAGTAATGCTTGTTTCTGCCTTACAAAATAAAAGCTGGCATGATCAGAAACCACAAAACTCACATAACTGAGAAGAACCTGAATCAAGAAAGTAAAGAAAAATTAAGATAATGCACCAAGATATATATTTAAATAAAGAAAAAAGTGGCTAATAGTATATTTAATATTAAGAAAAACCCTGTTTTCATCAAAGTCTATTAAAGAAGCAACCTTCAAGTGTGCGGAAAAAGAAGTCTCACAGGAGCCATGCTCTTTACTATACCTCAAAAATGTTTAGCTCGAAAAAGTATGTTCTGATCGGTAAACTGGAATTATCTACTGCTTCTTTTCATTTCCTGTTTTATCACTGCAATAATGCCATAAGAGGTTAGACCTAAAAGTTATTTTAAAGCATGCTTGAAACAACTTTCATGTTTAAAAACAAACACGTCTAGTCAAGTTGAGCATTTTGTCTTTCTGAGTCACAGCTCTGTTACAGTCTGTGTGCTACCAAAACTCCCATGTCTTCATTTGTGCGTGCTACCATGGTTTCATTCAGTTCATGAAGCATGTAGTATATATCGAATCTAGTGCTAATAGACCACAGTCACCCATTTAAACATTACCAAATTGCAGTCCATGTTCTCTCATATTTTTTAGTGGTGTTCTTTCTGTCTTGGAGGATCTCTCCCGCATCAGGAAGCTTATCATAGAGTCCTTTATACTCCACTTGGATTCTGCTCAAGAAACGTGCAAACGTATCATGCAAACACATGAGAGAAAGAGCAAATGAAACAAAACTGCATGCTATTTCATGATCCTCCTGAACTTGCACCATGTAAGACTCTCTCCTCTGAACCAACAGCCGTTTCTCCCTGAAGTCTCTGTGTGATGTGTGCCCACTGCAGCAGGGTTATTTGCAGTCTGTAAAGATGACCTTTCCACATCTCTGCTCTTTTCTCTGACCCTCTAATTCATATTCAGTTAAATGTGATGGTTCAGAGCTTCTTTGCATCTCATTGTTCTTGTGCAACATCGTTATTGCCATTTAACCAAGATACGGTGATAGGACTGAGAGGTGCACTTGGGCTGTGTAGATGCCCAGTGTACTGTGCTAGATTTTGGTAAATTAATCAGCACTTCAGTCATGAGTCATAGTTGTTGTATCCACTCTTTTTGTACATAAACATGCTTGAAGTAATAGAATAATAATTTTGAACATCCAGAAAAATCACTCTGTAAAAGATAGATAGCAAGATCTTCAATCAGCATAGTTGCTCTGAAAGTCCTCCTGCATTCAACATAATGAAGAACTCAAAATTACTGTAGGCAAATCGTTTAAAAAAAAAAAGTGTAATAACTTCACAAAACACATAGCTCTACAACAAGGAGATGGCTATGCATACTCTCGATAGTAATTGTTTCCAACATTCAAAATGATGACAAAATGAAACACAAAAAGGAACATGTTTCTTGTTCCCATCAAAGATCCTTTTTTGCTTCATAGGTACAGCGGTACAGTGACTGTTGCAGCCAATGTAGCCTATGTTGGTAACAACCCCAGATCTATGTTGGATTTAGCCCCAAAATTCTGAAAGATGGAAGGATTTTATTATAAAATGAACAAAGTAGTGACATAATTTCTTAAATTTGTTTGGCTACTAACTTCTCATTTAAAAGCTAATCACAATACTTCATTGTTTACTGGTTTATAATTTCAATAGATTTTACCTCTTGCTTTACTATAAATTCATATAGTGCCCTCTTGTAGACATGTCCTCTTTGAAGTTCAAAGAAAATTATTAGCACTTAAAAGGGATTTGGATCTATCAGACCTGAAATTTAAGTCTGTGCCAAAAAGTCCTATGAAGACAGTTCTGTCATGAGATAGAAAAGAGAAGAAAGCTGGAAACTTTTAAATTAATTCATATTAAGTCATCTTCAGCGGCACCTTCTTTTGTATGTAAGAAGCTGCAATTTTTTTTTTTTCTCTTTTTAATTATTTTCAGTTTGTTTCTACAGTTGGATGATTTTGGCTTTTAAATTAGTATGAAAAAACCCTGGATATACATGAAACAAATCACTTTATTCTGCTTGTGCTCTTTCTGGTTTTCATGGCTTTGAACACAAGCAAGTGCTGCATTTTATACCAATTAGATTTTCTGCAAATTTCTGTGATAATGGGTGATCAATATTCTGTTTTTGCCAACAGAGCACATCAGTGAGCAAATGCCAGAAGCATGGCAGGCATGATAATTTACAGCAGTGATCAATACCGGTATGATTCATTGCACAAAAGATCCCATATTGCCACTGTTCTTTCATTATTTTGCAAAGCATTCATTGTCTGCTATGGACCAGTTCCTGATGACAATTACATAGTTAACAAATCTTTTGCCAATTCAGGGGATTTTACAACCTCTCTTTAATGGGACAAATATGACTTATTGCAGATGAATTGAACAAGCAGCACCAGATCTTCTTTAAAACTTCCACTGGTTTGGCTCTCTTGTCTGAGAGCAAAGGCTGCAGGTCAGGCTGGGGGGTCTGCACACGGTCTGCACTGGACCTATAGGCTGTGGCCAAACAATAATGCAGAAGAATGGAAGCTTGTAGCAGCAAAGAGCTGCAGGAGGAAAAGAATTCCCCCAAAGCCCTTCCTTCCAAGCCTGTCTGAGAGCCGTTTGGACAATGCCCTTAACAACATGCTTTAAACTTCCCATATGATTAAGTTTATTGAGAAATGTGCATATGCCAAATATTAGTTTCATGTGTTGTGGCCCACAGGTGGTGTGTCACTGTTGTGCCTCTGATGTCCTACCTTGTCTGCACTGCAGCTGATTCTGGTCTCATCCCAATGACTCTACCTCTGTGTTTGTGTAGACATCTTTGGTAGAGTTCCTGCCATCGCCACAACACTTCCTATGGCATGGGCTTTATTACTTTTCCATTATTTTCAATATTTACTTATTGGTTTTGGCAACAAAAGCAGAAGATCGAGTTGTCACTGTCAATCTAGCTTTGCACACCAGTTTTTTATATGTTCTAGCTTGCCCAATTTGAAATTAGAAGAAAAGGTGGGAATAAGACAGACAGAAAAAGCAGGTCTGTATCTAATTCAGCCTTATTTAAGTTTTTTTCTAGATCTCAGATGCCATATTCCTAACAAATATCCTCAGTATTCCAATGAAGATACCACTGCATGAGATCAACTGTTCCAAGATTTCTATTATGTGAGGCATGCTAATATTTTTGTATTTGATTTTTTGCCACAAGAACAAAGTCAAAATACAGAAATACTTAATGTACTGAAAGTCTATGTGCTTTCATATGTGAAACAACAAAGCAGCTACAGTTTAACATCTTCTCTTTTAGTAAACAGCTTTGCATCCTCTAGACCTCACACACTGCTCTATAGGAATGATAGCTCAGGAGTGCATGAGACTTGTTCTCCTCCTGCAGCACATCTTCCCTGGTGATCTGTGGTCAGCAGTACCACTCAAGCAGGGAGGATGGCACTGAGTCCAGTGTGATGGGGACTGATCGTTTCATGGGCACATAGTGGAAAGTTGAATGAAGGCAGAAATGGGATTATAAGAACAGGGTTTTAAAATACCTAAGGTAGACCTGGAGATTTGCACGTACAATAGGTCATTTGGATTTTCCTGATAGAAATGTCTACAGAAACAGTAATCTTTCTAATGAAAGATTTAAATGAGGTCCCACCTTCCTACAGGACAGTCTCTTATGTGAAATTTTTACTAGCTCCTTAACAGTAATTAGCATTACAGCTAATCTATTATAAAAAAATGAACAAACAAACAAAAGACAATAGGATAAGAAATGCTTTCTTCTGCAGTGACATGGTTCTATAATGATTTTTGCATTGCAGGTAGGATAGTTAAATACAGACAGGCACAATTGGTCTCTGCTTAGGAGTACTTGATTATTCAGTAAAACAATACTATTTTAATAATCTTAAGACTTACTAAAAATAAAGAACTCACTACAATTAGCCAAAGACAACTTTTTTGGGGCCAGGCTCCTACATGATACAAGCAGTCAGAGGGCCACTGAAGTCCAAACAAACAGAAAAGGATTCAACTTTAAGACATGCAAAATTGGATGCAATGTTTTTGGTTCAAGCCCAAATCTAAATTAAATTAAAATTGTTATGGTGAAAACACTGATTTAGAAGCCTTTTGAACATTCCTTTTGAAGCGCTTTAACATGTACTGTGACCCAAAAGGCACTTCAGTCCCAAAACCACTCAATTTTAAATGCACATTTAAGATCTATTGATATCAAATTGGCACATTTTGCAACCAGTTACGTACTTTTCAATCACTACATCATTTTAATGTTCATGTCACTTCAGTAATGTGAACACATTGCACTAATGTTCTGGCCACTCTCAGCTGCATGCCTTAGAAGCAAAAAATATGGGTCTCTCTGAAGCTGTCTAGTCCCATCATTGTTGGATGCTGGCAGTAAGTGCGGCCAAGTATGACTGGGTGCATTGGGCAGCTCCTCTGAATGCAGCAGTAAGAACGGGGGTAGGAGGGAGCCCATATCACTGGTTGAGAAAGGAAGTAAATGCTTTGTTTGCCAGAAACATCTTTCAGGCTCCCTGCTGACCACACCTGCCCGCTCCCATATATCTGGTTTTGGTTGTAATGCTGGAGAGTGGGGACTGAGCTGGAATCCTGCTTTTGTGGGAGACCAGGGTCCAAGGTACCTCATTCTCTGTGGTGTCTGCCACACGAACATGGTTCTGAAACCACGTATCTGTTCGTCTCTCAGCCCCTCTACTACTGTGCAGCCTTTTAACTGGTTCCTGCAACTCGGCCACCAGACACAACAGGTCATCAACCTGTGCACACCTTGTGCAGGTACTTCCTTTCCTCCAGAAGGGGCTGGGCACTCACTGCAATCTACCTCCTATACTGAAGTCTCCTTCCTTACCAGCTCTGATTTAGTGGAAGCTTCAGACATCTCAGAGGCTTCCTCTGTAGAAACCCTGACTTTAACTGCGAGAGAGTGACTCCATTCTGGCAGAGCACTTCCCTGGGCTATGGGCCTACAAGCAGGGTGCAGGGCCCTTCTCATGTGCCCTTCTGCACAAACTGCTGCACTTTCTCGATCCCTTTTTGTGTGCCCTGTTCACTGCACTCCAGGTCGCTCCTGCTCCCCAGGGCTCTTTAAATCTCCCATGGTTGCTCCTGGCAATGCCCAAGCCACATCAGCCTTGCTCATGAGAGCTGCTGGCAATCAAAGCAAACAATAAAAGCTTTAAAAATAATAGGAGTAAGTTGTAAAGTGTAGGCAAATGCAGGAGTATAAAAATAGATAAGTAAAAAGTAGAAAAAGGTTAATTGTTACCTTAGATTTTACTAGTCAGCTAACCAGTATCCAAAATGGAGTTATGGTAGACTGCCGGATAGTTGAGAAAGCAGAATCTGTAATTCTGTTATGAGATGACAAAAATTTATGACAGGTGGAAATGTAATGAACACCCACACTAATAAGGAGTGTTAAAGCAGAGATCAACATCAGTCAAGGATAAATTAGTCTTTACTGCTACAAATACCATATTCCTGACTGCAGATATCTCTGTTGTTCACAGAAATAGTGACATTAGCAAAGAGTAACCAAACAGAATAAAATCATTATCAATCAGATGATTAACTTCATCACATCATGAGATGATACGGTAGTCTTCCAGAAAAGGGAGAAAATATAAATAACCTTTTTTCCAAGCAAATACTTTGAGAAATCTCAATTTCATTTTCCAAACTGACTTTGTGGGGACTGTTAATGTCTTTGATGTCACTCTTTCAATTACATCTCCTTTCAAGCTTCAGAAATATTTAATGCATGAATACCACAGAATCTTTTCAGGAGATACTTTTATTAAATAAATGTGCTCTGACTGAGTTCACGATCATTTTCTGTTCACTTTCTGTAGGTATACTTATACCAAAATTTAATGGCAAAAGTCTTTTTGAGTCACTTGTCTTGAACATCAGTTCAAAATGTCCATAGAAAGCACTTGCTTTAAATTATAAGAGTCTGTCCAGGAAATTTGGTGCAAATCACTTTATTCACCCAATAAAGCAACAGAAAAAAACCCCTATATTGTTTACAATATAGTGCACAGACCTATATTCACATGGATCCAGTCCACTCATACCTTGGAAAAACATTAGGGCAGAAAGTCCTATATTCATATCCAGCCAGAGGAGAGGAACAATTGTCCTCCAAAAGTTACCTTCACTACCAATGTCCCATACAAACAGCCATGACCAATGCTGGCAGCAAGCTGCAAGCCTTCTCACAGCATGTCCTAGAATTACTTAGTTGTATTTGACAAAAAGCCGTGGTGTAACTAAAGCAGTGTGGCCCACTGGGCACCCCAGAGATGCTGCTAGCTGACCTAACTCCCTTCCCCGGATGTGGGATCTGACTGCAGCCCAAACAGCTTAATGAGATCCCTGCCCTCCTTTACCTTCAGTAGCAAGTGTGAAGTCACCAGGAGTGGAGAAGGTGGTGACTTGGACACAGGTAAAAGCAGGGAGGGAGGTAAAGGCAGGCTGAGAAGTGGGGCTGTGTAGGGATTAAGTTGCTGGCACCGAGAGTGTTGTCCGCCAACAGGACTTGCAAGGTATACTGTGCAGCAGAAAAAGTGATTTTAAATGCTGCAAATCAACAGTGAAGGTGGAATTATGTATTTAGAGACATTTCTGTAAAAATGGTGAAGATCAAGCTCAGCATGATCAAGACTTAACCCAGTGGGCAAACACACTGTAGAGCTATTATCAGAAGATAATACATCAAATGAGAAGGCGGATAAGGGTCCTGTAATTTGGTATGAGAAAATAGCTGTTCCCAATGATTTCCACTGAAACTAAACCTAAGCTGGATCCCCATGTGATGGCCAGGCTGTGCATGGGTGCCACTGCCACAGACTGAGCCAGATGCGCTTATTCACTTTTTCTCCAGCTGAACCTTTGGTTCAGTTACCTCCCAGTTCACTCCCATAATTTGAAAACAATCTGTAGCAGTTCCAAATGATTATGGCCAATTTCCCAGCTGGCAATTTCAATAATAAACAGAACTAGCTATTTTATTTACCTCAGTCAGGTTTAGATTTGCCATGGGTACTTAAAACTTATTATGACAGCTGTTTCTACACATGCCTGATTTGAAGGGATGGAAGCTACAGGTGGCAATAGCAGCAATTCCTGTTTCCAGGACGTTTCCCACAATATTAAGTAGTTTTGATTAATGCCTGTGCTTATCACTTTCTATTCATGATCACTCATATGTCAGAGTAATCTGATCGTTAGGATGAGTAAACAACCGTTCCCTTCCCCATATAGTTCATGCGTAGGCACCTCTAATTTCAGGAACAGTTGAAGTCATTTTATGGACAAGTATATTGGGTTCTTACAGAGTTTTATGTACACTGCTTGTCCCAATGCTTGTTGTTTAGTTTTCCTCAGGAGCAGCTCCCAGAAGTAAGATCTGGATCCTCTGTAATAAAAATTCCGAGGAGAAACTCATTTCCCCTCCTCTTCACATCTCACTTCCTCATTACGGAACGTACCACTGGTAAAATTATTCATTCATCTGCAATGGCTGCTGTAATTGAAAGCAGGCTGTATGACCCTTAAATAACATGCTGCAATAATTCAGTCCAGTATTAAAAAGGATATTATTATACGACATGCTCTGGAAGAGACAGGAAAATTCACCGAAATTTAGTGGATAATTATTTGGACCTATTCATTTTAAAACTAGTATTTTTAGCAAAGAATACAGTTTTCCTCAGCTACACAATTCATGTCCTCTGTTTCTCAGATGTAGTTATCCTAGGATTTTGGCAAGGTGTTTGGAGACTGTAATGCATTAAAAATTCTTCAGTAGAAGAATGTCGTAACTAGAAAGCTTTCTACCAATCAGTAATCCCTATTATGTTCTGAAGATTCCCATGGTTTGCTCCAACATCTGCCTCCAGAAATAACAATCATCTGGCAACCCATGCAGTCTACCACATGCAGTGGAAATAACTGGTACCCATTTAGGTGGGACTTGCAGCCTGTTAACTAGGTTCCCTTAAGGGAAGGGATTGTAATACCAAAATATGATGAAGATCTGAGAGTATTTTAAAAGAGGTTCAAAAAAGCCATGCACTATTGTAATAGATATAATGCATTTAATTCACATGCCTTTTAACCCATTTCTGTGGTGTGGAAAGCGGATAAAACTTGATGAAACTAGAGACATATCTGCTAGGCAGAAAGAGAGGAGGTGTCATATAATCTAGGCTACAGATCCCAGTGGCAGAAAGTTTTCAAGGATGGGATACACCCATAAATACCTGTCTGTCAATGGAGAGCTACTGGGAATGGCTGTCACAGCACATAATGTAGTATCAAACCAACAGACTTTTGGGCTTTAATATTGGTCAGGCAGGCACCAGTCTCGCTGGACACCAACAGAAGCTCAACTCCACTGTACAGCTGCTTCAGCCCAGTCTCCTCTTCTACTCAAGCTGCGACTGTCCTGTACAGGCAGGGAAGTGTGACTTGTTTTACTCTCAGCCTGTAAGGCTCACTGTGTGCCAGTGGAGGGGAAGTTTAGCAACAGGTAAAACCCTCTTTGAGAGGGCACAAATTCATCTATTTTTCTTTGCCACCAAACAAGCACGTCAGGTGACACGGCAATTGTCAATTGAGGATCAAACACACAACTGAGGTGAGAGTAAAATCCTTAGAAAAAAATATTTCTCTAGTGGCTGAGACATAAAAGTTCCAGCTTTGATACATCCAGATTAAAAGAGAATGGTTTTCAGGAGAGACTGTGACTGCTGCTGGTGTCAAAGAGATGCAGTCAGCCTGGCATGACTGATGCCTCTCATCCCATCAGTCACTGAGGACACGGGTAAAAGAGACCATTGCACTATTACAGAGTGGGTTTTGACTGAGAAATCCTAGATACTTACCATAAAAACTTTTTGTCAATACATTTTTCTGTATTACATTTTGCAAGTAGCTGGGTTGTAAGAGCTCAGTACTGAACACACAGAGTTGAGGAAGAAGGAGTTCAGTACATCAATGGAAAATATCTTCACAAGCCAACCCAGGCCACAGGTAGCATAAACTGCCTCTTAAGACGCCTTCCCAATGCCAATTTTAGCCTTGATGCCTCAGTGAAATTCTTAAACTCTGTGGCATAAATACAGAGTGCAATGCTCTGGCTAGGGAATGATACAGGAAGCTTGTGCAGCAGAAATTTCAGTAATAAATTCAGTAATAAGTTGGTCAGCCACAGTGTTTGTTTCTCTTCTGAATTTTAGATCTAAAATCTCTTTAGAGATTCAGAACAGCTTTCTGAGTCCTGCAAGTTCACCATTTTATAATTGCTCCAACCTCTACTCTTTGTCTGTCTTCCTCCCTGACTGTTGCCATCTCTATTCAGTGCCAAGACCTGTGTCCTCAAAGCTTCATGCACACACAAACTGGCTAGTCCTTCCTACTAAGTCCATTCCTAGAGCCAAGTAAAGGTCAGCTTGTGTTTATAAACCTTTACACCTGACTTTAAACATTCACCTGGGTACATCAAAATAGCTTTACTTGAACAAAGGTCAGCAGGAACTTTGCATTGGAAGCAATGAAAGGCAAAAAAGTCATAGGATAAAAGTAGAGAAATACCACTGACTGCCTTACATTCTCTGATGTTCATATATGATGTTTTCTGGCTCTGGTCCAGCATATAGTAACTTATGTTTAATTAATAGAAGATCAGGAAAAATTCAGAGGAGGAAGGATGGAACACAGCAGCTAAGGACTCCTGGAAAGCTAAAACTCTTTTCACCAAAATTAAGAGAAAAAGCCAGCTGTGGAATGAGTAATTGCACACCAATACTTCAGCCAGGGCATTTTGAAGAGCAACAAGTTCGATAGTGGGTATAACCAACTACTTTCACTTCAGCAACATTTCTTATTTTGCAAAAAATATCCTCAATTACCACATTATTGCAAAAATCCAGGATTCACTGTCTTGGTACTAGCTCACAAAGCTCACTGTGGCTTTAATGATATTAAAGCCTGGAATTGAAGTTTTATATTTTTCATCTTGGTTGACACCAATTCCTTTTTATTGTACAAAGTGTGACTTTCTATCTCAAAGAAAGTGCATTTAGAAAAGGTAGCTATATTTGTCAAATTCTACCCATGATCCTCTAAGAAAAACTTCCTCATAGAACTAGTTTCATGAGCTGCTCATGAAACTCTCTTCTCTTTGGAAATGTGCGTAGCTTGGCAGCAGGACATACTCATTGTGTTGTGAGCTTTTATCTTCAAGAAATCTTTTCAATATTCTGGTCCTAAAGGCTTTGTGCATGAATGAATTTGAGGTTTAATCCACTGGCTGAATAGCCTAAATTTCTGATGCAAAAATGTCATGCACAAGCTTTGTGATGAATAATGGAGTAAAATCAATTTGAAACCAAAAATCCCTTCCTTCTTTAAAAAGGAACAAATACTTCTGCTTGCTTATATGCTTTGTATAATGTTCATCTGTGTTCAGTTTATATTATAGGAAACTACAGTCACTGCATTTTTCTGATGCACATTTTTCTATCAGTACTTTTTAAGTGAATATGCTTTTTGTATTGGCAATAGGAGAGTAGACTGTACTGGAGAGAAGCCTACAAATTGCTGATTTCAAGGTGTAGGTCCTTGTAATGCACCTAATCTGCAAGCAGGTGCTTTGAGGACACTTGCTGACAGTCTTCCACTTGTTTTCATACTTCCTTAAAAATGTTGTGTTTTACCTAGGACTTGTGAATGCCATTGTTTTGTTGCTACCAAAAGCAGTTTTGGCATTCAAGAGCAAGGTTTTCTCTGCATTTAAACAAGCTTGTGGGGGTATTTCATATTACACCTTTGATGCCTTTTTTTGTGACAGTATATTGACTGCATCTAACGTTCAAAGTCTCATGCATAATCCTCTCAAATGTTGGGAAAAAAAACCAAACAAACTTAGTTTCAACTTAGTAGAACAAAGTATTGCTAAAGTTTTTACTTTTAAAATGTCATTGAAATGTATGCTGGCAAAAGAGTAAAAACAATATTTGTAAAAAAATGAAGTTTTAAAGGAAAACTGTCGTAGACATTTTCTCAAATCTCTTGTTCAAAATAGAAAGCACATTAATTGCTCTGAGTTATTGGAAGAAAAGCAATATGTGTTGTCCCAGGTTCAGCTATAGCAGTCTTTTTTCTCCTTCTTAGTAGCTGGTGCAGTGCTGTGTTTTTGACTTCCAGCCTGGGAACAACGCTGATAACACCGATGCTTTTAGTTGTTGCTAAGTAATGTTTACTCTGACCAAGGACTTTCTCGGTCTCATGCTCTGCCAGGGAGGAGGGGAAGCTGGGAGGAAGCAGAAACAGGACACCTGACCCAAGCTGGCCAAAGGGGTATTCCATACCACAGCACGTCATGCCCAGTATATAAACTGGGGGGAGCTACCTGGAAGGGCCAGATCCCTGCTCGGGTCGGGCTGGGTATTGGTCGGCGGGTGGTGAGCAATTGTATCCTCTCCCCTTGTTATTTCCCTTATTGTTATTATTATTGGTGGTAGCAGTAGTGGTTTTGTATTATACCTTAGTTACCGGACTGCTCTTATCTCAACCCGTGGGAGTTACATTCTTCTGATTCTTCTCCCCATCCCTCTGGGAGCAGAGAGGGGAGGAAGGGGGGGAGTGAGAGAGCAGCTGCATGGTTCCGAGTTACTGGCTGGGCTCAAACCACGACGTGTATATACATGTATATAACATACGTATACATACATGTACATAACATATGTGTGTGTGTACATATATATAGCATAACAAACTAAACACAACTGTCCTCTGGGAATGGGCTGAATGAAACCAAGCTTTGTGATAAATAAAAGTGATTACCTGAAAATACAAGCAAAATATTTCTTTTTACAAATAACATAAGGATCACACCAAAAGTTGCCTGAAACCTCCTTAAATTGGGTTTTGGTGCCTCAGTCCCACACACAGGATCAGCAGTGACCAATCTTCTATGATCCTAAAATCAATCGTACCTCCTACAAATAGCATGGAAGGTCCCATGACAGCTGGACTTCAGCTGCAGGCATGCTATTGCTCATGAAAAACTGAGCAGAAAGAAGAAAGAGAAAGGAGATCAGGAGTGGTTTGTGTGGTCTGCATCTTGCTCTAGTAATTAATTCCTTATGGTCAAATAGATCGTACTATTACTCCTATTTTCCTGCATGTCATATTAACGTCAGTTAAACAAAGCATTACTAGGGTAATGTTGGTCTCTCTGTATTATAATATATGGTCATAAGTTGAAAACACAAGACTGGTCCATGACAGCCCCTAGAAGTGGGGTTCTTGAATCCAGCTGAGCAGCTGAAAAGATGACATTTTAATATTGATGGTAGAACCAATTTAGAATTGAATATGGAAACATACACATAGCTGCAAATAGAAAATGTAGTTAGAACACACTCTAAGATAGGAATCAAAGTTCCACATTGTCATAAACAGAGTTTGCTTTCATCACATAGTTATAAACTCCAACCATCTGTTCCTTGATGGGGATGGGAATGCTCTGCCATTAACAAGAGAGTTATTCATGGGAGCAAATGGGCTGAAACAGGGTCTGAGGAGTGAAGGAGGGTTTCCGCTTGGGTTATGGATTACTAAAAAGAGCTTGCAGAGGGCATGTGCATGTAGCGTAAAGAGAAGGGATGAGCACACTTATGAGAGCACAAACTGAACATATATCAGTTTTCATCTTTAGGACAAAGATGTGCAAACCAGAAAATTCCCTCTGCAACCAAGATGACAATTTCCCAATTTGAAAAAGAACAAGGAGGAGGAGGAGGAGAGGAGCATCTCACATTTGGGGGAATAAGTGTCGCAATTTAATGCAGAAATAAGGTTTTTCTGAGCTATTTCTGAGTCAGTCAAGCATCAGACTGGATTTGAGTGTAGATAAGATGATGCAGATGTGCAGGGGGTTATTCCTGCTTCAAGACATCCTACAGACTGGGCTGAGGATCTGGCAGGAAAATCTTCCTACCATCAGTTGTGCACTGGCATGAGGAGCTTGCAGACTGCAGCATGATAAGCCCCAATTGCTCAGGAAATATATGATGTACCTCACTAAGTGCGTTATACAAAAAAATTGATATTTGATGTTTTTGCAATAGAATTGTAAAAGCTTTTAGAGTGGAACATTATTAACAGCATAAAAAGCATTTGTTGGTGTGTTTTTCTGTGCTGAACCTAGTGAGTAGATTTCAGCAGCTGTCCTCATTTCCTCCACATTGCTTTTTCCTCCAGTGACAAATTCAATCTGTGCTGTGGCACCACAGTTGCTGTATGCTCCATGGCCTTTCGTTTCACGCCAGTGAGTCCTCTGAGAGCATGGCAGGACTCCCATTGGGGAGGCACACACTCAGGATACCCCGAGCCCCCAGCAGCCTTTTGCTGAGCTGAGCTGAGCAAGAGCAGAGCCACGCGTGACAGGCATGCTGGCTCGCCTTCAGTGCAGCTGAGCAATACAAGTTGGCTGTCTGCTAATAAATAATGTCTGCAGCCATTTAAAAACTAACATGAATATCAAGCTGCAATTTCAATTGCTGGCTCACTTTCTCAATCACCAAACCCAGCTCAAGAGATTTATTTGCTATCAGACCCACTGTTTCTGAAGCCAGTTCATTACACAAGCTGGAATTATGCCCCTCCTCATCCAGCTGATTTTTATTCCTTCCTCAGATTTCTCTTTCCATAGCTTACTTATGACCATCCACCCTGCCTTTGCCATAGTACTCCAAAACAATCCCACTAAAATCAAAGTAATGTTAAACATTTAGGTAGGGACCATGCCTAGAATGTTTCCAACTGCCCCCCTCTGCCCTTACTAGCAACCTTGTACCTTTTATTTTCCTCTTTCAGTTCATAAGACTTAAAAAGTATTTTCTATTCAATGTAACTTTAAAACATAGTAAATGTCAGATAATTGCAGGGTATGATTTAGCTTGCCTTTTGGCAGTTTTCACCTTATCCCAATGCTTCCTGACCTCTGAGGCCAAAGACAATTCGAGTTAATTTATGGCTACTTTGCCATGAAGCAGCCCGGAGTGCTTACACAATCCGTTTTGATGTTTTCAGCACTGGAGAAAATAGCCTCCAGGTGACAATAACCATTTGAACCACTTCTGGTAGAGTGATGTGAGCATGACTGTTAACACCAGCTAGCATCTGCAGCATTTAATGACTTGGTAAATCAAAGGAGTAGCATCAGATTGGCATCCTGCAAAAATAGATGGGAAGCAGTGCTCTGTCTGAATAAAGTCCCCACTATTTAAGGGTCTAAAAATCTATGCAAAGAAAATTACAACTTAAACTACCTTGTGACACTGGTATATATGTATCTGCATTTCTGAAGCGTAGAAAGCTGTAGAAAGCACAAAGAGAACTGCTGTCTTCTGATAATAATCCTGTATTTCTACCACAGAATTCTTTTTCTTCCTCTAATATCATACAGTAAATGCTGCAGGAAGTTGCAGCAATAAAGAAGGCAGAAGGACATATTCTGCTGATTTAATTAAAAGTCATCAAAGAAAACGGTTTTGACAATGTCAATACAAACCCAATATCTCTTGGAGGAAAAATCCTGCATTTGTCATTTATGAAGACAGACAGACTCAAGGAAAAATATGCACTAAATTAGAACCAAGAATTTTAAAAGTGGGTAGCTGGTCTTACTTCAAATTAAAAAGTGATGTTAGATAATTTCTATTTTTATTTATAAAGCTCTCTGAGAAGCTGAATTATTTCTATGCTGTACTACTGCAGAATGTTACCCAGCCATTTTGCACAGATGAAAATAAAAGTCATGCTAAACTGTAATATCCAAAATCTGAACACTGTGACAGCTGTCTAACAGTGATAGTAATTTTTTTGGCACGTTCATGCAGTAAAGAACATCCCTGGCAAATACAGTTAGAAAAATATCTGCTCCCATAAAAAAATATTCTCCCAGTCAAAAGACCTCTCATCTGTGTTTCTTTTCAGTGCTTCTTTCACCAAGAAATCTTATGTTTGTGGTGTTTCAGTTGCATTATTATTCCCCAGGTTGTCAATCACCATAAAACTGCATTACCCAGCCCTAGAGGACACACTGAAGGAGCAGAGCGTCCCTGTCACTATTTTTTGCCATGGCAGAAAAATCCATACTTGGAAAAACATTTGTAAATTTACAGCTATGAGCTTTCTTTCAGTACATCATGTGGTAACAAGATGGGATACAATTCTCTGTTGAGGTATACAAGGCATGCCAGCCTCTACTCCACAGAATAACCTGGAAGCTGTAAATAAACCTCCATTTTCAGTACCCCTGGAAGGAATAAAGCAGACATGCATGGACCTGGCTGCTGTCCCCTGGCCTCTCAGCAGTACACACAGACATTCAAACCTGGGGCTACCTCCTGGTCGTCTCTCTCCCCTCTCCAAGGGTATTCTTAATACCATGATAGAAACAGAAGCCACTCACCCATAACTGTAGCTCTGCAAGGTATCTATAGATGTGTATGTTGAGTGAGATGGATACATTCCCCATGAATTTAGTAGGGGCAGGGACAGAGAGCACATCTGTGGCAGCATGTCTGTAAGTCTGTCCCGAGGAAACGACCTGCTGGGCAATGGCTGTGGCTGCCCCTGGGGCTGGTCCTGGCTCTGCTGCAGTACTTGTGTCACACCATTTCTGATGGAAATGTCAGGAAAAGGGATAGACATAACTGAATCATATGGGAACGTGCATATATAGTCCAATTGCTATTACCAATCTCTAGAAAGATAATATAGAATCACAGAATCACAGACTGGTTTGGGTTGGAAAGGACTTTAAATCTAGTTCCAACCCCCTGCCATGGGCAGGGACACCTCACACTAAACCACGTCACCCAAGGCTCTGTCCAACCTGGCCTTGAACACTGCCAGGGATGGGGCAGCTGCAGCTTCTCTGGGCAGCCTGTGCCAGTGTCTCACCACCCTCACTGTAAAGAACTTCTTCCTTATATCTAATCTAAACTTCCCCTGTTGAAGTTTAAACCCATTATCTCTTGTCCTGTCACTACAGTCCCTGATGAATAGTCTCTCTCCAGCAGACTTGTAGGCCCCCCTTCAGATACCGGAAGGCTGCTCTGAGGTCTCCACGCAGCCTTCTCTTCTTCAGGCTGAACAGCTCCAACCTTCTCAGCCTGTCTTCATACAGGAGGTGCTCCAGCCCTCTTATCATCCTCGTGGCCCTCCTCTGGACTCGCTCCAACAGCTCCATGTCCTCTTATGTTGAGGACACCAGAACTGCACACAGTCCATGGAGATCAAGCGGCAAAAAGACAAAGAACAACTCCTGTGGCCCAGTTCTTCCCCAGCCTCCTCCTTTGCTACTCACTCATTCAGGAGCAGGCTGAGTACAGAGGTCTTTCGTGTCTGTTACTTAGCTACTGGACATGTTGTAAAATGCCTCTCGTTCTTCAAAACTGGACCAACAGACAATGAAAAATGAAAGGACCTGTTTAGTTCAGCCAAGTGTGCAGATGGGCTCAAGGTCTTGAATGTGGAGAGAACCTGACATTTGTTCAGGTCAAAAATCCAAATAACATTTGGAACATGCATCTGAAGGAAGGGCTAAAAGCTTGTAAGAACAGAGCTGCAGTTCTTGACTGTAGGTGAATATTATTGAAGCAGGTGAATATTCACCTCAATATGAAGAGAGCCTGTGAAGAATATGAAGTCCACCTTGGAATTCAGAAAGTATGAGCATAAAGTAAAACAAAAAAAACCCACCCCAAAGCATTAAAAACGGAGCTAAATCAGGCCTTGGAGAGGAGGTTGAAACAAAAGAGAGAGGGTTTTATCATGTAAGTGAAAGAAGAATTTTGTGGGCTGCTCTATAGTGAGGTAAGGTTTATGGGAAATCCTAGACTGTCACACCTGGACTCTCAGGAAGCCAAAGCAGCCACTTGGTGGAACAAACTCTTCTAGCTTCACAACTGTTATAGATGTCTGGTTCACAACTGCAGTTCTAGGTACATATAACTTCAGAAGCTGTGTTTGCGTTCCAAGAAAAATTACGTGTCACTGGTTTTTGCTTCAACCTTATTTGAATCTAGAACCTTTCTAAGCTGCCATGAAGCAGGTTTGAGGAACAATATATTGACCCACGTTCCTGTGGGACAGCTGGTAGAATTGTAAGAGTAAGAAGATTTTGAGCAGAGAAACCCTGGTTTAGGCTCTGAAGTGGCTCTTCTTTCTGTCCTTTCATGATTTCAGGAATTGGTGCACCTGAAAACTCATTGGATTTTTGCAGTTTTACCTGCTGGGCTAATACAAATATAGTATTAGCTTTACATCACACAAATAAGCAGGGCTTTGCTCCATGTCTCAGAATTCTATCTTGTACAAGATACAAACTTGAACTTGCACTTGAATGAAGTAATGTGGCTTTTCTATGCAATAGTCAGACTTACACAAATGGGATGCTGTCATTTCTGTTAATCCTGCCTAACCCAATGATGCAGCATGTATTGTTGGGGAGAGCTGTCCTGTCCAACAGCCATGCTAAGCTCTATTTGCAGCTGAAGTTTTCATCAGCTCACTGAGTCCACAAAGCTGTTGAAAGACCCTGTTGAAATGACAGGGAATCGATTAAAGCTGTGACATATATCTACTGAAAGGGTTTTTTCCTGAGTTCTTGGCTGCCCTGCTTTGAGATAAAAGGTTTGTGATTTCTGAGGACAGATGCAGAACAGCTCTTAACTGAAGTGAAATCGTGTATGAGCCGAACTTTTGCCTCAAAGCCTCCTAACTGGAAGGGAAGAAGGAAAGAAAGAAAGAAAGGAGAGACATGTGCTGAACCTGTTTGTGTCTGACAAACCCAGCTGGGAGCAGCAAAGCATGAAAGGCAAAGATTTGACTGGAAGTGCAGACACTGAGAGTCCAGGAAGGAGCATACTGGCTGTGTGTATCAACACCAAAGTCTTCCAGAGCTCCCTTGGGTTGTGTTACAATGGCAGTACCAAAGCCAACAAGAGTGTGGAGAGAGAGGCAGCCTGAAACCAGTGAGGAAAAAGGTGCTTTCTAGAGAATAAAAAAAGCTAATGGGAAAAAGCACTGACATCATTCCTTGGAAGTATATTTACTACATTGTTTAACAAACACAGACCCATTAATAGAATTAATTTAGTTGACTTTTTTTACTTAAAAGGAGTAATGGACATAAATTGTGAATGTTAAATGGCAGGGAGGTTATTTGGGGGCTTAAAGTAATTCCTAAGAGCTAGGTGCAGGTTTATGTCTGGTTTGATTTATGTATAGAAATGGGGGTCAATTTCGGCACTGGTATACGTCACTGTGTGGCTGAAATGGCATTATTATACTCAAGGATTGCACAGGTCACAAAAGAGAGAGCAATCTAGACTCAGGTTAAGGGCAACTTAAACAAAAAGCTTACCACACTTCGACAGGATCAGAAAATATGATCGGATAAAGCAAAAAATTGAGCAAACAGGTTACAAACAATCCCTTATCAATGCTGTATTGACTTTCTCAACTGTTTACATAATGCAGGAGATGCATTAGTTAACAGAGGGTAAGCCAGCTTCTCCTCTCACCTAATGGAGTATTCTGAGGGCTAGAAGGCTTGGGGGAATAATTCATTTTGTTTCTGTCATGTACTTTGAGATCTGTACCAGAAGGCATTGCTAAGTACAATTGGCGATTTTAAAAGGAAAGGGAGGTGTGAAAATGGGGAAAAGGAAAGATCCCAATTTAATTGCAGTATGAAACATTTAAGAAAACAAGCTCAGAGTTTGCTTTCCTTGCAGTGGCTGGGACCGCGCTCATGGGGGGGCCACGCTGGAGGGCTTCCCCAGGCTTTGGAGAATGGATGTTCACAGCCCTGTGGGACACTTACAGACAAGCCAGCATGAGACTGATTAATGAGATGGTTTGCAAACATTGCTCTATATTAAACTTATTTTCATAGACTTTCCATTATTATTCGCTTTACGTGAAATTGGGCAACTGAGCTACTGGGAAACAGTCTGGAAGCATCTTATGCTTTAGCTGAGTTTTGTCTCAGCCAAGAGTCAAAAGAAATGGAAGGGATGATGATGCCTTGCTTGTTTTTACACTCAGTAATAAAGCAGGGATACATGACAGGACAACACCCCAATAGACCACTGACTTTGTTCACCTGCAAGAATTTTGTGTAGTCCTGTAACAGATTATGAGAGGTTTTTTGTGGTGGCCTATGATTGTGTTGAATTCAGTTGGTCTCAACTGTCAAACTAATTTTCACACAGTTTACACCAGACATTTTGAAAGGTTAGATGTAATTGCTTATTCATGCAAAGTCAGAAATAGTTGCTGAACATAACCAAACAGTCTCAGCAGATTACTCATGTGTTTTTTTTTTTTGAAGTAAAATAATTCTTTGCAGCAGTTTTAGCAAAATAGAGTTGTTTTATTTGTTTACAGATGGAAAGCTGTCCAGAAGAGGATGTAACTAATGATTTGTAAGATTTGGATCTGTAGGATACTTTGTTTAGCTCTTCGGTATTTTTTACCTAGTGTTGTACCTTCATAGCATAGCTGCTGGAAGTGTTTTAACTGAGACTGCTTAACAAGGAGGTGTTCTTCATGCCAAGTTCTGTGAGATTTCCCCTAATTAGCACTGAGTGCTGATTCTTTTAATAGTCCATAGCCAAGTTACTCTGAGAAAGTGAGCTGGTTTTGGTCCTACTTTATGTCAAATATTATTCTTTATTTGAACTCTTGTTGAAGAACCCCAGGCCAAGTTCTCATTTATGACAGCTTAAATTAGAAAACATACAGAAAACCCAGTGAAGAACCAACTATACAGACTTGTAGGAACATTTGTTATCTGATATTGTTAAAGATGTGATCTTCAAAGATGCTAAGCATGTGCATTTCCCACTGACATCCTGGAAGCTGCAAGTGATCACTTTGCCATGGGACCATTTGAGTTGGCAAGACATAACATGGTCATGGGCCTGCTCTTTCTTACAGGAAATAGGAAGCCGCCTGCTTTCTAGAGTCCTTCTTCTGTTTAAATTTTTGCTTTCAAGTGTTGACTCATGATTTCGTCTGTGGATAAATTTCTTGTGAGACTGTATTCCTATGGTTTCACAGCTGTTAAAAGAGCTCTGCAGTAAGTGATCTCACACATTCAGGAAAGGGGAAAAGAAAAGAAAAATCACAAATGGTCTCTCACAGCTAGGTTATACCACCAAGTAAATTGGGTACATTGGAGACGAGCTGCTGGGTTGCATTTGGGGCTCCAACATCTCACAGGACACTAAAATTACAGCATCTTCACTCCTGGCTCCCTGCCTTTGCCTCTTCATCTCACTGGTCACCCCTTCTCACTGGTTACCCCACAAAAAGCAGGTTCCCCTTCATTACCACACCAACTGCATCTGTGTCTTCATCTCTTATGTTAACCTAGCCCCAGTGTAATTTTTCCACTCATTATTTCTCCCTTTTTTTCCTCTCCTATTTTGTTTCAGCACATCTCTCTATTTCCTGTTGCTGAGGAAACACTGCCCCTTTCCTCGGGGAAAGAGAAACACCTCCAGGGCTCTTTTCCTGGTTTCTCCCTATTTTCCCTTTCTCTGGGATGTTGTTTCAGGATTAGGGAAGAAAGGTGATACATGAGATTAAGACATGAGACTGTAAAGTGAAGAAGAAGACAAGACCTTTGAGCAGCGGAATTCCCCTTTCCCAGTCAGGTCCTATGAAAATGGCACCATCAGCCCTTTTTCCATTTGCTGAGAGGGGAGAGCAGCCAGCCTCACTCCCTTCACCAGAAGGCAGGACCAGTGGCACAGTCAAACCCACCCCGTCAAAGGTCAAACCTACTGTACAGTGTTGTCTGTATGTGAATAAGACCACAGGTTTAGCCAAATAAACATCTTTTCCCTGATACAGCTATCCCCTTTGATCAAGTCATAGAATCCTAATTTGAGTAACTGAGTACAGGGATAATTACCAATCATACCAGTGACAGCACATTTCAAATTAAGTCAAATGTGAGTAATCTGCAGAATTTCTTTTTCTCCAGAACATACGAGAATCAATTATCAGGCAATTTCAGACTTCTCTAAAAAAGAAAAACAAATTTTAAAGGCCATTCCTGCTTTACATGTTAAAAAGGCCCTGGGCTTCCATGAATAATGCTTTAATGTGGTTCAGAAAACTAATTTCCTCTTTTTGCTGCTCACTTACGGAAGGAAAGATATTGATATGATTGCTCTCCTACCTTCTTTTTCTCTCCACCCATCCTCTGCCTTTTGGATAGGCTGTCTGCTCTCCACACACAAGGGCGAAGAGCCATAGCACAGCTTGTTGCAGGCAATGGACGTTGTTAAGTTTACAGCCATCTGGATCCCCGGATGTGGAAGTTGCTTGGGTTGACTTAGTGAGAACTTTTGGGGTACTGCTACAGCCACTTACTAGTGAAATCCCTGCACATGAACTCCTGTGAGACTCTTCCAAGTAATTTTACAGCTCCTCTGGCAAAGGGGTGCAGGGAATGTGGGCAGAGAGATACCACAGCTGGATGCCAAAGCTGGTTGATGTATGAACTCCGGGTAGGGTCCTTTCCAAATCAGGTTTCAGTTTGCAACAGGACCATGCGATGGTGATCTCCCTCATCTCAAATGAGACCTTTGTACCTGGCTTTTGTACTGACCACCTCCATTCCCTCCAGGTGTATAGGCTGCTTGCCCTGGGTTTGATGTGCCGTGCTGGCCCATGGCGTCTGCGTGGACCAACAGGCTTGTACTGATGGCTGTATAGCATGGTTTGGAGGGGTCTTTGAGAGCAGCACCTGATACTTTCCAGGCCTCACATGTGGGAAGAAACCCTGGCCCCTAAGTACACTTCCCAAGGGACGGTGCATGCAGTAATCAATGCCAACCTCACACACGAGTCTGCTCCCTCCTGATGGTCCCCCTTCAGATTTTTTGATATTCTCCCCTCTCAGATACATCTGTTTTGCTGAGGACTTGGGAGGGACAGGGCTTCCGAGGGCCCTGGGCAGGCTGTGTCTGCTGTCTGCATACCCAGGGTGGCTAAGGTGCAAACCTAAACTGCTCTATGCCACTCCAGGGCAAGAGAAACCCATGAAACATGTGAACAAATATGCATCATTTTAAAGGCAGTTGTAATGACTTTGTGCAAAGAATAACAGAGCCACAAATCCTAAGCACCTGCAAAGAAGTCTGTGTAACCCTGAGACCTCATTAGCCTAATGGAACTAAGTACTGCTAAGCATCATGCTGACACGGGACAATAGCTTTCACATTTTGCAGTCCAAAACTCAGTCTTTCCCCTTACTTCCATCTGTTTGGTCAGGTGTTGGGAATTTTGCTACTGAGAGACAGGTTGGCTCATAACAGTTAGATCAGCTCAATTTTCTGGGTGCTTTAGAAAAGTGTTAACACACGTGCTAAGTCCCAGCCAGTAGACAATGATGATTTTAGATGTATTTGGCCTAACAATGGAAAGACGCAGTATCACTGATGGCTTGTGCTAATGAAATCTACTTCCCTAAAATTAGGCCATATGTGATATTGATTCATTCAGCCATGGGCTTTCCCACTGTGGATGTAACGATAATGCAGAGACAGTGAGCTGAGTGGCTCTCAGCAGCATATCAGAGCAAAGTACACAGCAAACACACACCACCAAGAGACAGAAAATAGGAAAAAAGCACTAGGCAAAGCTCTAGAAGTACCACTTACATGATCCTGATGAAAGCTCCAGAAGGGAGCTTTTTGGGTGCTGCTTTAAAAAAGCAAAGGCTCGAATCTGTTCAGTTTTCCATGCCCAAGGCACTGCAGTTTGGGTAACTGCTTGCTGAAAACCAGTAACTGTTTCTGTTGCATTTTCTGGATGAACACTGAGGACAAATAGTCTCTCAATAGAGCAGGAGAAAGGCTGGTCCCTATAAGGGTCTTGAGAGAGACAATTTCTTGCATGCCATTTCTTCAGCCATTGTACAAGCTGTACAAGTGCCATCGTTCCCAGGCACAGGCATTTTATCACTTTGCCAGGTACATGGTGTCATTAGCTCACTTCTCACTATGAAGCCACAGAAGTTACAGGATCTTTGATAACTGAGCACTGGGAAAAGCCTTATGACCTTCAGAGGTTTCGATTCCCTCCATTCTGCACTGCAAAGGTGAGAGAAGATGGTGCAGTGACAATCCCCCATGAGCTGCTCCACAGACCTGAGCTGAGCCCAGGAGATCAAGAATGCAGCAAATGTTGGCCTTAAACCTGTGCTTTCCACCCCATGCCAGGGCAAAAGTAGAAGTGCATCATTTTGAGGGATATCAAAATAAATCACTTCAGCATTTGCACAATCAGGGTACTTTGTTCTGACATGCTGAATTGATCATCACTAAACTCATTTGGTACTTTTCACTGCAGCTCAGAGCAGATGATTACCTGACTGTGCTCTGTGAGCAAGACTTTGGAACATGGGACATACTGTTTCCTACAAACTCTGTCCCATGAGAGCAAAGGAAGGGGAAAAGAAGCCAGGACTATTCGAACCCTGCAGCCTCAAGACTATTCATGACAGTTCACAGAACACTGTGAATCACTTCAAACCTATGCAAAACTGAATTTTTCCCCAGGAAAACACTGTTTAGAAAAAAAAAAAAAAAAAATTGCCTTTCTAATCAACATTTTCTGACCAACTCTGATTTTGAATAAAAAAAGTATAATCTGAAATTTAATTTTTTTTAAGAGATCTCCATAGACTTACCAGCTTGAACTTTTAAATAAGGTAGAAAAATTTGCCGACAATAGGATATCAGCAGAACTCTCTTGCTATTGTTCAGGTTTATTGAAATGGGCAGAAAACCCAAGGAATGAAGAACCATTTAATTCCCATGAAAGATATACCAGGCTGCATAGCGTAAGAGGGAATGCATGACGAACTCCAGAGCCTGAACAGCATTCAGAGAGAAAAAAAGACTCCAAACTCACCAGGTCACAGGTATTCTGCTCTCAATTACTTGATAAAAGGCTCATTTCAAATTAACTCCAAGGAGTTTGACTGAAGCCAGCTTGCAGAGGTACCCAGAGGCATGGGGGAGGTTTTGAGAGGGATTCTGATCCTCTGCTCATTCGTGGTACCTTGGTTAGGCTGGAAACTGATTATTCAAATAAAACATTCCCAGAAATTTCCATTTGGGAAAAAGGTTAGTTTGCACAGCCTTAAAGAGATGAACCGAACAGACAGTACCTCTCTTTCTGACCTCAAATACGAGCTCTGGGGATGGGTTTGAGCTTGTTACATTTTTGATGGAGTTCTACCCACCTCCTCAAAGCAAAGCCAGCCTCTGAGCCTGCTTTTAGCTTGCCATTGACCACAAGGCAGTTACAGTGCTGCTTCACATGGCAAACAGCCTTACATTAATCAGGTGAGACAAGACCACTGGGCAGCCCTGCCTTCCACCCAGCTGTTGTTGCAACTTCCATCCATCTTCTTTTTTTCTTTAGGCAAACCATTCTTCTTGGCTTTGAATCTGAGTATCAGGAGAAATAGTTACCTTTTCTTAGCCTTTTAAAATGTTTTAATCTATTCCTTTCCAACATCCAGATATAGCTAGATTTACCACTAATGGGTTTCAATACATTAAGTTTTATGACTTGGTGGCTGACACTGTTTATATCATAGAGGTATTCATTTACGTACATTCTGCTTGTCTCAATTCCCAAACCTCAAATTTATTAGCTAAGAAAAGCTGGCAGAGCTGATGTAAGGAGCAATATTTGAAATATATTAGTCAGCCAAAATGAATCTGTGCTATAAAGTGCCTCTATGTGGGTTTAATAAAAAAAAAAGTCTTATTGAAAAGTTTTTTTTGCAGGAGTTGTTCAATTCCCCTGCTCATATATATGTACACGAGCATGTACATGTACCAAACAAGTACTGAGGACTCTCAGTATACCTGCATTTATGTATTTCTGTATATAATACATGAGTGGAAACAAAATTTACTTTAACCAAATGTATAGTGTTTTGAAGCTACAGATTAGTCCAGTGGCCAGAAAACTAAGATAAAATGAAGACCTATATTTCACTAAACCTTTTTTGGCTTCAGGCGTGTAGCTTTTGATACTTGTGGCTTTACTTGCAAATGTGCTGCAATCCACAAATTTCCTTGGAGTTACCTATACTTTATCAGTCATGAAAGCGTGGTACCAGTTGACATCTGAAGCTCCCACATCTCACCAGGCACAAAGTAACTGGCCTGAGGTGATGTGGGTTTTGCAAAAAATCCCAAAACTTATTTTTCCTGTCCTGCCCTGCTCACTTCAACCAACAGGCGCTCTACACCTGCTGTGTGGCTGCTCCAGCTTCTTCCTCATGTACCCCACTGATGCTGCTCTCCATGGATGAATGTTCCATGAGCTGGCAGAGGGAGGTGGCTTTTCTAGTAGTCCCATACAGACTCCATATATAAACCATGCACCCCATAGGGACCCTTGGAGGGGAGGGATGATTCACATTGTCTCAGTCTCTGTGGAGTTTCATCACCTTTGTCCAGAGCAGTGTTCTAGAAGGAGATGAAGAACCCCTGGGCAATAGGTACCTGCAGGAAAAATTACCACAGGCCTTGAAAATCATCTGAGAAGGCATTTTGTGGGATGATCCAAAGCGTACAGGGAGATAGAGACTGTCTGTAAATCTGCAGGTGGGAAGGAGAAGGATCTTTTATGGCTGAGCACTATTTAAAGCCCTTGACTAGAGACAAACCATTACTGGGCCTGGTTTTGAATTAAATTTTGCTTACAGTCATTACTAAATCATCACAAAAAGAGGGTTTCAGTGGAAACTGACATGATAAAATGTAACTGAGATGGCATCAGTCTTTGAATACTTGTGTTTATGTAATTGTTTCCTAATATTCAAGGATGATTTGGAGTAAAGACCCATATTTATCTATACAGTAATATTTTGGCTTACAAATGTTAATGAAAGCCAGGCATACCAAGATATGCAGATAATTGGTTTTACTTTATAAAAGATAAAATAAATTGGTCCCTTCAGTGCTGGTTTGGGTTTTTTTCCCTAGCTAGCTCTTACAGAGCTCTTATTATAACAGTTGATCTCACAGTGTTTGCCTGGGTCTCCTTTCCTTCCCACTGCAAGTCCTAGATCTCCTCTACACATATCCTCTCCCTTCCCTGCTTTCCAAGACCTCTCAGCCCCCCTAAGTCCATGCCATTCACCCCTTCCCAAGGACACTGCCATGCCTCCCTCCAGCAAGGTCCCATCTTTCCCACCTCACTCTTCCCCCAAACTGTTTACCCAGTACAGCATATAGCTTTCGTTCTGCAGCACATTGGACTAGACAGTAACTAGTGCCTTCCAGCCTTAAAGCCTGAGGCTGAATACAGCGATATCCATAGTGAGAAGAAATTGAACCCTGGAATTTCAGGCACATTTGAGTACCTGTTGCTTCTCAGGAGATCTGCTCTAGTAGTGGTGAGAAAGTCCCAAAAGCACCCATTTACAGTGGGTAAATGTCCCAGAGAAATCTGCAGCATTACTTTTATGCCTTTATTGTTTAAGTAGAGAGAAGCAAATGAAGTGGTGAAAATGAAATTCTTCCCCTGTCCAAAATGTGAACCTCCCGGTAGGAGAACTGTAAGTTCCAATTAAACTTGGAAGTACAAAGACACGGAACCTGAAAAGCAAATCTGATTCATGAAAGAGAATGTTTTTGGCAAGAGGCTATGGAACTTCTTACATTCAATAACAAAGATGAAACATCCTTTTTTCCTCTCAGTGTGGAGAGAGAGGCTTTCCATGTCTGCGGGAATGGTTCCTCTCTCTGCTGGAAGCCCACAGCTGCTCTGGCATCACGTGCGGAACTGAAGCTGTGCGGACCCAACAGGGCACTCTGTGCATCAGTTAATCAGGACTGCCCTGACAAGTAGGTTATGAGGCTCATTAAGTTTTTGTGAGTAATGAATCATTTAATTTCACCTTTAGGAAGCACAACAAGTGAGTGCAGGACTGGCTCCTGGCTGTTGTTCGTCTCAGCACTAGTGCGAGCTGCTGAGGTGTTGTTTTGTTGCAGTTCCCAAAGATGAAAAGAACCACAATCAGAGAGCTTTTTCTTGCTGTGAACATAGTTAGGAAGAACTTTGAAGTTGTTTGATTACTGCCTTAATATAGCACTGCCTCTTACTAAACACAGTTTGAAATCCCATTGTCAAGTCCTCTAAGAGCTCACTGACATGTCAAGCTCTTTGCTAACCTGTGTGACACCTACTGGAGAGCATGGGAGTTTAACAATGCAGCAGAGAGCAGCATGTAAAGCATAAAGCTGGATGGTATTTTTAGAAATTCCAGGATTAAGTAAAAAAAGTCAATCAGTAAAGGCTGTCTGAAATCCCCCTGATGCTGCTTGGTGTGTACAGCAAACAGAGAGGTGTGAAATATCCAGCAACGAGGAGGAATACCTCATATACTGAAGACATCATGGGCAGTGCTATCACTGAGAGCAGAATAACCATGGGGTTGTCCAGTCCTTGGCACTCCTGAATTTAGACACTTGGTGCACTGAGCTGGAGACTCTTAGTCATGGCAGAGAGCAAAACAGCCTGCTTTCCTGGGAAAGGTATGTTAAAAGGAATCCCACAGGCTATGGAGAGTTTTTCTTCCAGTTTTGCAGAGAAATGATACCACTGCAGTATTCACAGGTACTGGGTGCAGAGGAATTAATTAGAGATAAAATAGTAATTGTGCATTGCTCTATAACAGGCTTCAAAACTCCCACCTTTTCAACTGTCTCCTCTGTGGGAGCAAAATGCAGTAAAATATGCTGGTATGTAAATGCATAAAAAAGAGTGGCAAAAATGGCAAATAGGAGGAGCAGGAGAATAACTACGAGGTGCTCTGGGCATTTTCTACTTCACAGTTAGCCTTGGTTTAAACAAGAGGGCTGTGCTGATGTCAAGGGCACACCCGCCTAGCTGGAATGGGAGAATGGCAAAGGTGCCCTCAGACTCTCTGCTGAATCTCTGTTTGGATGGTAGGTTCATTAGGCAAAGAAACAAGCTGTGGAGGGAAGAAAAACACTTTAAAGAAATAGAGATGAGTGGGAAGTCAAATTTAAGAATTCATGAAAAAGAGTTTCTAAGAACCTTGCATGCCATGGGATTTGTTAAGCAATACCGGTTCTGAGAGCCAAGTGGTGTGAGAGTTTAAAGTGTTTCAGGAGGAATCAACACACTTGCAATTATCCCTGCAGAAGTGATGACATGTCTAGAGCTTTGCAGCATGCCTGTGAAGGAGCCCCACCAGGTTAACCCACCTCTGTTGTTTCTACAGAGTATTTCCCTGTGCTGGACTTCTAGGGCTGATCTACAGCCCTTCACAAATAATTAGAGAAGTAAAAGAATGTCATGTTCTTCAGCCTGTGAGTAAATCTCCTTATTCATAAAGAAAATTATTTGAGACACTTGCCCAGCAAAGATGATAATGTTTGTTATTCAATAGCTTGTTGGTTAAAATTCCTGCTTCCTGCTGCTAGGAAAAGCAAACTCATAATTTTCTATTCATTAGCCTCCCACAGGAAAGTGATTTAAACTTAGGCTTTACCCTGGTTTTGTTTGAAATCAGACCACAGTTTTAGATCAGCTGCAGACTGGTGCTGCTGGGGAAGCATGCCGCTGCTCAGAAGTGGAGCTGTGCGGAGAGCCCTGAGGCATGAGGCTTGCTCCAGAAAGGGGTGCTGCAGGCAGGGCGTACCAGGGAGCCGAGATGTCTTGCTGTGGCTGTTGGTGATCTCAGGGGCAGTTCTGCTCTGTCGTGGCTTAAACCCAGCTGACAACTAAATGTCACACATATGCTTGCTCACTCCTCCCTGGGCAGGATGTGGAGGAGAATCGGAAGCAGGTAAAACATGCAGGTTGAAATAAGAACAGTTTAATAATTGAAATTAAGTAAAATATAATAATAATAGAAATAATAAAATCAATAACAATATTTATAATAATAGGGAACTACAAATAAAGGAAAAATGAAAGCAAAAAAACCCCACAAGTGATGCACAACACAATTGCTCACCACCCGCTGACTGATACCTAGCCCATCCCAAGCAGCAAAACATCCCCTTCTGGGTGACTCCCTCCAGTTTCTATGGGAAATGATGTGCTGTGGTATGGAATATCCCTTTGGCTAGTTTGGGTCAGGTGTCTTTGTCTCTGCTTCCTCCCGGATTCTTGTGCCCCTTCTCACTGGCAGAGCATGAGACTGAAAAGTCCTTGATCAGGGTAAGTGCTACTGAGCAACAACTAAAAACATCAGTTTGTTATCAGCATTGTTCTCAGACTGAAGCCAGGATGCAGCACTGCACCAGCTACTAGGGAGAAAATTAACTCCATCCCAGCCAAAACCAGGACAAGCTCCCACAGAAGTCAACAACATGAGCTCACTGGTTGCTGTGAGGGCAGCGATATAGTGTTGAATAATAAAGGATTCAGGGATTGCGGTATGATTTTGCCTGGGGAGCTCTACATGCCTGTGAGCACATAGCTGGTAGCAGTATGCTGAGTTACTCATGGATGTTTTATACTGGCTTTGAAACTGTCTTCAAAATAATTAGAAATTCACAGAGATATTTGAATACCTTAATAAATTTTTAAACGGATTTGATAATTTTAGTAGGAAGAGAGCTGTTATGTAACATTTGGGTATGTACTTCTTGAATAATTAATTGTACCCTGAGGGGGATGACTCAGTCAGCTCAAGTGTGATTTGTATTTGTCTAATGCAGGCTATTTCTGTTCGTGCAATAGCTATTCCATGAGATATGTTACAAAGGGTGCATGTAAAAATAAATAACAAACAGAATTAGGATAGCCTTGCAACACTACTCACAGTGCCTGAGATGTAAAAGCTCAACATCCACTAATGAACACCCCATCTGCATTTACTTTGGTCTTCCATCTATTGTGAGAGGAGATGTATATTACCCTCTGCTGCAGAGAGATGCTCTTCGTCCACAGCAATATGTCCAGAATGTTGCTAAACATTAAACATTAGGAAACATGGGCAACTGCAGCCTTGACACCTGCGTGTGAACCTCATACCTTTCTTTATCTCAACAGACCATCAGCTACTCAGCTAGTAGAGAGGGAGACCTGAGATCTATATACTGCTCCTCTGGGTGTATAAGTACTCTCTGCAAAATGGAACATCTTCAACAGCCACTGCTGCTCCGTGTAGTCCAGAGGCTCCAAACAGCACAGAGGGTTTCTGCTTAGAGATGGGCATCCAGGCTCCCTCTCAGATGACTTCTCATCTTGTAAGTAATGCTGTCACCACCATGCGCCTGGGTAATGCAGAGCTTTGGTTCTGGATGGGATGAACATAACTGTCACCACCAGCAGGTGGAGAAAACATCTTGTCTGTAAACCCCAGGGGAGGGCTAAGTTGTAAAGTCTAAGTTAAAATGTCTTAACACTGCCAAGCCATCTTGACTGAGGGTGTTCTGATGGTTCTTACTTGCAGGTACTTGAGTATACAACTGTCTTCTACAAGCCATCACCCACAGATCAGATCCATGAGTTATGATGCCTCTAAATAATCCCAGTGAGAAACTCCGCTCTGCTCAGCCCAGCCCTTGCACCCAGCAATCAGTAACTCCTCTGAAGGCTGACACAGAACCATGGGAAGCCAACACCAGTGAGCAGCCCCTTGCAAGAGGGATTCAGAGCTCACTTGCTGGTCCTGGTGTGCTCTGTACTTAGCAGTGGGGCTGATGTTGAGCTGTTTGGCTGCTCCTGAAGTGCTTTGGAGGTACAAACTGGTTCTTCAGTCCTACTGGGGCAGTGCCAAAGAAATGTATGAGGTTTTTTCTTACCACAGAAGCAATTTCTGTTTATTACGGGAGATATATGCCTGCACCAATCCCTTAGATGCTTTGAACCCTCAGCCTCAGCAGAAAACACTTTTTGTCCATCCTTTGCACCAGTAGAGAGGCTCTGGCATGGAGAAGCCTTAATCTGACCGGCAAATAACTGACACAATGAAGTGTGCACTTTTACAAGCAGATTGCCTTCGTGCTGGCAGGTGGAGTGCACTTCCACACTGGAATGTCAGGGAAGCCACAGAGCGAGTGGGGAGTTGGAGGAAGTCCCTTCCCCAGTGCCGCCAGTGAAACACCTTCTCTGTACAAGCAATGCAACCCTTGGAAGACTGCAATAAACCTCAACCGAACTACGGAATATGCGAAAAGATTTCACCCGTCTTCCAGGGGAGCACATTGTCACCTGGTTGCTCCGGTGCTGGGACAATGGGGCCGACGGTCACAAACTAGAAGGTAGGGAAGCCAAGCAGCTGGGATCACTTGCTAAGGAAGGAGGAATTGACAAAGCGATTGCAAGAGAGAAGCGAGCCCTCAGTCTTTGGAAGCGGCTCCTGGCAGCTGTGAAGGAAAGGTTTCCCTACAAAGACGATATTACGAATCGCTCAGCCAACTGGACCACGATAGAGAAAGGCATCCAGTCCCTGAGGGAATCAGCCATTATAGAGATGATCTATCGTAGGCCGGATTCCAGGAACACATCCGTAGACCCAGATGAAGTCGAATGTACACGACCCATGTGGCGGAAACTTACACGGAGTGCGCCATCATCATATGCCCACACATTGGCATCAATGACCTGGAATGACGGAATATCACCAACAGTGGATTGCCTGATTCGTCAACTCCGAGAGTTCGAAGACAATCTCACCCCTTCCATCACTTCAGCTGTGGAAAAACTGTCCCAGGAGTTCAAACAATTGAGAGACGATTTATCCGATCTATCCAGCTCTCCACGCGTACCAACCCATGTCTCAGCTATTAACAGAAGGCGCCCTACTGCTCAAGAAAGAAAATATAGGAGGTACACGCCACGGGCCACCCTATGGTTTTACCTGCGGGATCATGGAGAAGACATGAGAAAGTGGGATGGAAAACCTACTTCAGCTCTGGAGCAACGGGTGCGTGAACTGAAGAGGAGAACAATGGTCAAGGATGATCCTCCCAGGAAAGCTGCTGCTCCAGTCTCTGGCGAGCAGTTTCCCAGATGGAGCGAAAGAGCTGATTTTACTCCAGCTCCTGTGATAGGGAATACTAATCCCTTTCTACAAGACAGAAGTGGAGAATTTTGTGATCACTATTAGAGGGGCCCTGCCTCCAGCCAGGTGGAGGAGAGGGATAATCGGGTTTACTGGACTGTGTGGATCAGATGGCCTGGCACATCAGTCCCACAGAAGTATAAGGCTCTAGTAGATACCGGTGCACAGTGTACTCTGATGCCATCAAGGTATCAAGGGGTGAAACCCATTTCTATTTCTGGAGTGACAGGAGGATCCCAAGTGTTAACTATGCTGGAAGCTGAAATCAGCCTGACTGGGAGGAAGTGGCAAAAGCACCCCATTGTAACTGGTCCAGGGGCTCCATGCATCCTTGGCATAGACTATCTCAGGAGAGGGTATTTCAAAGACCCAAAAGGGTATAGATGGGCTTTTGGTATCGCTGCCTTGGAGACAGAGGAAATTAAGCAGCTGTCCACCTTACCCGGTCTCTCAGAGGATCCTTCTGTTGTGGGGCTGCTGAAGGTCGAAGAACAACAAGTGCCAATTGCGACCACAATAGTGCACCGGCGGCAATATCGCACCAACCGAGACTCCTTGATTCCCATCCATAAGCTGATCCGCAGACTGGAGAGCCAAGGAGTGATCAGCAGGACCCGCTCACCCTTTAATAGCCCCATATGGCCAGTGCAAAAGTCTAATGGAGAGTGGAGATTAACAGTAGACTATCGTGGCCTGAACGAAGTCACACCACCATTGAGTGCTGCCGTACCGGACATGTTAGAACTTCAGTATGAACTGGAGACAAAGGCAGCCAAGTGGTATGCCACAATTGACATTGCCAATGCATTTTTCTCAATCCCTTTGGCAGCAGAATGCAGGCCACAGTTTGCTTTCACTTGGAGGGGCGTCCACTACACTTGGAACCGACTGCCCCAGGGGTGGAAACACAGCCCTACCATCTGCCATGGATTGATCCAGACTGCACTGGAACAGGGGCAAGCTCCAGAACACCTGCAATACATTGATGACATCATCGTGTGGGGTGATACAGCGGAAGAAGTTTTTGAGAAAGGGAGGAAAATAATCCAAATCCTGCTGAAGGCCGGTTTTGCCATAAAACAGAATAAGGTCAAGGGACCTGCACAGGAGATTCAATTTTTGGGAATAAAATTGCAAGATGGACGCCGCCAGATCCCCACAGACGTGATCAACAAGATAACAGCAATGTCTCCACCAACTAACAAGAAAGAAACACAAGCTTTCTTAGGTGTTGTGGGGTTCTGGAGAATGCACATCCCAAATTACAGTCTGATTGTAAGCCCTCTCTACCACGTGACCCGGAAGAAGAATGATTTCAAATGGGGCCCTGAGCAACAACAAGCCTTTGAACAAATTAAACGAGAAATAGTTCATGCAGTAGCCCTTGGACCAGTCCGGGCCGGGCCAGATGTGAAAAATGTGCTCTATACCGCAGCTGGGGAGAATGGTCCTACCTGGAGCCTCTGGCAGAAAGCTCCAGGGGAGACTCGAGGTCGACCCCTTGGCTTTTGGAGTCGGGGATATAAAGGATCCGAGGCCAGCTACACTCCCACTGAAAAAGAGATACTGGCAGGCTATGAAGGGGTTCGAGCTGCCTCAGAAGTGATTGGAACTGAAGCGCAGCTCCTCCTGGCACCCCGGTTGCCTGTGCTGGGCTGGATGTTCAAAGGCAGGGTCTCCTCTACACATCATGCAACTGATGCTACATGGAGTAAGTGGGCCGCACTAATTACACAACGAGCTCGAATAGGAAATCCCAGTCGTCCAGGAATTCTAGAAGTCATCATGGACTGGCCAGAGGGCAAAGATTTTGGGATGTCACCAGAAGAGGAGGTGACGCGTGCTGAAGAGGCCCCACCATATAATGAACTGTCAGAGAGTGAAAAGCAATATGCCTTGTTTACTGATGGGTCCTGCTGTATTGTGGGAAAGCATCGGAGATGGAAGGCAGCTGTGTGGAGTCCCCTGCGACAAGTTGCAGAAACTGCTGAGGGAGAGGGTGAATCGAGTCAATTTGCAGAGGTGAAAGCCATCCAGCTGGCCTTGGACATTGCTGAAAGAGAAAAATGGCCAGTACTTTATCTCTATACTGACTCATGGATGGTGGCAAATGCCCTTTGGGGGTGGTTGCAGCAATGGAAGCAGAGCAACTGGCAACGCAGAAGTAAACCCATCTGGGCTGCTGCATTGTGGCAAGATATCGCTGCTTGGGTGCAGAACCTGGTGGTGAAGGTACGCCACGTAGATGCTCATGTACCCAAGAGTCGGGCCACTGAGGAACACCAGAATAACCAGCAAGTGGATAAAGCTGCTAAGATTAAAGTGGCTCAGATGGACTTGGATTGGCAACATAAGGGTGAATTATTTTTAGCCCGGTGGGCCCATGACACCTCAGGCCATCAAGGCAGAGATGCAACATATAGATGGGCTCGTGATCAAGGGGTGGACTTAACGATGGACACTATTGCCCAGGTTATTCACGAATGTGAAACATGTGCTGCAATTAAGCAAGCCAAGCGGTTAAAGCCTCTCTGGTATGGAGGACGATGGCTGAAGTACAAATATAGGGAGGCCTGGCAGATTGACTATATCACACTCCCACCAACCCGCCAGGGCAAGCGCTATGTGCTTACCATGGTGGAAGCAACCACCGGCTGGCTGGAAACATACGCTGTGTCCCATGCCACTGCCCGGAACACTATCCTGGGCCTTGAGAAACAAGTCTTGTGGCGACACGGCACCCCAGAGAGAATTGAGTCAGACAATGGGACTCATTTCCGGAACAACCTCATAGACACTTGGGCCAAAGAGCATGGCATTGAGTGGGTATACCACATCCCCTACCATGCACCAGCCTCTGGGAAAATCGAACGGTACAATGGGCTGTTAAAAACTACACTGAGAGCAATGGGTGGTGGGACTTTCAAACACTGGGATACACATTTACCAAAAGCCACCTGGTTGGTCAACAGTAGGGGATCTGCCAACAGGGCTGGCCCAGCCCAATCAGAACTTTTACGTACTGTAGAGGGGGATAAAGTTCCTGTGGTGCACATAAAGAATTTGTTGGGGAAGACAGTCTGGGTTATTCCTGCTTCAGGTAAAGGCCAACCCACTCGTGGGGTTGCTTTTGCTCAGGGACCTGGATATACTTGGTGGGTAATGCGGGAAGATGGGGAAGTCCGATGTGTACCTCAAGGGGATTTGATTTTGGGGGAAAACAGCCAATGAACTCAATTGTACGCTGTTGCCTGCTCTATAACACTTTTATAGCCCACCAGCTAGATATCTTCAGGTCACCAGCCATTGACCCTGACTTCCCTCCGATCATCACCTCAACAAAGAATGAATTTTGAGGAAACCAGATGAGCTCAGCAGTGACCAGATGAGTTTGGCGGTATCATCAGCAGGCAACAACCCAACACTACCTACCGTCCCTCCTGCCCTGAAAGACTATTACAAGAGATGGAGCCTGACATCATGGACTGGATGAGTTCAGTAATTTTACAGGGATTGGTCCATGGACTAGGGAATGATATCTTTCTCTGTGTGTGGGTGTGGGTGTATATATATGTGTATATATGGGACAGGGGTGATGGTGTGCTGAGAGATGTGGGATCTGAGCATGACGTGAATGGTATGGAATAAGGGGTGGATACTGTCCTGGGTTCAGCTATAGCAGTCATTTTTCTCCTGCTTAGTAGCTGGTGCAGTGCTGTGTTTTTTAACTTTCAGCCTGGGAACAACGCTGATAACACCGATGTTTTTAGTAGTTGCTAAGTAATGTTTATTCCAACCAAGGACTTTCTCAGTCTCATGCTTTGCCAGGGAGGAGGGGAAGCCGGGAGGAAGCAGAGACAGGACACCTGACCCAAACTAGCCAAAGGGGTATTCCATACCACAGCACGTCATGCCCAGTATATAAACCGGGCGGAGTTACCCGGAAGGCCCTGATCACTGCTCGGGTCGGGCTGGGTATCGGTCAGCGGGTGGTGAGCAATTGTATCCTCTCCCCTTGTTATTTCACTAATCATCATTGGCGGTAGCAGTAGTGGTTTTGTGTTATACCTTAGTTGCGGGACTGCTCTTATCTCAACCCGTAGGAGTTACATTCTTCCCATTCTCCTCCCCATCCCTCCGGGAGCGGGGGGAGGAAGAAGGTGGGGGGGGAGTGAGCGAGCGGCTGTGTGGTTCTGAGTTACTGGCTGGGCTCAAACCACGACATGATGCTAGATAGTGGCAATGAGCCTTGCAAGGGGGCAAAGTGTTAACTGAAAACAGACTCTTCTTCACAAGCAAAAGATTTAAAATCTGCAGGTCACAGCAGTAACTGCCCATTAATTTCCAGCAGGATGAGGGCAGCAAGGGGAACACCTTTTATACAGCAAGGATGGTCAAACACAGGCTGCCTAGAGAGGTGGTGGTGTCTCCATCCGTGGAGATACAAGCTGCCTGGACATGGTCCTGGGCAGCCGGCTCTAGGTGGCCCTGCTTGCACAGGGGGCTGGACCAGGTGGCCTCCAGATGCACCTGGGCTACTCTGTGATACTGAGCTCCTGTGCAGTGTGCTGTTCTCCTGAAAAACCGCTCTGACAGGCACTCCCTGAGGGGAGTAAGGTACGAGGGATCTGCTCACCAGAGTACAGCCTTGGCTCCAATCTTCTCAGGAACTGAGTGTGATTAATACTGAGGGGAGTCAGTGAAATACTCACCTGGAGCAAGTATTCAGCCCAGCTAGAGCTGGGCTCCATCTTCTTCCTCTTCTCAAGTCAGGAGAAATGGCATGACTCTGTTCACTAGGTCCAGCGTTAAAGGCACTTTGCAGGATGTACAAAACTAGAGCTTTTGCCGTGCACAAGTGAAAATTCTAAAGACCAAAAAATTTCTCTGCTAACAGCTTCAGCTCTCAAGCAGCGAGTCCCTGACAGCAAGGTTTGGACGGAAACTGGCTCAAGGCTCTGTTCCCACACAGCTACTTCGCTCATGTCTCTGCTGTTTACTGTGGTTTTAGTAATAAATTGCTAACTTTAGAGCCAAGGGGCAGCAGGAATTGCAGTGTATCAGAGAACACTGATACACTGCAAACACCACAACCCTGAGAGGAAGATACCGCTTCTGAATTACTGTAGTTGTATGAATGGTAACTGCCCTGGGTTCAGCTTAAACCATGACAATAATTTACATGTAAATCCAGGTCTTAGGGGCCCATGTGCTTTCCAGACCAGGAGCTGGTGGAAGTGTTGCTCCACCATTATCTGTAGTAGGTGCACAGGTCCACTGATGCTGAATTTGCCAGAGCTGTACCGAGGTGGCTGTTTGCATAAAGGTGTTCAAGAACATTTGGTCTCAATCAAATGTGTAGCCTAAAATGTCTGTTCCTTTCACCCTGCAAAGCCAGAAAACTAGGGTGTAGCAAAGCACAGGGAAGAAAAAGGGAGTGGGGAAGGTGGGACTTGGATCTCTAAGTCTTAGAAAACTTTCAAAGAACTGGTAAATTACTGCTTCTTTGGTCCTAAGATGGCCATCCAAATAATCTGAAGGATGCAGGCAGTGCTTACCAGAGTATCAGAGACCTGAGAGGAGACTATGCCATCCTGTAGGGAAGGTCAGCACAACTTTGCAAAGCCCAACCTGATTACTCAATACCTCTGGCCTGGCAAAGTGTCTGATGTCTGGAATGAAGATGGGGCCTAGAAGGGTTATCAAAGTGACTGCTGGAATATGTGCAAGAGGTTTGGCCCTGTGGATCAAAATGGACAGAGCTTTCTTGGGATACAGTGCACCTAGGATCTCAGTTTTGATGGTGTGATATCAAGGGGAATGAAACAGGTAATCTGAACACCTAGTTTGAAGGAACTGTCATAAGCATAGGAAAAGCTTCATGGCATCCTATTGATGAAGGAGCATCCTACTGACGAAGATGTTTGCTAAGGAACATCTGCCACCATTTTTAATATGTGCCCAGCAGCAGCAGTGGCTGCCAGGAGGTCACCTTCATCAGTAACTGAGGCAGTAAGATGTCCAGAAATTCAAAGGAGGCTGCTGTGACACACATCTGTCCTTCTGAGATCAATCCCTAATTTGTAATGCAGGGCTTAGAACTTGTTGAGACCATCTCCCAGAGCGATCACCCCTCTTTGTAAGACTACTGACAGACAGGTCTGATGCTATTGACATAGCTCCAAAGCTCGTTCACTTCTCAGTATGAAAAGTTGCTCAGTTTCTCCGGGATCCTAAAACCATATTCAGCAACAAGAGCTAGGCTGGGTGCCCTGCGGAGCCTGAGCTATGGGGTCTTTGTCATTGGCACGTCTCTTGGCCCATAAGTTGTGGAGAACCAGCACTTCATGCATATGTGGCCCATTGTCCACAACCATTTTCTTGTCTGGGGTCCTCAGACACTGTCATGGCAGAGGAGATAACCTCTGAGGTGGCTCTGGACTTGTACAACTACAGGATACTCTGATGCTCTGTGGGCACAGGAACTGAAGCACTAGCCATAACCACCACTGGTAGAAACCAAAAACCCCAAGCCCGCCCTTTGAATTGAACTTTGTTCATACCAGTATTACACAGGAAGAGTCACACTGAGTCTGGGCAAATGTTTGTTCAGGAATTTATGGACCTTTCTGCTGTGATTTTGTACAGTCTGTGCACTTTCCAACCTCTGCCCATCCTGTGCCATCAGGTTCTGCAGTTCAGTTTTGTGCTACAGAAACACACGTGCCTGTATTGAAACTACCCTGACAAGTTTGCCGTGTACCTCTCAGTACCTGGTTATGAGAGAACGAAAAATCACTCCCTGTTCACTTTTCCCGTGTCATTCATTAGATGGAGTTCTCGTGCCTTTTCTAACAGATACTTCTAGCCTATTTAATCTTTCACTAAACAGATCTGCTCCATATTTTTACAGATCCTTATCACCCCTCACATTGTTTCTCCCTATCTTTAGAAATAAAATCGAGCAAGTTCTGCAATATGTTACCTTTTAATCTGAAAGGGAGATATTTCCTATTTAAATGAGTGCTGACAAGCAAACAGCTCCCAGGGCCGTAAGAATCTGACTCATCTCACTGCATTTGATATTTCTGTTCAATATCTTTTCACATGTGATACAAGGAATGACAATGCAATGAGCCAGGCCATGTTATTGCTTCTTGGGATCTATTCAGTCCTGCAGCTGGACTCTTACACAGTACTATCTGGCATTTTTCAACACATGGAAAGTTGTAGTGCTTGAATACAGCTTTCCAAGAAGAGCAGCACTTTCATTATGTTTGCCCATGGAGCCATAAGCTGTGTTAGCTGTGTTGGTTAAACTGGCTGTTATTTCAGCTATGTGGGGATCTTGCCTGTGGGTAGGTGGATGTAAAGGTCGGAGTTAACCAGCCCACTCAGAGTCCTGGTTCTGCAGAGGCTGGAGAACAACCGCATTTATACACAAGGAACCAAAGCAGTAAATGCAGCATGGGCTTGTCCATTATTAAGGTAAATCTACAATCCTTTTTTCCCTCACAGTGATGAGTGCGCTAGAAACTTCTCAGAAAGGTTTGCCAAGGCTGACTCCAACATGGAGATCAGTATCTAAATCTATGAGCTTATGGCTGCATATATGGACATAAAAGCTGCACAGACTTCATTTTTACAGTTTAACTTCAGTACCTCTTTCCTTTCTGCTTTTCTACATTCTCTGTCCTCTTCACTGTAACCCATTGACCCTCCAGGGTATTCATTTGAGAAACCAGAAAGATTTTAAGAATGAAGTGGGTTAATTGCTAACAAAGGTCATGAAAACACTCACTATAAGCACCTATGACAATGCTGGAAGGGCAATAAATACTTCATCAGTTTTTGAAAGACTGGCAGGACAATTATAGGCTTCAAAAGCAAACATTTGTTGAAGTTTTAATTATACCACTTAGGTGAACAAGTGGCAAGGCATGATAGAGGTAAGCCAGCTCTTGTAAAACAAAATCATGTCTTAATCTGCTAGGACTTCTAATCTTTTTCAGGCATTCTGTACTTGACGTTGCTCCTCACAAGAAGATAATAACCTGGTAATTATGGGATTATTATCCACATTTTATTTGGTTTAAAAATGTATTTCACTTTTTATTAAGTGTAAAATCATTCCAGAACTAGCATTTGTAAGATCAGAAGCATTCTGGTCAACATACAATCCATCAACAGGAAAACTGTAGCCTGAACAAACTGTAATGGAAAGGACAAATTATTAACCTTGTTTGCTGGGACAAGAAATTGGGAACTTCTCAGCAGAGCTACATGAACGGGCAGAATGAGGCCACAGGAGCACAGAGTAGGCTGAATCCAAACACCGCGCCTGGAACAGAGCTCCAGGCCTGCTCTGTGTGAAGGACTGCCTCAAGGAAATAAACCTGATGAACAGAGCCATACTTGTTTCTAACCACAAGTGAAAAGAGCTTGCAAACAAAGCATGAGCGAGATGAATAGTCTCAAGAAGTCTTTGGAAGAAAAGGCTGGTGGATTGGCCAACATCACCCATCAGCACTTATGACCACCTGTCCTTAAAAAGCACAGAGCTATGAATGCCTCCTGAGCTCTAACTGAGCTTGACCTGACACTGGCAGTTACTTCTTGTGTTTGAGTTATATTCTGTATCACTTCTGCTACCTTGCTAGCTAGGTAACAGTTAATGTACTTGAAGCTGGACCAGTAAGAGCTCTCCTTAAGACAATCAGGGAACTCACTGGGTCTTCAGTCACACAATGTTTCCCTCCTTCCTGGGGGTTACATGCTGTATTTCCTGCCATTGTCCCAGGCTTTTGAGGTGCAGGTAACAGACACTACCATGCAGCATCTAAACCTATCCTCTTTTCACCTTAAAACTGCTACCCCTCCTCCTATTTCTATACGCCCTTGTAAAACATGCCTGTCCATCTTTCTTGTAGGCCCTCTTTAGGCCCTAGAAGCTGCTGTAAGGCCTCCCAGGAGCCTTCTCTCTTCTCCAGGCTGAACAAGCCCAGCTCTCTCAGTCTGTCTTCACAGGAGAGATGCTCCAGCCTTCAGAGCATCATCGTGGCCCCTCTCTGGACTCCCTCCAACAGGTCCATATCCTTCTTATGCTGGAGACTCCATAGCTGGATGCAGGTGGGATCTCACAAGAGATCCCTTCCCTCCAGTGTGTTGACCACATCACGCAGCTTGGTGTCATCAGCAAACTTGCTGAGGGTGCATCAATCCCACTGTTCCTATCACCAACAAAGATGTTGAACTGGTCCCGGTACCAACCCCTCAGGAACTCCACTTGTCACCAGTCTCTGCTTGGACATGGAGTCATTACCACAACTCTTTGAGTGCAACCCTTCAGCCAATTCCTTATCCACATCAAATTCATGCCTCTCCGGTTTAGAGACAAGGATGTCATGTGTGACAGTGTCAAAATGCTTTGTACCATCTTATGGAATAGCATCCTGGGTCTCTTCCCAAAACATATTTTAGTTCCAGCCATGATAATAAAGAGTCCTAAACTATGCGAAATTAAGGAACTGAAAATAAAGTAATTCAGACTCTTTCCTCCGGTCAGCAGTCATTAGAGCTGCTGTTAGGGTAGTTTTCCTGCACAAAAAGGAAGTTACCCAGCTGGCAAGCTACCTCTGCCTCCTGACCATTTTTATTGCTAACCAAGGAAGAGAGAACGTCAGTTCCTTTTGGGTGTCTCCATGCCTGGGCCATCTGCAGATGTAAGGAAATAAGAATAGATTCACAGTCCTCATTCTCTCATGTGATCAAATGCAGGACCCAAATACTTCATCACTTGTCATTTACATATCTTGCTATGCTGAAGTATTTCAAGATTTTATTTTTTGCTCCTGAAAGCAGATAACCAACCAAACAAATTATCAAGAGAATTCCACAAAAGAAGTATCTTAATACATGGCAATTTTCTATATTATAAACATTAAAATCAGTCAATAATAATCCACAGATTTTCTTTTTCACACCACAATTCTGGAATGTCCCAGAAAAGGGAATTTCAAGAACTTCAAGTAGTCAATGAATATCAACTTTGCAGTCCTATTTTAATCTGCCTGTTACAAAAGTGAGTTGTGAATTCCCCTTCTCTTGCTTTGCTTTAACATTACATGATTTATAATCCCCTTGATTTTCCTTAGAAACATGAGTACTGTTGAGGCTCATTAATGTGCAATTTTGTCTTTAGATTTCAGATAACAACAGCCTTCCCGAGTCTTCGAAAACTGAATTTAATATAGAAGGCTTCACATCTTGTTTTCAGAAACTCTCTGCAATTGTCTGCTTGAAAAGAGCAATCTTATTTTTTTTAGTTCATGGAATAAAGGTTACTTTTATCATGTTGCTGCTAGGGTTGCATAGCATTAGTTATGACCCAAAAGTCAGAGTTTTGGGGGCAGAATGCTTGAGTAAATTATTGCTCCACTGCTTTCAACACTAGGAAGATGGGAATCAGAAGTCTAATGCTTACTAATACCTCCAGAATCATCCAGTAAAACCCAGAGCTAACAGCAAAAGAAAAGATGGAATCTCAGTCAGCTACTATTACATGTGTCAGGCCAGAAGTTAAAGTCCGAGTAAGCAATCAATGAATGAGTCGATGGCGCCCAATCTCTAAATAAGACAGAAGTCTACAAGTGTAACACAGCATGGATCGAAAGCTGATTGGTTTTGCCTGATCTATTCTGCTTCCACAGGGCCAGAGCACATGTGAACTATCACCAGTTCGAATCTGGAAGTGACTGGACTACGCTGCAAGACCTTCGGAGAATTTGATATTGACATGTATTTTATGACGGCATCAAGATTCCCAATCACATCTGTTCATTGCAAAAGCATTTTTCATTTGCATAAAAGTAGAGACTTGAAAATTAACCTAATCTAGTGATATGGTTTAGTGGTGGACTTGGCAGTCCAGGGGTAAAGGCTGGACTTGATGATCTTAAAGGTCTTTTCCAACCTAGTTGTTCTATGATTCCATAAGCAGGTCAGGAAGGAATATGAAAAAAAAAAAAGTTTAAACTGCCTCTTAGTAGAACAGAGCATAGAATACTATTCAGGTGATGACATTATGACATAAGTGCCTAAATAATCCTGTACTTGGTTTGCAAAGAGGAAGGTGGCACAAAAGGTTAAAGAAGAATGCTTTTATTCAGCTTTCAGCTCTCACAGTTCTAAACAGCAAACATAATTAACAATTCACCCACAGTACCGGAGAACATAGTCCTGGTGTCAGTAAAATGTCTACTGTTAAGGCACTGGTAGTGGGAAATAAAAAGACATAACATGGATTGCTCCTATTTAATCAGAATCTGAATCTGTTACGAATATGTGCTTCCTATTCAAACGCTTAAAATTCCACAAGCTACATTCACAAACAAATGTTTATACAACTTCAGTAATTGCTGAAACACAGGAATCAGTGGCTCCCCTACTTCGACTTAAGAGCAAGTACTGCATTACTTTGGAGTGGAATCAGGTTTTAACTTACTAAAAGAAAACAAACCACAAATTACTTCAGCAGTATGGCTTTAAGACCCTGTATTTGGTTACAATATAGCAAGCAAAGTTAAATAACAGCATACAAGTGCCAAATACTGTCCATCTTAAAAGGAGCAGTTTTACAATATAAAAATTAGTTTAGAACATACTAAAGCCAGTTTTTGTACAAATATTTTTACAAAACTGAAGTACTCAAAGAAACAAAAAATCAAGAACATTTTAAATATGAATCACTCTCTACATGTATGCATGAAATTACTTACCTTGATGATATAAATTAGGAATACTACAAACTTTTTAAAGCTGGCATCCACATACTATTGAAATGCACACATCAGAAATACTGCAGTGTTAGTTCTGCAAAAATCCTTTAGAGTCACATTTGTACTTGCCAAACAGATATACAGGGACTTAGGTTTCTAAAGGAGCCACAGTGACCTCCCGTGGCCACTAAAGAAATCCTGTTTCTCCCTTTTGAACATGACATTGCTCACAAATGCTAATAAACTTAAAACAGTGGTTCATGCTTGGTCCACCTATCCCAGGAAAGGTCAGTACTTCCATTTGAAATGAGTATAAAGGAACACAGCCTTCACACAATCACAAGCTAGCCCCTGGTCACTGAAACAAAGTCATGTCTCCTCTCTGATCTACCACCAAAGAAGCTGTTCCAGAACAGTTTTGAGCACTGTGTTTTTTCTGTAGGCCAATGAGAGGTGATGTTCAATAGATACTTAACACATTCAGTATTAGGCTCCCAAATATGTAAGTTCAGCTTGTGACAGAACAAAGGAAGGAGATGTAAATTGATGCTGCCTGACTTGAAGTCCAAACCAAAACACAAAGTTGTATGAGACATTTTAAACATGTTTCAAGCTCATTGGTATACAAAACCCCAAGACATTTTAAAAAGAAACCAAGTGTGACAAAAGAATCCAAGAGTCAATTAGGTGCCTTCTTCCATTGCTCTGAAGGAATGTAACAAACAGGAACAAACCTTGTCTTCTGTGTCATGAACAGATGATGAACAACGCAAGAACACCACAAAAATCACAGTAGTGACTGTCTCCTCTGCAGTACATCAATCAACACTTACATTCTACTGCTTATAAATCCTCTCTATTATATCCAACTTTCTTTCCATTAAGTGACTCTTCTGTGTTTGGTGCCAGCCATGTGAAATATACCTTCACTGGATCAATATTCCAATGCTTGTGAAATGATACTGGAATTTGGTGAGAAAGGTAGCCCTTTGGGTAGTCCATTGGCCTTGCCTAAGGTGGAAGAATAAACCAAAACCACTAGTACTCAGTGATGAAGAATAATTTTACAACAAGAAAGTACTGTTGTCCAATGGTGTGCCTATCACAACAAAGCAATGTGGCATTGACAAAATATACATGATGATAAGAAAGGGGTTTTTACATCATTCTAGTAAATCAATTGATAGGCATTAGTTTAGATCTTCAACTCGCACTGCAGTCATCATGTTATGAAGTACACTGACATTAAACATGCCCTATTTCTCAGGATGAAACCGCTACCATCTATGAAAGCAAATGATAAACAGTATAGTTTGTATTGCATCTTTTTAAATATACAGTTTTGTTTCCATAACAACAGAATGATTTTAAATAATATTGTCTTGCTCCTCCTATTAATGAGAGTTGCCAGCACTGCCAGTGCAACTGTAGGATCCTAAGAAGGCTGTAAGCAGCCAAAATATATGAAGTTTTATGATGGAGAAAGGTTACCAAACACAGGAAACACTGTGGTGCCAGAAAACTGCATTGTTATTCTTCATCAGGTTATATCAAAAGAGACAGAATTACAACATAGCTACACAATGCAGCTGACTTCTTAATGCACCAAGCATGTTTCATTTCCTCTGAGAGCATGTAAGTGCACCAATATATAAAAAAGCCCCACCTGTAGTAGTTCTTGGTAAAATGGAATCATAGTATAGTTTGGGTTGGAAGGGACCTTCAAAGGTCATCTAGTCCAACCCCCCTGCAATGAGTAGGGACATCTTCAACTAGACCAGGTTGCTCAGAAACACATCCAGCCTGGCCTTGAATGTCTCCAGGGATGAAGATATTTTTGCTTCTGCTTCACAGGATATACACAGTACAATTTTGGATTCATGTACCTCAAGGAACACCGTACATCATAGTATTTCAGTCAAGTCTTTAAAAAATAATTTTCTGGTTGACAGAATATCCAATTTTGTTTTTCTCATTTTTAAAATATTTATTGCCTAATAGTGGAATTTGTAGAATAAGCCCACTCAGTTTTTATTCAGTAGTTCCCCCCCTCCCCAGGTTAATTTTTGTTCAAGGTATGTTAAATTAGAATTTGTTGTAAGCAACAGTAAAGATGAACTATAATTCAAGTGCAATTTTCTATGTGGAAAATCAAACTGCTAGGATTTCACTTTCAAAGTGATTCAGTAGCAAATGCACACTGTTAAGGATTACAAGGAAGTGCTTTGTCTTGTTGTATAAGGGCCATTCCTACATATCTGTAAAATGACTTCTGTTCTTTCTGACTCTCCTTTAGTTAGGTGTTGGGGTTTTTTTAAACAAACACCTGTGCCAGCACAAATTATTCGATAACTCTGTTGATTTTATAAGATGCATTACTTGCTTTCTATACTGAAAGTAGTAAGTGATGATGAGCAAAACAGGAAAGTAAACAGCTACGATTTTTTTATATGGACAAGGAACTAAAATATTCAATAGTGCTTTCTCAGCCTTCCCGTTTCTCTAAATAGTAAATGTAATCAGAAAGAGAATCCTAATACAGGAAAACCTGATAATTTAAATAGCAAACCTTCCCCCCCACTGACAGCTGCTTTGAATTACATGGCAATTTACTAATTTTCAAGTAGCCTATTATCTTCATCTCAGTTCATGCCGAGATACACAGGTCTTTCCAGTTTTTAAACTAGATGAACACCTGAAAATCATCGAACACCACACTGACTTAAATGCTGATTTTTAAAAATACAGTGTGCTGTTGGGAAAAAACGGTAAGTGCTTCTTCTCTTTAATGCCATGGGAGGAAGGTAAAGTGGTTTATGAGGCAGCAAATCTCTCTGGCATTGTATTTTCAATTGTAATGCTGCAGTTAGATTGTCAAATATTCTGGAAGACAGAAACAAGATTCTAATCTATTCCAATCCATTTTTCCCAAACTGGAGAATATAGTCATAAGAAAATTATGTTTTGTGACCTCTTTTTCTCCTGTGCTAGCATAGGACAATTTATCATATTTATACCATTCTTCAGCATTCACCACAAAAGCAACAATTCTGGGAATAATTTTACATTTTATATTTTCACTAATGAGATATTTCAGAATATTAAACACTGCATCACCAGAAAAAATGGGTAAGTAGAAAAGAAAAATTTACTGAAGTATTTCACAGTCAGTTCTCCATTACCTGAAGAAAAAAGTATTGTGGTGCAGGGTTTTTTCTTTTCTTAGAGAACATATCACAAGTATTCAAAGCATGTGGCTCCTGATTCTATTTCTTTTTCAAAATACCCACTTCTGGTTGCATTTTTTACAAAATGTAGTCTTAGGGTAACTGAAATACCTTTTAAACTATTAAAGCATTATGGTACTCCATGCTTTGAGAATATTATTTGCTTGCTCTGTAGAGAAATAAGGTATAGGAGCAGCATCTTGGTCATCGTTATTATACATTGATTGAGTTTGCATTATTTATGAGTTTGAAATATTTATGAGTCCTGCTTTATGTGCATACTTGAAATATGAAACATACGTTAAATACTAGTAAAAATAACTCTCTGACCTGATGGAAAAGTGGACTATGTGTTATCGGGATTCCTAAGCCACTGAAACACATCCCAAGGACCATATCATCAGGCGCATCCATGCTGTAACACTGGCATTTACTAGCAAGTAGTTTCTGAACAGCTATTCTGCTGAAAACCATCCTGGATTAAAAAAAACAAAGGCAAATGAAACATATAAGACAGTAAGTACTAGAGAAGCCAAATGACTATAATCACTAAATATTGATAAATGATACAACTGCACGACAAAATGCGGCCCTCTGGTACAACAGATCTGAAATTTCAGAATTTGAGAAATCAGTGTCGACAAGTAGTGCAAGAGGCAGTTTCTGAAAAATAATTACTTTATTTTAGTTAGTTTTAATTACCTATAGGACCAATCAAGCCAAAATTATCCCTTCTGAAACCAACTGTTTTGCTCTACAAATCTGTTCCCAGCAGCACAACTTCTTACTAGTTAGGACATTTGGGTCTTGGAGCATCATTACATTTTAACTATAGCAGGAAACATCACTGTTTCTGCTGAAACTGTTTTGTGTTGTAATTTGAAATATTTGCAGTCAAAGCAGGGACTGATGTAGATCTCAGTAGGAGTTTAAATAAATTACCCTCCTCCGCCAGTGATGTAACTATATCCTCCTGTTCCCAAGCCGTAACCGTAACGCTCTCCAAGAAATACCGGTTCATTTGCGTCATAACAGCTGAGCAATTTTCGGAGCCTGAAGATACTATAATATGAAAAAACAATTTAAACCCCCCCCATTTAGACATTCAATTTGCAACAGACACTGCTAGCCTAAATGCATTCTAGAAACAGCACAAAAATGATACGAGAAATTCAGAAATTATACAAAAAACAGAAATGAAACTTATGTTGCTGAATTCGGTCAAATGACGAACCAATTAGCTTAAAATATTTTTCTGAAGAAAGCAAAGTTTATCAGCAAAACTGAGTCTCATCTCAGAGAAAACACGAAATTATTTTTTCCAAACGATGGTAAGATCTTTGCAAATGATCTTTTCTCCCCAGCAGTTGAAAAGCAAACAGGCAGATTTACTTATATGACTATTGATTTATCTACAGTTACAGCCTCTTCCAAATTATTCTTCTGTCACATGCTTTAATGTGAAGTACTGTCCTGAAGCACTTATGGTCATGACCCTGTGATCCTGCTGGTTGACTGCTGTGCCTTATTTCACTTACACTGCAGTGTCAGTTTTCATGTGAACAGGGTCTAAATTTCTAACAAAGGCAAGTCCCTGGACACGGGTCTGTGTGCCTGACACAGGCCCTAGCTTATGGAACCTTTCTTGTGGCACATTTATGTAAGGAATACATCTTAGAAAGTGTATTAGCAAATGACTAAAACCAATCAGTTCAGACATACCTATACTGAAGAATCACAATGTGTAATCATATTCAGAATACATGGTTGCATAATAACACTAATATGCATAGTTTTTATCAAGTTACGAGTTTACATTAGTTTTAATATCAGTCAAGGAATGCTGAAGGAAAGTTACAATTTTTTTCTTTAAAGAAATATAAAGCTACATAATAGAACATAAATACATAAGAGATGAAGATTGCTAAAACTCCTACTGACATGAACAGTGGTAATTCCTGAAGTATTGCAGTGTATACCTTATCAGTGTGTCATCATCCACTATGACTAACCAAGGAGTTCTGGAAGAGCTATGATTCAAAAACCTTTCCAAAATGGCAAATGTTTTCCCACAATGACCTAAAGAAAGAGAAAAAAACAGAATATACATTTAAATAAAGTGAGATTTTATAATAAACCATTTTTCATGAATTAAATCAGTATTCTGCTGCACTATACAAAACATTTTGGTAACGACTGGCAAAATATTTGAGATGCAAGTTTAAATTACATCCTTTGTTGTGCTGAGTGGTATTTGTACAAATTGTTCCAATGCAACCATTGCTTTCTAAGCAAGAATGTATTTTTGAAGAATGCTGAAGCATGGAAATTCTTTGAATTATGGAAACCTGAAAAACAAGCTTTATTCCAGCTATCCTGTTAAGATGTTGAACAAATACTCATCAAACTACTACTCTTATTCTGTAAAACAGTAAAATGAGGAGACTGATAAAAACATGTTCTGCAAAATACTTCAAGATATTTTCATAGCATTTCATCATGCATCAGGCAGGTCCATTGCTTTTATATAAATATTTAAGTTTACATTAATCTACTGTACTCATCATCAGCAACTCAGGTCCTGGTAACTTCCTCAAAGGAAAGGCCTTAACATTTATCACAAGACTATAACGAAGTTGAGAGGTAAAACACCCTTTACTGGGAATTTAGGAGTAAAACACCCTTGTTCAGGATGAGCAGGACAAAAGAAACAAGAAATTTCAGACTTCTACTGACTCTTCTTTAGATCTCAGAAAAATCTAATTGCAAATAGTCTTTATTCATCTATATTACAGCTGATTATCTAAAGCAATTATTGCTATCAATATTACAATTACTACACAATCATTAAAAAATAAGGATAGGATACTATATTTGAAGCTACTTCCAGTTAAAATATTTTTTGAGAAAATGCAGTAACTCTATGCTTAAGAAATGGACTTACTGATTTAGTGAAACTGTAACCATGCAGACTGATATATGAATATTTACAAAATTAAAACCAAGATTTCTATATTATATTCCAACAAGAAAGATGGACAAAAATAGTATTAGAGCAAACTCAGCACGATTTGTTTAGTTTAGAATGCCAGTTGCCCACTGCCCCCCACAGCAATGCTCAAAGGCCAAACATGGAAGGTTCCTTCCCCCTGGTGTGACCAGAACTACTGGGCACAGCTTCTACAGGTGATCCACAAATGCCTGGAAGGTCTGCTACCTCCTGAAAACACTCACTGGTTGCACAAGTCACACTGCACATGTGAAGATGGAAATCCCTGCCTGTTCTCTCTCTGCCTCTAACAGACCCTGTGGAGGATAAAAAAATAAAGGGCAGCTGGAAAGCTGCGAATAATCCAGAGATCAGAACAACTGACCAAGTGGGCCAGGTAAAGCTAATAGGCCACAGCTTGGACACTTCTAATTCAGCAGGTGCATAATAGCCTGTAGCAGAGACTATAAACCTAAGAGCAAGCGATCATATGGAAGAAAAAAACCCCTAAAATTAATAAACTCATGGAAGCCATCACATCCATAGCCTTTTTTCTATTCAAACACAAAGTAAATTAAAACATTATTTTTTCATGAAAAGATCTTCCAATCTTAACATTTAGGTTTTGAGCTTAAATCAATATAATATTTGATATTATATAGATAAAAATAAATATATATTAAATATATATATAATATATATAAATATATATAAATATAAAGCATGTAATATTTGTATATCATACGGCATTGTAGTTTATGCCCAGTAACCAGTTGGCACTGTCTGAGGTCTTTTGAAATAAATCTATGACTTCCACTGCTAGTGATAATGTTATTCAAGATCGTCAATAACTCAAGAGTTATTACTCTTACTCCAAGTAATAATACCAATTTTTGTTGCTTGGTGTATATCAGCATACTTAGGTTTCTACTAAAAAGGACAATCTTATTACACAGGTGAACTGTACTCTCCATCCATCTCCTGTGTGGCAAAAGCATTTTTTAGTTTAGGCTGGTCAAACGTGCCGTAGAAATACAGAATTTCTGAACTTCATACTACACAAGAAATACAGGTATCATCCATAAAACTCATCATCTTCAGACAATTATTTGTGCAAAACTGACAACAATCAATAGCTCACCTCTGTCAGTATTAGGTATGCCTAAATCTATAGTAGGAATGGAGATGTCTGCATAATCACTGTAGTATTCAATAAGGGCAGCTTCTCTTTCCCAAGTCTGCTTCACAACTGGTACTGCAAAACAATTGTTGACATTTAAACACACACATAACTTGATAAAAATAAGTACCTGATCAAAACATTTATGCACCTTGTTAACCGATATATTCCTTTGCATGGAATATGCTGTTCAAATGTTTCAAATACAGCATCATAGTTTAAATGTTCATTCTTCTTTCCTTCCTACAATATTTAGAGAGAAACGATTTTACATTTTTTATGAAAGCCAGTCAGGGTTGGTTTATTCATATAGTAATAAATTTTCTTTTAAAATATGATTACAGTTTTATTCGTATTACATCAAAACTGTGATGTTTACATTTATGCTAACCAAAGGAAGGAATTCATTACTTTTACACTTGCTATGGTAGACTTTATAGCACACATCAGCATGAACACTATCAGAGATCAATCATTCTTCCAGTATTGAAACTGTTGCATTTTTAAAAGAGCACATCCACTGTAGAGTGTATAAAGTATTCTGAATCAGAAACAGACCAAATGCACCTTTTGAAATACTACACTTGTGTTATATACATCATATCTGGCAACACCACCGTATTAATGTTCAAAAGCACCTGTCTCTGGAGACACACTCACAGAAGGACATTTATCATACAGTCAATTTTGATCCCATGGAGATTCTATCGAAAGGAAGAATGCTTAATGTTTCTCTACAAAAGCAATCCTCTTCTTATTAGACTGCCACTCCACATGAACATTCAAAACTGATCATAAGAAATTCTAATAATGATTCTATGAATGTTTAAACTATAGCCAGAAGTGAATAAATCATGGGTAATACAAAAAAAAGCCAAAAGCCTCTGCAGGGTGTTTGGAAGAGAACTATCAGATTAAAATAATGATCTTTTGTTCATTTTAAAAATGAACAAAAGGACTTAAATGAGCAACTACTCTGAAACGGTCATTAACTACTGTCATTAACTGTCTGCTTTATGTTCTTTGAAACCATCCAGTAGGTCTTGTTGGTAGCAGCTAGTTCTTGAAATGGAGGAAATATTTATGTAACTTCCCTTTGCTGCTCTGTAACTCTGATGCTTGTGAACAACTCATTTCACCCCCTTGCTGGAATCATCCATCACCTAATTTGATGTTTGCTGCTGTACTAAGTTTGCGTGGCAAGGTTTTGCTAGCAGGGGGGTTACAGGGGTGGTTTCTGTGAGAAGCTGCTGGGAGCTTCCCCTATGTCTGACAGAGCCAATGCCAGCCAGCTCCAAGACAGACCTGCTGTTGGCCAAGGCTGAGTCCATCAGTGATTGTGGTAGTGCCTCTGAGACAGCATATTTAAGAAGGGGAAAAAAAAAAAGTCCTGCACAATTGCAGCTGGAGAGAGGAGTGAGAGTATGTGAGAGCAGCAGCTCTGCAGACACCAAGGTCAGTGAAGGAGAGGAGGAGGTGCTCCAGGCACTGGAGCAGAGATTCATTCCCCTGCAGCCCGTGGTGCAGAACCATGGTGAGGCAGCTGTGCCCTGCAGCCCGTGGAGGTCCATGATGGAGCAGATATCCGCCCATGCAGGATCCCACAGTGGAGCAGGGGAATGACCGAAGGAGGCTGTGACCCCGTGGGAAGCCCATGCTAGAGCAGCTTCCTGGCAGGACCTGTGGCCCCATGGAGAGTGGAGCCCACGTTGGAGCAGGTTTGCTGCAGGACTGGTGACCCCGCACAGGACCCACACTGGAGCAGTCTGTTCCTGAAGGACTGCACCCATGGAAGGTACCCACGCTGGAGCAGCCTATTCCTGAAGGACTGCACCCATGGAAGGGACCCACACTGGAGCAGTTCCTGAAGAACTGCACCCCATGGGAAGGACACATATTGGAGAATTTCACTGCAGGACTATCTCTATGGGAGGGACCTCACTCTGGAGCAGGGGAAGAGTGTGAGGAGTCCTCCCCTGAGGAGCAGCAGAGACAACGTGTGATGAACTGTCCCCAACCACCATTCCCTGTCCACTGCACCACTGGGGTTGAGGAGGTAGACAAATTGGGAATAAAGTTAAGTCTGGGAAGAAGGGAAGGGTGGGGGGAACGTGTTTTTAAGATCTGTTTATTTTCTCATTTTCCTACTCTGATTTGATTTGCAATAATTTCCTCAAGTGAAGCCTGTTTTGCCCATGACAGTAATTGTTGAGTGATCTCTCCCTGTCCTTATCTTGACCCATAAGCCTTTCCTTATATTTCCTTTCCCCTGTCCAGCTGAGGTGGGCACCTGGGGTCCAGCCAGGGGCAACCCACTAGTTCTCGAAATGGAGGAAATATTTGTATAACTCCTCTTTGCTGCTATGTAACTTTGATGCTTATGAACAACTCATTTTACCCCCTTGCTGGAATCATCCATCACCTAACTTGATGTTTGCTGCCTACCTATTTGCTCACTTTCCTCTACTCTGATCTCACAGGGACTTGAAGGATTTATAATTCTTGATTGATCAACAGTCAGTTTGGTAACACTACAGTGAAAGGTAACTGTTAAGACAGAGTGATCAGAACTCAATGCACTAATGGAAAGGCTTTAATATTTGGAAAAATATAATTTCACTTCTGTTGCATTGTGCAGTGGCCAATATTGCTCTCAAATATTTTAAAGAAATGTAAAACTGCTCTTAACTTTTGCATAAAAAAATTCAAAGGTAATTATGTACAAAATATGCGTTCATACGACATGATGGTGGAGTTTTGAAATGCAAACCCAGGCATTTCACAATGCTTTAACTCTACCTCCTATGTAATAAAAAGTCACATTACATCATGTAAGATTGCATAATCAGGCATTAGTTGGCAGAAAATGCCATGTAGACTTCCCTCCTCTCTCCTCCCCCAACTAGAATAAGAGAACAAGTAGGCAGGAAATTGTTTTCTTATTTTGTGAAAATGTTCTAATTAAAAAATGTTTCTCAGACGAACAAAACCAGAAAGCTTTCAGAAAACAAGGCGCCAGCACAGAACTTCCAACCTTCACCTGGCAGAAGAGACGTGCATGTAAAGGCTGTTTCACCTTCCTGCAACCAAGGATCTCAGCCTCAGCAGTGTGCTTTAACATACAGAACTATTTGCTGTTATGGGCTGAGCCTCTCAATTTCTTCAGTGGAATCCCCCTGCTTTGTGTAAATGAGAAAGTTCACGGTAACAAGGACCCAAATCTCACCTATGTTAAATGGCCTAACAAGGGGCTACTAGCTAAAGTATCTTTCTCTTTTCCTTGCTTGTTTTGACAGAAGTGTCACCATCCAGACTAATATCTATTGTCAACTGAATCCCACAATAATTCTTAATTTCTAACAACTCATATGTTCCAAAGAAAGAAAAACTATATGAAATTTCAGACTAGCTGTTGATGCAAATATCTATCAATATGTATTAACACCTGTGATTAGATGGAAATTTTAATACCACACTACAGAGATGTTTATAGAAGGACAGCTCTGAGTTCTTAATTATATTTTCTTTGTGCTACTTCTAGAACCTTGACCCATGTTTGCAGTCTTGAAATTTTCTTATACAACCATATATGGTATCTGTAAGGAGAGTTCTATGTGAAATAAATTCTGAAGTAAAATTTACCTGCTTTTGCACATGGAATTCCAAGCCTTAATGTTGCACTAATGTAGGTTTTGGCATACAATAAAAGATGACTTACCAGGTAAAAAGAGCTCTCTGAAGCTGGCATCCATTAATCTGTCAAAATCTTGGGTAAGATTATCCTCTATTTCATAACACTGGAAGCTGTGAGGAAAGTTCAAGAATTTTCCTCAGTCTTCAACAAGTGTTTCTAGAAGCATGTTTATGCTATCATTTTGAAGCCTTATGTTCTTTTCTGACTTTCTAGGTTTGGTGGTTTTGGGTTTTAATTTTGATGCAAGAAAATAAACATGGATCCAGAAAGGAGAACTCTTCAGTGAACTCCAATTACACGACAGTCAATTTTGTTTTGTCAAAAGCTACTTTAAAGATAGCCTAATGATTAAGCGATTAAAATATTAGAAATGTGCCTTCATCAAGTGCAGTAACATTAAGAAAAAAATTCCATAAATCTTACTTTGAAGAAAAACCCCAGCAAAAAAAAAAACAACAAACCCAAACCCTAAGCCTAATGGTGACAATATTACGTATCTGGAGTATTCAAGGGCACACGAAACTCACGTAAATTCCTGGAAATAAATCCATTCCTGAATTTCCTTATTATCAAAATGTCTAGCAGTAAACTAGTATGGATCGGTAGGTGGCATCAAGTAGGTGGAGTGTCTTCTGTTAAATCAGTGGATTTGGAATTTTTCCTTCCAAGTTACATAGACACCGTACCTATCTCAATTTAGCTGAGCCTTACTGTGTATTACCTGAAGGTGAGTATCAATCTGTGTCTCTATTTTCTGTGCCTCTGAGAAGGAAGTTAATACTTATTGGATGTATCTTCTTGGGCTGTGCTAGCCTTTTTTGGTTTGTTGTTTTTACCATGGATACCACAGTCATATTTTCATGGTGACTACCATTACTGGTATAACACTACAATTGCCATGTGAAACACACTAGTGCTGCACACTTGAGAGACTCCTGATCTGGGCCATGGCTCGGATAAAGTAGTACAGATGACCAGATTTCTACATGAGACAAAATTTCCCATTCCAAGCACTATAAAACACATGTGCACATCCAATTACATAGGCTGCCAACAGATAGAAGCAATATGACAGTATAAGCTGCTCCATCTTCTGCTGAAGAGAGGAGGGCAGGAGAAAAGGAAAGAGGACAGGAGAGACCTTTCAGCTTGTTCAAATTTCTAAATCAGCCACCACAGAGCTGCACAATTGTCACTGCTAGCACAAGAACCCAAAGTGAACCAATTAGCTGGGGGAAACACACTGAAGGATAATAGTTGCTATATTAATTACTATTGCAACAGCTCCAATTTACAACAATATAAGCTAATTTTATGCATATTTTTAATTTAGATATTCAAGAATTTTGCCACTAGTCACATGTCACTAATGCTGAAACATCAAACGACCACAACTTTTCATTTTAAATGTTTCACAGCAACCTTGAAGAACTGTGAATAGCAAAAAAAAAACCAAAACACCTACCTAAAGAATCAGTGTTCACAATTCTGAAACTTTCATGTTTCCCACGGGGTTTTGCAAACATTTAGTCCCAAGGGCTACAGAGACAGCATATACCAGCTTGGTTTTTAAATATTAATTTCAGAAATTATGTTGCATAATAATACCTTGACCAATCAACAACTTACTTCTGTCACCATGAAATTTCTGACATGTTTTTACAGCAACAAAAACATCTTCTTTTTTCACTGGCTCTCCCTATAAGAATGAACAAAAATTAATATTTTAACTGCAGGTTCTACCTGTAACATTTTATAGGGTATGTTTGTCCATACATATAATAAAACAGAAAATACCTTTTAATAGCATAGCATGACAAGTAAAATAATGTACTAGTAATAGACTTGAAAGTACATTTTTGTTTCTTGAATAAAGGTCACTAGTTGTTTAAAATGCCTGAAATAACATAACTGAAATACTTTTTCCATTGATGTAGTATTCTAATGTGAACTCATTGGGAAAACAGAATGAGTAGTAGAACTTGTTGAACTATGAAAGATTAATCTGAAAAAGAATGCTTTCTTAATTTCTTTGGAATTAATCAATATGAGAATATGTTGAACTGTATCATACTTAGAAAAAGAAGCTTAAATGCTACACACTAAAAATCTTTGAATTTCCTCAAGCGTAACAAAATATTTTAACCACTTTCATTTGTTTTCCTTTTGGCACCTAGAATTTTCCTCTCCTGGAAGCACGGAACACTTTTTGGCCTCTAACAACACTTCACCCATAATATCATAAATGTATTTTCCTAGATGTGGAAGAGATGGGTTGTACTTTAATGCACTGAATACTGTATCACATTTTATCTTTAGTCTCAAGAATTTTCAGATTCCCATCTGTGAAAAAAAGATTATCTGTATTTCAGTATCTCACAGAAATGTAAAGAGAAATACTTTATAAATCACGCATGGATCAAACACTGTGGTAGAAAGACCCATTAAGGCATATGCAGTATTTGTTTGCCACTAAATATCCTGTGCCACAGAAGGCTGAAATCATACCCAGAAATAGATAAATGCCAGAACAAACTTTTTTTTAACTTCTTGAAAAATATTTTCTTAAGGTTTGAGATTATTAAAGTTAAGTTTTATGCATTTTAGTAAGAGTTTTACTTTAACTAAGCAAGTATTTAAAATATGGTACTTACACAAAGTGGCAGAAAATTACTGAATGTTGTTGCACAATGATCAACCTTATATGAGTTCACATCGTATGTGCAGAACTCAGGCACTGGAGTAAGATGTGGTCCTTCCCCTTTCTGCCAAATATACAAGGCAATCTATCAAAAAAGAGAACAGTTATATCAGTAATGAAACTGGATAAAAATTCTCAGGGTACACAAAGAAACCATATTAGAGGGTAAACTTAACAGGAAAACTGAAAAATATAGGATGCTGTAAATGATTTGTCCCTTAGTTGATTATCTAGCTGCATATCTTACATCTTGCTCCCATTTCTAGAGCCAACATGAGATTTTTTTTTTGCTATAAAAGAAATTCTATAGACAGGCAAGTTTTAAAATTTATTTCACACTATTTCACGCTATATTGCACAGTAACTCATGAAACTGAGTTACTGTGCAAAAAGTAAGAAGATTCATGGAACTAACAAGACAGCGAGGCAAAGGGGAGCCTGACTCTACTGAACAGGGTGAATGGGACAGGGGGAAACGGGGGAAAAATCAGTTTTGGGTTCTAGTTCCTGTTTCCCATGTTATTTACACATATTTCCAATGGCTCTTGCATGGAAAAAAAAGTGCTTCACTGGAATATGGGACCAGACTCAGTGCACACTAAAGGCAATGGAAATTAGTGTCCTTTTCACTGTTTTATACCTGCTTAGGAACAGTTAGCTTTACACCACATCCATTATCTTCCCCTGAGGGCCAGAATTCAGCTCCTCTTTTAGTAAATAATGTGATCATTAAGCTAGTATCAAGAGGGCATAATATTTCCTTCTCCCCAGTGTTCAGGAACAACTCAGTGCAAACCAAGAGCTTTAATATGGTCTGAACAAGCCCAACTCACCAAACCAGCTACAGACTTCTTACAGATGATTATTTTCCTGCCCATCTCATTTAGGTCTCAGCATCCTCAGAAAATCCCAACTGTGCAAAGATCCTTTCCCCCTTTGGGACAGCTGTACCCTGTCTGTCACCAGCAGGTCTGGTGTCATGTAAACTGACCCACGATCAAAACCACCAAAATTCTGCTGGTGACACCAGGCTTGACGCCAGATATTGATCCGCTGGCTCTTCCCATTTCCTCCCTCATCATTCCCTGCAACTGGAAGGATAGAGAAGAACGCTACTTGTACTCCTGATCTCTTACTCAGTTGTCCCTGTATCACTTCAGAATTCAGCTATTCAGAATTAATGTCTATCACATGAACCTGCAAAGCAGCAATGCTCCTTCAGCACAAAGTGTATTTAACAATTGTAACTTAATATAAATTATTTATGAAAGTCCATAATGGGCTATGATTTCCCACTGAATAATGAAATCTTCAATAGAAAGCCTTAGAACGGAGTGAAGCTCCATATATTTCAGAAGAGAGGTGAGAGTGCCATTTTGGGTTATAGGACAGGATGACAGACTATTCCTAAAACAATGGAAATGTATTTACAATTAAAAAACCCAACCAACCAACCAACCAAAAAAAAAAAACCCCACAAAAAACCCCAACCCCCCCCAAAATAGTCCTAGTTCAAATCTAATGTTAGATACACAAAAATCCATTATTCATTTCCAGTTTTGAATAAGCATCAGTGAATTTCCTATACGTTGTGCAATTACAAAAAGTCTAAAAAACAAACTACGAATGAGCAGCAGCATGACAAAAACCCTTTACCATATTTGCAAGATAGGCCTTCCAGCTCTAAAGTGAGATAAATGTTATAGATATAAGAAACAGGGATTTGGAAAGAAGTAGGGTGAAAAATCCCTGATACAGAGCAGAATAAAATACCAAAGACTAGAAGCACATGTTATTAGGACTCTGTCAAGGAAAACATTTCCTAAAGCATTTATCATCCTTTATAAAGTTAAAAGCTACACACAATCATTAAAGATCACAGATTATATCATTTGATTTGTTGTCAATCTTGACTCACACAAGAAGGACGTAGAGATAAAAATGATTTAAGGAGGATAAGTTCGTGATTTATAAAATAAATGAGGGGGAATGGAACTGTCTCTAGGGACATTCAAGACTACAGAAAGAATAACTACAGAGCTGAAGTAGGTCATCAATAGCAATAAATTTGAAATGAAACATATGCAAAGAACTGCCAGCAGAATAAGAACTGGATGGAAGTCATTTTGCTAATCAAATGATCAATTGTTTTTCATTAAGCAATCTGCGGCACATAAAAGGAATGTCTGCCAATGATATTTCTTTTTTATATGACACTATATTTAGAGGCTTTGTCAGTGCTGAGGTAGACTGCAATACTGGGAATATACAAGTGACTTTGAGGTAATTTACAGTAAGAAGATTAACAGTGTGAAGCGCAAGGTTTTGTATTTAGACAAATTAACGAGAGGAAAGAAACAGCTTGTTGGCTTGTTTCATGTAGCAAAATGAAAGCTGAGAGGTGTCCAACTGCTTTTGAGAAATACATCACCCAAGGAGGGGAAACTATGTGAAAGAATAGTGTTGGCACCAGCCCAAATTCATTTAAATATGCTAGCAATTTATACTCTATAAAGACACTGTAGATTTATGTTGGAAATTAGGAGGTTTATAACCATTACAAAATAAAGACCTGGAACAGCAGGCATAGTTTTAAGTAAGGTGTGATTTTTATTTTTTTCTCCCTGGGCTGGAACCACAATTTATAGCTGACTTTCAGGAGCTTTAAAAAATTTAAACAAATTCAATATCACTCATAATTTCAGGCCAAAATCAGCAAGCTTATTGCAGAGTCATTCTCCCCTTCCACCCTGGCTTAGGAGTTCACTTTGGTGACAGCACAAAACCCTGCACTGCAGAAACATTTTGACGGCAGAAGATATGAAGAAGCTTCAGAAAATGTAGCGCTGATATTCTTGCTGATTCCCTCCCCTCCTTTCTTCTCATGTTCCTTTTAGTAAACTCATCCTCTGAAAGACCTAGTGGCTACCTATTAAAGCTGTTGCAAACCAGAGGCAAAAAAAATATATATATCAGACTTCTGTCAGTTGCAGATTTGATTACTCATACAACAGGTAGGTTCCTCAGAGTACTGAATCCAAACTCCATCATAGTTAGCTCTTAAGAGTCTAGAAATGAGTTTAGGAAAAAAAAGATTTAGAAAATGAGTGAGGCTGTCTAATATCTGAGGAATTCATGTCAGCTTAAACTTCATGCATTGGAAGTCTCTCTCCTTTATAGAGCAAGCCTTAGAAGATACCTTACTGTATCAACCATGTATGTATTCCTATATGAATGCATTTTTATTCATGAATTCTTATATGCTTGAAATATAACTTTAAAGCACTACAATATTCTAAAGGAAGAGAAAGAAATTAAACATGCCATTGCAGTCAAACATTTTAGCAATGTCTAAGAAAAAACCGTTATTTGCATTATCATTTATGATCATTCAAATATACAGATTTGAGACATTTTTCATTTCATCACACCACTACTTACCTCATGCTTTAAATCTATTGTAAAGTCTGACTTGAGTGGTTCACTTTTCAACTTCTTTGCAAGCCTACACAATTAAAGATGAAGAAATTTATTAAAACTCCCCATATTAAAAAAAAAAAAAATCAATCACTAGTGTATGCAGCAAAGTGTGGCTGGTGATACTGACCATGTTAGAAGGGGAAAAAAATAAATCACACTTCTGTATTTACGCCCCAAGAAGCAACTTATATTTGGGGTTTTTTTTTTCCTTTTTTTTTTTTATCTCATCACAGTGTGATGATGTTAATATTAGCTTTCAGCACACACATTTTGATATACTCTTCCTGCCTAAGAAGAAAATTCTCATCTAGAGTAAATAAAGAGCCTGACATAATATTTTCAACAGATTAAAGGCAGCAGAGCGTTTGAAGCTCAATACTGACCAGCATCGTAAACTTCAGACAATATTCTCTTCTTGTGTATTCCAAAGAAGAGTATTTAGGCACCTTCAATTTGTGAAAACGTCTATCCTTGCTACAGCAAGATGCATTCAACTTCTGAAATCTATGATCTTTTCAAATCTCAATTAAAAACTAAGCATCTAATCTGAAATAAATATCTAGGTTGTCTCTACAGCATGAGAAACACTTCTAGAGGGCAATGCAGTCACTTTAAGATCCAAGAACAAAACTGCTGTCGGTGGAGAATTTTAAAATGACAAGAGATGGTACTGAATTAATTGAACGACTAGTAGTTGCACAACTGCTAACCAGCTGATGACGTTAACTTTTCGACAGGCGGAGTGAAGCAAAACAAATCACATGCACAGCAATAATACAGAAATCTATTTCTGTAGCCTTGTCTACTAATGAATTCTTATGTGTTTACTCATAGTAATTATAATTGGAATGTGTAGAATAAGGAAGAAATGGAATTTTATCAAAGGAGTATTTTCTGGGAAAGTTTATAGTGGGAACTTATGCAGGCATACCCAGAGCTAGTTGTACATTGCTGTGCCTGGTTGAATGGTTTGCTATGCACCTTTGATCCTTGAACTAATGTAGAATTACATGTATCAGCATGGCTGCTTATAATAAAGGTGGCAGCAGGAGCAGCTCAGTGTAGGCTCTGAACTGCAAACAGCAGCTTCAATTGAAAGACAGCTCAAAATTAAAATTTGACTTTGCATATCTACATGATCAGCAATAAGACCTTCAACTGTTCTGCAGGAACACCTTCATCTTTTATAGAAAATAATCCATATGAAATCATAACTCATTAAAATAATATTGATTAGCATCTAGAAAAGATGTGTAAATTGAACATTCTTAATTACTATCAGTAAACAAGAAGTTATTAAAAATTCAATTCTTACTTGTTAACAAGTGGAATACTAAGTGCCCAACCAGCAGCAAAATCTGGAAATTTAAAGACTGTAGGATTTTCAGCAAAGGCATAATGGTGAATTATTGTAGATTCTTCATCATACAGTGCTTTACCTAAAAACCACTCCTGTAAAGGAATATAGGAAACAATTTTGTTGATCTACAGCATCCTTTTAGTGAAGATAATGACTGCATTCATGCTGAATAAAGCAAACCTGAAAATAAAAACAAGGGAAGCATATTGTTCACAATAATCCAGACAAAAATTGTACTTGGCAAGCAATTAAACTAAAAGCATTCTCTGACTTCAAATACACACTGTATTTTCAAACTCCAGCACATGCTCTAGATTCCACCTGTTCAAAGAGCACTGAATCCCAGAATTCCAGAAGGGCCGAGGTTGGAAGGGACCTCTTGAGATTATCTGGTCCAATCCCCATGCTGAAGCAGGTTGGCCAGAGCAGATTGCCCGACTGTCCAGTCATGTTTTGAATACACTCCACGACCTCTCTAGGCAACTTGTTCCAATGTCTGACTGCCCAAACTGACTACTGACTAGATGAGACACTCAAAAGCACTGCATTCAGGATCTTTATATATATACATTTTGAATTCCCATCTGTCTCACCTCTTTTACACTAGGGAACTTAAAAGGCAAATGCAGTTTAAGCACCTTGATCTTCAAAACAGTTAGGTCTCAAGTATGCATTTGTAACATAAAAAATTAAGTAGTAGTATTATTATTAGGGGTTTAAGTAACAGCAAGAATTTACTACTGACTGTGGTATCTCTGAAATAATTAACAGACTTAAATACTACTACTTTAACAATACTGTCAGTTAGTTGTCTTAATCTTTCTGTTTAGAATGGATATAAAACAAGTACACCCCCAATTTTTTTGCAGAATAGAGACTGTAATGAAGGGAAAAAAGAATATATATGTGTATTTATATAATTTTAAATATAAATATATATAAACTGCTTTTCGGGCCAGAAGTACAACCATGAATCAGAATTCTAAACCACCTACATTTTAAAATGTGAAGTTCTTTGCATTATGAGAGTAATTCAGGATTTTCTTCTTTCCTGACAACTTATCAATTCCCAATAATTCATCACTAAACAGATTCGAAGTTAGGGCAACTGTCAACTGTTCTTTCGCAAAAGATTCTTTTTCTCCATACTCCCTGCCATATTTTATTTCCCCCCCCCTTTAAAGGGGCAGCTATCAGCAACAATGGAAAATTCTTTCAAGGCACTAGCACAGTTCATACACTATATACACCATTCTATACACTTCACATGAGAGAAATAAATAATTTACACAAAATTCAAGACAAAAGGGAAAATATTCAAGCAGAAGTACTGTAGAAATATCCAGTCCAAAAACCAGCCTAAGCCCAAGAGGACCTTGTGTCTCAGTACCCATCTTTCTAACTTCAAGCAGAAGCTGCTATATAGACTGAGCAAAATTTTACAGCTTCCCAGAGTCGCTGAGGAGAAATGAGTGAGATTTGGACAGAGCACAGCAGAGTCAGCAAAGAGCAGAAGAGAGGTCTGCATGCACTAAGAGAAACCCAAAGCCAAAACCAACAGGCTGAGCCCGGCAGGAGCATGCAGACGTGGCTGCCCCAGAGGACGTTCAGCCTGGCAACCCCTCTGCTTCCAGCCAGGACTCAGCCTGGCTCCCCAAAAGGCAATAAAAGGACAGCCTCCAGGAGCTGCCAGGGATGCTTGTCTATGGATTAAAACAAACAAACAAACAAACAAACCAACCTTGCTTTCCTTTCTCTATAAAACACAGAAAATTAAACCCATACATACACCCTCCTCAGGCTTTTGCATCATATTATTCCTGGTAATATTAAGCCACAAATCACAGTGAAGCCATTCCTGGTGACAGCCAATACTCTCCAAGCTTATTTGGTCATAACATCGTTTATTTGCAACACTGATATGTAGGACGAGTCAATCCCTGCTTTACAAAATTAAATTACTAAAATCTGGCTTTACAAGATTAAATTAGTTATATGCAAAGGAACCTACAACTTAAGGAATGGTGGTAAGCAAATGGCATATAGACAAAAAGGTGGATAAAAAAAAAAAGTGATTTATTGCATTATGGATAGCTGCTTCAAAAATGGCAAAGATCACCTACCTTTAATAAGAGCACTCCAAAGTCTTTAGAACACTTTAAACTAATAGCTAAAGGAATGTGATGCAACAAAACTCAACACCAGATCTCAGAGAGAGCAGAGGTGACTTTACCTAACTTTTAATCAAGTTGATTTTCACTCTCTTTTGCATTCACTTACAAATACCAAGACAGTGCACCGAGTTCATTTGTTCAGGACTTGCATCTGACGAAGAAGACAGAAGACTTCATCTGTCACATCCTCATTGCATCTTGCTACAACATGAGTTCTTACGATTCTCAAAGACAAACTGTTCTTTAGACAGATCTTTTATACCCACTAGGTATCAACAGCTACTAAGTCATTACTGCCCATCAGCTTGGTTTACTCATTCTGGATATCTTTGTGGCTGTTGTCTATCATCCTGTTAGGGTGATAGGAAGAGGAGTGGCACATACAATTCGGTTTAATCTTGGTGCTGTCTTCCATTATGAAAGCACAAGTTGAATCCATCTGCTGTTGAAACAGAATCACAGAGGGGTTGAAGTTGGAAGGGATCTCTGAGGATCACCTGGTCTAACTTCCCCTATTCAACCAGGGCCACCTATACAGCAGGTTGCCCCAGACAATGTTCAGGCAGCTTGTGAGTTACCTCCAAGAATGGAGACTGTAAAACCTTTTTGGGCAACCTGTGACAATGCTCAGTCACCCACATGGTAAAAAAAAATGTTTCCTGGTATTCAGATATAACTCACCATCTGAGTGCTTGCCTTGAGGTCTTTACGTAAATCAGACATTCCTCACTGTTCTTCAGTTTTACTGCAGTCAATAATGTCCTCGGTTGTCAAAGCAGATCATTCTCTAAACATTTCTCCACGGTCTCTTATCATGCTTTCACTCAATAGTACATTGGGATCAGTCTCAATAGTTTTGTTACTAATCTCTACATATCCAGATCAAAAAGCTGCAGATTGATCAACTATTCGCATGCTCCACTGTAGACTTTTTACTGTGATTAATGTATACCACAATTCTATTATGCAGACTGCCGACATTTTAAAATGAATAATAAATGTGCTCATTCTGGTCTAACTTATCTTAATTTTTTTTGACGGATGGACTACTACTGCATATGGGCTGTTACGGGAATCAGTTATGGGCTGTTACACTAAGATGACAATTACTATGTATAAAAGCAAAACATTTTATTTTCTTTTTAATGCAGGAACATAATTTGTAATAGAGTTCATATGCAATGCAAAGAGAGATTAAAATTGGCATAAGAGCAGCATCCAGAACAAAAATTTTCGTGTTTCTATTCTAAAAACATCAACTAGGAGTAGGTGTTTCTGAAGCAGAAATAAATTGATATTTCAAAGGCCTGCATATATTCAGTCAGCCATTTTGAAAACAGTGTTAAACAATGTAGGAATTCTGAATTATCATTATCATTACTATTTTAGAAAAGAATTGTGAGAAAATACAAGAAGGCCATGTGCCTGCAAAAGAAGTAAAAACACTAAAGTGAGACCTGAAGCAGAGTTCAATACTCAGTCAAGGCAACAATAAAGAGGCAAAATATATTTTACACAGAAGGTTTTGGCTTCTTTTATTCCAGGCAAAGGACTGATTTTTTTTTCTTAACACTGAGAATTTTACACATTAACACCTTTCATTTCGGTTGCATTGCCAAATTTACTTTGTTCCTTGGTGACTGTATTTTTCTTTTGTTCTGGGAGTCTTTTGGTGCTGTTTCTTTTCCAGCAGGTAAAGAAAACTGTCTCATCACCAAGACAGTTCAGAAACAGAGACAGTCAGTCAAATTAACATCAGTCCTTCTCTCTGATAATAATGAGAACTTGATGACAGACAGGAAAATGAGGAGAGTGGACCACACAGCAGACTATATTCACCTTTTTACTGACACTGTGTGATTTTCAGGCTATCCACAGCAGGAATCTTTTCTCTGCTCTATTTTTACAGTTCAACAGCTAAATAGGTGCTCATACTGCTTCATGTTAAAATACCTTGCTCACTCTCAGACCCAGCAACAGAAATCTAACCCCATATTGTAAGTTTTTGGATATATCTTTTCCAATGTTTGGAGCTCTGACCCATCCAGGCAGTCTTATAAAATTCTGGACCACAGAAACTGTTCAGTAACTAAAAATTCTAAAATTCTGTATTTATAATTTTGTACTTAAAATAATTTCACATTTCATCTAAAAATCCATTCAAACACATTCAAAAGAAAGTTAAATATCTAAATTTTTATTTCACCTTAGACCCATCAAATCTTCCAAGTGTTTCTAGCAGCTTTACAACTTGTATTCTTGTATCTTCTTCACAGAAGAAAATCCATGAGGAGTTCCTACCATAGGTAACAGAGAAGCTAACAAAAGAAATTAATATTTTATTAATACACCAGCTTATGAAGAGAATGATAGATTCAACCCACATTCCCTAAATATAAGTACTTTGCAATCAATTATTCATTTACACAGAAACAGAAACTTTTACTACTACTTTAGAATTACTCCTCTACCTTCCTCAAAGTTAACTAATTTCAATGCAGGATTCCTGACTCCTTCAGAAAATTCTCATTCCTTGTTCTTCTACTCCGCCAAGCTTAATCCTTCTACTATTTATCAAAACAAAGCCTTATTAATTCATTACGTCCTGATGGAAAAAAACAAACCAACCAATCTTCACTTATCCAGTTTCCTTGGCATAGCTTTTACACTGATTTAATTAAACAAATCATCTGAGAAGGATAAGAAATTAGCACCTATGAACATCGCAGATTTTTTCCTGTCCAGCATTGTCTACTTGTCTACTTACAAAACCAGCAATGAAAATAAACAGCAGACATGTAAGTCAGCAAAAATAAGTAAAAGAGGGTGATAGGATCCTTTATGTTTTAGGGAATGGTATGTGCCTAAAAAAAACCACCAAACAACAAAAAACCTGAACCTACTGAGAAATACGTACGCTAGAACATGTGGTACCTGCCTCTGCGGGTCTCTCAATTACATACTAGAAGGACCAGGTAGTGGCTAAACTAGATCAGTCCTTTTTTCATCTGGTACAAGTATCAGAAACAGACTGGTCAGCAGGAGCAGGGCAGTGATCATCCCCCTGTACTGGGCACTGGTGAGGCTGGACCGAATCCCGTGTTCAGTTCTGGGCCCCTCACTACAAGAGAGGCATTGAGGTGCTGGAGCAGGTCCAGAGACAGGCAACGAAGGTGGTGAAGAGTCTGGAGAACAAGTCTTACGAGGAGCGGCTGAGGGAACTGGGGTTGTTTAGTCTGCAGAAGAGAAGGCTCAGGGGGGGCCTTACTGCTCTTTACAACTACCTGAAAAAAGAGGCTGTAGTGAGGAGGGAGTTGGTCTCTTCTCCCACATAACAAGTGATAGGACAAGAGGAAATGGCCTCAGGCTGCACCAGGGGAGGTTTAGACTGGATATTAGGAAAAATTTCTTCATCAAGAGAGTTATCAAGTGCTGGAACAGGCTGCCCAGGGAAGAGGTGGAATCGCCATCCCTGGAGGTATTTAAAAGACATGTAGATGTGGCCCTTAGTGACATGATTTAGTGGTGGACATGGCAGTGTTAGGTTAATGGTTGGACTCCATGATCTTAAAGGACTTTTCAAACCTAAACAATTCTGTGATTATAAGTCCTATTCCAGCCTGGTTTTGACTGCGATAAAGTTAATTTTCTTCATAGTAGCTGGTATACCATTCAACATCATGCTCAGCAATAAAAGCTGGGGGAAGAAGGACAGGGAGATGATGTTTGGTGAGATGGATTTGTACTCAAAACTGAAATCTGGGCAACTCTTGCCCACTCAGGCAAGCAAACAAGATATGATAAGCTGGGAAAGACAATTCCTAGCTGTTCCTTCTAAAACTTACCAAACAAGTACAGAAAGGGTATCATGTTTTTATATACATGTACATATGTTTATTTTTGTATATGTACAGTATATATGTATATATATGTACATTTTTATATATGTACAGTATTAAGTACCCTGTGAAGACTGAAAGCTTCTCTCTCACACTTTTGTTCTCAGCTAGAACTCAGGAGAGAAGTATCTGGATTTACATAAAAGCAGGCGGGTGAAGGGCACGAAAAAAAACACTAGAATGACCCTGACAAAAAGAATTACTGCATCTCGTGAATACAGCAGATACAAGTTCACAAAAAGAATGATCTGTCCCTCTAGCTATTGTTGGACAAACAGAACAATTTTCAAGGCAAAGTATTTAAGGCCTGCAGAGAGTCTATGTAGACCTTGTATCACACAACTCTGGAGTTCAGATTGCAAGGAGCCATTGGAGATACTCACATAAAAAACAGTTTTGGGGTAGTAATTTAAAAAACCAGATTTCTTCTGTACTTAATGAACATGGTTACTGAGAAGAAATGTAGTGGGTCTTCTGGAGACAGTAAGGATAGTGTATCATACGACATCCATTGATGTCTTATGATTACACCTTCTGAAATAGAGTGTTTCGTCCAAGTTAACATGTGCTCAAGAAGTAAAACTTAAGAACTGTTTGGAGGCCTCCTTAAAAATGCTGACAACTACAGAACTGAGGAAAGCCATTCTCTGAAAGTAGTTTTCAGACAAGAATGCATCTTAATTCACAATTCTGAGCATCATCAGTGCTGCAGAATGGGCTGATCTCCCTTCCTCCTCTTCTGTCCACTGAGAAAACTAAACAGTACAAGTCTCACAACATCAACATACTTCTAAACTACGCCATGTCTCCATTCTGCCAAAAGCGATAAGAGAAACAGTAGGCAAGGAAATCCATATTCTAGAATTCTCAAGATGGAAATCTCTGCTTAAGAATCCTCTTCTGATTCCTGAATGACTTTCTTCTGCTTTATCACACAAATGAGCATTTCTATTTTTGCTTCTGAGTTTTGCCAGCTTTTAAGAACTGTAACTGTAAACCCTGTCACTGAGACATAAATAATTCAGAAGACAAACTACTAGGTCATTGAAACAGGAGTTAAGAAGGAAAACCGAACATGATTGGTAGTTGGAACATAATCTTTTCAGTTTTTCCATTTACTTTAATTCTCCTTTTGCTTCCTTTCGCAGTTTACATGTATCTCAAAGATATCTACTATACAAGCCCTATTTTCCTGTTTCTACGTACACAGAAAGCAATGGAAAGCAGATGGAAAAGCATCCTATCCTGCAACTACTCTGATGCAAAAACCTCAAACCAAAAAAAAAAAAACATCCTTCTGAGTAACTCTAATAAATTATATTAACTACATGAAACCTCAAGAGGCTCCAGAGCCTCTGGCATCAATTTCAGATGCAAGTTTTAGGCAAAGGATAGCCTTCAGCACTGTGGAGCTTAAGCACTTTCTGAAACAAGAATCACTGTTTCCTGACAGTTTGCTACAAACTACCATGTAAATGGAGCATGCTTTCCTTGGAGTCATCTGCAAAAACTAAGAAGAAAAGGTATTTGAGATTATCTGCCTTCTCTGCCCATGCTAAAATAAAAACTGGCCATATAAGCTTCTAAAAAGATGTTGAAACCTAAACCTTTTCACTACAGAGGGAATACCACCTCTCAAAAACACTGTAAGCAGTGAAAGACAGAAACACCAAATAGGTATCAACATCTATTTTTAAAAGAAAAAAATATTTATCCACTTCATTGAGCCAAGTAATCTGAAAGGTCAAAGTTCTGAAATACCTCACACCTTACACTGTGAGAAGTGGAGACCATATAGAAAAACAAACATTTAAAAAATGGTATTTGACTAGTTTACTTCCCTAATAATTTTAAACCCCACGATGATTTGAAGAAGGTAGTTGTTCAGTTACATTATATTATTTTTGTTCTTTTATTTAAAACAGCTTTCTCTGATATAATGAAATTTAACAGAAAATTGCTTTGGAAAACCAAAACAGGAGTAAGCAAGTGCAAAGATTTCAACTCTCATTCAAAAACTTTGCTTCTGAAAAGAGAGGTCTTAGTAATTAATATTTATATTCTCGGTTACAAAAAACTTCTGATAATAACTGGCATTGGCTAGACTTACTCTCTCATTAATGGTAATATTGTCCATGCACCTTCATGCCCGTTCATCTGATGAATAAGCAGAACTGTAGGTAATTCCTTTAAGAAAAATAAAAATATTCCCATTAAACTTGAATTGTACATACTTTTTTTTCCCTAAACACCAACTAATCTAAAAAATTTACTCTGGAATGATTACTTGGTTCTTCCTTGGTTTTTCACCAGCAAGCAGCCCTGCAGAACAGGTGACTTTGGATGAGATGAAACAAGTGTGGCCTGCAATTTAGGGAAAATGCTTCTTCCAACTTATGATTTCCTAATTCTCTATTAGATACAAAGCTAATACACTTCCAGCTAAATGTTTCATATAGGCCCATGTAAGCAAGTAAGCAATATAGCATACTCATTTCTTCTCCATATCATAAAAATCCCACACTGTAAAGAAAAACTTACAAATAATGGAGGGTATTCTACAAAAGCTTCCATTGGACAATCACATTACACAGACCTTATATGAAAGTTCTGACACTCTTTACTTTGCTGAACTCAGCTTTGACCTGTCACACTAACACCATGACAAAACCCCATGGGTTCATGCAAAAATCAAAATGAGGAGTTCGCATCTTTTCTTCCTGAAAATTCAAAGCAGCTTCCTACAGAGTAAAAAGCTTTTCATACACTTCTTTTCTCTTTTTTGATTTGAAATCTCTCTGGTATGGCAGATCCCAGTGTCTAGCAGACAAGCTATCATTCTGGGGTAGCTAAGAAAACACCCTTTAAACATGACCCTCTGATAAACGAAACTGCATAATTTATAATACATGCTAAAAGTGCGATACACTAAAGAAATCATTTCTAAATGATTCTCTACATGGTACTCTAAAGAATACCTGTCTCTGAGAAGTGCATTAAGCCAATCAAAAAATAACAATCTACTGGTTTAAAAATTATTTATGCTATTGTGAATGATCCACACTGAAATGAAACAATTCCAAAACTCTAACTTGGAACAGGATATTCACCTGCATCTAAAATGTTAGTGGTTCTGCTTCATGGTTCTAGTTCAAGCAATCTATCAAGTATGTTTTTGGTTAGTTTCGATTTATTGTAAAACCAAAGGCATCCAGAGGATTTTAGCAGAAGTGGCAAATCTCAGTAACAGTATGCTCAACATCTGGTATTTCAATAAAATGTACCCACTTCATGGTAAAACCATAAAAATACATTTGTTTACAAGATTGCAGACAGGAAGATAAAAGCACGAACTTCTGTCTTTACAAGAACATTTGTTTTTACAAGCATACAAACCCTGCGGTTATGCCAGTATCTGTATGTGGCCACGTATTTCATGTACAATAGGAGCCTGACAGAGATAACAGTAGTTAACCACAATATATTCAGTGTCTGTATCACTCTAAAGGCTGAAGTTGGATTCCTTTTAGCTACCAGTAACATTATCCCATGGCAAAAGGTATGAAGTAAATTACATAATCTAAGTAGCTGTACCATACACCAGGTATCTCCTCTTTAACAAAACACCCCATCTCTTTCCTTTGTGCAGATCGAAGGAGTGATGATAAAGAAAAAGCACTCTTTCTTGAGCTAATCTGATACTTTTGCAAGTATTCTTTTTGAAATTCTCATATGCCTGCTCTCCTTCTCTACCCAACCTCCTCTAAAACATGAATGTACATGTCCTGCATATACCCCTTACTTCCACTCATCTCTAACAAATGCATCAATTCTGACTTAATAAAGGAGGTGCTTAAAAAACACTGTACAGGTAAAATAACCTCTTCAAAAATACAGGAGGATCTCTGTGGCTTTTTCTTTCTCGTTTTATGTATTTTCACTCGGAACCTAGTGGAACTGGGCTGACCTATTAATTTTATTTATTTTACCTTCAGTATTAAGACAAAAGAAAGGCAAAAAGCACCTGAAAAAAAGCTTTTGGAAATGAAAAGGCATGTGCAGTATAGATCATCCAGGGATTGCTAGATACTCAACATAGTGATAAATAACTCACACAGTGCATCTGCGTACCTCATAAACTCTCCTACAAATGCATTCATACCCTGTACTGTATACACGGGTAATTTTATCTTGAAGTTGTTGTTTCCACAGTTACAAAGCCCATATGCTTTTGCACATATCGACACTTTACATATGACACAAGTCAAATTTATTCTAACTAAAATAATTTAATCACTTTTTCAGACCATTTTAAAAAACCAACAGAGTTTTCCTAATATGTTATATGCAGTTTTAAAGGGTTCAGAGAACGGCCATAACAGTACTCTACTTTCATAAATCAAGAGCAAGATGCTGCGTGCAAGTCTGTTCTCAAATAATCTTACATTAAAGAAAAGATAGAAGCATTTATCCAATCACATGGAGGTAATAACTGCTGCCTAAGAAAGTGATTTGAAGTGTTCCTGACTATAACTTCAGAGGCAAAAAAATAGTCAGAGTTTTAATGAACAGGAAGTAATTTTATTCCTTTTTCCTACAGTACATTATATTCAAATCCTCAGAACACAACTTAGCTGACAGAAAATACATTTTAATGCATAACCAAGCCCTGTCTCCTGAGTGCTTGCACACTAGATCCAACGACTCATGGCCTGGTAAGAGTTACAATAAGTATTTGTATCAGAAGTGACCTTTTTAGGCAGTTAGCTGGAATATTAATCCTTACACAATAATTTATTTCATCATCAAAAAGAAAGCTTTCTACTACAATACATTTCTGTATCCAAAACCTGTAATAATCCTATTTTGTAACAAGACAAAAAAGATGTAGAAAAAAATGGAAAAACTTTGAGTGCTTATTATGGTAAATGCTACCAGAGATACATATAATGAGATAGTAGTCTAGAAGGACAACAATGTATTGCAGTAGTGCCATTTGTTTGCTTATCACTTGTGCGGATAAAAAGCAGTGAGGAATACTGTCTTCACAGCTCACAGTTCATAAGAATTCTAAATAAAAGCAATCATACAAAAGACAGACATGTGGTATACAGTACACAGCTATTATTCATGAAAGTAAGCACTGGTGGTGAGCCATAATAATTTTGTTGCAAACTGATTTGAGTAAGATTCTTTATTTAGAATGTGTTTAAGGTAGGATTTTAGTATTGTGGTTGACAATACCAGCTTGTAAAGTGAATTTTTACTTAAAAGCAAAATCTTTCTCAATGAAAACTAAAGAAAAAACTTACGGCTTTAAACCAGAAGAGGGTAGATTTATGTTAGACATTAGGAGGAAATTCTTCACTATGAGGGTGGCGAGACCCTGGAACAGGTTGCTCGTAAAAGCTGTGGATGCCCCATCCCTGGCAGCGTTCAAGGCCAGGCTGGATGAGGCTTTGAGCAACATGGTCTAGCAGAAGGTGTCCCTGCCTGTGACAGGGGGTGAAATTAGATGATCTTTAAGATCCCTTGCAACCCAAATCAGTCTATGATTCTATGACATGATTTCAAACAACGAAATGAAGCTATTTATGGGGCTGATTCTTGTATTAGCAAACTGTCTTTTCAAAATCTATGAAGTCTATACTAACACTGGATGGTTCGCAAATTCCATGTGTCATACGCTCACACAGGCAATGATTTACTTGTGTCTTCTGCTCTTCTCTTCCTTTAGTCTATGGAAACAATATAAGCTCATTATCCTTCTATTTAGTGCAATTATCTACAGAAATTCTTAACCTCACAGAAACTTTTAAGGATTTCCATCTTTTAGTAGATTTTTATATTAACAGACAAATACATCACGAGTATCTTTGACTGACAGCGAGTTTGAAGCAGCCATCTCCCTAGCTAACTTAAAGTGATACATGGGGCAGCAGGTCCCTTTCCCCCAACAGTCTCTTACCAACTAAACCTAAAATAAGTTTTCTAACTAAGGAAGAAAAAAAGGAAGAAGAGAAGGCAGAGGGACAGCAGTGGAGAAAAAAAAGCTTCCACAAGACAAGAAATTTAGTAGATGTATTTGAAATACTAGCAGAAATGATCATGAAAACTTACAAGAACATATTAAACTGTCAACAGGTTCTGATTTTAAGGGTTTAAAACTGATGATTTAGAAATTCTAGTCTCGTGTATATGCGAGAGCAGTGAATACGGCGCTCTATACAAAGATGACTGAGCAATTTTAACATAAGAGACAGCAGCCACTGTGGAAGAGGAAACTTCAGATCAATTTCTTCTACTTTTCTAATGAAAATATACATTAGCAAAATGATTTTGTTCAGATCCTATTATGTATGCAAAGATTGCTGCAGAAGAGGCTGAGAGGGGCACCTTTGCCTAAAGGTCTTTAAACTTCCCAATTTCATGTATATATTTTGCCCTGACATGAGAAGCCATCTCTGTGAGGTGACAGGTCCCATTATCTGCATTAAAAGGCAATGCAATTACCACATTTGACTGGGGAAAGCAGCTATATAACAGCAGTGTATGATGTGTAAGATAGGGCCAAGAAGAGCCTATTCATCACTAGTAAAACATTTAGAGGATCTCATTAGTGCTGAATTAGCCAATTTCTACACATTCCTTCAAATCTACTGAATATCTATTATGGGAAGATGATCTTATTCACCTTCTAGCATTACAGCATAGGTAACTCTTACAGTTTCAACAGTTAATGGGCTAGACACCAATTTTGCTAATAATAAAGCCTAGTAATTGCCAAAAGGATTCTGGTACCTTTGCAGAATGAGAAGCAAGGGCATATCAGAAAGTCAGAGATCAAACAAATCAGAAAGCCAAGAAAACAGCTGGAGGAATGCAAAGATAAAACAGAAGTCAGTCAAATCTGTAAAGTCCTGTAAGATAACCTTGAAGTGATTCAAGACTACTCTGAAGTACATTTTCAAAACTAAATAGTAATTTTGTACACTTTTCCTGAAACACTTTCAAAAGGTTTGATTTTTAGAACTTAAAGACATATCACCCTTCAACAGATCAGAGTTCAAAAGCATTTCAGAAGTTGAGCACCCAAACATTGAGGCCCCAAAGCGAGCAGCTGCATTTTCAAATGCAAATCCTAGAAGAAATTAAGCATTATGAAGACAAACTATGAACTCAACAGGAAAGAAAATTACCAAGAACATGCTGATATCAGGCAATGTATGTAAGCAGAGTAAGTAATGCATCAGAAAACAAATGCAGATGTTAACATAGATAAGGAAAGGGAAATATGAACTTCATACACTGGGCACTTAAACGAACACACTCATTAGAGACAAGGTTTTTGTACTGCAAGCTCTACCCACATAACAGAAGTGAAGTTTTATGGACAGATTAGGAACATACCTATAAATATGACAGTTTTGGATGACGTTACAGATGGAAGTCAGGCAATACAAAAGCAAAGGGGGAAGAGAGAAAGGTTGGATTAAAATGAAGGTGCAACCAAAATTCATAGAGAAATCTGAAAATGAGGGCAAGTCTGAAATATTAAATTAATCCATCAATTTGTTTTCTGTCTTTTAAACAAGAAACCTAAATTATGCCAAGTACAAATATGCAAGTTTAGGAGAAAATTCAACTAGTATGGCAATATTCAGGTGTTCGTTACCTAAATGCTAAATGTTGATTTAAGTGGGAGAAAAAGGACAAAGAAATGTCATTTCCAGAATTTTCTATTCATAGACCAGAGATGAAACAAGGCTTTTAGTAGTTACTGGTACTATCCTCTGACTCAAGCAATACAAACAGAAAAAAACATTACAAGAACACCACATACTGGGTACTATGATACTCAAAACATTTGGACAAGGATTTGTGTGGTTTCAGGCAGCCACTGATAACAGCTGGAACTTCTTCCTCCCTCTCTTTCTCTGTAGTACCATGTTCCCTAATTAATTTTTTTTAGTCCATGAGGGACCCGCTGCAAAGACTTCACTTCTTTGATAGAGTGCCAGATGCTCTCTGCTCTCACCACAGAGGAGTGCAGGACTTTCCCTCTCAGCAAGATACCTTTACACAGTCTACTGCATCTGATCTTTGTTCTACAAAGAGGGAAAAAACAATGGAAAGCTGATGGAGAAGGCATGCCTAAGAGCCTTATTTTTCTTAAATAAAGTCAACAAAAATTGTCCACTGCCTGGCAAGATAAGCTCGTAGATCTTGAGGAATAAGCATTTTAAGAATTAAGATGATAAGCACATTTCATGAGGCTACAGGATTTATTTGACATGAATAAATCCTTGCGGAAGAAAAGAAAGCTGTTGCTAAGAAGGAAACAGATGGCACATGAACATTTTGCACACACACAAAAAAAGGATACTAGATCTAATAAGACTGGAAAATAAAATAAAGTTATGCATAAAACATACCTGATACAATTAAAAAAAAAAAAAAATAGGGTTGAATTGATACTGTGGAAAACCTTGCCATAAAGAAACTTTTGTAGTCATGGAGATGGAGGGGCAGGACAGAATGTAGCTCAGCTCTTCACTTACATATAAGCAGTTAAACCTTGTTAAAACTGCAAGATCCAAAAAGAATCATCTGGTCAGTCTCAGCTGGAAAACAGCTTCCATGGCATGGGAAGCCATTATAGGAGGGAGAGGAGAAAATGGGGTTTTCAGGCTAGAATCTAGAATTTGAGTAAGTAATCTAAAATTGAAGCAACAGCTATATTATGGAATTGCACTGCATTTATGGCATTAATTTTGAAAGGTCTCAAGCAAATTAAGTCTATGAATATTCAGCCTAATACACCAATCAGTTCAAAAACAACTCAGTTGCAGTGAACAAGCAATCCTTCCACAAAGTTTTATAACCACAAAATAATTAACATGAATGTGAGTTTTACAGTAAGGGAACAGTTCAGATCTACTCCAAGAACCACTGGAAAATTTTAGCTATAGAGCTTGTTGTAGGTCAAGTTGAGGAATGTACGCTTGTTCATTTGTGAATACATCTAACAAGGAATAAAGTAAGGAAAGAACTACTACAGCCCAAGAAAAGCCTAGATATATTTTGAGACTTGTTTCCATCACAGCCTGATACTACTTTAAAATCTCTTTCAGGTGAGATATGGATGTCAGAATTCACCGTGGGAATAGTATCAAACAATATCAGAGGAATATTTAAAGAGGCTTTTGGACAGCAGAACTTCAGCTAACTTCAGCATCTGAAATCAGATGTGGAAGTAGAGCTAGGAAGAACTTCAGAAAACACTCATTCATCCAGGAAAGGAATGCACAATCCACTGGTGAACTGAGCAAAAAAAAAAAAAAAAAAAGACACAGTGTACAAATTCCCCGAAAGGAGTCTCTCACAGATGGCCAAAACATGAGCAGGAACAATTTGGAGACGGATCATTTCAGACAGGAACATGGCAATGGCTTAACAGATACACATTAAAATTCAAGCCAACTAATTATATACTCTTTTCCCCTTTTCAACACTTTAAGAAAGAAATCTTCCATATTATTGCAATAGTGCAATGTTGCCATCAGCACAGCCTAGGCAATTAAAATAACAGATATTTAAACTACATATGCCATGCTCAACAACAACTGGCACTTTGGCAACAGATACTGAGGCCATGAATCTAATGACATTATAAAATAAAGCTGAGACAGGCACCAAGAGGCTTTCCAACCTTATAGATGGCAGCAGCTAGCACACTGAGTTAGTCAATTTGTGTTGGAAGCAGAAAAATAGAACCTCCTGTAGGATTCATGATCCTCTTAGATAACAAAGAGACTGAACTTCTGAGGTACAGACCACTGGCATCAGCCAGATGGGTTTCCAATCATTTTGTGCCTGCTGGAAACAGGATTTTGCAAAATAGTTTTAAATAAACAGGAACACAACTATAGGACGCTCCTAACATCTGTCATCCGTTAGTCTAACTGGAAACTGGAAGATTGACAGAGAATTTGTCAATTACATATTAAGAAAATATAATGACTATGTTAACTAAAGCAAATATTTACTCAAGCAACATAATACAGCGGTTTTCTATGTACAGTTCATACTTTTGACTGTATTTGTTTCTTTCAAACTAGTATTAATAGTCACTACAGTAACAGTCCTTGAACTCACAAAAGAGCAATATACCCCTTTATATGCAGGGATAGTTTAAATTTGTGGAGCTTCATTTCTATGAGATCATACAAAATACAGGATTTTGCTCAAAACAGAGTAAGCCTAATAGTAACAACACTGCAAATTATAGTTACAACACTTCTATAAAACAGAGGTCATACTTCATATCATCTATTTTTCATATGGAAGTATGTGATGCTCATTTAATTTTCCAGTACTTCATGGTATCAGTCTTAACATCTTATTCTTACATTCTTGGTTTGTTGGTTGGTTTTATTTGGTTTTTTTTAACCCCGTAATGGATAGCACTAATTTGCTGTAAACATCTATTGTTTGGTCCTGTAAGAACAAGCAAGTGAACCTGATGATTCAGTTGATCCAGTCCTTTCCTTCTATACAACAGTTGTCCTTTAAAACATAAGGATTTAACTTCCTTTGCCTGCAAGTAATAATTCCATATGTATTCCACATGAATTTCAAATGCTGGTGTGCAGGATTTCAGAGATCTCAGTACGTTCTCCATAACCAGTATTACAGGGTCATGCCTCACAGTGGCCAACAGTGGAACTGCGAGTTGACATAAACAATCAAGACACACCAAGAACATTCTGGCTATGCTCATTTTTTTCCTGTACATTGATGGCTTTTCCCTGTTCCCAGATTTCAGGTATGAGATTTTTGGTGTGCTGTATTTCCATCACTGCTTCTCTGAGATGCTTTGAATGTTGTTCAACAGGTACCTCTTAATATTGGAAAAGCATCACCATTTCAGCATTTAGGCTTTTTAAAAGCCAGTTCAGTTTGCTCATGGCAGAAGTACACTCACAGGTACAACTCTTCGATTACAAAATAGGTTTTACCCCTCTCCTATAAAACATTCCTATACTCCTGCCTCGCTGAAACTATTCATACTTCCACTTACTGATCTTTTCATAATTCATATTCTGCAACATCAATTAGAGAGCTCAACTAAAATCTTTGTTTTTAACAACTGAAGTCATAATCCTCTCTGCAGACATTGTATCTGAACACTTGTCTCAATCCCAAAGAGGACTCTGAAAGAGCAGAACTCCACCGAACAAAGGCTGTTCACATGACTGATTTCATTAAAGGATTAAAAACTGCATTTAGAATGGATTTAATTACAAAAGGTTTGATAAGCTTGGATAAATGAAGCCGAAAACATCCAGGAATCTGATTTAGGCATTCCAAGACCAAGATACGTAAGGCAATCTAAATCAGACTTCTTACTTTGCAACAAAGAACCTGGAATTGAAAAATGGGTCCAATAACCTCACAGCAAGCTATTTCATATCAGTGGATGTATGCCCCTCTTACTTTTTTCTGATTTTTATTAAAGACAAAGAAAATAAAACATTGTTTATGTACATGTAACTTTCAATAAAGACTTTCAATTTAAGTCTCTTAAAAACCTTTTCTCTCTAGGCTAAAGTTTCACAAGTAAAATATATTAGTGTTAAGCCAAAACCAGACTTCTACAACTCCAAGCAGCTCCCAGGCCGGCATGGCCCACCCAGCAGGTGCGAGGCACAGGGCTCAGTCTGCAGTGGAGGTGGCAGAGGAACAAGTAGTCAGGGAAGGTACTGCACCACGAAGGGAGCCGGTACAGATGTAGGCAAGAAAGGTGTGGAAGACCCTTGCTGTAGGAAGTAGGGAATCCTGTGTTAGGATTTTAATGTCCACACACGTGCTCCTCTACTGCTACAATGCTACAGTTGTGCAATGAAATTCTGACAAAACCTACACTGCAGCACCTTCATAGAATCACAGAATCCTAAAATGGTTTGGCTTGGAAGGGACCTTAAAGCTCATCCAGTTCCAACCCCCTGCCATGGGCAGGGACACCTTCCACTAGACTGGGTTGCTTCAAGCCCCATCCAACCTGGCCTTGAACACTGCCAGGGATGGGGCAGCCACAGCTTCTCTGAGCAGCCTCTGCCAATGCCTCACCACCCTTATAGGAAAGAATTTTTTCCTAATGTCTAATCCTAATCTCCCCTCTGTCATCTTAAAGCCATTTAAGTTTCATCAGCTCTAATAAAATGAAGTACTCACCTAAAACTATTCCATTACTTAAATTATTATGGTTTTCATTCCCTAAAGCATCTCTTTTTTTTTCCTAAACACACTACAATAATATCACAAAACTGTATTTATCAAATGCCACCCAAACAAAAAAAAGCTGTTACACAAAAAGGTAGACAGTTAAAATTAAAATTAGTGATAAATCACAGCACACAACCAGTAAGTACCCACTGAAACAGTTTTCTTATAATCACACAGAAGACAGTTAACAAAAGGAATAAAATGGATTTGAAAAAAGGCACAATAAAAAGCAATATTTCTAGTAAAATGCAGTAAAAGCATGCATAACAAGGTGCAAACTGTATTATCTAAACATACCTTTCCAAGATCTGCAGCCTGTTTTAAAATATCTCTTTTTAGATCTTCTGCTCTCTTGGAATGAAAAGAATTACTTTGACTCTGGATGATAAATACAATTTCTTTTAGTTCTGTAAACCAGAAAACAAGAAGATTTAAAGACAGAAGAGCTTATTTTCACTTTTTCTCCAAAGCTAGTGAGAACCCAGGTGTCAAGGGGGGAATCTATTACATAGCAATTTTTCTTTAGTTTTACAAATATTTAATGAAATAGTAAAAAGGCATAATTGATCACAAAAATAAATCCAAAATGGCCCTTTTAAGGATTAACATATAAAAAGCATGACACGACTAGAAGATCGGCAGCAGATCTTATGCCCACAGTTAATAGTCGCCATATTCATGAAGTTGCTTTTCCTCCAAATCACCAGCACTCCTATTACCAGAGTTAAAAGCTGTTAATCGTAGACCAGCATCTCCCCTCACTAGGCGAGGCATAAACATGAAACAGAAAAGATGTTTCCTCAATAAAGACTTTAAAACCCTACCCAGAAACAAACATCAGATAGAGAGAAACACACATAAGAATGAGGTAATACTCTTTTATCTGACAGGACAGCATCAACATCTCACGTGTGTTTACAGTGTTTAAAGGCGCCACAGTTAAGAACTTTCAATGGGACAGGAGACGGTGAGAAGTTTAAAAGAAAATAATGAAGTAGCTTTGCAAGCATTTTTGGATAGAGAAAGTGCTTATTAAGAAATACAAGTAGGTGATGAAGCCGATAGCCAAATTTTCTTGATCATAATATACAGAATAATCCCTCAACACTTTGAAAGCTAAGAAAAACAGGCAGATATGACCCCATTCAGAAAGAGAACACAGCAGAGGACAACAGAGGATGAGAAGGTGAAAGGATGAGGACACATGCCTCTTCAAAAATTCTAAACAAGTTTGACCTCTGCTGTATAACCCACCCAAGACCATAACTAAGCAGCAATCGAGGCATAAGATGAGAACTGCGCAATACTGCGGTTTGTTTGTTTGGCCAGAAAAGGTCAAACTTTATAAATACTATGCAGAAAGTGTGCAGACGAGGAAACTCAGAATGTAATTGAAGAGGTCCAAGTCAATGACCCACCGATTACTGCATAAGAAACAAAAAAAGTTAGCAGTGCTGTTGTCCAGTGTTCAAGGAGATAAATAAAGAATAGGAGGATCAAGAACTGCATTAAGTCTGTCACTCGAGGTGACAGTCATATCAGGCATAAGGGATAACAGATTCTCGTTAATTCAGCAAGGAGACAGCACAGAAAAGGCTGCTCAGTTAATGTCTACAGATCACATCACTCCAAGACAAGTCAGTACGAAAAGGAAAGAAATTAAAGTCACGTGGAATCGGTTCAGAATGTCAAAAAACACGGAGAAGGAATGAAGTACACACCAAAAAAAATATATAGGTAACAAAAAAGATGTAGGAGTCAAACTTCAGAAAAGCAATACTTCGAGACCACCATCTTTAGCAATATTATGAAATATGAAAAGGAAAATAAAGATACAAAACCTCTAGGAGAGCTTCCTAAGAACACCTTCTGCTACTCCGTTGAAACCAAACTGTAAGACAGAGCAGATGTCAAACTGACGACAGCCCAGCATGAAAGTTCAGTAGAGAACTAGAGTCACGGCTGAGTGAAAGCTGCCAGATTTTCCTACAAGCAACGTCTGTGAAGACAAACATCCCAAAGACACAGGACCTTAGAGGAAGCACATGAAGCTTCTTGTCTGGCAGCAGATTATTTCAATACTTTAAATCTGCAGTTTCACTACAGTATAAATTCAAGTTTTACATCATGCAATATTTAAAGAGTATATTCTTGCATCATAGATCAAGTCAACCTAAAAGATCAGTATTTTGACCTCTATATTAAGAATGCAAACTTGGCAAGTGGAGTAGAACGAGTGAAGAACAGTAGAACAAAGATGGAAAACAAATGTCCAAAGAAGGAAAAAGTCTCAAGGAAAAAGAGTAAAACTGAGCACACGAAGTAGGATCACAAGAAAAACAGTGGCAATAAACAGAGCTTTAACCACAAATATTCTTGCTAGGATTATGAGAATATTACCATGTCCAAAACCTGAGGATCTATTACATTTCTTTGTTCCTCTGAACAGTTACTTCTTAATTTAGACCTACAACAGCTCAAAGCTGCAGTTAAATGTTTTTCTATTTTTCCCTTGAAATTCATTTTCCCTTGCTTAGTCACCGAGACAAGCTCTGAAGATGTCAAATTGTGTGAGATTTCTGGTGATAAAGTTGAGGAGATGGCATAAGCACTGACATAGCTATCAGCTTTGATTTCACTTTTTTCCTACGCAGCGTTCCTTCATGCTCTGCCCCACCAAACAAACTGCTTAAAAACACCCATGCACAATATAAGCTTCTGAATAGCACGCTATATGCTAGATTTCCTGTGTGAAAACTAAAATTAGGGCAAAAATTAAAACTACATTTCATTGATGCTAGCGAGAGTCAAAGGGCTAAATCTAAACACACAACACTGCAAATCTCCCCAGAGATAAAAAGCAAAAGCTACACTGCTCTATATAATTACTGGTTTAGTATCAGTACATTTAACAGAATGCAAGCATCTGAATTACACTCAGTTTCATTTATGGTACATTTAACAACAGCTGTGATATCCTACAGTAGAATACTTTCTAGAAGTAATCTAACACTTACTTCGGTGTTACTGCTTTAATCCAATAGAAATACTTTCCTCTGCTATAGGCACTTTAAAATAGTTCATAAAAAGAAATATTCACTGTATTAAGATTTCAACAGAAAATAGGCATAATTTTAAACACCTACATTGTTTCTCAGGTTGCGAAGTAGTCAACCAAGCAAGACAAAGAATGGAGTCTTTTGGAGGATTAATATCTAAAAGAACTATGATATGCAGATATGTTATTTCTATTGTTGTCTTCTTTTATTTTTGTTTCCCTAAGACATTTACACATCTGGAAAATATCTTCAACAATCTCAAATGCTCATTGATTGGAAAGATACTGCAATTTCCATTAAAAATTAAAATAAAATAAACCAAAATAAAATGAAACAAAACAAAATAAAATAAAATAAAAATAGGAATGCTGAAACTTCCTCAGTCTTACCACAACCATGGCTCATTGCTAAACAGAATGGAACCTTAATTTACTTTAACAAGCCATTAATAGTAATGTGTTTTAGCAAGTATACGAAGATCCTATGCAAAATGCTCCTCCTTAGGAATTTTCACTAAATCAGTTCAAAAGATGGCAATGGTGAAATATTGCTATTTGGAAGATAAGCATTGCAGTATAATGACCAGCACGAATAAACAACCTGTATGATTTGGGTTGGGTTTTTTGCAAAATTTATTTACCTTTACAAAAGGCTGGTTTAGTCAACTGAAAACTAATAAAAAAAAAATCAAACAAACATGTCAGGAAAAAAAGAAGTGGTTCTAGAACATATGATAATGATGATGCCTGATAGCCTTTCTCTACTACCCAGAGGTTAAAGCGTTCACCTAGAATGCAAGAAACCCCAAATCTCATCCATGAGGCAGTTTGGGCCTGAATGTAGGTTTTGGTTTCCACTCTCTTAATTTCCAGGTTGCAAGTACATTGTGAGTGGGTTTTCCCCATTCCCTTCTATTGTTCTAGAATTGAAGAAGAGTGAAAATGACTCCTGAGCTTCCTAATTGCCTGAGTCTCCTGAAACAGGGGGCATCTAGAACCGTGTCTATGACTCCCTGAGTGTTTGAACACAACATTAAAAAGGTAGAACATGTATCAACGATAAAAACAGAATTCCATGATGATTCATATGCTTTCACCATGTGTGACGTGGTCCAAACCATCTTCACAAAAATTACAATTGTAACAATGACTTTAAAAGAACTAGGATGCAGTCTAACCACTGGTAATAGAATGCCACTGACATCTTTGCAGCTCTATCAATGGTGCGTAAATCTAGATCCTCTTTTCTTTGGGTTCTTCTTTCCTAAGAAATAATGGAAATAAAATTCATTTGTTTAAGGCTAAATGGAATATTTGTACAATGAAAAAAATCAGACAAAACCTAAACTGCAGAAGCACTGATGATTTAACTCACAAACCAGACTCTACTGTGTAGGTCAGAAAACTGTTTCCAATTTGAGTTTAAAAAAATTAGGCCATTTGCATATTCTGTAGGCCTTCCCCTCCTTTTATGCCAACCATAAAATCAACCTGAAACTCTAGATCAGAATCTTTTAGCTCTTATATTTTGAGCAGATCATTATAGCCTAGTATAAAGCTTCCACAGTTAAAAGTAAAGACATGTCTTTTCTCACTCTAGGAAGAATAATTTGTGTTTATATAAAGTTACCGGGAACCTTCTGGATTAAAGGCAGTGTATGCATATATATAGACAGACACATACATAGACACACAATCGCATCTCTGTGTGCATACTTATTTATCATATATGCCATAAGCATTGTAATGACTTATTTCTGTTTATGGCCTGCAGCACAAGAACTGAAAGTCATTCTAAAATTCAAACACTCCCTATCAACACAGTTTGAGTATTTCCAGTATTTCTATTTCCTGAATTTTAGTAAACTTAATAACATCCAAAAAACCCTTTAATCAATCCCAAATCAAATCCAAACACACTACAATTTTAGTACACTTGTTTGCTTCTTGAAATTAGAAATAATAGTATCCAGTTGTCTCTCCATCAACTGCACACCCTTTCATACTTTTGTAATAGATAAAGTATGTTGCTTACCACTTCAGAACTCATGATGCATCTTAACACTCACTTACAAAAAAGGTTCATCACCTACACATTTCAGTATCTTCTGATACTGAAGAAAAAAAACTTATTTAAACCATGCATGTTGTTCTCACCTTTCCACCCAAACTTCCCTCACGAATTCCTAGAGAGCCTAGATGAAATGCAGAACTAGGCCAGGTGGGACATTAAAAGGATGTAACTGCAAAAAGTACTTTTAATCCTTTCAGAATATTGCAGGTATTTGCAGATCAGAGGAAGTGTAACATCACCGTATTTGCAAGAATCAAAGGAAAAAAAAAATAATCCTCAAGACTACTTCATTCTTCTTCACTCATTTAACATACTCATTTAAAAAAGAAAAAGAAAAGAAAAACCCCTAACCAAATACCCCCTTAACCCACAGCCAAAAGCTAGTAGATACTCTTGTCGTGAAGGAATGACTCAACCTACCTTGGATCTCAGCAGTCCTCTGGAAGCGCCCCTCTCTTTCCACAGACTGCAGATAAATCTAGAGAACTTGCACTCCCAAGCTTAGTATTTCACTAAGTTTCCAAAGAAAGCAAAATCATTGTACACTAGCCTGAAATAGCCAGTGCCTCACTTCAAGAAAAGATTTGCTTTTATTATTCAAATGTTCTAAAACCTGAAAATATTGTTGGTCAGCAATGTAGCCTACCATCTGGGGATGGATGTGACGCTGCCTGTGGAAACATTAAGCAAGGTAACTTTCCACAAAGATGACAAGACAGTGGCATAAGCAGCGGAGTTGGAACTACATGATCTATAAGGTCCCTTCCAGTCCAAACCATTCTATAAGTCACATCCACCTGGACTTGTGCAAAGAATTTTGACACTGTCCCACATTACACCCTTGTCTTGAGAAGGCTCCGGGGAGACCTTAGAGTAGCTTCCAGTACCTAAAGGGGGCCTAAAAGAATGCTGGAGAGGGACTTTTTACAAGGGCATGTAGTAATAGGACAACGGGAAATGTTTTAAACTGAAAGAGGGTAGATTTATATTGGATATTAGGAAGAAGTTCTTTACTGTGAGGGTGGTGAAGGACTGGAACAAGTTGCTCAGAGAAGTTGTGAATGCTCCATCCCTGGCAGTGTTCAAGGCCAGGCTGGATGGAGCTTTGAGCAACCTTGTCTAGAGGAAGGTGTCCCTGCCCATGGCAGGGGGTTGGAACTAGATGATCTTCAAGGTCCCTTCCAACTCAAACCATTCTGATTCCACAATTCTAGATTGCTGCATTCGTAACTATAACCTTCCTAAGTAAAGCGATCATATTGAAACTGATGAAAACCTAGTATTGTCAAAAGCCAAAAAAAAAAAAAAAGTCTGTCAATGCCTCCCTGGGTGTTTTACGAACTGAGACACAGCAGGTCTGCTGGGAGCAATAAAAGCAGTAACCAACACCTGGCTATAAGATTGCACAGAAAGAAATGAAAGAACACGAAGAGGAAATGGTCTTTGACACCAGGAAAGGTTGGGTTAACAGAGAAACAAAGTAATAAAGCTTCCATTGACAGGTCCTGACCTTTCAATGGTAAAATGGAACATAAATGGGACAAAGGACTTCGTTATTTTCCACAAAAGTCCTTATCTGTGTCAGGGCCATAGCTTGCAACTGAGTTCAAAAAAGCCAACAAACAAAAACCAGATCTTCTCAGAACCATTCAAAGTTCTGCTAGCAACTGCACTAAAAGTATGCCAAATCTTCTCGGTGTTCAGCTTTGACGTCAGAATGAACACACAACTACTCAGGAACTGCTACAACAGAGATGGGGTTAAGCTGGCTCTTTAAGAACAAGCAGAACCAAGCGCCCAGGTTTTAGAAGAATGAGAAGTACCATAAGAGTCCAAGTTGCTTTAAGACTGGAGCTGCTATAGTAAAGCAGAGGTGGCCCTAGGCTACAGTGCAGAGACTGCAAGTCCTTATCTCAGGTCTGTAAACTTTTTGCTGGAAGGGCATCAGACTTCTTTTCAGAAAAGGCAGAAGCTTGAAGAATTTTTTTCTCATAATTTCTCTCATATGTCCAGTAAAAATTTATTAAATATACATAAAATATTTAAGTACTTGCTTCTAGATATTACAAAGTTAGTACAAGTTATTACAAGTAATTTATAGTAACACTAGTTATTACAAGTACCATGAAAGCCCAGTAGTATGGTAAAATTCAGTTTCGTACTAATTTTTTCTACAAGAACAGCTACTAAGTATCATGAAATTTGATTTTAAAATATTGTGGACCACAAAAAGCAATAAATCAGTTTCACAGTGCAAGTGCACATTTTCAGAAAATTGGTTAACTACAAGAATTGCAAACATAAAGATCAAGAAGCTTCTTTTTGATGAGACTACATGAGCAAAGAAAAAAAAATGAAGTATTTGGGAATCAGCAATTAACTAACAGTGCTGTTGAGCATTTAGGCACTGTTCACACAGTCACTTTTCAAAGCATAACCATATTTTATTTACACTAAAACGGCAGCCACAACTGAAAACAAATACAGACTATACAGTACTTACCTCTGCTTATTTTACTAATTGTTCCACTCTTTTTAGACTTCTAGAAGAAAGGAGAAAAAGCAAAATAAGGACACAAACAAAACCTCAAATATTCCTACAAACACGCACAGGGAGTCAAAGCATTCGCCAGATTGTAAATGCATACACAGAGGTTTTAACTCAAAAACTAATAAAAACTAACGTAAAAAGCTTTTCATCATCAAGAATTGAAACAGATATTCTACATGTTTATATACTATTACTTAGACAATACAGTAAGAGAATAAAAAGAAAAAAAAAAGAGAATGCCATGTCTTTATATATACATAAATATATATATATATACACATGTATCTCCGGAGCACAAAGTTTGGAATATGAAGCTTTATACTACAGTGTGTAAAAAGCCCCAGCACACTCTTACTCATTTGATCCACTATCAAGCATCTATTGAAACACAACTCCTAAAGGAATCAACATATCAAGACAAATAAGTATGAAAAGGTTGTTGCACATAACATGATTTCACTGGGATTTACTCAGGTATCATCTACATACATTTGTGATGGAATTTCAGCAGAGTGCTGAGGAACAGACAACAATGACACTGCATCTGCATTGTTAACCAGGAAACCAAGACACACACAAAAATATCCTAGAAGCATACTCAATTGCTTCTACGTAACTGAGGCTGGGTGGAAAGGTGTTGTTTAAGAACTGCTTACTGGTAGAGAGAGAGAACTGGAGAAATAGCTTCCTACAAAAATCACAGGAAGGAAAACAGAGCCTTCATTTCTTGCCCAATTTCTCCCTGGTAACAGCACCTCAGTGCTTTGCTTTCTCCACATGTAAAAATCAAGATCATCTTTACTAATTGAATAAGGATGTTGTGGGATTTATCTTGGTTCAAGTGTTTTAAGACCTTCAGATAGAAATGCCATACAAGGCACTCCTCAGTAATAAGCTCTTTTGCAGTTTTCCTAGCCTTGTGACTTAATTTCTATTTATAAACACATTTTTTCCTTCCCCCTTTTTTAAAATATCATATACATCTAATCCTTTTAGTCCTACTTGCATCAGATGATCTCTTCCTCTGTTCAGAACTTGTACGCTGAAATGCCTAAGCTCCAACTTCCTTGGTACTCATCTGCAAAACCTTTTCAAGAGTGACTGCACTGCATCCATGCTTATGACCCTTTTTTGCTGATGAAATATGGTTGAAATCAATAAAGTTGAAAAAAATTCTCATAAGACTAAGTTATTTTGATGACTATACACAGTACTGCCATCTTACAGCATAATATACACACATTTTAAAGTTAATCTGTATAATACAAAAAAGGGGAAGATTAATTTTCTATGCAAAAATTAATTGCAAAAATTAGTTTAAAAAAAAAGTATGTGTTTTGTGGTACACAGTGTAATGAACAAGCTGTATTTTACAGTTACCTTTATTAAGGCAAAACAATTGTTGCCCATTATTGCATCCCTGTTAAGGGGGAGAGTGGGGGGGGGGGGAAGAGAGGAAAAAAAAAGTATTTTGGCCTTAAGAGTTCTGATTTCATCTAAGAAAAGGTTTGAAACTCTCAAATAGGAGGAAAGCCTTCATCAATTACATCCTACATAGGAATCATAACATTAAACAGCTAGATTAAGACAGTAATGGAATTTGACAAGCAGCAACTTACAAATAATGAAAACAGAATCACATTATGTAGTCTCCCAGACACTGCAGCAGATCAGCAGTTTGCAACAGAGGTCTTTTTCATCTATGAAAATTACTGTAGATATAGCAATAATCAAAACCAAAAATTGTTTAGAAACATGTATCTCTGACCATACTTCTATTGCATTTGTTGCGAGATCACTGGATCTGAATGGCATTTTTAGATTCTAACTCTTGATTCATTCCAGACTTCTATTTTCCTCCCTTAAGCCTCTTCTATACGTACATACGTATCTGTTACACATATATACATATATTAAAAAAAAAGTTAGCTAGAAGTCTGTTGAAGGACACACATGCATACACACCTAACACCTATTATGTTATTTAACGCTGAGGCTACTTCTGATCATTAGTTTCTAATCTGTTCGTTTGAAATTTCATATGCAAGCTTTATTTGAGCCATGGCTTGGGCAGAAAAATGTAATAATGCTGATTTAGCAGAGAAGCAGCCATTTTCCTCTCAATGTATTACATATTTAACAAAACCAAGAAGAAAGGAAACCCCATATCTTAATTAATAAAAACTACTCAAAACCTATTCTCAACAGCAATAACACTATCAATTTGCAGAAGCAAGGCAAAATTGCCATGGTCTTTTTTAACTACAAGTTTCCAATGCACTCTTCAGCTGACCCTAGAAAAAAAGAAAATAAATTGTTTTCTAAATTATAATTTTGTTCCACAACAAAACCCTTCAAACCCAATTCTCTTCACACAAATGTCAGCATACGCCAGAAAATCTAGCATAGGAAAGAAATCAAACATGCCAAGTGTAAGTTTATTCTATCAATGCTAAGAATCCATGGTATAAATTAAGATCCTAGTAATACTAGAAGAGTAGTGCTACACGCAACTTTTGTCCCTTTAAATGTCTCTCTCATGGTACACAGAACAGAAAGACATTATATGACATATAGTACCACTGAAGTCAATTATCAAAATAATCAATGTCACAGATGTTGAGCCTTCTGCTCTGGTATCTTCTAGATGATTTTATAATGTCTGTAAAATGTTCCAGCTCCGGCAATTAAAATTTATTACCTGCAGCACTGGTAGTTCAGTCTCATCTTCTGCACCTTCAGGAATTACACTTACAGCAAAAGCTGAAAGAAAAAGCAGACTTTTTTCATTTTATAGGAGTTCATTTTCACATTTGACAAAGTTCTGCAGCAAAAGAAAAAAAATTTAGGAATATTTTCACATTCAATGTTACTATATTTGTAATAATCTTTATGAACATAAGGCAGTCCGTTCTTACAGAATTTATACTTTTGCTGCCTGACAATTCTATTCCTATACACTGCTGAAAAGATCACTCTTTGATGTGAAGCCAATTTATCTTGGCTTCAAGACAAATAAATCCCATTAAAAAAACAAAACAAAACAATAAAATCTGTTCAGTCCAGTAGTTCACTTGACGACAGCATAAAGGGACACCTACACTTGACTCTATCTTTAGGTTTAAATTTGGAGGACCAAAGCTTCATTTGGAACCACAGAAACTGACAGCACCTGACAGAAATTTCTGTCAAGCTTTAAGATGGCTGTCACATGCTTGGAATACCATCTTTGAACAACAGTCAACCTTGTTAATGTGTAAGAAAATAAACACCTAGAAAAAGAACAGAGACCCCAAAGAGCTATTTGTACAGTCTGAGCATTATCTTAAACCTTTTATACTGACATCACCTTCTGCATACACTTCTGGTTTGTATTAGAAAAATAATCATATAAAAGGGTTCTGGGTTGTGAGTCTTTTCTTGTTGATGTAGTCATCTAATCCATTTGACTCAGCTTGCTCATTTGTAAAAGTAGTTCCATTTAACATAGGAAAGGTTTGCTAAGGGTCTTCAGAAGGAATCTTTTTCTTAAAGGTACTAAAGAGATGCAAATGCAAGTAAGTTGCTATAATTCGGAAGGAACTGAAGATACTACTCATCATGGTCAAGTTGATGGGTTTCTTAAAAACTGGGGCAGGAAGAAAATCAACAGATTCAGTGAAGTGTCTCATTGCAAGTTTGAAAGCAATCTCAAGCAGTAATAATTTAAAGTTAATTACTAGCAACTGTCAATTCCTTTGAGAGGCTAGAAACCTGGAATGCAGGAAAGCAAGAAGACAAGATTGTCCAAAGGCTGTGACGCTCCATCTCTCATTAGCTATATCCCTATGCTCTTTCAACTGGAGACCAAATTTCATCAAGTGTCTAGGAGTTGAGTTTCACAATTACATTTCAGGTCCTGACTAATTTGAATCTCAAATCACACCACTAGATCCAGACATCCCAAAATTCTAAAACACTAGACTCACGTTGACCATAGTCACATTTCAGTAAGGCATTTAGACAGGAAGAAGAAAACAGAGTATGAATAGGAGTGTTCCCCCCAATGTTGTCCTCAAATAAATGTTTTGAACTTCAAAAGTGCATAGAGAAAACCTCGATCTGCCTATCATATCCCTTGCTGACAGCATGTTCTGATCATTTTCCTCCTCTTCCAATGTAACAGGACTTACAGCTCCAAATAAGGAATATCTTCCCCTACACAAACCAGACCCTCATCATCTACTTGACACAATCCTAATTACAAGATCAACACAAAACACTGTTTACCACAGCAAATGTGTTAATTACATAGTATTAACCTGAAGAAATATTACCTCATAAATTCAGCTTATTTGCAAAACTGAACACAAGCAGAATTTTCCAAACTTTCAGGTTTTGATACGTAGCTGTGCAACAGCACAAGAGACCTGAAACAACTGTGATTCACAAGAGATTATAGAATGGTTACAGTTGGAAAGGACCATAAAGATCATCCGGTTCTAATCCCCCTGCCATGCGCAGGGATGCCTCCCACTAGACCAGGGTTGCTCAAAGATGCTGCCTCTCTCACTGCAACATTCAAAAACCTGTGCCACACTGCTTCTAAGATTTATAAAATATTAATGCACATGATCCTTGAAACAAATCATACCAGACTCAGATAACCCGGGGAAAAAAAACGACCTATTGCATATTATGTCTTTGAGAGCACAGATAATTCCTCTTCAGGGGATTATTTTAACAACCTACTTTATCTTCATATTACAGAACTGCAGAATTGTTGAGGTTGGAAAAGATTCCTGAAGATAATCTAGTTCAACCCCCACCAGAGCAGGATGCTCAGGACCTTGTCTAGTCAGGTTTTGAGTATTTCCTAGGACAGAGACTCCACAAACTTTCTAAGCAATCTCTTCCAGTGTTCAATCACTCTTAAAAGAAAAAATAGAAAAATAAATTATTTCTTATGTTTAAACAGAGTTTCCTGTATTTCCATTTGTACCAACTACCTCATGTGCTGTCAGGCACTACAGGGTCTGGCTCTGTCTTCTTTACTGCCCCCATGTTGGTAAAATCCTCCCCAAATCTTCTCTTCTCCAGCTTGAACAGTCCCAGCTCCTTCAGCCCCAGCTCATATATCAGGTGCTCCCCTTAATTATCTTCATGGTTCTTTGCTGGGCTCACTCCAGTATGTCCATGTCTCTTTTGTACCAGGGAACCCAGACCTGGACACAGCACCCCAGATGTGTCTCACCAGGGCTGAGCAGACAGGAAGGACCCACGTCTCTCGACCCACTGGAAACACTCTTCCTAACGCAGCTCAGGAGGCTGCTGGCCATCTTTGCCACAGTGGCACACTGCTGGTTCACAGTCAGTTTGTTGCCAACCAGTACCCTCAGGTCCTTCTCTGCAAAGCTGCTTTCCAGACAGTGTGCCCCCAGTGTGCACTGGTGCATGGGGTGACTCCTTGCTAGGGGCAGGACTTGGCATTTCCTTACGTTGAACTTAGTTTTCCAAGTTTCCTGTTTGCCCTTTTCCCCAGCCCAGTAAGTTCTCTCTGAATGGCAGCACCACCAGCTGATGTATCAACCCCTCCTACCCATTTTATATCATCTGCAAACTTGCTGAGGGTTCACTTTGTCCCACTGTCCAGGCCATTAATGAAGAGACTAAACACTACTGCAGCCATTATCAACCCCTAGAATACACCATGCCACTGATCAGAGCCCATGAGCCTAGCAAGTCATTTTCCTATTCACCTCACTGATCACATATCAAGCCCATACTTCATCAATTTGTGTATGACACTACAGGATACAGTATTGAACTCCTTGCTAAAGTTGAGATAAACAACATCCACTGCTTTCCCCACATTCATGAAGCAGTCCTCTCATCACAGAAGTCTTTGGATTAGTCAAGCCTTCATAAAAACATTCTGATGTCTCCCAATCACCTTCTTATCCTTTCATATGTTTGTCTTGTCCTTCCTTGTTTGGTAATAGTATCCAGAACTCTGTCACCTTCCAAGGGATTGAGATGACACTGGCCAACCTATAGTTTTCCCAGATTCTCTTCCTTGCCCTCCTTGAAGACAAGAGTGACATTAGCGTTCTTCTATTCTTCAGGAACCCCCCTCAGCCATGACCTTTCAAAGATTACCAAGAGTGGCCTGCATTGACACTGTCAAGCTCTCGTGGGTACTTCCCATTAGGTCCTGTGGACTTGTGTATGTCCAGTTTATTTTAATGTCCCCTGAACTGGTCCTCCTCCAGTGAGAGTAACTCTTCCTTGCTCCAGACTTTCCCTTGTGTTTCAGGGGCCTGGAATTGCTGAAGGTGGGTCTTAGCAGTACAGACCAAGGCAAAGAAGGTTTTGAGTTCCTTGCCCTTTTCCCTGTCCTTCTTTTAACCAAGTCCCTCCCCACATTCAGAAGCAGGCCCACATCTTTTCTAGTCTCCCTTTGCTGCTGATGCACCTGTAGAAGCCCTTTTTCTTGCTTATCACAAGTAAAATACCTTCCCAGATTCAACTTCCTGTGGGCTCTGGCTTTCCTAACAGCATACCTGCACTCTCAAGACAGTTTCTCCATATTACTCTTGAGGTGACCAGACCCTGTTGCCATCTCTTGCATGCTTTCTTTTTATGTCTGCGTTTTGCCAGGAGCTCCTTGTCCATGCACGTGAGCCTCCTGCCATCTTTGCTTGCCTTCCTGCACATGGGGATGGACCATTCTTGAGCTTGTAGGAGATGAACCTTGAAAATCAACCAGCTGTCCTGGACCACCTCCCACATCAATCTTTCTGTATCATTGAGGACAGTGGGAGGCCAAACATGCCTGGCTAAAAATTACTTTTGTTGCAGCTGCCCTGACATAGACTGCAACCTCAACACTCACACGTATCATTTATTAAACAAACCAATATCCCTGATGAACGCTGAAGTCTTTCTATATACCACTATCCTTACTTCCAGTGATTTCAGACATGCAGCCTCCCCTTCTTTTCCAACAAATAAACATATTAAAATAACTTGTTATCTTTTACATAAAATATTCCAGGAAGACTTTTTCCACCTAGCACATTTTAATAAGACAAGAACTATTTTTAAACTACTGAAGAACCATTCGCTAAACAGATTAGCAGACCCCTGAAGACACTACAAGAAAAGCCTCCAGTCTTCACTCAACAGCAACCAAGCTTTTCACTAAGGCAGACTGTATGAATTTATTTTAGTAACAAATATGCTGTGGCCCCTCTACTACCTTATTAGTACATCTGTTATGCACGCATAATTTGATACAAGTAAAGCAGTCTTCACAAGTAAACTGGGATGCACTTGTGGGGTAAATTCAAGTCTTATTAACATATGGCCCAGGACTGTTCTGTCTGAGCAACCTGATCACTCAGCCTGGAAATAAGTACCCTCTTTTAAGGATTTACCTGCAAAAGGGTGGCATCAGAAGAATCTGGTAAATGTGGCTGGCATACAACTAATCAACAAACGGGCCACAGGATAGGCAGGAAATACAGCGCCTGGGCACAACTGGACATCTCTAAGATTAATTCATCCACCCACAATCCACTCCCAAGAGAAAGGTGTGCCCAGGACCGGACCTCGGATAGAAAAATTCTAACTGCACATGCAGCTAGTGACCAGATCAGTTGTACAACGCAGGTAGAAAAGTAAACTCTTTGTGGCAAGCATATCTTTTTGTTGCGCATACAGTGCACATGCACAAACAAGGATGGCCTATGCCCAGGAGCTATTAGGTGCTCCTATAACAAGACAGTAACTTTGCATGTCCAAGCATCATCATTAATTCAGACAACTGCAACAGATTTCTTTCAGAACAGAATTCCCCAAGACACACATCAATCTCTGGAGCTAGAGGTACCTTTGCTAAATGCAGAATTTCCTCTCGTCCCTCAGAGTTTTTTGATGCAGTGCAAGCATACCTCAAAGGGACCACTGACTTACCACAGAGCACAGAGAAAATAAATATTGAGAGAAGAAACTGATTAGCTGGTAGAAGTTTGAACTGCGTAGGCACCACAGTAACCAAAAAGGCTAGAATGATTAACTGCATGATTTCGTGCAAACAAAGCTTTCTAAAGCAGAAAAAAATCAGCAAGACACTGTCTTAAACGCACCCCATAATTTTGTTTTTGTTATTTCATTATTTGATGCATTGCATACTTTGAAGTTTGCTAACACACACAGCTATTCACATCATCTGGCACAAGCAGAGAGAAGCTGAATGTATCAACTGCCAGTCCTCCCCTCCTTTTGCTAAATGCTCAAGAACTGAGGATAAGTAGGAAAAGGAAAGACATTTTAGAAATAAAGCTCTTTATCTTCATCAATCTTATCTTTATTTCTTTTGAAAGCAGAACTAAAATCCACTGAAAAAGCTAGACAACATTTTGGATCCATTTAAAATCTGGAAATTTTATCAGAGAATGTAATATAAGCAGCTTCAATTGCTATTTCTTTTTCTCAAGTAAATAGACTTGCTTATAACACAAGAATGTAAAACTCAATCATTTATTACCATTGTTTAGCAGCAGAACTGCAGGAATATGTGCCAACAAACTATTAGGAAAATGGATGTAAATACTGTAGTATTAAAATACAATATACTGTATAAACATATATGGTGATATAATACCACATTATAAATGTACATGTAATCCTTTCTTCAGTACTACCCATTTGAGTGTAAAGAACTTCCAAACATTTACACCCTTTGAGTGCAAAGGATATTAAAAACTGAGGAGTTCATTCTTTCCCTTTCACAGATGAAATCCATTTGAGGCAGAAAGGCAACACTTCTGTTATCTTCCTCTTTTACAGTCTTATTTGAGGCTGACTGACCCCAGAGTCATTCCAGTCACCTCACTGGGCTGTGGGTCAGTTTAAATGAGCTACAAAAAAGTGATGATTCTGTGACTTACGTATGGCAAACCCCCGACTAATAATAACCACTTCAAATAATAAAAGCCACTGATTATGTTGTACAAACAGACAAAATATTTAAAATAGAATTTCTTTATATTTCTAATTACAATTTAAAGAAAGGGGAAAGGAGAAAGTGGAGGGGGTGATGCAAGATTTCCAGCATCTGAAGCTTGTCATAAAGGCAACTCATTTTATTTCTTTACTAAATTTCTTTACACTAATGGTACATATGGGAAGAAGGCAGCTGAAATCACCACTGCAAACCACTGAAATGTCTAAACGAGTGCTGTGTGCACTAGTATCTTTATTATAAAGGCAAGCAAAGAAAAGCAGTAGAAGTATCATCATTATCCCTTATGATTGTCCAGAATTTAGACCAAACAAAATCATCTGAATACATTCTCCCATTCTGCAAGCTGCCACCTGCAAGCCAGAATGTATGAAATGACTTAACTGTCATCAGACAAGCTATTTTGTTCTGCAAAATGTAATCCAAATTATTTCTGTTTTCCAAGAGCAAGGCTGATTGGTCCTCTCAAAAGCATGGGGTATTTAGGAAAGAAAAGACTTTAATTTAAAAAGATATTTTTAAAACTACAAGAAAGCCATGATACTGCAATAAATGTCCTGTGAACAAACTGTATACCAGCATTAATTGAGACGTACTAAACAAGAGGTAATTGCACAAGCAAAAACTCAAGTTTCACCATTGCTGCCTTCTACCTGCGGGAAGGTAGGTATGTATGTACAATAAATACACATACACACACACACAGAGGGAAAATTGAAGCTGCTATTCTCTGACTGTGATGACAGTCTGTTCAAGGTTACCAGTGCTACAGTACCTTGCTGAAGCACTGGAGCAAAACTACTCACCCCAGAAGGAATGAAACACAGCTTTAGGAAGAGCAGTGGAGTATAAGATCTCCTCCAAAGCCCAAGCTGCACAGGTAAAATAAAAAGGGGTTTACATGAGAAAAATAAAAATATCACAGTTTTACTTTCCTGGAATCAGGATTTACTTGTACCAAGTTTCCCCTGCAGGATTTTGATCCACAAGCCACAGCAGAGGAAGAGAATCAAATCCAAAGGCTCAGAACGAACTGACAAGCCTCTACTGACAGAGATGGAAACATTCAGGAACAGAAATAATGAGAAATAGAACAGATATAAACATTTATTTCTGTTTCCTACACTCACGGCAACAGCTCCTAACTCCAAGAGCCTGTAGCGATCCAACTGCCAACACGCTACTAACCCTTATCTTCTCCCACCTGGCCAGACACATTAGAACCATCTCTAGGACACAGTAATACAGTATTTTTTCTCTACGCTGACATTTTACCCAGGCGGTGTTACCTTTCCACCCACCCTCAGCAACTCCGCCCAGCGAGGCGCTAATCCCAACCCGAGCACGAGTGGCTTCAGCTGGCTGTTCAGAGAAGATCCCCTTGACCCGAGGGGCTGTCTCCCGAGGGTTCCACAGCGAGGGCTGCCCCGCGCCGCCCGGGGCAGAAGGGCCGCCCTGTTCCCCGCGCACCACCCGCAGGGGGGCCCGGAGGGCGGGGAGCGGTCCGGGCGCTGCCAGCACCGGCTCCGTGAGCGGGGGCCGCTGAGGGGAGCCCGCGCCGCCCGCTCCGCGCTGCAGCCCGGCTCTCCAACAAACTTCGGCGAAGGGGCTCCGCCGCCTGCCCGCCCGCTTCCCCCACGGGGCGGGACGGACGGGTGAGGAAGCGGCGGCACCGGCGCACCCCCAGCTCTCCAGCTCCGTCCCGTGCCCTCCTCCCCTCATCACCGCCGCGGAGGGGCCGAGCGCCCCGGGTCTCCTCCCTTCGCCTCGCCATGGCGGCCCGGCCCGGCCCGGCCCCTGGCCACTCACCCCGGGTGCGGAGCAGCGGGAGAAGGAAGAAGAGGTGGGCGCACGCAGCGAGGAGCCAGCGCTTGCAGCCGGGCTCCCGAGACATGTCGCCACGGGCCGCCGAGGCGCACGACGGGGTCCGAAGAAGCGGGACTCGGTGCGCCCGGCGGCCCGCCTCTGCCGCAGGAGCGGGGCGAGCGGCCTCCGGCTGCTGGCGGTGCCGCCCCCCCGCCAGGGCCCGGCACGACCGGCCGCCACCGCCGGGGGGAGGGACGGGGCGGAGCGGCGCGGCGGCGCCCTCTGGCGGGCGGCAGCTGCACCGGCGGCTCCCCGGTGCCGGGCGGTCCCCGGGCACTCGGAGCTCAGGCAGCCCCGGACGGTCACGGACTGATCAGCCCAGCCCGAACAGGCATGGCGAGCGTAGCTCCACGCCGCCGTTACCGATCATCCAGCAGTTGTTACCAAACCAATAACGTCTGTAATTCTTAATGGTAAATTAACTTCACAGAAAGTCCGCGGACAGGGTTCCTAGGTTGAAATCTGTGCAACCAGGAGTGGAGACACAGGGTGCCAGAGTGCAGGTGTGTGACATGAGCGGGGCACAGCCTTGGCACCAAAGACTCCACAGCTACACATAACTCACCCGTCGGGAACATCACCCACAAAGAAGTGCAGACCGGGAGCTGCACAAAACTGGCTTTAGGGAACAAAGAAGTAGTATCTAACATGCATAAATGTCACAATACAGACAGGAAATTTGGACATAATATTGCTGCATACCAACAAAGAAAGATCAAGACCGTAAAACCTGTTGTCAAAGAAAAATATTACCCCACATGGATCCTGGAGCAAGGAAGAAGAAACCATCCACAGGAATGTCAGACCTGCCCCAGTGAAGCATGGGGCAGGTCTGACAACTGGCTGCGATATCCACCGGTACACCCCAGACTGAAACTCGACCTCTAGATGCCAGGGAGCCACAGAATGGTGACCAGGAAAAGGAGGAGAAACCCAGCAGTCTGTATAAAATTTTCACTGCACTGTCACTCTTTCCACAGCAATTAGACCTGTATTAATAATTACAGATTCTTCACATTTCAACTATAGCAACAAATTCTTGGCCTTACTTAACATGTAAGGCATGCCTTTTTGCCCTTAAAACTGATTCTTAGCATAATAGCCAGTGCCATAGGTAACGATTCCTTACACACTGGGTATGCGTAGACTTGAATCCCAGCCAGGTCTGTATTTTCCCATCAAATACTTTCCACACAGAGCCCTCCTACCAGCCCAGCCATTCGGTACGCCCTGATCTCACTAGAGACAAACAGTGCAATGTCCAGGTCAGCCATAAACTTCCTGTATTTTTAAGCCAGTAAGGCCAAGAGCATGGAACCCAGCTTGAACCTTTCCTCAAAGCTCTGCAGCTTTTAGATCTCCTGCATTTCTTCCTGACAGATGAAGCGGATACAGTAGGGTACCTTAGGCATGCCAGAGAGGGGATTTTGAAAATGAATGGAAATCTTTTCAGAGTGATAAATGATCATTCTCACTCCAAGTTCAGGCAAGCACATTTATTATCACTGTAACCTGGTAGCAGACTTCACACTTTAAAACTTTCTCAACAGAAATAGATCAGCCAGACTGCCTTGGGGTGTTAGACTTATTTTATGTATTTGCTACCTCCCTTATATTGCAGGGGGCTGAAGAGAGGAAAAACAGGAGATGAGAGTGAGCAACCACAGCTTGTTTTTTGCCTCAGAGAACAACTGCTTGTTGCTGACATTCTGAATCACCGAATAAGTTACTGGCCTCAAAAAAAATAATTCTAGTGCAAATTAAATAAAAACTTTTATGCTACATTTCTCTCTCTGATTCTATGTCCATGCTCATTACCAGGAACAAAAAGTGTTAAGTTATCCTTCCATTTCTATGCCTATAACAATATAAAAGCTATGAATCCTCCTGTTTAACATGTACATCTGCATTTGTTTTCCTTTGTAAGTTTCAGCAGCGTTTCCTGCCCTTTCTCCCATTTCCCTGTTCTGTGCTAGTTTCCAGAAGTATTCACGTCACAAAGATCATGCGCACAACAGCTGGGATTAACATAAGGCTTTTCACTTTCAAAATGGTTAAGATACACCCATGTTCAAATGTTTCCCTATGCAGCAAGTCAGTAAGGAAAAAAACAAACCTCCAACCTTTTGCTGAGATGTAATCAGTGTTTTGGTTTCTCACAAATAGAAGAGAAATTTCATTGTAACAACCTCCCTAGAAATATGGAACTCCACCACAAAACCTAATGTTCTCCAACTGTTAAGAAAAATAGCGCTATAATCCTATATTCAGGGCTGGGAGGAGGAAGGAGGAAATAAATCTTTATCTTGAATTCTATTGTACATACGAACTCAGATTGTGTTTGTTTGTTGTTCTAACTGCCCCACTGAGAATTTCCATCTCCGAAAAGATGAAAATAATCAGCTTTCTGATAAGGAACACAGAGTTTCGGAACACCACCAAGCTTCCTTTCTTTACAGTATACATATCTTCCATTTGCAAATAAAACTCATGTAGCACTGTTGTGGTCCCACCTCTCAGACTAACAAAGGAGGCTGCAAATACAAAGAAATTCTATCAGATACATCAAGTTATGCAGGTCAAATTTATTTTTTCCTGGTAGGGAGTCTTTTACAGATATTAAATAAAATTAAACATTTTTAATTCATTATTCATCATAGGTGAGATTTTCATAAGAAAAAAGAAAAAAAACAGCATTTTTTTCCAGAATAAAAAGTGAACCTGGACTTACTGGACAAAGAGTAATTAAAATAAATGACTATGTCCTTTGAAGTATTTATAATAGCATGCATATTACTGCAGGTTTGTATCAAGTTACTACATTTTAGTTAATAACATTTAGTGTGGTATCCTAAATTGTGGGATTGAGGCCTGTAGAATTTCTGAGGTTGTTTTTTCTTATGGATTTGTGGAAGCTTTGCTGATTTACTTCAGCTTGACAATTTGATGCAAGAAACAAAGCAATGTTTCAGTAACTGAAAATTGTCAGTGACTGGAATGGGGACAAATTTTCACCTATGATTTTGGTCCTGAAAACACTTTACGTGCTTAAGCAGTTAAGAGATCAACAGAACTATTTGCATGGTAAATGTAAGTCCTTACACCTTTTCATAGGCCCAGTGTCACTATTTTAGCCTTTTTCATGAATCAAATGGCTACAAGAAATCAAAGAATCTGGAGTCCCAGTGGAAGGATAAGCTTGAAGTTATGGCAAGTATTTATATTTTACCAAGCATAAACTTCCACAATATCTACGAACCCTACTTGTATTCCAACTGTGCCATTTGGGCTGTGTTATTCACCCATCCCTTTACATCAACCAAGGGACAAGCAAACTTTCTGGCTCAGAACAAAATACTCAGATTACCATGTCAGAGAAAAAGAGAACAGTGGGAGAAGCTCAGAGACAGGTGACAACACTTGAGACTAGCCAGGCTGGCACATGGTTCAGAGGTGGTTTGCTCTTGTGTGCAGGAAGCCAGCAGCGATTCGGGATACTCTGATGGCTTGGTCATCTGTCCCTGTAGAAGGACTTTAGTATGGGAGAAGAGGGAAATTATGAACCAGACACAATGGCAATTTCTGAGTTAAAGAACTTGACTGAACTACTTTGTGGTGTTAGCCATTTGAAAAATGTTTAACTAATCCAAGAATGACTGTGTACTTGTACAGTTTCTTTCAATGGAGGGCGCAGAGAAGCCCTTTCGGCAGAGACAGGCTTGTTAATCACAGGAGTCAAGTTCTGTTCCAGCTCCTCCTTAGGCTACTGCCGTTTGACCTCTCTGTCCTACTTGACAAGTTACGTAAGCAGGGCCATAACTTTAAGCAATGACTAATCCTGCAGAAATCAGCAAAACCAATCCAAATGGGTTCAGAATCACACAATTCTTTTTTGAATCACAACATGCATCTGGTAACAGAGTTTCTCAGCTTTCAGCTACTCCAGAATGTAATTTGATGATAGTTCCATCCCATTAACAACACACTGTCCAGCTAATACCCAATCTACATTTCTCAAATGCTAGGCAGTGAGCTTGAGCATGGGACCTCTCATAGACCCCATTGCCCAGCTCTTAACTACACTCCCTTGTCCACTCAGACCACTCTAAATAGCTCTTCCCAGGAGAAGTCCTGTAGACAGGACTCGGTCAGTGACACTTGGCCTGGGACTTGCCCCTCCTTGTTCAGAAGAATTGATAAAGCTGCACTATCAGAGCACATGCGTGCTATAAGCCTGACAACCAAACCACTGAGGGAGATCAGCGCTCCAGTCAACCCCTGTGGTAGCCCACAACATAGTCTGAGTTTAGTCTCCCTCCTTCCTGGGTTAATCTGGGGGAGTACTTGCTCTTAATTGAAATTTGAAAACTCCATCTTGAGGCAAGTCTTAGGGCAGTCAATCAAAGCTTTATGGAGAACAAGTCTGGGGCTGTAGCAGAGAGTCCTGGGGACAGAGTCCAACCAAGCAATTTCTCATGGTAGAGACTGCTGTTATTAGATTACACACCCTTTAGAAAGGACCTGGAAACCCACTGGGCATGAAGTGATGAGTCCCAAATTCTTAGAAGACTGTAAAGATAGATAAAAGACAGGGCAAATAATGCCTGCCTAACAGCTCCTCTGTGTCATCTGGCACAGAAACACTGAAAACACCTTAGGTAGCATATTTTCTGAGGTTTATAAAATTGTCCAAGAGGCAGAGTGTATACAGTCAGGGTAGCACAGGGGGACACAGGTATTTTAACATCTTTGAGCCATTACAGACTAAGCCACAGATGAGAAACAGGAGACCTGTCAAACTGTGGAACTTGACACAGATCCACAGAGTGCCTTAAGACAGATGCTTAGACATCAGTGTTTCAGTCTCCCTTCTAGACCACACCTTGAAATTTCTGATCGGATAATTTCAGCTCTGAAGGAAGTCTAAAATGGTTATGCTTATTATTCAGGTAGCATGAAGAATATAACCTATAGGCGCAGCCTTGTCAAGTTCGTATTTATTAAATTTGTGGCTTAAAACACACAGTAGCAATAAATCAATAGGTCTGTGGGAGAGATGCAAGCTTGGTATTCAGAATCTGGAATCCTTTGGAAGGTGAATCTAGAAATTAAATTCCCTCTCTCTCCCTCCTACCCTGCTTAAAACCTTTCCCACTTCTTTTCCTAGACTTCAATCAGTAACTCTATCCCTCCTTCCCACAGAATTGTAGTTAAGTTGCAGAATCTGATTCTTACTCTTTCTTGCCACATTGGTTAGACATTAACCTTCACTGACAAGATCTTAGATTGTCCTCAGATGTTTTCCACAGCTCTGTATTCTCTACACAAAGTCACCATGTTGGCTTTAGTCATTCTGCACTCCTAAAATTGTACCTCCTTTTCAGCTTTGTTTTAACTACAGTAGCTCTAACCTGTCAAAAAAAACTTACTACAAGATTATCCAGTCTACTTGAAAATTACTGTACTAACCGATGATATCAGAGAAGGAATTCGGACTGTCAGAGTCCTGTGGAAAGGACCGTATTATCCCTAAGTTCATGTTAGTATTTTGTCAGATTCAATTACGTGCAATGATAAAGTTTTCCTTTTCTACTTTTGGAAGCTCAGTGTTTGTCTCCAGTTTTACTTCATGAGATTATTTTTAAAATCAAATCATTTTATCTAGATTTATCTAGGTTCAGAACTGACTGAAATTATTTAATCCCATATGATACTGACAAGAAGGTTCAGTTATAAATTATTTTTGTATTTTTATTTTATAAATTTTATATTTTTATTTGTATTTTTAGTACAACACTCCTGAAAAGCTATCGTATAAACTCTTTTCAGAATCAGTATATGCAGACAAATAGCTGCCAGGTTAGAACTAGGGGGGAAATGTATTAGTCTGATTTCTTGTGGCTGTCAGGGGAGGAGAGGAAGATGATTTATGCTCCTATCTTTGTACTGCAGCCAAGGAGAAGCAAGAATAACACTTTTCAGTCTCAATTATAAGCCACGGGCATATTGCCCACTCCTTTGGTCAAATGAACAGCTTGCCTAAAAGAACTGTCAGATACTCTCTCCTGTTTGGTCTCCTACTGCTTCCATCTGACACAGAACTGCCTCTACCAAGCATGTCTGAGCTCTTCATATTTTCCTTGCAAGTGCAGCTGTTTGAAAATACAAAATGTTAGTCCTAAACTACCTGAGAGCATCTTTTTTTCAATTTATGAAAATATTACCTTGCCAACTGAGAGTGCGTAGATGAACAGCAAGGGATTTAATGGAGCAAAACCATATAGGAATAGAATGCGTCTGTATATTTTAAAGAGCTTAGTGGCCTTATTGACTACTTATCCTTGCTTCTATTCCTACAAGCAAAGAAACAGTGGCGTGGAGAATCACCTGCCCTTCTCCACTATGTGCTAAGTCATAGTGGCAGGGAAAAAAGGTGAACTGCTCAAGGAACACTAGGAGTGAGTGGTCAAACAATGTTCTCTGAATGTCTTCAACTTTTCTGCTGTTTTGATGGACTGTAAATAACATGTTCACTCAAGCACTGACTAACCTACATCAGCTGTTGGGATTATTGCCTCAAGATGTCCTACATCTCACAAATGGCTTCCACATATTTTGTTTTACCTCATTACAGCTGCATATGACAGTCCAGGAACCAACTCAAAAGTTGTTATGACATGCCAATTTCATAGAATCACAGAATCGTTTGAGTTGGAAAGGACCTTAAGATCATCTAGTTCCAACCTCCCTGCCATGGGCAGGGACACCTTGCACTAGACCATGTCACCCAAGGCTCCATCCAACCTGGCCTTGAACGCTGCCAGGGATGGAGCATTCACAACTTCCTCGGGCAACCCATTCCAGTGCCTCACCATCCTCACCGTAAAGAACTTCTTCCTTATATCTAACCTAAACTTCCTCTGTTTAAGTTTGAACCCATTACCCCTTGTGCTATCACTACAGTACCTAAGGAAGAGTCCCTCCCCAGCACCCTTGCAGGCCCCCTTCAGATACTGGAAGGCTGCTATGAGGTCTCCATGCAGCTTCTCTTCTCCAGGCTGAACAGCCCCAACTTTCTCAGACTGTCTTCATATGGGAGGTGCTCCAGCCCCCTTCTCATCCTCGTGGCCCTCCTCTGGACTTGCTCCAACAGTTCCATGTCCTTTTTACGTTGAGGACAACAGAACTGCACACAGTGCTCCAAGTGGGGTCTCACGACAGCAGAGTAGAGGGGCAGAATCACCTCCTTTGACCTGCTGGTCACGCTTCTTTTGATGCAGGATACGGTTGGTTTCTGGGCTGTGAGCGCACACTGAAGCCGGCTCATGTTCAGTTTCTCATCAACCAACACCACCAAGTCCTTCTCCTCAGGGCAGCTCTAAATGTCTTTTCTGCCCAGCTTGTAGCTGTGCCTGGGATTGCCCTGACCCAGGCATAGGACCTTGCACTTGGCTTAGTTGAACTCCATGAGGTTGGCATTGGCCCACCTCACAAGTGTGTCAAGGTGCCTCTGGATGGCATCCCTTCCCTCCAGCGTATCAACCAAACCACACAGCTTGGTGTCATCAGCAAACTTGCTGAGGGCGCACTCAATCCCACTGTCATGTCACTAACATGATGTTGATGTTGAACATGATCGGTCCCAACACTGACCCTTGAGGGACACCACTCATTATCCATCTGCAGTTGGACATTGAGCCGTTGACTGCAACTCTCTGTGTGCAGCCATCTGGCCAATTCTTTATTCACAAGGTGATCCACCCATCAAATTGATGTCTCTCCAACTTAGAGACAAGGATGTCATGTGGGACAGTGTCAAACGCTTTGCACAAGTCCAGGTAGATGACATCAGCTGCTTTGCCCCTAGCCATCAGTTCTGTAGCCCCATCACAGAAGGCCACCAAATTGGCCACACATGATTTCCCCTTAGTGAAGCCATGTTGGCTGCCACAAACCACCTTGTTGTTTTTCATGCGCCCTAGCATGCTTTCCCAGATAATCTGCTCCAGGATTTTGCCAGGCACAGAGGTGAGACTGGTCTGTAGTTTCCTGGGTCTTCCATTTTCTCCTTCTTGAAAATGGGGTTATATTTCCCTTTTTCCAGTTGTCGGGAACTTCACCTGACTGCCAGGATTTTTCAAATACGATGGACAGTGGCTTAGCAACTTCATTCGCCAGCTCCTTCAGGACCTGCAGATGGATTTCATCAGGTCCCATGGACTTGTGCACATTCAGGTTCCTAAGACGATCTCAAACCTGATCCTCTCCTACAGTGGGCCTAAGGTCTTCATTCTCACAGTAAATGACACTGAGACAAGTTTGTCCAGAGAGGCTGAAGAAACTCAATCCTGGGAGACATTCCAAATCTACCAGATAGGAGCCTGAGCACCTCCAGAGGTAGTCCTGTTTTGAGCTGGACATTAGACCGGGTGATCTCAAGAGGTCCTTCCCAGGCTAAATTAGTATCTTATTTTGTGATGGTAGGGAGAATAATAGCAAATGACATGACCCTTCTGTGACACATACCTACCAAATCAATCTATAACTTTGGGCTTATAAACTATATCCAAGGACAGAAGTTGGTATTTGCTGCCTGTTGAGGCCCCCCACTTAATGAAAAACAGCATTTTAAAGTATTTGGCAGAAAGGTCAGTCATTAAAAGTAAAATGATTCAATTCTGAGCTTGCCAACCATCCTTGCTCATGAAAAAAGTCACCTAACAACCAATCCCTGACATGAACAAAATCACAAAAACATCCCTGTGCAATAAAAACAGTTTTTCATTGTATCTGAAAAGCACTTCTGCATCCTGATCTCAGAGGTGGGCATCTGCTTTGTCCTGCTAACAAGGGGAAGGGGAAACAAGGGCTGGGACACTTAACTGGGTGAGGAGCTTTTTGAGCAAAACTGACAGTAGGAACCAGAAAATTTCATAATTTTCAGTTATGAAATGGCCCTTAGGAGCCACTTCACAGCAAGTGCACCCATCACAGCCTGTATTTGCCTCAAAGCAGTTTTAGATTATGACCACCAGCAATTGCTCACTTAGGACTATTTCATTCTGCTGTTGATACAGAAAGTCAAATAGCACTGGCTGAAAAGATAGGAAAAAAAAAGAAAGAAACCAAACACAGAATGTCCCATGTGGTACAGAACCATTCAAATACAGCAACATCAAGTGAACATGACACAGAAGAAATACAAGTCAAAAGAAGTTTAGGAGATTGATGTCAAAATCATAAAGAAAAGTATTACCAAAACCCCCAAAATATAAAGTTCTAAACCAAACCCCTTCATTTAAGACAAACTGCACTGTGGACATGCCCAGTATGCTATGCTGCTGAACAGCAATAACTCTTTACATAGCTTTACACAGAACACCACCAATCCTAAGTATCCTCCTCTATCGCCTCCTTCCTAGTTCCAGCCAGAAGACACAATGGACTGAGTCTAAACAGCCATGGCACTGAGCAAATCAGCTCTTAATTAAAAGATAACTTTAAACTTAAGTTTTATTAGAAACAATACAACCCACAGGTGCTATTCCTGCTTTTTACATTAGTGCAGAGCTTCCCAACAGGCTGGCTGGGGCACACGCACGCAATGGCAGCTTGCCTGTAAAGAGTATCTTTCTATTTCAGTTAAGAGCTTCGCAGATCTGTAGATCAGCACTTGAAATCAAACAGCAGTTCCTTAAACTAAACAACATCAGTTCCTGGCCAAAAATCCACTACCATTTAAAGCAAGATGATTACTTAAAATCAAGCTAAAAAAATAAAAAAAAAAAGGCTAGTAGTTCTGCTTTTTGACTTGCCTTATATAGTTATGCCAACGGCAAAAAGGGAGCTGAGCCAACCCTGTAATACTTAAGCTAGGAGGCATCTATATGGTAGCTTACATGAGGCAATGGTGCCACCCAATGTCCAGAAGTTATACATGAGCTTGTTTTTCTTTATTGATCCAAGAAGAAGAAAGAAAAGCCAAAACAAAAAAAAACCCCACAAAAAAACCCAACCCAAATCCAAACCAACCAACAACTAGAAACCTCCCAACAAACTCCTGTAATGCTTATTAGTAATCATACCTGTGTGCCACGGCTTGGCTCAGACGTAAGATTAACAGATGTGGTAAAATTCAAAGTAGGTAAATATTTCTCATCTCTTTTTTGTTTCCAGCTTGAATTCTCTGTAAAATAGATACTAGCACAGCCCAGGTAAATTTAGACAAGCTGTCAGAACACATATACCCGCATTTTCCTAAGGTCCTCATTATTTTAGTTTCACACTTTTGGGGCCCACCCAGTTGGGGCCTCTCATAGGGACCAGTCTTCAGCTTGTCCCAAGCAGTACATGGACTTTACTATAACACTACTGAAATAAAATCTCTAGCACAACAATGCAGTTTTCATCCATGGAGCCCTGAATCTAGCCCATGTTCAAAGGACAGTAACTTTTTAGAAGGGCAACCATTTGTAAATATAACGAATTCAAACGAGTTTATCTTATTGGAAAAGTTTACCAGGAGCTCATTAATGACAGTCACTGTTAAAAGCATACATCTCAGTTTTCTTCTGATCTCAGCTCTCATCTTTCTGCTACAAGAATATTACATTATTATGCCCAAAATAATAATAAAAAATGCTCTTATAAGCATATACCCCTTTCTTGTATAAGTAATTCTAAGCCTATAAGTAAACCTGATTATGGTATAAATGGATTATTTATACCACTTTGCAGAGCATGCTTTCCACACTAAAAAGCATACTGCCAGCTCTTAGAGTTAGCTTCAACTCTTCTGAATCATCCATAAATGTAAATACAAGAAACTACACACAGCAATACAAGAAAAACACACAGCAAGTCACACTTACATTTGCACAAGTATCCACATCACAAAATGTAGCCTTGTGTTAAGATCTATATCCCTGTAGCGGAATGTTCTGATAGCTATTCAAATATTACTTCTTTCTTCCTGCTTGTTAGTCCTTTAGACAACTATGGGTTTGTGCTGCCTTGTTTTCACCATATTCATAACTGAATCTTACGGTCGCCTAACAAATAAACAAGCTTCCTTCATAGGCCCTAAATTTCCAGAATACTTATGATATTTCTTATATCATAAGTATTATGATATTATTTTCCTCAAAAGAATCATTTCCATAGTTTTGTACGTACCACCTTTGAGACATTCCTTGAGGAAAAGGAGCTGGAGTAATTACTCAGCCTGTTGATTTTTAACTCTTCATATAGGTAAGTTATATGGATAGAATATCTATATGGACAGATTTTTGTAGGTTTCACATGAAGACAGCTTGAAGTTTGAAATTCTCAAAATACATTTTATTAACAGATTTCTGTGGCAGCACGTTTAAGGTTGTCATATGTTTAAAAAGCCAATTTATTCTAACTATAGCTGTGCTATATTCTAACTACAGACATGCTGCAAACACTCAAAGGAAGCTTTTCTAGTACTCCATTTGTGGCAACTGTCGACTTCGTGACAATGCAAAGAGAGAAATAACATACATTTCTTTTTAGAAAAAAAATATGCAAGTGTTGGATTTGTGTGTGCCTGGGCACAGTACCAGCACACACACTTTTAAAAGATGTTTTATTACACACTCTCTCAAAGCATGCTTATGTAACCTGTAGTGTATGCTTATCTATCTAGTTAGTTACATTTTTGCGCTGTTCAGGCCTAACTGCTTAGTCAGTATATTTTCAGTAAGTTAGTGAAAAAGAAGGAAATTAATTTCTTAGTGTCTATACAGAAGATAACTGATATTAATATTGGGGCGGGAGGATTCTTTTTTTTTGGTTTTTTTCTTTAAATAAGTCAAAATAAGTCTTTGCAGTGCATGGGATATTTTCTAGTGAAAAAATGGCCTGGATTATTGTCAGAAATTCTTAACAAGTACATGTCATGCTAATATTGCAAGTTTGGGGGTTTTTTTAACATTCTACCAGTCTTGAAAGCACAAGGAGTCTACATAATCTGTGCATATCTAATTAGCACTGAGTCATATAAATGATACATAATGACTTGGCAGCATATTGCCAGATGGTTTGCTATCAGATCAAGCAGTAGTAACTTGGCTTTGTTTTCTCCATTCCCCCCTCCCCAATTTTCATTTACATACATTTTTATTTCTCCACTTAAAAATAACATTCAGTTCCTTTGATTTTATATACACAAACCAGTCAAAAATCCAATTTTTTTTTTTTTAATCCAGACTGACTCCTTTGCTTTGCAATCTTTTTGCTTTTACAAGTGCATTTATTTTATTAATGGCACTTAGGCATCAGAGAGATTATGCAATCTGATTCCATATTTACTTAACTGTTTTCAACTCTTCACTACTTCCAGTCAGTGCCTTGCAGCTGGTCACCTACATTCAATTTGTTTTCCACTCTTTTCTTATTCAAAACACTTCTTGTGTTTAAGCACCAGGGGAATAAAAAAGGTTATGAGGGAACTATAAATACATAATCACTCAAGTATTTCAGATTCATGAACACTTAAGGTTTAGTATTATTTGAATTTTTCTGAATTCCATAATTTTGGATCTGAAAGCATTTATGGTAAGCTTACCTTGCTGTACTAAGTTTACTAAATACAAAGTAAACAAAGTGTAAGTGTTCTGTTCCTAAAGTCTTCACATTTTCCAATAGGACAATGCAGTTGTTTAAGTGAGAGAATGAAAACATCTGTACATCTAAGTGAATAGAACTAATAATTTTTACAATAACATTGACAGTCACTTTTAGCTTACATTCTCCACCTTTGCATTATTTAGTTCCAGTCTTAGATCTGTGTTTCAATAAATCCTAAGAATGCTTCATCAACATCAGACAGTAATGGTCGTTTCCCAGCAATCCACGCAAACATTCACAATCAGAATTTTTGAGGAATTCACTTTAACCTCAAAAGCAAAGCCTGCTCCATTTTAATTCATGTTTTATGAGCACACAGATCTAGTAACAGGTGTGAAAATAAATAAATTTAAAAAAACCCAAACAGGAAAAAGGCAGCCTTGTTTCGGATTAAAAAGTTCCTTTTGGGTTAAGATTTTTATTCATAGTGTCAGGAAGACAAAGAATCACTCCCTTGGTTACTCTGGGATTTAAATCGATGTTATGCCATGTGCTAAAGTATGCTGAGACATGGCCAGAGCTGTGAAGAGTCACATTAGAATTTGCCAAGTGCTGAGGCTTTTATCAGGAAGCATGCAAAAATCTGTCACGTGAAGTTTATTTGCCTGACCAGAAAGGCCACGTACTTTGTTTAAAGTGGATATTCCCCACAGTAGAGGTGCTCCGAACAGCACAGCCCAGATTTGAGACCTTTAGAACGCAGTGCCCATTAGTTGCTATGCTTCAGACTGCTTACACTACTGCACTGGTGACATACCCTCTTCATGGATTGTTTCTTTCTCCAGGGTAAGTACGCAGATCAACGTGTTAACAAAGATAATACTGTTGAACATTATCATTAACACTTCCTATACAGAAGAAACCAAAAAAAGGCCAAATCAAAATTCAGCTATTTTACAAGCATAATCTGTTACCTGTTGTTTCATATAGTTGAATAAACACTTGGCATTTCATATTATTTTCCTTACTACTATCCTATTTTTCACTTGATTTACAAGATGTTTGTATACATGAAAATAAATATCATACAGTGGTAACAAAGTGGTATGAAAATGAGTAGAAGAAAGAAGAAAAAAAAAGAACTGCAGTACAGCATTGTACAGCAAGGGTGAGACTGCTGGAACTATCTAGTGAACTAATTCATATTTCTAGAGAACTATGACTTGATAGGAATGTCAGCCTTTCTTTGGAATAAGCAACGATCTCAAATGCTCTTTACCCTTGCAAACTTAGCCTGGAACCCAAGAACAAATGAACCATAATCTCATTAGGTTTGCATTAAAGGCCTTCTCAAATGAGGAGAGACAGAAATGATGCAGAAGCTTAGACTGACCAGCATGTCTGTCATGCACTATCATAAGAGACAACTGCTCATGGTTATGGAATGCCAGATGCAGTAAAGCTGGCACAGGCAAACTCCAAATAGATTAGAATGATAGCATGGGCTGGAATACAGCTCAACCCACAAATGGAAAGTGAGAATATATATAAAGTCCCCAGAGAAATGATACAAAGACCTATTTACTTGTAATGCAGTGTTTAGTTGTTGCCTGCCTATGCAGGGATGGGCTTTCCTGGTTTCTGTTATAAATAAAATATGATGATTACATACAAAGAGTGCTGCCTCTGCTGTCCCAGCAGAGCTCCTGTACATCTCTGTTTGGGCCCCTAGCAACACAGTAGAAATCCCAAGTACTCAATAGATTCCTATGTTATGTTCTGTGATGACTGGCCTTCCACACCTCTTTAGTTCACTTAGGTCATGGCTTACAATGGTAATATTCCCTGTACGGACACTAATATCATTCTACCTCCACACCCCATGACAATTTACCAACATTAGGACTGGTTTAACAGATGAGGTAACTCCTGTTCCCATGTGAAATTCAGTTTCTTAACACCCTTATTAACGCTCTGGTAGAGGCCACAACATAGCACATCCAAAACAAATAGGAAAAATTATTTGAAGGCCTAACCAGCTACCATTTTAAAGCACTGCTTGCACTGATGAAGGCCAGATTGCTCATTTCCAGAAATCAGAATGCGGACATGTTTAAAGAAGCCCTGAACTATCACAGACAGTAATAGCACTGACATAGCTGAACTCCCTGTGCATGCTGAGGAGTAAAGGAAAATCCACAACAGATAAATTTTTGTCACCAAGGTTTCTCCTTATTTACCATAAGCTAAACATCTAAATAGAAAACTTGAGTAGACTGAGCAACAATCATCTTAACTGCGCAAGACAACCTTAAAAAGTTGGAAAACATGGGTCAATCATTTTATTCTGGCAACAAGCTGCAATAGCTGGTGCATTGCAAGACACAAAGCTTGAAATAGAGTATCCATGTGTAAAGATCCAATATCCCACTGAACAATGAGAAAGCAGGAACAGCAGAACCTTCCTCTTCCCAGCAGCATTAAAATCCCAGACTAGTTGACAGCTACCAAGGAGAACATTAACATAAATTTTGCACCGGACCAGCATATTTATCCACATGGCCATTCAGTAAAGGCTGATGTGACAAACTAAGGGCAGCACACTGGTATTTGCAGTTCCTGGGCTCACAAGCTTTCCAACACAAGTAAACTTCAGCAGAAGATAGCTACAGGGTCTCCCCACCACCCATACAAGCCAGTTAACTGTCCTTAAGCAACCCTGCCTATCTCTGGTTCAGAAAGGAGAGACACCCCGTCTCCACTCAGAGAGGTAATCGAGCATGCAGGTTTCCCAGGAGAGGTGCAAGAGGATCCACTGCAGCTATAGATGTGCTTGAGGTGGTTGGCACCACCAGCCACAAAGCCAGAGCTGATTTGCATTATACATCTATTTCTGGCTGCATCCTTTCCTCTCACTGGTAAAACAGAACAAAGATAACTTGGGCACCAATACTTTTCGCTTGCACCCCCAGGGCTTTGTAGTCTTCCTTGATTCTGCCCAAGTTCCAGCTTGCGGCGTCATTCATGCCCATGTGAAGGAGCAGCAGTGGATAGTAGTGTATGCTCTTCAGAAGTTGTGGCACCCTCTCACAGTATCTCGGACCTTAGCTCCCAAAGGCAGCACATTTCACATGCCTCCTGTCAGATGAGAGATGGATGCCTCAGTGCCCCTTAACAGTCACCCACCACGAGCACTAATCATGCTGGTACAGTTTCTCCCTGCAGACCTTGCTTGTGGGTGTCTACTGCTGTTAAAGCTTCATATCTGGTTTTGGTTGTAATGCTGGAGAGTGGGGACTGAGCTGGAATCCTGCTTTTGTGGGTCACCAGAGTCCAAGGTACCTCATTCTCTGTGGTGTCTGCCACACCAACATGGTTCTGAAACCATGTATCTGTCTGTCTCTCAGCCCCTCTACTACTGTGCAGCCTTTTAACTGGTTCCTGCAACTCGGCCACCTGACACAACAGGTCATCAACCTGTGCACACCTTGTGCAGGTACTTCCTTTTCTCCAGAAGGGGCTGGGCACTCATTGCAATCTACCTCCTATACTGAAGTCTCCTTCCTTCAGCTCCATCTGGGTAAGAGCTTCAGACATCTCAGGGGCTTTTTCTGTAGAAACCCTGGGTTTAACCGTGAGGAGAGTGACCACCATTTTGGCAGAGCACTTCCCTGGGCTGTGGGCCTACAAGCAGGGTGCAAGGCCCTCCCTGCGCATCCTCCTGTGCCAACTGCTGTGCCATGTCCTGGTTGCTTGTGCTCCCCAGGACCCTTCAAATCTGCTGCAGTTGCTCCTGGCAATGCCCAAGCCAGCTCAGCCTCACTGCTGGCTCCTGTCAGGTCTCTTAGCTTTTGCTCAGGCTCTACTGGCTCTGCGAACCCCCCAATCCACCTCGATCCAGCACTCAGCCACAGGACTTAACATTGCCACTGCGGCATGCCCCGCTGGCTGAAATGGCTCGTTGATCTTATGTTTGTTGGCTTTCATCAGTGATGAAAAACAGGGTTCTTACATCATAACGGTCAAACTTATTCCTCCAAGAGCACTTTCTGGTGACACACAGGCTGCATCCACAGCATTTCCAGCTTACAGAACTGCTGGCAACACATAGCACCAGCTACTTTTCGAGAAGGACCCTCACCACTGTTTCAGCTGCCCCTGGCCCAACCTTAGAGACCATCTGAAGCAAGCATCTTACCGCTATTATGTTCCTCACCAGTTCTCCCTTTTACTTTTCCCGAACCCTCAACACCACTTACAGTTCCACAGTGGGAATTGACTTCACAGGTAGCAAGTCACTATCAATATGTGCTTCTGCTCTTTGCCACTGAAGAAACAATTACTCCTATGCTGGGATCCCAGTTCACGGAAGCTCCACCACTGCACTGCACAACGCTGTATGGCACCATCAGACAGATGGTGCCAGCAGAGTAACTTCCAAACTCACTGCTGAGCTTAACATTTTTCTCCCTTTAGAGACCAGCTGCAAATCTGGGCAAACAGTCAAGTTCTACTTATTTCTATTCAAGGATAAACAATGTACAGCGAAACAGAAAAAGCAAAAGGAATGTTTGGTATCTACTTTCATCATCTACAGTGACACTTAAACTAGTGGGTATGCTGTATGCTCATTACTTGCCACAACAGGATTTTCTAAACAATCACTGAAAATACTAGGTCACGAAGGCAGCAGAAGCATTTCCAGCATTTTCTTATCACCCAGGAAAAAGCAGGATATTTAAGCACCTCAATATTTTAAAGTTTACCTCCTCATTTAAAATGGGAAGTGTATTATCAGGACTATTTACCATGTTGAGGAGGGACAGGAAACCTCATCAACATACACACACGCTAGTGCTTGGCCAACCTATCAGCTCATTCTGAAGTTAGAAGTTGGATCCTCAGCTAGTCACACACTGATCCCAGTGGATTTTTCAGCTATGTAGCTCTTCTGAAACAGGCAAGCATTATTTTAGGGAACCAACTTCTCCCCATACATACTCAGGAGGGGTCAAGATCCAATACAGAGCTAAACGTTACCCAACTCAGGAGTGAAGCTTCAGGAGAGATAGATTGCTATAGCACAGTACCTATGAAGTAAGTAGGGGTAAAATACTGACATTTTGCCTGTTCTACACAGGAACATTTGGGACTCTGAATGCAACCATTTCTCCCCTCTCTAACAGCCACGACCAGAAGGGCAGCATATAACAAATGTACTACTGACAAGCAAAATCAAGATCTATACCTGCCATGCCTCTGTATGGAATGAAGGAGGTTAAGGCCTGCCTGTAGCAGGGGATGGAGTACTAAATAGACAGGGAAAGACAACTACAAGGCAACAGGACATTTATATTACAGCAGACTATGGCACTGGACACAGAGTTAAAAGTCCTTTTAATGAGAGCAAGTGATCTATAGCATGAATATATTTAACCTGTGCTGTTACTTTTTGCTAGCCCCAAGAGCACCCCAACAGCACAGTGGGGAGATACCTGTAACAACGTGATAGTCGGCTCTACAGCCCATTCCCCAGTGTATTACAGGAGTGTGGATACTGTCACCGGTAACCGCTTCTCTTCTACTCTGCCACACGTGTAGGCACAACAAAACGCAGCTCCTTGACCAGTGGAGCTGGGCAGCGGAGGACAGCGGAGCACCCAGCACTTCCCCTGCGCCCCAGCAGCTTCCTCACGCAGCCGCTGCCACCGCGCTCCGTCCGCGGCTGGCGGGCTGCCTCCTCCGTGCCGCTCAACCGGGCTGAGCCCTCCCCCGCCACCCGCGGCTAGACCCGGGCTAGTTCTGCCCCGCCGCCGGTAGAGCAGGCGCTACAGACGCGTACCACCATCCACAGCACTTCAACGGGGCCTCAGCGCCCGCACAGTCCCTGCCACCCTCCCGACCAACACTTTTTCTGCCAGACCGCAGCAGCAGGGCTCTCCGCACGACCCCAGCTCTCTGGCAGACCGGCCCCGCGACCGCTCTTGGGCAACCCTCGGAGGGGGGAAAGCCCCCCCACCCCTCGGGAGCAACAGCGGAGAGGAGGCAGCGAGCAGAAGGGCTGGGAAGGACAGGCGAGGCAACCAAGGCAGCACACCGAGAGAGCAACTCCGGGACTCGCCCCTCACCGCGCGGCGGACCCGTTTAACGGCCACCGCCCGCCCCCTTCCCGCCTGGCCCCGCCCCTGGCGGCCGGCTCTGCCTGGGGCCAGCGCAGCCCCGCCCCGCCTCCTCCCCTCGCGGCGTCGGCGGCGTCCGCGGTCGCCACGGCAACGGAGCGCGTCACGGGGAGTCGGCGGCTCCGATTGGCGGGTATTGTTCGAGAAGGCGGCCGAAGGCGGAAGCGGAAGTCGCACGTGGAGCCGGTGAGTGGTTGCCGCAGTTTCTGGAAACTTCGTCTCATTGTCATATTTAAAGCGGCGGCGCCGGCCCCGCTCCCGCCCCTCCCGCCTGCGCGCGGTACCGACGGCAGCAGCGCCGGCAGCGAGTCGAGCCGGGGCAGGGCGGGACGGGACAGGGGCCTCCTTCCCACGGCAGGGCCATGGCCGTGGTGGGCTTTGACCTGGGCTGCCAGAGCTGCTACATCGCTGTGGCGCGAGCCGGCGGCATCGAGACTGTGGCCAATGAGTTCAGCGACCGGTGCACGCCGTGAGTGAGGAGCGGGGCGGGGGGCGGCGTGATGGGATGCGGCGGCTGGGTCCCTCATGGCTGGGGGGCAGCCCGTCCGTGGCCGGCGGAGGACCCGCGCTGGAACATGCTGGAAGCTTCCAAGCGGGGGGGTTGGGGAGGGGGGGCAGTGTTCGGCGGCGGGGTTCCGTCCCCCCGAGTCGGGGCAGGAATGTGTCCTGCGGGCACGGACATGGATATGGGGGTGGCCCGCGGCGGGAAGGTTTATGCGATAGTGGTGCGGCAAAGCCGGCGGTTGCGAGGCGGATCCCTGCCGGGCAGGCGGGTGTAAACGGGACACGGGGACAGCACACACGCTGCTCTGTCTCTCCGTGTTCGTGTGGGCTCCAACTTCCCCGGAGCGGTTCTGCAGTGTGAGGTCGGGTAGAGAAAGCCTCAGGCTCAAAGCAGGAGTGGGTTATGAAGTTATGAGCAGTCAAGCACGGATGAGCAGGACCTAGTCTGGGTACGAGCTCTGAATTGTTATCTTCATGTTTAACTGTTTGCACAAATCTTTGTGAGAAATCTTAGATTCGAGCAAAGGCTTGAAGATGGATAAGATCCTTGTCATAGCGTTTTGGCACAAGCTGGAAGAATGGCACTTCAGCAGAAAGACTTTGCAGTTGAGAAAATGTATCCATGACAGTCCTCAGCCACGTTTATTGTCAGTACTGAGTTAATTATCCTGTTGTTCTTTTCAGATCGGTGGTTTCGTTTGGATCCAAAAACAGAGCTATTGGTGTCTCGGCTAAAAACCAGGTAGGTCGTTTTCTGCCATTTGTTCACAACAGTGAATTGGCCAGTGCAAACTGTTGAAGTGCCAGTGGGTGTAAAGAGAGTTGGCTCGCTGTAGTTAAACCAAAAAACTTCATTCTCCTTGTCAAGCCTTTTGCTTGAGAAATGCGGCACTATGCTGCCATGCTTCCTCCAGAGAGATGCAGGATGGTTTTGTTAGATCATTACTGCTCTCTCTTCCACTTACGGTAATATTTTTCGGCTGAACACGTTCCTTTTCTGACAGCTTCAGGTCATCGGGTTGCTTTTCCTAATGGTTGTGTGTAGAATTTTCCTTGTACTTGAAGGAAAACATTTTAAATGCTGTGTATAGTTTCTTAAAATTAGATGCAAAGGGAGAGTCTTGGCTCAGACTGTTTAAAGCTACTTGGGTACCTTACTACCTTTGGTTTCACTGGAGGGTAAATGCCTGTGGTTTTGAAGGTGTAAGTCCTTAGTTCTGCTTTTTGTGGTGGGTTGGTTTTTTTTTTCCCTCTTATTGAAGTGCTCTGAAAGGTTGAATCTCTTCTTTATTAAAGTAGTATTTTCAGCTTATAAGGATTTTAATTCTGACAAGTCTTGAAATAACTAAGTGTAGTGGTTAAATAAACCCTTAGGTATTGTGTGGTAGGTTGTTACATAACTGCTGCTGGTGGAGGCCGAACGTGCAGCCCCCGCTGGCCTGTGCGGATCTCTGTAGTAAAAGGACTGCAGTGGGTTTCCATGGAGAGAGCACTAAAAGAGACTTCCCCCCCACCCTGTAATAGCTCCCCTCTTAATTTTGATCAGCCGAGGCAATGCAGATAGGTTATGTCTTCACAAGCACACATACTCTTGGTTACAGGTTAACATTTGGAGTAATAATAAAAATCAATGCATGTGTCTATATTTTTTCTTAAATTTAATTTTAGCATTGGTTTTGTTTATTTGGCTGCTTCCAGGTTCAAGTTGGAAACTAGTATGATTCATCAGTGTGCTGAAATGAGTTGTTACTCAAAACAGCAAATGATCTGAATCCTATGTACTCTCGGGTGTGTTCCGGTAACGTTAGATTATTCTAGTAAATGCCATTGAAAATGTGAAGTAAGCTGAAAGTGAAGTAGAGTCTATCTCTTGAATTGAATTTAAAAGCATGTCTTTGCAGCGATGAAGACCTCTGACTTCAGTTGTCTTCAGACTAACCTTTATAAGATGTTACTGTATTGATTCTTTCATGCTTGGTTGTCCTAGCTGTTGAAACCAAGTATTTTTAGTCGAAGAAAGGAATGTAATACTTAAATGTTCTGATGTCTTTTATCATTTTATTTCTCTTGCTGTAATTGGTCCAGTTTGGCTGACCACCTTAGATGCAAATGTTTCTTTTGTAAATGTAGAAATTTCTTGACATGGACAAGTGCATTATATTTTCAGTGTCCTAAGGTGTAATAACTACTTAAAACGAGTAAAATGATCCCTTTCATTTGAACAAGTTTCTTGGTTAATAAAAGGCAAGCCCCCAACAAACAAGCAAAACTAATAATAAGAATAAAAAAAAACAACCCCAACACACCACCTCCCCCAAAAAAAAGGAAACAAAAAGATTTTGACTGGTGACTTCCAACAATCTGATTGTGTGAGAAAGCTCATAATACTCAGAGGTGCTCTCTTGCTTTATCACTTGAGGAGTTGCTGTTGGAGTGAATTTTCAAAGAATTTGTTTCCTTTAGGTAAGTCTGGATTGAGAACAGTATGTTAGTTAATAGACTGTAATTCTCAGCTTGCTTTATTGTGACTAAGCAGGAAGATATCAAAACATGCTACAGACTTAATGACATACAGTTAATCTAAAAATATTTGAAGATTGTTCTCTTAGAAAAGGCTCTGAGGTTAATTCTAAATTAGGCTATAAAAGCTACTAGAGTGTTTGTGCTTCTCTGACCACTGCGTGGTAATAATTTTTGTTTCTATGTTCTTCAGCAATACAGCTGTGAATTACGTAGCATAGAAGTACTCTGAAGTTGTGGCTATAAAAATAAGTGAAACCATGTCGGGAAATGATCTTGGACACAGGAACCTAAATACTCTATTGCATTAAAGTACTGGAATAGCTCCTGGCTGATTTTTGGCCTGTACTAACTCATGCTCTTACTAACAATTGCTGAGCACTGTTTGCCAATTAGACCAAGGATGATTCCCAGTAGGGAATTCGGGTGTGACATCTTCCTCTCCACACAAAGAACTTTCCAAAAGTACTTTTGAATAGTATGAGTATGGCCTGCTCCTTTGTCAGGGTGCTTTTCTGTTGGAGAACTGTCATAGTCGCATAGCTTTCTAATATCGGATGTAGCTCAAATTTTTTGATTCCATGATGGAAAATTTTGTGTGCAGTAAGAAACTGATGCTTTCCTTTGAGGGTAGTGAATGCTAGAAATCTTCCTCTGGGTGTGCTCATAGTTTGAGTTATCATGCATTCTCTTGGTGCCTGTCTAAATCTGTTCTGGAGAGAACAATGCACTTCTGTAGTTTCTCTCCAATAGAATAGGATTCATTCTGCTCTGAGATACTTGCAGTATGTCTTTTGGGCCAGGCTAGTTGTCTAATTTCTGTTTTGCATTGTATTCCTGATAAAGAATGTTTCTCTAGGTCAGCTGGTTCTGTGGATATACTTTTAAGTATATGCTTTAAGCCGACATCGTTGCCAAAAGAGAGTCTCATGCTTCTTGCTGTTAGTGCACTGAAGCCTTCAGTCTGGTGCAAGAATCTGAGTAGCTGCTAGGTGAACATAAACAGGGGAATGACATGGTTTAAAAGTAGCTCAGGGGGGAAAAAAGTGCATATTGAAATGTATGGAGAGACTTAGCTAGGAACTTAGTAACTGCAAAAGCAGTTGTTTGCCATGTAAGTAATGGGATGAGGTGGCTGGGCTTGGAGTGCCAGTTTACAAGCATTGCAACTACTTGTGAAGCTGGCTGTTGTCTTTAACTGTCTGAATTCTGTCTGAATTCTGTCTAAATTCTGTCATGCAGCTGCTGGGGCAAGCAGCTCTGGTGCCAGTACAGTTGGCAGCAGAGCATTCTGGTGAGGTGCATGGCGGGGGGTGTTCCTGAACTAGGAGGACCTCTGGGAATCTAGGAGAGACACCTGGAGCCTGTGGCTCAGGCTAGAGCAGCTGATGGGATCTCAGTCCTGGAGCAACTGTGGCCAAGCCCTGCCATCCCCTGTGTCTGTCCCCCTGCTCCCCCAAAGAAAAAGCTGCTGGGAAGTGCCAGTGGCTACAGTGGGTGAACAGGGTGTGATGTGGCAGTAATTATTACTATTAATAGTAATACCAGTTGCTCTCTGGGAACCCAGCCCCTGAGCTGGAAGACAGGGACAGGGAGCAGAATGAAGCTCCCATAATCCAAGGGGAAGTGGTCAGTGACCTGCTACACCACTTTGACACACACAAGTCTATTAGGGCCAGATGGGATCCACCCAAGGGTACTGAGGGAGCTGGCTAAAGTGCTCACTGAGCCACTTTCCATTGTTTATCATCAGTCCTGGCTAACCAGGGAGGACCCAGTGGACTGGAGGTAGCAGATGTTACGCCCATCTACAAGAAGGGCTGGAAAGAGAATCTGGGCAACTACAGGCCTGTCAGCCTGACCTCGGTGCCAGGAAAGGTTATGGAGCAGATCGTCTTGAGTGCCATCACAGAGCATGTATGGGACAACCAGGTGATCAGGCCCAGTCAGCATGGATTTATGTAAGGCAGGTCCTGCTTGGCAAATCTCATCTCCTTTTATGACGTGACCCGTTTGGTGCATGAGGGAAAGACTGTGGATGCTGTCTACCTCAACTTTAGCATAAAGCCTTTCACACCATTTCCCAGAGCATTCTCCTGGAGAAACTGGCTGCTCATGGCTTGGATGGGTGTAGTCTTTGCTGGGTAAAAATCTGTCTGGATGGCCAAGCCCAAAGAGTGGTGGGGAATGCAGTTAAATGCAATTAAATGGCATCTGGTCATAGTGGTGTTCCCCAGGGCTCGGTATTTGGGCCAGTTCTGTTTTGTCTTTGTCAACAATCTGGACAAGGGGATCGAGTGCACCCTCAGTAAATTTGCAGATGACACCAGGTTGGCTGGGGGTGTTGATCTGCCAGACGATAGGAAGGCTCTGCAGAGGGATCTGGACAGGCTGGATCGATTGGCCAAGGCCAACTGTGTGAGGTTCAACAAGGCAAAGTGCCGGGTCCTGCACTTGGGCCACAACAACTCCATGCAATGCTACAGGCTTGGGGCAGAGTGGCTGGAAAGCTGCTTGGCAGAAAAGGAGCTGGGAGTGCTGATTGATGGCTGAACATGAGCCAGCTTGTGCCCAGGCAGCCAAGAAGGCCAGGAGCATCTTGGCCTGTATCAGAAATCGTGTGGCCAGCAGGGCCAGGGAAGTGATTGTCCCCTTGTACTCAGCACTGGTGAGGCCGTACCTTGAATACTGTATTAGTTTTGGGCCTCTCACTACAAGACAGACATTGAGGTGCTCGAGTGTATCGAAAGAAGGGCAACGAAGGTGGTGATGGGTCTAGGGGAAAAAGTCCTGTGAGGAGCAGCTGAGGGTTGTTTCCCTGGAGAAAAGAAGGTTCAGGGTGACCTTCTGGCTCTCCACCTGACAGGAGGTTGTGTCAAGGTGGGTGTCAGTCTCCAAAGTAATGGGTGATGGGACAAGAGGAAATGGCCTCAAGTTGCTCCAGGGGAGGTTTAGATGGATATTAGTAAAAAAGTTCTTCGCTAGAAGGGTTGTCAAGCACTGGAATAGGCTGCCCAGGGCAGTGGTGGCATCGCCATCCCTGGTGGTATTTAAAAGACATGTAGATGTGGTGCTTAGGGACATGGTTTAGTGGTGGACTTGGCAGTGCTATGTTAACAGGTGGACTCAATGATCATAAAAGTCTTTTCCAACCTTAACAATTCTATGATTTTAAATTGGGCAACTATAGTACTAGATACTAAAGATCCTCTTACTGCGTGCCTGATTACTCCAAGGTTTTAGAGATGCTTCTATAATCCTTATAATCATTAATATATAATGGTCTATAAGTATCTGTGTCTGCAACTTGTATAATCTTCTGTAGTAATGAGCTCATACAAAGAACCAGATAGTAATTACAGGTGTTGCATAAACATGTGACAAGTGAGCAAGCAGTTGGCTTAAAACTTGACTGATGCTTGGGGTCATACAGAACAGCACTGAATGCTGCAGGTTGATTAACAGTGGATTTCTAAATTTCCTGTTTTTCTTTACAGCAAATTACTCATGCGCATAACACAGTTTCTAACTTCAAGAGATTCCATGGCCGTGCATTTAATGATCCTTTTGTTCAAAAGGAAAAAGAGAAGTTGAGCTATGATTTGGTTCCTATGAAGAATGGTGGAGTTGGAGTAAAGGTAAATTTGCAGTATATATTTTGGGGTTTTATAGCTAAATTTAAAAGTTTACACTTCAGCACCTACTCATGAAACTACAGGTTTTGTTTAATTACCCTAAAGGTTTTCTTTAACCTTTCTGTTAAAGAAGAGCTTTTGTATGAATAGACAGCTTCATCTTGAACTAGCAGATGTTAACTATCAAATTAAGGTTCATTTGCAAGTAATTGCTGAAATGTGAGCTTTGCTGTTGGCAAATTGCACATCCATCTCAAAACATACCAGAAAAAACACTGCTAGGATAATTATGAGGTCGTATGGTTTTACTTCAAACTATTAACCTTTCTGTCACTCATGCGTGGAATGCATTGCAACAATCTAATTACATGGTTACAAATTCCTTGTAAAGTAGCAGGAACTTTTCTTCAGAATAATTGCTGTAAATGAGTGACATGTCTGTCTTTAGTGGACTGCCTGGTATAAGTTACTTGCAACAGATGTTCAAAAGCAGTTTGTACCACATTGCAGGTACAAATTGCTTACATTTCAAGGAGTTTGCTGATACAACATCAGCTTTTCCTGGAATAGGTACAGTTAAATAACAGCATATTCATTTACAGAAGTATACGAAAATACTGATAATGAAGCCTTGCTGGCATAACGGGCAGTGCTGTTTCACTAATGGAGACCCTAGCTTAGGGCTGTGAATTTAGTTTGCTGCCTTTCTCCATACCTTGAACTGATGCCCCAAAACTTCAGTATAGATCAGGCCTAGGTAACAAATAGATTACAGAAGAGATGATACAGTTATTCCATTGACTGGAAGGGTAGTCAAGCTTTACAAAAGAGGAGATGTTTTTTCTTATGCTGTCTATACTCTTGTGAAATTAACAGGTAAATTCAGACAGAAATGAATGTTTTCTTTTAATTACAGCGCGTGTAGGAGTCTTTTACTGTATGAGAAAGTCTAGTATTGGGAGACAGTGCTACTTTGTATTTCTTTGTTCTCTGGCTATTTGGAGAACAAATCAAAATTTTTCTATTTAACTGGTAAAAAGTTTTAAGTAACATTCAGTAATACTGAGATATTTAGAGAACAATTTCTATTAAAACTGAAATGGTCAGAGTTTTTTTTTTTTTCTCCCCAAGTTGGACTGTTGTAAATAAAAGGCAAGTGCTGTTTTCAAGAGTCAGTTGTAACATATTCCTTCACTTCATCATTGCTGTTTATTCTATTACACACTAAAATGGTGACTCAAATAATTTCTTGGTAAGGGAGCAACAAATGACCTTTTTGCTGAGCTTCACCTTAAGCTTTTAGTTGTTTTACATGCACAGGTAAACTTTTGTGGTGTAGTTCTTCCTTTCAGAGGTTCTTCACATATTTGAGCAGAAGCATTAACATGTCAGGAAAATAGCAAGAAATTCTGGACTTTTTTGCAGTTGGCAGCAGCTTGAAAATGGATAGCTATTTTTACTACTACTTTGGCATAATGCTGTGTGACCATGTCTAGCTTTAGTTACAATTTAGACTTGTGCCACTTTTTAAGTCACTTCCTAGCCATTTCCTTTGTCTGTAGACTTGATACAGTTCTTAATGCTGTAAATCTGAACATGGAATTATTAGACACTCAACTGGGAAATTAAATTGGAAAGTGAAGTTCTATAATGAAATAATTAAGCGTGTCATGGTTGATAGAGTATTAGTGGTGTATCAAACAACATTAAACATAAGTAATTTTTCCTCCAGTTGAAATAATGGAATTATTTTACCTATTTCTTCTATCCAGGTCATGTACATGGACGAGGAGCATATTTTTAGTGTGGAACAGATTTCAGCTATGTTATTGACTAAATTAAAGGAGACAGCAGAGAGTAACCTGAAAAAGCCAGTAACAGACTGTGTTATTTCTGTAAGTAATGGTAGCGCACAGGAACATTGTCTTTTAACATCTGCTATTGAGCACATTTAGTTTCTATTCATGTAGATTGAAAAAGAACACTGCATAAGCACTTTGAAAGGGATTAATCCTAACTAGCTTTAGAGCTTTTGGCTTAAAGAAATCCCAGGGCCGCTTCCGTATTCCAGACACTGACCCACTTCATTAACTTATTCTCTTGGAGATGTTTGAACTTTCAGACCCAGAACATTTCTGGGATCCAGGTACATACCCTTCTGCTGCAGTTTGTTTCCATGACTAAACACACTAATTACTTATAAAAGGCACCTCTTCTTATTGAAGTTTGCCCTCTGGCAGCTGAAAGCCTTAGTTTCTGTCCTGCTTATGTTCATCCTCTCAGTAAGTTAATTTGTTCTTCAATTTATGACTGCACAGAAAATTACCTTAGATACCGAACAGTCATTCCATTGCAAAGCCTGAGTATAAAATTACATCTGTCTCTGGGTTCTCAATGATTCTTTGAATAAGACTGTCTCATGTTGCATCTAGGAATATTTAGTTCTGTTATTAAAAGAGATTGTTCTCCAGTCAATACCTGAAAAGTGTCTTGTAATGTATGTAGTTTCTGTCCCTGAGGATATCAGAGGTCACTTTCCAATCCCAGTGCTAGAGATCTGTAGCGAGTTTTCAACAACATATTCCTCTTGTCTAATTCCATCTCAGCTTGATTGAGTAGAATATTTGAAGTCTCAATTCAGTACAGTAGTTGCATGTCAGAAGACTTGCAGTCATCAAGTGTCTTCCTTGAAGAGGAGAGATAGATACAATGTTTAAATTAATACTTTCAAATAAATAGTGTGATGTCTCATTTTCTGGAAATAACTTCCCATTCTTTCTTTATTCAGGTTCCATCTTTTTTCACAGATGCTGAAAGGAGGTCCCTTCTAGATGCAGCTCAGATTGTTGGATTAAATTGTCTTAGATTAATGAATGACATGACAGCAGGTAAGTAGGGTAAAATAGCAGTTTCTGTAAATGAAAGGTGTGATGGGGGGTGCATTTAGCTACTTTAAGAAACAGGACTGACTTGAAAGATCAGACATGAGATGAACATTCTAAAAGCTTGTTGCTTTTCTGTTAATTTACAGTCTTTTATTTAATGCCTTCTGTGTGAAGGGGGAGAAGAAATAAAGATGCACTGATAGTTGTCTCACTGAGTACTTATTTAGGAGTCACGACGTGTATCTGGACTACTTGTCCATTTACTGTCCAGATTTCATGAAAGAAACCTTGTGATGTACAGTTGTGGGATTTAGGCACTCTTAAAGGAAGCTCCTTGATTAAGCATCAACACTTAGTAATTTCCAAGGCTTCAGTCAGTATAGTTGTGGTTTTAAAACACACACACACACACACAAAAGGCAGTTAATCTCCTATGCTAATCTGTTCGGAACTCTAAAAACACATTGACAGAACCAAGAGTTTGTTTGGTCTTTCTTAAAACAAGCATTTTTACCTGCATCTTTCTATTTGCGTTTAGTGAGAGAGCATTTGTGCTGTGTTTTTTAAATGGCATGGTAACCAGCACTTGTTTCCCGGGGCAAGGCTTGGGAAGTAGAGATCTGTGCCAGAAGACAATTACTTTTCTATTCCTACTGTCCACATTAGCTAGATAAGTAGGGAAAAGCTTACTTCAGAAGAATGTCCCGTGTGAGCATGTTTGGTGCACATCAGCTGGAATTATGCTTTTGAATTTTGTATTATATTTTTTTTTTTAGGAGTAAAGCAATCTTAAATATGCATTGCTTGAGTAGTATCTTAAAATGTTTTTTCAGAATCAGTTTCAGATGAGTACCTACATGGTAATGTATAGGATTTCTAGTAAATATAGTTGTTTCATCAGTATTACGGTCTCTGCATTGAACGCTGTATTTGCACCTAATGAAGAGCAAATCTGACAGTATGATTGCAAAAGCCATAGTTACATGTTTCTGTAATTTAGCTTTAGCTTCATTTTTTGTTTATATAGCAGAGTGTGCTACAGAGAACGTGTGGTAGTGTGAATTCTTGAGCTGGGTTAAGTGTGGACCCCACAGCAGGTACACTTTGTCTCATGTGCCTGGATTCTTCTGAATTACAGGCTTGTACATCTCTAGGGTGACTATGGAGAGGGGGGAGGAAGTAAACATATCCAGCCCTTTATTTTTAACCTTTCAATTCCATTTTCAAAATGTTTATGAAGAAACTGTATCCATAAAGAAAAAAGAAGTTAGTTTAGCACTGGGGGAGAAGGTGTTTATGACCTTAGCAGTCCCCAAAAAGTACTTTTCCAACCTCTTTCTGTATTGAAGCAAAAGTAATCCTTCAGAGATGACCTCTCATGATACAAGCCAATTAAAGGCCTAGGCCTTGCAAAAAAAAGGCATTTTCACTTCCTTTTTGTTTGTCAGAGCATATCAAGCCATCAGAAAAGGAGATAGCTCTTTCCTCTCCTTAGCAGCACCAGCAGCTTTTCTTTACTGTGTAGCATGTAGCATTTCTGATTTTCTTTTCTTTACCTTGCAAGGCTAGTGAGTGCCATCTGAGTTTTTCTGATATTTTAAATGTAAGAATCTTTGATTATATCTCTGGGGAAGGGATCCTGAAGTACAGTAGGGCATAAAAGAAAAATACTCAGTTGTTTGTTTGTTTTTAATGAAAGGCACATTCTGCTGAGACTTACGAAGTTCATAAATTTATTTTTTAGCTTGGAAACAAAGGCAATGTATTCAGTTTGCTCAGAAATAAAAATCTTATGTGAAAGAACAGACCAATACACAATTTCAGTCAAATCTAGATCTCAAGGATATAACAGATACATTTTGTGGAATAGTTTCTGTTTTTAATTAACCACCTTTTAATGACTGCTTGTTGCAGGGATTAATGTGCACTAGTACTGTGTTTTTATAGACCCCAAAGCATCCACACAGATAAGAATGAGTGCACCAACTGCAGGGGAACTTTGTTAGACACCAGAATCCATAAATCCGAAGTCTCTGATCAGTGTGAAACTTGGCTGTCCTTGTTCCACATGGTCTGGAACTAGTGCTTTTGATGTGAGAGGAGGAATTGGTGTCCCTGTCTCCTGAAGTGGGAGAATGTCAGTGTTGACTGTAAAACATTGCTCTTCAGAGCATGTGTTCCCAGCCTTCCTTATGATCTTCTCTAATGCTCTAGTTCTCTTGCCTGATAATCTGTCTAGTATCCTGGCTGTTATCTTCATCTTGGGATTTTTTTGGTCTACACAAATGTATATTCTTGCATGTTCTCTCTCATGTGAAAATCTCAGCCTTTCCTACATAACCATGTAACCAAGACTCTCTAGGGTTTTATTTATCTTCAGTTATGTCATCAGCTTCTTGCCTAGCTTTGACACTGCTATCCGTCCAGAATGAATGCTGCTGCAAAGCTGTGTTCTGTCTTATGACTTCATCAACCTGTGTTTTCATGCCCCACTGGCTTCTGTTTTATACTTCTGATGCACTTCATGAACTGTCTGTCCCTGCTAATTCTGTATAGGCTGAGGTTCTTACCTTTTGTAACCTCTGCTGACCATTTATACCATTCTCATATAAAACCTTCATGCCTGGGAGGTATTCCTTGTAAATACAAAGCTTAGTTTGGGTTTTGTTGTAAAGATGCCTTGGTTTTGATTACTATGCAAAGCAGAAAAAAAAAACCGTTAATAAAGAGATCAAAGTTTGTGGCTTATTTTTGCATGCTTAAACACTTAGAGAGCATATACATGACTGAGGAAGGATGTTATACTTCTCAGATTCTAAAACATGTATTAATGGAATAAAGGTTCTGTGGAAATAAGACCTTGCGCAGGTATGTGTCTGGATTTGTCTTGCTGCTCTTGATCCTGTAGCTTAATATTCACAGGGATGCGATGGCATGCAATTGGAGACTCACTAGAGATTGCATGGATAATATGCTATTTTTCTTGCAGTGGCTCTGAATTATGGAATTTATAAACAAGACCTTCCAGCTCCTGAAGAGAAGCCACGGATAGTTGTGTTTGTTGATATGGGACATTCTGCATTTCAAGTATCAGCCTGTGCATTCAACAAGAGTAAACTAAAGGTAATAAGATTAAATGAAAATGAAAGGGTTTATCAGATGTTAGAATAAAATAGCCTGTAAAACTGCCTTGGTTTTAAAATTCTGAAATAATTTAATGCATGGGGAGGGGTAACAAGTCAAAAGGTGAAGATTTTTATCAGTATTCTTCATTTCATTAAGATGGTTTAAAATAGAGGCTGTAAATTCTTTGCAATATACCAATGTAAGATATATAGTCTAACTGCTATAATTTAGTTTTCTCTAAATGAATGTGTGTATGGATTAAAACTGGATGGTTAGGATTGTCACCTAGTTAGTCTTACTTCCACTGTAAAAGTGAAAAGCAATTTTTGGCTGCTGTGGTTGATTGAAGTGCTTAAAGCCTGTGCACTGGCAGATGGCACTTGTCCCCAACCTTTTTTGAAGCAAAGACTTGCTGAGGTTGGAAGACTGCATTTGATTTTTACTGAGTATAAGACTAAATAATTGTGTTCTTTGAAACCAGGTGCTTGGCACAGCTTTTGACCCTTTCCTAGGTGGAAGAAACTTTGATGGAAAGCTGGTAGATTACTTCTGTGCAGAAATAAAATCAAAGTACAAACTGGATCCAAAAGCAAAAGTTCGAGCTCTTCTTCGTCTGTATCAGGAATGTGAGAAGCTGAAGAAACTAATGAGTTCAAATAGCACAGACATTCCCCTAAATATTGAGTGTTTCATGAATGATACTGATGTATCTGGAAAAATGAACAGGTGAGTTCTGTACAAGACAAGCTTTGGTGGCTGTATTTCTTAAGTGTTTCTTTCCATATTTGAAAGAAACTTACTGTGCTGAAAAATTAAGCACAACTACTGAATAGCTGTGGCATTTTTGTAATGTTAAAATAACTAAGGCTGTGAAATGTAATGCTCAGCTACCTGAGCAATGTTTCAGTGTAATAATGCATGCATAAGAAGCTTGGATTCTTTTTGTAGACTAATATATTCTTAAAACCATGGATAGATGCATGCAAACCAGACCCAGGGGATTGGCTGCATATTTAGGCCTCCTGCGTAGGTAACCTAAATCCCATAGTGCTCTGAAGATAACAAAAATTGAAGCTTTGTTCCTTTTTACTGTTTTTACTGTACTGTGGATATTGGCAGAGAAATGGAGGACAGAAACAGTGAGGGGTGACTTGATAATGGTCTGAGTGTAAATGAAGTCTACGTGTGTGTGTATGTGTCTGGCTCTACTGGACACACTCACAGGGACAACTTAATTTGTAGTCACTGTTAGTCCTGTAACTACTACCAAGAGGGTAGTAAAGGGTGGGGTTTTTTTTTTCCTTTCCAATATTTAGGCAACAGTTTTTCATTGTAAAGGAAATATCAGTGTTTTCTGATTTCTTACCTGTAATATCTGCTGTGAGGCAAATATATAGTACCTTTCCCAAAAATACCTTTGTCTTGCATAACTACATTGATAGCAGCATAGGAACATCTGTAAGTTCGTGTACTACCTTGTCCATGGTTGTCACTTCAGTCTACTCATAGGGGTTTAGCTTTAAGTCTCTCTGCAGTGTAGTTAACAAGCCTGATCAGCATCAGTTTGGAAACAATACCAGGAAATCTTGGTGGGACAGGCATTCTTTGGTTAATTCTGATTCTTTCCTTAGGTCACAGTTTGAAGAATTATGTGCTGACCTACTGCAAAGGATAGAGATACCTTTGCTTTCATTAATGGAACAAACACAACTGAAAGTGGAAGATGTAACTGCTGTAGAGATTGTGGGAGGAGCAACCCGCATTCCTGCTGTCAAAGAGAGGATTGCTAAATTCTTTGGCAAGGATGTCAGTACAACTCTGAATGCAGATGAGGCCATAGCTAGGGGCTGTGCTCTGCAGGTATAGTACTGGCAATGCTTGGTAAACTTAAAAGGTAGATTTCTTGAGGGCACTTCTGTGAAGACTTAGCCAAGCAGTTATGAGAAATGGCAGAAATGGTCTGTTCTAAAGTGTGCAAGGGAACAGATGTATGTGCTGGGTCTTTTTATGGGACTATGCTGATTAAAAAGTTCAGAGTACTCCTCTGTGTTGCAGTACTTTACTGAAAGTGCTGATACTGGGTGTATTCTGTAAATAGTCCACAGGATCTAGGGATCTTTAATGAGTAAAATTTAAGTTGCTGTGAAGCTGAGGGAAGAGACATTTTTAATCAACAAACTGTATGAGAAATATCTATGGGGAGCCCAGAACACTGCAAGTTTGCATTTTCTGGTATCCAACTTTCCATCTGTGTGAAACAGACTTATTCTATCTCCCCCTCATTTTTACAGTTTCCAACTGGTGAACTGTATTTTACAAGCAAACCACTCACCTTCTTCCTCTTCTCCTTTACTTATTCTCTTACTTCCCCCTCTTCTTTAACTTGTTTCTTTACTCCATTCCACTAATTGCTTTCCATCACTATCAGTCAGTCATCTCTAGGGAAAGAAGCAGGAGCTGTAAGATAAACACCACTTCTTTTAGGACTAACTAATGCAGCACTTCCATTCTTTCCAGTCCTGGTATTCATTTAGACTGCTACCTTTTTTTCACAAGCTAAGGTAAGAATAAGGCCAAAAGTCCCACTAACCCAAAGAATATAAACACTTCTGCATGAGATTTCTGTTTTCTTACCATACTCCATTGAAATCAAGCAACTTGCCTAGCTCTGTTTTAGTAATGTCAACAGATTTTAAATATGCTTAGTTGTCTTGGGGGTGGGTGGAGTAGAGCAGTTAACCAACTTTAATGCATGTCTGTTCTTTGTTTAGTGTGCAATTCTTTCTCCAGCTTTTAAAGTGAGAGAATTCTCAGTGACAGATGCTACGCCATTCCCAATATCTTTGTTGTGGAACATGGAAGCAGAGGACACTGAAGGGTAGGTAGCTCAAACTACAGTTCTGTGAAGCTTTTGGCCTTCATAATTCAAGGGTAAAGTTCTTGGTTGCATGTAAATTAGGATCTTGGCATTCTGATGCTGAAAGTCCATAGACCATGTACTAGAGATTGTTGACATTGGAGAGGCATGTGTAAAGGCATGCACTGAAATTTTAGCCATAACTCTTCATATGTTAAAAAAAATTAAAAAACAAGTGATTGAATGAGCTACCAACCAGTATCTTGTCTTGCATTGCCCTTACCTGGTTGTCAGGTTTTGGAATATGAAACGAACTAGAGCAACTGCTGGCTCCTGATCCCACTTTACTTTCTGGCTTTTTTACTCATGGTGTTCCTAAGACCTATCTGGATTCTTGTTTTAGTAGCAACATAGTACACCATGGAAGTATTGTGAGCTTACGTGGATGCTATTTGTCTGGCTAAAAACAGACTCGAGGATTTAACTCTTAGGGTTCCATAAGAGAAATTTCTTGCAGTGTCTTAAGACTCAGACCTCTCTGCTATTATATTAACTATGCCATGCCTGTAGGAAATGCAGCAGCTGTCTAGGATGTAAAGAGGTCTGAGTTCTAGAGGTCATCTGTTCTAGAGGGACCTATTCATACCTTTCTCATATTCTTTGTAATTTGGCCCTTTTTTATGTCTTCTTTGTAGATGCAGAACTTAATTATTCTGTCACATGCTTCTGAGACTAACCTGTGAGTTCACATTCTAGGTGAAGCTCTTATTTTGTCACATTTAGGTTATTAGATGAGATCCTTCCATAGTTAAGAGACAAAACTTAGTTGGAAATTAGAATCAGACTGGTATAGTAACGGACAGACCCTAGAGGAAGAACACTAAATAAAGCTGGTTGTCTTTCTGTCAAATCAAAGGAATGAATAATAATCTGGTGTCAGGGTTCTCAGCTGAGCCACAGGAAGTAAATGAGTATGGAATTAACAGGCCTATAATTAGCCTTTTGAGACGAACTGAGGAAGGGTGCAAATTATGATTTAAATTATGCTATTCTAAGCTCAGAATGTCTTTGGAGGAAAAAGGTTTTGGAGGTCTACTGATAGTCTGTCACTGAATTGCCATCTACATCTAAACTTGCTTTTGAGACTCAAAATTAATGGAATAGGTCAATTTCCCAGTACAGTACACAACAGTATTTTTTTTTTCCCTTCAATACAGCAGTGAAGTATCCTTCTTGGAATTGTTCAGACAGATAAATGTGTCAAAATATGATGTTTCTCTGAAGAGTTCTGACCCTAGATCAAAGTTTTTCAGTTCCAATATTCTGCTAAAAGTGTTATTCGTCTTAATTATAGGGTTCATGAGGTCTTCAGCAGAAATCATGCAGCACCTTTCTCCAAGGTTCTTACATTCTATAGGAAAGGTCCATTTGAGTTAGAAGCTTTTTATTCTGATCCTAATGGAGTGCCATATCCTGAGTCAAAAATTGGTAAGTAATTGTCCAGGAAATGGTGTCGTCTCACATTGTTTGGTCTTAAATCAGTCCTGTAATTGCTGTGTGTTACAGTATGGTTATATGATTTATGTATTTAGTTTTCTTGTGTCTTAAGGACTCAATTTTCAACTTTCCACAACAGATAACTGAATTTGGACTTTATATGTTGCTTCAGTCCAGTGAAGAAATGGGGGAAACTACAGCTGAATGCCCAGTGCTAGAATGGGGCTATCACTACAAAAGATAACTTTTTAGCTTCTTTTCTGCATATCACTAAAGCAAGCTGGGAATGCTTGAAAAATCTCCTGCATGTAAAAAATTTGAACATGTCTGGAGTAACTATTTGTTGTTTTTCTCTTATACTTTCTGGGTTTGACTTAATGCTGAATAAGTTTTTATCAAGGCAGCCTGAAATAGTGGCAGCTGCAAGACTACAGCATTGATCTGAATTGTCTAGGTAACGTTTATAAGCAGCTCTTTCATCCTTTTTGACAAATTACAACATTGACAGTCTTACAAAGAGTTTACTTTGTGGTTAGTTAGAAAAAGATTGTGATTGTAAAGACAGGCAAATTAAATAATTGCTCTTGAGTTCTAAGCATGCAATTAAATGTTGTATGTTTGCATGTAAAATTAAGATAAAGCTATTACTAGTTGTCAAGTAATTGCTAGGTTTTGTTAGAAAGCTCAACTTTTTATTTCTCAGAGTTGTAGAAGAATTGACAAATCTTGGTTAAATGTTTGACAATATGGTTGTCTTGTTGGTTAACAATGCACTTAAAATGCAGCATCACCAGAATTGTGGTGTTAAGCTTTATAAATATTCTTAAAATACATGGGAGAATATATAGCACAAAAACATCTCCATCTGATTTACTAATATTTCAGCTAATGCCTAGTGCACTGCAAAGTTAACAAAAGCTATTATCCTGACAGGAGGCATCAGTTATTTTCTCTATTTCAAAGCAAATGATGTGATTGTCTCACTGAGTCACAAAGTTCAAATACCATATGACTTTAGAAACCACCTGAATATTTTGTAGTTACAGAAAAAGGAGACTTCCTCTCATGTTAACTCTTGCCATAAAAGACTGATGGTGGGATTTGTGAGTGTTCAATTTATATGGCTTTAACAAACAAGAATGTTCTGCAGACTTGTAAGAACAGAAATGAGAATCAGAGTGGTTTCAGCTCGCTCACACATTAACTCTTTGCTCAGAACAGAATTGTTAGTAGCCCTAATGAGTGAGGCAGTAGTTCTGATGAGAATGCCAAAAGGGAGGACAAGTCAAAACTCCAGTATTCTTGGATTTACCAGAGAAGGGGGGGAGGGAATTACATTCTTCAGCCTGTAAAGTAAGCAGGTAAAAGCTTGTCTGCTTGTGGTTTAGATCTATTGAATTACACATGTGTGAGCATGTGTAATTCCAGCCTGTGATGAAATCGGTGGACTTTGTGGCTATATGAGCATCATAATCTCCAGGTCATTTTGGTTATTGACATATAACCATGTAGTAGGCCGGAAAAACATGTCTGCTCTTAATGTCAAGAAGATCCGATTCTTCTTTGCTGTTAAACTAGCTGTCAGTCTGTTTCTGAGTTTCATAATACTACTTTCAAGTATTACAAGAGTTACAAAATAATTACATTCTGCCCTAAAGTAAAAAGTAATAGCAGACTTTCATGGATGTTAGAAGCTGCGAAGAGCACTTCTAGAAATACTCTATGTTGGGCAGTAACTTGCAATAGAAAGACTTACCACTTAACATTGGTATTGGACTAAATGTTTGTGTAGTTTTCTTTCATCCTGCTATAGCATCATAGACAAGACGACTAAGGGGGAGTGAGCTTTTTTTATTTACCCTGTATTACTAGTGTCAGGAAAAACTACCCTATAATAAAATTCTCCCTTTTGATTTGTAAGGTAACGTTGGCTGAAAAGTAGCATAGTTTTGGTTGCCCTTCCCTGTCATCCTTGTTTTGGGGGCCATGAGATTGGCACAGAGGCTGTGTCAAATATTTAGAAAGTGTCCCCTATGAAAAAGGGATGTATTTTCCTGGCTCTGTAATATTACGTATGTAATTCCACTGTATGAGTATTGATTCCTTTGTATTTAGGTAGGTATGTTATCCAGAACGTGGCAGCCCAGAAAGATGGAGAGAAGTCTAAAGTCAAAGTGAAAGTCCGTGTCAATACTCATGGCATTTTCAGTGTGTCTACTGCGTCCATGGTAGAACCAGTTAAAAGTGAAGACAGTGAAGATGTCAGTGTTGAGACTGAAGTGGAATCTCAGGACCAGAGGCCTATTGAAACCTTAAGTGATGTAAGTTGACCTCACTTGTGTGTGAATGTCCTTACTGATGAAAGCGTGTTCTGCTGTTACATACTTTGGAAGAAAAATACCTTCTTCTAAGGAGAAGTTAGCCTCTAAATGAGGTTAACTTTGAGGTGTGCATAGCTTTCAGGAAATACAGTGCCTTTATAAGAACAGGAGAAAACTTGTGCATCTTGAAAGTGTGGATTTCAAAATCAGCTATTGGACAGAGTGCTAAATAGCAGCAGATGGGTTGCTTGAGGGTGGGGTTGCTTACAGCTGCTGTAGTTATTAGACCATTCTATATAGGAGAGCTTGGTTTGAATTGTTGGTCATCCATGCTCTCTGTTAAAAGGGTTTGTGTGCAGTCCTTTGTAAGTTTTTTGAAACTTTTTGTGAAAGAGAGAGATGGATTGCCCCAACATTGGACACTTTCAAGATTCAGCTGGACAGGGTGCTGGGACGTCTAGTCTAGGTCATGCTTTGCATAGAAAGGTTGGACAAGATGATTCTTGAGGTCCTTTCCAACCTGATATTCTATGATTGTTCTCTACAGCATTGAAGGGAAGGGGAGCACTGGGGAAATAATGCAGCATTGTTATTGTGTACTTGATGTTTTAATAGTTTTCTGAGGGGGGGAAACTTAAAAAGCTATGACTCAATAAACTAAAAGCCACTTTTTGTAAGAGAAAGTGGTAGCATGCGCACACACGCACACAGGTATCATGCTGCCAAGCCTGGCATTCGTAGCATTTTTAAGAAGTCCTTCTGAACTTGCACCTAGTCCTTATCTCCGTTAGTTAAAGCGTGTGTGTTACCGCGTGTGCACAGAATGCTCTGTAGGGCACTTTGTACAGTATGTGCACCAGAAGTGAAGTGCTCTATAATTTTTATTAAATACAAGTGCACATGCCTTCTACATCCTTTGTGCCTGGGCTTTCATTTCAGAAAAATATCCAGCAAGAGAACAGTGAGGCTGGAACACAGTCCCAGGTACAAACTGATGGTCAGCAAACGTCACAGTCTCCCCCTTCATCAGAACTTCCCTCTGAAGAAAACAAAATCCCAGATGTCAAGAAAGTGAGTGACCCTTTAACTCTGTTGAAAATGTTATGCTCTATAATGGTGGCTTTTAAAATAGTAACATATTCCAGGAAAAAGTAAGCAACTTGGTGCTTGGAACCTTTTTCATTTCTATACCTTTTCTATTGTGAAAAATAATACATACATCTCATGATGATTTTTGTACAGAGTTTGCAAAAGAATTCCTGCAAGAAGTCTCTCTCTCCCACTTCCCTGTCTTTATGCAGCTAATTTGTTTTGGTTGCAAACATCTCAATTTCTTTAACGGCTGTTAAAGGCTAAGGTTATTAAGCCTGCTGAAGGAAGTTGGGATCAGGAATTCACGAACCGAAGAGGAAATAATCTATATGAAAAACATAAACCTGCATGATATTGTTGGTAGTTTGCTCTTTTCATCTGTAGAAGATGAGAAATGTTTTGGGTTAAGATTTTACCACTGTCAGCATCACTAGTATAGTGCTAAGCTATTGATGCACACTTCTGGAAAACCTGCAAATACACTATATATCTGAGAAACATCCTTCCTGTAGCTCAGTATTTACTGCCCATGAAATAGACTGTAAGGAGAGTAGGATAGGAGGTGGAATTCCTTGAAAGTGCCTTGCAAGTGTATTTGGAAGTTTCTGAAAGAAGACAGAAAATCTCTGCATGTTCTTCCTGTGAATGTTTCTTCCATCGGTGCTGCTACATCAGAAGGAAGTCAGGGAAATTATCTTATTTTTCTTCTCTCCAACTCAGACAAATGAGAAGAAAGGTGATCAGCCCCCAGAAGCTAAAAAACCCAAGATAAAAGTGAAGAATGTGGAACTACCTATTGAAGCTAACTTGGTTTGGCAGTTAGGAAAAGATCTCCTCAATATGTATATTGAAACAGAGGTGAGTTAGAGTGTGATTTAGACTGCTTTCTTGGTTGCAGTTATTAACCATTCATCTGCTTCTGAAGGCAAGCTCTGATCTTTTACTGTAACCCTGGAGCATGAACACACATAATTTACAATGAGCTAATATGCAGTCCAACTTTAACACAAAACTGACAATCAAAAGATTGAAGTGCGGTTTATGGCAGTAACATGAGAGCACTGATCCATGGCATGACATCACAGATTGATTCAAGCTGTTGTGATCTAGAGAACTGCAACCTATTTCTTCAGATGAGTCCACTGCATAGTAATGAGAATTCCAACAGTTCTGTCAGCCAGGGCCTTTGGGAGATTACTGTGTTTACAGGAGATGGGCACTGAAGAATGCTGTTTGAACATAGTGTTTATTTTTAATTAAGTTATTTTCTGTGGTTATACAGGGAAAGATGATTATGCAAGATAAACTGGAGAAAGAAAGAAATGATGCAAAGAATGCAGTGGAGGAATATGTGTATGAGTTCAGGGACAAGTTGTCTGGACCATATGAAAAGTTTGTTTGTGAAAAGGTAGGTTATGGCTTCAGGAGCTTCTCTGAAAATAATGGTATCAAATATCTGTTTTGTATTCCTTGGTTCCGCTTTCTTATAGCCACCCTGGAAAGAGTTGAAAAGCATAACTCATTTGAATGATGGCTGGGACCAATTCAGAATTAGTTTCAGGCTTAGCAAATAGTACACAGCCCTGAAAATAAATCTTGTCACAAATAGAGTAAAGTTTTGTTTTCAAATAAAGTTGGTGATTAGAAGGGGAAGCTGTGTTGCTGTATCCGTAACCAAAAACATGAATTAGAGCTGCACCCCAAGCACTGGCCTAATCAAGGACTAAAGGCTATAAATGCTACCTGTGTCATAAATGTGTTTCTCAGTTCAGAAGCTGGTGTAGTTGAAGTGACTTAATTAGGCAAAAGCTGCAGTAGAAATGTAGTTTTTATGTAGGAGGTTAAGAATTAATGTATTTACCAGTGTCTTGATACTGCAAGACAAACTACAGTCAATTGGTGCATATTTTTATGCTTGACTTGTTGAATTATATTGATGCATAGGATCTGCAGGGATTCTCTGCACTCCTAACAGAGACAGAAGGCTGGCTGTATGAAGAGGGTGAGGATGAAGCTAAGCAGGTGTACGTGGACAAATTAGAGGATTTAAAGGTAGGTCTGTTAGTATGTCAAAAATGCAAAATTTCCAGAACATTGCCCAAAACAACATTAATGGCTGTTAATGAATCACATAACACATAGGAATTGCTTTTTCTAGAAATTAGGTACTCCAATTGAAATGCGCTATCAGGAAGCAGAAGAACGACCGAAGCTGTTAGAAGAATTGGGACACAGGCTCCAGTATTATGCTACAATAGCTGGGGAATTCAGGAAAAAAGTAAGTGGCCTCAAAGTATCTTTCTTTTTACCACATAGTTTCACTGAGGCTTGCCAGCTGGCAGAGGCTTCAAATACACCTCTCAGATGAGCTGCAATCTACTGTTATATAGGTCACAAATTTAACATGGCAAATGTTTCCCAGTACTCAAAACTCTTGCACAGTGTGTTGTATCTTCAGTGGCTTGATACTTCTGGATGCTTTCAGGCTAAAAAGGACATTCTTATAAAGAGCAAGGGTTAAACTGTGATTCTTGACCTGTTAAAAGCTAATTGACTTTTTTTATAAGTGTGCTTCTCTTCCAGTTCTTTGGGGAACAAGATTTGTGCCATGATGAGAAGCATTGGTAAAAAAGCTACTCAGGATAAACTGAAATATCCAGCTGTATTATATATGGGTTTTATTTGCTTGCTTTTGTTTGGGGTTTTTTTGCCATTGGTATTTGAAGATTACTTTTTTGATGAGCATTCCTGCTTTAAAAATTTACCCCATGGGTTTCAATTTAATGAATTGTAATAAGGCAGCTCACATAATTCGAGGCAATTCAGTTCAAGATTGAGACTTGCATCAGAAACAAGTATGTCCTCACAGCTATAGATTACAAAATTGTTAAGTGAAGTCATTCAGTATTGAAATATTAACATTCACTATTACATAGTCTTTAAATAACTAGCATCATTGAAAATAGTACATTTAAGACTTGAATCCGTATTTAGAATTCTGAATTAAATCATAGGCTGTGTTGCTGGGTAGGTTCTTCTCCTGATACCAGCTAATTATGTAATTGCGAGATTGTAGGGAATGCACATGCAGATGAACAACTCTGTTTCCCTTCTGTGTACAGCAGACTACCCTGGGCCCCCATGTAAGACTCCAGGGGAGAAGGGATGTTTTTGTATCAGCTCTGTTAAGAATGTTATATTTTGAGAAGCTTCTATTCCCTCTGTGAACTAGGTTTCTTGTTTGGTTATTGGGCAAAGGAAGCTTTATTTTAACATCTGTATTTCTTCTTGTGGGCTGCAACAGATCTGGCTTGTTGACAACTTCTATTTATTTTGAAAATAAATAAAGATTATAAGCTGTAAATAACTGGGCAAGTCTTGTTGGCATAACTGGATGACAGAAAATTTGACATTATTAACTAATACAAAACATTTGTATTTGGGCAGGATGAGAAATACATCCATATCGATGAAATGGAAATGATGAAAGTAGAGAAGTGTGTTAGTGAAGTGGTAGAGTGGATGAATAATGCTGTGAGTGCACAGGCTAAGAAGAGCTTAGATCAGGATCCAGCTGTGCATTCAAGTGAAATTAAAGCAAAGCTACAGGTAAGTACCATAAGAGACCAATTTTAGAGGCTAGTGCAAAAGCTAGGCTAATAACTGTCCCTCTCCCCCAGTTTCATCTTAACTGTTCCAGTGTTCTTAAAAGGTGGTTAGTGTGGACAGAAAGAGATTTGGTAGAAGAGCTGCACTATAAAATACACAAACCTGTGGAGCTTATTGGCATTTTATGTCTTCCAGTCACCTTAAAAACTTGGGTTGTTTTGAGTGTTACTGGTAGGCACAAAATAGTCTTGAAAAAACCCCATGTGAAATCCAAAATAGTGGGTTGAAGAACTTTGCCCACAGATCTCCAGAAAGTAGACCAGCTGATTTATTTCAGGGTACAATAAGTACTTGATAGTTTGGACTTGGGAAACATACAGAAGCAAATTTTAAAGTCTTTTGGGCACAGGACTCTTCACGCTAGTAAAGCTGATGAGTCCTTTAACATATATTCTGACTACATCTTTTCCCTTTCTTTTAGGAGTTAAACAATGTCTGCGAGCCTATCGTGACACAACCAAAACCAAAAGTTGACTCTCCTAAGGAAGAAAACCCATTAAGTGACCGGGGTGATTATAAAACTGAAGACATGGGAGAAGATGACAAAAATTCCGAAATGCCTCAACAAAACGGTGAATGTCATCCGAGTGATCAAAACACCATTAGCATGGACTTGGACTAACCCACTGCACTTGCAGCAAGTTATTTCATCCCATGACAGAAGATATTTTTGCTGTCGTATGTGATGGGGGGGTGGGAATGCATTGTTTTGGGAACTATTTATATTTTTTTTCTTAAGACTTGTCTGGGATATGTTGTGTTAAGGGAGGAAGAATAGTAATAGTGTTGGTCATGACTATCCTAAAAGGAAAATTGCCTTGGTAACTTTCAGATTCCTGTGGAATTGTGAGTTCATACTAAGCTTCTGTGCAGTATTTAACCATTTGCATCACTTAAAGATGAAAAGAAGCCCTTGCTCTGATATACACTGCTCCTTCAAAAGGTTGTAATCGAAACCTTCGTAGGCATTTGTAGATGCCAAGGTAGTTTTCTTTCGTCTGGACATCTAATTGGGTATGTCAATAAAAAGCCAGTGTCTGTCCCATTCATAAGGACTTTCCAGAAGAAATCCTCTGTTTTAGGGTTTTTGATTATTGCAGTTCAAGCACTTATCAGATAATAAGATGGTGAAATGTGTTAGTAGCATGCAGAAACGCTTATGTTTCATCTCTTGCTAAAAAATACATTTTTCATGTGGGGTACATAAAATGAAGGAAATGCTAATTCTGTTAGTGTTATTGTGAAGCTTTTTAATGAGCTTTAAAATAAAGTTCATTTTACTGGTATCTCCTGGCTTGTTGGGTTTGATAATTTTCAGTACTTCTGGTGTAAGTATTGCCCTTCTCACAGTTTACTACGGGCTTTTTGTTCTGTGCGTGAGAATCGTGAAAAGGCTTAAAACTATCACACTTAGCACAAAACAGTTGTGCAGCGAATTGAAAGTAACTCAGCTGTTATGCTGCTTTTCTTTTCTTTGCCCCAAGGGTTGTACAAACCTGAAAAAATCTGGAAACTTCACAGATGTTAAGGCATAGGGTGAAATTTGTAACACACAACCCTTTATCTTAGAGACAATAATCTGCAGTTCAGAAGAAGATGTTAAAACCTGATTGAATACTTAGGCCATGCTCTGCTGCCTTTTGTTACAGGCTGAACTGAAATGGCAAATGAGATTTCAGCCCATTCTTCTGAGCAAGTGTCTCTGGTTAGACCTTGGTGAAAGTTCTAAAAAATCAAGAATTCCTCTCAAGTAAATCTCCATCTGTTGAAGAAGCTTTTTTTTTTTTAGGTACTTGGAGTAGGGGAGGATGCTGACAGAGACTGCTTGTATCCTCTGCTTTAGACATCAGATTACGCTAGGGGATTGGACACCTGAAGTACTGAGGGGAAGGATTTTTCTTGGAAGCATATTCCAGAGGGTGTACTGATAATGTTGGAGCATAGACCCCAGGTATCATAAGCATGTGACACCAGATGCTGGAAGATCAGTGTCACTAAAGGCAAAGGTTTGTGTTCTGTTTGTTTTAAACTGTTAGTGTGGCACCAGCAGTATTTTGCCTGCAACAACAGAACAAAAAGGAGAAAAGAGAAATTAGTCCTACTTGACTGTTGAAGAGGGAGTACAGGTGGGGCGACTGGTGCTTTCTAGGGACAGTTAATCCTGCTCATAACAAGTATTTTTCTTCTAATCAGTGCTTTTAGCAGCATGTTAAGTCTTCTCACAGTCAGGGCAGGAGCAATACTACAGTGTGTGCAGCTTCCCACAGTAGTGCCCAGTTTTCTATATTGAGTATAAACAGCTGGATTATCAAAATGTAGATCCTGTAACTGCTGCCTGTTCTTTACGTCTGCTGATCCATCAGGCAGTTGTGTACAGTCAGCAACACCAAGAATACTTTAATTATTCCCTATCCTTTTCCTAGAGCTAAGGTATAGGAAGTCAAACCAGACTTCAAAACCATGTTTGGAGTATAGAAGAGGATTTCTGGTTTAGTACTGTTAGAGTGGCAGCATCAAAGATTAAATTTTTGTAACAGGCTATTGCTTGCTTAGATTATTGCTGAAATGGAAATTACAGTTCTAGCACCATAAAAAATCTGAACTTACATTGCAAAATCAGTAGGATGCCATAGCAGGAAGCTTAGCCTGATCAGAGGAAAATTTTGTACAGACATTTAAAGGAGAACTCTGTCAGAACACGTAGTTCTGGATCTACAAAAGGAAGCTGTGCTGGCCCTGGAGTGATGGATTGTTGTGCTCAGTTACCTCTATAGAAGGTACTGCTCTAATTTTCCTCTAATGAACCTGCATAAAAGAAGTCTGTACTGAGAACAGACAGATTTTCTTTTCGTCTGTTCCTTTTTTTGCCTCTCTCAGGTTTCTGGAACATTAACTATTTTCATAGCAGCTAATGGTGTGGTAAATGGTCGATCTCTTATGATTAAGTGGCTTATATTCTTACAGTGCTTGTATCTAGGGGGAGGGAATGAAAGCAGAAATCAGGGATTCAAGTTTACCTCCTCTGTCCTCCCCCAGTGTAATGAATTCTTGGCTAATTTACCTTTTATCCCACACATGTGAAAATCACATATGTTTTCACTTTGATCCCAGCATCAGCATAGGGAGGTGAGGATGTTCAGGATAGCAGATTCCTTCATGCTGCCACAGACCAGAAGAACACTCAGCAGTGCAAGGCATAGATTGCTGGCCAGTTTAATCTTACTGGCATGGGGGTGTAGTGGCCTTACTGTCTAAAATGTTGTACAAAGTTTTGAGTCTTCACTCTAAAACAACCTTTTGAAATGATTCTGATGGAGTATTTTGGATAGTGTCTGTTAAGTCATTGAATTTACTTATTATGCATTTCTCTTAAATTCCCAATTTTACCTAAGTCTTTACAACTTGATTTCTATAGTGACATTGCTAATAAGGAGAATTTACATGAGTATTCAATGTATTTTTATTTTTGAGGGATGGCTTTCTTCAGCTGTTTTCCAAGGTTCTTTGGACTCTGCTTCTTTCAAAGATCCTAGAAAAGTGTTGTAATAAATACAAACATTTATTTCTTATTCAGAAATCTGTGTGAAGTACACAAGGAGGTCAAATCCCTACTAAAAATGTTTATGATTAGGTGAGAGGAAAATGCTCAAAAAGCACTTACTCAGACTGCCTTGTTGGGTCATTATTAACTGTAGTTACATATGTAAATATTCCTTAACTGCCATTATCTTCCTGACGTAAGACTTGTGAATGAACACTGGCTTTAAAATCAAGTTTATAAGCTCACAACACACGTAAAATTGCCTGAAATTCAGATTTTTTTCTGTAATTCTGAATCTTGGATGATTTTAAGTTATATAAAATACCTAAGACTTACCAGGACTGTTGTACATTACTTTGCCATTATGGGTTTTTTTTAAAGGTTCAATGGAACTAAACACTGAAATGATGTACAGTCTAAGAAATTATTTTTTAAATCAAATTGTTAAATATTTTAAGCCACTAAAAGTTTAGAACTACAAAAGGATAAGGACAAAATAATTTAAAAGGTAATATCTTAAATTTACTTTTATCTACTATATAACCTCTCATAAAGGTTTGATCTAAAATGTTTTGATGGCCTATCAGTGCATAGACTGACTACCTTTAAAGTTTAAATGATGCATTTTAACACTTCGGCATCTTGCCCCTCAGTGAAATGTTCCTTTATTTACTGCTTCTCCCATTTTTGCAGTAGGTTTTACCTTCATCAATGTACATGATGAAAATGATGGAGCCAAGTAAGATAATCTCTCTGGAGTACCAAATACACTTGCTGCATATATAATATATAGTCTTATAAATTCATTTATCAGACTGTAGTCTTAATAGTGTGAGGTGTCCCTGCCCATGGCAGGGGTGTTGGAGCTGCATGATCTTAAGGTCCTTTCCACCCCTAACCATTCTATGATAGTGTATCTCATGCTGAATTTCGTCCTTCAGCTCCTCAGGTTGTTGTAGGAAAGGCAAAGACTTGCCTGAAGTGCACTATTGTGTTTCCATCACTTGTTTTGCTGGAGGAGGCAAAGCAGAGGCATGGGAGGCCTTGCCCAGTGCACAAAGAAAAGCTGCTGCCTGTGCACAGACCTCAGGCATAGGCTTCTCCCAAGCTTTGGGTTGCTTCAGTCGGTGACTTTCAGGACAAAGTCTCTCCTTCTAGCAGTAGGTGAATGGGCAGTGGGTCTGTTGGTATTTCCTAGGGAACCCAGGGGTGTTTCCAGCAGGCACAAGTGGAAACCTCCCAGGGCTCAGCCTGGCCAGAGGTCCTGGGGGAGTGTGACTCTGTGAAGACGTGCACAAGGAGGACTTGCCTCAAAGCTCAGGGTAAACCTGGTAGGATGTCTTCAGTTAACTGCTAGGTTGAGGAAGAGCAGAAAGTGGGATCATAACAGAAAGCTCAAGCAAAGGAAAGCATTGCTGTTTTAGACAAGCTATAGAGGAAAGAGGGACTTCCGAAGCATTGCTGTGAGTGCTCTTTGACTCCTGGTTCTTCATTCATGTGGATGAAGAGAACCAGTAGCCCTAATTCCGTAGATGAGGATACTGGACTGCCAGTGATCCCTCTCTAGATCCTGCTCGAGAGAAAGGGGAGGAGAGGGATCTACCAAAGAGAGATTTAGAAAGGGAATTGAGGGATCGGACTACAGAGGGGCCAGAGGCACTGGTACTCTCTGATCAAGGAGCTCTGACTGCATGTACGGTACCTGTGCCCAGTGCTGCTGCTTGTTTTGAGGAACTGAGGCTGCAGGGAGGATCAGACACATCCGAGCAATGCTGAAGTAGAAATGGTACCGTAGAATGGCACTTCATGTGATCTGAGAAGGGATCACTGCTGGTGACCTCTGGACCATGCGGAGGGTAGAGATGAGGTTTCCTGTGCTGCCAGGGGAATGGTAATTAAGTGGCCTAATCACATCGCTTTCCACATAATGAAAAGCAGATAGTTATAGGCCTGTGTACTTTGTGGCTATTTCCACAGTCTGAACTGAGCTATCTAAGATCATACTTAACAATCCAACTGTGTTTATGTGTTATTTATACATATCTGCAGGAAAATAAAGAATGAGTCTGTAACATCCCATAAAATTTGCAGTAATATGCAGATAGAGGTCAATAGAGATGAACGTGTCACTGCATCACATTGCAAAGAGGCTACACTTTGTTCAGGGCCAAGCGCAAAGTCTAACAAATGAAAAGTAATTTCCTCATAATGCTGTTTCAATGCAACAAAATGTTAAAATAGTTCTCGTGCAGAGCGTGAAACAGACCCATGTGGGTAAATAGCTCCTACAAAACTGCAAGGATGTGAGTGTCGCAGGATGCTATGCCAAAGTCCTTGCTGAGATTTTGCTCAGCCATTACCTCCTACTGAATTCAAAGTAGGTTTGTCAGCATTTAGCCAATGGGCCATTAAATTGCTTTACTTGAAATGCTACACAGGGGCAAACTTAGCAGTGCTGAAAACAAGCCGCTGCAATACCAAGGACAGATTTATGAGAACGTGCAAGAGGAGAAAAGAGATTAACATGGGGGAGGAGAGGGGATTTTGATTTGTTTGGTTTGGCTTTTTATTTCAATATAACTACAAATCACAGGCAGGAGTTTGCTCATTTAAATCCTTAATTTCTCTTATCGTGTTTGCTCAGACACATGCATACGTACAACCTCTCAAACAGTTTATCTAGGTAGGAACAATCCGTATCATACTGTGGTGGGTCCTGGTCTGGATTCCCATGGGCATAGTCCTTGGTGCTGTCGGCACGCTCACATCCATCACCATTGGCTGCATGTAGAACCGGCTTGCAGGGAGTGAGGGCTGAGCTGAGCTGTCATTGTGCTCCGGACTGAGGTGGACATCCAGGCTGTGTGATTAACCAGTAATTTACCGTCTGTGATAACACAGTGTGGGCTGTTTTAATGGACACACACTGTGTCATGCAGGGGTCTAGCAAACCCAGAGAGGGGATGTGTGGCTGCAGCAGCTCACCAGAGAGAATATGCTTTCCCTCCTTCCTTCCACACGGTTTGTCTGGAGCTGCACAAACGATGCCAAGCTCGGCTCTGCATGGTGTGTACATGCTGGTGGACAAGTTTACAGCTATGAAGCCAACAGGCTCCAGGAGTAGAAGGAACCTGCAGAAAAATGGTGATGGCAAAACCATTTTTCAGTAACGGTGGAATGTGAGTCTATTGGGAGAGGAACACACAGGGGATGACATTAGAGTTAGAAGCAGTGACCCCAAGCCTTCCTCCACTGATCATCACGCTTACAGGGTGTTTATTTACTAGTACTCCATAACATGCTGGCTTTGTCATTTTTATCATTCACCTCCAGTATTCTCTGGGTATTTGTGTTCTGAGCAAATGTTTACTTTCATTCAAAACTTTAACATAAAAGGCAGAATCAATTAAATATCCACATTTAATGAAAAAAAAACCCAACCTCAAAACAATTAAAAAGGATTAAAGCAAGTCCTGTTATGAGGGAAACTCAGAGCTCTCCCACAGGACAGATCACTGTGTCACATAAGGACCAGAGGTCCTGAAGATTTTACCCCATAGGAGAGGTGTGTTGTACCATCATCAATTTGATGGGCTAGTTTTAAGATGCTGAAAAATCAGTAATCTGCATCTACATGGCTTTAATCTGACAGAGGGGAGATTTAGATTAGACATTAGGCAGAAGTTCTTCCCTGTGAAGGTGCTGAGGCGCTGGCACAGGTTACCCAGAGAAGCTGTGGCTGTCCCATTGCTGGCAGTGTTCAAGGCCAGGTTGGACGGGGCTTGGAGCAACCTGCTCTAGTGGAAGGTGTCCCTGCTCATGGCAGGGGGTTGGAACTGGATGATCTTTAAGGTCCCTTCCGACCCAAACCATTCTGTCATTCTATGTTTCTATGATTCTATGATGATTTTATGTGGTGCTGCCTCTCCATGAGTATTGGTGAACTCACATAAGTGCTTTCCTGTTTCAAAATCCCACACTTCAGCTGTCTTTAAAGGAAAACAAAAGAACAACAACAAAAAGACAAAGAAAGTTTGGACTCTGAAAAGTAGCTCAAACTTTCCACTTAAATCGCCACTCCTCATGCCCACCTTTGTGCCCCAGCTTTCTTTTCTGTTGAACAGCATGGAAAAGGCATGTCCTTACCTCACCTTTACTGAAATCTCAGGTATCTCACCAATACTGCAATGGGGGCCAGAGGATGTTTGGGTGGGTTTTAGTACTTAAAGTCCCTTTGAACGAACTTGGATCGGGGTGTCTATAGGCTGCATTTAAGCAGCCACTGCTGGGTGGACACTCTGCACTAGTGGGAGTCGCAGGAGAGGACAACCATCGCCACCTCATTTGCAGGACCTGCCTGTGCTCAGAGCACATCCCACCCCCTTCACATGACGGCTGGAGACAGTAATGTTGACAGCTGTGTTATAACCCAATATCCAGTGATTGCTGCAGTCCCTCCTACAGAAGCTGCTCCTGGTTGTATGGGAGATGCTCAGATGCTTCAGAGGAGGCCTGGAAGTCAAGTGGTCTGAGGCCACCCAGCAGGGACAGGAGAGCCCAGTGAGCAGTATTCCAAACCCTGTCTGCTATTCCAATACCTGTCTGCCTCACTGGCTGTCCTCCAGGGTTCATCTAGTGGAAACAGCTGGGGGAATATCCTGCTGCTGGGTCTTACTGCCTCTTGAGTCACCCACCCAAGGGAACACCCACTGCGGGCTCTGGTCCCACACAGTGCAATGGGAGTGGGAGCAGCACACATAACAAAGTCATGTTCCTGGGGGCGGCTGCTGAGTAGACAACAGAGATGTGCAGCTGCGTGCTGTGTAAAGAGTGGGGTGTTAAACACGCACAGCCCACATCCCTCGTGCTCCCGAGGGAGGGGGAACTGCAGCCACGCTGAGCAAGCCCCAGGGAAGTCAGGAACATGTGGAGCTCCTCTGTATCAGCCAGTGGAGCTCCTCTGTATCAGCCACACAGGGGAAAGAAGGAAAGAAAGACTTAATTTGCTCTGAAAACTGAGGCAAGGAGAATTAAGCTTTTAGTCCTTACAAGCAATGTGCTCTTTATGCAAACCAATTAGGGCACTCCGGCCATCCTTATTGAACTGTGCTCTCATGGGCCTCACACGAGCCTGACCACTGGCCTCAGAAAGAAAATCACAAAGCAAAACACCTCTCTCACCCCTTCTCTCCAGCTGCCCTTCTCCTCAATTTTAGGTGGAGAAGAGCAAGTGTATATACAGTAGCATAAATTGGGTACATAGAGGCCAGCAGGGTGCTTGGGCAAGTCAAAACCCAGCAGCTCTGGTCCTCAGCATCCCAAATCCATGGGCAAAAGAGAAGGAAGAACATCTCAGCCTGCCTGGGGAGGGACTCAGGAAGTCAAGCAAGAAGCGCTCTGCTTCTGCAGGGTGTTTTACTGAAAGTACCTGAGGTATACAGAGATAGCTTCAACTCCGGCATTTCCCAGTTCCTGAGTATTTGACTTCAGATTTGTAAATGTTCTTCTAATGCCAGCAAAGGGCACATGTTTGTTTTGCACAGATTGTGTATAAGCTGCATATTAGGAAACGAGACAATTTCAGCAACTTTACATAGAAACAATCAGTGTGTTTTATCAGTAGCTTCTACAGACCTCACCAAGGACATAGAAAATATTTTAGCATCTTCTTCAGATACGTGAAGGTAAAAGATTGGTACTGTATGGCTTCTGAGCATGCCTGTGCATTGCCTGAATTTTAGATAAGAAAAGCTTCATGTTAAGCCGTTTCCATGTGTGAGTTTCTTATTGTTCCAAGTCAAATGCAGGGCCCAGATCTATTAACACGAGTTTTCGCAGGAAAGTTTAGCCATCAATAGCAACCCTTTACTGTGAATATTAGCCTGAAAAAGCAGCTTTTCCTGCTGGTTAGTGTCGCTCTGCATCTTCCTTCATGGCTTCATCTCTGCCTGCTGCCATGTGTCCTGCAGACCCAGAGTCAGCTGGTACTCTCTGAGCAGTACCCAGCAGGTTTGTAAGCAGGTTTGAAAGAGCATTGGTAGCATACAGTGATGTGGCATGATCCTGCACAGAGCCCAAAGCCCTGCTCCTCTGGGGGGTATCTGGGCAGAAACCACTGTGAGATTGAAAGTTTAGGGATGAGGAACAGCTCCAGCCAAGATCCCCTTGAAAACAATTTCTGTTTCTGCAAAGGACTTCTTCATAGAAGTGATCAGAGGACTAGAGCATCTCTCTTATGAAGACAGGCTGAGAGAGTTGGCTTGTTCAGCCTGGAGAAGAGAAGGCTCTAGGGAAACCTTGGAGCAGCCTTCCAGTACCCAAAGGGGCTACAAGAAATCTGGAGAGGGACTTTTTACAAGGGCATGTAATGACAGTCCAAGGGGGAATGGCTTTAAACTGAAAGAGGGGAGATTTAGATTAGATATTAGGAAGAAATTCTTTACTATGAGGGTAGTGAGGCACCGGAACAGGTTGCCCAGAGAAGCTGTGGCTGCCCCATCCCTGGCAGTGTTCAAGGCCAGGTTGGACGGGGCTTGGAGCAACCTGGTCTAGTGGAAGGTGTCCCTGCCCATGGCAGGGGGTTGGAACTGGATGATCTTTAAGGTCCTTTCTAACCCAAACCATTCCCTGATTCTATGATTCAACTATGAGTCAATGGTGCACCCTGGAGAAACACCGAAACCTCCCTCAGCACAGCAGGGCGGCTGTGGGGGGCCAAGCCCCTGCAGCACCAAACACCTTTTGTGATTCAGCATTATGATCCTGAGTCACTATATTTTCCTCTTTTTAATTTTAGAAGTAGCTAGCTCATCTCCTTTCCATCATCTCAATTTATTCCTCCTCCCATACCTGTAAAATTTCCTAACTCCCGATGAAAGTTACTGAGTTGCCCACTAACTGATGCAGAGCTCTTTTGCTCTTCTCTACTCTGTGACCACAACGCCAGCCCCCTGGCTATTATTTCACCTTTCCTTCTTCCAGTCTGTTAGCAACCCTCTTCCTAAGGAGTAAGTTGGACTTACTGCAGCTTTGCTGGTGTGTCTGCACGTGCTGCTCATCCCATTGCACAGGCACAAACATTCCTTGTGTCACCCCCCCGCAGCTCTGGGCAAGGGGGAGATAATGAAAACATTGGAGGAACCAGAGGTTTCTAAGACAATTTAGATATTAAGAGAAAAACAAACAATTCTGTCATCTTGCTCCAAAACCAAAATTGTTTTCCTGATACAGAAGAAGAGGAATAAGAAAAGCCCAGGACAGATAGAAACCAGCACCACAGATGGAGCTGAAGCCCTCCCTTCCTTGCCAGGTTAAACCAAGACAGCAGAAAAACTGGACTTTGAGACTGAAAAGCAATGCATGTTTATAGTCAGATCATGAGGTAAGAGCACAGTCGTGGTTGTGCCAGGGCCAGCTCTTTTAGATAACTTTGTGTCTGCCTACTGAAAGGTGAAAGGAAACCACAGACAATGTGGTATCAGCCTTGTCTGCAGTTACCCCATTTAGGTTCAAAAAATCCCTAAACATCTTGACATTTATTGGGTCTGCAGTGTAGATGAGCCATTATCCTTGCACACATTCTTCATACTACACTGATAATAATATTGGACTAACTCACAGTTAAGCTGTTAAGTAACAACTGTACTTTGTGTTGGGGTTACTGGAGGGAAGGTGCTGCTCTTGCATGTTACTACAAGAAGTGATTTGGGCTGACAAAATGGCACCATTTTTTTCTTCTAGGTGCCTGGGGACAGAATGACACAGGAGCCTGAATTGGAAAGGGAAAGACTGAACTCCAGAGATTTCAGGTTTTCAATGTTCCTCACGAAAATGATCATTTTTATGAGGCCTTGTTCATGTGGTTAGGCAACAGAGAGGATCTCTAAGTAACTGATACGAAAGGACAGTAGCCTCATCATAACTGTTGTTCTGGATGACAGTAAAGGATAGCTTAAGGGATAAAATGTAAGAAATATTGCCCCAGCAGTTAATTTGCACTATTTCCATCAATTCAGCTAAGCCTAAGGAAAATAAATGTATGGGTTTAAAGATGGTTGCTATAGAAACCAGAAGAGATTTTATGCTTGCTTATGAGAGTAAAGGAGGTTCTGATTGATAAGACAATCACATTGAAATAGTCACTATGGAAACCCAAGGTGACCTGGAGGAGACATGACTCCTCTCGCTCTGCTCCTACGGGCAGATGAAGGCAGCCTGGGTGGGGGCAGGTCTGGGCTCGGTGATAAAGCACACTGCAGCAAGGCAGCACGGTGCTCACCATGATGCTAGAGATGCTCAGCGTTTCACATCGCAAAGCTGTGTGACTGCTGATCTCTGTATTGGTGAAATAGATTTATTTACTTACCCTTGAAAGAGGGTTTCTCTTACTGAAATCGATAGGAGCTCTGCAAATGACTTCTTTAGGAGCAAAGCAGATTTTAGAGACCTTCCTGTGTCTTCAATCCATCAAAGCAAAGAAGCACATTTGCACGTCTCTCATCGAGCTCAGTGTCTGGCAGCTGCCTGTGCACGGCTAAAATGGGGTCACGGAGTTGCTGAGCGCTTTTTGCTTTCACTAACAAGACCCGTGCTTGCACCGTGGTCCCAGAAATAGGACAGAAAGTAAACTCAGTATGGAAGCCTTTTTCTTGTAGATTGGTTATTTAAGGGCAAAAGTCCTTAACTAGTCAGCCTGCACGTGACATAAACCAAAAATTAGGAAGCCTGATAATACCTCATAACCACTTAGCATTTGTCTTCAATATCCATTTTTTAAACGGTTGATAGAAATTTAGATTAGAGGGAAGGTGCTTGGAAATCCTGGACACAGTTGAAAGCTAAAAAGTTACTCCATATGTTTACTTTTATGTTATTATCTTGATTAATGTAGAGTTAATGCCATGGATGTCAGCTCCAGGTATTTGAAAAACACTAATTCCCCAACTAGGATTCAAACTGGGCCAGACCCTACCTGGTTCCTCTGCCCAAGCCCAGACACATGCCTCTACCATACAATTTAGAAAATCTTTGATTCACACTACCCACATATGATCAAATGATACAGATATTAATCATCAGAGATTTTTATCATGCATTATTTTCAGTGAGATAAAAAGAACTAGCTGGCAGCCTCAGGAAAACACTAGTATTCCTGAGATTTCACCAAGTTTCCAGTGTAAACATAGAGATAGGGGGAAAAAAATGTTGTTTGGAGAAAACCTGAGGATGCAGGTCCAGGCTGCAGGAGTAGGGTACTGAGCAGCACAGGTTCCTTCCCAATCTTTCTCCCCTGTGTTAGCTGCCAAAGCTGGTAAGACTGGCCAGGAAATTAGCACAGCTCAGCTGCAAGGCTGCTGCCTTTTCTGACCAGCCTTGGTGGGTTTAGAAATGGCCCTCACGTGTAGGAAACCTAGCTGTGCTTCTGCAGCAGGTAATCCATAAAACCCAAATCTAAACAGACAAGCAAAACACAAAATCAAAACAAGAACCCCGAAAGACAATACTGCTTCTGCTTCCATTGTCCAAGGAAAAATTTAACCCTCAGGCTACTTCTGGAAATGCAGGTAGCACTGACACTGTGGTGAGGAAGCAGGAGAGCTGGTTGGACACACATTATCTTGAAAGAAATTCCTACTGGTTTGAAAGATAAGCAAAATTGTTACATATTACTAAAGCTGTCAACTTGTGGCTGGAGGTAGAAGTCACTGCTTTAATGGAGTCATAATAATTCAGTTACAAAGAGCAAGAGAAAGAGAATAATATTGAATAAAAGATGTGCTCACAGGAAGGTGCAGTCTGCCAGCTGAGTTTCCGTTCTGGTTTTGTGTTTGTAGAAAGGAAATATATAGGCAAATAAATAAGAACAAGTTAAGCTCTTTGCACAGGAATGAATGGTGTAAATGTATATCTGAGCCTTTTTATCGTCAGCACACCGCTGCTCACGCTTTCCATCACCAAATGCTCATTACCAGCTCTGATGCATTTTTTATTTTTATATTTTTTAATCCATGTAACCCAGTCTCTGTGCACCTCCCAGCCCAGGTAAGTCTCACTGGGAGAAAGAACAGCTGTAGTTCTTCAAGGCATAAAGGTCTCCCAAAGCACACATGGGAACCCAACAGCTTTTTCCCCTTAGCAATGAGGATTGACAACACTACTAGTGCTGGGAGTGGATTGGAAAGATACTTTTCTGAGGGCTTATCACCCTTGTCCTCCAGGCTGAAGCAGTCTCAGAGCATCCCTCCTGGAAGCACATGCTACTCAGTATTTTCTGCAAATAATCCTTACTCAAACAGGCTCCCTGGGCCTCAGCAGCCCAGTGCCAGTGGCATAAGCTGCCTCTTACAGCCTGTTTCTGCAATCTCCACTTTGAAACCTGCCCCAGGAGATGGTACAACTTGCTCTCCTCCTCCCATCTTCCAGTTTTAAAGAAAAAAACCCCAAGTTATTATGATGGCAGCAAAGCAGCATTTTGAGAAAACAGTCCATGAAAACAACCAAACTCGTAGGGGTTTGAAATCCTAAAGCTCCCAACACTGTGGGATGTGTTTTGCTTTCAGAGCCCAATCCTTCAGCTCTCTGCAAAGCGTCAAGTATCTGTCAGCCTTATAGCTGTTCCCTGGTAAATACCATGAATACACTAGCGAGTAGAGAAGGGTTTCTCTGAGAAGCAAAAGGCAGTAAGCACCATCTGCTGGCTTCAGCATGGAAAAGGAAACCAGGAATTTTTCGCTTGGTTGCATGTCTCTTTGGTGGTTCTGCCTTCCCTTTTAGGGCAAAGAAACTGGTGCAACAACATCAAAATTGGAGCAACGAGGATGGGTATTCCTAACCAGAGCAAGACTGCAGGGGCAACTTCAGTTACCCTGCAGACAGACCAAGATAATATAGGCTAAAAAGAAGAAAGTTAAATGCAGTGACAGTTCACAATAGATTTGTCAGTGTTCAAGCTGAGCATCATTAAAGACCTTCGTTTCTCACCTGGTTTACATTATATTTGAAACATAAATGCTTACCTCTGCAGAGGACATGAGCCAAATATTGACACAGCCTTAAAAAACAAAACAGCCAAGAAATGTTTTGCAAGAGAATTGTATGCACAGGCTCATTTTCTCCCCTGTCCCTTATCTCAAATAAGGATGTGGGTATTTGGCACAAATAGAGCAGAGCAGCATTTTGCAGATGGCTAATTCGTGTTGTAGATGTTGGTTACCAAAGAACCAGTGATTAAGCCAGTGAGAGCTGAAGGCGCTCATTGGCTTCGCAAAGCTGCTCAGCAATTTGCCATAATTGAACCCAGAGCACCAGTAAAAGTTACAGATATGTCAGAATTGCCAGGTTCCAAATAACCAGCAGAGCCAGTGCCAGCCTTCTGCATTTGGAGTGAGACAGAAAATGCCACGTTCACAGTTAATTCATGGAAAGGCCTCATCCTGCAGCACTGGGGCCCAAGACTACATCATGTCCCCGATGGTGGGTGTCTGGAGATCCCAGCCCTTCCTTGGCTTGACCCAGGTGGTGCCTCCCTGGGGCAAGGTGCCTTGTCCCCATACTATGGGGTCTGCATGGACTGGCCGGGCCAGCATGCAGCAGCTTGGGAGAGACAAAGGGTGTCTGTGTGCATCAGAGGGGAATTTCGCACACCATCCCTCCCCAGGGAGCACTGGGTTTTGTGCTGGGAAGGGAGGCTTGCTCAGGTGCACCTGACCAGGCTTCCTCCTGCCTTACTCTGTCTGAGCGCTGTACACCCTGCTTGTTCCTGTACACCACTGCCAGGCAGTGATAAAAGGGGCAAGATCCCCATTTTGCTAGCTCTCACCAAGGGATAATTCTTCCTCAGAAGATGCTTCAATAAACATTTGAAGTTATGTCCTCAGACTACATCTGCAATATGAAAATGTTGATGTTTAGCTGTTTTAAGCCTACTCTTGCTTTTGATTGCAGGATGATGCCCAGCGAGTAACCTCATCCTGACTAGGTTTGACCTACCGGACATCCATGGGAAATGGTTGTAATGGCTGTTCTATGCTTGCACAGCAGAAACAAATAGGAGGTGGCTTAGCACTCTGCATTGCTGTGATCAAGTCAGTGAACTAAGAATGGAACACCTCTGCTCTCTGGTTAGATTAGAACAAATCTCTGAGAGTTCCTTATATCCACAACCTCTGGCTTGTTGAGAACAAGATGAATGGCGGGTATTAAAAGTTTCACTTCAGCACAAACCCCTCAAATGTCTTCTTTTAGTCGCTAATTTGCAAAATAGACAACTTAATGGTAAGTGCTGATATGTTCATGTGGCCATAATCCACCGAGAATGCCTTACTTGGATCATAAGCCATTATTTCAATGCTAATGCCAGCACTCAGGTCATCTAATGCATCATTAAGTACAGCTTGACACTACCAGTATCTTTGAACATCATCTGTCAGCAAAATCCAGCTTCATTAAAGTCCCTGCTAAAACACCCTTATTACTCCATTACTGTAGCTCCACAATAACATGTTCATGCATTGCAAGGTTTATTGCTATATCATTCCACTAACCCAGACCTTCTTTGGTAAAGGTCCTACCTTTATATTTGTTTACAAACAAATAATGCTAAGCTTCCCAGGAGCTTAATTGCTTTTGTTTGCAATACTACACCTTAATATGGATGGTTATTTGTAAGTACTTATTATGCATCCTTGTAGAACCTGGTAATAAACTGTGAAACACCATGTGCAAAATTAACTGGAACATGGCTTGTAAATTATAAAAGGTGCTGTAAAGTACATGTTTCATTTAACAAAATGATTAGTTATAAATATTTTATTGCAACAGCAGGCCGTTTGGTACACCACACAGTAATTAACGAGGACATTTTGTTGCACCAGGTCCAACCCTGCTTTTTCTTGCTTGGTAGGAAGCAGGACTAAACCGCTTTACTCAACACTCTCCTGAGGTGAATGGCCCCTAACTCCTGCAGCCGAAGGCAAAATGCCTGGACAAGGCCTTGAGCAACCTGGTCTAGTGTGAGGTGTCCCTGCATGATGCAAGGGGGTTGAAACTAGATGATCTTAAGGTCCTTTCCAACCCTAACTATACTATGATTCCATGATCCTGTGCCTTCCTCTTGCAGATGTAATACATTGTCCCCTATCCCCAGTGTAAAGCTAAAGGGAATAAGGAAGCTTTGGGGTCATTGGCTAAATTGCACGACATTGTCAATCAGTGTCACCTCTCATTTGTACAGAATATTTCTTAGTGCCAAATATTTTGGAGGCAGGTCCTCAACAGGCATTAGCTGCATTTCATGTTCACTCACCATCAAGGGCAGGATGTCCCCATACATTACCATTTATGTCTGACTTCAAGCCAAATAAACACCCAAGCACATAATGTGGGTAGATTAATAAAATTAAGATTATAATGAAGAGCGACAAAGTGACCTATTTAATGATATAGCTTTGTACATCCAACAGGATATTGTGGAGAAATATCACATGAGACTAATTACTGTCAAGGCCAATAGTGCAAGCAGGAACCACTTATGCTCTTCCGAAGAGGAGTTTGTTGTACTGCGTCATGTTGGTAAAATTCAGCACCCACTTAGGCTTCTCTTTGATGGTCTTCTAAAAAACATGCAAGGATGTTGCCATCCCTATACTGCATGAGAAGACAAGGTGCTGCACTCAGGTCTGGTCTCTGAGCATGGCTGCTCTCTGATGCCTCCAAGGACCTCAGACACCTTTCAGAGATTGAGTATTATTTGACCCCCACCAGACTGAGTGTGGGGTAGATTGCATCCTGTTAAATATAGTGAAGAATGAAGAGCCACCAGATCCCACCCAGGATGAGCCCCTTGCTTGTCACCTGTAGCACTGACCAATTATTCTACAGCATCTTTTCTTGTTGGTAGGGCTAACCCTTGCCTCGTGTCTTCATAACGTATGGCCACATTTGAGAGTGCTGTGACGAGGCTTGGATGGGTTTTGGAAGAGTCTCCAGCACGCGCTGATTGCTGCACAGGGAGAGGAGGAGGGAGAATGGTGTGGAGCCTGCCTTTGGGTCAGTTTGACCAGTATTAGAGTATTAGGATTGTTTTCCTCCATTCTTCTTCAACTTGTATAAAACCCAAGAAGGAAGCTTGCATCCTGTACCATGCAAAGTGTCACTTAAAATAGAACAATAGAGTGCATTTTACTGAAGAATTTTAATGTGAAAATTTGAATCTCACCTAATACTTGCTCTCTTTAATAGATTGTAAACTATGACTTAAATCTGATTAATGAACTTCTGAGGCTGCAGTTCTTACTCATGTTTTTGCCTGAAAGACTTGTTCTCCGAGTGAGAGGAAACAAACGAAAAGCTCTAGAGCTGCCCCACATGCACACTGACCCACTGAACTCTTCCTGTTGCAACACAGACTTTTTTCGTGAAGATTTTTCAGCTTGCTCCTGACTCTGCAAACTGTGTAAGATACGACTTTGAGACAAACTTGTGATGTGAAGAGTAACTGAATCAGAATGCTTTATTTTCTTAACAGATTTTTACTCAGCTGGAAATAGGGTTTTACACTCTCGGTTTCCACATTGGTTTCTGGACAAGTATTAGAATTTCAGGAATAACTTTTTTCCCAAATATGGATCAGATTAATCTATTACAGATTCATTTTATATAAAAATGCCAAATCCGTCATGACTGAGTAAAAATGAATGTGGCCCAAATACTGTTCAGTTTTGTTTGCAGTTATCCTACTCTCCTACTGGTTTTACTTCAGGCAAACACAGGGACAAACTATATGTTTAGAATATAGCTTTTCCGTATTTTTCAGCTTCTAATACCGTGAGTTTCAGAATATTCTGGGAAATTCAATGGCTACAACAGCACAGATGCAGCAGGATTAGGTCCATAGAGCCAAGGTACACTTTAACAAACGCAGTTTTGCTGTTCAGGCATTGTACTGTGCTATGCGGACTCACACACTTCCTCAAGACCCACTTGAACTTCTCTACATGCTTTGATTCATAACCCGTCTTTTCCAACCCCTGGGAGTAGAAGAAACAACATAACGTTGCTGAGAAACATTTTATTTGGTTTGCTTAAAGATCATTCATTACCAAGTGTGTTAATGTGAGCCCACGCTTCTGGACAATTTTGTCTAGAAATATAATAAGTTTCTTAAATCCAGCACGAGTTCATTATTCCAGTAGTCGAGAAAATCTAGCTTTGCATTAGCTTAGCACCTTGGGGTGGACCTGTCACCTGGCTCCAGCAAATCACAGCAACTGGGCTTAAATCTGTTGTGCTTTTTGCAGCCTGGCTACATTATTTAATAAAATGAAAACCCATTTGGCTACTTTTTAGTCATCTGGGTATAGTGATATACTTATTGTTAAGTAATGAAGGAAAACAAAAGCCAGGAAATAAGCCCAGGGCTTTCTCTGCACTACAAAACAAATTATGGTAATTTCAGGTGCCTTAAAATACATTGTTGAGAGAAGCATAGCTTGCAGCTTGTGGAAAGTCTATGTAAGTATGGAAAAATGTTTTTAAAATGTTATGGATCGGGTTAAACTATGGGTCTTTTGTATACCAAGTACAATGTGGGACAATTTTTCCTGGATATACAAAAGTGGTCCTCTTGCCACCTCCAGAATGGAGACCTCCATCACTCCTTTCTTACAGGCCAGAGTAGATCTATCTGAACAGCACTCAGGCCTGAAGGATGAAGATTTTTGCTATAAAGTTGGATTAAGACATCCTGATCGTCCATTCCCTGGTCTTGAGAAAGGTGTAATGTGTTAGTGTGGCCTGCCTGAACAGCAGAGGACGGCAAAGGGGACCAGGACGGAGGTGCCTGGTGGTGTTTGCCATCTGCCTGGGCAGTAGATGGGGCAGGAAGACAGAAATTCCTCTGAAGCCTCTACGGAGATGGATATCCCCTGTGGCCTCCTGGGGCTTGTGAGGTGAAGGTGGAGAGCAGCTTTCATGCAGTGGCTGGCAGGTCAGCCGTGTCCCCAGGTACCTGGGAGTGCAGACCAGTGTCCCCACTGCAGTCCTGGATCCGCTGCAGTCGTCTCGACCCTTTGGCAATACGAATACGTGCTCATCAGGAGACTCTAACCTGCGAGTGGCCAACTCATTCACACTTTTCCTCTCTTCTGAACCTTGCTGCCTGATTTGGGCTGATTTTCATCTTGTGTATCTTTCCCTGTTTCTGACACTTCCTTCCCCCATCTGTTTGGCTTGCTTCTTTCCCTGATCCCTCTTCTACTTTTCCCCTGTTCAAGTCCTCATTTACCTCCTCTTCTCCTTCCCAAGGCTCATCCTGTTGCAGAGTCCATCCCACATTGGAATTCCTATGGAAGAAGTAGAGAAGCCAGGCAAGCGCTGTGTCTCCTTCCCACAGCTGTGCCCTCTGCCCGAGCCATGTCACCTCCTCACACAGTCATGGTCTCCTCCTTCCTTTGCTGTCCCTCCTGGCCATCAGGGCAGCCTGAGCCATGACTGCTTGGGCCAGTTTTGGGAGGTGTGATCACACCAGGTCATATAGAAACCAGGGCTGTCTATTTGTTACTTAAATGGTCACAGCACTATTCCCAGAACTTGAACCCAGCCACCTGGGAAGTCTTGTACTGCTGGCAGGGTGTTTCGTCTGCAGAGCCCACCTCCTTCTGCAGCTGGACCCTTGACTCCACAGCTAGCAATCTGCTAACCTAAAACCCTGCTCTTTTCAATACTGCCAAAATTCCCATGCTGGATCAGCATCCTGACCTGGAGCACAGGTGGGAGCACAGGCAGAGACCTCAATCACCCCTGCTCCCACCACCCGCAGCCATGCCGAGCACCTCCCGGCACGACTCCAGCCTCTCATGTCATGAACACAGCAGGAGAAGAGATGTATTTAGCTGCCTGGTTACAAACATTCTGGAGCGTGAGTAAATGAACAGTGCTGCCTTTTTTGTTGTGCTGCAGCCCGCTTTGTGTAGGCTGCCCAACCCACAGCTGCCTTTCTAAGTGGGTGCCAGGTCTCCTCCTCCAGCAGAACAGATCTTTCCCTTCTGACAGCCCTTGGCTTTTTCCCTGTTACAAGTTCCCAAAAGGAGCTGGAGACTAATCGTGGAACACAGCTCCCATTTCCCTTCCTTTTCCTAAGCTGTTTCCTCCTCCAGAGCCAGACAGCAGGAAATCAGGCTGAAGGAGAGTAAATTTATCACCAGTAAAGCGCATGTGTTGCCAGCAGGCACAGGCTGGCTAAGCGCTCTGTGCTGCGAAGCCTTTTCTTCCTTCAGCTAAACCTCATGCCAGTTAAGGAGATCCCTCCAGCCAAGGGATTGCGCCTCTCACAACCACTTGGCCTCATTCTGAGTGGATCTGAGTAGCCTAGTGGATCCAGTCACTGCGAACGTTGCTTTGTAGAGATAACAGTTTTGCTGGCAAACCCATATCCGAAATACAGAGTTCAGCCTCTGAAGTATTTTAAGAGTCATTAGTTGTTTAATCTAGCAAATGAACAAAAGAAAGCAGGTGTTAAAGAAAAAAGTCACCCACGGTGCTATTAGTCATGCTCACAGTAACACTGTGCAGTGAATTGCCTTGGAGCCTGGAGTGCATGCTTCCAGAAGGGACAGGGCTGAATTAATTAGTAGACACTTCTTTCCCTCTCAGATTATTTTCTTGTATCTATGCAAACAAGATTCCATTTATTACATATTCCCTAAGTAAAAATCTTCCCTGTACCTGCTGAAGACAATGCAGATTCAACACTACCTTTGAAGGGATCATCCTATTTTTAATCCACTGCTGTCTACTCATTGCAAGCTAAGTGTGATAGCTGTTGGGAGCTCACTACACTCCTTAACCTGTCTATAGTTCCCAGTAAAATCAAACATCGTTATGGAGAACTAAAATATTTTCTGTACCTTTGCAGCTGTCCAAAGAAAGTGGCTCTGCCTATTTCCCCCCCCCCCCACTTTCTTCAGCTCAGGGAGACACAGTTTTTGCCGCAAATGCTCCACATACTACTATGCATTCAGCAGAATGACAGGCAACAGTTTCAGATTTTCACAGAGTTGCCTTCATCAATAATTTATTGCATAAATAATGCTCCTTGAGCAGAAGTAATAACAAGATCCTTAGATGGTAAGTGATGGGACAGAGCAGCATTTTGCTTCATTATCAGTATATATACTCCTGATGGCATCAGCCAGGGATTGATCCAGAGCCATGCTGTCATATAATTGGCACTGTACAAACAGCCAAGAGCCAGGGTCCAACCGCTGAGCAGGGCACTGGGCAGGTCCTACAAGAGAGGCAGTAGAGTGAGAGCAGCGAATGGCCACAGCAGACATGTTTGTGTCGAGCACAGGAAAGCTTTGTGAAGGGAGTTGGGGAGACGTAAGAGGGGCAATACTGGAAGTGATACAAGTCTGCTCAGCTGCTCAGCTTCTCCATCTTTCAGAGACAATCCCAGGTGGGTTGCACAGACATCTCCAAGTGATCGGAGACCCCAGTCCCGGCAGCTCCAGCCTCCGCTCCTGTTAGGGATCATTTCTATCTGGCTTCCCCAGCAGCTCATCCTTTTTGTTCCCACTGCCACATGGCAGGGGAGAGGAAGGGGATGAGCCCTAGGTTCATGTTTTCCAGAGCAGGGGAAGCACAGGAATCTCTCCTGCATTGGGAGATCTCAGCCAGACATGACTTTGACTCTATTTTATCCCCATCCCAGCCTTGGCTCCTTCTCTTGCTGACCTCCTCATGTGGAGTCTGTGGCTGGCTTCCTTACCACTGGTTTTTGCACTCCCATACCGTGGCAAAGCCAAAGGACGACCAGACAGACTCCCCATGCCAGCAGCGACAATGCATATTCATGCAGCCATCATAATAGAGCATGCAATACTTAGCATTTATATCGAGAATTTTGCCTCCTGAGTAGCAGACATAGATTAAAATTCTAATTCTGCTCCTGAATACCAATATCTGCTGCTAGCCTCTCTCCCCACCCCCTTCGGCTTTCCTGAAAGTCAAAAAATACTTGGCTGATGTGAGAGATGGTGTTTCTTTATTCAGGGTGATGGGGCTTGTGGAAATCTGCTATTCATGCCATGCACGCTTGGGTCCTGCACATAGCCTAAGCACTGTCATTCCCCAATAAGCAGTACATGCTGCTTTGTACTCTCAAAGATCCAGCCCTACTCAGAAGACAAATCAGCCAACACTCATGTACAGAATTTTCCTCTGGTTAATTGTTTATCCTACACCTGTCTATCTGCATCTGCTGCAGAGGCTTCATATCCCACTAGCTTTCTTCAGGCGGTCCTGTAGGCTTCAGCATCCCAACATCTCTTCATCAGTGTTACCTCCCACCCACATGTTCTTGTATTTTCTCCTTCATCACTTGAAGGCTGAGCTCAGTCATTAAAAACAGAGCTTTACCTCAGCTCCACACTTGGTGGGGTTCACTGTTGGCTTGGGCTGACGCAGGCGAGTGTCTGGGAACAGCTTGTCTGAACAGCAAACTTCGATTTGGGAGCTCACGCTATGAAGATGAGAGGTTTGATATCTCTGTCAGATTAGAGCTGCCTGTTGCAAAGCCAGTAGCTAGCACTATTTGGAGTTTGAATTGTCACTTGGATATGTTTTGGGCTGGCTCGTACTCTACCATCAAGCTGAACAGCTTCCCATGTAATTCAGCATGCCATAAACAGTAGTTTTTTCCTTGATACCGGGTAATTAGGTTCTCCCAAATCGCCAGTGACAGCTCATGTCTGGCTGCCTGGCTCCTTTTTGCCAAATCCTGTTCACAGCAGAAACAATTAGGAGTTGAGGGATGGACACTGCGCTGTTCATCCCACCTTTCCCTCCCAGAGGCTCTTTGCAGGGTTGAAGTGATGCTGAGCACTTGCACTCTCTGATAACTTTACCACGAACCCAAGGCAGTTACCCATTTGCTGCCCTTTCCATGCCTCCTTCACCAGTCATTTGGGGAGGGGAGAGCCGTCCTCCTGGGCTGCTCCCCCGAAGCTGTGGGCAGGAGATGCAGCTCACAGCCTGAGGACTCCCAGACAAGCTGAGGCACTCGAGGTGCAGTGTGTCCTGTGGCTGGTGGGCTGTGGAGCTTGTTCATAACCCTGTCAGAATCAGCTGCAGGAAAGCATGATGGGCAGTGGGTGGTGAAGGTGGCATGCTCCCTACCCTTCATTTATTTAGCAGTAGGAGATAATCTGAGAGAAGAGATAGAACACCTAAACCTTTGGGATGGGATGATGAGGCAGATCACACCTTACATGAGCAGTAGGTGCTGCTGTATACTGGTCATGTTTTGTCAGCAAAGTTATGTTGAAGCGCTGGATGCAAGCAGAACATGGCTGCAGTTACAGACATGTTGGCTGGAAGGGACCTTTGGAGGACTCTGGTCCAATGTCCTGCACAGAGCAGGACTGTCATCAAAGCTGGATCAGGCCTTGCATTGTCTAGCGAAGTCTTGAAAATCTCCAGGAATGGGTATTCGCCTCTCTGGATAACTGCTCCTGTAAAACTTGTATGTTCCACATAAAACTTCCAGGCCACAACTCATGGCTCTTCTTTCATTGTCTGACACTACTAAGGAAGAATTTTACTCCAAGGTCTTCAGAGTAGCCCTTAAGGCAGCTGTAGGCAGTATTAGGCAGCTGTTAAATCAGCCTCATGTTCTCCAGAGTAAACCAGCTCAGGTCCTTCAACCTCTCCTTCTGGGCTGTGTGCTTTAGATCCCGACCATCCTGGTAACCTTCTGCTGGACCTTCTCCAGTTGTTCCATAGCTCTTTTGAACCAGGAGGCTCCAAAACTGGATAATATTGAATATTACCCTCCAGCCATTACTCAGATACCAGCTCTCTTCACCCATCTACCTCCTCTTTGCTGCCCTTCCCATGGGAAGAAAGCTCCCTGTTTCCACCTATGGAGCTACTTCCATTCTCTTCTTCCCACTTGTTAGCCACTGTGGCTACACAGGCACAAAAAAAGGTCAATATGTCCAAAGAGATAACAACTTCTTGCACAGAGATAATATCTTCTTGCACAGCTTTACAAACCTTCCCACTATGACCTTGAACCACTTAAAACGCTTGACCAAAAATGTTAGGCTGCTCATGTGCCAAGAACACTCTCTGCCATGTTCACTCAGGTTGTCTTACTTCCTCCTTTACCATATTATATAGACTTCCTCGTACCCATGTACTTCATATATACCTATTATATACACTTCAGCCGTAAACTCCCATGGTGTCATTACTTTCTGGGTTTGTGGGGACACTAACTCAGTGGAAACCTGCTCCAGAGTCAGGGCTCCTGCCTATCGCAGCAGCTACAGTTAACGGGAACATGCTTAATACCGAAAGCAGCAGAATGATGCCCTGGTCGGTGCTTTCCAGCATGCGCTCTAGCTGCATCTGTGAAAAACACAGATGAAAGCTAATTTAAGGCAAGAAGAAAACTATGGTATAAAACACAATCTTGGAAAAGTCATTTTCAAGTGACAACAATGCTCATGCTGTGAGACTGCAGAAAAGAATCTGTTTTGCCAGAAGAACAGTGTGTGATTTCCAAAATGTTAGTAATCAAACACACTGCGTAACTGAGAACAATATCCATGTAGCTCAGATCCCTATAATCAGCAAACAGCTTGTTTCTTTCAGGCTCCAGCATGCAGAAGAAACCCCAAGCATCACTGATACACACTTGAGCAGGTATTACAACTGGCAGAACACTAACAATTCCTGCCTCCTGTAAACCATGCCTGTGAGCATCCTTATGAAATTGTGTGATGGAGCAGTGGTCCATATGGCAGGTGGTGTTGCAGGTCACCCACGAGACCACCCTGCAGCATAATGTCATGGCTTGTCAGCATAACTGAGCTTGAAATGGTGAGAGGGTGCCTGGTTCATGCATTACTGAGACTTTTTTGTTATCTTTTGCAGCCACAGAGTGAGAATTATTTCTCCTAACACACCAGCGATGGGGAAGGAGGTGAGGGAAGGCTGTACGTGACTGTCACATTGAGCTGTTAGTATCAAATGCATACATAAAGCTACAGGCAAGCCAAAAATTCTTGAGTCCTAAGCTCTTTTCACATCAGGCTGTAATTTGTGTCATGCCTGCACGGAAACCAGTTACCAAAGGCTGCTGTAACCACGACTGAGTGGTAACAGGTATTTGTATTTTATTTTTATAGTCTGTATTAACTCCACAAAGAGCTTACAAGATAAACACAAGGCAAGAGAGCAGGGTCAAGTGCCCTGCTGTGGGTGGGAAAGATAAAAACAAAAAGGAGAACTGGGAGAATGTCTGCTGGCAGCAACTAGGACACTATTATTACTGTAGCTTGGTCATACAGTGAAGCCACAGAAAGAATTGAAAAGGGACAAATTCAGCTCCAGATTTGGACACCTTGGTTTTGTGGATCGTAAAATCATAGAATAGTTAGGGTTAAAAACGACCTTAAGATCATTCAGTTCCAACCCCCCTGCCATGGGCAGGGACACCTCGCCCTAAACCATGTGACCAAGGCTCTGTCCAACCTGGCCTTGAACACTGCCAGGGATGGGGCAACCACAACTTCTCTGGGCAGCCTGTTCCAGTGCCTCACCACCCTCAAAGAGAAGAACTTCTTCCTTATATCTAACCTGCACTTCTCCCGTTTAAGTTTGAACCCAAATGTACAATACAAGCTGGGTGTGTGACCTCCTCCTACGGACTAGTCAATGCACCCATGCCCCTGGTGCCCCACTCCACTGCCTGTAGGGCCTATTGTGTGCCCAGCTACAGGTTCCTACTGCCACCTGAGGTCCCCTGGGGTATCTCAGGTGTTTGTTTGGGATGGTAGGTGCAAGAACAGACCTGAGTCAAGCCCCCATCAATGCAGGCAGGAAACAAGGAACAGTTCAGCTTTCCCCAAAGTGGCAAGAACTATTTTATTTGTTAAAAAAAATAGATTCACTACCTTTTACTTAACATTTATTTTACTATATACTGTCATCAGTATGCAATTCCATCATCCGAACCTAAGCCTTTCTCTTGCTTACAGGAGCGCTTTCAGCTGCCTTAGATTACCACATGTGCAGATAATTTCCTTATAATCCTTAATGATGATGGCTTGTTTAGTGTTCGATTGAACCACACGCAGGATCGTCTCCCTTACCAGATGTCTCAGCAAAAAATAGAAGTTATAAGTAGACAAACTTTGATGAGCTTCCAAAAAATCAAGTTAACTTGGTGCAGCTGATGAACAAACCTACTTCCTAAATTCCTACAGTCTTTATAGGGAGCTTGCTTCTTAGAAGCCAGCCTGGTAGACATTCTCTCTAAATGCTCATTCACTGAAGTCTTTGCAGGATCAGGCCTGGGATTCATGTTTCACCTGGAAGAAACCTGACTACTGACAAAGGAAAGGTTACTGGGAAAAGAGCTGGAAATGGGGTGCAAGAGTGATCACAGGTTAGGCAGTACTTGCAATGACACTAGCCTCAAACTGTCTGGAACTGTTTTTTACAAGAAATCGTCAAATATCCAGTTTTTGCTAAAATTCAGGTTGTAATAAAACCATATGAATTACTACAGCCAGGAAGTGGAGGAGAAAAGAGATTTCAGTATAGTAATGCGTTGGTTTATACAACAAAATAACCACATGTCATTATATTTACTGGGAAAATTGATGGGAGAGAATGATACCATCATGACCAAACACTGAAATACATGTCTGAGGCAGCTTACCTGGCAGGGACATTATCCCCTGCCTCTGAAACATCCACAGACACTGCCCTGTCCTCCAGGTCCAGTGAGCAACCCTGAGGCAGCTCTGTAGGGGTAGATGGGCACCCTGGTGCAGGAAGAGACAGGGCTGAGGACTGCCATGAGAGCACTCCATTAGCAGGCAGCAATGGAACTTGTAGAATCAATCATAGAAGCATAGAATGGTTTGGATTGGAAAGGACCTTGAAGATCATCTAGTTCCAACTCCTGCAGGGAGACCTTAGAACAGCCTTCTCTTCTCCAGGCTGAAGAAGCCCAGCTCTCTCAGTCTCTCTTCATAGGGAGGTGCTCCAGCCCTCTGTAACAACAGATGTTCACACATTTCTCAGTTCATCATAAAGAAACTCTTTCCCCTCTTCTGAAACTGCAGATCTGAAGGAAATGAGTGGAAACTTGCTTTACAAAATGGTGGACAGTAGAAAACTATTGTAGCGATAATAAAGTTTTTACTTTTAATTCGTTCTGTGCTTTGTAAACTGAAATTCAAAAAGTGTCACAATTTGTAACAGCATTCTGAATTCTGATTTATGTTGCAGAGCATGTAATCGGATCTCCTACATGTAAAGCATGTAATCAATCAGATCAGTGACTACACGTGCTGAGGAACATACCTGATTCCAGCTGGACACAGCAGCTTATTTCTTCAAAGCTGATGCTTCTTCAATGTCTTTGTGATGTAATGGCAAACTATTACATTTCTGCTTACATTTTTGGACAAGAAGAATAATCCTTATCACAAATCTTTATCTGCAGATCTGGAAGTCCATATATCTTGCTAAAAACCAATATACCTGCTAGCTGAATTTTGGTATTAAACTATAATCCCTGCTTCAGAAGAGGTGGATTAAGTTCAGGGCAAGAGGTGGAAAAAATTACATCGTTTCTAAATGGCATGGTAAAAAAATATGTAACTCTGATCTTGGCACTGAAGTGTCATCTCAGCTACTAGATTGATATATATATGTATACAAAAGTACACATGAAATCACTTCAAACTAATATCAAAGTAAGAGAGCAGAAAGCTAGTCCAATATTAAACTTCTTAGTGTCATGAAGTTAATCAAATAGTATAAAATCCCAGAAGCATCCACTATAAACTGTATTTGTCTGTTGCAACAGTGCTTCAGTGGAAGTAATGGCTGCAGTGCTTCAGTGGAAGTAATGGCTGGCATGGCAGCATCAGGAGAGTGCCCCCTTTCCGCTAAAGCACCTGAAATCAATTTCTTCTCCTGTAGCCACCAAAGCCCTCACAGATTTGTGATTTTGAGGAATTAGAGAAGGCCACTTACTTACACTTCCATTCAGTCCCTGTGCACCACTCTTCATTTCACAGCTCTTCAGTGTGATCATATGCAGAATGTTTCCACCTGAATAATTTGCAAGCTAAAAGCACTCAAGAAGGATATGACAACATTTATAAAGGTAGAGATGCAAAGATGTTTTTCACTAGGCCGTTGCAACATACTTTTGTGTTGAACCTTATTTCCATAGGAAAGTACATCCTCCACTGAATAGCAACTTCAAATATGAATTAGTTTAGTGAAATATAAAATGTATTTTTATGCTTTATTTGGATCTCAAAATCTGAGTTACTATTGGCTTAAATCTCAAGAACATGGGGCAAATAGCTGGCAAAACATGTATAATATAACTTCAGGTCAAGCAATCGGCATTCACAGGTACCAGGAAATGACAGTGGCATTAGAGGGGAACGTATTACTGCAGCCCGAATGATGAACTCACCATTACTGGGACAGTGAGCACCGACTGAGCTCTTTAATTTTAATTGAAAGAGTTTTAAATCCAAGGAGATAAACCCAACAGAATAGAAAATACCTACTGTTTAAGGGGACATTTTTTATTTTGACATTTGTAAAGAATACTAAAGGTCTGCTAAAGATGATTTCTGTGTAGACTTCATACTCTCCATGGGTAGTGAGTATTAATTAAAGCCTTATTAAACAAAACATCACTAGTTGTTATCAGCTATTATTTTGGAAAAGAACATCTTTTTTTCTGGTTTCAAGTGTGGTTTTTTAAATAAAGGGGGCATATTTTATGAAAAGAAAAATAACATATAATTGAGTTTCTGTTACCCAAGACATCCGTCAGCTGAAGTCACACAGAAATGGCCTAATAGATCATTCAAGGATACAGCACATTCTTTCCAATCACCATTACAAGAGTTAGATAGCTGAATAAAAGGCATTTGATGAAGCTGTTTCCAGCTTTATCCACCAGCCTTTGAAAATCTGACAATACTGTTAATTTCTGTTTCCACATCTCAAGATCTTATTGAGATGTAATGTATTAGTTATTTATCCTTCAGAGTCAAAGGAAAATGGAAAAAACACTTCTTCCATTAGAAAGCAAGTTCCTTGTCCTTGAACTTACAAGGAAAAACCTGAAAGCACAATCCAAATTACTTAAGAAGGAAATAGATTTTCAGTTGAATGATTTGGAATAAATTATTTTTGATCCAATATTATGACTTTTGGAAGCGAATTTATGTTGTAGAACAGCTGACACTGTCAATACCAGATTTATTTTTAGCTAATCCCATCATTCTTTGCAAACAGGAAAATCAGCTGAAATGAGTAAACCACAAGAAAACTTTCTCTTTCTCCCCTCCCAAAAAAAAGATGCAAAAGTGAGTCAAGTAAGCAGTGCTGTTACTGTAAAAGTTAACAGGGAGAAGAAAATGCTTGATGACTGAGGCAATTTAATATAATCCTATCTGTTGTATTTTACTTGTAGCTCATAGTCCACTCTGAAAAAGCCTTGTAACAATTTCTCTCTATCATGTCTGCACAGATTGGTATTAAAACCAAATGGAATAAAACCACAGAGAAAGCTTGCAAAAAAATCCAGTTCTAAAATAATATTCTGTATGATCACTTTGAAAAACAACAATATCGATAATTTAATATCCTGTGTAATTTAACATTTTTCCAGCCATGTACAAACATATAATGATGAGCAGTGATTATTATAATGGTATAGTTCATATGAAAGTGGAGAAATAAAGATTCTAGCCCATGAAATACAGATGTGGTGCTACATCTACACCTTTCATTGACAAACCTGTAAAAATGGAACTGAAAAAAATGCACATTTCCTGTGCAACCCTTTCAGACTGTCTCAATTTCCGTAATTCCTCATTGTTTCTCTGTAAGACCAATTTTTCAATGCAAGAAAAGTTTTCAGTGGCAAGACTAAACCTCAAAATAACCTCGACTCTTGGAAAAAACAGCTTTGCCTATTGATCTGATCTAGGGAATGATAACCCTCTTAATGAGACACACATTTTTCTTTTTAAATTACTTATGAATGATTGTGGAATATTGACTCCTTTAAGAAGAAGAGCATGTTAATGAGGCTACTCAACAGAGAAAGTGAACCTGCAAAAACTCCACTTATTATAACTCATACTTCTTGGCTACTTTGCTGTGAAATTTTGGTTTTCCAGAATTAAAATAGTGATTTAAGCAGTTGCATTTGTATGTGCAGATAATGGGTTGCATGTTTAGGTCTGTTCAAGGGATGCTCTCAGCTGTGGGATCCAGGAGCACCTTTCAGGCCCAGGTGCCCTTTGCAGTTGCATCCTGGCTCCATCCTGGCTGGAGCGAGTCCTGTTGCCTGTCAACAAGTCCTGGCCAAAGGCACCACAGCACCTCACCACAAGTCCCTGACTTTGATGATGGGAGATCCAGACCTCAGAGCACTCTTCTTAAAACTTGTTGCCTGGTACCACTCTGTGTATCTGCTGAACTAATAATGGCAATCTTAAAACACAGCTTCCATTCTTTGCCACTACTAACTGGAGTCATTTTTTGGAACACGAAGGTGCCACTGCAGGACATGGGACAGAGAAGAGAAAGCTGGGATGGATGGTGAAGCACAAATTGCACACACACCTGCATGAACTGAAAATTTCTCTGAACATGCTATTGTTTCCAGCTCCCAAAGATAGGATCCACCCAGGGAAAGAAAGGAATTTTTTTCCTTTGAAAGTTTATGATCCTATTGCTCTCAAGGAACTGCTGCTGTATTTGTACCATGCAAGATACACATACATCATTTTTTTATCTAAACTTGCGCACCACAGTGGCATCTCTGAAAAAGGCAGAGTCTGAAGAGCAAGCAAAAATACCAATTATAGGTTGCATATAAAAGTGTTTAGATATTTCTTAACAGATTGAGGACAATAAATCACACGCCCCACACACAGCTCTGTCCCTCTAGGCAGGATCCCAATGCCAAAGTGTGTGATGAAGTACATCTTTAGATTTTCAGAAGTGTTGAGAAGCCACAGATTTAATGAAGTCAGAGGTATGTAACAGCTTTGAAGATTAAGCTACTAGAATTAAAGTGCTTTCATGGAGATTTAACAACTTAATTTCATGAACCCAAGGGCAAACACTATCCCATTATCACGCAGAGACAAGCCCGAACAGCAAGATGCTGAAGGTATTGCTCATCCCCTGAGTTAGGTGGATGGGGTGGACTGTGCAGGATCCCTGCCTGCTGCAGGCATGGGGCTGTCTGCATGCAAGTGTACAGCTGTGGGAAGCAAGGGGTCAACCTGGGCACTTGTCCGGGAGAGGAGACAGTAGAATAGAATCATAGAATCATAGAATAGTTAGGGTTGGAAAGGACCTTAGGGTCATCTAGTTCCAGCCCCCCTGCCATGGGCAGGGACACCTCGCACTAAACCATGACACCCAATGACAGCTCATCATCCTCGAAGAAGAGGGATGCTCAAGATGCCGGTGACAGCCCTGCAGCCCTGAGCAGGTTGCAGCCGAGGTGCTCTGTTTCCCTCTACTGGTAAAATTTCAAGTGATCTTTTAAAATGTGTGTTTTCTGCTGGAGGTGTCCCAGGGCCACCGTGTGCTGCTTTGCTTGGGAGCCTTACTTTGGAACTCCCCCCTAAATCCCCCCTCAGCTGAGTCCTCCTTTGCTGAGCTCTGTCATATAACCATGCTTGCTTAATGCTGTTGACTTCAGCAGGGTTGGGCAGGAATTTAAATTGTTAAGAAATATTTCTAGGTGATTTATGGGCATTTGGAAAGGCTTCATTGATTTCTCAGCGTGAAAGCAATACCACAACACTGAAGCTATTCTAAGCAATTTAACAAGTCTTCTAATGAATTGCTGCTATTTGGTTGCATTCAAAAACCAGAACAGAGATTCTGTTGTTGGAAAGTCTCAAGATTATGAGCTGGTAAGAAGATGCAGTAATTGTACACATTGCACTGAGTGCACTATCCAGGTATTTTAATTGCTCAGCTAGACCACATGGCCCACAGCCAGGTCCAGTAAGACTTCATGCATGATCCTCTGATTTCAGTTGCCAGAGAAAACATCAGTGCTCACATCCATTAGTGGTCTCTAGAAGTATGCAAAATTAATCTGAGAAGGAGCTTTCTGAGCTTTCACAGCATCTGAAAGAGACATGGGTTTCCTGGCTCACAAACTTCTGCCCTCTTGGAGCCTCTCAGATTTTTTCTCCCTCCAAGATGCCAGAGGTTTCCCATGTTCTATCTAAGCAAGCGGAATTTTGATCTGTGGCAGCAGTGGCAGGGCTGATGTTTTAAATTCAGAATACATTTGAGGTTTTTTCCACATGTAATAAGAACAAACGGAGAATTTTAACTCCAGGAGAACTAGGTTAAGGTTATATTTACTCAGATGCAGAAGTGCCAGTGCTGTTCTTGAAACATCCAACTGTTCATGCTCAGGTACTTCAATTTAGTATGGCTGATAGAATCATAGAATCATAGAATGGTTTGGGTTGGAAAGGACCTTAAGATCATCTAGTTCCAACCCCCCCTGCCATGGGCAGGGACACCTCACACTAGACCATGTTGCCCAAGGCTCTGTCCAACCTGGCCTTGAACAGTGCCAGGGATGGAGCATTTACCACTTCTTTGGGCAACCTGTTCCAGTGCCTCACCACCCTCACCATAAAGAACTTCTTTCCTTATATCTAACCTGAACTTCCCCTGTTTAAGTTTAAACCCATCACCCTTTGTCCTATCACTACAGTCCCTGATGAAGAGTCCCTCCCCAGCATCCTTGTAGACACCCTTCAGATACTGGAAGGCTGCTCTGAGGTCTCCATGCAGCCTTCTCTTCTCCAGGCTGAACAGCCCCAACTTTCTCAGCCTGTCTTCATATGGGAGGTGCTCCAGCCCCCTTATCATCCTTGTGGCCCTCCTCTGGACTTGCTCCAACAGATCCATGTCCTTCCTATGTTGAGGACACCAGAACTGTACACAATACTCCAAGTGGGGTCTCATGAGAGCAGAGTAGATTAATCAAGCAATTGAACATGTCTTGGCACAAAGTCCACTGTAACCAACTCCGGAAGAGCCTTTGGCAAACTGCAATGCACTTCAAGTACAACTGTAGCTAATGCCATACAACCTGGTGGGTTCTACAATGAGTAGAAATTGAAATGAAATTACAGTTAAAGAAAATTATGGGACAAGGAGAGGAAATTGTGTGCTCTGGTGGCAAATTAGTCCGCAAATGCCTAAGTACCCAATTACAGCTTTCATGATCATTTATGAGCATGTTTCTGTTACAGCAGCAGTTGGAGTTTTTCAGAGATACCTTTATACCTTTTGTGTGCATGCTGAAATGTTAAAAATCTATCACTGATTTTAGGTTTTGCTGATCAGAGTCTTTCTGGTTTAAAATCAATTTGTAGTTACTTTAGTTTTTCTTTTTAATTTAGTTGGAATCTATGTTCTAGGAATGAAAATTACCAGCCCAGATGAAACAGCAGTTTAATCAAAAAAGGAAGAAGAAAACTGTTCCAGGACCTCATCATTCTGATGGTAAGAGCTCAGATTTCTGGCCCTCCTCATAGTCAGTTTTGATCTGTTTGGTGATGTCTTGTGTTTATCATCTTTAAACCCAATAGTTCTGTACTGCTGGAGTTAGATGCAGATGAATTTTGTCTTTCATTGCCCTTAACACCCCACTTTTTGAATGCACGTTTACACTATAAATGTAGCCAGGAAAGCATACACTTGGTTGGAGCACTAAATCCAGTCTGTGTTGGAAAGCGGTTAATACTGTATATTAGCCCTGCAAATTCAGTAAATGGTGGAGGAGAAACTTGGTGGAAAATAGCTGCTTAATTCAGCCTAATCTCTGCTGCTGAAGATAATGGGATTCCAGTAACATTACTCAGATTAGCTGGAAGATCATGAGTGCCTGCAATAACCAGGGGCATAATTTAGCTTTTTTCTGCACTGTTGTTAATGTGCAAGAAAGCATGAGATCAGATGGATGAGCTGATTTCTGTTTGATTTGCAGGATAAGCCATTAGAACAAAAAACAATCATTTCATAGTAAACTGAGCACAATTAACAGGCAATAGGGGACAATAGACATTTTTCCAGATATACTTCTGAAAGCAGAAAAGGAGCACAGTGGTAAAATCACACGATTTAGAAATTCTTTAGGGAGCACAGTGTGAGAAAGAATGGATCTTTTTGTTAACCCTCTGTAAATGATGTGAAAGCGGGCAATTTCAAATCTCATTGACATTCGGAAATGAGAAAGCTGAGTGATGCTGGATCATACATCTCATTATTCCCAATTTCTTAATATTCTATAATATATTTGATTGGCTGGAAACCTCAATCTTTGTACTTTTACCCCACCATGATCTTAATGAACATGAATGCTTTAAGCATGGAAGCAGGACTGGTCTCTTTTTGCCTGATTCTGTTCCACTTAGGGGTCAAACATTCACACAGTGTGATCACTTTTCCATTACATATGTGAGTGAAGTGTCCAGAGCTGAAATTCCCGATGAGAAGTGAAAGACAGCAATGATACGAATACATATACAATAGGTTAAAACTTCTCCTTTTTCTCCATCTTTTTTTTCTTTATTGCTTCTGGAGTTTGCTGCACAGAAATTTAATGCAGGTTTCTATTAGATCAGCAAAAAGTTCAGTTTGAAATTAGAGTTTGTCACAGGTCAGGAAGACTTACTGGGTGGATATGCTGAGAATCATGTGGTCTTGCTCTCAGTTTTGCACTGATTTGCTATGTATCTGAGAATAAGACTTGTGTCTCTATTTCTATGTCTGGGGAAAGGCAGGATTACCTATCCTTGTCTGTAAAGTGTTTGGTGGCAGTAGGGAGAAAGCAGTTAATAGAAGCTGATATTTTCCATTTGTCAGTAACAGTAGAATCATAAAATGAACCCAATGAAGGAAAGTTGTGCCCAAACCTTGCACAGGGATGGCAGGATCAGCAGTACCAGACAGGCACTAAACAACTACAACTTGCCTTTTGTACCACGCGGGTTTGTTGGGTAAGTGCTCAGTGCTGCTGCCAGGGTACTAGCGATGGACTTAAGTTCAGGATAGGTGGCAGATGTACTCCAGTCAATATATCCTCTTGTTTGATGAGTCAATCTTTGATCATTTCAGTATATTACAGGATCTAATTATTTTTGCACCCCGTAGTCATAGTTTCATGTAGCCCGTGATTCCCTGTTTTACCAATGAAAACATCACTCAAGACAGCAGAAAACTTGCTGAATTCCACATGTGTAATTTCTGTTTCTTTTCTCTTACTCACAAGACAAGAATCCTATCAAAAAAGGTCTGGGTTAATTTGACAGTTAGATTGTCCTTGACAAATGCATTTTATCCGTTACTCATTTTCATGCTTACAAACCGTTTATTTGTTCAGATTTTTTTTTCCCAGAAAACGAATGGTTTTGTTTCCCTAATTTGGATGGATATTCTGTCTTTTACAATTTCCAGTGATTTGGGAAAGACGGCTCAAATTTCATTACTAGGAATGTGAGGCCTTTGGGGGAAATCATCCATTTTCTCTGGTGACTTTTACAGATGTTTGTACAGTGGGTCCTCGGTGCAAAAAGGACCTCAGTGTGGCTGGCATGATAGTGGGTGGCAAAGCCGTACTTCCTTTCCAGGGGCTTCCCAATACTCTGCTTGGGAACAGAGCAGCCTTACAGCCATCCCTCACTGGGGTATATAAACACATAAAATGCTGCAATCTCCATCTTGGCAGGATCTACGAGGAAGATATTTTCTGTGTTAATTTTTCATAAGGGAAGGCTTAAGGAAACAGCAATCTCCAGCTCTGTTAGCTCTTGTGTGGGTGAGTCTGCAGCAGTTTGTGTTAACATGTCCCTCCTGGAGAGTTTTCACTACATAGGAGCATCCTGATAATCCTTTGCAGGTGTACCTAAGAGAGGACGGTTTCTTTGCATATGCAGGAAGATTTTGTTTATACTGAATATTAAAAACCACACTCTTACATGTTTATCATTGTAAACTCAGCTTTGGGTGAGAAAAAAACCCCACAAAATAAAAATGTTAGGATCTGGAGAAAATATTGTCACTTTTTTTTCAGACCACAGGAGTTTGTCACCATGGAGACCCTCCTGTTTTCTTCAAGAATGACTCAAATCTTCCAGATGGAGCATATGTGATAGAAGCAAAACATTATAACCAGGAATTCACATTAAACATTTCACAAAGAGGTTTTTGAGCACCAACCAACGTTCACAGACTGTTCATGCAGCAAAAATATGCTTCCACGTTTGTCCTTAAGCTTCTTTCTTTCTAATGTGAAACAATTGAAGGTTTTATTTCCAAAGCTAGCTGGATTTTAAGCAACTTGTTATACAGGAGGCTGAAGGCTGGAGGACTTCACTATTATGTTGTGGTTTTATACCATAAAGTACTCTAAGAGCTAAAGTACCTAGGTTTTAAGGACATAATGAAGCTAAAACTTGAAAAGCTTGTTTTCATTATTACTTACATAAGTACAGATTTTAACTGAAGACAACCAAATTGTACATGAGATGGAGCCAAGAGCAGGGCAAGATGGTTTGTCAGCAAGCCCCCAGCTGCACCCGCAGCGGCTGCAGGCACCAAGGACGGGAAAGCTCAGAAGCACCGGCACCTCTGGAGTCACGTCCTGACAGCCAACAGCAAACTGTGACTACAGGAGCCCCTATGGGAAAGAAGCAAGCCATGGCATACTGCTACCGTTGTACCTCATATGGCATATCAGACTGCCCTGCTCCACTGTAGTCACTGCTTAGGCTGTGTAAATGTATTTTTAACTGAGCGTGGAAAGTACTGCAGTGACTGCCAAGGAGACCAAACCAAATTAGACTGAAAACGCATGGCAGGCTTTCTCCCAAGCCTGCTTTTCTGCTGTGCCACCCACCTGGCTTTCTGGTCTGTGACAGAGGTAGATCTGAGCTCTCCCCTTCGTTATTCCCCCACCAGTATTGCTGCAATGCCAGCCTGGGGCTTACCTTTGTTACTGCCAGTGGTACCAGAGGGCAACGACGTGAGTGCAGGGGAAGGTTGCACAATTCAGGGCAGAAAAGAGCCTGCTGTGCCTCCCAGGTCCATTACTCCTGAGAGGGAGGAACATCCTTCCTGTCAAACACCATTGTGTGTTGGTGGAGAGGGAGAGAAAATGCAGCCCTGCAAGGTGTTAATTAGAGCAGCAGTGCACCTCTAAGAGATGTAAATCTGTTTTTAGATGGCCCAGTAATGAATCAAAACTCCTGCAGCCATATGACACAAGGTGTAGAAGCAGTGACCACCCACCCTTGTGAGCGTACACACTTCACACAAGATGGGGTTTGCTGTCAGCCATTGTAATTGCACACGAGAAAAGGCATTGCTTGTCCTTCCAAAATATGTCAGAAGATCGGATGAAGCATGAAGTCAGAGTAAATACCCGATGGGCTCAGGCTAATCTAATAGAAGAGAAATTAGGTATTTGCTCTTAATCAGGATCAGATTTGTCCTGCTGGACCATGTGGTACTAATCTGTGTGGAGCTACGTTTGGCAAGGATGGCAGAGAGCGCTGCTGTCGCAGGCCCAGGAGAAGCTTGGGCAAGTCCAATGTGCGTGGAGCTACACAGCCTCATGGAGAACAGGAAAGTGTAGGAAGTGTAGGGCACCATTCAAGTGGCGCAGGCTTTTCTGCAATCCCTTTACCCTAGGAATATCCAAGACACAGCCTAGGTGCTCAGATGGGGCACTGCTTGTGTTTTTTCCTTCCCCAGTTATCCTGTTAATAAGTAATGCAAAGGAAAGGTCCAAGCTATTTCCATTATCTGTGAAAAAAACTATTTAGAAACTAAATGACTTCACCTGAACAGTGTTGCAAATACTCTGTGAGGACAATGTAGGCAATGAGCTGAAAACTTAGCAACATTTGTACATGGATCTTGGAAAAATATGAACTAAAAAATCACTGTGGTTGAGTTGCATTGTGAAATTCATGGGACTAAAGCAATGCTTTCTGTAGTTTCAAGAGGTCACCTTTCTGATAGTCAGTAGCCAAGTTATGCTGTGCATGGTGAGTGATCCCACTTACACCTCTTTCATGAGTCCAAGATTTTTTGTATTCTCCTCGCTGGCTTGAAATACCTGAATAAAAAAATTATCAACATAATAGTTCTATTTGGCATGCAGTGAACAAGTTTAAGAGAGAATATAATGCTTCTTTTATTGGAGCTAAACCTTCTTACAATTTGTATAAGTTTATTTGCACTGATGGAAACATTTGGTCTGCCGCAGCCAGTGCTCTGCACTTTCAGGCACCAGAAATATGCTGTCTATATTGATATCATCTTCAGGAGTACTTTGAAAAGGTTTGCAGGAGCCAGGTTCCAGTGACTTAACCTACTTGTTCTTACTACCTCTCCCAAAAAACTATTACAGAACCTCTCTCCTCTATGAGCTGGAAGCTGCCCTCTGATTTCCAGCCAGGACTCATCTGCAGCCGATTTCCCACTTAGAAGAGCTCTTCTATCTCTTGTGTATTTACACTCTGTACTTGTTCCACTTCAGATGTTCCCTGAAGTTGATCTATGGGAGTCGTACACTGTATTCCATATAATTTCTCTGCACAGGCTTATAAAAGGGTGTTAGTTTGGGGGGCTACACCTAGGTAATCTTTAGTCTTAACCCTGTACTGATTGCAAGCTGCCCCCTTTGCTCTAAGAGCTTTTTGCTATGTTTTTCTTATTTTGCTGTTCAGTTTCTAACTCAGTTGGATATTTGGCAATGCTTACTTTTTCCCAGTACTTCTTAACCAACAGGAAATGGCCTGCTTTGTTGCTTATGTCTTCCTTTCACTCTCAGTAGGCTCTTTCCGTGTTGATATTTGTTCATCCAGTTGACCATGGAGACCTTTCCCTTTTGGTTAGTGCACAAACTTCACATAGTTAATGTATATAGCTTTTTTATCTTTACAGTAAAGATACTCTCAGCCTTCTTCACAGTCAACCCCTTTAGTTCTTAAAAGCATTGAGTAACTCTCCCTATTTTATCAGAGCTTATCCTTTTGGAACCAGCAAAACTTCTATTCCATTAACCTACTTGTGTTTGTACATCCCAAAAGATTCAGATTATTCAGTTCAAAGTTATTTTCCATCCCCAGCTATCCTGAAAGGTCCCTCCTACTTTCCAAAACCCCTGTCTGGTAGAAAAAAATCTGTTGACTAGCACATCTTGGAGCATATATACCTGAGCATTGTTAGCATTTCACTCCAGAATATCACTGAGAACTTGGAGTTGAAGGAGACAGTGATTTCAGCTGTCCTGTTGTGGCCTGGAGTAGAATAACAGTGCTTTGTAGCAACAAAAATTAATTAGCTGTAATATCCTATTCCCTTATAAACCCTGGTGCTGTTGCCTGTGTGAATATTTAAACTCTTTCTCAGAAACCTTAAGCAGTTTGAGGGCTATCACTTTGCTTGGCACCTTGCATCTTTGTTGCCATGCTGCCACTGTTCCAGTTGAGGTTGAAGGCATTGAAATGACATCTATTGACTCATTTGCATGGATCCCCACCTCAGGCCAGTCAGAAATGACCGTACAAAGCGAGGGTCTGTTCTGAGGCTCTGGTGTGCCTCGTCCACAGCCTTCAGGCACATGGGCTCTGCCAGGTCTTTGCAGTCTGTACGTAGCTCATCAGTTTGTGTTCTGCTCTGTGTTGCCTGCATGTGTTCCCAGGGCTGTCAGCATCCCCACACATCAGCTGTCAGCGCTGTTGTGTCTGCCTGATCACGGCAGTCCCTCAGCTCTCTCCACGCTTTCTGCAGAGATGAGTTTGGTACCTCTGTTTTCGTAAAAGCAAACTTTCTTCACCAGCTCTCTATGTAACCATAACCGTCCTCTGGATTATCCATGCTGGCATTCCTGGCCTTTTCTGGTAAACAATATTTCCTTCTCGGAAACATCCTAATGGTGTCTGGAAGCTGTTTTTAACTGACTTTGGCAAGGGGAGTGTTTTTCTTGCTGACTTTTCCCTACCCTGCCTTCCTGTTTGCAAGGTACTATGATCCCCAGCACTTCCCTTGTGCTGTAGCCATGCCATTTCCCAATTTCCCATCTCTGTCTGGGGCTTACCAATACATGTGCACAGTATGGTGATCAATCTTCTCTGTTGAGCTTGATGTTAGAGATAAGAACATTGTACAAGCATTTAATTCATTCCTGAAATATTTAGTTTCTGTAGAGTTCTTTAGGGCCTGAAGAGTACAAAGTGTCCTTCAATGTCTTCTGCTGGCTAATTACTATTATAATTCCTGATGCAGATGACGTTCATTTGTATGCTATAGCATATGAACCACAAGAGCTGGAGCAGGAGCCTGGTGTACAAGCAGGGATAAATGGTCAGAGTGCAGGCAGGTGGGGCTGGCTTGGGGTCAGAAGCAGTGGGCAGGCTGGGGTGGAAACTTCAGCTGCTGGGGCAGAGGCAGCAGAGGTGGGAAATGCAGATTGGCAGTGGAGGAAGGCTGGTTGTGGATTGAGGCTGCTCAATCACAGTTCCCACTAAAACCTTTCAAGCAAGAAGGGTGTCCAAGGGATCTAGACAGCATCAGGATGGGGAAATGCAGGCGCAGGCACAGGCACAGACACGTCAGGGGTTGTATTCTTCTTACACTATGCCCTCAGAGGCTCCCAGCTCCCACAGCTTAGCAGCACCCAGCTGACTTGACAGACTAACAGTTTGAGGGGTTTTGTATTACTAGACCAGCAAATGGGGTGATGGAGGGGCAGCAGAATGTGGGTTGCTTTAGGGTGGAAAAGTGCCATGGGGATAGGGCTCTGACAGCTAGGAGAGCCTTGGCTGTTTGCAGGACCTGAGCTGGCAGGTAGGTCTGGGGTAAAAGGAAGGTGTGAGACCCTATGTTTCTGCCCTTCAGCTGCTGGGAAGCATGAGCTGGGTGTTTCCTAGCAGCGTATCTGTGAGAATGGTAACACTGGCTTGGGAAATGCCTGCCAGGTTCCCTTCCTTTTCCAGATGCAGTCTCTGTATCCAGCACCTCAACCCAGTGATGACCAGACAGCCCCCTGGGTAGTGGTACCTATGGCTGAGGCTCATGCATGGCCAGTCTCCCTGAGGTGGTGGCTCACTCTCTGTAAGCACTGCTTTTAGGACAAGCTGCAGGCTTGCTTTCCATTGCCATGGCTCTCTGTTCCTTGGGTGGGTGGCAGTGACAGTTGTGCCACGTGAGTCATTCTCTGTGGGCATTAACAAGTCTCCTCAGGCCTGGTGGCACTTGCTAGCCCTGGCAGAGCAGCAGTCCTGGTGAAGAAGACCCCAACGGTGGGTTTCCAGACACATTAATGTGTCTGCAGAGCCTGCTGCCATCCTGAGAAGGGGCTGTCAGGGGGATCCTGCAAGCAGAGCTGCAGGACAGCCTGTGGCTAGGCTGTGTTCAGTGTGGTTGCTATCAGGTAGGATGGATGCAGCTGCAGGTAATGTAGCTCAACAGGTACTGAGAAGTGGCTGTGTGCTGGGTGATGGGCAAGGCATAAAATATGGACTGTCTCCACCCTGCAGACTGCTTACAGCCAGGATTACAGATTCTTAGAGATCTGCTGATAATCAAAGCTCGGGGGTAGCTGTCAAAGGAAAAATTAAGAGAAAGCAGTGAATTAGTTAATCAGTGTGGGCAGAATCTCTCCCAGTGACTTATTTTCATACCATGCACATGCTTTAAAAAAGCAGCGGAATTAAACCAGCATTTGACGCTGCCCTCTTGAGACTTTATTTGAATGTAATATATATCAGTTACTGTGTATTCAAAATTCCCATGCTAATATACAATCTGCAGAGGCTTATAATGTGTGCTGGTTGGAATCTGAGACAAATTAATATCATAGTTTCATTTTCTTAAAAAAAGAGAAATAATCTGCTGGGTTGCAAGTTCCTCAAGGAATATTGAGCAGAAAAGAGACAGAATTACTGGGGAGTGATTTTGAAAGCAGCTCTTACTGGCCAATTGCTCAAAGCCACTGCCAGAAAATAAGGGAAATGTTTTTTTTATTAAACATGATTGCTGTGACCTTCTCTGGTTAACCTACAGAAGAAAAAGCAAGCTATGGACTGTGTATGATTGGTTGTTATTACAGCTGGGCTGTTTTTCGGTGAACCTGTAGAAGCTAGAATGTTTATTTTGATTTATTTTTGATTTGGCTTTGCTCAAAAGAGCAAAACCAAATGAAATACCTTCTAGGGCTACACATGTGTACCCATTTCTCTTTGAGTACTGTGGCTGCTGCCCCTGCTCTCACATCCTTAATCTCTGTGAACATCACAGCCATGCACGTCCCTGTCTCCCTCCTTCTGTGCATAGAGAGGCTCTGCAATGGATATTGAGCATTGTCCTCCTCTCAGTGCAAAGACTGCAGCTGTATCTGGCCCTTGAGTGAGAGGCGATCAGGTAAGCTTTCTCTTATTCATCTTCTTCCAACGCAAGCGCCACTAATGCTTCCCTGAGGATTGCATAAATGAGATGGAGAGCAGAAATCTGATGTATTTATGCACAGCAGAGTCAAGAGGGCCCCGTTGTGTTTGGGATATGCACAAGCAGAGCTCCAGAGAGCTCCTGCTATGGGGAACCAAAGACAAAACACAGACCAGCACTAAGACCGGAGGAACAAGGACAGCACAGTCATGTGGAGGTGTTTTGTCAGCCTTGGAGGTGTTTTGCAGAGGTACGCTTACATATGCAGCTGATTATGCCTAAGAAAATCCCCACAGAATTCAGACTCAGTGAGCTAATTGTGGATTAGGTCATTTTCTATGTGCCTTCCAAGATGACTGCATACACCTAATTAAGATGCTTAATGTATTTTGTTTAGTCCAACTGGTGATGGAGGAGGAAGGTTATTGGTCTGGTATCTGGGGTATTGGCAGGGCTAGTTTTTATGTGGATTGGAATTCAGCAGGCTTTCAGTTTCCAAGGAATAAGGTTACCAACAAGGCTTAGTCACACAATTACTTTAAGAAACAGTCCAGTCACTAAAAAGATTTTCTAAAATGACAAGATTCCACTGATTCATCTTTCTTTGTCATTTCTTGGTCTCAGCTCTCACTTCAGGAAAAATATGCACTTGACTTATATTGAAAACAAGGTTGTTTAAACAATTCAACAATCACCGAATGGTTGAGGTTTGAGGTTGGAAGGCACCTGGAGATTATCAAGTCCAAATCCCTGCTCAAGAAAGGCCACCTAAAGCTGGTTACCAGGACCATGTCTATCTGGGATGTGAGTACCTCCAGGGATGGAGACTCCACAACATCTCTGAGCAACCTGTTCCAGTGTCTGATCACTCATAGAGTGAAAAAATGTATTTCTTAAGTTTAAATTTCATATGTGCCCATTGCCTCCTGACTTTCCATTGGGCACCAACAAGAAAAGTCTGGCTCTGTTGTCTTTACTCTCTCCCAACATCAGGTAGTTATATACACTGATAAGATCCCCCTGAGCCTTCCTTTCTCTGGGCTAAGCAGTCCCAGCTCCCTCAGCCTTGCCTCAAACATCAGGTGCTCCAATCCCCTAATTATCTTCATGGTCCTTCAGGGGACTGTCTCCAGTATGTCTATGCCTCTTTTGCAATGGGGAGCCCATATCTGGACACAGCATCCCAGGGCTGAGCAGGCAGGAATGAGCACCCCCTTGACCTGCTTGAAACACCCTTCCTAATGCACACCAGGAGGTGTCTTGCCATCCTTACCACAAAGGTACATTGCTGGCTTGGATGTCCACACAAAAATGAATTTTATACCACTGATACACATGGCCAACTTAACTGTACATTTAAAACAAACAGCGGATGTAAAACGTAAGTGCTGGCTAAGAAAGAAAACTTTTATATGAAGAGATTGAGTTTCAAGTGATTTGTTGGAAGGAAAAGCCTGTGGCTGTGAATGGCCAAATGCCTTTACAAGACAAGTGGTGAAGAGCCAGGAGAAGTGAGAAGTGCCTGTGGTGTTTGGCCAAAAGCAGCACCTACAAGTGCTTTGTGCCAAGCGCTGTTTCGCAAACAGGCTGGAGGCAATGTGTAAATAAAACACAAACCATGCAGAGTTCATGTATGAAAAACTGGTGATGCTGAATGTCAGCTGCCACACAGCCAGTGAGGCTGCAGTGTTTGATGTCTCTGGTAGGACTCAGCCATGCTTTCTGGGGCATCTGAACTCTCACTTAAGCCGTCCTGTCCTCAGGAATGCAATGGAAAGTGCAGCCAGTGGAGACTCCTTGTGTTTCACAGTTGCTTGCTCTGTTACAGGGACATTTTTGATGCTCTTCTGACCATAGGCGCATCAGTGAGGTCTGAAGCAACTCAGGGAACTCAGCAACCATGTGCCTTGATAAGAACAAAAATCCATTAGGAATAGGGTTGCTGCCATCTGTTGGTTGAAATACCATGGGGAGCTGAAAGAATCCTTGAATTGATAATGCCATCTAACATGTAGATCTACTGAGAAAGGATATTTTGTTTTTAATGACAAGTGTGATGCGATTGTGTTTTAGACATCGGAAGAGGGAGACAAAATGATTTGTCTGCATTATTATATCACATACTTGCTGCCCTGCACATCAGTTTAAGTCCTTTGCTGAAGAACTGGCCAAAGTTTTAGCTTTTCAAGCTGTGGGTCTACAAACATTTCTCTTGGCAGCAGTGCCAGATTCAGCAGCTTGTGCTGCTATAATTGCTCATGGCCACTCCACAGCCGAACATTTATTAACTACTATTTGTGCGACAGCACCACAGACCAAACAAGCAAACTGATAAGGACTGGGAATAACCCCTCCCCTCTTCTTTTTCAAGATCATTCAAAGGCTGCATAAGTTTCCAGGACCCGTCTGTATGTCCTCCCACAAACACAGCACGGCTGAGGGAGGAGGGCACCCTTAGGAGCTGCTGAAAGCTGCCCTGCTGCTGTGAGAGACTCCTGACGCTGTCAGCAGGGCTTTCAGCAGAACACAAATCTGTAGCTGCTACTTGAATTTGTAAAAGTCTGGGACCAGACAGTAAAACAGGTGTTCCATAATCTCTCCAAAGGCTGTAACTACCCAGGTTTCCTCCTCTCTTCCTCCCAAGCCCAGAGCAGGTCAGAGTTCACATTCACTGCCTGAAGCTCTGCCCTATTCTGAGAGTCACAGATACAAGCAGTTAAAAGTAAATCCTAAAGATAGAGCTGCCCTGAGAGGTGACAAATGTTCACCACGAGTCTGCTAAACAAATCTACATGCACTAAACATTTCCAGAGTGAAGGGTTGCCATAGGAGGTAAAATTGAATCTTCTGTCTCCTGTGTCCCAAATGATCTGGGTATTAGGTGTTAACACTTGCATTAAGTGTTACTTGCAATACCTTGCTGTGTCCACTGGACTCTCTCAATTCTCACCTTCTCCCCTCTGCACTCTGTCAGGCTCCACTTGCAGCTACACTACCTGCCTGGCAGCTCACCTCCAACAGAATTTCTTACAAGGTTCAGAAATAGCTACTGAGTATATTGAAAAGGCATGATATGTACTTTGGGATGTTTCTGAGCCCTTTCACTGGAAATGTGCACGGGCAGATGCACCAAAATTTCTAGCTAAAACTCATGTCTCCTCTAGGGTTGCCAAAGTTTGGGTTTGACCTAGAGATATGGGGGGGGAGGGGGTAATGGCAGGGTGGCAGTCTCCAGATTATTTCATAGAATCATAGAATCATGGAATGGTTGGCGTTGGAAAGGACCTTAAGATAATCTAATTACAACCCCCCTGCCATGGAACACCTTCCACTAGAACCAGGTTGCTCCAAGCCCTGTCCACCCTGGCCTTGAACACTGCCAGGGATGGGGCATTTACCACTTCTTTGGGCAACCTGCTCCAGTGCCTCACCACCCTCACAGGAAAGAACTTCTTCCTTATATCTAACCTGAACTTCCTCTGTTTTAGTTTGAACCCATTGTTCCTTGTCCTGTCGCTACAGTCCCTGATGTAGAGTCCCTCTCTGGCATCCTTGTAGACCCCCTTCAGACACCGGAAGGCTGCTATGAGGTCTCCACGCAGCCTTCTCTTCTCCAGGCAATTTCCATGTGGGTTGAATGAAAAGTGCAGTCCGCAAACTTCTCCTTGTGTCTCCCACTGATGTGGGTGGATAAGGAACTCCTTCTCATACATGATCTAGCAGTTCTTGCTCCTCGCACACTCCAGTCACAATGCAGCCAGACGACAAGTTCTTCTGCAGTCTGACCTTGCTGGTAGGTTTTTTGCACTAGCGCTTCCCAATAACTTCTAATGGCTGCAGCATATTTTGAAATTTTAGGAAGTTCACTTCAATTTTTGCGTGATCTTTGCAGAACTGGCTGAAACCAGATGTAGAAGAGCCAATTTCCCTGGTAATTCAGAGCTCCAGCTGAACTCTTGTTCAAATTGTAGGAAATACTGAAGAAAGATTCACATGCTGGAAGCCTGCCTGTGGCTTTCAGCAGAGGTTTAAAGGAGAATTAGCTGGCTAGGTTAAACACTGCCTTACTCGTTCTTGCAAATCACAGCTCTTAATACTTAATTCTTATTTTGCTTTTTGTGCAAGAATTACAGTCTGAGGATGTGTTGTGTAATAAGCCAAATAGATGAGCATCTACATTGACATTACAAAACTGTCAATGAATATACTCTACAGTCAGGTACACAGTGATAAGTAAAAGGGGAGATGTTGGACCCTGGTTATCCTTGACCAATCCACTGCTCAGGTTCTGGCTCATTCCTTCATTCAGTTTTGCATGTAGTCCACCTAGCTCTTTCCAAGGTGAAAGTAAGGTTCTGAGGAGGGCTTGCTATCATTCTGTGAAGAAGCACTTTTTATCTATCTCAAGCTAATCTAATACTAGTTTGATCATGGTCCCCTAGTTCTAGCATGTGGATATAGTGAATAACTGTTCTGCATTCACCTCATCCACTGCCTTCATGATTTTGCAAATGTCAGTCACAATCCCCAGCCTCCTTCTCTCCAAAGCCTTTTTAGTCTCTCCTTACAAGTTGTTTCATTATCTTGTTTCAGCTGTCCCTCTCTGCCTTTTCTCTAACTCCATCACATCCTGGAGAGGACATAGCTTAGCATCAGTGGGAACATCTTCCATGTGGGTTATGCAGTGTGATTCGCTAACTCCAGACACAGCAGCCCTGTGTGAAGTGTGCTCCAGCCTCTTGGAACCTCAGGTCACCTCATCAGAGAAGAGCTTGGCTGTACTCATTGTGCTGCCCTGACTACATCTTACTGCACGGGTTTCTGTGGGCCAGCATGGACCCTAGCTAACACCAGCTAACACCAGGTCTCTTGGGAGCTCATCACTGCACTATCTCTCTCTTCTCTTAATCTTCCCCTTCCTAGAAAGTAAAGAATAGATTGACTTTTCCATGATGCCACTGCCGTCCCAAGAGGACAGATGACCACAGGGCAGTGGCTGCAGTGTCTGGGTGCTGCAGATGCAGGATGCTGGGGACAGCCACCTAGTTCATGAGACAGTGACATGTTAGGCTGCTAAGGGCAGAGGCTGTCCAGGGCATTCCACAAGGTAATAGCAAAAATAAAATCCAACAGGCCAAAGAAATTAAAGAAAGCCTAAACAAAACAAAACTCCTGGAGCCAGGAGAGCACTTGGTGGTTACAAGCGATGTTTCTTGTAAATGGCATGACTAATGTCTTTCCTGAAAGTCCTGGCCCCCTTCCAGCAGCCAGCCACCTACCATCAGCACTTGGCAGCGGCTGCTCCCCAACACCCCTCAGTGAAAGCCAGGGGCAAGCAAACCTCCCACCGGACAGCAAAATCAAGGTGTTAAATTTTGCTGAGTCCTTGGGGGCTCTGCTGAGACCAACCCTGACGGGGGGCATGAGTGAAACACACACAGAAAGGAGGTCTCCCGAGGTCTGGAGATAAAACACAGTGTGTGGTTGGGAAGCTGGGAAGGGGAAGGTGTGCAGCCAAGGCTGGCTCGCTGGCTCCACAACCCTTCCAGTTTGGGTGGAATTCCAGCAGAATAGCATCCTGTGCGTTTATAGAAGTGTTCCTATGGCCCTTGCTGCAATGCTTGGACCCGATGGAGAAAAGAAAAATGTGGTTATGAGGAAATAGTGCTGAGCTCTTAAAGATTGTTTTTGTTTGACTCAATCCATTAGAGTTTGGGTTTTACAGCTGTGTGACGCAAAATATGCCCATCCTTAGAATAAACCTAGAAAAAGCAATGCTTATCTCCTGCTTTACAATTGGTACTTGTACCTGGTACCTGGTGGTGTTCCTAAGGTCTTCAGGTGGACAAAAAGAAACTAGCGTCCGTAAGAATGCACATAATCTGTCACCCTTGCCCAGGGTCAGAGCTGAGGCACGGGATGATGGGTCCCAAAGCCAATGTCTTTACTTGCTCTTGTGTCCCAACGCAACCATGAAATCAAGTTGATTGACACAAAAGTGAGCCCAGTTTTCACTAAGAGATCAAGTGGACTCAGGTCCCTGCTGGCTATACCTTGTCTTAGCCGTGGGATTCAGTAATGACCTCAGGTCTTCCCTGCCGCACCTGCTTCAGCTCCACAGGCTGTAGCTCACAACAGAACCCAGCTGGCATAAAATAGGAAGAGAAACAAGTGCAGAGAGAGCACAGGCTTTTGGATCTTCTGGGCCTTCTGAGTGTGCATTTCTGTTTATGTAAGAGTCAGTCTGCTTCTGGACAGCTTGTGCCTTACAGCCCCAAGGAGATGCTAATTCCTGTAGGTTGCAAACTGAATTCTCTAAATTGGAAGAGAAATTTCATCGAACTCGGGAGAAGAGTGAAGACAGCGAGAGGGGACACAGCTGCATTTCCCCATAGCAGTGAGGGAAAATAAAACAGGGCCAGCTATGGCTGCGGTGGTGAGGAGGGGCAGCAGAGCCCTGCTGACATGATACACAGCACGTGCCACACCAGCAGTAATGGGGTGTGTGGGAGAGCAACAGCCCTGTTAGCCTTCCTCCTCCTCCCTCCCATAAATCTGCCTCCAGTTGACGGAAGGCGATGCGCTCATCTATTCCCAGTCCTGAGTGTGCCTGTCCTTTTATAAATCTAACCTGATAGCTATTTTCCTGTCCTTGACTCTAAGCAGTTGTGCAGCTTCTAGGCACACCAAGAATGAAAAAGGAGCAGCACCTTTTCCAAGAGGTGAATGTATTGCTAGTGCTGCTCCATTTTCTTTATGTCTCATTCTGTAAATGCTTCATACATACCTGCTAACACCAGGTCCCTTGGGAGCTCATCACTGCAATAGCTCTTTCTTCTCTTAATCTTCCCCTTCCTAGAAGGGCCTTCTGAAGGTATTTCTAGACATTAACCAACAGTTTCTCTGCAGGGTTCAAGTTTGCTGTTGGGAGTCACTGCTCTTCCGTCAGAGTGCTCCTCCAGTGGGACGTGGTCTGCTATAGCTGTGCCATAGCTCTGCCATATCTCAGCATTCACTCTGGGCCATCAGATGCAATTTAGGACAGCTTCATCATTTCGTGATGGGTTTCTGCCTTGTGATGACCAGCTTCTCTGTAACCCTTTGTGCATGTGAATCATCTCCAATGTAGTGATATACACCTATACACGTAGAATAAATGTATTTCTGATGAAAGACAGGCCTGATGATTGATAATTGCATAAATAAAGGAGTACAGATAATGGAAATAAAATCAAGGTACCCAGGCAGGAAATAAGCGAGTCACCGATATGAAATGCACATTACACTACTGACAGGTGTTTTAATACAGCTTGTGAATAAGGGATTTATTTATAAGAAAAAAAGCTAAGTCAAAACCTCAGAGTCTAATTATTTATCCAGCTACGCAATTACTAGTTATAAATCTCTAAAATGGCTGAGAAAATGTTTGGGGAAATGCCAAGTCTGGCTGTGTGTGAAATGCTATTGCTAGGAACTGTGTTATTCCTACCGATATATTATGGCCAAAGACACCAGAGACTTTCCATTTTCTGGGAGCTCTGCCTTTTTGCAGCAAGAAATGTGCTTTCAGTGATGGCTTTAATATCACATTACAGGCTTCGGCCACACAGGGGAGGAGGAATGGAGGTAGTTGGGCCTTTCTGGATTAAATGTCTATTATATGGTTGCCAGGGACAACAGGGACTGGGTTTAATTCTGTGCTCATATCCTCTGCTATTCAAATTGTTCCTTGGGGATGTGCCTGATCAAATATGAACTGCGCTAAATCCTGAGACCTGTTGGAAGAGCATTGGCCTAAGTGGTATAATATGTGCTGAGGCAGAAGAGGAGCTTGTGAGTTAGCCAGTGTCAGCTTAGCCTTTCCTATCCTGAAGGCTACAGTGTTTGAGACACAGGATGGTGACAGGTCCCCAGGAGCACAGCTCAGGGTCACAGTTCTGCTTCCTTCCCAGCCACTGCACAGAGGGATTTTTTTCCTAGAAGCTGGCACTGGTTCTGTTTCAGTGCTCTCTGCACCTTCCGTCCAAGGCACACCTAATCCTGGAAGGCTCCTGTACCCAAAATCTCAATGTCACTAGACATTTGCCAACGGTAAAGTAATAAACTCCATAATGTAGTCAGTAGGGTATCCTGGCATACCAAGAAGGGTACCAGTGCAAGAACTTCGGATATATGCCATGATTTTAGCCTTACCCACCTAGATGGTGAATATAAAGAAAGAGTTATGTGCCCTAGTATAGTTTCCACAGGGCTATACCACGATTGTATGCTTACGGTAGGGATATCTTAAGTATACCTCCCACAAATTTCTACTGTGGTTTATAATGAAAGACCCAAAAACTGGACCAGTAATAAACTATAGATTCCTTGTTAGTGTAAAACATATTACAGTAGTCAAGCATAGGAAAAAGCCAATTAGCATTTGCCATCTGGGTTAGAAAACCCCAGACAGCCACAGTAAAGAATGAGGATGAAACTTCTGCGAAACCTTGTCCAAATGGCACTTGCCATTGCAGACTGATTCAAACTAGGTTTTGGAGGCTGTCCACATAGAGATGCTTCCTGGGATGCATAGCCTTCCTAGGCATGCTACACCTCCACTAAAAACCAAAGAGCTGCAACACAGGCTGCTCTGAAGAAACGACTGCTGCATCACCCTCTGTGTTTTCTCAGCCCAGAAGGGAGGGAAGCACTAAGGACGCTGCCAAATGTTGCCCTAAGTCGCACTTCCACAGCTGCTGGCACTGTATTTGTGCTGGCTCTTCTGGAGGCATACATCTGATCTAGGTCTGCCCCAAGCCTGCATTCAGTGGCATTTTTGCTGGAAGAGGCCAAGCACGGGATGCAGTGGGTGCAGCAGTGCAGGCTTCAGGTGCTTCGGGTGGCACTGCAAGCTGCATGCACCTTATCTTCCATGACTTCTGCATGGCTCCCTCCAGGGCTGCTCCTGCCACACCTGGGTGAAAAAAACCCTGGATGAATATAGCACAGGATGCCAATTCCTCCATAAACGAGGGCTCCAACCTGCTGCCCCACCGCCTGCTGAGTGTCTTGTGCAAGCTGCAGGGGGTCTGGCGGTGTGGGTTGGTGTGTGCCGCCAGTCCTGCAAGTGGCACTTCAGACACAACTTGGCTTCCCATGTAACACACCAGACTCAGAGCAGAGCTGCTGCCACTGGATGCGTTGCTGGATTTCTCATCAATAACAAAGATTCAGAGGGGCAGCACCATGCTCCATGGGGTCTGGGTCCGGGAAAAGGGTGCTGAGCAACAGCAGAGACATGCAGCAGCAGTGGAGGGACCTCAGGATGGAGTGGTGGTGTTTGCTGGTGTGGGATCACCTTTCTGTGGCACAAGGAATGGAGCCATGAGAGGACAGTCGCTGGGAGACAGCAACCTCAGCCCATAGCCAGCAGGGCAGCTTAGGACAAGCTATATCTCTGAGGTCTTGCCCCATATTGCTTTCAAGTGGCAGCAATACAGGAGGTCAGGGCAGGTTTTGCTTGTGTGAGCTTCCTCAGGTGGACTGTGGATGCCAGTGGGATGGTCACTTGGTGAGGTGCTGCCCAGCATCACCACAGGCCCCAGGACCTGTCTCCTCACCCAAGCCACAAGGAGACCCTTCACACCCACTCCAGTGTTGTTACTGCCTTGGGGCTGTGGCTGTGCAGAGCTCCAGCACAAGGGCTGCACCATGCCCCAGGCTAGCAGAGGCATCTCCTCCCCTGGGAAATGTTAGGAAGAGGCTGCTTCTCTACTGCACGCCCCAGAGCAGGTTGGTGCCATCCAGGCTTGAGGTTTATGTGTGACTGATGGTCGCCTGCTGGTGGAGAGAGAGAACAAGCCCTGCCCAGCTACGGTCTTGTGGGTCTATCGACTGATCTTTCTTTCATTTACAGTGCTGAATTTTTCATGCTGCACTAATAAACCCACTTGTACCATTCCTGTAATCATTTGCTGAATTGTTTAACAAAGGAACAGATTTGGCAGGGTGTCTCTTAATTGATTTGCAGCACGCATCACCACTCTGCTCCCCTCACCTTGGTGGAGAGCCATGGTGTGCTTTGCAAAAGTAGCTGGGAGCAGAAATTCACCAACACATAAGATCAGCAGTGCTGAGTCAAACCGAAAATTCTTGTCAACATGATCCTGCCTCTGATGGTGGCTGAGAGCAGGTCCCTGTGCACGGGTGCAAGCACAGGGCAAACACAGCGGTACTCCCCAAGCCTCCCATGATTTTTGGCTGTGTTTAAAAGCAGCATTTGAACTGCACAGGGTGACACCACTGATCTGAAGTCTAACACTGTAACTACCCAGGCATCTTCTGTGTTCAACCTTAGCTACACCAAGCTGAACACGACTCGTAGCCACAGGCAGAGGCTGTGCCCTTTGCTTCCCACCCTGCAGTTAATCTTGCAGCAGCTCTGGCCTCTCAGACTCTTTCTGCAGGCTGCTGTAACCTGCAGGAATGGGTGGTCTTCTGCCATTCGAGGTGGTGGAGTGGCTCAGGGAAAGATCTGCTGGGTGCTGCAGCTAAAGCAAAGGTGGGAATGACACACTGGGACCAGGACTGGGAAAGCAAGGGTTGGGAAAAACACAGGGAGTTGTGAACCATCTCCTTCCAGTGCCTGCAAGCTATCAAATCTGCTCAGTGGTGTGTGGAACCACAGCCTTGTCATGGGATGTGCAACCTCACGTCTCGACCTTCACTCGACACTCATGATTTGCAGGGTGGCAGCATGTGGGAGACCTGGCCAGGTCCCTCACCTCTACTTGGCAGCATGAATGGTTAACCTGGGCAACCCTGCGTGTCCTGCAGCTGTCAGCAGGTCCAGAATGCCCATGGCCTCATGGATGAGGATCTCTGCATCCCACAGGGAGCAAACGCCCAGCAGGTCGCACACCCTGAGCCTGATGAGTACCAGGAATGTGACCCTGGCGGGGTCCGACTGTTCACCAACCAAATCAGGTTGTTGAACATGCTGCCAGCTCCTCAGACCACACAGCACGGAGAGAAACCAAAATGTGTTGCAGGGGATCTGGGAGTGCAGGGGGAAGAGAGGCAAGGGGTGACCCAGCATGCTGGAGCACCCCACCACAGAGCAAGAGGTGATGCAGGACACTCAACACCCCGGAGGCCAGGGCAGCCTCTTGCAAACCTATTGTACCGTGTAATACTGGAGTTAGGTACCATTGCAGTGCAAATGTGGTAAGCCTTGAACTCGGGGCGTAGAGCATCCAACACATGCTGGTCTCAGGGAGGTGTGTGCAGTCCCACAGTGAAGTGGTAGCTCCAGTGGGATGGGGTCTTGCTGGCACCTCATGGGAGTAAACAGCCCACAGGCCCAGGGCACCTTACTGGGGAGACTGGGCTGTGAAAGGGTAGGGGCTGTCACTGTTTATCTACCTTTCCACTCTCCATTTCTCCCTTTTCATAAAAGGCTATTTCTGAGGCAATGTGGCTTGTGTGTGAGCAGGAGAAGTTCAGTTGACTTTTGCCAGAGAGCTGGAACTGATGTTTTATTAGCAACTTCTTTACCTTTTAGCCAAAACTGTGCTGCCTCCAGTGAAGCCCTGTCAGAAGGGTTATATCCTCCTACCTCAGTGAAAAAAAAAGAAAAAAAAAGAAGAAAAGAAAAAAATTAAATACAAACTTAAGCTCCTGTTTGGGAAATAAAAGTACTTTTCTGAAATACAGCAGCTCAGGAGCCATTAAACCAACAGTGAGTGAGAGAAGCGACGGTTGGCAAGGATTTTGGTCCCCATGACATGCCTGGGCAGAGTTTCCTGCTGCTATTTTCCATTTGTGAGCTGTCATTAGGATGTCATGGGTAGAGTCTGTGCTGTCAGATCTGCAGCAGAGGTTGCAAGCTTGGCAGGATCCAGGTACAGTCATGTTTTGTGCATTGATGGAATGCCGCGTCAATGGACAGTAGGAGGTGAGAGAAGTGGGGGTTGGCCTCTGCGTGACTCTGCAACAGCTCCGTGTGAACTAAGGAAAGGAAACTTCACCCACATAGGAGTGCATCAAGACTAAGACATCAGCACAGCATTTGCACCCTGCAGAGGGGAAACGCTGCGAGCTCCGCAGGTATTTCTGTTGGGCAGTGGAGATCGGGTTGCTGAGATGGGTTAAAAAGAAGTCAATAAAGGGGGAAAATTCCTCTTCGTCAGGGACTGTAGTGACAGGACAAGGGGTAATGCGTTTAAACTTAAACAGGGGAAGTTCAGGCTAGATATAAGGAAGAAGCTCTTTACTGTGAGGGTGGTGAGACACTGGAACAGGTTGCCCAAGGAAGTTTTGAACACTCCATCCCCAGCAGTGTACAAGGCCAGGTTAGATGGGGCTTTGAGCAATCTGGTCTAGTAGAAGGTGTTCCATGGCAGGGGTTTGGAACTAGATGATCTTAAGGTCCTTTTCCAACCCAAACCATTCTGTGATTCTACGATTCTAAACCTTAGTATTTTTAAACATAGCTCAGGACTGAGCTGTAACTTAAATGCTGATAAATGACTGCTGGCTTTGATTTATGGCTGAAGCTGTCTAGTCTGAGAGAAGGAAGTAAATCTGCCCACCAGCATCTGTCCACTCGCAAGGGTACATGGTTCCCATGGAGGTGGGAGAGCACAGGGACAGGGCAGCCAGTAGGACCACAGACACGGCTGCTGGTGGAGACGTGCACCATCCCCTCCTGTCTGCTGAGGGCAGTGGGAAGGCTGGTGCTGCCTTTTGCGAAGAAATTCTTTTGCTGCAGCACAAAACACAGAACAAAAAATGAAGCAGCTGTCCAGGGGACATTGTGCTGCTCTGCCTAATCCCAGAGCACTGAGGGGGCTCTTGCTAGGTCAGACTCTCCCCTCTAGTTGAAGATGTCCCTGCTCATTGCAGGGGGGTACTCCCTTGGGAAAATACAGGAACAATAAATCAACCATATACTTGTATGAGTGGTGGCAAATAGCAGTGCAGCAGGCAGTAGCCCTTCTCCTAAGCCTCCCAAAGCATCCCTGGCCTTGCAAGAGGTCACGGCACACAAGTAATCCCTGCCAGTTCCCATGCGGCAGAAGCGGCACTGCCATAACCGCAAGTTTAATTCCACTGCAGCACCACCACACCTTTATTTTTTTAGATGAAAAACACACCCCATTTGCTCTCCTGCCCCACATCACAGCAGGCCCTTTGGTGCCTGATCCCCTTCCCCTGGGGATGGACAGGAAGCGCCCAGCGGATGGCACCCAAGCAGCTCAGTAGGCAGCCGGCACGAAGCCCCGGGAGCTCATCTGTGTGATAAAATCATCTCACAGTGTGAAGATCCTTGCAGTTGAAATTGAAAAGTTATTTATTTCTCCTCTAAAGGAAAAACCAGCTCGCTGTGGAGGCTGTTTGTTCTTTGGGACACGAATCTCACTTCTGCCAATTTTCATGTCTCTGTGTGCTGCTTTGGGAACAGTGAGATGCTCTCTCTGGCAGGCAGGGTGGATGGAGCAGTGCTGATGCTCTCCTGCCCACAGCCTCCCTCTGCCAGGGCAGGTACACCGAGGGGCAGTGGACAGGCAGCAGCCTGAGCTGTTCCTCTCCACAGGACGTGTTTTCCTGAGGTTCACTACTGTGCTGTTAAAAGCAGCTCTTCCTCTGCTGCAGCCAGTTAGGGATGCAGAGCCTGCTTCTCCATCCTAATGCCCTGAGGCACTGAGCCTCTTTGAGAGGAGCCACAACTTGAGATGTCCTGCACCCTCCCAGACAGCCAGCAGTCTTCATTACCCAAAGGGATTGTGAAGCTTGTGCTTGTCCCCCGGGTGCTCTGATGGGACTTACCCCTGCCAGGAGTCAGCATGCCTCCTGCAAGGGTGCTGGTGGGCTCTGCCAGGCTCTGCAGCTCACCAAGGGGCTTTTCCGCAGGAATACTCATCCTGCTCACTCCAGCTGGGACATGAGACCGATTTAAAATCACCCAGGGAATACTTTTAACACTATTCTTATTCTGTACTGCCCTTTCACTTATTCACTTAGTAAGCGTGGATTATTTCCAAGCATTCCCTTCACAGGGAAAAAAGCAACCACTGAGTTGGGCCAGTGGCCAGTGATTTGCAGCATCCCACCCTGAGAGGACATTTGGGAGGTTTCTGTGAATGTTAAACCAGCTCCTCTCCTAGAAGAAAGTTATCTCAGAGCAGGTGGGAGCTGAAGAAGCTGCCCAGGGCCAGTCTTTGCTGCATGCCAGCAGAACTGGTCTCCCAATACTCAGAGACTCATTTGGAAACTTGACTTAGCACAAATGTGACTCAGATGAAGCTGATACTGCACAGGCTGGTTTTGCAAGTTCTGGGAAACTGGGAATCTGGAAAATATTGCAGGAAACCTTTGTGGGTGGTGCACACAGTTTTCTTATCCCACTGGGATGTTACCTGCTTGCTCTGACTCAGCACTAAGCAGGACTGCTCTCTTTGGGGTGGGTAGAATAGGGGTCCAGCTTCAGGACTGAGCTTCCTATGTGCCAGAATAATAAAAAATAGCATTCGAGAGCGACAATGCGTCTGTTCAGAAATGTGGATTCTGTTGCATCACCATCAGGCTTCAAACCTCAAAGGAACCGCTTAACCCGTGGCCAGAGGCACCAGCATGCCGATAGGACCAACTTTCCACTAGAGGGTTGTAGTGCTGTATGGAAGCAGATGCGGTTACTGTGGCAGGAATATTGTATGTATTCCAGGCCTTTGTCAGCAGATCAAAAGCATCCTGCGACAGCCCAGCTTCCAGCAGCCTCCGCAGTCTCTGATGTACACAGCCTGCTCTCTACGAGAGGGCTGGTGCCTGAGCAGCCTGCTTCCCTGCCTTCCCTGGAAAGCCTCTAGCATTCTCATGACTCAGCACCTACTGTACATATATATATACACACAGATATGGCAAGTAAACACACTGTGTCTATGTGACACACACAGACAATATGTCTATGCGTGCACGTGGGGTTTTATGCACGAGCAAAGCCCACAGCCTGGCAACACGGCAAACGGGACAATTTGCAGCATCAGTGCAATCAGCATGATGGGAAAGCGATAGGTGTTCACATACAGCCCCAGTGCCAGGCCAGGAGCTGCTGTGCCATGTGCTGCACCAAACATGGGTGCTGGCCCTGGAGCTTGCAAACCAGCCTTGAACGGGAGATGTCAGAGAGGACTGACACTTCTGCCACCAGCCATGTCCTCACATCCATCACAGCTCAGCAGGTCCTAGTAGGTTTATATATATGTGACCGCAGTATGCACGTGCACATCTTTTACAGTAGTGTGTGTATTTTTGCATATGAATCTATAAAGTCATAGAATCATAGAATGCTTTGGGTTGGAAAGGACCTTTAAAGGTCATTTAGTTCCAACCCCCCTGCAAGGAGCTAGTGTGCAAAGTTCTGGTAACTGTACTGACCAGATCAGGGTGCGTGTACTGCCAAAACCAAAAACTGGAGTTGCCTAACACAGCAGGGAAAGCCCAAAAACCACTGACACCGCCTGCATTTTGCAGGAAGAATGGGAAGGCAAGTGCAACCACAGGGCTTGCCTGTAACATGATGTCCTGATTTTGACTGGGATAGAGTTGATTTCTTCAGAGTACCTGGTGCAGTGCTGTGTTTTGGCTTTAGTCTGAGAACAATGCTGATAACACACCGATGTTTTAGTTGTTGCTCAGTAGCGCTTACCCTGATCAAGGACTTTTCAGTCTCTCATGCTCTGGCAGTGAGGAGGGGCAGAAGAAGCCGGGAGGAAGCAGAGACAAGACACCTGACCCAAACTAGCCAAAGGGGTATTCCACACCACAGCATGTCATGCCCAGTATATAAAGTGGAGGGAGTTACCTGGAAAGGCCAATCACCACTTGGGTTGGGCTGGGTATCAGTCGGCGGGTGGTGAGCAATTGTATTGTGCATCACGTGTGGTTTTTTCTATTTTGTATATAATAAAAATAATTTAATATATTAAATTATATTAAATAAAAATAATTTAATATATTAATTAATTATATACAATATTATATTATATTATGTTATATTATATTATATTATATATATTATTATATTTTACTTTTATTTCAATTATTAAACTGTTCTTATCTCAAGTCACAGGTTTTTACATTTTTTCTGATTCTCCCTCCCATCCCACTGGGGAGTAGAGATGAGCAAGAGAGTAGCTGCATGGTACTTAGTTTCAGGCTGTCCTTAAACCAACACAGTGTGACGTTCACAGAGAATTTACATAGTGTACCACTTGTTTGTCTGATACTATCACCTTTTCCATTTATAGGCATATGGAAAATAGATTTTGCCTACATTTTCATCTCTTTTGTTATTAGAAAGGCTTTGAGGAAGTATGTAGGACATATTCTTGCAAAATAAATGATTACAGCAAAAGATGGACCTCAGTTCCCTCAGAAGATGACTTGGTACTTCTTCAATACAGCTGTGTAGAAACCAACCATTGAGTCAGCAGAGAGGCCTGAGAGTGCTGTGATAGACTGTCTGACCCAAAATAGACATTTTAATCATCTGCCCTTTATAGTTGGCTGGTCGAGAACCTCTTCTCATGCTAGCAAGAGGCATCAGAGGGAGGTCAAGTGAGCTACTTCTTGCTATAGAGGACAAAAAGGCACCAGGGAGACTCATCCAGTTGGGGAGACCTGAAAGGTGGACACAAAGAGTTGGGACAGTCACGTCCACAACTATTGTCTCAGACCTCAGGGAGACCAGGCTGGCTGGAGAGCAGTAACTGTGGTGCTGTGCAGGAACCATCTCCTCCTCTGAACTGGGTAACAGCGGTGACAGTGTGAGCCTTTGCTGATACCAGCAATGGGGAAGAGCTCTGTAACACCAGGACACAGGGGCTCCCCCTCTCCTCCTGAGAGGAGCCAGCCTTTTCTCTCTACCAGCCTTCCCTACATGGGCTGACCCCATGGGGCAGAGGGGTGGTGGGTCACCACCAAGGATGGGAGGCTGCTGATGAGCTGTGGAGAGAGATGGTGGCAGAAAAGCATGGTGTGAAGTAGGATTTGAAGTGTGTTACAGTTATTTGAGAAGAGGGGAGGGAAGGAACATAAGTGCTGTAGCTGGGAATAAGGTAGCAGCTAAAGGTTAGGAGGTTAGAGTGTATTTTTTGAATTAGCTATTCTAACCAGTGAGAACATTTATTAACTAATCATTATGTAATAAATATGTTTATTACTAATCTTTCACATCTAAAATTCCTGTAAAGATTAAAAAAACCCCATGTGTGTTATTTTGGCAGGGTGCAGAGGAGAGCACCCATGCACAAGTGCTTCTGCACCATCAGGCAGCAACAAAACCCACCAGCCTTGCTGTGGTACAAAGGCAGGTGGCTTTCTGCGCCTGCTCTTGCCAACAGCTCTGCAAACCCTCTTCTCACAGAGTGAGGAGCCTCTGTCCCTCCCAATGGAGTCATAAAATACAGCTTTATCCACCCTGCATGCAGTAATCAGACAGGCTTAAGGGCTTAAGCAGTCATAGGGTAGCAATGCTTAGAAAGATTGCACCGGCCTGTTTGCCTACCTCAGTCCGCTTGTCTAACCCAGTCGCTCCTCAGTATGGACTTGTAGGGGCACATTGTTAGAGACAGAGTCAGAACATTGAACTTGCTAATAGAGAGGGAGCTGTTAAACTCGTGTCTATGCAGTGCTGCAAAGAGCCCGGTGCTGCTGCCCTTGCCCCGCTTACCAGCCAGCTACTGAGCTGTGGAGCAGAGGGATCGTGCAACAGGCGCAGAAGATGGGAGCAAACAGATTTCATCCTTTTAGACTGTTTTATTAAACAAAGCCAAGCAAATCAAATCCAACCCCTCTGTTAATACTCCAGCTCCTCATTTACCCAAGACCCCTTTCCACAGCTCCGGGAGAACAAAAAGGCTGAAGTGCAAATGAGATCAGTGTCAAGAGCATTACACACATGAATATTTATCAAGGAAGACCAGACAGAGGCCAATTTGCTGCCCTGCTGCAGCAGCAGGAGCTTGGTCACCAAGTGGGAGGGGAAGGGTAGGTGAAGAGGCTGGTCCGTGCCTTTGCTGGGCCAAGGTGTGCGGGATGCTGGCGCATCAGCCATCAGGCTCTGACTGTGCGCGAGGATAACTGCAAAAGCCATCAGTCAGGAACAACACTGAAGGGCTCCTGGGTCTTGGAACAAAAGCTAAGTACAACGCAGTTATGAAGCAAGCATACAATGTCCCTTCCAGTCATGCAATCAGCTCGCAAGCTGCAGTTTAGAGAAAAAACTCTAAAGAATTAACTGGAAGTTGTTACCATTCCGTGGGCATGCCAAGTGCTCACGATAAATCTTTTTCCTGAAGGAAAAAGCAAGGTTAAGTCAAGCTACAAAGCCCATCAAGCTTGAGATTTACAGCAATCTAAAAGGGTTACGGGTTCATTTCTTAAACAATTGAATTATGGCTGCTTCTGGGTATCGATACATTAAGCATGCTGACCCCCTCAGTGCTGTGGGGAGCTAGGGTATGAGCAACAATGGGGAGATCACACTGGTTATGGTTTTTATGTGCACTTCAAAGTCACTTCCGAAAAAGAAGACGAGATAGTAGTTGAGTATTCCAGCCACGGACATGAGGAACAGGAACAAAATGATGCGCTTTCCAAACAAGTGACCAGGAGTGCTGAGGAGATAGAAAGGGGAAAAAGCCATTTGTTAATGTATGTCACCTCACACAAGAAGCCCTCAGACTTTGGACTCTGCTGTTGAGACCAGCTGAAAGACCTTGTGGCTGAGATAGATAGAGTGGGCAAATTTCTGCTCTGTCTGTTATTTCAAGGTAGCTGCAAGGTCTTAAATGCCATTTTCAGCATCCATTTGGGTCTGGATTTGGACTCCTGTGCTCAACATAGGCTACTGCTTGCAAAAGTGGCCATTCAGAGGGACTTGTATGTCTTCTCTGCCATCACAGGCTGTCGAACAATTTTGTTCTACGTGTTTGCAATGAGCTTTATTAATATAAAAGGATGATTTTGTGCAAATAGCGTCACAAACACACAAACACATGAGTTCACAGAGGTGTGAGCAGGAGCTGCTGAAGCAGTTGCTCTGTTCCTGCAGCTCCCCTCACCCCGGAGCCATGGCACCTCCTGTGTCTCCACAGCTCCTCCTGTGCACCCAGAAGTGGCCTTTTCTGTGCCATCCCATGCAAGCAGCCATTGCAGTGTAATTTCCATGGCAGCTGTGCCTGTGGAAGTGGCACTGTCCAGCTGCGCTGCTGCCGCATCCCGGATTTCGTAAAGAGGCTCTGCAAGTCCTTACCTCTGAGTCCTCTCCCCCAGGTAGCCCACAAAGTACTTCTGCCTCACAAGCAGGTACATCAGGCCGGCAAAGGCGGCAGGAGCTGGGTAAAGAGTAAAACAAGATGTTACAAACACCAGCCCAGGTCTCACTGTAAGTACTGTCCCCATTTGCTGCCTGGACTGGACCAAGAAACTGGAACCTGCAGCCCTGGTTATGGGATGAGTGTTGGAGCCAGGATGGAAACCTGTGCATGGGAAACAGAGCACTTGCCTTGCCCTTGATCCAGCTATTCTAAAGACTGTGTGGGTATAACCCTGCTCACAGCTATGCCCACTGCATAGCACACACTTGTCCCCATTGGAAACCCAGTGTGGGTCATGCTGGGCTCAGGAAGGAGGGTGCTCGCTCAAGCACTGTCTTTACCAGAAATAAAAGGCAACACTTCCCTAGGAGCAGGTGGAGGACTATATTTTGGTCCGATACTCATTTCTGGGCACATAAATAAGGGCTTTCCCTCCTAATTCTAGCTTTCCCCACACCTGCAGGCAAAACCCCCTCTTCTTCTAGTCAGGAAACTCCTCTTTTCCAAAAAGAATAGCCATAGACCTCAGAAAAGTACTCATCTTAACCTTAGGCAAACTCAAATTACATTGAAGAGGATCGTAGTTAGAAATGCAGGTAGATATTCCTGGGCTGCCCTCAGCACTGGGAAGGGCTGGCAGCTCTGGCAACTTAATCACGAGCCCATTTCCAGCCCTGAGGGTGAATAATGTGGCATCCAGCACCCACGTACTAAACCGTCCACCCAAAACAGAGGGATCTCCTCCGTAATGCCTATATGGGAAATGCCCCTGGCCCGGACTGTCCTGAATGGTGTCTGGGAACACGTCTGTTGGCACAAACCGTGCCAGGAACACTTGAACAGCACATGTATCTGCAGGACAGCCGGGTGAGACAGGTTCCCGCTGCAGGAGGGTTTGGTCCCCGACGGTGTACCACCTCCAAAGCGCTCACCATCCCTTGCTGAAAGTGGTGCAAGGTTGAAGGGAAAAACAATTAATGAGTGTTACCTGGGCTGCAGAGAAGGCCAGCGCACCAGAGCACAGCGAGGAACGTGGGGTACGCATGTCCGCAGTTTTGGCTAGGGAGGGATTTACACACAAGAAATCAGAACATGGGGAAATAGAAACAAAACCAATGTGTTTCATCAGCAAATTGTGGATTTGGGCTGCAGTAACTACTGCGGGTGGGCTTTTACTGCCTGTCGTGCCTGAACACGGCGCTGCCTCACCCGCACCTCTGCTTCCCTGTTCCCTTGCTCGGATAATGGATGCCTTTGTCCTGCCTGGTGAGGAAAACAAACCACCCCGTGCACATGCCTGGCACCTGGGAAAGCTTTCCTCCTCTAACCTGTTTGATCAAGGCACGTGTATGATAGATGCTGTGTGCTTTACTGGCCTGGAAAATCCTTGTAATTAAGTCGTATTAATCATGTTACTGGCATTGAAAGCTGCATGGAACCAACAAAAGGAAAATTGCACTGCAAATAGGAGTGTCTCACAGAGTTAACACGTGTCTTTGCAGGGGAACAGGAATGATTTCCAGCTGCCTCCTTTGACTGGGAATGCTTTCTGAGAGGGAAGCACTTTGCCCTTGGCAGAGCTTGCACACCTGTGAAGGGCAGGACATGGACATCCCATCCAGTTTCAAACGCATCATCAGTACTTCACGGGTAATAAAAAAGATTTTATGTTTTCTCTTCTGGGTGGGAATTAATTTTCCTCTTCTCTCCCTGAAGGGATGTCAAAGACAAGAGGTACAAACGTGGCGAAGCAGCCAGCCACGTGCCAAGGGAGCTGCTGCGGACTGAGGGGGTTGAATGAGCTCTGCCACTGACCTGCTCCTCAGGAAGTTGGTGTCTCGCCACCAGCTCTTTCCTTTCGAGCCGCAGTGCCTTGGGGCACTGGCTGTGCTTATATCACGCTTCCAGCATTAGCTACTGCTGGGTGAGATGGTTCCCAGATGAGGAACATTGTACTCAAAGGGCTGAAAGTCCACCATAAACACAGCACAGTGTCCAGAAGGGAGCTGGGTTCACCAGCAAACATATTAGAGAACCACAGGTCTGAACACTGCTGCAATGCACACAGCAAGGGATTGCAGATGAATCCTGCGTTTGAGGGCATTGGGAGCCCACCTCTTGACCCTGAAAGGATTTGTTTTAAGCCCTAATGAAGAGAGAGACGGACCCCACTCTTGCCCCACCGGCTCCTCAGGGCTTGCCTACTTACTTGGCAGTGTAGATGCGATCGAAGGCAGAGGATCCCGGCCGCTGGAACCCCTTGCCATTGCAGAATTTGCTTTCATGCTCCACTTTGCTTGCAAAAAAAGCTGTTAAAGAACCACAGAGTACTCTGAGATGTAATTTGGAGATGTTGCAGAAGCTGGCCTTTATGGTGTCACTTCTGTTCTCAAGAAGACCCAGATTAAATGGCAGGAGAGGACATGGGTGTGTGGAGGTGCAGGATGTGGCCAGCATCTTCACTCTGTCACCAAGGTATAACCAAACTGTCTGTGCAAGGGTGCAGTGCAATGCAGAATCTACTCTCTTCACAGTACCCATTTGTCAAACCAGGGACGTCCTGCAGGTCTAGTTCATTTTCCAGAAAAGCCCATTGAGAACCAGGTCCTCATGGCTGATCTCTATGTGTCCATCTTGTGTGTATCCCACTTTTAAGCAACAGTGTTGTGTCAGGGTGTTAGCTGCTGCAAAACTGCAGCACTTCAAGATAATGTATCACACGCTTGACTAACACATTTTATCTGATGACACTAAACCAGAGACCATCCATCATGTATCTAAATACACCAGAGAGAGCCCTGGCAGGCTACAAGCTGCAAGCTTTGTATTGTCATGCATCCCATCACAGTGTACCCAAAACACTCCATGGTTTAGAATATTAGCCAGATATATATATATATAACACTAGGAAAGACATGATTATAACAATAGAAGTCTACACTGATACACTGCAGGATTTCATCCCTGGAATTTGAAGAGTTATCTCATTTTTCCCCTTACTGATGCTGTAGGTAAGTATTTTGTACTTTCATTGCCTTCACTAAAAGCTACTGAGTACTTTGCTTTCTAAGGTTGAGTGATTCCCTGCTTACGTACAGTCTTTCTCCAGGAGAAATCCTGCAGTGCTTTAAGCCAGTGTCCCCATCTGAGCAAGGCTTCAGACCCTGCCACTGCCACCAGCACGATGTACTGCCAGTGCCTGCAGCACCTGGCCCTGGAGGACCCAGAGCGGACACCATCCGATGGCACAGCCGTTGACAGATCTCAGCATCTCCATCCGCCCATGACCTGAGCCTTTGGCATGGGGTTATTAACCTGCCTACAGGGCTGAAGCACTGCAAAGGGCCAGAGCAGAGCTGACAGATCACATCCAGGGGTGGTCCCTGCTGCAGATCTGTGCTCCCATCTTAGCAATGTTGGGCTCCTGTTAACCTGGCATTGGGGAAATGGGAGACTAGAGCATGAAGCAGCTTGCAACCCCATGGTTATATTTCCTGGTCTTTACTTTGAACCTCAGGGCAAGAGGGTGATTTCACAGGTGAAATAGCATGAGTAAGCAGAGCAGGGCTGGAGCTGAGGAGTTTAATTCAGCTCAGCTACACCAGGAGATGATGCCCTGAGGCTCCAGAGGTGCTCAGGTTGCCCTGAGCTTTAGCCACTGCAGTCCCACTCTGGTCAAGTTAATGTTCAAGAGTTCAGTCCAAGCCTGGCTGTTCCACAAGTTCATGCCAATAGAAACCATGCGCTGATGCTTCAACCTAGTAAGTGCCCAATGTCCTCAGCGATAACCATTGATTTACCCCAAAAGCTCCTGAATTGCAACATCCCTCTGATGCAGGAACAAAACCAAAAACTACATGTGAGAATCGGCAGCATCCGGCCTCACAAGTCATTCTGTAGGATCTGGAGATTCCCAATATGAATAAGATGACAGTAAATGGATGTCAGACTGGGGCAGCACCACAACCCACTTCTAGCTTTCACCCAAACTGTTTTTTAATCCTGCACCAGATGCAGAAAAGCATATATGTCTGAATTTAAGTGGTACTGACTTAATGTACTTAAAGACAGAGAGGCAGATGCCCGAGCTCTTTGCTGAACCATAGCCACAAGAGTTCAGTGCAGCTGATACCTTTGACAAGTACGTAGTTATTACATTCATTGCAGGACTGCATATCATCCAGTCTTTCTAGACAGAAAGCCTGGGAGGAGGAAATCAGATGATGCAAGGTCTGAAATCATGGTTTAGAGTCGCGTGCCACTCGTGCTTGGCACGCTAAATCCTCTGCCAAGTGTCGCACTGCCCATTTGCAGCAGTTGGGTCAATAATCCCACAGGCAGATTTCATTAGATGAAAGTGCATGGCAGGCTGGAAGGCAAATGCCCAAGTTTCAGAGTGAGAGGGAAAAAGCTGGTATATAAAGTCATTTGGTTAAACAGCAAGAAATGTGTATTTGACACTTACTGCGGTACGTGCTCTGATCCCACCGTGCCGTATTCTGGTGATGTCACATGCTGTGCATTTACCAGAAACCAGCACTGGGTTAAACCATGTGGCATTTAGTGCCTATGTCGAAACTAAACCAGTCCACACGTCTTTTTTGTTTTTGCTTTCTGGCAGCCAGGCTTATGTTGGCGCTCCCACCACTTCCCCTCTCTGCAGCAGCCCAAGAATAGCCCATTTACTAGGACTGAATGTTGAGTTTGCACTTGTAGACAATCTCCCATTCCTACCAAGAAGCCTCCACAGAAGATTGCTAGCATGTGCATCAACCCCTCATCCCACTGCTGACTCTCCTTGCACCTGGGCCATCTCAGTGCAGCTGAGGCAAAACACATTCCCTTCTCTGTATTCTGGGCAGAATTTCCTGCTAAATTGCTTAAGGACTTGTAAGAGATGATGATAAAATTAAAATCAGAAGAGAAACTGGTTGTTTTATTTAAAAGATCCTGAAGAATAGTAGGGACCATAGAGGTCTGAATAAAAGCTAATAAAAAGAAACTTCTCCATTACGGGAAATGCGCAGTGTTCTTAGGACCGCAGTTAATTAAGATTAGTTGGACTGCAGGACCTGGAGATGCAGGAAAGCAGGAGAGCTGCCTGCCCGCAAATAACCCAAACAGACTCTCCAATAAGTTGCTGCAGTTTTGCCCCCTTTGCCCAGGTCTGTGTGAAGGTCTGACCCATCGCAGCCCACCGGAGCCCCAGCCCCTCACCACGGTGGCAGGGCTCTGGCTGCAGAGCAGCCCTGCCTGCCCACATTAGACTTTCAGCCAGGGAAGGAGGTCTCAGTCATCAAATTGAAATGTATGTTGTTACAGGGTACTCCAGCATATTAGTCCTCTCATTAGCTGACATCTGTGTAACAAACTCACTCCAGGATATCATGGACTAGGACCATGCAACTGCCAAGATACTGCAACAACAGCATGGAAAATTATATGTTTAGAAAATAATTTCATTTCTAAAGCCAAAGTCATGTCTAAGCACACAAAGAGTTATAACCAGAGATTATCTATCCAAAGATCAGATCAGCATATATCATCTTGAACTTTTCTCATGTCCCCTTTAGCCCTTAAGCAAATGCTTATTTTTGTCTTACCGTTCTGGACAACACTTATCAAGGTGACAATGGCGAGGAGGACAACGCTTCCCAGGGTTTCCTGGTCCATTTTGCCTGTGGCTGCCAGAGCGGTCACTGCAGCCTCTGTGGCAGCTCAGCCCTCTGAGCACAGAAGGAGGAAGTGAAGGTCTTTCTTATCTTGAATCATTAACACTTCCTATGGCTTCACAGGAGAGTGGCAGCACTTCACCCTGCACTCAGATGGCTGTCAGAGAAGCACAGCTACAGGCTCACTCATTCATCGTATACAGATGAAGCCCAGAGATACAAGAGGTTAGGTGTCTGTGATCTAACAGGATATATAACGTAGAAAGATATCTATTGCCTGCACAGGAGCAATATAGCAAACTTGATATCTAAAGTACGTCTGAGCATCTGGCCAGCTGTGTGGAACAGCAGGAAGGCTGGAAGAGACCAGCCACGTTATCATAGCATTACCTGCAAGTGCCTGAGCACTCCACAAACTAAGTTGGGAGGAGAAATAGTGTTGGTGAGTCTTAATAACACTGCTCTCATACATGTGCCCTCTTTGGTCACATCTCCATCAGCCTCACCAGCAAGGAGACCCCAGGTCTCCAGGTCACAAGCAAAATCTCCATCTGGCATATTTCAATGGGCAGTACACAAATGCTGTGAGCATCACGGGTAGGCACAGAAATGGGTCTTTCTTTACCAGGGACGGGTCCTGCATCATTCCCCCTACAAATAACTCCTTGGAAGACAGCAACAGCTGCCATCATTCAACATTTTACAGGCTCAGGCTTCACAGTTGTACCCCAGTTTTAGCAGTCAACTCATTATATAGTAACTACTACATAATGTTCACGCCTTAGCTCTGATGCCGTGACAGCAAAGCACAGGCTGCAGTGTTGGACAGCTGCAGAAAGTCCCAGAGCTTCCGTCAGATCAATGGAAAGTGTCCACACCCAAAGTGCACATCGCTTGCTGCCCCTAACTGCTCTGCTCCCTTTTGCCCATATTCTGATAGGGAAAAGCCTTACAAAAAATGCTTACCTTTAGTAGGGATTTAACATTAATTCAAGCAGTGTTTTCACCAGACTGAGCCCTGGATAACTTCTGCCCCATCTCTCTGTCTGTCTCTACTCCACCACATGCTACCCAGAAGGTCTGAGTGCCACCTAGCATCCAGACCATGACAGGGTAACTGGTGACCTCTCACTGGATGGGACATAGCCTGTTAGGAGTTCCCAGCAGGAGCCAAGCTGCAAAATCCACCTCGTTCAACAGGGTCACATTTACCTGCAAATGGTGTTTTTATCCAGTCTCTCTATCATACAAATTATTATAATGTGTACTATTAGATATGGAAAACACTCAGGTACTTTGGGTATAAGCAAATACAAAGAAACACGCTGGCTGAGAGGTAGGTGATTAACACTGTGAGTTGTGACCTACTGTTAACTTAACAGGAAAAGGCTGTCTTTCTGGGAGAACCTTCCCTACAGTCCGTCCAGACACAACTGTGTGAGAAGCAAGGCCATAAATGTATTCAGGTTTAGATTTGGCCTGTTTTTAACGCTTGGCAAATTTAGGAAAAAAGAACACAAACCAACAAAAGAACAAACCCAAGAACAAAGAGAGAAGCCCAATAGCACTTTGAAAATGATTTTATTCTCTTTTTCCCACAAAACAGTCTTTTGTTACTTGAGCATCAAAATTTATGTTTTAAAGGTCTACTGAGCACAGGATCATAGTTGGTATTTAAGGATGGTATTTAATGCTAAGCTTCCACTAATCTTCTGAGGAGGAAAATCCATCACCTAAAAGTGGTTATGGAATTAAATCAAAAGAGGAATATTGTCCAAGCAGAGACCAACACTGTGACTGGAAGAAAGGAGCTGTGCATGGACACAGGATGGCATGACTCCCAGTCATCCTCCCACAGCAGGCACTGATCCTTCTCTTCCTTCTACGTGTTTTACAGCCTGCAGCTTGCTTTAGATTTACAAGGAGTAGTAAAAGCAGATGAGCCTGCTCCGAGATCTGCTCCAACTTGCCATGAAAACACACACACTTCCCTGCTTTCAAAGACTCCCCAAAGGTGGCTTCAATTTGGCAGGACTCTCATGTTAAAGGAGGTAGGAATCAGGCTGCTAAGGTTTGAAGTCACCCCCATAGGAGGAGTTTATGCCAGCAGGTTTCCGAGCTGGCTGACCCAAGCTCCCAGGGCTGGCTAAGCTGATTTCTGGGTGTACAGGGAGAAAACAGCTTTGCCAGAGAGAATCTGTTTGGTATGGCTGCCTGAAAATAAGAACTGTTTTTATAAGGGTAACATCACTCTCAGAACTCTGCCTAAGGAAAAGCAGAGGAAATCAAAAGGCTATGAGGGACATGGGAGAAGTCCTGTCCCTTTACCACGGCAGAGCAACACTTGTAAATATAGTCCAACAGAGCAGAACCCCTTTGGAGGGAGAATATTTTCTTTTCATGCCCCTTGGCGCTGGAATAGCTGCAGGATGAAAGAAGGTTCTGGCAATGTTTTTGCAATTTGGGGAATGGCCTTGGCAAGGCAGGGCTAAGGTGGGGCCAAAATGACTCTGCAAACAGCTTCTGCCATAGCTACACATTAAATTGTTCCCTGCCCCTGAGACCTAAACATGGATGGCTCTGTGTCTCCTTTGTGTACCCTGTATTGTGGGGTACACACAGGATCACTGTCTGGGTCAGGCAAAGTTGGCACCACTGGAAAAATGCTGTCCACCTGGGAGAAAGATCAGTGCGAGACACCTCCATCATATCCCACTTGGCCATTTGAAATAGGGCATTTTCTCAAGTAGGCAAAAAAGGAGCAAGGGATGGACAGCTTGGGGAACAGTGCCTGCACCTGCCGTAACACCCAGCATGGTCCATGCTCTCCAGGCACAGGTACTTCAGCATCTGCTGTCAGACCCCAGCCCTTCCGCTCCCTGCATTGCTGTTTGACATCCACATCTTCCTGTCTGAGGAAGATAACCTTGCCACAGAGAGCCGTGAAGCTCATGAAAATGTGCAAAGCCAGCGAGCTTTTCCAGTTGAGCTGCGAGGCTTCCCGCACGTTTAATCTCCTCCTCTGGAAATCTTGAAGAGCCAGTCAAAATAATCCTTTTGTAGAATTGCTTTCACACTGAAGGGGAAAGGACTGGGAACATGGATCTATAAATATCTGTTGGGATGTTCATCTCTCCTCTCATACACTCTGCTCAGCACTCGGCTGCAAGGACTCCCGTGAAAGGGTGTCTCCTGATAAAACAAAAGCTGCTTCTGGGAAGTTCCTGTATATACCTGTCAGGCAACACACAGCTCTCATGCTTTGTCATAAATGCAATGGGACACAAGCCGTTTGGACTGGTCGGTTAATATTAGCACTGTGCATTGCAAACTTAAAGCACCACATAACCAACAAATATATAGTACCTATATATATAGTGTGTGTGACTACATGCTGTCATATCAGTCTGCTTCATTATCCTTTCCAAAGCCTGACAAAACCCCAAAGGAGAGCTTGAACAGAGCTGGAAACGTGAAGTGCAACACAAAGTAAAGGGCAATGCTGCAGTGATTTAAATGCTGTCTTCATTTTGCATGGCGAGGAGAATGACACTGTGGGAGCAGTCAGAGTGCTGCCTCAGAAGCTCCTCCTTCTCCACATTGCCCAGATTGGTCCTTGCTGTCTCCATACTACATTTGTACAAATTCAGCTTAAAACACAGCGCTTGAAGACAGAGCCCTTAGTCCCTCCAGGCCCTGCCACAGCCTCCTCCTCATCCTTCATGTGTCACCCACCACTCTCCTGAGTAAATTTTGCTGTTACTGCTGACATTCCTGTGGCTGCATTTCATCCTTGAGTCCATTTCTGCAGTGTTCCGGCCTTGCTGGTGAACCCCATGTAACAAAGGTTGTGCATTTGCCTTCCCCAGAATGGTTATTTGGGTTTATCTTCATTATATTTCAGTGGGTTGACCCTGGAGAGATGCTGCAATGTAGCAAGACTGGTTTGATCTGAGCCCCTCCACCAGGATGCTGGAAAGCAACATGGGCGCGTTTGGTATTTTCTCTGCCATTGGGAGATCAGAGAATTGAGCAGGGCCAAGACAGACCCTTCTGAAGCTTTTTTGGCAACCCCGCCTTATTTCCCGGGTAGTTATTGATGAGTAGGGTTTGTGCAGTGTCCAATGAGTGGCAAAGCTACCTCGTGCGGGTTTCCTCTCTGTCATCTTTCCCTGCCTCACTCCCAAGCAGCAGCTTCTCAGCAGCCATTGTGATACCATGAGGCGTCACCGCGGTGGCAGCCACCGGCAGCCCGGGAAACCAGCCACCCCGTCACGGGAGGAGAATCACAGAGCCGCAGGAGAGCTGAGGCTGCAGGTGACCTCTGGAGGTCATCTGGTCCAACCCTGCTGCTCAAGCCAGGCCACCTGCAGCAAGCTGCCCAGGTATTTATACACATTGATAAGGCCTCCCTGAGCCTTCTCCAGGCTGAGCAGTCCCGGCTCTCTCAGCCTTCTCTCATAGGAGATGCTCCAGTCCCTCCATCATCTTCATGGCCCTTTGCTAGAGTGTTACCAGTATGTCCATGTCTCTCTTGTCCTGGGGAACCCAGACCTGGACACAGCACTCCAGGAGTGGCCACACCAGTGCTGAGCAGAGGGGAAGGATCCCCTCCCCAGCCTGCTGGCAATGCTTTGTGTAATGCAGCCCAGGACACCATTCGCTGCATTTGGCACAAAGGCCCATTGCTGGCTCATGTTCAACTTTCTGTCAAGCTGCTTTCCAGCTGAGTGCACCCAGCACGTACTGGTGCATGGGGTTGTTTGTCCCCGGCTGCAGGACCTTGCGTTTCTTGTTGAACTTCATGAGGTACCTGTCAGCCCATTTCTCCAGCCTGCCAAGGTCCCTCTGGAGGGCAGCAGGACCCTTTGGTGGATCAGCCACTCCTCTGAGTTTGGTGTTGTCTGCAAACTTGCTGAGGATACTCTGCCCCATCATCCACATTGTTAATGGAGATGCTGAGCAGCGTCGATCCCTGGGGTACACCACTAGCTACTGGCCTCCAATTAGATTGAGCCACTGATCACCACCGTCTGGGTCCAACTGTTCAGGCAGTCTTCAATCCACCTCACCATCTTCTCATCCAACCCGTACATCCACAGGTTCTCTAGGAGGACCTTACAGGAGACAGTAACTTATTGCAGCACTTACTGAAGTCCAGGCAGACAATACCCACTGCCAGCCCCTCAGCTACCTGGCCAATCACTTCATCATGGAAATTTATCAAGTTGGTCAGGCACAACTTGCCTTGGTGAAGCCATGCTGACAACTGATCATTTCTTTGTCCTTGACGTGCTTGAAGGCTGTTTCCAGGATTAGCTGATCCATCACCTTCCCAGGGGTTGAGGTGAAGCTGACCAGCCTGTAGTTTCCTGGGTCATCCTTCTCACCCTTCTTGAAGATGGGGGTGACATGTGCTTTCCTCCAACCCTGGGGCTCTTCTCCCAGTTGCCATGATCAAAGATGATTGAGAATGACCTTGCAATGACATCTGCCCTCAGCTCTTGTAGGTACATTCCACTATGGCCAATGGATTCAGAGAGGTGCAGGTTACACCAGCCTTTCTCCTCTGTCTCTGAGACCTGGCATTCCTGAGGGAAATCACACTCCTTTGGCATGACTTGTTTTTCACAACTCACATTAGCTGCCGTTAATACCTTTTAGATGGCTGAAAATTGATTGCTTAATAATTCATTTATAGACTTTTTAGAGCAGAAGCGAGACTGCCTGGGCAGCAGATTCCCGGGTCTTCCGCTCCGCTCCCCTTTGAGACGTTTCTTTCGCCCTGACTCACTTCTGTCAGTGCTTCCACTTTCCATCAGCTCTTGCAAACAATTACCAAAGGTCTTTGATCACTGTGGGATGAATCTCGCCTCCTGTTCTTCCAGCCTCAGGTCACAACTAGGCTGTTTAGCACTGCTGGAAGGCACAGCACGCCCCCCCTCCGCACCCGCGGGGCGCTGTAGGAACCGCAGGAGCACAACCTACCGCGGGTGCCAAGGGGACCGCGGGGCGCGGCCATCAGCACCTGCTCGGCAGAGAATACTAACAGCGCGTCTCTGTGGCGCAATCGGTTAGCGCGTTCGGCTGTTAACCGAAAGGTTGGTGGTTCGAGCCCACCCAGGGACGAAATGTGGCCTTTTACGGTAACCTCGTCTTTTTCCTCCCCGGCTGGGTCCAGCCTGCGCTGCCCTTATACCGCTGGGAGCTGCCTGAGAGCTGCACTCAGCTCCGGGCCTCGCCGTCCGGCGGAAGAAGCCTTTCCATGGCCACTGCCGGGGAGGGCGATCTGTGCAGCGCCGCCGCGCTCCCTGTGCTCGGTCAAAGGCGGCCGCAGAAAAATACAGTGTTGCCGAGAGTTTCCGTAGTGTAGTGGTTATCACGTTCGCCTAACACGCGAAAGGTCCCCGGTTCGAAACCGGGCGGAAACACTTTCCACTTTTTTGGTCCTTCCCGCGTCACCACGGACGTCATTTCCCCGGTTTCTCCTTTAAGACTCGCACAGCGTGGAGGCGATCCCACACGGCGAGGAATACACATGTCGCCGCGCGGGAGAAGGCGAACCGCCGCCCGGACGAGGGGCAAGGGCCGGGCTGGGTGCTCTATGTGGGAGAGTTGGCTCATTCCCCTGCACAAGCTTCTCCTCTGCAAGGATACTTCTTCCCCATCTGTGTGGAAGGATGACCTAAAGGAGGAGAATCGAGTCTCAGGGGAGGGGATAAATTTCCTGCAGTGCACATAAAGAAGACACTGGGGAAAGCAGTCTGGGTTCTTCCTGTTTCAGGTGAAGTGAAAGACTGAGATAGGGCAAAAGCTTCAAAAATAGTATGATTCCACCACCAAATAATAGCATTGAACCTGCTTTTCCTGAACAGCCACAGGTGTAGAAGATATTTGGTCCTAGGAACCACTTAAGTTTGGGCTGGAGATAATGCCCGTTAAGGATAACATTTATGGTGCTGCGGCACAAAGCATTTTGAAATCTTATCCTGCCCGGGCAAAGCAAGGCTTGAAGGCAGAGGGATCCTCACTGGAATGAAGTGCTATATTAGGAAATTCAAGTGCCCAACTTCTTTCTCACAGCTTCCCCGTCACTTAAATCTTTCTCTGCTACACCAGTGGAAAGAGCAAGCCAGTGACAATAGGAATATAGAAAAATAAAACAACCTACACAAAAGGTAGAGTTACAGTATGAAGAACTAAAACACTGTTTAAAGGCTCAAATACGTATTTTGTACATAAAAATTATGGGCCATCCTCTCTCTAAGCCAACAAGGTTGAGCACGCACACTCCACTAACAGAGGAATATAAAATAATGGGGGACTCTCCCACTCTTCAGGTCTCCACCTCTCCACGTTTGCATTGACAGGTTCTGCAACAGGACCAGTCACCAGGACCACAGACCATTTTTGTAAACAGGAGCAGGCAGATGCCTCCTTGCCACGTGCTCCCAAACCCTGCCTTGGGCATCAGAGAAGCCCCTTTTGATAGTCATTTACATAAAAGAGTAATACAGACCCATGTCCAGGGAGAAACATCTCCCAAGAGCTTCTTCAGACTCTCTAGAAAACATGAGCTGGAGGCATCCAGCCCCAGCGGGTTATCCAGACCTTCTTTACACTCCTTCCCCAGAATTTGCTTTCTCCATGAGCCCCATGGCTTCACCGCGATCTCCTTTGCTGTGCAGCTTCAGCATCCCCCTGTAAACATCTACACTGTCTTTGTGCACAGTGGTGCACACTCCATCAGCCTTGGAATCCTGTTAACCTTATTCTCCTTCTTGCTCTGTCTGCATGCTGTCTTAGATCTCTGCTCAGGCTGCAAGCTCTTCCACTCCGAGTCTGAATCCTGGCAGACTTTAAAGCACAGCACGCACCTAGAGCTGGATTATCTGCTCGGAATCCAACGTGCTTTGCTCTAAGCACAAAAGGGCTACCTGGAGAATAGCAGCTGTTTAGCTTTGCAAAAGGAACAGAGACAGGATGCAATAGTTGTCATTGCATACATTGTCAGGAAGGGAATAATTATTTACAGCAAAAACCAATGCTGGAAAAATACATGGCAATAGCCAGCCATGAAAAACATCAAGATGAAAATCAGGTTTTGTAATCAGCACCACAACAAATTTCTAGATCAGTGCTCTAGTGGGTATACAGCTAAAAATCCATCCAGGCAGCTCCTTTGCAGATGGGCTGCTTCATTGCAGGAAAGATGTGAGAGACAGCCCTTTTTTTCCCCTGTACTCTTGAATATATCACAAAGTACTAAGATCTGAATCAAAGCGCCAGAGCTGATTCTGAACTAAAATCTGTAAATGTCTAAGTACCACGATTGTGCCTTTCCCAAATCAGAAGACACAGACTGACAATATTATGTGACGCAAGAGATGAAGAAACATGTAAAATATCACACATTCAAGTGCTCAAGGCTATTAGGTTTTTGGAAATATACCCTGTAACGCTGATAAAACCACCAAAATACAGTGACTAACTTCTGCTCACTAATCATATTTGCTATATGCCCACCTAGTGTCGTTCTAATTGACAGAAAACTAATACAATGCCTTGTGTTCTTTTTATGGCAAATAAAAAGCTGCATTTTAAGGCTAGTCTCAAAACAAGAAGTCCAGTAACCACTGAATTCCAACATTTGCTTTGGTCATGGGGTTTTCATTCAATTTCAGCTGAATCCTCACTTGCACCCGATCAGAGGTGGTAAAACATTTATGGAAACAGACAAAGCTGCACAGCATCATCTTTAGTGAACTATTTCAGGAAAATAAAAGGCAGCAAAAAACTTGCAGCACTAACAGATTTAGTTTTATACTTACTTTAATCTCAAGTGCTATTTATTTGCTCTTGGAGCCTTTATACGTGTGTGTACCCATGCTGTATCCACGCAGCTGCTGACTGAGGACTCTTGACATCAGGAGGTCTCTTCCTCGTGGTGCCCTGTGCATTCTGTATCCCACCAACTCCAGGCTTGCCCCTTCACTCACCCCTGGGTCTGTGGCATGTCTGGAGCCAGCAGTGAGAGACTTGCCACTCCACAGCTGCAGGTAGCTGCCACTCAGTCACTCACAGCAGCTCCCCACTGCTTGGGGAAACCTCTACAAGTGGTCAGGGGTGGGAGACACAACGCTTGTTAGTGTTTTACATATATAGAAACCGCTGGTTGCAAAACTCCACAGGAAAATCCTATCACCCCCCTCAAGTCTTGCAGAGGCACCTGGTTTATTCACAGATAAATCAAACTCTAATTTTGGTCAGCATTTTAAGATTTTTAATGAGGGAATTCACAAACAGGCCAATATCTCACCAGCTGTACACCGGCACTTTGCATTCAGAATCCGTGGATTTGTTTTCTACTGTAACGTTACCAATTACACTGAAAACAAAGACGGAGCTCAAGTTCTTTACAAAGACTTGTATCTCAAGAATGAAACCATTCCTTGCCTGAAGTGCCAGTTCCATAAACGTGTATGTAATTGCAACAGAAATAGCTTGGCAAGGTGAGTTCAGTGCCACTGACAGTTTTTCAAACACTTCTTGAACCCGGTTCAAGCAATCCAAGACCGTTTAGATCTGTAGCCATGCCTTGTAATAACAAATACGTTCAACTACACCTACTGGAAGAGCAAGACTGAGGATTTAATTCTTTTAACTTGAGATCCAAATCAATGAAAAAAATGCAGAATACCTCTAAAAATGACTGAAATAAAGACTTGCAGAGAAAAATCTTGTTATTTTCAAGTGCAAGAAAAATGTACAGCTAATCTAATTTAGCATATAATATCCTGAGGTCTGTGTCTGTGAATTTAAAAGACTCCCAACCATCAAAATGGAAGCTACACAAATCCAGAAACACCAAGATGTGAATCCCTCTGCTTACTCACTGCTGCACTGCCACATTTTCCATTATTTTCTTCCTATTGGCCTTGCCTCTCCTTGGCACACTCACATATAGATGGGGTACACTGTTCTAGCCATGAAAATCTCCTAGTGACAACAGTAATGGGTGTTAACTTACAGTTTAATTCTTAGAAACCTTTCTTCTATTAGTGAATTTGTAGCTATGAATAATCTACAGTTACATCTGATATTCCTTCTCAGTGCTGCAAACATTGGCCTGAATCTTAGTAATTTTACTTAAAAAATAACCTGGCTCAGAAGAATATTCTGCCAAATTGTATTTTCAGTTACCCAGGATGAAAATTCAATACATGCCCTAACTTTAAATAGGAAAATGTCTACCATGCATCTGCCCTTCCTTGGATCCAAGGGGTGTACACATCAGAGTGAGCTTACACAACAGTAATTTTGAGAACAGAGTTCCTAGCAGAATAACAGCCTCCAGTTTAGTGTTGCAAATGATCTTTGTATCAAAGGATGCAAACATCTCTGGTTACAGAAGGTACTTTTGTTTTCTTGGGGTTTTTCTTAAATGTCAGACAAAGTAACTTCATGAATTGGGTGATCACTACTACCTAAACAATATTTCTTATACCATTACATCATGAAGACTACTGAAGTTTATTACTTCTCAAACTCAGTAGAATATGGATAAGTTTTCCATATTAAAAGCAGCAAAAATTAAGACTCATAGGTGCTTTTAGTTAAAAGTCATCATTATATCTGACAGGTAAAATAACTGCTTCTCAGAATAATAAAATGCATTAAAACCTTATTTGTCTGCTACAATAAAATAAAAAAAAAACCAACCTCAAATAGAAATTGTTCAAGTACAGCCAGTGTGCAATTAAACTAGTTAGAAAATATAATTTAATAGTGCTTTGTTTCAAAATATACATAATATTGAAAAATACTCAAACCCAAGAAACCGAATATTTACCAAGTTTCAAACAAAGTTTCATCAAAATGAGGTAAGTCTATGTCACCTGCCATTGAGCTCGGTGCTGAAATGGAGAACAGGTCTTCAAGGATGTCCTCCCTTGTAGGACTTTCAAAAGCAAGTTTTTTCACACTGGATTTGCTTACTGTATGAAGTTCTGAATTACTGTCCTTTCCAGGACTGTAATAATTATGGTCCTCACTTGTCACTGCTGCATGTGGCACACTGGTCTTCTCATCAGACGCTGTTGCTGGAACACTGCTATCCACCATTTCCATATACATACATTCATCCTCACTTTTTGGAGCCTCTAAGGAAGCAACAGTTGAAGTAGGGGACAGTAACTCTGCCAGTATTTCATCATTGTTAGTGCACCCTGATACAGAGTTTGTGCTGAATTCAGATGCATTATCTGCAGCATCAATCTGACACTGCAGCTCCCTTAAAAAGCTCTGCAATAATTCACTGTCGTTGTGAGATTCTGCCTGTGGTGCAGTGCTTTTATCTCCATTCACAGGTTTTCCATGTTTCATCTGTTCCACTGCCAGCCTATCTAATGAAGCCAACTTCTTCTTTTTAGCATTAAGTTTTTTTAACAGTTTTAGCCGAAGTTTTTTTGTTTGGTCACTCTCTGACTCCTCTGCCTTCGCAGAGTTATGGCTATGTGACTGGAACTGAGTAGCTTTACCTGAGGTACCTAAAGTACTTCCTGACTTAGTCCATGTTGGACCTTCAGTAGTGGTATGACTTGCTGTTGGAAGACGAGTGCTTTGAGAAAATCCTCTAAAAGTTGATAAACGATGAATATTATTGCTTTGAGGAACCACTGACTTCAGGGCCTCAGTGATTTTGTTTGTACCTCTGCTTTGAAATCCACCAAAGTTACTTGCTCCCTTAATTGGCAACTGCACCTCACTTATTTTTTGCATTGAGGGAGTTCTGCAACTTCTCTCATTCTTCAGAGCTGAGGCACTCGAAGGCATAAAAGAAGTATTCTTCTTTAATAATTTCTTTACCCAGCTTCCTACAAATCCTCTTTTTTGGTCTTTGTGTGAAGGCTGAAAAGAATTATTGGCAGCAGCAGAATTGGCAACCTGAGAATTCACTACAGTTTTGCTTGCATCTTTTAAGTCAGGTGATTTTTGTATAATATTCTCTACTGGTGACAACTTCTTGTTTAGCTGTAGTTCTGAATTTAATCCATGCAAATCAGTTCTGCCATCTGTTCTTTGAGCAAGTGAGTCAGATGGGTCAGGGTGGTGGGTTTCGGGCACAGGAGGAGTAATATTTGTTGGGTTCAACTTTTCTAGAGGTAAGCAGATGCCGGAATTTTCATATAACATGCATTTATTGCTCATAGTTAGACTAGTTCCAGCAAACTCTCCTGTACACAGAGTGTGAGGTGAAAAAGCTGATTCCTGCTGTTGGGGTGTGCCCATTTCAACAACAGGGTTATTTCCCACCACTTGCCCATTTGGCAGTGATTTACCTTCTGAGTTAACTTGAATTTCTTCAAGCATCAGTGTTGCAAGATCATCATGTGCCAGATTTTCTAAACCACGAGGAACGATACTTTCATCCTCAGCTACCCGCTGCTGCTTCTTATCTGGATTTCTCATAGAATCCTCTTTGACATGTTCTGCAGGTATTCTGTCTACAGTGTTATCAAAACCACAGTGTAACACTGTGGAATCTGACTGTACATTATTGAGAGGAAAATCTTCAATATTTCTACTCTGGAACTGTGAATTTGGTTCTTCTGACACGTGTGATGTTTTCTTTTCCCAGATAGCAATATGAATCTCTGAAGGAGGAACTCCAAAACTTGTATGTCTCTTGCAATATGGCCCCTTTAAATCATCACATTCAAGCCAACTTCCTGAAAAATAAACAGCAACTAGTGTACAGACTCAAAGACTTAAAATTGAAGTCACTATCCTCAGACTCTTGTCAAGTATTTCTATTACCCCATTCCCCTGATAAGCAGAAAATAAAGGTTTTCTCCATTCTTTATTACATCAGAGAAAACTGGGAGATTTTCACTGTAAAAAGATCAAACACAAGCAGAATTTGCAGCAATATTATTACAGGCCAGAGCAGGTCAACACAAAAAAAGTAAGCTAAGGGGTTTTTTTTATCTGAGCTAATGATGTGACTGATCTTGTCTGAAAATACCTGCACAGGTCTGAGTAAAGAGACAGCTCTCAAACAAAGTTTCTCTGTAGGCTTTTACATTGGCTGGCTGGGAGGCACAGGGGTTTAAGAGAACCTGCTCATCTAATAATCTGCATCATCTTCTGCAAATTGTCCATAGATCATGAGCAAATATTTTACAGCTTTAAGAATTTAAAAATACATATATAGGATGTATAGGATGTTCCTAACTAGGCACTTCCTAGCTGCTTCCTCTTCCTACTTCTTAAACTCTGGCATTATGATTTAGACAATTTTCATGTTATCACCCTCGATAACACTACACTCCATTCTCTTTATAGAAACATGAGAATCAAAATATCAACTTTTCATCTTCTCTGATTATGAAGTTCCTATCAATGGTAGAACCATCACACCATCAGTCATGTTTCTAACACGGATTTGTACCTCCCACCCCTCAGGCACAAAAAAGTTCAAAAATGAAAAGAAACTTCATTAATGCTGGTAGTTCCACAGGTTCCTCTGTTTTCAGCCAAGAATGGATTAATAACTGACTTCAAACTAACAAACACCTTATGTCCCACAGCTGTGCTCACACTGTATTTTTTAACTTTTACAAGGTTATTACAGAAAACAAATCTACCCAAGTAACTTTTGCCAGCAAGTACAGTGTAAGGCAAGACACTTTTTCAGTTAAAGCAAACTGAAACCTTCACCCTGAGTAACAAAGTTCCCACAATTATTCACAAAATTTTAATATGAAGTTTAGAATCCAGACAAAAGAAATTCTTGTTCTTATATATGGACTGTTGAGAGTATTGCAGTAACCCCTAAAACAGTATTTGATGTAGATTCATGAAGTATTATAATAGAATTTATGGTTCTTACCATCAGAATTCAAAGACCAGGTTATGAAGTGCTGCTTATCTGTTTGATACTGAACAATAGACGTTATTTGGTAGGTGTTTTCTTCAAACTGAAATGAATAGTTCTCCAGGTTGTTGTGTGGCAAGCCTTCTACGAAATGTAACATTAATATTGAGGGTACTCTAATAAAGAAACAAGAACGAACCAGTTTATTTCAACAAAATAGTGGCAAAAGTTCCTCATGAAAAAGTATCTCAAAGAGTCCTGCCCTTTCTATTCTGCTCTCACACAGGACTCTTCAGATTGCACAGTAGTCAAAGGATAAGAATACCCCAACTGGATATTCCATTTTGTTATGGATTAGGGGGAAAAATCAATACCACATAAAGGATTTTTGAAGTGGGGAAAATGTGAAAAAAATAGGACACAACTGTGCCATAACCACAATAGGAAAGGACATTGTTCTGAAGTCCAACTAGTAAATGGATGATCAAACAACATTTTTATCCACCAATGGCAGGGGTTGTGAAATAGCTGACACTGGATATCAGCTGTCTATATTTACTACTCGGTAGTAAGTATTTATGACGTAGCTCAAACACATGCACTGGTCAGCGTGTTAAAAACTGCTCTCTGTTTCACGTTTATTAAACACTATTTGTCCTTTCAGCATTTAAGAATTATCTAAAATCTTAAAAAGCATTTATCAGAATTTAATGTTTAGAACCTCTGCAAACCCAAGATAACAGTTTTGGTTTTGAAAGTGATACGTTCAGTAAATTAAGTCTCAGAATTTTACGTATTTTACTTTCGAGTTCACATATTCAAACTTACTTTTCCAAAACCATCTGTCTTCTTTGAGATCTATCACTACAGTTATTACATGGTCCAACATGAGTAGCGTTAAGTGGGTGCCAATCAGGGATTATATTTGTGAATGTCGTTAGTGTTTTCCTAAACCTGGATACACACAGAGAGTGAAAAAAAAAAACCACAAAACACACAAAAATAGAAAAAAGAAAGAAAAAAAAAGAGTAAGTTGAGTTGCTGGTCAGAACACAATAAATATACACACTTTATTAGGAGAAAAAAGTTATAAAAATGTTAAGGCAAAGCCAAATTCTACTCATATTCATGCCATTTGTGTGAATTCCAAAAGCCACCACTTGTTTTCAGCAGCTCTGTGGCCTTCAGTTTCACATTATTTGCTCTTTCTCCCTAAGCATGTAATGTCTGTTTCCGTCCCAACGTTAGACAGACCTTTTACCACGTTCTGTGCAATTTACTGGCTAACACAGAATCTCAAGGAGAGAGGAAGAGGCAACAAATTACCTCACAATCCATCTTATACAAGGTCTTGTTTTCAAAAAACAGTACACTGAGAGCAGAGATTACACAGAGGTTATATTGTATAAAAATACAATGTACGGGATATTAAAGTGAAATAACATAGTATATTCATTCACCAGCTACAGAAAGGACTTCCTTTATATTCAACCTAACCTATTTTTTCAACTTTAAAAAAACCAACCACAGTATGTAACAAAGGCCTTTGAACACATCCTATTAACCAGGACTATACATTAGCTGGCAGTGTAACAGACAGCATTAATCTCATCTCACTTGTGGATCTAGAATTCTATTGTATAAACCTAAGATAGCGGAGAGAAACAGGTATTTTTCAAGTAAAGTGAGCTGTCTTCTGAAGGTGTCTCTCTTTTCGTGCCTACTTTAAAGGAGCCTAAATTACTAGCTTGTACCTGCAGCTACACAGAAGTAAATCAATTCTCAAGAAACTAACTCCCTGTAATACTATTTTAAAATAGATAATTCATGTGAGAGAATCTCTGATTCTTTGTAATCCAAACGCATATTACAGATATTCCTCAACAGCAAAAGGGTACTAGGCATATATTTGTTAGAACCACGACAATTCTCAGCAAAATCTCAGAGTGAGCATGGCCAGGGACTCACAAAATTACCTATTATTTCTTTCTTAAGTGACAACATGGTTTCCCAAGACATGCCATAGCAGTAAACTATTTGCAAACACTAGCCTAAAAAAGCAGATCACTTAAAACTTCACCAAAAAGCTTAAGGTGTTGGTGAGATCTGGAGATACAAAGAAAATCAACTATTATATGCAGATTTTAAAACAGTAAACAGAACAGTTATACAGAAGCTACTTAAATAAAAATCTCACCGGTTCTGGTATTTGTAGCCACAACATGCACATTCAAACTTCCATGAAAATGAATGCAAGAATAGTTTCTCAGCTTGTTGATCCAGTTGTAAGAGTAGAGGCAGTGCAAACACTGGACTCTCCTTCTTACCTTCAAAGACGGGACAGAAAAAACAGTCACTGACTATCTGAAATCAGCTTTCAGTACTTCAAAAAGGAAGATAGTAAGCTTCTTGCTATGATATTAATTCCAGTTATCCCTTCGAGGCTGTATTTCTAATCCTCACAGCACAGAGATTGATCCATGTTATTAGGTTGTTATCAATGACAATTTCTTGAGTACAGCATAGTTACAAAGACCAGATTATGCTCTCGAAAGTCAAAAACATTCAAGAGACAAAACAGCTGATCACACTGTAAAGTACGTGTATGTCACCAGTAAGAATCAGGTATGTGAAAAATGCCTTACATGCATATCTACATACATATTTTTATGTACTGATATACAAGGCATAACATGGAGAGTTTCCTGAAAGTAAATACAGAGATGCTGCACTAATTACTTACCAAATTCACATCTAAGCTGAGCCTGAAGCTGTGTGAGCATTCTGTTTCTGATTTCACTGAGATGAGATTCTGCTTTTGGAAGAGCATCTGAAGAAAAAAATACATATGTCTTCATGTATTTATGTGTAACACCCCCACCCTTTCACACACATATGTACCCCTAACACGCACTCATTCTCTGCCAACTAATGCCTTTCATATTGACCCACGCTTGCCTAAAACTGTTGGTAAAACAGCCAGTGTTTGGTATTAACTGATTTGAAAATTATAGAAGAATTTACACAAGTTATTCACATTTTACTGCAGTCTGCTAACCAGAAATTACTTGACCTGACTTAAATTATGGCTGACTATGTAGCAACAGTTAGATAGTAACAACATTTAAGGATATAGTGGAAGGTGTCCCTGCCCATGGCAGGGGGTTGGAACTAGATGATCTTAAGGTCCTTTCCACCCCTAACCATCCTATGATTCGATGACAGTGTAACCACACATTACAAACCCTGGAGATTCAGAGATTGAGGGAAGATTTTAAAACTAAAGATCAAAAGTGCAAAAATTTGCTTACATGCTTTTGAATGTTATACACTTCATAATAAAACATGTTTTTTCTACACGAATACATTCCTTAAGTACAAGCAAGAATATAACTTCTACTACACAATCGTGATCATAACTTGCACAAACTGAAGGATTTAGAATAGCTGCTAAAAATATTTATTCCTTATAAAATCTATGTATATAAAAAATGTAAAAAAGAAGTTTCTTGCTGCTCTTCTGCTTTTAATTCTTTTTAAAAACAACTTATGTAAAAGATGCTTAAAAATTGCACAGAGGAGCAGAATAAATACTGCATCTATTCTCCACAACAATCTTCATCCAATCCCTTATCCACTGTTGCCAAATAAACTACTTTGTTTTCCAGCAGTTCCTGGAAATGATTTCTGGAAAGCAGAGTATATGAACTACCTCAGAATATTTTTGGACCACCAAACCCCTGCCCTGTAAAAGAGTATGTCTTCTTTACCATAAGGTGGATGAAACAATTTTTGATACACCTATTATTTTTCCCAGGAAAGATATGACCTTCTTAAAGTTATCTAATGCTGTTCTGGGACTATAGTTCATATATGTAAACACACTTTTCCTGAAATGCCTATTGAAAGGGGAAAAAAAAAAAACAAACCATGAATCATAGAATCACCTAGGTTGGAAAAGACTTCTAAGATCATCAAGCCCAACCATTACCCCAGGACTGCCAAGTCCACCACTAAACCATGTCACTGAGGGCCACATCCACACATCTTTTTAATACCTCCAGGGACGGTGATTCCACGACTTGCCTGGGCAGCCTGTTCCAATGCCTGACCACCCTCTCGGTGAAGAAATTTTTCCTAATATCCAATCTAAACCTCCCTTGGCACAACTTGAGGCCATTTCCTCTTGTCCTAGCACTTGTTACTTGGGAGAAGTAATACCATGTACCACTATGAAGGGCTATCAATTCATTAGTTGCTCCTCACTCAGAAAGACCACCTTATTATTAAAACAGCTAAAGCCAAAAAGGGAGGTGCCTTTGTCTACAGCCCACCAGGAGGAAACAGGGGGTAACCACCACCTCTCACATCAAATGAGGGCCACAGGCAGAAAAGATGCACACAGGAAATAAATAATGGTTATGACATGGGGAGAAAAGACAAATAAAGATAAGAATGTGGTGAAAGGCAGCAGGCAGTGGTGATGAGGCTGAGAGACACAGGAGCTCAGAGAACAAACTCTTCACCTTGGCAGGAGAAGGTAAATGGAGTCCCCAGGAGTGGCCAAGAGGAAGGAAGAATGTGGCTGTATCACTACTCCAGGCCGGATGTGACCCTTAAAATTTCACACTCTATTGGGACAGGCAGTTTCCCCTCTAAAGGCTTAGAAACCAGAATTGAAAGTAAAACACTACACATATTTACGATATTAGAAACATCCAGGAGCGCTGTGGCTCTGACTCATTATTTTGAACATGTAATGATGGCAATATTGTGACACTAACAGCTCCAATTTACTATAACGGAATCCTCATGCAACACATGGTGGAAGAACACAGCTGCACACACTTTCATGGGGAGTGTTACATGTTTCTTTATGATTTAGGCTGGTTTAATAGCTCGGTCCTCTTTCAGGTTAAGATAATGGGAAGAAAAATTCCCTTTACTTGATGGTTGTGACCCAGACATTATTATTGGAATTCACAAAAAAAGGTATTATTAGTTATTTTTATCACTGATTAACATTTTCAAACCAGAGCCTGAAGTACGACCCAAATCCATATTAAGCACATTTGGCCCGATTTGATAAAGGTACCCTTAATTTTTATATAAGCAGCCATTAAATATTTAAATGGATTCTTCAAAATTTGATCAAAATTGCAGAAGAGATCCAGTGTTGGGTGTAGAATTGTCTGTGCAATCAGATATTAGAAATTAAGCAGGACGATCTTCAGCTGCAAAGTTTGGTTCCAATACAGTTCCCAGCTTCCCCAAAAGCCACAGAATTTAGGATCATTTGGAGACTCAGGGGAAAGACCTTATGGCGTGAAGCTGTGGATGGAATTTAAATCGAAATTATTTATATCCTGTTTTATTTTATGCCTTTAGTGCTACTCCATAAAGCAAATTATAACATAAATGTAAATGTGTCAGCATTGCACAAGCAGTGCATAGATGCGGCTGCTAAAGGATCCCTACCAATGCCACTTGTCCCATGCTAATCTGTGAACCTTGGACCCAACATAACATGTTGTTTGTATCCAGAACTTCTCTATGAGCAATAGACAAAACAAAATATCTCTAAAATAATACGCAGCTGTCATGGAGCACAAAGGATGGCCAAGGGAAGGTAAAAAACCAGCTGAGAACAGCCCCTGAATATAAAGGCTGTAGGAAGTCAAGTCCATCCGGCCTGTTGGTTTGACAGCTGCAATCCTCACTGAATCTTTTTGCTAGTTTGGACACAGGGATGACACCAAAACTGCCTTTTGAGTAATTCCTTCTGTTAGCTCTGCTTTACAGCTCCTATTTATTAAATTATCGCCTATCCTTTTTTTATATCTGTTTTCAAACAGAAACACAGGGATAGGATTTATGAAAGCAAAAAACCAGTCATGGGTCCTCTGCCCCAGGCTACTTAGCAACTGGAACTGAATGAAAGGCTCTGGTTCCATCTCTGGCTAACCAGAGATCAGTATTAATTCTCTAACAGATGATGTCTTAGAATTTCAGACTTAAGACACCAGTGGGTCAGTTCAAGGGGACTAAGACAAACAGATCTTAGAGTCTTAAACTGAATACACAGTACAGGAGCCGATCAAAGGCCGTACTTGTTGATTAGAGTGACACATCCTCCTCTGACCCAGCTGTGCTGCCCAGAAGGTTGCCTCCAGCTGCCCATCACCCCCCCGAGCTTGGAGGTCACAGTCCTCAAACCTGTTAAGCTGCACCTGTGAGTACTCACTAACCCTTTCAAGAAGATATGAACCAGGTTAATGTGTTTGACCAATTTTGACTGAAACAGGTTAGGAAGTGCTATCATCCACAGCACAGCTTGCAGACCTTAGGGGAAGCATTCCTTCAATGAGTGCAGCTGGAGCCAGAAGCCAAAATATTTTCCCAGCTTTACTGTTTTTGATTTGCCTCTTAACAAGGCCCATTTATACAAGGATATAAGCCACAACAGAAATCATTTTGTAGATTAAGATTAGAACAACATCCTAATACGTTAACCATGAGACAGGAAGGAAACAAAGTTAAGCTCAATTACACAAAAAAAATCACAAATTTCATATGGGAGATATGACAATAAAAAATTCACGATATACTTAATGTTTAATGCCTTCAAAGCATGCATATTTGCCCAAGAAAAAGAGGTTACTGGGATTCTGCTAGATAAAGCATACTACTCTGCAAATTCATGATAACGAGTTGCAACTCATTCTTTTGTGATCTTGAAGTAGAATGAAGGCATATTTAAGGGAACTGTACTAAATTCCACATATTTGTAGCAGATGAACAGCTGAATTTACTCACCTTTTACTTTACTCCTTTTACACGTATTTAGAAGAACAGTTGCTTGATTATATTTTGCTAAGAGTTCCTGGAGTAAACATTTTCCATCATTATATTCTTCTGCTAAAGCAAATTTTAATGTTTGTAAGTGTACCAGTGCTGACAAAATACAATCTAACCAACAAAGGTTATGCACATTTCTCCACTGAAGACATACATCTGTGTTATTACCGGAACCTTTATCACCTTTGAGCAAAATTTCAGGTGTTGTTGAGGAAAGTTCAGAATTTGAGAAGAGTTGAGTTCTGGGACTAGAAGTCTTAGGTGGACTTGCTTTAGAGTTGTTGGTGTTTGTGGTTGTTTCAAAATCCACATTCTGCATGCAGGCCTCCACACTGATACTAGGTTTTTGCTGGTCATTTTGTAACACGTCATGTAGGCTTGACTTGGGAAGACATAAACCATTCTGATAGCTTTTGACAACAGGGTCTGTATTGATACTGTGCACACCATTTGCCACATTATTCGTTCTTGCTTTTTTTGGATGTGATTCAACAGAAGAAAAGTCACTGACATCACACAACTTCCTTTTCTTATCAGTAGATGGAACTTGATGATTTTCTGAATCAGCAGAAGTAATTATGCTGTTCAATGGTTTATAACCAAGAGGGTAGATACACTAAAGGAAAGAAAGAAAGTTACAGTGAAATCTACAAAGCAATTTCAGGTGAACAAGAGCTAAAAAAAGTGCAAAACATACTCTTAAAATGTAATGTAGGACTTCTGTAAAGTGGTATTTTAGTGAAATCAAGAGATACATTCAGCCATGTTGGCTGTCACCAACTACCTCATTGTTTTTCATGTGCCCTAGCATGGTTTCCAGGAGAATCTGCTCCATGATCCTGCCAGGCACAGAGGTGAGACTCACTGGTCTGTAGTTCCCTGGGTCTTTCATTTTCCCCTTCTTGAAAATGGGGTTGTATTTCCCTTTTTCCAGGGAAATTTCACCTGCCATGATTTTTCAAATATGATGGACAGTGGCTCAGCAACTTCATTCGCCAGCTCCTTCAGGACCTGCGGATGGATTTCATTGGGCCCATGGACTTGTGCACGTTCAGGTTCCTAAGATCATCTCGAACCTGATCCTCTCTTACAGTGGGCCTAAGGTCTTCATTCTCACAGTCCCTGCATCTGTCTTCCAAGACTTGGGCACTGTGGTCAGAGCATTTGCTAGTGAAGTCTGAGGCAAAGAAATCATTGGGAACCTCAGCCTTCTCCAAATCCAGGGCAGTCAGTTCTCCCGTTTCCTTCTGGAGAGGGCTCACTTTATCCCCAGTCTGTAATTTCGCTTGCGATACACCTACAGAAGCCTTTCCTTTTGTCTCTGACATCCCTGGCCAGACTCAACTCTAACTGGGCCTTAGCTTTCCTGACCTGATCCCTAGCTTCTCAGACAATGACCCTGTATTCCTCAATATCATTATTTAGAAGCAGGGAAGGATGGGAAAAGCAACTCAAAGACCCATATCTAGTCTACTCTGTACTCATTTAAAGGCACCAGTCCATATGGCATTGCTATACCCTCCCCACTTATAGTGGGAAAAAGCAGTTGAAAAGTGAGGCAACAAAGGCTTCTTCTTCCAACAGACTGCTTACCACCACCAAAATGCTGATCTTAAAGAGGTGTAAATGCTGAAGGTAAGGGCCTCTGCACAATCAAAACACCTGTTACTTAGTGTAATACCTGAGGATTTCCACAAAGAAAAATGGACTCTTGAAAATTAATGCGGTAAGTCCGTAAAACTTGGATCTGGCCCTTCTCTTTGCAGACTGGACAATGCTCATGTGCAGCTGTTTCCTCGGGATTACAATTCTAAAAAAACAATAAAATAAAAGAAAAAGCAGCATAAATGTATGTATTTCATATGTTATCCCAAGGTAAGACATACATACATACCAAGATAGAAAACCAACGTGCAACTTCTAAATATAATATGTAACACAGTCTTAAAAAGTAAACTAGATTTTTAAAATATATTTACAAGAGACACATTCATATGCTAGTGTTTAAAATAAATTTATCTTTCGATTTAAATATTCAAATATTTAATAAGGCATCTTTAACAACACAATTATGCAACATTTCATTCTACTTGAGCTAAACCACAGGACTTTTATTGCCAGGGAACACAAGCTCAGATCTTTTGAAAGACAAATAAATTTTAACAGGAATGCAAACAGCAGTAAAAATAGTGCCAGTAAAAAAATCATAGGCACAGATTTACTTAAAATAATCTTTCGCCATTGTTATAGATTTCCGTGGAAAATAATTTTGAGATTTTTGGTTTTTTGCAAAATTAAGACCAATTAAAAATCTCTCAAAGCAGAGAAAAATATGAACTTTGCACACATGTAAAACAAGTTTCAACTGACTTTTCCCAAATACCCCACCATGTGGAGTGTCGATTTCCCTATACCAGTCCCTTCTCCAATCACTTGCAAACCATTTGTAGTCTTCTGGGTATCCATCATTCTGAGCCACTGGCTAATTTATTTCACTTGTAACAATGTCATGACCACTAAGGCTTTTTCAAAGACTCCTGAAAAATAAGAAGTGAATAAAACAATTAAAGAAAAATTAGATTAAATTTGGAGAAAAAAAAAAAGAGAAGATACCAACAATAATGCAGCCTGTATATCCTGAGGAAATTAATTCAGAAGAGTATTTTCTTAACTGAAAACACTTATTTTCTAGTGCAGATTATGAACTCAAAACTTTCCATTAAGTCACGTAATAGATTTAACAGTTTAGGCCCTGAATTTGCAATCTTATCTATTCTTTGCACTCTACAAGGTCTCACGTTTTCCAAGTACACTACACTTTGCAGAAATGTAGATATTGTGCCTGGGCATCTCTGCTTACTGCACCTAACCCTCAGAGAGAACAAAAAACATGGGTACAACAAGATCCCATACAGTTAGAGATGGCTGCTGAGGAACATTTAAAAAAAACCCCACTGTTGCATCTTTCAAACCAGTGAATTTATTGCATACTAAACTATTAAAAGTTTGTCCTGCAAACGTAACAATTCTTAACTAAAGAAGGGCATCCTGCTGTTACTGTCACTTTTTGGAAACCTCTCCTGATGTTATTTTAACACTATTATAGACTTCCTAGCAAACTAGAGGTCTTCCACGGTTATCACTCCTATATAACTCTACTGCATATTTTACAAGTGACACTGAATATTCTACTCCAAATGATTTCTTATATTCAGGGCCTAATTTGGTCTTCTCACATGTCACACATACACAGAAATGTATTTGTGGAGAACAACTTCAGTATGAACCGGGCGTATATCAGAAGGCAGCTCCTTAAGTCTATTCACTGGCACTGAGGCTAACTATACCTTTGTCAACTACACCACAATAACCTTGAATCAGACAGAAAAACACTGAAGTTTAGAACTACAGGGACCGTTCTGCTCCTGCTGATTTCATATGGAACAAACTAGAATAAATGCATACCTCCTTAAGGCGTTAAGGAGGAAGTTAAGGTAAGTTAAATTGTGAAGTCATCAATGTAATACCTTTCCTTCAGCCACGACTGTTCCCTTTTCATTATTTCCACTGAATAACATCCACTCCCACATCATGATGCCCTTTCAACCCTTTCTTACACTACAGCACTAACTCAGATTATAGTTCATTTCAAAAAAAGAAATTTCCCAGGGCATTCTTGGAGACCTGCGTAAATACCAGCTCAACCCAAAACCATTTATAATCCTGGGCAAGGACAGACCCTACAGAACTGGACAGAATACTAAAAACCAACAGAGCATGAACAAAACCAGTTCAGTAGGAAAATGTAACAAGTCATTTCAAATCGGTCCGCAACAGCAACTTGAAAGGGTCAATATCAGATGATGGTGTGTCCTATCGACACTTTCAATGTCTTCAGCAGCACTTTCCAAAACTACCAGGCTGCAGCATGTGAAGACAGTATACCCTGACTTATAAAACTAATGGTGGTAACGGATAGTGAGAACATAAAAATATGAACCCACATGCTTTAGAGAGCATGTTTAGTTTTCAAAGTAGAGCTGGAAGGTGTACAAGAAACAGCATTGTCCCAGGCTCAACCTAGCTAAAAATTCATGAATTAGGTGAAAGTATACAAGCTTGTGGACTATAAAGGAAAGGCAAGCTCTCCAATTTTTCACACAGCAGCAATATCACTATCACGCTGTGACACAACTCCATTACGATATATTTAGTCTAGCCAGGAACCTGATTTTCGTAATGCAAGTTGTGCAGAGATCAGCCATGCTAAAACACATAACTTTACTCCCCATCCTACAGCAGGCAAGAAAATGTCTCTAACTATTGTTCAGGGGGCTTTTAGTCAATTCCTTGGCCTGCAGCAGTCTCAGCTCTCCAGAGCAAATAAAATACACAGATCACATGACTGGAACTCCAGGCAATTTCTCACCACATAAATACAACTCACACTCAAGATTAGCAACACTAAGAACCTGCAGGTTATTCCTTTCTAAGCTTGCCTTGGGTTTATAAAACATTTATTTCTTTGCAAGTCCCTGTTTTCCCTGTCATCACTCTCAAAAGGAAAGCAAGGGCTTTTGTTATGTTCTCTGATACTTCTGCTCTTATTTTTAAAGCTTAAATACTGTTCCGAGATGTACAACATCTCCCTCAACTGTAATCACCCAGCACTACAGTACTGGAGTAAGGACTTTTACTGCACTTATGAACATAATAAACTTTAAGTATTAATTGTCCTTTTATTTCAAAGACATAAACTCAACAAGCAAATAAAACAGGTCTGACGGTGCTAGATACGTAGCGTGGTACCAAGTGGCTTGCCTGCACTTTTCAGTATTCGTAATGTTACAGCAAGTTACTAGTGATCTTTGCACAATGTACAAAAATCGGGCATCAGGTCAACAACTGCCAAAAAAACCAAGTCAATTAAAAGACTAATGTATTAAGGGCTGAAACAAGCCATTGTAGCAACATGTAAATTCCACATTACAGATAGGAAAGTACACAGGAATGCACTTTCAAGCTTACTGGACCATGTTTTAAACCATTTATGTTACTTTCCTTCTTTTACCCTGGATACTTGAAAAATGTAAAACAAACTATGCTTTGGACCTGGTATAATTATTAAGGTTATGCTCATGTTTCATTGAGTAGATGAGTTGATCTAATGGGTCACTGCTGCAGAACAGGGAGGTCTCCTCTATCCTCGTTTCCCTCTTCCCACCTTCTCTAACAGCTGACGTCTTTGTCAGACTTTCCACAAGCTAGCTGAACTCACAGAGCAGCAAAAAACTCAGTAAAGCACAAGTTTTTCTGCTCTTATAGTAAGTTAAATTAGCCTGTGAAAAGGTCTGATGAGCTGCAGAGCTGACAAGGCAGAAGACTGAAACCAAGGAAAAGGTGGAGGACTGGAGATACAGGTTTGATGCACGGACTGTTAGATGGCTAAGGAATTGGTAGAATGGCTGCACTCAGAGTTACAGTCAATGGCTCAATGTCCCATGTAGAAACCAGTAATGACCAGTGCTCCTCAGAAGTCTGTACTGGGACCAATACTATTTAATACCTTTGTCAATGACATAGGGATTGAGTACGCCCTCAACAAGTTTGCAGATGACACCAAGCTGAGTGGTGCAGTTGATATGCTGGAGGGATGGGATGCCATCCAGAGACCTTGACAGGCTTGAGAGGTGGGCCAGTGCAAACCTCATGAGGTTCAACAAGGCCACATGACAAGCGATAGGGACTACCCGTTTTGTTGACAAATCATTCAGTCCTTCCGAAAAAATGTCAGTTGGTGCAAAGAAAATACAACCTAAACTAGTGCAGTTTATTATAGATGTGGCTGAGAGATGCAAGCTCTCAGGAAGGGACGCGGCACAGAGGGGTGTGGGGTGCCCGCTGCCAGGGCTGTGCTGGCCCCTGTGCCGACGGCTGCCCTTTCTGCAACACCTAAAGGTGCTCAGCTGCTGCAGGCAGAGCTGTGGTTAAACAGCCTCCTCAGTTCTTAATCCACATCCAGAGTGATCCATATGTTATGGAAAGACTGCAGAAGAAAAAAGTGTTTGTGGAGTCAATTGTCGGAAGGCAACAACACTGACCAGCGGGCACATACACACGTGTATGCGCTAGTACCTCACCAACAGCATCCTTTTACCAGCGAGTGCTTCCAGCCGCCCCGCACGCCCTCACCGCACAGCTACTGACATGAAATACTCAGTCGGCATTCAGGAACCCGTGAGACACCGCTCCCGCCCCCCAAGCCCCGAACAGGCACCCGCCGCCTCCCAAAGGGCTCCGCGTCGCCATCAGGGCGCCGCACACAACCCCCGTGCGGCGGCCGCCTGGCCTGCGGGCCCCGCTCTCACCTGCCGGCCGCCGCCGTGCCTCGGCGCCCCGCGCGGCGCTGGCGGCCCCAGCCCCGAGCTCCCCCTCAGCGACCTTCCCGCGCCGTTACGCGGCGGCCGTTACTCGGCGGCCGCTGCCTCGGCGCAGCCCGCATGGCCGCCGGCCGGGCTGCTGCGCAGCTTCCGGCGCGTCCCCGCCGCCATGCCGGCCCGGCACGCCCCGCTCCCGGCAGGCATCGGAGGCGGAGCCGCCGAGCGGCGGCTGGGCGGGAGCGGGGCTGCGCGGCGGCGGCGAGAGCGGGCACGAGGTATCCTTCCCTGCCCTTCCCCCTCGCGGAGCGGTGGGAGGGGACGCTGCGGCCCGCGGCCCGCCCGCCTCCATGGGGGCCGGCCCTGCGAGGGGCCCGCGCCGCGCCCCTCCGCCGCCTGCCCGGGCGCCTGAGCTAGCTGGGGGCCTGCAGCGGCTCCCTGCGCCCGCCGAGGGGCGAAGCGCGGCAGCCGCGCCCGGCGCAGCTCAGTGGCGGGAGGCGGCAGCCCTGCCCGCCGTAAGCCTACAGCCCCGGGAGGGACCGCGCTGCCGCCTCACTGCCGCGCTGCTCTAGCCGTGCCTTTGCGCGTTGCTCGGGGCAGGGAGTTGATGATTAATCTGTAATTCATTGAACACCTGCATAAGTCACGCCCAGGGGTGGTTTAGCCTTGTCCGAGATTCGGGACCTCGGGTTTTGCCTTCCTCTCCTGTCGCTGAGGCGCTGGTTCTGCCAGTCCTGCTGCTGCCAGAGTGCTGCGGTGGTGCGCAGGCTCCCTGTGGAAAATCTCCTAAGCAGCCTAGAGCTTGCCTTGCAGTGTTTTTTGGATGCTTCAGTCTCAAGAAGCTGAGATGATGTGGGGCTCTCGGTCTCAGCGAGTATTTCTGCATTAGCAGCCTCAGGCTGAAAGAGCTCTCAGTATTTGATGCTAGCTTTTGAATCCACACTGGCCCTTTTTCGTCGAGCGTGAGCTGCAAGGAGCTCAACAGCAGCGGCATTTAGGTCAGTGCTCTGCTTCAGTTACGTCAAGCAGGCTGTCAGTCAGTGTGGACCAAGCCAGCAGGGTCCCCGGGGCTGGAGGAGGGAATGAGTCAGGGAACTGTTCTAGTGATAGCACAAAAAAAGCCTTCTCTCTTATTGCCTGCCTCTGCTTTGCTGGCACCTTACTCTGGGTTGCCTTTTTGAAAAGGCATGTAACACTGTATGACTTACATTCGTGAAATAATCTGTTACTGTGGTGGCTCCATTGTCCCATCCATATCCTCGCATTTTATTGTAGCTATTCCTTTAATTTGTACAGCAATGTTTTGAAGTTCGAATTAATGTTTGAAAGGTATTTTTCTTTATTGGAAGGAATTATTTGCCTGACTGGAGAAAGATTGTAGTGAAACTTGGCAATAATTTTATGTGGAGTACTTTTTTGAGCCTCGGCTTGGGTTTTGACTCATTAGTGCTTTCATCGTGAAGAATGTATTTGTTCAGTGTATTTTCATCAAGAGTGTAAAGCACTTCGGGGTATGTTGAGTAGGAGCAGGAACTGGCTGGCTCTGCAGCCATTGAGACTGGTGTTTCCGTATGCATCAAATGCAATGTGTGTATTTCACCTCTTTTGCAGTTGCTCTGTTTAACTGTTAAAACTGGTCAAATAATGTAGTCCACTGAAGAATGTTTTTAAGTAGTTTCATTAGGTAGTTGTATGTATACGGTGATTTTACTCCTGGTATTTTAGAACCCTGAGTAATGTGGTTTTAGCCCTAGTAATACTTAGGGTTAAAATACAGTGTTTGCATGTGTGCAATTTTTAGCTTGTTTTCCTTGTAGTTTAGGTTTTCACTTTTCCTAGGGGTGACTAGGGTCCATTTTTTGGATTGGGCTTCCACCAAGCATAAGCTTTTGTTTCAAGTGTATACTACCTAACTGATGATATGGTTAAAGGTGTTTGCTTATGTTTGTGTGTGCTCTAGAATGATTAAGTAGGTATTTTTCCTGCTTGTTAGTGTGGAGTAATGTTGAAAAAAGCTCCAGTATAGATTCCAGTTCTCTGATCAGTTAGAATTCATGACTTGTTGCTGTTAAGATTTTTAAAGCTAACATAATACCTCCCCTCTGCTCCTATCCTTCCCCTTCCCCCCCACCCCTCCCTGCTTTTTTGGTAAGTTAACATATTTTGGGGACAGATTTTTTAATAGGGCCTGTAGCAATAGGTCATGGGGTAATGGTTTTAAACTAAAAGAGGGTAGGTTCAGACTAAATGTAAGAAGAAATGTTTTACGATGGGAACGGTGAAACACTGGCACAGGTTGCCGAGACAAGTTGAAGATGCCTCATCCCTGGAAACATTCAACCTGGTCAAGTTGAAGATGTCCCTGCTCATTGCAGGGGGGTTGGACTAAATGACCTTTAAAGGTCCCTTCCAACCCAAACTATTCTATGATTTCATAATTATACTGTTAAGCACCACAGTATAATTTACTGGTATCCCTCCTTTCTTCCTCCCTGACATTGAAGTTGAATAAAGGAAAGCTTGGGCCAAAGAAAGATTCCAGACCTGCGTTTTAACATGTGCTTGAGGAAGAGAGTTTGCATGTTGGCAGGGAAAGGAAACTGAGGTTTTTCATCTCACAATACAATAGAACTTCATTTGTCCTGAACAAAACACTCCTAAAGTAATAATTACTACATGATGCAAACTCCAGAGTCACCAGGAATTGGTTTGGGTGTTCCAGATGTGGACTTGTAATGACTTTGGGATCTACTTAGGCTGCTGTTTGCTCACATGTTGTTTTCTCTGGCATGTTGTGTCAGTTTGGTTCAGATTTAACTAACAATGTATGAGCACATGGCTTATTTCTGGTTTTATTGACTTCTGTCTTTACCTTTTTAAACTTTTTCTTAACGTAAGAAGAGGAGAAGAGTTTTCTGATACATTTTTGAAGCTACTTTGGTTCAGGGAAGTGAACATACATACCTGATTTAACTTTCTGAATCAGGGTATCCTCTTGTTGCACTGTCTGCAAGCATAATTTGCCAACTTCGTGATTACATCAGCAGTAAAGACTTCAAAACAGTTTAAGTATTAATTCATTTTAATTTATTATAATATTTCTAAAAAGCGTATCTGGAATGGGCACTTTCCATGACTGAAGCCTCTTGGCATGTACATTGGGCATGTAGAGTAACAGGAAAAAAACCCCACCCTCTTTTTTTTTATTAGTATGTTCAGATATGGAGGAGAAAAATTAATCACATAGCGGCTTCCTCCAGGGTGAGCTCTAAAATGAGTGTTGCTTAAGCCTTGAGATATATATATCTCTCAACAACAACAACATATATATATATATGCTGTTGTACAATCCTGTTTCCAAAGAGTAATGTATCTGCACCAGGAATCATTATCTGGGAAATAATTATGCATGTTGGGGAAATAATATTCAGGTCATATATTTAGAAGATTGTACTCAGGCTGAGAACATATGCTATTCATGTGTGTCTTCTAAAAATATTTTCACATGCAAATTACACACCCGTTGGCTGCTTCCTTCGAACCAGATTGTCGCTGCATGATGGTCCCTGAGAAACTGAACATGGAGTGGGAGGTACTGACTGAAAACCTTTGCTCTGAAGGTTTTGTTTCTCAGCTTTTGTTTGCTTGGCTTTCATTCTCCTTTTTCCAAGAACTAACAAAAGAACATTAAAATTTAAACTTGCGAAGTACCATTTTGGAAATGTAAGAAGAATAAAGGAACTAATTGTTTCCCTACTATGGAGTCTGCAGCCTTGCTGGAGAAGAAGGAATCCATTCACTGCTCTGAGTTAAAGGCAGACTTATTTTTTTTCCTTGGTTCTTAAGAGTAGTCCTTATTTTGTCATCCTTAAGAGGAGCATATTCTTTGCTCCGTAGCAAAGAGAGAAACCAAACACTTTAGGCCTGATGCTGTGTTCTCAGAAATCGCTGCAAAGATTTCCAGTTGGGAATTGCAGATGGCCTTCAAAATACTTCTTAATTTTCATTCTATTATTTGAGTTATTTTACCTCCCTGTCCTACAGCCTGTAGGCTTCTGACCCCATTCCAGTAGGGAACAATAGCCAAAACTTACTGCCTTTGTGTTTTCAGAAATGAATTATTTGCAGACATATTTCTAGTAGGAAAATATCAATGATGAAATGTTACTTCAGAAACCCATGTAAAGATGGGTGATGTTTGGTATGATCATGATTGCTGTGTTGTGCACTTGTGTCCTTAAGATTCTTCCAGTCGTTAGGTTATATTCTTGTGGCATTGTGGTGTTGTATTGCTTCTCTTAGTGTAAGTCAGCATAAATAGAAAATATATTTTCACATTGACAAAAGAAATTAAGTAGGACCCAGCATGAGATAATATAACAACAGTCAAATAAAATTGCTCTCTCTGTATGGGTACGGTTCTTGTCTAGCTTGATTATGATGGCAAGGACTTTAAAACCTGATATGAAAGTTTGGAGATGCGTTGGTTGAAAGACATACAAAATAAAAAGTATTAGAGCAAGTCAAGTGTTTTGAAATTAAGTGAACAAATCATAGATACTATTTGATGCCCAGATATGTTATGTTGGTTTCTGGGCTCATACTGGTTTTCTTTAATTGGTGTTGCTCTTTAAAGGCAGCTTATATGTGACTCTTTGTTTGGTCTTTATACTGGCTTTCTATTCTTCTGCATGAAAGTCTGAGATTTCTAAGGTTTTGGGGTTGTCTTGTTTTCTTAGTTATGATTATAGTTTTAAGTGATGGACTTCTGGCAGAATTCAAAGACGTCTTATCAGCAAGGTCATTCTTTAGTTTTGAGAGTAGTGATTTTCAGCAATAGCAGCTGAAGGCGGTGTTTTACAGGACTTAGGAAAGTTGGGATGATGTAAAATGTGCTGTTTCTCTTTTGTATTTATAAAAGGGAAATCAACTCTGAGTTATATCCACGCAAGTATACAATATTTGATGTAACACATGACCCTCTTAAAAAAACCAGGGTTTAATTGTTTCATTCTGGTTGTGAAATGACTTTGAAGGCTGGCTGGTTTGTTTTCTTGAAAACAAGCAGTAATCAAACATTAATTAAAGTCAAACCATTGTGACTTTGGGAAAAAGTTTCTAAATATCTTGCCTGCAGAACTTGGTTCAGATGTTAGCAGAATGAAGAATAGTAACACACTTGCAGTCCAAGAAGTTAACCAGTTCTTGTTAGACCCTATAACACGCCTTGATGTTTTTCATCTATTCCAGTTTCTGGTGCTTTCAAAAGGAGGGCATCTCTTCAAGTAAACTGATTTTGTACTGCAAGATGGCAATCCATAGTGAGAAAGAAGAAGGAGCAATGATATATTTTGTGGAAAGTTTAAAAGTGACAGTTTATATATTCTTGCTTTTATCTAGTTAAACTTATATTGACATATTATTACCTATCCATTAGGGACTTTCCCTCCAGTACTAAATGATACTTGAGCTAAATTTTATCACTGTTATCTTGTGGTCCTTTCCTTGTTTAGTCTTGGATTTTTTGCTTTGTACAATCCCGTTTAGGAAAACATCCTGTGTAAGGGTACTAGTAGTGTTATAGCCACCAACATTGTGTTTGAGCAGAGGCTCCAGTTGCTGGCATCTCTTTCTAATAAGTGCTGTATAAATGCAAAGAAAGACCAATGCTTATTCTGAAAATACCTGTCCCATCTCCTCTATCTTGAATTGCCAACATATTGCATGCTTCCCTGATTTTGCACACAATTAGATGAGTCTAGATAGTCTGTTCAACTTGGTGGGACTAATTCTGTGTGAACTTTTATAGCCTTTGCAAAATCTTTCCTGTTTGAATTATCCTTTGGTGTTTTTTTAAATGTCTAAAAATGTAGTATCAGGCTTGTTGTTAATGTGTATTTGTGAAACAGCTGGTGAATCTGTTGGTATGAATTCATTCCTTAGGTGGGGTTAGTCAAAGAAAATAATTTGTCTTTATGAAGTGTAGGACATAGATATTTTTTTATGTCAGTTTTTATTTCGTGGTGGTGCTGAAAGGCCACATCATGATTGAATTTTGTTATGTTGGTAAGAATACATGTGGTTCTTCACCCTCAAAAAGCAAACATTTTGGGCCTGGAGACCATTATCCTTCTCTAAATAAATGAATGTTTGAGAAAAATCCCCGAACTGTTTGTAGAGCATTTTTCTCTAATTCAGGTCCTGTGCTGGCAGGGGATGTGGGGAGTGGACATGGGGGGATGATGGTGATGACAAAAAGCTATTGTTTTTTTTCCCTGGAGCCTAAAATATCAATAGTTCAACTTTTGGCTGAAACCAGTTACCACCTTTGTGTTGCTGATGTAAATTTATCACCTCTCTCATTCTCGTGCATTCCAACTTATTGGCCTGTTAAATGCATCTAATTGTATGTCCTCCTCTCTGTTGATCTCTCAACCTTTCTTAAAAACTAGAGATAATATGTTCCAAAGCTGTGATAATGTTCAGTGATTGTTCTAGGTAAAGCATATTTTCTACCTTTGCCTTTAGGACAGAAGGGAATGGCTGTAATTGGCTTTTTCAGCCTGATAGTGCTTTTTCCTTATATCAGGAATGTTACTAACTAGCCACACTGGTAATTTCCCTATAACCTGTGGTGTGTTAATGCAGAAGTTTTTGAGGTGTGCTGATGCCATGTCATCTGCATACTGATGATGTTCTCTGTATACAGTACAGTATACTTGACACTCACAACTCTTCTTTCTTTTTGTTTGTTTATTTTCTAGTCAGAGTTGTCAGAGAAGTAGTATTGTACCTTCGCCAAAACTGAAAACCATCTGCTTTTTATATGGCAGCAGCACCTAGCAAGGTTTGGGTATATCTGTCTTGGTAAGATATCATTAAAGTACCTCCTTGCAATTTGTTCACTCTTTCCTCGGACAAGGTGCCGGGACACTGACTTGTTACTGTGGTGGTCAGGTGTTGAGCTTCCTGTCTCAACTAGAATGCCAAATACTATATACTTCAATACAAAGTTACCACAGACATGGAAACGCAGTTAGTTTTGTTGCAAACAAGTATTGTTTAGTAAAAAATTTACTTCTAAAACCAAAAGTGATATAGTTTGGTGTTAAAAGGGAGCTTAAATATTTAGTTGAATCAATTATTCAGCTTTATTAGCCAGAAAAATATTAAAGTTTCTTGATAAAACTGTAAAAGAAAGGTATCTAAGGTGGAAATTTTGCTGGTGAAGACATTCTGCCAGTTTGGGGATCTGTCTGATCTCTCATTTTTGCCTTCAGAATTGCTTGCTTGATTCCTGTCTCCGGCTGCTTCCTACCTGCATCTTTCAACCATGTCCCTTTCAGGACCATTTGGCTGGTGCACGTGTAGCATCATGTGACATAACTTCTGCTACATATACAGGGGAGACAAAGTCTGCCGAGAGGTCTAGATTTAACTCTTCTTGTGGATAATAAAGAGTAACATTCTTGGAATACCCTGTACTTTAAGAGCTAGTATATCAGGTCAAATAGGGACAGGCCCTCTATGCAACCTAGCATATGGTAGTGGCTATTAGTGAATGCTTGAGAATGGCATGTAAATAATGCCTTGAGCTGTAGAATTTGAAATGTTTTCAGTGTATTTTTTAAAATACTGGTGTTTAAAAATGCCTTTCAGATAAGCCTAAGACCAAGGTTATCAGAGCTGCTTAAGTCAATTCCTTTCTATATATTCTACTACTGTTTATTTCTTGTTGCTGTAGTTATCACTTAAATCACATTTTTATGGTTTACGTTAAGCGTCCACAGTAAACAAAAATGACCATGAAACGCTAATAAAAGAACAAGTAAATAAAATATTATGTTCTCTTTCAGTTGTATTAAATAGATTTAATTAATATGAAGTTGTTTAAATATCTGATGTTCTTTACAATAGCAGGTAATAAATTATTTACTGGTTGTACAACAGGGTTTTAAATTCTTCCACAAAAAAAGCAGCAGAATGCAAATAGTGGAGGTAACTACATATATCAAAGGCTTTTTAAGAGCAGGAGAGGCTGCCCTTTCAGCCAAGTAGCTGTGAAAGGAAAGGTAAGCAAAGATACTGCTTTAGTCAGTATCAAGTCTAAATAAAGCTTTTAAAGGAGAAAACCAGCAGATCTTAGCTGGGAAAGCAAGGCAGAATGAACTGACAGCAGTAGTAATGTGAGAAGTAAGATAATGACTGCAAGCATGAAATGCAGATATAAAAAGGCTGCCACAGAGTCATTTTTGAAGAGGGTGTGATACTGGGCTTTTTAAAATTATTATTATTATTTGCCAACTCATACTTTCATATATACTGTTATATATATTTCATACATATATTGTTAGAACGAGTCCAGAGGAGCCCATGAAGATGATATGAGGGCTGGAGCACCTTCTCCTATGAAGACAGGCTGAGAGAGCTGGGCTTGTTCAGCCTGGGGAAGAGGAGGCTCCAGGGAGACCTTACAGCAGCTTCCAGTGCCTAAAGGGGGCCTACAAGAAATCTGGAGAGGGACTTTTTACAAGAGCACATAGTGACAGGACAAGAAGTAATGGCTTCAGGCTGAAAGAGGGTAGATTTAGATTAGATATTAAGAAAAAATTATTCACTGTGGGGTTGGTGAGGCCCTGGCACAGGTTGCCCAGAGAAGCTGTGGCTGCTCCATCCCTGGCAGTGTTCAAGGCCAGGTTGGACGGGGCTTGGAGCAACCTGGTCTAGTGGAAGGTGTCCCTGCCCGTGACAGGGAGTTGGAACTGGATGATCTTTAAGGTCCTTTCCCAAACCATTCTATGATTATTTAGAAGATGAGTTTTTCTTCTCTTATTTAGTTAGGGCAGCAGAGTTCATGTATCTCCACAGCATAAATAAAACTCTTACTATATTTCATGCTTTAGAACAGAGGGACATTACTGAACTAACATAAAGCAAATTCTAATTTCTTTTGTAATTCTACTTGTGGTTCTGAGTAATCATGGCTTTATAAAGCATTTCAGCTTTTCTTCTTTTTACATTTGGATTTTTCACTGACTGATTTATTTATTTACTAGCAATGCTGTACATATGAAGTCATTTCTAAGTGCATGAAAGAAAGGTGTAAACATCTGAATGTAGATCCAAAATGGAGATCCTTATTAGAGCAAAATTGGAGGAATGAAATAAAACCACAGTACTAAAACAGAGATTCCCAGACTTACTCTGCTGAAGTTCACTCACTGGCATTGATTACTGAAGGACTGTTGGTGCCAGTGGTGTTAATTTCTCTGGTTTTATTGGTATCTCTCAGAGCAGGGCCTCTAGCCTACATTCACCAACCTGTGAAACACACCTGAAACCAGGACCCCACTCCTGCTTTACTTACTAGTTTATCACCCCCTACCTCATCCTATTCTCATATATCAAAATCTACTCCTGTACAGCAGGCTCACTTCAAAAATCGCTGTCAAAAAAAGTACCTGCTTAAAAGATGTTGAAAGTGAAATGAAAGTGTGATACAGTACTTCTCAGGTGTAGCTGGGAAGTACTGTAATGTGCCATGCTTAGGAATAACGTACGACAAGGAACTGGTCCCCCAAACCTGTCTGCAGGTAAGTAATCCTGTCAAAGGCAGTTGAGTGCATTTGATTAAGGATTACAAGTGATTAGTGGTCTGCAAGGTTAAGAGTACGACCTGCATCATTAATGTGTATTCACATATTAATGCTGTTTTGAGTGGAGGTTGAACTAGATGACCTCTGAGGGCTGTTCCAACTGGAATAATTTCATTGTTATCACACTTGTATTATGCAAATAGATATTTCATTTATTAAAAACATATTGAATAAACTAAGCTCTAGCAGATCATCACAACTATTTTACCTATTGCATCATATTGTAGCATGGAGTCGCAAATTTGACCGAAGTTTAACATTTAAAACAGTAAGAGAAATATACCCATGCCTTTTTGTCTAATGCATTGAATTCCTTGTATACAGTTTTGTATCAGATTTAATTCCTTATAAAAGAATTCCTTCCTAGCATACAGTTGACATGGTTCCAGATCTGGAAGTAGTCCAGAGTTGGGTGCCTGAATATTTGATGCTTTATGTGCAGTTGAGCTGTATGAATGGACTTCAGCTTACTCTGCCTAATTCATGTGTTGCTAGCACTGAGACCACAGTAACAAAGGCATCGGTGCAAGTCAGCAGTCTAAGAAAGGCTTGTAGCCCTAAAAACTTTTCAAAGCAAGGACTTGGAATACGAGAGGGCATTCTTACATTAAAAAAAACAACCAACCAAACCCACCACCACCCCAAAATAACCCCAACACAACCCCCCAGTGTTACAATATACTGTGTAGATTCTGAATATATGTAGATGATGGGACACAACTGGTTGAGTTTAATAAATGGCACGTTAGGTGACTGTTAAGATGAAGAGTCTTTATCATTATTTAAGAAATTGTATTTTGATTAACAGTAGTATCACCCTTCTCATTAAGATGTGCAGGGAATTCATATGGATTTTCTTCCTGTGTTTGGATAAAATTTGTACCTGTTGATACTTCAACTGTTCTCATTTAGTATTGTTAATTAATTGCTTTTAAGCCAGAAGTTGGTGATGAGGGAGGAAATCTAAAAATTACTGGCTGTAAAAGGCCAATCACTTTCACATGCATATGACCAGAAATGTTTTAATGAACTTCTTAACCCTTCCAAATATGCGAATTAAGCACAGTAACAGGATATACTGTTGTCATGTCTTATTGGTAGCAGCATGTTTCAGGGAAGTACTTGGAGTTTTGTATGCTTTTATGTAAAAAGAAAAGGAGGATGGTAACACAGCAAGTAATGTGTAAGGACTTGACAGGTCTTCTGGACTTTTAAGGAGTATAGAAAACAACTAAAAGGAGTAAGAGGTACCAGGAGAGAGCAGTGTTACTTCTTTAGGCTATTCTTCACTACAGAGATGTTGTGGACGTTTTATTCTTTCCTAATAATGTCGATGGGACATCACCTGATTATCAGATTAGAGAATCAAAAGATCAAATGCTAGAATAAGGTGCTAAAGAACCGTAAGTCATAAGTACTTTATGTGATTCATTCATGCAGCGGTTCTGAAGGATGAAGTGGCTGATCTGCTAATAAGAATGCATCTCGTTAGGATGAGGTGTTGTGTCAGAAGTCTGGAAGCTATCAGGTGTTGTTTGTACTGTACTTTTGAGCACAAAGAGCAGATCTGGAATTTGCAGACCAAGGATACGTATTTTAATGGCACATAAGTAGATTTGAATACTAAATGGATAGTCAAGTAGTTCTGTGAGCAAAAGGTCTAACAGTGCCTCATTTTCTATGTAATATCTTAGAGGAAATGAAAACTACCTACTGCAGCTGGGGTACTTATGATGTGTCTCTTATGTATGTGCTTGTTCTCTAATAACATGGGCATATGCTGCAGCCTCTACTTCAGTCTGGGGGTCATTCTTCTCTATCCACCTGCCCAGTACTTGGAATTCTGAAATCTCTCAATTCTTACTGAACTGTAAATGACTTGTGAATCTTCATCTCTGACAAAACTGCTTGACACCGGGTAGTGGATTCAAATGTTAGGAAGGGTCACGCATAACCTAGGCAGATACATTAAAAAGCATTAATCTCTTCTGTTTTTAGCAGTATAAACAATGATCTAAGTTGCTTCTGTTGTTAGTGGAAGAGAGATACGCACCCACATATATATTCATGTACTTGTGTGCCATGTGTAGTTCATCCCACCTTCTTAAATTTACAACGTATGGCCTCTGGCAGGAAACTGTAACCCAAGCAATTTTGGTGTGGCCCTACAAGCCTGTGCAATTGCAGGGATAGTGAACTGTGATGCAGAGATGGAAAGTTAAAGCAGTCCAAGAATACCCTATACTGCTTTCAGTGGCAAAGCTGTTATCTACCTCATAATTTACACTTAGGTGACAACAGTAGTTCCTGAAGTGCTGACATTTGTAGCTGCAATTAGCTATGTGCTTGTTTCCTTATTCTCCCTCCTGTTGTATTAGCATAGTCATTTGTGCTGTAATGCAGTGGCTTGGATCAGAAAATTGATCCAGACTTCAAGAGTCTATGGCAAGAAGCAATTTTTAACCCAAGTTAGTTCCTCAATATGGTGAAAAATAGTGAGTGGCTCCACCAGCAGATACATCTGCACAAATGATGTTGTGGCACAAGCATGAGAATAAGCAGCAGGAAGGTCATCTCTGTTTGAATTGTCACTTTTACCAAAATAGATGTTCATCAAATTATGCCTCTAGAATCTGTTTTGGAAGTCTTGTCTGCAAATAAACATCCAAAGTAAAATACTGTATATGTTATATAAAATCAGAGAAAGTTGTAGGGAAGTTGAGGGCTGGATATATTAGCATAATAATGGTAGATGTCATTTGGTATTTGCAGTTATAAAATAATTCACACTGGAAGGAATAACTTGAATTACTTGAAGATAATTCAAAATTACAAGTAAATCATCTGCAAAAATACATGTATGATTATAAATGCCCCAGTGAAAACTTACTTGCCGTACGCCCACTGTAAAAGAAACAGGCCTAAAATTTGTTGAAGTTGTGTTTTATAGTAGTAGTATGTAGAAGCTCTTTATCTGGGCATTTCTTCTCAAATGAACTATCTGTTTCTGGAATGTCCATCTGGTTTAATTAAGTCATTTACATTTTATTGATCAGTGCATTTACATATCCTTTGTGTGTTTTTAAATGTTATGGATACATAACAAGTTCTTGAAAACTAAGTATAGCCTTTTCAGTGAGTTTACAAAAACAAAGCCACTGTATTTCTTGCTTTCAGTTCAATTTCTTCAGATAAACTGGAAATTTTCAATAATGGCAATACGTTCATTCTGCCATTTGGAGGAGCCTGTGCCACAGAATAATGATCTGAAGAAAGCTCACTTATTTGCAAGGAAGAGTCTTCATTTGGGAAGTAGTTCCGTTGCAGCTAACAGGTGCTTTGTCAAGTTCAGGTTAGTACTTTGTTTTGTTTTGTTTTGGCTTTGTTTGTTTGTTTTTATTATACTTATTTGGTTTTGGTAGGCTGGCATTTCATTTAAATTAGCATACATGCAGTGTCATGTGAGAGACTGACAGCCTTTGTGTTGGTCATTTGACATATAAAGGATCTTGAAATGAAAAGGCACATGCAGTGGCATACATACTTACGAGATGTGTGGAGGGAAACTGTTGTCTGGAAAATTATTTTAGCACAATTTATTATTATCTGTGGAGTTGTTCAGGATGGAGATTATGATGATCATAATGACAGGATTCCCTGTTGCTACAAGTTCTTATTCAGAGTTTTCTTATGTGTTTCTTTATTTTCTGAATTCAATATTTTGTTACGCTAGAGTTGCTGTTTTGAATGTGTTAATAATTAAGTCTCAAATCATTTAGAGGAGGTAAAAAGAAAGCCATGGTTAAGTTTTTACAAGCTGAAATACCTTCAAATTTTCTTTCAAATTTTTAATGTTCTGCCAGTCAGATTTTTTTTCTAAAATGGATCCTTAAATCTTGGCATGGTAACACTGGATCAGGATTTAATTTTAGATGAATGGTTACTGTAAGTTGAGGGGTTTTTGTTTTGGTTTTTTTCCTAGACATCCAATTATCTTTATAACATAATAATGACTTACCATCAGTAGTTGGTTTATAGTCATATTCTGCATGAGAACTGTATGCACTGTACAAGTGATTATATGGGGAAAAAAAAAAAGAAACCCAAAAAACCCCAAACCCCAAAACCCCACAATTGAATTGCTTCTTAGCAGAAAGGCAGAGTAGTTTGTCAGCCTTTACAGTGGTGCACACAGATCTAGAACCCTTTTATGATCCCTGTCTACTTTGTTGCTAAATTACTAGATCACTTGCGTTTATAAAAATATATCTCTATAGATGTATATATTATCTGGGAAGCTTTTGCAATAACATTTGTCTTGCTAGAAGTCCTACAGAATGAAAAGTACTGGATTTTTCAAATTTAATACTGTTGTATCTTTTGGGTCCAGAGGCTCCTGTTTTGCCTGGTTTTGTGCACTTGTTTAGCTTCTTATCAATGCCACTAACTTCTTATCAATGCTAGCCTGGTACAGTAATGATGCTGAAGAACTTACAGTTCTTTCCACGTCACTGATTATTTTAGTGTAGGCCTCTAGTCCCCTTATACTTAGAGAAAACATGAAGATACTGTTTTAAATAAATGCTCTACAAACATAATGGACAATTAAAAATCAGAAACTAGTTAAGAAAAGCTTTTGAACTGTTAGGGTCCTCCAAACATGGACAGCACTAGTGAAAAAGAGGCTGTTCCTTCAATAATGTTCTAAAACTTGAAATGCATTTCAATGAAATCATCACACAAGAGAATTAATTTTGGAGATACTTCTTAAATGTTCTGGGTTTATTTTGCAGCATGAATGCTATGTGTCCACCAGATACCAATTTTAAAATACTTTTTTATGAATGCTACAGAATTATAAAAACTGAGGGCTTTGATACATCTGACTTTATTTTTTATATATTCGAAGAACAATTTTCTTAAGCATATTAGGTTTTCCTGTTGGTGAGAATGGATTCTAACTGTACATGAAGTCAAAATTTTACTGAACACAGTTCCATAGAAGCCAAAGCAGGACAAGAGTAAACCATAAACCAAGTATCAATTACAGTGCTTATGATGTCTATAATATGATATTGAGAGCCGTGAGTGTATTTTTCTTCTGAATCTTTCAGCAGAACTATTATTGTTCCTAGTAGAACCTCCTGTTTGTGGACAAAATTGGGGTTTCCTCAAAGAGAGTCCTGTATCTGAAGAGTGAGAAGGTAAGGTATTTGAGGTTATATTATTTTAGCAAGGAGTTAAAAGCAATTTCAATGACTTGTAACGCACACAAATATACAAAAATACTTGATTTATCATGCATCGAGAAGTCTCAAATTGTTTATATCAGTTTCTGTTTGTTGTTTTTTTCCTTTTTATCTCATGGGTGGAATTTCTGAAAGTATTCAGCTCTGCTTTCTAAATGTGTTTTCCATGAAGTCAATGAGCTGACCTGAGTGGGAATAAAGGTTGGTTTATCTTTAGTGAGACAAAGTTAAGTCATCACTAAGTGATTTTGAAATCTCATCCTTGAAGCACTAGGTCTTTGACATTCAGTGGGATGAGAATCTCAGAACAGACTGACTACTGGGGACTCCCAAGCTACAGTTCAGGTAAATAACTTCTTTGGAGGAGGAACTTAAAGGTTTCTTCTTTTGAAAATTATGATAATTAAGTAGCAAAGGGTGCAATTTAAACTATAAATATTTTTCACTTAACATTTACATTTAAAATAGATATGCCTACATTTGTGAGAGATTTTGTTAGTTACAGTTCAAGCATTATATAGTTATCTAACATTTCAGCAGTCCTGTTTCTAAAGAGGACTTTTTTACTGGCACAGAACATGAATCTCTAGTTCTATTCCCAGACACATTTTTATCTTGTTTTCCAACATGTAGCTGTGAGTGTGTAGCTAGTTCAGCTACTGCAATTTCCATTTTGCAAAGACAGAGATGTCTTTTGGTAATGCATGCATAATTTAGAAGTAACAGCTTCTATATTGGAGTGTTAGGGGCTCTGTTCTGATCATGGGATTAACTTGGTTTGTTCCCTGCTCCAGCTGGTCCCCGCTTTCTCTAGGGAAGGGGTAGCTCAGTTAGTGTTGTGACAGCTCAATGTGGTTTGTAACCTTGAGCCCTATAGTCACCTGGAACCGGTGCTGCTCTGCTTTATTTCTGCTCTCGGAAAGCACAGTGGTGCAGTGGGTACTGCTGCTTCAGTAGTGGAAGCAGGAAACTTGGAGAAGAACAGGGTGTGCAATGGGAACACGAACCATTACGGCCATCTCCAGTAATCTGTCCTAGTTTATTACCCAGATTCCTCTTTGACTCTGTTTTTGGGGAAAAGGGGAGGAAAAGGTGGAAAATAGTTCTGTAACTGGTTCAAAAAGAGCAAGAAATTTTTCCTGTTTAAAAATCAAAAAGTTTTTGTCTGCATGATAGAGTTCCAAAGAGAAAACATTAAAGCTTTGGGGATTTTTTTTTTTAATTATTTTATTTGTTTAAAGACTTACCTAATTTCAATTATAGGCTTTTTTTTTCTTTTTAATAGGATTTTGAGATCAAGAATAAAAATTGAGAGTATTTTAAGAGAACAGATTACAAAAAATCAGAGATACATGTATTCTGTTTAAAAAAGATATTTAACTTCAATGAACCATTAACATCAGTGAGGTGATACGAGGTTTCTATTTTCAGTTCTATAGACATTGCAGACTGTGAGTGGAACAGGTGCGTCTGAAGTAGATTATCTGGTTTAAGAAAATAAGCAACTATTCCTGCCAAGCAACTGGTTAAACAAAATTATTAAGATACAAGTATTTTCATAGTAGCTCTCTAATTAATTTAAGTAATTAATGGAAGAAATATCACATGCTTGTAGTAAGTTGCATGTTTCTTCAGAGGTGATAAAAAATACAGTATTTTTTCTTGCCCTTGACAATTCAGTAATCCTGTAATTCTTGTCACGGGTATACTAAACAACTGGGGGTGAATTTCTGCACCTCTTCAATTTGTAAAGTCACAAAATCTGAGCAACAGTCACTAAAACTTCTTGATAATTGAAAGAAATCACATAGCAGACAGCACATTCAGTCTTAAAGAAGTGATGTATTGTAAGAGGCAGTCTGTATCACTGTAGGTAAGGATGTGCCATTAGCACTGCAAAGTAGAAGCATGGTATCTGGGCAATATATAAGCTGTGCACATACCTCTTTTTGTGCCAAACACATTGATATATTAGTATTATGGAATGTACTTGTTCCATTCCTCTTGGCACACAATTAGCTTCCTCTCCTTTGTCTCAGAGAGACATATCTTACCTTGTTCTTGGGACTTGTGATCCAAGAGATTCCCGAGAGAAGGCTTGTTGGCTGTGAGAACTGATATATAGCTTTCCTTAGGGCTTAACAGTGATAGCAGGACTGGATACCACCCAACAACTACGCCAGTTTTGGTTCCCACCATCATGACATTCTTTTGGGAGCAGGCCTGGAAATTTGTTGTCCTGATCATCAACATCCAGCTTCAACACTCTCCTCTTGGATCCCACCATTTTAATGTTGTCATATTGAGCTGTTTGGTTACATTTTTGAAGGGGTAAACTCTTCTGCCTTATCTGCAGTAAGAATACGGGAGTTTCAGGGTCTTCCAAGAGAGGATCTCATTCCTGACATGCTCACCAAGAAAAGGCGATAAAGCCTACGTAGTGCCTTGAAGATTAACTTTTTTATTCTACTGTGGATGGGTAATTGTGTATGTTATGGAATACCATCTAGAGGATACAAATACTATACTTGGTATCAAATGAGGACTCTGATCAGTACATCAGAGATGGATAATCAGTGACCTGAATTTCATTTTATGCAGCACTGGGAATACAGCAATCCTTTAGAGGCCTGGCTTTGGTTCGTATTCTTAATGAAGCACATACAGTTCACTTTTGATAAGCAAGTTATTATTGTAGACATTTTACTTTATCCAAAGATTTCTGGGAGCTGGAGTCTTATTTTCGAGGGAGACAGAGATGGGGAGACAAAACCATGCATATATGCATTTATCTTGAGTCTGGTTTGGAAGCTACTGTAAAACAAGTCGTAAGTAGGGAGGAAAATGCATTCTTGTTTTACCAGGTGATTCTGGTGTCTCAACTCAGTTGTCTTGGAGATACCATTCATAGTGTCCTAATGGGAGCACACTGGTTAAAACATAATTTTTTAGCTCTTTTCTCCTTTAGGGACTACTTGGGGAAGTAACTGAAATTTGTTCCTTTAGAAGCAAAAAGGTTGGTTTTTTTTAACAGTGTAGCCTGAATTTGCAGATGCTGTTTGAAACAACCAAATAAAGTATAGATAGTTTTATATATATTTATATATAGAGATATAAATATATATTTTTATATATATTTATAGGGTTTTTATCTATAGTTATAGACTATATATATCTAGATATATAGAGAACTATCTATATATAGCTAGATATAGAATAGTGCTGCCACCACTATAGATAGTGGTAGAAGTACAATTGTGCAGCTGAACTAAAGGGATTTTGCTGGATAACTACTTGCCTTTTACTGTCATTGGCAAGTCAGAGACAATTTCCAAAGCTGTAGTCTGGCTGAGGAGGAGTAATTGCTTTTATGTGTATGTTCGAAGCCAAAACACACACTTTGTTTTTACCAGTGTTTTTACTAAGATTCAAAATCATCACAGCATTGTTGCTGGGGGGAAAAAAAAAAGTTATTTTTAAAATAAAAAGTATTATGAAAAGAACAGTGACACCTGAGTGGCACACAGAAAACTCATCAGCTGAGCTCCTGACAGAATCTGGCAGAAATTCAAAGTCTGGTTTGTCTCTAGTAATTCCATTAACATTTCAAAGGTGGATGATGTTCTGGGAGTTTCACAGAAGGGATTATTTTTTAAGTGAAGAATTAGTGCTTTAAAGCCTTGCCTGTGCTAGGAATATTGCTGCTATCTCACAATAGGTAAAAGGATTGTATCTGAGACACTAAGTTCTCTATCAGCCGTTTTGCTACTTTATCTGTACTAGCATAATTAAAGTATCAGCCATCTTTCGCCACAGTGTGAATAGAGCTGTATCAGTATAAAACTGGATACGTTAGTAGCTTATTTCTGCGTATAGAAGGAAACAACCTAGGGCTGGCCCAAATCCAGAAATTTTTAATTGTATTGCAGTTGCTATGCTTGTATAAACTGTTTGTATTGGAGACTTTATACCAGAAGAAAGTGACTTCATTCTAGTTTATTTGCCCTTATCCATAGAGCCCCATAAAAAGTTACACCATTTCAGTTTCATAGGTTCACTTTGTGAGCAAACTTGCCCTTTACACGGACTTATCTCCATCTGTGCTACATGATAGAAACAATGGGTGTTTTGACAATAAAAATGCATCTTCCTTTCTAATATAAGCCTAATCTATTCAGTTAATACTAGAACAAGTACAGTTCATACTGTGAACGGTTAGAATATGTCCATCTGGCTGCATGCATCAGAGCCTATAGAGCAGATGTCCCTAACCTGAATCCCAGTTTAACTCTCTGTTATTCAGCAAGGAACACAATGTTTTACATGCTCCGATCACACTTTCAACTGTTGTTTTATGTATCAGTGAATTGCCTTGCTTTTCTGCTGTATAAATGAATCTCGTCCATTATGTGTTACCTGACAATGAATTAAGAAAGTTGAAGTCAGAATATCAGAACTTGGATTGCTTGCAAATCAAGATGATTTGCATGTGCTTATTTTGTAAAGATAATGTTGAGCAGATTCAGATGATTCCTGTTTTAAAGCTACAGGTTAGGAAGAGGTCTTGATCCCACTTTAAAAGGAGGGGAGTGGATCCTGATGGGGAAAAGACTGAAAATCAGTATAGCCCTTCTGCTCTAAGGCTGGGAGCAGTAAAGAAAGGACCTAGTCAGAGACTAACGAGCAGGAACAGAAAGAGCCAAAAGCCCAGGGGACCTTTGACCATTCAGAGAACATTCACTAGCTTTAATTAGCTGTTCTCTGTCCTATGCTCGTTGTGTGTTTGTTCCACCCTCTCTCTCTGTCCATTCTGCCTCTTCTGCTTTAATACTGCTTACTTCATTTGCTTCCCCCCACCCAATCTGCCCTCCTTACTCTGTATTTCCTTCCATTTCCTGGAAATGGAAGCAAAAGCCACCTCCAAAATAGAACTAGTGTTACATTTGCTACAATCACGATGTTTGTGCTGTGTGTGAACTTTTCCCCCATGCTGTCTTATCTGTTTAGACTGCTGGGTTTTATATGAGCGGGGACCTTTTACTGCTCCGTGTTTATGCGCTGTCCAGCAGAATGGAACTTCAGTTTTCATTAGTCCTTAGAAGACCTTAAATATGATTAAGAATAATATTCCCTTATCCTGTTTTTTTATAAGAAGTTATTTCTCAACAAATGACTACCCTTAATGAGATCAGGTAGATGAGATGTAACAGGATAAGAGGAACTTTACTTTTGTTGTTTTTCAATAGGTGAACTAGTGATTTAAAAGTATAATGTTATAACTGTGGTTATATTACCGTCCAGAATAATATGATAAACACTTCAGGATTAATTTTATATTGACTGTTTGCATTGCACTTGCAGTGGTTTGTAAAATGTTGGTTTGTTTCCCATGTTTTATATCTTTTAAATTTGCTTTCTAGAAACCATTTTGTTAGGTGTGGGTTGCTTGTCAGAAATCCATTCGAAGCTTGAGTGCAAGGCAAGCAGGGTACTAATGATGGATATGAATGGATATCTTCAGGATAACAATGGATGCAGCATCTTCAAAAGCAGTGTCATTCTGGTAAGAATTTGCATGCAATTTATTAAACAGTACGTCATAGTTCTCAGTAAAATGTGTTTATATATCTCTTCAAAGATTTGTCTGATTGTTCAATGAAGATTTCTTCTAAAATATGAAAAGTAGGAGGATGACTCTGCATCGTGCACTATTTTAAATTCTGAAACAGTGTACAACTTTAGCTTACTTAGCAGTGACTTTTTGCATATAAAAATGGTTAAGTATCTTTAGAAAAGTAAGTTATTTTAGAGAAGTAGTTAGTGGCCATTTATGGCTCACTGTTCATGAGCCTGTTTCTTTGAATATTTAGAATTTAATATTTTGAATTGTCATTTAAAACAAACAGCTTTCTTTTGCACTCGGAGTATGTTATAACTAGCCTCTGGTGGCATATTTCACCATTACACATGTAACTGTTCTAACAGGCATTGCATCCAACTTTGCAGGAGATATGAAACACTTCTGTAATTATTGACAAATTAATCATAGCTGGAAACTTTTAATCCTTATATAGGTTGAAAAAAAAGTATAACAGCAGAATGCTAAGTCACTACACTGGTACTGCTTTGCTAGAAGCTTCACACTTTAAATAATGTACACAATTAGAAAACGCAAGTAGAAACACCAGTGGAAGTTTTACAGTAACTACAGTATAATAGAAGTGGTTCTTTTTAGTTTAGTCTTTGAAATAGCTTAGGCCAACAATTCCTTAAGCAAAAATTCTTGTTTTCATCAAAACCAATTATGTTCTTATCCATGTATATACTGACTTCTTGAAATTCACAAAGAATTTGTGCTTTTGTTTTTCTTTCTACTCCTGGAATTGTACTGGTGGTTAGTCCTGCAGTGGAACTGTTCCGGTAACAGCTGGCAGTTCTTAAAGCTTCTTCTTAAGGGTATTTTTGAGTATACACTACTTAGTAAAGAGCAGCACAGAGACTGAGCGTTTCTCTGATGAACTAGTTTCATAGCTGAGGTAGCTGTTCCCAGCAGTGAAATTAGAATTTTGACACACCTCAAGAACTCTTAATTTTTCATGCCATGCTGAAAGCTGTGGTGGCTCAGGAGCTGATTCACAAGCAGATTAGGCATTAATCAGATGGACTACATTGGTCAGAGGGGTGGTAGTTAATGTATGAGAGCAATAACTGCATTTGGCACACTGCTTGCCTCTCAGGAGGCCTTAGCCCTGTGGAGAGGCAACGATAAGGAGCTCAGACACATCATTGTGCTAACACAGATACCTCCTATAGGCACCTGATGAGAGCAGCAGAACTGTGGGGTATCCGGGGGGGGAGCAGTGCCAGCCTAGCTGACAGAATCCAGTTGCACTGTACTCAGTTGCACAATACAGACATGCACCATAACTTAACAGGTATTTAAGGCAGCAGTAATTGAACCAGAGTATCCTCCTCACTAAGATACTGGGAGAGGAAAGTACAGAGCGTGCCTGGTAGATAACTCCAGAGGTCTGCGGCCAGATTCCAAAGGCCTGATATAAGTGTACAAGTTAGACCTGAAAAGATTAATGTAAGCAGTCTCCTCATTTGAAATTAGATTTGTATGGAAGTGACTAATAGTGACTTCTATTTAATATCTGTTTCTGCAACACTCAGCTTTTCATTTTTACTTTCTAGGTGGGTGGGAGGTAAAATCTGGCCCTCAAAGTGCTGTGCACTCATTTCAGTGCCAAAACGCAAAACACAAATCAGCAACTGTAATGTAAGGGCATAGTAGGTTCCTCTAGCTGCACTGGAGAAGTATGCATGCTAGGTATATGAAGGTAAGCTTAGATATCTGCTTAGATATGTTTATAAGTAGCTTTTTTAAACTGCTATGATTCTGTAGGCTATTGTAGTAACTTGGGATGAGGAAGTTAGGCTGTTCACAACATTTTTTGCCAGGCTAATCTTTCATTCTGGCTCATTGCATGGCAAGTGTTTGGGTCTTTGATCTGTTTATATGTTAAACCAACTTTTAGGGAGGAAAAACAGGAAGGGGTGAGCTCTTACATTTTAAAACCCCTCAAATTCAGAAGGACAATATCAATCAAGAAAAACCTAGTTTGCAATTTCCATGATGTAAAGGCATCTTATCTGCAATTGTAGTAGTTATAAAAATCAAGGCTGGAGTGTCTTTCTCTGTTGATCTTTTCTAAGGTGACTGTACTGACTGGTATTGTTTCAAATAAAAACAGTTAAAACAAGTGATTGACTTATGAAAGGGTTGACTGACATTTAGTGTTTAATTCCTCTTTCGCTGAATCATTTTTGTGATATTAACTTTATTTCTGACACTTTAGTAGGTGGAAGCCTGAAGGGGGAAATGTTGTAGTTCTTTCACAATTCATTAGTTTGTGGATGTTTCTGTTATGTTGTTTCCACACCAAATGACTCATATGTTAAATGAACACGCCAGCTTAAAGGCATGCCCTCAATAGTGCAGCCCACGGTGAAACTTGATGCCATGGCATATAAAAATGTGGAAGATGCTCATACCCATTTGAATCCTCAGTAAGTTTGATGCACATTGGCCACATGTGCTATCAATTAGTGTACTCAGGGTACTTTCTTTCAAAAAGCTGCGTTTTGCCATGGCTGATTGCTCTTTCTCACACTGCTGTTCTAATGAGTTTGTAGGCTACGTCTGTCTGGTGAGCACAAGTTGGAACTGAGAAATATTGATTTATTTATTTAATAATGTGGCATAGTTTCAATGTATTCTTTTCTGGACTATTTGATGAGAGACTATAGAAGTAATCTGTTTTGCATTGCCACCTGTGTATTTAATGATTTAGACAGATTCAAATGCTTTTATTTGGGAAGTTGATAGCACAGATCTAATGGCCTACATATTGTGAAAACACTAATTAGAGTGAACTAGTTGGCCTCTGGTTATCTTACCTCTCCTTGAATTTTGACTTTCTTACCAATTTAGTTTTTCCTCGTTTAATAAAAATGTGAAAGACAAAACAGATTTACCTATTGACAGCATCACACACATTATCAGTTACATTAAAGAAGCTTCATACTAGAACACTGCAAGAAGCAGGTCAAAAACTGGCCCGGGGTTCCAGTCCTACATTTCTTGAGTGTCTGCAATATGGAGACAGATGTGTACTCACAGCCTGCATTGACTTGTATACTGAAAATATGTATATAGCTCCGTAATTTCTGTTCTGTGGATGACAGACCTGTGGTTTTGATAGGAGTAAGATGGATTGCTGTGACAGAGTAGATAAAACATACCATGAGTCAGGTACTTTGGCTTTTAAATAACGGTCCTGTTCTGCCATGCATAATATGTAGCAGAGTAGTTTATGCCAAAGTGAACAGATACATTTGTATTAAAGAGTGCTCTTCCCATAAATTTTTCAGTTAACACTACTGATGGCTGTACACTGGGTGCAAGGTTTTCTGTCTGTGTCCCTGTTCATTTTCAGGAGGTTCTTGATGCTCATGAGTTCTGCTTCCACTGATGTGGAGCTTGTCTGTCCATCCCTTCTCTGCTTTGGGCTGCAAGACTGTAATGAAGGCTATGTGCAACTATTAACAAAATTGATCACAATTTCCACAGGAACCACTGGAAGGCAATAAAGTAGCCACTTCAATCCTGTTTCTAGCACCTCAGACCAAGTCATCTAGGGTCACTTAAGGATGCCTCACTGAAAGAGTACAAAAGGTATAAAGATAAGACCATGCTACTGTTTCAGCTGCAAGTGGTGTTGAAGTATAGGCAAGGAGAGGAAGGAAGTAGCACAGTGAAAATACATCAGAAATTGTGGCTCTGGCCAGGCCGATGTGTTGGAGAGAATGGGGTGTATATGCCAAGGGCAATATATCTGCCTTCCTGTACATTTGTGCCTTTAATAACCCCAAGAAGCAGCAGCAAGCCAGAAATGGGGCACACTGGTATATTCCACCTCTACAGGGGTAAGAGCTGCCTCACCAGCCTGTTGTTCCTGTGTGTTTTCTGTTCTGAGCCTTTGGCTTGTCAGGATCCCTCCTTCATTTGCCGGCAGAGATCCTGGAATGTCACAGTGTATGCTGCAGCACGTACAGTTTGAGTCCTGCTCTCACTTGCCCACCTGTTCCTCTCCTGTACTGTGTGATGGAGATGCACAGCTCCGAGAGTAAGTCCAGGGGCTGGGCTTTAAGGATCTAATCGGGGTTTCTATGAGCACAGATAGGTGTGATGTCAGGCGCTGAAGGTACTGACCTGTTCCCGTTCCTGTCGGGTCCTTCCGTCCCTTTCTCCTGGGGCGGTGGTTTCACCCGTGGCTCCGCACACGAGTACGCTCAGGTGGCTTCAGGTTCTTCGCTGTGACATCAGCACTCGAGCCGAGCGTTGCCTGGGGCCCGCCGGCAGCGCGACCGCGAAGCGGGCTCTGCGTCAGGGTGAGCGGCGCGTGGCCGCGGGGCCTCGGCCCAGCTGCAGCGCGGCGGCCCCCGCGGCACTGGGACCCGGGCGGCTCCTCCCCGCCCGCAGCGGGGGGCGAGGGGGCGCGGCGGCGCGCGGACCTTTTCCCGCCGCCGCAGCCGCTGCGCGCTCCCCATTGGCTGCCCGCGGGGGGCTCCGCGGGGTGCGCCCCTCCGAGCGGGCCCGGTCCGCCCCGCGGCAGCGGCCCCGCGCCGGGCTGCTGCGTGCTGGGGCACCGCCCGCTCCCGCCGCTTGGCCGCCGCCTGCGCGGCGCGGCTTAGCTCCGCGCACCTGGAGCTGCCCCTGCCCTACGTGCGGACCGTGCTTCCAGGAGCCGGCGTGTGCCTGGCATGCCCGAGTGCCGCTGTTGTATTTCTGCATGCTGTAGCGCGTTTTTCTAACGCAGGTGGAGCGCGCCGAGTTGTTTGGTGCTGGGGACTTGAATGTGCCCTCGTGTGCAATGGTGAACTGTATGCCGGAATGGGGACAGGCTCCTGCCGGCGGCTTTTGTGTACCCTGGGAAAAGATGCGTAAATAATTATAGATGAAAGTGTTTAAAATAGCAAGAAATATTTTATTCATTTCAGGAAAATAATTTGCACAACATGCAGACCAAATGGTAAATACAACCTGAAAGTTTACTGGGTGAGTTGTAGTTTTATTGCTGTATGTCAGTTTTGTGCATACGTGGTGTAACATTAGATCTTCCTTTAAAGGCTATACAGTGGATTGTGGCAAATGTTCAAAGGCATGCTTTGGCTAATATTAAAATATCATCCCTTTAATGCCTACATGATATTCACAGAAGACAGGTATTCTACTCTTACATCAACTACTGTGTATTCTGCTGAACTCTTTGCAGTTTAATATTTAAAACAAGACATCGAGAATAAAAGAGTTCTGATCATTAAGTTAGAATTAAAGTGGAGCAGAAGCTGATATATTACCTAACACTTGGCTTCTATGACTGCCTGTCACAAAGTAATGGCTCTCTTAAACTGTACATTAATCACCAACAAGAAGTTCAGAAATGTCTGTTTCAGCCCAGAAACTTTTACTACCAAATAAATAGCTTTCATACTATTGGCATGAGCAAAGAAATGTCTTTAACAAGAAATTCCTTCACATCTAAATGAAGTTAATTTATACCTTCTCTCATACGAGTTTATTTTATTGCAATTGCCCAAGGAAAAAAGTGTGTGGGGCAACTTTGCAGGTAAGTACAGTGAAGTATATTTCAAGTTATGTGTATTCAGTACATATTTTCAGGCATATAATAAAATAACTTTAGAAAAGCAAAATGTCCCTTTTATTTTAGAAAGCGATCAGTATTTGTCAATGGGCTGTGTTATTAAAATGATCACAGGCAAAAGCTACACTTGTAAAAGGTGAATCTGGGAAGCAACTGTTCTACTCACAGATTCACAGCCTGTGTCATCCCCCAAAGAGTAAGTTAACAAGTAAGTTAAAGGGGAGTAAATTTTATGTTCCAGTTTCTCAGTGGTGAATGGTCTGCTGGTTTTAGAACATACATGAAAGGTGTATTGCCTTTTGGGTTCAGAAATTGTACATTGTGTTTCTGCAACCTGTTGGCTTGCTTTTATGCCTCACAGCTTTTCTGTCATTGCAAGAAATATTGCAAGACAGTAAGGTCTTCTCAGACTGAGAGCTGTACATGGACTGAAATTCCCTTCTCTAGCAGAACCAGTACCCGTGCCTACATGGAAGCATCACTGCACAAACTTTATGTAGCTCTTTATATTTCTTGTTTTCTCTCATCCTGGTTCTAGCTTCATTGTCTCTTACCAGGAAAGAGTTCCCAGGCAATCTCTCTGGTTCTTTGTGCTGTCTATATTACTGACTTTTTGCACCTTCATTTGTACCCTCTACCATACTGCGTGATGCTTCAGCCGTTTATTTCTGCCCTGTTCACCTGACCCAGTCACCGACTAAACCGTGAAGGCCCATCCTTGTGTTGGCACTGAAGGCAGCCTCTCCTTCCTGTTTTCCCACTATTTCCCGCCCCCAGACAATATGATGTTCAGTTTGCCTTCCCAGATACAGTGGGGAAAAAACTCAAAACATATGAAGCCACATCCTTATGCTCTCTTTTGTTTTTTTATTTGCTTATCTTAATAAAATTAAGACTCTTTGCTTTTTGAGAAATAATTATAATTTTCTCTATGTTTTTGTCATGACTAATACAATGGGGTAATGTGTTTTCTAGCCTTTGCTGTGCAATATGCATTTCAAACTAAAACAGGGTGATCTAATCAAAATAACAAACAGTATAGTGGTGGTGTACTAAGGAGTTAGTGCTTAAGCTATTTCTGACTCCCTTGTTTGCGGGTGATCAGTAAGTAGTCACTTTTTGGGTGCTTTTTAGCAAGATCTGTGATGAGAATTCTCGATAAAACAATCTTTAAAAAAAATGGCAAGGGGGAAAATGTTCAATTTTAGGTCTTTGAAAAATAGAATTCTAGGAAAGTGGCTGTGACTGGAAATCAGGAAAAACGCATTTTAGGTTGAACCTTCAGTGATTCAGAAAATGAGTTTATAATGACACTGATTTTAATTTTTCGTGTATTTGACTTTATCGCGTACGTAAGAGCTTAATGTGGCCAAACTTTAGTTGTTTCAGAATCTTCTATGACCATCCTGTTGATAATGAACTATTAATAGCATTTAATGCAAACTGTAGGAAAAGCTACTGTGAGATTGTGCATAAAAGTTCAATAATGAAATCAAGTTGCTATTCTTTTTTTTTTTGTTGTTGATATTTTTACATATTGGCTTAAACCATAACAGAGTTTCCTGTTTTATTAGTAAATACATCCCAATGCTTCAGTTGATGTTAACTCCAAAGAAGTTCCTTCCTAATTTCTTTATGTAGTAACCAGTTCGATCTACACTATTGTTGATAGGGACATTGATTTTATATTTGTAACTGAATTTCCTTGATAATCAGTATGAAGAAGTGGCATATGGTAGGAAAAACATTTCTTGTGATCAGGTTTGAATTTTCTGCACTTTGGATGTTTCTCTGTACTTCTTGGTTTTCTAGTGTTATAAGTTAGCAAGCATACAAATGTCTGGCCTGACCTCTCTAAAGCAGTTGTTTTATATGTCCATGCATAATACTTTTGATTTTACACTTCCTAATTTCTCTTCATAGAATGTTTTCAGTGTTTATCATTGCTCACATTTGAACCCTTTCCAGTTCTTTAGTATCCTTTTGGATAAGGAGTGACCTGTACCTCATGCGGGGTTTTGTTGTTGTTTGGGTTTTTTTTTCTGGTAAGGTCACAGCATTGATTTTTATAATCCTATTACACTGGCTTTCTTCTAATTTTCTTCCATTGTTTAAGCAGCCTGGTTTATTGGGTTTTGTTTTGGTTTTTTTTGACTGTGGTGATGTACTGAGCAGAGATTTTCACTAAGCAGCTGAAGCGGTGCCCTGGCTCCTTACTGAGGCCAAAGCATCTGGTGTTCTTTCCCATTACAGCATGTTCTAATGAACAACTTCCACTAAACAAGGCTATCGCTTGCACCTGACACTAGCATCCACCTGCCCCAGTGGTCCAGTGCACGGAACTACACTGTTTAAAAAGCAATTCTAGTCTTAACAATAAAGGGTTGATCTTTCTCCTAGTTTTCTGCCTGAGCAGGCTCACCAGTGATGGGTGCTGCTGTTGTGGCAAGGAGATTAGAGGAGCACATGTCAAAGGAAGGAGGGGGTAGAAATATACAACATGTTCTTTCTTCACTGATCTGCATCAAATCAGTTTAACTAGCATAAAACTATGCAGAGTTGTAATAGAAGTATTGAGTTTGGCATAAATGCAGGATGGATGCAAATGTATGTGTAAGCATAAGGTGAAAGATCAAAACAAGGGTTAAAGAAATGGCTTGTACTGATAATGAAGGAAGGGCAACGTTTCCAGAACACCGTTTCCAGCGGTATCTGTGTGCCACAGCACAGAGAACTTGCCAGAGGAAGATCTCGCACCCTAACAGCAGGAGGATGGCAACAAGGTTGTAGTATATTACACACACTGTTGTTTTTCCAGTTAGCCAAACAAGAGGAGAGACTGCAGGCATACATTTAAGACCTGTATTTCAGACAAGGAAAAACAGACAGTGGGCAGCAATATGACCTAAGATTTATGGGAGGCAAGGTAAGCAAGATCCTGAGGCAAAGGACTATCATCTCACAGCTGATTCCTGAAGGATATCCTAAAAGATCTGCTCAAAAAATAGGGTGTTATTGCTAATTAAGATCAACTCCTGAAATGGGGTGAGGACTTAATAGCTGCGGCCCTTGTCCTCTGTTGTGTACGTAAGTTATCCTGGCCAGCCATTTGGACAGATGGGTCTCGGTGCTTGTGAGTAAGTGAGCGTAAGGGTGTGAGTGAATAAAATCTATGGGGGAATAAACATTAGTGGGTAACATCAACTTATTTGGAGGTTTTGTAGGTAACTCTTACCTTCCCCTTGCCTAACACATTGAATTATATTACACTAAGTTCCCTGCAGTTGCGCCTTTGATTTGAAACCTCATAAAACACGGACTGTTTTCTCTTGGGTTTATTTTAGTATGTGTTTGTATCTGTAATAATTTAAACTTGATTTGGCATTTTTGGGGTCCACTTACTAATTTTTGTTAGATTAGCAGTTTTCCCTGATTCATAGTAACCTAAATGACTGCAGATTTTATGCCATAGTCCGCACCCCTGTTTCTGGATGATTAACAACTATACCATAACATAGGACCAAATCCATTATTTTGAGACACTTTGCAGTTAACTCTTTGCCATTAATGAAATTTATTATAATGAAATAGATCAATTAATCCAATACTTTTGCTTTTTTGTTCTCATCGGGTTTTGATCTCTGCCTGTCTATGTCTTAGGTTTTTTGTTTGCTTGCTTCAGGAGGAAATCTCTTCAGGCTTTGAAAACTTCTGTTACCCGGATGAATAGATCTGGAGCAAGAACTAGATGATCATCAGTAGTAGTTGTTCCATTCTGTTTCTTTTGTACATGATGCCTAGTATGACTTTTGCGTGTTTGTGCTATTTTCAAATTTGTGTGAGACTCCTATTTGATTCAAGTAATTTCTTGAAGCTCATTGTTTCTTCATAATGTTTTATTATCTTTTTCCCAGCAATAATCATGTTTTTGGAGACTCAGAGATTTTCTTAGCATGTAAGATATGCATGGAGGCTTTGCATCCTTCTTTTGGTCTTGAGGAATCTTCTTCATGTTACTGAAATCTTTTTAGTAGGGTGTATTTAAAGTTCAATAAGTTTAACAGGGAGAAGTGTGTGTTGTGGGGCATGAATTCTTTGCTTATAGGAACGGGTTCCTTATATTTCTTACTTTTACCTTACCAGTCCTACATTTTACTGTTGTCTCATCGATGATTTCAGAAAAAAGCTTACGACACCTTTCACACACATGACAAGGATTTCCATGGTTTGTTTCCCTTACCTTGCTTCCTCTGCCAAGAATTCTGTGAGCATCCTGGATCCATATATACTTTCCCATCACGCTTATTCTCCCTTCTCTTTCACTGTGTTGAACTGTCTTGAGGATTTGCTCATCATTGAGACTGGGGAAGAAAAACCGACTGGTGCCAGCCATGAGCACATTCCAACACTTTGTTATAGGATTCAGGAATTTAGAAAATAACAAAGTTAAAGTTCATGCATATCTGTGCATCTTCTACTTGGCATGTGTGCATAATTCTGTGATAATTACATGAGCGGGTACTGTTTAATAAAATACCATATAGCATTGTAAGAGTGGTTTTGTATTACTTTAAAATAGTGTTACTTGGGCATTGAAGTTCCTGTGATTCTAGGCACCACTCAAATATGTGCCGAAAAGATTATCTACAATCCTAAATACTTACAGTGTAAATATAATACTGTTGAAAAGAGGAAATATACACAGATGAGAAGGGAAATACTAGAGTTGACGGAGAGTATTCATACTTCAGGCATCCAACTCAGTTACCTAAATCAAAAGACTGATCTCCCTCGATCATTTCCACAGGTTCTCCAGAGACTCTTTCAGAGGACAGTTTGGAATATTTTAGGAGCGACCAAAATCACTGTCAACAGAAATGTCTCTATTTACTGTATAGGAGCATCCATCTCCTACATCCCACACTTGCTTACTTTAGCCACTTAAAAATAGGTGTTGAGTATACACCTTATTTGCTCATAGGGGCTGTAGGGGCATCTTAGTAAGCTGAATTTCAACGAAAGCTTTGAAGGACAGCAGTGAAGTGTGTTTTCAGATATTTAAGGGAGTTTCCCTAAAATGTAAGATGTAAAACAGGAAAAGGCTCAAGAGTTTGGTTGGAAAATGTAATGTGGGCGAGAGAGGAGCTGGAAGCTGGGCTGCTGACACTGAATGACAGGTGGGAGATAGGAAAGGAAGAGAGACAAGAATTCAAACTTTTTTTTATTTCCTTCTCTTCTCCCCCCCCCCCCCCCCCCCCAGTAAAAAGTGGGGGGGTTTGAAAGTGTTTTGGCCAAACACAAAGTAATAAACAGATCTGACAGTGTGATCTTGTGATCTATCAGACTTTTCAGCTTTATGTTTCCTAAAAGTTGGCCCAGCTTCAAATGTGAGCAAGCCACAGCTGTCTTCCTGACACGATTAAGGAACAATAGGTATGGCGCTGATAAGCAAGGAAGGGCCTTGAAAGTGAAGACAAGTAACATATTCCAAGAGAAGTCAGGGAGAGCTGTGGAGGCAGTGATGTGTTTCCAAGTGATCCAGTAGAAAAAGGATCTTTGTAGCAGTTTTCTGAATGAATGTGAGTGAGATTAGGCTGCGTTTCCCAAAAGCAGAGAAGAAATGTGGCTGAATCAAAACGTGGTGATGGTGATGATAACCTGATTGAATGCTTCAGCTGATTGGAAGAATTAACAAAAATACCATCTTGGAAATGTTGCACTGAAAGTATCTGAAAATTATGAATATGAATCTTAGGATTTGGAGTAAATTTAGGATCTAAGGTGATGCTGGAGTTGTGTCTGAGCAACAGGCAGGATGACAGTGTAGCTATGCAGCTTCGTGTGTGTCATCAGCAATTAAGTCATTCATATGAAAACCTTAAAGATCTGTTCTCAAATATAATTGTATTGTTTACTGTTTGGAGTTCTTCACTCCTATGGTTGCTTCCCAGGTAATATTGCTTAGAATGTTTCCCCACCTGCCACCAAGGACTGGACTTTAATTGTTGGGTTTGATTTGTAATGTCGCAGTGGGGTGCCTAGCATGAAAAGTTGTGGTTTGCATTTGTTGGGAAGGCACTGATCTTTTTGTTTCATTTACAGTAATAATGAATTGGTTTACAGTAATAATGAATAGAGTTCAGTAATTTCTTTACAATTAAATTATGAAGTCAAGTCTTCTAATAACTATACTCCATAGTACTTCAGTAATATAATTAATTGATTCAGTTCCTTATTCTGATCCTTCCCTATGATGTAAGAATTCTCCCCAGGAGGAGGAAGCCTTCAGTTTGCTTGAGGCATTTGTAGCCAGTTCCCATACCAGCCGCAGTCATCCTTTCCTTCCCCTTCAGCATGTCCCAGAACTCAGGCTGAGAAGGGGGACTGGGGAAAGGGCGGAGGAAATAGCATCTGCTCTTGGCTAGTTTTCCACTGGTGCGTAGTTGTATGGGCATGGTAGCAAAGAGGAATGAATTAGAATCGTTTTTAGGCTTTTCTCACTTAAACCAGAGATGAGGCAACTTTAGTATTGGGAAGGCATAACCCAAAGCAAAAAACCCCAGCTTTTTATTTTCTTTCTTGTTATTTTTACAATCGATACATTTCTACCAGCTGTTGAAATGTAAATTGTTAATACGTTTTTGCAAGAGCAAAGAAGAAAGACTGTCTGAGGTGTCTAGTAGTTAGGTGTCCAGATTAAAGTATTACAGTATGTAGTATGCTCAGGGAAGAGAAATTAAAAATTGCCTTTCCACATAAATGTAACTGAGCAACAGCCAGGTTTTAGTCTGTAACTCTCTTGAGATAAAATAACCAAAATATGACACTATATTCTAAGTGTGGTGTTACATGTTCTTTACCATGTACCAGTTTCTGACATGCATGTGGTATACAAGTGGGAATTCAGCATTAAAATGGAAATAAAGGTTTTGATACTTACCTTGAGCTAACACCAACACTAAGAAGACAAACCCCTTACCTTCTCCCACAAATTTTGGAGGTCACCTCTGCCTGGCATATATATGAGTTTCCTCGTAAGTAAGCAGTCTAAGTAAATTCAGCGTCTCCTCTCAGCAAGGGCATCTTAATATCCATGTGCATAGTGACTGGAAAACTTTGTGTATAGTATTTTTCCCCGCCTAGAAATAATAGCAATTTGAGTCCTTACCTCTCCATCAGTGCTATAGACGAATCAACATCTCTTTCAATGAATTTCAGATGTTCATGTCCTCATGTGTCTTGGAATATTTTTTAAACTTGTTGATTTGTTTTATATAAAGGGTCTTGCTGCATCTTAAGCTATCAAACAGGAGGTAAGAAAGTAATCAGAGATAGTTGATTCTCCTGAATGTTGGGGGGTTTTTTAACAGAAAGTCTGTTTATTTTGATTTGTCTGGACCCCTTCCTGGGGTGGATGAGAGGTGCCTCTGCTGAAGTTTGGATGGCATGGTACTCCACAGCATAGCCTGTGGTTCTGTATGCTTTTTGACCATAAATCTGATACTCCTGTAGTGTCTTCACTGCTGCTGTAGCATTAAAGCCTATATTTCAGTGGGCAAACCTCCTTATAAAGCAGACATTTTTTGCGACAGTATATTTTCTTATTGGCAATTGTATATGATACTAGGTGTGGGCTACCATAGGGTTTTATCAGTATGTTAGGAAGAAACATCAGCATAAAAAGCTACTTCATTTAACACACTGCCAGGCTAGAACTTCTCGCAGCCTTCAGATAGACATAACAGTGAATGTTTTTATAGAAATATTATTACTTTCTGTCAGTTTTAGTGTTTTAAAATATGGGAAGATTATCTAATTTTAGTTTTTGCCACCATGTTACTAAGAGGCTAAAAATCTACATGTCTTGAAATGATGAGTTGATGAAGATAAAAATGTCACCTTTATTGATTTTAGACCACTCTCTTTTATTTAAAATAATAAACCAAAATATATATAAATATGAAAAAACAGCAGCATGCAGGAGGTGAGCAAACGCACTGCAGGTACTCATGTTTGCCTGAAGGGGAATATGCTGTGATCAATTAATGCTGTATAAACCTCTTGATGTAAGGTATCACTGCAGTTCTTTCCTGTAGCTGCAGTGTTTTGTGGTAGAAATGTAAATCTTGTAATGATCTAACCAAATTATTTTTCTGGGACTAGTTTGGTGTCTCTTTAATTAGAGTTATGCACTTTGTTACCTGATTTCATCCTTTTTCTGTTTACATATTTAGGCTCTGCCACTGGATTTGTTCAAATGGACCTTGATAGCCATGGGGCCTGACTGAGTTGATGAGACTCTGGGTGACTGCAAGTTTCTACTCTGAAGATCTGATTGTAGGCTTCAACCTAAATTTCTATTTTATTCCTCTGTCTATTTCCTTCTAATACATGAAAATTATCCTACAAAATGGTATTGTCTTTGAGTCTCATGCACACCTACTTTAATAGCATTCAGATACCATGTGCTTGGGATGTTGTCAGAGATCGTTAAAACACTTCTGTTGTGTCATATGCCAAAACCTCATCATTGCTGTGATTATTGCGTTATATTTTTACATTCAGTGGCTTCCTACCTAAAATGGAGATCATCATCTGTGTTTTCAGTCATTGTGGTATTTCTCTTAACTCAGATTTGGAAGTCAGAGTAACTGTTAGAACTCTATTCAGGTCTACACTTTTAAAGGTGCTAGTAGACTTGGTTTTGTTTGTTGAACACAAATAAGTTCTATTTTACTTTATTTTGCAATGTGCTGTTTTTTTAGTAGCCTACTACTACTGAAAGCTTTCAATATGATGATACCCTGTGATGTAGACCAATAAAATAAGTAGGAAAAGGCATGAACTTTTACTAGCTCTCCTGTTGCTTTTCTATTTCTGTGGCTGTGGTTACATGACATTACTATACAGCTGAGAGTGAGGATATCTTTTATTTTTGTGAACCAGAGAATATATTTTGTTTGCACTGTTCCCTGTCCTGTTCCATATGACCATGTTGCAGTTACACTGAGTACTGAAGTTAAATAGGTCTGATAGAAGCTGGAAAGGACTTCGCAAAATCGCATTAAAAATAGAGTTTGAGGGGGAAAATGGGAATGCTCCATCCCTGTGCATATTAGTATTTATATTGTATAGACTTTTTTAACCAAGTAGGTAGCAATATAGGATAATTAACAGATTAAAAGATCCAAAACTTTGTATATAAAGAATCAGAAATACCTTATTTATTTTTTTTCTTTGAAGGCTTATTACAATGATATCTGAGAGCTTCACAGTATTTGATGGGGTTTTTTGCATATTCCCAGAACAACAGAAAAGCACCATTGTCCTGTTTTACCAAGGAGAAAACTGAGCCACTCGTTCAGTCAATAGTAAAGTCAATGATACTAATTGGGTTCTCCTGCCTTTTAATCTTGTGCCTCCAGCTCCATTCTCCCTCAAAAGCCAAAAATTCCATTATAATCAGCTGCTTTGCATTTCTACATAAAGGGCTCTAGGTGTTTGGGTTTGGACTCCCAGAAAATGAGGAAGACAAAGTTAGTGGCCATCTGCCAAGGTGCTTGGTCTGACTCGCTCCTTGTGCACAGGAGCTGACGGCAAAGGCAGAGGCAGAACTGAGGTGTTGCTGTGTGGTGTTCAACTGCCTTAACCACATGCCCATCGCTCTTTTCCCGTAGTTGTCTGTCTTGTTCTCTGCACAACTTCTGGAGCAAACACATATACCAACCTATAAATAATCTAATTCGATGCACAGCCCTGATTCATTTCCTGAGCAGTGTGTGTCCTACGCGCACACGGCGGCCACAGTCCTGTGGAACAATTCAGCAGAGACAATGAGGGCAAATATTAAGGCTATAAAGTGTTTAAACTTTGCAATGAAATAGCATTCTTTTAGTGTGGCTTATTATAACTATAGCTTGAAGTAATTTTAACAAGGAGCGAGAAAAAAAATTAATGTTTTTAGAACTGGTTGTAACTATTTCCCTATCTAGCATGGGAATGTGGATATTCAGCTCGGTGAAATACAGAGCATCAGCCGGTAGGAGGAGGCTGGCCACCTCTGGGAGGAAGAGAGGGAGGAAAGCTGGATAGTAAATGCCATGGCTATACTCAGTTTGCTTTCGAGTCTCAGGGACTATATGGGGAGAGTTTACCCTAGCTTTTGCTTTCTCTTCAGCGTTCCCAGCCTAAGATATTATCTCCTCTGGAGTTTCTCAGTGCAATAGATGTTCGGGGGTGTGCGGTGTGTTGCTATAGTCTGCTAATAGTGTAAACAAAGAAATGGAAATCAAAGGTGGCGTTTTCTCCTATATGTATTTTTCTGTTGGAAAATAAGAAGCAGCACTCCTCAAGACTCCCCAGTTTCTCCCAGGTGAATTTCAGGGGCAACCCGTGTGATCCTCAGTCTCAAAAATAGGTAACAAAAACTTTCATAATAGAAAATACCACTGTTGGCTTACCCCTTTAATTTTCTTCCTGGTCAAACTGTAGTGACCTGTTGTGTTTGTAAGCTACCAAGAATGGTGTGTAGACACCAGAGCAGTGGTGGTGGGAAGCACAAGCTCATCTCTGTATCTTTAGACTTTAGGGTGATAGTTTGGTGGTGTTTTGTTTTTCTTTCCAGAGAAATCTTGCCAGACCATGGGCTAGGTTTCAGTTTTTGTTAGTGTTCTGCTTTACCCGTGGATGGTGCTTGAGATTTGGTGACTGGGTTAGCAATTTGTTATGAGGAAAGTAAAGAAACCTCATGCTTTGTTTTTGCATTTTTTTTCTCCGGGTCATGCAGTCTTTTCCCACAAGTAAAACAGCAAATTCAGATGTCCTGTAAACAGCATGGGTAAGTTCGGAAGATTTTGGTCAAGCCATTCACTGAAATTCATGACAGTCAAAATGCTTGCAAAAGTACATCAGCTCCACTGGCATTTTGTTGTAAAGAAAAAATGAAAACCCTGCTTTTAACCCTTTTTTAAAACAAGAATCAGTTTTCAAAGTTTCACAGCTGCAGAGAAATTGTGGCAGCAGGAAGAATCAGACTATATGGGGCAGAATCACCTTAGGCTAGTATCTCAACTCAACACTTTGTATCATGAAACCATGGCCTGAAACTACTGCCTGTCGTATCAGATAATATTATAATTTATTTATTATGTTACTTCATCTTATGCATTGTTTCTAACCTTTTGGCAGGGATTGTTTTCCTTTTCTGGTTGGGATTTGTTGATTTAGGGTGGGGTTTTTGGGTTTGGGGTTTTTGGGTTGTATTGTTGGGTTGTTGTTTTTTTTCCCCAGCACTCAGTGTGAGGGAGCCCTGACCCTTGACTTGGCTTTCAGGTACAAGGATAATACAAGTAGTAATCATGCCTGCTGCTAAACATTTTCTACCTTATTTTCATTTGCATTTGTTTGCCTTCAGCTTCCAGTCATTGATTCTTGTTATGCCTTTCTCCGATGGATTAAAGAGCTCTTTAGTACTCACTATTTTCTCCCCAGGAAGGTGCTTTTATCCTGTAATCATGTTACTTTTCAATCTCCCCCTTCCCCCTTCTTTTTAGGCTAAACAGATTGAGCTTTTTATAGTTTTCATTATTTTTTCACATTCTCTCATGATTTTTGTGGCTCTTTTCTATTCCTTCTCTATTTTTTCTATTAAAAAAAAAAAGGAGACATAAACCTGTATTTTTCTAGTCACATATTTAATTTCTTCACTAGTTTCTCCTGTGCTAGCATGGTCAGAAACTGATGTTTTTTGCAAGGTCAGATAAAATAAACAACTACTTAAAAACTTCAACACATCTGAGTATGTAATTATTAGTGGACAGAAAAGGATGGATCATTTAAAAAACATTGAAGTGCTTCATAAGCTTCAGAAGGGCTATCAGATCAGCACCAGTGGGTGTGCAGGAGGGCTTGCAAAAATATTTGTGTTGAAGCTTTTAAGGAGACAGAAGTGAAATAAAACGAATAACCTTTATTGTAAAGCAACAAGAGTACATCAGAACCTGAAGTGTTATGGATAACATGGTAATATGTACTTGCCAAAATTTTGTAGGATTGAATGCAAAACCTTTGTTAGTAACAGACTATGTGGGCCTTGGAAAGAGAGACTGAATGGCCGTGAATATACACATCCCTTACGTCTGTTTAATCCCATAAGTAGCCACTTGCTTATATTTGGAAACCCTGGAACAGTTATGTGATCTGTTACGCTGTAAAAGAAAAAATAACATAGTATCAAAAATATCTGTTGTTATAAAAGCTGTTGTCATTAAGTCATATGAGTTCAAATAACCAAAAGCCAGAGCTTCAAAGAGGCTCTTGAAACTTTTGCTGCTTCAGTATTTCTTCCCAAAGGAGCGGCTATTCATTTTGGTTTTTATCCATACTGTAGGACAAGGGTGAGTTAAATTTACCCTAAGGAGACTAAGGAGGTGCCTGCCTGGTCAAAGCATCTCAGCCTACCCAATGGCTTTTATGCCTAACATGCATATCAACATCTGAATGGAATCCACGCTCCCAGATCCATGGAAACCATCAGATTTTCATTACATTGAACTACAGACTGTTTAAACTCTTAAGTGCTGCAGGTCTGTTTAGTGCAAGTTTGTCTAACTTTGCATCTAACAGAAATTCGAGGTCGCCACATTGACTTTCTGTTCAAACCGTCCTGCTTTTTGACTTACGCCTTTCTGTTGTGGCAGCATTCCCTCAGTGAAACTTGGGCATATTCAGTAAGGGACTTAAATTTGCTTCAGCAAAATTAAAGTTCATAGAAACATGGTAAATAAGAAAAAGAGGGGAATTAAGAGAATGTAAAAGACGTAAAGTCCTCTAAGACTCCTGAGAAAGGAGCGAAGGTGAATAAAGAAAGTCTGGAAAGCCAAATGGCCTCCATTTAAGAAAGTACTAATCTAAATAGATTTAGACTACAAGTGTATGTTAATGAAAAAGTTCAATACTAAGCTTCTACTTGGGGCAGAAGTTGTCCCCCTGCAAAGAGCTCACAGAGCTCTTTTCAAAACAACTGTCTGTTGTTGGAAAGAGAGAAGCGTGCGTTCCCTTGAATGCCTTTTGGTATCACAGGCTTAGTTGATATAAAGTATGTAATTTCTTACATCCTAGGTTGTCTCAGTTTCTTCTCTGGAGTCTCCCAAGTCCTGGAGTAGAACCCTTAAATAAAGGGAGATGACAGCACTGGGAAAGAAGACAATAGAAGAAACAAGCTGATTAATTATGATAGAAGCTGGACAGTAAGTCTCCGTAAGAATACTAGCACGACTTTGTTTCTCTGAATGGCCATTTAAGAGGTAATCCTCTTTCTTGAACTGGTGATAAACTGGGATGGCTGTATATAATTGGCGTTTGACCAATGCAGCACCCACTGGAGTATAACATATACTGGATAACTATTCTGGGGGTGGAGGGAGAGGGGTGATGGCTAGGAAAATATTTTGCCATTAAATAATGCTAATCAGTATTTGGTGAGCAGGCACAGCTGCCGCAGTGCATTTTCCAGCTTATCTTTGCACCAGAGTATTTTAGGAAAAAGAGGAGAGAAAGGGGGCAGAAAGGAGAGAGATGGAGAAAGGATAACAGTTTTTTGAGGCTGCTTCTGCTCTTCCATGGTATGTTCTTTGCCCTCCTTAGGTGATTCACTGTGGAAACCTGTAGTGCTTGTAATCTTCCTTGAGGACCATGTCACATTGGGAAGTTAGCAAGTTAATGAAGTTGATGAATATGTGGACAATTCCTTGAATGAATGAGAAACTCTCCATTGTCTGTCATTGCGTAGTCAGGGATGAGACAGACACTACTCAGTGGCAACCATATACACTTGGCTGTATTCAGCCAAAGGGCAAGACTGCCTGTCAAACTATGCACGTTCCTTTTAGAAGCTGTAATGTAATGGTTGTTTCCTCCAGCAATTCCTGTAACTGCTTGTATGCAATATAGATGTCATGGTAGATCCTGTGGAGTTACCAGATAGAGCAATGCGTACTGCATCCCCTATTTCTTTGGATATCCACGTCCCATAAATTCACATTATTTTCCTGTTTTGTGAAGATAATACTATGTTAGGATTTCTAATATCAGGGACTGTGTTGGTGTTAAGGTGTGTTCTACATATTCAGAAGCAGGTGGTTTAGCCTGTGTTGCAGGTACGGATAGAGTCCTGTATAAAGGATCAGAGTACAGGTCAGAGTGATGTTTGTGTATTGTATTTTTTCAGAAAACATAAAGATAAGTGAATAGCAGCTCTACACTGTACTGTATAGAGCCAGCACTGTACCTGGCTTAAGGAATCTTTCCAATTTAACATGTAGCATTGAGGGCTGTCTGCCCTTGCATGTAAGGGAATGTAACTTGTTGAATCGTCCGGGCTGGATAAAACAGGCAGAAGGGAATCTCGGATATTTTTCATCATTTTATGCCTGGTTGGATTCTGTCTGTTCAGGTGTAGAAGTCTAATAGAGGTGTCAGCTTCAGAAGCTTACCCGCCTCTAGACTGAAGTCAGAGAAGCCGTGTACTAACGCCCTTAGAGGAGAGTGTCTGTGAAGGTGGCAGGAGCACTGTAAGGAGCATTATTAGAAGCAGCTGATAACTCGTACCGTGGTGGTGGACTTGAGTGTACAATCACATAAATGGTCTGGAGATTTTGGAGAGGGATGGAATATTTGAAGCAATGTTTCCAGAAAATTGAAGGGATAAGTGGATGTTACACTGCATGTTGTGCTCTCAGCAAAGCAAACATCTCAACAGGTCAGTGACTTCAGAAATAGTACAGTTCTGGAAGAACATTTCTTCAACTCCTTTTTGCTGTTGAAGCTGAACATAGTTCCCATCTTTCTGAAACTCTGGAGGCACTTAAAGAAGTTACATACTTGTAGATAAGGAATAAGATGCAAAAGGAATCATAAATGTCATAATAGTAAATAATTTACATTACTGTTACCATGAAACAGTTACTCTCTATACACATTTTCACTGTAAGAAAATGTTCATGGCATACTGATCAGCAGAAGAAAAGTCCGCACTGATGTATCTTCATCAGTTTTTCCCACTTTATGAGCTGAACAGTGTGGGTATACACTTTTGCTATGGAAATAAGTTTTCTTGGATACTTTACTGTGTAACAGCTAATTCCTGAAGAAGAGTACAAATTTTAGTGTTATCCATTATACAGATAAAAGCACTGTGTAAGTGCTGAGCCTGATTTAAGAACCTATCAGCTCTAGAAATGATGGAATTGTCTGCAGGGCTCATATGTCAACAAAAATCAGCTGGTTCACACATGAAGCCTGGCAAGGAAATTACTGCAGTGGCACCAGTGCCATCCCTGCTCCCTGCCTGCCTCTCCCAGACCCCTCCATTTAGCCAGCTCAGGCTACCTTGTCCAGCTGCTGCTTCTCCACAGTTACCACTCACACATCAAGACTAGCCAGCCACTCATCCATGCTGAAAGGACAAATGGCCTTCCAAAGCCCTGTTCGCTAGGTAAGGCTTGCTAGCAGAAGAGAACCAGCAATATACGCAGATTACTTGGCACAGTCTGAGCAAATCCAGCCAGAAAGGTAAAGCAAAGCACATTCTGTGCATTGTTACTATTTGCAGACATGCTAGGTCTCATTTCTTTGAATGGAGTCTTTCTCTTCCAGAAATTATTCTAAGGAAATATTTAAAGTATCTCCTGAAGATTTTAAATAAGACACCATAGAGAAAAAATTGGTTACAAGTCTGCACCTAATAAGCAATTGAGAATTATATTCATCTGGGCTGTGTAGAGGCTGGCATCGCAGCCTCAGGAAAACGGCAAATACAGCCAGTGCTCTTTCCAAGTGCACTGTGAACAACCTACCCGCTGTGTGGCTGGAAGTGTTGGAAAACAGCAGTGACAACCCGAATCACCAGCAGTTCCAGCAAGTGCCCAGGTGCCCTGTCTCTGCAGATGTTTTGCTCTCATTTTGAGCTAGAAATGTAACAATTTTGTTGAGAAAGGTTTCCAGATCTCATTAAAAATAGCCTAATAGTAGCTTTGGATTTGACTAACAAGGCAGTTTTCATTGTGCTGTTTTCACTATAATATTCCCTCAATTTTGACCTGAAGAAACAATGATCTCGTTCCTTGGGAAGGAGGATGAAGTGACAAAATCCGGAGGCATTGGATCTCTTCATTGTCAAAGCAAGCTATGAAATCTTCTGCCTTCCAGCCAAAACCATTGGGAGTAAGCAGTGTCCTTCACAGAAAGCAAAATTTGTAAGAGAAGGTGGTGGCATGGAACAGCAGCCTCCTTGCCCAGGGGATGTGCGCTGCCCCACATCTTGTGTCTGCTGCGCCTCCTGGAATTGATGCAAGCTCCTTTTCTCACCTCTGTCAGCAACCACAGCGATGAAGTGGGCAGAGACTTTCTGAGGTCTGGCTCTTTGTATACTGTGACTTAAATTCTGCTGAAGGAGTCTCACCAAGGCATCTCACAAGGTTATTTTGGGAGCTGCATCTCTCTCTTGATCAGGCTTCACTCCTAACCAGGTGGTTTGTACTTCTTGGGATTCTCCATCCTTGTTTGTTTTTGCTGGAAGTCTTCAGCTGTGAACTGCACAGGGAATGAGCTGAAGTGAGAGGATAATTTAAAATATATAAAATAAAACGAAACTCTTTTTTCATCATTCAGTTGGAACTTTTCTGTTCCTACTCAGCAATACACTGTTTAGAAGCACAGTTCTGTCTTTGGAGAGGCCTTTCTCTGTTACTTCTAAAGCAAATGCAAAACAAAAGGATGCTTTAAAAAGAGGTCTAGAATACATAGCTGATGTTTCCATCCAAGTTCAGCTTGCTTTGCACGGAAAAGAAGTTGAACCAAAAGGCTTCTTACAAACATTTCTACTAGTTTTCAAGTAAGTAACTACAAAAGATACTGTAAAAATTGAGGTATTTGAAAACACATCTAATAGAAGTCAGTCTTACTCTTGCTTTGCAATAAGACATCCAATCCGTGTGACTTTTCCCAAAGTATACTCTAGTTTGCAAAACACCAAAATTACTAAATAGGGGTTTTGAAACTTCCTGTGTAGCTACATACTTTTTTATTATTATTATTTCTGGAGGACTCACCCTGGGCTGTTACATTTTGACCCAAATAGTCTGTGGGCAAAGCCTCTGTGTGTGAAGTCAAAGGTGGCTCATGTTATCCAAGTGATCTCAGCGACTGCACCTGTTGTTGGAGTGTAATGTAAACCAGATTTGGACTTCAGTAAGGTTTGCAGAAGGAGGAATGTTTGTAAAGTATCAGAAGGGATGTGGCACAGCATGAACAAGAGAAGCAGCATGTACTGCTTCTGTAAAAAATGCTGCTGTCTGCAACTGATGAGTAAACTCTTATTTCTGTCGTCAAGGGCCTCAGAAGGAACCCACTGGAATATGGAAACCTGTATGGGCCTTAGCATGTAACTAACAGACATGGAGGAAAACCCTTACAGGAGTATGTCATATAATCAGAACCTCCTTATCATTCGTATTTTGCTAGATTCTTAGCTCTAGACAACAGCTGGGAATAAATGCTTGCCTTTTCCTGCCTTTTAGGTCTGGTTTTCACAGAAGAAACTTTAAAGAAGTTCAGTATGGACAAAGCTACCAGCTCCTGCACACTAGGCCATGTAATTGCTTGTGCTTGTTACGATTTTCCTCTGCCCCATATTCTGTGCAAAGGTTTAAACTTTGAGACAAACCAGGCAAAAAAACCTTTCCCTGAGACAAACAAAGTGCTTGTTATTGTTCATGTATTTTCACATGATTTCAGAAAGCAGAACCGCTGTCTTCATGTGTCCGTCGGCACTTGTTCACAAATGAGGCAGTTTTAGAGTCATTACATAGAAGGCTCTTTGACTTCCCTAGGGCGCCTTGCCAAATGATTGGTAATTGTGAAGGAAGATCTGGAATTTGTTTGCCTTCTCAATGGCAATATCTTGAAAGAAGCACCAGCATGAGGTGGGGAAATGTTAGGAGGCAACAACCATAACCATGCAGCAGCAGCAACTGGCTCGGGCTTTGGATCCAGAACAGAAATTACTGGACTTTGATTACCTGAGGGGATCAGATGAGTGCATCTTAAAAGCCATTCTTCCCTCGTAACGGCAGTTATGCTGGCAATGTCATTAGCAGGTCACATTAAGAGATGCTCTGTACGATCCCTAAAAATTTTATAGGGCACCTAAACATGAAAATAGGACAAATCTTTGTGTGCCAGACCACAAACCCTTCTGAAACTTCGTGGGTAAGAAAGGACTTAAAGAGAACATGGTAATTAAGTAGATTGTAAAAATTGACTGTTTATACATGAACATTTGTGACCATGTATCCCTCTCTTCATTCAAGTTTGTTACTTCACTAAGCACACTGATAATGCCCTTCGGGGGAGCACAGTGGTTTTGGATCTGTCAAGACAGTGCTCCTCGCAGGGCTGTTTGCACCAGTGAAGTGATGCAGATGTGAAGGGTTATTCCTTCTGTTCGATAGTCCTGTACGGAGGACTCGTATAGCGCAAGCGACTGTAACAAAGCAGGGAGCGGAGTGCCGGTGGAGGACAGGTGAGATGTGGCCCAGGCTGCCAACCTTCCCCCGGCTCAGCCAGTCTCTGCTGGGGCATGGCTCCAGAAGCGCTGAGGAGTGGGGGGGCTGCCTGCCTGCACACCCCGGCCCGCTCCTTGTCAGCCAGGGGGTCAAGAAGAAAGCAAACACCTTCCGACTCCTTCTTACTCTCTGCGGGGAGCAAACACCCCGACCCCCCCCGAGCTCCCCCGCAGCGCCGTGCGCGCAGGCAGAGCGACGCGCGCAGCAGCCCGTGTGTCGGCCCGCGCCGTGCGACGGCAAAGCCGGGCGAGAGGCGCCGGGAAACGCGGGCTCGTTTCCCCGAGCCCCGCTGTGCCTCCTTTTCCACGTCCGTGGAACGGGACGGCGCGGGAAGCGCTCGCCGCGCCGGTGTCCCGCTGCCCCCGGGCCGGCGGGGGTCCGGCCGGGGGCTGCCCCGGGCGCGGGGGGGCCGCGGCGCGGCGGGCAGGGCAGTGCCGGCCCGCGCTGCTCTCGGTCGGCGGCGCGGCATCAAGCCGCTGCCTCAGAACTCCGGCTCCCGCCGCCGCCCGGCTCCCTCCGCTCACTTTTATATTTGCGCGCCCTTTCAATCCTCAGTGACGTGTCCCGCGCCGCGCCCAATCGGCGGAGCTCTCTGGTCAGGACAATGGAAGGGCCTCGGCCAATCGGCGCGGCGGCTGGCTTGGCGGCAGCCAATGGGGATGGGGCTGTGTTGAGAGTAATGTTACCAGCGTTGAGAGTGTGAGGAGGCTGCGTATCGATCCCGCTCTCACAGCCATTGCGGTGCACCGGGCTACACAGGGACCCAGGCAGCGCTGGGGCCGGGCGGGCGGCCGGGGTAGCGTCTCTGGGGCTCGGGACCGAGCGAGGGCTGCGTGCCGACTCTGACACGGGTGAGTACGCGCCGGGGGCCGCCGGGCCGGCCGGGCGCGCTCGCCCTCTCGCTCGCAGCCGGGCGGTGAGCCGGCGCTGGCCGCCGTGCCGCCGCCGCTGCCTGCCCGCGGAGCGCCGAGGCAGCGCCGGCTCGGGCGCCGGCACACAAAGGCGAGCCGAGCTGTGCCCGGGAGACCCTTCCCCGGCGGAGAGCCCCCCCCCCGGCCGGGGCGGGGCGGGGGCGCCAGGGGCGCGGGCGGCGGGCGACTTCGGAAGCGGGGCGGCGGGAGGGAAGGAGGGAAGGAAGACGGGCGAAGGCAGCCGCTCGGGTGGGGAGGCGTGGGGCCGGGGGTCGCCCGCCGCAGGGGGCGCGGGCCGCGCCGTGCCCCGCCGTAAGCCGCTTACGGTACCTCGCCGTAGCCATCGCTGCGGCGGCGGGGCAGCCGGCGGGCACAGGCGCGGCGAGGTGGCGGGGGGCTTCGGGCGGGCCGCGCCGCGCTGCCGGCCGCCGGCGGGGCCGCGGGGAGCGCGGGGGCAGCGGGGCGCGGGCCGGGGAGCCGCTGGCCCCGCGGCCGCCCGGCTGTAACATGGCTGACGGGAGCCGCGAGCGAGAAAACAAGGCGAGCGGCAGCAGAGCAGAGAGGCGCTCGGGCGGGCGGGGGCGCAGTTCGGGGGAACTTTTTTTTTCGCAGCCGCTGCCGCTCGCCCCGGCGCGGGGCCCCGCGGGCCAGGGGCTGCGCGGCTCGCCGGGGCGCGGAGCGAGCGGGGGTCCCCGCCGGGGCTCTGCCCGCGCCGCCGGGGCTCGGGCAGGCGCTGGAAGCGCGCCGGCCTCCCCCCCCCGCATCCCCCCGCCTCAACCCCCCGCTCCCACCCACCTCCCCCCGTCTCCCTCCCGCCCGCCCTCCCCCGGCTGCAATGGCTGAGCGTGTGCGCCAGGGTAGCGGGCGCGCTCACACAAAGGGAAGGGAAGGGAGGAAGGAGCCATGTTCTCTGCGCCGCGGCGGGCGCGGGCGACGCCAGCAGCGGCCATTCCGCGCCGCCCAGCCGCTGCCGCCGCCGCGGCCCCGCGGGACGGGGGTCGCCGCCCGGCCCAGCCGCGGCCCCTCAGCGGGGGTCCCGCGGCGTGGCCTGCCCGTCCCGCCCGCCGGGTCGCGGGGGGGTGTGGTGGCGGGGAAGGGGGGGGCGGGCGGCTCGGTCTGCTCAGCGCACAAAATGGAAGGAGACTCGCCGGCGGGTGACCTCCTCCGCCAGGAGCCTGCGCCATGGCGGCCGCCACCGCCGCTGCGGCGGCGCAGGCCGCGCCTCGCCTCGTCTCAACGGGCAGGCCTCATGGCGGCGGAGAGCGCGGCAGGCCCGGGGCGGCGCGCCCCGCCGCGGGGCCACGGGGGCGGTGGCCGGGAGGGCGCTTTGTCCCGGGGCTGCGAGCGCCGGCCGGGACCGGGGGTCGCCGCCTGCGGGCAGCCGCAGCCCCGGGTGCCGGCACCGGGCATGTGCTCGCTGCCCGCGGGCTGCGAGCCCTCGTGTGAACGCGAAATAAAACTTGCACAGCTCCTCCGTCATAACCGGACTGCGGGTTTTTTTCCTTATTATTTTATTTTTCTTCATTTTTGTTTCTCCTCCCTCACCCCCAGCAGGTCTCTTGAGGGACTTGTGAAGTTTTTCCTCAGCCCCCCTCGCAGGGAGAGCGTCCAAAATGGCGGGAAGGAGGCTTTAAACGCCAACTCACTGTCGCAGCGCCGGGGTCGCGGTGCTTGCTGCTTCCCACAGCCTGTGGAACACCCCTGCTCCGGCCCCACGGCCCTTCCGCCTGCCCCCCAGCCGCTAGCCGAGCCCTGGGTGCCGGCTGGCTCTGTAAACGTCTCCATGGCACGCGGGAGCCGCTCCTGGTTCTTCAGCCCTCTTGTTTACTTGATAGAAACTTCAAACCGGACGTGTTTAGTCACAGAGCAGAAATCTGTTTCTGTCTATCCGCCAAACCGATAGGAAATACTGCTTCTGTGGCAACACGGGCAGGCAGTGCGTGCCACTGGTTTTTTTCTGTCTTAAACATTTCTTTCCTTTCAATTCCTGCTCGAGAGCAGAGTTTGTCCGTGTGCAAGTGGCTTTTTCCAGGGAGCTATGAAGAAATACTCTGAATGTCTGACTTGGGTGTGAAAGTTCCAGGAAGGTATTTTTCCTTCCCTCTCAGTCCCTGAAAGAGTCAGATCGTCCTCGTGGGGAGCGCAGCTCTGCCAGTCGTATGTAAATGTCATACTTTCAGCGTCCCTGGCGTGGTTATGACATGTTTGAGTGTGGTGTTTCATTCCTGTATTTCTAGGTACACGTACAAAGAGAGAATAGGTTCTTGCCGTACACATAAAGGAGGGTGATAACTTATGGCAAACAAAATTTAAAAAAATAGTACACATATTTTGTAAATGAGCATTCAAGGCCGTCAGGGGACAGGGATAGAAACACAGGCTGTGGGAAGAGAGAATTCAGTAACCCAGAGAGACAGCTGAGACAGGGTAGTCTGGTACTTTTTTCCTCCTTTCATTACAATTTATTTCTTTCAAGCATATGATTGATAGCCTAGCAGTGATCACCATGGACTGCAGTTTCCACTGCAGTACTTGCCTTCAGATTGCTCAGAAGGGGCATTTTTGTTTGCAGGGGACCAGAAGTGCATGTTTTGAAGGCCCTTTGAGCTGTCAGGTTTCTTGCATCCAGGTCACCCCAAACAGTGGTGGCAGAAATCTTACTAAATTACCTAGAAGAGAAACTTCTTCCCAGTGTATGATTTTGGAATACTGCTCCGACGGGTTGTGTTTGGCCTGATCCTTTGTTGTTGCTTATACTTCCCACCTTGGTTTGTAGAAAGTACAAGTTTTAAAGGTGTCTTTTTCGCTTTGTTACAGAAAATCGTCCAAAATGGGCAAAGGCGATCCTAAGAAGCCGAGAGGTAAAATGTCTTCATACGCCTTCTTTGTGCAAACCTGCCGGGAGGAGCACAAGAAGAAACATCCAGATGCTTCAGTGAACTTTTCAGAGTTCTCAAAAAAGTGCTCAGAACGGTGGAAGGTAGGAATAACTGCTTAAAAATCCCCCTGGGGACCCATGTTAGCATCCCCTGATGATTTCTTTTAGTCGAAAGCCTAAGCGACTGCTTTGTGCGAAACACTATTCGAGACTGTAAATTATTTCTTTTAAAGTTTGGGATTTAGATAAGTATGAAGCGTAGTTATAAGGTGAGTGGTAACAGTCCACTCTTCTTGCCTTACCTTTAGTTCCCACAACTGATACTTTGGAATGGACTTGGATATGCTTTTCAATCTTCAAGTACCATTCCAATCCTTATGGGTCCTTTCCAACTTGACATGCTCTATGATTCTAATTGCCTTCCAGACTATGTCTTCTAAGGAGAAAGGGAAGTTTGAAGATATGGCAAAGGCCGACAAGCTTCGTTATGAAAAAGAAATGAAAAACTATGTACCACCTAAGGGGGAAACAAAAAAGAAGTTCAAGGATCCAAATGCACCGAAGAGGCCTCCGTAAGTAGATTTCTGGTTTTAGCTTATCCTGTTCAGGACCATCATACTGGAGTGTTTCTATAAAATTATCATACTATCCTGGTTTAGGAGCTTCAGAAATACAAAGATGACATTGATTTTCCTGGCCAAAGAGCGTAAAGAGAGGTTGAAATTTTAGTTACAAATACTAGGTCTTTATTTCCAGGCTGATGTGTTAGCAAGGCTGGAATAATGTCAGCCTCTGAAAGTAGATACAAAAATCAACGACGTGTGGTTCAGATTTTTCTAATTTCTGTTAAGAGTGTAATTCTAGTGTAAAATGGCAGTAAAATACTTCAAGCCCTGCTCTCCCCACCTGCTTGAGCAGAGTTTTTGATTGGCAGCTCACTTAAAATTACAGGCTTTTACACAGAACAGGTTAGAGGGATGATCTTGCACAAAACCAGCTTGGGGAATTAAAACTTTGGTCACTACATAAACACAACTGACTTCAGGTTCACCTCTTACTCAGCATCAGTACTTAGTAGCAATACCGTGGTCGTCTGTGTGTTGATTAAATGGAGCTAATGCTGAAGGGAACGGAGAAGTTCCAGTAGAAGCGAATGTTATTACTTGGGCTGATGCTGTCAGCTGGAAATACTAAGTTCTGTAACAAATATTGCAGCTTCTCCATCTTTAACGGTTCTGACATAACATTTGCTCCTCTGGCATCATTCACTTTTTCTCTTTTGAGATGTTGTCAGCATATGGTATTTAAATTTGCCCTTCTGGGGGTCCTGCTGAAAATGAGACCAAATGTATGGCATTACTTAAAAAACAAGGATGCATTAAGTTTTCAAAGTAGTTTTTTCAGTTTTATTGCTTTCCATTGTCATTAACATTTGTCTCGCTTGTAGGTGCTTTTCCAAAATACTCTTAAGGAACATCAACTAGGGTCACAAAACTTTCTCTTATAGTGAAGTCTAAAATTAAAATATTTTCTCTTTTTTTCCTCTTTAGTTCGGCTTTCTTCTTGTTTTGCTCTGAGTTTCGTCCAAAAATCAAAGGAGAACATCCTGGTCTGTCCATTGGGGATGTCGCAAAGAAACTGGGAGAGATGTGGAACAACACCGCTGCAGATGATAAACAGCCTTATGAAAAAAAGGCTGCCAAACTGAAGGAGAAGTATGAAAAGGTAACGTTGACATTTATGGAGATGGTTTGGGGAGGTCAAGCCTTAATTTAGAGGGTTTTTTTTTCCCTTCTTGTATACTCTGATGCAGCAACTTATAATATGCCAGTGACAAATTTGATCATATTTATTGGGGAAAATACCCTCAAAATAAGGAGGCCTGAGGTTTGTTACCACAACACTAAGTTTCAGTCCCTTGTGTTGAGCTGTTTGCATTCATCTGTAATTCGGGACCATCAGTGATGGTTTAATGGATGCCATGGTGTCTGTGTCGTTATTAAAACCAGAGGTCACAGCAGTGTCTGAGTTAGGTTGGTAGCATTAAGTAATGCCAGTAAAGAATAAATTGGTTCTCCCTAATTTGGAGAGATTGATGAGCATCCCTGAATGTTAAGATAACTGATACACATAGATGCTTGCTTAAATTTATTCTTGGGATAATGTCAGAACACTAAGGAGATGCTGGTTTTAGACATGTGTTTTTCCAGTACCTGGTGTGTGTCCAGCTCCTTTGTAGTAATTAACATAGTTAATAATACATATGAAGCAGCATGTCATACCATTGCTTGAGTTATTAAAGCTAAATCCCCCCATCATGATGGGAGCTGTGCAACTGTGTTGCACGCACAGGATAGCACTGTGTGTGTTTTTATTTCCAGAGGCAGATTCCCATCCCAACACAAGGAAACGAAGGGAGGAGGGGATATATGTTAGCATCCCTGATGATGCTTTACAATGGGTCGGCAGCCACCTATAGCTAACATATACCAATATACATAGCCGTTTGTGTGCTGTGACCTTCTTCTGGTATTTCTCCTGCTGGCAAGCAAAATAACTTTAAAATTACAGCATTGTAGTGATCAAGGTGGCTCCTTTGAGTCCTAATTATGTGCTGGAGAGGAATTGCAGATCTCGAAGCTTTCCCACATTGTTCTTCCTGTGCAGCTTAAACTCTTCAGCGTGGTAATTGTTTGTACGTACAGCCGAGGCAACTCACGGGAGACTTTTTAAATGGTAGAATTATTAATCTTTATTCCCAGGTATTGATCTCCACTAGCACTGTCTGTATTTCATAGAATTAGAAATGGGGTTTCACTGCTTGACTTGGTGTATATCGTATCTTCTACAAATTCCATGCTGAGCTTTGAGGGAGTCTGTGGGAACTGCGAGATCAGTGGTGTAATGTTTGCTGGGGGGGAATACTGGAAGGTTTGGGCCATGTGCGTAAATGTGTTGACGTTTCTCTGTTGCTGGTATTTTTCAGTCCTGTAGATCGATTCTGTTACGTAATTGTTTTTGTTATTTTGGCACAAAGTTGGGAAGTCTTCACTGCTTTTCTGACCTGGTATTCCAGGTACTGTTTTGGCTTCCCTGTAACAGGAACTGAATTTTGTGCGTTATAAATGACTAGAATAAATTTATTGCATGCAGAAGGTGGCACTGTCTACCCTTTAATCAAGTTCTTATACCTTTTATTTTGTAAACTTCAGTTGGGCAGAATTCTGTATAACTGCTCTTCACTGAGGCGTAACATTGCAAATATTAGACCATGTCATTCCAAGGTGTTCTTGATGGCTAATTACGATCTTGTGCCTCAAACAAGGATTTTCCTGTGCATTTCTTTAGGCATTGTAGAAGGTAGGGCTAGAAAGGGACCTTAAGAGGTCTCCCTACTTCATTTCCTTACGGGACAGTGGGCTCAGCTGTGCTTTTACCATCTGAGGCAGCAGCTTTTCCAACCTGTTCCCAGAAGTCTAATAGCATGGACTCATCAGTGTGTTCCAGCTTGCCAGTATCATTTCTGTGGTAGAGGGTTCCCCTTTCTCCAGCCTTGGGCCTCAGCCCCCCTTGTAACTGCAACTACAGCACCCAGTCCTACCCCTGTGGATGTGGAGAAGGGGCAGATACCTGGGGGGCTCTGGTATCACAAGTACCGTTTGGAAGTTGCTCAGAGCTCTTGGCTGGTTACATCTTTGAGAAATTCTTCCTTGCTTTTCTCCTCCAAGGATATTGCTGCATACCGGGCCAAAGGGAAGGTTGATGCAGGCAAAAAAGTAGTTGCCAAGGCTGAGAAGAGCAAGAAGAAGAAGGAGGAGGAGGAAGATGAGGATGAGGACGAAGAGGATGAAGATGATGAAGAAGAGGAAGAGGAGGAGGATGAAGATGATGATGATGATGAATAAGTCTCTTTTAGAGCAATTTCTTTCTTGTCTATAAAGCATTTAACCCCCCTGTACACAACTCACTCCTTTTAAAGAAAAAAACGAAACAAAATTGAAATGTAAGGCTGTGTAAGATTTGTTTTTAAACTGTACAGTGTCTCTTTTTTTGTATAGTTAACACACTACCGAATGTGTCTTTAGATAGCCCTGTCCTTAGTGGTATTTCAACGGCCACTAACCTTGCCTGGTACAGTGTGGGGGTTGTAAATTGGCATGGGAGTTTTAAAGCAGGTTCTTGTTGGTGCACAGCACAAATTAGTTCTACATGGGGATGTAGTTCATTTTTCATCTTCAGTTGTCTCTGATGCATCATAAAAAATAATTGTTGTTCTGTTAACTGAATACCACTCTGTAATTGCGAAAAGGAGAAACAAAAAAAGTTGCAGCTGTTTTGTTGACATTCTGAATGCTTCTAAGTAAATACAATTTTTTTTTTTATTAGTATTGTTGTCCTTTTAATAGGTGCCCTTGAAAAATCATCCCTTTTCTCTTTGTTTTTGTTTTTTTTTTTTTTTTTTGAGGGGAACTCATCTTTTGCTTTATTGAATGCCCGTATGGGATCACGGGAATATTACAGTTTTCATCTTTCATATAACCAGCTGATAAACAAAGCTTTGATCTGCATACCCTGCATAATCAGGATAGGGTAAGAAAAGAAATACATAGGCATATGATGAACGAATATTCTTCCGTAACTGGAAACGAACCAACAAAAAATTCAATCTCAACAACCTGATACTTGCTCAGATTTTTGTGAAATGTAATATTCTATTGAGTTGCATGAGTTTACCAGTCTTGGAGAGTTGAGAAGTATAGAGTTCAATTTTACAGGAATGGAATACTTGGGGGGCGAGGGAGGGCGGGGAGGGAGGGAATGTTCAATTTTGTCCTAGAAGGACCCATAGGAAGAGCGTCTGTCGGTGTGGAGACATTTACAGGTGTGACTCCGTTACCATGTAATGGAAGTTGGATTTGTAAATCTCTGGACACTCGCGAGCGATGAGCGTACCTAAAATGTGTAAAGTTAAAAGCATGAAACTACCATATTATTTTTTGGTGACAGGTCTGGTGATGGCCACGGGCTTTATACCATGAAACTCTCCTGGTAGCAAATGGCCCACGAGAAATGAATTTTCTTTCTAAGATTTCTATAAATGGTACCATTATTATTTGTTAAATCTATGTAAATTCATATTTGTATTCTTGAAATTCTAGTTTTAGCCCTTTAAACAAAGCTGTATATTGTCTCAAATTGAAAATGAGATAAGATGTATTTTTCCTGTTAGGTTTTATACCGCACTCTTGATGTTTGCCCATTTTTAAGTTAAATATAGCTGTATGGAAAAGTACATTTTATTAAATTTTGCATTAAAAAGTGAAATGTTTATGGTATACCAACAATGTCTAATTTGGTCAACTATAGTTCTCTTCCAAAACCAAAGCTAAGGGGTTTTTTGCATATTTAGTAAAACTTCAAGTGCTGGCAACTGTAACTATTTTCACATATACCTGCTTACCAGTTTGGGGGACAATTTGGCAATTTTGTGGTTACAAAATTATGGTTCTCTTAAGTGCCAGTGTTTAAAAAAACAAAAAAGGCAAAAAAAAAAAAAAAAAAAAAGAAAGCATTCTTGTAATTTTACACGCTTTTGTGATGGAGTATTGTTTTGTTATACAATTTTGACTTTCAGATTCTTATTTCAATTTGCATTTATGTATAACTTCAGGAGAAATATTGAACATCTGAATCCTGGATGATACTAATAAACTAATAATTGCAGAGGTTTTAAATACTTAGTTAAATGGCTCACTTAATATCCTAAGGGGGTTTTTTGTGTGTGTGTGTGTTGGTGTTTGCAGCTATGTACATCCCTGCTTTCTGTTCCAGGCAGAAGATCAATGCTGTCCACGCGGTCTCGGGATAGAAAGCTTAGGACAGAGTTTATTTTCTTTCTTTTTAAACTGGATATCGTCCGTTCAAATGCTCATAACCGATTGCAAATAAATGTTCTGTGCTGAAGGGTTTTTTTGTTTCCCCAGGTCATCAGAGGAAAGTAGACGCATTTCTTGTTCTTGGAACAAACATGCTTAATGAGGTCCCTGTAATCTTGTGCCTTTGTTCTCGGTGCTCGATGCTGACAGAAGTAACCTAGAGGATTCAGCTGATGTTAAAAGATGAGTAGCAAGCGCTTCCCCAGCAGCCAGGCACGGCGTTTGCCTTCGCCATTGGGGTTAGCGCGTTGGTAACAAACAGAGCGTGCTCAAGGCTGGAGAGGGTAGGTAATACAATCATTATAAACTACTTTGTGAGGATGAGAACCCCCAGTGCTGTGCTGCAGGGGCGGATGGTGGCTGGGAGGTGCACCAAAGCCTCTGGAGCTCTCCAGGATGGCTGTGGCTTTCTCATGAGCAGTTGGTACATGCCTGTAAATCAGCTGAGCTTGCACATGTGTGTTGGACTGAAGTCTTCACTTGCGTCTTCCAGAAAGCTGTTTTGAAACAATGAAGCTACTGTTTCTGGAGGGAAATACCATAGTTAGGTAGATTAATTCTTCTTACAAAATTAAGAGCTCTCAGAGCTGTTGCTGGAAGGGACCTCCCTGTTCCCCAGCCGTGGTCCCCTGCGAGCTCCCTTTGTTAATCCTCTTGGTTGAAACGCCACTTCGTTCTCTGCACCTATAGGTCCAACTTGACCACTACAAGATTGCTTGATCCGAGGTCAGCTTTTGCTGACATGTTTGCTTCAATCTGCCTCCCTGTGATCTGTAAAAGTTGGTGCTTGCTGAGGGATAATGAGTGGTGAAATCGCAACCATTTTGCAGTGGTTCCCTACAAGGGAACTGGGTAGCACTGGCATTGCTGTCAACACAAAAAGCATTTCCTATAGCTTTAACCTTCACATAAATGCTTAATATAGAAAAAAAAAAAAAGAGGCTTTTCCTTTTCTAAACAAATAAAAAAAGATTGATTTGGAGATAACTTGAATGTTAATAAGTGGCAGTTATGATGCCTTCAGTGCCAAATGAAGCTATAATGATTTCATGGTGGTTTATCTAAAGTTGGCTCTGAACAGAGCTGCAGTTGCAGCCACCTGCTTTCTAGGTATGCTCTGTAGTTTTAAACTGGTTTTAGTGTACAGATGGTGTTCATCCCTTCTGCTGTGTGTTCAGTGATCACACTGGCTCCAGCAAAAGGTTGAGCTTACTTAACAAAGTGTTTCTGTCCCAGCAGACGGGCTGCTAGAAGCCTGAAGGAACAGCTCACCAGTGGCTGAAAGGATTCCTGCAGCTTAATTAGGGTGATGCTGGCTCAGAGCCCCTTTACAGCTCCTTTTATCTGTGTATCAAGCCCATTGTGAAGGAGAAAAGGCTGAGTAATATCTGAGTTTAGGCGTGCTGGAAAGGGGGGAGATGGGTTTGAGGAACTCCACCAGAAGAGGAGCTGTGCGGACTGCAGCCACACCTTCAGGTTCTCTAGATGGGTGATAAGCCGAGCTTGAAAAAAGCCTCTCCCCATTCTTGGTAGCCTAAGGGTTAAACCTGCTAGTTAGAATAAACATTCCCATTCTGCCTTCCCAGCTATGCCTGACAGAAGATGAAAGGAATAAAGCGGGTGGATAGCGTTGGGTTAGAATACATTACTGGATACTGAGTGTATCAGCAACATGGCAAGATACAAAGATAATTAATACAAGAGACAATTAAGCATTTCCAGGCTCTGCCTGTAGCAGCTGACCAGCTACAGGCTTTTGGGGCACAAATGTGCCGATTGTTTTGTTAATAGCAGTAAAATGCCAAGTGTCTTCAAACAATGTTCCTTCCTTGCGCTCTTCAGCTTACCATCACCCAGACTTGACTAGAGACTACAGATCACACCTTTTGCGGGCTGCTGTAGAAGAAAATAACAGTGTGTGGCATTTTCCTTTGGAAGGCTGCAATAGACAGTGTTTTAGCCCCTGGAATACCTCGAGGGATGTTTTACAAAGGTGCCAATCTAATGCAGTGCCTGAATGTGAGTCTTTATTGATAAGTTCTCCCCAGCCTTTGCTACTGGATTGCACCCTACATTGTAAACCACTCTGAGGTGGTTTCAGATTAGTCTAGAATAGGTTCACTTTAAATTCACACCAGCCTTTACTCCAAAGTAACGTACTTGTGGACAAGCTATCAGACTTTCTTCCAGTGTTTGAGTAAAAAAACCAAGAAAAGTAAATCTCTGAGAGGTTTGTAACGTTTTGTAGAAGATGTCTTACATTTCTCTGTGTGTCATGCCTTGGCTTTTCTTTTGACAGTGCTTCAAGCAGAAACACAAAGATGGATTCCCCCTCCCCCCCAATGAATATTAAGAATGAATGACCTTCATTCTTAATACTAATATTAAGAATGAAGGTCAGATTGCTCCTAGGGCCGCTTTGTGCTGTTGAAAAACACAGCGCGGCTTCTGCTTCAAGAGCACCTAATTTTGAAATCCATCTTGCTGAAGCAATCGCTATTAGAGGTGACCCACAAGAGAGACAAGCCTTCCCTTTTGCCACTTTGTGATGGAATAAAAAGACCAAAGCTATGAAGTAGCTTAGTCTACCTGTTCGCCACGTCAGAAGCTCAAGCCCTCCCTGCAGCAGCAGTGCTCAAGATCAAGCTAAGCAGTGAGAAGGTGGAGGAGCAAGATGGGCAAGTGGGATGTTCAGCTATTCCTTTTGAAATCTTGCTTATATTACTAAAACATGTTTGAATTAAATGATGGATATTTGGCACAAAGGAAGCTCATCCTAATGCTTCCAGCAGCCTTTCATTTATTAAAGCGGCAAAAGCTCAAATCACACATTTCTGACCTCCTCAAAGTTCTTCAATCAAAACAGGAAAGGCCAAATGCTACAGCTTGAATGTCTGGCAAGGCCCCAGCTCCCCGCACACCTTACAGCAGCAAGAGGTCACCCTTTAAATGCTTATTGCGAGATGCTGCTCAAAAAATAAGGCTTATCGAGGGGAAACTGAGGACGTGCTGCAACATTTTGCGAGTGCAATTGTTATCCAGTGTAAGAGTAACCATAGTCAAAGAAATATCTGGAAAGAAATTCCAGCTGAGGTGCGACATCCCTGACACCTCCTGGTCCTTCCCAAACCAAAACTAAGAAAGAACGCAAGTAATAACTTTATGGGAAAAAGCTGCCCTTGCTGAAGTGCTGGGGTTGACCATGCTCTTTCTTAGCCCAGCCCAAGGGGAAAATGCCCGTCCTCTAAACTAAAGGCAGTCGGTGGCACTCCGGATGGTGCAGGCTTGTAGCAGTGTTGGGGTACTGATGGCAGCTGGGGGGCCTCAGCAGCCCCCTCCCTGCTGCCAGCTTGCTCCTGAGGCTGGGAAGATGCTGGGAATGAAAACTGCTGGGAGGAAGGATGGTGCTGAAGGTCCGGCAGGCTCCTGCTCACAGCCGTGCCAGGCAGAGTGCGAGTGGTGGGTTACTCCGGGCTGAGGGGCTCATGCCTGGGGTTTGGAATGGAGGTGTGAAGGGAGCGGGGCTGCAGAAAGGGATCACAGGCACCAGCCCTGGGAAAACTCAGCTACTCAGTAAAAAGCAGAATCACAGTGCTCTTCTTAAGAAACCCCAAACTCAAGTTTGTGTGGTGCCGATTCCTGGAGGAGAGAACTTCCTTCAAAACCTGCATTAGCAAATGATTGAATTACCAGTGACTCATGTTTCATTATCAGACTTGTCTGTATTGGCACTTACACTCGTTTTAGTTTTGTTGACACACATATCTACTGATGCCTTCCAACAAGGAAGATGCCGTGAACAAGTGCTGCATTGTAAATCCAGTGCTGGAAAACACAGGTGAGGATTGAGCACAGCTTGAGTCCCTCAGCACAGGAGCAGCTTCAGCATCAGTTTTGGGGATGGAAGGGTTTGGGCTTGATGGCAAAGTGCTGGTGGGTTTCTGCTGGTGGGGGCACAGCACCTACGTTGGCGTTTGGGTGTTTCACAGGCTGGACCTCTTGGGCCCTGCCTGGTGCTGATGGCTTGTCCGAGTCACACTCTGGGATGTGTACCTGGCTCCCAGCGGGAGGCTGCCTGCGATAGCGACCCCTCCTTGCACCAGCCTGGCTCTGACTGAGCCTCCTTCCAGCTCTGTTTCCTTTGAGGTGGAAGAAGGAAATGATCTATTTTGGGGGAGCCTTTGTACCAGATGTTCAGTGGCAGCAGCGCCATCTCGAGTGCTGTGTCCTCTGCCTCTGCGCAGGAGCACCCGGGCTCTGCCTCCCTGCCTCTGCCCAGCAGCCACCACTACCAGCCCTGCTCGGGGGGTAGGAGCGAGTCTGCCTCCCCCCTGGCTGCTGTGGGCTGGATCCCTGTTCCCAGGTTGGACAGGAGGGCTGTCCTGCGGTCCCACCACCCCCAGGCAGCCAATGCCATTCCTGTGGTGCCAGAGGTGTTCAGGGACACCCACCAAAGCATCCTGAATGCTGGGAGCAGCTCCCACTTTCCACACGCCCACATAATAGGGCAGAAGAACCACACTGGTGCTGCCACATGGTGCAGCATCCTCAGGATGTGCTGCTGCCTGGGTTTGGTGTCCCTGGTCCGCCGGCCTTGACGCTCCTCTTTGCTTTGTCCCTTGTTCCTACTGACGTGGGTTTTTCTTTCCATCTGAATCATTTAACATGACTTAGGAGCACAATGGAGCTGTGATTTTTTTTCAAAGCCGCCAGCCTGCAGGAAACAGAAGGTCTCTGAATAAGAGGGAGGCTCTTGTTACAACTTCCCCCTTATTTACTGTTCCCAGTAGCAGAGAAGTAGAAAGACAATGAATGAAATGGAGGATTAATCACGCGTAGCGCTGAAATATAAACACGGGGACTGCAAGTCCCAGAGCAGCACTCTGAGCAATGGCTCGTACCCACGGCCTGCAGAACCCCACAGCAGCGAGGCCTCCCGGGCCTGACGACGACAGGCAAAAGGCAGAGGAGCTTCACAAGGGCTTTCGAAGGCAAACATGCAAAATGTGGATTTTATATGGATTTTTGTCTGTTCAGCACTCTCAAAACTTGAGCTCAAGGTGATATTGAGATGCTTAATCATCAGTCTGTGACTTTTGCAGAGGAAACTCCCTTTTTCCTCTTTTTCTGTGTTAATTTTAAAACAATAAAAGTTTGGGATAACTCCATCATCCTACAGAAGACTTTTAAAAATGCTTCAAACAGAAACTCCTGTCCTGCGTGGTGTGTAGCTTTGCTCCTGCAAGGGCTGGTGGGCGTTAGCCTCGCTCCCCTTTTCTCTTGCGTTTGGGTTGGTATCCCAGCACCAATTACTGATCACATTCCTTATTTATTTTTGTTTTCTTAATCAGACACATACCTGTATTTCATTTCCAGCTGTAGATGTAGAACATTCAGACCAGCCTGTGCAAAGGTGTTGAGCACCTCAAGTTAATTAGTAATGAATTAACCTTGGGCTTCAAGCAGGCTGTTTGCGTGAGGCAGATTATCCCCATGCAGCTCAGTGGAGGTTTTCAGTGAAGCAAAACGTAGGGAAGAAACGTGAAAGCAAGGATGGGTAACACAGTTTAAACTGCCTGAGATGTCTCTAATAAAAAGTTGGTTTGTGTTATCTGGATATCTCCGCCTGTCAGTAACTGCTGCTGATTTTTCTGGCCTTTAATGCATTTCTGGCATTTAATATGAGGGCTGAGGTGAAGTAGAGAACACAGCTGTAAAACTGACAGGGACACTACTCCCAGCCCTTACTCAAAAATTCAAGCAAAACTCAGAACTGTTCCTTTTACAGTTCTCTTTAGAAAACGTACATGAAGAAGTTAATGAAAATTTATTTGGGCCACCTGCAATAATAAAACTGAAGTGACCTAAGCCTGAAAATACCATGATATGCCTGTAAGTGAATATAAAAAGCTGGAGCATGTGGTACAATTAAGCTAAAACCCAACCGATGTGTGTTAACAGAAGACTTGGAGTATTATGTGAATAAAAGTCTAGATCGCCAAAGCTCTGGTGCTGCTGAACTCATCTTTGCCATAACCCTGCTACCAAGCCTTTGCCCAGCCAGGACTGCAGAGCAGGCAGCGGGCAGTGGGCAGGCAGCAGCCCTGCTAAGGCTCCTCTTTGCCTGGCCTTCCCCCTGCCCGAGGATTTCACAGCTCGCAGGGCTGGATTCCTTTCGCTTTCTCTTTCTGCCTTGCAGGGCTGGATGGGTTGCAATAGCCTCCATTGATTATTTACACTGCTTGCATAGAAACCATAGCAAAATATATATTCTTTTTAATATAAGAATATATATTTTCAATACTACTTCTAAAGCCACGCTGGTGCTGCATTAAATTAGTCAGTGATACCCTTTTAAATGCCCTTTGTACATACCTTTTGAGAGGTACTGTTTAAACACAGCAAAGGCGGGTACCCCTGGCTGGGAGACCCCTGTGGATCCCACCACCCCGAGCCCCTGGTGCTCCAGGTAACTCGTCTCCAGATGCTTGATATACCAGTGATTCTCTGGTGAGGAGGAAGAGGTGAGGAAGAGCCACCTGGGGTCTCTGGTCATGGTACGAGTGCTTCCCAGATGGGTCCTTTGTTGCTTGCCTTTGATTTTACTTATTTTCGGGCAATTGGTCATAGAGCGCTCCTGAGCAACCCAAATTCAGACAGTCTTTGGAGATCCAGATAATGAACTTTGGGAAGGGTCTGGGTTTTTTTCTCCTTCCACCTGCTGCAGCAGAGGTTGGATGATGTCAAGTCAGAATGGGGGTTGCTGCTGTGCCCTGCTGGGTCCCCTCTCAGCCCTGCTGCTGCTGTCAATGCAGTTCGAAGGATGCTCTTCCCAAAAGCTGCAGTTCCTCAAGGCAGTGAAATACTGAGGTTGTCGGAATAGTTCATCCCTATAAAAATCAAAAACCTCCACTCCTTCAGGAAGATTTACACCGTGTATCTTTCCATGGGTGGTCATGGTGCTGAGTGCTGAGGGAAATGCAAAACAAACCAGTCCCTGGGCCTCTGCCCTCCATGTCCCTGCCATCCCTACAACACCATTGTCCCCACGGCTCCATCATCCTCATGCCCCCATGGGTGGCAGGTATGGATGGGTGCTCTTGGCAGCTATGGGGCTCCTTTTGGAAACCCAGGATGTGCCGCCTGCCTCCCTGCTGCTCAGCCCAGTGTTACGATTCCATGGCAGACTTGTTGCATCCTACTGCAGGGAAGTGCTGCTGGGTCCCATGGTTTCGACTTCCCATACGGACATCCCAGTGCTTTCACAGGCATTTTGCCAGGGGCAGCTTAAATTCATGGGAATGGGAGATGTTAAACAAGTTCTGAATATGATCAGAAATACTTCTGTAGAATTCTAACAAAGAAAGTGTGCTGGGTTTTTTTCCCCTCTTTACTCCTAGACTTCTAGTTTCAGCGCACTGCTAGCAGAAACTCAACTAATCTTCATGAGAAGAAGATTCCTGAGGTCTGTAGGGCTTTGCCTGCTTTTTGGACTCAGTCATGACTGCTCCAGCAAGGCACTAGAAGTTAATAAAATCTCCATAATACAATAGATTAAAAAAAATAGATTATATCTTGTTATAAAGTCTGCGGGTCTGTCCCTGCCAGGGTCCTCACACACTTTAGCCTCCCTGCCAAGGCTGCGGGATGCAGGACCCCGGCCAGGAGCCTTAGACCTCACCCCTCAAACTAAGGGTAATTCAAGGGAAGGTCCATGCTCAGTGTCTCACCCCGTTGGGGCGAGGAGGAGCGCAGGCAGAGGGGTGCGAGTTGCTGCCCACATCCCAGCTGCCCGGCACCCTGCTTCTCCCCTGGGACCATGTGAATAATAGGAGCTGCGCAGTGGTGACGGCTCCCCGGCATTCCGGGTGTTTGATCCAAGGAAATCGCCAGTGAGCCAGGAAATGTCCAGATTACATCACAGGCAGAGTTCTTTTAGAGCGCTTGTAAAGGGCCGTTCCTCTGCAGCACGATCCCAGCTGCTTTCATTTTTGCTTCGCATTTCGACTTTATGGGAATGGGCAATCCTCCCCCCAAACGCCGCTTTACTTTGCTCTCCCTTTGATTTACAGCGCTTTTGCTCACCGTGGCCTCAGCACTCACTGGGGAAAAGTCCTTGCTTTGCCAGGCCCCTCCTGAAGGGAAGGGCTGTGGGATGTCTGTGGGCCGCATCCTGTGGCGGGTGCATCCCATCACTCCAGCATCCGAAGCCAAGCAAGCGCTGGGCCCATGGGGATGCTGGCTGGAACCCAGCTTGCCCATACCGGGAAGGATGGAGGGGATGTGGAAGCGGAGCCACCAGCCCATTCCCTGTGTGTTTTGCTCCCTGGGCAGGCCAATGGTGCTACAGGGAGGTACCAAAACTTCACAGCAAAATTGCACCTCGTTATTCCACCCATTTTGCAATCCTGTTAAGGAGCATCCAGCAGAGTAGGTGACCCACACATGTTTAATTTCTTTTACAGTCTCTGTTTTGATATATGCTGGATGTGTTTTTATAAAATGAAGATTTATTAGAACCTGGAATTTTATGGCTTTAAGGTTCAATTGAGTCCAGATTGTGAGTTTCTCCTTTTGGAAGAGGAGGAGAAGGTTTAAAAGAGCCCAGAGAAGCATGTTCTGCCTGTGGCACTCGTGAAACTCTAGGCCAAGGATGACACCTTTTCACTTAACTTCTGCTATAATGTCAAAGCAAAAATTTACCATCAAAGATTATGTCTTCCATATGCGATGCCCTGCGGTAGATATAGATCATGGCAACTGTGTTGGGCTTCTTTCTTATAAGTTATTATCTGCCATAAGAAAGCCAGGGCTTGGTGCAGGATCCAAGGAGGATGGCAAGTCAGCACAAACCCAAGCCATGTATAATTAATGATAATGTGTCTCCACTTAGAAACGTGCACTTGCGCTCTTGGTTTGTCTTGCAAAAGCACAGCAATGCCTTTGCTGCCTGCAACACTCAGGAAAGCAGCGTATTTTAAAACATATGTAGAGCTGCAGGAGTAGCTATTAAACACGTTCCATGTATTTATATAACCTTAAGCATAAACCAAAGTATTTTCTTGGATGTTAAACATAGCTCAGTGAAGAATGACATCGGTTCAGAAGAAAACTCAGCTCCTGTTTCGTACCAGAGCAAAGTGAAGTTTGCTCTGGGGCTCTGCCCAGAGAGGTTGTGGTGCCTCATCCCTGGAAACATTCAAGGTCAGGTTTCCCAGGGCTCTGAGCAACCCGGCTCAGTTGAAGATGTCCCTGCTCATTGCAGGAGGTTGGACTAGATGATCTTTAAAAGGTCCCTTCCAACCCAAACGATCTGTGATTCTATAAAGTAACTCCATAGGCTCCTGCAATGTTACTTTGCCTTTGTGTTAGGCCAGGCACAAGCTGGGCTGGGGGCCCTTGTGCCATGGGGCTTGGGGAAGAGGATGTCCTATGGGCACCTGCTCAGTGGCCTGAAGAAGCTGAAGTGTTCAACATCCACCAGCAACATGGCAAGAAATAATAAACACTGGTTTTCTGCTTCACTACCTGGGTCAAATGGCCCCGAGTGCTCTGGTAGGAAACAACCAGCATCCGAGGAAGCAGAGCCCGAGCCCAGCTCTCCAGTTACCACTGCATAAGTAAACAAACAAGTTCATCACAAGTGATGAGGGTAAAGTGCCAGTTTCGGTTAAAATAATATAATAATCGTAATAAAACCCCCAACAATCCCAAACCAACAAATTATTGCAGCATGAGGAAAGTCCCAAATGAAAATGATTGTTCATGCGAACACCAGAAATATATCTTGTCGTAAACTCGGGCCCCCACATCTGCTTCACCACCAGAGGATTCTTTATAAACAGCCTCTTTAATTTTATCTAACAGCCTGTTCGCAGACATGCAGTCCAAAAATACATCTCCTTTTCCTCCTCGCACTATCCTGAGCTTGGCAGGGCACCAAACATGAGGTTCAGCTCCTAGTTCAAAAAGCCCTTCTTTAAGCATTGACTCTGAGCCTGATTTAATAAAAGCTCTGTCCGGCTTCCTCCGGGCAGCCCTAATGGGATGCAGAGCCCTGCACCTCTCGGGGCTGCTCCTGACCTGCTCCGTGTCGGGCAGCAAGATCATTTTATGGTGCATTGGAATTGCTCTGCAGTGGAGCTGGGAACAGGCTGGTGTTTCCCGGAGTGTCTTCTCTGAGGGGCACAGGGCTTCGCTTTTGAGATGCCACCTCCAAAAATGGGAGTGAGTGGGGAGCACAGGAATGGGGAGCACAGGGCGCAACAAGGGATGCCCTGGTGCTGCTGGTACCCCAAGGGATGCCCTAGAGCCACTAGTACCCCAAGGGATGCCCCAGTGCCACTGGTACCCAACCTTCTCTCCTGCTGTCCCTGTCTTCCCCAGGGGAATGGGGACAAAAGCATCAAAGCCCCCAGAATAGCTTCCAACACCCAAGTGCCTGGGGGTAAGATGCACCCATCATGTTCCCAGTGTGGCACCACACTGCTGAGTGCTTGTAGGTGCTCCTGAAGGAAAGACTGGGCGTTCATCAAAATAGAGGGGGTGCCACACTGGGGCTTGTTCCCAAAGGACCCCCCAACACCATCAGCAGGACAACCGTGTTCACACCTCCCGATGCTGCTGTTCCCAAGAGCAACACTGATTTTCTGAGTTCTGATTGCCTGGGAAATCAGGAAGGGATATTGGCTGCGTTTTAAAGCCAGGACAAAAATGGGTGATGTCACCCCGGAAGATGGCATACCTCCCTGCTGCGAGGGCTGCGCCAAATTTCGGGCCCAAGCTTCCAAAGAAATCAGAGTGAGAAGCACCGCGCAATGCCGCGTTCACCACAATGCAGGTGGTGAACACAGGGTTTAGTGCTAATTAGCTGGGTAATTCAAAACATTTAATAATTATCCCATTTGACAAACCCAGGCGTGGATTTCAAGCTTCAAAGTTTGCGGTGATAAAGAAATATTAATGGCCTGGTGCATCTTGATGTCCAGGGGAAGAGGATGTTTAATAGTTTCTCCTTATGGTTCAGTAACTCATTTAAATTACTTGGAGGCTGCACCAGCAGCAAACATAACCAGTGCTGCTGGGGGGGAGGTGGTAATAATTAGATTTTATTTAGCATTGCACCAAAGGATTAAATGGAGTAAAACAAAGGAGGGGGGAGTTTCCTGGGTGTTCAGTGAGGCAGATCCCATTGCCGAGACATGGAGGAGGATCAGCAGAAATACCCCGGAGCCCATCCTGTTATTAAATTAGCAGCACAGGTGTGAGCAAAAGGGAACCGCTGCTTTCGCAAAGGATGCTGCAGGTCTGTGTGACGGAGGGACCCTCTCTGCTGGTGCAGGGGATGCTGGTGGCACCCTGGGGCTTGTCCTCACCTCCCAGGAGGGATTTTCTGGCTGGTCCTTGTGGTTGTGCCAGGGTGGCTCAAGGCCCTTGTGCTCCTCGGCTGTCAGTCCCAGGGGCGCTTGTCCCCACAACAGGGAGGGAACTGGGGTTTGCTGGGGGGGTCCTCCACTCAGATATGGAATTTCACCTTACAGGGAACACTAATGATGCCTTCCTGCTCTGAACTTGGCTGATGCCTTTCAGATGAATTTCAGCTGCATATTTAGGAGAAACAAACCGAAGACAGTTAATTGAGAGGGAGAAGCGGGTTTAGCTGACATGCTGCCCAGCTGTGAGCTGTGGTACACTGATCCTTCCTTTAATGTGCTGCAGCAGGAATGTGATTCAGTTCTAAATTAGACAGCATACATCAGAAATCTTGCCATTTTGTAAGTCATTTAAATGTATTTTATTCATACAAGCATCCCCTCGTTAGCTGTATCAGAATGCTAATGGTACCTGTGCATGCTCTGCAGTGGTTCCTGAGATGTTCCAACACTTCACGTCTCGCTAGCATGGGTTCAGATAACCCCAGCTGGAGGGCACACATGGATCTTCTTGGCATCCTTTTTTCTGGCCAGTCCCACGGCCAATGGGGTCAAATGGAAAAGTCTCTTTGGATTGAAGAAGCCCAGCAGGCTGAGGTGGGCAGAGGAGTGGGATGAGGGCAAACACAGACACCTCTGCCCAGGTCATGGATCTGCCGTCTTCAGGGAGTTCCCAAAGTTGGCTGGATGAGGCCCTGGAAAACCCCATCCCTCTCCAAAGCCCTTTCAGGCTTGGTTACTCCACCTGGAGCTTGCAGGCAGTGCCTATCAGGCTCCCAGCATCCCGGATATCAACGTATGGGATGTCCCTCAAACCTCCTCAGGTAGAGATGCTAAAAGGCTTCTCCCAGCAAAGCCTGGAGCAGCTGGATCGCCCCAGCTTCACTGATGCTGTGGCAGGAAGGAGGGTAGGAAGTAGGCTTGAAAAGGTTGTGGTGAGGCTGCAATTTCCAAACCAGCATGAAGGAACTGGATGTCATATAACACCCTCCAGCTTAAACGGTCTTGGCTGTTAAGGACTATGCCATAAGTTTAACGTTTCCTTCACCTAATCAATGAAATTTTGAGGGATGTTAATATCTGGAGAAAACCCTTTTTGTCTGCAGTGGCACTTCTTCCCCAGGGGTTGCTGGTGGAAAATAGCTTGTGGGCGACCTAAGGCAATTTGGCCACAAAAGCAGCAAAAATGGATGAAGGGAAATGCAGACCCAGATGAAGCTGAGAGAGTAAACAGAGAAATAACAGTTCTGAGCTGTCCATAGGTTTCCTGGATTCATTTCCCTCCTTTCCCAGTGTTTTGCTGAGCACTACAGGATTCAAGCCATTATTATTTTAAGAAGTTTTTGGCTTTTCTGCCTGCAAAAATCATCATCACTTGTAAATTGAGGCATCTCTTCTTATCTGGTCTGCAGCCAGAGGGGCTGGAAGCAATAGAAGAAGTGTGAACTTTCTCCTTCATCTCAGAGAACATTAACTTCAAAGCCCAGCCATAAACTTTCAGATGTAATGACTATTTGTCCAAAAGAGAAACACATCAGCTTGATCAATGACTGAAAGGTATAAAACACAGGGGTTACATTTGCGAAACACTTGTGAAAAATACACAGCTATAGTTGGGTGCAGGGGGGGATGTAAGTTGTTACTGGATGATTTGGGCAGGGAGGCCCTAGGAGCAGAGCCAAGATTGTTGTAGGTCTAGCACTGAGTGGTTTCTGTCCCCAAGGCTGCCATGTCAGAGCATTCCTCAGCGTGCCTTTGGGTGCTGACCTTCATCACAGAGCGGGGACCCTGTGGCTGTGTTGGCAGCTGAACCACCCCGACTTTTCCCAGTGAACAGCAGGATAAACATCTCCCCTCTCGGCTGCTTGGGCAGGGTGTTTGGGACCACCAGCACTTGCTCCTGTGTCCTTGCTTGAGCTGTGTGAGCAATGACCCCCCGGAGGAAAAGCACCCTTGGGCACAGCCACCTTGTCCCCTGAGCATCGCTGAGCTCCAGGCAGGGCGAGGGGTCCCCTGGCAGCCCGGCAGCGCTAACACAGCGAACACACACACACAGAGGTTTCAGACAACTCCGGTGAGATTCTCCCTCCCTGCATCCTTACTTTTTTTTAGCATACTTTCCACTTTTCTGTTGAAAATTCCCTGGAAAAGAAGAGTAAGAATGTCTTTGTTTTTCCGTGGCTTGCAGAGGAATCTGGAGGGAAGAGAACTTACATTATGTGACATTTTTTTCCCCAGGGTAACCACTGCACATGTCCTTCCTGAGACCATCCCTTCACCCCTCAGCCATTAGGGCTGTGTGAGGAGCGCAGACCCTGTCCTCTTCCCAGACAGTGGGTGCATGGCCCCTCTGCATGGCACACAGCACCTGGAGAGAGCACCTTGCAGGATTAATCAGCTATTTGGTGATAGTGTTTTTAAAGGAAGTAATTGGGAGGTCTTGCTGCAAGGCACCAGCTCCCGCTCGCTGGGGCGCTGGGGCTGGGGGATGCAGCCCAGGCCTGTGTGATTCCTGCCCAAGGATGGAGAGAGCAAAATGCTGGAGTATGAAGAGAGGTTTTGAAAGGCCTGTAACATCTTCTGCCAACATCTTTTTTGAATCAGCCCTGCGTGAACAAGGCCAGGAGAACTGTGTCATCCTGCAGGACAGCCGGGCTCGCTGTGGGGCAGCCCCATGTGGGATGGGGGACAGAGGGCTGCCACCACTGCTGGGGAGCAACATGTCAGTGCCTGGGCTGCTGGCTGTTCTATGGACTTCGCTGCACCTCACTTTCCCCCTGCCCTGTCCCCTCACCCCTCTGTGAGATGTTGAAATGCCTCCTTAAGGAACCAAGACCAGAACGGAGCCCTCCTTGCTCACCACGCGTGCTTAGGTCCCCAGATGCCTTTTGGAGTGGATGGAGCTGGTGGGGTGCACCCACGTCTGTCACCACACAGGAGGTGTCAGGAGGAGAAGGTGGCTCGGCTGTTGAAGACTCGACCTGCCCTTGGATGTGCTCTGGTCTCCAGGAGGTGAACTACCAAGTGACCTGCTCCAGGTCATCCCCTCGTCCCCATCAGGGTCCCAAACTGACCCCCATCAGCACCCTGGGGAGCAAGCTGTGGGGACAGCCATGAAGGGCTGGAACTGCAGACGCTGGGATGGCATTGTGGAAAGGTAAATGGCATTGTGTGCTGAATCCATCTGGTCACCCGCCTCCTCAAGGCACATCACCTTCTGCTCCCCCTTGGTCCCAGTGGAGACCCCAAGGACAGCTAACAGGGTGTAGTGATGGGGCAAGAGGAGCAACAGAGGAGCAGATAGGTCATTTCTTTCAAGGGGCAGCTTGCTTTACCCAGGTAAAAGCAGTGCAATGCCAGCAGGTCCCACATCAGGAGATACTCAGGGGTGTTTGCTGGAGCACTGTGCCAGCTTCCCCTGTAGTGCTACTGTTCCCCTGTAATGCCGGAGGGCAGCCGGCTGCTTGGCTCCTTTCTGCCCTGTAAAGCTGTACCTGTGCTTTGTAGGTGTGTTGTGTATTTAAGCCTGGTCTTTGCAAAGGGATCCACTATAGTGATACCCTTCCTGTACCTGGAGTCCCATCTTCTACCTCCACTGGATCAGGTCCTGGGCTTCAAAGCACATGGGGAGCAGTGACCCATTTTATTACAGGGTCATAAAGCAATTGCCCTTCTCTGTTTCTGTATAAATAACGAATAGTAGATATACTTGTGAATGGAGGCCTGCCAGAGGCTTTGCGTATCAGCTGTGAGATTGACGCTGAAAAAGGAAGAAGCAAACAAGAATCCTGACGGCTTTCTCCTGGCTGTGCAGCTGTGCTGAAAAACGTGCCCTGAGGATCAAAGGGAACCTGCTCCTGTTCTCCCCAGGTGCCACGATGCTGCGCCTATTAGACCAGATATTAGTGCTCAGGCAGCAGCACTATGAACAGCACAAATGTGCACTTTGCTCTTCAGATGCTATAAAAGCCAGAAGGATGCCAGACTAGATTTAGGCATATGGATGTGTTGCCTTCTTCAGCCTTGCACCATTCCTTCAAATCCTCTGTTGCTCTGGATGAAGACAGAAGGCACGGCTGTGGACAATCACAGCTGTGGAAGCGTAATTGCAATTGCTGTCTGAGAGCTGCTTAGTGCTTCTGATAATCCTTGAGACCTGCAGTGGGTGACTACAGTACAAACGGGGAGAGTATTTTGAGGCAGGGATACAGTGTATGAACAACTCTGGAGGGAAGAAAACCCAACACTCCAACCTTTTGGTGTTTACATTTCACTGAAGGGAAGATGCGGTGAGGCACAAGCACAAGTTCAGAGTGAAGCCCAGATTTCCCCACTGTGGGATTTCAGGCACTTGGGAATCATCTCTGTGGCAAAATCCTATACCATGGCTTCTCCTAAAGGCTGAGATGCCACAATAGCTCAGCTCTCAACCTTGTCGCTGGCCAGAATTACACCACCAGTCCACTGACAGCAAATCCCACCAGCTGACTTTGTATGTTCAAAGGGGTGTTCAGCTTCTGGGGAGGTAATGGAAAGGTGACAGCAGTGAAGTCTCATGTTAGTGTCAGGAACAACTGAGTTTCAGCAAAACCTCCCCCTAAACCCCATACACTGTGTAACAGATGGTACATCTGTTTCTATTTCCAGTATGATCTCACTAATCACTTTTTAAGAATCCAGCATTCAGGGTTAATCAACATGAGCTGAATTACAGCAAAGGTTCCTAAAGCAATGGAAAATCCTGTGCAACTCCCTTTCCCCAAGTTATCCTTTGGATATCAAGGTTTATCCTCTGCCTGAATTCTGCCCAAAGCCCTGAGATCCCTGCAAAGCCAGGGCCTCTCTCCAAAGAGCTTCTGCCTCTCCTGGGCCTTTGTCTATTTGAGGAGGCAGCTCTGCCAACAGTTGATTTTTCTGTTCAGTAGTCAAACTAAAAGCTCAACAAACATGATATCGGTCAGCCCCAAACCCTCACAGGAATGGAAGGGTGGATTCCCAAGGAGACTCTGCCTTCAGCCGCAAGGCTTATGAAGAAAAGCTGTCGTCCGCTATAATCCACTGCCCTACAACACAGGCTCAAAGCACGTAGGATGCGAGTTCAAAACCCTTCTGTTTCTCATACAGAAGAAGGTTTTTTAAGAAGGTTTCCTAGAAGCAGCATCACAAGCAGTGTGGCTGGCAGCACCGCAGGCACGCTGGGACTGGAGCACAGCAAGGCTGGGCACTGGCTTAGCCTGGCCGTGCCTATGCTGCTCAGGCCAGGGCAGGGTGGCACTGCTGGGCTCACAGGCACTGCACCCAGAGCCTGCTCCCCGAGGAGAAAACTCATCTTGGAAACAGCACTTGGAGTGATCCCAACCCAAGCCTCAGTGGAGAATCCAGCAGAGAATGTGCAGAAGCCCTGGGCTGGAGTCTGTCCCCTCTTTGCTGGTGATGTTGGCAATGCCCATCAGCTATGCCTCCACTATCGCAAACAGCTCCCCAGCTGACTCGTGGGTCCTCATCCTTGATAGTCTCTGCCATGCCAGTTAGCACATGCCTATGCTCTTCTCTGGGCTCGGGCAGTGGTGCCCACTGACATGACAAGAGGCACCGAGCATAAACTGAAACACTTTTTTACTGTGAGGGTGGATGAACAACAGAAGAGGTTGCCCAGAGAGGCTGTGAAGTCTCCATCCTTGGAGACTCAAACCCTGACAGCACATGGTCCCATCCAACCTGCTCTGGCTGACCCTGCTCAAGCGGGGGCTGGCCTAGGCAGCCTTCAGAGCCTCTTCCAACCTCAACCATGTTGTGATTCTCTGCATTTTGTCTAGATCTCCAGCATAAAGCACTGTTATTTTCAAGTATTCCATCAATTCTCCCCTTGGTACAGGAAATTTGGCTTTCAAGCCCAACAGCACATCGAACCTTTACCAAATCCGTGAGGCCAGAGTTTCAGGAGAGGTTTAACAACCTAACAAACCAAGCAAATACAAAACGTGCTATGTAAGTCAGATGTTTCTACTGCAACAACCATATGATCAAAAGTTTCTCAAGCAAAACCATTTGCTGTCAGGACAGAGTGGAGCCAAGTCAGTGTGATTCAAGTTTTAAAGTCAATTTTGTAAAATGTCAGGAGGAGTTACTTAGTGCCACCCAGTGTTGGCAGCTAGAAAAAGGGAGGTTAAATATGGTTACAACTGGGTGTAGCCTAGTAAAACAGGAAAAAAAAAATCCCTGCTCTTGCTTTGTGTAATTCCACAAAAGCTGTGCAGCACCAAGGTCCGGGACGGAGTGTCCCACAGCCAAAATGTAGCTTAACTGTCTTGTTAGAAAAATATCTTCCACATTTTAGAGTCGCTTTTTAAAGCAGGTAATCAGTTGGAGATGTAGATAGCCTCTTCTGTCCAAGACTCGCTCCTCTAGTCTGACATCAGTCTAGATAGAAAGTTGTGCTGAGCTTTCTGGTTAGATGTTCAGGAATTTAGATGGGAAACAGCTATATAAGAGATGTCTCTTTCCTAGGATAAGTAGAGTACAGTTAAAACATTTTTCACCCTTTATCTCAGATACTGCTTATGACCTGCCTTTTCCTTGAAGCCTTTTAAATTACACTGGATCTCACATATATCAGACATGGAAATACTCTCCCAGTTATGATCTTTGGATGGCTGAATAACTGCACACAAGCTTTTGTCCTTCAAAAGACCATATCAAGCCAGTTAAGTGTCATGGTCCCATTTAACAGACATGGAAAGTAAGGTGCTGAGCAGACACTGTCCTCCCCATCACTGCAGAGAGTTGGGTCTTGGCCAGGAAGAGATGGAGGGACCTGGAACCCAGAACCCAAGTGGGAAAGAGCGGAAGAGGAAAGCAAGGCATTGAGATACCTTGAACCCATCAGACATGCTGGGGTGAGGGGATCCCAGTGATGTGGTTTCACCTGTAGTGGCCACATCGGAGAAATCCTCCTTCTAGCATTTTGGGATCCCTTAGTCTTCCCTTAAGTAGTGTCATTGCCCAGAAAAAGAGAAGACAACAGTGGTTTGAGCAGTTCTCTGCTGGTTCTTTATTTCAGTTCCTAGAAGGAGAGAGCAACACAGGAGTTTCTCTCACATCAATACAACAGCAAAAAGTGATGGATGGGTGCCCTACGAAGCAACCTCACCCCCATGAGGAGCCTTGCTGGTTATCCATGTTTCTGGGCAGGAGGGGCTCCTTTTCCTGCACCCATGGAGCCAGTCACAGAGCCGATCCCCTGGATCTGTGCCTGCTGACAACAACCTTCCTTTCCTCTTACCTTTCACCGAGCACTGGGAAGCAGGCCAGGCAGCGCGGCCGCAGCTCACGTGCCGAGAGCTCTTCTGAGGCCAACACACTCAGGGTGTTGTTTCCTTTCTTGCCAGTGCAGCAAGGTTCCTGAAGGAGCTGGGCTGGCTCTGCTGGCTCCTGTAGGAAGACCTCCTGCCATCAATGACATCTGCATGTCTCTCTAGGGCCCCACATATCTTAGGTGCTCTCTACGGCTGTGGGATTCCCAGTCCTCCTCTCACAGAGCTCACAGTTTAACATCCGAGGTGGAAAATCACTAATTCCTGTGACGACTGCTCAGTCTATGCCTTAGAAATTCACCAGAAAGAGAATTTTCCCAAAGAGGGGCCACAGGACACAGGGAGCACATGAACAGTTGGGTGGAGGAAGGAGACCAGACAAATACAGCATTCACGTTAAAAAATACATCTGAGTGTATGCCCCTAGTTAGGAAGGTTTACAGAGCAGGTTTACAACGAGAGACAGTTCCTGCTCCAGAGGTTTTACAGTCCCAGTGATCAGGATGAAATGGCAGGAAGGGGGAAGGCAGAAGCAGGAGACCTGTGAGTCCCTGTGTTACACAGAGCAGCTTTGCTCCGAGTGCAGGTCCGAGGCATTTTCCAGCCTATAAATAAACTGGGGACGCTAATGATGCCATTAATCTCTGCTGGCTGCCGTCCCAGCCATTTCCAGTGGCGAGGTTACCTTGCCTCTCCCAGCAGAGGCAGGTCTCCAGGGGAGGCCGGGACAGATGCTGTGTGCCCGGAGCCGGGGCCACGGCCCTTGCTGGGAGGACACTGTGCTGGCCTTGGCAGCGCACCAGGAGGAGGTGTCCCAAGGGCAACCCTCCTGGCTCCCGGCCTGCAGGGAAACACACCTAAACAGCCAGCAGGTAATAAATGATGGGAGACAGCAGAGTGTTGCAGAGGGAAGTGTGGGACTGCTCCTGTCTGCAGCACCAAAGGCGGAGACACCTTCTTCATCTCATACAAGGAGATACCCGTGATGGAGACCCTCTGCTCCTCTGGGCCCCTGGGAACCTGCTCCCCCACCTCTGCCTTTCCAAGGACAGAAAGTGGCAGGGCTCAGAGCCACAGGAGAGTGGGGAGCCCAGGAGGGGACAGGCACAGGGCAGGGAGTGTCTGTGGTGCAGGTCCCTGGGGAGAGCTTCTCACCCATCACTCACACCAATAGTCAGTTCTTCCCTTGTAGGCAGAGAGAGAAGAGGTCCCTTTCCTTTCCGCCTGGGGCAGCATGAATGTCTTAAACTCAGACAGTAAAAGGTGTTTTTCCTCCTTCCCACAAACACCAGGGAAAAAAAAAAAAAAAGTGAATGTATGTTGCTTTTCCATTCTTGCATGAGGCTGATCTGAGGTAGGTCAATATATAGGTGTCCAAACACATCCTTGCCTTGTCATGTACAGTATGATGCAAGAAAAGCTCTGTCTCTGCTCTTCGCTAAGGTTTCACTACAAGATCCTGTGAGGAGAGCAACCCCTGGACCACATCTGCCAGGGAGAAGAGTTGCCCAGCACCTGCCCTCAGTGTCACACTGCACCCAGAGCTGGTTTGGCTGTACACAGTGTGGTGCCAAGGTTCATCTGACAAGTGCACCATGATTTTGTTTATTATTTCTGTTACAATAGGCTAGAAAAAATTAATTCCTAAAAGGAAATTAAGTTCAAACTGGAAATAGGTGCCCTTGAAAACCAAGTTTGCTTTCCTTTGACACGCCTGCTCAGATATCCAAGACGCTCAGATATTACCACACTTGGGTAGAGAAATGTTCCTGTACCATCAGATAATAATGCTGGCCAACTTTTTCATTTATCTTCTCCAAAGAGCTCGAAAAGTTGAGACATTCGACAAGTAATATCAAGAAGAGACATAACTGGATCCCACACTGTGCACTGGATATGTGAAGGGGAGCTATGGACTCACGTGTTGATGGAAATCTGAGACGCCAATCCCGGTGAGATCCTACTACGCAATGGAAAGGAAGTTTCTTTCCCACCTTAATGAGCCATTTTTGCAATGCTTTCACAAAGGCTCCTTTCTGGTCCCTGCTGCCTGTAACTGGCGCTGTGGGGAACTGGTCAGCCCCACGCACACACTTGCCCTTTTGGAGGTGCTGATGCAGTGCAGCAGGGAGCAGGCACTGCAGCAATTCTTTGGCTTCATGGAGATGTCTGTTAGTCACATATCCAGCAGCTTGGGCAGACTGAGTGCAGTTATTATTAACCCCTAATTGCTGCTTGCGGACTGGGTGGTTGCCAGGATGGGAATTTTCTTTATCAGTGGAATATCATCAGTTGAGTTTGCTTGCCATGCATTAGTTTGTCACTTTTAGAGATATAGTCATCTAAATCCTATTGGTATAAACTGGAGTGACATCAATCTCAGTAGGGAAATGGGGAAAAAAGCCCCTCAAAATCCCAGTTTTACTGCTGGTATCCCATGTCTGGAGAAACAGCATGTCCAATAAGAAACCAGCTGGCAACTGCAGTCTGGCATAAGACGCACAGAGATACTCCAGACAGACTTAATGTTCACCTTGACAAAGTAATCAACTTGTCAAGCAAAGGAAGTCATCGTGGCAAGAGTGGTGATGGAAGGTAACTAATACTCTCCATCTGCAGCATTGGGCAATTAACCATTTAAAATATTACAAGAGAGAAGAACTGAAATGTTAGAGAAGAAAACATATATACAGAAGTGGAGACATTAGCAACATGTAAGGGCCAGAAAATGGAAAAAGAATGCCAGAAATGTTTCATATTGGCCCCAAATGAATAACAGCCGCAAATGAAGTGGTTAAGGCTCGTTCCATATGGTAAAAATACAGGCTAAGCCAAGCAAATGGTCTTAGGTTAGTAGCACAGAAGAAATTATCTCCCTGGAGCAAAAAAGGCATCTGTTTGTTTATCTCAGTTATGAAAATGTCCTTGACAGATGTTAGGAATGCTGAGCTCTCTCTGGGCAGGTCACTTACCTCCTCCCAGCTCCAGAAGAGGTAAGTGACTCCCACTGCCCCCAGTACACGATGCATCTACCCATCCTGAGCTCCTTCCTCTCAGAAGGCACAGCCCTCCCTGTGCCTGGAATATCCCACTACAGAAAAACGTGGCTGTTAGTACTACACTGGAAGAGATCCCTGCACTCCTCTGAAGCCTCACCTGCACAGGATCACTCTGCAGGAACAGGGCTACATAGAAAGTGCCTTTAATGGCAATACCAGCTAAGGTAATTCATTCCTGATGACCGCACTGCTCATATTCACTGCAGAGCATGGCTCTTGCTGGCACAGCCCTTCCTGACACCAGGAGGACCAGGGCCCAGGGCTGACCAGTCTTAAATAAAACCCATCAAAAACCTGTTGCTGTTTAGAAAAAAAACACACCAAACAAATAAAAAACCTAACTTGAGGTATTCCCTGCTTTGCACACCGATGAAGGGGTGATGCACTGCAGCTCAGACGTAGGAGGGAGCAGCTACAGCAGGGATGGGCATTGGTGCAAAGGTGAGCCTTAAACTCTGGCCAGTGTTATGGCCAATGTTTCCACGTTTCCAAAAGGAGGGAAAGAAGGGTGGCAGTGTCTCAGGTGGGCAATAGCAGGAGCGAGGTGGGGTAGTTGAGCCCTGCACTAAGGCTTAAGTGAAACAATGCACACGACCACTGACTGACAGCACTGGTGTCTCCAGGAAGGCCAGAGGACCCACACGTGGTCTGAACCAACCAAAGCAGTGATTCATCAGATCAGTCAAAGAAATGTGAAATTCTCTCTCGTTACTGTTGACAATTAACTCTTATATTTGCCTGGGAAAACAGGTCCTGCTGCCTTTCCTCCAGGACACTTGAGTACACAGCACTGGGAGCCTGTTGCTGCCTTCTGTAGGACCAAGATGATACTGTGCTGGCCAGGCAAGAAAATGAAGTTACTCCTCTGGTCCCAAGTGAGCAATGAACAGACCTCAGGATTCAAGAACGCTGGAAATGACCACAGCTATGTAAACCTGGCATTTCAGTGTGCCCCTGAAGCAGCAGAGCCTCCTCCTACCGCTGCTCTGAATGGGCTGCTTTAGCTAGTTTGGGTTTCTCAGTGTCCTGGAGGAGACATTAGACAGTTGTGAGATTCTGCCTCTTAATTGGGTCCCTGTAGTGGTAAGATTACTTCCTTTATAATCTCTCAGTGGGAACTGATACTTTATCCTCTGTACTCAAATTTTATTTCTTGCACCCTTGTTTTTCCTCCAAAGCTCAGAGTCTCCCAGTCCACTGGATGACAGCTGCAAAAGCCTCTGACATTCACTTTAAGGATGCTTCTTTTCAGCTGCTTCACATTTGCTTTCGACAAGCTCTTCTAGTGATATTTACTGCAACTAATGGATTAACTCATGGCTGGACCACTTGCTCGTCTCTTCAATCCAGCACTGTTTTAAATCTCAATTAGCTGGTTTGATTTCTAAATCTCACAGAACTGCCAAGTCTGAGCTGTCCTGTCTCACACCATGATGGGGAGATGGCTCCTGGTTATGCAGGGCAGCAGCTCTGGGCAGCACACAGGCATTAGGCATCTGGGGGGACTCCACCTCTCCATCAAGCACCAAAACAGAGCATTATCTAGAGGAAGTAGTTCAGTTCACAGGGAAAATTATTTGGATAGCTGGAAAAGAAAGAGTCTTACTAATTTAAGCATAAGTGAAAAATGATGCAATGCAACATGCACCACATTTCACAAGCATCTTGCACAAGTGACATTACACAAATGCACCTTTCTCCACATTTTTGCAGATCCTCTTTTCTGTTTCTAGCTTCTGAGCACACCCTTAGCAATTAACAGCAGTCCAGTTTCAAATTAGGATCCTTGTTTGAGTTCCTTCATAAAATTAGTCTGATTTGTGTATCAGATGTATATCAGACCCAAGATACATACAGGGTCTGCAGGTGTTCAACTGTTGTGACAGTCAAGTCATTTTTATTTGGCAACTAACTGTGAGTTTTGGCACCTCATTTTCAGCAATTTGACTTCCAATTCTAAATTTCTGGCCTGAAGGTAAGCAGAAAACTGGAATTTGTAGCCCAGAGCCTGGGAACATGCAAGTCATGTAGTTGCCTAAACTCAGACTGAAAAGCAACACACATGGAGGCTATTCACTTGTCAGAAGACAAAACAGGAAGTTATTAATATCAGAGCCTGAACTGACTTGAGAGTCAAACAATATTAAATAGAAGGTGTCTCCACTTTTTCCTGTTTATCCCTTGCTATTTTAGAAGATAGGGGAGATGAAGAGTCAAAGAGTTTCTCGATTTGGTGCCACAAGGCAGGGAAATCGAACCAGCAGACTATACATCACCACAGTAAATATATGGCATTTCTCTCCTCAAGACTTTAAAGCTTTTGCTGTACTTTTAAACAAATAGGCAATCTATTTTGAAATGATGGGGTGGAACATGACAAAATAATGCAGTGCAATGGCATGCAGGAGTTTAGACAAAGTGAGCAATGAATGAAACTACAGGGGAGAGTAATAGCCTGGCTTGGTATAATTATCTTAGGAAAACACTGGAACTAAAGAACTTTCTCCTGAGAAAGTGTCACTTGATTTTTAATTAACACAGGTCATTAGGACTACAGTTCCACGTCATGTCTGTGTGATGCTTTACTAAAGCATGACCAAATTACTGGCAGGGTCCTGGGAGGAAGCTCTAGGGTAAAGGGAAAATACTGTACACGCCAGCTTACCACTACATGGTACAGAAATGAGCAAAGCTTGCTGGACTGATGGCCCAGCCTCATCAAAACAGCACAGCACATGCCAGAGAGCACTTAGCCCTCTGTTTTCACTGCTGCTGAACACAGGATGTTCTTTCAACAAGGACAATCTGAAAAACTGCCTTTTCTAAAAGGGAACTGGACACAGTCCCTCCTTGAAAGGCAAGGCAGGAAACCCTGTGCTGAGAGCAGGCAGTGAGGGCAAAAAGGTACAGACAAGCTGTTCACATGAGGGCTCGTCGGCTGCTGGAGCTTTTCTGCATTTCATCAGCTGCTGTGGAGGTGATAGGGCCAGGGAGATGCCTTCCTGGCCCCCAGATTCTCGCAGCGTTTCTCAAAAGGCCCATGTTGGGCCCAGAAAAACCGGCACTGAACAGGAAAAAAGCAAACCCCAAGACTATTTATTTGTTTTGACTTAAAATTGGGCAGGTGACACTTCCTAGTGTAACTTGGCTTGTTTAAAAAAACACAAAACACTTAACAGCCAGCTCCCTTGGAAAGGTTTCCTTTCTCTTGGAAGAACAGGAGATTGCATTGAGGACTCATTCGCTAGGCTCTTTCACTCTGTCAGAATTATTTGGAGGTTTGGGCCCATTCATTTTTTCCCATCCTCTCTTGCTAAGCCACTCACAGCAATGTGAAATAAACTCCTAGAGGCAGATCACTCCCACAGAGCCCTACACCGCTCAATTGGCACCAGAAAAACACTGTTTTTACTTGCAGAAGATTAAAAAAGATAGAGATGCATCTTCTTTTCTGTCCTGAGAAAGCTTCAGCTGCTAAGGCAAGGCAAGAGTCACTCTGTTTTCTGTCCACTGGGGTTGCAGATGTCAAACAAAACCACAGATTTCATTGCTACCTCAAGGAACTCTGCTGTAAGTGACTTGCAGGGTCCACCACCTCTGACAAGATTAGTTACCTACAGCATTGATGTAAGCAGCATAATCCTCATGGGAAGGCACAGCATCTTTTCTCCACTTAGGCTACGTTGTGGGGTGTTGAGTAAAGAGGGGCATGGCAAGCAGCTGCCAGGCTCGTAGACAGACACTTCTGTGATCATGGCTACAGTCCTTAGTAAACTTCATCATGCCAAGCTTCACCCCTACAAGGAAAGAAACCCCCTTTTCTCTCTCAACAAGAAGGCACAGGAGCACAGGATGGCAGCACGTCTGGTCCAACCAGCTGGCAGGTGCACTTTAACAGCTTCTTGCTGTAGACACGGATGGGTCCCTCTGCGGCTCTGGTCCTGCGCTCCCACTCCTGCCTTTGCTGACTCCTACCCTTGAGGACACTGTTTCAGGGATCTAAACCAAAGAAACCAACCTAAACCAAGTACGTCTCCTGAGTCCGAGGCTAATAGACCTGATAGTGCCTAGCTGCTAGATCTTTCTTGGAAGTAGGGAGAAGAAAAAAAGTAAAGAAAGGACAGAGATGGCACTTTTAAAGACTTGAATCCACAGCAATCCCATACTGCTTCCCCCGTCTTTTTTCTCTCCCCAGCTATGCCTCCAGCAAGCTCCTGTTCTGCACTGCAGTGCTTCTCAGAGGTCTAGCCCATTGAGGAGCCAAGTTGCTCCTCAGCTCCATGCTCAGCACACACCAGCCTCTGCTGCACATGGTGAGCACAGCACAGATGGAAGGAATAATCACTCACCTCAGCGTCACTCAGGCACTGAGCGGGATGCAGGAGCTGGAAAGCACTCTCTACTTCACAATATACCCTTGTGGCCAGTCCCAGACAGCCACTCCTCACTGCAAGGGGTCTGTAAATCCTGGGATTTACCTGCCTTCATCGTCCTAGCAGGTATCCCAGGTGGCTCCTGCCTGAGCTCACAGATGAGGAGGAGGAGAAAGGGAGGAAGAACAGTTTCAGATGAAATGGAATTAGGCAAGACAAAAGAGTAGTTACCAGGAAAAGAAAATTAGTGACATAAAAATAGATATGAATAGTTTTCATGGTTTAAGCAAGGTGAAACTTAGCATAGTGAAGGGAAAGCATTCTGCAGAGTGAATTAGAGAGATTTAGAGAACATCAGTTCCCTGTGTGGCTCAGGTCAAACATTGCTTTGCATTTGAAAGTCAGCTGAAGGATCCCTTTTGCTGTCCAATGCATACAGTCAAAAGGTAACAGAGTGAATCTCTTCAGGGCCTGATATGGCTCTCTCTCATACCATACCTGGATGCCTCATAAGCTTCAAAGTATTAATCTTATACGCCTCAGGGGTATGGAAGTGCTGTTAGAGAATGAGGGGCAAAAAGGCAGAGGGGGTGGGAGCAGCTTACTCAAGGGAGCCACTGGCAAGGCAGAAACCTGGACGTAGACAATGTCCAGGTTTCTGCCTTGGAAAACTGGACATCCAGGTTAAGTCCCAAGCTAGCAGCTGAACTTCCAGGCACACCCTCTTCTGCCCCAAAACATGAGAAAAGAAGAAACAAACCCCAAAGCCACACCACAGTGGTTTAAGTTAAGAGTCCTGGCTGCACCCTCCCACAGAGCAAATCACCGCACAACCCTGGCTGGTTCCACCACCACCATCTTACCTTTCCCCTCTCAGGTTTTCTCTTGCATCTTGACACGAATTGGGGCCTGCCTGAGGCAGAGGCTGTTTAACCTTCCCCATTACTTTAGATGTGGCATGCAGTATCATGGGATATCTTGCAGGTTTTGACTCTGAATTGGGTTTTTTAGTTGAGAGTCAAATTGTTTAATACCACTTGTGTCTGCCTTGTGAAGCCTTTCCGTCCCTGGGAGCAGCTGACAGAAACAACATGAGTGACCAAAAGCCATCTCTGCACAACACTCAGGTTTTACTGTCTCTGCTCACTCTGAGATTTTTGATATTAAGGAGATTATTTAGGTTGCAGGTGATAGCTTTTGAGGGTGACAAGAATCTGGTTAGTGAGTCTGTCCTTAGGCTAGTGAGCTCAAAGACCTGCATGCAGCAGAGACTGCTTTATAGGAATGAGGCCCCACAAATTTGTTTATGAAAACTCTGGTGTCCAAAGTGCTGCTGTGAAGGATTTATGCAACAGAGATGTGAGTACATGTTTCTGTTCCACTACTGACTATTCCTATGAATCACCTCTCTCCCTGCCCTTCAAGGCTTTGCTCTGAATATAGTGATGTATACTATTCCTGAGGAGCCTTCGGAGAGAATCTAGAGGGTAAAGATTTTCTTCAAAGCAGATCTTCAAACATCTGTTTGTACTTATGGCACAAATATTTAGCATACTACAGCACAGAGCTGCCTGTAGCTTCAAGGCAAATGCAAACGCTAAGAGGTATTAAATACTCATAAACATAAACAAGATAGCCTGGAGTAGCTTATCAGTTAGGTGGTAATGGGTGGGGAAAGGCTTATTGTATATTAAAGGCCCAGCCTTTTTCCCACTGATTTTTTCCATGTTAGTAATGGGCCAGGGGGAGGAAAACTGGCAATATTGCTCAGGTCAGAGTCAGTCCTGACTCACCCCTGCAGTGGCTCCTGCTTGCTCCTGCACCAGTGTGCAAGGGCAGTCTATGGCCAACCATCCTTGACAGCAGTGCTACTTACTACAGTGGGTTTCTCCTATTGGAATAGGAGTAACTAGCCCCTTTGCCTAGTTTGGGTCTTGCCTCTGCTCCCTCCCAGCTTCTTGTGCCCCTCCTCACTGGCAGAACACGAGCGACTGAAAAGTCCTTGATCAGAGGATTACTGAGCAACAACTAAAACATCCGTGTGTTATCAGCATTGTTCTCAGACTGAAACCAAAACACAGCACTGCGTCAGCTACTAGGGAGAAAATCAACTCCATCCCAGATGAAGCCAAGACAAAGATGCAGGGTAGGGGGCAACTTCCCTGGCAGCAGAGGCCTTGCTAGTTGGCTATACAGGAGCATTAGGAGTCTCTGGCCTCAGATGACTTTTGGTTGGAAAACAGATGAGCAGATGAAGACATTATCACCTGCTGTTGCTTGATACCACTCTACCACAAAAGGCTGAAGCAGAGCTGAGGCACTAGGACACTTGTACCATTGTCCAAGAGACAGATAACATGATTAAGCTGGTAGAAGCTGCTAGTGGTTTGGTCCTCACACTCCTTTATAGGTGAATGAGGAGATCACCTGTCTTATGAAAGTCCTTGAATCATCTCCTGTTAGGGTCAGATGACCGCCAGTTCTGGTGCAAAGAGGGGACAGAAAGGTTGGGCAGAAGCTGTAAGGATCTGAGGTATTGAAACGGTGCTGCTCCTGGTGGGCATAAAACACTGTGGACAGCATCTCAGTATCTCTAGTTCATGGTCTCTTGTCTAGTCTAATCCCACTTCCTTGGAGATTTCAACTCAACTGCCATTTGGAGCAACTCTGCCCTGGACATATGTTGTCTTCTGCCACCTCTGCTGCAGGGACAGTAATCTTTGCTAGCAGAGCAGTAACAAACAGCTGTGTGGGTCACTTCTTCAGCCACCTCACCATCATTTGCTAGAGCTCATTTATCAGAGCCCTAAACCACAATGCAAACACTAAAAATCAGCCTAAGATGAATATGCCTGGACCATGAAACCTGCAAATCCTCTGAAAACATGCAGCCTAGCCCAATAAATAGTGCCTTCTGCAGGAGAGCTGATTTTGGTTCTCCAAGCAAAACAGCGTCAACAAGAAAAGCACTTTTACACCAATGTTTTTGGCAGTATGGAAACATCCCTGTGTATTACAAGGTACTTACTACACAGACAGATGCTTCCAGTGTAGATCCACATTCACTTCTGCACTTCTGCAAGTGAAGAGGGCTTTTCAGTCATGCTGAGATAATGCAACTGAGCCAACAGGAATTAAAGCTATGCCCTTTTCTGCCTGTTGAGACATGGTGAAAGAAAGCAGCCACCTTAAATCAAAGGGTCCAGATTCAGGGAGGTGCTCCAGCTAGAAATCAGAAGGCAGTTTACAGATACTTTGATAACTTAAGCTTTTATCATTCCACAGGCCCCCAAGATCAGTTGGTGAGGGCTGAGTGAGTTTCCTCATATAGTATTTGAAGGCAAAGTCGATCTACATTTTCTTCCCAACAGGCAAGCCCAGGCAGCTACAGCATGTTATAAAAAGAGATTAAATGCAAGTTTTGCAGTGCTACTGTCTGAAAAGATACAATCGGTTCTATAGTTAGGAGCTTAGGAGTTAGGATTTTAAATCTGATGTAGGCAGCTTTGAAGCACCAGTTTTGTCAAGAGTATCCCATGCTTTGTCCTATCTTGAAAACTGAATTGTTTAGCTATTAAAAGAGATTAATGTAATCTCTGTGTCTATGAAATTGGATTTTGAAGCAGCTTGCTTACTGTACTATCGCCAGAGCAGTGAATGAAAACCTCTGCTCCTATTCACGTCGCTACAAATTAAGGTCGCACCTTGTCTGAGCCCAGCATGTGCTGGCATCGCCAGTGGGATGGAGTGCCTGGCAGAGGTGTATAGCTGGCAGGGCAAGGGGAGCTGTTGTTCCCCAGAGGCCACTGGTGATGGACTCTGTTGCTTTTGACCACTCAGTGCGAGCAGGCACAGGAAGAGGGATACTGAAATGGTCAGGGCAGAGCACACGAGCTGGGAGCAGAGGTTGAGGGAGCTGTGTGGGTTTATCCAGAGACAGGGAGATGGAGGAGGGTGATGTAGCAGGAGGCTACTGCAAATCACGCCTCCATCAATGGGAGTTACATGACTTGACAGAGCCCAACACCTCCTGTGAGCGGCAGATGGAAAAGCGAGGGGCAACAAGCCCAGGCTGGAGCCTGGGAGGTGAGAATGGACATCAGTGAAAACACTGCCCAGAGAGGGGGATTCTCCATCCTTGTACACTTTCCAGACTTGGCCAGACTACACCAAAGCTGACCTGATCTTGCGTGACAGTGCTGTGCTAAGCAGGAGCCTGGAGGTGCTTGGGCCTTCAGAGGACCCTTCCAACCAGCATTTCTGTATTTCTGTGCTTTTTGTAGTGAAGGAGATGAACGTGGTTCAGCTCCGTGAATCCACGCCCTTTTATGCTGACTAAAGATCTGGTCCTGCAGTCTGAACATCCTGAAACAGTGTTTAGAAAACATTTCAGAAAATTAGTGTGGAAACCTTTCTTCTGCTCGTGGTTCATGACCATTCAGCTGTGGTTTGCTACAGAAAGTTCTGGAAACAAACAGTCTCAAACATCTGGCTTCACAAAACATTAAAAGCAAGCGCAGGATTCTTCCCAGCTGTGAACCACTATCTCCCTGGCAGATGCAAGCTCTCAGTGCCCCAGGGTCAGAAAGACAGTTCTTCACGTTGAGGCAGTACCAGTTCGCAGGGCAATCCCACATCTTGTGTGGGGCCACAGGTGCCACAATCTTGAATTCCACCAGGTCAGTTTGGGCTCCAGGAAGACAAACATAATTACACAGGAGATGTGCACATGCACAAGCTGAAGCCTCATGCTTCTGCCTAGAGCAAGAGGATTCTTAACCTCAAGGGGAGACACGACTGTGAAGACAAGATTGTTACAAAAGCTAAAGTGGCCAAGATGCACAGAGTCAAGCACAGGACCTCTGACAGCTGTATCACTACATTGACCCTTGGCACAAATATTCTCCAACATTCTGTTCCTCCTGTAGGACGGAATGTGCTATCAGAGGTGGGAATGACCACCCACACCATCCTCATTATGGACTCCTTGCAAGTTATGTCATAAGATCCCCAAAACAGGGTCTTTGAGGAGGATGCTGGGACACAAGTGGGAAGTACAAAGTCCATTCTGCTGGCCCTACACACACTTTGGGAAACTAGGCAGCTCAAAAAAGCTGCCTTTGCAACCGGGGCAACCAAAGCTGAGGCTGGTTCTAATGCATGGGGGGCAGCAAGGAAAGGCAGAGCAGTTCTGCTGAGTGCTGCACACTTCAGCAGGCTCCTTTTCTGCTAAGAAGGACCATGAAGCATCTTCTGGCTGTCCAAAGCAATTGCTCTCTAGCCAGAGATCAGCAACTCCATGCCCAACCTTTGTAAGGTTTCCTAGCCCCTTGCAGCCTTTGGATGTCCTCTGCAATGTTCTACTTTCTTGGGAAAAGGGGACCTATTTGCAGACTAAACTCATCATGGCAGCACTGGATACAGCTTCTGGCAAGCCATCCTTCTGCAGTGCTGTGGCCCTACAGTGCTGCCCTGAGTGGGTAGTGAGTGAAAATAAAAGCGTGGGGGTTTAAAATGGTTGTTCTTCCTTTTTTGCAGCAAAAATCTAACTTGTTTTCTGTCTTTCCCAGAAGTATCCTTGACTGAGTGGCTTGAGAAGCATCTTGGCAGTAGCAAGGTTGTTGTTAATGACTGATTGCTCCAGGGCAGTGGATGATTTGGTGCTCCTGATACAGGGAGAAGGGGCGAAGAGGAAGAAGTCAAATGAGTGGGTGCCTATAACTGTTACTCTTCTCCTGAGGCATCTGGCAAAGACTGCAGAAATGCGTAAATGACTTATGGAAGTGCTTGTATAACAGCCCCACACCCCAAAACACCACAGACCACCTCACCACCAGCAGCAAGCTGCCCAACACTGGTGGAAGGGACAAAGAACTAGCATCTGTGTCCTCTCCTTTCAGCCAGAAAAAAAGAATCTTTTGTAATTTCTCTTACTTTTGGACTTTGTAAACAGTTTGAGAGACTTGTTTATACGCAACTTGTTTTGTCCAATTGGATGCATCTGGGTTACTTGTTCTGTCTGTTCTCTCCCGTTGTAAGCACTTTCCCACTAATTGCTGTTTCCATGACCAGAAGCTTTACTTTTGCCTTCTGAATTCATCTTGAATTGACAGCATATGCATACACAGCCCCAATACTGCCCTCAATGCCTCAATGCCCCTACCTCCACTGAGATGGCAGACTGAAGGACCTCGCTAGCACACTGTCCCTCAAACACTGGCATGCTGCTGGCTTATCTCTAGCAAGCCTGGTTTTATCCCTTTTTTCCCTTCAAATCCAGTTTAAAGCTCTTTCAATGAGCCCTGCTAACTCTTGTGCAAAGATCCTTTCCCCCTTTGAGAGAGGTGTACCCCATCTGTCACCAGCAGGTCTGGTGTCATGTAAACTGACCCACAATCAAAAAACCAAAAATTCTGCTGGTGACACCAGGCTTGAAGCCTGGTGCTGGCTCTTCCTGTTTCCTCCCTCATCAGTCTCTGCACCTGGAAGCATAGAAGAGAACACTACTTGTGCTCCTGATCCCTGAACCAGTCATCCCAAGCTCCTGAAGTCTCTCTTGATTGCCCTTGGGCTTCTTGTTGCAACTTCATTGCTGCCTACCTGAGAAATCAATAATAGGTAATAGCCTGAGGGCTGCACCAGGGTAGGAAGCTTTCTCTTTACATCTTTAACCCAGGCCTGAGGGCGGCAGCTGACTTCCTTAAGAAGCGGTTCTGGTCTGTATATTGGACCTTCTGTTCCCTTTAGAAGGGAGTCTCCTATGGCAGTGACCCATCTCATTTTTTTATGGAAGCAGTTTTGATGCAGGGCAGAGGCCAGCTTAACCTCAGGGACACCTCCAAGCTCCATGAACCATCATCCTTGCCATCATTCAGTTCCACTTGCAAAGCCTCACACCCATCAGGCGAGTAAGCATGCGCAGGTTGGGGCAGTCACAGAGGAGAGGCGCCTGCTGCCCTGGGCAGGAGCTTGTCACCGTTGTCCCTATCCCTTAAATCCCTGTGTTCAGCCAGGCAGAGAGAGGATCAGGAATCCTCCATATCATTCATCCTGTCAGGTCTGTCTCAGGCGAGGCAGGGTGCAATTCCAGTAGTCTGTATTACTAGGATAAAGCCCAAGTGAGCACAGTATGTTACATTTGGCTCTACCAGCTCCTGGGGCCATGATCCTGTTCATATCCATCCATTTTTTCTTACAGTCAACTCCCTTGGAGCATGTGTGTTTTGTTCCTTGTTCAGAGTCCAGTGAGGCATGATCCTGGTTACGAGTATTGGTTCTTAGGGACTGTAGTAGTGACATTAATGAAGTTAGTAGAACCTCCATGACAAAATATCCAGTTCTATTATTAATAAAAGCCATCCACATATCTATAGAAATATTAGTTAATGCTGCTCTCTCTTTTGCTAGTGTAGTGTAACTTAGACATAATGATAATTTGTATTGATAAAGCTTCTAGACTGAAAAGTGAAATTATATTTGCCATCAGCAATGTGGTCTTAAATGTATGAACTGAAAACTCACTTGCAACCAATCAACAACATTGTCTAAGCCCAGAAAACATGAAAAAGAAAAGTTCTTGACTCTGCCCCAGTAAAGCTGCCACTTAGATATTTTTGAAATTTAATTAAGCAAATGTCATCATTCCTAACACAAAACATCTTGCGGTGAGCATGCTTTTGAATGCTCACAGCAAAGCAGAAAGGAGAACTGGAACCCTGAGGAGCTAGGAATTATTCCCATATTAGGTACATTTCCACAATGAGCTGCGTTCCCAGTTTATCCATTTTCATTATGCCAATTTATTGCACTGATGTACTAGGGATGTGTGTTTAGATTTAAACCTCATTTTCACAGGTTCTGCATGAACAAGTCACAAGACAGTCACTGCTCCTGCAGGCTCCAGGGTAGTGTCACAGTGACCTGAAAGCAGAGGATAAAGGACAGAGGATAGAGGATAAAGGCAATAAGGAGAAGGTGCAAATTGATGTCTCCAGCAAAAAAGCACATTCTACAGAGCAGGCAAAATCTTGCTTTTCCAGAGAAAAATTGCACAGCATGAAAGTAAACAGGAGCCATGCAGACATCTCGTATTTAAGGGTGGATGCAGTGCTCATGAAATGAGATAGATAGATAAATAGCCTAAGAAATTTTAGTCCCCTCCATCTAGAGAAGAAATTTATCAGGTGGCCACATTCCTCCACAGTGATCTGCCAAGCCCAAATTTAGAAGGATCTGGGAAGGAGAGGACAGTTCAGGCTCTGCACCCACTGCAGCTTAAGCTCTCTGTTCCCACTGCCATCAACAGCAGTGTCTTCACCACTGCAATCTCTCCATCCCCTGGAAAAGGGGCTAAAAGAACTAACACTTGCAGACCTCAGGTGTGATAATAAACCCCCCACTGCCTCCAGCAGAGCCCAAGCTGTTCCTGAGTCTAGGGTCAGACACTGGAATCTGAAGGTAGAACGCAACAGATTATTAATGAAGAGACTTGTTCAAGTGTTTTGGTAATGTGGCAGTGAGAAACATTGTGTTACAGCTTCAGCAAACAGTGAATATATAACATGCCACTGCAAAATCTGGAAGTCTTTGTACACTAGTACTGTTAGGAGAAATAAAAAGGAAAACCTGTCCATATTTCTGAATATACTCTCTTCTTCAGAAAATAATGTTGACAGAGCCAGAACAGGCCTGCTATATCCAACTCTCGTGTACATGTCCTCATTCCTATGGCTTAATAAGCATAATGAACTATGAGGGGAAGGTAAATAGTCTTCATTCCACATCTCCAAGGATAATAAGAAGGAAGAGATTTCAAACATTGGTAATGACTTGTAGAGCTGCACATTGCTTAAAACATCAACCACGAGCCAAGAAATACCCCTCAAGGCTGCAATCAAAAACTGTTTTGGCTCTGCACTGTGAACAGAAATTTTATTTGATCAACAGAGCTATTGCAACAGACTTGCTGTTTAGAGTCTGGAAGCTCGACTTGAAATCAGCACCCCCCACTGCAGCTAAAGCCTCCTGCATGGGGAAGCTCTGGGCTCATGAGGTACAGTTCTGTCTAGCAGCTTCAGGTTAATCATGATGACGACTGAGGAGCATCCCCGAAGCTTTGCCCTTTGCTAGCTTAGAGGTCTGTGTAACTTTTCATGGGGAAACAAGAGAGATCTGAGAGTGGCAAAAATACTCCTCTCTCTTTGTGAGTGGATGTTGCTTTGGGGGAATGGAATCAGCTGAACTGTTTTTTGTGAAGAGGTTCACTCAGCCATCTGCTCTCAGTAGCTGTGCAAGTATAGGGGCAATCCCTGGCCTATAGGCCTTGCAGGCTAAGAAGAAAAGAGACATGTATGTGTGTCGCCCGTCAGAACAAGACACTGGCCTGCCAGAAAATACTGGCAGAGAGAAAAGGGAGGAACTGAAAATTATATTTTAACAGAGCTTATTATAAAATGACAGACTTTCTCAAAATATTTTAGATTTTTTTGTTGAAATGTAAAAAGTATACGACATTTAAGCTGAAATTTGGAAAACTGAAGGTCTATTATTCATATATATATCTGCCATCATAAATGTGTTTCCTGCTGGTATTACTAAGGAAAAAGAAGAGTTTTGAGAAGAGAGATGGTTTTGAAGAACAGAAAATCATTTTCAACAAGGAACAACAAGCTGTATTGATGTAAGAAAACCAAAGAATGATACTGACTACTCCTGAATACCACACATGGAACCCTATCCAGGTAATTACTTAGGGACATATGGATAATTGGCATCTCCATGCTAGGGTTTGGTGATCTGGCAAAACAGAACCTTCTGCAACCACGGGAATTGGATTAAAAAAAAAAGGGAAAATGACCAACCAACCTGCCCTACAGGTTCCTATTCAGCAAAAAAATAAAACGTAGCATAGAGACCCATACCTGTGTCAGTGACACAAGGGCTCTGGTGCAAACCAGGCATGGCCTGCCTGAGGTCCTCGGGAGAGAAGGGATTTCAGACAAACGCACCATAGGAGAGAGCTCTAGAGCCCAGAGAAGGAATTGGGTCCTCACAGGCCATGAGCAGAAGGATCAGAGTACAGCAAAATTAAACAAGTTAGAAATAGACGTATTTTGGGTGTGTGATGTATGCTTACTGGCACCCCAACACTGGATCAGGTTGCACAGAGAATTTGTGGATTCCCCCCATCGCTGGAAATGTTCAAAGTCAGGATGGATGATGCAGTGAAAGATGTCCCTGCCCACAGAGGAGGGGGTGGACTAGATGGTCTTTGAAGGTCTGCTCCAACCCAAACAATTCTACGATTCTCTGATTTCCTACTTAAGCACAGAAATATGAAGCCTGGAATGTGCTGGGTTTGACAGTTTGAACGATCAATGTAGGTTTTCCAAGCATCATCTCAGTTTGGTTTTTTTTCAACTTCTGTAAACAGAAAAGCACTAACACCAGGTTTGCTTGTTTGTTTGTTTGTTTTTCCCAAAGAATGTGTCAGCTCAAGGAGTTTGCAAGGCTTTTTAGAGTCTGTGATCTTCTTATTCAAACCCAGGTGGTATGAAAAGAGGCAATGATAAATTGTTATGATCAAAGATTTACCTTTCTCAGAAGAGGGAAGATAGAGTGGCAAAGCACAGAAGAGAGGAAACACAGGGGAAGAGGAAAAGCAAGCACTTTGTCCACTGTTCCCTCCAGGCTTTATGTCTAACAGAAACAAAACAAACCACCTACAGGAAAATGGTATGTTTATTTCCAGTGAGAAATATAGAGCTTAGCATCCCAGCTAAAGCCACATGGCAGTGGGAAAGTACAACAGTTTGTATCATCCTTGTCATAGGGCCAAGGTGAGAATTTGCTTTCTGCAGAGCGGCCATGGATGGGCAGAGACATTTCTGCAAAGGGGAGATAAAGATCACAATCACTGTACGACTGTTACACCCGATCCCTACTTCAAAAAACATATAGTGTCCCCATAGCATGGTGGCATCTGTGGGTACAGGCCCCCCCAAGCAAGCTAACAGCAGGGGGCCCTGGAGAAGGAGTGGAGCTGCCACCCCAGCTGCCAGGAACAACTGCGAGCGCAGTGCAAGCCTGTGAGAAAGGTTGGCACGTTCCACTGTGAACAGAAAGTTCGTTTGTAATTACAGCCAAATCCCAGGAAGGGTGTGTGTTGCATCACTTGGAAGCACATGCAGATTTGGGGCTAACTGGGAAGATCAGTGATGTTGACACAGTATCTTTTGTCTTCTGCCTCAGTAAGCCACAGAGGTGGTAACAGGTTAATTCCCACCAAGGTAAACACGGGCATTTCACACCTCCTGCTCTTCCTTGCGGGCGTGAGGAGGACAAACAGTGCAGCACCAGTTCCCATTCATGCCTCTGTGTAACCACGGACCTGTGGCTGGGCTCCAGCATCCTAAATGCTTTGTCTGAGATCAGGTGCTGGCCTGGTCCCAGCAGAGGACTGTGAAGGTATCTCAAAGGCTTGCCCCTTTTCTTGCAGCAAAGACAGTCACCGAAGCAGGAGCTCCTGCCGTTGCTCACGGGAACTACTGAGACCTGAGGAGCAGCTGGGATTTGCAATACACACTGGTCACAGAAAGACACCACAAGTAGGGCCATGGTTATTTCTACTCCTTCAATGCAAAGGTGTCCCCTTGCTAAGACCTGCTTTCCTACAAAGGCTCTGCGTGAGCCCCTTCATCCTCTGGAGCTCCTGCCTGCCATGGTGGGAAGGGGCCTGATTACAGCACAGTGGCTCTCCAGCACGGGTAACACTTGATCCTTCAGGAGAGCTGGGAACAAACACCAGTCCCGAAGCAAACAGCCCCATCCAGCCCAACGTGACTAAACAGATCCGCACAGGCAGAGCCGTGCAGGCTGCGAGCGGAAACCAAACACAGCACGCTGCGGCTTGGCAAGCCCAGGCTTTTCTTCCCATGAGTGGAGGCTTATCCTTCCTTTTTATTTAAGCAGCACTTCCAATGGGAAGAGAGGCTGGTAGAAACTACTGCCTCGTCTCAGGGGCCTCTCACCAAGCTGAACGGCGCTGCTAAGAGGAATTTTGTCCATTTTCCTTAAAAACGGACATCCAATGCCTTTGCAAAAGGACGGAGGGAAGGAGCCATGCATGAAGGAGAAGGCAGAGATAGGAAGGATACCCTGGCAGGGAGAAGCTCCCCAGCTTGTGTAACTTGCCAGGGTAGGGTATTGCTCTGACAAGTTACGCAGGCTTCTACAGCAGCTATGAATTTGATCCTGTAAAAGCACAAGTACCAACAACTCAACCACGTGCTTGGGTCACACGGCAGCAAGGACAGCACACAGTAGCAAATGTTGATTTTTGTTTTCGTTTTGCTTGGTTTTAATATGAAGAGGGAGCGAGGAGTGAAGCTGGGGTGGAGCTTTTTACTACTCACTGGGAGGAAAAATAAGGTCTGCAACAGCTCCTGCTTTGTTTTCGCTCTGCCTCAAGAGCACAGGGCTCCCCAGGTTCTGCCAGGGCTGGGAATGCTGCAGTGTTTCCAGGACTCACAGACCCCAGGCTGTTCTGCAGCCCAGACTGGCTTGGATGCTGTCTCACAACATCTCAATTGACTGACCTGAGCTGAAGGCAGGACCTTTGGCTTAGTGCCTGGCACAGCCCTGAGTGGCAGGCAGTGGTGTCTTAGGGAAAATGATGACGGTATGAGGAGATGCCAGGATCAAGGCCTGGGAGGGATGCTGTGCGACCAGGATCCTGAGTCATGCCAATGCAGCATGGCTCAGTGGTGATCCCTCTTAGCCTCAGCGCAGCACGGGGCACAGGCTGGCACAGGCTGGGGTGGCATGCAGCCGAGAGGGCTCCCTGCAGCACCTGCCTCTGCCCTGGCTGTGGCATGCCCCCTGCAGCCAGCAGTGAGGCCGGCATCCCTGCTGCCTCACCGGCAGCTCTGCCTCATCATCAGACCACTCACTGCCCGGTCACATTTTACTGGTCACAGGTGGTTATCTTTGTTCCAAAGACACGTGTCAAAATCATCTTGTCTGAAAGTGCCTCAAAGTGAAACGGTTTGTTTTAACTCACAGAAACCCCTGGGGTTTTTACTGCTCTGTCTCCTCCTCTCTTCATTTTCTGTGGTGTCTGAGACCCCAAAGACTCAAATCGAACAACAAACCATGTTCTTGTTTTGACAGTGTTCAAATGAAACCCCTATCTTTTCTTTACCCACTTCTCTCACACAGTATCTACTTATAGATCTGCAGGTCTTACATTTGGGGTCCATTTTCAATAACCCTGTTCACATTAGACATAGATTATTGCAATGAGCCGAAATAACAGAAGGTCAGCAAACGATCTTCTTGCCTCTTTCATCATAGGGAGTGCAGCAAACCAGCCTTTTCAGACAGAAAGAAATCCAAGCTTTGCTGTCTTACACCATGAGGTCCTCACGTAGATGCAGCTTTTCCTGGCAAAGCTAAGCTTTACTGATGAATCTTGTGTGCACACATGTAAAACAGCACAAGTGTGCATACCTGGAGCTGGAAAAGCAGCATGAGGCCAGGCTCCCGCCTCCTCACACCCCAACCCATGCCTTGGCTCAGCTCGTTTCGTTTAACTCCTCTGGTACAATTAAAGCAGCACAGACTCAAATGTGGCTGCAGTGATGCTGCTACAGAAATACAGGAAGGGAAACTAGATTTAACAGGGTATGGCAGCTTCATGCTAGCACAACTGTTCACACTGGTAGTCATACCAGCATCGATCTCCTTATAAATTACCTTAAAATATAAATTACCCAGCTGAAAGCCCTGTATGGGCATGAGCACTGTGGGGAGGTAAGACCCCTGCGCTACTTGGCAGGAACAGTCTGTGTCCTCCTGGTTTAGAGGAACCAGAAATGTAAAGGAGAGTATTTGTTTTCCTTTTAGAAATAGCTTGTTCTAAGGAATGCCATTTTCAACCGCAAGAGGATACAAGATGGAAGGGATACAAGACCTAATAACCCACCTGGAAATACTTTGTATGGAAAAGCAGTTCAGCGAGTTTGGGGATTGTGCCAAAGAATTGTCATACAGGCCTTGCTTGATACGATTTGGGTTTGTGGGCAGCTTTTACAGCCCAGCAGGATTTCCCAACGCTGAGGTGCTTTTAAGCTGCCCGTGTATGTGCCTGGCCCTTATTGCAGCCCTGGCTGCTGGCCAAAGCGATTCTGTTTGTGACAGAGTGAACAAGTGAGGACCATTACAGCCTGGAAGAAGCTCAGATCTTGCTCACTGAGTACTCTGGAGCCATAGAATGGGACACAGAAAGTAGAGAAATGTATCAGAACGTAGAAGCCGGTGAGGAGATAGCATGCTCCTCCAAGTTTCAGCTATTTAGCACATGGTCTGCAGGCTGTCGGACAACTTGTATGCATTAGTAGGTGAACCTGGATGCAGGAGAACAAGAGGTTTCCTGCAAGATCTGCATTTTCTCCCGCTCTCAGGCAACTGCACATCAGCAGATCTTCATTCTGACCATGCAGTGGTGGATTCCAGTGGCTTCTCCACACTATGACTCTGCTCCTCTTCCTGCATGGTCATGAGTGACCGTATGGTGACAGGAGCAGCAGCATAGTGTTAACAAATGTGAGAGTTTTCAGAAGCCTACGTCAAAGCCTCTGCTGCATTCTCTTCAAGAGGAGGGACAACAGTTCAATGAAAAAGTAAAGATGCTTCCCCCTATATTTTTTTCAAGGCAAAAAAGAAACCATCCAACCTCCTGCAGAACAGGACAATTGAACTCTGGCATCCATGGGGCCCCTGGGTAGCATTTCCAAATGGAAAGTTATGGATACGTTTAGCAATCTTTTTTTTTGGAGGGGGGGAAGGAGAAGGGGAAAAGAAGGAAAGAAAAGTAAGTTCCACGGAAAGCTGCCATTCTTCATTGAATCAAAAATAGAACTTCTTGGAAGTTTACCAACCAGGCATTTTTGTGTGGAAAACACTAACTCTGCAGGTTGGGCACTGTCCAAGGGAAAATACACACCAGTTTTGGACAGAAATAGAGTTAGAGGTCTAGATGTGTTCACTCTAAAATACCTGCCAAACATTCCCTGCTATGGCAGGACATGAGACACTGCAACGCCTGTTATTTTTCTGTAGCATGTTAGAGGTCTGGCTTTCGGTCTCTGACTGCGCATCCACACAGTTTTTGGGAGGTGTCAGTGAGTCCTGGAGTGCAGCTTGCCCGTTACGGTCAGTGGAGATCCAGTCAGGACACTACTGGAGTTATGGGAGCTTTTCATGTGAGTTTGACACTTGGGCAGATGAATTATGCCTTGCACTGCACTAAGGGGACTGAAGGAAAGGGATGTCGGACTGTGGTTTTTCAGGGGTGGTAACAGGACTGTTTTGTTTAATCTGTCTTTTTTCTGAAGAATAAATCCATGTTTAGCATGAGGCAAGGCATAGAAAGAGCAGGAAACAATCTGGGAAACTGGCCATCCCCTGGGCCATGATAGGATTTGGTGTTTGCTTGAATTTGGAGACTACTAAATTGATATCCACTAAGGTTGGTGTTTTACACTTGATATCGCTGCTTGCCATGGATCTCTGTGCAGTGGATGAGGGCGAGAAACAAGAACACAGTTTTTAGCTTGAGGGGCTTCCTCCTCCCACTGAGAAGTCCCAGACCTACCCTTGCTCTGCATTTGATCTCATGCATGGTACGGAGAATTTTGATTATTTTTTTTCTAGCCGTCTTCAAACTCTCCTTCTTTCTTCAACGCTTGTTGTAACAGTATTGGAGCACCCACCTTTTCCATCTGCTTGTCTGCATATGCCTGCCCATGCAGTTTCCTCCCCTGTGTTTCACCTTGTGCTGAATGTGATGCTGTCCTCAGTAAGGCAAATCTAATGATGCATCAAGACAATTCAACTTTTACCTATGGGAGGCACTTCTTTGGGACTGCAACAAAGCAAACCCCTTATCTGGATGGGTTTATATTCCCTTGCTCTACCTGTCCCCAGTCTCACATCCTTGCTCTTGAAGCCACACGCTGTATGAACTCCCATGGAGCAGAGCCTTCCACCTGCACTGAGAATACCTGATTGTTTCACTTTTATCTGGAGGGAGAAGCCTGTGTTCATATTCTTGCCCGGGGCACAGCACAGCTCTTGAGCCGGACTAGTATTTCTGGTTTCCTCACAATACTGACTTTATCAGCCAGAAGAAAGTTGAACTCCAGTTTTCCAAAGAGGGTCACAACAAGTTTGGCTAGAGCCTCGTACCAGTTGGCTGTGCCCTCTTGAGCGCCTGGGGCTGGGACTGCATCAAAGAACACAGTCACTGGTGCAAGCAGCCTCTGTCACTCATGAACACATACAACAGCTCAGTATCCTCTTCCTTCTGTACTTTCATGCTGTAGAATCTCAGCAGGATGCCAGAAATTGGACAGGATTCAGGAAAGCCAAAATATCTATGCCTGTATATGTATGTATAGATAGGTATCTGTGTATGAAAGGGGGGCTAGACACAGTTCTTGCTTTTGAGTAGTACAAAGCTAGCATTTTTGCTGGTGCTAACTTCCAGAGGGTAAAGAGAAGGCACAGCAGAGCTGACCCCACAGAGTGTCACCACTGATGGGGCAGGAGAACTGGCCTTGGTCATACCCTTATCGGCTCAAAGCTGCATTCCCTGGTGGAAGTCAAGTGAAAGGTTATGTGCCTGTTTAGCAGCCTGTCACTTAGGGATAAGCTCAAGGAAGACTAACCCAGAAGATGATGAGAAGGAGGAGACTGGGAAGGTACTTAAAAATGCCCTGAGAAGGGAGGAAGATGATGGAGGAACCAAGTGTGTCCCTCTGCCCAAGTGCTGAAGTATTCAAGCTTGCAGGGCCGGGGAGTCAAGTGATGTGTGCAGGAGCACAGGCACCTCTCCTGCAGAGAGGGCAGGCGATGCGCTAGGTCAGGATGTTGCATGGCAAGAGGCTGAGCGCAGGGAGCAGGATGGGAGGTTTCCAAGGAACAGGACAACCTGTAGGTCTGGGCTCTGGCATGAAGGTGTGAGCAGACTGTGATTTTAGTTGCTCTGGAAGAAGCAGAACATGATGACTAAGCAGAAGAGTTAAACCAAGTATTTTTTATCAACTGAGAAAGCATTGGAAGGTGGTGGCTGACCCTTAGGAATAGGGTAAGTGAGCCAGAAAGCAGCTGTGTGATAAGGGGGTGGAGGTGCTATTAATGTGTTCTGTCAAGGCCTGGCACTTGTGGCCTCATGTCTGAGTGTCTAAAGCATAGGGAGCTGATTCTCTCTTTTCAGGCTGGCAACTTACACTGGTGTAGGCAGGCCTGTCTCACTGCTGTGGTAATGGCAGAGGAGTTTGTGGAGAAATGGGGGTAGGGAGAAGGTTTGTGAAGTGGCCCATGCATTTCTGAGGTATGAAGATAAGTGGGAATAGGTGCTTTTGGGGACTCTCTGTGGGCGAAGTGTCTGGAGGATATCAGTGGGGTTTTGAATTATTCTAGGTAGGTAAAGACATACCCAGAGGTACAGGGATTTTGATAGCCCTGGCATTTGGCTGGAAATAGGGATTCTCTGTTTGTTTCTCTCCTTTCCCACCTCTCCCAACCCTTGTTTGATGTCAATTCCCTTAACACAAGATTTCCATTCCAACCTACACATTCTTCCCATCCCTCTTCCCCAGCAAGATCACTCCTTTTCCCTTTCATCGTCCTCATGCCAGGCTCTTTCTGCCCTCCATGGACTGCTGGGAATAGGTGAGGGACCATAAATCTTCCCTTCAGCCGAGGGCAGCAGGCATGGATGAGCTGTTTACAGAAGGAATGTCTGGTTTTGTCTCTCTGAGCATAAGCAAAATAGGAAGTCTCAAGAGGTGACTTTGTCTGTGCCTTGAGCCAGCTCTGGGTGAAGGAAAGGGAGACATGCTTTTGGGAGTTTCTGCTATGGCCTCAAAGGCACAGTCATGCTTGTGGAAGCCACTGTAGCTACCGCATGTTCATGAGAGCCATGTGCAGAGGACCCTGAGGGCCAGGAGGCTGTGACAGGAGCTGTACAACAGCTCTAGATCATACCAGCTTTCCTCCAAAATGCCTGACATCCAGGAAGACAGTAACCAAGAGTTTGTTCATCTCAAGTGCAGCAGTATGAGGCAGCACGGTACTGCTCCGAAGATTGATGACAAGACTGGGACCTTGGCTGGGACCCACCGGACATGCAGCAGGGCTAATAGTGCCTGTGCTGTTATCTGCTGATGGAACACAGTGCTGCTGCCTGCCCGCCAGCCTCTCACCAGCGTGGGGATGTCTGTGCAAGGTGATCTTGCAACATTGCAGGGGCAGAGATGACCAAGCAACCTGGGCAAGGTGTGAAGTAAGGTATCACAGGATAGCGGTGAGATGATCTGGCACATGCCTACACAACCCTCAAAACCAGCAAACTCTGTACCCCATGGATTTACTGTAGCTCATAGGAGGATTATTTGCTAAGACCATCTTTTTTTCCCTTTTTGAAGGAAAAAGTGGTGCCTCATCAGAAGATAATTTGAGGCAAACAAGCCTAATACAGTAAAGTTGCTGTGGCAGGAAGTACAGAACAAATCCACATCCCATCAGAACTAACCTGCTTGTAGCTTCGCATCCAAAAGTGTTAGTCCATTTATTGCCCATTAAAAATTCCCTTTGTCTCTTCTCAGTTGTGGTGCATACTTAAGATGTTAAAGCTGGCACTGTCAGTCTCTAAAGTAATGTTTGAGATCTGTTTACTCATTAACTTTCAAATGCAGGACACTTTCAAAACCTTTTCCCAAGGGCATCCCTGTGTTCTGTTTGAGAGAGTTACTGTTGTTTTCCCACCTACCCTGAAGGGCTGTTTATAATACCATCTCTTGCCTTTAATCCTCTTCTTCTTTCATGTCTAACAAACAGTGTTGAGCAGAACATGTGGAAAAGGTAGATCTCACACATTATAATCATCTATAGTTAACTGAAGAAAATAAATGCTTTGCAGTTAGAGGTTTCATTTTGTAAAGTAACACTCTAGGAGCTTTTTCCTATATTTTTCCAGATAAAACCTCTGTTCTTCCAGGCCCAAGGTTTGTACAGATAGTAACATGGATAAAGGGTATCTAGAACTGATCCTGTGAGTTGATGTGCACTCCGCACAGTGACTGGGCTGTCACAGAAGGGATTCTTCTTAGGAAACCCTATACAGAGGGATACCTTGAGATGCACACACAGGAATGTGGGCTGTATTGAGATGTTGAACTATGACAGAAAACATTACCTTTCAAAACTGGTCACTGTTTCTGGTGGTGGTTTTTTACAGGTTGCCTTGATTTATTTAGCTCTTTTTGCCCTATATGTGAGCACCTTGTGCATATATTTTTCTTCACAGCTTTTGTGTGGGGCAATGCGGGACTCCATGTTACACTGATCTGAGAGGCGATCATTTGAAGAGCACTTCTTTCAGCAGCAGTGCCAACATAAGCATCCCCTGCTTTCCCCTTGCCCTCTCCCACGACTCACTTACCCCTCAGCTGTGCCAGTGTCTATGCCGTGAGGGAAACAAATCGCAGAACACATCCAGGTTAAAAATAGCTGAAAAAGAAAGAGAGAAAAATGAATTCCAGAACCTGGACTGACATCCTACATGTACATCCAAAGCCAATACAACAGAATCTTTTTAGCTTAGATTCAATCTGTCTGTCTGGCTCCGTCAGTAATTCTTACCTGATTTCACAGAGGACAGAAAGGTGGAAGTTTCAAAAGCTATCGATTTCCTTCCTAAATTTTGTGATGGCTTTCTAAATTTTTGTGAGGTGCGAAGACCTCGATTAGAGAAATGTGGCCAGGAGGCAACTGGCCAGTATGTCCGCACTGGCTGACCGTGTATGCATTAGCTGGTCAGCCACTATATACGCCCAATAAGGAGTCTTAGAGCATATAAGGAGGGAAGAGTCAGGCTTGGTGTAGCTATTCTCTTTTAGGATGGGGGGAAGGGACACAACTATGAAGCAAAGGTAACAGACCTAGAAGAAGCCAAGAGCCATTAGTTCCACTGTTCACAAAGCAATTTGTTTTGAAAAACCCAAAAATTCTATAAAATAAGACCTCTTCTGCCAGTGAGCCTGTAAATCAAGTAATAGTTTCTCATCCAATTTGGGAAGAAGCTGAGAGCTCAGGCTCAGATTCCTGTTCCGACTCCAGCAACCACTTCTGCTTTTAGCACTTCGAACACCAATGGAAACCACGGATACCGATTTCTTTCCCATACTCAAGTTGTCACTTAAAGCCCTTGTTTCTTCTGAACAACTCTTTTCAGCACTTGCTTCAGCTCTGTTCCTACCTGCTTCCTTTCTAATCTACACCAGCATACCAAGAGCTCTGCTCCGTTCTCTTCTTATCCTTCTTGCCTCCCCTCTGGCCGATCAATGGCCTCAAACTTTGGTACTGGGCAGTACACAAAATATTCAGTATGCCATATCTGAAAATGATGGGTATTTTGGTGCAAACAGAATTTGGCTCTTCCTGCCAACCTCTTCTCAGGGGAAAGAGACCCAGGATGTCCTTGCCACTTTTGCTGCCCTGTAGAAGGGACTGGGTGGGGTGGGAGCCACATGGAAGTCATGAGACACCTTGTGAGCCATGGCTGTACTCCATGGACAGAAGCGGAAGGGTCTTTATGTTCCCGTGCCCATGTCTTCTTCTCAGCAGCCCTACCAAATGAGTCTTTCACCATCATGTCTACAGCACTTCAGGGTGTGCCCTCTGCCATGCCTACAAGCGCACAGGGTCTGGTTGCACACTGGGGATGCAAGTTGAGCTCTGTGGCTGCTTGCCTCTGTTCTTGGGAAGAGAGTAGCAGACTGTGTCAGAAGCAGATATTGCCTTTGGTAGAGAAGGCTTTAATCAGAACAAGTGTCTGACAGAAACTGGTTGTATTCCTGCCACTGTGGTGGGTTTCTGTAGCCTTTGCTTTCCCCAGTAGCAGAAATTACCATCACCATAGGCAGGTCTTGGGCTTCTCCAGCTGGGAAACCAGAGGCTTTGGGCAGCTGGGGTTTTCCTGGTGTGGGAAATCCCTGGGCGTCAGTAATCCAGTGTAATGGGCTCTGTGCCAGCCCCGTGCAGACACCCAGGAACATTACTGGGAGCTGCACCCAACGCAATCTGTCTGCAGATACTCCAGTCTCACCACAGGTATGGAGCAAGGTGTGACAGGAAAGACCTGAGACAGCTCCTAGGGGATCTGCATGCATCAATTTCCTTGTCATTGCATGCCTCTGGGCCTGCTCCAGTCCACACACCACACAGGTGGCCAGCTCAGCTCCTGCAAGAGAGGCATCTTCACAGACCTTCCTAGCACTGATTTCACTTGCAGAGCTAGTTTCTGTAGGGGTCTTTTATCCCCCACTGCCCCCCAAATGGAAGAATATAGCCATTATGCAAAGGTGCCACTGTGGCCCTGTAAAGGAGACCTAAAGGGGAAGCTAGGGCTGCCTTGCTTGAACAGGGTGCTAGAAGGTTCCATCCCCTCTCCTCACCAGACACAGGAGCGCAGGAGGCGCTGGTGAATCCTTACCAACATGAGCAGCCTCATGCAAAGCGGAGCAGCCCTTACATTGCTGCAAGTGATGTTAGGATCTGGCTTTATCCTTGGGCAACTACAGGATTTGAGGAAGTGATGGCAGGGGCAATGATCAGAAAGCTGGCAGAAATGGTGCAATTGGTGTATCAAAGGCCCTCCTCCTCTCCTCCAGTCACATTTTAACAGTACCCTATTTTACCCTATGTGTCAGTAAACAACAAAATCATTACCGATAAAACTCGCCTTAAGCAACAAGACACATGTGAACAATAAAGCACTAAGAGCCACATTTTCAAAAGTGTCTGTGCAGAAATGTCTATTGTACAATGTATAAGCAGCATGTGGTCTGGATGTGGCAAGCAGCAACGGGAGAGGAAAAGGGGAACAGATGGAACCTGTACTTGAGTGACAAGAGCGGACGTAGGCTCAGATCGAGTTCTGTAGTGTGCAGAGGATGAGCTTTTGAAAAGCTGAAATAATAACCACATTTTAAGGAGGACTGTGCTAATGGGGCATGCAGATAAGCACACCGAATGGTGGAACTGCAGAACACACAGCAGTGGAGACAGTGATATATACAAAGCATATGAAAAGTTCGCTCTGACACGCCAGCCATGCGTACAATCAAAGGTGTGCACATTTTAGAAACATCAGCCTCCCTGAAACCTCAATGACTTAGCAATAAAACATCAGGAAACGATAAGTCGGGGTCAGAAAGGTCTGAGAATTCCACACAGCTGAAATAAATCTTGAGCAAGAGGAATTAGCATCAAGAAATGAGATTCAGATGTTTAAAGCTGATTGTCTGAACCAAGTTAATATAATGCACCATGTTTCACTTCAAAACGTTTGGATTGTGCAGCTGGGAAGCCCTTCCCATGATTGTGAAATGCAGCAGCTCGCTGTATCTGAGAAGGCTGGGATAGATGTGTCAGCCTGGACACGAGCAGGCTATAAATGATGAATTGGGATTGCAGCCTTTACTGTCCCAGTCCAGTTTTACCAGTTTCCTGGTCCACTAGCACAGAAAACAAGCCCAGCAGCAAGGCTGTGTGAAGATCCTACCTTCACATACTCTGGACTTGCTCTCTTCCTCCATCCATCTCCCCAAGGACTGAAAATGCTCACTTGCTCACTCTCTTCTTTCCAACTGTAAAGTGCTCTGGCAATAAGCATCCCTTGCTCTCTTATTTTCAGCGTATTCAAGAGAACATCTATTCAGCTATCCAGCCTTTCCAAGGGTAATTATACTCTCTCCATCCCTTCCACCAAGTCTAGTGTTGGAGTTCATGGCTCTAGAAAATCATATTTACAAACTGCAATGGTATGGGACAATCACATTTTCACTCCTCTTTGCATGTGCACAGAAGGAAGCCTTTACCTGTATTAATGCAGCACAGCACCATGACCATCTGTGTGGGACACTAAGCCTGCAAAACTTGTACACTTCCAGTGCTAACCTTTTAATTCAGGCAAATCTCAGAGAGATTTATATTAACTTAGAGGTACACATGTACTGCATAAGCTCCTTCAGCCTAGCAAGGTAATCCAAGGGTCCAAAAGGACCCACCTGAAAAGCACACCTTGTGGAGAATGAGACTCTCATAGGTATGATGGTTTTGCAGGCTGGCAACTCATTTGGTTTGTAGCTTTGTTAGGTTGTGATGCTGGTGGGGGTGGCTCTTTCCTGGGACAAGATAAGACACTCAGCAGTCCTTGGGAGAGATCTAATTAACAGGAGACGAGTGTAACAGTACTCCTCCATGCACTATCTGTTCATGGTGACCAGCTCTCAACTGGGGTGATGGTGCACAGAAAAGTTAGGCAATACAGATATTAAGCTCTCATATCACAGATCTTTTCCCCTGCTCTATTCACACGTGCTTTCATGGCAGCTGGGCATTCATAATGCCATTACAGGCCAGAACTCTCTCTGGTACATCTCTAGTGAAACTAAAGACAAATTTGATACTGTGGTTTATGTTGTGAACAAAACAGAGCAGGCTGTGTTCTCTTGCCCATTAGCAAGTGGCAAAGCAGAGCTCTTATATATGGCAAGCTCCCCCCCTAAAGCCACCTCCAAACAAAAAAGGATGGCCAGCTGGAGGAACAGTGTCCCGGGGTGCTCGGAGGCAAAGGGCACAGCCATACCAAGGGATGCTCAGATTCAGGCCTAAGCCTGTCCCCTCTCCTGGAGCAGACGCAGTCAGGACAAGGTCACTTCTTTCACAGCATCTCCAGCACTTGCTGGTTTCAGAAGACTCGCTCCCAACAAGCTGTCACTTCTTTCACAGCATCTCCAGCACTTGCTGGTTTCAGAAGACTCGCTCCCAACAAGCTGTGATCTCCTAGTCATATGGCACCTAACTGTGTCTGGGGACCTCCTACCCATAGGGTACCCGACCATACCCAGCAGAGAGCGCAAGGAGCCCATGGCATGGTCCCACTTTGCTGCAGCTATGCACAAGAGCTCCAGGGGCTCCTTCCACCGCACGTCATCAGCACAGAGAGCGAGTGGTGCCAGCCACATGGCAGTGGAGCAGGACATGAGGTATCTAAAACAAGGGAGGGGGTTTTAGCCCCCTTTGCTTTCCCCTTGCCCTCTCATATTGCACCTGCCATTAGAATGACCAAAATTACCCAGTGATGTCACTCATACACCATAGAAGAGCTCGAAACAGGCAAGTTCCCTGTGGAAATCACCTGAGGAAACAGCATTGTCTCAGTGCTTAGAAGAACATTTTGGACTGGTCACTTCTCTCGCAGGCTTGAGATTCACTCCCTACTCAGCACTGCCTGACCACATTTCGGATGCCTTGGGGTAAGAATCATGTTATTCTTTGCTCAGGTCCAGGAAGGCTCTGATGTGCACTGGAATGTCTCTGGCTTGTTACAATTAAAATTATTGCTAATTTCACAGGGAGGCATTTTCATGTGCTCCCTTTTTATAGAGGGCTTCAATGGGGTCCACCCAAACCACCAGAGTCACAACACAAAGACATCAATAAACACCTTGGCATGGTGCTTTCCTTGCCTAAATTTCCATTAAGCTTGTTTACAGCTAGTGGGCCAGAAGAAAAGGGTCATTTATAATATGTGCCGTGGCATTGCTCCCCTGAATTTTAGGAGTCAGCAACTTTGATGAATTCTTGACACAGCTTGCAGACACGGTTAAGAATGTCTCTTCCGCCTACTGCAGGAAGCTGGTCACTGTATCAAAGATCAAAGTTGCTCACACCAACGCAGGAAGGTTATATACAAGCAAAGAGGAACTACAAATGCTTGTATTTGGATGCAGGGTTTTGCCGCTGTGCACGTATTGGTCTCTAAATTTGACCATTAACCGCTTGAATCAATTCAGACAAAAACCAAAACACTTGCTGCATCTGTGGCCAGATTACTCACAGGCTAATCCTCCTTTTGCAGAGGCAAGACACTTTGTTATCAAGATGTTTGATATGAGTTTGAAAAGATTGGTTTATCGAAAATCATATTAGAGACTTATTTAGAGACTGTAATGACCTTAAGTGGCTGTGCTTTAAAAAGGCTAACGGAAGAGTACGTGACCTGAAATGGGCACATATTGTAGGGAAGTCATTTCCCTCTGTTACACATACTGCATATGCAGAAGAGGTGAATGTTTATCAGGAACTGAAGCTCATCAAATTAGCTAATTGTTTCATAGAAATAACCCACAAGATGGCTTTGTATAAAACTCACAAAAGTAGACAGGACCTTTACAGAAGTAGTTCCTGACATCAAGTGTCCCCGGGATAAAACACAGCTAAGAATTATTGCTAAGAAACTTTATGTTGGCTCTGGCAACCTAACTGCTGCTGCTGGAGCCAATGCCCAACTGCTCCAGAACTGCCAGGAAAAAGATGGGCAGGGGAATGTAACCAAGTGTGTCTCCCATCTCTTCCCCTCTCTCCTCCCCTCCGCTGCAGGATAGGTAATCCGAGAAAAGACAAATAAACTAGATTTTAAAACTGTTTCAGTGGCTCTTGCACACAAACAGGATTCACAAGCATTTTGGGTTAATTTCCTTTAATTTCTGGTCTTTCTGCATCCCCGCTCTGTTCTGGTTTACTATTCTCCAGCTCCCTGTACAAACAGGATCTTTCTTCAACAATGTTCTGCCACATCATCTTCCTTCCTTTGTATACAGGCTGATACTGCATGTTACACACCATGTGGCTTCCTAAGGCACCTCGTTTCTCAACGCTAGCAAAAACAGGAACCAAAAGCAAAGCAGCAATCAAACACTAAGTTCTCGACACAGTTTAAAATTGAACCCTTGAAACTTTCCAATTCAAGATGACTTTTGAGTTAATGGATTTTCTCTAGTTTAGTGCTGTGAGCACCACACTGCAGAATATGTGTAAATGAGGCACCTTTCACCAGCCTCAAGTGCCTCTGCCGCGAGATCTGCAACACTGACCCATGCTTTTTCTCCTTTTTTACTGGTGTTGAAAAGTGAAGCCAGCTGAGCAAAGAGCACATTGCCTCACTGTTCACGTCTTTTCTCCCATCTTGTAAGGCTTGCTGTCTGGTTTTTTGCTCCGGGGAGATTAGATAGCATGTCTTCAGGGACAAGAAAAAACCATGGGGTGCGCTGAACATTGCACAAATGCTCTTGTTGTTCAGAGGCCTGAAGAAACAAGGAAGGAAGCTTGAGGCTGGTGGTTTGGCAGGTGTGAGGCCCTTTTTTACACAGACATCTGTTTTAAGTGGTAGCTCTGGGCTCGGGGACGAGCAGGGAACGCCCGTCACTCCCACCCTTCTCTGTGTCACGGCACAAAGGGTTTCGGGCTCCCAAAGAAGCAGTGTCACCCAGTTGCTGAAGCTGTGCTTTGGGACTCTGCTGTCTCATGTTTGTGGGGCAGGGCTACAAAGTGAGACCATTCCTCCCTGAAAACCAGCAACTGGGTAACGCAGCTGCTCCTGTGCTGCTGCACCGGCACGCACAAAATGGATGGGGTTAGAGTACAAAACGGGTGAGAAACAACACGTACGCTAGGCTCGATGCAAAGACATGATGAGAACTCTTTGGATGCTACCACGTACACCACATCCAAATGAATGTCTCTAATCCCACTAGGTTATTTCTAGTGGGTTGGGTAACACTGCTCGTGATCCCACTGCAGTTTTGAATGAACTGCTTCCTTTGGTGGGATGTTATGGCACACCCTCCACTAAATCTTGCACCATGTTTGAAGGAATTCATTAGTGCTTGGTGGTTAATTATCTATGGAATAATATGTCTGGGATCCCCACCTTAGAAACAATCTAGAAGGAAACTGCAGTTTTTCAGGTTGGATCCTGCTCTGCTAAAACACATGTGGGGAGTTAAAAAAGGTTTGCATAATATCCTCCCCGGTGGGGATTCTCTGGGGCAAGTAAGTGTTAAGCCACATTGTTATTTTAAATGACAATAAGTTCTGCCGTTGTTCACTGCCACTTTAATGAACACTTAGCAACTTAATTATCTTTAAGACTGGTACTCCTCTGTTAGGGATTGCTGAAATTGGTCAGTGAATTCCGAAGTTCCTGGGGGAAGGGCAGAAAAGCACAGACACATGTATACAGCTGCCCATGCAATCACAGACCCTCATTTCCATAAGAAATCAAGCCGAGCCATTTCAAGGTGAGGGACTGTGGTTAATGCCTCCCAACACACCCATTAATGCATCTCAAAATGTGTCTGTCTCCTTGTCCACTGACAAGGAGAGTCAGGCAAGTACTGCTTTAGTCTGGGTAGGAGAAGAGCTACAGTTTCTGAGATAGGCTTCATAGGGACTGCTGGGTTTACGGCTTCTTTGGAGGTTTTAAGCTGTGCTGTGCTGATGCGCCTTCGTTCAGAGCAAAGCAAGGGGTAGTTGACACCTTGGAGAACTCAGCTCCTATCTTTGCGAAAGCCAGAATAAAATCTGCTGATGTCCATACCAGAATGGGCAAAATCCTGGCAAAATGAAGGGCTTTTTGACATTCTTGGAAAGGAAGACACAATTTCTCACATGAAGCATCCTGCCGCCATGCTTAGTGTGGTCTCTAGAGCCATCACGCCATTTCTGTTGGTCACCTGTGAGAAGCACCACTGCAGTGCTCACAGAAATCTAATAATTAAACTTTGGAGCTGGACTCCAAAACAAAATTGTTTTGTTCTGAGAATTAAAAGAAAAAATAAGAAAGGAAGCCACAGAAGGAAGCCTGATGTTCTAGTGCTGGTATCTTAATGTTCTTTTTCCTATCTGACAAATGTCAGCATGACAGCAAACAGAACCTTCCCAGTTCACACGGCGGCACAGCTTAACTGTGCTGGTAAGCGGTGAATCGACGCTTCGCTCTAGCATGGCCCTAAATTGTACCATTAACATGTGGTAATAGTCAGAGAACACATTTGGTAGGAAATGGCACCTTGTTACTTCCCAGATTATCTGCTCCCTATGGGGTAAATATTTTAAACATCATGCAGGGTTTTAGCAGCAACATCCCTATTAAAGTAAATGGGATTTGAGTGAGGGTAAAACCAAGCGCGCAGTGGTGGGACGTTATACCTATAAATCTTCTGTGTGTTATGCTCTGTGCTTTATTCGCTGACAAAAGACAAGTGTTTGCTGCCTCTGTAAGGTTCATAAAGCACAAAGGGAGGGTGTGTACTCAGCATTGCTTCCTGTAGCACTGGCTGCAGCTACAGTGCGACAGCCTGAAGCAGGAAGGACTCAGAGAGATTCCTCAGCTCCTCAGCACAAGTTGCAGCCTTACTACCAGTGGGAGGAACCTGGCTTTCGGGTGCAAGGAGTCCAGTTCACTTCTGTGCCACAGCTACACAGTGATCAAGTTACTTTTAAACAGCAACTGCCTTTAGCCTGTATTTTAGACAACAGCCACCTTACAGGCCCCTTCAAGGTTATTGAACATGTGTTAAGCGATTTTTCTGTAATTTCAGCCTTTCCCTAGTATCTATCCCATCACAGTAGTGGTCGATAAGTGCCCCAGTTTACATAACAACAAAGACTGGGAAAGGTCCTTTTCTTAGGGTAGCTACCTTAAAACACATAACTTGAGTCTGAAAAAACCAGCCTGTTCTCCAGTAGGCATCATTTCATGGCTTAATACAATAAATGTAACCTCCATGTGCCTAGTATGTCAGGCAGCGTTCTTTGTTACTTCACTAGGTGGTGTGTGGCTGTGCCTGGTAGGGGGGAAAAGGGAGAAGAATTAATTCAGTGTGTAAGTGACTGCGCTGCACTCCTGCCTCTAACGTGCCTTTAACAATGTGGATCTATGAGTTAACGTTTCAAAAGCGAGAACTGAATTTCCAGAATCAGGAACAGGATTTCCAGCTGAAAACAGCTTCATTTTCAAAAAGCTGAAACTTCTCCCTGAAGAGTACCCTTAAATCAGCAGTGGGGCAAGATTGGTGGAAAAGAGGTTTATTCACAGAATTACAGACTGGTTTGGGTTTTAAAGGACCTTAAGATCATCTAGTTCCAGCTCTCCTGATATGGGCAGGGACACCTCACACTAGACCACGTCACCCAACACTCCGTCCAACCTGGCCTTGAGCACTGCCAGGGATGGAGCATTCACAACTTCCTTGGGCAACCCACGCCAGTGCCTCACCACCCTCACAGTAAAGAACTTCTTCCTTATATCTAACCTAAATCTCCCTGTTTAAGTTTAAACCCATCACCCCTTGTCCTATCGCTACAGTCCCTGATGAAGAGTCCCTCCGCAGCATCCTTGTAGGCCCCGTACAGATACTGGAAGGTTGCTATGAGGTCTCCACGCAGCCTTCTCTTCTCCAGGCTGAACAGCCCCAACTCTCTCAGCCTGTCTTCATACGGGAGGTGCTCCAGCCCTCTTATCATCCTCATGGCCTCCTCTGGACTTGCTCCAACAGCTTCATGTCCTTTTTATGTTGAGGACACCAGAACTGCACACAGTACTTCAAGCGGGGTCTCACAAGAGCAGAGTAGAGGGGCAGGATCACTTCCTTCGACCTGCTGGTCACACTCCTTTTGATGCAGCCCAGGATACAGTTGGCAATACCAGCCTATTTCCCAGGCAAAACATGGTCTCAGAGACACCAAGTGCTTCAAACCTGAAACAGGCCTGAAGAAGGGCTTATGTGTCTGAAGGGTGTCTGCTTTCTACAATGTAGTCAGCTGGTCTGGTAAAAGACCTTATTTCTTCCTATAAATCCTGCCTTGATTATAGCCAGACACCATCGCTGCTGCAACACTACTGAAACAACATCCAAAACTATGTGTCGTTCTTCAGAACACAAACCATAAGGTCAATACATGTTCTCACTTTCCTTGGTGTAAACCGCAAGCATAGCTGTCCTCTTTTGTTCTTCTATTAACTATTTATGCCTCCTGCTTTGGAGGAGAACACGACCCAGCTCTGCCCTGAGGCACTTAGTCTCCTGGAATAACATTAAATCACCCTTGCAGGGTCTTCACAGTGCACATGCTGTAAGAATCTGCTCCTTCTTTGGTTGGGAAAATAGGCATCAGCTCCTGAAGGCCTCAGACATGAACCACAGGAGTACTTGGATGTGTTACTGGTCCACACACAGCAGCAGTGAAGCCTGCCTGGTGAGGTCTGGAGGGGCTGGGATGCCTGCAGCACGCCAGCTCCCTCAGCCGCTTGGGGGCTGAGCCAGTGTGCAGTTTCACAACTGGCCTAAGCTGACCCAGAGCTGGGCTCCTGCCAGAAGGCAGCTCCCCGCTTCTGCTGACACTTGTGCTGCTTTGGCTGTAGGGTCGGTGGCACCGGGGGCTGATTGGTCCCGGTACAATCCTCCCCTCCTTGTCTTTCCCTTTTGGTAGGGTTACTTCTCAGCCATCCCAGCATGCTGGACGGGCTGTCTGAGTGGCAGGGAGGATGCTGGGGCTGGCACAAGGAGATGGTGCTGGGATGGGAAGTGCAAGGCCAGCTTTCCTGATTCTGCGGTGCCCTGCAAACATCCCCAAGTGCCGGGGTGGGTGTCAGGGCAGGCAGCTACCTTGGGATGGGATGCGAACATTCCTCTCCTCCTTTGAACATAGACAAAAGGGGTTTAACAACCATCTGGTAAAGAATGGTGCCATGAGAAAAACACATCTGATATACATGCAAGTGAGGGGTTTTCCTGTGGTATTTAGGCCTGAGGTGTTTACTATTTTACCATCCAGCTATGCACACACCTTTCAAATGCATTCAGTGCAACCAACACATGCACTAGATTTAACTAGATTTAATGTAGCATAACCTGCTACATCATGGTCACAGCCACAACAGCAGCTTATACCCTGGCTGTATCAGCCACCAGTGCCACAACATGGGCAACACTCTCTCCAAGAAACAAAATCATGCCCAAAATCAAGGGGATGCCCTTGTAGTTTATGGCTGATGGCTATTCCTGATGGGAGAGTATATTTGTCGTTGGGAGAGAGCATCGGGTGAAGTGCCAGTGCTGCAGCTGCCCGGGGAGCCGTGGAGGTGAGGACCTAGTGCTCTTGCTTCCCTGTTTCCTTACCATACTGATAAGGGAAACAGGAGCAAACACTGGCAACCACCTGAACAAGAGCCTCCCCCCACCCCGCATTCCCTGAAGCTCATTCCTCCCTTGTGTGTCAGGTTTGCGAGGCCACTGCAAGATGAAGCTACACATGGCAAGACAAGTTCTGCCAGGGTTAACCCACAGCAGCTTCTCCACTAACCTTCCCCTGAAGCAAAGGAGGATTAGAGACAAGACGTTAATGGGAAAGGAAAATCAGGGTCATTGGATGGCTCATAATCCGTTCTGTAGGAGAGGCAGGCTGCTACGTAACTTTCTAACTATGAATTTCCATGAAATGTACCTCCATGTCTTTGATGTGCTCACTCAGCTACCTCAGCCCCCCAGTTAGCAGTTGTCTTAGCTAACTCATTTGGTTCCCATTTCCCCGTGCCATCACTCAAATTTAGTAAGTTGAAACATCTGGATGAACCCAGAAAAAGCTGCAAGTGATGTTCTTACTGTATCTATTCCAATAGCCTATGCTTTGAAAATCACTGCACATAAAATACAGAAGTCTCTGCACCTAGCCACCAGCATCTCCTCATCTCAGGCTCCTGGTTCTGGGTCCTGCTCTGCTATTCTTTCGCTCAGTCGCTATTGGACTCCCAGGGTTTAAACCTATCTTACTGTTAGTGCATTTTGTTTGAATTCCAAAATTGTTCTCTCCCTCTAGTAAACTTACAGCAACAAGTAAAGATCCCATTAAGAAAGAACTGTTTGGGCTATAGAGAAATGCTGCCAACTACTGTAACAGGAAAACATTACAGCTCCCTTTTGCCCCCCAAATAACATTTTCTTGCTGTGTGTAAATAGCTATTCCAGTTCCAGGAGCAATAATCCCAGCCCTCTCTTTCTCCGAAGGGAGCGTGCAGTCCTCTGTCCCTGAGAGAAACTCATTTCCACAAGGCATGTCCAGATGGCACCAGCTCTGCCCAGGAGCGCGGGGAGCAGAGGACGAGGAGACAGGCAGGGAAGAAGCTGAGGGGGAAGCTCTGAGGAAGTCACCCCTGCAAGAGGATTGCATGACAGAAGCTCAAGAAGTGTTGCCCACCAGAATGGCACTCAAAGGGCTTTGTCTGAGCTCCCCTCTGCCTGGGAAGGGATCTTACTTGGTTTCTTCTCCCTCTGCTCCAGGCCCTGGAACCTGAAAGTGAGGCTGTCCATGTCCATGTCTGCAGAGAGGCAGATGGTGTCTGGGGATCCAGAGGCCTGGGCTGTGTTTCATGCGGTGCCGCCTCATTTCTGTGGCTTGAGGCAAGGCCCCTTGCCTCTGCCATCTCCTTGCCTAGGTTTATCACACCTGCTGCCCAGGAATGTCCCTGTGTTTCCAGAGCATCTACTGAACAACGGGTTCATTTTAGCTGGGGGTTCCAGGTACAGAGTAAAATAACTGTAAACCAAGGAAAGTCATGGCATTTATTAAACTCTGTTATACTATGAAGAACAGATAAATAGATATCATAATCAGAAGTTAGTCCTCCAGCTACACTGGTTTTAGTTTGTGTGAGTTTTGCCCATAGGACCTCTTTCCTCCCCAGAATGTGCAGGTCTTGTTCTTCCTGACTTTACTGAGTTGTCAACCCTCAGTCATTTCAAAGCAGCTACTTGAGTTCCATTGGTATCAATCTACTTTGAGATGAACATTGGCCTCATTAGGCTTTATTTTGCTTCCTGCCCCACTGTTCATCAGCTGAGGGTTAGCTGGGAAACAATGCTGGTGCTTAGAGCAAAAAACCAGGACAAATGAATCCAGTCCCAGCTTTGCCACTGACAAGAGACAAATCCCTGCCCCTTTGTTTTCAATTTGCCTATCTCTAATGGGAGTAATACTGATATCTCTTATGGCAGAGGCAGGACTGCTACTTGTTTGTACAACACTTTGAGATGGTCAAATCACATCTCAGCAAAAGTACCAAGCACCACTGATGTTTCTAAAGCGTGTGATATGTGTCCTAAACTAACCCTTTCTGACCTGACACTTTGCACATCTGGTCCCCTATCACGTCTCTACTATAAAATAAGCTGTGTTTCGGGTGAATGATTTATTAAATATGCAACTTTAAAAAAAAAAAAAGGGGGGCTTTTGAAAGAGCCTGTTTGGTTTTAAATTGCTGGATATCACAGATTGGGCTAATCTGAGAACACCAAATGTTGGCCATAAGCAAAGCTCATGGAAGGCTCTCCGGACTTTCTATAGGTATGCACCATATGTAGTGCAATACAGCCAGATCCTTAGTGCTTCCAAAGACCAAGAAGCTGTGTAAGGTCTTTTGTCAGGAAAACTATTCATAGATGATGACAGCAGCATGAATGAGTGGGTTACATAACTGACGAGCTAGTCACATCTTGGTAGGCATAAAAACATTTATTTTCTTGTCACCGAGCAATATGACAATGGATTTATACCTGCTTCTTTCAAGTCTTGCTGCAAAATGTGCTTTGTCTGTGGATGCTCTTCCAACAACAAAGGCACTTCTACTGTAGAAGGGTATGTGGCTCTGGATTCCTACCAAAGGCCCTGACTCTGAGGCTGCAGGTTGCTGCTGTCAGCAACAGAACTAGTTTAAGGTACACCCACCTCCCCTCATAGCCCAGGCTGCGCATTCCCATGTACTGCTGAACCCAGCCGACCTCCACCACGCTCCTTCTGCTCTGTGTCACTTCAGCAAAGCGACAGGATCTCCGGAACAAAGCAGGTTAACTGGTCAAGTGCAGGATGGGTATATTTGAGCAGGTCCTCAGCACTGTCTCCTCTTCAGCATCATGGCGTGCTGTGCAGTGTGCATTGTTCTTCATCACTGACCCAGCAGTGGCCAAGGAGGGCTTCCACACCTGTCTTGGGCATAGGGTCTGACTCCCCATCTCCCACAGATGACTGCATTTATATTAGGTCTTTCGGATGTATAGAAAATGTGTATCATGTTCCTAGCAGATGCTGCTGAAGCACGAAATGCCTTAAGTACATATCTGGCCTTGCACCATTCAACACCAGCGCCACAGTCATCTGCAGCACACTGAGATATGCATGTCCTCTGCTCATCCAGAACTGCTCCACATTGCCTGTGCACATTACAGCTCAGCCTCTCCAGGGAACACTGTGTTTGCTGCTACATTTGCACACCAGTCAGTGCTTTGCTTTCTGGTCTATGAATGGTGTATCCAGAAATTGGCTGCTATGCTGGTATGCTTCAGAGAGGATAATGCTGTCCTTTTCACTTCAGTTTATTGTTTACCAGAGGTGCCTAATTTCTGACAAACAAAAGAGATGGATTCTGGGCAATTTAGCAATAATCAAGAGCAGGATGAGCAGGATGAGCAGGGTAGCTTTACAATATGTATAGTGCTGTGTGTAGAGCTCAACAGAGGCCCGCAGTACTGGGCAGCTTGCTGACGCTGGGCCCTTACACTGTCACATTGCTGACAACAGCAACAAACCTTGTCTGCCCTGCAAATCGCAGTCAGAGAGCATAGAAACTTCCAAACTAGCAACAGAACAACTGAATGGGAAGCCTATGACATTAAGTACATGAAAGTGAAGCCTTGGGACTATGAGAACAAATTAAGTACGTTCAGAATGGGTACTCTGCAGGGGACTATTTAAAAATTGTAAGTTTTGCCTAATAGTGTAGCGCTGTCAAAGTCAACAGACACATCAAAAGTTTGTGCAGATGAAGTTTACTTGGATACAGAAGAGCAGAGCAAGACACGGATATCTGCCCCTTGACGCAGATATACCTCAGAGATCTTTTGGGGTTTCTTTTGCCATTTGATGGGCTTGTCTCTGACACACAAAACCACATGAGAGGAGCTGTACGACTGAGGCAAGGCTGTAATACCAGGCGCAGTCAGGATGTGTGTGGCGGGGTTTCATGCCAGAGCTGTAACATGTGGTGCTCTCCCTACCTGCAGCACAGCCTCAGGTGCTCTTGCTCCAGGATGCAGAGGGAGAACCCACCAGGGAGATCTATCCCTCAGCTGTATTACACATGCAGAGCTCAGGACTGTGAACTGCGCTGCGCTGCACATGCCCGAGGTACAGACTGGGCTGCTATTACTTATTGCAGCAAATAAAGCATCCTGGCCCTCCCTCCGTGCTGCTGCATGCTTCCTTCCCTCACCAGCCTCCTCCGTTCCCATTCTGTGGTGTCCCCCATCCCTGTCTCCTTAAGGATAGACACCCCTTCACCCCCCAAACCTGTGGACAGGGCTGTCAGCATAATGCAGAAGAATGGTGGCACTAAAAGGAAGAGCCTGCAATAGGGCAAATATTCTGCTTCCTTTAGCCCTTTCGTTACCTGTTAGGACATAAGCTAAACTGTTTAGCTAATTCCTCTTAGTCCTAGATATGGGGTGCATGAAAGCATAGCCAGAACACAGCAGAGAAACCCCTGATATATAGTCTGCACTGGCATAGTGCTAGTTGTGTAGGTAGAGTTCATTGAGCAAATGGAGATGTTTAAACTGTAGGTGTCCATTTGTGAGTTAGTCACCTTACGACGCTGTTTGAAGTCAGAGAGAAACAGACACTTTTGGCATACAATAAAAATTTATGCTCAGTTGAGCTAAATTGTGCCTTGTAAGCTCCTGCTGCTCTCCGCTGACAATACAGGGAGTCAGGCATGACTAGCTCACAGGTAAATGTCTGTATGACACATGTCAAATAACAGGCGAGATAAATCACATTTTGTACGGCTTTGTTTTGACACAGGGATGCTACACGCTTCAGGGCTGCTAGGAGGGGGCTTCATAGGGTGTGTGGTGGGGCACGCTCTGGCACGTAACCGCACAGGCCAGGAAGCCAGATTCCGAGGAAGAACAGAGAGACGCAGTAACAGACACAGCAAATCCCTTTGGGAACGTGGCTGCTGAAGCAACCATGACTTCATTAGACTTGCTCAAGATGCCCTCTAGCCCAGACCTTTCACCTCATTTAATGGTTTCTTGGCCTCAATCCCTTATAATTCTGAAAGGAAAAAAAAAGATCTCTTTGACTCCTGTTTTCAAGCCAGGGCTGTTTGATTTGGAACGCTGCATTGAAGTCCGTGCTACTGATTGATTTCAGGTTTATTATATTTTCCCCTTTGAAACATGCTACAGTAGGAAAAAAAAAAAATCTGTACACTTTGTCGTTTTTCATGTAAACCCCCCGCTCCCCTTCTTTTTTTTTTCCAATCTTAGCAAATGCTCAGTCTTTTCCACTTCAATAGCCTGAAATTCTCCCCTGGGAGCCCTAAGCTCTTTAAATATTTTTAGGTTGCCAGATTTCTTATGTTCTCTCTCCAGGAAGCCAATTTTGTTTCTAAGTTCTTGAGAGTAGTCCAGCTTCATCTTTTGCGCACTCACTGCATCACAATAAAATGCTGCCTAATTGCTGCCTCAGCTGAGTCCCAAAGGTGCTGGAGTTTGTCTCTAGGCTACAGTTGTGGACAATAAACTCTTCTCACACTGGAGTTAAGCCTTTTTATTATTTAAATCTGAGTCATGTAAAATTAGTTTACTAGCAAGTAACCCACAAAGATCTAGTATGGAAAGAAACTCCCACATATTGTTTTCCAACACAATAAGAGAATGATCAGATACAAAGATTTGCAAGCAGCTCGTAATACAAGATGTAATTGAAAGACCAACATTTAATTCAGCCAAAAAGACATGAGAATGTTTCTGTGAGCCTAAGAGTTGCTCTCAGACCTTGGCTGTTTGGTGTTCTTTAGCTTCAAATTAAACCTGGCGGTATGAAAAACTCTCTTTTTTCCTCTAGCTTATCCATAACCCAAAATACCTATGAAAGAGGAAAGGCAGCTGTAGATAACAAATGCCAGATGAGCAAGAGCTTGCTATTCTCAGTCTAGCACAACAGCCAGAGGATTCGATCAGCATTTTACTAAAACATCATCAAGAATATACTAAGACTGGGTGGTTGCACGTCCATCAAGCTTGAGAAGACCCTGCAGCAAGAGACAAATGGACAATACAGAGTGACAATGAACAAATCCTCTTTTTCTCACCAGGACCATATTCAGCCATCCTCAATAGCAGGAGAAGACATCCGGACACTGCATACACAGGCATTTTCTCCCTTTGTGTTCCTTTTTTAAATCTCTGTTTTAAAGTGCTTGTTTTTCTGTTGTAAAATATGTCTTCTGATGATAGTGCACACTCCACAGACATTACAGTAGAAAGCCTTACTGATAATTTTTTGAGACTCTAATTCCTTAAGACAACACTTGGTTTTGGTGCTGTGTGCCCAAATCCACAGTCCTAATTAAGCACAAATGAAGCTGGAAGAGACCTCCACAATTTCTCAAAACAGTTAGTGTCCTTTAATTAGAAAAGGTCAGACATGATAGCAGAGACCTGACACAGTCCTTGTGGTGGTGTTGGCAGCACATCTGCACCCTGGGACACTCGTGGGTGAGGACAGCACATGTCCATGTCCCGGCAAGGCGATACAAACAGCTCTTCATACGTCTCCTTTTGTCAGCACAGAGCACATGCATCAATAGGCAGATGGACCCATATGCAGTAACTGCAAGGAGACTGTTAACCACACACCATATCCTCACTGAGCTGAGACTACTCCTGTTGCTGGGGTTTCTCATTCCTCATTTGGATTTGTCTTGATGTCTCCCTGAGAACATAATGGCGGACACGTTGTGGACTGCAGGACCTTCATCACTAATGGTGACGCACAAGACAGGAAGGATGCACAGGTCTGAAGTCGATTTTGGCAGGCAGCAGTTAGAAAAGCTAGGATGCATTTTCAGCCTTATTCAGATCAATGGGAATTCTGCCACTGATGTCAGTGGGATGAAGACTTTGCTCCACATGTCTGCCTGTAATCTGAGAACATGTATTCTGCAAGTGCTGGAGACCCAGTGAAAGCGGGACCCCACAGAGTTCATCTTAGATTCATTGTTTGAAATAAAACTACGTGGATTCTTTGTGCCCTTTTTAGTTATCTGTAAAACAAGTATGATAATGCTTTGAGTGCTAAACAATACAAGGTGTGTAGGAAGACACAGTACCTTTTATTAGGGTAACTGAAATAGCTGGGGGAAACCAGACAAGCTTTCAGGCTTGCCTGAAATGCTTTGAGATGCTCTGATGAAAGGTGTTCGAGCTGTGCAAGGGATCATTAAATTACATTCTTCCTCTCTCTGGAAATCATTTAGTGATATTTCAAAGGAAAGATGCTGTACAGAAATAACTGATTTCTATTGCAAGTGCTGTCTGGAGCTAAATATCTTCCTTCCTTCTTCTTTATGAAAAAATCTAAAGAAAAATATGTTTTAAATTAACATGTTAAGAATAATTTTATCGTATAATGTATAGTCCTGTGAAATGTCCTGTGCTAAGAGTAACTTACTTACAAGATCCTTAAGCGTATTTCAGTACACACAAACGAAACAGCTGGATTTATGTTTAATACGTTGTGGAAATTATGGAAGTACCACTGTAAAGAAATTAGAAAGCATGGAAGCTCTGTGAAAACAGCAAGTGAAAAAAACCCACCCCGAAATCCCACTGCCTGACAAGCCCCCACATTTTCCCTATTGAGTGTGGGCATCATGCCTTTGAACATGCTGTGAACTGGTGTCCATAAAGGAGTGACAGAATCAACCAAACACTTAACCCTCTCTTCTCCCCCATCCACCAGGAGGGACAGAATGAACTGGGAGTGCTCACTTGAACTTAGCCGGGAGTAACAGCGTTATGATGCTGCAACTGTGAGTGCACCAAGATACATCAGTGCCATCAGGGAGTCAGTGGACCACTGAGGTCACTGGGGGCCATGAAGAAGTAGGTGAGGGAAGGTTTAAATCCTACTAGATTCACTTTACTAGAGCTTTAGTTCTGTGTCAAGACACAAATGGTGTCAAGAACAGAGAAAACTGGGAGGGGAATCCTTAAATACGTAAAAAGTAGTTGCAAAGAAGGATGAAATAAATTGTTTGTGTCTTTAAGAACAACAAGCAATGGGGATAAATTGCAGCAAAGGAGATTTACGCTAAACCACTAGACAACTCTCCAGGATTAAGCAAAAAACAAGCATTGGTATAGACTGCCTAGAGAAATGTGAAACTTTCATCACTGGAACATGTCAAAAATGGCTTAAATAAACATCATCAAAAGTTTCACTACTGATGGTTGTCTTCTGAAGTGGAGAACAGACTTGGAGATTCATCTGAGAAAGGTTACAACATGTGACCAGGTTTTCCTGGATGTATTCTCTTTTTCTCCCCTTGAAGATTTTCTGTTTGTGTGAGATTTTAAGATGCACTGCTCTGAAAATATTTGTGTAAGACCAGAGAGGCCATTTATCTTCTGAAGTGCCTGTTCCTCTCCACTGATCACAGATGCAGTCACAGATGACTGGCCTGGTGCGGACACCTATTTATTGAATCCATAAAGTCAGATGAGACAATTGCCATCCTTAATGACAAATTGTGTCCTTTCCAATATATTCCTAGATATAACACTCAAATCTCCATTATTCATTCCAACTGTAATTACTTGTTGTGTACGTATGAGGTGGCACCCATAATACATAATCATAATGTTATTTATTGCCCTGTGTTAGTAATTTTATCACATTACACTTAGACGCCATATGGTGTGATGAAGAATGTAATGAAGGTTTCCTATGCAGTGGATAGAAAGCTTCTAGACAACAATTACTGTAATCTATTCCAGTTCTGCATTCCATTCCTACTGATAATATCACTGAAGTGTATGGTATCTCAGGAAGGAAAATTTATTTTTAGATCTAAGAGCTAGCCAAAGCTCTGCTGAGCTGCAGGTAGAGCTACTAACTAGGAATGTAAGCGGCTTTATTTCAGCAGTATGTATGAAACACAAAGGTGCTTCTGATATATGGTATTAACCACTTCTGTTTTCAAAGTCTAGTATACAGTTCATATACATACCCAGACAATCTGTATGATCCTCTTATGTTTATATGGTACTCATCCCACCACAGGACTAAACCCAGGCACTTAAGAGATGTCTGCACTATGTCCTGCACTGAGGTCAATGTAAAAAGCCTGGGCACCCAGGCTGAGCACCCAGGTCCTCTCTGCTTAACTCCTAGCTTTCTCCTTGGAGAAAAATTTAGGGACATTCCATGCATCCAAGATAAGGCATGGATCTTGGGCAGTTCACTCTCAGGATTCCCTCCCCAAAATGGCAGTAGAAGGGAACCCCGAATACAAACAGCACAGAATCACCTTCCTCATCTTGAGAAAACTGTATAGAGTATTATTTTCCTGAGCTTTTTAAATACTGTTTTTTAATAACCTTTGTTCTTCTTTTATAACTTGTAATTAAGGAAACCCCAATCTTCTATCTTCTTCTGCACAATTACCCTCATTAAACATGTATTTCTCCACTGTAAAAGGATGAAAAGAGTTATACTGGTTTTGGCTGAGACAGTTAATTTTCTTCACAGTAGCTGTCATGTGGCTGTGGTTTAGGTTTGTGCTGGAAACAGTGCTGATAATCTAGGGATGTTTTAGTTGTTGCTGAGCAGTGCTTACACAGAGCCAAGGCCTCTTCTGCTCCTCAGCCCTCCAGTGAGTGAGCTGGGGGTACACAAGGGACACAGCCGGGACAGCTGGCCCCAACTGACCAAAGGGATATCCCAGACCATACGGTGTCATGCTCAGCATGTAAACCTGGGGGAAGAAGGAAAGGAGGGACATTTGGAGTGTTGATGTTTGTCTTCCCAAGTAACCATTACGTGTGATGGAGCCCTGCTGTCCTGGGGATGGCTGAACACCTGCCTGGTAATGGGAAGTGGTGAATGAATTCCTTGGTTCGCTTTGCTTGTGTGCAGCTTTTGCTTTACTTATTAAGCTGTCTTTATCCCAACCCACGAGTTTTCACACTTTTAGTGTTCCAATTCTGCCCCCTCTCCTTATTCCGCTGGGCGGGGAATGAGCGAGTGAGCGAGTGGCTGTGTGGGGCTGAGCTGCCTACTGGGGTTAAACCACAACAGCTTCATTTTGTAACTTCATTACATTTAAAAACGCATGAAAAATGAAAACAACACTTCCACTCTCTTTTTTTTTTTCTCTGCTAAGGTGATACAAAAAAATATCTGAATGAGGAAATGCACACAAGAAGAGAACAGCATATATAGGTTTAACTCCAGCTAAGCATATAGAAACTTAGCTTCAGCTGTGCTTCCTTGTGGATTTTAGCTTCTTCCTTACTTGACTCTTTAGGAATGTTTTCATTCTTACTTTCGTGGAGAAGGACCAGAAAGAGGCGAGTACTTCAGCTAATAAAAGCAATTAGCCAGGTCGAGCTATGGAAGGTCACAGATAAATATAATTAAACAATCTCTTCACAGGTTATTAGAACTTTAAAAAGCAGCACAAGATGCCATGCAAAAATTAATAACTATTAAAAACTATTAACAGTTCTCTCACCTCACTGGGTTTGTGGCCAGCATTCCTAATATATGCCTGTTTTAAAAGAATACTGGTTTAAAACAGGATGATTAAATCTGTAACGACATGAAATATCTTAACTGCCAGAGACTGAGAAAGTATCCCGAAAGTGGTCACTAGTGGCATCAAGTCTCTCTGACCTGGAACGGCTTCCAATAATCAGAAAATGAAGCTTTAGTCACATATTTGCAGCTGAGCCTGGGTGGTTTTAGAGGTTAGTACACAAGGCAATGAACCTAGCTTGTTGTAGTCAGCAGTGCTCTATGTACAAAGAGGAGCCACACAGCCTGTGAGTGCAATTCAGCTGGACAGATGTAGATATTTAATATGAATATCTCATAGAGGTCATATGAAACATCATTTAAGAGGCCAGATTTTCCATTGATTTTGAAAAGAATCTAAGGCTCATGTGAAGACGTCTGCACTGTAAACTTCTTAAGGTACTCAAACTCAGTTGCAGTTGCTCTATGTTAGTGGCAACACCATGCCTATTTATAGGCTCACTGATAAAGTCTAGCATACCTTTCCATGGTACTTTTATAAATACTACAAATTATTTTGTTTAAATTATGACCATTTTTTACATGGATAACACAGATATAAGTCTAGAGTATCTCTTTCTTACAGTGATGCAAATGATAGTAAACTTCCATGTTGTGAAACTGTAATGGTATAAAACTCACGTACTTGAACAGAACGATACCTAGATACAAGACTCAGTCTCCTTAACTTATATCCCAAAGTTAAATATATGCTTTTCTTGGTGGCACACTTTGCAATAGGTCCCCGAGTTCAACAGCTTATTTCTGTCTCTTGCTAAAGCTGATCACTTCCTCAGATATGCAGGTTTAACTGTTTACAAGGTCATGTGATAAACAAGATCAGAGACATGACCTAGGTTAAAAGTTACACCTTCTTTTGCAGGGTTCCTTTTAACCCAGATGATTTCACCAACCTCGTTGACAGTGCCAGCAACAACAGCTGTACCGGCACAAGCGACAGAGACATGTAAAAGCAGAGGGCAAGAACAAGTGCTGAGGGGTGGAGATCAATTAAGTCAGTTTTGTTGCCAAGGAAAAGATGCAAAGAATAGCACAGAACAGCATTCAAAGTTGAAGAGGCTCCTCCAGATGCTAATTCAGAGCAGAAGCCTAACTAACAGTCTGAACTGCTCTCTGGAGGAGCCTCTCTCACTCCTTCAACTATGCAAGGCATCTAGGGAGACAAGCCTCCTAATTTAGGCATCTAAGTTAGATGTTTAAACCTAGGCAGTGAATATTCCCCCGAGAATGTGAATGGGATGTTATAATAATTTAAAATATGTGTAACTGAAGCTGTGATACCATACGAATGTCTGTGCTTTTATGAGATACTGTTCTTTGTACCACTGATCCTCTACTGACACAATCATGTTTCTCATTTATTAGATAAATGAACAACATCAACAAAATGCACATTGTCCAAATACAGTCCAAATTTTGAAGTTAAAGAAAGATTCCCAATTTTACTCGCAAAATACAAACCAGATTAAGTTGTTCACATGGAAACCACTGCATGTTCCCTATAGTAATCACATTAGGGGACCAGAAAGGGAAAAGAGACTCTTCACAATGATCACTAGCATGAATTTAAATTCCTTGTTCTCCTTAAACTTTTTTTTTAATTTTTCAATTAGGAACTTTGGCTAAACTTTCCTCTATAATTACATCTTGTCATTTACAGTAGGACAGACATTTACATACGTTGCTTTTACCTACTCAGAACTTTTTACATGTTCAGTGATGGGGGTTTAAACAGCTATCAACAACTGACAGTTGTTCTTCCAATGCAGATGCATGGCCTCTGGTGTGCCTACCTCCTGCCCTGCAGAATCTTGATACTCAGGCACACACCAAAACACCAGTTGTCAGTGCATCTTTCTCCAACACAGCCACCTTCATTGCTGTTGATCACAGCACTAACCAAAGGACTGTGTGAGACAGTCCTGGAAAGGATTACCAATAAGTTAAAGAATGCTCTTTATATGTAGCTATCTTCTGTCCTGGATGAATGTGTTTACAGGATGAGACTGCCCAAGCCAATTAATCTTCTAATATCTCACACTGCAGAACTGGAACTAACATGCTAAGAAATCAAAACCACCGGGCAGCCCCACTACTATGTATCATACTGTGCTTTTTCTAGTGGTTTGGGCATCTAAACAGTGTGTACAAAGAGCTGCCTAACAGCTCTCTTATTTGAAACTGCCACTTTTAAGTCAGAAAAATATCTACAGGGAAAGGAGAATAATACGTACCAGCATGACTGAATTCATGGCTGTGCCTGAGTTAACAGGCTCAACCGATGCAACTGTTTGGTTCAAGCAATCAAAGTGTAGTATCCTATGGTTTTGTATCCATCTCCAGTTAACCCCCATCACTCCAATAAAACAGCTGCCTACAGGTCACACATGGTATTGCAACTGTGCACAGAAGTAGGTGCCATAAGCAGCACCAAGCGTGGAGCTGCCAGTCATCTTACGCATGCAGGCTGGGCAGCTTGTTGCCAGAGGAAATCTTTACCAGCTAAGTTCTGCCTACCTTGTGCTCAGCAGGGGCACCAGCCGAGTCCATCTTTTCTACTATGCTACTTACTACAAAAGGAATTCAGTTACCATTAAGACCTTCACCCTTTTGCAAATGTAGTTGAAATTGGCCAATGAGGTTCAAAATCATTGCAGTGGGACAGACAGTGTGCAACTGCAGAAGAGTCAAATCTTTGGCAAGCCAGCCTAAAATTCACATGAATGAAAGAGATACACTGCAAAATGTTTTTTCCTGCTTAATAGTGCATCACAAGAGATTTTCTCTCAGTTGTCAACCCTAGCAGGCAGATAAAGGGAACTTTGCCACTTGATACTATCTAGTGGTGTGCCACAGGACTGAGACAATGTGAATAAACTTTTCTTTCCCTGTTCCATTTTCACTTACCATTTGCTTACACACAGCTCCCTGGGCCTGGCTACTTTCTCTGATGTTTCTGACTGAGTCTTCCTCTCTCTCTGTTTTGACTACCGTAAGCTACTTTCTTATTCCTTCTCCAAACAGAAATGCTCCAACATATGCAAAATCCTTCTGCATGTTAAGTATAAACAGAGAAAAAACACAATATCATAGTTCCTGTTAATTCTGCTAACCTGTGTCCACAGACTCGAAGCAGAAGTACTGCTTTTTCTTCAACCTGCCATGGGCTTGCTTCAACCCATCTCAAAGATCTACCTTCTCTTCTACCTGTATTTTCCATTAATGCAGCACTGGCTTGTTCATCATCATTTTAATCAACTTAGTCAGAACTGTCATGACAGCTTTGTCGATGCCTCTAACAATGCAACAAACACATTAGCTGGGACTCCTCTCACCTACCTTTAGGCATCTACAGTGCCAACCCTTACATTTATGCTTATCAGCTAGATCTGCTATAAGCTTGGAAAAAATTAAACACATTCAGGGCACAGCCAACCTTGGTCAAAGTGGGAATTGCATTCCCAAAGCACCTGTCTCTCTCTATCATGAAAAAACATAGAGGAAAATTAACTCAGAGGCAAAGGTCTACAAGACAGATGTCTAAATTTGATCAGATAAATACAAACACCTGTGTCCATTCCTACTCTCACTTTCTGGCTTAACTGAAATCTCATTTGAATATCAGCCGCTTTCCCTTGAGCAATTCACAGCATCTGAGATGTACCTTGTGTGAAAGATGTTGACTAAATCCTCCTGTGTTGCCATTCCATCACAGTTTCTCAAGGTTCAGACTCTGAGATTCTTTCCTAGAAGAGAAATTGGTAGATGTGTCATACTGATATATATCATACCACAAAAATATCTACACAGACCAATTGCTGTGTGTGTACAAAAATTAACAGTGTGTGTCTACTGACGCCTTTACTGAGTTGCGTGTAACTTCATAGGCATTAACCTTCGAATATGTAACACACAACTTCTTTTCCCTATTGCTTCCCTATTGTTTTTCACCTTTTATTATTACAACATTTCTGAACCTAGCCTGTAAGACCTTTGGCAGAGTTAGGTTTGCATGTGAGCATTAAAGATTATTATGAAGGCACAACAATTCCTGTAGTCTAGATAAATATAATTGCAAGAGGAAGGGAAGACAAAAGCAAAGGGCAGTTCATAACTCACAGACATCTCGTATGTTTTCAAGCTTCTCCTGCAGAACTTTGTGTGTGGGAGGAGGTTACAAATGAAGCTCTCTGCTAAAAGCCTGTGCCAGCCATCTGAGTTAGACACAGTCTATAGAATTTATGTAATGATAACCAAATCAATTCAGAAACCAGTTTTGTTAATCTGACACAGACCCTAAGAGTGGATAGCTTTAAACTTATCCTGACAGTGTCTGCTATTACTCTAGATGAAGAGACACTTTTGAACCAAATCAAATGTTCATGGCAGAAGAGTTACATTAATTTATATCAGCTTCTGATTGAACTGACTAGAATAAATCAGAGAGAGAGGGCACACAATCAGCTCTGCTGGCAGATTTGCAGACTGCTGGAAAGGGCCATAAGTCTCTGGAGTATGGCTGTGAGTAATGCTCTCCTCCACCAACACAGCTGGAGCCCGCCTAACCACAGCCGCTGACACCCACCACCATCATGTCTTAGCCAGACTGCTAGGTTTATAGCCTCTATCAGAAAATAAAAAGATGTAAGTTGTGAGAATATACTCATAGTAGAACAAGTTTCAGTGGCTTAAGGTGTAACACCCCCTCCCAGCAATTTCTTACCTTCTCTTTGCCTGAGTTTACTGCCTCACAGCAGATGTGGTGAACAAAACACATGCACTAGTCCCAGCTGCTTCAATACAAGGTCCAGCAAATTAGCTTAGACTGCCAATAAAGATGACTTTAATGTATTAAAATGGATTAGAAACATTAGTGTCTTCCAATCCAGGGACTGTTGTGGAGGCAGAAACCTTCAGTAAGGAGGCAGAAAAGATGGTGAGGGAAGCAGTATTTCTTGCACCACTCCAGCCAGGCTTGTTGGAGTTTGTGGCAATAGGAAAGGCTATGAAATGTCACACTCATGGCTACCATTCTTTTGCCTTATTAACAAGCTTATGAACTTCTGTTTGTCTGTCTGGACTAGACAACCTTCGGAAATCTCCTCCAACTTGAATTATCCTGATCCTAGCATGCAGGGATAGGAACCTGGAAACGTGGTTCTGTTCCTGCAGATCCAGTCACTTAGCAGATCTTGGCAATCTGTGTAGACCAAACTTACCTTCCAAGGGGTCCAACGAGGGTGACACTAGTATTGCCCTGGTGTTGAGCAACTACTTTTCAAAGGGAGGTCAGTGGTAGCATGGGTACCCTCTGCCACTAGGAAACAGCCCCACTTGACTCAAGCATTATTAAGAAAAGGGATGGGGAAAAATAATCCCAAACCAAAGAAATAGGGATTAAGACTAAATAACCAACCTTCTCTGGTGTCACAGTTTCCTAGCTAGGGGACACAATCCTCAGATAAAGCATTTAATGTGTTGCCTAATGTGATAAGAGGTATACAGTCTTGTGGGAAGGGATACTATGGCAGCGCTGGGAACAGGCTGCTTATCATGTGCTCTCCCCAAGCAGCATTGAGCTCTGTAAGGTCTGCACTGCATCTATGCTTTTGGGTATGTGAGAAACCAGCAGGAATTGATGTCATGGGCAGGCAAGTTCGAAGAAATCTGGAAAACGGGAAGCCAGAGTCACAGCTGTTATAAATTCATCAAGATTTTGGCTCCAGTTCTAAAATATTCACAAAGGCATAAGAATCTCCACATGATTTTGAGGGAAGCAAGATCTGTAGATACACGAGTGACACATTCACACATGCTGTATTGTTTAAGCAGCATACTGAGCTTTTAGTTTCAATCCCTGCTCTTTTCACTCGAGTCAGTTAACATTTCCCAGAACGTTACTGTGAGACACAACCTCATGCTGTTACCTTAACGTAACTACAACTGATATTTTCTGGAGAAATCATGTGTCATTATGGGGAGCGATCACAAGGTCATTATCTGTGGGACACTCTCAGAGCTGTGACAAGGCAGTTCCAGCAGCAAGGACGCACTGCAGTGGAGCTGCTGCATGCACAAACAGAGCGTGGATCCGCTGGGATCTCAATGGGCTGCTCCTGCCTCTGCGCTGCCTCTGCCTTCTTTGTGCCTGCAGCAGCTCTGCAGGGTCAGCTAGTTCAGGAACGTGATCCAGCTGAACTCTGGTAATTTTCTCGAGAGGCATGACTGGCTTTCCCCACGATCAGATCCCAGGCTTGCCTCGCCATATGGCAACAGAAAGAGTTACTGCCGTGTAAACAGCAACAGGAAAGCATAGCCATGATCAGAGAGGAAGGCAGGACTGCCCCTTTTGGTGGCAATACAGACAGAGGCTGGCTTGCATTAGCTGTGAAACGACATTCTCAGAGAGGTTTATAACCGCACTGCTCTGCTGGCAGGAGACCAGGCTGTTCCTATTAACTGAGAGATGCAGGCTTCAGAAACGCTACATTCACCCTCAGCAGAGGACACGGACTGGGTCGTGCCGCCCTGTGAGGCTGCCTGTGATCACCAGCTACCACTGCTCCAAGGAACAGGCAAATCCCCAAACCCGTTCCTTTACCTTTCTATAAAAGCAATGAAACCCGTTAGCAAACATGGTGCTAGGTCCCCTTGTCCGTGCCCTTGCGGGACAAACGCACGTTTCACCCTTCCTAGCCACTCCCTCAGCCGGACTGGAAACAGACGAGGTTTGTGCACTGAGGAAGCGTGTCCATCCCCTGAAACCTGGCTACAGACGAAGCCCAGCACACAGCGCACCCGCACACCCAGACCCGGTGCCGTTCTGCTGCGGCACCGACACCCTGCTCCCTCGCCGGGGGCTGCGCCGCTCCAGCCGCAGCGGGCAGGCAGCGGAGGCTCTCCGCGGGCCTCCGGGGGGGGGGGTCAACACACGGCTCGCCCAAGGGCGGCCAAACCGCTGCCGCGGGACTGCGGCGCGGCGGGATGCTCCTTTGTTTGTGTCTCTCCGGGAAAGCCCCACCCTTCCCGCCGCCGCAGCACGGCCGGGGACGCGGCAGCGGCCGGAGCGGGCCCAGCTCCGCCTGCGGGGCCCGGCGGCCTGCGGCAGGGGCGGGGTGGCGGGAGCGGGATGCCGTCCCCTCCCCGCGCCCCGCCGCCGCCATGGCAACCACCCGTCGCCGCCGCCTCCCCCGCCCGTGCTCGTCCCCCCTCTCCCCGGTGCCTCTCTCCCCCCGCCGCGGTCTGACAGAGCAGAAGCGCTGCGCCCCCTCCCCGCGCCGCTCCCGTCCGCGGACACGCACCCCGGCTCTCCCAGGTAACGGCAGGGCCCGGCTACAGCGCGGCCCCTCACGGCGCTACCCGGGGCGGGCGGCAGCTCGGACCCCGGCGCAACAGCCACCCTCCCATCCCGCCGCGCTGAGGGAGGCGGCGGCGGGAAGAGTGGGGGGGGTAGCAGCGGGAGAGGCTGGCAGAGGGCAGCTGCCCCCTGCCGCGGAGCCTGCTGGGAAGTGTAGTCCGCGTCCCCCCTGCCGGCGCCGGGGGCTGAGGAGCGAGGTGGCGGGTGGGAACTACAAACCCCAGCGCGCTCGGCTGGCGGGGTGGGGAGATGGGCGCTGCGGTGTGCCCCCGCGGAGGAGACCGTGGTGAGGAGGGGGCTCGGTCTGGGCGAGGGCGCGGAGGTGACTCGTCTCTTAGGAGCCGCTGCTGAGGGGATGATGGTCCCGGGGGCCAAGGGTGCCCCCTCAGCGCTGCCGAGAAGGGCAGGGTGGAAGGGGAGCACGGTGCCTGGTGGTGGGGCGGGATGCGAGGGGACGGCCGGGGAGGGCGGGCTGGGGGACCCGGGCGGGCGGGGTGTGCTGGGGGCTGGACGGCTGAATGGGGAGAGGTGTGATGCTAGAGCATCAGTTTTTAAGAGGATGAGGGAATGCAGGGAGACGGGAGGAAGGCGGGTGGGTGGGCGCAGTCGGGAGGTGCGCTGAGGGGAGGGTCGGTTGGGTAGCTTGTGGCTGCAAGTGCGGGCTGCTGAGGTTGGGGGAAGAAAGAGTACGAGGGGCACGTAGGAGCATGGGTGAACGGATGAAAGGGGAGAGATCTGCTGGAGGAGGAGTGGCAGAGCAGATGCGAGGGCAGGGGAGGCCGGAGTGAGTACGGAGGAAGCAGCAGCCAAAGAGACAGGAGCTAGTGGCCCTGGAAAGTTTCCTCAACCAGCTCACTTTATAGTTGTCCTACCACACTTCGGCTCTGTTGAGCTTGCTGCACTCGGTCGTCTTTATATGATGTGACACAGTGTTACTTCTTAAAATAATTTTGCTTCGTTTCTATTGTGCCCACTTTTCTGCCATGATGTCAGTGTGGCATTTGTCTCTCTTCCCTTTCTATTTACTCTGATGACAATTCTAGTGTTATCCATTATCTTGTATTCTCCAACAGGCATGAGGTGGAATAAAATCACAGTTCCTTTCTCATATCATATATAAAATACACATATTTATGACTGGTTTCTTAGAGGGAGTTATTTTTTATTCCTGAAAATCTGTATCTTAAAAGCTCATTGCATTAGTACTCCCTTGCATATGAACACTGAATGGCTATTCCTAATACAGTTTTAAATGTCACAGAGATGGGTTTCTTTGCAGTGGATGTTGATTTTTATTGCAGTTGAACGTTTCTAACCCCATGTCAGATACATCCTAGGACAGGCTTAGGCTTCTTGCAGCTCCTGGTCCTTGCCAGGCTGTGGAAGTGAATATCGCTGCTGCAGCATGCTTCCAGGGTGCTTTGCTCTCAGACACATAGGCTTTTGAGCAGGTAACAGAGAGGAGTGGATCCTGCCTGAGCTAATCACAGTCTCAAGAAAAGTAAATGGAAGTCAAGGAAACAACAGTAGGCCTTTTTCTGGCTTTCTGTCTAAATAATTGCAAAAAAAATCCCTAAAAATAAAAAACCCAGCTGATCCTTCTGGCAATGAGCTGAGAAACGTGGAGATGTGATGTCGGTAGCACTAACAGCAATATGCCTATAAGCATATATTTTAAAGCATAGGTACTTTAGACCAATTTAAAACCAGCAAAATTCTAATTAAAAAAATACGTATTCATAGTCCTAAAGTGCCAATTCTTTGGAATTCAGAGGGGAATTCAGAAGATGGAAAGTATTCAGGCCTAAATTCTGACCTTATGAGTCAGGGTTATAAACACATGTGTGAGTCCATTAAACCTGCAATTATTCATGGAAAGTTTATCTGGGTTGCAGATTGGCTGCGCTCGGAATGTAGCAGCACCAGAACTGAATCTTTGTGGAGCTGCCTATGGTCTGGCAGGGCTCAGGAGCTGCTGTGGGAACATGGATGTGCTGTATCCAGGGCCAGGTGCAGAAGCAGTTTAACTGCCTTTCTTGGCACAGAGCCCGACCTAATAAACACTTTGAACCCAAGCTGGCTCTGCACAGACCCATCTTGGGAGTCTTTGGTGGCATGTTTGCTCTGCTAGAAGTGCTTACACACGTGATGTGCAGAGAGGCAAGTGGCTCCACAAAGTGGCCAGAGGGGTTATTGATTTGGGCCGAGTTCCACTTTGTTGAGCTCCGTATGGGTCCTGCAGAATCCTTCAGGTATCTGAGCCCTACACCCTGTCAGAGGAGGGCTTGGTCACCTCAGGGCTGGTGCCTCCTGATTGTGGCTTGGATTTGGGGTGGTACTAATGCCAGGAGCCCTGAAAATGTGCTGGAGAGAAGAGAGATGTGTGGAGCCAGCCTGGGTCCAGCAGCGCTAAGATGGAAAAGGAGCTAGCAAGCCTCTTGCTTCCTGAACTGTGTGTGTATGGAGTTGCACTCCCCCGAGTTGCCCCACGGTGTTAGTGTTAGCTGTTTTGGTTTCTGTTACCCAGCCTAGTTGATGGATACCTCATTACCCTGAGTAATGGTGATGTGACCATATGGATATGCCTGAAGCTGGTACACAGGGTGCTCTGGAGAAGAATACATTTTGCAGTCAGTTTAGGAATAGCACAATCATCTCTGGTTCTCCTCTTTCTAGTTCTTCAAAAAATTATAGTTCAAAAGCTTAGCAAATGGCAGTTTCATTCTCCTGGGTGCCTTCTGTTTGATGCAATAGTACATTATCTCTAATTAAAACACTGACCAACTGCTTAGTAGTTTCTCATGTATTTATTTGTAACTTGCGGTGAATGTCTTGTCTTCATTTGAAAATTCTTTTCTTTTCACTTGCATTTAAAATAACATTCAACTCTCTGCTTCAAGTTAGCTCTCAGAAGATTCCACAGAAAAATAGTTTGAGGCCTGTGTGCATGCTTATTCTCCTTCCCACTTCCACACACATTTCCCCATTAACTCCACGTCTGCTATTTCAAACCAGAGTTTCAGTGCAAAGAAGCCAAAAATCAGTTAACAGCAAGCAGTTAACTGAATTGAAAGATCCCTCAGTGCTGGGTTTCCTGGACCACGGTGTGTGTATATGTTTTATCTGGGGTGAGTGCTGCTTTGAAGTGACATGTTGAGCAGGGAGTGAACACTCCAATGACATTACTTGCTGCAGCCCCCAGTGCTGCTCCTGCCGCTGTAGCCGTTCTGATGCACACAGCAGAAGGAAAAAAAGAAAAGAGCACTGGTGTAGCACACTTCTTGTCTTTGATTCAAGAAGCCATTCAAATGTAGTTTAAATCCAAATCTGCTGGAACTGAGCCACGTTCTTATTTATATATATATATAAATTTAACAGGAGTTGTGATCCTGTGAGGTAATGATTGTTAGCTTCCACACCAGTCTATGGGACCACAGCTGCAAGTTTAAACAAAGCCAAGTTAACCAGGAAAGATAGATTTGGCTGTGGAACTTGGCAGGCATTTTGTTTGTTTGTATTTTATCTGACAGTGATCAGTTAAAATGTTGTTTTTGTCACGCGAGCGTAATGCCTGATAATTGTCTGCAGCATCAGTGATTGCTTCTGAACAGGGACAGTTAATTATCAGGAATGAAGACTAGTTGTTCTGCACCCAAATCCAAAATAGAAGGGATAATCTTTCTAATAAAGCAGGCAAGGCTTTTTTTTTTTTTTTTTTTTTTTTATAATTGTGGTTTTGGAGAACTTAAAAGTCAAAAAAAATACATCAAGCATGTGAAAAAGAAATACAGTCTATATTTCAGTCAGAAATAGACTTCTGTAGGCTCCCAGTAGGAATTGCAAGTTGTGCAGGGAAAAAATGGGTTTTTTTCTTCGTCTGATGATATTCCAGTTGGTGTTGCAGTTTATGCTTTTCCAGATAAGGAATTGTCATATTGTTATATATCTTCATTTTAGCAAGTTTTAACTTTGAAGCGACAATGGGAAGTCAGATTGTTGTGCTATTTTAAGTGAAAACATAATTGAGGGAGAGGAAGCTATTCGGAACTGGTCGGAGCTGGCTTACAAAACCAATATGGCCTTAAACTGAGGTAGCTCAGCACTGGATTTCAGAAGATGGTGCCTAACAGCGTGGCTCTGTCTTGTGACGTTAGTTGGGTCTCTGACGCTGCATTTCGGGATGCCTGACATCGTGCTGCATGGCTGACTTACAGAAAATGAGAAACAGAGTTAGTAACCAGTCTTCATCTGTGTATGTCCAGGCCTTTCCAGATGTTCAGCTGTCCAGTCAGCAATACTGCACAGCTGCTATGACGTGAGACCATATGCCCAGCAATCTCTGGGAGCTGTGGAGCCCAGCTGAGACCATATGCCCAGCAATCCCTTTGGTCTGCCTGGGTAAAATTTTGGTCAGAGAAAGACACACATCCAGAAAAAACCAGGTATGTTATAGCACTATCAGTGAGGAGTTAACAACTAATTTGAAGAAAAGACTGATTTGGAAAAAGACTATTGGAGCAATGAGAATAAAGCAAAAATGAGTAACTGCTTCTTTAATGAGTGTCATCCATCCAGTGCATGAGTTGGGTGCCTGTGGAGAAAATGGGATGCAGTTGTGTAACTGGTTGTGTCAAAACACATAGGCATAAAGGAGACATGTAAAGATAGTAAAGATGCCTTTCGTTTTGGCACTTGCAGAGCTGAACGTTCAATGTCAAGCAACAGGAAAGCCCCTGCTACAGACCTCAGCGTTAGGGGTGAGCATTTATTGCCTCTGGTGGCGCTGTGGTGTGAAGTTATGGGGGAGACGGGCTGAAGGGGGCAGTTGTCCTGCATTCCCTCTGGTATTGCACACAAGTCCAGAAGAGTGTGCTAAACAAGCTGTCCCCCTTTGCCCGCCATTCACACAGTCACTGTATCTGCCTGTGGATATGTTTGTGTGTGTATGATGCTTGAATGTTGGAATAGAGACTGTCTTTTGGAACTTGCTTTAGTTCCGGGAGAAGAATTCTTTTCTGACCTCAGATAGGGATCAGCTCAGCTTATGCTCCAAAGAATAGAGATTAATATCCCCTGTGACCTTTTAGCCTAGCTGCTGCAGGGTTTTAACAAGTGGGCTTAAGACCCTATGTGTGGCAGCTATGCCGACATGAACGTCTGTAATGTCTCTTCTTGTCAATGATCCGTGAACTAAAGAATCTCCAAGGATCTCTTGATGTGCTGTGGAGCTGTTATTGTCTAGTGCAGGAAAGAACCCCGCAATGATAGAATGAAAAGCTGGTGTCACAAGTGATGTGTAAGGTATTCTAAATGTACCTGACAACAGTTGTCCCTGGACAACTTTTAAGTAAAAGCCCCTTTTAAGTAAAAGTTGTCCTTTTACTTAAAAGCTGTGGCTGTGATATGGTAGGAAAAACAAATATTTAAACAAAACCTCCAACAACAAAAAAACAAACAACAAAAGCACTGTTTATGACTTCTGTATTTCTGGTTCCTTGGACATTTGCAGTGTTCTATGAACTCTATAACATAATGCAGAACAGATAATAAAAAATAAGTACATAACATGAAAAAGCCCCCACCTAGTGCAAGCTACCTTTTCCTCCCCACCACCAGAAAACAATCCAGGAAGGAATTCCTTCCTAAAAATCTGTTTTCCTTAATTTTGGACCTATTTGTTTTGACTTGCTTTGGCTGTTCTGAACTAATGCTACCATTGCTTGTGTGTGTAAGAGGTCTGTAGTTTTTTTAAGCCATTTTTAGCCATTTTAAACCATTTCAAACAGCCAGTCTTTTTGCAGTGGGACCTCAAAGAGCTGCCTGGGGGTCAGCAAGAGCGCTGATTTAGGACTGAGGTCTACAGTTGCTGTTTCAAGCATGTCTCAGGCATATGGGTGATGTTTATATTCATCTTCTCAAGCTGTATTACCTGTTTTGGTGTCTAGAGTGGGTGATAAGTAAAAATTGAAGTGCCTGAATCCAAGGAAAAGATCCAGAAGCTTTTGTCAGCCTAGCTCTGGAGGCACTGACTGCTCAGTAGGTTCATACAGGTACATCCACCAACCTCCCTCTATGCCCCGAGTTTCAGTGCCTGTTGGTGTTTAGAAGCTCTCCAGTGTGAGGCACTGGGCATCAAGCACTTGCTTAAGCTTCAGTGTTACCAGAGTGAGACCAGAAGCCCCCAAACTCTTGGTTGCTGGAGGACATGGGAGATTCTCATTTGGTTTCCCCCTGAAGTTTTACGACCATGTAAATTTTTCTGCCTCCTGCTTCCCAGCTTCCTGAGCTAACCACTCTTCTGAAGTGAGCACATGTTTGTATGGCTGCTATGCCTTACCTCCTGCCCAGGGGTTGGGCTGGAGACAGGAGGTTGTCTCCTCTGGTGAGCAGGGCACTGCACTCTTCTGGTCTTAAGGGGAGCTGGTTATGAGTGTCAGCCCTCTTAAGGCAGAGGGGGAGTTAAACACACGCCTGCAGGGTGTGAACTAGCTGTAATAAACAGCTACAAGAGATTGCTAAAGTACATACATGTTTCATGGATTTCTAGGAATTGAATGCAGCATTTCCTTAGAAATGTTTTATTTACTCTCTTTTTTTTTGCTACATGTGGGGAAAACTTGCAGAGATTTGAGGACCATTTTCCTTATGGGGACAAGCCGGTTGTGTAGCAGATCCTAACGCGGATGTGTTTGAAGACGGGGCCATGGATTCTGCCCCAGGTGGTGCTTTGTTCATTTATAAGTTGACTTATCAGATCTGAATGGGTTGTAACCTATATTCAGTTCCTATCTTTTTATCTATTTCCAGTGCAATGCAACTGACAGCACTTTTTCCTATTAGTTATCATCTTCTGCATTTTCAAATGGTCTCACTTGCCACAAAGCTAGAGCTCTCTAGTGATGTATCCTGCCCTTCCTCAGCACCAAGAGAAAACGATATAGAGTCATCACCCTTTCCACCTGAGTTCTGCTCCTGCCCAGAAGTTTATAACAGATGTGGGAATGATCTGCAAGCTGAAATGTGTGTCACAGCACGAGGACAAGTAAGCCCTAATGTGTCTTGCTGTGCTCAGTGGAGTGCCAGCTGTGGGGCAGCAGTGTGTTCTTGCCATCAGACTCTTCAGCCACATGGAAGCCGTGTGGCCAGCGGATGCCAGTGAGGGCAGCAGGTTTCCATGGCTTAGTTGCAGGGAGCAGGAGTGAAAAGGTGGTAGAGCAGACCTGGTGTGCAGCTGCAGGCAGCGGCAAGGACCATCAGTTTGGCACTGTTGAGAGGCAGAGCGTGTGTTTGCAATAGGCAGTGTTCAGGACAGGCAGAATGAAGCTCATGTGGATATTGGTTTGACTTCTTGTCAGGTCTGAATTTTGCTAAGCATGAGGGAGTACAAAGGCATAAGATACATCCTCCTTAATGCCATCTTGATCTTGTCTTGTCTGTTCTATAAAAGCTACTAACATTTTTGTAACCCGCTAGGATGTAAAAGGTTGTTTCTCCCTGTTCTGGCTTCTCTCTGCTACCACCTGCTCCTGCTGCACACACCCCCATATCACAGGTTGTCTTCAGCTGCTCAGCCTGAACTATGTGCTGCACCAGGCCCTGTGCCCTTCTGTCTCCCCATCTGGCTCTACCCCTCCTTCCCTCTTTCTTCTCAGACACTTTGGTCTTGCCAAAGCCTTGATGTAGGTAGTGGACCACGCTCCACCTCCTCCCCCTTGGTCAGGGCAACTCTCTGCATTGTGTAGCTATGAATGGTAATTTTATATTTTTGATTTCCAGAGGTTTATATCTGGGTGAATGTCAGGGACCACACACGTCCTGAGTCAGAGGACAAGGGAAAGGAACTGATGCTCTTTTTGTGTGGTAAGGACCTAGACTTTGGGTCATGTGGGATTCAGATAAAAGGGCAGGCACTGCTTCGATCTTGAACCTTAAATACAAGCCTAGGCCAGGTTGGACAGGGCCTTGGGTGACATGGTCTAGTGTGAGGTGTCCCTGCGCATGGCAGGGGGGTTGGAACTAGATGATCTTAAGGTCCTTTCCAACCCTAACCGTTTTATGATTGTAACATTGCTTACTTTTCAGTGTGTGGTCTAAAATTGCTTTCTTGAATGGTTACTGGGAAAAGTACAGGTTTGCCTGAAAGTCATGCTGCGATTTACTGCTTGTGTAAAAATGTTAGTAAAATTTGTAAATGTTAAATTGTTTTGGGGACTACGGGAAGGTGGTACTTTGGGAATCACTGTTTTAAAGAATCTTAAATAGGGATTGCTAACTCTGCCATAAATCCCAAAGCGACATGTTAAATTTAATGAAAAAACTCAAGTCAGCATGTGGATGCTGGAGTACTTTGAAAGAATATTTAAACAGAATGAGGCTCTCAACTTTGTCTATAGTAGAGCATTCATTCAACCATGTCGTAATCTCATTAGGGTGAGGGCTCTTGAAAGTGCTAAGTGCAGATTTCCCTGATGCTGCTTGGCACATTTAGGCATGTATGTAATACAACAGTATAAAAAGCAATTTAATACCTCGTGTGATTTGTGATTCATGGGTTGATGGCTGCTAATATATTGTGGTGATCTACAAATTCAAGTTTGGCTTGTTTGGTTCAGTGTGGACAGGGCATTTAATTTTCTTGCACTAATTTAACAGGACTGGGGCCAAAGGCAGCAAAGAAGTTGTGTTTTTATCACTACAAAAGAGTTAGGATTCATGATCTGAAACCTTAGGCTAGTAAAGAGATACTCCAGAGCTAAATGTTTGAAAAAGAGGGGGACTGGACAGGAACGGCGGGTGGAAAGACACAGTTCAGCTATAAGAGAAAAACAAAACTAAAGTGTCACAGCCTGAGTTACTACAGCATGTACAGTTCATTTTTCTGATTATTATGTTCTCTTTTAGATTTCTGAGTGAAGATGAATTTAGCAGAGATTTGCGATAATGCCAAAAAAGGAAGAGAATATGCACTCCTTGGGAATTATGACTCTTCTATGGTATATTACCAGGGTGTCATCCAGCAAATCCAGAGGCACTGCCAGTCGATCAGAGATCCAGCAATTAAGGGCAAATGGCAGCAGGTAGGGTGAAATAAGGTTGCCTTTATTCTGTCACTTGATATTTGAAAAACACACTATGCTTCCCAGACCTTTTAAAATGTAGAGGACGTATCTTTCAGTTAAGCTTGCAACATTTCTTTTACAATATTATGTTGATATTTATGGGAAAATAATTTTTGTGGTGTGTTCAAAAGGAACTACTTTGTTCTGATTGAGTCTGGGTTTTGGTTGTTTTCTCTCGGGACGTCTCTCTAATCTCTAGTCTGTTTGTGTGTGATTGCATACTTTGGAAAGACTGTTTTCTGAGGACTTCCTTTTGCTATTATATCTTTTGACCATCTGATGTCCAGTAAACTAAGACGTGGATGGATGGGTTAGCATCACAAGAATGGTTGTCTGAGTAGCAGTTAACTGTAACACTACGATCTGCAAATTTGAATCAGGTTTCTAAAACTCCAAGTAATACTCTTCGCCTGAGTCTTGCACACGTGCATCTCCCTGCTAAGCAGAATACTTTTGAAGCCAAGGAAGTAATCTGTAGGTGAAATGCAAGAATCCTCATTTAGTACTATCAGTATTTAAATTTTCCTCACATTTTGTGGTCCCATTTTTCATTACACAAAATGTGTTCCATCAAAAAAAAAAAGGGAGGATAAAGATATAAAAATGTATTAAAGAATAAAGAATTCACATTGCATAAATATAATGTTTTGAAAGATGAACATATCTCCTATAAAAAGTGATTTTGCAATAAGTAGCTGAAGAGGTGATTTCAAGAAGAGTTTTTGTAAATATCATATTTAAATGATGTCACTTAAAAACAGAAGCATATTTTTCCTTTTCATTGCAGGAGCTGCTTTGGTTATGGTTTTGTGCTTGAAATATCTGACATAAAGTGTTTGTGTACTGATAGCTCCAACACTGTTAGCAATCATTTCATAACGACAGTACTATTCATAGGTTTATCACACAACTGTAGAGGTCTGCCTGCTTATTAAGAGCTTGTCTGCAAATCATATGCATGAACAAACAGCAGTGACAGTGCCTAGCTTTCCTGTGCTGTGATAAGCTGAATGTTGTGTAGGAGATATTCACATTCAAGTATTTGTATTTTAGCTCTTCCCCCTGCCAGAGCATACTGATTCCAGTGTTCATGCCCCATGTGTCCTTAGTTCCTGACAAACTTGTAGCTGACGTGAACATAGAGCATGAGGCTTTCCTCGTTCTGCAGCTGCATCACTGCCTTGTCTTCACTTACAGTATTTAGTGTTTCCTCTGATTACATCGATTCTTCCATTAAACTTTTAACAGCCCTTACCTTGTTAAAGTTGTGTGTTGTTTGAACAGAGAAGCGTGTGCAACACGGGATGCAACACAGGATGCGTGTTGTACATTGGAGACAAGCCTCAAGTGGAAAAGGACCATTAGCACAGTTTCCAGGATTATTCCTTGGGGAAGGCAGCTCGCTCCTTAGCGGAAGATCTGAAGTTGGCAGCTTCTCAGAAATTATCCCTTTTAGGTGAAAACAGAATGGTCCCTGACTGTGTCCCATAAATGCTTTGGAGAACTGTCCCCAGAAAGATCAGCAGCAGGTGGGGCAGCGTCTGTCACGCCGTACACTCATGTTAATTCTGAAACTTCCCAACACAGTGGTGGCAGATGAGCTCTGTCACAGTATTGCTTTGCCATTACTGGTGCCAGTCTTGGCTCAGGGACAAACACCAAAAAGTAAGCAGGATGGTTTAAAAACCAGAAGGGCTTTATCCCCAGGCTCTTTGTCTTCTCATTCATTTATAGGACTAACTGGGAACAAAATGATGTAGCCCTGAGAGCAAACGATGCAGCCCTGGAATCATTAGCCTTTCCATACCTGCACCTGAATAGTTTGGTGAGACCTGTAGAGGTAGACCTGCTTTTGATAAATAATTGTTCTTTCTCACTCCTTGAGACAGACTAAGAGGGAGTCTGATGATCTGGATGTTAGCACTGTTTTCCAGCTCCAACAGTGGCTGCATCCAAACTGTCAATCACATTCAGTAGCTGTCTGACAGACAGCCTGGTCTGAAAGGAATTAAACCAAAAGTTGGATCACAAGAAACGCTCATTCATAATAATAGTGTTTAGTTTTTTTCTTTTTACATCATTCTCATGAAAGAGTTATGCCGCACATGTAAGTTCAGCAAAATTCAGGTCTAACCCTCTTGGTACCAGTAATGTGCAGAAGCAACAGATTCACAGACCTATATGCTCCTTGCAAGTGGTACGAGAAGCAAAGCAATCCTTAGGTCATGGTCAAGGGGGTGAATGCAGTTGATTTCTACATGAAATTCCGTCTCCTCTGATGTATGCAGCTAGCCTGTTCTTTAGGTTCTTAGGTTTCTCCATCCTCTGAAGAATCTGAGGAGGATAATACTACTGGTACCTTCTGGAGTGGAGTTTAGCAATCTCGAGCAGACACTGGCTAGGTAGACCTTTTATTGTTGGGAATGATCCACAGTGTGAATGTCCACGTAGATATGTGCTTGAAGGAGAAGATTGTTACTTAATGCAGTTATTCTCTGAGATGTACTGTCTGCATGCACTTTCACAATCTTGAACCTTGTGAAGGATTCCTGGGACACTGATGCTGAGGGGATCTGCCAGTATGAAGCAGGTCCTTCCTTTCTGTACGTTTGTGTGCAGTGCATGAGCAAGGTGTTTGTCCTAGTGGTGCTTCTGAGGCAGTGAACTCAGTTTCAGGTGTTTGTATACATGTTCCCTCAAAAGTAGGAATATTCATATGAGTAACATCTCACTACATGCCTTTTTACAAGGGCATGTAGTGATAGGACAAGGAGGAATGACTTTAAACTGAAAGAGGGTAGATTTAGATTAGACATTAGGAAGAAATTCTTTAGTGTGAGGGGTGGCGAGGCAGTGGCACAGGCTGCCCAGAGAAGCTGTGGCTGCCCCATCCCTGGCAGTGTTCAAGGCCAGGTTGGATGGGTCTTTGAGCAACTTAGTCTGGTGGAAGGTGTCCCTGCCCGTGGCAGGGGGTTGGAGCTAGATTGTCTTTAAGGTCTCTTCCAACGCAAACCAGTCTATGATTCTATGATCTCAAAGAATAGTTACAGCCGTGGCTCTGAGGCTGACCAGCTCATACCTGCTACATGAATCATTACTCTCCATATCTGGCCACTTCTCTACAGTGGGTGCTCCATCCTGAACAGGTACCTCATGCTGGGTAGGTCTGTTTTGTTGCCTTATGCACTAGAGAGGATTTTCCCAGCAGTTTTTTGAGCAATGTAGAGCAGAGGTGAACCAGAAGTAGTTGGGATTTTTGGTCAGACTCCCAAACACTCTTCATCTCCCTCTCTTTGCTTGGGTGTCATTGTTTACAAATTCTTGCAGGTTGCTCTGGACAGAATAATGTTCTGTACAAGTATTTGGTGACTTGTATTTCATGCTGCACAGTCAGACAGCTTTAGCTTTGCAGCTGGGCACCCTGATTTCAAGGGTTCCTTGTGCTTGGTGCTGATAGGAGGAGGAATGTGAACACGTATCATCTGCTCCCCTGGGAACAACTGACTGGCTCAGTTCCACTTCATGCAATACTGCTTCTGGAACTTCAGAATCAGTGCTGACAGGAGACAGGGATCATGTCATTAGTCTGGTACAACCTGCAGAGCTTCAAAAGGGCAAAAGATGCATCCTGGAGGGTTCAACCAAAGCAGCAGTGTGACAACATAATAATTCCTCTGACTCTGGAAAATTCATTGTCATTGATTGTCCATCACTTGCTTGGCTTGGGGATGTCAAGGGTGACCTGCTCTTGAGACCCTTATTTGTTTTGCATCCAGGGGGTTCCCAGCTTGCTCTTGGGTGGCTGATTTAGCTCCATTCTTAGCCTCACTCCTAGGCCTATGAGCTCATTTGGAAAAGTTACTTCTTTGTTGAGGTTTGGCTGACATGTAGGCATATTCGTCCATGTAAATGCAGGCTGGGACTGGAAAGATTCAAAATCAGAAGCAATTGATCTCTTTTTCTACTTAACAACAGTAAAAGGTAGGTTTACCGCTACTGTGAACTTCACTTGTGTTGACATTCCCCCTGTTTATTCTGAGAGAGTTTCTTGGCTGGTGCAGTTTTTTACTAGACAGCTGGCTTGTAGGGAAGAGCTGCTTCAGTGACAGTTCAGCAGCTGCAGAATGACAGCAGAGCGTGCCCCCAGGAGATAGTACTGGCTCACAACGAGGCCAGCGGCTGTCGAGCAAAACCTGCTGCATGTTATAAGCGTGAGAGCACAGGAGCTGGGGCAGGAGTTCAGTGATTCTCAGGGCGCTGGGAGCTGCCAGCAAGGCACCTTTCTGACCATGGTCACTGGAGCAGGTGATCTGGTGCACTGTGCTCTTGCTCAAAGAGTAAAGCATAATTTTTACTTTTAGTTTTTTTTCACATTTTAAACACACTTTAATCAGTCTCTGCTTCTGTTGCTTTTGCATCATGCCTGTTTTAGTACCATTCCATAGATTACTTCCTGAGTAATTAAAGAATGTAGTGCAAGTAACTCATGAACAACTGTGATTCCAGGAGCTGTACTTTGATTCCACGGGATCAGGCTGGGTTACAGAGCATCCGTTTTGGGAATGGGTCAGGGAATTGTTATTTTCACTGTTAAAAAAAGGAGCTTGTTGAATAACTAGCACTAATTACAGGCAGCAATTCCAGGTTTGGTAAACACTTTTATAGAAACTTGATTGTTTTCGTTCCAACATGATATAATTAAAAAAACCCTCAGCACACATTGTATTTGCCAAGGTACAAATACCCATGCTTATTGCTGTGGGAGGTTGTGTAGAAGTACAAGCTCTGGCATAGCAAATAAAAGCTTGTGATGTCAAAGCTACAACAGTTGCCAGATTGTGAAATACAGAGGAACTCCCTGAAATGGGTTTTGGAACTACCACTAAGAAAGAGTGAACTCAGCTCTTGGTCACTGTGGTTTATATCCATATGTTAATGTGTTTTCTGCTTGGTTATTGTAAATCCTTAGGACTGGAATGTCAAAACAAAGTTCTGGGGCCACCCCCTGGGCTGAAAGGCTTTTTATCAGGCTTTCCAACACCAGCCAATGCCCACGATGCTGCTTCTGTGGAGCAGGTGCTGTGGCTGGTAGGGGTGGCTTGTGTATCAGAGTGTGGCTTTGGGAGCAGGCAGTTGCACACAGTAGCTGAACCCAGTTAACACCCAGAGTGGCCAAACTCTTCCCCACCTAGTCTTCCTTCCAGCTGCACCAGCTTCTTTCCCTCCTCTGCACCCTGCCATTCTTTTCCCTGGGATTCACCTGATCACAGGGTAGCGAGGAAGTACAGCTTTCTAACCCAGTCCTGTATTTTCTTTTTACTCTCCTAGGCTAATTTTGTGCCATTTTACCAAGCTGGGTTACTGTACTGTGATGCCAGAATTGCATCCAGAAAGGCAGTGGCAGGATGTGGGTGGGTAGAAAAAGAGAGGAGGAGTGGGACCTTCCTAGTTGGCAGTGGGGAGCTGTTAGCTCAGCTATCTCCTGAAACAGCTTCAACATAGAATCATAGAATTATAGAATCGTAAGGGTTGGAAAGGACCTTAAGATTATCTAGTTCCAACCCCCCTGCCATGGGCAGGGACACCTTGCACTAAACCATGTGGTCCAAGGCTCTGTCCAACCTGGCCTTGAACACCGCCAGGGATGGAGCATCCACAACCTCCCTGGGCAACCCATTCCAGTGCTTCACCACCCTCACTGTAAAGAACTTCTTCCTTATATCTAATCTAAACTTCCCCTGTTTAAGTTTGAACCCATTACCCCTTGTCCTACCACTACAGTCCCTAAGGAAGAGTCCCTCCCCAGCATCCTTGTAGGCCCCCTTCAGATACTGGAAGGCTGCTATGAGGTCTCCACGCAGCCTTCTCTTCTCCAGGCTGAACAGCCCCAACTCTCTCAGCCTGTCTTCATACGGGAGGTGCTCCAGCCCTCTTATCATCCTCATGGCCTCCTCTGGACTCGCTCCAACAGCTCCATGCCCTTTTTATGTTGAGGACACCAGAACTGTACACAGTACTCCAAGTGAGGTCTCACAAGAGCAGAGTAGAGGGGCAGGATCACCTCCTTTGACCTGCTGGTCACGCTTGTTTTGATGCAGCCCAGGATACGGTTGGCTTTCTGGGCTGCAAGCGCACACTGCCGGCTCATGTTAAGCTTCTCGTCAACCAACACCCCCAAGTCCTTCTCTGCAGGGCTGCTCTGAATCTCTTCTCTGCCCAGCCTGTAGCAGTGCCTGGGATTGCCCCGACCCAGGTGTAGGACCTTACACTTGGCTTGGTTGAACTTAGGTTGGCATCAGCCAACCTCACAAGTTGATAAGGTTGGCATCAGCCCACCTCACAAGCGTGTCAAGGTCCCTCTGGATGGCATCCCTTCCCTCCAGCGTATCAACCGAACCACACAGCTTGGTGTCGTCGGCAAACTTGCTGAGGGCGCACTCAATCCCACTGTCCATGTCGCCGACAAAGATGTTGAACAGGACCGGTCCCAACACCGATCCCTGAGGGACACCACTCGTTACAGGTTTCCAACTGGACATCGAGCCATTTACCACAACTCTTTGCGTGCAGCCATCGAGCCAGTTTTTTATCCACTGAGTGGTCCATCTATCAAATTGATGTCTCTCCAATTTAGAGACAAGGATGTCATGTGGGACAGTGTCGAATGCTTTGCACAAGTCAATAACCTAAAGCTTTCTTCAGGCTCTCTACAACCTGAGTTGAAGCCCCCTGAGTGCTCTGGCACCCAAGGGATGGGTGTGATGGGGGGCAAAGTGACTTGGTGAGTCCAGACCAGTGATTTTCCCATTTGCAGCCTTCTGAGGTTGCCCCAGAGTAGCACTGATCACTCAAAGATGCTGCTCAGTCACCTCCGTAATTACAGCACAGCCCTTCTTGGCTCACATCTGGGTTGTTTCTCAAGTGCAAGGAAAATTTTTCTGCACCTGATTCATCTGACTTGGTTTCTTTAGGGCCTCTAGGAATTTACCAGCTGGTTTTCCTTTGTGGTCCTGCTGTTTGAGTACACTGAGGGTTTTCTGTTGGTTGGTTTGCCAGGTACTGAGTAAGCGCTAAGGGTGTGTATGTCAGAGTTTGGTCTGCTTGCGTCTGGCCAAAAGATGGCCAGCAGTTCTTAGTTTTCAGCTTCCAAGGCATCAAAGGCTCACTTTCAGTTTTCAGATACCATCCTCTTTGCTGGTCCAGAGAGCTGGGTGACAGCCCTCCAGCCCTCAGTGCTAGCAAGTTGTTTTCCACCAGCTTTTCTGCAGGTTTTGGAAGGCTGATAGGAGGAATGCTGTCTGTATTCCTGGAGCACTGGAAGTGGCTGTCTCTTGCGGAGCAGCGCCCTGGAGGATTTATGCTGTATCATTCCTTTGTACCTCACAGCAGCTGTTTGGCTGGATTTATTTTTGGACAGGAGGGATGTGTGTTAGACAGTTTGAAAGAACCAAGTCAGTAATCAATCACACTTGTAACTCACACATGGAAGTTTTTGCACTGGGAGATGTGTCTGCTGATTGTGTGATGAGGAAGCAAAGAGAGCCAAGCAGGCAGGAGCAATCCTGCCCAAGCTGGATGTCCTGTGTCTTTGGAAAGATAGAGCTACTCCATCTGGAATGAGCAAGAAGGCTGTTTTGCACTGTTAATGGTCGACTTCTTTCTGTTCCTAAGGCTCCTTTTGTACAAATACATGTGGAGCTTCTGGTGAAGTAAACGCAGCGTTGCAAGAACTGTGTGGGGTCTTAGGGATTTACCCTTTACTTTGCCTTTGTCCTTGCTGGTATTTTGCTGATGACAGTCACATATATTCTTCTTCTTAAACAGGGTTTTAAACCAGAGAAGGATTTCTTTGTGCTCTGAAACCTCCTAATTTGTCCTTGAAATGGGAAAATTCCTGGAAAATATTACAGAGCAGAACAATGCACTGCTGTGGGGTGCACCTGGTAGTATTTTAGAAGAACTGTAGCTTTGAGAGAGAGGTGACGTGTGTTTGTTACTGAGTGCTGTCAATTTAATCATTCATTCTTTTATGCACCTTACCCATCAGTTATGTCAGAGAGTGGTTTCTGTCTTGAAATTGCCCCACCAAAAGTGGGGAGCTGTTGCTGCTGCTGTTTGAATATGTAGAGTGGGGCGGGTGAGGAAGGATGCCATTCAGAGAGGGGAAATGAGAGTGAAAGAGAGAAATGGGATGGGCAGGTGAAAATCAGGCTGGAAAGAGGCATGCTTCTGAAAGCGTGCTGACAAGGCACTGTGCCCTGCACGTGCCCAACATGGTTCATGTCCAAGCACACAGGGAGACGGAAAGATCTTGTGCTAGTGGCCACATCTTTTCACCAGTGAGCAGTGTTAGGAGGAACACTCAGAAGATGTGATGCTGTTTAGTAGTAGTTCTCTGATTTGCTGCTGTTACTACCTGAGCAGACAGGCGGGATTTGCAGACCTCCATTCCCCTCATCCTCTCCATTAGTCAGGATCTGCACGGCAAAGAGAGTCAGGTCATCAGGCAACACTGTTGACGTGCTGATACTGTCCTCAGTTGCCTTCCTCTATTTGCCGCAAAGTGAAGTCTGGTTGCGGCATTCCCAGGCAGTGTTTTTCCTGGCTCTTTTTCAGGTGTGTGCATGACATGAGCACAGCTGGGTGTCTCGTGTCTTTCCGTGGCTTTCTTGTAAGCTGACTTCAGAACCTGGCTTTTGGTTCAGCATTGCAGTGTATCCTAGTTGTAGCCTCAATGGGTAATGTTCCTGGTGGCAGCCTGCAGATATCCTCACCCTAGTGTTTCTTCACGAGAGGCTTGTAGAACCTGCGTGCCTTTCCACTGGATGGAAAGGTTCAGGTTGTCTCTGTAGCTCCAGCTGCGAGCCCATAACAGACAAGATCACACTGGCCTAAGGCAATCCTAGCTGCAGAGTGCCAATACTGATTTCCAGGCGTGCACAGTGATGCATGAATTAGTTTTAGCAGTGCACCAACACTTCAGTGAAGAGTGACACCTGAGTGTTATGACCCTCAAGCAGGTAAAAACCAAAGTAAGCATGGAGGTTGATCTCACAGGATGGAAAGCATCGAGTGACAGGAGGAAGACTGGTAAGACACCGTACAAGTGCACTCAGGTGAATCCTAGCACATCTTAAGCTAATGAACTGAAAGCTTATGCTTCTGAGCAAGAATGTGCAATGCAGTTTTTGGCTGCTGGTGTGTACTAAGAACTGGTGACCTTAGCATACATAACTTGAGCTTGTAGCAAGCCATATCACTTAAAACTTCACAAATTTCTACAGAGAATTTATTTCCCTAGGCTTCATGGAAGAAAATTGAAAAGAAAAAATATCAAGTAAATAATCTTGAAATTACTGCAGTAGTTCTAATTCCCTGGCTAGTGGCAATAGAAACTTCAAGTATAAAATTCAGCTGCACGATTCTGCAACCTGATTTCTTTCTGAGACATAATTTCCTCTCATTTTTATTTTACTTACTTTACTTATTTGAACTTATGCTGTAGGGTGTTAACGTTCTGATTTTCTGTTCTGATCTTTCCAATCCACCAAAGAATTGGCTTGTGCTTTGACTCTGTTGTCAAAGTTATTTACAAAGTTAATTTTGTAATATTATATTTTAATGTTTTAGCCAGGTTTATAACTAGGACCTTGGAGATTGTAATCAGAGAAGTTCTTTTAGGCCAGAATAGTAGCAAATATGTTAATGATCTGCCAACAGCACCTTTACTAGCATAAAAATATGTGTATGTGTGCATACGTGTCAACATGCACACATAAATCTAAGCATCAGCAGAAGTTACGGAAGAATGATCCCTGCATTAGCAATCATGTCTGGTCATGACATTGACAAGCAGGAAGAGGAACTCAACAGAGATGCAATTGTTTGTGCTGCTGTTAAAGATCTGTTGTCAGCCCGACAGGTCTGAGGGTTGTGAATGGAAGGTCTTGGGAGGCCCTACATTTGAGGGGAGCGTATGTTTTGAGGCACTTTCTATGGTTTAAGAAAAAAAAAGATTGAATTGTAACAATTTTTAAATGATGTATGTGTTTCTCAAGGTCCGACAAGAATTAGTTGAAGAATATGAACAAGTTAAAAGCATTGTCAACACTTTAGAGAGTTTTAAAATGGACAGACGTGCAGATATCCCTGTATCCTGTCAAGATGAGCCTTTTAGAGATCCCGATGTTTGGCCCCCTCCTGTTCCAGCTGAACACAGGTAATGAGGCTCAAGCAGAGTGCTTGAATAAAGTTGAGTTACCATAATTTTGTGTTCTTTTTTAAATGCATTTGTAACGTGCAAATGACATTTCATTTAGCCCTTTGTCATTTGTCATAAAGAATAAATATAATAAATTGGGAAGGAAAAAAGTAATTAAAATACAGTTGGATTTACTGCTGAAGTTCTAAAGCAAGTCACTCCTTTATTCTGGTAGGAGTGAGTAGCCAGGTGCCTGCAGCTAATGTGCTGGAGAGGTAAGTGGGCTTTTGGTGACACTTGCCTGTCTCACGTGCAGGGAGAAAACTTCTCCATTTCAGTTTATTTAAGCAGTTGAATTCACTGATGGCTGAGGAGCCAGTAAGGAGTTAGAACCTAAAGTATCTTCAAGGACATGGTGGCTAGAAATCACTCCCTAACTACAGATAATATTACCTGTGTTTAATCCATCGGTTAGTTTTATTGCTACACGTGTTGTGTTATACATGGTGTTTCTCTTCTGTAACCACCTTTAAAGTAACTTTAGTTAGCTAATAGTTTTCTCAAAAAGGATGCTTGTGTGTTTTCTGAAATCCCTATTTTCACCCTAATAGAGCTTGGCACAGGTTGCTGGAAACAACGAATCCAATTTAAAAACAAGACTAACATTTATCATGCCAACATTTTTCTAACATTATAATAGTAAGGAATTTTAATGTGTGTATACTCACATAAGCAAAGGAACAAAGTAAAATGAGAGCTCTCGGGAAACAGAAAGAAATGTTCTGCTATTATTCTGGCCAAGTTTATTCGTAAATTTATGTGCTTTATTATTATCAAACATCTTTGCTTTTGAAGATACCCTAAGGATGTAAGTGTAAACTAATATTAATACTATTTACTTTTGTGAGTGGTAGAAATGATTATTAGACTTTTTGTGGTAATGTTACATGACGTGCAAGATGTATTTATTCTTCTGTCTTTCTTGGAGGTAAAGGCCAATTGTTCATCTTTTTTTAAGCTGAAATTTAAATCTTGTGCACAGAAGTAAGGAAAATCAGCCACTCTTCTATGCTGTTAAGTTTGATGAAAATGTATACAAAGCCAAATGTAGCGGTTGTATCCACAGTGCATTTAAGTATATACTCTTTCTAAGCCATATTCCAGGGTGTGTTTTTGGAGTTAGCAATTTTTGAGTTGCTCAAAACAAGGATCAGTAGAAGATTGAATAGGGGACTCTAATTCAAGTTGGGTGATGTTCCTGGCTGTTTATTTTAGTTCTGTATGTCAAGTCCAATCCCTAGAGCAAAATTACTGTGATACCTCTCTAAAAACCAAACTCTTTCTCATGCCACTGCTGAGTTCTCTTTGACATTGTGGGTGATGCACGCAAGTACAGGTGGTTGCAGTTGGGCTTTGTTTGCTTTTGCTTTCTAGGAAATTTGTACATTTTGACATTTTCACGAAGTCAGAGGTAGGAGGATTGTTTGAAAATTCTCCCTCCTTTGTTTTGGGGCCTGTCAAAGCTATTAGCCAGCTTTTATTCTTTTTTCTTAAACCACAGATGTCATGTGATTGTGTTGAGTTTGTGCATATGAATATAGCCCAATATGATCTCCTGGTTCGGTATCAGAGGAAACTACGATTTGAAGACTTACTAAATTGTTTCTTGTTACATGTGTGTTGGTTTGTTGTAAGATTGGTTAGGAGTACTGATCATTGTGAATTGTCTTTTTTTTTTTTGCACTGTTGGAACTTTTGTTTTCCTTTTGTATTTTTTTTTCACTTTGGGTGTCAGACAGAACCATAACTACACTGCTGTATTTGCACATGTAGGGAGGTGAGAATTAGGGGCTTGTCAGCTTTAGTAATAACGCACTAAGGGAATTAATGACGTATTAGAAACCTTCCTTCTAAATGTTGCTCTTTTTTCACTGTTTTTAGCATGTTTTCGTTGTGGTTGCTTATTGTTAGGGCTCCACCTCAGATCAGACGTCCCAGCAAAGCTTTGAGGAAAGAATCACCGGGACTGCAGCCCCGTGGGCCTGCGGGCAGAGCACACATGGTATCCAAGGGTGAGAAGCCTGCAGGCAGCCGCGAAAGGGAATCGAGAGCTAGAGGAAGAGATGACAAGGTAAGAAGTGGGAAGGAATGTGTGTGGGAGGAGTTGTGATGCAGCAGGTGGCAAAGGGAAGCATTTTTAGGTTTAGTTATTTAATACAGATAATAATAAAAAGCCACAATAATCCTGTGCAAGAAAACTTGGTGCTTTCCTCTTGCCTCACGGACAAAGCATGTATCATGGGGGTATTTACTAACAAATGACACCAAATTAAGGAAAGTTCTGTCATGCTTGCTCAGTCTTGATTTGAGATTTTTTTCATAGGGATAGGAAGGAAGCATGGTGGCCTGTTGCTGGGGGTTTCTTATCATCTCAGCCCACGGGCTTGACTCTAATCTGTCAGTGTCAATCAGGCATAAAGTCCCTTCTCCTCCTTCTCCCCCATCCTGTGTTTTGATGTGTTTTGGTGGGGTTTTTTGTGGGTTGGTTTGTTTGTTTGTATTATTTTATTTTTGTATGTTTTTTTTGGTTTGTTTTGGGGTTTTTTTTTGTTTTTTAAATACAATTCAGGTCTTCATTAAAGATTTCCATGTAAAAAGTGCAAAAGTGAGACCAGTGCCATTTCTAGACTTTAAACATTATGAATAAAGTTCCACAGTACCATTGCCTCTGCCATACCATAGTAAAATGCAGGTGTTCCTAGAAGTCCATGACAGTTCTGTAAATGCACTGATGCTAATTAAATCTGTGCCAAATTATTTGAAGTTATATAGTTGAAAATGATGTGAGGGAGACGTAGTAAAAGCAAACTCTTAGCAGCTTTCATTTTCTTTAGTTTATGCAATGGTTTTGTGTTTATTATAGTGTTTAGGAAGATGCTTCTTGGAAAGGCTTTGTTTTAAAAGAAAAACAAAGAAATAAGCTAGAACAAGTTGGAGATTCTTTTCTTTGAAGACCCATGAAAAAGAAGCAGCACTGAAGTGAAAGAGAAGGGGAAACAGTGATTCACTATCAAGCAGTGATGTCAAAGGCAGGACTGTTCTGTGGCTCAAAAAATAACTGTGTGCAAATTGCTGTTTCTGAAACAACTTGCATTTTTAAATTTAACTGTGGAGTCATTGCCAGGAACCTGAGGAATCTGTGATATAAATGATACAAGTTGAGAGGGTACTGAAGCAGCTTTGCTTTCCTGACAGACAGAGATACGAGAAGCCCCTTCCTATGGGAGCACACAGTATTGTACAGATCTTGATAGATGAATAAGAAAATATTTAGGGCAGTTTTCTTCCAAATGAATTTGTTTAGTCCCTTCATGACTTTTCTGTTACAGGTTGATTCTTCACAGTGCAAAAAGGGCTCTAAGATACACTTTTTCCATCATTAATTGTTTTTCTGATACACAGGAAAAGTATTAAGCAATCCCAGCCCTTATTACCATCAGCAGGTAGGGCCAGGCACGTTTTTAGCAGTGCCACTGAGTGACTGCACAGATGAAGCATTTTAGAAATCTCTCTACCCTGGACCAGTAAGATTTAAAACAAGAAGTGTGCATCCTGCAAGCTGTGAAAAGCTTGTGAAGATCTATGAAATTATTTACAGTTCTGCCAGCTATACAGGAATTGGAGTCGTCGTGTGTGACAGGTTCACCACATGTGCTGGTATAAGGCAGCCTTCAAAGTCTTAACTCTAATGAGGGTGAACTCTGCTCTCGAACCTTTCCGGTGATGAGCATGATAGGGCTTTACTATATGGAACCTACAACAACATGACTTGTACAATCCTTGTCTCTGGGAATAATGTGATTAGCAGCACTACTGCTGTGAGGTGGAGGAAGAGTCATGAAGGTGTTCCATTTAATGTGGTACATTTTAAACACTACTCTTACCTGAATAAATTGGTCACTAGGTGGCAGAAGGAAAATATGTCTACTCTTCAAAAAATACCAATGCCTGTACTCTTGGTTTCCCCTTTGCCTACCTACTTGGTGGTTATTTTAGTTTCTTTGGGGTATGTAGATGAAAATGACCCCGGGTTACAAATTCTCATGTGTTATATGACAATTTTGTGAGGGATCCATGATTTTACTTTGAAGAAAATTTTGCGTAAAAGAGGAAGTAGCCAGGCGTGGGAAGTGAAAGCAGTTAATGCAACTTTCCATATTTTACACACAGGCACAGAAATAGGTTTAACTTCCCTTTCAGGCTTATCCTTTCTCAGTTTGCAAGTGGGTATGTTCTTCAGTTTCTGAACTTAAAGCTACCTCTGTAGCCTAGTTATGTCGAATCAAAGAGGTTCAGTAACTCTTCATGTTCAGTTAAAAGTAATAGGGCAAAACTGAAGCTTCAAACCAAGTAACCAGGAATCTCTTTTCTCACAGTAAATGGTTCAGCTCTGTAGTTCTTGGGTTTGGGGGGTTTGAGTGCTTGGCTAGGATTACTTAGCACCTGTAATGAACTTGGATGCCATATCCATTTCCTAAGATGTTGGTTGCAATGTGAAAGGTTGTGCGCTGTCCTGGCTATAACACTGCAGTATGATATACATATGTATTTGAGATATTTTTCAAGATGAATATAGGTATAGTATGTATGTTTTAGAAGTGTTTTGCCTGGAGGCAAATGCCTTCTTTCAGCATTTCTCCTTCCCAAACTATATAATCTTTTCATTCTGACAGTAACCATCTTGGGATAAGGAGTTTTAACGTGACTCTGCCTGTAAAATGACCTTTTATAGAGCTATATAAAGTAATTTTGAACTGCAACCCATCGGATAGTGTTTATCCACTAAACCCTTGTATTTACATGTTCCTTTTTCTAAAATACTGCTTTCAAGTGCTTCTTCCCTCGTAGTTCCACTGGAAATTATTAGGCTTGTTCTCAGAGTACCTTCTGATGGATCATCGCCAAGAATTTTAGCCTCTGTTCAGTAGTTCAGCTTAAAGAGGCAGCATGAATGCTATCTGTATGTCTTTTAGAAATTGCATAATACCATATCTAAGCACTGGAACACTTTTTTAGGAGTACTCTTGAGATTATTTTAGATGGTCAGTGCATTTGGTGAGAACAGTAAATAGTGCAAAGGGTATGAAATAGCCAAGGTCTGTGCTGCTATGGCAGTGAAGTGAATGTTAAAATCGATGAAGATATGACTTAAAATAAGTCTTCTTTTTTTTTTTTTTGCTTGATTATTGTGTCGTGTGTCATCAGATGTGAGATGAAGTAGTCACATTTAGGTGGAAGCATAGACCTCCATGCACTGGGGTTGGAGGGCTGCATAATCTCCATCTGAGAATACTGAAACAACTGTAGGTGAAATTGCAGGGTTGGGAGCAGAGATTTCCAGTAAAGTTTATGGGATCTGCTGTTGTTTCATGTGAATGGTGAGTTGTGTTGACTGTGCCTGTATTCAAAAGGGGAAAGGAAAAGTGCTCCAGGCAACTGGAGTTGTTAATTTTATGTAAGTAGTGTACGAAGTTTTAAAGCAAATTTAGAATGGGTGAAAAGTTAAAGACTTGGGATTAACTGGAAAGTGGAATAAAGTGATACACGGTTTCTTAATCAAAGGTGTTGCCTTTGCTAGCACTTTCTTTAGAGTTCTAGTTAATATCTTAAAGAAATTAATCTACCTGGATGCTATGTGTGAAGCAACTAGTTAATCTAGTGAGTGTGTGGCGTGGAAGAATTCTAAGAGTGCGAGGAATTAGGCAGCAAGGGGAATGTAAACAAGTGCTACTGAAAGAAAAAGTACCAGTCAACTGGCAAAGCATTTCTGGATTTCATCAAGAGTAGAGATCGACTCTTGTTTTATATTTAAGTTAATGACCTTGGCGTAAAAAAGGGACATGCCCTAATTAAATTTGCCAATGATACTGAGTTGGGAAGCACCATCACCAGAAGTGGTGAATGAGGCTGTTGCAGTGGGAGAATTGGATGACTCTGTGCTGGTGTTGTGAAAATGGGATAATGTTCAGCAGTGCAGAGCAGCAGGCTGTGTACTTGGAGACTAGAATGAGGATTCTGCTAGAATGTGGGAGCTCAGCGGTAGAGGAGAAGAAAGATTTGGACTTATCAGCAGGAGTCCTATCAGGCGCATCACCTTTTCCTGGCAGTGATGGGAAGGGCTGGCTGCCGGAGTGAGGCACAGCCAGGTGCCACCTTTGGCTACGGCAGCAAGCGGCAGCAGGTGAACCTGGCATTAGTTGTTCAGCGTTTGTGTGTAGTGGGAGGAGCCTGCAGCAAAGCAAGATTCCTTCAGGACCCAGGTTTCAAACCTGCCTGATTGCAGCCACCACGGTTATCCTACGTGATTGATCTGTCTGAGGTTGAGCGTAAGGTGCCAGCATGATTTAGCCATGGAAATAAATGGAAATGAAATCCCAGGCCCAGTTTGCTGAGATGTTACCGTTATCAGAGGCCCTGGTGAGACAGCAGCTGGAGTATTTGGCATGCGTTTCTACAACTGTGCATAAGAAAGGCATATTAATATTAGAAGAAGGGCAAAAAAAAAGGGCTGCCCAGGTGAGCAGGTAAATGTGTTCAGCTTGTATTCCAATAGGAGGCTTGGTTGGGCAAATGAAGGTAGAGCATGTACATGCTGTGAGTACATCAGAGTGGTGGGCACATCAATGAGATAACTGCAGGAACTAATGCATGAACATAGTGCAAGAGCAGAGACTCATTAATGTTGGAAATACAGTTTTTGTTCCAGTGGGTTAGTGCAGGTCTCATAGCTCTTCCTGATGAAAAGCCCAGCAAATTTCTAAACTTGTGTAGGTCAAAACTTGGCTGACTGAGGAGGGATTGCCAAGGGAATGGGAGCAGACTTCTGCAGCCCTGTATACCTCTGTCTGTTGGCACACCTTCTTAGAGAGAAGCCATCACAAGCAGCTTTATTCGAAGCTGTTTAATACCACAAGAAGAGATGAGGATATGACTGGCAAAATTACGCTTACTCCTGCTGCCTGTGTGATTGAGGTGGCTTTCTTTTTATATTGTTTTTTCTAGTCCTGCTGGCTGAGGATTGCAGGTTGAACAATTTGGGAGCAATGTTCATAATCTTATTACCTGTGAAAACTGTAAATAGTTTAAATCTTGGTTTAATTTCAGAACTAAAAAAATAATGAAAGGAAACATTCAGTGTCACTAAACCGATAGCCACGGTGATGCTGAAAGCACACCTCCCAGTGTGCCGCCCTTCTCCCTCCGTGGCCGAGCCATGCTGCAGGGAGCAGGAAGATCAACCGTCCCAGGAAGAGCGAGTATCCCAGCAGCAGGTACTGGGGACAGGGGCTCAGCTCTTCCTTCCCCCTTCTGTTTCTATTTATCTATTTTATTTATGTCATTCCACAGCCCTGCTCGGTGTGGCCTGCAGTGCCTGACTAGGAAAAACAGTCTGTTGCAGAGGGAGAGACGTGTGTAACAAAGACGGACAGCAAATACCTTTCATTTCATTTCATTGCCATTTCCCCCCCTTCTTTTTTTTTTTTGTGGTTACATTTGGATTCCATTTTCACTCTCCTGAAATCTTCCAAACACTCCAGGGCTTTTTTCTCCATGTCCATTTCTAGCATTTTATGCTAGACCATTAACATTTTTGACACCAGCTTTTTGTCTGAACACAACTTTTGGCTTCATTTCCATTGCAAAAAAACCTGACCTGGGAGTACTAAACAACACAGACTTCACTTGGAAACAGGAAATAAAAACAGTGGGAAGACAAAGTGCTCCCTCACAGGCCTGGTGGGTACATGGCGACTGGGAGGCGTGTAATCTCCACCTTTTTCTTTTTCCACTGCGAGGTTATTTGTGTGTCTCCAGCTGCCTCTCAGCCCGCCTTTGCCTTTTGTCCAGCCAGCTGGGATTCTGTAACTTGCTGCTATGATAGTGTTTAGAAGCTGAGTTAAGAGTCCTGAAGTAGCTATCTACTCAGATTCCTTTGGTAAAACAGCACAGCTACTTTTCAGACACTGGTGAATGGTGCTGTTGTGGTGGGAGGGGAAGCGGTTTCCTTCTGAAGTGGGAGAGGAGGAGCAAGAGCCCTCATGCTTCAAAGGGAGAAGGTTACTTCGCTCCCAAAAGCTTAACGGCACTTTGGAAGCATTAACCAGGAACTCTGGGCTTTTTGGGACAGAGGCAGTGTGTGGCTGGGTCATTGAATAAGCATTGGCATGCTGCAGGAATTATTGTAGTTCAAAGAAGTCTGAGTGAGTTGAGAGCTTCTTTAGAGCTTTTGGTGCAGCCCTTAAATAAATATGACCTTTTAAAGCATTGTAGCTGTGGTGCTGGCCTGTGAATGAGGTGGGGAAAGTAGGTAGTTTGCAATTGAGGAAAGGAGAAATTGGTGGGCAGGATCGCTTTCATTAAACAAGGGAAAAGAATCTTCTTGGATTTCCTCCATCAAAGACGATGGGTATAATCCTTTTCAGTGATGAGGTGCCAGTTGTTTAGCTCTGGCAGGTAGTGTGGCAGGTGTAGCATCTTCACAAGATGTTTTCGAGGCTCTGGTTTTCAGCCAGGAGTTGATGTGGCATTAAGTCGTGACGCAGGCTGATGTTTGAAGCTGTTCCTGCATTCATCCTGTTGGCTGGACAGGAAGTGTGTCACTTGGTGTCTAAAGAGTTTAGTGCTGTTAAGGGAATCTGGTTTGCTGCTTTAAAACCAACCAGCCCATCCACCCACTGACTGTTGTACGTAGTGAGCTCTGATGGGATTTTATCACTGTAAGCTTCATCTCTGAAGAAAGCATAGATATCTGGGGACTCTGTGGAGTGTAGAGTGTGAACACTCAGGTTTTGCTGGCCATTGTGCTGCTGAGATAGCTGCGTTAAAGCTTGATGCCTTCCTGTGGCTTCTACAGAGGTGAGCCAGACAATATTGCTGTACACTGCTAGGAAAGGATATGTTGAAAGAATAATGTCCTTATGAGCCTGTCTGACTTTCACTTCTAGGGAAAGAAAATACCCCAGGAAGTTGGTGATGGGGAAATTCCAAAATTTGATGGAGCGGGTTACGACAAAGACTTGGTCGAAGCGCTTGAAAGGGACATTGTGTCAAGGAATCCAAGCATTCATTGGTATGAGGGACTTTGTCAATTCAAATGGTTTTGTTAGTGTGAAGGAGAGAAATTATCCTTCTTCTAACTCTTAAAACAGGGAGCTATCATAATCTTCTACAGATAGGCAAAACGCGGTCTTTTGGTTTTAACAGTTTATTAATTTGATGGCAGTTAAGCTTTTGTTGCTAACCAATGTAATGTGCAATACATCCATTACAGGTATTGCTGAAATGAAAGTACACTCCAGAGAACTTTAAAGATACCACTTTGGTGTTCACATTGTTCAAAACAATTTTTAATTAAGCAGCCCTGGGTAACTTGAGTTGAAAATAATTTTTTCCCTACCTTCCAAAAGTGGATTCAATTTTAGGTCACCGGATTATAGGAGTGCTCACATGGGGCATATACTGGCATGCTAAAAGAGATGGTATGAAGTGAAAGGCTGTTCTGTTTTTCTTGTATAAAAATAGAAGAAATATTGTTGTACAGGAATCTTACACAGGTTTCTTCATCTTGCACAGGGATGACATAGCAGATTTGGAAGAAGCCAAGAAATTATTAAGAGAAGCTGTTGTTCTTCCAATGTGGATGCCTGATTTTTTCAAAGGGATCAGAAGACCTTGGAAGGTGGGAATTTATTTGGTGTTTTAGTAAATGGCAAGCTGTAGTTGTGCTGCTGCAATATGTGTGGATGCCTGAAAAGGCGAATGGGAAAGATCAAGAATTTCTTCATGAAATCATCTCATAATGATTCATGGTCTTTTCTAACCCTAAGCATTCTATGATTCTGTAAAATGCACTGAAAGAAACAGCTGGGAGTGTATGCAGGCTTTACATTAAATAGTAATTCTTTTGTATTTACTCAGTCATAGCTTGTGGACATTATCACACTTTCTGTATGTCAGCCTGTACATGTGGGCAAACATATAGGGTATATTGACAGAAGCAGAAATGCTTAACAGACAGCTCTGCTAAGGATTATGGTGGCCGCTCCTCAACACTTCACAGAGGAAAGCAGTCCTTGCACTGTTTTATTGTGCATGTGCCAACTGTCTCAGGCAGCAAACTGCAGGCTGGATGGTGCAAGGAAGCAAGGAGAAGAGGGGGCTAATCTGAGACATGATTTAGCTTTGCAGTTACACTTGCAGCTGGGCATAGTTACTGCTGGAGTAGGAGAAATTCAAGTGGGAGAGTGAGCTGCAAGAAGGGGAACAGGTAAGGTGTAGGAGTGAGCTGGCCTGGCTGATGGACCAGGGGTGAGCCCAGTCTGGGCCTTGCTTAGAGCTAAAATGGAAGAGGAGGGAGGAGGTTGTTGAGCATTTCTGTGAACAGAAGATAAAATTATCTTGCTTTTGTTGTGGGATGGATTGACACATGTTTAGGGAATAACTAGTCACAACACAAGGACTTTCTTGTTACTGAGAAGGATTACTGCTGCAAATTGTCTGTTATTGAGTCTGCAAGGCAATGGCATGCTTAGGGAATGCTGTGTACGTGAGCAGTTTCTGTGGTTTAGTATGCAGTTTCAGCAGCATGTGTCAGACCTTGCATTACGTGCAGAGTTGCCCCGTCTTTTCCTGCTTGGTCCTTGTACTTATCTGACTTATGCTTAGGTCTGACCCTCAAAGCTGTCCTCCTCCAGCCTGAGCCAGTCCCAGATGCCCATTATTCTGCTTATTTACAAAACAAAGCCCTGCAGGAACTAATGAGTGGAGGACTTGTCATTCTTGGGGCTCGTGGTGTCTATGGACAATAAAGAGGGGAAGTTGGAAAGAGTGGAGGCTGACAGCAGGAGCTGGGAGGTGGCTGCTTGAGGGCTGTTCATGGAAGTTTTAGGGTGTTGCAGGGGGCAGCCCAAATGTAGCCCCAGGCTATATGGCCTTTGGGGTTTAGTGGTCAGTACCAGTGGCCTGGAGGTTAATCTCGAGGTTAACCTCAAGGTTAACCGAGCTATTGGCTTAGACAGAGTCTAGATATCATGGGTTATGAGTGTAGGGTAAGATTTTATTGTCTTTTCAACAGCTGAATCTCTCTTTTCCTCTTGGCATAGAAGAAGTTATATCTATACCCTTATAAACTACAGGGGCCCCGTCTGTCCAGTCTTCAAAAACTTTTAAGGGAGTGAGGAGCTGCTATGCTTTTTTCATGTATTAACATACCTAGAGGATGTAGTGGCCATCTGTCTTTTAGGCAGGCATCTCAGCAGACAGCAGGGAACATGAAGAGTGCCACTGGCCTCGTCTCTGCGTGTTGTGGCAGTGGATAAAGAAACAACAGCCTGGTCCTTTAAAGAGTTACAGTCTCTATCTGTTTGTGTGAGATTATCTTTTCCTACTGAGCAGTGTCGCCTCTGAAAACGAGGTGGTTGTAGACATGGAAAAAATTTAAGATTATTTCCTCTCTTCAGTCTGCAATGCAAATTGATTTCTGACGAGTCCATGAAGAGTCTTCATTGTTAGCCTTTTCCCTGGTGACTTGTGAAGCTGTAACTCCCCTGAATTTATTTTTCATGCTGAACAGCATGTATTTTCCCTACTGTTGACCTCTGACTGCGCTACAAGGATGAGAAGTTTTGAAGGGAAGAGTGTTTCTTGCAGTAATCAGTATAGCAGCAGGCATTTTTTGAGCCTAGGCATTCAGGACAATAATTCAGGGAAAAGGCAGCCAAATCTGTTTTTGGATGTCCAGACTCTCCTGAGAACAATTCCCAAGACAGCCCTCACAGTTTGTGCCTGCATTCAGAGGACGATGCCTTGTGTGAAGGAGGCAGCTGTCTTCCCTGATTCACCGCAGGTGCTGTGTAGCTGCAGCCATAGGTTTCTGAGGGTCCATGGGTTTGCTCTTTCTTTCTCTCTGAACTGTTTTGTGCCAAGAAGGCCCAGTTGCTCGCTGTGCTTCCCACTGCTCTGCTAGTGATTGTTACAACAACAAGAAGTAACCCTGCAGTGATTTCATCAAAACACTTGCTCCCTGCGGTGCATTTCAGCTTCTTATTGAAATACTTTGGATTAACAGCCTTAGAGGAAGAATAAAGAAGTCTTTGTGTTTGTCAAGGATTTTAACTAGTGGGTAAGTGGCAGCCTCCTAGTTCGCAGAGAGGGAGAGAGCGCAACTTGATCCTATGTGTTTCTGTTTGCAACCATGCATATCTTGTTTTGCTGAGAACTCAAGTTCTTTTAACTGGTATTGCTATCATCTTCATCCCCAGAGAGCTTGGTTTTCCCCTGGTTTTCCACCTGGTGTGGCTGCTTTGCACCAGTGTTATGTGCATATGTAATACCACCAGTATCACATGCAATGTAGCGCTCACTGTAATAGTAATGCAGGAGGTGCAAAGCGATGGGCTTTGATTTGGGCACTGAGCAGCATGTGTAACTGCAGCCAGAATTTGACCTTCCATAATAATGGAGGACCAAAGCAATATCCAAAAAATTATGTTAGTCTCGTGTATCACCAGGCCCTGCATAAAACACGATTTGTCAAACACAGGGGTCAAGTCTGATTTGAATTGAGGTGCAGCTTGTTTTAAAAATACTAAATAAAACCATTTGAAACTCAGAGAGAACAGTAAGTCATCTGACCTGCATATCACAGGCTGAGTAATTTTCACCCAGTCACTCCAGGGTTGTACTTGCAATATGATTATAATATCGGTCTGACTGTGCAGCAACTCAAAGCACAGTATATGTCTGAATGTTCATGGGGAGAAAAGGAATCCATTTAATTTTTATGCTTGCAGCTCTGGAGCTTAGGAAACCTTGGGCAGCCTGAGGAGTGACATTGGGCTGTTAGCTGTATGGATGGTGTGTGAACATTTCTGACTTAATTTACCGATGAATGTATGTTCAGCTTGCATTAGCTAAGTGTTAAATGGCAATAAAGGTATTAAGAGTTAATGGAAAATGGAGTACAGAGAGGCTATTGCTTTTGAATAGTACATTTTTGAATAATTGTCTTCCCGGTTGATTTGGTTTTATAGATCTCTTCCATGTCATTCTTTGTGCTTTTTGAAGTAAATTTTTGTGAGGAACAGATGAAATCTAATTTGCTATGTGGCTTGCATTTAACAGATATTTTATTGCTGTGGCATTTTATGTAAGTTATTAATTGCAAAGCCCATTATGATGTGCAATTCTAATTCTAGCTAATTTGATTACCCTTTGCAAGACAGTACAACTTTACTTTAGGAAACTCTTGTTAGCATGTAATAAGATCTTGCAGTTGAGAGGGGAAAAAACCCCCAAGCTGCTTGGGCACTACGTTTTCATAATGCTGTGCTTAAAATCACAGTGCCCTATTGTAGTGCTATGCAGGCATGGAACAGTGTGGCATCCCTCGGCAGCACTGCTGCTGAAAGGGTTGGGAAGGCTATCCATAAAGATAACCGTATTTAGAAATATTATCAAGAGTGATTAACCAGTCTCAGTGCTACAGTCTCAACAGGAATCCTGAGAGCACTGTGTGTCTAGCTAAAAACCTGCTTGTATGATGATGGGTAAACGTGCTGAGCTGCAGGGATGTGTGTTCCTTACTCTTTCTTTCAGATAGACCACAGGTGGAAAGACAGTCTGATGGTGTAGGTGCCAACCTGGGACTTAACTGTAGTTCAGTTTTCTAGTTTAAAGCTTTCTGAATAATCACTGAGGCTCACATTAGGCTTTTGTAGGCCTGAGTGGTAGTCCACATGAGCCACAGTTGCTTATCTGTAAAATAGAAATAGCAGTGCTCTTCTGCCACCCATCAGTGTGGTGAGGATGGTGTTTCAGCCAGGAATTGCTAAGATGCAGTAGTATGGCTGTAGAAGTACTGAGATGGAGAGATTAAACACTATGACAAACCATTGTATTCAGTGAATGCTCCCATGCATACTTAAATGTAAAAATCAGATCGTCAGGATTTTTTGGCAAAATGTTTTCCTACAGAAAAGTGCTCTACTGAGGGAACACGACTTTCTGCAAAAGTATTTTGGTTTCTGTAAAGGGGCCTTTGTTCCACAAAGAAGAATTCACTGTCTTCATCTGCCTGTGCAGCCCCTCGTGAGTTGGGAAAGGCCTAAGTTCAAGTCCGGGCTCTGTCTGATTCAGAGCAGGGCTGGAAATCTGTTGTCCACTTCCCAGGTGATAGGTGCAGCAACAGTTACCAGGTTTTGTGATTTTGTGCTCCAGCAGAGTGGTAAAAAGAAGTTGCAGAACACTTCCACGTTGTTCTTGAAAGTGGGATTCATGTCTTTTGTTTTCCACTGATGACGATCATGTTATTAAACAATTTAAATACAGATCTTGGATCATACTGGGATGTATGAGTACCAATTGCGGAGTTTCTTTATTTGTTGTTCATTACCTTTGTTTTCACCTTGCAGGGCGTGCTGATGGTTGGTCCTCCTGGCACTGGCAAAACAATGCTAGCAAAAGCTGTTGCTACAGAATGCGGAACAACATTCTTCAATGTGTCTTCCTCTACCCTGACGTCTAAATACAGGGGCGAGTCTGAGAAGCTGGTCCGCCTCTTGTTTGAAATGGTATGTCTTCAGTGATGTGATCTGGGGATCACTGAGGTGAGAAAGGACATCTCTCTTGGTTTCCTGCCCCTCCAGTAGCATGCTGGAAGTATAGAGTTCATCGAACTGACACTCCCTCAGTCAGTTAGAAAAACATGATCTGTGTTTCCATCCATTTCTGGCATATTGTTGAGGACTAAGAAGGAAATGGTTCATCACCCATGTTTAGCATTTTCCAGCCTAAACACAGAGTTGTGACCTTGACAAAAATTCAGTTCTTATTTGGTTATGGGACGACAAGCCCATAGGAAGTAGTTTTGAAATTGGAAGGGATTTGGAACTGTTATTCTAGAAGCAATGCATGTTTTAGTTCTCTTTCTGTTCTGAATGATGGGCACAAGCCTCTCAGTGAAGTTGAGGGTGCAGTCTGTCATGCAGGGTATATGAAGGACGTGCCCACGTGGACCTATACTGAAGAGTCATTCACCTCTTTGGGTTCATCATTGCACCTCTACAATACTCTCAGTTAAAGCTTGTCTTTGTTGAGGTAGGCTGAGGTCCCTTCTGTCCCCTATGCTTACCCCTCACCAGCACAAAAACCTGGACATGGAAACTGCCTGTAGTGATTGTGTTCCTTTTCCCCTTTGCAAGACTGGTTGATGAGGAGAGCCAACCAGCTCTGAAAGACCCCTGACTCAAGAGGTACAATTTAAAATGTATAAACTTCAGCATATGCCAGACGGTTTTTGTAAATCAAGATCTTGAGTTATTTTCTTGTGACAGGCAGGGACCATCTGTATGTAGTATGTCTAGTGAAATTGGGCTATGGTCTGATGAGAGCCTGTCCTTGCTGCTGCAGCCTTAATGGTGATGTTTTCATTTGAATAAAGGCGAGGTTTTATGCTCCAACAACAATCTTCATTGATGAGATCGATTCCATCTGCAGCCGCAGAGGCACATCCGATGAACATGAGGCGAGTCGCAGAGTCAAGTCTGAGCTGCTTGTGCAAATGGACGGTAACAAGAGTTTAGATCCAAGTTTGGGGCTGGGGTGCTGTTTCTTTACAGGCGGGGATGTAAGAACTTGAGCAATTTGGAAAACCTGGCTTTATGGATAGGGAAAAAAGAAGGCAGAGCTCGAGAGTAGTGCATTTTTGGAGGGTTCGAAGGCAGATAACTGAAAAGGGTGTTCGGCTTTATTTTTTCTAAAATGGCCATTTTGATGGTAAATTTAAAACTCATATTCAAGAGACACAGACTGTACAAGAAGCAGATAATGGAGGTTTGTGCAGTTTAATACAGGTCTTTAATTGTGATGCAATTTAAACAAATTTCTCCCCTTTGCTAGAGTCTCCAGCTCGGGCACCCGATTGTGAGATTTGATTTTGCTCTATTCTGTGGTGGCAGCTAATATTACCCTTTTAGTCAGATTTAGTACCTGGTTTGTTCAGGAGCACATAACGAGGATGACCATCTGAGGAATATTGTATGGTGTAGTGATTTGATAACCACCTCTGTAATGCAGCTATCGTTTAACTACTATTTATAATGTCCTCAAATGTGCAGGTTCATTGTGGTAAACTCAGGGTAGGCAGCTTTTTGCCTCAAAGTGATAATTACTTTGCAGTCCTCATTCGGGAGGCCAGGGAGTGATCCCCATTTCTTCTATGGCTGCGTTTGTCAGAGATAGCATTTTCAGTGGGACTGTGTCATTAGCACTTTCAAAGAAAGCCCTCTCCTGGCTCAGCAGAAGAGTGAACTGTCCCTCTCTCTGTGACAGATGGTCTTGTCACACCTCAGCTCTGGGAAGTTTGGAAAGGGACACTTGGACTATATAGAGCTGTGCTTAGCTTTGACCACGCTTTTGCAACGTTTGTCTGCAGTGTTTCTCAGCAAGCATCTCAATCAATAAGACCTGTGAAGTGAAATTACTCTAAACTATTGTGCTTGCAGGGGTAGGTGGTGCTCTGGAAAATGATGACCCTTCCAAGATGGTTATGGTATTAGCTGCTACAAATTTTCCCTGGGATATTGATGAAGCTCTCCGACGAAGACTGGAGAAGAGGATTTATATACCTTTGCCCACAGGTATGTTTGCTATCAGCATTTTCCTTTGAAATGGCCATTGCAAGACAAGCTTAGTGTTAATGCAGGACTGTTAAGTTGAGAAGAATCTTGGTGGTTTTGTGATGAGCAGTGAAATTTGGGGGTTAATCATTTGGCCGGGTTGCTTTATTTTTGAAGAGAGTGAGAGAAAAAAACCAAACAACTGCTTGCTTGGGGGCTTAACAACAAAGAGCAGCAGCATTTCGTTGCAAGCCCATTGATGGGCTTTTACATTTTGAAAGAGAGTTAGTTTTAATGAGCCTGGAATTATTTTAAATGTTTAACAGTCAGTCCTTGAGTGATCATCAAAGGCAGCCTTTGGACATGTTCACAAATACTGCAAATGCACTTCATGCTCCTGCAGACAAGTGCAAAGAAGTGGATCCATGAATTTTCACTTACAAGCTTAGTTCACTGTAAATCACTGCTCGCTTGCCTTTATGGCTGTGCTTCGAGTCACTCAGAATGCAGCAGGCTGATGCCTTTCCTGCCTTAAGACATCTCAGCTTGTATTGTCTTACCTAGCTGTCATTCACCTGTCCTATTAATTTTGAGATTCCTATCCCTTGAAGTTTTCATAGCTTTGTTTCTTGGTACAGTGGATGCCTCATCTCCCTGCATGAGCACTCATGATAACAAGATGCATGTTCATGGTGACAGTGGTTGTGATTGAGTTTAGCAGGTATAAGGGCACTTAATAGTTCCACAGCTTGTCTTTGCAGCTTACAGGCAGTAACAGCTCCTAACAGGATGCCTGTCTTTATGAGCAATTAGTTTAAAATCCTATCAGGTCTTGCTCTTGTTTCTAATTAAACCAGATTGGTTTTGACACACTGTATTACACCCTGGACAACACACGAGATGTGCTACAGTTTTATTTCCAGTCTGATGTTCTGTTGCATCTATTCTGTAAATAAGAACGTTGAGCTGTTCTGGGCAAATCTAAGTGATGCATTTATAACTGTGCTGTGTAATCTGATGTGGTCAAGCATTTTAATTGAAAAAGTGATGTGCTATGATATATATATACACCTGTATATTGTGTAATTTGATGAAAGTATATATTCTGCTGTGTTTCATTTTCAAAATACTGCAAGGACTTGCTTAGCCTCATAGCAAAGATTAGAAGAATGTTCTTTGATACAGGATGCTCTCTGCAGGTATGCCATATGTACACTGTGCTCTGTAAATAACAAATCTCCATTTTATAGCTAGTGCCAGTTGTGTGTGATTGATGACTATATTCTTGACAGTTCTGCAAAGCACGCAAAACCAGCAGCTTTAGACAAGCTTTCTAATTTCTTTTATATTCCGGCCCCCCATTAAAAGAAATAAAAAAATAATTAGAGACATCAATAAATAAAACGTGTGGAAATTTCCTTAAGACTTTTAGCCTTTCCTACTGCTGCTTCGTCTGTTGTGACTGTCTTCTTTTCTAGGTCATAAAAATTGGTCACTGTGGAAATAAAGGTGCTGAGCTGGCATATTTTTCTGTACAATAAAAGCCAGGAGAGCATTTGTTCTCTTCTTTGCCACCCTTGTGCAGAGTAACACTGAGGCCTAAGCTGCCAGATGCAAATTCCCTCTTACAAGCCTGGGCTGCTTAACATCTGTACCCAAATGCACATATCCACATGCCCTCTACAAGAAAAATGGTTAATTGGCTGCATAAGTGCTCATTTACCCAGCTGGTTATCAGTGCATGCACACTTCATCTAGGTCGGAAAGTGGGATACCAGGACACTTGTATTGGAAATATATTAATATATGCTTACTGTATTACTATATCTGTTTTCTATCAGGCTTGAGCAGCTTGCTTGGGTCCCAACTGGGTAAAGTGCTTAAACACATGCTTAAAGTTCAGCCTATTGTTCGGGGGTTTGTGCTGTCTGAAGCTCTGTTAATAGAATCCTCATTGTGGTTCTAATGAAACTGTGTGAATAATACGCAGTCAAACACTTGAGCAGCGAGTGAATCCAAAGGGATGTGAGAAGAAGCAGACATTTGTAGGATTGTGCTTTTGTGCCCTTGGGTAGTATGTGACCAAATGCTTTGTCACCTGGGACATAACAGACATTTTTAATGATGTATGACTTAGGAAAATCTCTCTAAAGCATGCTGGTTTAATATACTGCTTTTAACCATGTACTTTACATTGTTCGATTGCACACTTTACTATGATTTGTTCCGTCTCTTTCCTTTTCTCATACAAAATCCTTTTGTTTGTACTTATATGAAAAATCTTAGTTGGGTTTGTATGTTTTTTAATGTTACTCTTGCAAGTCTTCAGACAAGTGTTTTTTATGTTATAGCGAAAGGCAGAGCAGAACTACTTAAGATTAATCTTCGGGAAGTAGAACTAGATCCTGATATCAGCCTTGAAGAAATTGCTGAGAAGATTGAAGGCTATTCTGGTGCAGACATCACTAATGTTTGCAGGTATCTGTCTCATTCACCTTGTTTTGCAAATATAACTGCATGGAAAGTCAGTGTTTGCATTGTGTGATAAATGTAGTACCCACTGCAGGTGAAGCCAACAGTGATTGTGTTTGAGGCCCAGTACTGGAACCGTGTGTTACTGTCATGTGGAGTGGTTTAAAGACCATGGAGTCTTTCTCTGAGATGTGGTTAAGTATTTTTGGATCCAAAGACAAAAAAATTCTCTGAGCAAATCTTGTTAGCTGTTAATGCATTTGTTAATGTAGTGCAAACCAGGTTTGGATATTTTTTATTTGTTTGCTTTTAAATCCCATGAGTTTAAGAGCTAGAATTCTGTGATGTAAAGGAACCTTTCACAGAATATTTCTGTGGGGCTTCTATATGCTAGATGTTAGGATAACCCCCAGTGCAGCACAGTCTTGGTTTCTGCCTGAATCTTCTAGGTGCAAGGGTGATACAGATAGTTTATAGCATTAGTATTGAATTTATTTCTATCCTATTCCCACAAATTGTTTCATTTTTTGACAAATGAGTCTTTTCTGGAGTAGAGCAGGTATTTGAAAAAACTTACCGGAAGGAAGTCTCTGTCCCTTATGAAGTTAGGATCCCTGCCAAGAGAAACTGGTCCTTTAAGAACGTGGCGTGGGATGTTTTTTTATTTCCCCTGCTGCTTTGTTGAAATTGTGAAATGACTCCATGGTTTTGAAAATTCGGTGTGTGTCACACAGTGCAATAGTTAAATTACCTGTTCTCCCTGAGGCCTGTGTTATTCCTCGCTGGGAAAAATCTGGGGAAAGAGAAAATGTAATTTCAGACTGCATGTGGGCCATGGTGTGAGAAATGAGCAGTGCTCTCCGTGCCAGTGGGCCACGCTGGCAGCATCCGAGCTGGGGAGGAGTCACAGAGCAGGCAGAGCATGAGGAGCCACAGGCACTGATGGCCTCAGCCCTGCCTGATGCCTTCTGCTCTGCCCTTTGCAGATGCACATGCTATCCACTTTTGGGATACGTAGTGAGGAGAGGGTTGAAATTTAAGAGGATGGGGATGCAAAATCCAGGCTACTTTGAAACAAAGAAGCAAACAAACAAAAAGTCTGAAAGTCTTGGAGTGCAGTTCCGCTCCCACCCTGCCCTTTCCTGCACTGAAGTTGCAAAATTTTATCTCTATGAATCATTGTAAAAGGCTTTCAGTTTTATAGTTTTAATTATCTCTGCACATTTACCATATGCTTAAATGGGTTTTGGTGCCAATGCATTCTTTACATTGAATTAATGTAGTGATCTGGGAACATGGAAGCCAAGAAAGATGTGAACTGCATCTTCTAGGGTAAATAAATGCTCTCTTTAGTGTTCCTGCCAGTGGTTTCTACCAAGAGAATACAATCAAAATTCATAGGCCTATACAGCACATGCTGCTAGCAATTAGCTCCCATACATTGTCCTGTATTTCCAGGGATGCCTCTTTAATGGCAATGAGACGACGTATTAACGGCTTAACTCCAGAAGAGATTCGTGCACTTTCTAAAGAGGAGCTTCAAATGCCGGTTACCAACGGGGACTTTGAGTTAGCTCTGAAGAAAATCTCCAAATCTGTTTCTGCTGCAGACCTGGAGAAGTATGAAAAATGGATGGTGGAGTTTGGATCTGCTTAATCTCAGTGACAGATCTCCTTTGCTAGAGTTTTATGGGTTTTGTTGTTTTCACTTGCAAAATGAGTTAGAAATCCTTTAAAGGTTTAAAAAAAGGTCTGCCTCTGCCCCCATCCCACCCCTTTCTGGTGACATGATCTTTTAAACTCCATTTGCCTTTATAGGGAGCGAACACAATAATAAGCTGATATTGTAGAAGATTTTTTTTATCTCTGAAATAGTAGAATAAGACAAACAGGAAGGGAAAAATTATACTTGTGAGGATAATCTTTTTATTTTTCCAATGAAGAGAAGTGTTACTTAACCTCCTCATAGTCATCTTTTATGGCTGGAATCAATAAATCAGCTGGGGAATGTGACTCCAGAGGAGCTAACAAGGGCTCGCTGTACCCCCTGCCCTTAAGTGCTACATTTCTGTTAAGCTGCTGACTCTGCCTCCATAGAATGTGGCATCGAAGTTACTGTTCTCTCTCTCTGCTCGGATATTCAGAGCAAAACCTGTGGATTAATTGGCATTACACAGAGAAAATGAGGATCAGTTTTCCGTCAAGACATGGGCTTGGCCTCTCCTCTCATGTATGCCTCTTTGGAATTGATGTCACTTCAGACTGGATTGATGTTACCCGTGACAACTTCTAATGGAAATGAGAGGAAAAGGATCTTGATTGCTCTCAGTCTGGTTTATGCTTGATCTCTGAATATAGTTTGTACCAGTTTGACCAGTAGGCACTTTGACTAAAGTTATGTCTTGCACTTTCATGCTTATGTATCATCCTCTGTGCTGTCTAGATATTGTAACTATTATTATTTGAGTACTAAGGGTTTAATACAGCAAAGACACTAATATCAAGGCTGTCTTTAAAACATGTAGTTGTGGACTACCACTTCCGATTAGACATGAACTCTTTCCTAGCTTTACTAGGCAATGGTATTTGTACCTGTTTATGTTGTAGAACTGTTCATGCTTAATATTTTTTAATGAAGATTTCTTAAAAATGTATAAATGTTATTGATTTAGGGGAAAATAATCTGTACAATCTCATTTGTGTTCTTGCCTGCTTCTTCCTTTCCCTTGTACAAGTGCAGGGATGAGAAGGGTTGGGTTATAAACTAGCATGAGAAATTCTCTGTCTAGAGTATAACTGTCATGCTTGTCTGTATGAGCTTTTCACAGACTTGGGCTGCAAGTCTGACATATGAAGGTTTCTTGTGGTAGGAATGAGAAGGAGAGGTCAGATTTACAGAGGGATATGCAAGTGCTCAATTTTTTTGTGATTTTGCGAGCTAGACCTGAAGTATTTTGGTGGATTTGAGTTGCTGTGCACTTCGGTAGGTACTCTGCCCTTTGGCTCTCTGCTGAGACTCTTAGTGGCATAGCCAGATGTGTCAGACTGGAGTGAGAGAACACCTCCTCTTGAATGGGAGTGTATCCTTATTTGCTTCTTTTTGCTAGTTCTTGGAAGTTCCCAATAACGCCAGTAATTCAGCACATTCATCTCTTGGGCCATGAAATATGAACCACTAAGGCAAATGCTGCTCAAATGTGTTTACTGTTCAGTAACAAGGACTATCGGGGTATGTGCATGACAGCTCTGCAGCATCTATCTGATTACACGAGCGACTTTAGAAGCTGTTTACCATTGCTGCTTTGTCTCTCAATACTCCTTTTTCTTTCTTTCTACGTGAAGACCACATTTCTGATCCTGTCTTTATAAAGGGCTGCCCCAGTTTGCACGGAGAAACAGCATGGAGATTCTGTCAGTCTCGCATTTGACATGAAACTCAGTCAGGGCTTTAGAAGCGTGTTTCCATGTGGCACTCCAGAAAGATACCTTCTGAGGCCTCCAGAGGTTGAGACACATCTACTGTTCATGTCTTTCCAAGGAAAGAGCATCTCTGCTGCCTAGTGTTGGGCCCTGTTATACTCCTGGGCAGGGAGGTTAGTGCAGAAAGGACACCAGCTTTTTCCTTGTCACCTACAGGGAGGATAAAAGCTTCTTTCCTGACCAGTTTGCACTAAATACACAGCAGAGCCCATGGGATTCACAGTACCTGTGGCTGTCGAACCAAAAGGAACAGTTCTTTCTGCACTGGAAGATGAGCAAGCAGAAGCCATGTTGACTCCATAATTTTTGGATAAATTCATACCAGGGCTAGTCTCTTCCTCCCAGGGAATGACTGGACCTCTACAGAGAAAAGCTTTGAAAACATTTCTACAGCCTGACATTTCTTCCTTATGAAAGCTGGAGGCTGCAGCTATTACTCTGTGTTTGATTGTTTGTTTTACTGCAGTAGAAATAGTAAAGCTGCGTGAATCTTTTGTGGCCAATACCAGAATAGCTCTTCAGGGTCTAACACTAGAGAGGCCACCGCTGCCTGAGGTGCTTACTCTGCAAAAGCAAGATCTAGAAGGGAAGAGACATAAATGCCAAGAACTTGCCCTGTTTGGCAGCCCAGGAGCAGTGCTGGGATCCAGCAGTTGCTGCTTAGAGAGGTCCAAGTACCAGTTTCCTCAGTTTCATGCTGCAAGCAGCACTGCCCTTCCTGCTGATGAAAGCACAGCATTTAGCAGTAATGTTGTTCCTCAGCTCTTTGATGAACCTTCTACCTTAAGGCATTAAACTCCCCTCATGATGTTAAGCCAAATTCACTATAACAGACATTCCCTCTAGTAGCAATCATTCAGATGCTGCAGTCTTTTTCTCTAAAGGTCATGATTTCTATCCAAATAGGCTTTTCCTGTACAGGTCCATTCATCCTTTACTGCTGCAGAACAGGAAAGTTAAAGTTTCAAGGCTGTAGATGTTTAGATGTACGATGCTTGTGCTTGAGCATTACACCGTAACTTGGGTCCTGCTAGATCAGGCACCCCGGAATACAGAGACCATCCCTTCCCTGCCAAGACTTCCCAGAGCAGGGATCTGACTCTTAAGTCTTTACCGAGTCACACTGGTGCACTGACCCAGGTGGGATTGGGGATTGGGTTATTAACTCAAGAGGGGGGCCAGCAGCAGGGTGCAGCAAGGGAAGGAAGGCGAGGCCAACAGTGGCAGCAACTCAAGACCCTAGGGATGAGCTTATGGCTCACTGTAAGTCCAGTTTGTTTCCCACTGGTGGAAACCCTCGTGTAGGGATGTTGGATTCCTCAAAGAGCAGTGTACAAGCGTATCACAGCCTGCTGTGACAATCTGTTCTGTCTGTGTCTGTATGTGTATGGAGATGCAAACGCACGCATGTGTATGTGTATATATGCGCACACAAGGTGTGGTGCTTCTGTAGTTTGTACCTAAATTACATAAACCCCATGTTTTAAAGCTGTGTTTAAGTGTCTCTTTCTAAACATCTGTGAAGGCCCTCTTGGGTGCCACTGTTAATTTTTGTACAGCAAGCAATCTAGTTGTATGAAGTAATAAATGTACATGTAGAGTCTGTTTGTCTCACTTGGGTTGGGCTGTGAATGTTTGCTGGTAACTGTTTCCAAAGGCTGCCATACAGTGCAGATCTTTTCAGCACGTCCCAGCGGTGGTGGACTCGCCAAAGTCCCGTATGGAGAGCAGTTAAAGCAGAATCAGAGTTTTTTGGATAACACTGTCAGTAATGCTTTCCCTCTTAAACTGGCCTTTCATTGCCACAAGCTATAAAATGGAGAGCGCTCCAATGCCCAGCACAGGGAAGAAGGGTGGGGGAGAGGAGGGCAGAGGCCCCAGCAGATGTTCAGTGTTAGCACCTGATTCAGACCTCACAGAGCCGGGCAGACTTTTTTATTACTTGCCCCTGGGCAGGAAGTATAATCAGGCTCCAGAGAAGCCATATCATCAGCTGCCTGCTAACCAGAAGACTTTCAAGAGCAAAACTTCTGCTAGGAAAGAGCTTTCAAACTTGGAAAGAGACCCCAAGTCTCCTGGGACTGAGTTGATTATTTGAATTTTCTCACCAACTTCCGTATGAAAAAATGTGTAGTTTCCAGTGTTTCATAATGCTTCAAACACGAAAGAGCGAGCAAGGGAAATTGCTGATCAGGGGATTTCAGGAGAGGTCAAATCTTTGCCTAGAAAGTTCAGCTCACCCCAGTTTAAAAGAGACTGTGAAATAGGAAAAGTGCACTGACTTGTTCTGATCTGGTAAAGATGAAAGGGCTTGTGTTCTGTAAAGAAGTCCTCCATACAGAGAGCAAAGACATAGCTGTGCAATGCAGGCAGAAGGAGCTGGAAGCAGCAGAGGAAATAGTGAGAAAGGTTTTGTCTGTTTTAGGAGTAAACCACCCTGAATCAGACTGTGGACAGATTTTGGGGGGATCTGCAGTGACAGACAAGTACCTGATGCACTGTGACACTGTGCTGCCAGGGAGCAAGCCGGGAGCCCGGGAGCGCTGGAGCAACATGCTGGAGCAACATGTTGGTTCAGCGGGTGAGCTGCCCACTGAACAGCGCTGTAGGTGCAGACTGCAGCCACGCTGGGCAAGAGCAGGCTTAGTAGGCCTCTGATGGAATAAAGCATGTTGCATAAAGCCACCCATATTGGTGATAGCAAAGGCAGAGAGATGCTGCAGCTCAGAGCATGTGGCACGTGGTCTTTTTTCCCTGCTCAGATTGTTTCGTGAGAGCACTGTGCGAAAACTTGGCCGTGGCTGTGGGTGCCTCAATCGGCTTTATGTCAGAGCCCGAATTCCACGCAGACCTTAGCTAACAGACCTACAGCAGCAAGTGATGTTCCCACCTCCCACAGCATAGGGGCATTTGACCATGTCCGCTTTCAAAGCCAGCCTGCTTTTGTATGCTGGTTGTGACCTGTTCTTCTGACCCAGTTACCATGCACGTGGTTGTTCAGTGCTTCTAAGAGAGCAGCTCCTTTTGTGCAATACAAAGCTGTCTTCTGATCAGCTGAAGTGCCATGCTCGTACTCATGTCTGCACCTAGGTGTCTTGGAAAGATCCAGGCAATTTTCCCTCTTGCTTAGAAGGCCCCAACTAGCATTAAAAGTGAATGGGATGAAATGCCTTGGCTAGCCTGGTTACCCGATGCAGGAACACTTACCTCAACAGTCAAGGAATTGCCACAAGAAAAGGTCTGGCTTTGTTATGAAGAAGCAAGGTGTGGGGATGTTCCCATTTCTACTGCTTGGCAGAGTTAGGGTCGTATCGTGTCCAAGCTCTGTTTTCTAGCTTTTGTGTGTTTGTGGCTTCTTTGCTGTAGTAGGAACACTTTTCTTGGAGTTAGGGGGAAGCCATGGGCTTTGTGTTCAGTGTCTGGGTTAGGGTTTTAGAGATACCACGATCTGGTTGATACATGAATCTGCTGAGCCCATTTCCAGCATCCTTACTTTAAGAGGAAAGCATTATGCATCCCGCTTGCCTGTCTGGCTGTACAGTAAGCAGTGTGGCTTTGTGCAAAGTCACATAAATATAATATTTAGAATATTAATTTGGCAAAGAGAGAAATTCTTACTGCCAGTTTACAACTGTGTCTCTCCCGTCCATGAGCAGTCCTTTGCATAAGTTGTTCAACTGATGTAAAAGAAACTGTCTTGGAAGTAAGAGTTTTTTGAACTTAACTTTGGAGAGAGAGAAAGGTGGAAAAGTATTTGCTTACAGGAAGATACCAGAGCACCCAAGACGTTGAGATCCGCAATTTCTTCTTTTTGTGGCTTTCCCTTTTGTCCAGCAGTTACACTGCTGGGTTGTGCTTTCTGGTTCCAATTTGTTTTGAAATAATTACCATTGTTTATCCATCTCTCAGCCAGCCTTTCCAGATGAATTGGTTCCACAGAGCCCCCTTTTGCTTAGCGGTTGGTGTTCTTGCACAGCTTGTTGTGTGACATCTAATTGAACGGGCTGATGGCGTGAGATCTTCCTTGTGAAGGAAAGGTCACCCAAATGGTGAAGGTGAGAGGAAGTGCACTGAATACCAATTGGACTGGCAGTAACAGAAACCATAGCAACTCTGCACAGGGTTTATAAATGTAACCGAGAAGAAAAAGGGAATAACCTTAAGGAGTTGCTGACAGCACTGCAATATGCATGTTGAGAAAAATGTTGGTCTTTGCATCTTTGCCAGTGAGCTCAATGTATGCAAGAGGGTGGCAGTGGCTCAGTGAGCAAAGGAAGCCAGCTGCAGGCACTGCCAACAGGTTTCATCACTCAGCCTTGCTGCTTAAAAACATGCCTATCCCTGGGGCCACCACGAAACCTGCCTTTTAGGTAATCAAATCTGACTAATAGCTTGCTTCCCACCTTGAAATGCCTTCAAACTTTGGGATGTCCTGAGGTCATAGTGTTTTGGGGGGGCTAGAAGAATAAGAGGATGTTAATAGTGATGTGTTTCTGTGGGGTCCTGGGCCTTTGTTGTGCTGGGTACCATTTCTGAGCACAAGAAGAAATGCTGCAAATGCTTATAGAGAGTTGAGGTGGTAGAAAGATGATGAAAGAGGTGGAAGCGAAGTCATTCACCCACGGTCCTGGGATTAGTGGAGGAAAGAAAATCGTCCCTCTGACTTCCAGTTCCTGATCCTAAAGCATACTATATGTTTTTCAGTTGCTTTTCGTTTGCAGTCCCTAGCATTTTTTCTACCAAGGCCGAAGATCCCCATATTGTGAATTAAACACAACAACTTTGTTTTTCTTAAATACCTTCTGCAGGCCCTTAACAGGCACTCCTGGGGGCTGGAGATGGTAGCTTGAAAAGCACTGGCCCATGTCATCCCAAGCTTGCCTGAGCTTCTTAGGGAAGGGGGTCTGTAATGGATGCTGTTGATTTTATTTTCTTCTTGTTAGTTTGTTCAGAAAGATGAAGCTCGGTGGATGTGAGGTACTTCTGGCGAGTTTATTTACAGTGTGTTTTTTTCTGTGCAGATTAGCATTTCATCAGCATATGGCACAGCCATTTAAAATAAATATTTGGCTTTCCTTAATTTATGCTTGTGTAGAAAGGTCCCTGAGTATGCATATCTATCCCTCTGTTGTATCTAATTAGACATTTCTACCATGGTGCTGGGAGACCAGCTCCTTCCCCCTCACTGAGGAGCTGTGATCCACGGGCTCCTTCCCTGTGTGATGGATCCACAAGCCTCAGCTAGGTGGAAGCAGGGCAGGGGCCCGCAGCACACAGGCGGCAGTGCCGGATCAGCCTCCCCCTCGAGATCCTGGGAATACTGATTTATTTAAACTGGAACCTGCCCAGCTTACGCAAACGCCTAGCACGGTCCACGCTCACCGCCTTCACCTGCCAAGGCAGCTGTGCTTTGGCAAGGCACAATCCCAAGCGAAGTGTGTGAGAGCAAACAGCTTGGCTGGGAAGATGCTGGAGGAGGAGGTGAAGCAGTGTGGGGTAGGACAGCAGGCTGGGCTGTGTCCCTGTGTGCCCTTCCAGCCCGGGCAAGGGAACTCAGTGGTGAGGAGAGGGAAAAGCGCTCCCCCAGGTATGCAATGCAGTTGTGGGTGGGAGAAAAGCAGGAAACTTACTTTAAAACAAAGGACCAAATGAAAAACGAATCAGTTTTAAGATGGAGTGGAGCCTCCCACAGCCAGTGACCCAGGAGGCCTTTTCCAGCTCTGTGCCATATCCAGATGTTTTGTGTTCTCACAGATGATTTGGAAACTTTCTACTAGTTTCCAATCTAAATACGTCCATGTTTGATTTGTATCGTTTTGATCTTGTGCTAATCGTCTTCTAACAAATAGTTCTTACTCCTCGATATTCATCCTGCATCCCTGAATGTTTTTATAGGATCATCATATAAAGCAACACCTTGTGCTTTGTTAGACTGTACAAGCTCCTTCTGTCTCTTTTACAAGGGATCCTCTTCAGCAACCTTTCTTTCCACCTGAGTCTGTTTTGTTTTAATCAGATCACCAGCAGTGTGCACGATGGGTCCATAAGCTGCACACAGCAAGTTACCCAGTAAGGCAAGGAAAAAAAGAAATTGCCATCATGGTATATTGCTGTAATCAAACAAATGAACCGAGTAGTTGGTTGTATGATCTACAGGAGAGCAGAAGGCTTGGGTGTATTGTTGTTGCACAGCAACTAGGGCTCATTAGATAACTGAGATGATAGTAGGTGATGGGATACACAGGGAAGGGAGGGAAGAGGCAGGAGCTCTCCAGGTGATGGCGAGAGAAAAGATTTGGAGATTCTCTCATTGCAGAGAACCTCAGAGCAGCCTTCCAGTGTCTGAAGGGGGCCTACAAGGATGCTCAGAGGGACTCTTCATCAGGGACTGTAGTGATAGGACAAGGGGGAATGGGTTCAAACTTAAACAGGGGAAGTTCAGGTGAGATATAAGGAAGAAGTTCTTTACAGTGAGGGTGGTGAGACACTGGAACGGGTTGCACAAGGAAGTTGTTAATGCCCCATCTCTGGCAGTGTTCAAGGCCAGGTTGGACAGAGCCTTGGGTGACATGGTCTAGTGTGAGGTGTCCCTGCCCATGGCAGGGGGGTTGGAACAAGGTGATCTTAAGGTCCTTTCCAACCCAAACCAGTCTGTAGTTCTATGATTCTGTGATTTTATGACTCTATGATTCTGTTCACAGGGGATGCAGCTGGGTGCACCCTCATGGTTTGAGACCACAGCATTTCTGAGGATGTTTGGATGCTGCCCAGATAAAGGGGAGGAGGAGATGTGGGACCACCTAACAAGTTCCAGGGGTAGGTAGCATGGCCACCAATAACCAGGGATGAGTGTGAGTGTGGAGTGACAGGATGGATCCCACCTAGCTTCTGCAAGTCTCCTTGTCTCTGCTTTTCTCCCGTCTATGCACAGAGCCCAGCCAGGCCCAGGTTATCCTAGTGCTTGCACTCAGGTCCCCACTGCCACCAGTAACCGATCACTCTATGCAGGACCCTGCTGGTACATGGTTCTCCAGGGCATGCTGCTTCCTCTTGAGCTGTCCAGAAGCAAAACCAAGCTGCAGCCTCCCAAAGGGAGCCATTAAGTGCTTGGCACCAGAAACCCTATTATGCAAAAAATGAACCCACTTAGACTGAATCTGTTCAGCAGATTCCCTTCATATCTGGTGGTGGTTGTTACAGCCAAGGTGGGAATAAAGCTATTGCACTTCTGCTCCTCAGGAACAGGGGCTGTTTTTTGGGTTTTCTGTCATGTTGCTCTGCTGGGGCTGCTTGTGGCAGTACTGGCAGTCCGCAGTGGCTCCTTTCCAGCTAGATCTACCCTACATGGGGCTGAGGGAGCTCCTGGAGAAGGTGATTGGCAATACTGTTGCTTATACCAAGTACACTAAAAGGGAGATCATGAGTGTGCTCTGACTGTGGTTTATGCTCTGGGACAACAGATTCATAGTTTATATGTCTTTTTCAAGGCCAGGCTGGATGAGGCTTTGAGCAACCTGGTCTAGTGGAAGGTGTCCCTGCCCATGGCGGTGGGTTGGAACTAGATGAGCTTTAAGGTCCTTTCCAACCCAAACCATTCTATGATTCTGTGATTCTAAGATTGGTGGTCAGATCATGGTTTCTCATAGCTAGTGACTTTTGCTAACACGTAATAACCCCAAATCCCTAGATTTGGGTTCCAGAAGGACTCAGATGCCTTCTGCTGCTTGGATAGATGATTATGCTTTGTGGCTGGAGTAGTTAACTCACCCCAGAAATCCCCCTGCTGCTGCTGTAGAGAACTGGTTGCTCGTTGTCACTCCTCAGCGCAGCACACTAGATTCTTGCCTCTTACAAGAGGTTTGAAGCTGATTGAGGAGAGTGCCTTAAACTTGTTTATTGCCAGGCTGCCCACTTCCACCCATCTTCTCCTGGCAATGCAAACCCATCTCTGAAGTCCCTTCCCTTTCCTATGCCAGTGATCCTCTGGTCCTGCCCAGAGAATACCCACGAAGCATGCACAAAGCCCCACCAGAGTCCGCTGGCTCAGCAGGTTGCCCCTGTACCCTCCTAGGGCGAGGTGTCTGTGGGTTAGAACCTGTGGTCTCTTCTGAGGTAACACTGCAGGAAAGTGTCCTGCAGTAAACTCACCGGGATCCAGTGGGATCAGCCTTTTGGCTTCCCCTAAACCCTGTTCAGCAAGCCCAAGATGGAAATTAAAGCTGGCCACCAGCAGGGACATCACTGCTGCTGAGTGAGCGACTGGGAAGGAAGTAATGCCACTTGGTTTACAGCTGATGCTTTTCTTAAGGCTCATTACTTGTATTTTTCGAGGCCCTCTCTTCTAGCTCACCGTGAAGCCCTGAACATCAGAGCTGTTGCCCACGAGATCAATCCCTGTACTACATGCGCAGTGTAGAAGGGAAAGCTGAAGCTGGGGGAGGAATAAGCACATGGGCTGCAGTAGGAGCATTTGCCCTGTCCCTCAATCCCATGCCATGGACAAGGAGGCCAAGAGTCCATCACCTGCCATGTGTCACAGGGGCTGTGCCTGCTTCTTGCCACACAGGACACGCTTTGAAGAGAAAGGGGAAGACAAAGGAAACACTGCTGCTGCCAGGTAACAGGCAGTGGGAGGCATGAGGCAGATGATGCTGGGGATGAAAAATCTTTCAGACTCTCGTCCTGGACTACATGCTTCTTGCCAGGCTGCCTGCTCCCACCCATCTGCCCTGCAGTGGGAGAATGCACAGACCCATTGACTTCACTCTACTCAAGGGAGGGGGTCAGAGGGTCCCATTACAGGGGTGTTGCTAAGAAAATGGACCTTTCTGCAGGCACAGCATCTCCTCAGAGACCTGTGACAGGTGAGTGGCCTGGTTGTGTGAGGTTCTGGGCACGCACACAGGGAATGACCACCCCAGTCTGAATGGGAAACCCGGGACACCAGTGACACAAGCCAAGATGGGCAAAGGAAGAGGCAAGGGCATTGATGGGGGATCTACCATGGGTGTACAGATGGTTTGTGGCTGTCCCCAGTGCCTGTTAGCAGAGCTATGGATGGTGTCCTCCAAGAGGCTGAGATCAAACACAGCCATTGCTGAAGGAAGCAGCCCGCTGTCATGGGATGGCTTGTTGGCATCCAACTGGGGCACCGCAGGATGCGGGTAGTGGGGCAGGCTTTGCCTGCTCTTTGTGAAGACAAGACTGGGACCATTTCCGTTTGCTGCCAAAGACAGACGGCAACGTATCTCCTGGCTCAGCTTCCTGAAGGATTTCTGCTCCCACTGGGGCTTTCCAGCTGCTGTAACTACATGGCACAAAGCATCTCTGGGAAGCTCTGCTCTTCACATTCAATTTTACCTTGAGACAAACTCATTTTTCCCTTCAGAATGAGTTTAGCGTGCTATGAAACAAATGTTTCAATATCTCCGCCAGTCTCTCAGGACTCATTAAGAATTTACATTTAAGCCTTGTTTTCTATTTAAGCCTCAGTTTTCCATGTAATTTTCCTGTACAGAGAGGAATAGGCAGCTATTGAGTGTACAGAATCCACTTGCTCATCCAATGCAAATCCCTCAGATGGGTTTTTATATGCTGTGTACATGGAGCTTATGACCCCTTTGATTTAGGGTTCCTCGGTATGTGGTGCTCACACCAGATTGGTAAATATTGAGATGTCTTAAGCTGTGCAGGGGCTGCAGAGCACAAGAGCTCAGTGTGAAGGGATTCAAAGCCTTGCCAAGCTCTCAATTCTTGAAGACCACTTGACTCCAAGAGCCAAAAGAAACCTCCCATACGTGGCCATCTGCAGAAATATGTCCTGAAAGAGAGCAATAAATCATCGCAGAACGAAAGGGTTCAAACTGCTTTTGAGGCTCATAAGCACTTGAGGAAGTTTTAAGAACCAGAGTATCTTAATAGTTGCTTTACATGCCCAGCAGCTTTCCATTTGTGTGTCTAGCAGCTATACAGCTGGGGGCTGGATGCAGTTCCTGGCCTCGGGGCTGAGTTCAGGGCATGTGGCTCTTGCCCAGAGCAGCTTTAGCTTTAAAGCAACTGCAGAAGTTAGCGCGCAAAGTGCTGACTGCAGCCATCCACCGGGAGAAAGCCCAAGAGGAATGTGTATGTGCCAGGCTTGTTTAGAAACCGCAGATGATTTACAAAGTGAGCTTAATTGGAAGTTTCTCTTTGCGGCTTTCTGATGTGTTGCTGTTCTGATGCAGACGTGTAGGAGCCGTTTAAAACGTCTGTGTTTACTATTGAGGAGTTAGGTAATTGGGGATGTATTTATTAAGTGTACATGTGCAGGACAGGGACATAACTAGAGCAGCAGCAGCAGTGCTGCGTGTCTCAGGGCATCACCAGCCTGGAGTGAGGGACGAATGTCCTGCTTTCCTGGTGAAAGAAAGGGCCTCTTATCCTCATCCCCTGTGTCTCCAGTCCTGATACTGCAGTTAGGAGAATATGGGGGATCTGAGGGCCTCTACAGAAAGGCAGCAAGAAGCAGAAGTGCAGAGAAACGTGGTCTGTGAAGGAAAGTGCACAGAATGAGGGTCACTATGTTTTAAAGAAGAAAACTCTAAGGGGGTTAAGAAAACTTGATACTTTTTTTTTTTAATCATCTATTTTTAAAAATTATTATAAAAAAATTTTTAAAAAATCTATAAAGGAAAACATACTAAAAATTTGTAAAGAGGGAGAGGGTATATCATGCTTGATGTCTGCTGTGGGTAAGGCAGCGGGCAACACACTCAAGTTAACATATGGGATATTTCTGTTAGACATCGAGGGAAAGAATACAAACACTCCCACAGAAGAAACAGGAGGTGTTGTGGAGACCCCATCCCGGCGACATGTGTCTGAACTACAAGCTGTCCCCTATGAACAGCACTGGAATAGCAATTCTGCATGGGAGTGCAGTAAGGCATCCTCCAGACCTAGTCCTGACGAGTTCTGCCACAATTTGGGTTTTACAACCTTTGTCCCTTTCTTCTGTCACTGAAGGCAGGAGTTTGTGAGCTGCTTCATGGAGCTGCTGCTGGCACCCACTGACAGAGACAGTGGGAAAAGCTCTGTTCAGGACCCTGATGACATGATGACATTTTTCTTCTGGCTCCACAACTCTGAAGGTGTTCATGTGGAAGCAGCTCACAGCATCCATCCTCATACCCCTGTGTGTCTAAAAGCCCCAGTTCTCCTGCCCCATATCTCTCCCCACCCTTAAAGTGACCACTTAGCTTACTAACAGTTTATTAATACATTAGGGGACTGAGTTGCCTCCCCAAGGATTTTGTCCAAGAAAGTGATGGGCAAACAGGAAAAAAGGGGCGTATGAAATGAACTGTGGAATTTTGTTTCTGTGAAGCCAGATTCTGTCACCTCCCAGGTTGTATTCAGGCAAACTCACCTCGATTTCCATCCCCCAGGAATCCCTGCCTTTACCCTGAGATGCAGAATTAGCATCCAGACTTGTCAGGAACATGTCAAGAAATGCAGTACCCATCACTCAATTTGCAATTTTCTTGTGAGGGTTAACATCCTTGTGGTTTAAAAGTGAGCCTGATTTCTAATTCAGCTCAGCGTGTTCTCCAGTGCCCATCACTGCCTATCTCTGTGCCTTCCTTGGACTAAATTTTTAGTACCCCCTTAGCATCCCATATTTTCTCTCCACACATGTACTTATACACATCATCAAATCACTTCTCGGTTTTCTTTCTGACAAGTTACAGAGGATGACCTCTAGAAGTCTCTCCCTGTAAGTGGTTTTCTTCAGCTCTCAAACCATTTTTTATGGCTCTTTTCTTCACCCGCTCCATTTTTTTGATGTCCCCTTTAAAATATGGCACCTCAGCAGGATGCAGTATTCTAGTGTCAACCTGACCAAGGACGTACACAGAGATAAAATCGCCTTCTATTCCATTTCACAGTCTTGTTGCTTATAGAGAGAAGGACCAAATTAGCTCTTTCTGCTACAGCAGACAGAAAAATAGGTCCCACATTTAAGAACCAGAAGGCTAGATAGTGGTATTAAAAAGAGAAAAATGGAGCCGACGTGAAAGCAGAATTACAAACTGGGGCAGCATTAATAGCACAGTGTGATACTAGCCTGACCACATTAGTTGAAATAAAATGCTGAGAAAACAGTTTCTTCCCCTTCAGAGCCTATTGCTGCCGTGCAGGCTCCTGTGTGGTGGGCAGGCTGTGCACCGGGCACAGGTGATGTGCAGTGGGCAGGGTGAGCTTCTCCTGTATTGCATGGCTGTGCGGGGGACACCCTTGCTAAATCAGGCCACCAGGCTCTGTGGAGGCAAGAGGCAACCTCTGCTCTTTCTAATAGATCAGCCCTGCACACTGTGTGGTGCCATCAGGGCTCTGCATGCACGAAGACACCCCCAGCCTTTTGTGCTCTTTGTATTCTGCATGCAAAATCTTCCACAGGCAGGAGGGCTTTTCCTAAATTCCCCAATTCCCATGCCTGGTGATCGTTGCTGAACACAGAGTCACTGTGTCATTTGCAAATACATTTCAGTACATGTCCTCAGCATAAGCTTCATCTTCCTGTATTAGAGACAGTGACCTGACCCCAACTGCCCTACAATCTCTGAGGATTCCCTGAGGCAGCTCAAGGGTAGCATGCCCTGTGCCCAGCAGTCAAGTCTCCTGGTCTTTGAAGGCTTTCTGTGAGATAGTTGCTTCTTCCTCATTTTTCTATCTATAAAATAGGCTTAATAGATTTGGGGGCTGCTAAGATGCTCAAATCCCATCCTAAGTTTTCTTATCTAGGTGGCAGTTTGTGCTGTTGCAAACTCTGTCGTGCTGCTTCTGCTCTCATGACAAGGTGTCTCTTTCCTCCCTGCTAACTTGCTTGCGTACGCTGGGTTTTGAGCCCTGGCGCTTGGATGCTCTGGGAACCTGGACACTGAGGGCACTCAGTCTTGCGCTTGCTGCGTCTGCTTCTCGTTGCACCCATGTGGAAGGGTGTCCGTCCCTCTGGGGATGAATGGAAGCCAGGGAGAGGAGCACGGGTATAGAGACAAGTGTTGGGGGACTGATGGGGGTAAGAGAACCTGGTGGAGGGTCACCAAGATGGCTGGAGCACATGAAGTACCAGGAGGTGGTGAGAGAACTGAGCTTATTCAGTCATAGGAGGAGAAGGCAAAGGAGAAATCTATTTTTTGCCTACAAGTACCCTACAGGAGGTAATAGGGAATATGAAGCCAGATCTTTCTGGGAGGTGCATGGTGAAAGGGTGCACCGGAAATTTAGATGTAAGGCATCAGGTTGGCACCATGAGAGTGGTCAAACACTGGCACAGGTTGCTCAGAGAGGTGGTGGTGTTTCTGCCCTTGGCGGTGTTCAGACTCATTTTGTGCCTGATCAGCTTGATGTAACTGGACCTTCTTGGAGCTGGGCTGCTACGTGGTGACCTCCAGAAGACCCTTCCGACCTCAATTATTCTGTCATTCTCTGACTTATTTGAAGTAACCTGTGGGGCAATGGCAGCAAGGTGACAACAGCCGTGATTTCTTGAAATCCAGGCTATGAAGATGGCTTACTAACACAGGGATAGAATCTCAGCCCATCAAGCAGTATTTCACCTTGCACCAAGGCATTTCACCTTGCATAAGGATGATGCATAAAGGAGATGAAAGGGCATCTGTGCTGTTGATGGCTCTTTGCCCAGAATGCCTCAGGTGCCCTACAAGCACTTGTAGAGGCAGTAGCTGCATGAGGTCAGACCTGAACACTGACATTGTATCTTTGTGACCTCTTGGCCTGTGTACCTAATTAATGCTCAGGTCATTGGCAGTGATGAAGAGACTAGTGAGCATCATTAGGCAAGACTAGGGTGATGTGAGAGGGCGTAATAGAAGCGAGTCATCTCACCTAGCTTCATTTCTTGGAGGCAGGGCATCCAGCTCAGCTGGCTGACTGGATGGGCCTGTCACCAGTGGAAGGAGGTGTGCCCCCCGGGATGATTCAGCTCATCCTGAGATATGTGTCTAAAGTTGGTGAGTTGATAGAGTTGATGATGGTATTTGGAGTTTACTGTCTCTTTATTGGCTACAGAGTGGGACCCTAATCAGACAATTAGAGTGGCAGCCAGCTTAGACTTGACCAGTGGAAATAGCCCACCAGTTCTGGTCACTGGTGTATCTTATGAAGCCATGTAACTCCACATTGCTGTGAAGGGACCAAGTCCTTGTAAGCACCAGGCTCAGCGTTGAGCCAATGTCTTGCCTTCATGGGATCATGAATCAGAGTTTTAGATGGTAAAGTTAGGAAGGAAAGTCCCATTCTTGATGTAGTATGCCAGTATCCCGAACTTCTGCTCTTTCAGAATCCTTTTTGTCATACTGGGGAGCTGAACAGTTGTGCTCCCTGATGGAAAAAAGTAGTCTTCTTTGGTGAAAAAGCAACACCTCAGCTTGATTTGCACTGGCCAGGCTACGAAAGACACCCATATTCCTTATTCTGTCCCCATTCTTTCTTCCATTCCCGATTCCAGACACCTCCTCAATGCCCTCATATCTCCCCAAAATGGTATTCACCATTTCATTTGCTGACCCTACATCCTCTGCTAGCAGAGGCTCCTTCTTCCTCTCCAAGCACAGGGACCATAATATGTACTCCAGACACAGCCTTGTGAGACTTCAGAAGGGCTTTCCCTGGTATTCAAAGAGAGAAGAGCATATTGCCGCTTGATTCTCAAAGGCAACTTGTGTTTTGGTCAAGAGAACAACTAGTCTGGCCTATCAGTGCAACAAGACTGAGAATAAAGCCAAGAATATTGGGCTACAGCTAACACAGATGTGCTCTGTCAGCATAGGCCTGGCAGAAACGCTTTGTATCTGTGGAAATCTCAAAACAACGTTTTGGAGGATACCTCCAAGTATACAGACAAACCACCATGCAGGGGTATTCTGTTTTCAGGGCAGGCTCTGTCTCTCTCAATAGTCCTAGCAGAGCAGCCATGCTGGTGACCTGGCACCCAACATGCTTTGATTTATTATATAATGGCATTGGTGGAAAAGCAGACTTGAGCTTGTACAGGGTACATGCAAAGAAATGTGATGTACAGAAACTATTCCACCATTGCAAAGCTCTTCCAGGTTTTTAGATTTATGTTTACACACTTTCAGCCCTGAAGAACCTGAAGCTCTGAAGAAGTTGTGAAGAATGACAGCATTTCATCTCTTGTTCGGTTTCTCACATCTTTGTAAAAGACAGACTTTTGGTTTTAGGTCATACGGATGGAGCCAGTGTCTTCTACTCATGAGACTGCTTGAAGGAGGACAGATGTTAGTTCATTTAGTTGTGCTACTAGGCTGTCTTCACCAAGACTTCCTATTCCCCCCATGCTCCCCCTGAATAGCTACTCAATAACAGTTCAGCCCTAGGGCTCCTGCTCCATACTGACCTCCTAACTGAGATGCAAGACTGGGGAGCTGCACATATCATTCTCCAGACAGCAGACTGGCAGCCAGCTCCAACAGCAGCATGTCGGTGGGTCTGGCAGGGCCTGAAGCCATGGGTCACATGGGGACCATTGGTTGCCAGAGCCTGGGAATAGCTCTGGAGGCGACGTCTCAAAAGTGGAGCCTAATGAAAAACCTCTCTTCTTGCTGCCATAGAAACTGAACAGACTTGACAACAACTTGTTACTTCTCTCATCTCCAACAGCTCCGCATCTGAAGTGACTTGACCTGTGAAAATATTTGCATTAAGTATCACCTGATAGCTGGAGAAATGGGATTGAAGTTAAAAAAGAAGATGAAGATCCTAAAGCTTTTGTGAAAGCTGCTGATCAAAGCAGCGGCTGAGAAGAAGGGGAGGCATTTCTCTGGAATGAGAAGCAAGGGATCAGAGAGGCCAAGAAGAGATTGCTGGCCAAGAGGAGTTCCCTATGGACATGGAAGAAACTCAGCAGGGTGGCTCTGAGCTTTGCTGTGACCCAGCAAGGACCTGCAGTGCTGCAGGCTTCATGCATACATTGCTCCTGGACAGCATTTTCCATCCAGCACTCCATTTCTTCTAGATAGCTACACCGTGTGAAGCTGCATTCCCTGTGGAGCAGTGTTTTTTTCTGGAGTCCCATCTCATGAAGAGCCTGTGGGAACTATTGGTCCCCCTCGCTCCAGCCATCCCCAAGCATCCCCTGCACCTGCGAGAAGACCAAGCCAGCCACAGTGAGGGAGGCATTCTGCAGTGAATCAACAGCTCTGAGAGCTGAAATGTTCCCTGTCATTCAGCTCAGCCCCCTGCTGCTTGTGCTTTCAGGAGAAAATAAATACGTATGACTTCTGGTTTTTAATGATTTCTGCCTATTAGCAGTGTGCCTGATGCAACAGAAGCCTTTCTGCTGCTGCTTTTTAAGCTCTGAGACCCACAGAGGATCTGCAGAGCTCTCAGGCTGGCCAGAGACTAGAGCAAGTTGTGTACATTCACAGGGACTCAGACAGCAGGAACAGGCTTTGGCTCCGTGGGCAGGGAGAGAAGCCACACTGTGATTTAAGTCTTGAAGATGCAGCCATTGTGCAGAATAACCCAATGTGACATTAAGGCACAGCCCTATCAATGCCATTCAGATGCTTTTTACAGCTCCTAGCGTCTCCCTGAGAGCATCCTTCACTTTGTGTGTCACAGGTAACAGTTTTAGAGCATTTTTACAAAGACATCCCCCATTTTAACTATCTTTGATCAACCTGTGTAAAGAGTTAAGACAAGCAGATTGTGAAAAACTAACAGTACAGAATAAAAACACCCCTTGAAACCTAGAAAACCATGGCAACGCTGGAGTTTTACCATGCAGCACAAGCCAATCGCAAGCGTCAGCTGAGGCTTGTGTCTGAAGCATTTCCTTCTCCCATGAAACAGCTGCACAGGGAACACCAGCTAATACCTGGGGTGACTGTCATTTAGGGATTGTTGGATGCATCCTGACAGTGTGTGACCGTGTGCATCCTTTGCCACATGCTCTCACGGCTGTGGTGCAAAGCTGTTCTTGTGGAGCTTTCATGATCCAACTGCCCAGGGAAAAGCTGGAGGAGTTGAGAAGTCAGGGGAGAGGAGGCGAAGTGAAGTCTCCAAAGCCAGAAGGAATGATGACACATTGATGCCTGTATTGTCAACCATCCTGGCAAATAGGACTTTTCCTTCAGAAATAGGACATTTCCTTCTCCTTTAGAGAAACCAGGTGAAATTTCTAGAGTCAAAACTTCCCCAGCCAAATTCTGCTGATGTTTGCGTTGCTAGTTTCAAGGACATGAGCTCAAGTGAGGAGCATCCCTCCTGGCTATCGATGCTCCCCATACAGCAGGTCACAGGCATTTAGGTTTTATCAGTGAGGAGATCCTGTGCATGAAGCCACTGACAATTTCCCAAGCAAGCCTTACTGGGCATGCTGAGGGTTCCTTGCTGTGTGTGATGAGCTTCCTGGCAGGAGCTCCTGCAGTCCATCCAGCAGCTTAGACTGCTGTGTCTGGTGGCTGCTGAGCAGTGAGCAGAGCCGCGGGTTTCCGGCAGCAATGGTCACACACCTGAGACAGAGAAAGCACTTTGCCTGCAGACACCATCTGACGTCTTGCACTTGCTGCTGGCCATACCAGGCTGCGATCCTCTCCACATCTGCTTCTTCAACCCCAATTCAGGCCCACATGGAAGGAAGTGGCATCAGAAAACAGTGTTTTGGCAGCAGCTGCTCCAGCATGATGTCTTTTCTCTTGTAATCTACGTGCCTTTTCCTATCTCAGTGTAGCTACAGGGTGCAATGGGAGGACATAGATACCTGTGGCTGCTGCTACAAGAAACAGAGGTAAGGTGCTCCCACGGGCAGCACTTGGTGTGCAGAGTAATTTCACCTCCTATGGTGTTTTCAGAGTTACATCATCTCCCTTCCTGAGCTGTGGGGATCACTGGGAAAGGCCAATGCACTGCTGGGGATTGAGCTCTGTGGTGGCCAGCAGGAAGGGGGGACACATCCTGGTTTACCAGTGACATGCCTCACCCGCAAGCCACCATTCCCTGCCAGTGAGGTGCAGTAATATCACCCTCTTCTTCCAGCCTTTGCACTGGATGCCATGAGGAGCAGGGGTCAGCAGGGGTGGTTTGGGGCCACAGGGACCCCTGAGCCCAATCAGAGCCTGACCACCCCTGTGTTATGGGATGTGTAACCTGGTCATCATGTCACCACACTGGGAATACCATAGAGAGTCTGGCAGGGAGCAGTGTGGCCACAGCCTGTGCTGCAGGCTGGGAAGGAGGTGGTGGTGGTGGCAGCACCAGCAGGAGATGCAAGAATGTCTAAAGACTCTTTAGGGCCAACACTACACTAGCATCAGCGTGCTGCTGGTGGTCCCAGGGCTTGGCAGGAGCTATGCTCTGGGGCAGGCTGCCTGCCAGCTCCGTGTGAGTGGGTGCCTGTCACATCAAGGCCAGAGAGGTGCCTGCCATGGTGCTGGCAGGAGCCTGGCATAATGCTTGTGGATTGCAGGTGCCGCTGTATTTTTGGCTGGCAGGGCTCTTGCAGTGAGATGCCCGGCAGTGCTGGACTAACCTCCAGCATTCACTGCAGCTCTTGCAGGGTGCAGCAGCAGCTTAACTTCCCCTGGGAGAGATTATAAAACAATATGTTGTTGGTTTATATATTTAATGTGGTAGTAAATTAAATGAGGAGCTCAGCATTTAATTGCAAAGCTCAAAAAGCCAGATATTATCCATGAGCCCTGACATCTTCCCACTGATATTTCACATCCCCGTGGCACTGGCTGGTCAGAGCTGATCTCTTTGCTCCCAACACATCTTTCTCATAACCAGAGATGATGCTCTAGTGCCTGCAGCAAAGCCTCCAGGAAAAAACCTTCCTGGTGCCCCACTCGCACCAGACCCCGCTTCTCTCTGGCTCTTCCCACCGCACTGTGGGGTTTTGTGGCAGGCACTGTGCAGGGCTCAGGCACATAGAGCTCACCGCAGGCTGGGATGCATGGCCTTGCTGGCTGGCAGCATCCCTGAGCCCAGCCGCAGCTCAGCACGCTGATGGCCGCCTGCAGAGCAGTCTGGAGGCTGGGGCTGTGCTCAGTACAGGCAGGGCTCTGAGCATCCGTGCTTATCCCTTTTAGTTTTGCTGTTTGTCCCAGCTGGGTTCACCCTCCCATGCCCTGAGTGAACCTGGCCAGGTGGGAACAGGCTGGATCCAGAAGCTGCTGCCTGATGAAGCAACACCATTTACCTGGCTGCAGAAGTTGCCCCACTTGCTTGGCCGGGTGCCTCCTGCCAGCCCAGCAGCATCGCTGTCTGTGAGTCCTGTCTTTTTGCCAAAGGCCAAAGACTGTAAACCAGAGTTTTGGGTGGCACAGCCCAGGCAGGTGAGGGTTACTCATATACATGGGGCCCCTTCGACAGAGTCACTATTTACTGTGGGTGTCACCTTCCCCCCTTACAGGTCTTACCCTGCATCCTTGCAAGCACATGGATAGAAGCAGCAAATCCCATGAGCTCCTCGCACCTTCCCTCCCTGGGTTGTCACACCAATTTGGCAGCATCTTTGCTGCAGCAGGTGCTGGGTGGCTCTGCTCTGATACCCTGGTTCAGCAACACAGCGCCTGGACCTGCTGTGGGAGGTTTTGTTTTTCTGGGGTTTTTATTATTATGTTATCATTTTTTCTTCTTCCATCTTAATGTGCTTTTTAATGTCATGTTGAACTTGCTGTCACACATTCACAGAGGGGTGCGCATACCTGTAACAGAATAACCTGCTCCCAAGCAACTCCCACACAGACTCTCTAATCTGAAGCAAAATGACTTCATTCAGAATAACTTGTGGACTAAAGCTGGTTTTACTCTACCTATTCAGCCAGCCGCTCTGGGGCAGTTTCTCCAGGGATGGTTATCTCGGTCTATTTTTCCATGAAGATACTGGATGCACATGCAGTTTACTGAATAATGATGCTGGCACCATGAAACGGTCTCCTGTGGGAAGTTTGGTTTCGCATGACAAGCTATTCACATACATGGGGTCTCCAAAGATGATGTCTCCCAAGAAGTGTCTCCCAAGATAGTGTCTGCCAAGGGAGTAACTCTCAAGCATTAGAGGCTTGGAAGATCCTGTCTTTTGGCTCGCCTGGGCTAGGAGCATAACTGTAGGTGGTGTTATTGTTGCTGGATAGTGTCTTTGTCTTGGACCAAACATTAGGGGTTTGGGGAGTGTTTTCAGCATAGCAATAGCACTTCATAAAGAGGAAACAGATGACAGTTCTTTTCCTGTGTTAGCTTTGGCATGGGTCAGTCTTCCTCACGAAATAACCTCTTAAATTAAGCTAATGAGGTTTCAAACTGGACAGGCTGTCACAGCATGGAGCAGAAGGGAGGAAGAAGACGGTGTGACCCATTTGACCATGCTCACCAGTGTAGAGGGTGCATACCAACAGCTACACAAACACACCACAACTGCATGCAAAGTAATCAAGTCCAAGTTGTCCCTGACAAGACCCTGCCATGGCATTCACCCCAAAGCTGCTGCACTGGCACGATCACATAGGAAAGGTTGTGGATGCCCTGCTGCCTGGGGTCAGAGGCCCTACAGGGACCAGAAAGCAAGTGGGGAACTCCCCAGAAGGGGGCAGGAGGTGACCTGTGGGCAAATGCACCCAAACATACATCTCTGCTTCTCTGGGCAGGGAGCTGACATCAACCCACCAAGGGGAAGCATGGGGGCACAGAGCCAAAATCCACAGCTGGCTTCTCATCAGGTTCTTGCTGTGTTACGGCTGTTGCTTGAGGAATGGTCCAGATGAAGAACAACAGCCCTGGCACAGACAAGGATGCACTATGACATGCTGGACCTCACACATGCTTGTCTTGGGGGGTCTTCAGGTTATAGGACATGGTGGTTGTGTCTGCATCAGTGACTGGAAGGTGCCCTGGGTTGTTCTCTGGCTCTGTGGCAGCTACATTGGGGTGGTCCACACCTGCGTGTTTGAGCTCCCTGTTCCCCAGAACAGGGTGGCTACACTCAAGAAAGGTCGTTGTTCCATGCTAACTCCCAGAGCACCCCAGGAATGGTTTGATATACCATCGTCAACATGGATGACCCATGGTTGGCCACTGAGGTCTAGCCCTGGGGAATGCTGCCTACCACGCTCACGATGCTAACAGGGATGTAGCCAATGAGTGTCTGGCTGACAGGAGATTTGAAGGAATATTCCAAGTTTCTGTTCAGTGTATGTGCGTTTTTACTTGTTTTTGTGAAAAGCAGGATGATTGCTGTGCGTATTTGCAGAAGAGGTGCAAAGGGGAGAGCTGGCTGCTGGGCTTACCCTGTGTCTTAAAACCCTGCCCCTGAGAGAAAAACACAAGCGACGCACAACACAATTGCTCACCACCCGCTGACCGATACCCAGCCCGACCAAAGCAGCGACCTGGGCCTTCCGGGTAACTCCCCCCAGTTTCTATACTGGGCATGACGTGCTGTGGTATGGAATACCCCTTTGGCCAGCTTGGATCAGGTGTCCTGTCTCTGCTTCCTCCCAGCTTCCCCTCCTCCCTGGCAGAGCATGAGAGACTGAAAAGTCCTTGATCAAGGTAAGTTCTACTGAGCAACAACTGAAACATCATTTTATCAGCATTGTTCTCAGGCTAAAGCCAAAACACAGCACTGCACCAGAAAAATAAATATCTCAGCTGAAACCAGGACACCCTGGCACCACAGATGCTGCAGGGAGCTGGTGATAGAAGCAGAACTCTGGCCATATGCTAGATAAGAGGCTCCGTTTTGCCTTAAACTGGGCAGAATCAGACCCTAGCAGACTGTTGTTATTATGTGACAGGGAACTGGCCATCCGAGCAAACCAGCCATCATCCTGTGCAGCACATCAGCCTGACAGTAACCTTGAAGGCAGCTGGGCCAGCCCGCGCCATCAAGCAAGTGGTGCCTGAATCCAAAGACATCACACTACTGGCCTGGGACCTTCATTCCACATGCATTTTATTTCTCGGGAAACACTCCTGACTGCTGCTGCCCCAGCAGCAGGCTGGTTCAGAGGGGATGGAAATGGCAGGGGCTGAGGCTTCAAGCGTATTAATTTGTGGCAAATTAATTAGGGAAAAAGAAGGAGACTGCACGGAGCAAGCGACGTTACCAACAAACTACCTGTCACTCTGCCTTACCTCTCTGGCAGATCTTCCCTGAGTACCCGGGAAGGGCTGGGCTTGGGCTGCCCCATCCAAGGCATCCTGATGGCATCAGCCTGTGCCTCCTGCTTATCTAAAAGCAGACCAGACAGGCAGCAGAAGTGCTCAAGCAAAACCCGCAGCGTGCGCAACAAAGCTCGGGAGCTGCTACGTTCCACACGCCACCAGTTGCACACCCAGGTAAATAGCCCCGGGGTGCTGGTGACTCAAACACAGCTTTGTCGTGGCTCAGAACTGGTTCTATGTACTCAACATTTGTTTTACACTTGAGAGCTAAAAATTTCCTTTTCCCACCTTCTGTTGCAGACGCACGTACCTGCAGTGTGTACCCGAGAGCAAGCTGCTCCTCGGGGGACAGGAGCTTAGTGACTCATGGAGATCTGCTCTTTGCTCAGCCGCTGGGCTCTGATGCCCATACAGAAGCAGCATGGTTCTTCAGGAGAGAGCCCCTCTAAACCCACAGATGTCTCTGCTCAGGGCCTTATGGCAGAAAAGCTCAAGGACAGTGAAATAAGAATGTGTCTCAGATGGCAGCAGGGCACTCGTGTGAGGTGCTCAGGGGGTGCGCAGTGGCCAGGGGAGGGTAAGTGGGGATTTTGGTTTGGGTTCAAGGATGTGTAAGGAGCCTCTGAGAGGCTCCAGAGCTCCCCTGGCCTCAGGGATGGGTTATAACATTTCAGCCAAGCTCTGCTTCCCCAGCAGAGCTTGTTTGGTAAGTGCCTGGTGATGGTTGTTGGTCCTTCTCCAAAAATAAGCTGACATTTGGGATACCTGGTCACCCCAGCTGCCCCACTGCTGTCACCCCAGTTGGGCAGTGCCTGCCTTGCAGCACCCATGAGCAGATCCCTGGTCTCAGGCATATCAACAGGGGGTGACCTTGGTTGAGTGTGTCCCCTTGAGCATCCCTGAGCTGCACAAACCTTTATTAATGGGCTTGGGGCCACCACTGTGGGAAATAGAAACAGGCACAGCAGACCCTTAAGGATGGGGCATGTCTTCTCACCAGTCAAGGGAAAAGGGCATCTTCACTGAGCCCGTCTGCCAAGAAGGGCTCCTGCAACAGCGAAATGAAGGTCCTCAGTTTTCAGCATTTCCCAAATATTGTTGGACATGTATTACTGCAGGAATACATGTCCTGGATTTTAAACACCATGCCAGTCTCTGTTAGGAAGAGCTGTGTTGCATCTGCTGGATACCTGTGTCACCAGAGGTGACCTGATGGTGTTGCAGCTGATCGAGCTCCTCATGCTGTGCTACACTTGGGCTTGCTCGTGGCCACATCGCTCTGCCACAGCCTGGACTGGGACCACGTGTGTGACGTGCTCTGGTCCCACTGGTTTGCACAACATCTGTGGGATGAGCAGCATCTCCTTCCCCCATGTTTCTTTGCAAACACTGTGGAGAACCAATGCAATGAGCTGCAGGTGTTTTCCTATCCTGGAGGTGCAAAATATCAACGGAGGTTGCCAAATTAATTGTCATAGTTAATTATTTTTCTCAGTTTATTCATGCTTCGAGGGGCCTCTTCCCTGCTGACTCTTCAGAGTGTAAATGTGCGCTGCCTCCGGCAGCCTTCACCGGCGCTGGGGAATCAGGCTGTATGTTGCGGATGGAAGCATGATGGTTGTGGTCACTGTTTGCTGTCTGATTGCTTCGGGAGTCAAACCCTCCTGGGAAGTATCTGCACATGCAGATAAAGCGTGGTGGAAGTCAGGATTTCAATTCTGAAATGGACCTCAGGAGAGAGGAGAGAAGAGAAAGAAAACACCTGCAGCAGAAGATGGATCCCGGTGGTACGTGTCTGTCATTGCCTTTGGGAAGAAAATCACTGCTGAAGCCAGCAGGAGCTTCCAGCTCAAGTTTGTTTGCCACACATGGGTGCTGATCACCTAACAAATTGTCCAGGTCTCAGGTATTGGGAAAGATAGATTATAAAGAATTGCTGGGCTAAAACTTCTGCCACTGACCCTCTTCACTGATGTTTCTGTAAGAGCCAGGGCTCCTCTCATCTAGTTGCCCAAGAACTATATGCAGAAATACATCTCTAACAAGGTCATGCCCTTTCTTGTGGCTCTGTGCTGCCCGTGGTGCACCCAGCTCCACACTTCCACATCGCAGTGGGTGTTTGGGGTTCTGGGATAGGCGCAGCTTCCCCTGCTGGGGGGGTTGGACCCATGACATGAGGGAAGGTGAAAGGCTTTCACTCAGTTTTTAGCATGGGCTGCATGGGCTTTTTCCAGGAAGAGTTCAAACCATCCCTATCAAGACCAGGATGAGGCTGGCATCCCTGCTCTCCTGTCACCCATCCTTGGGTCTGGACCCCACATGGGTACCGGGGTCACATCTGCACACCCCATCCTTCCCTGCAGAAAGGCAATAACTTTATCAGGGGCATCCCAAGGGACAAACTGAGCCCTCGCTGGACAGCTGGACCATGGTGTGTCTCCAGCAGCCCCAAAAGACACAATGGACACCATTTTTGTCACTCAGATCACAAGTTACCCTGCAGAGAGGGCTCCCCACTGCAAAGAGACATTGAGAATAGGGAGCAAGGACAGAAGACGGTATGTCACCATCCTCCCTGTTCCCGATGTGCCTGCCTCACCCTTGGATGCAGCATGTGAACAGCCACTGCTGGCAAGAGACATTGCCTGCGTTAGGCAGGGTGGAGCTGCCCTCTGCTGTCTCCCTTCCGTACGACTGCCCGCTTGGATACTGGTTAGAAAATGAAGGGCCAGCACGGATATGCCGCTCTGCAGCGAACAGGGCTCGCAGGGAACGAGCCAGGCTTCCCCGCAACGCCACATCTGCTTGTGGCAGTGTTCAGAAATAGTATTTCTGCCGGCTGGCAGCTTCCCCAGCTCAGTCATCCATTGCACGATGAACGGGAAATCGAAATGCGAGCCGTAAGCACTGGAGCACCTGTGTCACACAGAGAGGGTGGGAGGATGGAGGTGCTCGGTGCTGATTCTTAAATGCTTCTGTGTCCCTGGATGCTACTTATGTGTCTGGGTTTTCTGATGTTCCGATGTCATCCGCAGCCATTTCTCGTGGCACAGGAGATCTGATAGCGGACTGCTTTAGTTGGATAGAAATCCAAAGTCCCTCAAATAGAATTTTAAAAGCACATTTAAATACTAGTTTTTAAATTAAAACTCTTTTGTTACAGAGGAGAATTGGTGGTGTCAGCAGTCAGTGTTGCATTGCAGATGAACACCAGAGAAAGCAGAAGGAATGAATTCCCTGACGCTTACCCTGCATCACTGTTAGCATTTTGGGGTCTGGAGGCTCAGTGCAGCAGAACACCAGCAACTACAGGCATGTGGTCAGCAGAGCATCCAGCCCCGTGTCATCACACAGAGGACAATGCTGTTGACTCCTGTGGTCTGTGTTTGGAACAGCTGCCTGGGCTGGAAGAGCTGGTCCTGACAGCTCACACATATCGCTTGGGTGGTGGGTCTCCAGAACCTGCGTTTATTTATTCCCTATAAATAAATAAAGATGCAGTAGCACAGAATTCCAGATCCATCAGTTTCTTCCTGACTTTCTGAAGATTTCTAGATTATCTCAAGGGATTTCACAAAGAGGCCGTGAGAGATGCTCTATTCATATATGCATGAACACAGGTGGGGTGCAGAGGGGACAGCTGTGACCATAAGCTGAGTTTTGAAGTTACATTGCTGTTTAGCTTCACCTGACACAAGGATGCAGTGTTACCCCAGGTTTTATGTAAAGCCTCTTTCTATACACGTCAGGGAGAGGCTGGAATGAGACAGCAGGTAAAAAAAACCTGGCTTTTTATTGCCCAGGTGGGTATGATCTCCAGCTGTGCACAATGCCCAGTGACAGCTGTGCAGGGAGAGCTCTGGAAATGTGGGTTTTGCTTATCATGAAATGATGAGTCAAACCAGGAAGACCAGGCACAGAAAAAGGCAGCCTCTGCCTGTGGGCTGTGCAGGAGCACCGCTGAGCCAGCGAGCATGGGGAATGCCTGATGAGGTGTTCAACCACAGCATCCCATGGAGGTTTCATGTCCACTGTGGCATGTGGTGGCATCTCTGTGTGGGCAACTTTCTTCTGCTGAGCTTTGGTTTCCTTCTGTTTTCTCTCCACTGCAGTCCCCACTGGGCTCAGCTCCCAGTGAAGCTCCCTGGGTGTCCCAGCCTGTCCCACTGGGTGCTGGGTGAGCAACACCATGGCTTCTCCTCCAGACTCTTGTAACCATCAAAGGAAAGTCCCCACACCTGGAGGTGCCTGCAGAGCATCAGCAGCAGGAATGGAGGGAAGAGGGGTGCAGTCTGGAGGTGCTGATGGGGAAGAATAGAAACTTTATTTCTCTTGCTCGACTTGGAACAAAAATGGTGATTTAAAACTAAAACATCCCCCTCATGCTTTCTAATTTAATGTGATGGGTGATGCTTTGGTTGGACAGCTGCAATTCTCACAAACACCTTGGTGTCATTTCAGGAAATGGAAAAAGCGTTACGTTGATTTGAGCTGCAGAATTAGGAGTGGCCACAGAAGTGTACAGACAAAATAACTCTTCAGGACAGTTTGGGATGGGAATATTAAAGGCTGCAGTGGTTGCTGCTTTCAGGAAATTGTAGTGATTCAGTGTTAAGTGTTTTAAACATAACTAGCAATATAGCAGTGTCTTAATTAAAAGTATCCAGAAGTAATTAATTATTTTAACAATTTAAGCAGGAGATAAAAATGAGGTTCTCACCCTTTTGTAAATCACTCTCTACATTGCGATAGCGGGACGCTGTTAAAGATGGTCTTTTTTTGGGAGAATTTAAGTGTTATTCTGGGTCTGCATTGGCAAAAAGATATAAATGAGATTATTGTTTTGCCCAAGATCAGACAGCAAGTGAGCACAGAACCTGGAAAAGAATAGCATCCCATCTCCAGCTCTCAGGCTTAGAGGTCAGGGTGTCCCAGTGTGGCAAACCAGGGTTCCATGGTCCCAAGGCCCAGGTCTGGTCAGAAGAGACATGTGTTAACACCCTTCGCTGCTGAAAACAGGTCTTGAGGACAAAATCCTTTTGAGAAGAAAGAATCACTGCCACCTCCTGCCTCCTGAACCTCCATCAACTCCTCACAGCCTTGGGGCTGATGTGGGCCCTAAATCACAATCCTGCTGTGATTGTGAACCACAGGTCCCCAGATTTTGCTGTTGCTGGACCCTGAACCTGGGACTGAAGCTGAGCATCTGCTTAAAAGCTTGCACACAGGGCTGTCCACATGAGAGCTGGAGATGTGCTCCCGCCTTCAGACCTCACAGAGACTCAGCCTTCTCTGGCACAGAGGTATTCAGAAATGAACACTGCATGGACTGTACATTCACCTAAACCTGACAGTGGCTGCTGCTCTGTTAGCATGCTTTTTGGAAAGGAGTCCTCATCCTAGCTGCACTTCCCCTCCCAGAGACAGCCATAACTCTCTGACACCATTTCTGCCTGGACAGCAGCACTGCAATAGCAGAAGTGATGGAAAATCTAACAAAGATGCTGTTATTTACGCATTTGTTATGCAGCTCTTGTTTATAAAAGAGGATATTTGTAGTCATTTCCCACTAACCCTCCATAGAGAGGCACCAATACACATTGCAGGAATTTTCGACCTGTGCCAAAAGTTTCACACAGCTGTGCTCTTGCAAAGCCTTGCTCCTTTTGCCTCTTTGCTCATCCTAGCTGCTATGTGTAATGCTGTGGATCCCACTATGTGCATAAGTACCAACACAGATGCCTGTGCCAGTGTACCAAATTAGAGGACATATAGCACATGACAGCTTCTAATTGCTCTGCCAGCCTGAGGGTTTCTTGAGTCGGTGCAGGTATCACTGCTGGAGAGGATGGCAATGGTGACAGGAGAGCAAGGAAGGCTTTGCTGCCCATTAGTGGTGCCTGGTCACCAGTGTTTTTTATATTCTAATGAGTTGGCTTGTTTTTGAAGAGGGCCAGAAGAAGATTTGGGTAAGAAATGGTAAACTGCTGGCTGGGCAGGCATGTGCTCAAGTTTCACTGCTGCAACACAGCTGCTCCTGTGTGAGCCTCAGTGTTTTTGGGGGCTCTGGGAACAGCTAAAGGGCTACAGCAGTAAATAAATGTGCTCCAAGCTCACCATTTCGTTCAGGGACTTGCGAGCTGCCGTGCACCCTCCGCCAGGCAGTGGGATGCCGGGCAGATGGGTGTTCTCCCATTCCCATGGAAATCCCACTCCAAGCCCTCAGATGTGAGGGCTACTTCCACCTCTACCAAGGGCAAGCAGCAAATGTGGAACTGGCCCAGTTGCTGGGAATAACCCAGATGCTGGGAGCATCCTGTGCCCACAGCATGCTTTGGGTGGTCCCTGCATCTCTGCTTCTCCATCCGCTGGGGACCAGGAGCCTGGAGGTGCCCGGCAGGGATGGAAGCATCCCCAAGGCGTTTTGGCTGGGGCTGGAGGAGCTGCTGCTGCAGGACTGCGCCTGCTCCTGCTCTGTCTCAGCCAGTGATGGTGCCAGCAAAGGTCTCTGTGGACACGCTCGGCTCATCCTGCTGTGTCAGTGAGATTTTTTAGACATTCAGCCTACATTTCTACTTTCTCAATTTCATTCTGAAGGTTCTTTGCTTAAGCCCTTGGGGCAGTAAGTAGGAGGCAGGTTAGCAGGAATAGCTAAGTAGCTGTAATGAGATTTCTTCTCAGGACGGTCTCCCTGTTCATCTGCATCACGCTGCTTCTGCCTGAGTCAGCATCCCCTGGAGACGTGCCGCCTGCTGAGGTCTTCCCCCAGGATTTATTTTTAGTTCTTTCGAACCAGGACCTACCAGCTCTGTGTGCCTCTCCCTCTGTTCCTGTGTTTCACCTGCGGCTGACCATGGGATCTTCAGCTCCTGGGAAAAACTGGACACTGTAGGTCCTTCCCAGCCTGAGTCTGTCCAGTTGTCAGTTACAGCTATTCCTCATGGTGAGGTGGTTTTCTGCAGCATTTCCGAGTGTATTTGCTTTGGCATTGAGTTCTCACAGACACGGAAGAGCTTTTGTAGGTCTCGGGCTTCCTTTCTGCTTTAAGAGCAAGATTTAAAAAATCCTTTTGAGACTCCTGCAGTTACTGCTTTCCAGTGACTTTATTTACTTTTCACTTTCATCCTGCCTCATTCTTTCTTACTTTGCAATTAACTTCTCTGAACTCCTGCCAGGATCCTCTTCCTCCCTTTCACACCTCCTTTTTCCTCCCAGGAGTGAGACACTCACTGGGGTGTGAGACACTGACTGGGGTGGGACAGCTGCTGCAAAGATCCACAGAGACTGGAAGTTGCTCTGAGCCCTAAAATGCAACCCATTAATGACAGCTAACATCCCAGTGTCCCCGCTTTCACCCAGCTGATGGGAAATATTCCTCCTGATCCTGCTCCAAACGGCCTGCACCTAGCTATGCCATGTCAAGCCAGTGCAGCTCTTCTGCCCTCAGATGCCCCCCAACCCCCTTTTGCTGCACCCCAAGCCATGCAAAACACACCCTTGGCACCTACTGCTATGAGAAGGCACCACTGTGGTAGGCTGCGACGTGGCCTTATTTCAGACCCTTTGAACTGGAAACCTGCAGAACAACAGCAATTACATCCAAAGGCTGTGGGGGCACAGTGCAGGGCCCCAAGCCTGGACCAGCTCTTGAGCCCAGGCCACATTGCCCTGGGCTGGGCACAAGCCACCCTGTGCCCGTAGGGATGGAGACACTCTCCCTGGTGCAGGGAGGAGGGAGCAGGTTGCAGTAGCTGCCATCATGGAGGTGTACCTGTGCTGCACAGCCACAGAGCTCAGTCTAAGCAACACCAGCAATATGTGCTCGAGCAACAAGGGCACAAAGCCTCCTGAGACCACAGGGTGCAGCAGCAGGGAGGTTTGCTCTGTAAACGGTGATGAATAGTAATAGGTGTAGCATCATCCGCTTCTCCTCCGGCACTGCGTGGCCTCCTGCTGACCTGCTGGCTGAAGGGAGCCTGCTGTCACCTGAGCACCCAGCACAGAGCAGAATGGATCTGTTGAAGAGGGCTGTTGAGGAGGGCTCCATGCAGTATTACGCATTTTTTGTTCAACACATTCCCTGCTATTGCAGGCGGTTTTGACATGGAGGTGTGCGTTAGCACAGTCTAGCTTTGAGTTTGCTTTTTACTACATGTCTGAAGTTTTTCATAAGATTCTGGAAGCTTCTTTTGGCCTGCGGTGTGCAGGGACGTGTGAATGGGCCATCCTGGGGTCCCTGTTGCCTGCAAGTGTGCGGTCTCTGATGATGTTGTCCCTTACAGGTTCATGCCTTTGCCCGTCTGCTTTCAGCCTCAGCTCTGGCCTCCTTCCATAATGTTTATCACTTCTGAAAACACCCACGGCATTTGAATCAGTCTGTTTGGAAGGTAATTGATGTTATCAGGTGTATGTGTCAGAAGGGATTTGTCCCTAGAGCAATTAGGTTGATTGGTTGTCTTTCATGGGATCTCTCTTCATTTATATAAATTGCAGTAAATATAGGCTTGGCCTCCTGTTAGTCAGGCTGCGACTGGTCCAACCGGGGTGATGAAAAGCTTCTAGTTTAATGTCTTTGCATATTTTCTCGCAGGCAAGTCCCCATATTTGCTGCCTCTGTGTGTGCACGGATGGTCACGAGTGGTCCCCTTCGAGCCCTGCAAGTGACGGCCACACACTGCAACATGGAGCAAAGCAGCTTCACGTTGCCCCTGAGCCACCACATTGGTCCAAAATGGGCATGTTTGGTTCAAATTCCTCCTGGGAGCAGCTGGCATGAGATAGCCCTGTTTGGCTCTTCCTGCTATGCTGCAAATTGATGTTCATATAATAAGTGATGCAAAATGATGCTCTTCCTGTGACAGCCGCGGAAGAAGGCTGTGCTTGTCGTATGCAAACAGGTCCTAATCCAGGCACTTCAGGGTCTGAGTAAGCCTATTGATGTGCTTTGGATTTAACATGTGTGTTAAGTGCTTGGCTGGGCCAAACCCTGAGGAAATGCCTGACGGTCCTAGAAGACAAAACAGGCACGGGATGTGCTGGGGCAGTGACCAGGGGAGAAACCTGCCCCAGGATGAGAGCATGCTACGGTCCCCGTTCAACCAGCCAAATTAGCTCCTGTGGATCCCTGGCCTGGAGACCCTCCCCTTGCAAAGCCTCTGCTCTGGCAGAGCAGGGAAGTCATGTCTCCACTCACAGAGAAAAGCAAGACATCCCTCCTCCAGGGAGTGATTCTGGAAGAGCTGAAGCTGTGCCAAGCCAGAGCTGTCCCTGCCAGCAAAGCCAGTTTGCCCTTGTTGGCCAGACCTCAGACCCACCCTATCATTCCACAAGCAGCCAGGTCCCTCCAAACCCCCCTTCTCTTGTGGTGCCTCCTGATGGTGACAGCAATCCCCTGCGCTGGTTTGGGGTGCCCTGCGTGGGATACCCCACGTGCGGGTGCTGAAAGAGGTGACGTGAGCTCTTCAGATCTTCTGCCCTCCCAATAGCATGCAGAAACATGAACCAACCAAAAAGCAGTGCTAAGGGCCTCGGCTGCTGAGCCTGGACAGCTCATGGGTGTGCACCATCTCCCAGGGTGACTTCCGCCCCGGCAGCAATCATGATGAGACACCTCCTCCAAGTTTAATTGCTTCCTTCCGTGGTGCTCTCCTTTGTTACCCGTGTCCCCCTGGCCCACATGGAGCAGCTCACAATGCCCTCTGGCATGGACACAACTTCAGGGGTGGGTGGACACTCTCCCAGGGACCAGGGGCTTCCTCACATTGTGGTTGCAGCATGGAGAGGGCTTTGGTGTTTCCACCCTTTCCCTGTTACCAATTGATAACCCAGCTGTGGGAACTCACCACCAAAAGCTGTGCCACCACCACCAGATTAAACCCAGCAGCATTAACCTACATGTTAAAGCTTGCCTGCTTGTACCAGAAAGTATTTCCATTCAAACTGATCTGGTGGATGTGGTCACAGCGAGTCGTTGCAGCACAGCTGACAGGTACAAATAACCTCCTGAAATGAGGTGCTGCCATCTGAAACACGCTGGATCCATTACTCAGGATGGAGAACTATAAATTGATCAAATTGGCCATGGTCAAGTGATGCTGTAGGTACCTTAGTGAACACTGCTTCTGGTGGTGCTCACACATCTCACTCCATCTGAAGATAATTTCAAGCATCCTAAAATGCCTAGAAGGATGAATAAATAAATATTCCAGGCAATATTCATGCCTGACATGTTAACACAACTGTTAAGCAACAAACAGCAGGTGAGTAAAGAGAGGAGGGTGCCTGATTGCTGTAGGGACAGCAGAGCCAGGAAGCAAACTGTTTTTTCTGGCTTTGCCCAGAGGCGATTCTGTGATTTTCATTTCCAGATTTCATGCATTCCTCTAAAGGTGAAGGTCCTGAGTTAGGTGCTGTTTGCTCCGAGGCCAGCTAGAGACAGGAGAGCAGGTCCCTGGATTTCTTCTTGCTGTGATTACTGTGTGTGGGTATTCACTATTTGATGTTTAATCAAACAGAAACATGCATAAATGTAATTACAGTAATAATGATAAAAACCAAACCCAAATGACAGAACACAAGAAGACACCAAATTAGTCTGAAATTAGTCAGACTATCAAAAATGAGAAAAATGCTAGATGTAAGTGGAGCCTGAATTCCCACCCACCACAGGCTGACATGGGTTGACAGTCTGTAATTGCACCATGACACACTGGTTTGTTCACAGGGCTGGGGTGAGGGTTTTCCAGAGGGAGGTGGCAGGAGAGAAGGAGAACCAAGCTTCCTAGAGTGGTCCTGCCGAGCATGGCTGGTGGTGATGGTCACCTCAGGTCCCAGATCCAGCCTCAGGTCCCAGCCTCCAGTCTGTCACCTCCTTCGCTTACCCCCTTTCTGCCTTTACCATCCATCTCGAGTGCGTGGCTTGGTTGTGTGCACACAGGTAATCCCTGCACAGCTTCTATAATGATTAATTTCCTCACAGGTGCTTCTGCAATGCTGTCATCATGACAGCAATCTGCAGCCACCTCCAGTGCTGTCTTCTGTCCCCTGGCAGGCTCAGGCAAGCCTCCCTTCTCAGTGTTGCAATGGGGAAGCTGGGGTCAGGATGCCTGTCTCATCTGGGATGTTTAGGACAGGACATTTTCAGTGTGTGGAGCATGTTTTGGACCAGATGTGCATGCCTAGTGCTCCTCAAGATCATATGTTCCTCTCGCTGCTCATTGGGTGTCTGAGAGATGGAGATGTGATGGGCTCATGGGCTGGTAGCATCATGTGGAAACATCACAAGTCCAGCAAGGGCAGAGCCCTATTCTTTGGCAGAGCCATAGCTCCTTTAACCAGTCGCTTTAGCAAGTCACTGTCCTACTTCCTCTTTCAGTCCCCTTCTTTCCTTCCCAACTGCATCATGAGGGGAGGAGGCTTTTTAGACACAGCACTGACTCTCTGGGCACAGATGGGAGCAAGGGTCCCAGCTGATCTCCAGAGTGTGAACATGTAATTAGTTTTCCTAATGCACAGGTTAAGTGAAATCTGCACAGGCAACTTTATTTGGATGCTGCTGAAGTACAACTAAGCAAGACCGATAACATATTGCACTTGTATACCTCAGACCAGCTATTTTTTATGTCATATACTATGCTGGTAGAAACATGTTCTGAAAGGCGAAACTAGTGGTTTAAAATGCTGAGGTACTAGTTTTTCTGAGTACTTTGATTACTTTTTATTTTCTGTTTGCACAGCACCATCTAAATTCAACTTTCCCTCAGGTCTTAAACTGCAAAAACATCAAAAAAGCCTTGCTTATAGGGAGACAACCCTTCAAAATGTTCTTCAAAAGCATGGCTGCAATGTGGGAAACACTACAGGTGACCCTCTCCATCCAAGCAATGATGCTGACCTTCATCAGTCCTCCCAAAGCAAGGAGAAACACTGTGGCATCTTCCTCATCACCAGATCTTTCATAGAGGTGATTTCATGGTACACCTCAGGAAAGCATTAATTTTGCAGGAGAATTATCCATGGTTTAATGATATCTTCCAGCCTGGTGAGAGGAGTCCTTCTGCACATTTTTGTAGTGGTATAAAAGCCACAGACAGGGCACTGGGATGTATTTTTTTGAAAGCTAATGGGTTAACTGCTGAAAGGCAGCAGACTTTGTCTAATAGAGCCTTAGGCCACCCTGTTTGTAGATGCCTGGAAGGGGAGCTGGTATGAGCCTAGGAGGAGACAGGCACGGTGTAGGTATGAATATATATAGGACAAATACGAAATTACTTTGTAATTGGGATAGGTAAGTAGAATTCAAAGAAAATGATGTTGCTATCTGCCTGCCCTTGGATCAAACCCAAGGAGCCCCTGTTACTCAGGGTGTTCCAGCTGGCCATCATCTTGTGGTCCAGCCAACCTCTCCTGTGGACCTGGCTCTGCAGTCATGGATGAAAGGCTGCTTGGAGATGCACGCTGCCCCTAGGAGCAAACTCACCCCCTTTTCTTAGGAAAAAATCCCCGCTCCTTTCTTTCTCCAAGTGTTGCTGATTCTCAGCTCATGCAGGGAGCACTTTTTGATATTCCTGAAACCCTTTATGGCAACATTGGTGTTTCTCAGGGAGGAAGGCTGGGCACAGCCATCCCCTGACTGTAAGCGGATCAGAGAATGGCAACTTCTTCGGTGCTTAACTAAGGGATAAACACCTCCTGCGAGATGCTGTCTCATCTTAACATATGAATGTTCCAAGCTTCAGTGCAACAATACCTTAATCTAGTGTGAGGGATCCTCAGGATGAGACAAATGCTGTGACCACCCTGATGCAAAATATTCAGGATAAACTCACCGATGGGGCTCTGCACGGTGCAGGTAGTGATGGATGGGTATCCTTGCCTGCTCTGGTGTCAGTGTGTCCCTCCAAGTGTGACCTTGCACTGCGCTGTCCTGACATTATCAGCCATGCACTGTGGAGCCTCTCCACAAATTCAAGGCCAGGTTGGACAGAGCCTTGAGCCACATGGTTTAGGGCAAGGTGTCCCTGCCCATGGCAGGGGGGTTGGAACTAGATGATCTTAAGGTCCTTTCCAACCCTCACGATTCTATGATTCTATGATAAATTCAGCTTCTGGATGAATGAGTAAACTGGCAGCCATTCTTTATTTGCAGACATTGAGACATCACTGGGACTGGACTCAGCCCAGCCATGATGGTAACTGCCCACATTCAGATGACAGAGGTATTGGGGTGACTGACCCACAACCCTGTGGTTCCACGGATGCCAATTCACCTAACGCAGCGGGAACTGTGGGAATCCACCTTGTCTAGCTGAGGTGTATAAAAGGTGCATTCAGGTGCTACAAGCAGCTTGTGGGTTCTCTGAATGGCCAGTGCCAGACACATCAGCAAACGTAATATTTTACAAATTTATCTCCCATCATCTTTGTTTTGGCTTGTTCATGAGGCTGCACTGCAGAGACACACCAGAGTGATAATGATGGGAGGTGGTCCCAAGTTACTGCCAGACCTGCCTTGGGCACACAAGTGTGCAGTGAGTGTGTGAAGTGGCCGAGCTGGCCACACACCCACAGCCGTGGTGGGGTATCTGGTTTGGCTCACCCAGAGCAGGCGTGTCTTAAGCATTTCAATATAAACAAAACTAGGATTAAAATGAGAAATGAAATCTGTGGGGATTTTCCTGCCCCAGCTCTGGGCAGTGGCTGAGAAGGGAAGCAGCTGATGTTCACTGCTCTCTGGGGAGCAGCTGTGAGCAATCCCCACACCAAGCAATCCCCACTCCAAAAAGCAGAAGCAGCCCAAACCTCCCCCTGGCTACAGTGGTTCCCTGCCAGAGTGAGGCAGTGGTTCCCTTTGCCCTGACATGCAGCATAAGCCATGGCAAGGCTGTAATAGGGAGACTTGGTACACTCCTGCGCACACTTCCTTTCTTGAAATTAAAAGCTTAAAAATAGCTTTTGCTGCTGTGGTGGAAAGCCTTGGTGGCCTCACAGATGTACTGCCATGCCCAGAGTATGGTGACTCAGTGCTCCACCATTTGTGGTGGACACAGCTCCTCTTCCTCAGTGGTGAAGCACACCAATGGGAGTCTGCTTCATCCTGCCAGCTGGGTTTAAGGAGATAGACATAATCCATTAAAAGTAGCGCAGTGGCAAGCCCAGAGGCAGAGCAACACAGAGACCCTGAAGCAAAGAGAGCAGCTGTCGCTGCTGGTCCTGATGCTGCGATCCCACCATGTAAGGATGGTCAGGACAGGTCTCTACTGGCTCTCTTCCTGCTGCCACAGCCATTTAGGTCCTTCCCAGGGGAGCGAGAAAGGCTTTTGCAGTGTGTGCTCAGTGTATCACATCCTCCCTGGGCTTCACCCCTGCATGTTGCCAAGGCACCTGAGAAAGCACATACCTACATGCTGTAGTAAATCTAGGATGTACCAGTGCCTTACTCAGTGCTGGGGGTAGAGGTTCCCTGCCTGCCTCGCCACCACCACCCAACACTCATTAGGGGGTCCCACACACATCCTGCCACTCGTGATAGCAGGGGCCGCAGCACCCATAGATGTGCACACCCAGCCGCACCATGGCCATGAGCATCCTAAGGAGCCAGGGGCCAGATGCCCCCTTTTCCCAAGCTGCCTTTGCATCTCCGGGGGTGTGCATGACAGTCAGCCCCAAAACTTTCATTTCTGCAGGCCCTTTAACACAGTCCACAGCTCCGCCTCTGGGGGAAATGATGCTACTTCCAATGGGCAGTGGTTGTGGCAATGGAGGGGTTGATGTGTCCTGCCTTCTGCCCCTCGCACAGAAGCACTAGTTAAGTTCTTTAGCAGAGACAGAGTCTTACTTCAGGTCAGATAAGCAGCAAATTTGGCTTCCAGGCAGGTGTGGCAGGTCGTGCGCAGAAGCAGAGCTTGTGATCATCCCTTCCCTTGGCCACACATGCAAATACATAGAACTCACGTATTATGAGTGCTTGGTGTACCCCTGAGGCATTTCTTATTTGCTTTACAGTAGCAAACACTCATATCTGACAAGAAAATCACTCCTTTGAGTGTTGTCCCTTTTTTAGGAGTAAACCTTAAGCTTTTCCCAAGGACCTTGGAAAATCTAATCCTAACACCCCATTTCAACTATCACCCACCACGTGTGTCAGTGGTTGGCACACCATATATTTGAGGGTGGCACATAACCTTGTCCTTCCACTTTTTGTCTGCCAGGAGAAAAGCCCAGACCCAGGAAAAAGCTCTTGAAGAGAACGGAACAGTGTTAGATAGATGCTGAGGACGCAAATCATCTAAAGGAGAGGTCCCTGCACAATGCACTGCCCTACACATCCTGAGAGGGGGACACAGGAGTGTGGGTCACTTTGTGCAGAGACATCTCGCTAGTCCAATGCAAAGGCCAGGCTAATTACCAGCCTGCCACAAAGCCAAGAAACCAAACTATTAATCCCTTTGTCTGTTCTGGCTTCCTTCTTGCTGCAGCATCTGCTACACTTGCATCCTCCACTGAAACACAGGTTTGTTTCTGTCAGACACCCAGAGCTGGTTCCTTGGTGCCAAGCTGAACTCCTAAGTCACTGTTTAGCTTGGTGTGAGACATAGTGGAGCAGTAAGCAGTGGGACCAGAGCTGCTGAGGCTGCGCACGTGAGGCAGAGCCTGCAGCACCTTCTGCTTGGGGAGAAGAGCATGCTGGAAGGGTAAAATACATGAAAGGACAACAAACAGCTGAGGAAAGCACCCTAGGACCCTTCAGTATCTGTCCATGCCCCTGACATCACTCTGATGAGATAACCAGAGTCACAATTATTCTTAGCAAGCAAAGTAAGCTGATAGAGCTGGCAACAGAGCTGGAGCTCAGAGCTCAGCTGGTCTCTCCTCTCCTGCCTGGCTGATGCCTGGCTCCCTGTGTCAAAACAAACCCTGCATTAATGTATAGTGGGCTCTCACCTCCACTTGGTACTTTCTGGAAAGCGAATGGTGGGTTTACTGGGGAGGAGAGGAGGCACACTGGAGGCTGTCTCCATACAGCATGGTGTGGTTGCTGCCACACAGTTCATCCTCTTTTCCCATCCATCCTGGAGCCATCGCCTCCAGCACTTTCCTGACTCACCTGCCCAAACCACCCTATTCCCAGAGAGCTGCAGTGTGAGGATGCATGTTTAGCAGAGGTGTGATGCTAATAACAAGGCACAGGGCAATGTAAACAGGAAATCCTGCCATGAGACACCTCCGGCACTTAATCAGGCTTTCAGAGCCAACCATCACCCCAAAGAGATGGAGCAGCCCTATATCTGCTTGTAATGCTGGGTAGGAACGCTGCCATGGGGGTGATGGAGAAGTGTGCCTGGCCTAGCTGCTCTGCCTTTGGCAGCTGTGCCCTCCCGAAAGCAAATGCGAGTGGGAGTCAGATGCCTGGCAAAGCCAAAGGAGAAAGGTTGACTTGCCAGAACTATTTAGTCTGTTCAAGGCAGAGTAATAGATGTTTGTCTGAGTTGTGTCTACCATTAGTGGACCTGTTCCAGAATGGTAGGAGATGTGATGAAAAAAAAGAGTGCTTCCATTTTAATAACTAATTAAACAGGCTAATTCAGCCAGGGACCGCTGCCGTGGAACTGAATCCAAACCCGAAGAGAAATAGCAGTAGTTACTGCCTGAAGCTTTAGCAGTGAATGAGCGATAGAGCAAAAACATCTGTCCCTTGGACGGAGGTCAGAAAAGGCTGATAGTCCTCTTCCAAATGGAGAAAAGCCTCTCCAGACCAGGAAATAAAACTGTTCCCGTTGGACCCATGCCCCCAGCCCTCGACAAGCCGGCCAGCGCGGTGGCAGATGCTCCGTCTGCCGCTGCGGCTCAGGCATATGGCTGCGTGTGGGCTACGGTGGTCCGTGGTTAACACGGAGCCAGGGGGATGCTGTGCTGCCACGAGAGCAGCCAGAATGCCACAGCCATCCCCAGCCCTTCTTGTGCTGTTACTGGTTTATTAAATCATCAGTTGGGCTGACAGCTCCCCGGTATCCTTGTGGCTTTGCCTGCAAAGCTGGTTTAATTCCTGGCCTTGAAACAGGCTGGGAGCATGGCATGCACAGGTGTTTGCATTTCTCAGCACATCTATCAGTGAAAACCAGGCTTTTGCCATGAATGTTTGGGTCATCACACAGCCTCCCCCACTGCGTTATGCCTGCATTAGGGATCACGCTCACCTGGGTTTCCTGATGCCTCGCTGACAGTAGCTTTTTGTGCAGCCTTCCCCAGTGCAGAGGGCACCCCACCTTACCCGGGGGTCTGTTTGTACTGAATTTGTACAAACCTGGTTACCTGGGTGGCCTTTGCCCTGCTGCCACTTTTGTCTGAATGGTCAGTAAGGTGAAAAATACACCAGAGAGGAGGAGAGAGGCAGGAAAAGATGCTCATGCATGTGCACACCTGGAGGAAAGCAGGCTGAAAGCACAAAGTGCAGTGCTGGGGTGCCGGGGTACATCTGACAAGGCAGGAGGGCACCAGGCTGAGGGGATCCAGCAGCAATGGCCATGAGGGCATGGGCAGAGAGCTCATCCCACCTGGTTTTACACCCAGAACTGTGCAGCCAAATCAGGTGGGAAATGATTGCTTCAGCAGGTGCATTTGACAGCAGAATCTTTTAGCTCTGACAGATTCCTCAGGCAAATTCAGAACAACCCAGAAAGGATAAACTGGGTGCAGGTGATACTTACAGTGGGCAGCCATCTCTCCAGTGATCGTGTCTCATTCCTCTCTGCAGGCACAGCTGCCAGGCAGAGTAATAAATCTTTCAGATGGAAGTACTTGGTGTGGACCTAAATTCACCTTCCTTTCTGCAACCCTCTCAGCCAGGCAGCAGCAGCTCCCAACACTGCTCCCAGCCTGCTCAGCCAAGCACAGAGCCTTCACAACCTGCTAAAACCTGGCTGCCTTGGGTCATATTTACTCCTGCCAGTTTGGGATAAGGCAGAGATAAAGTGACTCTTCCTGCAGGAGGCTCTGTTTATTTAGTTATTAGAGGAGACCATTCTGCATGCTGTGGCATCTGGGCTATGGTCACCTCCATGAGGGATTTGTAGCATGTTTTTGGCCTGTGGATGCATATGGAGCAGCGCTCGCGCAGCCCCACTGGCATGGAGGACCGGAGCCAGCCCAGCACTGCTCCAGAAAGGATCATAGAATCATAAAATGGTTCGGGTTAGAAGGGACCTTAGAGCTCATCCAGTTCCAACCCTCTGCCATGGGCAGGGACACCTTCCACTAGATCAGGTTGCTCCAAGCCCCATCCAACCTGGCCTTGAACACTGCCAGGGATGGGGCAGCCACAGCTTCTCTGAGCAACCTGTGCCAGCACCTCACCACCCTTATAGTAAAGATTTTTTTCCTAGTCTAAACCTCCCCTCTAGGATATGGATATCCCAGGATTCCCAGCACTGGGAATGCTGGAAGGCAATTCAGTGCTGGGAGCAGCATGTGAATATTCATTCCACGTTGTGCCTTTGTGCCCTTGGAGCTGGGGTTTGCTCAGCCGCCTCCTCTCCTGACCTCCGGGCCGCCGGGATAACGGCTTCTCTGGTCTTATCTCAGCTGATGCTATCACTTGTTCCTCCTATGCCCGCAGACACATGTCATGTGGTAAAAACTCCCTCTGGGGGAAGCCGCCTTCCCAGCCCAGCTGCCAGCGAGCCCGGCGTGATCCTTCATCTCAAAGCAGGGAGGGAAAGGGGCAGAAATAGATGCTTCTCTCCCTTTTAAAGCATCTTTGATCAAAAAAACCCTGCATGGTATCCTGCTCTTTGATCTGTATATGAGGGCTGGTAAAGGAATATTTCAGCTCAAACTCCTCTTAGCACAAAGCACAATGCTGGACTCTGTACATCTGAATTGTTCCTGCCACAGGCTCCAGTGCGAGCCCAGGCAAACCCCTGGCCCTGGCATCACTCTGAGGCAGATGTGGCCCCGCAAATAGGGATTTGCCTTCTTCTCAGCCTCTGTCTTTTGCTGAGTGGGGAGAGGCTGATTCTGTGAAAGCAGAAGCTGGTTTTCTGTGGAAGCCGGTCTCTGGACTGGAGCTGGATACCCAGGTCGTTGTCTGTTTTGCTGCAGAAACAAGCCCCAGATCACTATACACGTGCCTGCGTGCACACAAACACACCCTCTCATCTGCACTCCTTCTGTGGTGGCACTCAGGATTTTTCCTTACATGCTAGCAGAGGGAGCCTTAGCATGGTGCCCAAAGAGACCCAGAGCTGGCAGCTTGGAGACGAGGAGGGAGGGAGGAGTGGCAGCACAGCTTTCTGCTTGCCGATGAGGTGAGTCATTTGGGCTCTTCCATTCTCTTCACCTTTTGAAATAAGGTAGTGAGTAAGCCTTGTAACACCCAGCTTAAAAGACAACTCCGCAGTTAAAAACATTAGATGGCAGGTTTGCTGTACATACTTCTTACTGCTGCTTTCCTGTGTGCCATCAGTGCACAGTGTACATGTCCGAGACAAGCAGATGACAGAAAATGGAAATAGAACATTTGTTCCCTGAGCATACTGTGTGGAAGGCAGGCATGGAGAGGGGAAAGGCGGGCAGATTTACTTCTCATTACTGGCTAGTGATCAATAAAGTCGTCTAAGATGCGGAGGCAATGCTCAAACATCCCAAGCAGATGGCCTGAGTGGCTTTTCTGTGCAACAGGATTCTGGGCAGCAGCCAGCCATCTGCGCTCAATAGCCCCCCTGTAACACACCAGTGAGACCCAGGGCTGAGGCCTTGCTCCAGGACCTTGATAATGAAGGACATGGCATCCCAGAGGATTTGGGTGGAGGTCTGATGATGGCAGGGCTGAGCCTGGACAACTCTCCTGGCCCTGCCCCAGCAGCCTGGCCAGGGGCTGTGCCAGCAGCCCAGGCTGCACATGGCGGGAGCAGGACTGCCAGAGATGGTCACCTTGTCACAGGGGCTGTCAGCCACCCTGGGGTTGAAACCTCCTGGGGTTGTGTCTTTCTGTCTATACATGCCATGCAATTCATGGGTGCCTCTCGGGTTTCTCCCCCACACATCAGTTTGGGGAGATGTGAGTTGTGTTCCCTTGGTCCTGGCTTTGTTCTTGACAAAACAGCACAAAAGAAAGGAAGTGAGCATGTGGGAACAGCCTCCTTTTCACCGCACATCCCTCTCAGCACAGAGGCTGGAGGCAAAGCCCTGCCATCCCAAAGAGCCCAGGACCAGAAGTCACTACTGAGGTGACTCTTTTGCAACAAGGCGCTGGCATGGAGGATGGGCTAGGGTCTTGGAGCTGAAGGCAGCAGTGCCTTGCATGCCTCCCACCAACAGGGGCTGTCGGGTGAGGAGCAGAAACCCTTTGCTCCCCCGTGACTCATGGGGCACCCACTCTGCCTGAGCTGTCTCGACACACACTGTTGTGTGACCCATTTCTTGGGCAGGCATCCCTTCAGTAGGTCCCTGCTGCTCCAGCATCCCTTGCAGGGTGCCCTGCCCAGCATGGAACAGCCACACGTGGACCGCTGCGATGCTCCTTCTAATGCCCCCTGCCAAGCCTTGTCCCTGAGCTCCATGGGGATGCTCTGTGACCAGCTGTGAGAGCTGGCACCACCAGTGCAGCACAGAAACAGAGCACGGGTGTTGCAGAGATAGATACCTCCCTAACTGCCTTGAAAACTACCCCTCCAAATGCATGACCATTCACAATGTTATTTTTGCCTTATCTGTGTTGCAGGACGTCATATGAATACGGTCACTGTGACAACTCTCTTCCTTCCTAATCTCTCATCACCATTGATGGTCACATGCAAGAGAGTGACTCCTTTCCTGTGACAGAGAAGTACCATACCTAAAGGATTAGTTTCAGGCCATCCACGGGAGATTCATCCTGGCAGTGAGTTATCCCTTTTCACACTCTGGTTCATAAACCCACTGTTCTGGCTCCCCCGGTGTCACACAGAAGAGAATTCTAGGCTCCTTCTTAGCTTTCTCTGCTACCATTCAGGAGGCTTGGTGCCCAAAATCACATGGGAGTTTGCAGGAGATAAGCACTGCTCTGGGGAAGCAGGGGGAAACTCCTGGCAGTGGGTACCAGCCAAAGGGAACCACCATGAGAGCTGTTCAGGCTTTCACAGGAGTTGCAGGAGCCAAAAGAAGTGTATCTGAGTGTGCACGGCTTCCTGGACACTCAGCTGCTTCCTCAGGTGGTGTCTCGGCTGTTTGGTCCATGATCATGGCCACCCTGCCATAATGAGAGAGCACTATCAGCCTTAAACCAGGTAGCTCCAGCTCTCTGCTTTCACACAGCAAAGCAAACCCATATTTGATATGTGTGCAGTGAGGGGGCAGAAGTGTCCTGTGTGAATTTGAAAACTCATAAGGAAAAAAAAAAAAAGGAAAATCTTGTGTTTGTTTGTTAGGTTTAGAATAAGCAGTGTTTAGCTTTATTTTGCAATTTGTGTTATTCTCAGGCATAACCAGCAGCAGACTCATCAGACTGAATAATTTCTGATCTGTGCTCAAGACTGCTGCTTTATTTTATTTTATTGTTTATTGCCATCTGATTTCCAACAGAAACAACACATTTACTCTTCTTCTTCCTTTTTTCATAATTTTTTAATGTGAAAAATAGAATTGCAGAGTCACAGAATAATTGCAGTGGGAAGGAACCCAAGGCAGGGCTAGGTCCCAAGCTGGACCGGATCCTCAGGCCTTCAGTTCTGAGTTTCGCCAGGGATGGAGATCCCACGTCCTCTCTGGGCAGCCTGGGCCAGTGTTTTACCACATTCATGATGAAATACTTTCCTTCTATCAAAGCAGAATGTCCCTCATTGTGACCACTGCCCTGGTCATTTCAGTGTGCAACTCTGGGAAGAACCGGCCTCTGTCCTCCCTGTAATCCCTGTTAGGCAAAGGGGAACAGCACTAGGTGCCACCATAGACAGCATTAGAAGCCCCTTCTCCATCTCCCACCCCCCATATATCTACGTCTCTTTCTTAATGGGGAGCCCAAAACTGGACACAGTGCCCCAGATGCAGCTTCATGGGTACCAAGTAGAGAGGAACTGTAATTTATCTCAATGTGTTGGGTACGCCCTTGCTGATGTGACCCCATGAGTGGTCAGCCGTCACCCCCTACTTAGCAGAGTGCTAAACAAGCAATGATGTGCTAGTCACAGAGTTTGGAGGGAAAATGCCATCGCTGACAGTGTTCCTTAGATATTTGACTTCTCGAGAAGCCTAAAATCTGTGTTTGCTTAGAATAAGAAATAAGTTTTAGAATAAGAGGATGACTTGAGAAATGAGAAAGAAGGAAGGGAATATAATCTAGTAGATTATATCAACCTCAGTGAAAGGTATGGACAAATATTAATTGGAAGTATTAAACAAGTTTAGCTCCCATTCAAGTCAAGGATTTCCTAAGGCTTAAGTGGAAAAAAACTAGTCAAGCCATCATGGGATGGGCAATGGATGGGCAATACTAGACCTGTACGCTTTTGCCCCGAAGTCCAGCTCCTGCCTTCCAGAGCACCAGAGAAGCCAGCCTGGGAGGTGGTGAAGCTCATGTGCCTTCCCTTCCCCTCCCGCCTTTGGTTGCAGTTAGTGCATATCCCAACCAGCCAGTTTCCAAACATGTCGTTTGCTTCTACAAAAAACCCATGCCCACTGACGTAGCTTCTTGGGGATAGCTGATGTCCCATTGCACGCTTTCATGCTCCTCTTCCATCACAGCTTGGACCAAAACTGTGGAGAGAGAGTCAGGGAGGGTCAGGCTCATTTTGATACTGCTTAGTTACATGAAAGCATCAGCACCTTTGTTTCCTCACTGGATCCCCCACATCACCCCAAAGCTGCTGCATGCTCTCCGACTGCTTGCTAAGTCACTTGAAAGCCTTCTGACAACATATGCTCATTCACTTAATGGGGGATGTGGCTGTGTTGCTGTGTGTGCTGTGGGCTGCACATGGTGGCTCATGCCTGGCTGCTCTCTAGTAAAGGCATCAAAATGCCCTGGGTGGGGGTTCTGTGCTGACTCTCTATTCCCATGCCTCGCTCTTGGGTGGCTGGGCAGATTTCCAGCGCTGTTTGCAGGCTGCTGATTCGAGGTGGATGCTGTTGAGAGGGTGTCTGGATGTACCAGTGTCTTTGCATGAACTGTGTACAGTTGCCATAGAAATCCAGGACATGTAAATCTGACTGATAATCGTCTTTTTCCTTTTCTTTTTGCATTAAGTAAAGGAAACTGCGCAGCTAGACCTGCTTTTCTGAGGAGCTGGACTGGGAAATCTTGGTTGTTTCTTGCTTGGTGGTTTCAGATGATGCTGCAAGTAGCCGTGTGTGTGCTGACAGATGAGGATAATGCTCAGGGAAGAGACCTGCTCCGGAATGGGTATGGACAGAAATTGAAGAAAGCTTGTGCTCAGCTGAGACCTTACACTGCTGCTGTTGACAGAAGGTGGAAGTGAGATCAGACCCCAGTTTTCTGTGCACCATCTCTCCACCCCCAAAATCATAGAATCACAGAATGATTTGGGTTGGAAAGGGCCTTAAGATCATCTAGTTCCACCCCCCCTGCCATGGACAGAGACACCTTCCACTAGGCCATGTCACCCAAGGCTCTGTCCAACCTGGCCTTGAACACTGCCAGGGATGGAGCATTTACCACTTCTTTGGGCAATCCATCCCAGTGCCTCACCACCCTCACTGTAAAGAACTTCTTCCTTATATCTAACCTAAACTTCCCTTGTTTAAGTTTAAACCCATCACCCCTTGTCCCATCGCTACAGTCCCTGACAAAGAGTCCCTCTCCAGTATCCTGATCTCATATGTGATCTCATAAGAGCACAGGTATTCTTTCCTAATTGATGATCCATTTTGGTCTCCACAAAGCTCTGCCAGCTACTTCACAACAAATACTGTTTGCAATTTACAGCATGCTATGATAAGATCTTTATATAAATTTGATTTCCTCCTCTAGATCCTGGATAAAAGCAATACAAGGCCTCATTCATGTTCAGAAAAAACAACTGCATGGCTGTGCCCTGGTGCTACTGATTTTTAAGCAATCATGCTAGTATTACTCTGGTTGCAGTTGTGTTTATAACATGGCTCCTCTTTTTGCTTTGAAAGAGCAAAATCAGGGCACAAATAATTATATATCAAAGAAATAACTGTGCAAACATTTTACCAAAGACCATAATGGAAGCATTTAAGAAAGTATTGAAGTGTTAAGAGTTTAACGAAATGGTACTTCCTGCCACAGCCAGAATTATGTCCCACTTTAGTTGCATGATGTTCTCCCAAAACAGAGCCCTGACCAGATGTGGTGGTGGTTGCAATGTGAGCTGCAGCCAAAATATCCCAGACAAGGGAGTCCGTTGCCTTTCTGAAAACTTCGGTTTTTCTCACACTAGCCCAGAAGCCACCCGCTGCCCACTTTAGTGAGTCCTCCCTCATGTGAGCGCTGCCATTAATGTCAGAGGAAATGAGTACATGCCCAGCAGAATGGGAAAGCCTTGCACAACCAGGCCCAAATATAAACCGGATATGAGAGATAAAGTGAATACAATTGTGATAGCTCGGGGGCCCGGCCAGCTTGTGTTAATGTCAGGGGGTGCTGGCTCCTTGGCCGTCTCCTGGCTCCCCCTCAAACCAAGCAGCAGCATCAAACTCAGCCCATGGCTCAACACTAGGCTTTTTTCTGAATTATAAGCATTCTTAAGATAGTCCCTGTTAATTGGTGTTTCAAAAGTGCCGTGGCATAAAATGATGAGCAGCATGGCTCCTCCTCGCACTCTGCAGCCAGGGCTGCTCCTCCCTGCACAGTGTTCAGGGCTTCCATTGCAGCAGCCTGCTGTGCTGGCCTGCCTGATGTTTGCCAGCTGCAGTAGGATGCTCATGGACACCAGAGCTCGTATCCATGTCACGTACGCCCAGCGTGCCGGGACCCATCAGAGGGAGGAAATTCGGGTAATTACCTCCCTGAGAGCCAGACTTCCAGAGCATATAATTGAGCTCAAATTAAATTGCTCATCAACAGGTAATCAGCCAGTCCACTTGATTTGCTAAGAGTCATAGCTGACGCTTTCCTGCACCTGTGTTTTGTTCTTCGACACATTCCAGAATTTAAGGTCTAGGTGTGAAGCAATGATCAGTCTGTGTTGTATGACAAAGCCTGGCTTCAGACTCCAGCCTCATAATTTTTTTAAAGGGCTTTGGGTTAGAGGGTTCAAGCACACATCATGGGTAAGATATTGCTCTGGCACATCCTTTTTCTGTGTCGTGGTTTAAGCCCAATTGGCAACTAAGCCCTACACAGTTATTCACTCATTCCCCCACCATGGGGTGGGGGAGAGAAGCAGAAGAGTAAAAGTAAGAAAACTCATGGGTTGAGATAAAGACAGTTTAACAGGTAAAGCAAAAGCTGCACACAAGCAAAGTGAACCAAGGAATTCATTCACCACTTCCCATTACCAGGCAGGTGTTCAGCCATCCCCAGGACAGCAGGGCTCCATCACACGTAATGGTTACTTGGGAAGACAAACATCAACATTCCAAATGTCCCTCGTTTCCTTCTTCCCCCAGGTTTACATGCTGAGCATGACACCGTATGGTCTGGTACGTCCCTTCGGTCAGTTGGGATCACCTGTCCCGGCTGTGTCCCCTCCCAACTCCTTGAGCACCCCCAGCTCACTCACTGCAGGGGTGGTGTGAGGAGCAGAAGAGGCCTTGGCTCTGTGTAAGCACTGCTCAGCAACAACTAAAGCATCCCTGAATTATCAGCACTGTTTCCAGCAGAAACCTAAACCACAGCCCCATGACAGCTACTGTGAAGAAAATTAACTATCCCAGCCAAAACCAGCACATTCTTACACTCTTCTGGTAGGAGACATTGCTTCCCAGCCAGCTTTCTGGGCAACCCAGCTGCTGACCACAGCGTGGTCATTTTTGCAATATGCTGAAATGTCTGCAGTGATGATGCCTTCTTGCATGGGACTTGAAGGGTATAAACCTAGAGCAGCAACAGATGGGTCTGATCCTATGATATGCTATGGGCCCCTGAGGACGTGCGGATGCTCTCACCTGCTGTTGGTGACTTCGAGAGACGCTCCACACCTTGTGAGACATAGGCAGCTGGCCAGGGTCTTAAAAAATAACCCAAACAACAAAACAAACATTAAAACAGTGGAACAGTTTGTGGCCTGAGTGTCAGAGGGTTTATAGGACCTTTTGCATCAGTTTCAGCAAGAGAAACATCGTCCCACACAGTGGTAGTTTGCAGGAGAAGCAGCGTGGCTTGCCTGTGCATCCAGGCAGAGTTTCAAAGGCAATAGAGATCAAAGGAAAAGGCTTCAGATAAAGCCACAGCACTGGGCGCTGGGCACGTTAATAATTTAGAAACAGCCAAATGTAAGAACAGCCAAACGCAGGTGCTGGAGGAGTCACAGGGCTTTCAAGGTGAGTACAGCCCAAGGCAGGAGACAGGCATAGGTGTAGGTTGAAGGGCTCTTGCTGCCTGGCTTTCCCTGCCAACTTGCCAAGGCAGCCGACTGACAGTCCTCCCTCTCTGAGAGGGCCTGAAAGCGTGACACATATGGATGAGCACATCTTTGGGAATAAAAACCTCTGATTTTTTCTGGGTGTGTATGCAGAGCATTTGGAAAGTCATGAGTGCATAGACTATGGCCTGTTACCATTCATTTTGTGCACGCATGTGACCTGACACAGAGCATGCTGAGTGTGCCCAGCTAATAAAAAGTATTTTTTTTGGTGATGGTTAAAGATTGTTAATAAGTATTATTAGAGGGATGAAATATTTCTTAGAAAATAAAAGATTTTTAATCAAGCTTTAATTACCATGTGCCACCTATCTTCCTTAAACTGAAAATAATGAATTTCAGTGTGAATTGTACTCTTAGGTGACTAATGGAATATTGGAAAACTTACTTGGTGATTTTTAGGCATGAGTGAGAGCGGGTGTAAACAAAGAGCCTGTCAGAAAAGTGCTTATAATCAGCACTGGCTGCATGAAGAGATGAAAATGGGAACCTGAAATGGAGCTCTTTCATAAACCCATCTCACACTATTAAGGTATAAATTCTAGAGGCAGCCCACATAATGGCTTTGAGTCACATGTATGATATATTTTTAATAGTTCTATTTTTGCTGTGGCAATTTTGACAAATGGTCAGAGAAACATTAGTCCTGACAGTCCATAAAATTAAAATCCCCCTAATAAAGCTGAAAGCAGGAGCCACTTTCTGAACCTGTAGGGATCAAAGCAGCCCCAGGCGTGCAGCAGGGTTCAGGCTCCCCAGTGCTGTGGGGATGGCTCTCAGTGGCACCAGGAGAGCCTCTCCAGGTCCTTGTGCCACAGCCCTTCCTCTTACCGGAAGTGTACATCCACAGCTTCTCTGGGCAATGTGTCCCAATGTCTCACCACCCGCATTGTAAAGAATTTCTTCCTCACGTCCAATCTAGACCAACCATCTTTCAGTTTAAAACCATTGTCCCTCATCCTGTCCCTGGTAAAAAGGCTATCTCTGTCTTTCTTATAAGCTCTCTTTAGGCATTGGAAGCTGCTCTAAGGTCTCAACGCAGCCTTCTCTTCTCCAGGCTGAACAACCCCAGCTTTCTCAGCCTGTCTTCATAGGAGAGGTGCTCCAGCCCTCAGAGTATCTTCATGGCCTCGTCTGGACCTACTCAAATAAGACCATGTATTTCTTGCATTGAGAACACCAGAACTGTACACAATACTCCAAGTGAGGTCTCACAAGAGCAGAGTAGAGGGGCAGGATCACCTCCTTCAACCTCCTGGTCACATTTCTTTTGATGCAGCTCAGGATACAGTTGGTTTCTGGGATATGAGCGCACACTGAAGCCGGCTCATGTTCAGTTTTTGTCCACCAGTACCTACAAGTCCTTCTTCTCAGGGGTACTCTCAATCCCCTCATTCCCCAGCCTGTATTAATATCGGGGTTTGCCCCAACCCAGGTGCAGGACCTTGCACTTGACCTCATTGAGCTTCCTGAGATTCACATGACCCACTGCTTAATCCTGTCAATGTCCCTCTGGATGGTGTCCCACCCCTCAGGTACGTCAACCGCACCACTCAGCTTATCATAGAATCATAGATCACAGAATGGTTTAGGTTGGAAGGGACCTTCAAAGGTCACCTAGTCCAACCCCCCTGCAATGAGCAGCTTCTTATCTGCAAACTCACTGAGGGTGCATTCAATCCTATTGTCTATGTGACTCGTGAAGATGTTAAATAGCACTGGTCCCAGGACAGACCCTCGAGGGACACCACTCATTACTGGTTTCCACTCAGACATTCAGCCATTTACTGTAATTCATTGGACAGGGCCATCCATCTAATTCCTTTTCCATCTCACAGTCCATCCATCAAACCTGTATCTTTCCAATTTAGTGACAAGAATGTTGTGGGGGACTGTATCAAAGGCCTTACAGACTTCTAGGTACATGACATCTGTAGCTCTTCCCTTGACCACTGATGCAGCCACTCCATCAGAAGGCCGACAGGTTAGTCAGACATGATTTTCCCTTGGTGAAGCCACAGAGGGTGTCTGATCCCACAGCATACAGCCGGTGCTTTTGGGGTGAGGGTTTCCCTTAGAACAGCTGGGCAGGGCACACAATGCCTGCGGGTGAGGCGTTGAAGAGTCCCAGAGCTGGTGGACCAGTGAGGCAGTGAATGTTGCAGCTTCCTGCTGCAACTGGCTGCTCCAGGTGATGCAGAGGTCCCTCATGGCCTCCTTGGACCTGAGCTGGGACTCGCTTTGCCCATGAAGTCCTGTAACCCCAGAGCTGATATTTTTTCTCTCAAGCACCAAGAAGATACTAACGTCTCTGAAACATCCTGGTTGCCCTCGCTGCGAGGTGTGCACAGTGGAAATGTGCCATTGAGCCTGCACAAGGTGCTGTGCATCGCCATACTGGGTGCAGAATCAGCCCCTGGGGAGGAGGACCAGGCACGGGGCGATGGATGGAAATGCTTATTCAGCATGTAATCTTGATGGGCCTTTTAGTTTAGGGGTTCCTCAAGGTACGTGCCTACACCCACACTTTACTATATATAGACATACTTATATGGATCTCAAATACGAAGTGCAAAGGCTTTTAAAAGCTTTAAAGGATTTACAACAGAAGCGATGCTAATGTGGCAGGAGAGAGAAAATAAAGGTTTGCCCTGGCTAGGGGGGCAAAAACGCAGAACAGTCGTCATGGGGAAACCTGGTGTCAGCTCCTTGTCCTTTCCCAGACTTCTTGTCTGCACACCAATTGCAGTCAGTGTCTGTGCAATGGTGCACAGCACAGTGGCAATCCTGCACCCTCATGCTATTGCAACAAAAATAACATGAAATAACAGGAAATGAAGCTTGGGTCAATAGCTACTTATTGGAAGTGAATGGAAGGAGAGGCAGCTCGGAGAGGGCTGGTACTGGGTAATACAGCCAAGAGCTGATGCTTCAGGAAGTATTCACCAAGGAATGTGGTATTTTTATTCTCTCCTTTTCTTTTTCTCTCCATCTTTTTTATTGATGTGTGAGAAGAGAGAGTTCTGTAGCTGTGACATCTGAGAGCTGGTGGTATCTCATGTCTTTACCTGCAGCCCCTGTCTCTGTAATTGCTTCTGGCTTCCTGCATACTGCACTTGGGCTTTTTGTGGAAGGCCTTTCAGCTGCCTGGAATTAAAGGTTCTTTTCCATCAGCCCCTCACCCGAGCTCCTTGCTTCCACTACTAACCAGCACTTTTCTCAGCATCCTGAATCGATTCAGTATTTCTATTGGAGGTTAGGCGTTTCAGATGGAAAAAGCCACTGGTGGTGAGGTTGGCCCTAGTCCTCCTTCTCCTCACCCAGCATATAGGAGCCTGGTTCAGCTCTCCCATGTCCTCCTCCAGCATGAGAAGCTGGAGCAACATTGCAGCCCTGCATTTCATTCGTTTCAGTGGTGGTTTAGAGCCAGGAAAGCAGCTCAGCCCCCCTTATACTTTCATTTTTCTGGGAAGCAGGTGGGTGTTTCCATATCAGTGTCTGTGTGCTCAGAGCCAAAGGAGGCGAGTGTTACCCTGCTCCTCGCACCTTCTCCCCTCCTCTCCGACCTATGTGTCCAGTCGGTGTGAGCCCGCAACAGATGGCTACTCAGTTTGTGCCAGCGTTCAAGCCCAGACACACTGGTATTTCCCAGGCAGAGCGGTAACTGGACACAGATTAGCTCTGGCACATCTCCATGTTCAAACTAACTTCCCTTGATTAGGGAAATTGCCTGTGATAACACTTCAGACAGATCCTCCCTGGAATTATATTCATAAACTTCCCGTGCACCGCATTACAAATCAAGCCACGAGCTCAGTGTGAGGTGATGCTCATCCCTGAGCCCCCGCCTGCTCCCACCTCTGCTGTGGTGGCCATGACAGTGCCCAGGGTTTACACCCTTTCACCCCGTCTTTGCACACCAGATGATGCTCACTTTTTTGGCTGGAGATGTGCAGGTTCCTCTTCCCCCCCTCTCAGTGGTTACCCTAATGCCATGAGAACCATGACCCCACACCTCAACTTTTATTGTCCACCGTCCCCTGCTCAAATACCACTGAAATCTCTACCAGGCTAACTCCTGATGAAACTTTCCCTACCTCCCTTTGCTAAACATGCAGGATTCTGAGGAGACCTAATGGAAGAACAAAAGGTGGTTGTGTGTGTACCTATTGCCACATTTTTGCCCAAAACAGACTCTTTTGGGATATGGTGAAGACTGTGTATCCTGAGATGAATAAAGCCTGGGAAAAAAAGAAAGGAAACCAACCAAATTAAGCTTGTTAAGTTTTACAGTAAAGCACTGCAAGTCTGAGGCATGACATAAAAGCTGGGGCTTCCCCTGAGGGAAGCAGACCTGGGGCTGACACTGAATTTAATTTGCTTTATGGTGAAAGAGGCAGCTTTGGAGAAATGCCCATATGCATGCTGATCCCTCAAAAAGCCCTTCTACCAGGTTTAGCACAAATTATGTGCTCCAGAGTATCGAGGGTGTCCTCATGCTGGATGGAGAACAGCACCCAGAGAAGGGGTCTCTTCACCCTGGTGCATGGTGGGGACTCCATAAGCACCACTGCTTATCTTTTAATAGAAGTATTACTTTCTCTCAGGAGGTATAATAGGAATTTCTCAATGTACAAAGACAAGAGAAAACATTTTCAGAACAGAACTCCCCACCCAACCCTCAACAAATTACAGATGAAATCTACGTAAGAACAGGAAATGAATTTTCTGTTAATAACCCTTAAGGTTAAAACAGTCCCAAGAGCCAGAGGGTGAGAACGCTGCCCAGCTCTGACATCTGCCCTCCAAAGTGCTTTCTATTTTATGTAATATTTAATTGAATGGATTTCTCTTCCTCTGTTCTTCGAATTGTGGGTGATGCTTTGGATGGCATAAAGAGGCACGGAGCCAAAACGGGCTGGAATTGAAAGAGAACTGGGAGAAAAGCAGAGCTTTTCTGCTTTGAGAATATTTCTTTTTAACGTGGGAAGAGGCAAACCAAACAGGCGGAGCTTCCTCCAAAGGGAAAAACACCAAAATGTAATTGAAGTCCTGGCTTCAAAGCCTGGTTCCTTATCTAAGTGGCAGGATTTGTCATCACAAGTACGGTCACACAGAGAGTAATAGAATAATAAGAGTGAAAATGTATTTAGTGCTTTTAATACAATATCATCCATCTGAATTATTTCATTTTGAATTCCAGTGTCTGAAGCTTTTGTTAAGGACCAAGATGCTGCAGTCGTGCAGCTTTAGCAGCAGTGCAACTGTTCATTCCAGCTTCTTCTTTGTCTCCTAGGTGTGGGGGAAGAAAGCTTGAAACCCTAAGTCCTGAAGATCCGCCTCCAAAAAGCTTGTGGAAGATGTCTAAGTGTTGTGGTTTTAGAGCCTCAGTGTTTTCCAGCAGGATGAAGATTTTGGCGAGTGTCTGGAGCTGGCCATCATGAGGTACGAAGCAGAGCCCAGGGGAGGTGAAGCACCTTTATTCCCCCTTACGATGGAGGAGAGACAGAGCAACCACACAGCCATACTGCATCTCGGACACCACAGTGCTGTCCTCAGGGTGCACGTCCTGCCTTACAGCCTTGCTGGCTCCATCTGCAGCAGCCACTGCCTGTTTTCTCTGCCTTCGAGGAGCAAAGCCACCACCACCCCTTCTCCAGGGATCTCACCCCAGGCTCCTGCCTGGCTGTTGGGGCAGTGCAGGGAGGACATGCACGCTGCAGCGAGGGGAAGCAGGGCTGGGGAGGGCTCCCTGACTACCTGGGTCTAAAGAAATTTGGAGGTTTTCATTGGCTCATTGGAAAAAACAGTCTGTTGTCATAACGTGTTGGAGCTTGGCAGCTCGGAAGGTCCCTCTCACTGAGCCTGGTCTGGATCTGTGTTTTGCTGTGCCTCCACACAGGTCCCTTGCCCAGAGGCCAGCCAAGCATCTCAGTTTCACTCCAGCTGTTGGCTTCATGGTTTCAGGAAAGGAGTGAGATCATGCACTGCAACCAAAAAGCAAAATAAAGAGAGTGCAATATACATGGTTTTTTTTCAATAGCAGGATTTTCTGTCAGCTTCATGATGGGAAGGAAATGGCTGGATTTTGGCGGTTGGTAATACTGCCTTTACCTAGATTTATCCCAAAAGCAGGATGACATGAATGTGCTGGAGGGGACTCTTAAACCTGGGGATAAGGTTTTGCCCCCATGCAGGAAGGGAAGGAATAAGGTCTCTGTCCCGCCTCGGGCAGACTGACATCCAGATGCTGTTTTGGGGGCTGTGTATCAGTGATAGTGTTTCTGTCGAGTACTGATGTCTCTCCACACCCAGGCTGGGCTTGCGAGCTGTCACACAAGGTCCTTGTCTCCTCCTGAGTGCTTTTGCCTGGGTTTGCTTTGTGATTGGATCTTTGAGTGGTGGCAGAACTTAATTTCATTCTGATTTTGCCTGGAAATCAATCCAGTTCCTCTGAGCACCAGCTATTTGCAAAGAAGTGATGATGTTCTGGGTTAGAGTCACTCTGGGGCCAGGCAGAAATTAGATGGCCAGCCCTCCCTCTTGCTTCACACGACACAGGATGAACACAGCATTATAATGTCAATCGGCTCAGTACACTTTTCAAACCCACTGAGTAAACACTCTCTGAAAGAGTGCTGTAGGTAGGCTTGCTTGCCAAGGGCTGTTGCCTCTTTCCTTAGCTGTGTTTAGTGAGTACATGGTTTTGTTTAAACAGGAAAACACATTAAGAGGCACTTCATCTTCGAGTGCTCCCGTCTATGCTGCCTGCATTCCTGGCTGGGGTGTTTAATATACATTAAGTGCAATGTGCTCATGGGACCCCCTGATTAAAATACCAGCAAGCAAACAGCACTGCACTGGAGTTATTGGGGTGACTATTTAAGTAAGAAAAGGTCAGCTAGGTACAGTTTTTCATCACATTTCTTTTTCCTTAGGTTTCGTGTCCATTGTTCAACTGTCACAATACTTCCTATATAGCCTCTGGTGGCCACAGCGAATGAGCCTCGGTTAAAATACACAGTCATGATTTTTAAGCACGACTTCTAAGGCTGGGGTTTTGTTCCTTTGGCATGCGCCATATGAAAGTTTACTTTAGCCCCAGCTGAACATCCGGGTTTCTCGTGCAGCCAGGATCAGTGCCTGGTCAGTAAGCCAATGCTCTCCCCATGCCTGTTTTAATGTGCTGACTGTGGACAGACACAGCATGGCTTATGGAGGAGGGATGATGCTGCATGAGGTGAATCCCAGCTGAGGTTGCTCTATTCTTGGATGCTGAAGTTGAGAGGGGCCAAGGTGCCCAGCCCTTGCAGGAGAGCTCAGCACCAAATCTGGTGCCCTTAAAGTGTGTTGAGTTGAGCAAAGACTCAGTAGGGTAATACAGATTTACAGCAGTAAAGCTTGCCCAAATGTGAAAATTTGCAGATGCAGTATTCCAGAAGTATTGTGGCAAAACCAGCCTTGACTACTTGAAACCCAAACCCACATTCCTCCATGATGTCCTGAAACAGATACTTTGGCTGAATGTCAGAAGCCGTCTCCTTACATTGCCACATTTGAGTCCCCAGACTTCAGATCTGCAGCCCCACAAACATCTTAGTTGGCAAAGATGACAGCAGAGATGCTTTCTTTGGCTTGCCAAGCATCTCCTGGGAAGGGTGTCTGTCTGTTCCACCTTCACCCCCAGAAGATCCCCTGCCCTGGGCCTAGTGATCACTGATGGTCCTGGACTCACTTGGCACCACTGTGAAAGGTACGAAGAGGGTCTCACACAATTCCCTCTGAGTTTAGCTACTGGGGATGAGACACAGATCATACCTGTAAAAAAAACCCAAAAAACCCCAAAAAAACAGAAAAAAGAAAACATGGCCACTGATTTCCTCTTCTTCTTATGACTCTATTCTGGGATAATTCTCTCAAACAACCAGCTTTTCCCATTTCCATCCGATGCTATTCCACTCAGCCCAAGACACTTCTCACCTGCAATCATGTTTTCTTCTAGTAATCAAAAAATAAAAAATCCCTGTAGTACAAAAGGGAGGTTATTTTGCCTCCTTCTCAGCAGATGAGGTTGTCAAAGCGGGTTTCCTTTAGATGCACCATACCCAGAGCTGAAATTAGCAACTGCTTTGGTTGGTCCTGTAGCTTCTTCCCAGCAGGCTGGGCTGCAGGTGCCAGCAACCTCCTCCTTCAGTCCAAGGCTGATCTGGTTCCTCATGGGACACCAGGGACACAGTAATTTAAGAGACTTGCCAGAAACCTAAGCTGTGCCTCAACACTTTCTCTAAATGATCACAGTTAGATACCAAACTAGTAGGAGAAAAGGGCACCAGACCCAGAAATAAGCATGCCTGTATTTATACCAAGATAAATGCTTGGAGTAAGAATGCCAGGTACATTTCCAGGTGAAGACAAACCAGGCCTATAAAATCCATTTTTCACATATTTTTAGAAGTGTAGGGAAATACTTGGAATAGAGGAAGTATCTACTTGTCCTGGTACGATAAATATTTTAGGGTTAGTGGCTCTGGTTGAAAGCACCTGACCTGAAAGACTGCACAGGAGCCCATTTGCCAAAATAATGATTGAGTTACAGGATTATGAGTCCCTGCCCATGAGAAAACCAAGCAAGGAAGGCAATACTGTATGGAATCTTCCTGTGTGCCTGCACAGATCCAGGCAGTGCTCTAATGCTACACAAACACTATTGTTAGTTAGAAAAGCAAAAAGTGCCCCACGAAGAACCAGTACTGGCCGAACCAGTTGACCAAGGAAACGGAGGCTGTTGTAAGGAGAAACTTGAAGTTTGTGGTGTACCCAAAGAAAAGCCAGGAGGAGCAGTCACTGCCCTCTGCAAATGCCTGAGAGACAAGGAAAAGATATTTAAGGCAAATGCTGGCATTAGAAAAACAATTATAACCTGTGTCCACAACAACTCAGGCTGCAGAGGGAAGATCTCTTACCACTGGAGTGTGATGTCTGGTGAAGCCTCTCGTGAGGCAGTCGTGGAGGCTGGGAACCCTTCAATGAGCATCAGCCTGGAGCTGCTGGTACGTGGCGGTCACTGCTGGGCAGGGGCCAGTGCATTATCACAGTGCTCCCTCCAATGCAGGAATTGTGGAGCAGAGCAATGCCTGCTTACAGCATCGAACAACCAGCCATTGTCCTGGGGCTGGCAGCCCACAGGGATCCCCGAGATAAGCTGCTGGCTGAAACCAGATCCTGGACACTGATGATGCCTGCAGCGTCCATCAGACAATAACATCAATTAACCTCCTTATCATGGAGGGAGAACAACGCAGAAGGATTAGGCCTGGGAACTGCACCCCAGTCGCATCAGAAGTTAGTCTCATGGGTGAAAATAATGTAGCACAGTCAGGGCTGGCCAGTTTGCGATGCTGGAAGCCATGCTCATCTTATTAACAAGGAGAAGCAAGTGGGGACAAGGCCCAGAAGAAGCAGTGACCAGAGACATTGCATCTGGCAAACCCCAGTGAGTCATGCAACCCCTGAAGGTGCTGAAGGATAGAGAAATGGCAGAGGACGATGAAGCATGGATCACCCTGAGAGACCACCCCGTGCCCCATGGCAGCCCTGGCTGGGGCTGGTGGCCACCTCCTGGCCATCAGCCTGCCAGAGAGAGGAGCCTCCTGCCCACCCACAGCATCTTTCCTCAGTGTAAATCTGGTTTTATACTGCCAGCTGATATGAACAGGTCTGGAAGTCAGCAGTCAAACACTGGCCCTGGGATTTCTGATGCCCCAGAAACAAGTGTCAGAGGAGATCACAGTGACCACGTTTACTCCCTGGTTAGCGGTAGCAAGAGCAGTGTGTCCACGTCAGCTCAGCTATATCCATCTCTGCTGAGAATTCTCTCTGGAGGAATCTAAATATTCATCTCCCCTTCCCACTCTTGAGGGGTTGCTCAGAGCTGGGATAGCCTCACTGACATCCATGGAGTGATTGCTGGGTTACAAAGGAGAGTCCCAGGGAGGCTGGCCACACCAGGGTTTTCCACGTTCTCCATCTGGTTTGCATGACAGGATCTGGGGCCTTGTCTGACTGTACAGCAGTGCTGGGGTTTGTTCAGGCCTTTCAGGGCTGCTCTGTCAGACAGGGAACATGGCAGCACCTGAAGGGAGATAGGCAGGGCCTTGCTGGGAAAGATCCCACCGGAGCTGCAGAAGCTCATCTGCTGGAGCAGAGCCCACCAAGCTCTGCCCAGTGGAAGGAGCTCCCATGTCCTGGAACAGCCAGCGCCGCCTCCAAGCACAGCGTGCTGTACACCAAGGCCTGGGTTAGGCTGGGTAGCTCCTTTTACAGGGCACCAGCAGAGATGCTTCACCAGTCCACAAAGTGCTCGACGCATTTTCTGTCCACGTACACTCACATCAATACCATATAGCCCAAGAGTGAGGGAGGCAGGATCGTTCCTTCAGTCACAGTCAGGGGCCTGAACGGGGACTGAACATGTTCAAAAAAGTGATGTAAAACTCCTAATTTGCATCCAGAATGACTGTATACGGTACCACTAGATATATTTATGAACTGACGTGTTGGGTTTGCGTGGCAAGGTTTTGGTAGCAGGAGGGGTGGATTCTGTGAGGAGCTGCTGGAAGCTTCCGCTATGTCCGATAGAGCCAACGCCAGCCAGCTCCAAGACAGATCCACCACTGGTCAAGGCCAGGACCATCAGTGACAATGGCAGAGCCTCTGGGATAACATAGTTCAGAAGGGGGAAAAACCTGTGCAATAGAATCTGCAGCTGGAGAGAGGAGTGAGAGTATGTGAGAGCAGCAGCTCTGCAGACACCAAGGTCAGTGAAGGAGAGGAGGAGGTGCTCCAGGCACTGGAGCAGAGATTCATTCCCCTGCAGCCTGTGGTGCAGCACCATGGCGAGGCAGCTGTGCCCTGCAGCCCATGGAGGTCCATGATGGAGCAGATATCCGTCCATGCAGGATCATGGTGGAGCAGGGGAATGCCCAAAGGAGGCTGTGACCCCGTGGGAAGCCCATACTAGAGCAGGCTCCCGGCAGGACCTGTGGCCCCATGGAGAGTGGAGCCCACGTTGGAGCAGGTTTGCTGCAGGACTGGTGACCCCGCACAGGACCCACACTGGAGCAGTCTGTTCCTGAGGGAGAAGTTCGTGGAGGACTGAGTCCTGTGGGAGGGACCCCACGCTGGAGCAGGGGAAGAGTGTGAGGAGTCCTCCCCTGAGAAGCAGCAGAGACAACATGTGATGAACTGACCACAGCCACCATTCCCTGTCTCCCTACACCTGTGGGAGGAGGTAGCGAAATTAGGAGTAAAGTTAAGCCTGGGAAGAAGGGAGGGATGGAGGGAAGGTGTTTTTAAGATTTGGTTTTATCTCTCATTACCCGGCTCTGATTTGATTGGTAATAAATTAATTTCCCCAAGTTGTGTCTGTTTGCAGTCATGACAGTAATTGCTGGATGATCTCTCCCTGTCCTTGTCTCAACCCAGGAGCCGTTCCTTGTATTTTCTCTCCCCTGTCTAGTTGAGGAGAGCACTGTGATAGAGCACTTTGGTGGGCACCTGGCATCCAGCCAGGGTCAACCCACCACAGCTGAGCGAAATGCTATGTTTTCTTATAAATTAACTCAGAAGTGTTCAGAGGATGGGAGAGATGAGGGCAGCTAGCAGGCAGGGGAACTAACATTAATCAAAAGGGAGTAAGAGTCCTTTCAGACATTCATTTAGACAAACCAAGGGGAGGATGATGAAGGAGAGAGTAACTGATAAAACACTGAGGAATTAAATTAGTGGGAATTAAATAATAACTGAGATCTGTCTTTTTTCAACAGCCAACCTCCCTCTAGCAAAGAAACATGGCCTGGCCCCCAAGGCGTGATGAAGTGGGTTATCAGGATTTGAGGGATTATGCTTCTGGTGCTCCTGAATCCAGAGTCAGACTTTTCAGGTCTCTGATGCCACAATGAGGAGTTACTTGACAGAAAGAGCTGTGCAAACCAAAAGAGCTCAAGGAGAGAGAGGTTATAAGGGGCTTGCCTTGCTCAATTGGGGCTGATGGACATTGCAAAAGACTTCACCACAGCTTTATTATTAGCGAGACAGCAGGAGTCCAGCACCATGTCAAACGCATGGGGAGAGCCTGGAGGTTTTCAAATCTGAGCAGACCAATGTAGAGCACAGAGGTGAAGGGACTTGCCAAGGGTCAGAGTGCAGGTTAGAAGGGAACTTGGGCAACGAGCTGAGATCCCCTCGGTACTGCTTGTTCCTGTTGCATGTACAGTTAGGCACAAGTCATACACAGGCAGATGCACATGAAGTCCTAAGCAGCACTGGCTGCCTCTGGCCAGAAAGATCTGGTGGCCTGAGGCTGCATTGTGTGGTTCCTGTGGTCACTGGGGGTCTGGAGGTGAAGGTGGGACTGTGGGACAAGAAGGGACCGTGGCACCCCCTTCCCTTCCCAGCACGGCTGGTGCAGCTGGGAAAGTTAGGCAGGGCTGCTTGAGGGCCTTTATATACTGTGTACCTTTCTGGCCTGGTTACTGCCAACTTCAGCTTTGACTTCTTCTAGCAGCACCATGCCTCCCAAGCAGGAGGTTCTTCCTTTCACTTCTTCTTTCCCTGGCTGCACACACCCTGGGGCAAATGGCCAAGAATGGCAAGTTCTTCTTTGCAGCTTCCTCAGCGGAGTTCTGCAAGCAATTGAATGGTTTATAGCCCCCTTCCTGCCCCCATTTTCTATCTTTATGCAGGGTATCTTTCCATCAAATTAACAGCCAGCTATACTGATAGCTGTCTGTGAGGCTGCTGACCTGCCCTCCTAGCTCCGGTGCTGCACACACTGTGCTGGAGCTGCCTGGCTGTCAACTGCCCTGCAGCCCTCAACACAGCTCTTTGCAGAAGTCGCAGCTGAGGTGCCTGTGTCTCATGGAAAGCTGAAGTGGTTGTCTTCACTGAGTGCCCAGACCGCAGCCCAGCAGCCCTGGAGGAAGCTGTCTCCACCGGACACACTCTCTCTGTTTTGAGCAGTTATCCCAGCTGCCAGGCAGGAGCCTGTTGTCATTAATCAAAGCCATATCCCTGAGAAAGGGCAGTAAGAAATTGCTCAAGGATATTTTAAACCAAAAATTACTTTTTGTGCTTCCTTTTGAGATCAGCCAGTCTCTGCTCAGGCACAAAGCATTTCTGTTCTCTTCCCTTTCCCCTGTGCCACCCTGGTCCTAGGAGGGTGCTGGTGAGGGCAGAGCCAGGCGCTCAGCTCCCAGGGCTCCAGGAGCTCAGGATACTCAGCTCTCCCACCACCCTTGTGAACAGTAGCAGGGTGGTGGGCAGGGGCACCCACTACCCTACCGTGAGTGTTTGGGCGCCCGGCACAGCATATGGGAGTCTTTTGGGGGATGCCTGCCCTCCATCCCATGCTCCTGTCCTGTGGTAATGCCCTGTGCTCCCTGCATTACACGCAGGTGATTTACAACCCACTGGGAGATCATGCAGCCACCAGCTGCACGGGGCGTCTCCTCCCCTGGCTCTGCTGCTCCTCTCTCTTCCTCCCTCCATTTCATGCAGCTCTGTAGGTTCAACCCAAAGCACTGCCTCGAGGTGAAGATCACTTCCAAGAAGTCTGGAAGAATGACCCAGGATTCTTTCATCATCCCCCATAGATGAAGGCCCCTGTATAACCTTCTTGAGACTTCCCAGTCTTGCTGGCAGCTTCGATACAGGACATTTCCTGTATGCACTTTACCATCTAATATTTCTCTCAGAACTGTTTGCTCTGAATAAGAAGCTTCAATGTGTTTACTCTGCCAGAGTGTGCCTCCCTGACCAGCTACAGATCACAGTGCACCACATAGTCTTTGCGAAGGCTGTAGGTGCTAAAGTGCATTGCAAACAGGGTAGGGTCAAACCTTTCCTAACTCTGGAATTACTGTATTTGCCTCCCCAAGCCCACCTTTTCCACCTCCTCCCTTAGTTTAGCAACATCATCTGACCAAAACATTTGGGAGGGAGGTGCAACCAGGCCCTCTGAGGGCAAGATGAGAGAACAGGCAGACGAACATTCAGTCCCAGCTCTGACCCTGCCTCCACGTGTGGGTTTGCACAAGTCATACACAGGCAGATGCACATGAAGTCCTAAGCAGCACTGGCTGCCTCTGGCCAGAAAGATCTGGTGGCCTGAGGCTGCATTGTGTGGTTCCTGTGGTCACTGGGGGTCTGGAGGAGAAGGTGGGACTGTGGGACAAGAAGGGACCGTGGCACCCCCTTCCCTTCCCAGCATGGCTGGTGCAGCTGGGAAAGGAAGGTTTACAGCTCTTGGGAGTATCTCAAAGACGTTCCCCATCTGTTCAGACATGTCCTGTAAGGTGTAAGTGAACCTGGAAAGGACTGTGTGGTGCTGAAATTGCTTCTCTGTGCTGAGACAGCCAGACACGGCAGCAAGGAGAAAAGGAGCCTGGCTGTGCTGCTGGCCAGGCAGCAGACCTGGTGAGGCAGGAAGACCACGATTTCCGGGCCCTGCTTCTGGGCTTGTTTCTGAGTTTCTCTTTGTATCATTCCTTGTGAGCTCCTGCATTACCAAAGGAGACTTCAGCGCTATGGATGTGAAGTCGTGTGTTAGGGGCTTACAGAGCGCCTGTGGCAGAGGGAGAAATTGGAAACAGGTCCCCAGAGCGCCGGTGGAGCCGTCTGAGCAGAAAGAGCATCCTCCCGCCCAGCATTCCCCCCATTCCACCCTAACTGGACGGACCTCTGCTTCCCAAGGGTTTAGTCATTCCCATCGGGAGGACCCATGACGCAGCCGGCTGCGCTTCAGCTCCCTCCTGCACAACCGCCACCCCAGCCTGGCACCGGGACACCCACCCCGAGCACCGCCTGCGCACCCCCGTGTAAACCTGCGTTAGTGAAACCAAGCGTGTGCGGTGCCGGGCGCGCCGGAGGCAGGGAGGGGACCCGGCTGCTGTCGCCAGCAGGTGGCATCGCCACTCACCGGCCCGGCCACGACATCGAGCACAGCTTCTCCTTTTCTGTTTCTTATTGTTTAATGCGTTTTTTCCCCAAGCGCAGGTGGGCCAGAGCTGCAAAGCACCCGATGGATAAATTCATGAAATAAGTTTATAAAATATAATTTTCGCTGAATGGTCCGTTCATGAAAAACTTAATGACGGAATGGTGTCCTATTTATTCCCAGAAAAGAAAGGGCTGGGTGTGCAATGTCCCAAGCATCCTTACACCCTGCTACCCGAGGAGCTGAGGGCGCTCGGTGCCTTGCGTCCCCAAAAGGAGACAGCAGCACATCCTTCATGCAGCATCTCTGGGTGCCTGTGAGGTGACAGAGCTGGATGCTGCTCGCAGCCTGCTCGCCTGCCAGCTCCTGCATTTCACCCTGTGCTGCACAAGCCCTGCCTGAGCAAAGCACTGCCCAGGGAAGACCGGCTGTGCATCCAAAATCAAACGCAGTGAATCAGCAAAATAAGGATGACAAAGCACTTTCCCGGTACATGCTGGCCATCAAGAACAGAGCACCAATGACTTTGCATTTATTAGGCAGAGTTACTGAAGTGGCTACAAGCTAGCAGTCATAAAGTACCAAATTATTCTCTTTCAAATGCAACATCCTTACTAAGCTCAGGTGATAAAGATTTCAATTCCTCCCGTCCCACAGCAAGGCAGATTTGTCTGTGAGACACGTAAGCCCATATATCCTGCCATCTCCACTTACACGCTTCTTCCACCACGTCAGAGGGTCAAGAATGTTATGTTTTGCGCATACCATTAATGATTAACTGTTATCTGTAGAGGAACTAGTTTTTTGCTTGGCTTTAAAAAAAAAGACCTTGAGAGATGAAATGGAAAACCAGCCTTGGGTTGGCTCCAGTGGGTATTTATGATCATTGATGGTACAGAAGATTAGAAGGCATTTGGAATCTCAGGCATTCATTTTAATTTTTGCTGATCTGTTCCTGGTAGGTTTAAAATGGTTAGAAAAACATGAGAGAAGAAACAAAGCTTGAAGGTGGGGCACATAATTTCCTGGTGTGGTTGCCAACTCTGTGTGACCTTGAACAGGTCACTTGGAGAGGAGAGTGAAAAGGGATTACCCATCACTTCTGTTTCTAGGCTTTTACAAGTTCAAGTCCAAGTCCTAGTGACAGTAAACACTGAGTCAGGGTTATCCCCTGAGCTCCGGGCCAGGCCCCACAAATACCACAGATGCCCCTGAAGGTGGTTGTGTAGGCTCTCCTTACAGCTGATGGAGGGCAAATTGTCCCGCCTATTTTGGGATGGGATGAAGTGGTCTCTGGCAGAACCTACTTAAAAGAACATTTTAAAAGAGAGGTTGTCACCTTAGCTTTGCTGCCTAATTCTGAGATGGCTGAAGATGTCTAGGATGAGTCCTAGCATTCACCTCCTCAGGACCTTGCCTTTGAATTGGGAGTAACTATCCCTTCTGCTGTCTTTTCCCTTTTTATGTTAAGATATTCATGGAAAGGAGCAGTTCCTACAGCACAGTGTCAGGGACCTTGTTTCCAGGTAGGTGCCAGATCAGGGAGGACCAGCCTGACCCAGGGGAGCAGGAGGAGCTCCTGGCACTGGGATACCCTGTTATTCAGGGATAAGCCAGCACGCTTGTGTGCCCACTCATGCACACACATGCAGAGCTCCCCAGCACCTCTGGTGGCTCTTGGCTGCAGGAAGCCTTTCGGATGTACCTTGTGGGATTGCAAAGGTTTGGTCAGCCCAGCTTCAGGAACTGCACGAATGTGATAACAGGTAGTTATATTGCAGGTAGGAGGGCAGTACTCTGGCTTGTAGGTATGTACCTCAGCTGGATGAAATCAGATAGCTTATCATTGACTTCCGTCTTGGTGGCAAGGGTTGGGCAGTACCTTCAGCAGCAGCCCATGAGCTCTCTGTGCCAAGGCTGAGGGTGCCTGTGCAGGAGGCTGGCTGCTGCACACAGCTCTGCCATGGCCATGGAAACCCCCGTCCCAATGGACACCAAAAGAACCACAGAGATAACCACCTCCCAAGAGAATCATAGAATAGTTTGGGTTGGAAGGGACCTTTCAAGGTCATTTACTCCAAACCCCTGCAATAAGCAGGCACATCCTCCACTTGATCACATTGCTCAGAGCATCTACTACATTTCTGGGCAAGAGGTCTCACCTCTCCACAGCTCAGCTTTCAAATGAGTATCCCTTGATGATCATAGAATCACAGAATCAACTAGGTCGGAAAGACCTTTAAGATCATCAAGTCCAACCTTTAGAAAAGGAGGAAAATAAAACTAGTTATGACCAAATTATTCTTTCAAAGACACTCTGGTGATTGGGGGAGAGATGGAAGCACAAATACAGAGTCACAGATCCAGTCAGTCACTGTGCACAGAGACTGTATTGATGGACATGTTAAAAATATCCAGATGGCTGTAAGCCAGAAACCATTTTGTATCTAAACCAGGATTTCATTTCCTTTTCCTTTCTTTTGTTTTGTTCCACTTTTTCTGAAGGACTCTTTCCATGATTCACTATAGAGGCACTTTATGATTCAGTTGTTGTGAGGCAGGGAGGGTTTTTTATCTAAGGTGCTTACAGCAATGTTTTTCATGGTACTATACAGACAGACTCACAGGTAGGACTCGGGTTCACTGCAGAAAGTGCTGCACCAAGGAGCAGAAAACTCGGTGCATCACTTCTCCCTCCACCTCTGCAGGGAACTGGTCTATCCTGGGGAAGAACAAAGGGTTGAAAATCATATCATCCTAGAAAGGTCAGGTTAGAAGAAGCTGCTGGAAGTTATTTGGTGTGACTTCCCCTTTGAAGCAGGACCTTATACTTAATGTTCCAACTTGTTAAGCACCATGGTAGGCATCCATAGCACCCTCTCCCATTTTCCAATGTGTCTTTTGATCTGGGGACACCAAAACTGGACAAGGCCCATGAACTGTGTAGAAGAGTGCAAGAACCCATTCCCTGCTCTGCCAGCTGTGCCCTCACTGTTCCAGCCCAGGAGAGGGCTTGCTTTTGCTGCTGCAGGGGCACACTGCTGACTAGAATTTGGGAAGCTGCATTTCTGCTGCTCAGAGACAGTTTGGGAGGCTAATTTCAGGGACAGGTACATAGTAATATGCATGCATCTGCTTGGGAGCAAACGTACTGAATCATTGACATATACTCGGTACAGCACTATAGTATTATCTATACTGGATGCAACAAGAGTTTTGCAAAAGAAGCAGAGGAATATAGAGGCATTTTGTGCAGCAGCTATGAGTATTTAAAAACATCATCCAATGAGTTAAAGCTTTCCTTCAAAGCAGGCAGTTGTATTTCAGCCTATAAATACACTGCATTCCTCAAAATGAATATAATAATCAGAAAGCTTTTACCAAAGGTCCTCAATTAGCTTTTGGATATAATTTGATGTTGCAGACTTGGTGTGCAGGGAGCAGGTAGCTCTTCCCTGGCATGATGGTGGTCCTTTGTGAGACATGACAGCTGACTCCCTAATTAATCTTCTAAATGTCAGAGCCTGCTGGAAGTAATTGGACCTGACAGTTCAAGGGCTAATTAACTTTAAACCTCGCATTTTCTCTTGCTTCCTCCACAGTTCTAGGTCACTTATTTACTTTCTTTTTACATGATTTTCAATGTTCTGGAGTGTGTCTGTTCATACCTGCTTTTCTGGACATGTAGATCAAGACCGAAGGTATGAAGTTGGGTGTGTTGCACCTTGTGAATTGTCCTGGAGTATCTTGACTTCACAGGAGAAGAAAGCTGTTGTAAACAGAGGGCTGGTCCTCAGGGAGCAGCTTGCTGTGGGAAATGCTGGCTGCAGCCTCCTGGGTTCTCCTGTTTGGTAGGAGGTACCAGAAATATCCTGGAGCAGGCAGCAGGTGGTATTCCTGAGGTCGGGCATCCTGTGGAGTGCACCCAGTGTCATTCGTCATCATCACCGTCCCAGAGAGGCAGAGAGGAGCAGTTTTATGGGCCCCATAGCACTGCAGCTTCACTGCTCAACTTCGTGTGCTACAACCTGCTGCCTCAGCAAGCCTCCGCTGGCCTCCTGCTTCAGGTCTCCTGGGGCTCGTGTCTCATTTGTCTTTCTCTCTCTGCAGTCTCGTTTGACCCTTGGCTGATAAAAGATGAAGGACTTCTGCAGCAGAGGCTCCAAATTCCATCCCCTGCTGCCTGTACCCATGTTGAATGACCTTGTGGCTATTACTAGAAATGCATGAAAAGCCTTTTCTTTGGTTGACAAGCTCAGTCTCTGGTCATGCATGGATATAGAGCACATCTTTGCGAGAGCAATGTGTGTGTAGACTCCTGAGCTGACCCCTGCATCTCTGGTTTCCACATGGCCAATTTACAAGGACTGGTGAGACAAAGTGCTATTTGGGAGACATTCCCTGCAGGCATATCCGCACCAGGAGCCACAGGGCTGCCTGCAGGGTCACCAGCAGCAGGAGCCTGGTGGTGGGAGCAAGGTCCTGCACCAGCCCCTGACCTCTGCCAGCACCGAACAGGTCCCCACCAGGCACAAGAATGGGGCAGCAGTGTCCCTCCGCTACCTCCCGCTGCTGGCGATGGAAGTTGCAAGTGCCAAATGATTTCAGTCTCTTTCTGCCTCAGGCATAGCTGTGCTGATTACATTTGTGTAAGAGTATAAAGAATGGGAAGGTAAACTTATTAAATTGCAAACTATCTGGGGGGAAGAAAGGGTTTCCATCTGCTCAGGTCTGTGCACAACAAAGCTGTGATTCTGGGTGACTGAAGTTAAACCATGGCAGCAGCCATCTCCCATTCAGCCATTAGCTTCAGACACACATAGGTCATACCTGAGCAGAAGGATCATCTGTGCCGGAGACCAGCGGCTGGAAAAGCTGTATCTGATTTCCTTGCTCTGTTTTTTTAATCCTCATTTCCTCTCAGCTAGAGCTTTCTTACAGCTGCCACATAACCCCCTCCAGACAATATCTAATCTGTCTGTCACAGACTTATCAAGATGTCCCTTGAGTGTGGTACCTAGTGATAACTGACAACTGTCATTAAGCGCTACTCCTCAAACGACAAGGCTCATTTCGTTAACTCGATTGCATAGATTCAGCCTGCAATCTCGGAAGGGGAAAAAAAATGCCATATGTTCACACAGGATTTATATAATGCCTCCTTCTATGATCCCTGTCGTTTAGTAGCCCAGAAAATAAAGAACATATGATAATACTAAACATGTATTTCATATATTTTTTGTTGGCTTGCTTTTAAGCATCTGAGAAAGAATAGAATGTTTGATCTTATTCAGGCTGTTTTCTGTGTCTAAATGTTATCCAAGTCACTGCAAGTTGTCTGAGTGAATGAAATAGAGGTGGAATATAAATGAAGAGGTTTACGAAAAGTTACTATCTTACAGTAAAGGGGGGTGGTGGTGGAAAGCAAATATAATGAACTAGAGAGTAAACGGCCACATGAATCCTTTCCATACAGACACTGCAGTATTTCCTCTGCAGTTATGGCTCTCTTTGTTCACACTTGTCTCTGAAAGCCATATGAAAGCACTATTAATTCCTAGTTTTCCTGGTCACCTTCCTATCCTGTGTTGAATGACTCCATGCTGACAACACTTCAACACCACCAACTGAAATCAGCTCTGCTATGAATTAAACTACTTATTCAAGTTAGAGAAGTCAGGGATTCATCAGACACAGGAATCCAATGTCAGAAGTAATAAGTCTTTTGTTCAGGCTAGAAAGGTTCCAGAAGTGTAAGGAAATCACCTCCATCAGCTTCCCTTCCTCAGTGTTGCAAAGAAGGCACATGGTGACACGGTATGAGCCATCAATACTGAAGGAGGGAAAATGACTTTGAGCAAAGAGCCTAGAGTTTCTTGCCTTTATTTGCATTGCTGAAGCTTACATTTATCCTTGCTTCAGTCCCCCTTGCCCTGGCTACCCTGGCCAGCTCTGGCAGCCAGGACAGCCTTGTGTGGGTAATGGAGCAACCCCACACTGGGTGCTCTCATGCAGCAACTCAGTGTGTTCATGTTCTTCTATCTTGTGGCTGTGTTCTTTTCCTCTGTGAACACGCTGTACCACACACAAAGATGTAAGTCAAGTGAGGACCATTTCTCTGTGAAGATGTTGGTTTGGGGTAGGATGCTCCTATAGTAGAGGAGTAATATGTTTTCCTTAGTGAGGTCCTGCTCTGAAAAAGGCAGAGAATCACTCCAAAACATGTAGGTGCTTCCAGCAGCTGATATTACTGCCCCAGGAATTCTGTAGGCTTTTAGGATCATTTTCTTTCTGACTCTGTGTGAAATACTTCTCACATTAAACCAGCATTCACCTTTGGATTTAGCCCAATTCCTCTTTGCATTTGTCTCCTCCCTGTCACTGATGTATTGGAAAAAATTAAGGGGAAGATGAGGGTATCAGGGCTCCTGGGCTGCAAGTGTGAAGCCTGCCACTTCAGTAAGTCCATCCAGATATGGATAACCTTGCTTTGAACTGGCTGTCAACGAATCAAACAAACCGGTGGCATTTTCACATGAAAGAACTTCATGTGCTCTGGAAATAACCAGGGAGGGAAGCAGCTACTTGAGTCACGTCTCTAGCAAGCATTGTGCCTGAGGGGATCTGTATATCTGGGTACTGCTACTTTTTCTTTCTTCACTCTCCATCAAATCCATGAGTTTTGTTGCACCTATGAGCAGAGCCAGACAATTTTCATTGTGCTTTAAAAGCTGGAGTGGAGCAGTAGCATGCGGCAGTGAGCAGGACTGTTAATACTTAGTCTGACTGCTGCTGCCTGCTCTGTTTTATAGAGCACCCTTGAAGGAGCATAGGAATGGCGATGGACCTGCTGCTGCTGTCTCCAGAAAGCAAAATGGTTTTGCAAGCACTTACATTTTGGTAAATGGAAACCCCAGCATCACCTGTAGTGCTGTGAGCTCACTTTCTAGCAAGGGGCTCAGACACTGGGCTTTTCAGATGCTGATGCAGATTTGCCCTTTCCCTCTTCTCCTGCACTCCAAGGACAAGCCTGAAGGTAACCAGAGAAGGCTTTCTCCCCTCCAAGCCGGAAGGCATTCAGGGATGGTGCTGGGAGCCAAAGCCAGCGTGTGGCTTCTCTGGGTGTGAAATGTGGAGTTGAACATGGTGGAGAAAATCCTCATGGGTTCTTGTGCGTGGGTCTCATTACAGAATTAAGTGATTAAATTTTCTGCTTTGTGTGTGCTTAGATTTTTGAAAGGCACAAGCGCTTTCAGGTTTAGAAGTGAGAAACAGTAAATACACTGGTACCAGAAGTGGCTTTCAAGTGTTTTTTATTGTCCTTATTTTTGAGCAGAGTATTTTAGCTCCTGTATAAGGAGACTCTGCCAGCTTTCACTATACAGGATACGTAAGCTACCCGGGGCTCTGTGCCATTGCCTTTCCCCTAACTTCATATGTATAGATGAGACCATTATTTCCATAATGTACAAGTAAAAGCACATTGGTAGCGTGGGTGTTTCCAGTGATTAATGCTGGAAAGGTTAGGCATAGATCCCTTGTTGAGATATCACTGCATTCTAGCGAGGATCACTTTGCTACTGTGCGCAAAGTGGTTTGTTGTTCTAAGAGCAGTAAAGTGTTTTGTTGTTCTAATATTACGAAGGTTGTTTTATTCAGATGTACTAGCCAAAATCACTTGAGCATTCTGTTGTTCTCAGCCTGAGGCTTCCCACTGCTCAGCGTGCAGCTGAGAAGGTATTTTTCTTTTTCTGTGTATCAGCAGAGCAGGAATGCTCTGGCAGCAGGAATACAACAGTACCACATCTCCGCTGAGAGGCAACCACTTCTGAAATTCATCTGGCATGAAGAGCTTGGTTTTTTGGAGAAGGGACAATAGCCTGTGTTGGAGGACCCAGAGCCAGTCAGTTTGTCTTAAGATTAAAAACTTAACATTGGGATTCCTATCACCTAAATTTAGCTTTTCAGAAGTCCGGCATCTAATCTAAGCTAGCCATGTTGGCTGCCTGTCTGGTCAGAGGAGAGGCGGGTTGCCAAAATAGGGTTCATCTCTCCAAAGGCAGCTGCCAGAGTAGATGAAATGACTTGCCCTCTGCTCTTGCTTTTCTTTGTAGCTCATCTGAATTTTAAGGTAAACACCAGCCTTTCAGGTGGCTTCTGAGGGGAATCCACTTCTAAGTGTTAAAGCTACTGTAGAAGACTTCTCTCTGAATTGGGGAACTGATACTTTCTCCATGAGATTGTATTGTTGGGGTGGGTTTTTTTCGACTAGCGTGCTTGCGACGAATGTGAAACCTGTTAAGAAATTAACAGATGGGGTTTTTTGCTGGCTTGGTTTGTTGGTTTGTTTTTGGTTTGTTTTTCTTTTCTAATGTATGTCAGTATTTTCCAAGGGAGGTGTTTGGTCTGCAACAGCCTCATATCTCATAAAGTGTTTGTAAATGGCCCTTCGGAAAAAGAATTCTGGTTCCCGCTTGGGGAAGAGAGGTTGGACACAGAGCTGAGAGCAGGAGGGTAAAAGAACAGGGCTCTTGGCATCTCCTCTCCCATTTGCTAACGAAACAAGCCTACCCAATACTTAATTTGGTAGATTAACAAAAGAAGCTATCCCTGCAGAGTTGGAAACAAGCTTCATTATGCCGTGTCTTTAAAATTGCCAACAAGTCTCTACAGGACCTAATTTAACACATTCATTTGCTCACAAAAATGCTTGAACAACAACAAACCCATCCTGTACAAGGACAAAGAAACTCTCTATTCTATTCTGAACCAGTCATAAAAGCAACTGCATCCTTCTCTGTTTTATTTGCACATATATCTGATTCTGTGCAATGAGTGAGAGTACCCATAAAACTTCTCTGAGGCCCCAGAGTGCTTTGGATACTCTTAACTAAAACACCCCAAATGCCCTTCACTGGAAGATCCCACCAAACAAGTCAATTACTTCTCCAACAACCCAAAGTGCCCAGATGGCCAAGCACCAGGCAGGGAAATTGGGAAAAAAGAAACAACTGGCTTTATTCATGTACACACACACGTTTTTATAAAAATATATTTTGATTTTTTTTTCTCTATATTCACCTGTCTGATCAGTACTTTTCTTTATCTTTTGCAAGGGCTGCTGTTCCCCAGTAGGAGGAAGTAAGTGGATGCCCAGACTCTTTTAAGAATTATCTGATCAATACGTGACAAGAGCATCCATCACACATTGCTCCCCCTTACACAAACTCTGTGGCAATGAGGCAAGGTTACAAGCAGAGAGAGACTGTCTCCATGGGACTTCTAACTTCTGGTCACCTACCGTGTGAGAAAAGGGCAAGGAGTGATTCAGAGTCCCTGTTCTCCACAGCTTTGAAGCCAGGACTCTGTCTGGAAATGAGAGAAAACACTGTTGCCCCAGACCTGCCACACTAGGGACCTTACAAGCAGAAACCATGCTGAAATATCTGAGATGGACTTAAGGCAACCACTTGAGCTTGATGTTTAGACCAGATCACATGAATAGCTCACTGACCTCTGGAGTTTAGTTGCCAGATCAGGTGCTTAAGCCTGATCTCCAAGGTCATGGTGTGCATGACCTGAGGGCTGCCTCATGTACTCAAGGAAAGGATGTCATCTCCCCATCCTTAGCAGTGGAATTCAGCCCCATGCACAGTGCATACGGTATAGGCTTTCCCAGGAGACAATGGATCATCTCATCGTCTCAGCACAGGCCAAAAAAATACTGCAGGCTGTGCTTAGTTTCCACACATAAACAGCCCAGGATTAGTGATGTTCATGGGATTAAGCATGTGAAAAAATACTTTGCCAGAAGAAGGAAAGAAAGAGTATGAGAATGGATGCTGGTGATGAGGCGACAGATGCACACACTGCTAGCTGCTTAATGCAAACGAAAATGTTCAGGACAGGATTAAACACATGCTGCCCAAACTGTTCAGGTACTTGTTTATCAACCTGTAACACATCACATCAAAACCTATGAAACTATTTGGAAATATTTTTGAAGTGGAAAAAACAGTCTCCCCTTTTTAATTTTTTCGATTAATTTCTGAGTCTATAGAGATCTTGTCTCTGCCATCACTTTAAGTGCTCATTTATATTAGCTAGCATGTAAATCCATTTTAAGAAATCACCTGTCTTTAGATTAGAGGGTTGAATGAAAGGCTTAAATGCTGCAGAAATCAGCACATTCATTTATTTGTCAACATTGCCTGATACAGAGATCCTGTGATGCATCACTCAGATGCTCATTACCGAGAAGGAACGGCATTGCAGTCAGTGAAATGAAACTGAACCTAATGATGCATGCCAGCAGCAGAAAAAATAATTGCTTTGCAAGAGAATTTATAAGCAAACTGTCTAAGTTATTTGTTTCCCCAAATGAGTATAGAGTAGCCCACCTTTTCTTCTTGTTACTCTTGATACAAGTTGCTACAGGCTCTTGTTTAAGGGTTCAACTGCAGAAAAGGACAAACAAATATGCAGAAGAAAGAAGCTTACCACTTTGCATATAAAAATTCAAATTCTACAAAATATTGCCAATGGCTTAGAAAAAACAAAAAATGCAATGGTTGCTCTCATGGGTTTGTGTGGAATCTCAGGAGGGCACACACTGCTGTCACAGCTCACCAGGCAGGGAAGGGACGGTTCGATGCTGGTCAGACTACAGCAAACACAAGATGCTCAGCTCTGTGCTCATCTTTCAACTCTGTACCTGCATTAGTACCTGAGCAGTGCATGAGGACTAAGCCAAAACCAGATGTAAGAATGGGCAGGGTAGTGTTGGTAAATGGCTGTGGTTTAATGAGAATTCTGAGTTTGTCCCTGAGTTTATGAATTGCTTAGCGATGTGTTCCTCCTTATTGTTCTTCTCCATCCTACAGGCTGCGAGATACACTAACTTAATAGTCTTGCATTTGCTTGCTCATACTGTTTTTCTCATGTCTTTGAGACATGAGAAACCTGCCTCATATTTGCAACATTTTAGGCTCATATGTGATTAGGAGTCACTAGATGGTATTACTGGAGATGGTTTTGCTGATCTTATTTAAACTGACTTACTCAAGCCCACTTCCTTCCTGAATAAATATTTATGGCCAAGCATGATACATTGCCAGTCTCTGTTGTGGAGAGGCTAATAGGTAAAATCTATTTTTCTAAATGAGGTGTTTTTTCAAGACTGATGTGTGGATTCTGCCTGTAGGTTACATCTATGCAAGCAAGCAGCCAGGAGCCTTGTAAATCCAAAATCAATCTATGGAGAAGTCTGCCTATATTATTAAGTTTGCTGGGATCCTAGAAAGAATTGTAAAGGTCTAATACACTAGGGAGCTGGAAAAGTCAAAGCAGCATGAGAGCTCTGCTGGATCACTGACAGCCTACAGAAATGTGCTGCTTTGAAAATCAGTTCTTTACCAAAAGGTTTGAGAGCGTATATTGCCTGCGAAAGCTGAAATGGAAATGCATTTTTTATTTCATCATGCTACGCACAGTAATCAGGGATAGAACAATTCAGTCTGATGACAGTTTTTAGGGGATAAAAAAATACTGAATAGCTTTTTGTTTTTCAGTACTTGCCTTGTTCTCCTACTCTAATACGCAGCTTTTACCTGCTTTTTCAACTGCCACTTATACACTTTCTAAAGCACAGAAAAATTAGTTTTTCATACAAAAGGGAAGAGGTGTTTCATAAATAAGGAAAGGCAGGAGTTCACTTCTACTGCAGTCATTTGTCACAGAAAGGGCAGGGAAAGTGAACAAGATCTTTGTTTGGTGGCATTTTTAATATTCTTGAAAATACCCTGTAATATTCTGTGTAACCAGTCTCTGCTTAAAAAGTACCTCTTGCTGCATCTACGAAGAAATCTGCAACAGTAAACTAGAAAGGACACACATTTTATATGTCATATTAAAGCTATGAAGAAAGAGATCTAGACATGTTTTCTCCAAGCTTTCATTGTGCTCTTCTTGTTCTCTTTCATATAATCACAGAAAACAAAGGTTAGGGTTAGGGTTGAAAGAATCTTAAAATCATCTAGTTCCAACCCCCTTGCCATAGGCAGGGACATCTCACACTATATCAGGTTGCTCCAGGCCCTGTCCAAACGGGTCTTAAACACTTCCAGGGATGGAGCACTTGCCACTTCTTTGGGCAACCCATTCCAGTGCCTCACCACCCTCACAGTAAAGAATTTCTTCCTTATATCCAATGTAAATCTCCCCGTTTAAGTTTTAACCCATTGCCCCTTGTCCTGTCACTACAGCCCCTGATGAAGAGTCCCTCTCCAGCATCCTTATAGACCCCCTTCAGATACTGGAAGGCTGCTATGAGGTCTCCACACAGCCTTCCCTTCTCCAGGCTGAACAGTCCCAACTTTCTCAGCCTGTCTTCATATGGGAGGTGCTCCAGCCCCCTGATCATCCTTGTGGCCTCCTCTGGACTTGCTTCAACAGCTCCATGTCCTTCTTATGTTGGAGACACCAGAACTGCACACAGTACTCCAAGTGGGGTCTCACAAGAGCAGAGTGGAGGGGCCAGAATCAACAAGCAATTCAATAAGCCTTTAACGATCAGCTCCCTCATGTATCCTTGGTGTCCTATATAAGGATCCTTCTGGAAAAATGAAAGGTTTTCAGACCTGATGCAACTCTAACCCGCATAGTAGAACTTTGCCCATATATTTTAATACCAGTTAGGCTGTGCCCCAAGGACCTGACATTGCAGACTCTGGAGCACACACTGTGATCACTGAGTAGCCTCATTTAGCAGAACAGCCAGCCCATAACCTTCTCACCTCTCTCAGGAGAGCACTGAGGTGTTTTATGTGATGCCATGATTGTAATGCTTCCAAAGTTACTTCATCATTCATCAGTTTGAAAACCAAGTTAATTAAGTGACAATAGCAAGTTTTGTGCTGTAAAGGAAACAAAAGAAGAACATTTTCTTGCCTCGAGGTGATTATTATTTAAGCCTTGATCCTGCCAAAGTTTATGCATCTGCTTAAGTACATAACTAGTTCTGCTTGCTGTTAAGTAAATCGTTCAGCTTGTGCCCACAGACTCCAGCCATAGCAGTACTGATTTTGATGCTGAAGGTCCTGCATAAGTGTTTGCAGCAGTCCTGGCGTTGGATCTCAGCACTGTGGAGCACAAACAATGCCAATGTCTGGGTGGCTTGGTGCAGAACAGCCCTGAGCAACAGGTCATGGTTAACTTTCCTGCTAAGCAGCGTGCAGAGCTGAAAACGCTGCCTTGATGGGGAGAAGTGGAAGAGGTTAGAGGGATGTTAACCATGGTTATCTTCAGCTGTATAAAAAGTAAGCATCTAGTCTAAACTAATTGTGCAGGCTTTTTTAATAGTCAATAGAGTGAAGTTAAGAGTCTCATCTAAGAGGTCAAGACAGAGGACATAGCTTGCTCCACTGAGGGCAGATGGAGGCTGGACAAGTAGCTTAGATAAGATGTCAAATATTTTTAGAGGACTATATTTAGGTCAGCTGAATCCCACCCTTAGATTCTGATAAAGGGAATCTGGAAATGTGGCATGAGTTTTTGCACATGGAACAAACATTGACGCTATTGCTTCTCATTCATTTGTTGTGCCCACAGCTGGCACCCAAGACACCAGCCCGTTGCCGATGATGGATGACTCGCAACATAAGCGAGTAGTGAAACAATTGTCTGACAGATTCTCCTTTCATTTACCTTTTAACTAAAATCATTTTAATAAATCAATAAAACTAAAATTAATAAAAGCTAATAAAGCTCTTTAACAGCAACTACATGTACATAGAACAAACTCAAACATAGTAAAACTTGTCCAGTCTTTCAGACTCTGGTGCTCTCTTGCTGGCAGTAAACCAATTAGATGATTTTTAGTGCTAGCTATTTTGGGAGCAGTTGCCTATACTACACAAACACCTATTACTGTCCACATAGGCCTTGGGACTGGAATGAGAAAGGGAGGCTAGAATTGAATCAGGCACTCTTGGGCTTTAAGGTCATGATGAGCGAAAGTGAAAGTAGAGAAAAAAATCAATCCCAACACTGGCAGCATTCAGGACCCAGGTAACTGAGCTTGGAAGTAACATGGAATTCAGGCTCCTATTAATTTGCCCAGTCCCTCTCTCACTGTATTGTAAAACAGGAATCATTCAGATTACGTCAACAGAGTCAAACTCATATAAAATTAGTGTAAGATCTCAATGCAGCCCAAAGTCCCTCTGTTAAAAAAAAATCCTGCGTGCCAGACTCCATTCCCCAGAGCTATTTTTTTCTGTATTTTCCCCTTTAAAACTGAAAGAAAGAGGACCATTCAGCAAAACAAAAAGCAGTTATTCAGTGTTTCATATACTGACAACATTCATCCTCAGGAAGTCTTTGTCGATTGTGCCTCACATGTATAGTAATAAAGTAAAAGCAACACAAAACTCTGGTGTCTCCATATCCTATAGATAACATGAGACTATTGTCCCATTATGTTTAAACAATGCGCCACCGCTCATGCAGAGTCTCCCCAACAACAGTAACCAGTTACCAGAGGTCAAGCAATCTCTTTGGCCAATTAAAAATAGCATTTCTAGACACTGCTTCATTCAGATATTGTTTCTGGTTTGGAGACTAATGAATGATAGAAAATAAGGCAGACGAAATGTTATATTACATTGATATAATGTATGTAAACAACAATTATCTCAGTGCAAATTCTGAGATGGGTTTTTGTTTCGGTTCAAGTAGCATACAATCAGATTTAAGTGTAATCTATTTGAGTGCTACAGACAATTTAAAAAATGTTCAGAGAATTAATAAGCATGTGGTCATATAGACTTAGAGCTTATATAAACATATGTTTATGTATATATACACATCCATATAAGTAACAGCCTTCAATAAGACATATGAACATCCTTAAATTTAAAAACCTACAGAGTTCTAATGTAGTGTAGATAACAGATACAAATATCAAACAAGCAAGAATGATTTCTTACTTCGATTTACTATTTTTAGTACTAATTTTATAAATGGTAAACATGAGCTGTAATGGGAGCTCACTAATGTTTAGTTGCCCACTGGAGACCTTTACAGTAAAAAAAAAAAAAAAAGAAGAAATTAACCTAGCTGCCTGATAATGTAAAAAACCATCCTGCTGTAGTCAGCAGGACAGAGGGATGATAAACTGCAGTCAGTGCTCCAGGGTCCCCGCTGAGTTTGGCTCTGCACAGCTAGTAGGCTACACTCAGCCTTGGGCGGCAGCAGCTCCTGTAAAGCATAAATGAAGGCTGGGATCCTGGTGGCACCAGCAAGCAATATAAGCTTTAGCTCTCATGTTTAACAGTTTTACAAAGCCATTTTCCTTCTACATCCTTGGTTGGACTGAGAGTAATTTCTGGTGCTCTTTTTCTGTCCTCTCTTGAACATTAACTGTGGATTTTTCTTTAATTATTTTCTAGACAATTTCATTGGCAATGTTGAATTTTGTAAGAGCCATTCCCCAAAGTCACAGTTCTTGTTCCTCTTTCTGAAGAGCTGTCATTTAATTTGATATGGGTCTTTCGGGGGCCTTTGACCTCCCTCTTCTCTGGCAAATTTTAACAATTTCTACCACCACAACCCTTATGACAAGTTTACAGGAATTTATAATTTTCACATTATTTGATTTCCTCATATTAAAGAGCATTTTACTGCTATGTTTTGTAAATCCTTTGCTAAACCCAAGTTTCAAGTTCAGAGCTTGAGCGTTATTTCAATGTTTCCCTTAGTAACTGTGTTGTCAGAAAGCTGATCCAGTTGGATGCTAAAAGTTCTCCCTCTTGTTTCTCACCTATTATTCAGTAAGGAACTTCTTCCAATTGTTTTCAGGGTCATTTTTCTGCACAGACTGGACAGATGTATCCGCTAATTCCTAGATGTACAGATAGTTAAGCCACCTCAAGAACAGTGGTGATTTGAGCCCTCTATAAAAGAGGCCTGGGGACTTCTTGTTCTTACTCATGTTATTCTTTCCTTCTCCTTATGCCACCTTTGTACCATCCTCTATCAGTTTTCTCCCCTGCTCTTAGGAGTTCCCCAACATAATTAATGACATCAGTAACTCTAACATCACTACATGTATCTCTGCTATACCCATTAGACTGGCAGAGTTCCTGCCTGGTTCACCTTTGACAAGAAGGTCAGGAATAACCTCTGGTGCTCAGTAACACCTTGTTGTTCCCTATTGTCTTCTATTTGTACAAGGGTACTGCAAATGTGAGAGGGGGAAATAAATCCTTAAAGCATACTGGGGCATTCAGGGCATGATGCGAGTTGTTTTAAATAGGTGTGCATCTTTATTTTCTAGCAAGATTGGTCTGATGACCAACTTAAAAAGTAAATAAATAAACCATGATTCTGGCCAGCAGTGTGTATTATAAACTCTACAAAACCTCAGAGGTCCTTTTGTTGCCTTCCTGCTGCCTCTGAGGCAGGAGAGGACTGCTAAATTCTGTTCCCAGAAGCCTGCTGGCATCAACAGAGAGGCTGGTAGGACCCACATGCTGGTTTGACTTGACACAAAAGCAGCAAACAGGCAAAAATCAGTGTTCTTCCAAAGGGAAAGAAATTAATTTAGTATGAAAAAATATCTGAAAACACAAAATATGAGATTTTTCCAAAGGCCAGCACAAGAAACCAACAGTGCACAGGAGCAGACTACTGGTGGCAAGCACGCTGCAGGATCCAGCCCTCATTTTCAGTGCACCTTTTTGCCTGAATGCTTTCTTGTAATAAGGGGTCTGAATTCAACAAGACTGAGTCATACCAGGTAAATGCAAACTTGGCTCTCTAAGACTTTATAAAAAATGCCCATGTATTTCTACAAAGGCATTAAAAGTATCCTGTTGACTAACTCAGTGTGTTCCTTGCTGCCCTGGATATCTTGCTCTGTAGCTGCCAGAGAAGGAAAGAATCCTGATCTGTCCCATGACCAAACTCCAGAGAATTATACCCTTTGTCTCAGGAGCCTTTCACCTTCTCAGGCTGCTCTGAAAATCTGGAGAGAAATCAGAAACAATGGACATTCTTGCCTTAAAAGAGATTTCATGGTGGTGTGTGTTCCTTCTCCTGAAGATGCTCCTGTTCACAGCCTGTCTCAAAGGGAAAATGCTGGAGCACAGGACAGGGCTGAAAGCTTTTAATGTTGGTCTTGAAGTGTAAGTTTGACGTGGTGTCCAACCCCAACAGCAACAACTGTTGGGAGAGAGTGCTGCTCTTTTGAAAAATGGCAATTCTGCCATTAAGGTTATAAAAGACATAGAAGATGAAGTTTTTTGCTTCAGGGCATAAACCAGCCTCTCTAGCAGCCTTGGCAGCAGTGGAAACTTAGCAAATAAGAAGATTATAATATGATTGTCTATTGTGGGGTTTGTGTGTCTTTCTCTAAAGCATTTGATGCTGGCCACTGCTGGAGACGGGATATCACATTGGCTGGACTACTAATCTGATTTAGAATAACAGACCTTTTATTCCTATTAAGCACGTCTCAGTACAGAGTCAGGTTTCAACTAGTACTGATGGCCATGAAACACTAAAGCTGCAGCCTAATCTGCTGATAGATACCTGGCACAATTCTTATCAAAGGGAATAGAGCATGGCAAAATTCTACTCTCTTACTCATGCCCTGTTATATTTTTCAAATGAAACCAAAATATCAGTTGCATACTTCATCATTTTTCCTCATAAATTGCCAAAGTAATGATGATGAATGATTCTGTACCTGGACAGCTAAATTCATGTAACAATTCTGCAAAGAAGACTTAATGGAAATGAGATTTGTATATCTGAGTACAGGATTAGGTCCCAAAAAGCAGAATAGCCTTCTTAGCTCTCTGTGTTGCTAGCACTCCTCTCAAAGAGCCCTTCCCTTTTTGCTTGCTCCTTGGATGTGGGAGAGACTTGTTTTCAGATGTGTCTGCCTGTAGCACTTGCCCGGGGGTTACCTGCAAGCTGATCCCAGACTCAGCAGGCAGCTACACTTTTGCAGAGTCCCTTGTTCCAGCCGACTACTGCTGACCACAACTCATTTTCTCTCTGTGCGAATGTGAAATGAATACTATCCTAACAGCCTTTCTTAATACATCCCAAAGAGAAAAGATCTTTTTCTGTTTTATGTTTGACCGTGCTGCATTTCAAATACATGACCTCACCTCTACAAAACTGGTGGGATTTACCCCTATCGTCACACGTAGTACAACTTCTACCTAGATCATCATGCAGCACCTCTTTTTGTTCATTTGCTCAGCACGCTATCAACCTAAAATGATCCCCAGAACGTACCAGCTGTGCTGGACCCTAAATTTGTGTTGCATCATCATAGCTGACAGACAGGGGAACAAAATTATGTCAACTGTTGAGTAAACTCAGCACTGTGAACCTTTCAGGACAGAAACTGATGTGTGCTTGTACTGTGCTGTGCCTAATACGGTGGCATTCTGGCCTGCAGTCATAATGGTAGATTCAAATACGTAATGATAATTAATAAAGATATTTCTTCATGACATCTCTAAGACAGCACAACTGTACATCATAGAGAGGCGCTGATCCCCATTTATACAACAGTTGACAGAAAAGTTGACCAACTCATGTGCACACAAAGTAGCGAGGACAATCCCCTGTCTCCTCCTGTACCCCACTGCTTCATCAACACGAAATGCATGATCCTTCCTTTTAACAGTCTGTTAAACTAGAGGCAAAGGAGCAAAACTCATACAATCATGCTGGTTTAGGCTCTACGTCTTTTGTATTCTTTCCTATGGTTATGTCCTATGGATGTGCTTATCTTTGTGCACCACAGATGAGCTCATCCTCCTAAATAATTTAGAAGAACCATCTCCAATGCAGCGGATGTGCCCTGCTGCTGCCTGCTTGCCTTTTTGGCCCCTCATCCAGTCTGCCTGTGCTTGCTGATAATCCTTACTTCCATGACTTGCTTGGGCACATGGGCTTCAATTGAAGGGTATTTCCATACAACCTTTGGCAAGTCACACTGTGAACTGTAAACAATTACAAAGCCCTGCTGTCTGCCCTGCCTGCTTGTAGCAGAGGTGGTGGGAAGGGCCATGCACCTCAGCAGTCACAGTGCAGCCAAGGACACAATTCTGAGTTGCCACCAATTTCAGTTTACATGAGGAGGCAGCTGCAAGCCACAGTGCCTGAAAAGTAGTTGTAGTGCCTATTCTCTTGTCCCTTCTGCAAGGATGCTAGAGGGAAGGGCATGGGCAGGGGAACTCCTAAACTACCCTGAGATCACCTCGAGGTACCTGTACAGGGCTGCTGCCTGCATGGAGTGAAGGGCTGGTCTCCAAGGTGGTCATGAGCAGATCTCAGGAGCCTGTTTAAACTCAAGCTGTTGTATCTAAGGTTTTTCTTTCTTTTCTTCTTTTTTTTTTTTTTTTTTTTTTTTTGTTGGAGGGAGAGGGGGAAAGCCTGCATTAACAACATTCAAAGTATAAACTCTATTCAGGGAGATCTATTTATAATTCTTCAGTCTGTCACTGATTTAACCAGAAAGTCATATGTGCCCGGGAATGCGTATTATTTGGGATGGAGTGACATCCTTCAGGGTTTATCCCTTGGGCTCTCATCTATGAGCGTTACTATTTAGATGCATTATGAAAGTAAGGTAAATAAATAAATAAGTAAATAAATAAATAAATAAATAGAATGGGAAACCCCTGCACTTGCTTTGTCCCTCAGAGGTACCCAACTGGAGAAGAAGCAAGCAATGCTTCAGCATTTTGCTATTACTCCTACAAACACAAGCTTTTTTATCCTATTGGTGGCTGGAATACCTGACTGAGATTGGGGATGATGATATGAGGAACCATAAAAACATTTATCAGGGGAGAGTCACAATCACAGCATCACTGGGCTTGGAAGGGACCTCTGGAGGTCATCTACTCCAACGTCTTGCTCAAGCAGGGTCAGCCAGTGCAGGTGCCCATGTCCAGTTCTGTTTTGAGTATCTCCACAGTCAGAGGCTCCACAGCCTCTCTGGGCAACCTATGCCAATGTTCAGTCAGCCTCCCACTGAGACAAGTCTTTTCCCATGTTCAGATTGAATTTACTGGTTTTCACCTTGTCCCCATTGCCTTGTTCTGTCAGTAGGCACCACTGAGGAGAGCCTGGCTTCCTCTTCTTCATTGCCTCCCACAGGGCACTTACACTGATGAGATCCTTTAGACCTCTCTTCCTGGGGCCGAACAGTCCCAGCTCTCTGCCTCTCCTCCTGTGAGAGATGCCTCAGTCACTGCCTCCCAAAAATGTACCATCTAAGCAAACTAGGCTGTCAAGAGAGGGGATAACATGCCTGAAGTCACACAGTGTGTGATCCTCACAGAGGCCTGCATGTAGGGTCACTTCTGCTAGCCTTCAGCTCTTCTCCCAGGCATTGAACAGGGCTGCTTGTGGCAAATCTGTCTGCTGAAGTCAGTAGCTTTGCGCTATTTTGGAGCAAAGTATAAAGAAAGGACTTACAGCCTCAGCAAGGGACAGTGTCTTGTCAGGGGCTGCCTTTGCTGCACGAAGTCCTGAAGAGAAAGGCAGCCTCAAATTTCTAGTATTAAAAGGAACAACTTGGTCTTAATTTTCTGTGGTTTTACATGACATTTGTCCCAGAAGGAACCAGGCTGCCTCTGTCACACACTCCATCTACTTGATTTTCCTGATTTTCTTATTTTGTCTCAGACAGTTTTACAGTCCTGCCATATGAATATGTCTCTCCACACCTCTCTGACAAGACCTACTCATTCCTTCAATAGATCTGCACCTTGGGTAGGATTTATTTTGTGTCCTTGAGGCAGGATGCATTTTTCATCAGGCACAGCCTTTCTTTGTTGAGTGTTGGTCACCAGGAGCAGCCTGGAATGAGGAATAAAATACCCATTAAACACAGCATTTCAGATAACGTGGGTCCACAATAAATGTGAAGGAAGGAGCAGGATGGCTTCTGAAGGGGGGTTTTACATGCTAAGTGTCCTTTCTCCAGATGCTTCCAAGTTGGAAGTCATCGTTTACACTGTGAATCTCACAGGAGCTGTATTCGTTAATAAAACTACACAGGTTTTGGGGGGAAAAAAACCCCCCAAAACCCCAAAAACCAAGAACCCTGGTATTTCAAACTCCAAAAATAAGAAATGAGAAATAAAAAATAAATGTATGGGCCACACTTGCAGATCTGGGGTGCAAAAAACTAAACCACTAACATAAGCATTTATTTTTGTTTACTGGAAGCTGTACAAGAGCAGAGCTCAGGCCCACACGCCGGGGAGGGGATCCCTGGAGGAAGGGCTGCAAGGGGAGCCCCAACACGCCGAGGAGGCCGCAGCCGCCCTCGGTTACAGGCGGGTTGATGTGGCAGGTGCCCGGGTGGTGGTGGCGGAGCCCGGCCCCTGCTGCCAGGCCCCGGCCGTGCCGCGGGGACCCCGCACCGCCCTGGCAACGGTGTGTTCGGCGCGGGGGGGGCGCGGCCACCCCGGCAGCCTACAAGCCCCATGATGCCGCGCGGTGTCGGTGCGTGCTGCGGCGGAGCGGGAAGGGGGGGAGGTGGAGACGGGGGGTGTCGGTCCGTCTCTCCCTGCTGTGTCCCCTTCCTCCGCTCGGCAGACGCCATGTTGGTTTGAGCCGAAGATGACAGGGGGCGGCTGCGGGCGAGGATCGCGCTGAGGAGCGGCACCTCCGGCTCGCAGCGGGGCCAGCGCGGCTCGCGGGGGACGGGGGGGGGGGAAGCCCGGAGCCGCCGCAGGACCAGACACGGGAGAGGGCGGGCGGGCGGGCGGGCTGAGGAGGCGGCGGCGGTGGCGATGCGAGCGGAGACCTGAGGCTGCGGGAGGCGGCCGCCGTTGAACGCCCCCCGGCCCCCGCCGAGTTGCTGTCGCCGCCGGAGCGCAGCGGGGGAGGGCTTTCCCCTCCGGCCGCCCCTCAGGCAGCCCTCCCCGGCAGGCGCTGTTGAATGCCGCACACCGCCTAGGGGGGGCCGAAGCCCGGCGTCCTCCCCAGCGGCCGCGGGCCCACCCCGGCCCTCCCGCCGCCCTGCCCCGCCGAGGGCAGAGCGAGGTGCTGCCTGCCTGCCTGCCTGCGCGCCCGGGTCGCCTGCGCCGGCTGAGGAGGTGACTTGGGCGCACCATTATCCCGTGAATCATCCCGTCGTCACTTGTCAAGGCTGGGAGAGAAGGAAGAGGGAGCGAGGGGGGAAAAAGCCCGCACGCAGCTCATGTGGCGGTGTAGTCCTGCCTGGTCTACCTGGCACCGCTGCTGCCGCCGCCGCTGACAGGGATCTGCTGCCATCTCTGGTCTCCCGCTGGCTCCTCCGGTACAGCCCCGGCACCGCTTGTCCCTGGATATTTCTCCTCAGCCGGCCGCGTTCCCCGCTGCACATCGGGCACCTTTGTTTCGTAGGGGACGTGGAAGTTGCTGCCTCGGGAACTGACCCCCGGTTTGCTTTTCGAAGCTCTCTGGCAGCAGGGCCGCTCTTGGTGCTTTTTAATTTTTTTTTTTTTTTAAGTTGTTTTTACGCCATTTAGGGTAATATCAAGATGTCCAGCAGCGTTCCAGCTGATATGGTAAGTCTCGTACTCCCTATTTAATAATATTGTTGTGGAATAACGTTTATTTCGGCCTGTTTTGGCAGAGAAAATGGAAATAAGAGGGGCGTGGGAAGGAAGGAAAAAAAGCCCGTCTCGGTTACATATTTAAGGAACAAAAAGTTCCGAGTTAATACCCCCCCTTCCCGCTCCAGATGCTGGTTCTGCTTTGCTTTTTGGTAGCGGAGTGGGAAATCTGCAGTATTGCCTTCTGTGTAGCAAGGCAAGGGGGGATGTCTGCTTTCTCTTACCTATGGCAGTAAATATCTGACTGCCCGTGCTTATTGCGTGTAGCACTGCTGCTCAGCTCGGTCGAGCATTTTTTTGGGGAAGATAAATATGAGGTAGAGCATTCAGAATTACTTACTTGAGCTATTTATTTATTTATTTCCCCCACCTCTCTAAACCAGCTGAAATTTGGTCTCAGCTTTCTTCCTTTTCCCCTGTCAAACTTGGCTTGTTTCTTACCGACGCTTTGTCTTCCGATGTTGATGGGAAGTTAATCTCTTCACTTGCTGCCGGGTCAAGAGCGAGAGAGAAATTCTCATGCACTCGTTACATGGCGAGGTCCTTTGTGCACTAGCTGCTATCTGGACATTTTTCAAGGGCACTCCTCGTACTTGTATGGCGGACTGTACTTCAGCCTGGGTTGGACACTCGGTTGATTTAAAGTAGGAAGGTAGAGCAGGGCATGAGGAGGGAGGGTGGATCAGGTCTGATAAGTAATGTTCCGTGCAGCACGACTTTCCCCTTTTGTATGTGTTTCCATAAATCACTTAATCAGGAAAAAAAAGTTGCGGCTGCAGTTTGGTATATTCTTTATTCTCACGGCACAGTAGTTCACGTATCTCCTCACGACTGTTCACATTTAAAGGTACTGTTTTTTCTAAAAGCAGCAGGCTTGTCCATGCTGCTTTTTCTTTCAGGATGAAGTTCTGTTTTGCGAGTAAAACCTGCCCTGTAGTGATAACAATAACCCCGAGTAGCCCTTGTTTCAGCTGTCGATATACAATTAATGGTGCATAGGTATGACAAACGGGCTGGTGAAACAATGGTATCCTTTAGTTGCTTACTTTCAGTGTTTCCTTCACAGCTTTTGTACTGCAGCCAAAATGAGTGAATTCTGCCAAAAAAAGCAGAAGCAGTAAGAGATAGAGGATTATCAAACATGGTTTTATGCTCCCCTTTTTTTTTCTTTTTTTTCTTTCTTCATCCCTCTCTGTCTTTCTCAAATACTATAGCTAAGTTCCACCCCCTGGACGAAAAGGGTGGTGAGGAGACTATTGCCTCAGACTTTAAATCCTTTTAACTGTCATTTTTATATATTTCTTTTTCGGGTCTGTCTGGCAGTTAGAGGACTCTGAAGCTTCTTCTTGCTTTCACGTGTCTGTCTAGCATTATATCACAGAAATCCTCCTTAGCTGTGGAGGGTTAGATGCAAATCTCTTCGTGCCGCTTTTTAAATTGCCTGGAGGAGTCCCTTGACTGTGACACGAAGCAGTCCTCTTCCCTCTCACCTGGGCTGAACGTGCTGCCACCTCCACATTACTTCTAGGTGTTGCCTGCCTGAGAGTCGTGATACTGCCCCTAGGCTTGTAGTGTTTGACATGTTAGACAAAATAGACACATTTTAAGATAGGTAAAATACTATTTTGTTCCCATGAAAACAATTTCCTTCTGTTGTTATGATGTCGTGAGAATACCACTGACGGGGATAGCTAGGCCTAGTGATGCTCTGTGTCTTCAAATCAGGAAGAGGCTTGTTATACATAGTGATGTTTAAATACTGAGTCATTACGAAAACATTTGAATGAAGATGTTACCAATGTCAGTAGAAGGAGCTTGTTCAGGAAAGAAAATAGGATTGTTATTTGATTGCTCTTTAAAGAGGAGCACTTACCAGGCTGTCACCTTGTTCATATATGTTTTTATTTAGTGTAGGATTTTTGCAGTTTGCATTTCTCTTATCCACCCACTGTGTAATCTGCATATACAAAAAAAAAATGATTTCCCATTTCTGTAGGAGTTGGCATCAGTGTGATGGAGTGTCTATGAAGACTCCATCACACTTGGTAAATCTGCTATGAGTTACTGGAACATTATAATAGTTGTGTTTCAAACTGTTTATTTCAAGTTCACGAACTAACCCTCTCATAATAATAATAAAACTATTATAATTACTGCTTCTTAAAAATGTGTTTATTTGTCTTCCTGTCCCACCTTTGAGAAGGATCTGCTATACAGAAATTCAAAGTAAATCATCAAATCTTCGGTAAGCTTTCTACATGTATGTAGGCATTATTTGATCCAGCCTCCTTTTGTCTGACGTTTAGTTGACTTCTTTGCAAAACTACAGCAGATTTTGCCAGCTAACCATTTCAACATTGCTTCTTAAATAATTAATGCAGTACTTCATGATTTGCATTCCACTAATAAATTGGATAGTGACACACCACATGCCGGGTATTATAAGTTTGTGGTGCATTATTCGTTAGCAATGTGTGCTACTTACAGGTTAAAACTCCACTTCTGGAATGAAACATGCTAAGATATCTCTACTTGATTCATTAACTTAATTGGAACTAAACATGTATGGGGCAGTGCTTGAAGACTACACTACCTATCTAGAGCCTAATTTTGTTTAATTTCTCGCATAAGTACTGGTGATAGTAGTGGCAACAAGGCATCTCTGAATAATAATTTTATCTCTGAATAGTCTCTTTCAATAATTTCATCAGGTAATTCATCAGTTTTACTATTTGATAGCAGCTAGAGTTCGAGTGTGAATAACAGCAGGGCTGTTTGCAAGTTGTATTTCTTTTGTAATAATAGAGACATGAGGTAGTTTATGGACTTGTTAATCACACTTGGGGGTTTTTTTTTTTTGTGTGGACCAAATGAAAATGGTTTGGCATTTGTTGAAACACTGTAGCTGGCTATTTTAAGACAAGCTGTGAAAAACCTATGCTCGGACCAGAAGTTATTGAATAATCCCCTTTATGTTGGTGGAGTTATTGCCAGAATCTGGGAAGCTGTGTCTCTGTGTTCTGTGTGCCTATGGTACTTCTTACATATACAATTCTTCAGGGATGTTAGAAGTTCACAGTAAAGGGGCCCATATGTCTGAAAAGAATTATGGTCTCCATCATTGCCTATATCAGTGCATTTTATATAGGTATGAAAAGACTTCCTGGGCAGTTGCCCTCTAGGATATCAAATTCTTTTTCTGTCAGAGCAGTAACTGAGCGTGATGCTTTAAGCTCATGGTGGAGGTTTTTTTGTTTGTTTTGGTTGGTTTGGTTGTTGGGTTTTTTTTGGCACTTGATAAACAGCAGAATACTGAAATCTATCAAACAGATTTTTTCAATTTTATTATGCACAGCTATTGAATGCGTATGCTATACTTAGGAGATGTAGGTGGTATGGGAGAGATTATTTGTAATAAAACAATGGTTGGTGTGAGACATTTGCAGACATGCAAGAGGATGGAGTCTGTGGTCTAAAACACATACATACATGGACAATGTTAGAAGGGGGCAGTGGGTGGAAGAAGGATAACAAATAGAAACCCTTCTCAGTTCACACCTTGCTACTGTTAGTGTGCATTCTTTTTTAGTAAATTTATTATAGGATGGTGTTGAATAGCTTAACGTACATGAGGTCTTCCTTTTTAATTCATATTAATGGCAGCTAGCAAGAAAAGAATGGATGTGTAGCTGATGCTACCTCAGTGGGGGAATCCTGGCATCCAGGAATAAGATTCAGACAGGAGGGACTCAAAAGAATAGCTGGTTGCGTGGCAGCTGAGTTTTGTTGTTCATCATTCAGTCTAAACAATTCTTTCATTTAAGAATAATAAGTGTGGCATCATTATAATACGCTTGGAACAGTGAAAGAAAATACTTTGCTCACTCATAGCATTTTAATGTATCAGAACAAAACACACTCTGTCCTTCTGTTTTAACTGCTTTTCCTTTTGCCTTCAGTAGATCCTTTTTCCTGGTTTGAAAATTGCTGTATTCCTAGTAGCCTTTGTGTATAATAAGCATAAGTGAGTCCTGGAAGTTTTTTTTCTAATAAAGGTCTAATTATCCCTCTGTATTTTGAAATGTATGTATTTTCCCATGTTGAAAGTTCTAATTTATTACATTCCACGATAGAAATAGCTTATCAGTTTCTTATGTACAGATGTTTTCTCCTTCCCTTTTTTGAGTTTTTCACTGTTATTTGCTGATCCTAACAGATAGGAGTGTCTTATCCTTTGTCATTCTCAGTGTTTTGTTTTGTGATTGTTGCCTGCTTTTGGAGAAGGAACTGGTGGCATCTGCACTAGAAAGAAGAGCTTGATAAAGGTTCTTCCTGACTCCTTGTATATTGAGACAGACTTTGTAGCATACTGCAATTTTTCTTGTAACCAGGTAAAGAACCTCCTCCTCTGTTACCTGCAGCAGCGGCCAGGGATGAACTTGTCAAAGCTGATGTTGGATGTATATATTTGGCTGTACTTCAACATAATTTACTATTTCCCCTACCCACCCATCTTTTTTCTTCCACAGATGAAAAAATGTCTTACCTATTTATCTGACGACCAAAAAGAAGTATGTTAGTAATGTGTGGCATTTTATGTATGACACTGTAGTGGAAGTTCCACAGCATCCTAACACATTAAACATACTCTGAAATAATGTTTGCATGTCCTTCATCTCATTTTCTTCGGGGATGAACTGCTGTAACCTGTGGATGAGATAATAATTGGTATTTATGCTGGGCCTTGGTGCAGCACTTTACTTCAGAGGGAAGTGGAGGCTGGCAGTGTAAACGGTTTCTTCCTTCCTGCCACCCACCCTTGTTGTTGTTACCTGAATTGGTTTCTTTCTGCTTTTGTTGTCTAACTCGGTGAAATACTGGAGGGGATGTGTACTGAGGGACATGTAACTCCTCGTTGAGAATGCTGGGAAGGCAGTGGCTGGCTGGTTGCAGCAGGGCTGAGACAAAGCCCAGATGCTAAGTATCTAAGTGTAGCAAAATCATCACCTCTACAACAGGAACATTGAATTCTGTATTTTAAAAATTGCCATATGTCACCTGTGGGAGCTGGAAAGCTCAGCTGGGATCTGAATGGGGATAAGTTGTACCTCTCAGGTGTGGAATTAGGGACAACTTCAGGTGCTGGTAATCTGTATTTCACCTTGGAGCCTGTGACTGCTGTTTGTGTGTATCTGAAAGTTTAGACCATTCGAGGCACATAACTCTCTTTGTTGGCTTGGCTTAAGGCAGTAGTAGGAAATTAGGCTGTCTGAATGTGGTTCTTGCAGCAGACTTGGTAAGCAATGCTTTTATGGTACTGTAAACAAAATGACTAAGGGCATGGCATGCTTTTCTGTTTTTAACTGAGTTCTTCCTGAGCACAAATTCTGTGAATGCTGAAAGCCATGGCCATGGTATATGATGTAACTGGGATTTACTTCTTTTATATTCCTGGTCAGGCAGCTTTGTTTCTCAGTAAAAGTTAGAATGTAAACTTTTGGTGATGTCTCTATGTCTGCTTATGCAATACTGAGCAGAATGGAGAGCTCAGTTCTGACTCAGCCTGTGAGTGCTACTCTAGCTTGCAAGAATCCAGAAATATCTGGAATGTGACTAATCATTCTTGTGGTTTTATGTAAAAGAGATAGTACAGCTTACTTTCAGTCTTTTCCTTGTACAGTATTGGATCCAGTAACTTGGTTGTTTCTCAGTCTAACTATAGTGAGAGGCGGAGCTGATCAGTACTCTTTTCCATGCTAAGCCTGTTTTTGCAGCAATTAATTGAGCCTACTGAAGTAGCAAACCTTCCCTGACACAATCCTGCATGCGTAAACTTTAGGTCACCATAATTATTAAAGGGATATGCCTGAGCTTTCATTTTAGAAGCTGTTGAAAATGAGCAGAAAGTCAATGAGAAATTTTAATGTCTAAACTCTGAGACCCCAGCTCTTCATCAGTTCTAACATAATTTAGAGGTCTTTCTTTTGAAATTCAGTTTTTGTTAAAATGTAATTCTGTGAATTCTTCTAGAAGGACAGCCTTTAATTTTTGACAGCCTCTGTTATACATATGTTGCAGAACATCTTAAAGCAATGACTGGAACATTTTTTACTTTGTATACCTCCAGACAAATACAAATTCACAGATTCCTGTTAAGTGTTGCAAGCAATGATAGTGAGGAAATACTGAGGGAAGAAAAGAATAAAAAATCAACACCCTGCAAGAGTTCTTTAAAAAAAGAAGTTTGCTGAGACACCAGTCAAGGTTCTGCAAATAGCATTATGCACTTCAATACTATGGTTTTCTGTATCTGAAAGAAATGTGAAGGGGAAGAAAAGTTGCTCAACAGGCTTTCTAAGAATGTAGAGAGAATTATTTAAGAGGTCTGTTTACATTTGAGAGCAACACTTAAAGAAAAAGTTAAGGCCTTCTTATGTGTAGGTCTCATGGGCCTTAAAAGTATAGTTCTGCAGAAATACTTAAATGTTGTTGCAGCTGAGGCCGCTTACAGAGTTGTGGAAATCTGGTGTATTTTGCGGTCACGAACAGGGATTGAGTTTAGCTCCTTGACAGAGGATAAATTTGTTGCTGCTTGTAAATCACCCACAGTGAAGGCCCTCTCTCAATTTGTAGTGAGACTCTGCAAGTATATTGAAGTCTGATTTAAAAAACTCTAGTGTGTATTTTCCACAAATAGAAACTTTGTGTAAAATGCAGATTTGGGAGGTTATACATTGTGCCACTGCCGCCAGTGTCTTGTAGGTTTTTTCTACTTTCTGTAAAGAAACTTGAAAATATCTTGCCAGTGACAGTGGCCATTTGTGGGTTTGTTTTGCTTTGGTTTTCCACCTAAAATTATTTGGCAGATTCAGTTTAGAGTTAAATGGAATGTTTGTGGCAAAGTTTAGCTGGGACTTTATTCCATGGTACTGTTGTTATGGAGACAGAAACAAGCAAAAAATTCCGTGAGTTTTATGTACCCCATATAAGTCAACCAAATAAAACCAGAGGTTTGGTAGGTTGGTTCCACTACCACAAAATGAATCTCTGCCTTAGTGGAACACAGGTACCAAAATGATGCTTGGTGTTCAAGAGCTCAGGGATGCACCTGGAAAATGTTTGTGTTGGTGTCTACCGACTGTAACAGTTTTGGTCTCTCCTGCGAGCTGGCAGAGATTACAGGCTAATCTAATTTATGTCAATGGCTTGGACCACTGCTGAGGAAGGAAGATGGTCTTACCCTGGAGTGCTTTTTAGTGCAGCTGAGGAACTGGATGTTAATCTGTGAATATTGGCAGTTTTGCCACATTCACAGTATCATATTGCATAAGAAATTCTGTCAAATATCTGGTATAATTGTAGCGCCAATTTCAAAATAAGCACAAGGAAACTAAATGTGTTTTTCTTTAAGAGATTGAAAAAACTAATGTGTTTCATGTCAGAAATTACAGTACTTCAAAGTCATACTGTAGCATTGATTGGAAACGCCTCAGTGGAGTTACGGTATGATAATACTTCTTGGTCTGGCAGAGATCCACATCACTGTAATCTGTTCCTGATATTTAACATATATTCTAGATAGTACTACTTAATCTGTCTCCGGAGTCTGACATATGTTTTTAATATAGAGAAATAATGGAATAGTGATAAAACAGTGAAGTGCAGTATTAGTCAAAAATCTTTCGTCATTGATGGTGTAAATTTAGGATTCTCTTCTTAAAGGTAGATTAGTGTCAATCTAGATGTGAATATATGTGGCATATGCTAGTAGCCTCAGGAAAGATATTATAAATCATATTGCTGTAAAAATAATTCTTCTAAAATAGCAGTCTGTTTCAGGATTTCTTTTAAAATTAAATACTGTCTAAGATTTTTCAGACATGCTTATCATTTATATACTGTAAGGAACTAAGTAGAGGCCTTTGTATGCTTTTAAAGCTTGAAATCCCTAATTGCAGTATTTTATATTATCTTTTAATTATAGAATTAATATTTGTATGGGCAGTAACATGAACATTGAAATAAACTTAATTCTTGGAATAATGTTCTGTGGTTGTATTTGATGCGCAACATGTTACTTAGGGCATATTAAATCTGAATATTTATGTCATTTTGCCTGTGAATGAATATACTTTTAATCTGTGCAAACATGTTGTGCATCGTAACAGCTGTGTGGTGTGATTGAAAGCTTAGCGCTCACTTCTTAATCCAGGTTGTTGATCTGTGATGGAAACAAACTTTATTGGGCTTGCATGTTTTAGTGATTTATGCTTTGTACACTTGTGTAGCTATTTTTGGCAATAAACCCCAAACTTGCAGAAAGCTTTATTAAAAGATTTTAAGTGAAGGGAATAAATCCCCATTTATGAACTCCATAAGATTTGGTAATAATAAAATTAACATGAAATCACATAGGAAACTAATAATTTCTAATACCTGTATCACAGCATGTAAGTGGTGGTGAGAATGTATTACTATATACTTATAAGAATGATTAAAAAGTTGTTGGGTTTTCTTTTTCATAGAGTTGTGTGCTCTCATGAGGACTTACTAAGTTTTTACTTGTATTAATTTTCTGGATTTGAACTGTTTGATAGCAATGTCCTGTATTAAGCTGGACTAATAGCGGTGGAGTACCATGTGCAGGCTGTATCTGCCCCCTCCCCCAGGCTGCTCGGTGTGGGTAGTATTGCAGGTAAATCCCAGGCTAAAGTCTGGTTAGTGTGGTTGGGACGCTGGAATTCATGGTTTAGCTGTTCTTGTGAATACCTCAGGAGCTGCATTGCTTTCCCTGTTACACAGAGGTTGCGGCAATATTTCTTGGAGTCATTCTAGTTTGACTGTATCTCCAGTCAGGAGCTCCATGTTTGTAAGACGGGGTTTCTCCAGCACATTACCTTTGGCCATAAAAAAGTATAGGCATTGACTTGAATAATCAAAGATTTTGTACCAGAATGTGCTGTAACATGTAGCCTTCATGTCATGGATTTCCAAGAAGGATACTTTAAATACCACCCTTATAATTTAAAGACATGGTAAATATTTTCCATGAGGTCAGCTCTGTGTTAGTTCACTTCAAGCTCAAGTATGAAGGAAGGGAAGCTTTTATCTCAGAAAGAAATTTAAAAAATGCTAGTGAGTATTGCTAGTAATCTAGATGCAAGACCAGGGTTTTAAGGTACAATATGTCACATCTGGCAACAAGAGAACAGCTTGTGACTGAGAAATTTCACTTTATCTTGAGAAGCTCATTTTTCTAACCTAATGGCAAGAAGACTAGGAGCTCTTATTGAAGAGAAACTGCAACTGTGTTTTATTTCTGTGAACTTACTGCGTCTGGCCAGTCTAGTTTCATACAAATCGGGATTTCATGTAAATCTGGAAATGGGTATTTTTCGGTTTTTTTTTTTTTTTTTTTTTTTTTTCAAATTACATATGTTTAGAATCCTTCGGAGATTTAAAATCGCCACTGTTGTGGGTGGAATGCTAGGTAAACTGTAAGCAGGGTTGTGATGAGGGCTCCAGTGAGGGTGGCAGTATTTGCAAAATTGATTTAGCTTGGAGAGGATTGCCTTTGAATTGTGTTTCTTCTCACTAAGAAGGGAATCCTGTAAAGGGTGGCTGGTGGGAAGAATATAGGTGCTTGGAATAGGTTAGCAGAGGAGCCCAGTGATGGGCTTTAATGCTTCTTCACTAACAACGATCTCAAAAATTCAAGGTTTTCAAATTTATTGTAAAAAAGAGGGTTGAAGCATGTGGTTTTGCAATGAATGAACTGTCGTCACTCGCCTCAGCTGGGTGATGGGACTACTTAACTTCTCCTACATACTATGTTTTATGGGAATGGCAATGGGCCCTGTGTGCCCATTTCTTCTATTTTGGGGATAGCCAGTGTTCTGGGTTCAGCTATAGCAGTCATTTTTCTCCTTCTTAGTAGCTGGTGCAGTGCTGTGTTTTTGACTTTCAGCCTGGGAACAACGCTGATAACACCGATGTTTTTAGTTGTTGCTAAGCAATGTTTACTCTGATCAAGGACTTTTCAGTCTCATGCTCTGCCAGGGAGGAGGGGAGGCTGGGAGGAAGCAGAGACAGGACACCTGACCCAAACTGGCCAAAGGGGTATTCCATACCACAGCACGTCATGCCCAGTATAGAAACTGGGGGGAGTTACCCAGAAGGCCCAGATCGCTGCTCAGGTCGGGCTGGGTATTGGTCGACAGGTGGTGAGCAATTGTATCCTCTCCCCTTGTTATTTCCCTTATTATTATCATTGGTGGTAGCAGTAGTGGTTTTGTATTATACCTTAGTTACTGGACTGCTCTTATCTCAACCCATGGGAGTTACATTCTTCCGATTCTCCTCCCCATCCCTCGGGGAGCAGGAGGAGGAAGAAGGGGGGGAGTGAGCAAGCGGCTGCGTGGTTCCGAGTTACCGGCTGGGCTTAAACCATGACACCAGGGAAATCCCTATGGAGGACTAGGGTGCAGTTGCAGAATACTTCTTGTTCCAGCACTCTCATGTAGGCACGCACTTGATGATGTTAGCATATGTGCTCCTTGTGCTTACTGCAGGAGGTAAGGAGAACTTGGAAACATTTTGATGGGGAATCTATAAAGTTTTGGTGTGGATGGACTCCAGAGCCTCAGCTGTATCCTTGCCTGACTTGACTATGGAGAGTAGAAGAACTCTGTAGAAAGAGCCTGGTGTACTTCTAAGCTGAGATTGTCTTTTCCGATACAGATTCGTGGCTTTTAAGCAAACACGGTTTATCTTGGACTTTTTTGCCACTCTGACTATGGTGTATGCACCACAGCACTTTGTCATACACGGAACTTGCATTAAGAGAGAACTCTTCCACTTGTAAAATGAAGCACAAACCCAGTCATAAATACCTGACTGTTCAACAATATTTATCCATCCGGTGATATAAGTGCATAATTGTCTCTTCTTCCAGAACCATGCATTTTTTCCCCTTCTCCTTATTCAGCACCTCATCATTGTTCAGAGACAGGATGGTGCCGTATCTTCCTGTGCTGCTCAAGCTTTTCCTGGAAGATAAGTCTAATTAATCTTGAGCCTTCCTGAGATAGTAGCCTCCTTAACAAGTACTTCATAAAAATCCATTTATCTTTGGAAGATCAGTGAGAGAAGAGGTTATTAATTATCAAAAATTATGGATATTGTGGAATGTAATTTCACTTAAATATACACTTATACCAGATAACACTACAGCAGAGTTTCAGGGAATGAAATCTTAGTTTGAACTGCAGTCAGACAGAGATCCAAGATTATGGTTTTGGTTTTTTTTAATGACATTGTATGTTTTAGTCAAACTTTGCTGAAATGTCTTTGGCCAGCTCTGCTCTGGTGCATCTTCAGTGCCCGTCAGTCTTGGTTGTTCACAGTAGTCATGTTGCATGACTGTACCAACCTTTAAGTGAAGCTGTGTGCTCTTGGCTAATGTGAAGGTTTTATTGCAGAGACTTCCTGTGGACAACAAGTTAATGAATATTATGCAAAAGTCAATATAATGTTTGTACATTGATAGATGCTCCCAAGAACATTTGGAGAAATGTTGCAAATGTGTTTGTTAGTGAGCTGTAAAAAGCAAGTTTTGAGGCTAATGCTTTAGGGGAAGCTGATTTTCATACCAACTTTGTTGTAGGTCTACGGGAGTATTTCCTTCAACTCTTGTTATTGATTGAGAATCACATGATTTTGCTGAAGTGTTTTTTGTTGATCTTTCAAAGAAACTGAAATTATGAGCACTTTCTGATCAAGCATAGCCTTAAAATAGCTGTCAATTTTCATGTTCCTTCTTTTCAAATAGCTTGCTATCAGTTTAAATCTGAAGCAATCTCAGGAGAAGGAAACAAATCCACAGCAGTTTCCAGTGTTCAGGGATGTGGGGATTTAGTCTTATTTTCAAATTATCACACTCAAATTCTGTATTTATTTATTTTTTTGCAGGAAATGAAATGTAGGAAAGACAGCTTGTCCTATCCATAGACCACAGAATGAATAGCAGTCAGTGCCTTTATCTGCAAATGCACTGCTTGGTAAATTTCAAACTTGGCTTAATAAAAAAAAAAAGGCGAGCACCAAAATGAACAATTCAGGGTGGTGACTAATGCCAGATAAGGTGGAGTGAAGGTAAATAAGTTTCCTGCCCTTTATAGTTGATTCTGCTGCTGCATATCAGCCGTGACTTTGATGCCTAATCCTAGGTTATGAATTTTATTTATAATGGACATGTGGTTAGGAGGTCATTTTGTTCCCCTTTGTTGTTGTCTTCTGAAAAAACAACCAACCAACTAAAAAGCTTCTTGCTTTATCTTGTAGATTTTGGCATATAGAAATGAAGACCAGAGGGAAACAAAATTGGTGGTTAGTGCCTCTATTAGAAGTTTTGATTATTTTTTTTTTCCCCTTTTACTAGATGTTGCTTTGCAGAAGATGGAAGATGGAGACTTACACTTGAATAAACACAGCATTTTCTGTAGTCTTCCATATCGGATAATTTTTCTTGTAAAATCAGATTGCAACATGTTCCAAAAAATGGGATAGAGTATTTAGGAAGAACCATAGATCTTTGTGGTGGGAATTTGAAATTTCCTGTACAAGGATTACTTATTCAGAATCTTAAAATATAGGAGTCTTGTATTTTTGTTCGGTCTTTGGGGTAAAGCCAACAGTTGTTTTGTGGTGCTCTATTGGAAGCTGCATTGGCTGACTCTAGACTCTGTGGAGCTGTTGGGGTAGGGAAGAGAGATTTTTGGCATTGTTTCAAACTAGTTCTTGCTGAGTTGCTGGAAAAGATGGCATTCACTTTCTGTTGTAGGTATTTTGGACTGCTGTTGCAGTCTGTAGGAGGGGTGGTGGTAGCAGCTGAAAGGAGCACAGGGAGAAGCCAACTCATGATTACGCAACCATGGGTACATGCACTGAATGTAGTAGTGTCAAAGCCTTCAGGCTTGCTTATGGACAGCAATTTGCGGTACAAGCACAATGGGCAGCAAGAAACAATCAAGAAGTCGTCATAATTTTCTCTTACCTTGCATAGTTTTTGTACTCTTAGAGATTAAATTCCATTTCAGGAAGTTTTTAATGTGTCAGATGATTCTGATGAAGGACATCCTCTGCCTGCCAGGCACAAATGTATCTGAATCCATCCATTTTCAGAATTGGTGTTGAATGGAGATAGAAAAGCAGCGTGTGTTACTTTGCTGGGTGAAGAAATTGAGATATGTCCATGTAAACATTATCTCACCTTCTGGCAAAACTAAATGTACATTACCAAATATAGGCTCTAAAGCAATAAGGTTTCAAAGACTTGATTCAGTTGCCTGAACATGGCATTTAGTGCCAGTTCCCATGTGCCAGTGTGTCCAGGATGGCCAGAGAGAGCAGGCACTGATGGCCCATGAGTTATATATGGGAGACCCATGCTCTTCAGGAGGAGCAGCTGCGCTGTATGGGGGAAGTACCACACAATGCCTAAGAATAGCACTAGATTTATATGGTTAAATAATTCCTTTGAGCTGTTGGGGCTCTGTAGAAGCTCATCTACTACAGTTCCATATTGGTAGGTTGCCTTTACGTAGCTTAAATTCATTAAGCAGTGCTTCGGAACCATTACATGTTTTAATTTACCATAAATCACAGTTCTACCAGCTTTATTTCCTATAAAAAAACTTTCAGGTCTACAGTTGTGAAAGAAAAATACATGTCTTTCCTTTTAGTGTAGCAGATCTTCCCCTAGCACGAGGCCGTGCTTGACCTTGTGCTCACCAACAGGGAGGGACTGGTTGGAAATGTGATGCTCCAGGGCAGCCTTGGCTGTAGTGATCATGAGATGGTCGAGTTCAAGATCCTCAGGACAGTGAGAAGGGCACGCAGCAAGCTCACTGCCCTGGACTTCAAGAGGGTGGACTTTGGCCTCTTCAGGAACCTGCTTAGTAAGGTTCCATGGGATAAAGCCGTAGAGGGCAGGGGGGGCCAAGACTGCTGGTTGATATTCAAGGATCACCTGCTACGTGCTCAGGAGTGTTACGTCCTAACTAGAAGGAAGTGCGGCAGGAGAGCCAAGAAACCTCCATGGATGGATAAGGAACTGCCAAGGAAACTTAGAGGGGGGGAAAAAAGAAGCTTATAAAAGGTGGAAACGAGGACAGGCGGCCTGGGAAGAATACAAGAATGTTGTCCGGGAAGCTAGGGACCAGATTAGGAAAGCTAAGGCCCAGTTAGAATTAAATCTGGCAAGAGATGTGAGAGATAACAGGAAAGGCTTCTATAGATACGTAGCAAATAAGACAGACTAGGGACAACATGGGCCCTCTACAGAAGCTATCAGGAGAACTGGCTACCCTGGGTTTGAGACTGAGGTTCTTAATGACTTCTTTGCCTCAGTCTTCACTAGCAAATGCTCTGACCACACCACGAAAGTCTTGGAAAGCGGATGCAGGGACTGTGAAAATGAAGACCTTAGGCCCACTGTAGGAGGGAATCAGGTTTGAGACCATCTTAAGAACCTGAATGTGCACAAGTCCATGGGACCTGATGAAATCCATCCGGGGGTCCTGAAGGAGCTGGCGAATGAAGTTGCTAAACCACTGTCCATCATATTCGAAAAATCGTGGCAGTCAGGTGAAGTTCCTGATGACTGGAAAAAGGGAAATATAATCCCATTTTCAAGAAGGGGAAAATGGAAGACCTGGGAAACTACAAATCAGTCAGTCTCACCTCTGTGCGTGGCAGGATCATGGAGCAGATTCTCCTGGAAGGCATGCTAGGGCACATGAAAAACAACGAGGTGGTTGGTGACAGCCAGCATGGCTTCACTAAGGGGAAATCCTGTCTGACCAATTTGGTGGCTTCCTATGATGGAGCCACGGATCTGATGGACAGCGGCAGAGCAGTTGACTTCATCTACCTGGACTTGTGCAAAGCGTTCGACACTGTCCCGCATGACATCCTTGTCTCTAAATTGGAGAGACATCAATTTGATAGATGGACCACTCGGTGGATAAAGAATTGGCTGGAAGGCCGCACGCAGAGAGTTGCAGTCAATGGCTCAATGTCCAGTTGGAAACCTGTAACGAGTGGTGTCCCTCAGGGATTGGTGTTGGGACCGGTCCTGTTCAACATCTTTGTCGGTGACATGGACAGTGGGATTGAGTGTGCCCTCAGCAAGTTTGCCGACGACACCAAGCTCTGTGGTTCGGTGGATACGCTGGAGGGAAGGGATGCCATCCAGAGGGACCTTGACATGCTTGTGAGGTGGGCTGATGCCAACCTTATGAAGTTTAACCAAGCCAAGTGTAAGGTCCTACACCTGGGTCGGGGCAATCCCAGGCTCAGCTACAGGCTGGGCAGAGAAGAGATTCAGAGCAGCCCTGCAGAGAAGGACTTGGGGGTGTTGGTTGACGAGAAGCTTAACATGAGCCAGCAGTGTGCGCTTGCAGCCCAGAAAGCCAACCGTATCCTGGGCTGCATCAAAAGAAGCGTGACCAGCAGGTTGAAGGAGGTGATCCTGCCCCTCTACTCTGCTCTTGTGAGACTTCACTTGGAGTACTGTGTACAGTTCTGGTGTCCTCAATATAAGAAGGACATGGAGCTGTTGGAGCGAGTCCAGAGGAGGGCCACGAGGATGATAAGGGGATAAGTTTATACTTGTCATCACAATAAATTTAAAAGTATTTGAAGTTACCAAACAAATGAAAATTTCTACACAACTGGGTTAATTTTGAAAATGATCTGAAGTCCTTGAAAGGGCATTATCAGTCCTCTTTGTAATCTGTTGCCTAAAATTGGACTTGAATGGTCTATTCTAAACAGCTCAGCAGAAATGTGGTGTGTTTTTGCCTAAGTGTTTAATCACGCTTGTGGAGCAGGAGAGAAAGAATACTGTCTATCCAAATGCTATGTTGTTTTTATGATGCTGAATTTTTTATTATACAGTCTTGGAAAGTAAGTCAGATATGGAGGCTTTTTTATGTTAGATAAAAAGAAATGGCTTACTGCTTGAAGCTTGACAGGTCTGTCTTGACATTTGGCCTGAAACATTTGCAAGATAATTCATATCCTCAGAGCAGAAATGAAAATGAGTGGGTTGAAAATTTATGCTTACATAATTAAATAATGAAGATTCTTTGGCATTATAGAAGATGCGAATGCAGGGAAGCTTGTTATCATTGCCCTAGCAAGGTTTCTGTTGTATGATGGAGTAAACTCCATACCTGTAATTTGATGAACACATTTTACATTTATATTTTGTAGGACAGCTTTTAATACTTATGTGTTGCTGAAGGTTGAGTTATGGACTGAATAAAGCCTTTATGCCATGTTTCATATTAGCGCTTTTGTCTCAGTTTAAGTTTTGAAAGGTTAGTGGTGTTTGTGTGGTGGGCTTGGGGTTTGTTTTGTTGTTGTTGTTTTGTAGATCTTTTAAAGTTTGAGGTAGAAATCTAATGATTGGAAATTAAACCTTTCCAGCATAAATTGTTGTAGTATTTGTAAAAGAGGAAACAATATCCAAGCTACATCATGACTATGTTGAAAGTAAACATTTTTTTGTCTCAGCATACTTAAAGGCTACATTTTACTTTGCTTAAACACTTCGTGTTTTGAGGAATTACATGTAGAGGAATCTGTATATGTTAACTGTGTAAATAGATGTGTATCTAAATATAGCCTTCATTCCTTTGGCAGGACTAATATTTGCATTTTTGCTTCTAGCAGACCTCTCTTGGATGCCTAGATTGCATTGCTGAGGGATCAATCAAAACTTTGCAAAGTAGAATTGATAAATTGGAGATCCTGGAAATAAAACTTGACCCGAAGAGTTAGACTTTTTTTATTTTTCTTTTTAAATATAAAGAAGCAAAGAACCAGCAGCCCACAAGTATATTTGTTCAACTCCAGCCATTTTCTGCTGCGGACACATGGGCTTCTATTTGTGGATGAGCGTATCATGATTGTTGAATGCAGGCAGTTTATTCAAAAGACTTTTATTGTTCAAACTAAGCTGTAAATGATCTGCAGGATAAAGCTGTGACCTAGTTCTGGATTTCCATGCTTTGGAAAGTATTATATAGCCAAATCTGTGCACGTGTATGTCTTTTGTTTAATTCTCTTTCCTTCTTTTTGAAGATTGATGAATAATAAATTACCTTTAATAGTTACACATCTATGAAGAGAATGTGTACAATATTCTATTCAATGTTAAATTTGTGGGTTTAATATTTGTGGGAAGAGAATTTTTCATCCAGTATAATGTGTTAGAGTGAAGGTCAGCCTACCTAACTCATGCTGGCTCTGAAGTAAATATTGTGCCCATTTGTAGCATCACCATGCTGTGTATGTAGGGAGAATTGACTGCCTAATTTGTGATGCTAGGTATTTGAATTTTGTAAGTTTAATAATGTTCACATTTCTTTTTAGGAATGGTCAAGTCGCTGTAAATGAGCAAGTTTATTATTAAGACATGTACAAATATTATAGATTTTTACAATTAGAATGGCAACTTGCAGTTAAGCAGTTACATTCTGTGTTTTACTTTGCTGCTAAGTTGGTGAAATACGAGGCTGTGCTACTTTTAAGAATAGCTTGGAGATATTGATTTTCATGGCATTGGACTTCCTGGTTAAGAGCTTACAGGACTGACAGAAGTTTACTTGGAAGTGTAAGAAAAATCTCTAATATAAACCAATGTTTTCTGAGAAGATACCTTCACTCTTCCCTATACCATATGAAAAGGTTAAGACTTCGATTTATAGAGGAATAGAAGGGAATTATACTTGTCATTTAAAATAAACAAGTCTTTCCCCCCAAACTATCTTTGTTTGTGATGTAAAACAAAGATGATGGAATTACTCTTTTCTCTGTGAAGACTGGGTGCGGTTGTATGGTATTACATGCCAAAGGAGTATATTTAGAAAGCAGCTTGGTGGATATATGAATGAGGGGAAGGTTTTTTATTGTTTGGGGTTTTTTTCTTAGCAAGCACTATAATGTTCAGTCATGCCCCCAGCTTTTTTGCTTGGCATGCGTCTAACTTTTTTTGCTTGAAGTTATTTTTGCAAGAAAGTAACCTGAAAACTCCTCAGTTTTCTAAGCATGGAGTCTTTATCTCAGCAGAAATGTAGAATAGGATAAAATCTATAGAAACATTTTTTGTTCTAAACATAAGTGTATGTACTACAATGAATGCTTAGTTTTGTTTCGTTTGAGAAATACTTTAAGGCTGTTTAAATATTGTATCTCAGTTATGTTGAAAAATTCTATTTGGAGACTGAAGCACCAATTTCATAACCTGTGCCACCATCTGTTAAATACACCAGAAGCTTATTTTTTTTCCTGGATGGGTTTAGCCAGCTGTCCATTTTGCACTGTTGCCTGGATGGAGGCGTGCATTTAAGAATAACACAGTTGGCTTTCTGTGAGTTGACAAAAAAGCTTTTTTATTTTGGTTTGAGACTGCTTTAGCTTGTCTGACACTTCCTCATATTTAGTCTCTGGCCGAGGAATGTATTTGAAACCTTTCCCCTGTTGCACTCCTCTAGTCTGTGCTTTCATCTTCTCCCACTTAGGTATGGAGCTGCTACACAGGACAAGACATGAGCCTTCTCAGCGAGCCCTCGGCGGGACATGTGGATGTATTTGCTAGCAGCAACTCAAAGTCCCTTCTAATCCTATTGACATCTAACCCAAGTGGCATTTAGTTAATCTGTCTGGCACTTTCTTTATCTGACCCTGTGAGATGACACAGCTTTTTGTAGCTTTATTTTCTTTGAGATGAGTGTTTCAGGGCGGTAATACAGACCAGTAGAGTGTACTGAAATTATTTTCCCTTTTTAAATGTTGTCTTCCTGATGAATGAGACCTATTCAATAGTGATATCAGAGTGACCTGGCAGATTTTAGTGTTATGTTGTTACTATGGTTGGTTATAATTTATATAAGGGCTGATGAGACAAGGAAAAAAATTGGCATTTAAAGAAGTCTGGGAAGAAAAATGTTGCAGGTCAGTTAATAACTTTATTCTGCTGTTCCGTTTGCAGCAAAAAACCTGTATGTAGAGAAAAAAAACAGAATTACAGGAAATGGTTTGGGATTAGAAACTGGTTCTTTGCTGACTGCAGTTTAGAGCTGGCTTTAATGCCAAAATATAGCTTTAGAAATTCAATTTCTGACTTCCACAGGAGTTTTGCCCAAATAAAACCTAGTAGAAGTCAGTTGAAGTTACCTGAGGCAATGCACTGTGTTTCCTGGTTTGGATTTGCATGAAATACATTGCGTGCTGAGTCTGATCACTCACACTTAGAATGGCAAAGCTCCTTTTGTTGGCTCACTCTGTTCTGTCAGGTTGAGACACTTGGGTTGGGAGAGGATTTGGCTTCACTTCATGTGGAAATACTTGTTTGTTTATTCTTCATCATCACGTTAGCTAGAGGTGTCTGCACCACTTAAAAGCATGAAACCTCTGAATGCAGTGTTGTGTATGAATACCCCAGTATATTCTTGTCCTGCCCAGCTTTGTTTTCTGATCTTCTGAGAACAGCAGCGCTCTGTTTTGGTGCAGCTTGATGGATTAGCATTTTGCTATGTCTCTGGAGTCTAGATAAGCATATGAAATGGGAACAAGAATTTGTCGCTATTGTATGGAGGACATCTGTGCTACTAATCAAGCTATGGTATCAAAATATTTCAAATGCTTGCTTTTCTTATATGCATGTGTCAGTTGGATAAACTGAGCTGGAGAATTGATTGCATCCAGTCTCTGCTGTTTGTACATGGTTTGCTTTGGCTTAACTTTTATGGTCCAGCTCATCAGAGGCTTATTTTAGGAAGATAAAGGACCTCAAATCTGTGCTGTTAAAATCTCCTTTGCTCCAGCCCTTGTCTTCAAAGTCTCACTGGAAGCTTTGTAGCTAAAACCAGGATATATAAGGTGATTGCTAGACAGTCAATTTATCTGTGTTTCTGGCAAGTGGACAGCCAAACCAAGCACTTAATGCCTTCATTCAAATGTTTTGATGAACCACTTGACAGAGTTGTGCTAAACTCTGTCCTGGTAATTCAGTTTCTCCCTCTGCTTTGCCATCTAGTCATTATGTCTGTACATGACTAGCCATGTGACACTTGCCCTCCCCTGGCCATGTTTCCACCATGTCCTTACAGTGAGATCGAGTCAGTGGTCATGAAGCCAAAAGAGGAATTGGCCACTGAGTGATTTGATGGGGGAGTAATCTACCAGAAATTCCCCCAAAGCTTTTTCCATGCATCCAGCTTAAAACCATTCATCTGATGATATTAGGTTCACTAGATCTGACCCCATGAAAGGGCAGAAAGTGGGAGCATCCCTTCCATCGATAGCCTGCATTCACACAAGTTCAGATGTAGCAGAAAATGCGCTTTATTAAAAGACAAGCTAGCTGAATGTTAACAATCCAAATGTGCTTACATTTATGTAACCACCATGAACCGAGACAACTCCAATCTCCAAGTAGGATCATAACGGTGAACATAGCTTAAAGGATTAGTTGCTCGTCGGGCAAAACAGAAGCACTTTTAATTGTTTTGGATTTTTTTATTCTCTGAATTGAATATTAACAGCAAAAGGCACATGAATACCTAAATAGCCTTCATTTTAAATAGTTATTACTGTTGTAAACCTCAGATGGAATTGAATAACCAAGAAGAGAATTAAGGAAATTTCTTTCATTTAAATACCTTTTTGATGCAATCTTTACTCACTCCCATTTCACATTCCTGGTGCCATATTTATCAGACATTAATTTCCCTACTGCTGCTATTTTGTGCATATGTGGAAATAAATCCAAGGAACAATGAGAAATCTATAACAATAAAAATCCTTTGGCCTGACAGAGGCCAAGATATAATGTGTAAGTGTGCGGGAGGTGTTGGTGGTGTTCACCTATTCCTGTAAAATCTGTTTTTTTCTTGGTTTTGTGTAGCCCTTCAGCTGTCAGTTGTAGTAATGAGATAATAGTATAAAGTGTTAAGGTAAAATAGAAGATTTTTTCTTTTTAACTCTTGGAGTCTCAGAAAATGTGTGAGTCAGAGACTGTTATACAGAGCTATAGTTTTATACCCATAATAAATTCTTTTTCCAGAGCTTATTAATTGGGCTTAAACCTGTTGGTGGGACTGCCAAATGTGGTCTTTGAAGCTATCTCAGTAGGCAGTGCCTTGATGTATGGAATTTGTTTAATGCAAATGAAACTTAAAAGTAAGAAAATCCACATTTATAGATCATGGAGTCTTAAGGTTAGAAGAAAAACCTCTAAAGGCTGTGTGGTCCAAAGCAGAGCTTGCTGTGATGGTGTCTCAAAGCAGGGCTAACCTCAAACTTGGATCGTTGCTAAAGCCTCGTCTGCTTGAGTTCTGACTGTGTCCCAGGATGCTGATTCCACTGCCTCTCAGGGCCAGAGCTTAAACTACCTTCACTGGGAGGGTTTATCTGCATGTGCAGTGGGAATTTGCCTTCCTGCAGTTTGAGACCATCAGGATGCTACAAAATGCTGTTTGATACTTAAGCTCTTTGAATAAAAACTTGCAACCAAACTACGTCAGAATCTCTTGATTTTCAAGTCTGTGACTGACTCTTTTGAAATTTGTAGCAAACAGGGAGTTTGCCTTTGCATAGAAGTTTGAAGAGAGATCTGTGAGGTTTTTTCAAAGTAACTTGTCATTCTGCATTCCTAATGTCTCTTCATCAGGGTATTTACCTCACCTGTAGTTGGAATGGTTGTAGTTGCATGGATTTCTATCGAAAAACAGACTTACATGAAATACAAAAGCAAAAAAAAAATCCATCTCTGTTATTTAGGTGAAAGTAGGAAAGAGAAAGTATTTGTTTGGGGTTTTTTGTTATGTTAAGAGGGACTTTAAAAATAGCAAGACATTTCAATTAAAAATAGGTAACTAAATAGGAATAAAGAAAAGAATTCTTCCTAAACACAAACCAGGCTCCTGTATGTGTGAAGCTTTGGAGAGGAGCAGTTGATAAGAATTTTTTGTAAGGCAAAACCCATAAACAAGTAAAAATTTGCTCTCTTTTTGTTGCTTGTAACAGGAAAAAGTACTTAAATGTATGCACATGTTCCTTGCATGTATAGTAACCTGCATTTTGTTCACTCAGGTACTCTGTTTAATATGTTGGGGTTTTTTTGTTTTCAACTTTAAGCATTTAGGCTATTGAAAGAAACAAGCAGAAAAAGGGGAAAAAGACACCATCAAATTCTCTTGTTTAATCTGAATCTTGGAATCACAGAATAGTTAGGGTTGGAAAGGACCTTAAGATCACCTAGTTCCAACCCCCCTGCCATGGGCAGGGACACCTCGCACTAAACCATGTGGCCCAAGGCTCTGTCCAACCTGGCCTTGAGCACTGCCAGGGATGGAGCATTCACAACTTCCTTGGGTAATGCATTCCAGTGCTTCACCACCCTCACAATATAGAACTTCTTCTTTATATCTAACCTGAACTTCCTCTGTTTATCAATATAAAGGGATTGTGACTGACTGCTTACACCCGGTGACTTTTTTGATCCTTTCGGATTTAATGGAAAAAATTATTTATGTCTGTTGCTCAGAATTTCAACACTGGAAATAAAATTATGATATAAGAAAACACCCAAACCACCTTTAAAGCTCTGTAGACTCAGCGAAGGGTTTAGGTAATACTCTAGGGAAGTAAAGTTTCAGAAGATCGTTATTATAATGAAAATGAGACTATTTTTTTTCCCCCTCCCTTCAGATATAAGCCATGAAGAGAAAAGTTCATGCTGTTTTAATGAATGTTAAAAATGACTTTTTTGTAATCTTAGTAGTTACAGGAAGAAATAATTAAAAAGCACAAAAAATACCTTCAAATCCCTAGTGACTTTCAGAACAGATATTTATTGCCTGCAATATGTTTGTATTTCTAAACAGTTCCAAGAGTTGGTTTATTAAATGTACATTTAATTCTCTGTGCCAAGAGAGGATTATGAGTAAAATGAGAATAATTTTTAAGTAGGTTTATGTACCAACAATTGAAAATGCCTTTCTTCCCTGGAATTTTGCCTGGTTTAGAAGTCCTCAAATACTTGGTCTGGCTGTGGGAAAACCTGTGTTAATTCAGGTATTATGTAGACAGCCATATGGTAGGAGAAGAAACAGAAGGATTATTTTTTTAATTATTTTTTTTTTTTATTTAATTAGATAATGGTGGAGATACTGGAGACTGCAGCATCCCACAGTGCCAGCTGGAAACTGTGCTGTGCCCCTTGCCAAACTGCTGAAGCATTCCTTTTCTGAGCTTTCTTCATCAGGGCTTTTTACAAGTTCCAGTTCCTCTAAGCACAGGGATCATCCATGCCAGTAATCGGGAAAACAAGTCAGTGAGGCAGTTGACTGGCTTGGTTAAACAGGGAACTCATGCTTGGATCAGAGGTAGTGCTCAGTGGTTGGTGTCCTACCTGCAGGGTGCTTACAAGCAGACCTGGGGGGGTCTGTTGTAGGACCTAGATTGTTTAATATCTTTATTGGTGACCTGAAAGAGGTGACAGAATCGTTAAGTTTGTGAACTCCAAACTGTGGGTGCAGTTGACCTGCTTTGGGGTGCTGAAGGACCTAGGCAGGCTGGGGACTGGACCAGCAGGTACTTCACAAGGTTCAGCAAGAACGAATATCTTATGTCTGGGGTGGACTGACCTCCAGAAGGGATGTGTGCTGTGGAGCACAGTGGGCCAGGCACTCCTGCCAGCATGTCTTGGCAGGAGTGAAGGCAAACAGCATCCCAGGTGATATCACGAGGAGCATAAACCAGGGAATTAAGAGAAGTGATTGTTTCCTTTTACTTGGCACTCAGTAGACTGCATTAGGAATAGAGTGTCCAGCTTTGGATGATTTTTCCTGTACTACAGTGGAAGAGGAAATGTATTGATCAGCTGCAGCATGTTCAGCAGAGGCCACTGAGATGGTCTGGGCTGGAGCACTTCTGTAAGGAAAGACTGAGGGAATGGGACTTCTTCAGCCTGGAGCACAGCTGGCAAGGGCCAGCTTCTGAGTACTTACAGGGAGGTTATGTAAAAGATGAAGCCAGGCTTTTTACTGAAGTAAAAAGGTGGGAGAATGAAGGGCAGTGGTCATACATAGGAACAGGAGAGGTTTTGCATTAAGGGAGGGGCAATACTGTAAGAATAACTGATGGCAGTATGTTTATTCGCTTTTGCATTCATCTATATGAAATTTTTTTTGACCCATTCATAAAGTTGTTGCACATCTCTACTGTGCAGGTTTACTTTCCTTTATCTTATTGCTTGCTAGAGAAGTCTTCTGGTATAACAGTTAGTAGAAGAGCTTCCTTCTTTTCTTGATCCATGGTGAACCAAATCACCCTGTGTAACTTCTGAGGTTATATATTTTATCTTTATTGGATAGTCAGCAGAATATGCTGGGAGGTAAAGATGCTTGGCCAAATCTTTAGGTTGAATAACTTCTTTGTTGTTAATAAATTACCTCGAAATATTTTTTTAATTAAATCTAGGTTAAGGTAAAATTAAGAAACACACTTTACTTATAATATTTCAAGTAGAAGATGTGAATGATATAATGAACACAGATACAGAAATGGAAGAGAGGGTTATAGCTAATTGATTTACATAAAGATTGAATCTGGAAGACCTCCCTCTTTTATCCAGATGGTTTGCCATATTTTATTTCTGGAAACCCACCTTAACAGGGATGCTGTCTTTTTCTGTTGTGTTCCATATGTAGTTGCTTCTCCTGGAAGCTCTTTAATTTTTTATTTGGTATTTTTTTTTAATTCCTGGCTTTTTAAAAATCCTGAAAGGCTGTGAAAATATTTAATCTCTCCCTTGAATCATCTTAATTTATACTTCAGAGAATGTCTTCTGCTGTACTCACACAAGTACTGACTTGCTTTCTTGAAGATGGAATTGCAATTTTAGTTTATCAGGTACCATTTTCAATTGGTTTTGTCCTGCTAATAATAACTAAAGAAGACTTAAAACTTCTTATTCTTCCTTCTGTGCCTGCTCCACTCTCTATAAATCTTTGTGAGAAGTGTAATCTTCAACTACATCATCTATCTGTGTCCAACATTAGTTAAATAACACACTTGTTACTAACATCTAAATGAGATAAATGTATGTATCTCACTACTGGTTGTAGATTTGGGACCAGGCATGGCAACAAATGACAGCTTTATAGTAGTAATGGATTTGAGGTAGTCCTTCATGGATGCTATAACATGATTTTATCTTTTTTCTTTTTTTCCTTCCCCCCTCCCCCCCGCAGTGTTTTTATTGCACCCTCTTCAGATGACTCTCTAAATCTCTCTTACGCCAAACTTTCCTGTAGAGATTTCACAACACTTTGTGAAATACTTTGCTCAGTTGGATTTGTGCATCCATCTCTCCCTGCTATGACTTTCCCAAACACTTCCTTGTCCACAGACAGAACCATCTGCTTCTGGATTTGTATGAAAACCTCTAGTCCAGGCTCGTCTCCTGGTCCAGCTAAAATCTTTCTATCCCTCTGACACGTCTTTGATTAGCTCAAGCAGAACTGGGCCTAAAGCCATCCGCCTTGCCTGTGTTCTGTGTGGGCATTATGAGCTTTCCGATCATCACTTGGCCTGGAATCTAGGTGCCATTTTTGAATGGGTGTGATTGAAAGGCCTTAATGAGATCTTTATCTAAATTTTTCAGATTCTTGTTTCATAGCAGCTCTAAGTAACTTATGTTGTCTTTACTTGTCCCTTCAGATAGAACTCTCTAGATTCTCCTCATCTCTTTTTTTTTTTTTCAGTTACTGCAGCATTCTTTTCTCTGACCCCTTTTATATGCTTCCAGAATGATTTGCAAAGATAAATGTAATGTTTGCATTCTAAATACATCCATCCATTATCTCTTCCCTAGTTCATGAAAAATGGATTGTTCATCTTTGTATCATACTCTTCTGTTTTCTGTTGGGTCATTTGGTTCTCAATGGCAACTGCTCCTGGACATGTACTTAATGACCCAGTGAATACATCTTGACCTTTATCCCATGCAGCCCATTCTGTTCAGAGGGAATATTGTGCATGTCTACTGAAAAATTAACATTTTCCATGTGACTTTTCTTTTTCCTCCTGAATTTTTGTGTGAATTTCTGCAAGGATTTTGACAGTGTATATGTGATGTTCTAAGATCCCTGACCACACTGATAGTCAGCAGTGTTGTCTTTGTGATTTGTCTGTAGGGTTTTTGTATTTCCTTGCCAACATTGAGTTAAAAGGAACATCTGCTTTACTCTGCTCACAGTTAAGTGTGTTAGACTTTGGTTTCTCAGCAATACTGTGATACAGGTAAGTGGAGAAGAGGTGGGCAGTGTCTGTCTATGTTAATAAGTGGGGGAAAAATAATATTCAAGGCAGTCTGAAAACTGTAAGGTGCACCTGAATGATGAAAGTCCTGGTCAGCAGCTACTCGCAGCAGTCAGAAAAATGAGACAATATTAGTAGGTACAAGTGGGACAAGACTTGGAAGGTAAAATATAAGCTTACTGAGACTGAGCTACCTGCAGATGAAATTAATTATCACATATGTAGGAGACTAAGGGAAAGTGGTTCAATGTATAATGTCAGATAAATGTGTGAACACAAGTGAGTCACCTTGGGCTGGGCGCTGGTAAGTAGAAAACACTGCTGAAAGGGGGAAAAGTTAGGAAAATAGATAAGAAAATTGATAGGAAGCTGAAGTGTTGTAAGAGGCAGGGAGGGCAAAGAGCACAGGGGACCACAGCAGTTCACAGGAGGCTAGGGATTAAACAAAGTCATCAGAGTGTTTTATTGCAGTTCTTGTTCACCTTCTGGAAATAAATGGGTTTTTGGCTTCCTGACAAGTTCACAGTCAAACAGGAAGGGTGATGTAATATGTGTTTTCTAGTGATTTGTGTTGGTTTTGTCCCAAGGAGCAAGAACTTACCCACCTAGAAAAAATCAAGTTAGTTGCATAGGATGATTCATGAGGGAAGCAGAATATGATACATAATGCTTGTACAAGGATTTCCTCAGTGTTGTATACTTGCCTGTATTGCTGCGGATGGTTGATTTCTTCAGTTGCATTTACTTTTTCATGCAGTTGCATCTAATTCATTGTGAATTGAAGTAGGAAACAAACCTTATCTACAGACAGTAACGTGGGCCAGGGAATTAATTACCAGAAAGCTGTCAGCTGATATGACACCCGTAAAGGACGACTTGTTGTGAAGCTTCCCTTTAAGATGTAACTCTTTCAGGAAGGAGTATATGGTGTGTTCTGATACAGTTTCAGAGCTAACTCTAAATAGCTGAATTTTCTTCCCTTGAGTTAGAAGGTAGCTATGTTAACATCAGTTAATGTTGAACATACGGTACATCACTCAAGCCTTCCCAGCGGACCTTTAAATTTATTTCCATTTCTCTTGACACAATTGTTTCAAACTTTTAACAAAGTTGCTTTTTAAAAAATAGGTGGAAGTGCTTCTCCTTTTCCTTGATAATTTTATTCTCGTCCTCGTTTTGGACAACTGAGCAAGCCCTATCTTAAGATCTTCCTTAGGGGCTGTAGTGGTAGGACAAGGGGTAATGGGTTCAAACTTAAACAGAGGAAGTTTAGATTAGATATAAGGAAGAAGTTCTTTACAGTGAGGGTGGTGAAGCACTGGAATGGGTTGCCCAGGGAGGTTGTGGATGCTCCATCCCTGGCAGTGTTCAAGGCCAGGTTGGACAGAGCCTTGAGCCACATGGTTTAGGGCAAGGTGTCCCTGCCCATGGCAGGGGGGTTGGAACTAGATGATCTTAAGGTCCTTTCCAGCCCTTACGATTCTATGATTCTATGATTCTATGATTCTATTTTCTGCCTGTGTGGAAAACCTCAGCCTTACAGGTAGAAATCTCAGAATACTAAGTGGGATCAGTGGCAGAAGGCTTCAATAGAAAACCTTGATTAGTATTAACCTTTCTTTCCTTCTAACGCTGTATGTATTACTAAAGCAGTGAATGTGAGTCTGTCTCTCTCTAAAAATGTTTTTCTGGACAAGTTTGAGGTGGATGCACAACATGCAGTTTTACAGATCAAAAATGTAATCTTACTGTTTCAAGAGCAATTAAAATCATTGTGACTGTTTAAAACCCAAAATAACTCTACTAACCCTTTATTATACATAAAAAGATCTAATCTGTTAAAAGTTATTATTTATTCATAGTTCATGAACACTTAATGCTTGCTTTTATGTAAAGGGAAGTAATCAGTGTTATTTGAAGAAATTAAATATTTGTTCTGTGTTTTATACTGCTTTCAGGCTTGAACGTGTGCAAAGGGAAAAACATTTTCGTTAGTAATACAATTTCTACGTTACAGCACACTTCAAGTGTTAACAAAAATAAAAGAAGCTAAAATAAAAATACATTAAAATTATTGAAGTACCACTGGGAATAACTGAAGTTTGTTCTCCTTACTAAGCAGTCTTGATCAGAAGTTATAAGGCCTTTGGCTGTGCCTGAACACAGAGTGCTTATTATGATTCTGGTTTGTTTAGTGCTCAACATCTGTTAAAGGAAAATCTGTTCATTTTAGAAGCTGATGGTTCAGTACTGTTACTCTCTACACAGTGAACCACTGCCTGTGGAACACACTGGTGAAAAGTATTTATTTTTTTTTATACCTTTTTCCCCCTTAAGCTGAGACTAAAAGCATGTACTTAGAGCTGTTTTCCAGAGGTACAGCACAGCTTTCGAAATGGAAATGGGAGGCTTTCTGAAGTTGAGGCTTATGCCTTTAGCCAGTTGTCATGAACAGCTTCCAACTGTTAATCTTGCTGCTTTGTAATCTTGCTGTATGTATTTCTTAGTGTTTTGATCTGCACTGGCTTGTGTGCAGGAGCAAAATCATATGACAGCATGCGTGTGTTTTTGGAGAGACGAGGGGGTAGAAGGGGGTCCATTTAGTGGCTTGTCATCATGAACATTTCTCTCTGGTTTTCTTTTTAATGCCTTTCTACAAAGCAGTAACAACTCTTTAGGAGACTGTGCTTGGCTTCAGCCTGTTGTTACAAGGCAGCAGAAGCAGCAGCCTGGGGATCTGCAAGTCAAACTTCCCAATCCCTCCCCAAGCACATAGAAATGATGCAGAGGCCTCTCTTGTAATCTTCTGCTATTGAATTGGTGTTAGTTGGACACTCAGCATCCATTCAGAGGACTGCTTAGTTGATTGAGAGAGGAGGGAAAAAAGTTTAATTGCTATGACTTGGTCTCTTCTGGCTTGCAATGTTGGTTATACTTCCTTCCTAGATGAAACAAACAGTATAATAACAAGGGAGTATTAATTACCCTTGTATTTTCCTTTGGAAAGTTTGGAAGTCTATAACTGAGAAGCGTCTGTGAATGTAGCTTGTGAAGCAGAGAAGTAGGGTGAAGTACTCTTGATTCATGTCCCTCTACTCATTTAGCTTACCACAAGTACTGTCCCTCCATGTGAGTGCTGTTACTAAACCACAAAAGAAATAATTAGTAGTCAAGAGACATTTGGGTTTGTGTTGCAATTTGCAGAGTTCTGAAGAAATGTGTTTTCTGTATGTGTATGTGCTGTGTTTTGTGGTAATGATTGTCAATATTTAAAGAAAGGTCAAAGTTATGTTTTTTCAAACCTCCCCATGCAACTTAGTGCAGTTGTATTTGACATCAGCTTTATCAATACATGAAAATATCACATTGTGAATTACGTTTACTATTAAACATTAACTTAGAAAATAATTTGTTCTGAGTAGTTATGAATTGTTATTAGCCCTTAAATACAAGGAGAAACATGAAAGTCATGTACATGCAAGGGTAAAAATGCTGTTTTGGGGGTAAAAGGGCACTTTTCTTGATTAAATACAGTCTTTCAGAATAGACCAAACTTGAGTGGGCCACATGACCAATTACTTTTTTGGACATGAAAAATACATTTAATCATTTGAGGTAAGAAAAAGAATGGGAAAGCACTGTAGGAGTTTATCTATATGAACTGCCTTTGGACAGTGAGGTAGATGAATTGTAGTATTTCAAGAGCATAAAGGTTGTGTGAGGTGAGTGTTCAGTAGAATTTACTAGTTTGTTTTAATGAGGCAAAAGATGTAATTTAATAAGAATCACTGTGAAAATTATTGTTGTGACTTACATCAGACAGAGCTGTTAATTTTCAAGAGCCAAAAGCAGTCACTGAGCGTAGGAAAACGTGTTTCAATTATCAGGAACTGAGACTCCCTGTAAAGATTTTACTCCCTTTTCTGAGATATCCAGAATAGGTGTGTGTCAGAGTAAGACTCCAGCTATGTCAGATGCTTGGATTGATCTTTGGTGGTGGTTTGTTTATTCCTTTGCCTTAATCACAAGAGGCAAGAAAAGTTCTAAAAAACTTTTTAACCCCACACCCAGTTTTGTTGCTTTATAACTTCACCCTATATTGCAGAGTGGCAGAAAACTCTGTATATCTCGTTTTACTTTAATTTTAACTTCTGCATTAATTGAAAGGTTTGGAAACTTCTCAAATTGGGGTAGGTTTAGTTGGGTTCACTTTGAGATTCTTACACAGTAATGTAATAACTGATTAGCTAGGGCAATTTTGCTGTGCATGGAAGTACACTGTGTGGAGATTCATGGACTAGATGATCTCCAGAGGTCTTTTCCAACCCTAACAGTCTTGTGTGTGTGTGATTCTCCATAGTCAGTTCTTATACTGAGAAGTAATACTGTAATTAATAATTATGGAAGTGTTTGCTGCTATATGGACTCAACTCTTTTGTTTGTTGAGCAGAGGCTTTAACAGGGAAAGGTGGAGATGTTAGTGCAATAGGAAGTATCTGAGAAGTTTAAGAGCAATTTAAACTTGTGAGCTGACATGCATCCTAGAATGTATGATTGAAACACTGTCTAGGTGTTCTTTTTATCCTTCTGAATGCACAAATTATTGCATGTAGACTCACACTTATACGGGTGATGTATCTTAATTTTTCACAGCAGCATTGAATGTGAGTTCAGTGCAACCAGATTGACTCAATATATATATATTCCAGATAATACTTAAACCACCAGTGTTCTTTAACAGCCCTAGTCACTTTTTCACTACTTAATCTATTTTCTTCCATGCACTTGTGTTTGATCTCTGGTTTGAAGTTTCAGATAATTTGCTCTTCTCTTGCACTATTTCTTATAAAGCTTCTTTATGGAGGCTTATTCTTGTTTTGATATTTAGTGTCTTGAAAATTGTTCTATTGTGTTAATCTGTGATATTACAGTATAAGTGTTATGTACAAGACAGTGTGCATAAGTGTTCATAAGTAATACAACGTTTCTTAATGTAAAGATTCTAGTTTATTATGGATGAGGTCCACTCTTTTCACATTTAAGGAAAGGAAAATGGATTATGGAGAATGGATGTGTTGTCAGTTCCGAAGTTTGCATGGGTATAAGACTGTGAGGTCCATGCTGCCTGACATATGAGTATAGATGGAATCTTTCCTATGTTGTTTTAAGAACCTGACATGGAGGCTTTTGAGATTTGACTGTTAGCAGGTAATCACAATAATGATATCTTCTTCAGAGAGCAGACAGTACCCTGATGATTTTACTGACGTACTTGGGGCAGAAGGTGGATGTGATCAGCTGGTTCAGTACTTGCATGACAAGCTAATTAAACTTCTTAATCCTACCTGTGAGGCATGTATCGGAAAGGCCCAAAATGCCATGGGTTTTGAAGAGCGTTTTCCTTACTGTCTGTTACAGTTCTGTGCTGCAGTTTTTAAAATGGAAAACTAGTTTTTGCCAGGATAGAGGATAATCTTTGCTATTTGATTAAAAGTACCAAACCCTTTGGCTCAGAGCTGCTTGGGTAAGCTTTATTTGGCGCATAGCGTATTAGGTATATCGAACTGGTATTTCTGTGAGCGGTTAGCACTTGAGAGGTTCAGACCATTAGTACCTTGGGTTTACTTATTTTTAACTGCTTGGCCACGAATATTTGTGACCAGTTACTTTTCATGACTTAGAGCCTCATAGACTTCACATAGCTTTGCACAGATCAATCACTGATAGCTGACAGCTATCAGTCTCATTCCATGTCATGCTCATCACCACTGTACTTGATTTTCTTCCGTTTGCTGCTGTTCTGTCCTTGCTGATGTTATTTCTGTGAGCTTTACAGTCTAGAACTGGGTTGTGTTTGGGTTTTTCCTTTTCTCTGTTGTTTTGCCCACCCGGCTGTGCCTCTAGGGAGACAGTTTGCAGGTTTTACAAGTTTTTGTAGCTGGTCATCATGTTGTGCTTCTACGAGTTTCCTTGTCACTCTTCTCTGTGCTGCCTGGTTCAGTTGCTTTGTAGTGGCTTCAAGTTTTTAATAAAGTCTTAAATTAGGAAACAAAAATAATTTTTTTGAGCATCACACTTATTAGGACTAAATCAGAACCGAACTGTCCCAGTACTCACCGGTCAGTTAGCTGACACACTAACAAATAGATTTCCAAGGTGGAACTTTCCTGTAATGTGGTGATGTATGGATCCTAGACAGTATATCTGGCACAGTGTGCACTTACCCAGCTACTCAGATCCTTGATTTGTAGTGTAAACACCAGGCTATGTTCATGCAACACTTAGTTTGTATAATTTGATAGGCTGTTTATTATAAGTAAACAGTCTTGCCTGCTGAAGTAATCAATGAAATAGTTATACGCACATGAGAATTCATTATGTTCTTTGAAAACTAATTTCTGAATGAGAATGTTAATATGAAAAGCAGATGATGCCATAGTTGTGTCTGGCACCGCTAAGTGACAGTATCGCTAGTTGTAGGTTGATGCTGATTGACTCTCAGCTGAATAGTCACCCAAGCCATGGGTAGCTTAAGACAATAGTTTTCTTGATAGCTGTTTTGAATGACAAATGCACTTTTCTTTCTAAATGCCAGATCCTCCTTTCAGCTTTGTATAATGATTTGTCTCCCAAACTACTCGGGAGAATGAAATAGTTCTGATTATGTGGACTTTCATTCTCTTCCTGTAGAGCAGCTGTATTTTCTGTGCTGTCTTGTGAGTGTATGCTAGACCCTTTGTAAGAAATAGTTGTAGCTACAATTCTACCACTGTGCTGTATTTGTGAATTAGTAATTAACTAGAAAATCATTTGGCTGATAACTAAACTTTTGAACTATATTACTGTTAAAATCATGTTGTATACATGCAATTGTCATTCAATTGATACATACATATTTCCCCCCAAAAAGATTCATAGTAATGGATGTTGTGGCTCCTGACAGGGAGCATGATAGATTCTAATCTATACTCTTCTCTCCAAAAGCATAATTGCTTTAACTTTTATCATGTCATGACAGCAAGTGCAAAGATACGGCATCTTTCTTTCCTGTCATGAAAAGATGTTTTATTTTTTAATAATCTTTTCTGTTAAAGATTGGTGATCCTTGCTGACATGGACGTGTGTTGGACATGTTGAATCCCCAGTAAGAAAGACCTGGCTGGTTTGTTTTTGGGAGAGAGTGTTTGCTGTTTCTTGTAACATCAAAGTAATGCTTCAATTGAGATAATTGCAAAAGTTTAGTAATTGTCTGGGAAATAATTCTCCATTAACTACAGTTAGTCATAACCAGTGGTACCAGCAAGATTTTTCATAACATGGTCTGTCATTGATGCTATCTCTCCAGACTATCGTGCCTTTTGCCTCAATGAAAAGAGGGGATGAGAGGATTTTTAAACCCATTATGGAATTTGTGGAACTATTAGTAAAATACTCCTAGTTTTAAAACATCTGCTCTGTAAATGGTCTATAGCCTAGAAGCTTGTATATAGAGGAAACCAAGCAGCTATATTCCAAAAAGCTTAACAATCTGCATACATGAGAAACAAAAGGGGAAAAGAGAGCTAGGTCATCTCCTCGTCTCCAGGAACTTGGATGCATGAAGGTGGTGAGTAGTATGTGACAGCTGTGTTGACCAGGTGTGCTAAAAACATGAGGACAGGAAAGTTTAGGATTTCGAATATGACTTAAATCTAGAATGATTTTATTCTAGCAAAAGCCCATGGCGGGGGGGTTGGAACTAAGTGATCTTTAAGATCCCTCTCAACCCTAACCATTCTAAAAGTCACAATGTATGAGGAGAGAAGCCTGTTAAATCATTTATTCTCCTGAGAATATACAAGATAGAAATTCAAACAAATTAGTTCAGGCAAGTAATACTAATTCTTTTTTGTTCTAAAGGTAAGAATTACAGATACTTTGGGGAGCTTCCAATAACATACCTCTGTAGTTATCCATACATAGTGATTTGTAAACCATAATTAAGATGCAAGTTAGAACACATGTTGGCTTCTGTGAATCTGGGGCAAACTTACTCACTACTTTGACACAGAGCAGATGGCTTGTGAAAATGTAGTTGTTGATGCAGTAAGAAGTGAGAGCCATGACTGGTGTTGCCTATAATCACTACCGATTAAAAGACTGTAATGCCTTCAAGAAGGCATCACTATTCTCCCCTCCTCCTAAGGGTTTGGTGAGATCCTAGATCAAGATGATACTTATGCTTAGGAGATGCCCGAATATCGATTTGGTATTAAATTTGTGCTTTTTATATTTGTATGTAGATAGATTTTTCTGGAGGGCTGGGCTGAAACATTTGTATGTAACTTAATGCTTTTTGTGTAGACTCTGGACATACAAGACAAATGAAGAAAGGAAAAAGGTAGTAAATGTGGTAAATGTGCGCTCTCTGAAAAGCTTCTCCCCCATCCCTCCAATAAAATCTAATTTTCTTTGAGGAGAACTCTTTTTTTGTGGATGGTGAAGGTGCCTTGCCAGGCAGATACAGTCTGCTTTGGAGGCGCTGCTTGACTACTGTGGTGACAAGTACTTGACAAAACTGTGTGGTAGACATACAGGAATCAGGAACTGGATCATCTGAGGAAGTTGAGCTGTAAGCTAACAACTGGCAAATTGTATGTTTCTGACTCTGCAAAAGGCCTAACAATACCAGAAAAGCTATTGTTAAGAGGCCAAAATGAAAGGGCAGCTTTAACTGTTTTAGTCATTAGTAGACAGGCTGGACATGCTAGTGCTCTTCATGATGGAAATAGGATGAGAATTACTCTTAGAGTGCCAGCTGGTTGGGAGAACACAAGCACTTGACTAGCATGCAGTAACAGAAAGGTGGGTAAGCTGTGCCTTTTAGTATTCAACAGTGATTGCAGAGCACAATAAATAACTGCATCAGACCTTACCTACAATATCCCTCCATTAACTTCAGTCAGTTAACTTCAGCAGGCTTAGCTTGGGGATGAAATAGTGCCATAATGTTTAAATAGAACAAAACCATGTAAGCTTTCTATCAACATGTCTTACGTTTTGTGGAACATCAAGGCCAACTCATTGAGGAAAGAAAAAATGGAAGGTAAAGAGTGTTCATTATTCTGTTCTGAGAAGTACAGGCATAGGTCAAGGTCAAGCTGTTTGCTCTTGAAAAATTGCATTCTGAATAAATTGGCATAAGCATCACAGCCCTTGATCTCATCACATAATTCAGTGTTTTCTCTGCGCTGTTTTAGGAGGAAAACAATTAGAAAAGGTTGTGTTCTCATTCATATTCAAGCTGCCTGCTTTTGCTAGAGTAAATGAAATCTGTGGTCATTGAAACATCCATTTTGATTAAAATTTGAACTATCTTTTGCATCAGAGACAAAAATATATAATGCCCCATCTCTTGCCTTTAATTATCACAGCTCAGTGATTTAGATAGTACTTTGAAATGGCAAAATTTTGGCTGCCTGCCATGATACACAGTAAGCCCGGAGAAGTTAGGAATCACTAGCTAATGATAAAACATTAATTTTGTGGTATTTCCGCCCAAGTGAACTGAAATACATCTCTAAGTCAAGGTGCAGCTCTTAGCCTCTTTAATATTTTAAAAGATATTTAAGACTTTTTCCATTTTGTTTTTGACGCCCTCTCAAGGCTTGAAAAATGTAATATTTTAGTGCTGGCCAAGATACAGACTCGTACAAGGGGATGGGCCTGTCAGCAGAGTACTCAAATGACTCTAGAGTGAGAAGATGCAAACTTACCTGCTGTTGGTGGAATTTCCAATGGGATGTAGGTCCTGAAAAATCTTGAAGTTTTTTTTTCAATCATACCATGTTCTTATTAATGGCTTAAAGCTGATACAAGGGGACGTTCAGGGCACCACATCACACTTCATTTGTCTTCAGATATACTTAGAATTTTTCAAGTTGTGTCTAGCTTAAATGGCAAATAGTATTTATATTAGCTATAATCCTCTACGTAGTCGCAGTATGTTTTTTGTACTGCTCAGTAAAATGCACTAAAATGATGTAATGCAGCAGTTATTGCAAGAGAAAATAGAAGACAAAATTGGATTCAGAAAGTTATCTCCTTGCTCTTCCCTTATTTCTCTTCTGCTCCAAATCAGGCTATTTTTGTACTTTGTCACTATCCCTTTTTGGGGACTGAGGGGTAGCACATTTTTAAAAGAGGCTTTGTGTTGGAGATTAATTTGAGTATCATCTCGTGAATCTTTATGCTCTCATAAGGAACTAAGGGATGGACAGTTCATTTCCAAGAAAGTGGTGTGGGTTTTGGTTTTTTTTTCCTTTTAAGATAAATGCATTTTTTCGTTACTTAAAGATTTTCCAAGAAATTTTCTAGATTGGTTGCTTACTCATGTCATTTTGGTGAGAACTGAAAAATGAATATAAACACTAGCTTTGAAGTGCTCCTTAATTGCTCTTGTCTCACATCATAGAAAATGGGAGCACAGGGAAGAGCAATTGGACTTCTCCCATAAAGAGTAACTCAGGAATGCGGAGAGGCCAATACAAGTTTATTGTATTTAAATAACTTAAAATGAGAAATCACTTTTTAAAACTTCATTTCCAGTGTTTCACCACCCTCACAGTAAAGAACTTCTTCCTTATATCTAACCTGAATTTCCCCTATTTAAGTTTAAACCCATTACCCCTTGTCCTATCACTACAGTCCCTAATGAAAAGTCCCTCTCAGCATCCTTGTAGGCCCCCTTCAGTTATTGCCCAAGGAAGTGGTAAATGCTCCATCCCTGGCAGTGTTCTAGGTCAGGCTGGGCAGAGCCTTGGGCAACATAGTCTAGCGTGAGGTGTCCCTGCCCATGGCAGGGGGTTGGAGCTAGATCATCGTAATGTCCTTTCCAACCAAAACCATTCTATGATTTCAAAACAGAAGAAGAAGAAGAAAAAAACCTCCAAACCAAACAGCAGCAAAAAAAAAAAAAACCCAAAAAACCCCTAACCCAAACAAACCAACCAAAACCCCAAACTGAAACTCCCCAAAATCCTGACTTGTTTCTCTGGAAAACTAGCATGTGGAACTAGATGATATCCATGACCATGTGCTGCTTGCCCCATGTTAATAGTAGGCCCCTTGGAATGTCCATTTTTTCCTGTATTTTTAATGTTTTCTTTGTCATCTTTCTTTTTTTTTTTTCCCTTGCTGAGCGTTATTTTTGGTCAAGTTGAAGCTGATGTTTCTTTTCATCCAGGCTATAACTGAAAGATCACTTCCAGCTTTGTCTGTGGTCTCACTAACCTGTCGTGGTTATAAAATTGTAACACCTCCCAGTCTTGGGTATCCTGTATGCAGCTTCTGAAATTTCTGTTAAGGCAGCAGGAAACTCTGGTTTCTGCCTCTGTTTTCTCATAGTGCGCAAATAGAGTATTCAATATACTCCTCCTTGCCCATCATTAGTTTTCCTTTATTCTTTGTAACCATGGAACAGCTGCATCTGAAACTTCTAGGAGTGTGGGTTAAATCAAATTGAGACCCACAAAATTGGCTAAAAATAGGAAAAAATAATTTATTGGAGACTAAGAAGGGGTGGAAGGTATCTGTCTGCTCCTTGACTTGGAAAAAGTAGCTATGTATGGAACCAGTTCCTTGGAGTTGTATTTTCTCTGTTAGAAGCAGTAGTATTCATTTTCAAATCTGAGATGTTAGGCATTTCACAAAATGAGCATTCACAAACCTGCTGGTCTTGCATCTCTCTTTTTAAAGATTGTATAGAGCTGTCCTAAATAATATTTTAAAATATTGTGTAAATACTCTCTCTATAGAATACATTAGAATAAATGTTGAGTTATATCTGAATTACATCTGCATTCAAATAAGTGCATGGCATTATCGTTATTCATGTTTGTGTAGTGGACTTCTAAGCTTTAACTACCACGTTGTTGTGACTGTACTCACCGGAGCTAACCTGTTCAGTCTGCAAGCATGAGCCTCTCATGTCTGCATTGATACTTGATACAGTTTTATTATTATTTCCACTCTTGTGCTTTGAAATGGCTGGTTCAGCATGCTATACTGATGGCTAAAATGTTCTCTACCAAAATTTTGTCTTAATCAGAGTATATCAGTTTCTCTGTTTTGTATTTTAGTTACTTTATTTCAAAGTAAAAAATACACTTACTCCAACACTGGGTTGAAAGGATGAATTTTGAAAGTAAGAAGCTTGAATGCCACGTGGTTAACTCTTTCTGCCATTTTTGCTACCTATTTATTTTAAAGCTCAATTCCAAACATAGTCTTCTGTATGTTGTAATTTACACACCAGTTATGATGGACTTAGACAATTCTATCATAACATAAAAGAATGTATTTTGCATGTGCAGGGTGAGTAGGTTTTTCTCTGAATCTTTCCTGTCTGAGTGGATTCACTTGGAGGCCAGCAGGAGACAGGTTAATTCTGTACCCTGTGATTAAAGCATGTATCTGGGATACAGTAGACAGAATGCCATTTGAGCTGAGAAGACCAGATATTTGAACGCTCCCATTATTTCAGGTGGTGGAGTGCCTCCATTATCTTCTCCTGCTGGGAGAAAAATTATTCCTGGGTGGGCATTTGTATCTCTTATTTCATCAAATTATGGAAAAATCTTTTACAGATAAGATCTGTATGTTTCAATAAAAGAGTTCTTTACTTTTTTATTAAAACTGATTTTCAGTGAAGATCCTTCACTAGCTCCAGCTGATGCTTTGGTGCGTTGTGTTCACCTTACCCCTCTCCCCTTGCAGCCTTGCCCCAGGATAGTAAAGGAAATAGTGTGTAAACTCTACTGAAATCCATCGTGTTCTACTTGTTCTTAACGATAGTGTCTGTATTAATTTATTTTGAAGAACAATGGGTCATAGGTATTTCTTCTTGGAACTCGTAAGAGGATATTGAAGAATATATTGCTATTATTCCTGTGTTATTTGAACTGGTATGAGGGAATGGATGAAGTGTGACCAAGCGATATGATTTTAAGCTGAAGAATGTCATGGTTTCCACAGAGACAGCTAGCTCTAGCTACCGAGTTAAATACTTAAAGGACTTTGCCTTTTCTTCCTCTAAATAAAATCCGATTACACTTCCTTTTGGTTTTCTCTCTCCTGTCACTTCAAACTTCTCTGAAATTTGCTAAGTTAGTTTTTAGCAGTGCAAACCTGCCTTAGCCATTCCTGTTTGAGAAAGCAGTTGAGCACAAAGATGTATTTGTTTCTCTTTGTAGTAATCCAGAGATAAGTATGCCATTGGAACTGGTTATGAGGTTCACTTTAGCCTTGAGTAGAGTGATGCAGGCTGCTGTCACACTTCTATGGTGTCATGGTTTAACCTCAGCTGACAACTAAATACCACACAGCGGCTTGCTCACTCCTTCCCTGCCCCAGATGAGATCAGGAGGAGAACTGGAAGAAGGTAAAACCCATGGGTCGAAATAAGAGCAGTTTAATGATTGAAATGAAATAAAATGTAATAATAATAGGAAAAAAGAGAGAAAGAGGAATAATATTTGGAAAACGCAAGTGATGCACAATACAATTGCTCACCACCTGCTGACCGGATACCCAGCCCAACCCAAGCAGTGGTCTGGGCCTTCTGGATGACTCCCCCCAGTTAATACACTGGACATGACATGCTGTGGTATGGAATACCCCTTTGGCTAGTTTGGATCAGGTGTCCTGTCTCTGCTTCCTCCCGGCTTCTTCTGCCCCTCCTCACTGCCAGAGCATGAGAGACTGAAAAGTCCTTGATCAGGGTAAGCGCTACTGAGCAACAACTAAAACATCGGTGTGTTATCAGCATTGTTCTCAGACTAAAGCCAAAACACAGCGCTGCACCAGCTACTCAGAAGAAAATCAACTCTATCCCAGCCAAAACCAGGACGCAGGGTGTCATGTGGGATTGCCCTACTTCCACAAGTGGTGTGGCTTCGAATGAATGACACGGGTCTTTTAGCCAACTGGTAACGAAGCCAGAGCTTTGTTCAGTCATGCTGACAATTTATGTAACTTCTCATGTTCAATAGCTATTTTTTTCCTGGTAGAAACTAAATTTATTACAGGTGCAAGGGATTATACGGATAGAGCAAAGCCTTTTTATGCACCTAAAACTAAATTCAGTGCCAAATGTAACTTTTAGGTGTTCACCCGTGGAAGTGCAGTTAAGTTACCTGTACTTGCCATAAAGTATCTGGTGATAACACATGTCTAGAAGTGTGATTCCTAAGAGCTAAGGTTTTATTTATTTTGCCGGGTGACTTCTGATCAAAAGTCCAGAATCAAGGATCTCTTCTCTCTCATGTGAATGCTTGCATGGTTGGGCTACAAATTCGTACTTCTTGCTCACTTACTTTCTTACCTTATGCACCTGTGTCTTGGTCCCTCTACCAGCTAGTTTCTTAGCCAAGAAAGTGCTATTATTATTACTTTAGATATGTCTCAAAATCACAGAAAGCTCTGGAAATCTTCAGAAGGCTGCTTGGGAAAACGGCATTGGATCCAATGATCACAAGCTGATACAGTTAAATGGAAAAATAAACAAAATAGGCGTGTACATAAGGGCTTTGGATTTCAAAGGGGCAGATGCTGATTAAACTAAGTGTGCTGGGTTAGTGTAAGGAGCTTATCTGAAGAATTTGCATGCTTGGTGTTTCTTCAGGTCGAAGGCATTAAAGGTATAAAATACATGGTAGATGAGTGAAAGGATGTAGAGAGAGATGTTGAATTTGACAAATTAATAACCACCTCAAGAAGGATATTGAGAAGGAGCAGAAGAATAGTGGAATAAAGTTCACAAGTTAGATTATGATGGATTCACTTTCCAGTTTGCTTTAGAAAGAGAGTGCTCTTCAAATGAGGAAAATGCAGAAGAGACGTAATCGGTCTGGACTTCAGTAAGTAGTTGATGTTGAGTAGGGCAGCATTGGTTTGGGAAGGCAGGGTTTGATAGTGTGTGACTTGGGTGGGGAAGGCAGTGAGATACAGTGTTCAGTGTGGAAGTGTCAGGATGGCAGTTATGCTTAGTGGAATTTTTTAAAGATTAATTTTGGGGCTGGCGATCTTGCTGATGTTTTCATTTATGCCACTGACACAAGGAAAATCAGTATGTTGATGAAATCTGTTAACAATGAGAATTTGGAGCACCAATAGTACAGGAGAAGATCATGATGTTGTATGGAAAAGATTGGATTATCTCAGAGACTGAATTAATAGGAGCAAAATTAATGGCATTAATATAAAAGTATCCTGTACAACATGGTTAAAAGCAGTATTTTGTAATGCAAGCTTGAAGGCTTAAGCCACAGAAATGACTGGACTAAAGAAGAGCATTGCAAGATTACTGCATTGCAAGTGTGATACAGTTGTGTTATTTGTGTGGAAAATACAAATTTGTGGTCAATTTAAGGGAGAGGTATTTGCAGTCAATTTAACGGGGCTCTAGTATAATTTTATAAATCCCTGAAATATGATGTGTAATTCTACTCACGCATACTTAAGAAGAATGATTCAAAACTAAAGCCAATGCAGATTAAAGTGAATTGTAGGATCATTCACTTTGGAAAGGACCTTGAGAAATTTTCTAGTCCAGCGTCCTGCTGGAAGCAGGGCCACCACTGAAGTAGGGCCATCAAGATGCTCCGAGGGCTGGAGCACCTCTCCCATGAAGACAGTCTGAAGTGAGTTAGGCTTGTTCAGCTTAGAGAAGAGAAGGCTCAGGGGGGATCTTAGAACAGCTTTCCAATACCTAAAGGGAATCTACAAGGAATCTGGAGAGGGGCTTTTTACAAGGGCATGGAGTGACAGGACAAGGGCGAATGGCTTTAAACTGACAGAGGGTAGATTTATATTAGCTATAAGGAAAAGTTCTTCACTGTGAGGGTGGTGAGACGCTGGCACAGGGTGCCCAGAGAAGCTGTGGCTGCCCCATCCCTGACAGTGTTCAAGGCCAGGTTGGACAGGGCTTGGAGCAACCTGATCTAGCGCAAGGTGTCCCTGCCCGTGGCAGGGGCTTGGAACTAGATGATCTTTAAGGTTCCTTCCAACCCAAACCAGTCTATGAATTCAGACTTTATCAGTTGGGTCTCGAAAACGCCCAAGGACAGAGCTTCCAAAGCATCTCTGGGTGACCTCTTCTACTGCTTTGATGTCGTTGGGCGTGAAAATTTTCTTCCTTACCACAGTTCAAAGCCTCTTGTTTATGACTTGTGTCTCTTGTTCTTCTGTCTTGAACCTCAGTAAGAGGTCATTGTCTTGCTAATTCAGGCAGAGGAAGGCTGCTGATAGATGCCCACCAGGCTTCCAGGCTATCCAAGACCAATTTCCTTAACGTCTGTTGATGTGCTTCAGAGCTTTGAAGACAGTGATTACACCAAGGGGCAGCCTGTTAATGAGGAAAACCTTTGCTTGTTTATTTTAGCAAAGTGTGTCCTTGTCTGCAGATGTAGAAGAAAACCATCAAAACCCCAAGGGGAGAAAAAGCCTATTACACCTAAAGCCCAAAGTAGGTCTGATATCAGGGAAGGTAACCTGTCCAGTACTGAACTTATGCTGGGAATTAGAAGAAAGCTCCACTCAATGGGACAGTCTTCTAGGGAGCGTCAAAACAAAATCTCTTGTATTCAGGGGATACATTTCCAGAATGGATTACATGGGATGATTTATCTACCTTAGGAGTGAACTGGACTCTAGAACCTGAAAGTCCCTGCTGTATTGCCACTGTAATGTTTCACTTACGTTATTCAGGCTTGGTTCAATCTCCTATGTGAATCTGGTGGAATTGAGTTGATAAAATGTACTGCGTGGTGCTGCGAGGTTCTCTTTGGCCTGGAATCATTAGAAAGCTTTGATGCATCTTTGGAGAACAAACAATTCTCACAATTAAGAACTTGAACTAAATGTACTGCATCTTGAGAAGTGAAACTTTAGTCTGTGTTTCTGAATACTCTTTATCACTTTCCCTTCTGGTCCATTGTTAGCTTTTAATTCAATTTCACATCTGTTAAGAAAAGGGGTGGGGGTGGAAATAGGCTTGTATATGTGTTTTAATCTTAAACAGCTGAAGAAAAGCAGTTAGTTCAAACTTGGGTTAGAATAATGTGGTGATATGACACTTTCCTCCTCTGCATTTTAATTGTAAGACGGAAGCTGCTACTGGAGCATAAAATTGATAACAAAGTAACTTGTTTAGCTGAATAGATGGGAAGTCGCTTAAACATCAGGAAACATCATGTAGGTTGTAAATGTCTCCTTTTTTGGATGCTTAAGTGATTTCTCACTTATTTAACTTTAGCTGTGAAATTATAAGCACTGTGGCACTGAGACATTTTGTAGTTACACCTTAAAGAATGCACAAACTCTGTTGCGGATACCTATAGCAAAGCACACCTTATTCTACATCTGTATATACGTCATCCAGATTGCTGTTCCAAAAGCTGGGGTCACAGTTGTTACTGCAATCTTTGCATGGATCTATTTTTCTTTAATTTGTGTAGGGGTATTTTTTTCTTTTACAGTATTTAATCTGCACTGACATTCTTTATTGGGTATGCAATGCATTGATAGGGTACTTAGTGGAGCTCTAATGATGAGATTGGTGTCGGCTGGGGGGGCGAGGGTTGCATGCTTGAGAGCACAAACAGAGTGTGCTATTATGTAACTGTGCAGAGGGGATGTGGTCCACACACTGTGTTCAGTCCTGATGCTGGGGCTGCCCTTCACTGCTTTCATCAGGAACCTTGCAGTTGGTGTGATAATGCAGAAATATGAGGATGTATTTATTCTTTATCAGTTGGCTGTAGCAAAAGGCTGGAATTCCCTTTGGTAGCCTGGAAAAGAAATAATCAGGATGGTTATTGTTATGACTCCTGTGGAAAAGCAAGCTTGTCAGGGCCTTGAGAATCACAATAATGTCTCGGCACTAAGGCTCTTCTGACAGGCATAGGTGGAGGGGCTTTAGGCATACAAGGGAAACAGATATGACTGCATTGCTGACTTTTAACATAAGAAATAGGATACAGGGTAGCTAAGACCACTAGGAATCCTTTCATAACTTGAAAAATTAAAATTTGCTGCTTTTGTGTCAAAACTTCCCTATACAAACAGGTTTTTGGGTTTCTTCTTCCTGCACTTTCCACTGAGTGAATGTGTATGCACATATCCTCTTCTCCCCCTTCCCCCCCCCTCCTTTTTCTTTTAGATATGATCTTTCATCAGAGGCATTTTGCCAGAAAGGTTTGTTTCAGATCCCCTGTAGTCTGTTTGAAGTGGTGTTCTCAGGCTTGCAGAATAAGTAGTACAGCAGTTGCAAGCCATTAAATTTCCCAGTGCTCTTGTGGGGAATGAGATTAGACCCGAAATTTAAAGGCAAGTTTTAAGATTCTTTGCTTCAAACCCTTTGAGGCAGTGTGATGTGCAACTCAAGACTAAGATTCATTCAAGCCATGATTAAGAAATATGAAGAGATATGTATCTTTTTTATATATGTGTGTGTATATATAGACAAACATGCAAATGAAATGTCAGTGGCATGCTGTACTATAAATAAGAAAATACTTTAACCTTTCATTAGAGCAGCTGTTTCCTTGCACTTGAAGCAACATCTGCTTGACTGATTTAAGGATTTATTTTGAGCATCTGCTTGTATTTGGTGATTTAGTTTATTATTTTTAAAATGAAAATATTCCTCCTGCATTTTACACATACTTTGTAGTATATCACATAAAATTATTAGTTTATCTTGATGTGCCTTTTATATATTTCATAGTAGGACTATAAGAAATGCTCCTCAGGAACAAAAAACTATAGAACTATGAAGTTATCTGTCTTGGGGAGGTGGAGGGGGGAAGAAGGAACTAACATTTTTAACTTTTTATTTTTCCCTGTTGCTTATACTGTACATTAACTGCAGAAGTATAACTTAATCAAATTTTACAGGAAGCTGAGTTAGTTTTGATTATTTTTCTGTGATCTTCTTTCTGTATTCACTGGTAATCTCAAAACTCAGTAGTGAGGATAAAAAGAAATGTGTCTCCTTAGTATTATGCTATCTGAAGAATGACTTCAGTTCTGTATTAATGCCATGCCCTGATCATATTTTAAGTGCTGAGCAGGACTAATCTTCTGGGGTTTTTTTTAATCATCTCCTTGTAGGATCCAAATCAGACAGTTCTAGGGAGCTGGTGGTTTGGTGTTCTGTCTGCTGCCTAGGAAAGTGTTATGATCTTCAAAAGAGATAATCCCAACTACGGATAAGCTACACGCAGATGAAGGATAAGAAATCCTTAGGTAGCCTGCATAAAATCAGAGTTGGGTGACTACTTGGCCAGAGGGACCAAGCTGAGGGGGCCAGTTAGAGTAGAGGAAATGGATGCAGGGAGATTGGAGTGAGAGGCAGGAGGGCTGCTGGTGATGAAGCTCCTCATCACTACTGCCTACAGCAGACACTGCTGCTGAATATTTGGGGTTGTTTGGTTTGTTTATATCCTAAACAGGCAGCCCATTCCCAAGTACAATAACAGTTTGTGGTGCAGTCTGAACCTCTTGAATTTTTGGCAGTGTGCTGGTTTTGTAATTAGATGCATTAATGCTTAAAGGATAATTAAAGATAATGAGGTATAGAGAAAGTGGAATGCGGTGCAGCCTCTGAAAGGCAGAGCTTGGCAAGCTGACTTTTGATGAAAAGAACTTATTTTCTACATAGACATTTTTATAGTTTCATCTGAATATGTACACAGTAAATGATGTGATGCTATATTGCAAACTGCTGGTTAAATAGGAGAAATTTGGATTTAGTAGAGAAATTGTGAGTGTGCATACGGGCCTAACGTAAAGGACCTAGCTGAGGGGAGGGAAACCAGCTCAGAGGGCGCTCCTTAGTGGAATCGTTATGGATCAGTTGTCAGAGCAGTCTTGCATTTCCTGATTTGTCTAATGACAAAGGTATATATAAAGGGATCTTGCTGCTAGAATTTGATGACATTAAGATGAAAAAATACTTTTAGAGAGAAAGAAGTGTTACACTGAAATTCTGGGGGATTTCATAGGACATGGGCCCAGGCATGGGGGAGATCTGAAACACCTTTGTTCTGTACCTTTGTTAAGGTACAGAATACTTCCTTCCACCTTGCCTCTTTTCCCTGGGAGGGATGGAATAATAGGAGTGGTATGAAATTTGGAGCCTTGTGCTTTAGGGCATTACAGCCAAAATGTCGGTTATAAGAGTGGAGGCTGAATTATTGAAAGGATCAAAGTGGAGAAGGGTACGAAGTAACTGAGCAAACAGCATGGTGCATTTATGAAGAAGGTATATGTGCTCTTGGGACATAAGCACAGAAGGTGTTTCCGGTAGACAGAGGAAATTACTGGTGGTGTTATACAAGCATCTAGTGAGACACAGAATCATAGAACAACTAGGTTGGAAAAGACCTTTAAGATCATCAAGTCCAACCGTTACCCCAGGACTGCCAAGTCCACCACTAAACCATGTCAGAAATAGTCTTCTGTTTTGAGGAGAAGAGAGAAGAAATTGAAATATGCAGAGACAGGCTTCTGAGATGAATGGAGAAATGGATGTCTCATTAGAGAAAGACGAAAAGTTTGTCTAGGGCAGTCCAGCTAAAGAAACCATATATAAGTGCTGTCCATACACACGCAAGTGGAGACAACTAAAATGGGGGGAACTACTTAAATGAAAGACAATATAAGCAAAACAGTAAGTAGACATGGTCTGGTCACTGCTGAACTTCGGCATAACATTTTGTAGTTGTAATTCAATTACAGTAGCCAGGTTTTTGGAGTAAACAGGAATAGTGGAACTCAGTTTGCTTTTTCTGCTAAATCTTGTTGAGATTTGAAAATAATTCATCAATCATTCTGGAAATATCAAAGAAAACGGAACTTTAATGCTTGTAGCCAGATGTGTTCTGAGTTTTATGAATAATTGTCTTTGACTAAACAGCATTCCTGCAGCTTTTCTCCTTTAAGTTGTTTTGTGATTTCCTGGTATGCAGCGATTTGGACTTGATGATCTTAAAGGTCTTTTCCAACCTAGTTGATTCTATGATGCTGTGCTATTGTTACAATAGCTGTGGTGCTTTCTCAGAGACAGTTACCTCTTGGCTTCTGAAGGGCGTTAGCGGGGAACAGGGAGGGGAACCTGGCCCTTTTACGTTAACTTTTTGAATCCTTGCTGCACTTTGAAATAGAGACTGAATTGCTTTTTGGAGAGGTCATTTTCTTCATTGACCTTAAAATATACAGGATGATAGAGACTGTAATTTGGATATCTACCTCCATTAGGTGCTTAAAGATGGGTAGGATGAACGCAAGCTAAAGCATTCAAGCGAGAATAAACAACCTTTCTGGAGAGCTTTTGAAACAAGTGGTGGCACGTAACTGAGGCAGGGCTGTGGTGTTCAGTGGATGTGATGTGCTGCGATTCTTTACCCTGAAGAAGTCTTGAAAATTTGGGTGTCACTGTAAATCTTTCCTTTTGTATTTGATCTAGAAAACAGTTTACTGAATTCCAACAAAGAAAGCTTTGTTGCAACTTAAAGTGAGAGCCACAGTTTGAGAGTGTGATTTGGAAAAAAGTATCCAAGCAGTAAGGGTACTGAATTTGCTAATAGTTGATGCAATTTAGGCTTGTAGGCCTAGCCACAGAAGCAGCTAAACTCCTAATTGCCATGGGCATTGGTAAATGCTAGTTACCCAAACACGTTTTGTGACCTTACTAGCAGTTGCTTGAGGAGCCAGAGTTTAATGTCTTTTGCATTGTGAGTCATTATTGTCATAGTGAGATCTTTGTACAGGTTATTTTAATGCTATATGGAAAAGGCATTATACTCACTAACTTGCAAATAAAAGAGAGGAAAGTTACAGCTGAAGATGCTGACGGTTAGATAAAGGAAATCGGCGATAGAAAAACTGTGATATGGTGTTATTACTGTATTGCATGTGGATGTCAACTGATTTGCGTGGAGTGAAAGGCAGTGGTGGAACAAAGTTGTGGGTTCAGAAGGCTGGCAGGGGAATTCAAGTTCTGTGGCAGCTGGGAGTGAGGAAGGATGCTGTCTGACTCCCTGGTGTTTTGTAGGCGATGCAGTGGGTGAGATCAGGGCTGACAGGTATCATACTGGAGGGGAGGGTGCTAGGGCTTTTACTGGGGCTCACAGCCCATGCAGGTTCAGATTTTGATATTTTTAGTGCTTTCTGTTTGGGTTATTTTTTCAGGTTTATATTTTCCCCCTTCATTCAAGAAGATATTTTTCCAATGTTTCTCGGCTGGAATTATTTTTATACTCTGCTGAAAGCTTGTTTTAATGCCACAACTGATTCAATCACTACCTATCAGAATCTTCTGGCATTTATCATCAAAAATGCCAGCTGTTAGAATTTAATCTTCCTAGATAGTGTGTAAGCAACAACATTTTATTGACCTCTTTTGACGCTATTTTCAACACCATCTTAAACGGTTTTCTCAAATCACTTTGGATCAATCTTCTTCTAAAACCAATGGCACCTTTTTAGTAACTTTAAAAAAAGAAATATGACTTTGTCTTCCCTGCATACTTCCCTAATAGTGCATTTCCATTTATTTATTTTTTTACAGATAAATTTGCGCCTCATCTTGGTAAGTGGGAAAACGAAAGAGTTCCTATTTTCACCAAATGACTCTGCTGCAGATATTGCAAAACATGTGTATGACAACTGGCCGATGGGTGAGTAGCTCTGTGGCTTTGGCTTTTTAACTGGCGAGCTAGAAGCTTTCCTGTATTGTCAGACCAAAGTGCCAGTAAACTGATCTCTGTTCTCAGTATTCAAATTAAGTATGTTTATTGTGTATCTGAGCACAGATTTCTATAGAAATACAGTTGTTCTTCTGTTTCCTCGATTCTTCGGTTGGGCAGATTTTTAGACGTCTGGACTATTTCCCACTTTATTTCTAAAATCTGCTTCCCCAAACTGCAGTACTTCTTTCCCTCAGTCTTCACACTTTTCTTGCTCAATCTTGTTACAGGATCTAGTAAGTGAGAGTAAATGTTGGAGATATAAAACCTCTTATGTGAGGACAGCTAATGTAAAACATGGCATGTCACAGGAGCGCATTAGTGAAATTGAGACTGAATTACTTCTTCCTTACTGCCTTATCTTGGAAAGGATCTGTAAAAATAGTATTTTTCCAGAAAAACAAATCTAATACAGAAGAACATTTTAAGAGACATTAGAAGACTGAGGGAAACTGAGGTTGTCTGTATGAATATATTTGGTGTTAAGAAGGAATACTGGCTTCAGAAAATGGAATTGAAAAACTTAAGATGTGTGTTCACATATGTGAATAGTTCCACAAAAACAGAGTGCTTCTGTTCTCCCCGGCTATGATTTCATGGGAAAATAGCCAAAACACAGACATAGCATTACATACGATGAAAGAAAATGCTTCTTTTGGTACAGGACTTCATCTGGGTTACTGTTTTATGTTAAAAAAGACTACTGTTTACACAAACTAAAACACTGCAATATCTGTTTCTATGGTGCCTTTGTCAAAGATGCATGGTGGATGATAATTCATGCCAAAAAGTTAGTGCTGATCATCCGTATTTTAGGCCTTAAACTGGTCTTTGAGGTCAGGAAGAAGAGGTTTCAGGGGACTTATTCGCTGTTTGTTTTGCTAGCATTATGTATTTAATAAAATATGGAATGAAGGAAGAGGTTCTTAGTCCTCTGAAGTGTTAGATATACATGTAAAACACTTCTACACCAAGAAATCTGGTTGATGTATCATAAAATTGTAGAATGGTTTGGGTCGGAAGGGACCTTAAAGCTCATCTAGTTCCAACCCCCTGCCATGGCCAGGGACACCTTCCAGTAGACGAGGTTGCTCAAAGACGCATCCAACCTGGCCTTGAAATGCACATCCTTCAAATGAACACAGATGTAGCACCTGTGTAGCTACTGTACCTATTTTAATGTGTACCTACAGCATAGTTGTCATGATCAAGTGCTCTTTGTGTACTTCTATCTGAATTAGTAAAGGCAGAACTGTTGTTTTTCTTACTCAAGTTTATTCCCAAACATGTGGTCTCATGTCCCCAGTCTGGTGAAGAGCTTGAAGGCTGCAGGTTCTGAGTTGAAAAGAAACCCAGACTTTAAAGTCTCTTTTTAAGAAAAAGAAAAGTAGAACCGGACATGGAAGCCTCAGTTCAAATACCTGCTGCCCTGAGGGAGTTCTCTAAATCTTGATGAATATGTGATTGCCTCTGTAAAGAAGAATAATGTCAATTTAGAAGACTGAGGAAAAAATCTACTTCAAAATAGTGTCTAGGTTTTCAGAAACATAAGCTCACTAGCTGTTTTCAGGCTGAGAGTGCTCTTTGCCACAGGACTGAGAAATCTTGGTGAGAACCAAATTTTTCTTGAAATAGAGATGGTATGATTTGCTTTAGCACCATTTGACTTCTCATGATCTTGGGGGGGGTGGGGAAGATTATGAAATATTCTCAGTTACATGCTGGCAGGATTAAGGCAAACTTCTCTCCTCTTTTGGCAAGACAGTTGTTAATTAAGAATCTCTTGACTTGTAGTGGAAAATACCAAATTTATATTAATGTGTATCATCTAGGTAGATTACCCGTTCTCTTCCTGCCCTCCCCGTTTTCTTCTAAATAATATTAACACTTTTATTGTACAGCAATTATCTGCTGAACTTAAAAGAAAAAGTCCTAGGTAAATAGCTTCTCCTTGGTTCATTTAGTCATGAGTGGAAATGAAAATCTGAAATTGTGTCAGGAAGAAGTGTTTCAGACTGCCAGCCAAGAAGCAAAAATTGAGAGGATGGGTAAATTGGCAGCATAACAATGAGCAAATACCTGTGCCAAAATGTAGTCTGTCTTCTGTTGGTCGCTGGTTAATGTCATTATGGCATTATAAACTGGCCGAACTTACCTTCACAGCCATGGTGCAGCAGAGTTCAGACTAAATGGAGTAAAAATAAATAAATAAATGATTTTTTTATACCTTCCAAAAAATCATTCACGCCAGTAGTGTGATAATTCAGCTCCTTAACATAGCCCACTTCACAGCATAGCAAAAAGGGCATGCGCTTAAATTGCAAGACAGTTGAATCAGACCCTGAGTGGAAATACTTGAAATTCAAATAGCTTTGGTTGCCTAATTTGATCTTATCTTATAAACCAGGCACATAGCAGCACCCGGGGACGCTGCAGCCACTGCTGTTGATACCAGCCCTGCCGCCACCATGTTCTGGGGCTGCGATGGCTCCTGCTGCCCATCTCTGCCTGCTTGCTTTTTCACACCAGATGCCTCTCCATACACTCTCCACAGCCGTGGTTTTTGTTTTAAATGCTTCCCCTTCTCCCCTTTTCAGTTCTTCTCCTTTTGTGGTGCCAGTTGCTGCTGCCTGTATGTTAATTGTATGTTCCCAGTGAACAGGTTGGTTTCTGTTGCTTGTCCTGATCCCGTGCTGAATATTCATTTTGGCATATAAACACTACAAAAGCAGAGAGAGAGAACATTTGTGAACAGCTGTTGCCAGAGATCTGGTCAGCTAAGAAACAGAGGACACTCTATTCCCAGAGAACCCATTTAAATTCAACATTTCAAGGTTTTATGATGTTTGTTCTGAAAGCAAAGTGCGTATTTGTTTGTTGTTCACGTTGTGATGGGGAACAGTGGAAGATTAGGAAAAGATCATTTAAGCTTGTAAATTATTTATGATAGCTTAAGCGTTATAGGAAATGCATTATGGGAAATGCATTACAGGAAAATGCATGCTTGCTTTCCCGAGTCACTGTTTGCCACAGAAAAACATCCACAGATTGTCCTTTGAGAAGTTCCTTGCAATGTGTCAGTCGGCATCAGCTCTGTGAGAGGCCTCTGTTCAGGCTCTCCGCAGTGACTGCTGGGGGCTGCTCAGGTCACTGCCTCCTCTGGACATTTAACTGGTTGGATCTGGCCATCGTGGAACACTGCTGAGCAGCCTGCTGAGCCAATTCAGGGCTGTCATCTCAGAATCCCATTTCAAACGACCCATCACATGCGCTTTCACTCTGTGTGGCTGCTGCCTGTTGCTGCAGAGCAGCTCCAGTTAGCTGTTGAGGAGGAGGATGGCTGGAGAGTCTTCTGAATAGAAAGAAATTAAAGGCAATCTTATCCAAGTTGATATTAAACCTCAGGAAGCAACTTGCATTTATGAAATGTTTTATGTAGGACTTGTGTATGTGCTAAGTATCTCATGCAATCTGTGAAATTGGTAATATTTATACTTGCAGGCATAAAATTGTGTGTTTCAATGCCCAATGTCAAATAACAGATTTAAGGATAGATTTCAGGAGTGCTAGCCTTGAATTATCTTTCTGTATCTTCAGCCTGTGCTCTCTCTTTAATGTTTCATGCAAGAGTCCTATTCTTAGTTTTCTTCCTGGGTAAAGGTGAGAGAAATAATAAACGATGTTTTTATTACAGTGTAACTGTGAAAATTCTCTCTCCTTTTCAGATTGGGAGGAAGAACAAGTCAGCAGTCCAAATATCTTGCGGCTTATTTATCAAGGGAGGTTTCTTCATGGCAATGTGACATTAGGAGGTATGAAAATAATTTTCATTATGCATGTTACAGCCAGGCAAAGGTGACATTTATTTACAGTGCAGTAAATACCACTTTATTGTTCAAGATCACAGTATGGCTTGCTATATAGTACTTTTCCTCGGCATAGAGTAACATGTATCTTGTTGTCTGTTTTTCCATCTTGTTAAACTTCGGGGGGTACCACCTGCTAAGTCAAGTTTCCTCTTGCATAAAGAAACAGTAATGCTGCTTTTGTTTCTTCTTTCTAAAATGAAATATTTTGTTCCACCTGGAACAAAATGGAATATTTTGTTCCACCTCTCTCATACTGCACTTGTCGGGTAATGTCTGAAGTATTTTAAAATGTAGATAAACACTGTGATAATTGGTTAAACAATACTTTAAATCTTACTGCAATGAAGGAAGACACTCTATGAATGAGAATGAGGGGAAGCATTTTTGCTGTCCAGTGCTCTCTCAGGGGTACAATTGCATAGTTATGTGAAAACAGAAGTAAATGGCTCCACTTCATATGCAAAGGAAATGCAATTCAACTATGCCCCCTTGTGGCAAGCTTTCCCCCATAATTAGATCTATTTAATGGGTATCTTTGATAGAGATATGACACAAATTTGTAACAATAATCTTTCCTTTTGTAGCAAAAACTTGCCAGTGTGAATATCAACTATTCAATGACAAAACAAAGCGAGATTCTCTTCTTTGTGCCAGTTTAGAAATAAATTAATATTTCCACTTTCTATGTTCAGATTTTTCATGCATTTGGTACTTGAGTGAATACAGAGAGGAGACTAGAATACAAAATAAAGTTTCACCAATTCTGAAGTTAAAATGAACTTGAAAAGAATATTTCTGGATCACTTATGGTGATCTTTCCATGAAGAAGTGGCTGGAATGATATAGCCATTGATTTGCTTTCTACTGTTACTGATGTGGGCTGGTGATGTACTTTTAGAATAGATTTACTCTCCATATAAATCAATTTTTAATGCTGCTATATATGCAACCAAGATCATTGTCAACTCAACTGTGAGAACACTGAAATTTTTATTCACTCTTTCATTTGTATGTTTACCAGGTGCCAGCTAGTAGCAGTTGGAGTAGGGTTGAAAGACAAATGTTAAGTCTTGGATCATCTCTGCCATTAGAGTTGCTATTCGTACCCTACCTTTTCCAGGCAAGGAGATAGCTAAATGGGATTTTCTTTGCCATTCATCTCTGGGTGTTGCGTGTGACCACCAGTGATTGTTCTCTTTGGTGACATTTATCTAAATCTGAAACAACTTTGAATATTTATTTAATACATTTAATATATTGTTTAATGAGTAAAGCTGAAAAATAACAGCTGCATGCTGTTGACTCTTGTGTTAACTCAGGTCTATGGATTCTGAACACTTACTTGGGTTCAGGGCATTTTAGTTCATTACTCATCATTCATGCATGCAATTTAATCACTATGGTTTTACCCTAAGGACCTTACATGTATATTAGTGTTCTTCAAAGATCTTTTCATTGCTGTATTGTTTTAAGAAAAAAATACTCAGCTCCTCTGAATGGGCTCTCACTACAAAAACAGTAGAGCTGATGGCATTGGAAGTGGTAAAGAAAAACAGACCCCTCTGTAAAGCTGCTTGTGCCACTCTTGCCTTGTGTGCTTGAGCCGCACTATTTTGTTGTGTGCTGCCTGTGTGAAGGGTTGGGTAGGTAGCTAGCAAGGCAGAATCTGTGTTCAGCTACCAACAGGAAATTTCATCCTTTGGCTAGATATTTGGTCTGTACTTTGCATTTGAAATAATACTAATTAGGGAGGTTCTCAGTTTCTTGTTAGATAATGGTAATCAGCAACTTTTACTTCCTTATTTATTGGGGAGGGGGAAGGGAAGCCAACCCATCCTATGCCATAGACATACTAAAAGAGGGGGTGAAAAGTAAATTCTGACAATAGAAAATCTGGAATAAAAGTGGAATTAAACAGGTGGGAAAGGAATTAAATATAGGTTTAGCTTAAGTGAGACAAAAGAGTGAGAGAACGAAGACAAGAGTTAGGGTGCTCAGGTTCTGTCATGGTGCTCCAAGCAAGAAGCTAGAAATCATAATAAGAACTTGTGTGAACTATGCAAACTACTGCTGAAATTAGTTAATTGGAATATTAGTATACTTCTCCTGGTTTACTGTAAATAATTAACCTTCACAGCTCACTAATCAAGTCTTTTCATCTGTCTTGAGATTATGAAAGATATCCCTAATGTGATTAGTTTGTAATATTTTGCTCTTTCTGCAATGGCTTCTTAAGAGTGTATGTGACGAAGGCAGTCCTTTTCCATTGAGTTCAACAGACTGCTGATACCCTCTTTGCAGAGTTTTCAGTCGTATCACAGAATCAAGTACCGAAAATACTTAATCCTTGTCAGACTTTAAGCTATCAATAGCTTCTAGTTGTAGACACAGGCAGTGCTTCAAATAAATCAAGTAACTTTCACATCCGACTTTCTACAGAGATGGCTTTTCCCAAAGTACAGCTGCTTCAGAGAACTTTGTGGAGCTCTGTATCCCTCCCTATGCTTACCTGCATTTTAATCATGACTTAGAATCATAGCGTCACAGACTGGTTTGAGTCGGAAGGGACCTTAAAGATTATGTAGTTCCAACCCCCTGCCATGGGCAGAGACACCTCCTACTAGACAAGGTTGCTCAAGGCCCCATCCAACCTGGCCTTGAACACTGGCAGGGATGGGGCATTCAGAAAGTCCTTGGGCAACCCATTCCAGTGTCCAGAAGATTAAGTTGAATTTGAGAGGATAAATCCTACTCAAGTCAGAATGATTTGTATATTTAGGGTTAAATTCTTGTTACATTTATTACTAATTTTTTTTTTTTTCTTTTATAAAGTGGGGAGGACAAAACATAGAACATCTTCACCTTACATTTCTCAGGAAAATAATCAAGGATGTTTCTTAATCTTAGGAGACAAGCAAACAAACAAAAAATCAGAGAGGAAACAAAACTAAAATTATGTAAAGAACTTATGAAAATAACTTCCTCCAAATAATTGGAAGAAGTCGAAGCTTAGCATATTGAACCTGGCAAAGAGAATCTGCTACATATAATGAGCAACAGAGAATCTTTTCATTTCAAGGAGACTAGAAGTTTTGATAAATATCCTACTACGGTGCTAAACCCGTATGTACAGCACTGTGCTGGTATACTTAAATCAGAATGTGAAAATGATCATTTTAGTTCCAGAAACAAGTAGAACGAAGTGTGGAAAGCTCTAACTTTTGTCTTCCTAAAGCACACAAAGGCAGCACTGTGAGAACTACCTAATCTGATTTAAAATGCTTTAAATGTGATATTTTTCACATGCAGCTGATGTTACGGATCAATATTAAAAGGCAAGATGCAGATATTTTTTATTTTGGAAAATCTGTGTCATGGATTAAAGTATGTTGTAGGAAAATCTGTTTTGCAGTAGTGGTTCTGCGTTTTGATGTCTGAGGAGTAACACTTTAATGGCTGAATTAGCCACTTTTTTGCATCCTTATCAAAAAAGAATGCTTCGCACCTGAGCCTTGGTATGAATGCTCACTTCTACTTTTACTCACAAGAGGAAGGCTAAGGTTCCTAACACGAATATAGTGTTTCTAAGAACACAATGTTTTAAGTGATTATTACCAGGTTCCAAGACCTGATCTATAAAACTTTAGCCAGAAATGCCTTTATATGTTTAGTAAGCAGTTCAAACCTCACAGTATGAACTTTTGAATGATGATTATTCAATTATAGTTAGGTTCAGTTGGGTTTCTGAAGAAAAAAGACTGTATTAATAAACCTCCCTTTCTCCCTTTGCAGCATTAAAACTTCCTTTTGGCAAAACAACAGTGATGCATTTGGTGGCTAGAGAGACATTGCCAGAGCCAAACTCTCAAGGTACGCTGTGCACTAGAGGGATTTCTTACTCAAGTATATGGAAAAGCAGTCAGATATTTTACAGGATTTTGGAGTATTCCATAGCAGAGAAAAGTCAAGTCCTTGTGGTCTTTTGTGAAGCAAGTAATGGAATACTTTTGTACGTGTTGTGTATAGAAAACTGAGAAATTAACTTTCTGGTTTAGCATTATTCTAGAATGCGGGAATTTGCTCAAACCTTAACAGCTTTTATTTTTATTATTAAAAACTACTCCTGAGTTATTTTTCAGTTACGTATGCATGTCTACAATAATATATTTTTACTAAAAATAATCAAAGACAAACTTGTATCAAGCATCCTCACACACAAAACAACCAAATTGCTTTAGAAATGACATGTAAGTAAAACTTTCTTCTTCCTCCACAGGTCAAAGGAACCGTGAAAAAACTGGAGAAAGCAATTGCTGTGTAATTCTGTAAACCCTGTTAGCTTTACCTGCTAAGTGTGATGTAATATAGTCTTTGTCTTTCATGCTGCTGGAATAGAAGAGGCCCTACCTTGCTTCAGACACCTGTAGGAAGAGCCTGTCTGTAAATCCATTGAACTGAAATATTACACGAACACTGTCTCATTAGTCTTGTTTTGGTTTTTTTTTTAAGAGAAAGATCTATGAAAACTTTCAGTGTTTGTTTTCTTTTTTAAATTCCTGCTTTTTGTTTGTTGAATAATCTTACAGTACATCAGTTCTTGAAAGAATTCAATCTCCAGAAAAGTTAATGTGTTCTTTTCCATAGCAGGAATCATTTTGCTGCCACAAAAATCTCCATTAACTGGATCTAACCAGTCAAGCTTTCTAGATGCAATTTGCACTAAATATGGTTGACAGTATATTTCTCATCAACAACCTCTAACAATATTTGAGACACCTAGTGATAACCCACAATGTATAATGCAACACTGGAAAATAGTTTATTATAATTAAAACAAATCTCACTTATGGCCAAATCAAAGGAAAAACTGTTAAGTCAATTCTATCTAAGTCAACCTTGGTGGCCGAACTGGCACAGAATACTAACTAAAGCAAGTCTAACTCTATATATTTTCACTGCAACAAACAAACAAAACTATGTGCCTGTAATTTAAAAGCACTCTGTAGAGGGCTGATGAAACTGAATTTTTCGTTACTGCGTGCACTCTGATCTCCTACATCAGTTGAGTGCTTATTCAGACAGCACAAACAAGTGCAGAGAGTGCATTTCCTAGCCTTAATATGGGAGGGGTAATTTCCTGTAGTTCATAGGCTTTTATTATTGTGCATAAATGTTAGAAAACATAATTTACTAATCAATTTTATGTATTTGAATATTGGCAATTGGTGTTTTTTCAGTCATTTTCTCATCTGTACCTTAGTGTCCAATGTCATGCTTACTCATTAGAGACTTCAAAAGAATTATTAAAGTTTAAAAAAGCAAAAAGAAAAACCTCTGCCATAGTACTAGTTTTGTTTCTTTAAGTAATCTGCATTTGGTATTAGTGCTTGCAATTGTATTAAAATCAGAAGCTGATTTCTGAAGGCATACATAATTAAAAAGGATGCCATTCTTTTATTTCATATCAATAATTTAAACGTTGATATGCTAAAGAAATTTGCACAGCACTAAAGCATGAGCTAGTTTCATCTTAAACCTGTAAAAAAAAAAAAAAATAAATAAAAATTAAAAAAAAATATAAAAGATTTTATATTTTTTTTCACTGGGGAGGAATTTCTTCCTGGGTGAAATTACAAATATGTGTAGAATATATTTAATAAAAATCTTATAAAATACATAACTATAGAAGTTAAATATAGATTGGCGTGTAGTATAATAGAACAATATTCCATATAAATAGCTTTAGCCTTTAAAAGAAATGAGTCACAGGTTGACATTGTGTTCTGTACTTAAGTGTCCACAACTCTTACAGATGTTCTGTGTAATTGTTTTTTGAATTATTGGCATCATTCAGATGTAATCAGGTTATTTTATTCATTGTTCCTGCTTTGATGAAATGCTTTATATGCAGTAGATTTACAAAAATATTGTTCATACTGATCAGAATTAAATTTGTATAGAGCAGAGTTTTAAAACAAATTGTAAATAGCACTAAACATTTTCTTTCTGCAACCTGTACTGATAGACTCTTCTGTAAACTAAATAAAAGACTATTGTAGTGCATTGTGGTGGTGTTTTAAGGGTTGTAGTTGGGTCTGTAACTACTTTTAATAATACTTCTTAACATGGAAACTAAGTAAGGACTCCATTTTGTTTATTAAAAAAAAAAGGGGGGGGAGGAGGCAAAACCTGCTGAAAACTGCTAATGGGGTTTATCACTTCAGTTTTGTTTTCCTTTCACATCAAAAGAAGCGGCCTAAAGGGTTTTTTCATGTTGGAGGAGAATGCGAGCATGGACAGTCACAGCTGCAGATGCACTGGTGTACCTCGGTGCAGTTGTGTACTCATAGTGTAGGGTTTTGTAGCCTTCATTTACTTACAGAAAATAACATACACACCTCTTAGGGTGTTGGGAGCTGAGGTGGCAGCATTATGCGCTCATCGCCTACGTGAATCTTGGGAGGGGGAATTTCCTTGTACTTTGCAGTGCAGTTGCTGAATAAGTGACTATGGGGATGCAAATCTTCTTATTTAAGAAAATAAAACAGTTTGATAAACATCAGCTTGAGAAAGCTGCTAGGAGCATGTTACCTTTAACTATAAAATGAAACTTCCCTTTTCCAAAATGCTGACCACCTAAGTAACACAGGCTCAGATGAGAAATGGCTGTAACAATACAAAAAGAAAGGGGCTGAGGCAGGACATATTTTACTTGTTAAACAAGTCTTTCAGATGCAATGATTTTGAAAACTTGATGTTTGAACTGTAATCTTGGTTTAAAAAAGTAGAGGGGTATTTAATACAATATAAATACATGAAAACCCAGTAGCCTCTGGTTAAAATATTTGGCGAGCTCAAACAGCAAAGTATGTGGAGTTCCCTTTTTTTGAGATGCATAAAGATGCATATATGCACATGTCCAAGCACATCCTTAAATGCTGCTTGGCATTTAAAGCGTGAGCTTGCCAAAATTAACTCCTGCAGAAAGCAGATAGAACCGTTGCCTTCATTTTCCTGCAAACTGTCAGAGTTCTGCCCGTTGCAGAGCACTTCTGTTGTGGTGTGAGTGGATGGAAAACCGGGGGGCAGAATTGCTAAAAAGTTTATGTTCTTTTTTCCTTGGATGCTTTGTATTGTGGATGGTACGTTTGCCAGAACAAAAGCGGTAGCTGTTCATCCAGATTCCCCAGCCTTGCTAAAGTTCACGCATATGCTTCTCTTCTAAGTTGATTGGAGTCAAGACGGTACTTGCAGCCCCAAAATATTGAAGCTAAGTCTTTACAGGGTCAGGCTGTTGGACACTCTGATAATACATTGAAGAGTTCGACATTTGATTTTCACTGTTTGGTAGAAATTGTATTTTCCATATGGATGAGTTAATAGATGTCATGAAGGAAGGGAAGGAGAGAATGAATTGGAGCCCTTCATACTCTGAAATATCCTGAAGGGACCACATTTGTCTCCCATACCACTGCATGTGTTATCAATCATAAATTAATATTCACACGTGAGGTATAATACCTGATAGCAGTGAATGTACTCTGTAACTTCTCTTTTCTTAAATGATAGCAAAAATATGACTGTTGAAACAGTCTTAGGGATTAGCTCAGTTGCTGGAGGAAGAAAATGTGGCCAGGGTAATGTTAAAGGCTTTGCTAAGGTGCTGCATTGATATGAATCCAGTGCAGATCTCTGCAGTTCCCGAATACCTTTCCTCAGTATACTGTGTTCACAACAGGAGGAACAGTGATTTAACTTAGAAGAGAAATATACAGTGCTCTGAAAAAGCTTCCTTCCTCTCATACAGGTAAGAAGGAAGGTGGCTGATTCTGCGCTGCCTAAAAGCTGGGAGTTTCTGCTGCTGCTCTTTGGGAAAGTCATGCCTGTGGTTCTGCGTGTGCTCTGATGATTCATTATACAAATCTTGCTTCAAGAAGCAAATAACAATCTGGATATACTTCATCTAAAACTCTCACTAACTTTATGCTAATTAAATGCATAAACTTGAGCAGATTTGGAGTTCTATGTCCTGCGCAAATTGGCATTTAGACCATTAACCGATGGGAATCCTGTGCTTAAATCAGGAAATGCCAAGATCTGTTCAGGTTCTTAAAGGAGAGCTCCCAGCCCTTTTATTTCTTCTGAAGTACTTAGATTCTTCCTAGATACTCAACCTTGGCCATAACTTGTCAGGATGAAGCTTATTTTGAAAGAAAATAAAAGGCATTTGCTGTTATTCAAGAGGCTGACAGCAATGCATGGTTAATGGCAGTAAGCTGTTAACAAGCCTCATAAGGCGGTGGCATATTTGTTCTCTATGCCACGTGTACATACCTGTGAGGAGGTTTCCAATGTAACTGCTAATTTGCTTAACAATTTATGATACTGGACTGTAAAATTACAAACCCCTCTCTATGCTCTGGGGTTTTCCAGTAGTCACGATTGACTTCTGCTTCTTTTATTTCTTAATTCTTAAGGGGTTCTTTTAATCTGGAAAAAGAATGACCAGTGAAATAGTAAATGGTGAAGATTATTAAAGTCAAGCTCATGAAAAATAATGAACATTTGATGAAACCTTATCAAGCTCATGGAATGGATCACAGTGACAAATGAAGTTCAGTTTTTAATGTAAAGGATCCATCCAGGACTGAGTTCTGGGCATCATGGGCAAACACTTTTGCAAGTTCCTTAGGTTTTTGAAAATAACAATAACAATGAGACATCAGGAACGTTACAGAGTTTGGAGAGAATGATAGGTTAAATTAGCTACGGTTGCAACTAACACAGAGAAAATGGATGCAGAACTCCTGGTTTTGGCTTGTAGCTTTATTGGCCCAGTTTTTATGTTTGTCTTTAAAGCGGAGGTGACAAATTCAAATCCAATAGCAACATGTTTCTGTGAAATCAGTGGCACTCACTTCCACCAGAAGTAATGTGAGGAGAAAAGCTGAGCAAGACGTGAAAGGAAAATCAATCATTGTATTGATGAAAATTGAGAGGATTTCCAGAGTTGTTATAATTAGTGATGCTAAACTTCTCAACAAGATAGTAATTGTTGTCCTTCAGACATTACGTTAACTTTCAATGAAGAGCCCAACTCTTAGGGGAAAAGTACTTCTGACACATAAACACCTCCATGATGTACAAGCAGCTGCATAACATGAGCCCCAGCCCGTGCAGGACAAGCGTATCATGTGCTCTTGTAAGACTTTATCTCTGCAAACCTGCTGCTTCCTGAGAACAACTTTTGGCTAGAGCCAGGGTGATGTCTGTGCTTTGCTGGAGCAGGCTTGAGGGAGTAACCTGCTGTGTTTTAGCTGTGGAGAACATGAACGGCAGTTGCTCAGGGCAGAAGTTAATGCCTCTTGAGTGGTGCCAGGGGAAAGCACCCTGCTTTTATCGGTTCAGAGGATGCTGAATTTACAGGTAGTAAATGTTTTGACTCTTCTAGCAGAAAATACTCTTCAGCTATTATTTTGTTTGGATAGAGGAAGGTAATGGGATGAAACAGAGAACAATTTTCTTTTTGTTCTGTTATCTATTCTTTGAACTAAAGATCAGGAAGGAATAACAGGAGAAGTTTAAGGCACCTACTATAGGATCAACCATCAAATGGCTGGTGAAAATTCACTTACCAGCAGCTATCCATGCCACAAAGAGCAGCCATGGGAAAGAAGTGACCACTGCCCACAGCGTGGCAACTAACAGCCAGGATGAAGTAGCTCAGGTTGTGAATGAGGGGCAGAGAGGGTGATGTTCGGTCAGTTTGTGAGGCTTTCAGTTGTTGCCTGGCAAAAAGGGGGTTGGGATCTTGCACCAGTCATGGGGGGGGGGGCACAATAACAAAGAACCATCTGTAGAGGTTAGAGCTGAAAAATAATAGTATTTAAAAACATCCGTGATACTGAAAGTCAGCTCTTTGCTGCATGGATGATACTGGACTTCAGACCGTGACAGGGAAATAAGTAACAGTGTCTATGGTACCTGCATCTGCCCATTACCTGCACTGGCTAAATTAAAGAAAGATGGGGCTTCAGTTCTTTAGCTGATGCAGCTCACACGTGTCCCTCAGTGAGGATGGTTAATCCCCGGTGCTGCCAAGGTTACAGCTCTGCTGTGGCAGGCAGCGGAGCTGGCAGGGAGCTGGCACCCCGCAGCCTCACCAAGGGAAAAGTCAGCACCACAGCTGTGCACACTGGTGAGAGATGAAAAACACGAGGTCTGAAGCGGGATGAAGTGTCAGTGTGGAGAGTCAGCAAGTGCCCAGCCAAGGGAACTACCAAATCCACCCAGCTGTGCCAGCCCTGTCTTCCAGTGAAGTGAATTCAGTGAGTATTCTTCTGGAAAACAAATATGGAGTCTTCTCTGCCATTAACTAAGCAATGTCAACAAAATCTTTTGGTTTCTGGCCATGTTGACGGCCAGTACCCCAGGGGAAGGCCTTCTCTCAACCAGCAGGTATGAAGGCTGCCTCAGATTCTGTTTTTCTTGTCTTCTAAGAAGTTACCATCTCTGGCTTCAACACCGAAGTCTTCAAGCGTCCCATGGTTCTGATTCTCTCCCAGCCTGGTGCTTCTGGCTGCAGACGCTAGTGATCACCACTGGACACCCACTGTACTGGGCAGAGCCCACGGCAAGGACTGGAGAATAACATCATCAATGTGGATGCAGTGTGCCCCTGCAGCTGTCTGCTGAGCTGGGGACAGGACTCCTCCATGGCTCTGGCCATTGCTGGATAGTCTCAGCTGCCTGGAGGAGTGGAACGCACTTTGAGCTTCCAAGCAAAGGGCAGACCCACTGTTCATGACATTGTGGCCAGGCCCCAGCTGCGTCTGCTTCTTTCAAGACTTGCAGCAAAGAACCTCACTAGTGACCAAACTGGTAAAAGCTACTGCCCCTTCTGAGCAGGGAGGCAATAACCCCTGGGCAGATGTGAGAGCAGACGTGGGTCAGGGGTATCCTTAAGACCAGCACTTGTGCCTGAGCAGGTAGCTCCTCCAGAGCAAGATGCTCCCATGTGCTCCCCAGAGGTGTGCTCCCACCAGCGGGATGGGGGGATTTGAGCTTTCAGAAGGACTTAATGGGGACCAGGTTTGAGACTGTGGCTTTCTTTTGCCTTGTTGGGTGCTGCCAGCCAGTGAAGGCATCAGCCTCCCCCGGGCTTCATCTAGGTGGGGAGGGGGGGTAGTGGGGTGACACTGGTTGGTTGGTTGGTTCGCTCTGTTTCTTCTGCCTAGTGTTTAAAAGCTACGAAGAGGGTTTTGATCTTGTTAAATATCATGTGTGCACTTCTGTTCCTGGCTGTTTTAATCAACTGAACACTAATGGTTGAGCCCCAGAGACTGTGGCCAGGCCCTGAGCAGCCTCTCTCATTACCTCTGGCAATGAAGGCAGCTGGAAGGGGTGATGACCTGTTGCCTGTGTAGGTGCCAAACACGCATCCTGCCTCCGAGCAGGGCTGTCTTGTCAGTGATGTATGGTTGTGTCCCTGAATGGACAGGAGGCTCCTGCTGGGGCAAGCCTTGTGTGCACAAGGTCATGGGCTAAGGAAACACGATCTTAAAGATGCTGGGTTGGTGTGGTGGTATCTAAGTCTTTAACTCCCCTCTGATTTAGCAAAGAACGTTCCCTCTGTTTCCTGGAAAGGGGAGCCAGTTTGTGCAGACGTTATTCAACTCCTTTTTGTCAGATAACAGTTCTTCCAGAAACAGTTGCTGGAGGGCAGGTGTAGGTATTCCCCTGTGCTGCAGCAGGGAAGAGTTTGCCAGCAGATAGCTTCCTCACATCCTCCTTAGGGTGCAATGTACCTGCTGCCAGGGAAAACCTGAACGGTTCCTCTGGTCCCTGCAGGCTGATTCCAAAATCCAGAGAGACACCTCTCCTTTCTCGGGTGGAAAAATGCAGACAAAACATCGTTCTCATGTTGGTGGGTCAGAACAAACATGAGTGCCCAGAGATAAGGAAGCTCCCAAGAGCACGACGTAGTTGGCACCCAATGCGCAAATCACCTTTTCAACTGCTGAGAGGTGTTTAGACGTGAGCGGTTCAGTCCCTGCATGTCTGGGACGAACATCCCCTTGCTCGCCAGACCTCTCCTTGAGGAAAGCCAGTCCCGTTTGCAAAATCCCGGACTGAAGCTCATTATCTGCTGAGTGAGAAGATGAGGAAACAGAATAGCCCTCCAGTGCCCTGCTTCATGTTGGGCAGCGCTGGGTAGGGGGGATCAGGGGGCTCGGTGATGGAGCGCTCTGCAGCCACGCTTGCCTGCATGAGGTTTAAATTAGAGGTCTGCGTCTCCCTAATTGCACTGTGGGGCCCAAGGTGTCAAAAGGATTTTCAGCCAAACTAAAAGGGAGTATTTGTGGAACAGTGAAAAGAGCACACATTCAACTGCCCTGAAGCACAGTCAGAGGTGCTGCTTCCAAGGCGAAAGGTAGCACAGTTAATGCAGGAGGAGGAGGAAAACGGGCTGAGCGCAGTTTGGCTGGGGAAGAAAGCAGGGTACCACAGTGTCTGCGTGTCAGCATCAGCAGCGAAGGCCTGGTTGTAAATAACACTGCTCCTGGCACCTTGGGATTTTGCAGGCTGTTGTATAGAGCCTGTATTGATCCCTGGATGCAGGTGCTGAGTTTCGACATCTGATAGTCCTTTACGACTGCAGCTCTTGAGCTCGTTTCTTTATAGTAGCACAGTTTCTACCGGGGAAAAGAGCTTTGCGTGAAGAAATGCTCCGAGGGAGAACAGCTGGTTTTATTGGGAAAGGCAGAAGTGACTTGTGTGGGGAGCAGAGGCTGCGGCTCTTCATCTGATGTCTTTTCTGGGTCCTGACAGGGTGCTCACAGCACCTGCAGGTCAGGATTTGCCTTTGTACCTGCTGCCATTCCTGCATCGGGATGTTTGTGCTTACTGTGGTTTTCTTAAACATGAAAATAAGGTCTCACCAAATGATAAACGCCAAAACAGGCACTTCCAGTCAGCTTCATAGTACTGCAAAAGTAACTTGGCTTTTTGTCCTTGTTTTGTCAGGAAAACAGTATTTTTCAACTGAAAACTGGAAAAAAACCACCAAACCCTGTATGATACAGTAAAGATGCAGAAGTGTAGATGCCATTATTCATTTCTCGACTGAAAATCCATCCACAATGTTTGAACCTGATTCAACAAAAATTTACTTTTTCCCATGTGATGTCCCTTCTTTGTGCCTCTTCGAAGAACCAAATTCACCTCATCAACATGAAAAATCACATTTCTGTGTAGCAGAAGCTCTTGGTAATGCTGCCATGCCTGAAGGAGGAGCTGTGTCTCCTTCTCTGTCTGCTCCATCACTGCTCCCTTTTGGGACCACTGGCCCAAGCAAAGACAGAGGCTGGTGACTCCCGCCTACTCCTCTGGGTCTGGATCAGACCAGGTTTTCAGGTGCTATCAGGTAACTGAAAGAGCAGGTCTCTCAACTTCTTTAGGAAGACCCTACAATAATCTTCTCATTTTGTATCTCTGCATGGATCCTATACCACTGGTCTGTGTATTTATATACTCCTTTTTTATGTAGGAAATACTGAATTTGGTTAGCCAGGCTGAAGCAGCAGGAATCAATCTCCTCACATGAGATGCATCTTTTAGGATGTACTTGCGTGTGGAGTAATAGCTGCTAGCTCTAATGCAGTCATTACTAAGCAATCATAGGAAAGGTTCAGAGAGAAGAGCTGAGAACTGCATCCCGCAAGTCACAGAGGGAAGGAGAAAATGAGACTGCTGTTCTCCAAGTCAATATATAACCCATTTTAGATTATAGATGGGAAGGTGGGCTGACGTGCAGGTGCATCGTGTGATGACTGAGTTTGGGCTGGTGTAAATGAACACCTTGGAACACCAGCTGGAGGGCTGTTGTCTGCTCTCAGCAGCAGCCATCTCAGCCTTGCTCTTAGTTTCCTCTTCCAGTGCGTTGTCTCTTTTGGTCCTTCTGCTTTTGAAGCTTCTGCCAAGCCGCAGAACAACATTCACATGTGATGAGAAGGGAGAAGAGCGATACAAGTCTAAGCTGATATAATATCCCTGTTAGGAAAAGGGCAGATGGGAAAGGAGGTTGTATGATTTTGCCCTATTCAGCTTCAGCCCTCAGTACTTTTTCTTACATCTGTCTCAAAAGCTGAGGATCCACTTTATATAAATCCATGAATCTCATGTGTTACGTGCTGCTGTTGTGCAAACTGGGCTGTTAAATCTTTCAAACCTAACTTTAGGCCTGAGGAACTGTTTGAGTGCTACAGTGGCCTGATAGGTTTTGCTAGGTCTTCCCCAGCCCAGACTACCCTGGGGTTTATCAGCACAGTGGAAATTGCTGTATTTTTTTTCCTTTCAAAAGCTGCAAGTTGTGGCTGGGCTGCCTTAGTCAACTGTTGGGAACCATTTGGCAATTGCTGTTGTTGTCTGTGAGCAGACATGTGCAAACACTTCAGAAATCGGAATGGCTGATTCCCATTTATTTATGTGAGGGACCACATGTGCCATGAAGGAGGTTTCAGTGTTTGCAGATGTGACATTTGCATGTGGATGGAGCCTTCCAGTGCCTTTGTGTTGACAGCAATGCAAAGGGCTCCCAGCTCATTGAATGTAGATGACACTTGCTTCGTTCATATCCAAGTGATTCCTACTAGTGGATGGGGGAAGGAGCATCCTGACAGTAGCAACTGCAAAAGGATTGATCAAGGACCCAAGACCTTTTGGAGTCCTCCAGAAGAAGCTGTATGAAATGGCCTACAGAGTGCTGGACACCCAGCAGCAATGCAACTGTTCCTACAATCTTTAATTAGCTGAAACTTCCTTTAGTCAAGCTGTCCCTGTTGCAATGATAATGCACTAACAGATGTAGCCAGTGCAAAGCTATTGATTTTTAGGAGTATGGTGATAAATGAGGAGCACAGGAAGCAGACTTGGCTGGTCTCCAGGGGTTGCTAATATATAGGAGAGGCAGAAAGGAAAAGGTACTGAGAAATGTGGTCCCATCTGATTCCCACAGGAACTCATGGAAAGCTTCCTGTTGACTCAGTGATTTACTTTTTTTCCTACACTTTGCCCATACAAAACATGGTGAGAGCTGTGATGCAAGTTTCCCACTGAAAGATTTTGTTCCTCTTCTGAATTTGGAGAGCCTTTCTGAGAGCAGAGTTGGGTCCTCTGGTATGGGGATCCCTCTGGATGCCTTAGTGAGACAACCACCAGGCCGGGTCAGTCTTCCTCTCCCATAGTTTTCCTTTGAGGATCTCCTGCAAGAGGCTAGAAGGAGAGAGTGCTCTTTCTCTTGGTGGCTTGTTCTTTTGCTCTGCTCATGGTGCAAATGCAGTCACAGAGGGATCTGAGGACACATTCATCTGTCTAGGTGATGATGATACCATTTCAGTGGTGGTGCTGTTATGTCTTGTTTCTCCTAAAGCTTTGTCATGTCTACTGTCTTCAAGAGCAAGCTACTGATATCCAGAAGACTGCCATCAGCCACACGTCATGATGTTTCGGGAGGAAGACAGCAGCTTCCCATCACTGCAGCCCTGAACATCATTGGGCACAGACAGACCCACAGGTACCTCCACACTGGGGAGCAGGGGGCAAATGGGCCATATAGCCCAGCCCTAGCCCTTCCCCAGCCACACGTCATGTGTATGGACATGGGTTTGTCTTGGCACATCTCTCCTAGGGGTGAATTTCAGCCTTGATGCAGAAGGCTTCCTGAACCATAGGGAGGCAAATGGTCCTTTTTCCCCCAATGGATGTGCTCTCTGAACTCAGGGCCTCATTTATCCTCTTTTCTGTCTTTCTGATCCTTTAAACATATGGGGGGGGGTGTTGGTTTGTTTGTTTATTGGTGGTTTTTTAAAGTCTTCATGAGATTTTACCTTGGAATAATTCCAAGTCTCATAAATTCAAGCTCACTGTATTCTGCTCCCAAGTATCATAAGCCCCATGGTGAGGCTGTAGGCAGAAGAACATCTAGATATTACTAGGGCTTGCTTTACCACAGCACTGGTTTTAAGGGGATAAAACTGTGCTGCAGACTGGACTCCAAAAGCCCACGGCGTAATACCCTTCACTTGCTCTAAACTGTTATTATAACATTTTTAACAGATCCCAGGTGAGAAATAACCTTCTCTGGCTTATAGATGCCATTCTGCTGCATTCAAACATCCAGCCAATATTTAGATCCTTGCAAGCTATTTTCATCCGGAGACAAAACAGCCCTGGGATGGTATTCAGTGTATTTCTAGGGTGTCTTTTGCCGTTGCTTAGCATTTGTGTCTGTTGCCTGTTGATCTTTTTAGCTCCATTTTTACCCTCATGCCTGTTTCCACTTGTGAATACCCCAGATTAACCTGCTCCTATGGTTAGTTGTCTGCCTGGGCTTTGCAACGGTATCACAAGAAAGGAGCTGCATGCATCTTACACTTGTCTGGAGTGGTGGCTCTCGTGCCAGTTGCCACCAATGGGACCTCTAGGCTCCTATGTGGCAATATAAACGGAAAGCTTTACAAGGGCAAAAGGATAACTGGATTGTAGGTTGGTCACCTACAATCCTGGTTATGAACCAGATGATAGGGATATGCCAAAAGACCTTTTAATGCCAACAGATGGGGTCAACCGTGCACACATGTGGTTGCACGATGTGACTGGGCAATGGGGTCCTCAGACCCCTCAGAGGAGCAGCCTGCCTTTGCCAGGACTTGCTCTTTCAAGAGCCTATTTCCCCTCCTGAGCTTTTCTGCTTCAGTGAGCTGTGAAGCAGACCCCAGGGGTGAACCCTACCACATCCAAGGGTTGTATGTACCCAGCTGCACCCCTGCATGGCCTTGTACACTGGTGTTGATCACAATGATGATTTCTGAGAGTAATTTGGAGTGACTGTACATACCCATATTTTCATAGGAAGCAATATCACAATATGCCGGGGCCAAAGCATGGGCAGATGGGGAGGAAGAGGTGGGTGATCTTAGCCTGCTGTGGTCTTGCAGGAGGGGGCTCCCAGAGACACCCTCCTCTTCCCACCTTCCCAGCACAAAGTGGTTCCAAGCAGCAGCAGTGGTACAGACCAGCCTTTCATCGGGCTGCGGGAGGAAGGATGCAGCAAAATCAAACGGGCAGCGTCCACTTACTGTAATGGGCTTTGGTTTGGGTCAATGGGTTTCTTCCTCCTATTAATCATCCTTGCAGTCTGCTGTGCAAAGGCAGTGCTTGGAGCCAAAGGGAAATAAACCCATCCCTGCAGGGAGCGAAGACAACCCATTAGCCATGCACGCAATGCTCTCTCGCTTGCATTTGCTCTGTCTATCTGTCTTTTAATTGTGACCGGGGTTACAAGTGGACGAAGGGCTGGGCTCAGCTTATATATCCATTTTTCATTTAAAAGGATTACTGGGAAAGAGGTGTCCTGCACACAGGTTTCCCCGATTAACCCCTGACATTTCTGAGCATTAGAGGCCTCCCTGTGCTATTCAGCTTCCTGACAACCTTTTCTTCTGCCTTAACTGGTGCTGAAATTAGATTTCAAAATTGCCTAGTAGTCCATGCAGCTCCTTATGGAGAAGTCTATAGCAGGGGTTTGCCCTGTGATGGGAGCTGGGTGAAGGCTCCCAGCCGCGTGCCGTGAACAGCCCTTTGCCCCTGGTCCCCTCAAAACCCCCATGGGAGCCAGCCACGCTCAGCCAGCCCAACCTCGCTGGTGTTTGTGCTCAGCGATGGGGAATGGATTCTCAGCCCCCAGCGGAGGGTACCGCCAGTGCTGGACCTGGGTACAAGCTACAGGTGCTGGTGGGACTGGAGCTTGTTGAGATCCATGCTGGACATCCACAGGGCTTGGCTTCCCTAAGGCTTATGGGCCTGTAAGTGAATAATGAAGCTATCGGTGATTAATAGACTTTTAACTGGGGTTAGGGCTTGGAGGCAGTCCAGGGAAACACAAGCTGCTCATGGCTGTGCCATGGCACACAAAGGAGCTGTGCTCGTCAGAGGAATTATTCATTGCCATTTCCGCAGCTCAGCTCTCTGCTGACCTGGTATCACTGATGAAGGAAGGTCTGCAGAGAATAACTAATGAGGTGGGACCAGGAGAGCAGAAGGTTGGGCTGCGACTCAGCATGCAGGTAAACATCATGTCGAATGGAAAATAACGGGCAGAGGCAAAGACGGAATTGGGAAGTGAAAAATGAAGACAAGATGAGAACCTGGTGGAGAACTAATGGCAGAGATGAGGGCTGTGGAACTGGCACTGGGAGAAGCACAAGGCTAGAAACTCTGCAAGGACTGGAGTGTGCTCCCATCATCTTGCCAAAGCCAGGAATGAGCACGTCTAAGACAACTCCAGTGAACGGGTCAGGGTAGTGGAGCATTAGAAACAGCAGCAACCCAGGGATGGGAACTGTGGAAATGAGCCAGCTGGAAAGCAGGCTGCCAGGGCCAGAGCTGCAGAAAATAAAAGATGATGTGATGAGGGAAACAGCTAACATGAGAAACTGCCCTGCTACTGAAAAGTCAGGAAAGACAGCTGTGATGACTTGGATGCATGTCAGGAATGGCCCCTGAAAGATACCCTACATGGCAACGCACATGGGAGTGCGAGGCAATAGAGATAGAAGAATACTGAGCATGGGGCAGGCAGAATGAGGAGCAAAACTGAGATAAATGGTTTGAAGATGAGGGAAACTACTTGAAGATTAACAGGGTAGAAAGAAACCTCTTTATCGAGCTGATGGACTAGGGAAAAAAGTAGAAATCCATTATAATTTTCTTGGTTCAGGTAATTCATAGAAGGATTTAAACCTTGATTCGACTTTTTCAAAGAGCACCGCTTGCCCAGGCATTGGAGCTGGAAGAGGCCATCCCCCACTGGGGAGCGGGTTAGGATCCAGTGCTCTCCTCCAGCTTCTATTCACAGCCAAGCCACCACTCACGATCCCTTGTGTGTTTGGGGGACATGATTCATGGGCAGGCCTGGATATTTCATTGAAACCCATGAAGTAACAGTCTTCAGGCCATCTAGGCACCTGCATCCCACTGTAATCCCCGGAGTAGGAGGTGGTGCTGGAAGAGCACCATTCTTCCTTATTTTTTTTCTATCAGGGAGGAACCATAGGGCATCTTGGCTGGGAGCAGGGATGGTTCAGGAAGCTTTTCCATGCAGCTCTTTGATGGCTTTCTGAAATTCCTCTTTGCTTTGATTTACATTGAAATTTACATGCGCCTCACTCATGTTTTGGAGCTTTGAAGTGTACTTCAGGTAGCAGCAAAGGGGCAGTGGATATGAAATGAATAATTAAATAGAAAGAAGCAGTTAGTAGAGACACAACCAGAAAGCTGTATGAAGAAATTACCCCATCGCTCTTCTCATAAAGACAAAACACGTTCTTTATGCAGATCAGGGTATTTGGCTTTCAGGAATTCAGATGGGATTGACTCAACTGAAATAACAAATATGGCCAAGAAAGAAGGCGAGAGCTTTGATTCACATTGCTGAGGGAGCGCTCTTCCTCTGGCAGGATGGCTTGCACTGCAGTGGCTCTCGTGCCCACCAAAACTGGAGGGGGACCGTCCTCTGGGCACAGCTACCAGGGAAAACCAGGGTGGGGATTAGAGCATCAAGTGAGAATGTGGTTGCTTAAATAAACAAAAGCAGCGCTTCAGAGGCAGTGGTGCAGGCTGTGCACCTCATGCTACCGACTGCCTTCGGGGAGACACCCCACAACTGTGAGCCTCCTCCCTTCCTACCACTAGTGAGGTGCAACCTGCAGTGTTAGTGCTGGGGTTCACGGGACCTCCCCACCACAGGGGGATCGTGATCTATGGAAAACCGACAACTTGGATAAAGCATTTCTATTTTTTTCTTACTGGTGAAAACCTGTAGCCACAAATACATGTGCAGAGCTGGCCTGACTGACAGACCCATCGGGGCTTGCTCTTCTCCAGGATTTAGCTGTCAGCCCATCAAAGGCAGCTGCTCAGAGGCTGAGCTTTTGTTTCTGCTCCCACAGCCAATCCCAGCCTGGATGGCAGCTGGAATCCTTCACCATCGGATGTGTCACCCTCCATCCTGCTGGCGGGGGCCCTGGGATGGGAGGGGAGCTCAGGCGGGTTTTCCAGTCCTGCTCTCAGGTCCTACACCAGGGTGCAACTCCAGCACCTCCTGGCACCGGTGACATTCAAGAAAACACGGGAGAAAGGAAGAAGTGTCTTTTTTATTTCCATAGGGCTGTTTTTCAAGTATTCAAGCAGTGCTGGAGGTGGACTTGTGGCTGCAAAAGCAGTAAGATTGCTTTGCTTTGTTAGCTGTAGCAATACAGGAGAAAGAATCATTTTAAGGGAAATTTTTAAGGGAACAGCTAGAGAAAAAGATTAAATAAAATCCTGGAAGCAAGGAAGGAAGCATTGGACTGAAGTAATAAAATTACTTTGCCTCAACCGTTCCATGGTGAAATACTTGGCTTATTCTTTTGTGAGGCAACATGTTGTTCCAAGATCCATTTAATGTAAAAAAAAGCCCTGTCAGTTGTTGAAATGACAACAAATGCTTTGACAGGCATCAAAGGATCTGCTTTTCTTTCTCAAGCTTAGTTTCATAGGAAATTCCAACACTCGTTGGTTTCGATCCAGCAGGGAATAAAAGCCCATTGCAAAACCAGGGAATTCCCCACAAAAATGGAAATTCCAGCTCCCACGCAGTGCTATTTACTCTCATTAGCTTTAGCTTCTTGCTTGCACGTTCCCAGATCTGCTTGCCGGAACTCCCTTAATGTAAAAGCAAAAGGTGCACAGCGCTGCCCAGCCACGTGTGCCACCTCTCCTGCCCTGCTGCAGCCACGTCCCCCAGGAACAGCACCAGCTCAGAAGAGCAAGGAGGGACTGGGAGCTCACTCACTATGGGACAAGGTGCCCCTATTTCTTTGTGTCTTTCCATGAAAAGCAGCCCAGGAAGAAAGCAGAATGGGGTCGGCAGTTTGGTTGCATGTGGTCATGAAGGCTGGAAGTGTGCTCATACCATGGGCAGGGGACAGCTTGCTAGGAGGGAAAAGCTCTCCTTCAAACTTGCAGGCAAGCAGCTGTCTGCACACGGGGAAAATCAAAGCCCTGCTGGAGCTGCAGCATGGACCAAGCCTCATTCCTCCTGGACTTGTCTATGGCAGGAGTGTGCCCACTTGGATCCCCTGCCCAGGCAGGAGTGAATTCTTCTTCCCTACTTAGACATCTTTATCTACCAAATGAATACAATCACCACTACTGCAGCTTATCTCTGCTCTGTAGTTGGGTTATGTGTTGAGGGATGGACAGATGGATGTGGCAGCACTTGTGGGAAAACTGCTTTTCTCTTTCCCCAGCATGACTGTGCCAGCTCATTCCCTTGAAAACCTGGCCAGAAGGGGTTTGAATGTAAAATGATTTAGCACTGGATAAAAAAATCATGGGAAACTTTTCCCCACCCCTAGTGTTTTCTTTCTCTATCTGGTTTCCACACTTCAGCATCACACGGAGAATTGCTTTCCATGAAAAAACCATGCTCACCACCAGGAAAATCAGCTTTCTGTTCTTACAAGCAACAGAGATGCTTGCCCAGGCCAGGAGGTTGCCATCCCAAATGTGCATATATGTGGCCTACCCTGGCTGGATCCAGGCATGCAGGCACAGGGAGCCATGTGGCCCCAGACACCCAGCACAAGCAGGTCCTGTGTGCACCTCAGTGTGCCTGTGCATTCATAGTTGATTCTTTGGCAAGTTTTGGGCCTTTAGAGCGAAGTATCTGGCATGAGAAAGAGGTTGCGCAAGAGCCCAACTGGAGCTTCCCACTGCAGTTCTTCAAAACAAGCTTGCATCGTGCATGTAACTTTTACATAGTCCTGGCAAACACTGCTGGGCACTGCTGCAGCACGCACAAGAGCAAAGAGTATCACGACCTTCAGGAGCATCCTCACTGGTCCCACACGCAGGTCACACCACTGAGTCCCATCACCCAGTGAGGAGGGCAGCACACTGGCACACAGACCTGGGGCAGGATGTGCCTTCAGTCAGGGATAAATAAGCAACTATTATAAAGAAGAAAAGAAAAGAGTTGGGAGAGAGAAGGGGAAAAGTAATTAACGGAAAGCATAAATTCATTTGATATGACGGACAAATAGTTCTTTATTGTTAAGGAACAGAGTATGGTCTAGTTTAGTTTCTAGTTGAATCTCCTGTGTTCACAGACTGATCATACAAAATCATTGCCAGTTATATAAAAAGGATACACTTTTGAAGATATGTGGTGGCCTAAAATTTTCATAATGAATAAAATTCAGACCAGGGCCTCTATCACTATATCATCCTGGCAGTGACGTACTATGGAAAAAATCAAGCACAGGCTGAAATCACACAAACCTGTACTTAAAAATTAGGAACTCATGAAGTTTGCCCCAGATAAGGGCTCCCCTGCAAGATACAAAGTACTTGCTCACTGGCAGCAAGGAAACTAGTCAAGATTCAGATGGGTATAAATAAGATTGGGCCTAATGAGCCCTATTTCTGCTTCCTAATGGAAATGCCCAGGGAGATTGAGGGCTGTAGGACTAATAGGATTCTTCTGGCTCTTCAAATTGAACATTCTTTGGCCCCCAGCACCTCACCACCTAGTGCTGCTTATAAAGTTACTGTGCTTTAGACCCAGGTGGACATATGGGTCCATATGCCAGGTCAGAGACTGCTCTGAGCCCACCAGGACCCTTGGTGAATGCCCAGCTCAAGTGCACACATGGCACACTGCTATAGGTTTGCTCTTGTGGCAGTGCTGGTTTGTGGTTCAGAAAGATTCTTCAGCCTTCCTTCAGCTTGCCCTTGAGGGGCTCTCACAGCCCCTCTCAGCTCCTCTCATCAGGCTGCAAATGCCTGCTTCATCAGTGTCCTCTCCAGGCAGTGACAGGAGGAGCCAGACATCCAGACATCCAGCAGCTGTCTCTGCTGCCTCCAAATGGTTTTATTTGCCTTGGGCACGGCTGAGCAGAGCAGGAAAGGGTTCACCAGGGCTTCGGTTGAGGCTTTCCATGCCCCATGTTAAATGTGGGGCATGCAGACCTGCCCCATGCTAGCACCACAACAGAGACACACGGAGCTGTCAGGGCACCCCTTGTACACTGTGCTGTTGCAGTGCATTCCATTTCTTCTTCTGCTGTGGTCCTCAAGGTGAAATGATCAGGGGTTCAGTAGAAGATAGCCTTTTGAAAGAGCTACATCAGCAAACTTTGCAAGTTGCTAGTGTTTCACACACAGGAATGGATATTCTCCACTGGATGTGGTTAGCCCCTTGTGTTATATCCAGCTCCAAATCCCATGGAGCTTGGAAGCAAATGGACCCTCAAACGCCTCATCCTGAGACATGGGCTTTCTCAGCGGAGATCAGGGCACAAGCAGGGCCAAAGGGCCTGTGGACTGATGAAAGCTTAGTGCTAGACAAATACATCTAATTTGAAATGTCTGATGCTGATGTTATGGCTTGCTGTATACTTGATGTGGCTTGCTGCTGTGATTGGGGTTTCACACTTCGGTTAAGTTTTTCATTATAAGAGTAGTTGCTTCATCTATTTTTTTCATTTCATGCTTCCATTTGTAAGGCACAACTATTGTCAGCACCCAGAATACTTAAAGCAGGCAATTAGGATAATTACTTTCATTAAGGTAACACCAGAAAGCCCTCAGTGAGGGTGAGGATGCTACGATTTCATGTGTTGTTCCAAGATACGGCAGAGACTATTTGTGCTCTGCCTTGTAGTTTGTCTCCTGTTTGTTATTTATTAAGGTAAACAGAAGTCAACCTCCTAAATAAGCCCAGAACAGAGACTGAGCAAGAGTTGGGGATTTAGCCTATTGATGTTGCTGCATAGAGCCAATGCGATGGCAAGTTGTCCCCAAGAGTGCAGCTTCCTTCCAAATGAAAAGCCTAGGGAGAGCTGATGGGCTTTGTGGTGTCCCTCAGAGATTGCTGGGGAGCCGTCTTCTCTGGCTGCGGGAATGTCATGTCCAGCACCACCATAGTGGGATCCACTATGTGGATTCATGTGGACTGAGCGATGCTAAGTAGGATGCTGAGGTCCCGCAACCTCATGCCAACACAGAGCTACCTTGGAGGCCATCAGAGTGGGTTTTCCTCTGCAGAGAGGGCTGTGACACTGGACTCCTGCTCTACATAGGCAGTAAAAATGAAATAACCTGTAATAAAAGCAACCTGGCTTGTTATTTATGAAAAAACTTGCCCTATGAACAGTGGTATTAGGGCCTAAGCCTTCAGGTAACAGATAGTTGGGCCCTTCAGTGTCCTGCTCAAATGCCTCCTATGACATTGGTATCCAAGAGAGTGGTTTAGACCTCTGCCTTCCCAGTGTTGGCTCCATAAAACCTGGCTGAGGAGCAGGGCCTGTATTCAAACCATAATCTATAGGTACATCCCTAGGGTGTTTCGATGGCTTCTCTTTATTGACCACATAAGCAGGCAGGGTCTGGGAATGCTGCATAATTGCTGTTTGAATTGCTTACTACTTTCTCAAACACAGACTCCACAGGGGGCACCAATTGTTGGTGTCATAGAAAATGCCCTGCATATCATCTTAGTCTCTTTTTGAGACATTTTTCTAACCCAAGACACCATTGATCTGGAGAGAGGTTCTTAAATAATGATTTTCTCCAAATAGAACTGCTAATAAAATTCCATTAGGAAAACCTTAATTATTGCCTAAACAACTTCAGCTTAATTGCCAGCTCCAGCTGAACAGATGATTGGGACTTTAGGGAATTATAGCTAACGCAAAGAGAACTCTGGTGTATTTCTTCACAATATCATGTTAAGTACAATTCTTGAACTCTTCCAGTGTTATTTTAAAGAACTGCATGTGATAAGTCAACTTGGTTATGTGCCCTGTGTGAAAAATTGCCAAATATCCCACAGGGAAAACATGAAAAGGCAGCGGAGAAGACATTCTGAAGAAATGAGACTTTATTGACTTTTTTGTCCCACCTTCAAACGCCATTGATCAAATATCGTTGCAGAGTGTGATTTCACAATTCCATTGTGATTCCAGAGGGTGGGGAGTAAAGTGAATCTCATGTTGGCGTTATCATTCATTGTGTGATTTTTCTTTTTCAAACCAAAAAAGAAAAAAGCCAGGAGAGGGAACAGTGACGGAGAGCAAGGAAACAATGAGTCCTTGATTCAGTCCCTTCTGATATCAATGACAGCTGGTCTGGTCTCTCACAAGGACAGGACTCACACAGAAGAGGAATAAGATGGGAAAGCAACATTCGTCATCAGGGAGATGACATCTGAGCAGATCAAGAAAATCTGGATCCCAGATTTGGGTTGTTTTGGGTTTTTTTGTAAGCAGAGAAATAATGAGTAGTGACACAGGTATCTATTTTCCTTGATCTTTTCTCTTTTGTGGTTGCCAAACACTGCTGTTCCAGCAGATCAAAACTGAGTAAGGCCTTTTACTCTGTGCCATATCATGTTTCTGTTTCGCAAGTGGTTTGTCTTGAATAGAAAACCCAGCATATGATAAACCTACTAACTCAGGGAGGACCACCTACTGTCACAGCTGAAGTTCAGCAGCTAAGTTCCAGGCCACAAGTCAGTGCACAGCTGTCCTTCATGGGCCCCCACTCATGCAGAGCTGCACTGGCTTTCTCTATCTGACCGTGAAGGTTTCAGGTCTACTCTACCACTGTGTTTCTGCAATCCTCTCTGAACCTTTTAAAGGCCCAAATCACACACTCCATTACCAGGGACCACCTTTGGTTATTATCTTAGCCATACCTTTCATACTTCAAGGGCCAGAAGTTTTCTTTTTCCTCCTAACAGTTTAGACTCCATATAAACTAGTAACATCTTTTTACCTATTTATATCTGTTTTTACTTACTGCTGGTATAGTACCTATCTCAAAGAACTTACACAATGCGCTTGAGAACAGAGATGCATATCCTCCAGTGCCTTGAGCTATTAATTTTCAAGGACTCCTACCAATGATACCAGGTGAGGTTATGACACTTGTAATTTACAGAAGCAATAAATTTTAAATGTAATTACAAAGTGAGTTTGTGATGTGAGCATCAGCTGAAGAGGAGAAACTGGGGAGAGCTGTGTGCTGAGGAAGCAACAAGAGATGCCAAGGATGAATAAAACTGCATGTGGAAGGGTTAAAAGTGAGGAGGGGCAGGACAAAAAATAATGAAGTAGCTTGTGTTAAATAATAGCACCCAGCTATTGGTGAATTGCTTCCATGAATGGTGCCACAGGTGAACCCAAAATGTGCAAGGGTCTTTAGAAGTTTTCCTGGGATCCTGTTTCCAGATATTGCTTCTCAAGGTTTAGGTCCAGATGTGACAACATGAATTTAAATGCTGCCAGTCTTTGATGCTTCTTCCTGGAAGGCTGTGAAGAGCTGTTTTTCTTATTTCAAATGAAACGTCCTTGAAATGTCAGTAAGTGTGACAGTGTGATGAAAGGGATTTACAGCAGACCTGCCTGGAATGTGTATGAGAGGACAATGACAAGCAAGGAAAGGGAAAAAAATCAGGCAGAGCTGTAAATTAGTGAAAAAAATAGGGTTTCTTCATTAACACAGAATTTAGCATCCCAGTAACAATCCAGTTGCTCACTGTTCTACCAGAGTATGTGTTGTATATCAGTGTTTCCTGCAAGGCTGTTTCTCTCAGCAGTGGGAGCCTTTTCTTTCTGCTAGACTTTGAATCTGATTTCCAGATTATCTTAATTACTTTCCAACTGAGTCAAGATACTGGAATGTTTCTTTTGGAATTGTCCAAAATGAGCTTTTTCTTCTGTTCTTGGAGATTCATTTCTATTTCTGCATAGAGTTCATGAAGTGCCCAGTCTTAAACTCTTCTGGAGCTGACTAGTTTCAGTGGCAGATTTGCACACAAAAGGCTTTGTCCCAACAGACCTTGGCACTGCTGCAGATGAAGTGCATGAAATACCTATGTGAAACACTGCCCATTTAGACAAGTATCTTTAAGTAAACTTAAAGGGAGGACAGTATCAAAATTCCCTGGACAACTCTGACCGATTTGGAGCTATTTCTGTGGTGACATTGGCTGACAAGAAAGGAAGTGAACGATGGGGAGATGCATTGAGCTGCTTATCTCTATCATGTCTCGACTGATACAGCTGAAAGGCAGAAGCTGTAACTGAACATGGGGTCCTGTGCTGAAGTCACTAACAATACATGCTTTGATGGGAGGGGAGCAGACAGGCCAAGCTGTACTTGGTATGTGAATATTGCCCAGTATTATGTTTACCTAAGTGTTAAGAAGAAAAAAGAAATAGAAAAGAAAAAGAGGCTCTTCTCCGAGTTTAAAATGTTAATCAGAGGCTAAATGATTGTTTCTGAGCTCTGAAAGGGCTGCTTACATGAATCACTGACAAAGTGAAGACATGAACCTTATTTAATGTATCAGTTCCTGGAATGGGACTTCAGGCTCCTTACTATGCAAAAACATTCCCTGAAAGTAACTGCTTTATCAGTGGGATTAATACCAACCAGAGTAACTCCCTACTGGTCACTCCTGAGAGGTCCAGGAGAGTACTCAGCTCTTGTGAATGGTTGTCCTTCCTTGTACAGAGGTGCTTAGAACATGGAGAAGGTAGCTGGGTGACATAGCTGTAGTTCATGGGACTCGATTTATCTGTATGCTGGGGAATGAGCTGATTGCTCTGCTTTCGCACAAGCTGATTTATTTTGCGTTCTTATTACGAATGTAAATCCTTACGGGGAAAGATTTCCTGACTGCAGTTATTTTTGTTCTTATTACAGAGCCATTCCCCATTTCATTGTGCTTAATTTACTTTCCTAAGTAAGTTGTCAAGTTGCTCTCAAAATTAGAATCTAAGTTTTGATATACCAAAAATATCAAGCAGATCTCTCCAAAGTACAAGTAGTCTGAAGGCTCTGTAGAATCACCACCCTGGAGACTAGTGCACTGCTGGAGATAGTATTTTAGAAAAAGATCAGGAATAATAGAGCTATTTTTGCATGTTCTTTTAAAATCAGTAGCTGTCTAAGAACGGTAGCTTCTAGCACAGGCTGCATTGTAATCGGGAAATGGATCCATCCTTGGAGCTCAATCATACATATATTACGCAGGCTGACAGCTCACATTCTATTACCTTTAGTGCTGCATTTCTAAGTGATAATTATTTTAATGGGCAATTATTCTAGTTTCGAGCAGTTAAAGGAATTTCTGATAGGCTTAAGCAGGTGTAACTTTTAAAAACCTTTGCTTCATATAAATTTGCCCTATAATTGATCTTATAAGTCTCTATGATACAATCCCTAGAAAATTATCTGAGTAAAATCTATCATTTTCTCTCTTTTGAGATAGTCAGATCTATTAGACAAGGTTCTCCATTCACTCTTTAATTATTTCTTTTCTGGCAATAAAAACTTTGGTAGCTGTTTAAGATAAGATATAAACCTGGAGTTCAAAAACTCCCAGTAGGAACTGCAGTGAATATAATTTCATTATACATAGCATAGAAAACATAGTATTCTATTTGTTGAACCCTTTGTGGTCTACTGGGAGAGTCCTGGAACAGAGAGAGGAAAATGCCTCATTCTATGGGTTGCAAATTGGATCATATCTAAGTTTTAATTTTGAGCTCTGAGACTCCAGTGCCAAATGAGTCACTGGCCAGATGAAGAAATACAACAGGCTCCAGCTTTCTTTTCTGTTTGTTGGTCTTGCCCTGGCCCTGTTTTGGATACAGGGCAGACAGATGCTTGTATAAACCTCCTTCATTCTGCAGGGAACCACAGAAAGCAACTGCATGGGCACAGGAGCTCATAATTTGGTGGTCATTGAATGAGAAAGAAAGGCATAACCTTGAAAGCTGTTCACACCATGTCTGTCAGGAGAGAGATTCTCGTAAGAGGAAATGTTCCTTCCAAGCAAACTGCAGCAAGTGGATACCCAAAGAAGGAGAACATTTGCTTTTCAAGAGCCACCATTGCATGGGAAGGCTCTGGTGCGACTGATGCCTCTGCTTTTCATGGTGAAGACTGGGGCAGAGGTGGATATACCTGTGCTGGGTGTTTTCCCACTTACTGTCATTATGAGCTAGGGGATTACCCAAGGATTTTCCCTAATCTGAGTGGTCACAAAGGCAGGTGTGCGAGTCAGTGATGATCACACTGAGAAACGGGAGCTGCTGCAAACCACTATGTTGCCTCCTTATGGTGATGGAGGAGGAGGGCAGATGGGTCAGGACCTGGTCTTGTCCCATTTCTTAAAACCCAGAGATAGTGGCCAGGAGAAGGCAAGGCAAGGTGTGGCAAGGAGAGGATAATACGGTTTTCAGGTAGAAAATAATACATATGGGATCTTGACATTTTCTTGGACTTGTCCCTGAACGTACATATCGGTCCCAAAGACTAAATTGTCCTATTTGGTATTCAGTAGGCCTGTGTGTCCATAGTAGCCATATTTTTTTCCTATTCTGGTTACTCTCTTTTCCCTGATGAATATATATATATATTTTTATCACAAATTTGTGATAAACTGGAATAAATGTATTGGTAAGAGAGAACAGCCTTCCCTGTTATAGTAGGGCATGATAATTCAATAATACCTTGTATGTGTTATCACCTCCCGGTAGACAGACCCTCACAGTCTTTGTCAATGTTTCAATGTGCTCTGCAAACATGGAGGTCTCCAAGTGATGTGGCTAAAGCTGCGGCCTTTGTGAAAAGTCAGCTCTCCTCTGGCATGCTGTGTTTTGCAAAGATTGACTTAGTGTGATTAAAAACAGTACTAGGAAAAACCCCACCAAGTGTGGGACGATAAGGGAAGAGCAACTGATGTCATCTATGTGGACAGTGGAAACGTGCTTTGCATTTGACACTGTCCCACACAACATCCTTGTCTCTAAACTGGAGAGACATGGTTTTGATAGGTGGACCACTTGGTGGGTAAGGAATTGGCTGGAGGCTTGCATTCAGAGAATTGTGGACAATGGCTCTATGTCCAAGTAGAGACCAGTGGCATCCCTCAGGGGTGAGTATTGGAACTGGTGCTGTTTAACAACTTCGTTGGTGACATGGACAGTGGGATTGATGCACCCTCAGCAAGTTTTCTGATTACAAAAGCTGTATGGTGTGGTCGAAACACTGGAGGGAAGGGATGCCATCCAGAGGGACCTTGCCAGGCTCGAGAAGTTGGGCTGGTACAAACCTCATCAAGTTCAGCAGGCCAAGTGCAAGGTCCTGCACATGAGTCGGGGCAATCCCAACACAAAAATCTGGATACAGCTCAGAGAAAAATATCTGGCCCTAACAGTGTGTGGTTACAGATCAATCACTCTGCAGTGCCTTGACATCCCCCATGCAGCCCTGGGAATGTTTCAGCCCGTGTGGTTCTTGGATGAACAAGAATTATGTCTTTGTCAGCTCTCCAGGAGGATGGTGATCTTTTGACTGCATTCCTAGCTGAGGCTCATTCAGTGTCCTGAAGGGCAGAGTTCCTTTGATCGTGTTTCATCGGCTTGCTTTGCCAAGCAGATTTCAGCCAGCTTTTGGTCTGTGGCTGATAATGCAGTCCTAATTAGCCAGCAGCCAATTCGCAATCAGCCTCAGGCAACGGGCTTCTTGAGAGGGCACCTGCTGTGGCTGCTAGGACCACAACCTACTGCCTCATCATACATATCTAGATACACTACACTACCAGTGTGAGCAAGTTGGGACATCCAGACAGGAAGATTTGCTTGTGGTCAGCTATGAGAGCTACTCAGAAGCCTGTGGTGAACTCTCAAAAGCAGCTAAAACATCCAGTCAAATGCCATAATTGCTTTTCTTATTGGCAGATGTATTTTCTCTCTGGGGTATAGCATTCCTGAGGCACATGCCACCAGCCCAGTTTCATCATGTCCTTTTTTCTCAGTAGAAGATCTCCTCTTCCACATCATGACAATGGCACGTTTGTGCTGGCAGAAAACTGGTGAGCTCTAAGTAGAGCTAACGATCATCTTGTAACATAATTCCTCCGATGCCTGCTCTTACGTCCATTTCTGCACTTCAGTCAGAGCACAGCAATTCAGAGATTGGAAGGTGCCAACCAATCTGAGATACCTTTTTTTTCTCCAGTAAGTTGGTCACACCCAGATAATTGTTCAGCTCCATGGCACTGACAGATCCACCTGCTCTGCAGATGGCCTCAAACGGCTCTTGCCAGGGGAGTATGGACATAGAAATGATTGCCTTCTCTTGTAAACACACATCTGCTCATGCTCGGGTGAGTTCAGTTTCTTGAAACAGTCATGGCATTTTGCTCAGGTGATCACAAAGCATCTAGGCAATAGAGCCATGGACTAGGATGCGGTGAAGGCCACGCTTGATGAAGATTGCAGTGGGTGGTTAATTGTCTTTCTAAAGGTCTTGGATGCAAAAGAAATTTCAGAGAATAAACATCTGAGTCCTGCACCTTTGAATGCAGCTGTAAGTGTGAACAGCTCAGGCGTAAAAGTGACACCCACAAACTCATAGAATGACGGAATGGTTTGGGTTGGAAGGGACCTTAAAGATCATTCAGTTCCAACCCCCTGTCACAGGCAGGGACACCTCTCACTAGACCAGGTTGCTCAAAGCCCCATCCAACCTGGCCTTGAACACTGGCGGGGATGGGGCAGACACAGCTTCTCTGGGCAACCTGTGCCAGTGCCTCGCCACCCTCATAGTGAAGAATTTCTCCCTCATATTTAATCTAAATCTACCCTCTTTCAGTTTAAAGCCATTCCCCTTGTCCTATCACTACCTGCCCTGCCATTAAGTTTAGCATCTTCTTTAGCATCTTCAGTCTTCCAATATCTGAAGGGGGCCTGCAAGGCTGGAAAGGGACTCTTCATCAGGGACTGTAGAGACAGGACAAAGGGTAATGGGTTTAAACTTAAGCAGGGGAAGTTCAGGTTAGATATAAGGAAGAAGTTCTTTACTGTGAGGGTGGTGAGGCACTGGAACAGGTTGCTCGAAGAAGTTGTAAATGCTCCATCCCTGGCAGTGTTCAAGGCCAGGTTGGAGGGAGTCTTGGGTGACATGGTCTAGTGTGAGCTGCCCATGCCCATGGCAGCAGGGTTGGAACTAGGTGATCTCAAGGTCCTTTCCAACCCAAACCAGTCTGTGATTCTATGATTCTTGGCACTGAATTTTCCAGGCCAAGAGCATGTCTGGCAGCTAGCCTCAGCTAGAGGTTGTGTTCCAGATTTTCCTGGTCTCCATGTTGTCAGACATACCCAAAGGGCTCTGCCAGTGGGATGAGAGCACCAACCAGCCAAGAGGCATACAACCAATTCACCAGCTGGGATCATGCCATGGACCTGTCTCCTTTGCTAAGCTTTATAGTGCAGGGTTGATTTTGAGGAATATCAGATAGATTTTGGTAGTAAATAGCCTACAAAGAAAACAAAGAAAGAGGATAATTTTCCCAGTTGCTACCAAATCTCCTGGGTAGAAAGTGGGGGAAGGAGCAGAGAGGAGAATCTGGCTGTCACTAAGCCTGCCAGGCATGGACGTTTGCACTGGTATCACTGTTTTAAGTCTTGTGACAACAAAACATCTTGTTACAGCTCTGAATGGGGCTGTATACTGTAAGGCAGCTCTTGTGCATGAACTGAAGCTGTGTGGGGTCTGTTGGCCAGCCATGGCTTGTCTTTAGCCTCTCAGCTTGAGCTGGGATTCTCATTAAGCCTCTGTCATGCCCAGTTCTTCACTTAAATTACCATTCAGCAGTGGTATTTAAAAGGTTTTAACCCAACAGATGTCTTCCCATGTGGACATCTCGAACCATGCTGGTGCCCTGGATACTGATCCTGGCTGCAAGGACCTCTTTGATACATATAATTGCCTGCCAATAGGGCAGGGCTTCTACTGAGCCAGAAGAGATTTGTACATCTTCTCAGGAGTATCTGTCCCTATTGCAGCCTTGGAACAGACTGTCCTGTCTCAGTATGAAATCTCTCCATTCCAGTGATTTATTGCCTCTTCTCCTAGGAGGCAGATGTGTGCCTAATGGTCTGTGTGTCCTTTATCACCTGAGCCATTGGAATAAGGCAGCTACCACTGCCCCAGATGCATACAGAAGTTGGTTTTGCCTTACCATCAGTGCAGACTGCTTTAGCTTGTTTGCAAAAGCTGCGGCAGACGCAGGTTAATGCTGACATTTCTTTAACTGTTGGCATCAAGTAATAACACGGTTGATGTTGCCTAGGGGATTAGCTGGACTCTGCAATGTCTCCTGCTGCTTCTTGGTGCTCTTGGCTTGTGTATCTGCTGTAATTGCTTTCCCTGGCATCAAATCAGTGTCAAGCTACAGCTTCTCTGGCACTCGGTGATCTCTCTCACAACAAAAAATAAAAATACTTCCTGTAACATTTAATCATGAAACCTGCTGGTGAGTTCTTCACACTGTGCTGGGGTGCACAGGACTCTGAAATCTTCTTCAACAGAATCAACCTTGCACCCAGGGAAAACAAATAAAATCCTGTCTCTCATGAAATATTAATTCAGGTTGCCAGCATCAGCATTCTAGGATTTTGCTTTTTCAAAGTCGTCATCTTGAAGGAAAACGCATTTTCAGCCCTTGGCCTGCCAAATAGAGAACAGTTATTCTCAGAGTTATTTGTCAGTCTATCCTTGCCTAAACTGCTTGAATCTTATTTTCCATTTGGTCTAATCATCCTCAGCCTTGAAATGAATTGTTCTGGAGCCAGTATCTGGCAGTGGGAGCACCAAGAACTCACAGCATTGTTAGAGCTGGGTTCCTACGGAGACCATTCAGAGACCTCTCTCATTCTCCTCCCAAGTTTGTTTCCACACTGTCTCCATACAGTGTTTTCTCATTTAAACAAAAGCTGCCCATCTGGTCTGGGCTCCACAGTGTGCTTCTAGTCAGCTTTCAGCAAACCAGCCTGAGGAAGTGCAGCATTTTCTGGGAAAAATACCAGCAACCCCCTCCCTCTCCACTAGCCAATAAATCAAAGCTCACACTCCAGCACCCTCTGGCAGGAGGGTGCAAAAATGGTATTGCTGCAAAGAGGGAAGGAATCCCAGGAACACACAGAGAATAACAATAAGAGGAGACTCGTGATTAAGCATTCCTCAGCAATAACAGTGTTTTAGAGGCTCTTGCCAGAGCTACTTAGGTCATGCTGCGGTGCCGTGCAGAGGCTCCTGCTACACACTGCTAAAAAGCTAATGATCATCTAATGCTGAAGGGAGCAGCCTCTGTCAGCTGTCGTAGCTCTCTGTGGTTACCAAGAACTACGCAGTACCACTTGTGAGATGAAATGGAAAATACCCCCAGCAAAAGAGGGAAGCCATTCAAGGAAAAGGCACAGCACAAGGAGCTGCAGGCTCTGCGGCAGACACCACAAACAGAGGCGACACTTGTCATTTGGAAGGGAGATGCGATACCTGCAGTGGCTCCACCGCTTTGCAGCACTGACAGAGGTTGTCAACAGCTCCAGAGCACACATGGGTGATCAGCCCTAAATAAAACTGGATATTTGTTCATTTTAAATTGGATACAAAAGCCTGAATCAGCATGGTGGCAGAAACAGTTTTATTAACACTGGAAGAGATGCTGAGATAGCACAAGACATGCCATAAACCCTAGAGACTACATAAACTAATCCTTACAAAGGAAGGGTGTGAAACACAAGCTCAGATAAGTACCAAAGTGAATGCAAATTTGTTACATTCAGGAATGTGTATGTGCAGGAAACTGAATCTCTTTATTATTTCAGAAATCTTACATGCTGCATTTTTGACAGAAAGGCAAAGAGAGAGGAGACTGAAAGAAGTGAGAGATCAGAATTGGGGAACATACAAAAACCTCTGCTGATGGAGAGATCTCAAAAGATCCCTGTAAACATGTAGGAAGGGAGTGATTTCATTGCATGCAAAGGGAATGTCTTCTTAAGGGTATACTTGATGCCAGATATTTTTCTACACTTGACACTCCAGCAACAGCAGGTCTCTGGCAAGGCAGTAAAAAACCAGCATGTTTGTTCACATTCAGCCCTCTGGGAGGTACTATTTTCTCCAACCACAGCTGAATTTGCATTCAGCAGCCCAGATGTTTCATCAGGCCAACCATCCATCTTTCATTTCTCTTACTGCAGGTAGGAATGGGGACTGCCCTCACAGGTCCTTTAAAGAGCACATCAAGCAAATGGCTATCTGGTGTAATACTGGTAAAGCTGATGCAGCATTTGGGCTAAGAAGTTGACACAAGGCCCCTTCATTCTGCATTTTTTCCTATACTAAAACCTGGGAAAACACAGCAGAAGGGATCATGCCAACACGCCAAGCTGCTCTGACACCAGCTGGAGCACTTAGGCTAATCTAAAGTGATGGTAATGGCAGACAGCTGCAATATGCTTCTCCCACCAGCTAGAAAGATTTATGGAAAAATGTGTGTCTCATCTTCCTCAAGCAACACCTGGAGCTGCACAATGCAGAGACTGAAAAAAGTGGGATGTAAATCTTATTCAGGTGGAGAAACTGAAGGAATCACTTGAAGTCCTGCTTTAAGGGCAACAGTAGTGGCTGAGATAGCTATGGGCAGAGCCACAGGATAGGTTTGTCCAGGGTGCAGATATTTCAGCACAAGTGCCAACACATACACCTCAGAAACTAACAGGACATTTTAAATCAGTGAGGTTGTTAATTTATGCTGGAAGCTATGCATTATGATCATCTCGATTGTTACTTGCTATTACATTTGGCTTAGGGAAAAAGAAGGCTTGGGGAGCTGCCTCTTTAAAGGTGCCTGGCAAGAGCCAGGCAGAAAGAGCTGTGTTTGCAGAGATGTGTCAGGCAGCCCAGAGTGGCTTTGAAAGGAGAGTGTCCCCACCAGTGTCCTTCGTTAGGACTGACTGCAGACCATGTTTAGTGTTCTACCATTTAAATGTACAAATGACTGCTCTGTGACTCAATTAGCAGCTCCAGTGCTCCTGGCCAGGCTCTCTCCCTTGAAGGGCAAAAGACAGCTCTCTGTGACTATTAATGCTGCTGTAATGCTGCAGGCTCGTTCTGGGTTTCATGATGTGTGACTCCAGACCCAGAGCTGATGCTGGCCTCCCAGCTGGCTCTCCTGGACCTGCCTACCCACCATGCTCCCTCTGTCAGGGCAGCATGCCATACATCCCCTTCCTCAGGGACAGGTGAAGAGACAAACTCTTCCCTTTGTTTTGGAGGAAAATTGTTAACACTTCTGATGAAACTGAACTTAGGGAATCAATTCATTACCTCTGAGAAAAGGGTGTCACAGTGGACACCCATCTCCTCTCCAGGCAGTGGGACCCACCCTTAACTTCTACAAGCAATTCTCTGCCGCCCACACCGAATGACTGCAGGGAAGGATCGGAGCCTGGAGCTCCTCCTGCCCACGCTATGCATGGTCACCAGCGTGCTCTACTCTGAACAATGTCGCAAGCACCTGCAGTCCCAGGACATCCACAATCATCATGGCATTGTGTGGGAATGTGGTGGCTCCACAATGAGTGAGTGTCACAGGGCCAGCAGTTGCTGAGGGACAGCGATGGTTGTGTCAGGCTCAGTGAACCCTGCTCAGGGTCAAGGCCATGGGCCAGGTGGTGGGCGCCCACAGGCATGGGCTTTCCCAGTGATGGAGACATGTTTGTATGAAACACTTCGGCTTCCGAAGACCGGGACAACCAGACTTGTTCTGGGGTGAAAACATTGCATAAGGTGATTAGGTATTTTCTGACTGAATTTAACTTTGCCAGAACCTGAGAAAGGAAACACAATAGGGAAAGCTGGAGACACTGAGCACCAAGCTGCTACATTTCAGAGACAGCAACGGTCCAAGAGGACAGGGCAGAGATCAGAGCAGCCTCTGCTGTTAGAAAGGCAAATGTTGATTACGGAAAGACCAGAGGATGATACTGTGCTCTGGAGAGAAATAGAATGGGAGGAGAAGGTTGGGGCATTTCTAAATGGCACTACAGCTGGGCTGGAGCATAGTAACTCATCTGGAAAAGAACTCGACAACAGCCAACCACCAAGATGTCTCAGGGGGCTGCGTTCAAGATCTGTGCATTAATATAAAGCCATATTACAAACCTAGAAGTAAAAAGTAAATGACTAAGAACGTCAAAAGGCAAAAGGATATTTCTGGATGGTGTGTATTTTTTGTGAAGGAGAGAGGATGAGCATACATCAAATTTCAAAGTCCATGTGTCCTCTGCTATTATTAAGCAGGTTGAAGTAAAAGCTGCAATACTGGCTTCTTTTGCTGGCAATACGTCATTATTTGGGAACCTTTGAACAGGGAGAAGGAAGGTCTTCACTCAGGAGTGTTCTTCAAGGCCACATTCAGAGAGGTTGCTCTCATGACACCAAGATCCAGTTTGATTTCAGCAGGTGCCCCACTGCGTGGTCCACATGGGAGGACTGAGGAGGACTCAGCAGTCTCCCTGCTCAGCATCTGACCTGGCCAAGACCTGGGAGACTGCATTAGCCCCACTAGTGCCCTTCAAATTGTTCGTGCCTTGTTTAAGCCAACCAGAACACCTGGTCTCACCAGAGTACGGGCTCTGGGTGGGTTGCTCTGGAATGGTTTCCCCCTTACCTGTTTACTGCATTGAGCCATGGGTGTGATATAATTTCTGGTTGAGAAATACACGCACCACCTCTAAAGGATGCAAATGCTCAACAGCTATAGGGGTTGGTTTTTTCTCTTTGCTTCATTTTCATGTCAATAAACGGGAGTTTGTAAGGGGTTTATTGGGGAGTTTCTCCATCAGCCCAATGGGAAATTCCACCTTGGCTGGAGAATGTGGAAAGAAATTAAGACCTACAGAGATATTTAGGTACAAATACCCCAGTGATATCATGGGATTTAGGTGCCCAAATGTCTTTGTGGGTTGAGGAGAGGAAGATTTGAGGGTGGAAGGTCAAGCCACGGAACTGAGGGGCTGTCCTCCTTAAAGACAGCAGTCACCCTGTTAGAGGAGCCCTCCATAACCACTGGGGTCTCAGGAGAGCGGACACCCGGGGTCTGGGACGGTGGGTTCTCTGAGGACAACGTGACGCCCCAGCAGCACCACTGCTGGCCAAGGCCTGACGCCCCGAGCAGCCGCGCGTCCCGGGGCCAGGCTCGGCGCTGCAGGCGGGTGTCCGGCCCCTCCCTGCTCGCTGCCGCGGGCAGGCGGGAGGCCGAGGGGACAAAGCCGCTCTGCGGGCCCGGCCCCGCCGGAGGGAGGCGGCGAGGCCCCGGCGGGCCGCACGGGGGCGCCGCAGGCTGGGGCCGTTGCCGCAGGCGGCGCTGCGGGCTCTGCCGGTGCCCGCTGCCCCGGGCGGGGAGGGGTCGCCGCCGGGCTGGGCCTGCGGCGAGCTGCCGCCGGCTGCTGCCTCAGCTGAGGAGGGAAACAGGGCCGTGATCGCGACATGGGCCAGTCGGGACCCAGTTCGTGGGTTTCTAATGACACTGTTTTTGGCACAGCGTTGGTGGTCGCAGGCAGTCTCCTTGCCCGGCTTTTTGTCACAGGCCTCGGTCACACACCCAGAAACTATCATATAGACCAGTCGCAGAGGGACAGTAGGAATTTGGCTTCTCACGGGCTGCCTGTGTTACCAGGAGAGATGAGGCAATTAAGCAAGGCTCCTCCCATGCAGAGAATGCATGTGGAGCAGCAAAGTGTGATCCTGCTAAAGAAGAGACTGCATTTCATTCAGGTGGGAAGGCAGAAATAACAAAATCTGTGTATTACTGCAAGGACTGAGCTGGGGAAAAAAGAAGCAGCAGAAGAGGGTGCAGGGACGTGTATGAGCAAGCCAACAGGACCATAGAAACAAGAATATGCCACATAAAAGCATCATGGTGCACTGGGTGAAGAACTGGCAGAAGGGCAGAGCTCAAAGGATTGTAGTGCTTGGGGCAAGATCTGGCTGGCAACTGGTGAGCAGTTCTATTCCAGGGCCAGTTCTGTTCAAAATATTTATCAATGATCTGGATGCAGGAGTTGAATGCACCATTAGCAAATTTGCTGATGCCACCAAACTGGAATGTGCTGTTGACTCTCTTGAGCGACAAGAGGCCTTGCAGAAGGATGCAGATAGATAGGAGCATGGGCAATGGTTAATGTGATAAAATGTAGCAAGTCCAAATGCCGGATCCTGCACCTAGGACACAGTAATGCTGGTCACAAGTATAAACTGGGAGAGGAGTGGCTGGTAAGCAGCTCGGCAGAAAGGGATCTGGGGGTGCTGGTTGACAGCAGACTCAGCAGGAGTCAGCAGTGGGCCCTGGCAGCCAAAGGGCAAACCAAATCCTGGGGTGCATCAAACACGGTATAACCAGCTGGTCAAGAGAGGCGGTTATCCTACTGTATCCAGTGTTGATGCAGCCTCACCTTTGCGCAGTTCTGGGCCCCACAAACTAAGAAGGTTGTGAAGGCACCCAAACGTGTCCAGAGGAGGGCACCAAAGCTGGTGAAAGGACTGGAAAGTTCATCTAGTTTGGAGAAAAGGAGGCTGAGGCGTGACCTCATTGGTCTCTACAGCTTCCTGAGCTCTTCTCCCTGGTATCCTGTGGCAGGTTGCGTGGGAATCATTCAAAGCTGCCCCAGGGGAGGTTCAGACCGGACATTAGGAAGCATTTCTTTACCAAGAAGGTGGTCAAACACTGAAACAGGCTTCCTACAGAGGTGGTTGATGTCCCAAGCCTGTCAGTGTTTAAGAGACATTTGGACAATGCCCTTAGCAGCATGTTTTAACTTTTAGTCAGTCCTGAATTGGCCTAGATAATTCTTGCAGGTCCCTTAAAATTGAAAACTATCCTGTTCTGTTCTGTTCTAGTTTAGTCTAGTCTAGTCTATTCCATTCTGTTCTGTTCTGGCTCAGACTGAGGATTTGTTGTCTGAAGCACCGTGCTTCCAGCAGCGGTTATGAGGAGGTGCATAGTGAAAAACAGGAGCAGTGCAAGTGTATATATAAACACTTACTGTACTCTCAGAGCACTCTCCCAATCTGTGTCTCTTCTAAGCTCAGGGCATTTCCTGAGCCTGACGTAGTTTATCTGTAGCTCTGACAGGTCCCTCTGCCAAGCACTCGTCCAGTGCCCCTGCACATGTTTGCATCTCAAACACCACTTACATTTGACATCTCCTGACTCTTTTTCTGGAAGAGAAGTGAACACCCTCTCTTTTGACTCATGGGATCCACCTTTCCCACCCATTATTTCACAGCTCTGTTTTAGTATATCTTCTGTCAGTCATCTCTTTTTGAAGCTGAACAATTCAAGCCTACTCAGACACTCCTTAATGTAAATCATTCTATACCTTTAATGTTCATCTGACTCTTCTCTGAATCTTTCAGGTTCTGGTACATTATTTTTGAGGTGCGATACAGTGACATAATAAAACTGAGAGGAAGCAAGAAGAAAACAAAATTAGTTGAGTCAAAATCTTCTAGGAAGGGATGATGAGGGGGGAAACCAGAAGGCTGTTAGAGCCCTCTTCTATAAAACCCTAGACCTTTAATGTCTCTTTAGTATCAAGAATAAATATTGTGTTGTCAATATGCAAGAGTTTAATGCTCCAGCTGCAAACTCAAGAATAAAGTGATGTGATATTACACCTGTTCATCCCCCCCAAGCAAAAGGGGATGTATTTTGGATGTAGTTTTGGTACTGAACATATTATAGAAAAACTAGTTAGAGGTGCTCACGAGGAAATGCCAAAGCCACCTGTCCAAAACTCTGTCCTGTCTGGTTCAAGATCTGTAACAAAGCTTCAGCTTCTCTGGCTACACCTACGTTAGTAAATAAAACATGGTGTGGGGCCAGGATGCTGTACCAGTCCATGACTGCCCATGGGGTTTAATAGTTCCTGCTGTAGGTATGATCCGTGCAAGACAGCCCTCTCCCTGACAATGCCTGGGCACACTTCATGGGACAGCATGGGATTGCTCTTCCCAGTGAGCAATGGACTCACTGGGAGGTGGCCCCCTTGCTATGGACTTGTTTTGGAAAAGAGGGTTTTGCTGTGTGGATGCAAGCTGTGCTGTGCAGGCTGCCCTCAAGGACAGAGAGCAGGACGCAGCCCATTTGAGTAACGTAAGTCTAGCCTCTGAGATCAGGATGACCTAAATGACTAAGATGTTATCAAGACACCTTGGATAGCCTCAGTCATGTAGTGTCAGAAGACATCAACGACTGGATAACTGTTTTTTAATTAAATTGCTAGGGATCTCCTGCACAATATATTCCTGCACAATATTATGTGTATAACCTAATCTTAGACACTTCTTAACATGCTCTTGTCTGACTTGCTGGGAGAGGCAGCAGAGGCACTTTATATCCATCCATTTAAGCAAAGTCCCTAGGTTCAGAGGAGTGCAAGACTCCCATATGAAAAAGGAGAGCAAGAGGGAGGCAACATGGCACTTGCTCTGTGACAATGGCAGTGAAATTGGCAGAGGGATTCTTGGGGTTCAGTTGCTGCTCTGTAAAGCCCAGCCAGCACCATCTGAACTCAGCACCCACACGTTGTGTTAGTTCTCTGAGTGCTCCTGGTATAACTGGGTGCTGGGTACTAATGGGAAGGTGGGGGTCACTTGATCAGATGGCGTCTGAGCTAATGAGCCTCCCTTATCGTAGTCATGGCCCTCCTCTGGACTTGCTCCAACAGCTCCATGTCCTTGTTATGCTGAGGACACCAGAACTGTGCACAATACTCCAAGTGGGGTCTCACGAGAGCAGAGTAGAGGGGCAGGATCACCTCCTTTGACCTGCTGGTCACGCTTCTTTTCATGCAGCCCAGGATACGGTTGGTTTCTGGGCTGCAAGCACAGACTGAAGCCAGCTCATGTTCAGTTTCTCATCAACCAACATCGCCAAGTCCTTCTCTGCAGGGCTGCTCTGAATCTCTTCTCCGCCCAACCTGTAGCTGTGCCTGGTATTGCCCCGACCCAGGTGTAGGACCTTGCACTTGGCTTGGTTGAACCTCATGAGGTTGGCATTGGCCCATCTCTCAAGCCTGTCAAGGCCCCTCTCGATGAGTAGCAGCCATGGGGCTCTGACTGCAGTAGTACACAAGATATTATGACCCATTTGGAAGTAAAGCTATACAAAGGTATGGATTTAAATGAAAAATGGAACACGAATGTGGGGAAGTTGTCAAAAGGGGATCATTTGGTCTGTTTGATTAAAGCAAGTAACTTTGCAGACGAGAAATGCAGCATATCTAATCTAGGTGGACTGCAGTAAAGTAAATGAGGGAGTGCTATCTTGGAAACTGGCTGAACTGAAGATTAGTACATAAACTAAGCAGCAAGGAGGTGAAAGGCGGTAAGGTTAATGAGAAGGGAGATGACATTGGCTGTGTTGAAAGAGGACTACTGACACAGAGAAAAGTCACTAATGGAGTCTCTTCAGAATCCATCTTGGGCTCAGTTTTATTTGGGTATTTTTTAAATGGATTTAGCACCAAAAAAAACAAAAAAAAAAAAAACCCCAAAGACAGAAAAAAGTTGGATTGGAGAACTTGTTTAAATCAAGTTGGGTGATACCAGAAAGTGAACAGTTTGGAGTTTCTGGTGACGGTTTTATTGATATGACTGGGATCCTTCAGTTCTATTGCTTTGACTTCCTCCTACGAAGAAAGGGACTTACTAGCTGGAATAGTACTTGTTATTTTTATTGCTACAGCACCAAGAGACTTAGCCACAGTTCGTGGCATCGTGGTGGATTTGAGGTGGAAATCAATCTGTAAATACTAAAGGGGGGATAAGGACCTGCAAAGTCTTGTGCAGTACAGACCAGCAGATGCTGTTTGCTGCAAGTTACAATGAGAGGTAGTGCAAGGAGAGAACCATGAGCTCAATAGACCAGGCTAGAAGAGGGATGTTTCTGGAGCATTTTGGCTGGGTGTGAACAGGGCATGCCAGAGTTTGTCAAGGCACCAGGAAAGGTGTTACAACAATTGAGGAACTAGATAGGAAACTAAAAGTGTAAGAAATCACATGTCACCGGCTTCAGTCCCTTCCAGTCACAAGAGCACCCAGCCAACACCTTCTGCCCTCACACACGCACTCACTGTAAACACTGATGCATACTGTAAACCACAAATCACCCCTTCCCGCTGCTTCTAGTTTCCCAGATGAGAGCTTTACTTGCGGAGAGGGAGTGGGAAAACTGCAGGACTTGGGTGTAGCCTGTGAGCTGAGAGGAAGGGAATTATTACACTGCTTTTTTCTCCAAATTCAGTTAAAATTTATCAGGGCACCACTGTAGGTGAGGAGGCAAACTAGAGCTTGAGGGACTTTCTGTGATTTGAATAATTTAGTTCATCCTACACCACAGTTTTGGCCAACTTAAAATGCTTTCCTATGCATAATCCTGGGCTGAAATTGATTTGGGTCTTGAGATATACAGAAGCAAACAAACAAACAAACGGAAAAAAAAATTACGATCTCCCTTTCACCTATAATTCATTCATTCATTAATATATTTTTCTTTTTAGATACTGAACATCCATAGATACATGTGAGGGTGACTTGACTCTTGAGGCTGACCCTCACTGGAGAAATGCTTTATCTCTGAGGTTGAACTTTGGGATGCTTCTTGTCTGGCCCTACTAATATTTACAACAAACAAACAAACAAACAAAACCCACCAAAAAAACCCAACCCAAAACTGGCAGCTTTTGGCTCCCCTTGAATCCTAACTTTAAAGAAATCAGGAATTACATCTGCTCTTGTTTGCTTAGGTAAAGATATTATAGCATTTAATTCTTCCCCACCCCTGGAGGAAGATGGTTTCCACTAACAAGGAGCAGGACAAAGGCCTGGCCAAACGGAATGGAGGAATCCCCCAGCATATAATTTAATACTGAAATTGACATTGAAAACCACTCACTGGGTACTTTACATTGAGTACAGCAGTGTCAGAGGTGTCTCTTCAGGTGGTAAAATGAATGTTTTATCCACTTACCCATAAATTAGGACTCTGACATGTTCCCAGGAGAGGTCATATGGCCCTTCTCAGTTATCTTTGTCTCCAGCACACAGAAGAAGAGTGTGACAAGGCAAGTACAGCAGCAGATTGCAATGAGGGTCCTCCTGGGGGGAGGCTCCTTCTCCCATGGGGCATGGCTTGTCAGGAACCAGCTGTACTTGGTGCAAGGAGAGAAAAACCTGGTCCTGTCCTGCCAATAAGTGAGCTACGTACAGGCTCAGATGTAGAAGAATAGGGCCCAAGAGGTGATCATCTGGAGTTCCTTGCTGTGTGTATGAGATGTGATTAATTTGCTAAGTGTAACATGATTTATAGGATGTCAACAATAAGACTGTGATCAACTACGGTAAGACTATATAGGTTGTAGGTCTCAAATACTTTATTTTTGAGGATTTATTTTTTCTGGTTTTAAATATGCAATTCAAATGTCACTAAAAAATCCACCAAAATTCCCTGAAAATTACAACTAAACCACCTGTTCTGTAACACATAGAAAATCCATTTGCATCCAGCCTGTTCCTCAAATTTTTAATAAATGTACAAAGCCAAAAGGACAACATACATCACAGGCACTATGGCTTTCCCTAGGAAATTGTCTTAGCATTTCTCAGTATTCTGGATGTAGCCTTTTCCGTGCTTCGCCTGTGAGTGATATTTCACAGCTTGGAAAATGCTAAATGTCTTTGCCAGAAACAATGATCTTTCAAGAGCAGAAAGTACAAAGTGAAAAGTCTTTTTCATCTCTGGTTCTTTCAGAGAGCACAAACCACATGAATTATACTAATAATTTCCAATAGAATCACAGCCTGCTTCCCCCCAAATAAACACAGGATCCTGAAGGAAGTCTGCTACACCCATTAAATCCTAATGGGAAAAAGGAAAAAAAAAAAAAAAAAGGAGGGAGAAGATGAATGAGAAAACTAGTGCAAGCATATTAGCAGGTGAAAAGACAACTTTGTTAAGAATGGGACTAACCCAAAGCGGTAACAGGATGTTAGCTCTGGTTATTTTAAGAAAAGATTACAGAGAAAAGGGTGGGATTGAGGGTGGTGGCTTCAGATAAAAATCGTCTGTAAATGAGTACAAAAAGTCTTGCATTACACCACCACCTCCCACGGCTTTGGCCAAGCAGGTTCCAAGGCATCTCTTTAGATTTATAATGAATTATGAAAACGCATAGAGCACACTTCTTGCCATGCCACTGTCTTAAGTCTAGAGCCACTCCATTCTTGGCAGCCACATCTCTCCTTGTTTTCAGCTTTGCAGGAATAAAATTTGGCTGAGAGGACTTTAAAATCCATCATCCAATTCAAAGGTGACCTCTTCATCCAGCTCTTGTTGCATACGTTTTGTCTGATGCATCTCCTTTAATTCCTGGGTCCCTGAACAAGCACTGAATTTCCCAGTGCACAAGGAATAAACCAGAAAGAATGAAACATGAGAGTATCAATCTGGCTAAAGCATGAAAGAAGATCCTTCCACTGAAATGGAGATACACGTTTGTAATTATCCTTCAATAATTTTATTTGCCAGCGGTTAGTATTTTAAGGCTGAATAACTTGGAAAGGAGCAAGTCCCTCCCACAACCAAGCAAGAGAAAGAAAAGAGATAAACAAACCATCAGGGTTCATTTCATTTATTCTGTATATTGCAATAAGGTGCATTTTAAAACTCCATTAGAGACTTGCCTTCCCTGTCACTAGGATACATCAGTGAACATCCTGTTAATTACAAAGGTAAGGCTGACTAACTAGGTTGCAAATCACTTTTCTCAAACACAGCCTAGGTCCCCAGATGGGATTGGGATGTCCAAGGGTGGAATTCCACCCTCTAGCCCATGGACTCTCTGCTGCAATGTAGCTTCTTTGCAACCAACATTGTGGAGGCTTCAGGACAGAGCGTCCTGCCGCAGGTGGCAATTACTCATCTTATGCCGACTTAGTGGCACCAGGCAGGACTGGTGCCAGAGTGTATCGAGAAAGACATATATGAGAGAGCACCTGCCAGCTCCAGTGAGACACAAATGCTGCGGGAATTGGGAGGGGCTACCTCACCCAGAGTAAACATTCCACCAGCATTTTGGCTCTTTGAAAAGCAATGTCTCTGTGTTCCAATGTTCAATGTTCCTGACAGATTTAGCTCTAATTTGGAAAAAGGAAAATCCAACCTGTCACACTGCACTTGAGAAGCAGGAGAGCTCTGTTTGAGCCCGTGAGCATGGGAAATGGGTGCAGCTTCCAGACCCTACCCTCCTGCTCTGACGTTTTACCTCTGGGGCACGCACCGTACACAACTTTGGAGGTTGAGATGCCTTCTATGGGAGAGCAGAGCCGAGTTCTTTTCTCTGACACCATGCAGCCGGCTGGTTTGTGTGTGCTCATGCTAGGGAAGGTGTTCAGTCATTTCCCACCCACATGACTGGCGGAGGTGAGCAGCTCCGGAGAGGCGCCCTCAGCACCGCAGCGTGGGGAGGCCGCAGCGCTCAGGACTCTGCCTCCTGAACCCCAGAGCCACCGTGGGCGCCCCAAGCCCTCGCCAGGCCTTGGCCCGGAACCAGCAGCGCCGCTGCCGCCGCAGCGCGCTCCCCGGGGCGGCGCAGGAGGGGCGGCACCGCCCCGAGCGGGGAAACACCGCCCGCAGCGCGGCGATCAGGCGCGGGCAGGTGAGGGGCAGCGCCCGGCTCCCGGCAGCCCGCAGCGGGGAGCTCGGCCCGCGCTCACCCGGGCCCTGCGCCGGGACGGCGGACCCTCGGCAGGAAGCGACCTCACTCCTCTCTGCTGGCCAGGGAGCACATGGCGGCACACACAGAGGTCCCTCATACACATGGAGCTGTGCCAGAGCCTGCCGGTGATGGTAGATGGTGGCTGTGTAAGATGTCAGCAGGTTGATGATTTGCTCTGCGTGGTGGCAGAGCTACGGGAAGAGGTGGAACGGCCAAGGGAATAAGGGAGCCTGAGGAGGAGATTGACTGGTGGACCTGCACTCTACCATCACTGAGTCAGCCACCCAAAACAAAAGGGCTTCAGGGTCCCTTACCTTCTTGCCATCGGGGAGGTGGAAGGGACCTAGGAGACCAGGGAGGTTGGTGACAGGTTACTCCTCAGAGTAGATGGCGTATTATCCTCCAGCTCACATCACCTTCCCAAGTACCCTTTTACGACAGATTCGAGGCCCTGGTAACTTGAGGATCAGGAAAGTGAGGAAGATAATGATAAGGGATCATCCAGGTCAGAAGAGTTCCCACAGAAGAGTTGGAGAACACCTCGTATTACGACCAGCTCTACTAGATAAAAAAGAAGAGTGGGTGTGATTGGTGACTCCACGCTAAGGGGAACAGAGGGCCCCATATGCTGGCCTGACCAGACTCACAGGGGAGTCTTGTGCCTCCCTGGGGCCAGGTTAAGGGACGTCACCAGAAAACTCACTCGTCTGGTACAGCCATGCCACTACTACCCTTCGTTAGCCTTCCAGGTGGGCAATGAGGAAATCTCTTCAAGAAGCCTGAGGGGACTCAAGAAGGACTTCAGCGCCTTGGGGTGACAGGTTCAGGGTTCGGGAGCCCAAGTAGTGTTCTCATCCCTCCTGCCAGTTGCAATCAATGGTAATGGTTGCATCAGAAAAATCTCACTAGTTGCTGGCTCCGTGACTGGTGTCAGCATCAGAATTTTGGGGTTTTTGGCCATGAGTCAGTCGACACAGCACCAGGCTTGCTGGCAGCAGATGTGCTATGCCTGTCCCAAAGGGGGAAAAGGATTCTAGCCCAGGAGCTAGCAGGGCTTATAGAGAGGGCTTTAAGCTAGGTTTGAAGGAGGAAGAGGATAACACCAGGCTCACTAGAAATGAGCCAAGGGGTAGCAAGCCACTGTTGGAGTCCAGATCCACAGGGCAACTTAAATGTATTTATGCCAATGACTGCAGCATGGGCAACAGACAGGAGGAGCTGGAATCCATTGTGCAGCAGGGAAATCATGACATAATCACCATCACAGAAACATGGTGGAATGATTCACGTGACTGGAGTGCTGCAATGGATGGCTATAGGCTCTTCAGAAGAGATAGACAAGGAAAAAGAGGTGGTGGGGTTGCGTTGTTTGTCAGGGAATGCATCGACTGCTTTGAACTCAATGTTGTGAGTGAGGAGGCTGAATGTTTGTGGGTGAAGACCAGGGGGAAGGCCAACCAAGCTGATATCCTGGTAGGAGTCTGTAATAGATGACCTAGACAGGATGAAGCAACAGATAAAGTGTTCTTCAAACAATTGGGAGAAGTTTCACAATCACTTGCCCTTGTTCTCATGGGGGACTTCAACCTACCAGATGTCTGCTGGAAGTACAACACAGCAGAGAAGAAACAATCCAGGAGGTTCTTGCAGGGTGTGGAAGATAACTTCCTAACCCAGCTGGTTAGTGAGCCAGTTAGGGGAGATGCCTGGCTAGATTTGTTGTTCGCAGACAGAAGGACTGGTGGGTGATGTGATGGTTGGAGGCCGTCTTGGGCAAAGCAATCGCAAAATTATTGAATTTTCAATCCTTGGAGAAGTCAGGAAGGTCAGCAAAACCTCTACCTTAGACTTCCGCACGGTTGACTTTGGCCTGTTTAGGATGCTGGTTGGCAGAATTCCTTGGTAAACATTACTGAAGGACAAAGGGGTACAGGAAGGCTGGACACGCTTCAAGAATGAAATCCTTAAGGCGCAGGAGCAGGCGGTCCACAAGTGCTGAAAATCAAACTGGTGGGGAAGAGATCAGCCTGGCTGAGCAGGAAGATAGTGCTGGAACTCAGGGGAAAAAATAGAATTTATCACCTGTGGAAGAAGGAATTTATCACCCCATGAAAAGTACCGGAATGTTGTTAGGTTATATAGAGAGAAAGTTAGGAAGGTGAAGGCAGAGATAGAGCTGAACCTGGCCACTGCCATAAAAGATAATAAAAAGTATTTTTACAAATGTACTAGCAATAAAAGGAGGGCCAAGGAGAACCTCCATCCTCTCCTAGATATCAGGGGAAACCTAGTAACTGCAGATGAGGAAATGGCTGAGGTACTTAATGCTGCCCTTGCCTCAGTCTTTAATAGTCACAGGAGCCATCCTCAGGGTACTCAGTTCCCTGAGTCAGATGGCAGAGACGGGGAGCTGATCAGGAAGCAATGGTTAGTGACCTCCTGCTCCACTTAGATGTATACGAGTCTATGAGGATGGGTGGGTTCCACCCAAGAGTGCTGAAGGAGCTGGCAGAGGAGCTCGCTAAGCCACTCTCCATCATCTACCAGGAGTCCTGTTCTAGTGGGCAGGTCCTGGAGGATTGGAGGTTGGCCAATGTGACACCTCTCTACAAAAAGGGCACGAAGGAAGACCCCAGAAATAAAAGTCCACCTTTCCCTACTATGACTGTTTCATCCTGGCATTGCTTGGTCAGCCGTGTTCTGCGGCAGTTCATCAGCTGCCCAAGCATGGCAAGCAGTTTGACGGAACGGGCGGTTCAGTCCAACCCAGCCCTTCAGTTCTCAGTCCTTTAGAGACTAAGAGGAAATAGGCCAAGCTAAACTAATGGCGTTCATTGAGAAACTGGCTGCTCATGGCCTGGGTAGGTGTATTTTAAACTGGGTAAAAAAGTGGCTGGATGGCCAAGCCCAAAGAGTGGTGGTAAATGATATCACATCTAGATGGCGACCAGTCACTAGTGGTGTCCCTCAGGGCTCGGTATTAGGCACAGTGTTGTCTCTATCTTCATTGATGATCTGGATGTGGGGATCATGTGCACCCTCAGTAAATTTGTGGACGACACCAAGTTAGGTGGGAGTGTTGATCTGCTGGCGGGTAGGAAGGCTCTGCAGAGGGATCTGGAGAGGCTGGATCGATGGGCTGTAGCCAGTAGTATGAGGTTCAGCAAGGCAAAGTGCTGGGTCCTGCACTGGCTGGAAATCTGCTTGGTGGAAAAGGACCTGGGGTGCTGATTGGCGGCCGCTGAACATGAGCCAGCTTGTGCCCTGGCAGCCAAGAAGGGCAACAGCATCCTGGCCTGTATCAGCAATGGTGTGTCCAGCAGGGCGAGGGCAGTGATCATCCCCTGTACTGGGCACTGGTGAGGCTGCACCTCAAATACTGTGTTCAGTTCTGGGCCCCTCACTACAAGAGAGGCATTGAGGTGCCGGAGGGGGTTCAGAAACGGGCAAGGAAGGTGGTGAAGGGCCTGGAGAGTAAGACTTATGAAGAACGGCTGAGGGAACTGGGGTCGTTTACTCTGCAGAGAGGAGGCTGAGGGGTCGGCAGTGCCTGTCCCGCCTCCCCATCATTATGGGCGGAGGGCGGAGCGGGCATTCCGCGCCTGAGATGTAAAAGCGCTGCGCGGCGCTGCTGTGCCCGCGGCGCCCCCTCGCCTGCCGCCTGAGCCCGCGGGCGCCGGGCTCTCCCGTCGGCGCGGTGAGTGCGGGGCGCGGCGCAGCTGCTCCGCGGCGGGCGGAGCGGGCCGGGGTTGGCCGGGCGGGTGGTGGCCGCGGCGGCCCCGCGCGGGGCGTCCATTTTGTGAGTGATGGAGCCGGGAGGGCGCGGAGGGCTCCCGGGGCCCGGCTGCCTTCCCTCCCGCCACCATGGAGGCAGCCATCCCTCCATTTTATCTCCCTGGTGGCACGCTTGCTTGCGGCCGCGGTCCGCGGCGGGTCCGTCCCCGAGCGCTGCTGGAGCCGTCCCTCGCCCCCCGCTGTCGGGGGGCTGTTCCAGCCCCATTGCTGAGGGTGCGATCCCCCAGGATGCTGGGGCTCCCCTCCCGGCGGGAAGGGCCTTCGCTTGGTGCGGGGATGGGACCTGCTGTCTTTGGCGCCCCGGCGCTGCCGAGCACGTCCCCTGTGCCAGCGGTGGTAGGCACTGCGGCCTCCAGCCACGCTTTCCCTCAGCCAGAGCAAGCAGCAAGTGAGGGCAGGGTTGGGAGGCGCCTATGTGCGCGCACGTTGCTCAGCTAACCCGCTTTCTTGCTTATCTTTGCTTCGCAACGGCACACTGCCGTGGAGGTGAAGGCCCAGGTGTCAAGGAGAAACCCTGGGCTGTTTCCCTGGCGGTCTTTCCGTGTCCAGGGTAGCTCCTGGGTGACTGCCGTGCTGTGCTGTGCTTTGCTTTCCCTTAAAAAATGCAACGCTGGTTCAGAATTTACCAAAATGCAGGTATTGTTCGTAGCGCGGGAGTCAGCCCCGCGCCCTGCAAGCTGTTGTGGTCTGCTGTTCCTGAACCTGCTCAGCGATGAGGACTGGGGCTTGTTTCCATGTTGTTTGTAAGCATTTTGCAGGCAGCTGGCCTGACTAACAGATGGATTCTTCTTTTTTGCATATGTACGTGTGAATGTTTGTGGCAGACAGGGCGGGGAACCCACTGAAAAACCTCAAGTGGTATTTTATATATAGCTGAGGCTGGACAGAAAGATTGGGACTACATGCAGCCTATAAACACAGCAGTCGCAGCTCTAAAAAGTTCACAGAGGGGGCAGAAAGGCTGAGGTGATCATGGTGCTGCAGCTGTATGAGTTAACTGCCTCTTAGCTGAGTGGTTTTGCCACCTGTATGTGGCTCACGTGGTCATTCACGACTGTTAAGTTCGTGCTTGAGCAACAGCCTCATGGTGATGCCCAGCATCAGGTGAACCAGTGGACACTGCCTGCTCTATGGGCTCTGCTAAGCCTTGGGGGCAAGTGGGGAAGATGTGGTCGCACACGTAGGTGTTGTACAAGAGTCTCTGCAGTGGGACAGCTCTGCCTCTTGTTGCTGTTTGCTCAGCGTGGCTTGGCTGTCTGCCATCTCCAAGGCAGAGGCAAACACAGGGAACACTTGGAGAGAACAGGTAGAAACTTACCTTTCTGGTTGGGTACTCTGTGCACTTCTGTTGCCTTCAGCGGTCAACTGAAATGCCTTTTAGACAGGATTTCCATATAATGCAGAAGAGGACTGCACAGGCTGCATAGCTGCAAGTGCCAACACTGACACAAAGGAGTAGCAAGCTTGTTGATTGCCACAGCTCTCAGAAGTTATTTTGCTGTCAAGTATTTTAAGTATCGTGCATTTTGAGTGATCTGAAGGGGACAGGCCTTGACTGTGCTCTACCACGTGCGTGCTTTAAGTAGTCAGATTAGCTTTGAAGTAAACCCATTTCCTGAGCAGGAGAACTTCTTGATTTATGCTGGTTTGCTGGGATGTGTAAAGTTTGAGTCTCACTGCTTGTAAGCTTGTGCTTATCACTGAGTAGATGTGTTCAGAAGGCACTCCTCATTTCAGGTGGGCCATAATGGAATCCTGAGGTTTCTCATTCAAGCAGTGACACCTTTGCTCTGTCAAGTTCCTCAACAGGTTAGTGAGACTTCAGTGGCCTTTCAGAAATGTCATTTCCAGTTATATCGCAGCTTTCGGAGAGTAGAAGACAAAGTGGTGGCTTTAATTCTCTTCGCTCTTATCTGTGATGCTGTAAACATCAGTGTGGAATGGGGCAGGAGGAAAAGAGGGTGACTTACTCTGCCTGCAGATGTGCCCAGTGGATGCTGGCTTGATCCTGGTGAGGTTTACTGGCTGAGCCACCGTGGTCCTGAAGGCAGAGGGGGATGTTGCAGGGCCCCTTAGCCTCTAGTGAAGGATGAGCTAAGAAGTCTTGCTGACTTAACTGTGTATCTACAGGAGCTAGTGGCATTGACCAGCAGAACAGGGAGGCTGGGTGGCATGCAGAACTAATTCAGTGGTTCTGGGTAGAGTTGGTTGGTGTCTGGTCAGTACTGACTCAGAGTTAGTAACACAGGGTGGATCATCTCTGCTATGTACGTTGATGTGTTTTGCAGTATCCTAGGATTTTTTTTTCCATTACCTGTTATATCCTCATCCTAGGATATATCCTAGGGCCAAAATCGTTGCAAATCTCTCATTTCCTGGATGGTGTTGATTCATCTGGCCACATGCAGTCATCTGTGTCCAAGGTAGTCAGCCCCTGCGCCCATAAAGATCAGTTAGGGGAGGAGTGGGGTTCCTGGAGTGTGATTCATCGCAGCCTAGTATGCTAAAGCAGGTGCTTTCCACTGACTATAAAAGGAGGATTAGCCTGGATGTGTAAGTCTGCGCTATAAATGTTGTCAGTGTTTATCTCAATGAACTCGTGAGGTTCTCTGATTCCTCAGTGACTTTGGGAAGAGTTGTGGCTGTCGGTACTATGGGGGGGTTTGTTCTGGTTTGAGCACTCCCTCCTTAGTGCTGTCATCGCAATGTCACTGGCTACTTAAACCCACTTAAAAAAAAGAGGGGGGGGGAAGGTATAACTGAATCTGTTGGTCAGACAAAACATGGGGGCTGTCACCTGCCCTATGACAGGATTCCTGACAACTGCCTGTGGTTCCTGGGCAGTTTGGGGGTGTCAGGGATCAGGAGCTCCCACACTCCTGCTGCAGTTTGTAGAAACCAAGGGGCTCCACTTGCTCTGGCAGCACTGCCTGGAGCTGCCTTCCCTCAATGGTGGGTCAGCAGCTGCTGCCCTTGCCAGGGTCCCTGACTCCGCTGGAGACCACCAAGGTGATGGGTCATAAATCCTGTGAATGGTATCTGGTACAGAAGTGCCTTATTTCAGAGTTTCCAAAATGAAGTACTGTAAGATTTTGGGTGCAGTTTTGAGCTTCTGGGTTTCTTTTACTCAAGTGAAAAACAGTTCAGAAAACTTTATTTCACAGAGGTGCAGGCTTTGTGTGTTCAGGAGTTGCAGTAACTGCTATAGAAAAATGTGCTACTAGCTTCTGTGCCGAGCAGGATCCCTTGTGAAATCTTCCTGTTCGTCTTACCTGTTCCTCAGTGCCTCCCATGTCATATCTTGACCCCTTTTCTGAGACATACACGATTGCTAAATCTACTAAAATACCAAATTTATTACTGCCTACTTAATATTTAGCTTCATATTTTCTTACACCTCCTTTTCCTGCCTTGTTCTGAGATAAGGAATAACTCTTAGGTTCCCTTTTCCGAGCTGTACAGATTTCACAATTCACTCTTGCCTCATTTGCGGCATCCTTGTCATTTGTGTCTTTCCTTGTAGATCTTACTGGCCTGTTTATTTTCAAACTGTAAGGATGAGGATTTTACTTAGTATCCTGTTTCTGAGGACTTGCAATTAATAACTGTTAGTACTTACTGAGTGAGCTATGCTTGAAGTTTACGGGCTATTTGACCACTATATTGATCCACTTCTGAAAATTTAGTATAAGCCACTCTGGAGTTCTAAACAAAAAAAATATATAAAAATTGAATAATGAGCTTTTTATTTATCTGGGTTTGTCCCTGGTACTGATTCAGGCAGACAGTTAAAATCCTCTGTACCATATCATTTATTTATTCCTGGAACCCATTCTGTCAAATGAGAAGGTGTTCTCAAAATCAACATCCATGTGTGCTGTGACCCATATTGTTGTTCCTGGCTGTGTGTAAGCCTAACTGGCTTATTTTGCCAGGTCTAACCTGAGTTAGCAGCTAGGGTACATCTTTGAAGTTTCAGCTAGCAAAGTAAATAGTATGGTGTGTCTCCAGAAAATACTTCTAACGAGTCAGCAGTGTTTGAGTGGGGTCATCTGGGATGCTGCACAGACAGCTCCGTGCTCCGGGCAGAGGTTGATGATGGCTGGGAAGTAGAAGGCAGTGGTGTCCCAAGCATTTTGAGACACTTACCTCTGCAGCCACTGCACTTGGAGCCATAAGAAAGCCAGTGTCTACGCTGGTGCTGCTCTATGTGTCTGCAGTGGACCACATCAGTTCCGTGGTTTGATTAAACCAAAGGTGAGTTTGCTTTGGCTGTGGGGTATTTGTGGGGTGTAGTTTAGCGTTATGTTTCATCACAATAAAAAGTACCACGCAAAATCACCTTTTAATTTTATGGGTGAAGCATACTGAGATCAGGGCTTGGGAGAGTTGCATCCAAAGGGTCTGCTTCCCCAAAGTGCCTCTGCAATGGGGTCGGGAGGTGGTAACTCCGTGGATAGTGGAGGAGCTGAAGGCTCTCATGTGAAATCTGGAGTCAGTAAACAAAACCAGTGCTGTAAAATAGAAAGAAAAAAAAGTACAAGCTATAAACAATAACAAAATCAGATTACTGGTAATGCTAGTAGTAGTTTCATTTGGGAATGCCTATGTGGGAGGTTTATTTGGATGTGTATGTGGCAGGAGTAAACTTACTGTACAAGAGATTACTGTGACTTGATTAGTGAACTGTTTCCTGAAGCTGAAGAAAAGCTCGACTTCATCAGGTGAAATATTATTAAACTAGTTGGAAAAACTGTGTTGTTGAGGTTGGAGAACTAGGTCATTTTGCTGAAGTGACTCTCTTATAAAGCAAAGTAAATGTGACATATCTTTAGAAGATATTCCTGAGGGGATTAGTTGGCTTGGGTAACTAGAATAGTCTTTCACCCTTAGGTTGCTGATTAAACTCTGCTCAGAGTTGCATACTGCCTGCCAGCTGTTTGATGACCCATATGAGATAATCCCAAGCAAAGGATGCTGCTGCATGCTGCGCTGCTTGTTTTTATCCTTACAAAAAAGTTCACAAAACAGGGTGACCTGTAGCACATGTGTTGTGAAGATATTTATTCTTTGTCTCACTTTTCAGTGGCAGTCTGTGCATCAGACTGGTTTGTGTGCTTATAGCTTCTGAAAGCTGAGAGCACACCATTAAAAAAATCAAAACCGAAATCAAAACCAAAATCAACCCCTTCTCTTTTTTATTTCACCTACAGCAGTAACAGTGGTTTCTTTGCAAGTTATTTTCACAAAGAATCATGTAGTTATTAAGAGATACTGACAGTGAATGTATAGTAGTCACTGTAAAAAAAAAAGTCATGTAAGCAATCTATTGAATAAAGGCATGTGGATGCTGTATAGAAAGGAATTGATCAAAGCAGGTGTTTAAAAATCTGTCTTCCAATTACTTGCTGAACTTGGCTGATACAGGTTTGAAGTGGAAAGGTGCTGGTACCATTGTGTATCTGCCCATGCTGACTACAGGTGCATTAGGCAGGACTTTTCTGGCTGTGCAATCTGCTGGAAGAAAGAAGCAAAATGTTCTGGCACCCTCAGCAAGAAGAAAGTGTAACGCCCAGAATTCAAGCAGCTGAATTATGGATTAGGGTGGAGATAACACATCTTGGAGGAAAAAAACAATAGGCGTTTGTTGGGATTTTGGAAGTGAGAACTTCTGTGATATTAGAGCGGGAATTTGGCCTCTAGCATCTTTTCAGTTCAGGAAAGGTACCAACATAAGCAATAGAATGAAAAACATAACAGTTAAGCAACTGGAGAAAAGCAGAAGCAAAATGTTAGTGCTTTGCTCTGAAGGTACTAGGATCGGTGCTTGGGCAGTCCTGAAATCCAAAGCTTTGTCCAGAAAGTGCTCTTATTTTTGAGAAAGACAAGTATAAGGAGGAGTCATTGCTTTTGTGATGGAAGTGGATTTCTGAGTTGCTAAAGCCCCGGAGGCCATTCGGAGACTTTCACATCTTTCTACTGTCTGTCTGCAGAAAGACAGGTCAGAATTCATTGAGGTGTCTTTTGCTTCTGCTGGCTCGAGGCTCAGTCTGTTTTCTGTCTTGGTGAATGGTCTGGTGGAGTTTTCATAGATGTCTGCTAGAGCCCTGCAGTAGCTAGGGAAGGTGAATGTCTCTGGAGGGTCATTCCTCCCATCTCTCCTCTGAAGGGGTAAATGTGTACCTGGAGGTGCCTGTCTTTGCCTGTTGGTTACAGAGCAGGACGAGATGATACTCAAACCCAAATGTCTGCTTTGGAGTTGGCTGAAGCTGGTCAAGAGCAATCCTAGCCCTCATAACCTGATTGGCACAAGAAGAAATACAAGGATGTCCCCCAAGGAAACATGTAAGTGATGAAGCCACACTGTTGTGCTTTGGCTCCTCCAGATAAACCATCGCAGATGTTGGAGTGCTTTTGAACCTCCTTTTTCCTTCAAAGGAAATACCTGGAGAGCAGAACAGCATGGTGCAGGGCCCCATCAAAAGCACAACAGCAGCTCTTTGCTTTTCATGCTGCTGTTCAGACTCTTGGGGAGAAATGTTAATTATAATTTGTTTCAGTTATTTTCCTTTAAGACCACTAATACTTTTTTCCAAGTCCCAGTACAATGGAGCTAAGCAGAATATTTACAACCAGTTTGTTTTCTTCCTGCTGTCGCTTAAAAAGCCTAGCAGCAGCAGAGCTTACTATTCTTCAAAGTTTCTTGTTCCAGGTAAGTGACATGGGGAGAGAAGGTACTGTACGTGCTCAGAGAACTACGTTGAAATGTATAATGCAACAGCTTTCCAGTCACTCTTCCCCAAGCGTGTAGCGTTGCATGGGGTTGCTGTGACCCAAATGCAGGACCCAGCACTTTGCCTTGTTGAACCTCATACCACTGGCCACAGCCCATGAATCCAGCCTGTCGTGAGCCCTCTGCAGAGCCTTCCTATCCTCCAGCAGATCAACACTCCCAGACAACTTGGTGTCGTCCACCAATTTACTGAGGGTGCACATGATCCCCTCATCCAGGTCATCAGTGAAGATATTAAACAGCGCTGGCCCTAACACCGAGCCCTGAGGGACACCATTAGTGACCGATCGCCAACTAGATGTGATGCCATTTACCATGGAACCCATCCAGCCCCATTGACTTGTATACATCTAAGTGGAGCAGGAGGTTGCTAACCATTGCTTCCTGATCAGCTCCCCATCTCTGCCATCCGACTCAGGGAACTGAGTACCCTGAGGATGGCTCCTGTGACTATTAAAGACTGAGGCAAAGGCAGCATTAAGTACCTCAGCCTTTTCATCACCTGCAGTCACTAGGTTTCCCCTGGTATCTAGGAGAGGATGGAGGTTCTCCTTAGCCCTCCTTTTGTTGCTAATATATTTGTAAAAGTACTTTTTATTATCTTTTATGGCAGTGGCCAGATTTAGTTCTATCTGTGCGTTTACCTTTCTAACTTTCTATATAACCTAACAACATCGTGGTACTTTTCATGGGGTGACAGTTCCTTCTTCCACAGGTGATAAATACTCTCTTTTTCCTTGAGTTCCAGCACTATCATCCCTGTTCAGCCAGGCTGGTCTCTTCCCTGCGGGTCTGATTTTTGGCACACGGGGACCGCCTGCTCCTGTGCCTTAAGGATTTCATTCTTGAAGAGTGTCCAGCCTTCGTGGACCTCTTTGTCCTTCAGTAATGTTTCCCAAGGGATTCTGCCAACCAGTGTCCTAAACAGGCCAAAGTCAGCTGTGCGGAAGTCTAAGGTGGAGGTTTTGCTGACCTTCTTCCTGACTTCTCCAAGGATTAGAAAGGCTTGCTTCTCTTGGGGGTGGTAGAGTGCGGGTCCACCAGTCAACCTCCTCCTCAGGCTCCCTTACTCCCTTGGCCGTTCCACCTCTTCCCGTAGCTCTGCCACCACGCAGAGCAAAATTCTGATGCTGACACCAGTCATGGAGCCAGCAACTAGTGAGATTTTTCTGATGCAACCATTACCATTGATTGCAACTGGCAGGAGGGATGAGAACACTACTTGGGCTCTCGAACCCTGAACCTGTCACCCCAAGGCGCTGAAGTCCTTCTTGAGTCCCCTCAGGCTTCTTGAAGAGATTTCCTCATTGCCCACCTGGAAGGCTAACGAAGGGTAGTAGTGGCATGGCTGTACCAGACGAGTGAGTTTTCTGGTGACGTCCCTTAACCTGGCCCCAGGGAGGCACAAGACTCCCCTGTGAGTCTGGTCAGGCCAGCATATGGGGCCCTCTGTTCCCCTTAGCGTGGAGTCACCAATCACACCCACTCTTCTTTTTTATCTAGTAGAGCTGGTCGTAATACGAGGTGTTCTCCAACTCTTCTGTGGGAACTCTTCTGACCTGGATGATCCCTTATCATTATCTTCCTCACTTTCCTGATCCTCAAGTTACCAGGGCCTCGAATCTGTCGTAAAAGGGTACTTGGGAAGGTGATGTGAGCTGGAGGATAATACGCCATCTACTCTGAGGAGTAACCTGTCACCAACCTCCCTGGTCTCCTAGGTCCCTTCCACCTCCCCGATGGCAAGAAGGTAAGGGACCCTGAAGCCCTTTTGTTTTGGGTGGCTGACTCAGTGATGGTAGAGTGCAGGTCCACCAGTCAATCTCCTCCTCAGGCTCCCTTATTCCCTTGGCCGTTCCACCTCTTCCCGTAGCTCTGCCACCACGCAGAGCAAATCATCAACCTGCTGACATCTTACACAGCCACCATCTACCATCACCGGCAGGCTCTGGCACAGCTCCATGTGTATGAGGGACCTCTGTGTGTGCCGCCATGTGCTCCCTGGCCAGCAGAGAGGAGTGAGGTCGCTTCCTGCCGAGGGGCCGCCGTCCCGGCGCAGGGCCCGGGTGAGCGCGGGCCGAGCTCCCCGCTGCGGGCTGCCGGGAGCCGGGCGCTGCCCCTCACCTGCCCGCGCCTGATCGCCGCGCTGCGGGCGGTGTTTCCCCGCTCGGGGCGGTGCCGCCCCTCCTGCGCCGCCCCGGGGAGCGCGCTGCGGCGGCAGCGGCGCTGCTGGTTCCGGGCCAAGGCCTGGCGAGGGCTTGGGGCGCCCACGGTGGCTCTGGGGTTCAGGAGGCAGAGTCCTGAGCGCTGCGGCCTCCTCACGCTGCGGTGCTGAGGGCGCCTCTCCGGGGCTGCTCACCTCCGCAAATGCAAATGTTCATTTGAATGAGAATGCCCAACCCACCTTAGGGATGGAAGTAGCAAAATCAGCCTTCTGGAAAGGGCTTCCCAATGGGTTTGTTACCTGTGGTGATCAGAAAGTTAGCATCACCACTGCGTGCTTGTTCAGTGAGCTGACCCATGTTTGAACTAAAAATAGAGGGCAAGTCCCATTCCGTGTTGTTTGCCAACATACCAGCATGGCATAAGCACAAGATTTTTGTTCTGAAGACGAGTAGCAGTGATGGTACAGCTGTTTGGGGGATACATTTGTTGAAGACTGAAAGGATGCTGAGGAAAAATAAGACTGTCCAGAGGACATCGCCCTTCTATGAGAAGGTACTGATGGCAGTAGAGGTTTCCATGTGTTTCAAAATGGATATGAAGATATATAAGACAATGTTGAGTGGGGATTTCTGCTCTTGCTTCCTCTGAGGAGGTGCCTGGGGAGTTCATGGGGCTTGCAGCAGGGTCAGGCTGGGGTTTTCTCCTTTCCTTGGTAGAAAACTTGTTGTTCTGCATAATTTGCGGTAATTCTGCAAACTGGAGAAGAAGATTCTCAGAAGCAGCAAGGCCTTGAAGTAGATAGGAGTGTTTTTTCAGAAGCTGAAACAAATTGTAATTGTTTGGGAAGTGATAGTACTGCTTATGTAAAATGGTGCCCTGTCAGCTTATTTTTACACATGGTGTTTTATGTTTAGCTGCACAGATGTTTGTTATGGTTTACGTTTTGCTGTTAACCAGATGCAAGATTGCTTATTTTCTTACAGGATTGTTTTGAAGAATGTCCCTTTTTAGAATGTTGTTAATCGGGAAGGAAATCTATCAACCTGATATAATAGGTATGTTAACCATTAGATAAGAGGAGGAAGAATATCTTATTTTATTTGAAAATACAATACAGTCAAGGAACAAGAATTTGGACAGGGAACAAAAGTAACAAACATAAAATGCACTGTAAATAAAAGAGAAGGACCAGTAGCAGTGGGTGGAATTTGGCCCCTATTGAAGTTGGTGGGAGCTTTGCCATCGACTTCAGTGGGACAGGATTTCACCCAAGGATGTGGCCCCTGCCCCAGAGTACACCCTGCTAGGTTATCTAGGTGTGTCATTGCTTCCCGCTGGTCTCAAAGGCCTCAGCTCCTGCTGAAACCTGAAGGTGCTCAAAGCCGTGGGGTGAAACCATTTCCTACCCAGGGTCTGAGCAGCCAGGGCTTGCAACTCAGTGTTTCTCATCGGAGAAACCGGAACTAAAGCAGGGGTGAGAGGTAGGTGTGTGCAGAACAAAGCTAACCTATCATTCAGATCAGTGTTCCTAGCATTGAGATCAAGTTTCCTCAGCTTGAAGGTGGTTATGTACAATCTGGTAACGTTCCTGGAATAATTTATATTGTTTTATGTGGTTAGGACTGTGGTACGCTACAGGAATACTGACTGTACATTCAAAAAAAGGCTCATCGTTTCAAGTATGGTTGGGAGTGGGAGTGAGAGGAACCAGCCCGGAACATATTTCCTTACTTCAAAGGCAAGAACGCCTGTTTCAGAAAGTGAGGTCACAGCCGGATCCAACTTCTAAGGAGGGAAAAATCATAATCTCTGTGAAAATCACCCTTTGATACAATTGCAAAGATAACAAATTATATCAGAGGAAAAGTTTTGGGCAGAGGTGTAATGAATGGCCCCTGTACTGCATCCTACTAAACCAAAAGATTGTTCTCCCGACAAAAAATCCCACCTGTCTTTTATCGAAGGTGTCTTTGCCAAGCTATGGTGAATATAATTGAAAGTGAAAGGTTGATTTGGTACCTGCTGTTTCAAAAGCAACAAGAACATGTGAGAGGTGTTTAGGATGAAGATCAGTCAGCTGTGAGATGTAGGACAGCGCTGTGTGTGAGGGATGCAGAGCATGGCTGCAGTGCGGGTACTGTGCCCTGCATGTAGCTGCCTGTCTGTTATCTGCATGTTGTAGGAGGTATTTTGTTCACAACAGAGATGCTCAGACTTTCTAAGCATGTTTTTTGGACAGGACGAAGTTGCTATCTTGATCTTGAGAGCGGCTCTTAACTGCGGGGAACCTTGATCCACCTCTACCTGGAGGCACTTCCTAGACAAAGATAATGTCATGCTGCACAGCCTGACCTCTGCCTTTTGCTTCTGTTTCCCACAGAGCACGTCATCTGTGGAGCTTTGTGCAGTGTATGGGGTCAGTGGGTCACTTACACACTACAAGCGTGTTCTTAGTACTATCAAGCTCTTAAGGTCAGCCCCATTCTCATTGTGTGGGCATGATAGAAACCCACACGTTGATCACAGAATCATAGAATGGTTTGGGTTGGAAAGGACCTTAAGATCACCTAGTCCCAAGCCCCCTGCCACAGGCAGGGATGCCTCACTGTAGACCATGTCACCCAAGGCTCCGTCCAACCTGGCCTTGGACACTGCCAGAGATGGATCATTTACCACTTCTTTGGGCAACTTGTTCCAGCGCTTCACCACCCTCACAGTAGAGAACTTCTTCCTTATATCCAACCTGAACTTCCCCTGTGTAAGTTTAAACCCATTAGCTCTTGTTCCATCGCTACAGTCCCTAATGAAGAGTCCCCCTCCAGCATCCTTGCAGGCCTCCTTCAGATACTGGAAGGCTGCTGTAAGGTCTCCATGCAGCTTCTCTTCTCCAGGCTGAACAGCCCCAACTCTCTCAGCCTGTCTTCAGACAGGAGGTGCTCCAGCTCCCTGGATCATCCTCGTGGCCCTCCTCTGGACTTGCTCCAACAGCTCCATGTCCTTCTTATGTTGAGGACACCAGAACTGTACACAGTACTCCGAGTGGAGTCTCACGAGAGCAGAGTAGAGGGGCAGGATCACCTCCTTTGACCTGCTGGTCACACTTCTTTTGATGCAGCCCAGGATACGGTTGGTTTCTGGGCTGCGAGCGCACACTGAAGCCGGCTCATGTTCAGTTTCTCATCAACCAACACCCCCAAGTCCTTCTCTGCAGGGCTGCTCTGAATCTCTTCTCCTCCCTCACCTGGATTTTCCGTGTAAGAAATGCTCAGCACCTCGTAGGATGAAACCCAGTATGCTCAGCAACGTTGGTGTCAGCTCAGAGGTGCAAACCCTGAGGAACACAAAATAATGCATAAGTCACTGGGGTTTGGGGAGGCTTGAACCTTACCCAGGGTGAAATGTCTCGGGAAGATCTCTTCTCTGGTGTTCTATGCTTGGTCCAGCTCAGCCTCAGGGGTCCATCTGGGCCTACCCAGGGGCTCTGTGCAAAGGGCGGGCGAGCCCTACCCACTGCATTGCATCTCGACAGACCTCCCTGGCTCTGCCTCTTGCTTCTTGCTGAGCTGGGGCATTTCTCTACCTCCTTTCCATTTTCTGTCTTTATTAATAGCCTCAGTTGGGACTTCCCTGTATTCTGTGTTGCTTCTGACCCCTCTGTTCGGGCCATTGAATGTCTAAACCCTGCCACGAATATTGACTTAGCAAGAAGTAAACTGTTTTTCACCAGTCCTTTGGCATTTCTTGATGTTTCTGTAGCGCAGAATAAACCCGTGTTTGTCCTGAAATCCAGAGTTTGGTCTGAGTTAAACTGGTCTTGACTTTCACACTAACTTTGGAAAATAAATCCATTAACACATTTCCTGTGGGTATCCTGCTCATAATTGGCTGCAGTTTATGGCAAGAATTTCTTTGTTTTGTTTTGGAGGGCTTTTTTTGTATCTTCTGTAGCATTTTTTCTTGGTGCACAGCACAGGGATCCTCCCCATTTCCTGGAGCTCCAGACTGAATGTAAACCACCACCACTGCCAGGCAGAGTGGATGAGTTAGCCCAATTACTGTGGTCTTCATAGGACTCAGACATCAGTGAGACCTCTGCATCGTTCAGGTGGGAGTTAAGCAAAGCCTAGGACTTGTGTTGTCCTAGAAAGCACTGAACTCCATAGGAGATGCTCCAGTGCAGCGCTCGTCTTGTCACCTTACCCCAGTTCAAAGTTCAGGACTGTCCTGTCCCTGCTTTGGGGAGGGGGCAGGTGTCAGGTGAAAGCAATCCTGGCTGACACAGATTTGGGTAGAGTGGGCGAGACTGCATGAGTGAACCGACGTGAATGCACTTGGGTGAAGAGATCTGTCTGCCTGCTGAAGGGAGAAGATAGTTTTCCTTCTCTGTGTGCGCTGGGAGTTCCCATGGTTCATCAAATGAGATTTTATAAGATTGGCCTGAAACCTGCCTTTCTTCATTAGTCTAAATCCTTGTCTCTCAGGAGAATGTTTGAGAACTGTTGGTGGAGGAGAAAATTCCTTACACAGTGAGACCTGTAAATCCTCAGCCTTGTTCCTGCAGTTGTAATTACTTTCTCATAGTAGGGGAGTTAGCATAAGGCCAAGAGAAAGGGACTTAAGCCAGGGCTTATGGTTGGTGTCTTGGAAAAGGGAAGAGGATTTTTTATTTTGTAGTTAATGCTGTGGTGACAAAATTGAAGCACTGGATTTAAGAGCTTACTCAATTAAGTTTCTTAGCATGTATTTTCCCATCTTTTACACTGGGTTTCAGCCAGAGCAGATGAAGTACCAGTCTCGCTTGACCATACTGCAAATTGCATTTAGTAATATTTTTGCCTAAACACTAGTCTTAGCATACTATTGATGTTAGAGTGTGAGGTATACTGCTGCCCCATTATTGGTATGCAAGGCACTATTCACTGGAAAGTGAAAACCTCACTCCTGCATTGCATCTAAATAAAAGAACCTTTCTGCTTTTCCATAATTAATGAAGAAACATTTTAAAGCCCTGCTGCCAAGGCTGGGCTTAATGCTGCAGTGTGAATATCATGCTGGGGCTTCTTGGAGCTACAGGATGCAGTCTGAGATGGAAGATGATATCTAATCCTTCTCAAGTAGGGATTTTGGTGCCTGGAGCCAAATCTGTTTTGTAAGAGTGTGGTAGGTTGCTGTCAGTGCCAGCTCTGTTACTCTGGCTTAGGTTGCCTGTCATCTTTGGTTGGAATGTGGCTCTCTAGGGACATTGAAAGCTTCTTGGTGCTTGTCACAAGTGTTGGGCTGGCTCCACTGGCAGCCCATTCAAGGTGAAGAACATGCTTTGTTACAGCTCCCACAACAATGCTTTATTTTAGTACATATTTTTCTGTGTATATGAATTAGGAGTAATCCAGCAACTCCTACGGAAACATCCTAGCTGTGGAGAGCATCATATTAACCAACTGCCCAATTCTGAAAGAGGATGATGTTGCTCGGATGAAGGTGGGATGGCAGAGTGTGGCATGAGGAAAATGGCTGCAGGTAGTGGGAGCAACACGTAGAAGAGGAGGGTCAGGGACAGGTAATCAGAAAGAACCAGGGCATGAAACCAGTGGTGAACCAGCAAAGTGAAACCTCTGTCGCAGGAGGTAGAGCCCATTGATTGGAGAAGAGCCAACAGATAAGTGAGTTTACTTATGAGAGATGGGCAGATTCACTTGACAGTTTTATTTGATAAGAGGTGCAGGGAAGGTGGAGGACTGTTGTGGTCACTCTTACTTTTAGGGCTAAAGGGAAGAGTGATAGCTCTCCTTTATCTTGAGTAAAGCGCTTGATGCGCTGCCACACCCGAGGTTGTTTAAGAAGATGAGGTCTAGGAGGAAACTGGCACAGGGCAGACAGGATGGAGGGAGGACTGGGAGAGGAAAACAGACACTAATAAAGGAGATACCCACTTGGGTTCTTAGCGGTTGCTCTGGGGATGCTTTTGTTGCTTCTTCTGATGGTTCCTCTTGATACAACAAGTAGAAGGGTGCTAATGGGATATGCTGCTTCTCAGAGGGTGGTTCAGAGGAGAACAGCTGCAGACAGGGCAAGGGACTGCCCATGTCTTTGGGGCTTGGATCCCTTTCCTTTGTAAAATGAAGGCTGAGGTTATGACTGATCTCTGAAGATACACTGGTGTAACGACCTGGGTGGGGAAGGGCCATTCTTGGCACAGGAGCATGTGAGTAAACGCTTCCTAATAAAGCATTTGGCTGGAGAGTATCAGAATGCTGGTGGAGCTTTCCAACAGTGGAGATAAAGCACCTGGAAGTTTTGAAGGGAAGGTGTGATGTTATGCCACAGTTGCCTGTGACAACTAGGGCTAGACTTGGCAGTGTAAAAGGCAAGAAACTCCTTCTAATGCTGTGCTCATGGATTCAGGTGGTGCTGTGGGGAGGAGCCCTCTAGCTGCTCTCTAAAGGCAAGGACAGTTTTGAAGCAACGAACTTAATTTTTTTTCAGAAAGAGTAAGACAAAGCTTCTATACCTGGGCTGTGTGGAAGGACATAAATCTTGAAGGGACAGACTCTCTAAGGGCACTGGTTCCACAGATGTCCCTGAGGAGATGACCCCACTGCTGGCTGTACTGGTTTGACTGGTGGTAGCTTTTAACAAGTGCTGGTACAGTCTGTGTTAGGTGGACACCTGTGCAGATGGTTGAATTTGTAGGCTTGATGAGTTGCATAGCGAAATCTTCCCATGGTGTAGCACTGCAAGATACGTGTCTCATGAGAAGAGAGGCTCCAGAAGGACTTCCTAAGGGATCCCTCCACAGAGAGGGATTTGCTTTACCCTGCTGCTCATCCCATCATTAAGTCCCAAGCAGGTGAGCCGCATGTGAACTAATTGTGTGCTGATGCCGCTGCACACCGCTGTTTTGCCATGCCAGCAGGTCCATACACAGGAATAGTGCAGTTGCTGAAGTGGGACCCTGCAGCAGTGCTGGCCTGGGTGGGACTGGGTTGTTCAGGGAGCCCCATTGCGCTCTCACTTCAGTCATTGCTTCAGCCTTTGCCTTGGTGTAACCGAGTTAAATAGAACTCAATTGTGCATGTCTTTTTTCCTGGATGATGCCTGTTTCAGCCTGCACAGTTGGAGGCCTCAGCAGCCTGTGGCTGGAGCTTGGAGAGGGAAAATGTCCCAGCGGGTCTGTTTGGCTGCAGCTGGCGTCACTGACTGCAGCATGTGGTCATGTTGTGTTCTAGGGACAGTAGCACATGTGGTGCCTTATTCTGGGCTGTAATACTTCTTAGTTCACCATGAGGCTTAAAAAATGTATGTCCCATTTTAAAAAGTACATCTCTCTCTTTATTTGTCTTTCTTTTTCATTTCCAGCCCAGGAAAGCTGCTCTGAAATCCAAAAGATGGGCTTTGTGTTCTTGGCTTGCCCACATGTCTGTGGACTGGGTGGTTGTAGAGGAGGGTGGGAGCTGGGGTGGAGTGCTGCGTCTCTCCTGGGATCACACAGGCTTTGCAGTGTGATGGGGAGCAGGAAGCAGAAAACACTTTGGTTTTGTCTGTTTTAATTCCCTGTGCTAAGCCTATGTAAAATGCCAAAGGAGATATTTTGCCATGTAAAAATGTAGAACTTGGGAAGATTCATTTGTTGAAGTGCAGCAGGGCTGTAGCAGTGTACCCGTGCAGTGATGTTGTTTCAGGGCGATCCTGGTCCAGGTAATGATGGCAGCATCTTTCTTGCAGGCCCAGACACGAAGATGGAGTGTCAAAAAATCATCAATTTTGGAAACCAACTTCTTCGCCGGAAAAACGTGGACTGCGCTCGAGAAGACAGTCGGCTCTCACGATGCCTCAACACGTTTGACTTAGTGGCTCTGGGTGTGGGCAGCACTTTGGGCGCAGGTGTCTATGTACTGGCTGGAGCTGTGGCACGGGAAGATGCGGGACCTGCCATCGTTGTTTCCTTCTTGATTGCTGCCTTGGCTTCAGTGCTGGCTGGACTCTGCTACGGAGAATTTGGTGCTCGAGTTCCTAAGACGGGATCAGCTTATCTGTACAGCTATGTGACCGTGGGTGAGCTGTGGGCCTTCATCACAGGGTGGAATTTAATCCTCTCCTATGTTATTGGTAAGTATAGAGGGTGTGCTGTGAGGTCCTAGCTTTAGTCCAGGGTGGCAGCCTAGTTTGTAAAATCAGCCTTGCTTGGGCGCCTGCCTTACTATTATCCAGGTGTCTGCTATGTTGGAAGAATGTCAGATTCACTGCAGTCCCTCAAGGCTGTTGGTTACAGAGAGTTCGGGATAAAGAGCTTATAGTTGTGTGGAACTGGCATCCAAGCAACTGGCGTCTGATGTAATATGTGCAGGAGCTCATTGTTCCTGTCCTAGAACATGAAATATTAGAGCCAGGACAAAAAAAACCAACCCAAACAGCACTAAAGAAATAGTCTGTCTACCATAACTTGTGGAGTTTTTCAAGATAAAATTGATGGCTCTAATGTCCCACCTCTTTAAAAGCATGCACACTGTGCAGTTTGTTATCAGTGTGAACAGAAGAGTCTGTTCTGCAGCTCATTTTCCCACTGTTGCAAAGCAGGATTGGGGTGGTGCGTGTTCCCACCTTTGCTGCAGGCACTGCCTACTGCTGCTGTAGAGGCTGTAGCTGTGGGTGAGCACAGACAGTCTGACATGATTGCAGGTGCTGGAGTTGGGACCCGAGCACCCGCCCGCAGGTGAGTGTGTCAGGACAAACTGTTCTAGATATGAGGGGGCCCCTGACGGTGTCCTCGGAGGAACCGCTCTGCAAAACGAAACCAAACCAACCTCTTTTTTTAACTAGGTAATTACGTACAGTAGTAATTATATCCTGCAATTAAATGCTGTTATATATAGTGTACTGTATTAGACATTGGGAGTATAATCATAGCTACTTTCACACAGAAGAGGGAGAAGTTGGCTATTACCCAAACCTACTTATTTTACACAGCGCTGTCACTGTCTGGTGGTAGCTCTTCGTTATTACTATTTCAGTTCTCTGAAATGACTCTTCTGGCCCAGACAATGTCCCGGTCTTGGTCATCCTGAGACCCCAGGTTCAGTCCTCACCCTGGCAAGCTGTGCGTGGTTTGGTGCTCTCGGGAACCACAGCAAACAGCAGCCCTGGAGGGGTAAGTCTAAGCACTTGTTGCAGGCAGGAGTTGTGCCGCTTTCTGGGATCATCACCACCATCCTGCAGTGAGCTGACTTAAACTCAGCCAAACTGTAAATTACATCTTTATCCTGCTTGGATGCTCTGGCACTGGAGGCTGGAGCAGACCTGCTGGAGTGCAGAGCTTGTAGAGCTGGGTGAGTGTTGTGGTCCAGGCTCTGGTGCTCCAGCGTTGTGCTGCTGGAGGCCAGCTGGCTTCTGCAAGGTCCCTCTGCATGAGCTGCAGGCACAGGCATCTGGGGTCCTGATCCAGAGTGCACAGGGCTGCCAGGGACTTCTGCCAGCGTGACACTGAGACCTCTCTAGTAACAGAAATTACCAAGACGGGGGGAAGTTCAGGCTGCTGGGGGTGTAAGGAAAAGGTCAGTCTAGGCAGTAATGAAGGCAAAATTGGGGTTTACGAAGAAGCCAAACTGTAAGGATTTTTTTTATCTTGTCAACTGAGCGTGAGTGAGACCCATCGCCTGTGTGTTACCAGCAGAGCAGATGCCAGGCCTGAATACAGGCTGTGGGCTGGATCTGCAGAGGAGAGGTTACTCCCAGCACCCAGGAAGCACATGCAAGGTTGCTTTGGGGCCCCCTATGGCAAGAAGCCTTGCAAGGTGACCCCAGCTTGGAACATGTGCCAGCCACAAAGGGTGATCTGCATCCTTTCTGTCCTCTGGCAGGAACTTCGAGCGTGGCCAGAGCCTGGAGCGCGACGTTTGATGAGATCATAGGCCAGCACATTGAAGAGTTTTGCAAAAGATACATGACGATGGATGCTCCTGGAGTGCTGGCAAAATACCCAGACATCTTCGCCGTGGTCATAATCACCATCCTAACAGGTAAAACCTTGAGGGGTTTGTGAGTCTTTGACTTCCTTCCTCGGTCATTTGATTGTTTGCTTTTGCACTTTGCACAGAGTCCTCATTTATTTTGAACAACATATTAAAGACTCTTTCTTTGCTACATGTTTTGGATTGACCTGTACAGTTGCTGTGGAGTTAGCACAGGGCATAGCCTGTTTACAAGGTTTTTAATTAGAGGGGAGCATTCTCAATATTTTTTGAGCCACTTTTAAAACCTTCAATCAAATTTTATATAAGGAAGAAAAGAAAAGATGACTTGTTATCCTCAATCAGGTATGGAAGTTTAATCCTTCCCTCCACAAATCCTATTACACAGGAATTCATTCAAGGAACCTTATTCCCCATTTGGTAATCTGCCAGTTTGCAGAGCCTTGAGCCAGGAAAGTAGTGGGGAGGAGAGAGGAGAAGGGACTCAGTAACCATCTTGTACTACTCTTTAGGTTTGGGGTTTTTTTTAATATATGTGGGCTTCAGTTTGCAGCATTGAATGCAAGACTCCAGAGAAATAAATGTGTGATAAACACTCAGGTCCTCTTTTTTCCTCTAAAAATGTGCCAAGGCTTTGATCAGAATTTGGAAAAGTTTTGGAAAATTTTAAAATCAAAATCTTTTGAACGGTTATGTCTGACCAACTGGATCTTGCAATGCCAAATTTAGGCAAAGTTAAGAAATTACACTTCTCGTGTACCCCTGTGGTTTCCAGAACACGAAAGCTGCGGTGTCACCCCCACAAGGTTATCCCAACATTTCCCGCTCTGATCAGGATGGCCATCCCACAGCTGTGCTCACAGGGACGGGCTTCATAAGCAAGCGACGCTTTGGCATCTGGGTTTGCATTTGGATCTAGGACTGTATGGAGGACTGCTGAAGTCAATAGCAGCCCTCTGTTTTCAGGGTTACATCTGAATTGGAGAGATATTCCTCTCTGTTCATTTCTATATGATAGGAATTGCTTTAGTTTCAGGTTAGAATCTGGTCTTTCACCTCAGATACAATTTACAAAATTGAGGACTCCTCACTTTAGCACTACCTAGGCATAAAATTATACAGATTACCAATGGCTTTATTCCTTTGCATTAGCAAATTCCCTGGATTTTAATAAAAAATGCAAACCATTCTTTTCTACAAAAGCTGCTGAATGAGCAGCTTTAGTCCCAAATACAAGCGCCTCGAGTTTATTTATGCTTGCACTGTCCTGAGCTTCAGATTTCTACAAGGTACTTTAAAAGTTTTCCACAGTTTGATCAAACACTTCCCCGATGTGGCTGTCTCAGCTTATTTCCTATTTTAAAATAAGAAAAGGTGAGTGCATAGGATGCTTCCCTCTCCTTTAAGTGCCTTGGAGCAGCAGTAAGCACACCCTGTTGTGCTTCTCTTCTCCCTCAGGCCCATGTGAGGGGTTTTTGCACCTTCTTCCTCAGCCACCTTCTTAGATTTGGATAAAAAGTTTGGGTTTTCAAAAATCAGACACCTGAAGAGCAAACACAAGTTACCAGAGCTGCTTGTTGTGAGAAGCCACGCTATGTATCAGTGAGATGCTGGTTGTCAAAGTCTATAAATCTGCTCTTCTTCAGATGATGCTCTTAAGACCACAAGCTGAAATCCTGCTCTTGCTGACAAAGTTCCTGCTTGTTGGAATGGGAGCAAGACTGCCAAGATGCCACCTTCTGCTGTGTCTATAGGACTAGTAGTAGCTGTTCTCCTGGATTCGGTCCCTGCCCATAGTTTCCCCTGCTTCCAGGGAAAGTGAACATTGTTCATAACTTGTGCATTTGGCCAAGACCTCTAAGACAATGTTCCTTCATGAAAACCATCTGGGGTGCTTCCACCAGGTCTCTGAGTGGAGTTGAGGCTGTGACTGGCTGGCACACCATAGTGCCGTGAGGTGGCTAGAACTGGCATTGAAAGCACTGGAAGCAGCTTGGCTGTGTTAGCAAAGCACTTTACCACATGGGCATGCTGGGTGGGAAGGTGTGTCACATCCCACAGTAGTAATGTTGGGGCTGAAGTCCTTGTGCTGCTTCTGAGTGAGTTAATCCTGGCCTACCCGAACTACTTGGCTTTGTGGAGAAATGAGGCGTGGTAAGTTGGGCAGAGCACAGCAGGAACAGCTCTGAGCTATCTCTTCAAGTCGCCAGTGCCTGCTGCTGATAGTGAAATACCTGACTGCCTATCTGCCATTTTTTTCCCCCAGGGCTTTTAATATTTGGCGTGAAGGAATCTGCCCTGGTGAACAAAGTGTTCACCTGCATCAACATCCTTGTTCTTGGCTTCGTCATGGTCTCTGGCTTCGTGAAAGGGTCTGTTAAAAACTGGCAGTTGACTGAACAGGACATTTACAACACCAGCCACAGCATATACGGAGACAAGTAGGTTGGATCTTTTGTTCTCAGCTCTGAAATTGATACGTTTTCAAATGCAACTTTATAGGGGAGTTTGTGGAGTGATTTAGAAAACCAGTGAATGGGATGGCTCCCTCGTTTGCCAAATGCCTTGGAGGCAAAGCTGGCTTCAGTGGGTGTTTGCTAAAAGCAGGCTGTGCTGATGGGCTGAAATTGGTAGGAGATAGGCTGTGTCAATGTGGGCCCTGCTGCAGGACTGACATTTCCAGCCTCATGACAAATACAGCATCCAAATTTGAGAGAAAAGAGGTTTTTGGACAACCTTTTACCCAAGGCTACACCAGGCCGTCTCTGGTGCCTCTATGAAACCGTGACCAAGTATACCTTTACAGTTTCTTTGGACACTTGGGCAATATCCTTGAGGCACTGTTAGACCTTTGGAGACCTTGTTCCAGACGCCCCAGTAAAATCATAAAATCACAGAATCATAGAACAGGTTGGGTTGGAAGGGACCTTCAAAGGTCATCTAGTCCAACCCCCCTGCAGTGAGCAGGGACATCTTCAATTAGATCAGGTTGACCACAACCACGTCCAGCCTGGCCTTGAATGTCTCCAGGGTTGGCACATCCACCACCTCCCTGTGCAATCTCTGCCAGTGTTTCATCATCCTCATTGCAAGGAATTTCTTCCTCGTGTACAGCCTGAAGGGCAAATTGCAGATTATTTTAATGCATTGCAGAAAGCATATCACAAATCCAATTTAATGGTATTTTGCTATTTGGCCAAAATCCTGTCTTCTTATACAAGATCAAAATTAAGGAGCTTACAAGGGTTGCCAGTGATACAAGGCTGTTCATTTTTTCTTGAGACTGTACAACACAGAATGAGGGCTTTTAAATATCTCCACATACATCAACTCAGTCCTGGCTTGGTATCTAAACCCTTTATGCTGGCCTGCAAGGAAGCACAGCTTAGCAAAAACTGGAGACATTTATAAATGTTGCATTGGTTAAATTTAGCTTGTGTGCAGGCTGCTTATTGAACCTCTCTGCAAAATTCAGCCTGCTGTGAACAAATTGCTTCTGTAGGACAGGTCTCCCCTTCTTCTCTGCTATTCCCATGCAAGGAGCAATTAGTGCGGTAGCTTCAAAGTGTAACTAGCTCTTTGACCTGCAGCACTTATTATTTTTGTAAAATCTGTCTGGGGCTTACTTACTTTATCATTATTTCTGGAGTAATCCACATTTGGGTTGTGCTATTTCTGCAAGTAACAGGTCAGTTTTCATCTAAGTCTCAACACAACTTCTATGAGAGAGTTCAGATGCTTACACCTGATAAGACTTGCAGATTTGGGTTTTACTTTAATTGCCTTAATCCATCTTTATAAAGGCTTTTCCCAGAAAAAGTGACCTAAGTCACTTGAACTGAAGGGTGTGTTATACATGACTCAGCACAGGCACATGGATCTGAGGTCCTGATCCAGGGTGTGCTGGGGCCAGTATGTGTCTGCCTGTTGACTTTAATGAACTTTGAATGAGGCTCAGCAAAGCATCAGGGATGTAGGCTTCTCTCTTCCCTCGGGGTCACCAGCATGGTTTGGGTATGAACTTGGCACAGGGAATTTTGAAGTTGAGAGTAGAGGATTGTGGACATTCTAGACAGTCATGGCACCCTGCGTTGCTTTCTCATATCTACTTACCTACACGTTATCGGGGTCCATCCTGGGTGAAGAAGGGATGGTTTACGTGTTTCTCAGTCTTCAGCTTTCAGAATTACATGTTGTGCTTTGTCAAAAGCTTATGTTTAAACGAGTATGTGTATCTACACACATGCAATAATATTAAGAGAGGAATTTTAATATCCATGCTATTTTCTCCCTGTCTTAGCCATTTTTATCCACCCTCAAAAACAGGTGGTGGAAACAAACCGTGAACCATTTTTATTCCACACATCTCCCAGGCTGTTGCAGGCCAGCCCCAAGCTCAGCGCTGTATAGGGCTGTAGCATTTTGCCTGGTATTTGTATGCAAGTGGAGAGTGTGTTCCGTTGAAGTTTGGCTTTGGATTTTGTTATGAGCTATATGAATAGTTTTGTTACTCCCACCTAGAGAGGATGACTTCTAACTCAGTGCCATGCCTTTTAGTCAAACACAGGAGGAAAAGCTCTACGGTGTTGGAGGGTTTATGCCCTATGGATTGAAAGGAGTCCTGTCAGGGGCAGCTACGTGTTTTTATGCTTTCGTGGGATTTGACTGTATTGCTACTACAGGTAAGAGAGAGGATGTCTTCATTCCAGTTTTGAACCTGGTTGCTGGTAGATTGGCTTTCAGGAATGTTGCACAGCACAGGTAGTAAGCAATTCAGGGCATTGCTTTCATCATCCGTCTGAACCTCAGCCCAGAATAGACTTTTGGCTCAGCTGTTCCTAATAGTCAAAGAGCTGAGTATGTCCAAGTCCCTGGGTGCCTGAGTGTTGACTTTCAGCTGCTCTGGCAGGCAGCTAGACCGTATAACCCACAAAATGAGCTTTCTCCCTTCTTTGCCTGCAGGCCCCAATCTCATGGATGGTCACTGGTGACACTAACCAGGCCAGACTCCACAGAAAACATGTCTGGCATTACCAATTAGGCAAACAGGGAAGGCCCAGGTTCAGATGCCTTCTATAACTGGGAAAGTTTGAATCTCTAACTCCAAGTGGTGCTTTAATGAACAGGTTATTCTTGAGTAGGGTTCTTCAGTGCCTTCAGGTAGAGAAGCTCCACTGTCTTGGAGTATGTAAAGAGCTAGAGAAAGAGGGCGCCTCTGCAGAGTCATCTGCAGCCTAAAGCTGTGCCTTGAAGCTAGGAGGAGTTTTTATGTCCAAAGGCTCTCTTTCTGAGAGAGAAATCATCAGCATTGTCTTATTTTTTCTGGCTAAGAAGAATCTCAGTTCTCTGGAGAAAGGAAGGATTATCCTTAATTTCCCATTTGGCTTGAACTGACTTGCTTCAAAGCTGGAGCAGAAGGAGAAAGAGATTATCACAAAGACAGATAAAGTAGTAGTGCCTCTTATTCCAAGGAGTTTGAGAAGTGCTGACTCCATTACTCCAGCCAGCTCTAGGGCCTCTCCTTGGAGGAGAAACACATTCATCTGCCTTTGACTTCTGGGTGTATGGGTCTCTGCTTAGTGGTTTATCCTCCTGAAAAGCCAAACCTGAGGAGTTCTTGCTTTCAGAGAAGAACAGCTTTGTAGAACACGGAAGGCTCAAATCTTAATTAATCAGCGCCTGAATTTTGATTTATTTTTTTTTTTCCTAAAACATTCATCCCAGCCTAGTTGGCAAAAATCTTCCGTAAAAACTAAAGGGAGTCCTTTTTTAAGAGGGTTTTTCAAAGATCTGTATGATTTCCAGGTGCTGTGCAAAGTCTGCCTCTCCCGGGAACTGGATACGTATGGTGTTGTGTTCACCATGTAGATGTTCTGGTGGAGACGCTAACTGATATGGTCACCCATGGATCTGCCCTACAGTAGTTTCCTGTCCCATCATTTGCGATCATTGAGTACTTGGGGCTGCACCATCGGTGGAATAGCAGGAGTTAATTGTAGGTAAAAATAATCCTTTTTGGGGAAAGGACTATTTTTAATCCAGATTGTTTGTGTGTTGTGGAGACCTGAGTTTACAGGGTCTCCACAAATATTTGTCAGAAGGAGTGGCAGGAGCAGCAGAAGTAGGAGCAAACAGGCTGGTATGCCAAGTGGTTGGGACAGGCCATCAGCAGTGTCACGGTCAAACGGTGCCTCACTGCCGGCAAAGCCTTTGAAAGCCGTGGTCAGCATGCCCTAGGTTGGGAAAAAGTTCTTGCTCATTGTTTAGCTGATACTGAAATTTCTTTCTTCTAGGTGAGGAGGTAAAAAACCCTCAGAAGGCCATTCCTGTTGGCATTGTGGCATCTCTGCTCATCTGCTTCGTGGCTTATTTTGGCGTGTCAGCTGCCCTGACACTCATGATGCCTTACTACCAGCTGGATACCAATAGCCCTTTACCCAATGCCTTTAAATATGTGGGTTGGGATGGAGCCAATTATGCTGTGGCTGTTGGTTCCTTGTGTGCGCTTTCTACGAGGTGAGACTCTGCTCTTCCTTTGTGCATCTCTCAAGGCAAACATGTATCTCCAGCTCCCTTAAAAAATGGGGCACATGAAGGTTTTACCTTCACTGTGTTCCCCTGCATCAAGAGAGCCGAGACCAGGGATGAAATTCAGACGTATTGACTTCAAAAGGACCAGGATTTCACCCTGTGATAGATTTCAGAGTTGCACATGACCAGTATCACTTCAGAAACTCCCACCTTAGCAGCAGGTGCATCTCTGGAATATAAATATGGATAGAGTGACTAAATCATGGAGGCAACGCCGCAGTGCAAGCACGATTTGCCTGCAAGACATCCTGGCCTGCTGAGTAGAGAGCAGACTTGCATCAGGTAGTGAAGGGTGCATCTTCTGAAGCTTATGGAGCTCACCATATCCAGGTTGCCTGCGGGACAGCCATCTGTATGGGCAGCAGGGCAGGCTGGAGGCAGAATATGTGATGTTCTGCACTCTAGAAGCTATTGTTTCAGATAAATTTAGACATATTCAATTAGGTAAGCAACTCATAGAAGCTCACAGAAGTTACAGCTATTTTGCTACCTGAAAGTCAGGCTGTTTTCATACCTCATGGCTTGTTTAGGTATCCAGATTCTTAGAGCTGCACCTCACTTGCCAGCTATCAGTAACGGGTGTGCAGGGGGAGCCCTTGAAGGAGAAGCTGAAGTGCAGGAAAGCCACCTGTTCTGTATTTGTACTGCCATAAACTTGCTTTTGTTTGTGTGCCTGTGCTCATGAGGACGTGATATAAGTAGATCATTTCCCCTTTCTTTGTCCTTAGTCTCCTTGGCTCCATGTTTCCAATGCCTCGAATAATTTATGCTATGGCAGAAGATGGACTTCTCTTTAAATTTTTGGCTAAAGTCAACGAGAAAAGAAAAACTCCAATAATTGCAACAGTGACATCAGGAGTCATTGCAGGTAATATCCAAAGACTTGCACAAATGTGTGGAAAGGACACATAAGCTCTTCACATAGGCAGATTAAGCCCGCCTGACTCTAACCTGCTTATTAATTGGATGTATTGCACAGCGTGACATCCCAGAGAGTGTCCTGGGTTTCCAGAGCATGCTCTGGAGGGGCGGGGTGAGCATGAACAGCTCGCTGTGTGCCTGTCCATCTTTCTCAGAGCTTATTGCTGCCATCCCATCTCATGCCAAGAATTGCCTTTATCTGCTCCCTGGGTGCTCTGCTGTCTTTAAACAGCATCCTTTTAACAGCATCCTTGTGGCTGTTGGTCTGGCATGGCTGAAGACACTGCACTGCCTGTGAGTAGTAGCTCAGCAGAAGACGCCAGAGCAGCCGGAGACAGGCAGATGGTCCCAGTGGCGCTGGTATTTGTTAATCAGTTAGTCTCAGCTGGCAGCCGTTCTTCCCGTTCCTCTCCCAGCACCCAGGAATATGGGAATTAAACCTCCCAGATGGCAAGGATGAGCATCTTACCCTCTTCTTACAGCTTCCTTGCGATGCCTAGCGAAGAGGAGAGCCTTGCTGCTTCCTCTTTACCTTCTGCTGCAAATGCAGGATTAGACATTGGTGCAAGAACGCGCCACCTTTGGAGGGGAGTGCTGCTAGCCTGCCGTCGTGGGCTCTGAGCTCGTACGACTGGAGGTGTCACCTGAATGTTTGACTGTGGCGTCTGTCCTCCACTCACTTGTTTCTCCTTCTGAAGGCCTTTGTACAGAGTTCTGTACAACCAGGGCTTGCCTGCTGAAGGTGTGTAAGCACCTTAAGGTAATCCTTAAGGGATGGTGGTCTATACCTTTTTCTGGAAACTCTGTAATCGTCATGAAGTGACCATTAGAGTTACCTCAAGATTCCCTCCTTGTTGCCATTGCATGCACAAGGCTAGTTTTGCCCCACTTGGTACACTGGAGTAAGGTGCTGCCTGTCCTCTAGCTACTTCCAGGAGATAACTGTGGCATTAGGGGTGCTGTGATTGTGCCAGGAGACTCCAGCAACGAGTCTGTGGCTTAAGCACCTGCTTATTGCTGGTAGTTAGGTGAACATACCCCTATGAGACAAACAGGCTGGAAATTTACTGTAGCAAATGGTTCCTCTGATTCCAGCTAGTGAGGCTGTGCTGGGACCCTGCGAGGCTCAGGATGTTCGTGTGCCAAGTCCTGCCTCTCCTCAGCTTGAGGTCTCCTACCCGAGTGCTGAGCAACAGTCACATGTGTGCTGCGTTGTCATTAACGCTCCTGTGATGCACGTATTCTGCTGCGTTAACTGATTTTTCTTCCCTCTCTCACCTTCCTTTCCTCTTACAGCTGTAATGGCCTTTCTCTTCGACTTGAAGGATCTTGTGGATCTCATGTCCATTGGGACCCTCCTGGCTTACTCCTTGGTGGCAGCCTGTGTGTTGGTACTAAGGTATGGATGTAGAAATCGCCTCTCTTGTACCACACAGAAATCCGCACAGCAATCAGATGCCCTCATAGTTTCTGTAGACCCAGTAAAACCGTGAACATTTCTAGCTTCAAGCATGTGAAGAACTTGTTTAAGCTTATGGGGGATTGTGCTACTTGGATCTGCAAGGGGGTCATCTGAATTTGGTTAATGCTTAGTCCATGCAACTCCTACTGTGGGAGATTTGCCAGTGGGTGGGGATGAGAGATATGTGGTCCTGGATGTCTTCATTGTCACCACTCTTGTTCCCAATGGTGATACAGTTTCAGGTTGTCTTACTTTTGGAGGAGGATTCAAGATAAAGTCTAGCAGCAGCAAAAAAGCTGAGCATGTGATTGCAGGATCAGTGCCTGATCCTGCACTTTTGCACTTTTAGAAGTGCTGAGCTCCTACAGTTTCCCTAGCCTCGGCTGAAAATTGAGTATCTTCATTGCTCGGCGCCTCACAGACAACAGTACGCTACCCATGATGACTGTACTTTGAAGATCACGTTACTAAAAATGCCTTTTTGTGTTCCATGACTCATTCAGAGTCAGGTGGAGGCTTTTTACAAGCTCACAGCAAATGCATTGAACTAAGAACTGTCTTGCAGCAGGTGAAGGGCCAGTGCTGTACTGCAATTTGGTTGCTGTGTGCCATCCACCCTGCCCCTTGAAAATCCTTGCTGATTTTCCATGTCCTTCTTACTTTTCTTCTGATTTCCCAGCCCCCTCTTATGGCTTCTTAATTTGTTTTTGTGAGCTGCTGTACCTATCATGTGGCATTTTCCCCATCACAGATTAGCAGAGCTAACAGCCTGTCTTGTAGTGGCCTGGGCAGCTGACTTGGCCTCCCCGTTGGCTGCCTAATGAAGTAGCAGCTGAATTGTTTCCAAAGCTGTAAGGGCCACCACTAACACCCTGCTGTGGCTGGACCCAAGGATTTCACTGCATTTCCTAATTCGCAGTGTTTCACAAATGCTCTCATTGCAAACACATCCGCATAGGAGCAATTTTAACGTGTCTTTCAAAAAGCCCTTTCCTTTAGTCATGCTTGTGCCGAGGAGAGAAAACAGAAAAAACCTGTAAAAGAGAGTTGAGACTGGAAGAGTGGGGATTTTTCTTTATGGTTCCATGTGTTTTTTGTCAGGGCCCTGTTGAGTGAGGTGCCGTCCATTCTTTGTTCACCTTTTTCTTCCCTATGTGGCAGCAGATAAGCTAGCAGAAGAGACTGAGATGGAGAAGGGTGGGGCACCAGGAGTGTCACTGCGATCAGCAGCTGCTGGGTGTGATAATCTGCTGAGCTGTTAGCTCAGCCACCTCCATGACAAAACACAAGAGCTGAACTGCCACAGATAACCCAACAGCCCAGTTATAACTGTCTGTCTGTCCCTCTGCTGCTTCCTTCTCTAGTCCTCCCTATTACTTGATCATGTTTTGGTTACACAGTCAGTAGGGTTTGTGGAAGAGAGCACTGTCTGGTTTAAAACACTGACTCTACAACCAAGCTGTAGGTGATAATAGCAGACCATATTTGCTTATGTCATGACCACATTACTCTGAGAATTTTCCCCCTGAAACAGAAGGGTGTAGACCTTATGTGAGCCTTTTTTGGTGTCATGGTGATCTGGCGCACAGCCATGACTATCTATAGTACCCTGTGCCAAACCAATATGCTCTTTGTTTCATTTCCGTTTTCCTAGGTATCAGCCAGAGCAGCCTAATTTGGCGTACCAGATGGCTAGGACAACAGAGGAGACAGATAACAATGAGTCTGTGAGCACCAGTGAGTCTCAGGCTGGATTTCTGCCAGAGGAAGAGGAGAAGTGTTCCCTCAAAGCCATACTGTGTCCCCCAAATTCGGACCCTTCCAAATTCTCTGGCTTGGTGGTGAACATCTCAACCTTCATCATTGGTAAGCACTGGGCAGTGCAGCTTTGGGGCAGTGGGCCAGCTGGTAGGTCCTTGTACTCACTGTGGCAGGAAAGCTCACCTCCTTGCTCTAGTTTTGATAAGCTGTTGTAACAGCTGAAATAATTGAACATCTACAGATTAAATTTATGACTTGAAAAGAAATCCACAGATGGGGGGGGGGTGTATAGGCAGAAGGGCATATCTCTTACAGTTAGCCTTTTCATGTGTTGCTGTTTTGTTTGCCAAGCTTTCTGCTTTCCTTGCTTGTGGTTTTGGTTTTCTTGGTTTTGGGGTTGTTTGGGTTTTGTTTGTTTGTTTGGGTTTGTTGTTTTTTTCCTGTTTCTAGAAAAAAAAGAATCAGTATGCTTTGATGTCTGTTCACAGGTTTCCTTATTGTGGGTAGCTGTATCTTGACTGCTCTTGAGCCAAGTGTTCTGATAAAGGCTGTATGGATTATTGCTGCCATCCTTGTTCTTGTCGTCAGCTTTGTTATATGGAAACAGCCTGAAAGCAAAACCAAGCTCTCCTTTAAGGTGAGTATCCTGGGAGGTATACCTGGAGGTGGGAGGTGGTTGGAGGATGAAGTACATGTTGACCTGTGTCAGAAGAGAGGTCCTGGCCAAGGGGACATGCAGAGAATATAGGCATGATGTGCAGCACTGTCGATAGAGCTGATGGTTTGAGCTCTATAGTTGTTGTGTCTGTAACCTCTTTTAGTCTGCGCTCCTTGCAAAAAGGGATGTCCTACCAGAGCCAAGCTAAGCCTCTGAGTGTGGTTTCCTCTTGGGCTCTAACCTCAAAAGGTTAGTGTAAATGCTTTGCTGCAACGTGCAGCGTAGCAGAAGCAGCATTGTGGCAAGCCTACTACCCAGCAGTGCACTGTGGGCAGAAGCATATTTGGCACAGAAAGAGGGGCTGAAGGGGTTAGCTGAGAGGTTGGAGGAGGGAATCAGGAGGGAAAACCTTGGGTCAGATCAGAGGTAACAATAGACGACTTGAAAAGAAATGTAAATGGTGCTGGAGTCCAGATCAAACTGGGAGGGCAGAACTTGGTGCAGAGATGTGTCCAGAAGGGCAGGACAGTGCTTTTGAAAGCAGATGGTTATAGGATATGGAAGAGACAGAGATCAGAAGGAGAAGGGATGGTTTGAAGGGCCATGTCAGGTCGGGGATACAGAGGGAAAGAGAAACCAAAGAAGAAAGTTTGTGTGAGTAGCAAAGGGGTACTTGCTAAAAGGCTGTGAGAAAGTGCACTTTCATATCCTGTTTAGTCCCTAAGGAGACTAAGGGGTGACCATTCTTTCTTTAACACCCTTAAGTATGAGGAACTCTGTCATTTTCCTGCCTTTACAAGCACACCATCCTTTCTGTATTAAACACTGGGAAGTTTGGGGGCTTTTTCCCCATTATAATCCTGCAAGTCACATTTTGTCATACTGGTTTCAGGCTATTTCCCCAATTTATTAAATTAGTTTTAAATTCTAATGCCATCCTCTAAACTGCTCTTCAATTACAGTTTTTTGTAAATTCTCTGATTTTAATCATTTAATCCAACCAGAGTTGCCCACGGTAGTGTTTGCAGCTCATTTTGTGGTTATGCTTCCAGAAGTGGAAACAGAAATGTCCAGGAGCAGGAAATTCAGAAACTGTCATCTAGACTATTTTCTGAACTCACTTGTGAGGAGATCGCTTTGCCTTACACTCCAGATATTCTACCTCCTCCTCTTCCCCTCAACCACTACCCTGTCAGAGGGGGAAAAAAATGAGACCTGTCACTGCTAAATCTGTAATGGCTGTTTCTTATCTCCTTGTGGTGCTTTAGACATTTACAACCTGACTGTCAAGGGATTTTTCTCTAAAGTCTCTCTGGGAATCCAAGGCTGACTGCTTTATTTCCCAGCTGTTTTTCTGTATTTCTTTTTAATAGGTAATTTGTCTCCCTTCTCCAGTCTTTAGAGACCTTACCGGTCTACTAAGAGCTCTGAGATGCCTATTAATGGTTCAGAGATCACTTCTGCAGCCTCTGGGTACATAACTCACCTGCTGAGGGAAATCTCATTTGTTCCTACTGATGCGACAAAGCCAAATTTAGAAAAATACTCTTCTTCTGTTTTCTAATTTGTGTGCCCATCCCCTTTCTGTAGTGATGAGAACAGCTACTCACCATAAATGTTCGTTGTTCTTTTGTTGGGGGCTTTTTTTGTGATGCTTAAATCAAAAAGGCCTACAACATTTCAACATGTTTGTTTTTGTAAATCTCCTTTTTCCTTAGGAGTGAAGTTTACTTTTCTCTTAGTTCCACCATGTTCACCAACCTTTCTATTGTTACAATTTGTCCTGATTTTATCTTTACATGCCTGTGCTATTTTTTTATATTCTGATTTTTGCATTTCAGCTTTACTGTCTTCTTTGATTCTCAGATCACTAAGGCATTCTTGGTACAGCTGCCACATTTCCCGGTTTTCTTCTGCTCTGGGATTATTTGCATTATATTGCTTAATTACTGTGGCACCTGCTAGATGAAGTTCCTTAGACATTCCCCTTACTTTCTTCTCCTGGTGTTCTGTAGGTGCCTGTCATGATGCAGTCCTTGGTTTTCCTCTTCTTTCCTTCCCCTCACAAGTATTCAGTATGGCTGCTAAAATTTCCTTCTTGCCTCCTTCCAGACCACAAAACAAGGACATTCTTACAACAGATGAACAGCAGTGTTCACATCCCTCTCCCACGGCAGACTGATGTCTTCTGTTTTGGTCTAACCTGCTTTTTCTCATATCTGGCAGCTGAAGAGTTGGTAACAGTCATCACTTCCTTTTTACAATGGATCTGGCTTTTTTACCTGCCCATTAATCATCCCTATGGATGTAACATATCCCTCTTTCTTTTTCAGGTACCTCTTTTGCCCCTTCTTCCTGTTGTGAGTATTTTCGTGAATGTTTACCTCATGATGCAGCTAGACCTAGGCACATGGATCCGGTTTGCAGTCTGGATGCTCATAGGTGAGTTAGAGACAGTAAAAAATGCCATGTTCAATGTTACTAGATTTTGTTAACCATATATTTATTGTAGCATTCCAGGCAGGAATTCTGTACTCTCACCATTCTTGGCCAACCTTGGTGACTTAACTGAAGGCATTTAGGTAGTGTCCCTCAAGCCTTGTTTTAAATTCAAGTGTCTTGAAGCCTTTGTGAGGACAAAACAACAACTCCTGAACCATCTTACGGGTCTTGTTGCCAACAAGAAACCACAAAGTGTTTCTTGTTGGCTGGCCTTGAACTGCAGTCCAGGTGGTAGGCTTTGTGCTGCTGGAGCTGGAGGAGCTGAGCTGCATCCCAAGGTGCTCCCAACAGCCATGTGGAGAAGGCTGAATTGCCTGAAACACCCAGGGAATTTATTATGATAAAAAAATGAGTGTGTAAGATTAGCATCAAGTGTGGGTGTATTTTACTGGGATGGATGCTGTAGACACAGAAATGGAGAGAGAAAGCTCTGGGCAGAATGGACTAACAGGAAAGCATAATTTTTCTCATCAGGCCCCCTTTTGGGGCCGGGATTGTCTTTTAAAGACTGGTGCCTGTGTTAATGGCTTTTTTCACAAAGGAAGGTAGTGGCTGTCTACTGGAAGCCAGCCATCAGGATGGCTGGGCTTACCCCAGTGTAACATGTATTGTAGTGAATGTGGTTCTGTTTCCTTGCAGAGCTAACGGTGCCCTCTCCCCTTTGCTTCCATAGGTTTTATCATCTACTTTAGTTATGGAATATGGCACAGTGTGGAAGCCACCTATGCTGCCGCAGCAGATGCGGAGAGAAACACGGACACTGGCTCAGACAGCTGTAAATGACTGCATGTTTGGCTATGGGCAACTGGGGAATGGCTGCAGTGAAGGAAGCTTTGCAGTGGGGCTCCTGAACCAGGTTATGTCTGGTTAATCGGTGATGCAGAAATAAGGAAGCATAATGCGGGACTCCCCAGCCCTGTTGCTGCAGCTTGCAGTCTTCTTAGTAGCCCAGTTAAAAGGGATCACAAGGAAAAAAGCCACACCTCTGGCATACTCCCGGCAGCACTCTCAGCTAATCTGGGGCTATGCGCATCCCTTCCTCCCTCTCCTGGTTTTTATTTTTTTCCCAGTGTGTAGAAAGAAAACTGCTTCTGTGTGCCAGTTAACCTTAAATGCTGCTATGAAACCAGACCTCACCAAGGTCTTTCATTCAGTAGCCCCGGGAGTTACCTCCCCACAATACTCTACCTGATTTTGCAGTGCTACTGTCAGGTTTAGAGCAGATCCGTCCTTCACCCGATGTGAGCTGTACCCCACGTGTACGCACAAGAAAAGGTTCTCTCCAAACACCAGCTTTCACTTGGTTAAGAAAGCACCTGCAAGACTTGCGTTCTTTAAAGTATCAGGTCTCATAGTTCTTACTGTATTTAACTTTTTCTTAACTGCATACTCATATGCTTTAAAGCACATCGCTGCTGTGAAATGCTGGGAGGGTTTTTGATCATTGCTTGTTGGGTGAATGGTCGCTTGCCAGCGCGCAGGTAACGCCAGCGGATGTTTCTGCTTATATACTCAGCAGAGGGATTGCCAGAGTTAGTTATAAAACTATATGGTGCAAGTACTTGAATGGCTTGAAAAGAACTGGTGTCTCCAAAGAGCTGTCCTACCTCTTTGCCTCAGAAATCACCAGCGCTGTGGCTGCAGTGGTGAAGTGGCTAGTAGAAGTGAGCCCAGCTCTGATAACAAGTGGGACCCTGTTTTCCTCTCCTTGAAACAGTTTTGTGTGCTGGCCAGGTGGCATTAGCAAGGGATTTGGCTGTGAGACTTTGATTCGGCATTGGCACATGGAGCACATTTCATTCCTGAGAAGGGGAAGCACAGGAACATCCTCAGTGGCTTGAACTTCTCCCATGAGCAATGCCTGCTGTCTGCCCCCTGCCCAGGGGAAGGCTGTGGGGGTGTGCAGGGGCTCCTTGGTCCTGGTAGAGTATGCAGCCCAGAAAACACTGCTAAGCTCTAGGGTCCAACTTGCTGAGAAGAGCTTTCCCTTTGGGGCTGGAGATCATCTCCAGAGCTGGGCTGTTGTGAAAGGTGGGAAATTTGAGTTCAAAACCAGGGTCTGTGTTTGGCTGACAATGCCTTGGTTTTGCTGTAAGATGAAACATTTCCTTAATTTTCTGCATAATGGCTTTCCCAAGCCAGATTCAGTACCAAAAAAAAGGCTTGTTAAAGCGTAAGTAAGATGGGCATTGCTCCTGTCATATCACTGATTTAAATTCAAACCAACAGGGGAGGGAGATTTAGGTTGGATATAAGGAAGAAATTCTTTACTGTGAGAGTGATGAGGCACTGGAACAGGCTGCCCAAGAAAGTTGTGGCTGCCACATACCTGGCAGTGTTCAAAGCCAGGCTGGACAGGGTGTCCCTGCCATTGGCAGGGGATTGGAACTAGATGATCTTAAGGTCATTTCTAGCCCAAACCAGTCTGTGACTCTGAATTCACGCTCCAGCTTGTACTGAAAAACAAATCATAGGATGGTAGGTTGGAAGGGACCTTTGAAGACCAGCCTCTCTGCTACAGCCAGGAACATTTTGACTAGATCATGCTGCTCAAAGCCCCATCCAGCCTGACCTCAAACACTTCCAGAGTTGCATCATCCCAGATGCTCTCTCCCAACCTGAGTGGATGCTTTCCTAGGTGTCTGTCCTCTGCACTACTGCCTCTGAACACCGGACAATCTTTAAATCTGTTTGTCAGCATGGCTGTCGCTGACAAAGGGACAGGCTCTTGTCCCTGTTGTTCAGGTGGAGAACTGAAGAACAGACCCCTGCATGACTTAACCAGGGTCTCACTGGGCACCTGGTACAGCAGAAAGGGGAAACAGACCATCTCCTGGGTTACACAGCTGGACCATGGTCTCTCGCAGGTTTCCAAGAGACACTTTATACCCTTTCTGCCCACTAAGGAGTTTTAATTTTAGGTTCCTTCTGGTACGCTGGGAGGCTCTTATTGCCAGGATTGGAATTGGAGGGAGTGAAGGCAATGTGTTCATTGCCTTCCAGGGGCATTCCAGGATGCATTTTGAGTGCAGTTCCCTTTACAAAATGAAGTTGGTGTCAGCTTCAGTCCCTGGGTCTTGACCATCTGCCAAGCCTTTGCTCCCCCTGCAAATACAAAGTCTTACTTAAGCAGGGAGAGAAGAATATAGAAATTAAAAGCCACTAGGTTGAGGTCTGTTTTGTTTAAACACAGGCAAGGTTGATACATTCCGTAGCCTCCCGGAAAGCACTGAAGATGTGGTGGGAGGGGAAGAAGATGAAAACTCAGAGGGGAGCAAAGCTTCCTGTTGTACCAAAAATGTAAGGATATTCTTCCCTACCTTGGGTACCAGCTTCTGAGCAATTAAGACATTCAGCAGTGACCATAGGGGGGTGAATTCTGACTGGAAGTGTGTCTCCGAAGAAAATGATTTAAGAATATGCAGATTTCTTGCTGTATGTAAACTTTTTTATTATTAATATTAATATTTTATTATTAATATTAACTTATTTTTGTTATCTGCCTAGGGATCTGGTTTGGTATTTATACCAAACTTCATAACTACATAACTTCATTTCAGCTTTTATGGCATATAATAGCAGTACATAGAAGAAGGGAAAGTCCTGATGGGGTCATTTTTCATCAGTTGCCTTTTCTCTCAGAAAATTAAAGGAAAACCCTCCTGTGTCAGCAGATTTGGTATTTAAATGTGCCATTAACTGTATCAGACCCAGAGCTAGTGGAGGTGAGGATCCTTAGTCCCATCTCCCACTGTTCCATCTTGGCGTGTTCAACCCATCAGTTCCCTGGTGGTAGGTGTTGCCGTCTCTCTGGCTCTTTGTTGCTACTCACCAGATACAAGGAGGCGGAGGAAGCCTGCAGCCCTGCAGAGTGGCAGGGCAGTGTAGGTGTCTCCCTGGATCTCTTGTCTACCTGCTTCTCCTGTGTCCATCTGGACCTGGAAACATGCTGGCCTCCTCTTCACATGACTTGACGCAGGAGGTGGACCAGTGAGGAAGTGATGAGTTAAGAGCTGCATACCCCTGCCCCATCCCCTCCTGGTTGCATCCACCCCTTGCTTGTATGTTTTGTAAGCTGAAAGGCAAATTTTACTGCCTCCTTCTAGGACATCATCAAGAACATTGCTGAATGGGTGGGTTTTTATTATTTTATGTTTTTTACCTCCCTGCTGATGTCTGTATGTAACATAGATCAAGCCAGGTGTCTCTTGAAGACATACAACTGCTGCTATAACCTTGCTGTTGTGGACAATATGCTCTCATTCATTTGAGCTTTTCTTTGTAAATAATGCGGTTATTTTTTTATGGGAATGTTTTGCGCAGATGCAGAGCATTTTGCTGTATGAAGGGGTGGGAATAGAGAAGCGATGCCTTTGCTTGCCATGAGAATAGATCTGTTTCTGCCAAAGCCGAGAGGCACAGTAAAAATGGCCCACCTGATCTTTTGCGGGACGTTCTGGCCTGAAGGACTGGCCTCGTTTCAGCATATTTAGTTGCTCCCAGTCTGCTCAGTAGAGAGGAGCCCTCCAGGTGAGCTGTTGGAATGGTCCTGCTTATGGCCAGCTCACAGTGGGTTGAGGTGGGCAGCACCGAGGCTGCAGCTTGCAGTCAAACAGCAAATCTGGATATGTAGCCAGCCAGCCTTTCTCCATGAAAACTGCTGCCAAAACAGCTTTTCCCCACCCCTCCTAAATGAATTGTTTTGTGCAAAAATGATTAGCTTTTGCTTATTTGCTTACAACATTCTTTGCTCACTGAAAATCATTACTGGCTGGGTTTTGGCTTTGATTTGCCCTTTTCCCATCCGTCAAGGTGGTGTTTGCTCGTGGTCTGTGCAGTGAGCACCTGTGCTGGGTGTCAGGCAGACCTCTGTCAGCAGGAGGGGGTACAGGGCTGCCCCCCATGCCCACCAGCCCCATCTGAGTGTGGCAGGGACTGGAGCGTGCTGCAGGCAAAGTGCTGCCGGCTTGGAGCCATTTGTGCTTGGTTGCAGTAGGATAAGGCGGCTGCAGAGGACCACGCTGGTGAAAACACTGCCACGTGTTGCTGTTTATTGCCAGGTTTTGGAAGGGTAAAGTTTTAACTGGCAGTGCTTGCTGTGGACACTCGCCCTTCGTCCATCTCAGATGAAAACAAACTCCTATTCATAGTGTACAGAGGGTGCCTGTCACTGCCTGCTGCCTCCATTCCTACTAACTCAGAGACCAGAAAGCAATATGATAGGATATTATGTTTATATTTGTAAAATATGCTGCTTTGGTGATTGCATTTTATATACTAATGAATTCCAGTGGGATGTCTTAAATTCTCTCTTCCCCACAGCCCCCAGAAAGCCATGTACTCTGAGCATTGCTGTCATACGCCCAAATGAATAAAGGGTGATGTGCAGGTCTGGCAGGCTTGAAGGGCTTGCTTGGGAGGGGAGAAGCAGGAGTGGTGCCGATTTTCATGCAGCAGGCTCCCCTGCAGTCTCTTCCCTACATGGATCTCAACACCCTCCCCTTTCAAAGGAAGCCTCTTCCCTCTGGGAGAAAAGCATCTCTCTTTTTAAACCCTTGAACAACCTTGTGACATCCACTGGGCCCAACTTTACAGGCAGGTTCTGTTTCTTCCTTACTAAAAAGTTGCACTTCTTTAAGGCTAATCTACGTGTACACAGTGAACCATCACTCACTCCTCACAGCCACCTCCCCTTTCCACAGGGCCATCAGCCTGATTTGGGATGCCAGCATGACTGCATCCCAAAAATGAGCTGAAGGCAAAGCTGCTTTGCTGGTGCCATCAGTTGCTCTGCCCACTGCTGCTCACCTCATGGTTTGTCACCCATTTCCCATGCCAGCAGCAAAGCATCCCCCGTGGACTCCCCGGACTGCCTTACACTGTGTTATGGTTGCAGTGGGGTCCTGTGGGGCGCCTAACACCCAGCTGGAAACCTGGAATGTCTCTGCCAGCAAGAGCCAGACCTCGGTTTCTCTCAGGGTATTTCTCCTGGCTTACGCTCCGAGACGCGAGGTTCCTCTGAGGCCAGCGAGAGGCACCTCTTTCTCTCCATGCCGTGTGGGGCAGTGGCGTCGGCAGAGTGACTTGTGGGCTTGAGACAGCAGTGGGAAGCGAAGGGTTGGTTCCCTTGCAGCACAGTTGTGCCTTCCAGCAGTGCTGGGCACAGGGCGCAGGAGGAGCCGCTGGCAGCCCTGAGGCAGTGTGCTAGTGCAAGCTTGGGGCACGTATGTCAGCAACGGGATTGTTGCTGACCAAAGCCATGGAAGAGTCTGTATATTTTTATTTTTTAATTATTAAGCAAAATGTAAATACCTTTCTGTTGTCTGATGGTCTATTTTCCTAATGATTTCTCAGAATTTCTTACGGGCGTAATAAATAGTTTTAATGCTTGTTCTGCAAACAGATCTATTTTTTATCTTTTTTTAATCTTTGGGTTGGATTTTTTGGGTTTGTTTTGGTTTTTACCACGTTCATGTAGCGATTAAAGCCTTAAGTTTTACAATGTGAACCTTGCCCCAGAGCACAGCACGGGTGTGTGGCTACTTTTTATCCTGGCGACACTGTAAATACTTCTCCCCTGAATGATGGTTTTGGAATTTGGAAGTTCACTTGTAATTCTGTGGTACAGCATTAAAACATATTTCTCAGTATCCAGATAAACAATGCCTGTTGTTTGCCCTCATTTGTAAGCCTGCTTCTATTTTCCAGCTAGTTCCTATATCTTGCTGGCTGTCCCAGTCTCTGCAGGAGGGCACTTGCTCTGGGAGCTGCTCGTGTTAACTCTGCACTGACTTTTGGGTTTGCTGACACAGATGGGACAATACCTGATGTGGGGGATTTGCTGCAGGCTGGAGTCTGTGCTCAGTGCCAAGCAGTTACTGCTGCTGACACTGAGGTGAGTCTCTTTCTGTCTTCTAGTACCAGTTCAGGTATTAGGTGGGACTTCCTAAACCTGCAAAATTAGCCTAAAATTTACCCAGGTGGTGTGAATTTTACTGGCATTGCAAAGTTTGGTTGTCTCAGGAACCTGGGGCTGTGTGACAAATGAAGAGTTCTGCTGGTGGGGTTTTCCAGGATAGGGTCTGCAGGACAACACTGAAATGACCAGGCAGGAGAAGTCTTGTCTGTCCGCCTGCTTCCTGCTTGTGTGTCCTGCTGTAAATGAGTCAGTGGCCCCAGGAACCCTGCTTTCCTTCTGCTCTCAGTCCTGGTCCTTCCCGAAGCTTCCTCTGTGCCAAGTGAGCCAGAGGCTTGGAAAAATCTTCCAGGAGGATGTTACCGGGCGCATTCCTGAGGTGGGGCGTGCCCTGGCTCCTTTTTAGTCCTTGTGGCAAAGCCTGAGGAACTCCGTGCTCTCAGTGGAAGGGCAGGGCAAGGGGAGGCTGTGTTGAAACAGCAGCAGACCGGCACGTTAGAGAACGCGTGTTTGCTGCTGTGCCTGAGCCATGGGCAGAAATGTTTCCCTTCCCACATGCTCAAGCGTGGTGCCTTAATAAAAACACTGCAGACAACAATCCCTGGTCTCCTGGGAGCCCCAGCCGCACAGGAAGCACCCTTAGAAAAGGAATTAATGGGGTTTTTGATCTAATTTATAGCCTGTTATCCATAGTCGGGTAACTCAACCGAGCCACCCTGTTGTGAGGAGGCTGTGTGGCTGTCTAGCTTCAGTCTTTACTGTACTGGGGTAACCTTCAATGGGGTTTCACTTCTAGTCCAGTTTCTATGTGCACAGACATATAGAAAACACTGCAGGACATGCTGGTTCGTATGCGTCAGCCCATATATGTGCTGGCACATGTATTTATTATCAGGAATATATTACACTTATCTGTACATCATAACTGAAATAATACAAACTCTTCCTCTAATCATTAGCCACATAGTAAATGGGACCACAGAGCTCCTGCTGCATGGGAAACTGTACAGAGGCTCCTCAGCGTGTCCATGGGACACAACCACCATCAGTGCAGAGACGTAAAATACCTGATTTTGCACTTGATAGTTTTTCCTTTCCTCCCCCTGCCTACCACCACCGCAAGCGTTTGCCGCTGGGCATCACCACGTCCTGTCTGTGCCCTCAATCACTTGAGGTGCCATTCGAATGGGACCAAATGGCACATTCTCACAGGAGAACAGAGCTATCCTGGAGCTCTCCGTGCCCCCAGCTCATGCCCCTCTCCTGCCATCCTATGGCTGTTAACCTGCTCCCGGTGCCACTCTCTGGAGCCACTCCAGAGCAGCGGCAGGCTGGTTCTATTGCAGCCTTGTGCATCGAATAAAGATTAACCAAATCAAACAGCATCTTCTAAAGACATAGGGGCAATAAAACCCTTTCCTGTTTAGTGCTGGCTGCATTCCCTCTCCTGCCAAAGGCCACCCTACCCTGCCAAATAGGAAAGCCCCTGCCATGGCTATGGCAGTTGGGAAGTCTCCAGCCCTCCAAAACCAAAAGCTTCCCCTTGCTTGCCTTTGAGCAGGGATGGCCAGGGAGCAAGGATAGAGATGTGGCCCACACACTGCTGGGAATGCCATGCTCGCCTTGCATGGTCACAACTCCCCAGCAAGAGCAGGGGTTACCGGCTTGGCCATGCACTCTGGGGTCTTCATCCCCTGGGAGCAGCTGCCCAACTCCACAGCTACTCTGGCACACAGAGGCAATGAGGGACAGGACAGAGGGGGAGCAGAAAAAAGGAATAACCTTTTTTGGGGAAAAAAGTCCATGTTTCTGGGCTTGCACCAGAAGAAACCACCCTTCACACCCCTGCAGGGATGGATAGCTGCGTCCCTTCTGGTCAGGCAGAACTTCCTGCAGCTTTGCTAGCAATTGGGCAGGCCCTTGAAGCCATGCCAAGGAAGAATCCAGTGAGAGGCAGGATTGGGAGGCAAAAAGTAGATGGGAAAGGGACTGGTGATTATACCAAATGAAGGTGGAACTGGGACTGGTCCCAGTTTTCCCAACATAAAAGCCCCACTCCCAATTCACTGCTGGAAGCATCTCTTGCATATGAATTTAAACCAACAAAGGAAAGCACCAGAAATAGAAGGGAAGAATGAATTGGTCAATAGTATGTTCTAGTGTGTTTAGCGTGGAAAAGTTCAGATTAGCATCATGGTAACAACTCTGGTTGCATCACCTCACCCAACTGCATCCTGGGCTGCTTCAAAAGCAGTGCGGCCAGCAGGTTGCGGGAGATGTTTCTACCGCTCTACTCCACTTTACTCCACCTGGAGTGCTGGAGTCCTCAGCACAGGAAAGATACGGACCTGTTGGAGAGGGTCCACAAAAATCGTCAGAGGGATGGAACACCTTTCCTATGGAGAAAGGTGAAGAGTGTTTGGGTTGTTCAGCCTGGAGAAAAGAAGACTCCAGAGAGACCTTACTGTGGCGTTTCAATACTTAAAGGGGACTCAAAGGTCAAAAGAGATTTTACCAGGGCCTGTGGTGACACGACAAAGTGCAACAGCTTTAAATTAAAAGAGGGTAGATTTAGATTAGACATTAGGGAGAAATTCTTCACTGTGAGGGTGGTGAGGCACTGGAACAAGTTGCCCAGAGAAGCTGTGGCTGCCCCATCCCTGGCAGTGTTCAAGGCCAGGTGGGACAGGGCTTGGAGCAACCTGGTCTAGTGGAAGGTGTCCCTGCCCGTGGCAGGGGGTTGGAACTAGGTGATCTTTAATGTCCCTCCTAACCCACATCATCCTATGATCTTGTGATCTCATTATATCAGAATTGTATTGGCAGGATGAAACAATGCAGTATTGCAGATATCTGTGCATTTAGCAAGTATAAAAGTGATTAAAATTGTACTTGGCAAGAAGGGGCTTTGTGTGCATGTGTGTGCTAGGTATCTATCTTACTTTCAGGTTGTACTTGCTGGACACACTAAAATCTAGTAATGCATTTCAAGAGTATTAGTGTGGCATGAGCTATTCTAATAAGACGCTCAATTTACTCAGTATCACAGTATCATGCAAAAGCTGCTACAAAATATAAGTTTCTCTAAAAAGGAGAAAAAAAATAACCTTTTTTTATTTTTTTTTTTTTTTTTTAAACACTGTGGAACAGGCCACAGACACTTTGACAGTGATTGAAGCTGTATCTAAGCTGCAGTCTGTGCATCCTGAGCACTCCTCAGGAAAGCTGAAGCACAGCTCCCATCCGAGCAGTATGGCAGGGCTGTGCAATACCACCCTGTGAGCGCTCCCACACCACAGGGATTTCACGCTTGCTTTGGCCCTGGTGCTGGGAGCAGGAATGCATGCAGGCTCTTGGCCCCAGGCTGGATAGAAAAGCATCCCGCAGATCCCTTTTGTTTTAATAGCTATGCTCGGGGATGTTTTTTGCTTGCTAGCAGTGCCCATGGGGGGAGCCTGCAGCCTGTCCCACCCCAGCCTCTCATTGGCCTCGCCACCCCATCGCATGGGGGTCACCCCGAGCCTGGGTGGATTTCTTTGCTTCTAGGTAGGGAAGTTAAAGGTAGAAGTTAAAGGTAGTTTAGCCACTCTTTGCCATGAATGTTCAAGGTGCTCTGTAACTTCAGGTAAGCTTTCGCTATCTGAAATAATATATATGTGAAAGGAAAGAAATTCTGACCTTGTTTGCGCCCATATATTCTGCTGTGCTGTGTGTGGTGTTTCAGCTGGGAGGAGGCTAGAGCCCTAGCAGGTGCCCGGTATCTCATCCTAGTACTGGAAACCTCTTGTCCAGCAAAGGTTAAGGATGAACAACCTATTTTCTCCTTCTTGCTTACAGGACTTGAAATAAATCAAAATGGACAGGAACCTACAGCCAGAGGTTTTGATTGTATCCAAACCAGGACAAGGTAAAACAAGATAAGATCTAACTAGGATTTAAGGACACTAAAGTTGAAGCACGTTAACCAGTAACCTCTATCAAATTTGCTAAAAGCCTCATGTTTCTCACCTCTAGCCTATCTCCACTTACAATATCAATGCTAAGATTTAAAAAGCAGTGAATGGTATGTGTATCTTATCTGGTGTTCAATGCAAAGGTGGTGGTTTTGAAGGCAGTACTGTCTCAGAATTTCAGAGTCGCTGGTGTTCATGTTACATAGAGTACCACTTGGTGGTCATTTGGAAGGCGCTTCTACTTCTGTGTAACTTTCTTCTAGATTGGGTATAAATATTCCTGGGAGGCTGAACAGAAATGCATTTCGTTTAGATGCAAGTCTTAGGCACGAGTTAGAAAACTGCTGACTGTAATGAAAATATATCAGCACTTAGTAGTATCCAATAATATAAAAAATGCAATTCAGAACATCTTCAACTACGTATATATGTGTGTGCGTCTATATATAGGTACAAAGGTACAGTACATACATGTATATAAACACAGACACATATACAGAAATATTCACAACTTGAACTGTATTTGTAACTAACCTGAAATACTGCAGCAAAAGTTTGTTCTGATGAACCATTAATAAAGTATATTTTCCCACTCCTGGCTCTAACCATAGTTAAAACATTAACACCTCAAACTAAATGTTTTGCTATCCTAACTTTCTGCTGTCCTAGCTTTTTGCTATCTTTTTTTGCTACCCTAATCAACATGTCAGAACCAAGAGCTCCTATATAGGGACTATAAGAGTACCCTGCCTAGTGTAAAGCTATGCGGCTACTGAGCATGCTTGCAGCCATGAGCCCTGGGCGCCTGCTGATGGTGATAGTTCCTTGGATGGTAACATTTAGCAGATCAGAAACACATAAAAGGCAGGCAACCTCCGGCGCTGAGGGCTGAATCATCGCCGCAAGGTTCTGACTTTTGCTGGAGAGGAGTTCCCTGATGAGCAGCGATAAAAAGAAGTGGACGATGAGGGGGGGAGTTTCACGGGGCTCACGGCATCTCCCTCCTGCAGCTTCCAGAGGAGCTCTTCGTTAGTCCTGCTCAGCTTCTTCTTCTCCTCCACTTCTTTCTCAACGTACTCTTGAAGATTAGCGTTCTCCTCTGACAATTGCCTGGAGAGGGAAGCAGGACAGCATGTAAGGCGCACCAGTGCCAGCACTGCAGGGGCCCTGAGCACCTCTTTCCATCCCATCCCATCCCATCCCATCCCGTCCCATCCCGTCCCGTCCCGTCCCGTCCCGTCCCATCCCATCCCATCATCTGCCCACAGGGCTTGCAACTGAGCTGCCCAAGTTGGGCACAGTTGCCCCTGGTCTTTTCACTGCTGGGCAAGAAAGGCATCTCCACACATGACAGCTGCCCCCAGTGCCTGACTCTGCCTCCAGGGGTGCCTGTGTCTTTGCTGTACACCTCTTTGAGGCACCTCAGCTGCCAAAGTATACATGGGATGAGTTCCAGCCTTCCTCCATGGCCTCATGCAACTGTCAGCATCATGCATGGCATGCAAAGGTGCCAAGGTCTTTGTGCATCGACTACGTACTCCAGATACTATAGAAATGGCCATTTTCCCATACAAACAACAAAATAAAAATTGGAAATTCCTGAAAGAAAAATTTAGCATATTTGTTTCATTAATTGTGTGCTTGAAAGTAGCAAAAATGCAAGAACAGGGTTCTCCACTCATGGACAGAGGGGGTGAAGAGGGTAACTAGAAATTTAGGCTGAAATAAGGCACTCATGTGTATGCGTCCTCCCCTAGCGCTGGCCTTCCCTGAGAGGGCATGTGTTTGTGAGCAGGGTGGGAGCTGAAGAGAACCCCATCTGCTCCCATGGTGGGCAACCAGGACTGCAGAACACACCAGCTCCATGCCAATCCCATGCTCACACTCAGCCTTGGCCACTGTCAGCTGGAGAGACTTCAGAGCTGGCCACAGATACTTAGCTTGGGGATGTAGATAAGCACAGGGGTTTCAGAGGTCCTCTTCCCATCAATATTTGCTTGCAATGAAGCTGACTGGGGCATTTATCATCCCTTGTTCAGCACATAGAGGAAGCAGGTGCCCAGAATGGGGTTGTGGCCTCTCTTTGCACAACCTGTTCACTGTCACAGCAATATTCTACCCGGCAATGTGCCTGTAAACCTCCATGGGGCCAAACTCACTCCCGATGGACCCCAGAACCCTGGATCAGTGGGCCCTTGTGCTCCATGCACGTGCAGCCCCTAGGCCTGGGCTTCTGTTCCTGCACCAAGACGACCAGGGGCTTCAGAGGTCAACCCAACATGCCGCACCAGCAGTGGCACCCCTGCAGATAGCAAATAAGCAGCACAAAGTGCTGCTTAATGGGCCCCTTAAATCCTGCTTTCTCCCTGGCTTCAATGCCTGGTTCCAGACACCTTTACCCTGTGGCATTTCACAACCCAACTGATGCTTGTAATGCTGCCCATTTTCTTCCAAAGCAGCACAGTGGCTAGAGCAGTCCGCAGGGGGGAACAGTCCTGGGGCTTAGGCCTTCTTCTCAACTCTCAAGGATGAGGTGTAACTCTCACCCTTGTTTCTCAACCCTGCCACCAAAGCTGTGCCATGAGCAAGCATTTGTGCAGCGGCAAAGCAAGAGCAAAGAGGTGAGAGACAGCAGTTGCATCCTTGACTCTTTTAACCAGCTGCTACTACATGCAAACGGAAAGGAGTCTGCACTCTCCATGCTCCCTATTTTAGCTGATGTCCTGACGTAGGATGCAGCTCAGCTTCAAGGCCTTCCCTCTCCTCTGTAAGAGGTCGTGAGGCTATGGGTCCATCTCCAGCTCCCTCCTCCTTGGTCCCAATGAACCCTCTATTCCTGACTGCCCAGGACAGAGAGGTCTTTTCCCCAGAATGCCTTGTGAGCTGATGGCTTGTGGGTGGTTGGGGCATGGAGATCTCTTATGGGCACCACAGCCTCAGTGAGTCTGCTCTCATCTAACCAGGTGAAATAGGGCAGGGCAGGCAAGGGTGGGACCTGATCCAGACGTGTTTTGGGCATGTGCTGGCAACATCACCATCCCAGAGGATACGTACACAGCAACACCTGGCTTCTGCAGCTTGTTATACTTGGGCAGGAGCCAGCTCCTGATGTGATCAGCCTCGGGCAGTTCTGGGCATGTACCTAACGTGATTTACAGACAGCTTAGGATGTTACAGGAATAAAACATGGAGGAACCTAACCTCCCCCCCCCCCCCAGCAGCTGGGTGTGCGTTTTGGGTGCACACATGGAATTCTGCCCAACTCCTTCCCCGGGTATAGCCTGAAGCCATAGCATACGTCATGGGCTGCTGGTCCACTCTCATGTCATCAGCAGTCTCTGAGAGGGTGGGGGTGGCATTTCTGAGTTTGCTTAAAAAACATTTTTAAAGAATTTCTGCTTTTTTAGCCTCAGTTTCTACAGAAATGAAGCTCAGGTGGGCACAAATACGTCTGTTCTTTTCCCACCCCCCAGCAAGTTTTGAAGCAGTGGCTGGTAGAATCGAGGGATTAAAGGACACAAGTTGGCAGCAGTTTTCAGAAAGCTGCTTGCCTGGTAGAAGAGGAAAATCCTATTCACAGTCCCTTTGGGAAACCAGCTGTGGCATGAGCTCATAGTCTAACAGGCACAACAAAGTCCACAAGGGAGGTCATCCTGAAGAAATAACTCCATAGGAAACTTGCTACACATGGAATTACTTTTGCAGTGTCTAACAAGACAGGCCATAAAAGTTATACACAAAGCCCCACTACATCCTTTTCCAGCCAGCTTTCATGGAATCATAGAATCTTAGAATCATGGATGATTTGGGTTGGAAAGGACCTTAAAGATCATCCCTGCCATGGGCAGGGACACCTTCCACTAGACCAGATTGCTCCAAGACCCAGCCTGGCCTTGAACACTGCCAGGGATGGGACATCCAGAACTTCTCTGGGCAACCTGTGCCAGTGCCTCACCACCCTTATAGGGAAGGATTTTTTCCTAGTGTCTAATCTGAATCTCCCCTCTTTCAGCTTAAAGCCATTACCCCTTGTCCCTGTCCCTACAGTCACTGAGGAAAAAAAAAAAGCACATGCCTTCCCTGCCTTTGTGCCACTTTTAGTGTGTGACTGGCTGGTAAAGCTCATCTGGGTATTGAGAACGGGCTTGTCACACCAGCACAGACCTCAGAGCACAGTGAAGGGCTCAGCTCTCTCCCCTGCTAAAGGCACTGCTTGGACAGAAGACAAAGGCAGCCCACAGCCCATCAGCATGTATCAAATTCCTTTACATTGGAGGGCTTCATGCTGCTTGCTAGGGGTTTAGTAGGATGCATGGTACCAGTGTCCTCTGGAGTCTCTCATGCTATAGACTTTGCAGCACTAATGAACACTGCTGGCAGAGGCAGGCTGCAAGTTATTCACATGACCTGCAGCTAAGTAGGGAGACATCTGAGCAGAAAAGAGCCATGCAGCCAAGTGCCTGTGAACAGACCAGGCTGCATTTGGGCATGTTCCCCAGAGAGACCTGCTCTGGCACATGGACCGAGGAAGGAGCTGCTGCTTGTCACGCTGCTCATTTTTAGCCTTGTGCACATTGCACTAGGAATTCACACTGTGTGACCTGACGTGACGTGAGTGGACACAGGCAGGGACAGCTTCATACCACCCAGAGACAGCTTGCACAGCCAGCAGTGCCAGCATCCTCCAGCAAAGCCTCTGCCTCCAGCTCGGCCAGCCTGAGTCTGCTGCTGCTGCACCATGGGGAGGGACATGAGCAGATGCAGCATCGTTGCTTGCATACAGAGATCCATTCAGCCCCTCTTCATCATTCAGTGTAAAAGCAAATGTGTTCTCACTGTGTAAGTTTGTTTCTTGATGTACATGTTCCAGTTTTAGACCTAACCCATCTAGGGAAACTTTTATCCTCAGCACTGCAGACTTATGATTAGACATGTTCCTTTCCCAGCCTCCCAACAATCTAAGAAGCTATAACAAATCACAGCCATAAAACCACAGAAGTCTGCAGGTGCACACCGACATGATAGGGATGCAGGCGAAGGTGCTTGAGTTTTGCACTCAACTCACATTAAATCCTCTCCCAAAAGGCCCAGAGGTCAGTAAGAGTCTGGGTTATGCTGACAAGAGATCAGACAACCGTCCTGGTCATCTTCATCTCTAGGGTGCTGGAAAACACCATTCCTCAAACATCCCCAGTACAAAGGATCAAAAAAATGCTGATTGATTTGAGGGGAGAACCTGAGATGTTGGGAAATCAGATGAATTATTCAAGTGCTTGGGGAAGTCCCTGCGGAGGCTCTGTGGAGCTCCTGTGTCTAAAGCTGGTGCATGATCCATATACAAGGTACTTCTCTCTTCCTTTGTACCTGCCCTTAGCTATGATTGGAAATCTCTCTGTGGTGCCCCCCTCAGCCCCCTGATTCCTCTGGCCTCCCCTCCTGTCCGTGATGCAAACATTGGCTTTGCTCTGGCTCTCATCCCTCCTGCTCCCTCCTCTCGCTGCTGCTGGGCTGCCACGGCCACATAGGCACTCAAACTGCAAATCAGCAGAAATAGCTCTAATCAGCATTGTTCCACAGCAAGGGCAGCTCCCTGAGCTCTTCATGCTGCACTTCCCAGGCAGTGCCAGTACAACAGAAATGAGCAGTTAGGGTGGCTGCTGCTGCCAGGAAAACGCATGTTTTAATAACTCCAGCTTTAAAGCCCTGGCTAACGCTGTCCCTGTAGCTGTTCCCTGTAGCTGTCCGCAGATGTTACTGTGGAATATTACTGTCCTCTGAATTGACTTTCCAGTCTGACCTCAAATTCAGAATTACTCCCTAAAGATGTTCTTCAAAACCGGTACCTACATAGTTAGAGGCAAGAAGCAAAGCACTGCAGCCAGGCGCCGGTCAGGAATGGAGGGTGCTATTCACCCAGCCAGAGACAGGCAGCTGCAATGCAGAGATGCCAAGCACTGACCCAGGCATCCTGGCTGCTATCACAGGCATGGAGAGAGACTGCCACTTCTAGACCACAACTCAGCCAAAATCATCAAACTGGTCTGGTGAACCAGACATTTAAATCCCTGTTTTCCCTCCCCAAGCACAGCAAGGCTGCAGACACCATTACATGTGTGTTACAGGTATTTACAATCAGATGAGAGGAAGCATAATCCTCACCCAATCTGAATGTTAGTATAAGCAGTGCTGCCTTTTTAAAATATCTACATGCAGGAAACAACTTTTAAAGGCCGAATCATTAATAAAGGAGAAACTAGGAAAACAAATTCTAAAATTAAAACAGGATGAGATGCTGAAGCTTTAAAACGTCAGCTAAAAATTAAATTACATTTTAGGCCAATAGCATTATTTCTGGCAACAATGACAGCTAGGCAGCTTGTGTTCTAGGACAAGCTCAGCTCTGGCATTTCATCCTGGTTCCCCTTCCTTCTGGCTCTAACTGCAGTCTCTCGCCGTATAGCAGACTATAAACTGTCGAGGACAGGGACTGTCCTACCCTTCTCTTTCTATACCACCTAACACAACGAGCCTTGTCACCTTTGTCAACTTGTGACAAGGATGCAAACAGTGCAGATGAAAAAATCCACCAAAGGATAACCCTGTCTGGGTGATAGTGGCATCATTAGGATCCCTCTCCTGGAATTGCCTCATTTCCCATTCTCATTACCCACTGACTAATGGGTCTCAGGGCACTGACACTGAGATGAGAAGCCACTGGCAACTCTTCTCTCAGCACAATAATCATGGGAATACACAGACAGATACATGGCCTTCCTTATGTTGAAGTAAGCAAACCCCAATATAAAAAAGATTTGATAAAACAGAAAGAACAGGACACCAATACACTTTCCGGAAGAAATAAGTTTTTTCCCTTAGGAAATAAGTGTCAGCCTTGGGCAGTTAAGATCTGGAGTCTCCTTTCAAGCTCGGACAGATTGCAAATATCAGTGCAAACCTTGTTATGACAGTATTTTGCTCAATCCTGGCTCTGAGTTCTTCATTCTGCTGTTGCAGCATGGTGATTCTTTCTTCCAGTTTTAGATTTTTTTCAGCCTGCAATGAAAGGAGGTTTGTTCAGTCTGCAGAAAGCCCAACACCTGATCTGAGAGAATCTGTTCCTTATCGTTATTTGTCCCTAAGGCAAATTCTAGAATTTGAGAATAGTCATCTTAACTGCAGCGGAGACTTACAGGTCTGACTCACACCACATCATACTGGTGAAGTTAGTGGGGTCATCAGCAGAGCATTGAGCAGGGGCAGAGCCGAACTAGCTCTTACTGCTGAGGAAAAGTCTTGTCCAGCACAAATAAAACATCTTCCTCAGTGGTTCCTCCACAACTTTATCCCTTGGGAGCCAGTGTTACCAGCTGTTGTTCTTAGACAGGGAGCTGGTGGCACTTGGGGATCATGGGGATGCCCAGATCGGAAATGGCACTGTGGTGCAAGTGGTCATCTAGTGATGAATGAGGTATGATGTGCATCATCCAGCTCAAGTAACCACATCACACATAAATGTCTGGCATCCAGCATCTAGGATTATGATTCCCTAGTTCTGGGGAGGAAAGAGTTACCCACCAGCGCAGATTACACCCAGCCTTAGACTACTGCTGCATTCACATGAGGTGGGCTGCCCTTTGGAGACACTTCTCTCCACTGCTGACAGTGTAGACTTTAATGATAGGCTTAAACTAGACATTTAACTTTAAGCCACAATTAAGTGAAATGTATCCTACCCCAAGTGTAGGCAGCTTTTACTCAGGACTTTTCAAGGACAGAGTTTGAGGATGTCAATAGCAGTGTATTAAGACATCAGCAAGATACTTACAGGCAGGTACCACAGCCTCAGATGCCCTGTTTTCCCCAAGTTTTGAATTTGACATACTTTGTCACTTTAATTCTTCATTTTCCAGCAGTTTCAGCTTTGCTGAATTCAACGTTTTTGGAAGAAAACAAGATAGCACAAGGGTAACCTTATCTCTGTGAGCTAGGTTGTTGAATTTTATAACCTTTTATAAAGAACCAAAATATTGTGCACTGGAGTTAGCAATAACTCACACTTTATGTCAGAAGCATCGGTTTTATGCAGTGGTTTCCAGCCTATGCAGGTAACCATAAAGGATACTCATGGTTCTCAGATATTCTGACCTATCCCAATATGTTTTGTTAGAGCAGAGCAAATATTCTGGCCCCATTTTGAAGTGCTCTGAGAGCTCTTTTTGATCACTCAATACTTTTAAAAAGTAGTAGCTATGCCAGCATGAAGCATGGGAGAAGACATGTGCATCTCCTTCCCTTTCCATTGCAACCCTCACCCTATACCACGCCTCTCCTGCCCCCTTCATTTCCAGCCTCCCCTTCTGCAGACAAGGAGCCTAGCCTGATCTGGTATTTGAAATGCTCTCCTTCTCCCCAAGGCACTCCATCTTTCACCCCATACCTAGGGTATCTGGAGATGCCCTAGACGTTTTGGCACTTACAAAGGTAGATCTCATAGCAGCCTCATAGACCTTATAGCAGCCTTCCAGTATCTAAAGGGGGCCTACGAGTACGCCGGAGAGGGACTCTTCATTAGGGACTGTAGCGATGGGACAAGGGGTAATGGGTTTAAACTTAAACAGGGGAAGTTTAGGTTAGATATAAGGAAGAAGTTCTTTACTGTGAGGGTGGTGAGGCACTGGAACAGGTTGCCCAAAGAAGTGGCAAATGCTTCATCCCTGGCAGTGTTCAAGGCCAGGTTGGACGGAGTCTTGGGTGACATGGTCTAGAGTGAGGCGTCCCTGCCCATGGCAGCGGGGTTGGAACGAGGTGATCTTAAGGTCCTTTCCAACCCAAACCATTCTATGATTCTATCTTTAAACAGAAAGCCTTTGTGCCACAGTAGCCCCAGTGTTATAAAGGGCAGGAGCAGGACTGTGTCTTATATGTGGTTAATTAGCAAAAGCAGCTAAATGACCAGGAATTTTGTAGGCTATTGTTTGGTTTGTATTTTTTTTGGTAGAACACTACAGAGCATGTTTTCAGATGCTGGCTTAGCTCCAGAGGCAGCATGTTGGAAGGAGCACAGTTAACAAGCCTCAGTTGTAGACACATTTTTCTCTACATCCACTTACTCAAGCATTTGTTCAGCAAAATAACCATCAGAGTTCTCAAATTTCCCTGCAGATGGAAACAAATCTTACTGAATGCTGTGCTGAACCAGCTGCCCCAGCTCCCCAACTGAGGCATTACCTCATCCTTCCACCACACTCTACACTTACTGTCACTATCGGTGATGCCTTACAAAATGAATCTGCTCTCCAACAAAAATTGTAATTGATGGTGAACTGGGGAGTTCTTCATTAGGGACTGCCACAAGCAATGGATGAGAAAACAGTGCAGACTGCAGAAAAGCATTACTTTAGGGTTGGAGAGACCTTTCCTAGCATAAGCCTTTCCAGGGACTGCTTGCTGAATATTGCTAATTCATGCTTGTGGCTGGGAGCTCCCAAAATGCCTGCACAAGCAGCAGCAAGACACACATGGCTCGGCCTTCCTCCACTTGCCCTCTCCAGCCCTAAATGGTTACCTGGCTCCTGTGGTACAGGCTGGCGTGCAGAATGAAGCCCTGGACTACCAAAAAGTTTCACTTCCTGCATTCTTCCTATACCACTAATGTAACAGGCTGAGCAGGTACTGCATGAAAAAGCAATACAGATCAATGAATGTGTGGGAGAAATCAAGGGTGTCATGGGTGGGTGAAGGGGTGGGAAAAGGTCTCAATTTTAGAGTGAAAACCTGAGACATGGTATATCTATGCATACTGAGAGTGGAACCACTCAATATATAGCTATTTATGAACCCCTTTGACTGTGTCTTGCCTCAAACTCATGTGTTTCCTCACCCCTTTTAAGTTCATCTGCTGTAAACAAACTTCTACTTTATTCTCTCTGTGATGTCTCCTCCAGACGAAAAATGACAACTCACCTGTTTTTCTAGGTCCATAATCATCTTTTCCTGTTGGTGAATCTGATGGTTCTTCATTTCCAGAACATGCTTTAAGCTCTTCAGATCTTTCTCTAAATGCAGATATGGAGCTCGTACAATCTAGGAAATATACCAGACATTTGGATATCTGTCAGCCATAAACACATCTCCAGCCATCAGATAAAGTTTCCTCAATGCACCCAGTGGTTTAGGAGTGCCAGTGATTTGAAAACCACCTAGACCTGGGCCTCTGCAGTCCATCTGGACCCTGACATTCTCTCCTAGACCACCCCTTTGGTTGGATAACCAATGGTACCTTTCTTTTGACCACCCTCATGGCCAGAAGGATGGGATGCCAGGTTGTTCAGAAACCTTGTTCTTATTCATAGCTTGGGAACATAGCAGGTATTGACAACTGAGTGAGGTGTTCTATGCTTGTGCAGGGATTTTGGCTTGGGACAAGTACAAACATGAAACTGAGGAAACTAGACAAGGGGACTGGAGGCGAAAACTCCAGTGTTCTGCCTTGCCTGCTCCAGTGCATCACAGTGCCTGTTAACGAAGATCAGATCCGGTGGGGAAAAGTTCCTCCTCTGCTCAAGAACTTCAGATGTAGGGGATATTAGGGTTAAACCCACGGGAAAAAGATGTACTCTGAATTATACTGATGAAATATTGTCGCTGACTTAAGCTGCTCTGGATTTTCCCCAGTGTAACTCACTCCAGTGAGCTGCTTGGTGGTGCTTGGCATTAACATCACTGTGACACAACAGAATTTGTCCTTTCTTGTAAATTAAACACTGCAGTGGAGGTAGAAAGGGATGGACGCTACCTGTTTCCCATGGCCAAGCCTGTTTCAGACATTTGTGCTCTTTTCCTAAGGAGTTCCCAAGCCGCTTGCCCACCCCACTATTTTCATTCTATCACTTCTGCTATCTTGGTACATCTGCCCATGGGGTTGTGCTGTGAACACACTGAAATGCCCCAAGTTAAAACTCTTTTTGGAGGGTTATTTCAGGGTTATTTAATTTCAGATTAATTGCAGTGTGTGTTTACTTGCACACTGTAAATAAACAGCATTGCCCCTGTAGACAGCAATCAAATAAATACTTCATATGGCAGGACAGTCCCTTGCAAATCCAGAAAAAAAAGAAGAGGGAAGGATATCAAAGAAAGAAAGATGTTTCAGAAGGCACACAAAAAAAACACCCCAAAACCAAAAAACCCAAAAAACCTAAATATGCAAAGACATAAAAGTAAAGAGGAAGAGAGGAAGAAAGGAGACAAGATAGACAGCAGTAAGGATATATTAGATGGAGTTAATGAAATGTTTTGGAAACAGAGCTAAAAATGCTGGGTAAGAGAATAAAGAAAAAGAAGTAAAATCAGAAAATTATGTACCTAGACTGAGGTTTCTCCTTCTCAGAGCTCAGGATCTGAGGTCTTGTCTGGGACCTGCTCCCCCAGTGCTTGGGATAAGGATCCCATTGCTATCCACTGAATTGCATGATGTGAGTCATACTCAGAAATACTTAACTTGATGACTGTATAGTTATAATTGCCATCTACCTTCAGTTGTTCCTCAGTGTTTTTCTTCAGAGCCTCTTCAAATCGGTCTGCTTTGGCCTTAAGAGATTGGTTCTGGAAGGTGAGGGTGTCTATCTGGTCCTGGAGGGGGGACACACCAATGAACACACGAACCGTGTTACCAACCCTCTTATATTCATACAAGTCAATCTGCTCTGTGAAACCACCAGGGCAGCAGGACAAGGCTTAGAAAGCCCTGTAAGGTAGAATTTTTTACATAAGGCCACTCGAACATACAGTGGGCCTCAGGGAATCCTGAAATCCCTGCAATGCCTGAGGCTGGCTGACACTGCCTGGCACTAGTTCATGAAATGTCTTTGATGCTAAATCACCCCATCACTTTGGGCTGGATGAGAACAAGCATGTCCTTCTTTAAGAAAGCTGGCATTTGTATCACAGGCATGAAGAAATGAAGTGGTAGATACCTCCTCCCTGCTTTTTTTATCTTTCTAGCCTTAAAACAAGGTAACAAATGATGAGTTAGTGGTGTGGGCTTTAAATGACTGTCATTTCATCTCAGAGACTATAAATAGGAACAACATGTTATTTTAAGCAATCTCATTTCTGTTACCATCAAAGGCATTCCTGCTACCTCTCTATATAAAACACCTGTAAAAGCCACAGCTGATATGAAACTGGTATCCTTATCTTTCATATATGTACTTTCTTGGCTGTAACATTACATCATTGCTTATTGCAAAACTGCTGACATGCCTCAAACTGTCAGAGCAGATGAGGAAGGCAGTGACATTTGCTGCGTGCAACAGTATGTGCTAGTCAGGGGGTTTAAAAGCTGTAATTCATCTCTTCCTACAAAATCAACCAGAGCTTGCATTATTTGCTGTGGCATCTTTACTTGCTCAGGCAAGATTTCCGAACTTAGGGTGAATTGCAGCGGTACGCTTCTGCACTCCACTCCTTCAGATTTCTTCATCTAGAGAGTAAGAACAGCATGGAGATACAAGGTATGAAAAAGCCAATCCTGAGTGTGGTGTTTAACAGTGTGATGTGGGAGTTGTGATGTGCAGGACTGAGTGCGGCTGGCCTGGGGTACAGCGGAGCCAGCCCTCGGACATCCCTCATCAGGAACCGCATTGCCCTTCATCGGGAATGGAGATGTGTCTACACTGTGGGACGAGCTTCCCCACATTCAGTCAGTGGGGAAGAAAGCACAGCCACAGGGCCAGGCAGGGAGAGCTCAGCATTTCTGAGCCTGCCAGAGGGCACCATGTAGACAAGGTGATGCTCACAGCATCACCTGCTCACCGCAGGTGCTGGAGCCCTCCCCACCATGCAGGGAAGCGCTCAACTTTACAACTTGTGCCAGCCCAGCAAGGTCAAAAGGACATTTCTTTGCTTTATCCAGCTGCCTTATTGTCCCTTCAGGTTTGCCCTCTCTTTTCTTTCAGATAGTATTGCGCTGAACCAGCCAAAGGGGAAGAGAAAACCTGAAGGGGCACCTTTGTTGCTAGATCCCAATTTGGACAGGCAGAGGACAAGAGGAACTAGAGCTGGTAAGAACCAACAGCCTGGTGTGCTGGCAGCTGGGAACGAGGCTGGGGCTGCCCCGTCGGCTGCTCCACAACATCATTGCAGGGGTGGGAATAACAAAATGGCTAACCTGGAGTGAGAGCCGCAGTTTTTCAAAGTTCTCCTCCAATTGTGCCTTTTCCAGTTTGTGAGCTATACTGAGTTCTGGAGAAGAAATACAGACATGACATTGCTAAGCAAAGTCCAGCAAGCCGGGCTCTGAGAGCTGACATCATGAGCCAAGTGCAATTCAGGATGCGGTTTTAGGGCATGGATGTTGAGTAGGAAACTGATAGTAAAATACTCTGAAACCCTAGGTAAATTGTTTTGGGGATCAGAATTTCCTGATCCTTCACTGGATCCTCTATTTCTACATGACCAGATTCTGATTTTTCAGAACTGCTCAGAATTCCAGCTCCAGGGGCTCTGATCTGAAAAGGATCAGTCTGACAGTGGGTCATTTACCAGTTCACAGTGAGTATCCCCAAGTCAAAGATTTTTAGATTAGATATATTTAAAAGCTGGGGTTGCAATTTGTTTGGGAAGATAGAGAGGGGGTCAGCAACTCAGATGCAAAAATGCAAATGATTGTGCTTCTCCAGGAGCTGCGGCAGATGACCTTTGAGGTTTATTCCGTAAGTGAAACTGACAGAGCCCAGAGACAAAAAAGTCCCCTATTTACATCACATGGTTAAAAGTTTCACTACTAGAACAACTCACCCTGGACTTAGCAATAACCAGAAGTTTAATAACCAAAGTAGAATAAAATTTAATGTCTATACCAATGGCGTGAAACTGTCATTCAGTACGGTTCTTCCTTTTTAAACCTATGTTTTTAGTATATGGACACTATTTTTTTGTGTATTTACCCTCGACCCCATGGGGTTCTCCCCTCTAACCTCTGCTCACTAGCCAGAATAACAGCAGTAGTAATACTGATGCTCTGGTGCCCCGTACAGCGCACTAGACCGGAGCTGCTGCAATGCCTTTTCCATGCACAGGAGGGCATTTCATACCCGCACCAGGAGCAGGGAGCACAAACTTAACCTCAGCCAAGTTTTACGCTCAGAAAATACTGACAAAAATGGACAGATAAGAACATCCTTAACCAAAGAACAGCTTTCGTTTTATTTATTTATTTTCAAAATTGTATATGTTAATTTAAAAATAATATGCTAGATGCCATCTCTGCCTAGAGGAGAGGGCAATAGACTGTTCTCAGCTCACATTATACTCTGGACTGTATCTCTAATTGACACAGTGCAGAGCCAAGCAATATGGCTCGGTTGGGGGAAAGTTGTGGGAAAACCTACTTAAAGCTATTTAAAAATTAGGCTCTCATGCTTATGTGTAAAAAGAAAAAAAAAAAAGAAAAACGGGATTGTACAGATACTGTTAAATGTCAGCTTAAGGCATGTGCAAAGACATATATTTAGATACTGAACTGGTAGGGAGGACACAGTTCTGTCTGCAGTATCAAATCCCATGGAAAACCCATAACACAAAATTCTTTATAACAGTTCTGAGGTGCAGATTTGCACTAGCATGTGGCTTTGATCTGCTCAGCATGGCCAGATCTTTTGCTACTGAAAATTGTTAGCATTGTTTTTAGAAGCAGCGTAGGCATTTAAGCGCCTAAATTCAGAGATGTTCAGTGAGCTCCAGCCTCCTGAGCACCCAAGGTTTAGGCTCTTGAGAGAAGTCTTTGTGTGAAGTGAGGTGGAATTTGGTCTCCATGTTCAGTGATCCATGGAGAAAGCCTTATCTTTGGCCCAAAGACCCCTCAGATAGTCTCAGATCCAAGTCAGATGCTGTACACACCGCACACAGCTCTCTCTAACCCCTAGCACAAACCTGGTGGTCTACCCCACGTGAAAGCACTAGACCAACACAAATTTTCTGTATCACCTGTTACGGAGGAAGAAAATCCAGGCTTACATGATCCCACTACAGTGCTAGTTCCTGCTCTGGAATAGCTCTTTGGCTTACCTTGAATCTTGCAGTCATTCTCATCCTGCAGCACTGTGATGGCGACTATGTGGTTATTTTCCAGCTGTAACATTGCAGCTTCATGTACAGCTGTGATATCTTCCACCTGCTCCAACGACAATGAATGGGGAGATACAGGCATGGTTAGACCTACTGTTGCCTGCCAAGAAGCCACTGCTGGAGAGTTCCAGTGAGCTGGAAACAGTAAAGGCATCTACTGAGAGTGACGCTTCCACACTTGAGACAGTTTTATTCATTACGAAACGGGCATGTTGATGCCTATGATAGTGCATAGTCAATGCTGGTAGTGTTTTTGTCCTTTTAACTTAATGGTGATAAAAGAGATGCATAAGAAAGAAAAGGCAAAAAAGCCCTTAAGTGAAGAAGCTGTTTCTGAAATGTTCAGAAATCTCAACATTCCATTAATTTAAATTAATGGCCTGGCTCCCTCTGATGGTCAGATAAATACGCACAGTATTGAGCTATCCTGGGTTTTGTCTTCATGGCACTTTGCTGCAATGATATTTATTGTAAGGTCTTGAATTAACTTGCCTGGAAAGTGCCTACGAATTATTCACAGTTGTAAAATATTTATTTCTAGAGAAACATTGAAATTATTATCAGTGAGTATGAAAAAGGAATTGCAATCTATCACACTTCTTGAAAAAGAGTATCCCACATAGTCATCAATACCCAAATTCCTATTTCCTCGTCGGTCACGTATTTTCAGTCCACGTCCAATAAACTGATGAAAAATATGACAGCACCTTTTTCAGTGCAGACACATGGGTTTTCAGGTCAGTGTGGACGTAAGCAAGACAACAGTGAAGACACAAAACTTTTTCCCCAATCTCATACTGAGGCCAGAAAAAGGCCCCGCTGCTGCAAGCTGCCCAACACACTGCACCACACACAACATTGCACAGAGCCACCATGGGAGTGGGGATGCAGCTGGAAGATGGCTGGGGGCTCTGTGTTGGGACTCCTTCAGTACATTGTTACTAGACTTGGCTAAAGGCAAAGCAAGTTCCCTAATGACAGTGTCTTGATACGCATCATTGAAGAAAATACAGTGAGAGGTGGTGATCGAGGTTCTGTCAGTGGCCCAGAGCAGTTTTGAATGCAATGTATCAATTTGCTTTTCTGAGTTTTGTAATCACAGGGATCTTATTCCCTACATTTAATACATTATCTGTGATAACTAGCAATGCAGAGGATCAAACTAATTTACTTTTGCAATGACACAGCTGTTCATTGCAAAGTAACTTGACTTTAAACAGCTTTTTTGTTCACTGTTATGTTAAATAATGGCTGGAATAAATGTTATTTCACTGCACTTAACTGTCAAACACATGTGTTAGATTACCCAACAGAAGCAAAATTTCCACCCATATTGGAGAAAGCATGCTCTTAGAATGAAAGATAGGGCTTTAACATGGAATTTAAAATTACCCAAACTAATTTTCACAATAATATGGGAGACAACTCAGTGGTGAAGAACTGTTTGCAAAACAATGAGGACTCAGCCTGCTGATAACATTGCACGAAAGAGCAGGGAAAGCGGGGCTAGATGACTGAGTGGGCTACTAATGGGATAGGGACTATCACTTGACTTTTCTCAGAGCACAATGTCCTTGTACATGATGTCTGTGTGCTGAAACCTCATGAGCATTGCCATGTTCTTTACCTCACCCTTGCTTAAGTCTTTATTCATACTCTAATTGCTTCTCAGCTGAGCAGCACCCCATAGGAATGATTATGCTCAACTTCAACATCTTCAGAAGGTGAAGGATTCTCCTTTCACTGCCACTATCCTTGGCAGGTTATTTATCTAGAAAAACAATTATATAGGTTCCAGATGGTCTGCAGGAATTTTTCTGTCTTCTGCGTGTTTCATATCCGCATCCCAAATGAGTCTGTTAATCTTGCAGTGTAACCTCCTGTCTGGAATTTTTCACAGCAGATAGTCTACTGGGAAGCAGCTCTCTCAGATGCTAATTCCAGCTTTGCCACTAACTTACTCTGTAGGCTTGATTAACTCACTTAACCCATGTCATGGTTATTTCTGGCTATAAAAAGAAGCTCATGAGTTAAGTGCCTCTGCTGTAATGCTGGCTGGGACCAGTGCCAGCTCAGCAGTGTCAGAGCTGAACGACTCTGGTCCCTCAAGCAGGCTTGCTCATTTTGGCATTCTCTAAGCTGGGGAAATAAGAACCTGTCGTCAGTTCAATACCTGTGTCTTCATGTTGGATTATTCAATATATTTCATTACCTGAACTCAGTACTGACATGGTCTACTCTTCAAAGGAAACAGGCAGAGACTGACCTGATCCTGATGCTGCAATTTGACCTGCTCCAGCTGCAGCCTGTGCTGCTCCTGCAGGCTCTCCTTCTTGGTGTTGTACTCCTCCTGCAGCCGCTGCTCCAGCACCTGCAGCTCCTCCTGCTGCTGCCTGTGAAGCTGCTTCACCTCCTCCTCAAACCGCCTCTCCAGCTCCTCCTTCTTGCTCTGTAGTTTCTTCCATCTTGCTGTGTTGAGGGCTGTGGAGACAAGACCATGCAGTCAGGCTCTGAAGTCCTTGGGAGCAAACAGTGGCATCAGATCTGTATGTACAGCACTGAGCACAGCAGTTCTCTCTCTGAGGCTCCCATGAATGTCAGACACCAATAAGCTCTGGTTGTTGCTTCTTTCTTTGTCCCTTTCCCTTACACACACACAAACACACGTTTGTTTCATTGCAAAACTGGGATCAGACGAAGCATAAGAAGAAGCAGGGAACTCCATGGACCTGCAAGGCAACTGGATGTCCCCTCCTGGCCAGCACAGTCTTGCACGCACAAATTGAGGCTTTGGGGCTTTTACTTTGCCTTGAGTACATGAAACAGTATGTAAGACAATCACTTGACACAAAGCCTTTCAACTGGGGTACAAGATTTTTCTCTCAAGCCACAGTTGTGACTAAGTCCCCACTTCCAGTGATATGCCAGGAAGGCAGAAGCTGCCTGGGCTCCCGAGGTGCATCCTGTGCACATGTTATGCAGGGGGTGTGATTGACCACTTGACCAGGAGAAGGAGGTGCAACTCATATGTCCCATTTTCCAGCTGTTAGAAGCTGCTCACCCCATAAACCTGTCTTTCACACCACCTCCACCTCTTGAATCCATTAATGCATGCTCGCTTAACTTTTTTTTGATATTCAAACCACTATCTTGTATGCTTTGTGGAATCACAGACCGCAAATGAAAGGCTGAAGGCAATCAGAAAATGTGAAATTTTTCCTCTTCTGAACTAACTCAGTAACCATGTCTCTGAATTCACAACCATTTCCGCAACTAGTTATACAAAGTGCAACTCCAACACTTCCATCAAGTTGAGGATATTCAGTTTATTTCCCATTTGGCTCCCCACCAGTATGGTTCCCCAGATCCCAGGACAGCAGTGTCATGAACACTGTGTTCTCAGCCTTTTGCTTTGCTGAAGAATGGTTGCAGTAAATCCAGATATTGAAGACCTGAGGCAAGCTGGACAAGGTCAGCCAGACTACATTTGGAAAGCAAGTTTGCTTACTTGGAAAGATCTAAAAGGTAAGAAGTGATTAGAATCATCATGACCATAACATTAAGAACAACACTGTCTTCTCAGAGATGCGTTTTTAAAGGCACTGCTAGACCTTTTTCCTGACTTAGATCCAGAGCTGGTTTAGAAAAATTATCACCTTTTGAATATATTCTCTGTATTAGCCACTCATCTTTCCTTTGGCATGCATGGACCTGTATGGCATTGTACATCAGTGAACTGGAAGCAGCCATCTGCCTGAGTATACAAATTTTGAATGTTTCAAAAACATATTTATCCTATGACTATATATTTGCTCAGTATGTAGCAACCCCCGCCCCCCCCATCCCCCCACCCATGTTTTCCTGTCTTCTTCTACTGTGGTATCAGACTGCTCATTTTTTTCAGGATAGCAACAATTTGTTGAAGTTACCTACTGCTGTGACCACAGCTCATGTTAGGTACACCCATGCAAGGTAATTTGGGCATTCAAGCTAACCATTCACTTCCCCACATAGCTTTTTTTCACCCTGTTTAGAGGTCTGCTTCCACACTTACTGGACCCCAATTTCCAGACTTGCTCAGTATGTCCAGACAGATACCACTACTGGAGTCCTGTTCTGATCCTGATGTTTTCTGGAGCACTAAGAGGGACTCTGCCTCTTTCAAGCTCTCTGCTCCTTACAGAGAAAAAGTGAGCATAAACCAGTAAGCTTAGCACTGCACCAGCAGCACATAGGAAGCTTTCCTACCTGCCTCATACCCAAAATGAAACAGAACAATTTATATGGTCATTAGCTGAAATGTCTTGTCTTCTGGCAGTCTGGATTAGAGCTCTAAACCCTCTCTCTTGCTTTTTGCTTTTCTTTGGCATACAGAGTGATCCCAGAGCTGGAGGACAAGGGGTAATGCTTGATGCTCTGCATTCAGTAGAATTCACACTTACTCAAGCTTTAAATTGGAGCTGTAATGAACCCTGTCTCTCTCCAGCCTCTCTCATGAGATTACCAAGCACACAGGGAGGGCTGGCAATGAAATTATATGCTCTAACCAAAAGAAAGTCCATCTGAAAGATTTTCTGTAACCTGAAACACAAAACCGTTCACAAATCAACCCTGTTGCAGGTGCAAAATGGAGGGAAGAGGAAAGCAGGGAGAGTGTCTGCAGGGTATGTATGTCATGCATCCAAAAATGCTATTGGAGGCAGAAAATTAAGCCATTGCCCAGGAAGTTTGCTCTATACCAAATATACCTGAATATACTGAATATACACCTCCAACATGAAGGGGTAATCCCTACCACAGTCTCCCAGAGACAAATGAGGCCAAAGACTGAAGTGGTGAGGAAAGACTGAATTTTTTCTTAGACAGGAGATGGACATTTGGGCCTGGATGCACTGGGACAGGCGTAGCAGAAGAGAGCACCCATGCAGCCCTGTAGCTCCCTTACCCAGCTGGGGAGCAGGACCCAGCATGGGAGAGCCTGCCTTGACACAGCCAGTGTTTAAGCAGCTGTGGCTTCAGCAGGTGGTTCTGGTGAACCAGGCTAAGTTGCCTCCAGTTATATAAATGTATTACTGACGTGGCACAAGACAAACAGAGCACAACTGCTATCAGCTGCTATCCAGAAAAGTTACACTTTGGTTTTCTTTTTCCTTCTCTGTAGGTATTTCAGTTGCTGCTTTTAGAGGCTGGAAATGACTGACATAACATGGCATTTCCCAGGATGACAGCATGCTGGGTTAAATGAGAGCAGCTGCCACTGCTTCCCTACTGCCTGAGCATCAGATGGCTTTTACAGTGTTCAATAGATCAGCAAAACCCATTCAGGCCAGGCTAGGAAGGTGATGGAAAGGGAAATGTAACTACTAGACTGATTCTATCACACAAACAGGAACAGGCTTCCCAGGGAAGTGGTGGAATCACCATCCCTGGAAGTGTTCAAAAACCATGTAGTTGAGGCACTTAGTGACATGGCTTAGTGGTGGACTTGGCAGTGCTGGTGTAATGGTTGGACTTGATTATCTTAAAGGTCTTTTCCAATCTAGTCTATGATTCTAAACCCAGCCTGAGGCACAGCCCAGCATCCCCAGCCCTGACACTTTGTGGTCCGGGGAGCAGCTCTCATGGGAAGTGGGAGGCTGCTGTCCTGTGCCCTTCCACAGGGACCAGCTGCTTCTGACATGAGAAATGGGCTCTTCTCCATGCATACTCTGCTCTTCCTCCTGACGTCTGGCCACAGAGTCACAGACAAATCACAGCCACCTCACTCAGGGTAAGGGAGGTGGCACACAGGCTTTGGCTTTCAAACCATGAACACAGGCAACACAAATTTTAGACTTGACATCTGATTGTCTTCCATTCATCAAGTTCTTACACATCTCCATGCCTCCTCTCAACTCACTTCACATGTCATTTGTCTGGCAGCAAAGGAGCAGGTAATTCTGACATTTAATTTCAATTAGTTTGAAGGGAAACAGCTGGTGTTCAAAACCTCTTTATTCCAGGAGTCTGTGTCGAATGTTGCAGCTGAAAAGTGCTTGTATTTATAATTTATAAAGATGGATGTCTTGAGCATAGAACAATTGCTTGTCATGTTTTTTGAGCCTTGGTATTTCTAGCAAAATACACGGGCAAATCTTCTTGCGTAAAATAACAAGTAACTGAGCATTTACAGAGGCCACATTCCTCCTCAGGGCTGGGAAGGGAGAATCACTTTCGTATTTCACTGCATGCTGGTTTCAGACGAAGTGCAATACTTCACAGCAGTGCTGGATGTAAAGGTGGATAATGTTATCTGAACCTAAATGTTTTGCCTGGCTCCAGAAGGGTGCAGGTCTCCCTAGGCTGTTTTACACAGGCTCCATCACTGTTATTGCTTAAGTAGTGGTTTTATTTACCAAAAGAGATTTCATTAAAAATATGACTGACTTTTCTGAACAGTGGATTGTATCTCTCAGTTTCATTGCTTTGTATAGCAGAATCCTTCAGTTTCTGCTGAAGTTAATAAAGATTGTGTGCTTTCAATAACTGAGCACATTCAGCACCTAAATCATAATTCTGTATTAGAGCTATTACTTAAACTCTTAACCCTTGGACACACCACCTGTACCAACCTTGGCTAGTCCAGCCTTGTTTTACTGATTCATTCATTTAAATCAGTGAGTCTCACATAGTGAAATTACACATGAGAAATCAGGAATTTCAGACCAACACCCATGCTGTTTAACTGGGCTGGTTATTTTGAAATTCATGAAAGACTACTTATCAAAATGACTGAGACAAGTCAGAACTACAACTTTGTTGCAGTCATAACATTCTCTGTAGATTTTCCCTGCACTTCCTCATAGAGTCACCTACGTTGGCTGTTGTCAAACATGTTTCATTCTTTGTTTGCATAAAGCTTGGCAGAACATGTACAATACTGTACAACATACAGATTCATCTGTTAATGAGACCAAAATAACTCTCCTGTAGCACATGTGGGCTGCATGTCTCCCGTAGCACCCACAGCCCCAGCTTGCACTGCTTTACAGACAGCAAATAACTGCACTGACAAGAACTGCTCTTATGCACGTGGCACTTGCCATCTCACCTTGCCCACAGATTTAAAACACTGGCTGTTTCACAAAATCAAATTTTATAGTTTTCATCCAAAGGAAAAGAGATTGTTCAGCAATTTTTGACTTACACTAAAACCCATAAACATTCACCTTCTGTGCGTATGGATACTACGAGGATTGGTACTGCTGATTGATTGACGTTTTCACACCCTGCTGGAGTACAATACCTGCGTGTGTTCATCTTTTTTCCATCCCTACTGGGAGTCCTTCTACCTGGGTAGAGTTGCAACTCAGGATTGTATTGAGAGGTCAGCTACAACAAACAGGACATATCACCATCCAGCCCTGTCACTCCCAAACAGTTTCTGCTCAGCATCTCATTGTCTCACAGAGTGGTGGCTTGCTCAGGAACACGTGGCCTGTGATGGCTTCTCTCCAGTACACGTGCCCACAAGACCACTGAGGAAAGTTCTCTCTCACACCATCTTTCCCCTCTCTGAGAAGAAAGCACGTATACATCTATGGCTAATCTCCCTCCTGAAGCAGTACGGCTCAGATGAAACCTCACACTGCTTTTCTGGAGTATTTAGGGTTCTTACCAAAACCACCCCCATGTACTCCATCAGTTCTCAGTTTTGAGCAGAGGAGTTATCTGTTGCTGTATGCACAAGAGCAGTGACAAGAGCAGACACTAGATTGATGTCCTGTTACTGAACATTCTGCTCTGTGACTCCTTAATAGGCAGTCACTTATATACCTGGCAAAGTTCTCCAGCAAAGCCACCAGTGATTTGTATTCACTTCAACAGTGCAAACTGAGAAAAACCAACCTGCTAGAAAGAGGTAGGGTGTTCAATGGAGAGCTTCAGACATGTCCTGCCTAAAGAATGCATCAGTAGCAACAGCTTCTCTGTGAGAGCTGTGGAGGTGCAGAGGATGGATGAAGGCAGGCATCAGGGATTAACTGGAAACGCTGTTTCGCTTTTGCTGCAGCATCCTTTGGCCACAGGGACAATAAAGATCTCTATGCAATGATGATCAGCCAAAAAAATTCAGAGGGGCACAGCAGGGAGCACAAGCTGCTGGGCATCAGAAAAGGGCTATGCTCAGCTTTTCTGCAGTAGGTTGTCATAGGCAAGGTGAAGATGAAGCACAGGGAGGATCTGCAGTTCTGCCCACCTCACAAGGGTTTAGCCTGAGCCCCCTTTACCAACCAAGTCACCCTCCCATGACATGGCCCAATCCGTACCTAATGTGTGACCCAGCAACCAGGCTCTCACATGCAGGGAAAGCTGAGAGGTGCCCGCTGTTCACAGCTCCAGTTATCACTGGTTTCAACACCTTTTGGTACTTAGGGTGCCCCTTACCCAAGTAGTCCTCCCTCCTTCCTGGCCCTTCTTCCTCTCCATTTGCTCTGGAGTTGATGAACCCAATGTCACACCTGTTCTGGGGAGATTTAAAACCAAAATAACTCAGCCTCTTGGCTGAAGCCAGCACAAAAGCACATGTTCTTCTCTCAATGTCTTTATACCCTCCCTGTCTCTCCTGTCTAGATCGGAAACCAAACAGGAAAAGTGGTGCATGCAGATTCACAGGGAATACACAGGCCGTATGGGACAGGTTGCTTTTGCTGTCTTTGAACCAGGAAAAGACCTTAGAGATATTAATAAGCAAGTTCTGAGCTTGGCGTCCTACAGTTTGTAGCTGAACTGCAAAATATAAGTAAGCGATGCATTCTCAGTCACTGCGCACCACAATGGTCCCAGGTTCCCACTTCTCATCACGCTATGCTTTCTCCTTGGTGGTAGTGGTATGTAGTTTGAGAATGGAAGCTACGGATCTATGAAGAACAGTTTGCCTAGTAAAGGTGATGCACAACTAGCTCCAGTGTGTGTGGTGATGGACCCATCTCCATAACAAAGAGGTAAAATCACAGTTCCCTGCAAAGCCACAAAAACCCTCACCACTGGGCTTCAGAAGACAACTTTGTCACATGTATGCATGTTCCCCAGGATCAGGTCATAGGGAATAACTGCTTTTGTTTAAAGTGAGAAAATCACTTTGTTGTTATTTTGCTTGTACTACTTACCAACTTCATCCCTGATCTTTTCAAGCTCGACTCCTAACTCCTTTATTTTCACAAGGGCATTTTCATTCTGTTTAAGGAAAAAGAGAGAGAAATATGTATAGTCCTCAGGTTTATCCCAGATAAGCACTTTCACATGTTCATGTAGTAAAGAAGATTAGATTGATTCCTTAGATTTTACTTTTTTTGGGGGGTGAGGGAATTATAATGAACTCATTCAGTTTTTACATCAAGCTTGGGAACCACAACTCACTGGCTACAAATACCTTGTATCTCTATAAATATGTGTACACACACTCACGTGCACAGGACAGCATAGAACACCCTATTTACTCCTGCATTTCTTAAAAGACGTTTGTGTTCAATCTGTGTACCATTTATGGCTGAATTGCATGTACAAGATTTTATTAGTTCTGTTAAAACACTTTAATCTATTTATGCCCACATTTAACCTTCTCTAAACATAGTAATATGCTTCCGCAGTCAAATTTGCAAAGCACATTACTGTACTTATACCATTCTAGGCATGGTGGGCATACCCATAGAGACACCACTAACAGCCTGATGTTCATACCTATTTCCATTTTTATTTCTGGTATTTTGTTGTCTGTAAAGAACAAGAGCTTCTTTCCTCAGGCTGTCTCGAAAGAAATCTGAATACTTCAGGAATTAAAACAAAAGAGCTGGCCAAAGGAAATTTAAAACATATTTACATTAACAGTCCTAAGGTGTTATTACTAAAACGCAAGGATTTTGACAGCAAATATCCCATGAATGCTATGCAAACTGACAAAGAAAAGCCTCAGGAAAATCTACTGGAGTTTGATTTAGTACAATAAACTCCAACATAATGGTTCAAACATAAGGGTATTTTAAATTCAAATGTACCTGAATCATATTAGAAGAAGACAAAGGAACATGTCCTGCTGGGAAGATCACTAATGATTCCGAAAACTAGATCAGGCTACTATAAATATGTCCCAGGTTAGAAAAGGCCAAGAATCTTTAAAGGACACTACAGAAAAAATATATTCAAGAGAAAAGGCAGAGTAGTAGCAAATGGAATTTAAAGGAGTCCTAGAAAGTAAGTCTTTCAGTAATAAGCAAGCAAGGCTAGTAAGAATCTAGGGCACAGAAAGGATTAGCTCAGCAGCAGGATACATAGCAAATAGAATGGCAAATTAGTTCTGTCTTACCAAAATGAAAGTGGAAAGAAAGAGATTTCAGAGCTTAATGTTTCTGTTTATTTTTCCTGCATCTAATTTTTAACTCCATGAAGAGAAATAACACAGCAGCTCTATTGGAATCTGGAATTTAAATCAATCCTTTACACACTGCCCTTTTGGGATGATTTCTACAAGATCCAAGGGAAACACTTTCTGGAAAGTTTTGCTGTAAACAGAGCAACTAACTGAGCTGATTCGAGAGCCTTGGGTGCCTGCGGAGACCCAGGTGATGTGGGCATCTTTCTTATGCAGTTATGGGAAGAAGCCAGGCACACAAGGCTGGGCACCTCCAAACAGTCAGCTCCATACACTGCTGAGTAATGCACAGGGAACTGTATGCCAGGACTGCAGAGTCCCCAGTCCTGGCCAGCTGCATTAGGCTCAGAATAAAATTGAGTGGGTTCTTTGCCTGGGGTTTTTTAATTAGTAAAAAAGCTGTGAAAAAAACAAAAAGGCCTGGGTAAATATTGCCTGGAATGTTAAAAAAACATAGCCCTTTACTCAGACTCCCCAGCCAGCAGTCTCGCAGAGATAAGGTTTCTCCTTTTGGAGAATATTGCTGCATCTGCCCATACTGTCTGCTAAAGTCACTGGAGTCATTTTAAGAAGTGTTCTTGACAGATTGCCAGGACTGGTGCCCTTGAAGGAGTGTGTGCAGGGCTATGCTGGATACAGGACTTGCAGATGGGAAGCACCCACTCAAATTACCAGCTCCCACTATTTGAAACAAAAGCCTTTTAAAGCAAAGGAGCTCTGTACAGATCATTGCCAACACCTACAGATAGGCAGAACTCAGTGGGATTGTTACTATTCTATTTACATGAAGAAAATGAAAAGCAAGTAAAAAAATGACATATTCATAAAAAAAATAGTTAAAATTTTGGTTCCCCATAAGAAATATTACAGAGTCCTTTCTTTTGCATTATGTTTTATCTAAGATTTGTCCTATCCTTGAGGACACATACTTGTTGGTGAGACCCTCTCCAAAAGAGCGGAGAATCACCATGGTGCCAACTTAAAAATGCAATCCCATAACTCAAGGTCCAGTACGGACACCACCCCACCAGGACAGCAGACTCTTGGCTGCCTCCCACTACCCTGAAGCCATAGTTTCCAGCGCAGCCTCTGGGGTTATCTTGAGCAGCCCATGTTAGCACAGCTCAGGTGCCTTCTCTATCATTTGCCTGCCCTGCCAATACTTCTTGCATGGTGTACGATTTTGGTTAGAGCTTTCTAGTGCTCTTCAGTCAGATATGCAAGGGTTACCCTCAGTGCCAAGGTCTCAAGTAGTACGTCTTTCTCAGAGGGTTCTTTTAGAGAGCACAAGTCCTTACTTTCATTTTCTGTAAGAGATGCAAGAGGTGTTTTTGACCAATCATCGTTATCAGCCTCAGGGACTCCTGGGTGTGCAGTGAACTTACAAATCCCTGATATTTTCTGTTGCTATAACCTGCGTTGTCAGCATAACGTGATAGGTTTGGACTGCACGTGTTCCTGCAACCACTGTAAACATGACATTAATACAAAATGAAAAAGCCCCTCCTTACACCAATGTGACTCTGCAGATAACCAGCACTTCACTGTCAGTGCAGCTGGGAACTGGGAATGCCAGTGCTTAGGAAATCAGATATTACAGTAGAGCAAAACTGATCTGATGTAAGAATGTAAAGCTATCAGATCCAGTGCTGAGATTCATATAGGTCCAATGTCAAAACACCAAAGCAATTAGAAAAGTCACAAGCACATAAGGAAAAATCCCCCTCAACAAATGTGTAAGAAACCAAATTGATGGGATATCCCATTGGATTAATCAATCTTCATTAGTATTTATCTCAACAAAGTATTTGAAAGAGAAGGCAATATAAGCAGGATCCTTTGCTGCCTTCCCGAGAGTTTTGTGTCTAACAAGCTCACCATATCAAAGGAGCTTTGTAGGTGTCCTTTACTAGGCCACTGGTTGGAGCCGAGCCGTTGAGGGTTGAATAACTAAGGGCTAGACCTAGCCTAAATTTAAAAAGGCTCAGCAACCATACTAGTGAAAAATAGCCATTTCCAGTGGGTGAAAAGGCCAGAGACACTTTAAGGAGATTGTGCAAGTATCCAGCATTTCAGTTTGGCAGTTCAATGAGAAGGGAGAAAAAAAATGCTTCAATGTGATTTGGGATTAATTTTTTCTGGCCAAAATGTGAAACCAAAACAGTGGATTTTGTACAAATTAAAATGTTGCATTTATTTTTCAAGTACTTTTAATGAACGATGGATTTCATTATTGCTTGGAAAACTGATGAGAAAGGTTTTCATTGGCTGTATCCCAAGAAATGACTCTAATACTGAAGTAATTTTCATAAAATGAAGATCATGATGGAGATGAAGGAAGCCTTCTTCCTCACACCTGTACTCTACAACACAATGGTTAAGTCTTGTGTTTGGAATATGTCCCATCTTCTCAGACAGAAAGAAAACTAGAACAGGTAGAATGATATGCCTGCTCTGTGCTTAAACTAATGTTCTGTTGAATAGAAGACACAGTGGCAGCTCCTTTTCCTGTCATCAGCTTTATAACATACAGACATCCCAATATTTCTCCTGTGAAAGGCTCAATGTCAGACTGCATTTCAGCAAGTAAAACAGACGCTGAAAATGACACTTATGTATTCTCCGTTCAACTGAAAACTCCCTGAGGATAGACTGAGGTATTACTTATACTGGTGCAACATCCAAGTAGCTCCAGAAAAACTGGTAGGCAGGCAGGCAGGCAGGCAGAGAGGTAGGAAGAAAGGAGAAATTCATCCACTTAAATAACAGTGGTCAAAACTTGGTGGTGTCATTCAGAAAAGATATGCAGGATTTACATATAACTGTGTGTGTGGACCTGGAAAAATAACTTGGTAAAAGATGCTGTGATACAGTTCTGAGGATGGGCAAGATGCTGGTGCTGTCCAAACAGACGAAGAAGGGAAGTAGTGATGAAGGCTTGGGGAAAGAGCCTGAACAGGGCTCTGAGCAACCTGACCCAGTTGAAGATGTCCCTGCTCATTGCAGGGGGATTGGACTAGATGACTGCTGAAGGTCTTTTCCAACCCAAACTGTTCTATGATTCTACGCAAGGCTCTGCTTTAGTTGCATGGCGCTTCAGTCAACAGCTAGATATCCTTGAGGAGACATTGACAGGGATACAGGTCAAGATTTTACTTGTGACCAGGAATAACTGTGGGATGGGGAGACAGAGTTGAGGTTTGCCTTAGAGTATCTGTCCTCTGAGAACTGCAAACTACCTGAGAGATACTAATTCACTAGAAATGCTGATTAATTAAACTTCTGGTACTTTATAACAATAGGTAAGTAATAGCAGATCTACTGCATAAATGGGCCAAACCAGGCAGGCAACATCATAGGACCTCATACGACCCTCATAGGAATTCAACTGCAGCTAGGAAGTAAACATGGGGAGTTTAGAGTCACCTCTCCAAAACAGCACGTCTCTTGTCCCTGCCAACTTACCTGCTTGCTTATATTCTGACGTCCAAATATATGTACAGTATCTCCATGAACACTTCCCAGTTCTTTACAATATGCACTGGGCAGAGATGATCTGTGGCACTTGTTATTAAAACCTCTCATCCAAACAAGCTTTTCTGTATCCAGTGCCTTCCAAATATTAAAGAAAAAAGACTGACCTGCAAATATTGCTTAGTCATTGTTGTGCTTTATTCAGAGTTCCCTGGGGCAAGGTCTTATATTATCATTGGAAAGAGAAACATATACATTGGGAATTCTCCTGTGTCTATAAATATTTCAGACAATACTTGTAGAGGCAGTAACTGACTCACACTGCAGCTGATGGTCAAAATGATCTACAGTCTTCCTTTAAGAAAGAGGTGTTTTAAGACTGCTGTCTCAGTCGTGGTGGTTATCAGGCTTTATAATACTGTTTTGGTTAAAGTTTAGAAGCACCTAGATATCCCCTGTGACTGTACTTTAACAAGTTTTATATTAAGCCATATATTTTTCCTTAACCTGGTTAGCAGCATATCTCAAGCTGTATTTGAGCATATTATTAGGTGAATGGGAGACATAATCAGCTTTTCATTAGACAGAGTATATGAACATTTTAAAAAGCCAAACTAACAAAATATGCTGCACAAGCATGTGTTTCTGCCAAGCTATTTTCTATTAAGCAAATTAAATGCATATGTGCATTCTCTCCCTCTTCTGTACATACTTATAATCCAGGCAAACTCCCAAAATAGCGTGAAAAGCCATGTGTTAGACATGTCCTACGACTTTGTTTGCACATGCTATTCTCCTGCTACCTGTAGCTATGTACTTACCTCTGCACTGACGTTTGTTACCCGACCCATTCTGGCGCCTGGGAATTTGCTCTGGGTTCACCCTACCTAACATAAGAAAATATGTAGTTTTGCCCTGTTTCACTTCTAGACTGGAGGATCAATCCTCTGTCAGAAAGGAGGATCATTACAGAGGCAAAACCTTAAGACACCTAGAGGCTGAATAATCTCTCTTCAAACTTTAAAACTCTGTGCAAGTTTCCTTTATAACTTGTATTCCCCGTGGTTATTAAAAATGCATGAAAAGCATAGCAAGAAAACAAGCCGACTGTTACTATAGGAGATGCGAGGAGTTCCTCTTTGTTTCACAAAAATCCAACCCTTTCATTCAGACTGCAGGATACCATTATGTAAGGCTCTGCAGTGCAAGTGAAAGCGGCATTAGACTTGTCCCTGGTGAAGCAGGGTTCAGCACATTGTAAATAAGACGCGCATGGCTCCCCTCTCCGCCACCCCGGGATGCGCTCACAGCACCGACGCCAGCGAGGAGCAGCAGCATCTCGGTCTCGGCTCCCTAACGTTTTCCCTAGGGGATAAAAAGAGGCAAAAGTACCGTCTCGTCCTTGCACCGAGCGCGGGGAAAACACTTGGAGCAGCATTTGCCCATCCTGGCAGGACCGCCACCAGCCTCGCCCGGAGCCGGAGGGTGAGCCCCGGGCGATGCCACTGCCAAAAGTGATGTGTCCCCCCGCCGTCCCCTCGGCTCCCTGCTGCCTCCCGGGGCGCCGGGGTGCCGGAGCCGGGGAAGGGAGAGGGGCTCCGCGGACGCTGAGGCAGCTCAGCGAGTGCCGAGCAGCGGAGGAGTCACCGGTTTTGGCCCCCGCGGCGGACTGCCCGCTCCGCTCCCTCCCCTCCTCCCTCCCTGCCTGCGCACGGTGCTCCGGCCTCTCCCGAAAAAGGGGGTCCGGTCGCTTTGGCTGGCAAACGCTCTCCCAGTGCAGGGCACGTCCGGCAGCGCCATCGCAGGGACGTGTCGAGGCGAGGGACGGCCGGGAAAAGCTTCGAAACTTCGCAGCGAAAGCCCCAAACGCGCTGAAACCCGAGTGGAAGCCTGAGCTCTCCGTGGGAGGCGACTCTGTCCGATTCTCATCTTCATGCCGCATTCACAGCAATTGATCACTCTAGTCCCCGTCTTCTGCAACCATTTGGATGGTGCCTTTAACCTGAACGTCTCTTGGCTCGCTGCTCCCCCACATCGGTCCCATGTCCCGGGGCGGCAGATGGGCAGTGGGGCCGAGGCGCCCCTGGACGGCAACTGTGCCGTGCCGGCCCGCTTCCCGGCTGCCATGCGGGGTCCGCGCTGGGCACAGCCGCTCCGTGGCTCTGCGCGTCTCTGCGAGGCTCCGCCGCGCATCCCGGGGGCGAGCGCACCGCTGCGCGGCCCCGAGGCGGGGAACGGGCGCGGGAGCGGGGCGGGACGCAGGGATGCGGACCCGCTGCGAGCCGTCTTCTTTCCCCGAGGTGTTTGCAGATTGGGACCCTCCAGCCTGCGACACCATCTGCCGGTTCGTCTGCAGGCCGTCGGGGGTGTCTTCCCGCTCCCGGGTGGCCCCCAGCCCGGCCACTCACGCTCATTTCTCCACAATAGACTTTACCGAACTCGTCTATTTAAATCCCGAGGAAGACCACTGCCCTCTGGACCTTGGTGACTGCTGGCGGTTGCAAAAGTGCAGACCTCTGCAATGTAGCCAGAGACTTTTGGAATCCTCAAGACTTGAGGATTTTTTTGGCCATGTGGATATACATCATATAACCTAACCTTGATCCTAATCCTAACCCTGACCTTAACCCTAACCCTAACCATAACCCTCATCCTAACCAGCATATACACATACCTGAGGCGCATATGTCCACTCTGCATGTGTGTGCCCACTGGGAATACATTTCCTTCGTTGGACCCGGTGCCTGCAGCTGCAGCAGCCTCACTTCTACTGGGCTTTTGCCTGTGGCATGGTATCTTTCCCCCTAACAGCTTATAGTAAAGATAATGCTGGAAAGAGGCAAAACAGTTCAATTACTTATACCGAAAGTGGTATTTGTGCTGGAATGCCTACACTGGTTAAACCTTTAAAGTGTTATTTCCCAAAAGCCAAAGCACTACTAAACATACAGAAAAACTATATTGCCCTTAATGCTGAGCATCTCTGCCTTCTGGTAGGAAAGATGTAATGTTCAGATCTCTGCTGTTCTGGATTGGCATTTTTTATTTAATTGCATTTTCTACTGTGACTGGTGATGTACAAAGTGCATTCGAAAATAGTAGGAACCAACAGGAATCTCCAGCAAAACTTTGTGTTAAATCACATTTAAATACTCAGGCAATTACCTGGTTTGTGTCAGCTTCTTATTCTCTGCTCTCCCTCAGTCCTTCCAGGATTTTAAATAAAGTTTCAGAATATCACAGAGAGGTAATAAAAAAAAAACCCAAACCCAAAACAACCAACCAAACAACAAAACAAATCAAAAACCAACCCCCAAATTAAACCAAATTAAAAATCTCTCTCAACATACATGTGCTTTAATATGTGTTTTCAAGATCTAACTTTTCTTTACAGTATGTGACAATTTGGTTGGCTGCTGAACAGCTGCAGAGTGGGGTTAAAAACAGACTTCCATCTATTGTGAAATCATTTCCTTCTCACTGTAGAAATGTCTCTTTTGCCACACAACCTGAAGTCCATGATTTGAATCTTTTACAGTCCAAAACCTGACTTAATGGCCATAGAAAAATAATCATTATTATATTCCCATTTGTAGAAAAAAATTACCACAGCCATTTCTCTGAGCTGGCCATTAGAACTACAGTATTTAGCTCAACATGTCTGACTATCTATCTGACAAGAAAAATAAAAACCTGTCATTACTCCTTTTGTTAAGATTTTAAAGTGAAGCACCCATCTTCTTCAGTCACTCCGCTAATAATGGTAGATTCGCTGTTTGTATGTGGTCATAAATCTAAGGTAGAGATTAGCTAGCAATGTCTATGCACCACTTTAGTACCACTTAAGCATTAAATTGGAAGATGTTTTTTTTAAGTGGAACTGAAATTAAGCAGAAGTCGTGTTGTCCTTCTGGCAAGGGTGAATTAGGCCCTCAGAAGCTGAGTTTGCTTGGGATGTAGCACTGATAAGGGATGAGGACATGATGGAGGCGCTGCTGGGCTCTTTGATCAGCTTAGGTTCCTTTGGAGAAAGTGAGCCCAAACTCGTTCAGTTTAAATTAAGCCTCATCTTGCAGGTCAATGTGTGTAGCATTAAGGTGAGAAAAGATCCAAGCCGAGGAAGCACAAGGAAAATGGAAACTATTTTAAAGAGCAGTTCCTCTGTCAAATGCACAAAAAAGGAGGATGAAGAAAGAATTCAGGAGAGGTGTCTGTGGTGGGAGCATGCTCCAGGTTGGAGGTAGGTTACGATGTGGAGGACTTCGAACACCCACCTGAAGGTATCAATGCCTATGGGATAACGAATATAGAAATGGAAATAAGCATAACTGAGAAGCAAAAAGCTTAGCAAAGCAGGCACATCATGAGAGAGGACACTTTAAAGAGCAGGTTCAGGTCAGTTTAAATTATCAAGCCTTTTTAAATTTTAAAATACTAGAGTCATCTTCTTGATTTCAGTGGCATGTGATACTTGGATCAAATACTGAAAGGAATAGTACATTAAAAATAAAGGTATGTGTCAAGCACAAGGCACCAAAGGCAGATAGATCCCTGCAAGTGCGGACTGCTGCCTTTGTACACCAGAAGAGTTGATATTTTTAGATGAGGGTAATATGTAACTCCCATTTATTGGGAAACAACCGCATGCCAACCACAACATGGCTCATTAGGCTGGGAAAGACAGGGAGTCATTCAAGAAGTGTTGATCAGGGAGGAACCATTTGGCTGAAGATGGCAAGCTGTTGCAGCAAATGGAATTACTGGGTTCAGTGGAGATAATGAATGGAGCTGTTCAAAGATCAGTCCTTGGGGCACATTGTGTTCACTTATGACCCTGGTCAAAAATTAGGGGAGTGCTAATTGAGATGCTGGGATGTACTGTCCATCAAGGGGAGAGTGAAAACACCGTGCTTATCAAGCTAGATGATATTTAGGGCTATAGTAGTGGTCACGAGAAGAAACATAAAATACTGGAAGTCCAGGGTCACAATCATAGAGACATATAACAGGAATTTCAAGTAGAAGATGAAGACTCATCAGCTGGAAGTAACAGCAAAAGAAGAGTATTGATTATTCAATCATAGGATGACTAAGAATTATGTCTATAGTACAGCTCCAAATAAAGCAAATACAACCTTAAGCTGTAGGAAAGACTAAAAGGGAAGTTTAAAGGCTTTATGGAAAGCTCCAGAGATTTCACTTGGAACCTGATGGTTCTGGTCACTCATGATTTGGGAATATCAGTTCTGACACTGAATATATATAGCTTATACCACTGGAGGGATGCCAGGTATGTACATACCTGCTTCTACCTAAGAAAACATCAGTAAAGTCGAAAAATGATAGCATTCTATAAATATATATGGGAGGAGAGCATGCAGAGATGGACAAGTACTTCAAGGTCAAAACCAAAAAATAAAAGGGTGTGAACTTGGAAATTAATTCTTTCAGTCACAAGAGGTTCTGAAACAGTCCTCTGTTAGAGGAAAAGATAACAACTTTTAAGCTGAAATTTGATCATTTTAGGATTTGGTTGTTGGCAACAGGAAAGAACTGGATTTGGTGACCCAGGATGAACTTTGCTAGTCTTACATTACAATTCACGCAGTACTGCTTGTCCATGCATTGTAACCAGTATATTGCTGCACATCTTGCTGATGGTCCACACCAAAACGTGAGCGTGCTTCTGCCAAACTGCTTTGCATGGAGCTCTATTCAACAGATCTAATTCACATTGCCCATTAAGGCAGAAAGGAGAGGTCTGTGGGTAAGACAGAGACCAACGGGGCCTAGGAAAACCTGTGCTGTGTTAAAAAACACCTTACATGTAACGTGTAGCTTTGTCTCCTTGGAAACAAAATACAGGTAAGTCCACAAAGAAAGGTGTTCCTTGTTATGTATAGGATTAGCAACAGGGATAAGAAGAACAAAGGATGTTAAAATTAGCTTTTAAATATCAAAATAGTAGCATACAACAAATGACTTATGAGGTATGTTTTACAAGGTATTGAGTTCTCCGACATTTATTGACTTCAGTTGAAATACAATGTAGTTAGCACCTCACAGGGTAAAGCTTTTGGGTAATTAGAGCTCAAGGAGGATATCTGTATTTTCTTAAATGTCCATGGGGAGTTGCTTAGTCTATAAACAACCTATTCTAATGGTAAAGAGGCACCATGGGCAGTAAATTTTCCTACAGTGACAGAATCAATGCCTTCTCCCATGACAGGCATAATACAATTCCTATTTGCTGTCCAAGAAATTCCAATATTTTGCATCTATCTGAACTAAACTGAGAGAGGTAGGGTTTAATTAACCAATTTTTATAATCTACTAAGGTCCCCCAATGGAGCATATTTTTTTTAATTCCATATTGGTCTTTATGTATCAGTGCATAGACTCTGTTATGTAGAGGGTAAACAATAAATCATTTCATCAGGGTTCTAAACATATATTCCAGCATATGTAAAGCAGTTTTGAATTCTTAACCATTAGTATGTGATGTTTCCCTATTTTATGGAGATTGGCTATTCTTCCTAAGAGAGACATAATGTTTTCCTTGGATCAGAGTGCTGGTCTGCAGAGGTTTGGAAAGTGTGAAGATTGAGAACCATGGATGAAGACAGGAAAATGAAAAACAGAGCCAAAGTCTTTGGAAAGCTCTGTGAGATAACGGTAGTAACACTGTACTATGTGTGTCACTGAGCAGGAGAATCCTTAAGTGAACTGCATGTTATTCATCTTTTATGAAACACTGAAAATGCTTGCTGAGAGGCATAGCGTGCAAAGTACGTCAAACAAATACCTAAGCTGGATAGATAACAGTTCGAGGGCAAGAGCAGCAAAAGATGGTACAGGGAACCTCAAGGGACACAAATCTGTTTGCAAGAGGACTGCCAGCTCTGGGAATAAGGTGATAGGGCAGTATCAGTGGTTATGGTAATAAACACAGGAAGCGAGGAGAAAGCTGAAAGAGACAGCCATTAAAAGCGAGGATGAAGAAGATTGAACACAACACCATAGGGATATGGAGAGAGAGAAAAGATGAAAGAGGCAGTCATTAAGAGCAAGGACGAAGAAGATTGAATGCAACACCATAGGGATACGGAGAGAGATAATGGGGAGAGAAGTCTGAGGTGGGGCATACCACGACTTGAAACACTACTTCACCTGGTAAGAAATCAAAGCATGGATTCAAAGCAGAGAAACATGGGAGAAAGGAAAAATTGTTCTGAAGAGGACGTTTCAAAGGACAAAGGGCTATGCAGTGGAGAAGGAAGACAAGGAACAGGAGACTGCAGGAATGAGGAGATAAGGAGAGACGTGGCGTTCAGATTCAGATGACCTGGTGCACAACTTCTGAGACATTGCAACTTCTGTGATGTCTCAGCTCTAGAAGGTGACGGACAAGTCAGGCTATCGGCAACTGCTGCCTCCTGGCATTCTCTGCGGTCAACAGCAAGAGGTGATTGTGACATGGACATTAAGCACCTCCAAAGGATGATGTGAGGAGAAGCCTGGCCAGTGGCATTCAACAAGGGCCAGGGTTTTGTCTAAGGCAGTGCCAAGGCAGGATGGAAAAAGCTATTCCAGTAATGCATTTTGAATAGGAGGCTCAGAAGGTGATTGAATGGAGTGTCATGAATTATCATTCATGAACAAGATGGGAGAGGAATCACACCCAGCACTGCCTATGTGATTACTGCAACCTATTTCTTTGCACGTACTGCTTTCAAACACTGTTAATTCTACTTTGTGCGGCAGAACATGCAGGTGGCCTTCCTCAGTTATCCACAAGAGAGGTCAAGTGTACTGTCAGAATTGCAGACAACTAGGAAGACTGGATTTCTTTTTCAGTATGCCAACCACAGGCCTCAAAGCCTGCAATCCATTGAAAAAGGTATTATAGGTACTGTTGAGTTTTCAATTCCAAAAGAAGCATAATTCTCTTTCCAAGTTTTGTTTATTGGAAGTGCTACTCACATATTTCTGAGCGCTTGAAACCTATAAAGATGAGTGCTGCTGTCAAAGGAGGTGATTTCATCCTGCCCTCTCCTGGTCACTTATTTTGTTCCTGTTTACTTCTTTATGGTCACACAAGTGTTTGGGCAATGAGTTAAAACTAAACCAGGGAGAACATGGCAAATTTGGGGAGATACAACCTCCCTAGTGCAGGGCCAGCTTCCCTGGGCCAAATGCAATTGTGGAGTTTGTGTGGCAGCCTCCACACTGCTGCCAGTAGGGAGAAAAGTCCTGTCATAAACCCTGAACCCTTAATCCTGTCAGACAAAACCCACAGTGGCCCAAGGAAATAAGTAAATACATTCACTATACATTTCATCTTCCTTGCTGGAGGTGCATTACAAATTTTCCCTGATGCAGGTCTGTTCTCCACACTGGTCTTTAGACATACACATGTAATATATTACTTTCCAGGTCAGGTCTGTTAGTTTTGTTCTTACCTAACATGAAAAAAAAAAATAATCAAAAAATGTAATATAGTAATTTGAGGATTTCTGAAGATATGAGCAGTCAGTCATGCACTTCAGCAAGATGATTCAGCTGGAGCTGAAGGTCATGCCAGAATGGCAATTTCTCCTGGATTTACAGTAAGCTTTCACATTTTGTGTATTACTCAGTACCATGAGGTTTTGATGATCCTCAGGCAACTTCTATAGAAGCAAACCTTTTGTAATATAACTTTTGAATTATACAATTACACTATTGTCTATCTGGATGAATAGAATGTTTACTCTAGAATTTCACAAATTAACACAGACTACATGCTCTCTGTTTCTCAAGTGAGAGAGCCTAGCCAGCTGACTCCATGTTTAATTCAGTTCTCATATGAAAAGAATGTGAGGATCCAAACAGAATTCCTTCAGACTTTTGTTATTTCTGCTAGTGTAGCCTTACATTTATTTTTATGTCAGTAGCTTGTAAGGCCCTAGATTAAAATATACCAGAGAACAATACTTTATTACTGTGTTTTCTAGTTCTTGATGTCTGGAATGGTACAAAGTAAGCATTTGCAGTGAATTCCAGATGAACTAGCTCTTGCTGACAAGGAATTTGTTTCCCCGTAAGAAACATCATTTATGCACCAAGATCAGAAAGAACTAAAACAAATGCATGTTTTCAGTGAACTCCTCACCTGCCCTCTACCAGGAATACATCCCCTGCAGGACTATTCCTAAATTCCAAACCTCTGAGTAGCTGGAAGCAGATGGCCATTTTCTTAAATCAACTTTGCAAAGAAATGTTTCCTTCTTCTCCCAACAAGCAGGGAATCTCCTCTCTTCCACTTCTGAGTTATTCTGGCCCAAAGCCAATGACAGCTTGAAGCTGCTGTGTTTTGAGGCCAAGCAGAGCAAGGGACAAGTGCTGATATCCTGCAGCAGCAATGTCAGTGGCAAAAAATTCCAGCAGCTTCCCATGGACAAAGGTTTCTCCTATTGGGAAAATTCCCAGTGCTCTGCTGAGAGGAATAGCACATAATCATATTGATGAGAATCCAACATACCAGTTGTGGATTTGGGATGTTTTTATGCAAAGAAAATCTAATTAACATGAATTTTAGAACTAATTTTAAAAATTCATTATTCATACAGCATAGTTAAAGCTGTCTTTAAGAAGAAATCATAATAAACAGTTTTCAATCATTATATAACTCCCTTCCCCTTCTGAAATTATTTCTCTAATGTGCAAGAAATGATTATAGGAAGCAGTATTTGAATCAGATCTCAGAGGTGAGAGCAAGGTCAGGGAATTCCAGGAGATTGCAGCTGAAACTTTTTAGAGTTCATTTCTGGAACTAGAGAGCTCAGATGTGAAGAGGAAGTGAGAGACGCTGTGTTTTGGGTATCTGATTCAAAAGCATAGCTACATGCTTTTGGATGGCTGTGAGGATACAGAAATGATATCAAGTATATATACTTTCCACTTGAAAGGATAGCAAAAATAAATGTCAAAGTCACTGGAACACAGCAATTACCATGTGTGTATGTATGTCTTTGAGTCATGAGCCATCTAATCCAGACCCTGCATTTAGCAGTGATTATTGCCTGAAACTTCAGAAAAAAGGTGCAAGAACCCCCACATTAGAGTTTGATGAAAAGCTGTTCTTCATGGGGACCTCATCTTAATATCTGAAGAAGGCTTCTGACCTTAAAATAGGTGTCTGCCTATTTAATAACTGTTTTTAATAGCTGTCTAACAGCTATTGCATCACCAAACATTACATGTCCAGATATTCTTGTTGCCAACAGATCTTTGTAGAATTTAAGGACACAGAGATGACTCAATCAAATAACATGATTTCTGTATCACAGGACATTATATTTCATGCAGTTACTTTTCTGTAACTGTATTTGATGAAAACATCCGCTCTACAAAGGCATCTGTTGGTGAACTGCAGACATCAAGATGTGGAGCTGCTTCCTGTGCTCACAGTGGTTTGTTCTAATAACTGATCATCTCTATTGCTAAAAGTCTGTGTTTCCTTCATGTGTTGAAGGTGCAAAGCTTCTATCTTCAGCCAGTGGTTTCTGCTAAACCTTCCTCCACTGGAGGAAAAAGCCTTCTGTTACACAGTAGTACCTTCTTATGATGATTCTTTTGTTCTGGACTCAAACCACTTTGTCCTTTTTTACAAAGAAAATCAATTGTGCTCTGCAGTCTCCCACAGCAAAGGATTATTACAGCCCTGACAGTTGCCTTACGGTTACTCTTCTCTTTCCTCCCCACTTTTTAATTGTTTCCTGAAGAAGTGTGGCAGCAATGATAAATGTCATATTCTAGTATCAGTTTCCACAGTCCTGTCTGTGCAGGTGTTATCACCCTCTTACTTCTACTTGATACTTTTCTGCTTATTCACCCACAGGTCCTGACAGTTTTTCATAACTCATGTTCACAGCAGGAGTGCACATTGATATGCTGATACCAGGAACTCTAATTACTGCTGGAGTTACTCCTTTCCAGCTGACGCCCACACCGCAGTTCTCAAGGCATGACCTGTATTCTGCATTTACTTTTATTCATTAACATCTAGTTGCATTACAGCACATTTAGTTTCAATGGGCCCAGCTCACTTCATGGTCCAAATCACTCCATAATATTGTCAGGTCCAGATACCCTCTCTGAGTCAGGCTTTCCATGTGCTTAGCATCACCCAGTTATGGGATGGTGGGGGTGAAGGGATGAAGTCTTGGGCTTTGCTTTGCACAGGGGCAAATCAGGATTGTACTGAAAGACAGCCCTAGGCAGAGCTAGTTTCAGCCTCGCTTTGCCACATCACCCATCACTCATCAAAAAGTGAATCAGCAGGAATGTGAGCATGTTGTTTTTACGTACTTGAAAGTGTAGGCAGCTTGCAGTCCACAAATCAAATGACGTGGCTACCTAGCTGCTAAAATCTTAACCACAATCCACATGGAATCCAATGGGGATATGAAATTACACCTGCAGAACAGAAGATCAAATCAGAACTTCACTAATAAAAAAAGTGCTCCTTTTCTCTCAGCATGTCTGTATAAGAGGTTTTTGCAGATGTAGCACACAGTCTTGAAAGGCTTACTGGTGGGAATTGTAGTTGTGGTCTATCTGTATTTTTAAGCCTTGTTTTGCACTGGAGCAACCTTGTGTATGCCAGGAATTTTCATCAACAGGAGAAGTTCCACTATATTGCTGCAAAATCCCTCTTGTATATCAGCTCAGAACACATCTGCGGATGGATCTACACAGAAAACTTAAGATATTTACTCTCTCACCCCTGGGACTGTGGCAGTAATTTTGGAGAGACAGAGTTATATCAGCAGAACTTCGTAGCTTAGGAGTATGCAGTGCTAAGGGAGCACAGTAAATAATCTTCTGAAGTCTTTCTGCAAATGACATTTAAAAATGCCTTTGGGGCAGGGAAGGGAAGAGAAGACAGAACATTTTCTTTTTTTTAATGTGCCTAAAATGTAGTAACTTCTAGTACTTCATATTAACTAAGGATAGGCAAAATACTGTTTTCTGTGCAACAGAAGACATTCCAAGACTATGGGTCAGAAGTTCAAACATTACACTCATATCTATGGCACCTACACAGGTACCTGGTATGTATTCAACTGTTTCATGCTAATTTTTAAATTAATCCTTGCAATGTATGTAGCCATTGCTAAGAGTATGTTGTGCTCCTTTGCAATGTGTTTGCTTTTAAAAATACAAGTTAGCAAAAGATGGAAACAGAAAAATCAGGCCAAAGATCTGGAAGCTTGTACCGAATCTAGAGGTGATCCCCATTTCTTTACAGTCAGGGCAGAAAGAAATTCTGAAAACTTCCCCTTTTGCAAGATCCAAGACAATAGGAAATGGTCTAAGGTTGTGCCAGGGAAGGTTTAGACTGAGTATTAGGAAAAATTTCTTCCCAGAAAGGGTTGTCAAGCACTGGAACAGACTGCTCAGGGAAGTGGTGGAGTTTCTATTCCTGGAGGCGTTTAAAAGATGTGTAGATGTGGTTCTTAGGGACATGGTTTAGTGGTGGACTTGGCAGTGCTAAGTGAACAGTTGGACTTGATGGTCTTAAAGGTCTTTTCCAACCTAAGCAATTCTATGGTTCTAAGATTCTATGATTCTATTCAGTCTACTACCAACATATATATAACTATATGTATATTTGTCTATAAAGGTATCTTAGCTTTCCTTTACACCACCTCGTGATAGCCTCTTTTTAGTTTAATGGACAAGATGTTGATCTTTGTATTTGTGATAAATGTATACAATTTCAGTTTTACTTCAGCCTCCTTACTTTAGGGTAGCATTCAATATATATAGAATTACACAACGTGCTCTTTTTTAATGTCTCTCCAAACAGAAATCTCCACACTATATATACTGAGGTCCCTTTTCTCAGTATACTAAGCAATAAATGAAAAAAGGAAGAGATGTAGCTTGTTTTTTCCCTGCAGATGAAATCAGAGTGAGATAATAAGCATAGCTGTGCAGCTTGTTTGCCTTAGAGGCAGGCATCAGCCCAGCGGTGCTGCTGAGGACATGTACTGCTGCTCAGTTCTGCAGCATCCCAGAGACACGTGCTGCACTGCAGGGAACATTGCCAAAGGCAGGTGGGATGAACTTCCGTGGGATGTAAAATATTTATCACACCTACTTGGCATAAATGAACATGAATTGTGGGAATATCCTTCTCTGCAGAAGGGAAGCTACTCACTGGGCTCTCTTCTACAACTCATACAGAGCTGTGTACACACAACTATCACTTCCTATGTGCCTCCTGATGTACGTGGTTTTGCTTTGACTTCTTGCCTGCCCTCACTATCATCGCACTCAGTGACATATTGGCAGGACACCGCACTGTCCAGTCCTTACCCAGTGGTGCCTGTCAGTGCTACCCTGTCAGTGATCCCAGGCCCTGCGATGCTCCAGCCCTATCCCACATATGTTCACTGGAAATTCCCACAGGATATTTGAAACAGCAGAACAGACTTAGGCGTATGCTTGTGTGCATGCAAGTGTGTGTGTCCATGTACACAAACATGTGACTATCTTTCCGTATAAATCCACAATAAACTAGACATATGATAATCTCCAAGACTCAGTCACTTTGACTCCCCGGTTTTAATTGGGCTATTGACTATTTAGAAGTTAAGCACTCCAGGACATCATATTTATACCATCCGCAAAATGTCTAGCACTCTGTTGGGATAACTGTGGAATAATACAAATATTAATGTCCTAAATTATAATGAGATAGTTACATAGAGATCAAATATTATGTAAAAGGAATATATTAAGTCAGCCAAGTGCTTTCTGTTTTTCACAGACCCAATTCAATCCAGACAACATCTTTTTGTTCCTTGCTCTGTGTAATCCAATTAAACACAACAAGCTAATGTTACTTAAACAGATTTTATTGCACTGGCAAATAAGATGATACAAATAGATTTTTCAGGTAAAAATAGCCTTTATGATTTAAGATGGCTAAAACCAAATCAAGGCAATTATATAATGAGCCTACTATTTCTGCAATTAAAATCCTGGCACATAGCTGGTTTGGTGGACATTTAGCATTTCCAGATATTTGTTATGAATAATAAATCATTCCACTTCTTAGGCTGCAGAAGCAGTAAGATCCCTTAAAACCCCCTTAATTTCTATTGCACTGATCACTATTACCAATATTATCATGATGTCTATATACATCATTACTGGACATGTTTATATAAATGGAGCCATGCCACTTTGCCCTGGGGTAATGTAAAACCACCAAACAAAAGTATTACTGCCAGAAGCCTAAAAATACAAGCAGGGAGAAGGTAGGGGAGGCTATGGGTGTGTATCTGAGGGCAAGAGAGCCACTGGGATGCTACAATAGGCGTCTCCAGGTGAGGCTGCAATGAGCTATCAGGTGATGCCTGAGGTTGGCCACATGGGAGAGAGGGACATGGATCTGCCAGAGGGACAGGTTACTGGAAAGTAACCAGCAGCACATAAGTATGGGTCATGTAGCTCGGTGGTCACTGCTTCTGGGTGGGTAACTTGATATTTGCCCTCTCTCTGGGTTGGTTGTGACCTCACTTAAACTTCTGTTAAAAAATTTGGTCTTGAAATTACTTCTGAAGATTATCTGTGAATTGAGGCATGGCCTCCTGTTTTACAGCAACTTTATAGACTGACGTTTAGCCTCATCATACTGAAGTGAAAGTGAAATCTTCTGAATATGTGCATAAAACAAGAGCTGTGCCAAAAGGTTTGTCTCTGAAGCAAGGCTCAGCTTTTCTACTCCCAAAGAGCATGGGATCCCTCCTACCCAGATAGGCCAGGGCTCATCCACCTTGCTGCTAACTACAGTTATGGATTCTTTATTGCTCCCTTTTAGTGAAAACTTTGTCCAGCTTCACTGAATTCCCTGAAAGTTATGTATAAAATTTCATTTGTTAAATATTTCTGTTCTTTCATGGAAGCAGAATAATTCTTCTGTGAGTTTAACACTTGCATATATGAATCTTGCACCTATTGTTCTACAAAGTCTTTGTTCTGCTACTTTCTCACTAGAAATCTTTGTACAGAACCTGTGGAGAGCAACCAATGAACCTGTCAAAGAAAATTAAAAAAAAATAACAATGATTGATGTGAGGAAATTGTTTTGCTCTGTCCCCTGCACGAGCAAAGGCCACAACACCACTGGAGCCTATTACTCATCACTGCTTTTCACACAACTCCCAGTGTGCTGCTAAATCGCTCAAATCCACCAGAAGCCATATACCCCATTTGGAGGCTGCCATCATCAGAAAAGCCATTCTTAACCCTTATTCTGTTTTTTCCATTTTTATATTATTCTTTTATTCTTTTATTATTTATTCTATTATTATTTCAATTATTCTTATTCTTTTATTCTGTTTTTTTGACCCTTATTCTGTTTTTTTCCAAATGCAGTATAAAATCAAGTCTATCAATCAAGTCAGTTGCTTACACAGAGATCAATAATATAAACAAAAGGAGAAAATAAATTCACCTTTACCTGATACTTGGCACACAGCCTAAATATATTTCTCTTGAAGGACAACATGTAAATAAAGAGATCTTTAATTTTCAATAGATATTAAAACCTCTTCAAGGGGAACATTAGAAATGCCTGGGGCTATTTCTTATTTATCTTGAAATTTGAAATATTTATGTGGAACTAATAAAATTCTTCTTCATGCAAGGGATAAAACTTACTGTAATTGGGGGGTTGTTTCAAAACAAGGCCATGTACCTACCTCAGCACTTCCCAGGGAAGTGTTCTTCCATCCCCCAAAACCAAAATTTGCACTGTTTTTCACAGCAGTGTCTGTGAGAAAGCTACTGAGGATAGGGGGAGAAGCCAAGAGGTTCCCTGCACTTTCTACCTTCTGTCTCGCAGGGACTGAAGCAGAGTAGGCCACCCTGTATGGGACTAGTGTAAGGTATCTGCAGTCGTATAATGGTTGCAACCAATTTGGCTACAAAGCTGGTGAGAGACCCTTCTGGTCTGTTCCCACCTGAGGCTGACCCAGGACACCTGTATTCACTGATGAAAAGTCCTACCTGGTGATGGCTTAGCAGCATTTCATGTCTTACCTAAACAGACCCTTTTGAGTACAAGGTGCCTGAGAACCGTGCTGTGCATTGGATGGCATTGTGACCTGTAGAGTAAAACACTGAAGGTGCAGCCAGGTGCAGAAATCAAAAGCAGTGGCATGTCTCTAGAGCTGCCTAATATTAATTATTGCTCCAATAACACTCTGCCTGTGCTGCCCACAAGTTCACTTGCCTCCTTGTCCCTCCCTGCTTCCAGAGTCAGTGGGTTATTTCCATCAGGGTTAGTACAGCATTACCATGAACCCATCTCCAAAGTGCTGGCAGTGGTGTGCCACAGCCAGCCATACCAGGCAAAGCCAGGCAGTGCCTGCACAAATGGGTCCAGACAGGGCTTGTCCTCTGACACTGCAAAGGAAACAGAAGCTATGGGGAGAGAATAAAAATCTCCACCAACATCTCAGAAGCAGAGTCCCCCAGGCACTCCTTTTTATCCCTTTTTCACTGTGCAGTCTCCAGTGGCCAATTGCTGGGTGAGAGATGTTTAGCCCTGGATTAACACCATTTCTATATATATATGTGTGTACATATATATGTATGTATTTTTTTTTTTGCTTGTTTTAACTCCTTCTCAACCGGAAGCGTGCAATTGGCATGTTTGCGGCATCTCCTCTTGATGCAGCAGGAACAAGCAGCATTTTTACTAAGCAATTAGTTCTTCACCTACCATTTTCCAGCTATGCTCCTACCTGAATTTACTCAAACATCAGCCTTCAGTGTTTCCCCTTAAAACTCCTCTGCAGAGCCTTGCTGCCTGCTTTACTGCTCTACAGCGCCAGGGTTTCAAGTAGGAAGAGGAGTTTGCTGCTGCTCCCTTCCTGCCCCTCCAAATGCCCTCGCTCCAGCTGCTCACTGCTCGCTTCCCTTGGGGTGAGTTACTAGCCCCCATTCCTTGCTCTGCAAGACAGGAGATGAGAAAACCTTTGTTATTAGAGACAGGGTCAGCCCGGCAATTCCCTGCCTCCTCTTTTTATTGTTTTTCTGATTCTTCTCTCTTTCTCAGCCACATGGCCATAGGGCACGAGCCCAGAGCACAGAAAGCAGGGAGACCAGCCAGACACAGGAGAAGGGGCTGTATCTTAGAGACAGAGGTTGTCTAATTGTCCCATTTGCAGCAGGTAAGGAGCTTGTGCAAGTGGAAGGAGGAGTTTTCACAGAGAAAATCCTGCCGTGGGACCTGTGCTGTCCAGGAACACACAGCTAAAACGTATGGAGTGGGAGGCTGCTATCCTCCGCACTGACACCAGTGCTGGTTTTCCTCACAGGCTGTTCTTTTGTCCTCTCACTCTGATCTCAGAGTCCATCACAAACACCAATCTTCTTCCTCCACGACGCCCTCATGTGATGGGAGTTCCCTGGTGTCTGCAACTAACAGCTGGGCATCGAGGGACAGCGAAATTAAAAACATCCCTTAGATCCTGTCCTAGGTGAGAGGTGGGGTTTGCTGGCAGACCCCAAGGGTACAGTGCAGTGAGTGTCTGGCTCTGCAGTCACAGCAGTGGAGCACTGAGCACCGAGAGGTGGTGCGTGAGCAGGAAATGTGTGACACAATCTGATACAGAGATGGAGAGCTTGGAAGAAATGATCTGTCTATAGGCCCTCTGTAGCATCCTCTGGTAACATCCAGTTACCCAGAGGATGAGGATCAGAAAGATATCCAGCTGCTTCAAGGTTTCTATTCCTACAGCACCTTACCTTCTCACTGCCTGTCTTTTACTACCCACAGCAAATAAGCAGAGAGTCTGCAGAAGTGACTTCCTCCTTTAGTTCACAAACCCTGATTCATTCCTTGGGCAGATTGACCATGGTGAGTGTCCTGCAGGTCCCATAGCAACTGCATGATAGAGCTTGTAAGAAAAAGAGCACCTCCCAATTCTTACTGCTCTTTTACCATAACTAGTAGCCCCAGATAACATATCTTGTGCATTTCTACTTAAAAAGCAGTTTAGAAAACCCTAAATGATGGAAAAGCTTCTTTCTAATTTTTTCCTTTCAAGTAAACAAAGCGGTTTTTTGTCTTGCAATAAAATGGTTTTGATTCATATCCCTAAACTGCCAGGGTTTGATATGTCCAAAATGGATTTTTCCCAGGATACAGAATGAAAATATTCAGTTGTTCTGACTGCTCTGGTCTTCAGCAGGAGCAAAGAAAAGACTGAACTTACTCAATAAAGCAAATCTAGCCAAGCTGTAATAATGATGAGGGAGGGAGAAGTGGCATTTTTCTAAGTACTATTCTTGGTCTAAATTCTAACTCATTTTGCAAATGTTGGGAAAGTAGTACCCCTAAAAGCCAGGAGGTCAGTCTTTCTGATGTGTGCTGGCTTCTTGCCACTGTGCCACCACCAGGCACGAACAATAGATATATTTCTCCTAAACTCATTCTCAGACAGTTGTGAAAATAAACCATTTTCAGCTCAGCCTGAGATACGCATTTGATATGTTAGCCCAAATTACTGGTTTGGAGGCAATGGTGAGAAGTGCCAAGCAACTACAACTAGTGCAACCAATTTTGCCTCTGACACAAGAGGTCATTACCATTTGGACAAAGCAGTTACATGACACTGGGTGGTGTATTGTCCATTTACAGGACAAAAACATTACTCTGACAAATACCCACAAGCACACACATATCTCAGTTATTCGAATGGGGGAAAAGGTTTTCCTTGTCCATCCAAGATTTTGCAGGACATTGCTATGTGCCTTTACTTGTCTGGAAGATGTGTTTTGTATACCCACCCAAAAGTAACCTGCACTCAGATGCGGAGACAAACACACTGGCTACTGGTGGCATGTCTTTCCCAATGTTGGTGGACTCAAAGTGCTGGGATGCCATCAAGTTCTGCAATGCTGTCCCAACTCTCATTCAGGGCATATGTGTGGTAGCCTCATTCCAAGCTGATCTGATTGTGCCCATGTGCTGGGACCTGTCCTGAGCAGTTTTCCCCTCTGTGATGAAAACCACAGCGTGACGTGGTTCTGCAAGTCTGGAGACCCCTCCATGCCCAAGCAGGGTACAGAATAGACTACCCCAGCATAATCCTTGCTAATGGGACTCCACTTTTCAGCTCTTTGAGCATGCTGTACTGGCAGAAAGGTATTAGCCCGGTTTCCAGAGCCGGGGCAGAGTTGGCCACGACAGTCCTCAGCACAAACATTTCTGTTCTGAGTGTGCTAGAGATACTAAAGTGGATTTTTTTTTTCCTTCCATTTATGTCCAGCAGGATTTATCCTCCAGAATTTGTCACTTTGGGCTACTCTCCTTTAGATGGCACTGTTACCACTTCCAAAAGGGACTGCTGCCCGCCACTTTGCTGAGCAGGGCTGAAACTGGGCCAGGGCTATCATTATTACGGGCTAACAAGCCAGAGTGTCAGGAGTGACCCAAATTAGGGGGAGCCGTTCGTGATATTTGCTCTACAAAGTCTTAACGGTATCATCTTCATGGCACCACTCCATCTCCTGCCAGCCAGTTGTTCACTTTGGAGTATCCCTCACAGCACATGTTCATCACTGACACGATGAACATCCAACATTAAGGACAAATGCAGTCTGCCCCTCTTCAGAATAAGTTTGAAGTGGTTCCCTAATCCAACAGGAATAATGCATGCATATCTGAGGGTCTTAACTAATTCACCTGTTAATTAAATAATAATTAAAAACGACGCTGTCTGCAGACACCGCAATCATTACTTTTCATAATTAGCTAAACACTTATGTCAGAACCACCGCTTTAATATTTTTTGTCCACTGCCTCTGTCATCACCTGCTTTGACTGCATAGGCTTTTCCTCAAGATAGATAGTGAATTGGTTTAGCTGGCATTTAATGGGTCTGTAGTAAATACTGCTACATATTGTGCACTCCTTGATGCCTATTACATGCATCTCACTTATTAAGAGCACTTTTAACTGAGAGAGATGATTCTAGGATACCATTCAACAGTATAAACTGTGGAACAGCTTATAAACAAATCCAACAAAACTGAAAAAAAAGTAGTCATGCAACCTTAAGGTTGCTACAGCAAGTGCTTAAATTTGGAAAGCACTCAAACTGCTGGAGAGGGCCAACACTCTTTATCACATATTGACCCTCTCCTTCTTCAGCTAAGCGTGTCTACTGGACCACTTGCATTGGTGCTTTCCTCAGCTTTGGAGAGAAAACATAAACAGTGTGCGCAAGACGAGAGCTGTGGGCATGGGGAGACTCCTAGCTCAGTGTAAAACACTGGTCCTTGGATTCCTTTAAACACAGCCCAAACCTCGCTGCCTGGGAATGCATTTTCCAATAGAATTCAGCTCTAATTCAGAGAAAAATCTATGTTTTGGACATTATTTTGGTGTGGTGTAAGGAGGGAAGAGATATATACACTAAATCAGGCTATGGGTGACTACCAGCCCAAAGAGGTTCTCTATCACTATAGTAGGATTAGGCCCTCTGCTAAGCAGAATATAACTGCCAGTTGGACAAATCAACCCCAAACTTGTCTGGAATAAAGCCCCACCTTTTTCTGAACAAGTATTATTCTCTTGCCAAACTGCAGCACTACTCAGACCTCAACCATTTTGCCTTCAGGCTTTTCAGAAACAAACACACTATTATTATTTTTATAATGGGAAAAGGTTCTTTTTCCATGCTGCCCTAACTCAAGGCCAGCCAATGCAATTTTGCTCAAGCTTTCAAACAATAATGCCATCTCAGAGAATGCCTGCAGAATGTGTTTGTGAATGACACTCAAAAACTTGGAAGCTTGTGTTTATATTGCAAGAAAACAGACTGCCCAATTACTCAATTGCTTGAGTAGTCCCAGATCATCCCACTACATGCAGGCTCTCAAGCATTTAATTTAAAAGTGTAGCATCCTTAGGCCTCCCTGGAGGCCTCAGTCAAAACAGGCAATATCTCAAGCAGAAGTTCAGATCTTTGGTGATGTAAATAAGATTCTGGAAGCACTCACCTGCCTCTATTCACTAAAAACAGAGCAACAGCAACCATACTCCTAATGTAGATACCACATCCTCAGTGCCTAATGGGTAACACTTGTCTCTCACTGGTTGTGCAGCTCATCACCCAGGGAAGCCAGAAGTGTCCTTGCCTGGCAGAGGACCATGTTACATGGCTCCCAGCAGCAAGCAGAAAGAAACAAGTGTCTTGCACTGCACTGAATGGTCATGTGCACATATATACACTTCAGGGCAACCAGGCCAGCCCAGAAGGGACTGACACTCAGGCTGAACACAGGTAAGCAAGTCCAACAGTGGATCTGAAAAAAAATCTACATCTAATCCTGCTCACGCCTGAAGCTGCTTAAATTCCACTGGCATATTATTTTTTACCTCCAGGCAGTCAAGAGGAGTATTACTGCTGGCCTGATAGTTGATAGGAGCTGAAGCACAGCTATGCCCAACCAGTAGCTGGAGAGGACACTACTAAATAAAGTCCCCTGAGGTGTTCAGTTTAGGATGCATCCTCAGGTCAGATCTAACATGCACCAACAGGATGAGTGTCTCATCTGCAGCAGCTGTTCTCATTTAAAACATACCCAGAGGAGACAAAGGAGATATGGCCAAGCTTCCAGAAATCCTCCAGCAAATTGTGAAGGAGGCATGAGATGAAAAATCTCTCCCCAGTGGACAATGCATAGACAAAGTTGAGCAGACACTGCTTTGCCCTTTTTTGTTTTCCTCTGCTTTAATCAAGGACACTCCACAGTCAGCTCCAGAAAGAAAAAAAAAAAGAAAAATGCCCATCAAGCCCAGAAATGTCAAGACTGAAGAAAAATAGAGGGGAAAATCCCCTGGGAATGCATTTAAAATATTTAGTATGTTTTAAAAATTCCCTGATTTTTCAGCTCAGTGAAGCTCCCCCAGGCAAGATCAGCCCCTACGTAGGGAAAAGTATGAACTGCGGTCGTCTGTTCAAAGATAACCTTTGCCACTAACATAACCCCCCCCAACAACTGAATAAAATATTTCAAAATTTGTACGGACTGTTTGAATTTGTGTTTTGGTTTTTGTTTTTCTTTTTCCCACTTAATACTGAAAATTTACACTTTCATCTTCCGAAAGTAGACCAACAGGTAACCAAAAATATTAACCAAACCTTGGGTCCTTCTGCTGGTGATTGTCTGCTTGTTTTAAAAAGTAGTTGGAACACCAGCTTAACCTGGGATGGTACAAAAAATGCAGGCCATGGGTGAACCAGGTCTTGTCCTCAGAGCTGAGCTAGATTTTCCAGATCACTAAACAGCTTTTGTAACTAGCATTGTTACAAAAAACCCTCAAACTTCAGGGTTTCTGCGGCTGTCATAAAATCTACTCATTTTGTCTTGGATTTAGTGAATAAATAAGCTTCTCTATTTATCAACAACATTTTATTTATGTTTTCTATACCTGCTGAATATAATCTCCTAAATGCTGAGATAATGTTATTCTGACCTCTTCAGGACTGGCACCTCAGTAACGGGGACACTCTGCCTGATCCGTGGTGAACAGGAAGAGTAGGTAAGTACTGTGAGAAAGCAAATCTTTTTGTTCATCCAATACCTTTGGTTGACTAAATGCATGGATTGTTTTTGCATTTGTTAACAAGTGTCAATATCTCAGTTACACTTTCCATTCCAACTGTAGCAGCCAGGGAGTGGGACTTCTAAGTTTTTGCATCTGCTTCACTCCTATAAACATCCTGAAACCCCTCTGTGCTTGTGAAAAATGTTTCAGTCACAATTCTTCCTCTTCCAAGTTCCTGACCTTTGATTTTCAAATACATAGCATCAAATTAGAATACAGTCCTCAGTTATTATTAGAATAATAACTGTTGCAAAGAAATTACATGTTTTGCTTTCAAGAACAAAGTTTCAACAACTGTGGAATAAATTTGGGCAAGTGACTTGTATAAAGGCAAAGTAACTTTCCAATGGTAAAACATACCCATTGCACTTACCTGCCTGAAAAAGTGCTGTGTTGTTATTGCAAAGACATCGAAGCCACAGGTGGCCCTTCTAAGTTCATCTCGAATATTGCTTAATTGTCGGGACTGCTCATCACACTTCTCCTTCAATCTCTGAATGAACTGCTTTTCAGCATCTCGACTCTCTCCTGGTTTTGGGGAGAATCCATTCTTCGGGGTTGTTGGCCTTTGCTTGGGATGTCCTACAAAGGAAAAAAGAAAAGACCACCACGGTCACTTACTTCAAATGTATGGACATGACCTTTCAGTGTTTCTAAGGCCTTCGGGCTCAACCCTATAAAAGAGAAAAAAGGTCTGTAACATTCACACAGATATGTAATGACTTTCCAAAAAAGCAAGAGCACAGTGAAATATATTACACTAGGGGCCAAAGCTCAAAGCTTTGTAACAGGTAACAGTCATCTTGCCTCAGGCTCTGAGCCTGAAGATCCGCTAGGAGTTGAGGAGAACTCTCCTAAGAGTGTTTTACTGACAGCTGAGACCGTGAGAGGAAGGCATTATCTCACCTACGTTAGAAATCTACAAGAACAGGGGTCTGCATCTTGATGTGTGATGCTGGACTCTCTTGAATGACAGTGAGAGAAATGGGCACTTCCAGCTTGAGATTCACTTTATCCTATGGTGGATGTGGAAAACAGTTGGATGACATTTACAGTCTATATGTGATTTTTTTGACCACTTGAACGCCAAGCTTGGTGACTTGACAGAGGTGCCAGATTTCCTTTGCCTTTGCAGATTTCCTTTTCCCTCCAAATGGGACAATGTGGGGCTGGAGCTGTGCTTCCCTGAATGCAAACACAGCATGGGTTGCTTGCTATTGGGATAGCACTATTCTTTTACATCAACAATACTGCAGTCTAACTTGCCAGTTCCCCTTACTCTCCCCTATATAACACTTCTAAAGTTGCAGTGCAAAGCAAATATGTATAGAAAGGCCACCAGGTACCACATAAGGCTGACTGGTTACACAACTGGCTCTGCATGGCTGCTCTCTCTGCACCATTGGTCATACAAGAATTGCTATATGGTTTGCCTGCAGAAATGGGTCCAGATAGACTTTGGCTCCTCTGATGTGCTCCAAGTTGGCTTGAAGCAAGCCTGATCCTGTATAAAGATGTGAAACCACTAGTGTAGCTTGTGTTTCAGATATCAGCTCAGTATCAGTGTCATATTCACATGAATGGCACAAGAACTAAATCTTACTCATGGTAAGCCACTTCAGGGAACTGAGGCTTTTATCCTATGTTAAGCTCACATCCTGCTTCAGCCAATTATCCATTTCTCTGGATGTACTCAGCTATGACGATGAAGCTAGAACGGGTAACGTTCTGGTAGCGTCAGATTGCTCAGCCACTGCTTGGACAATCTGTTTTGTCTGTATCTAAGCAGCTTTCTGAGAACTCTCCTCTGCAAACATTTATGGTCAGCCGGACAATATCTTTGCACAGCTTACTGATTCTTTTTGCTACCCTCAGTTCTCCTCAGCTGAGGCTGTTTAGCTCATTTCTGAATACTGGCCAGGAATCTCTGGTTCTCTTCCTCAGCTCCTCCCACTAGTCTCAAGCTTTTAGCCCATGAACTACAGTCAATAAGAAAGAGTCAGACACCTTGTTCCCATGTGTTACTAGAGACAGTGGACGTTGGTCTGGATAGACTTGAAAAATGAACATTTCTGTATTAGCAAAAAGGGTTCAGTATGGAAGAATCTGAAAAAAAGGTTCTCTTGTTTTTTGTCTTGTAGTATACCGTTCCTGAAAAACAGTGCAGAAACAATGTCTCCAACCAGTCCTCAGCAATGAATGTAACAGGGGACAGTTTTCTGTCATGGATGTTACCTACCCCTCTCCTAAAAAACACAGAAGAATCCTTCCACAGAGATGTTTCTGGTGGTATGAGTTTGAGCCAATTTGTGAAGTAGAGCATTGTTCCAGAGGTAATTTTGTCAGATGCGCTTTTGATACTTCAGATCTTTAAGACTGTGGCGTGGGTGTGCAGATGGATCCTTAGGACAATTTTACTAGTTCAGGCAGGGAAGCAGTATGGCTTTGCCAGAGCAATACAGCAGAAGCATATTCCTACTTTTTCAGATCCCCAGCCTGTGTGAAGCCACTGGGACCATATCTTCCAATTTGCTCGACTACATTCTGGCTTCAGGCTAAGCTTCAGCAGAGATGCTCCTTCATGTCTCCAAGAATCTCATACTGCAAGTGCAAATAGCCACAAATGCAAAACAGTCTCTGAAATTCTTTGTGCCCATGACTTGGATTTGCAAAAAGGAATACCAACTTTTGCAACATGTCAAAACTAACTTCATGATTTTACAAGACCTAAATAATACAATACAGGATGTTAGAGAGGACTTTATGTCATTAAGAAAGTTCAACCAGCACAGCTATTGCCTCTATCCATTTTCAGGTCAGTTAAAGCCAGTAGACTTTTTTTGTGAAGGAACAACGGTTTCTTACAGATTTCTTAATTCATGTAAAGGGGCTCTTAACTGGGCAGTAGATATTATCACAGAATAAGAAGTTCAGTAAAGCAAGAGTCATAAATGTCTGTCTTTCTAGTATAAAAGTCTTGGGTTCGTTAGAAAGCATTGTGACGTTACAACAGAAAGCATAGGGAGAAAGAGGTGTAGGCTCTTGAAATAAGACCAGTTTTGAATAAAACAGAAACCTTTCAGGTTGTTTTGTCTTTTATCTTTCTAGCTTTCCTGTTCACTGAAACATTCGAAGTGTACATCTCTATGTTGTCCTTGGCAGTATTATAAGCTGTCCTTGTAAATTCAACTGTGCTATTCTCCTCAGGGATAAATCTGAATTTCTTGGTTCATTTGGGTCTGAAAAGCGGCTTACTAAGCTTATTCTGCCATTGATGTCTCTCTTCTGTTGCTCTGCACAAAACAGGGTATATATTTATGATGCTGGCCCTGATCCTGAATGTCCTTTTTGCTGATGGTGGGACCAGAGGGGCAGACCTAGCACACACTGAAATCACTGAACACCTTTGATCCTCTTCAAAACTCCCAGGTCTTTTTTATCTACAGGAGTGTTTGAACAAAGGAGACATAACAAGTGTATACTCCTAATTAACACTGTCTGTGAGGATTTGGGTGGGAATGCAATTTGTTTGCCTTTTAACTGTCCAATTTCTGACATTTTGGCAGGGAAACTGAAATTACTTTGAGAGGATTGATAACAAGCAATCTGTAGAGTGACAGATGTCGCCATCCTAAAATGAAGTGGAAGGAGAGCACCTGCATCTAGGTACTCCTGCTCCTATACACAGATTTCAGGAATGGTATTGAATCAATACATAAAATTAAGATCCTTACAAGACTCTGCATCCCTTGCAAGTCTTCAGGAGGACTGATCCAAATTCTAAAGATCAGAGTCAAGGCTAATAAAAATTTGCATGACAGTCAAAACCGAGCACTGATTAAAAGGAACTGCATGTGAGGAGGCCAGTAACAGAGAGAAAACAACCTAGAAACAGCACTCAGAAATTTTAAAGCCACATGTACCTGTGGTGGAGTTACTCGTGGACACATGCTCTCCTACCACAAAGTGTAAATGCTGCCTGAGTTTGTGATCCTGATGGAGGAAACTCCATGCTACTGCCCCCCAGCCCCTGCTACACTCCCTCCTTGTCTGTTTAATGACTGCTTTGATTACTTTCTGAAATTGTTAAATAGGTGAAAAATTGCCTGTCTTTATCACCTTGTTATTGCTGTTGTTATTTCAAAGAATGCTAAAGGCTACTCTAAAAAAATAAATGAAGATGAGGCTTATTTTCCTATTTGATCTTTACAGCGACAAACAATTTTAGGTTGCCAGAATTTCAGACAACCAAGCTTAAGAAATCCTAAATCAATCTGACAGAGAGAGGGTAGTTACTCAACCTCTCATGAGAAAGAGGAAACCTTTGAGGCCTCATAAATTGGATATGCCAAAAATTTCAGCCTTGAAAATTGTGAAGTCACCAGTGGAAATGCAAGCCTCCTTAAGACAATACAAATACCCAGTACAAATATACCTATGTTTCATTTTGCTTTCTAATTCTAGTGGAAGCATATCAGCTGTGCTGTTATGTGCTGCTACAGCCACAATCAGTGCCGATGCTTAAATTGGACTCCCACTATTATAAACCCTGATGAGCTGGTGGTCTGGCACTCTCCATGATAAATTTTTCTTTGTATCTCTCTTGGTGATCACAACACGTGCAAAATAGACTGAATATGATAAAATTCAGAGGACAGGATTAAGTTCATCTTTTTAGCCTCGTATCTATGTAAGGAGAAGAATTCTGAGTCCTGTTGGTGCCTGGGAAGGTTGAATTTAACCTTCCATTTTCTTGATTTTGTTGTTTGGGAAGAAGAAGAATAGGGATTGGATTTAGTAAGCATGAAGAGACTCTTGATGCAAATTATAGGAGCTAAAGAGCTGTTCTACATGTTTTATACTTTACCATCAAATGAAGAAGCATGGGGTTCTACCCACCATAATTACAAATCAAATATCATATAGCTGCAGAGATGACATTTAAAGTATTTGAGTCTGAAAACTAGGTAACAGAACAGAAGATAAACTGCAAGCACAATGACATCAGTGTGACCATGCCCTCTCATTTCAAAAATGTTTAGGTTAGCCAAAAGACAGCCTTTTACAGAAGCCTTTAGGTACATTATTCATTTGTTAATGTACATTTAGCAGACATAAACAGAGATAAGTTCTCTTCATTTTAGTAACTAAACAAAGGTATTCTTTGGAAATGCTAAAACCATGTGTTTGTGCTCAGTATTGAGGGGTAAGTTGACAATGCCACAATAGCATTCTGAAGGTTATTTCTATAGATAATACCTTTTCCAATTGTACATATAAATAACCCAGGGAATTTAGTGTGTCTGCCCAACAGTAAGAGTAGATTCTGAGTGATATACTATTACTCCAGGTAATTGTCTGAGGTTTCTTTTATTTCACTGTATCTATCTGTTCTTTTCTTGTGTAAGAAATCTGTAATGATAAAAAAAAAAAAAGTTCCTGTGCCTTTAAACGTGTAATAGCAACAAATCTTTGTTTTGAAGGGGACATGATTGCACAGTTGTAACAAAGAAAACAAAAGTCTATTCAGCTCATGCATTGGTATGATAAAGCCTGCTGTACTCACAGTGAGCTTAATGAACCTTGGACACAATCAATCTTCACTTAACAATAGTAGGTCTCAGACTTCAGTATGTTAGCAAGAGCTGCAAAGTCAACAAGTTTAAATCTTGCCTGAAACAGTGCTTTTAGGTTCATAAATACCTGGTGAATGGAGCTTGGTGGCTGTTACTGCTGATTTCTTAGGGGATGAAACAGCTGGTCTGTTAGCATCCTGATCTTTTTGTACTTCTTTCTTCAGACCTGCTTTAGAAAAATATAAAGGCAGAAAGATAACAATTTTATAATTCTGTTTGCAATTGTACAGAACTATGTCACTAACATACACACTAGAATGGCAAACTGTAAGTATTCCACCAATACACATCCTGGGCTTTGTTCAGAATGATTCTACACAGTAGAAGTTGGATGCCAACCTGCCACTTCTGCAAGCATCACTGCATGCACGTGGCTGAGCTGACATGCACAGCACTAAAGAAGGTCAGAAGAAGGCCTTACACACTCACTTGGTTCTCCAACCACCTGCACAGTGACAAATGCCATTAAAGCACAAACAGCTAAACAGTAGTCCATCCTATCTGTTCTGAGCTCTCTGTTCCGAGCTCTCTGTTCCTTTTACCTTCTTGTACATTCTCATCCTGGGCAGGAGGAGAAGCTGAGTAGGAACCAAAGAAAGATGGCTTATATGGGGATCATAATCTTCAGGGACACTTACTGGATGACTGGCTTTCTGCTCTCTCCAAAGCCACAGCTAATCACAATTGCAATATCAGGCTTATTTTTGGTGCATCATTCACTCCTCTTTTGTCTGCATGAAGACTCGCAACCAGCAAGCCGCGGACACGGCATTCGCCATGCTCCAGAAGCCAAGCATCATATTCTCTAGCAGTGTCTCTCAGCATTCAGAGTGCCTCTCAGCTTGCAGAGTACCTCTGTGGAGAGCATGTGCACACACACAAGCTCTGAGCCCAACTATTTGAGGGAGGATGGCACAGGAGTAGATCTAAGAACCTCTTTGACTCCCTTCCACTGTTCATAGCCAAACCGCACCATCAGTCATCCGGGGCTTGTAAAGACTGAATTCTTCATACCTTTCCTTTGGTCCATCTCCATTTCTCTGCTTATAAATTTGACATGTTGAGGCTACAGTTCTTATTTGTGATTAATACTTTTCACAGTGACGTGACTGAGGATATAAATTTCCTGTGTCTGTCACCTACTACACCGTACTTTAATGAAGAGCAGGACATAAAATAAATTTATGGTGCCATTTCGTTATTAAGGACCAAGTGAAAGCAACCTGAGATGGGATCTCTGAGACAAAACCAGAGCTTGTTTTAGAAGGTATAATTTATATAGTTACAAATTCAAGCATTCCTTTTTCACGGCAATGAGGCTTTGTCTTTAATGTGGTTTTCAAAATAAAAATATGATGCACAAATGTGCCGTATACCAAGTTCTTCCATGAATTTTGCTATGGCAGATGTCAAACACAGACTATGGTAGGGAAAGTGAGTTTTCCTTATGCTGTCAGTGGTAAGAAGAGGCACATGAATACTTAACTACTTTTGTTTTGAGATATTTTCAGTGAGGAACACCTGGGGAATTAGTTCAGCCTCTTAACCTTAAGCACAAAATGAAGAACAATTTCCCAGTTAGAGCTCAGTTAAAGAAAACAGAGCAAAGAAGCAAAGAAGCCAGCAAGCACTACTGTTCTGCAGAGGGCAAGGTGAGGGTCTGTAGAGAGCAGTGAGACTTGCATGCGGGTACCTGGCAGGGGTGAGCTGCATGGGGACATCAGCCCTGGAAGGTGGGACGTCAGCAGAGTAAAGGTGCAAAACCTTGGAAAGGACAGAAGAGTAGGGCTAATAACAAGGGCAGAAAATGAAGATAACTGCCCTTCTTCAGTTTACAAGTTTAGGAGAGCTCCTGAGGTCAGGTAGAGGCAGCAATGCAGACACTGGTGAAATGAGGAGGGGTTGTGTAGCAAGGGAAAAGCCAATGCACAGTACAACCCTACTGGGAAGGGGGTGGGGAGAGTGGCATGTGGAGCTAGTAGTTATTCAGCTTCTCCTTCACATGTATAAAGGTCCTGGTGTCCTCTTTATGGCCTTCCTTAGCAGAAAGGGATTTAGGAAACATGCACAGGTAAAAGAAGAGACATTCCACAGGAGCAAACCATTATTGTTCTGCTAAGCTCATCACCCACAGGGATATCTTAAGGGAAGACTCGTCCCTGGCATCAGACCTCAAATAAGAGCTTGTTCTGAATATTTTTCTAAAAGGTGGGTTTATTCTTTCCCTTCTCTTTTGAAACAACAACTCTTAGTTGGTTAAAAGAGAAACATTCAGAGAACCTGTTTATTTCAAGTGAAGTTCCTATAGGGAAAATCGATTTTTAAATGAGAGGAGTTTGGGCTCCGAATTTGTCATTTCACAGAATTCTAGAATTTTGGGTTTAAAAAGATCTGTAGGGGAGCACTGGCATGATGATCAGCACAATGCTGTACCACAGGGTATGCACAGCATGAGATTATGTAGTTCAATCTTTTCTACCTTGAGATGTACTAGCAGTAACTCAAAGGTTATAATGTACATGCAAAGTTTGACACTCTGCTGTAATTCAGGAAACAAGACAGACATTTCAGTTTCTATTACAACTGAACACGTCAAATAATACTTCGACTGTCATATGCACTTTGTAATGTTAAAAGGTGCCGTGTATACAATGATAAAACAATAAAAAAATGTAAAATAAGATTATAAAAGGAAATTAGGCACCACAGGTGCGTAATTGCCTTGAACCTGCAAAATGTTTGAATTTTGTTCTAAATTTGTCTTTTAAAAGGTATGCTAACTTTAACCAGGAACAAAATTTACTTCAAATTCTTAGTGTTACTGCCCACAGGCTGGAAATGTGAAATTCCAGTTAGTTCTGTGCTAAATGCCCCTAGATTGGTTTTATTCCTGCTGGCTGTGTAATCATAGCTCTTAGCACTGAGCCTGCCAAAAAAAGGCTCCTGGCAGAGCAGGAAGAACTAGTAACTTCCAGGCTTCCAGAAGCAGCTTCTAAGGTTCTGCCAATGCCCTCCACTACCAGAGCTCATGGAGCAAGGAGAAGTCTTTCATATGAATTTACATTCCATTTAAGGTTACAAATCTCCCAATGTTTCCACTACTTTTAAAAGCTATACTTGTATACGGTAATGGATATTTCAGGCCATAAGATGGCTGTGAGCATCAATACTTGCTCTTGTTTCTACTAGTGTGATTACAGTAATTGCATTTGAAAAATGCATACAAATGCACAGTTCTGTAAAGGTATTTACATTTCCTAATTAACACACACAGCCTGCTTCAAACCAAACAGAAGGACCAAAGGCAAAACCATTAGAAATACAAGGCAAAACACCCCAGACATGTTAAATCAATCACTTGGAGAAACAGCAGACAAACCAACCCATTTCTTCATTCCCTCATCATTGCTGAATATTAGCCTAGGAACCAGAGCTAAAGATGCCTTATCTGAAACATCTTCTCAAAAGCTGCTGCAGAATGAGCACTTGTATTTGCCTGTACCTTTCTGAGTCTTTAGAAGGCAGAACGGTGAGGTAGGCTTCAATCTGCTTTCACACTTCAGACTGAAAACACGCTAACATAAATACTCAATACGCATTGAGTATTTATTCCAAAACAAATCCTAACATGCTGTAGACATCATTAACAATTCAGTGGGACTGGCCGCATTCAGTTGGATTCCAGCTGTTCTCAAGCATATTTTCCAAGTTAACTACTGCAGTCTGCAAATTTAAATGAGCCCAAGGAAGTGTTTTCAGGCACTGACAGACACAAAGAGCCACTTTGAGCTTTCTTTTGTCTTTCCCCCTGACAACAAGTCGTGTTCTTGGTGAGTAATGGCACATTCATGCACACATTGTTTGAGACAAGATGAGCAAAGCTGGAAATATGGATTCTGTAGCGTAAGAGCAGTCTAATTCTCTCTAGAGACTCTCCACTGCCCGTGAGCTGTAAGACACTGAAAGATTTTGAATAAATAAGTAGATGTAGAAGAAAGACCATGTATTTGTTGAAGTAGAAACTGCTAACTCTGGTGCTTTTCCCTTTGTGTTTGTTTCAAATTCAAAGTCAGTCTGATAAGATAAAAGAAGGACAAGGACTATTTCATTGACTCATCTTGAAAGTGGTTGTTTTCTTTCTATGTTAAAAAGAACAGTCTCTTTATCTGGTATTAAAAAAAAACAAAGGCAAAAATAAACCTGACAAAACATTCTTTAGACTGAATAAAAAATCTCAGGGCAATTCACAACATCTAACGTTAGTTGCAGAGTTAAAACAACCTCTTCATGTCATTTTATATGTACCCGGTGGCATTTTATTGTTGCTTCCTCACACAGTTGTGCTACAGCATGTTTTAGAGTGGTTCCCAGGACAGACTAGTACTATACATCCCTATGTTCAGTACACAAACAACCTGAGTGTAACCCACTGCATATTCACTATTCAGCTTATAATGGAAAACATTTGCAAAGGGTAACAAAGCAGCAGGAGGCTCTTCTCCCTTCCTCCCTGCAAGAGCACTGGTGCTCACTTTTCCCCTCTCAGTTGACCTTAGCTCATCCCTCCAGTGAGGTTGTGTTGTCTGGTTTTTGCAGAAGCTGATTAAAAGAAGCATATTTTATGTTGCAAACTTGCTAGTGAGAGCTGTGGTAACACTGACTTCTTGTTTTTCATCTTGACTGATTGTATTTAACAGCCTTCCCTGTTACTTATGATTTACTGGTACATGTAAAAGCACAGGAATTGGCTGGGTTAGGTTTTCTTAACAATGCTTTTGATTGTATTTAATTTAATGGGCCAAGTAGAAACAAGCTGCTTAAATAAATTCTTCATTGTTATTGTCATTGCACTTAAATTAGGAGATTTCTTATGGGGAATAATAGTCACTTGTATGTAAGATAAACATTAAATAAGAATAATAATCAAGCTGAAATAAGTATGCTGTAACACACACTCCTCAAACCTCACAGCAAGGCATAGAAAATATAAAATCCTTTGGCTCTCTAATTTCGTAGACCATTGAGTGGCAAGTCCAGCCTGGTGGACAGAGCTGAGGTCTGAAACAAGCAACAGCCTGATGCTCAGGAATTCAGATCAGGACTGCAGGCACAAACAAGGGAGTTCAGAGAGGCATTATTATCCTGAAGGTGAACCAAAGTTTCAAGACAGCAGGGTTTAGAGATACCAAGCTGGATTTTCAGTGGGTTTCTGTGTTCTGAGAGAAGGATGTGGCTGAACAGAAATAGAGACCATAGAAGAAGCTGTATCACTTGAACAGAATAAAAACTATGTAGTGCTGGTCAGATGTAAACCACTTCTCAAATCCTTACATACAGTGATTGAACCATACTTTTTTCTTCCTGAATTGCATGCAAGTCCTGTTGTCTTTGTGGGAGCCATACACTCAGCTCCCAAGTGCAGACCTATCCTTTAGCTCATTCTGGTCCTGAGTTACTCATCCTGAACATGCACAAGAGTTGACAGCACTACAAAACAACACACTGGTTGCTGTGCCTATGGTGGCACATTTATTCACCTCTGGGCCTAAGATGTTCATAGCACACAGAATTGCACAATCAGTTTTGTCAGAAGGACCTCTGAAGTCCTCTGGTCCAGCTTCCTGCTCAGAGCGGGTCGCACTAGAGCAGGTTGTGCAGGGCTTTGTCCAGCTAAGTTATAGGTATCTCTAGTGATGGAGGATTCACAACTCTAGACAATCTGCTGTAATGTTGACTACTTTCAGAGGTGATCAAATGATGCCCATCTTCACATTTCCCATTTTCCAACTTGTGTTTGGTGTCACTTGCCATGTCACTGTGCACCTCTGAGAAGTGCCTGGCTTTGTTCTCTCTATACCTTCCCATTAGATAACTGAACACTGCAATAAGATCTCCCTTTGCCTTCTCTGAACAAACCCAGCACTCCTTTCCTGACCTGTCCTGTCATGTGCCCCAGTTCCTTGACCATCTTGGTGACTCTGCTACTCTCACACACTGTTCTTGTCCTGGGGTTTCCAAAACTGGACACAGTTGTGGGTAGCCACACAAGTGCTGAATAAGGGTCGGACCACTGGTGCTGCACACTACACTCTTGCTAATGCAGCCCAGTATGCAGTTGTCTTTCTTGCTACAAGGGCACACTGTAGGCTTAGGTTCAACTTGCTCCCTAGCAAGTTGTCTTTTCAGAGGTGGATCATAGCTACAAAGTTCCCAGTGGAGAGCTGCTTTCACCAGTCTTTAAACAAAATGTGAAATAATAACAGGTATGGTAAATATTAGTTAGGTTATTACTGTATTTCTCAGGGTAACTAATATGATTAAGTGAAATTAAAGGACCTGACTCACTTTTTCTAGTCAAGTAAGCTGTGTTTTTTATTTTCTATTTATTTGCTAACAGGCATGTAAATAGGAAAGGTGTCTAATAACAAACTAAAAAGGGCTGTGCAACACACTGAAACCTAATAAAGTGCACTCTTTTCACAAACTAGTTGAAAGGCAATCAGTTCATGTCTTCAAAACAATCTGCATGACAACGATCTTTCACTGGTATTGTCCCATGCCAGAAATTTTTTATCATCTGAATCACTGCACAGCAGCAGTGCAGTGGAGCACAGCATAGAAGTCCATTTTCATTAATCAAACATGTTCTATTTGTTGTAGTCCAATTTATTTGTCAAGCATTTTTCAGTGAAATATCAGGAGTATAATCTCTCTTGAGCAGTCTTCTCTTTTTTTTTATAATGAGAATTTGCAGCACAAGTGATCTTCTCAGGTAACATCGAGCACATGAAAGATTTAATGTGATTTTTGTTGGTTATTTTCCACTCATTAATATCGGGACAAATGCTCCTTTGTGATCTAATTTACTATTCATGCACAGTTAAAATTATGTGCATCTCTGAAATACAAATGTAATTCTTACATCACCTGATAATCCACTATTTCATAAATATTATTAATATTCAAATCATTGCCGTCCTTTTTGTGAAATATTTTTTCCTACTTTTACTGCTGTAAAATATACTGTATTCAATACATGTAGTGTCTGTGCATTTTAGCTGTAACTGAGGAGTACTCTAAGCACTTTAGTTTAGTAACTGCAATGTCTTGCACAGGAGCTTGGACAGATGAAGTACGTGTTTATATGCACATATGAAACATCAAGCCCTATAGCAATTACTACTAGGCGATTGCTAGGGGTATTGTACATAGAATATCTATCATATCATTCTACAAATACACAGAACATCTAGAAAGAATCATTGTGGTTTCCCTACTTTTCAAAAGCTTTACTATATGGCTGACTTAAGCGCTGTTCATGGGACAGCATGGCCTTCTGACTTTGGCTGAGTGAGACTGGCGACTTCTTATTCAAATGCAAAATTCACTCCTAAGGTTGTGGTATTGATTTATTTTTTCTTATGGGAAAATGTGTCCCACTTTCAAGATAGTGTTGGTTTGTGCTGTAAATCCTTTCTGCACAGAGACTTCGCCCTATCCACAAGGAGGGGTATGTGGTATGAAGATACATAGCTAAAAACTTCCATCCGTGGTGGAAACCACCTCTGTCTCCTTGGTCACACCCTTTGTGCAGTGTCTTATCTCCTGTCATGAGGGAAAAAAGGAACAGGAAATTGTGGTGGTTTAGTTTCTTCCAACCATGACTCCGTGGTGGGGCTGGACTGCTGCCAGTTCAGCTGTGGAAAAAGCTGGGATGAGATGGAGGATAAACATGTGGCCCATCAACCATCCCTTTGCAGATGCTTTCCTCATGATCCAGCTGCAAATAAGAGGTAAGCAACAAGCAGGGTCGCCAGGCTAAGGCCGTCCTTCCCAGGAAGGGGCTCTCAGGTAAGCCACCTTTTATCTTCCCAGGCTACCCCGGCAACCTGGAGCTGGATATCTTAATGCATTTATTAAAAAACTGGTGATGCTGCTACCCAGCAACATGATGAAACATGGTAAGGATAAATCCATGTCCAGCTAAGACTGAGATGTACTGTTGGCACTCTGAGTCTTCTCTTAAACACTCCTTAATCCAGCACATAAATGCAAGTACTGAGAAGGTTGTTCTCTACAACCATCCTCAAAACTTGCGTCTGGACCTCTTTTAACTGCATTCCATTTGAGAACAAAGACTACCTTCAATACAAGGGCACCCAAAATGGTCACTGCATAGAAGATAAGACGTTCTTGAATGAATGAAACTAGAGATTAAGCGATTTGTCTTTTCTTTTGTTCTGTCTTCCTACTCATGGTGGTTTTTCTCTTGTTCAGATAGTCTGTGCAAGCAATTGCCATTATGTGATAGTTTGGAAGAATATTAGAATTGTATTAATTCTGCTGTTTTCAAGACATTTCATCCCTTCAGTCTGGAGCACTGGTGAAGGTTTCTTCAGTGTTGCTGTTGCAGCAATGAGGTTGGCTGCCTTCCCCAGCATGACATTCATCATCTTTGTTACATGCCAGTGCCAGTGACCCAAGGTGTGTGTGTGTGGTGTATTAATTTTTAGTATATATTCAGCCATATTTGAAACATTGATTTTACCTCTCTCCTGCCCTATGATGTCCAGCAATGATGACAGACTTGCCCAGTAGGGACTGGTATCCTGTGCCAGTGATCGTTCTTTCCATTTTGCAATGGCACTAAGCACACTTCTTTTACAGTGTTTCAAACTTTACTTCCTCTATCTGCTGCAGGACATCCTACTGGGGACTAGCCTTTTCAGCACACCCATGCACTTTCTCTGCCATGTTTAAAATATGGCATCTGGCAAAATTGTAAAGGGTTTTTGTTAGATGCCTTTGCTTGCCTGTGATCAGAAAGCCCAAAGCAGTATGAACACTTTGCTGGCCTTTCTCCACTTGCTTCATTCGATCTGTAGCATCTTCCTCGCAATTTAATAAAGAGTTCAATTTTAAAAAAGATGAGTTTGTGCTTCATCATTTAAAAGATGTGCAAAACTGTCCAAAAGATACCAAAACAAGATTTTACATTCTATATGGCTCTCTATCCCATTAGGGTATACAGACAGCATTCATATATTATTGCAAGAGAGGCAGTATTAGACTTGCTAAAACCCCTTGTCTTTATCACTACTTTGATTTATTTCTGCTTTTGCTTCCAACAGATACTTAACATTATGAAGAACCATAATTTTAGAAAAATCATTATTTGACCACAGATACATCTGCTGCTACCTTGGCTCATATAAAAATTAAATCAGAGCATTGGACTAATAGTTTGGATAGTTTCTTTTGCTTCTGTCAGTTGTATGTAATAACACCAACTTCCTAAACTTGCCTGTTCAGGATCTGTGTCTGACTGTTTGCATAACAGAGCCAGGTACCCCTACTTTACATGTTTAAATTCCTTCCAGAATAAAGCAGGTAAGTTTTACCTCACCTGACTGAGTCTCCCTCTCAAGACTAGACTATAAGTTCAGTGAGGTGGTGGAAATGGACTTCATACACTGCTGCATCCAGTCTTTGCTGGTACAAACAGAGGTGCCTTGCTGGGAGGAGCCTGGGCAGGTGACTGGAGCCCCTCAGAGTGGTAGAGAGTAATTTCAACTCTTTTCCAGTTGTGATGGATCTAACATGTTCTAGCAGCATCCCTCCTGGTTCTCTGCTACTCTGGCTTGCATAAGCAAGCATGTGAGCAATTCCCATCACATCGCTGGTGTGGAAAGTCCATGGTGGGCTGCTGGATTAAAACCTGCCTCCTGTTTTGCACCTGGCTGTGACGAAGTTTAGGAAACATGAGCAGAGTCAGACTAATGGCCTTGCAATGAAAAGAACAAATCTGACTGCTCTCCAGTGTAAGCCTGAACACTGCACTTCCTGCATCAGGCATACCTTTGTGAACCCATGCACCCACAGAGACAAGGACTGAACACCACACTCTGCACAGCCTAGCGGGAAGTAAATCCAACTCAGAAGCTATACTGCTTTGTCTCCAACAGGCCTATAAACTCAGTCACAGCATGACACCAATTGCACTTTACAGCTCCTCACCCACAAGTTCACTTTTGGCCAACTTGAAGCACAGGTAGAGTTTCCCTTTGTGTACACCCACAGAAGCAGACATGGTTACTGGAGGGTCATGCAAAGACAATAAATGTTCTGAAGGAAACTACACCGAGACTAAGTGATGACGCAGAAAACATCTATTGACAACCTCAGGACAATGAGCAAATGAAGCTTATTTGGCAGGAAGAAAGTTGGAGAACTTCTCACAATTCTTTATGGCCTTTTATTGTTCAGATTTGTCTCCAGAGGTGGTAAAATCCAGCAAAAAATTAGTCTTTAATTTCAAAAAATAAATAATTTCATAGATTAAAATTCCAAATTAAAAGTCAACTTTAGCTTTCTGCCAGCCTCAGTAACTGTTTTTCCCTTCAGTGTTCATGCCCTAATGTAATGGCAAACACTCTTTCTGGATACCTACGGCCTGATGAGTATTGTTTTGCATTAAGCTGCAATTTCCGCACTTCTGTGGGGGTCTGAGATTTGGAACATGTGGAAAATCAGAGGTGACAGCCTGAACAATTCAATTAGTCTTGCCTATGATAGATCTTGTGCTCCTCATTAGCATGATTGCATATCAAGCACCATGGTTCCAGCTCATTTGAGTGCTCCAAAACGGAAACCTCCATGGCAAGGACTCACTCATATGAGGCTGCACAAGTAGTAAAAGACCCAGATCTTCTTGCCTGTGACAAAAGAAGCCCAGAGGCCAGAAAAGCTCCTCTGCAGAAACTTGAAATAGCCCTTTGAAGCTTATCATGCCAATGCCACTAGCTGGAAAAAAAAGGCTTTTGCTGGAGATGTCTAGGGGCAATTCTGATACTAATCAAATACTGATGTAGCCTGAAATGACATAACTTAGCTAGGGACCAGAAGAGAAAAAAGGAAACTCAAAAGGAAAGGGGAAAAAGAAAAAAAAAAGGGGGGTGGGGCGAAGAAAAACTGAAAACAAACAAAAAGGTACCAACTTTTATCAATATTTTCTGTTCATAGATAGGATCTGTTCCCAGATGATAGAAGTAAATAGTTTTCTGACAGTAAAAGACAGTCACTCCTGACCATGTTGGACAAAAGACCACATCCTCCTCCTCCCTTGACTTTCACTTAGCTGGACTACGTAAGGCGAACAGTTTCAGCTTCATCTTCCCTGCCAGATTCTCTAAGCCACTGATTAAAGCAGTAAGTCAGTCCTTTTCTGTAAATGGTAAGTTAACCAGGTGTATTGGGTTTGCATGGCAAGGCTTTGGTAGTGGGAGGCTACTGGGGTGGCTTCTGTGAGAAGCTGCTGGAAGCTTCCCCCATGTTTGATAAAGCCAATGCCAGTTGGCTCCAAAGATGGACCCACCCCTGGCCAAGGCTGGCCCATCAGTGATAGGTGGTAGTGCCTCTGGGATAACATAGTTAAGAAGGGGGAAAACTGCTGTGCAGCAGCAGCTGGGAGAGAGGAGTAAAAATATGTGAGACAAACAACACTATCCTTATCTCAACCAACCAGCCTTGCACTGTAGTTTTCTCCCCCTGTCCATTTGAGGAGGGGAGGGATAGAGCAGCTTGGAGGGCACCTGGTGTCCAGCCAAGGTCCCACCACACCAGGTTAAACTATCTTGAAACTGGGTGTCCAGAACTAATAATGCATAAAGTCTTTGTCTCTTATTTTGTACTGTTTCTTTCCTTCCCCATTTCATTTGCAGTGTATGTTATCAAAGCCAGTAGGACATACACAGAGATGAAACACTCTGATGAATAAGACCCAGAGAACCATGGATAAGAATGGTGAATTATGCAAAATTCTTTATTCTGGAATCTAAATATTAGATCTAATCTGAACTTGATGGAACTTCTGTACTGTTATTGAAGCTCTCTTTTAAATTCTTACTCTTCCATACAGACATACACAACCCTTTACTCCAGACCATGAAGTGGCCTATCCAAACTGTCTCTCTAAAGAAAAATGCTGAGTCAAAAAATCTGATTTGTCTTTCTGCATAATGTTCCCTCTAAACAGGCAGATATGAAGCTACAGTATTTTAGAGACAGAGGTAGAAAAGCATTTAAAAATCCCAAAGGAAAATCTTAGGAGAGAGGGGACAATAGAAATGGGAAAACAATAAGGCAGTGGAAAAGCAAGGAAAGATTCATGAAAGTGGAATTAGAGGTTGTTTCTATAAGAAAATATGTAAAGCCATGAAAACTGCGGGAATGAAGAAAGATTCAGGCATATCCAGGTTCTCACAGCTCCAAGGTTCCAGCTTACAGTAGCAGTAGAAAAGCTCTCTGAAAAACATGCTGGCTTTGAAGAATTGCTTTGTGTCAGATCACCCATGGAACAAATCCAGGTACCGTTTAAGCCAAATAAATTCACATTTCCCTACTTTTACACAAACACAGTGGAGTACGTTTCACTCACTGAAATATTATGTTACACCTCATGCACCCCATTGTCTTAGTGATCTATGATGTGCTTTCTAGGAATATAAATTTTGAAACCATATTTTTCCTTCCCTTCCACAGGGAAAGATGCAATATTGACCACGGTAGCCACATGCAAGGGTTCAATGACCAGTTCAGGCACAGGCTTCTCACCAGTAAGTTTCTCCAATTATGGCTTCAAAAATTACTGTTGTTTTTAAATTATCACTAATGTTCCTTTCCCTTGAGGGTCTTGGAGAACCTCCTGGGGTATGAGGAAGCAGGAATGAACACAGAGACACATAGAGACTCTGGTGTGCAAGAGCTTGCTGTGTTTACAGCATACCTCTTGGGCCCTGAAGAACTTCCATGACTTTCATGAGGGTCCTCAGGGAACTCTGAGGTCTGAATGGCAGTGCAGAAAGAGAAGCCTGGGTCCATATTGAAGAGAAAGGCAATGGGACAAACAGGAGCTAGAACAGGATAGGGAACACTGTCCGCTAGTTGTAAGGGAAGTACTTTAAGCCAGGTGGGGTGAGGACATGACATCTACTAACAGGGGAGAGGGTGTCTACAGCCATGCTTTAAAACTTATTTTATAATTATGACCAATAATCATATTGATCCTGCTTGCAAGTCACAATGCATGAACAGCCCTAACTCATCCATTACACCCAAACTGAAGTCTCTACATTGACAGTGCTGAGTGTGTAATAGATGTTCACTGCCATGGGTACCCTCATCTCCCCCCACTGAATGGGCAGGCAAATGGACCAGTGTTAGCAGCCCTCAAGGGCAGGCAACATGAACTGCTCCTTACTCTCTCAAAAGTGCCAAGTCCTACCCAAGAAGATACACCCTGACCTCCTTGCCAGGGGGAACCTGGAGTTCATACACCACATCCAAGTGCCAGGCTAGGGAAGGGGAAGCATGAAATGAGTATAAGCAGGAGATGGTGGAGAGATGCACATGTATTTCAACAAAAACCCCTGCATTTGGCAGAAAACTGTAAACTTTCTTGTGTAAGATGCTATGAATTATTGCTGGCTCATTTGAGACATAGCTGGATTGAGCTGAAGGAGGGCTTAGGCAAAGAAACAATTTGGAAACAAGACCTGGGGTATTTTTGCTTCATTTATTTGTCTCCTTCTCTCTCTCTGAGTGAAAAGGCCACAAATTGCTTAAAATTAGGGCACAGTATTCTCGTCCTTGCAAGCATACCTAGCAATGAATCATCTGCTCAATGGAATGCTTTGGTCTCTAAAGCAGTGCAATGTTTTCAAAAGCTGTTTGGTGAGAACCAATATTATATACACTAAATCTCTGGCACGTGTAGTTAGGGACACTAAATGCCTTCAACTTCAGACACAGCTCACAAAACGAGATTATAGCTGTGTTGTTGACTGTGTTTGAAAGATACTGCAGCAATGAGAGCCTAAATCAGCACATGGGCAATGTGTCCAAGAATGAAATCTAAGAAAGTAAGCAGTAAAATAGCATCATAATAAGGTTTCTGCATTTCTTGGCAGGTGGTGTTTCAAGTTTGGGGCACTTACCAGCAGGTGCCGTGGCAGTTTTTGGTGCTGGAAGTAAGCTCTTGCGCGGAGTGGCTGTGTTGCTCGATACCTGTGTCGTGCTCTTGCTGATCCCCTTGGGGACGTCTTTAGAAGGTGCAGATGCCTTAGGAGTGGTTTGCTCTTCATTTCCAAAGCTGGAACCTGCAGGAAACCAAAACTGCTCTAATTATAAGTTCATAAAAAATGTATGTGAACTGTGGCATACAACTGAGCTTGTATCAGCAATTAAAATCTACGACGACATATTCTCATTGCAGCTTGGGCTGAGTTACATGAACTTTCTCTAGTACAAATGGTTACGTAGAAATAATGAGTTCCCAGCAACTTACTTAAGTGTTAAGTCTTGGCAGCTGTTGGAGTCTGACTCCAGCAGGAGCGTAATACCTGCTTTTGTTTCAGCTCCATAAAGGTATCTGGCTGCAAGGCTCATAAGGAAACCAAGGAAATTTGAAGTATGTGGGCAAACAAGTTGTTTTTGGCTTTGCAGCTGCTACAGGAGCCACCCTACACACTTACCCTAATACATGGGAGTTGCCAGTTGTCAAGTAAAGAGCAATAGACTGGCTCGGTGGTGCAAGGCATCAATTCTCCTACCCTGGAGGGGTTTCCCACAAACAGCCTCTCAGACCACACTCAGACATTTGAACAATAAAATGAAAACCAACCAAACAAAACATCTGCCTTAACTCTCACATCTACTTTAATCATATTCTCATAATGAGCCTCAGGTTGTGAAGGTTTCCAGTTTATATTGACCTCTTTCAAAACCTCCAATGGGTTTGGTTTCCTTCTGCATTTGCTATAGAGGAATAATGACATGTAGGCTCCTTGTAGATATAAAGAAACCAATCTTTTTTTAACATTTGAAAAAGGCAAAGATGGACTGTCTTCTTTATCTGTTAAGTAGAAAGTCTAAGAGAAGCAAAAGATTATAGCATCTGGACTTGAACATTTGCAGAAAGATGAACATTTTGTTTGAAAAAAATGAGTGGAGATAGTGGCAAGAAATACATAGGATTTTATTTTAAAGGGCTATAATTTTTATTTCCATTATTTTAAAAAGATACAATCCAATACTATTTAGGTATTGCCTGCAGGAAAATGATAACATTATTTTAATAATTGGCTTGTCCAAGTCTCCAGTATTTTTAAGATGTAGGGTTCTTAAATATGTGCAAGTAAAGCAGAGATTTTATTTTGCCTTTCTTAGTGAAAATCCATTAGAAAAAAAGTGTAGGTTGGAAAAGAAAATCCTCTATTCTGATAAAGGAAGAATATACCTTTTGGCTCTGACAAAACAGCTTGAAGTTTTGCTGTGTATTTAAGGCTGCTTGCTTATAAGTTTTAATTTAAAGAACGTTATCTGCAGTATACATGGACTTCTACAAACACATCTGACCTTTGTCAAGTGACATTAAAAATTCAAACAAAAGAGCGTACTGTATGCTATATAGGAACAGAAAAACCTGAAGCATTTGTCATGTTTACACTGCTCTGAACATAACAACTCCCCATTGTTTTATATCCAAACTATACAGATTTTTACACTGCTCTGCACATAACAACTCCCCATTGTTTTATATCCAAAGTACACAGATTTTTTTCACCTGTGTAACAAGCATTTAAGATTGTGTTCTGAATTATCTGCTGACAAAACCTTGCTGACTTCAGTAAAGTCACATCAGCAGAAAATCCAGCCTAGCCTGACCCAGTCTCCTCTGCAGTGGTACAGGAGGACACCTCTACTAGGTGTCAGGGAGAAGTTACAGAATGTGTGTCCACCTCAGCCTGTCCATATCATACTCCTGAAGTTACTCCTGCAGTGGTCTCAAATATGTGCCTACCCAGCTGGTTTGGGTAGCATTGCTTGTAGATAAATCTTTTCTTTCCTTGGCTTCAAAGTTTTAATTGCAGGAACACTAACCTTGAAGAAAAAATTATTCCTATTTTTCGCAGAGAAATGCCATTCAAGTGCTCTTTAATGGAAAGCCTTTATTCTCTTTTGTGAAATCTATCATACGGAGAACGTTTCAACTCACGAATCTGGCTAAATGGAAGCAATTTCTGTGTTGAAGAACGAGGTGTCCAGGGGAGTTACATAACCTCTTATTAAAAGAAGAAGTTAAAAAGTTTTTCTATGTATTGAAGATGAAATGCTGCCAGCTGTGAACACTTTTGCTGTCTGAAACACAGGATAAGAGGTCTGCTAATACAGAAATGAGTGTGTGTGGGGGGAAGCTGACAAACACGGCCTCATCAGGTCCCCTGAATCAGAAATATCTGGAGAGCTGGTCATGCACCTCATGCTGGGGCTGGAAAAAACCCTTCAGAAGAAAAAAAATGAAGAAAAAAAGGCAATTCAGCTTTGATCTTTTAGTAAGAAATGGGCTCAAGGAGACAAGGTGCATTGCTGTACTGGATGTGTGTGGCAAGGTGTTGGGGGCTGCAGGGGAGGCCTGGATCAGGAGAAAATACTGCCTCAGGGCAAAACACTGCCCTGCAGTGAGGAGTGAGCAAAAAAGTGTGAGAAACAGCCCTGCAAGCACCAGGGTCAGAGAAGAAGGAGGAACTGACTGCAACTGCATTTCCCCATGTCCTCTGCACTGCTCAATGGGGAGGCGGGATGGAGGAGGTGGAGGAATTGGAAACAAGTGAAGTTGAACCTGGGAAAAAAGAGTGGATGGTTTAGGGTTTTGGGTTTTGGTTTTTTCTTCTGTTTCTCACCATTCAACTCTATTTTAATTAGAAAAATAATTTTCACCAAGTTGAGCCTGTTTGGTCTGTGAGAGCAGCTGGTAAAGGATTTCCTTGTTTTTCTCTCTACCCATGAGCTTTTTCACCTCATTTTCTTCCCCATCCTGCTGAGGAAGGGTAGTGAGAGAGCAGCTGGGTGGGTGGCAGATAGCCATAGTAATATCAGTATCTATCTCCAGGGTTTGCTGAGATAAGTCAACATTTGACATAAAAGACAGTATCTCCCACTTTGCTCTTCACTCAGAGATGGAGTTTAGAAAGAGATAGTGGGGCACAACAACACATGCATGTATAATATATCCCCAAACCCAAATGTTTGCTGCTTCCACGGATATCACTAGGGCAACATCTAGTTCCCCAGGAGCAGGGCAAGGTGACCTCCACATTGCTGCACACGGTGCTGGATTCCACTTTCCTTTTCAAATAACATTCAAAGAAGAAATTAAATTAAAGATCCAGGAAAATGCATATTCCTCATGATTGAAGAGGAAAATAAATGTTTTCATTTACTTAGAGGAATTAATTTAGATTATTCATTAAATAAGATTATTCATCAGATGGCACTTGTTATCCATTATGAGATAATGCCTTCCACTCATATCTGCAGCAGGTGAATCAGTATCATCTGCCCTCCCAGAATACCCATTCTTATTTTCCAGTAAAAGCCTGTACCAAAGCACCAGATGTGCAGTGCATGAACAGTTTCCAGGTGATCACATCTTCTGTTGTATTGTACCTCCTCACTCCTACTCCTCTACTTTTACATTCTATCTAGGGGAGAGCCCTTGCTTGCCTTTGAAGCACCTGGCAAGTCATTGGGGTGCTCCCACATAAAACACCCTGTATCTTTGCAGACTGTGCTTTTTGAGCAGCAGCACTATGAGCAGCTGACTTTGCAGTAGAGTATTTAACAGGCTATTATCAATCCACTGGAGCTAAAGGCCTTCAGCCTCACTTTTATCATCTTCCCACTATAAGCCCCAAAGAATCTTACTCTTCTACTTGTGAAAAAAAAAATACAGGGAAGAAGAAAAGTTGTTTGAAGACTTGCAATTACTTTGGAGAGACCCAGCTGCACCTACTCATCCCTTATGCTGTTCTGCCAGTAAAGACATGCAGAAGTCGGGGCTGGCAATGTATTGTAGGCTATGTGTTCAAAGAAAGCCATGACCAAAATCCCACTAGCTCCCAGATGGCTAGATGAGCCATCCTCTCTCCGTATCTTCTACCATCCTCTTTACCCTCTGGCCCTGCCCTGCAGCAGCTGACTTCAGGGGCTCCTTGCCCTTGGAAAAGGAAGGCTCTCTTCTATGTGTCTTTTGTATGTGTCCCTTTTCTGGAATTATTTACCCAATTTATAAAAAGGGATGGAAATATGGTATGATATTACATATTACTGTAAAACCAGCAGGAGTATGGGTAGGGCAGTTTGGCATTTGAGAAGAAATTAATTAAGCCATGTTGTATGTCAGGTTTTGATCTGAGAGGAGACAGCGGTAGGAAGGGCTGCTTTCTGGAGCACCACAGCCACAGATTTCCCTGCCTATACTCAAGGGCAATAAAATCTCCTTCTGTTGGAGAACTTGCTTCATTTCTAGAAAAAATAGCTTGTCTGACAACACCAAGGGGGTCTCTGTTTTGCTGAGAAACAGACTCCAAAAGAGTATTAAAGCACGAGTGCAGCTGCCTCTGCAGCTCCCTGTCTTGTGGGCTGCTACATGAAGCCTGTTGAAACGGAGTGAGTTTCCAGCTCTTCAGAGCAGTTCAAGTATTCACTGTGCTGGCAGCAGGCTCGGAGCAGTAAGCTCCCCACCGCAGCTGTAATCACACCCAAGACACTGGGAGCATGCTGGTATCATGAATGTTCACTGAAGCATAAACATTTAGCCAGGGTAATAGCAAGCCCTTTCCATCTTAAAAGATCCTTAGACACTACCTGATGCCAAGTTTAATGACAATGAAGGTATGTCTAGTTATTGCAGCAGAGATCACACTTCCCATTTCTGAAGCACTTTCCAGCCACAAAATTCAACAAGCTTTAGAAATAATGAAGGAGTTGAGCCGCTTTCCAAACTCACACAGCAAGGGAATAGCAGAGACAAGACAGAGAAAGCAAATAGGAAAGCCTGATGGTGAATGACATTGGGATGACTTTTTTTCACCTGCAAAACATTGGTATGTATTATTCCTCTGCATTTGACGAAGCTGTGCTTCTCTGCCTCAGTTTTCAAGCACGAATACAAACACAAAACGAAACTTAACATCACTGCCATGGCTAATGATCTGATAAAGAAAATACCTAAACTCCTGTGAACAACTAGGTGATGTTCAAAACAAAAAATCACAAGACACACTTTTCACTAAATTGGAGCATTTGCCCATCCTTCAGTTAATGTCCACTCTTTATTTCTGATTTTTACTTATGAAGTAGTAATTTTTCTGGATTGGTTACAAGATACGCACCTGCCAGCTGAGTTTTTTATTTCATAATTTTAAGGGTTACTGTTTTAAAGTCCAACACTGTATATTTCAATGTAATGTTTTACAGTGTAACTATCAAAAGACACAACTGAATGTATAGCTCTGTAGCTCTGGCTGACCGTGTGGTACAATGGGATCATTAAACCTGGGGGGTTGCCATGTTATTACGATGTTAAGATAGTAGACAAGGTTATTAGCCAGCTAATTTGTTGGGGTTTTTTTTTGTCTTTGCTGAGAGCCAGTGTCTGGTATTTCCTGATACCAAAATGGCCAAATGTTCAACAGATCAGGGACAAGCTGATGACAGGGGTTTTTTCTGTCCAGAACAAGAAGAGGCTTAAGGATTGATGTTCATACAATGCTTAAACCTAGCTTAATTACCCCAAAGTAATTTTTCCCATTGCATTTTTTTTGGCTCAGACAGAAGTGTTTGAGCTATAGTGCCCTGTAACATATTTATTTTGAAGGAGTTTTGGGCATGCCCACATGCTTTTATAAAAAAGCATGGTTTCAGTATGCTTTTATAAAAAAACAAGTATAGAATTTTAAACTGAAACCTGAATTTTGAATTTTGAGCTTACTTAATAACTAACTTCTACCAAATCAGAAGCCAATCTGAAGCATCTTTTAGCACAGGAGCCAGCTATCTGAGCTTAGATGGCTTTGGGTCACTACGCTACAGATAATTACCTCTGAGACAGCCCTTTCATTGCTAGGGAGGGAGTTTGATGCTGTCACTGATGATTAATGACAGCTATGTGATCAGTCACGGCTTTTGTACACTACCACTTACATCTGTAAGAGATTGCCGCATGTCTGTCCTCCTCTCTGTGCCCTCCAGTAGTAAAGCCAAGTACCTTTCTCCTATGACACTTGCTGCCAGACAGTTTTGGCCTCTCAGATCTGGCCATGCAGATAAATAGCTGTTGGGGCACTGGAAGGGTGGGAACCCTGCAAAGTTCACCAACACCAGAAGAGCTGCTGTGTTGGTGCACCACTGTGCAGCGGTGCTAGCAGGCTCCTCCACCTCCAGCTGCCTGTGACTGCTTCTGCAGCCATAGGCTGGGTCCTGTACTTCCAGCTAATCCAGGCAAGCAAAACACAGAGGTGGAGGGAGGCATCACCTCTTCCAGCTGTGCTTTCCTAACTCAGCTGGCAGTTGCACTTCCAGAGCAGCACTGGCAACCCTACTCAAGGCTTGGTCTATCAGGCTGTGCCTACACTGCTAAATAAAAGCTGGACAAGTAATGTAGGCAGTCTCATCCTGACACCACACAGGCTAACTCTAACAGCTTTTCTTGAGAGCGTGAGAGCAGCCCAAACCCCAGCCATGGTGTGAAGAGCAGGGTGAGGTGTCAGGAGACTGGGCTTAGTCTGGCTTCCAGGGTCTCCCCTGCTCACCAGCACAGCTGGACTTGCAGCTAGGCAGCACCCACTGTGTGTGCCCCCAGCCCATGGCAAAGGAGGCCAGTCAGCTTAACCTCACCTGCAACAACGTGGATATAAAAGAAGTGGAGATGTTTTGCCTCCGCTAAGCAGAATTGAAGCTCCTTCCTTTACATGTTTTGGGGTTTTTGAAATCTAGATTAATTTCTGTGGCACAGACTCATCTTCAGTGTCCTTCATACATAATCGATAGTAGAATCACACCTTTCTACTGATGCAACTCCTTGTATCGACGCTAACTTATTCATTTCACTTCACCAGTTAGAATACACATTTTAGGATCCAGCTAAATGGTTTTCCTGCTTGAGTGGAGTTACGTGCTGCTCTCTGCTGAAGTGTTACAACCCTTATTGGTCAAGGTGAAAATTTAGTACAAAGTGAAATTCCTGTATGTGTTAGTAAGAGTTGCAGACAACTTGCTGACAATGCCACACTTTGGAATGATGTAACACATTTTATTTGAGCTCTTGTGAAAGTTTGCATTCTACCAGGCAAGATGCGAGTTTCATTATGTAATAAAATCCCACCATATGTTGGTGGCAGCTTTGCTTGCCACTGGTGGATTGTACAGCTGCTTGGATAGCTGAGCTTGTTTGTATAACTGGCTAATTAAAGCCCCATAAGGTATAGAGTGAAGACAGCATAGTATTTTGCTGATTAATCATAGTGTTGTCAGGAAGGATAACATATGGTTACTGGAGTCTCGCCAAAGATGCCTGGACTATGCAGACATTTTGAAATGGGCCTGAGACATCACTGTGTATCTGCCTTCCGAAAGGGTCACCTCCTGGCACCACTTGGAGCTGAATTGTCCAAAGGTCATTCATGACCAAATCTTCCCTGCAAATTTTCCTCATTCAGTGTATACTCTGATCACAGTGACAAGAAATATCCAACATCATGAATACTCTTCTGAAGTGTCTCCCTGAGGAGCTGAGGCAGTAGGACTAAATGTTTGCTTCTCTAACTGAGAAGAAACATATCTGCTGCAAGCTTCTCCTAGACATATAGATTAAGATTTCTGACAGATCAGATCAGAGTAACCTGATATTGCTGCATATTTACTGAAGCCTGTCAAGTAGTTGTAGGAAGGGCTGGTTCTTAACATCTGAGGTACACTCAAAGGCAAGCAAGTACTTATAGTGCTTTTGGAAGCTCCTCTTGCTCACACAACTTTAGAACAACATATTATATATCAGTTAGACATTTAAATTGCTCTCAGCAGGTTCATTTTGGGAGAGAAAATAAGTATCTATATCCAAGCAACAGATTTTTTAAATCCCATGTTCAGTAAATTTACTGAAATGAACTGTAATTGAAGGCTGAATTTATAAGAAATACTGTATTTGATCCCAGTGAGGGCAACTGAAGCATTGTCTTCAATGCAAGCCAAGTTTGACTTAGGATGAGTGCTTTAGGAAAAATGCTACTCTCTATACTGAGCAAAAAGCACACGAAGTAAAACAGAAGCACGGTTTTACTTCAGGTATTTGGCAGTCATACACTGTCTTACAGAGTAGATGGATGAATACAGGACCAAGGGCCACTTCTCCTCCTTGTTGCCCAGCACAATAGTTATCTGCACTGCAACAATTCCCAGGCACTGTAGAGCTGTCAAAGTAGCACCAAGCATTGATGGCATTTTCGATGAGGACACATCTACACTCCAGTGCCCTCAGCTGCCAGAACAGCCCCTGGAATCACCAGTGGTTGCCCAACAACCAGAAGGAAGATACAGATAACATCCATTTTCTAACACTACTAAAGCATTAATGACATGTATCAAGCCACCTGGGGGGAATTTTCCTCGTTAGGAAGATTTAGATGTTCCTGGGTAGTACTTCAGTTCCAGCATCCACATTTCTAGGAACACCAGTGTTATAACCTGATGTGTGCTCATACCATCTGCTCTAATGGCACCATTCCTGCTTCTGATGTGGCATGCCAGTTTTAGCAGGGCAGAGGCACCCATGAAAGATAGGATTAGAAGTGACATCTGCTCTGTAAGAAGTTCCTCCTGATGGCAAGAAGTGCCAAATTAGAGCCACATGCCTTATTATAAGAAATGACATCTGTTGACACTTCTAGCATTATATCATCCACAAATGCCTCTTTCCTGGAATTGCTGCTTCTAATTTGCTTGAGCACTGGCTTGGAGTGCCATATTTGGACACTTAAGTGGATATAATCCTTGGTAAAAGTGTTAATGACATTCCAATGGTGTTAATGACATTCCAATGGTGTTACTGAATTTCCATCAGCCTTAGCAATTCACACTGGATGCCACAGCTCACCAGACTAGGAGAGGTTAAGCAATGCCCTAGCAACTTTCAGCGCTTCAGGTCTGGTAGCGTTCAGTCCTGCTCCTCCCTGCCAAGACACAATAATGTGTGTGCTACAGTTTACGTGGAATTATGCTAGATCAAAGAGCTAGTAAATGTGTCTGCTTCCCTCCTTGGCATAATGATGACTTCAGAGCATGCAGTATGGGCTAAGGAGATGTCATACTGAAATCTCAAGGATGGAAGAGCCCTAGAGAGTCTCCAGTTAGTCACTAATTAGTTGCATTTTATGAGCTCAAGCACAGATCCTCAAAGCTGCTTAGGAACTTAACTCCTATAAATTTCACATTCAAATTCAACTCACACTACTTATTCTTAATCACCATCCCAGCCCTGAAGGAGTTTTAAACCAACAGATGTCTCCATTTCAGAGTACGAAGGATGGAAGAAGCTGAGCAGAACCTCCCATGAATGCTGAGCAGTGCTTTGGTTGGAGGAGAAAGGTGGTGAGAGGCACCAAAGCTGCACTGTGCTTCAAAGATGGGCAGGGAGGTATCTAAGCAGTTCAGAGCACCCATTTGGTGTGCTCCGATCATGTTCATTTTGTTGGACAACATGCTGTTCAAGAAAAACATTTGCCCGTCTTTTATAGAATAGCTTGGGCCCTCCTGGCCAATTGGGGTACATCTGAGCTTCCTTCTCCCGCACCTCTGGAGTACGTCAGGCCCAGCAGGTCCAACCATCTATCCTGCTGGAGTTGAGCCACTGTACACCAGTGGATAAGGAAAGAGGCAGGGGTGCCCTTGTTACTCATGTCCAAGAAATTGCCTAGTCCTCACAGAGTCACCCCTGCATCTTTTAGAAAATGATATTTAAAACACAGTGTTTCCCAATCCCCATGCCTAGAACAGCAGGAGTTTCCACAATGGGAATGTATTCCTGCCTCTTCCTCCCGAGCGTATCTCCTAATATGAGGATAAGTGCAAATGAGAGTTGTAGAGCCATTAGAGGTTTCCAACTTTTTTAATCTGTTTGAATTTTCCTACTGAAAATTTTCCTACTAGTGGTATAGAACTTTTGAGAAATGTCACATTTATTTCTGTATAGCATATGAGAACCTGCTCTTCCCAGTTAACTTTCACGAACTCTTTTGTAAGTAATGCACAATGTGCTCTGTGCTGCTCTTTACTGACTCCTATATAGATTTGTGTTTTGTGGCTATTTTAAACATCCTACAAAAAAAATCTGTATCAAAATAAAAATCTGATAAAAATTGTTGTGTAGTCCAGAGTTTCAACAGTCAGGAAACGTGGAAAGCTTTGTATTTCCACATGCATTGCGTGTACTGTCTTTTAAGGTTCCAAAAATAAGCTTGACTTCTAGAATTCTGCTGATTAAATGCTGTTTCCCTCATAAAACATCTAAACAGTTTGATCAAACTAGGTTTTGTTTTAGTAAATACTGTCAGTTATGAGGAGCCTGGAAATAAAACTGCAATTCAAAAACACCTGGAGAGGGAAACCCACAGGCAAAACAGGTGTCTTATAAATGGCATTATCCATGGAGAGTAAACATAAATTTTAAATTATGCGACCTGTTAAAAATTTTCCTCACCTCTTCCTTTCTATAAACAGTGCCTTTAGCAGATGATTTTGAACAAAATTCAGTTATTTTACAGTAAGCTAATTTTACAAATACTAACTGCTGTGACCCAGTGATCCAGTTAAATAAGTTTTACAAAGTGTTTTAACAAGGGTGGTATTTCTATGAACTGAAATAATTGAAACCAGTTGGCCCATAATATTTTGCAGGTAACAGATGTTTAATTGCATTTATTTCACATAATGAAAGCTCTTAAATGTGTATAAAATCAACATTCTGTTGAAAACCAAAGAGCTTAAATAGAGGAGGTAGATTCTTAAAAAGTGACAGTGCCTTTGTAGAACAAAGGTCCTCAGGACTCTATTATAGATGTTTATTATAAAAGTCTATTACAAATGGCATATGCCACAGAGAGAAAGCATAAATCTTCAGAAGCAGATTGGCTTACTCAGTGAATTGTGCTTTGAACTTGGGGGGTAGGGACCACAACTGCAACACCTATATATCCACAAGCAACAGGGTGGATGAGTGCTGAACCCAGGACAGTTTCATTTTGACATAAAGAGGAAATTTTTTTATGGTAAAAACAATCAATCACTGCAAGAACATCCCCAGAGACATGGTAGAGGCCCCATTGCTGGAGATTTTCAAGCTGTGATTGGACAGGGTGCTAAATAATCTCACCTAGGCTCCCTTCCCACAGAAAGTTGGACCAGATGATCTTTCAAGGTTCCTTCCAACCTGGGCTATTCTATGATTCTACGAAAGGTGAATAATAACCAAAGAACCCCAATTTTCAATGCCAGGCTTAAAATAAGGCCTATACACCACTGCTTGCTCAGATAGTTGTATTATAAATGATAGTATTATAATACCATTTATGCTCTAGACACATACTTCTTGCTGGGGTTGTAAATGTGAAAGATGCCAGCCTGATGACTCAGAAGATAGAAATCTTCACTTCAGAGAGCAAACACAATATGTGCAGCCAGGCCAGAAATTCCTCGTCTGATCGCAGCACCCCAATGCTTTTGCCACATGCCCTGGTATCAGGGACTCTTCTCTGAGCAAGTGGCTTTCATGGGCAGGAGCCATCTTACACCATGTCAGCACATTACATCCGCTACTTTTATACAGATGCAATAGTAATCTGGCACGGTTTGGTTGGACTGACCCCATGTTCCTCTAAGGCTGTTCCAGCTCCATCAAGAGGACATGCAATGCCCCTTGGAGCTGGTTGTTTTAATGTAACTTACACATATCTGTGTTTACACTTATCTGAATACAAAAAGTTTTGAAGCTTTGTCATGATCAATACTTAGTTAGCCATAAAATGCCCAGCCAATGTTATTTAAAACCAACTGGGAAGACCTCCTGTGGTTTTAAGCAACTGACAGGAGAGTTGGAAACCCTGAGGGTCCCTGTCTACAGAGCCCATGGCCAGGATGTGAAGGATCCAGGTAATTTCAGATTAGGCAATAAAACAGAAAGTATCATGGTTGTGAATTGTGACTTGTCACATCTTCTGTCGCAGCCAAATCCATGAGCACTCCCTGGGACCATTCAGTGTTTCCAGGCCAAGGTCTTTTAAGGTTTTGTGTACTTGGCTGGATTTTGGACTTAGATTGGGGAAGAGGTTACTTTTTTTTGCAAGAAGTCTCTACTTATAAGATTATATTTCTGAATCCATCGCTTTTAAAAAGCAAGGTCCTGATGTTACAAAGAGGCATAATTACCTGCATCCTTGCCATTGCTCTATTTATAAATTAGAACCTTTGAAGATAAATTCACTTGCCCATCTCTGACATGTGAGAGCTGAAGTGCAGGATTAACCAGAAATATCCTATTAATTTCACCTCTGTATGAATCATCCTGTAGTTAAGACTTGTAAGGGACTACTTAAATGAAAGCTTTTGAATCACACATTTAGAATATGAATTATTGAAGTAGGAGAGCTTCTCATTTTGTACAATTTTAAATCCTAGAACATTCTTTTAAGACACCTGAAATTATTAAGAGGATCAAGAAGGGGGATGCTTATGTGGGGGGTGGGGTGGAGGGTGAATGAATGTGAAGGGGTTGAATCATTTTAAGGAGGCACAAAGTACAGCCATAACTATGATCTGTAATGTCTTATACCAACACAAATAATGTGCTTTTGTATTGCAGATACATTTAATTAACTGTGTGTGTATTGTATAAGTGCGGAAATTTTAAACCAGAGTGCTGTCTACTAGAAAACTGTAATTCAAGTGATTTCCATAGTACTTCAGTTACAGGAAAATTACTCCAAATCTCCTGTGTTCTTGAAGAGGAGCTGAATAGCTCTTAGCACTGCTAACAAATGGCAGAGGCCTCAGGAGAGATTAAGTGGCAGATCTGCCTTGGAGAGTCTCCTGTATTGCTTTGCTGGCTCTGCAGAGTTTTATTCTCCTCCACAGTGGCACAATCTGACAGGGCCACCACATGCCTTTGGTGTTTCTCTTACATTCCTGGGCCCTGAAGGCAGGTGATTATGCGAAAATCTCAACTGCTATTACTGTAAGAGAAACTTCTACTTCTTTTTCCCCCCCTCCTTCTTCAGCACAGAAATGTAGCCTGAGAATGTTTCCAAGATCTTTGCTTTAAAGAAATATCCTGGGGGTTTTTGCAAGTGCATGAACACTGATACATTACACTACTGTGATAACAGGCAGGTTAAAGGTGCATTTGCTCTGAGGAGCGCTTGAAAAGTTCCTCCTTCTCTCAGTTAAACATAAACAAAGATCTCAGGCCATTTGAGTCCTAGTCCCTGACATTTGAACATGTGGGTATTAGAACAGCTCTGGAGCAATGACATTGAAGACAAAGGAGGCTTTTAGAGGAGACAGAGCAGGTTTTCTACTGCAGAAAGGACAGTATTGGTTAAAACTCTGTGTATTTTCTTTGTAAACTCCTTAGGATCACGGGAACAAGAATATCCACTAAACCTGTCTGTGTCTCTATGCAAAATTCCTAAGTGCCATGGTTGCAGGAGGGAGTGGAAGGTATTGCTAAGGCTCTTTGCAGAAAGGGTATGACTCCTTTCTACATTGAGATTAGAAAATGTATATATGAGAACTGATTTCTCCAGGACCTAGACGGAATAGAGGTACCTTTTATTTTACCTGTTGAAATCTTGGTAGTCAGTGGAGAGTCACACAAGTGAGCAAAAGTGGTTTACATGCTGGTAGAGGAAAGTGAGAGAGAAAGAGTTGCTGTTCGCTACCTGAATTCTCCAAATAGCCTTCAAGGAAGAGTAGCCCAGCCTGTCCCAGATATACACTCCATATCCCCAACTCTGCCTGGAAGTGAGAGAGGGATGCAGGATCACAACAAGGGCTCACTGGAAGAGTGAATTACTATTGTCCAAAAATAAGGTGAACTCACAGCTCCTCTCCTCATCTTTTGTCACCTTCATCATCTTTTCTTTGTGACCTAAGTGACAGTAGATCACGAATTGGATATAGCTGAAGATAATGCAAGTTTCAGCTGCTGTCCTCTATTCAGTTTCTTTCCCTAAAAGGGAGCAGAGAGCCTGCAGTACAATCCTGTAGTCAGTGTCCTGTGGTCACCATTACAAGACATCTTCTGCAGAGAGTCAGATCTCAGGTTATTTCCTATCAAGATTTTTCTTCACACTGAAATATGGAGTTAAGTATGTGATGGATTAGTAAGACAGTACTTTGTCTCTGTTAGAGACAAATCCTGGGCAATCAGCCTAGCTTCTCCAGCACCATTTTGACAATGCTCTTATTTTAGCAAGACAGCTATGAAGATGGATTAATTGTAAATTGCTTGGAATGAAAGGAATTAGGTAAATATTAGATACTGTTATAAAGAAAAAAGCTTATCTGCAGAGAAGGTGAGGTTTATCTGCTTTCATTTGTGCCCATGCAGTTCTGGTAAATGTGACAGATCTTTGTTAAAAGCCACCTCTAACCAAGCTGGCAGTGCCTGCAGTGCAATATCACAGTAGTCATTCATTAGTGAATCCCACCTTTATCTTGACAGCTTTCATTTTAAAACAGTGTGGCAACCACTGCTGTTTGCCTACAGGAGGAAAGATGTGCTAAGTAATGAGTAATTCATGGGTGTAAATAGGAAGGGAATAAATTGTGCTTTAAAATATTTATAAAATGCTACTAGGGGTCTATTATGAATTTTCAGAGCAAAACAACTGGCAAGTTATATTAACACTAAAAGTGGTGGAAAAATAAATTCTGTTACATATATACACATATAAACCATACATACACTCCTTTTCTTAAACAAATGCGAAATTTTAAAAATTAAAATTATTTGCATAAGGGATTTAAGAAGAAATATATGACACAAAACAGGAGTACTGGGTCTGGTAGCAGTATTACTCCATATATTTACTCCTCTAGTAAGCAATCCCAAGCTTATTCCGGTATTATTTTAGCAGGAAGACAGGAAGAGAGATAATGTGGGAGCCACTGGAGTAGGTTTTCAGGTGGAGTTTGTGACCTGCGACACCTGGGAGAGCACCAATGGAAGCTGCATTTCTTTTGAGTAATTCATCTAGAACCCAAGCTATGAAATCCCTGTTTCCTGACCTGTATTTCCCACACCACATGCTGTTTCCCTAAAAGTGAAGCTGCTAATGGGCTTCCAGGGTATGTGTGCGCGATATTTTTCCCATCACAAAAAGCAGATGCTTGACTGCTTGACCTTTGATATGGTAAGCATGAGCATTCACATGTTACAGTTCCTTGCAAAGGGTTGGGTGTGACAGTAACAGAGAACGACCCTCATCTCCCAGGGCTGAGCTGAATTTGGGCTAATGGGTCTGCTAGTGCTCCTAATTGGAGAGTTTACTCTCTTCTTTAAAAGCAAAGAGTATTTGGGGTTATATCCTCTTGGAAACCTTGCAGTCCCGTAGCATGAGAAACTATTCTTGTCCAAATATGAGGTGGGGTCACATTATTCACTATCAGCTGCTCAGGCTGCTGTCAAAGGACAGATGTTGGTGGTGCTGGTTTCAAACTGGACTGTGCATGAATACTTGTGTCTCACAGCACGTAGTGAGAAGCCACTGTGACTGGCATCGTTCCCTATATTCAGCCTTACAGTCTGCTGGAGTTAAAGAACAATGAAATAATAGTGGAATAGGGAGGAAAAGAAGACACGCCCTTTGGGAATACTTCTGATACTCCTTGTGATGGACAGCATCTGCTTTATCTGCTCACAGTTTATTGTGCACTTCATACACAATGATTAGCTGTAGTTAGGTAGCAAAGTAGATGGCTGCTGTAGACCTGTAAGAGGGAGAATTGATCTTCCTGTGAAAGAAGGGTCATCTCTATGGAGAGGCAGGAAAGGCAGAGTGACAACCTGTCCTTGGAGACACTGGGAGACTCCTGAGGAAACCAGTGGGGAGTGGGACTGCCAGGGCTGACAGATGGCAATGTCCCCAGGTTGCCAGGGGCTGGCACAGCTCAGGAATCACCAAAACCATGTGGACCAACCATGTGGAGGAAAGGGCCCGTCTGCAAGGAAGTGAACAACGAGATGTATTGGAACTAGATGATCTTAAGGTCCTTTCCAACCCTAACTATTCTATGATTCTATGATTCTACGTATCTATTCATGCCCTGTTTAGACCTCTCTCAAATGGTTTTGTTCCTAGTTGTGCTCTAACAAGCCTAATTTAATGATCCAACACCCTTCAAATGGCTCATTCGGAAAAAGTTGTGGGCAACACACTGTCAAACCAATGGCCTTGTTGGTCACTGCCAGGTCCTTCAGTATGACCTGAATTCACCAAGCACCTGCCAAACCCAAGATGAAGAATGAGCTGGTAGAATACAATGCATGGATCACCATACCAACCTGAGATATTCTGTGTTTAATCTAATACTGTGAGCAAGCATTTAAAGAGATTCAATACTCTGTGGTCAGCAACACAACTGTAGATATTTTTAATTTTTCATGACTGGGAATTATAAAGAATTTTGTGTGAGACAAGAAAGAGTACTAGCCCTGCAGTATACACATAGAGATATTTTGTTTTAGAACATATGTCTACTAAGTGAAGTATAGCCAAGATTAGAAATCAAGATCCATTCCACCAGAATCCCATGTTCAAAAATAGTCAGTGGCTTGTCAGTAGTTAGGAAAAAATCAAACAGCTTCAAATTTTATAAGTGGTAACAAATTTTTCTTCTGGATTTACATGACACAGTTCCATGAACTTCTTTTGGAGTTTGTTTTGGGTCTTGTTTTCTTGTTTATACAATGAAAAGACAATGGAAAGATGAAAAACATACTGACTTTTTCAGATTAGTCAGCACACCAGATATTGCTGGTTTCTCTGGAAGGTTTGTGATTTTGTTCAAATTCATAATGAAATTTCAACTGTTACACCCCAGACAGGGTTTTTATCCAGATTGCATTCTTTGGAATTGAGGAAAAAAGAAAAGTTCTAACAAAGACTTCCTGTGAGTTTGGAAATGTAACAGATTCTGCTGAAAAACCTCCAAATGAGATTAATTTGGGGGGGAGGGGGTTGTTCTTTATGAGTATTTCTTCTGGTTCTTGTTCCCAGAATGCAGGGAATTGCAACAAATCAAAGAAGTTTTTGCTTTTTTGGGTGATCTGGAAGATCATTTCCATTTAACGATGTCAATATCACCGCCAAATTCTGCCTATCTATTTATTTTTTCAGCAATGATGTGTTTCATGAATGGGACTAATGAAATCTGGTCTCCTTTGAATTACATCTCCACTGCAGTGATGATGACAGCACACTCAAGTACCAGTTATTCCCACCACAATGCTTTCAGACCCCCATCAGATACAACATGGACCCCTACCACAGTATCCTTAGATCCTCCCCATATTCGCAGCTTCAGTGTTCTACTCTTGAAAAGGCTTCATAAATAACACAGAGGATCTTCATTGCTCCTCTGTATCCTCTAACTACTATATGGGCTCTGGTGCTGTGGCAGGTTTTGTGCAAGCAGGTCAAGCAGGTACTGCACCACTGAGATCACAATATAGAATTTTTTTAGTGGAAAGCTCTTCACTTCACTTGAAGATCTTCTTTGGATCTTCAATCTTTAGCAAACTGCTAATGGTTATGAAACTTGCAGGTTTAGGGTATGGAGTGGCTCCTGCCCTCAGAACAGTTCAAAATGCAGCAGAGATGGAGAAACTGCAGTCCATTAATACAGGACTAATCCCACTGGATTATACAAATTTTGTTCCCTTGGGAAATAATAAAAAAAAAAAAAAAAAAAAAAAGAAAAAAGAGAGAGAGAAAACCCAACACTTAATCCATTGTAATAACATTTTAAAATGGAACATTTCCTGCAACTGCAAGGATGGCTTTTGGGACACACAAGAGGGAGGAAAAGTCCTTTGGTGCCTCTGTCAAAATGATTGCAGTTATACTAGGAACGAAGCCTGGGTCTGGCCTTTCCAACTGGTGAGCTATGGGAAGCCTCTCTAATGCTACATAGACACTCCAGTTTAAGCAGGAGTATAGTCTTAAATTAGGTCTGACAATAAATTCACCTGTCATACGTTTGCTACTCAAAGAACTATTTTTAAGAAATACATTATTAACTCAAACACTAGATGAATCCCTCAACTGCTACAGCTCTGACTGGATTACTGCAGTGGGAGTGATTTCAGGCTATGCTTAATACATGTCTTATTAATTTTAAGCCTCATGATTGCCTTCAATGTGATAATGACCCCAAATCAACCTCCATTGTATTTATCAAAGATGATGTTAGACTTGTTATGCAATGGAACAATCACTCTGGAAAGCCTGACTTTTTCAGAAGATAAATACAAGTCTCCTACTCGGATTACTAAAGCCTGAAGGCCTGGACTCCCCAGGGGCTCACTCCACAAAACCAGGACCACCCAGCATCCCACATTACATATATAAACAAACACACAATTGCATACAAAGAGCTTGTACAGAGTCATGTTTTCCATTTGTTACCCAGAAGCAGAAAACAGTCCATTAAGGGATGGGAAGATCTGCTGACAGGTTCTCTTTCCTGGGCCTTTCCAAAGTGCCAAGTGGATGAAGCGTATTTGGGTCCCCTACTATTGGGGAAATCACCACTGGGTTTACAGCACAGGAAGCTAACATCCCAGCTGTCAGCAGCCTGGATAGCATAGGTGGGTATCTACAGCACAAAGCATTACTGGGCTGCCCCAGGGGGTAGATAGTCCCATGAGAACTGCTGTCAACTAGCAAGGGTTAGAGCCACAAGCTGGTTACTGTGGAGTGCCGCATGGCCTTGGCTTAACTAAGCAACAGCAGACTTGCTCGTTCATGGATGCTATCCTTCCCACGGCCCAGATCAGTTAAGACAATATGTCACCTATTAATTATAGGAACAAGTACTATCAGAATGTATTTAGCACAAACTCAGCATCTGACAACTGCTACTAGCCTTCAAGGTAAAAATTCCCTTTATTTATTGCTTCCTTTCTGTAAACATTCAATTGCTTGCACATCAAGCACTTCTGAAAATACAGCAGTCTATATAGGGGCTTTAAAGTATTTATAAAAGGTCTCCTCTAGCAGGGGTTATGTACAATTCAGGATGCTTGAAACAATTTGGAGTCACAATATAAAACAGAGATAGAAAACAGTTACAATTAGAAAGAGATCTGATATCCAGCACCAACTATGACAATAAGAATTCTTAGGAAAATGTGTGTAGGTGTATCTATGTCATAGTTTTAAATGGGAGCACTCAGAGGTAGCAACTACCTCACTAAGAAACAAAGACTGTGAGAGCTCTTGAATTTCTACAGCCCTTAGCACAATGAGGCTGAAACTGGTTGTGCTCCTTTTTCACCACTCCAGTGTGGGTGCAGGGCAGTAACAGATAATTGAATCTTTTTAGAACATCAAGCCTGGGCTTTGGGGAGGTCACTTAAGAACAAAACATCAGCTCTATTGTCAGACAACACATCCAGCTAACCCAGTTTTCTGTTTTCACTCATGATCAGCAGCAGGCTGAGGAAAAAGCACAGAAATAGGGAAAAATAGAGTGAAACCTCCACTCCTCCCATGGCTTTTCTAGCCTCGAAAGTGTGGTGGTTCAGGGGGTTCTGGGTTCAAGGTGCTTTCTGTATGCAAAGTAGCCCTCAGTGGTTTTCTCATCCATGGACTTCTCTGGTCCTTGTTTGCGCCCATGAAAGCTTTTAGCACCCACTGTGGCAGCAGTGCCACACTTTAGCCTCTCCTTTTTTTTGGCCCTGTGCTCACATTTATGCATTTCTGAAGATCTTGCCATTTCAATGTACAATCAGCTTGACTCCGAGGGGGTAAACACATGTGATCAGGTTCAAGAGAAGATTGCTGCAAGAGGAGGCAGCCTGGCAGCCTCTGTGCAAGCCCACCCAGGCAGTTCTGCTGCTGGTGCCACCGTGCTCTGCCCTGGCTGTCAGCTGCACAAGCGTGGTGCTGCTTTGACTGCCACCCTGCCCCCTGCTGCCCAGCCCCAGAGCTTGCCCTTCCCTGGCCCTGCTGCCTCCCCACCTTCCTGCTCCCCATCTTTCAGCAGTGGATGCATTCTTCTGATATTGAAGTTAGTTCGAATTTTGGAGCATGTGATGGGGCCGGTTTCTCAGGAAGTAATAAGCCACTTTTGGAAAACAAATCCCAAACAAGTAGCTAAACTGCATCTAGGCATTTCCAAAGATCTCCACCAAAGTGTACAATCAGTGCACACATGATGCTGAAGTATTTGGTTTATACAACCAGCTCCTACTCACATTTTAGTCCCCTTGCACTGTTTCTTCTCCAAGAAAAGATGCTTGGCTCCCAGTCAGCTGAGGCAAGTCTGATATAAAGACTAAGCCTTAATGACCAGGAAACCCTTTTGATAGAACATGAGTGGTCTCCCCCAACTTTTTTTCCTTTCTCTTCTCCATCTTTCTTGGTGTGAAAGCATATGTATGTCATGGAGGGGTGCTGAGTGTAAGGGGTGGGTAATTTTCTCTCCACACTGAGCCCTGTTCTTTGCTTTCAGTCACAGAGAAGAAAAACAGACCTTCGCATTGGAAATGGCCTGGGAACCAACCAGCCTGAGCAGAACCACACAAATCATCTGGATACATGGAGCCCATTGAGGAGAAATGTACTTCTTGCAGGTCACAGGTTCCTTACTGCTTTGGTACACATGGATGTTCATCAGCAATTGACATCAAAAGTTTTATTGCAAGCCTCTGCCTCCAAGAAAAAATTGTTTGTAAAGGCAATTGAATTCAGGCTCGGCCTCATATTCCTTTTTAATACGTTTTCCATAACATTAATTGATTTCCATTTTTCAATAATGACGCATATTATACGTTTGCAAATCGCTTGGTTCCCGGAAGAACCCGACGCGATCCATTAGCAATTTACTCCTACTGCCACTAGAGGTCAGCCGCTATCCTGACAACATAGCGTAAAGGAGGTGTAAAACCCACGGTTACATCCTCCGAGATTACATCTTTCCATAAACCAAATCAAGCCTAAAAGACAACTTCGGATATTAGCTTACCTGAGGTGGAGCTCAGCCTAGGAACAAACACAGGATTATTTGTTTTCCTGCTGGGTAGTCAAATCCTGGGTTTACTGCTTTCTTCCGTCTATCTGCAGTTCTGTTTAATTATTGATAACATTGGGAAAATACTTAGATGAAAATTCAAACTAGACAGTCTGATTGACTAGATAATGGGATAATAAAAGAATAAAGATGGCAAAAATGCTAAGGGTAAACTGTTCGCTGTGAAGTTAGGATGCTGAGGTTCTTAATGACTTCTTTGCCTCAGTCTTCACTAGCAAATGCTCTGACCACACCACAAAAGCCTTGGAAAGCAGATGCAGGGACTGTGAAAATGAAGACCTTAGGCCCACTGTAGGAGAGCATCAGGTTCGAGACCATCTTAAGAACCTGAACGTGCACAAGTCCATGGGACCTGATGAAATCCATCCATGGGTCCTGAAGGAGCTGGCGAATGAAGTTGCTAAACCACTGTCCATCATATTTGAAAAATCGTGGTAGTCAGGTGAAGTTCCTGATGACTGGAAGAAGGGTAATATAACCCCCATTTTCAAGAAGGGGAAGGCGGAAGACCCGGGGAACTACAGACCAGTCAGCCTCACCTCTGTGCCTGGCAAAATCTTGGAACAGTTTCTCCTGGAAAACATGCTAAGACACATGAAAAACAACGAGGTGGCTGGTGACAGCCAACATGGCTTCACTAAGGGGAAATCCTGCCTGACCAATTTGGTGGCCTTCTATGATGGAGCCACGGAACTGATGGACAAGGGCAGAGCAGTTGACGTCATCTACCTGGACTTGTGCAAAGCGTTCGACACTGTCCCGCATGACATCCATGTCTCTAAATTGGAGAGACATCAATTTGATAGATGGACCACTCAGTGGATAAAGAACTGGCTCAATGGCCGCACGCAAAGAGTTGTGGTAAATGGCTCGATGTCAGCTGGAAATCTGTAACGAGTGGTGTCCCTCAGGGATCGGTGTCAGGACCGGTCCTGTTCAACATCTTTGTCGGCGACATGGACAGTGGGATTGAGTGCGCCCTCAGCAAGTTTGCCAACGACACCAAGCTGTGTGGTTTGGTTGATATGCTGGAGGGAAGGGATGCCATCCAGAGGGACCTTGACACACTTGTGAGGTGGGCCAATGCCAACCTTATGAAGTTTAACCAAGCCAAGTGTAAGGTCCTACACCTGGGTTGGGGCAATCCCAGGCACTGCTACAGGTTGGCCAGAGAAGAGATTCAGAGCAGCCCTGTGGAGAAGGACTTGGGGGTGTTGGTTGACAAGAAGCTTAACATGAGCCGGCAGTGTGCGCTTGCAGCCCAGAAACCAACCATGTCCTGGGCTGCATGAAAAGAAGCATGATCAGCAGGTCAAGGGAGGTGATCCTGCCCCTCTACTCTGCTCTTGTGAGACTTCACTTGGAGTACTGCGTACAGTTCTGGTGTCCTCAATATAAGAAGGACATGGAGCTGTTGGAGCGAGTCCAGAGGAGGGCTACGAGGATGATCAGGGGGCTGGAGCACCTCCCGTATGAAGACAGGCTGAGAGAGTTGGGGCTGTTCAGCCTGGAGAAAAGAAGGCTGCGTGGTGACCTCATAGCAGCCTTCCAGTATCTGAAGGGGGTCTATAAGGATGCTGGGGAGTGCCTCTTCATTAGGGACTGTAGTGGTAGGACAAGGGGTAACGGGTTCAAACTTAAACAGAGGAAGTTTAGATTAGATATAAGGAAGAAGTTCTTTACAGTGAGGGTGGTGAAGCACTGGAATGGGTTGCCCAGGGAGGTTGTGGATGCTCCATCCCTGGTGGTGTTCAAGGCCAGGTTGGACAGAGCCTTGAGCAACATGGTTTAGTGTGAGGTGTCCCTGCCCATGGCAGGGGGGTTGGAACTAGATGATCTTAAGGTCCTTTCCAACCCTTGCTATTCTATGATTCTATGATTCTATAAGTTGAATTCAGCATTTGATGAAGCGGGAGAATCCTGCAAGTATGATGAAAATTGTTCTTTAGTTACAAGGTACACTGTAAATTCATAATTTTGTGAAGAAAACAGGAGTCATTTAGTGAATGATATCAGCTGTCTGTTATGAACAATAAGGTTAAAAGAAAATCCTTTCTGTGGATAAAAACCCAAAACATTCATGTGCTCAATCTCTCTGATACACTGATCCGGGAAATTATCAGCCTGACTGTGCTAGTTTTGGCTGGGATAGTTATTTTTCTTCACAGTAGCTGGTATGGGGCTTGGGTTTGGATTTGTGCTGGAAACAGTGCTGATAATTCAGGGATGTTTTAGTTGTTGCTGAGCAGTGCTTATACAGAACGAAGGCCTTTTCTGCTCCTCACACCACCCCACCAGTGGGTGAGCTGGGGGTGCTCAAGGAGCTGGGAGGGGACACAGCTAGGACAGCTGATCCTAACTGACCAAAAGGATATCCCAGACTATATGGTGTTATGCTCAGCATGTAAACCTGAGGAAGAAGGAGGAAGTGACGGAGGGACAGAACATGTTCAGAGTGATGTCATTTGTCTTCCCAAGCAACCGTTAGGTGTGATGGAGCCTTGCTGTCCTGGGGATGGATGAACACCTGTCTGCCGATGAGTAGTGGTAAATGAATTCCTTGCTTTGCTTTGCTTGTGTGAGCAGCTTTTGCTTTACCTATTAAACTGTCTCATGATTTTCTCACTTTTACTTTTCCAAATCTGTCTCCCATCCCAGGAGGGAGGAATGAGGGAGCAGATCTGTGAGGCTCAGTTGCCAGCTGGAGTTAAACCACGACACCGACCCAGCTTTGCTGATTTCTGCAGGGCTCCTTCTTTGTGTTCCAGCATAAAACGCTCCTGTGAGAACTGACACCACAGCCCAGTGCAACACATTGCAATGAAGGAAAAAGTGTGTTGCTATGGGTCAGTGACTGGCTTTTATTTCTGGAAATCAATACTGCCAAGAAGTGACATGTTTTGTTTTGCTGCTGCACAGTGATCAAAGCCTTAGACTAGAACAACAACATGTGTAGCGACACCATAAAATACAAATGTGACCTATAATGTAGTTGGTGGGAAGTGCAGCAATGCCTGGAGTGAGGTTGTGATGAGCACACTGAATCTTTTCTTGCCCCGTAGGTCTGTAACAGCTTCATTGCTGCCCTTGTCCACGCACAGGTCAGCGGCCAGGCAACATTTCCCTCCGCTTGTCCCACATCTCAGGAGAATCTGAGTAAAATACACAGAGACCTTCTTCACTTGTCACTCTTAGCTTCATACTGTAACTAAAAGGAGCATTTCCCTATGATCCTGGAAGCAGGAGAGAGAAGAAGAAAAGGAGAAAAAATAAGTGACATCCACTGATTTCTCTCTCTTCAGCCTCTACTGGAATAAGGAAGAAGTGATGATACAAAAAATCAGCCCTGACAGAAGCCAAGAGTCAGGAGACAGAGTCATGATGTTGCCTGTATAATGACATGATGGGACTCGATATTAAGGCACTGGAACAGGTTGCCCAGAGAAGTTGTGGATGCTCCATCCCTGGAAGTGTTCAAGGCCAGGTTGGATGGGGCTAGTGGAAGGTGTCCCTGCCCATGGCAGGGGAGGTGGAGCTAGATGATCTTTAAGTTCCTTTCCAGTCCAAACCATTCTGTGATTTTGTGATTCTGTGATAACTGAATAGCCCTAAAGATGTCAACTATTACGATGAACTGCCTTAAACATTGAAAGTCTATGTCATAATGTAAAGGGGCTTTTGGGGACCACAGTTGTTACACAGTCGTATAGGAGAAATCCATAACCCCAAACTCAGCTTCTTTACCACCATTTTGTCATGTGGGAAAACCCGTTTTGGCAACTTCTCTGGATACATCACTGTCTCCTTCAGTGGGGAGGAGGGAGACACTGACGGGGTTTCTTTTCTGGTTCTGCACATCAGAAAAATGAAGTTTAATAAAGATGAAACGCACAAATGAGACCAAAACAAAACACCAGAGCAGCAAACACCATAGAATCATAAAATCATAGAATCAACTAGGTTGGAAAATCATTAGTTCCAACCTTTACCCCAGGACTGCCAAGTCCACCACTAAACCATGTCACTAAGGGCCTCATCTACATGTTTTTTGAACATTCAAAATTGAATTTGAACCAGTGACTCCACAATGTCCTTATAATCAGTAGAAAAGAAGCAACATCTGCAGAGCCTCTCTTCTAGGAAAACCTGAACAACTTTCAGGAGGTGACTATTTGTCTTTGCTCATTAGAAAAGAAGCCTATGATGAGTACTGCAGGCTGAGGAAGTCTAACTTTGAGATATCTAATTAGGGCAGATGAATCCCAAACCTAATATGCTTGGGCCTTCAATTTCTCATTTGCAAAATAATACAATGGGCCATAATAATAAAAACAATGATAATGATACTATTAATGAGGAGATGGCAAAACTTAGTGCTCTATTCAACTGTAAAATGCCATATGATCCAGCAATGCATGAAGTATTATATTTGATTTCATTGTTTTGCTAAGCAACAAAGAAACTCAAAGGCAGTCAAGTGCCAGTAAAAAAGAATGAACTCTTGCTGCTGATACAGCTATTTGAATCTGAGTTGACTAACACTAAGTGCCATTTACCACCAGCAGGCCCTCCTCCAACGGCTTTTTAGCACATGCTTAGATATACATGCCCAAATAAGTTATTGATTTAAATGGGACTTCTCAGGTATCTATGCTTGCAAGTAAGTGTTGATTTATGTGCTCTGCTGCATTGCAACTTGAGAATGGGCATTCAAATTACTACACTTCCATGAGAATATGGGATCTGTCAGATTGATGCTCCAGATGGATTTGTCTGCAACAATAATAATGCACAGAGTAAGAAAAATTAAGAGAACCCATTTATTCTGAACATTTTCTGACAACTTTGTCATTGTAGATTTATTTACTTTTATTCATGTATCTGTATTATAGATTCAGAGAAAATGTCACATCTCCAGAAGATATCGGCATAACATAACTTGTTATAAGAAATTTACAGGAACTTACTGTCTGTAAAAATAAAAATATTTCATCAGTAATTGTCTGACCAAAGTCTGCTTGTTCCATGCAAGAAAGCTTCTGAAGCAGAAGTTTTAGCAAGCTTTCTAAGTCCCTGATTTTATCAAATGCAATTCGCTGGAGTTGAGCTTTACCCTGAAGAGAAAATCTTCCCTAAATCTAGAACGCTTCATGGATTAATTCTTTTGAAGCATGGAGTGAAAGCATTAGATGAAATCACAGCATGCAATTTCATTTAACAATCTGGTTTTCTAACTATAAAATATTAAATAAGCTATCTGAAGCTATAAAAGTCTCAAAATTGAAGATTATGAAAGTATGTGCAATGTACAGAACAGGCCGCTTGTGACTGACCAGTCTGACTGGTATCTCAAGTAGGAGATATACAGTTGTTGATCAACAACACCAATTTTTTTTTGGGGGGGAAAGGGTAGAATGAAGTGACCAACCAATTATTTCAATATTTTTATAAAGCACAATTTACTTTCCACCCATGAGGAAGATATGTTGCATGATTAGATGTAAGAGATTAAACTAAATTAATTGGATGTTATGGGATTAAGAAATAAACAAAACCCATGCTTTTGCAGTATCTGATTGATCAAGGGCATCTGATTTTTGAAAGATGAAATAAGCAATTTCCCTTCTTACAGTAGTCTCACTGTAATGAGTACGTATTATCTGCTCCCAAACTGAGAAATAAATATTAGTAAAAAGCAAAGCTTCAGGCTTGTCAGAAGAAAGATTCTATACGCAAGATGAAACTACAGTTATCACAACTGTGATTACAGTTACAGCATTTGTTATTTTATGAAAGAGGATGACATTTTTTCCTCTGGATCTCTATTTCTACAAAATGGTGGACTTAAGTGCAAAGTTTTCTCACCGCTGGGATATTTATTAAAAAACCCTATTCCATGCAGTTCCTTTGGTGCCTAACAGTATGTGAGCTCATACTTTTGTCTTTCTCTCTGTCCAAACACTTAAAAAGGTAGCTCTTCCTCTACACGGATGTTTACTTTCAGGAAACTCCTAGGGATATAATAGCTCTTAACTCCCTGTCAAATTCATAGTTCAAAGGAACTAGGAGAACTGCAGACACACACAATTGCTACAATTTCCATAGGAAGCTAGGACAACAGGAATGTGTGTGGCCTCAGGTATTCCTTCTGTCATCAGCACCTCTACCATCTCAGGTGGGTGTCCTCTTTCTGTCCACAGAAACAATAAGTGTCTCTCCTGTCTAGCAGCATGAAGAACTCTCATACAAATGAGGAAAAAAATCATTGAATGAACTATGAACAAGGAAATGATAGCCACACACAAAAATGAGCCAATAATTAAGTATTTTGCTTTCTATTTCATTAAGGTTGATATACTATGGAAATTTTTTAGGAATAGAAGTAATTCAAGCTCATAATTTCTATGTGTCTATGATTAAGCACCAATTAAAACTATGATATTAGACATATAAATTGCTGGAAGGGGCAGGACATTTGGAATGACCCTTTGGGTTTGTATGAGTGCAGAGACACGCTTACATTGTACTAAATGCTGCATAAGTAGCTAACGTTGCAGCATGGACATGACATAGGAAAGAAAATTTCAGGTCACTGTAAGCTGAATTCATGAATTGTATCATATCTTCTGAAGAACAGGAACCTAAACAAATCTTAAAAAACTTACAGTGAAAGGCATTCATTTTGTGGAAAGAAAAAAAGTTTAATTTAATAAATTGGGCCATAGAATAAACAAATGAATGCTTCCAAAAAGGCGGCATTTTTTATGAAGTGATGATATTAATGATGGTATTCTGACTAGCATGAATATCAGGCTGTATGTATTCAATTTAGCAAAAAAAAAAAAGTAACGACATTCCTATTTTGAGGAAAAAAGACTTCACTTTTAGAAAACTGTAACAGAAGTAAGTGTGAATTGTTTGAAAATAAGTAACATTCAAGAAGCAGTGTTTAGGGCAGACAACATGTAAACCATGCTCAGTGAAAAAACGCTATATTAGGAAACCCAAGATGATTTAAAAGGTTAGTTGAGGCAAATGATTGACTTTCACTTTTCATGCAATCAGAAATACATTGTTCCGAAAAAATTGCCATCAAACGCATTTGTTGTGAACTAGAATTGAAGAAAGTAGAGACTGTTCCAAACTTGCGGTTCAATATTAGACCTAAGAATGTCTCTGGTGAAGCTTAAGACAGGCATCTTGACTCAAAAGTCAGAAAGTCCAGCAAGGCAAACAATGAAAGTCCATGTCACATCTAGTTTTAAAACCAAACGATGACAGAATGACAGAAATAAAGTGAACAGGAGATGCTGTTTTGCAGTTCAGTTCTTACTACACGGCCACTAACATACCATTTTACTTGAACCCAATTTGCTGAGAAAATGTTTAAGGTCAGAAGGGACTTTTGGCCCACCTAACTCCAGGCATTTTACAGATCCTATATACTCCCCCCAGAGACCTTAACAGTAGCTGAGGCAGACATACACATTTCTTTGTTCAGTCAAAAGACTGTTTGCCATGACTGGAGAGCAGGCAACGCCCTGGTGCCATCACAAGTCTGCAGCCATGGCACGGAGCATCTGCAATCTGCCTATAGTTCTCATGGTCTTTGCCAATTGGATCTCGGGAAAAATCCTCACATCTAATGATCACTTGAAGCTTGGGGACTGATCAGTCACCTAAGGCAGGACTGTTGTGCCACTTCAGGTCACCATTCATGGTGAATTCAGTGGCACTGACACCTTTAATGCCTGAGAGGAAGGAGGTTGAGGAACCTGTCCAGAAAGCACACAGCTAGCTGTACATTGAAGGTGGTGATGGCTGGCATGGTGCAATGGGGGAATTCTTGCTAGCTGCTTGACTGCTGCAGGCAATCAGTTAAACCCTTGTGTGTCACAGGGCTAATGCAGAGTGTGATTAATTGGGGATTACAGCTGGCAATCCAGAAACACTGTGATTTTGTGGTCCATGAAGGGAGAGGACTTTACCAGGACAGAAAGCATGCTTATAGGCCTCCATTCTAATCCATCCTCTCTTGCTGCTTCTTTCCCCTACACATTCCCATTTGTTAACAGCATCCAGAATTTCCCACAGAAGAAGGGATAAAATACTTAAAGATGCATATATTACAAAGACACCTTATCTCATACTAATTATTCAAGTGTTGGTGGGTTGGCCCCTGCCCCATCCCAGCTATTCTGGCATTTCATTTTACCTCTCCTAAGCTGTTTACTACACCTAAGCCTTGAAAATCATACCTGATATCCAAGTTGAAGATGCCCAGATCCAACAACTATGTCACTTTGCTATCCTTTAGTCTGTGAGATTGATTATAACACCCTTGCTCCACGTGTAAGTACATACACACAATGCAGAGTAATCAACCTTCTATTATGTAAATCATTCCCTTTAAGGTTTGCAGGGTAAGGCTTGATTCACAGCCTCTGCATCACTGAGAAACAACTCAGCTGAAGTCTCCCTAGCATCTCCATGTTCCTGAAGTCATCTAAACAAATTACATGCAAGGTAACTCTGGGAGATTATACCTGTTGGTCAGCAGCCCCAGAAATGCTATTAGAGCAAGCAGAGAATGCAGTTTCTGTGAACTGTCTGAAAAATGTTACATCTCACAAATTCTTGAAAAAGACGCATACAGATTTGTCTTCTGAGCATTGTGGTGTGTCCAAACTTGCACCCCTGAAAAAATTCAGTCACAATCTGGTTTTTAAATTGTTGTTGTTGCTGTTGTTTAGTTTGTTTTGGGTAGGTTTTTTATATTTCTAAAGTATTTTAGAAAAAATGCTAGTAATTAAGTATCAGGACAGACCCAAACTCATTTTTGCAGAAATACAAACTGAAAAGGAATGAAGTTCAGTAAAATCAGATAATGCCAATGCTTTCTTGGTTCTCCCAGGGATTCTCCTGAAGTTTACTTTTACAAAAGTAGTTCACCAACATAAATATGATTGAGCCCATCTTTTCTGCCTAAGCTGTGTTCACACATTTGAAGTATTTCTACAACTACTGCTATTTCACAGGTTTTAGCTGCCTTCATTTGTCTCTCCTTTCCTCCTGAGTCCTGCCACACAGTACTCTGTCTTTTTTGCCAATGTTTTTCAATGAATCTCTCTCTCTGATACTCAATTTTGTAAATGATCCTGCCTTGACAGGTAGGTCCTTTATGTTAAAAGTCTTGGACTAAAACATCATATTTTTTATCTTCTTAGAGCGTCTTTTATCTGGTAAAATCGATTCCCGGAACTCCCTTTAATTCTATGAATGGCTGTCTATATCTACAGTATCGTATCCTGCTACAGGAGGTGATCCTGCCCCCTTAAGGAGGTGATCCTGCCCCTCTACTCTGCTCTCGTGAGACCTCACTTGGAGTACTGCGTACAGTTCTGGTGTCCTCAACATAAAAAGGACATGGAGCTGTTGGAGCGAGTCCAGAGGAGGGCCACGAGGATGATAAGAGGGCTGGAGCACCTCCCATATGAAGACAGGCTGAGAGAGTTGGGGCTGTTCAGCCTGGAGAAGAGAAGGCTGCGTGGTGACCTCATAGCAGCCTTCCAGTATCTGAAGGGGGTCTATAAGGATGCTGGGGAGTGCCTCTTCCTTAGGGACTGTAGTGGTAGGACAAGGGGTAATGGGTTCAAACTTAAACAGAGGAAGTTTAGATTAGATATAAGGAAGAAGTTCTTTACAGTGAGGGTGGTGAAGCACTGGAATGGGTTGCCCAGGGAGGTTGTGGATGCTCCATCCCTGGTGGTGTTCAAGGCCAGGTTGGACAGAGCCTTGAGCCACGTGGTTTAGGGCAAGGTGTCCCTGCCCATGGCAGGGGGGTTGGAACTAGATGATCTTAAGGTCCTTTCCAACCCTTACGATTCTATGATTCTATGATTCTATGATTCTACATCTCCTCACACTCCCCTTAGACTAGTAAGTACCATTTTGTTTCTTCTTCACACACAGACGGATTTGCCTCAAGCTTGCCTCTGGTCTGCAAAAATTCCCCAAGTCATAAGCATTAAAAATCCCTCATTCTTCTTTCCAAAAGCAGCAGGGTCTACAGCTGTGAAATGTTAGAACCCAGCCACAGAGACAACATCTCTAGAAGCTATTTGGTGGGCCTGCACCTCTGCAATGTGATATCTTAAGCAAAAGCAGATTCTGGTCTCTGTTCAAGTTATGATAATGACCTGCCTACTCCTAATGCAACTTCATGAGATAAAATAGTCTCACCATAAAGTGCCATCGTCTTGACACATCCTTCTTTTGCTTTTCCTTCTTTCCTCCTCCCCTGCCATGTCACCTGTGCATGCAGGGACTGCAGGGCACCATGTGGAGGGTACAGCTATGGGCATGTTACACAAACTCTTTTGAGGCTCCAAGCAGCATGTTTTCCTCTCCTTGAGGCCAGTGTCCCTCGTGTCTCACATAGCTATGCCATTGGCTCTGCTGTTCCAGATCAATGCATAATGTTCAAGCCAGTGTATCCAGAATACCTGGGATTAAATCCTATGATGGAAAATTCAACACCAACTTTTGTAGGAACAGGCATTCACCCTGTCACAGCCTTTAGGTCCTTATAGACTTCATTACACATTTTTCACTTGTATATACTAACTTAGTTTGATAGTTCTGAAGTCAGGACGATTCTCTGCCTATCTTTTCAAAAAATACCTTAGCAAAAATAACTCTCCATTCTAAAGAACTATATTTTCAAAGGATTTACAGGTGACCTTGAAGATTCCTCTTTGGCATTGAAAGGTTTCCTCCCAAAATCCAAGAACAATGCAAACCATACATTTCATACTTGCTATTTTATCTTTACTGCATATTTTACTCCCTTTGTTTTCCTCCATTGCTCCAAAAAAATCTCACAGCTAAGACTTTTGTTGTTACCTGTTTCCCACTTCTGGCATCTACAGTATCTAATTTGTTTGTTGGTTTGAATAATTTACACATCTGCACAGCCAAGATCTAAGAGCGAGGTGTTTATGTAAGGTTGCAGGGGAAAGAAGAAGATGAGACATCCTCTTTGATCCAGCCACCTTTGTGTCTAGTGGCTCATTGCCATGACTCTTTTGCTCTTGTTTGATTTCTTAAATTGCATGCAAGGTTCAAAGCAGTGACAATCTTTCTAGAACACAAAGTCAGGAGCTCAGCGGCTTCCAAACTCTGTAAATATCTGCATAGACATCATCAATATTTAGCAACCTATAACCTCAGAACAAGCAGGTTTCAGACAAAAGCTAATGTTGTGACAACGGAGAAACAAAGGAAACAAATCTTCTCTGGAGTTACTACCAGCACTCCTGAACCTAGCACTCACTCCCTGCCACAGCACTGCAGCTTCACTCAAGCAGCAGAAGGGGAACATAAAACTATCATCCTTTTTATTTTTCAAGGAGGCTGGAAAGCTCAGAGCAAAGACAAGGCAAGAGCGAGACTTCCAAAAGGGTCTGAGGGTATAACTCATCCGAGTCACCACCTGACAGTGTGCCCTTGTGCTGACTCAGCCCCACAGTTCCCCCACCTATGGGGCTGTACGTGCATGTGAACAGGCAAACACAACACATTTCTGCAAAAAGTACTGCTCAGACAATCCCAGAAAATCCCATTCTGACCCCTGGGGTTGAAGTGCAAGCTTGCAGATTGAATGCACTCACCTTTTCCCATCATCTGGTACGTCTTGCTGAGTGGTGGGTGCCAGGGGGGAGAAGATGGCCGAGGGCCCTGCTGTGATGTGCCTGATGAGGCAGTGACCAGAGAACACCGGCACTATTGCAGTGCCACCACAGGCTGCCCTAAGCACATCAAGCACATGCAATCACCTGCTTCTTGCAGGGATGTTTGTGCTCCCCAGCTACTTGCAGGGAACGGGGAGGGTGGCTACGGCAGGATCCAGACCTCCTCTGCAGGGCAGTGTGCTGCTGGCTGCTACAGTGGGACTTTCAGTGTTTCCCCGCCCATGTTCTCCTCCTTGTCCTTCTGGGTCCACCGCAGGCAGCCATCTCTGTGACAGCACTGACTGTCCCACTCGTGCTGCCCATGATTCTAGCAGTGCACGTCCCTTGACCCTGGTAAGTGCCCCTGCATTTTCCCCTTTGCCCAAAAGAACAGCTCAGCTGTGACACCTTTGCACTGAGCAGCACCGGTGAACTCAAGGAGTGGAGAAGCATGGGAAGCAGCGCAGGGAGACTACCAGGAACAAATTCATCACTTGCTGCGGGCTCTGTTCAACTAAGGTTGCTGCCTTGAACTTATCAATAGGCTAATAGGTTGGATTGACCTTCACAGTGCAGTAATATGCCAGAAAGTCATAAAACCTTCAGATACTGCATTTGATTCATACCAGCACTGTACTCCTGAGTATGCCTGCTGTTCATTTTTGTAATTAAAGCACGGGTGTTATTAGGAAAACAATCTGTCTATGAAAAAACATCTGAAAAAGAGACAATAAAGAATACACAGACCAATAAGTATATTTATCTATGAGCAAAGTCTTTGGAATTAAAATGAGGCTCAAGTCATAATCCTTCTTCAAATCAAGAACCTGTCCAACACACACATGTATAGGGTGTGTGGTCCCAAAGTGAAGTGTATTCCTCTTGAGGATACAACAGCAAAAATTTGACTGCACTCTACACCTAAATAAAGAAGACAGTGATTCATCTTCTACTGAGGAAAGTTAGCCTAAGGCTTAGAAAGTGTGTATTTTGTTTGATTAGACCAGAATGGACTAAAAAGTCATTGCTCTGATGAGTGAGTGAACCAGAGCTGACTCCAGGCTGGCAGATGCCTACACCTCAAAGGTAAAACTCCACCCTCCAGCAGGTTCATTTCAAACAGCATTTAGGACCAAGGCACATGCAATGCAAAACTTGTCTGTGAAAGTAAAGTACTGGAGACAATAAATAGCTACCTGGCCTGCACCATGGCTTGGGTGAAGACCTGAGCTGGCCAGGGCAATGCTGAGCAGGGAGGAAAGGGCTCCTCGTCCCTTCTGCTCCCCCAACCAAGTCCAACAAGGCTCCTCCCTGGCTCTCTGCCTACCCTCGCCCACTTCCGCTGCCTGTCTATTCTCTGAAGCTGGTCCTGGACCTTGGGGAAGCAAAACTGTCTTGCTGATGAGGCTGCAATACTTGGAGGTGACTCTTTCCCCAAAGCTTTCCTGCCTTAGATAGGACAAACTGAACCCTGACCAAGTCATGCAACCAGACGGCATTACATGATGCAAGTAAATACCACCCTCCCCAGCTGGGTGGTTAAGCGCTCAACCCTCACGTCCTCCTAGGGCTTTCCTTCAAAGGCAGTGCTGCCCTGAGGCTGATCAGTTCTGCTGGCCTCCCAGGACCAGGTTATTCCTGTTTGCAGCTTGCACTGAAATCCAAAAGCAGCCCCTTTTTACTGGGGCTTAGTCTTTGCTTTCTTCGGGAAAGTTTTGCAGCCACAGGTATTACATGATCTATGGTTGCATGAGAATAAAATAGAATCTAAATGTTCCAGAATTACACAGGGCGTTAATTTCCTTACAGCGCAGCTTTTATCCAAAATTTTTCCTCCTCCTGGTCTACCAAGCACAATTACTAACATAGCAACCCCTGACGACTCTGACACCCCATGCTACAGCACTTCTCAGCCTCTGTATGACTAAAATACTCAAGCATAAAGGAAACCTTCATGTACATGGCCTTATCTTTTTCTGGCTTAGGCTACACTGAGAATAAACAATTCACTGACTGTAACACACAATCAGTTTAGCTAAACCATTCCTTCCCCATGCATTATTAAAAAAAAATGAAATTTAAGCATCATTTACAATCTTAGAAAACATCAACATATAAGCACACCATGACCTCCTCATCAGACATTCTCCTAGAGGAACTACATTTAAATGGCTTGATTTTAACCTCTGTTGGATGCTCTCATACACACCATACCAATAACACAGCTTTAGCTAGCACCCATAGCCAAGGGTGTGAGTGGCCTCTGCATTTGTATTGCTCTTGTCATGATTTAAAGTAAATCTGTAGGACTGGGTAAGGTAAATTAAAAAAAGATGAGAATACAGCATATTACTGAAGTGAAACATTTACACTGATTTTAAATTGCATCCATAATGTCTCATCAAGTAATAGGAAATTCATCGTATCAAAATTGCCTCAACTAAAAATCTTAGTAATTAGGCAAAGGCTGTTAGCACACTATAGGAGAAAGGATATTGGTTTTATAAATACCAGCTTTGCTTATGCTAACAATAATGCCAATAGCTATATTTAGTACTGCTTCTAACACGTATTTAAATTTCAGGACAGGGAGAAGTTGGCTCATTTAAGTTAGAGGTTATCCTCAACAACAAATCTTTCCCAATTATAGGGCATGTAAGCTGTCCCCAGATAGTGTACCTCAGGCCTACTGAGATCCCATTAATTGATACTTAAGGTAATATAATGTCTGATTTTTCAGTTATTATCTCTTTAAGCTTAAATGAGTCATAGTTAGAAGAAATTTTGGTTAGGACACCACTGGCTTTGGGTAATCTCCATCCAGAAGCAGGACCTGTGGTGCTTCTCCTGAGCTGCCACAGGCTCACGCAGCAGAAGACAGTGAGTGGCTGGAGGCAGCAAGAAGCAAATGTATTCCAGAAAAAAATACAGTGAAATTGCTTCTTCCTGAGACAGCAGAGGCTGTGCTGCACGTAAGGGGGTAGGCAGACAACTGAGGGGTAAGTCACTGTGGCTTTGATGGGACAGCGCCAATGGAAGGTCTGGCCCCATATCGCTGCAGAGGAAAAGTTGCTGACATCCCGGACACTCTTTTTCTTCAGTGATTATCCTTAAATGTGACCCTGCCAAAACAGATCCCTCCATTTCATCTTGGAATATTTTTAACTCACATTTCTTATGTTTGTGTGCAACCTTACAGGCAGAGCTGAAAGCTATAATCTGAAGTGACAACTACACTCTTCACAATTTTATCCAATCCGCTTCTGGTGTTCACTTCATGAAGAAACCCCCAGAAAAAACAGATCTCATGAGAATAAAGTTGTCCTGAAAAGTGACTGAACTGTAAGAATGGGTTAAAAACCAAACATAGCTTTTTATAAAGGAGACAAAGAGATATAAGACTGAAATTTTCAGGTGCAGTATTGATTTTATCAATACTGCACTCCAAACCTCAACATAACTTCATTTGGTTTTTTTGTCTCCACTAATATAAAGTAGAACAAGGCTCTTTTCCAGTTATTTCTTAGGCTTTCTTATGTTGTCATTTACAAGTACTGTAGGTGAGGCTGCTCTTCTGAATTTACTTTCTACTCCTTTCTAATCCAGCTATGGATACGGTTTTGCATCTGTGTCAGTTTTACCACAGTGTGAAATGTTTGAACATTTTCAAGCACCACAAAGCAGCAATTCATCCTCCACAAATCCAAGTGGCATTGGAAATATACAAAAAAGGTTGCGGTTATATCTTCGTTGATGTGCCCAGAGGACACTGGCAACATCCACATCAACCTAAATTTGCTAAAGAGAGCTGCCTCTACCCCCAACAAGGACGTGTGTTCAGGGGCCTGGACAGTGTATGCGCTTAACAGATTACGAAATGAAAACCCCAATGGTTCTATACTTCTGTTCAACACAGATCATACTATATGGAAATGGGGAAAAAAATCAACAAACAATTTGGATCACCATAATTTAAAGTAACTTTTCCTACTATTTTCTTGGTGATCAGCTAACCCATTCAACTTGTCAATGTTAACATCAGAAGCAAAAGTCTTACAGACCAAAATACAGTGACCCCTTGTCCTGGGTTCAGCTACAGCAGTCATTTTTTCTCCTTCTTAGTAGCTGGTGCAGTGCTGTGTTTTTGACTTTCAGCCTGGGAACAACGCTGGTGACACCGATGTTTTTGGTTGTTGCTAAGTAATATTTACTCTGACCAAGGACTTTCTCAGTCTCATGCTCTGCCAGGGAGGAGGGGAAGCTGGGAGAAAGCAGAGACAGGACACCTGACCCAAACTGGCCAAAGGGGTATTCCATACTATGGCACGTCGTGCCTAGTATATAAACTGGAGGGAGTTACCCAGAAGGCCCAGACCGCTGCTCGGGTCAGGCTGGGTATCGGTCAGCGAGTGGTGAGCAATTGTATCCTCTCCCCTTGTTATTTCTCTTATCATTATTATTATTAGTGGTAGCAGTAGTAGTTTTGTATTATGCCTTAGTTACTGGACTGTTCTTATCTCAGCCCATGGGAGTTATATTCTTTTGATTCTCCTCCCTATCCCTCTGGGAGCGGGGGGAGGAAGAAGGGGGGAAGTGGGCGAGCAGCTGCATGGTTCTGAGTTACCAGCTTGGCTTAAACCACGACCCCCCTAAACCCAAAATCTGGTCAGCCCCATTCAATAACTGCTTCCCACACCAGACACATCACAGTCTGGGCATCCTACAGCCCTGGACTTGCTACTTTCTATCTGATGCTCTGTATACCCTTCAAAACATGAGCTGCTTTACACTGGAATGAAGACGCTTCAAATAATAAACAGAGGACAGAAATACCCAGTTGACAGTGGGAAATCTGTTTTCACAGAATAGCTGCACCACCTCTGACTTCTCAGTCCTTGGCCCCACGAAAGTCTTAAAAATATCTTCAAATGCTGGGCGTCTGGGAACTGAAATTTGTAACTCATGTGGACACATAAAATTATGGACTCGGAGGGGAAGGTGGCTTTATGGCACACGACAATTTTTCTCACTTTTAGCTAGACACTTGCTATTTCACAACTGGTTATGACTTTTCTTTGTCCTAGAAAAACTAGTGCCTTTTTTACCTCTCCATTTTCTAACATCTACCTTGAGTCCTGAAGTGCCAAGAACTTTTTCTTTTAGATCATCTACCTATTAATATGATCAATTTAAGTTAAAAGCAGTTTATATCAGACCCAAGGAATACCTCGTGTGTCTGAAACCTTGCTGATTTTTTTTTCCAATTCTGTCAGATAGTCTAATAAGTAATATTACCTTTCCCTGTAAATATTTTTCCTTTTTATATCCCTATACCACCAAGGCTACAAAAATACAGCTATGCAAATATTTCAGCTTACAAAAAGACCAAGTCATTTTTTTTCTGAAACAATATTCACTTAAATTTTAAGAAACACCAACACTTTTTAACATCTACATTTACAAAACATACAATCATGCAAAAAAGAATTACTCTAGATCTGCTCACACCTGGTAAAGCCTAGGGAATACACGGTTAAAGTTGAGAACCTATAAAAGCTCTGTGCGGGCAGCACTAACTCTTCAAGTCTGGACTTGTTTTACAGTAGTCTACTTTTCTGAAGCAGAACATGCAATTCCTGGGTGGAGCACTTTGTTTCCATGCAAGCACTAGGAAAGCCTTACAAGGGACCAGACTACAAGGTCTGAGACTATGCCAGCCTTTCCTTGTGATGTAACTGGGAAGGCTTAGCCAGAGGATATTTCCAGGATTTTCCTTTTTGCCCTTAAATTGCATTTCTTGCCTCAGCCTGCCAGACCTCTGACTGAAAAGCATTTGATAGCTTTCAGGACAAGTTATCTGAAGTTTTGAGGCCTGAGAAGGAGAGGATGCTGCCCACAGAGGCCCAGGAGTGCTGAGGACACAGGGAAGTTCTGGAAGTTGCGGACACCACATAGTAACATTGGTGTAAAACTGAGCAATGTAGCTTGGGCAGTAAATAAATAAATAATGTAATTTTTCTTTCTGGGTTGAATCAGGTTCTTACTCCATTGTTTTTCATGCTGCATCTGTATCATTTTGCACACCAAGAGAAAATAGATAATGGAGAATGAAGATGGTTTTACAAAATGAGGTTAGCAGAGGCATTGCAACCTATAAGCACAATAATTAACTTTTAGTGTTTTTGTCAAAGATAATGTTATTTTCTTTCTTAGCTTTGAGAGTTATTTTTAACTCACTGTAACACAATTCTTTCTATTTACTGTCTTTGAAACCTTGTGTTACAGCCAAATACTCTAGTCATTTTGAGAAAAAATATTACACCTCCCTTCATGAACCACAGTGATTGAACGGATCTGCCTGCTTTCCTGGGGCACTATGCATACTGCATATGTTCTGGGGAGGTCCCCGCTAGTGGCTGCCTTGGGAGTCTCTCAAGAATGTATAATTTTATGGAGACATTCTTCTCATATAAGCAATGTAATTAGAAAATAATACACATTTAATTCTGATACTGGTACATTGCTGAGAAAGCCACATTTCGTTTTCTGAATTTGATATGATGGAAGAAGATACCACAATTTAACCACTGCAGCTCCCTAGCTCTGACCCTTCAATATTTAAAGAACAAATTCAGTCTTCGCAGTCTCTGCCAGGCTTTGAAAACCTTCCAGGATTAGCTGTGTTATGTGGGCATAGGTCTGGCATGCCACAATATTATTCAGAAATCTTTCCACTGCATGTAGATACTCTCATACTCTTTTTATGTAGGACTTAAAAGGAGTGTTTGTTACATTGCCACTATTCTTTTAGGTATCCTTTCAACTTTTTTGCAGTTTTGCTAAAAAAGGCCACAAACCAACACTAGCATTCTGTAGACACTTGCAGTGAGGTCACTTATGTTCACATGCAGCATCCGTGAGCATCAAATTCATCTCATGGAGGTTTTGAAACCTAGGAAGCACAAGACTTACTCAAGCCTTATATATACTGGCAATGCTTACTGACATAGGTAACAGTTGTCAGACCAGCACAAGGTCTGTCCCACCAGACAGATCTGCTCTAAGATTTTAAATCATTTACTTAATTATCAATTACAAATTAACTGCTTCTTGCAACTAAGCATACATGGACTAGTGAATCCAAAGCCATGAACAAGAGAGGGAATAATTGCCTAGCTCAGATTGCCATTGATTCAGCAATTAACTTATTTTTCAGTCAAATGCAATGCTTACAAAGTAGATGAAAAGGAAAGCACACTAGGTTGAATAAAATTCTCTGAAATTTAAATTTAAATATGTTTCAGTACATCAAAAAACAGTAGTTCATTTTTTCAGGCTTTTGATCACTTACAGTGAAATACAATGTAGGACCCATTATAACATTATGCTTTTAAAAAAGATTACCTGCTTAACTAAACCAAAACAGCATGATCATTTTGAGTCTATTTCGCTAGGGCTTCCAGAAAATAAAGACAATTTATTTTTTATATAAATACATCCTATCAGTGATGTCCATGGCTTGGATAAACTATTCAAGATCCTTCTTTCCTAATCATCTTTGCTGAAATAATCTTTCAGCTGGTGGCTCATGATATGATTCAGGGGAAGAATGTCAATGGCAATTTTGTAAACGTGATGACAGAGCAGAAGGTAAGACTGAAAGATTACACTGTCACGCAGCACTGTTGTTATGCAGAAGTTAATAAAGCACATCTGCCACTTAATATCAGTAAGTCAGTGGATATTACTAGAGATTTTGAGCCACTTACTGTTCAATAAATTTCATATAACCACTCTGATTTTCACAGCACAATCTATAGTCCAGAATATAATTTGGAGATAATATGTTGTCCTATGGATTTTTGAAATAAAAGTCACTGGTTTTGTGTTGATACACAGTATTTGCCTTAAATCAGGTTAACGTGAGAAGCAGTCAGGGAGCATTAGAAATACAGCAAACACAGATCATGCACTCATGCACTCCCCAAGGATGTACACAGCCAGGCTGCAAGCTGGAAGCATGCATGGAAAGCCGGTGAGGGCACGCAAACAAGACACGATGCCAGATGGATGGATCACAGAAATATCCCGCTCCGCAGGACATGCCCAACCAGAAAAAAAGTGCCAAGTGGTACCCATGAGCATGTACACTCCTCAGCTCTGAAAGAAATAAACTGTTGCTGCTGTGATGAAAGGGAGATATCAGGAGTCATCATGAAACTGATATGCCACAATATTCTTCAGAAATCTTTCCACCTCACATAGCCACTCTTGTACATTTCATATGTAGGATTTAAGAGGCTGTTTGTTACATTGCCACTATTCTTCCAGTTATCCTTTCATTAGTCTCACAGTACTAGAGAATAGTGCTTATTATGGGCTGAATTCTCTCATTCTCAACTTGGCATATTGCAGAAGAAGTTCATTTTTTGCATACCTCCAGTGAATATATTTCTGAGGATGGCACAACCTTCCAGATCAGCGTTCAATCAAAGCCACAACTCTTAGCCATGTTTCCCTTTTCCCTGCACCCATGACTTCTTCCCCTCCATGTTTTTTCCTCACTCCATTTTTTTCTGTTTGTAGGGAAGGTGTGTATTGCTAAATGGGTGAATATCACACAGATGGGTGATATGCGATATGTGCATGAAACCTCTTATATATTACAAATGGTTGATATTTAAGAAGTCAGTCTTATCTTTGATGGATTAGGAGTTTTTCTTTCTTTCCTCTCTCAAGCTGAAGAGATTAAACTCATTTTTCATAAAAAGCCGCAGAATCTAAAAGAATTACAATTTTTACTAATAATCCTTTAAATTTAAACCAGAACTTTGTGTCTTTTCAGGTCTGATCCTTGCATTTCCAAAATTCCACAGTCATTTTATTACTGTGACTCTCAGTGACTTGTAGATGGCAACATGCAATGCTGCTAACATGCAAAGTATTATGTTGAGGAATTACCAAAAGTCACATTTCTGCATCTCTTGAGACTGTGAAAAATATTCTGTTTGGAGCTTGTGGTTGAAAAACTATAAACCTGCTTGATTTTCAAAACAGTTGCTGAAAACTGTAACAAATACAAAATAGATCTTGGGCTAAATTCTTCAGATTTTTATTGTTCACTCCCCAACAGGCTACAAGTCATAATTTCAAAAGACAATATGCACATCCCTGAGGGATGACATTAATTCTTATGAAGGAAAATCCATCAGTGTCCAGTGAGTTATGAAAACATATTGAGTAACCAAGATATATCCCTGCAAATTATCAAGGGTAAGTAGGTATAGAGGTCACTTCTATAGTTTCTCTTTAATCATTACTCCCAGCTGCGTGAAACCTTTACTGTAAATTAGATTCCCACAATGTCCACTATGAACTGTTCAGACACAGCAAAAGAAATGTGTTTATATAAATAATTACACTTTGAAAAATTAATGCAATTTCACAGATGGAAATTTTAACCTGCGAACAAGCCACTGAAGACAAAATTAAGGTTTCCATGGCAACCTGAGCTACCTTTTTTATTCTGAACCACTGAGGGAGAGGAGTCCTTCTGGAAGAAGGATGCAGCAATGCAAAGACTGAAAGCCAAGACACCAGGGAGATGAGAGCTGTGCCCCATGCTTGAGCCCCCAGCACACTGGCATAGATTACACGCTCTGTGACACATAGACATGTAAAAATTACAAGCTTCACATAAATATTATGGCATACTAAATAATTGAAGATGAGAGATTTAATTTATCATGGGGTTTTTGCCTGTTCCCTTCAATTCTTTCAATTCAGAGCAATAATTCTCCTGGTTAGAAGATTAACTGCTTTAATAGTTTAATTAAAGCAAAGACAGGTTTATAGTTTTAGTATTATGTGAAGTCTGATAGTGAATATCTCCATGTATTATACCACTGGGTTTACTCTGCTCTTTCTGTTTAAAACAGAAAAATATGTTTATTAAAAAAAAAAAAAAACCAAAACAGAAAAGGTTGGGGGTTGTTTTTTTTTTTTTAATGCAACAAACTTCTGCTTCTTTCTCCTCGCAGTTTCTTTAAAAGGGTATCATCAATAAACTCTCATTCCGCCTGTTGTTACCAGTAAGATATGTGGAGTATTCCTGAAAAACACCAGCAAGTAAAAGACTCATAGGCAGCAATAACGAAACCCAACCCAAACATCCAGGGAAAAACAAGCCTTAAAAAGCAGAAGAGTAACACAAGAGGCCTGTGAGCAGCATATGCATCATAGAATCATAGAATCATTAGGGTTGGAAAGGACCTTAAGATCATCTAGTTCCAACCCTACTGCCACAGCCAGGGACACCTCGTACTAAACCATGCCACCCAAGGCTCTGTCCAACCTGGCCTTGAACACCCCTTAGTCTTTGGGAAGAAATACTGGATTTTGTTGCCTTTGACTTTTTCTTCTGAAATGACTTACAGGAGACTGGTCACTATGGGAATATAACACTCTGTTGCCTTGAAAATAGTGAAAATACAGTTCATGAAAATATGATATTCATTCCAGCTTTAGCAGTAGATTAAAAGAATTGCTGTCTTTTCAAGTGTTTATTCTCTGTGCTTCAAAACACAGCTAGATGAAAAATACAGTATCAGGTACAAATCAATTATTTACTACATAATCTTGAACAAATCCCTTCAAAATTTTCTGAGCACAGAAATACCTCATGTGTGGCAAAATCAAATTGGGGTCTCTAAGATGTACAGGAAGGGAATGTATGACAAGAGAAATGACATTTCCCAAGTAGGGATTTCAAACTCATCAGGTTTTACAGTACTCACAGTCCAGGGACTACTAGGAAAAGGTGTTCTTGTAATAACTGTGTTTTTCCAGCTCTCAAATGTTATGCTCTGAAATCCCTTTTCTGTCTTCCATGGGGACAAAAACATCCTAGTTCAACACATGGGACTCCTCGTAGGGTCTATACTGCTCTTGCATGGCAACAGCCTGGGTTTGAAAGCGTACTTGTCCCACATGCCACATGTAAACTATACCCAGAAATTGAATCAGGTCCCCTGTGGGCTGTTCTTCTGAGCTTAAAACCAGGGAGAGAAACAGAGAAAAGCAATCTTTGTTGAACCACAAAGCAAGATTAGTGCGATATGTATTATAGGTGGTGTGTGTTTCAAGGCAGCAGATACAAAGCAGGCAGGCCATCTTCATTCCCCAAAATAGGAGAGAGAAGCTGTCCTGCTCAAAGGCCAGCACAGTCTGGAGACATTCTCAACAGCTATTTTCTTCTTATCACTATGGTCATTTGAAGCTCTCTGGAGGATGTGATGTTAGTGTGTAAGTAAGTCTCACATACCTTGGATTGATGGGCATGAGGTTATGAGACACTACCATAGCCTAATTGTGTGTGTCTAGGCATGGTTATATCCATACCGGGGGCAATCTATCAGAGGGACAGCCATCTCTCCCTGCAACCACCCCGCAACTAGAAAAGTGTATATATAATTCAAGATGGTAGTGCTACTGAGGATGAACAGTTATCTTCTATTGAAAATCCCTGTTTTCAAAAATCTGTTACTTACGTAAGCTTTAATAACTTGGAATATGTTTTCCCACCACTTTTATTAGGTTTCTTTGTCTATTTTAAGCTAAAAGCATTCAGTGTTTTTCTTTATCTCAGCAGTGCTGTCTCCCTTAGCCCACATGCTGGATTATGCACAGGGAATAAATCCAGGCTGAGCAGTGAGACACAGTTCTTTGCAGCCTGTTCTGTGCAGAACCCTAAGGTTTTGCTGCGGATGCTGGAAAACACATTTCTCCTGGTACTCAGCAGGATGAGAAGGTTGACCAACGCTACTGGGAGGCTGGCAGTCAATATGCCAGGGTATTAGAGGATGAGAAAGGACAGCAATTTTATGGCTAAGGCAACTCACTGCCACTGTAGAGTGACCTGGCTTTCAGGACCAAATTCCTACAGGAGAGTGGTACATCACCCAAACCAAATGCTTCACAGGCAGTTGCAATTTGCATGTTCCCCCTTCTCTGAGCATCTGACCCAAGACCTTCTCATGTGATTTCTGGAAGGACTCTCAGTCTCTGTGAAGAGGTCAGTGAGAAACACCCTTCCAGCAAATAATGAGTCATAAAATGAAGTTCTCCTGCATTTGTGTTTGGAGCTGGCTACAGCTATTCGTTATGTACCCATAATAGGGTTGGAGAGCAGACAGTGAATAAGGACCGAAGCCACACTTTACACAAGGAAACTGTCATTAATGATGAAGAACTCTTTTGTCTTCGAAGCTTTAAGTTGTTTTTACTGACAAGGGGTGGTGGTGTTGTGCACAGCTATAAGTATTCTTTTATCTGTAATTTTTGTGCTGACATACAGTCACACAACTGACTACAAGCAAGCATGTAGTCTGCATAAAAAATGAAGAAAGATATGCATCTTTTAAAAATTGCCTCTACTTCAAACTGTTTTCATCTCTTGAAATGAGATTTTCATTAAGAGGTGGCAGCTGGATTAAATGTTGCACTCTCAGTTTTTCTTCTGGAGTACCAAATATGAAGCATATTTAATGTGACAAAAGTTTCACATCTTTATCAATATTTTATTAGTAGTGGAATGTGTCTTCCTCAATGCCTTTTGGCAATTTTAATTTACTGTACCCTTCATAGTTAAAGGAAATCACCTGCTGTTTCATTTCAATGCAAAGAGGAAAACTGAAGTCTTCAAATATTCATTATCAGATTCATCTCATAAAGACCATCTTGTTTGTTTGATTCCCTTATTAGATTGTCTTTTCTTTGTTATACGGAAAAAAGCACCCAGCAACAACAATAATTCTAGTTAATAGTGAGAAAGGCTTTCATGTATTTTTGTGTGTACAGGAACAGACAGCTCTTGTTCCTTTCAGTGTTTTTCTCATTTAAGTACATTAATATTTTCAAAGGCAATAAGTAAAATCTGGATTTCATTGATTTCAAAGCCTTACGGTTAAAATACTAGTTTAATTTGGAAGATTAAAAAGATTGAGAGGGAGCTGCAGAGCTAAAGAAGCAGTTTACAAAATATGTCTGATGTTGGAGCTCCTTTTAGTGTGCCAGCAGGAACAACACATATTTTGTGACCTTGTCTTGTGACCAGTTCATGCAATTTGGTAGAAGATATCATTGTAGTAATTACATATGGGTTCCCTGCTGCTGTAGTTATTCACGGTGTTGTGGGGCTCAGAGGAGCAGTGTTTCAGTGTGATGGATTGCTATGGAAAATTGCCCATGCTAGAAAGCAAGCAGTCTGATAAAAAGAGGCAATCATACAATTGCTTCCTTGACCACAGCTACAGCTTTAGGGATGGAGATCACAATTACAAAAAGCATTTTCGTAACTGGAAAATGATCTTTCACACAGAACTGTTTCAGCTTCATTCTCATCAGCCACCTTTTTTCGTTAGAATGACAAGTTCCACAGAACTGAGGGATTAAGATGATATAAATAAATAATGCTATTTTACAAAGCCAGTGCATCTTTCTCTTGTGAGAATATCAGACACAACCCTGGAGGTCAGCTAATCTTTGTGCCTGCAGAAGAATGGGGTGCTAAACACGATCTGCCCTCTACAGTCACCCCAGAACTGACTGCTTCCCATGCCTGGAAAGGAAGGCTTCCTAACAACAGGGAAACAGATAATTCCTTCTTATTTTCAGATTATTATAGGTATAAAACTAAACCACCGTATTAAGTATATTTTAATTTTCTAACACCACTTTCCTTAGAAAGCCAATGATTATTCTTTCACAACAATGGACTGCATGTAGTGAGCAATATTTTTTTTCTCAATACTTAGTTTTTATCTGTGAGCTCAGCTTCTTTCTACCTTACAAAGGGACAGTCCATTTACAGCCAAGTTGCTGAATCTCAACATGAATCTATTTTTCACCAGAAATATTTCGTTGAAGACAACAATCATTTGTTTTCCTATTTCAATAGCTTGCAAAAGCCATGAAAGTATTGTGGTTTAGTTCAAAATCCCATGTGGACCAAGATATATTAAAGAAAGGTTAATTCTAAATTAAAATATTTATAAATTTTTTAACTATAAAAACAAGACTTCAGGAAAAGGAATGTATTTGCAGAAAGTAACTGCAACACCAGAGACAGCAAACTGTTTAGGTTTGCAAAATGGAGAACATTGCAGAAAAGGTTGCCAAGGAAATATTAACTCTATACTCCTGTGCAAATGGATTATGGCACAATCTGTAATTACACAGCCACATCCTGGTTTTCCACTGGTCCTTTCAGATCCCAGTTTCAACAGTGTGCCAGAAACAATCCTGGAGGGGTGCTGACTGAGCAGTGAGGGCCCAGTACTTATTCATCTCCTGCCTTATGTGGCTGTCGTAATGCAGGCTGCCCACCAAATGATAATAAGCATAAACTGCTAAGGAGATATCCTTTTATTTGCTGCTCACCTAAAAATATTGTGCCTTGTTATACCTAGGTTCTTCCTGTTCATAGAACCACGTGTAGGCCACCAACCAAAAGACCAGGAGTGTCATAAAGATTTCTGGAACAGCCAGCCTGTTAGCTCATGCTGACAGGCACTGATGCTGGGGAGTTTATTGTTTAACGTTTCAGCCCCTAAAGTTGAGCCTGAAGGACATATCCACAGCTGGTAGAGAAAGAAAACTGGAATGTCCAAAGCTTATGGAGAAATCTCAGAAATTTTCCTTCAGATTTTTCTTAGCTGGATTGATCAGAAATGGGCTATATGGAGTACTGTGCAGAAAGACTGCTGCACAAATGCCTGCAGTTGGAAACCCTTAATCCAGCAATTCAGAGTTAAGAAAATATACATATGTATAATGCAGATTGTGAATTTATAGGAGTGTTTGCACAAGAAGAAGGCAATACCTCATTAGGGACTGGGAATCTTCACAAGAAAGACAAGGAATAGCTGGAAGGGGCAAATTTAACATGTAAGTAATTTCTTTGGGAACTAACTAGAGTCAGTTCAACAGAAATAATTAAAATGAAGATTAATGGCAAGAATAAACAAGGAAATACCCTGAGCAGATGCCAGATAATTTATTTGTGATATGAATTAAGCCAGTCAGAGCTTTCTCTAAGAGCTCTACAAGCACAGCCAATGCTTGTCCAGCATGTAAGCACACATTCAGGAAAGTCATTATCAGGAAAGTAACAGGAAGATTTGCCAAGACTCTCAGCCAAACAGGTAATTAATAATTGAGTGACAGTTGGGTATATGATTCTTTGCGTGCATGTGAGTTGTGTCTGTATGTGTGTACCCAGTATGCAGCAGATTAGATGTATATGCATATAAATAAGCACTACCATTTGAATGTTACTAGAAAACAAGTTAGAACTAAAAGCCAATAGGGAAAACTACTTTGAAAAGAAGTAGTAGAGAAAAAAGAACAAATTCTTCAAGCAAATAGAGATTCACAGAACTATGAAAACTGCTGAAATCAAGAAAATTTGTAAAACAATTCATCATGGCCAATTAGACGTAACATGAAAATCTTCATCCATGCAAATATTCATGTTCAATACATTTTTGTTGAATGGATTTCATTCCTTTGTGTATTTACTTCTTTCCTGTAGTCAAGGAAAATTATGCCCAGGAGAAATTAGACACTAGTATTGCTACATTAAGATGGTGCAGACCAAAATATGTTCTCCGTAAATCAGGATTATGCCTACTTAAAGGATGTACAGCAAGAGTTTCCTAACCATTCTAGAGAATCGTTTGCCCTATAAACCTACCTGCTTTACTAAGCCAGTACACTGAAAAGTCATAAAAAACAGCTTAGGGCAGCTCGAAGTGCTGTCATATGGATGTAATTTCTTTTTTTCTTTTTTTCCTTTGGGCCATTTAAGATGTCCTGGGATACCATTTCATTTGTCCATGACTCCGTATAGACAGACATGTGCCTTAGCAAAATCGATGTGCACATAACAGCATACAATTTAGGTTCATTATAGCTCTTCGTCAGATTCATATTTGTGATCCAAATGATGTGTCACACATTTTCAGTATTTCTTATTGCAGATATTAAAAGTTATTTGCTAATGACAATCAATCGCAAACACAGTGAGTGGAAGAACTATTTCTATTTTCATAAAATCACAGAATGGTTTGGGTTGGAAGGGACCTTAAAGATCACTTAGTTCCAGCCGCCTGCCATGGGCAGGGACACTTCCCACTAGACCAGGTTGCTCAAAGCCCCATCCAGCCTGGTCTTGAACACTGCCAGGAATGGGGCAGCCATAACTTCTCTGGGCAACCTGTGCCAGTATCTCACCAACCTCATAGTACAGAATTTCTTCCTAATATCTAATCTAAATCTCCCTCCTTTCCGTTTAAAGTCATTGCATGCCCTTGTTAAAAGTCCCTCTCCAGATTTCTTGTAGGCCTCCTTTAGGCACTGGAAACTGCTCTAAGGTCTACCCAGAGCCTTCTCTTTTCCAGGCTGAACAAGGCCAACTCTCTCAGCCTGTCTCCATAGCAAAGGTGCTCCAGCCCCCTGGTCATCTGTGTGGCCCTCCTCAGGACTCACTCCAATGGGTCCACATCCTTCTTATATTGGGGACCCAATATGCAGTACTGCAGGTGGGGTCTCACAAGAGCTATCACAACGGTCGAGAACAGCTAAAGGAGCCTTCTGGTAAGACTATCTAGAAAACCACCTCTTCACACTGAATTGACAAAAAGAAACATTAGGACTTCTAAAAGAAATTAGTAATTATGCTTGGAGTAAAACCATTTGGGAAGCATTAGGAAGTGCAATCCTGCTTTCTCTGTTTCATACAGTGTCTTTAGTAATCAAACAGTGATGGATACGACTGGTGTGGCCAGTTACCATAATTATGAATGAGAAAAAAAGGAGAGTAAGGAAATGTGGTCGTTGAAAAGATCTCTATCTCTGTGTTTTAAAATGTACTAGAGCTCAGTGAGATGTCTGGTTGCGTGCTTCATGAAGGCTTCTTGGTGTGTGCAGACAACCCATTCAAGCATGAAAAAACAGCGAGGAAATGCTGGCCTTGAAGGAACAACTCACCACTCCAATATTAAACATGTGTAAATTATTTAGCTGACCTTTTACACAGATTTTCAGTTGAGGAAAAAGCAATGAAAAATCACCAGCAACTGGTTAGTCACCATTAAATTATTTATATGTAATCCTAAAACCTGAATGTAATTGAAGAAGAAGTAAGGAATATTCTTTGCTTTGTCTAATACTTTCTGTGTGTGTGTTGTGTTACTGGCACTGATATCATTGTGTGTCTCTAAATATTTCCATAATAAATTTGAGAAACGTAGGTACAACTCAGGTCTAAAACAATCTCCTTGGACCGAGCCCAGATACATAACCTTATTCTGGGAAGAAACACCTACTTTTTCACCCACATTTGTACTGGAAAAAAAAAAGTGTAAAACAGAGTTTCCAGGCACTGCCTGATGATCCTTTACCTTAAATGCAGTTATGTTACGAACGCAATTTTTCTTTAGCTCAATGACTCATGGTGTGGGCTGAGGTGGGTGGAGGGAGAGCCTGGAGGCCCACCATCATCCTATCCCATCCTGCTGCCCAGAGTGAAGAAGGGTAAGAAGTGAGCACAACCTGAGAGATAAGGGCAAGGGCTGCCATCAGTGTAATGGTATGTTAAGGCAAATACACAGAGGAGGTCGCCAGAGGCCCCGGCAGAAGAAGAACACAAGCCACATGGAGGAAAATGGATAGATGTGCAGTATGATTTTTAACCAAATTAGCAGGTTTTTTTTTGCTGGCCTGTCTATGCTAGATCCTGTAGTGAGTTCAAAAATGTCTATCAGAGGAATTGTAACTATTTAGTAACATAAATTCTGTAAGTCTTTGTATATACCATATATATAGATATTTATATCAAAAATTCCAGGGCTAGAAACCAAATCCCCCCATTAGTACTCTGGCTTTGTGTATAAAATATTGGCTCAAACTCTATTCTTTATTTTTTTTTTTTAATCTGGGAAGATTTAACACATTGTAACAATCTCTTTTGACTAATAATTTCATTGCCTATACAAAGTCACTGCTAATAAAGTTTCCTAATTCCTTTTCAGTTCAGCCCACTCCCTGTGTGACCATTTTTGTTGATCTTAGCTATTAGCACTCAAGCAGTTTCAGGCTGCAATTACATTGCCTTGTGTCTTTGCCTCAGAAGATGCAGATGTGTTGAACTCTGTCAGTCTCCCTCCTTAAATCATTCCCTGTCAACCTTTTTATGTTTGCATTTGCACTGCTTTGAATTCTACCACATTTACCTTTTAAGAGAGAGAGAGGGGAGGACAAGAACAACAACTACCACCAAAAAGGAGCTCAGAATTGCATGATCTGTTTTGCAGGTTGCTTCAAAGGTATTGTTTTAAAAAGGAATAATTGTTGCCCTTACTGAACTCTGTAGTGATAACTTGCTCTTCAGTTGTAGAGAAGAGCAGTCCCTTCTTTTTCAAAGCCCTAGCACCATCAGTTTATGCATTTTTGACAACTCTGACCTTCACTTTCTTCTCGTCTCCCACAAGCATGAGGCTTTCCCCCGGTCAGTCCTGTCCTTCTTGGAGAGAGGGAAGGCACTGGAGTATTTAGCTTCATTAAGGGTCATCCAGGGTTGCTCCCACTGGGGAAGCCAGTGAGAACAGGCCAGCTGTGGGTTGAGAGGGCAGGTCTCTAGTCTGAGGATGCTGAGTCCCACAGGCTTCCAGTAAGGACCTGAGGAGAGACGCTTCAGCAGTGGACAGTGCTGACCCCTTCTTCCACTTGCCCTGGGAGTCAGCAAGAGCCCCAGGAAATGCTCAGTGACTGGCGCAGCCTGGTGGTGCAGGTAGTTTGTGTACCATGGGATGAAACTGAATTGAAAGGTGAGAAGACTGAAAAACTGCAGTGCCCAGAGGAAGATACTTCCTCCTCTGCCAGGAGAATTACCCAAGCAGAGTTTCTTCTTTCCTTACTTGGGCTTCCTTCTTTTATCCCTTGAGAAATCTTCTCAATGTTATTTCTCTCCCCTTATTTTCCTAACTATCCACTTTTTATCTTCAAGTCAACCTCTTGGCTTTCAGTCACACAGAGTTGATTTGTTTTGTTACTGTCATTCAGCATATATGTGTATTCCTCCAGCCTGGTAACTAATCCTCTCAGCCTGCTCTCTTCCTGCTGCTTAAGGCTCACAGCTAAGGTCTCATCACTAGAAGAAGGCATGCTCCTGCATTTGCTGCTTCATGCTTTCTGAGAAGGACATTGTTTTGTGCTGGATCTGTTTTGAAATCTCTGGCAAATTGCTGAGAAGATCTATCAGAACCATACTTCTGCACCACTGCACTTGGTGAAGGGGATGCCAAGGTAATATGATGGATAACGTCTGTCCTTCCTCTCTGGTATCTCCTCAAGCCTGCATTAGAACAGCATCCTCCCCTGGGATGTGGGGTTGGGCTGTAACCACCTTCCCAGCCAGGACAGGTTCAAATCCATAGCCCGTACCTGCTGAGCAGACTATGGCCAAGGCTGTGCTGGGCAGCCTGCATCTCTTCTGACATACAGAGACATACAAGATATATGTTGCTCACCAAAAAGAGCCTGATTTGAAACTGAGGGTGAGCACATTCCCCTGGACGTGCCTTGGGTTGAGGTCCTATCAAGGCATGCTCACATAGTTGGTATCTTGGTCATTGATTAATGTACATGTAGACTATCAGGAGCATGAATCCAAGTTTCAATGAATAACCATGGTGTGTATCCTAGAATCACAAAATCACAGAATGGTTTGGGTTGGGAGGGACCTTTAAAGGTCATCTAGTCCAAGCTCCCTTCAATGGGCAACTAATCAGGTTGCTCAAAACCATATCCAGCCTGGCCTTGAATGTCTCCAGGGATGGAGCATCTACCACCTCTTTGGGCAACCCGTGTCAGTGTTCCATCACCCTCATTGTAAAAAAAGTCTTCCTCATATGTACTCTGAAACTACCCTGTTTTAGTTCAAAACCATTACCCCATGTCATGTTGCAACAGGCCTCGCTGAAAAGTTTGTCACCATCTGTGGGATAATTACTGAATATGATTTGAAAATTAAACTTATATCTAAAAATGTAGCATTGCTCACACATAAAGGAAAAACAGACTTTCAGGGTAAGATGCAGCTGCACGTGGTATGCCAGGAATTCACTCCACAGCAGTTCCCGTGGCAACATTGCTTGATGGAGGATGGAGCAGAGTGGAGATTCTGCGGCCAAACTCTGTCCCAACACCAGCAGAGATGGGAACTAGGTGGTACTTAAAACTGATAAGCTGTATACTTGCTGCCCTGAGCCAATGGCCTGTCATCTTTTGACAAAATGCTGTCCTTTGTGCGAACTTTGCTTCATTATAATGCATTTTAATACGAAAACACACCTCCACCTCCAATGGTACCTGCCTCCAAAGTGAGACCACCCCTCTTTGAGCATGCTCTTTGAATTTTTTGTGGCATATACCTTTAAAAGCGAAGCAAGGAAAATTTACACCAATAACAATAAAGGTATGTATGACTAGAGTCACTCAAGCTCCACCTTGAAAGTGAAAAATACTATAAAAATGACCCAAAAAGTGGGGGGCTTTAGGGAAGACATCATCGTGGACGAGCCGAGGAAGACCCCATCAGCTGACTACTCTCGACTCCTGGGACCGGTCGACGGGCTGGACCTTTCTTCTCCCCCATAGGGACGCCTTTGGGTAAGACTTGCACTGTATCCAGTGCTTCCCCGGGAAAATTAGGAATCTCTATATAGAGTTACTTTTTACTTTTATACTTTAAAGCCAGGCTGTATTATTCATAACTTTGTCACGTGGTTGTATACCTTAGTATTTGCACGTGCTTTTGCAGACAGTGTATTTATCACCGGCAATCCACAAGAACCTGTATCTGTTGCTTTAATAAACTCCACTGTTTAAGTAGCTAATCGTAAATCTCTCATCGAACGCGACCAGCTCCCTCAGTGTGGTCGTGCTAGTTTGTGAGCACGATTAGACTGAAGATGCAGTGCACTATTAGTGCATCTGGAATCGTGATTATTCAATATATTGAATGCGACCGGACTGATAGTGGCAAATTTGGCATCACTCAGAATCTACGCCTAGCCGCACCCAGCCCCTCTAATATCTGAGGACCAGCTGGAAAGCAAGGGGGTTTATTTTCTGCCAAATTATTTTACCCTTTCACGCAACACCATCTTTCTTGTAGGCCCCTTTGTGTTAGGCATTCAGTGATTTTAGTGGCAAGGTCAGGGTTTACACAGAAGAATTCCAAAGCCGTTACGTGCCATGAAAGGTGTCTTTACAAGGCTGGCAAAGCTGAGGTATGTGCTTAATTTTGCTATTAGGAGTACCCCTGCTGGTAGTAAAGTAAAACATATAGATTAATGTCCGAAGGATCAAGGCTGATCTTCCTTAAACACCTTGATTCCCTGCAGTTAGGTGCAGATTATTAAATTCAAAGACAAATTAAAATCCTTTTAAAAATATCTTTATATTTGCAAATAGAATAATTGAAAAATGGAAATGGGAAGGACATGTTGAGGTCACCTGGTCCATCTCCCCACGGAAAGACAGAATCAGCTGCATCTGCATCACTCCTCAGGACCTGCCTTGGATGACAACACTTACACAACCTCCCACGCGACCTTCCTTGCTTACAACATCCTATATTTGAAAAGAGATTTTATAATGTCTTACTTGAGTGATCTGCAATTTTCACCCATTACTACTTGTTTTATCCACTCTGAGTATTGAGAACAGAATATTACTTTTTGCAACACCTTTTTATGATTTGAAGACTTACTGTATCTGACCAGACTTTTCCTCTTTAGGCTGAAGAACCCTGTTCTTGTCAAACTGACAGCAGTATTTCACTACAAGGAATGGGCTTTTTCCTGCCTTTCTCCTTGTCATGGTTTAAGCCCAGCCAGTAACTCAGAACCGTGCAGTGGCTTGCTCACCTCACCTTTTCCCCCACCTCCGAGCGGGATGGGGAGGAGAATCGAAAGAGTGTAAACCCCATGGGTTGAGATAAGAACAGTCCAATAACTAAAGTATAATACAAAACTGTGACTGCTAGTACTGATAATAATAATAGTAATAATGATAAGGGAAATAACAAGGGGAGAGAATATGAAACTAAAAGGGGAAAAGGAAAAGAAAACAATAAACACAAGTGATGCACAATACAATTGCTCACCACCTGCCGACCAACACCTAGCCTGACCCCAGCAGTGATCTGGGCCTTCTGGGGAACTCCTCCCAGTTTATATACTGGGCATGACGTCCTGTGGTATGGAATACCCCTTTGACTTGTTTGGGTCAGGTGTCCTGTTTCTGCTTCCTCCCGGCTTCTTCTGCCCCTCCTCTCTGGCAGAGCATGAGAGACTGAAAAGTCCTTGATCAGAGGATTACTTAGCAACAACTAAAACATTGGTGTGTTATCAGCATTGTTCTCAGACTAAAGCCAAAACAGAGCACTGCACCAACTACTAGGAAGGAGAAAAATAACTGTTACAGCCAAACCCAGGACACTCCTCCACATTTTTCTGCAGAACACAACTTCTGTTATTCAAGCTATTACACCAACTTTTTGTGTTTTGGGTTTGGTTTTTTTTTCCTTCTGCCTACCTCCTTTTTTCCTTTTATCTTCTCTTTCAATGAAAATAATAGTGATGAAGAAAAAACACAAGGAGTCAAAAAGTCAAAAGCCTAGAAGGAAAAGGGTGAAAACTTCTGCCAAAATTAATTCTTTCTTTTTCTTTTGAAAATGTGAAACTAGAATTATGTTCAGATAACAGCAGCAGTATTCTGCCATCTTAACACACAAGTCGGACATATGCAACAGCATCTTAAAAAATTCTTATGAATGTGCTACTATTTCTACTCAATGCAAAATTATGACAGGGAATACAGCTACAATTATGATGACACATTCGTAATTCTGAAAAGAAAATTGTGTAAGTGTAGGCAGCTTCCATTATACTTGAGCAAGTTGAGATGAATGAAACCACTGATGGAATAAACTTGGCTATTATAATATGTGCAAAAATCAAAGCAGGAGAATCTCTGTTCACTCACTGCTGCTGAGATATTCCTATGATGCTTAAAAACATTCCTGCCTGAGTATGTGTCTTGTACCTTAATACAAGAATACATCAGAGTAGAGGGACTGACTGGAGAATTTGTGTACTGAAATTCACTATCCTGATATGGCAAGCAACCTTATCACATACTCCTGTTCACAGGCTGAACAACCTCCATCTTAAATGTTGCGGGACTTCTTTAGCTACTTCTACATAGGAATTCTTCCTAAGCCTCTCTCATCCTGTATTAATGACCTTGTGATTTCTAAATGTATTAAAACTTCAGGTCTAAATTTCTTCATAGCCATATGTACCCAGATGTTTTCATGCCAACACAGTCCTTTCATTTAGGGTATTCTATTTCTTCACTTGTATTCTCCCATGACAATATTTACCCACAGGACTTTGTAATGGTAAACAAGCCAAATCTTTTAAGTGTCATCTTATATATCAGGCTTTTCATTACCCTGATCACTTTAGTAGCCCTTTTTCTGCATCTCTGGGTGAAGCACACATTCCTGCTGGAAGCCAGGGGAAAGAAAAACAATCCCACAGAGGACTGGTGGGCACTTCTGTCCAGCCACCAGCTCACATGCTCAGCTGTAAGTGCAATGTTCCCTTGCACTATTTGCTAACAGTCGTCACACAGATGATGGTGAAATTAAGTAGACGCATTATAATGAAGAAACTGATCACTAAGTGGCCACCTGTATGTATTTATAGGCTACATCTCCTCTGGGCTTTCACTTTGCCAAACTAAATGTGACTAAGAAATTTCACTTCACTTGCTGCAACAAACTGATTCCTCTCAGAACCACACTGGCAGCAGTTTCTGCCTGTGTCCTGGCTGAAGTAAATCTCTTTTGATTAAGATGCAGTTCTAAAGGAGGTCTCGCCAAAGTCTTATGAGATGGAGTTCATATTTCTCTGCTGAAACAGTCTCTGCTAATATTTTCTGGGATTGTTTCTGATATTTTCAGGGTCATGTGCCCTAGGTTATATTAATGGTCACAGGGTAGCAACTACAACCAGATCTTCCCATAGAGTTTTTTCAGCTGATGACCTCTTAGCTCATAGTAAAAATTCCTCTTATTAGTTTCTGAGTGCAGGAACTTGTACTTTTGTACAACTGAATTTCACCCCACTTCTTTTACTAGAGATTTCAAGGTCATCTGACTCTCTTTGTATGATAACCAAATCTCTTCTTTATTGATGCAGCTTTCACACTTGAGATTGCCAGCAAATTTCATTAGCATACTCCTACCAGGGTCAGAAATTAAAATACTAAATAAGATTAACCCCCAAATCAGTTTTGGAGTGATTCTATTAATATCTTCACCTTAGTCTGACATTTCCCTTTTCAGTAGCACCTGATCTTGTCTTTCCTCTGGCCAGTTTCTCACCAGTAATGAAATTCCTATACTAAACCCACTTTCTCTAGATAAAGCAGCACTTTCCCCAATGATACTGTATCAGTGATGTGCTGCGGTTCAGGGACCTAGCATATCCCGTGCCCATAGACCCTGTTGTCTTACCAAAGAGCCAACTGACCCCTTTAAAAGGAAAAGCCAGCAACTAGAACTTGACACTCCTGGACATCGAACTGCACTCCTGTTGAATGAATCACATAGAAAAATATCACCCATCTTAGTCAGTATGGAAGCAAGAGAAGTAATGTCTCCCAGACGTCAAAGAAAACAATTAGTGCAGTGCCCCATCAGATGGCTCCACCTCATCCTGCTTCCATCACGAATGCAGGAATGAAAGTCAGAGCTGATTTTTGCTTGGGAGACAGAGCCTTGAACAGGAGATGGGAATATTAATCCTACCCTCGCTTGCTGTGCCTAAATGACTCCGTCAGGGATGTTTCTCTGCCCACCCTTGCAAGAGACCCTGATCCCATGATTCCTCTCTTTTTTTTCTTGGCAGTAAGACAGAACACTCTGCCACCACACACATGCTCACTCATCCTGGATCTTTCATCTTTAATTCATTATTTTATCTTTTTTTTTTTTCCCCCATGACAGAGAAGATTAATTCAAACAAGAATCATTCAAGTACCAGCTGATAGCTTGCTTTAAACAAGGAGCCAGACTAGAGGATCACAACTGTCCCTACAAGCTAGCATTATCTTAACCTAAATGAGGCTTGCTCAGGAAAGCCTGGAGTGTCTTCACCTCCTATATACATGCTAAAGACCATATGGAAACTCATTTAAAAGGAATGAAGTGCACTAACCTTCTGTCTTATTGCAATGCTTCCAAAGATCATCAAAAGCCAGTACAAAGCTATTGTGACAGATATATGGAGCATGGTTTTCCTTTTATTGTTACCAACTAAAAGCAATTTTTATCAATTACACACACATCAAGCACAGATTACACATTGGCTACAAGTTATTGTTGTGTTTATTGTTAGTATTATTGTCAGTATTTTGCTGTGTTGGAGCTGACAATATTTTTGAGCAGAAATAAATATTTTAATTTAAGCGCTGAGGGATAACAGCTGCAGTTAGTCCATACCAGCAGTTAAGTGAATGAAGCCTGCATTATGCTCATTAATACCACTTCTTTAAATTTTACTTCTTTCCATGTGAAAGATGTGGGCAGACTTCAACCCTCATGACAATGTACAGTGACAGCAATGTGTGCCAGAAGTACAGCATGAAGACATGAACAGTTTCCACTGTGATGGCTAATAACCAAAGAAAAACATAGATTATGATAAACATTAAGAAAAAACAACCTTAACAGATATTTTTGTGGGCTACAGAAAGATATTATGTAGCCTCCAAGACTTTATTTTTTAAATAAATGCTTTTAAGGTGTCAACTTAGTTTCACAAGATGTTCAATAGTTTATTTACTTGAAAACAGAAAATGGTCTTAAGTATATGTAACATTTTACTGATGAGAGATGAAGGAAGGGAGAATGGGAACAGGTTTGTGAGTGTCTTGGATCATGCACTGGAAATTTTAGCGTATTTTGGGTTCTCTGCTTGAAGCAGCTATTAAATTATTTCCTCAAGGCTGAGTTAATTTAATGGCAAAGGAGTCCAAAACAATGTCAAATTATGCATTTTTAAACAACCCTGAGTATTTATACATCACACAAGTTTGATTCATCTTTTGCTGGTACAGTGAAGATTTAGCATCAAGCCCAGAATTCATCTTTTGCTTCTTCCGTTTGAAATATTTAATGTTTCCTAAACCAACATGGAGAGTTGGGAGACAAAAATAAATGGAGTGCACTACTTGCTGCTCTATTTTTGATAGCTCACTGATTTGGGGTTTTTTTTAACACTACTGTTTAAAGTGTGTGAAGGATTTCTCAAGGATAGAAATAAGCAAACTACAACTGGGCCCTTCTTCTTTTGTTATCACTAAATTGGTTTCCAATAATCTCAGAGGTAAAGAAAATGCAAGAGAAGCATACACCCCAACATGCTGTATGAGAAAAATAAAACACATTATGCAAAGGAAATGGTGCATGCCTCTCGTGATTAAAAGGATGCAGAAAAACATCTGGACTCAGTGAAGCTCATCTTCCAAAAATGGAGACAATAAAGTGACTACTGGGGAACAAAACAAAGACAAGACAGACATGCATGCCCAGATTTCCCCCAAAATTAACAAATGCTACTATGACAGCAAATGCAGTGACAGTAGCAGTGGCTGCCAGCTCCCCAGCGGAAGAAGACCTGTGCCAGCAGACCAGCTCCTGAGAACAAAAGCTGTAACACTAAGCATGACGGTGACTTGATGGAGGAGAGCTCATTTCGGTAATACTCCAGTTAAGACCCTATGTTCTACCTCCAGGCTGTTGTGGATGGATATATGTCTGTGCTGCAGCTGGGAGATGCACCCGACCTACATGTTCAAGAGAAATTTAATCTAGTAGTGGTGCTGACATGATGATATCTAGCTAGCTTGAGCATATCAATCTGTGTGACAACCACACATTCAATGGTAGTATTTCTGGAATCACAAGCAAGTAATATGACCTCCTTAAAAGAAAATCCCAGTATGTTTGACCAGCAATTGGAAGTGAATGCAAAAATAGACATGACATGATGTTGAAGATTTACTCCATGAGAGAGAAGGGTGGGATTTAGCTCCAAATGAGACATTTACACATAGGTATGGCAATGCAGGTGTCTGCATGAGCTGGGTATGCTCCCAGTATATCATCAACAGCCTAGATAACACAGGTGGAGGTGTTTAGTGGGCTATCCATCTCAGTCTCAAAGAGACACCTACAGATGATCAGCTGAGCAGCTTTCTGGAGTGTCCCCAGCTTTCGGTCTGTACAATCTATTTTAACTGGTTAGAGGAGACATTTTCTGATGACAGTGTATCCTGATATAGAAAGGATTTACTTTTGCTCTGATCCTCTGAATGTTGTTGTCTTGCACCAGGATTTGGGAGAGCAATATCTGGAGATGGAGCTCCCCCCAGGGTGGGGGGATGCTGCCCTGAGCTGTTACATGGAGAGGCCATTCTGTATAAATCTGAACTGAATCACCCTCCTGACTGTCTGAAGGGCATCCCAAAATTTCTGGGTGGATGACATCTCTCTCCGAAGAAGCAAGAAGAGGGAGAGTTCTAGGAGTAGTCCAGATAGAAGAGGCAGTGGTGTTTTCCTAAAGGTCCTTTCACTTCACCATCAGATAGACCTGGCCTAGGGACTATACCTGGGTTCTAGGCAGTGTCTTTATACAATAAAATAAGAGTACCAAAGAACAAACTCAAGCACTGGGTCCCTGATTGTCCTTAATGATTAGCTGAAGTTACTATATTTTTTTGCTATTCCAATGAGTTTTCTCCAACACAGACCTGCTACGGAGGGAGCTAGTCCCCAGTAGTACCTTGCCAGTTCACATTATTTAACTTCCGAGACGGGAATCAGTGCCCACCTCCATTTTACTTACAATTGTGTCAAACTCCCAGACCCCTACAGCTCACTAAATCTACAGCTGGAGATGCTAATTGCCCAGTGATCAAACATCAGGGCCTTGGCCACAAAAATCACATCTGGGCAGCTCCTGAGCCATACGCATTTAAGAACTAGCTGCAAGCCATGGTGTTGTTAAGCCTATGAAAGATGAAGTAATCGTTGCTTAAGCATGTTCAAATGCTGCATCATCCCTTCATTCACTGTAGCATATTATCAGCATTTTCTTTCTCAACTGAAAAAACACACAGAGTGTCACTCTGAATTGTAAATTCTCCCACGAAAAGGGAAAGAAAGGCACTACATATACTGTTATATATCTCCCAGCCTGCTTGTCGTTCTCAATTACAGAGCGGTTCTAAAGAATTGCTAAGACAAAGTAAGAATGATATATCTGTGACATTCTGAGTTAAATCATCAAGAACACGGAGAATAATAAAGGCTGAATAAGCATCTAAAGCTTTCAAAAGCTTTTCAAAGCTTTTAAAAATTTTTTTATCTCACTATAGATGCACAAGCACACAGCCATAAAGTCTGAGCTGGAAGGGAGATGGAAGTTTTCCTAGTTCTGATTTTATTACGAATACCTACTACTTAGCTTATTCATTTGCACAGAGTATAACAGGTGAAGAGGGAAAGTACAGAGCAGGGGCAAAGTGACAAGACAGATGCCTGAAGTAATGAACAGAAAAGTTCTGCAAGTATGAGGGCATGGTTGCCTGTCATCCGGTAGCATCTCTGGAAAAGAAGAACCTCACAGAACAATCTCTGCATATTTCCACTGAGTATACAATTGTGTTAATAAGAATATTTTGGATCAGCAGCATCAGCAGATGTAAAATGGTCATCACACACTTGAACTTCATTTTTTTGCAGCAAGACATCACCAGCTAAGGCAATCAGTACAGTTGTATTTCTTTGATCTGACTTTGAACTATGTAGCTCCAAAGACTTTTTTTTTTTCTTTTTTTTTTGCTTTACACAGAAGCTAGAGCTCAAGATGGGAAAACTCGGTATTTAGAATAGTGTTTGTCTCCACCACAGCAGAAAGATCACTCAGATGTGAGAGATTTTTGTCTCTGAAGGAACACAGCAATTATTCACAGGCAGAAGGTAGTGTAAGCAGTGAGAACAGCCCCCCCCGGACAATATTGTGAGAATAAATGAAGAATCCTTCCACTTCTTTCTGTCTAGTCACAGTTCAAGACCTTCTCATCAAAACAGTCATGTTTTTGTATTGAAAGCATTCTTGATAAACCAAAGATACATTACTAATTTCACTTTACAGATGACAAACTGGAGCACAGAAAGTTTATTTTTATAAAATGAGCCACCAGGTGGCTTGACTTCCCATGTATTGCAACCCAGTGCACCTCAATGTTCCTACTTTATCACAGGAAGTTCATCAGGCAATAGAGCCCTTCTGCACCATCAGGAGGAAGGTCAGGTAAATAGACACCTATTTGATTGCTGGTCAGATGCAAAGGGAAAATTTAAAATTAGTCAATGATGATAATAATTGATGTTGACAATGAATAAGGGGAAAAATGGAAGGGTTGAACTGAAAACATAATATTTGTCCTACTAGTACGTTGCCGCCAGTCTACAATAGATATTAGGAAGAAATTCTTTACTGTGAGGGTGGTGAGGCACTGGCACAGGTTACCCAGAGAAGCTGTGGCTGCCCCATCCCTGGCAGGTTCAAGGCCAGGTTGGACGGGGCTTGGAGCAGCCTGGTCTAGTGGAAGGTGTCCCTACTAGTGGCAGGGGGTTGGAACTAGATGATCTTTAGAGTCCTTTCCAACCCAAACTAGTCTATGATTCTATGATACATCTTTTATTAAGACAGAGTTATACAGGACTATGGCATTTCTTAATCATGAACCAATTCTTGTCTTTGAGACTTGAGACTAAAAATAATCAAATAATAAGAAGAGTAATAAGAATATAATAATAATAATGATAATAATAAAAATAGGTGTTAATTAGCTTCACTCAATGGCTTTTGTACACAAGTTTCAAGTTGGACTCACTTGCACTTTATGCTAATCTGAAACTTACGAAAAGTCCTCTTCCATACATCTGTAGGCTCATTTAACTCATTTAAGACTTTCTATTGTCACTGTCTTATCTTTGAAATTCATGGCTGTACATATAACAAAATACAAGAAATGATGTTACTAATTTTAATGTAACTGGGAGAAGAAGAGATAAAAATATCTATTCACAGATGTTCTCAAATAGCAGACATAAGAATGATTCCTTCTTTCAGTTAGCTTCCATTAGCTACTGACTCTGGAAACTAATAGGAGGCTGTACACAGCGGAAACATTTTTCAAGCCCCAGCAGTATTTCATAAGGATCCTTCTCACAGTGCTTCAATGCTAAAAAAAGTTTTGAATTGTCTGGCAGGAAATCAGAAATCATTGTCCAGAGTTCTAACAAAAGAGCAAATGGTGAGAGTCTATAGTCAGTCATGGACTTCTTAGAAGAGGAGGTAGAAGACTTCAGTGAGGCCATTTTGAAAATGTTCTGAGACACAGACTTTCACCACCTCCTTCACAGATAACTACGTGTCACTCTTGGGTATTTTAACTCTTCTGATACCTTTATTTTAACTCTTTATTTTTTATAAAATATATATTTTTAATAATTTTTTATAAAATTATATAAAAAAAATTATATAATTTTTTATAAAAAAATTAATTAAAATTTATTATTTTAACTCTTCTGGTACCTTTATTTTTTTTCTATAATGTTGATTACATCCATTAGAGGAGTTACATATGTCTTTGTACTGTCCTGACACAATACTTGTTCTTCTTTTCTCATACTAGTGAACAATTACTATTGTCCTCATGTCCTTTGATTTTGTTTTCTCATCATCCAGCTACAAACAAACATGTGTTTAATCTTCTGATGTACTGCAAATTCACCTTCCCAGTCCTATTTTTTTTTCTGTCTGTTCCTCTGGATTCACAGCTGGTGAGGGCTGCTGTATAAAAGGGCAGGAGGAAGCCTGTGCTAGGGCTGCCCTCCTCCTCTTGTGAACTGTCTTCAGGCTGCAGCTATCACTCTCCATCCCTACTTGAGCTACACGGCAGTGGCATCACAGCTATACCCATTCCTGTTCATGGACACGGCTAGTTCAGACCAGGACACTGGCCAACAGGCTAACTTAGGGCTTGACGTAGACCTGCCTCATTACTATGGGCTTTGCCTGGTGATCATTGAGATGGGCCTCCCCGTGGTTATGGTTTCCAAACCTGATCCTGACCCTGACTCACTGATGTGCGTTCCTGCCTTGAGCTTTGATCTGCCTCATCACCATGGACTTGTCTTTGGACCTCCCTAATTATATTCACTGCACAGTAATGAGGAATAGTTGGAAAGATGGGTAAGGATTATATGTCAAAATTTTATGAACTTCTATTTAGTATTTTGACCTATATATAGGCTGAGTACACTTTAAAAGTAAACTATCTGCATAGTTTCTGCATAACTAAGCTGCTCAATTTTCTTAGCTCTGAAATGAAGCTAATAGTTATAGCACTCCTGTGGTTTCCTACAATCACTACAGGAAGTCTGGAAGAACTGCAATATTTTGGCAGAAATTAATATCTTCAGAAAAAGAATATAAATGAAAATCATTTCAGTGGGCATGGCACCTTTTCAGAAACAATGCTTTAGTTATTAATCAACTTAAATACACATGCAGAGTTCCTTAGTGGGTGAAAACTATATCTAGGAGGAGGTGGGAAAAAAGGGTCCAGCTTGGACCCTTTGTTTTGTTTCATGGCACAGCATTGTGCTTCTATTATTTCTGTATGCCAGTATACAGGAACAGTTATTGGGAAGCTTTTTCATGATAACAGTTGCTTGGAAGCTGAGAGACGCTCTGCTGAAGCTGCTGAGTGGAAAGCAACAGTAGAGTTCCTCTTAGATTAAAATCTGAGTGATTCAAAAATGAGATGTGCCTCAGTCTTATGATTAGAAATCCTGACATAAAGCAGTACTTTCAAAGCCCAACTTTCTCAGGTACTGTGAAATTCTATCATGGAGATCCATAGATGTCTCCCATTCATTTTTCAACAGCTTGATCTTACTGGCATTACAAGCATGGCTTGCTAAGTGTTTATATTTGTTCAGTTATTGTGATTCAGTTCCTGGTATGGGAACAGGTAGAAATGTTCCAGATTTAATTTAAACAAATCCTGACAGCACCGATAAACCATTCCAAAGGATACCATAATTTATCATAACCAGTTAGTCCATTAGAACTTGCTCCAGTCAGAAATGAAAAATTACTTTTCATCTATTAAGACATCAGGACAACATTAAAACCTTGCTGCAATCTACCGCACAAAACACTGCACAAAGATGGCTGGGACACCAGTACCAACTCAAAATAATTTTATAGCTCTTTTTTTAAAAAAAAAGGAAAAAAAAAAAAGAGGCCTTCCACATTAAAATATCACAAACAAGCATTGATCAATACTCCCCCTTTACTTGTTATTACAGGAGGCTATTACAGATACATTTTCTGGGTACTTTTTCTTTTGCAGGTGCAAAATGCTTAGTCTACGAGCAAAGCAGGTAGCAATATTTTAGACTGTGATTCTTTTTTCATGATTGTTCAGGCATTTTTTGCTGTTACATCTCAATGGTAGCTGTTTGAGCAGCTGTGAGTATGAACTGTGCTGAAGTGGCATATTCCAAAGCCAGCAAGGAACAATTTGCGGCTAAATCTCAAAAATGGTCCAGTAAACAAATTTCCAGAGGTAGTTTCCTCAGAGATGAACATACAGAGGAAAACATATTACGGTGCTCACTTGCACATGTAACAGTAAAAAAGAACCTACTAAAGAAGTGGTTGTAACCATCTTAAATATTGGTGTCCTTACGGCTTTTGAGGAAGACCAAGCAGGCGTTGGGAGTCAGTGCTTTCTCCAAATTTATCTTTCTGAGTTGTGATGTTTAAAAGATTGCCAGGGACAGGATGTTTTTTTTCTGGCTGAACGCCTCATTCACAAACACCATACACCTTAAGTAACAGGGTGATTCAGTTTACTAGCCATTTATTTCTAGCAGCTGAGAGAGAATTAAGAAAATACAAAAACTTATCATAAAGCAGGTTTTTGAATTCTCTCAAATTTGCATTTGAAGGTTTCCTTCTGCTGTGGAACAACTGGGAACCACTGCTCTGACAGCTCCATCTTTAAGATGCTAAGATTATTTTCTTTTTCATTTTGGAGATCCAAAAAGTGCCTTTGATGCATTTCATGAGACACTGCAAATGCACCCACAGCAGAACAGGTCACACCAACAGCTTTGAAAACCAGCACAGAACAAAAACACCTGTATTAATCTGCCTTTCATACAGCTGCCAATTAGCCCATCCATGCTTCTAAAGCTCTTCCACCTAAAATGGTAAATAATTTGACTTTCTAATTCTAAAGTACTTGTACAGCTTCTAAAATAACCACATATGCAGAGAGAAAATCCTATCTAGCCATTGTTGGGTATCCTCAGACACGTATGGCCCAGTTGCCTTTAATAGCATGTAAGCTAAATATGCACTCTCTTAATAGTCATTAGTCATGACACAAAGGAAACAAGTAAATAAATGCTAGGTGACAAACTAGAGATAGTCTTCAAAAAGAGCAAAGACACAAAGATAGTGTTGTAAGTGAGAGTATCTGGGACTTTTACTAATTGGATTTTCAGCAATGCATGGATATACCCCATTCATATACACAAATAACACAAACAGTGTGGTTTTGTCTTTTTAATATTTCTATTGTGAGGTACACATAGGAATCTGTTCTCTGTTTTGCAATATACTTTTTCTCACTCTGCACTGTAAAATACAAACACTCACCTAAACATAAAAGAGATCACTGAAGACATAGGTAACTCAGATGGTTAAAAATAAACAGAAATAGCAGCAAAATTGCTGTCAAACTACATTATCTGCAATACACCTGGCAGAGCTCTGTGAAGGTGTAAAGTTACTAAGCCACACATATACTAAGTTTTACCGAAGTCTATTGGGAAAGACATCCATAGAGGAGTATTAATGGAAGTTTGCAATCCTGTGGGAAAATGAGAGAGTTTTGAAAAAGAGAAAAGATGTGATAAGGAAAAGTAAATAGTTTCATTGCCAAGCTGAACGTGCAGGAGTTCTCAATATATCTGCAACTCAACAACTTTAGTTATAATCTTGAGGAGGAAGCAGTACACAACGTAGTGATTTTCCTGAGGACACAGAATTATTGAAGTTTAACAAAATGACTGTGAATGGAGAAGAATTCCAGAAGGATATAATCAAAGTAGGTGATTGGGCAACATGACAGTAGATAAATTTTAATGAAAGTAGGTATGAGGCAATGCTTAGTAGGTAAAACTTTCACTTCAACTTCATATTTACTGATCAACTAGCACATCTTGGGGAAATACTAGCAACAGTGATAATATTGTCTACCTTCTTCTCAGTGTGATAAGATAAGGTCATTGAAGAAACAGTTTATCTGTGAGAGTATAGTTTATTTTTCTCTCCTCTCAGTGTCTGCTGTCAGTTTGTTCTGTGTGTGATTTACATAAAGCAGTAGTTCAGCTTTTCAGGAGGAGAGCAGGGAAGAATGAAATTCCTATCAATGCAAAAAATATAAGAGACATCCCTTTTTTATTCAGTTTTCTAAAATGTGTGGAAAGAACAAGACTGTGGAGAATAAAGCACTAGCTGATGGCAGTTAGTTGATTCCAAACTCATGTGAAAGGAAAACCGACTTATCAGCAACGAAACTCATGTAACCTGGTGCCCTGTGTCTTCTGGCTGGACCTTCTGGTGTCTAAGAGGGCTAGTGTTTTTAATAAGGTTTCTGCTGATTGGGACATTTTTCCTGACATTCTCCCATAAGGATTTCCTGCTATTAAAGATTATAAGTCCATTTTGCTGGCTTTCCTTCAATAAGAGAGTCAGTGAGATCTTGCCTCCCAGATGAGGTAAATTCCTCAAAACTTTTAGCATTTTATGTTTGACGTTTCTGTGGCTCTGATAAATTTGGTTGGATCTGGCCAACAGCAGTGCCATTGGTTTTGGCAATGAAACACACAGAGGCAAGACAAGATGTACTGCATGATCAGAGTACACCCCTCCCAGACCCAAGCAATGCTGGTTCCTCAAGACTGGTCCAGAATATGTTACCCACCAAAATGTGGGTCAGACCTGTCAGCAGCAGCCCCTTTCTATGGGGAAATCGGCCACAGGGCTGCCTGTAATGCCAAGATGACCAATTTACTTGAAGAACAATATGCAATAATGTCACCCTTGCAGGGGCCAGGCATGGGATGCTATATGTCAGAGCATGCATGACTGCAATAGCATAGGTAATTCTATAGATAGTCCTGCTGACAGAGGTGATAGATACCAGAAAACCTACTAGGGTTCATCCTGCTTTCACTCTCCAAACTCGACAATTTAGTCACTGGTATATTGATTTCAGCTGCGCAAAGCCCATGCTCCTGCTTCAGCCGGATATGATGCAGTTCAGGTACAAATGAGAAATCCTCCCTTTAGGAAATTGGAAGTAGCCTTTGGATGTGCATCATTAACTGTACCACCAGTGAAGCGTCAGGAGCCAAGCTCTGCTGCTCCCACACTGCAGAGAACAGCAGGTACAGCAAGTGATAGCACCTGAGTGTGCACTTTGTGTAGGGGAAAGTGGAAGGTATACGATAAGACCATCAGTTACTCTATGGAGAAGTGAAAAAAAGCTGCCCACCAGTAACATTACAAGAGGTATCATCAACCTAAAGGAAGCAAGGAGGAAACCGTGCTGTGGCTTTGCCTGCCCCACAGGTGCCCTTTTGCTGGATTGATTTGTGGAGCAGGATGAGGTGCAGATCTGAATTCAACACATCTGGTATCCTTCCCTGCAGATTCCCCTCCAAGGACAACCAAGCTATTATCAGCCCTATCAACAGATTGCCTTGCTGGGGTCCGGTGTGTTCAGTGAGAAGCTTCTCATTTTTAGAAGTACAACTTAAAAATGTGTGTTTACTCCAGACTTCTCTGGTGATTTACGTGGCTCTGTGGGTGTTAGGCTGAAGCTCCCAGTGCGCTGAAATAAAGCTCCTGCCTGGATGTTTTATAGCATAAAAGATGTACTATCAGTTATTAACTATTTGATTCAACCAGAGCCCAATTGTATATTAAAAAGGAAAAAAAAAAAAAGGGGTGGGGGTGAGGGCGAGAAGAAAAAAAACAACAAAATACTCAGCACTCAAACCGTGGGGTCTTAATGTAAAGTCCTGCAGTTCTTTCTCAGGTAGAGCCTCAAACCAACTTCAACAGTGAGATTAGCCAAAGAATATTGTTTGCCTGATTTCCTCTTGCCCCAGGATATACATCTTATAGAAGCTCTGTGCACTAGGAAGCTGTAATCAGTACAATCACATTCTTATACTGAAATGGTATGAATGGGAAATGACATGATCAGGGTTCACTTTTCTTAGAGAACATGATAACTCCTCAGTAGAGCAACCTATATTCCTGAAGGCATTTATAAAGAAAGGGTTACACAAAGAGGACAAACACGACTACACAGGAGCCAACAGGATTTTGACTAAAACACATTGGAGGGAAATAGTAAAGCTTTCAAAACCTATTTAATAACAAATACTACATTACTTACATTTCCTCAGCTGAAATTTCTTGCTGTCTGTGCAAACTTTTTCAGCCACTAATGGAAGTAAAGACACCACATGAAATACAGCAAATATCAGAATCTCAAGGATCTCATGCATAAAGAATCCATCCCAAGAAGCAGCAGCAATCATTATTTTAGTCCCTTATTTACTGTTTCCTAACTCAAAAATACCATGCTGCTATCCAGCACCTCCAAACTCTGTTACCATTTTCATTCTTGTTAAACATGCAGCTAGGAAATAATCTGCTTAGCAACCAACACAAACACTGCACCGAAAGAAAAAGAAGGTTACCTGACAAGCAAACTTGGCTAGAAGCCAGCTAAAATACCCAAAGGCACCTCAGTCAAACGTCTGTGTTTTCTGAATAAACTATAAATTAATAAGAACAGCAGGGACAGACTAAGTCAACAATGATTTGGGGAACATGCAGGTAAGCAATTGCCCATGCATGGTGTTATTATGGCTTATAGACAGAATAAATGAGAAATAGTTGGTTTCTCATGCAAATTTTCCACTGTGTAATTTATGTAGCTGAAACACAGTTTGGTCTCCTGGCTTCCCCAAGCCACCAGAGCACTGTCCCCACAGTGGTGGCTGCTGAGTGCCCTTACGTAGAAGGTACCAGGTTGGCCTGGCATTGCCAGATAGAGATGGCATGTGCTAAATGAGGTGAATCATTTTTGGTTTTCCCACTCCCATGGGTGTGTGAGCAAACAAATGCCATTGATCTCAAGGCATTCTGAATAAAAGCAATGCAACAGAAGTGAAGGACCAGATTCAGGCATCTTTTACAGAGCCAGACAAAGGAAAAGGAGAAGAGACTGATGGTACTGATGAAGCTTCTTGCTTCCTTTGAACCTACAAAGAATCTTAGTCTTTGAGGATGTGGCCTCAAATACTTCCAAAGCCATCTATGTGCTACCTCAACATACTTTCATACTGAGCTTGCAGCCTGTGCACAGGAGGAACGTGGTGAGATGATAGCCCAAAATATCTCCCCAGCAAACAGCTGTTCCAGCCAAGCACATCCCTCTAGCCCACCAGAGGATGTTGTTGAGCTCAGCAAGAAATCATGGCCCTGTGCATGTTTTCATAGAATCACAAAATAGTTAGGGTTAGAAAGGACCTTAAGCTCATCTAGTTCCAATCCCCCTGATGTGGGCAGGGATGCCTCACACTACACCATGCTGCCCAAGGCTCTGTCCAACCTGGCCTTGAATGCTGCCAGGGATGGAGAATTTACCACTTCTTTGGGCAACCTGTTCCAGTGCATCACCACCCTCACATTAAAGAACTTCTTCCTTATGTCTAACCTGAACTTCCCCTGTTTGAGTTTAAACCCATTACCCCTTTTCCTATCACTATAGTCCCTGATGATAAGTCCCTCTCTGGCATCACTGTAGGCCTGCTTGAGATATTGGAAAGTTGCTGTGAGGTCTCTACGCAGCCTTCTCTTCTCCAGCCTGAACAGCCTCAACTTTCTCAGCCTGTCTTCATACAGGAGGTGCTCCAGCCCTCTTATCATCCTCGTGGCGCTTCTCTGGACTCGCTCCAACAGCTCCATGTCCTTCTTATGTTGAGGACACCAGAACTGCACACAATACTCCAAGTGGGTTCTCATGAGAGCAGAATAGAGGGGCAGAATCACCTCCTTCGACCTGCTGATCACATTTCTTTTGACGCAGCCCAGGACACAGTTGGTTTCTGGGCTGTGAGCGCACACTGAAGCCTGCTCATGTTCAGTTTCTCATCAACCAACATCCCCAAGTCCTTCTCTGCAGGGCTGCTCTGAATCTCTTCTCCGCCCAACCTGTAGCAGTGCCTGGGATTGCCCTGACCCAGGTGTAGGACCTTGCACTTGGCTTGGTTGAACTTCATGAGGTTGGCATTGGCCCACCTCACAAGTGTGTCAAGGTCCCTCTGGACAGCATTCCTTCCCTCCAGATTGTTGACCACAAGACATAACTCAGTGTCATCAGCAAATTGCTGAGGGCACACTCAATCCCACTGTCCATGTCACTGACAAAGATGTGGAACAGGATCAGTCCCAACACCTATCCCTGAGGGACACCACTCGTTACTGGTCTCCGACTAGACATAGAGCCATTGACCACAACTCTTTGTGTGCAGCCATCCAGCCAATTCTTTATCCACCTGGTGGTTCATTCATCAAGTTCACGTCTCTCCAGTTCAGAGACAAGGATGCCGTGCAGCACAGTGTCAAATGCTTGGCACAAGTCCAGGTAGACAATGTCAACTGCTTTGCCCCATCCATTGGTTCCATAGCCCCACCATAGAAGGCCACCAAATTGATCAGGCATGATTTCCCACCAGATCCCTGCCCAGGACCTATGAGGAGTTGGTCATTTTCTGTTGCCTGTCTTCTAGGGGAGGAGGCAACAGAAGAAAACACGTAAGAACCCTTCACTGGAGCACGGAGGGCTGTGAGGAGATCCTCCAGCTACTTCTCAGGCCAATCAGCAACAACATACTCTCAGGATTTTAATCACACTATGTTGGAAGACCTAAGAGCTTGTGTGGCATCAATTTGCGACATAAATACATGAAAACTCTCCTGAGAAATTACAAGATTCGCACTCATTCTGCAAAATAAGGCTAAAAACTTAAAACAGGCTGGCATACCTCTGATTTGAAAGTAATTGGCAATGATGTAGCATACTCAGAATGAAAAAATCTTTTATACGCCATTCTGACGGAATACCAAGACTGTAATGACTCTAATGAGGAAGAAAAAATAGGAATTCACTGAGATAGGCTCCAATGGATCAATAGCATGTAAGGCAGATCATATACCCTGTATGAATAAAAACATGCTTTAAAGGACAAATGACTCATGAAGAATTGGGTAAGCAGGATACATTGTATGCAGGTACAGAAATGCGGGATGCTGCTACTACAAGCAACTGTCTGTGGAGAGATCACAGCCCAGGATCATCATCTGTACATGGGAAGAAAAAAAAAGAGGACCAAAAATAGCAGAGTTGAGAGTGGCAGAATTGTGATCCAGTTTCTGAATATATTAAAATAGAAAATGCTGTATTCCAGGAACTCTTCCTATTCACAGAAATAATCTTTCTGTTAATTTGCACTTGACTACAGTGACTGTTTTCATAACATGAATAGCTGCATCTGTGATATGACAGGTAGCACAAGAAATAAAAGATTCAGCCTTTAAGCACACCCAGCTAATGAGGACAACTTCTGGAGACAACTGCACAACATCCATGATTACAAACAGAAAGTTAATGGTGACAGAGTGGAAAGCAGCCAGATCAAAAGCAACCAATGTCCATAGCTCATCTTCAAAGATAAAAGGTGGCATCAGAATTTAAGATGTGAATGGATCACAGCTGACTTAATACAAAGTAACAGTTCAGTAAATATGCCTGTACTAGTCACTTGCTTTCTTTGTACAAGATAAAAAAAAAAAAAAAGAATCAAACACCTCAAATTATAGAGACATCTTACTGGGCAAAAATGATTTTTTTCTGTTCAAAGCCAGCCAGAGACCAACACCAGGAAAGCAAGCCTTTCACACCCTCCCACTAGGAAGAAGGCACACAAGTTATTTTGAATGCACTTCATTTTCCAAATGATCCTGGTAAAGATTTTATGATCATTGCTTAAAACAGACATGAAAACCTGGATGTGAAGTAATGGTAAATCCTACCTATTGTATCACAGAACTGGAAGACAGCACTGGGGCAGACTGACATAGCTTTCCTGGGTTTGGTGTGCATGGATCCCTGGCAAATGTAACAAGGCTGATTAGGCTGCGACACGGCCAGTGCTTTGGGAGTAAATACACCTCTATTGCTTCAGCAGAGTTAATTGCTACGCATTATATCATTTTGTGCAAAATAATGGCTTCCTACCTTTCTGGAACAGAAATAATTCATAGGTAAGAGTATTACGGGGTCATACCAGGGGGTCCTAGCTAGTGTTACATAATAAAGCATTCAGAGACTACAAACACCCTGAAATGCAGTTTAAATAATGTTAAGACCACCATTGTACCTCAAAGGAGGGAAAAGCATTTACCTTTTTCTGTATTACAGAGAAGATTTACATTTAAAGAAACTATCGTTTGAGTTCAAAACTTCCGGCCACTCTGCAGTCTGTTTCTTTGCCACAGTAACTGAAATCACTGAAAGTTTCAGCACACACATTTCCCAGTAACTGTGATACATTTAAAAGATGTTTGAAGGACAGAGCTCACAACTGCAGTGTGCAATATGCAAGGCTGTGTACCCGCCTCAGAACTTCTGGCTGGAGAGCACCATTCGGTTAGGTTGCAAGCAATACTCATTAGCACTTGCAAAGTCCTGAGTAAGTTTATAGAGTTGAAAAATTATTTGGATTAATAAAATGCAAATCAACCCCCTCGCATGGCAGAGGCAGAGCAGAGAACAACTGGGTCACTAGACCTCTAGTGTGTGGATTCTTAAGTCATTATAAGAGCGTGTTTAAGAGATTAATTAGCACTATCTAAGGATTTGGAAGGATTTTAAATGCTGAGGTATTTATCAGGTTAAATATATATATATATGAATTGTTTTCAGTGATTAAACACATGCAAAAACCTTCCCTAATGTAGCTTCAGTTAATGTTCAAAATGAAGTAGTCTAACAAACGTATTTAGGACAATGAAAAAAAGCCCCCATATGTGGAAATGTGACCAAAGGCTTTATTCAGAATCCTTTGAAGAAATGCCTCCTGTGTTTTTTAATCAGCAGTGTGCTGGTACGAGTGCTGCATGCTCATAAAGCTATATTAGTACAGCCTTTCTTGCAATAGGGTCTCTCTGGCATTGGATAGGTTAAACAATTGCTGGTATTAAATTAGCACACTGATTTCCACTGGTAAGAAAGTTCCTGCATCTTAAATTACAGATAAACTATTCCAATAGAGTCAAGGAGAACATGAATAACAAAAAAAAAACCAAACTTACAAAAACTTACAAAAAAACCAAAACCAAAACCAAAATCAAACCAACAAGACACAAAAAAACCCCAAACCCCAACAAAAAGTAAACATGTCTGAGCAATTGCAAAGATAAGATGTATAAATCAGCTGAATAATGATTAGAATATTTTTAAACCAGAGAGATAGGTATGTATTTACTCAACGTAGCTGAGCTGACTGTTTCAGCAAACAGCACACAGCTAAGGAGAAGGCTGAACATTTTAATATACTTACTACTGCGCAATAATTAAGGAGAAATATATTTGCTGCAATTGCAGCTCATGCTGGGCAACTTCTCCTGCAACCTCATTTTAGAACTACTTGTATTTTTACGTTATTGGGTTGGTAAAATCAGCCTGCTTGGAGGAAGCAGAATATGCCAGCTCTTCTCTTTTAAAATGTGCTGTTTTTCTTCACTAATCTATCACTAAAAGGCAACAAGCAAACTTACTCTGAATACAGCTTAAAGAGAACATAGATGCACATGTCCATTTATGGGAAGTTTTGAAGGTGACAGGGAAGAAGATAAAGCACATTTTAAAGTGCCATGTCCTCAACCTGCGAGAGATCAGAGACTGTCAGAGTTCAGATGGGTTAAAGCCGTACCAAGAGCAGCCAGCACATAAATACGAGAGGCATAACTACATCTCACCCTTTGCAAGAAAAAAGGATCACTTCCTGGGGGTAGTAGAGACTTTTTTAGTGATGCTACAAGGTAGATTTCATTAATGAAAGGCTTGCTTATAGTGCATTTGCCAAGGGAGACCAGAGTTCACAGGAACACAGGTACTGGCCAGTGGAGATGTGGTCTTGAGTCCTCTTCCTGGCTCTGCTGTTTCCCTCATGGGTAGCCTTGGGCAAGTCATGTGAGCTCTGAAAGGTTTAATTTCCCTGTCCTTGCAGAGGATTGGTGATCAACTACCTTACGAAAAGTTCTACAAAGTGGGGTTTATATCAGCTCTCTATAATTAGTCCAGGTCTGGGAAACACAGGCAAAGTAGAAGTCCAAAGATGAGCAATATAAAATATCAGAGGTCTTTGAAAGTATGGCCTGGGAAAAAAGCTGAAGCACTTGGATTGATTCATTTCTACAGAAGGGAAATGAGATGAGACATGACAACAGTCTTCAAATATGTATTAGGCAGAAACAATTCTCTGCATGTGTATTGGGCAGAAACAATTCTCTGCATCCTTTGCAGACAGAATAAGAGAAATGTATAAACTCCTGTGAGAGAAATATAGGTTAGACATCATGAATTATTTTCAAAAAGTAAAAAAGGAATAAGCTTCTTAGGCAAAGCCAATATTTTAAACAATTTATAAGCAACAGCAGACAAAAATCTGTCCCAAATCATGCAAGTATAGCTGATCGTGCTTCAGGACAAACACATCTCACTGTGCTGCCCTGTTTTCAAAGACCCTATGTCTCAGATCGCCCTGAGAAACCTTTGGGAAATGTCTTAAATATATTCATTATAATTTCTTAAGTTGAAAAAGTATATGTTACCAAATATAGTATTTTCTGGCTGCATTCTGACTGTATAGACTTTTACTTGGGCACCAGAATATAATACGCATTAGGACCACTTTTCTAGTTCCATTTTTTGTAGTCCATATGAAAGCGCCTTTAATGTGTAACTTCCCTCTTTGCTGTACTTTGATTAGCTTGTTCTAATTTCCCTGCAGTTCACATGACACAGTTCTCTCTTTTCCCTACCCAGTGTTAACAGGGAGGCAGCTCAGCGTCTGGCTCTGTAAAAAAGTCACCCATGGGATTAACTGAGCTCCAAGAAACTGCTTCATAAATTTGAATACTTTGATAGGATAAATGCCAAAGCCAGCTTTACAGAGATGAAGTACTATATGTACTTCACTGCTGAGGCACTTCCATGCAAGTTCTCCCTCAGCTCAGGAAGTCTGGAGGGGACATGGTTGCATCACATAATGTTCCTAAAACTTTCCCCAAGGAAGCAGAGCTTTCTTCCACTGGGGATAAGAACACGTGGCTAAATGTGATATTTGTGCCAAAACGCTTCAACCACTGTCCTGAAGCATTACTGTGCTCCTCCCACCATGGTTTAGGGAAACCATCTGTTCCAGCACATCGTTCCCACAGCTGGTGGTCATTTTCCCTATTGTACTCCCAGGAAGCTCATCTTTGGGTCTCTCAGACCAACCATCCTGGCACAGAGCAGGTCCAGAGGCCTGGAGGCACCTGTGCTTCAAATACTCCACATAAACCTTCCAGCGTGCACATGTGAGAAATGTGTCACATTCACATGTTCCTTAGTTCTCCTTTCCACAAGACAGTGATGGCAGCACTTGCCTGACTCCCACCCGTGCTTGCTTTCTTCCAAAAGAAAAACAATTGATTTACACAATATTCACCAACACCTTTCAATAGAAAATTCTTTAAAAGTATTAATATATAACTGCACTCAGAGACAATAGTTGACTGAACAGAATTTTCTACTGCTGATTAAGGTTTCTATGTCTAGCTATGTTATGTGACAGAGCAAGGTTGAAATCTGTCACCACACTCCATCACTTCAGCCAACAATAAGGTACAGGGCAATTTCTACAGAATCATGAGAGCTGGCACTAATGACACCTTGCTGTTGCTGCGTTGCTTCAGCCAAGACTTGCAGAACTAAGCCAACCCCTGGCTTAGGGCTAGAGATCACAGACACCAATATGGAGGATGACCAAATAGCGTTTTATTAAACAACAGCAGGCATTACATGCCTTTCGGCCACACGGAAGTACCTGTGCTGACCCAATCAGAAGGCAGGTTAACAATTTTTACCTTTTATGGTATTGCCGAGCCTTGCCCCACAATTCCCCTCTCCATGCTATGGGGCTTGTAAGAGTATCTGGGGAGGGGCTCTCTCTTTCCGTACATCGCGATATCTTCTGGCCGCCAGACCTTAACTACCTACACCTCGCCAAGAAACTTTCCACATTTCAGACAACTGGAGTTCTTTAGGCAGCTGTAAATACATTGCCCTTCAAGTAGCTACTAATCTACAGGGAAGGGAGAACAAAAGTGTGATATTGGCAAAAGTAGCTTGTTTATTATCTGTTATTGCTGGAGTTCCCTCTTGCAGTCATAGTGGAAACACCTTGTTCCCAAGCCCCCTGGGTGATATGGATTCCCAGCTGATGCTGCAGCATAGACTGCTGGAGACCTCTCCTTCTAAGGTATATGGCACTGAGTAGTCCCCATGAAGCCAATTAAGGAAATTATTCATGCTAATATGAGTGCGAGTGATCCTTAAACCCTTTACTACTCCCTGTACTGTTACTGTTTAATTCTTATGCACCACTCTGAGATATTGAAGAGTTTGCCTTGACTCCCTGTCCTGCAACCCACCATGGCTGATGATCAGCTTAGCACTCCTGATGTGGAATGAGTGCCAGGGCCACCCCCAGCTAAGCCATCCTTTCCCATCTTTCAGCACCCACAGGTTGCTCTGAAACTTTTAATATCCTCTTACCTATTTCCTTTAAATCAGTACCAGAAAAATTGCTTAATCTCCAGCACAATACTGCAGAGATAGAAGGAAAGTGTAAAACCTAAAGCCCTCCAGCCCGTACCAAATGAACAGCAATTTATATAAGGTGATTTGTTATTGTATCTTTGCTAAAAATCTTGCCAGACTTGAATAGTTTGAAATCTGCTAAACAGAATTTATATTGCTGAGCAACAAAAGTCCAATGTCAACTGTGGCTTATTTATCTCCAGTTCTGCAAGCTAATGCTAAAGAGAAGTCAAATTTAAATAAATTTATTCTAAGTGTTACCAGAAAGCTGTAAATAACATATCACTTAAAATGCAGGAATATTCATTACATAACGTGGAACATAAAACACACTAAGTGCTGTACCAGCCTAGCTTTCAGGTTTTTATTTTACTCACTATGTATCTGCATCTCAGCTCTCACTCCCAAGGCACATTTGCATTAATATTATCAGGTCCAATACCAAGCCAAGGACAGGGAGAGAGAAAGCTCAAAGCATTCAGTTCAGAGCTATGCTCCTGCTTGCAGTAGACCCCTCAACTTCCAAGCACTGCAGCTGCACAAGATGAAAAGTCAGAAGGTACCAGAAGCTGGTGAGCATAGCTCATTGCCCCACCATGATCACAGGCAGAGGAAGGGCATTGGTGGCATCAGCAGCTTGTTAGCCACGGGCAGAATTTATGCGCACTCAGAGATCGTGGGGTTAATTTGGTTGAGCAAGTTATCTGCCACAATCAGTTCATTCAGCCCTAGCTGTCAATGTGAGATACCAGCACACCCGGCCTGGCTCCAAGGTGAACCAGGGCATTATTTCAAGCTGTAGGAGGACCTTGTGATGGAGATGGAAACTACAAAAAATTCAGAAGGCCAAATCTGGAGAAAGCCATGACTTTACAATCCACCCAGTGGAAAACATTTGAAAACCCCAGCGGAGCTTCCTTCCTCCCAAAACCTCCCTCTGATATACCTTTACAATGAGGTAAACTTTCATGCAAGCATGCAGTTGTTTCCCAGAAGCATTATCAAAGCTAATTACATATACTTTTCAGTAGTTAATTGCAAACTGCAAATGAGCAGGAGGAAGATTTGTAGTGGAGGCAAATGTTATCACAATTCTTATTTAGTGCTAGTCTTCCAAATCACATGCATCACCAGGAGCATGCATGGTGCCATGCAAGTGACTGACAGCACCAATAAGACAAGGAGTCCCTTGTCTAAAGGCATGAGACAAAACAGATCTCAGCAAAACAGAAAAAGTGCACAGGCATTTTGGAATGAAATACTGATTGAATGACCATGTTTTTAAAACTGCTAAAATAGGGAACATAGCATATTTTAGCAGGATGATTACTCCAAATATATGTCCATATGGGAAGTGGAGAAGTCATGATGGATGACTGCAGAGATCAGAGGAGCACTGCTCATGATCACAGAGAAAAAGTGGATGGAGAGGCTCTCTTCAGACAGGTATCAGGATATGAGAAGCATTAACTGAAACTAGTGCCTAAATCACTCTTCTGATATAGAAATATTTCTCACACAGAAACAGCAATAGTAGTTAGGAAGCCAGCACTTCAATGAAGCCAGCCCTTCCATCAATAGCGATTAAAGGTGTATCGCCCAAATCAGAAGTATGTAAATACAAACAAGAGGTGTTAACCCTCTATTACCACATGGCTTCTGCTACATCAAGATGCCAGAGACAATTGTCCTTCCATGGGCCAAGGACCTGCGATGTTTTGTCCTCACCCATACCAAGGTGGGCATGACCTTGCTTGCTTTGCTTCTCTCTGCCCAGGCAGCAGTGGAGTGCCCCCAGATAAGGGCAGAAACCAGCTTACAACAGCTAGTGAAATACCATTTGGGGAAAGGTTTGCCATCTGACCAAAACAATTAAAAAAAAAAAAAGTAAAACCCAAAATGACATGGTTACAAAGCTGTGGGCTCCATGAAAAAGCCAGTCTGCTTTAAAATGTACCAATCTTTGATGTTTTAGACTACTTTTACTATTTTTTTTAACATGCTAGCTGGCGTGCCCTGAAGTGGGGAATACCTAATTAATCCTAGCTGCAAACTGTTCAGCCCGACAGTCCATAGTTTGATCTTCCAACCATGACTGATAGCAAGCTGATATCATTTAGCAAGCTGCTCGGGGGCTTTATTCAATTAATCTGTATTTTTTTATCTGCAGATACTTTTGATTAGCACAACAGGTAGATGACAGTTCAGGAGTGCACACTTCCCCAAAGCCATCACAACTGAGCTCCAGTGCAGGATTGTTGGTTAGCCATGCACAACTCAGTACATTTCTTAGAGCAACTATCACTTTGCCAAAGGAGTGGGATTGACTTGTGAGCAGAAGAGAAAGTTTCTTCACATCAGCGTTTTTCTTCTACATTTTCATATATCTTACTTTCAGGTTTCAGCTTTTTTAAACTACATCTTAGCCATTTTTAGAACATACTATTAATGTGTTTGGAAGGCATACAGAGACCATGACGCTACCTCTTATTCTTCTTTTTACTTTCCCACACAGCTTGACAGTGTACAGGCCTGTTCTGTATCTAAATTTACAAGCAGTGACAAGTGATAAATATCCCAATTCTAAAAAGCTATTATGTACCTCTGAGACAATTAAAATTCCTTAGATACCTAGATGCAGTACATAATACATTTAGTCAACATTAGAACATGTCAGAGAAGGAACGTTTTATCCCAGGACACATCCAAGCATCTAAAAATAGGTCTTCAGTTTAGATAAAAGTATTGTAATAACGTTCATTGGGAAATCCCCTTTCCTCAGATTACAAAAATAATATTAATTCCTTGATCATCTCAAGCTGGGCAGCAAGAGCTGAGCAGAAGAGTTTATAAAAAGTGATAAATAAATTACAGATTCTTTGTTGGTTTTTTTTTAGGAGAAAAGTACTGGTGGAAAGTGATGTATTTTTAATTCTTTCATCTAACCCAAGAGAGTCATGCCACGCACTTCAGGGCATAGACTGAGTTCTAGGGCCTGCCCTAATCCATACAGTCTTGTAGCAGGAGAAGATAATATGAGGGTTTCCCAAGTTTGGTCATAAGATGTTTTGATCAAGACACACCATTTTATTCAAAACATATCATTCCTCACTCAGTTTTGCTTTGTTTTTTATGGAGGATGTACATACCTATCCAGGAATCCTGGCAAGAAGACAGTATAACTGTAATGTGTGATAGTAAGGAAGTTAACCACTGACTAAATACAAACATTAAGCTATCATGACACCTGAAATGAACACAATTTTTCAGATGCAAAGCAGTAGTAGGAAAAAACTCATTCCTTCATTTACTATATTCCTTCTCTACTTTTAGTGGTGAGGTAGAAGGATGTCTCCTAATTCTTTGACAATTAGAAGCTGTTTTCTTTCTTTCTTTGTGGTAGTTTAATGAAGAAATATAATGGAATTTGTCTTCTTTGAGAAGGTTGCTTTAAAAAAGAAAACAAAAAGAGAAGACTGATGTCATGCTCAGCTAAAGAAAGGTTCATGACATGCAAGAACTAACTGATCTGGACTCGTTTTATGTCACCTAGGTCCACTGTGCAGTGTTAGTGTTGCTGATGGTTGCTGCTGGCCACCGGCTGGCCAGCATGGGCACCCTCTCCATTGCATTCTGGTTAGCAATGTGTACCTCTTTACACAGAAGCACACACCAATCAACCCTAATAGCCCAATTCAGACAGTGTATACTAAAATAACACAGTCACCTTATGACTGCTTGGTGAATCTGCATATGGCAAAAGATATGCCCCATTCTGAGATGGTCCTCACCAATGCACAATCAGATGTTGAGGTTTGTATGGGAATGCTGCCAGCTATCCTGGCAAGGTCAAGTTCCATTTGTGAATCAGAGCACTTTGTATTCCCATCCTAAATACTCATATATCTGCATAAGTATTTCTGACTATGTAGCCTGCTATGGACACAGAGAAGATAACTTATACTGTGTGAAACCGTATCAGCAGTCCCTGAAGCATAAATGAAAGATTTATACCATGTAGTCCAGCTTAACTGACTCCTTACCACAAGGAACAGAGAGTCAAGGCATGTTTGCAAATCACGGTTCAACCTGAACAGCAGCAGGTTTCTTCTCCAGCCACACAAACCCCACAGGTGACCCCCTAGAGCTGCCACGTGGGAGGCATGCTAATATTTCTTAAGCTTATGTCCAAGGGATTGAACGTTTTCTAGCTGCTGATAGTGTTGTTATTGATGTTTAGTGTGCCAATAGCTTACAGTTTGTGATAACTCCCATCTGGGAGGAAAATACTGTGCAATTGTTTCCATTTTATTCAGCTTAGTGTTCTTGGTTGGAGGGTCTCAGTTTGTCATTTTTCTGCCATTGCTAATTTTACTTATTCCAGATCTCAGTCAGCTTTCTTTTAGCATTTAAATTAACTTTGGAAATCCTGAATTGAAAGCCTGCGGTCTTGCACCTGTCACAAGACAAAGAACCACAATATTCTGAGCTGTTTACGGCTTCATGTAATCTTGCCCAGGCCTCTAGAGACTGTCAAGCAGCAAGCTGGAAGGAAAGGCTGTTTAAGCTGCAATTTTCAAGTTCTTCGATCACAGCTAAAAGACTTGTGGCAATACTGAAAGCCGCAAAAGATGCGATTTCTTCTTTTTATTACAGATATTCTCAAGAGCACCTGGAAGACTTACATAAATGACCTTAATTTTATCCTGTTTGGACTAGATTAGTGTGATGGAAAAAATGTCATGGGTGACATTCCAGCTCAACCTCTACATGGGAGAAGTTTTCCCACTATAAATAGTGCCACGCTCTTTTGGCTGTAACACTTCTCTCACTACTAAATTAGAATTCACAACTCTTCTGCAGGATTCATAATGGGATCAAAGATTAGCAACTTCTTTGAAGTTTGTCTTCCTTTGCTCCGCTGTTACTATATACCTGCACTAATCCGCCATGGTTCTCCTAAACTAATCAGTCACTCTCCCTCCCCAAAAGGGACAAATATACAGTTTTTTTTCAAATCCCTATTTATTTGTGTTCATTATCCACACTTCATTTTGCAAGGGCATAACATTTTTTTAATTGATTTTTCGTGTACTGTAAATAGGCCAGCTCTGTTTTCTGAAACCTTTTGGTCTAAATGCGATATGCTTGGTAATATTTACAGTACTTATAACTTTGGTCTTGTTTACTGCTAGTAAGGCCCACAGTGGATTGAACTGTGTGCATGACAAATTCATAATATTTCACCTTTGACAACAGCTATTAATAATATGATTGCAATGAGATCATCTCAGTCTCACTTTTTTAATTTGGTCCTTCTTGAAAGAGATCAAAGAAACACTGAACCTCTAGGTTATTTGCCTCTTGTTTAGGAAACCAAGCCAACAGCCTCATTGACCTTTAGCAGAAGTTACAGAAGGGAAAATATAATTTCAAAAATACTTCCAAAATTTATGTAATTCAAAACTGTGACATTGGTATTTCTTTGTCTCTCTGTGACTCAGAATTGGCTCAGAACTACCATATCAAACTTCTTGTATCTTTAAATTAATGCTTATTTTTGGAAAAAGGCCTATTATCACAGAGTTTGTGATGATTTTTATCATTGACAGTAATTGGTTCAATTGGGCACTTGCTTTTTAAAGCCGGAATCCCTCACTGTGCTCACGAGCTTCAACCTCACAGACAGTACAAAATGCAGAATTGAACCAGAAGAAGTATGCAGTGCGTTTGGGAGATGGACCTTTATGGATTTGAATGCCTCATGATTTCCACAAGCATTAATTTCTGAAAGCACAAAAACTGCGGATGAAGTCAATCAAATACCCCAGTGATGAGCCCTATAGCTGGACATCCAGAATTAACACTTTCTAAATATTGATTTACAAACTGTAACGAAATGCGTGAGAGGGACATGCTGAAGAGGAAATTTTCTCAAAAGTCCTGCTGGTTGTACTTAATTAGTGGAGACTATGAAGATTTTAACTGCAATTTCATTAGAAGGCAAATTAGTCCAGAAGGGAGAAAGGGGGAGGAAAAAGAAAAAAAAAAAAAAAAAAGGAAAAATTTTTAAAAAGAAAAAAAAGAGAAATGGAAGAGCTCTCACTTCTTCAAAGCTTTATTTCTTAATTTTTCTTTGGGCTAAATGAAGAGATTAATCCATTCCTATGAATGCCCATAGGGTTCACTTCTAAATGAGTCCTTCCTCCCTCATCAGGTAGAATAGGCAGATTAAAGTATGAAAAGGAGACAATTTATAGTGAATTTTAAGTGCTACTGTTCTGAGTGCTGTGTGTCCACAGAAAGACATGTGCTGCGCTTGCTGCCGTTACAGGCTCTGGACTGATCATAGCTTTACCCCAGACTTTAAAGGTTTCATTCCACCAGCAGCTGTCTTCTAACCTTGCCTGCAAGAGGGGACCAGCCTCATGTTCTCCTTACATTCGTATTCACTAGACCAGGTTGCTCAAAGCCTCATCCAACCTGGCCTTGAACATTTCCAGGCATGGGGCATCCACAGCTTCTCTGGGCAACCTGTGCCAGTGTCTCACCACCCTCACAGTAAAGAACTTCTTCCTAGTATCTAACATAAATCTCCCCTCTGTCAGTTTAAAACCATTCCCCTTTGTCCTTTCACTACATGCCTTTGTAAAAAGTCCCTCTTCAGTTTTCTTGTAGGCCCCCTTTAGGCACTGGAAATTGCTCTAAGATCTCCCCAGAGCATTCTGTTTTCCAGGCTGAATAAGCCCAACTCTCTCAGCCTGTCTCCATAGCAGAGGTACTCCAGCCCTTGGATCATCTTCGAGGCCCTCCTCTGGGCTTGCTTAAGCAGGTCCATGTCTCTCTTGTGTTGGGGGCCCCAGAGCTGAACACAGGGGCTGATAATACAGCCCAGTATAGGGGTACCTAAGATGCCTGCCACAATATCTATGTTATGAGACTGACCCTTGAATCAACATCTCCCCACAGAGTCAGAGAGACATAGATTGGGTGCCTGTGATGGGAGTAATCTAATTGTGGGGCGATGCACTACCTTCTCCAATGAAACTGGTATCTGTCAGCCTGGTGTGTGAGTTGTTTGAACTGCTTTTTATCCTCTACAGATTAAACACTAAGAGTCACAGTGACTAAATTAGGAGCTCATAATCAGTCAAATAATCCTGCGTGGAAATGGGCCAGGAAAGAGGACTTGTTACTATCTGTTTCTTCCTTATTGCCCCATTACCCAATACCTGTGTAAACGTTCGTACTCTCCCACCCCATTTTTACTGATGGGAAAGTGAGGTGGATAATTTAAGTCATTTTTAAAAAGCCAGACAGAAATAAGTGCCAAAAGCCAGAAGTGGGGCTGCCAGGTCTGAGCCAGGACAATTTTAGCACAGACACAGTATCTCCCAGATCGGCCTTCTAACACCTAAACCCACAAATTTTATATGGCATTTTACAACAATAACAAATATGATGATTAAGTACTCTGTTGAAGTTAAGCTGGCACAAAAGCTTGGCAAAACTTTCAACTGTTCTTTGCTCAGAAAAAGCAGGCTTTGTAGAATTGAGAGTTTCATGATTTTTTTCAGTTTTGGCAAACTTCAGCCTAGTAAATTTGCAACCCCTCCAAATGTTTCAGTTTCGAATCTTCATATAAAAGCAGTTCTGCATTTCCAAACCAGCTTGATCTTCTTGCCTCTACTTACTCATTGCAGGGAGTGGTACAGGCCCTCCCAGTGCGGTACTGCTTTCCTCTTCTGTGTGCTCCACTGGGAGGGGAAGAGCTAACAGTGTAGACAGTAAAAACATTATCTAAGCTATTAAAATATTATCACATTTAAAATACTATCAAAAACATCATATCTAAACCCCACTGTAACTAATGGACAACTTCTACTTCAGCACTGTTTTTTCAGTCTCTGTAAACAGAGAGAAACCACTGTGCCTACAGCTCCAAGTCATTCTTTGACTGGTGTTTTTTTTCCCAGCAGTAACAATTAGAGTATGAAAAGAAAACGCCAAGACTCTGGAAACCAGCTAAACTGTCTTTTCAACCCTTGCTTTTCCTGGTGGACGGCTTTGCCCCACAAAGCTGAAAATCATAACTCAATAATTCTATTTTCGTCCTATTCAGAGTGAAGTGATGGCATAAAGTGATTCTTCCATCAAGATACTAATATCAGAACAAGAAGGGGAAAAAATTTGAATTTGTCATGTAGAGAAATGAACAGAAAATCAGTCATAGAAATACGACTGGAATGTATTTTCATATAGGAAAATGTTTGTATTTACATACTTACATATTTAAGAACAATTGGTGTATCTGTCCACCACATGACAGTTTAGAATATTCTACCTTTTTTGGAGGCAATTAGCCATCTATTCAAGGCTTCTGTACTCACTTTAATTTTCCTATTTCTCCACCCACCTGAATCTGACACTTTGGCATCTTTGCTTATTAGAATGGAAATTCAGCATTTAGCAAAGCCAGGCAATGCAAGGTCAATAAACAGGATGAAATCTATACATTGAAGAAGGAATTGTGGAAGTTTACATAAAACATGCAGTTTCATATCTTTATAGTTTTAAACAAAACAATAGCTGTCATGAGACATACTAAAACAAGTTTTGTAGTATTCATCACCGTTTTCTTGCTTAGCCTGAAAAGAAATTGCTTCACCACTCAGAGCTGTGGGTAGATATCGAATAGCATTATGTCTTTTAGTCTAGCACCTTGCTGGAGAAGAATTGCCTGTAACACCATGCTATTATTCTATTTTAAGAATCTTAAGCAACAGGGATTTCGTCACTTGAGATGGAAGATTATTTAACAGACCAGTAGACCTTATGACTACTAAGTATTTCCTGATATTATATCTACATTCCTCCATTCCCTAAAATCCTGGCAGTCAGGTGAAGTTCCCGATGACTGGAAGAAGGGTAATATAACCCCTATTTTCAAGAAGGGGAAGGTGGAAGACCCAGGGAACTACAGACCGGTCAGCCTCACCTCTGTGCCTGGCAAAATCTTGGAGCAGTTTCTCTGGGAAAGCATGCTAAGGCACATGAAAAACAACGAGGTGGCTGGTGAGAGCCAACATGGCTTCACTAAGAGGAAATCCTGCCTGACCAATTTGGTGGCCTTCTATGATGGAGCCACGGAACTGATGGACAAGGGCAGAGCAGTTGACGTCATCTACCTGGACTTGTGCAAAGCGTTCGACATTGTCCCACGCAACATCCTTGTCTCTAAATTGAAGAGACATCAATTTGATAGATGGACCACTCGGTGGATAAAAAACTGGCTCGATGGCTGCACGCAAAGAGTTGTGGTAAATGGCTCGATGTCCAGTTGGAAATCTGTAACGAGTGGTGTCCTTCAGGGATCGGTGTCGGGACCGGTCCTAGTTCAACATCTTTGTCGGCAACATGGACAGTGGGATTGAGTGCGCCCTCAGCAATTTTGCCGACGACACCAAGCTGTGTGGTTCGGTTGATAAGCTGGAGGGAAGGGAAGCCATCCAGAGGGACCTAGACACGCTTGTGAGGTGGGCCAATGCCAACCTTATGAAGTTTAACCAAGCCAAGTGTAAGGTCCTACACCTGGGTCAGGGCAATGCCAGGCACTGCTACAGGATGGGCAGAGAAGAGATTCAGAGCAGCCCTGTGGAGAAGGACTTGGGGGTGTTGGTTGATGAGAAGCTTGACATGAGCCAGCAATGTGCGCTCACAGCCCAGAAAGCCAACCGTATCCTGGGCTGCATCAAAAGAAGCGTGATCAGCAGGTCAAAGGAGGTGATCCTGCCCCTCTGCTCTTGTGAGACCTAACTTGGAGTATTGTGTGCAGTTCTGGTGTCCTTAACATAAAAAGGGCATGGAGCTGTTGGAGCGAGCCCAGAGGAGGGCCATGAGGATGATCAGGGGGCTGGAGCACCTCCCGTATGAAGACAGGCTGAGAGAGTTGGGGCTGTTCAGCCTGGAGAAGAGAAGGCTGCGTGGTGACCTCATAGCAGCCTTCCGGTATCTGAAGGGGCCTACAAGGATGCTGGGGAGGGACTCTTCCTTAGGGACTGTAGTGGTAGGACAAGGGGTAATGGGTTCAAACTTAAACAGGGGAAGTTTAGACTAGATATAAGGAAGAAGTTCTCTACAGTGAGGGTGGTGAAGCACTGGAATGGGTTGCCCAGGGAGGTTGTGAATGCTCCATCCCTGGCAGTGTTCAAGGCCAGATTGGACAGAGCCTTGGGTGATATGGTTCAGTGTGAGGTGTCCCTGCCCATGGCAGGGAGGTTGGAACTAGATGACCTTAAGGTTCTTTCCAACCTTTACTATTCTATGATTCTAAGATTCTATGATTCTATAACAGTTACCATACCTCAACTCATTCTAAATAATCTATCATTCTTCCAACCCTCCACACATCAAACTGTTTCTTGGTGTTTAATGAACTGTTTCCCATGTGATACAGTACATTAGGGTCTATTCTGATGGGGTACACAGAACTCCATGAACAGGACATTCAGCTGATCACTAGAAATGCAGATACAAGTGAGAGGACTCTAAGGCCCATAAACTGGTCAACTACTAAGAAACTACAGGCTGGACATCATGTTACTGCACTGCATAATCACAAGATAATATTGAGAATCACATCGCACAAGCGTGGGCCTTTGTTGTATGACGTGAACCTCTTAGGCAAATTTTACTGGGGCAGACACAGGAGCAGCTTCAATATAATGCATTTAAAATTCCGAGGGAAAATATTCAGTTGAGTATTTTGTTATAAGTTAGCAATTTAGGAGTTTTTTCTTTATGTTTACACAATTGTTTCACTCCACTCCAAATCACACTGGTTTCAACCTTAACATGACTTTGCTAGTTGTTTGCTTTTTCTCATATTTAGCAGAGAATACTCACACTCCTCTTAGATTGAAGTATCTGAATTTTTCAATTCTAGCCAATTTAGACTGTAATCGAACTCAGCAAGTTTTTTGACATACAAAAGCCCCTCTGTCTAAATAAAGAAAAATGGTTTAGAATGTTTGTCATTTTTAAACCTTAAAAGTAGTGGGCCAGAGAGGGGGGCAAACGAACTTTTCGGGTAATCTTGAACAAAAGTCTTGGTGGAAAAACCTATCTGTGGCATGGAATAAATCTGGGTGGGGGTGATAGCGGGACCTTGAGCTGATCCTCAGCCTGGGGTTTCCCAGGTGTCAGGCCATGTGGCTTTGGCCCAGCAGAAGACCTCACATGGGCCTTGGTGCACTGTGGTATAGAGCTGCTCTGATGTGGGAAGCCATGGGAGGGGAAGGTGTGAAAGAGTCAGGGAGACCTGCACGCTCTGCACTGAGGAGAGAGGAACGTTAGCAGAAACAAAGGATAGACCCCCTCCATTGGCACAGCAAGCTCTCATTGCTTCCACTTCTCTGAGTTGTTTCATTCAAACACAACTGCCCTTGTTCTCCCTATCGAACAAAGAGCTCACCCTGAATCAGTTTAACCATTTCATTTTGAACACGGCAGGACAGGCAGTGGTGAGCAGTGGTGAGCTCTCCTGATCCATCCTAGGGCCCAGCTGGGAAATGGAGTGGTCTTTGGCTTCTGTCATTGTAACCCACTTCTTTCAACCAGGTGAGAAGCTGCCACCATCATGAATGAACTTCACAGACCCTTGTTCCCCTGTGTGCAAACCATAGGTTACAAGTAAGCATCAAAAAGTGGATTTTAAATGGGCAAAACAGACTAGTGATCCCAGTTTGTGGGTTAGTTCACTGATCCAGAAGTTGGTGAGATGCTGAGTGGATTGGATGCCAGAGCCGTCCCTCCAGCCTCATCACACAATCAGGCAGGACCCCACAGGAGCAGACCCCTGTTATGACCAATCCTGACTAGCTAGCAGCTGGCGGAATGGCTGCCCCAGCTGGTGTGTTATCAATGAACAGCAGCCTGGCTTATACCCACACTCAGAGGACAGGACTCCGGGAAAGACCAGAAGACTTCACAGCCTGCCCTGTCCCTACCACGGGAAAAAAGCACAGTCCCACCGATGCAAATCTGTTTAATTGAGTCAATCAGAATATGTAAAGCTATTGCCAGAAAGTCAGCCGAGGAGCGCAGCACAGGCTGCACACCCAAGCTTACTGCTTTCAGAGAGGTCACAGGAAGGGGAGAAATCTGATGAAGAAAAAAGCTGCCACGTCGCCGCTCCATTAACAAACTTCCCCACAACACAAACAACATGTCTCCTTACTCTAAACAAGTGCAGTTTTAGTCTCTAGACAGCATTTAATCAGTATTAGTGTGCCAAAATGAGACACTAGTTGGGATTTTTGAAAAGAAATGTAACCATCAGGGGTTTGGGAAGAGCTAGCACAATAAGACATCTGGCAGGGGAGAGAAAAACAAGAACAGGATCTCGCTAGGACCCCATCAAGAATCACTGTTTTCCCTAAAACACTCTGCCCCTAAAATAAATCTGTGTTTTCCTCTCACCCAGCCATAGTCACCTGCTTTTTATGGAAGACGCAAGATCTTGAGGTGAGCCCCTCCATTTACAATAATAGCAGCCCTTCTATTTATAACATATGCACATTTTTAAGATGTTTTCAATTAATTCTGCCTCCCTGACATGCAGAGATGCTGCTTAAATAGGAAATTGTGTTATCATATGTGTTTGAAGATTTCTAAAGCTAGATCATTTTGCATTTTCTACCCTACTGAGCTAGGAAATTAACAGTAAATTTTCACCCTCCCCTCTAGGAAGTCTGATTTAGTCGAAGATACAATCTCAGGTAGTAACTACAGAATCAGCTATGTATTTAATTTAAATAAAACTATTCTTCCAGCAGAAGTGAAGGGAAGAATTAAAATGTCATGTTAAGATTGCTGAGCCAATATGTCTCCTCTGCATCCACTCTTGGGGTTACTCTCTGCGCACGTTGAAGTGCACTGCTGATCTGTGTTAAATAAACTGTGGTTGAATGGAATAAATTAATTTGTTTCTTGGGTGTTGGGCAACTAATTTAACTCTTACTGGCACATAGACTAGAAATAGGAAAAGATGATACAGTTTTACACTAATAACTTTTCTATGACAGTTAATTCAACAATTAGGAAACATCTGCCCTATCAGGAGAGAGATGAACAGGAGATGTGTGGCCTTTAATCCAAAGAAAGCGGGAGATGTTAGATGTCTTCTCATGTGATGACATACCCGAGGGCTGACGCCCTAAACGCAGGGCATGCCCTCACCCACTTGGCGGCACACCTTTGTCTTTCACGCCGGTACAGGGGGAAACATTATACGTTTGTAATTAAAGACAAATAAAAGACTTCTGGGCTGGACAGTTGTGTGTCTCACAGGGATCACCTCAGAGAAATGACCCTCAGGAAGTGCTCCTTCTGTTGCTTTCGCATGAATGTGGAGGGTAACTAGACAACTGCTTAGGTGAGCTATCTTGTCCACGAAAGCAGAAGTGATAGGTCCTATTTTTCATTGGGTGACAGGCTGAGCTCATGTCTACATGAATTTGTACAAGCAGAACACTTCCCCTGGGTAATTTTCATATCTGTCAGAAACATGCACAAGTTGGTCACAACATTCTAATCCTAACATTAAAGAGAGTTACCATCTTCAACAAAGTCAGCTGGAACAAAATGTAGGCACCAAATACTTCCACATCCATGGATTCCTCAACTAAGGAATACGGTTTCAGATTTTATGGGCTTAATGTACAAATACAATATAAAAAACCCCAGAATATATAAATGAAATCAACTTCTTCTAAGACAAATGAAGAGTCAGATGTACATTTATGGATCTGAGGTTACTAATACTTCTTCCACAGTTTTTTGAATGGAAATCAATTGACTCAAATTCCACAGTCTAGGGTTATTTCCTATTAGAGAATTCTCAATTGTATGAACCTGTACACATCCACTGTGTTCAATGATAATACTGTACCTATAGATGTTATTTTTTTTCAGATTCACACTTGAAATTGCTAGGCAACAACACTTCTTACAGAAATGTAGTTTAGGTCTAAGCAGAAATCAGGTAATTCTGTCCCTATCAAAGGTTTTAAGTAACCAAACACAAAAAGATTACAACACCAGGTAGAAGTAAAAGCTGTATGTAAAAAGCACAAAGCAAAATAGGCTGACTACCCTCAAAGTAAAGTTTATTTGGAAATAAACAGAAATGAGTGATCAGTCCAACCTTAAAACAAAATACAAGTGCATGTTTGGGATGACTGGCAAAGTTAGAAATCCCTGGACACGTTAGTCTTTGGCATTTCAATTACACCATCTAAAACGGGAAAGAGAAAACCCTTAGGGTTTTTAAGTATTTTCATTTTATTTATTTGAATTAATTTCAAATTAATACAAACACTGAAAGATTTAGGAGTCTGCAGCATCTTGTCTTGTCCGTTGTTTCATATCACCTGGTTCCAACTGTCTGCACCCCTCCTGGCCTGATACCACTTGCTCTAATATCGAAAGAGTTTGGGCTGAATCCAGGCATGAAAGGCCTTCAATCCCCATTCCCGCTCTGACCCCAGGACATGCATACACTTCCCAAGAACTGCACAATCCAGTGGGTATTATTTTGTACTTAATAAAATTAACAGTTTTTATAGAAAATAGGATTTGAAATTACATTCCAGCCATGGAATTCTTCCAAGTGTGTAGAAGTGACAACAGCTATAATACCAGTTCTGATCCTTTTCACATTTCTGACATTATTTGATGAATTTTCTAAACGAAGTTTATTACACTGCATATTAAGAGGCAGAGGATATGCAGATGTGGAAGACTATGTTGCGCATTTTAGATTATCTTTGTCCTAAACTGTTCTGCAGGGCTGCAATATACTTACCAAACACAGTTTACTGTAACTATTTGCTTCAGCTTGTAAGAAGGGATATCCTAAGTAAAAATAAAATAGAAAAATGCCTCGGATTCACTCTTAATGTGATTTCCTCCAGAGCAGGGAAACCAGCCCCTTCTACATGCAATGTACATTCAGCACCTATTCATCTATTATTAATAATACTTTTAAAAATTACACTGGAAAGTTAAGATACCAAACCTACAACCTGGCACAGAAGAGATTAGTGAGAGCTGCACAGATTATGTTAGTCCTAAATTATACACAAACTCTGGTCTGGACTATCCTGGAATGCATCTATTTAATATCCCTCCAGAAAGAAGGACTCTTTTTGGACTTACGGTTGGTTGTCCTGCTTTGATCACTCTGAGCACTGTCATTTGACTGGTTGCTGGAGACAGAGGATACGCTTGAGCTCCTGACAAAACCAAATGTGGCCAGTTTAGCTGCTGGCAACCGTGAATAACCTGGAGGACGAAGTCCAGACTGGCAGGGCTTGGGAAGATTTGATTTTGCAGCACTTGGACATGAGCCTTTCTTAAGATCAACTGAAAGAAGGAAAAAGAAAGAAATTTTTGTTAAATAAACTGAACTGGGATACACTGATCATTACCTGTACCACCCAACTACATAAAGTCAGTATAAAGACTGAATTCAAGTTCCAACAGCTGCTCAAACCACAGAGATGTCTTCTTCTAGCTCCACTAAAAAGAAGTTCTGTGGAACAATTACAGGTCACAATATTTCTTAAAATATGAAATGCAGCAAGGACCCACGAGGAATAATTCAAACTTCCAGCTAAGTAACATAGTTCAAGTCTGCTAAGATTTTTTTTTATGTTATCTTTTTTTATGCTGTATCACTTTCTAATTTTACATTTGTTATGTGCCAGTTAAAAGAAAATCATACACAGAAACAAACACACTACACATAGTCTCCAATTTTGGAAACTATTGTAGAATGCCTGCAATCCACTTCAAGGACACAGGACTTCTTTGTATTCCATCAAAGAAAACACTTCTTTGAAGTCTTTCTTTCAAATTTCCCTAAAAGAAAATGTCCTTTTCTTGCACCAAGCCTGGAACCAAGGACATGACCGGTACTTTTTTAACATACCAGCAGCCATTTCACTGATGGACTTCTCCTCATTATAAACCACCAGCCTACGTGAACGACATCAACCAAGTCTCAGACAACCGCCAATAGCAGGCTTATAACAGATGAAGTTAGGCAACAACAGTAGTTCAGCTACAGTGCCTCTGTGGTAACTGCTAACTGGTCGTCTGTCTCCAGCCTGTGCCCTAACTCATATTCTGCTGCTCTTGTCCAGTCAAAATTTTCTAGGCAAATCCAAACACAGGCCCATAAATGCTCCAAATTTCCTTCATGGATCAAAGGTCCATGAACACAGCAGGATTGTTTTCAAGGACCAAAGATTAGAGTTTCCTTTTGATTGAAAGGTCTGGATACCAAATGGATCCGGACCTCATGTGTACATAAAATCTGGGCAGAGCTTTTCTGTCTAGATTTGACAATATCAGATTCCTGTTCCTTTTGGAATCCCAAGCAGCAAAATTATATATTTAAAACAAACAAACAAAGTTCTCCAAAAGCTGATGCCAGAGTGTTTAATCAGTCATCAGGTTTGGTGGATTAGGAGGCAAGGCTACACTAAAACAACATATTCTGGCAGAAAAGGCCATAAAGTCACCCTTTTTCCATTCTTATTCAGTGAAACTATTTGTCATTAGGCTGACACATACTTCAAAGGAAGAAGTGAACATTCATAATATAAAGGAAAACTAGAAATCAACTGCACAGTAAGAATACAATCTTCACATTATTACAGTATTTAATTCTTTTGTAAACTATATAGGTCACAGCCTTATTAATTTTAATGAAGCATTACACTTTGAGGAGACTTTATAGAAAACAAGACTAATTCCTTTGAGCAGAAAAATGTTATGGGGATTTTGAAAGACAGATATGTACTTCATCACAATAATAATACTAAGTTTTGTTTAACAAAATTAAGCCTTTTCTCTTGAAATAGAAATATGTGCAACATCAAAAGAAGAAGAGTTTTGTTATCTTGTAAAACACATTCGTTTAAAAGACTCTGATCCTGAATCTGCTTTGGATGATGTGAAGATGGGCTCAAAAATACCTGTAGGCTCCAGGTGCAGGTGAAGAGCAGTGCAGGCACATTAGCGTGGAGAACAGGTAAGCAGTGATGTTTACCATCAGTTTACTGCCAGGCTTGTGCAGCATTGCTTTGATAGCGGTCTGTTACAGCTGGTTTATGGTTATCTGCAAAGCATCACCAAGCCCGACTTCTTATCTCCTCACTGCTGGGGATATTCACACCACAACTAGATGATCCTGTGGCAAGGTACTACAGAGCCTGATCTCAATTCTACCAGCACAGCTTGCAATTAGTGTGAATCATGTAAACTGATTTTCATGTAGAAACAAGAAAATGTGTCCAGTGAAAGGTTTTAAGAGTCCCAAATGATAAAAATGACATGCTAATCATCTTCTAGACAGAATCTCTCTGTTTGAGAGGACTATTTCTGGATTGACAACTGCTGCATGTCAAGGCTCAGATTGGCTATGCCACTTCGGTAGTATTTTGGATATCTTGCTTACCCAGCTGGCTGTGCAGTCACATGCTTGCAGCTGGGCATGGCCAAACATCATCTTGGCCAGCTATCTGCTGGGTACAAAAGGGCAACTGCATGTAATAAAAGGCACACAACTTAGTCACAGTGTACAAAATCTTCCGAGTGTCGCATCAGTGACAGGACCAAGCCCAGGTAGCCTCCAGATTTGAAGCACAGAAGAGTATCTGTGCAAAGTGGCTGCAGGAGCAAGGAACCTGCCCAGGTCAGTGGCAGCAGGGAGAAGGTATGGGATGGTCAGTTGTGAGTTTTACAGTTTCTGAAAAAAGCACCAACAGGCTTGCACTATACAAGCTGAGAGCTGAGATTCCTTTTTCCTGATCATCTCTGAAAACTGAGGTAGAAAGAGAAATCTTTCCATTTTACAGCAAAAAGCTATAAATATCACAGATTTCCTGCAGCAGAATAGGGGAAATTCCAGTGGGGCGGGGGGGGGGGGAGGGGGGGAAGGTGGAGGCGAAGTGGTTGGAAATGGTTTTATTTAAAAAGCACTTGAGATGTGCTTGCTCTAGGACAGTGAGGTTCACCTGAGACTCCCATGTCCCCAGTTCAAGCACAGGGATGCCCACACCTAGTTCCCATGCTGTCAGTTCTCCGCACTGCCATGCAACCAACCACTACAATTGTCACTGAAGAAGAATAATTTCCTTAAAACCAGAAGGATTTGGGTGACAAATTGCCCAGCCATCTCTACCTATTCTTCAAGATCATTCTCCCAGACCGGGGCAGAGGATTCAGTGTTTTTTCTCACACTTCTGTGTTTCAGTTTATGACTTCAATTCAATTTCTCTCTGAACTAACAATATTTTGTATCTTGAACTCATCATCATCCTTAAATTATTTTTCATTTCTCTTCTTTGTAATCCAGCTCTTCTGTACCATGAATGTCCTGGGGGCAGGACATTATCCTCATTAGGGATGCATTCAGATCCTCAAAACTAAGTAATCTTGTGTCTTCTTTCTCATTAAAATACACGAGACATCAGCCTATTGTATATATTTTCTGTTTCAAGTATCATCGAGTTTTACGATGCATGTTCTTTCTTTGTTTCTGTTTCTTAGAAGTATAGAAGCACTCCTGCAAACAAGGTCTGGGAGTTCAAAACAAAAGTTATTTTAATGAGCAGTTTTCATTTTAATAAAAATCTGCCAAAATAAGCTTTAAAAATAGGCAAAAATTCTTTTCAGTTGTCTCACTGCCTGAAGCTAATTATAGAATTAAGTATTGTTGTCTATATGGCACACAAGCAATTTTCTATGACACTTCAAGCTGTTCCCATCTAGAAACATGAAAACATTTTGAGGTAGGGACTGATTGACACAACCCAGATGTGCCTGGGAAGCCTTAAGAAAAGACTGAGATAGACTTCTTATGCATCCCCACTGTACACGAATCACATCTCCATGCACATGTATAAGCAACTTTCATGTGACTTCTTTGTGAAATCTGAAATTGAAAGAAAAGATTTACACAGATATGTTCTTTTGAAAAGAAGAGTAGTGGTTCAAGGCTTCACTTGAGATCAGGGATCCTTGACAAGCCTTTGTTTTTTTGTGATGGGTTGTGGGTTTTTTTTGACAAGTATGTCTTTTAAAACATTAATCATTAGGTGTCACTTTCTCTCAGAAAGCTTACTTTGTTTTATAGGATGCTCTGAACATCATTATTCTCATTTCATATTCAGGAATCTGGGGCAAAGAAGTTACCTGCAAGGTCACTGAATTAATCAGAGATTATACAAGCAGAGTTAACTCACCGCAGAGTTAATCCACCTCAGAGTTAACCCAATCATTGATATCTTTGCAGACTAAAAACAAATAGCTCAAATAAGCAAACTATTCTGTTGCCCTGCCTTTGTGGTTTCATAGGCATAATGACTTCTCTCTGAGCAAGAACTGAGGAAAGGGGCTTTAAAATAGAGGCTTTAATGATTTACACTCAAAGAGCAGTGAGCAGGTTGTGTCCAGCTCCCCTGATGATCTCTCACCCAAATGTCAAGCCTGGGACAGTTCAGTTACAAAGGAAAAACAGTGGTCACTGCTGAACATCAATTAATTTCTGATCAGCCAGTCCACCGTCATACAGTAGGAAATGGTCATCTCCTCCTAATTTAGATTTAAATGCTCCAAAAAGCTGCTCTGTGCCTTCCTGACTCCCACGTAATGAAAGGTTGGTCAGCAACTTACCACCACCCCAAGAATTTGTCCTTGTTCACTTTGTAGCTGACATGCAAAGCAGCAGCGCCCCACAGAAACTTCCAGCGCAGGAATTGTCAGTGCCTGAGTCGCACTTACTGCATTTTCCAGTGAAAGCCCAGAGCAGCAAGAACTCTTCTCTGTGCATCAAAGCCATGGCCCATCTGCTCAGTTGCTGCTGATCGGCTGCTCAGAAGGGCTGTGGGTGCCCAGCCAGCGGTGATGCTTGGCTCTCCCCAGGGAGGAGGCAGGGTTTGAAGCATTCGCCTGCTGCTGCATCCAGACTGTTACTAATACCATTCTCATGACTGGCAATTTGGTACAACAGTCATATAGACAACTCTTTTTATATGACGCATTTTGGTTCTTTGAAGCAATTGTGAGGAGCAGAGAGGGGGCATATGGTTAAGTCTTGATACAGTGGCAATGTCCTTAGCAAAACTCTGAGAAAGTGTGTCTCTCTCTTTGAGCACTTAATTTTTCTTTACGAAATACAGTCAGATTGTTGTCCTAAAGAAAGTAGAGAGTGCCAACTGAAAACACTGCAGATCAGTGGAGGACAGAGAATATTTCCTCTCTGAATTCTCCCCTTGTCACCTCTTGTCACCTCTTTCGTTAAACAATTAAGTTTGCCAGCTCAAACCCAAGTAACTCAGACTGCAAGCCTATAGAATAAGCACACAGCTGGAGTAGCAGTAAGGCAACATTTCAGGAAGTAACCTCAAAACCCCTTTTCTATTATCAAATCTCATTTACTTGTTCAAGTATTAGGTATTCCTGAGAATAAATGTGAAAGCAAAGCTTTCCTACCAGGAGAAAGCAGTAGACATATTGTGGTATTCATGATGAAATACATTATACATATACAAAGACACAAATAAATGTATATATCTGTGTGTGTCTGAGTAATCAGGAACACTGCTGTCCTGATTTATATATAAACTGTATCTTCAATAAAAGCTGACTTGCTTAGAAATGAGACAAACTGCTAGACCCTCAGGACTGGCAAATTTAATACATAAAGAGGTGATAAGGAAACAACATTTCATTAACTCACTCTTTGAAAAAAAATACCATAAATACTACTGAAAAATGGAGAAATTAATGAAGTTTTAATTATGAAATCTCTGTAATACTTTTCAAAATCAGACATTAATTCCATCACAATAATCAGCTAATCAATGCAAATCCTAACATGCTTGCTCCAAAAAGTCTTTATAACCAAGGAAAACACATTCATAATTTATATGTTATAGGCACAGTATCCTTCAATGCTTGTTTTGAATTACAAGTTTCCCATAGAAAGAACAGAGTCAATTTACATAGAATAATCAAGCTTTTGCAGACACTATTGCACCTTTAAATACATCACAATTCAATTACTTTCTATTTGACATACAGTGTAGAATGCTTTTTCTTACAGGCAGACTGCTTGTCTGACCCATCTGAGGCAAAGCATCACCTAAGGAGCAGCACTGCTCAATAAGGAACTCGTAGCAAATGCCAACACGTGTACGACGTCCTACAGATGAAGAAGGATTGCTGCTCTGGTCATATTTTAGGCATCACACTTGGAGATGAGACTTGTGAGATCATTCATTATTATTTTACTTTTTACTTGGAGTCTCTTTAAACTAATGAAACCCTTAATGTACTTGTAGTACTTGCAGTCCATCATGGCAGTTCAGGGATTTAATTATCAATTACTTTAGAGTCAGTTTTATGAGTATTAGTATTATACATACACAGGCCAAACCACGCAGCTTATCAGTGCTGCTTAAACAGACTGCTACATTATGAATGGCATGGCAAAGGGGAGTAAAATCCTCATTATGAGGCACTGCTGCTGTCCTCAATACTGTGCCATGGCAATTTCAGTTTAAAAGCTTCCCTGTGCTGCCTCACACTTTGTCATGGGATGGCAACTGGCTAGATCCTTCTGCTTCCATTACCCAAGGGCAGGACTGAAATCACTAGGATTAGAAACTGGATTAAAAGCTCAGAAATGAGCTGAAAGAGTTGCTGATTGCAGTCTCGAAGGCAGAACTGGTACTCTTGAGAGAAAAATACCCTCTAGACCTGAGCTGCTTTTGCTGCAGTCAGCCAAGATCTCACACCCCACAAGACCCCTGGGCAAGGGTCTTACCAGCTCCAGTCCCAGTAACCATATGGTTATGCATTTCATTTGCTTATGTTTATAAATATGACTATCAAAGCTGTGCTTAATCCTGTTTCTCAAATATTGCATCAAAACCAGTAATGTAGATTAAATTTTAATACCACAGCTAACTGCAAGTTAAGGAAAAGTAGTTGAAAATGGTGTTGGATACCTTAAAACAATTGGCTAGATGGTGTCTGCCCTATTCTGAGCCCCTCCAATGAGCCTCACACCAGCTCTGGCACGCCAGCGGTTGCTGTTCCATCCTGCCCCTGCCTTGGCAAGCAGGGACCCATCTCTGGTCTGTATTTGTGCACCAGCATGGACACAACCACAGGAATCATTTCTCTGCTGCCCTTCCACTCCTATATCAGTCTTGTCCCATCTGCTGTCACTCTACTTCATTCTACTTAAATGGAATTATTAAAGATGAAAAGACTGGTGGGCTGACCTATGAATTTATATGTTGCTAAGAGAAAGATTCAGAAGTCATTTGAGGTATACAAGGAAAAAGGCTTTGGACGAGGAAAAGATTATAAGCCAATCTTGAATAGATAATTGGGAAATAAAATGCCAAAAATAAAAGAATGTGAAGAATATAATGTAAGGTAACAGAAATACATAAAAGATAATAAAAGAAATCAGCAGAGAGCAACAGGAAGTACCTTGCAACAGACTAAGATGTTGCAGAAAAATGAAACATATTCTTCATCTCACAAGGGAAGTGGAAGATGAGATGCCAGAAGTGAAAACAGTGTGTTCTGGCATGGACAGTGAAAAACTAGAGACATTAGCAACCTTTCCAGAACAAATCTTGGGTAATTTAAAATCAATAAAAACAGCCAGAGCCCAAAGACCAGATGAGACAAACTTCGGGATTCTGAAAGAGATGGCAGACAGATTATTGGACTACCATGAGTTATCTTTAATAGCATCGTTGAAACAGTGATGTAACAATAGGCTAGAGAGAAACAAACAACAGTTGTAGGAAGGAAATTATGGAGATCTGAGAATTAAATTTTACCTGAAAAGCAGACAAGGTCCAAGAAATAATCAGTCATAAGATCAAAAAACCACAACTTTTAATCTGTAGGAAAAACTTCAGGAAATACAGTTTTAGTGCAATAGGAATTGCACTAACGGCTACTGCAATTTCCTCATGTATACTTCTCATGCACTGGCATTTTTAAAGGCAGTATTACTGGCAATAAATAGAACTGATAGGCTGATATGGCTTAGATTTTAGAATGTCACATAATATAGGAAGACAGTAAATTGATACAACAAGACAAGTTCCAATTTGGATTAAAAATGGCTACAAAAAAGTCACATCTGTAATCATCAGTGATGCAGGATAATAGGAAGGATGGATGGACTATGAATAAATAAAAACCAAGGCAACGTTCATTTCCAAGGATCAGAAAAGACAGTGGATTTGATAATAGGTCCTGTTCGTATATTCCTCTCATATCTATCTCCCGAACTGGTTTCTGTTACACAATGGCTTACCCTACCTAATGGCTTATCCTGAACTTGCAGCCTCTTGCAGTTTCATTTCAATGGAAAATATGATCCAATTGCTCTCTGCACCTGCATTCCTGTGTTCAATGCTGACTGAACTCAATTCACCGAACTGAAATTGGTGTTTACTACCCAGCGTGCAATCTTGGAGTGTCTCAGAAGTCACATACAGCTGAGCTTGGTCAGCATCAAAATAGATAAACTCCAGATGCGGGGTCAGATGGCAAAGGATAGTGTCAAGAGACACAAAGAACCTTGATTTTCTGATAAACCCCAAATCCTGGTAACCTGTATTACTGACTGATTTTGTCGTCTCAGGTAAGTCAAGACACTCTGGCCCATTTTCTTTCTGATTTTCTCTAAGTTTATTCTGATGTTTAGTATGGAGAAATGGACACTAGGGAAAAAGAGTAATGGTTTTCAAATACCTGCAAAGAGGAGAAGACCCCATGTCCACTCCAGATAGAAGAGGAAGTAAATTTCAGCAATAGGGATTAGGCAAAACAGTAGGGAAAACTTATAAATTGAAAGCAGGTGATGTATTGGAGCAGCCTGTTTTCAGAGGCTGCAGGATCTCATATTGAAGATTTTTATAAACAGATTTTCATGAGCAGGTTAAATAAACATCAATCAGAAGGAATCCTGTCCTGGGCAAGAGGAGGGACCATATGATCCTGAGTCATCACTTAACTTTATCCCTTATGACTCTTTTAAAAAATCTCTGCAGACTTATAGGCTGTTAAACAGCTGCTGTGTTTCTTTTTGGCAATGACTGATTTTCAGTTGTCTCTGAACTTGCTGCTGTTTAAACGTACATTGTTAAAACCTTCAAGCTTTTCCAGGCTACCAAAGAATGTCCTGTAGAAGTAATTATTATCTCTGTCTTGTGGCATCATACCCTTCTCCTTCTGATTCTTGGTTTTCCCTCCCCTGTAATTCTGCCCAGGGTCATGCTGAGCTGGGCAGTAACTGGAAAGAAAAGGGTATTAGAAATATTGTCTCCAAAGAGGCATATACCAGGGCTTCTGAACATTGCCCAGGCTTTCAGAGTGCAACATGGTGGGGAACGTCATATTCAGATGGAATGACAGGGTCTTCATGATGGCGGAAAATGTCCCATTATCTTCCACAGAGCAAAACAAAGATTTTTCAGGCATTGCAAAGAGGAGAAAGATAAAAAAAGAGCACAATGAGAATTATTACTGAAACTGATTTTTCTTCTTTGGCAATGACCTGTTAAACAACCTTTCTGCAAGTCCCAGACTCCCTAGTCAGCCTTGCTGCAGGATAAAAAGACACACCTCAAAGAGTGCTGTTGGAGCTTTGTAGTATCAGGTCAGGATGTCACTTATTTTGTGATATTTCTGTCTGAAAAAAAATATATCTTATTGATGACTATAATTAAAAGACGGAAAGAAAGTTCATACTTTACCTGAAGCATCAGGATGATAGAGGCTGGGACCACTTGTTATTTCTCCTTGCTGATGGAGACAGCTACCTGAGGATCTTTGACTTGCAATAAGAATCCTGCTCTTTGCAGATGGTAACCTGGACACTGCACCCAGTCCTAACTGTGGCTTGAGTATCATGGCAGATCGATAAAAACTTGGTGGGACCTCATAGTGAGTATATGGTGAAGGGCAAAATTCATCTTTTGCAGGCCTCTCCCCAACCTACAGAAAAATCAACAACACAGATATTTGTGCAAGAAATCAATAAATCCAGAAAATATAGAGCTCTAAGTTGCTTATAAAGGCTAATTCTCCCTCCTTGTGAATCTGGGCTTCAGAGCACTGCAGACTGATCACCACTTTCAAAAAGTGATGGTGTTACCATATGAATCACTCTCCAAAAATACATACACACACACACATATAAATACATTACAGTCTCAATACAAAACTAAACCCAAATAAAGAATTGAAGTCTTCCCCAAAAGAAAATAGACAAATGGAAGATCTTAAATTAGTGAAAATAAAGTTACTGTTAATTCCTGAAAGGTGATATTATTTCTAGAGGTAGGTACACCAAGAGAGTGTGTAAGTGAAATTTTTATTACAAGTTATTTAAAACACTTTGAGATACAATTTTGTGAGAAGTTGCTTGTAACTTAGTTAAAAATAAAGCTGAAGGTATTTTAAGTTCATTTTATGAGAGAAATGGTATTGTCAAATCATTCGTATGAGAAAAAAATCCTCTAAATGTTCTTAATGCAAAATATTCATTGTAGCCTGTGCCCCTAAAGTTCCTGAAAAGAGACCTGGTTGTGGAGGTCTCTTTTTTGCATGTTTTACATTTGAATATTCCAAATCAGAGCTATAAAATCCAGATACCCATTTGAATTGGAGAATAAAAGCAAATTTGCAGATGTGAAATATTTAGTGTTTATCACAAATAGATGCTGCTTTGCTAAAATCAGAGACAAATCCCTCAGTATTCTAATGGGTGTATACTGTGAGGACAGAAGTTAAGTACCAAGCTGAAAATATCTCCATCAAACTGGCTGTTACCAGGGAATTTGCAGTCAGGGAATTACATGGTTCCCCAATTCAGACCTTGCATCTTTCTACACTCAGGCTGGGCTCTGACGCCCACCTCACTGTTCTGCTTCATGATTCAGGACAAGGGTGCAGAGCAATGTCTGTAGTTTTCATCTCTCTCACTTGCAAAGAACTGTTTGCTTTTCTGGGTAGAGTCCAGCTTCTTTGTCATTGTCTAATAAAATGCAATATCATCATAATGCAGACAGGACCCATGGATATTTTTTTCAGTGCATCTGATTTAGGACACAGAAAAAAAAACCAAAACCAAAACAGTTTAGGAAACAGGAAATCTGAACTAAATTTGTTTTAAAGTTAATCAAAAAGTGCCATAGGCTACCTAGGAAGCAATGTAACTGAAAATTAATTAATTGTGCTGTAAGTTATGAAGCATATAATATGCCAAATCAATTTCTATTTAGCAATTATAAGCATTTAGAATATGTGCTTCAATATTGGCTATAAAAGCTTTGATCCTTGCTGCTTCAAGAGCTTTAATCGTAATTTAGCAAATCTTCTATATGCTAAAAGAAACAAGATTGGTCTTAAACTAGTAAATATAGAATCTTTGAGGCCTTTGCACAGGCATTAAGAGGGCAGATTGAACAAACACTGATCATTATTTTTTTGCTCTATATTTTTCATTTGCTTGCAGTTCTATTTCCTGCCATTAGATCTTCCTGTTTTCTTTTTTATTGTACTCCTATGATACATTTCTACAAGTTAGGATGCATTTTTTTACAGTATAGGTATGAGATTGTTTTCCTGGATATTTTTCTTTATTTTTTTCTTTATTTCAGCCAGATTCCCCTATACACTTCCTATCATTTCATATTTAACTGGCAGTGAACACAACAATGCCAAGTACTTCAGTATAAGGTATATGGAAAATCTTTAAATATAGAAACCATGCCTTTTTGATAAACTGGGTCAGCTTATCCAAACCTTTAGTCACCTCATTTTTTTTCTTTATTGACAGTATGCTAGGAGTAACACAGAAGGGCAACAAACATGCACACAAAAAGAATCACTCAATCACAAGCATAAAACATATGCTCAAGCTGAGAGAAGCGAAAAGGATTTAGAATAGAATCATTTGTGTTGGAAAATCATCAAGTTCAACTGTAATTTACCCAAATATCTCTCCAGAAATAGATGCTTTTTTTTGAAAAGCCCATTCTGGGGGGACATAAACATGTTATAAGGACATTATTCTTTCTTTTCTATTTAAGGCTAAATTTATGATGTATAAAATTCAATTGATCTCAATAGAATTGTATGCATTTATTGATTATAAGGCCATTTTGGAGCTTTTTAGAAAGACATGGATTAATATGAGGCCTGTTAGTGTCCTGTACTAGACTTTTGTGTGAGAGAATTTAAAGAAAAGATCTGTTGCATCCTGTCAACTAAAAAGAAGCTCAGCTCAGAGTTTTATTGTGTGTCACTGTCTGCTCATTCCCCACTTATTCCATTTAATGAATCTGTTAGACTGGAAAGTCTGCAGCAAATGCTAGGAGCATACAGGACATTTCCTCAGGCTGGATAATCCCTAGCAGAGCTGGCAGCACAGCCAGCAGGTAAAGATACCCAACACTTGCCTTCATGTTACTTTGTTTAAACATCATCAAACAGTGCCTCAAGCAAGAATCATCTTGTCAAGTACCTGCTTCAGGCAACTATCTGGGAAAAGAGTTGGCAACTTTGGTTCAGGCAGTTCAGATAATGAGATTTGGGAGAGGAATTGCTTGTTTGACTATGTATAAAACAACTCCCCTTCTTCCTCTACAGGCCTTTTGTTTCAACAGGCTTTAGTCCATGCTCTCCAGAGCAAAGACAGGCAGCAGGCACAAGGAGAATGGGGCAGGCACAGGCTTGGGGATGCAGGCAGAAGAGCTGGTGATCAGCAGACCTCCTGACAGACTCCCACTAGAAGTCACTATTTTAGGGCTCTCGGCAGCAGCCTTAAAGTAGTGACTAAAGTGAGTGAGTGACTACCCTCTGACAAGGCACGGGCCATCTCTATAAGGGTAAACTCTCATCCTGCAGCCCAGGCTATGTTCTTACCATTTAGCTATCTGAAGGGTGCTTAGAGATTACAGGTCTGATCGATAGCAGCTGTTAACGCTCTCTATCATAGCTATGTAGAGAGCTATAAAATAATAAAGAACTCTAAAGCCCAAACTGGATGTGTGAAATAGGGCAATTTGGGTTGTTTTTTCTCTCTTGAATCATAGAATCATAGAATAGTAAGGGTTGGAAAGGACCTTAAGGTCATCTAGTTCCAACCCCCTTGCCATGGGCAGGGACACCTTGCACTAAACCATATCACCCAAGGCTCTGTCCAATCTGGCCTTGAACACTGCCAAGGATGGAGCATTCACAACTTCCTTGGGCAACCCATTCCAGTGCCTCACCACCCTCACTGTAAAGAACTTCTTCCTTATATCTAATCTGAACTTCCCCTGTTTAAGTTTGAAGCCATTACCCTTTGTCCTACCACTACAGTCCCTAATGAAAAGTCCCTCTCCAGCATCCTTGTAGGTCCCCTTCGGATACTGGAAGGCTGCTATGAGGTCTCCACGTAGCCTTCTCTTCTCCAGGCTGAACAGCCCCAACTCTCTCAGCCTGTCTTCATACGGGAGGTGCTCCAGCCCCCTGATCATTCTCGTGGCCCTCCTCTGGACAGTAGCCATCCTATCCCAGCACCTCCTTGTTTCCAAAGCTTCTGAGTCTTCTACTTTGTCCCTTTGCCAGGGTGATTTTGATATATCTTAATACATCCTAATTGGTTTCCTTTCGATTACACATCGGTCACCTGCCATGAACCCCTACTGTGCACAGCTGCTTTTCTAAGTATCTGATCACTTCCATAGATCAATCATTTTCCTTTCTTTTGATCCATACTGGAGCCAAATCAGTCCCCTCTGCATTTCTCTAACTAGCAGGAGAGTGAGGTAATTGCTTTTACAGTAGCAGCCCAAAGGAGAAAATATCACCTTCTGCTATCAGCTCCTGACTCCTGGACTAATGCAAACTCATAACACAAACTGCAGTTTGATTGAGTTTTCCTTCCCAGCCTTTCCTCCAGGCAATACAGCTTCTCTGAAGAAGCAGTTTGCTTGGTTTCAAACCTTCCCTTGATGAAATACCCACTCAAAGTCGTATTTCTTAGAGGGGAGGGGGAAAAAGGAGGATCCTGGAGCAGATTCTCCTGGAAACCATGCTGGGGCTCATGAAAAACGACAAAGTGGTTGGTGACAGCCAACACGGCTTCGCTAAGGACAAATCATGCCTGACCAATTTGGTGGCCTTCTATGATGGGGCTATGGAATTGATGGATAGGGGCAAAGCAGTCAACGTCATCCACCTGGACTTGTGCAAAGTATTTGACACTGTCCTGCATGACATCCTTGTCTCTAAACTGGAGAGACATGAACTTGATAGATGGACCACTCGGTGGATAAAGAATTGGTTGGATGGCCGCATGCAGAGAGTTGTGGTCAACGGCTCAATGTCCAGTTGGAAACCAGTAATGAGTGGTCTCTCAGGGATAGGTGTTGGGACTGATCCTGTTCCACACCTTTGTCAGCAACAGGGACAGTGAGATTGAGTGTGCCTGCAGCAAGTTTGCCAATGACATCAAGCCGTGTGATTCAGTTGATACAGTGGAGAGAAGGGATGTCATCCAGAGGGACCTTGGCATGCTTGAGAGATGGGCCAATGCCAACCTTATGAAGTTCAACCAAGACAAGTGCAAGGTCCTACACCTGGGTCAGGACAATCCCAGACACAGCTACGGGTTGGGCAGAGAAGTGATTCAGAGCAGCCCTGCAGAGAAGGACTTGGGGGTGTTGGTTGAAGAGAAACTGAACATGAGCCGGCTTCAGTGTGCGCTCACAGCCCAGAAAGCCAACCGTATCCTGGGCTGCATGAAAAGAAGCATGACCAGCAGGTAAAAGGAGGTGATCCTGCCCCTTTACTCTGGTCTCATGAGATCCCACTTGGAGTACTGTGTACAGTTCTGGTGCCCTCAACATAAGAAGGACATGGAGCTGAGAGAGGCTGAGAAAGTTGGGGTTGTTCAGCCTGGAGAAGAGAAGGCTGTATGGAGACCTCATAGCAGCCTTCCAGTATCTCAAGGGGACCTACAAGGATGCCGGAGAGGGACCCTTCATCAGGGACTGTAGTGATAGGAAAAGGGGTAATGGGTTTAAATTTAAACAGAGGAAGTTCAGGTTAGGTAAAAGGAAGCTCCTTACAGTGAGGGTGGTGAGGTGCTGGAACAGGTTGCCTGAAGAAGTGGTAAATTCTCCATCTCTGGCAATGTTCAAGGCCAGGTGGGACAGGGCTTTGAGCAAAATGGTCTAGTGTGAGGTGTCCCTGCCCATGGCAAGGTCCTTTCCAACCCTAACCATTCTATGATTCTATGATTCTATGAAAATGCTTTGAATCTTCTCCAGCCTAGAAGTGCCCTCCTTCTAACCCTAGTCTAGAGTAAATCATGCTGCAGACTTGCCACAATCTGTCTCCTTCTGATTATCTGAATCCCAAGGGTATGGGCTGTAGACACCTATGGTCTTCAGAGGATTATATTAGACGTGGCCAAACAGCTGCACATTCTGGGCCATTTTGGCCTTAATTTCCATTGCCATACATTAAACAATAATAACCTATTAATTTTCCCTAACCTTACAAAGCAACTGTGAAGATATACTAGTAATGGTTGGCATAGCTCACAATGGCTTGAATAATTCTAACTCCGGACACATAATACCAGGGATAGAGCCGGAAACTGAAGTTAGAGGGGAAAGGACAGTGTGCACTGTCGTTTCTGTGTTTGCAATGTGATGCTTCTCTATGAAAAACTGTAATCCATGACTACTTCAGTAAGTTTCCTGTTAACATAAGGGCCAATCTACACACACATGATATCCTAATTTGGTTGTTTGCCAACTTTTGACTGTCAACTGTCACCAAATTTGTTATTTCAATGCTGTTTCTTGGATAAATTCTGTATGTAGAAAGAGGCAGGCATTAAAATACCCTCAATAACACCACAAGATACAGCAAAGAAACATAGTAATTCTTTTTTTAAGACTTTTAAAAATCTTTTCCTGTATGAACTATATAATCTAACAAGAACTCTGATAGCCCCTAGGTTTCAGTACAGGAGGGAATTAGTTTATACCTCTAGTGCTCTGTCTGCAAAAACCTGCCAACTTTCCCATTAAGGAGGAAAAGTCTCTGTGGGCAAATTACATTAATTTCCCAAAGCTATTCTTTGGGGGGAGGAGGGGAAGAATCCATTTATGTAGAATTTCAAACAGCATGTATTTTCTTTTCCAAACATCCCTATTTATACTACTAGCAGGTGACCAGTTTTCTGGAAAACACTGGAGGAACACAGCGACAACTTCCAGTCGCAGATCACACATCGCAACAGCATCAGTGCCAGAAATAGTTAAGTAAGTTTATTTCTAATGATCACACATTGCCTTGATTTAGAATTTCTTTCTTATTTGAGATTGAGAACTAACTTCTGGCAGCAACAAATAAGCAAATGACCACCACCTGGCATACAAAAGAGGCTGTCAAATCTGCCTCCTTACCTCCTGCAGAAACTTCTCGCTCATCGGGCCGAAGTGATGGCCTGGGGGCCTAATTCCTGACACCACCAATCCAGAACTGAAGAGTCTTGGCTTCTGGAGGTCAGGCTTAAATTTATCATACAGGATGCTGGCAGACTTTGCCTCCCCTCCATTGGATGCCTTCTGCTCTGTAGAAATGGGCATGCCACATGCAGGGCTACCAAAGGGCAGCCCTGCTGGTGCAAACAAAGGGTCGAGCTGCTCTATTGAACGAGGGTTTCTTCTAATGTATGTGATGATTTTAGGTCTCACGGGTTTGGGCCTGGGTATGGCAGGTTTTATCTCAATGCTTTCTTCCAGCTTTTCACTGCAGTCACTGTCCACATCTGTCTTATCTGCAAGGGAGCCCTTGGAGTGGACCAGGATAGGTTTTGGGATGGCGCTGCTGCAAGCACTCTTGATAGGCACTTTAGGGGATATGTTTAACAACTGTGTACTGTCAATGGGAGGTAGGACTGAGGAGGGTGACAGTTTGTCAACATGAAGTGCATAAAGGTCCTTCAAATTACTGTTTGATGACGTGGGCTGACTATTAACATCCAGCGTTGCCACTCTGTGCGTGGGAGTTGGGACACATAAAAAGGCATCATCCTTTCCTGAAACATTACAGCTCTCTGTTGCTTCCTCTGGAGGATGTTTCTGTGCATTAACTGTCTTTTTACTTGGAACTGGAAAGTTCAAGGTTTCCACATTACTGTCGTGGTTGTCAGGTTGTTGGTGTGACACTGTCTCTGCACTGCATGCTCTGTGCTGATCTGAGAGATCAGAAGCAGGCACAGCAGCATCCTCAGTGCTTTCTTTGACTAGTGTCAGTTTGTTCTCATTAACTTTCAAGGGTTTGCTGTCAGGAAGATTGGTATTATGTGTAAGAGATATTTGTTCACCAACTGTTTCAGTGTAACCTGCATCAACCTCATGTAAATTTTCATTTTTTCTAGGTGTCACTTTGCCGCTGGATTTACTACTGCAGGTGAGCGAGAATATTGTTTCCACTTCTTTGTCAGAATTTTCCTCACCATCCTGGCTATTTGCCCTGTTCTCATCATCATTGACTTCTCTTCCTTCTCCACCAATGTTGACATCACTTAACAATTTGTCATCGGGACTTGACAATGGGTCCTCTACTTTAATATAGGTCTCTTGAAAATGGGATGTTTGAAATTTTGATGCATAAGACCCAGAGCGTTTCTGTTCCTCCACTGATGTGTTTTCATCTTTTTGACATCCCACAAAATCTACCAGCATAATTCTCTCAATCTTCTGTTGACATGTATTTTTATATTGCAGAGATGGTGCAGTCTTAAGCTCAATTTTTTTACTTTTATCACCCTGACCTAATTGTGCTTCTGATTTACTAGCAATTTCGTTGGGCTTCACAGCTGAATGTTGAGAATGAGAAGTATGCAGTGTGCTTTCAACGTAAACATTTGGTACATTTTCTGGTTTACTTACTTTCTTGTTCCCTGAGGTAGATGGTTTGGAATAAAATACAATATTTTCCTCTGAGGTATTGTCAAGTGGATGAAACACCATTCCAAGAAAATGATCTGTGGCTGTTTTTTGTGATTTCTCTGTATTTGCTACCAAATGGTGTGACATGTCAATGGAGTCCAGTGATGCAGAAAGCAGGCGTTTACTCGACACGCGGCCAACACAGTCTTTTGCAAATGTTTCAGACTGAGGAGAGAATTTACTTGGTCTTCCCAAAGAAAGCCGTTTTATTCTCTCCACCTCCACAGTCCTAGACATTTTACCCTTAGAAAAGTTCTGGGTGAAGTCAACATCACCTTTGGAAATAACCTCTAGGTTGGCATCATTTGTATTACTTTTTAAATTGGACAGACTTTGTCCTCGGCTAATCCTGGTATGTCTTGCTATGTCCTTAGCTTCGCCGGTCCTACAATCTTTCCCCGTTTCCTTGCTTGTGGTGGAGGGCAGCTTACTTTCCTGTACAACAGTGTGACAGGTCCGAGAGTCTTTGAAGGTCAGAAGTTTATTCTGCTCTGTATTCAGATGAGTAACTTTCTCTGATCCTCCAGAGTGTATATTCCCACTCTCATCTGCCAAATCACGTTTTGTAACAGCTCCTTCAGGGATTCTAGCTTTTGTCATGATTTGATTGGCATTGGTATCCCCCACACTCACTATGCTTTCATTATTATTTTTCATTTCACTGTGGTTGTCCTGAAGCTGAGCATAACATGACTTGTTTGGGATTAAGGGAGCACTCATTTTGAAGCTTCAGGTGACTGCTTCTTTAGCAGTCCTAATTAATGAGAAAGCGTTTTTTTTTCCTTATCAGGTTAACTGTTACACATGCTTCGGTTATACATTTAAATTATAAACTGATCAGTAGAAAACTCCTTGGCAGAAAGCTTGGAGTCTCTTGTCAGAGTCACATTTTTGTGCTGCTCAGTTGTCTTTGATGCAGCCTCTGGACCTAGGCAATCTCTATGATGTGCAGTAGAGAAGTTCAACTAAAGCGAAATAGATCTGTAAATTTCCCTCTGAATGAGAGCCAGTTAATCCAGCCAACCTATGAGAAAAAAAACAAACAACCCAGACAATGTTACTCTGATGTCAGGGACACGCTAACTGAAACAAAGTTAAAATCAACAGCACTCCCAAGTACATCCTCAGGATAGAGCATTTTCAAATACTTTAGATGCTGTTTCAATCACAGCTTTGCTCCCAGCAAAAATTCTAAGTGTAGCACAGATCTCTGACTTGAGAAGTCACAGTTAAAACGGTAACTGGTTGCTGGTTAGAAGAGTAGTTGGTACTGCTTTCAAGCCACATATAGATTTACAATTGGGAACAGGCATAAGTAACTAGGGTAGGGTGGGACACAACATTGAGAGTCTATTACACCAAGAGTGGTGTAACTGAAGTACCACTGTATAGACAAGTCATAAGTAATAAAATTCCAGCTCCATTAGGGGATGTTAAAGGGTTTCTCTCCTTGCCTTGTACAAATCACTGACATTCTTGCGCTGACACCCCATCCCCTTTGACATTTCTTTGCCAGACCTATAGATGCCAAGAAAGCAAAAACTATGACTGCAGGCCTGCAAAGGAAAATTGTGTTTTTCTAAAAGACAGCTGTGCATGTTCAAATATAGAGGATTATCCACCAGTCCCAAAACAGTGCAGCTCCTTTTGGCTCTTTCCCATCTGTGGCTTTGAAAGCCCAGATTTTGTCCTCTCTTACTTCCAACAAGATGAAGGGGAATTTTCCACCTATGCCATGCCTAGGCATTTCACTCTCTGAGATATTTCTTATACCCTTCATCATAAAGAAATATGAACGCTGGAAATTGAAACATGCTCCACAGTTCCCAGAAGGCAGAATTCAAAACACCTGCAATGCTCCCAACTGTGCTGGGTATCTAATCAGGGGCACTAATTTTAAGTGCTGGTTAAGTACATTGCTCAGTCTACAGCATCTGGGTGCAAGTCTGAGCCCATGTTTCTAACACCCCTTATGAGCAGGTCCTCCCACCCTTTGCATTCAGTTCAGCTCTGCTCACATCTGGCTCAGAGCTCAATCCAGTTTCTTTATATGGCACACACACATGTTAGTTGAGTCTGGATTCAGGCTCCTAACATAGTTTTCAGCTCTTCAGCAAACAATAACTAATTAAATTAATTAATGAAACAGAACAATGTATTTAGAATTTCACTTCAACACCACAGAATTGTGCTATTCTAGATAGCATTTGCAAAGCATTATAAAGCAAGACTTCTTAACTACTTCTGTGTTCTGTCCTTATTGCCAGAGAAAAAAAGAATTGAATACTTATTAAATTAAATATATGCATTACAGAGGTTTTTGGTTAATTTCTTATTGTTCCCTTTCCCCGCCCCCCCCCCCCCCCCAAAAAATATAATTTTGACAATATGAGATTTTACATATTCAGCCTGAGAGCTGAACTCTACTTTTTGCTGAACCTCTGGGTGCTATGGCAGTATGTATAAATAAATTGATAAATGATGATGGTCATGTACATTAAACAATAAATACCTTATCAGGCTGATGCATTTCAAATGTATAAGTAGACCAATACATTAATTTGCCGCGTATTTTCTTCTCTACATCTGTCACCTGGGTCTAGAACAAAGTTAATTAATGCATTTAAGTTTATGAACATGATGCTAAGAGGTTGCTGGTTTCTCTTCTTTACACTGCCTCCAATATGATTAGTAGCAATGCAAATGAGGGTAGTTTTGAAAAAAAATATTGTGGAAGTACCTGTATTCTTTGAAAGCATTTTCACACAGTGTGTGAGACAGACCATGCTGGTATGCTTCAGGGACCAGACCAAATAATTTGGTTTAATGTTGCTGGTACAAACTGATCAACATTAGGGTCAGGAAAGATCTGTCCCCTTTCAATCAAGGCACTGCACAACCTCAGTATGCTGCCAGTTGAGACTGATCTGTTAAAGCAACCATTGCTGGCCAGAGACATGGACTTTGAATGTATGTGTAATTACATTGTTTTTAAGAGAAGGGACAATAAAATACTGTCTAGGTAGAGATTATTCTCAGGCAGTGTTAGCATTGCTCCTGTGCTTCCTCCAGAGTCAAGAGAGAAGTGATGGTCACTTTGGAAATGTGGTTCATCTTGTGCTAACACCTTTCAGGATAGACCCCATGCACCTGATCTTCCAAGTTCATCTCTTCTGGTAACGTCCAGTCTCAGATTAAGGGTGTCATGGACTTGAAGAACTGGTTATATCTTTATAAATAGCACCCATTACCGAAAGCATAGCACACAATTACCAAAAAATATTTTCTTTTTCTGCAGAATATCACCTGTTTAACTCTGTAATCTGTTTTACAATTGTCGTTACAATAAGAACACAGAATATTGATTCCATGTTTGAAAATAACACAAGACTCCATTCTGACATAGAACAAGCTGACAGCACAGGACTTCTGCTAAATTAGTATAAAAATAAAATCAAGCACCTATATCAAGTAATATCTTATTAACCTACTTTTCCGTGTTAAGGAATACAAGCTTTTGGTTTTGGTTCAATCAATATGATAAAGACTTGCATATTGTGATAGGCACATTTGGGAGTAAGATGCATGGTTTTGTGCTACATTTGGGACCTTAGAGGATTTGATCAGTCTTCTGCAAATAGCTTCTATTTAAGAAGCTTTGGCTTGGATTTTCTGCAGGATAGTTTATTTTATGTGGCATTGTCCAGGTTCAACTTCACTATGCTCTTTGGAGTCAATGAGATGAAAAGAATCAGCTGTGCCTGGGTTCTGCTGGCTCTTCTCTATTTTTTTGTTACTCACCTCTCTTGACTGATGTTGGCTGACACACATACATCTAAAGTCACTCCCTGATGTGCAGGAATGCTCTGAGATGAGAGACATGTGAACCTCCCTAACTCTCCAGATGCTCTTTTCAGTACAGGAGTGGGGGGTAAAAGAAGACTTGATCCCAGCAATGGCAACACCTCATCACTTAACAACATCTTACTGGCGACCCTGGACAAGAACTATGGCTACAAGGCTTAAAGACTGAACTTGGTGTTTGTACCAAGTTATCTTGATATGGGTAAACATTTCTTGACAATTCGTAGCGTAAAAGTGTTCCATCTGAATTGCTGAGAGTGGAAAAATAAGTCTCCCTCCACGTCACAGCATCTTGGCAGGATGCAATAACTGTATTTGTGAAAAAACATTATAAAGTGGCATGAACATGCTAGATAGTAGAATAAAATTATGTCTACCAGGCTGTGGTTAGCTCTGATCCCACAGGGAGAAGAAAAGTTCAAGGAGCCAGAAACATAACTAAATACTTTCGCTTAACTTTAGCAGTATCAGTTTCCTTCTGAGAAGTCTATCTCTTAAAAGCCTCTATTCTTAACCTGAGCCCACTTAATGATGATCTAGGAAAGCAGTCTACAAGAGTTTCTTCCCAGCTGCTATTGCAGTTCCTCCACTACACTCTGGTCCATCCTAAGCTGCATCTGGCCGGCAGGTCCCACCCTGGAGACACCAGGGAGAAGGTGAAGCTGAGCTGGATGATTTCTGCGGCAAGACACACAGCATGTACATCAGCAGAGCTCAAGTTTGTAAAATGTAGCTGGCTGGAAAAAGAAAGCAGCAGCCTGCTTCTAACTAGTAACAGCAGCTTTTGTTGGTTAAACAAGCGGTGTAAAAATACTGTTATCCTCAGTAGGCACCGAATAAAAGAAAAATGGTAAAGCATTACCATGTTATTGGCTGTCCCATTTGCTTTTAATTTGCCACAAAAATAGAACGGTAATAATTATGAGATATGCAAAGGAATTATCAAAACACATGGAAAAATAAAATTGGAAATTATGAAATAAAACCTGAAATATGTTGAGAAGTTTGGCTCCTGTATAAACATTTCCTAATGCAGGCTGTCACAGCTGCTTGCCTATCCTGGTGCTGAAAGTCTAAAACCAGAACATTTACAGCAAGATATGCTAAAAATATCTGGTTGTACAGGTAACAATGTGCACAGCTTAGGCTGATTGTTCTTTCAGTACAACGGTAAATGATCTTGACCCAGTGGGGTACTGGGTTGTGCTGCCCAGGGATGAGGATCACGCAGGCTTTTGGCTGCTTGTGAGGACTTGCAGACCAACCACTTTGTCATGACTCAGAGAGGAGTCTTGGGGTGTGATGGGATGCTTATTCTCCCAGAAGGTAGCTATGACTGCTTGACCACAACTCAGCTGAAAACATGAAGTGAGAAGCCTCCAGCCATTTTCCTCAGAGGCTATCCTGGTCATGAGCTCCAAGTTCACAAACTTCTGCAGCGTCCAGGAGAAGGGCTGAGCACAAGCTTCAGCGCTGCTGCCCTCCACACTAGCAGTACAGATTTGAACAGGATGAACATCTTTGACTGCATTACAGCACCCACAGGTAAACTCCTGCAGAAACAGACCTCAAGAAAGAAATCTTGCTACACAGGAAAGGCACTCCTAGTCTGACAAACGAAGTGATGGAGGGAGATGGATGAGCACATATGATACACATATTTGTATGACATGGGAAACGTGGTTTTTACAGTTACTACAGAAAACTGGCATGAACAGCAGACTCCTGATATGCACAGTTGTCCTGAAAAATGCCGCTGGGGAGAACTGGCAAACCAGCCACAGCTTTGCTGAGGCCTTCTCTGGGAGACAAGATACCACTGGTTCTAATGCCAGGGCTGCATGCTGCCAAGAAATGAGCCCCACTGCTGAAACACTTACAGCACTGGAAGGGAAGGAGGTGGGAATATTTTCTTGAGAAGCCCAAATCATCACAAGGAACTACCTCTAACAGTGGTGGAAGTTGAAAGCTGATGCTAGGGCGTTAAAAAAAGAAGCCAATAAACCTTTTGGAGTATGTAATATACAATTGGAATTCATTAAAAGTGGTGGAGAAGCGCTCACCCAGGCATGTGATAATTTTGCTAATGTGATTTGGAAGGCTGAGAACTAAGATTTGGATACACTCCCCAATGGCTTCTATTCATAAGGAAGCAGACCCAGCTGTTTGGGGAAATTACAGCATAATCTCATCATTGGCAGATCCTATGGAAATGTAGCTGTATGGCATGAAGAGAACAGTACTTCAGATAGACAGCTTTCTGCCTGACGAGCAATTAAGACATAGGCAGAGAAAAGAAATGGTGGAGAAAATGCTAAATTTTTACACACTGGAAAATTCTAGGAAGGCATTTCTTATTTGTAAAACTGAAAAAATCTGAAAACATTAGAGGCTTTTGTACAGTTTGATTCAGTAGCATTTCAAGAATTTCAGTGTTTTAGTGGGTCTAACACCTTTACAGTCAATAAATCTCATTATTTGCATGGTTACCTATTTTATATCTATATAAATATAGTTATAAAAACTGGATCTAAAATAGCTAATGTTTTCCTATGCCAAAGAATTCTTTTCAGTTGTTTTATTTTTTATTCGACAACAACACTGGTTTTAATTTAGCCAAATTATTAATGAATTTATTTATTAATTAATAAAATTTATTTTATGAAAGTGATTATAAAGAAAACAAATTTTAAACATTTGCCATATTTAGCTTCAAAATTTTCTAAATTAAACTTTCTCATTTTAAAGTTCCAAATAATATTTCAAGATCAAATATACTTCATGTTGCCATTTAAAGCTTTTTAACTGGCAAATCAGGTGACACAGAAAGGTTGGTGCTTCTACCGCAGTTAGCATTTTATTTTCCTAAAAAACATGGAGATAAGAAGCCCAGTCAAGGACTCTGGTTCTTGCTTTTGATAGGCCTATGAGGAGACACTTCTTTTTCACTATTTCCCTTGGGACAGTATTTCCCCTTTACTTCCAGTTGCCATATCACATGAAGGACATTGCACATGCCAAATGTGCCAGGTATGGCCACATACCCACAAGGCTGCTCACCAAGCTCCTGAGCTCCTGAAAACCAAGCCTCTGATGAATAAGGTGGGAATGTAGCTGCAGGAGGACTCCTGAGGATTCAACCCAGGTCCTTCCCACCACCAGAATTAACCAGAAAGCACCCAAATCAGAGTACAGCCTCATCATCTAGGTCCTGTGTGCTTGCTCTCTTCACTCTCTTTCCCCAGGGATTTTGGGGTGAAGGCTTTTCCTTGTACAACACCCCTGAGAGATCCCTGAGAAGCATCACAAGTCCCTGTTTGATCACAGCTGCATGCATACCCCCCAAAAGGACAGCCGAAAGTGAAGGTTCTAAAGCAAGATTGTCCACGGATTTTCCCAAGGGACAAGAAGTGGCAGCATTTCTCTCTTGACCTGAAGCAATAGGACTGAAAAATCAGGTGCCAGCATGAGACCCTAGCCCTGGCAATTACTGTAGCTCCTGGTGGTATCATGATGTGTAACTGGCTTGCAAGTGCAACTTTCCTTTCTGAATAAAATGAAAAAAATGGAAAAGATGAACTATGTTAGAAGCATTTATATAAATCCTTAATCGCTACGTATGGCAACTGGAGGACATCAACACAGCAGGGAGAGCAAAGGAGTTGCACTGTTTTTCCTTTGGCTGAATACCCCTTTTCAGCACCAGAGTGTTTTATCTCACTGTGTTACATCTCACAGTAGGGCCTGTGAATGTTTCCCTTCCACAGGCCCTACTGTGGATAGGAAACAACAATGACATGTGCAACTGCTGATGTTTAAAGAAACCTCTGGCCACTTGGTCTCCCTGGGGAACAGAGCCATAACTTTTCCTGCGATGGCAGTGGCAATGGCAATGTAAAAAGCAGAAATCTTTGTACACCTCCTTAATTTACCTTCAGTTACGCAGTGGGGATTAGTACATCTTCCATGCAAACAGATCAAAAACCTTCCCAGACAATGTATATAAATTATTTCCTTTTCACAAGAAACTTTTGAATGTGTGGGGTTTGGGGTTGTTTGGGGTTTTTTGGTGAAAACTGCATTTTGTAACACAAATCTGAAGAGCTACCCTAATAATTTATTACCTGTGAGGGCTGAATTCCCAAAGCACATTATGTGGAAAGGATCCTGCTGACTGCCATTTCAACGGAGTATGGGATTTGGGATTAAAGATTCTCATTATCAAAACTGACAAATTATTTTAATTATTAACATCAATCAAGTCTCTACAAAGCATAAGCCTTAATAGTTGTTTCTCAAGACTTCTTTTTCAACATTTCTATTTGCTTTCAAATGTTCACTGTTGGATAAGACAACATACTTTGATATAAGCAAACCTATTAATTGGATCCCCCTCAGAAGGCAGAAGTCTCTGATCGTCTTAGCAATTGCAACAAGGAAGCTGATTTGATAAACACAGCAAAAAATGCCTGGTTTTATTTTAATTCCAGATAAATACACCTGGCTAAAGGTATAGGAACAGATCATACTTGCAGAGGCACAATACTATTCTATTCAGGATTTCAAATGAAAACAACAGCAGAACCTCAGAGAAAGCCTCTGTGAAGAGAGACGGTGTTAGAAGAGAGTGTCCTGGCTGTTAAAGTAGTAACAGCTGGTAAATCAAGCAAGGCAAGACCTCAGCCCAGGGTTCAGTCCACGTAGATCTATAATGCCACAGCCGCAAGCAAAACACAGGCAGGATGAGAAACCCTTCACTCAAAAGCCCAAAAGAGGGAAATTTATCACTCATCAGCTCAAGGCACCATAGAGCAAATGAAAATGGCAAGAAAGCAAGTCATAAAGAAGTTTTCTCAGAGAAAAGTTAGTCAAGGCAAAAACTGATTCCTCCCAAACAAGCGGAAACAAACAGAAGGAAAATGATGCCCCAAACCAAGTCCATGCTGTCACAGCTCAGCCCACCTGTTCTGTATGGACACATATGCCAGGGCTGACCCCAAACACAGCGAATGGGGACAGCCCTCCGCACTCTTCCTTTTGGCCCTGGATGCTAGTAGGGCCACCATGGACGCACCACTTCACCACTTGGCACTCTTGGTCACAGTGCCATTAATGTAAACAGAGATAATAGTGAAGGTGAGAGAGGCACCATTAGCTCCTGTTCTCCTCTGTCAGAATGGAGAGGGCAGCAAAGGGATCCTGCCTGTCCTTTCTGAGCACCTTCACCCCCCAGAGCCCAGCCAGCATCTTACTATGTCCCTCTCTATCCAAAAACATGAGCTGCAATGTATCATAAAATCTGCAACAGCTGGACAGTGGGTGTGCTGGGCCCAAAAACACTGCTTAATTTATTGCTGTACAGCACAAAGTCCTGATTGTGAAATGTTTCCAAAATGATCATTGTTTTGTTGTTGTTTTTTTTTTTTGCTAAGACTGCTAAATCTTTCCTGCCTTCCAAAAAACATCTGGGAGACAGAAAAACAAATATATTTAGTTCTAACACTTAAACATGAAAAAAAGTTCATAAATTTGCTTCCTATTGAGCAAAACCCAGATACTCAGAAGCTTTGTCTACTCCAGCAAATTTAACCACTGCTGATAAAGCAGTTACAAGCGGTGCTGAACTCAGTTTAACTTCCAGTGTAGCCAAGGGTAAACTGTCTTTCCACATAATTTTCTGAATCCTACTGAATTCAACGGCAGGTAAATGTGTCAGTTCTTAACTGAATACCTAAATATGAATGCAGGACACTAATTTTAGATTGCTAGGTTTGCACATTTTAGTTTGAACTACCATCAGTTCTGTAACACTGTCAAACTTTAAAAAACATTACTGCAGTCAAACATTTAGAAACATTACTGCACAAACACAGAGGAAACCCATCAGTAAAAGCCAAAGCAAATATAAAGCATTTTCAGAAATTCTGCCCATTTGCCTTAACTTCAGTAAAATACATCTTCCACAACATGAGCTACATTTCTAAAATATTTTTCCTCTGGCTCGAGACCTAAGAGGGATAAAAGACACTGTCAATTTGTTTTAAAAAACAGTGGCAAGATGAAAACTGTGGTAAAATCCAAACTGGGCTCCGGACTAAACGACCCTGGTTACATTGGTTACAATGACTGACTGAAGGGCATAAAGCTCAGTGTGTTTTTATTCACAGTTGTACTTTCCCACCAGGCTCTGTAGACTACATGAAGCAGGTTTCCAGGTGTAATTCTGGCTGATAGGAAGGCAGAAGAACATGTACAGTCCACTCAAACCACTTTGACGGAGAATCTAGAAGTTCAGAAGCCACGCTGACTGCCGTGCACCACGTCTGTGGTGGCTGAGGACTCACCAAGGACAAACAGGCAAGGAAGCTCTCATTTAAGAGCACAGAAGGCAGCATGCAAAATCTTATTATTCAGAAATATCAAGCACAGCTAATGCATTACCTGCCTGCTGCTACTAATTCTGAAAGTGTACTACAAGTACCTCACAGTGACCACTGCTCTGTACACAGTTACATTTGTTCTGCTTAAAAAAAATTCATATGTGTTGCTCAAAACATTTGCAGCAACTGTCTGTTGAAGATTGCATCCCCGTTTTCATAAAATAACAGAAATTTGGTTCAGTTTAACACTCTAGCATCTTTCTACTTACCATGCATTTTATCATCACACATTCCTTACATGTATAAAGTAAGAAATACTTTCATTGTGAACTTTGGGACATTTTTCCCTATTGTATTTTTTAACAGCAAATTTATATACAATAAAAAGATAGGATTTAAAAGCTTTATGCATTTTTTTTTTTATATAATTGATTAGCACCCACACTTGTGTATCAGGCATCTTCTCTATCAGATATAGATCAAGTGAATGAAAACTAGCAAGCACTCACCCCTTCAGCCCAAGGAGAAAGAGATGTTTCTTTCAAGTTGCATGCCTCAACTTAGAGTAGTCCCACTCACTGCTTACCCCAGCTATATGGTTGTCTTCCCTCCTTCTGAAGCTGGGAAGAGGTTCAGGCTTTGCAGCATGTGCTGAAGACCAGTTGGGCTTTCAGGCAAAACACAGAAAGTAACTCCGAAGAATGGGGTACTGCAAAGGAAGCACCTGCAAATTCCCTTCCTTCTTTCTCCAGTTTGACTGTGTCTGTAAACCGAAGGGAGAAGGATGTAGTCTCCTGAGGGACTCCTCAAGACCTTCCAGCTTTGCTGGTGGAGCTGGTTGGAGGACAAGTGCTGGTGGAGGACAAGCTGAACATGAGTCAGCAGCGTGTCTTTGGAGCAGTGAAGGCTAACCATGTATTGGGCTGCATCAGCAATAGAGTAGCCAGCAGGTCAAGGAAGTGATGCTTTCCTTTGCTTGGCATGCATGAAGCACTTGGAACGCTGTCTCCAGGTGTGGAGCCTTAGTATGCTGACACCGGGGAGGACCCAGAGAAGGGCCACCAAGATGGTTACGGGTCTGGAGCACACTGATGTACAAAGAGTGGCTGAGGGATCTGGCTTGATTCTGCCTGGAAGAGAGGAGCATGGGAGTGATCTAGTAGCTGTTCTCAACTACCTAAAAAGGTGATAGAGAAGATGGAGACAAACTCATCTCATAGGTGCCCAGCCAAATGAAAAGAAGCAAAAAGAAGAACAAGTTGCAATAAGGAACATTTTAACTGAACATAAGGTGACAAAAAAAAAGTCATAATGAGAGGTCTGAAGCACAGGTACAGGTCACACAGAGGGATTATATGATCTCCACTCCTGGACGTGTTCAAAATTTGACCCAAAAAGGCCCTGAGCAACCTGACCTAATGGGCAAATTGGCCCAGCTGAGAGCAGGTCTTGGACTAGGTGTCCTCCAGAAAGCCTTTCTCACCAAATTATTCACCAAATTATTATGGCTGTAATAGCAACAGCTTCACAGGAAGAGAAACCAAAGACAATTTCATGATACACTGCTGGTAATGCCACTGAACAAGACACAGTGCAGGCTTGAGAGCCTGAAATTATTATTTGTATCTCCAACATAGCAAGTTTTGCTCAAATTAGTATCCAGAAACTGTAGCAGTCATCATTTGCTTAGCACTCCAAGAGTGGAGCAAGAACCACCCATAATGTAAAACTATTTTGTTAAGAGCCCTGCTCTTGGGTTAGGAGCAGGGATAATGCTGGAGCCACCATGGACGTAGCAGAGACATGGTACCCAACATTTACCAGTGAGTTATGGTAGCTCACATAAAAGTGGCAGGCACGTGCCTGCAAACAGAATGGTACAATTCATGCCACAGTACTTATTTTTAACTCTATTGAGGGATAGGCTGTCTCTATCTGTCCTAGCCAGGGCATTTAATAGTGTGGTCATGGTTAGATGACATAAAGAAAGACACAAAAGGAATGGGAACCCTCTAGAAATCTACTTGGTGCAGGTAAATTAGTGCCACACTGTTAGTGAGCCGAAACTCAGAAGATCACTCGAAACGCACATCTCCTGTATCTGTATGCTAACCTAAGTATTTATTGCAAAAGCACTTAGGAATGGTGAGCAGCCCTAGGATTCTGCTAACACCTCTGGGAAAAAAATTGAAGGTAAAAATGTCTCCTTACTCTAAATGTCAGCCTTGTGGAACCTGGTATGTGAATGCTACGCCAAGATCTTTCTTCATTAAAAAGTGTCAGAGAAGCAGGACAAGAAATTCCTTCCATCTCACATCTGTGACATCTTTGTCAGTGTATTATTCCTAAGAGAAAATTATGATGCCCATTTCCTTCAATATGTTAAATTAATCATTCTCCTAGTGACATATAGACAAGAGTAGACTCAATTGCTCACATTAACCTGTGTAGTGCAAGTAAAATTTTTGACAACATTATGTAAAATCTTCTTTTATTTTACCTGATTCAACAGCACATTTCTTTAATTAAACCCTAGATTCTAATTCTATTAGAATCACAAATTCCGTATCATAAGGGAAATAATGTGTTGCTGAAAGGGAAGTAATTTCTAGGAGCAAAATAAGCAGAAAATCAAAAAGAACTCAAGAAATAAATCAGACCATTTCAATCTGTAAGAATGAGAAAAATTAATACTCCAACTATATCTACCACTTGCAACATGTGTTTCTTAATCTGAATATATATGTAATAATACAGTGAACAGTAGAACAATGACTAATATAGCAAGAGTACGTAGCTGGAAATGGCAGACATTGGTGTAACCAGCAGCAGGGCCGGTTACACCATATTGGCCCTTTTCTCCTTCACTTATTGGAATACCATTGAAACTACAGGACTTACCTTCAATACAAAGAACTTCCCAATGATGGCAATATAAAATCTGCTTTCAGGAGGTTGATGAGACTGCATCTTTTATTTTCCTAAAATAAAGTAGTCTCAGTGATTCAAACTTTTTTTTTTTTTAATTACTTCAACAATTAGAAGGAGAAAATAAAAGATCAACAAATAAATAACTTGTCAGTCTGATTCCTTCAGCCTCATGATCCACAGTGCACCAGTAACCAAGTAGTCAGTAATATTCATTCATTGTGCCCAACTGGAAAGATACTGTAGATGTTTGGAAGCAGTCATAAAAGGAGTTGTCACTGGAAAACAGTGGACATCAATTTACCTATGTGCTCTCAGAGAACTACAGAAGGAACGGATATAGACTATCCGATATGTTGTATTAACTGTATTTTTGAATAAATTTTGAGTACTTTTAATATGCATAACAGTTGGTTTGAGTGTTAGCAGATCGTAATACAGCTCTTGGAAATAGAAATATTACACTAACAAGAAAACCAAAGATTACTTTTGCTTGAAACTTGGAAGATCTGCACCTCATGTACAGCTCTGAGCATGCAAATTTTTGGAAGCTCAGTAAGAAATTAAAGGACATCTAGAAAAAAACAAGATGTATGCTTAATAGGATAGTATTGTCCCATAATTAACCACTACATACCAGTAAGGTACTTAATCAAACATTGAACTTAGAGTTCATAGGAGACATGGAACTATTACTGGATGTTTTTAAGAACATTTTAGACAACCTCCTCTTCGAAATGATGCAAGTCTAGATTATCTTGCCTTGAAGAAGAGGAATGGATAATATGACCTCCATCCCAGCCTTATTTTCTGATTCATCTATGAAACTTTGGGAAAAAAAAAACAATAAAAGAAACTAATATATACAACATAGATAAATAATGACTATAGGAACCATAAACTCCTGTCCAGCAAATGCTTCCATACATGCTGAACTTTATTATCTTCAGTCATCTTACAGATGTCAAGGGGATGACTCAGAACAGTAAAACTATGCACATGCCAAAGTGTTTGCACTAAGAGTGCAGTAACTCTCACTTCTGTACAGCATGAGGAAAGACGACTGTTCGCACTTCTATGCTGCCTGTATGAGAGCTCCCAAATCAAAATAATTAATGTCTGGAAACATCTGGCTAGTGAAGAGCTTTGTTAGTTTTTACAAGAAACACTTGTAAGATTTTGGACATAGAAAAGTGATTGGTCAATGAATCAGTAAGCTTTGTAATGCTTTTGTACATTCACTTGGAGTGTATGGAGATGAAATAATAAGGATGATTTAGTATCAGAAGCTCCCACTGGTGAAGTCAGGATGTCTTGACACCAAATGTTTCAGGATACTGGCACATTCTTACCATGGGCATCACCAGCAGAGATGGATGTCGTTATCCTACTCTGTTCAGCTCTTGTCAGGCCATACCTGCAAGACTGTGTTCTGTTTTGGTCTCCACTATACAAAAAAGATATGGACAGGCTGGAGAGTGTCCATACAAGGGCCACAGAAACTATCAAAGGGCTGGGAAGCCCACTGTATGAGGAAAGGCTGAGAGAACTGGCTTTGATTAGCTTTGAGAAAAGATGGCTCAGGCAAAACCTTATCACCAAGTATTTAAAGGGTGGCTACAAAGAAGATGGAGACTCCCTTTTTACAAGGAGTCACAGGGAAAAGACAAGGGGTAATGCATACAAGTTACTCCTGAGGAGATTCCTGCTGGGCACAAGAGAACAATTTTTCACAATGAGAACAATCAGCCATTGGAATAATCTCCCCAGGGAAGTGGTGGATTCTCCAATGTTGTACACTTTAAAGATTCAGCTGGACATGCTGCTAAGCCATCATGTCTAGACCATGCTTTCACCAAGAAAAGTTGATGATGATGATCCTTGAGGTCCCTTCCAACCTGGTATTCTATGATCTCTAAAAAGACCTTAACATTGTCAGTTTTGAAGTATCCCTGTTCAATATTACAGAATACATTTACATAGTTAACAAATGGATGAGTCAATGTGATGATTCAGGGCTATAAATCCAACTGTTTATATGCTTTTTTCTGGGAGGGTGTTTCCCAGGATGGGATCTCTGAGAGCTATTCTCTCTCTTGCCAAAGCAAAGATAGTACATGTGATGACAGAGTGCTAAGGATTTTGTTGGAATGCTTACACAAAAGGAGAGATGAAGACTGTTATGTCACACCTGGTTTGTCTCTACCAGACTAATATGCATTATGTTAAATAACTACTTTAATAACCTTTATGTAATTGCTTAGAGGATTGAATCTGAAAAAAGAAATAGCAGCGAAATTGGTCTGTCTAACATACAGTACTCCTAAAGTAACATTATTAGTGGTAACAGAATGAAAATGAGAAAAGGAAATTAAAGTCAAATGAACATTTCTGCTGCTGTGACTCAGTTCTGCACCATGAGGGTTACTAGGGGCATTTTTACTGCCTCGAACAACACAGGACCAAGCCTATTGCTTTCATCATTAAAAACTGATTAAAAGAGAGCACTGGAAAATAAACATTTGGAAACCATTGCCCTCATGCTACAGAATGGATTAGATATAGAAAAATTAGTGGCTTGTTCATTTAGTCTTATTGTTTACTTACAGTAACTTATATGAGGCGATAAGGGAACATAAATATCCAAAAGCACAATGAAAGAAAGAAAATATCCACTTGCCAGGAGTAACACTAAAGAAGCAGAGTGCCTCTTGGGTATTCTACCCTTCTGAAAATGAGTTATCTTTTGAGAAAGTTTCCACTGGTTAACTGATAATGATGGCAGTAAATACAACACAAAAACTGCAAGACTGCATTTTTAATAACTCTGCGGTTTGTCTTATTTGGCAAACTGTCTAAATACCATTGTAGCATTATATTAAACTATCTCACAAGGACTTAATCTGTTAATGTATTTTTGCTGGGCTTGAAAAAACATAAAGAAGATCTATTTATAAATAGCTTCTCTGTGTTCAGTGTATTATCTTTTTATTCTTCCAAGGAAGGTTGTTGCCAAAAACTATATACCAGTATCATTTGGCAAACTTTTTGTAGCGTTATCTGATCTGCAAAGACATTAACTCTGTACTGCAAATACATATTCAACAACTTATTAGAAGGTGGAATCTGTTGCCTATTACACAAAAACATATACAGTTGATAAGACATCCTATAACAGCTGTTGTGGAGCTATTTCCCTATAATTCACTCAATGCAAGCAACATAAGTGCAGCTGACATATTCCTAGTGAAAAATCTTGGAAAGCCTGCTAACAGAAGTCACTGCACACAATCATTAACCATGCTGCTATTTTGAAATTTATTTTTCCCCGTTTACCTTCATTGCACCAAATCTGCATCTTACACCAATTATGGGCTGCATTTTAAAAAGGGACCGCTTATGTAGGAATTTTAGCATGTGCTATACACCTCATAATTTCAGAAGTAGGGAATCGCCACGTGAAAGATTTTCTTCTTTGTATATAATGTTAAGTTTAAATATCTAAAATGCGTTTTCAGGAATGACGCGCTACATGGTAAATTTCAGACTAGAGTTGTTTTTTTTTAATGAAAAGACAGAGATAGACCCTTCACTGTACAATGGCTGTGGGCATTGCCATAATGCAAAAGCAGGATATTACAAGCTGTGGGGACACTTCTGCAGATCTTAAATCCTTGCAAAACCTATCCAAGGCCTTCACTACTTCCTCTGTAACGTGTATACCTAATCGTGTTTCAGCTTTCATCTTGTCTCCTTCCTCTCTCATGGTCTTGACATCTAATGTTCTGTTCAAAACACAAGCAAGCAGAAAATTCTTTTATCTTATCCTTGGGGAAAGTGCAAAGCATTATCCAGAGGTAACAAGCCACTTCAGCATCTATCCTCTCTATTAACTAAGAAACACCATCCAGTTTCCGATTTTTACAGGAGCGGGCAAAAATCTAGTGGTGTGAGTGCATAAGGAATCAGATGGTGTCTCTGATCCAATCCATGCTACCTAATGTGAAGCCCATGCCCTTATCATAGACATGAAAACAAAGACGAACCTCAACATACAGATTTCAGAATTGACAGGTTACACATGTTACGGTATATGTGATTTAGATTCTGTGAATTGATTTTAAGGATAAAAGGAATATTAGATCACAGAGTCCATAGTATTTGGTCATACAGTGGAATTTCATCTATAAAAAAACATTATGTGTTGATGCCAAGAATGTGGATAACTTAAAGCATTTCAGTCCTGGGAAACCAAGCAGAGACATGCAAAATGAAGGTATAAGAACGCCTGAGGTCCATGCAAAGCAGGGAGTTGATGTGCTGCCTGCACAGGCAATGCTCCTGGCAGGCAATGGTGCTCCCTGACACAGTGAAAAAATGATAAATTCTTTTGTCTTTGCTAATCTGACTTTGCTAATTTCTTCCTAGTCCAAAATCTGGTCAGGATTTGGAAGCTGAGTATCTGAACAAAGACTCACCAGCCAACTAATTAAGAAATATGATTGTTTGTACCCCCTGTCTGTTACTTGTGTCCCATCTCCACCAGCATTTCACCCCTGATTGTTTCGAGAATGCAAAAAAACCATAAACTAAAGCAAGCTTGCATTCCTCCTTCCCTACTTTCCATCAAATACAAATTAATCCAGAAAACATTTGCTAAATTGTATGTTACAGGAAAAACACCACCAGATCAGTAAAGTATATTAGCAAAGTCCTACATCGTAATCACATCAAGGGATTTTAAATTCTAAGCTATTATACTGCTCTACTTGTGAATAACTAGACATCTCAGTGCCCAGAGATCACTTGGAAATTACCTAATTTTATCTTGCTCTGACTTTAAATATTGCCGTGAGGATGGTAGAAGCAGCTACATGTGAGCAGTTTTGACTTAAACACAGCAGCTATAAGCCCTGGGTAAGCAAGACAGGGCTCACTTTAAGTTCAAATCTTCCTTGTTCAAACCCTGTGTACTGGAGAGAATTTAATGAGCAGGATCTGTAGACAAAAATGCATCCAAATCAAGCACTGAAATAATTTCAAGCGACAGATGAATACATACAAAGCAGAGTCTCTTAAGAAATTCTCTGGGGAGAAAATGCCTACATTTATTAACCAGATAGCTTGTTAAACATAAACTGTCCTGCTTTAGCTGAAAGACTACACTGCATTCCTGATGGCAGCGTACATGAGATCTCTGCAATAGCTCTTATCACAAAAAATGGTATCTTTGGATCAGGTTTTGCACATAAAAAGAAATTATCTGTGAAAATTATCCCATGTGAACTGTGTTCCTTGTTTACACAGAATGTCCCATTTAATTTTTTTATAATTAATGGTATTTCAAATTCATAGTGTCAGACAAAGATACAACAATTATACCTTTCTGTTGCAATTACTGCTATTTGTGCAAACGTTTTCCACCCCTTTGTTTTAGCTCTATTGTTTTATAAGTCATATTGGCAAGAATTTTTCCAAACAACAAAAATGTCACTTGACACCTAACTTTTCATAAATGCAGTCATTTGTGTTCTCTTAACACAGCTCTCATGGTGAAATTACACACTTCTAATCAAAAAGAATATGTAGTCTTAAAAAAAAAAAAAAGGGAAGAAGAAAGTGGTATGGTAGCACTTCCAGCCCACACCTAGACTAACAAAATAAACATGGCTGGCAGTGTTCCTGAGCACTGGGGACAGCTGGCTTGGAATGGTCATTGACCCATTTTTACCCTTCCGTACATTTTCATTCCCCGAAAGAGGGTGGATGCTTGTAACTGCATCCCTGAATGTTCAAATTTTGGAGATACCCTAAGGAAATGCTTGGGAGAATATTAACCCTCGTTGGCCAAAGATGCACCAGCTGCTACGCTAAGGGTTTAACCAGGTGGAGATCAAGTTTGAGTGCTCAGGAAGGCTCCAGATTTAGTTTACCTGCATAGGTGTGGCCAGGGAAAATATAAGAAAATGTAGCCAATAAAACTGTAACTTCATGGAATCCTGTGAAAAACCTCACTGTGTTCCTGTGGCCCTAACCCAAATGAAATAAACTAGAACTTTAAAATTCCAAAATGCTGGAATCAGCCACTGAATAGTAATGGCCTGTTCCTGCAATTTGAAATTATTTCTCTCTCTCTTCTAGCCTCTTCACTCTGGAAAACAGTTTATGTAAGAAATGCTCCAATATATATATTCACATGGTATTTGTGGCTTCAGCCTTTAAAAATCACATGTTGTTAGTGAAATCTCCTGGAATGTAGTTGTGAGTCTTCTGCCCCATCTCTTGTATGGCACCAAAGCCAGAGCCAAACTTTGAAGGGAGGTGCCTGGAGCACCCCATTACCTTCTTCATCAAAATGCCTTTTTCTACCCAAATGCCTAGAGCACTATGCAGTGCAGGCTTTCATCCTCCAGATGCACCTAAGCCTTGCAGAAGTACCTAGCAAGAAATATTCACAGCAAAACATCTGCTGCCTGTAAAAGAACAGGTTTTCACCCCTGTGGGGTTACTAAAATAGGTTAATTTTTTGGTCAGAACAATCATATCCTCCCATTAAAATTCTATACATTTTTTTGTGGGAAAGTTTCTGGCTTTGTATTTTCTAATTAGTGAAGAGGGCAACAATGACAATAATTAGTATGTTTTAAAAAGCTTAATTCTGAAAATGTATTTTCAAGAATAAATAAAAAGTTCTAAAGATCTTTTTTGACATCTTTTACTTAATATAGTGGATAGTTTTTGACCATCTCTTTTTATTTGACATCTCAGGACAAAAGGGTCTGAGTCAGCTGGCATGAAGCCACACCATGACCTACAAAGAAACTGCAAAGCCTGTATTAATTAGCCACAATGGACATGAGGACAATATCAGAGTGCTGAAGAGTATTTGCATAGATGGCAGAAGAAAAGCTAAGGGAAAGCAGGAAGGCAGGAAACAGTTAATCAGTCTTAATGGATAACAAGATTATATATAAAAAAAGAAAAAAGGAAAAAAAAAGAAAAAGTGTTGAGAAATCAGTTATTTGCAAGGAAAAGGAAAACAAAATCAGTAGTAAAAGAAACTGTAATAGGCTGAAAACCAGTAAGACAGCAGAGAAGTGTAATCATAATAGAGGAGGAAATTGCACCCACTTGCAATAACAGCTATAACAGCTCTGGCCTTTCTGAGGCAGAACTGTTACTCACAGGAAACCCTTCAGATTTTGGAAAAGTTGAAAAATAATGAGAGAAAAGCACAAGGTAAGCAATCAAGACTGAAGAAGTAAGTATGGAGTCAGGCTAAATAACTCCCTATTACACCTTGTCTCCTGGTGTTTTGCTAAAAAGAACACTCAGGTCTAACTGTATATCCCTTTCTCCTCTGAGCTAGATCCTGAGAAATTCCTCCCTCACTTTGCTCTCTTGCAGACTTTCCTCGTTTTAATTCATTTCCTTTGCAATGAGGCCTAGACTGTACTCCTTGCACGTACCTGGAAACCTAAAGAGAGAGCTGCTCAGGGAGGTTCTCCAGTGGGCTGAGCCTCTGCCTGCCCTACCACATAAACAAACAAACTTGGTGGTTTGCTCCACCAGCTCCCGCCAGCCTGGCCTAGCCCTGACCTCCTTGGCAAGGGGAATATTACAGTCAGCCAAGTCCTGGCTTAGCCCAATCCCTGTTTGATCAGTGGAAGATTATGCTAAGAGCTTTCCTATCTGAAAATGGCACATGAGCATTCAGGCTGGCTTCTGCCTTCCTGTTGTAATTACTTGATAATCATCAGCAGCACACACACCTTCCACAGCACCTCCCAAGCAAAGGATCCAAAGCTCTCCTGTCATCAGCGTTTTCCATGTCCCTGGAAAAGGAATTGCTGGGCAAGAAATTGTGGCATGAAGCCATTACCCTTATCATATACTGTGGGGTATTTTTTGAGAAACACAAATGCAAGCAAAGTGATTAGCAATGGCTATGCCCTACAGAAATAATACTGCTTCCTTCTGATAAGCAAAGTAACTGTTTTGAATGTGACTTCACCTTATTCTGTGCTGTTACACAAATCAGGGATGTTATCTTGGAGACAAGGACAATAATAAAAATAATCTATTCTTATGACTTTCATAGTATTAATGTTATCTTTCTTAAAACCAGAAAGTTTTCCAAGAAAAGTCTGATGTCACATCTGGCGCTGGTGGGATCAGGCTGTGTCCAGGTCTGTCTTCATTCCAGCACTTGCTTTCTGTGGAAGTCAGTAAGCTCATAACATTTCTGTATTGCCCTTATGGATTAATAACAGAAGTAATAGCTAAAACCTGAATGCTCATCAGGTGTAAATGAATCTTCTTCAACTAAATTATCATACAGCAACTGTGAGTTTGGGATGTGATGCGGCTAAACTGAAGGCAATTGCAATCTTACAGAAGCATTTTCAACACAGATTCACAAATACATGTGTCTCTGTATTAAAGCATTGGTGAGATACCAAGCAACCCAGCTGGCAAGCCACCTTCTATGTAATATGCAGGTAGTGGCATTTAAGGTAACTGAGGGAGATGAAAACCTGTTTTGGGACAGGAGAAAAGAGAATGTGTCTTGTTTAGTCTAGTCAAACAAAAGCTGAGGCAGACTGACCTCTCTCTCAAGGGGAGCATAAGGGGGCTAATCTAAAAATATATGCTATGAGAATGGTACCTGAGAAAAGCTATGTAAATTTGGGTCACAAAAGCGAGTACAACCTTGCAGTCAGTATATCTAGGTGGAAAGCAGAAGATGATTCCCAGCGTTTACAGCAGAGTTTTTGCTAGCCAGGTACATCTAAAGTGGGAGATGGGAAAATTCTGAAAGGATTATAGGATGTGAAGCATGTGGCAAGTGGGGCAGGACTTATGGACTAGGAAGTGCCCTCCAGGTAAAAAATAAGTGTCATAGAGAAGTTCCACTAAGAACAGACAATTTGACCCTACTACCACTAAGAAGGATAGACAATTTGACTCTCCTATCGGGGGTCCTTGCCACTCAGCAACCATCAACCTGCACATGTGGCTCCTTATGCAAGCAGGGCTCTTGGCACGGATGCATCTATTTGGGAACCCACCATGTTGTGCAGCTCATACACAGCTCTCTTGAACAGTTAAACAAGGCTCAGATTTGAGTTCCCTGTCCATATAGAATCAAACTATAGCTAAGCAAACACAGTGTTACGATCCTTCCCCGCTATCAGAAACAATTATTTGCTGGAAGAAGTTACATCTTCTGTCCTGTCATTTTTGGACACACATTTATGCACACACACCCCAAATGAAATCAAAACAAGATACTTAGACACGGCACATTTGGAAAAAAAAAGCTTCTTACTTTTGTAATGGGTTAGACCACAAAGCCACATGGTGAAGCACCTTGAACAAAAGAAACTACTAAAGAAATAAGTATGGCTCAGTGTAAGCCTTTCAGTATGTAACATATAGGGCTTTCAGTAAAAGAGGGAGATAACACCATAGTGTATATGGACTGTGGAAGGCAACTGAATAGCATGCTTGGAAACATCCAGCATTAAAAAACCTCTAACCCCATTAATCTGAAGAGACCTTGGAGATCAGCTATGACACAACCAACCTGGAACAGAAGAATACCATAAAATACATTACAGATATTTCATTGAGAAGTATAGTCTAGTGAGAAGGTATTATTTGAAATCTTGCAACACAAAGCTAGGGTTTGGAGGCACAGGGAGAGATTTGCTTAATTTTCAGTGATACTGGCCATGCTCACTTTTTGGCTCCACCTCAGTAGTTTTAAAAGGGGTAATTTGAAGGCGTGCTAAGTAATTTATAAGAACAGATCCTTTATTGCTGCTGAACCTTTCAATTCATTGTTGGACATTGACTCACACTATAGAGGTGTCTTTCACCTGCTTGACTAGCATTGGCCACTAATATCATCCAAGGAAAATGCTGACTGAAGCATAAAACCAAGTTCAGAAAAACAGTAGAGATGATTACTCCACCTCTTTTCAATTCATGGTAAGTCACCACAGACTTTCCTCTGAATACTCCACCTCTTCTTGATTCATGGCAAGTTCCCCACAGACTTTTCTCTCCTTTTTTGGCCCTTGCTTGCATGCTTTTCTTTAGTTTGTCCAAGACTCACTAAAAGCTTATGGTCTTTGGTCAAAGAATTTATAAAACTCCTTGTACACTCCTTGTACTTAACACAGCAAGGTCCTGTTCTCAGTTGGATGCTCTATGAGATAATATAATAAAAATAGCAGCTGGAAAGTTAAGACAGGGCACTCAGATCTCACATCCAGCCTACTCCTCTTGTACAGATGTACCTCCAGCACACAGGGCACCATCACACTGTGAGAAAGCAACAGATTTAAATCATCTGTGATGCTCAGGTTTATCCTGTCTAATGCTCTGTCATTCAGCTCTTCAGTGGGAAGACATTTCAAACTACACAACTCAGTTTTATTTCAATTTTTCCACCGTTGCATATTGCTTAAATCAACCCAAGTTGCTGTGGCAACAGGCTGGTCCTGTATTGAAAATTAAAAAGGGAATCAGGAGCAAGGGATATATGGGAGAAAGAGCCCCAGTCCTGTGATACAGAGAAGAGGCAGTGGGCAGATATTTGTGTGAGAAAACGGGTCTCCAGAGCACTGAAAAAGAAGCGAGATGATAAAAAGAACTGTTAAAAATAGGGAGGATGGGGACCTTAAATTTAAACAACCATTGGTACTAAAGCTGTTTCTTACTAGTTCATGCCCTACCTACAATAACAGGTGACAACCTATCCTTTGCTTTTTTATTGGTGCAAGTGACTAGAATCAAGATTCAGAATTTTATTTACTAGTGATTCATCACTTACAACACACAGCAGCAGACTGGATTCAAGACTGAACTACCAATTTGCAGTCTTCCAACCCACCCAGTCTGTTCCCTATACCAGTACACAGATCCAACAGAAGCTGCAATTTGCTGTTGTTATTAAAAGCCGAAATTTGTAGTGTAAAAGAGCTACAATGACAGGCCAGACTCATGTCACCTTTCTGGAAGCATCTACAGCTGAACTAATCTCCTCAAGTTCCTTTTACAAACAATAGAGAAAATGAGGTATTTTCAGGGCACAATTCATCTGAAGCATTCTATGTACTCATTCTATGGGAGAATGAAGAACTACCTGCTGTAAGACATGATCAGATTCAAAAACATTTAAGGAACCTGAAGGTGGGACCTGATGAGATGCTTCTGTGGGTCCTGAGGGAACTGACAGGTGAGATGGCTAAGCCGCTATTTATCATGTTTGAGAAGCCATGGCAGTCTGGTGAAGTTCCCACTAACTGTAAAGGGGAAACATAACCCCCACTTTTAGAAAGAGAAAAAGGGAAGAACTTGTGAACTACAGGCCAGTCAATCACCTCGGTGTTCGGCAAGATCATGGAGCAGACCCTCCTGGAAACTATGCCAAGGCACAATAAGGAGGTGGCTGGTGGCGGCCAACATGGTTTCACTAAGGGCAAACCATGCCTCACAAATGTGGTGGCCTTCTATGACGGGGTTATGGCATTGGTGGATAAGGGAAGAGAAACTGACACCATCTACCTGGAATTGTGTAAAACATCTGACACTCTCCTGCATGACATCCTTGCCTCGAAACTGGAGAGGCATGGATTTGGTGTATGGACCACTCAACGGATAAGGAATTGGCTGGATGATTGCACTCAAAGAATTGTGACCACCAGCTCAATGTCCAGGTGAAGATAAGTGATTGGTAGTGTTCCTCAGGGATCAGTATTGGGACCAGCACTGTTTAACATCTGGTCAACATGCTGGATGGAAGGGATGCCATCCAGAGGGACCTTGACAGGCTTAAGAGGTGGACCCATGTGAACCTCATGACGTTCAACAAGGCCAAGTGCAAGGTCTTGCACCTGGGTCAGGGGCAACCCAGGTGCAACAGACTGAGGAATGCAGCAGTTGAGAGCAGCCCTGAGGAGAAGGACTTGGAGGTGGTGTTTTTTAAAAAGCTCAATATGACCCAGCAGTGTGTGTTCACAGCCCAAAAAGCCAACAGTATGCTGGGCTGAATCAAAAGAATCATGACCAGCAAGTTGAGGGATTCTCCCCCTAAGCACTGCTCTTGTGAGACCTCACCTCGTGTACTGACCATGGACCTGTTGGAGGGAGTCCAGAGGAGAGCCACAAAGATGGTCAGAGGGCTGGAGCACCTCTGCTACAAAGACAAGCTGAGAGAGATGGGGTTGTTCAGCCTGTAGAAGAGAAGGCTCAGGGGAGACCTTAGAGCAGCCTTCGTGTACCTGAAGAGAGCCGACAAGAAATCTGAAGAGGGACTTTTTGCGAGGGCGGGTAGGGATAAGACAAGGGGGAATGGCTTTAAACTGAAAGAGGGTAGATTTAGGTTAAATATGTGGAAGAAATTCTTTACCGTGAGAGTGGTGAGACACAGGAACACTGGTTGCCCTGTGGCTTCCCCATCCCTGGAAGTGTTCAAGGCCAAGTTGGATGGGGTTTTGAGCAACCTGGTCTAGTCCCTGCCCATGGAAGGGGCGGGTGGAACTAGATGATCTTTAAGTTCCCTTCCAACCCAAACCATTCTATGATTCTAACTAGCTCAGACTGAGATGAGATGATTTTCTCTGCTGACCTCAAGAATTCCTGAGGAGTGGTTAAGACATAGACACCTACAATGTAATCTCTACATTTGGCCAGAGCCTCTGCCTTTGAGGTCTGAACTCTGGTGTCTAGCCAATTTTAGTGGTGGTCAAATCACTTCATCTCTGCAGAGCAGGGTTTCTTTCCAACAAACTTCAGTTGCCTAAGAGGTAAACGTTGAATTTAGACAAGTCATGAAGATGTACTCCTCAGCCTTCTGAGAGAAAGAGGCACTTCCTGATGGAAATTCAAGTTAGAATTTTGGCCTGAATCATCCTGACTCTTTTATATGGTTAAAGTCAGGTAAATCTTGGCTCGGTGCTTTGCAGTAGTGTTTCCTACAGTTAGAGTGGTGAATCCTATGGGCAGGGCTCCAGAAAAGCCTTTGAAAAACAGGTCTGACTCCTTCAAGGAAAACCACCACCTGGGCTTCTGGCAGCTGAAAGTAAAGTGCAGTCATATAGCCTGTTTTGTAAAAATGCTTGTTGTCATGCTCTTCGAGAGCTTGTCTTCTGCTGTCTTCTGACTCAGCCTTTTATGTTACCTGCTCCAGAGTTAAAACCACACAGAAGAACACAGACTTACTGCAAAACATTGTACTGGGGGCAGAAAGTTACTGCAAAAGGAGCAGAGCTACTTCTTTGGGTCACTACTAATAGTGATCTCAGTGGCACTCTGTCTTTAAGACACAGGTCACCTCACTGAAGTATAAAGCACCTCTTCAGCTAGAATCAGGGTTGGGCAGACACTGCATTAAGAGCAAATTCTTGAGTTATGCTGTGCTAGAACTCTAAGAGGTTCATACAAATAAAGAAAATACCGAATGCAAAGGTAACAAAACAGAAAGGATATAGGATTTATTTGGGCATTCATAAGAAGTTTCTAGGTTGATTGCAGTAGTCCTTGCGACAAGAAATGGAAAGTGTATCCCTGAAGCAGTGTAATAATCCAAGACACTGAGTTGCATAGTCTCATCCTACCTGCTCCGTTTTCAATGATCCATGACGATTTTTTTTCCCCTTGAAAAGTTCATGTACTAGCTTTGGAGGTTGGGTTGGGTGATATTTCTGAACACAGTTTGCAAAGCCCAGAGGTTTCTCCCAAGAAAGAACACCCTTCTCCCTGAGGACTGCACCCCTGCTCCATTAACAAGTTGTATCTTGCTTTCCTACCATAAATATTACCTTTTCCATTTTACCTCTCAACTGCCCTTGCACAAATTCCACCACTAGCCTCTGTTTCCAGTCTAAAATGCGTTCTATTTTTCCACAGAGTTATCCACCCTGAAAATACTTTTATGTAAACTCCCCAGTGCTCTATAAACTCTTTGATTTCTTCTTTTTCTCTCTGAAGGGATAACATGATGCTTCTTCCCTGCCCAAGGTTCACCAGAGATTTTCTTTTTACCAATGAATATAGGTCAGTCAATTTAGACCATATGTGTTGCTCCACTGGGTGATTGTTCCACTTTACAGTAAATAAGGCAGGACATCTGTTTTAACGACAGAAAAACCTAGAGGAGTTTGTCAGATCAGACTGGTTTTGTACACCTGAAGTGTTAAAAGACCTTAAAGCCACAGAGAGTAACACAGAAGGTGAAAGAGAACCTATGGACACTTTAATTTGAAATTATTCTTAGTAAGAGCTCTATAGATAAATCAATGAAAAAGCAACAGTTCCTTGCCAGATGTGAAATTGCATCCAATTTCTATGTTGGGAAGAAAATTATCATCAATCAGAATCCAGTAAAGCCATGAAAGCAAAATTGGTTTAAACTTATTGAAAATATTTCCAGTATTTTGAAACCAGAAATATATCTATCATTGTTTTAATATTTCTGATGGTTACATTGACTATGTTGCTATCTTTGACCAAATTACTGACATGTCTCCATGTGTAGCATAAATATTTTTAATATGTGTAGCCAATGTTGTATTTTTCATATTTACAACGTAATAGATATTATACCTTAGTTACAAGGTATAAAATGTCATTATGTCACAGTGACTTAAAAAAAATGAACAAACAAAACCAAACATGGAGAAGTTAATCTATGCATAAGACTGTTAAACTCAGTTTAAGCTGCAGTGCCTGCAGCAGTTAGACTGAGAGTACATTTCACTGAGCACACTGAGCATACTTTTACTAAGCAGATTTTGACCAGTTTTGAGAGAAAAACTGTGTTAAAAAGTTAGATTGTTTTAATGTCTGATATTAAAAATTACTTAATCCAGGCTCTTAAATCTGAAAATGGAAAAATCTCCAGAAAGATCTGAAATAAGTACTATAGTATAGCCTGTGATACACACAGATGGTAATGTTGGGGCAGAACGCCAGCATACAGAATCACAGTGCTCGGCAAATCACAGGCAAAATAATTAATGGCATTTCTAGTAGCATAACGCCCTGCAAACATACACACTGTCTCATGGAGTACTTGTCAGCAATATTAATCTAGGAAATAATTAGTCCTTGTAAAGTTCTTTCACGCTCTTTCACCAGATGGCCAGGCAAGATTGTCAGCTAAAATCCTGCTGTTTCAGCGCTGGAGAAAATGCCAAGGAGTTATGCTTTATGCTACCCTGTGCAAGGCCTGGGCACGCTACACTGTACTCATAGTTTCTTTCTCTCAGGTGTTGCATACGAGTACAAGATGCTTCACAAATCACATCAGAACATTTCCCGAGCATCACCGCCAAACACTTCACAGCTCAACATTTGCAAGCCACTCTGCAGAAAGTTTTGTCTTCTGCCAAAACATGGTACTTCTGCAAATGGAATGAGATCAGAATTCATATATTTAGAAGCAAAATGAACTCCAAAAGAGACAGCATACTTGCTTAAAAAAGAGAAATATGTTAATAATAGCTCACAATTTCAGTGGCTGTCCAGCTGTGTAGCAGTTCCAGTTTCACATTCATCTAACCTTCGCTTTATCTCACTTCATTATTAAGCAAATAGTTACGGAACTTTCCAGTGACATATTGACTGTTCCCACAAATAGCCAATATTGGTTTATACATGCTGTATGATCAGCTGCTGATTTTAATGGGAGCCTGGTAAGACAGAAGCATACAGCTGGGGTAGGTTTATATAGCAGAAATGCATACACTGGCCTAGAAATAACATGCAAACACTGGAATATGAAAACATACCTTCTGTTTTGTTTGGGTTCCCTGTAGCCTAGATCTAGCTGGAAGGCTCTGGAAGTCAGAGAATAGTCTTTTCTTAGAAACTCAAGACCTGTTCAAAGACATGGAATACTGGATACAGCATTTGACAGCATCTGTAAGACTCACAGGCAGCAGCACAGGGAATTCTAGAAAGTTAACAGTTCTCCTTTGAACAAGGAGCAGTGAGCCTGATTTGGCTGACGATGGGAAAAAGAAAACAAAATAGGGCTCTCAACAGCACTGCTGTGGCTGTAGCTGCGGCAGAATTTCCATTTCAAAGCCTGGTTTTCCATGGCCTACTTTTCCCTTCTAAATACAAGCTGCAAGTTAAAACTTGGCCCAAAGAGTTCACCTGTCACGTTTCGGAATTAAAGACTGAAGTTCCTATTAAAAAAAAAAAAAAAAAAAAAAAATTGGGAAAGGAAAAAAAAATACAATTATTAGTACAAAAATATGAAAAAATCTGCTTTTCTTTTGGGAGGCTGTGGGGAAAGAGAAAGCCTTGTCTGCCTGGCTTCCATCAGATGTCTGTAGCATGCCACAGCTGCAAATTCCTGCAGAAGCGGTGATTATAAAGCCCTCGCTGGATCTTTACATGTATTTGTCTTCAGTAGAAAGTCACCTTGGGCCTGAACATGAAAACAGAACTTAGACTTTGCAGGTTCAGTGTTGACAGTCACTGAGTGTCTGGTACAAGCAGAAAAATCATTTTCAGCTGTGCACTGGTCTAGTCTCAGTCAGAGTTAGTCTCAGTGGCTTGATGTGTTGCCAGAGTTTGACCCGAAGGACGCAGTCTGGTCAGTCAGTGATTGATACACCCAACCCTGCAGGGTAACATCCAAAGGCTTTCTAGAGAAGAGTAAGTCTTCAGAGAGGATTCAGCTATCTATCCCTCAGTACAAATACAGAACGTATTGATTCGCCAGGATGTTTTCTCAAAATCCCACGCTGTCCAACACAGTACTTTGATCACTTAGGATTAGTCTGAACTGCAATGCTCCACCAGGAGCTGAGAACAAAGCAGTTGGGATTTTCCATACTACTGCCTCCAATCTGTTTGCAGGTCAGAGATGCGGAAGACTTCAAGACCAAAAAAAACCATGCTACCTATCTGTGAAAATAGGGAAGAAAACAAAAAGGCATATGGTGTGGGAAGAAAACCAAGTGTTTACTCTCCTATGCAGCTCCTTGTATTGGCTTACCCATAATAGCACCGAAGCACCTTCCAATAGTCCATTAAGTGGTGTGGGTAATATCTGTTATGTACGGTTCATTCACTCCTCCATCCTGTTTGATTAACCTATCAATATGTGGCAACTTTCCCACTTTATATGTAACCATGACATTAGTTGTCTTTTGCACTTTAATCAGTATGCAGCTTGCTTTTTTCAATGGTACAAAGCTTGTCCTTTGGATAAAACTAGCAATGAGCACTCCCCATCACTTCACAGTCACTACTAAAACATAACATAGTAATCACTAGTGAGCTTTGGGGAGCACTGAGATTGGGTCATGGGAGTGATCCTTTGAAGAGTCTGCACACTATGGCTGACATGTACAGTAACCATTAGGGAAATCCAGGGGTTTATTTTCTCTGCAAGAGCAATGAGCAATTCAGGCAACAAAGCAGTCAAAGAGGAGATAATTAAAGAAGACTTATTGCATAATTTATTTTGTGAAAATGAAGTTTAGCGTTTGGAGTTTCTTATTTAAGAAAAATGTCAGCACTTCAATGGAAGAAGTTGTTTTCTGAAGATACGGAGATGTGAGAAACACTAAAATATTAAGATGTGTATTAGAAAACAGTGATTACATTTTAGGGTTGTTAAAAAAGTCATGACAGCTCTGCTGTGTTTTACACACATTCTGCCCAAGATAAAAATGTGTTAGTACGTGTAGCCTGACTTGCACCATTTTCTACAACATGCAGAAACTTTAACAGCCTAATTTTAAAATCAGAATTGATTTCTCTAGAAAGCTGTAATTCAGACACTGTTATTGTTTCCCTTCCATACACTCAGCATTGTTCTCAGCAAAGATTTAGATTGTACTTGACCACGGCCAAACTGTCAGACAACATCAAATTTTCCAATGATTAGTCACTAAGAAAGCAAAAGTAATACCCTGATGGTATTTTGCAATACTGTTGTAAAGCTATGGTGCACATGAGAAACATGCACTGGAGTCAGCAGACTAAGCAATTATTTGGTGGATAATAGGGCTATGGTTTCCAAAGATCCCTTCAGAGCTGCTGTTCCAGCTGAAATATGTATGTTGCAAGGGCCTTGAGGAAAGATATGAGAAGAACATCGCTAAAAACATTCCCCACTAGTTCTTTTCTGGAAATAGTTTCAATTGTAAAAAATCATTAAAATAATTCTACTAAGTTCCATTGCTCATGTTAAGACATGAGAATGGCCACAGGAATGAGAATCTGCCTACAGTCTACCTGTGGCCATGAGGCAGTATGTGGATGTACACCAGTGGGTGTGAGGGTCTGGACCAGGCAGCAGTCCCCAGTAAAGTGTTTCTCTTTCTGTGAGACAGAAAAGTGTTTCTGTCTCACATTGCTAGGGACAGTGGCTGCTGGTGGAGCTGACATTTAACCACTTTGCCTAAAGAAGTGATATGATTGTAAAATGCATTAGCAGAGGGATCAATCTGACCTAAATTTCCATGTCTACACTGTAGACACTACACATAAACTTTTGGTTTTTAGGCATTTAAAATTTTCATTTACACTTTCATCACAGGCCATGGGCAGAAATAATCACTGTAAAAGTCTAAAATAAGTCTCATGAATCGCACTTTAGAAATACCAATGTCTGTGCACCAACTGAAAGGAAATGTAAGCAACTGCTTCCAACATGAACCTCAATATGTGCCTGCAATAAGCATGACAAATGCCAGCCAGGATGTGATGGGCTTTATTAGCCAGCCTCACAAGTAACAGGTTTAATGCTTACTATAGCTGAAGCACAGAAGAAAAGAAGGGGACTATTACATACATCACCCCACAATGCCTAGTCATCAAGAACTGACATTCGTGCCGGTGTCAGATTTTGCTTATCTCCCCCACCCCAACAAAAGACCTGCAAAGTCTGACCAAGCAATTAACAGAATACCAAGTTGGTAATGGTGAGCCACTGGCTGAAATGGAGTGGTTTTGGAGATAGAAGATAGGAAAAGAAATTATTAGGGTAACATCAAAATAGTCTCAGTTCCTCCCCAGCAGGTAGCAAAAAGTCAGCAAAAAAGGGTGTCAGGGAGAGAGGCAAAGAGAGAGGGAAAGAGAAAGCTTCAACTCCACCAGACACATTTTCTCTGATTAAAGGCAGCCTTCCTAGGCCACCAGGAAAAACACAGTCTTTTGGCTACATGACTTCTTAACATTCTCCATGACGTTGGGTAGGCAGAAACCCTGTTCTCCGTATGGTGAGATCAGGACCGCAGGACATTTTCAGTTCTTCGCTACTCCTTAGCTCTTCACTGCTCCTTGGTCCTTGACCAGAGGACCAAGAGAGACTAGAGCTATACATCAATTCTCACCTCTGTGGTAAAGTGAGAGAACCTTTTATAGGACAACAGCTGCAGATATGAACTTACATTGAATGATACTTTCAAGAACGGAATGGGATAATAAAAGGCTAGTTCAAGATTATGAGCAGAAGATAAATACATTTTGTCCAATTAGAAACTGTTTTTTCTCTCTTATATTCATAAATATCATGCTAATAGGGAAAGAAATGTGAGGCCATGAAATAAGGCATGTTCCCATCACGTTTAATTATGCATCTCTAAAATAAAGCTCCCTAGTTTTGTTAGCTGAGAGAATTCTCAGATGAATTATCATTGCTTTTCACTCTGAAAATAGGAACTTAATTAATTTCAATTGCAACTGACTATCAGAATGAAAATATGATAAAACCTGTGGTTCTTGAAAGGTACACTGATTCCTTCAGCTGAGGAGACTTTTTTTTCCTGGAACATCTAACAGTATCTGTATTAATAGTGGAATAAATTCAGAAATGAATGCCATGAAATGAATGGAAGAGGCTAGTCACAAAACATTCAGTCACACAGTTTACTCATTTATACACTGTTTATCTTCTAGTATATGTCACGAGAAGTAATCATTTAAATAAACAACTTCTTTAGTAGGTAATAAAATCTGTTGAGTTTCCAGACACACAACATGTGCTATAGCTATAAATCAGACTTATTCTAAACTTAAACTAATTTGCAGCAGTGGGAGGCACCTTAGAAATGCCACATCTGAAAGGGAGGCACTGGAGTTTTGTTTCTCTATAGTCTCTGCCTCTGCAGTAATCCTGAGAAGGGCATAGGTGTTTGGAAATGTGCCCGTGCCTTTTCAGCTACATCAGCTGTCACAATATGCGACATCACCTCTCCTGAAAACCTTGCCTAACTTTTACGTTGCCTAAGCTTTTAAATGAATATAATCCACTTTCAGATGTCAGTTATGGTTACTGCTAAAAGTGTTCTGCTGTAAATTACCAACCACAGTGCACCAGGAAAATCTGCCAGGAGATGATACAAAAATGACTTCGATTAACAGTGGCATTCCAAACACAGAAGAAAAAAGTAATGAAAGCAGCATCTCTCATTCTCCTAACTTCCCCAGTTTTGAGGTGCATTTGGGTTCCCAGCAATCCTCTAACTAGAGATGGTAACCTAAAATTGGTTCTTGCCAATTTCTGAACTCAACTTCTCCTTCCTCAAGGAACTCAATTTCTCTGAGTTCCTTGTGGAAGAAAAGCTAGAAGCCACCCATCCTTTTTTACTAGTCTTTTTTACTAGGATCTTCTCTTCTGACAATGTCACTGAATGATTAATCTGCCTAGTAACTCCCTTCAGAAAATCTCTGTGTCTGCAGCTTACATCCTTCACCCCACAGAGTGTCTGCTGTCCCAGGAATGTGTGGAGGACTGGATACCCTGGGGAAGGGGTTTCACAGTGCTCTAGGATGCATGAAACCTTCATGACAGCTCAGCGGATGCAGCAGGGTGATTAATGTTGCATACTGTCACCTGAGAACATCTGCAAAGCCAGGCAGATGCATCATGTATTCCTCCCAGACAAGTATCATTTAGACGAGAAAGAGATTAGCATGTTTTGGAGGACTCCTTATGCCTGGGTGGTCCCACATGGATCCTACAAGGACCCCTCTAGTAAAAGCTTTGCACTAAAAAAGTATATTAACTTCTCCCTGACTCCAGCTCATAGCATGTCTGAGAATCTTACGTATCAGCAAGTGATGCAAGCAAGGAGGCTATGTACCAGCTATGTACCAGTTCAGAGTAAAGCTGGACAAAGCAGTTATGCAAAAAATTAAATTCTCAAATCTGTACTGGATAATGGATGATGAAAATCCTGTTCATTTCCCTGGGTTTTTTTGTTTGTTTGTTTGGTTGGTTGGTTTTTGTGGTGGTTTTTTTGGGGGAGGAGAGGGTATATTTGAAATAAAGCTTAGCTACACAGTATTTTATGAAGTCCTAATTCTTTCTACACAACAAAGACAGACTTTTAAAACTCTGTTTCAAAACCTGAAATAGCACCTGGACATGTCCCATAATGATTTATTATAATGATTTCTAATTTGAGGATGAAACTGTATCATCTTCTTCTAGTCCCACTTGAAATGAATAAGAAGTACTACTTGGAAGCTCTTAAGACACAGTACTAAACTTGCTAAGAACTGGGCATCTCTGCCCAGTGGCTGCTGCCCTGCAAGCTTATGGTACTACCAGAGGGCTTGGGAAGGCGTGGTTTGGAGGTACCTGTGCTGAACTGTCAAATTCAAACAAATTCAGTCCAGTGTACCTGGAGTATATATTCTCTTCGAGGTTCTTGGCAGAGATTTCTCCATTAATTTCTCAAGGTAAGGCTTCATGTGGAATTGTCATGGTGTAACACACTACCTATTATTGAACCCAACCTGATGCACCAACGTGCCACTGCACAGGAAAACATTCAGTCTGGGTCAGCATTTGCCAGAGGGATCTGAACAATATGCGGTAGAACAGTTATGACTTTTGTTTCAATTTAAGAAAGAAATTAAGTGTTCAAAGTGATTAAGAGCCAAAAATATTCTGCTTTCTACGTAATGGCCCTTGCTTGAGTTCAGCAAAGACTGGGTCACAGGCCTTTTCATGTAAAATTAGGGTTGCTCCAGGAAAACAAACAACAGAGATCATGGACAAGGAGTAAGAAACACAATTTCAGAAAGAAAGGCAAATAAGTACCAGTCAAATAAGACAAATGATTGAATGACACGTGGCAGATGTTGTCAGGTACATTGATGGTGCCAGTAGAAGGTCAAGAGCAAAAAAGTCAAACACTAGCTCTATTAATTCAGCTGAATCACCAAACACCCTCCCGTGAGGCCATCAGTCTTTGGAAACCATGCATACATAAGCTGGAAAGAGAAGAGACTAGGCAAATAGGATTCACTATCTTGAAGACTGTGAGTACTGGTTTGGGCACCTGTAAAAGCTTTATCATAATCTGTGGGGAATTCCCTATCTTCTTCAATACAATTTAGATTAAAGCTTTAGCACTTGAGAAATTGCTTCTCCCTCTCAGACCAAGATTTTTTATTAATGCCTTTTTATTGCTGTGTTGATGACACAGAAATTTTGCTTTTTTTTATTCCCATTTCATGTTATAATCCTTCTTTACTATTGTATTATTTTGTTACTACTTATCTATGTCATTATTATTATAGTAGAAAATGAAAAATTGCATGAATTACAGTAATTAAACTTGTATATGAAATGGAAGACCTTTAACAATTCACTGCACTTCCATACAAAATCTGTTGCCACAGTATGTATAAGCATCTAATTTTTCTGGAAATAGTAGCCATAAACTGCAAGCTACTAAAGATTTTCAGAGACCGGAAAGGGGAAGGCCATCTTTTCTTGCACCTTAAATCCATTTCTTGCAACAGAGATTCAGCTCTTTCAGGGACAGACTGTAACTTTTTTTTTTCCAGTCTAAGCAGAGTCTCGTATTTCAAGCATTTATTTCATTACATTTATTTATGGAGTAATGTATTGTTGAATGCACTGTTGGCAGGGTATGGCTCTGCGCAGATAAACAAGTTGCCCCATACAGCTCCAAATGTCGTCACCATGCAAAGGAAAATGTTAGATAGATGTACTATGACCAACACCTTCAGAACTTTCACTCCTCTTCTACTGATTGATTGAAGAATTATATCCATGAAATATGATGATTTATAGAATTGTATTGCCTCTTGGCTGGAATAAGCTTTTGCCAACCAAATGCTCCTGAAGAATGGCTGCTTGCAGCATAAATCCGATGTAATTTGATACACAGCATGGCACACAATCAAGATGAAATGATCCTTAGATGAATCCTCCATGCACAAATCATTTCAGGAAGACAATTTTAATAATGATATTTTCTTTTTTAAGTTCTTTGCACTATTTTTTTCAGATAATGAGCAACTGCATCCAGAAGAACCTGTTGTCAGGTTAATATTTTATTAATCCTTTACCTGGGGCCAACATCCAAAGAAACCAGAGGAGCTAGCTGTCACTTAAATACTCAGTATTGAAGGTCTTCTCCAGACTTGACTTCCACAATGCCTCCCTATTATCATAAATGTTCATCTCCCACTTTCAGCAGCCCCAGCATGGTTATGCCAGATTTTATTTGCTTGTTTCTCCCTTTTTCTTCCTCAGCCATGCCCCTCAATTTTTATTTCCCTCTCAAATAAAAACAGTAAAGGGAAAGTTTAGGATTCACAAGTATGATTATTAACAGATAGCACTGTGCTTGCTCAGTGTTAGGGACAACCCCTGTCCAGGTCTGAACTGATGAGCTACCAGTGGGACCTACTCCACCCAGAGCAACCACCGCCTTCAAATTCCCCAGTAGTGATTAGGATGAAACAATGCTGAGAAAATGCCTAGTCCCTTTGTTGTCAATGTACCAGGCTTCAAATGAGCATGGCTTTTTTGCTTCATGTCTAGACTTTTCATCTGAAGGAAAGCCAAGTCAATGCCAGTGTTGCCAAGAGTAAAAGCTTCCATGTAACATTCAGAAACTAGTCCCAGAACGATTGAATTTCATGTTTTATGGCACGCTTCTGCCTAAAAGCTCTTCATGGAAGTGAGATTAGTGATTAAGAGATGTGGAGGGTGGAACACATATGTCTGTGAAAACTGGAATTAATGTGATTATGTTAAGCGGAACATATTATGGGCATCAGTGGTTTGCAAAGATTTAATGAAATGTACACCCCAGGCATAGATTTTTCTCTCTGGAAAAAAAAGTGTGATATTCAGAGAAGTTTGGGATAAAGGGGTATTTTACGGGCAAGTAGAGGAAAATCAACTGTCACTTTATATGAAACACTTTCCCACTGTTGTGCTCGTTTAATTTCTACCATAATGGAGCAATTATAATAAATTAATGACCCCGAAGTACTATTAGTGCCTCCTTCCCACATACCACCTTTTTCCTCATGGAGAAAAAAAGGAAGGAAACAAAGTAAAAAGATACCACACAAGCAGATAATAAACTAACTGATCAACAAATGAAAAATATACTGACGACAAACGGTAGCGGTCACTACTCCTTCTGATACTCCACTACCAGGTCTAGTTCTGTGAAGAGATTGTGCCTTGAAGGATATAAGAAATTCTTAAAATATTATTCCAAGTCCATGAAATGCCATTGTTTTCATGATACATTTTGACAGGTTTCATGAAGCATGAACTTAACCAGAAGGACAAACAGTCTGTGATACCAATAATTCTGATTGCTTTGGAAAAAGTGTATATCCAGATCTGTGTGTAAAGGTTTCCCCAGTGCAACAAATCTGGTCTTTTTAATTACACACATGACCACAAAAGAATTTTAGGGTTTGCCTATGTTTGTTGCTCACCTTGTTCTCAACCACATCACATGTCCTGCAACCACACCTTATATCCATATATACGGCACAGTCGATTGATACAAGTTATAGTAGTTTAGTATTGCAGGATGATGGTACATTCTGACACATCAGCAGAGTGAAAAGCATGACAGGTCATTTGCAATGTAATGTGGCTTTCTAGAAGCCAAGCTGTTGCTACTTTCTCATTTCATAGCGCCTCTAAATGCCACAGCCACCTTTCATGGCTTATGCAACTCCACTCACAGTGCTTCGAGGCATTTCTGCACAGTGGAGAGTACTCCAATCACAAAGCAAATGTTCAGTGATTCATAAAGATATTTCTTTGGAAAAGAAACAAAACTATATCTGTTCTCCCTGGTCACAGCATGACCAAGCAAACACCTGAGTGAACTGAATCTATTGATTTGGTTTTAGAGGCACAGTCAAAGCAACTACAAGATACAAGATATTCCCAAATGACAGATGCCTATTGAGTATGGATATGGATATGGTTAATTTTGTTGTTTTCTGCCAGTATAGAATTTATAATATTCAAAACTGTATTCCAGATGCATTTCTTTCTGAGAAGTACATACACACCATTTGATTTCTGTGCATAGCAGAAGTTGTAGGACTATTGCTCAGTTACGCATAACTTCCACAGGCTGAGTCACAGACAAGTAACACAGAAATAACCTGCACTCTACGCACTGGCAAGAGGTTACCTTCAGAAAAATTACCCATGCCCAAGCATTGTGCATAAATATAGCTGACAGGAAAACAGAATTTCTTCCAAGCTATCTGATTACTCATAGGACAGTAAAACTAGACTGGGTATATATTTATAGGTAAAAAGATGAAAAACTTCCATTTCTGCTCTTTTCAAACAGTTATGCTCCAAGTATCCTTATTCAGGGATATTGCGGGATCTTATTTACCAGCATTTGAGGTTCATAAACTGATTAATAGTATTTTTTTTCAAACAGCTCATTTAATGAACTGAATTATTTAAAGATACTGAACTCCAAAACTCTGAGCTCGGTTCTGCCCGCTGGGAACAGTCTGATAGGAGAAGGTAAAAATATTTCTCGATTCTTAACTTTCTTTTTTATTTTTACTAAACTTCTGAAAAAATCCATTCCAGACTTTAATAATTGTTTGGAGTCGTACTGAAGAACAATTAAAGACAAAAGCGAAACATCATCTTCAATAGCCAAAACTCTGAAAATTTTTCCCAGAATATTAAGACATCTCTAAGTATAGAATACTCCTCTTAAGTAATCAAACCTGGTAGAAGTTCATAGTGCTAAAAAAAGAATAATAAATACCCAGAATTTACTAACATAGTAAATACCTTAACTGTACCTTTCTGCTTTCTATATAACTTTCAAGAACAGCTTATGGACGGGAATGCAACTTGCCTGTATCCAGTATAAAAGCAACTACTTGTTGTGTACTTACTACTTCTATTTTCCTATATCCCAAAGACCCACAATGCTAACAATGCTTACAAAAGCTGGAATCCCAACTTAAAGCAATGAGCGAAATGCAAAGACAATGGCAAGGAACAGCAGTACAATAAAGTAAGCTATAGTTTTTACATCAGCTGTGTAAATTCTTTGTAAGTTCACCATTATTTCACTTCTGTCCCTATATAATGCTATATAGATGTTTGCAACCTAAGACCATGCTAATTTAATTTAACTACAACGTTTTTGTTACAACAATGTACTTAATAGCGACTAGTTATTGTGTTGCATATTCAAAACTCTTCCTTGATGTAAATATGTCTATCTCTTTTATACTGAGAATTACAAATACTGATACCCACTGGAGTTGCGGTACAATAGAGAACTCGATATTTTCTTTATTTAGCAGGTAAAATTAGACATTTAGAGCAGACTACACTAGCACAACTGAAAAGCCAAGTAATTTTCATAACACAATTGATTTCTTACCACATGGAACTATTTAAGGGATTATAACAACTCACCATGATTATATTATGCAATAACATCAAACTTGATTAGAAGCCAGGGGCCTGATTGTTATCTCCATCAAGCCAGCGAAAATCCAGACAGAATGTAATTGACACCAGCAACTCTCAATTTGCAGCAGTATAACTAAAAGGAAAGTAAAGCACAGTATCTTTGATTGAGAAGTGGCTTTTCCTTTTTAGTTAGATAAGTTATTTTCATATCTTTGAGTGATTAACGGTGATTGTCTCAAACCCCTTTGAAGATATCAAAGAGGGTGTATTTGGTGTTTTCACTGCTACATACACTGATATTACATGGGTTTGAAGAAACGCCTTCATATAAAGAACAACTCACACAGCAAATAGAAGTAATTTCTTATGTAAACTTCTCTGGTAGCGAGAAAACCTTTAACATGCTCAGCATGCCAAGACCTTTGCCTCTCCATAAGTAAACATCTAAGGATAATGGGCTGGATTTTTCCACAGATATTGAGGTATACAGGGGTGGAATTAACATGTGGGAAGCTTTTCAGGAACTCCCAAGCTAGGTGTCATAAAACACAATCAACAGACATTTCAGGGCTGGATTCATCTGAGCTCATGACATTTGCAATGCAGGTAAATGTGCACAAGCTGGTCGGCTAAACTCTCTCTGTCCACAATGGGTTAAAACAGTAACTTCAGTAGCACTAGTATTCATATCATCCTAAGTAAAATAGGTCATACATGAATGTGGTTCCAAAATTGTTTATTTCTCCTTATTGACTGTAGAGAACAGGGACCACAGTTCAAGGTGACCAGCTCTGATAGAAGTTTATATTACACTTATTTTTCATTCATATAAACAAATCCAATGTTTTGCACCCTGAATTATGAATATGCAGATTAACTTCTGGTTTGCTTCCATTTTGGCCCACTCCAACAGTGACTCTTTCTCACTGGTTCACTACTGGGAGCACCAGTGCTGCCTGCTGTGGATGAGGAACCATCAACTTCCAAGATTTTGGTACAAGGGAATGGCCCTAGATGCTCTTTTATACCACCCTAAGGTAACCCACTGAGGTTACATCTACACAGTGGTAAATCTCATTGGAACTAGATGGTCTTAAGGTCCTTTCCAACCCCAACTATTCTATGATTCTATAAATTAAATGTGCATGGGACCATTCTCTGGCATTGAAGCCAGCTGCCCTGGAATAGCCTCTGTCCATCTTACTGAACTCTCACCATTTAAAAGGGAAGAGGTTGGTGTTAGGTGATGCCATTCATAAGTGATGCTATTCATAAGTGTTAGCAGTGATCTTTCTTTAATAAGTTTACCTTCCTCATATACACATGCTGTGTTAATTACCTCTGGATACAGTTTAGCTCCCAACATCCCCTTTCTGCTACTAATAAAAGCTGCTGCACTGCCTGGCTGAACACCCTACATGGGGCCAAGGGTGGACACCAAGCAGATTCATGTGTCCTGGCCACTTCAGGCACAAGCGTCCCCTTGGCCTTATGGCACCTCTATCCACAGAGGAGAGGTAACTTGAACCAGCAATGTTGGAATTGTATTTAAGTTTGAAAACAGCAGAGAGAATCAATTTAAATGTGGATGAGGTATATAAGCTGCATTGAACATGAGGCAATCTAAGCTTATTCACCTTTTCTGGTGAGCTGCTGCAAAGGATCCTCGCAGCGCGGGTGCTCCCTGCAGAAATAATGATTGTCCAGAAAAAAGCAAGCAGCATGTCCTCGCTTGTCAGCCTGTCTTCCAATTTTCTCTACTCACCAGTAATATACCTGCCATCCTACCTTCTCCATATTCCATTAATTTTTTTCTTTTTATTCTTGTTTATTTTTATGATAATAACTGACAGGTAGATAATACATTTATCTACCTATATGAGCATGCCTTTATAACTTCAAACACTGACAGCTGCTTTAGTTAGAAGACACCCTCTTGTGGAAAATTTTGTCTAAATTTAGACTCCATAAGAGCAATACAAATGTTTATACGATTTTAATTATATCTGAGTCAGGGCTTTCTCTAAACAAATAAAAACAGTCCCTGAGTGTTTATAATTCACACCTTGGAGAGGTCTGATACCACCTGAGAGACAGTAACTGACTGTAAACAAAAGCAAAACTGATTAGCCAATTTTCCTTCCCCATGATGAGTTCCCAAAAGGAAAACAACCTGAACAGCAAATTCAAAATTATTTAGTTCTTGCAATGGGAAGCCCTGTGAGAAACAGCTCTGCTGTGCCAGGTAGATTAAAGCCAGAAGCATCCGAGGGCTCAGCTGAGCCCAGGGCCTCCCTTGGAAGGAAGGGGGGCTGGCAGGCTGGACCCCCTCACCAAACATCAGAAAAGCATGACAGTCTGCGCATCTCATTGCATGACCAAACTCCCCAGCTTTGGTCCTGCCCTGAATGCATGCCTGGCCCCTTTGACTGCTGAAGCTGAATTTCTCTGCAGTAGGTGCCTCCTTCAGGCAGAATCTATATTGGAAATACTAACTAAAACAGGCTAAGCGTTTCTAGGCTTCGAGCTAGGAAAAATACACACTGAGACACCTGTGTGACACTTTCTATTACAAGTTTTAGTGTCCTTGTGCTCTGCAGCTTACAGTTTGACAGAGGGTAGCTTGTGTCTTGCATGCAATTTTTGTCCTTCTAGGGTCAAATACAGACAATTTATGAGCATCTTTTTAAAAAAAAAAAAAAAACAACAGCCCAAACCAAACCCACAATAAAAATCACAGTTCAGTCATTATACTAGCAGCTAAAAAAGCTATTATAGCAGCTGGAAACCATGAAGATTTAATCTTCTCTGATCATAGCTCTGTCCCTCCACAAATCCCACTGCTGATTAGACATCACAGGCACCATCTTCACAGAAAAACAGAAGAATTAATCCCTCAGGAAGAAATATTGCTTCTCTTGTAAGAACAGACAGAAATTTTCTCCAGACCCATGGCTTCCCACTGGCTAATTGTATCTGACTAGCAAGGTGCAGTAACCATGCTTTTAACCGTCTTATGGCTCTGTCCTGGCCAAGCTGGCTCTGTACCACACTCAGAGCTGGCAGTGCTGGGAATCAGGAAGTGCAGACAGTTTGGTGATCCTGGACTGAATGAGCCATCCCTGCCAAATTTCCAACACGTACTGTGACACCAAGAAAGTAATCTCCATGCTGGCAAGACCAGGAGCAAAGCTCCTCATTTTCTCAGCTGGTTTTCATTTCTGATGCCCAACTGATGACTACATGTAGTTCAAACAGTGGTGCTTATGTCATGCACTGCTGTTGCTAGCATAGCATCCCACAATCAATGTGAGGCTAGAAAAACTACTGAACTACATGTTTCAACAAAACAGCGAGTGCTTTGAACACCATCTATAACTTTAAGTGAACAATTTCAGTAATGGTTTTGTTAGTCCTTCCTAGAAGCAGTCCTAATGGGCAACAAATAACAAAATGAGGTTCAGCTGGTGAAAGAAAAGCAGGATGAGACATTGAGGGAAGGGAAATGATTATCATAAAACGTTTATATAGCCATGTGAATTCTGCACTGCGCTGTACAGGGATCACAGCTCACTCGTGCTCTAAACTTCTTGCCATTGCTAAGGCGACATCAGTTTAAGAGAGGCAATGCAGAGTCCAGTGGTGAGACCTCCTAAGAGGATAAATTGGCTACCAGGCTTTGCTAGAAGACAGAAAGTGTGTTGGTGCAAACAGCAGCATGGCTGCTCTGGCTGTGGAAGACTGCCTGACAGAGACACTCAACCAAGTGCAGAAGTGATGGGAATATAGTGGGAATATCCCAACAAATAGCAATGGCTCCTTGTTCCCAGAAATGTCACTGTTTTCTTGGCTGAGTCAGGCGCTAGGGAACATCCCTGGGAGCTACCAGGGGAACCATTGGGAGGTCCAGCAACGCATCTCATTAGGCCAACTACTCCTTCTCACTTCTGCCTGTCTTATTACAGGAGTGACATATGTGCCTAAACCTGGAGTTACCGAGCCTTTAGGGAAAGCTTCTCCTGCCACCACTGGGCTTGAGACCTTGTTCCAGGGTAAGATGAAAACAACATGTAGCAAGCATATACGGATAAAGGAGATCACAAAGTGCTTCACATTATCAGTTTATGAAGCCTATGTAGAAAACACTTAGCAGAAGCCAACTTCTACGCTATCAAAGTATCCACATCCCAGCTCCCCCTCTCTCTAGGTGTTTCAGATCATGTTTGTTTCTGTTCCAGAGATCTATCTCTGCTGATGCACCTTTGTGGGAAGAGAAATCCAGCAGCAAATATAACTTCTAGCTCCTACTACTGGTCTGTCTCAATCAGGGCTCAGTCACTCTCATTGAGATGCCTGGTAGGTAGCTGGTGTGCTTGCCTGCATTATAACATCTCCTTCACAGTGTCAACTTACTCCTCACTGGATCTCCTCTTATTTTACTGCAGTCCCTCTAATACAGCATCAAAAACACTTGCACTAATACCAGGATTGGGCCATGACAGACACATGTCCAGTTCATGTGTTCTGGGGAATTTTTATTCCTCTCCCAGCTTACACATTTCACACGACTCAAGTTAATTAAAAAACAGAATGGGATACTGCCAAATGCTAATTTCTCACTAAACAGAGATAGCTATTTAAAGAATGTTGTTACGCTAGCCACATTTCACCACAAAGAATGAATACCTATAATTATCCTTGATTATATAATGTCAAACATAGGAAAAATAAGCAGCCCCACATTTTGAGGAATAAATTGTAACCTGTATTATCCACATTCAGGCTAAAAATGCTGGATCTTGTTCCAACCTCAGAAATAAAATATACCCAGCAGTACTTGAAAAACAAATCAATCTGATTATAATCTTACTATACTCTAGCTTTTGCATTCCTCAGCTATGTAGCAAACATGGAAAAATCATATTACATGCACCAGGAGACAAATTTTTAAGGTATCTAGGCAAACATCAGTTATCTTTACACTTAAATATTTCTAACCTTGCATCTTGGGTCTTATTGTGTTACATCTGTGAAATGTTTGGCTATTGATTCATAATGTATTTTGACACTGTCAGCAGACCCATTGATCAAAAACAGTACTGGGTTTGCAGGTTTGCCTGTGCATTCAGACTGTGGGCAGCAAAGAAGATGAAGACAATTAGAAGATGCCAGGTTGTTTCGTAGCTTCTGAAGGTAGTGTCATTAAAGACAAATTTCAAATACTGGGCTTCCAACGTTACTGGAAAAACTTTGGCAAGGATTTTATTTTCACATCAATAAAGTGAAACTTACGGAGTTATTGCAGTGGGTGTATTCAGGGCCCAGCAGAGGAGGCATGTCCCAGGCGTTGACCTGGGGTTTTGCAGCAGGACCCAGCCTCTGCTGCAGGGATGTCTCAGGGCCACCTCCTGGACTGCAGCAGCGACAGCCATTCCACTGAGGTTTCCATTTCACCTTAGCCCCAGTGTGTTATTTGTGAAGGTTCAAAAGCTCCTCCATGAGGAGCTGAGTAACTTTTAATGAACACGGTGGGGACATACACCCGGAGTGAGCCAGAGCCTGGTGGAAGGCTGATATATGATGGTGAAATCTCCTCTGACTCACGCTCCACAGAGCAGATATCCTGAGGGATGCCAGGCAGGAGGGGAGACACAGAAGCACAGTACAGGGAGCACCCACTCATGTCACCCATTCTCTGACATTCCTGCGATGTGCAAATGCACCGTGGCAGGATGTGGGACACTGCAGCCATACTTTGGGGCCCAAGGGAGGAGGGGGATCACAAGGCCATGGCTGGGCCGTCCCTCTGCCTCAGGCTGCCTCCCCTGCCCTGCCACAGCTCTGTGACAGCACCCAGGAACAAGGGGAGGACATGGAGCTTTGTGGCATGGGGAAGCTCCTCAGCAGCCAGTCTCTATGCCCCAGGCACACTTATTTCATTAGCAGTGCCATAGTCTGAACTCACAAGCTCAGAAGCCTGTGGGTGTTTCACAGATGTCAGCCAACACCCCAGAAACCAGAGGGGCTTGTGCTGCCAGACCCAGAGTTTTGAAGGTATAATAATAGGGGTGAACCTCAACTGATATTTTTTCCTGAGACTGGGGTGTTCCCCATGCCCTCTCTGCTCTGGTACTGCTTGCATTCTGCTGCTGATGCCCCCTCCTCAGGGCTCAGGGGCCTCATTATCACAGGCATCTCTCGTTATCACGGCATTTGCAATATCTCCAATACACAACCCTTGCAGCGCATAGAGCCTTTCCCTGGATACCTGCCATTCTAAATTCAGTATCTATAATGCCTATATATGCATCTATAATGTAATCTCGCCTCAGCCTCCATTGGGTTCCCTCCTGCGGCTAACAATTTGCAACCACACAGGAGTGAAAGATGTCATGACTCACTTCCCTGTGAAATATCTTAAGAACTGCTTTAAAAATCTATAACAACAAGCACACAAGGTATAGGTAAGAAGAACTATATAAAAACATGGCTTCAGTTCCATTACACACTTTGCAAAACATTTTGTTTTTCTAATTGGTTTGGCTGATAATATTTGCAAAATAGCTAGAAAGTAAAAAACCCTGCAATTTCAGTCCCAAAGTATCATCTTTCTCTTCCTCAACAACGTCACAGTTAAGTAGATATTTCGTGTTAAGCAGCTTTAGTGGATGACGTCCAAAATGAGCAGTAAATGAACTTTCTATAAAACAAACTTCTGCTCATCCATCACAGAAAACTGTACCTGAAATGCATCCCCGAATTGATGAAGTTTCATCTGGAAAAATGACACTGTCATATATTTCATATTCTGCCAATATAATTTTTCCAGATGAAAGACCCAAAAATCAGTGGCTGTTACACAAACCAAATGAGATATTAACATGTCCTTCCCTCTTACAGGGAGAGAGGGACCTTATACAAAAATCAGCCTCCACTGAAAACATCTGCAAATTTCTACTGATTCAACAGAAGTTCACACTTATGTTCATGTAAAAAGACTGATACTGCATATTCACTATGGCCTGAAAAATATTAAGGCCAATAACTTTTAGGTGACAGTCCCATATTTTCTCCAGAGCTTGCTCTTTCTGCCTGCAGCTTGTTGGGCTATTGCTATCCTTGATGGGCAGGCGTGTAATGCAGGGCATCAGAGAATCACTGTACCATTTGCCCTCAACTAGAAACCAGAGGTTTTCCCTTTCACATTCAGCTCTGCCAGTCAGCTCTTCCTTTATAAGTTAGCAAAATGCCTTTGTATTATTGTTTCTACTTTGTATATAAGCCTTATTGACTTTTTCAGTACTTAAATGCTTTAAGAAAATCAATGTTTCAGCAAATAGAGTGGAGTAGAAGTATCATGGAATCCCATTTGCTGTTCCAGCACCAGAGATCATGGTTAAATTAAAGGAAATAAAAGTTACAGGTGGGACAATGAATATAGAGAAAAATTGTAAAAGACATAGAAAATGGGTGAGTGGAGAGGAATGAAATTTAAAACAAAATAGAACAAGAGAAACTGAAGATAAATGTAGTGGCTGTGGGTAGGACTTATCTCAACTAATTTTAGCAATCTAAAACTTAGGTGCCTAGTCCAAGCTAATCACCCTAGCTCTCTCCATACAGTGAATAGAAAGAAGGAGCCACCTCCACAGGGGATTCAACCGGTCCTAAGATAGGTTTTGTAAGATAGAACAATGCATCACACCTTCCTTTACCCATCCCAAAATCTAGATGATGGGCTCAGAGGAGATGCATAACTTTTGCGCTTTAACAGCACTGGAGTTGATGTAGGATCGTTCATCAATTTGAGCGTTTTACCTATTTGGTAGATAGCCTTTCAGTTCCACATTTTTAGCTTTGAAGATCGGATTAATTTGGTTTTCTTGGCAATACGTGACATTTCTTGTGTCAGAGGAAAGATTTGCTTATAATTGCTCATCAGCAAGTCCTTGTCTGAACATTTAAATAATTTACAAGCACAAAACCTATTTGTTGTGTTTTATTAAAAATGGGCCAAACTTGCCACTAGCACAATTGCATGTAGTGCCATTCACTTCAAAGCAGCTACATATGCTTACACAGCAGGGAATTAGCCCAGATACTGTCAAAATGCTTCATTACTAGTCAGGTCAGACAATAAATCAGGTCTTCTGTTTGTGAAGTACTGCAATTTATGCCTAATGAATAGAAGAATTGGTATATAAAGTAATTATCAAAACTGGAAAGCAACCATATCCTAAATGTGCAAATCCTCGTCTATAATACAGATTTTACAAAAAAGAAAAAAAAACAACCCATGATGACAGGCATGAAAAAAATCCTGCTTTCTTGCAGACATAAGCAAGCACTTTCTCCTTCCCTTTTCTGCAGGGATGCTACCTTCAGCATCTTTTAACTCATTTAAAGGCCCATTGTCCTAGAATTATTGACCATTTCAGGCTGGAAGGGACAGGGACCTCTGGAAGTCTCTAGTCCAGAGTTAACACAGAATTCAGGACTGGGTTCCTCAGAGTTTTGTCCTGAAAACCTTCAAGGACAGAGAGACTGCGTAAGTTTCACTGTCCTCATGAGACAGTCTCCTGTTTTCCTTATATCCAGTCTGAACCTCTCTTGTTTCATCTTATGCCCTCTGACTCTTGTCCACCTGTAGTGGACCACCATAAAGAGCCCAGCTCTGTCTCCTAAATGACCCTGAGGCACTGGGGGCTGCTGTCAGGTCCCCCTGCAAAGCTGTCTCTGCTCCTCACCATGTGAGGAGAGGCCACCATCTAAGGGGCCTCTGATGAACTCCCTCAAACATCAAAAATCTGTAAATGTCTTTACTGTATTTGGAGGACTAGAACTGGATGCAGTATAACAAGTGCTGAGTAGAGAGGATAATCTCTTCCCTCCATCTACTGGCTTTACTTCTCGTAATAGAGCCCAGGATGCTGTTGCTCAGTTTTCCTGCCAGGACACACTGCTGGCTCACACCCAATTCACTGCCCTACAGACCTGATGCAGAGGATTAGTCAATCACCAGCACTGGAGTTTGCATTTGCCCTTGTTTAATTTCATGAAGTTCCTGTTGAGCCGTTCCTCCAGCCTGTCCAGGTCCCTATGGATGACAGCCCTGCCCTTCAGCACATCCTCTAGTTCCCTCCAGTTTTGTGTCATCCACTGAGTTGTTCAGGGTACACAATGACTCCTATCAGGTCACTAATAAAAGTAAACAGGGTATGTCCCCACACATAATTCAGCTCATAATTGGCCTGCAGGTAAGAGCATGACCCATTTATTATCAGTCGGTGGGCTCAACAGAGTTTTTCAACCCTGTAGTTGTCTACCCATCTAGAGTGTATCTCAAGTGGGATACAAGGATTATGCTGCATCAAGCTATACTAAACAGCTTTCCTGTATTATAACCCACCCTCAGACTGAACTTCTGTACAGGCACCTTACTGGAAACAAGCAGCCAGGCAGGAAAAGTGAGAAGACAAGATGCACCTCAGTAAACTACAACCCTTACTCCTGTCAGGAAATAGGTTTCATGTCTAGCATGTTCTTCTCACCCATACCAAGAGCTTTGGCATATTGTATCAGCGAGGACATTGCTTTCCCATAAGAACCTGGACACTTCCAACATCTACTGACAACTCTGAAATTCCCCAGTGACTTTGCCAACTTTTCATACACAGGCAATTTGCCAAGTTATCCCCCTTTTCGCATTGCTCAGAACATGTATTGTCAAAAAGATAATGAATATGGTAATATATACATCTTTTAATTAATACACAAGTGTTCTAAATAATTTGCATAAAATGTCTGACACAAAGTAGGACGAACCTTTACAGTCAAGTTTCAAAAAAATCTAATTAATCATTTCCCTTCTGCATTTTGGGTGATAAGTCTATTGTACATCTCTGCAAGTGACCTATTTCCTACAACACATTCACAGCCCTAAGGAAGTCCTCAAAGCCAGGCGAAGCAAAGCTCATGTGGAATATCTAGTCAGGCTCTTTCAGAGTAGAAAAAAGACCCCAAACTGAGACTGACTATGAAATTAGGTGAGCTTTCACAAATTTACCTAAGTGTCTTTCCCTAACATTCCCAGAAATCCCTTATTCACCAAGGTTCAGCATGTGAACTTCCAGAGAGAATAAACTTCTGTGGTGGTAAGTTAGGGATGGGATTAGAAGTTGGTTTATAATAGGCATCTTGTTTCGGCTTCAATATGGCTGCTTGTTTCTCACGAAATGACTAACATGAAGCATCTAAAACTAGGCTGACTGTAGGAGGATAATAACAGTTCACACACCTACAAAGAGTAGATAACACAGAAAGCTAGCTGTGGAATATGGATTACTGGCCCACCAGTGAAAGTCAAGAAGCTGTACATAAACAGGGTATCACATGCTACCTTCCAGTTACAAGCGAGTGTAATTTCTGGAGGCATCTATTAGACTATGTGGAATCTAGTAACTGTCTGCAAGATCTACCTCACATGCCTAATGTATTACTTACTATTTGTTTTCTGCTGAAGGTGTTCCTTGGGGAAGGCTCTTGCTCTCTGTTCATCAGAAGCCTTGAAAAGATATCAAAATGGAAAAAAAAACACTCTGTTTAATAGGGAAGTTCTTCGAATTACAGAATATTTATTAAAATTCCAGTTCAGTTTTTTCACACAAGCACCAGTCTAGATTATATTTGGACTACCTTACTGAAGATTTTCTATTTATTTCATTGCCTGAGTTGCTGCTTGCAATTCAGCACAAGCTTTGGGCCTGCGCAGTGCCATGAAAACTGAACACACTGTGAGCAATTTTCAAATGTGGATGCAGCACTTTTTATGGTAGGATGAAACCCTGTGTCTTAGAAGTCAAAGACAATAAAGTTTTCAGCTCAGAGGGTTAGTGACTCCAAAATGCTAAAGGATGCAACCTTTTGGACAGTTACCTGTCACCAGCTGAAGTGTGCTAGAAAGTGTAAGTAATACTTTCCTATCAGAATTACTTTAATAAGATATTTGTACATACTTGGGAAATTCTAGTGGCCATGGAAATTATTGTGTAACCTCTCCTAGGACAGTACTGAGAAAAAAAACCCAATGTTAGATTAATTACTAATAAAACATTCTGAGTACAGAAAAAAACCACTCTATATTGTGCACACTATTCTTTACTTGCTTGTACAAGCAGAGATGTAAATTGACTATTTCTTCAAGAAAGTGTTCTGCAAATTTGACAAATAGGAAGTTATATTTTTGTATGCAGGTAAAGTTTTTCCTCTCTTTGCGTTATCGTATTATTTGCAGTTGGATTCGTTTGCTACATAGTGTTCTTGAATCTTTCTAGATAACTAGTCATACTCCAGACATGGGTGAGAAGAGGCAAGTGGCTGACTGATACCCTGGAATAATGAGATTTTGGCTGTGAAAATGAGAAATGTGTAATGTGATTTGACTAATCTCTCCCCATACAGAAAAAAAATGCATTTATAAATCAAAGTTACTATATAATTTGGTTACAGGTATTCAATAGACGAATGATCCTCTTTTTCAGTTATGTATTTCCATTTATATTTAAAAAACTATTGATTCTGCAGAATGAGGAGGGTGTTTCATTATTCCAAGTGACACATGATAAATTAGGATTTTCTACAGACTTTCATACAGTCTCCTTCAGAGAAGACTCCTTTCTTTTCCTCAAGTGCTCAGCCATTAATCCATTCTTTTACTGGAAGAGATACTATGGCAAAAGATGAAAAAGGTGCCTGTGAGCATGTTAATCATGGAGTGATTGATGCTGCCATTACAAGGAAAGGTTAGACAATATGCTCAGCAGTTTTTACTGGTATTTACAACACGGTGCCAGTCATCCAAAACGAGGACTGGTCATTGCACAGACTTCAAATTAATGCAGTATGAGTCCTCTGAACCTAATGGCAAGTCTGATAACATTCATCTATTTTCATTTCTCCTCCCTCTTTTAGCACACGGTTGAAGTCTGAAAACATCTGAAATTGATGAGACTTTCGTTGTCTGACTGCTAAAGCCAACTTGTTGCTTTGGCTCTCTGTGCACATCCTTTCTCATACCAGGATCAGCCCCTCCAAAACTCACCTATCTAACAAAACAGAAAAGATGTAGTAGACGAAATAGTAAACTGGAATAAAAAAAATTAATTATCACTTCTATAATTCCTTCTGTGCAATACAGTTTCACAGAATACTCATGTGTCCTGCACTGCCAACATGACTTCATGTATTTTTATTGGAAAAGATGTGACTTCTGGAATGTGGGTACACTATTAATCCAAACAATACCATGATGTGAGTCTGAAAAGGCCAACTTCTTAAAACTTCAGTAAATGCACTTGTCTTCAGAAATTATTTGAAAATAAATATAATTATTGAATCAAAGAACAAGCTTCTATCAGCAGGGATAAGTTCCAGCTGTGCAATTAATGCAAGCAGAGAGAAAAGCCAATCTAGAAAACCCATGACCAGCTCCATATGAAAGATAAAACAGAAGAAGATTACTTCTCTACAGTATACTTTCTTCCACATATTTTCATTTCTATGTACCTTTCTTACTGTCAGTTGCAAAAAAAAAAAAAAAGAAAAAAAATATATTCACACCTGACTATTCAGAAACAACCCAAACCAAGAAATTATCATTCTAATAAAATAACCTTCAGTTGTAAATCCAGGAATGCATCATTTATTTCCCTTATGCTAATTTATTCAGTAATTAGAAGGATCAGTATTAGCTTGTCACTACTTTAATTCCTCTAAATGATTTAACTTATTTTACTAAGCATTGCTGCTTTTTATGAAAGTGTAACAAAGCTATTTCATCGCAATGTAGATCTTATTTAAGTATAGCTGGGCAGTAGATGTTCCTTTCCAACTCCATTACTGATTTGATAAATATCAGTGTAATTGCTCTGCAGTAATAACCATAGCAATGACCAGAGTTTTCCTGTAACATTTCTTTCCAGTATCAAACACAGATTTTTCTAAAGAGCTGAAGACAGACGTCCTTGTCTTCTAGTCTATCTTTCCCAGGTTAGTTCAACTATTTTCTTGTGCAATATGTTTAGAACTAAATCAGACAAGCTGTGATCTGAATAGCCACCTTGTGTGGTCATTTAAATGACCACAAGTGAGCATTATTTTGGTCTGAAAATCCTTTCCTTAGATTTTCAGAAGTGCTGTGAGATGCTCTCCTTCCATCAGCAAATGCTAACACAGTTACTGACATACTGCTTAGCTAAAGGCTTCCTGAAATTTCAAACTTTGTTTTTCACTTGTAGTCTCAGCTATGCCAATTGCACCTGCACATCATTCATTACATATTTGCTCAGTGTCTATATTTCAGTAGTGTTTGAAGTGGGTCATGGTCACATGAAGCATGCAGAGACCACATAGGATGAAAAGCACTGAATCAACATTCCAATTAATCTCCCTTTCACTTTTTTGTGGACAATGAGTCAACGATATTGCAATGAACTGCAATGAAAGAGCTAGTGAGCCAGATAGTGTTCATAGAATCATTTAGGTTGGAAAAGACCTTTAAGATCGTAGAATCCAACCATTAACCTAGCACTGTCAACCCATCACTAAACCATGTCTCTAAGTGCCACGTCTACATGTCTTTTAAGTATCTCCAGGGACAGGGACTCAGTCACATCCCTGGGTGTTGAAGATGAGGTATTAGAAACTAAAATAAACAGAACGAGGATCAGGTAAATTCTCAACAACAATAAGCAACCACACACTCTTAAATCAGGTGCTTAATTTATAGACAATATTTAAGCCATAACACAGCTCCCATGTGCTATGAAGTTTGAATGTTCCCTATCAGATTACATCCCTATCTTTAGCAGGTATCAAGTTTTCCTACTGTCATTCTTTCAGCAGATCCCAATGAGTTTCCCTTTGTTCCCTTCATAAGAGCCATTCACACACTGTTGATGCCTCTAATTTCTTCTAAGACTGCAGCAGATGTGTACAAACCCTTCTGCGTACTGTGTGGTTAAGTATGAGCAGACTTGGTCCAGTTTAGTGGTATGTTCCCTTGCAGCAGTGCAGGACAGCCTTTCAAAATGAAAGGATTTACCCATGAATTTGTGGGGGCAAAGGACAAAGCAAAGCTTTTACGTGCATCCATGGCTACCAGTGTAAGTTGCCCCCAGTTTTGAGGTATCCTGGGCAGCTTCTCTCTCTAGGTCATAATGTCCCTAACACAGCCTGCTCTCCACTTTCAACTCTGTTCCATGGGTTCCCCATTCTGTTCCTGGCACCAGAAGGTAATGTTAATCGCTAGTCTTTCATTACATCGCCAAAGAAATTCCTTTCACAGTTCCCAGTAGTTCCTTAGTTTCATGCCAGATACACTTACTATCTTTAATGCTTCACCTTTCTCATCTAACAGGAGAACTTCACTCCTTAGCCCACTGGATCACAGTGCAGAGAGGATGGAAAAGATATCTATCTCCTTAATGTATTTAGCAAAAGTAATTCCCATATTCTCCACCAGTTAATAGGAAGCTTTCTGGGGGGACCCCTAGTTTGATTTTGCACAATAGATTATGATGTTCTACAGATAAAGTTTAAATGGAAAAAGTTTAAAGGGGGGCTAAAATAAAGACACTATACACTGCTGTCTCTTCTTTTTCATATTTACTACTACACATTATCCATTAAGCTAGAAACACTACTCTACTTGTCCTATCTTTTGCAGCAGAAGGCTGTACGAATCCCTTTATCAGACAAAATATGATAGGGCACTTCTTTAGCTTTCCAATTCTCACTGCTCCTTGCAATAAATCCCACAACATACTACAGCCTTTAAAAACACTTCCACAATTCTCTTTTTCATGCATGAGTTATAAGCATCACATGAAGAGAAACCAAAGACATGCCTGTGGGTTAGGGCCTCCTCATCTGTATGCGGCAGATCAAGTTTCCACCAGTTTGTACCCAAATATCAGTCCTAATCCATAGTTATCACAGTCAGGTAGCCAAGGTGATTTATACCACGAAGGCAAAAAAGTACTATGTTTCATTGGTAATATAGCACATTTTGACCCACTTCTTTTGTAATAGCTGAAACTATAAATATATATATATATTTTCAGCTGCTCTTTCATTTCAGCAAGTTATGTATTGCTGCTAGGGCCACCAGTGCTTGGAAAAAAGGTTCTTTGGATACAGCCTCCTAGGAAAGCAGAATTTTTAAAACAGCGATTATTTGTTTGCTGTGAATCAGGAAATGCTTACAAATGGCTCACAAAATCTTTCTTAAATTGAGGGTCGTAAATTTTGCATATGGGCAGTGATGGACACCTCTTCTAGATCTCAAGTTTTCAGTGAAAACAGGACCAAACAAATACAGCCTTCATTTGCTAATTCTACCACATCCCCTATAAATAATGGCCTTATCAAAATGCGAGGTCAGTGGAAGGAAATGTCCTTATCCTTTGTACTGACCCCCTTCCTGTGGCCCAGGGACATTGAACCACACCTTACAAAAATGTACCTCCAAGTATTAACTCAACCAATGCCCTCAAAACCCAAATGATTGTAATAAAAACCCAAAGGAATAAAAAAATCAAAAGGCCTCTCTACTGCCTGCTGAAATTGAGAATAATAATGAGAGAAAACCTTAAGGAAAAAACCTTGAGGAAAAAACCTTAAGTTCTCTTGTAATTAAAGAGTTTTAATAACATTCTCCAATTTCACAGGAGCTGTACATAAATGCAGTATTCAGCAATATGCAGCCCCAAAATACGTGTCCCAAAGCTGAAAATAAACTTTCAAGAAAGGGGTCATAGCTTGACTGTTAGCACGGGGCTTCTAATTCTCCATCTCCTTCAAGAGCATGGCTCCCAGCAGGCAGGAAAACTTCGCCAAGTGAAGGCGGTTTGGTTGACTTGACCGAGGAGATGCTGTGTTGCCACACAAACTTTCTAATGATGGAAAAGGCAACCAGCACTTCTTGCCTCTCACCACTATGACCTCCCTCTGTCATAGGGAGGTCACCCCACTTCCCTTCCTAGAGCTAAAATTTTCAGGTCTAAGCCAAAGCAAAGGGACAAAGATTCCAGTAATTTTATTTTTGTGGAGCATAAGCAATGCCACTTTATTGTAACTAGAAAGGCTGCAGCCACTACCTAGACTTTGGAATAGGTCTTAGTTACAGCACTGCATCACTTAGACCTTTATTTTACCTTTATAAATACAGCTCAACCTGGAACAAAGGCAACTCCTCTGGATCCAGTCTATAAGCTGTCTCCCTTGCCTATTGCTGACCAGCCATTGTGCTTTTTACCTGCAAACTTACAAAAAAGCACTGAATTGTTCATACTTAAACAGTAGTTCAGCCATTTAAACCCATGGTAAAAGAAATCAGTGTTCTGGACTCCCAAAGGCCACCATGATTCACATGCAAAGTATACCTGCCTATTTCACTAGTATTTCCTAAGAACAGTTACTATCTGCCAATTTACACACAAATCCATCACCAACAGCCTTTAGTTTAGATTTATAATAGAATTTTTGCAGATAAACACAAGTTCGCAAGATATTGGTCATAATGCAGAGTTTCATTTTCCTTAGGGGGAAGAAGATGCCAAATTGTGACAGAACTCCAGGAGGCCACAAAGACTAAATTATAAGTCCCCAGATATTCTGTGGTAAGTCTACTAAATAACTTTTTTTACCTGCCAGGGGGATTACAGCTGAATTGTTGCATCTGCAAAATCTGAAGTCCTTTGCTGCTACAAAACTGTTTCCTATTTGGGTCCAAGCTTTATGGTAGTTGGCTTCCCACTCATGGAAAACCACAAATTATTTACAAATCTTTGAGTATAAGTCTGTTATGAATACATTAACTGTTCTCTTACCTTCAGAACTCATTAGCAACAGGAACAAGTCTTCTGATGCTATTTTCTACTATATATCCACTGCACTTGCTGAACCCGCTTCTTTATGAACTCTGCCGAGACATTGGGGTTTATTGTCAAAACACTGCAGACTTGGTTTTTAGCCTGGCTTCTAAGGAAATTGAGGCTTACACAATCACATTGTATATACATTTGTCAATTCTTCTTCACTAATATTTGAACATGTTGGCCAGTTTTAAGCAAATCTGACAGCTGGAGATAAGGAAGATAGGGGTCTCAGAGATGGAAGTCCTGACAGCTTTTGTGAAAATTAGAGGCTAGGTACAGAAGATAGAGAGGAGTGTTTTGCTTATCCTGGGAGGCAACAGCCCACTGTCTATCCCTGAACACTTAACTCCAATCAGTCGCAGACCAGGCCCATGTTTGCTCACCAGGTTGGAAATGCAGATCAAATGCAGCAGTGCTGCAGGAGCTGAGAGGGATTAGGGGATGGAGGACACAAATTCACATAAACCCAAGTTCTCCTACTGTGGCTGCTTAGTTTTTCGTACCACATTCCACAGACAACATCAGTGAGGATAAAATGTAGTGTTTTAAATTGGAATGCAAACATGTATATATTTATGAAATGTATATACTGCTAGGCTGGTTATAAGAAATAGGCAGAGTCTGGTCATATGGGGCTAAATGATATAAACCAAGGTCATTGCACTGAATTCAGTGGAAAGATGGCAATCTTGTGCCACAGCTTTCCTGTAGTCCTTCTGCTTTGTTATTAAAAGGGTGGCTGCTGGTGGCTCTGGAAAAGATCACAGTCCTCAGCCCTACAGGAATGACAGTGGAGAGATAAGGGGCAGGCACACTTCTCCTCAACCCCTGGGTGCTACCTGGCAGTGTCTGGGGAGATCTGCACAGCTGATAAACATCCCTCTGTGTGCTGCCAAAACTCCCTATTTGTGGTGCATCCCATCAAATGCGTATTCACGGGGAAGCTCAGAAAAATGGCTCCTGTGAATGGCAGGCTGGCCTCTGGGGAGGTAAATGGGAAGTTCCAGGGAAGCCAAAAAGCGCAGGTGGGGAGTGGGACCAAGCTGGGATGGATGACTCCCTTTCCTACAGATCCCAACCACACAACCTCATGGTTTGCTTGCAAGCAAGCGGGATACTCTCCCTTTCCACACTCAGCAGTAATGCATGCAAATCCCTCATCAGAGAGGCCACCACTGTGTTAAACTAGAGCAATTTAGATGAGGACTATATGAGTATTCTGAATGCTGTACTTTGTCTCTGCCTTTCTGTTTTGTCAAGGATTGCACAAATTTGCAAGCTTTCGTATTTAAGTAAATTATATATATGCTTCTATTCTCCCGAATGGCAAATCCAGTCCTATGTACCAAGAAAGCAGACGGCAGTGTTTTGTTTTTAGCTAGTTAAGCAGTCTGAAGTGATCCAAGAAGGAGAACTCAAGGAAAATAGAACATTATTTCACACCCCAAGCAGTGTGCTTAGTTACAAGACTCTCGCCAAATACAAACGTAGTATCTCTGCTAAAATTAGGATATTAGTTCTAATTACTGGGCACACAAAAGTCTCAAAATTCTGGAGCTGAACTGATAGTGTTGCTATGGAAATAAGCTTAACTACTACAGACCAGCTAACAAACTTAATGTTGCTATCTTTACAAGCTACCTCTGCTCCCAAAAGTTTCTGTTCTTTTCCTCCCTCAAATGGGACTAAATATCTCTATTGTTAACAGAAATTAAATTCAGATGTACCAAAGTCCACGGCTACTCTATGAACAGCTTGACAGAGGATAATGCAAGGGAAACACAAGGAGCGGTGCTTCAGTGTAACCATTGCAAACAATTAAAACCACATTTTTATCAATATACTATTTCAAACACACAAGGCAGTGCAACTTGCCATGTTCTTCCCACACTTCTTCTCCACCTCACATAGGAGGAAAATTTATGAGGAAAGCCATGCAGCAGAGGCTTTTCCTTCCCTCCCCAGACTTCGGTTACTGATTGCTTTCCACGAATATATGTAAGTGTGCATATAAGTACATATATGTGCATATGAATATATGCATATATGCACACACAAATGAATATATGTACACAAGAAAAGGATCATTCATGAGGAGACTTTCATGTTTTGCTTTCCCACAGTGGGAACCCATGCAGGAGCTCGGGCACTGAGGAACAGGCAGGCCATAGGGCAGAGGACAGGCATGCTCCAGCATTACTATGACTCCACATGCTGGACACTGTGGGGTAAGGGGTTCAGAAGGGATAAGCTGGTTCTGCTGGGGATGAAGAGGACAGAGGACAGGCAGAAGGCCCTGGTCCAGTCCAGGAACCATCTGACTGCAGGGGCTGAGACAGATCTGGAGCTATAGGTCTTGCACGCACTAACATGGAGGATCCTTCTCCCCACCGCTTCCTGAAGGGACTTCCATTCACTGTATATGTATATCCATCCTCCTTAAAAGGTGTCAGTGCCTCAGCCAAGCTGGGATAGTAACACATGATGAACATGACATGGTTTAGTGTGTGGTGTCCCTTTCCATGGCAGGGGGGTTGGAACTAGATGATCTTAAGGTGCTTTCCAACCCAAACCATTCTATGATCCTATGACCCACTGGCTACCAGCCCACAGGTAGCAAAATGCAGATAGTCCAAGTGAACTCCACAAATACCCAGTGACTGCAAATACTTCATTTCCAGCATTCAGAAGCAGTCTGCAAACTTTTCACTGACAGAAAAAGAGATTCAACTTTATCAAATAATTTATACACCATGAATAATTCAAGCAGTCCTAATAAACAGTTGAAACCAGAAAACTCACAAGGAGCACATTTTACGAGGTTCCTTGTTGGTGGACTGCACTATAAACTTGCTTACACCCAATCTGAAAAATGTCACTCTGTTGACTTCAATTTAATTACTCCTCATTCATACCAGTCTGAAAGCAAAATCATTTCATTTCCCAAAGGATAAAAATACTGTTCAGTTCAAAATCATTATTTTTTTAATGGATTCTTCAACCAATTATTTTCCAAATATTTTCTTAAATCTATTTAAAATCATGCACACTTGCCAAATTGCACACAGGAATAGTTCAGAGATAATTGATCTCAGAACAAATTTGCCAAAAAAAAAAAGCGAAGAAAAAAATTCCTCTGAACTTCTAACACTCTGAAACTGCATTCAAGATTGTAGAAAATATTTTCAAGCTGATTCAGACTTGCTGCTAGTTAATACATATTTTTTTGCTTGATGAAACTGCGGAAGGTACATCAGTTCTTGGATTCATAGAACTTGAGCCCAGAGGAAAGAACCAATTATCTGTTTTGACCTCTGTATATCATGACTTATTAAATTTCATTCATTAGTCCCTTTATTGAGCCACAGAATTGGTGACTTACTTCCAGCTGGAATTTCAATGGTATCAGCTTTCAACTATTAGTCCTTGACAATCCTTTCTTCGCTACTCCTTTACTGTCAAAATCCCTTCATGGCCAAGCTTATAAATGACATCAAGTCACCTCTCCGGCTTTGAGGTGTTAAATGCCTGTCACTGTATTTTCTTCCCTTATTTCCATGATTCCTTCCTGCACCTTCTTCAGGTTTTATTGTTATTTTTAAAACAAGAATATAAATTTTTCAAAAAACAAGCAAAAAGTATTTATTTTTTGCTACCCCATGGTTTACACACCCAAAGACTGCAACCAGCTTTTGGCTATAGCCTCACTAGAGGCTTCAGCTTCACACCAGATCTTTAGAGGAAGCAAAAGTAGCATCATGCAGAACTTGTTTCTGCAACCAGGTGGACTGCTTCAGGCTAACTGGCCTCACTAAAAGTAGACAATGCCTCTTCCTCTAGCCAGGGCTTCCTAAAGGAAACTCAGTGTCTATCTATCTGATGCAGAAGATAAGTTCCACCAGAGCCAGTATTGAGTATCCTATAGAGGCATGGGATCTGTATGATATAAAACAGCCTCTGAAAAGCTGTCTGCAGAGTTTAACTTCCTATTGCGTTTAACAGTACAATTGTTGGCATCAGTGCAAAATGCAGGTGCTGCTTAAGGAGTTCAGTAGTGTCAGCCCCCAGCTGAACCGAGGTGCTTCCCTGTAACAAATTCCCTCATCTGGCCCAGAAAGGCAGCATGTACACCACATGAAGGGAAAAAACAAAGCCAATGTGACCTGCATTACTTTAGCTGCTGCTCTTGGAGCAAGTCCTTGGGTCGAACACAGCTCCCTGCAGCTTGCTGCCTTGTGATAAGCAGTCAAGGAGAAGACAGCTGGTGAACCAGCACGCCAAGTGTCATAAAAGACAGAAGGCAGGTTTAAAACACACCAAGTGTGATGGAGAGATCCTCATGTTAACTGGTCATAAGCTACTTCCGGAATCTCCTGAAGGATTTAGTAGCTTATTACTTACTGGCTTAGTACTTATTAGTGTGGTGCCCTGCTAATGCAGGTCTACTACCTGCGGGACTTCCTGTAGTGGGGATGTGCCAGCACATCTGTGGCAGCATCTAACGAAAGGCCCAGCCCTTTCATGGGTTTCACAGGAAACAAGTGTTCCATGTAGGCAAGTGGCAGGAAAACCTGTCCCTGAAGGAAGGATCCTTCAGTTTCATTTCTAGTAACGCTGCCACCCCTTGACTGACCAGGTAGATCTCCTGTTGGCCTCTGTTCCCACAAGAGCAGCAGCTGCCCAGAGTCTGCTCTCACTCTGCCAGTCCACTCCACCACTGGGAAGTACTGCAGCTCCACCTGCTCCCTCCTCCTTAAAAACAACCAGGAGCGCTCAGCTCCCCATCATGCTACTCAACAAGCAAGGGCACCACCCCAGGTCCATCCCAAGGGTGGTCCCTGGGAACAGCACAGATTCTCGCACAGTGCCTCCTCACAAGAGCAGCATCTCTGCTTCCCCTGGGCGCTCTCTTTTTCCAACCTGATTGTGCTTTCCCAGGAAAAAAAAAACAAAAAACAAAACACTGCAGTGAGACAACTGCAAAGTTGCATGAATACAGGGTGGGAAGGAAATTGAGGGGGAGGGGGTAAAACTGTGTCTTTAACATTATTCTTGACACGTACTTGGCTTTGAGTGCTCCACTATGCAACTTTAATAGAGATTCCTGCAGTGGGGTTACACGGATCCACGCAAGCACCTGCAGTGTCAGCAGGTTCTGGGTGGACAGAGCACGCCTGTTTGGAGACTTTTCCACAAAAAGTACCTGGGACTCTGGCATCTCCACTGAGATTATGGATGCCAGTCTTCAACAGCTCCTCTGAACTCCCTGTCTGCAGCTGAGTTTATTTACTTTGAGGACATCAATCCCCTCCAGCCAAGAGGGCACAGAAGGGCTGCTCGTGCTGCTACAAGAAGGTCTGTTCGCCATGACCTTGCATTCCCTGAAATGTTTGGCAAGCTTTCTGAGGCAGCTAGGAGCAGTGCACTAGATCAAGTGGCTAATTATAAAACTGACTGGCTTTGCATGCATACCTGATTCATATGGCGATGGACAGCAGGGCTCCGGGGGTCTGTGCTGTGTACAAACATCAGCTGGTTTTCAAATGATCGTTAGTATAAGCTCCCCAAAATCTGCAGCACACTGAAAACCCTGCTGTACAAGTACAATCTGTCCATCAGGTTTAAAGTTCCATATGACCCCCACCTTCCCAAGTAAGCATTTCAAAAACTTCCCTTTCTCTCAAAAATATTGTTAAGTGGATCTGTAAAACTTTTAATATCAGGTTGTCATCTTTGGACATAAGCCATGTTTGGGATATCTCTCTCAGAAAGGCAGATGTTTCACTAAGTTCTGGCCATCCAAATCCAGGAAACTGTAATGAAAACTATTTTGCAATCTTATCTACGGTTCTTGCCTCCTATATCCTTTATAATAGACATATTTATAATACATAGCAATGTATAAAGTAATAACCTAGATAGTAGTCAGTCAGACAAAAAAAAAAAAAGAACCAGCATGTCATGAAACCACCGCAGATTTTAGCTTCTGCCTTTTCCAGAGAATAGCTGTCTGACTGGCTCTGCAAGTGATGAATTACGCACACAAGCACACCAAACACAGACACCTGGGCAAAATGAGTGGTTTGATTCTCTGAGAAAATGTGGGCATCACCTCAGGCTAATTTTTCCATCTGTCTGATTGCTAAAGTCAGTACTAAGCAAAATACGCCATATTGGAAACTATTACATTCTGAATGACTGGTGTGAATGCATTTAAATCTTACCACAACCTCTGCACATCCCCAAATCCAAGGCAAATTTCACTTAATGTGCAGCATGTCCATTCCCCTGCAAAGATGCCTCCCAGATGAATTTGCACAGGGCCTTCAACACCAACATCATTCAAAGATTCCCTGGTTGCTGCCCAGTTTAGACTCATTACAGCACTTCCATTACTGCCCAGTCAAACAGCAGATAGTGTTTGCAAATGTTATTAATGGTACTACGACACCCTATCTGAAGAACAACCAAATATAATATGCCATAATTCATCCAACCCTGACAAATAATACCAGCTAACTATAGCAAAACTTACATGTCATTGAAGTGCAAAGTACTTTTTAAAATTCCTTTTCGTATTAAGGCACCCAGTGTGGTGGTTCAGAAGTAGCAATCAATGGTAGGATCCTTACCAGCTTAAGCAGCTCTGTGATTCTGGTAAGTGGACAGCTAAGGACTTGCCTGAGGAGCCTGCAATAGCAACACAGAGCACTGCTGCACTGAGAAGGAGGGGCTGCCATGGAAATGGAAGGGACAGAACTGAGATGGAAATGGAAGCACGCCCTTCCTGGCCAGGGCTCATAGCCCATGGAGGCAGAGGAGTTGGAGGAGAGAGAAAGGACGTTTGATCAATTTTGACTGATGGTGATATTCACAGAATCTGAACTGATGGTTATGGGATGAAATTAAGATCTCTCCACAGCCACCCAGAAACCCAGGATGGATGAACAGGCACCTGTGAGCCCCTCCTGAGAGCCTGGGTGGCAACAGCTTTTGGCAAACTGAGGCCATGTAAGACTAGCTGTGAGAATTCAAGGTACCCTGAATGTCAAAGCACTAGAGGACATGCCTGGGCAAATCAAGACACATAGAGTTCCAAGTGAAAAACAGTACATAGATCTCTTTGCTTCTTTATAATGTACAGGCAGGGCCTCAAAAGTAGGCTGACACATTTTCTTTAAATTCAGCCCTTGTCTGCCTTATTTACTTGGAAGGCCCGTCTTGATGAGTCGGGAACAAGGTGAATTATGGTAACCGTAACAGTGACCTCTGCTTGAGGAAAATAAATCATTCTGATCAAATGGGCTAAAATCTTTTTTCCTCAATGCTAACATCTATTTTGTATGGATACAATGTAAATAGCTGGAAGAAAAGATATACTTATTAAGGATCAAAACTATCCATGCTTTCAATTAAACGAGATAAAAAACCCTTAGCTATTCATATCTAAGTACTCTAAGAAATTCCAAAGAGGGGAGAAAAGACAGGACATTTCCAGTACTTTTGAATAAAGAAATTCAGCAGCAGAAAATCCAAAATCTTTCAAGTGATCCTGAACAATCATGATAAAGCAAAAGCAAGTAAAACTGTTATCCTTCAGTTTCCCTAGCGACCACCTTGCTGTGCAAGCCAGCTTTTACAGGAGCATGATGAGGACGCAGAAATTCCAGTTCTTCCAAAGGTTATCCCACACAGGGTAAGGAACACATCCCCTCTTCACACAAGCCCAGGAGTGCTTCCTCCCACTCTCCTCCACCCCTTCCCAGCTATTGTGCAGCAGGAGAAGATACGCTTGACCAAAAGGTCTGACTTTCACCGATGCCTGAGGTGGCCCCTCCAGCAGAGCAACTGCTGTGTCAAGGCCCTTCAAATCAAAGCACAGCTCCTGCAGGAGGCCATCGCCACCACACCATGATCGCCTCAGCCAAGCAGCACATCCAGACTGACACTTGCCCCTGCTTCCCTGTCCAACAGCAGCCAGGATGCTCCTGGAAAGCAAAAGTGTTTTCCTCCTAGCTGTAATTGAAGAAGTCACCTGGCTTACTCAATTAAAGCTGGAAGGATTTCTATGTATGTACCTTACATTTTTTATTTTGCTGCTAGAGTTGCCTCAAAGAGTTTATTTTCTATGCAGAGATCAGAACTGCAAATAAAGGAAGAAATTAAGAGGAAATCTAGAAAACGTTGTAGCAAGTCATGTCAAAACCAGATCACAAACTGCATCACTGGATCACTGCTTTCATTACAAATTCTTCATTCCAGGAGCTCACAACCTTCAATTATTCAGTGATAAGCTGCTAGAAGAGGACTTATGCCAAAGTACATTTTATTTTCTTTACAAATTCTGTTTCAAGAAGCTGCTCTCATACGGCAGATGATAGACATCAACATTGCAAGGGCAAAGATGTGCCTTAATTCCCCCTCTCTGCCTTGCAGGTCTCCTGAGGCAGGGGCACTGGAGTCTGTGCTTTGCTCAGAACCTTCTTCAGGATCCTCAGCTACCACCATGGCACATTAGCAGAACAACTGCTGTCACCCCTTTCATTACCCAGGACGAGATCTCTTACCCTTCCAGGATGCAAATTACTAACTGTCAATGGTGCATAATGACATCCAGCTCTACTTTAAGAAAAAGCACTGTAGAAATGTTAACCAATTCTGATAAATACCAGGTACTATGTCTGAATCAAGCCACTGGTGGCAAAATGGCAGCAACAAAGCTGAGTGTCTCCAGCAAATACTGAGGGTACAATGGGAAAATCACTAGCCCCAAAATATCATTTGCATTTAGAAGTGGGCTGGCAGGAATGATGTTGAGGAGCTCTGGCATTAGGGGGTACGAACATGAACCAGCTGGTGAAAAGAAAGAGTTTTGGTATCCAATACTACCCACACAATCATTTTCATTAAACTGGATCCTGTGTCATGTTTTCCAACCTGTACCCACAAGACTGCTCACAACCACTATGTCAGCGTAGGTCTGCATGTGCTCTTCCTGTATCACCAGGACCCACACAGTGTGTCCCAGGACAGTATCTCCTCATGCTCATCACACTGCCAAAAACATGGAAAACCAGAAAATATGCCATACCTAGGTGGGTTTGGACCCTTGAAAAACACTAATGGTTGTTTCATTTCAAGGAAGGAGAAAAAAGACTGTGAATAAAGCCTAAAATTGAACTACAGAAGTGCATAGCCAGTAAGACATGTATTTAAAAAATAAGCTATTGCTAGCGGAGCAAGTCCAAGAATTATTCAGAGCGGGAACACACAGCAACCAGACACTTGCAATACACTCCAAGCAGTACACTGAGGGACAATAAACCTGTCTTAACCAATACAACAAATTGGGTGTGGCTCCCTGCATATTTCAGGGACCACCAGCTGCCATCTGTATGTTTCCATATACATCTACCATTATCACATACTTATTATAACTGTCACAACCTTCACGGGGCCATCCTTCACAGTGGTCCCAGTCTGTCTTCCACATGAAAATCAATGGCAAAACTGGACTCCCAAAGGACTGAGCCTTTGTTATTTCTAATTCTGGGGACAGAACTCTCTTTTTCCCCAGAGGTTAGGCAGCACATGAATATGATCCTAAAATGTTCAGAAAAAACAGTAATATCTGTAGTATCTGGGACAATAAAATATTTTTAATAGCACCAAAATATTGTTTGATTTCACCTTTTGTACTTATTTTGTGATAATAATCACCTTATTTTAAATCCCCAAAATTATAAACAAAACCAGATTGTTTTATTTTGAGAACGCAGGGGCAGCCCATTCCAGTTTCAAAATATTTTTGAACGTTCTATAAAGTGAAAAAATCATTTAAACTTAACAGGTTTGAGTTTGATCCATCAGCATTTTCTGAGAAAAAAAAGGAAAAACAAAAAAAGAGAAAAAACAAACTATGCTAAAAAAATCTTGGTCAGCTCTTGTAAGATGTGCTTTTAAAGATTCCCAACTGAGCTGGCAGGAGCATGAAATATTAAATGTTTTTAAAAGGAAATAAGCTTAACTACTTTTCTGTGCATTCATATAAAGAGATCCTCATTTTTTTGCCTTTCTTACCTCAAAAAATAGAGATATATAGACTGACAAATTGCAATTACTTAGAAGTTAACATTGAAAATCCAGTTTGTGACTAGGCAATGCAGTAGGATGCTCTAAAATCACAAATCTTTAACAAGTCAGTTTTAGCTGTGAAGTGTTATTAATTCTAAATTCCTGGTGGTTTACCACTTTAAACTACTAGATGAGATTAGACATGGGGTTTTCTTTGGGTTTTGTGTTGGGGTTTTTTTGGCTTTGTGTGGGTTGGTTTGTTTTGGAGGGGTGGGGTTGTTTTCACTGTCTGCTTATTCTTGTGCGTTTATGAAAGCAATTTTCTAGAACTCTAAAAGATCCCAGGTAAAATAACATAGAAATTAAACACACGAAATATTACAGTAAAAAAACCAAATACACAGCAGACAGAGACACGTGTCTTCTGACAAACAGCACTTTTATTTGATTGTACCTCCCAAACAGGACTGAATGCAAATCAATTTTCTTCAATAAGATAGAATTTCATCCAGTCCAGTGACCTGAACCACCGAACTGATCATCAATATTTTACCCTGACACCCAGACATCCACTGCAGGATCCCACCCTGACACTCTTCCCCCAGGTAAGGAGCTCAGTTCTCCTGAATCAATTCATCTGTGTTTACTTACGTGCTTCCCCATCTATAAAGGCACTGCACTGATTTAGTAAATCCCTTTGGAAATTAAATCTTGATATTAAAACCTGAACTTCAACATGTGAGCTGGCAGAATTCATCAGTGACATATGGATATTCCCCAGCTGCCGGAAATAGGAATTTATTCAGTTCAGGATTACTGCTGGAAGTGTTTCCCTAGTACACAGGCAGCTTAGCTCTGTTGAAGTATGTGGTGTGCACAGTACATATCAATAATAAAATGTAGTCCTACAGACCAAAGCGTGTCAGTGTCTGGCTCTGGGAAGGAGTTACACACCTCACACAGCTCGGTGGGGCTGGTCTGCGGTCTTCTGAAACTAATGTTTGCAGCTGAGTAGAGCAAAAAGCATAGGACGTGCTCATTCAAAAATAACCTTTCCACCCCGCCGTTTGAGTACAGAGAATATTGAACTAATGAGAAGCAGTCTAACACAGAAATGAAGCTATTTTTCTTGCCCCTATAAATGGGCTGAAGTAGGTATAGCCCAAAGGAAGGACTCAGCAGTTTGCTGACTTGAAGTAGGAGCTGGGAGCTCAGCAAATCCCACTGAGTTGCTGAAACAAGTGCAGCTCACTAATTCTGACTGAACAAAAAGGGGATGGGCAAGACCAATTCTGCCAAAAAGAAAAAAAAATAAAATCCCTGAGGAGCACCAACAAATTGCTGAATTTTCTTAAAGTCTTGGCTCCAGGAGGCATGAGATTAACTAAGAATGAAAGCTTTCACTTAAAAGAAGTCAGTTTCTATCCTCCATGCTGCAGAGAAACGCTTCCCAGAGCTTTGAAATGCTCTTGTTTCAGCATGTCACCATCTTATCAATAAAAATTGCTGATATCTCAGCCTACTTTAAAAATTAGATTTTACTAATTTTCAATACCACAGTTTGGGTCAGGGATTTTTTTTAACCACTTTTTGGGTGTCCGTGAATCATATTTTAGATTTCTTTGCCATGAGGACTAGACTTTTGGTTTCTGTTGTCAGTGAAAGTTGGGACCTTGGTACTGGACTTGACTGCAAATGTGACCACTCTAAACCCTGCAGGACTTGCAGAAAACTGCAAGATCTGCTCGAATTACTGCTGTCAAGGTGGAAGAAAGCAGCAGTTCTTAGCTATTCCTTGATACAAGTGAGCTTTCAGCTGGCTTTTCTCACTTATTTCTGTTAAGAAAGCATATTATGTCAAAATCTGTGATGGGCAAGAAATTGTGGACAATAGTCCACAAGATAGAAATATCCGTAGATATTTCTAAAATAGAAATATCTTTAGCTCACTCACGTGTACACCCATTCAGAATCTGTAAGCAAATGCTAAAATCTCACTACAAGTAGAGCCAGGTTTCCATTTAGCTGGAATTTCATAGAATCATAGAATCGTTAGGGTTGGAAAGGACCTTAAGATCATCTAGTTCCAACGCCCCCGCCATGGGCAGGGACACCTCACACTAGACAACGTCGCCCAAGGCGTTGTCTCCAACCTGGCCTTGAGCGCTGCCAAGGATGGAATATTTACCAGTCCTTTGGGCAGCCTGTACCAGTGCCTCACCGCCCTCACAGTAAAGAACTTCTTCCTTGTATCTAACCTGAACTTCCCCTGTTTAAGCTTGAACCCATTACCCCCTGTTGGGACAGAAGCAGCAGTGGCACAAAGCTGTGACTGAAAAACCCCACTCGCTTTAGAAGCAGCTTAGCAAGTTGGCAAAACCACTAAAAGAGCCAACAAAGACAAAAAAAGTACATCCGAAGAGCAGGGAGAGGAACAGGACCCACTGAGGCACATCACCACTGTTGCTGCCATCGCTATTGGCAACAAAAATGTGGCAAAAAGGTTTAAAGGCAGCATTAAACACATTATAGAGATTCTGTAGCTGCTTCAGAGTATTTGTGACTCCGGTGGAATATCTAAAAGCACAGTTTGAAAATGCATATGCAGATTAATGTTAATCTGTAGAATCTGGTTCGTGCTATCATCTTATTCAAATACACACACAGCACATTAATTTGACACTACTCAGTTACAAACCCCAACTTCACACTGAAATAACTTATCAGTAGCACTTCAGAAAGTCAAATATATTGAGCCACTCCAATTACTCTTAATAAAGTCTTTATGGTTTATTTTGGCAAATATTTCACTCTGTTTTCCACTCTGGCAAACAAATCTGAAATATTGCAAGACATTAACAAGCTGCTTGTAATTTTGTGGCAAAAGAAAACACATTTTAAGAGCAATTCATTTTATTTAGAAACCCACTGTATGACCTGGAGGAGCATGTACAGACACACGAGTACTGTGTAAGTGGAATTAGCACCCGTATTCAAGAGGACGGTGATCCAAGAAGCCCTGACAAACCCGGGTATAGGCAGCAGCACCCCATGCAACACTCAGGTTTGTGCTAAACATTTTCCTGAGTGCTCATAATCCTGTCCTCTTGAGAGCTGAGGAACTGCAACATGTATATACCTACCTCCCACATAAGGCCAGTGCAGACACAAACCTGGCAGCTTCATAAGTCCTTCAGGGCCTCATTTAAGTCCGAAGTGCTTGATTTTCTGTGTTTGTTCAAACCCCACCATCCATAACTGTGCTCAAGGTTCAGCTTTAGAGTTTGCTATGAGTTTAGGGATCTCTGCTGTGAGCCATCCCAGCCCTAGACTCAAGCTCTGAGATGAAACTTCTGTTTTCTAAACTAAAAATCTCCTAAACTTAATTATAGCAGCTCTAAAAAACTTAGACCCTCTATGGAAAGGCATGTACACCCTAATGTTTTCATGGGATCTGCTTTGCAGTCTGTCTGCTGTGAAACACATGGAGGAAAGGAGCCCTGCATGCTGCCCAGCATCAAAGCATCATCATGGAGCCTATCAATCCCCCCAGGTCACTGCTGAAAATCTCCTTTCTCCCCTGTGAGGAGGGACATGTCAACAGGCCCCTTGGAAGTCAAACCTACACCCTGCAGGCACCAAGGCCACTGGGAGTCTGTGCAGGAGTAGGACCCAACCATGCTCTGGCTGGGAAATACTGAGATGGGAGCAACCAGCTGCACACGCTGGAAAGCAAGCTCTGCACCCAGCTTCTGCCAGGGCTGACACCCCTCCTCCAAAACAGGTATTTCCTGCACAAGAAATCACAGGACCAGCCTGGGCAGGTCCAAGCTCTGCAGCAGCTTCTTCTATCTATGGTGTTAAAGAGAAACACACAACATTAAACTTTTCTTCCTGCTTTATCATAGGGAAGGTCATTTTGTGTTAATGTATTTCAGACACCTCCTTCAGCACAGTCACAAAAAGCCCCATGATTAGACATTTCTAATTCCTCCACTTACACTTCTTTATTAATGCTCTACTCTGTGTGCAGTAGACTAAAAAACACTCCTGCTGAAAATCCTCCTGGCAAACAATACAGGATCAAAGAGTAGAACAGAATTCTGTGTGACTTCTTGTTCCAAAATAAATGGTGAGGCTAAACAGCAGCTTAGGAAATGATGCAAAGAGCAAGTATATATTCAAAACAACCCCCTATAAGCAATGCCCATAATACTCTGTATAACAGCCTATAAGTGGGATATAAAAACCGCTGTGATATCCAATTGCACTGATATAAGCTCACAAAAAGAAAGATTAACCTTACCACTCTTTTCAGCCCAACACGGTCATGAAAAATAAATTTTTATTTTAAGCTATAGAGAAAAAAAAATACAGAAACAGAAAAAGGAAAAAAAAGCTCAAACTTTAAATACATCATTGAAGGTCTGAAAAGTTTTTGCTGTAAATCTACAGCCAATTGCCAAATAATACATATGATAGGACCAAACTCCTCATCACTAAGGAATACAGACAAGACTCAAACCCATCCTGCCCTTTGTTCACACCACACAACCACAGCACTCCGCTCTGGGACGTGATGCTTACCAGCTTCCAAGCAGGACTATGTATCTCCTTCAACAGCCTCCACATAAAAGAAGACTTTCTTTGGCAGCTGTGTGGGCTGGGAGAGAAAACGGAGCAATGTTTTCTTCAAGCTGCAATAGTAGTAAAAGGGTGCTCTGTGCAGCCAGCAGCAACTGCCACCAAACCCACTCTGCTCAGCTGTCTAACGGAACCAAAATGCAGAGTGCACATGTGTCCTGTGAAGGCAGAAAACATTTCTTTCCTAATTAGCATCAGAACCTCCTACCTGGGGAGGCACTAAACTGCACTGATCATGAAAAATTAAACATCTCCAACTGAAACAGAAGCTCTCGGTGTCAAGCTTTGGTACCATAACAGACGAGAGTCTCAGTATCAAATAGTGATTGCAAGAAACAATGCAGGCAAACTAGTCACAAACCCCAGCTTAGCATGCAGAGTATTACACTGGTGACAAGTCAAGGATTTTGTTCTCAGATCTGTTTGTTAGAAGCAGTTTAGTGCATTCAGCAAAGAAATCAGAAGGGAATAGCAATTACAGAGAGCTGCCGCAGCTGAGCTTTTCAGACCATCACGCCAGTGCAGCCCATTTCCCAGCAGGATGCTCCTACTGGGAAAACCTGATATCTGCTTGACATTACTGTTCTTCCCAGGGCAGTTCAAGCAGTAGGATGCTTCTGAGCAAAACTGTAATGATTCAATAGAGAAATGTTCCACCCATAGAGGGACAAGACGTTACCTCACCAGAGCCAGCAGCTTCAGTGAATTTATTGCATATTATCCCACAGCAATTATTTTTCCTCCCAGTTTTAATTTTGTAGCACATAGTGGTTCCTTGCTACAAGAATAATTTGCATAACCAAGCAGAGACTCATTTTGAAGCACACTTACAATAGCATTCAAATGCCATGCTGTAAAGTTCAATAGGGCTGGGAATGGCACATCAGGTTTCAGTCTTGCTATTAAATCTTATTACTTCCTGAGGGCTATGTAGTCTTAATTTTACTCTGTGTTTTTGCCACTGCACTGCTCATACTGTCATTTCAGTACAATCAGATGAAAATCTGCACAGATTCATCTGATCTATCAAAGTTTCTGAATCCTGTTTTTCTCTGAAAACCTAGGAAGAGAAGATAAGGCAAAATACAGCGAAGCAAAAGATTAAAACACATTGCTGTGGGTTTGCATTGTTACAGAAAGTGAAATAGCAGGGAAGAAGATAGTATAAAATGCTTGCTGTCTCCCAAGGACACTGAATGATGGCTCTTGGCAACTAACCCACAAATTTCAGTTTGCTTCCTCACAGCACCTCAAAACGCACTGCCTTTTTCCCCTTTTCCTTTGTTATTATTTAATTTCCCTGTGGAAATATGGTAGGACACCCCTGTATGCTTTATCTGTGCAGATGGCATTTAAAAAAATCATTTTAAGAAGACACGCTATCCCATATTTATCCCATCTTATGGCGGAATGCAGGTTAATGATTCTGCTTTGCTATGTCAGCCTGTAACTCCACCCCAAGTTCTGTAGTTAGACGTACCAAACAAGCACTGGATGAAGGTATTGCAGCACTCATTTAAAAACACTACACATGCACGACTGGGGATACAGCTTCTGCATTATGTTGGCTTCTATGGAGCTTTTCATTTATCTTTGCAATCCATCCTGTGGTCTGCATGCTTTCTTGTACATACAGCTTCTGTGATGGTCTTCAGTGATATATTTTCCTTGAGCTTTTTTTTTTCTCTTTTTGATTATTCAGTGTTGGAATTCATAAACAGCTTAGAAAATGAAAATGTCACAGGTTTGTGCAGAATGCATCAATTAATGAAGTAGGATGCAGGATGATTTAAAGGTACATTTCTAGTCGCAGCAGAGCTGATCCTCTTCCAGCTGGAATCCAAAGCAAAAATATCCCATTGACTGCAATAAGAGCCAGCAGGCTTAAAAGATTCTCATTTTACAAATGGAGACAAGCTATTTTTCATTAACAGTGACAGAACTTGGAGCTTAAGTGTCATTTAAAAGCTATAAAGTGCAAAATGTGCTCAAAGGGATTAAATTTACTTTAAAAAAAAGCAATTTTCAGATATAAAAAAAATGTTTTAACAGTCTGATGCAAATATGCATGCTATCAAATCTACAAAAAATTGCTAATCTCTTCCCTGCGTTCAACCTGTCCTATGATGAAATATCCTGGGGAAGGAAACAGGCCCGAGGAATTCATTTCTGGATTTTTTAACTCTTTGAAGTACTTGGTCTGGTCATAATCAGAAAGGTGGAAGGGTGCTTTGGAGATCTAAGGGTAGTTTGGGCTTTGCTTTATCAGCTGGATTGAGGAAATTGCTGAGATCTGATTGAAGCAAGATACTCTTATCAATGGGCCTCTACCATAGTTTCTTCCCACGTGCGAGAATGCAGTAATAATGCTTACAGAAGCATCCACAGGGTTCTAAAACACTAGCACAATCTCGCAAATCCTGATATGCCCTTTCCAGAAGTAGAGAGAAGCAAAAGAAGGTAAAAATTGTCATCATGGTCCCTCACAGCCTCTCCAGTCCAGATGCAGAGGAGGCCCTGTTTCGAGCTTGTAGTCCTCAGATCTCTTCTCTGTAACTGCTTGCAGCCACCCAACAGAGAACAGGGATGGGGGGAGATTTCCAGAAGAGGTGTCCAGGTCCCAGCTTGGGTCTAAAATTCATTTCCTTCCAGGGGACATCTGAAGCAACATGGACTAACTATGCATATTAGAAAACCACTGTGGACTACGTCCGAAGTACTCCTGCTACTAGAAAAGAAAGTTTCCTTCAAGAAATAGGACAGACATTTTAGGCCCAACTGAAAAAAACACTATTTTCTCATCTCAACTTCTTATTATTTTTAACTCCGTAAGACACGCATCTACTTTTTTTGTCCTCCCCTACATGCCCTCATTTTCAGTTGCTCAAAGGCAGAGTCAAGTGCTGCAGGCTTTATACAAACACAGTGAGAAATGGACACCACATCAAAACATTTATGGTAGGATGAGATAAAACAAAGGGGAAAATCCGAAGTTGTGTGGAAGAAAGAGCAGTGAAATGCTTCATCCCAGGTCACCACACAGATAAATAGCGTAATGAGGGAAGCACAAATGACCTCCCTGATGCTCAGTTTAGTGCTCTGTTTACTAGAGATTCCTCCTTTCTTTTAAGCACACCATCTTCCTACTATAAAAAAACAAACAAACAAACAAAAAAGTGTCTTATATGGTTGACGAGGCTGTAAGTTCACTTTGAAATATCTGGAATTTCAAACCCAATGATGCGCTAAATGTAGTTCCCTAGCGCATCTGTGAAAACAAATGCTCTTTGTGGCTGGGAAAGGAGGAGGAGAAATCACACAAACACATGCGTTAGGTATGCACAACAGTATTTTCTGAGATAACAAAATGTACATCATGTTTTAATTGAGAAAGTGCAGAAGTTAAAGTGGAAATGATCATAAGGTACCCTGACTCTGATCCTAGTCAGGGACAGATCAATTAAATACAGAAGTGTTAAGCCTTGAAGGCATATAGATATTTGATTAGGCAAAGCGTATTGATTGGAAAAAATTAATTCCAACATCAAAACCTGTATTGACTGCTGTCCCTCTGCTTACCCAGTTTAACTAATGTGACCTAAGAGACACATGTTTCTGTGAGGGTGGCTCTGTGTAGAGGGCTCTTCTCCTTTCCTTTTCTGCTGTTTGCTCCCCATCTATTGTAACGGGATTCCATGGTGGTACCCTTCTGCTCACACCTCTGCTATGTACTTTATTTTCTTTGCATTACAACATCACACAAAGAAAAAGACTGTCAAAAATATAGAAAACAAGCAAATAAACAAACAGAAAAACCAGTAGACATTCTGAAAAACAAGGAACGTTGTCCACATCTTAAAACATGCCAGAAATGAGTTCCACTTAGTGCACTATTTTGAAGAAAATTTGGACCTTGTGAATGGCCACCTGACCCTCCAAGAGTCCCAGGCAATAAGGCAAATTTGGCAAATTTTTTCCCTCTTCCCTATGGCACTTACATATTAGAGCCAGCTTTAGCCATCTAAAAGTTAAACACTCAGTTTTATCCAGTGATTTTAATTCTATATTTGTCTCAGGCCTACAACCAGTGGAGAACAACACACACACAGAGAACAATTCAACCCACTGCCCCAGATACCTAACATAAAACAGGTTAGGGCCTGTTTTGCGGAGGTGTATGTCTCTCTTCAGCTTCAGCTCCCACATATCATAGTTGTCCACCCACTCTGCTTGAATTTAATTCCATTTTTATCTCTGTTGACCACCAGCAGGAGCTGAGACTAAACACAGGGGTGTGTAAGAATGCAGAATGAGGTGAGGTTTTGCAGATGGAGGTAAGTATGGCAGCTTCCTGTGGTGACAGGCCAGCCACTGCCCTTCACTGAGATCTCAGTACCAGCAGGACTCCCAGGGCCTTCATGCCAGGAGGGAAGCAGGATTTTGGCTGCTCCCTTCACAAGTGTTTTGAATGAAGAGTGCCGTTTGCCAGTGTCTGGCTCAGTCTGGCACAGTCAAGGAGTTAATCTTTTTCCAGTATTAAGAGACACTGCACTACAGGCTGACAACTTGAAATTCTCTTTCCTAACACTACTGTTTATGTATTTTCAGATCATTTTCCACAGATTCTTCTCTTTCCATTTGTCTTATTTGAATCTTACAGATAGGCAATCTAGTATTTCTAGTTCCCCAGCTATAAACTTCTTTCTGTCCTCAGCAGAGCTTGCAATACCTCTCAGTCCAGTAGTACCTTCAAATTCAATTGATTTTTGTATTCACAGATCATTAGTTATGGCCAGACTTACTGTGAATTTCTGTGGGAACCCAATGAACGCTATGTCTCAATTTGAAGTATGACCATCTATTATTACTATTCATGCTGTGTTCAGTATGTTTGACATCGCTGGGGCCCAAGAAAATTTATTTGGTGTAGTAGGCATGACTAGAAGACTAAAAAATATAAAAATATAAGGGCAAAATTAATAATACTGTACATGCGCAAGTGACGTAGAGTCATAGAATGGTTTGGGTTGAAAGGAACCTTAGAGATCATCCAGCTCCAACCCCCCTGCCATGGGCAAGGACACCTTCTACCAGATCAGGTTGCTCAAAGCCCTGTCCAACCTGGCCTTGAACACTTCCAGGGATGGGGCAGCCACAGTGTCTCTGGGCAACCTGTGCCAGTGCCTCACCACCCTCACAGTAAAGAATTTCTTCCGAATATCTAATCTAAATCTACCCTCAGTCAGTTTAAAGCCATTCCCCTTTGTCCAATCACTACATGACCTTGTAAAGAGTCCCTCTCCAACATTCTTTTAGGCCCCCTTTAAAAATCACTTTTATATTCTGTGATTTTCCTTTACTGAACCACACACCTTCCTCATGAGTCCATTATCTGCAAGAAAACTAAAAATTTTTCTCTTGAGTTTTACAATTACTTCACTATGGTATTATCTAATGGCATATGCCAGAATAATGCTTTTAAATCATTGCAATACTGCCCTTCCCAAACTGAAGGCATTTCCAAAATTGCCATGATTGCTAAACATATTTGCAATGGCTTAGTAAAGGTGTAAATAATTCCATTTTAGAATACCTATCCCTCATATTTGCAGGTATATGCATCTCCAGCTGCCCTTTACTCTTGTCACTGTAGTGGTTTATTTAGCAATTCATTTATGAGTTCTCTGTACGTATCAGGGGATATCTTGTTGGGGTTTCTCCAGCATAAAAAGCATAGATGAACAAGGAGGAGTGGGACAGTGAAATCTGCTACAGCGAAAGGGTCAAAAGAAAGGCAACATATTTTGAAGTCTTACTGCATTCATATCCTGCTACTCTGGATAAATGTGAATGACCTACATACCAAGCATATGCACGAGCTTATCAGTTGGGTTAGGAAGGTTACATCTTCAGTGGCCCAGCTCCAAAGCAGTTTGAGAAGAGCCCTTGCAATCAAAATCGTAGCCTTGCATTTCCACGTTAAAACAGAGCAATTTCTCTTTATAATCTACTACTGCTCCAGAGTTCACGGTTCTCATATCTCTTGGTCTTCGCTTCAGTACTGGGGCCACTGCTTGTTATTCAAGGAAGGAAGGATCTCCACAGATATGAAATGCAAGTGCCAGGCTTCATAATACTTTTTTTTTTTTTTTTTTTTTGGACCAGCATTTACATTTTAATGCTTTGTTAATAGGTGGTTTAATTCCACTATGATAGCAACCCTGAAATCAGACCGTAAATCTTTCTTCTGTCCATAAGATTAGACTCATATTTCTTCTACTGGCCTTTGGTGTTACACCAAAATAAAACAGATCTGGTGTTGCCATTATACTTACGACAAGCACATAAAACATCATGCAAAGACTAAACATGCATCAATGTAAAGCAGGGTGCATAATTACACAGCAAGCCTGTGTAAACCTGTGAGCAGAATTTGACCTGATGACTTGGAATAGGATTCAAACAGATGCCCACATTTTTCAAAAGGCTTAGACGTGGCTTAATGTTAAAGCTAGATCCATATCACCATGACTCTGTAATATATTTTGTCTAGGATGTGCAGTCATGAAAAATAGTTCTCCAGTGTCAACTCCCTTTTATTTCAAACCTGCTTTTGTTGTTACCTCCCCTGCTGGGATCTGGCAGGACCATATAGAAAGAGCAGATGTGTGGATTTCCAACCCAGAAGATACTTGGTGAATGCAGGTAATACGGAAAACGTGTATCCAGCACATAAAGATTGTCATGGCTTTTGGCATTGTCCAGAAGTTCCTGAATGGATTTTCTGGATTTAAATGTCTGCTTCCCCCTTGAAGGCCAAAGATACACCTCCAGCCTTTCTCCTGGTACATAGCACAGAGTTCTGAGGCATGGTACTGCAAGAGGCCAGAAGCCTAAGAGTGAATAAAAATTAGCACCTAGCTTTGAATAAGGCTTCTTAGCTCTTTACTGGATTTAGCCCAGCTCTTCTAAAGCTCCTCCATCAAAAGTGGCTCTGAAAATGGGACATGGCTACTCTGAAAATCTTAGACATTACTGAGGTAAGGGAGACTGCTTTAAGGGACACGGTAGCTCCTCAAGGAAACCGCAGAAGCACTGGGGAAAAGCACTTTAGAGGCACAGCCCTCTTTTCAGTTGCCAGCGTGAGCATCCTTTCAGGGAGAACAAGTGGTTTTCTTTGCAAGAGCTGTCCCAAATAACCCACAGCCTGCTCCAGCACTGACCTTCTCAGGGGGCAAAGGGCACCTGCAGAATGTCTCCATCTGGCTCACAACCACCTCCTGCACTGCCAATGAAGAAGGCTCAGCTTTGATGGTTAGGTAAACTCCAGTTTAGATGGACTAGGTAAACTCCAGTCTCCCTCCAAGTCAATGCTATGCCACAATCTTAAAAGGAGCTGGGAATAAGCTTATGCCTTCACCTGTTGTGGCAAACGACACTGTCTTATTCACTACATGAGGAAGAAAAGGAGCTGGAGCCAAGCCTCTGCAGTATGTGTACACACACAAACATGCATTTATATATGTTCAACACTTACACCCACAACCTGCCCCGCATTGAGAGGGCAGGATGGGGGAAGGGAGCACTGATCTCCATATCAGATCCTGGAATCCATCAGATTCAAGAATGCAGAAGCCTGGGTATGCTGGATAGCACACTGTTGCCAGATAATGACAATGACCTTTTTAATGTGTTAGAACTTCAGCCAGAAAGGTGATGAAGGAGATGGGGGGGAGGGGAGGGGGAGGAAGGGAAGGAAAGATCAAAATAATAATAGTTTTAAAGCACTGTACTTATTTTAGACATTTTACAGAATGTTTCCATAGGAACTGGAATGCAAAGAAGCACACTGCAGCAGCGTTCACAAATGTTGTGTGGTTTAGTGGTTTGTAAAGGATTGGTTTAGGCCACCATGACCATTCTGACAGTGCCAGGCACCTGCTGTCTTTGCTGCACAACAGGGTCATAGCTATGACATTTTGCAAAATCTAGGAAAAGAACCATTTTTCCTTTGATTTTCCCATTCATCTAGTCCAGCTCATCAAGTAAGCACTTCCCTGGCCAACAGAGGTTGCCCCATCAAAGATGCCCACCCCTTAAGACAGGTCTCTTGTCCCTAAAGCACCCATACAACCACTTCTGTCTATACCCACCTAGTCACATTCATACATTAAGAGCTCCTTAAGGTGCCATGTGGCAATTGACTATTTTCTCCTCTCAGAATTGTCTGACATAATGTAAGACCTGTGTTGCAGTTCACCAGAGCAGTATGAAGGGTGTATTGTATGTCTTGGAGCAAGGCATGGGCACGTGGGTGCTTTTGGTAATCCTCCTGCTGGGACAGCACAGGAGGACTGTATACAACATGGGGAGCCAGACCTCGTGTGGTATGACCCTTAATTCCTCCAGAGTCAGCCCCCTCAGTAAGCTGTCCTCCAAACTAACATGGGTTTTGTCTCAAAGGGAAATAATTAGTTGTCTCCAAAAGACAAGTATTTGAAGCAAAGAAACCCAGCCTATCTGATCAAAGGAACCAGGACCCGCATTGGAGCAGGAGAATTAAGCTATTTAACTGCATAAACATCGCATCCTCAGAGGGTACAAAGCTCCTCCTGAGTGTGATGAACTGTGCACATCTGCCTTTGAGGTGGTGTGAGGCTGAATGACTAGTTCAACTTTTCGGTGGTAAAAAGGGGACAAAATTACCCACATCTCCTGTGATGTCATTCTTGAACGTATGTAATGATGCAATGGCAACAATCCCATTCTAAAAGATTTTCTCACCAGTTTGTGACAAGGGCTGCATAAAAACTAGTTACCTGTACTTATGGACTGAGAGAAAAGTAGAACTACTACTTAGAGATTTATAAAACCTTTAATATACACCTATATTGAAACCTGCTGGACTCATCCCAAGATTTTCAACAATCAGGATAAAACACACTCTTCCTTGCATGTGTCGGGTTTAAATTTATAATCTGGTAGGAAACTAAGTCAAAAAGCTGGTAAAATGCTTCTGGACAGAAGCATCACGCAACCTATAGCCAGCACGGCAAAGCAACCTCAGCCCATGCTCCATCTGGGCAGGAGTCAACTACAAATATCTTTATACTGTTGTGGAAGTGCTAAAACCTCTTTTCCTTTTTTTTTTTTTTTACTTTTTTTAAACGAAAGTTGTATTTTGTAGTTCAATGGTTGCCTACAGCATTGAGGTGTTTACAAACTCTAAAAGAAACATTATATTGATTTAGATATCTAGATCCTGCACATACAGCAATGTTTCTTGCTCGTCAAAACAACTTCCACTTTACATAAGAATCCATATGTAAATTACAGATTCAACAAAGAAATATTGATATAGGGTGTCTCAATCCAAGTCTTACGTCAAATTTTACAATAACAGTTTCAGTCACTGGAAGGATAAACAAAAATATCTGGGGAGCCCTGAAAGCCTCACATTGAAATATAATCTGATTATTTAAAAAAAAAAAAAAAACACCAACAAAACCAAACAAACACAAAACCCACCCAATCAAATTCGTCTTTTGAACCTGATTATTTAAAAGAATAAAGTTCTGATTATTCAACCTCTTTTCCCACCTCTCCAACAAAGTAACTGTGGCAAAGGTGCTTTGAAACTGTATCCCATTGTGTCTACAACTTGTATTTCAAGGATCAGAAGCAGTATGTTACACATATATCTACTATCTATGCTTCAGCGCCTCTGAAGTCATACACTGAAGTGGCAGAAGACATGCTTTAATTCCAATTTTCCAATCCAAGTGAAACTTCCTGGCCCAAGCCAGTGCTATAACAAAGACTCAAAAGGAGGATGTAAGTTTTGCACATCTGAATGTGTTTGCACAACTCCAGATGCAAACACTGAGCTTCCCAGCTGGGAACAAAGTCACGAACCACAGAGAGATGTGCTAAATGCAGAGATGTGCTAAACACTGAGAGCAGTCTGCTTCACAGCTCAAACTAAACAAAACAACACATATAGCAAAGAGGCAGCATGTAGTATATAGATAGTACAAAGATGTTAGGATTTTTGATAGAAAATTCAGTGACAAGCCGGCTGCTGCGAACTCACCCAAGCACTCAGCTTTCTGTTGTAGGTTCCCTTGCAAGGAAGTCAGATCGAGGTCTTCTCTCTCGCATCCAAACTTTGGCTGTCCTTACCCGAAACCACATCCCACTCCATGAAACCATCACTTTCAAGGAAAGCACCCATGCACACGGCAGCAAGTAAGCCCAGCAAGGACCAAGCTGCAGGACCTCCTTAGGGGCTAAGAACAAGTGGGGATCTGCTGAACTGGCCACCTGCTCCCGAAAGCATTTCTCCAGCTTAGCTTTCCCACCATAAATTCTTGATGAAGAGAAACAATTAAAAAAACCCAATCCAGTCATTTATTCTCCAGGCTGGAGAGAAAGAAGGAGGCTGCCACAGCAGTGCCTGTTTTGAATGCTTGGCAGGTACACAGGCATAAGGGGGATGACGCTATAGATACGCACAGACAGAAATAGCTAGAGGCATGAGCTGGCTCGGGGTGGTGGTGGTGAAAGGCAGCAATCTCCCTTCTCCTGTGATTGCACCAAACCCAGGAGCTGACCTGCGGACTCACCAATCACACTGGCAAGAGAAGGTCCCCCCAAGCTCAGAACTTCGTACTGGAAATATCCTTCTCACACAGATCCCCTTCCCCATCTCGGGTAGGTGCTTTGATGACTGCATCTTCTCAGCCTGCTTCTGACTCAGAGCACAAAACCTGCTCGCTGCCTGTCGTGGGTTTTGGTGCTATTCCCAGAATCCTGCCAGGAAGACACTGCTCACAGACCCCCTGTGCCAGCAGGGAAATCCAGCAATTATGGCTCAGGAAATATTGCCAAAGCACTGACCTGAAGTATCTGGGCAGCCACCTCACCCTTCCCCATGAGCAGCCTCATGCAGTTCTCCCTACTGATCTTACCAGCCTGGAAGGAGACAAGCACAGAGCTGTCACTTATGCAACATAGCTGCAAAAATACAGAACAGCTAAATGCGAGAGTTTTGCCTAGCTACCACCATTTCATAATTCTTTATTTCCCCCTCCGTCTCTGTGTGGCAACAAAAGCTACTTCTAAAATTAAAAAAGTCTCACCTGACTATACCTTCACTGGGAAACAAGAAGGATTAAAAATCTTGCTTTTTAAAGCTGCTTGAGCAGGAACGATTAGCCAGCACCTCCTCTACTCCATGCAGTATCAGTCTGCAGGAGCCAAGATATGCAGCTGCCTGTACAAGCTTGAGAATCCCCATGGCTTGAACAGAGCTGAGATGGGCAAAGACCCTCCAAGCTCAGCTAGAGGTGGCAGTCTGGGAAGGGAGGCAATCGTACACACATCTAAGAAAAAAATCAGGGAAAGGGAGGAAGAGAGAGGTGGAGGGAAGCAAAGAAAGGGGAGAAGCATCAGCATCCCTGCTGTGGTTTCACTGATGGGGGGAGCAGAGCAAAGGTGGTGAGGGGATGACAAAGCATGCACCAGAGAAGAGACAGACCACAGAAGACCAGGACTGGGGCACATACAAGTGAAATTAAACAGTAAAAGAATTCATGAGAAGGGCAGGCAGCCAGGGATATGGGAACACAACAGAAGGAGGGAACAGGCATGGGAAGAAAGAGCCATCATGAGAAAACGAAGCAGAATTATCTGAATTAAATTAAAAATGCAGTGCTCAGAAAAACACTGCAAAAAAAGAGGAAAAGTAAATCACAAACAAACCTCAACCCCATTTTAAATCATTTTATTAATCTTTTGAGCCTGAAAAATGTTGCGTTCTGATATATGCTCCAATTACCTCACTGTTTGCTCCCTTGTAACCACTGCAGAGCTGCTTGTGTGGTACATCACTTCCGCCACTGAGCCCTGCTCACGTGCCCAGCATGAGGTGAGGGATATTCCCGAGAGCAAGGAGACAAGGGGCCATGAGCACAGGGTCAGTGACAGGGTGGAGAGGAGCCATGAGGTGAAGCACTTTTCACCTCCCACATCAGTGCTAAGTTGACCTAGAGGAGAGGCACCTACAGACTTAGGATCCAATACTGGTATTATAGGACAGCTGCTGTCTTGACCACCAGCTGCTAGTACTGGTTGCTACTTCAGGTTGCTTAAAGAAACCCCACAGGCTACATCTATCCCATTAAACTAAACATGCCCAGACAGTTTCCCAGGGATGAGCCCACCTTCCAAGATAGGACTGAAATAGGTGACAGCATGCAGACCACCTAACCGGGACATCTCCCGACCCTCTAACTTCCAAAACAGGCCTGGGAAGCCACCAGAAAAAAAGATGGCTGGCAGGGGCCAAATTTGGGCCATGGAGTATTCCAGCACCTCCCCCATGCAGGCAGACTTCCTCTCCCCAGGGCCAGGCCGTGCTCTTTGCTAACAGAGATAAACCTGCAGCTTACCATTATACTGTGGTAGTTCAGACAAAACCTGATTTTTTTCATCTCCTTTCATTTGTCTTCGCTACTCTGCAACATCAGTTAAAAAAAAAAAAAAAAAAAAAATAGTATGTTTGTCATGGTGGGAAAGCTCAAGAACCTAAAATAAATGGGTTTTGAGATAGAGCTGAAAAAGAAAAACCTTCAGTTCAGAGAGATAAAATGTACTGAGTGACAGCAGAGATATAAAGGGAAACTTCTATTTGATGCAAACAATTGCAACAGCAATGGCGAGCTTTAAAAAATTTGTGCTCCAAAACAGTGTTCAGGCACACTTATTTGCTGTTTTCCAGGAAGGAAAAAAATATTTTTATAAAAATTACAACACATTTTTCTGATTGCTGTCCTGTTAGACAGGAACCAATGTGGTATGACAGTGCTTGAGTGGTAGTACTAGAGCAACCCACTGTAGTTTAAACTAAAGCTTTTCAAACTCATTTAAAAAGTATACATGGACTATTAAAATTAAAAGTGTTTGAAAAATTTACAGAGTATAAACTGTCCCTTTTTTAAATATTCATATCAGCTAGGGTTACCTCCTTCCATATCAATGGAGAAGTAAGGTTGAAAAGCAGGTAAATGTGACCAGAAGCCAGGTGGGGAATTTTCTAGCAGCTCATTGAAACAATAACTTTGTATAAAGCAGCCAACATTTTCAAACCTGCATTTGTGTGTGGTTTACACCTTTTTCACAATAAGATGAACAGTTACCACATTTTCTTTGTAAAAGGGGAGAACACAGTTTAGGTATTTTTATGATTTGATGTTTACCATTTAAATGAGGGGTAAGAAAACAAGAACAGTAACAGATGGGCTTCTTTTAATTTAATTTATTAGGCGCTATTTACGATTAAAAAACACCAAAAAGCAAACACAGTATGCCTCCCTGCTACATCTGACATTTAACATCTAAATTCATTGAAATAAAAGTGAACCAAGTCCAGTTTTTTAGGTAGATATTTAATACAATTTACTGAATGAGCTCCTAAGTGTGAGGTTTTACTTTATATCTTCATGAACATGTCCTAAACAACTACAGCTTATATGCATGACTATCTTTTGAACTTCCTGACCAGTTTCAAGCTACTTCAATGGAAGAGTTGAATTGCCATGAGTCAGTACCAGGGAGAAGAGCAAGAGTTCTATAGAGAAAGGCTGAGAAAAGGCTGCAAAGTGAACTGTAACTTCATCTGACAACAGAACGTCTTCATGGGCAAGAGATTTTTCTTAATGATGGGAAACTGCAACTGAAATAAATATTTTATGTGACACCAAGGAATTCATCTCTTTATCAAGGTTTCTCTCTCATGGTGGCTATCTGTTGCCTAATAATGGGCAGCTGTGACTGATGTTTCCCCAGCAATTACAGCATCACTAAGGACTCTCCTGACTGTGGCTTCTCTGAGGCATAAGTATTTAGTATAACTCACTTAAAAAGTGAACTAATCATGAGAGACAAACCCAACAGAAACCAAGCTTCATTAGTTCTTCTGTTAGTTTTATGAAGACTAGCATAATTCTGAAGTCTTAAAACCCATAAAGTTACTATTTTCTCTACTCATTTTTGCTGTACCTTGCTTCATGTACATGTTACAGTTGATGAATGCTACAGTTCTATCTGTTACATGAAAGGAATTTACTTTTTTCCTGAATTAATTTGGATTTGCCAACTTTGGATTTTAGAGGATGTTCCATTGCTTTTGTGTTAGAAAGTAGGGGGAAGTGGAGCTCCCAGTGCTCATAAACAAGTTCTCTAAAATTAACTGAACACAGCGGAGGCGTTCCCAGTCAGTTCAGAAACAGCTTATTCTTCCAGCCCTTGTTTCTGCTGATACTCTTAGTTGGACATGATAGCACATGCTGTGTACAAGAAAAGCTTTATAAATACTGGTAACTATGCACAAGAGCTCTCATATTTACAATCATGGGACTTCTTTTTCTAGCTTCAGCTTTAAGGACCAATAACTCAAACATGGGGCAAATGAGGAAAGAGAAGCACAGACATGTCCATCAACTTGTCAAAAGGTCCTGAATCACACCAGTAACAGATCTCTGGTGAGAACAAAAGCTTCCAAACACCAAGAGAGAGGCTTTAATTACCAATGTCCTCCTCTAGCTACTTTTCATTGCCTATTCTGCAGATGCTAAAAAACAAATTGTCCTGAAACAAAAACAACTTCATTTATATTGCTCTTGAAGATTAAATTATTCCCAGCAGCACAGATTTTTCTCCTGAAGGACTGGCTTTCTCATCCTAATACTGGTATCTGATGTACATACATGGCTACTTACCAAGTTACTTGTATTGAGGGGACTATTCTAGTACCTGGATTCAACCTCCAGTCATGCTTGGTATCAATTAAATATTTCCAGCTGCCTGAGCAGAGCCAGTCTAAGAGAGTACCCATGCAATTAATGAGTGCCATGCATTCTCTTCAGTGCTCATGAAAGTGGGTCAACAAATTTTAAAGCATGCACATAATCCTGCCCTGGAGAAGTATAAAGGATGATGCCTAGAGATGCCTTCCAGGTCTCCTCTTCTGAGTCTACAACACACACCGCTGAGATAAACCCTGTGTTGAGCAGTATCTGTTTCTAACGTACTACAGGCCACTTCACCTTCCTCTTTGAAAACTTTTGTTGGGTCCCTGGATTTAATTTCCTTCTCATCCCTCTAAGTTTTATTTCTGTCTACCCATCCCTTAGTCTCCTTCCAATTTTCTCACCTAATTATTCTCCTTAGTTAGTTTTCTCTAACCTCAGTTTTATGCCTTCCTTCTACATTTCCATGCAATTTTAAACCATGCCTGCAGTCATACTGTTCTGATTGTTTCACTAAGTTATGTATGAAAATCCGTGGTAAGTACCATCCTAAGACACAGTTGAAGCTGCCGAGGATTCTCTTGCACAATTAAGTAAATTAGCTGTGATAAACCTGCAACTTTGCTGGTAGATTTCATTTTACGCACTGCACCTTCTGTGGCTTAACATCATGCCTAAAGACACTCTGACACTAATAGTCAACCAGAAAGAGGTTCAGTTCTGTGTTTTTCAGCTTTAGTTAGCCAGATATTTTTAACGCTATTTCTACAGAATTTGCAGCAGCCAGAGCCTGCTAATGATGTGCGTCACTGAGAACACCCTCCTGCAATCTGCAGAGCCCAGTCACACCATCAGCTGGTCTGCTAAATAAATTAGAAATGAGAATAAAGTGTTGAAGCTGTGTAAAGAAGCAGCATTTATGTAGTCAGGAAGGGAGGCATTAGTCACTATGTTAACAGAATATTCTGACTACAAAAAGGCCATAGCATACACAGATCAAGGCTCCGCTTTTCACTGATATCAGATAGAGGAATTACGTATTGCATGTAACCAGAGATGTTTTCATATTCACTTTTCTCCATGTCCCAAGCTATTTCCTCTGGTCTCTCAGAAGACAGCACTCAAGATGAACTCTTCAAGTATAAAAGTTAATAAGCAGCAGAGATGGCTGAGTTTCACTAGATCTGTGGGAAGCCACCTTCTCAGCAGAAAAAAAAAAAAAAAAAAAAAAAAGATCTCTTCTCTGACCTTTAAAAGATATTTCATGGAGTACATATTCTTTTATTACAGCAAAAACACACGGATACATAAACTCTTCCACATTTCTTTGATGAAGTGCATACACCTAATTGCTCTGACAAAAGAAAGATGGGCTTTTCCATTAGTAATTCTGGGGCTGGATAAAGAAAATAGTGTCTGGAAGATGGCTTGAAATTCTAAACTAGGAATGGAGACCGGCCACCTTCTCTTATGAAGAGCAACTAACCCATTTCAGGCAATTAAAAGCGAGGAGGAACCTCTGCCTTGCTCTGTCTTTTTATAAAGGTTTAGTCACTCTCTTGCAGTAAAGGTGACATGTCAGCTCAGAAGGACGACTCTAGTGAACTTTAGGAGATTAATGAAGCCAATGAGCCTCTTGACGAGCCCCACTTCTCAGATTAATGTCATTATGCATTGTTATTTTGCATTTTAACCCCCCTCTTCCACCACCACACATTAAAACATACCATTTTAAAGTAACAGATAAAAAACCCTGCCCTAATAAATCAGATATCCATAAACCGAATGCTATGAAGACATTCAAGTCCCAAGTCACTTATTCATGACCAATGTTCTGTTGTGATATGCTTAATCATGAAAGTCCAAATGCTGAGGTCAATCTATGTGGTTCACTTAAACTGTTCATCTTTGAGAAGAGAATAGTTATTACCAGGAAAGACTTGTGTCAATGGGGAGAAAACTGAAATTTTAAACTTTATTCCCAGTGATTTTCTGCAGAATTAGAAAAAATAAGATTAGAACTGACCCATACCTATTGACCAAGCACAAAACTTATTACACAGCAAAACTGTTTTTACCAGTGTCCCCACCCAGCTTCACCAGCTGGCAATCTCTAGAGATAAAAGCAGTGAAATGTAACACAATCATTGAGATTGTTTGTGGCACAGAGAAGTGACTGATAAGTGAGGCACCAAACTGGCCAAGCATCAGGTAAAGATGTGAAGGGCATTCAGGGCTGAGGATAAGCACTTTCTACTGCTCTACTGTCAGCAGAGGAAGTCAACCCAGAAGGTGGACCAGCCAGGAGAGTGGTGCACATAGCTGTGATGGGGAAGTGTTTGTATTAGAAGTGGGACACTGAATAATTATGGGATATTATGGGAAAAGCGTTGGGATTTGAACTAGGACAATGTGCATGCAACTTCCTGCCATGGGAGTGGGCAGCAAGCATTCAACTGTGCCCTCTGCATGGAAAAGTGTCTAGAGAAAAGGAGGATAATACCTGTTTTAGCTACATGCCTGAAATACTGACGAGCCATTCACAGAGGAGAACCAGAGATGAAGTAAGGTGTAGAATATCATAGCAGGAGATCAGGCAGGTAGTCTTGGAAAGAGCTGACCTAGTAGTGGTAACAGCAACTGTGAAAGGCAGTAAAACCAGGTCAGACCCAGGCAGGAACTAAAAACAAAACCCTGACCAGCAGATGGGGAAGAGGGGATGGATTTATAAGCTGTGGCTGGGCAAAAACATCAGCATGTTTCCAAATTAAATGTTTTTCATGTGAAGTGCAATGTCAACAGCAGAAATGTAAATACAAGAACATTTAATTTTATCAAGCAAAAAAGCTGAAAAAGGTGAGGAAAAAATGTGGCAGGTATGGCAAAGTTTGAAGAGACCCATCAATAGTGGTAAAAAATCCAGCAGAGTCATTTTTATGAAAGTCATTTCCTTCTTCCTTTACCAATAGATAAGCTTTCCTTCTCCCTCTTGCCTATATGCAGACTTTCATGGCTACGATACCACCTAACACAATTTCACATCAGTTGAGCAACACCAAAATTTTCTCTTAATTGAACCAAAGCATTATTTTCAAAGCACCTCAGTATGAATCTATATGTTGCCTATCATAGCTTGTGTCTTGTTCTCTTCTAAAAGATGATCCTTTTGGCAACATAACATTTCCTAACCCTCACCATAGTCTTCCCTTTTGCCTGGGTGAAGGAAGTCAGGGAGTCAAAAAAAAAAAATAACAGATCACAGAGATTTTTACTGATAGTAAAATAATTGAGGAGAAGGTTAAGGGAGTAAGGCCAGGAATTTATAGGAGAAGGTGAGGCAAAATGGGTAAATTAAGGGAGACCTGAAGAGAGACTTATGAAAGAAAAAAGTGACTTTTGTGTTGCAGGTGGTGGTGCCAATCAACACCTGTTTTCATTCATTATCACAGCAAGTTTATTCTCATTTATATAATAGAGGGAAAATATTTTGTGCAAAGACATTCTTCACATTTAGGGTCAAGTTTGGTACAGGAAGAGAACTCAAGCTCCTTCATCTGCTCCCACAAAAACTGTCTTCTACCTCTCCATCACCACTTGCAGTGTAAGCAAAGCAATCGCTTTCATATCCTTCAAAGTTTCATCTTCACTGAACATTATCAGTAGTCCCCAGAGTCCTAATTTACATCCTATTACAGTGCTACATGGGAATTAACTTAGCAGATGCCAAGCCAATTGCCCTGGGAATTTTAGCAAAGTAGTCTTTGAAATTTAGTAAGAGTGGAACATGTATTCACAGCAAAAATAGAATAATGCAGGTTTCATTAAAACTGTGGGAGGTTCAAAATTTCATATACTCTAATCTAGAAGTAGCATAGACCCCTAAATATATGAAATATTTATATTACCCTTACAAGTGAAAACTGAGAAGAATATACATTCTAAAGCCATCTATACACCTGTACTCAGGCTTCCTCTGTTCAGAAAATCCTCAAGTGACAAATACCTAACAAATATATTCTTCAGGAGGATTTAGGAGAAAGATTGTATTTTTGCTTTAAAGGAAGGCTTTTCATATATTCTTGATCTTTTCTGCACTTCATATGCAGAAGTGGAACAACTATTTACTTTTCTTCTACTTTTTATGGAACCAGCATGCAAAGCATACTTTTGACTCCATAGAAACAGCATTTTAATGCAAGTCAAATTAATAAACCCCTTCAATTCACAAGAACCCATTTTTAAGCAGCATTAGGCAACAGAAAAATGCTCTTACAAATCAGAAAATGGAGGGCAGGCTCCAAGCTTCCTACATTTATTTTTTTAATGGTTTATTGTGTCAGCAAAGACCTCCCCTTCCTTAAGAGTTAAATTCACTTAAGCAAGAAACAGCCTGAATCTCTCCTTCAGAAGCATCTTTATGCGTGATAACTGTTCATACCCAAAGTAGTATTTGGGTAGACAAAAGGCTTAGAATAAAGTTCTGGGAAATCTTTTTCAGAATTAATTTTTCAAAATTAATATGAAGGGTTGTACTCCAGTGTTCAGTGATGTAATAAGAATGAAGATACTGCAGAAAATAATTAAAACCCTTCCCCTGTGAAAGGAAAAGGGGGATCATTGCTGATGCTTCTGGGAAACTTCCCAGCTACTATAGTAATAGATCCCAGCAGAGGGAACACAAACAAATCTGTAACTGCAGCTCAGATTTAAACAGATGAGATCTGAAAGAAATTATGTGAATGCTAGAAAAATGTAAATGCCAGGCTACAATCCTATTTACTTCCAGCAGGAAAAATAAATGAGCCTATACTTTTTTACCTGTAAGAGTCATTAAAGCAAATATGAGTAGAACAAATCTAATATTGGAAAAGCCTACAATTAAAAAAATATGAGTCATTCCTCCAAAATCTCCTCATTGAAAATAAATTACAAGACCTTTATTTGTCAATTGTTAGTTCAGCCTATGCGAGCAGTTGCATTACTTCCAGCTTTTTTTCCCCTCAGACTGTAGGGATTAGAAAAAGCTTATACACACATGTGTAAATAACATGTATGCAAATCAGGCATTTAAAAAATCATGAAATACCAGGAGACCTTCAAGAAAAATTAGCAGGACTGAGATGAATATTATTAAAATCTACTAGGAAAAAAAAAAACCAAACCCAAAAAAAAACAAAGTGGGGAAGACTATTTCGAACTTGGTCCTTCTAGCATGCACAAGCCATAGCAAACTCTCCATGAACACAAACTAGATGAAAATGTGCAGTTTTGGGAAGAACTGCATCCCCAGGCCTGGGAGTGCACTCCCACTACTACATCCCAACCCCAGCAGAGGAACACATCTCCATGCTGCCCTACCCCCATCATTCTCATCTGATAAAGAAACCCAGATGAGATGCAAGCAAAGGACACCAGTGGATCCCAAAGTCCTTGAGCTGGCTGAGGAAGGATCACCCTCCATTCTGTACCACCTGCCCAATTAAGCAGTCACAGGCACAGCAAGCAGAGAACAGGGATGCATGCAGAGAAAACCCAAAGAACATCTGGAGAGCCCTACAGATTTCAATCCTGGATTTTTGAATAGCTGAAGTGCTACCAGCATTCAGACCAGCTAACAGTAAGGATGCTCGTGTCTTAGTATTAGCAAATCTCTTGTGGCAGCTCCAGATCTGAATGAGATACAGCATTGTCTCGAAAATCCATGCCCTAGCAGGTGCCACTGAATTTATTCATTCTTCAGAACTATCATATATTTTCACATCAGGCTTTGAACTTGTATCAGCAAGATCAATACTGCTGCCTTATACATCACAACTCTCCAGCTTCACGGTTACTACTTCAGCATATATGAAAGATTAGCAGGATGTAAAGCGATCAGGTTGAGCTCAATGTCTTAAGACACTAGAAAAATCAAACAAGCAGGTCTTTGACTCCAAGTTACTTTGGAGGTTAGGATGGAAACTGAACCAGTTACCTGCCATATCATCTGATCAGTATGAATACTTTAAAGCATTAAATCATTCACCCTGTTTCTTAACAGTCAAAGCCAAATGCAAACCCAGCCTGCAACAGAGTTAGCAGTATCATGGGTAGCAGTCACCTAGCAGAGGGCTGAAAGGTCTTGTGACTTTCTGGAGTGTCTTTGTCAAGTTACTCATCAGCTGATGTGTTTTCATTACCTACCATTAAATTGGAATTTGTACTTATCAAAGTAAGTAAGCTTCAAAGGGGCAGGATACTGCTTTGGTAGAGACTGCCTACTTCAGCCTACCTCTTGGCTCTCTTGCTACCACAGCCTCTTCACAAAGCAGTGGCTACCAGCTCTCCATCTGAAAAAAAGCTTTAGAATTTAACAAAAAGAGGTTTGCTTCTAGCTAGAAAAATCTGACATCAGTTTGCAGACAGCCTACGCCTTGCCTTGGGGCTCCAAGTGGAATAATTCAGAAGTCCATTCCCACTGAGAAGTCATTTTCATTTTAAAAAAAAAAAAGTTTCCTCCTCAATACACTTAACCTTATTAAAAGTGTAATTCCCACTCCAGTCTTCCAGCTATGCACACTCTAGCACTCCCAAAGAAAGGACTGTCACTTAATTAAAGTAAGTCATGTTTAAACAGTCTAGCAATACCCCAGTGTGGCCTGGGGGACCATTTACACCAGGGATCACTCTCAGTAGCAGCATGGACAAGGCCAAATCAGGTCTGGCTCCCATACACCCACCAACACAATTTCCCATCACTAGGCCAGTGAGTTTTAGCACTCTCAACACCCCATGTGCCCACACCACATACCCTCATTTTCACACTATAAAAAGTACTCTGGTCCTCACCGTATTTCACAAGCTTTGGATAGAAAAAATGCACACAGAGTAATAATTATGTTGTGCAGGGCACTGTGTGGGTCCCAGAAGAGGGCCTGATCTGAGTGTTGGGTAGTGCAGAACAATTCTCAACATAGAGCAGGCTGCACCAAGCAGTATAAGTCACTCTCTGTGACGTAACCCAGCTCTTCCTCAGCACTGTAAATAATTTAATGAGCTTCCCCATGTTTGCAGGTGGCAACATAATTCTGAGACTTCATAAGATTTTGATTCACTCCAAAAATCCTTTGGAAGCCTATAGATGTGATGAACAGAACTAGGATTAGATTGAAAGTGAAACAGAGAAACTGCACCATTGCTGCTTATACTGGACAAGAACAGAATATAGGTAAGTCACAGAGGCATCAATGTGAATGCCACGTATTTCTCCATGCCACTTTTTGATTTAATGAAATTGTGAAAAGACTTCTTCCCTTAGCAAAAATTCAGAAATTCTTCCCAAAAACTGAACTTGATGGAACTCTCAAATGCATTTATCTGGCTCAACAGGTGATCATAAGAAGCTCAGGGTGGCTACCTTCTCGACAGAGCCAAGAATCAACAGAAAATGAGTGTTTCATTTTTGTGGTAGTTGCTTTTGGGCTCCTTTGGGGCCACATATGGCCTCAGTTGAGAATATCTGCTCAAATGTGTAATTTTGCTAGGTACGCATCCAACCTCAGAAAACTTTAAGTACTGTGGATGCTCCAGCATCTATACAGGTGCAACAAGCATTGCATGGGTAGCATCCTGGAGTACATAGCTACATTTTGTGTGTTTTTTCCTCTTTGAGACAGTAAGTTACATAAGCAGCAGTTCTGATGATTCAGGCAGGCAGCTAGGAAGAACAGACCTCAATTGCTTTAAAATGTGTACTTGTAAATGAAGAAGCATTTCAAGATTAGGCATCTGTCCAATTCTTTTTATCATTTAGCGTATTATGCTAATGAGGATGCTGTTCCTTTAATTATCATTTGAAATAAAAATTGCATTCAGTCCCTTGATCTTCCTTAAAACCATTCCCATGCTCAATTCCCCCATAGGCCTTTAATCACACTGCTTCAATGTGAAACTCTGCTTTTGAGAAAAACTCTTCTCAAAACTGGTTCACTGAGAAAGTTTAAATTGTTTTCCCTCATCTGAGCTGTATCCTTTACCACTTAGCAGCTTAGGAGGAAGGGCTGTAAGACTCAAACTAATAATAGATTATGCACTGGCTGCAGCCTAACGCCAAAACCTATTATACTGCATATACAACAAACAGCAAACTCCAGGACTTGTTAGATAAAAGAGAGACAACTGAAGTGAGCTACAAAATAATACTGTGCTGTGACACTTTATAGTAGAATTCAGTAAATCCTATTTAAAAAGCACTTAATACACACAACATGGGCTAACTTCATTACACAAAACTACCTGCACATGATGTTCATGGGTATTTGTTATTTGTTAAAATGCTTCTCCATTTTGTTTCAGTGTGGCTTTCTGATTGTCCTGACAGAGGTTCCTGTAACAGAAGCCCTGGCTGGGTGGGAGCCTGAGCCCTACTTCATATACAAAGTCACCCCCACCAGCTATGGCTCTCCTGCACCTCTGAGCTCACCCCACAGCATCCCCAAACACTTGTGCTGTGGGCACAGGTACAGCAAAGCTTGTCTGCGTGGACACCAGGTCAAGGGCCCTGTGTCTCCATCCACACATCCTGGAAACAGCTCCATGGCAGGAGGACTTGCCATGACACCTCCACACACCTCTCCCTGGGATGAGGATGGGAGACTGCGCTGCTCCAAGCCTAACCTACCTCACTCCACACTTAATTGCTGTGTCAAACAATAGTCATGAACACATGCACTCTCCTTCGGAGATGCAAACATAGCTGTATAAGCTTATCTTCTCTTCTGAAGGAAGGAAAAGCCCGTCTCATGAGTCACCTTTGGAAAAGCATGGGCTTCAGTCTCCAAGGCAGGCTCAGGCTCCACCAACATTCAGAGGAGAGGTTACTGGCATTTCTTGGCTTGAGCAGCAGCCACTTTTGAACAAGCCTTTTGATACTTGCCTCACTGCAGCCCTGAAACTGTTGGTGCTTAACAAATTAGTGTCTTATACAATCTGAGTTGCACACATATGATTCATAGGGATCCTGAGGACAAGTAGCACTCCCCTTGCCACTACAAAAAGATGATTTTTTTCTTTTATGTTTTAGCACACACACTACAGTAACCAAAGTTATATTTCAGTTATGATAAATCTATTTAGAGCTTAACTGCGGTATGTATTGTATGCTATGCTTTCATCCTACAGTGAAACTGAAAGAAATACTTGATTTTGTTAAAGCTAAGACCCAAACTGCACCAACATCTTGAAGCAAAGTATTTACAAATATTCTGACAACTCATTTATCTGTTTTGCCATAAAATTGGCTTATACATGATTAATTATGAAAAATAAGCACAGCACGCTTTCATGCACTTTTACTTTGAAATCAAGGTCACACTTTGTTTTGCAATTCAGAAAAAAAGTATGAATAATATAATTAACATATCAGAAGATTCTTTGCAAGCAACTTTATTTAAGCAAGCTAAACCAGGAGCTTGTGAAGTTGTTACTATTCTATCATTGCAGATGGATCATTTCTTAGCCCTTGTTTATATCCTTCATTTTATTTGACTAATTCGTTGTATTGAAAGGATGCTTGAAGAAGCACCCCTCGTACTAAGCCATACAACACTGAATGAAAATAGTATTCATACCTGAAAGCATTTACAAGCCAGTTCCTGCTCTGTGGACTCAATTTCAGCTGGGATGCTGCTCCTTAGAAACAATTCAGTAATGGTGTGGTTATACATGGGAAACCAGTAACTTAAAGTCATAGAATCATGGAATCATTTAGGTTGGAAAAGACTTTTATGATCAAGTCCAACCATTAACCTAACACAGCCAATTTCACCACTAAACCATGTCCCTAAGTGACAAATGTACGCATCTTTTAAATACCTGCAGGGATGGTAACTCCACCACTTCCAAGGGCAGCCTCTTCCAATGCTTGACAACCCTTTCAGTGAATCTAAGCCTCCCCTGGCACAACTTGAGGCCATTTCTTCTTGTCCTATCACTTGTTACTTGGGAGAACAGACTGACACTCACCTCACTACAACCTCCTTTCAGGTAGCTGTAGAGAATGATAAGTTCTCCCCCTCAGCCTCCTTTTCTCCAGACTAAACAACCCCAGTTCCCTCAGCTGCACCTCCCAGGACTTGTGCTCTAGACCCTTTGTGAGCTTTGTTGCTCTTCCTTGGACATACTTGAGCACCTCAATGTCTTTTTTGTCATGAGGGGTCCAAAACTGAACACAGTATTTGAGGTGCAGCCTCACCAGTGCCAATACAGACTTCCATCACCCACCTGAATACATCCAGTAAGTCATTCTGTAAATTCTCTGCTCAAGATATTCAGCTGCCAAAATAATTTTGTGCTAAGCATAGTATAACAGTGTAAGATGTGGGTCTCAGGCGTTTGGATGTAACCACTTCATGTGAACCATCTTCTGCCCATACAGCTGCTTACAAACCCTCACCAAGCCTACATATGTGAGTCAGTTCTGGTGAAAGAGCAAAACCACATATTGACAAGTCCCTTGCTTCAAATACCGAGAAGTTAATTTCTAGATGCATGCTTCTTTCACTACCGAAAATTTACCTAGTTATCTCAGTAACAGCCATTTCTTAATACTATACTTACTACTTTCTCAAAGCACAAGAGAAAATATATATGCTTTTGACCCCAGCTACTGTTCTTTCCCTCTGCCTCAGCTGCTGCCCAGAGCCAGCCCCAAAGCCAACTGCAGGCTTGCAAAAGGACATATGGATTAGGAGCTGCCTACTGTAAAGATCTGATCGACAAATAATAGCCTCCCCATGTCAACACAAATTGTCAGGAAACTTGTTATTCATGTATCACAGAGCTAGACACAGAAAGCACTGCTTTCACTATGCTGCTGATATTTGAATAGCTTCTTTTTTAAAAAGGGCAAATTGTTCCCCTGAAATCTTGCTTTACAATGGCAATGACTGGGCTCAATTTCAATAGAAATTAGAATTGCCTTTTTCAAAAGGAAGCTTTATTCTATTAAAGGTTAAGAAGGTAACAGACATAAACACATGATAAAAATCAATACTAAAAAGGACTATAGTTCTTTAAGAGAAACAGGGTGGGCAGAAGCCATGGACACCACATGTGCAAAAAGAAATGCAAAATCTGGAATAATGACAAATGACAAGCTGAGACAGAGGCTAAGGTCTGCTAGAAACCTGTCAAATGAGGTAAGGGAGCAGAACAAAGCACTCCTCAAACATATATCCTCGAAGTCATAAAAAATATTGTCATATTGAATTTTAATCTAGCAGAGAATCCGTGGATTCTGTGGAAGAACTACCTTACTAGTAAGACTTCAAGAAAGACTGAAAGTTCTAGTTCACTACACAGAGTAGTGAAGTCAGCTCTAGCTGATGTTATATTGGATACCTACTGGGTACAGGTGAACCATTTAACTAGAAAATTATGATTCACTACAGGCAAAAGGCAATGCTCAAGTTTCTTTTGCAATTTGAAAAGAATATGTAATCTTAAACAATACCTAATTTACTTGTCTGGATATTTTAGAACAACAGTTTCTCAAACCTAAAAGCAATCATGAGCAAAACTGAGCAGGGGGTAATAGTCACACACAAAAATATAAAAAGGATTTTCATCCCACCTGCTACAGAATGCTTTATTGCATGCCAGAAAAAAAGATAATCACTGTGCTACTGCCATGAAAGAAAGCTTTTTTGGTTGAAGATTCCTGGCTAAGGAGAGTGACAGCAGCAGCAGAGAAACCTGTAAAACAAACCCACAGTACATAACAGATGGGGAAAAAAGACACTGAATACAAATTAACATTGCAGAAACACTAGCAAATGATGGAAGAAAAACCCCCAACACATTAAAAAGCTATGGTGAGATTTCTGACAATAGGAGCTCCTCCCTAAATGGAACAAGAGTAAGTCAATGCCAAGCAACAACTTTAATAACTGGTCATTCCAGACAAAAATTATCAAACAATTCAGAAAAAAAAAAAAGATGTATTTAAAAACTACTTCTACTCTGCATTCAGAAAGATGCTAGATGCTATATTCACATCTTCTAGTGATAATGACTTACCATGCCATCAGTAACTGGAGAGAGCTTCAAATATCCCCTCAGTTAAAACCCCGCATTAAACGGTAGAGGACAGATGAACCTGTACGTTTTGATTCAGTGACTGCTTTTAACAAACATGGGAACACTAGAAGTTCCTGGTGACTTGAAAGAGTTAATCTCAAAGCAGTATTTAAAAAGATTAAGTAGGATAACCTAAGCACCTATTGAACGGTTAGACTGGCATCAGTAGCAAGCAACAGCAGGGAAAGATTATCATGGGACACAATCAATAAGTCATTGAAAGATAGTAGCATAATTAACACCAATCAGCACAGCTGTACAGAAAATAGGCCTGGTCATGTAAATCTGATCATTTGTATGCAGTTACATCATCTGATAATGGTAGTGTGCTGACAGGACATTTCTAGTCCTAATTTCACACTACGCAGCAATTTAAAGTCATGCTATACATAAAATCCTGGATTAAAAGATTCACCACACTACATCAACATTGCTCATAGTAAATGAATATCCAAAGTGGCTAACTAAATGGATAATCAGCATCCAGATAACTGATTCCTTGTCAGTCTAGCAGGGGAAAAAATGAAGTACAACACTTGGAAGCTGAAATGAGCTACACTTGCTCAAAAGGCAAGGCTCATTATTTACTGAAACAGTTTACCCGTGACACAGTAGATTCATTACTATTGGTACCCTTTAAATCAAGACCTTGGTCTCTTTCAGGAAGATACGCTAGATAAAAAAAAAAAAAATTAAAGGAGTACTGCTGATATATTCTACATTTCTCTGACCTGCACTGAGCAGGCAGTAAGAATAGATATTCATGTGGTCCCTTCTGGTCTTTAAATTTATAAGCCTAGGAAACAATGACCCAGACATTATTAATCCTTCTGGAATTTAATGCAATAAGTGAATCATGCTTAATCCATCTGATACAGCATAAAGTGTCTTGAGTATTTCTGTGGGATTTCAACTGTAATCCAGTGTTAAATTACTGGATGACTGTGAAAATATTATCAAGGCACTTCCTTGAATTTGATTTTTAGCTGAAAGCAGCAAGAATCTATCCCTTTTTGAAGCACCTCACTAGCTGTTTGCATAAATACCATGGTATGGTATCAAACTCTTGATCCTTAGCTTCCTATATAGACCACTTTGACCCATTCCTTGGGAAATGTTTTTTTTAAAGCAATGCTATCAGAACAGTATTTGCATGGTGTGTCAGAAAGCCTCCCATCAGGTACAGCTGCAACTAACACACTACTTCACACAAATCTCTCTTAAATGGGGTTATGCTCTCATACGCCCATCATCTTCCCACACCGTGCTCCAAGATCAGTACAAGAGGTGAAAGCCACATTATCTCTGCCAAACACTGTCCCATCTATTTGAAACAAAACATAGGGCCTTGAAAATGCCTTTCTTGTAAATAGCTCTGGAATGGGCCAGGAAACTTCATTCTCCCAGGTCTGCAGCCAGTGCTCAGATTGCAAAATAGACTCCTATATTTCTTGCTCTATTCAATGTCTAATTCTGGCACAATTTCCCCCTTCAGAAGCTGAACATCTCTAACACTCATCACAGAGCAGATTCATTTCAAAGATTCCCAGAGCTCTTTTCCAGCTGACGGCCTTTGATTTCCAATCCTTCTAGCATAAGGAATCAACAACTTCAAGCTACTTCTCACAGGTCTTTCTTTGAATACCACTAACATCAGTTCAAATAGGAAGAGGATATGTTAGTGGAAAAAGTACTTAATACCTGTTAATAGTGAAACAACATGTCTTATGGAAGGGAATGCTTTAATGTGACCTTCTGGAGAAAACTACTAACAAATTACATCCTCTGCTTTTTTTTTTATCTTCTCATTTAGATGCAATTACAGAATATTGAAACATTGTACAACTCCATTTTTTGGGGTATTGATACAGTTCTTTTTATAGCCATCATCCAAGCACTAGGGAGTCCTCAAGCAAGCTGGGAAATCCGCAGGCATATATAGAAAATTAAGAATACTCAGCAGGATTCATGTGTATTTCTCACTTCAGCTTGTGCTCTTCCAGCTCTGTAGCCAAGTACCAAATCCAGGGTCCAGCCTTTGACTTTGTCCAGTTAATGGTAGTGGGACAGCTGTACACAAGAGCACTCTGTGAGGGTCCAAACAGCAACTCTTCCCACCTACAGGACTCATACAGCTTTAGCCTTACTGGCTGAGTTACATGACTTAGAACCCCAGTAACAAGAAGGCAGAAACACAACTGATTTTAAACTAAAATTCCTTTGTGTGCGTAAATATATATAATATAAAAGGCATTTTTGTACATCCTTTACATCACTTGGCACAGTGTCCTGCAAATGTTCTCAAACAGCAGATGTGCATTGCACTATGCCTTCCCATCTTTCATGTGGGGCAACAGAGTGCTAGAGCACCACATGCCACCTGTAAGCCCGTAAACATGGGATTTCCCACATCTGGGGTTTAGCCACCTGACTGCTGTGGGATTATAACCAGGATGCATGTGCCACCCAGGAGACAGTAACACACCAGTCCAGTCATCCATTTCACAGCCTAAACCACATCATCTGTGGCTGACATGACTGTTGCCAGAGAAACAGCTTTTGGCTTGAGCAAGGAATGCGATATTTCTCCCCAAGCCCCTGTGACCGTACAGTTCCTATCACACAGCACTGTCTCCAGAAGCATCTGCATGTCTGAAGAGTCACTTGAAAGCCAGGGATCATGCCATGATGTCTGCTTTACCTTTCTGAGCCCTGCCAGTCCCTACTGGCTCCACAGTCTGGGCTGGAGAGGGAAATAGACATGGTAAAGGATTTCCTACACTGGGGATTGACATGGTGGGGATGTCCTTGCCAATGGCCTGGGTTTGCTTTCTCTTTGCTCCCATCTGCTTTCTGCCCTCAGTCTGATTACCACAAAGACATCACCCCTTGGATGCCTCCTCACCCTGTACAGTGCTGTGTGCTAGCCTCAGAACTCTGGTTTTAGTTGGTCCGCCTGAGGTTAACCCTGGCTGGGCAAAAGCTAGAGATGCACCTAGCCAGCTTGCTTGGGGGTAGGCTGGGAAGAGGCAGCCTGTAGCCTTCCTCACGCCCTCCAGGATTTGACAGTAACCCCATAGTCAGCCTCCATCCAGAGCCTACACTGTCCTGTTTCCATTTTCTTGAGCCATTTGGGGCTTTGGGAGCATTGACAGCCTGTTACTGGTAGGCAGTCAAAGAGCCAACAATATCTCCAGCAGGTGGCAAATATTGCCCCACAACTTACCAGCATAGCTGTCATTTTGTTCCAGGTGAAACATCATTGCTGACCTCCCAGAGGCCTCAGCAAACACTGTTATTGCTCACAGCTGAATGCACCTCATGCCACTTCAACACAACTTTACCAGGATCCATGTCACAGCCATCTCCCAGTCAAAAAAGTTACACCTTCCAAAGAAAGACTGTCTTCAAATATTGTCATCTTATCTCAAAATGTAACCGTATTTAGTTTAGATGTGTAGTACATTGGTTTAGATATTCAGGTTTTCTATATATACTACCTATATATCAGACAGCAATTAAAAAACCAAACAAAACCCCACACATTAGGAAAGCAAAGGTCTATTTTTGTTTGATAATTCCCCCCAGTAAAAAAACCCATGGTCTTCTTCGAAGTCACCTTTATCTCTGTTTATGCAATTTTTAGAGGGAGTTTTCTTTTCACAGGATAGAGTAGCACTAATATAAAAATCGAAGATGACTTGCAAAAGAGCTCTTTGATGGCAAATACATTTAAAAGATAAAATCAGACATTAATAATATGAAAGACAAGCTTACCCAGAATGCTGGAAAAACAAATGTTACTTCCATTGGTTATAGTTTGCCCTAGAAGACAGTCCCAGGGTGGAAACCTTTAAAAAAAAAAAAAAAAAACAAATGAAAGACTCATTATAAATAGAGTAGTTAACAAGGGCAGACACCATCAAATCTTTTGTAACACAGTGCTCAAGATTAAACATCCTGTTCTTCTGACTGTGATCCTGTCCAAGTTTCCTGGCATTAGCTCACAGATAAGCTGGTCTGTGTTAGGAGTTAAATGAAGCAATGCACCTACTTGCAAAAGAGGAAGAGGATACAAAAGCCTTGTGAAACAAAAACTCCACATTTTCTGTTCCTCTGGAGTATCTTTAGAGTAAGTCAACGCTCTCAAGCCAAACTTAGGTACACAAGCTGAAGACAAAGCATACATTAAACCTAGTCAGGTTTTAATGTATTTACAGAGATCATTGTTTTTAAGGGACTTGGTGCTGTTTGACATCTTATCCCTATGCCACATTTTGATGGGATAACAGTGATGTATTGCTATTCAGGGAGATTTAGCCGAATTTGCTAATGATGAGATTACCTAGGAAAAGTACAGAAGGAAAGAGTTAAAACAAGAAAGGGTGAGGAAGATGATCCAGAAAACACACAGAAGCAGCTTCTTCCAGAAGTCAAGAAAGTATTGTAATCACAAGAAATAAACATTGTGAATCAGAGAACATGAGTTATATCAAAAGACAGTGGGTCAAGGCAGAGAAAGAAAGAAATTCAGTCCTCAGATTTGGTAAGAGGTCATGAGATGCAGCTTTATCAGTGGTAAGAAAGGCCAAAGTCAACCTGCTGAGAATCTAAGGTGAAGCTAGAAGAAAATCTCCCAAGTAGGATTGACCAGATCATAAGATGACAAAAAGCTGGAAAATGTTTTGAGGTTTGGTTGTTGGGTTGTTTAGGGTTTGGGGGGGGGGGGGGACAGGAGGGGTGAAATTAATGGGTTTTATTTGGTTGGTTTGGGTTTTTTTTATATTACATCAGTGAAGTGTATTTATTGTATTATGATGGGAAAGAGTCAGAAGATAGAGTGAACAGTTAAGAGGTACAAGTGCGAGGAAGAGGAAGATGGATGTTACTGTGGGACAAGCAGAGCAGGTGGAGATCAGAAGAGACCTGAGAGTTTGACAAGGAAAAGGCAGAGTCAGAAGGGGGAAGGACAGCTGAGGGAAAAGGGGAAGTCATGTGACACTTTTTTCCTTGTGATAAAGTGGAGAAAAGTTAGATAAAAAGATTAGAAAATATTAGAAGACGAAAGATCTCAATGAATTTCAAGTAAGAGATTTAATTAAATAGTGGTTTTAAATGTTTTAATCATATGCAGCTGTGGTCATTGTTTGTGATAAATTTCCCATAATCCCAAATTCAAAGTAACTGGTAGCAAAACATGCACTAATTACAATTAAATTTATATTTTAGTAAGAAATTCCAGGTATGTTCTGGTTTTATCCCCCCTTCCATTCCCCAGCAAGGCAGGTTGCTTCTTTTCAAATAACTCAGTTAAATTGTGTGTTCAGCCTCATTAGCCTTCATCTCCATTCCCCTGTGGTTTTAATTAGGTAGATCTCTTTGTGCACAGCTGCCTCAAACCTTCCCCCCGAACAGTCGCACAATGTGCTTGTTTTGTGTTGTCATTCTTCAAATGCTCCTAATTACACTGGAGACAGCCAAAGCAATAGGGGCAGAGTGGTGCTCTCCCATTGAGAAGGCAAGGCAGGAGCTGCAGCCAGCAAGGCACACACATCCCTCAGGTAGCATAAGATGCACTTCCACACTGCTCTTCCTATTTTACTCAAGACAACCCACCAGCAGGACAAGCTCAAGTGAAGGGTCAGACCCTCTGAATAGACACTGCACATGGAGCTGACTTCTCCCAGCAGCCGCCTTCCTGCTCCACAAGCACCCATGCTGGCCCACCACCTCCACACCCAGTAGATGAAATCACAGGGCAAGAACAAGGCCCAGATGTGCCATCAAAGCTGAGGGACACAGGAGGCCCTGAATTTAGGGCAATACCTGGCTGCAGCTCTTCCCCCAAACCACTCACCCTGGCAAGCCCAGCACATCCTCCCTGACATAAGGCCATGGCACTGTCCCACAGGACAGAAGAAAGGCTCAGGAAGACCTGCTCCAAAGGTCTGACCTGGCTTTTAGTTAATTTTTTAAAGGAGCAAAAGTACCGAGATCGTGACATGACCTGTTCCCAGCTGGAAATGGGGTAAAGGCTGATGTTTCAGGGAAGAAAAAGGGAGGGAAGGGTCAGCTCTGCCCATAAGGAGCTAGACAGGACATCTTAAAGTCAGGATTTCTGCTTCATCCCCTATTTACACTCTATTAGCAAAAAGAGTGCAAATCCAGCAAGCGTGATTAGCAGAAAACCCCTAAGAGCAAAGGGTCTCTGTTCCACAGCTATTCTGCAGCCCCAGCGGAGAGCCTGGGTTGCTCAGCACCACTCCTGGGTTATTCCTGGCTGCCAGGGTCAGCAGCAGCACAGCAGGGATTAGAGCAACTTGGATTTGTTACATAAGGGACATGTTGCTCGTGGCTTCTCCCAAATCCCAAAGACACTGCTGTTATGTAACAGGAACAATCAAACAGGGCAGCTTTCCCTTGATTTGATTTTTTAAAAGTGCTGAGCAGCTAAAAATGAACACTGTGGATCTGTCAGACGCACTGTTATGTTTTCCACTCTAATCAGTTTAACCTTAAAGCTGCTGTAGCTGACAGGGACAGTGACTCAGCTTCCACTTTGCTGGAAGCCTTGGGATACAGAAAAGTGAAATAAAGCAACCTTTGTCTACCTCTCCACCTGGTCAGTGCAGGGCAGAGCTTGTATCTTCTGAAGCAAGACTGAAGGCTTTTATTTCTTCAGCATCAGTATCTCGCTGGCTCTACTGACATTAAAGGATTACTCACATGAATAAAGGCTGTGGATGTGGCCCTGAACTTCGCTGCATGGACGGGGTGGTGGCTGTGAGCCACTCTGACACTTTCATCAATGAAAAAATATGAACTCATTTGACAGAGTCTCCAGAGATCCTTGCCTTCTTAAGTTATGACTGTAAATATTTCTGATTGTAATGCACACAATTCTACATGATGCATCTACGCACACACGTTATTGATATGCATAGTAACAACAAAATACATTGTTTCTGTAAACCACTATATCTGGGGCATTGCTCCAGCAGTACCAAGGATAGGTAGATGCAGATGTTCCAGGAAGTCCTAGCTGGCAGTTTGATCAAGCTGCTGTCATATTAAGATTAGCACTTTGCCCAGTCTGGTTTTGTTTTAGAAACTTACTCATTTCTTTCCAGCTTACAAACTATGCTTAAAAAAAAGTTTTCCATTTGAGTCAAGTGGAATATAAAGTTTTATTAGTTTAAGATCCGATTACCCTTTTCATGTAGATCTCAAATTTCTTATCTATTCTCCTAGCCTTCCAGCCTTTTAACACATTGGAAAAACAGCCCAATTTTAGTGCCCATGATAAACATTTGTTTTGATCCTCATAGCATTAAACCCCAAACAACATAGACAGTTTGTGACCATGGTACCACAACCCTGTCCTATGCACTTGCTCCTGACCCCTAGTCTCATGCATGCAGCCATTTGGCTTAACCAAGGCTCATACAGATGGTCTCCAGAGATTGTTTTACCATTTTTCCTGTTTTAAAACCTCACTATTATATTACGCCAATAGCTGAACAACCTTTCAGCATAACAGCAAGGGAAGAACTTAAAATCCCAGTGGTCTGGTAGACCAGAATAAATGCGTTCATCCTGAGAGCATGGCTCTGCCCAGCACGCTGAAGTGCTATTTACTTCTGAAAGTCTTATCTGTGCCCAGCATCCTGCCAGCTTTCCCTGTGCATAGCACATCATGATTCCTTCCAGCATTCTGGCGTGAACAAATTGCTTCGAGCTTGAACACTTAATACAAAGCTTTATTTTCTCCCATCACAATCCAATTCTGGTTCAGTAACACTAACATACTCTGGAGCACAGAAATACATTACTTGGGATTCATCTGGTCCCTCTGAATTTTTCTGGCAGTATAAACTTGTGAATTACTATGAGGACTGCCTTGAACTGAAAAACTCTCAGGTGGCTTAAAGGGCTGTTGTTTCACATGCCCCATGTAAAACCTGGCAGAGACAACACATGCCAGAGAGCAAAAGCACTACTGGAGCAACTCTGTTCTTCAAGCTACCCTTGCCTGCCAGACTGGCTATTTGGCAGTCTTAGCATTTTGCCATAAATTAGAGCACCCTGTGGGGATAATAAAGACAGAAGCCAACTCCATTAAGGTAAGCTATCAAATAGTTAAAATTCAAAAGTAAAACTTAATAGAGAAACTAATTAGCCCAGCATGTGTTTTAGATGCTTGTTTACTTTTTAACTATGATTTCCAAGGGAAGTCATTCTCCTGTAAGTGTTGGTGATTATCCCATGAAGAGAAAGTCACAGCTGCACAAAGAAGAACAAGTTATGCCTTTCTTCCAAGCCCTGCATCCTATGCAATAGCTGTTTCAAAGAAGTTTATCTCTGGGCAGAATAACCTTCAGGCTCATATAAAGAGCAGCAACCTGTGTTACACCATCATCTAAACTAAGAGTCATAATTGCAGGCTGGGAGGGGAATCCAAGGAATTTTTTCAGCTGGTGCTTTTTCTAGTTTTGAGGATTGCATAAAATCACTGATCTGCAAGTGATGTCACTCAGGCAAAAGCCTGGGAACTGCTGCTACACCAGATGCTTCTGGGGATTAAATCACTTGCAGAGACTTTTGATGTGGATGCCTCTGCTGGAACAAAATGGGCTTCTCCTTCCACAGTCCCCATATGCCCTGGAAGAGTGGGCCAGCCTACTCCTCTGATGTTTTGGAGAGGAAGCTAAGGCAGTCTTAAAACAACTCTAGTGCAATTATATTGGATCTCCTTATCCTCCAGCCAGCGCACCCCTTGATACCACTTTCTGTGCAGCACTACATGCTGTGCCATATCACGCCACAAAAGCAGCAATAACTTTTCCTTGAGCAGAAGACAGTTCCTGCCCTGGGATGTGAAGGTTCACTATCTCAGGGGGTTTGAACCCATCTGCCTGTCTGCCAGCTTTGTAGCCACTTAATTGAAAAAGAAAGTAGAATTCCTTAAAGAAATTACCACAGTGACTGCTTAAATAAAGTCTTTTAAACAGCTTTTTCTTATACTGGAGACCTATTTTTCAGATGTTTTGAATCATAGAATCATAGAATAGTTAGGGTTGGAAAGGACCCTAAGATCATCTAGTTCCAACCCCCCTGCCATGAGCAGGGATGCCTCACCCTAGACCATGTTGCCTTGTCTTCAAAATACTAAACTGTATCATAACAGAGTAACATGGGACAGTATAAATCACTTGGTCGTGCAGTTACAGCAATTTATAACAGCTAATAATCTTCCCTCTTGCTTCTTACCCCACAAACCCTCACTAAGTGGGCCTGTCTCATGAAACCAATGACAGGGGAAGATTCAGGTGGTTACAGCATTTTGCTGTACTCTGAAGATCTTTCTTGTGACCATGTGTGAAGTGCTGGACCATATCCTCTTCCTAGTTTCCCCACTGGAAAATCCAGAATAGCAAGATGATAACATATAATGGCAATGGACAGAATAAACAAATAAGGTTTTCAGAGAGCAAAGCATCAAATGCATACCCAGCAACAGAAAGTGACAGTGTTCCCAGGCTCATGAGGATGCTATTTATATTAGGATAGTGCCAGAATAAGTTACACAAAAAATCCAACAGAATTATTCTCCTGAACAAAGACTGTTTCAATGGGTTTAAGTTTGCAACAGCAAGCTCAGGTACAAAACAAACCATCCTGCACCAAAGTTTTGCTGCTCTTTGCTCCTTTCTTTCCACTTTCAGCTACTTATCACTTCTGTAACAAAGCTGACTGCAGAGTGTTCAGTAAAAGCTGCATTTAAACAAGCCCAGTATACTTATAAATAACATGATAAAATGCAATACTTGTGTAGGGAAAGTATTTGCTAAATCAGCTGTACCTCAGTAGTCTTTTTAGCAAACCTCAGCACCCAGATGGGTGTGGAGGGGAAGAGATCCTCTTGCACTGCTTGTTGCTGGTGTTTCATCAAGTATCTTTACCAGTGTTGCCCATTATTATGTCTAGATCTTTTCTCCTCCAGAGTGTTCAGTCAAACATTAAACTGATCACCGTGTATAAGTCTCTACTGTGTCATGCTTCATTTTATCTACCGTTGTATGACTCTTCAGAGAGCACATGTTACTGGAGCCTACAATTCCAGCTGCAATTCTGTCATACACTCATTTCTGGTGCTTCCTGCATGAACTTAGGAAATAGAGAATGCACACTGAAAGCTGCAACTCTTGTTTTTCTTAACTTATTATGAGGGAGGATTCTTTCTTACTGGTTGAGTTCCCTGCGCAGCCTCTAGTGTGCTGTTGTGCTTTACAGATTTAGAGAACTGCATTTCTGCAGTAGTTGTGCTGCTCGCTCTCCTTTCCCAAATATCTTTCTAAATATCTATCATTGCCTACAATACAATAAACATATTTTGCATAGAAATGCACGCTCCAAAAATTAAGGCAAAGAGTTTTAAGCTGCTTTCTTGTTTGTTACAGCCACTAACACAATAGACAACAGCCTAGGAAACTTTACTGTAAAGAAATGAATACCTACTTACCTGACCCAAACCTATAAATTTGTAATATCGGTAGCCAGATACCTACCTGTCCTTAGAGAGATGAACATAGGAAAGACATGGTACCACATCAAAAGCTACTTCAAACAAACCACATTGACACAGCCTTGCAAGGATTTTCTCAATTCCTGCCCCCCATCTCAGGTAGTGATTTCCAAACTCACGGTGCTCAAAGGATCACTTAAAGAATCCCCCTTTTGTACCTTAAAATAAGACTTCATTGTGCTGAAATTAAGATGGTGATAAATCAATCAGAATGGGAAGTTAAGCCTCCCTGCTTACTGCTACCTCTCTCCCACAGCACAGGCTGTACTGCTCTCTACAACAGATTGCAGCAATAGGAGACAAGTAGCCGGGTATATTTAATTGCATTGGAAAAGGGCAGACTGGTAAAGAGTTTATGTAGCAGGGTATATAGAAAAGCCCACATCCCTGCTTGAAAATGAGGATGCGAAACAATAAACCCCACGAATATTACACTGAATGTAGAGCATAAAGTAATTCCTGCATGAAATTACAAACCAAAACAAGGCATTTATGCATCACATTATAGCCAGCTCAATTCCTGCCAAGTGCCTCCTTAATGCAGTCATCCATTGCAAAGTTAACCTGTACGCAAACACTTGACATTTAATTATTTTGCTACCCATGCCTTAATGTAAGTAAATATTTCTGATGCTTGACCCGCTGAGAAATAGTTACTCATTTTTTAATCTTTGCCAGTTTTAATCATAGAACCACAGAATCAACCAGGTTAGAAAAGACCTTTAAGATCATCAATGCAATAATAAATGTCAAGGCTCCCACCAGCTTACTCTTTCATATTTAGAGTGATCAGGGGTCATTGGCTCCCAGAGAGCACAGGCTGATGTGAAGGCAGAGGAGTCCCCTCTCCACTGTTACCTTCAGGAGGCAGTGACAGGGACCAGGGAGAAAGCACCAGGGGCAAAGGCAGCAAGGAAGGTGAAGCCAGAAGGAGGAAAAAGGTACCCAGACTCCAACAGAGTTGGAAAGAACTGACCTAGATGAACAGCTTTTTAAGCAGAGGCGTTTTATCTGAGGAGGGAGACCTGGACCCACTGCCCTACCTTCCATGGATTTATGCCTCCCTCCCTCCCTAGCAAAACACGACCTTATAACTCACAGTAGCTGCTTTACCTTTCATCATTCATCAAAATAATGAGATGCTAGTTAATTCCGAGGAAGAGTCAGAGCGCAATCGCAGCTTAGCCCTGCGAGCCGGTGCGTTGCTGTAACTCGGCACTTGCCCTGAGCCCTCCACTCGCCCGTGCCGAGGGCTCGGTCCCGGCCGGAGGCACCCAGCCCGCCTCGGGCCCTTGCTCCCCCGCACCGTCCGGTCACGCCACTATCACACCGCTGGCATAAACTGAGGAACTCCGGTCTTTGCCCAGGTGCTGCACAGAGAGCAATGCCCACTTGAGCCAGACCATTTATTAGCATCCTCAAAACTTTTGGCTAAATAGATTTGGAAACATATATTGTCCATCTTAACAAGCTGGGATCGCTCCCCTACCTCACCACTCAAACCTGTCCCTTCACCGCAGGTACCGGAGAGTAGCAGCCGACAGACCTGCCGCGACACCGGCACCCGCCTTTCCCCCGCGCAGGAGCCGTTCCCCGGCTCAGACCGATTTTTGCCCACGTCCTGTACCGCGGTCACGGAGCTCCGACGATGCGGGACAGGGAGAAGACAGCTCCACTGACCCCCACGCCGCAGAGGGGAGCGGAGCCCACGCTGGGACAGGGGATGCCCGGCGCTCACCTGCCTCCCTCCCTCCGCGCCGGTGGCGGTGCTGCCGCCTCCTCCCGCCGGCAGGACGGAGCGCCGGCAGGAGCAGCGGGCCGCGGGCCGTGCTTATATAGCGGCGGGGCGCAGCCGCCCAGCAGCGCCCGCCGCACCGAGCCCCGCCGCGCCGAGCCGCAGCGCCCCCTGCGGGACCGCACCGCGCTCTGCGCCGCCGCCCCGGGAGGGGCACCCCGCCCCCCGCGGGATAGAGTCACCCCAGGGGGACCCGCCACGGAGGGCACAGGTATCGCGGTAGAGGTGACAATGCAAAAGGAGAATTTTTCACAATAACAGTCAGCCACTGGAATAGTTTCCCCAGGGAACTAGTGGATTACCCAACACTGACACTGCAGAGATTCAGTTGGACAGAGTCCTGGGACATCTTCTATACACCAGGCTTTTGCCAAGACAGGTTGGACCAGATGATCCTTGAGGTCCCTTCCAACCTGGTGTTCTGTGATAGCTGATTCTGCCCCTCTACTCTGCTCTGATGAGACCCTGCCTGGAGTACTGCGTCCAGCTCTGGAGTCCTCAGTACAGGAAAGATATGGACCTGTTGAAGAGGGTCCAGAGAAGGGCCACAAAAATGACCAGCGGGATGAAGCACCTCTCCTATGAGAAAAGGCCGAGGGAGTTGTGTTGTTCAGCCTGGAGAAGAAAAGGCTCCAGGGAGACCTTATTGTGGCCTTTCAGTACTTAAAAGAGGTCTGTAAGAAAGATGGGGATGGTTTTAAACTAAAAAAGGGGAGATTCAGGATGCATATGAGGAAAAAATTCTTTTTTCCTTTACATCCTCCTTTTCAATAAGGATGGTGAAACACTGGCAGAGGTTGCCCAGAGAGGTGGTAGATGCGTCATCCCTGGAGACATTCAAGGCCAGGCTGGATGTGGTTCTGGACAACCTGATCTATTTGAACATGTTCCTGCTCGTTTGAAGGGAGGTTGGACTAGATGACCTTTGAAGGTCCCTTCTGACCCAAACTATTCAGTGATACTATGATTCTGTGATTCTATGGTTGTATGATACAGATAACACAGAAAGTTCCCGTGCCTGCATTTGTGGGATGCTTCTGGCTCTGCCCAGTATTCTTGGGAATTGCTGTGTGCAAATGAACACCCTGTAAGAAAATAGATGGAATATTGAATGGGTATTTGCCTAGGAATATAGGTATGGGTCAGTGTCTTCCAGGAAAGGCAGAATGGTGCTGCAAATGACATCAGACTGAAACGGCCCTGATCACAGCAAGGCTTTCTGTTCCTTGCCCGGCCACTCTTCCTTGCTCCAAGCTGATTTCACATTCACTTTAAAATGAGCAAGAAAATGAAGAAATAAATGAGCAGGCACGCAAATCTGCTTTCCAGCAAGACGTGTAATTCAAACGGTCCTCTCTATCACTTGCTATGTTTGAACTCTTGCCCGGGGGTTTACTCCCATTCGGGAAGTGAGCTTTGTGATACAGGCAGAGACTCTTTATTATCTACACCTGCCGCCTGTGTTACATCTATCTCTGTGTGTATTGTTATATTCCTGACAAGCTAGTGCTCATTGTTTCAATCAGCTGTTAAAATCAGCAGCAGGCACGAGATCAGATGGGAGTTTTATGACCTGTGCCTAATGCTGGGCAACTCAACTAATTTTTACAAAGTCCTTGAGGCAAATGCATGAAGGTCTGTTCAGGAGGGGGTGGTGAAGGGATTCCCAGTTTGTGAGGCCAGCCAGATGCTGCACAGCATCCTCCTGCCAGGATGCCCCCACAACACCAGGAGAGGAGCCAGGATCTCAGGACCAATACACAGAGGCATGAGATGGCAAGTGACTGGGAGGCTGGGGTGACCGGGGCAGTAATGTCCATGGTCTGCACCCCAGCTCCAGCGTGGCCCTTTGGCAGTGGAGATCCAGTATAGCATTGTGGAAAGACTCCCCTCACCCAGTGCCTGTCTGATCAGGCTGATGTTAGGGCCTCGTGTGGCAGGACAGTCACTGTCACAGGATATATCTGTATTTCCTAGGCACGCATAACTTCCTTCTTTCTGCCTGTGCTCAAACACACTGCGCTTGCATCTGTCTGCAGTTTGAAGTGCCAAGTACCATCCCTGCAGCACCATAAGTGAGTCTCTTATCCTTAAAGGACCTTCCTGTAAGGTTTGCCTTCCCTGCTGAAAAATAAGCTGTGTTCCACATGCCCAGCCCTACCAGGCTGACTAAATGCTATGCTTGAGTTACAAAGACAATGAACGTAAAACATCTTAGCTGGTGAAGTTGCTGAGAGCATCCCTCTGGCACAAAGGAGGAGGACCTGCATGAGCCAGGCACTGGCAAGTTTAGCTGTGGTGGTCTATGGCATGAACCCTCCTGCCAGCTCTGCCAGAGCTTTCCAGCCCCCAGCAGAGCAGGCAGGACAGAAGACGCATCCTTACGCATCCTTCACAATTCTGAATATTATTTATGTTCAAACCCTGAGGTTATCTATGGTTAAAATAAGGATGAAGTGAACAAAACCATCCAGCACCTCAGACATTCATTTTCAGAAAGTAGCAATGACATTTGTCTTGTCCAAAGGCATCACCATGAAACGACTGATGATGGGAACTTACAGGCTTTCACTGCCCCTTTTTTACGATAGTACTTGAAGGGACCTACTGGCTGTATTAAAACAGGGACAATAACTGAGAAAGCCCAAATTCACACAAAATATTCGCTGGCCTGCAAGACCTATTATATTTAAAAAAACAAACCCCAAACATGCCAGCATTGAGTTTCTTCCCTCAGTAGAACATTTTTGCAAACAATTATCACTCCTAGCTCTTGACTTCTGATCATGGAGCTATTGCACTCTAAAAGACAATTCATGCTATTATCACACTTAATTAAAAGCTACTTAACTGTAGAATGTGGGCCCCACTTTACTTTTAGATTCTGTACAGAAGTGATCTGCTGTAGATAATACACATAAATTTTTTTTTCTTCAACATTTGGAAGAGAGATCTGTAGCCCATACAAGTGTACAGCGAAAGATTTCTTATGCAACTCCAACAGAAAGGATAACAAGAAGATGTTGCTTATACTGTAAAGAGTAAAAGAAAATGACGAGAAACTGAAGCAGTGGGTGGCTTTTACAAATGCAGGCAGAGCAGTTCCAAGCACAGTTTTAAGCTGACGAAACCACTTTGTTGATGTATTTAGGAACAAGCTGCTGCAGCTACAGAGAGGTGGCAGAATAGCCTCACACATGGACCTGGAAATAGAAAGCAGTGAGGAACCCATGGCCCAGAACAAGGGCAGCCTGCCTGTGGGCACACAGGGCTGGATATCGCCCTGAATGGAACTGGAGAATGGAGCAATCACATGCCTTGGCCATGGCTGACATGGCAAGCCCCCCAAGCCTTCCATCCCTGTCATAAGGGCATGGATGGCTGGCACAGTGGAGGTATTTTTTGCTGTACCATGGAGGTACTTTTTGCTGTACCTCCAAGCTTCCACCCTTGTGTTTAAACATGCACCAGGCCATACTAGTGGCTGTGCTTGAACTGATGGACATGGTGGGATGAGGGACCAAGCTGGGTTGCTGATCATCCACACTGCTTAATTGTTAGCGTGATCCAGGATACAGTCTTGGCCAATGCCACATAGCCCAGCATGGGAAGACAGTGCCAGCGAACAGCCTGGGGGATGACACGCAGGAGGGACCGTTCCCAGCAAGCAGCAGAGATGGGACTGCACTGCTTCCCATTTCCTTCATCCTACACAGTCTTCCAGCTCTGTCTCCGGAGGTTTTGCACCCACAAACTTCCCTCCTGCCCCACCCCAATTCATGCAATATAAACCCCATTTCCTGCAATAAGACACCATTCCTGTGGGCTGCAGCACAGCTATTACATTAGTTCAGACAGCATAAATTTGGAAAAAAAAAAAAAAAAAGATAAATATCTCTTAGGGCTACACAGGCACCAGATGGGAGACCAGGATCAAGCACTGTGCAGCATGGATATAGCCAGTCTGTGTCACTTGGCCTCGGGATCAGAGAGCAGTTCCTGACTCTGTTTATCTAGTGGTAAACACAAAGCTGGTGATCCCAGAAGGCTGTACAAGGCTTATTTCTTTGCAGAAATAAGAGGCAGAGGCATAGAGGCACAGAGGCACAATCAGTGTTCAGCTTTGCAGATCATCTGGGAACAATGAAAGTCAGGTGAAAAGAAAATAACCCCCCTCCCGCTTAGATAAAGCTGCATCATATTAAGACTATTAGCTCCAGAAGATTTTTAAAAGGTTTTTCTACCAGGGAGGATGGAAGGTCCACAGAGCAGCTCCTGGGATTGCATTCTGGGAGCATGAGCACTGCTGAGGGCTGCCTGGCTGCAGTGGTAAGTCAATGGGCAGGTGACAGGCAAAGCCCACTGCAGGCAGGGAGAAGGGCCTGGGGCTCCTGCTGGGGCATAGACATGCAGAGGCCCAGAGCTGGCAACCTGGTGCCTAGTGCCTAGTTCTGGCTGGGCGAGATGCTTAAGCTACTGTCTCCAAGGGAAATTTTCCTTAGCCTTCCAGGTCTGGCCCACATGCATTTTATCAGCAAATTGATTGCAGTTGAAAATCTGTTGTGGGGGTTTTTTGTTTGTTTGTTTGTTGGGTTTTGTTTGGGTTTTTTGTTGGTTTTGTTTGTTTGTTTGTTTGTTTTTAATTTAGGTAATTACTGTAGTCTTACCAGCTATTTTTATTTAAGCACCATCTTAAACTTCAGTTACACCAGCTAAAACTCAAGTGCTGACATACTTGTCCCAGAATGAAGCTGTCTGATACTGACTAAGGTATCTTCTGGTCTTGAATAGCTATAGCAACATAAGCCCTTTCCTATTGCATCAACACAAGAGGAGAATGTCAGTTAGACTGTTATAACTAAAGTGGGAAAATTCTTGTGTCTCAATAAACACCGAGGAGCTGGCTTTGACTCTAACTGCTGCTCTTCTCATCAAGGGAGAAACTCACTTGTCACAAGCTCCCCAAATAAACCTGAGCTGTAAAGATGTAGTAGAGCTCTATATAAATTACGGTTAAACCAATTTATTTTCTCGTCTGTGAATCTTGGCTGGCTAATCTAATGAGCAATAAAAGGCTGCAGCCAGGGCAAATTTATCATTAAAGCAAACAGTCTTGCCAGAATAATATCAACTTCATCTAAGAAATCGATTGCTCTTTTATTTAAAGTATGAGGACTATCTTGTACACTCAAATTACTAGTGACCAAAAATCCTGCAAAAACACATTGCATTAGGCATGCTAACAGCAATAACCAGCTCATTTTTTTGTAGAGTACAACCAAGTGGTGAGGATGACTTCAAATACTCTTTTCAAATGGCTTGGATTATCTTAAGCCATAAATTCAAAGTCTTCTGGGATCACAATAGTTGCATCTCTGAGCTGTGTTACTGCTTGATAACAGCAGTGAAACACTGCAGACAGATGATAAAGCAGTCTGATGTGAGCTCATGTGAATGACACCATGGAAGAAATCTGTCCCATGAGACCTGAGGAATCCCAACCATGAAGAAGAGTAATTGTGGTCAGATAAAAATGGCAGCTTGCTCAACACATCGACTTCCTATCTGAGTAAATATAATTGAGCACATTTGCTTGGATGATAGGGACTTTTCGTGTGCATAATTTCTAATCATCATGAGAAAGGATTGCACAGTATAAGTAATGTACAGACAGATCTTTCATTTTTTTTCCAATTTGTATTGAGGGAACATTACAGTTGAGGAAAATTCAGCTGTTGTGATAGCCTGAGCAGTGTGAGTCTGCATTTTATGAATTCTCATGGATTTATGCAGTTACGTACATATATGTGTACATAAGCATATATGCAAACGCATATATGTAACCACCAACCTGTTTGCAGGCCTGCATCTAGTGCCTTTTGAACCGCAGAAAGTGAAGAGTCCTTAGATCCAGATGATTCCTATTCAAATAGCGGTGTCTAAGACAACAGGATGGTCACATCCCAGGAGGACCATCAAGTGATCCACCTTCTCCTGAGTTAGTGTATTGAGCTGCAACAGCAACAAGGCTGCAGCATACGACTGGGGATGGAGGGCAGGAGGCAAGACCCTCAGAGGCAGCAGCTGAATGGGCTGAGGGCTGTCTCGGCACCACAGCCAGCCTATGGAGGGGGGAGCTTATTTTTTGCCAGGACAATAAACTGAACTGCCCCATGAAGGGGCTCAGTGAGTGCCAGCATTGATACATGAGGTGGGAACAGCAGGAATGAAAAAGAAGGAAAGAAGGACATGGAGTGAAGGACTTCAACTTTTGGCAGAGCTGTATAGATTCACTCAGCTGTATCATGCAGCTCTGCTTGCTAAAAGACAGCTGGTTGCCTAGAAAACCTTCCCTACCCAATGTCCAGACCAGCTCCCCTTCCTCCGTGTGTGCACAATCAGAGGGCCACACAAGGAATGGGGTGGGAAGGGGCAGGCGGTGGTAATGATGGCCAGTGGGAGCTCGTGCTCCACCAGACATTATGCAACCACAGCCTGAGTCTTAGAACTCACATCCCACACTGCAGGCTGGCTTAGGGAACTGAGATGTAATTTCTAATTTCAAGAAAATTATTTTAGAACAAAAAATTGCACTTCCACAATAAGGGAGCAGAAGCCAAAGAAGGGGCTGCAGACTGTAGGGTGCAACAGCCCTTGTGTAAGATAACATTGCCAGCCATGTTGCCACTCTAGCTGCCCAGGAACACATAGAGAAAAAGGGCAGAAAGGACGGACATGTGTAGTGGAGCTGTCCTGTGTGACCGGCAGAGGGAGAAGGGAACTACCTACCTGTACAGAAAAAAGAGATAGACTCCTGTTCAGAAACCATGGGTAAGAAGAAGGACCTGGACCTAAATTTAACTGTGTGTTAAAATTAAGTTAGAGATATGCATGCATGCAGCTCTCCTCCAGCAGCCCAGCAGCACCCCTTTGTCTGTCACATCCCAATCCATCACTCTGGAGATACACCACTGATAGTTCAAACTCCTGCTCCACCAACCATCCTCACTACTGTGTTCTCTATCCTTCACCTTGATTGACTCTTGATTCATCTGAGGAGGAGGGAGAGAAGGAGGAAGATGTGACTATTAAAAAGCAGTAGCAAGAATGATCTCATAAAATTTACATCAAGCATTTAGCCTCACTGCTGAAGTGACTGAATTCACTGGATAGTGAAGCAGTTTTTCCCTTAGAATTAATGAAACAGAGGAGGATGTGTCAGGGACTTAGGAAATACATCTTACATACACAAGAGCAGTGTAAAATGATGTAAAGTTTGAAGAGGCAGAAGCAGGATTATCATCACACGGGGGGCACACAGGCAGTCCACTGTCTTGGCTGTTTTACCCATGAGAATGAAGGCATCAGCTTCCTCAGATGCATTTAGGTCAGTCAAGTCGATTCAGCGTGAAGGACAGAAATGGAGGGTAATGCTTGAGCACTCAGTCTCTCAGACAAAGCAGCCAAGATCTTTTCAAACAGTGACCTGCTCATTCATTCTGATCGGAAAAGATGCTTTACTATCCATTGCATGGCTAGCATTCACGCTTTTCAAGGAACATAGCATTAGTGGGAAGGGGGAATATGGCTGTGTACATTTTCTTCACACTAGCCAAAGTAAGGGCTGAAGGTGCTTCACAGAGCTTCCAAGGCCCATGATTTCAGTTTGTGAGGCACTGAATGTTGCTGCATGGTGAACAGGAAAACCCAAATGTGCTCAAAACTGAAGCTTTATATTTGAAGGTGTTTATGCTGTTGGGCAGCCAGGACTGTTCTGGGGACTTAGGCAGGTCAGCTATGAGATGGCACTGCAGTGAGGTGTTTTTACAGAGGGTTATAGACATTGCCAGACCTGTTGGACATTCCCATTATACAGGTTGCTAGCAGCACAATGGTTAGAATAGATTGTTGTAAAATCATACCCAAAGACAGTCACCTCAGTTCCTGCTTGTCTGATTTTCACTAGGGCTTTGCAAATCAGCAGTAAGAATCTATACCCCATTCTTTCCAGCTACCACTGTTTAGAGCTTTGATAAATCAGACTGAGGAGAAGAACAGAGTAGGTTTTTAACAGAAAGTTGGTTTCTGCTAGAATCACTTCTTTTGAGGTCTTACAGCCTAGAATACAATGTAAATGGTGGCCAGGGAATATAGAGCATGGTCAAATCCTGGCTGAGTCAAGCCAGCATTGCTGGAGCAACTACAGGTATGAAAATGCCTTTCTCTGCATCTCTTCCTGGGAGAGTTGGTAAGTATCAAAATCAAGAATAAAGTGAAAGCAGACCCAGCTCAGCTTTATCATGGTATCATCCAGATTTCCTTGGAGTACATTTAGATAATAGCACTAACGAAATAGCAGCTGGTTTGCAGTAGAGCTGCTGTTACCTATGGCATTCAACTGCTGGAATAGCTGCAGTGGGTAGTTTTCAGAGAAAACTCATCGCATATAAGTGAGGGTGGAAAACATAGCCGCAGATGCAGACCAGGAGGAAAACAACAGCTGTGCGGTGACAGCTAGGAAAGCAAAGGGAACTGACACTTATGTAGATGCAGAATAATGCGGTTTGTGGAGATATGATTGACAGTAGGGCTTATCAGCAGCCCTGAATGTCAGGTACTGTCCTCTAGAAAATGATATTGCAAATGAAGTTGAAGAAGGCAGGATTATAACAGTGACTCTGACAAGCTCCAAGGCAGGAGAATGTTTTCAGCAAGTGCTTCAGCAGGCAAGTGAGCAGCAGTGACACATAGGCTGCAGCTTCTCTCCTGAGGAAAGCTCAGTCCAGAAGCCACAGGGAGAAGGAGCAGTGAGAACAGGGCTCAGCCTGGACAGAGATTTCTGCATATGCAGACAACTCAAAATCCAAGAAAAAGTACCATTATTTACATAGCACTTATGTGCTATGTATGTGCCATCTTATGTGCCATCTTATGTGCCATCCTCTTGTCTTCTTATCTATCAAGGTTCTCTGGCTTTGCAGTACCATCCAGTAACATCCCAGTGTTTTACTGTCAAACTTTTGATTCTTACACTTCCCTAAACAGCGGGGTGCAGTGACTGGGACCAGAGCCTACAGCCAACCCCCCATGAGATTTGGAGAGTGTTTGAGGTCCTTTGCCCCTTTGCTTTCAGATAGGGCAAGGTTTCAGTGTGCGTCACTGAGCCCGAGTTCAGCTGCAGAGACATCACAGGGTTGGAGGTTTCTCTGTAGATGCTGAAAGTAACTTCTTCCAATAGCAACTTCAGTTTAAAGGGGGATGGCTGGGCAGGATGCGGCTAGCTGAGTCCCCAGTCCATCTGACCAGGCAGGGCTGATGGTTTCTCAGGATTATCACAGTCCTGGGTGTCCTTAGCCTCCATAGGGTTTGCATGAAATAGAGAAGAGAGACAGCCAAGAAGTAAGGACCCTCTTCTGCCTTCCAAGAGCCTTCCAGCCTCCCCTAGGGCAGGCCAGCTAGCAGACTCCTTCCCCATTGTCATTGCCCTTCAGATACTGCCTTTTGTGCTTGACTTTGCTTTGTAAGGAGACTACGTGAACTCCAAAGCAATCGAAAAAATCCCCATTTAAAAAACGATGATAGATTTGCTCTTCTGTGAAGAACACATTCATAATTATGTCTTACAGACAGGGTTGGAGGTCTGAAATGGGATTTTATCCCTCTCCTGTTTCTTTACCTTCTTTCCTCCACAGCACATACTTGTTTCACAAATTTTGCCACACTGACCAGAGAGATGGACACGTTTTCATTTTGGCCACTTGACCTAATGTCCTGGGTATTGTATTTAACCAAAATCAGCTCTAAGCCCCTCAGAATAAGGGGATTACTCTCTCTCTACGAATTTTGTTAAAATGCTGTAGGAAATGTCAGCTTCACCATTTCCACAGTTTGTGCTTAAGGAAAAAGGATTACTGTGCCAGGCAGGAAATTACCAGCTCCTGACCCCTGCAAAGGCTGAGACAGATGCAGATCTTTGTCAAACATCTGAGAAAAGCAGGGAGCAAATCTGTACCACTGCAGTCCAAACACTGCCCTGTTTGCTCTGATGTTCTCTGGTCCCCTGTCCCAGCAGAGGCTGTGCCCACACAGTGACCTTTGGTTGGGGCTCATCCTGGGGGCACCCAGGGATGCTCCCCACACTGGATGTGTCCTCCCTCAAAAGGAGGTCATGACATGACTGCCATCCTGCTGGAATACCTTGCAGCCTGCATACAGAAAAAAACCCCTCGTTCGTCCTCTGGTGCACTCGGGTAAGTCTTAATGAACAGTGCAAGCGTGTTTTCCCCAGGCTTGGCACCGCCTGCTTGGGTTAACTGTGGTAAGATGAGGTGGCAGCTGTAAGAGCAACTCCCTTGTGGTAACACCCTGAGCCCATGTGGCTTCTCTGATGTCTAATAATGCAAGTTGGCTCACCTACCTGTACTTTTGGTGGGGCCACACAGGGTACTTGGCTGCTGGCTTCGTGAAACAAGTAGGTAATATTTGTATTTATAAATATATAGATATTTGAGATTTCTATTTCCTTGTCAAACTTGCATGAAACTGGGCAAAAGAAATTAGGAATCCAAGAGATTCAAAAGACAAATAATGTTTTATTAGCTTCCATCGGAAAATGTAAGTAGCCAAAGTTTCCCATGTTTCCTTCACACTACCTTAGCTGGTGTGCCTAATTGTTTGCCACACTGAGTTCTGCCTAATTACTACTAAGTTCTGCCTCATCACTACTAAGTTCTGCCTCATCGTTTATACCCAGAAGTGTGGAAAAAGTGTTATTACAGCTCTTCACAGGCACTCTCCCCACTAACCATATCTCCATTTCAGGCTGCTACCCACCCCTTTTACCATGCCCAGGTGCCTGGAACCTGGTGGTAGTACGTGGTGGAGCTTGTGGCAGGTCTTCCAGGGGAGAAAGAAAGTGGAGGAGAACCAGACTAGGAGAGTGTGCAGACATAGGAGCAGCGTAGGACAATGTAGTATGTATGGGAACGAAAGAGGGAAAAAAAAAAAAAGAATCTGGGAAGAAACAAGTCATGGAAAAATCCAGAAACTATGAGGAAAGCACAGGGTGACAAACAATAAATTCAGTCTTAGTCTGATGCAACTTTACTTGCAACCTCCTTGAAATACTCACTTAGAGACCACATACAGTAAAAAAGCTGTATGTGTTGTTTGGAAATTCCTTCTCAAGGGTTAACCGCTTGCTGGGAGGAATACTGCTCGTTTTCAATAAGGAGTATATTCATATTTACATAAAAAAGTCTCAAGGACAGGACGCAAGAGGGCACCTGGCAGCGGCTCTTATCCTGTAAGTGGTCTCCAAGATGATAGAAAACAGATTCAAAGTAAACAAACAAACCTGAGCATACTCGTCTTGCTGTTCTTAAAAATGAGCAGTATATATAGCTCCTAATTACAGTGACATCTGCTTTGTCCTTAAGGAGTGACAACTGATAATGTCTTTTCCCCAAAACACCGTTGACATTATCAACATAATCACAAGTCTTTCCAATATGACATCCTGCATGTGGGTCAGGGCAATCCCAAGCACAAATGCAGGCTTGGGAATGAAGGGGTTGAGAGCAGCCGTAAGGAGAAGGACTTGGGAGTGTTGGTCAATAAGAAGAGCCTGCTTCAGTGTGCGCTCACAGCCCAGAAACCAACTGTGTCCTGGGCTGCATCAAAAGGAGCATGACCAGGAGGTTTCTCATGAGACCCTACCTGGAGTACTGCATACAGTTCTGGTGTCCCCAGCATAAGAAGGACATGGACATGATGGAGAGAGTTCAGAGGAGGCCACGAAGATGATCTGAGGGCTGGAGCACCTCCTGTACGAAGACAGGCTGAGAAAGTTGGTCTTGTTCAGCCTGGAGAAGAGAAGGCTCTCGGGAGACCCCAGAGCAGCATTCCAATACCTAAAGGGGCCTACAAGAAATCTGGAGAGCAACTTTTTACATGGGCATGTAGTGATAGGACAAGGGGTAATGGCTTTAAACTGAAAGAGGGTAGATTTAGATTAGATACTAGGAAGAAGTTCTTTACTGTGAGGGTGGTGAAACACTGGAACAGGTTGCCCAGAGAAGCTGTGGATGTCCCATCCCCGGAAGTCTTCAAGGCCAGGTTGGATGAGGCTTTGAGCAACCTGTTCTAGTGGCAGGTATCCCTGCCTATGGCAGGGCGAGTGGAATTAGATAGTCTTTGAGGTCTCTTCCAACCAAAACCATTCAATGGTTCTATGATATGTGCAGGCAGTTAGTGATAATCGCATTTCAAATAAGAAGTAAATCTACCACAAGAGTCAATATGCATTTGGGGAGTATGAATCTTTGTGTCGTATTTAAACAAGTTTCTTTAATTAAACAGACACAGAAGTTTGTTCATATTTATGAAAGTACATCTCTCCCTCTGCCATCACAGGTTAAAGCAGTTCTCTGAAGCTCTCTCTCCTTTCTTTATTAAAAGCTTGTAGAATTGAATCAAGTTTGATTTTTTGCAGGCTTGCAGGTATCATTATATGTGGGCTCACCCACGCTTTGGATGATAGGCAGAGGAACAACTTATGCTTTAATAAGCTGTAGCATTGCTGAGACTGATCTAAGTAGGGACAGATGAGAGTCTTGCCCTGCATTGGTTGGCTGTTGCCTGTCAGAGTATGATGTAACATTCAGAATTGCATGCAACAGTGCACATTTACATTTAGACTTGTTTCTCCATTTCAAAATCAGAAATAAAATTACATATGAAAATATGAAATCATGTATGAAGAGATAATATTGCTGTTAAGATAGGTTTCTATAGCATATATAAGGGCTCTGCAGCTGCACTTGCCTTTAGTCTCCATACTACAGTGACTATTATCAAGAAACTATCCCATAACCAAATGAGAGCACAAATCCAACTGCCTGAATCTGAAAATGCAGGACTTTTTTGCACAACTTTATTAAATTGAAAGAGTGAATAGCACTATCTGAAATAATAGTTGTTTCTGCAGGGATTTGTTTTTTCTTTTAGTGTGTCTGAGATGCAACACTCTAGCTGAACTTAGAGACTCAGCTCAGCCTGTCCTGAGCCTGGATGATTTGAAAAGGACTATAATCCAGGGTGAAACTGTGAGTCAGATCTAGGGCATCTGTGCCTACAGATTGTTACTGGCTGTTGCATTGTCTACCAGCATTGTTCAATCTCGCTTTTCTTCCTGCATTCAGCCCTTGCAGATGGAGTTCTTGCATTGCCACCAGCTTAGGGTCTACTTTTTCAATTGCAGGTCTCAAAGCTGACAACAAAAAGGAGGTAAGTGTTATTAACAAGAGTTTGCTGAAATCTTGGTAGAGATATTCGAGGCAATTTTTAATGTGAGAGATGTGCTTAAGATAAGAACCTGCCATGTCAAAGAGCAAGCTTGTCTTTCTGTATCTGACACAAATCTCTCTGTTAACATTTTAATAAATGTCACTCCTCAGTCACCTCCTGGGAAAGGATCAGAGTCCATCACAACTGCTTTTTCAGGGAGTGCAGGAGAGAGCACATTTTTACCAAATAATAGAGTTTTCTTTCAATTCTGAATATGAGTCTGGAGTGGTTCATGCCCTGAGTACATAATCATCTCCGGCTTCAAATTTCCTGCTGGATTTCTCTCTCTGCACAGACTTGCATCTGTTTTCAAATAATTGCCGTTTCCTTTTCCTGTGCTTAAAAAACAGCTCTTGTGTGAACCAATGTCAAATTCCATCCACCCTCCATGCTATGTGTCATGTTGCGCTTTTCTTAATCCAGCAGATGAAAGGCATTAGACACTGTTCACAGGTGACAGAGCCTCTTCTAAAGCCTCCTCAATTTATTTTACTTGCTAATAAGAATCAAAACTTTAATAAAATGTTAACTAAGCTGAAAACGTTAATGCAGGGGGATAATCTATTTGCTGAATTATTGGGAATTCATAACTATGACTACACTGTAGACAGAAGAAGCGAACTGTTGGCATCCCAGATCAAAAATATGCTCCTGAGCTGCTCTGCAGGGACCTTCGGGATCTTCCAAACTGTCACCAGTCAGCAGAGGGCAACACAAGCACAAAAACACGGAAAAGCTTTAAGGCTCTTCCCAGATGTGTAACCCAAACCCACACCTCCCTCTGCTAACCTGAGCAGGATGAGGCTTCAACTTTCTGCAGCCAAGGATGGAACATTTTGTATAATTAAACCCTCTTTTCTACAAATACAGCCGATAAGCAAATGAAAAGGAAAAAAAAGAAAACAACCCACAAAATAAGCAAACCACACGCAGTTGTCAAGGTCCCAGTAGAATAATTTAGAATTTCCACTTAATAAACCTGTAGCAACTGACTATGACAAAACCTGTGAGCTGGCTACATACATTTTAAATATGAGTTCAGTACAGGAAAATGGGGTAGACTTTAATCTGGAGAAATAAACAAATGGTAATTCTGGTGTGGCCTTGAAAAGAAAGTTGTAAGAAAGCAATTTTCACTTTTGATGGCTATGGTACAAATACTGGACCAGACCCTGAGGATGCATAATTCAGTGCAATATGCCTTGCGCCTACATGGTACCCTGGCATCTGAGGGGCAGGCAGTATGGAGGGCCTCACTCCCACTCTGCATCTCTTTTTTTTCCCATGGAGGGTAGACTTTGTGTCAGATTGGGGTTCAGGTGAGAGCAGACACCTCACAATGAGGATGCTCAGCAGAGCCCAGGCAGAAACAACATGACAGGACAGGGCATCTACTAGGGCTTTCTGGCCTGTTTTAAAAAATAGCCACTGTCTGTTTGCCAAGTCTCTGAGAATACGAAAACCATATCAGCTTGGATCAAATGGCATTTCTGCTGTTCTGACAATGACCAGAAGTAGACACCTAGAGAAACATTTAAGGCAATGAAATGCCTTAAATTATAGAGATACTTAGAGATACTTCTGGGCCTTAGAGATACTGCCCAGAACACCCTGCTAGCCATAACAACCTGCAGGGCAGTGACTGCCAGTACCACACAGGCTGTGTTTGTGTTCACCAGCCCTTCACCAATTGCTCCGATGGCTCTTCAAAGTCATGGAGACCTTTATCATGCTCTACCTCCTGTAGCAAGGAGTTCCACAGAGCCCACAGTATTTGAAGAGCCACCTTCATTTTTGCCATGAAACCTCTTACCCACTGGTTTCCTTCATGTACTTCATGTGGAAAAGATGGTGAAAACCACACCCTGTTCTCCATTGCCCTGGCACTCACAGGCTGCCTTCCTCTCTCCTCTGTCACCTCTTCTCCAGCTAGAACTGTACTTTTTATTTCTTGCAGAGAAGCAGCTCCATTCCTCTGATCACCTTTGAAATCCCTGACCACTTCTGATATCCTGCTCTGAAACTTTTCCAGTCCTAATCTAGCTCTCTTGAGAGGGAATTGAACTTCCCGCTTGTGTATTGCAGTGAATGACTGTGAACTGTACTAAAATAAATTTAAGATTACTAAGTTACAACACTATTGCAGCTGCCTATCTCTCTTATGACAATGCATCAGAGATGTACAATAATTATTATACTCCTATAACTTCAACTTCAGTAGTCAAATGAAAATAATGAAAATCACAGGATGACTAAAAACATTCCTTTTCTTCATTCCCCATCCAAGGAGGAAAAGCCTCACAAATGATCATCTCATCTCACTCCCAACTCTGTTACACAGCATCCTGCATCTTATTCTGATGGCATCTGTTCTGATCTCATTCTCATAGTCGGAGTGCCAGTCTCAGGTTTCCAAGCCATGCACAGCTTTCTTTTCTCATCAGGAATTCTGCCTTTTCAGTGTATCAGATATAATGCGGTTGCTATGGAACTGAGTTTGCCTTTTGCTGTTAAAAGATGACAGGCTTTCGAATTTAGCAGCATGGTGCTCCATGGCCAGGGCCTGGAAGTGCCTCTAGCATCTGGCACACCAAAGGTAGCTGCTGTTCCCCCTTCAGGTTTTTATGATCCAATTTATATTTTCCATGTGGGTTCTGACCAAACAACTACTCACTCTTTTTTTCTTCTCTTAATGCAACACAATCAGCCACTAAGGAACAGACTTTTCTATTTTTGGAATGGGAAAAAGCACACATGGAAAATCTGTAGCTTTGGTCGTTACTCGTCTGCTCTGGCTGCAAGTGCTTACGCAAAGCCTGTGGCAGGGTTGTGATGTCCCCCTGCGCGCTGGGGCACAGCAGTCTATTGCAAAAAAATGCCAATTTTTTCCACTAGAGTAGGAGGGATGCATGTTGTTGCAGGTGGATAGATATTCCACAGGTTGCTTTCTCAGATCAGTATTACCAACTAGTATTATTTTGCACCCAGGAATGTGTGTGAATGTATTGCCAACACACGTAGCATGTGGAGACATGCAGGGGCTCACACGGTTTGCCAGACCAAGTGCCATGCTGTGAAACACAGACACATGGGTCCAGCCCCTGAGTGCCGTGAGGAAATGAAAGCCTGTCCTCCACACGCGGAAAGTGTCCATTCTTTCTGCAGATAAGGAGCAGCCTGCACAGGGCCTGCAGCACAGCGGGGATGCCTGCACCCCTCCCTGTGGAGCAGCGGCCGTGCCTGCAGGCAGGCACGCTACGCTGGCCATGGCGCTCCCGGCACGCTGGGTGGACCCTGGCTGTGCGCTGCTCCACACGTACGAGGGGACCGGAGGAAGGATTTCCTCTGCTTTGCTTCCCTGCAGCACTTGCACGCAGCCCAAGGACAAGTCACGAGCCTAAAACTGCAAGATAACAGAGGGGTGTTTCAGCTTCCTGGATGCAACCTATCTCAGCCCAAAAGCAAGCACTGATTTACAGCTGTGCACTTCCGAGCTCTGCAAAAAGTATAAATTGGCTGCACGTTTTCTTTTGCTGTCCCTTATGGTGGGAGAAGTGAAGGCAGAAAAAGGCAAAAATTCTATAGCTATGAAGAGGCTGCAAAAAAACCAGTATAAGTCAGAAATTTATTTTTTTCCAACTGTTTGGTTATTGAACCCTGTCTCTGAGATGACACTGGATAGTTTCAAAACTAATTCACCACTGTTAACATTGTTGACTGCCAGGAAAAAACATAGCATCCCACTGGATCAAAGGAACAGGCAGCCTCATCAAAGAAAGACCAGACACACGGGATTAAATTGTGCATGTCACTGGAAACCCACCTATGAAATCAAAAGAAAGATGGAGGTTGTCAGGGGGCATATGCTCAAATTCTACCCTCTGCCAGGATCGAAAATATCAGACTCCAACCCAAACAGTGTAAAAGCACTGCAATTTTCAGCTAGAAAAGGCTGCCAGCTGATATGCAGCCACTTGACTAGAGTACACTGATTTTTGTCAAAGGACAGGTAGGAAATTGTTAATGTAACTCTAGGTGCTTCTTTTTAAAAAACTTAAATAATCTTTATCTTACAAAACAAGTTAAACCTGTTTGAGTCGTTAAGAAGTAGGGAATCCAGGGTCAGGTTTGTAACGCCTGCTGTCCTGCTGCCCAGGGACTGGGGTGGGTTTGGGAGAGCAGAGCAGAAGCACGTCCCCTGCTGCAGCAGAACCCTGAGCCCACAACAGTGCAGGAGCCTGATACACGATGTAACACAGTCATTGAAAGGCAATCTTACATTAATACTCACGAATCAGCAATCTTAAACACAGGATCTCCTTAGATATCAAAAACTGTGAGAGTTTAAGAAACTTAGCAGAACATTTTGGGATTTGTTTATTGCAGCCCAGGTAGGGTAGAAGATGTACCCACTACGTCAGTCATTTCTGACCCTGTGAAATGTCAGAGTGAGATATCTCAATCCATTCCATCAAACCCATACCGGAGAACAGAAATCCCTGTTCAGATGGACTCTGGCAAATGCTGGAGTCAAAAGTACCTTCAGCGTCTTCCTGCCTCTGGAAAGATCTGTGGGGGAGGAAAAGGCTGTCCTGGGAAGGGGAGGCAAGCAGTTACACATCTGTACTTGCCACAAGAAGTTAGGCAGCCTGCCAGGGAGCCAGGAAAGCCCCCCAGTTCAGAAAAACAAGTAACCCCCAGTGAGTCACTGTGCTGCTAGGGGGAATGGCAAGCCTGTCCAGCAACCCCCTGTACAGGAGGGTCCTTTTCTCACCCTCCAGTTAGCTCTCAGCCTCAGGCTTTGGTCAGTGAAATGTTGGCAAAGATACATTCTAAAACGTATGTATGCATTCTTACACATGGAAGTATACAAAATACTGGCTATTTAAGGTGAAAAACATCCTGTGTGTGGCCTAACAGTTTTTTGTTTGTATGTGAAAACTGTTGTCAGCAGTGTGGTGGATGGTATGTGCTTGTGCTGTCCCAGGAGATAGAGTGGTCCTTTCATTAGAAGAAATCAAGAAACACCCTCCTGTAATGTCCCTGGGAGATTTTAACTGGGTTGTCTTCTCTCCTTGAAATCCCCACTCCACAAAGGGATGTGGCAGTTCAAGCGCATGCTCTGAACATCGCCAGCAGTGTTTAGACTTATGCCCAGCACAAGGACCTATATATACCTGTGCGAACATGTAGAATCAACAGGGTGGAAAAAACCGAGAAAAGTCCCAGCATTCATTTATTGTGTCCTGTTCCCTTCCCACTGAAGCACCAGTGGGCTAGTGCTGGCTGAAGTGTGGCCGAGGCACCAGCATAGCAGGATGCAGCAGTGGGAGGCAGTGTTGCATCACCTGCATTGAAGCTGCTCTCAGTTTTCTCTTCATAAATCAAGCAACTTAAAAGCAACTCAGAGCAAGAGACTACATTCAATTGCCTTTATTTTACCAGTGGGAGCTTTCTTACCCTACTTGAAACATGCGCCTTAATGCTTTGTAACTCCTGCAGAATGAAGAGAGTTTGGGAATTGTTTTCTTGCATAGAGATGATGTTATCCAGTTCATGGGGAACTGTTACTGCCAGGCATCTTCAGGGATGGAAATGTCTTTGCTCTGGCTTAAACAGATCTTATTGCTCCTGCTTATAACTACATTAGTATTGATGAACTGAAGGTTTGTTTTACAGTTGGGAAACCAATTAACTTAACTCCAGCCCTCTATAAAGGACTCTGCTGTAAATCAGTTGTCAGTGCTCCCTTGATGATCAGTGGTGAACATCACATGCTGTCAGATGGGGTTTCACTCACTGAGGTAGCAGGCCCTGCCCTGAGACATCCACACAGCCACTGTCAGAGCAGCACTCAAAATCTGGCTTTACTCATCTGAGGAGTCTGCAGCCAAAGGAGTTGAACTTGGCGAGCTCTCCGGAACCACTTCCTGAAAGTTTGACTAATTCCACTGATTTTTCATTTATAGCTGTTGATCCCAAATGCTGCTTTAAGGACATTAGGGTCATGCAGCTCACTGTGACACATTAGCTATATTTTGTTTTCCTGGAATTATTCAGCCTTTGTTTCTCTTGCAGTATCTGTCCTGTGTATCAGGACTGACACATCAGATAGAGGAACCCCAAGGCCACAGCCAGGTGTGCTTGCTTTTCATGTTCTTCTTTGGGTTTTCAGAACAGAGAACAGAGCTACCAAGATGAGAATCTAGCCTTTGACTCATTAAATATGAATAATTCACAAGTTATTGATTTTTTCTTACAGTTTGGTTAATTTATACTCATCTGATTAAAAATGACATTTTGCGAAAACAAGTCACTTTAACAACTTAATGCCAGACCGTGAAATAGGATGTGTAATAATCCATTTAATCCTTTATTCAGCTGGAGGATAAAAACATCACAACAAAACATAAAACCACTGCGAAATACATTGGGTTTATGCTTCATCTGTAGCACTGTTTGCTGGGGCTTGTTTACCTGCAGGCTCTAGAGCTACAGTTTCAACTTTTTTGCTCAAATAAGCTTCACTTCCTGGGAGCAGGCAAACGCTTCTCTTAGAACCAGTGAGTGCTCCACAGCGATTCTGAGCTGGGCCCATCTCAGTGATGCTTACATAGTTATTTGGTCTCCAAAAGACCTCCTTCTAGTCTCTGGCTGCCCCTGTGCATTCCTCAGTGCCGTTAGGCTACAGCTGCATGGGACGGCTGAAGTGACTTCCTTAAGCCAATGTTCTGGAGCCCAGGCCAGTCAGGGGAAGCAGAAGCTAAGGCAGCAAATGCAAACCATGAACTCCTGGATGTGTCTGCTGACAACCATTTTTGCACGTCCAGCTCTGTCACAGCTGCTAGAAGTCAGGGTAGTGTTGACTCTAGGATGGACAGAGAGAAGAGATGATAGTAGTGTAACCCATAACTAGGTATACCTTATAAAAGGATCAGCTCTGTTTGCACCCACAGCCAGATTATTTCTCTAGCTTTTCAAAGAATTATTTCGCAGAGACATGAAATCCCTGACTCCTAAATACATCCCTTTCCCCTGTCACACAACCACAGTTGCCTTGTAATCTGGAAGCCCATCTGAATTTCATAACCAATAATTTTGTCACTTATTAGCATAATGGTTCACATAAATAGACTGAATATGAATGCAACCATTGCCACCACCCTTCACCTTAAGTAGGCTCGATGAAGGCCACGCGTCTGCAGCAATCATCCACCATTTTCTCTCCGCCTTTACAAACCCTCTTTTCTCTGAGATAGGATCCTGCTGTACTTAGCAGCATACTGACACATCATGGTGGCTACTGTCCCAAAGAAGCTGCCATGCCAAAAAGATCTGACCCCTGGTTTTAGACAACAGTTTAGGATAAATCAACAGCCAGGTACTTTCCCAGTACAGATGACTGAAAACAAAAGTCTGATAAGTATAAAAAGAGCTGAGATATTTATACCATTCACCTTTACAACTTTATGTAGGGTCACTAGTAATGCACAGCATGAAAATTGGGATTCTTACGTATTACTTCTCCTTCTGCTCCTGAGCATGTATTATTCCTGCTCCAGCCTTCAAATGCACATCTACACAGATTTGTTGTATCAAATGTGCCTGTGCATCATTAAATTACCAGCTGTAGGACTGAAACGTGTGCTCTAGAGTGTCTGTCTGCCACTGGTCTCACATCCTTTCAATATGTATATGAAGGAGGCAACAAGAATAGTGCCAGATGGCAATGGCAATGGAAATGATATGACGTACATATGTGATGCAATTTTCTTTTTTTTTTTCTTGTGAATAAAGCATCTTGTGAAAAGAGGAATTAGATGCAGTATTTATAACAGTCCTTCATAAACATCCCCAAATTCAAAGCAGAAGACAAAAGGCATGAATCATATCACAGCAGGCGCTATAGCTCGGGAAGTGGCCTTTATGAAGATTGCTTCCATAATTTGGGCTCCAGAATGAAAGAGAGCTGCTCTTAGGAGATCTGTAGGAAGTTGATAATGGCTTATTTAATTGTAGTATCACTAATAAAATCTGGGTTTTCATCAAGAACATTTCCTTAACTAAAAATGCCATGATTCTTCAAGATGTAGTTTGATCCTGTTCATTTTGTCTACAAATGACACAAAGCCAAAAAAGCAGATTGGGACATTATAGTTTCCTTTAAAAGGAAACTTTTAGACTGTGCCTGCAATCCACACCATACAAGAAGATAAAACCCACAGTAAGTCCACAGAAATACAATATTTACTCATAAAACAGGGAAAATTATTCTTTATCCATTATAGAGGAAATTAGACTATACTTCACTTTTCATGACTTCATAGCTAAAAATCTCTGTCAACTGAGAAGAATTAAAGGTATTCTCCTCTTGAATGATTCTGCATCAGTTTTGGTAAGAATATTGCATTCTTAACCTAGAACAGCATTTGGACCAATTGAACTTGCATTATATTCCTTGTATGAGAAGAATATTACCACATTTGAATTATTCATGGGGAAATCCTGAAATAGAAAGGATGTGATCTAAAGCAACCTCTCATGTCTATGCTAAAAATTCTAAGACCCTTGAGATTCACAGCACTGATGAACACCAACACTTCAAATCAAAGGGATCTATACATACCAGTCACTTTCAGATGTATCTGACTTTAGACATCCAGAACCCAACATAGTAGATTCAAATATAATTTAGTACTAAAATTCAAATATAAAGAATTAACCTACCTGTTTTCCCCACTATTACACAGCAAAAGTTTGGCAAGGATGACAGCAGATCTCAGATGACCCAGTAATGCCATCTCTGATTTTTACTTAGATTTTTCATTCTGAAAGCAGACAGGGGTTTTTGGGAAACAAACAGTTAGGGGCATTAATGAGCAGTACATATTGCTGCACCCAGACAGCTGGTGAGTACGTTCCCTGGTACACCTACAACAGAACAACACAGGCAGTAGCTCCTGTAAATCACATGGAGACGTTGGGCAGGGATGGCAAACTAATACCCAATGACTCAGTGCTGATAGTACCATGATTATCACTGTACCTGTGATGTTGGCTTTGTGCCCTGTTTTGTATGCCCTGCATGGCCTAGTTTGGAGTTTCCTTACCTTTGTATCATCCATTCCCATGCATACGTTGCGGTTAGATCCAGGAGATGCACAGAGAACACAAAAGATGTGTGGATCGGAAGGTGAAGAAACTCTTCTTTCTGCACACAGACATTTTGGCACAACCCACCTCAGACTGCTTAAGGTGCTCAGAAGTTGGGCATCACTTTGTAGCATTTACCACAGGAGAAGTGATAAAGATCAGAGCAGAGACAGGCAAAGTCCAGCAAGGAACCCTGCACAGTTACACAGCCTTAGTGCCTAAGCATCAGATACAGGATACAATGAGGATACAATGAGATGCTAATGGGAATATACCACTTCCAGCTTGTTAGGACTGCAGCCCAGCAGTGGGAAGATAAGGATGGAGCATTCCTTTGCACTTTCCCATCAAGCCAAAGAACCACAAATGACAGCTGACAACAGCTTGAAGGAAAATATGGATAAAAGCAGAGCTTTCTCAACCAAAGACTCAAAGCAAAAAGGCAAAAAATTTTCAGAGCTGTCTACCTGCAAGTGGTATCAGGCTGCCTGCAGAAGACTCCAGACAATAGAAGCCACAAGGGGATAGTCAAGATAGGATATTATGATAGCTGCAAAATCAAATATTGCTAGCTACCGCCATCCCAGTCCCACCACTGAGGGTATGGCTGAAACGATACCCAGTGCTCCCTAACAGACATTTTACAGGTTGTGTGATGTGGCACGGCATTTGCAAAAGTTCATCAGCATGAAAAAGAGGGGAGGGAGGGAGGAAGATTTATTGCACAGTCATGGCTGAAAGCTAAGTGTTGTTATTGCTTCTATGCAAATTGAAGCAAATTTGATCACATTGAACATTGTACATATTTTCATTGGCAGGGAAAAAAACCCTATAGTTAGCATTTTGGAAAATGAGAAGTCAAAGTACAATCATAAAATAAAGACTATCTGACAGGTTTTGCTACCTGAAGAAACTGTGTTCAGGAGTTAAAAAATGGCTTTGGGGAGTAATCACTACCTTGGTTTCAGTTTTGTTGTATAGCTGGTGGGACTCAGCAACTGAGACAGGCTTGCTCTGGTAATGCTGGCAGTGTCATAACACTCTGAGGATGACAGCTTATTTTCTCATGACTTCTTAAAATACAGAGGACTGTCTAACTGATATTATCTCACAAGAGTCAGCAATGAGGAAGCTGAAGACATTAATATGACAACGCTGCAGCTGCATCCATCAGATGTGTTCCTAAGGGACAGCAAAGCATCTGTTACTTTTCACCTTTCTGAAGTAACTGCAATTATTTTGTACTACAATCTCATCATCCTGCTGAGATATTTCTACATCATGTCTCTAAATTGGAGAGACATCAATTTGATAGATGGACCACTCTGTGGATAAAGAACTGGCTCGATGGCCACACGCAAAGAGTTGTGGTAAATGGCTCGATGTCCAGTTGGAAACCTGTAACGAGTGGTGTCCCTCAGGGATCGGTGTCGGGACCGGTCCTGTTCAACATCTTTGTCGGCGACATGGACAGTGGGATTGAGTGCGCCCTCAGCAAGTTTGCCGACGACACCAAGCTGTGTGGTTCGGTTGATAAGCTGGAGGGAAGGGATGCCATCCAGAGGGACCTTGACACGCTTGTGAGGTGGGCCGATGCCAACCTTATGAAGTTTAACCAAGCCAAGTGTAAGGTCCTACACCTGGGTCGGGGCAACGCCAGGCACTGCTACAGGTTGGCCAGAGAAGAGATTCAGAGCAGCCCTGCAGAGAAGGACTTGGGGGTGTTGGTTGATGAGAAGCTTAACATGAGCCAGCAGTGTGCGCTTGCAGCCCAGAAAGCCAACCGTATCCTGGGCTGCATCAAAAGAAGCGTGACCAGCAGGTCGAAGGAGGTGATCCTGCCCCTCTACTCTGCTCTCGTGAGACCTCACTTGGAGTACTGTGTACAGTTCTGGTGTCCTCAACATAAAAAGGACATGGAGCTGTTGGAGCGAGTCCAGAGGAGGGCCACGAGGATGACAAGAGGGCTGGAGCACCTCGCGTATGAAGACCGGCTGAGAGAGTTGGGGCTGTTCAGCCTGGAGAAGAGAAGGCTGCGTGGAGACCTCATAGCAGCCTTCCAGTATCTGAAGGGGGCCTACAAGGATGCTGGGGAGGGACTCTTCCTTAGGGACTGTAGTGGCAGGACAAGGGGTAATGGGTTCAAACTTAAACAGGAGAAGTTTAGATTAGATATAAGGAAGAAGTTCTTTACAGTGAGGGTGGTGAAGCACTGGAATGGGTTGCCCAGGGAGGTTGTGGATGCTCCATCCCTGGCGGTGTTCAAGGCCAGGTTGGACAGAGCCTTGAACCACGTGGTTTAGGGCAAGGTGTCCCTGCCCATGGCAGGGGGTTGGAACTAGATGATCTTAAGGTCCTCTCCAACCCTTATGATTCTATGATTCTATGATTCTATGTCCATTACTGAAGGGGAATGCATAACATATCATCAACAAGCAAACTGCTACCCACTTTGTCTTCCTAAATTCCTTTATCACTACAGAGCACATTGATGTATTGTAACAGCTATACGTACGTCCTAATCTGCATCCATTTAATTTCTTCAATTATGTGCAGCAATGATACGGTTGTTGCACAGGCAGTATTGCTAACAGCCCTGAAATTCACAAAGTCATTTTTTTGGCATAAGACCAAAAGAACTACAATTCCCATCTTGTTCACTTTTTCTCTATTGTAAATTTATCTTTGAAGAGAATGTTCATTGCATTTTAACAAATTTTTCCCATTTGCTGCTCAAAAATAATATTGCTATTCAACGGCCTGGCAATTTTTCATCATTTAGTGGAAGACTGGTGTGGGCTTTTCCATTGCTGCCTGGAGATGGTAGGGGATAGCTGGGGTGTAGCCGCTGCAGTGGCAGGAGTGGTACCCGGCTCAGTACCTGGTGCCCTATGTCTGCATTAACAAGGTGAGTGGGGCTGTGGTGTGAAATGCTCTGATTTCTACATGGTCCTCTTTGCTTTACTGTTCTTGTATCTGCTTTAAATGGGGAGAGAAAAATTTGACTTCCACACCAAGTGGAATCCTCTTGTCCCCCTAAACTGTTAGTAAGTGGCATGTATGTGCTTTAAACTCCTAATTACAAATATGAAGTGGTACTCAAGTATTAAGCAAAATATGTCTTCCTGTATTTCTTTTTTTTTTCTTTTTCTGAAAGAAATCTTCACATAATATTTAGGTAGATGAGGTATTTATAGACAGCGTTTTTCCACAGAGTGAATCTTTCCTGTCCCATGAAAAGGGGGAACAAATAAAATTTAAGAATAATTTTATGGCATTGTTATAAGGTTTAATAAAAAGACATCATTCAAGGAGAGGAGAGAGGAGACAAGAGAGAGGAGAGAGCAGATAGGACAAGAAAGAGGAGAGAGGAAAGAGAGGAGAGGAAAGAGGAGAGAGGAGAGGCTCTGGGACACGCTTTACTGGTGAGCAGCTTCTTATTAAAATTGGATTTCCTTTGCTAGATCCCTGCCAGGCAGGACTCAGCTACACAAGCAAATAGGATCAGTGCTTACCATGTCACTGAGTGGAGATGCAGGAGGGTGGGTCTGCCTGGGACTGTGGGGTTTTGCTCACTTGCATGGGATTCCACTAGTCTAGCCCCTGAGGGTTCCACTAGTCTAGCCCCGGAGGACAGCAAGTGGAGACATTTGGGGCTGTGCCTTCCTTCTGTTATCTCCAAGGAAGAACAGTTTTTCACTGTGGTTAGAGCCCACTGCAGCCTTTCAGCCAAACGAGAATCAACCAAATGCATGTGGGCTTTGTTTTGTGTCCCTGGTATACCCCACCATCCCCTGGTATACCCCATCAGTAACTTCAATTATTGAGCTTGAAAGAAACATCAGCAGGGAAACCTTTATTTCCATGTTTTCCCCTTCAGTTTGCTGGAATTGCCTTCTGTGTTCTAACCCTCCCTGTACTCTCTTATAACCCACTTCTTTCAACAAATCTGGCCACTGGAACGGATGTAATCAAACAAGACTTTTTGCAACTTAGCTCTCCTCTGTGTTAGAGAGTGTGATTCTTTAATTTTCATTACAAATTTCTACCATTTACTATGGGATTTCACACTATGTGATTCTGAAATTGGGCTAAATTTTCTACTAGTTTGGGAAAAAAAACCACTCTTCAAATGTCAAGAATAGTATTATTCTCTCTTCATACAGTGTTCCCTGAACCCTGGATCCATTTCCCCAGTTGTGTTCATTAAAAAGGTAGTTAGTATAATGGGTTTGTAAGAGTCTGAGGTGACTTCAGAAAAAATGTGTAAAATATATTATGCTGAGGTCAGCACGAATGAACTGGACATAGGCTAAAAAATTGCCCTAGGATGGAAAATTAAGTCAGTCTTTAACCAGTAATTTCAGGATGCTTATTTATTTAAAAGATGTATTTTGTTCTTCTCAATCAAAGTATGCTTGAGGCTATTTTAGCAGCTTTTCAAGGACAGGTAAATAATATCAATTTTACTAAGAATGAAAACTCAAATGTAGTGCAAATTAGTTAACATACTGGTAACAAATTTTCTTCAGAAAATGCAAAATACTGATATACTAATTACAGCTGCAATTAATACTGTCAGTCTAATGGACATGCACTAGCAAATGTGACTTATACCTATCATCAGGTCCAAATGCCCCATTTTCCTTACTGTGGATTTCCAGATTGGGCATTTGTCTGCCTTTTATGGAATAGCTCATATTTGTCAGCTGCTTCTTCTGACCAGTCTTTGTGTTCCCATGAGCCTTGGGAGGTTGTGACCTGGCAGCAGAATATTCTATTTCTCATAGTAAATAAAAACATTTCAAATATTTCAGGTTAGACCTTTATTGCAATCATTATAAACAAGTCTGTACTGGTTTACCCCAGAGCCTTTCTGGTTACGAACCTCATTTGCAGACTACATATGAGGATGAGGTCAATCTCGCCCCACCACAATCATCCTGAAGGGGTACCTAGTCTACACCACATGCCCAAGTAACACTATGGGAAGAAAGATGGGAACCTCCAGAAAACAATACAGCCCCACCTCAACCATCCTTCTTGCCTCTTCCTCCAGGTGACAAGCAGTCAACAACAAGAAATGTGATTATTAAAGTCAACAAACTTTGACAAGCAGTTGACAAACAACATATAGGGTATTACTTGTGCTTCACTCAGGATCTGAAGAAATGACAAGTGCAAACAATATTGCAAGTGCAATCATGTCAGGACGCCTACAAACATGAGCTGAATTTGCTCACAGCAATAAAGAACAATTTCAAGAAAGCACCCCAGTGTAACAGCCACCAAAGGTACAGCTTAATGAACAGTTTCAGTTTCTTTAACCACAAGCCTGTTGCTTGCTGTCACACCATGCAAAAAGTACTATTTAGCTGAATTGAATTATTACTTCAGTTTACTGTGTGGACAGAAAAACAATTGTAAAGGACAAGTGATGGTAGAAGCAAACAGCCAAATATTGGGAAAACTGAGACCTGGCTCAGCTTAGCAGAACCACCAAAAAATTGTGGGTTTAATTCACATAGGAAAGCAGAAGTGCCGCTCCTTTTTGGTTCTTCACAAGCTGCGCAGAGAATCATGATGGCAACAGCTCATTGCTGTGAGCTGCATCCCTGCTCCAGGCATCCCAATGAGGGGAGGTAGCACATCTGGGTTGGGTCGCCTTGAGCTCAGCTTCATGGCTCTGACGCTCCTGACCCTGAGACATCGACTGCCAGATCATGTCATAGGACAAACTTGATCCAGATTAGCTGTAAGCATTATAGTCACATTTAAATTAAATTAAATCAAAATAGGGTTTTCTTAGGTTCACATTATCATACTGGTTTTACATGGCAAAGGAAGGTAACCTGCGGCTGTCATGCAGGCAAAGCATTTGAGTAATTTGTTCAGACACTATCTGACCTGTGGTAAATCTTATCAGCGTAAAGTAGCATTAGTACTTTGGATCCAGGATAAGGGATGCTAAAATTGGATTTCCTGTTTTACTAACCTAAGGCCTCAGGACAATAACACCACTACTCAGAAGTGTTACTCCTGATCAGAGATTAAAAAGAAATAGCTGAGTGTAGAGATAGGAGAGCATAAATTAATCTCTCCTTGATTGACACAGTAAATCAGTAAAGATCTTTCAAATAATTATATTCACTTTTGGTGTCTTCTGAACATGCCAAAAAGTCAGACCAAAGAAACACAAGGCTCTCTCATCCTCACCCTAACCCAAGTTTATACGGGGGTTTTAGACCTTCTTCCAAGCTTTGCACCTCCTGCACAGGCAAAGCTTTCGTGGAGCCTGAGAGGAGTGTCAGGCCCTCAAGAAACACAGAGCCGGGCACAAAGTGGGGGGCCCTCTGGCAGTTCTTATACAATCACTTAAAGACTAAACAAAAGCTGCAGTCAGGAAATACACAACCAAAAAGACAAACTTCAAACTTCTGAATGAGCGTGTCTCCATTTTTCTCTTAAAGAGTTTCAATTTTTTTTATAAAACAACAGTATTGTATCTAGTAATGTCATAGCCCAATCCTCAGGGAGTTTTAAACATAAGAAGACTGGGAAAAAGAGGATATTTCAAGTACTCACTGTCTCATATGGCTGGCTTTTCCTGATATGAACATTATTCACACTTGAATACAGTATGTGAGATTGTAAATCGATTTCATGATTCTCTCTGAATTATTGAAGACATTTAGTAATGTCTTTACTAATGTCTTGCTGTTTTAAAAATAACAAAAATGTTCAGTTTTGAAATAGGAACTTTTCCTGTGTTGTCCTGAAGAATGCATACAAGTTCAAGCTCAAAATGTCATTCTTGTAAAAGAATTTTTCTCAATGTAGAATAAACAGTTTATTCAAGTTTAAAAACAAAAAAAGTATAAGAAGGTATAATCACTTCAACACAGAGACTGGATTGCCAATGTTGAAACGTGCAGATGGAATAGTACAGGCAAGAAAATGAAACTAGTGAAAAGCAAAAGCAGAGGTAAGGGCACTGGCTGGTCTCACGCAGAGCAGCTAGTTCTGTTGGTGACAGCTCGTTTTCTTGGTTTCCAGCTCCTTTTCGTGCTTCCAGGCTTCATATGCCTGATACGCCTGCAAACAGCTGGAAACGATTATGGAAGGGAGCCCAGCTGCTTCCCTGAGGTGTCAGTGCTGGGGAATAATATATGGAAAAACCTGTGGGTATTCCCTGGCTGCAGGCATGCTTGGAGACAGGAGCTCCCTGAGGCCAACACAAGGCCTCAGCCAAAGAGAAGTGGTCAGAATAGAAGGGATGTAGGAACCTGGGCAGAAAATGTACCAAAGGAGGGCACAGGGTAGCAGGGAGCTTGGAGTGGCAAGGAAGAAAAGCATCATGACCCAGTCAACAAAAATGAGAATCAGCAGCAGACAACAGCCAACCGGGAAAAAAAGAAGAAAAAAAGACCTTCAAGAGTCAGACAGTATTTTTTATTGTTTACCAAATAAAATTTGCAATCAAGGCCCTAATTGCTTTACTAGTAATTCTTTTTCACATTAAGCAGTTTTAGCAGCCATGGGCATGCCACACAAGCGCAGTCAGGAAGAGCAGACAGCACAGCTATGAACAGGAGGTTTCGCTGTCTGTAAGGAACACTGTCACCATCAACTTCATTTTGCAAAAACACTTGATAACTGGTTTTCAGTTTCCCCACCACAAACCTCATGTTAAAAATAGCCAGAAGGCAAAATGTGCAGCCCACACTGAGGCAAGCTTAATGCTCAGCAACTTCTGATCAGGTTCAGAAAGTCACTAGCATTGCTATCTGGAAAATACTTGTACCTTCTCATAGAAAAATACAACACACCCAGGCCCACGCAGAGAACTAAAAGTTTCTCCAGGATGCAATGTCCTGCATTTATACAGCGGAACAATTCAGGGCAAGGCTGTTTGTGAGTAACTGTACATCTTATTATTAAAGTATGCATCTTCATGCAACTTTATTTGAGTGTCTTCACTAATTGATACAGCCTTTGCCTTGTACATCCCATGTTATGCTCCCAGTTTTTGTGAAACCTTCTCAAAATGCTACCCCTATTCTTCTAACAGCACTGAAGTCCTACTAAAATAAGCATGGCCCTATTGAGTAGACAAAAGCCCACCTAATTCAAATTCCCCTCTGAGACTGGCAAATAACAGATGCTCAGGAAACAAGGATAAAGAACAAGCAAACACAGTGACTGTTCTCAGTGTACCTTTCCTGCTTCCAGGAATCAGCAGTTTGGGAACTTTTTGAACCAGGAACTTCATTTGTCATGGTTAGGTTGTTGGGTTTAAGAGGTCACTGAAGGACTCATTTAAGGTGCTTAAACTGAGGCTTTGCACTTCTTAGTAAACTGGATAAACTGAATACCTCCCCTTTAAATGTGGCCCAGTTTACAAAGGAATGGAGCTGCTTTATTATTTACTTTCCCTGTAGGAGCAGTAAACAGCATTCATTACTATTCCAGAAGAGATTCATATATTATGATGCCTAAAGATGGATCCAAGTGCCATATTATTCTCAACAATATTATCCCATCCTCCTGTATAAGAAATCTTGCAAGGAACTTGTCTGAAAACAGTACATGAAAAAACTGCTTCAAGCATTATGATAATCTGAAGAACCCAGGGAATTTCCTGCGGCTGTTCAATGATACCTAGGAGACCATCAGGAAATGTCCCTGCAACTATTTTAAAACAAAAAGATAACTGTAACAGGCATAAATACCCAGTGATATTTATGTGTACAAATACACTGCAGAATCATGCTGAAGAAGGAGATATTTCAGTTAAGGAAGTAACAGGGCACAGTGAACACCGCTTTGCAAATCTTTCCGAACAGATCTGGATAGATGTTTGGAAAATTAGGGAAATGTTGTATTTTGCTATTTTCTGATGGATAGGAATAAGGGCTGATAATTGTGTCCCCTGTTGCTTTGATGTCAAGAACGGTTTTGGTGGCCCATTGCTGAGGAAAAATGGCATTAGCACCTGAAGCAAATCAAGGCAGGATGGAATCCTGCTTCCCCTGAAACCTTGCACAGGCACTCCCTGTGATACCAGCTGGGTTTCTTCACCTAAAAATCTAAAACTGGAAAGAGCACATGAGATCAGCTATGCCCTGTCTGGGGTACAGACACAGTCCCACTCACCCTAATTCAACCTCCTTCAAGTGACGAAGCCATTGTCACCTGGCTCAGAGTTCATGCTGGGCTGCTCACACTCAAGCCTGATGCACAGCCCCCTGGAAGAATCGCAGCAGATCTCCCACTGGCTTTTGAAGATGAGAACAACTCGTCTTCTCTCACCACCAGGATGTCTTCCTGATGGTACTTACTTAAACACTTATATCCTAAATACACTGCATTCTTCTTACTGGTCTTTCTAAAGCTCCCCAAAACATTGCTGCTTTTCTTGAGTGTGATGGTAGATGATAAGTCCTTATCTCTGAAAAGGGAATGTAGCTGACCAGTCCCACCAGCTTACTAGAAGTGAAAAGCACTTTCCCTTAGTAAACTGGAAAAGTGCTTTTCTTCAGCAAAATTTTAAGAGCATGTAAAATTTAACAGCCTCCTGCGATAGAACAGCATGTGAGTCAGACACAGCCACGCCAGCGCTACCTCAGCTGCTTACTTTCAGTTCCTCATTTTAAGTTGTTTACGTTAAATAAAAACATAAAAGAGATAAAAACTTCACTGTTTCAGATTAAAAGATTCTTCTCTGCAGAGGGCTGCCTTTGTCCACTTCTGGAAATGGGTGAAGTGTAATATACACCAAAGAGACAAGCACTTTGCTGACTCACGGTAACCGAGTACAATATCTCCAGCCCGCTGCTGATCATTCCCACCCACTAAGCAGCTTTGCAGAGAGGGGACAGAGAGCAGCAGGCAGGACAGCATTAACAGTAGTTATTTTTCTAAGCAGTTTTGTAAAGTAAGACTAAGGTGATAAATTGGAGTTGTAAAACAGTTCAGTAGAAATTCTGTCTTAAAGCAATGCAGTCTGACTCATCACGTAACTACAGTGAAAAACTATCATATCTCTAGTACATAAATGTAACTGAAAGCAAAACAGGAAGGAAAAAACAAGAACTAAGCAGCTGATATATTTCATATCCTTGAGAACCCTGAAAGCTAGCCACAGCAGGCTCCTGGTAGCTTTTTTTTGAACTGGACAAAACTGCAACAAGATGCCTGCATAAGCTGCACCCAAACCCAGTGTGGAGGGAGCTGCAAAATTCTCCTCCACTAAATCATCTAAGCAGAAAAGCCACAGGGTGAAGGGCTTTCAACAGAAATATCTAAATCTGAGATATATAACAATCGGAGATGAGCAATGGGGACTTGCAAATACATGAGTAGGAGAGGGAAATAACTGAAAAGAAAAAATACCCAATAAACCACACCATTTGGAAATGGCTGCTGTCATGTGGTGTGCATAAGAGGCCAGCAGGAACATCGGGTCTGTTAATATATAGAGAAAATAAATATATCCTGATGCCTTAACATGTCCGAGGACTCATATAAGCACAAATTTTCAACACAGCACTTAACAACAGTAATAAGTACCATATAGCATGGAGTTTACAGTCAGCATTTCTGCTTATGCTGTGACAGAGGGGTTGAAAACATCCCATACTCAGCAATACCAGGTCAGTGGATGTCCTTGCTGATACCTTTCAAGCACCTTCTTCCATACCAGCTGAACTCAGTCACATTGTTTCAGATATTCTGGACTGCAAAATCACAAAAATGTTATTATTTATGACTATCTGTGTGTTTCAGTTACCCCGTGGGGCTAGAGGAGACTGAGCCCAAACGCTATGCAGTTTGGATAGGGCCAGCCAGAGGAGAGAGTGGTGAAGGTGTGAGCCTCTTTGCACTACTTGGGCTGCCGGGCAGCCGCCGCTTACTGAGGCAGGTGCCTTTAGCTGTGTAAATAGTCAAAGATCAGAGATGCCATTTTAGGCCCTGAAAATCAGTGGTGATCTGCAGTGAATGGAAATTAGTGATATGAATCCTGCACAGGTTTGCTCTGGGTTGGATGGTGGTTAACAGTCTCTCCTTGCCTCTTTTACAAAAAGAGAGGTATTTAAAACTGTGTGGTTGAATTTATTGCACAAATTTTCCTTAATCACTTTTTCTTTCAGTCTCATAATTACACCTTCATTACTACTGTCTGTTGTCAGGATTTGGATCTGACCTTCAGCATTCAACTCAGTTATAACAAAACCAAACCAGTTACATCTAAACCCAGGCATGCCCCTGCAGAATTACAGTTTAACCCCTTCTTCCCTTATTCTCTACCCAGTGGTACCATTCAGAGAACTGCCTTCATGTATCTCCGTTTGCCACGCTCATTGGCAAGACGCTGGGTATGCAAGGTTTCTGCAGAACTGCATTTTGTACAAAACCGACTCTCTGCAGAAAGTGTGCTTCTCTTCCCTCTTCAGGTTTCTTTTTTTTAATTTGTGTTTACCACTGTTATTGAAATAGCCTTGAAAACATGAGTTGAATACTAGTAGATGCGGTAATTCTTAATGTCATGCTGTAATCCACAAATGATTTGTAGAGGGCTAAGGTTTTCCATGATCTTAGTAGATTATTAACATGGAAAATTAAAGTCACCTCAATTTTAAAAAGTAGTTAACTTCTTAGAAGGCAATTAAAATCATGTTTTACATGGCAATACTATTTATTAAAGCGCTACTTTTTCAGCGAAGAAGTATGACTATCCAGATCTCCAAAAGGTCTCCAACTTCATCTTCATCAAAATAATTTGCTAGAAAAAATGTTTATAGTATTAATGATTTCGGGTGTGTGTGTGTGTGTGTGTGTATATATATATAAAATTTAAAATCAATTTTTTTTCAGCAACAAAGTTGTCTTAAAATGCAATAAGCAATCACTGAATGCCAAGATCTTGCCACATAAGTCATGCATAATTCCTGGAAGTGCAGGAGGTTTTGTCTGAAGATTTCTATCACTGAAGGTAATGTAATGTCCTTTGACCAGGGCTGGTGGGATATCTCAAAAGTCTCCTAATGTTCTGAACTTTGAACTTCATTACATGTCTCCTTTTTCCCATGTCCTGACACACAAGCAACATACCGCATTCAAAGACCAGTAATCTGTTTGGGTTTTAAGATTTTTTTGGTTGGAAGCTTAGCAAGTGCTGACCAAAAGCTTGACCTCTACAATGAATACATTCACTCCTTCAATTCTTCACACACAGAGGATGTTAATAAATACAGCAAACTGCAAAGCTGAAGCCACCACATGCCTGTGACCTTTGTGAAGTCTGTTCACCAGCATGTCACTCAGATTTGGGAAAATGTGAATATTGGTGATAGGGGAGAGAGAAAGCTAGTTTGCCATGTATTCTGTAACTTGGAAATGTTCTGCTTCAAAGGATAAGCATCACCCGGCTAAGTCTGATCTTAAAAAGTTCAGTCATATCTATTGCTTTCAGTTCCCCTTGCAGGGGCTGACTGAGACAAGGGAGGGCCAAGAGCATGTCAAGGACTTCAGTGCGTGTCAGCACTAGAAGGTACTCATGAGCAGGCTTCAAGCTCTTGGACAAAGATAATCGGGTACTTAGAGGGGCCAACTCATGCTGCAGCCTTGCCTTCAGCATTGGTAAGGCCACAACTTTGCTGGAGCCACTTGGCTCTGCAAACCCAAGCCTAAACTTAAGCACAGTTACTTGGAGGTAGGAAAGACAGAAGCAGAGAACCCCCCCATAGCACAGAGCCAGAGCTGTGTTGGCTGGAAAGGTTGTCCTGAAGGGACTATCAGCTAACCTAGGCTGTACTCATAGGCTTGTGTTCATGAGCAATGTGCTCTTCAGAACAGCTGGATCTAGCAAGAAACCTAGTGGAGCTCTGGACAATATCCTTCTGTGGAACAACAGAAACTTCTCGCAGAGCTTAAAATCCTTTCTTCGCCACATCCAAAGAAATGTTAACAGCTGGCTGAGAGACCTGAACAGCCCTGCTTTTCTAGCAGTCCGTTTGTGAGTGTAACCCTCACATGATCCCTTTTGCTTTACCTTGTGACAGATAAAATATTGTCACAGGGTGAATCAGACTTTGGACCTGGATAGGTCAAGGGGGACAATACTCTCTACAGCTGATCTCAGGTCAGAGTGGCACTTTTTTTTTTGACTCTCTGACTGTGTGTCTCTGTGAGCAGGCCTACATGCCAGACCAAACCAGCTCACCATCTGGAGTAAATGATCAAGGCTACTGAGCTTGTACATTGGGTTGATCCTATGCTAAGAGACACATGACAGGCCAGTGTTGTCCCTAAATTTGGGACTGAACGACATGTCACATGCCAGTGAAACAAATTAAAGCTTTATTCAAGATCATATGACCATGCTACAGTTAATCTGGCCTCAAATCAGTTTACAAAGGAACTGAATATTTATGAAGTTATTAAACTGCACTTCCTGTTTTAAGAGAAAAAATATGTGCCAGGGAACCTTTTAAGTTTTGATGTCTTTCTAGCAAATATGATTTTTTGCAAGATTTATAATTGAAAAACAGTATTTAAGACTGAGAGGTCCTTTGGGACTCTCCAACTATGTCACTTCTCATTGTACCACACCTGCGAGGAGGCCACAATCATTACTCAGTGTCTTATGACGACAGTGCACCAAAGAGAGAGAACATGGGTACTGTATGTTCACCCCACAGCACCCCACCTCAAAGCAGAGAGAAACCAGTATCTGTAACCCAACAAGCAGCCACCATCAGTGAGCTGACAAGGCTTCTGTAGTTTATACAAGATGCATCCTGAAGCTTTACAGCTCCAGCGCCAGGGTGTGCTGCCTCCATTGCGCCATGAAGGTGGACAGAGGTCATACCTAAACAGCATGACCGTGGATCCACACCAGCATGACCTTTCCTGTAGACCCAAAGCATGTGCCACAGCAGCTATTCCAACAGAGACACACCACACTTCTCCGCTGACACACAACGATGTCAGACTCTGAGAGAATGTGATGTAGTAACCAGAGTCCAGCTGGTGGCTAACAAATGTTGCTTATACACACCCCGAAAAGAGGCGAGCATACAGAAAGGGAGTAGCTATAAATCATCCTCTAAATCATGTCGGTTGAGAGCAAGAAAACACGGCCGTATGGAGTAGACACAACCCACAGCTTCCTCCTTGGCCAGAACAGAGCCGCGTTGGCCCTCAGGCAGGCTGACCCCATCACCCGGGCTGCCTGTCCCCATGCCCGGGGCGGCTGACCCCACCGGGCTCGCCAGCACGGTGTGAAATGAGGTCACAGGCGCTGCTGATAAGATACTCCTTGCGTAAGCGGCCAAAACAAACTCGGTGGCGCCGTAAGCACTGCGCGGCAGCAGTGCCTGGCATGCCGCTGCTCGGGGCTGACACCGCTGAACTCCTAAGCCGGCGCAGGCTTCCAGCAGCAACCCCACGCGTCCTGGCACGGGTACAAACACCCTCCTCCTCCTTCGCTGGGTGAGGGCTGCCTGCGGGCCGCCACCAGGCCGGGGCTTCCCTCCACGGCCCGCCCCTGCCCGCCCGCCGCAGCGCCCCGCCCGCCGGCCGCACGGGGCTAAGGGGCACCGCGGCGAGATGGCGGCGCCCAGCCTCGTCCTCTCGGCGGCCGCGGAGGGCGGTGACAGGGCGCGGGGGACACTGGGGACACTCCTCCGCTGAGGGACGCAGCTGTCATCCTTGTCCCGGCTGTCGGTGTCACGCACCGCCGGCACTGCGTGACCTCCGCCCGGTGCGGGGCGGCGGAGAGCGGGCGGCGGGGGGCGGTGCCGGTGCTGGTGCCGGTCAGGTGCGCTGAGGAGGGGTCTCGTTGATGGGGTGTCCGGTCGGGGAGAGGCTGCCAGCGCAGCGTGCCGGCGGGTCGGGTGTGCTTTCACGTCCTGAGAGTAACTGCGTTTTGTTTTCTGATACACAGGATTAAACCCCAGGCCCAGAAATGAGGAAGGTTTTGTTTGTGGAGCCTGTCATTTTCATCTACGTGTTTGCGTCTTCCCTGACGAGCCCGCTGGTGCAGCAGTTCATCTACCGGCAGCTCTGGGAGGAAGAGTACAATTCCACTTTTGTAAGCAATAGCAGTGTCAGTCACTGCGAGCAGAATAAAAGTAGCCCGGCTTATATCAAGCAGAAGGTAAGAGGGGGGAAAATAAGTAACAACTGTAAATAAACTTACAGCCAGGGCGTGCTGCCTCAGAGTCACCTCCTTTTGTATTACCTTACTTAACCTTTTATATACAGAAAAGCAGTGGTTTTCTAACCCGCTGTCACTGCTGTCTCATTGCTCTTGTATTGCACTGTAGGTAGTTGAGTGCTTTAAAGGCAACAATTTGCCTCCAGGCAGATGCTGAGATAAATTCTTAGGAGTTGAAAATCGTCTTAGAGGTCCGGGCCCAAATTGGCATTGGGCTGACATTACAGTGGGTGCAGCTGAGGGCTCCTCCTTCCAGTAACACTTGTGCATGTGTTCATGAGCCATCAGTCTGTCTTTTGTGACTTCTAGTGTTCTTTGTAACTGTGTAAAGTCTAGCAAATGTCCTATAATTTTCAGGAATAAGATCTAGTTTAGAATATATTTATTTCAGATGATTTACAAGGATGAGGAAAGGGAGAGATTAAAATTTAAAAAAACCCTGTAATTTTAAAATGTGGAAAAAATTTTAACTGATCTTTGCACAATCAAATATAATTGATGGTTCACCATTCAAAGTGCTAGTCTGCCTTGTTGAAATGCAAAGACGTCAAGGTGACAGCTTTGCCATGGCAGAGGGAACACATTTCCAGAAGAGGTGCAACAGAACCATCTTTGGCAACAAGTGGCAGTTAGGTTGGATTAAGTGGAACATGAAACCACTGTAGGGTCAGAAAAGTAGATGACTCAGCCTGTAAATTGCGCAGAAGATGGAGTTATGGAAACAGTCACTGGCATTCCCCTATGCTGCTGAAAAGGTGGCACTTGAAAATTTTTGCTCACCCCCCAGAATTGAACCTCTGATGTGCTCTGTATGCACAAGACTGAGCATCTGAGATTATCTGTCTCATTTGTCATATGTAAAAAAACATTTTTAATGGCTGAAGGTGTTCAAAGAAATAATTCAGGATTTTTAACATGGAGTAGGTTCTTCCTCATGTGACAGAAGCCAGTCTTAGTAGAAAGAATGTGAAAGGAAAAAGGTCAATAGAATTGTAGTCCAGCATACTTTCCTCAGCTGACCAATCAGCCGTATGCCACGCACTGGAATTGATTAGGAGACAATAACCATTATTGTCTGAGAAATGCGTGTACATTACTTCCCCAAAGTGTTTACTTTAGTATTGGCTCCACATTTCGTGCCATGTTTGGGCATTTTGTCATGCGGAATGAACAGCTCTAGGAAAACTATACGTGGTGCATACAGTTCTAATCACAGAGCCCCTCAAGAAACCTACATTTCACAAACATTTCTGCAGTTTTCACTTGCCAAAAACCTCCCAGGTTCAACCTGATTTTCAAATTATGACCACTTATGGTTCAGGATATAAGACTTTGATATTTCTTTTTGCAAAACAGTGAAGCAGAGTACTTAATTTCAATTGAAGTTCAGGTAGCATCTCTGAGTGATGTGGTGGTGAATTCACACATTACAGGTTTTTTGGCATAGAGATTACAAAGTATAATTAACTTCATATTTAACACGACTCTTTCAAGACAGTAGTTGAATAATGACCAATAGAACCTCTTCATTTCCCTTTCCTGCCAAATTTCCATTCCCTCCATTTCAATGATTGCCAGCAGGGCGTGAGCTTTTGAACAATTATACTCTTGTCTGGATGTCTTGCCTGCATTTTGGTACCACACTAGTTATCATAGTATAAGAATGTAAAATGCATAGAATAAGAATGGTAAAATCCCCATTAATTTCAGTGGAACCCGGTCTCTGTGCTGAGTAATACGCTTGTGTATGGGTCAAAGAGTAGATCCAGTAACTCAGTCCCAACCCCTTTCCTGAGGATATGTGAAGTATGAGTTCTGGATTTTTCAAGACCATCCTAACTAACTTATGTTTGCAGATGTTGTAAATTTTGCTGTCAGGAGTGTTCCCAACAGGCCCTGTTTGGCATTAACTTTTTGAAGAACAACTTCCCTTACTAGCTGATTTAGTATAAATCCTTCCGTTCTGAAAATGGAGAAGCTTTATACTAATCTCATCTGTTTCAAAGCAAAATGTAAAAGGAAGTTAAAGACAAAAATCACTTGGAGCCTGCAAAAAAGTAGAATATAGTTCAAAATGGATAGTATTTGCAGCATTTAGATTAATTATTTCCTACAGTATGAAAGAAATTAGTCATTTTACAATAAAATGAGTTCAAAGGTCATTTGAATACAAGCTGAAGCTGTTTAATCACTGGCTCGGATAATTACTTTTCTTTTTTTTATTATCTCTGAAAGAGCTATGTTGTTAAACATTATTTGTCATCCAGCTTATTTATTATCCAATCCATGCATTTTTAATTTTGTGAGTCTGTTAATTTATCATGTCCTGTACATTGTTCAGTCTTAGGTGCTGCACTTTTCTCTTAATATAATCCTTATATAAGCGAATTGCTTATTCATTTTCATTCTTTAAATTTTGAAATCTGTGATTTTAAGAACTATTTCTGTCCACCATGAGTACAACTTCTTTTCAAAGTAGAGTGCATTTGTAGATTAAAAAACCAGACATTTCTTTTCAAATTTATGTAGTTCCATTGATTATTTAATAAAGTTACATGGTTTTAAAGCAGCTGGAGGTTTGACCTATCATTTTCTATATTTCTTTCCATTGACTTTATAAAAACGTAAAGTAGGCAGTTGAGTGCCTTACACTCTAAATGGAGTTTTCCTGTACTTCTGTCTTTTAGTCTTGTCTGTAAACAAATTTATGTCAGCAAGTTTATGGTCATTTGCAGTATCTGGGTGTGTAGCCATGTTCCTTACATTGCACAACTACTTCCAAAACAACGAAACCCAAGTCGCTGCTTTCCTTCAGTTTTACACTTCATTATTGTTTGGCAGTAAAATTTGTATTGTATGGTTAATGTGTGTTGAGATGATACATAATAACATTCAGTTTTATTTCTAATGTATTAGCATTTGTTTAACGCACGTGTCTTTGAAGATGATGATCCTAGTAAAGAAGCAATGCCTGTAACTACATCGAGTGCTCTTTGTCAGCAGGGGAGAGTTAAAGACCAGAATATAATTTTCCATCTTGGTTTGTTCAGTCTTTATGGTTTTGACCCTTTCAGGGTGACAACAGTGCTAGCTAGTGGGTGAATCCGTCACAAACGCTAAGGTAGTCAGACACCATGAAGGTAGAGAGTAAAAGACTCCAGAGTGCTGGGGATCTTGAGAGCTTTCCTCAAGGCCCTTGGAGTCAGTTGAATTTTCCTCTTGCAATAAAACTTGGTATCTTGTAAACAAAGGAAGACATTGAACTAGAAACTCAAGGTCTTTGCCTGTAAATTATAAATATGAATATATAAAGCATTCAGCAGCTTTTAAAATTGCCCAAAGTACATCCCTGGAAATTCTAGGGTTCTCTCATCTTATGAATAGAACATAATCAGTGAGGATTATGTTAGCTGCAGAGGAAACACCTGAAACGTGGCATATAGGTGGCTTGAATACAGGCTGAAAATGACTTGAGAAGACTTACATGGCTGTACCTGCTGCGGACTGATGAGTGCAATCCCTGCCCAAATCAGTGGGATACCTCAGAAAACTTCAAGAAAACTTTCAGAGTGACTTCACTCTCTGCATCTGAAAGTTTATCTTACAGAGAGCAAAGGGTTTGTGTGAATTAAGTTACTACCTTTTCCCCTGCTACTCTTCTGTCTGATCAGGTGGTTGTCTTTGAGAGGGCTGTTATGGCTCTGTCTGTCCAGCCTGCATTGATGCATTGAAAGCAAGATCTGAATTGGCCTGCTGAGCATCAGTTAGCAGCTGGCTTCATAACAAGATAGGGGTTTTTTTATCATCTTTAGTTCTTTTTTCTGCAGCCATTCCTGTTCCATTAACTGGTTGTTTTTTCAGCTACATTTGATTTTTATGCTTCTCTTAAAGAGGAATTTTTCCCAGAATGGGTGTTTACAGTTTATTGTCATAGTGTTAGCTGCTGTTCCTCATTTGAATACCAACTGTAGCATACCTATAGAGACATCACTGATCTGGGCAGTTTCTGAACCCAGAGCTTTCCAATGTTTTTAAAAAATAGTTAATTTACATATCTGTGAGTCAGTATAATTTTTAATGCCATGTTTCGCATTTGTGGTTGTTGTTATTAATGTTTTACACTGGGATGTCAGGGCAATTATTGATCTGTTTACTTGCACAATGTGCTAGTCAGTGAATTGTTTCTTGTAACCCCTCTCACTACAATTATCTGGGAGAAAAAACGATCTCTTGTGAATAGGGATCATGGGGTGTGCTCCCCAATCAAAGGCTGGTTTACGGCTGATTTCTGAGGGATTAAAATAGACACATTGTCTTTTTGCCCTACGCTGTACTGAAGGAGACACTTAGTGTAAGCACCAGCACTGTAAGTGCTCTTGTAAATGCATGTTCAAAAGAATTGTTGTCTTGCCTCCCTTGAAACTTCTCTGACAAGAGTATTAGTAAGTCTATATCTGAGGAAGTAAGTTCTTGCTTAAAATGTAACAAGGGATGTTTGAGGAATATCAAAGGTAAAACTACAAAAGCAGGAGTCTTTGAATATGCAATTTCTTTGTTTTAGCAGTTACTGTAATATGCATTATCATAACATACTGTATTTTATTACATCATAATATATTATGTCACATAATTTTATAAAATTATACTGTATGTATTCTGTTTTATAATATAATTTATATTCTATAAATATGCACTGTCCTATTCATTATATTGCATGCTAATCATTATACAAGTGTAATATTATTATAGATTATATACATTTTTTCCAATGTATTATAGTATTTACAATGATTTTTGTTTTCTCTTTTCAGGTAGTTCAAGAAAAGGCCTCTGTTTTTAATATGCAATTAGACTTAACTGGGGCTGTTCCCAGCCTTATAGTTGCCTTTGTCATTGTAGCTAATGGGGATCGCCAAGGACGCAAAAGATCTTTAGTTTTACCATCAGTGGGAGCTTTCGTTGCTAATATTTGCCTCACTGTAATATCATATTTTTCCTTGTCACTCTCTATCCTATTTGTGGTTGCATTCATTAGTGGACTGTTTGGGAGTATAGCAACTTTCCTTGGAGGAGGCTTTGCTTATATAGCAGATGTGTCTCATGATGAGAAGCAGAAAACAACACGAATTGCTGTTCTGGATTTGATTTTTGGAATTGTGTCTGGATTGGCAGGGCTGTCATCTGGCTATATTCTAAGGGGAATAGGCTTTATGTGGACATTTGTGACAGCATCTCTGCTTCACATTGTTAATATTATCTATATTGTATTTTTTCTGGAAGAAACAGTAGGTGTATCTGAATTCCAGCATGAGGCACCAGGATCCTCTAAAGAACTTCTTAAAGAGACATTTTCTGGAGTGTATATGCTTTTTAAAACTTCCCCTTACAAGAAGAGAATTTTAATAATTGTGTTGCTTTTTACATTTATGATGTATTTGTTTACTGCGACCGGTGGGAGTTCGCTTTTTACACTGTATGAACTAGATGAGCCACTCTGCTGGGATGAAGTATACATTGGCTATGGAGCAGCTGCCTCCACTTCTATCTCTCTGACCAGTTTTTTTGGAGTTTACTTATTTTCTAAATGTCTCAAAGACATTTATATTGTCTTTATCGGGATATTTTCTTACATTGGAGGAATGGTCATGGCTGCCTTTGCCAGAACTACCCTGCTCATGTTTTTAGGTGAGTTGTTTCATGGTCAACAATATATATGAAAATACTGCTATGTTATCTGTAGTGAGTGCAGTTGGTACATACTGGACTTACCGTCTTGAAAGGGTCATAGAGAAGTAAAATATACAAGGTTGGTTAGACTGACTTAGGATATAATTAAAATATGAAATGTATGGAGAGAGAATGGAATTACTTGCTTATGATTTGGTTTTAGTACCATATGGATATATTAGATTTGCTAATTTCTCTGCGCTTGGATAATTGTTTCTCAGTGCACTTTGAGTTAGACTTTTCTATTGCCTTTTACTATATGGGGAACTGAGCATTCAGAAGTATATGACTAATTCATTTGCAGTGTATTGGTAAAATCCCGTAGGTTTTTTTACTTCAAGATCTCATGACTGATTCATTGTTTTACAGTAAGAGTGCCATCTTTGCTCTGCTTTATGCCTATTCCTGTTCTCCGAGCCATGCTGTCAAAAGTGGTTCTCACTGGTGAACAGGGTAAGTAGAATTTGGTTTTAAACAATATAATAATATGGTATTTCAGAACAGAGATGCACCAAGACTGCCTTTAAACAAACAGATATGTACTGGCATTTTAAGACTGCTTTTCTTTCAAGTTCCATATAATATGACCCTGTGTCATGATATTAATGGATTTTGATTCTGGATTTAATATAAACAACATGTTTTAAAACTACTGCAAGTTTGAACTTTCAAATGAGATATTACTTTAAAAATAAAGACCATGAGGAACTTGAAGCTGAGAAGTGCTCAAGATTCATACTGCTGTGATTTTACAAGTGCTTCTACATTCACAAGATTTGGCATGCAGAGAGAGAGATATTTCTGTTATTCAGTCAATGTCACACTTAACAATTTAGAAAGGTAAGCAGTAGGTGGTCAACCTTCAAAGCACTTGAAAACAATTAGACTTGGATCCTGAGCTACGTATCTGGCTTCACAGGTGCCTTCACATGCCCTGAAAGATGTAACATGTTACTTCTCAAAGTCCTTTCCTTATGAAACACAGGAAAAAAGCATGTCAGGCCTCAAAGCACACTCTAGTGGCTTTGTATCTGTTGTGGCTCTAGTATCCCATATTTTGCTTTTGAGGAGCGTACACTTTCTAGAAGCATTCTCCTAATTTGTTTGGTTTTATTTTTTGAAAAGACTTATCTTTACACACTGAAACAAAGATCTCTTTGTACTTAACTGTGCTAACATACACCTCGGTTTTTGTAGTTTCTTGGCATTCTTCAGAGCTTTGGCTACTGGAGTAGTTTGATGCAGTAATCAGGTTGCCTCTGGTCATCCTTTTCTGCTTACCCATTGTGATTTTGTTTATGTTCTCATAAATATGAATGCATCTTAGGAAAATGTGCTTAACAAGACACTGATGGGATAGGCTGCCACCCCAATGGGTAGTTCAGTGCAAAAAAATGTTGTTTCTTTCTTTTCGAAACTGAGGAGATGTTTTTGTGCTGAACCAGCAGTCTTTGTTGCATCAGAGCCTTTTCCACATGTAAGAGTAAAGATTAGAGAAGGAAGAAACAGGGAAGACTAAAAATTGAGAGGAGAATGGGAAGAGGTAAGGGATGGAAATGTGTAGAACATGGTTAGCGGGGGCGAGCAGTTTGAACTTCATGTGATAAGCAGATTCAAGAGAGTAGGTACGGTGACATAATAGTAGCAAAGAAAAATAGTTTTGATCAGGGAAATTGGTTTTGGGGTTTTGGGGTTTTTTTGCTTGTTTGGTTGGAGTTTTTTTCATTCAAAAACCAAGTCTTTTGTAGGAGTCCCCACAGAAGATAATGAAGACATATGGTACTCAGGTGCTTGATACTTGCATATCAGCAAAAATACTCTAGATAGATCTTTCAAAACAAGTTTAAAAACTTCAGTACTTTGAAGAGGGTTTAGTTTTATATTGTTCTCTTTGTAATTCATCCGTTTGTTTTTGGCAGGTGCTGTGTTTGCTTGTATTGCCTGTTTAGAAGTTGTGATCGGCACTATTTCACTTTCAGTTTTTAATATTCTTTATGCAGCTACCGTTGCATGGTTTTCAGGCTTTAGCTTCCTTGTATCAGCAGGCCTTTGTCTAATTCCACTGGCTGCCCTGTGGTAAGTATGGATCAAGAGGGTGCTTCTAACTGCTTTTGCCGGTAATTTCTGTTTTGACATGCATTAGACCTGAATGGTTTAGTGCAGTAGTTCTCAAACTTCAGTATTTTCTAGTGTGCTCTAGTTTCATGCTTTTTCTCTCAACACCTACCCCTCTACACCTTTGCTGGTGTAGATTTCCCATCATCAGTCCCATTCAGGCCCTGATCCATCTACATCTCCTCAGCTCTGTGTTGTGAACTTGCCACCTAGTTCCCCCAAACTGAAATCTAACCTGAGTGTACTACGCTGTACCCTTGACTGCACGTTGTGTGTGTCCCTTGGTTTGAGATCTTTGCGTGGTCTTTCTTACAGGGAAGTCTTTCATGCAGAACAAAAGTAGTAGATCACTTGAAAGGCATGCGTTTAATTTTGCAATCTGAGCTCTTCTAGATGTTAGTGAGGGTTATAAATATCACTAATCACCCAGTGAATTTAATGGAAAGTTATCTGTCCTGGTCCTTGGTCATAGGTACCTTGTGACCCAGTACTATTAAAATCTGTAAAAGATCTGCACTAACTTAAGGGCTTATATGAATAAACCTCTAGACGTGTTTAAAAAACAAGCCTCTAGTGTTTGCATTTAATCGTATCTAATGACCATCTAGTAATACTGACAATGAAATATCATTATTCATGACTATTCACAACAGTGAAGTTCGCTTTACATTATTTCCAATACATTATGTCTTTTTAGGATGCTAGAACATAGATCTAAATGACAGAAGGATCACTTTTCATTAGATAGATTCAGGAAGGGAAAGCTTTTTTCCTTAAGAGGGTGGTACTCTTGCTTTCATCTTTTATCCTGATGCTTAGGATTTACCTCAGTCGCCTTTATCCCTAAATCAGCTGCATTTTAAGTTTTAAAGAGGCAGTGATAATGCTGTAGATTTAGAACGTTTCACATAATTTCAAGTCTGTGCCTGCCTCACTGCATTGTTTTACACAGTCTATTCAGAGAAGCTGGCAGTGTGCCCAGGGTGGCCAGGAAGGCCAGGAGCACCCTGGCTTGTATCAGAAATAGTGTGTCCAGCAGGCCTAGGGAAGTGACTGTCCCCCTGTACTCGGCACTGGTGACGCTGCACCACCAATACTGTGTTCAGTTTTGGGCCACTCCATTTAAAGGTCTTTTTTTAACCTAAACTATTCTATGATTCTAAGTTGCACTAATGGTAACTTTAGACTGAGGTAGTGATGGGTCTCAGACCCAAGGGATTCTTGTGTGTGTGAATACTTTTCAGTAGAGTAGTAAAAACATGAGGAATTCAGTTATATTAACAAAGGGTTTAGTTGAGTGCTGTATGGTAGAGAAAGCTAAGCAAGCACTCTCTTCTATGCAAAATGTAACAGGTATGTATCATCAATTAGTCCATCCTGCAATCAGGACTGTAGTCCATCATCACTATAGGTTTTTGAAAGTTCTTTTTCTTTTCTGCCATTAGTGTTTCAGATATCCCACCCTTTAAGTAACCTTTCTCTAGAACCTTTTTTTTGATACTGTCATGCAATGTTACTGTTTGAGAGCAGAAAGGGTAGATGTTCCAGTCTGTAATAAATCAGGTATTTAGTGCTTATCAAAGATAGCAGTAATGATATTGTCTAATTGGTGTAATAGGGGCAAGCACTGTCATTGCTTTTGCTTACTAGGATACCTCAGCAGCTTTGAGCCACAGAAGATGGCTGTAACAGAGCTATCAAGTGCATTTGTTGGTGCTGCATCAGCATGCTATCCTTAACTATCTCAGCCAAAGATATCTATCTTATCTGTGTCTTACAGCTGGCTTCTGTGCACAAGCTGGAATGAGGAAGACTTGGCTCTGCTTGTACCTGAAGAAGTATCCAGCATAGAGAGCATTGATAGTTGAACAAAGGATTCATCTACTTGGATTTTCTAATCTGACATGCAGTGGCAGAGATCATTATGTCATACAGAGACCACAGAGAGAACACAACAGTTGCAGATGCAATCTCAAAGTGGCCCTGTGGCAAAAAGCACTAAATTGGTAGCACTCTATATCCAGTCTCTTTTTAGCACTTTAATAAAGCTAGCTCTTATACTTAACTAGGCAAATAGTAGGCTGGCAATGGAGATTTTAATGCTGCTTTCAACATGAAGAAAAAAAAAAAATAAGGTAGGATGATACTCTTTGCACTTACTTACCCTTTCCCCAGTTTGAGAATGTCAGCTGTGGATTGTGATGCATCTTGTATCATTTTAAGTGGGGTGACAGCGATAAGCTTATCAACTCTCTACAACTACATGAAAGTAAGGATGGAGAGAGGAGGTGGCTGATCTCTTTTCCCAAGTAATAAGTGATAGGTCAAGAAGTCACAGCCTCAAGCTGCTCCAGGGGAGGTTTAGATTGGATATTAGGAAAAATTTCTTCACTGAAAGGGAGATCAGGCATTGGAACAGGCTGCCCAGGGCAGTGGTGGAGTCACTGTCCCTTGAAGTGCTCAAAAACCGGGCAGATGAGGCCCCTAGTGATATGGCAGTCCTGGAGTAAAGGTTGGACTTGATGATTTTAAGTGTCTTTTCCAACCTGGTTGATTCTATGAAAAACTCCAAGAGTACTGGCAATTCTGCTGCAGCCAGTGGAGCTCATGCCAGCTGAGGATGTGGTCCACTGTGTACATCTTAATAGGCCTGTCTTAATGGTGAAGCCCCCAAACCTATCTAAAATGACTAAATTAAAAGGTAGTTTTTTCAGAAAGCAACCCAACTGGAGGCAGTACTTGCACCTGCTGTAAGTAGATACTGCTCTGCAGTTCACAGAGAGTATCTGTGCAAGTTTAATGTATGATGTGTGGACCTTGCCTGTGACTCAGTTCTTAAAATGGATTTTCACACAGAAATGTCATACTTATTTCCAGCTTGCAGAGTGTGAAGTTAGGCCTTTGCCTACAATTTGCAGAGGCATATTGCACATTTATTTTTATAGTTTTCAATATATTAGGGTCTGGATACAGAGACCTATTTTTTTGCCCCATAGATACTTCTGATTTTCTAGTTAATTGGCTGTACTTGGCTTAAATGTTTCTTCTAGTGAAAGGCTGTAATAGCATTTCTTTGCAGTGGATCTTGGATCATTTTTTTAACAACCCTGAAATGAGGTGACCAAATCTGAATCATGTACCTAATCATCTTGCAATGAATGCAGCATAATTTATGAGCACTTCAACAGCATTTCTCATCTTCAAAGCACTTTACAAATACTATTAAGAATCTCCTTCCACAATAGATATTCTCCTCCCTGTTACAGAGAAAGAGAGGACAAGTGACTTGCCCAGGGCCACACTGCAAACTGTTGAGGCTGCCAAACCTAGGAATTGGTTTCTGCATTGACTCTTCACCTTTTTGCTTGAGATCTTTAAGTAGAAATTATCCAGACTATTAGCTTCTGGAACGCACAGCAGAAAGTGTGTAAATAAAACACCATGGTTTTTTTTTTTTTATACGTGGTGGAAATAAAACACCATGTTAAGGACCACTGCCATGTGTTTTTTTTCTGTAAGAGTTTGACATCCAATACTGCTCTGATCCCTGAAAGCACAGGTAGGTTGTGTGAGACTCTCATCCCCAAAACAGATGAGGTAGAGAAGTCAAAATGATGTAAAGCAGTTGACATTTATGGAAGGAAAACTCCAGGAAAGCAACTATGATGTGTGAACTGACTTCACACACACACACAGTGTAGCATAAAAACGAAGAGAGACATAGCATATTCTGTATAATCGATGATCTGCTTACAGCCATTAATATCCATCATACAAACAGAGTACTTCTGCAGAACTTCTCAGCGGTACTCCACCAAAAAATACCAGTACCACCTCATGATGTTATTATTGTACATCCTTTTTGTTTGAATTTTTGTTTGAATTGAATTGAAATTTTGTTTGAATTGAAGTTTGAATTACAGCATTTTTTTCCAAGGTATGTATTGTGATCATGGAGAAGTTTGGTAAGGTAGAGAAGGGTTTACATTATGCAGGAGACCACTGCCTCCCTGTCATAGATGAAAACAGTGCTGTTTATCCAGGACAGAGGGAATGAGTATTTACACAGCTAACAGCTATAGCTGGCTCCTACACTTCCTGAACTACCAAGGCTAATGTTGGCAATTAAAGTTTAGACACTAGCCAGTAAATAAAACTGCTTAGCTTTCCTCCGTTGAGCTGCCCAAGTTGCTGCCAACTTGTTGGAGAAGCGAGCTGAGTTTTGTAATAATCAGTGGGTCCAAAACATAATGAGTACTTGTTGAGAGATTAAGAGAATGCTAGTGCAGGATTTCAGCACAAAGATTACATTGTCTTCCTTGCCTCTTCATTATGCAGTTCCGTAAGGCTTTATGAAATTAACTATTCCACACAACACTGCCTGAAAAAGTAAAGCAAATGAAGTAGGGGTGTGTGCCTTCACTTCCTCTGCTGCAGTGCACACCTCTGCTAGCACTCAGAAGGTGGCAACAAAGCACACCAATTCTACAGTGGCATTGTGTTGGAGCAAATGAGAACAAGCACGTACACTTCAGGAATGGCTTTGTTATGGTTTGATTTTGCTGTACAAAGTACTTGCTGTTTGCAAAGCATTTCTGTAGGTGCAGTATTAAGAACTAGCTGTAAGTGTAGGTCAAAACACATGAAGGACATGAACTGTGTTGTTAAAGTGCCTAGCATGGTGCAAGCTGAGAAAACCAGGTACTAATGCACTTCAGATTATTAAAATCTTCCACATTTGTAATAGTTGTTCTATTTGTATATAAATGCAAATTATTTTGACATTGATAATTAAATTTGGTTTTCTAACACATTGTATTTGTAGTTCTTGCTTAGTTTTTGACATATGGCCAGTGGGATGGCTGGTGGAGGAATGTTTATGCAAACAGAATTATCAGCAGGAATAGTATCATCTGGGAAAATTTTCCACAATGGGAACAATCAGCCATTGGAATAACCTCCCCGGGGAAGCGCTGGATTCCCCAGCATTGGACACTTTTTAAGATTTGGCTGGACAGGGTGCTGGGACATTTAGTCTAGGTCATGCTTTGCCTAGAAAGGTTGGAGCAGATGATCCTCGAGGTCCTTTCCAACCTGGTTATTCTAGGATCGTAACAAACAAACAGCAGTGCAGGAAGATGTGCTTCTGCCTTCCTCCTGCACTTTGAGAGACGGATGCTTTCCAAAACACCAGCACCAAAAGGAGGCAGGGAATTGCAGAGCAGGGAGAGCACCACTTGTGCAAGAAGTCAGCATGGAGGCTTGTGTAGCACCTGCATGGCCAGTGGATCTGCAAGTGCTTTCCTCACATGCCATTTGCTCTTGGATGTCTCTTACACATACTATTTGCTTTCCAGCCTGGCTTACACCTAAAATTGGCTTCCTTGCAGATATAATGACCAACTTAACCTCCTTCCTCTGAATTTGGCTTGATCTCACCCAAAATTATAATGAATAAAACCACCTAGAAATTACGTCCAACCTTGTAATCTGTGAGAAACCCTAGTTAAAATACTTGTCTTAATGTAGTTTTGCTCAGATACAATAGTATTCATCTTTCAACCAACACCAGGAAAGGCCAGCTAGCTGGACACACTGAGGCAGGGAGCTACAAGGTACCAGTAACTGTGTACAACTTTGGGATGGCTCCCTGTTTTCTGTATCGGCTGTAACAGTGCTGACAGCGAGGCAGACCTAAAAATCCTCCTAAAATCCATGCCCGTACCTTAATTTATCCCAGAGATGGCAAGGTAATCCGTCAGCCTTTCTGTGAGCCTATAGCAATACAAAGCCTACTGAACCTCAACCTTGCTTTATAAGAGTTTACTTTTGCTTTATACAAAACTGCCAAGAAACTTGCCAATTATAAAATATCATAGCAAGTAGTTCCATGCTTGCACATTCAATTTATTGGTCCTATATCTAACCTCAGTAGGCAAAAAATACAAATGAAATAACTTGTATTTCATAGCACAAGCCTCTAATCTCTGCAACTCTCAAGTGAAATAATTTTAGAAGCTTCACTTCTTACCTGAAATAAGTCTAAATATAAAACCACGGGTAACGTGTCTCATACTGCATCATCTCAATGTTTTTAATTTGCTGCAATGTTTTGCAACAGATGAACATAAAAGCATTGTAAAATTTACACAACAAAAGCTAGAGGTTTTGGCCCACAAGGATAGGGAATTTGTGGCAGCTTTAAGCACATGAGATATTTGAGATTGCGAAAAGAGGTTTATAGCAACATTTCTGCTAAAATTACCTACAACAGAACACTAAGTGCACTTGGCAGGTTAACCAAGTCATTAAAGCCTGCTGAATAAAGACAGTTCCTGTCTTAAAAATATTGTTTAAAGCTCCCCACATATGACAAGAGATGACATCTTTTGAACCACAGACTTCTTTTTTCCTCCTAATATGCCACATCACATTAGCTGCCTAGCAGGATTTATGACACATGCATGACATCAGAAAAGTGGTTACAATCCCAAATTTAATTACACACGACCTCCTCAATTTAAGCACACAAACCCCTTTCAGTGGCCCACTCCTTTAAAAGCTGTATTTAAGTATAGTCTCAGTGGCTAAGATCTGATTTTGGTAAACCCAGAAAGAAAATTATTTCTGTATCTGTCATCTACTACCACTGTATCTTCATTTTCTCACTGCAGCAGCTTTATTGTACTGTCATAATTAGGCACTGTGCTCTTTCTTAACCTCCAAATACTAAAATACCAAGTCTAAGAGTGCTCTTTGGTATTACATTCCCAAATGGATTTTAAAGCACCTTCTTTAAACTCCAAGCGGAGTTTGCTTCTACTTTCAGAAACCAGAATATCCTCTCAGGGACACAGATAAAAAAAAGCCAGACCTTTAATTCCCTTCTTACAGTGATAACTTCCAATTCCACACAAAAGCTTAATGGCTCACTCATGCAAAACTGTCAAGAGGGAAGGGATAAACTGTATATAGCAGGATTTATGATGAAATATATTTTGGAACGCAAAAGCATTTATAGCAAATTTTTATTCAATAGTTTAAAAAGTGTATGGAAATTGTCATGAACAAAGAGTTACTCAATGGAAAACACCTTCTTTTCCCCCTTAAAAAGTTCTTCTGCAAGAACATCTGTTAAATGCATTTACCTACAGTAATCAGTTTTAAAATGCATGGGTATTTTTGGATTTCTTGTATACATATATAGCACTTCCATAGTTAAGAAGCTATTGTCCTGAGCAGTGTATGAAAACATATTATTTAAACTACCTAGTTACAGGACATTTATATAAGTGACAACAAGCACAGAACAGTTTGTAGACTTTAAACATTTAATGTGCCTTTTCATCAAGGAAGGCAAATAATAACTGTAGGACTACTTAACACTGTGAGTGTCAGTGTGTTTAGGGTATCATGTATTTAGATCTGCAGTATAAAGACACACACAAAACATTTTTGTGGAGTACATTTTGTTACAATAAACCAAGCTTATATTCCATCATCATGTGTGGTTCTCCCATAACCTCACTCTGTGAAGGATCTGGAAAAAAAAACAAAAGTGGAAAGCATGAGGCTTTTACAAGTTACAAACACCAACAGTAACTATTAACATGACCTTTTTCCCTCCATTCTAATGCTTAGTGCAACAGTCACTGATATTTAACAGTGTTGCATAACGCAGGTCTGTAACTCACAGGTCTCCATCCAAAGCAATGATCAGATAATAATTATACCTATAGTGGAACAGTGTTTCCTAAAGACCCCACACACACACTTCAAGTAAAACCAACCGGTTCTACATCAGCAGTCTCCTATAGCCTGAATCTCAAAGCTGAGTTTTGTGAATCAGAAAACTTAAGTCTGGGTGAAACTTTTCCCCACAGACATCCCACATCTCTTTCCAATGCAACTTCTCTGCACAATAGGAGCTCAGACTCCTCCCTTCTATTAGTTGGGACATACTCATGGTTTCTCTCCTCCATCTAAATGCCTAGTTTCACAGAAATTCTATGCCCTTAAGTATCTCCAAGATTTCCTCCATTCTGTAAAGTATGGTTGACAACAGCCACTGTACACTAAGATAATCAAAAAGTGTGCAGAGGACACAAGAGATACCAATACTGACAGTATGAACTACATTACCATACAAAAAATTAAAATAGTACTACTAATAATAAAACAACCCACAAGCAAACACACACACACAAAACCACACCACCAAACAAACAAAAAGAAACCCACAAAAAAAAGGTTGTGACTGCACTTTGGAAGAAATATACCTCTCCTTATGGGTGTATCGGCTTGTTTTCCTTCCATACATAAGGCATATTAATGCCTTAGATTACTCCAGACACATCAAAATTATCTAATCCAGCCCCAGGTGATAAATAGAACCTTATCAATACCACTTTTAATCCACTCGCTCCTTAGCACTCTGTATGTGACAGCTTGTTCTGAGCAATGAATGGTAAATAACCAAATTTAGGTTATGCCTGACCAAATAACCAAATAAATTATGCCTGACATTGCTCTACCACAATAATCCATGATTCCTGCCCTTGCTCCCAGTAAATCCATTCCAGAAAATTATCCCAGGTTTACCTCATATCTCTAGATTCCCACTTACCCCTCCATTATTTCCAGTTTCCTATCTCCCTGGCTTTTTCCATTCCCCGATCCCACCTCAGTATACCCTCTGCCTCCTTCCATGTCTTTAGCTACCAGCTAGAAAGAATTCTTTTAAAACCATTTTTCCAGCTTTATTTTATTGCACACATACCAACTGTCAGTCAGGAGCAGTCCACCATAAAACCGCCAACTGCTTAGCTCATTTCGGGGAGAATACCCCCGCCACATCTCTGGTTCATTAGTTCAGGATCTCTCCTCTAGCTTCTTCAGTTATAGAACTTATAAAAACTTTGTATCTTTGTAACCTCCACCTGTCAAAGTCTGCACAAGCAGTTCAAAAGTTTAAGGGGAAACAGGCATACAACGTAAGTGCATAATCTTCTACTCCTTTAGAAACACAGCCTACAAGGCAAATCCGGGCTTACTCAGTATTTCAGAGTCATTTCCACACAACTAGCAGCTGAACACCACTTATTACTCCTTCCCCCAGTGCTGCTTCACCTTTAGGAATTCAACTTTTTTTCTATTTTGTGTTTAATTCTCTTATTCCATAGAGGCAAAGAACCTCACAGTTCCCAAATTTTACCTTTAAATGTTTCCATAACATTCAAAACAATGTATTTACCATTAAGGATATCCTCAAAACTGATGGATCCATCATTTCCCCTCAGAGTATCCAGTGCTAAGTTTGAGCTGTGAAGAAATGGCAGGCGCTGGACCTGTAAAAAGACAAGAGTTCACATTTTTGCAAGTCTGAAATTGAGGGGAGTTTATATTTGGATTTCTCAGACTGAAGAGACTAAGAAAAGCAACAGGCAAGGTCACTTCTTCCTTCAAAAGCAACAATGAAATAAGAACTAGTGGCACACGCAGATAGCAAAACCTAGAACACCACCATCTATTGTTTTGAGAAGATCAACCTTTCACTAGATTTGTGGCTTTCACTGCGGTGTAGCTACTACAGCAAATAGCATAAAGATAAAAAAAGAGGAGGTTTTGTCCTCCTCTGTTACCACATAAAGCTGGGGAGGCTTACTGCAACAAACACACCTACACCTTGAGGTCAGTATTGGGCAACTGACATACACTGCAGTGTTTGAAAACCACATTCCAAGTTTCCTACATCTCCAACACAAGCCAGTGGAAAGGAATGTCGGTGGAAGAGCTGCATTTGTTTTCACATCTAAACAAAATCCCCCTTGCAGTTAATCTAAATCAAAATTATTTCCCTGATCCCCACCAATTTTTAAGTTTCAGGTCCACTCCCAGTTACTTTAAACCCTCTTCTGTACCCTTCACCCACAGTATTACAAACAAATTGAGTGGTACACATAGCATTCAGATCCTAAATATTCTGAGAATGGCATATCTGTACTTACAATTTCATTCACTACTAATAGTGATACTTCAGTTATATCATCAACATATACTATTCTCATAAAATTATCATGTAGCTATCTCCTAAAACAAAAAATAGGTTGAAGATTTCCATAGCACTACCTGTACAATCGTTAGAAGTTCAAATACGCTATTCCAGTAAATATTCTAGGAAAGTGAAATTAAAGCACAAGAGAACATGTTTTCTCCATTTATCCCCCAAGAATACCTGAGACAAACTAGCAGGCTGCCCTCGCCTGCCTCATTTTCTGCCATGTGCTAACCTAAGTCATGAGACAGCACAGCTGAAATCAAAGAATGTCTTCATACGTCCTGTCTGACTTTCACATCTTCAGGACGAGTAATTTCTGCCAAGTTTAATGCAGCTCACTGTGGTTCAGTAGCATCTGATCCACTGAAAGGGAGCACAGAATTGCTCTAACTCATTCGGAAAAATAACTCTTAATAGCTTCACAACCTTCAACAAGCCATTAAAGGTCACTAGGACTAATAAGCTTTCCATGTTTCTTAAGAGACAAAGTCAGTCTCCCTCTGGTTACTCTCCATCCAAGGAGATTGGAAGGAAAAGGAGACAGACACAACTTCCCAACTAAGAGTTAAAACCTTTGAACTTAACTCCCTGTAGACCTCCCCTGATCTACAAGAAGGGCTGCAGAACAAAATAAGCACTGCGTCGGGTTTCATGTTACCTCTATATCCACTCCCAAATTACTACTTGTTTCAGACCTCTCAATCTCTTCTCCCTAAAGGTGCAGAGATTCCCCCTTCCATAGAGGAGAGTATTAATTTTAGGAATTAATACTCAATTATTCCTACTTTTCTCTGAAGCCTTACAGAATGATAGTCAACAGAAAAGCTAGAGCAGTTACCACTTCACCAAGTAAACAATAAAAGAACAGCAGCTGAAAATCTTTAGCATATTGGCTGTTCTGGGGACTATTAATTGCAGAGTTTGCTTAGTTTGTTTTAGTAAAAGTGGCCCAGTGAGATAATTTCATTTGGAAACATAAGGTATTTCAACAAAGATGTCTCTCCGAAAGCATGTTCCAAGATAAACAAGGGGTTTAAGTTACACCAGTTGGATAAAAATGCCTACCTGTTTCACTGCTCTGAATTCCATCTGCAGCTTTAAAGGTGCATGAAGTCCTTGAATATTTCTCAGTGTGGCAAAGTTCGTTTTATCTTGATTTAACTGGAACTATCAAAACCAATATCGATTTTAGAAAAAATTATACTTTCAAGTACAGCCATAGAAGAGATTTGTGACATGCTACTTAATGCTTATTAAATTTATATGTAAAAATTCAGTCATACTGTTATGTGTGTCTCAAACGTACACAAAAGATAATTATGTGGTAATATCTGTTTTATGAAACCAAAATTAATTTTTGCTGGATTTATTACAAATCAATAGCAGCAATTTTATTTTCTTACTTTAGACAAGCAGGACATGTAACACCACCAAGTGGTGTAGTTTTGCACTACTTTACTGCGATATTGTCAGCATGAATTGGAAGTTAAGTCTGGTTTAAAGGAAGAACACAATCTTGAAAACCACAATTGACGTTATTTTAGCCATCAAAGACTCTACTTGAAAACACTTGAAATACTTCTTTTCTGATCAAGCAGGGAGACAGAGCACCACATATACTCGTGTGACTCTGAAAAGCTAAAAGAAAGCTCATAATTTTACCAACTGCTCTAAAACTGATTGGTAAAACAAAGAAAATCTATTCAGTAGAAGGTTCTTTTAATCAAAAAGTGCTGGGTCATGAACCCTGAAGTACACAAAAGGAACTTATGCTTAAGGTTAAATTTAAGCTTGAGTAATCCAGTCTCAAATTTGGCCTTTACAGGAGTGACTACATGACAAAATACAATAGTGTAAAGTAAAACAAAACCTGCAATCTTCTTATTTTAAAACCTGCACTCCATCACCATGACAAAAGCTTACAAGAGTATCATCTAGTTTATGTGAAAGTATCTCAAAAACAGGAGTCAAAGGCATAATACGCATGTTCTTCATAACAACCTATATTGAATGTTCTTCAAAAGTTATCAGAAAATACTATTTATATGCCTCATCCTAAACTTAGAATTCTGGTCATGTTATTTTTCCATTTCTTTTATTTTACAAAAGTAGGGATCCTTATCTGGGTACTGCTACATTGTAGCTAATTTGTAGCCCTTATCTGGGTACTGCTACATTGTACTGCTAAATTGTAGGTTATTTATGGCAATTTATGGCAGTAAAAATAACCGTTTACTATCTCAGGCCAAGACAAGTCTTTTCCTATTCAAACATACACAAAAATAATTTTTGGACAAATCTGCCTTACAGAAAAACAAACCAAACAATATGTGGGAAAAACAATTTAAGTCTCACATTCTTCCTATGTGTTTTAATTATTTTTATTGTTTCTTCTTGTTTTAATTATTTCTGTACTTTTTTCTCTCTAGCATGTAATCTTTTAATTATGCAGGTTTTCATACAGCAAGAACAAAGTTAAAAAATAAGTTATACCAGACAGCTATAAAAATCAATTAATAGCTCTGAAACATTCACAGTATTTATAAATAAGCTTATGAAGTTGGTGTCACATTAATATCACCCTTTAACTCAAGGCAACACTAGCACTGGTTAGAATTAGAATATATTAGACACTACACGGCACCTCATCATGCTGATTAGCTTAGCAATTTGCAACATTCTATCCAAACACTGACTTTACTTCAGGACATTTTATTACATCAACTCTTCTGTGCTGACAAAACAGGCACCAGATACGAGGTTCAGTTCAACCAGCTATTTAGCCAAGGCAGTCAGTCTAGTTTGCCCTTACCTTCAACCTGTGGTTCACAGTCCACTCTTAAGTGCTCCACAAGTGATGACTAAGCCAGACAAGATTGTATATACTTAGGACAAACTGTGTGTGTAAAATTTCTACATGGGATTGAGTCATTTAATGAAAATATTTGTGTTCACAGACCTAAAGTCTAAAAATGAAGATATATGGTAAATCTACAGACAAAATGGGAGGATCAGCCTTCCAGAACTGACAGGTGTGCCCCCCACCTAACTACAGAGGTTGCATACAAAACTAGCTTAATAAGGTTTAGTCATCTAAAAGTTATTACGTAAATCCCTACTTGGAAGAACATTCACATACTTTACGTGGAGAGAGTCACAAGTGGGAGGTTGACATTAAACACATTTGCCAACAATGTTATTTGTATAAATGAAATATTATTGTTGAAAATCTTTACCCAATTAAAGGCAAGGCCCTGCTCATTATTTGTTACCACGCAAAACAGTCCAGGTAACCACACTGTTAATTTAAACTTCATAATCAGTGAAGAGTAAAGATGGCTGTATTTGATATTATACTTACATTTTTTTCTATCAGTTCTAGTGGGTGGCTGGGCAGCAATTCACTTTTCGCACTTGTAAAACTAGAAATACAAGTGAAAAAAAAAAAAACCCCAACAAATTGAACTTCAGATTAACTGGGATATTGTTTTAAGTTACATTCCAAAACTAATCTCAGATACAAACATCAACTCAGAGACACACAATTAGCACCATTTGAACTATTAAAAAAAAGAAAAAAAGCTCAGTAGTGCAACAGCAAATAAGACCTTGAACTACAGCACTACCAGAAGAAAAACAAATTTCAGGCATCTTTTTTTCTTTATGTTTGACAAAACCAAGTGACAGGTTTTTTCCTTGACCCCCTTCAGAAAGAGAGAAAAATATTAATAAATGAAAACATCATAGGTTTTTTTTTTTTTAATGTTCGAGCTACATGGTATCTAACTTTAGAATTCTTCAAGCTTTTACAGCTGAATACTGCACATACCTTCACACGCACTCACAGCTGTATTATCTGCATTTTAAACTCCATGAACTTATTTTAGATTCATTATCCAAGACATGTAGTTGTGCACCCATATAAAACCAAGCCCACTGTTTTCACTATATTAACTTTACTTTTTATGCAATGCTGAAATTAAGCATTTCCCACAGTGCTACAGCACTTACATACATGTATATTAAAACTAGCATATATTTCATAATTATTAATACTTTGCCATCTCTTTTCTTAAGAGCAGTATCACACAGGTAAAAGTCTAATAAAGTTATCTACTTCTTGAAGTGATGTTTCACAGAAAATTCACGCTTGAAAGCCAATTTGATTAAATATGTGCACTTTAGGCTATAGCTTTTCTGACACACCTTCCAAGAACCTTCTTTAAAAAGCCAACATTTAACACGCGCTTTCTTCCTATATCTGAAGTTCAACAATGGCTGCAGCACAATTCAACAAGAAAAAGTAAAGTGTACCCTCTACGCAGAAGATCATAACCTTCAAATGGTCCTGAAGCTGAGAAGTCGATAATTGGGATAGTATCCTTCAACAGAGAAGCAGCACCTCTGGAATCCTGGAATAAAAGAAAAAGTGAAGATTATTTTAACAAAAATAATCCTTTTTGTTTGGGCCATCAGGCCAGGCAAATAAGACAAAGTGCTCAGACTCCTTAAACTACCCATGTACTTTAGAGTCTCTTTAAAACAAACAAAACACAAAACCACCAAAACACAAACCCTACCTAACAGAATTCTTTCTGAAAGTCTGATAACAGTTAAAGGTATTGATAACACAATTTAGGATCCGGCTGAAACAGTTAAACTCACAATTCCCCCTTGCTCATTCCCACCCTGGGCTGCAGGGATGGAATGGCAGAAGGAAGATTATGCTCAGCTCACAGGACAGAAACGTCTGAGAATTCCTTCATTCACTTCACACAGACACAATCAAGGAGGATCAAATTGATTTTATCCATGATTTAAGGCTGCCATAAAGGGGACAAGGCATATTCAAGTGGTCTAGTATGCCACTTAACTGAAATGGCAAACGGAAAAGGAAAGTAACTTGTAGCAGACCAGAAAAACACACCTTCACAGACTAAGTAAAGCCATCTTAACTCAGACAGCTAAGCTCATGCCAACCTGCCCAATTTTACTGAAGTGATTTTAGGACTGCTCACACAAATCGCTCCACCAATAGACCACTGTGTAATGAATTCTGGAAGGTGACAGCACTAATCTCTGGAAGGTGACAGTGATGAGCTGTTCAGCACAGGAGTTCCCCGCAGCAGCACTGAGAGACCCAACACAAAATTCATGCTTATAGTTACGGTCTTTTGTACTAGCATCTTAACTGTCGATAACCTAACAGCTATTAGAAAAACATAAGATACCTTTTATTACATGCCCGTAAAGCATCAGCAAACTAACATATCCAACCCTAACCAGACCTTCCCGAGATTGCTGTGAGAGCATTAGAGACACAGTACCTACAAGACGTGAAAGTCAAACATAAGGAGAAACCCATTAAATACTTCCTAAAAGTAACGCTCTCCAGTCTCGCCAGGGCCCAGTCCGTGTCAAGTGGCCATACCACTGCTGTGCACCACAGGGGACCCAGCATGACCTCCCCGGCCCCAAGAGCTGCCGCGCTGGCTGCGGCACTGAAGCCCCTGGCACCGAAAGGCCAAGGATCACCGGGGCTCTCGGCCTCCCCGGCCCACCCCGCTCCCAGACAAAGGGCTTTAACCGCAGCCACGCACCCTTCGCGCCTTCCCGGCCCCAAGAGGATGCCCAGTGAAGACCGGGCGGCGCGGGCAGAGACGCCCGTTCCCCGCTGAGCATCCACCATGGCCGCGCCGGACCCCTATGACTCAGCACGGCCCCAGCGCCCCTCGACCGACGGCCACCGTCACCCCCGGGAACTCCGATGGCCGAGCAGCGAAGCGGGGCAGACAAGGGCGCGCCGATCCGATCCGCCCCGGGCCCGGCCACCCTACGCCCTGCACCGCCACCGCCCCCTGCCCGCGCTCACCATCTTGGCACCGCACTCTGAGCCGCTTCCGCCTCCTCAGCCCCCTCACTTCCGCTCCGCCCCCGGCGCGCTGCGTCAGACGCAAGGCGGGAGCGGCGGGGCCGCTTGTGGGGCGGTGCTTCGCAGGGGTCGGGGTTGGTGCGGGATGGTTTGCGCTGAGGTGGTGAGAGGGGTCCCTCCCGTTCTGTGCCCGCCTTGGCCGTGGCGTGTCCGCTTCCAGCGCTGTGCCTCGTAGACTGACTGCGCTGTTCTCACGTGCCGGCAAAACCCAGCTGTTTTGGTGCCACCCTGGCCCGGAGCCCGAGCTGGAGTTGGCCAATGGCTTCCCACAGTGGGCTGGTGGTTGCGGTGTTGGGTGAGGGGTGTTCTTCGTGGTCAAACCTATCCCCTCCAGTGGCTAAGCAAAAGCAGAGAGCTTGGGTGACCCCGACAGCATCACAGTGCTGACAGCCTGAGGTAGCAAGACAAGGCAGCAGTGCTTAAAATCATAGAATAGTTTGGGTTGGAAAGGACCTTAAGATCATTTAGTTCCAACCCCCCTGCCACGGGCTGGGACACCTTGCCCTAAACCATATCACCCAAGGCTCTGTGCAACCTGGCCTTGAACACCGCCAGGGATGGAGCATCCACAACCTCCCTGAGCAATCCATTCAAGTGCTTCACCACCCTCACTGTAAAGAACTTCTTCCTTATATCTCACCTGAACTTCCCCTGTTTAAGTTTGAAGCCATTACCCCTTGTCCTATTGCTACAGTCCCTAATGAAGAGCCCCTCCACAGCATCCTTGTAGGCCTCCTTCAGATACTGGAAGGCTGCTATGAGGTCTCCATGCAGCTTCTCTTCTCCAGGCTGGACAGCCCCAACTCTCTCAGCCTGTCTTCATACAGGAGGTGCTCCAGCCCCCTGATCATCCTCGTGGCCCTCCTCTGGACTCGCTCCAACAGCTCCATGTCCTTTTTATGTTGAGGACACCAGAACTGTACGCAGTACTCCAAGTGAAGTCTCACAAGAGCAGGGTAGAGGGGCGCATCACCTCCTTTGACCTGCTGGTCACGCTTCTTTTGATGCAGCCCAGGACGTGGTTGGTTTCTGGGCTGCAAGCGCACGCTGAAGCTGGCCCATGTTAAGCTTCTCGTCAACCAACACCCCCAAGTCCTTCTCTGCAGGGCTGCTCTGAATCTCTTCTCTGGCCAACCTGTAGCAGTGCCTGGGATTGCCCCGACCCAGGTGTAGGACCTTACACTTGGCTTGGTTAAACTTCATAAGGTTGGCATTGGCCCACCTCACAAGCGTGTCCAGGTCCCTCTGGATGGCATCCCTTCCCTCCAGCGTATCAACTGAACCACACAGCTTGGTGTTGTTGACAAACTTGCTGAGGGCACACTCAATCCCACTGTCCATGGCACTGACAAAGATGTTGAACAGGACCGGTCCCAACACCGATCCCTGAGGGACACCACTCGTTACAGGTTTCCAACTGGACATGGAGCCATTTACCGCCACTCTTTGCGTGCGGCCATCGAGCCAGTTTTTTATCCACCGAGTGGTCCATCTATCAAATTGATGTCTCTCCAGTTTAGAGACAAGGATGTCATGTGGGACAGTGTCGAATGCTTTGCACAAGTCCAGGTAGATGACGTCAGCTGCTCTGCCCTTGTCCATCAGTTCCGTGGCTCCATCATAGAAGGCCACCAAATTGGTCAGGCAGGATTTCCTCTTAGTGAAGCCATGTTGGCTCTCACCAGCCACCTCATTGTTTTTCATGTGCCTCAGCATGCTTTCCCAGAGAAACTGCTCCAAGATTTTGGCAGGCACAGAGGTGAGGCTGACTGGTCTGTAGTTCCCCGGGTCTTCCGCCTTCCCTTTCTTGAAAATGGGGGTTATATTACCCTTCTTCCAGTCATCGGGAACTTCACCTGAGCTTCCTGAGGTAAACATGGCCTCAGGCGCTGAGCCAGCCATGGAGCCTCCCTGGGCAGCACTGTGTGAACTGGAGGTGTCAGGGTGCTCTACCGGGGACCTCGGGCAGCCCTGGGGGCCCTGATCTTTTCTCAGTGACTGACAGGGTATGCCTGCAGCAGGTTAATCTCTGGAAATGAGTTTTGAGAATGATGGATTAAAGCTGCTGTGTTAGTGGCAGGTATTGGTAGCCACAGGGACAGTATGATAATGGAATTCATATTAGCTTGCACTTAAAGAACTTTGATTTCCCAGCAATCATGACAAAGTTTTCCACATATTTTGATGCACAGCTCCAGATACGTGTCTGGTGTATCTATCTGACATATTTCTTCTGAGACTTATAGGTCATTCAACCCTTTTAAGATTTTGCCCTAAATTGCCCTAGTGCTACAAATTTAATATGTGGCAATTAAACACCGCATCTTGCACAGAAAGTAATATTTAAGTGGGAATTTTATATATGTTTTAATGGCACACTCAGCTTTGGAAACATTATTGAAAAATTAATACACTTTATACTCAAATTTCCTCTTTCTTGCTCAAAATCAGTTCACCACTTAAAAAACCCCACATTCTCAACCAAAGTTCTGGCCCTTTGTATTCAGATCTTAGGCTTAAAGCAAAGACTTCAAAAGAATGAGAATGGAGGACTGGGGTTTTTAAATAATTTTTAGGAAAACGGGTGCCACAAAGGTTTCTCTGATCTTATAATGGGTACTCAGATATTGTGGTGCTGAATTCATTATTATAGAATAGATGTGAATACAAAAAACAAATCAAGTTCCTGTTTAACTGCAGCTTACAGAAAAAGCTAGGTTTGTCACTAAATGTATTTATTTATTGACTGACTTTGTTGATCAGGATATGACTGTAGACATGAAACATCTAACTTTCAAAGTCATTCTTGCAGGACACAGACAGGATGCAATCACTCCATGTACATTTTTGACATCACTGCAATCCACAGTCTAGGCTGCATAACATGAAAGAACATACATTGCAAAAAAGATCTGGTTTTCCTTTAAAGGCTTTCACACTAGGGAAAGCTTCCAGACATAAACATAAATCACACACATATTTTCTCATCAAATTACCAAGTATTTTGAATTGGAGCAAGGGTTGATTTCTTTCACAACCAGCTTTGGTTTAGTGATCTTACAGTTAGCATCTCAATGGTGGATGATTTGAGTAGTATCTCATTCCTCTCTGCAGCCCCACTGCAAGGTAATAGGAGTTACATGAGCAACTGTCAGACTGACCAAACCTTTGTTCAGAAATGAGAGCATGTCGTGAGTGATGAGTGCTTCAACTGCCCAGAAGCAGTAGGTAATGTCTGCCTTCTGTGCTGCAGATGATTTGAAGGCTGCTTCCCCCAGCACTGGGCTCACCGGAGTGCAGACAGGAGCCCGCAGGCACTGCACCAGGCGCAGCAGCTTGAGCACACAGGGCCCTGTGCCTCCCCGGGAGTGTTGCTGGTGTGCAGGTCTGGATAGTCTGAAGGCATCTTCCAGGCTGATGAATGGTAACAGGGTGGAAATTGAGATGCAGTGACTGTGGTTGCTAAAGAAGCTGTTCTTGTATGTAGACACTCTTAAAAGAGTATGTGGACATACTCTTTAGATTATGCTAAAATTAGTGTGAAAATAACTACCACTCCTCTAAAATAATTACTTCCGTAAAGTTGGGCTGATGAATTTCACATGTTGCTTTTAGAGATAACCTGCAAATTATTACTTTTTAAAGAATGACTTTTTCATCATTTTGTGTAGAGGTCTGAAATGTAAGACTGTTTTAAATATTTTCTGGATGTTTTTTACCTCAGCATCTTTGGAATGTCAAGTCTGGTCTTTTTGGTTTATCTGGGAGACTTCCCTGAGGTTTCAAGTGATTTTTAGACCATAGATTCTTTTATCTTTGAGAAATGAGGAAAGTATTTAATCTTTATTTAAAACAAAACAAAACAAAACAAAACAAAACAAAACAAAACAAAAAAAAAACCCACCAAAAAAACCCAACATATTGTTTCAAATGCTCTTTTAGCAGTTAAACTGGTATTAACAAACCTCATTAAACAAAGTTTTAGACAGACTGACTTAAAGAAATTTCCTGTTTCATTTACTTAGCTTTTTTGTTTTGCCTGGATCCCAGCCTAATATCATTTCATAGAGGTCTGTACATTTCCCATTGAATCGTTGGGGAGAGGATTCAGTGGACTCAAAACTTACCATGACAGAGGCACAACATGGCTGGTGGGGCAAAGGCTGCCACATACCAGCCTCATGGAACAGGAGCTCTACAGAAGCCGGCTGCCTTCTGGGAACTCTACTGCTATGTTAAAGCAGTTTGTGAGCTAATATATATGGCCTTTCCACTAATTTAAATGGTACTTTTCACCTCTCCTATTCCCAGACCTTTTTTATGTATCAAGGAGGAAAGATAGAAATACCCATTGATTTACACCATCAGCCATACTTGGTAGTAGCAGGAGTATGCTGTCCAAGGAAGCTTGCCTTTGTAACCACATTTTGTATTATCGATGCACCTTTGCTGCCTTTCAACATATAATTCCTTTGACATATCAGTGGGCAATCTGTTCTGAGCACGTGAATCTCTACCAGAAGAAAACCTTTATCCTGTGGGACTGGGAAACTCTTTCACTGGTTTTTGTCAACAGCCAGTTATAACCTGTTAAAGTGAAAGTACTTTTTGTTTTTAATCAAATCAAATAAACACATTTTCTTTGATCTTTAAGAAGCCCTTTCTTGTTAACTTGCTTTATACTTTTATGTTTTGGCATTCATTGTAAATCTAATTATTTAAAAAGTTATTTTGTTTTAGATTATTAAACCTTTTCTGAATTTAAGATAAACAGGGGCATGTTTTGTTAAAGATTAAAAATAAATTTCACACAAAACTGCAAAATGTAGCAAAGATAATAATGTGTAGGCGTCAGAGTGTTCCAAAACAAGACTCTCTAGGGGCTCTTCTGAACACACGGCTACGTTAAAACCATGTTCTGAAAAGGCTCAGGAAACCCCTGACTCTAACCCACCCTTTCCTGAAGCTGGTGAAAGTATTTAGAAAAAAAGTTACTGCTGCAGGGAGAAAAAAAAAAAAGAATCCCACATATTGCCGAAGCAGATGATTTTTTCCTGTTTGTTTACCAGCAAACTCTGCAGCTCGCAGGGTTTTCTTGAGTCAAAGCTTGCCCATCCTCGTCGTTCAAACGCAGCAAGCAGTCCCATAGATGACCAGAAAAAGTACATTATCACTCTATGGAATGTAAAATTTTTTAACGTGCTGTAGCATCCAGTGGGGAAATATACTAACAATCCCTTGTTTCAATATTTGATTTATAAGTCGTTAGTTTATTTTAAATGAAAAGATATTTTTTCTGTAGAAGTGTCTTCAGTTCCTATTTTGGTAGGTCAAACAGGGGATGCCAGTTGTTTTTTAATCCAAAATTCGTACTTAGATTAAAAAGAGGTCCTTGTTCTCTTGGCGCGGTGACTTATTTTGTAGCTTGTCAGTGCTTTCCTAAGTCTTGTAGTAAGCCGTTGTTCGGGTTTTGGGAAACCGGGCTTCTCTTCCCTGTGCTGCTTTTGCGGACTCGGAAAAGCGGGAGGCTGTAATGGGGAGAGTCAGTCACTAGGGGATGCTCAGTAGCCGAACACCCGAAGGATCCTGCCTTCCTCAGCGTTTGCCAGCCGCCTATGTCCCGCCTAGCTGGAAACTGGATGCTTGTGGCTTATTTTCAGTACTTTTTCTCTTCACTCACAGTGCTGTGAGAATTATGAAAAAACAAAAGATAAAAAGTGATGTATATGCAACAGCTGAAGCTACATGGGCAGGACCTGTGGGGATGCCGGTAAGCGTATTTCCCTATTAGTGGCCGAATAATTATTTTCAGTAAGCTCTATTACCTCCTTGTGACAATGTTAATCTTCAGCCTGAGTCCAACGTTTAACCTAGCCAATGTTCACGTAGTCAGGACCTCACTGCTCCTTTCTTTTGGCACTGAAACAAAGTCCCTCATGGAAATTCACAGAAAAATATTTTTGTTTTCCCCCTTAGCCTGGAGTGATTTGCCTCCCAGAAGCACAACCACCCTGCCCATATAGGTGAGACTAAGAGCACGTTTCCTGTGAGAGTGTCTTCCTAAGGGAAACCTTGAAAATAATTAATAGTAGTCACAGCTGAAAGAATTGAATGGAACATTACTTCCCATTCCTGCTACTGTGCAGGGAAAAAAAAAAAAAAATCGCCAAAGAGTTTGCCAAAGTTCCTAGCAGCAAAAGGGGAGTCTGAGAGTGCTCTGACTCATAACCATAGCCATTAAGCAGCAAGATAATCTGAAGCCACCTTAATTTTCTCTTACAGCTAAAGACAATAAATAAGCCCATAATCACCAAACTGAAAAGACAAAAAAAAAAAAAAAAAAAAAAGGCATTTTCAGCAACAATATATGCATCATTAAAAATAACATTTTTTTTTCCCTATAAGAAACCATCAACAGAAAATTTTCTCCGTGTGTTTTTTCTGTCATTTTAAAAACAAAAGCAGGTCAATGATCGAAACACAATGTACTACTTAAGAATGCTGTCATCAGTCACATGCATGGCATGGTGGTGGCTGGCTTAGAGAGAGTTAAGGCTCAAATCTTCAAAGGCAATTTTGAACTCCTCAGGATGTGAGCCAGCCCAGGTTTATCCGACGAAATCCAAAATGGATTTAGAGCCTCCTGAATTTTGGCCAAGCTTGGGCTTAGGTTTGGATCCGATGACTCATTTCTGACAGAAAACTGTGGTTTGCTCACTTGTAAGTAAAGAAGAGAAGTCATAGCTTACAGTAAGCAGCTCCTACGCAAACCCTGACACTTGCAGAGATCTTGCTTGAATTTCAGAGAGTTCCACATGGATGCAATGATCCCACTGCATGGACTTCACCGAGCCAAGGCTGGAGCAAATCAGCAATGTTGGTTTTGTACAGAACTATTACAGTGTTTCTTCAGGAAAAGCTTTTATGAAGTTCAATGCTATTATATTGTAAAAGGTGTTGGAGGTTAATTAATTGTTTCTATGGAGAAAGTAATGCATTATGAATTTTATTTTTGTTCCTTTTGCTGGAAACAATGATTACATATTTTCCACAGATGATTTTATTCATACTTCCTTACTGTAGGTTTTCCACACAATGAAATTATTTTTTTTTTGCTCTTTGTATTGCATCTCTTAATTCTGAGTCTCTACTGCTACCTGTTCCATGACATTAATTACTTTTTTGTTATATGTGTCATACTAACAGCTTAAATCATGCTCTTGTGCTCAAGTTTACTGTTGAAAGATGCTAAAAGTATGTTGCTGGGACTATGTTTTACAATGAGATTTCTTATTCAGTTTATATAGTGACATTAGAAAATGCTTCTGACAAACCGTCAGTGAACTCAAGGAGCGGCAGCTTTATGTTTACTAAGTAAAGAATGTTGTAGCAGATAGCTGGTACAAGTTTATTTGCACAGTTATTAGAGCACATACCATTACAGTGTTATAAAGGGTTTTTTATTTAATACATTGAATTAAAACTAAAGGAAACAAATGAAGATAATACCATCAGGAAACTTCTCTATTTTTAGTTTCTGAAGAACTTAGGAACTCCATTTTTGTAAAGGAAGATTGGGAATTGGATTCAGAGTGACTTTCCAGGTTAAAAAAAAAAAAAAAAGGAAAAGAAACACAAATGTTTTAAATAATTAGATTTAGGCTGGAACAAAGAAGATGCAAATTAAGGGAAAAAACTTGTGTGGTTTCTTCTTCATAAGGACTCTTTTTTTAAGTTGTAAAAGATTACCGGAAAAGTAAACCCCAAGCCATTTATTCAAAGGACCAAACAGTCCTGAAAGGGTTTGGGAAATATATACAGTGGACATTTCAAGAGAGACTGTCACATCCTCCTCTGAGAGTAAATTTGTGAGAATACCTTTGTGGTGAAGGATCAGAGTGGGCAGATCAAAGTAATATATGGGCTCAAGGGACATGACGAGGGGGGAGGGAGGTCGACATTGGATGACATTTGGATTCAAGGGCTCCTCTTAGCTTACTTGAGTCCTGTCCACTGCTGTTACGGAGTTGTGCTGTGTAATTGTTTTCATAGCAGCTTAATAAACTTGCATATTAAGTTAACTTGGTAGCATTCCTCTTCCTTCTTCCCGGACCGTTCTTATTCTGGAAGGTCGTGCTGGAACCTCATTGCTCTGGTCATGAAAACTTCATCTCTCGTCAGAAATCATTCAAAGGTGGTTTATACCTATTTGTTCTGGTGGCTTTTGACTCACATGGTTCTTCCTCCATGAAGAGGATGTGAAGCCTTTGGGCCATCTCTTCCTCTGATAATCCCAGTAACCCTTTCCAGAACATGCTCCAGTTTTACGTTTCTTGAACATGAGTAGTCAGACTTCTGTGGAGTGCTTCAGATGAGGTCACATCAGTGCCTAGACATCTACAGTAATACAATTCTCCACATTCAGTTTGGGATCATGTTTGCTTTCTTTTATAGTAGCATCACACTGGTGCTTCATAGGATACTCTCAGACTTCTTCTCCACCACAGATGTTTAACTGGCAAGCTCTTAGTATGCTGCGGAAAGTCTTGGTCTTAATCTCTAGTCAATGATCTTGTTTTATTCTGTCACATTTCTGTTATTCTAATGTAATCCATGTGTGATTAGTCTGATGTTCCTCTGGTTTGAGACCATTAACTTTAATTAGCATGTTTCTGCTTCTTGTGGGACTATCAGTTATGGAAATATTTCATAAGACTGATCCTTATAACAGTCCCTGAGGAAGTCAAATATATCCTGAATCATCCCATTTCAAGGCACTTCATTATAGTCTTCTCTCTGAGTAACATTTTATTCAAAGTTCAATTCTCCTATTAACACCCTTCTCCACCTTAAACAATATTTTTCCTTGTGACATTGTATCAAGTACTAAACTAAAATTATGCTAGATGAGAGCTGTACTTTACTCTCTTCAAAACCTCCTTTATGCAGTCAAGGGAGGATATTATATTGCTTTGATACAGCCTCCTCTTAGAAAATCCATTTTCCAGTCTATGTTATTTTTCAATTACTCAATGCTAATTATCCTTTCCTTCAAAGTTTACCATAAAACTATGCGTATTGTTATTGTCAGATTATTGACTCTACTGTTACCTAGCATACCCTTTCCCTCTTAAATATAACTCCTAGGTGTACCACTAGCCAACAGAAAATAAAAATACAAATTTGTAAGACTTTCTGAAAATGCTTATTGTAAGATTTGTGATGGCTATGCTGATTCTTTGGGTACTGAAAGATGAAAGTTACCTAGATGATTAAATTTAGGCCGTTCAGCTTTGAAAAATTTGTTGCCACCTTGGAAGCAGACATTCTACAGATTTCTTCAAAATTACCATTCAACCTTGCTACAATGTTAAACCTTCTCATTCTGCGTGCACACTGAGGCAGAGTACTCATTTTCAGAGGTTCTGCCCTGGCTAGAAATTGCATCTGCACTAGATTTCATGAATATCTATCTACATTAAAATTATGATCATTTTTTTTTTCCAGATTCGATTATCCCTCTAGATTCCTGCTAAATCCGATTGTAGTAAAAGTCATAGCTTTTGGCTTCTGTTTGAGAACAGCATGCTGACCCTCCTGAAAAGATGAAAAAAGTCCTTTGAAAAAGAAAGGAAGGAAGAGTGTCTGGAGCCTTCTCCACTGGGATATTTCTGTCTAAAGAGTGTAAATAAGGATCATGCTCTAAAAGGTGTGCTGTACTGTAGCTTCTCAGCACACAAGATTTGGCTAAGGGAGACCAGAATTTTCTTTTTATAGTCAAGAATCTGCTCTGCGCCCAAGAGAAACAACTTATTTTTGATTATGTGTTGAGAAATAGCACTCGGATTAGGTGGTAAGATGTTTCAACTATTCTCTCCCTCAGAATGGGTGATATTTCTGAATATGCTTATATTCTTTCTTATTTCACACCCATTTTTATGAACACAAGACTAAAGCACCTCACATGCAGCTACCATACAGAGGCAATAACTATGCAGTACCAGTGTTGGTCACAAAATTCTTAAACCAAAATATATCCAGTGTATTTCCAAAGCTCTACAGATCAGCATTTTCCACTTTTTAATTGAAGAAAATATTATAGATTCAAGGTGTACTTTAGCATTCTACATTACCCATATTTAGATATTCCTTCCAACATGTTTTGTTTATTCCTTGAAGCAGCCCTCAGATCCAGCCTAAAACGTGTGCTTTTCCACTTTTCGTGGGTGATTCAAAGGCAGGCTAAAAATTACACTGTGTCTTTTAGGTGTGCCCCTGGAAGTCTACTGAGTGGAGACCATGAATTCATTCATTAGTAATCTCAGCCAGCTTCTTACTAGTCTGACAGTGAGAGGCAAATGCATTAACCTACTATTCTGTATCAGTGTCACATTTCCCCATGGTTTTTCTGGCAGTTTTCCTTAAACCCTTGTGAAGTTATTCATCCTTTGTCTTGTACCCAATGTGCCGTGAGCTCATACTTTCTTTAGTCTAATGATTGATATTATGGAAAAAATCTGCTGTTAGTTGATATCTTCATCTGCTCTGCTTCCAGCCACAACTCACACATGTTGTAGGGACTGATAACTTACTGAGTTTGCTATCGCTGAGGTTTCCAGAAAAGTTGCCCCAGATTCCAGAAGAAGAAGAGAATTCCTCTGAATGAAGATTACAGAGATAAAGAGCATGAAATGATGTGTTTGGCCTTCATTCTAGATACACTTATCTGTTGTTAACCACTGTCTGGCATATTTGAGCATAATACGAGGTGAATGTTAGGTGATAAGAAGGAGAAGAGTAGATTTTAGGATTATTTCTCTGTTCAAAGGATTTTACATCTGTTCTACCCCCCCTTCCTTTCCTAGTGTTTTAAAACCACAAGTTACTGAGTTATGATAATACACTAGTATTCATAATATTACTAAAATAATTCCATCTTTTGGAAAATGATGGAGAAAGAAGCTCAACTCAATAAATTTATTGAGAAGTTAAAAAGCACAGCAGGAATCGTGGAAAATAACTCCTTGAACCTATATATGTGCTTATGCACAATAAAATATTCGAGAATATAGTTGTCTTAAAGCAAAGGAAGGAAGTTATGTGCTCACTTACTGAAATGAAAGCCAAAAAACCAGTTCTCCCTCGTCTTCCCCTCACGTATTTTTCTTGCTTTTTCTGAATTTTCCTGTAGCAAAATGTAACTTGCTGACTTTGGAAAATAAGTTATTAAGATTTTGGAAAACATTTCTTATTTTCTATACAAATTCCATGAATGTAACAGTGCCAGCTTTTCCTTGAACCTTTGAGAGTCCAGGGAATCAGTGTCTAACCACGGAGTCATGGCAGCTCTCTGGGAAATCCCCCTGCATTGTCAGGTTATCTCTATAGTCTCTTACTTTCTTTTTCCTTTCATGAGTGCAGAGCATTCTCCTGCAATGCATATTCTGCCTTGACTTTCTCCCTTACTAACAGTGAAATCCATATTGCAGGTATACTTTACAAGGTTTTTGGTTTGGGTTTTTTTTTTCATGCAAGAGAGGAGCAGAAGAGGAAAACAATAAAGACATAAAATAAAGAATTTGCTTCTTGTCATCTGGGTGAAGATTGTACAAGGACTCATTTATAACAGGCTATGGAGCCTTAATTACAAAGTTTATAGGCAGGTAATGTTTAGACCTCACACTGCAGACCTCACACTGCAGCCTCTTCCTTCCTCGCTAGATCGCTGTTCCTTGGAGCTCACAATGTGTCTGCATTTTCCTAAAAAATCAGTGCATCTTCCTCTCCAGGAAGTGGCTTGTTCTTTTATAGCAAAGCCAATCTTTGTCCTCTTTAAAGGCCATATATCCTCTGCTGTCTAGGGGCAACACCCCTGAACACATCTGTCTAGACATACTAGAGCCTGCCTTCTCTTTTTCTATACCGAAAAAAATGGCATTCCCTTAAAACAGACTTTACAGCAAAATTCATGTGTCCATGCAGACAAAGAACTGTGATTTTGGGGGGTATTTGTCCTTACACAAAGTTGTTTTCATAAACATGCCTGTAATACAAAATATAGTTTTTCATAAGTAAGCCTCTATGGGTCACTTCTCATTCATCCTTTCCCATGCTATAAAACAAAACAAAATGCACCATAATATTTTTTGAGCAAGCTGGACCCTAACATTTCAAAAATAAAGGATTGCCTATTAGTTCCCTGTTGATTTTTTGTGGTCCACTGGAAGGGAATGTGGGATGCCCTATAAATGTTCTGTGGTAAAAGCTGAGGCTAGGCACCCCGTTGTTTTTAAGGATCACACTGAGACGAACTGCTGGTAGGATATGCAAGACAGCAGATTTGTTTATCCTTATTTCTCCGCTCACATCCCTGAGCACACATGGTTGCTGTTTTTGTTTTGACTAATTTTTTTTTCTTTTAAATGTGAGAAAAGTGGTTAAAATGATGTAATCTCTGTCTGAAGTTGGGACGTGTGTGAATGAGTGGAAATGCTGACTGGCCGCTGGCTGGAGCAGCATGAATAGCTGTCCTTCAGGGCTGGATGCTCCCCTGCCCTCCCAGTCCCATTCATTGCATTGTCCTCAGGGTAGAAGGAAATCAGGCAGTGGAGTGAGGAAGCCTGCACACTTCATACTCACACTGGTATGTGTGAGCCTTGAGCCACATGGTTTAGGGCAAGGTGTCCCTGCCCATGGCAGGGGGGTTGGAACTAGATGATCTTAAGGTCCTTTCCAACCCTTACGATTCTATGATTCTATGATTCTATGATTCTATGGTTCAGTGGGATCATCTAATACCTTGTAGCAGCCCAGAATCTGGTGAAAAGCTAGAGTGATATATTTGCTGTTCTTATCTGCTTGAATCTAAATTATGATTTTCCGGTGATGTACATAGGGGGAATGAAAAGATAATTTTTAATGTAAGAAGTTTACTGTCCAAGAAAAGTCAAGAGATTAAGTTTGTAGACTAGTCCTACAGCCTTTAATCTTTTTGTGTTATAGCTGAGTGATGTGGATTTAAAATGCCCTGGACCTATACTAAGATGCCCTTGGGGATATAGACTCCTGCTTATAAGAATGTAAGTAATACTGTGGTAGACATGTGTACATCATGAGTGGGAGTGTTGATCTGCTGGAGGGTAGGAAGGCTCTACAGAAGGATCTGGATAGGCTGGATTGGTGATCCTTACCTTTATATCAATGATAAATCAGTTGGGAAAAGTGTTTTGCTCTAAGATGGACTTTTTTTTTCTTTTACTGAACTCAGGCTTGTCACAGAACTTCACTTTTGCTTCTTATATATTGCTTTACCTACTGCCTCACACCTGGAGAACTAATACTTACGTCAGAATGAGTGGAAAGCACAGACAGACAGACCACCAGTTGTAAACACAGGACATAGTATCTACTAAACATCATATGGAAGAAGTCATGTCTCATATTTGTGGTGATTTTGGCCTTCAAAGAACACAGTGGACATTGAAGAGTACAATGGTTCTGTGCTGTTTAAAAGAGCTAGCAAAGATCTCTGTGTGTGTAAGTAGTCATAGGACAATTCCAAAGATATTTTTCTCAACCATCATTCATATTTAACCCAAGTTTAATTTGAAACATTTGTTTGTCATCCAGAAGTTAATTTCTTGGAAGTCATTGGGGAAGCTTTATGGTTGTAATAATCTATTTTTTTTTAATACTTAGATTACTATGTGTTTTTGTCAATGTATTACTGGCAACACTGTCAAAAAATAAAAAGCCTTATCAAGGGCAGTTATTGAGAGATTAAATAAAAGAAACATCCATTCTGATTAACACTACATCTGAAGGCTTCTGGCAGGAGGAAGCAGTTTTGTGTCACAGCTTTCTGGGTGAGATTCTTCTAAGCAAATGCAGATGTCTACATGATAAATGTCTACCCTGGAGCTAAAACTCCTAGCTTTGCAGTCAATGATATTCTTATGTAAGTTTGTCTTACACTAAGAGAGATGACTCAGAATTTAAGGAGATGCATCCTTTCCTTTGCCCCGTTGGAATCCACTTGTGAACTTTATTTTAGCGTTATTTGAAGGACTCACAGATATTTAAGTATTAGTGGATTTATCCTGTTACTTAGTAAGTCAGTAGCTGATTTACAGTGAGATTAAATTCTTCGCTCCAGATCACAAAAGAGCCTTTAAGAAAAATGTTAGAAATGTCGAACGGTCTCCTTGGTTCCAATCTGGCAGGCAAAACAGAACATCCTTCCCCTTTTCAAGAATTTTTAAGTTATATGTGGGCACTTTATCTCTCTGTGTCATGCAGCTATATTAATTTATTGATTCTGTTTCAGGAATAATTCAAACACATGCTTAAATGCCACTGAAACTTGACTGGACTTCATCATGTGGTTTAGGTGTTTTCCCACATTGTGTTTCTGTCATGATCTTGTAAATCAGATAATAATTTAGCTTGGAAAGGATCTTAAGACCTCATCTGGTCTAAACCCACTCCCCCACTCAAAATGGGCTCAGCTTTGAAATTACACGGAGTTGCTCAGGGCCTTGAGTATGTCTGAGGATAAGGATTGTGCAGCAGCTTTTTCTGCCACCTAAGCCCCTCATTGGGAAGCGCTTTTTCCCTTATATCTAATAAAAGTCTCCAGCTGCAACTTGCTTGTCTGAGAAGAATCTGTTTTCTATAACCACCCACTAGTTGTAGACAGCAATCAGATCCTTCCTTAGGTTTCTGTTGTCCAAGCTGAATGAACCCAGTTCTCTCACCCTCACTTCCTATGTCATGTGCTCCATCCACTTGGTCTTGCTCTAGTTTGTCTCTTTTTGTCCCGAAGATCCCCAAACTGAACACAGTAGTTCAGATTTATTTCATAAATGCTGAACAGAGAAGGAAACAACTTCCCTCAGTCTGCTGGCCATGCTCTTACTAATGCAGTGCCTGGTTGTCATTCAGCACTGCATGGGAATACTGATGCAGAGCAGTCAATATAGAGGAGTGGACATATATCACAAGCACTGTGCAGGTCCTGCTTTTAGCTATAACCATGCAAGATCATTTCTGTTCATTGCCTGAGGGCTGACTCCTGCCATGGGCAAGAAGAAATCCAGAATGGGAAAAATTGATGAATTCAGCAAACATTAATTGCATTTTAACTTTGTTTCCAAAACTTTTCTCATTTCAAAACAGTATTTGATGATTTATTCGTGAGTTTGTCACTGCTTAATACAGTATATTATTTTAATGTATGTTTTCCCAGTGTCTCAGCTGAGGAACAAATGGTTCTCATTAGCGTTTGTGAAAGGTGCTGAATGCTTTGGGTGAGGGTCGTGCTCAGAGGAGTTTTGGCAAACTCAAGTAACCCAGGCAAAAGTCAACTTTTGTTGATCTGGGGGTTCACACCAGCAAAAAAAGCATGTCTTCATGATGTAGTTTCAATTTTGAGTAATACAGCTTAATTTTGTCAGATTAGAGGTGCTGAGGAGAAATGAAATCAGAAATTACGCTTTTAGTCTCTTCCTATAGGTGCTGAGTAATGATTGCTTCAACTTCCCTGAAATTCAAGGCTAGAGAAAAAAAGAAAACAAGGAAAACACCAGAAGCTGTTGAAACTAACATACTATTTATACTATTTTTTTTAAACTGATCAGATATCGGGGTGGACAAATTCCAACATTACCAGTAGTTAGGATCCAATTCTTGCTTCTTGGCTGCTATGAAACAGAGCTATGTGGCCTGTATTAGTGTGTAGAAGACCTGCCTCTGCTCCCCTCCTTGTCTTCTCAGGAAGAAGCAATGGCTCATGTCACACGTACAGCAAAGTCACTTGTCCCTTTGAGTGGCATATCACACCGGTGCTCTTGTCCACCCCCTTCCTTGCATTACCTAACTTTCAAGTGAGCATATATAGTCCTAAATCCAAAGCATATGTTTTTATCATTGTATTTCAATAGGGGCTTGAGCTTTCCAGTTATGTGTAGCTGCCTGACTTCATGTTAGAGCAAGAGTTCATAGCCATCTAATCCTGCTGCTGTGCCCTTGATTCCTTAGGCAGGGCTATGGGCTGTGTGGAGACATGTATCTTCCAACAGATATGTATAGCTGGGAGATGGGAAGTGCAGGGCATGGTGCTGAGAGCATCTGCCCTGTTGTTCAGACATATCCTTTGATACCACCTCAATCCTACAACTGAACCAAGCCAAAACATGTCCTGATGAGTTGTACTATGCTCACTGAATTCCTGTACAGAATGTAAAAGGTCTTCCTAAATCAATCTGTGATGAAGTGTCATGGAGTGACACATGCCCTACTGTACTCCAGTAAATTTCAACAACTATTGTTTTCATCACTTAAGTAAAGTTCCTTCTCTTCCAGATGATTTGGCAAACGTTTAAGGGTCTTTCAGATGTTTAATATTTGACTTGTCTTTAAACACATGTATTAATTTTTTGGTGGTGGGTTTAGCTATTGTTCATCATCTTTTGTGGCCCCTGACTGACATTTCCTATTATTTGAACAGCTAATTAGCCTTATTTTATTAGGTGTAAATGTGTTTCCATGCTTTGACTGGCAAACACTAATCTCTGAACTTCAGCAGCATGTAGGAATTTATTGCCTGTTAATTGTGCCCTAGGGTATAGTGACATTTAAAAGTGAAATAACATTGTCATTCCTCCATACATATATATATTACTGCAGTGCCTGTATTGTTGCAACATATGTCTAGTTGGCATTATCAGTCATTCAGAGGGCAGCCATTCAAAACTACACTGATTTTTCAAGCAAGGTGGAGTTTCATATATTTATACTAATATAAAATACAAAGCTATCTGATTGTTATGCCTCAGTCCACAAATGATTGCTTTTAAATGGTTTTACAGGGTTTTTTTCTGTCAGTCTGAATGACAGCGTGAGTGTTGGATTGGTTGGATGTTACCTGATTTTACTCTTTACCTATAATGATTTTAAAGCCTTTTACATTCTGCTGCTTCTGTAAGGGCTTGCTTGGCATTCTACTATATTATTTTGATAGTTTATGCATTCTGTGTCAACAGATGTTCTTCTCAATGTGTGACTCAGTGATAACACACTGAGTTTTCACTTCATTTGTCAACACGTTTGCCTTTATGTCATAAGTGCTGAATGTTTTGCTAGATCTTATTCAGCCACCCACTCTTCCTTCTACAGGCCTTTTCTCAGAAACACTAAAATTAGTCAAGATCCCTTTTATTTGTTTTGAAATATATACCTTAATGTAACGATGAACTCATGCAAGGATTCATTATCACTTGAGGACCAATTTAATATCTATTGTCTTTATTTTCTGAGCTAGTAGGCATCCTTGAAAAATGTACCAGGTGAAGAACTGTGAAGGGACTGAAAGAACGATACCGTACTCGTAGCGCTGAATATTTTGGTCAAGGACTTCCGATGCAAGTTTCTATAGTATCAAATTAATGCATTGCTTACACATTTTGGAATCCAAACATGATTCCCTTAGAACTCCTAAGGAAATGACTCCATAACTGCAAGTGATTAGATACAATATAGAGAGTGTGTGTGTGATTGAAAGGGGAAGCAGTGTCCTTGATTGCACAGTTTTATTCTTTTTGGGCCCCATTCCCAAGCATCTAAAAATATGCTGTGCTAATCCCTTTTATTCTGAGGCTATATCCTACCTCTTACTCCAGCTGCCACTTCCTTTTGGCTTACCTTCTTTATATTCTGACCCTTCAAGATACACTGTTTAAAATTGCTTCAACGATAGATATCTAAAACCAGACCACCAAGTGGGTAACTGTGTCCTGTTACTCCAAAGGAGGCAGAACATTTGTACCTTCCATTGTCTTCATTTAACAATGTCAATTCTTAGCACTTTTAGATTTAAGAAAATGTGTTTTCAGACAAGAACCTCAGTATGAAATTTTTAACCTGTGTCACTCTTATAACACTTCATCACAAGATCTGCAGAGTACACAGGCAGAAAAAAAATAATAAATACTCTATATTAATCCCTCAGTCAGGCTACAAAGTAAATTGTGCTTTACATTTTATTCAGCATTACAGAAAAAAAAAAAAAAAGGCCAAAAAAACCCAATAAAACATTTCAACAATAAACTTGTTTTCCAATTAATGGTATATTGATACCTACCTATTGCACTGCTGCTCTGGAAGGCTGTTGATGGATGGATTTAAATTGGAAAAGGAATGCAAAGAGAGACTTGCTAAAGGTTTCCCAAAGAGTTCACAGAGATGCCACACAATTTTATATATATTACAGAGCATATAAAAAGTCAAAATTGTCATAAGCGGATAGACCTTGAACAGTAAATTACATTATCTAGAGCAAAGGAGATTGCGGAGTGAAGTCATACAGAATAGTAAATAATATAGTCAATCTGACAGCAAAAATGGTCAGAGATACTGCAACTCTTTCAGAATATTTTCCCAATTTCCTTTCACAAACATACTTTTGCATTTAATGGAAATGTTTCAGCTCTCCTTTTAGATTGGCAGTAGAGGAGAAAAAAATACCAAAATGAAAAAAGGTTTCAGGAGGGTTAGAGAAGTATTATTGTGCTTTTGCAGCCGTATTACAGGAGAGAAGATCACATCTTGCCTATCCTGAGGGATAACCTCAGATGGAGCTTGGTGCAAGGAGCTTCTGCACTCAGTGGCCTGGGACGTATCTCATACTGACACCAGACAAGGCTGGAGAATGTGGGGTCGGTGGCTGAGTGTCATAAGGCAACATACAATGTACCCAACAGTTAACTAGAAAAACAAAACCCTCTGAGATGCCTTTATAAAATTGTGCGCTCCGTTTTCATTCTTATATTATTTTGTTTTGATTTATTCTCTTACTGGTCTGAAAGTCTAAGATCAAGAAATTACTGCTTTTAGTATCACAAATGGGAAGGGCAATTCTGCAATTACTGCGTGGGCTGGGATAGAGGAGTTTTTACACTTCTCCTCAAGTTTCTTCCTCATTAGCTTAACAGTTTCCCTGCTGTCACCAGCGCCTCTGTGGTTTACAGTCTTTCCCACTATTGCAGTCTTATGTCCTCTTCAGCCTTACTGTCATCTCTGGCTTCCTGCCACTGCTCCTGAAGAAGTGATGAAGTAACTACTCCAGTTACTGATTGTCAGAGATTATTTTGTTGCCTAATTTTGTGGGCAGCTTACATGACAGTCTCCAAAAATCTTGGATTTCAGACCCTGCAGCTTTCTGAAAATCAGATCTACCTAATATAGTTGTAGTTGGGGACTTCCAATTAGGAGTGTCCAACACCACTGCTTCGCTGGTGGAAATTTTGGCTGCAGTGCGCGTATCCATTTCCTTCCCACATTAACGTTGTGTAGCAAAGTGACACTTTTGTCTGCATGCTCACAGTATTCAGGCTGAGGTCTGGATTTGGGATCTCACCTTTCTTATGGTCCAAGTATGATTATGATACTGACCATTATCACTGCATTAGTGGTGTTTTCTCTCTTGTGCAAGAGACATCCCATGATAATTTTAATCCTGCCTGCTTCCTGTCTTCTTGATGTTTGAAGCATATGAAGCTTAATAATGACATTGATCTCTCTGAGAAGGTGCGTTTGGATCCATTGCTCTAACATTACTTATAACTGACAGCAAGTTTTACTCTACTTATCTGTTTCCTGTATAAGCATTTGACATAGAACAGCTTGACCATCATCAAGATTCTGCAAGGATACAGAAACTTGTCATGTAATGACTGTTTTCTTCTCTATGTAGCCACTTCTTGTGCTCTGTGGAGATTCTCCCACCTCCTCCACTGAAGTCCGTGAAGCCAGAGGAAAATCCACTAGTGATCCATTACTTTAACTAACCTTTGATTCATTACAATAGTGGGAGATAACTTGGATCGAGAAAAAAAATACCAAGAAACTAATACAAACATCAGTCAGGTGATAAGAGCATATGATATGAGCTTTCAGATGAGCTATGATGCCAGCCGAGCAGGAGGGGTGAGGGAGTTCATCATAGTTGTTTGTTATAAGTTTCTGTATTTACTGAAATCTGGGTTTGACATAACTTGTTTTAGTTACAAAGCACAGAAGCTGTGTTTTGTCTTTCAAGAAAGGATCTAATTCTGGCCAGTTGAATAGAACCAAGTTGAATAAGAAGGACAGGCTAGGTTAGGAAAGATGATTCAAAGCAACATGAGTTTCTGGGTGTCTCCAGTCTTTCTTATCGGAAAGGGGTAAATAGTTTTTGTTGTTGGCCTCTTTCCTAAAAAAAAAAAAAAAAAAAAAAAAAAAAAAAATTATATGTATGATAAATTATTGAACATAAGCAGATATTTAAATAAACCATGTTTGTATAAATTTTGACAACATTTTTAAATCTTCACTTGTCTTTTGTTGGCAATACGTGTTCTGCAAGTTGTGCTCGCAGCGCTCAGGAGTGCATTATTAACTGCTGTGGGCTAAATGAATTTCTGTGATTTGGAATAGCAAAATAATGACTTCTTGCTTAGTTGTCTTTAACAACTTCTAGTTGTCTGAGCAGAAGAGAGATGTGAATGTATACTTTCCATATTTCTTCTTAAAAAAAAAAATATACTGACAAATAATAGTTTCATCTGCCTGCTATTAACCATCAAATCACCAAACAGTTGATTTTTGTGTGACTATTTTTCAAATCTTTCCTGCTTCTACAGCATTAGTTTCTCTTGTGTTCTTTGATTCTAGAGCTCATCTTATCTAACTGTGATTAGTTAATGACTACTTCCATTTCTATAGCAATCATGTTACTATTGTTTTTATGTCTTTGAGCCCAGGGCCACTGCTGTCTGTCAACATACTTCATGTTTTCTTTTTTAATTAGTAGCTGGAAACACCTAGTAGAAAATCACAAAATGATGTATTGCTGTATTTTGGAGCAGTGACTGTGGCATAGCTTTGAGGAACTACACTATAAAGCTATTAAAAACATTTTAAAAGGCTTACATATTTTAAACATTACCATTTAAAAGTGTGAAATGATTTACGACCTGGACATTTTTCTTCTGCAATTGCATCAACTAGAAAGAGAGATTGAAGAAAAGATAAATGTGTGATTTTGATACTATAGCCAGATGGCATGGGCTCTACTTTCTGTTCTGTGACAGATTTTTTTTTTTTTAATTGTATGGACAAATAATATAATTTTCTTATTCTTCTATTTCTTTCAAAAAAAGATGGCAAGATGACAGATCCATTTCAGCTGACACTAATAGCTTTGAACCTTCAATAATAATTCTTGATTTCCCAGCAAGTATAACTTCAGTCTAGATAAATCAGAACAGTATGAAAGGAGAACAAATGAAAGGAAGCAATGCCCCTTCTAGATAAAGAAGCAGTTGAAAGTCTCTATTGAATAAAAAACAAAGCACTAACAAGATGAGAGAAGAATAAACATATGGAAAATGTCACCAAGAAGCTGTGGTCAATTGTAAAAGAGAGAAAAGTGAAATGGCCTTTGATCTTTCAGATCAGCAACCCTCTGACTTACAAATTCAAATCAAACATGATGATTCTTTGGAAATACAAAAAAAAAAAAAAAAAAGGAGGAAGACCCAAAAAACCCCAAACCCCAACTCCAAAAAAAAAACCCCACCAAAAAAAAAACCCAAAAACCTAAAACAAGCCAACAACAACCAAACAAAAAACCTCAGAAAACAAAACCAAAAACTCCCAAACAAACAAACAAAACTTCACAAAAAACAACCATAGAGATACCATAGGTAAAACACGCTTCAAGAGTGCCAAATGAAAATGAAACACTGTACTAGATGCTGTCACATTTCCCAGCACAAGAGAAGTAAAAGATGCCAAAAAGAAAAAAACCAAAAAACAAACCACAAACTAGAAAGGTACAGGTGACGATTAACTTATGGGGGAACACTTAAAGGTCCTGATGGTGGTGATGAGGAAATATCATTAAGTCTCTGTTCTCTGAAATAAAAGGAAGTTGTAAACACAATGACAAAGAAGGTGACCAAAGTGACTGTGGCATCTGAGCGTGTGCTATATTCTGTTCAGATGTGGACAAGCCTTCTACAATATTGTCCAAAGCAGAATAAAGGAAACAACTTCTGACAAATAAGGGAAGCACAGACTCAATTTCAAAAAGGAAGATCGGTACTTCAACCGCAATTCCTCAAGCTACTGCCTGTGGGTTAATTTTCATTCTGGAAACAGTAAACCACAGAATAATTTTAATTTCTGTATCTCAGCCAGAAGAACACACACACACGCATTCTCCACTCAAGCAAGCAAGCCAAATGAATCAGGGGAAAATAAATATAAAACCAGTTTAGCCAACTTTCCACTGAATTTAGTAAAAAGCTCTGTAACAACCCTACTAGCCACTGCCTTTAGATTTTCTTGTTGTCTAAAAGGCTGGTTATTCTTTGCATTAACAAAAGATAGACAAACCCTGGAACAGAATGTTAAATGGAAAAAAGAAAACAGATGATGTACCTCATTCAGCTTATAGGTGTCTCATTCAGCTTATAGGTGTAAAGATAGCACTTAGGCAACCACCATCCCAACACATTTGGGAATATCTTAGGTGTTATGGTATGCCATTGTAACAAGGAACTTCATCAAGGGTTTATGTAAGGTTTTATGTAAGGGAATAGAAGTCATGTCCAATTTAAATTTCAGCAAGAGTAGAAATCAATATCAGTCAGTTACCACTTCTGGTTTGAATTGTTGCTGACTTCACTGAGACAAAAAGCATAGACGAGTACAGAGCAGGCATTGCTAGAAAATCTTGATTGAGCTGATAACACAGCATAATAAACTGACACAAGAAGGTTTTCAGCACCGCAAAAAAGGTAGGAGAACCAATGCCATAGCATTTAAATTCATTCTCTCAGAAAGGAAAAAGGTTCAGGAAGAGTTTTGGTTTTCGTGCCTTACAGGAAGTATGTTTATAGTTGGCAATGAAGGAACTGCGTTCACCATCTTCAACAAGACTTGGTTGCTGAAATAGGCAACCCAAAGACCTTCCACTGTAACTGTGGTTCCACCTTTGCTTAGGAGAAAACACAGGAAAAAATAAAAAGTTGTATCTCCAAAAAAGAGGTATAAAAGAGCCTGGAAGGTTGTCTTGTGAAGACCAGGCCAAGTCTGTGGAGTGGTTTGCAGTAGGGTGTCTTAGCTTAGAAACAGCTTCAATCAAACATGACGCTACTGTTTCCAGATCCAGGCTGGCTCTACTCAGTCAACTCATTCAACTCCTCAGTATTCCCAGTTCAAAGGCTGATGATACTACCAGTATGAGTTGAGGTCTGTCTGCATCCGCTAGTGTGGTTGTGGTTGTGTGCCCACTTGGTCCCTGTGACTTGTGTTTCCTATTGGCTCACTCTAGGCCTTCAAAGGTGTGCAGACAGTAGAAAACATCAATTACAAGGACTTAGTCTAAATCTAGAGGCCTAAATGCCTTGGAAAGTAAATTCCTTAGAAAATACCAGGTATTATGTGGTATTAAATCACAACACATTTCAAAAGAATTCAGCAGTGTCCAGAGAAACTGGAAATTTCTGAGACATGTTAAGAAGGAAGCCCGAGGGACAATTCAGTTGTCCAAACATTGGCATCTAGTCATCATACAGGCCCTGTGGAATCCCTCCTGGACTCTGGCCATTGCTCTTGAGAGGCCTGGGCATGCTGGACCCATGCCATCCCCGGGTGGATGGCTTGCAAGCCCCAGGTTATTAGAGGTGGGATTAGACACCTATGTTTGGCAACCAAATTGAGTCCTGTGTGTGGGCCAAAATGAGGGGTTGCTAAAGGAACATGGAAAAGTATCTTAGTAAAAGATTCCTCTCCTCAGCAGGGCTAAAGGGAGAAATCACAGAATCATAGAATATTTCGGGTTGGAAAGGACCTTAAGATCATCTAGTTCCAATCCCCTGCCACGGGCAGGGACACCTTCCACTAGACCAGGTTTCTCAAGGCCCAGGTTTCTCAGGTCCAGCCTGGCCTTGAACACAGTCAGGGATGGAGCATTCACAACTTCCTTGGGCAATCTGTTCCAGTACCTCACCACTCTCACAGTAAAGAACTTTCTCCTTATATCTAACCTAAATCTCCCCTGTTTAAGTTTGAACCCATTACCCCTTGCCCTATTGCTACAGTGCCTGATGAATAGTCCCTCTCCAGCACCCTTATAGGCCCATGTCCTACAGGACATCCTACAGTTCCATGTCCTTCTTATGTTGAGGACATCAAAATTGCACACAATACTCCAAGTGGGGTCTCATAAGAGCAGAGTAGAGGGGCAGGATCACCTCCTTCGACCTGCTGGTCACGCTTCTTTTGATGCAGCCAGGGGTACGGTTGGCTTTCTGGGCTGCAGTTGCACACTGCCAGCTCATGTTCAGTTTCTCATTGACTAACACCCCCAAGTCCTTCTCCACAGGACTGCTTTCACATCATAGGTCTTGAAGGAGCACTCCATCCTGGACAGGCAGGGCTGGTGAAGCCTTTCCATGCCCTCAGAGACATGTGGTCACCGAGAAGTAGACTGGTTCAGAAAGGAGGGTGTTTCTCATTTCCAGAATGTTCATCTCTTCATCTGTTGGTTTTTTGAAAGAGCTTCAGGATCCTTATCTGGAAGGAGAGACAGAAGTGCAAACAGGTACATTTTCTGTGAAGCACAACAACTAAGCATTTGCTTTTCAGATCCAGGCATCTGTTTTTTAATAGACTGGATTTTTGCAAGCACCTTGCTTTTTGTTTCAGTTGTGCAGCTGTCTTCTGAAAAGATAAGCAGTTTTGGTAGTTGAAAACTCCTTCAGCTACATTTTTAGAGGTTTATCTCCTAGGATAGAAGTGTGTTTTGTTTTGGTTTATCTTGCAATATTCTGTTCTTCTTTTCTGCAGACAGCACTCATCTCTTCCCTTGTCAAGGGAAACTAGTTCTCACTCCTTATAGTTGCAAGTCTCACATTACAAGTTTCTGTGTACATATCTATGAGAGAGCATAAAATCATCATTTCAAAAGGGAATTTTCTTACATAATGCTTAAAGTAACTTGCCAAAATCTGCGAGTCAACCTATGCTCACAACTTCAGGAGACCAAGAAGCAGAATGGTTCAGTGACTTCTGCTCTGAGTAAATTCCTTGAAAATATGTTCAAGAAAAATGAGTTAAAACTGGAATAGGTGTAGGGAATATCTACTAGAGCATTCTGGCCCTATGAGAGGAGGCAATTATAGTAAACAAATTTCATTCTATGTCTGACATAAGTATTTATCGAGGAATAAATACATGTAAATAGACAGTCTTTAAGCTAGAAAAACAAAGCTTAAAACCTGGAAAATGTAAACTCAACAGGAATTCACTTAGGCTGGAAATTGGAAGAAATTCTCTACAGTAGGCAACAGGTTCTGCTACAGCTTTTCTTTACAAAGAAGTGGGACAGCAAAAAATCTAAGCAATTAGAATTGTTTTCTGAAGAAATTACAGTTGTATGGGCAACCTGTGTGTACCTACATGGTTCCTCTCTCATCAAAAAGATTCCTCCGCCCTTTGGAATCTGTTGGCCAGTTTTAATTAAAGTCGATAGAAAAGAATAGGTTTAAAAGGTAATTATATTCCTACAGTTTTCATGAAAATAGAGGGTAGGTAGAGTAGAGAGAACCCGTATGAGAAACAGCTGAGGGAAAGGCTTTAGTGCGAGCTCCTACCTTATTAGTCACCAGCATGTCCCTGGGCTCACTAAGACATTTAAACGTCTTATGGATGATCACCTATGGAAAAGGCATCGAGCAGAGCTCACACTTCCTCAGATACAAAACCCTGACACTGCATAAGAAAACAGGTTTCCGTAGTTCCTGTGGTCACAGCACTACATTTCTAGCACTGGAGCTTGATACATAGTGAAAGGCATTGAACAAGGTGTCTGTCTGCAGGACTGTTTTTGATGACTTGACTGAGAGAATGCATTTTCCGACCTTGTCACTCATGCTGCGTGAAATTTCATCCTTGCATGACCTCTAGGATTACAACATTTGTGCAGATTTACCCCTCATAAAGCTGACAGACTAACACCTTCGGCTGGATCGTATTTTGAAGTGTTTGAATTAGATCTGTTATTAACAGTGGCTTTTTTTTTTTTTTTTTTTGCGTGTGTGTGTGATATTAATGAGGAACAGTTATGAATTTGCCCCCATCTGGATGGATTATTTTAAACACACTGACATTTTTTCAAAGTTTGTACTGTTCTAAGAAATTACAGGTACAGGAGAGATTACCTCTCGAGTGTTTTTCTGTTTCACAATTATGAAATATTTCTGCGGCAACTTCAACAATAGTTTTCATGGAACAGGAAAAACAAAGAGTTTATTTTTAGGTGCTCATTTGGTATATCCTATCCCTTAGGGCTGTGCCTATTTCCTCTCTTAATAAGCCTCATCCATCCCACCAAAATGATGGACATCTTAACTTTGTTGCTGGCTAAATCCAGCGCAAAGCCTAAATTCACAAGCACACTTTGTATTTTGCCATGAGGATGTTGGACACATACAGATGTAGGTGGCTGCAAGGAAGGGATCCTTCCTATTTCCAAGCCATTCCCAACAGAGGTCCAAGCTTGGCTAACTTGTTTTTCCATGGCTTGGTGACATATGTCTCAGTAGCAATTGTCTGATACCCAGTGACCAGCTGTCATCAGAAAGGCAGGAGAAACATACTTGTAACACTACAAATTGACTTCTGGTGTCAAGCCTGAAAACCCTTTGAAAGCAGAAGGTGGCTGGTGTGTTGAATGCACTCTTGTGTTCGGACAGCTTGTGACAACCTTACCACTGTTACCACTTCTGTGTCAGACATACTTGCTGTTTCTCAGCGTACTCTGCAGCCTTGTGATCTCTCATAAGCAGAACCTTTTCTCTTCGTGGTTCTCTCCCAGTGGACTCCTAACTCCCGACCTGAACCTGTGAGTACACCCTGGCACCGATGTTGAATAACAGCAGTAGGAACAGCAGCAGTAATAATAAAGGAAACTTTACTTAGCACTTTGCCTGTGTCAGACTGCAGGTACTTACGCGATCTCTGTTATACAAATCGTGAGCAACTTTGTAGATTATCAGCGGTGTTTAGACAACTACATCCCTCATTCTGATGGGAGTTAGGCACTTCAATGACTTTAAGGATTTGTGCCTCTGGGGCTTACTCCAGATAACAGGAGTCTGTGGCAGAGTCGGTGGGAGATAAACTTGAATTGCCCACATCTAAGGGCTGGGGGAAGGGCAGGCAGTACCACAGGCAGAAAGAGCGCAGCTTTTCCTGCCTGCAGTATGCCTGGCCTCCATAGAAAGCCTGGAAAGATCCTGAAGAACTGGCATGCTGACAGCACTAAAAATGACTGTATCTGAGGTTAGATGGGAGCTCGGGACCCTGGACCAGAGTTGGGCATGGTGTTAGAAAGCGCAGACCCAAACCTGTACCTCTGTGGAAGGAAGCAAGGGTGCAGTGATAGAGCTGTAGGATTGGTAGGCCACCGGTGAAACTCACCATCATTCACAACCTGCTGTAGCCAACAGGGAGCACCTTGCAAACTACTGGAAACCCAGATGACCTGTTTTACTTTCGGGGTTTTGTTCTGTTTTGTTTTCACAGAAAAGAAGACACAAAAATTGGCCAAGATTTAGGACTTTTTAAAAGAATCCTGCTCTTGACAATGGGAAATACTGTCCTGTTTTATATGGAAAAGATTCATAATCATTCTTGAAGGTTCCCCATATCCTCCTTACTTAAAATGCCTTTAAATCAGCCTATCTACATGTGTGAAGAGGAATATTAGGCTGTCTTTTTGGTGGCAAGCAGGCACATTTAAAGAAAATGGTTTGCATTTTCTCATAATGAGCCACTTTGAGTCATTAGTTGGCCAAATTGAGTCCATCCTGCAGACAGACAGCTGCCAGAAAACAGTCAAAGCAAGAGCTTGACCCTGCTGCTCTTGGTGGACATAGACTTCCCTTGAAAATAGGGTTTGTATCCCATTAAGGAAGGCAGGAACTCACCTTTAATATGACCTAATAAGAAAGTTTATAAGCACTATTTTAAGATCAAGAATTGTTCTTTTAAAACCTCTTTTTAAGGGAAGATTAAATCTGTAAGAACTATTTAACAAAGGATAGCATCAGCAATGTTGAATGAACCCATATATTCAAGGACCCAAATACCCTCTTTCGGACTGACATCCTTCTAGAATAGGAATAAAGTGTTTTCAGCCTTTATTACTGATTTCAGGGGAAGAAAGCCATGATATTTTTAAAGTCCCTGACAGGAAAGCATGTCTCCCAAACTGCTTTTGGAAACACCGCGCCTCTTCTTCAGAAGTTACTTATCTTTTCCTGCTAAGAAACTGCTGGGACGTGCAGCTGGCCCGAGCACCGTGTGCCTTGGGCCCCGGCCGGGCGGAGGGCCCCTCCGGCTCCCACGGGGGAGCACCGGTACCGCCGTGCAGCCGTGTCCCCGGGGCCCGGACTGGCTGCGGAGAGCCGGGGCAGCCTCAGCACCGACGGAGGAGATATTAGCTCCTTCCCGGTGACCGAGGCTTTCTAAGTCATCTGCATGAAACCGGGGGTGAGAGGGGCAGGAAGAGGCTCTTAATCCCGGGTGTCTTTGCTCCGCCTTGCATACATCGGAAGCGGGGCTGAAGCCGTGTGATCGCTTTTTATGGAAGAGGAAAGACATTTGCAGGCACTTGGGCGCATCCTGGACTCCTGAGCTGGGCCGGAGGCACGGTGAGGGGTACCCCTGTACCGGCTGGGGCCGGCCGCGCCCCCGCCCGGCCCGGTTCATCCCTCCCACCCCCAGCGCACACCCGCTTCTTCCCCCCCACCCCCGAGATCAAAAGCTCCTTGCTTTTGCAAAAGGACTATTTTCTCAGGCGTCCTTCCCCACCACGGCTTTGTGAAAAGGACAATAGACTCCTGTGTCAGTGCTGTTGGCACCAGCCTTGCATAATACAGGAAGCAGCATTTCCTTTCGGGGGTGGAAAATTAACTTGGATCGTGCGTTTCTCTTTTTATTGCTGACCGTACACACCCCGGGAAATTCGGCTCGGCAGCTCTCGGGAAGGGAAGCGGCAGCGGCCTCCTCTCCGCATCCTCCCCGGCGCAGGGGAAGACCCGAGCGCGCCTCCGCTGCCCGCGGGCAGGGCCTCCACCGCGCAAGGAGCGCGCGCCGCTCACGCTCCGCCCGCCGCGGGACAGGCGGCCGGGGGCTCCCCGCACCGCCCCGGTGCCCCCCGGGGGCCGCCCGGCCCGCCCGGTGCAGCCGCGGGCTCAGGGGGGCGGCTCCGCGGCTTCAGAGCTGCCGGCCGTGGGTTGGCCCCTCTCTCCCTCCGTCTGCCTTGGGGTGACGGCGGCACCGGCGGTCACAGCGCCTCCGGGTGCTTTGAATGGGAAAATAAAATTAAATGTTGAAAAAGGTCTATTTCTAATTGGGAGAGTTAAAAAAACCCCAACAAACTGAGACCCCTGTGCTTTGACAGCTCAGTGTTACCTGTGAAGCCCGACTCCATGAAATAACTTTCAACCAGTTTCTTCTAACGATCTTAGCCCCTGCACAACGGTTGTTCCAGAAAGGCCACACACTTACTAATAAAATGTTAAAATGTTTCTAGTCCAGCTCTCTCCAAGAGATGCTCAATGCTTGTATTGCAAGGGATTGGATCAGATGATCTCCAGAGCTCCCTTCCAACCTTAACGATTCTGTGTACAGACATAGACCTCTGGGACAAGTTTGACCTCAGGAAGACTGTGTGTGTATAAGCTAGGATACACATTCCAGAATCATTCTTCAAAGGATCTTGTGCTTTTCATTGCCTGGCGGTGCTCAGTCAAATGGGGTTTGGATTCAGCGACTGCAGCCCAGTCGTGGCTTCTCCATCCTCCCTCTATCTGCCCATTGCTGGGACTGAGGAGAAGTCAGTGCAAACTTTGAGCATCCCAAGAGAAGTCCTGTCACCAAAATCTTTTGGCCTGCTACTTTTGTCTTTCCCTTTTGCCAACACAACCTAAACCTCAGCTTCAGGAGATGAATTGGTAGCTTTGCAGGGTAAGGACACACATAAAGTGTATCAGCGGCTCCTGGTACCTGTGAGATTAGTTTATGCATAGATCATTCTCCCTCCTGGACCTGTGTTGGATCCTGTCTGCCAGACGTGGTGACAAGAGAACATTCCCAGACAGGATTTGAAAGTAGCAGATAGGCAGCTCTGAGGCTTGCTGAGTCAGCAGGCAAGCCTTTTCTGCCCCCATGTTGAGCTGATCTGCCAGCTATGCTTTTTTCCTACTTGCACCAAAGGAAGCAAAGATACTCATTTCATAGCGTGGAAATTACACTGATGCATCGCTAAGGTAGTAAAACAATGTTTTAACTACTTCTGTCAGCCAGCTTCATCTTTTACTGTTTGGTAGGGGGGGTTTAACACTTTTTAATGCTTTATTTTTTTACTTATTTCCCAGGAAATGTGTTGTGGAAAAAAGCTATCTTAAAACTGTTGTCTTGAAAATCTCAATTGTGGCTGGAGAACAAAAGAAAAGACAATTCTAGTGCATTTCAGAGGAAGCTCTTTTACTCCCCCTGGAGTGGTGCAGCTCTCCTTGGTCTTCCTCTGTTAAACTTCACCCTTGTTACTTGCAGGTTGAGCTGGAGATAGCTCTGGTGAGGTTCTGGGTATATGTTGCAGTGAGCCTTCTTTCTTTCCACCTGTCCGGTAATCTTGCATTGCCACCAATTTAGTCCAGTTGGGCCTCCCTGGGCACAGAGCTCCAAACTTGCTCCGTGAATCCTCTCTCCTGAAATTGCTCTGCTTGCAGTTGTGTAAGTGAACCAGCACATGGGGCAGGGGGTACACCAAACCTACTATTTGGGGCACATGTGGTGTAACCATACGCATTACTTTGGTGCTGCAGGACCTTGACAGTGCTGTGCGTATCCCGCGCTTCCCAGTACAGCTCTCAAGATACTCCTGTGAACATCATTTCTGTGGTCAGATAGCTGTTTGCTTTTGTTCATATTTTGTATATGATTCGTTCCAAAATAATCAGGACATCGGCATTCATGCACCTCCCTGAGTCACCAGCTTGTCTGTGAGCAGCAGCTGCACGGGCTCCCGGCGTGGAGGCCTGGTTTGTATTGTGGTGAGGAAACACTAAGCCTTTAGGGGTTAGTGTTTTGGGTGGTAAGAGGAAAAGAGCTCTTCATTGTAAAGCTGGTTTTCTTTTCATGGCCCAATTTATTTTCTTGGGTAGTTTTCCCTTTTTGACATGGTTTGGTTTGGTTTTGTGGTTCTTTTGCTGACCTTCTGGTTGCCTTTCCCACTGAAATGTAGTGATCTTGGCCCGATTCCACAGGGAGGAGATGCAATCAATCCTTTCATGTGGTCTTGCCTCTTTCTAAACACTTAGCTTGGTACATTCTTGTACTGATGGCTCCAGGCAAGGCATATATATAAATATATATATCCTCCAGGATAAATGGAAGAAGCGATGGCTGGGGACTGGATTTCAGATGCCTGGGAGATGAAGCTGAGAGTGCTATGTCACCACCACATTAACTCAGCTATGCTGAAAGTAGGTCATTGCCATATTGATGCAGATGTGCATGTGTGTGACTGGGACCCAGCATACAGTGGAAATGCTTACTAGCATTCTTCTATTGTACTTGTGTTTTTCAGGGACAAAAAATTCTTCTTCTACTCTTTTTTTTTTTTTTCCCTTTTCAGTGAAATATTGCTGAATGCATATATAAAATCAATTGTGTCGTATTTTGAAAGAAAGTGTGTATTGTAATGGAGTTTGCTTTTAGTAAGGGGGGGTGAAATCACTAGTGTTCTGCCGTGTGGTCCTGACAGGAAGAGGAGGTGTAAGCAGAGCCAGAATCATGTGGATGTGCCAGGGACCAGCAAGGGATGGTTGAATCTAGGTGAGACAGCACAGTAAAAAGTAAAAAGGCAGGTGGGAGCAGTTGCCACACCAGCAAGAAGCCAGAAGGTGGAATGGCAAGTCCAGGTCAGGATTAGGTCATGGGGCAGTGGACAGGGTCAGACACTGGCTGTGATCACCCAGCAAGGCCGCGGTGGTGGCACAAGATGGGGCACGGATATAGCTGCTGGGAACCATGATGTAGCACAAGCAGGGACCAGTGGTAGGGCCTCATTTTAAAAGCAGCTCCAAAGGGACAGGAGGGGCAGACACTCACCTCTAGATTTCTCCACAACAGCTACTGCCAGTAAAGACACTGACCCTGTACTCCAGCAGCTGAGCTCCTCAACCCAGCCACTGGTACTGCTGGAAGGGAGGTACTGCCTGGGCCTGAGTATTGCAGGAGCTCTCACTCCCTTGCTTCCTAATCCCCCAGCAAAATACCAGTTACTTCGATTAATTGCTCATGCCAGTTGACTAACTATGGTAAAAAATGTGCAGTGGCAAATTACATACTCCCATTGTCTCTATTTTCTTTCTCTGATTGGACAGCTGCCTGCTTTGCCTGCCTTCAAGAGTGGACCTAGTTTGATGCAGGTGGGAAATCAGGATGAAGAGGTGACACAATCACTGCTTTGGGCTGTCTTACCCTTCAGTGAAGGATGGGCAGCAATGCCCAGTGAAGTTGTCCTGCAATTCTTTGCTGCAGTTTTTGGCTGCCATTGCCACACACACTGACCGAGTACAGAGCCAAGAGTCTACATAACAGAAGTTAAAGCTTTGCATTGCTCAGGGAAAGCACAACCACAGCTGGAGCTTATGTCTCTGCGCACACTTACCAATGCATGTGCCTGGTAGGCAGGTATAAGTAGCTCTCCCAGTAGACAGTGTAGTGCAGAGAAGAGGTTTCTTCTCACAATCCTGGAGAAAGCTAAGGAACTTTACTTCGTTTTACACTCATCTTTCACTGTAGTGGGCAAATCCAAATAACAGCAGCAGTTAAAATTACAATGATGATGGTAAATGGGACTTAATTGACAGTGTGCTTCTTGAACTCTGTCCCTGGCATACAGAGATAGAATCAGAGAATGCCAAAATAATGGGGATTGAAAACACTTTGTTGAAAAGAGAGAGGAAAAGAGTCAGAGCAAGGCCTTGTGTAGAGAAGACCCAGTCTATCTCACCTAGGATCTTTCTCCAGGTTGCGGTCTCCACAGTAGCTAGATCAGTATAAAAAGCTTCAGTCTTCTTTTGGTTGTCACAGGTCACTGGGTCTCCTGTTGTGCGTGTGTGCTGCAAGCTGTATCAGTGACATGATCCAGGTTATAAGTGACCCTCCGTACAAAGCAGGCAAGTTATGTCCCAGATTATTTCACCAAACTGTTTAATGCTGAGCCCCAGAAACAGTCACGAGCCCCAGAAATGGTTGTGCCACTGCAACTGACAAGGGGCAAGGGACTATAGGGAAGGAGAAGGCTCCCACTGGTGGATAGGGAGCAGTGAACCCTTCCCCATCGGCTTTACAAAAATTGTAACATTTTCACTTCTTTGCCTAGGTTTTCAGTCCAGGGAGCACACAGCCCTCTTAAAACAAGTCAGTTGGCAAATGCAAATTCCGCAGAAGACCTGCAGAGGGAGATCCAATCTGCTCTGCTTTGACATCTCTCTCAACAGCTGAAGCTTGAGACCATCCCAGAAACAGTCTAGTCTGTTCCTATGAGATGTCTACCTCTGCTGTGAGTACAGGGATCAACAGATATCATAAGGTCCCTCAGTTGTAACTCTGGCACATGCAGTCTTCTTCTATGAGCAGGCACCTGCTGTGCAGGTGCTTCTGGTAGCCTTTTGTGTGATGTTCTGAACATTGAAACCAGTGCCACAAGGAGCTATTTTGAGTAAAAATTGCTTCCATGACTGGGAAGAGTCAGGTCAGGTTGGGAGGGTATCAGCTGCTGGTGTGAGTGGGATTTTCCAAGCTTTTTATTTTTGCCAGGTCCACAGGAACTGTCCAAGCAATTCCTCCCATGAGACAGGATGTTCCAAGTGTCCTAATTCCAATGGGGAGTAGAATCCACAACCTCAGGATGTGTCCCAGCAACTTGACTAAGTCATATCCGGGTTGAGAGGAGTTTCCACCCCACCTAACTCTTCAAGCCAGACATGCGAGAGTCATAAAGACTGGCAGACAGGAGACGAGAGGCAATGCCCTGGTTAAGTATTCAGCTATGAAAGGTCCTGTGTGCTCAGGCAGTGTTTATGTTTCTTTGCAGCATGGTAGTCTGCTGTTTAAGGTGGACCCAGGAGCTGAATGCCCTGATTACTGGTCTTTTCAATCGAATTTCCTATTGCTCATTTTCTATGTTGTTCCAATGAGTCTTGTTGGCCAGGGAAGGGTAAGGGATGCATATTGGAGAGTTGGTGCTTTTGCTGCCTGACAACTTGATGATCTTAGTGTGAGATATATGGGTTGTTCAAGCAAAAGCCTTAGTAGAAGCCATCTTCCTCCAGAGCAGGATAAAATTCAACAATACAAGGTACTGCTGGGCTGCAAAGTGAACACTTTGTAGACAAGATGTTGGCTACTGTGAAGGGCGATTCTCCTCTCTCTTTTGCAGCTTCTGCAGTGCTGGAGACTGAGCAGATTATCAGCTCTGCAGCAAGGATGTTTCCCTGATACGTTTCAAAGAGGAGCTTACTCTCAGCTGCTAAATTTAGCTGATTTCCTTTCTAGTATTTAGCAATAATCTTCTAACAAGTGCTAGGAAAAGGGTATTTCCCATATTTCAGAGCTGAAGGGAATGTAACAAGAGCTACGTTTCCTTTACTGCAAGAACAAAAATTGTCCACACATATGCCATATACAACTTAACACTGGGAAAAGGCCAAGATTCTGGTATGAAGAGACCATATTGACTACAGGATGGACATTTGCCCAGGACAGGTCTATGACCAGTTCCTTAGTGCTTGTTTGGCCATAGTATCTAAACCACTCTTCAAAATAAGTTCATACTCTACTAGGTGTTGCCAGTTATATGGTAGTACACAAAAGTTTAGATCCAAATAGGTCCTGCACAGCCCTCCCCTTCACACAACGCTCTGTCCATCTGTCCAAATGCTTCAGCCTATGTGTTTAGAGATACCTCTCATCAGTTCCAGGCACAAGCTTTGCAGGCTTCCCACTATAACTTCATTCTGCTTTATGGGAATGTCTACTGCCTCTTTCTTCCCCGTATCTCGCTACTGGGGTATTCTCAGTCTTCATGCAGGCTCCACAACTCTTCTCTCCCTGGCATTAGCATATGAAGAACAACGAGGTGTTTCTTCAGATGTTCAAGTTTGCCCTTCCTGGCCTTCAGCTCCTTGAGTAGATCTGGAGCCAATGACATCTGTTGGAGAAGGAAGAAGGTATGTCTTGCCAAAGTGCTGTGGTCTTTGGAGGACCATGACTGAATGCAGCCGTGATGTAGGAGGTGTGAAGAGGGCAGGGAGGAACTGGTGTGGCATGGCTGCTGAGCTTGTGGTGGGGCCTGTATCATCTCACACTCAGCACATACTCAGCACTGTGTAGGTCAAAGACAGGGACATACTGTTCCCTTAGCTCCTTCCACAGGGAGCCCCTGCTCCTAGGGAGTCTGAGCTGTCAGAATGCCCAGTGTCCCAGTTCTGGTTGGTCTGTCCTCACTGGCCGACAGCTGGTTTTCCCAGCTGCTATCCTCTCCGCTGGAGGAGGTGATGTCTTGTGAGTCACCCTCTTCTGGAAAGAAATCTCTGGGTTCTTCCCCCCATGGTGTGAGCAGATGAGGGGGAAGATATCCATAACTATTTTATTTTCAAGGTCTCAGCTGGGGGCAGGAAGATTGGAAAATGCAGACTCAAATTCTTAGCTTAGGGTGTCACTTACGAATAGGAGTCAGACAGAAGTGTCCAGGAAACATTCTCACAGACTTTAAACTTGAAAGTTAAACAGTTCTCAAGTTAAAAACAACACAAACTTCTCATCTTTTTTCTTGCACAGGATGGTCTGGTGGGACACAGGAGATCTGAGTTCTATTTCTGGCTCTTGTCACCAGCTTCCTATGACCTTGGACTAGCTGCCTAACCTCTCTACGTGCCTCCATTTCCTTCTCTGTAAAGTGGGGGTGACCACATCTACCTGCCTCATGCAGACAGTCTTGCAACTTATGTCATAGCATAAAGACATAGGAAGGGCCATACTGGGTCAAACCAAAGACTTGACGCACCCAATAGCCCTTCTCTAGCTACACAGAGGAGAAGCGGAAACATGGGGCTCAAGTTTTGCAGTCACGGGCTCTCTTCTGGTCTTTCACAAAATAAAACACGTATGGAAAACATGAGGTAAGTGATAGGGAGAAAAAATATATTTCTAGGATAGCCCTGGGTGTCGTAAGGTCAGTGAAGGCCAGCAGCAGCGCTAGCAGGGCAGAGTCCTGGAGTATCTTTAGCCCATGCTGCCCCTTCCTGGCTTCCCTGCTCGAAGTGCCCCGTGCTGCTGGCAGGGGACCCGAGCTGGTCCGGGCCAGGCCCTGCACAGGGCAGGCTCCCTCTCCCCAGGGAAGGCAGGGAGAGGAGCCTCAGCTCCCTGGGCACGGGCAGCGCTCTGGGGCGCGACGAGCATCCCGCCCGGCAGCCGCGGAAAGGCTGCGCGGCACCGGCCTGACCTGGGCCCCGGCCCCGGAGCCGACGGCGGGGCGCGGCACTGCCGAGGTCTTCTTGTGGAGCAGGAGAGGGGCTCTGCGAGACGAGGACCTCCGGCGCTCAGCCTTCGGTCCGGGAACCGCAAGCTCGGTGCGCGCCTTCCCCGGAGGTGGCCGGCGATGGGCCGGCGGCGAACCCCGCTCCCCGCCCCGGCAGCGCCGCAGCCCCGGTGGCTGGAAACCCACCAGCTCCGGGCATTGGGGAGGGCACGGCCGGGGGCGGTGGGGCTGGGAGACCCGCGGGAGAGCAGCCCCGTGCCCGCCGGCGGGCGGAGGACGCGTCCGGGGAGGGCGTGCTCCCGGCGGAGGATGTGGGCCGAGGGGGCGGAGGGGTGCGCGGTGAGGGGTGGAGAAGTTATAAATCAGCGGGGCCGGAGCTGGCTGCTAATTGATGCCGCAGGAGGTGAAGCTGGCAGGGCGGCTCGCAGCGGACACTCCCTTTCCGCGGGCGGGGAGGGCTCGGGGGCTGCTGGATGCGGATCCGCACCGCGCTGCGCCGTTATCTCCGCCACCGCGGGAGGAGCCTGGGACTGAGGAGAGCCCGTCGGAGCCTGGCCGGAGCCTCTGACTCTGCCTTGCCGCCGTGGGCAGGGGAAGAGCCCTGCGCTCCCGCGGGCAGGACCATGCACCGCCAGCTGCTCTCAGGGACCGTGCTGCTGGGAGCAGCCCTCCTGCTCGCAGGTAAGGGTCTGCTGGGACCCGCTGCCCCATCCAGTCCCCGCTCAGCGCCGAGCTCTCCGCGACGTGCCCCAGCATCGTACCTCCTCGGCGGCGCCTCCCGACTAGCCCCGCCGTACCCCGCTTGTCGGCTGGAGCCGGCGGCACCTGCCTTGCCCTCTGCGCGTCTCTCCTGGGCAGGGTCGGGGGAAGCGGTCCCCGCTTCTCGGGGGGTTGCCAAGCGCCGCATCTCAAGCGGCTCTTAGCCTCCGGATCCCCGGCAGTGTGTCCTGGGAGCGGCGTCCCAGGGATACAGGCGGTACGGGGCCTCAGTGCTTCCCCTGCCCTGGCAAGGCGGTGGCGCCGGAGGGAGGCTCTCCCGGGCACGGGGAATAGCCGCTCCGGGAGATGTCCGAACCGGTGCATCGCGGAAAGAGAGCATGTTTTGGCCGCAGGGCAGGCTTCTTCCCTCCCCACTTTGTTTCCAAGTGTCAGCCTCCCCCGTGAAGCCGAAAAGGTGCTCGTTTCCTTCGCGAGAATCCAGGTCCTGCTGCCTCCCGCCCGAGCCGGACAGCGGAGCATAAGGTCGGGGCTGCCTGCGGGGGATGCCCGCGCGGGTACCCGGCATGGGTCTCTCTGGAGAGTGGGATGGAGCTGCTCTCCGGAGCCTGCATCCCGCAGTGTTGCGTGTGCCGGGACGGATCAGTGAGGATTTGCTTTTCTTAACAGAGTTTTATTTTACTTCGAGCGAGGAGCCGGCCCTGCTGGGCCGGAGCGCCGGCTGCTGGGAGCGCGTCCCAGCGCTGCGTTGCTAGTCACCTGGGAGCTGTGGTGCGTGGGGCAGGGCAAGGGCTAGTTCCCCATGGGCTCATGGCACCTCAGGCCCGCCGACCCATGGGTCTGCCCTACGGAGCAGATCGGAGCGGGTCGACGGCTCCGCAGCCCTCCCGCGCTCGGGCTCCCCGTGCGCGCCCCGGAGTGCGGGCGGCTTCCGCGGTGCTGGCTCGCAGCATCGCCGGTGGGCAGCTAGAGCAAGCCCCGTCTCGGGGAGGAAAAACCCGAGCTGCCTCCGGGCCAGGCGTCAAGGCCAGCGGCGGAGCAGCGCGGTGTTTCTGCTTAGCGGTGCTGTTTCTGGTTAGCGGTGCTGCTGCCCGACCGGCACCGGTGAGTCCGCGGGAGCCGTCCCTGCGCAGCGCCGTGCTGAAGCAGCCCCGGCGTGGTGCTCCCCGACGCTGCCAGTGCTGCCGGCCGGCGTCAGCCGCGTCCCGGGGCTGCCGGGGAGCAGAGCTGGCGGAACCTCTCTGACGAGACGTTTTCCTGCTCGGGAAGTGCTGATTCATCAACTTTGGTGTAGATACATGGGTATTCTCTTTCTTTTCTTTTTTTTTTCCCCCCTTTCTTTTCCCCAGGAAAGTGCTAATTTCCCCACATTATTTGTCTCTGTCAAGGAGGTTCTTATGCCCAGGATGAAATAGGCACAAGCATGGGACAGCCACCCTGGATACAGGAAATGTGGGTTCAAATCCTTGCCAGGCTTCCTTCACAGCTTGAGCTTGAACTTCAGTGTCCTGCTCCCACATGGGCTCCTGCAGTGACCAGCTCTGCAAGGGGACTGGCTTCCTCTTTCCTGCCGGAAAGGTTTTCCATTGGGCAAATCATGGCAAACCCACTGCCCAGGGAGAAGGTGGACACTGGGAGCTAGGGGCTGCAAGGGACCCTGGTTCACCTTCCTGCTCCAGGGACTGTCAGAGATACGAGCACCCTAGACCAATTCCAATGGGGAAAACTTGCCTTGTTTAGGGGAAAACCTGGTCCTCTTAGTGCTGGGGACATACATCCTGGGGATGGCTAAGGTGCTGCAAGCATTGCAAAGACGCTTCGCTATAGTTTGGCTGAGTGCCTTTACAACTGTTTTGGCTGGAAATGCGTATCTCCTCCTTAAACGTACAAGAGAGTGTGCTCCAAATCTGAATCTAAACTTTTTCAAACGCTTCAGGATTTTGTTCCATTTTCTTTTTTTGAAAGAAAGTCATCCTCACACAGCTTCGTTTGGACATCCCATGGTTGATCATGGTTCTCCTGGTTCAGTGGTAAAACGCTCCATACTTTCATTTGCATGGAAAGTTTCAAAGTTATAGGTGAAGTGGGGGGATGTTTTGTACCATGCAGCTCTCTATGCCTTTCTTCCCATTTCACCCTCCTTTACTGCCTATTTACTTAAAACTCTTGCTTGGGCTGTCCAGCACTTCCCATTTTGAGTGTTGTTGATGAAACTCAATTCACCACCACCTTATGGTCCACTCTTGTAATTCAGTCTCTGTGGGTGTCTGCTGAGCTTCCATTTACTGGCAAGTACTAGAGGAGATTCACAGAAATAGTCAGTGGTTCAGGAGTTACTAGAGAGAGCTTTACAAGGAAGCAACAGAAGGAGGTCTTATAGCTTGTATATATTTGATAATTTAAATTTCTCCAAAGCAATATGCAATCTGTGACAGTCTCCATTTGAAAAAAAAGATTAAGGAAATTATGTTTCTTTGACATGTGAGTGTTGGATACTTCAGCTCTCTTGTATTTCTATGCACATGCATATTTTGGCTAATGTGGGAAAGAACAATACTTTTGTCTGTGTTTTGTGTAGTACTCTCATATGTTTCCCTTATAGTGCATATACATTTATTCCACAAACTGTATTGCATACACTTATGCCAAAGACTGCACACACAATGGTCAGCATGAAAATGTTGTTGCCATATTAAATTCAATCTCCCAATCCTAGTCTTTGTATGACAATTATATTAATTGATAGCATGTGGAAATGTGAAGGACTCGGTTTAAACCCTGAAAAGATCAGATTCTACAGCCTGGATTGAGGATTATGTGGCTGCATTTCCAGAATCATATGATGATAATTTGGCTGTGTTTCCAGCTTTCCACACCAAAGCAATACCTCATAATTAGCAGCTAGGAGGTAGTTACTCTACTGCAATCTTATCTGTGAACAGTGCAATATGAGTCTCAGTTATTCCAGTTGGATCTACTTCATCAAAATCCCCAGCAAATGATGGACTTTTCAATTTCATGGTCAGATGGAAAAAAATTAAGGAAGAAATTCCAGGTCAAATCTAGTCGGCGTTGGGGCTGATTTCTTGCAATAACTAAGCTGGCTTCTCTGAAAGTGCTATTCAGATGTATGTCAACACATTAAGGCTTCAATTTTATTTAAGTTCTTGCTGAAGCAACTGTGCAGACACACAGCTACAGTGGTGTAATCTGGGATTAGGGCTGGAGATCTTAACGGAGTCCAGAAAAACTGGGTTTCCCACTTCTGGATCTTCACAGAAACTGGGCTCCCTTAAAAATTTCAGACTGCATTCACATAAGCGAGAAGAGTTTGACCCTGCTGTATAACAGAGGCTTTAAAATAATGTACATACAGGGTTTAAACTTTCTGGCATTGCTGAAGAAAATCACTTTTATCACTTATGTTTTTCTAGACAGGTGTTTTGCTCATATGCTCAACACAAAGCTAGATTTCATTCTCTTATAGCTGGTGTAAATCTGGAGCAATTCCTTTGGGCAAGGCTAGCATCTTCTAGATTCATGGTTCCTGCTGGAGGAAATTAGGACATGGCCTGCACCCTAGTAAAGATCTTCATATCCCGAAGCACCCAGTACATTGAAAACCCTAAAAATTTGTCCCTGGGGAGAGTTGAAGATCCTTTTTTTGGTAGCGTTGGGGTTTTTTTTACATGTGAACAACTACAAACAAGCTGAGCCTATTTTTTGTCAGATGCTTCAAAGGCTGAAACCAGTAGCCCTTCACATTGTGTGGGTGTACAGCACAAAAGGAAATTGTCCAGATTTTCAGGACAGTTGCTGAGTCCTTACACTTTAATGTGGTTTGGAAACTTCAAGCACAATGTTTATCAGCTTGCTAGTTTTCATGTCCGACTGAGACTGGGAAAGGAAGAAGCTCAGCACATGAGGGTTAAGGTTTGGCATTTCAGAAGTCTGTGTCCAGTGGGGCTTTATCAGCAAAACGGTTCCTTTGAATCCCCCAAAGTCAGGGGTTGAGACTTCCTGCTGCAGCCCCAGAGGGAGTAGAAAGTGAGACTGTGGCAAGAGTAGCTTTGCTATGAAGTGTGGGATGCCCAACCACAGTCACCTCTGCTCTTGGAGGCAAGTCTCTCCTGTTGGTGTGAGACCTTCAAGAAGCAAACGCTCCCTCCACAGACACACTTCATCTTTAGGTCTCACTTCCCACAGCAGTACCTTTTTTCCCCTCTATCAATATTTGTAAGAATTTGGGGAAATGTTTCTGCGTATGTTTGAGCAGGAATTCCGCACATGGACAGCACCAGGCTCTTCTCTCTTTGCCTTTGTGATGCATCCTTACTACACATATTCCTGCAACTGAGAAACAATCTTTCCAAAGCATTCCTAGCTGGGAATGGCCTGACTTCTTTCTTCATCATGTGGGGACTGCTCACCCGAAAGCTGGTCTCATGATTGTCAGGAAGGTGCCCACACAGTTTTCTTCTACCAAGATGCAGAAGTTCAGTTTCATTCCCCCAGGGTTGGAGGTCAGCATTACATAAATTCTGGTAGTTAAAAGAAAAAGATGTGCTGCAAGCAGCAGTATGAAAAGTGAAAATACAGGCATTAGTGTTCTTTCCAAAGCCAAGCATGGCACAATGTCATGCCCTTTGTGACCGGCAGAATGAATTCATGCTGGAACTTAGCAAAGCAATAACAGATTGAGAAACGCAAGGGTGTGGGGGAAAAGATTTGAAACTATACATTTCAGAGGTACTTTTGTCTGAAACTTAAGTCTTGAGCCATAGAGATGTATGGACAAACTTGGACTGGGAGTGTGGATGACTGTTTCTTGTGTGTTAAGTCATGATTGGTATTTGGATTTTTATTTTCTGTGGCATGGTGTTTGGAAATGTGCCAGCCTAAAGATGAAGAAAAGGACAATTTTGCTTGTGATGCATCTTTAATACCATCTTTAATGGTATTAAAGACCATTATAGATGTTTGTGAAACAGTTAACTGATTTATTCATCACCTTCCCAGACTTTTGTTTGGCTTGTGTTAATGGAGAAGCAAAAGGTTCATGTTTGTGATGACCTGATTTTACTATCTTGATTTTTTTTCCATCAAATCTCAGCTGATTTTCATTACCAAAATCAATTTGTCCGTGATTGGACAAATCAACTCAATTTGTTGTTGTGGTGCCGAACCCACAATGTTAAGTCACCCCTGTAACATATTTGGATGGAGCACAATCCAGCATGTTGCAGTTGACACTGATTTCTGTTTGCATGACTTTTCTGGATGGTAAGGCTGCTCTTTCAACATCCACTGATACGTGGCACTAAGCACTGCTAAATACAATCCATTCTAAGTTGTATTCCATCTTTTGGAGCTACGGCTTTGAAACAATGTGCTATTAGAGCAGCTGAAGGATGGGGAAGTGGTTAGAAGGAAGCCGTTTCTAGGACTTCAGTGGTTGAAGATGCTGTGGCAATGCAGTGACATTTCCGCGCAGTGCCTGGAAGCGGGGGTGGAGCAGGCAGGGCATGGTAGCCCTCACAGACCTGGGGACCTGTAAGCAGATGTCTCCCCTTCTCGGAAGTTCCCTCGGGAAGCCCGTGCTCTGGGAACAGGACCCCCTGCTTAGTGCGTGAGGAGTGGCAAGGGATGAGTGTGAGGGTGTTTCATGAGAGGAATTTCACAAGTTCACATAGTTCACTTCAGCGTCCTTCCTGTGGGATTCTTCCCTGCCACGGAGTGAAGGAATTTGCCCCTTTTGTTCCCATTGTCATTCCTCTGTGGAAAAACCTCTCATCAGGATCACCATGGACTAATGTTAAGAGAAGTGTGAGAGTTGCCATCCTGGATCAGACAAGGGCTCTGTTTAGCTCCGAGTCATGTCTCTGTTGGTGTCCAGATCTGATCTTCAGGGGAGGTTCAAGGAACCTTGCAGGAAGCAGTTATCTGATAAAATTCTCCAGAGAGGAAATTTTTTTGTAGTATGATCTAAAATCCACGATTATTTAGTAGAAACCGTGGGATTGAGGGTCAAGGAAACTAAAGTTAGTGTCTGCCAAAATTTAGGTGTTGTCCGTATTTATGGCAAATGGATATAACATAGTGGGATAAAGTTGCATTATATCGTATAATACAGAGAATTTTCTTCTCATTTGCTGGTAGCCTTTTGGGTGAAAACCCCACCTTTTATTGTCTCATGAAGTGCTGTAATGTTCATCCTAATCTATTTTCTAGGTATTAATAATTACACATTTCCCAAAGTAAACTGGGACATAGGCAAGCTTGACAGAAGCTTTCTGCATGTGTACCTACTGCAGACCTTGTGGTTTTGATGTCATTCAACTTCAGAAGGGGTTTAGCATCTTGAGTTGTTGCAAAGGAGTCCTCTGCAGACTGTAGGGTGGATGGAAAGTCAATTCCCAACCTTGTCCTTTTACTTTTTTTGGTCTTGGAATGCTACAGGTCAGTTCAGCCTTAATGATTGGGCATCGGAAGTGATAACCGTCAGCCTCCAGCAGAGTGGAATTCCTGAAATTTTGCTTTAAATTTTCTTTTATATAGTTCCTAATTTATTTCTCCCTGCACAGCTTAATGAATAGTACAGCCCCAGATGAATTTGACAGACCTGTGCTGCTGGCTGAGCTGGCATGCTGCTGGCAGGTAGGCAGTTTGTCTGTCTATATGAAATAATCTTCCAGTTCAATCCTATTATACTGCTTAATTTTTCCTGCCAGGGAATCTGTAACAAATCTAAGCATCAAGTTGGTAAGGAAATTGAATTTGGTCAAGAAAACAAATCCTCTTACTTTATGTAGGAATTCTAAATCATTTTCATGTCTGTTTTAATGCACTTGTTTTGTCTTTATACCATATCAATACTTTTTTACTGTGCTAGTGTCCTGGGTTCAGCTCTGTGGCTGGGCTTAAACCACAACTAGTTAATGTGATAAACTTTCCTCAGAAATATTGGACTGATGATTATGGGCTAGGATCTGTCATGGTGGAATTAGAGCAGAGGCACAGTGGTTGCTGACACAGGTGACTAAGTGATAGAGTAGATATGATGGCTCATGGACATAATATGATTAGGGCTACCTACACTCCTGTAAGCAGCACGAGCTTGACCGTGTGTGGAAGTGTGAAGACATACTCCTGGGTGAATCAGCTGGGAATGGCTGATCACATGGGATTGCTTTTGGATGGGCAGATGATGGAGTCACAACCACAGCTTTGATATTACTCTTGCTTTTCTCAACTCACACCATCTATATGTGTGTTTTGCCCCTTGGTGTGGTTTATCGAAGTGATGGTCCTATAAGAGTTCATAACGGAGGCGTTAGACTGTACATTTAGATTCCCATTTTCAATTCCATATGCTCAATGGGAAATAAAAAGAGTGTGATTATGTCTGGTTTTATTTCCTCTCTAATTCTTTTTCTCTTGATACAGATAATGATGAGCATCTTCACCAGGCTAGGTAGTGGCAAAGGTGATCATTTCACATGATAGGTTTCTAGAGTTATTAAAGCTGGATGGATAAAAGAGGTAACTAAGATTATTGTTTTTTTTCTCTCAGGTTCTCTGAATGTTAAATTCTGAAATGTATTTTTAATTGGCATTATGTACAGTGCCCATGCTCATGCACAAAAGTCATCTGGTGACTTTAGGGAAGATAGGACACAACCTTCTGATGAGGCAAGTACCTTTAAGCAGGTGCTGTGTGGGCACAGCACACTGAACTGAGTGGTCTTGGCTGCCCAGGTGTGATGGGAAGTGGTAATAATTTCAGTTGGTAGTAACTGGAGCCAGATTTATTTCAACCAACCGTGATTTCAGTGTGTTAAATTTCTGCATCTAAATTTTTTTAATTAACAACCTCCCCCCTGTTGTTTAATAAAATGGCTTTACCACAGGCTTCTGCAAGAAACTAGGGCAAATACTGGCAAAACGTTGGACAATTATTGGGGAAATACATATTTGTTCGCATTTACAGCTATGGACTATATTGGCATGGTAGTGTGTACTGCTCAGGGATATTAATGAAGTACTACCAGAATTTTACGTGCTCCCTTTTTACCTACTGCATGTTTTGCTTTGCATCTATAGCATCTAATCTTATATCAGTGTGTATACGCATCTAAGGACAGTGAACACATGCAGATAGCAGACAAACTCTCATCACTCGCTCTGAGACCCAGAACTGAGAGGGTAAGGACACACTTGTTTAAATAATAGACACACACATCTTTCTGTGCTTGTGGAGGCCTTTCATGGGCAGTTGCATTTCTATTTGCCCTGCTGACTGATTTTTAGCTCCAGGGCATGCAGTCAGAGTAAAGACATTTTTAGTCTGCCCAGGACTCTTCTGATCTACTGTGATAAACCTTATGCTGTTCATTATGATGGAGTAGTATACAACAGAGTATTATGATAGAGTAATATCATTCAGCAGCCTAATGTTCTCATCCACTAACCTACCAATTTTCTTGTCTGGCTGTTATGTCTTGATGGTACTTTAAACTCTTAGATTATAGTTGAGATTAATCAGACTCAAGGGTTCGATCCAGAAATCACTTGGTGTATGTTGCAGAACATCAGACTGGATAATTGGGAGGTTCCTTCTGGAACTGAAAGGGACAAACCAATGAATTGGTGATTTTTATGCATTGATGTGTACTTTCTAGGTGGCTTCCAACAATTTTCTTGATTTTTAAAGCAAATGAGAATATATTTCAATCACAACAGCAGCATGTACAAGTAATAGATCCATTGAGAAGTGATAGAGCTCAAGCTGCTGCTTCTGCCCTGAGTGTGTTCTGTTTGCTGGCCATGTACCAGCACACATGGTGCCCCTCTTTGCACAAGAACCAAGAGGAAACGGGGGCAAAGCTACCTTGCAGTTCAAAGACCCATGGGTCTGTTAACCCTTGCAAGTCCCTATGGCCCTTAATTGCCCTGCAAAGTTCTGCTTTGACAGAAAATAGTGGTTGCAATTTGCTGCTTCAGATCATGAGCTTGCTTATTTGGACAATTGTTAACATGGCTTGAGACAAAGGCATACCTCCTTGTTTTCTCACAGATAAGCTGTCCTAGTTTCTCTTCTGCAGGTTTCAGGTGTGAAACTTGGATTTGTGTCAGAGAAGTGGTGTGAAATTAGATGTATGAAGGACTGTGAAGTCCCCTCTAGAATGGGGACCTAGATGGCATCGGAAAGACTTGGAAAAATGGCTCTGAATCTCATGGTGGCTCATGGTTTGGCACTGTAGGTCTTTCCTGGAGGCTTTTTCTAAGTGCAGGCAATGCAGATGGCGCTTTTGCCTCTGAAAGCAGGAACCAGGCTGCACTGCCTGCTTTGCCTGTGCCTGAGCATGAGAAACCCAGGTGACATAGATGAGATGGGGCCTATTGCTGCCATGGAGATAGAAGTGTGTGTTCTTCAATTAGCAGCTCTTCTCAGCCACCAGCAGTCATGGAAGTAGAAAGCTTCAATAACCAGTGTGATCCCTTTCCCTTCTAGTCGTGTGGCAGGTTCAGGCCAGACTTTCACACTTCAAGCAGGAAAACAGAAAGTTGTTTTCCAATCACCATGCAAATTTTGAGACAACTCTGCCTAAAAGTTCTTCTGTCTTATAAATGCAAGTATTGATGCTGAGGAGAATCTCAGTGTCCATTAAACTAGGAGGACCTGCTGGTCAACATGCCTCCTTATGGTCAGATGTAAATTTTAAATGGCTCTTCAGAGCTGACCACAAGTTCCTTTTTCTCTTTCTCTCTCTCTTTTTTTTTTTTTAATAGAGTAATTTGTTGTAATGATGCAGTTGAAATTACTGTGCATAGGTACAACTGTTTGACCAAAAAAAGGTTATATTTACTTATAGAATGGCCTGAAGTACCTTTAGAAGAGATGCTAATACAATAGCTTGTCAAGAAGAGCTCTGAAATTAAGAAAACTACTGTTATTCCAGGTTTCCTTGCAAAAATGATTTTATGATAATATTAAAATGGAGGAAAGCTGTATAGCTCACATGAGGTTAACTGGTGGCCATGTTCTGGTTAAGGTGCTGCTGTGGATCAGCCAGTTCATTTTCACTGAAGACACACTGAAGGTCAACCCACTGGACGCTACCGTGCGCTTAAGATTTTTGTCCAGATTCTGCAATTGCTTATTAGTTGCACACATGGGTATTCCCATTCCCTTCAATGGGATGACTCATAAGGAAGTGCTCATAAGCAAGAGTAAAGTCCTGGGCTGCATTTGAACTGAATGACCCACATTTTAAGGAGCACAGAGAGGTGAAGACTCTATTAAGCAATCTAGTGCAGTCTCTTTCCAGTGTAGGAGTGTCCTCTACAAAATACATTTGGGCTGAATGTGTTTGAATTGGGAGGAAATGATATTTGATGGTAAAAAGCACAAAGGGTTGGTTATGTTTAACAAGTCTTAAAACATGTGCAAATCCAGCAGTGACTGAAACAATTACTTCATGATGGATAATTTTATTAGCCACAGATGGCACTTTAAACCCAGAAGGTCAGATTCTTTGTATACACTGAAGTTGCAAAGATAAACTGATCATTCTCTTTAACCTCTCATTGTGTGGGTGAAAAAAGATTAGTCAACATGTTCAAGATAACTGGAGTGGTTGGAAGACAATCACTCAGCCTCAAATTATAAAGAAGATATTAAAAGTAAAAGGCCACCAAACCTGTTCACTTCAAGGAAATTTCTAGTAATTTCTAATTCTCTTTTTTTAACTAAGCCATAAAGCCAGCTTTTGGGTTTACTTTGTTTAGTCAAAGGTAGCAGAAATTCACAGTGTATGAAAAGAAATTGGAAAGTAGAAGCTGGAAAAATCAGTATGGGGATAATAATCCAGAATGTGGCCCTGCTTTTATGTTCAGCAGATCTGTCCTTGTAAAAGAAATCGAGATTTAGCCGAAATGTGCATGGTTACTTATTTGTCTGCAGAGCTGAACTTGCACATCATATTGGAAAATATGTGCATGTTCATTTATTTTATCTTCTTTTAATTACTAGTTAATCAGTGTGTTTGGTTAACAGATAATTTAAATTTTTGTTTACTTCATTCAGGAAGAGTATCATCTTTTTGCAAGGCAGAAAATAGCTGAAGAAAGTTTATTCTTTTGTTGCCTTGCAAATTACAGATTATACCCTCTGCTTTCTTAAAATAAATATTTGTCTTTTGTTTATTTTAGACAGAATGGCCAACTTTTGCAATCCAAATTAATGTTTGCTCATTAATTAAGCAACCCTGTTGACTGACTTTCATATGTACCTAATAAGCCTTCCGAAGCAAATAGAATATGTCCCCCAAAATCACCCCTTTCCTTATGGAAGGAGATTCCTCAGTTATCAGGATTAATTAGTTCTCTTGTTGTCACATGAAAAGAAGTTGCGCCCCCCAATGTAGGTCAGTGTGAGGGTAGGCTGCTGATGGTCGCTTAGTGACAGACACAATGATAAGTGAATGTGTCCTGTTGAGCCATGACCCTTCAGAAAAGACAGTGTCAAGTAAACTGCCCAGAGAAGGTACACAGAAGGCATAATCTGCTTCTAAATATTGACAGTAGGAATTTCCCTGCTATTCTCCTTCTTTTTTCTTTTCTGGTAAACATGTCAAACTCTATTGCACTTGTACTCTGCGTCAGTTTTGAAGCATTTAAAAATGTAAGGAAGCTAATGACCCATGAATAGATACGATGTCAACTAAAGCTATTTTTCTTCAAGACTTAACATCTGGCTGGTAAAAGCGTTGTCTCTCATACTTGTAAAAGCAACATTATTGGCTTGAAATAAGATCTTCTACTTCAGCTTTTTGTCAGTGAAAAACTAAATGAATGAGTATGTAACAAATCTGATATGTCATGCCAAATACACTGATGTTAGGTCTTGAATATTAATATGATTAACTACTGGAATTAAGCGTCTAAAATGTACTTGAATTCAATGATGAAACTCTGGCTTATAGAAACAAGAGCAAAGTTGGACAAACACTAAGCACTCCTTAAGATCCCGCCCACAATATTTACAAATACTGCAGTGTCTTTTAGATGTACATAATATGTGTAAAAAGGCAAAAGCTTGAATATGTATCCAGTGTATCTGGGTTTCTTTGTTGTCTACAGGATGGGTGAAAAGGTCTGTGTACGTTGTTTCGTGGTTTGTTTTTTATTTTATTTGAATTTATTTGAATTTAATAACTCTGAGGCAGACCTTCTGACATGCAGGCTTCCAGGCTGTCTCGTTTGGTATGCTTAATTTAAAACAGATCTTAAGATTTTCATGTGAAAGTCTTTGCTTATATCACTGTAGAGTTATCAAAAGTTTGTAGCATTTATAATGGTTTCTTGCCCTTCACCTTTGGCAGACTTTGAAAACAGTAGCCCACACACCCAAGATGGTCTTCTTGTCTCATCACGGTGCTGCATGGCTGGTTCTGCTCCTGGGCAAGGTGCTGGTGCTGAGCAAAGCCAAACACTCAGCATCAGGCACTACAGACTTGCTCTCAGTGCCTGTCACTCACATGGATTTTCCACTTTTCCATCAGTTTTACACCGGAAGGAACCCACATGTTGCTCTCTAGCAACTGTGTTGAATGTTCTTAACTCCAGCAGCTGGCTTTGATCCTGATGGAACCTAGTCTGGCAGACCATTACTGATGGTTTTTTCATGCACATTGAACTGTCTGTATACACTGTTGCTTGCTTTCAGCTTTTCTAGAGCCTGAAATAAGGAGAAGTTCAGGGAAGCTTGAGGCCAGGTTCTCTCCTGAAGTAAGGAACAACATTCATAAAGCTGAATATGAACGCTGCGTTCTTGGGAGAGCATCTGAGCCTCCAATTCTGGGATGACCAAAGGAATACAAATGAAAAGCAGGAACATGGTATTTTTATGAAACTGTCAGATTGTTTAGCTGAAGGACATTGAGAGAGCCTCTTGACCAAAGTGCCTGGGTTTTTCTTCAAGAAGCTGCCTGAGCTCTTGTACCATCTTATCTCAGCTCCTCAGTGTTTAGCTTTGGGGACATTATTACAGAACAGCACATAAGTAGATTCATAGACCGTAAGCATCTGCGGAAGACTCTCCCATAAAAGCACAGTGTGCTCTTTTGGAGATCCAGCATTTCAGAGTTGAGATCCATAAATAGTAGGTGAGAAAAATGTATGTTTGCAATATATCATGTAACAAATTGTTTCTTCAAAGATTTGCTGCATATTTTTTTTGTCGCATTTTAGCAGTTGGCAGAATATATTCATTTCTAGTTAGAAGTGTGATTGTCCAGACAAATCAGAGAAGTAGTCTGTGTATTTGTACAGCATCATCATTCAAATTTCTGGTAATATTTGTGCTGCAGTTCAGAGGACCTCTTTATTCTGAAAGCTTGTTATGCCCTTGCTTGAAGCCTGTTCAAGTGAGCTATAATTTAGTTTAAGTCTATGCTTAAGTGTACCCTTTAAATCTTGTTTTGAATAGGAATGGATGATAGTATATACAGGAAAACTACTGGAGCCACAGCTTAAATAAATTATTCAGAGCTAAAAAGAAAAATGCAGATAAATGAACTAACTTAGATGCCAAAGGTTAGTTAAAAGTTAGTTAACCCCTACAGTGTACATTTCCTATATTGCTAAGGAAGAGAAACAGGTCTCTGAACACCTCTAACAGACAGATTTGCAGACCTAATTGGCTATTTGCTTCTTTTCATGGATAGTGCTAGGGAGTCCCAGAAGTTGATTTAGACCTCTTGTCTCCACTGATGTTACAGGAAATCAGCAGGAAATACTGACAAGTGGAGCATAGCTGGCTCCTCAAAAAAAAGCCAGACAACCCCCAAACCAGTAGATGGGGGCACTACCTCTTTACCTTTTGTACAAAATACTTGTGCTTTGAGCATCTCTCTCCAAAAGTGGAGACTTGGCTTCTAGGCCTTTCTCAGGCTGAAGGAGTTCAAGTCCACATCTCGGAACAAAGTTTTGCTATTCAGCCTCTAATCTGAGGCTACATCTGCTGCTGGGTGAAAGCTGCTGAATTTGGAGCAGCCATTGACTTTGGAGGGTTTATGCAGCTAAAATTCAGTTGCCAATCTTGGCTGGAGCTAGTGTGCAAAAACTCCTTCTATAGTCAGCAAAGAGGGAAGCCTTTCCAGTGGATGATACATAGCAGCCAAATAACATTCGTGCATTGCTACTATGTTTGGTGTGTATGGCTGTTCATATCTAGCTGCAGTAGGGACCTCTTGAAAAAGCTTAACATAGGTAAACTGAAACTACTTGACTGAGTTCTAGTGGAAAACCTGCATTACCCTTGTTTACATGATGCTGCTTTTCTTGTATATTGACAGCAGAACTCTTGGAGTAAACTGATTCAGGGTGCCCTCTGCTCCTCTCTCACAGCACTGAAATCTTTACGAATTGCACTCAGTTCCAGATTTAGACTTAAACTGGTTTTCGACTTGAACTGTTTCAAAATATTTTCTTGTTATGTTTCTCGCTTCTGGAACACTTTGCTGTCAGTGCGAGGGCAACGGGATGGATCAAGGACTGTTTTTTCCCCAAGGAAGGCAATTCTGACTGCTTGCCGTGAAAGCTTTTGTGGCCATAGCCTATTATGGGGCAAAGATTAAACATTATACCTTTCCAGCACTTGCTGGCTTGATGAGAGAGAAGGTCCAGTGTTCCTCTAGTCTTCTGCCCACAGGGTTTTTTCATGGACTCCCTAAAAATTACCTTCACATGACCTGTGAGAAGCCTGCCTGGATGTTTTCAAGTGTCCTAAGCAACCTCATGTGTTACTGACACCCAGGGTTTCATGCATACCAGAATGTTCTGGCCACAGCTGGGGCCATGTTGGCATGCTTGCTTTCTCAACAAACAGCAAATCTGGTCTGGAAGGTGCTTCATCTTGTTCTCAAAACCTATTGTAAAGCTGTCCAGTTACCTTTTGACACCACTTCACTGGTAGGAAGCCTGGAGCTAGTGAGGGACCATAGGTAACAGTGCTGGGACCTTCAGTCAGGAAGGGAAGATCTTTAATCCCCTTTCATTTCTTCCAGAGCAGTTCCAGCTTTCCAACAAGTTGTTTGAGTGAGAGTTCAGTATCTTAGAGGTGAATACGTGTCTCCTGCTATGGAAGTGAACGACTTTTGCCCTTCCCATTGAAGGGGGGCTGTCATGGTGGTGTTTCCTAAGGAAATGCAGCCAGCGGTGCTTGAGGGCACGCTTCCCTGGTTAGATGTGTAACTGCAAGGTCCTGAACTTTCTTCATGGTCTGCGCAGTGAACAATTTGAGAGCAAAGTTGCTGACTGAAACTTGCATAGCTTTCATTCCTACTTTCTTTCCTGAGTAATTCTTGTGGAGGATTATGTGAGTCCTGACTCAGGACAGCAGGAAGAGAGTATGTGCAGCGAGGGGACACCCCATTTTCTTTGCTTTTCCCTTCCAGTGTAACATCATAAATGTGAGTGGACTGGGAATGGGATGATTTGTCATTATTAATGTTTGTTTGTTTTTTCTTTGTTTTTCTAGGATCTAGTTCAGGATCAAAATTAAAAGTTCCTGAGCTGAGTATAAATGGCACACAGCACGTTGTTCAAGCAGGACAGTCTTTAAATCTCACCTGCAGGTAACCAGCTGAGTTGGATTCTGATAATTTGGCTGGGAGTTCATACACCTGACACTTTATTTTACTTTTTTTTTGTAACTGAAATTAGAAAAAAAAGAAAACTTATGTTGTGGGGAAAGGTGGGGAGTGAACTTCAATGGCAATTGTTTGATAGTTCTTTGTTTTTTCTGTTGTTGTTTTTGGAAAACAAGATAAAAGAGAACCCCAGAAATAGCCTAATATAATAAAAAAGAAAGCTTGGGAACTGGAGCTATATAATTGCAGCCCAACATAATTGTTTCTGCTTCCTTATCTGTATTTGCAGGGGGGAAATGGTTCATTCATGGTCTTTGCCTGAAACTCTAAGTAAGGATAGCAAAAGACTGAAAGTAATTAAATATGCCTGTGGAAGGAATGGAAAGCAGTCCTGCAGCAGTCTGACCTTGAGCAGAACTCAAGCAAGTGACACTGGAAACTATAGCTGCAAATACCCAACAAGTCCAGCAAAAAAGAAGAAGGAATCTACAGTCTATGTATTTATTAACGGTAAGATTGTTTTTTAACACTTCTTGGTATTTGCACTTCAATACAGCAAAATGGATAAATAAGGCAGTTCAGCTGTGGTTAAATACAGGGTTTTGAATGATATTTTCAGCCTTGCAAAATGTGCGGTGATTTACCAATCAATGTATAAAATCTGCTTTCTCAGAGCTTGCAAATACAAATGTTAGTGTTTTATCTGTTAGGGAAAAAATGAAGAAAAAGACCCAATTCACCCAGTCTGCAAGAGTAAATAGAACTCCACATGGAGGTAGACTAGAAGTGAATCTGTGAAATGGGTACTAGAGAAATCATATCTTACAGAATCAGATGATGACTGATAAAACCCAGGTATCTGGTACAATGTCCACTTTAACCTATCTGTGTAAGATTATAGATTTCTAGGCAGCTGAAGGATGCCAAAGATGTCTATCTAGATCACTGAATTATCTCATGCTGTAGAAAATTACTATTTGTGTGTTAAGTCACATTCAAAAATGTACTCCGTAGTCCATATTACACAGGTTGTAAAAATACAGAATAAATGAAATCAAACTAAACACAGAATTGTGTTCAGCAAACAAGCATTGTGCAATGTATGGAAAATGCTGGAATTAGGTCAGTTAGGATGTTACAGAAATTACTTTCTGATCTTGTTTTTTTTCCAGGTTATTAATCAGATACTTCTCAGAACAGTTGAACTCAATAGACACAGTAATAAAAGAAGAAATTATAAATATTTTAGGGGTTTAATTTAATTTTATATTTTAGTTTTTCTTGATTTTTACATAATAAAATTAATAGATTAATGTAAGATAGCAGATTCAAAGACTTAGCCCATATTACAAAGAATGTGCAACTGGAATTTTTCCGAATTATGTGTCTGCTGCTTCTAATGAATTCACATCGGAGTGAATTAGCCTTTGTTTTAATTTTTTGACACAAAGTGGGACTGGCGCTGTGAAAAAGCAGAATAAAGCGGGCCTTTTATTACAATGATAGAAAATAAGATCCCCCCATTATTGTGTTTTATTGAGAATTACTGAAAAATTCATGCTGTTCATCCTGCTTTCTTTCATCTGAAATATACTGCAGAGTGTTTTTCTCACCCAACTATTTCCATACAATTCATTCTATGGGTATCCAACTACACATGCATCCATGGAAGCATAACCAAATTAAGTTAATCATTTGGCGACCAACATTTCCTGCTGCCTAGGAAAACTTAATAATTTTCTTGGATGACTTTTGCAAGTTTCCTGTCATAGGATTCTCTTGAACCTCCCACCTTAGATGTCATCTCTAGCTGAGATCTACCCACAATCCTTTCCATTCACCACATGAGAAGAGCAAGGATGGTTGTGACTCTGACTGAAAACCTAACTGCTCTGTTAAACCCACTTTACGATATAAAGAGATTTCTTTATGTTCTCTTGGTCTCTTTCCTACTTGAAGTGTTAGTTTTTCTATATCCTGATTTTTTAGAAATGGAAGCTACAACTAGTCTTTCTAACTCTTCACTGCTTTCCTGAGTTGTATGTAGCATAACTTGCTTGCATGTGAAAGAGTTCCTCAGTTAGAAGTATGTGAACCAAGATTAACTGCCTCATCACATGGTGATGGAAGAGAAACATATCATCAGACAAATAGTTTTATGACAAATCTCCCCCCTCTTCCCAAAACAGCTAAGAAAGACTGCCTAAGTGTCTTGGTTTGTTGACTTTTTTTCAAGGACATTCAGTCATTGAATGTTGATGTCAGTATTGAAGATAGGATTAGATTATGTTTCTCCTCCTACTTTACTTGCCAAAAAACCTGTAAAATGTTTAAAGGACAAACCTGTACCAAGCTTAGACCTCTTTGGCATCTTAATTTTCTGAATTTGACAATCCTTTTGATTGAAAATCAATTTTTTAACACTTAAGTGTTGACTCTGTCCTACTAAGCCCATATGAGAGTTAGGGCAAACTACTGGTAACAAGGGAGGCTGTAAGGAAACAGCTCATTCAATGCCTGTTGAAATTGTCACTCTGCCCTAAGGTGGAGAAAGATATATTAGTCCTCAAAAATTCTACATTTGCGGGAAGAATTGTTGAGTAAGTTGAAAAGAAACAAGATATTGAGTACCAAAAGTCACCCTTTCTGATCACTGTCAGTGTAGCATTAGGAAAGAAAATACTCAAGGAATCTCTTAATATAGGTCATTGTTTCTGTGAACATGCATGAAATTCAATTATCTGGCATAAGCGGGAGTGAAAAGGGGGTAACAAAATCCTCTGTGGAGACTACCTTTCCTGAGTTTAGTTGTATTTTAAGTGAATTTGTGGGTGCTTAGGAAATAAACATTTGTAAAATTGGATCCCTACTAGTTTTGTATTGTTTCCTGTGGCAGGACGTTGTGTCAGTCTATTTCCCATATTAGCTCCATGTGGATCACCAAGGTGCCTGTTTCCCATGTCTTAGCATGCTAGTTGCTATTTACAAACACAGAATCCGAATCACGAAAGTTGATATTGTTTGTACAGGAAGCCATCACTTCTTGTTTTAAAAATGTTATTCATTTCCGTAATTAGAGTGATACTGAAAATGAACTGCATTAAAACAAATAATTAATTAAATAAACCCCAACAGCCCTCTCCCCCAAAAAACCCCAACAACAACAAAACAATAAACCCAGTAAGGCCTTTAGTTCAGTAATGAATGTATGCTATGGCAGAAGATGAGCTTCTATAAGAAAAAAAACTCAAGGTGCCAGATGATGAAGAAACTGCAGGTCCCATGTGCCCCTGGATGACTTGAAGCACTTCTGAATTCCTGTGTTTGGGTGATCAAGAAGAAGGCATGCTAGTGACTTCTCTTGCAGGAGCTAGTCCTGACACCACCCTTCTTTCAGCTGGAGAGGTCACTACTGAGTTGCACAGGGGAGTCAGTGTACAGTGTGTGCTGCAACTCTTGACCACACGCAGTTCAGGAATTGACACAACAAGCAAGGGAAATGAATTCTCTTAGGAGCCTTGGGCTTTGCTCTAAGAAAACTGATGGCCTGATTTCCACCACGAGCCATGGGAAAAATATGAAATGAAGAAGAGCTTCTTTGCCAATTTCTCCACTGTCTCAGACCCAAAGCTACTCAGATCTTTATTCAGCTACGCAACTGCAGCCTAGTAGTAAAATGGAAAGATTGTAATGAACACTCATTGCATACCTTAGAGTGAGGCATGGGGAATTTTCTGCTTGAAAAGAGGTATTTATGAAATAAAGACATTTAAGAAACACCAAATTATCAACAGACTGTTTTGAAACCTATTCAGATTTCCCTGAGGACAGTGCTAAAGGCTTTTCTTTCTGTCTGGCTTTGTACTGGTATCTTCAAGATACTCTTTTCCAGTTTCTGGAGCTTATTCACTTTCTTCAAAAAAAGTGCAGCTCTCATTGTCTCTTGCCTTTGATCAATTGTTCCCATTATATGACAGAGGAAAAGCATATAAATTCAATTAAATTGATATATCAAGGTTCAATTTTTGCAAGAATTTAAACAAACTTTGATTCAAATCAAAGTGTTGTGTCGTTACTTCCTGTGATGAAGACAGCTGTCAGCTATTAATATACAATAGTAATGCCTTAATTCTGCTGCAACAGAATTCTTTGCTAGATGAGGTTTACTTGGCTTTAGGGTATTATCCCATTTATTAGTCAGTGTTCTCCCTCTCCTCGTCTTTCCTCACGCTCCCGCTGAGCACGTCTTCTGGCTGCATGCTTTTCCTTGCAAAATGAGACGTACTGGTGCTTCAATCAAACACCATTCAAAATATTCTGTTTTAAAATCAGACCTCTAGGTTGAGTCAGTTGTCTATTCTCTGTCTGTACTTAACAGAGGAACAAGAAAGAACCTTCTGATACCTATGTCTCATCACTGACTTTACAAGGTATCTGGAGAACAAGCTTAGAAGAGATGTCTTTCTTTGAGATGATATAAGTCAGGTGACGCCAATCAAAGCTGGAGAATAAAAGGTGCTAGTTCTAAGAGTATTTGTACTCACTAATGCCTAGAACATCGAACACATCCACTGGTTTGGGATATTTGGCTTGAGATGTGTCTCGGGTTGGACAGTCCAAAACGAAGGGCTTTAGTGCTAGTGAAGGGTTCAAAATGTGTGTCTTTCACGTGCCAAAACGTCTGCGGTTTTGAGTGCATTTTCAAACTTTAGGGTTGTATTCTGCAAGTGCTGAATATATGGCATCTCCTTGGGAGGTCCACATGTTGACAGATAGCTGGATCCAGCCCCAGAACTGACATGGATTTAAGATTTAGCTTGAATGGTTTGACTCCTGTAACCCTAAAGGTACTATATTGCAGAACAAGGAGGGCATCCATGGAGTTCCCCAAAAAGGTCTTTTAAGATCAAATATGTCCAAGTCAAAATATTCAACAGGTGAAATAAGCAGTAAGAAAAACACCCTGAAAGCTGACAGAAAGGGAGAATTTCTTCTTCTTTTTCCTTCTTATTCAGAAATAATGTACTGATAGAAGAACCTACCAAAGCCTGGGAAACTCTTCCTCCCCTGTGCCTTTTTTCTGTCTTTGCTTTTGGCACAGTTTTAGCATATGAGCAGTACGGTTTCTGCTTGCACTGTCAGAGTCAATAATATGATAGTGCTTCTGTTATGAAAAGGAAACTAGTTGAAATTAAACTATGCTACAGCTGTATCAAGTATGTGGACACATTTTTAGTGTCTAATGAGGTTCCTGTTACAAAACAGACCCCTCTCGGACTTGCTGACGTCAATCACTTATAATTGCCATGTTTCTGTCATTGTGTGTACATCAACTTTGCATCATAGTACACTGTGTTGAGTGGAACATGTGTGGATGCCTTGGCAGCATCAAAGGCCATGCACTAAGCCCTCTGAGGTCCTTCCTTGCCAAGGCTTATGGCTCCTACTGAAACAGAAATACATTTCTGAGATGAAGCATCATAAGGGAGGGATACATCTGAAAAAGTGTTCCTAATGTCCATTAGCCTTTCCAGAGATCACTTTCTGAACATAGAAATTGCTGTAGTGTGGATTTTCTGGGTAATGTGGGTAAGAATATTTTTTCTTAAGAGTTTTAACTGTGTTTTTTATGTGTTATGGACTTACACTGATGATAGCGTAGTATAACTAGCCCCAAAAGAAAATAAACAAACCCTGACTAAAAGTCACTGTACAGTTAGGCTAGCAATGCTTTGTGTCTGAATGTGCTCCAGATATGAAGTATTCCCCTCCTTTGTACTGTTCTTTTTCCTGGACTTCTGTGATCATTAATTTTTTATCTCAAGTCTTCCTTCAAGGTTTAGGAAGAATTTGAAGAGTATTATTTTACAGGCTAAGAAGAGGCAAGAGTGGAAAAGCTTTTCTTGCGGTTAAGTGTTGTGCTTCCAGACACACAAAATGAGATTATTTTTTCTTTTGTTCTTAAGGAACATAGACACCTACACGTGAGCAGGTTGAATAGGTGTGTTTCTTAGGGCATGATTCATCTCATCATAAAACGGATGTCTAAAACAGATCAGATGAACCCATGGCAGAATTCCTTCTTTTTCCCCAGTGACAACACTACCAGTTTGGCCACCCATCCTAGTGAGAAATGTCTATATTTTCAATATGCAAGTGAAATGAGAGCCACTTAGGTTTGTAAGGTTCTCCTTGAATTCATTCTGAATAGACTTACTAATTTAGCAGGGATAAATAAAGATACTTAGGGTGAATCCCTACAATGGAAAGGGGAATTTGGCAATTGGCCCATTAACTTTAATGAAGTTTGCATGTCTGTACTTCAGCAAAGACTGGTCCTCTCTCCGCATGCATGAGGGAAAAGGGTGTAATGTGAATGTGAGGAAACTGATTTGGCTCTTTCAGCTTGAAAAAGATCTTAATGATGAGCCAAATGTAAGTAGGTATTCTGGAAGAACTTCAGAAGACAAGCTTTCAGAGATTTCAAGAAGCTGTGATTTTCCTGCAGAGACTTTTATTCTTGCAAATGTATGCGTAAGTACTGTCTTATATAGCTCAGATTATTAAAAATAAAACAAACTCCAGAACAGTAGCTGAAGCTTGTGGAAACAAAGAACCTCTCCATCTTTCCAGAATTTGCCATTTCAGTGTTGGCTAATTTAGTTGTTTGTGCAAACCCCATAAATAGCCTAGACAGGTTACTGATACCAGACATAATATTGCTTGTGTTAAGTCTCTTACCAAGTTTGTATCTGGCTGCCAACCAACTTAATAAAAAGCTGCTATTTATGTTCTTTAACAATATAGCAAATGACCTTCATGGGTTTTGTGATTTCATAAATGCTCTTTGTGGTTTCATGTTTATTGTAACTGAGAGATATTGTAAGGAACACAGTCAAACTAGCGCACAGCCAGTAATTCCAGGCAGAATTTAAAAATACAGCAAGCGGACTTCTAGAGTAACCTTTGGCATATGTAAATATTCTGGCTGTCCATCTTTCATTTTGCTATTCTTGCAGGCAGCTCTAAAGAGATTAAAAAAAAAAACAACAACAAAAACTCAAAAACCAAGGTCGACCCTCTTAGATCTTCCATTCCAAGTTTAATGGACCTAAATGTGTAACTTGGATGTGGTCTTCAAGATAGGTCAATCCATGATGTTCCTTTTATGTCTAGAGATTTCTGAATGTAAAAGTGAATGAAGCTGGCCCAGAAGACCTCTGGCAGGAGGTTAGGTCATCCCAGATGGACTGCCAACTGGCTATTCAGGGAAGGATGGCGTTTACTTTCCCTCAGGAAGGAGTTGAAAGGAAATGTAGCAAAAACACTGGCAATAGCTAGGGCTATGACGGGAGGGAAAGAATTAAAAAGAATCCGGGAGTGCTATTACTTGAGGGAAAGAAGGGTTCCATGTTGTTGGCATACCCTGCCAACATGGAATAACCTGCCATCATGCTGCTGTGGGTTCACCTTTACCTCATCCAGGCTGGTAGAGCCTGTACCAGATTCTGGTCTTGAGGCACTGAGAGTATCCCATTATGGCCATTAAGACGGAAGGAGAATAAAATCAAAGGGAATAGGAAAAGCCTCCACACTCATTATGAAAACAAAACTGTGCTAGGAAACATAATGCGTATTTCTTTTCATCAAAAGCAGGAAGACATTTGGAGCACTCGGGGCCACCAATTGCCCTCCGGCCCATGGCGGAAGTCCCCAGTGATGTCAATGGGAGCTCTGCACGCGAATAGCGGGGGCATGGAGACGCCTTGGCGTACCTCTGCAGGGAGTGTACCAAGAAAGTCTGTGACTGAGCTTTAAAGCCTACCAAGAGCAGCTGGGGTGTTTGGTTGACTTTTATAGAGCACTTCATTGACTTTTCCAGGTGCAAACATGCATTTCCATTGTAGAAGAAGGAAAAGAATGCCAAGCTTGATGTTTTGTGCTTGTTTCCTGTCCCTGCCTTCATATGGGCAGGAATTCTGTGAAATCTGAACTGCACAGCCCCCACTGCCTTGATATTGGCATCAGTCAGTGGTGACACTGTGTCTGCAGACAGCACCGGTAGTCCCCAGAACAGCTCTTCCTCACACTTGTAATGATCTAGAGATTATGATACAGGAAACTACTTTGCAAAGCTTGCTGGTTTTGGGCAGGAGCTCTTGATTTTGTGACAAAGACAAATGAGTCTTTGGGGAGTAGTAAATCGTTTTGTCTGGTGATAAGAGGCAGGTGACCTCTTCTGTGGCTGCAGCCCCTGAAACAAAAAAGGTTCTTTTCACCGTCCTACAAACAGGTTCATTCTTGGTCTTTCCTTGAAACGTACTGCAGAGGAAAAGTCAGCCTAACAAGTCCTTAGGGTTTTTTTTATTACATACGCATTCTCTATTACTCATAAGTTCCTTTTGCGATTTTGGTGGACATTTAACACTTATTATTATTATTAAATAAAGCATTGTGGCTTTCATTTCAGAAAGTTTGCATAACAATTTCATTAAACCTCTTTATGAAAACTTCTTCCGTGTCATGGGGTACATTTGAGATGCCCCACCTTAGGATTCTCCCCAGTATAAATCAGAGTAGAATTTGCTTTTCCTCCTGTTTGTTGTCTTAAAAATATTATTGCATAAAACAAGAAAAGAAGATCCTAGGGGCAGAACAATTTTACGACACTGGGAAGTACAGATAATACTTTTGAAAGAGAAGCAGAAGTAATGTATTTGAAGAACTACTTGAGTGAACATAGGTCAACATGCAGAAGTCTGGGACCAGAACACTTGAATAAAGTATTGCAATTTGAGGTTTCATAAAGGATCAGGTCTTGCTAGCTTTACTCATTTCTTGTCCAAGAAAGATTTCCATTGTTTTTTGTAAGATTCTTGACTGACTGGGAATAATAGGATTTGCCTGAAAAAACATTGGAGCTGTAGATAAACACACAATTAAGATCTGAATGTTTCACTTTTTTAAGAGTTAAACCCCAATCTGACATGAATTTTGAGCTGGTCTATCTGCAATGTGAGTCAACCCAAACCTTCAGATCTGAACACCTGCAAAGAAGATTTGGAGCTAGAGCCTGTGGCTTGAGCCCCTCTTTGTTAAGTGGTTCAAACAATAGCAGCAGCAATGTTCCCTGTTCCCAGCGCAAGCTATTTATGACAATGCCCTTTGTTAAAGAGATTGTTCAAGGGACAGTAAATTACTCTGCCAAGCTTTAGTTATTGAGTCGAAAGGAATTAATGTTTTCCTGGCATTTTCATTTACCTTGTCATTTAAAAAAGAGACATACAGGTATTTTGGTAGTGGGAAGAAGGATAATAATTAACTCTTGCTAGTCTGTATTCTCAGAGTTGAAAATATGACTACATATTCACAGTAGATTCTTTCTCCTGGTGAATTCACTTGAGTTTTTCCCATCAATATCTTTACAGAGAGCAGGAACGTGTACTGTGTAGGGGTTTTCTGATAAGTCAATTTCAGTTCACTTCCCATATAATTACTTTTCCTGGTGATAACAAGATAGAAATGTCCTGAAATACGAAACATGTATCTTGGCAGTAGAGATGACGCTGTAATGGGAAAACTGTACCTTAACTATCCTGGATTTTAAAGGAGATGCCAAAGTGCTCCTATTGATACTGACGAATAAACATATTTTCAAATATTTAGTTATATTTTGCTGAACTTGTTTACACAAAAGTAAACAGAAGATTGATTTGAGGGCTTTGTCTACTTTTCATTATGGACAGGGTTAGTCTGTTCTCTCAAAGCTGTATGCACCATTACGATTTCCATACACTGCCTAAAAAGTTCAGATATTAACCTTTTCTTTTTCTTCTCTTGCAGACACAAGCAGTCCATTTGTAGAAATGCACAGTGATATTCCTAAAATAATACACATGACTGTGGGAAGAGAAATGATCATTCCATGCAGAGCTACAGCTCCAAACATTGCTGTTAGTTTAAAAAAGGTACTTCAATCCAAGCATGCTCTGAAAGTGTTATTGTGGATGATGCTTTATTTGTTTGCTTGTTTAGAACTATTTTAATGCTTTTGAAATATTTCAACAATTTAGTATTTCTTATACAAGGTTTCTGGGTGTCAGTGTGTTTAGAAACATTTAGTATTTCAACTCTGGAGGCTTTGCATCATATCTCACAGAAGAGCTTCATCAAATCTCTTTCACTGGATGCGAATTTTCTGAAGAAACTTAAGCTTTTCATACCATTTTAGTAAATCTTTACTAACAAAGGTTTCTGAAGCCCAGGAAGGAATTTCTTGTTAGGAGAAGAGATTTCCTCCCACCTCTTCCCCTGCCCTTCCTCCCCTTTCCTCTTCTGTCCTATGGAACAGGCAGTAAGTGCAGTCCCTAGAGACTTGCTGGGGCTGTACAAGGATCTCTGCAAGCCTTTACCCTACCTCACTCTCACCAGTGGCTTTGCTGCTTCCTTTTACATATGAATGCACTTATCAGACAAGGGATTGCTTCTCTTTGCAGGGAAACTTCTGCAGAGTTTTTGTGGGGCCAGTTTTAGAAAAACTAGACCTCTTTCATGTTTAGGAGAAACCCTTTCTTTCCTAGGTGCCTTGAGAGTTACATGGACAGGTAACTGACCTATATATATGTAGTAAAGTACCTGGTATCAAGACAGAGAATGATGCTTCTTTTTCCTGAAGTTCTTTAGTTTGGTTTAAAAAGCAAGTGGAGCTATCAATCAGTGATGTTTTGTTTCTAAATAAAGGGAGTTCTGTACACAGTGGTATAAGTATTCACCATTGTTACAAGGAAAAGAAATTTGTCTTTTTATAGAATAACATGCAATTGCCAAATAATATCACCATAAGATGCTTATCTAAATCAATACACGTCTTTGATTCCTCTTTGACTGCAGAATTTTACAGCAGCCACAGATTTGATCCTGTGTTTTAACTTGACCTGGAGTTTACAAATTCTATCCAGTGCTGTTTTGGTAATATAGATACTGATTTGGCCTTTCGGCTTCCATCTGCTAAATCACATGAAAGAAAGCAAGATACAGAGAAAAGAAAGTAATCTGACCTAGGATGTTACCGTATGTGTATGCACGCACACACACACAGGGTTCTGCTACAAGAAGTGTACCAGGCATGGATGGTGCACAAGATCCTGTGGCTATAGAATCAGAAGCAAATGAGGTTTTGCTTTCCATAGGGTGGAATGTAGTAAAGTGGGAACTTATTAAGGCAGTGTAGTGTTGCATCTGAAATCTCCACACATTAAATTCCTGAGAAAAATCCTGACAGGTTCTTCTCTTATTAAGCAATATAAAATCTTTTTTTTTTCTGCTTATTTGGAGGAGATTGGGACATATCTGCTATCTTTTTTTATATCAACTTGCCGTCAGCTTGGGGTTGTGGTGTGAGGCACATTTTTACACTTTCAATACCAGATATAATACTCTGAGAAGGAGAAAGAGGAAGTGGAGCTAAGTCTTGAAAGAAAGGATTAGTTGCTTACGTGTTTTGCATTCCAGGAAAAATAAATGTGTATCCTAATTAATCCCAGAATTTCCTGAAGCATGCAAGCTACAGTGCACTACATCATATCTTTATTTATCACCTGTGACACCCATATACGAAGATTCCAGCAAGTTTTTGCTCACAAAGCAATTAAGAGGTGCGTTAAATGAATTTCACAGCTGCAGGCTTAGTACTTCTGGAAAAAGGGGAAAATCTATTCTGTTTTCCATTCAGTGATAAAGGAAGAAGTTGGTGTCTCCATAATGCAGTCTTCTGGAGCTGGAAAGAAAACCCCAGCATTAGAGTCATTAGGTGCTGCATTCTATATTGCCAGGAAGTAAAAAAAGCTGTGGAGGAATACACTCAGAAATCTTTGGTTTCCACCAAAGCAGCAAAATGATAAATCTAGTTGAAGCCTTGAAAGCGTAACTGTGATCTACTTAAACCAAAGCTTGAATATTTGTTTTACTTAGAACAGGAATGGTAACAGAGCTCTTAGATTCCAAGATATGGTAGCCAGCAAGCTGTAATGTAATAGGCTTTACTTGTGTGTAACACACCCTTCCCCTGTGATTTGCATGCTTATTATAGCATCTTATCAGCTGTTGTAAAGATAAGGAATTCTACCACAACATTTTGTGCTCCGTAATTATTGCTCATCTGATTCATCATGCATTTCTGTTGGAGGAAGTGGCATGAGATGAGTGGAGGTGATCTCAAGTGTAGCTTTCTGCACGCACTGAGGAGGCAGCATCAAGGGTGTCCTGTTTTGGAGAGAATCTGTACCATGCAGGAAGGTCCTGGGCAGCCATGCTTCTCCCAGCATCTGGCAGCCATTCATTTTGGCTTTGGCCATAACAAGGAGAGGGCTGGCCAACACATAAGTCCTCTATTCAAATAAAAGAGAAGAAAGAGGTGAAGGAGACTTAGTGAGACTGGGTGCGCAGTGAGAGGTGATGGGCTGCAAGGTGCTTAGTTGACCCACAGGTCTGTGCTTAGGGCATTAATTCACCCAAACTCTGCTCTATGACATCTTTAAAAACATGTTATTTTTACCACAAAAGTAGGCTTTATAAATGTAGGCTCACATCCAGGCTTTGTATTCATGGCTGATATCTGTGTTACCCAAATGGTGGTATTTATTCCATCAATAAGACATAATAAAAAGCACAATGTGGAAGCAAGAGGTCTTGTCTGACCTTCAATGTCTATGTCATGCTTTGCATTTTCAGGGTTGGTTTTTTTTTTTTTGATACCTTATGGGGCTTAAAACTCCAAGGAACTTAATGTAAAATCTGATTTGTAACACTGACAAAGTGAGTGCTTGATCCCACATGGTGATATTTTAGTCTGTATTACATTTCAGGTCTTCTAATAACACTGCTGGCTTTACACTAGTTGTTGGCTCCTCAACTTTTCAAGGTCTTATAAGTGCTATATTTTTAAAATGTGATGAATACTTTTCCTGTAGAAATGTGATGTATCTAGTGTTTCAAGGTGTTGTTTCAAAATCTCTAGTCAATATCACTTGTCAATATGACTTGTCAATAGTCAATGTACCTCATTAAGTATGATCAAAAGTTCTCAATAAAAGTGCCCAAGGAAGCTTTCTGGCTTTAAAATTTGCTCATCATGTTATATGACTTAGAGACACATACTCTGTGACCTGCCAGCTTTGGAACAGCCATTTATGTCCTCGACTGTTTGGGGTTTTTTGAAGTAGTCCAGTCCTTTAGACAACATGAATGTGAGAAGCATCAGATTGAATTCTGGCAGGAATTTGTTAAAGCCACAAAATGACAGCAAATTAAGCCCATTTGTCACCTCTAGTGAAAAATGTGTATTTGTGTCTCAGTGGTGAAACCAGGATACTTAATTACAAAGGTTCACCAAGACAAGCACTTTAGCTGCCAACCAGGAGCCAACAGAATAGCAGTCCAAGTGCTGAAGCTGATGATAGTGTCAATCTATTATGTCATAAATTACATCCTGTTATAAATAATGAAATCTTGGAAACAAATAAAACATTCACATTTTTCACCCAGTTTTTTCCTCTATTTTGTGCTGAAAATGTGTCCTGAAAAATTTGCATAATTAGATGTCATCCTTTCTAGTTTGATTGGCATTTTTGGGGTGTTTTTTTCACATTCCTTTTTATTAGGCTGCTTTGATTAGAGAGTGGCATGAGGATGAGTTGTTTTTATGATGCGTGTTTGACACTTCCAGATTCCAGGAGAAACCCTAATTCCTGATGGCAAGACAATAATCTGGGACAGCATGAAAGGCTTCAGAATACCTAAGGCAACTTATAAATTCATAGGGCTCCTGAGCTGTGAGACAACCATCGGTGGACACAAGTACAGCACAAAATACCTAACGCACCGAGAAAGTAAGTAGTGCTCTCCACACGTTCCCTGTTTTTCCAAAAGCACTCTGCCCTGGTGACATTATTCACTTTTCTTTCTCTTCATCATGTGCAGCCAACACAATTTTTGATGTTCAGTTAAGCACCCCGCGTCTTGTCAAGTTGCTGAAGGGAGACAGCCTAGCAATTAACTGCACTGTCACTGCAGCCTGGAACACCAGAGTGCAGATGACGTGGACTTATCCTGGAGAGGTGAGTGCTGTGGTTGAAATGAAGAAAACAGGGGTTTCCCACAGACCACACTGCATCTAATATCCCAGGAGGAATTTTGCCTCGAAATGCTTGCCATGGTTCACATTCCATCATTTTGACCCTTGCTGACATGTCTCTTAAGGTTTCCTTTTTTCTTTCTGGTGCACAATTGGATAAGTAAAAATGTTTACACAACGTACTCTGGTTATATTGCATAATCATGAGTAAACGCTAGAATTGTTTCATCCCTGGGAGCTTCTTTTCAACCTGGTGAGATGACAGAAATTTGTCACCAAGTCCTGATCAGGGACAAAAAAGTTTTCAGCAAGGCTGTCTTTCTTGACACATTCATTTCAAAGACTGGCAGACAGTCAGGCACCCGACTCGAGCATGTTTAGAAAAGATATTTTGATTTAGCTAGCCAAAATCTCATTTGTTAAGTGTCACATGAACAATCCTCTTGTTTTGACAACTTACAGGAATGATCTTGAATGTGCTTCTCCTCCCCCCACATTGGGAGCATCCTCGTAAATACTTGTCACATACAGAGTAACTGCCAGGGAGTCAGTGTAAAACTGATAAGAAATTTGACATTAGTTTAAGGTTTACAACTCCCATTTCTTTCATGTCAGTTTGATTTATGCTGGTGATTCAAGTCAAGATCATTTATTATGTCACTCATTGTGCCTAATCACAAACCAAAATTATGATTACATTATATAGGGAAGATTAATGCAATTGTTTTTTGCCATTTTCTCTGGATTTTTTTCTCTGGCACTTTTTCTCCTTGGAAATAAACAACTTAGCAACAAGCAATGCTTCAAATACATCATATTGCTCATTGCTTCCTTACCCCTAGTTGGGCACCACACTTGTGAAATTCTGCTTTGCTTTTATTTGGATGGTAACTGAAGGGTGCTCAGTGTTTGAGAGACACCAACAATGTCCTGGGTTAAATAAACTTTGAGGCCAAAGGCTGAGGGGGAGTTGCAGGAAATAACTCCTCAGACTCACATTATATTATCTTCAGTTCCACCCTGTTATTCCCTTGCCAAATCTAGTCCTTTTTCTGTCTATAGTATTTCCAGAATCCTCCCTTTCTTGTGTTAATGCCCTCTTCTTCTATATGTCTGCTGTCTATGGCACTGAATCCAGGCACCAAACTATGTGCTGCTCTTCACGTTGTGGCTTCCAGGATTTTTATGAGCGATGCTGGACAAGGCGCAATGAGGAGCAGGTGTCTTGGTGTGGCAGGCCATATAGAAGGAATGATTTTCATCTGGAAAAAACTAATTTGGATGCTGTTAAAATTTTGGTGAAGATAAGAATGACTTCCCATATGATGTTACTTACAATTTTTATTGTTGATCCTCTGGGAATGTTAGGCATTTTTTCACGTCTGTGCTGTACAGAGGAATTGGATTTTTTTAAATTTATGCATGCTGGCAGTATAGTAAAATAAAAATCTTAACAAAAAGTAGTCTGTTTAAGCTCACTCTTGTTCATTTTCATTTTTATAGGCAAGAAGGAGAGGTTCTGTAACACAGCGCATTGACCAGAAGAATACAGAAGCCAATATTTTTTACAGCATCCTTGTTGTTGACAAAGTGCGTGATATTGATAAAGGCCAGTATACCTGCCACGTGAAGAGCGGGCCATCAATCAAAGCTGTTAACACAACAGTCATTGTTTATGGTAAGAAGTGGTGCAAATTTGTAGAATACTGAATGCTCATGTACCAAGTTCAGCCATATGATAGCTTTACATCTTGACATAAAGTGGAAGTGAATTTATAGCACGTTCATTGTGGCCAGAAAAAGGACTGCAACCAGAGAGAATCTGCGCCTTTACTTCCAGCATTGTTTTGTATTGTTGGCAGTACACCTATTAATGCTAAGTTTGATCACTGCTAAATACTATGATGACCCTGTCCTCAGACAGTTCTGGAGGAAGCAATCTGTTAAACTACAATTTGGGGGAAAAAAGCACTCAAGATGAATTTAAATAGAAGAATTCCACTTCCTTTTCTACGGTACTTATTCACTGATTTATATAAAAAATGAAGAAGAAATAGATACTCTAGCTTTGCATGGAGCAGGTGGCTGTTAGGCCATTTAAAAAAATGAAACAAGCACTAGATACTGCAACTCATTAATATGGTTTTACAGTGGGAGCCTTAAATGAGTTCCCTATGATCTGCCAGGAACTTCAGTGAAATCTAGAAATTTCTGGTGTCATTTCAAATTTATGTGAATTGGGACTTTTTTGCATTGGGACTCCCTTCTTTGTGGCATCCTGTTACAATTCGGACTACCCAGGATCTTTGGAGCATTATTGGTATTAAAGACCAAGCAGTTGGTGGATGTCCTCTATGACAGATGACTTATGGTCAGAATATTGATTAGTTCCATGTTTTCAGTGGTCTAGCTTTTCTCTCTCATCTCAAATTGTGGGCTGAACACCCTGTGTTGGTATTCTTAGAGAGTATTTCAGTCCATTTTCTCTATTTACGCTCTGGACTAAGTCACTGGGAGCATAGGATGAATCATGATATTCACTTGTACTCTTGAACAGTAAGCTGAAGCTGTCAGAAAGTAAGTTTTAAAGTCAGAGAAGCTGGAACTGTTAAAGGTAGCCTGTAAGCTCTTTTTCACATGAGCAACCCCATCTATGGGATACCCATGTTAGAAAGAAAAGGGTTTGCAGCATCAGGGTTGTATATTTATAACTTGACTTGTGTAATTTAACTACTGATTTGTCTTGTGCATGTTGTTTACAATGTATGTGGCAAATGTGATTAAATATTGCAGTTTTTTAATAGATATTCAACATCCTTATGCAGTCTCTAATGTGGGTAAACATTGCACCGTAGGTATTATGAAAACGACACTCAAATAGTTTTTCATGTTTTGAATGTTCTTATTTTCTCAAGGGCAGTTTGAGGGGGGCAGGGAAAAAGAATAAGATTTTTCTAATGTATTGTGTTTTATTGCCTCTGGTAAAACCCATCAAGAGTTTGAAATATGGGCAGTACAACTGGAAAAGAACAAATTCCAGCAGGTTGAGATTGTTCCAATGAAGTGATAAAGATTTGTTTGTTTGATGAAACAGCTGTTTACCAGTGATAAAGAAAGTTTCTGCCTTTTCCTTTGCTGTTTCTCTGAAGGTCCCTTAAATCATCTCAGGCAGAATATGTTCTTTTGGGACATTTATTGATTCTTGGCCTTTAGGAGTGGAAGGGTCATATGACCATCTAGTTCAGCTTCCCCTGTACCACAAACCACCTTATCTTTTGTGTCTTTTGACTGAAGCACAATGTGAATTTGGCTAGAATATATCTTCTCCAGGCGGATTCATGGCCTGGAAACTCTATCTCAGTTTCTTTTATGTTTGTGGTATTCCTCTCTAGGATGTTAGGCTTTTTTCTTGCTGTTGCCATGTGGGAACATCAAAACTATTAAAGATTATTTTTATTTGGATTCCTGTTCTCTTTAGTAGAAAAATTTTTTTTGCAGGCTGAAAATCAGTAATAAAATGGACTCTTTTTATTTTGTTTAAGATAAAGTGTTCATTAATTTGAAACGCCGAAGAAAAACTGCACTGGAGGCTGTAGCTGGAAGAAAGTCTTATCGTTTGTCAATGAAAGTGAAGGCATTTCCTTCTCCAGAGGTCATATGGTAGGACAACAATTGCTTGCACATATGCATACTGGACCTTTTCCTAAATCAAAAATACTGTCTTGGTAAAATATTCAAATATGACCCCTTGAAATGGCAACAAACTGGATACAACACAGTTGTGGAGTTTTGCTGGAAGTTTTAGGGTTGTCCTGGGTTTTAACAATTTATGAGAACATTATCTCCATTTTGCAAGTGTGAAAAAGGAGATCTGGAAAGTTTAAAGCTCACATCCTCAAATATATTAGGTATGTCTCCTACTGAAATCAGTGGACACCCTACAGCTTAATATCTCTACCAAGCTTGACTGAAGTGTTGCATCTAACTTTATTCAGACCTAGATATGAGACCTGAATTTCCTTTCCAGAGAGTAGGAGAAAGAAAAGATGATTTTCATTAAAATAAGTAACTGAATTGAGTCACACAGACATGCAGTAATAGAAAAAACAATGGAAGTTGGGTTTATTATATGGTGAAATGCAGGTTGTGCATCTACTTTAGTGACTGGAGCATTCACTTTGGCTCAAATATACCGTACTAAGAAATCTTTTGAACAGTTTTTTGTATTAATCCAAACCACTTTTATATGAAACAATGTTATCTATTCATGATCTCAAGTGCTGAGGGTTTTTTTGTTGTTGTTGTTGTTTTGTTTTTTTTAAATAATTCTAAACACCAGTAGCCCTGCCTCAATTCATTGCACTTTAACAAAGGGTTTATGACAAGACTGATTAAGAAAACAAACTGTACACACATGAACAGCGAGAGTTCATGTTACTCACAGCCAGGAATTACTTTTGCTCCAAACTTTTTGTTTTACAAAACCCTTACGTTTATAGATCCACATGAAAAATTAAGCGGCAAAAGTAGAGCTGATGCTAGCTATTTATACAGTATTTTCAGTTTCTTTAATGGTTGGGCTTGTGGACTACACATATAGATCCAGAACTTCTGAAATATGAAAAAATAAAGCCAATTTAAACAAGAATTTTTATTTATCTATTTATTTATTACAGTGAGGTTGGCCAAACACTGGAACAAGTAGTCCAGAGATGCTGTGGAGTCTCCACCCTTGGAGATACTTAAAACCAGACTGAAAATGGTCTTGGGCCACCGTCTGACCTTGCTTTGAACAGTAGGTTGGACTAGACAACCTCCAGAGGCTCTTTCAGCCTCAATCATTCTGTGGTTCTATAAAACACAGATGCAATGAAATGCCTAAGTCCATAATCCTTAGACCAAATTTTTAGTCCTCTTTTACTGACAGTAGGTTTTCTGTAAATACTTACTAAAACGGATTTTAATCAAGTCCGTCATCATAGTGAAACTCTGTTGCACTCTTCTACTAACATCATGTCAACCTTCATATATCATGCAACCTACCGAAATGTGGTTTACACTGTATTTTAGACTTCGAAGAAAAGAGTTGTGCTTCTTCAGGAATCTGTGTGTGAGCAAGAGTTAGTATTTTCTATGCTGATTTTCTGTTATCTTTAAAAACATTCGCTTGATAGCAGGATATCTGATTCTTTAGTGCTTATCTAATCTACTTACTCTTCCTCTTCCTAAAATCACAGCTGTGCTTAGGCTACTGTAATACTTTGTCCCAGGATGTATTCTGAGGTCATAGAGAAATGGTCAGTGCTGGATGATGCAACCTTTTTTTCTGAAGGACCCTTAGCCAAAATGGTTGTCTTCTAGACTAAATGGCGGCACAAGCATGGAAAACTGGGATCTTCAGAGATAGAGCTGCAATTTTCAGCAGCTCTCAAATACTATAGAGCCCTGTCAGATCCTTATCAATTTTATACATAGAATAATGATATTTATAAAACAGTTTGGAGAATACCAATCTTATTTGTAAGGGAAGGATGAGCCTCTGGTAAACAGAATCTCAGGCTGTAAATTCAGTCCTTGCCCAAAGATTGAGAAATGTTGTGAAATGAAATAATGCAGGCAGTTTAAGCAACACTATTTTTTCTAAATTTTGATTTCTGGAATTCTTTTAAACAGGTTAAAAGATGGGCTGCTCGCAGCTGAAAAGTGTGCCCGATACATGGTTAAAGACTATTCATTAATCATCAAGGATGTTGCTGAGGAAGATGCTGGAAACTACACTATAATGTTGAGCATACGGCAGTGGAATTTGTCTAAGAACCTTACAGTCACTCTTACAGTAAATGGTAAGTATACAGCATGTTCCCACTCTTTTCCCGAATCTTGAACTAGATATTCTTTTATCTTGCACATTTAAGGTCATCGAGGATTTTCTTACTGACTTTCATGAACCCAAATCCAAGCCCCATATGGAGGGTGACAGACCCATCTTGGAATCAGAAAACGGACGCTGGTTTTAATTAGAAGGGTTTCTGTCTTCCATGGTCACATACTTGTTCCTGATGACTTAAATGTGTTACTAATCACTCATCTGACTTGACTTAAGTTTGCTGTTTTTCTTTGTTTTCTGGGGGATTTTTCGTATTACTCATCCTGCAGGAATATAGTATTTTCATGATCATGTAATACATTGGAGATAAGCTGGTTTTAATTGCTTTCCAATTTTTGTCCTTTGCAGTGAAACCCCAGATATATGAAAATGCCGTGTCATCATTCCCTGATCCCAATCTGTATTTACTGGGCAGCAAGCAAGTGCTGACATGCACCGTGTATGGTATTCCTCAGCCTAAAATTAAGTGGATGTGGTACCCATGCAGACAAAATCATTCTAAAACAAGGTAGGACAACTTCCTTACTTCTATTTGTCATGTTTTCCCTTACTATTACATTTAAATATTTACTTATTTTACAAGAATAAAGCTTGCCTTGACCATTGCTTAGTTAGTAGAGTTTGTGTGCTTTTAATTAATGTAGTTTTTAGTAAACATGTGGGCACAATGCATTTTGTTCTGCATCATTATTTGAAAATGGAGGGCAGAGTTGTTATTTTGTATTGCGACTTAGGTTTGTTTACAGTTCACTACCATTCATGCATGTAATGTCCAGAGGCGATAATCACTTCTTAATTTTTGAGGGAAGCATTGCAGACAATGTCTTGCAAAGTTCACACACTTTCTCATGAAGGAGATTTACATGCTTTCTTCCATGCACAGTGATTCCCCTGTGTGGCATCTTTTGAAATTCAACAGAACTAATCTTAACGACTTTTTCCATTACGAAGGTCAAATGTCTTTTATGATACATTGACTCACAGATTCAGTTCAGCAAGCCAAATGTGCCCAGCATTCTCCAGATGATATTTCAACAGCGTAAAATACAAATGGCGCCATACAAGCTTACGTGGTGCTGATGTGGCGCTTAACTTATCCTCTTTTATATTTAAGCTTTCTTTGAACTTCATTTCTTACTATTACAAGTTTGTTTGTTGACTCATCTATCCAAAGCTCTTCCCACATTATGAAATCTGACAAAATCTTAATGATTAACAATCAAGCTCCGCAATGGCATTAGCAATAAGCTACTATTGGAGGGTTCAAACATGTAAGGTATTTGGATCACACCACAATGAAGATACTTCAACCTAACAGAAGTTTAGGAACCAGAATTTTCTCAGTTTGAGCTGAAGATAATAACTTACATAGGACTTATGTTCTTTAACGCTTTCACAGAATTGGGTTTTAGTGCCAATCCAGCCACACATTTAAGCATATGCTTAACTGCAGGGGTATAAGACACTTCAGCCAATTAAATAGGACAAATATCTTATTTCAAATTAAGGGCAGTTGTAAGTACTTTGTTATCACTAAGAGAGTGGTCAGCACTTCCTAGAAGCATACAAAATTTTTCCAAATATGCCTTGCTTTGGTATTGTGCTAATGGATGGCTTTCTGTGCCCTTCTCACCAAGAGGTGGCACTAGCAATCTCTCCTTTTGACGGAATAAATATAACCTGAAATTCTCCATTTTGAGGACAGGTGAGAGCTGTCCTCAATTTTCTCTATCTGTTATATTACCTTTGAAGGATGAGTTGCAAAATTCTGGGTATTAATTTGGCTTTGCTCATGGTTGCAAGGTGTAAGACAAAAGAAATAGCAACATCTTTTAAGCAGAGAAACCCTGTGAAATGTGTATGTGAAAATTTTCAATCTATTCATTTCTGTCAAGTGTTTATACATCTATGCATACTCTTGGTGGAAATCACAATGCAGCACTGTTATAACCATTGGTTCTTCTTTGGGAGATGGGATGGTGCTTGTCCATTGTCAAATATTTCCTTTGGTTAACAAGCACGGATCTGCACTACAGCACAGGAGACCGTGTCATTAGAAATAGAAATCAATATCCACAAGCAGGTGTTTAATAATGTGTTAAACTGTAGACTCAATTAAATGCTAATTAGAAGTGTGTTTGAGCAGGTGATCAAAGGAGAAATGTAACAACTGGAATCCACTATTGGCTCTGTTACAAGGTTGTTTCCAGACTTGCTTCCAAATTGCCTTCATAATTGTTCTGTGACAATTCTCTTTAACCCCCTCCCCTTCCTTCTGCTTTAAATGCTCATTGAAGAAGTAGCCTGGAGAACACCATTTTTATTGCTTTGTCTAAGAGGAGTGAGGTGGCTCCTCCTGAATGATATGGTGGCAACTAACTATCACAGAAAGGCAGAAATGCCTGAAAAACTACATTTTGTCTCTGGCTCTGGGAAGGGAGCAGTGTGGACTACCTCGTTGGTTGGCACACTGTGCTCAGGCTGATATCTGTGCCACTTCAGGTATTCTCCCTGAAGAATTGGAGAACCCTGTGATTCCACTTATTTCACTATACTTTCCCTATTGTGTGAGGGGAGTTTTGCCTAAAAAAACAGATTTAAGGTGTGCATACCTTGTGCAGCAGAGAAAAAAATGTATCTTGTTCTGTCATTACAGCATTTCTCTGGGTTTACCTTCTCAAAATTAGGTTTCTTAGGCTAAAATGTTACTTTATTTGTGTTTGAGTAGTGCCTATTTCTGTGCCTTTCCCTTAAGTTGATAAACCCCCACAGGTTACCATCATTCAGTGTATGGCAGTAGGGATTCTCCTCAAGTTTGACTCCCATGCCATTGGACAGATTGTGCACTCTGAATGAAAGGACGCTGTTGCTGCAAAGACCTTGCAATGCACAGATCTGTTTGCTCCAAGGTTTATATGTGTGTTTAACTTCACATCACTTGAGTACTATCACTTCAAGCCGGAGAATGACAATTAGTGTAAAAATTAGATGGTTTTATTTTTAAAGAACCATTGCCTATGGGCTCCTTAATAGAAACTATTAGATTATCTGGCTTTCAATTTCTGTTCCAAACAGTTTCTGTTTCAAAAGTCTAAAAATAACTCAAAAGGATTCCATTGCTTTTAAATAAAACGCAGATGTATTTTGATGTTTTGTGATTTATCTTCATAAATCAATCTGCATAACTCTTCTCTGTACTTCATTCAAGCCAGTAACAGAAGGCCAGCCAAATTAAAGAGTTTCCATAGTTTCCTGGTAGCAAATTTAAAAAAAACAGACAAACAAAACAAAAAAAACCAACCCAAACTTGTAAAATTGCTCAACAAATGGACTTTTGGAATGTGGAGAGACCAACATCATTAAAATTTCCCCTTCTTTATTTTCTCTTAAAGTTACTTTGCTTAAACCAATGCTATTGCAATTAGATAACCTGCTGTTAGTCAGCTAGCTAACTAGATGGATAAGTGGAAAGATGATCTTCTGATGTGTACCCCAACAAGGAAACGTAGAACACTGAAGAAAAACTGTCTTGGGCAAAAAATTATGTTCTGGTGATTATTAAAGCTTATGCAGAGCTAGTAAATTCAGAGATGGCACGCAAAAGACAGTAGAAGATGCAAGAAGAGTTAAAATAAAATGCAATTTAAATAATGAAAGATTAGTCTTTCTTAAGTGACTGAGAAACTTCTTTTTCAGTGCTATCTTACTCCAGCTTACTCTCCTGCTCTGTAGCAGACACAGCCCCCAGTTGTTCAATGGATATAGCAGAAGACAGCCTGTGGGACACTTGCCCTGCAGTGTCCATCAGCCTCCTTGGCCTCTTCCCTACCACCCTCGAGTGGTTTCTTCTCGATTTGTTTTGGCTTGGGCTGGCTTGTCAGAGGAGGCGTGCAGAAGGGCAGCAGCAGCAGGGCTTGCTGAAGGTCTCTGGAGACAGCCAGGCTGGGCTCCACCTAAAAATGATCAGCTCTGAGCCTGCAGAACGAGCGTCTGCACACTAGGAACGTGCTTGATGTTAATGGTTCTTGACCTGAATCTCTTCAGCAGATTTATGTTTATCTTAAACTGGTCTGGCAGAGATTGCCAAGAAAGGCATGTGGGATACTGATATTGCTCAGTGGAAGCACTGGTTTCCTCAGCGGTTGTGTGGTGTCATTTGGGAGCAGTTTCTCTCTGTGGACATTTCCATGTGGGCAGTTCCAGAGAGGGCTTCGTCATGGTCTGCCCAAGGTTTGGCCAATCGGCCCTTCAGAAGCCTCAAACAGATGCAACACTGAAATTTTACCTTGAGTGTTTCAACTGTCCCACCACCTCGCTGACTCCCTCTCTCCTCGAGCTATCAGGTTTGTTTAGCTTCAAACTGCATATCAAATTCTTTTGTAATCCTGCCATCGCATCAGTCTGCATTTTCTGGCTTTTGTTTTTTCCTCTGTGTGTGTATGTGCACATGAGGCAAAGGGAAACAACAGTATTGCGGAGATGCCTACAAAAACAAAAAGTCATTGCAAAAACTGGTACATGATTCTCTGCCCCCGCTGACTTATAGCATAAGGATATGAACTCCTCTTGGTGTAAACCCACCTGAATGATGGGATTGAGAATGAAGGGCTGAGTATATGAAGCTGAGGACAGAAGCAGGCAGCAGGGCTCTGGTGCTGTGCAGCAATGCCTAAGCTGATACTGCTGCCAAAGAGCTAAGCTCAGGAAACCACAGCCCTCTGGTGTGTGGGTCCTCACCGAAATCACTACTGATTTAACACAGAGTGATCAGAAGAGAATATTACCTCCCTTTGAGGCTTGTCTGCAGTGTAAAGTTTGGGTCACATGTCTTATTTTCAATAGAAATCTCTCTCCAGCACTACAGAGGGAGGAAGAGGAACATGTTGTGGATCTCCGAGAGGCGGAAACTAGAGGCTTTCCTTGAAACTTCTGTGGAGATATAGAAAGACTGAAACTACCAGAATGAAAGTGCATGGCCAGACTCCCACCAGCTTCAGTGAAAGAGGAGGCAGGCCATGTATGCATAGCAGTCTAATTGCATTTCTTCATTGTTTATGTCAATGTATTAAGAAGGGATTGAAAGGCAGAATCATTAGGATGTGCTTGGATAGATTAGCAGGGTAAACCGGATTCGAAACATCAGTGAGGTATGTAAAATGGACAAGTAAAGAACAAATGTTAATTGTACTTAATTAGAAATGTACTGAACCACCCAAATTTAATTGTTGGATGTCTGCAAACATTGATGCCCATTAGTTTGTCCACAGCAACTGTTTTTGTTCCCCATGCCACCTTCTATTTTCAGGAAGGGGAAGTCTGAGTCCATAGAGCTGGTAAAAGTAGGTCAGATGCCATTAATAAACAGGTAGTTCAAAAATGCCTTTGTTTAATTTGACATGTGGCCAGATCCTCAGCTCTAAATTCACACTGGCTGAGGATCTGGCTGGTGACCTTCATGCCTTCCATGCTCTACTACAAGAAAATCTTCCTGCAGCAATCTAGTAATGTAAAGGTACTTAAAATGGGTACATCAGAAAATATGCTAGCTATTCCCTGATTTTGCTATGGTTGGGGAAATAGATTAGCATAAGAAAAATCAGCCTCTGTGTTTTTCACATAGCTTTCAAAATATGCAGAGGAGCAGACATGAGTGTACGTTGCAGCAGTGTGGACCTGCAGAGAATTTGAAGCCAAAAGAAAGAGTGAAGTATCATCTGGTCCGCAGTGTGCAGAGGCATCTCATTCTGCACTTCCACTGTGAGCCAAAAGTCAATGCTTGCTTGTGAACACCTTCTATCCTCTGAAAACAGCTAGTAGGGCTGTGTCCTTGTCCTCAGTCAGTATTTCAGATTTTTCTGATAGATATGTTTTAATATATTACTAATAAAATGCCATATGAATCAGACCTGGCATATACATATGGATGAATGTTTGACAAACACATGCTATACACTGCATACAGTTTGCCTCAGTCTGTCCTCAGGGTGACACACTGATGAACTTACATTCTGCAAGCTGTTAATGATTTGATTATGGGTCTTAGCTAAACCAGAAGTTTAAGCTTCCAAATTTCAAATTTTTTCTAACTCACTTTAAATCAAAGTTTTTAATATTCAGTTGGAAATATTTTAAAACAAATTGCAGTCTATTTCCCAAGTAATTTTTTTAATTGGTCATTGATCAAACCTAAACCATAAGGACTTCAGTAAGATCCAGATGGCACCACACTTTTATCCTCACTCCCCTACCTTTTTTTTCCCTGCCTCCTGTCCCTCTTTTTTTTTTTTTTTCCCAGTTCCTTTTTTTTCCCCTCTTGTTGCCTTTACAGTGTGGTGTCTTGGCTTTACTATGGACAGCCTGACCCCCAGACTTAAGGAAGAACACATAAGGGTCAGGCAGACAGTGGGATGTTTTTGCTGGATCTTTTACTCACTGTGGCCCAGCCCATAGAAAATAAAACATGTGACAAGTTGTACGTGGGGACTGCACGTCGTGAGCGAGGGCCTGCATGCTGGTGGTGTCTGAGCCAGTGGGACGTCCCAGCCTGTAGCCAGAAACCTCTTGGCCAAAGGAAGGCACCAGTTCAAACTCTGTGTGTGCTTAGGAGTGATTATGAATGGAGAACTATTACTGGATCAAGTACACCTTTTACAAAAATATACAAACTTTAGTTAGCATCCTTTTTCCTTTTAAGTATACGCCTTTCAAAAAGCCTTTGCAGAAGGCTTTGAACAGATACCGCGTATGGGGTAAGATCACGCACAGAAAAATATATTCAGTTAAAAAATAGAAAACAGAGGCTAAGAGGGAACAGCCAGTTCTTGCAGCAAGGGGAGGCGACTCGTGAAGCTTTTCAGGAGCTGGTGCTGGGGTCTATACTTGTCAACATGTTCAGAAATAACCTGGTAAAGGTGGTAAGGACGTGACAGAGTTTGCTGATGATACAAAGTTATTCAGATTTGTAAGGATGAGGGCTGATGGCGAAGAAATGCAGAACTATGTGAATCTGGATATCTGAGTGATAAAGTGGCAGATGAAATTCATGGAAGATAAACATGCATGATGCGCATAGGGAAAAAACAATCCTGCTTTCACATGTAAAATTGAAGTGTAAGAAGGCTGTTGGCTGATCATTACTACCACAAAGAGGGATCAGAGTGTTGTGATACACAGGTTTGTGAAAGTGATCACAATCATGAGCAGCTCTAAAAGCAGATTAAGTGCTAGGAATTCCCAGGAAAGAAATAAAGAACAAAATAGAGAACACCATGATAACTCCATGTAAATCCATAAATTACTGACATCTTTTATACTATGAGCATTTCTGATCCTTTCATCTCAAAGGATGCAGCCAAACTGGGAGGCACACTAGGAGGGGAAACAAAAAGGATCAAAGGAAATTCAAGGAATGAGAGGAATGTGTGAGGGATGAGTGAGGAGGGAGGTCAAGGCCCTCAGACCCCAAAAAGAGCTGACTTGGGGGGTACATGGTAGAGATCTACAGACTTGTGAAGGGGACACATGTCTGGGGTTCAGTTGTGTATGTCTTTTCCAATTCAAGAATTAAGGCCTATTAAAAGAAGCCAGGAGAAACGTAGTTTGGAACATAAAAAGGAGGTGGCTCTTCATGTAGTGGGTAGCAGATCTGTGAAACTCTTTGCTAGAGGACTTCGGGGGTTTGAAAAGTCTGCACAATGTCTTGGAAATCCACTGAAGTGTAGAAATGGCCTCCATTGCTTTAAGTTCCTGAGCTGACAATAATTGGTGACTGGGGGAGTATTAGGAGGAAGTACCTGAAGTTAGTCCTGCTCTTACTCATCCCCAACCATCTGCTTATGGTCATTGTTGAGACAGGATATGGGGTAGGTGGATCCTTGTTCTTATATCCACATCTGTCAGTATTTTCTCTTCCTGTTTTCCCTCTAATCGATTCCCCTCTCTCCTTAAAAATGTTTCCCTCCATTCTTTCTCATCCTTTCCTTGTTTTCTGCCTGCGCTTCCAGTCCCTCTCTCCAGTCAGCCCAGAGCTGCTCTCAAACCTCTACTTGCAGTGAAGCTGAAAACAAATAATTTTGAAAAACACAACCTCAGTGCGGCAATAGCTCTTTCATCTCCTCTGCTGATCACTGGGAAATAAAAAGAGTGTTACTTGTGCTTCCTGCTTGTCAACAAGACAAGGAGTATTAAGGATTGTGTAAATAAATTAGTGAAGAGTTACTCCTTTTTAGAGATAAAAGAAAAGAGGATCCAGTCAGGACAGCAAGGGAAAGGAAGGGAATTTTGGCATTGTGAGAAAGAAGATGTTGAGTATACCTGGATCTTGGAAGCTGAGGTGACGTTATGTCTAGAAGTCATGTGAGCTGTTGGAAGTGACTTGTGCATGGGAAATAACTTACATCAGAAGGGTCTGAACAATATCTTGGACTTTATATATGGGGAACTTAGATTGGAAATAGGAGAAATGGAGTACGAGCGTGGACATTGTACGTAGAGGCTTCATGGTCTTTCTCTTCAGGTTTCTTACTACTCAACCAGATCAGAAAACGCATCTTCCTTTCAGTACTACAGACTATTAAAACCAAATACTATTTTTCCTCTGAAAGAAATACTAGGTGCCCATGGAAATCTCATGCTCTGAGTGATAATTCTGTAGTTCCAGCCAACATCCAGCTCCTCTGTGGAGGATATGGTTGCCACTTTCACACAGGGAAAGTGGGGGCTGAGTCGCACTGACTGCATGGGATATGAGAGTGATTGTAGTCTAGCAAAGGAGGGAAAGGAGGCGGAGAAGAAGGAAGGAGGGAAGGATTGGCTAAAATATGATCGTATTCTGCATCCATGAAGAACACTAAGCAGTGTGAAGCAGGAAATTGAGGGTCAAGAAGCAAAATATAATTATCTGATAAGAAACATCAGATGTGAAAATGTCAAGTCACCTCAGGATGTGCAAACACCTTAAAAATTACTTTCAAGTGCTCTCATGTTCCCTAATGGCCAGAGGTATCAAGTACCGGCAAAGATGTTGGAAGCACCAAAATGTGTGTTTTGGTGGCTGTCAGCTCCAGGCATTTGCATTTTTCTTGTGAATAGCTGGTGTGCAGATGTAGAAGTGATCCCCCCCCCCCCCCCCCGTAGAAACGTGAGTGTGGGATGATGAAGAGCTGAAAGGTGGTTAGGTAAGACTGCTGTTGATCATACTGCTTCTTTTGACATAGCTCAAATAAATCAGTTTTCAGTGGTAGCATACTGGAATAGTCCAGGGCAAGCCATAATGTTTGGAAAGGATGAGTGTGAAAGGGAAACACTATGCATTTATCTGGTTGCACGTAGATAACAGCAAGAAAGGCAGTGAGCAGCTGTCAAATGTTTTCTTTTCCCATTAAGCCATGGCAATATGCAGCAAAGCTATGAATGCCATATACCCTACTGTTTTCAAAGATGCTCACCAGGAGGATGAGGCATCTAGGGGAGGATCTTCCCTAAGAGAATGAGCTTTCCCTCTAGGTAACCACCTTAACGAGCACACAGATCATCCTGCAAAACAGAAGACAACTCAATCCTCAATCTGGCAAGTGAGCAGTGCCAACCTAATGCCAGGAGGCCACTGAGAAATCTTTCAGCCACCCTGCAGCTCATCAGTGAGTAACTTCTCAGCATGGCTAATAGTGTCCTTGGTCATAAGTTGGTCCTGCACTGCGGACAAGGGTTCATGAGTGGTGATGGAGAGTTGCTGCTCTCTGAGAATCATGATGGTGTCTGAAGTGAGATGGGCTGGTGACATCTCATCTCCTCTTGGTGGGCAAGTGCTGACATTACCGTAGGAACCAGTGCCAGTGAGAACAGAGAGGCAAATGAGATGTGCAGAGGAGGAATCTGCACTGCTTTCACAAGGATTTCTTGTTTAGCATTCCTTGCTAAGCTCCTAAATAAATATAAATAAACAAACTACAATATACAAAGTAAAATGTATCCAGCTCTTACTATTTGTAGCCCCACTAACCTGCATATCAGTGAAGGTGCTTGGGACGAAATCCCAGCTGGCTGCAGTTTTTCCACTGAATGCAGTAGAGCCAGCATTGATTATTTTTGACCTAAAGCAAGAACACTTAGACCATAGCTCCTTAGAATCATAGAATCATAGCCAAAGCCGTGGAGCACACTGGCAGAGGGCCGGCACATGTTCTCACCCTCCACCCCCATAAGGCACATTTCACAACCTGTACATGTCCCTCCTTCTATTTTCCCTCTCTGTTTCCTGCCTCAAATCAACTCAATATACTCCAGGACACGTGGCTAAACAAGCCCTTTGCTACCAATTGCACAGTGCTGGATGCCAAGGCGTGGAGCAGGCAAGGCCCATGTCATTCAGATTCTTTTGATAACTTTCAAGTGGAAAACAGTTCCTATATATTCTTTACAATTCCAGGAATTTCCAGAGTTCCTGTCTTAAAGTTGGTGTCGTCACCATTGCCTCTTGAAAGATGTGAGTCAGCCCAACTTGAGTTTATAATAACATTGTCCTAATGCTGCTAGAAATTGATTGCTGCCCTAAAAAAAGGGTAGATGCTGAGAAAAATATTGTGCCTGTTGCTAATTGTGCTCAAAAATGATCACCGTCAGTGACAGGGTGGTTTCCTTTTGCTCATAGTACTGGTGTAATTGCCAAATACTACCTCAGTAAACAACAGTGTGATTGAGGTTGACAGTGGCTTTGCCAAAAGGAATGCTTAGAGAATTGAATGGGATATTACATGAGGGAAAGATTGCAATGGCCTCTGGCATCACATAAGAGGGCTTGGGAGGGAGGAGCTGGGAAGATGAGCAGACAGATGATTAGTATTTTTCCAACTGATACAGGGATCAAGGGTCTTCCATTCGTATTTGTCACTGTACTACTTAAACTGCAGAATGTCTCCAGGATGGGGAAGAAGATGTGTCTGGACAAACTGGGTCTAGGGCTTTCACTTAGGACTGTCACGCAGAGGGTCAACTCCATCCTGCGAATAATTAGACAAATCCCTTACCTCAGCTAGTTTGCTCCTCTATAAATCACTGGGGTGACAACAAAATAGCTTTTCTTCTGAGACCGTAGGCAGGACTTTAGCTTGGAGCTGGTCTGTAGTTTTATTTCAGTGAAATACATCAAGATGACATGAAGTACACTCTTACCCTGGAAACTTTTCCCCATCGATAGTTATAAATACACCACTCTATTGTGCTTGGCATGCTGTATGCTAATAGAGGTGAGGGCTCTGAAACTCATTAGGAAAGGGAGAGGGCTGCGCAACAGAGTGAGGACAGTGTGAAGCTAAGGTTGATAACCACGGCCTTGTCCAGAATAGGCCATGGGAGTTTTCTTATCTCACTTTGGCAGGAGGTGCTGCTAGCTTCCTGTGCGAAATCAGGAGCATATGCTGCTTTCCTCTTGTTGTTTGGCTTCCTCCGCTACACAAGACGGTTCCCAGCACTGTGATTATCTTTGCATCTTCAAACATGGCATACTCTGCTTCCTCAAGGGCTTGATGTATTCTTGAGAAGCAGGCTGGGTCCCCTCCCCCAGGCCACTTCTCTAGGGCCCCCGCCGGTGCCAGCTCCGCACATCACAGACCTTTTATACAGCTGAACTTATTCTGGTTGCATAAACCACTCCTAGGCCTTCCAAAGAAGTGTAAATTCCCAAAGCTAAGGGCAGCGAGCAGGTCTGCTGGTGGAGCTCGCCCTGCTCTGCAGACAGCTGGGCAGGGCAGGCAGTGCATGCTGCCAGCTTGCCCCAGCGCCTGCAGAGCTGCCCTCACCCCTGCTTCCGCCCTGGATACCCACAGGAGAATTAACAGTTTCTGTTTTTACAAAGGAATAGCCTATTTCTCAGGCTCTGGACACAAAGGACGAAGTGCGCCTGTGCATGCGGGTGTGTGTGTGCATGCGGGTGTGTGCATGCACGCAGGCAAATGCGCATGCGAGCATGCATGCAGGCACATGGAAAAACTACTTTGAGGGGGAGAAACCTGGTTATTCTGTTTCTCCCAGCACTCCACTAAGACAGCAGAGTCTGATCACCTTGCTCTGAGGTTGCATAAAGTTTAGAAGCATACATTTCTACATCCCCCTGCCCCCATCCATTATTATTTATTCTATAGGGTCTCTACACTTGCATAGTTGCACTCACAAAGTAGGGAAGAGAAAGGACTGCAGGGAAATATAGAAGAAGTGCTTAGAAATGTGCTGGCAGATTTCAGCTTGTTTATCAATCTCTGTGCACACTGTGTGCTTTTTCATTAACCTGGCAGTAACCCTGCTGTAAGCTTTCCTGAAGATGCAAAGTAATGAGGCTCATCCCACAACAAAACATTTCAGGAATTCGCATGCTCTGGAGATACCTAGAGTAAGATTCAGATATTCAGTGGGATTTCCCTGCAAACACAGGCAGTTCTTGCTACAAATAGGGTACTGAGTGGATAGGTGGAGTAACTTGTAACTTCTTTACGAAGAAAAATATATAGCTGATGTTATCTAAGGACACACGCAACAAAACATCGATTGGATTAACAGGAAGATGATTTGTATTTTGGTCCCAGCCAGAATAAAATTTTATATTTTCATTTTTCTCTCTTTCTTTCCAAGCATCTGTAGTTAACACAAACATTTGGTTTGATGACTACTTCTAAGTTCAGCAGAGCCTTTTCTCTTTCTGTTACAAAATGCCTGTTGTTAGAAGCTGAGGTCAGGTTAGGAGATAGGACTCTTAATTACTTCCATTTGTTCCATCCCCATCACTTCCTGATGCCACTGGCTTAAGCAGTGGCTTCAGGTGGCACCTCTGACAGCCGCATGAGGCAGGGTGACTGAGTACTAGCCTGATCAACCAGCTTAGGAGACTGGAGGTGGCTTGTGTGCTGTCCTAAGCTCTCTTACTGTGTTTGAGGTTAAAGAGAGAGCATTTGGCAGCTGAGGAGAGAAAGCATCTGGTTCTGCATCCAAAGGGATGAGCCTGAGTCTTGTCCTAGAGTTTGCCTGGCAGTTGTGCTGCAACTGATTTGTAAACGTTTGCTGATCCAGCAGGCTGTGGAGTCGAAGTGGCGCATATGACTGTGCTCACATCTCCCGCTGTTTACTGTGGGCTGTTTACTGTGGGCTCTCAGCTTGATTGTGACTCCTTTTTTATTAAAACCATGGACAACAGCTATTAAGGGTATTTGATTTTCTACTATAATTGCATTAACATCGTAATTGGCAGCTTGGAGATAGTATAGTATGTGAAATCAGTAGGGTTCACATATGTGCCTCCAGGGCTAATATTTCATCTAGAGTTTTACATGTGTTTCTCTTGTTATTGTGATGTTATTGTAATTATGTTGATGGTTTGTGTTATGGTATTAATGAGTAATCAGCATTTCATTGTGCTAAGCATCAACAAAGACATACCACTGTCCTCATCCCTAAGAGATTGCAACCTAATTATATACAGTTTTGTTGAAGGAATTATGAGGACGAGTATCATAATAACTAAGCCTGGAGGCTCCAGATCTGCAAGAAAAGAGATTGCCTTTCAGAGATGCACAAGTAGTTTCTGAATATACATTATTCAGAAAATATCTGTCCTTCTTTCTGTCCTTTACCAAAATATGTGTCTCTGTAAGGTCTTTTGTAGTAAAAAGCAAAAATTTTCAGCATTGTAACAAAGAAACATAAATTATTTCTGTGCGGAAAGGAAAAAAAAATTAAAAATTACTTTTTACTATGGGTGAAATGAGATTTTGGGGTCTCTGTCTTCCTCTACAGAGATTGCCCAAATATCCAGTGACAGGGATGTGCCTTTGATACTGCCTGTTTGTGTGCCTGTACTGGCATCATGAAATAAGTTCTGCTATGGCACAAAAATGTTATCAGCTTACCAACATTATTATGTCTTCTGTGTTCTAGTCTTGTTACAGAACCAAACTTCTTAAAGCTTTAAATGTGCAAAGTAAATAGCATCTACCCTTCTGAATAATTTTTAACCACTTTCTTTTCCAATCTGAATGCATCAACTGTCTTAATGCAGTTGTCTGTCATCTACCATGGCCTCAAAAATCATATCTTAGAAGCTGGCTTTCAAATCAGAGTCTGGAAGAAATGGTTGTGCAGATAGGGCTTTCTTGACATGCTATTGCTTCCTATCCGCTTTCCATGCCTGAATGACAATGGCTTGCTCCTGGTTTTTGGCTTTTTCAGCTCACTGAGCCTCACAGTGCACATTAAGAAATTTGGGCAGGCAATCATGTATTTGTGCTAATGATCATAGCCCAAGTTAGTTTACATATCATAATTTCTTTAAGCTGTAATATCTGCTAAGACACTGGCCAGAGTGACGCAAAATGCACAATTAAGAACAAGCATGTAAAGTTAGTGTACCATTGATATTATAAACAACACAAAGTTTAAGCAAATTGCACAGTTAGCTGAAGGGAAATAAACCTCATTCTTTGCTCGGGATTGCATCACATGCTGTTATCCAGTCACTGCATTTTAAAGGTCATTTCTCCAAACAACTGATATACATGTCAGAACTATTTGATTACAGATACTAGAATCATTATCTTTGAAATCCATGAAAGATCAAAGGACCGTGTCATATTTGAAAGAGCCTGACCCTGCTGAAGGGTTAAGCTCTACTGATGAAGCTGGAATTGAACAAGCAACAACTACATTTTGGATGAAAAGCAAAACTAGATATCCTCAAACAGGAATAGGGACAGACAGCATTTAAGAAGCATTCCAATGTGTTTATTTCCATGTGTGTACCACATTAGGCTTTGAGAAACAAATCAGCTCTACCGTGACCACACCTGAATGTTCTGATTATAAGCCAATTTGTTGCATAAGGCAAAACCACTTCTTTTCCCTGAGGTTTGCATTCATTAACATGACATTGATTCCCCTCCCCAGATTAAATGAACATTGAAATCCCTTTGACAATCATATATAGTTTAGTTTAACTTTGTTTTGCTAATTTACAGGATTATAGTGATTTTTACTGTGTGTCTTGTAATCGCTGAACCTTGGTATGGATATTTTGACATTTTTGTAAACTAAACTAAAGAAAACACACAGAAACAAGAACTTGCATCATTTTTCATGATAACAAAAAAACCCTGCATATAGTAAAGCAGCATCCATTGTGCAATGGATCTCAAAACAAATATAACTTGTCTTGAATTTAAGGCTGAAAATAGTATGAACTCATGTTTGAAGCCAAGCTTGAACTATGACAATGGCTCTGGAGCACTGGAAATGGGATGCTGGTCTTGCACAGTCCTATAATTAGACTCCGACTGTAAATTCTGACCTCCCAGTCCATAGTGGGTTATGTGTTGAGAGCTAATATTCAAGGAGGAGCTGTGGAAGTGGATACAATTGTCAGGCTACAAACCACAGGATTTAATGAGAAGTATACTTTCCTGGTTAACACCACACCTGCAGTTTCCTCACTGATCACTGAAAACCAATCCAGAAGAATTGGTTTGTCTTGTGTGTTGGTTGTTTCTCTCAATCACCAAATCAATAAAATTTCAATTTTTGTTGTCTTCAGGCATGGCTTTTGCTCTTATACTGAAGGATCTTTCATCTTGAAGGCTGGCAGCAATATAGGAAACAGGATCCAGAGCATCACTGAGAGGACAGCTGTAATAGAGGGCAAAAATAAGGTATGATTCTTAGCAGCAGATAACCTTTCTGTGTGACAGCATGTATTGAAAAAGCACTGTAAAATGCTATTGAGGTAATGGTGAAGAAGACAGTGTTTTTCTATTGTTTAGATCTGAAGAAGAGCTGCATATATGCAAATAACTTTCATACTTGGTATTTATCTGCTGAGATGTACTTGTTTCTGCAAACAGTCATATTAAGGTAAGAGACATGCCAAGAGAGTGTATCAGTGGGATTCACCATATATGCTTTCTTAGAGTTGGTTTGTAGTATCTTGGGGCACCTCAGGAACACAAGGGCATGGTTCCAGGCCATCTTTGCTTCATTTGTGACATTGCACAATTTCCTGTTGTTTTTCCTATGAGAATTAAACAATTTACTCTCATTAGAGTTTATTCGCAGATGTGGTCCTAGGTTATTAGATGACCAGGTCTTTTCTTGCAATAAAACTTTTAAAGGGCCAAATGAGTCAGATTACAGAAACAAAGTTCATAAGACATCTCAGTCGGAGAGAACAAGGTGAGATTCATTCCAGTATTATTAACCATCTAAATGTTAACTGTCTAGTACAAGTCAAGCATTCCTTTATGGGCCACAGGGAGATGTAGGCACTTCTGAAGGATGAGTAAGCCTGTAGTCTATTGGTGAGAGAGAAAGCCAATGTGATTAACTTGCCAAGGGCTATGGAGGACTGTCCATCAGTTAAAACCTTCAAATCAAGATGTTTTACTAAAGGATGCCCTAGATCAACTGCCTTTCTCTTGGTTAGACGAAAGACTGATTTGTTGTGGTTGGGTAGCCTGTGCTACAGGGGAGCTCAGCTGAAGATGCACAATGCCATGCCACTGTCACAACATCTGTTTTCATAGGCTGGTTTGGTTTGTGGTAGTAATGGCTGAAGAAGTTATATATTTTAAAGCCTACTTTATTCTAGGCTTGTCATTTCTAAGGACACTGAAATGCTTTTTATAATTCTAAGGGCACTGGGGATAGAGGTCTCATTTCCTTACAACCTTCAATCTTCTGCATATGAAAATGAGCATAAGCTGTAATTATTCTCGTGTTAGGGCCATTTCACACACTGCAGAATAAATACAGCTTATGTGAAGTCAAGAATCAGGCCTGAGACTGCATTTTCTCCTGCTGTTGTATTATTTAGAAAGTACCACAGGTGTTCATGGCATTGTTCCAGTGCATGGGAACGGGCTGGATCCCAGTGAGGCATTTGCTCCTATTCAGCTGGCCACCTCTACGTGCTTAAAGATCCAGGCAAAGATGGGAGCAAACAGCTTCGTAGAGGAGACTATCATAGGAAAGCACATGAAAAGTGAGATATAAAGAGGGATTTGAAGGAGGAAAGGGAAATAATTTCAGGCACAGGAAGACACAGTCTATTCCAAAGGGGGAATGATGATACAGATTATAACCAGTTATTTTCAAGAAAACATCTAGCCATGTTATGGGTGAAGTCCTACCTGCTCACAAGGTGCAGAAGGAGCTCTCTAACAACAGATCTCATTCTTCTTGTGTGCCATGCATTTTGGAGACAGCGGAAGAGGAGTGGCTGAAATGTCAAAGCAACTTCCAGTCAACAGCAAATAAATTCCTCCCTGGAGGAAGATGCTAATAATGGGTCCTAGCAGCAGAACTGCAGGTTTTGTTTGAAATCTTTGGCAAGCAGCCCTTTTTAAAAAATGTGCCCAGAAATGACCCAAGGAATGGTCTCTGCATGTGTTACATGGAAATTTTTGCCATAAACCTTAGTGGTTTTCCCTGGTATTCCTTGTCTTCATGCTGTTTAGTTCAACTAAGAAAGGTCTACCTTGCATTACTTTATTCCTCCTGGTCCCTATGGGGAAGGGGAGGTTAGTGAAGCAACCTTTTTGCTCAGCTTTTTCGTAGCTTTTCTGAGGTTTCTTAATTTCTGCTGCTCTTCCATAGCTTTTCAAGCACAGCTGGATTGCTATTGTAAGCAGAAAACTCTCTCTAGGCTTGGGTTCCTGGCCAAGCTGTGAGTTGCATGATTTGCGCACACACGGCTGCTCTAGAGCATCCAGGATTTATTTTTTTTTTCCATGGAAGTCTATAGGCTTTTCACTCTTTGCAGTCCAAGAGTCGTTCTTGGTCTCCCAGAGCAAACTGAAAGGGGCACAGTTCCTCATCTGCTGGGATATTGTAAGACTGTTAATAGCACTGAGATCACTGAATGCAGCACATCATCACAAGTGTCTGGCTCTGATGGACTGCTACTGTGAGCAGTTCTGCTACTGCAAACAGCTATGAACAGCTCTCTGAGGCACTTCCACATCGATGGAGTCCTGCTATCTAAACAGAGCATCTACCCCACTTCCACATCCGAGCATAGCAAGCATGGTAAAAACGATCTTAAAGCTCAATGGACACAACAAAGATGTAGGAGACAAAGCAGTAGGAAATGGATGACGAAACTCAAAAAGTTGCACATTTGGGTTAGCATGAAAGGAGAAATGGGGATGACCACATTGGATGAGATTATTGTAATCAAGGGAAGAGATGAATGAGAAATGGTCGGAAGGTTTCTTTCAGCAACCAAGGTAGCTGTTTTCACCTTGCTTAAAGACATTGTGCCAGTTTCCTGTATGTGCAACATCTGAGTCCCTCCAGTTTGGCTTTTCTCTGTGGTAGGTTGATTGGTCGTTTGTTTGTCTGTGATTATCAAGGTAGCCACAAATATATTTTTAAAGTTAGAAAAACCTTAAACCCAGTGTCTGTATGGTTAAAGTAATGCAGGAAGCCTGTGCTACGTTATTCTTCCAGTGACAGAGAAACCGTGACAACAACAGTGTTTTAGTAACGTTTCCGTTGAAGCCTCTCTAAACGGACATTAAGAAACTCGAGTGGTATAATGGAAGAACTTTGTAACATAAGCCATAATACTTAGTCATAAGACAACTCTCGAAGTGATTTGATTCCCCCACCCAGAGTTTTCATTTTGAGTTTGTTGGACATTTCAGTGACCTCCCACAAGTTCCTACAAGTCCTATTCTTAGACTTATCATGTAAACAGGTCACAGACACTCTTCTGTCATTCAGCTGCTAAATCTCATCACTTCTCAGTGTTCACAGCTAAAGCTAACTGCTATGTATATAACTCAGGGCTAATACTGATGAATATTATTCTTAGCATGACCAGTGTTCATTAAAATGTCAATCTGTGAATGTGCAGCAAAAATGAGGTACAAAGAGCTGGTGTATTCATTGGTATCAGTGCATACATATGGAGCACGTATTCTCTCCTGTGTGTGCAGGCACACACTGGTTCATAAACAGCTTCGAAAGAAGGAGTCTGTATGCCTTGTACAGGGGTACAAGGGACAGGGAGGTGCAGGAGAGATGGACAAAGTTCCTGGGTTTGGAGAATGCACACAAGAGCACTAAGGCAATTTCAGATGAGGGAGAGAATAAAGTGTTGGCCAAGAAGAAAGGATGATAAATCCAAGGGAACGAAACAATAGACAGGAGGGCGGTTGAGTACAGGGAAAATTTAGAGGGAGTGGGAAAAAAAATACCCTCTTTTTTTAGGGAAGTAGCATACTAGAGCCACAGGTTTGGGAACCTGAAATGGAACAGAAGGTCTCTGACTGTCCCATTCCTCTGCTGCTAGCAAATGTTGGGATCCCACTGACATTAACAAGTACCATGAAATCTGGGTCTGTGTCACAGTGCATGCCTCCAGGAGCTCTGTATAAAGAATAGTAATGCATCAAGGTGTTTATTATTCATGTATGTATGTTTATATGTATGTGTATACCTATATGTATGTATGGCCTTGTTTTCAACTGCATAAATACCTTACTGGTGCAAGTTTTTAGTGGTGCCATCCCTCGTGGGTGACAAAGCCACTTGACTTCAAAGAAAAAGGAAAGTAATGGCCCTGTAACAGGATTCTGCAAGACCAAAACTAGGCTTGCCCTTGTCCATCTTTGGTTTGGCTGACAATGATGGGTCAACCTACATGTGCTGGTGGTGGGTAGTATTAAAATCTGTGACCATCCAACATAAAGGTGGAGTGCTAGATAGTCAAAAGAGTCGATCCTTCTTGGACATGACTGATAAGTTTTGACCACGCAAAATAAGATGGGTCCATCTGTCTTGCATCTTCTATGCCAATCCCTAAACCTCTAGCTCTCTTCCATGTCCGCTTGTTACTGATGAGACCAGGAAGCATGTGTTGTGTCTGTTCTTAGTTTCTACGCATGCCAGCTGTCTGGCCAGTACATGTGTGCTGATTTGCCATCTGGAACCTAAAGCTGTTTAACTGACTACATAACACTCATTTTGATCTTCCTCCTCTACTGAACAGCTAGTTTTCATGAGATGTATAAGGTCTTGGGAGCTTTGAGTTGTCTGTCAATTTTGGTTGAAATTGGGCAATCGGTTCAAAAACTACTGAGCACATGGTGGAGGACAGACTGGTGACAGACAAATAGATGGGCTGGCCGTCAGATGGACAGACAGACAGTGTGATCTTACTAGGAAGCCAGGCTAAAGATAGCAGTGGGAGTGTAGCTTGCCTCTATTCAGCACATTGTAACTTCTCCTGGGGCCTTCATAAGCACTATTAAAATAGCTGTCAACACTTCTGAGTAGATCACTGGGAGGTGCTCGCTGAGCCGAGCCCTTGGTGAGATTAAAACCAGCAGAACTTGGCACCTGCCTCTGCCAAGCTGCAGCTCCCTCCAGCTCTGAAAGCAATGCCCTCCCTCAGTGAGGGAATCGAGCACTGCCTCACTCTACCGACGGCCCTAGGAGGAGGGCAGGGGGTGCCCGTGGCATAACTGTTGTAGCGTGGTTTCCTCATGAGTCAGCAAAACCAACCCAATGATGTGCTGCCAATATTTCAATATCGGTCTTCCTAAACATATTCCTTTAGCCAAAGATAAATCCAAGAGGGTGAGGAGAGCATATTTTCATTTCTTTTTGGGTTGGTTTTGTGTTGGGTTTTTTTTTTTGTTGTTTGGTTGGTTGGTTTTGGTTTTGGGGGGTTTTTTTGTTTGTTTGTTTTTTTGGGTTTGTTTGGTTTTTGTATTGTTTGTTTGGTTTATGTTTTGGTTGGTTGGTTTGTTTTGGGGTTTTTTTTAACAAATACATCCTAAAAGCATAACTAAGAGGGACTCCACAATATTTGGCAGACTTGCACTGACCTGCTCAATGTTGAAAGGACAGTACTTTGCTTTTTAAATGTACAGGCTGTTTCAAGCAGTTAGGACAGCACTCTCTGAAAGGAGAGTGTTTATGCCAGTGTCTGCAGAGGCCTTCTAGGAGTCAGGCAAGAGTCAAGTTGCCAACCATTTTCTGAAAACTCCTCTTGCTTCTCTGGCATCAGCTGGAGCAGTTGGAATCCTCTATTTCAGCTACTTTGAGACAAGAGAAATTCAAGCAGACCCTCCAGGGGAAAGATCAGCCTATCTCCAAGCACCATGATCATGCCCATTGCTTTGCATTCTATTTTCCTCCCAGCCGTTTTCTCAGAGTTTTCCACTGTGAACAAATCTGTTAGTCCCTTTTCCAATTCTTAGGATTTCTGCTTTATGCCTCTTTTATTTGCCAGCAGAAGCAGCGGCAGTATGGGATTTACTTCCCTAGCCCCTGGCTTTGAGATGAGCCTGTAGTGTAATGCCTCAGCTGAGATGATGGGTGAAGAAAGGAGGAATAAAAGATCAAAACTTTGATGATAAATGGGGTTTGCGAACAGATTATGCTCAAGATGCCAAGCATGCCAGAAAGGATTTGCCGTGTTCTGCTGATCATGATAACTGGATTCAGACTTTCTGTATATAACACTGTTGCAAATCCAGGGCCTGAAACTCTCTGTTGCAAAGCCAGGCAATACAAGGCTGCAAGAAATTTTTCTCTTGCTCTTTTTTCAGCAATAGCTGTATAGAGGAATGGTGCAGCACAGACTGATCTTAAACAACCGTAACTGTTCAATAAACGACATGCCAGGCTTAGTTTTGTACACACTGCTTCTCTCGTGGGTTTTGGCTCGCATCCACAATGCAGAACACAGACCGCACCACTGGAGGGCTCACAAACTATTTAAAGAGATGTTATCTTCTGCTTATGACTAATTTATAAGCTACAAGATTTATGCAGAGACGTGTTGTCTCTAAAATATTCTGTTCTGTTGCAAAGTCAGTCTTGCTTTTTCCTAGATTCTATGGCTTTCTCTGCCTTAGTTAATTAAATCTACCAGCGACTTCTCCCTGGCACTAACATTCATCATAACATTTATCTCTCTTGCCCTCCAAAGACATTGGTTGCATGGACGTTGCCTGTTAGAAATGATCCTTGGCCCATTCTAAAGGAGTAGTTGGGACAGTGCAAGTTGGACAAAACCAAAACAATGTTGGGCAAAAGCTAAGTTTTAATCACTGAATTTCAGTGCTAAGGAATGTTCTGTAGAGCCATTTAATATCCAAAAAAAAGGGACAATCTGTAAGCACTCTGGTCAGTAACTGCATTCATACTGCTTTAGTGTAACTAAATATGCTTGAGCTGTGGGCCAATGCCAGCCTCATGAAGTTCGACAATTCAAAGTGCAAGGTCCTACACCTGGGCTGGGGAAATCCCAGGCACAGCTACAGGTTGGGCGGAGAAGAGATTCAGAGCAGTCCTGCAGAGAAGGACTTGGTGGTGTTGGTTGATGAGAAATTGAACATGAGCCGGCTTCAGTGTGTGCTTGCAGCCCAGAAACGAATCATGTCCTGGGCTGCATCAAAAGAAGCGTGACCAGCAGGTCAAAGGAGGTGATCCTGCCCCTCTACTCTGCTTTCGTGAGACCCCACTTCAAGTACTGTGTGCAGCTCTCATGTCCTCAACATAAGAAGGATGCGGAGCTGTTGGGGCAAGTCCAGAGGAGGACCACAAGGATGATAAGGGGGCTGGAGCACCTCCCGTATGAAGACGGGCTGAGAAAGTTGGGGCTGTTCACCTTGGAGAAGAGAAGGCTGGGTGGAGACCTCAAAGCAGTCTTCCAGTATCTGAAGGGAGCCTACACGGATGCCAGAGTGGGACTCTTCATCAGGGACTGTAGTGATAGGACAAGGGGCAAGGGATTCAAACTTACCCAGGGGAGATTCAAGTTAGGTATAAGGAAGAAATTCTTTACTATGAGGGTGGTGAGACACTGGCACAGGTTGCCCAGAGATACTGTGGATGCCCTATACCTGGAAGTGTTCAAGGCCAGGTTGGATAGGGCCTTGGGCAACATGGTCTAGTGTGAGATGCCCCTGCCCATGGCAGGGGGGTTGGAACTGGATGATCTTAAGGTCCTTTCCAACCCAAAGCATGCTATGATTCTATAACTGTACATCCCCAGCATAACAAAAGTAATAACAACATCATAGTGGGCTGGAGTAGTAAAACTCAGACAGGATGCATAATTTTTCAGTAGGAACTAATACCTGATAATGACAAATACATTTTGATACTACCAAAAACTTTCCAAATCATTGGAGTAATTGTGGGAGGAATAATTGACTTGTATTTTTCAGGCTTACTAATGCTCTGGTTCTGAGCATAGTAGAATAAATACAGGTATCATGGAGTCAGAGAGTAAGAGTTTCATTGTCTTTCACTATGCATTTTAAGTCACTATTCCTTCCAGGGCAAAGTTGCTATGAGACACATAAAAGGCTAATTTTGTGGTGGGAAGTCTGGGATGGCAGAAGCAGTGTTTAGCCACCCACATTAGCCCTCTGGCAGATGTTTTGGGACTTCCTTCTATTCTGAGTTAGTGTTGATAAAATGGCTGCACGAATCCTGGTGCTGGGCCCTATGTCCACACTTTATAAAATTATGTTTAAAAACTGGAAGGAATTCAAAGTGAATGACAAAATATAGACAGGGCTGGACCCATGCTTTATAATTAGGAATCTGTAGAGGTCAATCTACTGAATTTAGCAAAACAGGATGATTTTTTTTAAGGGCTGTAATTATCTATCTGATATTACTGAGCCTCTTTCATCTCACAGAAGAGCCAAAAAGGTAGGCTAGAAAAATTCTAGCTAGAAATGAGATGTAGTTCGTTAGCAGACAAATAGCTGACCATTAAGACACCTTAACAAGGTAGAGGTGCTGTTAGCATCACTTGTAGTCTTGAATTTGCCATAGGGTAGTTTTCTAAAACAAATAAGCCAAAATCAAACGTCTTGACTCCACTGTGTTTGCTAATGTAGTAGGAAAAGTAATAGACTCTTTCTACTAAAGAATGTTAGGAGAAACCAGAAGATCTGTATTATATAGGGGTTCAACCAGGAGCCTGGGGACAGCCATAAAGTTTGAGTAGGAGTCACAGAAGCAGTGCAAATGTTGAGCCAGTGTTTATGTAGAAATGTAGATAACTGGTTCTTATTTATTACTGACTCACCCTCTTGTTCTTGTCTCTGGACTCCAGCAATCAGGCAGACTTAAAGGAATGTATCAATTGTACAAAAATTATTTTGAAGGTTTTTAAAAAAGCCAAATAATTCCAAAGCAGGATTCTGCAGCCACACAATTTCCTTTCGTCACTGTCCCAGCTCTGTCTGTAACTCCAGCTAAAGCATGTTCTACAGAAGAAGAAAAATGGAGACAGAAAGACAGAAAATTAAGCTACTGAGCTGCATCTGAAAGCACATCCCACTGCTGAGCTGCACATGCAAGCCCCATGTCTCCACTCCATATCAGAATGACACCAGAGTTATTTCTTCATAACTTTCTTTTTTTCACTTAATGCCAACTCATTAGACCATGTCATTCCATCACCATAAAGGTGTAACTGTTATTGTTACAATGGGTTCTATTTTTCTAATCTGACATCAGTTGTTGTTGGTCCCTGGCCTTCTGAGGTCTTATCTTACAAGTCATATTACTTTGTGAAAATACTTAGTGTGCTGAACCTCTGAAGTTGGTGATAGAATACAATGTAAAGAAAACTGACATGTTATTATTTAATAACAGAAATGGTAAGTCCAAGAAGAGGAAATAGTCTGAAAAAGGATGAGTAAACATCTCTTCTGCCCCTGTCTTTTGTCACGCAACATGTATATGAGAAAATGAAAGAGAAATCAAATTGGTAGTGCCAAACAGATACTTTTTTCCCAGCATTTTCCAAGTGCCTGAGGCATGCTTCACCTATTCCTCTTGCAGTCTGGCTCTCCTACAGGCTATTTATCTCCTCAGGTATACCACATTTTGTCATGTTCCATGTTTTGTAGCTTATCATTACATCAACAGCAAGAGATAAATCAATCTGAAAGACACATTCAAGGGTTTTTGGTTATGATGGCTCTGATAATATAAGGGTCATGCAAGGAGCTTGTTTCCTGTTATTCTTCTACCCTTTCCAAAACTGTATATGGTGACATGTCCTTTAAATAGCCCCAGTGGTGCCATCACTGAGCAAATGGAGAGAGTGAATCATGGGACTGTCAAGGGTGGCTTAGGAAAAAGAGAAGGGAAGCTTTAACTGAATTCCTGAGCCTGTGAGAGCTAAACCTCTTCTTTCTTTCACAGACTGCTAGCACTCTCGTTATAGCTGAAGCCAAATCTTCTGGAATCTACAGCTGTGTGGCATCCAATAAAGTGGGAAAATCGGAAAGAAATGTCAGCTTTATTGTAACAGGTAAGACCTAGACCCCACTAGAGCCAAACATGTTTCCTGGTCCTGAGATTATAACTGTTAGGTTCTTGTGGCTTTTTCATATATCACAGTTTGAGAATTGTAACGCGTGAACCTGCAAACTCATATCATGCTTTTGGGTGATCCTAGAAGGGTTTGCCACAACAGCTGGCTCATACTCATCCGTCCACCAAGTGTCCAGCATGACACAAATTGCTCACAAATATAGCAACCTGTAATTCCCCCTTTTAAATCACCCAGTCTCTGCAATCACTCCATACCTGAAATTTTACTGTATTCTCATATGTCCGTAAGCCAGTATCATGTGTGACATTGGCGGTGTCTACAGCCTGATCCTGCTGCCAACCAGGAGGTCTCACAATGAGCAGTGCCACTGTCTTTAGGCAGCTTGGTGCTAGAGGAGGGGTGTCTGGGGTACCCGGGCAGCCTCTCATAGCTCTCAAGGACTATGGTAACTTGTATGTAGAAAAGTGGCAGGGCAAAAATTAGAGTTCTGTTCCCTCTTCTGAGAAAGACAACTTTGGATGTCATTTGGGCCATGACACTGAGCATACTCGTGTTAGCTGCACATATGAGTATGCTTCCAGCTATTTTTCCATTACAAGATGTATTTGGATGTTTTCAGAAACAAGTTGTTAAATGTTTGAATTCAGGAATTACCAGGGAAAAATCCCAAAACCAAGGAGTTTTCAAGAATAACTACTGCATGATTTGGCAGCATGTCTGCAAGTGCCATTACAAGGAGTTTGTTTTCTGGTGAAAGATTTTATTCTGGTTTTGTTTACAAAGTGGTAGTACATAGAACACTTAGGATAATGAGAACTTTCAGGGTAGGTCATTCAAGAAATGTGATTCATTCAGAAGTATGACAAAAGACAAAAAGGTTAAAAAATTTGGATATTTTAATCCCAAAGTTGTAATCTTGAAGATGAAATGGAAAAATAGTTTTTATGTATCCCTTTTAATTTTTGCTTTCTCATATGTTTTTTGTTGTCAACCTTTTAGTTATCATTCTGATGAGTGATTTTTGTCTAACTCATTCTGTTAACACTCTGAGTAGACACACACTCATTAGATATGGTTAAAAAAGGAAGAAAACTTTTTTGAAAAATGTCCCCCCTCTGGATTTTGTGGACCAAAATTTGTGTTTTTGAAATATTCTGACCAGCTGTAATATAATCATAGAACACCAGGTTGGAGGGGACCTTAAGGATCATCTGCTCCAACCTTTCTTGGCAAAAGCACAGTCTAGACAAGATGTCCCAGCACCCTGTCCAACTGAATCTTATAAGTGTCCAATTTGGGCAATCCACGACTTCCCTGGGGAAATTATTCCAATGGCTGACTGTTCTCACTGTGGAAAATTTTCCTTTTTATGTACCAACTCTTCCTTCACTGATGGTGGGTCTGTGTTTGCATCAACCTTGAGTTTTGTCCCCAGGCCCCAGGGCCCAACAGCTTTGCAGTGCTGGTAAAGACAGAAAGTGTTGAGAACCTCTGCCTTTTCAGTGTTGTTGGTGGCTATTTCAGCTCTCCTGTTTAACAGTGGGCCAATATTTTCCTTTTTTTTCTGCTTCTTGTTTCCATACCTGAAGAACCCTTTCTTGTAGTTTTCGACATCTCTGGCCAATTTCAATTCAAGCTGAGCTTTTGCTTTTCTAACTGCATCTCTGCACACCTGGCAATGCTCTTGTAGTTCTCTATGGGTATTTGTCTGCTTTTCCATCTCCGGTACATGACTCAGAAGCTCACATCTAAGCCAAGGTGGTCTCTTGCTCCGCCAACTTCCCTTCCCTTTAAACTGGTTTTGTGCCTCCAGGAGAGCATTCTTGAAAAACTCCCAGCACTCACTACCTCCTTTATCCTTCATGGAAGCTTCCCACGAAATCCCTCACAACTGAGCTCTGAGCGAGTTGAAGTTTGCTCTTCTAAAATCTAAAACCTTTGTCTTAGTACTAACCTTCATGGCGTGACCATTGCCACTTGGGACCGTACTCCCTGAGTTCTTCAGTTTAAAGCCTGCCTCGTGAAGTTGGCCAGCCTGCTGCTGAAGATTCCCTTGCTTCTTCTAGACAGAATCCCATCCTTCCCTAACAGGCTATAGTCATTGAAGAACGTCCTGATGTCATGAAAGCCAAAATCCTTTTGATGACACCAGCCACAAAGCCAGAGTTGATTTGCATTGTACATCTATTTTTGGCTGCATCCTTTTCTCTCACTGGTAAAACAGAAAAAAGGTAACTTGGGCACCAATACTTTTCGCTTGGACCCTCAGGGCTTTGTAGTCTTCCTTGATTCTGCCCAGGTTCCAGCTTGTGGTGTCATTCATGCCCCCATGAAAGAGTAGCAGTGGATAGTTGTTGGTGCATTTGACAGCACTCTCTCACATCTTGGAACTTAGGTCCCAAAGGCAGCACACCTCATGTGCCTCCCTGTCAGGCAGCAGATGGGTGCCTCAGTGCCCCTTAACAGAGTCACCCACTACAAGCACTAATAATTTCTTCTTGTGGTATCCACTGTGTGCTGTTGGTACAGTTTCTTCCCTGCAGACCTTGCTCATGGGTGTCTACAGCTGTTAAAGCTTCATATCATAATACACTTCCACATTTAGAAAATGCCAATTATCTAGAAATTCAGAAATTTGGTAACAAGAATGAGAAGTATAAACAGACAAGTGACACCTAGGCAGGTTGTCTGTTAAAATACAGAAATGAGAAGAATATCTCCATGTTCTATTAATGGACGTGATAGGAACATTTGTCACCTTGAATATGACTGCTGTCCCCACTCTCAGATTAGTTTTGCTTTCATGCCTATGCTTACGCTGTGTCTGTTTGGACAGAAAGCTAAACAACGATGTATAATTCTCCACAAATTAACATGCCAATGGTGCTCATCTTTATGTGGGTACTTCACATGTAACTTTGAGCAGTCATTGCGAGTCACTTACTGAGGCTGTTGCCCTTTTAATGTGCAAGATGACAAATTTGGCCTTTTCTAGCTCTTACTTCTCAGTCTCCAAAATGCTGCCTAGAAAATCCTGAAACCAAATGAAGCTGTATTTTGATAGGCCCCGCTCACTGTATTCAAATCTCCCTTTCAAAGTTTTGATGGTCATTTCAGATATTTCAGTGAAGTGACATGAACAAGTTAGTTTCCCTGCTTAGATCTCCAGTTCTTAGATCTTGACCAGGGATAGAAGGAAATCCTTCTTCTTGATACAAGAGCTTGCATGAGAACATACTGAATATTATGACTTTCCTTTGAAGACTCTTTTATTGGCTGGTGTTCAGAGAGAGGAGTTGGCAGCTTTATTATGGCTTGGAAATTTGTAATATATTGACTGATGGCAAACCTTCTATATAGGGTGGTGAAATGTGTTTGTCCTTAGAGTTCCTGGAGCTGAACACTTCAGTTGCATGACGTGGAAAGTCCTGATCAACCGCTGACGCTCAGTTGCACTGATTGAAGGAAGCTTAAACAATCCTGCTGTTTTGTCCTTTCAAAAATCAAGTAAAGCTCATTCTTCTGTTTTGCACACAGTGCATCAGTTGGGCTCTGTGGTGTAATCATAATTCTCCTCCATTAGGCTGAGACCAAACTGCTGTGGCTGTTTTTCACGTCAATAAAACAAACGTGTCCGGCGTTTGCTGAAAAACACACTGAGGGAATAAAAAATTGAGAGCCCTAAATGCTGATGGATGTGAACAGGACACTGCAAAGTATTTCCTTGTGATGAGTCCAAAACCAATACTTCAGGTCTTGTGTGGTAGCTTGGGGCTAGTTTGTCTTGTGTTGTTGGGTCTGCTGGCACCATATGAAGCCAGCCTTACAAACCATATAAAAGTAAGCATTTAAAAGTAAGAGAAGTGTCTAAGCAAGAGAAGGCAATCCCTTGTAGGAAGGGGAGTTGCCAGAAAGGGCTCCAAAGAGCAGATGGAGGCAAAGCCTGTCCTGAACAGGAATAATCCCTTTCCTTGGAGACAATCTCCTTCAGGCCTTGCGCTGGGGATGAGAAAATGCACATGCCCTAGTGAAGTGGTTGTAGTGGTGTAAGAAGTCTGTTTTCTATAGGCAGAAACCACTGGGAGGGTGGTGGGAAAGCAGAGCTTGTCCCAGCAACCGTGTTTTGGTGATGGCATGTTCCACCCCTTCAAGGAAGAATGGATGTGCAAGAAGGTATAGTAGAGAGGACCCAGTAAGAATAAGCCCTTTCTTAAGTTATTGTAAATTTCATTATTTCTGGGCTTGAAGTGCAGCTTGCATATGTGTCTCTGGGTGGTTGGAGAGTGCTATAATTTTATTCATTGCCTGAGGGTGTAGGACCTGAAGTCCATGGCCTATGGAGTAGCTCTCCTTTCCTATGGCCTCTGTCAGATGAAGGGCATTTTTGTGGTATTGTCACACTGACTTATTTCTAAAAGGAAATCTTTGTTCAGAGCACAAAAGTTGCTGTGAGCCTTATATAAAAGTGATGTAGAAAAGTGATTTCTGAAAGGTGTCCTGCTTGCTGATACAGAAACAGTCACTGTAACAACACCTTTATGCCAAATTTAACTGTGGTAGCCCCTTTTCCTCCAGCCTGCCCCTTTCCCTACATTTTGGGCTGTTTTGCTGGCACACAGCAGGCCCATGGGTGTGTTTGCAATTACAGAGGGTGAAACAGGAACAGCTCTGCCTTATCTCCCTGGTTTCCCAATGTCACTAAGCGCATTTTATTTTGAGATTCCTGATGGTGCTTGGCAAAGATAAACAAAATCTTCCATCAGGAAACCTGGGAGCTATTTCCACAGGAAGCTTCAAATCGCTAAAGTAAATAAAACCCTTTTACATTATTTCCAGCCACGTTATTTAGCTAGCCTGAGCCTCTAACAATTGGTGAGAGGTATCATATATTCGGGGGCTCGTAGCCTTTAAACAAATGATTCCCTTGGAATCCTGTGCATTTTGCTTTTGTCCCTGGATTTATTCAGAAAATAGTCTTTCTTCACAGAAGACACATCTAGGAAGAGCTCCAGACCTGACAACGTGGAAGTAGTTGCAACTATATTATTCTCTTCGCATGCTATCCTTTTACGTTAAAAATAGTTCATTTGCCTCAGCCCCAGAGGATCTTTAGTTTCATCTTAAGAGTTTTGCTTGGCTCTTCCTAGCTTTTACTGAGCACTGGTATCTATGAAAGTCAAAAATTAGCAGTATTTCAGATCCATACTGGCTTTCCCAACAGATACCAGAACAATTTGAGATGTACTGTGAGTAAGATGTACTGATTTCTTTCACCCAGATACTTCAATGTGATCAAAACTTTGGATGCCTGATCAGTTCTGTGTCTGAATTCAATGTTTTTTAACAAAATAAAGAGTGGGATTCACTTCATCTAACTTAAACCTTAAATATAGGTATCTAAGCCTAAGGCGGTCATGTAGGATCTCTTCACAGTTATGTGTGAGGGAACTGGATCTCTGTAATTTGACTCATCTTAAGGCAATGGGATGCATTGCCCTTTGGAGCCTGTGTCACTCCATGGGCTGTAAACTTTTGCCCATATACAAAACAACTATGTAGATGTCTACATTTTGGTGGTTTAGGATAAACATGCTGTAGCCTGTGTAAGGAAAGGTTTCATCTTAGTAGCACTTCCAGTATTCTTAACTGAGATAAAAATCTAACATCATGCACTCTTACATATCAAAAACAATGTTGATGATAGTCACTCACAGATAAGTTACTAAATTTAAAGTTTTCCATGAAGTTTTGTTTGCTGGAGAGAGTCAAAAAGGGAATCCCAATGAAATGTAAGAGAAACAAGTCAATACACAGATTTTAATACCCAATCTGTCAGTGTAACTTCTCCATTAGGTTGATCTTTGGACTATATCCCTGAACTACAGCTAATGACAGGCACACTCTTCACTGCCAGGGCTCGATGAGTTCAACCAGCAGAAATCAGGCCTCTCCCTGAAAGGCATCTACTGTCAGAGGAAATTCCAAACCAGGACTTGCAGGAGCTCATCTACTCTGTGCTTAACACTCAAAGCTAACTGTGGAAAAGAGGATAATAATGGCAGCAACTGATGCCAGACTTTCAACAGGCAGAACTTTGTTTGGAAGGCAGCAGTGAGCAGGTCATGTTCATGGTCCCCTTGGGGAGGCAAGGCAGCTCAGTTTGCATTGTGGGGATTTAGGGAGAAGCTATCTATCTGATGGATTGGTCAATCAATGAAAGAGGTTACTGAAAGATGTGAGATATTAATCACTGGAGGTCTATTCTTATGCACCCCTCTATTGTGACATTAAACCCAAAGCGACGCTGGTGAGCATGGAACTGGATGAAAGTCGGTGTTGAGCTGTTCATGCTCTAAGAGGCAAGAAAAGAAGGCATAATCCTCCCTTATGAAAGACAAACCCATTCTTATGATTTTGAATCAAGTTCACAGCCAAGTGCCATAGCAATTAGCAGTGAAAGAACAATTGAAAATGGCCAAAGTTGATGTCACTTGACTGAGAAGGAAATGACTTTATCAGAATATTGGCTACAAACAAACCAAAAGAGATTGCACTCTAGGAGTAAAACTTGGAAGTGCTTTCTCTCAGGAACTTGCTTCTACTTTCACTGAGGTAACTCTCCCTCACTGGAGGGATAAGCCCCAAGCGGAGGCGGCCGGGAGCCAGTCCGCACCGCCACGGGTCTGTGCCGCTCCGCCGGCGGAGGAAGCTGTAGTAACATTATAACCAACTGCAAACATGACTTTTTCAAGTATGGCTTTATATTGTTGGCTAAATTATTCCTGCTGGAACTACTGGCTATGAAAAATGCTTGTGAAAACTTAAGTCATATAGTTAGTGTCATGGTCATTGATTTCTCTCAGGTGGAAATATTGTTTATCTATGTTTAGTGCCAAGCAGCCTGAATAGAGTGATCTTCATCTGTGTGCTGCTCACACATGATCAGCCACTGAGGCCAGAGGGTACTGTTTCTGCTTTCCTCTTGGGTGGCTGACACACTTTAGATGCATGGAGGGTAAATACCTCTGTTCCAAGGGAACTCTCAGGTGTGTAATCACAGATTCAATAATTTCTCTGTATTTGAAGCATTTTTGAGGAATAAGACATAATTTGTCTGAATACTTAGGAATAACAAGAAAACAATATAACTAAACATGGTGAGCTGCAATATTTTTCTACTGTCCTCCTGAGACTCCTTTTCTCTCACGCAAGCTGGAGCTGAGATCAGAATTTTCCTCCTTTTTCTTAGTCCCACTGTGCTGTCTTTAAATAAATCTCTTTTGGTACCTTGCCCCGATCTGTCTTAACTTGGCATAACATTTACAAAAACTCGTTACTTCCAAGAGCAACTTCAGTTTACAGCGGCTGATGTCTGAGCCCAAGTGTCTCATAGCTCCAAGACAAATTATAAGAATAGCTGGAGCCTAGCATATGAAAGGAAAGATTAGAGACTTCAACAGGAAGACATCAACATTGATTAGTACAAAGGCTTCCTGATAAAGGGGAATATATACGCCGTGTTAATTTTGGCTCGTTCATTTCATATAAACTAAAAAGTGTTCTTGATTTTTGACAGATGTACCCAGTGGATTCCATATTAGTTTGGAAAAAGTGCCTATTGAAGGAGAGAATTTGATATTGTCCTGTTCGGCCAACAAATTCCTGTACAAAGACATTGCTTGGATTTTACCGAGGACAGTCAACAATCAAACGAAAGCAAAAAGGTCCCTCAAAAAGGAGTACTCCATCACCCTCACTCTGACCATCAAGAATGTTTCGCTGGCACACTCAGGCACCTATGCCTGCCGAGCAAGGAACATATACACGGGGAAAGAAGTGCTTCAAAAGAAAGACGTTACAATCAGAGGTGAGCACTGCAACAAAAAGGCTGTTTACTCTCGGATCCTCAAATATAAAAGCACAAGGAATGATTGTACAACACAAAGCAATGTAAAACATTAAAGGACTCATTAAACAGTAACAGGTGTCTCCTATCATCTTGATTTTTTATTACTGTTGCTACCTTCCAGGCCATGAGGTGGTGCACATTCCCCCATGGGTTGGATGTAGGAAGAATAGCAAAAAAATCATAACACGTGAGCTTCCAGTTGAGTTCAGACGGGTGTTTTCTGCTTTGACAAGGCACGTGGAAGCTGGGGTTTGGAAGATCCCCTGTGCTACGTTTTGCATGTTGTTATTTTTTCTCTTGCTGTCTCCTACTGAGCGATAAGGAAAACTCTGGATCAATCTTTTCTTCCACTTTGATATCGGCCTCGTCAAAAGTGTCAAAGCTGAATAAACTGATTAACTTTAAAAACTGCTGTTTTCAGTCAACAATGGACATTTAATAAGTTAACTTGAACGTGCGGAATGAGCACAATTCAGTTTGAGATTGACTGGACTCTATATTTTTTATTTTAATCTGATCTTGATGGACTTATAAATATTACCTGCTGAGCAAGTTCTAATGCTTATTTATTTGAAATTATTTTCTACGCTAAAGTACATTAATCTTAAAAAGTACCTTCTAAAAGAAGTATGCAGGGAAGAAATAAAAATGTTGATATAATGCACAGACCTATCATATCATTTATAATAATGATGATTTTAAAATTGACAGACGTGAACCATGTTTCTCCAAATAAATCCAGGTAGACTTCCAGTTGCTGTGTTGGTCAATTTTTAAAGTCAGTTCTGCACTAATGTAAAAAACTACTGATAAAAGTGTGAGTATTGCTCCTGGCCTGAAGGTTCAGGAATTTGTAATGTTGTAATTATTTTATTAAATGAGAAATATTACACTAACACGACTGACAAGGTTGCAGCCAGCACAGTGAGTTGTTTAATATGTTTTCAAAAATACAAATTCAAAATTGAAGCCATTAAAAATATTCATTGCTTTTGGTATGCAAATGACAATTGGATTTATTATGGGAATTAAGAACCAGCCAAACTGTTGAAGGAGAATTAAAGGCAACCTAAGACTTCCTCATGAGCTTTCCCCCTTTTTTTTCCTTCGTGATTATTTTGCTATGAGGTGTTTCTGTGTATTATAAATGCTGTATAAGGAAGAAGTTACTATTTTTAATAGATCTGATGATAACTTTATTTTTTTACAATACATAGCTTTTATTATTTTTGGTTACACTTATGATTGATCATTTATATAGCATTTACATAAGCCATAACAAAACAGACTGTAGTGACCAAAATAGCTACAGCAAAGGAACAAAGTGGCTGTGCTTTTAAAATAGAGGGTGACAACATGACAGTTTCTTGTGCTTGGGAACTCACCAGACTATTTCCTCCTTTAGGTATCGAGACTGTGTCCCACGGCTAAACTTGTCTTTCACGTGGGAATTGCTTTTGTCAAGTGTGAAAGGGTAAACAATAGCATTTCCCCATAATGCCAGTTTCATGGAGCCTAAAATGCTTAGAAAACAATTGATAACCTGGAAGTTGTCAGAATAAGAAAAGAATAATCATTTATATCTTGAAATGTCACCTATAGCCTGCTTGCATACAGTAGCTCTTTTGTTCATTACTAGTGTGATGGCTTCCAGAAATAATGTGTTCTTGCGAAGGGATCTGGCTCTCTTTTTTTTCTTCTAAAACATGCCTAAAAAGCAAGAGAAATCTTTGGTGACTGCTTAAAAATGACGCAAGTGTGCTCTTTGGCATTTGCAAGTCTTCAGAAGGGTTACAATACAGAATCCCCTTTTTTATGAGGCTCTTTTTTATGAGAAGACATTTGATGGCAAGGTGGGCGGTGACGACAGGACGTTATGAATTTTCCATGGTCTTGGGAGCCGGAGCACAGTGACTTGCAGGAGGCAGTTGTCAGGCAATGTGGGTTTGGTTCAAAGAAAAAGAGATGTGGCTATTAGACTGTTCCTCTGTGAAATTGTTGTGAATTGTGGTGATGTGTATCACTGCTGGGTGGACGTCCTGACAGCCTGGTCTTGACCATGCTTGAAAGCCCATGCTGTGCAAGGATGCTGTAACACCCTGATGTGGCTGCCTCTGTTGGGAGGCACAGAGAAACCTCACTGGAAACGTTTGAGTAAAGCAGTTCTTGGTGGACAGATAAAAACTACTGATGTCACTTTTGATGTCCTCAGATGATTGGAGAATCTCATTGGTTTGGGGAGTTTCTCTGCCTTTTGTTGTGTAATATATTGTTTAGGGAGAAAGGTGTGAATTATCTTTTTTTTTTTAAGTGTTAAAATTAAAGCTTGTATTTATATTTTTGTACTGATTAATAAAAATAAGTGAACAGACAACATAATCATAACAAAGGGCAAAAATGGATGGAATGCCAAAGTAAACCCCAAAGTGAAAAAATTGTTATGTTTTCACTCTGTGACCTCCCTGTTGCTCCCATGGGCCAACCTCTGCCTACAATGAAGTTCCTCAGGGTAACTGAGAGCAGAGTTTGGCCTGGCAAGGCAGCATTTGTGGGAAGACACCAGGGCTGAGGATGAGCCTGGAGGGCTGCCCTGGGTGCTGAGCCCTGCACTGTGCTTGCTGGTAGTAGCCAAGGCAGCCCCTCGATTTGAGTGGGCAGAGAGGGGTGTTGGAAACTGCCCCCCCTTGGCTTCACTGCAAAAATGAATGGGAGAAAATGGGTGGTTTGCAGAAGAGAATAATCCTCAGGTTGACCAAGTCCTTGAAAAACCAGCTGATTGCAGCAGAGAAATTGTTGAACGTATGTGAATGGTGATTTAAGTTTTAAGCAAAAAAAAAGTTTTTCTTAATATGAAAACCCATCTTTAGTGTATGGCTGTAAACAAATTAAAATTAATCACAAGTAACTCACAGAATGTGTGATTTGCCTTTGTTCTGTCATCTTGTCCGCCTTCATTTTGGATGTCTGGGCTGAGGTGTCCATCAGGGACTACTGATAAATGTGAGCTCTTCTCAGCGTGCGTATGTGGACATGTATCAGATGGTACCTTTCATAGACAGTGTTGTGAAAAATGGAACTGTGCAAAAATCAGGTGGTGTGCCAATGAGAAGAGGGCAGCCTTCTTGGTTGCAAGGCAAATATTGTTGACCATGTCATTGTGTACATATATGTTGAAAAATTTACTTCACAGCCTCTCTCATGAGCATTACTGTTTGGGAAGAGAGAATAAATTGTCTACTACACTGTAAACAAAAAAAGAAAATAGCATTGCCTGTGGAAATTACAGACTTGCAGCTCAGAAAAGCCCAAACTGGTCACTGCACAGTCCTGACTATGTCGGAATTAATTTCAAGGGGTAAAAGTGTAACAAAGCTAGCCTACTTTAAAAATGCTTTTAACACTATGGAGTTCATGCACACTGCATAAGCTGGTAGTACATAGGTGCTTAATTTTTCTAGAGAGTTTTAATTTACAGCTGGTAAAAGAATGTTTGAGAAGATGGAAATATCTGATAGTCCGTTTTTCTGAAAGGATAGACAGATCTTCCAAAGACAGAATGTCAGAAATTCAGCTGTGACTATACTTGAACTTGGTATATCTGTGTCTATTGCAATCTAAAAGAAAATATTTGCAAAGAGTTGTTTTCTGCTCTGTTTTTTTTCACATTTTGTAATGTGTAATCTTACTGCGTTGATAACGGCTGAGTCTGGAAGTGTCATTGAAGGGAAAGGTTGCAAATAATCGCTTCTTGCAAGATCGGGGAATCTGGGGGAATCTGCAGAGCATCTGCATCTGTGAGATTGCTCAGGACCATCCTGGATTCTCCATCACTGCTTTAAAGGAACCAAAATACCAGAAAGGATAACATGAGAGTTACAAATGTGACAGAAAGACGTTGCCATGTAACATGCATAAATATTGCCAATATCTTGATCTTCGTCAGAACAGCCTTCAGCTCTGTACAAAATGGGGGAAGGAGTGGTAAAGGTTTGAAACAACTGAGAAAGATTGGTTGTTTTGATTCTTATAGGGATAACACTAACATGATGTTTATAGGGTGTTTTTGAAATGCCCTTCTGGGAGGCCCTTGCACCGAAGCAGAAGAGATGAGACACACTTCCAATATTCATTGTCACTGGCTGTCATGGAAATGTGTTTTACTACATTGTGTTCATATGAATGTCAGTAGATCAGAGTGAAACAGGAGTGGTGGTTGTATGCTGTGTGGCCTGCTATCACTCCGCTTTGGACCCTGCCGTCAGGGTTTCCAGTGCCTGTGCGATGCCGGAGGACACGGGCGCATTTCTTACCAACGGAGTTTTGGCATGTGGGCTGTGGTGTGGTTTGGCCAAGCTCTGTTATGTTCAGCCAAATATGTGAAATACAGAGTGGAAGAATTTATGAAGACTTTGGGACATGTAACACAATACTTCTGTGCTTATGGTTTCTGGGTTTAGATGATGTGAGTTTACTGAATATGATTTGTAACTGTACTTTTTAAAGTAAATGATAAAAGTCACATACATGGGTATCATGGTGTACAAAGTCGCATGGTGCTATATCAGTGTCACAGAGATGCTCTGCTACAAGTGTGTCATGCTAATTGTTTAAAACTTTGGTGTCACAGTTTTTTTCTCTTGATGATGCAAAGACCTGAGCTCTCCTAGAAACTCATTGCTTTTGATAGCCAAATATGGTCGGTAATGGAACTGAAGAAATCTTTGAAATGGTGTCGTCACTGGGTCTTCATAACTTGTTCATCATGACTTGATATCACTGAATAGTGGGAGTACTCTGTAAATACCAAACACTTTAGCAAACTGGAATGGTAAATAAAATCTGTGAATGATTAACTTGGTAGAACAGCCATAACAATCTCTAACATCAGTAAAATGCTGGTAGGAAAGATAATTAAACCCCCACAGTTACAAGAATGTAAAATGGAGGTGTTGTTTTGTCTTGTAGCTCAAGAGGCACCAGCCCTGCTGCGGCACCTTACGGATCAGACAGTGAACACCAGTAACTCTGCCATATTGGAGTGCCAGGTTCATGGCATCCCCGAGCCCCAGATATCCTGGTTTAAAAACCATGAGGAAATACAGCAAGAATCAGGTGAGAACTCTGCATACTCACCTACCTTTTGCAGCCTTTTTATTTACCCATTTGCCTTAGATAGCCATTTGCAGAGTCGTTGGCATCAGTACCTGGATGTAAGGAAGAATTGCCCAGGCATTGAAGGCAGGCAGGCGGCAGCACGGGTGCTCTGGGCTATTCTATCTCACTCCAAAACCTCAGCCAGGCTGGAAGTGTAGACACAAAGGGTCTCTATGGAGTCAGTATAAAAAATATAGCTCTCAATTTGCATCTTAGAAGAGTCATCTCCAGAGAAACATACTTCTCTCAATTTACTATAGAGGGAGCCTAAGGATCAGGCATCTTGGCCAACGTATAGCTAGACAGGAGAAAACCAAGCTTGTGCGATGTGTGTAGGAGGACTACCAGGAGAGTCTGTGGTCAGGTATGGAAAGCCGGCTCTTGATTCACCAGACTAAATCCATATCTGGGGTGTCCAAAACCAAAATGTGTCTGCTGGCAGCAGAGGACTCCAGGTCTCACGTAGCAGAGAGGAACAACTTCTCAGGTGGCATACTGCAGCTGCAGGAAAACTCTGGGAGATGTTTACTGCTGTCTCTGGAATGTGGCTTCAAAGATCAGCTAAGGCTATATACCCAGTTCTGCTGACACCACAGTCATGGAAGTGTTCCTTGGAGATTTCAGGTGGAGATGAATGATGGGGGAAAAGGCAAAACCTTTCTCATAGGAATTCATCCACATTCAGATCTGAAGCTCATAATGAGTTAGTGTTACAAGCTCAGCAAAAATGTTCAAGGAGGTTTGGTCTGTAGGTACTTGCATCGTAAGTGTACTCTTTAATAACAATGTTTTAGAAAGTTCATGTTTATGGTTCTGTCCTGTATTATTAGAAATTAATATGGAGTGAATAAAGGCAACTGGGAAAACATCCGAGAATTTCTCCAAGTGAATTGTAAGCCTTTGCAGACTTGCAGCCCAGGCACTAAACTTAATCTAAAGCTGGATTCCATAAAGCTTTACAGTGACCACATCGTTGTAATGTGCATTATTAACATTCCCCTCTAAAATGGGTGTTATGTGTTTAACTTGGGTGTGATGCAACACATAAAGTTAGTAGCCAGAAAGATGTCTTTAGAGGGCAGGTCAGAGCACTTTAGTTAGGTGACTGAAAGAGATGGTGGGAGTACACTCTGGCGGTTCTGATGGAGGCAAACACACATGTACTTGACTGCATGTTTCCTGGCTGTGCGGTGCCTTAGAGGCAGTCCTGAGGCCACATCTGCTCCCTGCCTCTTCCTCACTTGCTGGAGTACTGCCCAGGCTGGCTTCTGGGTGGAATAAACGAGATGTTGGAAGCTTCAGGTAACTCCTGTGTTTTAGGGCACACCTCATGGGATTTCTCTTGCACCAGCTGGGGTCCCTTGTGAAGGGGCTTGTTGTTGCATGCCACAGGGGCAACTGGGATTTGGAGTGAGCCTTCTGCCCGTATGGCCAGTGTGGATGCATAGAACTGGGTCTTGGAAGCTTGAGTTGCTGTGGGGGCAGACCTACTCCTGCAAGTGCAGTAATCAGACCACCCGTTTTCCAAAAACTGGAGACATGCTGAAGAACTCACCTACATGACAGTATAGGCACCATGCTAATCAATATACGCAGTACCAAGTGTTTCCAGATCGTTCCCTTGGGCTGAGCTTTTTCCTTCACACAAGTGCTTTGTAAACACTGATTTCCAAAAGATTCCCAGAACATCCAAGAATATTTGGCTTTCCTGCAGATAACATTGTGCTGTGCAGTCTGCATGCTCAGATTTCTTTTCAGAAGAACTTACAGCAGAGATTATTACACAAGGGCCTGTTTTTGTTTATATCCTGGCTCCTTCTCATTGAAAAATATTTCATTTCACAGGAATAATTTTAGGGCCCGGAAGCCGAATGCTGTTTATTGAAAGAGTAAAAGAGGAGGATGAAGGACTTTACCAGTGTGTAGCCACCAACTTAAAAGGGTCCGTGGAGAGTGCAGCATATGTCACGGTACAAGGTAAAGCACAGTTTCAAATTGGAAGGCAAGCTCACCAGGGTGATGTTCTTACTCTAGCTGAAAAGGTGGGGGTATGACTTGGGGCTCATGTGATCTCTGAAGGCAGCAATTTGAAGGAAGTCCTAGCAAAGGAAGCGTACCAGGTTGGAAAGGAAGCCTAGCAGGAAATGCTAACTCAGAGCATGTTTACACTGATCTAAAAAGAAGAATTGCTTCAACCCAACAAAGATCAGGTCAGGGTAGAAGACAAATGTAAATTTAGTATTGTCAAAACAAACAAAAAACAGAGTAAGGAACACTCTCCTACCCACTCATTTTCCCATTTCAGGTTAATTCCGTAGAAATTAGAGACCTGGGATATTTTCATTTGTTTATTTTCAACGTAAAGCAAACTGCCAAATCGGACTAGAAGATTTTAGTCTAGCAATAGCTACATATGCATTTTTCAAAGATACTTGTTGTAAAAAGTAGTTATGATCTAGTTATTTCTGTAACTATTACTTGAATTACTTTGCTATATATTTAAATGTCCACATTGTTCTGCCTCCTACCAAGCTTGACTCAGGCCTGTGGCAGTGACTTCTGTCAAGAAATTTTACACTGCACAAAAGTAAAGTTTATTCAGTGACTTTTCAGTTTCATGGATTTCAGTTTCATGAACCCTTTTGGTTCATATATTATGACATAAGAGAAGCACGTTAACATTTTCGATACGTCAGTACCATGTATGAACTGAATTTGACATAACCTATCTCACTGATCTCATCTGTTAATTAAATAGTCATAAATGCATTTAGTTTCTCTTTATAGAAGAAAATTTGACTACTGTCAGCCTCTCAGGAGAGATTATGTCTTTATGGATATTCTCATACAGCTGCTAGATGTGTCAGAATACTACTGAGTATTTGGAAACTACCCTCCAGCAGAAGGCAACTACAGCTAGTAAATCAGTATTGATTTTCTGCCATGAGAGTGTTAGCAGTCTCAGTTAATGGTGATTGTTGATGATACAATGATGGTTTTGCTTTAAAAGGTCTGGGATAAGCACTGGTACATGTGGGCTGGCCAAACTGGTATTATCTAGGAGTTAAAAACACCTGTCTCCCAATACTAAGGTTTTTATGGCTGCTATAATAGCTAAAAGAATAACTTGTGCTTAAGAGCTTACTGTCCAATGGATCCTACTAATTGATAGTCGTGGGCAATGTAATTCATTATTGTATTGATTTTTAACATCATTGTAGCTTGGCTATTTATTACAACTGCAAGCATTCTGTCAGATGGTTTCTAGGAAGTCGTATCTCCTAGTCTGTTATTCAGAGGAAGGAAAGAAAGCAGCCAGGAGGGCTTCTTCTCTGGTTACATGTCCTGAAGAATCAGTGGCAATATGTTCCTATGCGGCTCCTACAGGAGCTCTTAAATAAACAAAAGTTGAAGACTACCATATTAAAATAAACAGCTTTGATACTGGATGAGAATAAGAGAGAGAGTTTGTCTTACCTACTGTGATCAAAGAAAATGCCTAATACATGAAGGAACAACGCCGGAGTTTTTTTCACGCATTCCTACATTGACCTGTAGGGTCTATTCATCTCCCAGGAAACAGCAGCTTCTCACCCCATCCCTGAGCCTGGACAAGGTCAGGGCTTAAATGTGAGGCTCTCTCTAGGCTTTGCCACTTGCTTGTCTTTCTGAGAAGTACAGACTCTGTCACTGTGAGCACCAAACCTTCCCTCCACCCCAGGAGCTCTCGGAGCATAGGGCTGCAGATCAAAGGGAGTGGAGAAACACCTCGTGTCGATGGCCATGTTTAACAGATTGGAAGAGTAGTTTGTGAATAAGTCAGGAAGGAAACTGTCTGCTCTCTTTATTTCCTCTGAAAAAACATTCTTATACTCACAGATAAAACAATGTGTTATTTTTGTATCTATCTGAGATGGGTGAGTGGAAAGTGGAATCAAAGGGCTGCCTTTAAATAATCACAGCCCACGTTTGATTTGGAAGCTGTGCTTGCTGGGCTGTCTGAGAAGGAAAGGGGTTGCATTTGTGGACATGTCAGAGCAAGCCGTCTGCTTGCCCTTGGCTGAGGAACTGAAGAAGCAGCAAATCTGCAAAGATGGAAATGGAATAGCAAATGGCTGCCAGAGCACCCAGCAGGCGGAGGGAAGTGTGTCCCTAAAAGCCAGGGCACACAAGCTGCTGAGCATAGGGGGAACACGGGCCTTCTTTGCCGGCTCTTCTTCTTCAGCTCTGCTCTCTGAGTGGATGATTTGCCATGAAATTCCTCAGCATTTCTAAGCACCCATGCCAGTGCTGCACTGCCGTGATCATTGGATTACATGGATTAAACAGGCTGGATCATATTGGTCTAGGGATGAGGGATGTTTTGGGTGCAACAGAGTAGTGTTAGTTCCCCAAGAGTTGTTTTTTCCCTTAACAACTGAGTTGCACTTTGATGCTTAGAGCTGAAATCCTAATGACAGAGCCCATGCCAGCCCAAGCCTTCAGCTCATACCTGGAGAGGTCAGCACATTAGTCCAGGTTCTCATCCCCACATGGCTGCATAGTCCTGGTGGCTCCTGTTACTGCTGAGAGACAGAAGCTGCTATTAGTGGCACTTCTTCACTTGCCCTCTCCTTGCCTCTCTGCAGCACTGCAGAGACACAGGATGGAGTGGGAGGATTTCGGAGGGGCTCTGGGACGGGAAGGAGGTTGCCACTGGCCACAGGGAGTCAGGCGAATGGAACAGAATTGCACATGGGCTAAAGTCTGTGTGTGATGAGGTAGCTGGTGGATGGAAGTCTGGGAGGGGTGTAAGGTGGAGCCAGCAACCTTGGGCTATTGGGCATAGAAAGGGATTTACAGCTGCTCTAAGCCTCTCCAAACTCTGTTAATCCTGACCTTTTCTGAGTGTTGTTGCCTGTTCTGCCTCAAATCAAAACTTTTCATACCCAGCTGAGAGGCATTCAGCCAGCTCTGCCTGCAAGGCTTTTAGCAAGACTAGGAATCAGAGAATCACAGAATCATGGAATCATAGAACACCAGGCTGGAAGGGACCTCAAGGATCATCTGCTCCAACCTTTCTTGGCAAAAACACAGTCTAGACAAGATGTCCCAGCACCTTGTCCAGCTGAATCTTAAAAGTGTCCAACGTTGGAGAATCCACTGCTTCCCTGGGGAAATTATTCCAATGGCTGATTGTTCTCACTGTGGAGAATTTTCCTCTTGTGTCCAATAGGAATTTCCCCAGGAGGAACTTGTACCCATTATTCCTTGTCTTTTCCATGTGACTCCTTGGAATCACATGGATTCCATGTGACTCCTTGGAATCCTAAAAAAGGAGTCTCCATCTTCTTCGTAGACACCCCTAAATACTGGAACATGGTGACAAGGGCTCTCCTGAGCCTTCTTTTCTTAAGGCAGAACAACCCCAGTTCTCTCAGCCTTTCCTCATATGGCTTCCCAGTCCTTTGATCATCTTCACAGCCCTTCTCTGGACACTCTCCAGCCTGTCTACATCTTTTTTGAACAGCGGGGACCAAAACTGAAGACAGTATTCCTGATGTGGCCAGACAAGCACTGAGTAGAGTGGGATAATGACATGTTTACCTCTGCTGTTGGTGTCTTTGTTAATGTAACCCGGCAACCTGTTGGCTTTCTTTGCCGCAGCAGCACACTGTTCACTCACATTGGGCTTGATGTCCACCAGGACCCCCAGGTCCCTTTCCACAGAGCTGCTGCCCAGCTGGGTAGATCCCAGCCTGTGCTGTACTCCTGGATTGTATTTTCCCGGGTGCAAGACCTTGCACTTGTCCTTATTGAATTTTGTAACGTTTTTGTTGGCCCACTCTTTCACCCTAACCGGGTCTTCCTGCATGGTGGCTCTCCCTTCTGAGGTGTCCACTTTCCCACTCAGATTGGTATCATCGGCAAACTTCATCAGGGTGCATTTGATCCCATCTTCCAGGTCACTTGTGAAGACGTTAAACAGCATTGGGCCCAACATTGATCCCTGGGGGACTACATTAGTGACAGGTCACCAGCTGGAAAAGGAGCTATTTACCACCACCCTCTGGATGCAGCCAGGCAGCCAGTTCCCCAACCACTGCGTGGGCCTCTTGTCTGGACCATAATACATCAGTTTCTCTAGGAGGAGGCTGTGGGAAAATGTATTGAATCTGGTTTTCGAAAACCAAGCCTTACCCCAGATTGAAGAAATGTTTTCTGGTTGCCTAATTTAGCTTGGACATTTCAAAGACAACACCTTTGCTTCTTTCACTAACTCCTTGGTAGCATAAGGTAACGGTTAAGGAGTTGCTGCCTTCCACCTCAGGACTGGCAGTACTGTGCCTCAAGGGTGTTCTGAGTCCTGCCATATGGCACAGCTGCACCAAATGAACCTTCAGCCCCTCTAGGTTTTGGTTAATAAATGTCAGAAACTATTACTCACCACCTGCACGGGTACTGCTCAGAACCAAGAGCAGGGCATCCATATGTAAAAGGAAAGCCTGATGCCAGAGGGTAGTCAAGCTGCATTAGGCTGTATCATTTCTGTTATCACTATATCACTATGTCCCATGCCTAAATCAAGCCTTTTAAAAAATACTGGTGAAAAATTAACACTCTTGGTATTTTGAAGAAACAGATTCTTTATATCTCTGTTTGTAGTTGAGGTCATTGTTTTTCTTCAGTGAGCTTTATTTTAAAGCTCCAGAATGGACATGACAGAGGAATCGTAGACATAGGGCATGAATGCAAACCTGATTATCACCTTTACAGAGGAAAGATATTATGCTAGTTAAGCTGCAGCTACAGGAAGCAATTCAACCTCTGAACAAAGCTCTGTAGCCTTGCTTGAAACCAGGCGGCACATCCCTCTGGATTATGTGGTAAACCCACCAATGAGGCATCTATCATCCCTTTTTCATGTGTCAGGAGCAACACCGAGCTGCCAGGGGTCTGAAACTGCTGCAAGTGCTGTTGACAAAACTACTGTGAAATCATGTTCAAGATTACTCCTTGTCCTTTCATTTTCTCTCTGTGGAGGGTGTATCAGAATAACAGGCAAAGCATGAAGGGTTTTATTTTTGCATTTTCTACCAGTCAGATGGAAAACATATTGTGGGAAGTGTGGTATTTTGACATGATCACAGGATTTACAAAACTGACTGTTCTGAAACTATGAGTCCCTAAACAGCAGTCTGAAATTAATTTAATTTTTACTTTTTTTTTAAGATCTGTCAGTGGGCTCTAATACTCTCTGGGTTTCTAATGTTCATGTTTTCTGCTGCTCTGTTTTCAGATGTTTTTGTTTTCCATTTTCTGTGCTTAATCTGTTCTCCGGTTTGGAGAGGTCTCCCTGCTCCCTGCCAGCTGGGTTCTGAGAGGTGCTGCTGGGGAAGGAGAGAGTTCCGTGTCCCTTCATGGCACCATGCTCTCCTCCATCAAGGTTTTTGGTGAAGGCTGCTGGGTTTCCAGCACAGCTAGGGCAGAGATGTGGGCTTCAGGGCTCAGCCATCAGCACAGAAGAGCTCGCTGAGCTGGGGTGCAGCAGGCAGAGCACCTGAGAAAAGGCATCAAACACTCCCAACAGCAAAACCCAAGCAGCAGCATCGCAGCATGCCCTGGATCACACCTGGATTCACCGGTGTCTATACCAGCACAAGCCCTCCCTGGAGCTTGTCCTGCACGTTAGCAGCAGCTCTTACACCACGGCATTCCCCTAGAAAGGGCCAGCAGAAATGTCCCCTCCGCGCATCCCCTTCCTCTCCCAAGGCTGCCAGGGAGTGAGCGTTTTCAAGACCTCTCTCTGCTCCTCTCTTGGCTACGGGCTTGTCCAGATGGATTTTGCAGTTGGGGGTGGAGAGGAGCATGAAACTGCATACACAGGCCCGCACACATTCTCACACAGAGAAAGTTTGGCTAAAAATACCCCGCAGCTGAATTTACAGCTCTAAAGGAAATTATTACCTGACTGGCCACCCTCAACCTGGGTACTTAACCTACTGCACCTGAGAGAAGAGCTGACATTTTACAGCTGATCAAATGCCATTTTGCTGTGCTCAGTGCAACAGCTTTGCTGGGGAGACCATTTTTTTCCCAGGGTCTGCGAGCCAGTCCAAACAGAGATTAATACTCCATTGAAAACAAACTGGTCCTTCCTGGTATTTTATTTTAATGTCAAAGAAACATAAAGTGCCCTTGCTTTGCAGGTCATATTCTAAAATGCTTGCCACTTGATTTTCCCAGGCACATCGGAGAGGTCAAACCTGGAGCTAATAACCCTGACCTGTACCTGTGTGGCTGCAACACTCTTTTGGCTCCTGTTGACCCTCTTCATTCGCAAGCTGAAGAGGGTAAGAATGGACAGGGAGCTCCCAGTGGCTCCTGCCTCTCCTTATCAGCCCTTTGCTCATTTAGAAAATCCTTCCCGGGACACTGGGATTGCTGAATCTAATGAAAGGACAATGTGATTGACTTACTGCTCACCTTTGTTCCCAGAGAAGTCACCAGGCTGCTGATGAGTGCTCAGGGAACTGTAACTCACAAGGCTGAGTATGAGTAAACCAGGAAGCAAAGCCTGGTTGGGGGCAGGGCTCTGAGTCTCACAAGCATTTGGGTGCCTGACTCCCACCAATGGCATCCCCATTCCCTGAAAAGATGTGGGGGTTTGGCATCTTAATGTCTTTGAAGATCTGAGTGTGTGGGAATGACAGATCTTCACAGATCTAAAGACGCTAAGACAGATCTTCAAACGCCGAGGTCTGGTTTGCACACAGTGTCTGCTATAATTACATCACTTCCAAAGTGATGTTTTGCTGAAGTAGTTTTGGTGGTGCAGCTTCTAGAGAGATGACCCTATATCAGAATGATAATGTTAAGTGCCCCTGCAGCTGACCCTCCTTCTTGTCCAAGGCTGATGGTGATGGTTTAAAGCCCCTTTTTGCTGACAGCACCATGCCTGCATTGCTCGGTTGGTGTGTGCAGCTTAAAGCACAGCAGCTCTCATAAGCAGAAAATACACTACCTCAGTAATGCAGAAAGATCTCGTACAGTTTTCCGGAGGAGATGGATTTGAGGAAAGGGCGGTACTGGAGAGACAGGGTGCACTGCAGGACATAAGGAATGGCTGCATGTCCCCCTATCCCCACTCCCACACCAGAGCTGAGCCCAGCTGCCCTCCTTCACCCAGCATAAGAGGTACCACAGGGCAGCGCCACAGGCATCAGCTCACAGCCACCATGGCTCAGCATGTTCCAGCTGGCCGAGCTCTGTGACGAACGCTAAAGGCTGACTGCAGCCCGCCAGACCATTTTATCCCAACCTGCACTAAGGCCTGTCTGTATCTTAAGTTTTGCACTGAGAACTTCTTTTGACTATTGGAAAGCAGGACCAGACCTCCAAACCAGGGTGATACGACGGCAGCTATGCTGCCTGCCTTCCTATTGCCACAGACTTCCATAAGGAGAAACACATGGGAGTTTGGGTGAGGGGGAAAGAAAAGTAGAGGTCAGTTGAAGATGTGGAGAAACTTTGTAACTATAAGAGAAATTACAAAGCAAGTTCTGACTGCGCACCAGTAATGATGAAAAAAGTCAAAACGTGACTGCAAACCCTTGGAAAAATGCAAGTTTTAAATGTAGCAAAGGGTTGCAGCTATTTTTTTAATTTGTTATGACACCAAAATTTGACATTTGCTTGTTAGATTGTTAAAAGATTATTAAAATAATCACTGTTGCTCTAGAACAAGGGACTTGATGACATGTGAAGACTTCTTTCCAGATGAGCCTCTCCAGCTAGTATTGGCCTATGGTTATGGTCTTCTCCATGTTTCTGTTACAAACCCTTACTCTCAAGGATTTATGTCTGGAATTAGCTCTAAATTACATTACCACAATGAAAAAAAATACTTGTATGCTTCTGAGAGAATTTTCTTAAAGCCTGTCTGTTACACATACAGTGACAAATGATTTGGTATTCAGCATACCTCAAGAGAGAACTGTAGGAAGCTCTCAGCACCTTCCTACTCCCCTATCGCTTTATTGCTGGGATGGATTCACTTAAAAGCTCTTCTCAAGTCACTGGTAGAAACAGTCTGGTAGACGTCTCTATCAAGAAATGCTCTTTTTGGAGCACCAAAACATGCCTCTGTTTCTATCCATATCCCACTTATCCATGTCCTGTCCAGGGTCAGTGGATGGTTTGAAGCCAAGAATTATGCCAAGTGACTTCTTCCCAAGCATCAGTGCAATCCATCTTGGGACAAACTTTCTGATTATTTGGGATGGTGAAAGGCAACTAAAACAGGAGCTATTAGCTACTGTCATTTTAGTCTAGTTTTGTTTGTAACCAAAACATACACAGCTAGTAGTATCCTTGTCAAAGAAATGTCTTGAAACGCATGTATTAGGGGTATATTTCTAAGCTGTAGAGAAGGAAAGCTGAAAGTCGCAGAAGCCAACAAGAAAAGAGTATGTAGGTATATATGTGTGTTTGTGTCTGTGCCCATGTGCTGTTTCCAGGAGTTTCGGAAAAGCAACACAAAGTGGCTTAGTTCAACACTTTCCATCATTCCAACTAATAGGCAGGAAATTCGAGCAAACATTAGACTTTTTCTATAGAAATGTAAGTGCTCCTGTGTCAAGAAAATTCCAGTGGATTAGAATCATAGAATCATAGAATCATCAACACATAGAATCGACTAGGTTGGAAAAGAACTTTAAGGTCATCAAGTCCAACCTTTACCCAAGGACTGCCAAGTACACCACTAAACCATGCTGCTGAGGGCCTTCTACACGTGAATGGCAATCCTTTGAAGGAAAATATGTTTTTAAATGGATGGACTGCAGAAAACTTTGCTATTAGGTTCATCTTTCCTTACATTTCTCATGTGAAGTGGATTATTCATTTGCTCAGTAGAAACTGAACTTCTGGCAAATCAATTTGAAATAATGTGTTTGAGCCTGGGTGTTCATCAATTTCTTCAAACTCAAATAATTTTGTAGAATCACAAAATTATAGAAGGGTTTGGGTTGGAAGGGGCCTTAAAGATCATGTAGTTCCAACCCTCCTGCCATGGGCAGTGGCACCTTCCAGTGTTGACAGTGATCGGGTTGCTCAGAGCCTTGTCCAACCTGGCCTTGAACACTTCCACCAATGAAGTAAAAAATTCTGAAGATTTGTAAACAGTTTCTGAAATGTATAATGCCTGGTCTCCTGATGACTGGTCTTGCACAACTTCTAACCACATATGACCGATCTTTGCTGGGTTTATGGAAAAAATAAACACAGTCAGTTGAGCCCCATGTGTTGCATATGGCCACTTCTCGCTTTGCACAATTGTGAAGGAAAGTTATTTTTATCAGCAATGTTTAGACATTTGCTGAAAATATTTCTCTTGACTGTGTAGAAGGCCTGTATCATAACACCATATGTTAATACAGATCCACATGGATTTCATTGAAGAAACTGATATGCCACATAGGAGGAAAGCTAGAGGAAGGAGTTTCTTTTACATAAAAAGTCTTGCAATATATAAAAAAGCCAAAGGGAGCTTAACCAAACCATCTATTAAACTATGAAACACACAGCTCCATGTACAGAATTAACTTGGAGACCCTGATCCAAACAAGAAGATGCTGACAGATATCCTTATCCTCTTTCTAATTTTGCAATATTCTTTCTTTTCTAGCCTTACTCCTCCAAAATGAAGACCAACCATTATCTGTCAATCATAATGGATCCTGACGAAGTCCCTTTAGATGAGCAATGTGAACGTCTGCCTTATGATGCCAGCAAATGGGAAATTGCAAGGGAAAGGCTTAAACTAGGTAACACTGGCATACTTCACTTTGGGTTTGCAGTGATTGAATTAGATGTACCTGTAGCTGAAGGAAAAGAGGAGCTGGGTGTGTTTTAGACATGCAGCACAATGTATTGCCAGGTTTGGTGTGAGCTATTCCATACCAAGTGCCCTGGTCCCTGGCTGAATTACGGCATTTAGGACTGACTGACTCTGTCTGCCTGACTTTCCATGTGTATATTTTGACACCAGGTAGGAAAACTAAAATAGAATCATAGAATCATTCAGGTTGGAAAAGACCTTTGAGACCATCAAGTCCAACCCTTAGCCTACTACTGCCAAGTCCGCCTCTAAACCATGTCCCCTAAGCACCTATACATCTTTTAAATACCTCCAGGGATGGTGACTCAACCACTTCCCTGGGCAGCCTGTTCCAATGCTGGACAACCCTTGTGGTGAAGAAATTTTTCCTAATACCCAATCTAAACCTCCCACGGAGCAATCTGAGGCCATTTCCTCTTGTCCTATCGCGTGTTACTTGGGAGAGGAGACCAACATCCACCTTGCTACAATCTCCTTTCAGGTAGTTGTAGAGAGCAATAAGATCCCCCCTAAGCCTCCTTTTCTCCAGACTAAAAAACCCCAGTTCCCTCAGCTGTTCCTCATAGGACCTGTGCTCCAGACCCTTCACCAGGTTCGTTGCCCTTTTCTGGACCCGCTCCAGCACCTCAATGTCTTCTCTTGCAGTGAGAGGCCCAAAACTGAATACAGGATTCAAGGTGTGGCCTCACCAGTGCCCAGTACAGGGGGATGATCACTGTCCTAGTCCCACTGGTAACCTATTTCTGATACAGGACAGGATGCCATTGACCTTTTTGGCTGCCTGGGCACAAGCGGCCGTCATTCAGCACCCCAAGTCCTTTTCTGCTGAACAGCTTTCCAGCTAGTGCAGGACCCTGCACTTTGCCTTGTTGAACCTCATACAGTTAGGCTTGGCCCATCAATCCAGCCTGTCCAGATCCCTCTGCAGAGCCTTCCTACTCTCTGGCAGATCAACACTCCCAGCCAACTTGGTGTCGTCTGCAAATTTATTGAAGATTGCACTCCATCCTCTCATCCAGGTCATTGATAAAAGATATTAAACAGAACTGGCCTAATACTAAGCACTGGGGAACACCACTTGTTACTGGCCACCAACTGGATTTAACTCCATCCACCACAACTCTTTGGGCTCAGCCATCCAGCCAGTGTTTTACTCAGTGAAGAGTACACCTGTCCAAGCCATGAGCAGCCAGTTTCTCCATGAGTATGCTGTGGGAAATGCTGTTAGAGGCTTTACTAAAGTCTAGGTAGACAACATCATCGCCTTTTCCTCATCCAGTGAGTCACCTCATCATAGAAAGAGAATGTGGACAAGAATACTGCACTCTAATTTTTTGCAGGCTGATTTACTTAAAGCGCAGCGTAAAACCAAGGCAACCAAAGGCTTCCAAATCAGACCACTGGCTTGAATGCTGCTCTCTCTAGACTCAGGAGCCTGACCTTTGGCATTTGCTGTAATTTTCTTCCCTGGTAGTCTTGTTATGTACTCATTTGGAAAATGAGCCTATGCAGAAATGAGTCCTCACAGTCCATCCTGTACCCCCGCCTGTTCCTCCCTTTCCTCCTCTCTCCATCACAATCTCCCTGTTTTCCCTCTGTGCTGCAGATTTATAAACATTTTTGTCAGTGCACCATAAAGTGCAAGAATGTGACACATGAGCCCACTCATAAATAAATAAATAAGTATCCACGGAAACTTTGAACTTACAGCTATCTTGCCTACAGATGCCCAGTGTAAGGCCTGGGTTTGAGAGCATTCCTCACTTGCTTAGCATGGTGTGGGGCTGCTGAGGAGGGCAGAAGGGTAGGGACCAGGTTTTGAAGTTGAGGAATCCCTCCAGAAACCACACGGATTTTGGCAAGGGGGTCAACATTAAAATGCCAGTGATTGATAAGCTCAGCCTGTTGCTGTAGTGCTGTTTGTTCTTTCAGGCGTGCATTACATTTGACCTACAGGAAGGTCTAGAAAATCCCTGCATTTTAGCTAAGAACTGTAACAGATTCTTTCTGTCCTCCAGAGATGAGAGACAGGTGATTGAAACATGCATACAATTGGGATTGCATTTAATTTGCCTGCTAGAAGTCACAAGGTGACCAGATGTGGACAAGCACAGCTGAAATACATTGCTAGCAATTTATAATTGTCATACACAATTTTGGGAATGCTGAAACATAACCTTGTGCTGGAGTGTCTTCAATCTTCAAATAGTTTTTTTACAATGATGGACCAAGAACTTGATGTGCTGACAATGTGGTTGCTGGTTTATGCAATGCTTTATTTGTGTGTAAAATCCATGGAAAGAATCAAGCAAAAACGGAATGTAAACACCAAGGAAAAACCACATCTTGCAGGGTTGGTGTTTTTGGAATCTGAAGGTGAGGAATGGTGAGCAAAGAATGAGTTAAAAGTGGAAGAACTGGTGTAAACAAACAAAGAATGTTGACAATGAATAAGAACCAGATTCAGAGACCTTGGGTATGTGCAGTATGCTAGATTAGCTCAGTGCAAGTCCTGCCTCCATGGCAGTTGGCTCAGCTTTTGAGTAACCTTGGCAGTCTCTGAGGATTAGTGTCTCACAAACACAAAATGTGCTTCTACAGTTTTTTAAAAATATTTTTACTTAGAAATTCAACCCCTTCCAGCATCAGATATGTGTGGTTTTCTCTTCCCACCTACTTATCCTCCAGGATACATATTTATTGTAAGCTTTGCAGATAAGTCTCTCTTTTCAGCCCACATCTCCTTTGCTATGTGTTCCTCCAACACACATACATACAGCCCACAGCTGTGGTGCAATGCTTGTATAACAGGGCTCCCCCTTCATCTGTAAGAGCTACAGGAAATCTCATACAGGCACCACTGAAGTCAGGATAATTAATATTTAGTATAGATTAATCTGACTGAGAGCAAAATGTCATCTTTTCATTAGGTAGAAAACTGCAGTGCTATAAATCACTGTCAGTGTGGTCAGCGATAACACTGCAGTCTATCATGCATTTCTCACCCGACTCTTGGGCTTGACCTTCCTAATCTGTGAGAGGTCACACGCTGCTGGCAGTGTGGTGCAGGCCCTCGAGGGAGCATTGCCACATAGCTCCAGTGCAATGTCAAACACGCTGGTGGTAGACGGCTTCCTGAGCCCTGCTCCCTCCTGTGCGCTGCAAGCCCACAGAGCTGGCACTAGGCAAAGCGCTTTCTGTTCTCCTTCATGTGCAAAGCTGTTGTACATAACGTAACGGAAAATATGAAGCCACATATGGGGAAAACACAGATGACACAAACTGCAGAAAAGGACCTGAGAAATGAACGCACCTTTGAGACTCTGCTCTCTCACAGACATGGAGAGCAGTGTCTGCAAGTGCTTTTTGCAGATGTCGCAGTTCAGTACCTCACATGCTTGAAGGACCTTGTTAAAATGGGACCGAAATGGAAACCTCCTGATCCAAAACTCCTTGAGGGATATGTTCACTTTAATGGCTACTGAGTTGCACCAGGAAACCAGACTCAAGTGCAGAAAATATAAGTAGAGCATTTTTCTTCCTTGGTCTGGATGTAAATGCTGCAATATTTCATAACTGAGCACTACCTGACACATGGGCAGTGTTGCTGTTTGAAGGCTGTGACAATCTGAGAGCTCAGATGGTTGGGCAACTTAATATTCCTCAGTTTAATTCCTCCATTTAATAATTTTGTAGTTACTTTGTATGTCAATTGCAAGAGCAATCATAGCCACAATACACATACTAAACTGTGGAGTATGATCTATACACTGAAAAGTTAAAGCTGCCCTATTCTGCGCTAACATTTAGCACGATACAAACAATAGTGGAGCAACAAAGACTAATACATCAAGTATTATTACAGTTTCCCACTAAATTGCAACCGTTGTTTAGAGAAGGAAATGTTGTTTCCAGTGCTTATTCTCCTTTAGGAAAGGTTAGCAGCTTTGTGTAGCTTTATGAGCTAACTAACTGGTATGTTTTCCAAGTGGTGACTAAGTAGGTTATCTTGATGTGGGAAGTGAGCTAACAGTGATGGAAACAGACTAAAGCTATGGATTAAACAAAGGTGTGATGGGTTTTATAGGACCTCAGACTGTAACTTCATCTTGTAGAAATCATGAACAGTCAAAACATTCAGGCCTAAGAACATCAATTCACCAAGAAAACAGAGACTGTGGTGTTAACACTGCTTCCCTTATACATCTGCTGAATGAAGCAACTGAAAAAGGCGACTGTAGACTTTCAAAAAGACATACATCAGTTCACCTGTACTTGTGTGTCAAACACTAAGCCCTTCGCAAGCCAAGATTCAGTCATTTGATGCTTTTCAGCCATGTAGATTAAGTTCTTAATGGTTTTTATTTAGTATAAAACATGCCACACCTTTGTACATCTAGGAGGGAAATAAATTTCGGGGGCTGGGGGGTTTTGGCTTAGTGTATTTCACTTCATGTTTCCATTGCTTTGGTAACATATGCTTTTTGCTTCTACTGACAGACATACTGAGACTTACAGTTTAGAAATGTGATACACATATAAAAGGTAGTATCTATTTAATTTAGAACTGACAGCAGCTCTTTTCTCTGCTTGTGAGTGCCTGGGTGATATTCATCTCTCACTTAGACATCAACATGTTAGATGTTCATGTGAAAGCTGGTCAAACAGATGTCCATCATAGGAAAAGGAAACTGTCCTATGGAGATGGCTAGATCACATGCACATATCTGAAAAACAGGTATATAGCACGTTACCCTTTGCTTTTATATGAAAAGCTGGCCTTTATTTTCTGCTCTTCTGCCATACACCACAAAGCCTGCTGCTATACTTTTGCTTAGGTGCCTGGGTTCTGCTGAAAGTAAAACACAAATAAAATCTGAAAATTGTTACTTGGAAATAAAGTCTATTGCCAGCTGATATTCTGACTAGATCTTGCTGATCAAAACTCTGCCAGCCACTTGAGAAGGGCAGGGGTAGCCAGGCCTGTCCATGTGAGCACAGTGTCGAAGAGGTAGTCCCTGCTTCAACACTAATAAATCATGAGTGAGGCTGTGAAGATCATAAGATTGACATAAAATGTCATGAACTCTAGAAAAGTTATGACTGTACCTTTGAAATCTTACCTGGTTCTGAACATGAAGGAAAAGGACACTCAGCTTCTACTGCTGGAGAATTTTACTGATGCCCACTGATTTATCTCAAGGAGCTCTGGGTACTTGTCCTGGGGTCTGCTCAGTAGCATGATGATGATGGTGAACAGGCACAAATATCTGCCCTTGGACACCTGGAAGCATCATACCCACCATGAGCAAACCCATCATTTGTCACTCCAAGTCCCCATTCACTGAATTCCCCCAGACCTCATTTCACAAATATAAAGGTCTCATTTGCACAGATTTGCAGCTTCTCACCACTCCATAATCTCAACCTACAAGGGCGTGCTAGGGAAGGGCATCAGTGGGTTGAGCATGTACTCTAGGGGTTTCGATGCAAAGTTGCTGCTGCCTCCCTGGAATGAAAATAATTTTGAGGCACCTTGATTGAGATGGAAGAATTTAGCTTGTAGAAGTTACCAAAGTCTGTAGCAAGCTGCATCTTAGTGTGTGTGTGAGTTTAGGCGGGGGCCATGTGTTATGGAGGGCATAACTAGCAGTGTTACAGCCTGCTGCATGGTGCAGTGTGCTCAGAGGAAAAACAATAAACCTTTCTCTGGCAGAGCTGGACTTTAAAAACTGGGTCAGAAGCCAGGGTATCTCCACCAAATGGCTGCATTCATTTAGCATCATTTTCAATCATATCACTTTTTCCCTCTGATAACACTGTCTTATGGTTTGTCTGCTCACTCTTAAAAAAACTAAAAACAACCAAACAACAACAAAATACCCAACCCTAAAAAACCTATATATTGAAAATATACATGTAGGACTCATTGTAAAGCATATTTTTCAGTTAATTATTTATGAAGCCATTTGTTGACAAGGTTTCTTTTTTACCAGAATGTATCTCTCCCATTTATTTTCTTTACAGGAAAGTCTCTTGGACACGGAGCTTTTGGAAAGGTGGTACAAGCATCTGCTTTTGGAATTAAGAAATCACCAACATGCAGAATAGTTGCTGTGAAAATGCTGAAAGGTATCTTGCTGCAAAACTGGGCTGGGAAAAACGATGACTTATATAGTGTCCTACTGTTAATATGATTCTGTTGACAGCAAGAGTGTGTGGTGTTGTCCCCCCACCAATAATTCTCTGAAGCTTCCGAAATGTGCACACCAAGTTCTGGGTCCACGACGAGTGAAATGGCAGAACTATGAAATTAAAATTACATTCACAGTAAAAAAGGTGATAAATTGTCAAGTATTTTAGGAGGAAATTTCAGGTGCAGTGAGAACCTGAGTGCCTAATGTTTTTGAAACATTCTGGTTCCACTACCTCAAATCCCAGGAAGAATGAAAAAATGACTTTTGTAGGATTGGAAAGGGCAATTAGGTTTCGTGCATACCCTACATTGTATCATTATGCTAGACTTACCCTATGCTGAAAACCGTAAATAAAATTTAGCTGGAGCACAAGACACCCACCTTGGTGTGAAGACATTTGGACAGAAGCTTTCATATTTTCCTTTGTCATTCATTCCAGTGATTAATCAATGCACTATTAAAAACAGGTGCCTCTTGTCTAATTTGCATCTGTCTGATTTTTGCATCTCATTCTAACCCTCTCCATTAGATTATATAATGATTTTTCTTCATGAAGCTAAACAGATGGAGCAGTTTAAATCTTGGAACTGTTGTGCAGGTGTGTCCTCTCTGAACCATCTGCAGGGTCATCACATAGTGCTTTGGATGCTGACACCCAGGTTGTGTAATGGATTTGCCAGCACGGTTCATACACCAGTGCTCTTCCCAAAGTAAAATAATCTCCCAGTTTATTCACTGCCACTTTCCTCACTGGAGCAGAAAGGACAAAGACCCTCATCAGTTTGAAGAGGGCACTTGGAAGTTAACAGCAGGATGATATTCAGCCATAGCCTGAAGCAGCCATGGCTGAATTCCTTAGCCTAGAGTCCTGGTGGCATCCCTTCCTGTGTGTTTAGCTTTCCCTTGTTTGTATATCTAAAGGATAATTTTGCATTGCCCTGGGATCTTATGCTGCATTGCTTATCTATCTTAATCCCTGAATCCTTCTCAGTGTCACTCTCTGCCAGGACACATCCCCTGTTCTGCCAGTAAGGCTGGGATCCCTGGTGCTCTCAGTTCGATCTGTTCAGGCACAGTTTGAATATATCCCTCTTATCCAGTAGCTTATAGCTTCACAGCTGCTTACTTATCAATTATTAGGAGATCTGTACACGTTATTTCCAGCCTTTTGGAGGAGCATGTGCAATACCCTCAGACCTAGACTGTTCCTGCAACACTCAACCTGAAATAGTTCCTTGTTCCTTGTTTCTTGCTGGTGATGACCTGGCAGCTGTACTCTGTGTAGGGTGTGCCCTCTTGATATTGTCCTCAACAGGCTTGTTCTGCAATATAATATTAAACGCTTTCAGATCATCCCCAAGGAGCGTATTTGCAGCTGAGAGGGTTGCAAACCTACGTCCTCACTCTTGTTCCAGAAGCACAGAAATACCCTGTTGGCCAATGCCAAATGAACAACTACCCTGCAGCAAGCATGTCTGGAAAATGGGAAGGAACTAAAGCTTTGGTCCCTGTCCAGCCCTTCTGCAGCAGTGGGCCAATAGCCATCTGTGACATTGGTTTCAGGCCTGTCACCTGGGTCATTGCCTGACCCCTGGTTAACTGAGCTTTTTTGTCAACATGCAGATGCATGTGCTGGCAGAGTGGTCTCCTAGATTCAGCACTTCTTTATGTACATTGACAGCCTCCTTGTGCCGGCCAGTACCATCCAGGCAGCAACGGTTACTCCTGGAATAGATGGGAGCAGACAGCAGCTACAAGAAGTCTTCATGATAGGATTTGTGTGTGCTCGCACAGGGTAGATACTTGTATCTGAGTCAGTGGTGAGAAACAGCAGTTCACCCCATCCTAAGGCAAATCCCTGCACCTGGTGAGCTGAGCACTTGTTTTGCTCTGATGACTATGAAGAGAGCCTGCAGTGACTAGATCCTCTGTAGGTGTCTTTGCTAAGAGCACGTGAAGTTAGGGGAGATCTGCCCTATTCCTTGTGTCCTCACTAGATTATCCAGGAACTGTGCAGTCATTTATGAGCTGTGTCCTCACTAGATTATCCAGGAACTGTGCAGTCATTTATGAGCTTTGTCCTCACAGAATTCCCATGAAACGGAGGAAAAGTGTCACCACCTATACAGATCTGTTATTCTTACTCTTGGTGTCACTAAACTGATAAAGTCTTTTTGGGATTACATGAAGCAATATGTTTTTTTCTTGCTTTCTTACCAAAATAAAATTCTAAAAAAAAAAAAAAAAAAATTGCTGGGAAGGTATTAAAAGTTTCATTCAATACTAAATAAAATCATTTGGGTTTACTTGTGGGGTTTCTTCTATCATTACAATTACTATACTCTTACTATTATTATTGATATTGATCATAATTAATAAGGGTGAGATGCAGCCACCTTTAACTAATTACTTTAGCCAATTAAAATTTACTTCCTTCATCTATCTTAATACTCCAGGCTTCCTCTGTTAATGAGCAGAACCAGACAAGCATCACGCAGAGGTGGTTCCTCTCTTCCCTATACACATGGCTAAAGCTGATGGCTGCATCAGCCTCTGGATATGGTTTGCTCTTTCCACGGATTCCTTGAGACGTTGGTTAGTTCAGGCTAGTACATAACCATTAGATGGCTGAAGTCAGATCAGCTGAAACCTACTCTAGCTGGAGTTAATTATAGTCTTGAAATCCCTTTTGATTTGTTCTTTCATTTTTTGGCTGAAGCAACAAAACTATTCATGTGAAAAAGATTTCTCTCAGTTCTAAATATAACAGGGCCTACTGGGAGGAAGCTGAGTGCCTAAATCTTTTTATGGGTTTTATTGCAAGTAAGAGGATGCTGAGCAGGGAGGAGTTGACAAAGAACATCAACACATGAAATACATCCAGTAGTGGAGGTTCTTTCAACAGAAAATAACAAAAAGTGGTAAATCTCAGTAGGGCCAGTTCTTTGCCATTTCACATTGACTATATTTTGCATTTACAGAAGGGGCCACAGCAAGCGAGTACAAAGCACTGATGACTGAGCTGAAAATCTTGATCCACATTGGTCATCATCTCAATATTGTGAATTTGTTGGGAGCTTGCACAAAAAATGGAGGTAAAAAAATCTGCACTGCATTGAAAATGTGTTTGGATCATCTCCCAATAAGTTAGTTGGCTATGTTGTTTTTCATCCAGAGGTCAAGTTATTAACTTGAAATATTTGAGCTCATCCTGTGGTTGGTGAAAAAAAAGAGGAAGAGAAAAAGAGATTTTTAATCATTTAATGAAGTGATTAAAAAAATTCTCTACTTAAACTCTCTTTTGGTATTAAGATGAGAAGTGTGAATTTAAGAACGTGCCACTTGTTGTCCTTCACTGCTCAAGCTCATGTTGAACATGATTTGGAAAGGCTGGGAACAAGTGGTATCAGCTGCTGGCCCTCCACAATGAATCACAAGGGAACTGTTATAAAATCCTTTACGATATTCCACCAAGAAAGTCAAAGGGCCAGTGTAAGCGATCATTTGTTTTAGATATGTCACCTATTCTAGTTGTGTGGGCTGAGGGACTCCAGTCTGAATGCAGACTGCCCAAAGGGGAAATGGAGGGTTCCTCAGGACCCAGGTTAATGACCCAGATTTTAGGCCATTACCTGATTTTCAGAAACAGTATTGTTTTGCTAACATGTCCAGTCTTCCTTCAAGCAGCCTTCTACTTCATTAGGACATGTTGTTAGTTATTCTGGACTCAAGGTATAGCTACTGGCATGAATGACTTTACTTCTCAGAACTGATGCCACCTTCTATTGCTTTACACTGCTAAAAATGCACTTTCATTTTGCCCAGGGCCTCTGATGGTGATTGTTGAATACTGCAAGTATGGGAATTTATCAAACTACTTGAAGAGCAAGAGGAGCAACTTCTGCCCCAGCAAGGTGAGGAGACAGATGCCTCTAGTAAGGTTCATCTTACCTAACGTAAGTTGGTAGTGTAGATGTCAGTCACTGAGCTGATCTCCTTAGACTCTTCTACCAAAGGAGAGAAACAGCTTTTGGGTGCAGTTTACCTGAGCTATTTTAATATTTGGCGTGGGGTGTGTAGTGCCATGAAAGGACTCATTTCTATCCCCTGACTGTGCAAGGAGACTGCTGTGAGTAATTTGGCTGGAGCCATATACAGCGAGAGGAAGTGAATCCTATTCAAAGTGTCCCCACATGCTCTCACCCCACTGCTGACAAACCCATTCCTGGTGAGCTTGGTGTCACTTCACAGGCTGGTGTCAGCGAAGCTGAAGGAAGTGGTTTTGCCCACTGATTTCAGTATCGATGGGAACACAACCAAGAGAATGCCATTTAAAGCTTATGTTCCAACATACCCTAATATTCAGAGATTTGCAAGTAATCCCATTATTGTGAGAGAAGAGCTATCAAGAGGAAAAACATTAGTCTTGTCCTCACATCCCACAGCCTACTGCGTGTTTCTTATTACAAACACGAACCCAAGTATGCCAGCTATATCCTGCTTGTGCACTTTCAGCAAAACCCCCCAAAGGATTAAGGGTTCTAATGTGGGATTTCAGAGCCTGGACCTAGAACAGCAGTCCGCAAAACCCCTACTCAGCTGTGCCAAAAGCTCAGCAGCATCTCAGGGTTTGTTTTGGGAGGGTTCTGCAGGAGAGCACACTTGGGAGGTTGTCCCCCTCCAAACAGCTCTGTTCCCAAGGCTGTCCCTGTTGGACTCTGCATGAGACACAGCAGTTGCCTTCTCCAACATGCAGTTGTTGGTGTAGGATGCTCAGCACGGCATGACTGTGCGGGTCTACACTGGGGGGAGTTGCTCACATCCCCCCCACCCAGTGATGAGCCTGTCCAGACTTGGTGCTCCAGCACCCTTGGGAAGGGCACCCAGCAGGAGGGAGGGAGAGAGCCTGGCACTGCTCCAGTGTGCAAAAGGAAGAGAGACAATCACAGGACAAGAGGAAAGGAAGCAGGGGCAAGACCATGGCCAGGCAGCTAGGCTGCTCTCTGGGTAGAAGAGAGAAAAGTATTTTCCAAACAGTGTTACATGTGTCCCAGTAAACTGTCATTGGCCATAAGACAAAAGCATTGGATAAAGACCCTGCGGAAGAGAGGCAGTTGCTGCCAACATCAGCTGTATTTCAAACACCAAATTCCCTTGCTCCTCTTTGGAAGGCCTTACAGCCCCACACCAAGCACTGCACAGAGAAATAGAGGCAGATGCCTTAAACAGCCTGGGACAAAAAGCTGACACTCCTTTAGAGGTCTGGGCGAGCTGCACTGTGGACACATCTTTCTCAACTCATCCCACCATGCTCCTTCTCTGGCTACCAGAGAGAAATAGGCCTTTTCAAATGCCTCACTTCAGGCTGAGGTGACCCACATTCCAGCAGACATGTCCACCCATGGACCCTGCAAATCATCACCATCACCAGGTTGTCCCAAAATCATGTGCTGGTGCTCCCAAGCCACCATGTTTCAGTCCTGTGGGGATGGGAACCAACCCCGCCTGTGGCACTGGACACCCACATCCATGGGAGATTTGACCGCACGTGCCACGGACCAGCCTTTTCCTCCGGCAGAAAGGCGACAGAAGTCTGACTAGGTTCCTCTCCCACCCTCTCTGTTGCTCTGATGTAGCACCTCTTCTCTGTTTGTTTGAAGGAGTCCTCTCTGCAAGGAGAGCCAATGAAAGAGAAAAAGGATATCGAGCCAGTGGAAGGCAAAAAACAAAGGCTGGCCAGTGTCACCAGCAGCGAAAGCTTCGCAAGCTCAGGGTTCCAGGAAGATAAAAGTCTGAGTGATGTGGAGGAGGACGAGGAGGGTAGGTATTAATTCCTTCCTGTCCCTACGCGGTCTGTGATATTTTTACAACATACTGTGCATCCCTGAATTTTTTTCCTCATTTATCACCCTAATAAACATCCGTGGGAGACGCTCACAGGGTCATGTCCAGAGGGTAGGAGATTTAAAAAAAGATTATTTCCAGGGTTACTATATCTGACAGGAAAATGTGTGATTGTTTCTTCTGACTGCTCCTTATCTTTGGGGAAAACACAGCAGTGTCCAAAGCAAGCACTATTTTTGTTTCTAGTGACAGTAGGTTGACCTTCAAATACTACTCTGTGAAGACTGAATTTATAGCAGTAATAGGGTCAGTAAAAGAGGAGGGAAATAACTGCCTTGTGAGTGGTCTTTGTAACGAACAGCATTTTCCACCTTTGTAGATGCTGATGAGCTCTACAAGTTGCCCCTCACTATGGAGGACCTGATCTCTTACAGCTTTCAGGTGGCCAGAGGCATGGAGTTCCTCTCCTCCAGAAAGGTGAGTTTTGCACTGGCGATTTTTCCCTGCAGAAGGATGGGATTCAGAGGAGAAATCACATCTACATTTTAGTGACACCTTCCTCGGGAGAGCTCCCAAAGGAAGAGCCATTTTCCTCTTGGTGTTATAAATATAACAATGTGTTTATCCAAGTGTCCGTAGTCCATAAACACAGGATCATGGCTGAAGGCAGTGGGACAAACTCATTCATTCAGGGAAGATCTTCTGGGTGTGGTGGGGTTTCTTTTCTTCATTTCAATATATATTAGGTAGGGAGTTCCAAATGAATCAGCGCTTTCTCTGCAAATGTTAAGGGGCTTAAAAATGTATCACTTTCTGGACTTAGGAATATTTTTGTATTTTTTAAAGAACTCTCAGTTTACAGTAACTTCATGTAAACTGAAGTCAACTTCCCTAAAAAAATATTAAATTGATCTCTCAAATAATAATAATAATTTTTTAAAGGATATGGGAGACAGTCAGGAAATTTGTGGGCAGGATTAAGGAAATGCAGTTTGATTATGAAACTGTTTTATTATAGTGCATTCATCGTGACCTGGCAGCCAGAAACATCCTTTTATCTGAGAACAATGTCGTGAAGATCTGTGATTTTGGCCTCGCTAGAGATATTTATAAGAATCCTGATTATGTGAGAAAAGGAGATGTAAGTCAAGATGCTGTTTGTTCACTCAAATGTTTATAACATATCATATCAAACTGTCCACCAAAATGTCTTGTAGACATTCACATTTCCTGAACTTAATAGCTTGAAAGGTGTCATGGTTTTTATGTGAAGATGAGCTATCCAGATGCATTGTAGATCTGGAAAGCATCTCTACCCTCAGGCATAAGGCTTGGACATTCTCTCTGTTTCACAGCTCTGCCCTGTTAATATTTTAGATATCTTTTAGACATGTCTCTTGGCTGGCTCGGCATTACCCCCTTTATCAGTAAACTTCCTACAAGGAAACCAGTCTCTCCAAAATAAGGTGCGTGTCCCCTGGTGCTCCCACACCAGAGCCATGGCTTGTGGTGCCCCAAGCTGCTGAGGTGGACTCACTGCCTCCAGCACCTACTCACTTGGTTGGTTTTTGTGCTTCTGCTGCAAATAGCGGGCGGTAAGCCCCCTGCCAGGCTGGGTCAGCAACTGTGCCTGTGCCCACTTATGCCATGGGAATTTGGTCTGGGAACTGGGGTCATGCAGAGTCTCCTTCTCCAGGTCTCACCCATCTGCCAGCTATTCCCTCATCCGTAAATGGCTTTCAAGATTTACAGCACTGCATATCAGCTGGGAAACTAACTGGACATAACTTGGGTTCCAACAGGAACCCCCAACAGGCTGAGCTGAGGTGGTTTCAAGGTGGCTGATACGCTTCTGCAATTCAGGCTCTGAATATTTCCCTGAGAGCTTCTCTGACACCATCACAGATGATTTACACTTGGACGTAGGGTTTTCTCCCCGTCACTAGAATTCCGGCAAGAGACTCTTGCTCCTGCATATTCCCACATCCCCATAAAGAAAAGACCTGTTCACTCTGGTCACAGGTTTCCAATGTCTGGTGTTTGTGCCAAACATACTTTAAAAACAGCCCTTTACTCCTACAATTTGTTAAGAAAGTGTCTGAATGAGTGTGGGTTTATCTTGACTGCCTGTAAGGAAATCCCACAGGTTCTTGCTTGAATGGTAATTATTTACATAACAATATATAGTTGATTCATCTACGATTAAATTCTTTTAGGCTTTGAAAATAATAGTCAGGTTTGTCCCTTTTATTCCAGGCTCGACTTCCGCTCAAGTGGATGGCTCCAGAATCCATATTTGATAAAATCTACAATACAAAAAGTGACGTGTGGTCCTACGGGGTCTTGCTGTGGGAGATATTTTCCTTGGGTACGTTAACTCTGCCCCCCGGGAGCTGGAATCAGAGGCGGGGACTTAAGTCTGGGGAAGAACACCCATTACCTTCAGCTTTTGCCAGGTCTTTTGCCAGGAAAGACTTACATCAGGCAGAGGTGGGGTGTGCAGGTACAGGGAGAGCTGTGTGTATCACACCCCTGTGAATTAGAAATTCTGGTGCTTGTTAGGACACTGAAAGCTGATTTTCCAGGCTGAAAGCCTTAATAGATAGCACAGCTATCTGATAACTTTACCACATATTTCTGCCGTTGGCATAACCTAAGATTCCCTTTTTATCTTGCGGAAAGCCTCAGCAGAGATGCAGGGCAGTATGGCCAGAGCAGTCGCAATGCATTGTCTGCCCAATGGAGCAAACCAGGAAAATCACGCAAATTTTTAAGTGTTTTTACTAACTATAAAATATTTTTACCAAATGTGGAACCCCATGGGATAACACAGAGCTGTGGTCCTGGGCTGGCAACAGCATCACCTCCTGTGCCACACGTACATAGCATTCAAGACACCAAGTGCCACGGGCTGGGTGCTCCCTCAAAAGCTTCTTAGTTCTCTCGTGGGAGCAAAGGAGCTGAACACACAAGAAATGTGTCTTTGCACGTCTCAGCCTGTGTCACCCCCATTTCCAGCCAAAGACCAGGTGGTCCCCCCAGCCCAGGAGAGACCCAGCCCCGCCTGCTGGATGCAGCAGGTGAGCAAGCATCTGCATAGGTGCCACAGGATGAACTAGAGCATGCAATCCCAAATTAATACTCAGAGCAGCTTTTCCCGCGCCCCTTCTTTCACGTGGAAAAGACAGGATACAAGATGTACACTGAGTGGGAACAACAATGAACATCAGAATAGAAGAATCTTAATTGGGTTCAACATAGAGGCTGGCAAAAGAGGCGAACAGCAGAGGAAACAATACTATACAATTCTCAGGACAATCAATCATTTATTAGTTTAAATACGTGTTGTTGGTCAGCCTGCCAACTCCTGTGATTTTACGGTCAGACTCATAATACCTGCTATTTTTTTCTTAAAGTCCCAGCTCCTTGAACCTGGAGATTGACTCTGAAAGGTCATGTCTTTTTTTCCTTTCATTTTCCTTTTTCCTGATTTTTTTTGGTTTTGTCTACGAAGAAAAGACCAACAGCACAATCAGGCTGCAACTTAAAAACACTGAAACTAGAAATAAAATGCACATGAACTGTGATCTGATTTAAAACCATGATTTTGTTATTTTCAAGGTGGTTTTGAGCATTCAGGGTTTGTTACTACTCAGCTTACTAGAATTCGGGGTGATCCAAACTGGCTTTTCTTGAGGGATACTTTTCAAGTTAAATTCATGTGTATTTTTTGCATTCAGGCCAGGTAAGCACCACTAATAGCGCTGGGTTTGATCCTGCCCCTCCAAGAATCAGGGCTTGGAGCACCAGCAGCAGTAGTTCCCTGCCTGTGGCAGCTGCCAGGGGCCAGACCCCCAGCTCTGCAAGCGGATGCTGCACAACCCAAGTGTTTGAGGGGGACGTGTAGGACCAAGGCCAGGTCACAGGTACCCTGCTCAAGGCATATATGACCCTGTTCTCCCCATGATTCCTTCAGGTGCCTCTCCTTACCCCGGAGTCCAAATAGATGAGGATTTCTGCAGCAGACTGAAGGAAGGCACAAGAATGCGAGCCCCGGAGCAAGCGAGCGAGGAGATGTAAGATGCCTTTCTCTGCTTGCCTTGCATACTGCTGCCCTCCCGGGCTGCCTTGCACATGATGTACGAGTCTCACAAAAAGTACCCCGTGCCAACATAAGGAAAAGCAACCTGAGGCTGCCTCATATCTTGTTGCTGTCATCAGCATCTTCTTGCATCCCCCACTCCTTGGCCCCTTGGCCCTCCAGTGGGCTAGGAGAGGGTGAGGAGGGACGTGGACCCAAGCCCAGGGCACCACCCGGGCTAGGCTCCAAGGGGAGCTGAGTGAGCAGCCCAGAGGAGGAAGGCCATTCATCCCTCTCCAGGTTTAATATTTACTGACTTGCACACAGATAAGTGCTGGAGGAATGTGACATTATTAATGTCGTCTTGACTTAGGAAGTGACAGCAGAGGCTTCCTCGCAAGCACTCGGGTGACGAGGGCACACCCTTTCCTGGAGATGGCAGAGGAAGGTGACGGGGACCTGCAGCCTCCCAGCCCATGTCGCCTGTGGGGTTTGTCTGAGCCTTTCCATGGCGACATTGGCTGTAACACCCTGGTACCCTGCCTCCAGGCTAACAGCTTTTTAGAGGCCTGGGAGGAGTCCAAGTGAGCCCCTGAGTCTGCAGTGCCTCTACCCTGGGAGTGAAATGGAGCACCCTATCCAGGGAGACACCTGCAGCATCCCAAATTCACACGCCATGGCACAATCATTTAGGATCATGAACACATCCAGGGTATTTTATCTCTGGAAGCAAAATCAAGTATGTGTATGCGCCTTCAGTGCCTATTCAAGTGCTACGTCATGACTCGAAATAGCAACACTTACCAAAAAATAGCTCTGGAAGAAGGAGGATGCGAGCCAGCCATGCCCATCTGGGAGTATCAGCCATTGGCTAATTTTGTTATCGTAGTGACAGCAGATAAGAGGTTTTTTTTTTTTTCTCTTCCACACACTTTATTGCAGGAAGGAAAGCTTGACTGGACCAATATGAGGAAGTGACACATTCATATAAGTCATCTTAGGATGCCTTAACCTAAACATTGCCAGTTAATAGATGTTTAATACAAAGGTTTAATGCTTAATTAGGAATAAAATAGAAAGTATGACTAGTTGGCCAAATTATTCTTTTGATGTGGTTTTCCCGGTGTCTTGCGGGAAGGTTTTTGCCTTTTTTGTGGAAAGTTTACTCTTACTTTGAGTAGGAGGCCCCATGCTGGAGAGCCTCTTTGAAAATCAGGCAGGCTCCGGAGTTAACTTTATCAATGACAAGCTGCCGGAGCTGTGCTGTCTTGGGTCAAAGTGAGCTGTAAGCCCACCATGTGCTCACTTTGCTTTTGTCCTCACAGCTACCAGATCATGCTGGACTGCTGGCGAAGCAATCCCAACGACAGACCACGGTTCTCCGAGCTGGTGAAAAAGCTGGGTGACCTGCTGCAAGCAAACGTCCAGCAGGTACCAACGTCATGGCTGTGCACTGTCACCGAGGCAGGGGTGACTGGCCACATGGTCCCAGGAATAACATGTTCATTTCTTGTTTGCATTTAGGACGGCAAAGACTACATACCTCTCAACACGATATTCACAAAGGAAAGTGCGTTTCCCCCTGCGTCTGATCCTTTGTGCAATGAGAACTTATCTGTTACAAGCTCAAATTGTGGGAGCACTGAAAACATCAGGTGAGAGAAGCAAGATGAAGCCTGGGTTGGTTTATTGGGTATTGTAGCTTGCTGCATAGCTTGTTTTGGTCCTGGACAGAGAAAACACTCAGACACTCCATGTAGCCTGCTTGTCCCACCAGCCATTGAGCCACCACCACTGGGATCCCATTAGGCTGGGACAGCCCCTCAGGGTGTCTTTGCCCAGAGAAACATCAGGTCTACTACTAAAGGGGCACACACGGGCTCAGGCGCTGTGAGAGGGGCAGCTGTGTGCACCCCAGGACTGGGGAGTGAGGTTTGGGTAGGGTCTGCTTAACCAGTCCCATTTGTGTAAACTACCCTGATGACAGTTAGGAAACTGCTTAAAGAAACAGAGGAATACCCAGCGCTTCCTGCTTATGCGCTCCACACTCTCACCAAACACTGCCCTGCTTTTCTTGTTGAACAGATACATAAACACTTTCAAAATAAAACCACCCCAGCGCATAAAGACATTTGAAGAGCTTCCCATCAAGGAAACACTTGTATTGAATGTAAGTGACTCTTGGGCCAAATGGTATGTCATTTATTTCTTTTTCTTTGTGTGACAGATTCATACAGAGAGAATCAAGATGAGTTTTACTGCTTTGTCAGCTCTAGTGATATGAGGTGCAAGATTAGCTGTGCTTGCAGCATTGTGTTATCCCACTGTCCTATTAATTGAGGTCAGCGGATCCTTGCTGGCCATGCCATGGGCTGCAAACACGCCTTACCTGGTAACAAATGGCCAGTGCCAGCAGGCCTGGAAGGTACCACTGCCAGAGTCCCACCTGAGTCCCACTGGTGTCGGAAAACCTCTTAAAATCCCTTGGATTTGTGTTTTCATCTGAATATTAGCGCACAAATGAGAATTGGGGGTCACATTTCAGAGGTCCCAGTTAGGAACAAGTCATGTTACCAGGTGGACAAGCTGGAGAAGTGTCTACTAAAGGGGCACACATACTGTCCCAATGGGGGTGGGCATGGTGAGAAGTTGGGGGAAGCTTTCAGTGACCCAGTTGTACACATTAAGTGGTGGGAGGTGGGAAAGGCAGAGTGGTGCCCGCAGGGTTAAACTAGTAGCTGGCCAAAACCTCACGTTGTGTGTAGACACTTTTCTTTTAGCACTCTGTATCTGCCTTACCAGCATGTGCTTGCTGTACCCCAAAGCAAGGACAGTTTGGGAAGGTACCATTAAATACCTGGGCACTACAGCACCTTCAGCAGCACAGGGCCGCTGCCTCCTAGAGCTCTGGAGTAGAAATGACCAAACAAATGCTGCAAATCAGACCAAAGAGGAATTGAGTCCATTCTAAAAATAAATTTCTACAGTTAACATCTAATAGCGTTGCATTTTCTTTTTCCAAGGATTATCAAGCAGACAGTGGGATGGTGCTGGCTCCAGAAGAACTGAAACGCTTCACGTGGACAGGCAGCAAGCAGAAACGGGCACTCTTCGGGTCTGTATTTTATGTTCCTTTCTTCAACTTCATGTTTTAGAGGGTAAAGGAGGATTCAAGGTCTTTGTGCTAAATCATGCCTAACGAAAGCAGATGAGGCATCCCCAGTCCCTGCAAGCACTCTTGCTGAGCTGTGTCCTGCTTGGTTGAGTGAGCAGGCAACCACCTCCCACACCTAACCCTCCATACGTCTTCAAGGAAACAAATAACCCTCAACCCCTTCAGTGCACATCACCAATATGATTTATTAGTATTCTATTGATCAGCCTGCTCCTCAGCTTAATGCCAGGCTGGGCAAGTGAGTGCCACAGAGCACTAAACCACACTAGAGGTAGGTAACTCTAGGAAACAAGCCCTTAGCAATGATGGGGGAGGAGGAACGTGTGGCTGTGAAGGATTTGCAGTTATTTCTGCAAGTCCCCAAGGGCACCCCAGCTGGGACAAGGCTCCCCGTGCTTGTTTTTGCCCTTCTTTTCCATGACTCAGCTAAGCACGGCCCATTTAACATCCATGGGCTCAGGATGCTAAAGTGGCAACTTTACAATAGATGGATGTGAGGGCCTCACTTCTCTTCCTGCCTTTAAGCACTTTAATATATTGGCCACCTTCCTCCACCTAATTCCTGACAGCTGCCCAAGCAGGGAACTAGGGTTGCTCTAAGAACTGGGTTGCACTGACATGAACTCTCTATAACCGGGAAGTGTTTGTTTTCCCGATGCTGGCAGTGTCTCAGTTCCCAGCCGCTGTGAAGCTGGCAGTGTCCGTGGCTGGTTTCAGCTCTCAGCCAGCCTGGGGACTGCCTAGGCCCAACCCATCCTTCAACTTAGGCTGGCAGGAGGTCAAGGCCATCCTGCCTGTGGGGAAGGAGTCAGCGCCTCACAGCTGAGCAGGCTGGGAGGTGTAGTATTGTCTGGATGAACAATTGGAGCTGGCTGGAACGTGCAGGCAGGGCAGCGAGGAGCTGCTGCAGGAAAAATCCCAGTGACTAAGAGGGCGTTGGTTGAACGCACGGGAATACATGAACGAGAGCGTGCACGCTCACACGGCCAAGACACACAGCGCGCAGGATAAACGTGCTGCTGGCAGGAGTCTGCAATGGAGCACTGCTCATGCGTGGCAAAGCCGGGGGGATACAAGCCACTACAAACAAGAGCCGGGAAACCCTTTCTCCTGCTTTGACCTTTCAGAAAACAGGCCGGTAAGGGAATTTTATGGTACTTTGATTCTGTGGAGGCATACTCTCTTTTGAGGGGCCTGGTATCACAGAGCTTGGAATGCATGTGGACAGTACAGAGCTCCAAAGGATGCGATGTTTCCTAGAAGTGCTTTAACCCATTGTTTCTACGTGTAAACGTAACTTTTCGGAATCTGTCAGCCGCAGAGGCAACATGTCAACCTCCCCAAATGAAAGGGATGAAATGCCTTTGCATGGCACCGAATACACAGCATGTATCCAAGCACCCTTCTGGAAATGCTTTAAAGAGCATTTTCAGCTGCAGAAGGAAAAGGAATGCTTGGATGGGGAAAAAAAAATCATCAGACTCAGCAGTGACTGCTAGAAGGTAAATCCTCAGGGAAACAGCAGTTGACTGAGAACATACAAGGTCATCTGGCCTGCAAGCTAAACAATTGGTACTGTAGTGTTATGCCAAAAACAGAACACAGACTCAGATCTGTGAATGCATGCAGTGACCCTTGTAGTCTGCACACATTCCTGAAAGTGGTAGCTTCTTAGCTAAGCATCCTTTTCTTAGGCTAAATTGGACCCTTGAAAGTTGTACTGAACAACGTAATGCCTGGAGGGGGTAAGTTGATCTCACCAGATGCATAGTCCTGCTTCTTCCCCTGCATCTCAAGCATCCTACTCTGCAGTCCTGCCCTCTCTCTTGTGTTCAGGTCGCTGGATTACTGGCCAGACTGACCCAGGATAGTTTCTGAGTGAGCAGTAGCAGCTCACTGTCAGGGTGCCAGCACCAGACTGAGGAATGGGTCACCCCCCCACCTTAGCAACAGCTTACACCATCACCCTAACACCTAACCACTCCCAGAGCACTTACCATCATGCTGTAAATCTCAACACTGCAGTTTAGGACACAGCAGCAGGTGAGTCCTGAGCAGAGGCAGAAGGGCTGCAGGGCCATGCCCTTGCTGATTCCTGCTTGCCTGCAGGCTGGGGCAAGCTGGCCTGCCTTTCCCTGGGTGCCTGCCTTTCCCTGCTGCCCATGGCAGAATGACTGTACTCGGCATGGTTTTTTCCTCAGTTTGAAGCATCTGAAATGGCATCTGAGCCAGCCAGGTAGGGTGATGCTTTCACACCAGCACACAGTGTGTGCGTGCCCTGGGCATCACATTAGCAGATTCAGACTTAGAATCATAGAATCATAGAATCGTAAGGGTTGGAAAGGACCTTAAGATCATCTAGTTCCAACCCCCCTGCCATGGGCAGGGACACCTTGCCCTAAACCATGTGGCTCAAGGCTCTGTCCAACCTGGCCTTGAATACGGCCAGGGATGGAGCATCCACAACCTCCCTGGGCAACCCATTCCAGTGCCTCACCACCCTCACTGTAACGAACTTCTTCCTTATATCTAATCTAAACTTCCTCTGTTTAAGTTTGAACCCATTACCCCTTGTCCTACCACTACAGTCCCTAAGGAAGAGTCCCTCCCCAGCATCCTTGTAGACCCCCTTCAGATACTGGAAGGCTGCTATGAGGTCACCACGCAGCCTTCTCTTCTCCAGGCTGAAAAGCCCCAACTTTCTCAGCCTGTCTTCATATGGGAGGTGCTCCAGCCCTCTTATCATCCTCGTGGCCCTCATCTGGACTCGCTCCAACAGCTCCATGTCCTTTTTATGTTGAGGACACCAGAACTGTACGCAGTACTCCAAGTGGGGTCTCACAAGAGCAGAGTAGAGGGGCAGGATCACCTCCTTCGACCTGCTGGTCACGCTTCTTTTGATGCAGCCCAGGATACGGTTGGCTTTCTGGGCTGCAAGTGCACACTGCCGGCTCATGTTAAGCTTTTCGTCAACCAACACCCCCAAGTCCTTTTCTGCAGGGCTGCTCTGAATCTCTTCTCTGCCCAGCCTGTAGCAGTGCCTGGGGTTGCCCCGACCCAGGTGTAGGACCTTGCACTTGGCTTGGTTAAACTTCATAAGGTTGGCATCGGCCCACCTCACAAGTGTGTCAAGGTCCCTCTGGATGGCATCCCTTCCCTCCAGCGTATCAACCGAACCACACAGCTTGGTGTCATCGGCAAACTTGCTGAGGGCGCACTCAATCCCACTGTCCATGTCGCCGACAAAGATGTTGAACAGGACCGGTACCAACACCGATCCCTGAGGGACACCACTCGTTACAGATTTCCAACTGGACATTGAGCCATTTACCACAACTCTTTGCGTGCGGCCATCGAGCCAGCTTTTTATCCACCGAGTGGTCCATCTATCAAATTGATGTCTCTCCAATTTAGAGACAAGGATGTCATGTGGGACAGTGTCGAATGCTTTGCACAAGTCCAGGTAGATGACATCAACTGCTCTGCCGCTGTCCATCAGTTCCGTGGCTCCATCATAGAAGGCCACCAAATTGGTCAGGCAGGATTTCCCCTTAGTGAAGCCATGTTGGCTGTCACCAACCACCTCATTGTTTTTCATGTGCCTTAGCATGTTTTCCAGGAGAAACTGTTCCAAGATTTTGCCAGGCACAGAGGTGAGACTGACTGGTCTGTAATTCCCCGGGTCTTCCACCTTCCCCTTCTTGAAAATGGGGGTTATATTACCCTTCTTCCAGTCATTGGGAACTTCACCTGACTGCCAGGATTTTTCGAATATGATGGACAGTGGCTTAGCAACTTCATTCGCCAGCTCCTTCAGGACCCGTGGATGGATTTCATCAGGTCCCATGGACTTGTGCACGTTCAGGTTCTTAAGATGGTCTCGAACCTGATCCTCTCCTACAGTGGGCCTAAGGTCTTCGTTCTCACAGTCCCTGCATTTGCTTTCCAAGACTTTCGTGGTGTGGTCAGAGCATTTGCTGGTGAAGACTGAGGCAAAGAAGTCATTAAGAACCTCAGCCTTCTCCAAATCCATGGTAGCCAGTTCTCCTGATAGCTTCTGGAGAGGGCCTACATTGTCCCTAGCCTGTCTTTTATTTGCTACGTATCTATAGAATCCTTTCCTGTTATCTTTTACATCCCTTGCCAAACTTAATTCTAGCTGGGCCTTAGCTTTCCTAACCTGGTCCCTAGCTTCTCGGGAAATGCTCCTGTATTCTTCCCAGGCCGCCTGTCCTTGCTTCCACCTTCTATAAGCTTCTTTTTTCCCTCTAAGTTTCCTCAGCAGCTCCTTGTCCATCCATGGAGGTCTCCTGGCCCTCCTGCTGCACTTTCTTCTAGTCGGGATGCAACACTCTTGAGCACGTAGCAGGTGATCCTTGAATATAAGCCAGCAGTCTTGGGCCCCCCTGCCCTCTAGGACTGTATCCCATGAAACCTTACTAAGGAGGTTCCTGAAGAGGCCAAAGTCTGCTTTCTTGAAGTCCAGGGCAGTGAGCTTGCTGCACGCTCTTCTCACCGTCCTGAGGATCTCAAACTCAACCATCTCATGATCACTAGAGCCAAGGCTGCCCTGGAGCGTTACATTTCCAACCAGTCCCTCCCTGTTGGTGAGCACAAGGTCCAGCATGGCACCTCTCCTCGTCGGCTCCTCTACTGCTTGAAAGAGGAAGTTGTCTTCCACACAATTAAGGAACCTCCTGGATTGCTTGTGCCGGGCCGTACCGTCCCTCCAACAGATGTCAGGATGGTTGAAGTCCCCCATGAGGACCAGGGCCTGTGAGCGTGAGGCTGCTCCTATCTGTCTGTAGAGCGCTTCATCCACAGAGTCCTCTTGATCAGGCGGCCTGTAACAGATCCCCACCGTAATGTCCCCCGTTGCTGTTTTCCCTTTGATCCTGACCCACAAACACTCTGTTACCTCATCACCCGTCCCCAGACAGAGTTCCATACTCTCTAGCCTATCACTGACATAGATAGCAACGCCCCCTCCCCGTCTGCCTGGCCTGTCTTTTCTAAACAGCCTGTAACCTTCCATTCCGACATTCCAGTCATAGGAGCCATCCCACCATGTTTCTGTGATACCAATGACATCATATTCCCGTAACCTTGCACACATCTCTAATTCCTCTTGCTTGTTCCCCATACTACGGGCGTTTGTATAGAGGCACCTTAGCCGAGCTCCAAATGAAGCCGACTCAATGGCTGGGGCAGCTGGAACATCTCTACATCGCTCCAAGCACTTATTACAGGTGCTGGCAACTGACCAGGAATGTTGGGATGGATCAATGCTCCCCTCCCCCAACACATCTAGTTTAAAGCTTTCCTGACCAGCCTGGCAAGCCTCCTACTAAAACAGCTCTTCCCCTTCTTTGTCAGACCAGCTCCACCAGCCTCCAGTAGATCTGGCCTCCCAAATGGAGCCCCATGTTCTAAATAGCCAAACCCCTGACTATGGCACCAGCTTTCTAACCATTTATTAACCTGCCAGACACGCCTAGCTTTTTTAAGGTCCTCCCCTTTGCCCTGGAGAATCGATGAAAAAACTATCTGAGCTCCAGAGCCCCTAACCACCTCTCCCAGGGCTCTGTAGTCCTTCTTAATGTCCTCCAGGCAACTGCTGTCTATATCTCTAGCACCCATGTCAGCACCATGTCTACTGCACAGGGTGGAAGAAGCCAAACCCAGCACATCCCACCTGTCCCCAGAAGTGCACCCAGGGTTCGTTTCATAGGAAATAATCCATTGACTCCAGAAGAAGCCAGTGCATGCACTGGTGCTTACTCAGCATGACTAACCAGAGAGCCATGCCCAGGGGAGAGCAGAGCAGGGAGCCAACCTACCTGATAGTGCAGAAGTGCCCCACTGACCCCGCTGAGCCCCCTCCCCTCAGCCTTCTGCTGCTGTGGAGGGAAAGGCATTGACACGCAAAGCTCACCCTTGGTTTCACTATAAGAAACTGAGCTTCAGCCCAAACCCTAGTGAGCCCCACAGGCTCAGGTGGTGGCCAGGAGGACAACAACAGAAATGGTTGCTATGTGCCTTGGACTTCCTATTGCCATTGAGATGAAAGTAAGCGATACTGTGAACAGCATAGAGATAAGTCCTTCCTAATGTAAGGCCTCAGGTAACAAGATCCCAATAGAAAGGGTTGGGGGAGAAGAACAACCTTCTGAGCTCTGCTCCTTTGCAAGTGGAAGGGATCTCAACTGCAACTATCTTCTAGCTTTTTAGTATTGGTGAAAAAGTCTAACCCGAATAAGCCAAAATCTTTGGGCTGGAGCAAAGCCTAAGCCAGAAAACCAGTGAGAACTCCCCACTAGTGAGCTGGAACAAGCATCTTGAGAGCCGCAGCCAGCCTCTAACCTCACTCCGTTCTTCAATCCATCAGGAAAGCAGCAGCTGTTTCCTCCAACAAATGATCCCAATTAAAACCCAATGAGAGACAGTTTCTAATTTACATTTCTAGAGTGGAAAGAAGATAGTCCACAGCTAGAGAAGCCTTTACTGACTGCAAGCTCAGTCTCAAAATGAAGCCTGACTATGGATGCCAAGACCCTGCGGGCTCCCTCAAAGAGAGTGCATGCCCAGGTACAGCTGTGCACTCAAGGTAAAATTAATAGATGCAGCTCTACTGGTATAAAGGTTTATTAATTAAAGTAGAAGCCAAGTTTAGCTCACAAGAAAGTTCTCAGGATGCAAAAGCCTGATGATGAATGAAAGAGTCAAAGCACAATGATTTTAAGGCTCATAACTTCACACGCACACTCCACTTTTGCCAGCCCACTGCTCACTAAGACAATTGCAGTGCAAATCACAGAAGCGTTTCTCTTTAAACCCATCACAAAATGTACCTTGTCACATAGTTACAGAATTCATCCCAAGGCAATTGTTTCTCCATCTGCCAACAGATGCAATGTAAAAATATGGGATGCATCTGCAATCCTCATCATGAGGGCTTCCCCTCATGAACTCCATCCATCCACAAACAAATGTGGTCTTGTGAGGACCCTCCAAGTTCCTACAGCAGGACAGAAGGCAGAGATCACACTCCTTAAAAAGCACACAGGCTTGTGAGCTAAAGATGCAAGAAATTGTTACTTCTCCATTTCTCAACCCAGAATAGCCTGTGCTACCAGTTCTGTCTTGTACTTAAAGATCTAACAGTGCAAATTAAAATGAAAAGCAAAACCCTGGGCTCCAAAAGCCTTAGATGTTCTGACTGTCTTCACTGGAATTCAAGATGAGGGCTGCCAGCGTTCCTGACCTTATAAATGGAGAGGGGTGGATTATCCCTGAACTTATAAAAATACAGGGGAGGAAACCTAATTTAGGCATTGCAGCCCAGCATGTGTTTGCATTAGGCTTTCACATCAATGATGGTAGATGCTCTGGCTTGTCCTTCATCTACAGATAGATCTTTGGTATCTAAGTTCAATGGTGTTGAAAATTCTCTTTGCCTTTATTTTCTTAATTACTGAGGGAGCCCTTTTAAGCATTGTGCTTTCTGAACATGGATGAGAAAGTGCTGCAAGACAAATAGTATCTTTAAGAGAGGCTCAGCTGGGAAGACATTAAACCCCTCTTATAAAGGGCATCTTATAAAAGGCAGCCTACAGGATAACAGGAAAACTCTAATTCAAACCAGCAGTTCATGTCTGCTGCCAAAGAGAAGCCAAAGAGACGAGATACCCAGACCTTGTGCCCTTCCTCACAAACATCAGCCAGTTATCTCAAAAATTTAAATCCTTAAAAAAGCATTAGGCTTTGGGAACACCTACATCAGTAACTTTCTGCTCTTGCCACAAGGCTTGAGACCTTTCATTAATTCACTCCTGCTCAAAAAAAGCCCAGCTCCCTTAGGAAGAACATTTAAATGTGAGGACCCCATGGGGATGCCCAACCCAGCAGCAGCACAGATACCACACTCCACACTGCTTTGCCCTGCAGTGAAGTTTCACTCCCCAGCACCTGCAACAAACAAACAATTAGAGCTTAGGCTGAGCAATCAAGAACTCCCTGTAAGCACTGAGACTCTAATACTTACAATGAACATAAGCAACTAGTAGCGATGTTCAGTCACAGAAGGGGAGTTCAGGGGGACATAGGAGGACTCTCTCCATCCTTGGTTCTGCTCTAACATTGAGCAATCCCTTTTGCATCAATGCCGTTCCCACCATTTGAGAACAAAGATGTTTCTTGTGATGTGGCTTTGCTCAAGTCATTAAAACGAATGCCCGTGCACATTAAATATGCTAACAAGGATGCTGCTCTGTTACAGCATTAAAGGTGCCAGCAGGAGCAAGGAATCAGTGCTTTCTGGAATAACCAAGCCAAGAAGCTTCTGCAGCTTCAGCTGTGACCACCTCTGTGACTCCAAGCAAAGATACACATATGGTAATATGGTGCTGGAGAAAATGAGAGCAAGCCATTCTCCCCCTCCTGACTACAACTCCGTTGTCCTTTATTCTCAGCCACCCATTTAAATACTTCTAAGACCAAGATTTAAATATGCATTTAATCCACAAAGGTTCTTCTGCAACGCTGTCAGTTTAAAAACTTTGACCCAAATAATTTTATTTATCCTAAAATTCAAAAAGATATCATTGGCTTAATCTTGGCGATCTGCTTTTCTACAGACTGCAACAAGCATATACAAAATATATCAAAATACTAATGCTTAGGCCTTGACTTTCCCAAATGCTGAACACCAACAGCTGCCACTAAAATTGCCCAGTGCTTCTGAAAACCTGTATGGTCATTATTATAGAGAAAACTAGTTCACTGTTTGGTCCCTGGCAGCAGGATGGTCTTTCATGCTCTAGTCAGCCAGCCCCTACTCAGACTGCATCAGACACTGGGGAATTTGCACCCTGTTGCTGAGACCTGTGTAGTGCTGGAAAAATGAAGGAGTCCTCAAGAAGAGACAAACAAGAAACAGACCATGCTCTACAGCTTTTAGTGAAAACTCTACTCTGAGAAACTTGAGGGAAGGCTAATGTTCCAGGGAAGAGGGATTAGCTAGGTGGGGATGGGGCATCACATGGCTCTTACTGCTTCAGATGGCATTCGTGGCAAGGAGTCATGCGAGGCAAGAATTTCAAATTTGTGTTGCAAAATACAATTGGCAAGGATAGAAGAGAACCAAGATCAGAGCCAGGTCTGCACCATCAGGGAATACATATCAATTTGGTTTGGACAAGCCTGCTGAAATCAAGTAAATATTCTTGAAGTTTTGCACTTTGACACTATGCCAACACACACACACTGGAACCAAACCACAAGCTAGACATTAAAGCCAAGCTCTGTCCATGAAACCCTGTGGACCTTCTAACACTGCACTGATTATATTTTATTTATGGGGAATTTGTCTGAAAAGACAGGATGGCTACTAAACTGTGTATACTTTAAATGAATCGATCACTAGAGAGTTTGAAGAGATTAGTTAGAAATCACAAGACAATCTCTTTGGAGAGTTAGCGCAGCTTTTCTATGAAGACAGTTGAATTTCTGTGTTAGTTTCTAGTATATATGTACAGGAATAAAAATGTTATCATTCATTTGCAACACTTTTGTATAGAATCTCAGAAAGAGCATGAGTGTTCTTTGTTTGAGAGTGTAAGGATGCACCATCCCCTTTCACCTTTGAATGCAATGTTAAAATGAGTTGGCCATTTAGCACAGCAGCACTGATGTCTTCCAAATCAACAACTACTGCCCAACCTCAGCTTCTCGTGGTCCACTATAAATATATTAACTCAAACGCTATGTATAATATGGTTCTGACCTCTTAAAACTCAGCTTAGGAGCTGTGAATTTAACCCACTAATTGCTTAAAGGCAAATGACCTTTTGCATATTTACAAAGAAAAAATTTCTTGGATATTCACATAAAAGAAATATGTACCACTACATCTCAGCTAAGTATCAATTCTACATCTTCCTGGCCAAGAGATCATCAGTTTTAAGTATCTATTGCACTGTCTCTTGCTGGAAGTATATTTGATCTTGATCAAAACAAAAAGAAAGTTTAAGAACTGTTTCTTAACTCCAGCTGAGCAAAAGTAGTTGTGGGATGATGCATCTCAAAGGAATGTTTGCACAGTGTAAATATATAAATATGCTTTTTGTGCACAAATATTTAAGAAAACTGGACTGCAAAGACCACTTTTATATGAATCCCCTAAGTTTCTTTGTATGTGAATAACTCCTATTTTTGTCTTGCATTTTCTGTCTTCATATAATGTATGACTGCAAAATTCATATAATAAAGTTTGCTTTTGAAAGAAGCCACAGTTCTGCCAAACTAGTCAACCCAGTGTCAAAGACTGTTGCAGCAGATGGTTCAGCACTGGGCAGCACTAACATCTGGCAAAGAACCCAGGTTGTAGGCCAGTTTTGTGAGCAAAGGAGAATATGGAGTAATTGTATGGAAGACACATTTTCACACAGCAAAGCAGATGAACTGTGAGGGACACTTGTACTGCTCCCTATGTGAGTGATATACCCTAGACTCAGCATAACTAAGAAGGGCTTACTGCTGCCTAGAGGTAAAGAGCCAACTGCGTGCAAGAGAGGCAAGGTTTCATGGTGGGGGAAGACAAAGTAGCTCCTTGACAAGCACCCATTCAACTGCTCTCCAAGTCTGGTTACTTCTGCAACTAGAAGGTCTGGTACAGATGAAAGGACTTCAAACAGAGCTTCCTCAACAAAGCCTGTTCTGAACTGACTGTGACAAAAGCTAGCACTTTAGTCCTGGTAGATGCTTTGCCTTCTTCAGAGAACCTACACATCTCCACTCCATCCATCAGAAGCTTGGAATGCTTCTTCCACAGAGGTGGCAGTTGGGTGCTCTCTGCTATATAGCATTTTATAGCCTGAGGGGATCTCCAAGCCACACTGCAGATAAATTACACAAGTGCTGGAAGGAAGCAGAGATTGAACCTTCTCTGGAAAGGCAGAACGTAACAGGATTGCCTAGTGCCACAGGAGTTGTGTAGCTTTTGCTGCATGCCACTATGGAGGAAACTGGAGACTAGATAAGCACATCTACCAGTCAATCCACATTAAGTATATGCAGGGAATATTGACAATTACACTTACATTGCACAAAATTTCACATTACATAAGCATGGTTAGGACTGGAGGGGTATATGACATTTTACCCCACCAGTAAATCATCTTACCTTTGCTGGTTAACAAAACACAAAACTAATTCTGGAAAATGAAGCTGTCATCACTCCACATACAAATTCTCAGAGAAATTAATATACTTCATTATTGGGCAAAAAAGTTCAATAAACATGAACATAAGGGTACTTTAACAGTTTCCAAAATTAGGGCTTGTCCAGTAAAGCAGACCTGATCCAGAGAGAGATGGGACTTGAACTGGGAGTTATGGAAACGTGTATCAGTATGACTCCAGTCAGCAACATGTGTAAGCTTTAGGATATCTGATATAGTGTAAGCGGCACACTTTGTGACTCATGATTGTTTAAACTGTGCATTGCAGACAGTGAATACAAAAGAAACATGATGGAATGAAATACAATTACAGCACCAAAGTTTAAATGCCCTGTATCCAGCTTCAGAACTTCACATTGTCAAAATAAGGCCACATTATTTCTGGTATTCTTTATTAAAAATACTGCTGTACACATGAAGAATGAAAACAGGATTAAAGATGAGTAACACATATTGGGGTCATGACATTAGAACTTAACATACTGGTGCTTTTTAGGGGAAGTAGTTGACACCTGAATTACTGAAACAAGGGCAAATCAAAAATACATAGGTACCCTCAACAAAATATTTACAATATAGTAAATACAGCAACAGAATTTAAAACAGTTACAAAAATTAAAATGACCAACATCAGATTTTAAAGGTTGTCCCTTCTGTGCTTTTAGCTGTAAAAAATAGGAAGGTCAGAATTAAATTTCCCATCTGGGAGGGCACATCCTGGTGGCTCTTCTTTTTAAATACAGGTAACACAGTTCTTCCTATGAATAGATCAAACTACAACTTTAGGACAACCTTCTAAATGGAATTAAAACGGGGCAGAAGGCCTCTCCCCCAAAAAAACACCCAAGCTGAACTTCAGACTGTTCAAATCATTCCCAAATACAGACCAAATGAAATAAATAAAAAACAAAGTTAACTTTTTTTTTTCTATGCATTACCTGAAACCAAATATTTTCTGGCTGACATATGTATGAAAACTTATTAGCTGTCTACCTTTTTATTTTTAAACCAAGTCCTGAGGTTACTAGGGGCTGAAGCAAACTGACATTATGCAAATACACACAGGTTTGCAATTTAGACATGTCTTGCAGAGGGTGGTTTGCTGGTCTAAAAAGGATGAGAATTCAAGCCCTATTTTACCCCTGCCTTACACTTTCACAAAATATTGGTCCACAAATTAAATTTTCAAAGGTTCCCAAACCCCACAACTGAACAGATGATCCCCTTTCATTTTCAAAGAAAACAATACTGGAAAAAACCTCAGCCCGCTTATAAATTAAGCATTTCATATTTCTTCTAGAATACAAGTACTTCTTTTTTGTACAAAAGAATTACAATATGATTTGTCAAAAAACATATAAAAGACAGCTGCTCTTCCTCAAATACATGAGCTAATGATAAAAGACTGTTTTGCATGTTCACTTTTCAAAGTTCCTGTTCCTTTTATATTAAAAAGAACATTCTGGCAACTGTTATTGTTTGAATATTAAACATTATGTTCCTTTTAAAATTCATTCGATCAAATGTGACAGTAATCAATTTTTAAACTCAACAACTGATGCTACCTAATGTGGATTCAACCACATTTTCTAAAATGTGTAAAGCATGTCCCTAGTCTTCAAAGCTTTCGATGTGAAGAGAGTTGCTTTTTTCTTGATGCAAGTCTCAAGGCGGAGAATCATTTTAAAGCTTATAAAAGTGGACAGAGAAATATTAAAAACTTCTCTGAAAACTACAAATATTGAGATTTATTAAAATTGATGTCAGTAACATCAGTTGCAAGTGCTTAGAGTCTGTCCTGACCTTTTGAGTTTCCACATTTTCTTCATGGTGAGCACCCAGTGCTATTAAAACATTCAGTGCTGGGAAAGGATAGATACAGTCTTCACTACTGCTTTAAGAAAGGAAATTCCTAGATATTTGGCAGTCTTCGGTATCAAAGTGTAGGTGTTTAACTAGAAATTCCATGAATACCCAAGTTTGGAGACAAATGCATGTCCAAATATTAGAAAGGTAAATGAGGAGGAAAATTCCAGACTTTTGAGACTGAATTACTTCAGGAATATTCATGTGTTGCGTATTATCAAAAGTAATATTACTTTGGGCTAAGCAGTGACTGCAAAGGCACAGCAGATCATTATCCCTCCAGATTCAGGCTGTAAAACTTGAAAAGCTCTTGATGCCAGACAACTGCTGTGTTTAGTTAATCTTCTTTTAACAGTGTCTTTGTATCTGTATCCAGTGTAGCGTACCATAATAAAGCTGTGGTTCAAAGAACAGAACTTTATACAAAAATTATACTGTAAATAACCTAAAGTAATACACTCCTGAAACTTCAGGCATTTAAACAATTTCTTTAAAAAAAAAAAAAAAAACTATTAAAAAAATTGCATAAATGTAAATGCTTCTGACTAGCAGTAAAACGTATAAACAGTTTTTAAAAGGCGCTGGTTGTGTTTAGAGCAAGTTTGATATGCTCCTTAAATTATAGATGTTTCCCATTATGCTATTTTCGTCACCTCGCTTAGAAAAAGTTTAAATCAAATGGCAGGGGAATTTCTTTCCTTTTTTGTCAATTCACCGATACTTCACTTGACTGGTTTTAAAAAGTTTCCTCTTCTCACATTTCTTTGAGCTAACAGTGGGTGGCATACAGAGCTTGCATACAACACACTTTTACAGAGGTTACGAACTAAATGGTCATTAATAGAACACAATTTCTATTAAATTATTTACCTGGTCCTTTATGCTATTCTGGGTGCAAATAATATCAAAAATGAATAAATTTTGCTATATCCTCAGTGACAAAAACATATCCCAGAAATGTCCTTGCAAAGAGTTTCCCTTAAGTATACAATGTGGCAAAACTTCAGAGATCAGAAAAGTCTTAAAAAAATTAAAATTAGTGCATATACAAGTGGAAAAAATAAAAGCAGGAACATCATGCACCTGATGTGTTCCTTAATCTAAAATAAATTCTTCACAGATAAAGCCTCCAATGGCAGCCTTAGCTCTAGGATAAGTGAAACATTCTTCCCTTCAAGTAACAGTGTACCTGACTGAAGTGCAAGCAGCTTTGCTCATCTCCTGTTTGTTTCCCAAATGTGAAATGAGATGACAACAACAATTCAGCTGTAGTGCAATTTGCTATTGGTTAAGTTCCTCAGCAATGTCCTGCATGCTTTCAGCAAATACTACAACTGACCATTTGCGGCTGCAATCAGTTCTTGAAAAGTATTTTCAAAGCAGCGTTTTAAATCGCTGTAAGTTACCACAAGTACACTCTTCTCATCTCTGGAAATGAGGCTTATTTTTTCTGGCACACCAGCATCTAACTGTAACAAGAATGCAAAAGATAAAATAAAAGAAGTGTGAAAGAAATGGCAAAACATTTCCCCAATAACAAAAGCAATCAATTTCTTGGCAAGCACATTGTTGTGGTGCAGTTCAAATCTGCTGACACCACAGAAAGGAAGGATCTGAATCGCACCACAACAATGTACTTGCCAAAAAATCGAGACATTTTGGTCTTAACCTGATGGACATTCCAGACCTTTGGACTAGGTTACCGTTGTTTTCTTCCCTTTCCATAAAGCCAATAATCCTGCAATGCTATCTTCCCCTGTGTAGAAGGTCTAGCAAAATTTCCATATAGCTCCTGATGAACAAAACCATGTTTGACATTACATTTGCATATAAGTTCCACAAGCCTCCATGTAGGGTAGGTAGATTACTTCTTGCCCACGCTAAAATGAAATAATGGATGGATCAGCTCCAGGTAGTGTGAAAACTGGTAGAAACCCAAACCTCATGTTTTCGCAATACTGAAACAAAGTAGATCCTAAGCTGTATGGTACATTTCACTCCCTACTCTATTAAAAAAAACCCCACCAAACCAACACCCTTGATTACCTAGTTAGAATCAATAAACAAATAGATAACTTGGAGTTAGAGATGAAAGTCTGTTCCACATTTGTTTTTATGTTTTTTATGGCTTCTTAAATTCAATTTTTAAAAATTGTATGTTACGCTATGTACTTTAAGATGTACCACTAAATCCTAATTTGGAACAGAGGAGTATCCTACTTTACATGCTGAAGTCCCTTCCAACACTATATCTTATATTCTCCCCGCTTTGCAAGAAATGGTCATCAATGAAGAACTGTCAGACTCTTATAAACACAAAACTTTTGTAGCTCTGTTTTAGCCAATATATTGTTATTTCCAAATAACCTGACACTACAAACTTTCTTGTTCCAATACAGAAGGCGGGGCAGAGAAGTGGGATATGACACTATCGATAAAATCTTTGGAAATACAACCCTAGCAGGATTAAATAAATGTATTGTAATGTACTGACTAGCAGAACAATTAAAGTTGTCACTGAGACAATAATTAAAGTTGACATTGCTTGACACCAGCTAGTGGAACAACGCAGTAAGTTAGTAATTTCTTGCATTTGTTTTCTAAAATAATGTTCTGAGCATAGCCTTAAGAGTTGGAACCTCCCCAACTTAAAGTTCCTGCTTTGTGAATAGTTTCAGAAGGACAAAAGCAGGCCAATTAGCTTTTAATTCTTGTGGAGTAGGATAAAACCACCACCACCTTCCAACATCCATTACAAAAATATTATCATGATTAAGGTCTTTGTAAAATACTGTTCACTGTCTCCATTAACATCATACAAGATAACAGTGAATTACCTTAATGTATGTAAGGATACGGAAGATCTGTATTAAGAAAGCCACACAGTAACTAGAAACATCAATATTTATGGCTTGTTTTCTCTCCCTCTGTGAAGGCATAAATCAACTGAAAAGACCTCCTAAATGCCACATTGAAAATTATTATTTTTTTAGATAGAGCAATTTTCATTCAAAAGGAATGCTTTTGAAGTGTAGCAAGAAAGCCCAAATAACCATTTCTACTAGTACACACTACAGTTTCAGAAGTGTTTTTTAGAGTGTATTTCCAAAGTAGAGTTCTGCGAACCTTATATTTTTTTGTGTGCTGAGCCCACAACCACAGAAGAGAAGAGCCTCTGTTTAAAAAGGTAAGCCATGAACATTTATAGAACAGGCATTCTTTGACACCGTCTCTTACCTGACCTACGAATTCAGGACTGTCCCCTCTTGCTACAGTACTGTACGGGTCACTGCTTTCAAATCATGATGGCATTTCACTGCCTATTTGAATATCAACATGCTTTCTTTTTGATTTAGCCTCAATCCCTTTAATGTCCTTTTTAAAGTGATTACAGACACCAACCAGAAAGATAAAAAGGAGGTTAAAGAAATGCACAGCAGTGGTCTAATAGGTGATTAAAAGCCCTGACAATTTAGATAAAACATTTAACTGTAGTTAAGTCAGTTGTTACATGTCAAAGAAGCTGAATATATTCATTTTTTTCTGAATGAGAAAGTTGGCTACCCTCATCCTAGAAAAGAAAATACTAGCCACTGAAAAAACTGTATATTGTCAGTGTCTGCATCACCATTCTCTATAGAGTGAGTGGAATGACTAAGCAACTACCAAAAAAACCCACCAAAAAAAGAAAATGGGGAGGGGGGAAGAAGTAGCATTCTATGAATTACTGAAGTTTAACAAAACAATGTGAACTAAGCTGAAAACTGATCTGCCAATTAAAAAAAAAATAAATAATCAGATCATGTAATTTTTACACTTACAGAGCAACACAGTTCTACAACTACTCAAGATCTTTTGGTCTCTCACACATGTCCTGCTATTAATCGTGAGAGTGCTCAGCCAAGATATTGCTTATGGTGCAGCTCTTAGTTTTGTTACATCAGACTTAGAAAACAAAGGGCTGGAGAGGCTAGGGAAGTTACTGAATTGGACTTCGCTTTTTAAGTCACAGATATTTTCCAGCACTGTCCTAGATGGTAAGGATTTTGCACAGTTTTCTATTGCAGTTTCCCTCCTGTCTCCTACTCTGGTCAGCACAGTTTAGGAATGGATCCTCTTGCCTTATCATCATTCTCTGTGATATCTATATCAGCAGAAACCTCCTCCAGTTAAAGGGGTTTTATGGATCCTTTATGCTGTGTTGAAAGACCAGAGTAGCATAAAGGGACCAGCATTGCTTATCCACAGAATTCAATGCATTCTAGGATGAAAAGTTAATACTGTATCTCATGCTATATGACCAAATTCCAAGTTTTTAATATTAATGTACTAAGTTTATTTAAAATATCCATAAATGTATGAATATTAGCTTAGTGAATACATTGTTTTCATCCAAAACGGGGAAATAATCATCAATTAAATCAACAGAATTAACTTGCCAATGCCAACTTGCTTTGAAGTGGAATATTATTTTAAAGAAAGTTAACCCAAACAAATTTTTAAAAGCTAACCCAAGTACAGTGTACCTTGTTAAGACATGAGATAATGTGACTGAGGTCAATCCAAGGAGTACCCGCTTCTGTCACCTGATGGAAAAGGTGATCTCGAAAGAGCTTTAGTAAATACCTGTCTCCAGTTTCTGACCACGTTGGGTCTTTCTGAAACCTGGTGTAAAACAAAGACTCATATTAAAGCTCAGAAAGTTAAAAAATAAAAAAATTAAAAAATCAAACCCCACATATATACATGATTCTTCAATCTAAACTTCAAATCTAAACTTACTGCTCTAACCTACCTGCTATAATTTGCAATTAAATTAGTCTCCCCCCCTGCTGCAAACAGAAGATATACATATTCAAAGTTTCTCAGCTGTTGAAGCACCTGAAGCTAATGTCTAACAAGGGCCACAGAAAAGTAATGGTAGAAAGCAAGAGTTACCTTCAACAAGTTTAACATGTTCATAATGCTGGTTTCTAACATTTACAACTTCAAGTCTATTCAATAGGATGGAAAACAAACCATGAACACTTCATTTTTATGTAGTAGTTGATTAAAAAAAAAAAAAAGCTGAAAATAAACTAGCTTAAAACCAGTATCCATACCATTTACTACAGTTAAAGCAAACTACAGATTTCCTCAAAAACTATTATCACAAGAGATTGCTAAGAGAAATCACACTAAAAAATTAAGCAACTTTTGCATGTCTATATGCAGCTTTCTCTTCTCCTTTAGTTAAACTTTTGATTGAAGTTGCTTATCTTGTTTTCCTCAAAGCTTCTTAAGTACTCACTTCCTCGGGGGTAAAACATGGGGAAAATGTTTAGCTTAAATTTATGAGGGGAGAAAACTTGCATTGCAAACTGGTTTTTATATACTCTATACCATGAAAACAAGTGTTTCTTACTCTGGCCTCTCATTGATTGTTCCCAATTTTGCTAGAAGCCTAAACAACCTTCCATTTTGCACCTCCTAGAAAACAAGAAAGAGGTTATTAAAGTTTCTGAAACATAAAATTAAGGCACTTATTTGCAAAAGATATACAATAGAAATTCAAACAAAGTGCTATTATTTATTTATTCAAAGAGGAGAGTACAATTTTTTCAGAAAGAGATTGAATGCATTATACTGTGTATTGGTAGCTCATTTTAGCACTTCGTATTCAAATTATAATGTGGAGATTTAACAACTAACACCATCTTGCTGACCCAGCAGGAACTGGATCAGACAATCTATTTCTTTGTGGAAACATGTGTCTAGTCTCTTGCTAGCCTATATTTACAGATGTGCTAAAATACAGTAAGTTAAACAAGAACAATACACTTTATATATACACACAGTTATAAAGACCTGTAGAAGTATAACACCATATTTCCGGTAAAGATAAGAAAGAACATAATCTACCAGATCTGTTTTTCAGAAATGCTTTGTAGGCCATTATTAGTAAATATTTACCAACAATAATATCAGACTAGCATATAAATTACAATTGATCCAAATACAATTTTGAAACAAGTTTTTCTAAAAAAGCTAGAATTTAAGTCTTAAAACAGTATAAATTCTGAGTCAATCAGTGACAGAGATAAAGCAATGAGAACAAGTTCAAAGACAGAACATTAAAATTACACATGCTTAGAATACATGCAACTGAAAAATTAATTTCAGATGTTTTTCCTCATCACTTAGGATAAAGTAAAAAGTTACATCCTAGCTTATATTACACTGTGGATTAATCTTTTAAGTAAAATCTGCTCAAAGCTGGCAGGAAAAGATACTCTCCCATATTCATATGGGAATATTATTCACATTCTCCCATATTCTCAAACATTATCCATTCTAAACTGCATCTCATTCCATGCAGGATCATACTGATTTCAAATTAATTCAGTCTGGAGTAGATTACTGTGCACAGCTGGGTAAATAAAGTAGGTCAAGGTGATAATAGCTTGACATCAGACAACCTACGGGCTGCAAGACTTCTATTACCCATCCAAAAACACCCAGCAGAACAGCTTGTACCACAACAGTAGCTACACTTAGAGACTGACAGGGAATACTTACCTTGTCCAGCTAGCAAAGGTCTATACAACTTCCAAATAACTTTTTGTGTGTGGCCAAATACACAAAAGCCAAAACTGCACCTGTGTGAATGCCACTGCCCTGCAGATTCCCAGTCGATGATAACACAACTGAGCAATAACAAAGGCAAAAGTCTCCAAGTGGCCTCTCTACAGGCTTGGCAGCCTGTAAAAGGCAGAGAGCTCTTCTACATAGTGAATTAGAGGATGTGAAAAACTGAAGCTTTGAATGCCGTGACACAAATGAGGGGAATATTAAGGTTAGGAAAGGAGTAGCATAATGGGGTCACTGCTCTGTGAAACGTGAGCATTACAGGAGTAACAAAATATTCATGGCTTTAAGAAAACACAATTATTAACCACATACAAACCACTTCCAACATCAGAAGCCCCTAAGCTACAGATGACTGCACGCTTGGAGGACACGAGGGAAAACATCATACATGCTAGTCTTGTTCTAACCCTCTCCTCTAAGCACCTGCTTTGGGGCAGTAATAAAGACAGGGTACCAGGCTAGACTTCAGGGATACTGTGGCTCTGATGTTACTGAGGATGTGGTACTACGAACAAGTTAAACTATGGCTGCTAATTAGCAACTGCTATTTATCACTGCCAGCTAAACAGCTATTGCCAAACTGGGGGCTATGCAACAACTTGGATTTGTAGTGGATCTGCTCACCTGTCACTGCTACAAACGACTGAAAAGGCAGACTGCTTAATACTCATCGCAGGACAATTTCCATCTTAGATATGGGAAAGGGTCTAGCTGCACACATTTGTTCAGGCACATTAGCCAACCTTAACAAGAAATGATCTTAAACATCTTCAGAGCAGGAGTAGTTGCTGACTCCGTGTGGGCACTTGTCATCTAGAGCTCTGCATCAAACGCAGATACAGCACTGCGCTTCCACAGCTCTTTGCTGCTGATATATTTCAGTATATGTCACTGAACAGGGAAAAAAATGTTTTCCAACAAGCCAACAGTAGAGAAATTAAGAAAAATCAGTCCATCAGAATCGCAACCATTGGTCTACTATCTCTTAAAAAGAATAATTTTCTATAAGGGCATATAAGGGAAAGGAGTCACAGGACTTGATTAAATCCTTCAAAACTTAATACCCTATCTTCAGCATTACGAAAGCCTTAGTAATATATATCAATCTTGTTAGAAAATCCTGTTAACATAGGACAAACTACTTATTTCCTTTGTGGCTAGCACTTGATACCTTGACTGAATATGATAGACTAACCAGACCCCACAGCCAGAGGTGCAGAGTCCCAGGAAGCTGAGGATGGAAGCCTTTACCTCCATGATTTAGCATTCATTTAGAAAGGAAAGTGTATGAAATAAGTAAAGGTACACTGGAATACAAATCTATCCAAGAATTTAAAGGCAATATTTGTTCTGTACAACCTCTAGCACAAACTACATGATCTAGTGTGTTATGACATACATGGCCTTATTTACTCAGAATGCTACTTTTTAACTGTTCCATAAAGAACATTTTTTCCCCAAGACTGCTGGTTGGACATGAAGATCTTACTTCAGTTAAAGACAGCTAAGGACATCCTAAAAGTGGTTCTTAGAGCTTTTGGACTTTCAATACCTTAAGCTCAGACTTCTCAAGTCTGCAGAGAGATTACTTAAGTTGCTAAACAAACAGAATTAAAAAAAAGTAGAGAACATTCCTTTTGTAAAATATAACTGTAGGAATACTATCAGTCTTTTTCCCATAGGATTTACCTTGGCAAGGTCCTCCTCTATAACATCATTTCGCATTTGAGCAGCATCCAACTGAGTATAGAATCGTGCACCAATCATAGGCATGATATCATTTACACTGCGAAGCCTGTTTTGGTCGGTCAGCAAATACCTGCCAAAATATCCCCACCCCAAAAAGATTACTTAAAGATGCTGCAAATGCCAAGAGAAATCATCCTATTATGATTTTCTAACTATACCATCCTGATGCCTATTTAATGCATAAAGTTGAGAATTGCAGTGTTTCTTAAAAAATACATTAGCAGAGGAAATGTGTTAGCTTAATGTATACATCTAGTCAGTTATTTATACACGATAGGAACGTGCTTTCATGGAACTGTAGTTCACCCATTCAAACAGCAAGAACAAACTCAAAACAGAAAACATGAAGATTCAGGATGCAATGCAATTGTTTTTCAAATGACAGAGGGAACGCTCCTAATTCTTATAAGGCGCTCCAACAGCATTTAGTAAAGAAAGGACATTGATTTTATTAGATACATCATGAGAAAATACACTATACAAACAAATTTTAAGTTATAATGTTTAGTGATGCGTTGACTCTGGAAACAAGTCAGTGACAGTAGTTATATCTATTATCTTTCTTGCATCTAAAAATACAATTTGACATTTTCATTTGTATGTTTTAAAAAATTAGCAATTTCCTTTAAAAGATTTATTAAGCAAACTTACAAAATCAGATTCTTCAGATCAGAGGAATAGTTGATTGTCACCAATTCCATTGCCTTCTGCAAATTCTCTCTCTGAATTCCTGATAAAGAATTGCAAGCCAAAGCCAATACAACTTTCCCCAGGGAGATCAGATCTGCTTGCTAACAGGGAAAACAAACAAAGGCAAGATTCTTAGTATAGATAAATACTACCTATGACACTAGATGGTGTTTAAAAAGAGACAGTGTTTAAATAACCTTAGAATAAATTTGGGCAACTAAAATAAGTGCTATTCAAATCATAGTTCAATATGACTGTCCAAGTTATAGTAGTTAAAATGTCCAGAGGAAAATCTGTCCTGATACATAGCAATTTCTAGGTACTATATTTATCTTTGAATGCTTAAAATTTACTTATTTTTAGCTTAAGGATAGTACCAGAGAGAACTCTTCTGTAGTGAGCTGAAGCTCTGCAAAGAGGTTCTCCTAACCACCCACCTCATTCCTGACAAGTCAAGTTGTTGGTGGCAAATAGAAGAAGTCTTCTCAATATGAGATGCAGAAATACCCATGAAGGGTAAAACAGAAACCACATTTGCTGGACTATCCTTTCATATCAGATTCCAGCAAATAATGTTTCTGTCTTAAAAGACCTCAAAGATTTTCATCTCTGATGGGCAGTGTGAAAAGACATGAACTGCCTGAAACAACTAGACAGGAAAAGGCCTGTATGACTGGCAAATTGAGCAGAATCACATTTCATGATTCTGTGATCCTTTGCACTAGTAAATGCTTTCCTTAAAAGTAGAACTGCTCTTGAAAGATGCATACTGAATAAAGGTTGCTTTGCCACAACAGAAAATCCTGCCAATTTTTATAGACAGCCACCAGAAATTATTCTGAAAAGCTATACCAGATTTGAAAACTCACTCCTAAAAACAGGAGCTTATTTTAGTAGTAGACAATGAGAATTACAGCAAAAGCTGCCTGATTCTTTCCATGGAAAGACTTTCAGCTGCACACAACTTGGCCAAACTTGAAACACCTGCAGCTTTCCATGCTGGATGCCTGCTTCAGACTGAATTTAAGAGTCAGCTAGAGATACAAACTTAGTATTTGCCTGAGGTTTTTTTTTTTGAGAAAGTAAGATATTTTTGCAAAAGTAAAAAAGTGAAAGCTACTAGCTCTCAAGAATGTCAGTTCCATAGTCTAGACCAAGGCTGTGCCATTTAGCAGAGAATGCAGCCATACAAGGAGTACACCTTCTGTCATGTCTGTAAGAAAGGCTAAACATTTGGCACCACTGCAACATTAAAAGTTCTGCTTAGAACAGCTTTAGAAAAGTGCTGTGATAGTGAATGTGCCACAGCCCTTCACAGCCCTTCCTCCCAGAGAGGTAACCATGTTTGTTGCCTCTGGCTGCAGTAGCTGAGCAGAGCTTTCCCCAGACGTGGAGGGACAGAGTAAAGAAAACCTTTCCAGGTCTCTCCATGTCCCCACTGTTTTCATACCAACTATGATTAAGAAACACAATTTAAACATGAATACACAACATGGCAGAAGTTTAAAAGCACAGTACTCCCATAGCTAATAAAGACAGTAACAGGATGTGGAAAATGAGACAGAAACAAGAATGACAAATTGGTGGAGAAGGAGGTAGACTCCATTTCCTAAGGAACCAGGAATTCCTGAGTATCAGCATTCCTTTGTACTTTGGAAAAGAGAAATGAACCAGAGCAAACAAACTCATTTTGGTGGGAACCCACTTGTTTCCATTACCAAATAGTCAATTTGAGCAGCTCAGGATACTGCCATAGTACTAAACAGAGAAATCTTGCTGATGCAGTTATCTACAGAGACACATATGCCACCTGCCACAATGGCATTTTTATTACTGTCTCTAAAGAAATATGGAAGTATTTGTATTAATCACAATCTTCCTTCTGCAGTCCCCTGCTTTACTCTTCATACCTTCCAACTTTTAGTAATTCATAAAGATGTATCCTTTAAAAATTATCTATCATCACACAACCCTGAGATACTGAAAATACACAACTTCAGGCAAGACCCTATGAAAACGTAGTCTTCTTTACATAGGTGTTTTCATAATACAGATTCCATTAGATTTAAAAAATGGTTAAGAAAGTCTTAAATTAACATCAGCCATGAAATTTTAAATTTGGGGGTTTGGGGTTTTGAGCATTTGACTCACAACCATAATTTATTTGTTTTGCAGGTTACATCTAATAGAAAAACTGGCAGAGACAATACAATAGACCAGTGCAACCTCAAACACGCATACATCAAACTACAGTCAGTGCTTAACTTGCTTTAGTTGCAAAGTGGCTTGGATTCATCCCATTAATTTTAGGAACTTAAACTTCATGCAATTCAGTTAAGAGTCTGATAGATTTAAGATATCTGTAATTCTGCAAGACTACGGATTTTGAGTGAGCCTAACTGCTCTCTGGACATGCTTCACTATTCACTGACAGCTGAAACCCTCACTAAAAACTGTTATTACAATGCCTCATGTTTAAAGACTTACAAGTGCACAAGGGGAGGCAGTAATTTTTCTGTGTAATAAGGGTATCATAGAATATCTTGAGTTGGAAAGGACCTATAAGTGTAAGGATCAGGATTTACAAAAGCCCGATTCCTATTTCAGAGGGGACAAAACCACCATCCACTGACGAGCTCTATCCGTTCAGACAGCATACACAATGTCCCAGAAGCAGAGGTACACCATCCTTTTTATAAAAGGAAGCAATCCACATATGCCTATTAAGCCCCAATCTCCCCTCTGAAAATATCAACATATTCATCTCTTCCTGCTTTTAAGCAGAGAAAGCTTAAAGGAGGCACACAAGAACTACTAGACCTCCTTGGAGCAGGGTTCCAGAAATTAATGCTGTATTCCTGTGGCAGCCTTGCAAGTGCAAGGTACAGATCAACATTAGGTATGATAATTTTCTCATCTATATGCCATATCACATATGCATGGATTGCACCAGTTCCTTTTACCACAGACCTGACTGACTTGCTGTGGTAACTACCAACAGTGACTATTAGGTGATACCAAGTTGATTCTCAACTTCAAGGAAAAACTTTACACCTTTTAAGTACAGCATGCCTTTTGTTCAGATATGTACCTTGCATACAACTAATGCCCATTTAATTAGCAATTCAATGCATAACTAACTAACCTGTACCACCCTATCTTTTTATCTCCTGAAAGCTTTCTAGTATAGATTTTATCACCATCTAGTTCACTGATAGAGCTATTAAATACCATTAGACTGAAAACCAGCCCTTGGACGATAAACTCAGAAACAGCCCTCTTCATTAGTGTCTCCCTGTTATCAAATGAATTTCAAATATGTCAGTGAGCAACTTAAAAGTTAACTGAATAGGTACCCTTTCTCTTCTGTATTTTAATATTAAAAAGGTATGTACTACTATGCCAAAAGCCCTGGAGACACCTTAGCATTTTATGTACTTGGCTTTATCACAGACATGTAAGCTAGTCAAATAAATCTTAATTTTATTTTTTTCTTTTTTTTCAAGATTCATTTTCCATAAACACTCTGGAACTGACAAGACTTTTGTTTATCCTGTTCCACTGCTTTGCTTGGATCAATATCAGCTCATCCACTCTACAATTCTGTGGATTCATTTATCCTTTCAAGTTCTGGAATTGCCCTTAGAAGTGCCTCCAAGATCCCAGATTTTTTATTATTTATTTTTATAAAGTCAACATTAATAATTCAGATCCTCTTCAGCAAGCTTCTTCAAATTTGGGGAGCTGCATGTGAAAATTATTTTGGTTTGCTATATTAAAAATATTTACTTTGAGCAAATGTAACCTTAGAGCCCTTGTTAAAACAATGAAACTTACATTTTTTTCTTCATTTCATATGGAAAGGACTCATTTTCATTATATTCCAAATACAGAAATATTTATTTAACCTTTTTACTGTTTCCTACATCACCATTTACAATTTTCCCATCTGTATCTTGTAATTGACTGACATAAGATTTAAGGACTGGGGGGTGCAAAGTGATATGCTGGAATTTATACAGTTTAAAGCCTTGATTTTAATACCATTCATATTCATTCACTTCTTTTCAGTTTCCCTTATTGGTGCTTTTATTTAACTCTTAAATGATCATATAAGGTGATGTGTTTAACACAGCTTGTAAAGAACAACTGCATTCCTTTTACATAGCCCCTAAGTGTTCTGGCCAAACTCTTTCCTATCTATATTAACAATGGGAAGTAGCTAGAAAGTGACAAATGCTAACAAAAATACCTTCCTCCATAGAAGACAGCAACAAGGAAATGCATATTAGCTGGGCAGTAAACCAAGAGATAACCTACATTTTTAACAGTCACGGGAGTCCCAGAGGAATTCAGGAACTAGGTCATGGATCGAGAGGAAAAAGGACAAGCAGCAGCTGTTATTTTGTAACTTTATCTGGCTGGGGCAAACAAAGGTAGAGCATGATAAATGACTCCTGAATTTCAAGGAATGAACTCAGTCCAGAATCTCTGAAGAAACAAAATGGATAGTGAAAGCCTAGCCCTTCTACGGGAAACAACAAAAAACGAAGGCAGAAGAAGGCACTGTATTTTCTAACTCCAGTTTCTATCTTCCAAATTACGTATTTAAGAGTACTTCTTTTCTGGTTTAGCAGTGATATTTGAACAATCTGGATATTAACAATGTATAAAACAAGCAAAAACATCCCCCTAAACAAAACTAGACATTACGAAGTGTTAGGCTGCCATGGTGGTAAATGCTTTTGACAGACTCGTGTACCTGAATTTTTAGATTTGTACCACCATGTACATTAAACGTTTTGCTTCAAAATTACTTGAATGTCACAATACCTCAGGAGGATCTCATTCCCAGCTGCAATTAAAATAAGTTTAAAGAAGTATTCAGATAAAAAAATTCATCTCATTACATTTTTAGGCATGGAATCCCTCACTTGCATTCCTATCTTCTCTCAGCTGTTTTCCACTAAATTATTACTAAAGTCCATTGATATCGAGCCAGGGGAAGGCAGGGAATCCTTTGATGTACTACTCAAAGTACACTGAAAATTGCTTTATTGTATCATTCAAACAAAAAAAGGAAAAAAAACCAAAAAAGGCAAAAAAAAAGGTTGCTATGTTCTAGGACATGGTCTCCAATAAGCTAGTTTCTGCCTGGCCAAAGTTCAAACATTTCATTTATTACTGGAAGATTCTGAATGAACAATTTCTCACAGCGAATGAGCTCAATGAAAATAAATTAAGTCCAACTCCCTACTGTAGTCTTTCACTCCCTGTACAAACAGGACATGTGAGGACTGCTGAAGCAATATACTTTACCCTGAGGGAAAGTTAGGGAAAGAGGCACTCCTGTTCACAGTGATGCTCCAGATGACTGAGGAGCAGTTTTGTTAAGTCTAAAGAGATTCTTCTTAACTCAGGATTTACATAGAGACCTCAGAATGCCAGGAGAGCATGGCAAAATTAGGAGCCTAAAACAAAGATACACTAGAACCTTTTAGGAGTGAGGAGAAAGCCTACCACTAAATGTAAGTTTTTTCTCCTCTTTGCTGTAGGAACTTTTATTTCCAATCATTTCTGACTCAAATTTATTAAACACTAATAGTTCAACCTGTTTGGTGAGTTTGCTGAAATTTTAGAAGCAGAAGATAGCAAAATGAGCATTCACATTTCTAAATTACAAGCAAATTTGAATAATGCATAGCAGAACCAAGATCAAATCAGAAATGAGAAAGCAGTCGTTTAGAGATAGATATACTGGACCTACAGTTTGATTAACATACTTGTCTTCCAGAAGGAATCACACTGGTTTTCAGTACTCCCTGCACCAAGTCACCAACCGAACTATGGTGCTGCTTGCTGTCTTACCTGAAACTGAGCCATTAATGCCAGTGGATTATTTTGACTGTTGTCAAATGTCAAAACATCAAAGATTCCAACACAATTAACTCGCAACCTTTAGGAAGAAGAAAAGAAAAGGAAGAAGTGCCAATAAGTTTCATTGGTTACTCAGTCTTTCTTGTGGCATTCATTGAATGCTTTTTCTGAGGAAAAAAAAAAAAGTCATCATCAATATGCAGCAAATTACTGTGAAGCAGAAAGTACTAATTTTGCTATTCGATAAAATGCAACAGACAGTTTTCAGTATGCAAAAAAATCAACACATTTCTAAATAGTCAGTAGTGGATCTGAACAGTCCTAATGTATAAATCTTCATGACATAGGTTTAAAAGGAACTTTGAAATTAATTTACAAGTTTTAGCAAACTGTCTCATACCAGTTAAAAGTAACAGAACTTTCTAGTTAGACTTTGTTCTTTCTGTAATAGGTGTACAGTCAGCAGCTACCATGAATACAGGTCACAGTAACACAGTGAGAATGAATGCTTTCATTACCTTGTTTTGCCTGTTACTAGTATCTTTGTTGGATCCATAACTCTGCATGCCAGTCCTGCTGTATGAATGGTTCGTAACGCAGAGCTGAGCTGCACAATATATGCCCATATCAAAGACTCTGGAAGCAATCCAGCATGCTGCCGTGGTAGAGGTCCATCATGCTGACCTAGAAGCAAAACATTGTAAGTATCAATAGAAGGCTACTGCACAAAATTCAAATTAGGACATTTTGAGTTATACAATTAACTTGCTTATTTATCTCATTCAACTCTTAGAAGTCCCTGAAAGATACATCTATTGTCCTTTAATGGTTGGTTTGGGGTTGGGGCTTTTTTTTGTTTGTTTTGTTTAGTTTAAGATGAGGTTTTTTGGAAGGACACCACATTTTAAAATGCTGACCATTCATTAGACATTGTTTTCACTCGTATTCAGGAAAACCATGCTGATTTTTCAAGTTTAGGATGAATAATCACTACAAAAAGAACACTGGTTAGAAATTGCTGAAAGTGGGTGGTAAATCAAAATATGCAGATACTCCAGAAGTAAAAATGCCAGTATTCTGAAACAATAAGCATGTAACACAATAGCCACAACAGATACCATTTTACCTCCTTTACTGTAGGAAGGCTTACAAATTAAGCCTTCTCTATCACGCAATAAGACAAAATAAAGATTAACTTGAGCTAGATTCAAATTACACATGCAAATCAGACTGGAAGATTTGGTGGCTAAACATCAACAAACACAACTTCATGTAGGTTCTACTGTGACCCAACTCCCTGACAAGTCTCCCATGAGTCCAGTGGGCCATATGAAAGCAATGCTTCACTCCCCTTCTAAATGGATTTGTAGTCCTCCTTTCAAAAGTAAAACTTATCCTCTGCAAGAAGAAACACACCCCCAAATTCTATACTGCAAAGAGTTTGAGTAATACTGAGCCAGAGATGAAAAAATAAAGATCATAGAAAGGTTAGGGTTGGAAAGGACTTTAAGATCATTCAGTTCCAACCCCCGTGCCATGGGCAGGGACAACTCACACTAGACCATGTTGCCCAAGGCCCTGTCCAGCCTGGCCTTGAACATTGCCAGGGATGAAGCATTTACCACTTCTTTGGGCAACCTGTTCCAGTGTCTCACCACCTTCACAGTAAAGAGCTTCTTCCTTATATCCAACTTGAACTTCCCCTGTTTAAGTTCAAACCCACTACCCCTTGTCCTATCACTACAGCCCCTGATGAAGAGTCTTTCCCCGGCATCCTTGCAGGCCCCCTTCAGATACCAGAAGGCTGCTCTGAGGTCTCCACGCAGCCCTCTCTTCTCCAGGCTGAACAGCCCCAACTTTCTCAGCTTATGTTTGTATGGGAGGTGCTTCAGCTCCCTTATCATCCTTGTGGCCCTCTTCTGGACTTGCTCCAACAGCTCCCATGCCCTTCTTATGTTGGGAATAACAGAACTGTACACAGTACTCTGAATGAGATCTCACAAGAGCAGAGTAGAGGGACAGGATCACCTCCTTCGACCTCCTGGTCACACTTCTTTTCATGCAGCCCAGGACACCGTTGGCTTCTGGGCTGCGAGCGCACACTGAAGCCAGCTCATGTTCAGTTTCTCATCAACCAACACCCCCAAGTCCTTCTCTGCAGGGCTGCTCTGAATCTCTTCTCCACCCAACCTGTAACTGTTCCTGGGATTGCCTCGACCCAGGTGCAGGACTTTGCACTTGGCTTGGTTGAACTTCAAGAGGTTGGCATCAGCCCACCTCACAGGTGGGCCCTCTGGATGGCATCCCTTCCCTCCAGCATATCAACCAAACCACACAGCTTAGCATTGTTGGCAAACTTGCTGAGGGTGCATCAGTCCCACTGTTCATCACCGACAAAGATGTTGAACAAGATCGGTCCCAACAGCAACCCCTGAGGGACACCACTCGTTACCAGTCTTCAGTCGGACATTGAGTCGCTGACCACAACTCTCTGCATGTGGCCATCCAGCCAATTCTTCTCCACCAAGTGGTCCATCATCAAATTGATGTCTCTCCAACTTAGAGACAAGGATGTCATGTGGGATAGTGTCAAACGCTTTGCACAGGTTCAGGTAGATGACATCAACTGCTTTGCCCCTGTCCATCAGTTCTGTAGCCCCATCACAGAAGGCCACCAAATTGGTCAGGCACGATTTTCCCTTACTGAAGCCATGTTGGCTGTCACCAACCACCTTGTTATTTTTCATGCGCCTTAGCATGTTTTCCAGGAGGATCTGCTCCAGGATTTTGCCAGGCAAGAGGTGACTGACTGGTCTGCAGTTTCCTGGATCTTCCATTTTCCCCTTCTTGAAAATGGGGGTTATATTACCCTTCTTCCAGTCATCAGGAACTTCGCCTGAGTGCCACGATTTTTCACATACATGGCAACTTCATCTGCCAGCTGCTTCAGGACCCACGGATGGATTTCATCAGGTCCCATGGACTTACACACATTCAGGTTCCTAAGACGATCTCAAACCTGATCCTCTCCTACAGTGGGCCTAAGGTCTTCATTTCCACAGTCCCTGCGTTTGCCTTCCAAGACTTGAGCAGTGTGGTCAGAGCACTTGCTGGTGAAGACTGAGGCAAAGAAGTCATTGAGAACCTCAGCCTTCTCCAAATCCAGGGTAGCCAGTTCCCTCATTTCCTTGCAGAGGGGGCCCACTTTATCCTTAGTGTGTCTTTTCTTAGCAACAAACCTATAGAAGCCTTTCCTGTTATCTCTGACATCCCTGGCCAGACTCAATTCTAACTGGCTGCACTCCTCTCCTCCAAACACTTATTTCCTGGATTTTGTTGTTGGGGTTTTTTTTTCCCTCCCTCTCCCTACAGGAGCATATTAACAGCTGTGCACTTGCATGTGTACATAAAAACACGCACAAATATATGCAGGAGTTAAAGAAAATGAAACTCCTTACTGAAAATTTTTAACTTGGAAATTTTACAGATTTAGGGTTGATCAACCTAAATCTGATTTTACAGATTTAGGTTGAAAGCTTGGAATATTCCCAGCTTTCATTTCTGAGCTTTTGTTTGTTTATAAACTTGGTTCATTTTTCAGTTTTAAGGTGCTTTGGTTTAGATTACAAAATCAAGACACCAACTCCTTTAAATAGCAACAAGCCTGGCATGTCTACTGAAGGCTGAATATAATGAGATGTTTTTTCTGGCCTCCTGATGAATCATTATGCAAATAACTTCCCACAAACCAGCATACCAGAAGTGTCACATAGCAAACTTTATTTCCCTCATGATTCTCTCTTCTTCAGCATGACAAAAATTATGATATAAAATGATTGAGGAGATATCACCTCCTTCATCAAGACTCTCTAGTTACTACTTGCTATAGGATATACTTTATATTTCATGAACAGCAATGTGTGTGCTATGTTTAACAGGAATGTGTATGGACACTGTAAGACAGAGTTATATCTGTATGAAATAAGTAAGTCCAGAACAGAAATCTTGCTACAACATGCCAAAGAGAGAAAAGTCAAATCTTAGGAGTTATTTTTCTGTGTGCAACACCACTACTTGTTCTTTGATTTTCAGATACAGGCAATGTAAGCAAGAGAATATTCAACTTTATGCTGAAAAGCTGAAAGATCAAGTTTGACTTCAACACAGCTTCTTCCCTCCATCAGAAAACCCCAATCAAGCAACAACATTATTTTACTACTGGAAAGAATCACTTAGGTCCTACAGCCAAGTCTAGGCTGCTGCTTTCAGACTGGTTGGCAGCACCCCACGTTCCTGTGCACTAAAGGTACAAGCTAAAATGCTAGAGGAATCAGTTTTGAAATGCCCTCCTACATATCTATCTGTTTAAAACAAGCAAGATCTAAAGCAGTTCAGTTTCCTGCAATGCTCGCTACAAAGTCTGTCCCACGAGGCCCACCAGGCCTGCCCCAGATGGTACTTGGGCAAGGACCCAAGGAGATGAGACCCTAAAGCTAACTCTTCAGGCAAAACACACAGCTGAAAGCTTTCCAAACAGTGCTGAACACAGTGGAAAACATCATAAGAACATAAGAAAACAGTGCAAAAATTATCAGAACTACTTTACTCCAAAAAGTGGTATTTTAAATATTTCATGGTTGATTTGAAAAAGGCTTCCCACCACAGGTTGAATCCACTGCCAGAACATGCAAAATTTCACATGCTCTTCCCACCTACTGCAGGGCAGACTCACCTCTCGCACTACTTTAATCTCTTTGAGGTGCAGAACATAGATATTAATGAAGAAGATTAAAAAATGTAACAATGGCCATTTAAAAAAACCCACAGATTATCCATTATTTCTCCTTGCCGCATTAAGATAAAAATCATTGTCAGCACTTTTATATATTTAAGTTCTGTGGTATAATGCTCTCAGTGGAATAAGAAGTGTAGCTTTTGCAGTGTTATGCATGTGTATACTACTTTATTGTTTGCTAAAAAAACATTTAAATGAAATTCAGTTCCCCAGAGCAACGCTAAAGCCAGAGATAGTCCCAGGGTGGAAGGAAGAGCTGGGACCACTGGCAGTAAGACCTGTTTTACATCATCAGGAACACTGCCAGAAAGCATGCTAACAAACACCAATTCACATCACAGTTATGAGAAAAATCAGAAGCCCAATGAAAGATTTAGATGGTCACTGAATTGAACCCCTCAGGTCTGTAAATCAGTTTTTTACATTGAGAGTTGTTCAGTGTTTTCTTTCTGCTCCTGAGTTAAAGTACTGAAAGTACAGTAAAAATAAAAATGCAGTAGCCTTCATTTCCCCTCCTCCAAAGAAACTTGGGCTTTAGTTTTACATTTCCCATTTTTCAAAATCTAGAAAGGTTCTGAACTACCAGTTTAGCACTATATTCTGTAAAAAAAAAAAAAAAAAAAAAAACACCAAAACAAAACAAAAAACAAATCAAACCAAAAAAAACCCCAAAAAAAAACCAAAAAAAAAAACCCCTGAAGATACTGAAAATTTGAATTTACTCTGAAAGAGTTGCAGCTTTTCGCATAGATATTTTAGGATAATTACAAATCACATATTTTGCCCTCACATCATCACCCTGACTTTCAATATTCATATATTCTTTCTCCTCATAACAGTCTAAGCACTCAACATTTCTTTTTCAATGAAATGGGTATTCTACGAAGAAAAAAAAAAAAACCATTCAGCAACTGAGGATGCAAAAACTAATGTCAGCAATGAAGTCCCTTTTTGTGCATTATGTACGACAAAGGAAAACAAGATCCAGGAAACTTGCCTATCTTCATTAGAAAGTATCTGTTTGCTGAAAAGCAGAGTCTGTGATGCTGAAAATTATTAACAGCATGTACGCCAGCATTTAATTACTCAGAGAGCTTTTAATAAACAGACCAAAGGACATATCAAAGCCATGCTTATCTCTGCCAACCACAGAAACTCATCAGGATAAAGAGAAAATGTTATTGGCAGCAGTGGATAGTTACTGTTGATTTGCCAGGATTCTGTAGCCCATTGTTTTAAAGTACGTACATTCAGAATGTGGTTTGCCATTTAACTATTGGACTGTTAAGAAAAACATCCCAGTACTTCTGGTTTAACTTGCTAATTTAAAGAGATCATTTCTGCAGAGATAAATGCACTAGATGTACTACAATCTGAAGCTGAGAAGTATCAGAAAGGTTGAAGAAACCCAACAAGTTCCAGAACAACAGAATTAATGTTTAGGCACTTCTGATAGAAAAAGAGTATTGAGGCAATATGAGGTATGAGAATCAAACAAAAAGACACTTTTCAAATATATGTACTTTGAAGAACAATTAACCAAAAAGTCAGACTCCCAATTTTAAAACTTTTGTGAATTTAGTAAAATATGACAGAACATTGGACTACCACACTGTTCCACCTAAAGAAAGATGGTTTCTCACTGCATAAAGTACACAAGCTATAAATTCAGTAGCATTCTGAAGTAACAAAGACATTAGTTTACAGTATAAAAATCAACGTAAGCTGCTATTTTTCCCCCCACACACACCAAACCCCTTCCAAAATAGTTCTGTAACAGGGTCTGTAAATAACACAGCAAAAAGAAAAAAAGCCCAAGACTGACCACACTGACACCAGTGACATGCACAACAGCTATTTAAACCATAATCCTCATCTTTTAACTGTCAAAGTCTTGTGTTGCCAACTGGAGTGTTCAACATAAATAAGGTTGCATACCTGAAATCAAATTCTCTGAGTTCACTGATCAGGTTCACAGTGTTGTGCCTCCTAAAACCTTTAAAAGCAATTGTACTAATCTGGGCCTCATGCTGCAGAGTACCCAACTTCCATCCATTCCCCTGCTTCTCTTGGGAGTCTCCTCTAGGCAGGCAGACGGCCAAGAAACTCTGTGAGGGGATGGAGAAAGGATCCGTGAAGGCAGGCAATTCTGAGAAATCAAGTTATAGGTATGCAATCTTATTTTTCTCTCTTAAATTGCTCCTTCTACTGAGGACCAAGCTAGAAAGCAGCAGTTACCAAAAAAGAAAGGCCAAAGCAAAGATGTGCAGAATGATTTGGCAAAATTGGGAATTTCAGGTGACTTTAATTTATCTAATAAAAAGAGTGAAGAGCAGGTTATGAGAAGTGCCACAGGCAGTAGAAAGTTATCTTCCTTACACATCCCTATAGGTTCTGCCACAACAGTTCATTCTAATTAAATAATACTTTGGTTTGGCTGAACAGAAATTGGTATCTTATCCCTACCTATAGGAGGAAACTATAGTAGGTCAAATAAATGATCCAGATAGCCTACTAGCCTGCTTCAAAGACACATAAGAGTAAAATTAGAAGAATAGCTTGCAATGGATACCTGAGCATATGAACATAAAGAAATGAAATACTCTACTAGCCCCCAATTTGCAGCTCAGAGAACTACTGAGCTAGAAACAGTGTCTTGGCAATTAACAGTCCTCAAGTATTTCTCCTCCATGAGTAAATCCCACTTTCCCCTCAAACCCAGCCAAACATCCACAATAATCTGTGATAAAGTTCCATGGCTTAATTATCTTTACAAGGGTCTTGAATTTGTTACCTGGCTAGTTTCATTTGTCATTCCCTAGTTTTAGGCTAGAAGAAATAGAAACTATTGTTGCTTATTCATTTTTTCTTTATCCCTGATGATTATCCAGATACCTACCATATTCCAGAAATTTTTAACCCCATCACATTCCTGTCCATCTTTAAGAGCAAGACAAGTACTAATCCACCTTGCCATTCTTCACACAGAAGTGCTCCATGCCTTTGATCATCCCTGTCACATCTTAACTTCTTTGCTCTTCTTCTACACCTTTCAAAATGTATAAGGAGGACCACAACTACAGATATGAGCCTATGATACACCCACATTTTGAATTGCAACAATGCATTTCCTGTTTACAGCTATTCAGCAAGGGGACAATATTTTCCTTAATCTACTTAACTATAGCCCCAGATCTATTATTGAGTGGCAACAGCCACCACAGAGGCCGTCATTTTATGTTTGAAGCTTAGAGTTGTTTTCCCTCGATCACATCTGTTTACATTACATCACCTGCTAGATTACTGCCAAGAGTCCAAGTCTTGTAAGATCCTTCTGCAATCCACCACAATTGGCCTTTTTTTTTTTTTTAACAATCAAAATAATTTGGTATTACCAGCAAACTTTGACAGACCATTATTTATCTTCAAAGCAAACAAGCAAATGGGTTAAGAAATACAACTCCCAGCACATATTCTTGTGATCTCCCTTCACTGTTCACTCTTACTCTGTTTCTTATGTTCTAACCAGTTATTAATTGAGGACTTTCTCTTTTGTCTCATGGTCACTTAGGTTTTTTTAGAGACTCTGATAGACATCATAGAAAGCCAAGATGTTATCTACTGGAGCTTCCTTGAAAGAACTTTGATAGATGAGACATGACTGTCTTTTATAAGAGCAAAACTTAACTCTTTTCCAGTGAGACAAACGAATGTGTCTCCAAGAATTTTATAATAACTTCTATTATTTTATCTAGAAGAGATATCTTTTTTTATAATACTCTAGAGAGACATAAAAATATAACAGGGACTGATTTTCACGGAAATTGAAAACCATGGGAGACATTCAGAAGTCTAGTACTGCATGTAATAGTCATTAACCTGGCAGTAGGTGTTCCAGGTTTATCCTACCAAGTTAGTTTCACACAAGGCTCATTGAATTTGTAATTGCATTCTTTCACTTGCCTCAAGATATGACATGTCAAACCAGGGTTTCTTCCAGCTGAGATATTACTACCAAAACCAGTGGTGGAACTCAAGTTCCAACCTCGCTTATACAAGTCAGCTTTGGGCAAAGCCAATGGAAATTATTCAGTACATAAGGGATCTACAAGCCTTTGAATGTATTCACACACTACTAATTCATTATACTTGGCTATCTGGTAATCAAAGTTTTCTCAGTCAATGTTTGAAACAGATTGAATTCACAGCTAAATGATAAGGGAGCTAGAGCACCTCCCATACAAACATAAGCTGAGAAAGTTGGGGCTGTTCAGCCTGGAGAAGACTGCGTGGAGACCTCATAGCAGCCTTCTGGTATCTGAAGGGGGCCTGCAAGGATGCAAGAGAGAGACTCTTCATTAGGGACTGTAGTGATAGGACAAGGGGTAATGGGTTTAAACTGAAACAGGGGAAGTTCAGGTCAGATATAAGGAAGAAGTTCTTTACTGTGAGTGTGGTGAGGCACCGGAACAGGTTGCCCAAAGAAGTGGCAAATGCTCCATCCCTGGCAGTGTTCAAGGCTGGCATCGACAGGGCCTTGGGCAACATGGTCTAGTGTGAGGTGTCCCTGCCCATGGCAGGGGGTTGGAACTAGATGATCTTAAGGTCCTTTCCAACCCTAACCATTCTATGATTCTAAAGGCTCTCATTTCAAATGGCAGAAGAAAGAAGAAACCTTAGCTGCTGGTTTTCTGGATACACTAACCACCTAAAGACATTTAGGGAACACATACTCCAATAAAACAAGCAAGACGAGGTCATAGCCCTCTGATCATCTCTACCAGTGGACCTAATTTCAGGGCTAGTCCTGCATTGAGCAGGAAGTTGGGCCAAATATACTCCGAGGGTACTTTCCTACCCTAAGTCTTTCTATGATACTATTCAGGTGTGACAATCTCTCTCTCCGTCTCTGAGAATGGCACTGGGCTTTACTAACAGCTTTGGCCTGTTGTGATCCAGACAATACCTGGATGCACTTTGTGGGACTGCACGGGTCACAAAGTGGTCCAAATAGGCAGTATGATTGACAGCATACTGTTTAGGAGGGGAAGAGGCTTTAGCCATATGGATATGAGCTCTGCTGGGCAACTTGCTGAGCCACAGATCATGCTGTGACAGATTTTATTTATGAATGTAGATGTAGCCTTAGTGACTCCTTTGAAGCCATAGTATAAATCTGAAAAAAAAGAATAAAAATCAGACCTATGTGAAGTTTGTGTCTGAACAGAATGTGTGTTACAGGGATTTTTCAATTTATTTCTTGTCTTAACTAGTACTTCACATTTCAAAACTTGAAATAAAACACTAATCAGTCCTCATAATACTTGGGGGGGGAGGGGGCTGTGGAGGAATATAAGTGGAGGCACCTGAACAGTGAGCATCAAATTGATATAACATGTGTCTTACAATTTTGGAAATATCTCCAATAAGTGTCTGGTGTCACTCAGTGACAGACCTGCAACTAGGACCTCAAAGTTCTTGGCTCCCAATCCCGTTCAAACTTACTTCCCTGTCAAAGAACTGTAATTCCCTTACAAACTGATGTCAGTTTTGAAAATTATTCGTAAGTCAAATGTGACCAGAAAAGTTGTTCATTGTTAGACTTGTCCTTTAACTTTTAACTCTCGTTATGCTTTTTCTTTTTTCAATTAAAAAGAAATTTATAAATAGGAAGCAAAGAAGAGCTCACTGATCCCAGTCAGCTTATGATATGACAGAATTGACTAGCTAAAAAATTAAGTTGAACAAATATTTCTGATGAATATTTACTGCTTAAATATTGGAAATAGTTTACAGAAGTATTGTATTATAATGTATTTTCCTTACCCCATTTTCGTTTTGTGAAATAGGAATCAGCACTAGGGTCATTGAAGTGTCTGCTCATCATGGTCTCTCCTCCAGCATGAAAATCATATGCAAACACAAGAGCTTAAAAATAGAAACATGTGACAATTACTAACTCAAGTATATTTAGAAAAAAGCCTCAACACATTTCGGGTGGGGGGGAAGGGAGGGGACTAACAAAAAACTTACAATGTTCTCCAAACGCTTTAGTGGTAAACACTTCACGCAAAGTTACTATATTTGAGTGCTGAATTTTTTTCCACATGTCAACCAATACCATGCACTTTGTGTTAACAAGACGAAAACCTTGAAAAGAACAAAACCCATGGTTTAAAATGTAATGTTTTGAGGGAGAATTTTTTACTTTAACATTTTTACTGAAAAGCAACCAGATGTTAAACTATGATGAGCATGCTGAGGAATGCTAGTCCTATTGAGCCAACTCCATTTTTCTCACCATGTATCCTCCGAAGGCAATACGGCAGGTCATCTTTACTATTTACAGCTTTATAGCATGATGTAATGTACCCAAAGTTGCTTGTTTTCTGTATCCGATTGGGCGGTGGCAGTGGTTCCAAAGGAAAGAGGCTGTGGTAGCTGTCCACTTCCGCAGGAACTGCTAAACTCAGTTTATACACAGAAACATTAGGCATCAGTTAACTTTGAGAAAGTTATCACAGCAGCAGAGAAGATTAAAATGAGTGTCATTAAAAGATAAATTCTTTGCACCATCTTTTTGGTGCACGTAAAGTTAAAATTCACTATTTTTCTTTAATACCAACATATAGGTTCCTGGAAGAGATTCCACAGAGCTAAAATAGCTGTCTTCAGAAAAAGTGACACCAATTAAAAAAAAAAAAAAAAATAAAAAAATAAAAAAAAAAAAATCAACAGAATAGATGCATAAATTCCATGTGCCATTTTCTTATCTGCTTTTAAAATTCACCCTTCTAACCTTTCTTTGGTGTTTTTTTCCTGCAGAGATCATAAATAAGCACCAATTTCCACTCAGACTTCAGACCACTGGAAGAACCCCATTTTCATCACAAAAAAAAAAAAAAAGCAAATCCGAATCTTACATGCTTTAACATACTGGTTTAGAAAACAGGCAGAGAGAGGTGCTGAAGGTTTACAAATCAAATTAAAAGATTACCCTTACAAGAAGATACACAGTTGTACTTCATCTGGATTAGTAAATTAAACTGCATTTTTTTTACTGTATCATTATCACATTAAACATGTTTGAGAAGGATGCTGCAATAAAAAGGCAATGTGTTTAAATCAATTTGAAGACAGTCAATTGTAAATTCTCCAAAAGCCAAATTACAATGAATACTAGTTGTCAGGCAAGAGAAGCATATACTACAAAGCCTTCTCTGACAAACCAACCAATTCTCTCTTCAAAACAAACTAATTTACTAGTTTATATACAGAGTTTGAAAATTTATGCCTCCTTTAGAGGAATATTGAATACGTACAGAGTAATACTATACTATTCTTCGGAAGGCTTTATTGCCTTAATGATTTTTTTCCTTTCTCAGCAATTTTAAGTATTCCCAACCATTAAAGAGTTTCTAAACAGAATAAAATTACAGAAGAAAAAGATAATAGAAGCAAGAATAAAAATTTGTATTTGTGAAATACTGACTATCTGGTTATCCACAGTCTGTGCTTGTTTTTTTACAAGATGTTGTTAATATTGTTGAATGCACAAGGTTACAGAATGATATGACCTGAGTTTAGTTTATAAGAAACATTTACTTACCAGGAATATCAGCCTGATCAATCTGCGCCATAGTTATTAAGTGTCTGTTGATCAGTTCCTGAAGAACAAAATAAGTCAAGTTTTGAACATTATAGTTCTGGTCATAATTTCTGATAAATTATCAGTACACTGTCTTTGAAGTACCAGCTACTTGTACTATAATAGGAAGTTGATGGAAGTGTCTGGGCACTAGTTCGAAAACATCAATGACAAAATATATAAATTCTTGAAGGAAGGATCTGCAGAAGACATTAATTAGAGATAACATTGACAGAGGCACTTACCACGGTAAAACCGAAATAAAAGTCACAGCCAGCCTTCAGAGAAGGGCTCATCAACTAACCCTGCACACACTTTCATATCACTGAAAGATTTAAAACTGGATAGGACTACAGCTTAAAGGAATGCTACATAGATGAACTCAGGCACACCAAAACTACACAAGTAGTAAGACTACTTAGGTGAATAGTAAATCATGGCATGCAGATTAGATTGCAGTCACATGTGTTGTAATCAGCCTTCACCCTCTGTTGTACTCCATCTATTACAGGACTTAAAATTTTTAAATTCTCCATACTGAAAATGGACTGCACAGATTCTGAGTGGCTATTTCTCTTCTACTAATATTGATTTTCTAGTTTTTGCCAATATATGTGATTTTCCTTTAACTTCTCTATCATCTTACCTGTCTGAGTTCATCCGCCATGAAGAAGGAAGGTGCATTTGCTTTTGGCTGCATGTAAGCAACATGAGGTGCAGCTGGATGGTAAATGTGGTAGTTTGGAAATACCTGAAAAACAAAACATTTGAAGCAGCAGTTTAAAATCCAAAAGGATAGGAAAAACAAAGAGTTTTGTCACCCTTTTAGTTTGAACTACTGAACTACAAAGTCTTTATGCACAGTACGTGTTACAAATATACTGTCAGATACATTACAATTTCCTTATGTGATATTCACTACTAATGACTTCAGGAAGGGAAGAGGGAAGTATGTATGTAGATAGTTATTTTAACATTTTTGTAACTGTCTTTTCCCCTCCACTGTAAATGTAAGTTACTTAACCTATCAGAAAAAAAAAAAGCAATCTGAATTTTTTATGTTTTCTCATTACATATGTAACCACTGAGATGTACATAAAACGCTTTCTTTTGATTGCTGCATAAAAAAGCCCCTCAACACAAAGGTCCTTAAGTTTCAGTGATTTGGGAGAACAATTATAACAATTAAAACGCCTAATCTTTATACAAAATAAGGGTTTCAAGGTGTAAAGAATAATCTCTGTGGTATCAACCCATTCGGAATTTGGAAGTTCCATACACTTCTGTATTAAAAGCAAACATACCATTCCTGTGAGAGGTGCTGGAGTTGTATCAGTATAGAAGTATGTTGTTCCACCTACTGTTTCCTTCTGTATCACCTGGCCAGTAGATGGAGGCTGAGAGACAGCATTAGCGACAGAAGCAGAGGCACTAGTAGGCACCATATAGTTTGCTGGGTTAGGAGTATGACTTCTTCTTCGAGGAGCAGGAGATGTATGAGGAGTTATTTTGGGGGAATGAAGAGGAGAAGATCCTGCTGACAGTGACATTCCTTAAAGAAACACAGGAAGATATTCTTGATCAAACCTGACATCAAAAAATTAACAGTTTGAAAAACAGCAGCCCTCCCCTACCAATAATATCCTGAGCAGGTGAGATGCTTTAGGATTGCTACATCTATATGAAAAGTTAAGAGGTAAAACATTAAGAGTAAGACTGAACAGATACATTTTCCCGAATATCTTTGTTTAGTTCAGAAAGAGCTTGAGAACTTCTGATCTACTCATGAAGAACCAGAATGAAAGACACAGATGTACAGAGAAGAATCAAATTCATGCTGTGTCTAGAAGAGAGTTTATTAAACTGTGAAAAGATAAAATATGATAAGTAAATGCTTATGTAATAGTTACATGAACAGTCAACAGAGTTTGCTAAGCTACAATAAACCTTCCAGGGTACTAGTGAGGAAGAGATAACCCTTCAAAAAAAACTCCTAGTGTTACTAGCAGAAGGTCCTAGATATCCAGATGTTCTGACTAACACCAATGAAAGAATCTTTTAAATTTATTGTTGCTCCAATTGGGCTGTATTTTCTCTTCTTGAACAGTCAGAACATTACTAGTCATAGTAAATTCTTTTTTTTGAAAGGATAGAAAATGCACAACTTTCATATTTAAAGCTCTATTGACAGCTGAGAATTAGTCAGATATTGGCTTAAATTACTCCCATTTATAAGCTCTGGTAACCAGAGTAATTTAAGCCAATATCTGACTAATAAAAGCAAAAGCAACTTTTTTTATTACATACACACTTTTTAGTTACAAAAAACTAGTTATTTCAATCGAGAGTTCTCAATATGCATCATCAGTAACATGTAGGAGTGTTTTTACATTCGTGTCTTGTCCCTACAGTAGTCTCATCCCTCCTACGTTTACTTCTTTGTTAAGCAAACTACAAAAGCAAGTAAAAATTTTAGTATTAACGGTTTAATCAGTGGTTAAGGAAAAGTGACTGAGAAGCTATATTATCCTAATTATATTGAAAGAATATTTGTAACCTTTTGTTTAGCTCAAATCATGTACTACTTTGACACCTCAAAACCGATGCATACTAATTCAGCACAATTATTTCTTTTGTTCTTGAAAAGTGAATAGTTCCAACATAAACTTTTATGAGGGTGGTGAGGCACTGGAACAGGTTGCCCAGAGAAGTGGTAAATGCTCCATCCCTGGCAGTGTTCAAGACCAGGTTGGACAGAGCCTTGGGCGACATGGTCTAGAATGAGGCATCCCTGCCCATGGCAGCGGGGTTGGAACTGGATGATCTTAAGGTCCTTTCCAACCCTAACTATTCTATGATTCTATGATAAACAAGACTATTTAATATAACCCATAAGAAAGTTTTGCCTTATTATCTTTAGTTGAGTCTCTTCAGTCATTTATTCTTTTTATAAAAATATAAAATATAAGAATATGCAAAATATAAAGTCTACACTTTTCTGGGCCAGAACTTTTTCTTATATTAACCCATATATGTGTGTGTATACACATACCTTACATAGATAAGCAGTATAGTGGAACAACTGCTTACTGATTACTGCATTAAATAGTGTGAATTATAATAGGTACTTCTGAATGTTTAATTTCAAAGTACTTCTGAATGGTAACATAAGTGTCCTAAAAATCTGTTTACAAATCAATTGAATGACCATAAAATGTTACACATTGTGACAGCACTAGTTTATGCTACAAAATCAACTAAGTTTCCATCACAGTAAAAGTTGCCTTGAGCAACTGAGTAACACTTAAATATTTCAGTAGCTACTGTATAAATAGTTACATCTTTAACAAACAACTAAAACATGAATACATTCTTAATCCACTGGGGGTGGGGAAGAGCAATTTCAAAGGAAACAATGTATTACTATTAAAATTGAAGGATGGATAATTATGGACAAAAAACTGAAGCAGCTCTACGATTTGTGTCTAGGACATTCAAGGGATTCTCTTCATCTAGGGAAAGTTACTGACATGTCTTTTTCCACTCCATTGCAATAAAATACAGTATTAACCAAAGTCCTTGCAAGCATGTAATCTTCTACCCAGACAGAAAAAACTGGCTTCAAGAAACTTTTGTTTCAATAAAACATTCAACTGTAGAAACCAGGGAGGGGGAAAAAACAAAAAACAAACCAAACCACAAAACCCAGCAGCCTTCATATATACTAATGAAAAATTAACCAGTCTTCCCTTACTTTAAAATAAAAACTAGATATACAAGACACAGTATACTGCAAATCCTATCTTAAAAATGAAAGTGATAACTTGCAACCTCACTTTAGTGATCATTTTAATGATATTGTGACCTTCTAATGAAAGTTTCTCAAAAAAAAAAAAAAAAAAAATCACTAGCAGTTCTTACTGATACAATTTCCACTACAAGATTTAATTAAAAAAAAAATATATTCCTGCCAAAAATAGTTACAAATATAAAACTTCAATGTCTTTGCTTGAGTATTAAAGCAAGACTGAAAGAAGAAGAGAGTTAAGTGAATTCTTTCAAATACCCTTCCAGCCTCAGTTAGGTCTCATTTTGGTAGGACATTGAGAGTTCAATTAAAATCATCTGGTGGGCAGAACATACAGGCTTCTCATTCGCCAATATACATAGTAAGTTCAAGATATGAAACAAGCTTGACTACAGTTTCGTTTTATACTACTAGAACGTATACCACAAGTTACAGAAAATTTTTCGCTAGTGCTGCAGTGGGTGCTGTTAGGCTGAGGCAGCAAATATTGAAGGTGATAGATTCTGCTGAGAGACTTGCACTAAATACTGCAGAGTCTAAATAAGTATTAATTATTAAAAGTGCAGTATCACAAGAAAACCTCTTAATACAGTGAAACTGAGGTATAGCTAAGTACTTACGGAAGCAAACAATTGGACGGACAAACTCATGCAGATCTCAATAATTTCATTAGTATTTCAATCAGTGAAACCCTTACTAATATTCATATTTAACCACAACAAAATAGAATTAGAGGAAAATAAAGGAAAATGGCTCTATTAAAAGGTGAATGTATATTCCCACTGGCTCATCCTGAAGGAAAAAGACTGTACTGAACATATGATGCTAACAATGTGGTGAATACAGAACAAGCTGTTTTGAATAGCAATTTATATCAACACTTACTCACTTAAAGGCAAAAACTGGTTTTTAATAATCTGATTTTTACTTATATATCATACCAGTGATTCTGACAAAACAACATTGAGCTTTCCCCTCCCCCCTCCCTTTTTTTTCCTCCACTCATCTACAACTATATCCCTATGCCTCTAAGGTTATAATATTTAGAGGTCAAAAATTAAGCATTTACCATTTTATCACATCGACATTCTATACATTAGAGATACTCCAGCCTACTAGGCACATTTTGAGGAATGACAAACCAAAGTAAATAATAAAACCAGACTATTTCAAGAACTTAAAGCAACATCCTTTAATTAATTTAAGTATTTATTTTTATTATAAGAAGCTTTCTATCAGGTCATTAGCATTGTAGCTGTATATTTCTAAGCTAATTAAACTTGTTTAATTCCCTAAGCTTTATGGGCATCAGTTTTTCCTCCTTGATCGGGAGGGGGGAGGGGAGCCCAAAAAAACCAACCAAAACCCCAAAAACCCAAAACACCCCAAAAAAACCCATTCCAACTAATTTTCCAGTCTCTTTGCCTTCTTCCTTTCTTGTGCTATTCTGGAATGACTGCGGAACTTTCTCCATAGAATGCTGCCCCACTGTTGATACGGCAGGTCAGAACAAGCTCTTGAGGCCTTAGGCCACTCAAACAAGCTCAGCTGATAGTGCTTCATTTCCAGCTTGGGTCATGCGCTCCAAGAACAACACTCTCATAAGCCCATCATGAATGGAGATGTGTAAAGTGATCACAAGCACATCACCTTCATGCTCTTGGTTCCTAACCTTGCAGGTTCATACTGGCAGGAGAAATAGGACCTCTTACGTTCTGCATAAGCTCAGAGTGTGTCTTGGACTAAATACAGAAGCAACAGCAATTTACTGTCATTGCCATTGATAACAAACGCATTACTCTTTAGCTATAACCTAGCATAAGCGAACCCAAGCCAAATGTTTTCTCTGCTGGGAGCTATACATCTGTTCTCTCTGAAGTTTAACACAACAGTGTTGTCTTACCACCTCGATGACATTCATAATTTCTTTCATATGCTTTGTTGCATATTTTAATGGCACTATTACTCTAAAACCGCAACACAGAACTGGGCAAAATAAGCTTGTTAATAAGAGTACTGTTTGAAGATTGACAACAACTCACTAAATTTCCCATACAAATGATAAACAGGATGAGTTTGCCAGCAAGGGAATAGAATGAGCAAAAATAGGGTATTATCCAAGGGAGCTTAAGGAAAGAAAGTTTGGAGACGAGATGGAGATTTGTTCAATGCTCTTCAACAGGACAATCTGCTCCAGCTATTTGTGTAAGTTGCATTTTATCTCATTATGCTTCGTATTCTGTTAAACACAATTGAGATGAAGACCGATTCTGTGTTGAGCTTATGCTAGAAAGCACTTACCTAAATAAATACACATAAAAGTAGGGGTAACAATCTTCATGCTATGCACTAATGGATGTGTCAGGTATGGATACAAGGTATCTATTAAAGTAGGCTAGGTTTCAGTGGTCATTTTTTCCAGTATTTCTGCAGTACCACTGATAAGACAGGCAAAACATTTTCCAGGGACAATCAATTTTGTGAACAGTTATCTTTGAAATACTAGATGCCAAAAGTGGTTTTGATTTACACCTACCTTAACAGAAATCTTATAAATTAGATATCTTAAATTTTTCCATCCGCAAGAGGAAAATCAAAGGATTGTTCTCATTATTTACCTACTTTGTTATGGGTGAATTAAACTATGGAACTTTTAACAAATTACTCCTAGTACATTTCCTTATTTCTTATGACACATTAATTTCCTCCAGTGTCCTGTAAAGTACTGTAAGCAATCTTAATCTCATGCAAATGCTTAAATCTTACAAGCTTCCTGAAATGTGTACACTTTCTACTGAAGAGTATACACCATTTAACTGGAAGAAAACTTACCTTTATTTAAAGGAAAAACTCTCACAAACTCTTTGTTATGGGTTTCACTTGAATTTGTTTTCACTTATTAAAAGCTAACAGATTAATTTTTAATGAAAATATCAGAACAGATTTAAATCTTTTTTTATTCTGTCAGGCAGTATGACCTAAATGGTGTAGTTACGCCACACTTAAATACTGCTTTCTTATTTAAGAGCCTAATCTTTTAGAAAGAGCACCGCCTAACTCATCTTGAGGTAACAGAAATTTCTGTGGATGCATACTATTAACAGCTAAACCATTTAAATAGAAGTGTCTGAGTATTATTTACACAGGACATTCAGGTTCAGAGAATACTGCACTCAGCGTAGAGAAAGAAGCTTCTACAGCACCCAGCCCAGGTCCCTACTCTGAACTCTATTTTCTTTTTAATTATACAGGAAGAGCAGGGAAACAAGCCAACTTTGCCTAAAGTTAGCTCTTGTGAATACTCCCCCATCCCTCTCATCCATAAAACAAACAATAGTATTTGAACCTAGACAGTTTTCAGCATTGGCAACTATATTTCTAGGAGCTCAAATCGTTGTGCTAACTTCTTTCATCAGTGTTACTTATCCTTTCAAGTGTTACTTACAGATAGTAAAGAAATTGGACTGTGAAGGATCCCTCTGAGACCCCACTGGATACTTTCCAAAAGTAGATCATTTTACTGTATGCTATTTAATCCTTTATACACTTTTCAATCCAGGTGACAAGGCTGAGAGGCATATAAACACAACAGTTTTCCAATAAGACTGCACAGCACAATATAGTATCAATCAGACACAGTACTGCAACATGTTCATTTGGTCAGCAGAAGCATCAAATCGCTTTCCTAGCCTGTTGTGATAGTTACAACATGCAAGCTAAGTCCTTCTTTCACATTGATAGAGATTTATCCCCTGGCATCAGGAAAGAATGACGTTCTGTCTAATAGACGGTAATTGACAATACTGGTTTAAAAAACAATACTTAGAATACTTGCCCCTCTGCCTTTTGGCAGCCTTCTAATGCTTCTTGGGAGTGGCAAGAAATTGCCAAAGGTTTAAGTACATGCAGAAGCTTGCTAAAGGATCTGCAATGTGTAATATCCAGATCTGCTGATGGTTATATCTTAGAACAATTTCATTTTATTTAAAAAAATAAAAATTAGAATTAAGCTAACTTGTTAAGAACAGAATTCCAAAAGATGCATTAAGAGCTTGAAGTTCTTAAGTGTAAAAAATAAAAAAATGAAAAAATCTTGGCACATTCTATACCTGCATGGAACACATTTTGGTAACAGTTGCAAACATGTGAAATAATCTTAAATGGGTCTTCAAAGTGAGTTTACATACGACAGATACAACAATTAACACTACTTTGCAAGGCCAATTATTTTAGAGTAAGTTTATCTTCTACTTTTTATTTTTCATCAAGATTTTAGTGACAATCATTACTTCCAGATTACATTCTCTAGAAACAAAAGTGTATGTTTGTGTGTGGTAAACAGAACACATTCACTCTAGGCTGCAGTGAATTTCTAGACTAGTAATTCAAAGCAACTTCAGGTACTACTCTGGCAAGGACTGCACAGAGCACAGTATGTGGTAATTCAGCACCTCTTCTCCCAGAAAGGGCAGAGTAAATTAAGCTGAGTTAATTTCAGTGCTACTGCGGCTGAACAGATTTCACAGCCTGCAGCATGATTTCCACACTACTGGAAGATAAATCCCAAGTTCCTGCATGTTTATACGCTTGAAGACTAACTTAAAATTAGGAGCTACAGTAGGAGATGCCTACATTTATACCCAATAAACCTCATAACTATCTATATGAGGTTATGTTTGACATTAGAAGAAGTAACTGTACTGGAAATCATTACTCTCAACTTACCTGGTGCTAGCCCAGCAGTAGCAGGACTTCCCATGGAGGGGTGAGAGAACAAGGCTTGAGAGAAGGCAGACATACTTGACTGGGATACATTACTCAGCCTGGAGGTTGATCCTCCTTTAGGAACAAACTCACTTGCAGAAGGATTTGGTGTCTGTTTAAAAACAAATGTAAATTAAATGTTTATTAAGAAATGGACAGTGCCTATTCGGTAGAAAATACTTTCTAGGTAAGCCTACCAAGTGCAGAGGATATTTTTAAGTTACATACAGCATGCTGACAAGAACAGGCAATATTGGAAGCTGGTCTGCACTAACAAATTTAAATGTGTTTTAGCTTATGTCTGAAGTAGCATTAGCAAGCTTTCCATATGAACAGCTGATGTTTGAGTTCATACTAATACTTTGCGAAAGGCTTTCCATAAGCATTATGTTACAAAACTGGAGAGCAGACTTGCCAATGAAAGCTTTGCCACTGCCACACAGGCTTCCTACACGACCTTAGAGATTTCATCTCAATCTAAGGAACAGTTTCAAATTAAGGCAGTAAAAGCTATTCCGACTAAAGAAGTTATCCCTACCTCTATTTCAAATAGTCCTATATGTTCCTTTTTTTTGTGAAGTTAACTTCTAATTACCTATTCCATTTATGTAGCACCTTTAATAATGACGTTTGATTTGGTACCACAGAAGCAAATAGCAGCAGAGTGACTGTCAAACATACATTATTTATTAGTACATAAAACATATCACACAACCAGCTTTTAATTTCTACTAAAATCTGTGCAAAGTGTTTTGTAGAGTTTCGGAGTGGTGGTGTTTAGGGGTGAGTTTTTTGTTTGTTATAGAGTAAGGAGGGTTAGGAAAAGAAAATCCTAATTAGAGCTCAGAAGGCAAAAAGCTTATTATTGGACAGCAAATTACAAGAGGCATTAGAAAAAGAAATTACGCCAAGAAGTAAAGCCAATTATTACATGAACACACTGAAAAGCTTGAAGATTATTAACTGACAAAGTTAGGTTTATTAAGTACTCTTCAGAGTACCTCTCAAAAGTAGTCTAAGCAAGAGTTAAAATGAGATGATGGTAACAACTCCCAATAGACAAAGATACTGTTAAAATAATCCATAACGTTTTTTTAAAGCAAATTATATTGGAGCATTTTGGGTTTAGGCAGTTTTAAAATGACCACACATAACATCTCTTAGTTAAGTTACCAATATTGATTTTTACCAATATGAATAAAGTGGCGTCAGAGAAGTTAAGTTAGTGCCAAATTAGGAAAGAAGTGTAATTACAAAATACTAATTTAGACAGTGAGAAAAAGTATTTTTTGGGGTTAACCTGTTTTTAATATCTGTATTTGAATACTTCAGCCAAATATCGTAGTAATAATTTATTCCAAAGCACTGGAAAAGCAAGAGGATTCTAAAAGCTGCAAAATAAAGAGGATTCTAAGGTTTAAAAGCAAAGAATAATCATATTTCACCTTTAATCACACAGTAAATTTTAACGTCTAACTACCTTATGATGTTACATATTAGTCATTCTATATGAGCATGTGTCTGAATATTCAAAGAACAGCTATAACCAAATATGTAGACCAGTGAAGTAAAACACTTAGATTTACATGGGTTAAAAGTTCATAAGGGTTTTAAAACTCTTCAATTACATTTAAAGAAAAACTGGAATGATGTTCCTCCAGATAAAATCTGGCATGAAACCATTCAGCCAAATCTATACTGAAACTGGAGAAAATGACAGAGATGGTAAATAGCCAAGTAGAATTTGTCCAAATAGCGATAGAGCTGAAAAGTCATCATCAAACAAACAACTGGGACAGCAAGGGACAGAATTTGTAGCATCTTGCTAAAAACATGTAATTTCAAAGAACTGCAAGATCCACGTTTTTCCACAGCTAAAACTAGCCATAACACATTCACAGCTCTACCACACCTGAATACCATGTCAAACAGGCAACAAGGGCAGGACATGGCAAAAAATCTGAAGCATGGAAGTAGAAGAAAAGACACCTTCTGGAAGGTAACCTCAGCCTTTCCTAGGGCAACTGACAGAGTTTGCATAATCTCAGCTATACCATTCTGACTAAACTCTTATCACATTAACCAACTGATTCAATCAATGCCTACAGCACAGGGCTGCTTTTTATTTCTAAATGCATTCTGCAAGTTTTCATAGACCAGTTTTGGTTCCCTGAAAGTTACTTATATATCCACCATTATTTTAAGATGAAGTTGCCCGAGAGCTCCACTTTAGCTGGTAGGTGTTTCAGTTTATCCAAGAAAAGAGTCAAACCCAGGAGCCTGCTAGATCAGTTTGGGTTTATGCTATAGAATTACAAACAGCAGTGGGTCAAACTGATAGAAATTCAATGGTGTCACAGTACAGGATCAGAATCAAAACCTGATTAAGAGTGAGTTGTTTCTATATAACTTTGATGGTAGCATTTTATATCAGTAAACAGCTTTGATTTGCAGAGCTAGACCCTTTACTGTAATAGCCTGGTTTACTCCTCTACGATATTACAAAACATGAAGCTGTAATCCAAGACTTTCCTCACTGGTTAAAAATAGTGATTTAACTTTTGGTTCCAATTTTTAAAAGACTCTTCCACATTCAAGCTGTTTTCTAAATTCAGAAAAACACACCTGAGCCATCTACAGCCATCAGCCAGAATAAACTAATCAAACTAGTACAACAAAATTTAGTAATTTGTGGTCAAAACTAGTAAATACTTTGTCAGAAAATTGAAGCTTAAGCCCCAGGCCACATTTAAATACATTACATCTATGTGAAGTTGCAGTTCTTAAAACATTTCCAAAAGCATACAAGTTTTCATTTGAAGTAAGCCACTAACTTTTCTGCATACATTTTGCTTTCAACAAAATAAAAAAACAAATCCCAAACATTTTCATAGCATGTAGGCTAGCATAAGTGACTAGACTAGATGAAGTGAAGGAATGGAATATCACTATGAGTTCTTTAATATTTAATCTTTTATTTTTTTAAAACTTTGTAGATAACCTAATTCTGCAGCATATGAATCCTGAATATGCCTAATGAGCAGATGAATATGCCCAAATTAGGAAGCTGCATTCTTAATTTTTTGAATCATTGGCCATTATGTTCTTGGTCTGGAAAAATATCTCACTTTCACTTTGGTAACTCATAATACAAAGTGTAAATTCTGGTGTTAGTTTCACATTTCTATCAATAGTAAGCTTGAAGGGGACTATGCTTTCAAATCCTATGGGGCATTTTCACAGGTTTTCTGTTAGAATCCTACCAAACTTCCCAAAATGAAGTTGAGTAAAAAAATTAAATTTTGATATGAATGAAAATAATCTACATCTAATTAGTTCTGTATGTTGTTTAAATTTCCCACTAGCACAGCTTTAAAACAAATCTCAGTTAATTATTCATCTCAAACTATCTTACTCATGCTAGACCAGGCTTAAAATTTTAAGTCTGAGTAAATTGGGGTCAGTAAAAAAATGTAGATAAAACAGGTACTGAAGACTTATATTAAACCTTGGGAGTAATTAAAAGAATGGAGATGCAAGAAGTACTTAGAGGACATGTAATGAATTATGCAATACTGTGATGTTAAAAACAAAAGCAGCGAATGCACTTTCTAAAATCCAAACAAGAAACACAAAGCGCACTAGCACTGTCTGCACTATGCAGCAAACTAAAGACTGCATTTTCAGTTCCAAATGCAAGTGTTCTATAGAAAGGAACACACAGAATTATTTCAAAACATTAGTATGTTTTCAAACAGCATTAAACAGAAACAAGTACAGCTGTGTCAGCTATTTTAGATTTTTCTAGCAACCCACCTAAAGTAACTACCAACTTTTACATTTGCTAAGATTACTACCATGCCTTTTTCCTCTTACCCAGGTTAGTTTAAATCTCCCCCTGCTTCTTCCAGTAAATACATAATAATACTGTCAGACAATAGCAAGGAAGCAACTTCCCTGCGTATTATCTGAATTAATACCTGCATCATGCATTCTCAGGCTGATTTCATGTAGAAATTTCACCAAAATGCCCTATTTTCAGATTGTCTGTGCTCTCTTAAAGAGAGAAGAGCCTCTTTTCAGTCAGCTTTGCAGACAAACTTCCAAAGACAGACCACAAAACTGAGTCCATCCAACTCCACATACAAAACCAATTTCTATACTTCTGTACATCAGAGAATGCAAAATATTATAAAATACACACAAATACAGTCGAAATGAAGGCTGAATTTAGTCATGATAACATTAGTAAGGATGGAACCACAAGAGATGTAAAACATGGGGGGAGGACTATAAAACAACTCATTTGTTTAAGTTGTTTGTCTGCACAGTTTGTCTGGTGGCTTTTATGCTTTTAAAGATATAAAAAGAAATACAGTGTGGAGGGGAAGAAATGGAGTATTTTGTGGGTGACACAAAAAAAAAAAACAATTCAAGGCTTCCTCCAGGAAGGTGCAGATGAAAGTAAAGAGGAAGCTAAGATCTCGTCTGAAGACCATCACTGGGAGAACCACACAGGAGCACCTAGCATTACTGTATGTTGAGGAGCTACACATCTCAACAGATTTCTGTAATCCAGAAGTAAATTGAAAATTCCTGTTTCATCAAGTATCAATTTCAACATACATGCTCCTCAGTGATAAAACTCCCACGACCACACTGCTGCATTCATTCATAAATGAATCCTTGAAGTGCCACGTATACTGTATCACAGGGATGCTACAAGTTATGGAGCCTCTAGAAGGTCCCAACAAGAGCAGGGATCCTACAAGAGTACTGGAAACCACCCTCTCTCTCATTTCCCATTCCGCATCTCACAGCACAGCTGTACAGCAGCAGCAGAGCCACCACCTCTGTTTCAGTGACTTTAACACCACTTTGTTTGATTGGTTCTGGTCCTATGTTCAATCAAAACCAGCTACTTAAAGCAAAAAGTAGGCCAATTTCATTTTATTTTGGAAGATGTGCTAATGTACTTACCATGCTAAAAACTGGATACAAGCCTTTTAGTTCTTCTCTTTTTATGTTCTCCTTCACCTCTAAATTCATGCTGATCTGTTCTGACATCCCAAATTGCATAATCTTGTAATGGTTACAGAAAAACAGCACTAAAGTATACCCATGCTATAAAGCAGGACAGTCCTCTACCAGTCTACATTTTGTATAGGTTTCAGAACACCTCTTCAAAATCCAAAATCACGCAAAACTATTGCTTGAGGTTTTCTGGGTTTCTTTGCTGTTGTTTTAAATGTGCAGATGTGTCACAGGAGGAGCTTCAGTTCATGTAGAGCGCATCATTGCAATTCCTCCGTTTCCAGGATTCCTGGATTACTATAGTATCAGGGAAGGACACATTTTGTGATGTCAGAGCAGCCCAGCAAACACTGGAGGTCACCGAGGGCTTCAAAACAAGTCTTTCCCTTCCAGTACTGAATTTGTGCAACATACTACCTTATCACAATTACCATGACAAGTCATTGCATCACCTGTACAATTAGCCCAAATAAATTTCAATTCGCCAACATTATTACCCACCTTACTCTTCTGCTCTTGCAGAAGAGTTAAGACAATTTCATTAAAACTGAAAAACTAAAGCTTTAGAAGTCCATGTTCTTGATGCTAAGTATTTGAAAAATTCATTTCCATAAGAGGTATTCAAGAAACAAACATGGTGCTTAAGACTGATCTGCATGACTGAAACCAGATCTATACCTACTATTTCAAGGAGAATTACCATTTTCTATTATGATGCATCAAGTGGTGGTGTAGTAGCTCAGGACATTTCCTAATATAAGGAAGGACATCTCACTATAGAATGAACTTTGGGGTTTTCTTGGTTTGGGTTTTTTTTTTTTTAATTTTTTAATGCACAATCCAGAATACAATTCACTATGGACTTCACTTTTAATCATATATGTCTAACACAGTATTTAAAGAAAAATAGATCTGGATTATAAATTCAAAGCCATGCATGAGAAATATTTACACTGTTTTACAATACATGTTGTAAACTACCTTGCTTTTTTTAAACAGCCACTTTTTAGACGAAGATGTCTCAACATTACACCATGAAATAGTGTATTCCCACATCTTAAATTATACATTTGGAAGAGTGGACATTTAAATAGACACATGAGCTTCAAGACCTCCTCAGCATTGCAAGTCCTCAGCAACTGAGATGTAATTCTGCTTTCTCATCTTCAAACACAAATGAAAAACATGTTCTCAAACAGATGTGCCTCCATTATAACTTAACCTTATTGCTTAGCACTCACCGTCAGCCAAAATATAGTTTGTGCAACCTATATTCACGCCTGCAGAAATCTTTAAGCAGCCTGTATTTCAAAATACTGAAGGGCAATGCTATCTGTGGATTACATACATAATGAAGTGGACAAAAAAAGGTCAATCTGAAATCTCAGTATGACACTACCCATTTTTACGTAGTTTCAAACTTCTCTAGTCATTTTTAGTGCATTTGTAATTAAAATTTCCAAATTTTAACAGTTCAAGTTTTGTTTTAATGGTAATTTAGAAAACGTTCACACTACAATATAAAGATTTACAATGATCAGCTCAAGATAAAATTTGGGTTCTCATCTATATATCCCCATATGTCTCCATATAACCCATAATCTCATCTGCAGCCTGGTTTTACACCTTTCCCCATTCAGACTCCACTGTTTCTCTGTAATCTCTCGTGTTTCTTCTCCAATTCTACTTCCTGTGGCTGGAACATCCTCCTATTGTTACTTCCACCACGTATGCATATTCACGCTTTTCTGAAGTCCCACATCACCATGGGAAGAGACATAATTGCATTATATAATACAAAGACTTGTGCTGTACATAGTTTAATCAATTATGTAGTGGAGATTCTGGGACAATAAAGGAGCTTGGAATTGCACCCGTCAAAAGCCATATGCTCTGTTGCCAGTCCCAGACTACTGTCACTAGTCTCAGAAAACTAGGGGACCTTGAGCCTCCTTTTGCCTCACTTTCAACACAGCTTTGGAGGGCATAGGTACGAAGAAGACAATTGCTTCTGGACAGAAGTTTCACATCTCACTGGCTCTTCAGCCTCCATAAGCACTTTTTCTTCTCTGTTCTAAGTGGAATCAAACTAACGACACACCTTGCTGCAACACTGAACAGCAGAGAAAACAATGGAGGACGAGTACAAATGGGGCATTTCCTGCCCTTTAACGTCCACCTGAAATTCAAAAGATCAATTTTCTAATTCTCTCTTCTCCAAGCAACTGTCTGTTAATTACAGCTTACGCTCCCATTAGATAAACACAAATTCCATCTGTCAATCTTCTCTCCCTTGAGAAAAGTAGTGCTTCACAGGCTCCAACCAATCCTTTGCAATCTTACCTGGTCCTTCTAGCAATGTTTCCTTTATGCTTCCTCTTTTCTCCACCATTGGCTGTGCTGCTTCCCCAGCAGCAAAATGGCCAAGACAGATGTAAGCCCAAATGCCCCCACACGGTGTAGCACCAGTCTGCCTGCATCACACTGCCTGTGACTCCCAATTTCAGTAACATCAATGTCCAAACATCAGCAATGAAAAACTAGTATTTGTATGGAAGGGCTTTTGTATGAGCTTCGTGGTGGTCCTCACATGGCAGAAATTTAGCAAACTGAAATAAACTCTTAAGATGTTACAAATTTAGTCTGCTGTCATTTACCCATTTCACTCACTTAGAAAACATCAAAAATAACATAACTCTTATAGAAAGACTAAAATAATGATCTCCAAGGAATCAAAAGCACTACACAAGTGCAAAACAGTATTAGCAGCAGTACTGCAGTTCCCACCACGATAATAATTTCCATCTAAACCTGATTTTAAGGGAAATGGAGCAGATTCCTCCTAGACTAAGATTACCCTTCATTATCACCCCAAGGATAAGCTGCTACCTCTATACAGAGTTGCTCAAACCCAGCTGTACTTCTCCCCTCTTAAGGAGCTGAAGAAAATTCAGGAATAAAGTAATAATAAAGTTTAACAAACAAGTTGAGAAATATAAACTATCCTAATATAAAAATCAAAAATGTACATTTTCTGATCATGGTGATTACATCTTTAAATTCTGTACTAAGGAGATTTACTCACATTAAGTGTCAATCATTTTAACAAAGATCACTGATTTTTCCAGTAGAAACCTTCCTCATATGAAAATTAAAAGGTTATGTTTGTTTGCTTTTAGAAGACATTTAATGATTACTTTTGCTTCTCCTCCACAGATTACAGCATAATCAAGCAAAGTACATAGCACAGCAACAGGTGAAAAGAATAAAACATCTGAGTCTCTCTCCTGGAGGACCACTTTGCCTTCACTGTGAAATAAATGCTTGTTCTGATCTCAAACTATATTTGGAGTAACTGCTTCTAACATTTTCCAAAATTTAAAATAAAGCATCCAAACTACTGAAAAAGTGACTAGTAAAAAATAATTTTACCTGTAAATTGTTTTCTGTGACTCTGTTCCACCAAACCATATTGATGGGTACTCCTGTTTTACACCTGTCAGCCAGACAGCCGATAGGGTTCTTTGATTTTCTTGCTTTTGATCCCACCGGAACTATCCTCTCATCCAGCATCCCCAGTCGATACTTCCTGGGCTACGAAAAAGAAGGAGAGAAACCAGGCCACTCCTAACAACCCTCATCTAAAGCTACACTAAAACAGGTATTACACTGTGATACGATTTCTGGATTGGTGGAATAGGAAACAATTTGCAAGTAAAATTTATCTGAGACTGTTTCCTTTCAATCCTGACTATTTGGTTATAGCAAACAATACTATAAAGAAAAAAAAAACTTCAGGGACTACTGATTATTCATAAGCAAAACTGTCCATCACAAGTCAGCCACTGAAATGAGTATAAATCGGGGAATTCTGTAAAAATTAGGAATTGTTTAAACAAAAATAAAAATCCATATTTCTCCAGTAGATACCTTCAATCACATCATAACAATGAACACTTCCCTTGAGATTTCTATCAACAAGAAACTAACATTGGCTTTTGTATGCTTCTTTTCAAATTCAAATTTGTCAAGACTCATCTCCTGAATCCTTGCTTTTAAAAATCAGGTAGAACCAAGTAGCCAATTGCAGCAGAACTCAATGAAAAAAAGGCCCAAACATTTCTGCTCAAGTTAATATTCAAAGGATTAACTTCAGCCACCATCTTTAGTGAAAACAGACAAGAATTACCATGATAAATGCATTGGAAACTGACTTAAAATTGAAAAAATGAAATGTGCTTGAGGAAGTGAACTTGCAGGAGGTACTTGCACCTCAATAGCAGTGACATTTCTATTACATTGGCAGTGATCTCTACAAATGAAACTATTTATAAGTTATGAACATTATAAAAGCATACTGTGGGAAAAAAAAAAAAAACCTGTTAAGACTCTCAAACAGGTAAAATACGGAAGTTCTCCAGATTTCTCGATGCTTTCAAACACATGTATACCTACCTAAATAGTAAATACCACCAAAAGAAATATTTCAGCATCTTTGCGTATTTAGACCAGGACCTTTTATACCAATTATAGCAACAATTGAACCAAATTGCAGGGGTTGGTCTGTTTGTCTTTTGCTGTGGTTTTTTTGGGTTTATTAATGTGAAAATGCAACTATCATCATCTGGATGTAGACTACTTTAAGTAATCAAAGCTTAACTTACCTTTATTCCAATATCTACTTCATCTGGGACCTTAGAAATCTTAGCAACATGTACCTTGATATGCATTTTAAAAATTGTCTCTCAGGAAACAAGGCGAGAATCCAATTGGGAAACTTCTCACTCACACAAACAATTTGTAAAACATAGGACATAACTATCATAAAATGGCTGCAAAAACAAAACCTAAACAGATTCCCTCCTCTACTTGCCAAAATATTTAAGCTGAAAGCTTTGGAAAGAATTAAAAGTGAATAGAATCATCAGTACTTTATTTGCTAAAACCCAACCAAGCAAACAAAAAAGCAAGCCCCCAAGGATACCAACATTGACTATGAGCTACAAAGGCAATAAACTCCATGAAGATCAACTTAATCAACTTTAATTACAATAAACAAAACTAAATTTTGCCATACCAATTAGAAATTTGGTAAACTGTGTGACGGATAGCACAAAGTTCTCCTGTAGTTTGAATGCAAACCTCATCATGGTAAATTTAAGCACTGGTGATTTATTGGGAGAATCACTCAGCTATTGGGCAAATTACCATCTTTATTCAGAAGGACTACTACTATCATAAACTGTAAGGTCTGAAAAGCTAGACATTCAAATAATGCCAGACTTTAGGCAGGGTTTGAATGCAGTATGTGTCTTCCTTAGTTTGGCTATTAGAAACAACAAAATAATGAAGAGTAACACTTTCTCTGGCTTCCCCATCTCTCTCCATGTTCTCTAAGCGCAGGGGCAGAGTCTGCCTCAGACTACAACCCAGTGTCCAAACACATTGCTATTCATAAAGGTTTCTTTTAATCCTCCATAATAAAAGATGATCTATAAATATGCTAAAAAGGAGGACCAAAACAAAAGAGGAACTGAGCCAACATGGAGGGAAGCTATTTTGGTTACAATGGGATTCAGATTCCAGGTAACAGAATGAAACTATATTTCAGGTTTTACAAAGGACCATACTAAGGGGCCGGGGAGGGCAAACAATGGTCAATTCTATGCCATAAAGCAACATAGAGACAATTTAGGTTTATATACCAGTAGTTCTTGACCTACTGGTATAAAAAAATTAAACTAATACATGGGTAAGACTAAATTAATATTTTACTTTCATTTTCTATTATAAAACATCACCAGGGGATTACTAGGACAGGATTTTGTTGCTCAAATGGGCATTAGAAGGTGGAATATACAATATTAACATTTGGAAATAAGTTTTAGTCTATTTGAAACAAAATAATTCTAAATTACACTTGCTATCAATGTCCAATGGCATCTGATTCAGAAATCCAATCAAGTTTACAGGAGACCAGAAAACACAGGAAAGAGTACCTGTGAAAGATCAAATAGATTGAACAGTCTGAATAAGCTCATCAACTTCACTACAATCCTTCCCTCTCAAAGAGCAGCAAATAAACCAACAGAGACAGAATAGTGTATCTTGAAACAAGGAAGAACTTACCAAACACTGAACATTTCTGAACTAATATATCTACCTAAAACACAGAGGCATGACAATCTGGACAAATAAACCCAAACTTCTTGGCATGGGGCCAATTTCTCTTGGATGACTTCAAAAGCGAGTGCATTTTTTCCTTCCCTAAAGTCTCTCTATGATGTTAAAAAAAAAAACCTGTTCAGCCATACAGATGAAGGGATACTCCAATATACTGAACTATTTTTATTTTTAGGGAAGAGGGCAGAGGGTGGCTAAAGCATTTAAATACTTCATAATCCTTCAGCAAGTATTTCTCAAACTAGGTTTCAACTCCCAATATGGTTACGAGTTCCAAATGAGTTGTGAAAGGTCAAAGACATCATTATTATTTTTAAGTGGAAAAATAAGATTAAGCTACAGCAATTAAAACGAAATCTAAGAGAAAGAAAAAAAACTACAAACCCAAATTATTACAAAGCATTACTAGAAGAGTTCAGTTCCTTCAGGGCAAAGAAGTATGAAGCAGTAGTAATTACAGGCTGCAAATGTTTACATGAGGCAGGGAACAGCTAACTACCTTTAATTGCTAGCAACAGCTTGGCTGCCCAGGGTGAGAAGGGTAAGCATTTTCAACCATAGCTAATAATTATAACCCTCGCCCAGTAGAACCAAGCTTCTGCCAGCAGTTAATGATAACAACCTACTGGTTAGCATGATTAGAGGGAAGGTGTTATATTAGGAAAGATAAACCCTCAAAGTCTGAGAAACATTACACTTGAACAAAAGATATCCACTCTAAAACCAAAAAGGTCCTTCCCAAGTAGCATCTTCACATCAGAACATTACTACAGATGAGTAACTTAATTAGCCCATGCCAGAAAAAATATGCCTCAAGTCAGCTTAATTACTTGCTTCCCATTCATTCAAAAAGAAGTTTGGGAACATGTTTAGCAAGTCTATTTTCTCCCTACTATTCGCTGTAACAGCATCTTTGCTCCTAGTTCCTCCTGTTTTGTGGACAATGAGCAATATTACTCTTCCTCTTTCTAATTCAGGGTTGCGCATACCACTGGTGTAAGATGTTATAAGGCTATCCTAGATGAATAAATCTAAACAAAAAAAGGTTTATGTGAGCTATGGTAATGCTGTCTGTGTGCATATACTACTGAAGCAAATAGAAGTGATCTTAAGCCTTCCCCATCAAAGGCTAAATTAAGCAGCACTACCTTAAATTACCATAGCTAAAAGGTATCATAGTAGTGTTAGCTAAGGCTCATCTGTTGTACAGTCAGTTTACTGTATCTGCATGTATAAGCAGATCAAAATTAAGTATTACATTGTCAGACATAGGTAAAAGAGGACTAAGGACTGATGCAACTTTTATTCTGGTCTTTGCTAAGCATACGATTTCTCAAAAATGGCATTATTTTCTAGCTGCTTTAAATATTTGTATAGCATCTTCAACATTGTTTGCACAAGTTTAAAAAAACCTTTCAATCACTCTGAAAGACTACATACACCTTGGCATAGAAAGACTCAAATAAAGCTTGTAAATATAAGCAAAGCATCTTGCACATTAAAGTTACATTTGTAGTTAACTGCTTCATCTTGTAAGCTGCACCTGACAAAATCTACATGCCTAACTGAAAAGTTATGCTTTAAAAATGGGGACCAAGGGCAGCCTTTACAGTTTTAGATGTCTGTAGGTCATAACATATCTGACCTGCCTAGCTACAAAGCCAAAGCAAGCAAAGATCTTTTTAAATACAATCCTAAAGTAAGTGCTGTGCTATGCAGTCATCTTATTCTGCTCTTTTTCCTTCAAACACACAACAGGATTAGGCAACAAAAATATGACGACTCCTCACTAACATTAAAGTGTTACATATTTCTGAAAGGAAGCGCTTTAATAATTTGATTTCTTACATAACACAATCATCACTAGTCCATACACAAAAATAAAGTCAATATTTTCTCATGTCACACTTAAAAATGAAAAATACCATACTATGTAGTAATTATTAAACCAGCAAGAGCACTCAAAAAGGGTCAATTCCAACAACAATTCCAAACAAAAGTGTAAAACAGATTAGATTATATCATACTTAAAACACATTTTAGACCAAGGAAAACATAATACTACCTGCAAACATTTGTTTTCTCTAGAAGCATAGTCTGTCTTCCTATATTCCTGCAACAACTTTTCCTTGCAACACTTTCAAAAAGTGCAGTGCTTTATTATTGCAGTAGGGGTGTATAATCCCAGAATGAAAATTTCAGGTTTGCAATAAAATAAATTTAGGCCAGACACATTTTAAAGTCTGTGCAGCCATAATTCTGCAGTTTACAACACAGTGACATGACATGACATGGTGCTTCGTGATGACCCCTCAACTTCTCAGAATGTGATTCACACTTCTGAGATGGTTTTCAGGAGGCTATGAAACACGAAACAACTGTCTTGGCATATTTTCATTAAAGGCAAATACAGAAAGACCAAAGAGGGCACACACTGACTTTCCAATGACCACCACTGAACTCTATCAGAGGTATCAAAAATAGAGTTGGAGACAGTAAGCTGGAAAGAAATATAGCTTCTCAACAGGTAACAAAACTAGATGGAAGACAGGACACTCAAAATAAACTAGCTATAGTTTAGGTCTTAAGAATTTAATTTCCATAGGACCTGAAGTTTGCTCTATTGTTTTAACATGAGATGGGAAGCTCTCTTTGTACTCATTAAAAAGCTTGAATTTATGCAGACTAGGCTTACAGGCAGTCTTTTTGTTTCAAAATAATTCTCTCTGCACATTTATTACTGCTGATCAAAGTATATGAATTAAAAAAGTCTGCTGTCCAATCTCACTTCCTTTAAATCTCCACAGAGAGCGCTAAACAACGGCGCCCTTTTCCGCATGCATTTCAGGCCAAATAATCTATCCTACACATCCCATTCTAATCTAGAGTCTTTTGGTTCTGGCTTTACCCACCTAAAACCAATGGAAGGGGTCACAAAACAAAACAAATATAAAAACAAATAAAAAAAAAGGAAAAAAAAAGGAGGAAGATTTCTTCAGAATACATACAAAACAGCATTAAAATTTTACAGAAAGTTGTTCACTACAGCAGTTGGTTCACTTCTTGCAGCCCAGCCCGTGGACCAACAGTGGTTCTCACCTTAATGGCCTTCCTCTAGGTGTGACTGAACAATTAAAAACAAAAATATGAAATGGAAATAAACCAATGTTAGGAACTTTTCAGAAGAGTTCAGTTTTCATGAGGATTGAAGGTATGAAAAAAACAAAGTAAAACGTAGAAGCAATGTTTTTCACTATCCTGGAAGGCTGACAAGTGACAAATAGGGGAACCCTTTAGCCTGGATGGGCAGCAACAGTCTCAGAACAAATTTAAACAAAGGTTTCCTCATATTTTTTTTTTTATAGTGCATTAAGCTGTCATTCCCTTGCAACGGATTCTGATCAGTTATATTGCACATGTTTTTATGAACTGTTTACCAGAATCACCAAAATGAATGCAAGGAGTTTTCCAGCCAGATCATTTCAAGGTTTAGAGAGAAGCATTTTTCAAGACAATGGCTAAAGCCAGTTTAGGAAAAACACCCACTCTATTGCCACTCTTATTTTTAACAAGCATAACATGTATTTGAAGAAAAAATTAAGTAAATGTGACATCATTATTCTCAGGAAAGAGGGTTAGTCTACTACTAACTCTAGCTTTTGTTCCATGCTTCACAAATCCTATTTTTGCATTGTAGATTAATACTTACCTGAAAATCTCTTATAGGAAATTCACTTTAAGGTTGCTTGTCTTACTGCATGTGGAGTTACAACAACCGGACAGTAAATCCAGAAGGTTTTACAGTTGACAGAACCTCCACCAAGGCTCCATCTACAGAAATACTTAGCTCCTTTGATTTCATTTTAAGTATCCTATTAAAATGTCTTTAAATAGTAATCTTAGCTTTCCTGAAATCTAAAATTGAAATGCAGTTTAATAATTTCTAAACAGAGAAAATAACCTCATGAATGTTCATAAAAACTCAAGGACTATGTTTACTTTTTAAACAAAAAAATAGAATGTCTTTAAATATCAAAATTATCAAAAGCAACTTAACTAGTCACACTGTCTAATTAAAAAGCAAGGATATTCAGAATTACAGTCATCAAGTCTTGTCTTTAATATTTTATTGATATCAAATATTTACCTCCATATGGCTTGCCCACTGTTAAAAGGCCGCCAGGATAACATGGTCAACAATATTCAGAGACAATAAAGAGTACTGAACTGAACTTCCTTGCTTAGTCCAGCTACATATTGCATGCTTTTACAAAAACTATTCCCAGTTTTACACAAATATGTAGTTTTTACATAGTTGCAAATAACTTAATAGTTCTAAATATTTAAAATATCGTAATTCTAATTTGTAAAGGAAAGTGATTGCTCTTTATTCACTTACCAGGACTGTATTGTATCTGTCCTCCAAGTCAGTGATAAACGAAGGAAATGCTGGTTTTGCCAGCTAGTTCAGAAAAAAACAAAACCTCAGCCTTGGGCTCTTTGTAAGAAAATAGAAAGGTTTTTTTCAAATAGCAGATGTTGTAAACACCTACATTTGAGCACATCACCAAGGCTCCCTTTAGAGTCAATGGACAGAAGCACACACTTCTAGAAGGCTGTCTATCTTGTGTCGCAGCAGGCATCAAGCACTGGCCTGACAGATTTCAGTACTCAAGCTCTACAGAAATCCCAGTTACTGGGGTGAGAGGAAATTAGACAAATTTTTAAATCCCAGGCACTCAAGCATTTAGTGCTTTTGAGGAAGTCACTTAACACAACTTGAATACTGTACTCAAAAAATGCTAAAAATATTAAGAAACTACATCCACAACTGGTAGTAAAAGTCAGCAAAAAAGTGTGATTAATTTCTCATAACTTTAGACATTATTTTTTATCCATGTAAAGCAGTCACTGACATCTAGTCTTTTCCAAAATACTTGTCTTAATGTGAACCAAATATTCCTTTAAGCTGATCATCTCTCTCTGCTGACTATAGAGGGAGCCTGGATGCCTAGATTTTAGATAGCTCAAGTAAAATTATATGAAAACTTCCCCATTACTTTTATTATTTAACAAACCTTTATAGAAAAATACATTACAAAAAGGCAATCATAATAAACAATAAGTTACTAATATGCAAAGCAAAACACAAACCTCTTTCAATTAATGACAGTTATGTTTGAAGTAGTAATTGGAAAAAATCCAAATCAATCTGTTTCACAAATAAATCTTCCTCTTGATACTATGTTAGCAGTAAGTGTCTTAATTTGCTGATTTTTTTCTTGAGGAAAAAGGGACCAAGTCAGAAAAGACTCTACATTAGTATTTGAGTTTTGAGTTATTTGAGCTTTACGCTCAAACATTAATTGATTTATTCTCACTTTTTACTGTTTAATCAACTTTGAAGTAACTTTCAGAGGCAGTGGCCACTGGCAATACTTCTGTATGATAGTTCATTTTCTTCAGTGCATGTGGTTTATATACCTAACCACACATGTACATGCACATACATACATGTTTGTATATATACACACACAGTTCTTGCAGACTGTACTACATAGGAATGTACGCTTATTTTCATTCTTACTATCCTCAGTAAGTGGATAAACTACACATTTGTATTTCTTTTTTACATCCAACTTCCGGTGCGCTGTACTGGCCTTAAGGAAAAGGGCAATTCAGAGATTCCACAGAGTTTGGCTACATCATAATATTAGGAAATTAACATTCTACAACAGCATTTCATTTTAAGACACATTAGTCTGATGGACCAGCTATGGTAATTATCTTTAAGCTCAATCTTAACCTGCAGGAATGATACAGAACTCCCAGCTGGCAACACACAAATGAAGCTCTATGAAAAATCACAAGCATGCTGATGTAGCTTGCTTTCAAGACAATACATTATTGACTACAGGAAAGTTCAGGATCATGTGCCTAAAAAAAAGTAGTAAAACATGAAAGTCATTAGTGAAAGTAAAATTTGGTAACTGGTTGAGACAAGATAATGTCTTTTTGATAAGCCACAGTTCACAAAAACGACAAAGAACCCTGCTGTAACCAAACTTTTCTCTCTTCTTCCAGCCACTGCACTTGTAACTGGAAAACACCACAAGCTGTGCTGGCACAGGACAAAGGTGTTTGAAGATGATGTTTAGCATCTAGAAAAAGATGTTTTACCCTCAGCAAAAGAAAGATTTCTCAGTACAGATTCAAGGGAATGAACAATCCCAAACCCTAGCTTCCCAATAATATCAGTGTCTTCTAAACTAAACGCATTTCAAACTGTAAGAATTACTTTCACATCATGTATGAATAAACAGGGGAATGATTCTTAATGTATTCAGAACTTGTTGCCATGAAGGCCTGCAGGTGCTTGTGCATCAGTACAATAAAAATAATTTGTTTTCAAATTCAATGGGCTATGTCCTGATTTTCCTATTCAAAGCATTCTTTAAAACTTCTGTTTACAAGTGCTTGGATATTTCATAATAGCAGCAACAGCCTGATCTGGTGTGGCAAAAATGAAGCAGTAAGATCTTATTTACACCACAAGCAACGTATTAAAATATATCTAGTAACATTAGAAGAATCATCCTTATTTCACCTAGCATTTCAAGTTATTCCAGATCTTCTTCCCTGTCAACTCATACACAAACATGCTACTTAAGAGTTAGTTGCTGCCTACCTTCCTCCTTTGAGACACACTGAGGGCAGCAAAGTCATTAAACAAGGATGAATTTGGTGAAGTTAGTGGATCTGTAAAAAGAATGCAAAAGAACATGTTGTATATCTCTAATATTAAAAAGACATTTTACATTTTTAGCTTATTTCTATGTGCAAAAAATCCTTTTGAAAAACTTTAGCAACCACCCTGCTAAAAACCCATATTTATTAGAGTCTGTGCAACTGCCCAATAGAAATTGTGCTCATTAGCAGAATTTAGTATAATCGTTGTTGACACCAATGTCCATCTAATATTTCACAGACATCATCTCCCGTTCCCTGATATTACTCATCTTCCGTATATCATGGCCTTACAAATGATGTGAATTTTACTTGTCCTGTCACTGTTCTGCACAAATTTAAATCAGAATCAACTGTAGCAAAAGTCTACATTCTGTTGGTAGCTTTTTATTGCTTTTTCTTTGTCACTACTTATCCTTTCCAGAGTTGAAGCACAAAAAAGTGAGTAACAATCACAGATGCAACTTAAAACTCCAAACTGCATGGGTAGAGCTGTCAAATTAGCAGATGACTGCCAGCTGTAAGTATTGGTGTTATTCCTTTAAAAGTAATTCTACAAGTGAAACACAGCTTGGCAGGGCAGGAGGCAGGGGAAAAAAAGGACTCAAGACACACCAGAATTTAAACTGGTTTCCAAAAGTCAGTCTGGTTTCTTTCCTTCACATGCATCACCGTCACTATTTGGCCTGTTAACAGTCAAACTCTGACTGCATTAAAAACTGGAGACTTCCACTGCCTTGAATAGCTGATTGTTTGGTGAGACAAAGGAAGCAGAATTAATCACAGAACCTACTGGAAATGAACCAGGAGGAAGAGAAAATAAAAAAATCAACTTTCAAGCAAGTTAATTTCATAGTAGCTACTATCATGCTCAAAAAATTATAACCCTAGAAAGTAGACTAGCCGCAGGGTCAGACATGCAAATGGAGTTCTAGAACATCATTTACCCAGCAATTTTAAGAGCAGAAATACATTTTAAATATATGTCCTTGCCATAAGGGAGTAGTACCCTCTTCTTTAAAGAGCTTAGTTTAACAGCCACAGCTGAAAATCTGCAGGGATTCTGAAAAGTTCTTTACAGAAGTTCAATATATCTTCCACAATAATTTAGTGAGTATGCAGGTCTGCACTATTGAGACATTTTATTTAGTTCAAAACCATGTTCCCAATAGAAGGGAAAAAATTGTAAGAGGTAAAGTACTGCTTATAGGACAAAACTTAATAAAAATTAAGAATCATCAGTTATGTGACACATTTCACAAAACCCGTACACCCTAAATTTAAGAATAAAACCGCATACATTCATTCCACACACTAACTTACTTGAAAAGCACAATAAAAAGACATACTCTTGGAGAGCAATAAAAATGCTTAAGCTATCAGTGCTTTACAATAGATGTCCAAACTAGCAATTCACTTGAAGTGACAAGACCAAAAATGACTTTTTTTAGTTTTTCCCCACTGGAGCAAAGAGAAGGCTGAAAATTTGAGTTTAGTAGCACTAAGCTTTGTATTAAAAGTAATCGCACAATACGCTACTGTTAAAGAAATGAAGTTCTGCACCTCAAATCAAATCAGAAGAGAAAGGAAAAAAAACCCCATTAAGTTTTGCAAAAGTGAGTTTAAATTTCCAAACATACTTTTATACGTATTACTTTAAAAAGTACTCACCATGGCCTGCATACTGCTTGGCACTGTCATTGAGAAGGCTAGGGGAGCTGCTGCTATTTGTCATCCTCTGCAAAACAAGAGGCAAAAGTGTGTACATGTAAAATACAGCTATAAAAGACTACGTGATGGCATTTGGGATGACATTTAGAAAGTTTTAAGAACAGACTATGAAACCTGTGCTCATTCCCCATTTAGTAAATACTCTAAACAGACAATGATTTGTAGTTGACCAAAACATTTAGTAAAATAAAGCATCTTGTGTGAGAGCAATGTGACTATATTAAAACAAAACACTATCTTCATTAATTTCTTCTAACTTGGGAGGGTCTACCAAACCTACTGTTCTCTTTCTGCACACTGTCAAAACATTACACAAGCCAATTACTTATCTTCTTTAAACATTCTTTCACACTGTACTCCTGAAACAACTCCTCCCTTTATTATACATTATCATCACAAAACTTTTCCAACATAAAATACTCAAATTAGTACAACATTTGATAGGTTCTTCTTAAAAACAAAAGAACCTTTTGAGACCTTTGAGCAAAATCATGTGATTCTTGTAACCCAGCAGGACATCTGAAACACACTCAACATTCCTCCTAGACTCCACCTGCCTCTCCTGCATTCCTCTAGAGATATGGGCTAGCAATAGACTGGACTAAGTGTGGCAGTGCTGCCCTAAACTACCACTTTGACAGAGAAATTTAAAAAGGTCTTTTCTTACTCCTGCTTCTTATTTTCTTTGACCAGTCTCCCATAGGAAGAAAAAGTGCAAGAAGAAAAGAAAGTAAAGGTCAGGAAGTGTTCTCCATTACCGAGAGAGACGACCAGTAATTTGTTAAAAAATTCCCTGGCATGCTTTTGGCCCACATCAACCAGGACTCTCCCAGCCAACTTCCAGGCACTATTCAGCAGTGAAAAGGTTTGAGATCCCTTCAAATAGACAGTTTTCATACAGTCTCTGCTTTATCGGGTGAGCATACACCAGGACAAACAGGCCATTTTATGCCAGCTGGCCCTAAACACCAAGGAAAGTTTCCAGGCATGCTTAATTTTAGTAGTCTAGACACAGACTAAGACTCAAAATTTGTCACTGGTGTTGCTCTTTATGCTTACATTTTTCTGCAACCAACCTCAATGTTGGTGGCAGAAGGCAAGAACCTTGCTACATTATACTTCAATGCCATTCCATCTAATTCTTGATCAAAAATATCAATATTCTGGAGTAAATTTGGTAAGAACAGAGGAGAACCAAGAGAAGCTAGAGTGTTATCCAGTATGGTGGAACTGTAAGCCTACAACAATCAAAATTTCTCAACATTTGCAGTTTTCATGATACTACTAACTTCACCAGAAGTTGCAGCTTTTAATACTTTTACCTAAAAGAGTAAATAGATTGTATAAAGCAGAAAGTTTTATGTTGTTACTTCTCAACAGACTCAACCCCTCAATGCTTTATTCCCCCATTTATTATTTCCATTATCTGTGCTTCATTTATACAGCAAGCTTTCTGCAATCATTCAGGCTTCTCTGATACAACTCTTCATTCCGTACAAGTACGTAGTACTACAGGAAACAGAACTGTAGGATGTGTAGATGTCCTAGGACAATATGTATACTATATGTACACATGTAAATACTATGTAAACCTTAGCTTTTTCAAGACTTAAATGAAAAAAGTTGTTCACTATACACTCCTCTTCTTTTGATGCCACGTCTCATGTTCCTAAACATACTCAACTGACACAACATAACCCTAAAAGGTTAGTGATCAACAATTAATTCTTTACACAAGGGGGATGCCTCTAGTGAAACAAAGTTTACTTGTTTCTACAAAGTAACACTTTAGGACACCCACGCTAAGTTAACAATCTTGCCCAAGTTCAGGGATGCTCATCCTACTGTCCACATCATCAAAAGATTAAGAATACATCAAAATAACTAACTTCTGGATTATAGTGGCTCAACTATCCATACATTTTATTCCCTTCCTGACGAAGCAATGGAAAGAAGTTAAATAGTTTTTCACAAATATTTGACAAGCATCCCTATTAAGCATCTTTTCTTGGCATTTGATACATCCACATTGATCCCACTAAAGCAAAGTGGTTTAGGAAGAAATCTCCTATAGGGAGCCTTTCAGATTCACACAAAATTTGTCCCTGTGTAGATAAAACATCTATTTATTAATGTCTATCTATAACACTCATTTTCATAATCATTTTCATGCAAAAGGTAATGGTCTGTCAGAACAGGGATAAATACAATATCGAGATGTGGGCTGGCATCAAAGATGGTAAGCATATTACTTAAGCTTGAAACCAAGCACTTTTATGCCATCAGTACTCTACCTCTTCAAGTACAGGAGTTAAACACTCAGATTTGCAACATGAATAGGTGACTGCAATAATGAAAATCAGTGCTGATACAATCACTAAAAAAACACTGTGCGTGCAAGACAGACTGCAACAGAACACACTGTTCAGGGTTCTGAAAGCACAGTGCAAACAAAGCCTATGAACATCAACTGTGCTTCCACAAAGTCAAGTCCTGTTCAAGGTGCAAACATATTTTACACGAACCAGCATTCCGAAAAACCAAAGCCTCTCTTGGGCAGCTCTTGCTTTAACAACTGCTTGCAAACTGTACCTTGAATGAGGTTAAAAAACCTCCACTTCACCACTCAGGATTTTTTCATTTTGCTCACTTCTATTACACATGCAGAAGCTTCTTTCCTTAACATTATTCATAGAAGACTTGCATGTAACCAGTAAAGGATTTTTAAACTGGTTTAATATTAAAAGTTCTATTACACCCAAAAGCATTTAGTCTTCATGAAGGTTATTCCTGTACCTGATATTTACAAAGGCTGAAATGTCTTGAAAGAAAGAAAAAAAAGAAAACCCAAGTGCTATTTGTTATTTGCGTTTTCCAGAAGGCAGTATTGATTTCAAACAACACTTCTCAATCTCTTCTAATGGTGTTGAAGTATTTTTCATACAAATTCAATTTCAAGATGACTACAATCACAAGAACCTCAAACCCAAAGGATGAAAGGTTCAGAAAGGTAAAAGCAACCATTAACAGAAGAAGAAAATAAACTACTAAGCCTGCCAGGCAAGGCAAGTACGCACACATGAGAGCTTCAGACTTTAGTACATCATGACTTTCACCATACAGAAGTTAACATAAAAAAATCTACTTTGTCATAACTAAGCACCACACCAATGTCACTCAGTTCCATATAAACTCCTTTTCTTTGCCTGCCTATTGACAGGAATTATTGAGGTTCTTTAAGCACTAGTTAAAATTCAACTGGACTGACTGGCACACATCCTGTCCCTCTCCCTTTGAAGGAATTAAAAGCTGTTTCTGTTCACATCTCAAAAGCAATCTACTACAGAATAAAACTGTCGCATTCATCTCTGTCCAAGGATTTAACCTGAGGCTTCAGCTTAAAGTTCTTCCACTGTTGAACATTCTGTTACACCAGTAACAAAACACGGCGTCTTTAATTTCACAGAAAAATTGAGAAACAGTTTTCCAAAATACTGTGTTAATTCCTGGATATCCAAGCAATTAAGTAATTAATTATTCAACAATTAATCTGCCTTGCACCCTCCCTTTAGGTATTTATGTACATGGATATAGATTCCCCCAAGCCTTCTATTCTCCAGGCTGAGCACTCCCAGCTCCCTCAGCCTTTCCTCACAAATGAGACACTCCAGTCCCCTCACCATCTTCAAGGCCCCTTGCTGCACTCTCTCCAGTATGGCCATGTTTCTCGTGTACTGAGAAGCCCAGCACCCCAGGTGTGACTTCACCAGTGCTGAGCAGAGGGGAACCATAGAATCATAGAATAGTTAGGTTTGGAAAGGACCTTAAGATCACCTAGTTCCAACCCCCCTGCCATGGGCAGGGATGCCTCACACTAAACCATGTCACCCAAGACTCCGTCCAACCTGGCCTTAAACACCGGCAGGGATGGAGCATTCACAGCTTCCTTGGGCAACCCATTCCAGTGCCTCACCACCCTCACAGTAAAGAACTTCTTCCTTACATCTAACCTAAACTTCTTCTGTTTAAGTTTGAACCCATTACCATTTGTCCTATCACTACAGTCCCTAAAGAAGAGTCTCTCCCCAGCATCCTTGGAGGCCCCCTTCAGATACTTCCCTAGACCTGCTGGCAGTGCTTTACCTCATGCAGCCCGGGACACCATTCACCCTGACTTCAATACTTCCTTGGTGTAGTATGCTAGGAAGAGAAGTGTTACAAAGAAATACTCCCACCTTCTAAAAGTACACACCACCTTGCCTCCAGCCTTCAATGTTCAGTAGCAAAAGCCAAATTATAGCTGCACTTACAACAAGTTTGCTTTGCTTTTATAACCCTCCAGTAAAATATATACTTAGGAAATTCTCATCAAGATAGAGTACAAATAAAGCTTTGCTGCACACGATTATAATTTTACATAGCTTATGTTACAAGACTTAAGTGAGGAGTTTTGATTTCTTCTCCACCATTTCTTCTCCCAAAAAATACTTGAGAGAGTATTTGTTCCCTCTGTCTCCATATTCTCTGCCCTAACCCAGAGAAAACAATCACCTTCCTTAGAACCACAGAATCACCTAGGTTGGAAAAGACCTTTAAGATCATCAATTCCAACCATCACCCCAGGACTGCCAAGTCCACCATTAAACCATATCACTGAGGGCCTCACCTACACAGTTTTTGAACACTTCCAGGGATGGTGATTCCACCATTTTCATGGGCAGCCTGTTCCAATGCCTGATCGCCCTCTCTGTGAAGAAATTTTTCCTAATATCCAGCCTAAACCTTCCCTGGTGCAGCTTGAGGCCATTACCTTCCAAGTATCAAGCGACAGGACAAGAGAAGAGACTGATCCCCCACCTCACTACAACCTCCTTTTAGGTAGGTGGAGAGAGTCATTCCTGTGTTGTATATCAAAATATTCTGTAATATGCCCTCTTCATCTTAATACTGTTCTACTGGAACTGTATTTCAAAATACTACTTTGTAATTTTTAGAATAATATTGATTGGACTATGAAAGAAGTTATGCTGCAAAAGAATGAGATTGTCACAACCAAACAAATCATTGTTTACTTGTCAGATTCTCTGACCTAACTTTTGATTTTCTTTCTAAACAATCCAAAACTTGTCTTTAACAGCCAGTGTATTTGGCATGATCTACTGCATGTCCCACTCATGACTGTTTGAACTAAAGCAACTGGATTTCTTCAGAAAGCATTATGTAAACAACTGCACAATTTTATATTTAAAATAGCACATCTGTAGTTCCACCCAGTTCTCAACAGTTAAAAACTGAAGACATTTACAAGCTTCTGTGCTATAAGGAGAGTTTTATTACTCAACTCTTGGCAGAGGCAGCAACAGGAACAAAGGTCTTCATGTTTATTCAGCTGCGAGGCTTTGAAGTGAGTGTGGTCTTTACTTCTCACGCTTTCAAGAATACTTAGTATACCAACATTAGCATGGCGAAAGCAAGCAAGATCAATTCTTCTCCACTGCTTGGCCTTGCCAACTTTAACAATGAAGACTGTTACCCCTTTTTTATTTTATTAGAGTGATTAATTGAAAAGTTGTGATTCTTACTTTCTACATTACCTGCAGTCCAATGGAAGCCATGTAGTTATAAATCTCATCCCATGAAAATAAGGAAATCAAAGATCTTTGTGAAGCAACACACATGACACCTTCTACTGGTTTATGCTCTTACAACCAAATTGATCAGTTCTAATATGACATTAAAAGTTATTAACATCAAGATACTCCTCTGCCTCATCCTGCTATAATATTCTTTTAACATCCCAACATAATACTACTAAAACTTCCTGCACCACCTGTATCTTTCATCAAGCCATAAGTCAGGCAAGGGGCAGCACTAATGCCAGACACCAGCCAGCCAAGTGGCACACGCAGAGCAGCTGAGCAAACAGCCAAGCATCAGAGGCATCCCAGCCAGCCAGCTCCTGCCTCCTCATTGCTGGGAAAGCCAAAAGCAATGAGCTGCTGCTTGAACCACACCTCTGACTGTCTCTTGGCAGCTGCTGATATGCCGAAAAGAGAAAGAACAGCTTTGAGGACAGCATGCAGCCTGTGGGCCATGTGTTGTGCAGGCCTGCTCTGTTATTAGTTTGAGAGGGGAAAACAGAAAATATTCACTTTGATAAGCTGGAAGCCAATACTGCTAATGTAGCATATGAAAGCACATGCAGATTCAGGTAAGAAAAGACATGAAGCAAAACTGTATTATGGGAAAATGCAAACCAGTGAAGACAGGAGACTATTAATCGATAGGAAGCAGTAAAAACAGAAGATGCCAACAGGGGGAAAACGGAACACTGGCTAACAGCAAAGACCCTTGAGGTAAGAAGAGTGGAACAATGAAGCAAAGCTATTTTTCAGAAAGGAAGAAAAAGAATTAAAACCATGGCCACATCAAAAATCCTTTTCCCAATTCTACCAAGGATTTTTACTCTTTTTTCCACTGCAAACTAAGCATTGCCATAATTGCATCTTCACCACTAATCTAACCCCAATGAGATATTCTAGATCTCAAAACATTCTTCAACACATACAAATGAAATCTCAAAGTCAGAAATACCCATTCTGCAGAAATGTTGGCCGCTAATCACCTACACTATTTATGACTAAAGCAGCACATCCCCTTCCCAATTCATGACTATACAATCCACTTTTACTTTCCTTTCTTTTGCTGTTTACTTAATACTGTAACAGATTACGCATTGCACACAAAAACATAACGATTGTGAAATTTGTATACAGTATTGCTTGAAGCAGTTTGGCTCCATTACATATGTGTTATGATAACCCAAATATACACAATCACATACTCTTTAAACTTCAGGTTTATGTGCTACACATGACAAATATGTTCTGTAGATTAATTGGGAATACTCAAAAAGACTCATCTATTGAATCCCTGATCATTATGTTGGAAGGTATCTAGTGCATAAAACATGGACTGAAGAAAGATTATCTCATGGTAAAAGTAAAAGCATGTTACCCAGAAGATACCGACTATTTCTATCTTTGCTAGATTGAGGCCAGTTAAGCAACTTGAACCAAGCTTTCTACAGGCAGTCATTAACTCCATTCCTCACCTTCCAGCTGTACAGGTTAGTTTGGAGTCTCTAGTTTGCCAGCACTGCTGGGGATTTTTTTTTGTTTGTTTAGTTGCCATCCTTTTTCTTCCCAGGCCTCTCTAAAATGCAGACTGCTTTCTTCTTTCATAAGGAAAGCATTGCATAAAGTTGGATGCAATAATCATAACCTGCACAGGAAAGCACACTGCCAACTAACAGTCTTCATAAGAAGGACGTGAACAGCATGCAGGAGTAAGCCATGGAACCATAAAATGAACACTTAATTATCAAATGGATGCTCATTACACATGCACCACACATCTTTTGTCCTGAGCAAGTTCCACTTACAATCTTCCCACTGAAAAAAATTATGAGAAATATATCTCAGCACACAACCTCAAGACTGCACTGACAACCTAAACTTAGCATTTCTTAACATGTAACTGTATCTTACTATTGCTTTTCTAGCAGTGTATTTGCACATTTGTGCAACTTCCCAGTTTAAAAAACACAAGCTGAAAAAATTTCCTCATATTTCATCACTGATGCATCTATTTGTGAACTGCACAGATCCACCAGAGATGACAAAGTAACTCAGGGACAGAATTAATGTTTTCATCTGCAAAAGCTGAGAGCTATTGACATATTTTACAGACACCTGATGTTTCATTGATGGCAGAATGCTACATTTTCAGTATCTTTAGTTTGATTCAAGGAACTGGATTTGTTCTCTCCACCCTACTTTGCCCCAGCTTTGCATTATGTCAGTTTGTTTGTTTGTCCCATTTTCTGTGTATTTCACTTGTGCAATTCCAGTCCCCCTCCTGTGAGTATCCCACCAACACCTCTAAGCTTCAATCCCTTCCCTCAGTCTTTCCTAGTTCCTTCTTCACTTTTCAGCTCAGTTTCTCTAAGCCCACAGCATAAGTCTCTCTTCCCTTATACACGCCTCTGCTCCAATTAACATGGTTGCAGCTCTCATTAAATACAGATCCACTTCCATGCTGCTTCAGTCTGAAGTGGAAGAAAAAGGAAGCGGGAAACAAAGCAGATCAGCATTCCTGCTTGGAGTTTAGACAAGGCCTAGATTAAGCCAGAGCTGTAACTGCAAGAATGAAGTCAAGATGGAACATGCCAATGCAGGCTACATCTTTTGGAAACTGTCTAACATCTAGGAAGTCTCCAGTGGGTCTATATAAACCAGTTTTGCAAAAGTTTAATCAAGTAACAAAATCTGGGCAAATTTTTAGAGAGCGAAAGGTTCATTCCTGACACAACCACCTATCTATGATATTCGAAGTCTCTGTTCCAAACCATCAAGCATCAGTATTATTTAAAGTAAAAGGCACTAGGATTTTTCCCTCACCTTGTTCTCCAAAGAGCTGAGTGACATGGAAAACCACATTCCAAGTGGCTAAACTTTATCAGTTTGGACTTAATTGAGAAGCTGACACACAATCAAAACAGACAGTGTTACCAGCTTTAGCTATGCAAACAAGAACTTAAATTACATGATTCAAACAGGAAAAAAAAAAAAAAAATCAATATAAGAATGCTTTTTAAACTGTAGTTTAATGCCTGTAAGCATTCCTCAACTCTAATGAAATCCTCCTTCAGAAGTAATTTTCCTCAGCCTCCAATGGGCAAGAGGCACATCCATTTCTTCTCTTTTCTCAAAGAGAAACCACAATGCCTTGTCTGTAATCTCACTAGCATTAGCAAAGTATTTCAAACCCTGTGAGTGTTCATGTGAGATGTATGCCTTATTGCCCTTCTAGAATAAACAGTTATAACTAAAAATTCATGTTTAGAAAGTCACTAGTGCTTTTGTAGAATACAGTTTAAGGATACAAAACATGACGACTGTGCACCGAAAGGTTAAAATTACATGATCTCAGTGATACCAAAATTTGTAACTTCCAGGTTCAACAGTACATTCTGGAATCAGAGATTAAAATTTTTCTTTTTAAATCATGCAGCACTGTCAGTAACAAACATTTCCATAGTTTTGCAATTCTGCTGAACGAGAAAATCCAGCGTTCTTGAAAACATGCAAGGGAAAAAAAAAAGGAAAAAAGGGAACACACCTAATTATTTCCCACCTTTTGCTGAGTTATTTTTCAATCCATAATACAGCCACAATTGAGATCAAAGTAAGCTCATAAGGAGTTTTTCCTTGATATAAAAGAAAAGAGTTGTTGTCAGGACTCTGTGTGAACTGTTTGACTTGTGCTCTCTTTCATTTACCAGAAGCTGGTTTGTTAAACCTTTGAGTACAGGGAAAGACCATCTTTTCAGCTTTGTAAAAGCATAACAGTTTGAGGGTGGTGTTATAGTACTTCATGTGTTAATTCAATAGATACTCATTTGGGTTTTAAATGACAGCCTTTTGCTGAAAATTTTGCATAATACTACCTACACAATAAATTCCACCTCATGGGAGTTCCTATGCCAACATCTACAGAATACTATAAATACAAGAAAACATGTCAGAAGACTTAAACATGAACGGAATGCCCCCAGAGACTGAGTTTACAAATTCCGAAGTTTTTGCCTAGTAATTTACAGGTCTGACAGTTCCCATTCTGCTTCAGTGACTTTCGATCTTTGAAATGTTTCAAAAATCTAATTTTTATATATTTACTAAAAGGCTATCAAAATAAGCTATAAGCTTAAAAAGAAATCTAGGAACAGAGAGTTAATATATGTGCCAAAGCTCAACAAACAGCTCAGATAAGTGCCAATAAAAACAGACTAATTTTAAAGCAATGATATTGTTGCATTTCCATCTGCAAGATTAAATTGAGTATATACTTTGTATATCCTACAAGATGACACATTCCAGAAGGCCCCGTTTTTTTCTGCCTGGAACAGTTTTCCCTTCTTGGTGTAACACCATCCAGAATTAATGAAACACTATAGAATTTACTGCTATTACCTGCATCATGGGATACTTTGTTTCAGCAGGACCTCCAAATCCATTAACGCCAATGAAGCTGGTGCTAAAGTAGGAATCTGTGAGACTAGCATCAGCTAACCCACTGCCATCTATTCCAGGAACTAAAAGAAAAAAAGAAAACTGTTTCAGAAAAAAAATTAGTTTACCATGGGTTTATTTGCTAATACCTCTTACATAATTTTTTTTGGCAGGAGGGTAGAAAAGGAAAAGGTTGGTAATACTGTATTTCCAGCCTATCTTCTCAGCAGAACGACAAAAAAAAGAAAAAGATTTTATGAAAGAGGTTGCTAAATGACAACATATGCAGCACGAAATTACAGCACAAATTCAGAAAGAGGCAGAAGAGTGAAAAGCTTTGACAGAGATGATGAGTTTGAACACAAGTAACAAGAAAAGTAATGATATCATAAAGAAAAAAATTAGAAGACAAGTTTATTTTAATAAAACCTATATTCTTGCATATGCATCTTGGAAATACATCTGCCAAGTACAGTTTTTAACTGGATGCACTGGTTCTTTTAAAGGGTAACACACAAAATTTACACTTAAAAACATCTCAAGCCCTTTCATACAAAGCACAAACATTTTCAAAGCTTCCTTAAGAACATAAGACTATTTTCATTACCTCATACTTCATAAAGTGGCAACAATTCTATGAAACGTGGCCAAAAGTATCTTCTAGACTGAAAGCAAGTGTGAAGGATGTAAGAAGAAATTAATCTCCTGTCCAGAAATAAGACCCTTGACATTCAAGGACAGTACTTTAACTGCAAATAAATTAATTCAATACTATGAAACTACATAGAACAACAAGAAGCAGTCATAATAAACACAGAACACTTGAGCAGGTATTAGTTAGATAACAAAAAAAAAAAGTTTACAATGGTATAGAAGCTCAAATTAAGCTTCCACAAAAACACCCATAGCAAATTATAAAGACACTAATCAGAATGGCCAGGCCACTGCAAGCCAACAGGCATGAGTAATCGGTAGCTCCAAGGTAAGAAGGCACACATCCAACTCAGAAGAACATCCTGTACCAAACTATCCAACTTGAACTTCTGGGAGCACTCGCAGCCAGCCAGGAAACAACTTCCTGATCCTAACCCTCAAAGGAAATAAAATGTAACTTTGTGGCAGAGCTAAAGGAATGCAGATTATAAACCCCTCATATTTCATCAGAATGCGAATTTTCCTTCCAAAAGAGACTACATAACCTGGTGAGCTATTTCTATGCTGTAGGCACAGGAAAGAGCAAAAGCAGTACTGCCAGATGAACTCGCAGGAAGGGCTGGAAGAGGAGAATGACAAACAGTGCCCTTACTGCAGACAGATGGCAACACTGCCCAGCTGCACCCCCCCCGACTGGAACTAGATGAACTAGACAACTGGGGTAACACCTACAGCACCCCAAATGAAGAGCTGTATGTGAAAGAGATCAAATAAACTGAATACCTCAGTAGCAATACATGACAGTTTTGCAAGCAAAAAGATTCTTGAAGTATTGCTGCCAAATCTAGGACTTTATTTGTCTACTCTGCATGTTTGAGGGAGACACCTAAAGTTTGAGAAACTTTAAAGATCCTAATTACTAATGAATTGCAACATATTTATTTTTAAGTTAGCTAAGAGAATAGGAAAACAAAGCTCCTCTATCTGTGCCCCAGATCCTCCTTCATAATTTCAAAGGAGCAGCCACACAAACTTTAGAAATCCTCTTGCTACAGTCCTAGAAAAAGCTTTTAATGTCTTTTAAATGTCTGTCCCTCTTTTGCCTTCATTTGGGAAATTTACATTCAAAAACTTAAGTATTTTAAGTTTGAACTATTGTATCAGAGAAAATATTAATGTCTGCAATAACGCCAATTACTGTCTCACCCTACCTGCTACAGTCAGTCCCTAATTCACACTGTGAAGGTTAGCATTTTAACACAATTGTTTTCTGGCATCATGAAAAATACTAGGACTCCATCATACAAGAATATGAAAATATAGCAAATCAGTGTTCAATTGTAGTTTCAGTCCAGTTTGTCCATGAATTATTCAGGGTTCACACCGTGGGTTTATTTTAAAAATGCATTTCCAATATAGCTTTCTCTGCCTGCATTTCAGCCAGTATCAAAAACTGAGCAGTTTTTATGCTACATCTTTACTGTAAAAGACCAAACTTGTTTGATTTCCAGGAACACTGTCATTTCAAAGTACACTGTGTAATTTCATCATTATATCTGCTATTTCATGCTATACTTCTGTCAAACTCCAGATTCTATCCAATTTTTAACAAACTAGCAAGCGACTCCCTCAGATTACACCATCAGCTTTACAAATCCTCAGCCTCTGTTGAAAAGTCAAGAAATAGCTGATTCTTTCTGCTTCTTCCACTGCTCTTCAATACACTAGAGTCAACGTGAGAACCCACCTCCATTTCTCCACTGGAAATAGGCAAGCGAAAGGTTGCAAGCTTTGCCACATTCAGCAGCAAGACATGTGAAGAGCTCCCTCAGTGTGAAGAAAAGCCAGAGCTGACCTCCAGTAACTCCAGACAGCTGGTACAGCTGCAATCACCCATTATCCAAACAAAGCACTGGAGCTGGTGCTGGTAACCGGTAACCTTGCTGGGACACAAATACAGCACCAGATGCTCTACTCCTAGTCTGGCTGAAGCACCGTCAGGGCCAGGCAGCTCAAGCTGCAAGCAGGAGCAGGCTTACGGCAGCAACCCCAGACCTGAGCAGGGCTGAAGATGCTGCTGGGAATAACAAAGTTTATCTTTGAAACTGCTGCCCTTCTACTGCTGGTATGTGCTATGCAGCCTAGCCAAATCACTTAAAGATGCTCAAAGCTACAATTTAGGCTTTCTATTGGCACACTGATATCCAACTGAGCACTCCAGATAGCAGAAGCTTCTCCAGAACGTTTACCTTTATCTAGCTTTATGAAGACTATCTTTCTACTGAAGTGCAATGGTTTGGCTATATCGATCAGCCTTCTTATGCCATTACTAAAAATTCTGTACTCCAGTGCTAAGCCATCTTTATACCACTCATTTCTACAGGTACCACAGCAATTTCAAGATGGCTTTCAACTATACAGCTTCCTATTGTCCAGAAACACACATCTAGTGGAGGGACCAAGACGACAAGAAAAAATATTCCACAGGAACAATCAAAAGAAAACCATCAGAATGAAGTAAGCTCAGTGGAGCAGAGGCCAGTTTTCTTGGCAGCAGCTCCTACTAAGAATAGAATGCTCTAGAAGTGGTAAGTATAACTATTGCCTTCAGAAGAAAACACCACCAGCTTCCTTAAACTAACTTCCCTATATAACAAGCAATAAAATTAAGACTAACAAAAAAGATGCAGCTTACATAGGTACAAAGGAAAAAAAAAAAAAAAAAGTAATTCCATCTTGCCTATAGAACCAAAAAGAATGTTCACTACATACTCCATTTCTGTTCAAAGAAGGGACATTCATTTGTTACAGTGATGAAAGCTCAGCAAATACCTAAACAGCCAAGGCAGTTATACTGTATTTGGCACCTGGCCTTCTCCATGAGAAGTAGAAGGCTTTTATCCTCCTTCTGCCAAACATTTGGCAAACCATAAATTCTCACTTGCTTCTTGAAGACCATGGTAGTTCAGAGCATAAAAAAAGAAAAGTGATTTATCATAAGCAATCCATAGGAGAAGTTCTTCAGAAGTGGGCACACTTCACCACACAAGCAGTTTGGCATTAAAAAAAAACAGAGAAGTCTAAACTGAAAAGAAAAATCTTAGTCCTTAGAAAGTTTTTATTCTCATATGTTTAATAATTTACATTAGACCCTGCATTCAATTTGTCTATCAAGATCTTTCCTGTGTAACAATTGGCGAGCACACACTGTCAAGTGCTCTGCACACAGCATTATTAGAATGACAAAACTTCTGAATTTTATGTCTTTTCTCTCCTAAAGCATTGATTATAACTTCAGGAAAGTAAGTTTAGACAACATAGCAAAGTCTTGAATTGGTTATTTTTTGTCAAAAAAACATGCCTTTCTGTTGTGTAACTACTATCCATGCATTGAAGTTGCATATATTTTCAGCACGCTCTTCCTTGGAGAGAAGCAACAACTTCCTTAGAAAAGTAGAAAGGTTGACGAGGCAGGTCTGAGAAAAGATGGACGTGCAAGGGAACTAGAAATCCAGCAAGGAAAAAAAACGCTAACATGTTATGTAAGCACATATGTGAAAACAAGAAGAAATTTCTAAATTCCATCAACATTAATGTCAGAAGCTACATCCTGGCAATTCTGGAAAGAAATTAAAACAAAACATCTTGAGAAATTCAGAAGACGTTTTCTACTTTTTTATGCACACATTACCTAATAAGTTTTTGCTTGGTGAGTAACACTGCAGCTTAATGTGACAACTGCAATTAAAAATAAATATCTTCTTATATAATTCTTCTCCCACAGCATTTTAACAGAAAGCAGGCTTCCCATCAGATGCAGGCACCAAAGAGGGGGAAAAAACCCCAAGGTAGTTATTTTTGCGTCTTACTTATTACAAAGACATTTTTCAGAAACAAAGGATCTCACCACAGCTGAAGTGTCTGAGTACTACTGTGATGAACTCAACACACATGCTTCAACAGGATCGGTGGGTTTGGGATGGTTTTAGTTTAATGCTCGTAGTGTCTAATACTAGCACTATCTGAACACTAACACAAGCAATATCTGAAAAGATGGCATTCCTGATATTTTCATTCCAACATTATACTAACCAGTAAACAAATACTGTAATATACCTTGCTGCTTCTTTTATGAACTTAGTACCAGCACTGATCATCTTGGAAACTGTTCTTAATATAAAAAAGGGTTACAGGAATGTGATATATTGCCCCAGAAGTTAATGGGCTAAAGCAGGATCACAACAGATTTTTGTTGACATATTTTTCAAAACAACAATTTAAAGACTTCTGGCAAGATACTAAAACATGGATTGAAATTATTCACTTTCTAGTATCCCCGCTCAAAAAACAAACAAACAAACAAGCAAACAAAAAAAAACCAGAAAAAAAAAAAAAAAAACCACCACCAAAAAAACCAAGAAACAAAAAACTGTGTTACAATTATTTTTATGCTGGGGGAAAAAAGCTCTTGTACAGAGGCAATCTTTATTTAAACTCCCAGCACTGCAACAGAGCAGGCACTTTTCACCTCAGCACAGCTTGGTAAACTGAATCATAGGTTTGTTGCATACATGTGCATACAAAGGACAAGGTGTTATCTCAGCTAGGTATAAAGCAATAAAAAAACACAGCGCCATATCTCCAGTGGAATTTTACACAGAGATAGCTATCCTAGTATTGAGACAAGAACAATAAAAGTTTTATACAACGCCTATCTATGGCAAGTCATTTAAGACTTGTGTCCTTTCAGTCTCCTAGAAGCACAGAGGTGTCAGAAGAGCTTATGGTTGTCCTACTTTTTTTTGTACTGACATGTTTGTATCAGGAAATAGTAATGTGCTTGTACACCTCTGTAACAGTTCCGAAGCACTATGCATAGGTTACTTTCGCTACAGTGCTGCTACTGTTGCAACTTGTTAGGGAAAGTAGATTCTCTGGTGTATCTCTGTCTCTCTCATTTAATGCAGTGTTTTTGAAACACACGCTGGGAATCAGGGAAATAGAGACAACAAAGAAAGTGAACAACACCCCCAGGCATGAGAGGTAAAAGTAAAAGCACATGCCTGGGTTAGGATGCCGTGACAGAAAGCACAATACGAGGGCAGGCAGCATAAATGAACCAAGTTGGCTGAAAGGCAGACAGGGAGCAGAACAGTTTGGGAAATGCTGCCTTATTTACAAACACTCCCACTAGGCGATGAGATATTCATGGGCAAGCAAAGGAAAACAGCAATCTTTACGGTAATATTAAATGACTGAGCTCTTTTGGTTTTGGTTTGGGTTTTTGTTTTTTTTAATTTATCTCACATATCATAGAAGCATCTGATAACTTAAAAAAAACCCCCACACCAATAGGTGCCATCCTTTCGCTCTGTAAAACTCTCAGTAGAGAGTCTTGAGTAGCAGGATTCCTCCTCATGGACCAAGTCCAAAAGCACAGTGATAATACAAATGAAACCTCATACTTTTTCTAAAGTCAGAGCTACTCTGTTATCAGAAACAGCAATTCAAAGTAATGCAATTACTTAATATCATAGCTTTCCAAGCAAACCTTCTCCAAAAGCCTTCACAATTCCTATCAGATTGCACTGAATTATTCAATAAACTGCATCAAAATTCTCAAAGCATAAGCTTTTGGTTTTTAATAGCCTTCTAAAACTTAACTTTTTTTTATATGTAAATAGTTGTATGAAATGTGCGCAGATAACCTGAACAGAATGTTAGGACACTTTTCACACCAGCTGGGGAGAATGCATAAAAGAAAGGAAAAGAAAGGTCTTCCTGCCAGTTACATCTGCATTAGAGCAACTGAAGTTGAGGGAGTCTACCCACAGACGACAGGAATTGCATAACAGATAACCAACCTGACAACAGCTTGCACAATGCATGTCCCTGCTCTCACTTTTATATATCTGTACTTTGTTTCTAAATCTCTATTCTCAAGTTGGTTGGTTTTTTTGGTTTGGGTTTTGTTTTTTGTTTTTTCGTTTTTTTGGGGTTTTTTTAAAAAATCAGGAGCAAAAGGCTGATAGGAATCAAAATAAAAAATACAAATAAGTTCTAAGTATGAAGTATCTTTGAAGCTCAAACAAAACAATCACATAATCAGAATTCTTTTAAATCCTGGAAGACTCATGGAACAAACACACACGTGCACACACATACAGAGCGTGATCTATTCCAACTCATCTCCAATACGCATTGATTCACCACACCGTTTTCTGCTGGTGTAATGCATTACATCTTTACTAGAAAGCAACAGATGAGGAAAACATCAGCTCACTATCTAAATTCCTCCTTTTCATCAGCTGCCTCAGCACCAAGATTACTTTTTTTCTACTTTGGAGGTTCTAGAGAAGTGCTTCTACCTGTGTTTATCACCCACCCCTCACTTACCATTTGTCCACTTTTCCCGCAGCAGTCTAAATTTGCTTCTAGGTGGTTCCTTACACATGGAACTCTTTCTGAGCTGGTCCCCAAGGTCACTATTTTCTGGGCATTCAAATCCTTCCTGAAGGCCCACTCCTACAGTGATACCTACAAAAAATCAGTTATCTAATACCTGCTAGATAGAAACTAAATGGGGATGCTCTGTATCTTAAAAACACATTATCAAAACTTCAAATTATTAAGATATAATATATAAAGTTCACTCACATAACGTAACTATCCCCCCACATACTCCTTTTCATCTTCACTTTTGAAGCAGAAAAACAATTACAACAGTAATAGTGCTTTCTTTACATTCTTCAATACCCAACACAGGGTGGGTACTACCAGAAACAAATAATTACCAGTACTCCTCAGGAATCTGTAATTCCTGTGGAATATTTGGACTTTAAATGATTTCCAATACAATAAGGAAAGCCCACAAAGTATATAAACAGATACAATCAGTTTCAAAGCCAATTAATAGTGGATTTTTTAAAAAAGTTTCATATGTGAAAACTGCCCCTCAAAATCCCACATCACTTTGCAGACTGAGCAATTTTTCCTTCCCTCCTTTCTTTTTCCTTAGCTCCTCCTAATAATTTTCCTCCTCATTTCATTTCCACACGAAACACGTAAAAGGAAGAAGCAAATCCATGTCTATAACTTCCCAATTCCTGGAGTTGACATACAAGACAAAAAGTCATCAAGTGAAATCAGTAACTTTCATTTTCTCCTATGCATTTCTAGCCGGTTATTGTTTTTACTCTTCAACTCTCAGTTGTCTCTCAACTGTCTTCAAATGTCTCAAATGTCTCTTCAATTCTCAGAATTGTCTCCCCATTTCTTAAAAACATTCAGAGGAAAACAAGATGAAATTGTATCATGTATCAACTCCTGGAAAAGGCATCAGGAAAATCAGAATGGGAAACATCTCTCTAAAAAGAAAACTGAGGCATGCAGCAACTAATACAGCATCACTTGCAAAAAGTACAAACAAGTTCGGAAAAAGAATTCTCAACCACACACTTTAACTGTAGTACAGTAATTCCGCTTACAAATGAAGAAGAAACAAACCCAGAGAAAAGTGACCAGTATGTGACATACCTCAACTACATTTATACGTAAAAGTTTGAGATAACTGCCTGTTTCTAAGTAGTTCAAGCAGTAAATACTGAAATGCTACCAAAGATAAGAAAAATCCATATTTAGAATAATCCTGACCATTGTTTCATTGCATTAAGAAGTGTAATCCAACAGATTATCTTTAGTACCTGTTTTGCTGAATAGCTTATCTTTCCATTTTTTTCCTATATCCACTGCTTCATTTGTTTATAAATGAATGGACTGGTAAAGACTTAAAACACATTTCAAAAAGCAGGAAATATAAAAAAGCCTTTCCACTCCAAACCTAGCTCATTTATGGATTTCACAAAACCTACACTGTAATGCTCACTAAGCTAAGCACTAAGCGATTGCACACAGAGCTGCTACAGCGGTGGCCACTATCCACTACTGCTATGACCAGCCACATGACACACGGATGGTGGGCTGCAAAAACAGCATCATGCTTTTATTAGGCTAACCCAACACAATCCAAGACCTTTCCACCTTCACATAGGCTGGCAACAAAGTCTATTCACAGACAGGCTTTCCCAGTATCTGCAGAGAACCCCGGAGCAAGGCCACTTAGGGAAATATTGCAGGCACCTCACAGAAATATTTTGACTACAGATTTCCTAGGAGGACTCCGAGAAAGGGTTTCTGGCAGAGAACCAGATGAAAACGTCTCAGAAGAAAGGGTGAGCTAACCTCTGTCATGGGGATCTCGGGCAGCAGCACCGCAGCAGTGGCCAGCTCCGCCGCCAGCAGCGGCGCCCACCCACTGATGCTGCCGCTGCGGTCCGGGGCTGGAGAGCACCGGGAGCTCCTTAGCTCAGCGCCTCTGGGTTTAAATCACATTTACAGGAACCAAAGGCAAGAGGAAAGAGTGAGTGCTATGTATCATATGCTCTATGCCAAAAAGCAGGGTGGAAGTTCACAAATGTTTAGAGACATACCTCAGCTCCTATCTATTTATATACAAAGTCTACACTCAAAACAATATTGCATCTGTTAAGCCACCTGAAGGCTAGCAAATACAATTGCAGTTGCTTGTGCAACTTTAACCTGTCCAACATATGTACAGACATGATACATTTTAATACCACAATGACCTTTTCCTTCAGACCCTCCCTCAAGCAGCATCAGGAAGGGACACTGCCCTAGGAACAAGCCTGCAGCAAAGCAGGCTGCTGCTTTGTTTCTTACAGAAGTTGGAAAGTGCCAGAGAGAACAGAGAGCAGATAAAAGAAATCTTTCATGCTACTATGCCCCCTACCAATCCTCTCCTAGGCTATTCCTTACAATCCTATCAATCAATCATATCTTTTCCCCTAAATGCCAAGCATCAGTCATTTCCCCACCTGTGCTCCTTCTACAGCCTTCTCAGATCTGGCACCACTGACACTGCTGCTCACTGGGCTGACATGTGGGACATACATGGGCAGATTTTGGCAGCTAACAAATCTAGAGGAAGCTTTTCCTAATTTTTTCTCTCTCTACCCCCCCCCCACCCCCCCCCTTTTTTTTTTTTTTGGTCACAAAGGTCATATTAATTATTTATTTGTTCTTTAAATCAAACTTCAGACAGGGAATACTTACTATGCTTCCTATTTTGCAGGCAGTCAGATGGCCACTTTATACCTGGAAGGTGAACCACACAGAAAGCTGAGCACTCACAGCTCTGGGGGAAGAAGTAGGAATGGCACTTTGAACACATGTGCTCCACATGTCAAGTAATTTGGGGGTGGTGGGCAGCAATGCTGTTTTCTGAGAGCAGACAGAGCTCATCACCACAGTCAGTCTCATTCCCCAAGAACATGAAAAGCCACAGCCAGGCCAAAGCCACATTAGCCCACCACCTCATCTCTGACACTGGACAGCAGCAGATACATGAACAAAAGCATAACCATGAGGCAAGGATAAAGCAGGATTTCCTAGCAGGCCCTCAGCCATATGTAGGGGAAGATGAGTCCAATTCAGAGATGATTTTTTCACATTTAATAATCTCAAGCAGAGTTTTCTTCCAAGAATATCTGATCACTTTTGGAATCCCTGTCAGATGTTAGTATCCAAAACATGTCTGGTGCAGAATAGCTTAATCACATGTCATGCAAGAAACTTCTCCTAGTTAGCTCTGAGGACATCACCTGCTCATTCCACTTCATACCCTCATATTGAAATACTTCCACACTGGAGTATTTCTTGTATTTTCACTGTTCATCTCCTCACCACTCAATATTCCTATCACTTATGTTGTGAAAATAAGTGGGTATTTGGGGAGCCTTTGTGATTACCACAGAAAAACCTATAAGTAAATTAATAATCCTGTACTCAAAGAAGGATTAGAGTAACACACATTAGAATGAGGCACTGACCCACTTTAACAATAAATAGGACTACACAGTTAATTAGTCAATGAGCATTATCTGCTCTGTGCACTGAATGAGGCTGGGGTCCAGTGAGGAAGGAGGAAGAGAAGGTGGCATCCACAGCCATATAACTGAAGACTAACAAATACTTCTGAATTCGGGAAAACAGCCTGTGAGACTGTACAGGTAGGCAATTTTTGGCAATGCCCAATTTCTTGTTCTTAAACTCAGAACTTTATTATTTAATACAACTTTGTGCATTACTTCCTACATCCATAGAAACAAAATTTTCATTCCATCCACATAGAAATCATACTGTTAACACCATGGGTCATCAGCAACATAAGGATTTTAGATATTAGATTGCCAGTACCTGTACAGATGCAGTCCAGATTTTGAATTTGTTTCTCAAATGTATACCAAAGCAAGGAAGCTTAGAAGTGAGACTCGATCCACCCCCTGGCTCTTCAACTTTAATTTCTCTCTCCTTCCTTTCCTTACTCTTTCTTGCCAGTTAGTTCCTTCCTGTAAGATCTTCTACCAGACCAAGCTTTTGGCTCCTATAACTTCAAGGGAGATGGCTTTCCCAGCAGGTAACCACTTATAACACCAGAGTGGGTTTATCCGTTCTTGGTGCCCTCACTCCTCACAATGGGTGCAACTGCAGAGAGCTCTATGCAGTTTTAAACCTCTCACACATTCAATAGAATCCAGTTTTTCTAATAATTTCATTGTTCAGCAGTATCAACCTCTGAGCACACAAAAATTCTGAGGGATTTTTTCTTAGATTTAGGGCTTGGGGAAATTTTGGAACTTCTTACAAGAAGAACTTTCATCTAGGAGCTTTTACCCCCAAGCTAAATTATACACCCTCTCCCCAAGCCTGAATCCCCTAGTTTAATAGATTTTAGTGATTTGCTTTTACATAGGGAAAAACTGTATTTCATGCCTAAACTCAATCCAAAAGAAAAACGAACAAAGATCAGCTTATAGCTGCTGAATCTCTCTAAGATATTTCTACCTGTAAAAAAATAAAAAGGGCAAGAAAGACTTCCACTTGAACTGAAGCTTGACAAAATCATCAAAATCTGAAAATAATGTCTTTTAATAGAAAGTATTAAGCAATTTTATATTACAGGCTCCTCCTGGAAGGCTGCACATGACAGTGATGGGTTAATGTAAGACACTGACAAGCTACCAACTAGAGAGATAATACTCTTCAGTGGCACAAGCTCGCCACACCTGGCAAAACAGCAGTTGCAGGTTCCCGAAACACATATCAAGCACTAAAAACCTACATACAGGATGTTCAGCATGGTTGCATGTTAATTTCAGAAAAAATATTGCTGTGACCATTTAGTAGTTGAGTCATTTCATGTAAACAAACGCCAGATTTATGACAGAAATCAATAATGCAACCAAGCTTGATATACCCATTAAAAGGGGCATGACTTTTCTGAAGGAGCATCTTTTCCTAGCTGCCAAGTGCTGCTTTACCTACAAAACGAATGGTTATTCAAATCAGTTTACTGCAACATCTAACTATCGGGCCGCACATTAGGAAGATGAGTAACCAGCCAGTAACAGAAATGCCACTCTGCACAGCATATCGGCGATCTGAACTCTCACCATCTGAGAAGGGGCTGTCTATGAAGGCTGAAGAAGCCTTGGAAAGCAAAACCTTCTACACAATTTCTGCTCACAGTAGCAGATAACGCAGATATAAAATTATTCTATATCTCTTAATGCAAGACTTCAGTGGGAACATTTAAAACTTCCAAGACCTGAAACTCAGCAGAGGTCGTTAGGAAGTGCCCATGCAAGGGTACTACCCCGGAAAGCACAGCCTCACTGCCACTGCCCTCCTCCCAGCCCCGCTTCGGGCACGGAGGTCCGGCCAACCTGCAGCAGCCCCGGTGCCCCCACAGCCAACCGCGGGGAACCCCTTCCCACACACACCTGCCCGCTCCTTCCTGTCAGCACCGGCCGGGTCCCCGCTACGTGCCTCCGGCACAGCCCCGTCCCGCCCGCCCGGGACCAACCACCAGGGCGCTCAGCACCGGCCGAACCCGTGGGCAAGGCGGCGGGGCGGGCGGCCCGGGGACCACCGCCGCCACCATGACTGTTGTTATTTGTTTCCGGTAGCACCACAGCGTGTCGGGGAGCAGGAACAACGCGTCGCCCGCCCCCCGCCGCCCCGCTCCCGGCAGCGCCCCCGCCCCACCCCACCGCCGGGCCGCCCCGCCGCACTCACTCGCCAGCCGCGGGCCATCCAGCCCCCCGCCGCCGCCGCCGCCTCCCGCCCCCAGCTCGGCTTTCTTAGGCCCCACCACCGCCGCCGCCGCCGCCGGGCCCGAGCTGGCCCCGTGCGGCGGGTAGCCAGGCCCGCCGGCGGCGGCGGCCGGGGGGATGCCGAGCGGGAGCCCGCCGAGGGGGGCGGCGGGCCCGGGTCCGGCGGGGGCGGCGCCCGGCTCCTCATGCAGGAACTGGCACTCCTCGCCGTAGAAGCAGGTCTTGTCCTTCGCGTAGTAACGGCAGAACTTCAGCTTCACGGCGCCGCCGCCGCCGCCACAGCCGGCCCCCGCCCCGCCGGCCGCCGGACCCGCCACGCCGACCCCTGCCGCCGGAGGCGGTGGCCCCACCACCGGCGACGGCGACGAGCGGGGCAGGCCGCTGCTGTTCATGGCAACCGCCCCGCCGCCGCCGCCGGGGTCGGCACCATGGGGAAGGAGGGCGGGCGGGAGGGGGCGGGGAGGGGGAAGGGGCGCGGGAACCGCCGTCACCCCGGACTCCGGCTGCGGAAGGGGGAGGAGGGGGCGACTCCGCGCCTCTTAAAGGGGCCGCGCGGCCCGCGGCGGGGGCGGCGGCGCCTCCTCAGTGGTCCCGGCGCTCAGGGTTGTTTATGCCATTTTCCTCTTCCTGAGCGGCCGCACGGGCGCGCCTGCGCCGGCGCGGGGCATGATGGGTAGCGCCGCCGGGCCGGGGCCGGGCCGCTGGGTGCTGGGGCCGGGAGCGGGCGGAAGAGCGACGGGCAGGGGCTGCGGAGCTGCGGGCGGCTGAGCGTGGTGTGCGGCGGGCAGAGGGAGCCGGCCGTGGGCAGAGGGAGCCGGCCGTGCAGCCGTCCTGGCCGGGTTCGAGCGGCCGGGCGTTACCCGTCCCGCGCAGCGCCGGCCAGCCCGCCGGTAAGGCCCGTGCCGAAAGGGCAAACGGCCGGAGCGCCGGACCACCGGCCCCTGCTCGAGCCCGGGGCTGCGGCCGCTCGGCTCCCGTGCGGGCTGCCGCGCTGGTTCTGCCGCTCCCCTGGCGGGCGGAGGGCAGCGTACCGGCGGTGCGGCAGGATCCCGACCCATGTCCCCATCAAAAGCCATGTACCCCTTCCCCGCTGCAGACATCCGGCAGCCCGCTTGCTTTTCCCTGCCGGCTGGGCTAGCGGGAGGGCAGCCTGAGGGATGCTCTCTCTCCTGGAGGCGAATCGGAGGGCGGGCGGTTTTTAACGGGACGTTTGAAGTGTTTTCCTCTGAGCGTGGAGGATTTTGTTACGTGAATTTTTAGTGACTCCCTTGCAAAGCTACTCAAGATGTTTCGTTAATTTTTCCTCAGTCGAAGTGTTGGCATAGCTCGTGCAGCTGAAGTGATGTATATATAGTCAAAAAAGCATCATATGTTAAAGTGCACTTGACATTATTTTGGTAAGAAAAACATTTACTGTGGAATTAAGATTACTTTTTTGTCTGTCATAGTCTTCTCTCTTATTAAAAGTGAAAAGAAAATCAGGGCCTGCTTCCAAGATGCTTTGACAGTTTGTACAAAAAGAAATTAAAAAAAGAGTGAGCTTTTAAATGTCACATTGGAACAAATGGAAGTCTTCCTTCCTCAGAAAAAGTCTTTAAAGACTTCAAGAAGTAAGCGGGCCTTAAGCTGAAATCTTAAGATTTGCACCATTTTTGCAGTCAGAAGAGTGGCTTCTACAAGCTTAGGAACCAGCTGGGGAGGGGGGAAAAGGTGGTGGTTCTGCAAAAAAGAGGTTGGACAGAAAACTATTCTGGACAGGACTACAAGAGTCAGAGCTCCAGTTCCAGCCTTGTATCCCAGGAAAACAAGATGTCATCTCTCTGTCATTCCCCAGCAATCTTTTTCTTCTTTTCACCCGTGTGGCAAAAAATTCACAGCTTCTGTGTTCCTGCAAGTTTAGAAAAGCAGGCAAAAGGGTGGAAAGGCCTTGTTGGGTTTTCCATTAAAATCTCTGGTTAGGAGCTTAGACAAACCACAGTGGATTCCACAGAGAAGACAGTCCTCATAAACTCTTCAACCATGGGAAATATCCCATCTTGCACCTTCTCAGACAACCAAAATCGGTTTGCATCAGCATATGGATCAGAGGCAGTCCCAGCTGCTTTAGCAGAGGTACCCACTGAGTTACTTGGTTGTGTATTGCTCAAGCCCCTGGCATCAGCATTGTGCCTCTGAAGAGCAAAACCAAGGGCTCCCTTGCTCTGTGCACAGCTGCACACCGATGACCACCGGTGGCACTTACCTCAGTTACTGCGGTTGAGAAAGGGAGAGCCTGGGATTGCATTGTTTTCTCTTCCTTCATCCTGCTTATCCATGCCCTGCGAAGATGCCAGCACAGGGCAGCTGGAGCCTTTAGGGTACATGGGTACATATAGGCGAATGGGAGGTAGAAGATGTGTTGAGGTAATGCCAGGTGTGAAGGAAGAAAAGAACCCCATATCACCTTCTGCTGAAGTCCAGTAATCAGCAGTCTATCCCCCTTTATTCCATGTAGCATGTCACCTGGAAAAACATCCCTTCCCTCCAGGAAGGTCAGGCTGTGTGGGCAAGTTATACATGCATGTGAAGAGGTTGGAAGGGGCCACAGAAGGATGTTTGAGAAGAAAAACCTCAGTGTTCACCCAGAGCTTTCCCAAGCTCTGTGGGTCTTTTTATCCAGAGCTTTAGAACTGTGGATTTGATGGTATCAAGTTATCTTACAAGAGATTTCTTGATACACTTAGGGTAATACCTTTTCTGGGTAAACTGGTTGAACATGAAATGAATTCTTCCAAGCAAAGACTTCAGTTGCATAGCCACTCCCATCACTGAAGTGTATTCTAACCTGAGTTTTCAACCTTGTGAATCTGCTTTTCCCACAGTTCTTTTGCTGATCTATGCATATGTCTAATATTACATATACATGGTGAGGTTAGGAACAAGGACACAAAAAGGCTTGCATATACAAGACCCACATTTTCTCTGTCTGCATGCTGTAGCTTGGGTCAAAAACATTCCCACTGGATGTGGGAAGAGCTGAGATAGCAGACCGGGCAGTAGCATGTGATCCTGCCAGCCAGAGTGCCCAGGTAGCTGTGAGATGTGTGGTACGGTCCTAAGGGTGATTGGGTTTTCGCCCACCAAATCTGGTGTAAGTGCTCTACCTGGTCCAAGCATCAAACCAGTTTGGAAGCGTTCCTCTTCTTTTCTGTGTTTTCTTGGCCAGCAGAGCAGCACCAATAATGGGAAGAAGCTCAAGATGGCATAAGCCTCTTTCTGTGCCTCCGGCAAGCTCTCATCTCTCCTGCCTTTTAATTTCCCCTCACTAATTTAAGGACCTGGCCTGAAGACTGACCTGCAGCTATTGAGTATCCATACGGGAGCCTGAGACCTTCTCATTAAGCATGTGTTCCCCTCCAGAATTCTATTTTTATTGCCTGTTCCTGCCAGTCAGCCAGGGTGCTGAGGAGTACTGCCGGCCATTTGCTATCTTCTTGAACTTGCACTGCTGCCTTGTGCAGCGCAAGGAGATTTGCTGGACATTCCTGCAGAGTAGTGATTGATGATGTTATCTTTTTTCCGCAAAACTAGGTCCCCTGTTAATTGAAGCTGGCACCTATATGGAGAGCTCTACCATTCCTCTCCTGAGCACATATAGAGATTTACTTTGCATGAGATCCAGAGAGCAGGACAAAGGAGAAACAGATAGATACCTCTGGGTCTTGTCGCACTTTGTAGTTAAGTCATAACTGTGGTGTGCTTTCCAACCGAGAAATAGCAAAGTGACAGAGTTTGTATCAGCTCTGACAGAAAGGCAGAATTAAACATTATGAGATGAAAAATAAGGGGGAGGTAGAATCCTTGGGAAGGAAATCCCCGCCAAGAGCTCTTTTCTCCAGCCAAATCAGGTCGCAAGTGCCAAATAGCTCTCCCCTAACATTCAAACCAGTGACGAGAAAGCCATGTCTGCTGTTGAGAGTGACAGTTTCTCTTTGTGTCGACCCAAAATTAACATGTTTAGTAAATCATGTGGAAATAGATCCTGAAGCGCAGGCTGGCATCAGATAATACAAATGAATAATAAGACTTTTTGAGGGATAGGGTTATTGTAGCTGTGATTTTAATTTTTTTTAAGGCATAGGCAAGACAAGTTTTGTAGGTAGGAATCTTGTTAAACCAAGTAGTTGAAAAAAGTAATGCCTGAACGCTTTTTTTGAACAGCACCAGTTGGTCTATTAAAAGATACTATCTCAACTTACAAAACTGGCCTTGCTTAATATTGTTGAAATGGATCAAAGGAAATGCTTCCAAAAAAAAGTTTTCACATAATCTGGATTTAACCTTTAAAGTCTATCATTATAGTGTATCATTAAGAAAAAAAAGTTAGCAAGATTTACAAAAATACAAGCATGATCAGAGTCCACAGTAATATTCGACAAGAATTTAGCATTTGCTCGTTTATTTTTTTGAAGGAAGAGTAATAAAGTCTGATAGTTCAGGATATATACCAACTGCTGCCTGAAGTCTAAGCAAAATTGCCACTCTGGAGGAAATGATTCCACAAAATTAAGGGGCTTTTTGATCTTCCTTTGAAATGTTTGAGAATTACTAATATGGCAGCCAAGATATTGGCTTGAATGGACCAACCTGCTGTGGCAATACATACGGGTCCCTAACTAGGCGGTTGTCTTTACTAACAGTGTCCGGAAAAAGCTATATGTTGCTCCTAACTCAACTCCCATTCACATGCAAAAGAAATTCGTTCCCACTCAGTGAAGTTTTGAATTCAAATCAAGCAGCAAATCAGGAGTTGACCCTGAACTGCTCCTGCTAACACCTACATTCAAAATGTATGCTAACACCTATGTTAATAATGTATAAGGGGGAGCTCTAGCCCTAAGCTAGAGTTCATATTAGTAAAAGCACTAAAATGTAAGTCTAGTTTAACCACGCTAGTAATCCAGTCATACATTTTAGCTGGAGAGTTTCTTGCCATGTGGCTACTCCCACTGGAGCTGGCTTTATCTAACCAGTGCAGTGAAGACCAACCATGGTGTGACATAACCTGGATAAAATACTTGGTAACAGAAAGCACTCTTTCATGGTGGGAAAAAACCCAACCCAACCTACTCACTTAGAAGAATGCTTTACATGTGTATGACACATTTGTTGAACCCCCTCTACCCTCAGTCCAGCATCTTTGGGAATAAGCTTATGTGCCAGATTTTATACATTTATTTTGCCTTCATCCAGTAGATATGAACTGTCCTACCTGATAACATCTTTCACAGAAGCTTTTAAGCTGAAAACATGACGTGTACATTAAGACTTCTGATACCAGATCAGCTGAATCACCAGCAACAGTCTTGTGATTAAGAAAATTAATGTCAGTTTCATCTTGTCTGAAGCACAAAAAGGTAAAATAACTTCAGTGGCATCCCAGCAGCTTCCAGTGCTGAATGCATGAAGTAGAAAAGAAAACAAATACTTTGCTTACTTGCCAATTTTAAATCAAATAACACTTGTTTAGTATGTATGTAGGTGTTTGGACAGGTCATTGCCATGCCACCCAGCTGCCCATGAGCAGTAAGTGGCTGGGGTAGATGTCTAGTAGTTTCAGAACAAAAGCACAACTGTCTACTCCCTGGTTTCTGAGGGCAAAACGTGTATGTAGGTGTGGTGTTGAAAGGGATACAAGAAAACATGAGAAAAACATGGACTTACTGGAGTGAGTCCAGTGAGGAGCCATGAAGATGACAAGGGATTGGGGTATCTGACATATGAGAAGGGGATGAAGGGGCTGCGACTGTTTATGCTGGAGAAGAGAGGCTTGGGGGGATCTTACCAATGTGTATAAATACCTATGGGGAACCCAGACTCCTTTCTGTGGTACCCGGTGACAGGACCAGAGGCAATGGGCACAAACTGAGACACAGGACATTCCCTGTGAATGTCAGGCAACCCATTTTTAATGCGAGGGTGGTTGAGTGCTGAATAATTGCCTGGAGGAGTTGTGGGCTCTCCATCCTTGGAGATATTTAGCACCTCACTGAATGTGCTCTGAGGCAACCTGTGCTAGCTGACCATGATTTCAGCATGGGACCGGACTAAGGGATCCCCAGAGGTGTTTTCCAACCTCATCCATGCTGGCACTGTGTACCAGTGAGGGCTGTGGAAAACAAAAATGCAACCTGCCAGCCAGGAAATATTTTTGCCAGGATGACATTTCCCTGCTTGTAATGATTTCTCTAAGGCCTGTGGAATCCTATACTTCCTTTCCCAGTTTTTGCATCCTTGCAAATATGTACCTCCCTAGTTTTCATATCATTTCAGCTCCTTCCTTTGCACTGCATCACATACAAACTTGTCTCCAGCATCAGAGTACAGTGCTATTGCCTCAGTCTTGTAAGGCAGTCTTGTGAAAGAACTTGTCTTTACTAATAGTGCTCGTCTCAATGCCATTTCCCCCATTGTCTCTGCAAGTACAGATGGGACATTTTCTGTGGCTTCTTTTACCTGTGATATGTCTGTCTAGTTCTAGTCCATCTACATTTTTATTTAATCTTCCCTAATGCAAAAGAAGCTATTTACCAGGTATCAGTAAAAAATCAAAATATGTACATATCACCTCTGACAAGTTTCTGAGAACACCTTACTGATGCTGAATTTATTTTTTAGGGATTCTTTTTATCCAGGTTCTGTACAATTGTAGAATGGATGCTTAGTCCCTAGCAAGTAAAACTGTAACTGATTGAATAATATAATAAAATATACTTTTAGATATAAACTATAACAGCTGAATGAATAACAAAAATCCCCCAGCATATCCCATGGGATCATGGAGTGGATACTCCAGCTTATCGCTTAGAAGTGGATCCGCTTTCTGCCTGGGAGCTGCGACATGGGGCTATGGAAGCTGGGGAGACCCTCATGCCCCTCTGTGGTCTCCTGTTGTGATACAAACCAGGGGCTTCGCTGGAGTAAGCAACTTCAGCCAGGGCCAGGCTGGTTCTATCTTTTACACACCAGCAACTGGGAGAAAATGTGGAGACAGATCCTGGGATGCTACACTCTGAGGAAGATGGCAAGTAGGGACAGGCTGAGGGCGGAGGGGCTGTGTTCCTAGAGGCTCACATCTGAGGGTGAGCCTGGAGGCCTTTATTTTTATCCCCTTGACAAATCACCTGCAAAATGACTTCAGAGCAGCTGTAGTTCAGTATAAACCTCCTGTGGACAGTGCTAGTTCCCTGTTCCCCTGGTGTAAACACAGCCCCGCACCACAAACCTGCTCCCCATCCGGAGGCTCTTAAAGATGACCGCAACAAGTCCTCTGTCACCAGCAGACCAAGCACTCACCCAGCACAGGAAACTTCACTTGGCCCGCAATGACAGAAGCGGCAAGGTATTCCCATGGCACCACACAAACTTTGGATTGGGTTTTTAAGCTCTTTAGCTTGGCAGTGACACTTTCGCTTCCCCTCATCGATAGTCAGATAAATTATGCAGACTGCCAGTGCATGAAAGCAGAAACTATAACTGCTTCAAAAATAAGAATTGAGGTGAGACAGCAAAAAGTCAGCTGCACCAAATTTACCCGAGAAAATATGTTTGTGTAGAAGTGTGAGTGAAGGGGTAAAGAATCAGGCAAGGACTGAGCAGCTGGAGTGGAGGCAGCTGCTTGGCTTGGTGGAGGCATCCTCTGACAGAAGGAAGACGCCCCCCGACCCCCAGAGAGGCCCCTCTTCTCCCTGTACCACAGTGTTTCCTTCAGGCTGAGGTCTCGGGACCTTGATTTTGAAGAAGTGGTTTCACTGTGGGCAGTGACGTGCACCCTTAAGGCAACCACCTGCACGGCTCGGTTTCACTCGCCAGGGCTGGGGGACTGCAGGGCATCACCAGCCATGGCAGCAGGCTGGCCCTGCGGCCACCCAGATGGAAGCCTGTTTCAGCTAGCAGGTACAGTCTCCTCATGCTGCTCCTTGGACCCTTTCCTCTCCATTTCCCAGTCTCTCACTGCATCACTTCACATCTTTCCTTTCTTTCTCTTCTGACTTCTTTATCCACTGATTTTCTCTTGCATCTTTTCTTTTCTGGCTCACCTTTCTTCTCTCTTCTGGACATGCTCTTCTCCCTCCTGTGACCCTAGTCTGTCCCAGCCCAGCCTGACTTTTGCTCTCTCTACATCTGACACATTTCATGCTCAAGGCATAAAGTATTTAAGAAATTTTCTGTTTTCTTCTTCCTGATGTAAATGTGTTCCTGGTGGTAATGCTAGCTTGACCTGATCACATTAAGTAATACATCTGCAATCTCCCAGGTAAATAATCTGCGAATCAGATACCTTGGTAGGGTGGAGTATAATGATGCATCTGTATCTTACCAGGTTTTGTTGTTGTTGTTCAATGACCTAAATAGGAGAAGGCATGAAATTAATATCTGAAAGTGCTTTTTTTTTTTTTTTTTTTTGTTAGAGGGAAGAGTTTTGGATTTTAAAGCTTGATTTCTGCCACCAAAAATCCTCCCAACATTTAGCTGCTAAGAGAAAAGGAAACAGCATTTGCTTCCATCTCAAATGCCTGAAACTATTCTTTTCTAACTCTAAAATAAATGTCTTGCTCCTATCAAACATGATCTTGCTGATTCAAAATCCAAGACCGAAAAAAAAGAGAGTGGTTTATTTTCCTGATTGATGCAGTTCTGATGCATGCCTGGGAAAGTTATTTAACAACCTGCGGTCCATTTTCAGCTCTATATACAAGGATAATAATACTTACTTCAAAGAGCAGTTGTTAGATATTATTCATTCATGGTTGAAAGTCTATGTTGAGCTATTTGAAATGAAGGTGGAGTAAAAATGAAAATGAGTATTCTATGACCTCATGCTTTGCATGACTGATGATGCTACTACTAAGCAAACCCTGTCAAAAAGGGGTTTCTGTGTTTTCTTCTTGACTGAGCTTTGCTAGTCTTGCAGGCTGCATAACAAAGTAAATAAAAATGATTAGCATCTGGGATGTGATGATGCCCAAAGGCCCCTGCAAGGGATAGACTTCAGCACGGCTAAGAGACATTTCTGCAGAGACAGCAAAAGGTGTGAGAGCCCCAGGGTGTGATTATCCTCCAGGAACTCCGGTGTTCTTTCTGTCGAGGTATCATTTAGTCAGGGCAAAGTATATAGGGAGGTGGTGTTACTTCCTGTAAGGCTAACTGTTACAGGGAAAAACAGCACATCTTTTGGACATACAAACCAGCTGGATTTGAAGGATCAGATGCGCAGCAGACAGCAGAAAGCCTGAGAACTGCTAGCTCCGTACATCTCTTTATAGCAGATCACTCTTTACAAGCAATTTTGATGTAAATATGTTAAGAATTCAATTAATTATATGTAATTTCTAAAAAATGCATGTGTTTCCTTTAAGAATCTATATGTTGTCTAGAGATAAGACCTAGTATTTGTGTACTCAACAGAAAGTATCCATATGCTGAACCAGAATCATCAGAAACTGCAACACTTAACCAGCAAAGAAAAGCTAAGCTGTATAACACCTCGAGGAAAATCTCCACAATATCTGTAGACTTAAGGCACCACATCTGTCTTTAAATTATAGTCTCAGAACTGCAAAAGTTGCAGGAAAGAAAAAGCATCTTGCCTGTGTTATTTTCTGGAAATAAATGCTCCCCAGCAGCAAGGAATATAATCCCATTTACTGTAGAAAATAATATATACAATACAATATATATGTAAATACAGCTATATACATTAAAAGCACTATTCCAGTTCCTCATGTTCTTAACTTTTTCTGGTCATCCCAAGCAATAGCTTGTGTTTAAAGATAATATTACCTAGCATACAATTAGGCTGGCATTAGTGGATGAGGTGGGAGGGTGGATGGGGCCTGGGAAGTGAGGCAGTAGTAGTTTCGTGTTTTACAAATTAGAGAATTTAGTGATGAACAGAGACTTTCGGTGACCTTTCTTGTCAGGGAAATTTTCCATTAGCAGCTGCTTTTGCTCCCTTTTTTTTAGTTGCACATGCTCTTACTGAGAGCTGTTCATGAAACCCACAACTTCAGGGGATAGAGAAATGAATCTGTGAGATGCTGACTGAGATCTCCCTGTGGCTGGCAAATAAGAGGAAATTTTATATGCGCAAGAACTGCAGGCTCAGGCCCTAACAAGCTCTGGATTAGACGGTGGTGTGTCTGATTGCACAAAAAATATAGGACAATTCTGTTGAACACCCCTCCACAGAACGTACAAGTGTCCATTACATTCCTATGGCAGATACCCAGGAAAAGATGGGCCAGCACACTTCTGCTTTCTAAGGAGAACCCCAGAAATGCTTGGGACTCAGCCGTCTGCAGGATTTGTCCATTTCCCAGCAATACACTGATTTCTCTCCAAAGAAACAGCTGACAAACATTCCAGAGCAAGTTCAGGCGCCAAGCCCTGCCACTGGCAGGAAGGTGATATCAATGAGCACCCCAGGGCGAATCAAGTTTGATCCTGTCTCTTACCCAAAACATGCAAAAACCTGGGTGCAAGCTAGCTGTGAATGTTGGATAAGGCCAGTACATGGTCTGCTTACTCAAGGAAACAGTCGTGCGTAGCAGAACATGCTTTCACAGTTATCTATCACCAAGTACTTCATGGACCGGAAGATAAGGTATCACTTCTGAAGATTCCTGAAGCAAAGGGTTGTGTAGGAAAAGGGTTGTTTTCCAGTGGAAGTAAAAGCAAGTTAAAACTATGTGTGGTTTATTTCCATGAGATTTGACCCCATTTGTTTCATTCCCCCAGCTCCCCTTTTCTCCAGAAAATTCCACAGGTTACCCATATTTCAAGCTACTGAGAAGCTGGAAGATGCCCAGAGCACAATCCGAGTCCCAGGGCCACCTCCATGTCTCTGCCTAGTGATGAGTGTGTGTGTGTTGCTGTGGCTGCTCAGCAGAGGCAGGTTAGTCAGTGGAGCAGAGCTGGGGGCATCCTGCCCTTCTGCAGCACCCCCTTAGAGACCCCTTCCTATAATGACCCCAAAATAATATAGCACAGAGCACCTCTCGTTCACAGGTTTCTGAAAACGTAGCTTTCAAATGACTTGAAATATCATGGCATAAACTCACCCACTTTTCAGGTTCTTCTCCGTTAGCTGAGAAGCTGATTTGGGTTATTGGGTTGAGCTTTCTCTACGAGGTTTTCTGAAGAATGTCATAGAGACGTTTGCTGTGAAAGGCAGGGATGAACAGGTCCAGCAAACAGCAGTGGAAATTAAAATGGGAAGTAAAATATTTATGGAGCAAAAATGTGGAAGAACAGAAGTGGATGACCAACAAAAGCAGAAAGCAATTTCAGTTTTTTATAGTAATACTAGAAAAGGACAAGGACTGTTTAATTCCAGTGATTATACACTTCTAAAAGGAAATTAGGGACCAAAAAATTAGTCCAGAGCCAACAAACAGCATCATTTCTCAAACAGGTAGGAAGGCCTTATTTCCCATATGGCTTAACCCTGGTGCTCTTAATAGAAATACATTTAAGAAGATGCTCTAGGACTCTAAATTGAAACATGATGCAAAATGCTTCCTTAAGGAATCTGTAACCTTCAAACACAGATAACGCCCTAAAAATTGCTGGTATGTTTGAAGGATAGACTCTTCTTTTCTCTTCTATATTTCATGAGAAATAAGATGATAAGAAAGCTAGACAGATAACTGGGTAAACATTGTGTGCCTATGTCCCATCCAAAGGAAGGAACGGCTCCTTATATTTTCTAAGATGTTTCCTTGAAAACTGCTGAAAAAACTGAACAGGGTACACAAGCAGAAAAGCTACCTTGTTGCCTGGATAGTTAGCTCTGCAAATGTTGTAAAAGTAAGACATTATTTACTCCTTTCTTTGTAGTCTAGGCTTAATGGTGTAGATAAGATTTCTAATGGGTGAGATACAAGACCTGGTTTGAAAAGTGTTTTATTGTTACAGCATGCTCTTTAAGGAATATGTTGGATTTTACATTTGTACAGCTGCTTGGGAATCGCAATCCTTTTTTAACATTAACCTCATAATTATGCAAGTAAGAACAACTGGTTAGGGTTTTTTGTTCATTTTTACCAAATTTGGTACCAAATACCAAATACCATTTTTATCAAATACCTTGGATTCATTTTCATCTTTTCATATTTTGTAGCAAAACAATTCTCTCCCACTCTCCTTTCTGTCCATCCTTTCACCTTGCACAATTAAGGCCTTTAGTGTTCCCTCCTCACCCCCTTTTCCAGGAAAGGATGGACATTATACTACAGTCAGTCATGGAAACTGTTGTTTTCATTTAAAAGAGAAGTTTTACAATACTAGGATGACTGCTAGTATCATTTCATTATCTGCCATCTTCTGTTTTCATTTCTCTTGAGGCAGAACTTTTTCTCCTTGTTAATAAGATGCCAGGAATCTCATTATTTATTTAAACACCTATAGGTGTTTAAATAAAGTGGCCCTTGCTTGCAAGAAGTTAGTAATTTCACTAATGTCAATAGAAGTGTTAGAGTGTGCCAGGTAATGAGACTGGAGTACTTAAACATGGAGTAGTTTGTTGGGCTTTTTAAAGGAGTTAAAGCAAACTTACTTATGTCATTAGATGAGATGTATCTGTTTACTTTGCTTCAGGGTTGTCTATCCAGCTTTTTAATGGCTCAAATGTGTTATTTCCATGAGCATACATCCTCTAGAGAACAGTCAAGAAAAAGGACAGCCCAATACCACTTTCTGATTCCTGGGGGACCTCTGTGGTGGCTCCACACCAGCAAAACTTTGCCCTCACAACTGTCCCTTTGTTCACAGAATCACAGAAATGTTGAAGTGGGAAGGGACCTCTATAGGTCATCTGGTCCAACCTCCCTGTTCAGTGAGGGCCACCAAGAGCCAGCTGTCCAGGACCTTATACAGGTAGCTTTTGAATATCTGAGGGTGGAATTCATCACCTCTCTGGGCAACCTCTGCGAGTGCTTGGGCACCCACATGGTGAAAAATTTTGTGTCATTGCCTCTGGTCCTGTCACTGGGCACCACTGACAAAAGCCTGGCTCTGTCCAGGTATTTATATACATTGATAATCAATGTATATAATCTTATCAATGTATATAAATACCCTTCAGGTATTTATATACATTGATAAGATCTCTGTGAGCCTTCTCTTCTCCAGGCTGAACAGTCCCTGCTCTCTCAGCCTTTCCTCACAGGAGAGATGCTCCGGTCCCTTAACAATCTTTGTGGCACTTTGCTGGACTTTCTTCAGTGTGTCCGTGCTGAGGAGCTCACAGATGTGCCCTCTCCAGTGCTGAGTAGAGGGGAAGGACCTCTACCTGCTGGCAAAACCCTTCCGAATGTGGCCCAGGATAACACTGTTCACCATACTTAGTGGGGCGTATAGGTCTGAGTAATGAGGGAGTCAAGAAGCAGCTCTCCTGAGAGGATGGAAGATGTGGCCAAGAAGCAGAAGAACCAGCCACAATGTAGGCTCTTCCTCAGAAAGGGAGGTTGTCATGGTAGCTGAGGTTCACTGCCTCTTCAGGCACTTTTCAGCCACTTCGCTGAAAAGGGAGACCTCAGTTGTCCCAGTTATTGTCTAAACTAGAGGTGGCTCTAATGGCCCACACTGTGGGTAGAGTAGCAGAGACTGCAGTGAGCTTCCTGTGAGCAGGACTGTCATTCATTCAGCTAGCCCATATAAAGCAGACAAAACGAATAATAACAAGCAAAATAACAGTTCAGCTGTTTGAGCGGTGGCTTTATCTTGGACTCACCGGGAAGATAGATGGGAAGTTATCTTAGTGAAACGAAAGGCAAATAAGGGTTTGAATACAACCCTGCAGTCCTTCCTCACCCAAGCCCGGGTAAACAAAAACCAGAAGAGGCAGGACAGAGATAAATCAGAACTAAATGTCTTGCTTGCTTCAGCCTTCAGCATTTGCTTCGTGCTAAGAAGATTTCTTTTTTTTTTTCTTCAGATAAAACCCAAGACTTACTGACAGACTTAGAACTCAAAAAGGTGATTTCATAGCAAATTTATACATTAAAGAGCAACATGGCTCTAGGGCCAGTTCATTTTTAGCAAAGAAGCCTGCAGCACCTAAAGCAGTTGGGCTGCTCATAAATGTATGTAATCCCTTACTAACAACAACTCATTCCCATAGGAACAGCAAGGAACCTGTACTTAGGAGAGCAGTTATATGATTAGAAAGTCTGAAAAATTATAGAAATACATAAAGAAGTCAAACTAGATTGCTGTTCACCCTAGCTTAAATGAATGCTGAAATCACAATCTGAATCACAGAGCATAATCTGAATATCAGTCTGCAATAAAGCAAATGGCAAAAGTAGTCAATAAAGTTGGATATGTAATAGTATCACGCGAAAAATATGCCTGCACTTTGTGTAATCATTAGCTAATTTTTACTACATAAGGCACTGAAGCAAACATATCTGTAACTAATCGGTGAAAGAACAGGAGACGCTCTGCTGACTCCCAGCTACCTGTTCTGTTGGAGAAGATTTTGTTTGATTCCCTGACAGAGGATATAAAATGCTGTGATACTTTACTTGAAATCTTCGGCCATTTTAATTGTTCTTTGTTAAAATCTCTACATTATTTATAAGATGGCTGCAATGAGCCATAGGCAGAGCTGCTGACTGTCCTCCTCTAAGGGAAAAAGTAATAGGATTGAAAGGTGTAATTTTATCCAAAAAATGAAGTTTGCTGAAATTTGTACCAAAAATATATTGGGACGTAACAAAACAGAGGACAAGTTCTTGGAAACAGTGGCCAAGTCATTAGATATATTAAAAAAAAAATAAAATGTGGCAGAGTAAATTTCTTGCAGCTGTTTTCATCCGGGACCTGAAAATGGAGGGTTGAGGAAAATAGGAGGAAAATTAAAAATATGAAAAATTAATCTGTGGACAGAGTGTTCTCTGTTGCATGTGGCAAACTGGGTTGGAGTAGGCAGGTCTTGGCAGCTATGTTTCAGAGGCAGATTGAGCAAACTTCTCTCTTTCTCGTATGTTGAAAGGAGATCTTTTAGGTTCAGGCATAGCTTAGATTTGGAAGGATGAGGGAAGCAAAATTGTTAGGCAGAGGTAGTGTAGTTTTGCTATAGGAGCTGACATAAAGTAAATTACCAACCAGCAAAACCCTTTGCTGGCTTTTGCAGGATATGAATTAGAAATGGTTATTCACTGTGTCAAGTTCTGGTTTAGTATCTCTTCAGAAAAAACCACTTGAGACCATTATAATAAATAGGGCACGACCTACTTGAAGATGTTCTGCTGAGTAGGAAGTTTCCACTATATACGCATGAATTGTTCTTGTGCAAAAAATACCTTTTTTTTTAATTAATTTTTCAGAACGATAGAACTGAGTCAGAATCCTGCCTGTGCCATGCAAGGACAGCCATGGGATCGCCCAGGAAGGGTCAGCGTTTTTAAGCTTTCTGCCTTTTAACAGCAGATAACAACGTGTTGGCGGGCGACTCTGCTGCGCGGGGCTGCGCGGGGCTGCGCGGAGCTGCGCGGAGCAGGGTTGAGCGGAGCGGCGCGGGGCGGCAGCGCCCCCTGGCGGCCGCCGCCTGCCCGCCGCCGGGCTCCTCCCCGACAGTGTTCGCAGGTCTCGGTCCCTCCGTGCACCGAGACCCCTCCATCGAGCACAAGACCCCGGGAAGAAGCAGCGTGTAATGCCACAGCCTGAACGGCCTCGGGTGGTGGAAAGGGGAGGAGTTGTCAGCGGATACAAGTGGGAAAATAACCCAGGTGGAGGGTTGGAGGCAATGCAACAAGACTGGCAGATGACAGGGCACTGTATAATATCAGTGTTGCTCCTCGTTATTAGTTCTTTACTCAGCACACAGAGCCTAATTAGGCACTTTCCAAACCCACACTACCTCCCCTAATCCCCTCTTCTCACTGCTTTCCTGCTCGGTGGCTCAAGTCTAGAGATTCTCTTCCACTAAACCCTCCCAAAGAGCTACCACATTCTACAGTGCGTTTTAACTCCCATCTCAAATCTCAATCATGTTTGAACATGACTGGGAATAATTAAATCAGTTCACGTGATGTTTGTTGTAATTAACTGGTAAGACCAGATAAATGACTGGTCCTGACCTAGATGTACCCCATCTGGTGTTACAGCAACTACTCACAATTAGCATGAGCTGCAACAGAGGTGTCTTGTCACCCACCGTGCTTGTTGAACCTTGTTCTAGCACAGTTATTATTCTGCAGCATAGAACAACACCTCTGGCCCCATCATCGCTTGAGAATGAACTCACAGGTTGCATTTTTTTGGGAAGTATTTAAGCTGAAACAGTGAAGGCACCAAGGAAGGAAGGAAGGTGTGCTAAAAGATGGGGAAGGAAGAAAAGTGAAGTTTTATGGCAGAGAAATAAGATATGGGTAAAAAGTAGGATTTCATTTAATACTGGTTCTTTCTACCTATCCTACCTCCCTCTGTTTTATATCATTTTATATTGAGTAAAATTCTCATTTCAGGATCCACTGCTTTGGGAGTGATTTGAGAAAAAGGCAACCACATGCAAAGTTGTGGGGTTTTAAGAGTTAATGCATGGGTATTAGGCTCATCCATGTCACCACTATCACAGATTTGTTTCTGGCAGCACATGACTGTGAGAGAACTATAGCTTCCCTGGAAAAAAGGGTCCTTCTAGCTTCTCTGACCAGAAAGAAAATTTTGGAGAGTTGATCCAGAGAGTCTCACCCAAGGAAAATGGTGAGAAGTCAAATGAAAAGCAAAACATATTTTGCTTTATACAAGTCTCCCGAGCTGTGAAGCAGAGTGGAAGAAACTTCTATGTCTAGGGACGGCCTGACTACTATGTAAAATACTGAGCTGAACACAAGCACAAGATTGCATCCCTCGGTATGAAGAGAAAGGTTTTCTCTTCACCCTTCACAGTGTTCCAGTTCCTCAGCTATTCTCTTTCTGCTAAACTCAGGCTTTCAACATATTTTGGATTAATATTCCCAGTTTTCCAAAGGCTGCTTTTGTCACCCCCATTTGAAAATAAAATTTTATAAGCAGTTCCATTCAGTGAACCAGCTTCAAGAAGCATAGCTTCTTGGTTTGCTATCTCTTCAGTAGATTCAGGCCTTTCTTCTCGCTACCATAACATGTAAGCCCACCTTTTGACTTGCACAGGCATCTCCCCATGTATGTGCCTCCACATCTTGCTGAAACCCTGGCTCAGTTTATGGCAACTAGAGGTTTTTCTGACTTCAATGAGAAGATTTCTCCTACTGAATTTATTTTTATATAGCCTATGAAAAGATAATGAAAATGGAAAGCAGGCATACACAAACATTGTTCAGAGGCAGCAGTTTATTTCCATTCCAGCTTCACTAGAGTTCAGCAATGCACAATATGATTATGCACGCTACATATTTGATACTCCTTGCCCAGTGCTTTTAGCCTCTGCAGTTTTTAGTTTGGGCTTTTGGGAGGATGACTGATGTGCAGACCATAATAGCAGTCCCTATACAGGCCAGCTAGAAGCTGAAAGATTAAGACAGTGAATCAGAGCGTTAACACTTCCCAATATTTTTCTTGATTCTGCTTTTTCTGAAAGGCTCATTCATGCTCTCATTTTCTGTTTTGTCAGTGTGATGTATTTCTCTACGACTTACACAAGTTTAGAGCACTCCATGTCATGTAAATAAGTCCATGTCATGTAAATACTTCTGACTATCACATTAACCATTTTTTTCTCACTGTAAAGCAGCTAGAATCATCTCGGGTTCAAAGTATCCTTCCTTATCCCAAAAACCTTCTTGGATTTCACAGGAATATAGGTGGAGGACAGCAGTGACAAGCTTTACCAGTTAAGAGGACAAGGAGTCCCATTTTCTTTTATACCTGAGGGCATCAAGGTGCTCACTACTCCCTCTTCCAGTATATACTCCCACATACTGTCCTTTACAGATGTAGTTTCAGTTCATCAGATACCTTGTTTGCATGTCTGTTCACAGTCTGGTTGCTACATCTGTCTGCTTCTGCCTAACTTTTAGCTGCAAACCTTTTCCCTTTTGGTGTTTAAATACACCTTTCCCTTTCCTACTGCGGTGTTAGGCATCTGGCTAACAAGGCAATGTGAGCAAGGTGGAGTAATGCCAGGGATAAATTGGCTTGGCTTGTACAATCAAAAGCTAAAACTATTCGCAGATCAGAACACTGAAGGGAATGCTCAACAGGCCAAATGAGTTGTAGCTTTTGAGGTTATATTTTCAGGTGGTTTCATCTGGTGAATCTGGGAAATCAGTGGCTTAGCTGGGTTTCCATCAGCTAAGTAAGCCCTTGGCTGTCAGCTGGTCAAATGGTCTCCGGTTTGAAAAGGGTGAAAGGTGGCCAACAAAAAAACAGAAGTGGAGAAAGCTGAGCAGAGAAGGACTCAGTGAAAGGCTAGGGGCGGGGATGGAAACCTGGCTTGTGTTGATGGGGAGGAATTCAGCTGGCACCCACTGTCTCAAGAATTACCGACATTATCTTTATAGCAAATGGAGGCAGATACATGTCTTCACAAAGGGGTCCTGTTCACCTTTCTTGGACATGACAGACAGATAGACAGGAACTTCCTCAGAGGTCTGTAAAAGCAGACCATTGCCTGTGTATACTGTGGAAAGGTGGCACCAAAAATGAAGTGTATGTTAAGTGCCTGAATGAGAGCTCAGACTTAATCCACATTTGCCAAGAGGGCTCAGAAGAAGTTGTCAAAGTGTTGCCAGATTAGACCTTAGGCAGATCCAGAAGGCACAAACACCACAAAGGAGATGGCAGCAACTCTTAATCATTTCTTCCTTCTACCAGTTTTGCTCCTTCCATCACCTGCAGAAACAATTTCATTACTTTCTTCCTTCAAGTGCTTCCTGATGTATTTAACTTTTTTTCCTTCTTTAAACTCTGCAGCTTGCTTCATGTCCAACCATCTCAGGAGCTGGGAGGGGATGGGAGGAGAAAAATGCAAAAACCAAGACCTGAGGGCAGAAATCTTCCAGGTCACCAGGAGAGAGATGTTATTTTATGATTCAGTGCTGTTGAGATCTGGCTTTAGGGAATTAATGGAAATCAGACACATTTCACCCTGCCAGTTATTCAGTCTTACTTCTGTTTATCTCGTTTATGTGCAATGGTGGGAGCATGGTTACTATATAGCTCCTTTAAGATTAAAAGGTGACTTTTCAAGCTGCAGTCTCAGTAGAAAGGCTCATATGTAGCATGCCAGAGAGATGATGCCTTTGAGGCACAAGCAACTTATGTGTAAGGAGAAATGACATTTACTACTCTTGCCAGGGCTAGGAGCTGCCCTGGCTGTATAAGCAGAAAGCCAGGGAGGTATGCCGGAGGAGAAAGCCATGGGCTTAATCTTCCTCGTGCTCCACTTTCTGCATCTGCTTTCCTCAAAATAGTATGAATCTCTGCTTTGTTTGCTTCCTGGAGGGGAAAGAGCTCAAGGCGGTGAATGGCAGCTCAGGGGAAGAAGCATCTAACCTGCACCTCACTTGTGAGCTGTGGTACACAAATTCACACCAGGAAGGCTCAGGAGGGTGTCCAGTATGTCAAACCAAATACAGTCTGTCCTGGAGAAAAGGGAAAGGGAAGATTTGATCTTGAGTCCTTGGGTGAGCTCAGTGTGGGCTCTGAAGGCAAGTTGGAGACATAATTTTGCCATTGCAAGTTGGAGGCCTTCATTTTGCCATTCATTGCTCTGAGCAAGAGTGCTTGGGGGGTGCTTCTGACTTGGACACCTCCTCAGTGACAATGGGAGGGATGGAGCATGATCATCCTCCAGCTCACACCAGGCAAATGCTGACCTGCAATTGCAAGGATAGGTGCTGCAGGGCCCTTTCAGACACGTGGATGCAGAAGTAATCTGCAAGAGAGAGCCTGTGTTTTATAACATGGTTTCTAAAGGAGCCTCCATAACACATAGAGGCTTTCGTTTTCAGACATTTTCTGCAATATTATGGGACATACATCTAAAGTGGGATGTACCTGTGCTTTTGAAAGGTTCTCCAAATAGTGCTTCCACTCAGCTTCAATACAAAAATGCACTGTTTGCAAATGCATACAATGTATCTGCATATTCCCTTTGCCTTTTTTTTTAAGATGTAATCTTTCTACAGTTTTGTTGTATTTTATTTTTACTAAAATGATTATCCCAGAGCAGAGATCTAGACATGATTACATTTGTTTTCTATTTCTGTTTTACAGTTCTTGTTATAACAGCAGTTACTTTCACTTCTGCAATAAAACAAAATACATCTGAGATTATGTGTGTTTTAATCAGCCAGAAGGATGAAGGTTCAGAAACACCAGAGACATTGGCATCTCCCAAGGTAATGTAACAGAGAACTAGTTGCTTATAAAATACTCCTGTCCATTCTAGAAATGGCTTCCCAGAAGTTAACAACACCCTAAACCTTTAGGCTGTGGGGATGTCACAGTCAAAATAACAAGGGTTATGCGACATATCACTACAGAAGGTTAGACGCAATTACATATCACAATTCGTACTTTGAAAGTGTAAATAGATAAGTACCACTTTTCTCTAAAACTGATTTTTTAATTCCTTGATGCTGTCTCACATCAGCATGTCTGAATATTTCTGAATATTGTTTCAAGGTAGTCTTATGAAATCTTTTTCATTCCTGGACAAATAAATTAGTAATTTGGATAGCAAATGAAAGTACACCAGCCAAAGCTGTGCTGTCCTTGTATCTGATGAGGCAGAATATGGCTGTCATAGAATCCTGGAATCATAGAAGAGTTAGGGTTGGAAAGGACCTGAAGATCATCTAGTTCCAACCTCCCTGCCATGGGCAAGGACACCACACACTAAACCATATCACCCAAGACTCCCTCCAACCTGGCCTTGAACACTGCCAGAGATGGAGCATTCACAACTTCTTTGGACAACCTGTTCCAGTGCCTCACCACCTTCACAGTAAAGAACTTCTTCCTTGTATCTAACCCAAACTTCCCCTGTTCAAGTTTAAACCCATTACCCATTGTCCTATCACTACAGTCCCTGATGAAGAGTGCCCCTTCAGTATCCTTGTAGGCCCCCTTCAGATATTGAAAGGCTGCTACAGATATATGTAGACACAGAGATGTACAAGACATGCTTTTCTAAGAAAAGAGTAATATAGGTTTCCTTTTTAAGTCTGCTGATGAATGCTAGTATGTCAAGTGATAGCAATGTGCAACCTGAAAAAAGATGGCATTTCTATACTTGGCTTTTCAATTTATCTTGTTCATCTTACATTTTTACCTTAGGAGCACTGATGCAAACGTGTAAATAAATATTAGCGATGTTTAAATACAGCCTCCCATTCTACTACAGAATACTATATCTGTGAATTCAAAATTTTTAGCTCTACTAAATAAGATATAAAGCACATGCAGTGAATATTAGGTACAGAATACTGTTAAAAGCCTGTATCAAGAATGCAGTGGCAAAAATTATTCCTCTGTTCTTTAGTTTTGGCTTCTGGTGGTGGAATAAAGGCATACACTGATCTGACCATGCACAGGATGATTTGAAGAGAGTGAAAAGCCTAAGGGGTTTTCCACCATTATGGGATTTCTACCATTGTACCACTTCAGTCATCATCAGCAGTGTGTTCAGAAGCCATTAAGGGAACCTATTTCACTAGAAGCTCTCATTATCTCTAAATACTTCTCAGATCAAGCGAAGGGAAAAAGAAGGAGCAATGAATGAGAAGAACCAAAGCCAAGCAGAGTGTGGAGCAGAGGATGCAATGAACTCTGTTCTTTCATACACTTACACTGGATAAATTTCACCCACCAAAGTGGTGAAGGGAGACATTTAGGACTACTCTTCAGACGGAGCTATTTACTTTCCACCTTTTGCTGCAGCTAAGCTTAGAGACTCAAAAATCCATTGGTGGCGTTCAGAATGACTGTGGAATATTCTCCTTCTGGTTTTGATTCTCCTTTAGCCATACGCAATGGTGAGGAAATGAAAGGTGTGAAGGCGCCCAGGCCAAATGTCCCTTACCTAGTAAAGTCCCAAAGGAGTTGAGGAGCAGTCTAGCCAGGTGATACAGTGGCAAGCAGTGGGATGCTAACAAAAACCCCCAACATTCTGGCCCTGCCTTTGCATTGAAGTCTCCGACAGAAAGGTTGTATTATAGTTCAGTGTCTTCCTATGGTTCTACATGAAAGGAAACAAAAATGAGAGTAAAGAATAACCTGTATCACTATCATGTTTCTGGCAAAAGTAGTTCTGTGATGTCTGTTTAAAGAACAGAATTAACTAATTCAACTGGAATCCTATAGTGTTTCATCATGCAGTAGAATTCAACGTATTTGTGAATAAGTTTGACAGTAGAAATGAAAAAACGAAAAAACAAAACAAAAAAGGTATGATGAAGGTGTTATTTCAGTATGATTTGCATTCATATTTGAGCATTATATGGCATTATTGATTTATGAAAGCTTTTCCAGAAAGGCATCCTTTAAAAATATTAATTTCTAATAAATACACAACAGTCTGTCCTCCTGCATTGCAGATTTCTAACATTTTGGAAGATCTTGGTTGTTATCTGATTTCTCAAGGAACAGAGAACATCTATGAACCAACTGAAAATGTGGAAGTCAATGTATTTGAAGATATTGAATTAAGAGTAATAATGAACATTTCAAACATAATTTCATGCTTTTGGTTCTTTAAAGAGAGCAAAGCTTGTAAACCTTCTTTGGACTCGGAGAATCGGTGAGTCAAAGGATGTACTGGTGCAAAGATCCTTTAAGAGATCATTTCTTCTAGGATGCAAATGGAATATTTTCTGTGGCTGTGCTTGCATTTAATTTCATGTTATGCATAATCTTTTTAAATCTTCTAATCTTCCTTCATGGTTGTCAGCTGGCAGGACATTACTGATTGTCATTTAGACTCGTACATATATGAATCTTAAAGCAAAGAATAGTTTGAAATAAGCTTGTTCTGTGAATTTGTATAGCAGCATGCATAGGGGTCTCAAGGGACTTTCTGACAATTGATCAATTTAAGCTTTGCAGTGCTCATGTGAAGCAAAATTGTGATTTTATAGTCAAAGAAACTGAGGTGTGAAGAATTATGTGACTTGTTAGGGTGACACTGCAGATCAGGAACAACAACAGGAACAACATCCTAATTCTCACAGCCAAATCTGGTCTGGAACATGAGGCTGGATTATTGCCTCCTTCTGCAAAACATGTGGGATGGGACTGTAGGTAAATCATTTCCCTGTGGACCTCCCCAGCTGTCCTAAGCTCAGGAAGTCCGTCTTCCCAAACCTCAGCATTAAGTGTATGGTACCTGTGGTTGTAAATTCCTATGTGCTGCTTTTGTAGGAAGACACATGATAAAAACTCTTCAGGTTGAAGGGCTCTATGTAAATAATGAGGACTAGTATCTCTGAAGGCTTTTTGCAAGAACTGAGGAGCTAACATTTTATTATGTGTGCTGCATATTACCTTCTAGATAACAAATACAGCTTTGCTTTCTGTTTTACAGATATGTTACGTCTTTGGTTTTTTCCCAAATAAAAGAAGCACAAGCGGGAAAATACACCCTCTCCGTCATAAGTAAAACTGGCAATTACACAGTAGTTGTGCCGGTTCTCATCCGAAGTAAGTATATCCGAGATGAAAGGGCTTTCTCCATCAGTAGCTTTAAGAGGAGAGACAAGTTCAGTCAAAGCAATGAAGGTGTCACATGCTGCATTTCAAGCATCTTCCTAGACTTACATAGGTCTTGGAGCTGTCTTCAGAGGCTGAAGTCAAAACTACAGACTGCATGAGAGTCAGCTTTCGCTAGTCAATAAACCATGCAACTGAACAAATAAAGATGGAAATGCATGGAAGCTCTCTTCTCCCCTATGAGAGATTCCCTCTGTGCCAAAATCAAGGGTGGCTTTTGTGTGGTCTCAAAGGTCACAGGCTAGATTTGTTTGCTTGCATCTTAACCTGTCTATTCTCATTGTTGCCAGCTGGGCTGTTACCTGGGCCAGATCAGGAGGTCCCTTTTATATTCTGGTCTCTGGTGCTCCAAAGTCACTGCCATTTCTCCTCCTGTGCCTGCCTCTGGGTCTGTGCACTTCTCTCACAGGTTTTCCTTTCACAATTCCATGGGCAGCAAGAGTAACCACCGAGGGAAGGGGAAAGAAAAAGTCCCTCTTCTCAGTGGCAGTCTTTACTTGTTTATTGGGTCTTCGGGTAAAACCCATCAGTACTGCAGCTGCTCAGCATGAGGGTGCCTGGGAAGCTGAGATTTTAACTGCTATTAAATGCTCTTGACAGAGCACCTGTGAGGTGTGACTTTTTGAAAGGCTCACAGTGGGAGCAGATCTGATTGTATTTTCTCAATAACACAAGAGACATCTCTGATGCAAACGCAACTGCTGCAACAAAGTTCAAGCTTCTGTTTCTAAGCAGGGATGTCCAAGAACATATTACCAAAAAGAAGACCCATGTTGACATGGGGTTGAAGGAGATAAATACTATATTATTTTGTCTGGAAAGGGCCAAATTTAAAGACAAAATTAAAAAATGCAAAAGAAATTTCAAAGAAAGGAGAAGACAATATCCATCCAAACAGCTAAAAGACTGGCAAAGCTTTCTAGAGAAAGGTTTAACAGCAAGCATCATTACTTGCCTTGTTTTAAACTGTGACTAATCAACATTTTTTATTCCCTCTTTATTTGTTTTTAAAGCATTTCTTCTGCTTGACTTTTTTTCTCTCTCAAGTGTCAGAATTGTTACCTCCAGTCTCTCCTTGTTTTATTTGAAGGCCTATTGCATGTCTCAATCAAAATTTTAACAGCTTCATTGAGGTGACGGGGTACTAAACCTTTAATTACACCGTATATTCTCTACTATACCAATTAGGCTTTAGAGGTAAAAAATGATACTACATGTGCAAGCAAGAGTGGTTTGAAACAGTCTTGATAAAGATCTTTTCCATACCAATTGCTTGGATTGCATTCTCTTTGCTCCTGTGAATCCAATCATAATTTCATCTCTCATAAAATCCTGCAGTCTAGATGTGAACCCTTCAACTGAGATATGAATCTCTAGAAGTGAAAAAAACCACCCTTTTAGGTCCAGCTTATAAGAGAGAAGTGAAGAAAGAAATTAAAAAGCCGAAAGTTTCCGTTTCACCTTAGAATCATAGAATCAATTAGGTTAGCATGTCACCTTGCAGACAATGGGAGTATGACTAAAGAAAATGTCACTTTTCTATATGGAAGCTGTAATTACATTGTAAGATGACCTAAAGCCAGAGCCAGTGCTCTGAATCAAATCTTTAGCAGTTTTAATACATTAAATTTATGTGCTTAGTCCAAGTCTGCACCTGACAGGTTGAGGGGTCTGGGAGTTATCTAGGAACGTTTTCCCCACAGGTTACAGATATGGGATAGAGAAGTCTGCTGGTTATCAGAAGTCATTATCACCCGTGGTTTTTCCATGGTGTATCTGATCTGACTGAGTAGTATACAAGGATCCCATTTTGTGCGGAGACTTTCTAGTCTCAACAGATACTCCACCAAAGGCCATGGGATTGCTATGTTATTTCGAAAGGTATCTGTGCTCCTGCCCAGTGAAGCGAATAGCAAACACAACAAATTCACACCTTTCAGTATCAGTGTCAGGAGTATCCTTTGGTGCAGGCCTTTGATACAGGGGAAGCTGTGATTCAGCAATCAAGGCTGAAAAGCTCATGAGACCAACCCACACTATCCTTAGGGCAGAATCATTTTCTATTCCTTCAGTGTTGAAACCTCCTGAAACAAATTGCATCTCTGTAACTTCATGCACTATGAAATGAGCAAAACACTGTTTCAAAATGGTTTCAGCATTCTTAAGCATTTGCATTATTTTTTAACAGAGAGACCAGGCAAACCCTATTTTAGGAAAAGGGAAGGATCAGATGCTATCGAATGCATATCTGAGAGCTATCCCCAGCCCTCTGTGGAGTGGATATTTTGCAAAACGCCTGAAAAGAGGTATGGTGTATGTTTATATGCATGTTGAATCTCTAGACCGAGTTCACCAACTTCTGAAGAAGGGGAAGTCTTTGTACTGCTTAGTGTGCATAGCGAGCTGGGGAGATTACTGAAAAAGAGCTTTGAGGTCAGAATTTTTGGAGACGGGTTCTGCTCAGGTTGGTTTAAAACCTGTCCCTGCATGATTCACTCTTGGGAGTCCTGCAACTCTTCTGGACTCACTCCAACAGCTCCATGTCCTTCTTATGTTGGGGGCCCCAGAGCTGAACATAGTACTGCAGGTGTGGTCTCACAAGGGCAGAATAGAGGGGCAGAATCATCTCCCTCAACATGCTGGTCACACTCCTTTTGATGCAGCCCAAGATACAGTTGGCCTTCTGGGCTGCAAGTGCACACTGATGGCTCATGTCCAATCTTTCATCCACCAGTACCCCCAAGTCCTTCTCCTCAGAGGTACTCTCAATCCCTTAATCCCCCAGCCTTTATTGATACCGGGGGTTGCCCCAACCCAGGTGCAGGACCTTGCACTCAGCCTTGTTGAACCTCATGAGGTTCGCACAGGCCCACTTCTCGAGCCAGACATGTCAACCACATCCCATCCCTCAGGCATGTCAACCACACCCCATCCCTCAAGCATGTCAACCACACCACTCAGCTTGGTGTCATCTGCAAATTTGCTGAGGGTGTGCTCAGGGTAGGTCACTGATGAAGATATTAAACAGTACTGGTCCCAGTATAGACCCCTGGGGACACCATTTGTCACAGATCTCTATCTGAACATTGAGCCCTTGACCACCACCCTCTGGATGTGACAATCCAATTCCTCATCCACCAAACAGTCCACCCATCAAATTCATATCTCTCCAATTTAGAGAGAAGGATGTTGGGGGAGACTGTGTCAAAGACCTTACAGAAGTACAGATAGATGACATCCATAGCTCTTCCCTTATCCACTGATGTAGTCACTCCATCATGGAAGGTCACTATGTTGGTCAGGCAGAACTTGTCCTTGGTGAAGCCATGCTGGCTGTCTCAAATCACCTTCCTGTCCTCCACGTCCTCCTTAGCATAGCTTCTAGAAGGATCTATTCCATGATCTTCCCAGGCACAGAGCTGAGGCTGACAGGTCAGTAGTTCCCAGGGTCCTCTTGTCTACCCTTTTTAAAAATGTGTGCAATGTTTCCCTTTTTCCAGTCATGGGGACTTCACCTGAAGTGCTAGACCTGGGAAGATGTTAGAAGGCATCCTAATTTTCTGAGCTAAATTATTTTTTCCCCATTTTGTTAATATATAAAGTTGATTCTTTATATATTAAAGGAATATATAAAGATAATGACTTTCTTTACAGATCTTTGAGGTCTTTGGGATTTCTTTGGGATTTGGGTCTCATAAGGGCTGCTGGATTTGCAGCAGCTCCCACCACAGGAATTCAGAGATGTGGTGTGAAAGCTCAACCTCTACAATTTCACAATTGTCCAGATTTTAGTCACAGCATTACCTGTCTATGAGCCAGTTTGAGCATATTCAGGTTATTTCAGCTCATATTTCTGCCTAGGCTGTGACATTTTTTTTTCTTATCTTCACCATTCCTAGTTCCTTTTTTATTCAGCTATGTAAGATCCAGTTTTCCCACTATTGTTTGCATAGTCTCATGGCTTGGAAATTTATCAGATTTATTTGCTTGAGGTTAACCAAATGAGTCAATGAATAATTGTGCTTGTAATTGTAGTTGCCCTGATAAAGTGCATGAAGAAACTGGGGAAATAGATGGCATACAGAAGATACAATATGAATTATTTCAAACTTATATATGGTGCTGTGCAGCTAATGACCTGGGCAGAGAATGCACCACCCTCTTTACAATAGGTAACTTCCTTCTAAGTTTACTTATGTGTAAGCTGGATCCTGCTGCTGAAGTTAGTTGCTCTACTCACCTGGGTACACTTTCTTTGCTAAACAACTTGTTTGTATGTTATATGTTTGTATAATCACTGGAACAAATCTAACAGTGAATACGATTGCTCTTGCGCATGTTTAAAACCTAATTTTAATAGCTATTTGTGGTCTCCGTAAAAAATGTCTTGCCCTACATTTGCTAAATATCTATTAACTTTTTCTTCATGTTTTTAGGACTGTGGGGCATGGAAACACTCTTCAAAGTGTTCTAAAATATATACATTTATAAATAATTATAAATTGATCTATAAATTCAGGTTTATTTGTCTGGTTCTTTTAAGTAAACCTGACCTGTGCTAAGCTCTGTGCTGAACTGTGCCCTGTAGGTATCTTGTAAATTACATCAAAACTGTTGATCTGAGTTATTTTCCAGGCAGAGTGACAGTTCTTTCAGTGATTATGTTTTGATTTTGTAGATTTAAATGAAAGACAAGCAGCACCTTTACCTGAATTACTTCTTAAAGTTGGAGAACCATTGCTGATCAGGTGCAGAGCTGTTCACCATAATTATAAATTCGGAATAAAATTATCTTTAGAAAACAAAGAAGTTGAGCAGGTAAGAAGACAGGGCACGTTTTAGAACAGGTAATATTAGGCACTATCAACTGATTAAATGGAAATCTCTGTTGAAAACTAGGATCGCCAGTTTGAAGGATTAGAATATCAGACAGATTACTCGGCAGTTCGGATCCGGTATGTGTTTGCTTCAGCGGCAGGAAGAAGTGATAGTGGACAATATACCTGTTCCTCTACTGCTCATCCGAATCAAACTGCTTTGGTTACAGTTTTAGGTAATTTCAACCCCTGGTGTTAATTTTGTCCCTCGGTTATTTTTCTTTGTTTTCCATGTAGCAGTTGTTTGCTTGCAGGTAGGCAGCATATGTTAACAGTTCTTTTTCTAAGAAAAAGGTGTGTTTGCACTTACTGACAGTCCACGGGAGCCAAGACATTAACCTGAACTGAGCTATTCTGGTACTGAAGATAACCAACCTTTGCTTTATATTGCTTTTCAAATAATTCCCATTAAAAGACAGTCCTTTTAGAAGTTGAATGCAATGGTGCTGTTTAGAGATCAAGTCTATGTGATTATTTCGATGGTATCTCTAGAAACACATGCTGGAATTCACCTCATGTTACTGTTGGTGACTCTCAGGTAGTGTGACGCAAAGCCATTGTGGCTTTTTGTGGGGATCCTAAGCTGCAGGATTCCCAGGGAGCTATGCCTTGGACTTTCTGGGCTGGGGACAGTAGTGTAGTTGTATAGTCCACCTCTGTGCCACCAGCTCAGGTGTAGGCAGCTGCAGAGAAGTACAAACAGCTAGAGGTAAAGAACTGCATGGTTCCTTCATATGTTCATTGCTCTTTACACAGAAAAAAGCAGATACAAAAGATGTACCAGGCCTGACGTGGGTCTAATAGGAAGGAATCAAACATCTACAAGATGCTTGGTGGTGGGTTCTCTCACTCAAAACCCAGAACAAACAAGAAATTACCATTTCCTCTTACAGTGGGGGAGTGACTGACAAGTGGACATCTGAGTTTGCCAAATTTTTATGGGAAAGTAAATCTAGGGAAGAATTTTGGCTCCAAAACCTGTGGAATTGGTAGCAGACAAGAAATTAAAACTTATGTGTTAATGGAGAATGTAAGCCCAAAGAGATGATGAATAGTGAGGGCTGACAGAGCTGGCAAAATGCCATGCAGAAGAGCAGCTGCAGCTGTGGTAGGTCTGAAGGAAAACATGAAATTAGAGAGACTACTCCAGCATTATTGGTTGTTCTGCATGTCTCCTGCTTTCCAGGCATTGAAGGGAACCATCCTCTTAAGACCAAGCTACACAAGGCCTGAAAATTTAAAAAAATCAAAAGCATACCAAAGGAAACATAATTCTACTTAAGCAGTATGTTGATTTAAAAGCCAGGGGAGTTGAAGTTAATCCAGAATAGCCTCAACTGCAAACCTCGTTATTCAGATGGAAATAATGTACAAAGAGGCACAAGTCTGGAAACAAGGCATAGAAAGGAAAGGTGCAGTTAGGACCGTGCTGCTGGACTAGACACTGGAAGTAGTTTTCTGACTGTTCTGCCTGCAGTTGGAGTCTGTAGCCCTGAGAACAAGGCTCTCTGAAGCACTCACCATGCATTTCACCTTAGATGTAGTTGCTCTCAGAGTTTACAACACCTAGGCTAAGAATGGTAGAAAGAGAGAATACTTACCCCAATCTCTTCAGAAATTACTTTCTGAAGTGCAATATCCTCTTTTCAGCTTCTGCCTCCCACTGAGCAGGAAGTTCACTCATCATTTACAATAACTAAGTACAATACCTGGGCATTTTTTCTACGCACGTCTTCTTAGTAAACAGGAAGGTAGGAGTGAGGGGGTAGTGTAGAGGTAGGGCAAGATCTTCTTCTTTCTCAGTACTGGTGCCCGGTTCAGAAATAGTGGCTTCTTGGATCCATGAACTATTAGGTCTGAGTATGTGCCACAGTAATAGGAGACATTTGGGTCACTGTCCAAGGAAGGCTGTATTTCTGAGTAGGGTATTTTTTAACTGGGATATGCCAAGCCGCAATGATTGTCTGTACTCTCCTTGAGACCCTTTATGCCAACAAAGGGCATGAGGGTTCATTGGCTTTGCTGATGAGAAAATCTATTTGTTTACTTACATGGTGGATTAAAGTGGGGAATGTTGTAATATCTAGCTGACAGCCATGCTTCTCTCTCCAAGGTTATACAGGCACATCATGTGCTTCTGATCCAACCCCAACCTTTAGCCTGATGTATTAATGACAACCATTGTTGGTGTAAATTTATGCTATCATCCCAGGTTCAATTTTGTCAGTGACATAGATACAGTTTTCACTCGGTTGTCGATGTCATAGGGCTGCAGTTTCTGAAGTGATCCTACCTTTAAACCATCACAGTTCATGAATCAGCACCTACAGCTACACTGGGAATGGTCGTGATGTAACTTAACCACAAGAGAACTGACTTGGTTGACGCATACTGCATGGCCTGGGGAGCTTGGCTAACGTTAACTACATTGATGAGTGATCTTCTAATCTCTAATAGTGCCTTGCATCCACACAGCTCTGGCTTTGCTCTTAGCTAATTGATACTTAACCAGCTTATCCCATCTTGTGTAGCTGGTCAGGTCAGGCAGGGTGGTTAAGCCACTTTAAAGCATGACAGAGGTCACGCTAACAACTGCAGCTGCAAGGCTCTTTGTTTCTGCAGTTTTTATGCTCTATTTACACCAGTGTTGAATAAAGAATTTTCAGCACTACGCGGTCTTGCTTCAGGAATATGCAAGCTATTTTGCAACACGTTAGGCTTAAAGTCGCAAATACACAAATACGGTAAATACAGAGACTTGAGAGCTTTGATTGCAGTCTCAAGAATTTGATCTCACCTCTCTGTCATTACTGGATAACCATGTTTACCGGTTCTCTGGTAGAAATACACTTGAACCTGCCAAAAAAATGGTAAGCCAAGCAATAATGTGATATTTTCTTTATCTTTCAAGAAAGAAACTACTTCTTCCTGAGTTGTTTCCCAGAGAAAGGGCATACCCTGCTCCAAGGTCCTTGTGCACACTCTGGAGAAAGCCTTGACTCCTGACTGGTTTTATTGTTGACAGTACACACAGAGATTACATTCTGCTGAGAAGGACGAAGTCCAAAACATCGTTCAAAAGATGAAGGTCCAATTTTTAAAACCGATAAGCCTTTAATCTCAAAAAAAAAATAGAACAGTCATGAAAGGATTTGCTTCTTGTTTTAAAATACTGATTTTTGTGTGTGTGTGGTTTTGTGGAAGTTCCCAGATAGTGTTTTTTAAACCAGTAAGATAGACAGAGATAAAACGTGTCAAGCAGAATATAAGGTTTCAATCAGAAGAAAAACACTCAAAAGGAAAAAACCAGTCAAGCGACATTTCTACAGTACAGTTTTTCACCATATGGTTGATTAAACGCTGGCACAAGTTTCCAAGAGGTCGTAAAGACTACTTCCTTGGAGATACCAAACTCAACTGGATGTGGTCCTGAGCAATCTCACCTAGTTGGACCTGCTCTGAGCAGTGGCTGGACTAGACATCTCCAGAGATCTCTTCCAATGTACATGATTCTGTGATTTTTACAGAGCTCATCCCAGCCCCACTGGTGCCTTTAGGACAGCCTCCTGCCACATGTGTCTGCTGTTGTTTGGGTGGGATTCATTGCACGTCCTGAGACATCTAGCCCCAACAATGACTTTGGTTCCTTCAGCACTCAGTGTCAAGAAACAGATATTTCCAGATATTTTATCATCTTCTATTTTAGGATGAGATACATCTGGACATGCCTCTCTCATTCCACTGAGTTAATCAGAGGTCCAAACAAGTAGCTTAGGTGGGTTACTGAACTTCATACAGCTCCATTAGGTGAAACTAATCCCACCCTAACAGGGCAAGTACCAGCAGCTCACAGTTCACACACACCTTCAAAACACATTTCCATGTTGCTGTTGTCTTGCATCAAATACGTCTAATTGAGATGGAGAAATAAAGGAGCAGCTGCAAGACTCATTAGCAAAATCTTCAGCTCATTTCAGTGACAGCAAAACAACTACTATCAACATCTGATTATGCTAATAGTGCCACCTGGTTTTGCCCCCTGATAGAGGAAAGCCAGGAGATGCAGCTGTTAGTACCTGGAACACACCTAAACCAAACCAAATACATAATGGTGGTGTTGGCCCCGTGGCTCTGTAGTGTGGACTGAGGAGGAATGTCGGACCACTTCAGAAGAGCTCTGGTCTGACCACATACACAACTTCAGCAGGCTCAGATCATTTGTCTGCAGCTGAGCACAGTGACATCATTTCAGTACTATTTTGAAGTATTATCTTATTTTGATTAGCAGAATGCCCTTTGTGATGTAACATGGTGGTTTTTTGCTTGTGATTGCCAAAATGAAAAACATACAGATGGCAAAATTCCTTCATTAAGCAGATCAGCCTTTGTAATATAATTTTTTTTTTTCCCCCAGAAAAGGGATTTATAAATATAACTGACTCTAAAGAAGATTTTGAAATTGGTGAGGAAGCGTTTTGCTTTGAAGTTAACTTTACAGCATATCCATCAGTTAAATGCATGTGGCTATCTTCCCAAAAAACATTTCCATGTAAACAAAGTTACAGTGTGGATGGACGCAGGTACTTGAATATTTTGGTAATTTAATATGTCTCATTATTATATTTGGTAATATAATAATGTCTCCTCTTTATATCTCATTTGGACTGCTTACTGTCCATGTTTTATACTCTCTTTGTGTTTTTAAAATGTGGATGGGCCACGAGGTGAAGCTGCGTTAACAAAAGACACTCAAACATTTTGGCTTTCAACAGCAGTTCATGTAGATAACTTCTAGAATCAAGTTATTCTCCATGTTATTCTCCATGTTATAATAAACCCTTTGGTAAACTAGGCATGTAGCCTTTTGTTTATCTGCATTTTGCTCTTCCCTTTCTGTCTAACATAGTTTCTCGGTTACAGATCTGTTGCAGTTTTCATGCTGGTTGACAAGTTGTACATGTTCCCATTTTGTCATCCTGTTCTTGATGATGTTCCCAGTGTCTTTCAATCTGCTCAAATCAAGTCCAGGGCCCTGTAGTTTCCCAGGCCACTGTTAGATCTGTGCAGCTGTGCCACAGAAACATACCGTTCTGCTTGTTACCTAGGTCATGTATTCTTCCACTGCTGCAAAACATGTTTTGAATAAACCTATTAGTTATCTACCTTTTCTGTTATTTCCTACAACGAAGTTCTGGCATGAATCCTGTTTAAGGCTAATGTTTTCTCCATTCCCTAGGCTTTCTAATTTCTTGATAACATTATCTAATTTCCTTCAGAGTTTCTTTCAGAGTAGTCCCATGGCTTTCAAGGTAACAGCTCTTATTCACCTCAATGAAAATAAAGCTAAGTTGCTCTTTTAAAGATTTAGCTTTATAACCAAGTAGGACCCAGGCAGGAATGAATGTGGCTGCACAGATTTTTTTCTCATATTCTTAAAACCTTTCTTAGCATCTGCATAAAACTGTTTTACAGTCATGATTATACTTTTTATCATTTCCTTCCTTAGTATTTTGGTGAACTCAATTTTATCCGCTAGCTTGTCAAGTCATCTTTGCAACAGACTGGCCTTTTCATCTGCATTGGAAGGTGTATTGGAGTCAGACCTTCATGAAGTTCAGAGACAGCTCAGTTCAGATTAGTAAATTGTCATCTCCTGGCAATGGCCACAGGAACTCTGTCCCTGCTGATAAAGTGAGGGCTGCCAGCAAACTTTGATAGCTGTGGGTGGGTGTTGGTGGCTAATCTGCAATGCCTGACATGGGCTAGGCAGATCTGTTCTTTGTGGTCAAGACTGATTTTGGAAATGAGGTCTCAGGGGACAGCCATGAGCATTTGCTCATCCTTGTCCAATAGGTACCTCCCTCCATCTGATAATGCCTAGTTGATTTGCTTTGCAGCTGGTATGGATCTCTTCTCACTGCTTGTAAAAACAGGAGCCAGTTTTGCTTGGATGATTGACAGCTGGTGTAAATTCAATCCAGATAAGAAGAAGGTGCAATGGGCTGGGCCAACAATAACAATTTTGAGAACTCCAGAAATAGCTTAGGTAACTCTCATTAATGGGTAAGGTGCAGCTGCTGGTGGCCTGGGATCTGTGAGTCATGTCAGATAGTCTTTGCAGCACAGCACCAGCAGTTGCTGAGCGCTGATCACCACCTGCCAACAGGGAAAATCCAGCCCATGTCCTGCAGAAGTGCACCCCAGGCCAGCACCATCCATGGCTACGACCATGGCCATGGCCACCTCACCTCCCCAAGTATCGCTGGAGCTTGGGCTGGAGATTGCTTCAAACGGATAACTCAGCCATCCGTCTGACTGTGCTGTTGATTAAATACTTTTTTTTAAGGTTCATTTTAGGTAATTATACTTTGTGTTTGTTTCTTTATCATCCCATTTATCTTATGGAAAAATATAATTGAGGGGAAAATCTATTAATTTGGTGATTATTTCATCTGACAAGTACATTCTTCTGTACAAACATTCCCCACAGCTATCCAGTTTTGGTTGAATACTAGCATTGGATAGACATGTCTCCCCTGAGGAAAAAACAGTAGCGGGAAATATTTCATTCAGTTTGAAGCAGCAATGGTTAGGGAGGTCAGAAGATTCTGCCTGCAAGCTGTAGCACTGCAGATATCATTGTAATTTTAAAGCAGAAAGTTTCTTGAAACAAAACAAATAAAGGTCATCACGTATCTTCACGTATTGTGAATCTAACTTTGCACATTTTAGTTGACTTCTGCGTAATCCTGTCTCCCAACACTTCTACTTTACTCCTTTCATATCCTTTTTCATTTCCTGTTTTTCTGCTTTTTTGATTTCTGCCATTTCCTTATCAAATTGTTCCTCCTGATTATAGATCATATTAAATTTATTAATTAACTCTGTCCCCTTCTTTAGCTTCTAATTTCAAGTCCCAAGGATTCATTTCTTCTGTCACCGCTCCTACATGTTTTCAGGCATTCCTTCAGAATTTCCATGTTCTATTTGCTTTTGTTGACTCTCTGCTTTAGCACAGTGCTAATTTTCACTTCCCTCCCAAGAGCAAATCAGTTTTCATACACAGAGCGACCTCTGTTAAATTTATAATATTTATCTCACATCCCTTTGTATTTTCAGATGTCAAAGACACGTTTTAAATTATTTTCTCATTACTTCATTAGAATTTAATTCTTCAGACCTAGGATTTCAAAAGCAACAAATGATTTGTGGTTTCTTCTGCCTGCAGTATCCATTTTGAGGTAGCTTAAAAGGGGTCTAAGTCCCTAAGTTCAGGGACATCTTTAAGGCCATTTCAGTTGAAGACATTCAAAAGTCAGTAACTATACGGAGTTGTTGCCTTAGTCAAAAGGCAAAATTGCCAGTGGTTTCCATGTGAGTTTTCCTGGTTTAGAATTGCAAGGTGATACTTAATTCCTTTATATGTATCTTGCTTAATGAGAAATACCCTGGGTTTAGTTCTCTAGATTGCTTACTTTGCAAATTGCTGGTATAGGCTGTCTGGTTTTAATTTCTCCTTCAAACCGCCTGATATTCCTGCTTGCCTTTACCACAAAAACTGAGTTGGAGGCTTCCTTACCAGTTATCCTTGAGCAGTCAGACAAAACATCTGCCCCCAAAATCTGCCCTCATCTGCCAGCAACTAATCCTAAAAGAGATTTTCTGAAGTGCTCTTCGAATGTTAATGAACTGCAATAGCTGCCATTTAAATTTGACAATCGTCCTGACCTTGACAGTAACAGGTTACAGTTCGACTCAATGATCTTGAGGGTCTTTTCTAACTTAAATCATTCTGACTCTCTGTGTTCTATACTTTGTCTTCCAGTGGATTGGTAATAAAATCACATCCTGACAGCCCACATGTACTTCAGGAACTATGAAGAAAATTGCAGAATGAAATCAATACTGCAGGAAACAAATATCCTCTCATCAAAACTGTTACATTCTGGGTTTTATATTGTCTAAGCAAAAATAATTTCATCTGAGTTCCTCATTAGAAGATGTTGAACTGTTTCAAACATATGTATGAGTTCTGACTACATCTGAAATTTTTTTCAAGTCAATCTTTTGTCCTTTTCCCTCCTTTTCTTTGCTCCACAGCATTTCATCAAAGTTCTGCAACCATCAGCACCAGTCTGGAGTGTATGTATTTTATGCCGAAAATGACGACACAGTCGTGACAAAAAAATTCACTCTGTATGTGAGAAGTAAGTGAGAAAATAATCCCTGTGAAGATTTGGCGAAGTCTGGGATTTTGCTAGATATAAATGGAGCTAATATGTTTATTTTCCCTTGGTATTCCTCATTTAATTTACCTAGATGTATTGTTGACAATGGAGAAGCACAAGGCAAAAATGTAATTCGCTTCACTCTGCACTACACTACTGGAATCCAGGCACTGGGTCAGAGAAGGATGCCGGCTGCCTGTGCATCATGTTTCTTGTGTTGGTCGGGGATGGAAAAGAGAGGAAGGAGGAGGAAGTTATTAATTTTTTTGTCTTCCCTTTAGTTTGCTGTAAACAGAGATGACAGAATATGAGGAATTAGTCATACACTGAGAAAATAAATGCTTCTTAAGAAAACCACAAAGCCTGGGAGCTCAGTAAAATGCTCTACAGAATATTTTATTCCAACACTACAAAGCCAGAATATTATAGAATCATAGAATGGTTAGGGTCAAAGCCCCATCCAACCTGGCCTTGAACACTGCCAGAGATGGGGCAGCCACAGCTTCTACGGGCAGCCTGTTCCAGTGCCTCACCACCCTCCTAGTGAAGAATTTTTTCGTAATGTCTAATCTGAATCTCCTCTCTGTCAGTTTAAAGCCATTACCCTTGTCCTGTCCCTACATGCCCTTGTAATAAGTCCCTCTCCAGGTTTCTTGTAGGTCCCCCTTAGGTATTAGAAGACTGTCATCAGGTCTTCCTGAGCCTTCTCTTCTCCAGGCTGAACTAGCCTCTGTAGAGACCACAAGATACACAGTGAGAGGAAACACCCTCATTAGCTTTCTATGGTGCATTTATGTTACTTTTTTCCTAATGGCACTTGTAAGTTAATGTAGTTAGTCTGGAAACCCTTTAGTGTGTAACACATGTGTTAGGGCTGCAATGCTTCGTACGCCCCTGCCCTCGAGTCACATACACGCAGTCTTGCCAGGTGCTCTCAGTTGTCTTAGTTCTGCCACATAACTGCAGCACCATCTCACCCTTGCTCTAGGTCAAGAAAGGAAGCGTTATTACATATTATTTATACAGGGATCCTTTGTGCACATTCTGTATAAGCTGGACACCAAAAACTGGGGTGACAGAGGAGTCCTAGGGCTGACTGCTTGCTCTGAGTTAGAAAAGCAGAAGTCAAGGTTCTAATTTTGGCTCTGTCACTGTTTTGGTCTAGCTGTGCCTCTACAGAGAAGCAGCTGCTCTCCTTGCCTTGCCCACACTGCCATCGTATGGAACCATGGCAGGGAGCTGGAGGAAGGAGAAAGGCTGCACCCAGCTCTCACAGTGACATGTGAGTGGGTTAGTTTGAAAACACAGAAGCAGACCTTGGTCTTGGCACAGCAACATTGCCTCATAAATGTAAAGGTTTTGGTCACTGAAGTGCTGACAGCAATTGTCCTGAGTTAAATTGCGTTGACCCTGCCCATGGCAGGGGGGTTGGAACTGCATTATCTTAAGGTCTTTTCCAACCCTAACCATTCTATGATTCTATGATACTGTTGCAGGAAAGCCCGAAATAAAGATGCAGTTGCTGTTCAAGCAGATCTCCTGCGTCGCTGAGAGTTACCCTGCCTCATCCTGGGTTTGGAGGAACTGTCCTGAGCTGAACTCATCCAGGTAAATAAATTTCCCTCTTTTTTATTCATTGCAAAGACCATATCTGATCTAGCCTTGGTTAAATGAAGACTGGCATGTAAGCAATTAAGTGTAAAATGCACCCTCGACCATTTGTACAAGGGGACATGATGGCCCACTCCGGAGGATCACCAAAACTAGAGAAAGTTTTCTGTTTTTTTCTATTGTCATGAAATGAAGTCTATAAAGTTGTATATCTCAGGCTTTTTACAGTGAAATAAACCTCACTGGGTTCATAGCAACAGTTAGGCAATTACAAAGTCCAATCTGAGTTTTTCTCTTGGCCTGTCAAAGTTACAGGTATTCAGGGAATGTATTGGTTAATACAGGCTTGATTAATTAGGTGAGCTTTGATTAATACAGCTGTTACAGTGGCGTATTACCAAAGCCAGGAAAGTCAGTGTACTGCTTTTGGCTTGGATAGAGTTAATTTTCTTCACAGTAGCTGGTATGGGGCTGTGTTTTGGATTTGTGCTGGAAACAGTGCTGATTACTCAGGGATGTTTTAGTTGTTGCTGAGCAGTGCTTACACAGAGTGAAGGCCTTTCTGCTCCTCACATCACCCCTCCAGTGAGTGAGCTGGGGGTACACAAGGAATTGGGAGGGGACACGGCCGGGACTGCTGACCCCAGCTGGCTGAAGGGATATCCCAGACCATACAGTGTCATGCTCAGCATGTAAACCCGCGGAAGAAGGAGGAAGGGGGGAGGTTTGGAGTGATGGTGTTTGCTTTACCTGTTGAACTGTCTTTATCTCAGCCCATGAGTTTTCTCACTTTTACTCTCCTGATTCTCTCCCCCATCCCATGGAGGGGAGCAAGCAAGCAGCTCTGTGGGGCTTCGTTACAGGCTGGGGTTAAACCATGACACTCAGTGAGAGTGCTTCCAGTAAAGTTAGTGAGAGTGTTTCCATTTCCTCTATTTATTTAGGGCAATGAGTCAGGCCCTAAAATTTCAAAGGATGCTGAAACAGCTTTGAGCTGTTTTATGAACTCTGCAGTTTTTATTTAGATATTCCAAAAAATAATAATCCCATGGTGCAGAAAAGTACTAAGTCAAATTATCTTTTGGAAGATTGTGGATAAAGCTCTAAGTATTTTAACTAGACATTCAAAACAAAACAAAACAAAAAAAAAATCTGGATTATTTTCTTATCCATAGCTCTGAAAAGGCTTCCTAACATCAATCTGTACAGAAATAGAAGAGGAAAGAAAACATCCAGCTACTGATTTTAAAATACTCCTTAAATCACCTTTTTGGAAAGAAAATGCTGTGACATTTCTTTCCTTGGGAACTTCCACATATAGAAGCTAGTGCTATGTGTAGAGCTGAATAAATTTTATTTATTTACTTACCTCCTCATTTATTTGTGTGGACGGTGAATTAGTAAGCTGATGAATGAGAGAAAAGCTAAATAAATAATAGACAAAATAATCTCTGTGTAGGCTTACTTTCTCTCGAGTATAATGTTCCTTTTTTCTATATATCAGGTCCTAAATAAGTCATTAATACAGGACAGATGCTCTCCATTATCAGTGAGAGAAACTTCTTGTTGAAATCACATACCTTCAGGGAAAGGAGTTAGAACTTTATTATGGGTTCATTTTGTATTTTTTGTTTGAGTAGTGGCTTGTTTGGAGCTGCTCAGTGGTTTGGGTGTTTGAGGTAAAGGTGAAACCAGTGAGAATAGATATGTCAGCTATGAAGCTGGTGGAGGTCCTGGTGATTAAGGGGTGCAGGTGCCCTGCCAGAGTAGTGGTGGGACTGAGAGTGAGCCCAGTGCAGGAGATAGGGAGCCCAGTTCACCCCCTGCTGACCCCATCATGTCCATCACCAAAAAATGAGACTGACAACTGCTCTGAAGCCTCACTCTAACAATGACAAATAAAAAACAATCCCATCAATCCCTCTCTCCATCCCTCCCAACACAGACATATCACACAAGACATGTTTTGAAACATCCTACCTTCTACCCTGAAAAATGCCACTGTGAGCCAAAAATCAAAACTGGTCTGACCTCTTTTTCAGCTGCACAGAAGAAATCACTGAGCGGATTCACAACTTCTTGCCAGAAAGGAGATCTCTGGGGTCATGGATTTCAAGCAGTACTTTAGATGTAAAGGAGACAGCAACAACCTTCTCTGTGGAGTGCTGTGCAAACAACTCTGCAGGTTCAGCCTGTGAAAAGAATTTCATTAACCTGTCAGGTACCATAAAACAGCACAGGTTTTCTCAATTAAAGCTGGCATGGTAGAACTTACGGTATTTTATGTCTGGCTAAATGGCTGACCATGCCATGGCATTGCAGGTAAAACACAAGTGCTGTGTGTATACATTGTGGGAAACAGTGGATGAATGGGTGACTCACGTCTCTTTTCTCCGGTGCCAAAGCAGGGGCCTCCCTCATAAACATGAGCAGAAATTTCACACGAATATGAAGCGCTGAATAGAGCCATGGCAATGTTGGGGTCTGCTTTTTTATTTCATCTTAGTAATTCCTACCTGAAGCATGAAGGCATCAGCTTTGGGAAGAGCTGAAGCCGCTTTGGTAGCTGGTAGCAGATGTTGGCTCTTGTTCCTCTCCTGGAGGTCACCATGGTGCTGCCAGAAATGCCCATGGGAGCTCTCCTCGCCCCATGGGGGTCATTGCACACCCAAGCAAGAGCATGACTGAGCCAATAGAAGCATTCAAGAGTCAGTCCCTGCCTGGGAAGCAGGAGGGAGTACTGGGGAAAAGACCTTAAACTGTGGGTTCTCCTTGCTCCTTTAGCTGTACACACAAAGCTCTGATTCAGAGAGTAGTAATATGTATCTCTTAAAGTTGCAGGAGCTGTTTCTCCTCCCCCGGACAATACTGCATTCTATGTCTCTGTTGGATTTTTCCTCCTATTGATCGCTTTCTTGTTTATACTAGTTTTTCATAAATACAAAAAGGTAAAAGCAAACATAAATACCCGTCTCTGCTTCTGTTGTTCCTACCAGAATGTTTCTCCTTCTCTAAGACTTATTCCACTGTTGGTTTTTTTTCTTCCAAAGCAATTTAGGTACGAAAGCCAGTTGCAAATGATACAGATCACAGGCCCATCGGATAACGAGTACATCTACATCGACTTCAGAGAATTTGAATATGATCTCAAATGGGAATTTCCCCGGGAAAATCTAGAATTTGGTAAGCAGTCCATAAGGCAAACCCCAATGCTGGAGCCATAGCCTGTGCTGTATCAGCTGTGAATAATATTGGCATATTGTGTCTTTTAGGACAGGTCCTTGGTTCTGGGGCTTTTGGGAAAGTGGTAAATGCAACAGCTTATGGAATTAGCAATGCAGGAGATTCAGTCCAGGTTGCAGTCAAAATGCTAAAAGGTATGATAAATTCTGGGTGCCTACTACAAGCAGTGATGTATTCTAGCAGCTCCAAAGCAGAAGTGGTGCTGGAAATCCCTTTATATACGAACTTCTAGCAGTTACACCTCACAAATACTTTATTTCAAAATCCTTTCAAAATGCTTTCAAAATCCTGTCTCAGTTTGGAAATATACTGCTGAAGTGCCTTCTTCCTGTAGCATGCCCTACACAACAGAAGTCTGCATTGTGTGGGGAAGGATGGAGCTGCTCTGCTCTAAAGAGGATGAATGCAAATTCATAGTGCAGATGAGCCTGCTGGTCACATTGGTGACTCTGTGGACTTTTGTGTAAGATCCCTTTTTCTCGTAGTGCTGTCTAGCTGTTGTACTCCCTCCACCTCCTGTGCCTGACCTAGCTTGTTTGCAAAACTTCCAGCACATCTTCCTGTAGTCTTTTCTTCCTGATGGCAAAGCAATTTCCTTCCATCTCTCCTTATGGGTCAGGCTTCTTAAACCTCTCATGCTCCTTGCTGCTTTGCTCTGGCCTCTCTCCAAACTGTTGCGACCTCTCACAAAAGCAGTGCCCAGGAGCGAGCCTCCCTGGCAGCAAGCAGAGAAGGAGGGCTGCCTCACTGGGTCCCAAGTACTACATAGAATCATAGAATCGCTTAGGTTGGAAAAGACCTTTAAGATCACCGAGTCCAACCATATACCTAACACTGTCAAGTCCACCACTAAATCATGTCCCTCAGTGCCACATCTATGCATCTTTTATATCCCTCCAGGGATGATGACTCAGTCACTTCCCTGTGCAGCCTGTTCCAAAGCTTTACAACCCTTTCGGTAAAGAAATTTTTTCCGAATATCCAGTCTAAACCTTCCCTGGCGCAAATTGGGGCCTATTCCTCTCATCCTATTACTTGCTACTTGGGAAAAGAGACCAATACCCACCCCATCGACCTGTTGATACATTGGTAGCTGCACCAGCACCCTGCTCACAGTATGTTCATGCAGCCCTTTCCTGCCAGCACTGCTACACAGCTCTTCATCCCCTATTTGCTTCATGCTTCCTTGGTCTACTCCTTTGCAGCTGTCCTTATGGAAGTTCAACTTGATCATTTTGGTTCACTGAGATCATGAGGACCAAATGCTTGCTGGAAAACAAGCCTAAAGCTGTTACTGAAACACTGTTTTCCTTAGCTATTGGATTGCAACTGACTGCATGCCATATGGCTGTTGGGACATTTTTTTCTCTTACCAACTGGGTTGACTGCTGTTTTTTCCTGTGCTTGTGAACACCTTAATACATTGCTGTTATTCTTTGCCAGCCCAAGAATGACAAATATTAACATTTTATGACTGCTTTCCCAAGCATTCAAATGATCCACACTCACACACACATTTAGTTTCCACCTTTGGCTAAATTTTTTTGTACTATACAACAATTTTTTAGGATGTTCTCTAATGTACTGTGAGTCCAATGAACTTGAAATGAAGACTTGCCTGTGATAAAGCATCACAACCATTTACATTTTTATTTCTTTGCTGGAGATTTCCAAATCTGCGTTATTACTTTTACAGAAAAACCTGATGCTTCAGAAAAAGATGCTCTAATGTCTGAGCTGAAAATGATGACTCACATTGGAAGCCATGAAAATATTGTGAACCTACTAGGAGCTTGTACTGTGTCAGGTAACTTGCAGTTGTGAAAAGGCACTAATTAAAACCTCCAGAATAACAAGGACTCCTGAGCAGGAAAAAAAAGTATCAAAATTGATCATTGAAAGCAGTATTAAAAACATCCAAGCCATAATTTATCACCTATTCCTCAGGCTGCCGTTTCTCTCTTCACCCTGAATCCTGTATTTGCCCAACCAATTTTGCTGTTCCGTGCTGGCCCAAAACAAGATAAAATGAGTTGAAAGCAAAATTAAGGCCATGCATGTGTACAGAATTGGGTCCTTCCTCATTGTACTTGCATGAAGTGATACAACAACCCTTCCATAGAAGAGGTTTTCCTGTTACAGTGGTGATGGCACTGATATGGGTCAGATTATTAAGTGAAAAGGAAAATCTTATCTGGTGTAAGCTACTTTTGTATCCACATGGTTACATTCGCATGTGGCTCCCCAAATAGTGGAGTAAGATAGGGGAAAATGGCTGCAAGACAGACAGGAAAGAAAAGAATTGAAAAAGAGCAGGAATGGGGGTGACACCCAAAGAAAGGAGAGACGTGAACAATGAAAAGAGGAACAACTGAGGAAAGAAGATGCTTGGGATGTTTAATACCGATTAAAGAGGAGGCATCATTAGCGCTTTAATGGGGATAGTGCCATAGATAGCAGGAGGCATTTACATCTCCAACTATTTCAGGACCAATCTACTTGATATTTGAATACTGTTGTTATGGTGACCTTCTGAACTACTTAAGGAGCAAGAGAGAAAAGTTTCATTGGACACTGACACACGTTCTTAAACAGCACAACTTCAGCTTTTACCACAATATCCATTTGAACCAAAATTGCAGGTAAAGCATTTCGGCAACAGTTTAATGCTTTATAAACTACTGTCTCTTTTTAAGCTGCATTCTCAGCTGTGCTGTAAGTTGCTGAAATTACTGAATTCTTGAGAATGTGCCTTCACATACTTTAATAAGCAGTGCCGTAAGGAGGAACTGAGATTTGATTCTCCCTATGATGTTCTTCGCACTGGACTGCAAAAGACAAGTAATCTCTTATTCTCTTTCCACTTTTGAGAAGACTCATGTCTGTGCCCAGATTTTTAATATCAATAACTGATCATGCTTTTTTACTAGTTTATGTGTAGAAGATTAAATTATACACTGTGTGTAACCTTTGAAAATGTGTCACCCACTCCAGAAAGGGAACTCACCTGAAGTACAGTGTGAATACGGCTCTATGCAGAGAGGATGAATTTGAAGTCACACAAAGTCAAAACATAAATATGACATCTGGATCAAATGGGATTGTGCTGCATTCTGAGGAAGGTAATTGCTTCTATCTCTAGTAATTCTGTTATTATTGTATTTATTGCATTATTGCTCTAACTAGACAAGATTCAGTGATGCAGGAGGCCTCTTTTCTATCATATGCCTCTCTTCCCTTCTAGCAGGGATTTTGCTGGAGAAGGATTCAACAACACTTAAGATGAGAGGCTTATGTTTCTGGTCATGCTATACATAATATTTGCATGAAAATACTTTTTCCTTTATTTTGTATCTGAACAAAAGATGCAAAAGATGGATGTTCTTTGTGATGTTGTCCTTGGTAGGAGCATATGAAAATCCTTACAGCAGTCAGTGGAATTAATCAGATAGTGAGGAAGCCCATGAAAAACTCATACTTTTGGTTATTTTTTACAGATGAAATTAGGCACGAAAGCAGACAGATGGATGAAGAGGAGGACTTTAATGTGCTCACTTTTGAAGACCTTCTTTGCTTCTCTTATCAAGTTGCCAAAGGAATGGAGTTTCTTGAGTCCAAATCGGTATGATGAAGGCTAGCAAATTGTTTAGAGAGAAAACAAAGTAAAAGAAAGAGAGAAAAGAAAGTAAAAATAGGTCAGTCAGACTGAAGAACAGAGCCACTCAGTGGCAGGTTGGAACTATGCCTCCTTCCCTGGCTTTACAGCAAAGATTGGATTGCAGTTTTAGACATGACCCTGAGTAAGAAGTGGCTACACTGTATACTTCTGCCTGCTCTGGCACTCTTCCTTTGCCAGGACAGCCAGGGACTGCCCAGCTTGCCCATTCGCCAAACTGTTTAAGTGGAAGGAGGCACCAATTCAAAGAGCTCTATCTGGGAGTTACCTTCTTCTGGTACCAATGCTGCAGTGTTAACCCTCCTTTTCCTTCTAAGTGCATTCACAGAGACCTTGCTGCCAGGAATGTACTAGTGACCCATGGAAAAGTGGTGAAAATATGTGACTTTGGCCTCGCCAGAGATGTAGTGAACGATTCCAACTACATTGTCAGGGGCAACGTAAGTTCCTGGGTGCTCTCTGGTTTTCGTACCATTGTAAAAATGACAAGTAACCAAGAAAGTGAAGCCTTTCATTTTCAAATTCCATGTTAGATTTATGGGTAGCTGTACAGACAGTGCAGAAATTTCATGTTTTCCTGCTCTTGGCAAATGCAAAATCTTAGCTTAGAATTAGTGTAATCAAGCTAGTACTGTAAATGGGATGGTACCCACGTGCTTTCTGAAGCACACTGAAATCCACTGATGGAAGTGCTGGGAATTGTTTACTGTTACAGACAATAATAGTACAGGGACAATAGCATGTGGGGAGTACACCAAATCCTCTGACTATATGAAGAAGTACTGTGTGGAAATCTCCATCTGAGCTACTCATGCTGGAAGTCAGAGAAGGAAGAAAGCTCTCCCAAGTCTGAGCTCATCCTTGAAGGAGGTCATCCTGCCCTTCTACTCTGCTCTCGTGAGACCCCACTTTGGAGTACTGTGTGCAGTTCTGGTGTCCTCAACATAAGAAGGACATGGAGCTGTTGGAGCAAATGCAGAGGAGGGCCACAAGGATGAGAAGGGGGCTGGAGCACCTCCTGTATGAAGACAGGCAGAGAAAATTGGGGCTGTTCAGTCTGGAGAAGAGAAGGCTGCATGGAGACCTCATAGCAGCTTTCCAGTATCTGAAGGGAGCCTATAAGGATGCTGGGGAGGCACTCTTCATTGCAGACTGTAGTGATAGGACAAGTGGTAATGGGTTCAAACTCAAACAGAGGAAGTGCCTCCCAGGCACTGCTACAGGCTGGGCAGAGAAGAGATTGAGAGCAGCCCTGCAGAAAAGGACTTGGGGGTGTTGGTTGATGAGAAGCTTAACATGAGCCGGCTTCAGTGTGTGCTTGCAGCCCAGAAAGCCAACCGTATCCTGGGCTGCATCAAAAGAAGCGTGACCAGCAGGTCGAAGGAGGTGATCCTGCCCCTCTACTCTGCTCTTGTGAGACCTCACTTGGAGTACTGTGTACAGTTCTGGTGTCCTCAACATAAAAAGGACATGGAGCTGTTGGAGTGAGTCCAGGGGAGGGCCACGAGGATGGTAAGAGGGCTGGAGCACCTCCTGTATGAAGACAGGCTGAGAGAGTTGGGGCTGTTCAGCCTGGAGAAGAGAAGGCTGTGTGGTGACCTCATAGCAGCCTTCCAGTATCTGAAGGGGGTCTACAAGGATGCTGGGGAGGGACTCTTCCTTAGGGACTGTAGTGGTAGGACAAGGGGTAATGGTTTCAAACTTAAACAGGGGAAGTTTAGACTAGATATAAGGAAGAAGTTCTTTACAGTGAGGGTGGTGAAGCACTGGAATGGGTTGCCCATGGAGGTTGTGGATGCTCCATCCCTGGTGGTGTTCAAGGCCAGGTTGGACAGAGCCTTGAACCACGTGGTTTAGGGCAAGGTGTCCCTGCCCATGGCAGGGGGGTTGGAACTAGATGATCTTAAGGTCCTTTCCAACCCTTACGATTCTATGATTCTATGATTCTAAGTTTAGATTAGATATAAGGAAGAAGTTCTTTACAGTGAGGGTGGTGAGGCACTGGAATGGGTTGCCCAAGGAAGTTGCGAATGCTCCATCCCTGGCAGTGCTCAAGGCCAAGTTGGATGGAGTCTTGGGCGACACGGTTTAGTGCGAGGTGTCCCTGCCCATGGCAGGGGGGTTGGAACTAGGTGATCTTAAGGTCCTTTCCAACCCAAACCGTTCTATGATTCTATGATCTAAAATGGATGAGATGAACTAGCTCCATAGAAGTGGCTGTTTCTCTCTATAAGGGAAACTTAAAGGGGCTACAAAAACAGGCCCAGCTTTTCACATACAAACATGAATTGATCCTATTCAAGCAGCGCAAACTACAGTGAGTCATCTAGAAACCCTGTGTCACAGCATGACCTGGCCTTCTTTACCCCTGTCTGTACAGGCTCGTTTGCCAGTTAAATGGATGGCTCCTGAAAGCTTATTCGAGAGGACATACACAATGAAGAGTGATGTCTGGTCTTACGGAATATTACTATGGGAAATATTCTCTTTGGGTATGTTCTGTAACACAACAGAAGAGCAGTGCTCGGTTTTGGCAGCTTCTGAATTAACATGCATTCTCTGATGTTTTCCACAGGTGTAAATCCCTACCCTGGGATTCAGGTTGATACAAACTTCTACAAATTAATACAAAGTGGATTTAAAATGGACCAACCATATTATGCTACAAAAGATGTGTAAGTGTATATCCTGAGTGATGGACAGCATGGGAATTTAAATTTATTAGGCCACTGTTTGTATGTACACATTACCTTGTTCAGGATATGTTGCAAAAAGTGAGATCTTCCCCTGCCTCTGGCTGCTTGATCCTGCAGGTTTTGTCCTAATGCAGAAGTGATCAACACTAAAGGTTACATGGCCTTCCTTTCCCAGGGAATTTCTTGTTCTCAGATCACAGACTTTTTTTCTTTTTGCAAAAGCTATGTTATACCATATACATTTTGGATATTAACCAAATCTTTGGTGATTTTTTCTAAATTTGTTTCTTTTCTTTTTTTTTTTTTAATTGCGCTTTAGTATATTCAATTCAGTTCCAGGAGGATGGGAATTCTCTCAAAGGAAAAACTGTGCTAAGGAAGGGTTGGTGGGAGCTATTCCTGTGCTTTCAGCACATGATTTTCAGCCTGTGCCTCTGTGCCTGGGTAAACTCTGCTAGAGGTGGGCCCCAGGGAGCAAGAGAAGAGAAGGTGATGGGGAGCTACAAGACCCAGAGCATGAAGGAAAGGGCAGGACTTTGGGTTGCCTGAGCTCTTTTGTCAGACATCTTGTAGATGGTCTAGGGACTAAGTGCCTTGCTGTTAGAACACTATACTGTTCTTATCCTCTCCATGTAAAGACTGTAATGCATTAAAGGTACAGGTAACTCTGACAGTTTGACCCATGAAAGATTGCAGTGGGGCTCACAAATCTCAGGGAACCTACTGACCTAGTAAGTTTGCAAGGGAACTTTAGCAGATAGGTGCTACACTGGTCCCTGACGAAACTGCAAAATCAGGTATCTTTCTATAAAATCATTCTGGTGTCCCATGATTCCCATCCAAATTCTGCGCTTCCATGTAGTTACTTCAAAAGAGTCCAGCAGCTAACATGTTTTCTGTATTACCTCTTTGCTCCTGCAGCTATCATGTGATGAAGTCCTGTTGGGCCCTTGACTCCAGAAAGAGACCCTCTTTTTCTCAGCTGGTTTCCTCTCTTGCCTGTCAGCTGCTTGAGGCAGAAGGAGTAGTAAGTAAACACAGAAAGAAGAAAATGTTACTTTTTTCTCCTTTTTTTTCTTTATCCCCTAATCACAATTAGCTGAGCAATAGTCTTCTGGTTTCTATTCAAGTGCATCACGGAGTTATGGATACATTACCCATGGATCTATGTAAGAGTCCTTTTTTCTGTCATGTGAAGAAATCCTGACCTCCCTGGTGAAGATTTCTTTCCTCCCACTGTCTGCACCAGGACTCTGGAAGGCTGAAATCTCTCAGCCTGTGCTATGGGAATGTGCTTCCCTTGTGCAGGAGCCAGTGCATTTGGCTTTGGTGATGCTGATAGCTGCCATGGGAGGGAAGCTAAGCCTGGGCCACCAGCCAGGGATCTCACGGGGGGCCCTCCATAAGTGTGTGCTGCCACGTCCTCACAGACAGAGGGAGGGCAGTATGTCATGCTCAAAGTCATACTTCATCCTTACCAGATGATGATCTCTTCCTCAGGGAGAATAAGCAACTCCTTTCTAAACTACTGATTCTTACCTGGGTACCCACCCTGGGCTAGGCACATTATTTCGCAGTGTAGTGTCCTTGTGAACCTTTTGGGATGTGGAGAGCTATGAATGACTCTTGCCTTTGCAGCCTTGGGCCTCTCTGCAGGCTGGTAGCCTGGCAAAACCTGCCAAGCATAGAGGTGAACTAATGAGCAACTTCAAATCACTGTACCTAGAAAAAAAAAAATCCCCCTTTGCAGTTCAGTGCCCTTCCTCAGCCCAGCTCTTTGTGGCTGGATAAGATCTATCTCACTTGGGCAGTGGTCTGGACTCCCTCTAGAGTCAGTGGGAAGTAAAGGGTCAGGTATGAGTGTGATTCTCCCTCAAGAGGAGGCAGGCTGTACCTTACAAGTGCCTGCTTCACAGGGAGAAAAGCAGTCTTCCAAGTACAACAAGTAATAAGGGAAGGTATCTTTTATTTCCTTGTTCCAACTCTAGGTTTACCAGAATATGAAGAAAAATTTTTCCACACACAATTCCAGCATCAAAACTAAACCACATGTAAGTAGGGACGAGGAATCTCTGCTATCTGCAACCGAGCTCCAGCACGAAGACTCTCAGGTTGAAAAATAATCTGTGTTATGGATTTGATCCCAGTATTTTCATAAACTCCATGTAGCATAAATGTATTATAACACCACTAAGAACAGAAAATGTTACCAACCACTGCTCCATTCACATTTCTTATGGGCCAGTCCATATTTATGTTACTTTGAGGAGAAGACACAATTCGTTGCTTTGAATTCAGCAAACATGTTTATCACAAGACAGAAGCAACAGTCTTTTCAAACTGTCTTTCAATATCTCTCTTCCTGGTTTTATGTAAATAGTGTCTAATCAATGCATAGAATCCAGACTTTTCTTGCCATATTGCAAGCAAGCACAAGAAAATACATGTTTTTTTAGTCAACGTTTACAAGCGTGGACTATGCGTCTAAAGAGCTGGTGCAGTTTCCAGAAGTGCTACTCACATCCTCATCTCCAGAGGTCAGAGATAGCTGGAAAAAAGGGCTATTGGAGTATCCAGAATTTTAAAATATCAGCCCTGTTTTACAAGGAACTATAAATTTGAGTGTGTATAACTGTGTTATCCTGGACAATTGCTGCAAAGTTCCCAATAAGTGTCCAGCTCAGGTGACTTCACTTCATTGAGCTTTAGGTACTCAGGTGGTCTCTAGTTGTCCAGGCTACTGCCACATCTGCTGATGACAGCTAGGCACTTACAGGGTGTGATTCCTTTCTACCTAAAATAAGCAGGAGGAGTGATATTTGGAGATGAACTTCTGCCTCCCTGGTCTAGAAAATTCAGGTGTCAGTCTCCAACTGAAAGTCTCACTCCAACTGAGTTATAGCTAATTCCATTCTTTGGGCTTTGTGTGTTTTAATAACAAATAAAAATGTTCAATTTTAAAGGAATTATCTTCTGTAGCAATTTAGGAGTGTAATAGTATGACTCCCAATTCCCAGAAGTCATCCGGGGTGCATGAACCCTGCTGCAATAAAATGAGAGTATGTCTCTTTAAACTTTCTCCCAGACTCCCAGGTCAATAACCAGAGGCTTGATGGGTTTTTAGTATAGATAAAAGGACATGTTATTTTCATTATGTGGTTTGGGGATTTGTAAATGCAGCTTTCATAATGACTAACAGGATACATTTGTCTATATCACAGTGAATCAAGATGAGAATATCCTGGTTAATAGTTTTCTTCTCTTTTACATTTTACAAGATGCTAACCACAGTCAGGATTTTCATTGGCAAGTGTTATAAATTAATAACTATTTGATAGAATATGCTATCACATAAATTGAGCTTCTTTTTACTAATATTGTCTGAAAATTATTAACGTTGTAAACCAGCAGTTATGATTTTTATGTTTTTGTTAACATTGTTGAATTAGCAAGGGATCATTGATTTTTTAATCACATATAAACTGCTGAAGAATAATTTGGAAATATAAAGATAGCAATAAAACTTTAACACTGCATTTTCTGGAAAATGTATATGACTTTTAACATACTCATAGCACAATTTCAAAGTGCAGCAACGAGATGTCACTGTTAACACACAGCCCACACTGGCTGGAAAATGGGAGTTAAGTGTCTTGTGCAGACAGGAGTTTTCAGCCTTTAGAGCTCAGAGGAGCTTAACACTGAACTGGTTGCATCCAAGCCTAGCTGGCCCTGGAAACGAAGCAGATGTGAACTTGGCTCATAGAGGAGCAGATGGGAATCCCATGTGCTTTAAAACATGTCAGGGAGTTGTGTCAAATGTGTTTCCACGAGATTAAAAAAGGAGTGGACAGAGGTCATCTGGCCCCATCAACACTACTGAGCTGAAATTCAGGAATAAAAAGGCAAATAAAGGCGACCTACAATAAATCTGAAGAAGGACTTTTTACAAGGGCATGTAGGCATTGAACAAGAGTAATGGCTTTAAACTGAAAGAGGGTAGATTTAGATTAGATATTAGGAAGAAATTCTTCACTATGAGGGTGGTGAGACAGTGGCACAGGTTGCCCAGAGAAGCTGTGGCTGCCCCATCCCTGGCAGTGTTCAAGACCAGGTTGGACGGGTCTTTGAGCAACCTGGTCTAGTGGAAGGTGTCACTGCCCGCCTTGGGGGGTTGGAACTAGATGATCTCTAAGGTCCCTTCCTACCCAAACCATTCTATATTTCTATGATTCTATGAATAGAGAACCTTGGAGTTAACTCAAACTCCTTGTGACGCACATGGGAAAAGCAGCTCAGGCAATACAGCTCTCTGAGAAAGTACAATCAGGAAAAAAATCCTCCTGTAAGGGCCGGTGTCCTGGGTTCAGCTGTAGCAGTTATTTTTCTCCTTCCTAGTTGCTGGTGCAGTGCTGTGTTTTGGCTTTAGTCTGAGAACAATGCTGATAGCACACTGATGTTTTACTTGTTGCTCAGTAGCACTTACCCTAATCAAGGACTTTTCAGTCTCATGCTCTGCCAGTGAGGAGGGGCACAAGAAGCCGGGAGGAAGCAGAGACAGGACACCTGACCCAAACTAGCCAAAGGGGTATTCCATACCACAGCACGTCATGCCCAGTATATAAGCTGGAGGGAGTTACCTTGAAGTCCCAGATCGCTGCTTGGGTCAGGCTGGATATCAGTCGGCGGGTGGTGAGCAATTGTATTGTGCATCGCTTGTGTTTACTGGGGTTTTTCCCTTTCCCCTTTTAGTTTTATATTCTCTCCCCTTGTTATTTCCCTTATCATTACTATTAGTAGTAATAGTTATGTATTATACCTTAGTTGCTGGACTGTTTTTCCCTCAACCTGTGGGGTTTACATTCTTTTGATTCTCCTCCCCATCCCGCCTCGAGCGGCGGGGAAAGGGGAGGTTGAGTAAGCGGCTGCGTGGTTCTGAGTTACGAGCTGGGCTTAAACCACAACAGCTGGACCAATGGAGGGTTGTGCATCTGTTTCTCTGCATGGCAGAGATGGATGGACCAAAGCTAAAGGAGGTATTCAGTGGAAAATAATATCTTGTAGGAGCACATTTCCTTTCCAGAATGCTTCCAACACAACTTAGCAAAGTGCTGGTCTGTTCCTGAGATTTGTGCAGAGCTACAGCCAGTGCTGTTTAAGGAGCTGTTTCATAATGCTGGAAGGAAAATGCACACATTTCTCTTGTTAGGATCCAGACCCCTAATCTGTGCCCCCAGAAGCAGGTTCTCAGGAGAAAGTTCTAAATTTGGAGTGGAATGGAGAGGGTTAAGCTTGTTTGGAGAACTCCAGCAGGGATGCCATTAGTCTAAGCTAGGTGCATAAAGCTAGGCAGAGACTGACAAAGATTCAGTAACCAGAGGGAGAAACAGAAGGGGCTGAGGTCAATTAAAAATCACAGAATCATTAGGGTTGGAAGGGACCTCTGGAGATCATCTTGTCCAACCTGCTGCCAACGCAGGGCCACCTAGAGCAGGTTACACAGGAACATGTCCAGGCGGGTTTTGAATGTTTCCAGAGAGGGAGACTCTATGACCCCCCTGGGCAGCCTGTTCCAGTGCTCTGTCACCCTTAACATACAGAAGTTCTCTCTCATGCTGAGGTGAAACTTCTTGTGTTTCAGTTTATGGTCATTGCTCTGTATCCTCTTGCTGGACACCAATGTAAAGAGTCTGGCACCATCCTCCTGGCACCCGCCTTTGAGATATTTATATGCGTTAATGAGATCCCCTCTCAGTCTTCCCTTCTGTTGACTAAACAGGCCCAGCTCCCGCAATCTCTCTTTATAAGAGGTGCTCCAGACCCCGATCATCCTTGAGGCCTCCACTGGACCCTCTCCAGCAGCTGCTTGTCTTTTTCGTACTGAGAAGCCCAGAACTGAACACAGTACTCCAGATGTAGCCTCACTAGGGCCACGTAGAGTAGAGGGGGAGAATGGAAAATGGAGAGGGATAGAAAAGGATACCGTGCTGTCCCGTTAGCAGTTAGAGAAAGAAAGAACAATAAAAAAATGTTGACGACCCAAACTGAAAGGTGGGACGCGTTGAGGAACGGGCCCCAGTTTTCCTTCCCTTTTCCCTGGCAAAATACACCCGGGAGCGGGCAGCCCGGTGCCGAGGAGGCCTACCGGCAGGAAACCCCGGCGCTGCGGTGCCGGTCCCGCTGCCTGAGCCGGCACTAGGTGGAGCTCCGTCACCGCCGCGGGCAGCCCGGCGCCGGAGCAGCGGCGGCGTGGGGTGAGGGGCCGAGCCTGGGTCAGCCGCGGCGTCAGAAGACCGGGGGAAGCGGGGCTGGCGATGGTGCTGCTGGCCCAAGGGAATCTACAGGCAAAACCTCGTAGCACTGGCGGGATGAGTCAGGAATTGGCCAGCCCGCTCCCGCAGGGCGTCCTCCCAAAAAAAAACATGCTGTGTGCAGGCAGCAGACACCAAAAAGACAAGAGGCCCTTCTCTGTTCTGTTCAAAAGAAACTGGAGGTGGTTCTCCAACATGTCTCACTGTCAGGTTTGAGATACTTGGGATGGGCTCTCTGAAGTCCCGCTGGGAGGAGCTGGAGCTAACCATGTGTTGAACCAGAAGAGGAGAGCAGAAGGGACCCTGTCATGCAGTCTAGCAGTGGTTTCCAATCCGCATGTTCATGGTAGGATTTGTGAAAGGGGATGAAGAAATTCCAGGCCGAATTTGTTACAGAGCTATTTCACATAGGTTACTTTTTCAAGAGGCCACACTTCTGCTGGAAAATACTTTGGGGGTGCAGAAATCAAAGCAGGCTGAAAATGACTGGAATAGGGCATTCCCTGTGCAGCTGGGCACACCTGATCTCAGTCCCTTCTCCCAAACACTGAACTTGATCCGGTACTCACCGGCTCAGGGCTCCCTCTTCCCAGCTAAATGCACTGCTGTGCTACTGAGTCGCTGCCTCCTTCTCTCCCCCATCAGCGGATTAATCAGGCCATGCAAAGCAAACCAGTTTTAATAAAAGGCACAAAAAGATCCACCTGGACCTATGGTTGAGGAGACTGCAGAGCACTTCACAAAGAGGTGGGACTTGAGCCCAGCTCCTGCTTAGCCTTAGTGAGCATGCCAGTGCTGTGGTGTGGTGGGGAGTCCCTTCCAACCATGTCAGAGACCTAGGCCAGAGTCATGTTTCCTGACATGCTTCCCAGGAATGAGATAAAGAGGGGGGCTGCTGGGGGCAGGGATCCTGCCTTACAGGTCACTACCACGTTAAAATTTAGGGGTTTAAGGCTGTGCTGGAAAACTGATGGAGCAACAGTCGTAGCAGAACTATAGGTGTCTCAGGGTACAGTCTGGATCAGATCTCGGCTGAGAAGGAGTTTTGAAGACCTGTGTTCTGGAAAGAGGTGGAAAAGCAGTGGTGCTCCTGTGGCCACCTTCACAGAGGCACATGAAGGGTGGGGTGGGATTCGGTTTGTTTAGGTACTGCTTAGTTGGGATGAAAACCCATGGGAGATACTGACCCACTCCTCCTCACATGTACTACCTGCACCTACTCGTGATCCTTTGGCATTTAGCTGTGGCTGCCCATATGTGCCCAGAGATACATCTCCCCAGCTGCACTAATTTTTCCCCTCCATCCATGCCCTATGCTGTGGAGACATCACTGTCTTCAAGCTGAAGAAAGTCCAGAAGTTAGTTCTAATGACAGGCCTCCAGTTCCACCAGTGCCATGACATCCCCATCCTCAGAAGAGGGTTGGAGGCTTCAGATCCTAAATAGAAGGAGGTGTCTAGCTCTAGTTTCCACCATATTTCTCCTGGAAAAGTGGCTGGAGAAGTGACTACCCACCTGATGTGGCCTGGGATCTCCTTTGGAAAAGCCTCCTGCGCCTGCGGGTGTCCTGGGTACAGAGGGGCTGTAGAGCTACACAAGGCCGAGTCGGGGCTGGTCCCCAGGAGCTGGCTGCCAGGCGAGTGGCCAGAGGAGGGCAGCGTGGGCACAGCTGGGAGCCTGGTCCTGAGGTCTGGGCCCGGACCTACCCTTCACTCCCTTGAGGGCTTCTGTTCAGGCAAATAAAAAAGTGGTGAGAGTTCTCTTTCCTCCCAGGAACTAGAAGAAGACAGCTGGGAGCAAACGGGAGGTGGTGGAGAGAAGACAGGCACCCGTTTCTCCTTGGAGCCAAAAGGACTAAGGTTTTGTTTGGTTTGGAGGGAAAAGGTTTGCCCATGGAGAAAGACGAGTCTTTTTCTGCCTTCTTACAGCTCCAGAATAAAGAAAGGTCCCATGCGGGAGCCTCAGCCTGCTCCCTGCCCAGACAAGGAAGCATCTGGCACCTGCCTGCTTGGACTCCTTCATTGCCTAGCATGAAATACTGCCCACAAAACACCACGGTCCTGCAGGGATGTGTACACTTATGGCCCTTGAAACCTGCGGCCTCACAAACAGCAAACTGTCTACCCAGCACAGAGCCACCTTGTGCCTGACTGAACAGGTTTGCTAGATCAGATATTGCTGTGAAGCAGGGGCTGAGGGAGACAGTGGTGTGGAGCAGCCACCCCATAGCATATTGCCATGGAAAGCCTTGGAGACAGGGATAAATGAGCAGGACTAGTGTTGAGTGGGGAGGGACATGGCTACGAGACGTGCACCACCTCCCTGCCATTCCAAAGCTGGGAGATGTAGGAAATTAATCAGGGAGGAAGGCAACGAGGACATCAGCCTCTCTATTGCCCCTGGGGGGTTAGATAGCCCGAGGTCTCACTGGTGGCAAGCGTGTGCAAACCATTTTGCAGCTGGAATTTGATGCGCTTGGCGTGGAAGTCAACACGCGCATTAGTGGCACCATCCCACCCTCTGCGCCGGGGCTTGCAGTTTCCCTGGGAGCTGTATGGCTCTGGGAGAGGGCTGGGGGGTCGGGGGCACCCTGCACCCCTGTTCGGCTTGCCTGTGCCTCGCCGCGGAGCGCAAACCGTGCTGCTGCGGAGCACCGCGCTCCCTTTGCATCCCAGCGCCGAGAGCCGCCGGGGCCGCGCTGCGAGCCGGGGCAGAAAACAGCTGCCCTGCGTGCTCCGGGGAGCGTCCGTATGGGGCGGTAGGTGTCCCCGGGGGGCAGGGGCCGATAGCAGCCGAGCCCTGGGCTCTCTCCCCGGCAGCGGCCCCACCGCCGCCGGCCGGGACCGAGCCATCGGGGCCGCCCAGCGGGTGCGCGCTGCCGGTGACTCACGACTCCCGTGACCGTACCGGGACGCGGCCTCCCCAAACGGGACTTGCCAGCAGCGTCCGGGCACAGGCGCTCTGCAGGCGGCCCGGCCGCGCTGGTGCGGGTTTTCTTCCCCTTGCCACTTAAACAAAAGATACTTAAATAAAGGTTTAAAATTCCAGCCAAGGCTGGATTTCACTGCCCAGCAGAGGAGTCCCGGAGGGGAACCAGCACCGGTAACTTCCAACGGAGCAGAGCAATGCCAAGCCCTTGTACACACGGTCAGAGAACGCCACTGGATCAGCCTTTGGTCCCCCCCGACACACCGAGCGTCTCTCCGGAAGAGTCTGGTCACTGAGCCGTGCGGCTGGGGATCCCCACCAGCGTGTGGCTGCACGAAGCCTCTGGTGCATAACATGGCTGTTTTCCGCCCCTTCTCTGCTTACGTTCCCGTTTCCCGGAGGGAGCGGGCTCAGCACCTGTGCGAAGCGGCACGGCTGGCCTGGGCAGCGGGGCGGCCCACGGCGGGGGCCGGGGCCGGGGCCGGGGAGGGCCGCGCAGCCACGGCTTGCAGGACCGGGGTGCCCCAGCCCGGTACAAGGGGTCACCCCCTCGTCCTGCCCCGTCTCTGCTTCCTTCCCAGCAATGCGAGTCCGCTCGGGAGCGAGCTTTTAGCATCTAACCCGCTCCTAGAGGCATGTGCTTAAACAAGCCGAGAATCAACCCCACGATAAAAGTATTGGGTTATTCTGCAACTTAATCTACATCAAAGCCTCGGGGGCTGCCGGCTTGAAAAGATCCAAGATGTTTTCTAAGTCCTTATCATGTCTGTGCTTAGGGGGAGTCATAAATTCCACAGGTCGGACTAACTAACACACGATTCCTCCTTCCCTTCTCTCTCCTCGGCCACCAAAGGGCTTTCCAGCAGGATTTTTTTTTTTTTTTTTTTTTTAACCTTGCAAACAAAGCTCCCAATTCCCGGTCGTTATGGTGGGGGAGAGGGGAGGATCCTCCCACCCCGCCCCGAGCTTCTCCTAAGCGACAGAAAAATAAATTCTTTAATCCAGAAAACGATTAGAAATAAAGAAGGTGAATTCACGTCCCCGCAAGGGTCTCGACAAGCGGGAGCGGTGGGTGGAGGAGGGATCGCGGGGACTGCGCAGCTTTGGGACTTCTCTGGCCCGGGACGGGGGTCCCCGGGCTGTACTGTCCGCTCCGTTAACCTCCAGCCCTCCCCAGCTCCGGTGCCCGAGGTGAGGGTGAGCGCCGACTTCGAAACGAGGTGTCCGCTCCAGACCCGGGCACCGGCCGCCGCCTCCCCTCGGGTCGAGGGGCCGGCAGCGGGCAGAGGGCAGTGGGAAGGGGGCAGGGGGCAGCGGGTAGTGGCGTCCTGCTCCCGGAGTTCCTCACGCAATCACGGCCCTGACCTGACTCCCCCCAGAGGAGGCAGATTCCCTCAGAAATCACTTTTTCAACTCAAGAAGTGAGGCTGCAGCTGAAGGAGGAAGGCGAGGAGCTCGGCGTGTGCCCGGGACGGGGCCCCTGTGAAAACCCCCTTCAGTGGGGGAAGGACTCAGAAATAGAGGGGGGGGGGGAAATAATAATAATAATTAAGAAGATATTTCCCTGAAAACGGTGTTCCCGATCAGGCACTTGTCAGCTTGAGAGGCGTTAGGTTCCACTTTGACGCTCAGGATCTAACGAAATAGGAAAAAAACGAAGGAAGCAAAGAGGGAGAGATTAGGGCTTCGTCCGCACTCTGGTCTCGGGGTCCGGTCGCGGGGTCCCCGCTCTTCTCCCGGGGCTGCGGTTCTGGAACCGAGTGGGCGGGAAAACCCGAGGCAGGGAAGGAGGGGGCAGCTGGCACGGCCAGCTCGGGAAACCTCCAGCATGCAGGACGGCGAGGAGAAAAGGGGGGATACCTGACCGAGAGAGATATCCCCTCCCCCCAAACCTCTCGGGAAGCCCCAATCTCTGGGGAGGGTTGGTGGGGGGGGTAAATCCTGCCCCAGTCGCAACGAATGAAAGTCCAATCAGCCCCGTAGTCTTCCTCTTATTTTAAATCTAGAGTGTCCCGGGGCAGAGCGTCCCCCGCCCTGCCGCCGGGCAACTCTGCGGCGGGTCGGGCGCAGGGACAGATCGACAGCGGCGAAGGATGCTTCGGAGCATCTGTCCGCTGCGCAGCGGGCGCCGGGTGGGGGACAGCTGGCAGGGCCCGCTCTCCCCAGTGCTGGCCGTGCTCGGGGGGCAGCTGTAATCAGCGTCCGACGGGCAAAGGCAGAGCCGGGCCGGAGGAGAACGCAGCTGCGCGCTCGCTGTGAGGTTCGGCGCTGCCTCGGAGCCCTGTCCTGCTCCTCCGCCGGAGCTCGGGACTCTCATCCGTCCCGGTGGTACCTAGACCCGCCAGCTCGGGCTGGTGTCAGGTCTCATCTGAAAGCGCTGCCACCTGCTTGGCAGGGATTCATGGATGGAGCCTTAGACAGTGAACCGGGCTGGTTCGGGGTTTGTCAGGCTTTTGGTGCTTTTTAATACAGTGTGTTCAGAGTTTTGTCATTTTAATGGCCCCTTCCTCTCTTTATGGCATCATCAAATTCACATCCACATAGATCGGTTCTGTCAGTGCTTATCGGGAAAAGCGATTACACTGAAGGGACGCAGAGGTTCTTTTCCAGGGTTACATTTCAGCCTTCCGCTCGGAGAGCTCTGGGGGCTGCCAGTCCCACTCCCTCTCCCCGTTACCCCGTTACTGTCGGGGCGGAGTGAGGTGTGAGGGTGGGAATGGGCATCAGGGAGAGAAATCGCCCAGGAAAAGGCGGCTGGCAGCCGTCCTTGCGTCCCTGATCTTGTGCTGCTGTTATTGTAGGGTCTCAACCGCGGCCGTCAACGACAGCCTGCGAAGGATAAGTGACGGTGCGGACGCAGGCACTGCATTACCGGCTCTGGGCAGGGTGAGGGTACCTCGTTCCTCACAGCCTGGGTACACACGGCGGCTCCGAGGGGCCTCCGGCCGCCTCTTCTCCGGGAGAGATCCTCCGACCTTCCCGCCTTGAGCATCCCCCTCCCCCAGGGCCACTGACTTGGGACTCTCCCAGATAATTTAGATGTAGCTGAATTATTCCCACTCGCGTTAAAGCACAGCTTCGCGGCAGCCCCACGCAGGCATCAAAGGACCCGGTGGAATGGGGGGATGAAGAGGGAGATTTTCAGGGAGTGCGGGTCGGGAGATCTGCCTCTGCAGAGCTGAAATCCTCCCTCAACTACAAAACAGCTCGTCTCAGAGGGACACTCCCTCATCTGCAAAACAGCCACGCACGGGGAAGGAAAAATACCCATAGGGCACGGTTATGGGGATCTCCTCACGTAAGACCCGGGACACGCGTGGCCGGGATAGCCCGTGGGGAGCCCCGCAGGACCCAGCCGCAGCCCGGGAGAGCCGACGGAGACGGCCAGTATGGGGCTGCTCCAGCGGAACGTGCTGGGAAAACGCGGGGAAGCTCCCGACCCCATCCATTTTTTCTCGGCCGGTGAAAGGCTTCCTCGCTGTGCCATGGGAAAAGATGCGAATATGCAAACGTTGTCTCGCATTGTCCCCGCTCAGGGTGAAAAGTTAAAGCATAAAAGCGGCGGGGGGAAGCTGAGAGGGGGTCGCCTCTTCAAAGGGGGCTGGCGGGGCCGGGGGAGCCGGCTGCCGCTTGCCCGGGAGCCGCCCTTCCAGGGTCTGCATTTCCAGAGGGTTTCCAAGGCGTCGGGGAGAGAAAAAGCGTGCGTGGAGGGCTAGTCGCCGGGTTCTCCGTAGGCTTGCCCCCCGAGGTGTCAGGTTCCGGGGGGGAGGATGGTTTCCCCCTTGGTGGGGACCGTCCCCTGGCTCGGTGCCCAGGCCCCTGCGGGCGGGGAGGTGCTCGGGCCTCGCTCCAGCGATGGGTACGAGGGCAGCTGGTGTTCGAGACGAAGGCACCCCCAGTCCTTGCCCCTTCCCGGCAACGGGGCCCAGGCTGGGTTGGGCAGGGTGGGCAGCAGCCGACCTCAGAGCTCGGCAGGCACACGCGGGGGGAAGGAGACAGCGCCTTCGGAGGGGGGGATTTCTCCTCTTACCTCTCCTTCATCGCCCGTGACCGAGTGGGAGCGGGTGGAAATGCGTTAGAAAAAGCAGTAGGCCGTCGCGGTAGGGTTTGTTGCTTAAAATCACCACGACAAAATGGCTTTGTGGATTTTTAATCAAAACTCCCTCCTCCTCCGCCCCTTCCCCCCCAGCCCCAAGCACGGAGAAGAGCTGGTTAAAGTGCTGCCTACAGATCGGCCGCGATACACGGCTCCCATATTCCCACCCTCGCCCTTAGATCTCCCTCTCTGTCTTTTGCAAGTCTCTTGATTTCATCCTTTGAACCTGTGATTGGAGGTTAAAGTGCACCAGGTTGCAATGGAAGGAGGAAGCTCTTAAACAATAAAGGCTTGAATATTTAGCTGTGATCAGGTCGCTGCCCTCTCCTTATCTTTTTAAATGCAAATCGTCTTTTAGGGGTAGTAGCTATATACCCAGCGCCTCTCCACGTCACCTGCCTTTGGTGTGTCTGGGCCATTACTAATAGAGCCTTGTAAACAATCGTTAATCATGTAAGTGCTGCCGGCCATTGGATTCGGACCGGGAGCGCGGAGCGCGGAGAGCAGCGCGGGGCCGCGGCCCCTCCGCCTGCCCCCTCCCCGCCCCGGGCAGCCCGTCCCCAGGCAGCAGCCGCGCCGCTGCCAGAGCCCCGAGCAGCATGCGGAGAGCCGCCGCCGGGGCCCCGCCAGCATGTACGTGAGCTACCTCCTGGAGAAGGACGGGCCCATGTACCCCGGCCCGGTGCGACACTCGGGGGGGCTCAACCTGGCGGCGCAGAACTTCGTGGGCGCCCCGCAGTACGCGGACTACGGCAGCTACCATGTGAACCTCGACAGCGCCCAGTCCCCCGGCCCGGCCTGGCCCGCGCCCTATGCTGCCCCGCTCCGCGACGACTGGGGCGCCTATGGCCAAGGGGCGCCGCCGGCAGCCGCCGCCGTCCATGGCCTCAACGGCGGCTCCCCCGCTGCCGCCATGGCCTACAACCCCGCCGACTACCACCACCACCACCCGCACGCCCATCATCACGCCGGCCCCGCTCCCCACTGCTCCGCCGGGGTCATGCAGCCCCTCAATGCCGCCAACAACGCCGCCGCCGCCGCCGCTCCCGAGCCTCTGTCACCCGGCGGGCAGCGCCGCGGCCTCTGCGAGTGGATGAGGAAGCCGGCGCAGCCCCCTCTCAGCAGCCAGGGTAAGCCCGGGCCCGGGGGAGGCGGGCGGGCTGGCGGCAGCCCCGCCGACGGCTCCCGCGGGGCGCCGACAGCTCCCCGGGTTACCGTGTGCGGGGCAGCGCGGCGAGAGAGGGAAGGAGCCCCGAAACAAACCCGCTGAGAGCCGGTCCTCGGAAGAACGAGGTGGCCGGGCTCAGCTGACAGCCCGTCCACGCTGCCTCGTACGGCCCCGCCGCGGAGCCGAGCGGGCAGCGGCAGGAACGGCTCTACGCCGGGCAACAGCCGCTGCCGGCATCGGAGCGCCGCTGGCCGGGGCTGCGCTCCTTCGGAGCACGGCGGAATGGCTCGGGATCGCGGGGAAACACTCACTTTTCCTCCCCGTACTCCGCTCGTCCGCTTATAGCCACTTAGAAGATTTTTATAACCAATTATAGTCATATAAATCATCGGCCGGTGTCGCTCCGCATTTGTTTCTGAGTCACTGGGCGCCTACCCTTCATTAAGGTCCCCGTGTGGCCAGGCCTCCCGAGCGGCGGCTGCGCTGCCCCCGACCCTGCGGGCTGTGGCCGGTGGGCCCGGGAGGTGAGAGGGCGTGACAGCCCCCCCCCAGCCCCGGTCCCCGGTGGCGGGAGGGCGGCCGTGGGCAGGACGGGGAAGGCCGTGGCCGGCGCCGTGCTCCCTTGTGATGTTAATACCCCCTCAGACCCCCGCTTTTATTTCCCCCCTGCGTCTGCCCGGGGAGATGCATGTCCCCCCGCTTTCATATACGGCCTCCACGACTGTTGTAATCCTCTTTTTCCTTTTTCTTTCCTTTTTTTGGTCTTTTTTAATATCTATATATAGTGGCCAGGGAAAAAAAAAAAAAAAGAAAGAAAGAAAGAAAAGAAAAGAAAAGAAAGAAAAGAAAAGAAAAGAAAAGAAAGAAAGAAAAGGTGGCGACTTTCGCAGTAAATAAGGAGTTCTGCCATTCCTCTCTCAGCCCCTGCCTTGTGCGCCGGCCGGCGGGGCTCCCCGGGCGCCGTGGGGTGCGGGTCCCGGGCACACCCGCCTGCCGCGGGGAAGCCCCGGTGCCCCGGGGCCAGCAGCAAGCACCAGCTACGCCCCGGGTGGCGATGGCGGCGGAGCTCTCCCAGGCCCGTCGCGCTTCCCACAGCAGCCCGTGGTGTTCCCACAGTTTGGGCTTGTGCGACGGTGGCCGGTCCCTTGTCTCCATTCAAATTCTGCCTTTGGAGCCAGTGTTTATGTTAATGTGCAGGGCTGGGGGGATGAAAGCGCCTGCCGCCATTTGTTCAGTAGTGGTAATTCAAACAGAATGTGGCTGTCATTAAGGCTTTGAGAAGGGTTTTTCTTTGATAAAATCTCCTTGTCCTGCATTGTTTGGGATTGTGTTCCCTATTCACTGGCTCTGGGGAGTTTTCTCTGATCAGGCTTGTATCTTTACAGGGTGCTTTTGTTGTGGTTTGCAGAGAGTTTACCTGAACAAAGTCAGCCTTCTAGCCATTAAGCACCTTGGGGGCAGAGACTCCCCGCCTCGGCTCCCTGGGGAACGGGAGGGCCGGGGACACAACCAGTCAGACAAGAAACCCTCGGCAGAGGGGAGGTCACTGCTGCGGCTACGCGCATTCGCCAGCCCTCGCTGGCAATTGCCTTCGGATTTCGTTGGGTTTGGGTTTTAGTGGGGTTTTTGAGCTCAAAAGTTGCACGTCCCACTTCTAGAGTCTCCGAGAAATCGCTTTATTCGCTACCCGGAGGCCCGAGGGTGAAGCGAGGGGGAGCGGGGCCGGGCCGGGCCCCTGGGGACCCCCGAAGGCCGCTCCGTGTTCTCCCTCCTAGATCGGTGTTTCTCGTTTAGAATGGAAGGCGCCGTGCCCTGAATGAGGCTTTTCTTTCTTTTTCTTTCCCTTCTTTTTGTAAAAAGTTAGTTCTTATTAGGGAAGGCAAAACAAAACCTAAAGCCAGCACCAAGGGCACAACAAAAGTGTCCCAAGCGCAACGCACGGGCGTGCGGCGGGGCAGGGGCCGGCGGCCGGGCCGAGGTCCGCGCCTGGCTTGTCCTTACAGTCGGCACGCCGGGGATTTCTGTCCTGTGTCCCCAGGGAACTGTGGAACTGCTCTTGTCCCCTGTGACTGCAGCAGAGCCCCGAGCAGGGAGAGGTGAGCAGGGAGCCGGAAGGCCGGATCCTGCTCGCCCCGCACCCGCAGAGGGGAGAGCCGCGCTCCACGTCGGCCCTTTGGTTTGGGCTTTCCCAACCTCGGCTTTGTCCTCCGCAGTTAAAACCAGGACGAAAGACAAGTACCGTGTCGTGTACACCGACCACCAGCGGCTGGAGCTGGAGAAGGAGTTTCACTACAGCCGCTACATCACCATCAGGAGGAAAGCAGAGCTAGCCTCCAACTTGGGGCTGTCCGAGAGGCAGGTCTGTCCCACGAGTGCCTCCCCCCACGCCGTCCATGGGGAACTGGGATAAGCGGGAGCTGGCATGCTCAAGGGTTGGGATGTGCGGGGCCGGGATGCTTGGGGGTCGGGATGCGCGGGGTCGAGAAGCGCGGGACAGGGATACGCTCCCCGAGATGTGGCATGTCCCCAAGGAACCACCTCCTTCATTCTCCTGTTCTACCCTCCGGCAGGTGAAAATCTGGTTCCAGAACAGGCGGGCGAAGGAGAGGAAGATCAACAAGAAGAAGTTGCAGCAGGCACAGCCCAGCGGCGCAGAGCCCCTCAGCCCCGGCGCCCCGCTGCAGGGTCCCGCGGCGGGAGCGGCCGCCGCCGGGCTGGGCCCCGCGGCCCCGCAGTGACAGCGTCCGGGGACTGCGGCGCAGGGACTGCTGGAGGGCACGGCTGCGGCGGGGCCGGGCCGGGCCGGGCCGGGCCGGAGGGCACGGTGGGAGCCCCCCCCGCCCTCCCCATGCACTACACCGCCCCGCGGGGCCGGCCGTGTGTACAGATGTACAGTATATGTGTCTCGTCGTCCAGGGGAAGCATGGCCATCTCTCTATTAATATTATTATTATAAAGTTTGGGTGGGGTTTTATACCCTGGAGTTTGTTAGATAAAAAGGGGGGCACTGCCCGCCAGTCACCCCCCGGTAAATCTCAGGGATCGGTCCGAAAGACCTTAGAAATGTTGTTGGGCTAGCGATGAATTTTAACAGGAAAAAAAATAATTAAAGCACATTTTTTTTATTTTAGATTTTATTTTCTTTTCTTCTTGTAACCATGAATGTACAGAATGTTCATCCTGCCCTAAGGCCAGAACAGACAAGATAAGGCACTGTTTAAACGTTCAGAAGTGAATTGCTTAATGTTAGACACTTGTAAAAGAGCCCATAAATCCGGTGCTGATAGTCATCCAGCCAGATTTATTAGTCCCAGTGCAGAGAAATTGAAAGAATGAAGTCTCCTCTGAAAAAGGTGTCCTGTCGTGCTGCAGTAAGCAGCCTTGCTTGTGTGTGCGCCATGTCCCGTCAGTTGAATTATGTGCTGTTTCTCACCTCCTTACATTTTTCTGCTTGTTTGGAGTTCTTTTCCAGTTAGTTTTCCAAAGTCTCCTTGGTTTAATCAGCTCTATGTAGGCTTCCCCACCAGGAGCAGAGATCTTCAGAAAGAGCCATGTGCTGTACCAGAGTCCACCTTGCACAGGCTGTGGCCTATTTCCACATGCTGTCTAGATGGTGGGGACCAGGATAGAGTTGCCAAACGATTCACCTACCAAGAGATGAAAACCAGAAAAGTCCAGCTGGTCTGGCCAAATCACCCTGGCTGTTTGCTCTATGTACTACTTACTTAAGTCTGGGAGAAACCCCACTGAGAAATGAGTCCACGCAGACAGGCTGGGGTGGCTGCACTGCAGCTGGTGCTGGGGCTGGACACGGGAACGGCTCATGTGGGCCTGGGTCCCAGCAGCAATGGGAGCACTGTCCAGCCCAAACACATCTGTCTTCCCCAGCATTTGGCCTAATATTGTTCTGTTTTTCTCATCAGATTTATTTAAGATATTCCATTTGACTTCTTTGGGACACTTCGTTTCCTTGATGACAATTTTCTCATCTTTTTGCTGAAAGCTAAAGCCAAATGCCATCAGCATCTGCAGAACTGCATGGGGATGATTGGTTTGCTAGGGCCTGGCCTAGAAAGGTGGCTGTCTCCGCCTGGGAGAGCTTGGGGAAACAGTGAGCACCAGCCCCAAAGCCTCCATGTTGTGTTTTGGCTGCATGTAGCTCCATGGCATGCTGAGCTGGGGGCTGGGGGCTGGCTCGTAGGCTGGCTGCAGACGTATGGCCAAGTAAAACCTGATCCAGGGATCCTATGCCTAGGGGAAGACAATGGTGGGAAGCAGCACCTCCAGTGCAGGGAACCTGCTTGCTTTCCTTCCTCGTGCGTAGTCTCTGAAACCGATCTGGCCAGGAGACATGGGTGCAGCACCCAGGCAGTTATGCTCATTGACGTGGGCTTGACACATACCACGTCTTGCTGGGTCCAACGTCCATGGTTCACTCTGGACCAGAGGGAGGCAGGAGCCAGATCCATCCCTCTTTACCTCTAAAGAGTCCTTGGATCTTTCTGGAGAAGCCGCTTCCCTGGGGACACCTAAAGCTCAGTAGCACCCAAACTGAGGACCCTGGCTCTGCAGCACCAATCTTTAACCAGAGGAGAGCTGTTGCCTAACAGGGTTTTGCAGGCACCATGACCCACTCCTTCCCTTGTGCTCTCCCCAGAAGGGCATGAAGGCTTTTGGGAGCAGTGTTCATGCCAGCAGCCCTGGGTGGTGCTGTCCCTCCGAGGATGCCCTGTGGCACCCAGGACCACCCCCGCTGCATTGATCCCCAGCCGGGCTGCTGCCGGAGCTGCTACGCGTTGCTGCGAAACGCCTGTCAATAAACCCTGTTTGGATTGTGGAGCAGAGCGCAAGGTTTGTTTGATTAGTGGTTAGAGGTTCAAAAGTCGGCATTGTCCCACTGGAAGCGAGCACAAGTTTTTTCTCCCTAAGGAAAAACTGGCTGCAGCAAGAGGGAGGGAGAGATATCAGTGGGCCCTTTTATTTGTTTCCAAGAATAATTAATGGCAGTGCAAAAAAAGATGACCAAGGAGTTATGAAAGGCCATCAATAAGTAAATTAATCACGAAAGATCTGGGGGTGTAAGAGGTGGTGCTTTGGTGTGGTTTTGCTGGCATTACTCCATGCCTGCATGGCTGGAGTGGCACAGGACTGGTAGAGCCCACAGCTTCTCACAGCAGTGGTGGCACTCAGCCGCCCCTGGCACCAGCCTGGGCATGTCAACATTTGGGGTACCTCCTGTAACCCTTCAATAGCGTACTCCTGGTTGGTTATAATGCTGAAAGTATCAACATTTCTTTCTTGTCTCTAGGACTTATGAGAAAGAGACTTGACCCTGCCGTGGTGAACTGCTTGATGTCAACCAAAGTTTCATGTCTCTAAAAAGTTCATTAGACACATATAAACAAGTGAAACATGTTTTAAACGTCCCCATTCCAGATCTCTTCCACTCTTTGCTAGCAAATATTCATTTTCTGAGCTCTCCTCAAATACTTGATGAAGGTCGTGCAGAAGTCAAATTTCTCAGTATAAGAAGGAACCAACCAAGCAAATTGTATCCACACCCAATTTCATATATTTCTCCCTCCCATCCCTAAACAAATAAACCACCAATCTTCCTGCTTCCTTTATATTCCTCGTGCACCATAAAGGAGCATAAAAAGGCACAAACTGGATATCTTGGGTTTTGGGAGGGGGGATATTTACAGGCATACAGATCAGTCCGGTGGCTGGACCATGACATTGAACCAGAAGCACCATTTGGGAGAGCTGAGCTGCTTGTGGTAACCGTCTGCCCAAACCACGAGTGTTTTCACCCCTCACAACTGTCTTGCAGCAGCCGAGCCAGATCGGTGGAGAATGATGGGTCAGAGCCACCGCACCTTGCCTGCCTGGCACGGGCTGGAGCGGGTGCCCATGGAGACCCTCTGACCAGGATGGGTAAAATCCAGGAATTCAAAAGGTTTGGCCCCAAAATTGCAGGATGGCAGCCCCTTGCTCTCCCTCTTTTGACAGATTTTCCTGCTCCAATCACTGTACAATAAAAAAACACTTAGGATCCTTACTCTTGGTTTAGCTTTTAGCCAAATAAAAGAGTTTCTCAAAAAAGCTCTTTGAGTTTTGGGCAATAAATCACAATATGTGTCATAGCCCACGTTGGGGAGAACAGTAAGGTTCTTAGACAGCAAACTTGGATGGCATCTAGAGCAAATGTCTGCTTTCTCTGATCTTGAGTATCTTTTAGGGACACTATGTGTTCTCGGCCTGATAGCTGAGCACTCTGGATATGCAACATGAAGACAGTAAGTTTTTTAAATGTAAAAAAAACCCCAAACTTGTATCATTAGTAAGTAACAACTTCAGACATCCGCATGAGTGGCTTTGGTGAGACAGGCTGTTTCCATCGGTGGATTAAGTAGAGTCTGGAAGCACATATCCCAGCCATGCAACAGAGGGCAGAGCCCATCCTTCAGAAACTGGGGGCAGGGGTTGCTGTGCACGACTTTAATCCTGACTCCACAGAGCTGTGCTAGGCTATTGGCTTCTCTTTGCCTCTCCATCAGTGGCTGGAGTGGAAGAGGAAATCATGGAGTCTACAATTCTGTTGCCACAGCTCTGCTGAATGCAATGTTTCACAGCCAAAATTCATGACCTAATACTTTCCCTGGGTCCCACCTGGGTAATGGAGCTATGTGCTGAAGTTTAGAGCAATTACAGCTGAAAGCAAAAGTTGAGTTGATGCCAGAGAAGCAGCACTGGAGGCCTTCCAGGAGGAAACAGCTCATAAATGGTAAGGAAAGTCAGCAGGACACAAGTTTGCCAAGGACACATCTAGCTGCACAGGTAGCTTGGCAAGAAAACAAGGCCACCTTGGCATGGGAGGTCATGGGATGGGTGCCCTGGTGCAGCAGATGTCCTGGTGTGCTCCCTAGCAAAGCAGCTCTGGTTACTGGGGGAGAGCTATGGCAGGGAAGTGTCAGGAACCCCTGGGGACAGATGGGGACAAACTCTCCCGGCAGCCTTAGCAGCCCTAGGGGCTTTGCTCCAGCAGAGCTCCTCAGTGGAGCAGGACATTCCTCCTCTCCTCACTGATGAGGAGGGGTTGCTTCTTCTCAACTATGCTGTGACTCAAGTGAACATAGGCAGTTTCTTCTAATTAGTGTCTCATCTTCTGCAACGCTCCTGATTCCATTCTCATGTTTTGGCACTGTTGGAAGTCAAACTTACCTTCCCTGAAACAGGGGGACAGATACTCGCTTGCAAAGGGACAGGAAAAACTTGAGCTATTCACTGAAACAAACAGTTTGTTGCCAGGAGACTGGAGTCAGGACTTGGGAATCCCTTTCTACCTCTGTGTTTCTAAATTGAAGTATTTTGGAAGACACCCTCATTGTAAAAATTTTCTTCCTATATCTAGTCTAAATCTACCCTCTTTTAGTTTAAACTTCTAACTGCTCATTTCCAAACCGTGGATTGCTAGCACTTGAGCTGGACTGAAGACAACTAGAGAGATGCCAAATATAACATCTGGACTCATTATCGGCCTCCTGGCACTCTGGCACCCAGCTGTAACATGCAGGGCTGGAAAGAATGCGCTTCTTATAGTGTTCTTCCAAAAGAAGAGAACAAGCCAAAGAAAGCACATGGACCTTTCCTGCTCTCAGCATTCTTTTCCCCTTAGTCAGCCAGGTATTTTTTGGCAGCTGTCGCAAGCTCATGTAGTTTTGCTTTTGAGTCAGATCCTGTTCCCCTGACATGCCTTGGTGCTTTCCACAGAGTCACAGCCTGTCCTTCAGATAACTTGCATAGACCAAAAGATCTTTGTGAGAGAAAAGCTGTCTTATCTTCAGCATTCTTTGGAAAGGGATGCTCCTAGCTGCAGAATGTCTCTTCCTCTGCAGGCAAACAAGACAAGCTTTCAGACCTGGAAACTGAGATTGCCTGTGGTCTAGTTTTTCCATGCCATGGTTTGACCATGCAAACAGAAACATTTCTCAGACTTGCTTGGTCCCTTGCCTCTCTGAGTGACAGCAGAAAGGCTAGTTAGGGCTTCCAACAAGGGATTGCTTGTAAGCAAGGCCTTGGAGAATGTGCTGCTGCAACACTCAAACAGTAGAAACTAAAGGCATGATTCAGGGGCCTTCATGATAAGGTGGCTCTCAGGATTTTTAAGATCACAATTCTGCATTTAAACATCTCAAGTGGAAGACAGACAAGACATGGACATCAGAGGCTTTCTGATCTTTCAAAGGCATTAAGGCTCTTAAATCAAGCAGCAGCCACGAGGCGCTAGCATCCAAGATTTTCCTTCCTTTTCCCACAATTTGAAAATGAGACAATCTTTTTCACAGAGATTGTCAGAAGTGATATAAAGAGCTGAACAACACTTAACTACTGAAGTTTCTTTAAAGATAACTCAAGCTTTCAACTACATTTTAGGGAAATTCTAGTCCTTACCTAATCTAGGGATTTATTTTTTTTATTTGTAAAATTTAAGAATATGAGAGGGAACTTGCAGTAATGATCAGTGAGAATCACCTCCTAACAGCAATACCAAAGAATTTTTATTCTAGTTTAAAATAATAATGTGCTGCTTTATGAATCATAAATTGCAATAATAGAAAAAATCAAACCTCCATTTCTCATAAATAGTAAGTGCAGTATGTTGTTTATCTGTCAATAATGTTCATTTTTCAGATCTTTGATCCTCATCAAGATGCTTACATGCACCTATAGATGTAGAGGTAACCCTGGTGTGCTGAAAAGGGGTCTCTAAAAACATCTTGCGCAACTACTCCCAGGAATGTAGTGACTCAGAAGAAAAAGCGACTTTCTCTTATCAGGAGTGTATTTCTTCCTCCAGGACTTCAATCCAGAAACATGATCCTTTTTCTGTTCCCAGGAATGACACCCTGCTCTTCCAAAGCCAGAGCAATGCTTTGGTCCTCCCTTTCATTCTCAGTCACTCCCTTGCCAAACTCTCATTGTGGCTCCAAAGGTGTTTTCCATCCTCAGAGGCTTGGCCTTTGCTGCCAGCTTCTGCTGGTAAAACATGCCCTGCATTATCTCTTTGCCTGCGGGCACACACTCCTGAACTGGGGCAGGAAAACTGAGCCTAGATACTGGTCCAGCAAAAGTAGCTGCCTGAGCAGAGACAGCCCCTGCAAAGTCCACGGTGGTCCAGGAGCTGGGGGTAAACAGCCACCTCCCTTGCACATCCCTCCCCAGGCTTCCTACTGTGGGCACCTGAAATCCCACCTTCTTCCCCTCTTGGCCTAGGAAGATGATCCTGTATCACCCATGGGCTGGCAGCCGCCATCATGGAGGTATCTATCTTGGTACTGGTCCCTTATGCATGAGTCAGCAAAATTCAAGAATGAGAGAGAAATAGCAAGAAAGAAATTTCCTGTGTCAGAGACAAGGAGTGAGGCCACTTCCACCACAGGAAGGGAAAGAGCTGGGGTTGCAGCTCTGGGGGCAGGGGAATGCCTGGCTCCTCTTGCTTACGCAGTATCTGCTGCCTCCCTGACAATAGGAAGCCCAGGCAGCAGTGCCACTCACCCTGATCTGGCAACTGCCTGTGCTCTATGCGGTTCCTGTGCTCAGTGGGAAGCCCAGACCCGTGTGTGATCTGCTGTGAGGTTCAGAGCAAAGGGAGACCCTTCTGAGCAGGATAGAAATAAATGCACCACGGCAGCTTGCAAAGCCCATGGGAAGAAAAGAGAGGAGGGAGTGACAGCCCAGTAGCCATCAATCCTTTCTAGCCACCATGTGCCACCATGCCACTCCTTTCCCTGGCCACTCAGCCCACAGGTCCCTTCCTAATAGCACAGGGAAAAGCAAGGGCTGCCATGAACTGTTAGGAGCACGTCAGCGCAAACCAGTGATTCATGCTGGAGGAATCAGCAGTGTGGTTTTATCTGACTTTAAATGCTTCAAGAAACAATTCTGACGTTTAATCTCACTCAGTATTTTTCCTTTGCAAACATCATGCTCTGTGTTCGTTGTTATATGAAGGACATGAGACTCTGCTTGCTCCCAAATCAGCACGTGCTCAGACTCCTACAGCAGTGCTCTTCAAATTCAAGTCCATCCTGGTTTACAAGCTCTCAGACTGGCTCTCAGCTGCTTACTGCTGTGGCATCCTGCAGCATCAAAACCTAAGAACAGAGTGCTTGTCTTACAAAGTCAAGCTCAATGTAGTGGCATCTCTTTACTCATAGAAATTTTCTGGAGTCATCAGAACCTGCTTAGATGACAGAAATCTTCCTTGCTGCTGTCAAGATGCCCAAGAAGCCAGCTTTCTTGCATCTGTCCTATAAATTCAAAAGTGCCCAAGAAGGAAGAAAGGGAAAGGAGGGGAAGGAAAAGGAAATAGAAAAAAGGAAAAGGAAAAGGAAAAACAAAAGGAAAAGAAAAAAGAGAAAGGAAAAAGAAAAAGAAAAAGAAAAAGAAAAAGAAAAAGAAAAAGAAAAAGAAAAAGAAAAAGAAAAAGAAAAAGAAAAAGAAAAAGAAAAAGAAAAAGAAAAAGAAAAAGAAAAAGAAAAAGAAAAGAAAGAAAAAGAGAAAGAAGAATAAAGGACAGGCCGCCCGGGGCCGCTAGGTACCAGCGGGCAGCGCTGTGTCAGTCCCGTCCCGTCCCGCACTGTCCCGCAGTGTCTCTGCGCGGCCGGCAGGTGGCAGTGTCGCCGCGGAGGCGCCGTGCGGCGGAGCGGGTCAGGGCAGCCTCAGGCACTGCTCTGCGGGCCCGGCAGCTCCCGCCCGCTCCGCGGCTCCCCTCGCCCAACGTGCTCCGCCGAGTTACTGCCACCAACATCCTCCTGCCGAGGTCACCAGCAGGAGTTAGACCTGGCAGTAACAAACGTGTCACCGCCTCGGGACTGCCTTATTGCTGTGGCGTCACCTCCCGGGAGGGGTAGCCTCAGCGGACACATCCTCCCCTGGGCTTGTGCCACCAGGAGTTCTGAAACTGCCCAGTATCCATTTCCTACCAAGTACAATTCCACTTGTCCTGCTCCCTTGGCAGGTTTTCTTTCTTTCCCTTTCTTCACACGCTTGTTGCTGCTGCAATACAAGACAGCAGCCATTACCATCATGTAAAACACAAACCCATTGAGCAGAACCTGCAAACGTCTATGGCACCATCTGGAGAGCTCTGGTGGCGCTAACGAAAGCCATTATATGTCCTACATAAACCATGCTTGAATGGTTGAACAAGTCCCTCCTTCTCTTCTTCACTTTCTGTCCTCTGATCTCCACACGTTATACCCCTGGTATCGTCCTTCACAGCTGCTTGCCAAGAGTCTGGTCCAAAGCCCATTCAAATCAGTCTCATTGGCTGCAGTTAGCTTTGGACTATGGCCTAGACCTCCTTTGCTGGCTCTTGGCTTTACGCCTCTTCCATGCCCTCACTTGGAACAGTCTCTGTCTGCCTGAAGGCTCTCTTTCATCAAATTTCCTTTAGGAAATTCCATTGTTCAGGATGCATCTCTACAGTGGATAAATGATGGCTTCAGAAAGTGTATTGGGATGTAGCAGGGACCATCTAAGAGATGCCAGAAGATGGGGAGATTACCGGCAAAGGGCATATCTCCTGAAGTGTCAGCAGGGAAATAAAGGTGAAAAACAGCCAAGACATGTTGGGTCTCAAAGGGAAATTTAAGCAAGGCAAGGAAGTTGCCCAGAGAAGCTGTGGCTGCCCCGTCCCTGGCAGTGTTCAAGACCAGGCTGGATGCGGCTTGGAGCAACCTGCTCTAGTGGAAGGTGCCCCTGCCCATGCAGGGGGTTGGAACTAGGTGATCTTTAAGGTGCCTTCCAACACAAACCATTCTATGATTCTATGAAGTTCTTCAGCAGGACAAGGCAGAAGACTAACAGTGGGGAGAGCATTAAACTGGTACATGCCCTAAATAAATGAATGTATTACCCCGGTTTCAAACAGGACAGTACTTTATTGGTTTTGGGGTTGTTTTTTTTTCCCAGCAATCTGCAATACATGGTAAGCCCTATGGTTTCTTTAAAAGCTGAGTATAAAAAGAAATGTCAGAAGTGCAGCATCATGATTATATAAAAAAATGCTTGGAAAACAGAACTTACAAGGATTGAGCTTGTCTGAGCAGCCTTCAGGTTCTTCTTGTACATATGGGATTGAGAACCACAACTGAATCCTATAGTTCCAGCTTTTCCCTTCCTCAGGATGCCTATGCAGAGCCTGCACCAGTGGAGGAAATTCAAGGCTGTACAGTGAACACCTCCTTTCCCCAGTCTCACTTTCCACAAGGAGCTCTGAAGGTACCTGAGGCTTCCACCCATCTCTGACTCTCGGGTTCATCCCTAAGCAGAAGTCTGGGCTACAAGCTTCACTGAAGTCCCACAAAGGAGTTAGGAGGGGTTAGGGGAAGAGAAGTGCTCTCCAAGCACTACACAAGCTGTTGGGTAAAATCACCTCCTACAGGTTTCACTTCTTCTCCCCACTCCTGGTCCTACTGATCACTCTTCTCTGCCTCCCTTCCTGCATCTTCCTGGCCCCCAAATCCTGCAAGAGCACCCAGCTCCTGCTTTGAGCTGAAGCTAGGGTAGATCCAAGGGCGGGATGAGTTGTTTCTGAACACAAAAAGGATGGCACTTTCTGCAGGATGCTATTTTGTTGGATTGGTGAGCTGAGCTGTCTCATCCAGCTGCGACTGTTTGCTACAGAAACAGCAGGCAGAGTGGGAACACTAGCACTTCAGATTAATGTAACATGCCACCACACCCTCAGACTGGGATGTGACAACTTTCTGGCTCCTTCCCGGCTCCTTCCCATCCGTTGGTTCTCCCCAGCTCTGCCCTTGCCTGATGCTTACTCCATCTACATCATTGTTTTCTGCCCCTTGCTTCATTCCATGTAGCCCTGAAGTAGAGAGGAGACTTGAAAGCAAATTGTGCCCTTCTCTTCTTCTTTGCCACTTTCCTGGCTCCAGCCCTAGCTCCTTCCATGTGCCATGGAGGAGAGCGCTGTCCCTCCAATTGCTCTCTCCCTGGCCTGCTTTTTGCTTTTGCTGTATCCTCCTCCATCTCCCATAACTAGGTACAGAGCCAGGTGTGCAAGTGTGCTTCAAGCAAACTTGCAGAAGAAACGCCACATCTCCCTTGGTCCGACTTCCCCAAATTGATGCTGGCATGGCCTGCAGGTGCCAGCTTGTCTTTTCCTTGGTCCTGACTTAACCTGTAAAAGCTCTTCTTGTCCTGAGCCTCCTGTTCCCCCTTCTCCCCAGTGTTTGCAGTTTTACAACCAGTGAAGAATGAAGCCCTGGTCTATCTAGTGACCACATCTGGAAAAGAAGCACGGACACTAAGATTTTCCAACAAGCTATAGCTGTTCCCAGCCCTCTGTCATATAATTGTCAGGATTCCACTGGAAGGGCAGGATTTTTCACATCTTCCATGAGCAGTGCTGGTGTGTGGCTTACTTCACTCTTTCGGGCCAAGTTGAGAGGATGGGATAAAAGCAGGCATAGGAGCAAATGGGACTTTGCTAGAGGAGGACATAAATCTGCCACCCCAAGTGGGTTTTTATCTCCCACATCTCTGCAGTTTTCCTGACAATTTCCAGTGCCTGTATCTAAACCAATTGAGATGATTTTTCCCAGGAACTGTGAGGCAAATCATGAGATGTTTCTCCAAAAATAGTTTTCTTTAGAGCCCTGGGCAAGCTGGACTGTTGTATACACAATTTGTAATCACCAGAGACAGCTGGAACAAACCCCACATCTAACAGTGAATAAAAACCAGTGAAGAGGAAATGGAAATGCAAGAAATGGAAATCTATGCTGGATTCCCAACACTTTTGCTTAGTGTATGGACCAGGAGGAATGTGGAGACAGGTGAGCAAACTCCATCACATCACACACATCACAAGGGGGAACTAAGCTTCCACAGGAAAGGTGCAAGCTGTAATTAACAGCTAAGTAAAACACACAAAGCACCTGGTTTCTATATCATAGCTTGTTCCCTAGAAGCAGAATGGCATTCCCAGCTAATGAGCTCATTGGCATCATAATCCTGTAGCTGTTGAGGTCTTGGCACTGCATCAGTTACCTTTTTCTTCTCCCTTCTCCGTTACTGCCTCTCTCTATCTTCTTCCCATAATGACACTGCTTCAGCCTCCACTTGCCTCTCTTCTGACCTTTCCTCCTGCTTTAGGTGCCTGCTCATACTTCTGCCTGTCCACTCACTGATGATGTTGCCTTCCATCACTGCTTGGAGTACCATTCCTCTACTTGCCTTCCAGGCCCACCCTCTCCAGCTTCTGTTTTCCAAGCTCTGGGGAAACTGCTCTTTCAGTTGTCTCTAGTAAGTCTCTAGTAAGCCAGAAGTTGCTTTAAAAGATAATTATTTTCTTCTCAAAATCTTATCCTTTGGCTTTTGGGATGCTGTTTTAAAGAGAAAGGAAATGCAGTGTCTTTTGCTCACAGGACAAGAAACCATACTGCAACAGGTAAGACCGGCTGGATGTTAGGAAAAATGTACTCATGGCAGGAATAATGATGCACTGGAACAGAAGATCTGCGGCTTTGTAGACCTTAGTGAAGAGGAGAGAGTTCATGTCTGGAGTGACCCTGCTTTGGGCAGAAGAATAGAGTATAAACGTCAGTGGTTTCAGTTCCAGTTCTCTTTTTGCTCCTTCAGGGATGCTCATAAGGAATCCCCATCATCTCACATAAAGGTCACATGGCTCTACACCTTGTGGTCCTTTTCTCTGCCTTTACCTTCACTTAATCTCATGCACTGCTCAAAATGCCATCAGATGTACCTCTTTATATTTGAAGTGAAACTGCCTCAGTGAGGTCTGTGCGATGAATATAACCAAACCATCAACGATGTGGCAGCAGAGGGTGAAGCTGCGAGCAAGGTTTCCAATCACAACTCCAGGAACCAGCTATGACTTTAACAAGTAGTTTTGCCACATTCAGTCCAGGGTTAAGGATTTGGTTCCTCCAGAGTAGAGGGAGTTTCCCCTTGTCCCCCTTTTTGGCAATTTTCATTCTTGGTAAAAAAATTCAGTTTACAGAGTGGACTGAAAAAAACAGGAATTGCTATTCTGCTAGCTTATCTTGAACAATGTCACCTCACGCAGTCTCACCCTTAGCCAAATACTGACTCACCAACAAGGGGTTAGCAGCGGAAAAGGAGGGCATAGTAGATGACAGATCAGCTCCCACTGCTGGGAGCTTGGCAGGGAGTGAGAGACACCTATTTTGAATCAGAGGGACCTGAGCAGTTGTGCTGAAGGGTAGCTAAAAGACAAGATGCAAGGGGGCTGTTTTGCTACTGCTTGCTGCAGAGAGGTACAGCCTCCTCTCCAGGAGGGGTTGCATTCAAAACGTGACTCTGGAGCCCTTCAATGCCGCACCCAGCTGAGGCTCCCAGCAGGTAACTGTTTGCTTTTCTCTGGAGAAGGGTTTGGGCCAGGGGAAGTGGTGTTCAAACACAGGTCTCTGCACAGTCCAGGACCTGGTATCCCTCCCCTAGCTCCACCTTGGTCCTGAGACACCTTGGTCTCCCAACATGGGCTGTGGGTGCCTTTCTTTCTCTCATAGCTCCCTTTCCTGGTTCTGCCTTCTTCTTACACCAATGAAGTCACTAATCCCTGCCTACCTCTGCTCAGTGCTTTGATGTCTGCAGGGAATGTCCAAAGTAGGTGTAGCTAAATATATAGTGCCACATACTGCCGCTGCTCAAACAAAATACCAGCATGCTACCAGCCACCCATGGAGACACCTCTTTTTCACTATCCACTATCAAGTCTAGCCCTGCAAGTAGAGGCACAAACCATCATACCCTCTGTTTTCTTTGGCTGCTAAATTTGCTTTACTCTTGAATCTTAAGCACACTGTGCAAAGACTTCTTTGAGCAGATGGTTTTCTCCCCCCTGGGTCTGGGCTAAAGGACAGGGAAGATGTGAAGCTGCCACTGGCACCAGCTCATTATACCCGGACCAGCTCTGTCATGAAACAAAGCCCACCAACCCTCTCTCTGCCAACACTTTCAAAGTGGAATGTTTCACACATGCTTGAGATGCTTCTGTTCGTGGCCTGTTGGTCCAGCAGCTCACCTGCATCTCTCAGGTTTCTTCCCTTCCAATGTATTTTTGGGTTGTCCATGGAGATTAGTCCTGAAACCTGTTTGCCAAGGCACCTGCCTCTTGTGCCCAGTGGATCCTGGTGGATGGAGGATCAGTGCTCCTGTGAACATGGGGTCCCTCCTAAAGGCACATCGGGCAGAGGCAGACCAACTGCAGCTTTTCCTCATTCCAGTGGCACTGCAGATGGAAGTAAATGGTTCCTGGAATAAATCCTGATACAAGCCAGCAAGTGCTTGAGACCTAATAGTAGACGAACCACGTGTTTGAGTTTTCTACTCCATGGGCAAGGCTGGCCAGGACTGACCTATACAGGGGGCCCACAAGAGAGCTGAAGAGGGACCTTTTACAAGGCATGTAGTGATAGGACAAGGGGAAATGGCTTTAAATGGAAAGAGGGGAAATTTAGATTAGATATTAGGAAGAAGTTCTTTACTGTGAGTGTGGTGAGGCACTGGCACAGGTTGCCCAGAGAAGCTGTGGCAGCTCCATCCCTGGCAGTCCTCAACACCAGGTTGGACGGGTCTTTGAGCAACCTGGTCTAGTGGAAGGTGTCCCTGCCCATGGCATTGGGGTTGAAACTCAATGAGCTTTAAGGTCCCTTCCAACCCAAACCAGTCTATGATTCTATGACTCATCACAGAAACACACTAGGAAGAGAGGGATTCAGCTCATTTCCTCTGCATTTTATTTATCCTCACATACGTTGCAATCCCAGAAGGTCTGGGGAACAGAGGAGCTGCATACCAGGACAGCAAGTGGTGGGAGGAGAGGAGAAGGAGAAAGGCAGAGACTAGGAGAAGCCTTGCATCCATGCACTTTCTCCTTTGTTTAACCATGCCTTGTGCTCACAGCTAAAGTGTTGTGGAAGCACATTGGTGCTGGCAAGGTGCACAGAAAGATACCGTAAAGGGTTGTGGAAGGCAGTGGGACAGCAGCAATGAGGATAAATGATAAATGAACGTAAGTAGTGGGTGAGTGAAGCACTACCAACATGGGCACTGCAGTGTTTCCACATTTCGTTGTCTTACCTAGGTGCTAAACCAGACACATTCCTGACTGCTATAAATATATCCTTGAAGATCTGCTCATTCTTATCACCATCTGGGTTGGGAGGAACATGGAGGAACTGCCTTTCTGAGTCACAGATTATTGGAAGCCATGTGCGCATGTGTGTATGTGTGGGTTGCATACACTTATGTGAAGAACAACCCTATAAGTCATTAGGAGTGAAAGGAGCCCAAAGATGTTTCTTTCTACTCCCAAAGTAAGCCTTGAAATACAGCACTGAACTCCCAGCCAAGTCTGCCCAGTGTGGAGCCCAGATCGTAAGGTGCATTGTCCAGCCTGAGAGACCCTGCTTTGGTGGTCGTTGCAGGGCTGGCATCCCATCCCTGGTTGCACTTCAAAGCACTGAAGCCTTCCTGAGCAATGTTTCTTCTCAGCCTGCAATGTGTCTCCTCAGCTGCAGTCATGGCAGCAGCAGCAGCAACCGCAGCGTGGGAGGTAACAGGCTTCAGAGTCGGGCTGGAAAGACTTTCACACCTTAGGTTAAATCACTGCTTTCAGAATTGATTTATGGATGTAATTATTCATACATGGAAGGATTATCAGGCAAACGCATGGGTTTGTAATGGAGGACCTTTCACATGGCCATCACTGCAGGGTCCTGGGACATGGTCCTGTGTGTGGGAGGTAAAGCAGGGGTTAGCACGGGGGGGGTGCATGAGGTCCTGTTTCCCTTTCCTAGGCTCAGCCCAGGCACGGTGACCCTAGCAGAGGCTGCTGGATGCAGCTTCTCAGATGGCAGCAAACCAACAACCATTTTGTGGTAGGATCTGGCCCGTGTGTGACAGCAGCCCCCAGCTCCTGGCCAGGGTTTGCCTAGCTGTGTGCCATTCACATTAGCTGCTCAGCCCTGCTTGGAGAAAGAACAGTGCATTAAATATTCCCTGCGTTGTGGGCCTTCATGTCATAACAGTCACTATCTCGTTAGCTCAGAAGCAGAGAAGAAAACTTTCACTGCAGTATTGGGGGGTGTATCTGAGCAAAGCAGAAGTAAAGGTGTTGCCTGTGCAAAGCTGCATCAAGACCTGCAGCCTCACTGTCTTCACCTGGAGCCATAAGTAGAACTGATGTCTCCATAGTTCCTGGTGTTGCAGATGCCCATACCAGGTGAAGCTGGGGAGGGGAAAATCACCCTAAATCTTGCTCAGCCTTTCTTCAATATAACCAACGCTGGATACATGTGATTCTTGGGGACATACCTCTCCCACACATGCCTAAAAGACTTGAGCATTTCCCAAGAAGGAAATAAAAAGACACCTCACACTTTTCATCTCTTGCTTAAATTTTAAAGTCAGGATTCTTAGAATGTCTTGCGGAAACCCTGTCCTAGGGTTAAAACTGATTAAATATAAATTAAGAACTATTTACTAATATAAATTATGAACTACTTCATAAGGGGCAGTGTCTCCTAGGAAAAATGGATGTGTCTGCACAACTGGTTTTGGTGAGATGACATGGCACAAGAATTCTAGCGGCCTTATTACTTTCCATATCAGCCTTGTCTTTCCCTGGCATGGTGCAGGGCTAGAGATTCTGCCAGGTGAAAGTTACCCTGAATATTTATCTCTACAAGGTCACAGAGCTGTCTTGATTCAGTTAACGCTATTTTTTCTATTGATGCAGTTGGAAAAAGGATTAATATTATATGTATGTATATATATAAAGTGCTAAACCCATAAACTATATTAGTTCTTTGAAGAAAAATACTTTATTCATTAAAACTAAACCACGTAGGTCTGATACTACGTCCACTTATAAAAATACTTCAGCACCATAGTCAAAAAATACCTCCAAACTCCTCAATTTCTCCATTTTTACAGTGGTGCGTGGAGAAAATGGAAATGGAATGTATTATACTAGAGAAATTACGGGCAAAATTTCAGCCACCGTGTATGCTCTTTACCCAGGGCAATGAGCTGTACGAATCTAGGCAGAAAATCATAGTGTTTTGTGTGATAGATGTCCTTTCTGCAGCTAGATATAGTTTTATAGTGGCTCCCGAATTGAGATTTCAGTGCCAGACACTGTAAAAAGTACATGGAAATTGTTCCACTGTGCGTTACCAGTGACAAGTTGATGCTAATAAATAGTGATGAGAAATTCTGAGGTTTCAAAAGAGCTTTATAATCTCTAGAAGTCTGAGAGATGTTACTTTAATTAATGCGGTGCTTTGCTTCTCAAGCAGAACAGCTTTATTTAAATTTTGCTCATATAATCATCAGTAAAGTTCTCCCTCATTGACTGTATTTTGATGAATAAAGATGTAGGGGCTCGGATGGCAAATTTCTCAGGCAACTTACAGGAAAAATGACCAGAAATGTCCCTGTTCGCACACACATCTCAATGTCCCCAAAGGAAAGAAAAGCAATAGACGAATTACACACTTCAGCTCAAGTCTCCAACTTATTGTTATAAGTCTCATATAAGATGGGAAAAAAACCCAAAAGAGCTGTAGCAAGCTACTTCCTCTCCCCCCCGCTTTCAGCTGAGGGACTGGGAACATCCTCTGGCCAGGATGGAACAGGACCTCTTTCTCCTTCCATGGTAGTCGCGGGCCTGCAGCGCGGGCAGGAGGAATGCTCTAGGTCCCCGAGGGATGCTCGAGGCTTGCTGCTGCCGGGGGCAGGTCTGGAGCCTCCCCGTCGAGAAAAGGAGACAGATCCGCCCGACCCACAGCAAACCCGGGCGGCTCCTAATTCCTTCCAGCCGCTATTTTCTGCTTCTAGTTTGGATGTGATCTTTTTCCCCACTTAGTTGAATTGCTGGCGCTCTTCGAGGTGCTCGTTGGAACAGCTCTTTTCCCTTGTACAAAATGCTTGTTGCTGCCCTTGTCGCGGCAGTGAAGATGTTCCGGGGGGGCGGCTGAGCCCTCTTGCCCGGCTCCCTGCAGGAAAGCCCCGTCCCTGGCCGGGCTCTCGCCCCACTCCAGCCCGTGGCAGCCTGACTCTCCTGCACGCCGGGCCGGGCGGCAAAAGAACACCTGGAAAAAGGCATCGCTGCCCTGGAGGTGAAGTAAAACCAGATCTGCAGAGAAAAACCATGCAGTGAGCCACGCCAGGCCGGGAGCCTGTGCTGCAGGGTGGTTTCTTCTCTCCGAGACAGAGTCCAAACTTGCAGAAGGGGTGGAAGAGAGGAAGGATTTTTTCCCCAAAGGAAAATGTTCGTGGGACCGACTCTAACTACCTTGGCACGTCCCGCTCTCGGCTTGCCCGATCTGCCTCTGCTCACTGTCCGGAGAGCAACCACGGGTTTTCCGGCGCGTCTCTCTGCTGACACCCATCCTCCGGGAGCCGAAAGCAGCCCCGAAGGCCGCGGACCCACGGGCAGCAACGCAGCGTCAGGCGGTGGTGGAGCCTGGAGGGGGGTCTGGCTACCTGTGGCGGTCATCAGAAGCCGGTCATAGGAGGAGACAAGTCCTGCCCGCAGGACACGCGGGCTTTTTTTCTTTTTTCTTTTTTTAATTTTAGTGGGGTTTTTTTTTGTTTGGGGGTTTTTATGGGTGTTTTCTCCCCCCCCCCTCCCCAAATGCAAAAGAGAACGACACAAACCAGGTTCCAGCTTTCAAAGAAGTGAGTAACAGTCCTGGAGGAGTCCTCCGCAGAACCGGTGCTCCCGGGGGCTCTGATCCTGAAGGCCAGGGGTGCTCGGCTCTGCGGCCGCGCTTGTGCAGCGCCGGGCACCGAGCATCCCCCACTCTGGCCGCGCAGTCGCCCACGGTAAGGCGGCGTGAGCTCGCTTCTCCTCCGGTTTCCAAACCGCTCCGTGTACCCAGGGTTACGCACACCGTAGGTGACCGCCCGAGACCCGCCTTCCCCGGGGAAAGCTGCCCCGCAGGGCCCGCTGCGGCGCGGGGTGCCCAGGGAGAGCGGGGCCCAGCTCGCAGCCATCCCGGCGGCTGGCTGCGTCCTCCTCCGGCCCCACGGCCCGCCGCGAGCCTCCTCTCGCTACAGCCGAACTCTTTCGTTTTCGCAGGACGGGAATTTCGGAGTGGGGGCATCGAGTTTCCCCGGGGAAGGCGGGCGAGGGCCGGCCACGGCACGGCACGGCGGGGGGAAGCCGGCGCCAGCCTCCCGGCTCTCTCTCCCGTCTCCTTTTCCTTGGCCCGGGGTATGGGGCTCCCCGCGGCTCACCGGGAGTCTGGCTGCCTTCTGTGGGCGAGGCTGGGGGCAAGCGTGTCCCTGGAGGCCCCCGAGGGCAGGTTCCCGGGGGAGCACTGCTGGAGATCCTCCTTGCCCTGGAGCTCCCCGGAGGACACCATGCAGTCTTGCTCGGGGTCATTGCTGTTGCCCGCCCCTCGCTTTTTGTCCTCTTCCTTCTTCCACTTCATCCGCCGGTTCTGGAACCAGATCTTGATGTGCCTCTCGGTCAAGTTCAACATGACAGCTAGCTCCACCCGGCGCGGTCTGGAGATGTACTTGTTGAAGAGAAACTCCTTCTCTAGCTCCAGCAGCTGCGCCCGGGTGTACGCCGTCCTTGTCCGCTTGCTCTCCTCCGGCTCCACCACGTAGGACCCCCCTGCAGAGAAAAAAGGGACAGTCAGTCCCGGCTCGCCCGGCCGCCGCTCGGGCTACGGGGCCACTACCCCGCATCCCTGCGCGGCACAGAGAACACGAGGGCGGAAGCGAGTAGGGTGAGGGGTATCCTCGGGGGGGCCCCCGGCCGGGTACAGTAAGGGGGTGCTGGTGGCATCAGTCGTGACTGCTGCTATTTTATTTTATAAATAATATGAATATAATATAATAATTTGGGGGAGGGGGGTGCTTAGCAGTAATTTGGTGGAAGTTTTCGGGGAAGAGCCTTCTTTCAAGCTGGTATTGAGGCTCAAGCGCTGCTGTTTGGGTGTTGCCGAAAGCTCCGAAGAGCTCTAGGGCCTGGCAACTGCTCAGGTTCGAGTTAAAAAAAAAACAACAAACCATGAAAAAAGAAAAATAAATTAAAATAAACATAACCCCCCAAATCAAACATCAAAACGGACCCCCTCAAAAAAACCTCTCTCAACTCCCAACCACAAAACCAAAGCAATAAGAATAAACAAAAAGACTTTCGTTTGTGCAACGTACGCACAAGGATCCGAATTAATAATAGTGGTAATAATAATAATACTACTACAACCAAATCTCACCCCTGAGTACGGGACGCGGAAGAGAAGCCGGCCGCCAGCGGTGGCCTGGTGGTGGTGGGTGCCGCGGCGGCGGCGCGGCGGGGAGCGGACAGGGCGGGCGGGCAGCTCTCCCCGACGGGCCTCGCAGTGGCACCCGGCGGCACAAGCCGCAAAAAAGTGGGGGAAAATCTCACGGAACACAAATATAGGGGTTTATCCCGGGATATCGCCACCGAACAGCCCTGGGCCCGCGGAACCTTCGGCCTTTTCCCAGCCGTGGGACCCCAGTGGGAGGCAACGGGCCGGGAGTGGGACCAGGGCCGAGTGCGGGACCTCAGCCCCTTCGTTTTGTCAGGTTGGTGAAACCTTGGTTCTCTCCTTCCTGAAAAGAGCGGCAGCAGCGGAATGGCCATTCCCAGCGCGGCCCGAGGCGCGCGTGGGACCGGGGAGGGCATCGAGACTGCAGGCCGCTATGGAGGGCCGGGAGCCCACCTGCGAAGGCCTTCGGTGGCGATATCATCTGTAGGGAATAGTGCTTGAAGGGACCAGATCGAAACAGGCATTTCAAGATAGCTGTGAGCCTCTCTCACCTCCCGTCTGCCTATTCCCATAGTTTTATTTATATATAATGTTTATAAACATAAACATCTGTATATAAACTTATGCGTGTATGTGTATATTAAAATATATATTTAAATGCATGTATATAGAATCATAGACTGGTTTGGGTTGAAAAGGACTTTAAAGACCACCTAGTCCAACCCCCTGCCATGGGCAAATCTACCTTCCACTAGCCAAGGCTGATCAAGCCCCCGTCCGACCTGGCCTTGAACACTTCCAGGAATGGGGCAGCCACAGCTTCTCTGGGCAACATGTTCCAGTGCCTCACCACCCTCACAGTGAAGAATTTCTTCCCAATGTATAATCTAAATTAGACATAGAAATGTTTATGTACAGAAAAAAAAAGTTTATAAATATAAGTCTATGTATATACAATTTTTTCTGTATATATATTAAAGTATATATTAAATCGATATTAAAATAAATATGTACGCATACAAACGTTTGTAAATGTAAAATTGAGTAAATACACATGCGTGTGCATGGATCTGAAAAAAATTGTTCTGTTATGGCCGGGTGAACCAGTGCTACCGGGAAGGTTGGAGAGCCGCGGCCGACGTGCCCCAGCTGCTCACCGGGCCGCGCTCCCTGCCGTGTCCTGCCAGCCCCGGAGGACGGCGGGCAGCTCCCGGTCCGGCGGAGCCCGGGGCCGGGCACGGCGGGTGGCGTGGGGCCGGGTTTGCCACGGCCTCTCTGGGCGCCTTTCCCCGGCAATAGCAACACAAAGCCCCATGAGCGCCTACATCCCAAAGGTGCCCATAAATATTGAAATCCTTGGGCTATAGACTTTGCAGTGTATAGAATATGTCATTTCTACCGTGCAGAGCCTTCCGGGGTTGGCCACAGCGCAGCGCTGGGCCCCGCGCACCGCGGTGGGAATAGCTCCGGGTGCCCGCACACCCATGGCGTGCACCACGCAGAGGTGTGGGACAGCCCTTGCCTGGACCTCCTAGCAGAGCTGGGAAGAACAGGGGAGAGTTTTCCGCTGTTACGGGAAAAGTTTCGTTTTGCTGCTGGTTTGGTCATTTGGTAAGGACACAGAGAAAAAAGTGTCGAGTGTCTGGCGTTTTTTCCAACCCGGCCATTTATATATATATATAACATATATACATATATATATGTAATTCCAGAAATTCATTCAACCCAAGGAAAACGATCTGATTTTCTCTCCACTGGCACAATCCCTGCCGCCGAGCCCGCGGCATAGGGCAGCACTCCTCTCCCCTTCCCGGCGGATGCGCCTCCGTGGGGACAGGGGACCACCACCTGGCTCCGTCCCCCCTCCCTTCGGTCTGCCCCATGTAATTCCCAAACTATTTCATGGTGATTTTAATACTCCAGTTCTTTTTTCAACTGTCTATTTGAACAAAGCCATTGATATAATATTTGCCGTATAGGCGTGACAAAGGCACAGGACACGATAACATTGTGCAGGCAGAGACAGGAATATTGTTGGGCAGCGGAACTTTCTGTCTAGATAGAGTTTCTTCCCCTCGCTGGCAGCTATGTTTCGTTTGTGCATTGTTTCCCCTGCCTTCGGTTTTCTCTTGGAAAGGTTCAATTACGGCTAAAACCCACCGGGAAGCTGGAGGAGGTGGGATAGGGGGGCCGGGAGCAAGATGGGCTCTGCCGCCTGGGGGAGCCGAGAGGCAGCGGTGACGGGCAAGGCGGCTGCCCCGCGGTTTCGGGGGTGCTCCGTGCCCTTCGGCTTCCTGCCCGCCGCCTTCCTGCCCGCCGCTTCCCGCCCGCTCCAGCTCGCCAGTATTTCTGCTCCGCCGGCCTCGGCCCCAGCGAGGATCCCACAGCGCCCGCGGAGCGGCCGACCCGCGGAACCACCCTGCTCCGAGAGGCAGCTGCGCCCGGGAAGCGTTTGCACGTCGCCCCGACTTGGGCACAATCAGTTAATTGGTGAAAAATAATCTGTTAATAATTGCTGAGGGCTTGGGCAGCGCAGGGAGCGGCCCGAGGGCCGGCTCCAACCCCGACGTTCAACCCGACGGCAGCAGCCCCACAGCAGTGGGTCTTGAAGGGCTGGCAGGGGGGCAGTAGCATCCCAAGGAAGCTACCCTCAAGGACCTCTCCACGCTACACGCGAGGGGTGGGAGCAGGACCGGTGCAGGGGAGGGTTCCTGGCTGCTGAGACGGCGAGGAGCGGAGGGGCAGGGGCAGAGGTATTCGGTGGGGCTTACCGGTCCACTGTCCTTTCCAGGCGTGAGATTTGGTGGACTTCATCCAGGCGAAAGGCACCTGCACTCGGGGCTCCTCTATCGCCCCCGTGTCCGCCCCGTCTGCGAAAGGCAGCGCGTCCTGGTGGGGAGGAGGAAGATGATGGTGGTGGTGGTGATGGTGGTGAAGGTGGGAGACCCCGGCATCTTCTGTGATGGGGGGCACCTCGTAAGGTGAGATGTCTGGCGGGCTGCCTTGCTCGAGAGCCCCTAAGGCACTGGGGTAAGGAGTCTGCTGCTGCCTGCCCATGTACAGGCAGGCGGGGGGGCCGGGGCTGTAATCCTGCGCCGGGGCTCTCTGAAATGCGCACGACTCCTTATAGAGCTGCGCCGAGGCGTAATACTGCTCCTCGGTGTTCATGGCGAGCGGGGCCGGGGCGGGGGGTCTCGCAGCTTAGAGGCACATACGGCTGCTCCCGCTCCCGGCTCTCCGGATGCCTCTTTGACAGCTCGCCGCCCCGCCGGGCCCCGCCACCCGCCCGGCTCCCGCCGCCTCCCCATAGGCGCCGCTCCCCACGTGAGCCCTCCCGCGGCCCTCCGGGGCGGGGCGCGACCCATAAGAGGCCCCCGGGGTGGCATCGGCCCCGCAAGCCTCTTCCCCGTGGCCGGGCAGGTCCCGGGACCCCCCGACCCTGGCGCTGGGTGCCGCTCCCTGCTTTGGGATGAGAAGCCCCACCGCGGGGGTCTTGCGGGAATTGCCCCGATGTGCGGGGCTCGCTGAGAGGGGTGGCCCCGAAACCCACCTTTTCCCTCCACGCGTCGCTCGGCCAGGGGCTGCTCATCTCCCAGCCACCCTCCCCTCATCCCCCTGCTCCGGTCACCTCCCGGAGAGGAAAATCCTCAGAGGGAAAAAGGTCCTGGAGGGGTTTGGCATCAGGGCACTTTTGGCTGCGGGGCCATCCCGTGCAGGGATGCATGTGTCCGGAGACAGGCAGGGTGGACCGGGGGATCACTCCCTCGGGGGTACCCGTGTGCCGGAGGCCCGTGAGCGGGGAAGGACTGGCTTTCTGCCCGCTCTCGCCCTGGTCGGGGGGATGCGTCCAGTGGGGACCACAATGCTATCACCAGAGCGAGCGACAGGCAGCGGATTGTTTGTCCAAGGGGTAAATTTGGGAGCCTTCCCCGCGGTTTGGGCTGCAATGTGTTGACCCTCGGAGATAATCTGCTCCGAGCTGGTGCCGGTTGACTTGGCGACGAGGCTATGAGGAGGTGGAGAGCTACCGAAAGGGACAAAGATCATTTCCCTGCCGCCCTGCACTCGGCCCGGTCTCCGCTCTCGCCGGCTCGGGGGCAGGCAAGCTTCCAATATGCCCGGCCCGCCTCCTCTCACCGCCTCTTCCTTCGACTCCTTCCCCGGCACCGGGGCTCCGGCGGCCGCCGCCGTCGGGGCGCACAACCGCGGCTAAGTCTATGGCGGGCGAGGGGAGCAGTGCGGCGGGCCCGAGTGCCGGTAGCTCGGCTCGGTTCGGTTCGGCTTGGCCAGGCTAAGCCCGGCCGGGCTCGGCTCGGCTTGGTCGGTTGCGACGCATCCGCTGATCGGGCGGGGCAGGAGGATCCCGGTAGCTCGCTTCTGCGTCAGGTTCCGTGAGATCATAAACCCGCCCAGTCCATTACACTTAAAATGAGTTTCCGCTCCGGTCCCACGCAGGTCCCCCATCTATTAGAAAGCACACTGAGCCTTTGATTCAATATTGAGCCATTAAGCGATTGCTTTCCCAAGCCATTTAACAGCAGCTCTTATGGATAAATAAACAAAAAAGGCTGTAAACCAATTATAGTGCGGATAGTGAAAAAGTATTTTATTAGCGGGAATTACCGATAGACATCGCTGCTGCCGGGGCTCCCCCGGCCCGGCGCCCTCCGGCTCCGTCCCCTGGCACGCCGGGCGGGAACGCGGCCTGCCCGGGGCTTGCAGCCGGTGTGTGTCCAGGGGGGTGTGCGCTGAGCCAGGCGAGCTCCCTTAGCCATGCTCCCCCTGCTCAGCACCCCCATACATGCCTGCGATGCCTCCCCGGAGTGTCTGGCTGGCACGGGTGTTCTTTGATCCAGAGAATCCTCGGGCACCGACCTAGGCCAGCACCCCTTCTTCAGAGATCTGCTCCCCGCAGCATTTACAGCCCCGAGTTTTCCAGGGGGAACCGGTGCGGACAAACAAGCATGAGGCCATAAAACCCAGAGCAAATTGATTCATCTCCAGGGAGGACCATTACCCCGGTGTCTTAATGCGGTCGTCTCTCTCTAACAAACGTCTCTAAATAGAGCAAACACTTCCCCCTCCAAAGCAAATGAATTTTGTATAATTTACAGCTAATTCTGTTTCATTCTGCCTGCGTGAGTCCGCGATAAGGGCACGCTTTGCCGTGCTAACAACAAGGTGGTGAGCTGCAGTGCAGGAAAAGGGCCCGGCTGGGTATCCTGGCACTGGGGACCCTGGCTGGTCCCCAGCGTGGTGATGTCCAGCAGCCGGGGCCACAGCCTGGGATGCAGCCACTGAGGTCTGGCTGCAGAGCCCCTCCACACCTGGGGGTTCCCAGGAGAAGCCTCTCAGCTCTGAGTGGGTCCCACCCCAGTGTCCGCTTGGTGTGGAAAATGGATGATGGAAGAGGCAGGTAAGAGTGGTGGGAAGAATGGGGCTCTGCAGGCACTGCTATGTTGACTCTAGGCCAAGGTCCAGTGACCCCATACTCCTCCCTAAATGGTGTCCATACACATCACCTTGGGCAGTTGCACCAGACATGCATATGAGACACCCCATCCAGATCTTCTCCCAGACTCCCAGAATTTTCTACTCCAGGGATTTCTTAGCTCATGTGAATGTTACAGTCCTCAGTTGATTCTTCCACATCTGAAGTCTCCCCTGAAACCTTATGTAAACCTTTGCCTCCCAGCACCTTCTGGCAAATGATTCCCCAGATTCACACTGCTGCTGTGTAAGGCATTGTGGCCTTTGCTGCCCTTGTACCTGCCTGCATTTAATCAGTCCTGATTCTTCAACTAGAAGAGCATTGAGCTGGGTAGGCACAATGTAAGAAATTAAAAGATGTAGCATTGCCTCTCTAGCTCACATGTGGACACTGTGAGGCCAGTGGCACTTGAACATTTCGAACAGTGAGCCCAGGGACTCCTGCACACACACATCTCTCAGCTGAGGACTTCCCCTGTCCTGGTTTTGACAGGCTCAGGATGATAAGAAACTTGGCCATCCTCAGTCTATAGGTAACCATGCAAAGACAAGATGGTTGATATAAATGTGTTTATTCTTACTGATAAATGTACAACACAGATTTAACCATTGAATCAAGAAAAGTAAGGGACACGTGCACGAGAACAAATTAACAACAGGTCGGATACTTTCTCCCTACCCTTATATCTGGCTGTACGTATGCTGCAGTTCAGCTGGAGGTCTTGTGCTTTACCTGAAGTAGGAAGTTTTTATGGACCGTAGAAGTCCCCAGAGATCTTGGGGATATTTATGGCTACCATGTTTAGATCACCCAGTTTCATGCATGGAGATGGAAAGCTCACACTTCCAGCTCTGTGTTGTGTCTGATTGATGAGCATGGTCCTACAACCATTATCATAGTCATAGTTCATGCTGAGAACAACCCTAGCAGATCCAGGTTGTTTCCTCTAACAGCACTTTACTCCTTTGAGGTGAATTTTCAGGGCTACTCAATGCTCTCATTAAAGATGGGAGCATCCTCTTAGAAGGGAAAGCCTTATAGCAAGTTTGTTATTCCAAGAGATTAAACAAAAATGAATCCATGGGTCTGTATCAGTAATTGAAAGATGATGGTGATAGCAGCAATGTAAAGTAGAACAGGCCGGTTGTAATTACCCTCAACACAAGCACAGGAATTCAGATATTCAAGCACCAGTAACAAATGTTTCAGATACTCAGCTGTTGCTGTCCTACAGTACGATCACACAATAACTACACTGCAATACTCCAACTACCATGTTAGATTCAAGTATGTTTTAGGTACTTGTTAAGGTCTGATCCTATTCATGTAGCTTGGTGTTTTCCTGACAGAGAAGAGGTTGCTTGCATGGTGAACTCTTCTTCTGTGTTATATAATGCCTAAAACTTTACAATACAATATGTCGCTGGGAACCCAGGGGTTTGGAAAGCCAAACCACATACCAAATGTCTTATCTATGTGGCTTTAAAATGTATACCAACATATACAACATGCCTCTTGAAATTCAATGTTTTTTGCAATGATGTTACCTTCAGACAGTTAATTTAGGAGCTTAATGTGAACAATGTATTTTGAAAGTCTTATCCACCTCTTCTCCAGCAGTGTCTGACAGACATCACTGCAGGCTGCTGAGATCAGTGAAATGCAAAAACCATCTGGATATAGCATTATTTTTTTCACTAGGAAGGGTGGCAGGACCATTTCGTTTACCTTTTGATGCAAATAATTTGTGACCCCCTGTTAAATTTGTTTCCCTTCTTGTTATGACTGATGGTAGTTTCATCATTCCTCCCACCTCCCTGACAATCTAACTAGAGTATAAAATCATGAGTATAGTTCAGTCACACTTTGTTATAGCAATGTGGTTTGATTTTCTATATCTATCTGCATAATATTTAAGGACTTCTCAGTTCTCAACCACTTTTCTGCAATCTGCATTTAGACAGAAAAGAAGTACTGAAGGTGAGTTGAACGTATTCAAAATAATCTCTTTTTCTCTCCCAGCCATGCTGAAACCAACACAGGGAAACTGTATCCATGGCAAGGGCTGGCAGTGGGAGAAGGAGAAGTTGACTGGGAAACAGAGCTTTCCCAGGGATTGATTTTTAACACCACTCCACCACCCCCCTCTGGCTGTATCTAGCAGAAAGGTAACCTTTCACAAAGCTAGTTAATAATCAATAACCATGTGAAAACAAAGCTGTCTTTCCTTCTTAGCACTAACGATAAAAACAAGAGCATGAACTATTCCACCTGCCTTAAAGTAACACTGGTTCATCAGCTTTGTTTTTTTGTCAAGAAGCTTTCTTGGTCTCTGAGCAATTCTGCATTCGTACATGGCAACTTGAGTTTGCTCTTCCCATCATGCATCAGCTTCTTCACACCGTAGGTGTGGGCCACATCTTGAACTGCAGGAAGACATGTTTATGTGAGCCATTTTGAACAAGACCTTCTCCAGGAAATATATAGGAAAATTGCCTTGGGAAAGGTTGAGAGTAGGAGAAGATCTTATATGAGTAGTATCTTTTTACACTTTCTCTTTTATACCTTTTAATTTTCTTCTCATTGCCCCTTGTACTCATAAATTTTCTGGTAGGAATATTGCCTATCATCAGGGAATCATAATTTCATTGCCTCAGAAGAAGAGGTGAGGAATGACTTTAAAATACCACGAACTTTTCTGTTCAAAACACAACAATTTCATGTACTGCCTGCTCCACACAATTTTCTATTTTTGCTCTTCATGTTTATTATACAAGATAGGAGTAGGGGAAAAAAAAAACCCCAAAACCCACCACCAACAAAAATTCAGATAGTTATGGAGAGGAACTCGGGGCAGAGCTAGAAGCCAGAGAGAATTCCCTTTCCTGCCTGATTTCTCCCGTAGACCCCAGGCTCTTTATGGCAGGGTGTGTTTTGGGCTCAGCCAGTGCCTCTGGCCACGCAGGTGGCACCTGGCAGTTCTCACCAATAGCACTCCCCTCCTGTTTGCCCAGTGTAACTTTGCCGGACTTCAGCCATTTGGGCTGAAATTTTCCATTCTGTATCTCTGCCTCTCACCCGATGAGTGGGAAAACTTTCCTTACAGTTGTTTGGACCAGTATGAAAGCAAAGCTGAGAAGTGGTGACGCACTGGAGCTGGCTGCATGGAGTTGCTACCTGTGTAAGTCTCTGAAAACAAGAGCAACAGATGCATGGCAATCCCAAACTGGGGTAGAGGACTGAAGTAGCTGACATCTGGAGGCAGCAACCCTATACAGAATTTTCCTGCTCTGTTTTCTCTGCTGCTGTGTTTCTTTTCTGGATTTAAGCATGTTAGAAGTCCTGCTGGGATATTGTCCCATGGTAATGTCCCCCCAGACCAATCTCTCTGTGCAAAGCTGCCTGCATTTACCCAAACTCTAAACTGCTGCACATCACACAGGCTCCACAGGTATATCTTAAAATTTAGCAGTGAAGTGCTTTACAACTTCTTTCTACAGTGAGCTGAGCTCTGCCCTGTGCCTCAGGATTGAGTGAGAACTCACTGCGTTGCAGACATGGTATCAAGCCCAGGAGCTGAAAAGCTGGGAGATGTTCTTAATACTCTGTCCTTCAGCCCTGAGCAGTTTGGAGAAGGAAGGTGGTTTACGCAGAGGACACATAAGATGCTCACCCTTCAGAGGAGAACATCTGAAGGTCTAGCTTTGTGTGTGCTCCCAGCTCAGCTCTGGGTGAGACGCAGGAATACACCAGCCTGGCATTTTTTGCCTCCCCTGTCCCTGCCCCCAGGGAGAAACATGGGTATAAGAGCCAGGAGAGAAGGAAGGTGTGCTCTCACCAGCCCTCTGCCCAGGTGGGCAGGAACTGGGCTGTGCTGCTGGGTACTCCAGCAGGTAGTGTAACCTTGATGAATCGCTTGGGTTGAACTCCCCAGAAAGGGCTTTTCTATCCTGGGTGACTGGTCTGCAGATGCTTGAGGTACTCTCAGGAGAAGGGGAAGCTTTAGGGGAGTCTGGTTGTGAACACTCAATGCCACAATACCTGGGCTCTGGAGGTGATTTGACCCCCTCCTGCACAGTCCACATGGGCTTTTTCTGAGCTAGTGGGTCCAGTAGCACTTCTGAGCACTTAGGCTGGGCACTAAGACTTAGTGAGGCTTTTTAACTTAATCCCACCTGATGTAATGTGGATTTCAGAAGGTGTTTACATAGTTAAACAATTACTGAAATCCATTTCAAAATCAGGGCACCAGATTTCTTCCCTCTATAAACTAATACCACATCAGCCCTGAGGTGCTGTGAAACTCCCAGAGTTCACAGAAGGAAATGCTGGGAAGGAGCCCTCGAGGAAACACACACCCCTGTCCTCTGAGCACGGGGGTAATAAAATCTGCAGTTAATAAATCTTGGACTCAAGGACCTCAGGAGGGAAAGTAGAGCAAATGCAGAGCTGTATTAACTAGGCTTTGTCTATAGCATGTTGTAAATAAGAGTCCTGGGAAGGAATGGGAGGAGAGCAGGAGACAAAAATCTAGCAGAGTATGTAGACAGTGGCATCAGTTGAAGCTGTTCAGTCAACGTCCTTGCTCTAACTTCCTTATCTGTGAAATACACTGCAATGGGCCTAACTCTTATGTTCATGCATCAAGGGAGGAGATATGTGTCTATATCTTATATGTCCAATTAGTTATTAACACAGATTGAATTCCAAATATTTAAATAAATATTCCTATAAGATCTGCCCTTTAAAAACTTTTTAGGACCCCTCATGTTTTTAAAAATGAGGGAAAAGAAACCAGTATTTTGTCACAAGTAATTCACAAACACAAGGGTAAGCAGAAACAACTAAATAATATGGATTGCTAATTTGCTCGGCTGCGATGAAGTTTTCCTTGTGTATGCAAAATAATCTGAATATTCACTGTGCAGTACAACATCTATTAGCTTGTTTTTTCATTCATAATATAATGTTTCAAGCACAATTTAGTCATGCTAAGGATCCATGTAACCTCGAATATTTCCACTTAGCTGCAACACTTCTCTGCTTGCCTTTCTTGCCCCTTGCCTTGCCTTGCACTTGCCTTGCCTTCTCCCTCTTTCCCTTGCACTTGCTTTCTCTTTCACTTTCTCTTTCTCCATCGTAATCCTAATTCTAGTATTTCCCAGTCCTTTATTTATGCATTTATTTTGTTGTCTTTGTATACTATTTCTGTTTATGTATTTATATATGTATAACATTTGCAAGTTAAGTCCAGCTTAAGTTTGAAAAGCTGTGATTTAAACCAGAAGATCAAGATCTTTATGGTGCAATGATTGTACACCTTTAATGGGTATAAATTCACACATTTAAGTGAAAGCTTGACTAGATTTTAATTCTCTTAATGATGCCTTAGTTTTCATTGCTCCTTACCTGCACACTGGAACACACATTGTCAGAGCTTGAAATGATTTTATGTACCTGATTTAATGCATCAGCTGAGAAGGACAAAGACATTGATTAAATGTTCTGCCTCAGGTGTCCAGAAGGCTGGAAAAGGCCGTCTTCTGAAAATAACCAGTGAAACTCCACCCAGTAATCATTAACTTAGTGTTTGGTCCAAGCTCTAGGAATAACAGGAGGCTTTAAAAAGCAGCAGTCAGAAAACACTCGGTGTGATTTAGAAGACTAATTGGTCTTGTCCGTTGAATGAAAGTCAAACAGGAAGAGTCTCTTCCAGCTGGTAAGGAATGCACTGGGCATTTGGTCCTTGGAAGAGCATCTGGACTCTTTGTGCTTAGTGAGTAGGTAGAGAGCCCAAGGGTGCATGGTGAGAGCGGAAGTGCTTGCAGGGGATTGTAAGACAGTGGAGCTGGAGTAATATGGAAAGACAGAAGGAAGAAGAAATTCCAGTCTGACTACTCTTGGTTCATTTGAATTTGTAAAAGCCTTGGGCTGTCCTTCCCCAACTCTTGACACAGGCGATGTCTGCACTGCCATGGAACAAATTAACACTTGAGCCAGTGGTGAGAGGCTCCACTGGGTTTTAAACTTTAAAATGCCACTTGATGGGCTTCATCAGAGCAACACATAGACACTGGCTTTCTAGTCAGGCATGACCATTGGATCTTTTGATTTAGGATTCTTCTCCTATACTGCACCTACAAGTTTTCACAGCCAATAAAACCCACATGGTGTTGCAGAAACCTTGGTAAGAGTAATTTCATCATAGCAGCTGAAGGAAGTGAGACGTCACAGTTTAGTAAAGAAGTTTTCAGAAGCTCCACAGCCATCAGGGCCATGTGGTCCAACATCAGCTCAGCCTAGGAGATGACCTTCTCTTGGAGTAATGCACAGTCCAAAGACCCAGAGCAGTCCAAGGCAGACAACAGCTTAGGGGAAGGAAATCATTTGCCCCAAGCCTATGAAGAAAACACACCCCCTCACACCCACTGTGGTTAGGAAACCTCAAATTGAGTAAATTAGTGCTATGGTTGCCAAAATCAGCCTCTTAAACTAAATGATCCTCTTGTGAACCTTAAATGAAATCAGCTACTTTAGTGCTCAACTCATTCGTGCAGCAGCACCTTTAATATGGTTGTCTAATTTATGGAGTAGTCAGGTTCTGGTTAACAGTGCAAGAGAGGGTAAGAAGGCAATTAGTAGTCTATTTTGTATGCACATTGGAATAGAAACCTGTATATAAAGGAAGTTCTTCTGGCAGGCGCAGCATGCTAAAAAGCTTTCACCTAAAATTATATAGCCCGACAAACAGTATAAAAAAGTAGATTGCCCAATAAACAAATAACGTATCAGCCATTTATATGAAGCCATACTACTTAGACTCTTCAAGCTTGAAACAACTGTGTATTTTTTCCCCATTAAAATGTTATGATGGTCTGTGCATAAATTGTTTCAAATTCAGATTTGATATCACTGTGTTTTCAAAGCCTAGATGGATTTAACACTTTTCCCGAGATGAAGCATTAGCTCTGGGTGGACATGGAAACAGCTCCAAGGATTTCCTTCCCCTCTGGAGCTACGGGGCCAGCAGCCTCCAGGGCTCTGGTGCCCTTGTGGAATTCAAGTGAGAGCAATGGAAGGGATGTTGAAGGAAATAATCTCTTCTGGAGGTGAGGCCACACTGCAAACACCCCTATGGTTTCCTCATACCCTGTGGCTCCTCGTACCCTTTTTGTTGGGGTAGACTTAGGAGCTCTGAGAGCCCAAGGGCAAGAGGGGTCCAAATTAGTCTTCAGCAAAAGTGCCCGTTCTCCCTGTTGCATCCAGTGGCTTGCACTTGCACCATGTGCTGCTTCCCACCTCAGCCACCCCTCTCAAACCAGGCCGTGGCACAGGTCCCTCTGCCCCATGTCCCCTACATTGCTCTGTGTATCCCTGGTGTACAGCAAAAGTGCAGTGGGTGTCTTCACTGTGCCAGGAGTGAACTCCTCCAGGAAATGATGCTGCCTTATGGGATGAGAAAAATCAACGATGACATGCCTTGTGCCTCCTCCTTGGCCCCGCCTGTGTCCTGCTGCAACAGCCAAGCAGCCACTGCACACCCCAACGCACAGGCTCACCCATGTGAACCTGGCAGGAGGGGGTAGATGTGAGCAACATGTAGCCTTTAGGGTGTCTCAGCTAAAGAGGAAGGCAAAGAGCATTTCTGTCTACAGGGCTGTGGAAGAAAGAACTGTTTCTTGCCTCAGGAAGCAATACAGAAGTTCACAGGTTGTCTAAAGTCACCAAGGAACCTGGGTTCCTCCCAGAGACCATTATCCCAACCCCTCAGCACTGGTATCTGCAGTATCTGTGTGGCTAGGCATAGAGGAGAAGGTCTCCTTCCATAAACTTCTCTGCAGCTCCTCTGTGTGGACATGAGAAACACTGTCTGACATGCACAAGGACCAAGCACAAGTCCATTCTGCATTGGAAAGATGTCCTTAGAGCAAGTTGATGCATCAGCCTTTGCTCCCAGGCTTCCTTGAAGAGAGTATTTTTGTTGTTGGTGGTTGATTGGTTGGCTGGGTTTTTCCCAAGCAGAAAAAGCCTGGGCAAGGAGCCTGCTGCAATTGGCCAGGTCAGGTCTTGTGCTTGTTGCCTCTGGGATGCACTGTTAGCCCAAGGCCTTGGGGTGAAGAGTGGTCTGAGCCTTTACTTCTCACCTATAGATGTTTCCTTGCAGTCACACAGTAGGCAGCAAGCAGAAGGCTCTAGTGCTCTCCTTCAGGTGTAGCATAGTTTGTTGTTTCCCTGGTGCATGGCAGGAACACACAGCCTCTGCCTCTCCTACTGGTGCCTTGGCTGATGAAAGAGTGTATCCACCAGTGAGAAATTCTCTCCACCATCACAGATAGGAAGGCAGACCTTTTAAATCACCAGTGAATAGGTTCCTGTTTGACAGGGACTACCAGAGACATACCCATAGGGCTTCTAGCATGGCTGGGGTTAGCGAGCACTAGGAAGGTAGTCCCTGATTGCCTGAATCAACAGTGATGCTGGGAACTACTTGGTTGCATATCTCCATGCTCAAAGTCACCCTGCTTCCATAGAACTTTCAATGGCTAGGACAGCAAGGTGAACCTTGCACTTGTGGGCAAAAAAAAGGTGCTTGCTTTAAGGTTGGCAAATTTAATTTTGCAGACTATCAAGGCTTTTTTCTTTCCCCACATATAAACACAAGTTTTGCAAGTTGAATGCAACTGTAATCACTGATTATACGTGTGTTGCAAAGTGTTTCGTGAGTACAGAAGAGCAAAGACTGTACCTGGATGCATGAATTCAAAGACACTCCTTTAGGAAGTTTCTAATGTTAATAACAGTGGGTCAAGGCTGCAGCTGATGAGTGGGTCAGAAATCTCTGTTCAGGTCATTAGGATAAGCAGCTTAGGGCTGCCTGAGCTGAAGCTGTCACTGGTGGGGACAGGAGGTGTGACTAAGTGGGAACCTGTTTGAAGGTGACAGGAAGGTCACCCTGGAGGTGTTATAGGCAAATAGTCTGTAAAGCATTCAGTGATAAAAATCTCAACGAAGGGATGGAGATTTTTTGTTCTAACTCTAAATAAAGAACAAGGCTGAAAAAAGAAGTTTTGTTCATACAATAATAATGGCTGACCCAGAGCCTGTTCTGGGACACAAAAATCACCTGTTATTAGAGCAGGGCTGGAGCTAAAATACTCTCTCGGTAAATGGGACTGCTGACCCAAAACCTGTGCTGCCTGAGAAGGGTCTGGTCCGTGTCTGCAGCCGGTGCTCTGCCCCTTGCACAGATGTTTTCAGCAACAGAAGTAATTTAACATGGTATTTATTTTATCAAACAGCAGGTCTACCCAGAACAAACAGTCTAGTGAAGAAGCATCTTAGTGCAGCCAAGGAACTTACCACACCAGAGAAAATGTCCTGGGGTATCCCTAGGTGGTTTCCTCATTTCCTCTTCTCTAGGCATCTTCCCTAGGCCTCTGCTGGGTAGTGGATACCCAACAGGAGGGATCTTCAGCCTGATGTGTGCAGCTGTTTCTATGTCCTCATGTTCCTCAACACTTCCATTTTGCACTTTTCCATCTGAGCTAGTTGTTCTAAACCACATCATAAACAGTAGATAGGGACATTAGGTTTCAGTGGTCTCCTGGTGAAGCCAGTGTCCCAAACAGGACAGACCAACACCTGCTAGGAGGTGGAGTCTCAGAGATGAACAACACCTCTTCTCCATGGGGCTTGGATGGGGCTTTGAGCAACCTGGTCTAGTGGAAGGTACCCTTGCCCATGGCAAGGGGGTTAGAACTAGATGATCTTTAAGGTCCCTTCCAACCCAAACTATTCCTTGATTCTATTCTGTGAGTCATGTACAGAACCTCAGGTGTATGGTTAGGTGACATGAGATGGGAAGGGGGTAAGGGAATAGATTTGGACAGGACATGAATTGAGACAGCTGCTTGAAAATAGATGAATGACAATTATAAATATTGCAAGCAGAAAACAAATCATATCCTGTAATTTCTTTGCACTCCTTTATCCCTTTTTCATCTCTCTTGCAAAGTCTGTGACCATCATTTCAGTTTAGGGATTTGAAGCCTCGAGGTCTTCTCTACACAATCATGATCCAGACTGGCTTATTATTAACCAAAAGAGCGGTGAAGAATAAAAATGCTTGTTAGCTTATTAGCAATGTTTATATTGCCAGATGCTGACAGACAAGCAAATCATGTACTGTCAGCGATTTTCAGTTAAAAACATTTTCAACAGGTGAAATGCACAACTTGTCACAGTGGAAACATCTCCATAAAGCTGAAGGCATGGATCACGTCATGTCCAGTGCAATAATCCTTTCAGGTGTGTTACTTGCTAAATGGTACACTTCTGCAAATTCCATAAACTTTATAAACAAGCTATAGATCAGGATTTTTAACTCATAACAGCCTGGGGAGATGATCAAATTAGAAAGTAGCCCTGAACACAGAATCTGAAGGTGGTTTTTCTTTTTTCTTTTTTTCTTTTATTTGTTTTCATTAAAAAAATACCCTCAAAATTTCAGGTCTTTAATAGTAACATATGTATTAGTGTACAGCCATAAGTTTGCTTCTAAACTTCGGAGGGAGAAGAAAACTAAGCTGGAAATTTAGATGCCAGAAGACTTGTTTCTCTAGTCACAACAAAATGGCATCTTCTGTAACCTTCTGCTCCCACGTAATGTCCAACAGTTACCTGCAGATACTATTTTAACACAGAAGGACACATATATTTGATTTTTTCCCTTTAGCTGTTGCTACTGACATGTCAAGTCTACTAAAACTGCATTCTCTTTCTTTCTATTTTGGGCAGGACTAACCATGCTGCTAGCTCCTGTCTCTTGACAGTGGTGGGTTTGTGAGGCAGTGAGTTACACTGGCAGGTTAGTTCTCCTCTCTGTCTTTGCCGAAGTGTGTTGGGCTGTATATGTTGGATTGCTTCTGTTCTCCTATCACTTTGAAAATATTTCCTCTTAAAAATATAATTACATTTTCCCAAAAATTCAACACCTGCAGCTCCGAAGAGGAAGGTGTTCCTTGTTGCTTGGAAATGTCATGTTTTTCTCAAGCTTTGAAACAGCAAAAAAAAAATCTTCTTGGTACTGAAGTTTGGCAATGGAGAAAGAATGTGACATCTGTCCCCAGGATTCAATACAATTTCTCCAGTGAAGTCCAGCAGGGCCTAACACATATTTGTCCCTTCCTACAGATGTGGAGCACATTTACCCTCTACACAGCATCACTAGAAGAAAACCACACAAGAACCTTTTATTAAATGAACTACAGACAGGACCATTCCAGAGGGCAAATGAGTACTCCCGAGCCAAGCCACTGTGCTCCGGAGGACTGTTCAGCAGTGGTTAGCACAGTCTGTCTCCTGGCTGAACAGCCTTTCCCCCACTCGGCACTCACCGAATCCCTCCCTGCTGCCAAGACTCTGGCTTCAATTTGTGCCCTTGCAAGGGGAAGGGAGCAGCTCTTTGGAGCAGGAATCTGCCTGAGCAAGAACATGGCGACACTTGAGAATGCAGAATGGGTGGTGTGAGATTCAGTTGCCCTAATGTAGGTGCTGTGTGGGCTACTTTGGGATATCCTGTCTGGTCTCCAGTTGTTGCTTTGCAGTGGGACAGCCTCCCATACGACCTGTGTTATCTTTGCTAGCCATGTGTGGATGTCTTGGATATCTTAGACATCTAAGATGGCCCTGGGAATTAAGATTTAGGCAACTAAGTGCCTTCCCTACCATCTCTGAAATACTTTGGTTGTTACCACATCCTGTTCTTATAAACAAGATGTTTATGTTATTCCAGCCTACAGTTCTTTGTCCTTTTGCAGCCCAGTAAAAAGCATTCAAATTAAATGAGTCCCTTGAAAACACCCAGATTGCTCACAGCAACCAGCTTGCCATGGGGTGGTAATGCAAAGGCTTGCTTTAAATCAATGACAGCCCTCGTATTAGAGCTCTGACAGAACTACTGATTCATAAAATCACTACTATTCAGTGTGAAGAAGGGCCATAAATCATGCTATGAACCTTTTCCAGAGATGGAAATGCCAGCATTAGGTTTTTATGTTACTATTTTATATTACAGTGAAGGTTTCCAGTGGCTTGTTGCTCAAGCACAAAGATTCAGTATTGTAAATGGGGCAAATTTTGTGAGAGAAGCAATGTCGTTAATTAGCCCAGTGGAAACCTTGGGAAGAAATGGGCAGGCTTTCTTGAACACAAACCCTTCTTCATATTTCTTTATCAGGTTTGAAATGGCTTTTGGTGACCCCAGGGTCTGTGCATTTTCCCAGTCACATTGCTTGGCATTTCTTCCTTGGCTCTCCAGTATGGACCCAAGTCCATTCACAAGCTCCAGCTTGCCCCAGGTCCAACCTGTTTGGAGGAAAGTCTGTGTCAGGCACAAATTTGGGGTGAGATGTGGAGTAAGGCAAGGAGAAAGCTCAAACTTCTGCCGTCTCTCAGCATGTATTAAGCATACTTGTGTCTGCAACATGGACCAAACTCAAGAGCAGCAAGGGCTGATGGAGCCATTCAGTGCCTGGGTTTAGTGAACACATCCAGGACTAGGGGTGGGAATGCACTGTCTGTGAACCATGGTTCAAACCAGGTCCTTTGGCCGGTGGTCTGCCTGCCAGTGTAGACATACGCAGAGGAACTTAATAGCACAACACATTACTGACATCACCTCCCTATAAGATGCTTTTTTCCTTCCGTAGCCATCTGGATGACACCTCAATAATGTTATACTGTAAATCTGGAAGCATCATGATCATAATTATCTCACATCTATTCACAACTGTTATCACTTCCCTGGCAGGCTTGGTTGAAGCAGGTATTAGCTGTTTTGTTACTTGGTAGTAAATTTTAAGTGATAGACACTATGGTTGATAGAATTATGTATCTGTTGAGTTTAACCTCATCGTCTCTTTCCTTTGGACCTTAAACATGCTTTATTATATCAAATAGCAATTAACATTCCTCAGGGGTGAAGGTAGCTACATGGTGTATTTACTGAGGCGTCCAGCTGTCGCCACTTGGCAAGCAACTTTTATCATAAGCTGGTTGAATTTAACATATATCAGCATTTATCAGCCCAGACTTTGTCAGTTTTATAAACAAAAACCGAGGGACAATAAATCATTTGGTGCCCAGGTGATACTGCATACGTAAGAGAGTGTATTTGCTGGGCCAGGTGGATTCAACCAACAAAAGGCACCTAAGGTTTTGTGATTTGATTTGTATTGAATATAGCCTCACGTGTCTTTTTGGCACACAATCCATATCTGAAAGCTTTGGTGAGATGTGTGTTGGATGATCCCATTTGTTTTCCTCTAGGTTGGCTGTAATACATGAACATTTCCACTGACTTCTGTTGGAGTGTTTTTGACTCAGCATCCATAATTAATAAGCCTCCTCACTTGTGGGGGATGAAGCACAGAGCTGGGAGGAGAAACACACTGAGGTGGGACAAGCTTCCTTACATGGTTTAAACATGAAAATCGCTCTATTAATTTGCAATCATGCTTTACCCCAGTCTCAACAGATGTTCTCTGAATCTTCTAGGGTTAACCAGGCCTTGTAGGTGACATCTGTACCAGTAAATCAGATGGGTCAGTATCTGTTGTCTGACCTTGGGGAGTAAGTGGCAGGCTGCTGCTCACATCCATACAACTAAATCCTTTTCGACCCTAAAGTGGGTCACTCATCCATAGCACCTACTGGGAACAGTTCTGTGCTACTCCTGAGCCATGTCCACGCTAGCTGGCAAAGAATGAAACTCTGCCAGGAAGTGTGCTGCAGCCTTAAACAGCATGGATGACTGCAGGACAGGGGCCAAACCCTGCATTTGGGGATAATTTATGTCATATACTACTGCCCTTGCCTTCAGAGAGATGGGAGAGGGAGCATGTTTTGTAGTCAGTGATTTAACACAGCCTGGAGCCCGAGCACAGGCTGGTTCACTCAAGAGCTGGGAGACCTCCCATGATCTTCTCACAGTTCATCCCAGGAAGAGAGAAATGTTTCACAGATGATTCATTTAACTGTACCAGTCTCAGAGTGGCAGTGAACAGTGTGCCCTCACAGGGACTCTGGTTGGCACGTGCAAAAAGAGAGGACATAGCAATGGTGTAGGCTCTGCAGTGAATACTTCTGCATCAGGTGGGACAAAAGTGAGCACCTAAACCTGTGCTCAGATATGTAGGCTAACTGCAACATAAAGATAGCCGTGGCCTGGCTACAGAAGAAAGTATTGGTTGAGATACAGATCTCTTACAACCTCCTCATGTTATTCTTCCCTCAACAGAGTTTTGTAGCAGATCTTTTATGTCAAGATTTTCTGAGGACTGTCTGTGTAAGATTAGCTATTCACTGCTTATTTCATTATAAATCTTCAAATTGCACCAGTTTTATGCCTTTTGACAAGCGTCCTTCTCATTCTCTTGTTCAAACAGAAGTTAAGATTCCCAAGATTGTCCACTTCCAAATCTTACCTCTTTGGATGGACCCAGGACATTTTTGATGACAAGCAGCAGCTTATTGTTAATTCTCATGACAGTGACATGCAAATCCGTTGGGAGGTGGCAACACGAGGAGACCACTGTACCCAGAAACTTCCTAGCATATTTACCGGCAAAGTATGCTCCCCAATGTCAATGCCATCCCCACCAGTCTCTAAGATTGCAGCACAAAAATAGTAAAGATTGACAAAGAACAGGAGTTATGAGTGCAATGAAAAACAAGAGATAAGGATGCAGAACTCAAAATAGTTGGAAGCAATGCCTACTTGTAAGCAGTGGGATGAGCTAATTGCTATATACAGAGCTTAGAGTTTTGCAAAACTGTGTATTTAGCCCATCTGAATTAGGAAATTACAATAGTGCCACAGGAGTTTTTGGTTCTTGACACAGACAGAGTAGTGTCCTCAAGATGACACTGTGATCCTTGTGTACCTGTGGTTCCGCAGATGAATGCTAGGACTTCAGATACTGGAGGAGAAGAGCCCGGGAAGTTGTCCTGTCACTGAAGTAACATAAATTCCACCACCATGAACAGGGATCATGCTTTGCCCTATGATCCATCAAATCTGCACTGAGTTAGCTGGCTGTAAGCCCTTTCAGGAAAACATATCTAAAGGGATGCGGGACCGATGGCTCTCCATTTCATGTGATTGCCAAACCCAAATTCTGCGATCACTGCCAAGGTTGCCAGCATTGCTATAAGTGACATGAAACAGGCTAAAGTGGTGAAGCAGTGGTCCCCAAAGTGGGGCGTGTGCAAGACAGTCCACCTGTGTGTGTGAAGAAAAGGTAGTTTTGTGCCATTAATAATAAAATAAAATAAAATAAAATAAAATAAAATAAAATAAAATAAAATAATAAACATAAGGCTACAGGGTCACAGGCAGTCTGTGCTGTGGACTGTGACTCTGGGTTAGGTCATCCCAATGGAATTTTAGGGTTTCTTTTTCTTTCCCTTTTTGAATTTAAATAGGCTAAACAACTTTGAAACAACAAATGGTATATCTGCAGTGTATTAGTTTGGTGTTGATAAAGGATCTACACTTCAAAAAAAAGTTATTTTCTACCTTTCCCAGCCTTATTTCAATCACATGCTGTAGAAAGCAACACATCTTTTGTTCATTCTGCTGAAAGTCGAGTGTGCCCAATGCCAGGCATGTCTGAAAATCTCCATCATCCTGAAGTTGTTTTATCTTTGAAGACTTAATGTGGGATTGATATTGATAGTCTATCTCTCTTGAATGACCATCCCTTTCTGGGCATACAGGTGTGTGGTTTCCTTATCCAGAGTCATTATGTGTGCTTGGCTATGCCCATGTTCACACCTTTCTTACTCCAGGATTAATCACCCCAGCTCCCATTGTCCCTTAACATCCTTCCATGCTTTGCCAGTAGTTTACAAGTCTATAACAGAGCTCTAGATAGCTCTTTAATGTCTTTTCAATACAGTTTATGTTAGATCAGGTACGCAGCCCTGGAGTGTTACTGGTTTAAAGGATGAGTGGGATGGGTGTTCAGCAGCAATCAGCAATGCTCAAGCTGCAACATCATGCCTTGTCTTAAGCATATAGTTATTTAGGGCTGCCTTTATGGTCGTGCTTAACCCAGATTTCAGTGGGATTTAAGTAGCAATGATTAACATGCTGCCAGCTGGCCCAGGCAGCTCCCAGCACTCCCAGAGCTTCTGCTAGGTTCATTCAGTGTCAGACGACAAAAGTAAAGATAAAACAGAACAGAGCAGCCCTCTCTGGCCACTGTCACAGAGACCTTCATGAGCCCTGGAGAGATGCTCCTGTCTCTTCCAGCCCTGCTGAGCTGTCTGCCTGACAGCTAACCCTTAACTGTTCACTGGACATTTCTGCCCTGCCACAAGAAGTTTGCCTTCTGTAGTAGCCCAGGCTCACAGTTATAACACATCTTTCTGGTGAAAAGGCACCTGGACTGTAGGGAATGTGGCAGTTCTGTATTATTGGCACCAGCTTCTTTGTACCTAAAATCCGAGGACAAACCTTGCTACAAAGCAGCATGCTGGAGAACCTCTTCTGCTCCTCTTCAGGAGGAAGAGCATTGTGTTTCAAATCACCTCACTTTACCTTGGAGGATCCCCGGAAGGAGAATGATCCAGTATTCACAATGTCTTGTAACCGCCCACTGCAGCTGATGGGGCTGCTCAGGGGGCAGAGTGTCGATCCCCCGGCGCTGGTGCAGGGTTCAGCAGGGCTGGTCCTTGACTGGTTTAGCCGTCAGAAAAGACAGAGGCTCCCTGGTTCATTTCCACAGCACACCTCGCTCTGCCTGACAAGCCAATGGCTTTCCGTCAAGGACGAGTCCCGCATCACCTACCGGTGCTTTCGCTTTGCTCTGCAGCCGCGTTCACCCTCGTGAGGTGCCCTCGTTCGTCGGGTGCCCCACGGAGGAAC